>NC_063238.1:8357643-13725143 GCF_020740725.1 Corvus hawaiiensis
TGGGTCCTGACCTGGACCCTATGCCTCAGAAACCCTCAGGAAAACCCTAAATGTTCACCTGGCGGGTGCGTACAGATTCCTAGAGGTAGGGGGTGGGGTTATGGGAGGGGTGGGGGTGTGGCATGAGGGGAGGGGCCTGAAACCTGACACCTGGCGCTATCACCTGACACCTGTAACCTGACATCTGGCACTGTCACCTGACACCTGGCGCTGTCACCTGATGCCTAGCACTGATCCCTACCTGTGTCACCTGGCCCCTGATACCTGGCACCTACTGCTGACCCCTGACCCCTACTGTGGTCATCTGGCCCCTGCTACCTGGCTTCTACTCCTGATGCTGGTGTGTGGCACCTAACGTGGCACTGGCCCCTGGCCCTGTGCCTCTGTGTTCCCTGCCTCTGTCCCTCTGCCCCCTCCACCCTATGTAGTACTGTCCCACTTGGCCCTTGAACCTTACCTGCTGGTCTCTGGCCTGCGTGCGTTGTCCCTTGTGTGGCGGGCTCCTGGCGTGGTCCTGGCGTTGTATTGGTATTGGGGCTATAGGGTTAGGGTCAGGGCTAGGGCTAGGGCTAGGGTTAGGGGGTTGGGGTTAGGGTTGGGGGTTAGGGATCATGGTCAGGGTCAGGGCTAGGGGGCTAGGGGGCTAGGGGTTAGGGTTTGGGGTTAGGGTTAGGTGGGGCGGGTGCTGGCATTGGCTCAGCATTTGGGATTATTACCTCCAGCTGTGGGGAGGGTTCTGACATTGGCTCAGCATTCAGGGTGATTGCCTCCGGCTGTGGGGAGGGCTGCTGCCTCTGGCTGCTTTTGGGGAGAAAGGGGTGTTGTTTGGGATCCTGGTTAAGGTTAGGTTTAGGGAACAGGGCTTGTGTTTGTTGTGTAGTGTGTGATTTTAGAGCCCTTTCTCTTTATTCCCTGGACTCCCCCCGGGCTCTTGGCCTTTATTATGTCCCCCTGGAATGTCCCCCTGGGCTTTTGGCCTTGTGTCCCCCTGCAGTGTCCCTCCTTGGCTGCCACCCTCTGTGTGTTTTTCTAACCTTTTTTGTGTGGGTGTTGTCCTTCCATGGGGGCTGCGGTGTTCTGCTGGTGCTGGGGGGTCTGCCTGCTGCGGCTGGATGGGCTAAAATGGTGGCCTGAGGGGTGCTGTGGGGTGGCGCATAAATGGCGGGAAGGGGGGGCTTGCGGGGGAGGGCACCCTGAGGGGAGCCGCAACGGCGGGAAGGGGGGCCGTGAGGCGGGAAGGGGTGGGGGTACCCTGAGGGGAGCCGCAATGGCGGGAAGGGGTGCCGTGAGGCGGTGGGGGGTACCCTGAGGGGACCCGCGGGCGGCAAGGGGTGGGGGGTACCCTGAGGGGAGCCGCAATGGTGGGAAGGGGTGCCGTGAGGCGGCGGGGGCTGCCCTGAGGGGACCCGCGGGCGGCAAAGGGTGGGGGGTACCCTGAGGGGACCCGCAAAGGCGGGAAGGGGTGCCATGAGGTGGCGGGGGCTGCCCTGAGGGGACCCGCGGGCGGCACGGGGTGGGGAATACCTTGAGGGGACCCACAGGATCCAAGCATCTCTAACTTTTAGAATAGTTTCACTCTCAGGTTTGAAGAGCGTGAGCCTGGAAAGCCAAGAGTCTAAATGTTCAGATGTCTGCTACCCAATACTAGACATGAACTCATGTCTCTCATAGCAACATCAGGCTTTTTCGCTAAGCCAAGTGCTGGAAGTAGAATTTCTTCTGCAAAACTACTGTGCTTCTGCTGCTTGTTCCATTTAAGACAGTTTCCTCCATCGGCCCTGCCTTGATTGAATAGTTCTTTCTCTTCTAACTAGAAGCTCCAGGTTCTCTTCTTACAAGTTGTCTTTGTTTTCTTTGCCAACAGACAGGAGTCCCTGCTTCCCCAGAGCCACGTCGATCTGCAGAACCTGCTTGTGGCTGAGGATGCAGATTGCCACAAAAGGCCTAGGAGTAAAAATTGGAGCCAGGCCGTGTCCAAGAAGATTATCCCAGAGAAAAGCATCATAGGAGCAACAAGTGTCCTGGAGCTGCCAGTTGCCAGTCCATGACTCCAAGGATGCTGCGGCGCTGCCAAAGGTGAAGAGGCTCAGAGAGCTGCCAGACAAGATCCTCCAGAAGAAAAGGCAGAGCTACGACAACAGGGAGTAATACTTAATACCCATTCTCCTTTCAATTCTCCGGTGTGGTCAGTGCGAAATCCTAATGGGAAGTGGAGGCTGACAATAGATTTTCGGAGGCTAAATGCTAACACAGACCCTCTTACAGCAGCAGTCCCCAATCTAGCAGAATTAATAACATTGATTCAAGAAAAGGCTCATTCAATCATGCCACCTATAGATGTCAAAGACATGTTTTTTATGACACCTTTACAGCCAGAAGATATGGACCGTTTTGCTTTCGCATGGGAAGGACAGCAACACACTTTCACTAGGCTTCCCCAAGGGTACAAACATTCTCCTACCCTGGCTCATCACGCTTTAGCCCAAGAGTTCGAAAAAGTACCCAAAGCGGACAATCTAGCTGTTCATCAACACATTGATGATATCCTTGTGGGAGGAGATGAAATAGAAGAAGTGAGAGATACCCAACAGAAAATAACCTCCCACTTAGAAAGCCTTGATTTGCAAATTCCCTCAGAAAAAACCCAAAACCCTTCACACGAAGTGAAATTTTTGGGAATTTGGGGGAAAGGAGGTATGACACGTATCCCACCTGATACCCTAACCTCTTTAGATCAGATTAAAATGCCTGAATCCAAAAAAGATCTCCAACATGCTTTAGGATTATTAGTGTTCTGGAGAAAACACATCCCAGATTTTCCATAATTGCCAGACCTCTTTATAACTTGTTAAGAAAAGGGACAAAATGGGAATGGAGTGCTTCTCAAGAAGAAGCACTGCAATTGTTGGTTTTTGAAGCAACAGCCTCCCCAAGCCCTGGGCCTTATTCATCCTACAGATGCTTTTCAGGTGGAATGGGGATTTGTCTCCTCAGGGTTGTCAGTACACATATGGCAGCGGGGTCCTGAGGGTCCAACGAAACCTGCTGGTTTTTACTCCCGTGGCTTTAAAGATGCTGAAAAAAGGTACACTACCTGGGAGAAAGGATTGTTTGCGGTTAGCTTGGCTCTCCTAGAAGTGGAGAAGATTGCACAACAACAACCAGAGAGTCATGTGAGAACACACAGATTCAGCAGGTGTGTCACTATGGTGGGGACTATAAATAGTGTAAGTCCAGCTCAGATGCTCATGTTTGTAATCAGATCACGTCAGGATTTTTTAACTGAGTGAAAATATGTCTTGCACTGTTGAATTATATTATACTAAAATGAATCTATAGTTGTGTGAGCTTCAGATATGTTTTACCAGATATGGGACTTCTCCCAAAAGTTTTTTGCTTTTCGTGGTATGCATAGCACAAAGCTACTGCTTTGTACCCAGCCATTCATTCTTGACTATATAGATGAGCCTTACAGCAGAGGAAATTAGTGATCACATGAGATTTATCTACTTGTTTATTAGTTACTAACCTGTCAGCTGGTATGAATTTACAGGTTACAAATTAGAAGATAAACAAAACAGGTTTTCATTTGTAAGTAATTCATATATCCTGCTTTTTAGGTCGAAGTAAGTAATGAACATGGACTCAAGACTTCTGCTGCTGTAGCTGAAGAAACAGATTTTAGAAGAAAAGACCAACCTTGTGACTCATCGTTCTGGAAGAAGCCCACCACATCCGTTCCTCACGGCATGTGGATTGTTCTTCCCACAGGCTCAGTGTCATTATCAGAGTTGTTATTTCGTAGATCCTTGTAGATGATATTGAATTTTTAAATAATTTACTTATATGGACACTTGTAAATTGTAAATTCTTTTCTTTTTTAATTTCAATATTTTTACAATGTTTAGTGTTGAGGCATGAAAAGAAAACAACCTGCGAAAACTAGAAGGAGGGTGAGTCTTTCTCAAAAAACCAGTATTTTTTGACTGAGAGGATCATACTGTGCCTGGACAAGATTGTGTCAGTAAACAGTAATTTTGACTCCAAAATATGCAGCAGGAGTCAAACCCTAGCAGTGTACAAGTGATCATTTCAATGTTGTATTTAGAATTCACAATGTCCACTCCTTGCATTGTTTGAACTGCTGAATGCAGTAGGGACTGATCTATGACTCTTCTTACCCAGATGTGCAAACACTAATGTACTCACCTAATTATTGCAATTCATATATGACTTCTCCTTTCCTAATCTCCTTTGCCCCAAGTCCATCACAAGTAGCTGTCTGTGATTTGAAGAGAAGTAGGAAAACTGCTCAATGGATGTCGGTCTCTAGGAACCTAGGGCTGTTTAGATGTCTGTGATTTGCACATTTTTAAACTCCTTTCCTCCCTTCTCCCAGGAAGAAGCCAAGCATGAATGTACAGTACAAGGCACCAACTGAAGCCTTAGAAGCCTCTGGGGACTAATTTTTCTCTTAATTTAAAAGTAAACAAGCAAAACTGAAAAATGTGTGTAAAAATTTGTAAAGTTATTTGTAAATACTTCTAGACAAAGAACATGTATGTAACTGTGGTATTTTGTTTTCTATTGTGTCACCACTAGCATAAAGTGATACACAAAGCTATTTTCTCTGGAGAGCTGGGAGTCTTTTTTAACAGAACACTTTGTTTCTTTCATCTTAGTTACCATATAAAGTGCTGTGTAGATTTGTATGCCCCAGAGAGTCACGTCTCTCCGCAGAGCCTATGTGCCTCAACATTGAGCAGAAACATCATGAGGGTTTTGAGGCTGCTTGTGGTTTCGCACTTTTCTTGCTTTATCATTTAATTGGTGGGACAGCCAGGAAGGCTGTTCCTTCTGGTATGTGTTTCTCTACCTCCACACCAGAGGCTGAACAGATGCCCATGAAGTTCCTCCACAGATACCCTAAGAAGTCTTCAGCTGATCTAAACAACATGTAGGTCCTAAATTTACAGTCTTCTCTTGTATCGTGTGTTTTCAAGTCTGAGCAGATGAGAGCTAGAAGAAATCTTGTCTTGATTCTTTCCCTCCTAAAATCTGTGCTATTTACCAATATGAACCTATTGGGGATGCTAATAAGTACAATGGAAGTAGAGTATATAGTTTTCAGGTGACAAGGGTCTTGTGGTACATGCACCTGCTTTCCAGCTGGTTAACTTAAAGACCTCACCAACTTTGGAGAAAACACAACCTGAACTTCAGTTAACCTTCCCTGAAACTGAGCGTGAAGTAAGTATTAAGACAAAGTCAACAAGAAGTGGCAACTGAAAAAAAACCCCCCTCTTTAGTGTTTCTGGGGCTGGATATACCTCAAATAAAAGCCTTCAGCTGAACCCAGTGCTGCTCTCAGGACCAGGTGGGAAGAACAGGAATGAGTGCTACACCCCCCTTGATGACAGTTCTGCACAGTTCTGGTAGGGGTTTGGAAGTGTGTGTTTGATTTTCTGCTGGACCATGTTTTACAAAATTGTCTGAATGTGTCTAAAACCTGTCTTTCCATAGGTTCTTCAGAACTGTGTACATGTCACAAAACTTCTGCAAAAGACGAACCTGAGTTCTCTTCCATTTGAAATATTGTTCACTTTTTAGCTGGGGAACACAAACCAGTATATCCCAGATGCACTTAAAATCTCAGAGTCATTACCAATACAGTGAGTGTGCCATCTGTCTCACTTAACGAACAGAACAATCCTGACTGAGAGGAATTTGTCTTCATTAGAACCAGCCAAAATGCAGACTGAAATGCCAAAGGAAACTGTCATTCTTTTCTAAACTGAGACACCCAAAATAGTATCAATCAACTTGTACATGTTGGGGTAAAAAAATCTTGAGAATAATAAATGCATTTGACTGTTAATTGCTGTGTCCTGCAATATAGTAGGACTTACTGGCAAACATTTTTGTAGGAAGCCTTGAGTAGCAGTTCTTTTATTCTGGCAAAACATACTCTCAGTAAGGTTCTAGGTGAGTCCCAGATCAGCCAGCTGCACAGGAAATAAATGTTGACTCTTGAAATAAACTTGGATAGTTTTCTTAAGCTTAACTGAACCATGCAATTTCAGGAAATAGCTAGGTTTGTACTGCAAAACAGAATTTGCTGACAATCTTAAACCTCAGAGATTATCAGTTGCTACAAACTGTTCTGGTGGCATTAATAAGTCATACTGTTACAATTTAGGCCAGCTGAAGATATGTCCTTCAAACTTTTAGACTTTTTTTGCCTGAGTTTCTTCTTAATTCCAGTTTTTTAGAGAAACAGATTTGCCATAGTACTTTAACAGACAGTAAAACTGGGGATGTGACCGCAGAAATATGGCACTACATGTTCACTAAGGACTGAGCCAGGTACCACCAGTTTCCTAAAAGACCAGCTGATGTCTTGAGGATCTGAAAACAAAAACTGTAGCAAGAAATTAACAGATTTTTGCCTGGTGCAGTGACATACAGTGACTATATATTACAATTTCTGTAATTATTGGTTGTACTCTTCCACATCCATAGAGATTTTTAACATAAAATTTGAAGTAAATTTTTTGAAATTCAGTTTTGATCTGAAGGTACTCTCTAAAATGAAAGAGTTTACAGCCTGGATTACTGTGGTTTTTTAGTGCTAAGATATGTCATTATTATAGTTAATATTCAACAGAGCTCTACCAGTTAAACCTATGGGAATTGATGCCTGATTTTATCCAATAACTGCTTGTTTTCAGTAGTGCAGAGGATGACATTGTCCAGAGAAGGGTAACAAAACTGGTGAAGTTTCTGGAGCACAAGTCTTATGAGGAGTAGCTGAGAGAGCTGTGGCTGTTTAGGCTGAAGAAAAGGAGTCTCAGGGATGACCTTATCACTCTCTACAACTCCCTGGAAGAAGCTTGTAGCCAAGTGGGGTTCAGTATCTTCTTCCAGGCAGCTGGTGATAGGATGAGAGGACAGTCTTAAACTGCATCAGGGGAGTTTAGGTTGGACATCAGGAACAATTTCTTCACAGAAAGGGAGATTAGACATTGGAATGGGCTGCCCAGGGAGGTGGTGCAGTCACCATCCCTGGAGGTGTTTAAGGAAAGACTGGACATGGAACTCAGTGCCATGGTCTAGTTGAGGTGGTGGTGTTCGGTCACAGGTTGGACTCAATGACCTCAGAGGTCTGTTCCGACATAATTGATTCTGTGACTCTTTGATTAAGAAGATGGTATTTACCATATATTATTAATTGGAGTTTGAAGCTAGGGGTATGGTTGCTGGTTAGCATGCAACAATACTAACTTTTCCTGTTTAAAACCTGAGAACACATAGTTGGGCCACTAAAAAGCCTGTAGTTTTGCACCAAAAAATGGCAGATTTTGGCCCAAACAACTTCAAGTGCAGGCTTTCTTCATTCACATGCAAGCCTATTCTTCATGTTTGGATCCTGAGTTTCACCTCATCCTCCAGCTGCCCACAGCTCAGGCGTTGCAACACCATTGTCTCCTCTGAGCACCACGTTGGCAGGTGCAGCCTTTGCTCAACACTGACTGCAGTGTGCTTCTCTGCACCCAGCTGCCTGCTGGTCTTTCACATGCGGATTATCGAGTTGAAAAAGCCAACCCAGCAATCTATCAAGGTCCTTTAACAGACTTTGACAGTGGAAAACAAAAACTGACATCCCAAACTAATTGGCTTGCCTCCTTCCAGTATCAGCCTCATCTAGTTTAATTATAGCAAATTACAACCTGGCAGGTCTTTTAGACAATAAAAAAATTTCATGTTGGGAGAATGTTCCTTCTGTGTAAGGCTTCAATGTCAGCAGGATGTTTTTCACAAATGAGTTCATCTCTTACCTGCTATTCTGGGCATTTTGACAGAAACCTGCTCCTAAGTGCCCAACACAGTGATGGGGTCATGTTGTGTCCTGCCAGGATAGCACTTTTCCAGCAGGGTGGCTGGGCTGCAGGTCATGTCAGGTGGGTTAGAGTTACATGAGGTGGAGGGTGCCCTTATCAATGCAGCCCTAAAGAAGTGGTCTCTCTCCTGACTCTGTACAGGGAACTGACTACCCCTGCAATTGTAACTGGGGATCAGCCTGAAAGATTCATTAGTTTGCAGAGGCTTCATGAGCAAACTAATACGTGTGTTATAGATAATCAGGGAACTCAGGTCTGTGAAAATGGGCCCAGAAAGAAGGTATTTCATATTAAGATTACTGCTGCAGTGTTTGCCCCTTAGAGCTGTGTCTGCATTACCTGCTGGTAGTGTGTTCCCAGCATGTCAACTCTGATCACCCAGCATTACCAGCAGCACTCTGCTTCACTGTAAGGGGACACAAGGCTGTTCAGGACCCTAAATAATTATTTAGCAGCTGAGGATGCAGACCTAGCCTGTACTGCTTGCTGTTTGACAACTACATATAAGTTGTGCTGTTTTCCCCAGACTGGCAAACCATCTTTATCTACTGATAAATGACTGTTTCTTGACATAATTTCCACTTCCTTCACAGAAGTCATAGTTTGAATGATTCTCTTTGATTTTAAACAGATTAAACATCTGGATTTAATTCCTGCTTCCACATGAGTACCTGCTCATCACTCACAGAACAGAGTCCTGGATGTGACAGCTTTGTGGAATAGCTGCCCTTGCATGGTCTGTTGCCTCTCAAAACCAGCAACAGACTCTGGAGGTAGTCTCACTAAGCAGCAGCCATGCATAAATAATACCAGGAATGCAAAAAAGATTCTCCTTGTTTTGCTTATTCCCCTAGGACCCAATATCACTTCTTCAAGTTTTCTGTCCCAGTTTCCTATTTATTTCACACCATCCAAATGCAACCATGCTTTCCAAACACTTCTGTAAGTCAGTGCCAAGCAGACTTGCTGAAGCTTGAATTTTAAGTTTGGCTGAATGTGATTCCAAGGGTAATCTAATTTCTCATTTTCCACAACATTGCGTACCTGCCCAATTAGTAGAGCATCATATACAAGGAGGGGTTACAGCATCCCCTAGCACGTGATGTATTTGGAATGAGAACTGTGCTACACACGAGCAAAGAAATCGGCTTCTCATGTTGGCCCCTACTATTCAATAAAATGTCACTGGTGTGTTCTTATGCTGCTTTATCTGCATAGCCAGAACTGGGGTGGCAAGCAGGTAGAGTCCCAAGTGCTGGGGTAAATGCAAGCCAACAGCTTGTTTAAACAACCTTGATCTCATATTTATAATCCACATTGCAATTTCTGGGTTTTTTTCTTGGCAAGTAAAGCTCCCTGGCTTATGAATTGCAGCCAGAACTTCAGGTGTGTGATATATATATTCACAGTCATGGTTTGGTTTCCAAAGGCTTTATAATTCAAATAAATCTGTTTTCCCTGAAGTTTAGAGGAGGATATGTCTGGACTGCTGCAGGAAGTTTTCCTACAAGCATTTAGAGGTTTGGAGAATAACACCAGTGGAAATCGTTGCCCACCCATGGAAGCACCCCCAGGACCCATCCTGGTGCCAGCACTGGCTGGCATCTCTGGAGGAGACCCGAGTTGTGACTGTCACAGCAGGTCTCACCCCTGGGCTCTGCACCCTGCAGCAGCCTGCTGGGGAATAGCCCTGGGAAACTTCACGGGACCTCTCCCCTGCTGTGCTCTGGGGCTGCATTTACCTGGATTTAAGCCTTGGTCCTGGGCTGTGGTGCTCACCTGTGCTGTACTGTGGTTGTGTCTGTGCCTGGCCAGGGCCCTCCCTGACCCCAACAAATGCAAAAAGCTGATCTCAAGAAATGAGTCCTGATGTGTTTTTGATGATGAAATATTATATTCATGCACTCTGATAAAAATCTTACCTAAACTAGGACTTCACCTAAGGTAAACTGTGTGCTTGGGGAACTATTAAACTCAGGTATGTAGGTAACAGATGTATAATATGTATCTGATTTAAAAGACACTTCTATTAATCTGCCTAGTTAGTAAGAAATTAGACTTGTGGCTAGTTTAACCTCATCAAACCTATTTCTCATCACAATAATCTGAAAGGAAAAATCAAGCCTGGACAGGCAAGCACTGAAAGGAGCCCTAAAAAATAGATTTGGGGAAATAAAGAAATCAGCCTTACAAAAGGCAGCACACTAAAAACAGAACTCTGTAGTGGAAAGCAAAATGAAAAAAAGGAAAAGAACAGTGATCTTTATTTTTAACATCACCATGTAGCAAAATGCTCAAAATGATTATTTACTAGAATGAAAGGCACCACAAAATACAAGCACACAAATATGTATCTGTGTCATTGCTTTTGCAACAGAGTAGGGTTTCTAAAAGCTCAACTTATTTTACAGCCTGTCTTTCACCATTGAAACCTAATATGCCAAGAAATACGATGTACAAAGGAATATTAAAAGGAAGGTTTGACGCTGTTCTGCTGAGCACGTTATGCCACCTCATGGTTAGTGGTGGAAATACCACCACACTCGGTGCTGTTTCAGAAATACAGCAGAGGAAAAAGAGTAGCACATCTCAGTTATTGGTACATATTGCTGAAATGTCAGAAGCCCCACTGGGATTAATCACTGCAGAGTGCTAATATCAAGTCTGTGAATTATGAATAAAGACTAAGCACTGCAAAACACATCTCCTTTTAACAGTTGAATTTGCTGCTTTACTGCAAATACATTGCTAGCATAACATATAATTCAATATTGACCTGGTAGTAGCCCATAAATGCCTTCTCCTGAGGAGTTTCTATGTTTAGCTTGTTTCAGAAGGTTGCCATTATCTGGAAGAACACACTGTTATCCACTCCAGGAAGTATCTCTTTGCCTCTTTAACAACATGACATAATGTTTAGTTACAACTGGATAACTAACATGAAATTACAGTCTTGGATGTATATAGCATACATTTAATTACTGGACTTGGATTTTACCGTGACCTAAAAGTGTTAAAGTAAAAAAAACCCAGAGTCTCAGAAGAACATGATTTTCACTTGAGTCAAGAGTTCACTAGCAAAGACTGGGTTATATTTTTCCATTAGAATAAATTACCCAAAGTAGAAATGGAAGCTGGCTGAATCTATGTGACCTGGAGTGCAGTCAGTCAGGTGATGGCCAGACTCTCAGCTACACTAAAGGTACTTTGGAGAAAATGTTTGTTAAAATCAATGGGTTAGACTCAGATGGCTCATGCATGAATAGAAATAGAGTAATATTATTTAAGCTTAGGCATTTTTTATAAAAAATATTAAAGTTTATCAGTCCAGTGGCCTGACACTAGCAAAGGAGCAGGAGAAAAGGAGCTGTCTTCCTGTCATGTGAGGTTTGTGATAATCAACCTTTAATTTGGGCACCTCAGTCCAACCCAAAGTCAGAGAAATGTGAAACAAATGTACTTCCAATTGCTGTGGTTTTACTGTCTTAATCTTTCAATGAAGCGTACTTGGCCTCAGAAAATTCAGAGTATGGTCAGCTTCTGAGCATCTGAGGAAATGTAGATAAAGTAAAAACATATTTAAAGAAAAATTTATGAATTAGACACACACACATGGTATCTTGAGAAGTGGAAATGAGGCATGAAGAAGTTAGGTCTTCAGAGTTTTTCTTATGACTTGGTTAACTCACAAACTAGATGACCTATCCAAGACACATGGGAAATGACTGCATAGTTTAAAATCCCTCTTCGAGAGAGAACCACAGTCTTTCATCATGGCAGGGGATAGAGAAACCTTACCTTGGTTATCTCTCAGAAAGAGATTTACAGGTTAACTTTTTGTAAAAGTGAAAGTCTGGCACTGTTTGCATTTTGAATATTCAGGTTCTTTTATTAATGTAATTGAAAAAAAGGTCTGTGCCCTGGTTTTTGATGCAAACTCCGAACTAATAAAATAGTTTCAATTTATATGTCTAGAAAGGCTATGGATGGATTCTATCCCTTTTGTCCAGGGAATGCACTTCTTGGAGCAGTAATCTGCAGCACAAAATTACTGATACATTTAGGGAGTATCCTCATTTCTCTATATTGCCAGAAAGTTCATATTTTTAAATGATGACTTACCATGCAAATAAATTAAAATTCCAGCCTCATCAGAAAAAATACCACTAATTTCCTGCTCAGGACCAATTGATAGTTATAGCAAAGCAAAATACTTTTATTTAAAAAAGTTTTTGCAGTAGTATTATTGTTTTTGTTCAAAAATATTGTAAGCTCTTGAACTTCCAATGAAGAAATATCTCATCACTCTGAAACTTCTTTCCAGAGGTTGCTTAAGGAAGGAAATCATGCACAAAGCAAATGCAACATTGGAGTCAAAATTTTTGGACAGTAAAGAAAGCTATAATTTTTCCCTTTTTCCCTTACTTCCAGCTCCTGGAGCTAATTTGGCCAGCCATGAATAATGTATTGCAGGACTGGCTCCATACCTTTTAAGATTCATTCTGTTCATCCAGTGTAACTATTATGACTCTCGATCTGCTCTGTGTGACATATAATTTTGTATAACATTAGGCAGCATGTTGGAAGTGAGGACTCCTTAATATAATACAATTTCTGCTTCCAAATTACATACAGATGACTTCCTGGAGCTGACTGGAATATATACTCCAAAAGCTATCTTCTGAAAGCACTCACATTCCCTATAAAGACATTTTAAATGGCTGATGAAAACTTGCTTGGGCCAATGCATCAGTAATTAATGGTATGTAGATATGTCTTTGTCCTTCTGGAGAAGAATGAAGATTCAACTTCCTCAATAGATGTGGCTATTTTAACACAGCTGTAACTCTGAAGTCCAAGCCTAACTGGAAAACCAAGAAGAAAATGCAGGCCTTTTCTCTTTGTGCTCTGGGACTTCTCTGAAACAGCAACTCTGCCTGCTGAGTGAGACCTCAACCTAATGGCCCTCATTGTATTGCAGCTGTGACACCATGGGACTTGCTCTGTCATATTTAATCACTTGGGATCACACTCCTCTGTGAAAACAGAATAATAATAGGTGTGTAGCACTTGCTCACAGAAACAGGATGTTACGTGAATTTTGCTTATTTCATTTAGTGGAGCTTCTGACTACAGGGTCTGGAAGCCATAGTAGTAGTTCCCAGGACACCTTCTAGATTGAATTCCATTGACTCCGGATGGTCATGTGGCTGCAAAGACAAAGGACCAAGGCTGTACCTCAGTCCAAAAGCAAACTTGTACTGTCATCAAACTCCTTCATTTTTCCCCTGTTCCCTCAAGTCTAGTCTGGAGAGGGGGGCCAGGGTCTGCCCACAGCTGCGGTTGGTAAAGTTGAGGGCACAGCAGCTGCTCAGGCTCTGCATCGCCCAGTGCCCTGGTGCTGGACAGGGCCTCAGCACAAACCCTTGCCCACCACTGCTGTGGCACTGTCACTGTCTCCTCAGCATGGTTTTCAGTCAGGCTGGCTCAGAGTCCTGGCAAGGCTGGCACAAGCCAGGGACAAGAATTTTGAAAGACGTAAAAGGGGAATATTCCATACTCAGAGAGAAGAAGCAATTTAGAAAAAATATGCCAGTCAAAGAAAGATTAATTCCATGGGCTGTGAGAGGAGCAAACACAACAGGATAGAAAGAGCTATGCAGGAAGCCACCAGAGAGGGTGGGATTCCTCCATTGCATTTAGGCTTCTGATGCCTATTTCCAGGCATGTTATGGGTGTGTGCAGGTTGACTGTGAAGCTGTCCACTTACATAAAAAGTACAAATACTTTTTAAAGTATGAGGATTATATACAACAGATTGTGCTGTTTTCTTCACACACAACTTTAATGGGTATTCTTTAGAGACAAATGAAGGGATTTTAGATATTAGGTGCTATACATGAACAGATTGCTGTAGGGCATGGCATTTTCTTTTTCATTTCCAGCTGCATAAACTAATTAAGCATAGCAGAGCTAAAAATAACACATCATTTACAGGACTGGGTTTTTACCTACATCTCTTTTTCCCTCAGGGGAAAAGTAAGAGATGTTAAAAAAAAAATCCCAACAAAAAACCAACCAACCAACCAAACAAACCTACCAAAACTAACTAACAAATAAACACAGCACCAAAACCCCAAACAAACAAAAAACACCATAAGCCATAAAACCATCCATGGAATAGATTGAAAGATTCAAGTAGAAAGATACTATTCTTCATTTTCTTCATTGTAGTTAAGAGTGCTTTCAAACACTTAAAACAGATTAAAAACACTCTAAGGAAATATGACACAGTCCTCAGACTCCCAGACTTTGCTTCCACTTCAGTACTTAGTCAAAAAGTGAGCAGTAGTACTCTGTGTGCCTCCTGCAGTTACATCTCATGACATCCCATTGCCCTCCTCAAAACTCAGTGCTATGTTGGCTTGCTGTTATTATTTTTGCAAAATCAAACAAAACCCAGAAGAATTTATTAAATGTTTTTACAAAGCAGACAAAAAGACTTTGCCAAAACCCCCACTGCAATAAAGAGGTGTACAAGAAAAATACAGTGCAAAAACTGACATGGCAAAACAGAATTTAAATTAGGGAGATCCTTAGTGTAGGGCTACTTCATGGTCATTTCCCCCCGTCCAGAAATTGCACCTGCTTGGTACCACTTGGGTTCACAATCTGAGGACTAGGAATATTTCCCAGATTTCTAGTAATCTCATAATCTTTTGGGTGGTTTGGCTCGTAGTGAGTATTAGCTTTGATCCAGCTGCAAACAAACAACCCTTGATTTGTTCAGTATGAATATACAGACTGTTGGTACAGTAAAGTCTGGTGCTACAAGGCACATCATGAATAATGCTACACAGCGTGTGCTTATTTGGGCAACCCTGCAGACAGCCATAGGAAGTTGCCTGCCTTTGAAACCAGCCCTAGTGACAGTACTAAAATTCAAAACCTGGACCCAGCAAGACGTTTGGATAATCTCCACAGCTGTTCTTTATACCTGTCAGCTTCTGTAACTCTCATCCACCTCTTCAGATGTATCTAGCTCACTCTGCTTCACATATCTGCACCAGGTCCTGGCTACTCCTGCAAGGTGAGTGGGAAGTCCTGGTGCAGCTGTAGGTAAAGAGAAGCCCAAGTCATAGAGGGTTTGATGTGAAAATTGGTTTTATACTTCACAAATGAGAAGTAACATGCTCCAATCTCACCTTCTTCCTTAGTGAAACAAAATCTTTGCTGCGTGGCACCAGTGATTTCTCCTCCATGAGCTAAGGGGGTTGACTGATGGAGGGGAGAAGGTGAGCACAGGTCAATGCCTCAGAGAAAGACATTTCTATGATGTGATGGGGCCTGGTATGGTGGAATTACATCTCACTTATCAGAGTGGTACGTCCTCACCACCACCTTTTCCCTCAGGGGGCTTGAAGAGGCCCACAGCATTGCTTCTACATAGCAGCTCACAGAGGTAAGGAATTCTCCTGGAATTTTACTGGTGGAAGGAGATTAGTAACACCAAAGGTCAATTTCACAATTTCAACAATTCCATCCCCATCCTCATCCACAAGGCTGGGATTTATATTTTTGAAACACTGACAGGCAGGCAGATGACTGAAAGCCACAGGTATGTGTTCAAATCAAAAATACAAGTCAAGTGGGAATTGACTGAAGTAACACAACATTAATGGACTGCAATTGCCATGTCTTGCTTCAGCTTCCATCCAGGAGCTAAGGGACAGTTTCTTTCATGGTGCTGATGTATTTCTTCTCATTTCCATATGTTTGCTGTGATACAGCAGCTATCCCAGCAAATCTCAGCTCGTTACTGTAGAAACGTACAACAGCTTTCAGCAGAAAGCATAGTAGGTAGGAAGGCAAACGGAGTCAGAGAGAGGATGGCAGCTCACTGCCAGCTGCATGGCAGGTCTGGATGAAGCTGACCGAGGCTGGGCTTCCTTCCACACCTCACTGGAACCATGCTTGTGCCCAGGAAGGCTTGTGGGCTTTCCTTGCCCTTGCAAGAGGGGAAGGGGCAGTGCTAAGGCATGGTTCAGCTTACTGTAGTTGTGATAGGGGCTGTGTAGCTGGGAACCAGCTGGGAACCAGCTGGGATGATCACCTGAATGAGTCCCTGCCTGGGCTGTCTGACAGCAGCAGACAGAGCTTCCTCCTCCATCTGAAACTCCCCACAGACAGTCATGCTCTCCTGCCCACCCTGGCACTGTTAGACCATGACATTCACCACACCATGATCTAGGTTCCAAGCTGCTCTGTAGTCCTGTGGCTGAACCAGGGCCCCATCTCCAGGTGGAAGCTTCCGCAGTGAGCTGAGGAAATAACCAGGATAAGTGTCCCAAACACACTGAGAAGGATGCAGCCTGGCTGCTGTCACTTGGCCAGTGTTATTTACCACACCAAAGCAGTCTGCAGCTTAGCTGTAATGATCAGAATAGAGCTGTTGGGGACAAAAGAGGAAAGATTGGGCCTTAATCAGAAATGTCTAGAAAGCATCAGCTTTTTCTACTGGAAGTTTTTGTTCTCAGATTTCCATAGTTAATGGCATCAAAATGCTCTGCAGATGCATAATATACCAAGGCTCAGAGAATCTGAGAACAGCAGATGGCTTATACACATCTGAGGAGCTTTTTAATAATAAACAAATAAATAAAGATTGGAGAGGAGTGTCAGGCATGCATCTTGTTAGATGTTTAATCAGGCAGCTGAGACATCCCAATTTTTAATTGCCTTTATTTTTTAGTGCTACTGTCTAATTTCAAATTGCACAAATGAAGCTCTTTAATTTTTCTTGTCTGGTTTGAAGTCTTGGTATCTAGATGATAATTTATCAGGAAGTTCTACAGGACACAGAGAACAAGATAACTACCAAAAATCCTTCTACTCATGAAAGTATGAGATAATTTTTCTTTTTAATTGCTTCTCGTACAATTAATCATCCATCTGTCTGTGTTATATTCTTCAACATTATGGCCATGAGTTAAAAAAACTTGCACTGAAGTCGTGGCCAGCTTAGCAGGAGATAAACTGCGCTAAATAAATAAAAATGATGTGTGGTAGTGATTTAGAGGCTGCAGCAAAGCTCATAAGAAAAATGTCAATCTAGACCTTCTTTTACCATATGGGGTCATCTGTCTTGTAACTGAGAACTAAGCAGGACAGTCAAGCTCTCTTCTGAAGACAGTTTTGGTTTTCGTTTGGTTTTTAACAGGATTTTTTTTTCTTCCCACGGTAAACCCTAACCCAAATGGCATTGTATAAACATGCTCCCACTCCTCAACCTGGGGACAACTGATCCCACGAGACATCTCCTTCCTGTCATCCAGAAACCAGATAGGTTGGGAATTCAAAATATACATAGGCTTTGTTAGCAATGCCACTGCATGGATGTGCATTTCGTTTCAGCGAGTGCCCAGGAGGTTTATCATGGTCACCACCGTCCTCCTTGGATATAATTTCTACATAGAAGGCATTTCATTGTGTTACATAGCTATTAATTTTATCTCTCATAAAGAATGAAATTAAGAACATTATTTGGCACCTTGTAACCTTCCTGAATGTCACTTTAAGTCCTTTTGAACAGCACAAATTCATGGCAAGGTTTGTGCATGTGTCTACACTCACTGGTGTGGCAGTGCAGGGTATGAGCCTCGGGCTTGCTCTGCTCTTGGGAAATCAAAACTCTCCTAATTTGTGTAAACATGAGTGAGACATGGCAGATTTGGTGTGTTTTGTGAAACCCTGACTTGTCAAACCTCACCTGGCACATGACATGTATTCTTGCCCCATGCAATTCAAGCAGCCAAGCCTCAGAGGGAGATATCACTGGGTTAAGCACCAAAGTCATAGTGTGACCATCACCATCTATGCTGAGACGTTGTAGGAATGGCTGCCAAAAGGGTAGTATATTATAAAATAGCCTGGACTCAGCAATAAAATGCTCAACTGAGAAATTTGGGAAAACAAAAGATGCCCATCAAGCCCTGTTGTTCGAACAGATGTTATTGTCTGGACTGGTATTGCCCCACTGATGTGATGCAATTCAACTACTCTTAAAATAAAATTAATGTATAAAGATACATATTTCATCTGTACCATAATTTTTCCCCACTCATTTTTAAGCATATCTTAAAAACTACAGTGTATTCTCACCTCAAGTTTTGCTTTTTGTTAAAACAGTTGGAGATTAGTCCAGATTAATTCCTTTCATGTGCCTGACTCCGCAGGTGTAGAAAACAAAGAGAAAACTGCTGACGGATTCTGAACAGATTTCTTAGGGAAACCTTGCAAATGCAGGTAAGGGAGGGCAAGGGTCTTGATAGTTAAGAATAAAAGGACATGAAAGACATTTATGTTATTACGGGCTGGGATGTCTTGAGCTTCAGCTACAGCTGACACACACCGGCCAGGGAGCTACTGGGCTTGCTCAAACATCTCGTGTGTTCATGGAGCCAGTTCTCTCACTTGCAAGCATCTGAAGCAGAACAGTAATTTGGGAAGACTATGGCAGCTGTTGCTGGAAGAAATAGTAATTGCTGCCTTGAAGTTCTGGTACAGTAATTAAACTCCCTAAGGAGCCACAAGGTAGCACAGTCTGCAAGAACCAAAGCAGGAAAACTACAGGGATGGGAAAAAACTCATCCTGAGTTTGATGAGAAACTTAAGCAAAGTTTAAGAGCCTAGGGATGAACACTGAACTAGCTTCTGTTCCTAGAAAGAGGAAAACTTTGTTGTGTTCAGCTTAGTGGCATAAAGAACATAAAAAACTGTTTTGGTGGTAACTCCAGAAACAAAAGAATTACTGGTATTTTTTGTTGAAGTGGTAGACTGAGATGTTCTTGCAAACATTAATAATCAGTACAAATACCTCAGATTAAAGCAAAGCAGATAATAGGTCCCTCAGGTTTCTCTCTTTTCCTCAGGAAGTCCAAGACATGGTTAGATCTGCTTTTAGATCCTGCAAATGGCCTCCATGGGTGGTACAACAGGTTAAATGCTAGCAATGAATTTAGAAGCCTATAAGGATGGAAAGGACTAACTCCATCCAGGATGAGAATGGGTTTGGCCAAAAACTTTGGAGTACTTCCATTCTGACATGGTCTCTTTGGAAAAATCTCAGAAATTGTCTGTACACTCCTCACTTCAGCTTATGTCTCCTCTATAACACTAACAACCTTATTATTAATTAAACCTAATAATATATTAACAATTAGTAATTAATACAATAATAATAGAGTAATTAGTCACAATAATATGTCCCATTGTCTTTTGAAAAAGCAGGTCCTTAGGAGTTATTAGTGCAAGAGCTGCTGAGTAAATCCTGGTCAAGTACAGGGATATGAAGTTCCAACTTCCACTTCTGCAGTTGTATTAAGGTCATTATAAGCAGTTTATATTGGTGCCTCAAGAAGTCACAGGGAGAAATTAATTTCCTAATGTGCTTCTAGCTAGAAAATTGCTATTTTAGTCTTTCTGGTCTTGCTGATATATTCTTCAGGAAAATTGCAAGAAACTACAGACAAATAACATCAGCTCTTGAACTTGTATACACAGAGTGAAAGAGATCATCAGGGGAAGCTTGGGAGCTGCAGAGTCACAAGCTGCTGTGATTCAAGCCCAGCTGGCAACAAAGATCCACACAGCCACTCACTCCTCCCACAGACGGGTGGTAGAGAGAATCAGAAGAATAAAAGTGAGAAAACTCATAGGTTGAGATAAAGACAACAGGTAAAGCAAAATCTGCACATGTTAGCAAAGCAACCCTAAGAACTCATTCACCCTTTCCCAGGAGCGGGCAGGTGTTCAGCCATCTCGGGAAAAGCCAGGCTCCATCGTGTCTAACAGCCACTTGGGAAGGCAAATGCCATCACTCCAAATGTCATCTCCTTCCTTCCTTCTTCCCCCACATCTATATGCTGAGAATGGTGCCATATGTCGTGGAATATCGCTGTGGTCAGTTGGGGTCACCTGTCTTGGCTGTGTCCCCTCCTGAGTCCTTGTGCACCCCCAGCCCTCATTGCTGGTGGGTGGGATGAGAAGCAAAAAGGCCTGGAGGTTGTGTGAGCCCTACTCTGCAGTGACTAAAACATCCCTGAATTACCAACCCTGTATCAGCACCAATCCAAACCACAGTCCCATCCAAACTATGTGAAAAGAATTAACTCTACCCCAGCCAAAACCAGCCCACAGTATTCAACCCAATGGTTTTGATGCTTAGTAGCAACAACTGCTAGAATTTACTCCTTTCAACCTTTTTGGTTTTCTGCTTTTTGCTTTTCAGTTTACTGAAAGCTCAATTGCAAGGGATGCTTGTTCACTAGATTTCTGAAAATCAGAGAATCTGAGGGTTTTTTTCTTAAGTCTGGAGCAAATGCTTTGTTCGAGTGCTCCTCCAAATAGTGACAGCTATTTTTAAATGGTCTAGACTTTTGTTGCAAGAAAGGGTTTTGGAAAATTTTTTGGTTATACAAGAACTGACAGAGAAGGCTGGCTCTTAAAACATACTGCTTACATTATGAAACAGATATAAACACAATGAGGAAGTGATGAAAGCTGGAACAGTATCCTTATCAACAGGTGGCCCTGGGCACTATTTGCCCTATAAATAAGCAGTGGATTAGAGAAGAGGCCTGCCCTGGGGAAAGACACAAGGCTAATAAGGGAAGGTAATCAATCACAGTATCTGTCAATCTGTCTTCCCTGTAAGTACTCAAAGCATAATAATTTGAAAAGGCATTTAGAAACCTTAATGGGACTTGGACCCTAGCCAATTCCCATAGCTTTTCTGGTAACACCATCACCAGATACATAAATGGGAACTTCTCAGAAGAAAAAAAAAAAACAAAAAACCCCTCACAACCCCAGATAAAATGTTATTTACTGTGATAAAAGTGACTGAAATCTTGTGTACACTTTCCCACCTCAAACTCAAACATTCCTGAGTGAGCACTGGCACGCAGACTTCAGCCACCTGATTACACACACGGCCATTTCTCTCTCAGGGCTCCTGACTCATAAGGGCAATGTGGGGATGACACACAACTGGGAAGTTATCCAAACCGTCCCCATACTTTCCTCACTGTTCCAACGAAAGAACCATCATGCTCCTAACAGGCCACCAATTTCTATAGAAATCTTCCCAGTACAGTCCAGCTTTCAATATTGTTTGGGTGAGCAGCATCCACAGCAATGAATAAGGTGGCACTGATGCTAAAGGGCAAAGGGTTAAAAATTAACCTAAAAACAAGCTATTCAGCATAGAAGTGCTTGAACAGTAATCTCTGCTTTGGATTCACTACTTTGCCAGGGAATTTTGTATAGCTTGTCAGCCCAAAAGCGGTGGGGAGTTTGGGCGAGTTGTTTTGTGATTGGCTTTTCCCCACAATGAACCTTGTGGGTTAAGCTCTTCCTCTTACTCTTTAACTCCGTATTTACAGCACTTACTCAGGATGTTTCTTCCCTGTAATTTCTTCTTTACCTGAAGGAATTCAAACTGGTCTTTCCTGCCTCCCAGGCAAAGGTTTTCTGAGATCAAGTTCTCGGTTCTTCCCATCTAAGCTGTCCATCCTGTTCTGCATGAGCTAGTTTCATATTTATAGAAAACGGAACCAAGACAGATTCTATAGCTAAAGGGGTGGAACAACCACCTGAAAAGACAGGTGTAATTCCAGCCACCTCCAGCTAATGCCTGAATGGTTTAAATATTCACTGGAAACAAGATTTAATCCCAGCTGAATTAATTGAATGCTCATAGACTCTCTCCTGCAGTCCTGCCAATATGCCCAGTTGTGCCAGTAAGATTCCAGCCCTATTGTCTCCTCCCTTCTTCTTCCCCCACATCCCAAATACCCTGGCACATAACTACATACCATGGTACAGTAAATATCTTACTCAACTTTAGGGACACCACCACACCCGATTACAAAATTGCAGAAAATACTGGTTCTCAGAGGCCATCTAGTGGGAAGAGCAGAATACTCCAAGAAGGAAACCATTTCAAACTTTTCCTTCTTAGTAATATAGTCTGCAAGATACACAGGGTTACCTTGCTGATCAGTGGATGTCCTTCCCACACAGCAACAAGAAAGCTGGTTAGGCTCATACACCAGACTCAGCAAGCTGTGAGTATGGTCACAGACTCTTCTCTCTTTAGCATTAATTCTGAAAACTGTAATAGGAGTTCTGTCTGTGCAATGAAAAACCATATTGTACAACACAGAGCAGAGAGGAAGCCTTCTTTAAAACACACTTTTAAACTTGCTGTTAGGTGACTGCTAGACAATTTTGGGTTCCTATAGTTTGCTTCTGGCTGGAGAACATGTGGAAGATACCAGGCATTATAAGGAATAGACAGAAGTTTCTTTGCTTACAGCTTTCAGAGTCCGGAGAGCCCTGTTAGTGCTGCAGCCCCTTCCCACTTTCATGGGGGTTTGGCTGCCCGTGCACAAGCGAGCTCTGACACTGCCCCTGGGGTGAGCCCTGCTCTGTGAGAAGGAGCTGTGGGCAACCTTCTTGAAAGCTCCTGCCCCTTGTCTCAGCAGCCACATTTAAGTGCATTTAAGCTCAGGCCCTGGGCATGGGTACCTGTGCTCTGGGCACATCCGTGCCAGATCATGGATCTCACTCATCCTAACCCTGACTTGCTGGCATGACCAAAGCAAACACACATTGTAACCTGTACAGTGCCTTCCTCATTTATGACTATCACAGATGGAAACAAGAAAACAAAGACTGTTGTCGGTGCTTCATCCTTGGTATCTAAAAGATGACAAAAATACAAATCTGCTTGAATGAAAGTTTATTTCATGTATCATAGAAAAATCATGCATATCATCAAGTAAGGCTTTACAACATAAAGGATATAAAGGAAAGATGCATACAAATTCATAATATATAAACTTCTCTCATCATATTACACACAATACTCTTTATAGTTACACATTTAGGAACTAATTACTACCATTGCAGACATTTCACTTGCAAGATTGATCTCTGGTTTAAGGCTAAAACTTGCCCACCTTACTTAAGCAAATTCTTAGAGCTATTCCAAAGAACTTAGCCTGAACAACAAGTAGAAGACTAGACTTGGTTTCTGAGTATCATAGCTGCTGTATTTACATGCAACACCCTCTTTTTACACTTGGTTTTATTCAGGAGTCAGTTAATAAAGTTACCTATATTAAAAAGAACCATTTACTAAGTGACAAATATGACAAATGTAAAAATACCACATGTTTAAGCTTGCAATTACCTGGAAGTGTTTTTCTGCTAGTCACAGTTAATATTTCCTCATAGTTTTTTCTAAGTGATGCATTTCACATTCTCTTATGCAGTTGCTTCATGATAAAGAACAAGAGAGTGTTTTACTTGAAAAACCTGAGAAACTTACCAGACTTATTCAGATATGGTACCTGAGAGTATGAGGTTCTACAAAACAGAGCTGAAGTTTATAAACCTGAATTCTTCATAAACTCCAAATCCTTATTAATGTCAACAAGAGTTTGGAAGCTATGCTAGAGAGGAGAATTATATCTGATTGTCTAATCTTAGTTTCTTTTTGGACAACACACAAAACCACTGAACAAAACTTTCACCATGTCTGAAGCAAAGCAGAGAAAAAAATGGTATCACTGTATTGCATGCAACTGCTATTATCACATTATGTCACCTTTAACAGGTTTCTCATATACATTCATCTGCTGTTTAAATTCTAGCTGCACTGAACTTTCAAACAAGACAGGAAGAAACTACCTTGTTTACTAAGTTAATGGGAAACTACCTCTTGGCTTCAAGTGAAAACTGTATCCAGCTACAGGAAAAGTCAGACACTTTAGAGAAAAAATTAGGTTTACATTCCTTTAAATACAAAGGAATGAGTGTCTGCATCTCATACCTGGCTGCTACTCTAGTTACTCCCAAACAAATTCTTGGAGGATATATAAAACTGAATTGAAAAGAACTGAAAGTGGAATCAGCACTGAACTATGCCCTTCAAACTTATTTTATGTGATATTTGCGATACTGACTTTACACTGCATCCTCATATTTATGAAGGCCTCACAAGGTATAAGGATTCCAAATAATGCTGAATGTACAAGAGAAACAGTTTCACAAACTGGATATAACATGCTTCTTAGGCAAAAATGTCTTTTTGCTATCATGCCTTACTATTTTGGTCAATTTTTGAAATGACAAAGGAATCCCTGTCAAGAAGTTGGCTGCATACACATTATCTATGACAAACCCAAGAGTCTCATTTGCTAAATTGTTTGAAAAGGACAGGATTTTACTACACAATGTATCTAAGTGTCTAATGCTATCATAGTCCACAGCATTTTACAAAGATCAAGTCTCATATTTTAAAATATATGAAAACTTTTCCTTGTACCAAAGGTGATTACTTCAAAGTTTATAAGCATAATCAAGTCGTCTGTCCTGGAAGAAAAATACATTTTTCTGTAGCTTGCCTTCAAGTGTGATCCAAGATGATTATTATGTTATTGAACATAAATTTATATATTAATGTTTCAATGGTGCAGAAGATACACAGAATAAATCATTGTAAAGGAAAACTGTTCCAGCTTTCTGTCACTGTATCAGCTTAATTACACAATGCTGGCAAATAATTCCATTTATAAATAACAACACTGCACCTTTGACAAGATACTCAATCAAAAAAATAGGTTTGCTGAAATGCAGAAAATGTTCCTGTATAAACTGGATTATAATTATAGATCAATTCTTTTGCTTCCTCATCTTCACTGGAGAAATGGTGCAGGCTCTTCCGGGCTGTAAAATATTGTAAAAGTAGAGATAATTTTAATGTCATCCTCCTCGACAGTATTTATCTTGGTAAAGTAAGTTATTTTATGTAGCACAACAAAATGGAATTACAGTAGCTTGTATGTGAAGAACTGGGAAGATGCATCTTCAGAAAGCTGGTTACAGCATATTTTATTACTGGAGAGGGAGAATTTAAAGCCAAGACTGTATGAAGTGGTTATCCATGAGATACTGGCAGTATCTACCAGAAATACCAGTACTTTTAACTCTGAAAGAAATGCATCAGAGTATCAGCCTACTGAAAGCTGCATGGACTGTGCTGGTGAGGACAATAAAATTGAATCCTCCTCTGGTTTATCATGTTGGCAACTCTACACACGTTAAAATTAACGATGGATGGATGGATACAAAAATGGTATTTCAGTGGAATGGCTTAATTACTAAGTGATCACACATGAGTATATTTTTACATGACTATATTTTTCATCTTGTGGTTTATTCTCAAAGTTAGGGAAGATATTCTGCCTTACATTAGCTAAAAATGTGAATTACTCATTGCAAAGTTATGATATGAAGTACTCAGTAGGAGCAGCTTATTCTTCAGTAACTCCCCAAAAGACTGGGGAGGCAGTGAAGAATAATTTAGGATTTTGTAGATGAGATTGGGGTAGACACCGCAGGCTGAAGAAAGTTTGCTCTACCGGAATTGTAGGTCTGTAGATGCCAAAGCTAGTGACACATCTGTGTGGCACTCTGCACAAGCTCCTTGTATGTGTACACACACACAGAACTCACATGCAATATGTCTCAACAGCATTCACATGCAGACTTGGCACTTGCTTTGTCCCACCTAACTTGGATAATGGCCTGAGCAAGCTTACTTCTGTTGGGAATACAGTCTGCAGACAGATACTAGAGAAAGTAGCAAACAAAGCCAGAAAACACACTGCGTTCTAGTATTAGACTACAAAATTAAAACCAGACTCATACTGTATTTTCTCCTATTTTCGCCTTAATTTTTGTCATAGTCCACCATTTAATAGATCACAGGGACACATTCCACTGGACTAGGCTGCTCAGAGGCCCAGTTCTGCGTGGCTGTAAGTTCCCTATCAAAAAGGTTTTGCTACATTTTCACAAAGAGGAATAGGACTACTTCATGCAAAAAAGCACCTTGAATTTGTATGAAATGCAACTTTTACTTCTACACTCTCACTGACCAGCACAAACTGCACTTCTTTACATCACTGTCTACTTTCTTCATTAAGTTGACTCTTTTGATTAGAGATCAAGTCTAGAGACCAACCTCAACTAGCTTAATCATTATGTTCTTCATAGGCCCCATCAAGGAAGCAAGACAATTTCATGAAATAGTCCAGCAGAAGGGTTTGGTAGGGATAAATAAAGGAATAAAGTCTGATTCCTTCAAATACTCCTCTATTCATGTCCTGCTTATTTATAGCAAATAGACCAGTAGTGTCATAAACTATCAAAATGTTATCCATTAGTTACTTCCAGATTCCTAGGGTATAAACAAAAAAAAAAATTAGCAGCTCTGTAAAATTCAAAAACTTCTTGTGCTGTCTATAGTATGCAACTGCAGGGCACGGTATTGCACCCCTCTGACACATCCATACTGCCCAAGCCATATTTATAACCCCCGGTGCATGCATTTTGCAAGCAAAATTGGGAACACATGGAATGACTGTAAGCCAGTTTGGAACTGAAGAAGCCCCAGCAATTATGAATGGAGTACTTTTTTTCTTTTATTGGCTTTGTGCAAGAGAGGCCAAAATGTTACAGGGATATTTTGAAATGGTAGAAAGTCACAGAACAATGCTTTAGAGCCAGCCTAGTGAAAACAGTTTGTGGAATGCTTCGCCTTTTGATGTTACTTTCACTAAGCCATCTATTTCTAGTATCCTTTGGTGTTTTATAAGCCTGTAAAGCTTCTCAGAAAGCACTATGAGGTACTGAACTTTGACAGCTGAAAACGTTTTCAAAGTTTTTCAAGTCATGCTTCACTCTAACCCCCAACATTTATAGATAACAAACTTTTTACCTTCATTAACGAAGAAATCAGCCATATAATATGCTGCTCTTACAGCAGATGGTGAATGTGGAATGCCTGGAGAATCCTTCCACTCAAAAGGATTTTTCTCTGGATGCCACTGCATGCCATAAATTGGATATTTGTATGCTACAACAAAACACAAGGCGTGTAAAGTTGTATGCCTTAAGAATTATGTGCTTAATCTTACTGCTACAAATATACCTCACTTATCAACAGTTTCACAAAAGCGTAAACAGTGAGTTGAAACACTGTTAAAGTCAGAGTGGAACTGAAGGAAAATAAATGGATATTGTAAAAGAAGGGTCTCATTACATGCAACAAAATATCAGTATATCATTTTCTTGATTATTCATTTCAGAATTAATGTATATACACACTAAAAAATAACGTTTCAAGTGCATCAGTCTCAAAGCTTCCTATCTGCTGCCAGCATCACTCAGCATTCACAGCCATACAGGATGCCAGTTCCATGGGAGAGATCCAAGTCTTAGTATCACCCTGAAGGACCCATCGATCCAGGGGCAGCTCCCATCTGCTCCAGCTAGGCCTGATACATTTTGAGGGAGTCAGTCCTTAGCTCTCTTCCAGGGAACATCGGCACAGCAGCTGATGACTGCTCTGTGATAAACCGCTTGCAGGCACGGGTGATGCCTGTCATTAGCCCAATCAGGTTTGCTGATCAAAGTGCTATTCTTCTCTTTTGGAGGACAGCCAGGATGCCACACAGAAGAATCCCATTGGTGACAGCTGGGCCTTACAGTAGGGCTGCTAGTGGTGCACTGATCAAGATAAAACACTCCCTGGAGAGCTAACTTGTTTCCTGAGCTGAGCAAGCCCAGTTTGAAACAGACAAAACAAGTCACGCAAAAGGCTTTTGGAGGAGGGCAATTACCAGCATTGCCGCTAAGGTAATGAGGGATATTGCTGTTCCCTCAGCAGCCTGGATTGTTCTTCCCATACAGCAAACACAGAAAGCACCAGCCTAAGCAGACAGCTGGGAAGCAAGGTTTGACAGAGGCACACTGCACTGCACAGGGATTCAACTACCGCAGCACAAGTGCTGTGCAGTTCACACCACAGCACTCAAATATGCCAGTGCTAAAGTGTAACAGCTTGTCTAGAAGGGAAACAGCAGGTGGGAGGAGTAATGAGGCTCACAGTACTCAAAGATAAAATACCCCTGCAAACAGAAATGCTCCTCACAGCCAGAGCACTGACAGGGCTGATGCTTACCCTGCTATTCTAACAACTTGCAATACAAATTCACATCAGTGCCACAACACCTCTAAAAAACTACCTTGTAACAGTCACAGTTTCCAAAGGAAATTAACTTCCTTACCTTCCATGGTAGATATAAATTCCACTTCATCATCAGTGTTAGTAGTCAGAACTCTATAGAAAGTACGAAGCTCTTCATTATTTGTGAAATTCTGTGATAAGAGAGGAGGAAGAGGGAAAAGGTGTTATTTGCTTATTTATTTCTAGTTTTAACTAAAAAAAAAAGTTTGTATGCAGAAAAAAAAAAAAGATCAAATACCTCCAAGGAGAGGCTCCACACATGAAAGTTTGATGTCAATGGCTCAGTAGCAAGCGCATGTAATACATCATCAGGGAAATTCCTGAACATTTTACTGTCTTTTGCAGCTATTAGAAAGAAAAAAAATTGTATTTTCCATTACCCAAGCCGGTCTCAGATGGATTTAAACTGACAGAAGACAATTAATAAAATGCTGCGCTAAAGTAAACTTTTTTGGCAGTAAATCTTTATTACTTTAGAATATCCTGCAAGAAATATCAGTGAATTAACTACAACAGATTTCCAATATGCTGTTACCACTGAGTACCAGTATTTTCCAGAGAGGATGCAGCTTTGCTACCTAAGTTCTCACTAAAATAAGCATCATTCTTTGACATTCATTTCAGTGGCCCTTCCACTCACAATGAGCACAAGTGACAGAATTTGTGAATGCTCCACAGTCTGCAGATGGATTACTCACAAAGGGTAAAAATATCAACAGAGGCCCCATTTTACCAGTGCTGCTGAGTGCCACAGCTCTACCTTAAGGGATCTCTCTGATTTCAATACTGTTCAAATGGGACAGTAATGGTACTATTCATCATTAGGAAAATGTGATTCGAAAAATTTAAGATCACCTGCTCTCCAAGTTTGAAAGGTTTTGAACCTCTGAATTTTATTCAACTGGGTCACAAAAAAGGACCCTAAGCAGACATTACTCTGTAGGTCTGAATTTTCAAATGAGTCAAAGAGCCACAACTGTGGTTTTTGCTGACTGCTCTTTGTTTCAAATGGCTTGTGCTCACTTCTCTGCTTTAGAAGTGACAGTTGCACTGACTTTACAAAAACAGTCAAGGCAATTTAATTACAAAGAATTTAGCAGAAGATAATAATCAGAAACCTCCCAAACATCCACCCCACAATATTTATCCTTAACAAAACCCAACACCTCTTAGCAAGACTCAGACACGAGATGTAATAAATTTTTCACCTGAGGTAAAGTTCAGAGGGAGTGAAAAACCATTTGTCTTGGTATGAACAAGTAAAACTTCACCACTTGTGAGATATGTAAGCTCTTCGTGTCCAAGACATGTTCCCCATATTGGGAAATAATCTCCTTTATCATTAGCCTACAAAATAAAAGCAACAACATAAGGGAACAGTAATAAAAATTTACAGAAAAGAGACTGACAAGAGCTTCCTACTCTTTTCACTTTCTCTTCTCTAGGTGAGAAGTATAACTACTACAGTGGTGTGAATTGCTACCACAGAAATTTTAACAGTTCAACTGCAGTTGAAATAAGCACAGACTCCCTTAGAGTTTCTCCTAGAATATGAAGACTAAACGATATATGTTTGTGTTGAAGCAGCAAACTGAGCCTAATGTGGATACTGATTTGACTGTTCTACAAGTAATGTTGAGAGCAGCCTAAACAGAAACCACAAAATGGCAACATTTCAATAAAAAAAAGCAATCATTAGAAGGGACACAGAAGAGTCTGTCACCATTTTGAGGGAAAGCCTACCTATTATAATTCATACTTTTCTATGAAGCACACTGATCACATAGCAAGGGACTTTTGCAATGTCTGTGCCCACAGAACTGTATTAAGAAAACATGAATCCTACTACTAGCACAGCTACGGTCTCACGTGACATACTTAAATGATTGTTTAACTAGCAGGTTTGGACCTGTGTTCCAAAAAGACAAAATGTGCATTTAAGCAACATTAAAAAGTGGCAGTCATTTTCAAAAGAATAAAAACTGGCAGGTCAGTGTGAAAACAATATAAAAAAAAAAGCAAAAAGGAGAAAAAGAAAGCAAAAAACCAAGAACCTAACTAGCTTCTTGTGACCTAATTAAGCATGGTGTATACAGGCATTGGAAATCTGCATTTTTAAGTGGTTTGTACCTGATCATAAGCACATGTAGGAGACTGGGATGTTTCAGAACTCCTGTTTTTGTGGAACCTGACTGGTTTTTTCCTAACTTGTTTCTAAACATTTTTAAGTTATGCAGACCACAACACACACACACCACCCCTGAAGAGCTGCTGCTCAAAGCCATTTTTGAGAAAGCTGACATGACAGGCTCAGAATAAAAATGTTCCCCTACTGCATTACTGACAGTATGGTAATAAAAGCCCACAGAACTACTTCTCCTCAGAGCGAAGCAAGGAAGATGTAAAGAAAGAAGGCTGATAGGGCTGCAGAGTCTTCATGACCACCCGTCATGTACAACGAGGCACGGGACTTACATGAAAGACACACAGTGGAGTTGCAAGTGAGGACTAAAACTACTGAAGGCAAAAAATAAACTACAGTTTAAAACCAATTGCAATTGAAACTAAGATTTTGTGCCCCTTCCCCCTTTTTTAAAATAAACTAGAGCCTGGAGGCTAAGCATGTATTAAACAACACTCAAGACATCACATTTTAAAAACTAATTTAAGAGCCGGAAAACAGTATTTAATTTAGATTTTTGCCTAGCTAGTAAAATTCTACTGACTTGAATGGGGATTAGCATTTCACACCCTCTATTCAAAATAAAGCAGAGACAGATCAAAGTAATTTCTCATTCTGAACATTTGCAAATGAAAAGGACCCTTCATATGGGTTAGAAAAAGATAAAATTCAGTCATTCTGTACTTGTAAAGATACTCTTGACTATTGTAGCTTACGTTACATGAGTAAAGCTAGCAATATTTTATAGCACTATTAAGATTTGAAAGATGAAACTCAAAACACAAAATTATCACAAACAGCAAGGAAAAGCCCTGCCTTGATGAACTGAATATTATTTTCTGTCCTTCACTCACTGGCTGTACACATATCAGCTAATAAACCTGTCTCTCTGATCATAAAGTGACATAGGCAATTCAGTTAATCATTGTGAAACGTCAACATAATTTCATAATCGTACAAGAAACCACAAGAAACCCTCGCCCTAGTACTGAATACCAAGACAGAGGCTGCAGTTAACACAGTGAGCAGTTCCAAAGAGACAAATGAAATTGTCCCACATAAAAGTGAGACGCTCTTTGCAAGACACACTGAAAATAAAGACAGACAAAAGCATAGAAACATTGGTGCCACAGGGACTGAAGAGTAAAGGGAGCTCTATTACTGAATTGCAGCAGCTGACTGGTCCTGTGAATGCCAATGCCTGCACTTTCCTTGCCTGCTGTTGGAAAGTCAGCAGCAAAGGTGGAAGAGCAATTCCTCACTGGCAAGTTCACATAGACCTATAAAGTCTCAGGTACAGCAAATAAACAATACTGTTCTCACCTGAAGAACTTTGGAGTTTAAGACCATAACACAACATATAACAGGAGTAGGTGTCACAAGCCTGAATCTTAAGCTATTAATGCAGAAGCTTTATGCAGAAGCAAGAAATAAGCTACCTATTTTCAGGCCTAGAGTTAACATACTGAATGACAGTGCAAAACTATGAAAAATATGAACCTGGTGATTTTGATTTCTGAACAGTGATAATAACAAGAACCAACTGCTCCTTAGTAATTACCTCCAAGGCCTTGTGGTAAAATATCTTAGCAACCCTTGAATACTCTGAAGTCCTAAGATCCACACCACCTCCTGGAAAAAGTACCCTGAAAGGCAACATCCAAGAATATGATTAGCAACAGTGATCAACTCAAAACTTGGACAACGTACACAGAGAAATGTCTGATAGCAGTTTTAAGGGTATGATTCAGGTCTAGGTTTTAGAAATCTACAGACTGGCATCCCATTATGGACAACACAGATCTAGTCAGGAAAGACACTGGAGATTCAAATAGGTTTTCAGGACCAGCCACCTGAGTGGTGGGTAGGTGGGACAGCCCTGTCGGCTCCACTGGCTGTACTGACTAGCATTCCATTAATTATGTGACTTTGGACAGCTAGAGCACATGCAGACAGTTTAGTTTAGGTGTTTCAGTCTTTAATTTAATCTTAGTGTTCTTCTACTGAAGAATGGTTACTCTATCACAAAGTATAGATCAAGCCTCACAAAACATATGGAAGAAGAAAGTGAACAGAAAATACATAAAACACTAAAACACACAGACTTCAGCTGGTATACAAAATGGTTGCAAGCCACGACTCTCTGAGTTCCTATCCTGCCTCTCAGCTGGCTCTCACTATCACTTTAAAATTCCAGCCCAAATCTCAATTCATCCTGCTCAGTTTCAGGAAAGTAGAATTGTGGCCCTGACACAGCGACCTTCTTATTGGAGACAACACAGATCAAAAAGTTCCTATCAAAAAAGGAGGAAAAGTACATTTGACCGTTACCTTTGGTCACACAGGATCCCAGAGAGCTAAGGAAGACAAAGCAATCTCGGGGACAATTTCACAGAAATAGTGCAAAAGCTTTTTCCCCCCCCAAAATACAAGCAGGAATGGCAATTCCCTGTGTGGCTCCACAAACCCAAACAAACACCACAGAAGAGAAAGATTCAGTACAGTCTAGCAGAGAACTTACATGGACACATGATGACACGTAAAATAATCAAGTACTATCAGAAACAGTAACATGAAATAAAGGAAGCCTCTTCTGGCTGTAACTGGAACAGTGCCTGCAGAACCAACAGAACTGGATGTGTGAGCATTCCCCAACTCACTGCTGCAGAACCTCAATTAGATTTACTCAAGTCACATCCATTAGGTGTTGATTTGTTACCGAAATAGGTGTAGGATTTCCTCTATATTTCTGTGCTCTGGAAATGGCAATCTGTATCAGTGAGATACTAAAAAGCAGTTAGAAACAACTAACATCCCACATGATCCCAAGCGTTTGCAGAGAAAATGTGTATTTAAACCCCTGTGACCAGGTTTTTTTTTTAAGTGAATAATGTACAGGATCATCTAAAAGCCATCAAGTATTTAGTGGAAAAGTAGTATTCACAAAAATACAAAAAACTTTACTTCCCAGTATCAACATTGAAAATTAATACAGCTAAAGGTATTTTCAAAAGAGGCCAGATTATTGATTTCTTCAGAGATCTAATTAGACAAATAAGGTGATCTTTACCTGGAAGTGGTAGAAAATTCACTTCACCTGTTCAAACCAAAACCTGGATGATACTAATTAGGAAAAATGATTGTCATTTTTGCTAAAGCAAAAAGGAAACAACCCATTAAGTAGCAATGATAATGGCTTGACATTGTCATAAGCAGATTGAAATGCAACTAGGTGTATTCCAGTATCTCTAACTGGTTAGAGCTGGTTAGATCATTTCCATTGGACATTTCAATGGCTACCTCAGGAGTACATTCACAAAATTATGTCTTTACTATAGCAAATTCCATTATTTTAAGGCGGCAGCATTTAATAGTAAGTAATTTCCAGCTTCGAAGAACAATATGAAAGATCAATGTATCTCTTTCTTATTCTGAATTTCCACAGAATAAAAGTCATGCCCTCCAGAGATCTTTTTTGTTATTTAAACACTTTGTTATTTAAACACAATTTTATTGTGGAAGCCAACAGGTGATGGTAGAGGGCCACAAGAGGAAAATCAGACCATCCTTACTCACCTACATAACACAAACTCAACTGACTTCTGACTGCAAGGACAGAAGGACAAAGGAAATGGATCTACTTTCCAAACACTCTTCTGGATTGACGTAGGTGGTGAGGTAGAAACAATGAGAGACCCCATTGGTGGAAGCCCTTCTGGCAACCAAAGAGAAGCTGGTAGCCATGAGAAAGGAATGAAATGATTCATTTTGTCTCCAGCAGCACACAGCAGAGAAAGCATCACTGTCTTATATTCACTTATAGCGCAAGACTGCAAAGACCCACGTCTTAGTGTCCAAGGGCATCTTGATGTACATAGGAGTACACTGCACTCCCCAGACAGCCAAAGGTCTAAATATTCAAGGTCTACACATGCAGATTAACATTCTAGTATATGCATAAGCTTAACAAATGTATTAATGGTTTAAGATGCTCATCTCATGACTACAAGTAGACCAATCACATGCTCTGGCCTCACACAAAATCAGCTGTGAAGTGTAGCATCAGCTGATTTTACTCTTCTAAAGTGCACTTCTAGCACACTGCAAAAAAACCACAAAAAGTTTTGACTTTTCTTAGTCCACAATAAAAACTGTTAGGCAAGATCACATCCCACATTTGAAATGTAGGAAGAACACGGGGATGGCAGTTGCTACAGATCCCCTGAAAAGCCAGGAAGTTTCTCTAACAAAGACCTAAGCCACAGATCACAACAGGCAAGACAGACCATTCAAGTAGCAAGAGAGAGAGCACACATGGAGAAAAGAGTAGAAGACACTGGAAATCAGAAACTTTCATAATAGAGGAGATATGGAAAGGACTGAAAGAGGGAAGAAAGGGTAGAAACAGGGGTGAAATACCAAGCAAGTGCTATTAAACATCAAAATGAACGTGACAGCTCAAATGAGGAAGACAGAAAAATTAACAAAGAAGAAGTAGAGTATTTCACTTGCAAAATTGCTCTTAAGTATAATGCCACTTCTCCCTGCCTGCAGACAAGCACAAGGGAATGCCAAGATGAGCCTTGGCACTGTTGCAGATTATCTGACGTGTTCCTCAAGGAAGGAAACGCAGAACACCAGTAGTGGATGAAACAATGCATTCTGTGTCTTAGAACGTATTTTCATGTCTTCAGTGCCCAGCGCAACGTCTCGAAAGAGCAGGAAGACAATGTCCATGGGAACACAGCAGAGCTCAAAACCAGAACTATCATGTCTTTCAACAGAAAGCTGAAAGTGATCAAAACTTACCCATTAATAGAGTGGAATATTTTATCATATTCTTCATCTGTAAGATTTAATCTGAAACACCAAAAAATAATTACAGAATACATACAAAATACATGTATTTAACCATAAAAATATAATCTCTACTGAACGGAAATGTCTGTCACAGAAAATATGCAGAAGGCTTGCTTTAAATAGAGTAAAATAGACACAAATCAAAAGAAACATTTCACTTGAAATAGCTCAATCCACAAGATTGAAAACAGGGCCCTGTCAGGTACAGCTCCTGATGAGGTACTCTGAGACCCTTCTGCAGACACTTGAAAAATTTACCATTTACATGAATGGCATGGTTATTATTTCCTGCAGACCGGAAACTCCGGTTTCCAACTGACTCCAAGAAGGGCAGAGCTGCCAACAGTGGGTCACACCCATGCACCCCCAGCCTCCTTGCCAGTGTGGCAGCACGAAAAGCAGAAAAGGTCTTGGCTCTGTTGTAAGCCCTGCTCAGCAATAACAAAAACATCTCTATATTATCAATCCTGTGTTCAGCACAAATCCAAAACACACCCCCACACCAGTTACTGTGAAGAAAATTAACTCTACCCCAGCCAAAACCAGCACAGATGGCTGCACTTCTGCAGAACTGATATGCTGGGTGTCAGTGTTCAGCTTTGCTGCAAGTAACTTAACTGCCAGAATTAGAAGCATCCATTCATTGGTGAAGCTTCTGGTCAACAAACATTCTGAAAGCTCCAGCAGCTACGTGAGGAATGCTGGCTTCTAATTCGGGCACTTAAGTAGTGCTCTTATTGGACTGTGTAGATACATCCTATTTTATTTTTCTGCAGCTGTATTAGTATTGTTTTTAAGTACTGAAATTTATAATTTTATCATCTGGTTTCAGTGGTCTTAAAACTTTATAGCTAAGCATTGGCACGAAGTACTGTCAGCTGTTACTTTGCTACTTTTTACCAAACAACCAAAATACAAGGAATTAGTGACCCATAGTTTGAACAGAACTGGACTTTGGTTTCTGAAAGGAGTACTGACAGCCTTCCTTGATTCCTTGAATTCCAGGGCTACAAAATGTGAAAAAAAAGATATAGCTATCTATGTATCTAGGTATCTATGCGTGTTTGTGGGGCACTACACAGTAGACAGAATATAGCTAACTTCAAAAACCATGCATGCAAACTATAGAAGGCAATTTTACTGGTAAAAGAAATTAGTACTTTTCAAAGAAAGACTATTTTTTAACATAAGAAGAAGCATTAAAAAGTACATGTTCCACTCTGCCTTTATTCTGATTTCTGAAACTCTCTGAAAATTGTGGCATTTTCAAATGGTTTTTGAGGAACAATAAAGACTCATAAAAGCAGTACAACTGCTTTCTGTGCCTCTAAAATGGCACAAACCTTACATAATGCAATTATTATCCATTCTTAAGGATATAAAAAATGTACCTTATTGGCACAGCTCGAGCACCGGCAGATTCCACAAACTTCACATATGAAGCTGCAATATAAGATCTTCCAAACCTCTGGTACTCATCAAAGTGACATTCCTGTGACAATATCCCTGAAGGGCCCAAGGAAGAAAATTAGCACTATACAAATGGCAAATGCTACACACTGAAAGAAAAATCACAAAATCACTTAATCAATTAGTTTGGAAAAGACCTCTGAGATCATCGAATCCAACCTATGACTGAACACAGGTCAACTAGACCATGAAACAAGTGCCACGTCCAGTCTTTCCTTAAACACCTCCAAGGACAGTGACTCCACCACTTCCCCTGGGAAGTCCATTACAGTATGTAATCACCCTTCCAATAAGGAAGTTCTTCCTATGTCTAACCTAAACCTCTCCTAGGTAGCTTAAGACTCTGTCCTCTTGTCCTATTGCTAGCTGCCAAGAAGAGAGCGACCCCAACCTGGCTACAACCTCCTTTCAAGCAATTGTAAAGAACAGTAAGGTCACCCCCGAGCCTTCCATTCTCCAGCCCAAACCACCCCAGGCTCCTCAGCTGCTCCTTCTAAGACTTGTGCTCTCATTAATTAATTAATTAATTAACCCCCCATTTCCCATATACCAGCTTGCAGCGATACATCTACTGCCTAGAAGAACCGCACGCACCGAGACAACGGGGCATCAATTACGGTGCTCCGTCACAAGGTACCACATAAACACACATTAGCTGACTAAGAGCCGGCTTCCCTGCTATGACTGCTCAGCACTGTGACTTCTCTCAAACCAGACTGATTTTTAGCGAAAGGACGTAGAGCGTAACGCTGCTTTCAACAGCTCTAGGCAAACCTACGCTCCGGGAGACGCTTCCGTCCCCCCGCCCGGCCAAGGCAGGGTGCGAGGCCCCGCGGCCCCTTACCGATGATGGGTCTGTCATTGCGCTCCGCCGCGAGGTCGCGCCGCGCCAGCGAGGCGGGGGAGCCGCAGCGCAGCAGCACCAGGAGGAGCGCGGCGGCCGCGATGGGACGGAGCCCTGCCAGGCGCCCCATGGCCACCGCCGGGCACAGCTACGGGCTCCCGGCTCGGTGCACGGCTCGGCACGGCGCGGAGCACGGCCCGGCTGCCGGCTCGGCTCGGCTCGGCACCCGGCCCTGCGCACGCAGCTCCAGACCCGCCCGCAGCGCAGCTCGCTGGGAAATGCAGTCCCGGCCCGCTGCCCCGCCCGCGGGCTGAGCCCGGCCCGAGCACACCCCCCGCTGCCGCCCGCGGCCTCGTCCTTCTCTGGGAGAGGGGTGCTGGTGTCGCCGAACGGTGACAGAAGAGGCTGGTTCAACCAGAAAGGGTTTATTAATTAAAACGGTATTAATACATTTAAAAAAGAGAGAAAAAAAATTAAAAAACATTGTGCATTACATCGTGCTTACAGTCAGTAGTAATCTATATTTGCACCGTTTAACAGGAACATTATTTTTTTTTAGAGGCACTCCCGATGTTTATAAAGAATAATGCACTTAGGGATCTGTGTTTTGTTGACTGCTGCTCGAAGCTGCAACACCACCACGCGCCATACCAATATCTCTACCATTCATTATGTAAATTATCTTGTGTCCGTATTTTTAGCAGCAGTTGCAATTAAGAGTTCCCACCTCTTATATAATATATAAACATTAAAAAATAATTAACAGTTCAGGAAAAAATAACTGCACTCTATGCTCTAACTGCTGTGTTATGCAAACATGCTACCACTTAATAACAGACCAGGGTATTTTTGAAGATATTTAGGACTTTATATTCATAGAGCTGGATGAGTCCAAATAAAGATTTAAAAAAAACCCAGCTACATATGCATGTGCATATACATATACATATGCAGTCAAATGAGGTTTCTGCTACATAAACCAGCAGTGATCAGAAATTGGTTTCATAGGAAAAGTTTAAATTTTCTTGTTCACTGAAATATGGTTCATTCCTTTGTGCAGTTTACATTCATGGATGAAAATTGAAGGGCTGTAATATTAAGACAATAGCTTCGGTTCTCCAGCTGGTAAATGACTTGGAACTTGAGTTACACACTTGAACAATTGCCAGATACCTGACTACTTAGTCTATTTTCTTATAAAGAAGAATTTGCAGTTCATTGAACTCCTCTATTTAAGGAGCTTTTGTATCACAAAATAGTTCAATCTGAGAAAAAGAAATATATATGAAATACATTTTCATAGAATCATATATCTGAAAAGGGTTTATTTAAATTTAAGCCCCATATCAAAAATATTCTGAAAGAGAAAAATGAAAAATGCACTTGAGGAAATTTGGGAATTGGAAGAAAAAAAATTAAGAGGTTTTTGTCAGTTTTGAAAGAATTTCTGGCATCGATCTTACCACAGCAGAAGAAACTACAACCAACAAGTACTCTAATGGGTCTTTCATAGATGTTCCTCTTGCTAATAAGGAATAGTTTCCAATGACTCTTGCAATAATGCCTTATTAATCATAATCTAAAGTAAGACATATCAAATATAATAAGATAGTTTAATTTCTCTCCCCTAAGCCTATATACCATCCCAATGTCCTAAAGATTACAAAATAACTGAAGTTGTCATTTCTAGCTAACTGCGATAAAAGCATTTGTTATGGATTTATTTATATGGAAATTCATATGGAATGCTTAAATTTATAGTGCTTATGCAAAAACAAAACAGAGTTAAGAACTGGGTAAATGAACTCTGGCAGTTGGTGTACTTACAAAGATTTTAGGAAAAAGCTGAGAAAAGTAAAATAATGGTCAAGATTACTAAATACAGGGGATTGCAGGATGATACTGCCACATACCAGTGTTCATATGTCAATAATGCCCCTTCAAAACAAAACAAAAACCTGTTTTCAGTAAGTATGGAGATTTTTTTTTTATTACCCCTATAGTAATGAAGAAGCAGTCTAAATGGAAATTAAAAGTAATTTCTTCCAGTGCTCAACAGCACATAGACTGACAAGTTGTCAATTACTGTTCTGAAAATAAAATGAAGATACCAAGCACCTCCTATGCTGAGGTCCAAAGTGACCTCCAAGCACCCTTAAACAACAGATATTTCTAAAGTTCAGATCCATAAAGGATAACCTACTTTACCCTCTGAAACAGATAATGCAAACAGCTGAAAGCTTTTGACCTCTCTAGTCCTCTACACTAGGGATTAAAGTTGATAATAATCTGAGTTTCTTATAGTTGTCCATAGACAGTATCACTTTGAAGAAAGAAAATAAGAATTTTCAAGGTTGTTTTGACTATCTTACCAGTTCCTCCCTCAGATTCACACTGTCCTTTGAATACGCACATAGTGTTTTCTCTATAAAACTTGAAGATTATTCTGTTAATTAGCACAAAACCAGAAGCTGCACAATCAGCACAGAGTAACACAAGTATCTCACTATTGCTGGCTAATTTTCAATTTGATGCAAACTAACAAAAGAGCATTTTTTCCTGAGAATCAATCCAAAAAGCAACCTCTTCACTCCTTGTAAATTAGCCTTGTAGTCTTATTTCTGCGACAAACTACTCTACCCTATTCACAGTCTGTTCTTTGTTTTGTATCCTATTGTCTTGACAAGCCAAAGATACAAGAGCTAAGTGTAAGGTTCTGGACTGCATTATTACAGACGAGTTATCTCCAAAGACTTAACAGAGTAGTATCAATCTGATATCCAATGCACTCTTCAGCTTTCTGACATACAAGGTACTCAATTACAACCAGTGCTACAGATATCTAAAATTCATTCATCTCTTCAGACATACACACTGATAGACTCCAGTTAGTGTAAAAGTGCACCCAGTGTAACATTCAGTGCCCTGCAAAGACATGCTGGTTTCATTCACAATGGAAGTTTTCACCTTAAACTTATTTCCAATTCCAGTGTTCAAGAATTGATAAAATACTGTATTAAGGTTATTCCCAGGCAACCAGAGAAATGCTCTGAAGATAATCTGCAGATGCCATTATGAAGTCAGTCCATTCCTTGGCCAGCTCTTCAATGGAGACTTCCTCCCCCCCATATTCCTGTGGGAGAATGCTGACGGGGAAGTGTTCAGTCAGACTCTGCAAGTAGTTATTTCCATGCATATACACCTAAACCAAAATATTAAAAGCATTTACTTGGGTATGAATGCTAAACTACTGAGTGAATACAGGCAGCAAAGCATCTCAGTGCAAGAGCTGGACCCACCAGCTTGGTTTAACTAAGTGTATTTGTTCATAACGAGTTCCTTAAAAGAAGGAACTACCTGGTGAGTTTCCCCTAGGTGCTCAAACTCAGTCCTGCTCAGTATCTGAAGGCTGGTGAAGGATGGACTACAACCTGAGAAGAGCATTTTATGTAGCTGTGAGCACAGGAGCCAAAACTAACTACACACTTGTTCCAGACTGGTTTAGCAACACTGATGAGAGCACACACTACGTCCAAACTGCTAAACTGAGCTAAACCATGGGAAGACTTGTGATTTGTTTAGTCATGATATCTTGTACTTGCCCTTCAGTCATTTCCAAGAACAGAGCTGTGTCTGGCTCCTGGCCATTACTATCTGGTCCTGCCACATGTATTTAAAAACAAGATTATATAGTATGTATGTAGGTTCAGACAGGTGTCAAGGAAGATACTCAACAGAATCTATGTATCAGTCCTTACCTTTCTGTTCTAACTGAAATTAGATCCTGGACTACTTCTTCACTTTAACCCTTGCAATACTGTAGGTTTGGTTCTTCTCCTCTTGCTTTATTGTAGCTATTTTGAAGTCTTGTTCATTACTTCCAGTCTGATACTTTTATAGGATCTACTGTCCTGGCGTGCAGTGGCTATTGCAAATGCCCAAGATTCATGTGCTGAGTAAAGGAGGCTTCAGAATGGGAATAACAATAGGCAGGGCTGCTTATTTTGTACCTTAGTTCTGCTGTTAACACTTCACTTTTGTGCCAGCTGAAAACTCCAATATTTTTCCTATGCTGCAATAAACCGTAGTCCTTGCCACGCATTTGCATCCAAATACAAATTTATTTGCAGATTTATAACAGGAAAACTATTTAAAACAACTAAGGAGCTGTTTGGAAAAAAACTTTGAAGTTAAGTCTGACCAATTTTTGATGCATAAATGCCTCTGGAGGTCTCTCAGGGCTAAATAGTTGTCTTCTACTAATTCTGCACAACTTGGAGCATAAAACACTATTTAGCGATCATTTTTCTCTGTCATTTATAGGCAGAGTACTGGAAAGCCCAGGATCTATTTCTTTCTAGTTCTGCAGAAGAATTGTTATGTGACCTCAAGCAAATTATTTAACCTCTTTGCGTCACAGTGTTTTTTATCTTTAGAGCAGTGATAACAACACCATTGCAATTGTCATGTTATTATTGACTGCAAATGCTTTACAGTTAGATTCTGGAGGTCTGTACGGCATTAACAAACAAAAATGGTTTATGCTCTTCATTACTCAGGAGTAACAGAGCCTAAGGAAGTGCTACAGATTGTCATATAAGGATTTTGTGGCAGAAAGAAATATTTGTGTGCACTCACCCGTTGCTTTATTTTTTCAGTGAGAAAAGGCTTAATTAGAGCGAAGACTGGGTGGAAGAATAAAGGCTCATTAATCAAGTGGATACCTCGAACTTTCAGTGGAAAGGAATCCTGTCAGCATACATGAAAAACAGAATAAGAAAAAGAAAATATTATTGAAACACTTCTATTAGTAAGGACAAGACTGTGAAAACTGTCTAGTCCATAGGTGAAAGTATTCCTTCTGACCTTCCCAATTCTTGCATTTTGTAGTGCTGTAGCAGTGTAAATTAAGAACAACATTTAGAAAAAGCATATCTTGTTCCTCCCATTAGAAAGAAAAATCTCACCTTTCTTAAATCTCAGTGTGAGGTGAGACTGAATATTAAAAACAAACAAACAGAAAAACAAAAAAGAAAAGTATCACCAAATTGCACATAATTTGTATTGTACACAAACCTTGTTCTCAGCCATTTTCTAAAGAACAATTTTTTCACAACAAATATTCTGCTACTAATTTACAAAAACCTATCTAGCTATGTGCTATTATTGGCAATAGTCTGAAGGATAATACGTAAATATATATAAATTATTGAAGATACTAACTTTAAGTTAAATACATTATATTTTTTATTTAGAGATAAGCCTTGAAATTATTAGGAATTTGACCAAGCCAGAAGTTCAGCTTTACAACAAGATTACTGTTTTAATAAAATTAAAATATCTGCCATACAGCCTTTATAACGCAAAATAACTTGGATTCTACTTGTGTTCATTTAAAAGTTCCAGATCTTTGAATTTTAAAAGAAAATATGGCAGTGATCAAAGCAAGCTTTATGCAATGGGGAAAGTAAAACTTCCATTCATATCCCACCTGATACTACCTTGGAAACAGATGTTTTCTGTTTATAAAAATGGTACTTCTCACAAACATATCTCCTCACTAGTTCAGTAGTTCTAAGGAAAAAAACCCCAAACCCAACACATTTCTTTAGTCCCACTCCTTTTAGATTTTAATGTATGATAAAGACCTTAAAATTGTCAGCTTGTATGTTTATTTAATGTTATTATGGGTTATCATATACTTAAATTCTACTATCATGATTTCACAAAACAATTTTCAGCATCTCCAGCCTGGCTAGGGAGAGGATTGTCCCACTCTGCTCTGCTCTGGGGTAGCCTCACCTTGAGTCCTGTGAGCATTTTTGGGCACCACAATATTAAAAAGACATTAAGCTATTAGAGAGCATTCAAAGGAGGGCCACGGGAATGGTGAAGAATCTGAAGGGCAAATCTTACGAGGAGTGGCTGAGGTCACTTGGTTTGTTCAGCCTGGAGGAGACTGAAGGGAGACCTCATTGAGGTCTTCAAGATCCTCAGAAGGGGAAGAAGAGGGGAAAGTACTGATCTCTTCACTCTCCTGACCAGGGACAGGACCCAAGGAAATGGCCTGACGTTGTGTCAGAGGAGGTTTAGGTTGGATATGAGAAAAAAGTTCTTCACCCAGAGGGTGTTTGGGCCCTGGAACAGGCTCCCCAGGTGTGTTGGGTTGACCCTGAGTTGATGGACAGTCTTTAAGACCAATTACGCTTCTCACAATTTACATATTTAAACCGCACCGAAAGGCGGGACTTCCCCTTTTTGGTCGGAGCTCGCCTGCTGGAAGGTGGGGGGGCTCTGAGCCTCCCGGCCCCGCTGGGCCGGGCCGGGGCCACTGCCCCTTTCCCCCTTTCCCATCGCTGCGGCACGGACCCTGGGTCACTGAGGGGGACTGTCCCAGAGCCGCAGGCAGCTAAAACCAGCCATGGACTGCTCACAGCTAAACCCATCCAGCGCGGCTTCTGGGGACAGGCGGGTCCCTCTCCTCTCCATGCGGAGCCGGCGGAGCCAGCGGGAGCCGGCAGAGCCTCCTGTCTGCAGCCAGCACACTCCGTGCTGAACTGAAGAGGACACCACGCAGCCAGCAGCACAGAGGGAGCGAGGCTTTCCCCACCGTAAAGCCCGAACAAGAACACTCTTCAACATGGCGGCTTCAGAGTCAGAGAGAAAGAGAAGTGAGTCACGTGGGACGGAGCTGAGCATGGCGACGGGAGAAAAGAGGGCGGTGCCGCGATTCTGGCGCGCAGCTTAAAAGAAACCTTCTTGCATGCCGTGGTAAGAAACTGTAATACCACAAACTGTTTGTCTCTTTAATCCATTTGAAGAACATGGGGGGGGGGTGGAGAATCAACGTGTGCCTATGAAGTTTGTGAAGAGTGCCTATGCCAGCCTATATAGAAGTAGTAAGAGGCTGTTAGAGACTTGTGGCGAAGAAAAGCCTCTGTGTGCAGGCCAAAATAACTTATCCTTAAAAAGATGAATAACCCCATGTGATGGCCCATGTTCTGTAGTGTGAAAGAACTGTGAAATTCTTCATGGGAGAGATGTTCTACACACAGCAGACTGTTTGTTTCCGGGCGGGTCTGCTATTGGTGGCAGTTTGGGAACCACGTGCAACTGAAGGAAAACCTTTTTTTCCTTAAGCATAAGAGAGAGACTTTTCAGGAACTGCAACACTGACTAACATCCCATGTTCTGTTATCCCTTGTGTGAGCTGGATAAAAGGAGAGAAGTGCTGGAAAGAGGGGGGGGGGGATTTACTTTAATTTTGTTTTGTTGTTTTCTCTTTACTTTTAATTCTGTTAGTAATAAAGCTCTTTCATTGTACTGCAACTGTTTAAGGTTTGTGCCTGCTTTGCTTTTCTCCTACTTCTTATCTCACAGAAGGAAAATAAGTAAATAATGAATATTTTGAATCAAAACCACTACATTTAATGAGTGTTTCCGCCCGGTTTCAAACTCAACCCGCTACATTAATGGTGGAGAATGCGGGCAGTTAATGAGCGCTGTGAGATGAAGACTAATTAGGAGAAAATAATAAGCAAAGCAAGTAGAAAGTTATAAAATTAAGTAGAATAATAGAAGAAATTTGCTTTGTAGTAGTGGTAAAAATTCTAGGGGTGGAGGTTTATGTAATTTGTTTTCTTTTAGCTCTGGTTTTGCTATTTTAAGTAACTTTTGGATATGTAAATTTTAAGAAGCGAGGGGTGGAATGTGTTGGGTTGACCCTGAGTTGATGGACAGTCTTTAAGACCAATTACGCTTCTCACAATTTACATATTTAAACCGCACCGAAAGGCGGGACTTCCCCTTTTTTGGTCGGAGCTCGCCTGCTGGAAGGTGGGGGGGCTCCGAGCCTCCTGGCTCCGCTGGGCCGGGCCGGGGCCACTGCCCTTTTCCCCCTTTCCCATCGCTGCGGCACGGACCCTGGGTCACTGAGGGGGACTGTCCCAGAGCCGCAGGCAGCTAAAACCAGCCATGGACTGCTCACAGCTAAACCCATCCAGCGCGGCTTCTGGGGACAGGCGGGTCCCTCTCCTCTCCATGCGGAGCCGGCGGAGCCAGCGGGAGCCGGCAGAGCCTCCTGTCTGCAGCCAGCACACTCCGTGCTGAACTGAAGAGGACACCACGCAGCCAGCAGCACAGAGGGAGCGAGGCTTTCCCCACCGTAAAGCCCGAACAAGAACACTCTTCAACATGGCGGCTTCAGAGTCAGAGAGAAAGAGAAGTGAGTCCCGTGGGACGGAGCTGAGCATGGCGACAGGAGAAAAGAGGGCGGTGCCGCGATTCTGGCGCGCAGCTTAAAAGAAACCTTCTTGCATGCCGTGGTAAGAAACTGTAATACCACAAACTGTTTGTCTCTTTAATCCATTTGAAGAACATGGGGGGGAGGTGGAGAATCAACGTGTGCCTATGAAGTTTGTGAAGAGTGCCTATGCCAGGCTATATAGAAGTAGTAAGAGGCTGTTAGAGACTTGTGGCGAAGAAAAGCCTCTGTGTGCAGGCCAAAATAACTTATCCTTAAAGAGATGAATAACCCCATGTGATGGCCCATGTTCTGTAGTGTGAAAGAACTGTGAAATTCTTCATGGGAGAGATGTTCTACACACAGCAGACTGTTTGTTTCCGGGCGGGTCTGCTATTGGTGGCAGTTTGGGAACCACGTGCAACTGAAGGAAAACCTTTTTTTCCTTAAGCATAAGAGAGAGACTTTTCAGGAACTGCAACACTGACTAACATCCCATGTTCTGTTATCCCTTGTGTGAGCTGGATAAAAGGAGAGAAGTGCTGGAAAGAGGGGGGGGGGGATTTACTTTAATTTTGTTTTGTTGTTTTCTCTTTACTTTTAATTCTGTTAGTAATAAAGCTCTTTCATTGTACTGCAACTGTTTAAGGTTTGTGCCTGCTTTGCTTTTCTCCTACTTCTTATCTCACAGAAGGAAAATAAGTAAATAATGAATATTTTGAATCAAAACCACTACATTTAATTAGTGTTTCCGCCCGGTTTCAAACTCAACCCGCTACACCAGGGAAGTGGTCACAGCACCAGCCTGACAGAGTTCAAGAAGCATTTGGACAGTGCTCTCAGGCACATGGTGTGACTCTTGGGGCGTCCTGCATAGGGCCAGAAGCTGGTCTCAATGATTCTGATGAGTCCCTTCCAACTTAACATATTCTATGATTCTATGGTTCTATGATATTGAACAACACTAATATAATCTCTGGGTATAGTTTACAAACCCAGTTAAAAGTGATGAAAGGAATCAGGGGGAAAAAAAAGAGTTAAAATTCTTTCTCTTCTTTGAAAAGAACACTGGAAACACACAATTTTTATTTTTTCATAGCTCAAAAAAACATTTAGAAGTTTGAAAAACACTGAAAATATCAGAAATAGGTCAAGATGGAAACATCATATTCAAAGAATTTCCTGCTTTGAGATTATGGATTGAAACCTTTAGATGTACTTGCAAATCCTATTCTGATTCCTTTCTGGTCTATTTCAAGGTTAAAAAAATTACCAGCAATTTGTTTACTACCTCAGAAATCAACTGAAACACTCTCAGTAGTCCTGTTTTCATGAGATCTGCCCCACGACTGCGTAACACGAAGACTTCTTATTCTAGATGTGCGAAGTTGGGAATACTTGATGGTTTCACTAAAGTTTTACAGTAGATACCAAGAAGAAAGAACATCTGAAGTTCTGATGATATTAATTCAATGACTAAGCTTTGATTGAATCTCAGATATAAACCTTACCAAATCAGAGCAAGAGATTATCTCCCTGGCTCATTTCCATATCACAGGCTAACAGTTTTATTATTACTGACTTTCAACCCAACTTCTGAAGGAAAATAGGATTATTGGACTACACGGTAGCTTGCCTGTCAATTCTCTGTCCCCTTTTTTCTTTAATTTTTTTCTCTCAAATTCAGTGGCAAAGTTCAACTGAATTTGGCAGAAAGGAATAAGCCTTAAAGATAGTAAAGTCCTGAGAAGTTTTGTGAAAAATAGGAGGTGAGATAGCAGTGATTTGCACAAAACAATGCTCAAGTTGGGGGAAAAAAACCAAGCAGAACATAAATGTTGTACATTCTGTTGTTAGCAGATGAAAGATCACATAAGCATCATCCATACTGGTAACAAGTTAGGAGTGTCTTGCTCTTAACTATTCATAGTGCATGCTACTTTTAATATTCTCTGAGCCGGGAATAAATGCTTTAAATATTGAGTTAATGCATAAAAGAATGGAAGAGAAGAGATGAAACAGGATAGCAAACACAGATCCTTCCAAAACTGGGCTTCATTTGCTCTTCCAGTCATGAAATTCTTGCGTTGGTGGAGTTCTTATAAAATACCAGAAGTTAGAGGGCATTTACTGCTATAGAAGAATAAACTTGAAATAAAATCAAGCACAACCTATGACTTGTAACGGATTTAGGATTTTGTTCTTCTAAGTTGCAGTCTGAGAATGTCTATGGAAGGAAAATTTACAAAATTTACTTATAGCTTGGAAGAGATGAAAAATTGGAAGTCATAGCAATGAAGCTGCATGAAGCACTATGTCATACTTACTGTGAGAACAGCAGCAATTTTCTTGGCCACAGCTGGACTGATTTGAAAAGCATGAGCAAATCTCCACCCTTGAAGGTCAAAGATGGCCTTGACTCCATTTCGCTGAGTCTCAATCTCCTTTACAATGAGTTCAGATGTGATGAGGCTTACACGAAACACATCATATGCTGTAAATAAACTGGGATCCCATTGTCCTGAAGAGAAGACAGATATCCCTGCATTACTATGAGAATACCCCATACACCTGCACTTTTGCTTCCTACGGCTTCTAATGTGCTTCTCAGGAACAAGAATTAACCAGCAATAACGAAATTCCTGAAACAATCTGTTTTGCTAATGCATAAGTTACTTTGTGTGCCTGCTCTCTCATTCATCTTTGATGATCTTTTAGTAGATGGTACCACATAATGTAGCATGTTCTACCTATAGCCATAGGCCCAGTACAACATTTTGACAGGAACAGCTTAATTCAGTAACAGTCATGCTAGCAGAAGCTGCAGATCATCAATCCAATCAATTATTATAACTTTTTTTCAGCACAGTAATTCTCTCACAGTTCAATGTATCTCACTTTTTTTTTTTTCTGAGGCCTGAGCAAAAAATTGCATGGGATGAGCCTTAACCTTAGATGAAAGCTTTAGAGGGCACAATTATCTACTAGACCAGCTGATAATAAGACAGTTCTTTGAAAGCTGGCAAAAATAATGTCTCTGTCCAAAACAAGCATAAAGAGATATGGTGTTCATTTAACTACATATTTTTTGAAAAGATTTTTGGGAGGTACGTCAAACATTTTCCAAGTAGTGTTAGCTAGGGCTCTTTGGCTACAAGTAAACAGTGAAAACCTGGTGAACTGCTCATCCAAGCCTAAACTGAACGTTGATACATGACTAGGTGTGCACCTTTTTATTGTGTTCTCCCTGCTCTGTGCTGCATCTGCATCAGTACCACAGTCTTAGCCCATAGCTTTGAAAATTTATACGAAATCAAATGATCGTTGGGACATTCAGAGCCAAAACCCAAATAATCTTACAAGTTTTAATCTTTAAGTTTCTTTTAATGCAACAAGAATTTCACTAAAAAGAAAATTATGTTCTTCATAAGGGATTGTACAGCTTTAGCCACACTAGTTTATAAGTAAAATTATGTAACTGTTACAGCTCAGTAAACTCACCTTTAAATTAATGTAAATGTATTTCTAGCAAGGAACATATTTTACCTTTCTAGTTAAGACATTCTGATATGATCTAATTTTATCAACCCCTGCAGTTGTACTCATAAAACATTTTTGTTTTGCTGCTGAAATTGTGATAATTAAAAAATAAATAAACCACAAAACAAAACAAAGCAAACAAACAAAACCCCAAAACTTCAGTGTCAGAATCAGGTGTGAAACACTTACAAGCAATTCTGTCACTCACCAATTCTGTATATTAGAACTTTGCTTCCGTGTGGGTCTCTTGATTTTAGGACTCCGTGATAGCCAGCTTGCAGAAGACCAAGAACAGAAGATGGTTGTAAATCTGCACTTATTTCTGGGCATTCAATTCTCCACTTCTGATAATTCTTCAATAACTGGAAAAAAAATTAACATGGATGTCAGGTAAGCATCAGCTATTGTAGGAACGACACAGTTAAAAATATGTTTTCCACATGTGGTCACAGTTAGGTTTAATTCATTAAATTAGCTATAATTTAATTGTATATTTTAACCAAATCACTCCTAGAAACAGAAGGTTGCTATACTGGATCAAGTAAGTGAGTAAATTGCCATGATGAATTTAGAACCCAGTCAAATCATTAATGGACTGCAGTTGCCATTTTGTGGCAAAAATGAAAACTGCATGTACAATAAGGCCGTAGTTTCTATGTAAAATGCATCTAAACCTCATTTTTGCCATTCAGGATACCTTTAGGATTGTTCATTTTGCTACTGCATCAGTCTCATTCAGGATTTTTTTAAATTTAGACGTGCAAAATTTTATGGAGGAACATTCTCCTTCACTCACACACCCTCTCCCTTCCTCCCTATTTTTTACACAGTCATAAATAATTCCAGTTTACTATTTGAAACAGGTTTGCTCATCAGCATATCCAAAACCATTTCTGAAGTCCCTTCTACCCCTCTGAAATGAGATAATATAACAAAGTAGTGGGTCCATTACACATTTGACAATTTCCCTCCCACAGAGTGGTAATAATGAGAACCTGTTTGGCTAAAACAGAGATCCTGTCTGTTGTCAGGGACATGGTCAACCTGATTCCTAAGGCTGGGAGGCAGCATCATAACCACTATTTCTAAGGCACAGGAAGAGCTGTGTGTTGAAAGGCGATGGATTAATGCTAAGGAAGAGGCAATTAAAGGTGTTCCTTTGTGAGGTAACATCTGTGTTGAGGAATTACAGGGAGCACTGTGAAAGGTCACCTTAGAGACAGATCGTGAAAAATTAAGTTGGTGATGCAGTAGTTCTAATTTCCAAGTCTAATTACTGTTTCTCCTTTAATATTAGTTAAGTGGTTGTGGGGGAAATGAGCTATGCCCTGCAACTAAAATTTATTTAAGACATTTTGCATAAGTAGGAAGCTCTGCAAGACTGTCTTCTAAAATGCTTCCTCTCAGCTCATCAATTAAATTTTGCCTCTGCTTTATCACCTCTGCTAAGTTCTCTAGCACTAAGTTTGGAAATCAGAGACGTAACTATTACAAATAATTCACATTTTGTTTTAATTTCCTCAGTGGCTATGACTTAGAGTTCTAACCCAAGACCTTCAAAAGAAGCTAAGAGAATCAGAATTTTTTAGAACTTTGTTTCACAAGAAATTGAAATGTAGCTTTAAATCTTAAAGGAAGCATGCACAGCCTAGCTTTTTAAATCATTTCTATATTTCAAAAACAGGGAAACCCAATCTGATCCTCAGCACAGTTTCACAAATTAAATGTGCCCACCACACTAAAAGCATCAACTGAAAGTCTTTTATTTCCTATAATTTGTATTAACAGAATTTTTTTTCTCCTTTATCAGTTACTCCATATTTCACAACAGAAATACTGAGGTTAAAAGAGCTGTCAGGTCCAACTAATAGAATATAACCTTAAAAATATTACTATGCAATTACTATACTATTATCTATGCAAGTATAATTTTCTTCAGCCTTTTCGTTGGAAGAATGATCAGAATGAACTTCAGTAAAATTGAATTCATCCCTTGGAAAATCAGAGCATCAGCTATGCTGATTCTTACCTACAGACTCTTAGAGGGAGACCTGAGACTCATCATCCTGTAGCTCACAGCATGCTCATGTCAGATAACTAGTCTTACCTCTTACCCTTCCCTCTACTTTGAAGCTTCTTGTATCATTTTACATATAACATACTTTTTCTTCAGCTTAATGCTTTTCTGCTCAGATTAAGGTCTTGAAGGATTTTGAAGGTCTCTCAAATCAATTGTCATGAGAAAACTATTTATAAAACATTACTGTTTATCAGCAGAATTTACATAAAAATACATGGTATACTGATCAGAAATTAGCTATATTTTTATGGAAGTAGAGCCTATAACTATGTATTTAGATCCAAAAAATAAAAAAGTTCATATACCATGCTAGAATCCCTCTTGATTTGGCAGTAAAAAAAGTGGATAAAAAGCCTCATCCACCACTATAGAAAGAAACATTTAACCATTAGGAGAATTTTATTAGCAGCCTTTCGACTGCATTAAATCAGTTCTAGCCTAGACTAATTTTAAAACTAACAAACAAACAAACAAGGTGAGGGAAAGAGGGAGGAAGTAGGGAAAGTAAGTTAATTTGTGGAACAGGAGTTCACTATAATTGCGAACATGGGCCTGTTGAAGTACTCTGATTATCTCACTCTGTCAGTACTTGACTATCTACAAAGGGCACTGTTTGAGCAATCCCAACTGCTTTGTGCCAGACAGCAATGTCAACATGTTTTTTCCTTGGTCTTTCCAAAACAGACTCTGAAACAGCAGCAGAATACAAAAACACCCTGAAAAGAGCTATGCAAACATCTGTAGCTTTGTAATTTCTCACTTTTCTTCTAAAATCTGTGGTGCTACAACTTAATGAATGTATATATTTTAAACACCTCTTTGAAGAATTCCCTACCAAAACTAAGATGAGAATAAAAATGACACATTCATTCAATAACCTAAATAATCTTGTCCAGTCCGTACAGTTACTTTCTCATTTTCATGATATTTACATTTTCCAAGTTGGAAACAACAAGGATTAAAGTTCTTGGACCTTGGAAGAAAGAGAGTGCTGTTTGCAGCTTGTGATACACTCAAGATCCTTACAGAAGGCATAGTTTAGCTACTAGTGATGCCTTTTCCTGGTCTTAAAATCAAGAGCCATACACGGTTAGAAGGGGAAAAGGGATTTTACCTTGGTATTTATTTTAAGGATCCTTAGGTGCACACGTTAAGGTCATATGCATCGAAATGCACCCTGCAAAATGCCCATCCCAAAAGATCTGGTATAACATTATAGGTTTTACTAATTAGCATATCTATCAAAGATTCCCCAGTGAGAGGCTCAAGTGAGGCCCCCTCCCCAAAAAACCTTCCCCTGGATGGTTCTATCTTAGTTAACAGAATGTGTTCTGGAGAGGACTTTGGGGCCTGGGGCACACTGATCCCCAGCTACGAAGCTTCTAAAATGTTTATTCTCTTAGCTTGACGAAAAAGTCCAAGAATGTAGGCAAAAAGCACTAGGAATACAGAAGTTGTAAAAAAGGTATAACAAGGGTATAAAAGAAAAGGCAAAAAATCTTCATGGCATCACTAGCACACCCATTAAGGAGTAAATATATGGTTGGAATACTTCTGACACTTTCCATGACATGAGCAAGTGGGGCATCTTTCAAACACATAACATGGCTAAACCTAAAACATACTTCCCTTGGCAAGAAAGTCACAAAGGGCTGAAGAGTTCGTAGATTTTGAAAACCTAATCTAATTACCTGCAATGATTTAGATCTGAAGTAAAGGTTAGCATTAGAGAATCTTCCACAGCATCTACAGCTAGTTTTGGCAGATATTCTGTAAATTTTAATTTATGTAGGCAATCCCTTTCTTATAGCTGCACATGGTCAAGTCTTACACAGCCACTTAAAAGAGTAATCCTTAAACATGTAAAAGAGTTCAAAAACTAGCAGTGGGTACTTACAGGTATTCTAGTTTCACACTGTTTAAGCACAGAAATTCATGGGAAATTTTTTTAAAGTATGATTTTTTTTTTTCCCAGCAAGGAAAAACATAAATGTATACAACAAACACATTGGATATAGGTGAAACAACTTAATATCAGGAAAAACAGACTCATTCATTACCCAGTATAAAAAACAGCTCACACACCTACAACACAAGAAAAACCCCTCAATGTATAATTATCTGTGATTACAAACTGAATAACCTACTTAGGATCTGCTCAGCATCTGAAAATAGATGCAAGATAACTTGATAAAGGGGAGAAATCTGGATGAAAAACTCCAGTGTCTGGAGTGAAGCATTAATTAAGAGGTTTTTTTTCCTGAAATCCGTTGGGGATAGTTCCAGATTTCTGAACATTACAGATTACAAAGTTACCAATTAAACCAAGATTCATGTCCTACAAACCAAAGTGAACTTAGTACTTTGCTTAGACACAAAAGAACTGGAAAACATTGTGCTTGTTAGAGAAACTAATGTGTTTGTATACATAAATGAATTATATTTTTCTTGATTAATAACTATTTTTTTATTAACATGGATGATAGGCAGAACGAGGCCTCTATTGTGTCAGCAGTTGTACCAATGCACACAATGCTTGGGAAAAAGTTTTCTACTGGCATTCTTTGCAGGAGAAGCCACAGCTCAAAATTCAGAATATAAACCTTTGTGCATATGTATTTTATACTTCTTTTTATATATGTGTATACAGATGTACCAGAATTTAAGCACACAGTATACACAGACAAAGAATTTTAAATATTTTATAGAGACACAGAACTTTCCCAATTCCACATGCATTACCTCTTTGTCACTGGAAAAAGACTGGCACGTGCTGGCTTAGCACAAAGGGAATCCTGGCTGACTGATTTATGTTTCCTCAAGAGTCAGCTCAGAGAGCTAATAAGGGCTCTTCCATCCTTTTCAAGGAATTCCTTAGTATTGATGGAAGAAAAGCAGCCAAGTAACTGATTTTAACTTAGCATTTATGTTTGAATGATGTGAAGATCCTCAGAGATAATGTCTGAGACTCAGCAGTGTGTTTGGCACTACAGAAAACAACCCACCTTGTTAGGTGGGTCATCCTAAGCAACTTACTTGCAGTACGACACACTAGGAAAACCTCATTTCTCTGTAAGTCGAATGCAGAGAAAAACCAAAGTCTGGCTATATATACCTTGGTATCAACCAGAACTCCTAAAAGGATCCTAGATATTTAGAGAGTTTTCAGTGCCACAGAAGGGATGCTTACAATAGTATGCTATGAAAACCCTTTGCATAGAGCTTCAATGTCAAACATTTTCATTCTGTCCCCCAGAGTATAATCTATTTCAGGTACAAAAAGTATTCCAAAGTCACTTAGAGTCAGTCCTATACAAGAGTTATGGGCTGTAAGGCACAATAAAACACACTAGCAAAAAACATTTACATCCAAAAGGAGATGCTAGTTCTCCAGATTTCACATATCACTAGTGAATCCAAGTGACAGTGCTTTTGATGATAACAGTGAAGTCAAACATACACACATAGCTGGTACATTCAAAAAGGGGCAGACACTGATCTCTTCTCTGTGGTGACCAGTGACAGAACAGGAGGGAATGGCCTGAAGTTGTGTCAAGGGAGGTTTAGGTTGGACATTAGAAAAAGGTTCTCCACCCTCAGGATGGCTGGGCAGTGGAATGGGCTCCCCAGAGAAGTGGTCACATCACCAGCATGACAGAGTTCAAGAGGCATTTGCACAATGCTCTCAGACACATGGTGTGACTCTTGAGGTGTCTGTGCAAGGCCAGGAGTTGGACTTTGATGATCTTTGAGGGTCCCTTCCAATTCAGCATATCCTGTGATTCTGTGAGAATAGTCTGTTCCTGAGCTTAACTGAATAATCATTGTCTTTAATAAATTAAGATATATTTATCTCCTCTTCAAGTCCTTCAATTCCAGCTACCTGTTTCAGTGCTGGATTTTCTTCTAGCATGAGAGATATCAGTGTATCAGTAGTTAAAAGCAAGTCTGGAACTGCCACTAGAAAAATGTAAAACATTGCTGTTATGAGTCACCATCAAAGATTTAGAAATTGAATGTCTTGAAACAATCTACCTGATTATTCTTTTCTGAAGCATTTCCAAATGTTGGTAACTGACATCAGATAAATCTCTGTCAATTATTAACCAGAAATTCATCAATGAAAAGGTCTGGTCAGTTGCCAGACTTGATTCATGTTTAAGGCTAAGCCCATACTAAGATGCTGGACAACTGTTGCTTACAAGCATTGACAGAGCCATGAACTTTGGTTATCCCTTAGCTGCTCTAGAAATACTATGCAGTAGTACACAGCAGCCCAGTGGGCTAAGAGTGTATCAGCCTGAACACCAAACCAAGAGGCAACCAGGGCAATCAAACCAGGACAGGACGGAAGAGCCACTGTCTGGACTGATGGCAGGAGGGCTCTGTCTAGGGTGAAGTACTAACATAACTTCTGCATGAAGTCACACTTGGGTTAGATGAATATACAATTTGTGACCACGACAGATTTTTGCACAATAATTCTCTTTGGCCTTTGATATACTGATTGCAATAAACATATTCCTTTGGAGGGGAAAAAAAAGGAAAAAAAAGAGAACTGCTTGTGTTATTCTTCCCATACTGTAAGAGAAGTATTCTAGAAAATGGTGTCAGCTAGTATGTAGAAGATTAAGTACAAGTGGCTACAGCACTTGGGGAACTGAAATTCTAGACAGAAACATTAAATACAGGTAGGTTTTGAACATCAGAATCTCTTAATTTGAAGAAAGGTTTGAAATTCAGAAACTTAGCAGTCTGTGGAGACCTAGAAAATCTAAAGAGGTTTTAAAAATACTTAACTTTTTCAAAGCAGGTCCACAGTCTAGAGGGCTGATTCTCAAGAGGAACATAGGCAATTTGCTCCTTCATAGACTTCCATCTCTAAACCTAGCCTAGATTCCACACTCGCAAAGATTAGTCCTACCTACAACACACCTCACAATTAACCACTACAAAGTGCAGAAACGTATGGGCCGAATTCAGGAGTGCCACTGTCTTGTCTACAGGATTGCCAGTAACCACCAATTGCAGTGCAATTAGGAGTGGATATTCAGGAGTCCATGTTGTCCTCATTAAGCCCTGCATTTTGGAACCAAGAAACACAGGAAAATAAAATGGCTTTTGTTGGGAAAGAAAAAAAAGGCATGGTCCTACAATTGTTAGTGCACAGCTTTGATACAAACAATCTCACAAACCTCAAGTAAAAGTAAGATCCATAAAACCCAAAGGAATCTGACTTGACTCCTTGGCTCTTCTGCTGAGGAGGAAAGGTTTAAAGCTATGATGCAAATCTCATGAGTGAAATGAAAAGAGCAAAAATACAATTTCTAAAGCTATTTATGATTAAGGGGCTAATTCAATTTCTCAGATTCTTATTTTAGCTACTACCTTGATCCTGCAATACATACGTCCCTTACGGTGACTAAACTTGAAAAATCTACAGTCCAGAGAAGTCAGAAACTAATAGGTGAGCTCTGTTGGGCAATGCTGTGTAATCAGCAAGAAATTCTATGGAAACACAGATTTCAGTTGGCACATGTGAATCAATGCTTCTGCCCTGGGAGGATTTGGAAATACTTTCTGTTCCAAAGGTTTAGTGGTTGTCAATCTTTCTTTTAAAAAAAAAAAAAACAAAAAAACCTGATAACGATCTGTGCCTTTGGATATTAAAAATATGCGTACTCTGTGGCAAAAAGGCATACAAAGAGCCAGGAAAGTAACACGACTTACCAAAGCCTGCAAGGAGTGCTGTAAATGACTAAACTGCAAGCAAAAAGAAGTTTTTACTCATAGTTTTAGACTACTTGTAAGTCTGTAGTGAAACTGCTACGGCTACTAGTAATCTGAGCCTGATAATCACAAGTGTGTCCTTTAAAAAATACTGTTTCTTAACCGGAGCTGTGAGCTTACCACATTTACTGTATAGGCGAGTGACTGTACCACGTTTATCACAGCCTTTATGTTACCACATCCGTATCTCACTGAGCCAGCCGCGACACCGCACATTGATTCGGTGCCACGCCGAAGACACGCGTGACAAGCAATTAGTTACACCCTGAAACTCCCGCTCGGCCTCGGCCGACCCAGGCAGCGCAGGGCACGGACCCACCCCACACCCCATCCCCGCAGCGAGAGCCCGAGCCCGGCTGCTCCCCGTCCCGGCCGGGGCTGGCTCACGGCCGCCGCGGGGGCTGCCCGGGCACCGGGACCTGCGGCCGCCGCCCTCTCCTCACCCTCCAGGCCAGGTCCAGGTGGAAGTCCCGGGCGCGCAGGAACCGCACCAGGAAGGCATCGGAGAGCGGCTGCGACCAGCGCTGGCCGGGCTCTGCCTCCGCCCGCCGCCGCAGCTCGGACACGGCGCTGCGCACCCGCGGAGAGTGGTCGGGGAGGTCATTGAGCTGCCCCGCGCCCGGCGGACCCTGCGACATCCCCGCAGCACGGCCGAGCTCAGCCCCGCCGCCTGCCCGCTCCCATTGAGAGCGGCGGCGCGGCGGGGCCCAGCCGGGCTGCCCCCGCCCCCGGCGGGGCTTAACCCCTGAGCACCCTCCCGGGCCCGAGGCAAGGGAGGAGGCAGGTGTGCTGCGTCCTGGGCCCGCCCGGCTGCGGCCGTGCCTCTTTTGGGGTTGCTTTTTCACTTTTATGGACTTGACCGGTTTTTAGGACTTTATGCTTAAAGCCCATCTCCTGTTCTTCGCTTCCAGCCCCAAAAGTGAGCTGTAACTGCTCCCTCTGGAGGGCGAGAGGCGGCCCCACCGGGCAGGGAGACCCCCGACACTGTACCCGCGGCGCCCACCGCCGGAGGGTCACCCCGGACCCCTGGGACGTGCTAAGGGTAGTGGCTTCCCCTTGGGGCGAAAATAATCCATCTTTAGATACTAAATCGCAAAAAGCTGCAACTTGATTGCAGCTTGAAAATGAAGTGCAAAGCGGGGATCACTGCTGGTGCAAAACTGCCTTGGAGCACCTCATCCTTAACACGGATACGCAGTAACGAAAATATATTCACTCTGCCAGGAGAAAGAGCAGTGAAATTGAATTCAGTCTTAGTCCAAGTTTGCTGCCCAGCAGTGAGTTCGATTATGAAAGGTAAAGAGTTCATTGCTGTTGTTAGTATTTTTAGTATAACCTTTTCCTTGGATTAGGTTTCCTTTGAGATCTCTCTGGGCTACTTAGGCTAAAAGCCTTATTTTATTTAATATACAATTGATAAGGCATACTTCGGCATAGTAAAAAGATTTACAAAACTTTGTTCCAGATTACTTTCCCCTTTTCTGGCTTTCTACAGTTAATACCTACTTCTTGATCAGCATTTTGGTTGTATCTAACCACATCTTGGATTCTTATACACTGCTTAAAGGTCTACAGGTATCCCCCTCAGCTTTACAAATCTAAAAAAAACATCTGCCGAGCTAAATGAAGATAGGTAAAGAGTGGGAAGCTGTTAATTTCTCTGTTTTCGTTTTACCTCTGTCTCACAAGTTCTTTTACTCAGAGTTCGGATTAAAATGCAGGAGATGCAGGGTATTTCTTCTAACTGATGTTTATTATTTCTTATCTATAGCACAGCTGCATGGAATGTGCCTCTAAGTTAACAAGGTGGAAAACGGCTGAGTGCTACAGTCCAAGGTCTTTTAAAGTCCAATCTATCAAATTATGGAATGCCAACTAATTTATTTTTACTTATAATCCAGTAACTGAACATTCATGTTCCACACTGTGGGTTTTTTGAACCGGTACCAAACCACCCAGATTTGTGAAGAAGAAGGAGGAAAGAAGAACTAATTCACACCCAAAATCCTCCATTTTGTTACATGCATATTATTATATCCCAGAAACCTAAATTTTCTACATCTCTACCTAATCCACCCAGTGATATAACTTTAATTACACAGCAACAATCTCAGTGTTATCCCATAATTTGGGAAGCTTTTCCCAAGGCCTCAGGTCAAATGCAGTGTGCTTTTGAAGATCACTGCCCATCAGCACTGAAAGACTGAAATTCTCTGAACTCAGGGTTCCAACATCTCCCCCTCCTGTTTGAAGCATGAACATTGCTTTAACTGCTTTGTTAAATCATTGTCGGATACACTGAAGTAGACAAGGTACAAGTACCATGATGACAATCAAAACATACATGCCAAATTTCAAAAGCTCTCTCCACAGTGGAGCAAGGCTGAACCAATCAAACAGATCATCCATCCGTGATCCTCTTTCAACTTTGAGTTTGATGAAACCTTCTTCTAATTGTTGAATGCTCTTGTGTATTGATACCAAATGGTCAGAAAGGTTCATGCAACACATTCCATCAAAGTCTTTGCATCCATGTCTGTGCACTAACAAGAGGAAATCTATTGCTGCTCTGTTTTGCAGAGCTGCATGTCTTACACTTTGAACATCTTTAACAAATTGCTCAATGCAAGAGAAATGGCATGAGAGTTCTTACTTAGCCAACAGCCTAATTGATCCAATTGTTTCAAGGCTGGTCCTACAGCAACTTGAGGTACAAAGAGAGCTGCAACAAACTTTCTTCCAAAATTCCAGGCTTTAAAATTATCATTACAATCAGGTGTGTATTGATCGACAAATCTTTTTCCTCTATGCTTATGTTCTTTTATCATTTTTACGTTAGGTGTTAGTAAAGTAAGTTTCCCAATGCTACATGGTCCACCTTTGGGGTATGATGGAATGGCAGGCCAAACTCTATCTCCACAAATTAAAAAATCTCCTTGTGGTAATTGTAAAGGGACATGGTTGGGTGCTGTGTGCAAGACTGAGGTGAGATTGCACCAAGATGTCGCATTATTATACAATGCATGATTTGGAGTGACATCTGTGATTTTGTTTTTATTTTGTTTTGACTCGGGAGAATCAAATCTTATGCAAAAATCCATTTTTACTGAGCTAAAGATTTCCAATTCTTGAGGCTTATAGGGTGTCTCAGGGAGAAATTTAGCCCAGAGACCCCATTCCTCTGTGGGATTCATGAGAAATTGTAAAAGATCTGAAGACACATTTTTTGGTACTGGCCAATTGTCTACTGGTAAACCAACCAAGCAGGTTGAAAATGGCTTTTCTGGACTTGAATAAGTCAAACAAATGGTATCCAAGCCTGAGGCTAAGGTCACCCAAACATTGGTTTTTAGGTTGACTCACGGGCAGGATCGCGTTACTTAAGGCAAACAGTGAAATAATAAGGCACAAGTATGATATCTGATTTAGTTTCATGCTTCTCTTTGGTTTCTTTTCTCAATCTCGTTCTGGGTCAAGCCAAGCGTGAGGCATGGAAGTTATTCCTTTTGCATTCGATTCCACAAATTTGGACCTCTTTGGATTCTCTCTAAAGTTTTCTCCAATTACTGTGGAGACAACAACCATTTCCTTCCTCATGACCTAATATAATTAAAATTTCAGTGGCCTTACACTTCATATGTAATTCTGAATCGTAACATGATCCACACCACGCACTTGTCAACAAGGTTTTATGATATCAACAATTCCCACAATATTATACTGGCACAAAACCCAAGGCTCACAGCTTCTGCATGTGGGGAAGAGATGTGTATCATCAGCTGCGGTCTTTCTGCAGTTCATGTCTGCGTACTTCCTTCTCTGCTTCTGGGGGTGTCTGGGTATTCCTGTGGCTTGTAGGGCTTCCCGTTCTTTGAAGGAATCCACTTTGGACCGGCACCTGTGGAGACACAAGCATACTCTTTGCCTCAGGTTATTAGTGGGAATGGGCCTTCAATTTTCCCTGTCTCTGGATTTCTGATTAAAACTGTAGGCTTTTCCTTTAACTTTGCTTGTGTGGTGTTGGAAAAATGTCTGATTATTTGCAGATTTGGTTCTGCAAAAGAGCTGTTTAAAAAATTTAAAATGTATAGCGCTTTATTCAAGCGCATTTGAGGCGTGGGTTTTTTTGCCAAAAAAAGATAATAAAGCAGAAACTTGAGAGACTGAATAGGGAATGCAAGCTTGCAGGGAGAAAGTATTGAAGGAAAGGATAAACACTGGGAAACAGCTGGGTGTGCAGTCAAGAGTATATAGATGTGGAAATGTGGGCAAGGAGGTGTGAGAAAGTGTGGACTTACCCTAGATCAAGAAAAAGCAAGCTGGAAGTACAGACAGAAACAGAGAGGACAGAATGTGGAGGGGACACTAACAACAGGTTTTTAAAAAACCACCCTTTTGTTTCTGGACAGATCTTCCATGGGAAAGATTTGCATGCAAATGTGTAATCCAACTATAGGTGGTAGGACAAGCAAAGGGATATCACAGAAAGTTCATACAGTAATTTTAAACACCACTTCATGATTTTTGAGCACTTATTTTTGCCATCTCAGAATTCTTCCAACTTAGTGCTTCATCTGTGAACACAAAAAGGGCAAAAAAATACAGATACTTTTCCTTAGACTGCTCAGATGAGCAACTCATAGCTTCTAACTAGCTTTTCTACAACATTTGTATTTTGGCTTCATATTTGAACAAAGTTACTTATACTAGCAGTTTTAGTGATTTCCATCAGGACTGAGTTACAAACATATCTGTAAATTTGAGATTTTTATTAAAAATTCTGTGAGTGAAACTGTATTTGTAAAACTAATGAGAGCTCCTTTCTCTGACAATGAAGATGTGATATCATCAAGACTTCCTTCAGAGGAGCCAACATGTTGTATACTTGAGCCTTCACCAGAGCAATTAAGACCTGTTGCAAGATGAAACTTGTAAATAAAGTTTGTGTTTTGTTTAATTACATCTGGAAAAGAGCCCAAGGGTCTGAAAGCTCTGTCTAAATAAGTTATGCCTGTTTCTAAACTTTGTCTTGTTTGTGTCCTTGGACCAGGATGATTACTCTTATAAAAAAGACTTGAAGTTGTGGCAACAGCTCTTTGATGTTTCCTTTTGGCATATTCCTGTGACAAACAGACTTTTAGCAGATAGCTGGAATTTGCAGTCCTTCAGGAGAATATTTATATCTGAGTAAAACCCACATAATACTTTAACAGGTCTGTGACAAGAGGTGTGGAGGCAACTATCTTAGATTGACTGTAACATACACGTGCACTTGTGCTTCTTTCTTTTACGAGACACTATAAAAACTGTAAGAGGTTTTTGAGTTTCAACCCTACAGTAGTAGCTGTATGTTTTTCCTGTGAATGATACAGATATATAGAAGGACTTTGTCATGCACATGTACTTAAGTTAACATTAATACACAATTTTCATTAAGATCAAGATTAAGAGTTTAACTCGCATAAATGCTGAACACTTAATTCCAGCCACTGATGATTGCAGGAGGTCAGCATCTCTATAAAAGTTCCAGTTAATTTGCTTAAACTCGTGCAGAGAAAGTCATCATGGAATGTTTAATTTTCAGGCCTTTGATGTTTTTACTAAGAATTCACATATTTAAAACATGTAAATGCAGACTCGTGAGTCAGGAAATCAAGACAGTTTTTGGGAGAGTTGATTGATGGTGCCAAACAGCTTACTCTTTTCCTCTTGCCTTTCTAGTCAAAGAAGTGCATACCAGCTAAAACAAAATAACCCTACTCTCCCAATAGAATACACGTATTTATTCTTCAAGATTATCACATGTTCCAGGGTGAACAGGCATTTGGTAAGAATTACAATAACATTTATTAACTAGAAAGACATGACATTGCATGCACATGAAAAAAAAATATTATCTATCACTCTGGTATTTATTATATATAGGTAAAAAATCCGAAATCCTCCCAGACCAACAGTCCTGCACAAGCAAACTCTTGTGCAAATGCAAACTTCCAATGAAATCCAGAGCAGACAGCCATATCAGTAGGACTCCAAGCTTGTCATAGGAATCTGTTCATGAAAAGTACTTTGTAACTGGAATATTATTGTTAAAGAAAAAATCTTTCAAGCTAAGCAAAATTGAATTGAGAGCTCATGACTGTATCTGAAGGGTGACCATTTTGTACAGCAAAAAGGAGTGTAAATCGTTGTCACCCTTCTCTGAATCCATTCTGTAGGAATACCTCAGTTTAGTAGTGCTGAAGATGTCAGCCTTTCACTGAAACCCTAAAGTGTAGCAGGTCTGGTTGCAGTGTATACTTTCTGATTTTTTGTCTGAATTTCTCCATGATCTCTCCTCCTGTTGTCTGTCTACTCACTGGTGCTGATAGCATTGCCTGAAACTATGTCAAACCTTTTTCTATCGTACTGGACCAAAAGCTTACAACATACTGTGTAGCAAGGTTGGTGACTCAGCAACTTAATAACGGCTTTTGAAAGCCATACTCTGTAATATAATTCAGCAATCTCAGCAGAGAGTTGATGTACTCTGTACATGGCACAGAACTTGTCTTTCATTTTACATCACAATAGACTATTTGCAAAACCATCTTGGTGTAAAAATAATTTTTTAAAAAGTGTAATATAAGCACAGCGCAAGCTTCTACTTAAATTAAACCTAGTTTACTCTGCTCTGTAAGACACTGCAGTCCTTGGTGTGTGACGAGATAATGAAAAACATTCATGGCCAGGAACTGGCAGGGTCACTCAAAGACTGACTGAGTGATGAAGACTTTGATCCTGCTGTCTTGCTGTAGCAAGAGTATGAATCATCTGCATCAAACTGCTTGCAGAAGAGATGCTTATTCACTGGCAGGTTTATGGACATCCTCTCAAAGTCTGAGCATGTTATGAAAGCAATAAGGACTCAGTAGACCCAGTCCTGCAACATGTCTGTGAGAATATGCATCACACTGTATATAAGGGGAGCAAAGACTCGTGTAGGTTCCTCAACTCTCATCTCTTCCTCCTACTCTGCTATCATCATTTTCCTTTCACATACTGGATTAAAAGCTGGTCTGTGCTGCCTCCAATTTGCATTGACTTAATACACAGAAAACTTCAAGATGAGCCATTGAAAACTTAATTTCATTTAATACCAGCTTCTCTGTTTGCAGTTGAAGGCCAGTCATCTCTACTGAATTTCCAAATGTACTTTTATTAACATGTAAAAGCATTGTCCACTGCCTTGATGGTGTAAAGCTTCACAGGCCTGGGCATCAATATTTTATTTACAAAAGAGACCAAGTGTGAGAAATCAAGTTACAGCCACAGTCTGTGGATAGATTTCCATTCTTCCTGACATGGTACCCATCCTCTTTGCTGATCACCTGGGATCAAGATGAGGTAAACTTGGGGAATTAGAAATACTATCCTGTGTGAACTAAAACTGGATTATAATGCATCTACAGCTGGTGGCGTATCATAGAGTCAGTCTAGACTGGAGAATTTTCTGCAGGGTAGACACCAATGTTAGCTCTTCAGTATGGCTGCTGTCACTGGGACATGTCAAAATTTTTTTCCCTTTGCAAGACAGCAAAAGTTGTGGAGGTCCAGAGAACAACTACTTTTAAATAAATTCTGTTGGTGTCATTTCAGAGGAAATGTGTGGTTTTCAAGAGAGCTTTTCCAGAAGCTGTGTTGAGAAGTGACTGTTCATTGCTGGCTATTGCAAGTTAGCAAGTGATGGGTTTTAGATGATGAAATCAATGTGGCCTAGTTTCCAGTGGACCAATGTTTTAAGTTCCCTCACCATCCTTGGCAGATGGTGGAGGCCTGCTACCTTCTCTGTGTGGGTTGTTCCTGGGGCTGAGGTAGGATCCTCTGCCTGACAGGGACAGTGGTGCTGTGCTGTGCTGGCTGTGACCAACACACGGCTTAACCCATGAGCCTGTGCAGATAGGAGAGAAGTGAGGACAGTGGAACTCGTGCTGCAGATCGCCTTTCTCCAAGCATTATACTTTGTAAGAACTTTATACCTTTGGGTCCTCACCTTTCTGTCTGTAGTCAACATTAGCTCTTGGGTTCAAAAGTTATGAGAGAGAGACAGGTCAGAGACTGACTGACAGACAGAGAGAGGGGCAGGCAATGTGATCACATTTCCTTGAGAATAAATGAAATAATATGCAAAACTGTAGATTGTATTTTGGTGGGTGGGATTTTCAAAGCCAGAGTGGTAAATTTATTTATGCACCTCAACTCAGATTAAAGGAGAATTAGGAACCTAAGTAACATTTAAAGTCTAACCTAAATGAATTTAATAGGATTTTCTGTATCAATTGATTAGCCTTAATCCCACTTGCTGTATTTAAAATTGTAGATGATAGGAGTTTTGGCACTGATTTTGAAGAGTCTAGCATTTCATAAAGCTTGCATAAAAGCAATGATGATGCCTGCACACCTTGAAAAATGTACAGTCACAACCGGTGTCCTAATTTACACCCTGGTAAAAATGTCACTGGGAAAACAAAGCTTTAGATTGCTGACAAACAGTCAACATTGAAACAATGTTGGTACAAGTTCTCACCATGATAAAAATAAATAAAATAAATATTGGATAAGAGATCTCCCATTTTCTATAGCCAGTTAAAACATACAGTGTGTCAGACAAGGCCACCAGTGAAATGTTGTGAAGGCATAATCAAGGCAGCCCTTCATTTGGTTTGCATTACTTCTACACACAGGGTGTGCGGCAAAGAGCCATATGTCGTGGTAGATAAGATGCACTGTCAGGACCTGTGAGCAAATTCTGGCTGATAACTATTTGGAGGAAGGATTGCAGATGAAAGTAAGCAGAGTGACTAGAAGTAGAGATGTGATACCTTTGTCTGCTGGGCACTGTAAAACTAGGACTGGTATGCCTCACTATCAAAATTAATTTTGCCTAGTCAGTCAGATGGAAAGCAGATTTCATCAGTGGGACCAATATTTCACTCTCAGTATTTTTTTTCATAGGAAAGTTGCTTTTTAAGAGAAAGACTAATTAGCTTTTAAATGCTATTTCTTTAAACTGAGAACAAGGACTTTTCTATATGTTTTTCAAATAACAAGTTATTTATAACGAATGTAAATAAATCTGTCCAGAGGACAACCATCCATTTACTGCATTCCAAGATTACAAAATTTGCTTTCATTTTATACTGTAAACCCCAAAACCTATGAGAGCATTCTGTGTCAAAATATTTGGATTTGAATTTAAAATGTCAGATGGATATTTAGATACTGTACTTGCAGTGACTAGACCGTCAACATTGGACATTTCAGGAAAAAAATCCAAACCAAATTGGCAGATCTCTGTGCAAGCAGATTGGTAATTCTCTGTGAGAGCTTTGAGTTTAAATGAGGAATATCTTCTGCAAAGAAATGATTCTGAGCAGTTTCATTGCAAAACCTAGATGAATGGCTTGATTTTCAAAAGTGCTTAAACTTACACAAAGTATCAAAGGAGAATAAAGGACTTCTCAAAATTATGTCTATCAAGAAGCTTATCTTTAGGAACATATAAAGAAGTTGGGCAGAGCCTAAGCAATAGTTTGACTCATTTAAATTCTAAGCATTAGGGTATTATTTGCCCATCTCCCTGACAGTAAAACCAAAGCTAATCAATAACCACATTGCATCATCATTTCTTGCTACATTCAGGGAAATCCTGTTTACTTAGATCCTTGTCTGCCAAGTGAAACAATATTTGAGTCCTTCATTGAGATATAAACTTTAATCCAGGTGGGGAATCACTGGGTATTAACTGACTCAGATGAATTAATAAATGAATTAGGTATTTTTATTCTTGATTTTCTTTACTGTTTCTTCAGTAAATTTAATTTAAAAATTTTAAAAATTTAAAATTAAATTTAATGCTTTCTATATCGTTGATATTAATCATATTCGTAATCTCTATAGCAGCTCCATTGAAGGAAGCATACATGAGCCATTTCTACCTTCTGTCAGTGTGAGCCATTTCTATCTTCTGTCAATATTCTCCTTTCTTTTAGTGCATGAAGGTAGCCAGAGGACAGACCTATCCCTAGGCAATGAAATAAGTCTTCCCTGTGATGTCCTTTCAGCTGTCCAGGCAGAAGAACCTGGTATCATATCAGTGAAATTCAATAAAAGGCATGAGCACAGAAGGACTTAAAAGGTAGTTCCGTGATGTGGCTAACCCACACAAAAGACATCTGTGATTCCAAAAAAAACATGCAAGATGAATAACATGCATTGGTGGTACCACTACTACGGTTGATGTTGCTCTATTCTCTTAGGTCCTGTGCAGATGCAGAACAAGTTGGTCCCTGGTCCTGAGCTGCCTACACCGACATATACTAAAGACACGAAAAGAATCAGACACAGGACAAGAAAACAGTGGAACCATACTGGCCACAATAAGAAGCCCAAATTATTGCATGTCTGCAGCCTAGTTCTAGAGAAGCCTAGAAATGGCCTAGATAAGAGCTTCAAGGAGGGGCTGAAAGCAGGATACTCCTTTTGAAGAGCTTTTCCCAACAGTGAGGCAGAAGCTGGCCTGCACCTATTTCCAACTCACTGTTAAAGAAAAGCTGGTGCCATAGGTTAAATGGCAACAGTAAAAAGTGCTTTAATTTGAGGATAAGCATCTTAGGTTTTGTGTGACAGAGAAATTGGAGTATACAGAAATACACAGAGAGCTAACACTTTCAGATGTATACAAAAAGCAATCTTTACACCAGCCATGTACGTGTGAGCAGGGCAAGACTGAATTTGAAAAACCAGAACAAGTTCTCAATAAATGAGACAACCATAATATGAATGAGAAATTCAATTTATAACTAGACCAAGAGAGGTCTATCCTAGACACATTATAGAGAGAAAATTATTAAAAAAAAGAAAAAGAAAAAAGAGGTGTGATCTAGAGATGAAGACACAAAGAAGCCTGATGTTCAGGTATAGCCAAAATGACAGGCAGAGAAATGACATCTGCCACAGCAGCAAGGAGGAGGCAGAGAAGGGTTAGGCTCTGAGGGTGAGGCTGTTGGCTAATCATCCATCAGAGGAAGCCTGGAAGCCATATGAGTATATTAGCTGCCAGATAAATGTTTTGGAAGCAAGAAGTGGATGCGACAACCCTAAAAAAAGCATGACCAATTGCATAGAAATAAATGGTATTTGATATATATCTGATGGCAATACAAGCACAAAACAGATCACATACTGCAGTCTATCTCAGAACTGTTATTAGTCCATCTCTGTCCTGTAGCAAAGCAGTAAGGTTTCTATTTCTAACAGTTATTTCCATCTCATATTAACCTATTTTCAGACTTAGTGGGTAAAAAGATTTGCTTCTAAACAAAAGTAATATGGTCTTAATGCATATCCCTGGCATGGCCTGTTACCAACATCCTTCTATCTGGACAAACAGTCATTAATTCCAGCTTTTTGTTTGCTTGTTTGTTTTCCTTACATATTCAATGTTTAATTCATTGCAAACACCTTGATTATTCATCCTCTTTAGTCATATTCATTCTGTGAGAGAGTCTGGTGAAAAAGTACAGAAACGATGCTTTTAGGACATCTTTACCTGCTATTTTCCTAGCTTTTAAAAAGCAAAGCAAAGCACTTTTTGCCCCCCTTTGTGAAGGCTGTGGCCTGGCTTTCGATCAAGGCATATTTCTGCAGTTCTGTCTTCAGACTGACTTCTTTGTAAACTTACCAATTTCTGTCTCACAGAACACCCCAAACAATGTTTCTAAAACACTGACACCACTCAGTTATGTGGATTTACACCAAAACTGAATGTGACCTGGTGTAAAACTAATAGCAGTTTCGGAACATGGCATGGGAAAAAAAATCCTTACTTAAGCTAAACATTTTTCCAGTTAGATTGCATTGGAAAATTTACAAACCAACTGAAGAAAGCATCATTTGTCTTACCTTAGCATTAAATACTAAAAATGCCATATAGTCTCATTTTCATCCTGAAACTTAATTAATTGCTTTTAGTTCTTTGTACAAGAAATTATGACTAAATCACTTGTTTAAAAAAGTGAAAATTTAGATAACATTATGTCAATGAAATAGAAATTAACTCTTTCCTGTTCCTAGCTGAGGTCTTACCAAAGTGATCTGTTTTCAGCTCTTGAGCCTGAATGCTCTCTCTTCAAATAACATTACAGCTCATAACAGTAAGTGCAACGTTAAAGCACAGATATCAGAGTATGCTCCTTCTGCATCTGGATTTGAAGATGGTCTGTCCTGAGACACAGGGAGTAGCTCCCTCCTTACTTTGAGGACTACCAGAATCAAGGGCTTCTTTCCTGGCTCTCTGCTGAGATCCACCTACAGTTCTGGTCCTAACTATGCAGCAGACTCACATTGCCACGAACAAAGATTTTATAAGCCTCTCACAAGAAAATGAAACAGAAGCGGTAAAATAAGAACTAGGTTGTTAAAACTCCCCACAAACTTAATGAATAAATAAGCTAAATAAAGAACTAAATCTACAATCTGATCTACCCAAATGTGACTTCTGGTTTAATAGAAAGACTTTGATTTTTGGCAGTTTGGCATATTGAAAATGGAAGGCACTCAGGTACAAAACTAAATCTGGTGTTAAACATTAACAGCAACAACAAACTGAAGAAAGAAAATAGTGTCTTTATAAAACTTGTATATCTATTTCAGATCTACAATAACAAAGAAAAAGAGAAGGAGGAAGCTTTTGAACAATCAACTTCATATTAATGAAGGGCTGCACTAACATTTTCTAATATGCATATTTCAGATTATGGATACCATCATTATTCCAAGATGCACTGCAGATAATTAAGCCTATTTTTTCAAGTCCTATAAATTACCTTTCCACAAAATGCTGAGTTTCTGATTAATTTCTTCTCTACAGCTTTCTGGTGACCCAAATCCTTCATTTTCTTTAAGATCAATATCCTTAGGCTGTTTCTTCATAGACTACATTTTAAACATGAAAAATACTTGACATGATGTAGACATATAAAGGTGAAAGGTTAGTTTCTCATGTACATCACCCGAGTTTGTACACCTTAATCTGCTTCCCACCCTTGTAGTGAAAAGGGCCTTTCCACTTTGGCCATGAGCAAAACAGACTTTTTGCTACACCTAAATGACAAATGAAATCTCACTGCAGTGCACTTACCAATAATTAGATCTGAATTCTCCAGGTTCACATGTGTACCCTTTAGAGACCTTAATAACAGCCTCACTAGAATCTCTTCCATTGGCAATTCACACATGCTTTTCCTTCATGTAGTAATTTTAAACACTTTTTGTATGAATAACAGAAGCTTGTCTAACTCTGAATTTGTCCTATGTCTCTTAAACTATTCCAGCTGCCGTTAATTTGATTTTCCTAATCGTCAATAGCTCTTAGTGCAGCACCTCCAATTCCTGCCCCACCCTCAGTCTTATCTTGACTTTCCCACTGGGCTCTCCCACTTCAGTTCTTCAACTCCCTCACCCCATACCTGAAGCCCTCCTAGACCTGCTCCAGCAATCAGATCCCTCTCATGGTCTAATTTGCCAGCCTACTCCTTGGGCAAGATTTGAACAGGCAGTGTGAGTGTCCTCAGCCACCTGCCTGAGGTGCATAGGCAAGGAAAAAAGATAGGCACAAGTTCAGTGTGCTTCCTCCCTCTCCTTGATCTATCCTCCCCTCACCATACAAGTTAAAAGAGTTTGTCCTCCTGGAGTCTGCAACAGACAGAGAAATGCCTTTTGAAAGGCACTTCCCTCAAAACCACATGCCAAGGGAAGCCGGGCTCACCAGAATTTCACCTTCAAGGCAGAAGGACAGGAAACTGGAATGGCCTGAAGGCTACAGTTGTCACAGCTTCTCCTGGAAGCTGGAGGGGCTCCAGAGTTCCCACTGGGGCACTGGACAGCAGTTTGACAGGATTAACACCCTCTTTAATAGAAAAGCAGTGTTAGGAACAAATAAGTATGTCCAGAAGCTTTTGTTGTCAGATTGAAAGGTAGGAGAATTATTGGGCAACTGATTGGTGCATAGCTGACCAGGAAGTCTGGGGTAGCTGTGTTTTTTCACAGCTCCAAAGAAGCTGGTTTACATTAAGACAAGTGATTGCACACCACATAGTTAAAGAATAACTTGAGAAAACAAGGGTTGGTCTCCACAAGGAAATTTGAATAGTGTCCATAATTCATACCTGCATAACTGGCCATAGGGGCCTTCCTGCCCTTTCCCCTGGCCATGTGCCATAACATCCCAACAGTCCTCCTGCATTCACTACTGGAAGTTAAACTTCTTTTGGCAGTGATAAAGCACTCAGACAATGCCAGAATTTGTCTTTATTTAATATATTTAAAGAACTACTCATCCAAATCACTTTGAATCTGAACATAAACTTTTTCTTCAAATGCCAAAAATACTAATGGAAAACAATCTATTCTGAAGGTGCCAAAGGTGAAGAACCACTGAATTTATAACGGATAACAGTATATCTCCATGATGGGGAATATCTAGTTTTACTTCTGAAACAGAAAACTCAACTCTGGAAAAGGAGGAGTCCAAGCATTTGGATAGCAATATTATTCCCGTTGCCAAGAATATTCCTGTTGGAGTGTTGACTAAGGAATTATACTTTAATATTTCTCAGTCACAGTGATTTCCAGTTGCCCCTGTATTTCAAGCACCACCTAGTGGATCTATTTAAAAGCTACCAAAACAAAAGCAAGCAGCAAAATATTTTTCCTTTTGAAATAGGAATGGCATCTGTCATTCTCCCCTCTTTAAAATTTGCCATTTGATTGGTTGTTAATTGCAAGTCACAACAGCTCTGAAGAACACTAAGTGAATACAGATGAAAAAGTACTGCTTAGTATGCACAAAATTTGGCTCTTACTTAGCCTCTGTGTCGGACATTCTCTTCCCAACTCATTATGCCCAGAACATTAAGATGGATATGTCCTTTAATTTTCAGAATATGCTGAGTAAAGAAAAATAAACTTCTTCTTCTTCTAAATGAAAACAGGTGAGAAAGACTGAGTAGTCATGATTTTAATACTGGAAAGTAACCAACCAAAGAAAGAAGGTATTTCTAATCTTGTTCACAGGACAGCCAAATGTGGCCATGTAATTATGTAAGCATATAATTTTAAAAATGTAGTATATTAAGCTTAGAGGCCTTGATAGAGATTGCTTGATAGGTGTCCTTCTGAGCAATTCCCTAAAATAAAAATAATATAACATTAATCAATACACAGTTTGTTAATATTTTTATTCTTTTTGTTGATTTAATTTAAGTATAGAGGGACAGTTACTTATTTTAAATTCTGTATTTGATCTGAGCAGTGCTTCTTTATGTATATAATTCAGGCATTACATATTACCTGTGAAGAGCATTTTTCAGCAAGACTTCAAAATTATTGTTGCAAGAAACTGAGATTTGATTGAAAATAATAAAATATTGGGATTTTTAAAGTGATGTGCGATCAGCCTAAAGTAAAATAAGTTTGCCATGACACAGGACTGGGACCAAACCTTGAGTGACTTGTCTAATTAGGAGGCTTAGTTCCAGACTTTGCAAATAAGATTAGGGACTAGAAAGGGCCATGACTAGCCAACTAAAATAGAAAGAATACTGTGAAGTGTCCCAATAAGAGAAAGGACTGTCATGCCAGAATCAGCGTGGGTGTTCACAAGATGCAGGTACTGATGTGAAAGATCAAAACCACTGCAAACAGAAATTAGTGAAATTACTGAAAGCAAAAACCACTGCTTAAAAAACCATAATCCTGAGCTCTCTTCCTTGGAGACATTTCTGAGCGGACTAGAATTGATGGTGTTGATCCAGCAGCTGATCAGACATTTGGGTACATAAGTTAATGAAAAGCTTTAAAAAAATGGACAGCTTCCAGCTATGTCTGGAATGAAATATAAAGGATTGTATATCTCTCTTTGATAAGGCTGTTAAAATAAAAATGGATTCAAAATAGTCAATGGATTATGGGTTCCATCATCTATGTCAGCTGAATTTTACATTTATTCATTCAATTAATCTATATTTAGAAAAAAAAGGGTCTTAGCTCTAACTTTTGTATATTAAAAGTATTTTTATACATTTTACACTGAACTCAGAGTCTAGATTTAACTTGCTATTTTACATGAAGGCATGACAGGAAATAAATCCATTCTTTTAAGTAACACAGAGCTACAAGTAAAGAACAGACATTTGTCATTAATAAGAAAATGTAGTTACTATTGGTTGACTGAATGAAAATGATGAATTGCGGTACTATGGTACTAAAGTATGGTACTACAGTATATTGGTACTATGTACCAATCAACACAATTTTACCTTTATTCTGAAATTACCTAAGTTGGTTTGGTCTGTATGTGGTACATCACAAGATATCTCTGCTCTAAAACAGAATTTAAGTTGCACTCTTCCTATATATACTAATAGGGGAATCACACTTTGGTACCTATTTGTTCATGGTATTCTTTTGTAAATATCTGGATATTAAAATATAAATAAAACATATTTATTTTGTGCCTAAATATATAAATTCCTTTATCCCAGGGATGCTGAGTGGCTGTGCTGGCAAAATAGGTGCAGGGCTTACATATTTCGAAGAAAACAAAAGTTCTTCCTTTTCCAGATTTGTATTATTTTAGAGTGGCGCAAATACAAAATAACAAATGTTCCAATTCATAGGTCTCCTTCTAGGAACATTAAGAGAACTCATCTTGCATAGACATACCTTTATAGACAGCAGGGTTTGGAGAGAGGGATTACTTTAAATCTCTCAGGACCTGTCAGAGCAAGCAAGCTTGGAGCTAGTGCTAGAGATAACCTTCCAGTTCCTCTTCTTCTGGTTAGCAGCTAACATCTACAGCACTATGCTGTTTGACTTTCAAATCTAACCACTAAGCAAACCACATAGCAAAAAGCATCTAGGAAAAAAAAATGCAAGCATCGCTGGTAGAAGGATTTTAGAAAGTTCTGTAAGGTTATAAAATTGATGAAAATTTCCCAAGTTTAGAAATCAGATTAATGGAATGGGATGTGGTATGGATGCTGGGAGCAGAGCCAAATCACTCACTTTACCAAAGACAAAAGTTGCGGGACTTCTTGAGCAAGAATCCTGTGAAAAAGACCCAAGTTTCTGCCATTTCTGGGGGGAAAAAAAAAAAAAAAAGTAAAAATTTTAGGGGAAAAAGTAAATAGGACCGTGCTGTGAAATGAAGAGCCAGGTAGTAAAAACATTTCATTTCATCTAATGAATAATCAAGAGTGCAGGAGTCAAAATACTTTACTCACATGAGGAATAGGACTTCAGAAAAGTTTACAGGTATTTTCCACTATGGCAAAGAGAAAAATCACCAATAAGGTGGTAGAATTGTGCACCCTTTCCATAATCTATTCAAGACTTTTTTTTCCAAAATAAGTGCCAAAGCAAATTTATGGAACAGGTGGCTGTCTCAGCAAATGCACACCATGTCTCTTTGATACAGTAAACTTTGTTTTAACTGCAAATATTAATCTTGAATCTAATGTCTGAGGTGGAAATCACACAGTTTGTCTTTGAAATAATTATGGAATTCAGTTCCTGACAATTTTTCTTAAATATCAGGAAAATTGTAAAGTTAAACTAAAATTAGAGAATAGCGCTCTGTGCATATTCTCAGGCAAGCAGGCTAGCATGTGAGGCTCCTAAAACACTAGCTTTGTGTATATTACCTACAGCTCATCAAAGCCAAATCTTGAGACAGGGGTGAAAACGTAAGCAGCTGTGCCAGAATTAAAATGTGACAGGCTAAATGGAACTAAGAAGCTTTTCTTACTACAGGGCACCTAAAAATACTTGAACAAACAGAGGGGTATCTGGCAGTATCTGTACAAAAGTTCCATGCTTTTTCTGATCTGGCATATGGAATATCTTGAGACAGGTGGGGACAGGCTATGGGCTGTTTGCTAATGGACTGGGAAAAGTGCAGTCCAAATAGTGCTATGATGCAGAGCAGAAGTAACCCAGCCATATAAATAAAAACTGTCTACTTGGAGTCTTCTGTAGCCCTCGGGCTGTAGTCAGGATGATGGCAGAGCCCAGCTTCAAGCAGGCAATAATGATGAGCAATTTGTACACCAAAAGATAGATTGCTCTATGTGATTAGGAGCAAAGGTAGCAAGAGACATTCATTTTACACAAAATATGGGTGAAAATTAAATTAAAAAATAGACTGATGGACAGGAAGGTTTCACAAAGAGGATATAAGAAATAAAAGGCATATATATTTAATTTTTAAGACTATCTTTCATAAGAACTAACAGAGAAGATCCATCAGTAACTAATCATTGCTGTAGACATGGCCTACTGTGATATGGCTACATGCTCCCTCAAGCCAAACATCTGGCATACACTGGTATCAACTTTACTTTTGTATACATTAGTATCTCTGTGGAGAAGAGCTTGCCAGTGTGAAAAGCTTCTGTCTTACCTCATGCTCCCAGATAATGGAGCCCACTAAAAATAACACACTGCATAACAAAGGAAATAAAATCAAAGTATCCAGGAGGTGAAATCATTGTTGGTTAAACACAGTAATTTCTATTTTAAAGACAGCATCCACTAATTTAGCTGCTTTACTTTGTCACAGTGCTAGTTTTGAGCTATTAAATTCTATTTAACTGTCCATCAATTATAATTTTTTTGTACTATTATTAACAGTCTATCATACAATTTTGCAGTCCTTTCATACAATGTTTTACTTCAAATTATTTCCTTAGTGCAAACTTGTATTTCCTCATTCCCAAAAAGTGCATCAACATTAACATACTGCATAACTTTATCACTCTTTTATGATCAGTGTATTTTCCAGAATGCCTGATGCATATTTTGAAATTTCCTGTTATGTAGATGCTACTGTACATTCAGAACTGTTCAAATCCTGTAAAAGAATGCTCGATGGAATCTGGGACCTGCCCTGGACTTCAGCATAGAAATTAATTTCTCACAGGGGGCAGAACATGTAGTTGTTTAATAACTACTGAGTAAAAGATATATGACAAAACCTTCATATATTCCTACATTTAATAGCTCAGAACTATTAAATCTCACACACAGAGAGGGGAATTTTTTATTTATCTGCAGCTGAGCTGTCTGTCACTCCTTTATACCCATGTTATGAGGACTTCCATTAATGCAATGATCCCTTCTGCCAGATGAAGTTGGGCATCCCAATCTCTCGACCCCAGCTAATGCCAAAAGGCAGCTGGAAGAGTGCTAATAACTGGGGCATTCTGGAAGGCATGTTTATCAGCAGTCACCAACACCTGAGCTTTGACTTTGTCTCATGAATCATTCACAGATTCTCTCAATCGCATCTAATAATAAAGGTATTGTTTAGTGGGGCTATCTGAAGGCTATATAGTCTAGCTTGCTGCTTGGAGATGGTCATCACCAAGACTAGATCATAATGCACTGATGTATTTTTTTATATTTTTTGAGACAGAAGGAACAGAAGAACACTAGTAGCATGTATTTTCTACTTATTGAACAAATATTTTCTTAATTCTTTTGAGCTACAGCTTGGCTACTCTGAGAAACAGAAGGCAGCAGGCTATTTACAGTTTGCCTGTTGTCTAGTATTAGTTTTTAACAATTTTGGGGCCACTTTCTGTGTGTAGCCAAGACTTGACAAAGCACCTGTTTTACAGTCCAGTGACAACCTTGGAGATGTATGAGAAAATCATGGTGGTTTTTTACATTTTAATTGTTAAGAAGAGAAACTTCACTGCACTTTCTCAGCACTTCAGAACTTGTGTATTAAATCTCAATCATTTTCAAAGAAATTGTTACCATAAAGTTTTCCTAACTTTTAAAAATACATATATTCTTCTGGTTTTGTCAAGTGAAGCGAAAGGGGAAAAGGTACCTCAAAAGGGTAAACACAGTCATCCTTCAAGTTTGCTTTTAAGTTGGCACAATAACTATGCTAAAAGTAGTAATGGGAAAATCCCAAAGGTTTCACTGAATGTAATAGGGAAGATTTTGATAAGACCCTACTGATTTCCACGTTAAACAAAAGAAAACTGTCCTGCTCCTTAGCACTGCTGCAGTCCAGAGCTACATTTCTACAATGGTCCCAAGCCATTTCCAGGGTCATGAGCACATGTCCATTTGATACGCATTTCAAAGAAGCACGAGGAAACAGCATCCTGATGAGAGTATTACTATTGGTTGGCATTCCCTGTCCAATTAAGTCAATTCAGAAAACTGCCAGCAGAGTGGCCTAGAAATGGCTCCATTGGCACCAACTCTGCAAGTCATGCACATGGATGACGCAGACCTTCAGTACGATAATCTGATGGCAAAGGGTGGTGGAATCAAACTATCATAGTTCAGATCACAATTAATATTCCTGAACATAACTACTGGACGATGGAAAATTAGAGGGGATAAAAAAGAGGCCTAAAAGCACTTTGAAAAATGAATCGTATGTATTTCCAAAGTCTCTAGAGCCACATAAGGCCGGAACTTGAACTATAATATTACAGAACTAATTGCCACAGAGCATTCCAGCAAGTCCTCAGAGGCTTGCATTATTCCCCATCAAAAAGGCTCATTTGAGCCTATGCTTGCAATGCAGACTGGAATCCTGCTGAACTTGCACTTTCTTTAAGGACAATTTTCACTCTACCACATTCCTAATGGTATAGATAAGGAGGAACAATGTAGAATCACTTGCAAGTGCAGATACCAACGTTATCAAAAACTGGAAATATTTGCAGTACATTGGATTTTTGTCATACAAATCACAGCAACCATTATAAAGTGAATAAAAAAAATCCTATTGCTTTTATTTATTCCCCTATTACACTGCATATTTAAATAAATAGATGTTAATAAGTCACTAGGAGCCAGCACTATCTCAAAGGCAATATAGTACTTCTATAAAAGAAGCACCATTTAAAACCCCAACTATTCAAAAACAACTCATAAAATAAATGGCTTTTGGTCAAAACCAATGAGTTGTTAAGTAATAAATTTGAGTTCTCCTTTCCTGACGTCCGTTTTCAAAGTTTTTGACTGCTCTCTCTCTCCAGATTTTTCTAATCAGGCGAGCCAAGACCATTTAAAACACTGGTGTTTTAATATCATTTTATGACTCAAAAAATAGAGGATTAAGCCACATCTCCTGGGTCACAGGATAAAATCTTGAGAACTGGCAAGTTGCTATGAACCAGATGGTTTAAAGGCTGTTGTTTCACTGAACCAGATTTTCTAATGGACTTCTGTGCCTGATTCTTATTGAGTGTTACTGATGTCAAATTTAAGGTCTCTAAGACTGCAACTGGAATTTTCAGTGCCATATTCAGCATGTAACTTGGTGGGGTGTACCCATAGCCAGTAGTCCCCATGACCTAAGAAATGCTTAGATCTTAGTTCTCTCATCACTGGGAAGAGATTACAATCCACATTTATCACGGCAGTATCATCACCATACCAAAATGCATTCCAAGGCTGAAGGTATTTCCCTGTAGCTAAATGAAATAAGGATAGAAGATGCCAGGAAAACAAACAAACAAAAAACCCCAACAAACCAAAGGCAGAAATGAATGCCTAAGCCTATCAGTAAGGAGACTGTCTAATGTGGGCACTCCTTCCAGAGCCTGTGCTCTGCTTGACTCACTTCTACTTTTCCTCTGCCTATTCAATCTTTTTGTATGTACGTTATAACACTTCAGTAAGAAGTGAAAATCCCCTCATGCCATAATTGCCTACGGATTAGGAAAACTGTAAAAGAGAGAAAGAAGTATGCTTTGAAAGACTGAATCGAAGGGTTCCACCTGCTTTTTAACTGTTTCGCTAGAGGCAGGAGTGCAGTCTTACTTCTGGATAGTGTTTTAAATGTCTTATCCAAAGTAAAATTTTCAGATCTACTAAATGTCAACTAGTTCATCCAGGTGTCATAAAAGATCAACTTGAATCTTGCCAGCTGCAATTTAAATCTATAATATTTTTTCCTTGTCCTTGATGTTTGAAATGCATAAAAATATTTGATTCCTTTCTTCATGTCCTAGCCTCATTCTTCTCCTTCTAACCCACTTCTAACCCAAGGCCACTTCTTTCAATCTTTTCTTTTAGAACCTATTTTCCACATCCAGCCCTACATCATCCTTGTTGCTTCCCTCTGTACCCTAAGGTGTTCCTTCATGGGTAGTGGTCAAAATTACAGACTACGCTGGAACACAGTAAATGAGCATTCTGCAAGACTTAGCTGCCCAAACTTCCAGTATAATGTTCACTTTCTGACAATTTTAAGAAATTATTTGCCACTATAAACTTACTCTTCATCCAGAACTGTTATTTCCCCAATATCACTTTGTGTCATTCTTAAAAAAAACCCAAAACAGAACAAGAACACTAATTTGAGAAGAAAGAACACAGGCACCAAGTTTTAGACAGGACTTGGACTCAGGGTCATGAAGGATGCACCTTCCCATTGCTCTGACAGTTATGTTTACACAATTGTATTGGATTTAAGGCATTTTCGCCTTCAAACTCTAAGCGGCATATTAACTACAATGCAGACTTTTCAGATTCAAGGTTATAAATACTTAATTCTCCCCTGTGGCATTGTTGAAGTCATCTTAGATTTTACTGATGTCTGCTACAGGAAGCCCCTATACAATTGCTGAACTTTTCCTATCAATTAAGGACGGTGTAATTCATTAACGATGGTGTTGAAAGCAGCCAGATAAAAAAACCTGCACTTGACAAAACATCGTTTGTTCTCACACCAAACTTGTACTATAGCACAGGTACTTGGGCAGGAGCAGAGCAGAGTGGGGATGAGCTTGCACGGTAAGGTTTTTGAGCAGGCTTTGTCAACCATGTACTCACCCGCCTGGAGTGTGCAGACAGCCTGGGCTCTGAGCTGCGGGCTCTGGCCCCAGGCACCACCCTGGACCCCGCTTACGATCTGCTGTGGAAGTACCAGCAGCAGGACCCCCCTGGAGTGCTGTGCCCAGTTCTGGGCTCCATAGTACAAGAGAGACATGGAGCTCCTGGAGCAAGCCCAGTGGAGAGCTACTGAGTTGGTTCAAGGGTCTGGAGCATCTCTTATGAGGAAAGGCTGAGGGGGCTGGGCCTGTTCAGCCTCGAGATGACTGAGAGGGGACCTCATTAACGTGTGTAAGTATCTCAGGGGAGGGTACCAAGAGGATGGATCCAGGCTCTTCGCGGCAATGCCAAGCAGCAGGACAAGAGGCAATGGACAGAAACTGATGAACAGAAGTTCTGCTGGAATATGAGGAAGAACTTTATTGTGTGGGTGACCATGCACGGGAACAGACTGCCCTCCCTAAAGATATTCCAGAACCGTCTGGATACAATCCTGTGCCATGGGCTGAGATGTCCCTGCTTGAGTAAGGAGTCTGGACCAGATGCCCCACTGTGGTCCCTTCCAACCTGACCCATTCAGTGATTCTGTGACCTAGGAGAGGACGGGCGACAGGAGCGGCCGCGGGAAGGCCGCCCGAGCGCTCCGCAGCCGCTCTGGGCAGCCAGCCTGGGTCATCTCACGGCCCCGCCGCCGGCTGCCCGCCGCTCTCACCACACTGCCCCGCCACAGCAGGTCCCGGCACATGCGCGGTGAAGCTGAGAGAATCACTTTCCATCGGCCCCTTCCCGGGCATTCCCGAGCCGCACGCGCACTGCCGGGCCGGCGGGAGCGACACCGGCTCCTTCCGCCCGCCGCCTCCCGCCGCGCGCACGCGCACTCGCGCCCGCCGCCGCAGGCCCCGCCCCCCGCGCCGCGCTGCTTGCCGCCCCACGTGACATGGAGGAGGCGGGGACGGGAAGGGAAAGGTCAGTGGCGACGCCGGCGGAGGGGGGAGCGGAAGGTCAGGGCGGCGCGGAGCGGAAGCGGGAGCCGGAGCCTCGTCCGCCATTGTGGGGAAGCGGAGCCCAGAGCAAGTGGGGGAAGCGGCGCTGCGTCCGGCCGGCCGGCTCCTTCCAGTGGGAACCCGATCGGCGGCGGCAGCGAGCCCAGGCGGCGGCGGCGACAATCAGGCGGCGGTGGGGAGGAGGCGGCGGAGGCGAGCGAGCGGCCCCGGCGTGCGGAATCACTCGAGGCCCAGGCGCAGCGGAGCGAGGGGATCGCGGCTCCCCGTGAAGAATGTCAGCCACCAGCGTCGACCAGGTACCGCGTGCGGGGCGGGGGGGCGGCCGCCCGCTCTCTCCCCTTCCCTCTTCCCGGCCCCGTCGTTACCCTCGGCGGGGGAGGGCGGCGGCAGGGCGGCCACCTGCACCTTCCCTCGCCGCCGGGGCGGCGCGGTTCGCGGCCTCCTCCTTCACTGCTTGCTTCCCTCCCCGCCGCCATGGGGAGCGGCTGTCCATTGGAGCCGGGATGGCGGGCCCCTTTCCCGGCCCGGCCGCCCCTATTTATAACCGCTGATCCGCGCCGGAGCCGCTCCGCCTCCCCGCTTGCCCGCAGGGCCCGCCGCCGCTCAGCCCCGAGCGCTGCCGGCCCGGCCCCCGCCCGCGGCCCCCTTTGTGTGTGACCTGCCCGGGAGCCGGCCCTTCCCGGCCAGGCCCCGCGGGCTCCCGGTTCTTCGCTCCGGGAGCGCCGTAGTGCCGGGCACCCCGCGGCGCCCAGCGCCGTCTCCTCCCTTGCGTACCCCAAACTCCCCCAGGCTCCTCGTTACCGCATCCTTTCTCTTCCTGCCTTTCGCTCTCCTCGCCCACCTTTTCTCCTTTCGGGCCTCTGGCTTCTTCTTTTTCCCCAGTCTCCGCTTATTACAGTAGTTCTCAGGTTTTCTCCTTGCGATGTGCAGTACTTTAACTTGGTCCTTCACGGAGCTTAGAAGTTGTTATTTTTTTACCTTTGCTAGGCCTCTGCTGGTCTTTCTCGCTGGCTGGAAGCTATTCTGTCTTGATCTCTGCTTCCTCCGTGGGCTTTTGCCACTCCCCAAAAGTTTTAGCCCTGCGGTCTCTTGCCTCCTTTTATTTTCTCTCCGTGCCTTTAATGTTTTGTTTCTTTTGTCTCTGTGCATGCTCTCCAGTTTCCTTTAAGCATTTATTTCTAGCTCAGTGATCTCTTAGCTTTTCATTGTTCTGTCTTTCATGAAGGCTGCTCCTTCCCAACTTTTTCTAGTTCCGTGTCTCTTGTTGGTCTTTGCATGCCTTTGTGTCTGGATTAGATTCATCCCAAAAGATGAGGTGGTTGGGGTTTTAAAGCTTCCAGAGATTTTTCCCGTTTTGGGAGAGGGCAGTGGCTAATCAGTGCACCTCTAGATGAAGCAGCAGTGAACAGTGTTATGGTAACTCTGAGACAAATGCACATGAAAGTAGCATGGAGGTGGTTACCTCCTAAACTTTCAAACCTCTGAATACTGAGCTCTTCAGGACTAAAAAGTATTAAGAGAGTGATGGAGCCTGGAGGCCCACTCCTGCTTAGTTGAAAGTATATGAGAAGGTGAATTAGATTTTCATGGACTAGCATTTGTTTTTCTAAGTTATTTTATCTTGCTATAGAGGAATTAAGGCTACTGTAACTTGTACTGTTACATTGATTCTTAGTGCATGGCAGATCGCAGTGTTTTGTAATGACTAATCCTAAAAAAAAAAAAAAAAAAAAAAAAAAAAAAAAAAAAAAAATCCTCCTTAAGGAATTATTTCCTTGTGTGAAAGCTTCATACGGACCGTATCATTTTCTCAATGTAATTGACTAGGTGAGGAATGCACAATTTGAAGTTCACCATATGATACCATTGTATATACCTTTGTATATCTAAAAAGCAAGGCATTGTATGTTATTCTCTGCTAAGTACCTGCCAGTCAATTTAAAAGATGACATATCATAATGAAATTTGGGTATTGGCAGTAATCTTAAACTACTAACTTTTTTTTTTAACTCTATGTGTTATTTTTGTTTATTGCTTATGTTTTTTCAGGCCCAGGGGCAATCAAAATTCAGTTTTTCAGCACCATTTAAGCTTCACATGCTGTTAAATCCTAGATGATTTCAATGGTTTTTAGTGAAATTCTATCAGGTTTTGTTTTTGTAGTATTTTATAATGTTACTTTAAGTAATGCTACAACATTTTTTATAATAGCATGGCTTTAAAATAAATATTTTAAATAAATATTTTAAAGTGATATTTAAGTTGAAAAGGGCAGAATTGGCAAATAAATAGAATTACACCGAAGTAAATATTCGAGGATTCTAACTGAACTTGTTTTGCTTCCCTCCCCTCTCCCCCACTTTCCTATATACAGAGACCTAAAGGACAGGGAAATAAAGGTAAGTTAATACCTCGTATTTCTGTATAAATCTGTAATACTGCTTTTATGGAGGATAATGTCTGACAGTCATAGCAAGAGGTTGTAGCCATAGGATGTCTTTTATTTCAGAGCAGGATGACAGGAAATTGTGTGCTACAGTGTTGTTTCCCAGCGTTTTTACTGTGGAACAGCAGTACATCAGTTTACAATGTTTTAATTTTGGAAAAGATTAATGTCAGAAGTCAGACAGTTAAATAGTTATTTCTTTTTAGCTGCCTTTGTGATATGCTTGTATAATCTCTTTTTAACAGTACACCTTGGGCCTTTCTGTGCAGTGAGTAGAATCATCAGGAAGAATCTTTTGAACAGCTTCCTTAGTTTGCTAGACAGCAACCATGTGACTAGTTACTCATATCTGTGAGCAGAAAACATCACCTTCCTTATTCTCAGAATTTATATGGTCTTGCTTCATTTTAGCACTAGTACAGAATCTTTTGTCAGTGTTTGTAGGCCTTCTGCTTTTCTGCTTTTTTCATGTTTCTGTCAACATCTTAGTTTTTAAATACCATACTCAGTGGGATTTCTTTCCCACAGAAACAAGGAACTACTAACTACTTAATATCCTTCTCTCTGAAATTCTTGGCAAGTCAGTTGTAAACAGCATTTCAGATTATATCTTGCAGTATTTTGTCTGGAATTTGTTTTCTTACTAATATTCTATTTGGAATTTCTTCCCGCCTGAACAGTACACTTGTGCCCATTTAATTCCTAGCTGCTCAGCAAGCTGAGCTGTAGAATAGCATGCACACAGCTACCTCTCTGTGTTAATATGCTTATTATACTTATGCAGATAAACATTTTACTTTTTGAGCTCAGGTACTCTTTGCCCCCTTTAGTTCATTATCTGAACTAATCTAATTGTTCTCTGTGAGCTGTCATTTAATGTTATCCACAGAGTACTTACTCTATTATTCTGTCTACGTGCAGATTATCTGCTTCTTGTTACATATATTGCTTGTGAGGTGGCACACGGTTCCCAGATCTCACTGAATTTGGCCTGTTCTTTTTAATTTCTCTACGTTCAGAGAAAAATGAACTTGTTTACCTCCTTAGATGTTCTTAGTTTGGTCATTCTTGAATACTTGTTCTCTCATAGTCTAATAGTCCTACCCTTTTTTTCCCCCCAAAGTGCACTTCTTAACTACTTCATGTTTTTGAAATAGTTTGTGGTTATACCTTCCATGTTACCCTTAAATGAAAAGTCAGACTCATTGTAGCAAGTAGTTTGTGGCTTCACAGTCTTTGAATTATCATTTCTCAGTTTTAGTGAAGTTAATGAGATGCATCTATTAGAGAATCACACAGGTAATTTTTGAACTATACTCTATATATGTGAATTGGACTGGAAGTATTAAGCATTTCTATTTGGGTGCTATGTTGCAGTGTGTAAAAGCGCACTACTAGTCAGCTTTACTTTGGTTTATTTATGTTAGCATATTTTTGTGTTCCATAATTTGTCACTGCTGTGAAATACTTGAATCAAAACACATCTCTGTTTGCTATGTAAGGAAGAGATTTTTGCATTTCTGAACTTGGATTTTTTTATGGAGTACATCCTTTTAAATAATAAATACTTGTGATGTATTCTCTTGGTGAGAGTATGACCTAAATGAAAACTATAGTGAAACAGAACAATTGATCTCAGTTCTGTTGTTTGGTGTAATGTCTGTTTAGTGAAACTAAGTTATGACTTAGCATTAGATTAAAGATCTAGGAGATTGTGCTACCATCTTCAGTGTAGCACAAGTAGTTGGCTTTGGGTTAGAGGCTGTTTCAAGAGGACAAATTAAGTCAGTGTCAGCAGTCCTTGCTGACCACATGTTAGCAGACAGTAATCTTTCAGTTGACATGATAGGTCTCAGCTTAGAGAAGCTTTGAGGGAAGATGTGATACTGAGTTAACAGACTAATCTGTAGTTGGCTCTGTGCATAAGAGTAGTAGTGTTAAAAGAGATGGCAGAAGCTGTCCACATATCTGGTAGAGCATGTGAGAGAATGGGTGAGCAGTAAAAAGGGTGTATACATATTTCATATTGAAATGAAAAATATTAGACCTGCAAATGATATTGCTAGGTAGCTGATTTTTATTGTCTAGCAAAATGCCTTGAATGCTTTATTCTAATTGATTATAAATTGGTGTACTGTGCTGTTTCCTTCAACCACAATTTGTGGGACTGAAGTTTTAGTATGTAGAACAGTACTATCTCTTGTGTCAGATATTCATGTTGGTATTTCAGAGACTTGAATGAGTAAATCATCCTGTTGTGAAAGTTTTCTTACTCTAGTTGTCAACTACTGTACAGTTGACATAAACCATCAGAACTGACATCAATCAAATTATGTCTTACAGGGGTGTGGAGAAACAAGGCATTCCTGGAACTCCTTTTTTTTCCCCCTCTTGTTTATTGTGCCAGTATATCAAATCTGTTGTAGGAAGGTGCTGACTTGTTTTTACACTTGTGTGTATAACAATTTTTTTGTTTTGTAGAAGGCTTAAATGTAATTATTAGGTTTAAAACAAGAAAGAAATGTTTCATGATTTTTAGTGTTTATTCTTCACATTAAGGTGTGATGACTTCTAATGAAAAAGTTATTCTTGTGCCTTTGGCCATCATTTTTTGTGAGTGGTTATTCTAAGCATAGTAGCACTTAAAAGAATATTAGCTTTAAATTCCTCTATTTGATGGGTTGCTTCTTCCCAATATCTAATTACATTGTGTGTTTTCACAGTGTTTGCAGAAACATGTGGTATTTTTAGCTTTGTATTGATACAGATATTTTTAGTATCTGTAGATTAGTCTCAATTAGTATTCTTCATCACTGCCCTGTTCAGTTGGAACACTTAACATGAGATTTTGGGAATGAGGCATTCATTTGCTGTTGTTAAGTGTCTGTGTGGGCTACATTATTCACTATTAACACATTATGTAAAGTTAGAATTAAAAGCTAAAGAAATATGCTTCCAGTGATGCTATTTCACTGGGAAATGTCTATATTTCACTAGGAAAAATGTCAGTGTAGAAATATTTTGTGTCATTGACTTAAGATCTCAGTACAGAATGAATAAGAGAGAAAATACATTTACAAGAATGTTTGTTAGTTGTAATGTCAGACCAAAAATAATTCCAACTTTAGTGACCTTTAAATACCTGTGGAACAATAAACACAGCAGATGCACGTTTTATGGAGATTAGCTGTCAGTATGAGGAGGTTAATTTTGATGGGATACTAGTCTTGACATAGAGCTGTTTATTCCTTTTATTGTGGTTGCATGCTTTTAAGAAACCTGTATGCTGCTGCCCATGTTTTTCATTATAATAGCATTGTGTTGGAGGATTGTGCTGTCTGTAGTATTTGGTTAAGCCTAAGCAGTGGACATGGCATAGACAAAATGTTTTGACGTTCATCCTGTGTGTAACTGGGCCAAATACAGAGAGGAATATAGTGTTCCAGCTCATTAATCTGTTACCATTGTGTGTAAATTCAGGATGATTCATGACCTTAACTGAAACTCTTCATTTATGGGGGAAAAGAGCCCCCAACACCTAATGTTTAATTTAAATGTGGTGTTTAATTAGAAATACTGTTCTATCCAGTTCTAAACTGCATTTTGCTCGGCATTGCTAGTCATATTTGACTGTAGCTAGTATAGAAATGCAGTGTGCCAGTTTGTAATAACTGAAGTGTCAGGTATTCTTTTAAAACTTCAAGAAGGTATTCAAAACACAAGTTGCTTTCTTCCCAGATAATTGCTTTGGAAAAAAACCCTTCTGTGTTAAATTACGAATTTTTACCTCTTTTTACTGCTATCTGAAGTTAATAAAGTTTTCCAGGATTTTGATTATTCCTTGTGATTATATCTATTCCTTTGTCATTTCTTTCAGCTAGTTTCATTCACTGAAGTCAGTTTTGTTTTAAGGATGTTGAAGTCAAATGTGAAAAAAAAATTCAAGCACCACTTGGCTTACGATGTGAATTTTGGGTGGCAACCCCCCTACCTGCAATGAAGCTGACTCTTAAACACAAATTTTGGCAAAGTTGAATGTTTAGTTATATGGTTGTGTATGCTTTTCAGAAGCTTTTGCTAAAAGGAGGAGACCACAGAGTTGGCTCCTAACTCAGTTTAAGTTTCAGAAAATCTGCTGTTTTGTTGTAACTTCTGCAGTCGTGGTTTTTCAGTGCACCTAACTGATCATCCTGAAACTCCCTCCCCTGCCCCGAACCTATATGAAAAGTAAAAAAAAAAAAAAAAAAGTTGCATTTGGATAACCAGTAATTTATTTTTTGAGAACAGATCTTCATCTTCAGGTTGTATAATTGCAAGTGCTGGTTTAAGTCCCTGTTCTGCTATGCACCATGGGAAACAGTGGAACTTAGCAGAAACTTGTGAAGTGTGGCTTTGTTTGATTAGTAGCCTGGGGGATGGTAGGATGCCCACACTTCAAGTAATTTGGGCAGCTGGAAAATTCCAGGTAGGTGTAATACCTTAGATGAAATGAAAGGTAATAGGAGACCAAGAAGAGCAGGTAGGAAGAGATTCCAGCATATAGTGGCATATGTGTTGGGAAAGGCTTGTAATCACCCTTTGGGACTTAAGCTTTTATTTCTGTCTTGCTTTGTCACCTCAGAACTTCAGAGATGTCACTAATGCAGTACAGTTATGTAGGAAATACAGGATTAAATAGCTGAATAGTGGTGTCCTTCATGGTTGTCTTGGTGGGTAACTGCCTTTCCTCCTGGCAGGAGAAAGCTGTATGTTGCAACTTTCCCTGAACCTATTGAATATGTCTATAGATCGGGTTGGTCTGCACATTTGCACTTGGTCTGGTACTTCCAGAAATGCTGGATTTACTGCCTATGCAAATAAGGTGTGCCTGTAGTTCGTCATCTGTCTGTAGATCTCAGGAAAGAATAGTCAGGAGTAGGCTGTTCTAGCTGCCATCTTTGCAGACCTCTCCTGAGATGTGATCCACATGATGAGTAGAATGAGCTATTTTGTTTAAATTGAAGTGGTGCTTAACAATAATATGTATTTCAATGTACAGATGATTAAGAAGTGCTACCTAGATTGAAAGTGCAGCATAGATTTTTCCAGAGAGTATTCTAATACAGATTTATTTTTAGTTTCAGTACAAAACGGTTCGATTCATCAAAAGGATGCAGTAAATGATGATGATTTTGAGCCATATCTAAGTAGTCAGACAAATCAGGTAAGTGAACATTGGTTACTACCTTGAAGTTAACTTTGATGTTCAGCTGACTTCCAGACTTAATTTTTGGATGTTTCTTAGAATTACTGACTTGCCTTAATATACATTGAAATATAATTTTATATCATATTTTGTTTCATCATGTGATATCTTAGGCAGATGAAGTATTCTTAAAAATTCTGGAGAAGGTTAAAAAGCATGCTTTGATGTCTCTTGCTCTTGTGCTTCTGCTCTAGCTTCAAAAAGATGCAGTTACAAGAAACTTGAGCTAAAAATCAAACTCCAAACCCAGAACACAAACCCCAAACCCTTACATTTAAAACAAAATCATTGTTTTGGATGCAGTCCAAATCAACAGTTTTACTGGCTCTGAGAATATATTAACTGCTTGGACATGATTTCCTTTAAAGGTGGTAGAAGTAGCTCACAGCTGATGGCATAATAGATGGAAGCTTAATATTACTGCAGCTTGGTACAGCTCTTCTGCCAGGAAGTTAATGACTTGACTTTCAGAGCTGTGAATTGCCTCTGTAGCTGAAAGTTAATACCAGTTATGTTAAGTTCATAAGTTGGAGTGGTCTTGAGCGAGAGTGCAAGTTATTGAAAGACCAAGAATTTTGCTTGCCTTCACTTTTTTTTTTTTCCAATAATACAACATTAACAAGGCATCATCTAGAGATTGATAAAGTGCAATTTTTTCTCCAAAACAACACCAGAAGCCATATGGGGGTAGTCCTTCAAATACCTCAAGAAGTAAATTCTGTGATTTCCCACGGGTCTATCTGGTGTAGTACTGATTCAATGCCCATTCTCATTAGCATGGATATGTTACCATTTTTTGTTGTTACTCCTGAAACAAACAGGTGTCCTTGCATCCATTTCACTGTAATATCTGTTGGGAGTCTTCAATTAGAAGTGAGAAATTTGACAAAACTAAGAATACCACAACTTTAAATCATAGTTGCAGTTATTTTTCTTTAGTTATGAAGGTGCAGCTATGACTTGTTTAGCGTAGCTTGTTATTTTCTTGATACTGTTGGCATGGAGGTATTTTAAACCTAGCTTAGTAGCTAAAAATGAGGATAATGTTCCAAAAAAATGGGGCCATTTAGTGCTTTGAGAAGGTCTCCTGAAGAAATGGCCGTATCTGACAGATACCTCACTCATTGTTCACGTTGTGTGGAATGGTGGAATTTAAAAATACATTCATATAATGCTTAAAAATGTTTTGGATTGTATTACAGGCTTTTTTTCCCTGAGCATAATTGTCAGTATTGCTGATTTTTAAATTTTATTTTCTTGCAGAGTAACAGCTATCCACCAATGTCAGACCCATATATGCCTAGCTATTATGCTCCATCCATTGGATTTCCATACTCTTTAGGTGAAGCAGCATGGTCAACTGCAGGTGACCCTCCAATGCCATATTTGACAACTTATGGACAGATGAGCAATGGTGAACACCATTACATACCTGATGGTGTATTTAGTCAACCTGGGGCATTAGGAAACACCCCTCCGTTTCTCGGGCAGCATGGATTTAATTTTTTTCCTGGGAATGCAGACTTCTCTACATGGGGGACAAGTGGATCTCAGGGACAATCAACGCAAAGCTCTGCTTACAGCAGCAGCTATGGCTATCCACCTAGTTCTCTTGGGAGAGCCATAGCAGATGGACAGGCTGGATTTGGCAGTGATACTCTGAGCAAGGTGCCTGGGATTAGCAGCATTGAGCAAGGCATGACTGGACTGAAAATTGGTGGAGATATGACGGCTGCTGTAACGAAAACTGTAGGTTCAGCTCTGAGCAGTACAGGTATGACAAGCATAGCAGCTAACAGCGTGCCCCCAGTTAGCAGTTCAGCACCTAAACCAACCTCATGGGCTGCAATTGCAAGGAAACCTGCTAAACCTCAGCCAAAACTCAAGCCTAAAGGTAATGTGGGCATTGGGGGCCCTGCTGTACCGCCGCCACCTATAAAACACAACATGAATATTGGAACTTGGGATGACAAAGGGTCAGTGGTAAAAGCACCCCCAGCTCAACCAGTACTGCCTCCTCAGACTATAATCCAGCAGCCTCAGCCATTAATTCAACCACCACCACTGGTGCAAAGCCAACTGCCTCAACAGCAGCCTCAGCCACAGCAACCACAACAGCAACAAGGACCTCAGCAGCAGGCCCAGCCTCACCAGTTGCAGCAGCAACAGCTGCAAAACCGCTGGGTAGCTCCTCGTAATAGGGGTGTGGGCTTCAGCCAGAACAATGGAGCTGGTAGTGAGAACTTTGGTTTAGGTGTTGTATCTGTCAGCTCCTCACCTTCTGGTGTGGAAGTGCACCCAGTGCTGGAGAAACTAAAGGCCATAAACAACTACAATCCCAAAGACTTCGATTGGAATCTGAAGAATGGACGTGTGTTTATAATCAAAAGTTATTCAGAGGACGATATTCATCGCTCCATTAAGTACTCTATCTGGTGTAGTACTGAGCATGGTAATAAGCGCTTGGATGCTGCTTACCGGTCCCTGAATGGAAAAGGCCCACTCTATTTACTCTTCAGTGTGAATGGCAGTGGACACTTTTGTGGAGTGGCTGAGATGAAGTCTGTTGTGGACTACAATGCATATGCTGGTGTCTGGTCTCAGGATAAGTGGAAGGGGAAGTTTGATGTCAAATGGATCTTTGTCAAAGACGTTCCCAATAACCAACTGCGACATATTCGCTTGGAAAACAATGACAACAAACCGGTTACCAATTCGAGGGACACTCAAGAGGTACCCCTAGAAAAAGCCAAGCAAGTGCTTAAAATAATTGCTACTTTCAAGCATACCACCTCAATCTTTGATGACTTTGCACATTATGAGAAGCGTCAAGAGGAGGAGGAAGCCATGCGTAGGGTAAGCAATCAGTGTCGTTACAGTAGCTCTCTTTTTTTTTTTCTGTTTTTGGAAAACTTGTTTTTCATTCATCTGGAATTTCTGTCTGCAAGTGTTGAATCAGAAAGTGGTACTTCTTACCCAAAGTATCTACTTGATATAACTCGCTCTTAATGAAAAAATGCAAGTTCTTGTAACTTGTTTGTTAGTTCAGTCATGTGTTTAATCACAAAACTAAGGTAGGCCTGAATAAGCAGAAATCTGACATGTTCTACTTCTTCAATGCAAATGAAAACTGAATTTAGTGTATTATTCATAACTGAAGTCTTCTTGCTTAGGTTTTTACAGTTTCTGATGTCATGAAAAGGACCAGAAATTTGAGAAGAAGCGTACTTTATTTAATCTAACATTTCAATTCAAATTCTGCTTTGATGAAATGTTAACAGCATGATTACTGTGAAAAGCAGGTTTTCTCCTTAATTCAATTTATTTTTTGTACAACCGTGAAACACAGAAGTGATACAGTGATGACTTGTATAGTGTTGAAATAATTTTTTGGACCTTTCTGATAGTGCATTTCCTAAAGGAAGTAATGTGTAGTTCATTTCTGCAAGGAAGAGTAAATGTGATAAATCTGTAGCGAAACTTGTAGTTTTGAAGGCGTTTCAGGAAACCGGACAAGGGAATAGCATTTAATTCAAGCAGTTTTATAGTACTTGTCTACTTTGTCTTGTGTACTGTCCCTAATCATAATGCTTGTGTTCACCATTGGCCACAATATTTACTCTTCCTGTATTTACTTTCTTTCCAGACTTGCCAATAACTGTAAATGTATGATTTGTCTCGTGGTTAGAAACATTTCAGGAGCTATTTTTACCAGTTAGATGATAAGCAACTATTCAAAAATGGGAGTTCCCATCAGGGTGGTTTGGTGCTAATAATCTCTGTCATGTCATACCACTCACTGAATAAAAACCCCCAAAAGTTTAGGGTTTATGCTAAGTAGGGGCCTTGAGACGTGTGAAGTTGAGAATTTGTTCACTTGAAGCCAACACATAAAGAGGCTGCGAAGCATATGAAACGCTTACTTCTCTTGGGTTTCTAGTACTGTCATGGTTTCACCCTGCTTGTACGTTCCTACATGATGTGTTGCATCTCTTGTAGAACAGTGTTGGGTATACCCCAAATCAATTTTGTAGTTCTATTGCATGACACTGCAATAAATTGTCATGTTGAAAGTTTTCTAGTGTTGGGAGACTAGATGAATATCCCAGTTGGGTGTGTAATGCCTTTTAGATTCTTTTGGTAAAAAGAAAAAGGATTATGCCCTAAATGAGTATTGTTACTTTCATGGTTTCTTGATGATGGGGTGACAGACTGCTTTCTTAATGAATATTCAATGTAAGGGGCAAGCTTTGACTTTTTCGGGCTTTGGCACAACTTCATCAAGTGCAGAATCACCATCTCCCATCAAGGGAGGTGATTGTCCCACTCTACCCTGTGCTAGTGAAGCCTCCTCTCGAGTCCTGTGTGCAGTTTTCAGTGCCACAATAGAAGAAAGACATAAAGCTGTTAGAGAGCATCCAGAAGGGCCACAGAGATGTTGAAGGGTCTGGAGGGGAAGCTATGTGCGGAGAAGCTGTGGACACTTGGTTTGTTCAGCCTGGAGGAGACTGAGGGGAGACCTCATTGTGGTCTTCAGCTTCCTCACAAGGGGAAGTGGAGAGGCAGGCAGTGATTTCTTCACTCTTGTGACCAGTGACAGGTTTTTGAGGGAATGGCCTGAAGCTGTATCAGGGAAGATGTAGATCAGAGATAAGAAAAGAGTGGGGTTGGGCACTGGAACAGGCTCCCCAGGGAAGTGGTCACAGCTCCAAGCCTGAGAGAGTTCAACAAGTATTTGGTCAGTACTCTCAGGCACATGGTGCGACTCCTGGGCTGTTCTGCACAGAACCAGGAGTTGGACTTCAGTGATCCTCATGGGCCCTTTCCAGATATTCTGATTCTGTGATTTGTTGTGATTTTGTAACGTTTCAGGAGGACTAAGATTATAATGTTTCTCTGTAGCCTTCATGCTTCAGTATTTTCCAAAATTTTAAAGTTTCAAGATATTTCACAAATAACTGGTTTGCTTCAAAAGTATTTCCTTTTTTGGAAAAACTTAACGAGAAAGTCATAAGTCAGACATGCGTAGCAACTCGGGAAGATTGTGTTTTATTTGTGGTTTTGTTCCCTCAGTAGTAGGTAAAAGGCACAAAATGTGATGAAGAGGAGGAATGTAGATTATTGGAAGTGTATGCTAAACTTAAAATTCAAAGTACTAAGTCCAGCACTTAGTATGTCTTGCGCTAGATAACAGTGCTGATGGGTATTTGAGCAATAAAGTAACACTGCTATTTGAATAATATCTTCAGAGAAACATACAGTATCTGTATGACTCAAGTACTGAACTCCGTGTCTCTTTGTAGGTACCTTTCCCAACACTGTTGAAAGAAAACATACTTGTCAAGATACTTGCATAGTGACCACTGGCTCTTTTACAGCATCGTATAAATTGGTTTTATGACCAATTGTGAAAAACTGCTTTAGAACTGTGTAGGTTAGTCATGAGGTTTTCTCTTTGTAGATGGATTTGAGGTATGCCTTAAGCAAATTAATGTGGACTTAAAATATAGGAAGTCCAAATTAAACTAATGACATCTACTGAGAGTTTAGCATTCTCCTATGATTGAATGTTGATTTTAAATCTCTGAGAGTTTTCTTTTATCACACAGTGTACAAGCAATCTGTCTTTAAATTGTAAACATACAATTGTTAACCCTTATGATTCAAGTTTGTAAATGTACAAATTAATATTGTAAGCTCTGGTTTATGGTTAATTGAGTAATTATTACCTAGTGGCAGCTAGGCTTTCATGGAGCCGTATTTAAATATATGCACCTTCTACTGCCAGTAGAACTGTGTGGATTAAATTCGTGCTCATTTTCTTTGGCAGGTGTGGCAATCACTTTGTTTCCAGTGTTTTGGTCATGAAAAATACACTTATTACTCTTAATAAAATATTAAATGCATCAGGCAGCAGTAGTCGCTTCCATGTTCTTTGAAATTCAGTTAATGTTTTGCTGTTGCATAGGTGGTTACAAACTTTCGTACAGCCAGCAATCTAAATATCATAAACAGCAAATGACATAGGGATTTAATTTACTTTATAACTGTTCATCATTACAGCTAACTTATCTTAAAATAATTGGTTGTAAAAGTTTAATCTTAACAACTCAAGGGGATCAATAATTCATTTCCAATATGGCCTAGCAGTATGTTATATTAAAATATGGCAGTATACTTCTAAAAGTGCAAGGAATAGTCTCTGATAAACGTGAAGCTTCAGTAACTTTGCCATTTCATAAAGGTTACTTAAAAATAATAATGAATAGTCTCTTAAAGCATAGATTTTAGCACTCTAGTGTCTACCACTGTTAGATGTAACCCTGGTGTGGGTAAGGTATCTCCAGCTGGGGTTGTGCAGTAATCATTCCCCTTCTCTTACATCTCAGGTTCCAGTCTCCAATTTAAACATACAAGTGCTGTGATGTTTTACCAAAGAATTAAAGAAATGAGTGATGCTTTTCATGAGTTCTGTCAGACATATATTGAAATAGTCTGGAATTCCATTTGTCCTTAGCTAACTGCTGCTTTGTGGTATAAATGTGCTGATTTGTATGCATATTATTTAAAAAGATGTTGTATTGTCTTTCAGCAGAAAGGTGTAAAATCTAAATGAAAGAAACAGAAATCTTAAAATATGCCTTTTAAGATTACATAATTACATTTTAGAAAATAAAAGGTACTGAAAATAAAGAAAAACATCTGTAATAATAGCTTTGCACCTGATCTTCAGTAAGTATATGGATGAAAATAAAATGTGACTGATTAAAAATGCAGTTGTTGACAGATTACAACTTCCTTGCCCTCAGATGGTGGTTTACTACCTGTTGTCCTAGGACTTCTTTTGGTGCTTTTTGGTGGAGAATTCTACTTTCGTAGCACACAATGGGGGAAAAAAGGTCACAGTTTCATGTAATTGTAGAGCACTTTAGATGGTTTGCTTAATGCAATACTCCAGAAAAGTAATTGATTTTTTTTCATGAGGTAAGATAGAAGAATTTAGTATATATTTGTGTTTATCTAATTTGCATTTGGAATTTTCTTACTTTTCAGGAAGCCTTTAAATGACAGATAATTAAATTTTAGCTTTCTCCTCTTGTATTATATATCTTGTAATAGGAATGCTGACATAGCTAGAACTTCTTGACTCTGAAAAGGAGTAATTTTCTTTCCCCTTCATTCTCATACCAATGTAACTTTTGTTTCTCTGATAATTGGGTCATTATCAGGCTGCAGTGTTAAGCAGTGTAACTTCTTTCCTTTCTAGGACATTGCTGACATTGTGCTTGATTTGATATTTCTTAAAAATATCTTGGAGGGAGAAAACATCATTAACAGTGAACTGTAGCTGCTGCTTCTTCCTCTTTACCTCCAACCATCAATTACTGTTACACTGTTAAAATCAGATATAGATACATTGACAGATTTTCAGTTAAGGAAAACAGGTAGTTGACAAAATTTTTTAATGCAGTTAAATGATATTTGTAGTAAACAACTTTTAAAAGTTTGTGTATTTACATCTAAAAGAGGTTCATGTAATAAACATGAAACGATCTAAAAGGTTATGTAATTAATATCTTCTGAGAAACATGTTCATATCCTGTGTGCTTTTGATGAAGTTTCGAGGCACATTATTTGCAATTTCCTTGAACTTCATATTTATCAACAGTGTCATCTTCATAATTGAAAGTGAGAAAGTAGAAACAGGAGACACTTTTTTCCCTCCCTTTATAGTCAGTCATGAGATGAATATGTACGCCTGGTCATGGGAGAAGATGATCATTTGGAGCTGGAATAATTTTGGACATACTGATCCAGAATTCCCTTTCCATGATGGTGTGCTTATTTGCCATGTTTTCATTTGCTTTTGCATCTTTAATCTTTGGAAAAACTTTAAAAATTACCTTCAAGCCCATATGTTACAGGCTCAGGGATTTCAAATGTGCCCATTTTCTGTGCATTTGGTAGAGTCAATTATTTCTGTTCCAAGGTACAGTTTAGAATTCATTAGAGGATAGGGATAGATGTTACATTGTGGTCTGTTAGAGTGACCATGTAAGAGTTTGAGCAGTGATGTCTGCATTTCTCTAGTGATGATGCAAGAGGGAAAGTGCAGTATTGGACTGTTGAATAAAAGAGGTGGACAGTAATTAAACTCACAGGCAGTCTTAGTTCATAGCAACACTTGTGTGGATCTTGTTGTTTGTTTGTTTGTTTGTTTGTTTGAAATCCTTAACCTGAAAATCAAGCCTATGAAGTCCTTTTTACAGAGTGGATTCAACTTCTCTTACTCTGGGAGTCGAAAGACCAATTTCTCCTGTAAAATAGGGACCCCTATTGGAAAAGCTAGGAATATCAACCAAATGGTTTACTTCTAGCATAAGAGACCAGTAATTTTTTGGGATCTAATACTTTAATGTTCCTAAATATCAAGGCAGCTACCTAAGACAAGACTTCAAACTTGATTTGAGCTGGATCTGTGACAGCTGTACCTTTTCTAAATGCTATGTCTTTTAAGTTGTGATTTTTAAAGCAAAAGAGTAATTCTAAGTCTCTTGTTCCAGAGCAAAAGCAGAATACTGAGTATACACAAATAGCTGTAAAAATTCATGAGGCACCCTTCTGCTTCCTGCTACATCTCCTCAGATTTCAGTGCTCTATTAAGAACAAATTATCTAGAACAGTGGTGCTTTTCCTGCAGTTTGCAGGGAAGAAATATGCCTGCATATTGCAAGGAAGTCCTAACTCATGTGACTCTTCACAGCCTTGCTTCATTGATTCATACTGCAGATGGGCTAGCTAGCAGAAACTCAGTGAAGATTTCTGGAAGTGGTTTGCTGGAAAAAATGGCACTTTAAAACATACAGATCTTGCATGTCTATTAAAGGTCTTCCTGTAGATTCAGTTAAACTAGGATTGTTTGTTTTACATTAAAACTGATTTGCTTAAACCTTCATATGCATCTAGCTGAAATGAAACGTTACAAAACTTTGCAGATGATAAAGTTTTTGAGCCCAGTTCTTTGGGAGTTTTTCAGAGGTTTGATAGTGTAGTTAATATTGATGAGTAATTATGGTTTTGTTCTGTACCCTTGGGATTATAGTTGGTTGTAAAAAGTAAATGTAAACTTCCATGTTCACTGCATTTTCATATAAATAGGAAACCAAGATAAAGTAAGTTCATTTTTCCTCATGGTAGATTGGAATTTGAGTTACACCTATTCAAAGAGTATGAGTGGTGAGGCTTAAAGAAAAACTGTCTGAGAAGTTCTTCCTCAGTGTAAGCCCTGCAGTGAGTGTTATTTCCCTTCCAAGGCTACTATAAATTCCTTAGCAGAACAAATAAATAACATGTTCTTGTTGCCCATGAGCATCTGAGAGAAAAAAACTAACCCAGGTGTCAGAGTTATCTTTCTGCTTCTTTTGCTGGGACAGAGGTCATCACTAAATGCAATTTCTACAGATTTGGTAAGAAGTTATCTCTTGTCAGGCTTCAAAAACCAGTGTTATACTCTGAGCATTGTTAACAAATAATAATGAGGATCTGGAGGCTTGCTTTTTTTTTGTTTGGTTCTTTTTTTTTGTTTGTGTTTTTTAGTTTGTTTTTGTTTGTTTTGGGTTTTTTGGTGGTTTTTTTTTGTTTTTTTTTCTTTTTAATGAACTTGCTGAAATGGCTGTCTTGTAGATAATTAAAGTCTGATATTTCAGTGTATAATGATGTACAGCACTGAAGCAAAGCACTTCTGCTTGTAGTTAGAATTGGCTGATCCATCATGGAAAGTATCCGCCTGGGAAAACAAGACTGGAAGGGCTTGTCTGGCTCATGGAGTTGAAGCTTGGTTTCTGCAGAGCCTTTGCTTGTTGTGTGTTACCATATGGTATCTTGAAGTAGTTGGGTTTCTTTCTCCACCTCTGCCTTCTGAATTGGTGTACCCTGTGGAGTTTCAGATGTGGATTAAGTTCTTACTGCCTTTATCATTACCATAATCAAATAATGTGGTATGTCCATGTTGTACTAACAGTGCATGTGTTTGCTCAAATTTAAATTTATTTACCTTTTTACTATAATTTGTTCACATTTTTTCCTGTAGTAGGAAAATGTACTTACTAGTATGTTTCAGTGACTGAAGTAAGTAAAATGCCATCAAAACTAGTAGGAAGAATAAATAAATTAGAAGTCTAGGTCTTCTGGCTTGTGCAGAGTTTCTTAATATTTATGTGCTTGAGAGCCTTATATACTGTCTGTTGTTCAACTGATCTGCAGCAGCAGAGTCTCAGATGAGTATTAATTCATAAAGCTTACTGGGAGAAGGAGCTACTCTGAAGGTGTAAAACCTTATTTGACTTTGTATGTTAACTTTGATTTTTAATTTGTGCCTTGTGGTTTTCATGTTGGGTTAAGAAATAGAAGAAAATTAGTGTTTAGGAAGGGGATGGCATCTGCACAGGAAAAATTTCTAGGTTCATGTAAGACTTCTAGAGACCCTTTTCATCTGTTCCTTCCCTCTGTTCTTCCCAGAATTCCCAGAAGTGCTTCTCAGAGAAATGTATTTAAATATATTTATCTGTTTCTAAGGTAGTTTCTGTGTTGAGGAGATGTCCCTCTTGGGAGTTCAAGAGTGAGAAGTTAAAAAGGACCAATATTTCACACAACTTTAAAGTTTCAGTAATCTAGTTTACATTAACAGCCAGTGATATAAATGGAGTAAACGATTTCTGGCATTTTTCAGTTTTCCAGTAATCTGTTTTTCATTGTGGTTCTTGAGCACTAAGGTCAATGCTTATGCTGTCCTAGCTGTAATGGTACACTGGGGCGAAATAAATTGCAGATTATGGCTGATGCCATTAGTAAATGAGATTTCATGAACTTTGCTGTGGCTTCTTTTCACCACCTCTACAGCTGCCTGCTCTGCCTCTGCCAGGTGTTTCTGCCCACGCAGCACAGTTGGCAGAGCAGATGAGTGCCCGCGCCTCACTTCACAGAATGCAGTCTGACATGTTAGCTTACATTGCAGATGAGCAGGGCTTTTAAGTTGAAGATTAAATCGCAGTTTGCAGTAAAGCAGCTTCTGAAGCTGTTGTGAGAATGCTGCCTCTTGGGAGAGGGGCGGAGCAGACAGCTCCAGGCATGAACGCTTTAAACATTGCAGTAAGATGCAGAGGTTTGGCAAAATTCTAGGTTTTTTTTTGTTTTTTTTTTTTGCAAGTATAGCTGATAATGCTGGAGGTGAGGATGTGTGGGAACTCTGCAATTGCCTGTGTAACCCTGGACAGCTTTCAAAATGGACTCCTTGAAATGCTTGCACTTGCAACTACTGTAAAAATCAGCCAAAGTTAATTCTTTCAGATCTGCCTTCCCTGGCCTTGAGCTTCAGTTTGTGGGACCTTGGAAAAAAAATACAGCCAAGGATTGTAGTAGCTTCTTGTTCTTGTTAAGGTGCTTTTGCATTTACATGTAGACTACTTAAAACAAGGCTTTTTCGTTTACCTTCTTTGTGGCAAAGGAATCCCAAAGTCAGGGTTGTGTGCATCTCAGTAGTTTCTTTCAAATCAGATCAGGAAATGTTTTTGTTGCTTTGAATTTTGAAATTTTGTTAGCACAGAGATTTCATTATATTTGAGGATAAATTACATTGCAGCTACTTCTCAGCATGGGATCATTCAATTAATGCTCTGAATTCAGGCAACTAAAATTTGGAAGTAAGTCTGCCTCGCAGTTCAGACCAAGTTAATTTCATAGTTTTGTTCATACTAGATTGATGCACATTTCTAAGGCCTAAGCAGGTTTTAGGTTCACCTTTACTTGGTTTGTGCATGGGGTTATTTGCATGTATGAAATCTGCTTAGCATATGGTCTGCAGCATATGGTCTGCTGCAGGTACCTTTAACCAACTAATATGTTCCCACATTGTCCTGGTTTGAATGATACTTAATTTCCATGTCCTGTTCATAAACTCCCCATAAAGCTGGGTAAACCTGACCATGGTGAGTTCTGAAGTGAAATTGACCTTTGGAAGAGAACTTAAATATACAGGAAAAAGTTTTCGTCCAAGAGCATTGCAAGAGATGTGACAAAAGTTTTGCTCCTCTGAATATAAGAAATGAAATTAATTGGGTAAGAGAGAAGTGGTTATGCTGGAAACTTCTACTCTGGTGGTAGAAACCTTCTGGAGGTAAAGTCTTCTGTTAGTTTGTCTATAACCACAAAAAAACCCCAGAAAACAAACCCAAACAAAAATCAAAACACCAAAAAACCAGAAGGAAATTACTTTGAGACAGTGGTCCAGGAGCATGATCCAGCTTGGAGTTGGGGAGGGATTTGGGATTTTTTTTGAGTGGAATACCACTGTGTGTTTTGAGTAAATCAGGTCTTCTTTCTCTCTGTTTTCTGTACAGAGTGTCAAATGTTGCTGATACCAGTATTTGAAGAATGTACTGTTCACTTGCATTGAAAAATGTCATGCTTATATATCTGCTTGAAGTATTTAAATATAAATTAAATAATATGTAGTAATTAAGTAATGTGTAATTCTGAGACTACAGGAAAGGTGTGCTGATGTTTTGAAGCCTTTTTTCTTGGTAGAATTTAAAGTGGATGTAAAATTTGCAACACCTTTATTTCATCAAGTGGAAGCAGGTAGTCAGGTCATCATTCCTTTTCTACTTTGAGTTTTTATGAACTTAAATACATTTTGAGTTGAGGGCTTCATGAAGCATAACGTTGGTCAGTTTATAGTACAGCAATTTGAAATGCCGAGAGTCTTTCTGGACAGCCTGAGTCAGTGCTTATGGATGTAATACTTACAAATGAACAGGACCTGATGATTTTTAGGTGTATACAGGTTGTATTTAAAATTGTTCAATATAAAATATCTATATTTTAATACTGCAGTTTCATAGGCTCCTACTTACTACCACAGGAGTGTTTTTGAGCACTTTGTGTAGTTCTTGCAGTTGAAGTCTGCTAATATTAGAGGAATAATCTGAGATGTGCCTGAGCAGGCTATTTTTGCATGCCTTACCCTCACAGTGAGGCATGAGGCCAGTCATCATCTGTTTTCAGCCAAGAGTGCATTGTTAAGATACCAGCTTGTATTAATGACTGATACTATCAATCTTACATATAAAAAGCAGTATCTTACTATGAAAATATTAATGATATATTTTTGGGCTCGGAAAAAAGTTTTTCTAGCAGAATAGCACAAGTATCATTCTCACTTTAAATATACTTAAGTTCCACTCTAGCAAATGTCCAGTCTTAGACACACAGTTGCTGGGACCATGAGCTGCTCATTGTGACCAAGACTGAGCTTTACTTTTTTGGCGTTTGTCTTGAAGCAACTTGGCGATCTGTCTTGGAAAGGACTAGATCACCAGTAATAACCAGTATAAGTGTTACATACCTTCTTCTTGCACTAGACTGTCTTTTTGGGAGACTCTATGTGGGTTCATATGCTAATTTGCAATTTTCTTAAATAGTTTCTAACATAGTAAAGTTTCAATGTGATATGGAGAGAGTGGTTTTGGAATCATTGTTCAAATGCCTCCTGGGTTATTTTGTTTTCCCTGCTATGTTACTGTTCCACTTTTGATATGCTGTATGATGCAATAATAATAAAAATCTGGAGTGGTATTTTTACACTTTTTTTATTCTTTTTTAATGGGGATGAGAACATGGCTCTCTTCCATGCAGGTATTAGTCTATTTCTATAATGTGCTCAGTTGTACATATAAAGAAATGTGTTATGGAAAATGCTATTGAAAGATGAGGTCTTAGTTTTTTACACTCAGACCACGGTGTCTTTTTACAGTCTAGAAGATGCATTATGAAGGCAAAAAGATACAGTTTGTTGATCAGTTTTTATGTTTTTGCTAGAGGTAGTCATAATGCCTAAGTGTATGTTTATCTTGAACAAAATAGAGAAAAGGGACGATGATGATTAAGCACTGAAAATGTAATTTATTCTGTTAGACTTGTACTACAGTGTACGAATTTGTTAGTCCCTGATAGTTACAGTGCCATTAGTATGTCAGCCCTGAATGCCAAATGTGGCATCTCACAGTGCTATGAGGGCTGTGTAGTTAATATGGTCGTCACTGCAACTCAGGCTCACATTGAAGTGAGGTTTCTTTGTAGCCATTCCTATTTCACTGACTTTCCATTTTGTTATTGAAAGTAATTTCTAAAAAAAGGTATGGATGGGGCTTCTTAAAAAAAATGCTTTTCTTGCCACTTGTGTGTTTGTATGGAGGATAAGGTATTGGGCCAACTAGTTACTTTACCTTTTGTTCTTAAGCACTTTGGAACATTTTATTGTATGGGGCTTTGAGGGAGATACCTGGCAATACCGTATTTTTCCAGGGATATAATGGATGGAGAGTAGAACATTTCTTGACAACTTAAGCAGAAGATTTATATATATAAGGCAAGTATATCTTGCCTTATTTGTGGGCCCACTGGTCTCCTTGCTCAGTTCACTTTGTGCAATATATTTTACTGTGAGTGAATTAAAAGTGACATTTTAAGTCCTTTTTTTGATAGCTTTTTTTGGAACATGTTTGCCTTTTAGTTTGACATATACTTCTGTGTTTCTCTTTAAGAAGTTGACTTAAAATGTATGATTTCATATTCCAGAAAATAATTGAAGCTTTTTTGAAAGCGTTTTGCCTGATTTAGCTAAATTGCAAGCAGTGAAAATGCTGTAATGGAAGGAAAGAGATAATGTTGATCTGTGTGTATTAACATGACTGTCCTTTTTTGTTTTTGTTTTTTTCAGGAGAGAAATAGAAACAAACAATAACTATATGGAGATGTCCTGCTAGAATACAACACTAATGATGTAGACTCTGGAAATGCCTAATATGTCTAAGAAGACGTTATTAAAGCTTTTTTCTGCTTAAGGTGACATCTTTGAACACTTTAACACGAAATTGACTCTTCTTGTAATGGTTCTCATCAGTGCATCTGCCCTTATACTCTCTCACCAAACACACTTGAGAACTGTACCTTCGTCAAGCACTTTCTGTCCTGAAGCTTTTACCAGTATCTGCTGTCTTTTGTATTTATGCATCCTAGCTAAGGCACAGGAGACCGAACGAATGCAAGGATTCATTAACTCTTTGAATTTGTTAAATACTAACATTTAACCATTAGAAGTGGTTCAATGATGTGAGATTCACATTGCTTCAACTTAATTTTTTCTTTGTTGTAGTTTTTTTAATTGTCAGTTTTTAGCTATTCAACAGATTAAAAAGCAAATCATGCCATATTTAGTCCTGGAGTAAAACTCAAGTCTAAATGTTCATGTGAAAATTATTGTAGTAATCTTTTAATATGGCAAAGCAACTTTAAGCTGCAGTTTAGCCAAATGAATTGTAACAGGAAATTATAATAGAATGACATTTCCCTTGTTTCAAACTGTTTGGTGTAAGACAATATTAATATGCAGCTTGGTGGACACCACCAGTTAATGCACATTTCTTTATTTTTTTTCTGTAACATGTATACTGAAAAAAGTGCATTTGTCTGAGGAACTGTTTGTTTGCTACCACTCAATGAATCTCAGTTTTGAGTAAATGTACCTCAGTCTAAATCAGACTTTTTATGACCTTTATAACTACATTTAAAATAATCTTTAATTCCTATTTCTGGGTGTTTGCAAGCCTGACAGATTGCTATCATGAAAGTGAAAATTTACTCCTCTAGGTGATTCACTAGCTAAATAAACATAATTCTTGTTTAGCAAGCATATACTCTGTTTCTCAAATTTTTTTGTTTCATTGTGCCAACGTTGAGATGTTTTTCCCCCTATTTGAAAATATTTTGAGAAAAATACTTTGGTCCATGGAGTTTACATGTTCATAACCATGTTAAGATGATTTTAGAACCATGCAACAAGAATTTTAGAACACATATTAAACGGGCCAGTTCTATACTAGTTTTTAAACTCTAAAGTATATCTTCTGTTTCAGTTCATATAGCAACACATTCTGTCTGCTGGAAGAGAATATTGAAAAACTGTTAAGAGGGTGTATTGACTGTACAAATTACTGAACAACCTGTACCAAACTCCAGGGATAGCTTTCTCTTTTTAGAACAGCAATGTAGAAGTCAGATATCTTATAGCTTAAAATAGCAGTAGCACATATTATTTGAACATGTTTCATGTCTTACTGTCCAACACAGATGTTTATATTGCGTTTCAAGTCCTTCATTTACAAATTTTGGCAGTCAAAGTTCTGGAGCTTAAGTAGCAAAGGTTTGTTTTGAATACAGACTATTTTGCTGACTTTTGCTTTCTCTCTTCTTAAGCCCTTTGCACTCTTTACAACCATGCAAACACTAGAGTTCAGTGCACACTTCTTGCTCATTATTTTAAATACTGTTTGAGACTGCAGAGTAGCAGAAATGAATCTTAATTTTTACTGCCAGTTTTCTGGAAGCTCAGAAGGGAAGCTACTTCTGTGTTTTGGAGTAAAGAAGCAATGTCACCTAAATGTTAGATGTGTAACAAATAGCAAGCAGGATAAGGGAGGGATAAGCAAAGTGCATATTGTAAGAGGAGATTAGGAGACAAAGGTTTCAAGCCTGATCCCTATGAAATTTGGCTTCAGCCCAAAAATTACTGCTTCCATGCACATCTGTTTCTTGCTGAAAGATTTTATAGCTATTTGTTTCCCTTTGTGGGCTGATTTATTCCAACTGTCACTGATCAGCTGAAGTGGCAAAGGTCAGTGTTGTGAGTCCAAAGAACATAGTTCTTCTGTGATAAGTCGAGGTATCAGCATGTTTCTGCTTCTTTATAACAAAAATACCTTACGAAAATGCCCTGAAGTTTCCAGTTACCAGAAAGCTGATGTTGGAGTCAAGCATTCAGGAATTGATTGCATGTGCAACTCTAGTTTGCTTTCACTGCAGTATTCATATTTTTGCAGGCTTTGTTAGTATTTCCTGCCTTACCTCATGCCTCTTTTATTCTAATAGCATGAGCATTGCTCTTATATTGGATCAGGTTTATATCAAGTGGGTTCATCACTCTGTTGCAGGCTTTGAAAACTGGGAAGATGAGACAGGATTGTGAGAGAAGGAGGTGATCACATTTAGAGAGCTGTGACAGTTCTTACACTGTTTCAAGATTGTTAGCAAATCTACAAATAGAAGAGTTTGATTGCTGATGGTGTTAGTCATGTTGCAACTGATTTGCTGACTGGTGAGAGTTTAGTATGTGCAGCTGAAATTAAAAGGAATTTTATGTGCATATGAAGTACTGTAAAAATAGTATATAACATTGTAAAATCAGCTGTGGAGTGCTGTATTAGTTAATGGACATGTGAAGCTTTTAGCCTTCAGCTTCCTTATGCACAAGTTCTTTTCCTCCAGAAAGAAAAGGAATGGTGCTTAATATCTCAAATAAATGTAGAAATGCCTTTTTTTTGGTCTGATTTTTCAATATGGTGAAGGTGTTACAATGGTTGCTTTCTAACTTGCTAATGGAGGAATCAGTGGAACCCCTTTTCTGTTCCTGGTGCCTCCTCCTTTGTGCCAGCCTTTGTTTTCCTGTGATCCAAACTGAGCCAGTTCAAGCCATTTTCTGCTGCTTTAATGGTTGGCCAGTTCTGTGTGATGTTAAGTGTTTGGAAGGGAGATGGTGGGAGGGAAAGGAAAGAGACCTGTTCTTTCAGAAGCAGGTACCCCCTGTTGAACAGGCTTAGCTGCGCTATATATATAGCACCTGAGGTTGGTGAGCCAGAGATGCAGCAGAATATTTAAAAGCGGGAAAGGCTTCCCAGGGGAAAAAAACCAAAACAAATTCTGCTTTCAGTGTAAGATTTTGGTAGTGTACAAGTGAGATACAATTTTATCACACATTTAGTGATACGAGGAGGAGGGAGGAAATGCTGAGTAGTGGCCATTTTGATTGCCTCTTCCAGTCTGAGGAGGCCTGAGAATTCTCATAGAAAGCTACTGTGGAAAAGCTTGTCCTACCAACACAAGTGGGACAAACTAAAATTGTAAGAGTTTTGCTCATCTTTGAATATCTTTGACTTTGTAACATCGGCATCTTTCACGTAGTTTTTTTGATACTTGACAGAAATAATTTCTGTCAGTTGAACGCACACATTGCTGGCTTAAGGAAAACATGGGCACTGCTTATTTTGATGGACTTGGATTGGGCAAAAGTCAATATTCACAACTAGACAAATCGCAATTCTTCATGTATTTTGTTATTCTGGGCTTAATTTATGAAGTACTTGCTTCTCTACATTCTCTGTTTTCTTCTTTTTGGGTACTCTAGCAGTTTCAGTGTTGACTGTCTGCAAAATCTAGATGCAAAAGCCCCTTGCCAAAATTATTCCAGGCAAATCTATGGCACCAAACAAAAGATAATGTTGAGGTCAAGTGCAAATAATACAATATTTAGGAGGAAGCATCTTAAATATTTTTGATTGTTTAGTCCAGGTTCTATTTTGAAGTTTTTTTCTATTTCATAGGAGAATTTGCATACTTGAAATATATTCACAGAATCACAGAATGGGTCGGGTTGGAAGGGACCACAGTGGGGTCATCTGGTCCAACCTCCCTGCTCAAGCAGGGTCATCCTAGAAAATTCCTAAAAAAATCAGTGCATTTTTCCTAGCTGCAACTGAGTTGAAGCAACAGTGTTTTAAATTCTGTAAGTAGCAGTTACCATAATTTTTCAAAATTTCTGGTGACTCTTTCACCAGAAGGATGTTTACAGACTTCATCTGATTGTAGTGCAGTGAAAATCCAGTGGAGACAGTCTTTGAATTTTCTCCAGCACTGTTTTTTAAATGAATAATTCTAGGCATTCAAATGCAAATCACCCTTTAGGAATAGATTTCCAGAGCCATTTGTACTAATTTTCCTACCATTTAGTTAAGGAAATACACAAAGATTTTCAGTGTCTTGTTTATCCTTTTGTTGTGTGAAGATCCATATAATTTAGTGATAAATTAAGAGATGTTAAGAGAGCGGTTTTTTTCCATCTAGGTGTAGCAAAACCTTGGTTTTGATTTTGTGGGGGTGTTTTTTGGTGTATTTTGTTCGTACCATTGCAGTTTGGTGACTTAGATGAGAATTCTCTAACAAGAGACCATTGGATCTTACTAAATATGTTTGAAAGTTTCCTCAGAAGCAACCTGTTCACATCCTTATTTGTTCTCTTTTCCACTTGACACATTCACTGTAGTTCAGCATGGGAAAGAATTTCTCTATGGGTCATAGGAATTCTAAGTAAATTACTTTGGCCTCATATACAAATACTAGTGTACAGCTGGCAGGCTTTCTGCAAAGCACCTGTTCTATACTGTCTGTTCTACTTTACATATTTTAATAAAGTGCATTTTAATATATGAATATGAACCTTTCAGTTCACAAATTTAAATTTGTATCCGTTCCAGGCTTTCAACAGTATTTCTCTTCTCATAATTATCATGAAGCATTCTTATTGATGATACTGTCAGTGTCCAGGGTTCTCTAAGCAAAATATTAATAATAAAATTTGCTGCTTATTAATATTAGGAGATGCATTATGTTTGTGTTATCTGTTCTTTTCTGACTTTGTCCTTCCTGCAAGTGAAAATGCAACAAGCAGGAGTCAATGACCAGTTGGATGTCTTCTCCAGTCAATTTTCCTACGTATTTCACAATAAACTTGTTCTGCCGCACTGCAGGCTGAGTGCAGATGGGTGGGTCTTCAAGTATCTTTCTCCAGACCTCTGTTCTTAGTTACACACTGAAGAGACAGTGAATTTCTTACTCCTGTCTAAGTAAGCATTCCTTTCCACTTCCCTACTACCTTTTCTGTGAAAACTCCACTGGGTATGTCTGTCAGCTGTTTCCTTTGGATGCTCATAAGGGAAGCCTGGCTTTGAATGCTGTTTTCAGAATCTATAAAATGTTCCTGATTTCACTTATTTCCTTCTGAAGAGAGAGGAAATCTTCTGACTGAGTTTAGCTTGTCTCAGTCTGTCTTGTTTGCCACAATGTAAATAGAGAAATACTGCTTTTATAACTGGATTAATTCAGTCTCCTATGTGGTGTATGCCATTTTTTAAAGTTAACTCTGCAGCATTTTCATTCAGAAGGTGGAAACAGACAGTATTTCATTGGAATTTAAGGATGCAGTAATTAAAATACAGAGGTCCACTTTTAAGCGTTCTTCTGAATTTTAGTGCTGGTGATAACCAAAGTGTTAACAGTGAGAGTTTATAAGCTGTTTGCGTATCCTGTGTGCATTTGCACTTGTCATCTTAATACTGAATTAACTTCCTTTGCCTGTAAAATTAGTTTGTAACTCTTGGGAAACTTAATTTTTTTTTTTTTTATTGTTGGTTTGAATTTCATCCACTCTGGGATACCATAACTTTTCATCTGCCTGCACAAGTTTACGTGTGTCTTGAGAATGAAGTGGGTGTTCATGTAAAATGAAACAAGATACTCTAGATCGATGACTGACTGTGTTTTAAGTTGAGATTATGGACTTCCAAATGCACAAGCTGTCTTGATTTGTGCCCTCATATGTGAAGCATTACACTTTCATCTTGCGCTCTGAATTTATGCATCCTTTCTTTCCTGTTCTGCAAACATCTGAAAGAACCTCAGATGTTAAAAAAAGAAATCCTCCCTTTATGCGGAGTCCAGGAATAAAAATTTCCAAACTAAGCATTTGAGCAAGCTAAATGGAGGTTTAGCTTTGATTTAAGCTATTACATTTCGGTAAAGGGGTGAGATTAAAGGTTGTGGATCATTCATTATCTACTGTAATTGTATATCTACTGTTTAAAAAAAAAGCTGAAATTTTATTTTGCAAGCATTAATATATGCAGCTGCTGTTCACTGTTACCCAAGAATCCTACTGGAGTTTGCATCAGTTTGGATTAGCAGCTATGTGAAATAGGGGATGAGAATACTGGGATCTCTTCTTCCAGAAATAAAGAGCTGTTAAATTGGTTAAAATTCAGATGTTTGTGATGTGTGACTGGAATACATTGGATGTTAAATCTATCCCTCTTATGCTAGTTACCTGGAAAACATGGCTACTAAATTCTTACCATAATTTTTTTTTTAACTTAAATTGGCTGCGAGTTTGTTTTCAGCTGCTTAACTGATTTGCAGCTCAGTTCTCATGAGATGCTTCATTGGGTCTTGTGAGTGTGGTGCTTCATCAGAAATGTGTAAAACTGTATTTAATTTCTTCAAGTTAATGTAATGTAATTGCTATTAACTTGATCTGTATTCCATTCGACTTCATATTTGATGATAATGCTTGGTCTTTCAGTTGTACTGATCTTCTAATTTGAAGAATACCACATGCAGAACAATTCAGAGAATTTTTTTAGCTACTGAAATTTATGCTTATTTTAAATGTTAATAAATAACTATCATTATCTGCTCTTTGGGTTGCTAGTGAGTATTGATGATTTTTTTGAAAACTGAAAGTCAAAGTTGGAGACAGGAATGCGTGTCTTGGGAAGTAGATGAAATGCTGGAATACTGAAGAGGACTCAGCTGTATGGGACAAAGGATGTTAAACAGCCAAGAGAGTGTTGTGAAGATGGGTCTTCATTCTTGTTTTCCATGTAGCTTTTCTCATACTGGAAGAATCTTTTGAAGAATTAAAACTAAATACATTTGCACGGTCCGGTTGAACTCCTGAATTGGTCTGCATGCAATGGGATTTTTGTTTTGTTTTTTTTCCCCTCATTTATCTCACATCTCTCTTCTGCTTTTTACTTCACATTATGATTTTGCTCTTGGTCTTAAATCAGTTTAAAGCCTTACCTTGCTTTCCAGTAAAAGGTTCCCTGTTTCATCCTTTCTTTCAGTAAGCAAGGCCATTGCTTCTGCACTAGACTTAGCCAGCTGATCCCATGGGTGGTGATACTTCTATTCGTACTTAATGCTGGTTAGCTGAAGAAGTTACTCAGTTACTAGTTTATTTCTGAGAATAATAGTTGGAGCGGGCTATAGCGATGAGTTGCATCATTTTTATTCTCATACTGATTAAATGACAAGACAATGAAATGCGAGCTTTACCTTAAAAAATACTGAGATTTTCCCACACACTTTGTGGCTTAACTCTCTTGCATGTTCTATTTAGTTTTCTCTGTGCCAAATCTGTCTTAATGGTGTTCAAGACTTTTTAGATGGACTGAAAAAGTTTGTTAAACACGGCTTTTCTGCAGCATTCCACCACGATGGAGTTTCTCACTTGGTGTCCATCTTTATATCTAAGAGTAAGGTTGCGACCGAGGAACTTAAATCTCGTTCAGTGAACCTGCCTGCTTTGTCTACAACAGAAAATTCTCTTGGAAGGACACCATGACTTTCTGCCTTCTTGTGATGTTTTTTTTCCATTCCTTGCAATTCAATTAATCATACCTATGGTATGTAAAAGAACAATGAGCTGTTGGTTCATTTGGTTGAAACAAGTGGGAGGGAAATCTTTCCAAAAAATGGAAAACAGGTGAATTGTATGGTATTTTCAACTATAGGAAGAAAGTACACCAACAAAACCTAAGGTAAAAGGAAATGGAGGAAGTGCTGTCCAGATGTGCAGTTTTACTACACATTTGTATGTAGGTTCAGTATGGAACTAAGTTTCTCTTAGGCTTTTCGGGTATATTTGGTGCTTGTTGGGGTCTTTTCATAATTGAAGGAGTTTCTGATCTTAAACCTACAGTTCTAATGATTGCTAAGAATAAAAATCTGAGGGTTTTTTTTTTCACTGGGGAGAAATTGAAATTTTACTTTATTTTTAAAGTTGGAAGGTACTTTTCCTTCCCTCCCTCTCCATCTTCAAATCCCTCAGAAAGACCTACCAGCAGTGCAGGAAAAAGTTTGTGTAATGCAAGCAAGTGAACAATTAACTGTGAGTTTGTGAGCTCAGGAGCAATCCACCAGCCCACAAAGAGGTGCGCAAAGAGAAGCATCTGGCTGAGGCACTGCTACCTGTGTGACCCTGGAAGATAACACAGCTCATTTTGCAAGGTAAGCCTGCTGTGAAAGGAGACTTGGAGCAGGCTACTCCTATGTCAGATCTCTGATCAAATAACTTGCTGGTTTTTTACAATTGTTTTCTCAAAAGTTAAGGTACCACTGAGGCACAGACACTAGAGACCCCAAGTGAGACCATCCCTGCTGCAGAGTATTTTCTTTTCCTGAGCAATGGGAGAAAAAAAACACCCTCTGAGTACAGATTGGCAATTAATGATTTGATGAAGCACTGAGATAATGGTGTGCTGGCCTGCCCAGAACAGAATAGCTGCATACTGTGCTGCGCTTTTAAGTCATTCAGTGTGATAAGATTTATTTAAATAAATTAGCTAATTTTTCTTAAATTTTGGCATGAAAATACTGCTAGAGAAAGAAGAATTGATATTCACTTGGCAGTCAAAAGATAATCTTGAATAAATAATCTTGAATATCTAATAATCTTGATATTTAAAATATTTCTGCAAACATTGGTGTGCACAAATTTCTCCTCTTTGTATTTTTTGAGAAAGATCCTCAACTAGAATGCACAAATGTAATACAGTAATTCCTATATTTATACTTAGTCAACCATCAGCAGGCATAAACTCATCTATATTTAACTGATAATATAATAATCCTATTACAATAAATCACATTTTCTACAGGAGAGTTGAAGGACATGCAAAGGATGAGATGCTTTAGACTTCACAAATGGATGTCACTGGACTTAAAAGCCTATAAATAAGACAGACTGAGGAAATGGGGATAGTTGAAAGAAGAGTGTGCTGACAGCAAATATTTTTTATTTGTGTGTGTGTGTAACGGGAAAAGGGTTAATTAGAAGTCAGTAGTGGTGGGATACATGGAAATCCTAGGGAAAGGACCATGAAGATAGAGAAGTATTAGGGACTGAAAAGGGTTTAATGAGGAGGTACAGGGTGAATCAATGATAGAGAATGCACAGAAATGGCTGCAAAGGGGTCTTGAAGTAAAATTGTTGATAATAATTAAGCATTTTTGAGTCTAGAGTTTGATCTGGGAGAAAACAATTGTAGTACAAGTCTTCCATCACACGAGTCAGAGGGAAGAGGTGGAAATACGGGGGCATGCTCCCAGGATGGCTGCAGTTCTCTGCTGGTTGCAACTTTCCGCACAAAGGTAAGAACTTGACCTCGAATCACTCCTGCCTGAGGAAGGAAGTCAAGGGGGAAACATCCAGGTTGGTAAGTAATTTACCCTCTAATCTGCTAGCAAAATTTAAAGAAGGATGAGCTCTGTGCAGCTTTTCAAAGAGAAGAACTGCTGAGTCTTAAGGGAGACTATGCCTCTGAGTATGAAATTTTTCAGGAGAGGTTTAAGATTAAGTTTTAGCCTTCCCCTGTCATCTGACTCACATCATGAATAATAAAAGACTCATTGTTGGCTGATTTGGATCCAGTTTTGTAGGTCTCCTGTATGGAATCTGTATGGAATGGTCTGATACTGCAGAGTTTTGGGGCCACGTTCATTTTCATCACAAAGCTTCACAGACTTATGATGAGCCCAAAGTCCTTGGCCAGTAATGTCACAATGACTAATATTCGATACAGATCAAATTAAAATCTTCTTGTAATGTTAACACAAAAAAGCACACCTGTATAGGAGTCTTCTACCTCAATAATTAAAGAAATGTACCAGAATATTGGAATGCAGAAAAGATGTATTAAATTGCACAGAGTACATTGTTTCCATGATTCTTTATAAATCAAATTACTTTAAACACTTCTTTGCTACTTAGTGTTCATAACATTGTGCTCAAAAAAGATTATAAAAATAGATACATGAAATATGTAAATAAAACTGAATTTCTTTCCTTTTTTTTTTTTTTTTCCTGAACTGGGATCCAGAAAGTATGAAAAGATATTTCAGTCCTAGGTTTTAACAAGTTCAAGAAGTTTGTTGCAAAAATATTTTAAAAACTTTAACTCAACAATTTTTGCATGTTTTTTTGCAATCAGTATGAATGGATATGACAGTTGGACCAAAAATCTGGCTAATCTGATATCCTGCCTCTGACCACAACCAATTGTGAGCACTTGAAGAGCAATGTGGGAGCAAGGAAAGCAGAAGCTACCTCCAGCATGCTCACCTAACCTCCAGTTTGCTGAGACTTTCTAAATCAAGACTCTTCCTGGATTTTTAGTTCATTGAATTGTTTCAGTTGCTTTATGGTTTGTGGATGACGTAAATAGCTCAACGCAACTTGAACAGACTCAGAAAACCTTTAAATGAAGGAAAATTCTGTAGCAAAACATAATTTTAAAAAAAATTGTTATATCTTCTGCAGTAGCAATATGATTCACTTGAGAGCAAAGAACAAAACAGTCCCTTGAGAATTCTCTCAAAAGGACAAAGTTAAGCATAGATTGTCTCTGTTAAAAAGAAACTTCAACCAAATATGAATAATTATCAAGATGATAAATGGAATGTTCTTCTACAGGCAAAATGGCATTTACTTTGCAAAGTTAAATCTAGGCTGCACTTGACAGAAATGTGGTTGGAAAGTTTCTGTTACTAGGTGTGTCTAGAAGGGCTATCCACAGACTTTTCACACTCGATTTTCCCTTGGAAAAATACCTCACAACTCTAGCAATATTACCTTTGGAGCATTTGGTCAAAGTTTCCATCTTTATATGCGTTTGGTATTACAGAGGAAGCATTCTAAAGCAACCTACAGGAGACTAAATATAGGCGTTAGATGGGGGCAGGTGCTGCACTCCCACTGAATCAAGTGCTTCTGTCCCTGTACAAAGACAAAATGTACTTGATGTAAGGTTTGTTACTGGTTTGGGTTTGTTCTTCCCTATAGATTTCTTCCCTTGTGTTCATGTTGGGGCCTCTGCGTATTGGTGTAGGAAAACCTACTCCCAGGTGAAAATTGGGTCCTCTGCTTTTAGCTGAAATGTTATTACTTGAGAAAATACTTTCTGCAATAAAGTAAAAGTGCTTAGGAATCCAGATTTTCCTTCCAGGAACTTCTGTTCCCAGAGCAGGGGTGAGATGCTGCTGGATATTACATCTTATATTCCACAGATTATAACCTGAGTATTCGGGTTTCTTTTTTCTTTTCTTCAGCTCAGGCTAGAGCCCTTTTGTAGGACATTGAATTTCAAGTGTACCATAATTTACACAGAGCTCAGGTTATTTTAATGCCAATATAGAGAGTTTATTGTTTGTGAAAGAGTGACAGCTAGGATGGAAAAAGTCCTTTTTATACATTGATTGTCACCTGTGCAAGCGCTCATCTAGTTGTCAGCTGAGTTAGGCACCTCTGCTGCCTGTGTGCCCACCTGTGCAGCAGAGTCCTGGGCCAGAGCTTCGCTACTTGAATTGCTCTCAATCAGACTTAACCAGCTCAGCAGCAGCCCTGGACTGCTGCAGATTTCTCTCTCACAGCTGGATCACATCCGGAGAGTTCAAAGAAGGATCAGTTCAAATCCACTGGGTGAGCAAAGAAAAGATACACCTGATATAGCAGGTGCATCTGCAATGGGGTGAAATGAGAAGATTTCCCTTAAATTCATGGATTCAGCACTACAGAAAAGGAGGGGACAGGGTTTTTGGTGCCTCAGAGTTTCTGTAGAACAGCAAACATCCTTTAATCTTCATGCCTTGGTTTCATGTCAGTAATGTGGGCTCTCCTTGATCTAGAAGGGGTTAGGAAATAAATTAACCATGCAAACACTGTTAAGTTTAACAAACTTCTTTTGTTTCAGGCTTTCTGACACTTAGTTGATCCCAAGTCAGGATAATTATTCCAGCTCTGTAGGCAGAGTCTGGACTAAATGCAAGAGGAGCTTTGGGAGGTTGTGTTCTCTCCTCTCTCTAAAAAAGCACAGAGAATGGGCTTGATCACTGCTCACTTTAACTAATTGTATTCCTCTTATACTCCCTTGCTTTCCAGCATCTAATATATAGAAGTGACAGGTTTAAGTGTGCCAAATGGTTTTTGTTTTTTGTTTTTTGTTTTTTGCTTTGTGATATCAGCAATTCTTGTATGAAAATTTCTCTTTCCAAGCCTGCCAGTCAGGAAAGTAATACAAGTAATGCCAGTAAACCAGGAAGTTTGTAGCATTTGGGCCCAACTCAAGGAAATGAAGATGCATCTTATTACGAACACGAGTGGAACATAATTTTGTCTGGATGGTGTGTAATACATAGATCACTCTTATAACTGTGTCTTTGACAACACAAAGTTCCTTAGGAGGAATCATTCTTTAATGTTTTTTGGACATTCTGCTAAGCTTTTTTCCCTGATACTTGTATATAGTATCTGCCTCTAAGAAGCTGATTAAGTAATTTGTACTTGCAATCTAGGTAAGACCGGTCTGACATTCAGTGGGTATGGACTTTTATAGCAAAGAACCATGATTGTAAGCTGAAGGCATTTCAGAGGTTTGAAATGTAGAGCTGTCTGAATATTATTTGGGCAGATTTCACTTGGAATATTTCAAAAGCCCTTTCAGATTTTCTTTTGTCAGATTAGGATGGTGTATCTCCAAGCTACATCTGGGATCTTAGAAGTATTATCTATATTTGGAGGGGTAGAATTTAATGTGTGAGCCTAGCCTAGCAAAATGAGAGCAAAGCCATTTCATGCTAAGAGGTTGTTAGTAATAAATTAGAGTGTTTGTACTTTACAAAAAATAAACTAGACTTCCTTCCTGTAGGTGAATTAACCTACCATCATAGTAAAAACGTGCTGGTAAAAGGTAAAAAGAGAAGAACAGTTGAAATCTAGAGGATGTTTTTGCACTGGCAAAAATATGAGAAGACTGGAAATGTGAGGGGTTTCAGCATGTTTCCTGGAGGAAGGTGATTGAGGTAGATGCAGTGGGTATAACCTGTAGGCAGAATTAGGCTGTAGGTGTTAATGATACCCTGGCAGTTTGAGGAGAGGCTGTCTCTCACCAGTTTAAATGCATCCTGTGTGAAAGGTGGACGCGCACGGTGTGGGATATGCAGCGATGTCAGCTTTCACCGCCACATGAGTGAGATGACTTTTAAGTGGGTACATCTATGGTTGGTGTAGACAGGGCACCACAAATGCACCAAGAACTCTGCTGTGGAGAACCAATAGAGAAGGGTTATGGCTGGTCCTGGGCGTGACAGAAGCTGCTTAATTTAGAACCATGAGAACATCCCTGTGTGCGAGGGATAAATATAGCTCCCAGCTTGGGAGGCATCGGGTTCGGAGCGGAAAGAAGACAGAGGCAATTGAGACAAATTCTGTGACTAGTATGGAAATATTTCTGCTGTCATTCCATTAACCTCAGGCACCAAATTACTTTCAGGGAGCACTGAGGGACTGTCACTTGGCAGTGTGTGTTTCTGCCAGGCAGCCACGGAGAGGGGAGCACTGCTGGGGGGGAGGTCCCTCCTCAGCTGCCTCCCCCCACACACTGTGCCTGGGAGGTGCTTCCACAGACTGGAAAGTGAAGTACTGAAGCATTTTGCTTTTCTCTTAAATTTACTCCTCTGTATTTCAACCGAGCACTGCAGATTTTTATCATCCTCCCTTTTTGTACATTTGTGAGAATAAATTATATCCTTCAGAGTTCTTTATTCTTTAAGTGTGGGAGGGCAGATCCTGTGGTCTGGTTCTGCCTCTTTTGTGTGACCTGTTGACTTTTGTGACTTGGAGTTAGGTCCCTGATGGAGTATTTGTTGCTAAGCTTCCTACCAGGATGCTGAGAGGCAGACAAGTCGTTGTCAGCTGTGTGGCCAGACACCCTGATATTGCTGCTTCGCTACTCACCTGTGCCAGGTAATGACCATTATCTGTCTCTTGGGCCTGGCAAAGAGCAATCCAGAATGCTTGCCAGAAGCAGTACAGCTCTCCAGCTTGGTTAATGGGTTGTAGAGTATTTTTTGTTTTAGGAGAAATGTATTCTGTTTCAAGGACTGTTCCCATAGCTTTGAAATATTTGTTACAGTTGTTTTGTTACAAATAAAGTTGTTTCATGCAAAGTGGTCTGGTGTTAGAGTCAAAATCCATACCTCTGCAGTCGAATCCAGATCTACCCAAAGCTGATTACAAAGATGATAAATCAGTCATGAACATTTTTTTTTTTTTTCATGATGCTACGTGTAGCTGCCATGCAGGCATGAAGAGATGTTACTATTCCAGACCTGATGAGCAGGCATTGAATTGCACTTTGAGAAATTTACTTTTGGATGAAGGTGTCTTTGACTCTTTAGAGCTGGCATGCTGTGTGAGGTGTGAAAATACAAGATAGTGAAAATACGAGATGTTCCTCAGACGACTGACTGAGGAAGGAAAAACTGTTTTTTTAAAAAAAATCACAAATATAATGAAACTTCTAAGACATGACAGCAGAGGGAGCCATTGAGATTTGGTTTATTTGGTTCTATTTTAAAGGGGAGGGAAAAAAGGGACTTCAAGTTACGGAGCACTTTTCCCCTTCACATTTAATTGAATTAGAATGTGGGGGGAGAGGGGGGAAATCCATGCTGGTTCAATACATTTTACACTAGTGCCACTTGTGGTATTGAGATGCTTCCAGATATTTGATTATTTTAGTGTTCTGGGCGCCTTCCTAAAGAAGTTCTGTGCAGCATGTGTCAAATGCATGAAGTCTCCACCAGAATGTGGCGTGTTGTTTTTTAAAATCTGTGCTCTGAATCCATGTTATTTTTAAGCTGTATTTATTACTGGCCTCATTTTTTATGTCTGCTGATATTTCTTTCTACTGTTTTGTGTTTATTTCAGTCTGTATACCCCCATATGTTTGCACAGTGCCTGAAGCTGTGTGGGCTTTGCAAGAACGTTAACAGAAGTTCCCAAAAGAAAGCTATGTGTGCACAAAATGTGTTTCCGTATTTTCAGAAATCTTGTTAACAGATAGGCTGGCGCAATTGGCTAAGAAGAAAAAAGAGTTTAAATTCTTGTTATTGACTCTCCCCCTTACCTGCTAGAAACCACAACAAAAAAAAATGATAGCTCACCGTGCTACACGGTGTCGCCACAAACACTGTGGCACGTGGTCCCTGAATCAAATGGTGCAGCACAAACTGTGGTGTGGGAGGAGAAAGTGGAGGGGGGAAGATGAAGTGAGCTGCCTACAGCAGATCGATGCCGGTTTAGATTTTACTCCAGGCATCATAGTTGCTGTAAAACAGAGCTAGGTGATAATGTTTGCATTAGCACCATTATTTGCCACACTTACTGCATTTATTTTGCATCAGGACTCTGCTATCATGCAATACCTGATACCTAATTTTGAACAGCAGCAGTAAGAGTTTCACACTACCCTTCATGAAGATTCCCAAGTAGTTACATCCTGAATGCCCATCAGTCTTTAGAAGTACCTATCCTTCTTCAGTTCACAGGTGTGGTGGGGTTTTTTGTGTTTTGGCATTTTTTTTTGTTTGTTTTTGTGGTTGGTTTTATTTTGGGTTTTTTTGGGGGGTTTTTTTGGTTTGTTTTTTGTGTTTTGGGGTGGGTTTTTTGTTTGTTTTTGTTGGTTTTTTTGGTTTTGTTTTTTTTGGTGAAAACATATAAGATCCAATGCTAATTTAATGTTTGAACACTCCTCATGTACTTGAGAAGAGATTTTATTTTCATTCTTATCTTAGTATCTCACCTTCACAATCGTTCTGGTATACTTCTAGAGCCGCTGAATCCTTGTTGACAAACACGGATATCAGAATGGTTCTTGGACCTCAACACACTTCTTTTTTTAACATTTGCCTATGTGGGCAGAGAGTATGCAGATTTGTCTTGTTATCAAAGGATGCTGAAGGTTTTCAGTTTTGGATATGAAGAGTAGAAATTGCTATGTCCTTTAAATGATGGCTCATAGCCATTTTTTCCCTGCACAAAATTCTGCATGAATCTGTCAGAGTTCAGTGCAGTTTATTTCTCTAATAGAGATAGATTTAACTGGAGGTTGTTAGTCATCTGTGGAAAGAGATTTAGCTGAAGACAAAAATGTGCTTGGAACCAAAGGCTATGTTCTCAGTTTAGCAAACCTAGACTCTTATAAATACAAACAAAAATGAGAGTCCTGAGACTAAATGCAAGTAGAAGTGAGACTTCATGGACATCCTAGAAGCCCTAACTGCAGCTAGACAGATTGATATTGTTTTCATGCTAGCATTGCTGCTTCTATACCACCTGTAGAACTAAATGTATCATGAGCAGGGACAGATTTGCTGACCCCATCACTTCTGTGTAATGGCCACCTCCTGGTATGTCAGTGCTGACACTAGTCCCAAAACACAGAAAACCTGATGGTAAACTAAGCTGTCAGAGGTTTTATAAATAATGTGAGCTCTTTGAAGTGCATTGTGTATTCAAATCTGCTGTTTGCAACTTCCAGGTCCATGGAAAGCCTTTGTGCAGTAGACAAGATGAAGTATGAGCTGCTGCACAGAGGTGGTGTGAAAAGAGGAGGGCTTTGAAGTCTTCTGCTTGCTGGTCTTAGAGAGTCCCTCTCTTAGAGTAACCTGTGCCTCTGTGGTGCTCTGATGTGTTGCATCTGCATCAGGGCAGCCAGGGTCCTGTTTATACCAGTTTCTGAGGTGCATTCAACCTCTTCCCTCTTCCCTTGATAAGGTTAGCTTCTCTGATGGCTGCTAATTGAGGTAAAAGATCTGCAGGAAGGGAAGAAATTAATACTTGCCATCAGAATTCCAATCAATTAATGAGATGTGTTTTGTTTGGTATGATCCTGCAATATTTCTGTACTCAGAAAAAATGATTGCTTTCTTTAGACAGAAATAATAAAAATTATTCTTGTTTTGATGGATCGATTAGTCCTTGGTCTAAACAGCAAAATGATGCTTCCAGGAAGAAATCTGTACATATAGATAGAGCTCTTAAAAGAAAACAGACAATTAAAAGCAAGATTCTTGGAATTTATAAAATCTTAGGTTACTATGAGTACGGCACTGACTTAAAAATAAAAGCACAGTCTTACTTTTTACCTGGATTTGGTTATTTCCTCTGAAATTGAAACATAAAAACATGGACTTGTTCTTGCTTTTGAATTTTTTAAAAAATTGAATTAATAATTAGTATCTTGAGATTAAGGCTTATCAAAATTTAGAGTAAAGAAGGATGAGTATTCTCTTCATTTTTTTAATTCAATAACTGCCACAGCAGTAACTTGATGGAATTTTGCATTGGACAGCAAGGAAGGAACAGTAAACTCCTGTCCTTTTAAAGACTGCTCCTTCTGAAATCTAATAGCAACAATTTCTCTGCTCTAGCAGATTTTCCACTGTTGTTCACTCAAACGGGTGTGCAAATTCTGGGGACATTAGTTTTTAGGTTAAAGAAATAGTAATTTTTTTTAACTGCACCCTAAGACCCTTTTGAATAAAAATTAAAATTTTACATTGTGTATAGTAATTACATTTTAAATCCTGTTATGCCAGCTAGTTCTTGAATTGAGATTATCAATGTTTTACTTAAATGTATAATGCCTGAATTTAAAGTATCATTTAAGAAGTGTATTTTATTTTTTCAGAAGGTCACTGAGACCTTTTATGAGTCATTACAGATATTCCTAATCTCCTTTATATTTTTATTTTGAAAATTTTCTAATGTTAATAAAATTACGTTTGCAAAACAAGAACTCTTTTTTTTTTCTTTAATCTTATATTGTATGTTTATGGCATGAGAGAGTGCTTTCAACTAAAACAACCTTCATGCCATCCTTATGGTTTGTTTTTCACTCTTGCTTCCACTCATTTATTCAAATTATCCATTTGTTGCTGGAAAGTTGGCCATGTTAGTGTCTTCCTAGAAAAATGATGGCCATTGTTCTTTGTTTATGAACGCTTACAGTTGATTTGAAACAGCTCCTGAGTTTAAAGTGCAGAAATCTACTAATCTGGGGTTATAGGAACTTGCAATTAATTTAAACATGGAAGTTAAAAAAGAAGTAAAAAAATGAGGAGAAAAGAAGGCTGAGGACTTTGGATTACTGTTTTTAACAATGTTTGGGTCAATATACAAGTTTCCAGTATGTGGGATATCAACCTCTCTTTAACTTCAGGAGTTTCTTTGCTATCATTCTTTCTTTTCTGCAATCTAATAATGACATTCTTAATTCCTAGACACAGCATCAAACGAAAGCTGGGGCACCCGGGCATATCTGTCCATTGTAATTACTTTCTTAAGTGTCTTTTGTTTTAGTGACGGGTTGATCTTCTGAAGTTCCAGCTGTCATGTAGTAATATACATGACAACATGGTATTATTAAATACCATAGCAACCTTCACCTTCCCAAATATACTTGTCCTTCCTTATTGCCATTCACATGTCTGGATAGTTCTCAGTTATGGATGCTGAAATGATGAAGTAGATGCGGAAACTCTGTCACCTCTTGCAAATGTAATGTCTGACCTTTATAGCTGTACTGTGCCTCTGGGGACCAGAAATAAACAACTCATCTTGTTGGCACTTCTATTCCTGTGGGAAGATGTACACTCATGAGATCATCAGGTTGAAGTCACTCTGTGAACTTTGACTACTTAACTGCTTATTAGGAAAGCATTAAAAAGAAACGACAAACCTAACAAACAACTGAGCAAGCTAGCTTGTGCCTGTGTTCGTTTGGAATAATATTGTTTGGTGTCATGCATGGAAGTACCAGCCCACTGCACAGTATGGTCCCTCATGGGAGCAGTCTCTGCTCTGTAAACTGTGGTCACTTATTGTGGATATTGAGCTGTGGCTGGCTGTTAACTGTTTGAGATAGATCTTCAAGCCTGAAATAGAATGTTCCTCTGATGGCTGGAGACCTGTGTTGCTCCTCAGGAAGGCTGAGATCTCCCCTGTGCCAGTGATATCAAAGGTTGCTGATGGCTGCAACTAATTTTTTATATTGTGCAACTTTAACGCTATTAAAGGAGGCTGATTGTTACTTCAGTGGCAGGTGAATGAAGTTTGGATCTGTTCACTCTCTCTGAGTCTAGTATTAGTTCCTTATTGAAATATTAGCTTGTTACCAAGTTTGTATTAATTTGATTCATTCTGGCTTCAAAGAATTATGATTGATTTTTTTTTTTTTTTTGCAACTGGATAATTTTATGACCATCTGTACATATAAAACAATGTGTAGGAATGAAGTTCTCAGTTAAATGGTTTTCCATTGGCCAAGCACAACATGATATTATTTACCTTCAGAAATTTATTTTCTTCCTCTGGTTAACTACAAACAGTAGGTCTAAACCAGTAACTACTGAGGAGTTTATCATGCATCTGATGTTAGTTATTACTGTTATGCTTGTAGTGAGAGATATCTCATATCATTTACTTGAAAAAGGATATGGATAATATACAGTTAGGATGGCTGCTTCCTAAATACTTTAACCAGGGACCTTTTACTAGTATAGTAAAACAATACTTTCCAAAAAGTGGGATAGAAGATCTCTAGTAAATTGTGTCACATTAGATATCAGGTTATGTGGTCCAATGGACAGAGTAGGAGTTGAAGTGTCATGAGATGCTGGTTTTACACTAGATTTGACATGGCATTATTACTTCACCATTTTAGGCCTTAGATTCTGAATGGGAGTAGCAATACCTCACAGTTTGGGGAGTGAGTTGATCCTTCTGAATGAAAAGTGTTAGAAATAAATAATCAACCAATAATCCACACTTGTCATGATGCTGATAAGGGTGTTAAAGAGTAATGTACTTAATCTAGAAAAGCCTTTTTAGTGTTTATTACACTTTTGAAACATAGAACGTAGTCTTGTTTTTCTATTAGGTATAGAGCTTAGGAGCCTGCGTGGGCAACAAATGAGACAGTACTCTCCATTACACCCACAATGTCTCCCAAAGTTATAAGAAGAAAAAGAAACTTCAGAAAGGAGAAGGAAAAAACATATTTTCACTCTTTCAAGTTTATAGTATTTGGAATATGGAAGAAAATGTCTGAGTTCCAAAGCATGTTATTTACCACACTCAAATTGGAGCTCAGGGGAACTTCAGAGGATGAACTGCTTAAAATATTATTCAACAGAAAGTGTAATAAAAAAATTAAAGATTAAAAGTTAGTCACAAATAATCAGAAAAACAAGGTTTTCCCCCAAAGCATATCTTTAAATATTAACTACACTAACTTTTGATCTTCACACTTAATTCAAATTCAGGATAGATTCCAGACCCAAACTGAAAGAAAATGCTGATATTTTTCCCCCCTCATTTGCAAGATCTCTGCTCAATGCCATATTGCTTGTTTACTTCTCTGTGATGCTCCATTTATCTAGTTATGTTCTATAACACATATGCTTTAATATTTTATCATGGGAGCTGGGCTCCTGGGCAAAGAGAAGGCTTCATCTCTTGAGATTGCCTAGATCATAGGCCAAAAAACTAAGCCATAGACGTGCTTTCCTCTGACTTGAATGTGAATGAATACTTCAGATTTCATTTTGGCATCAACTACCCACTCTACATGCTGCATGCTCTGTTTCCCTTGCTCACTCTCTGGCTGTCGATCTATCAGTGTTGATTTCAGCTCTTGGGTTTTCCCCTTCCCTCTTCACTTTCACTTCTCCAAAATCACTGGAAATCCCACCTGCTGTCATTTTATTTTCCAGTTCTCTGCTAGGCCATTTCCTGTCCTGCATCTCTCCCTTGTACTCCCTGCAAGCAACTCCCATTATCTCCCGATAATTTCTTCCTAGTTCCTAGCTGTGATAATACTGACTTTGACTACATCTCCTTTTTCCAAATCCAGACTAGTTTAGGCTTTTATTCTTCTGTTCCTTCTTTCCTTTTTTTTTTTTTTTTTTGGGCTTTTTTTCAGAGACTGGTGTTATTTCTATACTTCCAAACTTACTCTCTGTTGTCAGACCTTCTTCTTCCCAGTTACTCCCATCCCACGTGTGATATCTCTTCATGAATGGCCAACCATTAATTGAAGTTCCCAAAGGGTCTATATTTTTAATCTTTGCATTTATATAAATACAAAAGTTTTATTTTATGCATTCACATATATATATATATATATATATAAGGATAAATATAATGTATTAAAAGAAGACAAACTATCCTTTCTGTTATAAATTCACAGATCCACTTCCCATTTTTGTCTTCAAGGCAAGTCTGCTCTCCTACTTCCTTCAGACCTATAAAAGGCAGTATATTTTTGGGTATTGTCTTTGCCTCTCCTGCATCTTACAGCCAATTGCTGCAGATTTTTTCTGGTATTTCCAATCCAATTGTGCTGGTAACATTTTTTCTGATTTTCTGTGTCACGTATTATCTATTTTGGCTGGGAATTGCTGCCTTATTTTATTCAAATATGCAGGACACAGTTTTCAACTTTGTCAAGATTTTTTTCTTCCCCCAGGCCATTGCTAAGACTTTATCACTTCTTTAGCACATTGCACACAAACTTCGTTTCACAGCTTCTTCCCAGCCAACCCACAACTTCTTCCACTATGATGGTACCAACTTCTTCCTCTGAAGTAACCTAAGGTGCCAATTTCTTTCTGTCTTTTAATTTTCTTAAAAATACCATCACTCTCTTTTCATACTGCCATCTTATCTCTGTACCCTCCTTCAAAATCTGTATTTTCTCTCTGCCTTTTTACAATATTATTAGGTGATGTGAGCAGAAAGGCTGATGCTGACCAGAGGCAGGTAGCTCAACTCTTTGTCATCCCCCCACCATGACATGAGGTTCAGCTGGCTCTTATACTGCTGCCCAGTTTAAAGGAGTCATCCTTAAGTAGTGCCTGCTGCCCATGGCAAAGAATGAGGGCAGCTCGCTGCATTCTGTGATGTGAATCACACAGGCAGCTCAGAGAAACTTCTTGCTATCGCTGCCAGGATGATTCCTCCACTTGTGACTTCATGGTAACTTTTTCAGTTATCTTAGAAACTTTGTACATTCCTGTATTGTCCTGCTGCTAAAAGGAGTCCTGCTCCATAACCTAGTCTCCTAGATCTTGTCATAGCATGAATAGTACAGATGTGTCAATTTATAGATTAAAGTTTATAGGGTTGTAGTTTACAGATTAATGATTACAGAACAAAGATTTGATTGGTTTTTTGTTTGTTTCCTAAGGCACAATCTTGTTCTATTGAAAAATTCTGAAGACTCATTAAATCACAAAATCTACATTATTTCCTAAAAGAACATCACTGCCTTGGCAGTAAATTGCATGCTGTTATTGCTATTATTATTATTATTATTTTGTTCTATCTGCAGAGTTTAATTTTTAATTGAAAAATTTTAACCAGTTCTAGACCTGTGAAAGGTGCTCTGCTTTTTGGGCTGAGTTTTCAGAACTGAACATTTTTCCTTCTCATCAGTTAATCCTAAAGAAATTCACAGGAAAACTCACTGCTGGTGTTCCAATCTGTATTGATCAGCTGACCCACCCCACCCTTTGGCCAGGGAAAATGAAAAGATACTCACACTGTAAATTTTTTGTGTAAACTACATAGCACTTTGGCACTCAGAGGGGTGCCAGGAAGGTTTGTTGAGGTCTGTGCATGTATTGCTGTTGTGTGTCACTGAAGACTCCTCTGGATTTAATGGAAAACCTAAACTGACCAGCGAAAGGAAGAAAATGTTGTGGTGTATTGACTTTGCATTGTACTTTTCTTTTTGTTTCTTCTTTTGATTGCATAGATTAACTGTCCAAAAAAAAGTATTATCCAACGGGTCAGTGCTTTTTAAATGTCACCTGTAGATTCCCACCAGAGCCAGTGGAAGTTTTTACATTGTCTTTAACAAAGGAGCATTTCAGACTTGATTTTTCTTGTGGAAAGGTGAATCCTTTCAAAAAGGGAGCAATAATATTAATTAGTGCTGCTGATGCTGCCGGTGGAAGGGGATGTGCTTTCCAAGCTTGTGGTGTCTCCAGGTGAGCACATGTGCCTTGCTGCAGCCTTGGATCTTGCAAATACCTTACTTCCAGCCTCAACACTTCATAATTAAAAATACTACTAATGTTTCATTTCTCTTTTTTAGAATGGAATGTGTACCTTTCTGTTTGCCGGCAGATGGCAGTGGTGTAGGAGTGTTAAGCATGACCAGCAAAAAACCCAAGGGCTTTGCTACGGCTGTTTTCCGGCTGCTGTATACTCAGTCTCTTCCAGCTGCGAGGGGATTATGAGCCTTTTCTCCTTGGTCTGCATAAGTTGATTCATCTCATCAGCACTTTCTGATCAATTGATACATTTTTGAAAGCGTGTTTTTGGCAGTTGCTTTCTAGTGTGTGAAATGATACCATCTTGGGTATTGATGAAAATGGATGCTAATGAAATAAACAGAAGCACTTTTTACATGGCCCTTCCCTAGTGACACAGGAGCACTGAGCATCTTCAAGCCTTTTTTCCTCTTACAAATGGCCAGGTGAACATTTTCTGATTTGTATATTTGTCTTCTTAAAAATGTGTTTGCATCACAATGCAGGATTTGAAATCGACTTATTTTGGTAACTTTTAATTTCTAAGGAAGTGTTGCTCTGCATTTATCAGGAGTGGCTTTATTGGGGGGAGATATAATGAGCTGTTAACCCCTTGCTTGCATGAGTGGATATGGGTCTTGCTTCCATCTGCAGTCCTGGCTCCAGAGCCTCCTCCCACTCAGGTCAGGGCTGGAGGGGTGCCCGTTTCCACAGTGTGCTCTGCTGATGAGTCATGCCTTCCAATACACGGATGCAGAAGGTAAGTGTGTGTTTTGGTTTGACACTGAACCCCCTGCTCAACTGCTCTCTGAACCTGAATATACCTGCACTCTACAAGTTTACTGATTTTTGTATGTTAATTAAAAACAAATAACGTGCATTCAATGCAAGGCCAGAATTGTTTTCCTTTTGCAAGTGCCAGGCATCCCACTACCTTTTTTGTGCTTGAGCGTTTTCAGGATTCAGAATATTGAGTGTTTCTCTGCTTATGTCCCTGACAGCGGGATGATGCCTTAAGAGGCCTCCTAGAAACAGAGACTAGGCAGGAGTAAGGGAATAAAAGTAGGTATTTCTTTGAAAGGCCTTCAGAGGTACCCCCTGAGGAGCCAGAGGCTTTTGCCAAGATGGACCCCAAGATGGACGAGAGGTCACGAGTTCTTCACACTTTTATAGGTTTGGTTCATTTGCATATCAGAGTTAATTCTCCAATTAAAGCTTCAGTTTAATGATGTAATTCCCCTCAGCTTGCTCCCCTCCCAAAGGCTTTTGGTTTATACTTTTTGGGCCTAGGATGGTCTGAGTGTCCTTGAAGGGCAGGCTTTGTAATGTCTACCTAGCATGAGAGAGCAGAAGTTAACAGGCTACAAGAAACTTCAGAGTTACACACTAAGCAGTACAGAATTTGAAAAATATAAAAGTTAAAACCTAAGGCATCAGGGAGAGATGCAAGACTGACAGAATAGGGTGCCTTACAAATTTGGCTGTTGCTTCTGCTCTTCTCTTTATATCAGCTGAAGTCTGATATCATGGGGACTCTCTTTTATGTAACACTTTATTTCGTAAGTGCACCAAGTGTTTCTCAAAAACTCTTGAATTCAGCAGCTCAGCTTCACTACAGCCTGTCAGGAGCTAGCTGGCTTCCCAGTGGATGGAGGAAAGAGGCAGGTTGTCTCCAGTCATGACTGGAGTTTTAAGAAAATTGAAACAACTCCCAGAGGCTCTTTTGGTTTTGTTGTGCAAAGAAGTTTAAAACCACTTGTCTCTATACTTTGCATTTAGACTTTTGCTGCAAGCTTTTTGGTCAGATGACTAAATTTAGGTGATATAGATCTCTACCACAGCTAGGATTTTGAGTGAAGAAAATTAACTTGTGTAGCTATTCTTCATAGTTCTAGAATTAATTTGGAAAAAAACTCGTTCGAGAAAGAATTTGAGTGTCAAGTAGTTGTATAAATAATCGACTGAAGTTGGATGTTTTGCACAGAATTATCAGTCTGGAGAAAAGCATGAAAAAAGTGGAGAAACTGCTAACTGTAGATCAACAGTGTGCTAGTGCAGATTTCTCTGTAATAAATCCTAGCCTAACCCCATTATCTGACAGAATTGTAGTAAGTATATAAATATAATTTACTTTTAAGTGTAATTAAATATGAGACAAAATGATTCTAAGAGACTCCATATTAGCAATGACAGCCTTAATTTTATTGTATTTTAATGTATTTTCCTTATTCCCTGGGTTGGCTTTTCATAGCAATACAAATCATGGCCCTGCTATATGGCCACAAGATTTAAGCAAAGGGCAGCCCACAGAGGGGCTATTGAATCTCTGGTCCTACTGCTTACTGGCATCTGAAACTTAAGAAGCTGTGGTTACTTCCATTGTTTTTAAACTTCTATCATGTTTAGATAGGCAGTGCTAAGTACCAGCTGATATAAAAATTGCTTTGGTCTTAAATTCAGAATCTTTATTGAGAAAGGATTTTTCCATTACATTCTTTTTCATTTACCTGAGGAGCAAGAGGGACCAGAAAGCCTATTGTCAACTATCACTTATCAACTAAAGCCAAGTATGTAATTGCTTATGTATTGTGAATTTTATATAGATCACTGGCCTTTCTGGAATATGCAATAATTAGGATTTTCTACTTATTTTGGTGTTTCATGTAGGAAGCATGTGGAGGAATTCTGTCTTCCACTTGGTAGCCTGCAGGTCATTTTATGCTTCAAAATAATTGAAAATAGGTAGAAAAATGAGACGTCATCAAAGATTAAATTAGTTCTTAAAGGAAAAAAATTAGTTCTCAAATACACATCGTGATTTGGTGGTTGTTTGTAAGCACTGAGTACACTGGGGTTCTGGGATGGGGATACAGAATATTACTGCAATACAAATAAAGACTGCTCACATTTTAATGATTTAACATAGTGCTCACGGGGCCAGCGAGCTGCATCAGTCAATGCTTTCTGTAAATACCAAAAACTGTTCATGTGAATAATCAACATGCTTACGTAGTTCCAATATTGTTTGCTTTGTACAATACCTTTTAATTTTTGATGATGCTGCCATTTTGAGAGAGAATTTATGTAGTGTATTACAGAGGTGATATGTTGTACTTAAGGTGAAAATGGGCTCACTGTATCCAAGATGAAATAAGAATTTGAGCATCATTTCTCTACTCTCTATTAAAACCTATCAATGAATAAAAAAGGAGGTACATGTTTGCCCATGGAAGAATATATGTGTCTCACAAAAATGCAAACATCCTTAGTCCCCACTCCCATGAAGACAATAGGGGTGGAGGGGGGATAGGGATTGTACTTTTTCAATCTTGTTGGGTGAAAATGATATGCAAAGTTCAAATCCAAAGGAAAATAGTTAACAGGTGTAGAAAGTTAGGGTAGTAGAGGGAAGAGTAATAACCTGTGTGACTGGTTTTGTGCTTATTTCATCTCTGCCTGTCAGGAGCAGTGAGGTCTTACACTACCCAAGTCAGTGAAGGGGCTGGAGGGGGCTGGTGCTATGTGACTAGAGGAGCTGGGACAGGGAAGCAGGGAGAGGGAAAAATCTTGGCTGCTGTTAGAAGCATTAGCAAGCAGCCTGTCAAAAGCATGGTGAAAAGAAATGGGTAACATGGCAAATAAAGGCAGATGTGCCTGCAATGGTAGGCAACCTTTTCAGTGACAAGAAGTGCCCTCACACCAGCAGCACCGGGGTCACGCTCTCCGGGGTCCCACAGGGACAGGGCAACATACAGGCACCATCAGAAAGAGAGCCCCATTTCCTCTCTAGGTGTTGTGCAAACACACAGTATCTCAGATACCTGTTGAAATTTTGTTCTTGCAATGTAGTTACTGCTGCATGAGACATACTCATGATTTGTGAAGGAGAGGGAACTTAGACAGGTAATGTTGCTATATACTTTGTGTCCTCTTGATGGAAACCAGATTTTTATGAATCCAGTGATGTTTTGGAATGCAGTAAACTCTACTAGAATATGATTTTTATGGTTACCAGAAACGCCATAACATTTCAGGGTACTAGTTTCTGTGGATAGATTTATATGATTAAAAAAATCTTTGAGGAGAACAGATGTGAACAGTGGAACCAAATGAGAGCATGTATTTCTCACATCTGTCCCTTTAATTTTCTGCATTTTTGTGGCTCTGTCTGGAATTGTGGGATGCTATATCTGTCATATGCCAACAGATGGCACCATTATAAGTCCATTTTTAAAGATCGAAATAACCAACCTCTCAGCTGCTCCAAATTTAGTCAGAAAAAAAAAAGTAAAAAATTAATTGCATCTTTCTATGGATGTAAAATAATTTTGTGTGCTAGTTAAAAACACATCAAACTGCCCTAGAAAATCCTCACCAAACCCCCACAATCACAGGTACAGTTCCTTCTTTTTTAATAATTCTTCCAACACCTCCTGCATTTCTTTCTTTTGCATACTTTACATTAAATTTAATATTCACTGTTGTTTGACCTGGTTTTATTATGTTACCCTTTCATGAGTAGGTATGAAACAATGTTTGGTGATGTTTCCTAAGCCTTTTGAGATCCCAGAAGTAATAAAACTTTAAGATAGATAGACATCTCAGAAAGAGAGCCCCATGTAGATAGACACCTCAGGTGTTTTCTATTGGTTCCTTTAATATGTTTGTATAATACTTTATCAGAAGCAGCAACAGCAACACAGAAGTCACAGGGTGAAACCCCATTGTTTCACATTATACAGAAATCTGATGAGATGAGCCATTGATCCTGATAGCTTAAATATGACGCTTTGCAATAAATAATGCTGAATGGGATTCAGACCGAGCCGTCCCAGTTTCTGAATAAAGCGTTTGCTTGGCTGGCTGCAGCTCCCTCACTCGCATCACTGAGCCATGCATGCTGCATTGATGGGTTGGGAGGCTCATGGCAGCTCCTCCGGCCTGCTCAGCAATTCAGAGAGTGACGCCAGGGGGTAGCACAGCAGTGCTGGGTGATGAAATGAGGTGGAAAGTGAAGATATCTCAGGAGGAAGACCTTAAAGTGTTGTGGTAGAGGTGCAACCTAATTGGGCAAAATCCTTAGGGGATCACCATCTTGCTTGAAATCGTGTCTCCTTCAGACCTTATTGATTTTTTTTCTACATGTGTATAGTTTTAAAATGTATATTGTAGACCCAGCAGTTCTACTTTTTAGTGTATTATTCTAATTTAAAGTATCTTAATTGAAACAAAATATTTGTCAGGTATACATCCTTCTTCCGGTTTTTAAAAATACTGTTCCTTGAAATTAAATTTGTGAGCAATCAGTCTGTAGGGATAATCTGCAAAAAATCCAAGCTGTAGGCAGTCAGAAATAGGGGCAGTACCGAGAGCAGGGACAGGCTGTGGATAGGGGTAGGAGTGTTGCTGGTGGATTGGCTCCTTCAGGCTAAACTTTATGTATTAATACAGGTGGTGTTTCCTCATCTTCAGGTGGGTATGTACACAAGAAAGGTGTTTGTTTGAGGTGACATTTTTTACCAAGAGATTCTGAACACTTAAAGGTGAAAAATCCTTTACAAATATGGATGATTATTGCTATTATTGCACTTGTTATTATGATGCATATGTAAATGTCGGCACCTACTTAGAGTTCTACAGCACAATATCCTTGAACTGAAGAGTTCAAAGAATGTAATCCAGGCAGGACTCTTGATTTTTCCACAAAGCAAAGACTAATGACACCACTGTAATTTGGCTTTAGGCCAAAACCTGTTGCCTTTCATAATTAATTGGCTTGTTAGCTCATGGAGAAGAATGCATATAGGTTGTGCTAAATGGTGTCAAGTCATTCTTAGAAGGCGGCACACTGCACCTCAAGGGTCTGCTCTTGAACTTTTTCTTCATCACTATCAGGCAAGTCAGCAGAAGAAGTACTGTGTATTTTTGATGGTTAGGGCATCTGTGATAGCAACTGCTTTTCTTCCTGCTGAATCTTAAATCCAGTTTCCTTCAAATATGAACCACTGGCAGAGATACTGCCCGGACTGTGTAGCTGGCTTTGGAAATGTATTACACTTAGATATTAGCTATTTCACCCACTGTATCTCAGTAGGAGCTACGGGAAGCAGCTCTGTGGTGTGCCCCACACTGCCTCTGGGCTCTACATTTCTGCCACGTCCCACTTATGTCCTGAGATGGTGCATTCCTGTACTGCTCTCCTGTGGTCTAGTTCATACCCATTAGGCGACCAACAAAGTCACCCTGCTTCTCTTCAGCTGGATTACCCTGTAAAGTAAAGTTAATACCTGGAAGTGAGAAAGGATAGTGCCTCTGACTATGTGCTTGAGGACCAAGAAGAGGAGAGCACCCAGGTTCCCTGGCTTCATAAAATATGTCCTGCAAGTGCCCATTTCTGGGTGCTGGCTTATGTTTCTAGCATCTGGGGGAAAGTTGCTGTGTTTCACCAGAGAACTCTCTCATTCCATTGTGTATTTGATGAGCTGTATCTTGGATTTTGTTTGAAAGTGTCAGTTTAGAAGAGAGGCTGTGGGATCTATCTATGACTATCGAGCATCAACAGGGCAATTTCTGGGTGGCCTGAGGAAACAACCAGCCTCCTGAAAAACCCACAGGCTCTGCAGCTGCTCACAAAGGTGTTGACCTCAGCCTTGTGGAAGCAGTGGTTCAACTTCATAAAAAGCCTGTTTCTGATTTATTTCAGGAGCAGTGCATGATTATTTTAGTCTATGAGACCCCATGCAGTGTGGGATTTGGCCCTTTTAGAAAATATCTGGAGCTACTGCTCTGACATGGGACTGCCCCTGAGGAAACTTGCAATTTGTGAAGTATAAAGGACCAAAGAAAATTGATTTATCCTGGCAGGTGCCAAGAATGAGATCTGTTCTCTGTGGCACCCTTCAAAAGACTCACTGGGAGACTGTGAGGAAAGGTTACCTGTGAGGGAAAAAATTGTGGGTGAGCACTGAGCTTTGTGGCATTTAATTTAGAAATTGCAGTGCCTAGAAATCGACTCTGTTCTGCGTATTAGAAGATGTTTTACTACTGTATTTTGTCTGTTAGTTTTGGTGGCTTTCTGGGCTCAAATACTGTGTGCACTGGAAGACAGAGGGATGCGGACACGGCTCTTGCTGCTGTGACATGGTACTTGCATGTGGACCACGCTATGGAGAAGTTACTGGTAAATCTGTGATGAAACTGCACCTGAATGTCTGAGTTGTACCAAAGAGACTTCCAGAGGTTGTATATGGAACAACCCAAATCAATTAAGTAACCTTTCATCAAAGCCCTTTTACTTGTTAGATTTCTTAGTTGCTACTTTTTAGCCCTTCACCCATGACAGAAAGAAGGCATCTTATCTCAACCAGGTGTCTTGATAATATATGTATATAAATAATGCTGAAGTGCACCAATAGTCATGTGAAGAGACCTGTAAGCCATGATAGCAATGTCACCTCAACTTACAGGATACAGACTGTAGATTTATGCAAGTATTTAATAGTGGCTTGCCAAGAGAATCGGTACTCTTTTCAAAAGGAATCTTTCTTTGTGTCTTTTGATATTTAAAGAGCTATAATTACAATGGCAAAGCTTTGAATTCTTTTTTTTTTTGCCGTCCTCTTTTACACATTAATTTATGGACCAATCCAACATTACAGACAAGCTAATGAAAGAACCACACACTCCCTTTATAATTTTTTCTTCTTTTTACAGTTTCACTTGTGTGGATGAATGCAAAATAGTTAATGCTATAAATAAGTTTAATGATGTATCTCTTCTCTCAATTGCTGGTTGTTGATGCTGCAGTCCTGCATAATAGGAAAAGAAAAGAACTGAATTGAAGTCTTTGTCTCTTTCTTTCTCATGCTCCGAAAGGTTCTTCCAGCTACTAAACACAAGTATTGCTCTCTTAGTTCTATTCTATATATTTAAAGTTCTCAACATGATTACCTCATCACTTCCCTTCCACTCCCTATTTTGGTATTTTTAGCTTTGCGAAAATATCAAAATTACATAAGGCAATTTGCTTCAGCAAAATCAGCAAAATCTGGTAACCTCCTATGAAATGATGTCTTTTCAGCTGGTCAGGGTTAGTGGTGAACAGCAGCAGGTATAAAGAGGGAGGAAATTCCCTCTGAGAGACTTTTACTACTGTCTCATGCAGCATCCACATGCTGTCAGACATATTGTGGGGAAGCCTGGGACTAGCACTTTTCAGGACTGAGAGTGACATTCAGCCCTGAGCAGCAAAGACTGTGCTTCTTCAAGGTCAAGAGTTTAATAAAAATCTTGTTGGCACCTAAATTGGGGAATGCCTGGATTGTGTTTCAGACTTTTAAAATAGAGCTTCTTAGTCTATGTGCATTCCCCTGCTAACAGGACCACACAGCTTCCAGGTTTTTTCTTTGCTTAGACTGGAGCATAGAACAAGCCTATATTTGCCTTGAAACATGGAAAGTAGGACTTCTACAGTTCCTAAATGGTAATGTGGAAAGCTATAAATAACTCGCATAAAACTAAAGTTAGCATCAATAACTGTAATGGTGTTGATAGGACACGTGCTCTCTATTCAGGGAAAATAGTACTTTGATCAGACAGCCTACAAGGATAACAAAGCAGTTGATCTCATCCATCTCACATTTTTGCAGCAGATTTGGGCATGATCTACCTCTGATGGCCATCTTGAGAGCTGGGAGGTAATTCCCACATAAGGGACATCTGCCAAGTGAAAGGTCTAATTGTGCTCTTTTATCTAAACAGGCAACAATACCATAAAATATATTCCAGGATACCTTTGAAAGCAATGAGCTGTTTTCACAAAGGATTGCAAAAGATATGGATTGCCCAGGGACCTGCCTGTCTGTCTGCAATGCAGATGCAGTGGTGTGACAGTCTCTATCTTGAAAGGTTCAGGAAGAATACAAACTTTGGGATTGGGTCTGCAAGATACTGTGGAACCAGTGTGTAGCATCATGGCAAGTGCAACATAACATGGTTCTTCACCCTTACCTCAAGGACCTGGGCTGACAGAAATGAGCTGTGTCCCTTTAGACAGGCATCCCATCTGGTTCTCTTGAGGTGCAAGTAGATAGTTTGTGCTAATCTCAAGAGAGATTTCAAAATCTTAGGGTGCCTTGGTTAGATAAAAAGTATTTAAAAGGGACCAGTGAGTGAAACTTAAAACTACTATCCTTGAAGTGGTCCAGGTGGATCCTGGAGACTATTCCATATTGTTACCCACTCTCCCTCTTTCCTTTGTTCCATTGCTAATTAATTCTCTTTTTGTAGTGTAGGATAGCTCCTATGGCAAGGGTGGAGGATGCCTCAACCCCTGTTGACTTGGAGAGCAATGCTCTGAATTTAACACATAAACCTGCAGAGTGAATGCAACTTAGCATCACTGAGCAGTTTCACAAAATAGGGCTTGTTTTCTTTCCTGTTTTCTCATACTACAGTGTTTTAGAAATAGAGAAGAGCTGTGCTCTGTAAGGAAAGAAGGGAGATGCCTCGTCCCCAACGTGGGTTCTGGACTGTTGATTGTGGGTGAAGCATGGTACTAAAGACCATGCAATGGGCAGAGTTGATGTAGTGGAATGCCCTTCATGGTCTTTGAGTATGTGTATATTTGGTTCAGGATTCATGAACTAGACAGCTAAATACTGTCTGCCTTTTTTTTGGGCCTGCCTTGAAAGGATGAAGCATGAAACAGAAAAATAAGAAGCCTGTCAAAAAAAGCTGGTTGGATCTTGGAAAAATGCCAAAAGAAAACTCAGATTTCTTGACCTTCTTTGTATGTTGTTCAGACCCAAGATACTGGAGGTTCTTGGCCAAAAACATCAAACTGTGCTATTTGAATCCTTCTGACATTGATGAAACTCTAGCAGAAAAGACTTAGAAGCACTGCAAAATGGCCAAGAAGGAAGACCCAGGGAACTACAGGCCAAACCTTGCCTTGGTCCCCAGGAAGGTGATAGTGCCACTAATCCTGGAAACCATTTCCAGGAACATTAAATATCACAAAATCATCAGAAGTAGTCAGTGGAGCTGACTTCCAACTTGATCAACTTGATAAACTTCTGTGATGAAGCCACCAGTCTGATGAAGGGAGGGCAGTGCATATTGTCTACCTGGACTTCAGCGAGGCCTTTGACACCGTCTCCTGTAAGCTCCTCATAGAGAAGCTGCTGCTGTATGGCCTGGATGAGTGGATAGTGAAGTGGATTGAAAACTGGCTTAACATCCAGGCCCAGTGGGGGTGGTCAGAGGTGCAGCACCTAGCTGGTGGCCAGAGACTAGTGGTGATGCCCAGGTATCAATACTGGGTCCAGTCCTGTTTAACATTTTCTTTTATTGTCTGGATAGTGAGGCAGAGTGCACCCTCAGTAAATTTGCTGATGACACCAAACTGGCTGATAGGCCATCCAGAGGGGCCTTGACAGGCTGGAGAAATGGGCCAACCGGAGCTGTGTGAACTCCTGTAAGGGGAAGTTCAAACTCCTGCATATTGGGAAGAACAGCCTCACGCATTGGTACATGCTGGAGGCCACCCAGCTGGAAAGCAGCTTGGCATGGTCTTGGTGGGCACCAGGCTGAACATGAGTCAGGAATGCACCCTTGCTGCAGAGAAAACAAATGATATCCTGGGCTGCTTAGGCCAAGCAATGCCAGCAGCTGAAAGGAGGTGATCCCACCCTCCGCTCAGTGCTGGTGATCTGGAAGGCCGGGCCCACATCTGGGCTCCCCCAGTACAAGAGAGCCATGAACATACCAGAGAGAGCTAACAAAGGACCACAAGGATGGTGAAGAGAGAGGAGCAACTCTCATATGAGGAAAGGCTGAGAGACTGATGGCTGCTCAGCCTGGAGAAGAAGAGGCTCAGGGGGATCTCGTCTGAAGTGGAAGTGCAAAGAGAAAGAGCTGCTCAGTGCCAGGACCAGAGGCAATGGGCCCAAAGTGAAATGTGGGACGTTCCCTCTGATCAGTAGGAAATACTTTTTCATTGTGAGGGTGATGAAGCCCTGACATAGGTTGCTGAGAGGGGTTCTGGATTCCTCATTTGTGGAAATATTCAAAAGTTGTCTGGACATAAGCCTGAGCAATGTGCCTGGGTGGCCCTGTTCAAGCACAGGAGTTGGACCAAATGCCCCCGGAAATCCCTTCCAACTTCAGCTGTGCTTTAATTCTGTGAAATCTCAAATGAACTTCTGAACAAAAATTTATTGAACAGCCTCCTACTTTGGGAAAAAGGGGACTATATTTAAACTGTTCTCATGAGATGTATTTTTTCTTGTAGTATTTCCCCAGGTATTTTATGGTCTGATGTTGATAATTATAATAGTGATACTTAACTCTTTGTCTAAGTCCAAAATGTTTTGAAATTAGTGAAAATATTTAAACAACTCTTTCTTGTGAAAAGCAACTTCTGGTTTATTTGTCTGAGACTCTTCATACAAAATAGAAACTAGGGAAAGTTTTAATCTGCATAACTGTTATGTTAAATTGTACATTAATTTTTACATAGTGTTCAAACTACTCCTGCTGCAGCCAAGGAACAATGGGAGAGCAGGTAATTAAACACCTGCAGATTTTCATAGATTTTAATGGAAAAGTGTGTAGTCTGGCAGATAATGTGTCTCTTAAGTTGCGTAAGTAGACTATTTGAAGTACTGTTAAAGCAGCACTTTTATTGACATTTTGAACACTTTTTCCATCAATGCCATTACAGATTAATTATTTTCAATTTTCTTAAGTGCCAAAAACCCCACATTAATCTACTTCAGCTCATGTGATAGAAAAAGAAAGCTCTGAAACATCTACAACCCTATAACAGTATGTCATGATAATTATTAAATATTTAATCTTACCTTTATCCTCATTTAGATCAGGTATCTGTTAATTTTTCATTAGTGGGTGAGAATTTTTAATCAAAAATGTGAAAACTGGTAGCCCATATGTGTTCTGCTAAACAAATGTTTCATGAATCATATTCAATAAAAACTTTCCCTGGTTTCTTATGATTTTCTTTTTGGAATGTCATCTTTTTTTGTGGTGGAAAATGATGTAAATTTGAGAGCACTTTCTGAAGTGAAAAGCACGGTAGTTTGGAAATTTTTTGTAGCATTTTTTTTTAAGCAGCTTTAATAATTAGCCTTAAAGTCTGAAATCTTCTACATATTGAAAGGAACTAAGTGCCACAGTTCTATTGAAATTCAATTATATTCAGGAGCCTAGTCCTTCTATAATCACTTTAACATATCAGTCAAAATTAAATTGATCAGTTGCAATAGCTGGTATGATAATTTAGGAGAATTTACTACCAGTAAATGCTATTTCAGGAACTGTCATCAAGTTTCAAAGAAAAAAAAAGAACAATATTCAGTAACTGAAGAAAATCTAGGATATATGAAAATGTGTTCATTTAGCTCAGGTCTTGTCTTATATCAGAGCTGAATTTTTTGAAAGTTTTGTCCTGAATGGCATTCAATTTGTGGTATTTAAGACTTCTTATTAAACTTTCCTTGTTTTCTTTCTGCATAGCAGTGACAAACCAAGTGGGTTGTAAGGCAAAGCTCCCTGTGCTGGAGAGTAGAATAATGCTGTTAAAATTCATGTATTTAGTGGCTGAGCTGGAATGAACCGCTGTGCAGTGAAACTAGAAATATCTGCCCACATTTAAAGCCCCAGCCAATCTAAGGCAATGCTTTGAAGACAGATGTACTTACTGTGAAGCAACAAGTCTTCCTACTCCCCCTTGCTTATGCTTCTGCACTTCTATGCTCATGTTGAGGTCAGTTCAGAGGTTTTTGAATGTTTCCAGGCTGATGCAAGTGCAGAAGCATTGAAATTGCAGTGAATGATGAATGATGCAGTGAACTTCTCCCAGCTGGCTGGACAGACTCTCTGTCTTCAGAAAATGTCCTGAGGATGGGAAAATTTGGGCCTTTTGCTGGTTCAAGCCAGATGTGAACAATTTCTTTGTGTCTCATAACTGCCTGTGTGACAAACTTTCCACACCTCTTCTGCATCCCTCTCTGCATCCATCCAAATCTTAAGGAAACTTGAGCTTGGCTATGGTTTTGAATGCTAGCCTTGTACCCCCACCTCTAATTTTAACATGACCAGCTTGTGGCAAACTGTGGCATAGCTGTCATCTTTGTGAGCCTGGAGTGGACACACTCTGGGTTAAAGCTATGCAAATCCTACATGCTGCTTCTTGTGCTCTGCAGGGTCTGCAAAGAGCTGGGCAAACTTCCCAGCTCCAGGCTCCAGGATGGCATGTCATGCTAGAAATAAAGGTGAGATAGCCTGTGCCTGCTTGAGGGCTTAGAAACTCAAGTGAGGAGATTTGAGCAGAACAAAATGCCTTTTTTTTTTTTTTTTGTCAAGAGAAATGACAGAAATTGGAAAGTGAATCAACAACCTGTCTGTGCTGGTACTCTTTTCTCTCCCTCACTTGTGCTATGCCACTGGAGCCTGAGCCTGGCAGCATGGGCTTGTCTGGGTAGCAACTCACAAACCGGTGTCAGCTGGTGGCTTCAGCAGGCCCTGGGACCCAGCAGCCTCTCCCACGTCAATAGGTACTCGATCTGTGCAGGAAGCATATGGCACCACTCCCCTCCCGCTCCCCAGTCCATCCTGCCAGCGCTCAGCCCTGTCTGGAGTGGTGAGGACTCACCTCTGCTGCTCAGCTTTCTACATTTCATACCAAGCTCTGTGCATTTCGGTTATTTTGTTGCTGTTTCAACAGCAGAGCGCGGAGAAAGAGTTAAATAATTTGGGCAGCGCGTGTGTGACCGTGGAATTACGAAAAGCCCTGGCTCCTCCAACTCGGCAGCAGCCGACAGGGGATTCGGGTGGTGTGGGGCTGCAGATGGCACCGCGTTATTACAGCCGCAGGATTGACGAACGTTTGCTGCGGAAATCTCTTGCCCTTGCCACGGAGACTGACCTTGAAATGCTGCAGAATTCCTGGGGTGGATTTCTGTGTGCCTGTACCAAAAGCCTGTGTTGGTTGGAGGTGTTTGCTTGCTCTGTCATGTAGCTGTATGGATGGCACTGTGAAAGAGACTGTTGCAGACTACCTGAGAGCTGCCTGTATTGCTGAGTTGTCTGAGGGAATATATTTGATTGCATGAATCCATTTCTAGCTGCAACTGCTAATGTGATATCTTTGCCTTGATACGTTTAAAGCTTGCTTTTATGCCTCTCAATATCTGTTCCTTATCCTTCTGAAAGGTATCCTGTTTGTGAAGGTGGGCAAAGAAGGAGAGACAGTGAGGGTGTTTGTTTCTGCCCACCAAAATGATCCCTTATCCTGCTGTTTCTCTGCTTATACCCGTTTCTGTATGGCTTTTTTATGTAGCATAAAAAGTAAAATTTAAAAAAAAAAACAAACCAGAACCTCCCAAACCCCCCACCAAACCCCAAACCAGCAAACATATAAAAAAGGAAAAAAAATTGCCACATTAGATTTATCACTGGCAACAGATTGTAACAAAGTCGTACAAAATAGTATGTCTATATTTCTTGGTGATTTATGATGCAGTCCTGTACAAACAACCTGAAGCAACTTACAGAGGTAAGGCAAGGAGAACATTTCTGAGCCAACTTAGAAAACTGACTGATAAGACTTCATAGAAAGTAAGTCTCAGGAAAATGTTTCTCAAGAGAGACAGCAGACCTTTAAAGAAGTTACTCTGAGGCTACAATTGAAAGTAGGAGGAGACTAGAGAGTAAAAAAACAGGTATGGCCAACTCCTGAGTACTTAGATGACCTTGAGCAGAAAACAGACTTGTGCAGATTCAGAAAACAGATCAAGTTGCTAAACATAAGTATAAAAAAATAAAATTTGCCTGTAAGGAAAAATTTAAAAGGACAAGATCAATAAATCAAGATGCATACTACATAGACTGTAAAGGATAACAGGAAGTTATGTTATTAGTAAGAAGACAGTCAAGGAAAAAATTGTCACTGTTCAAAACAGAGAGAAAGCTATCAAATGTGATGAAGTCTGAAATTCTGGGGTTCCTTGTTTTAGTTCTCACCAAAAAAAGATATTGCTGAGATTAATATAGTTTAAAAAAAACAATGATAAACCAGAAGTATTTCACAGACTTAAAGAAAGTACAGGTTAGAGAGTATTCAGAAGACTGATTCATTCAATTCAAAAATATCTAACATTTATCCAAAGCTCCTTAGAAGGCAAGATGAAGCAAATTCCAAAAAGTGAAAGGTTACCTTTGAAACCTCATGAATAGTACTTGGGGTTTTAGAAGTCTGGAAAAGGACAAATAAGATTTCTGTTTTCAAAAGGCATGAAGAAGGAGCTTGTAGAATAGAAACTAATGTAATTTCAATTTCTAGTTAAATAAAAAAGCAAGCAAACAAACAGAAATGATAATATAGCTATTTGCAAGGTATTAATGAGATGCAATGGAATCACCATGGAGAGTTGTTGGAAACAATGTGCATCAAATCAGTCTGATATCTTGCTACTAAAGCAACAGATATTCTGGGGAGAGAGGGAACCACAGATATTCTAACTTTCAGGATTCATGCTTCTGATGTTGACTTGCATGATGTTTGAAAGTTGCAGATTCACATTCTGGACAAAACTACTATATTGCAGGTGTAAGCACTGAAAAATCGTGCTGACAGTGTTTGTTTTCAAGATAGAACATTGTGTTTTGCATTGCTTTGGGGGCTTGTTTTGTTCTTGTCTTGAGTTTTAACTTGCTGAATGTTTTAATTTGTTGCGTGGTTAATGGAATGAAAAGTTTGTTTATTAAATCTATAGATGACATCAAGGTGGAAAGACCTATAAATGCCCTGGAGGAGAGAATTAGAATTAGAAATGAGCTAAGGGAAAAAGTAAGATACAATTCAATTCTACAAATTCTACTTTTAGGCATGTATAATCAGCTGCATAAATACAAGGGGAAGAACAAGCTCATCTATAGAAAAGGGATCCACAGGTTATAGTGGATGCAAATTGCATGAGTCAAGCTGCTGTTGCGAAAAAATGCAAATGTGCTGGGATGTATAAATCTTGTCTGCTAGATGTGGTCTTGCAGGATGAAAAGTCTATTTTTAATTTTGGTCACTGTGTTTGGAAAAGGTGTTGTCTGACAAGATAGAGTTCAAAGGAGAGGAGAGAAAATGTTCTATAAAAAAGGCCTATACTGAGGTTAAAAAAAAATGCTCTCCAGGGAGTAATTTGGGTTTCATTTGTGTCTTCAAATAAAATAATAATAATAATAATAATAATAGTAGTAGTAGCAGTAGTAGTAGTAGTAGTAGTAGTAGTAGTAAAGCTGCTTGAGTGGGGTTAGTGTTCCAATTGGCTTTTCCTGTATAGGTAAAGCAAAAAGCAATGATTTTAAATTACTACAAGGGATGCTTCAATTAGGACTCAAGAAAAACTAGAAAGAAGAGCAAAGCCTGGGCAGCAGCTTTCTTGAAAATCTGTAAGAACTTGTAAAAAGCCTGTAAGAGATTGGAAAACCATCTGTCTGAAACAGTGCAGGAGTATTAGTCTAAGGGATGAACCAGACGAAGTCTGGAGGCCTCTTCCAGGATTTTCTTTTGCAGTTTTTATATTTACTGCTTAAAAGATGAAGTGTTTTGAGACAAATGAGAGTTTTAGGGGCAGGTCTTCCCTCCCACAATGTAGTGCTATATCCAGAGTTTTTCCAGGAACCATCTTACAGTCATCTTATTTGGTTAGACTCCAAGGAATGGGCTCAGTTTCTTCTCATTAATGAAAACTAACAATTTCAATAAATTCCCTTTATCTTGGGTTTTTATTGAGCAGGATATATTACAATGGGCCTAAACTTAGGCTAATAGCAGTAACAAAAACCTTTCACACTGGGTCTTGGGTGCTGATAAGATTTATAGGTTTCTACCTTTTTTTCTTCCTATAAAACAGGACTGAAGTTCCTCTCCCCTTACTATGAGGCAGATATTGATTGTTGCCTATTATATGTGTAGTATATTATAGCAGGAGTCAACAAATATCAGAGCTTCTTGTCTCAACAGTAGGAATCTGGGGCAGGGAGGCAATGAGCTGTACTTGAGTTCCACACCAGACATTTGGGTGATGCTTACAAGTAGGGGAATTTCACTCATATGTCTCACATGTTTTCATGAATGGTTTGGATTTGTATTTTTATTTTTATTAAAACTGTTTAGCATCTATCATTGTTGCTGTGCTATCTTTAAGTGCTTTGTTGTAGAATGAGCCCATTAATATGTTTCTGTTTACAGCCAAACAGTTCAGCTGTAAGATTTTGTAAAGACATTGTGGGTTAGATGTTTCTTTGCCTTTTAGATATAAATAATAGATTATTTCTTTGAGAAGTACATTGCTTCTAATTTATTAGAAAATAATTCAGTAATTGAAAGGGCCCTTTGAATGTTATGTTGACAGGTTTGAGAAAACCAGAGTAGACTTCAGGTGAAGTAAATAAAGGCACACATATCTTGTATAATGATTACCATTATTATTCATATTAATAATACCACTACTCCCAGGAAATAGTATAAGAAAGACTTTTTTTTGCCACAGTCTGATGCAACTCCTTTCTACAACCTTTTTCATATCTGGAAGAAATATCATACAGAACAGCAGCTACACACCTTAAATTAAGAGTCCAGTGAATGTGGTTATGTTGAGGAGTTCTGAGAGACAGAGGTACTAATTTGTAGAAAGATAATTAAAGAGAGTCTACATGCTGCATGCTGTATCACAGCCCAGGCTCTCCCTTCTCTTCTACATTGCTGCTTTTCTGACAGAAGGCTCCTAATTTGGGATTTTAGATGCCTGTAAGAATAGGTGTCTCACCTGGGTGATATATAAGTATATTCCCTTCAGAATAGCGAAGGATAATGTTAACTGCTATTTTTAGGGATGATCATACTAAAAGTCAGTATCCTGCCTTCAATCCATTCCTAGTGCTGGGTTCAGCTTGGGTAGAATTAATTGTCTTCACAGTAGCTGCTATGAGGCTGTGTTTTGGATTTGTGCTGAATACAGGATTGATAATATAGAGATGGTTTTGTTATTCTGCTTTTCGTGCTGCCATGCTGGTGAGGGGACTGGGAGTGCCTGGGAGGGTGGGAGGAGACACAGCTGGGACAGGTGACCCCAGCTGACCAAAGGGATATTCCAGACCATGTGACATCATGCTCAGTAGATAAAGTGGGGGGAAGAAGGAGGGACATTTGGAGCGGTGATGTTTGTCTACCCAAGTCACTGTTAAATGTTATGGAGATTTGCTAAGATGGCTGAACACCTGCCTGCCCATGGGAAGCAGTGAATTCATTGCTTGTTTTGCTTTGTTTGTATGTGCAGCTTTTGCTTTCCCTATTAAACTGCCTATATCTCAACCCATGAGTTTTCCAGTTTTTATACTTCCAATTCTTTCTCTGATCCTGCTGGTTGTGGGAGTGAGTGAGTGGCTGGGTGGGGCTTGGTTGCTGGCTGGGGTGAAACCATGATACCTATCTAGATAGGGATTTTTTTTCAGCAGACCAAAATTTTGGGCTGGCGATGTTAAATAAGCTCTGCTTTCATTTTTGCAAGTATTTAGTAAGCATTTGGTTTGTGCATTTGCTCTCTCCTGTCCTTGTCTGCATTCGATCCCTTTAGAGATTGGAAAGGAAAGGTGGGATGAGAATAATTGTTTTGTTTCTGATTTTGCAAAGTGCCAAGCATGCTGCAGCACTACTGGGATGGTCACTAGAAGCGTCCCTGTAGGCAGTGTTCAGAAATCAAACTATTGTTGGTTTCTCAGCACCAGTAGAATGTTTTGATGCCTTTTCCTGGTCTTAAAATCAAGAGTCAAACACGGTTTTACAATCTAAAACAAAAAACGGTATTTTAAGGGAAGCTGTCATGGTAAAAAGGCACTGTCATTTCCATTCTTCTGGGAAGAGAGGAATATCTGTAGTAAAATTGCAGGAACTAGAATCTTATTTTCTTTCAGGATTTTTTGTTGCATGAATCTCTCTTCATTATTTATATAATGTGATTTAATGTTTTATATCCATATAGGCAGTTTGGTCCTGGTCTCGCAAAGTTGTGTCTTTTATATCTTTCATGACTTTCTTGAAACAATAGGATCTCAGCATTACTGATACAAGGACGTTTGTTTAGCAGCAGAACATTGCCTAGCTCCTGAAAATCATGGTATTGATTCAAAGTGGAAAAGGAATGTGTCTGCATTGAGTAGATTTAGTAGTCTGGGACTGCATTCTGTGACCTGTTTTCCTACACAGAATTTAGATAGAATATTCTACTTTAGCATTTTAAAATAGCTGACTTTTTGCATTTGGTTAATATAACTCAATACTAGAGAGTGGGAACTGAAATGTCAGGAGGACTGAAGCTAAGCAGTGTATATCAGTCTTCCTTCCCCCATGTATTGTCATAAAAAATATTATTTTATTCACATTTGGATTTTTTCCCATTTTTTTCATTATACTGTTATCAGGACATGAACGATAATTCAGCTTTTGAAATTTAATATAAAATCTAGCATCCTGGTAAAACAGCTGCTGAATCTAGTAATTTTCCATTTGGCTTTGTACAAACCTTGCTTGCTGCTGTTGTTTTGTTGGTGGCAGTTTTTTTCTGTTCATTTTCCTCAGGCTTTCTAATGTTTTGAATGGCTGTTACTGAAGCTCTTTTGTGCTTGATCAATTCAAGGCTACTACTCTTTCAGGGATCTGATTATTGACAGTTCTTTCTTGTTGGGCTATCAGGTAACTTGACACCAGCTGTATGGTGGGACTGTCCCAAGGCATCGTTTTAGGATACAAATCTCTAGTGACACTTCAGTGATTCAAAGGAGAGAGAGGATTAATCTGGCTGCAGTCTGGCCTGAGATTTTGCAATTACTGCAGACCTGCCTTAGGTAAAACATACAGGCTATGTCACTGCAGTGCTAACACATTCCAATCCTTTCTACAGAAAATGAATTTCTTTTGTAGTTCTAGATTTTATTTTCCATATTAAGTATTGTTCTTTTACATCTTTTGGGATAATTGTTAATGTTCTCAGTGCACCACAAATTAACAGGACTTCTGTTTTAATATTGCTTTATTGCCATTAAGGAACTGCAGTAAACAGCCAGACTGTCTCATACTGGCATGGTTTGTTAGGAGACAACTCTTTGTAGTAAATCCCAATCCTGTTAAGCACTGATTAACTTGTATGGAATCTGTCCTTGTCCATGTAGTGCTTTTTATATTAATACCTTGAGGCCTCGTCTGAGATGGCACCTAGATTTGAACTAACCAACGTGTGGACTGGTGGCGAGGGAGGGTCCTGGCCTCGGTGAGTGCCCAGGCTGGAGGGGCCACACCAGCAGTGGGAATGGCAGCAGAGGGAGACTGGACACCCCCACAGCACCTCTCTGACAGAGACGGGGCAGACCCCATCTCCTATGCCTTACCCCAAACTGTACTCTCTTCCCTGCTTTAGTGCAGTAGTTTTCCAAACAGCAGCAGGAATGTAAGTGAGGAGCCAGGTGTCTCAATGGCTGTGTAGAGCTCCTATGTGTTTGCAACATGTTCACTTCTGCCAAACTAGGAGTTAAAATTAATTATGCAGACAATTTCTAAAGATCTCATGTTATAGTCAACCTTATTAATACTAATTCAACTCTCCTGTATGCCTCTTAGATACTTCCCACAGTCCTGGAAGCCCCATTTTTGTTCTTAGATTTTTCCCTTGAAAAATTCATTAATTGGAGCTATTCTTTACCAGATCTTAGATCTTGGAGGGGTTAAATACTATTCAAAATTGGAGTAGAGTCAAAGTTATCGATATCTACATCCAAGCATGAGAACTGTAGCATGCTAATTTTGTTACTCCTGGTCATTATTTTGTCTGGTAATGAATACAGACTTTCAAGGGCAAAGAGGTAAAATTGGGTCATGAAACACAGAGAGAAGAACTGCATGAAAGGAGGAAAAACAATCACAAAAAAAAGAAATCAAAAGGCAAGGGGTGAAAACTACCCTCAGTATATGTGGAAACAGTATCAAAATCTGTGATAAAATAGAGCTGACAGAAATGTGATTTTCTTTTTTCCAGGTGGCCATGTGAATTTTTCTATACAGCTTTGTCATGTGTTTTATCTGGTACCACCAGACTTCTTAACACTCTCAGTTCACTTGTGAGACTAAATAGTTCCTTCACTAGACAATGCTGCACTTTTTGTAAGAATCACATCATTCTCATTAATTTTAATGAGCATTTAATGCATCTCAAGTGTGTTATTTTTACATCCTGAAATTTGTGACTGTTGAGGGGTTAGAAGCATGAATTTTTATTATTATTTGACCTGCACTGCACCGTAGAACTGTCTGTTCCTGGCTAAGTGATGGAGCAGCCCTGAGTATGGAGTATCTTTATTCCTTCTGAGTGAAGAATGAAAGGTCTGGCATATCTGTGCCTTAACACAGATTAATGAAACATACAATTTTAAGTCAGTCACAAGGCTTTTAAAGTGGTGTCTTCTGTGGTTTAACTAAGCACTAGAAATTCACAGGGAAACAAAGAAACTCAAGTTGTCAGAGGAGTATCATTGTCCTGTCAAAGCATCCAGTCCCATTTACGTTGTCTTTCTATTATGTAATATTTGCCTGAGTTTAGTTATTTTTATTTACTTACATTTCAGAAAAACAGGCATCTTTCTCTTATCTCATTCAAAGAAGTCTACTAATGATGTCAGTCTTTTTCCAGGTAGCTGACCACTTAATCAGAGAAAACCACTTCCCTAAATTAGACAGCTGGAGTTTGTACCTGTATATTAGGTTCTATTGACTTGATTAAATTCTATTTTTATATGTTTTCATTGGCAGAACTTTCTGCAAATAGAATAAAGAATTTTTAATTTGCCTCTTGCTTGATCCAAACACGCTGTTCTCCCCTTGCATTCCCCATACTTCCTCTTCTTGATCAAATTCTAGTTGCTCAGATTAGGAGTAGTGACAAGCCTGCCAAAATCTAAATCCAATCAGCAATGCAGATTTTAAAAGTAGGGACTAATATTCAGTGGTGGTCATGGAATCTTCCCCTATTGCCATTTACAGTTGAGAACTGAGGCTGATTAATTACTACTACAGGGTAATTTAATAGTGTTTTAATAACAGTGACTTACATCTCAGGGAGGAGTTCAGAGATCCAGGAGGACATCCATTTTCTGTGAAATACTGTCCCATTTAAGGAAATTAAACAGTAATCTGCAGTTTAATTGTAACAACATAAAGGAATAAAGACGAAGTAGTATTTGAGTATGAAACAATCAATTGGTTTGTGGGGTTGTTTTTCATCTTGTGACTGTTCTAATTAAATTGTCCAACACTCTTGTTGCACATGTCCTTGCTTTTCTGGCGTTCTTCACTAGCCTGAGTACTTTGCACATTCAAGGTTTGTCAGACAGGTGAAAAAGAAAGTTTCTCTAATGGTTTTTTGCCACTGGGATCCTACCCCATCAGTACTGACTATGAAGGACCTTTGTAATAAAAGCCCAACACTGCAGCTTATGACTGTACTACCCAGTGAGGTCAGAGTTCACTAATGCATGTGTCGAGTCTTGCATCGAGACAGTACTTTTTGAATAGTTCTAAAGCAGTGAAAAGTAAGGATTTCTTTCATATGAGAATTTTTATTTTTCACTAATGGTAGCTCATTGCTGGCATTTTGGTTTTCTCAAGGTGGTAATGTTTCCCAGCTACTATACTCTGTATAGCTCTGTAGCTGCCAAGGACCAAGGTTGGGTTTAAAGAGTTGTTTGTATAAAATCAGTAGGCACAGGTGATTTTGAGAATATGTTTTTCAGGTAATTGGAAAGTATGGATTTGCTCCTCTAACATTTTCTTGTGAATGTTCTGATAAACAATATACCCTTGTTTTCAAGGCTGATGCTCAGATGCAAATGAGTACAGCAAGAGAATTCTCCCTGTACTGAATGCAGCAGTCACAGCCAAAGATTCTAAACAATCAATTGGCTGAATTACAGTTGCAGAAAACATTTGTTGAATAGTTTCAATTAAGGAGCAGTCTTGTGAGAATCAAAGTTGCTCGGCATTTGAGCAGTGGCCATATTAGTTCAGCTAGGTCCAAGCGATTACACTCAAGTCCAGTGTTTTTCCATACATCTGAAATTTTATGTCTCTCCTGACCCTAATTGTGATGTGGTTTGTGGGGCTGAAGGAAGTTTTTAGGGCTCATGTGAGCTCTGTTGCTGTAGGGTGAGAAGAATATCATCTCCACGGCACAGTGAGAAGCTGTAGTATCCATGTTGCTGTGCTGCAGCGAACATGGCTTTGCACCTTGTAAAGAAGTGACCTGTGCTTACTGTGGCAGGACTGCTACTGGGAGAGGAGTCCAGATGTGATCCCACCAGCAGGTCCTCCCCCAGTGCTGGTGGTGGGAGTGTGGGGACAGAGGGTGGAAAGGAGAGGCGGACTTCCAGTACCTTCTCTTCCTGGCATGGAGGAGCATAAATTATCTGCAAATTCTACTACAAAACCTGTACTGTGAATTCAAACTGTGATTATAGTCACAAGACAGAGGTTGGTCAATGGGTCTTTCTAGCCTAATATTCTGTCTCTAGCAATCAGTGAGGGCAGATGCTTAGGGAAGTGCATAGGAACATAAATAGTGATCCTTCCCCTGCTAAACCCTCTCAACATTCAGTGATTTAGGGATTATCCAGTTCAGCACTCTACTCAGCAAAAGCATAAAACATCTAGGAAGATCCCATATTTTGGACATCTGTACAGTCTTTCTGGAAACAGAGAGATTAATTTTGTTCCATCAGAGGTCAGTTCAGGCAAAGCATTAAAGTTTTTCATGTTCAGGAGTGAGAGGACTTGACTGGGCAATAAATAACTCATTGCTGCTTGATATTTGCAATACAGCAAGGTGTAAGTACTTCAGGAGAGAGAAGTCTGCTATTTTGGGCTTTATGTACACAGCTAATAGAGAAATCTGTCCCTCTTTCTGGCCTGACGTGTTTTAACACTCACAGTGCTTATCAACAACAGATCAATCTCCGGTCAATCGCAGCAGAAGATGCAGAAAATCAGGGTATGATCATTCAAATAAGGACCCATCATAAAACTGCCTTCTCTAGTGAAATAGCAGGAGAAAGATGAAGGGGAGAGATACTTCTATCATTTGTGACAGTCATAGCTATTTGCAAGTGCTTTAATGTTGTGTGCTATAGCTTCAAACATAGAGTGAAAGCTTGGTGCAAAGCACGCTTTCAGCCGTCATTCTGTAAGATGCAATTGATATCAGATGTTGTAAGAGACATGTGGATATGTAGTTTCTGCTCTTTTGTTCTGTTTGCGTGCACATGTGTGGGAAGCTAAGTATTTTTCAGGCTTAGGGAGAAATGGCTGCATTGCAGTCAATGAGAGTTAAATCCCAGCTTTATTGAAATCAGTGGTTAAATCCAGCATATAGGAAGTTGGGTTTAAAAAAAAAAAAACAGAGCAGAAATCCAATTTGAGATTTCTTATTACTAACCTTGTGCAAATATAATTCTTCTATATGAATTATCTTCATATCATGTCAAAAGCGTGAGAGTATTGGAATAGTTTTCCCCCAGAGCTCTGTCAGAGTTTTTCCATCAGCTGAATTTTATCATTGTCACTGATATATTTTTCATCCAGGATTTTTCTTCACCAGAGTCTGATAATTATGCTGACTGGTTTGGCAACTATTTCCATGGGGAACTAGTCGAAGAGCACCGTTATTCTCACTTGCAACTGCAGCATATTTTGAACCTGTAAAGGAAATGTTGGTGCATTAAACTAATACTTCTGTGTAGGGGCTAAGAGGGGGAATCTGGACCCAGAATTTATCTTTTTGTAGGGTATTTGGAGTTCAGATTCATGATTAAATTGGAACAGTGCTTTGGGGCTTGGGATGCATATTGGAAATGACCTTGTAACATCCTGCCTTGCTAAGCTAGGTAATGTTAAAGCAATATGGACTTGAAGGAGGAGCGGCAGACACTTCACTGCCTGGGATTGGAGTCATCGAGTGTTTGTAGCTTTGACTCCTGGAGGTAAGATCCTGCCATCCTGACTGACCTTCTGGTAACATTGTGCATTTCGGGAAGCAGGATGGTGAACATTATTGGGAGCTAACACTGCTGTGCTTGAGGAAATTAAGAGATTATTTCTGTGTGAAGTTTTCCTTGAAGTTTCTCCGCCTTCTGAGGCTACTGCCCTTACCATCCCTACTTAGTGGTTTTGTGTATTTTGAGCTCTTTTATGACTCTGCTTGTTTTCTCAGGCATCTTATTTTTTGATGAGTATTAAAGACTGCTAATAGCCAAGTATTAAGGACCACTAATTGTTAGAGGCAGGTATTATGATAAAGCAATAGGAAAATTAATTGCAAGAGAACATGAAGTAATTCAGTTAAGAACAACAGCCTTAGAGTAGGTGAGCACTAAAATGTTAGTGGTTGTGTAGTGATTCATCTGCCTACTTTTAACAGCTGCCATTTAAATTGAATTTAAATACTGTAAACAAAAGTCTTTTTGTGGTGTGCTTGAAACTGTAATACAGCTGCAAAGTTCCAGAGGAAAATGCTGCATTGCAGCTCTCCTGTTTCACAGCAAATCTCTGCTGGCATGTAACATGCAGAGGAGGAGCTTCAACACAAGCAGGCTCTTTTCAGCTTCATTATGCAGATAAGTCGTCTCTATCATCCACATTATAAAAACATCTTTAACTTCCTTTGGGGATGGAGGAGAAAGAGAGTAAAGAAGGAATGGGGGAAAAAATAAGAGGTCAGACAGCTTACACACTGATTTCCCCCGGTATTGCTGTTTCAGTGTTTTTCAAAGTGCACTGGGTTTGCCTTTGTACAGATCCAGCTGATTTTGACATCCACATTGTTTAATTTCTACTACGGCTTATCACTGGGATTTAATATTAGACATTGTGGCAGTGCTTTGGATGAGTCTGAAAGGAGTATTCTGGGATGCTTTAGCCAACAGGCAGCCCTTCCTTCTGAACACTGTGATTGATGTCTGGTTGCTGACACCAGGGAAAGTGAAGACCTTCCAAATAACCTTGAAAGAGAGCTGGCCAGCAGCCTCCACATGCCTTTAAATATGGGGGAAGGGGGTGTGTGTGTGTGTGCATAAAAAAAGGAGGAGGGATTTAGGAGTCCCATATTTACAGCATTCATATTTAATAACTTGCCTCCTAAAGAAAACTCCCTAGTTGTCTGTAGTTTCTCACAACTATTTAAGGCAAGAGGGAAAAACAAGTGGTCCAGATAGTGCTGAGAGGAGTGCTGATAGACTTTGAGGAGAGCAGTCCTTGAATGGTCTCAGAGAACACATTTACATAAATGGGATGATTTAGTGCTGTGTCATATCAGGTGAAAAATGGATTTGGAGAAGGGTTTTGCAATCCTCTCAGCAGGACTCTTCAAAATTTCAGAGGAGAAAACATCAGCATCCTGCAGGCCAAGAAGGAAAGTGGGAACTCCCAAGCTCCCATCCTACTCAACAGAGACTAAGCAGATTATCCCTTCCAGAAAGAACAGATTGAAAATGAAAACAGGAGAGCTACCATAAGGCTTTTCACCATTGACACACTACAGGTTAATAGAGAATATTCTGTTGCCTTCCAGAAAGCTCAAGATATCTTAAAAAGATACACAGAAATCTGCCTCCATGGATATCAGCAAAGAAGGGACTGAAAAATTGAACCCTTTCTTTTTGGAGAGGGGAGTAAATGAAATGGGAATGGAAAGTTAAAAAAAAAAAAATCAGCAGCAACAACAGCAACACAACAAACCTACAAAAAACCACTATCACCAAACCAAAGTGCAAAACCAGTAATATGTTACCACTATTTCACACCTATATTTTCAACCCTGGTCTATGTTTTCCCTTCTCCCAGGATAATTTCTCTAATTTGAGTAGAATTAGGAAGGCAAGGTATCCTGAAACAGCTGTTTTTCTTGCAGAAAGGAAAAAAATCAGCAGAAAACAGTTTTTAAAGGTAGGAGAAGCAGTTTGCACACAGAGCTTTTGTTCTTGCCTGTTTTACAATCCATGCCTTTTGCTGGCCCATGAAGTTCAGCCCTTGCATTTGAAGCCTAATGCTGAATCCATTACAGTGCTCTGGTGAGCCTGCAATGAATTCTAGTCATTCCTAAGAGGATGCTCATGGCTCAGTTAACAAGGTTGAAGTTGCCTGGCCCCGGGCTACATCTCCTATTTTGGGGTGGAAATACTTTGGTTGAAAGGTTGAAAACACTTCTTCTTTTCCCTTCTCCTGTCTCTTAACTTTTCATCAGGGATGCATCATTTTTGCTACAGTATTAAAATATTTACAGAATTGTTGGAAAACAGAGGCACCGTTCAGACAAAATATTCATAAACTTCCCCCATAGATTATGCATCCAAAACTGCTTCTAACAGTGCATTAATTAATTAAAGTACCTGTCCTATTGTTTTTTAAAGTATTTGTCATTGATGGAGTGCATCTGCTGTTGAAACAGTACCTCTGAAAAAAACCAAGAGTACAATTATACAATATAATACTGGTTTTAAATTAAAAATACGGAAAGAAACTGTACTTCAGCCTCTTGAGAGTCAGTCTGAGTGCTATAATTTGGATACAGATCTTGAATTTAGCATGTAGAAATAGCATTTCTCATCCTTGATCAAGGAACCCACTCCTTGTTCAGATAAAAACAAAACTATTTGTTGGAATAGGACAAGAATTGCAAAAAATATCAGTATGTTGAATACTTTCATGCGGAAAATCTGGTCTGGCAAACACTTCGTGTTTGGTAATTGAATGCAGGAAGCAGCAAATACAGTTAATGGCTTACTAGTGTTCAGGAAAGCTGCATGGAAAAAAAGGTGTGTGTTGTTCCCAGAGGTGATGAATGTCTTTTGCTTGAGTGATTTCTTTGCTGTAAATGTAAGTGCAGGTCAGATCAAACTATGTGTAAGTTTGTGATAAGCTTGTTGAATTCTCTTGACAAAAAAACCCCAGAGAGAAATAAAAAACATTTTGAAAAAATTTTCACCTTTTTCAATAGTTTTCCACTTCCCAAGAAAAACTTGTCCATTTTGGCATCATCTGAAACAACTTCTTTTTACTTTTTAAATTTAGCCAGGAAGCCAATTGTCAGCTTTTCCATGTTCCTTTAATTGATCCCCATCTGGTAGTATATGATCTTTTCCAGGAAAGAAGACTGAAAACATTGTAAAGCTTCCAGTCTTCATTTTGCAGCAGAGGTCACTTGTTACTTGAGACTTGATTGTTTTCCCACTTGAAAGCATTAGATTCCTTAATTATCAATAGTTAGAACAAAATTATTCTCATTAACTTTAATGTGAATTTTAAATATAATAAGGTTTAAAAAATAGATCTCTTTAAGACATCTTTAACTGTTCAGCTTCTCTGTTGAGCAAAGTTACTTCTTGCCAAGCAAATAGCTCTTCAGAATTTTCCTTATGGTCAGACAAATCCAGTTCCTGGTGATTACTTTCCTCATGTTTTGCAAAGTCTCTCTGTTGTCTATTACTGAAGGCAGAAGATAGGACAGAAGGGTGGTACAACTGGGAGTAACATCAGAGCTTAAAAGAAAACTGATCTTCAAGAAGGATTTTGTACCTTGAAGCATTATTTTGTGAGGAAGTGTGGGTCTTTAAGTGTCACAACTTTAAGCTGTGGAAATGACAGAAGCAAAACTTAGAAGAAATAGATATGATGGCTGGACTGAATGCTTTTGTAAGCTGTTATAGAAAAAGAAAAAGCCAAGATGATCTCACTTGGTGAATGGATGTGACAGACAAATAATGTCAGTTTGACGTGCTTTTTAGAAGACCTAGATTGGGAAATCTCAACTTACTAAATTCTGTTCTGATAAAAAAAACCTCTCAGCTGGTTATCCTCACTTGCTATGCAAAGGTTAAGAAAACTAGGTATTGTATCTTCCAGTGAATTGACAACTTGCCTTAAATTTTTTTTTTTTGGTTGGGTTTTTTTTTTTTTCACATTCATGTTTGTATTTAAACATACAAAAACTGCATTTTCTTATGTCCTATAGTCTGTTCCATATTGCAGTTTTTATTGTCTATTATCTAATTACCACCAATTCTGGAGTCTTTGATCAAGTGAACAGTTGTTAGAGGCCCTGAACCTGCAGCTTGGCTTCTTCTAGCCACAGATATCATTTGAAAAACACCAATTTGAAGGAGTTTCAAACGTACTCAATCTTCACCAGAAGCTCCTCATATGGAAGACAATGGCAGAATTCACAAGAAAAGTTGTCTGTGAGACCAACCCAAATTAAGTGGTCTCTAAAAATCTGCCTTCCTGAAGTCCAATCTCCATAATAATACGGCTAGAAAACAAGAGCACAGGGGAGATCTGATAGATCACTCACTGAAAGTTCAGGAGGCTTAGAAGTCTACTTGTTATCCATCTTTGAGAAATAAAGTTAATTTAACTTAGTAGAAACCTATTCATGGAGTGAGAAAAAGAAAAAGGAAAGAATTACCAACCTGTCATATTCTGTTGCAGAAACGTGATCACAGTGGTGTTCGCACAACAGAACTACAAAATGCTTTGGGTTGGAAGGGACCTTAAAGTTCATCCATTTCCAACCCCTCTGTTGGAAAGGCAGGGACACCTTCCATTAGACCAGGTTTCTCAAAGCCCCATCCAAACTGCCATTGAGTACTGCCAGGTTTGGGGCATCCACAACTTTTTCTAGACAACCTGTTCTAGTGCCTCACCACCCCCACAGTAAATAATATCTTCCTAACATCTAATCTAAACTTACTCTCTTTCAATTTGAAGCCATTCCCCCTGGTCCTGTCACTTCAGTTCCTGTTGAAGCTTGCCTCTTAGGCTTCCCTGTAGGCCCCCTTCAGATACTGGAAGGTTGCTGTGAGGGCTCCAAACAACACTCCCTTCTCCAGGTAGAACAGCTCCAACTTTCTCAGCCTGACAATGAAACTGTTCACTCTTCATATTTATAGTGCACAAGTGCAAAATACTTAAAATATATTCTAAAAGTAACATATGAATAATGTAGTCAAGTTACATTTGAAAACATATTTCTTTTTGCATCATGCAGCGTATTGTCGTCTTTGAAAGTAGCTTCTCACTCAGATAAACTTATTAGGGATAGAGTTTCTCTTCAGTATTAGGTAAATAAAAATATTGGCCAAGGAACTGAGAATGATATACTAGTGTTTTCATTAGTATAGCTAGCTTTGTGCTGGTCACTGTGGAATATTAAATATTTGAAATCAATAGAGTGGCTGTATATATACAGTATGCTTGAAAACTAATTACTAATACCTGACTTCTCTGCATGTCTACATTCACTTCAGCAAATAATACTGGGTTTAATGATGATAAACATGTAGTACGAACTGGCTGGCTTAATTAAAACTGTTGGGTTGGAAAAGCTTAATGCTGTGTGAGGTTTTAAGTCAGGCTTATAGCAGGTTCCATGACAGTTTATGTCTGGTCATTATAAAGCCCCAAAAACATATGCCACCCCTCAAAGCAAAGCAAGGGGTAAGCCAACCTTTCAAGGACCCACACAACCATCTGTGAGGACAAAACCTCCTGCAGCCACAGACGAAAGCAGGGACTGCAGGGGGCTGGGATCAGACCAGGACAAGAGCCGCTGAGCCCCAAGGATCTGGGGAGGTGGCAAACTCTAGCTCCTGCTGCTGCCTCCCAGGAGGGCTGGTCTTTCCCTGGGCCAGCATATGCCCTAATGCCCTAGGTAATTTAGGAAGGGTTCTACATGGAGAAGTCGTGTTGCTACTTCCTGTGAGGATGACATAAGTTGAAGAATGGAAAAAATTCATTTTGTCCTGCCCTGCTGAGGAGCTTTGGGCCAGTCCTGATTCGCCCTTGTCCTCCTGTCTGTTCCCTGTTGTCACAGCATAAGGGTGCTTCACAAGAGCTAATAAATTTTCCCTTCCAGAAAGATATTTTTAGGGAGCTGAGGCACACCAGGACATTCTGAAATGGAGCACAGTGGAATTTCACTGGTTTCAAACTCAGATATGTTCAAGCAGGTTTAGAGCCACTGTTACAAGTCCTGACCTTGACCTAACGCACTTGCAAAAACTGTGCCACCAAACCTTGAGCTCTTTAAATATACAGAGATATGGACAAAATCACACTGCTGAAGTATCTGTTGTCAAACCAATGCATAGCCAGTATTCATGCTGTGTTTTTTGTCAAGTATGACAGTTTTAGCTAGGGAAAAAGAATGTTTTCTAGCTGATTTTTACAGTTACATTTCCAAAATGAAATATTTCAATGTTTCCCTAAAAAGTCTCTCTAATTTTTAATGTGAAAAGGAATTTCAGTTTAGTTTTTACAGACCTATGTAGCAGAAGCTCACTGAGACGTTTCACTAACACATTAAATGAAGTGTACTGAACTTAACAATGGTTGTTATTTTGGGTACCTTACATAATGGGAAAAAAGCCCATGCAAAGAACAACCAATTGTTTCCTTTTTGTAGATTAAGTAATGTTTTTCCATGTTATATTTTTTAACTATTATTTTCACAGGGTATTTCACACTAACATAAGCCTTTATTAAATTACACAGTTCAGTCATTTTCTCTTGCATTAGATCAGACACATTTCCTCTAAGTTTTGATATGAAGTACTTCTGTAGTTGATCTGTGTAGTCTTTCATTCTGCCAGATTATAATGTACAAAAAAAATGGACTTCAACCAGATTCTTTCAGGCTATGTTCTTAGAAGTTATGTCTACTGACTCTCAATATCACTGTAAATTCAAAATTAAAATAAATTAAAAAAAGAAAAACCAGAAATGAGTAGCTGTGTCATGCTGCGAAAAAATGTTTACTTACATTAGATAAAAAATGTATTTAAAAGAATTCTCTGAAACAATAGTGGAAGAACGGGGAAGTATGTGGTATTTGGGAAGAGGGGAATGCTGGCAAAATGAGGTATCACAGGCCTGGATGGTGTCCAAAGGCTTTTGTGATTAAGTCCTACAGAGGATACATGTACTGATCTTTTCTGAGTGGCTCCAAACCAAGGATCTGATTTGAGGGCTTTAACTCTCTTTCTGGCATTATCCTTTTGACAGGGACTCAAGGTATGATGCCATTTCTGCAAACGTGCCCTCAGCTTGCAATATCCCAAAGCCAATGTGGTAATTTCCTTCCACAGGAAGGCAGCACTGCTGATATGTGGTATTGACCAAAATTTCTGCCGTCATTTGCTTCACTCTTATAAAGCACTTAGGAATTAAGCAAGAATTTTAGAGTTTTGAGTAAACCACAACCACCTCTCTCCTTATCCTGCTCTCCTTTTACAATGGAATGTAAAATGTCAGTTCATCGTTTCAGTCCCATCCAAACGTAACCAGAAGATCAATTATTTGGTTTCTACTTAGGAAAACAAGGAGTTTGGCCTTAAGGACAGCTTTTGTTCAAAGTCGCTTGAATTTGAATAGCTGCTCACCTGCACTTGTGAAAGATTTTTCACTGCTAACTATCTCCTAAGAAAGTATTCTCTGGACACATTCATTTTGTTTCAGATCTACCTGAAGGCTATGCAGCTTTAAAATACTTTGCAGAAAACAAAATGAAGGTTTTGCTTTTATATAAGACAGATACAGCTATACTAAAACTAAACAGTCACAGAAAAAAGCCAGTGGATTCATCCATATGGAACCTTTTTGGCAACTTCTTTGTCCTGGATCTCTGCAGAGGTATCCAGCTCAAACCACATGTACTATTGCTTAACAACTTAAGAAAAAACCCTAAGATCCTCCTTTGACAGAGATTTTCAAGGAAAAATATAAGCATCGGAATAAAACAAGGTCTCTCACATCTCCTTCCTTCCTCGACAATCACTGCAGTCTTTAAACAAAAGATTACTGTAAAATGCGGTGTTTCATGGCGCTGTTCCCCACAGCCACAAGAGGGGGTTTGAAGAACACGATCTGCTTCCCGCTTCCAGACTAAACCTTCCCTCCAGCACATGGTATGTTAGAAGTATCATGAAACCAGTGATTTCCTGAAATGACTGAAATTTTCAGTCATTTTGCGTAATGACTCCTTCAGTCACTCATTTGGGAAAATGACTAAAAGTTTCATGCGTTCTGCGAAGTGACTGACGTGCTGCATATTCCACCAGACTATTTGGCTGTTTGTTTCACCCAGTAACAGGCATATTGTGAAAAGGACTGTTATTGGATAAGGATCCTTTGCTTTTTTTTGCTTTGACTGCTGGAGATGACACTGGATTTTGAAAGTAGCTGCAGAAAAGAACTTTACAAAAAGTATGAGAAGTGTCCAAAGTGCTTGATACTAAAGGGAAAAGATAGTACAGTTATTGCTGAGATCAAAAAGGCAAGCCAAGATCCCAAACTCAATTCAAGACTTGAACACTACTTGCTTGTAAAGTAAGTTTTAAAGAAGAGACTTTTTTTTTTTTTTTTTTTTCTGTTCTCATCATAATTTGTCTCTTCTTTGGTTATGGAATTGCTGGTTAGTTCTTTTTTGTTTCCTCTACTGCCCATAGGTGTGAAATTCTATGGCTGGTGACAAGAAGCAGCTAGTCAAAAAACATTGGACTAAAGAAGCATTTTCCATATACTATGTGAACATTGAAGAGAGGTATGATATTGCCAGAAAAGCAAGAATTGTTACATGCTCTTGTCATAAAGCATTTATCATCTGAATACGCAAACATCAAAAGACAGACTGCTGAGTTCTTGAGATTTTTCTATTTGGTGTGCCAAAATCCTTGACTAGTGGCCTTGCTATAAAACTGATCATTTGAGCAATGAATACTCATCATGAGGCCAAGCTGACTTTATTGGTCTGCAAGCTTCATCTCAAGGCAATTTGAACGATATAACAGTGTACCAAGACCACCTTCTTAGGTTTTGTGTTCTCTGAGACCTTACCTCAGAGGGAAACAGAAACAGCCTTTCAGTTTTTCAGTATTTTTCTCCTATTTGGCAACTCTTGGTTGGGTCTTGGTAACCCTACTTGGTTGGGTTGCAGAGTGATAAAGGAACTCAAATTGCTGCTGAAGTCATCCAAGAAATGAAGCCTCTGTGGCCTCTGTTTGGCTTGGTATGGGAAAGTAAGATATTCACAAATCCAGGGGTCTCTCAAAGGGGGTATTAAGCAAATGCTCTAAGCATGGATGGCAGACAATAATTCATGGGACTGGACTGTGGGGACTCACTTTGCCCAGTTTTCAAAAGCACCGCCCATCAATCTGGAATAGATTTCTCACTGTATGCAGCTTGGTTTGGTACCAATCCCAAATGTGGGCACAGCTCGTCAGTCACCTCCACAAACAGCAGAATCTGCAATCAGTGTTCAGTGCTCTTTCTGATGACTCTGGTGCACCCACATCCCCAGCAGACACAGTGCTCCCCATGCCTGATACAGTGCTAGGCAGTCAAATGGCAAGCACTGCTAAACTAAGCTCAAGGTCAGACTTGTTCCTGTAGAGCAAGCTCTCTCAGAAAGGATTCATCCAGATCCACCGAATCCTCCACCCATCAATACTCAAAAGCTAACTGGTCCTTTTAAGGCACCTTGCCAACCACTTCCTGCACAGTCCCACCCCATGTGCTGTCCCCTGCCCTTGTCAGCTGTCCTGGCCACCAGGAAGGAGCCTGGGCAGTGCTGGTTTTGCGGGCATGGCTCTTGGTAAAGCACCATCTCCAGAGGGAGGAAAACACTGAAAAACAATATGGAGGTAATACTGATGTTACAGCTACCTTAGTTATGAAGACAAGTTCAGTTCTGGCATGCGAGACTGGAAGATTTCAGAAATAAATGTAGAAGTCCATATGGCTTTAGAAGTAAATAAATTATAAAAAGCTCATGCGTTGTCTTTATAACTTAATTCATGTCATAAGGTATCAGGCATTTCACATGGTGCCTCCTTACTTGTTTCCCAAACTTCATTAAAGGTGTGAAATTTTCTCTTATTTCACAGAATAACTGAATGAAACAGCCATTTTGTGAAATAGCTGAAAATTTTAATTATTTCCTGAAATGACTGCTTTCAAAATATGACCGTAACATATACAACCCTGGAATCACCCATTACATTTTCAGTAACATATACTTCCCAAGAAGGCACATGGAACAGAAATATTGCCCATAGCTTCATTTTATGCTGTACTGAGAGGGGAGAAAAGGAAGAGGCATGTGTTTTAAACCCATTAAGACATTTTGTGCTGCATGAAGTGAAAATTGTTCTCTAATGATACAATATAACGTATCCTAAATTGGATTATAATATACACCCCCTTTTACAGTATCTAGTTAACTATAAGTTGCCTTTCTGGAAGGCACTCGATGATTTCACTGCAGTTACATAGTTTAGAACAAAATAAATCATCCAAGTTGAAGAGTTTTTTCATGCAGCCCTGTGTCTTTTGAAAGAATGGCTTTGATGCATTTTGTTTTTGCAGTGCACTCTATCATAGGATTGTAAGTAACAGCTCCTTCACCTCTAATGTTTCCCCCACACTCCTACCTTGTTGTTTTCTTGAAGTGTCTCATGGGTCAGTGTGAGTCTCATAGCTGCAACCTATTCAACCTTTTTGTTAACATCCCTGCTCCTTGCCTTTTACCTTCAGTCTGCATATTTTTAGTTCTTTCGCTTTTGTATTAAATAACTATTCTGCAATTAAGAATACTGCTAGCCCCATTTTTTCCTGTTTTTCTTGCTCCTCTTTAGGAAACTTAATTGCTGCCTTTTAAACTTCCAGGTTAGAGCAGCAGGGCACAGAAGTGCAGTTCATCAAAGCCATTGTATTGATGCTGATGCCTAAGTTGCCTGACATGGGATACCACAGACTAGTAAAAGTTCATTATTTCATTTGTATTTGACACATGACCTTGAAAAATGTAAATAACTATGGCAATTTGAGAGTTTGCTCTGTCATTTAATATGCACGGTCCTCTTTCTCCTCTTTTCCTGTTTCTTTTCACCATAAATTTTCTATCCCCAAGGAAAAGAAATCAGATACATGTTATCTGAATGTAATTACAACTGAAAAGTGATACCCCAAAATCTTATGTTATGGAAATCTTATAAGCCAAGAGAAGATGTCTGTGAAAAAAGCACTCAAGTTCTGTTAGGAAAAAAAAAACCCACACAACAAGAAAAACTCCACACTAAACTAGGATTTTCGAAAATGCCTAAGGATGTTGAACACCCTAACTCTTGGCTGTCCACCTGGAGAAGTTCTCAGAGCATCTGACCCAGAGTTATTGTGGATTTCCATCACTTTATACACAGATCTCTTGCAGGTGCCTGTCTGTGAAGCACTGAAGATGTACCCAAAATAATTAGTCACTTCTGAAAATTTTGGCCTTAGGCAAATGCTTCAAAAACAACTCTTCTGTCTCCATCAATATTTGCTGAGTGGATCTGTGTTCAGAAGGGTGTTAGCAGGAAGAAAACATGGTATGTGGCTTTGCATGGATATTTGAATTAAAGTGTTTGGTGGCCTTTTGAAGCTCTTTAGGAGTCATTGTATGAGAAAGCAGTTGCAGTGATAACAGCTACCAGGCAATAGGAGCAATAAACAGATTGTGAGCCGCTCATTGGCTGCACAATGCTTCCATGAGCCATTTGCAGATTAATGTTTATTGACAAGTAAATCTGCAAAGCTTTGAATCTTTCAGTGAATTATTTTCAAACAAAAGAAGCAGCTAAATATGTCCAACTATTTGGAAGAAATTTAACACTGTTAGTAGCTTAGTTGAGCATAAATTTCAAGTATGAGAACGTATGACTGCCTTACACTGGTTTCATTCTGAATTTGCTGTCTTGCTGAGGATCTGTCAGGAGAGCATAATGTTTTTGCTAAGTGCATCTGAAAAGTAAGTCAGCTTGTTCAAAAAACCGTGGGAAGGAGAGTTGTAGATGAAAAATCGTTTTGTACATTCAACATGATGAGTCATAAAATACCTTTAAATACCATAAACCACAAAATATTTTCAAAAAAGCATACGGCATGTGAACCCAGAGCTCCTTCCTTTTCCAGACAGAAGAATGAGCAATGAGATATAGAAAAGGTACAGAATAATTCACAGACTGTTTTGATGGAGGCTTGTCCTTGATGTAAAATGGACATTAGAAGAAAAAGCAGCAACACTTCGTTCACCACACCTTGTAATACATGAACTCTGCCATGAAGGAGCCGTAGCCCTGGGGTGTGCCTTACTGATTTCCTGTTACCGTTGTGGATACAAAAATGCTGTTAGCAAGAAATTTTCCGGCTTCTTTCTAAGCCCGTGAGATACTTCTCTCTCTCACAAAGATATTAGCAGAGTTCTGTAAACTATGAACACCTGCATCCTTGTAGAACTATGTTTATGGTACAGTAGAAAAATATTTTGACAATGGATGTTTTAGGATTTTAGCCAATCACCCCGGGGGGGGGGGCTGATCCTTTGTCCAATTAGACTATAAAGAAAAAAGTCTATAAAAGAGTCTGTAAAATAATTAAATAAAATCAATCTTGCTGCACAGTTCCTGCCTGCTGGATCTCTCTCCTCCCAACGGCTCCAGGAGACAGTAATATACCATGCTCTCCTGTCACCTCTGAATCTCCTTTTCCAGGCTGAATTGGACCCGATATCACACCAGTTAATGCACACATTCACAGGCTTTTCTCTTTTTTACAGATTTTTATGATCTTAACACTGTAACAGTTGCTTCTGCATTATATACATCCTTGGAAAATACTTCATTTCAACCAACGGCCGTAAGGGACATCATGAAAAGAACATGCCAGATTAGGGATAAATTTTAAAGAATGGTAGCCAAGAATAAAGTCATTATTGTTGACCGAATCCAAGCAATCTTGACATCTTACATATGACCTTGTCATAAGGAACAGGGCTGAGGAAGTATGTGTAAGTGTATGTATCATTGAGGGATTTAATTCTGCCAAACTCTTAATTTTTGAATGGGCTCAGAGAGGTCAGTGAACTATCCTTTAATTTCATTAGCCTGGCACTTTGAACACTGGATAAAGTCAGTTTATTTATTGCTTACATTTACACCATTATTATCTTCAGATACTGGGATATTCTCCTCTGTGAACGTAATGCACTTTTCATTATGATTTGCCATTTCATGCTGGTCATTACTTCTCTGCCTAAGCTTGGGCTGCAGTGCAACCTATTACCCATAACAGGAGCTCCTGGTTTCACCTGGAGCTTGTGGCATTTTCACATGATGGTGAAGAAATTTTTAAACTTAGGCAGCTTATATCTGAAGTGATAGTTAACGCTATTTGTTACTAGGGTCCTCTTGGTTCTGTTTTTGTTTGGTTTGGTTTTATTTTTATTTGTTTGTTTTTTTCCCCAAAAGCCCTAAACAATTGCTGTAGTGTGGAATTATATGTATATAATTTACATTTATTATTTTTAACACAGCAAGATCAGAAGTTATATGTTGCATTTTTTTTGCTGCTGCTGTAGAAACATCTACATAAACATGGGAAATATCCTGAAGGCATTATTAAGATCCAGTCAGAAAAAGGTGTTTTTTTCTCTGGGAAATTCTGTTTCATCAGGAAAAAAGATATCTTGGTCAGCAGGCCTATATTTGTGTAATGTGATCTAACATCTCATGGAGAAAATAGGATTTTTTCCCTCACAAAAATAATCAAAACTTGACAATTTGACTGATCCCAGAACATTTTTATTCGGTGGTCCTCAGGTTTGTGAGTACTTTTTACAAACTGTGATCACCCTACAAAATAGTATGTGTCTTTTCATGGTGGGTTTTTTTTTTTCTCCTCTCTCTTGGTTTTGTTTTTTACTTTTAATAAAGATTCCTTAATTTTGTGTTTCAGATTGCCTTTATTTCACTCTCTGTGTACCTCCTATAAGCATTAGTACAACAACTGTGTCAGTGAATCACAGATCTATGTGTGTTCTCCATGCCTCAGTTATCCCTGTTTTGTAAGTGTCTTCCCGAAGTTTTTGCTCCTGCTCACACTCACACAGGTACATCCCTTCCTACTCCTGTCACTGTGGGAAATATCAGGATGATTTCCATTTTGACTATTTGATTTTGGGCTGAGCTTGCCTACAGATTCCTCTAGTCCAATCTTATAACCATATGGTAAAGGTCGCTTCTGCAGAACATCTTCACGATGCATCTTGTCCATCACAAAAGGGTACAATCTGTACTCTCCTCCAGACCTTTACATGGTAATTACTGCAAAACCTTTTCTCTTCAGCACTGGCAGCTGCCAGCTTGGCCCTCCTATGTCCTTTTAGTGTCCTGCTGCACAGGTAAAGAAGAATACCTCAAGAAGAATACCTCAAGGTCTAGGAGGAACCCTCATGCATATACACCTTTGCAGAGAGGTAGTATGCTTTCTGAAAATTCAGTTAAAGCGAAAAAAAGCCCTGAATCAAAATGGAGGCCCCACTGTTTCTGGAACATAATGCTTTGTTGTGGTTAAACATATCAAGTACAGTCAGCTGAGAAGCTGATTTTCACAGGGCAATGGAGACAGAACAACATGTTCACTCTCACCCAACAACAAGCTGAAATGTGCTGTGAAAAAGAGCCCGAGACAGCCTTCCTGCCCAAGAACCTTTCCATTGCAGAGGGAACAATTTAACTCTCTTTCTTAGAAGACTCTCTGCTCCTCTGTCAGAGAGAAGAGTGGAGCAGATACTCTGTGAACACAAGGTCACTGATTGTGCCTGTCTGGACTGGGGGAAGGAAGCCCTGAAACTTCTCTTACCATCCATGGGAATCAGCACATAGGTGCTGGAGGGCTCTGTGGGGAGCACAGCTCTCTTACCTTGCCTCCATGGCACAATCAATGACTGTACACTTAAACACCTTTAGGCATTTACATTTTCAGAGCCTTGGATGATGATTTATTATATTTACATGCGAGGCAAAGTAAAAAACAACGCAAAAAAGGTAAGGAGTGGGGGAGGGCTGTTGTCTGCCCAGTGTGTTTTCATAAAAGCTGCCCTCTCTCTTGCTTACAGACTGAAATAACCCTTGCAGCTACTGCGTTGTGGATGTGTTTAGGCTTAGGTCGTAGAGCATGCATGACACCCTGGGGCCTGAATCTGCCTGTGTGCTCCTCAGTACTGAGGCTTGTAATCTTGCCCCTTAGGTACAGATGATGTTAAACCAAGCATGATTGTTAAAAACGAGTGTCTCTTCTCCACCCAAACCCACCATGGGGGTAGGTTAGGCTGCAGTTGTGCTGAGTCCTGCACCAGCACAGCAAAGGCCTGGAAACCTCTAGAGATGACGAGGGCAGCAATGCTTAGCTGGGGACAAAAATTAGAAATGTCCTACAGCAGATCTGTCACAACAGAGAGTTTCTAGTCTGTTTGCTTTCCAGCTTCACAGTCCCTTCCCCTCCAGCTGTTTGTTCCTTCCCTCTTGGTCCCTTGCTGTAGCCAAGGAGGGCTGTGTGCTGTCAGCTGCCTGCTCCCCTAGAACTCTAGTGGCAGTGTTCTTCTGCAGAAGCTCTGTGCAAAATTACTCACCTCCAGAGAATCTGCTTACTGTAAACTATGTTACACAGGCAGAGTAATCTAAATGATTTTAGAGATGTCCACTGTAGTTCTGGATTTTAAAGTCATGGCAGCAGTTTGAGAGATGAATAATTCCCTTTCTCCTTGGAGTACAGGTTCAGCTGTGTGCCATTTAGCATGTATCTATACTGCTTAAGCTGACCGGGCTCCCCAGGAAAGTGGTCACAGCACCAGCCTGACAGAGTTCAAGAAGTTTTGGACAATACTCTTGGGCACATGGTGTGACTCTTGGGGATGGTCCTGTGCAGGGCCAGGAGTTGGACTGCATGATCCTTGAGGGTCCCTTCCAACTCAGCATTGTGATTTTGTGGCTTCTGAGACCAGAATAGTTTAGTTCCCATATTATTTGCATGAAAGTTGTATGTTCAAGATAAGCTGCAGAGCTCTCCACAGTGAGATACTTCACTGCTGTCAGCACCTCACTGTGCCTCTTACTCCTCATTTACGTAATTTTGAGTGATAACATTGGTGCATTGCTGCATAAAACAACAGCTGACGTATATTTGGTGCTTGGACCCTCCCTCTATTTCTGTGTAAATACATAGAACATAACCTGACTGCACTGTAACAGGGGCTGGAATAGGCTAGAAACTAGCTTATGAAAGTCAGCACTCAAGTCCTCCAAGACACCTGCTCTGAACAAAGACTAGTGGTGTATCCTTAGAGCGTGAGACAAGAATTGAGCTCATTTAACAGCTTTGAATTCCATCACAATCCTTCTTTGTGGGAAAGACAAAATATATCTGTTTCATTACATGAGTTGAATTTGTAATTTGTAATTCTATACTTCTGCTTTTCTCCAACTGTAGAGGCAGATAATGCATTGATTTCAGATGACAGAGCTAATAAATGTAGTTTGTTGGAATCATATCTATTTATTTCTTTATTTAGGCAGTTTAGACTAACTTAAATTACTGTTTACTTCTTTTCTCCTCTGTTGACAAGTAGCAGGATGACAAGAGCTTGTGTTCAGGCTATTCATAGTAGAATACTTTCATATCTGTTATGTTTTTCTTCTCCTTCTCATGGCATAAGGGTAGCATGAACAAATGCCAGTGATCCATTATTTGTTTTTTAATAGTAAATCCAGTCCAGCGCTTGTAGATGGGAATTTTACAGGAGTAACTGTCTAGTTCACAGCAGTTTGTCATTGAGCTGAAATCATGCACAGCTTTCTCAGATGTTGTGGTCAGTTTTTGAGCTGGGGAGCTCTTGGATGTGCCTTCATGATAATCTAGAACATAATTTAATTTAGTTTTTGACATACATTTAAAATTTTAAAAAAATATTTAGATATTGGTGTTTATGTTCTTGCTTCCTCCTACCACATTTACAGAAATGATTTATGGTGGCAGCTATTTAAGGTGCAATCTCCTGGTTCCTGTTAGCCTTGGAAAAACAGCAGGAGTTTTATGGCATATCTTCAGACTCCTACCTGAGGAAATGCTGTGTAACCAGTGTCCTCAGTCTATGTTATATTCCTTGTCTCTTTCCAGTCTATAAAAAAGTAACGTTTGAAATGCAATGCAGCTAGCTATCTGTAACTCATAAACTTGATAAAACATGTAATTCATCTTGAAGTATCCTAAGCTGTGACATAAAAAAGAAAATCTCAGGCTAGGAGTGCCCTGGCATGTGATTTGTCTGCTTACCTCGGCTGTTCAATGCACTGGAGTTTCTCTGGGTAAAGCTGCTGTCATGGCTCTCTGTTAAGGTAAAATGTCAGGCAGTCCCCCCAGCTTCTCCCTCCTGAATTTGATAAGAATGTCTTTTTAGTCCTCTTTTGTTCATCTGTTTAGGGGATAATCATTGGAATCCGTGTGATAGCCCATGACAAGCAGCTGTTGGCAATTTCACTTTCTGTATTTGTGCAAGTCCTCTGGGGCTCTGGTGAGGGAAAATTTTGAAGCCAGAAAGAATTACCCTGTGTGAGTTTGGTTTGCAGTGCATTTTTTATATATATATATCTTTTTACAAGGTCTTTATTCTTAGAGAAGTGGAGAGAAGAGTGGGAAAATTGCCTATATTTTGGGATAATGTATAGGGTTTTTTTACTACTGTTTCATGAAAAGCACACAAGTCTTCACATGCTTGGAATAAAACCAAAAGTCTCCATTTCTGTTTGAACAAGAATAACACTCTCTTTTATTAACACCTATGGTATCTGAGGCACTGGTCTTCAAATGCTTTGCCTCACAACTAAAAGATACATATCACAAACTTGTATCAAATACAATTTCTCAAGTTGGTTTCTTTAAGGAGAAGAGTAGTTGAAGAGAAGAAAAACAGCTGACGGAAGAAAGTGTTATGGGAAGGGAAATGCAAATTACAGGTAACTGAAAAAAATTGTTAACCCAATCCATGTCCTGATTAAAAGTTGCTGTTGGGTTTGGTTTTGTTTCTTTTTTTCTTTTTCTTAAGGATGATCTGTAATGGAAGCATATGCCTTTAAATTCTGCCCTCACTTGAATCTTTCCTGTCTTGGTAAAAAAAGAATTCCTAGAACTTATAAACACAAAAAAAAAATTTCTTCCCAAATCCCTCAGAAGTTCAATAAGCTCAGCCCTTGATTCACAGGGGATATTTTCCAGGCCTAATCATATTTATAGCACAGGTACAGGGATGAAGCTGAGGCTGTAAGTTGACTCTATCTGGCTAAAGGAAAAAAAAATACTCTGTAATCTTTTTGTTTTTTTCTTTTCCCCCACAAATGGTGGCATCTCTAATGTAATCTACCCTGAATAGTATATGCATTTTGACTGATGAATGGAGATATGTAACCATTTTTAATACTCTGTAGGAATGGCCAATTACCAAGCATGAAAGCATCAGGCAAAGACCTGCAACAGATCTTTGGCTCTTCTCTGGCACTGTGGGCTCATACTGCTGAAGAGCACAAACAGAGAACATTAGGATGAAGGAAATAACTCAATTTACTTGTTAGGAATGAAATTACAAAGACAGTTCAGGAGTTGAAAGCTGTATTCTTTGAGAAAGATGAATGAATGTCTTGTAGTACTTTTGTAGGAGGAGACAAAATACCTGAAAAAATAGACAGGGAAGGCAGTGCTTTATAAGGTTTTCTGGACAGCTTCTTACACCTTATGCTTCCTAAAACATTGGTGGTTTGGTTTTTTTTTACATTACATTTTAAAAACAGTGCAAGAATTGAAGCTTAGATCAGCTTTTTTAGACATGAGGGTAGTATAATTAATTTTCTAACTGGCCCTCTGCTGTAACCTGGTGAGTGTTTGTATTTATTTTTTTGCTTATGGAAGGAAATGGGTTTAAATAGAAACCATATGGCAGTTGTACTCTTATAAGATAGTAAATGATTATTTATTTAAGATTTGTGAGAGAAGTAAGGTCTATTATTAGAACAAGTCAAAAAAACAGACAAAATTTTATGCCCTAAAACCCTTTTTCAGGTCTGAAAGAGATGTAGTTATCTTCAAAGCTAAATACACATGAAGAAGGGTTATTTTGAGTTTAATTTGGTTGTTAATCAGTTGGAGCATATTAAAATAATATCAGTAGCTTACAGTTCTTCCTGTGAAATTTCTGAACGCTATTTCTCATGAAACTACGAAATCTCAAATAGGAAACACATAAAGTGCAAAGAATTTCTGTATTGTTGTCAGGAAAGATACATCTGATTTATTTAATCCTATTTGTCTACTTTGATCAGGATTAGGGGATCTTGGCCATCTAATCTTAATTCCTTCCAGAGACACACCACAAATGCCGAACACAAAAATGTATATGAGTGATCTGTCGAACTATCAACGTATGAATGGAATTAGACCAGTAAAGAAAAGCACTGGCTGGGCATTACCCTCCAAAAGCTAAGAGGTGGAGGAAGATAAACCAGTGCTGAAGGCTCTGAGACTACTTGTGATTCTCCCGCGTAGAAAGTGAAAATCTTGAGGCTTGCACAGTCTGTTAGAGACTAGGAGGAGTCTGTCATCAAGTGTAACCTGAGGACTTGTGACTCAGCAGAAGGACCTGCTCTACTGGTCTTTACTAACTCATTGTTTTAGCATTTGAATCTAATACATGCCTTCTCACAGCATTTGTATGACGTCAATATAGTCCCCATTTTACGGACAAAGGAATAAGAACCAAGACGATTCCCTTCCCTCAGGCAAAACATTCCACTTTGTGATATCTGAAAATGAAGAAGCAGCAAAATATCTGTCTTTATGTTTTCGTGATTCAGTATACAACTTTCCACACATGTGCTGTGAATACACATGCTGGATTTTGCTTGAATGCTGGAACGTGTTCCCTCTCTACAGTAGATGCTCCCTGATCTCTTTTTTTATCCATAGGCTCCAGGCTCTCAGCAACATGTAAGAAAGGGAACATGCCATTTTCCTGCTTCTGCTACCTTTTGGCATGTATGATCTGTACCAAAGAAATTATCATTCCAAAGGCTCGTCTTGAATGTTGCTAATGTAGCAAGTCATTATTATGCTTATTAAACAGCCAAAATCTTGTAAATTCAAAATTTACAGAGTTCTTAAAAAGTCCTAAATGACTTCTGGCTTGAAGGAAACACACTGTTGCTGTAGCTCCACTGCTCATGTAATCTGTACTTGAAAACCTCTTTTCCCCCTATAAGACAGACACATAATTCAACATTTCTAGAGTGTGAAGATTTAGTTTTATGAGGCAACAAAGAGGCAGTTTATTTTGTGGCTTCTTATTATCAAAGCTTTATAAATAACTAGAGGTATCTAAAATTCTCTATCCTCAGGTTTCACAAAGGAACTCCAACACTCCCTGCCAAAACCAAACTAAATCAGGTTTTCCATTGAGATCTGTGACCTTGGTAGTTGTCCCTTATATCTGAGGAATGGGAATGGATGTATTTTAGAAGCAGCAATATTGCATTAGGCATTTTGTTATCATCCACTGAGTATGTCTTCCCTTTGTTTTACAGTCATGTGTCCTTACAATCCACAAAGCAAATAGACATCTGAAGGTGTCTTTAGTACAACTCAATTTATCTGAATAGAATGGTTGAAAAGGAATATGTTTGTGTATGGGGCAAAAAGCAGACTGACTCTTACCTCTCTGTGGAAAAATAAACTAAACTCAATTAACTGGAGATAACCGTAAAACACTAAGAAAAACTTACACTAATCGAGTTTATTATTGTCTATATAAATTTAAGAGGAGAGAAGTGACCCTCTCTTTAAGTCTGATTTGCCAAATTTCTGATCAGATCAATATGTACAGTAATTCTGCAAAGCACATCAATATAATTAGCAAACATAAAATGTAAACAATATGTTGAATAGTGAATGAGCATCAGTAAATACTATTTTAAAGACTGAAAAATAAAACCAATATTGTATTTGGGATTAGCACTTTGAGCAATGGAGCCACAGAAGAAAATTGGTAGACTTTGATGAAATTGGGGAGGTTTATTGTGATTTCATTGGACCAATGATTCGGCAAGCAGGATCTATGCATCATGGCAAGAAAAAAGTACTCTGTAAAAAACTTGTTTTGATTTGAGACATTTTCAGAGGGCTATTTTAATTTAATTAATGAAAAATCATAGGTTAATTGCCTTCTGCTTTAATGTGAGGGTATTATGCATGCAAGCATATTTTATTTATATCTTGACTGTTTGATGTACACAATCAATTCAAAAAGGGATAATGAAGAAGTGTTCCACCCTGTGTAGAATAGTAATTAGAGACTCTAGTGCAGGTTTTTTTTTTAATTGTTCAGTTCTGTAAACATGTTTGACATAATGCTGAGAAAAGCATTTGTCAAATTTTGCTATTCTTCTCTCTTGTTCTTCTTCTTCCAATCCCTTCTACCCCCATCCTTTTTCCCTTGTAGTCAAAATGCCTTGTATGGCATTAACCCTCACTGCCTCAGCAACAGTCTGACTTCATAGGACAACTGTAGGTCAGTCAACACGGCACTGAAGAAAAGCTGCCCTTTGAAGAGCTGTTGTAATGAGGAGTATGTATATCGATAATAGCAATGTTAAAATCTGTGGGCTTTGGAAGAGTCTGTGAAAGATGCTGAGCTATAATAAGGTGCTGTATCTTATAACAGCAACTGGGATGAATTGGGCAGAGCAGTCACTGGGGCAACAGGAATACCAGACCTTCTGAGCTGAGGCCATGCAAACTCTCTGTAGGATACTGCTAACAGCATGCTTGTCTTGCTGAAGGTAAAATGGGTGTTGACAAGAAAAATCCAGTCACCCGATCTTGAGAATTATGAGCCCCCACTAAAGGTTTTATTTTTCCTGACATATTTTTACAAGACAGAAGGTAGAGACAAAGCAATTAAATGAGGACAAAGAAAACACCCTCCACGCCTCCAGTTCTCTTGAACCATGTAGGGAAAAGGGGAGCTGTTGAATTCATTGTTCCCAGAGCATGTTGGAAAGTGGGAGGCAGCAGGACAAAAGAGTACTTGAGCTCCTGTGGGCATGTGCATATGTACACTCACCCTTCTCTTGGTAGTCGGGAATTGTGAGATCAGAAAATAGTGCCTGATCTCAGCAACTCTTCAGGAGTCTTCTTCTGAAAGTGTGCAGTGGAAGGATTACTTCCAATACCAAAGCTGTAGCACATCTGGATACATGGACTGTACTCAAACCTGCACTCAGCGAGGTGAGTCTGCAACTCAAATCCTGTGTTCAGTTTTGGTCCCCTCACTACAAGACAGACATTGAGGTGCTGGAACGTGTCCAGAGAAAGGAAATGGAGGTGGTGAAGGGTCTGGAGGACAAGCGTGATGAGGAGCAGCTGAGGGAGCTGAGATTGCTGAGCCAGCAAAAAAAGAGTCTCAGGGGGCACCTTATCTCTTTCTACAACTACCTGGAAGGAGGTTGCAGCCAGGTGGGGGTCAGTCTCTTCTTGCAGGTAACAATGACAGGACAAGAGTAAATGGCCCCAGATTGGGCCAGGGGAAGTTTAGATTTGATATTAGAAAAAATTTCTTTACTGAATGTGGGGCCAGGCATTGGAACAGGCTTCACAAGGAAGCGGTGGAATCACTGTCACTGGAAGTGTTCAGAAGTGTGTGGATATGGCACCGGGGAATATGGTTTAGAGGTGAACATGGTAGGTTTGGGTTAATAATTGGATTTCATGATCTTAGAGGCTTTTTCCCAACCTTAATGATTCTATGGTTCTATGATATTTAGATCTATGGAGAAATGAGGATTCCTAGAAATAGTTGTCTTCACTTGGAGCCTTCTCTTCCTTCCTGACAACCCCACTGTTTGAAGGCTGAATTAATTGATGTTGCCTTTCAGAATGTTTATCATGAAACAGAGGTCTTTGTTGGTTTTGTGGTGTGTTGTGTAATACTATGATGGCAAAGAGATTTCCATGGTTCTGATTCTCTAGTTGTATCTATACACATTCATGTAGACACAGTCTCTCCTCTATTATCTTCTAGTAAAGGGAATATAAATAATCTTAGATTGTATCTGTTCCACTCTTCAGTAGACCCTCACCAGTGGCAGCAGGCTGTCAAAGTACCTTTTATGTAGAGGACATGGATGTCAAGATCACAGGCGACTTGCAAACTGCTGTTCTTTTTCCCAACAGAAAATATAAGTATTGTTTGATTTTTTCATTTTGTTTCAACACAGCATAATCAATTCCTCATACGTGATGAGCTTCTTTTAAGTACTCAGATCCCAGAGGACGATCTCCTAGTTTCATTTGGCTTTTTTGGAATAATCTTAGTCCTCACAATAAGATAATAAAGTCTTGTTAATTCATACTTATTAGGCTACTGTATTTGAAAGACTTTAGATGCCATAAATAAAGGCTTATCTTGGATTTCTATCTTACCTTTATAAGGAAATATCTAAAGCTTTTTGCAGAACTGAAGTTTGAAAAAATCCCTTGAACTAGTGTAATTCAAAGGCAAGACCACTCTTTTGTCCTGTGGATAAACAAAATAAGACCTCTTAAAAAAGCATTAATGGTGAGAAACCCTTCTATAAATCTATCAATATTAAATCACCAGCAATGGGTATTTGGAAAGGAAATTTAGATGGAGCATGATCATCTGCTATTTTCTGACTGTAGTTCAATGACACTTTCCAGACAAAAGCAAAGAACTATGACTATGTGACTAAAACAACACATGAATCAGAAAGAGTTCATGAGGACTAGGGCTCATGCGTTCCTTGAGATGAAAAGAACCAAGAGTTCATCTGAATACAGAGATAATAAAGATGCTGATCAGAATTTCTCTGTGTTTCTAGCCCAGCAATTAGAACCATGGGTTTCCTTAAAACTGCTGTCAGGTAAATTAAAGAAGACTGCATATACATTAAACAATTATTTCAGTATCCTACATTTGAGTTTCTTGAATTTCTGACTGTGTACAATTTACATGATTCCTGCAATTGATCCCTATTGACCTGTATTCTAATGATGTGAGTATGAATTTCTCAGCCATGTCCTCCCACGCCTAGTAATTTCTTTTAATAACATAGGTAAGCTCCTAAAATTTTAATTATCCATTTTGCCATTGGTAAAATTTTCAAGAGTTCAAGTGAGACCTATTAGTGGACATGAAGAGAGATCACCGTTCACCAGGAAAAGGCCACCCCCAAAGGATCTGAGTTATTACCTACTTGGATATAAAATAATCTAACCTAAAATTAGACAAAATGATTTCTCTATCCAATTCAATAACTTCTAGCTGAAATATGGTATATATTTTTGGACGATTTGCTATCTTGGTTTAAATAAATGGCAAAGAAGCCAGTGCAAACCCAGGTAACTGGTCTCAATTGTTGTTTTCCTTTATTTTAAAATGATCTTAGATGTTATTTCAATACTGCATGGATTCAGCAGAAGTGACCAAGCTCAACCTCTTCCTGTATTTTCATCTCCTTAGATAAATAATTTTACTAGATCTGAAATCTACATCATCTTTGAGTAATTATATGATCATATTTCCTTCTGAATAGTACACGCTAAAGAGAGTATCTTTAGTTTTTCACAGTGATCAAGGTTTTCTAGATACTGAAACAATTCTTGGAGCTCTCCTTTTACATTCTTACATATGATAAATTTAGAAGCCATTACCAGTTACAGGATTTTGCTAATTATGTGACTGTGGTATAAACCACTCTCAAACTGATGTTCCCTTGATCCCTCAGTCAAGGGCCATATCCTCTCCTGCAATGAAGCACTGTGTTTGTTGTCCTGACCCCAAAGTCCTGTCCTTAACTGCTTTTCTTCCTTATAAATACCATCTTCTTAGATTCTTAGATTTAGTTTGGTTAAAACGCATACTGCTAAAATAAGCCAGTTTTCTTTTTGAAACTGATCTGTCCTTTTTAACTACTCCACAGATTTTTATATGACTGGCAAAATCTACCTCCAAGATTTTCCTCTTAACTGTTGAATATAGCACTGGACTAAGAGAAGATTACTGCCTGGAAATATCCCCAGAAGATGACACTTCCATTTTTAAAAATTTGTAGATTTACCACTTTTTAATCCATTTAATCTGTTCTAGATGATGCTCAGAAAAAAATTCAGAAAATAAAGTGTTTAACTGAAGCTCAGATGGAGAGCTGCTAATTTCATCAGAAGGAAGCAAGACTGAGTCAGAAGGGTTTTAGAAGCTAATGTATATCTATCCATAGAGAAATCTTGGCCAGACAAATTTGAAATTTCATCAAAAAATGATACAAACTTTGTCTAAAAGCACCTCTTTTTTACATCATTCACAGCATATAACTTCTTTTCACATAAAGTTTATTAAATGCTTTTGTTGTTTATGCATAATTACTGAAAATATTATCATATTGATGCAGTGTTATGCTTCATCTAGTAATATAGTATGAACTTAAATGATAAACTTCAACCCCAATAACACGGAGTGTTTGATTTTGGTAATTAGCAATTTTGTTAATAAGAAAAGGGAAAACAGAGATAGAGTGAAAACACCCAAATCCAGCAACAAAACTGAAAAACATTGCTCTGAAGTGGGTTAGTTGTTGTTTCTGTAGGAGAAAAGAGAAGTGTCAGGAACAAGTCTAGGAAAACTTTAAAACGCTGCTTTCTGGGGACAGTCTAGCAAGAGGAGGGCTGAAAAAGTCCCTGAGCTTGCTGGGCTGTGCTTAGAGGCACGTGGATTGATGGGGTTGCGAACCCCTCTGAGAGGTAGGTGTTGCGAGCTGTCCCAGCTCTGGTAATTAGATAGGTTCAGCGGTCTTTATGAGTGGCTTACGTTTACTGATTAATGTTCCACTTGTGCACAGATGTGATTTAGCTTTCTGCTGAATAAACACAACGTGGGGATGGAAAGGTGATAACTGCCATACTCAGCAAAAAAGAAGGAGCCTATAAATATGCCAGTGGGTCAATAGAAGTGATTTCATTCTGCCTTCACAAGACTGCTGATGAAGTCTGACAGGGAGCTCTACTTCATTAATGCATCACAATGGTGAAGAAAGCCTGAAGGGCAAAAAGAGCCACCTGCAGCAGATTGGAGCCTGGGCTGCAGCTGTCAGAAAACAGCCAGGGAGAAATGAAAAGGGCTGCAACAAGGAAATAAAGAGGATATCATAGGCAGATAGGGTGTGTTTTCACTCCTGCCTGAAACAGCTGATAGGGGAGGCACAGTGCTCAGGGCACTGACTGCAGATGAAGCTGTGCCGCTGATCAGAAAGAATTCATGGAGGAAGCGCTGGCAGTGTGAAAGATGTTTTGGTTAAGGCACTGAACAGAAAGCTCCAAGTCTAAGGATAGGTAAATGCTGAAAAACCTAATGGTTTATTAAAAAATAAGAGCATCTACTGAAGAAAAAATGCTCATGATACAAGAAGAAAAAAATAATACACTTGGGAGAAAGCACTGGGAAAGTATCAGATAGTCAGTATATAGTTGAGAAGTGCTGTTATGTGGTCTATTTCTGAAGGTCTTTCCATGAGCTTCTGCTCATGGCTGGTGTCTCTACTGGCTCCCCAGCTTCTGAAACTGCAGTTCCTGCCTGTCTGAAAGGAGTATGTTACTGAATAAAAAAATCAGTGCAAAGGGTGAAAAAAAGGAGAAAAGAGAAGGCTGTGATTTCCCTCTACTAAAAATAAGCTCCCCAAAAGCCATCCATGGACTTGGTTGAAATTGCACAGTGGTGATCTGTCTCAGCACATAACAAAGCAAGGAACTGAGAATAGTCCCCGTGGTCACTGGGAGCCATTGAACTTCTTCAAACTAGATCTGTAGGTCAGCAACCACAGGGAAGCCCATGAAAAGGTTCCTTTACTTTGTGGGGTACTGGGTGGGAAGTGTAGAAATGAACAAATAAGGACAAAAGTTCAGCCAGGCCCTAGGCAGAAGCACCTGATCCAACCCTCTGAACTTTTGGTCTCACTCATTCACATCTGCCCTGGTGTTTTCACATTGTCGCAAAGTCTGATCATTGCAAAGCCCCAGAGACAGCCCAAAACAGTCTGACGCTCCTGAGACCAGCACTAAACCCAGTGTTGACTCTGTCCCCATACCCATTTCCCATTCCTTGCATCTGGATCCTGTCTTTAACCACTGGCCTTACCTGGATCACAAGAGAGTCACCTATACTCTGCTTGTTAGGTGTCTGCTTTATTTTATTGAATTTTTTATTTATTTCCCTTTGTGTTCTTATCCTGTGTGCACAGTGGCAGGAAGGAGGTACAGGCAGATTGCTTACTGATCCTTTTGAATGTTTTCAGAAAATCCAGAGATTTCTTGTTCTCCTTTTACCCTGCTGGGCTGTCTTTCTCCATCACTATGGTTTCTATACAGATAATTATTACTTACAGACAGAAGTAAATTACTTACTTTCACTAACTGAAAAGATCTGAACTTTCCACAATGTGTTTAAAATTATTTTTCCATCTCCAACACTTGTAACCAGACAGAGGCAAAAGCTGAATCTATCACCTGTGGTACTTCCAATTTTGCACAGAAAAATGCCACTCTTGTTACACTAGATTTTAAATGAGATGGTCTGCCACAAAGCTGACTTCCTGAGGTGAAAGAGAAAATCCTTAATATAAAGATATTATACTAGAGAGGAGGCCATTGAATATATTTTTGTACAAACCACAGCTTGGGAGATTAAAATTAGAGGCACTTAGAAAAATGCTTATAATCCTCAGAGGGCAGAGATCAGTACTATATAGTTCTGAATCCTCCCCAGCTGACTGTTCCTCATTCGGCTATTCAGTGACTAATGACATATTCAGATGACACAGCTTGAGCTGCAAACACTTATGAGGATGGTGCAGTCAAGAAAATGAACTTAGAAAAGCTAAAAACAGAAAAAGAGCAGTCACCAGGCATCAGGATCTGCCATTTCTTTTGTGGGAGGGAGGAATTAGCTGTCTTTGCAGGGACATCACTCCCTGATTTGCTAACGGGTTAGGGCTTTGTAAGTGAGAGAGCTGAAACCTCTACCTGAGCATGGATTGTTAGGTCTCACCTGTAAATGAGTCCACCCAAGGTCATGGTGGGGGGAAGTTTCCAATGGGCTCATGCCTCACAGAGCAATTCACAGAGACTCCAGCAATGTCACTGCCTTTTCTTAAGCCTCCTGGGCTTAGGAGAAGGACTGGGTCATATCCTTGCCCTCTCTTTCCTTTGAGATCTCACAAGGTCATGGTGGCCCAGGCATGTGGCAACATCCACACACATGGAATGGATATGACAGGGAGAGCCAGTAATACAATGGGTGCCCATTCTCTGGTGTGACTCTTGTGTGGCAAACTACATGGGAGTGGTTCTATCATGAGCTCTCTCTGTTCCTCCGTATTAGTCCAAGTGGTTTCCCTTAAAGTCCCTCTTGAGGAACGTCTCTCTCGATGGAGCTTCCTGGGGCTGGGATGAGTACAGAAATCCTTGGCAGGGTAAATCAGCATAGTTAAGATTCATATGGACATTAATGGAGTTCATCTGTCTGGCACCTTCAGTCATCTTTAGCAGTCTTCAAAATAAACAATTTGGACCACAAAACAAATAGATCAAAAAGCAGCAAGCTCAGTTAAGTTACAGAAACCATCGATGAGCAAATAATGTCACAAGTCTGGCATCTGACTTAAGCAGTTGCTCTACAAAGGCTGCTGTCATGGAGATGCAATTGATCAGTCATTCTGCTCTCAGCTTATACCCAGAAAACAACCCAAACACCAGATCCTATCAGCTGCCAAAGCAACTGGGCTTTCCAGTGGAGCAAACACCTTGTTGTGCAGTGCAAGAAGCAGCATTCCTGTTCCTGTGCTCTGAGAATGATACATTACTTCAGCTTATAGCTTTGTGTGAACGTTGTGCGTGCCTGTGTTTAAAGAGCTGCATATTGCTGACCTTCAGGGGCTGCATCTGCTCAGGTCTCTCTCCCATCAAAGCACGAGAATTCTACAGCCTTGCCTGCAATAGACATATGATAGACATATTGCATTCAGAAACTGATGTCTCAAAGTACAGACTGCATTCCTTGACATAATTTGGCCCCCTGTGAGAAGTGATAAACCCCAAGACACTGTTCTGGAGCCTCAATGCAGTGTATCTGCATTCCCAGCTGGATTTCAGCTCATGGGTCCCAGGGGCACCAAGTCAATACTCTGAAGTAGGAGCATTAGAGCTAAGTGCCACATTGGCTGCTGCTGCAAAGCCTCATATAAATATTACACCTCAGTCTGCAAGGCACAAAATGTTTGGTTTCTGAGTCTATTAATATATAATGACGATATGGTATAATTAATATAGTTTTGATTTTCCTATAAATCCACATTGCTAATAAGAATGCAAAGTTATTACTCAAAACCCATTTGCAACAAATGGCCATTTGCAACAAATGGCCATTTTCACTGATTAAAAATGGAGTTTGTGTTTTAAGTGATATTTATGGTTTTACTGAAATTAATAACTATTAGATTATTGAGCTACAAGATAATTAAGAAAAGTGGTTTTGCTTAAACACACTTCAGAAGCTTCCTCAGGGAGATGTCCTTTGTTTGTTTTTTGGTTTTATTTTTAACATCTAGAATTCCTGCATCCACTTGCAGACTGAAAAATGAAAGATTTTTTGTTTTCATTGAAAAAAATCTGAACGTTCCAGATGATTATTCCTCTTGAGGTGTGTTGAGGTTATGAAGTAATAACCTCTGTATTGTGAATTCTTTTGTAATCTGAAACATCAATGCAAAGGTATTTTCATTCACTCACTAAAGAATGAAAAGTTGATGTATCCATAGAAAATGAAGCTAAATACCTTGGCCAAATTTTGCACATGAATATTAATGTTAACCCACTCTCTGTTTATTTAGAACTGTCTTAAGATTTTTAATTTTAGACTTCACAAGTATATATGTAAATTAGTACATGACAAAGCTGCATGCAATTTGAATGCATTCTTCATATTGCTGTACTTGTAGAGAACTTGGTTCAGTTGCTTATACCTGATTTGTTAAAATTTTTTTAAATTGCTTAATTAAAGCTATTTTGGTTTTAAACCTGCAGGGGAAATTCTTCTTTGACTTGGACATGCACAAGGTTTTTTCAAACTTCAGAGCAGTGGGAGAAGCTGTGCCAGATTGATCAAGCACCAATTTTGATCATTAAAGCCCTCAAAGTTCATTTTGTGATTGGTGTGGCAAATTATAGGAACATTGGAATACCATTCACTGAAGGTATGTCCTTCTCATTATTCTACCCCAGTTTGTGACAGCTTTGAATCCAGAGCTATGGGCATTGACGTTGATGTTTTGGTTTTTTGTCCTGTGTGCAACAGCTGTGCAGTATCCGAAACTTACAGAACCTTCCCTGTAAGACAATGTTGTTATATTGTTTACATGAGATTTTCATAAAGAACTGGTAGGTGATAGAACTTTGGTCATGAATTCCCGGAAAATCTGAAGTCTCCCAATACGCCTCAGCTGGGGAGGATTAAGAGAGTGCCAGGAAAGAAGTTTGTTTTTCCAGTATATTTCAGTGGGAGGGAAGAGTGTCCCAATGAAGAACCCTGAGAGTGCATGAAGAAGTCTCGCAGGTGCATGTTTTAGCTGAAGTGCTTGTCATGGGGGTCCCATGATATTTAAAGTCCAGCTGCCAGGCTTTCAGGTCAGGAAATTTCTCCTTCATACCCATGGGATCAGTGGCTACTCAGTGGTAGGACCAGTGGGTTTGCGTCCAGGGTTAGTCTCTTGAATCTGCCTCTTTACTTGATATTGAGGCAATGAAGCATCTGCTCTGAACAAAGTTAATAAATGTGTCAGGGAGAAGTTGAGGGCATCTCAAGTGAAACTGTTATTTATTTATCTTATTTTAGAATACAGTCAATAGATATCATCACGTTTTCCTCATTAAGTGCTTCCTCATTTACAAGCTATCGGTTTCCTATCCAATCTTGGAGCCAAACAGTATCAAATACCAAATGATCTTGAAGTTTACAATTAGGTAGAGTGAAAATGCTGGAAATGGGAAGACCCTCAATAATTCCATGGCATCAGAAAATTAAATTTCTGCAATAACAAATTACGATATAATGAGGTCACATTAGAGGAATAAGAGGCCCAGATGCCTCAATGATTTAATCTGTCTCTTCCTGTAGGCCTGCACCTTATTTTAATGAATATTTTGATAGATAACATATTTGGTTCAAAATAGGTCTTTAAAGACAGTTGTGAGGGTATTATATTTTAAAGATGCTATGATAGAAATTCATTTCATTAACTGCCTGATAAGAAAGAATCACTCTACAAATGTACTGATATCAGCCTTACTATTATGACCCATCTGCTCTTATTGAGTGAAGTGACAGTAATATATCTTTATTGGCCTCTTCCTTGAATGCTGTAGAGGCTCATTTTCTTTGTCTAATGAAAAGCCAAGTGACACTAATGAAACAGGTACTGCATATGCCTGAACACCAGCAGAGAAAACAGAACATCAAGTGAAGAGCCCTGTAAAGAAAATAATCAGGTGTAAATATATAAATGAGTCCAAAAAAAAAACAAAAAAGGGAGAAAAATAACAGTCATATCAAGAATGCTGATTTATTTATTTATTTATTTTCTGTTAATCAAATATGGGGTTTAGTCTAACAGCAAGGACTATAAGAAACTCTGAAACAGAGATTTGTTGCCCTTTTGATGCGAGTTATTTTTCAGTTGGAGAAAAATAGATCTTGTTCACAGTTTATTTATTTATATCACAGCTCAGATGCCTTTCCCTAGCTACTGTGATATTACCCAAGGGTCAAACATAAGTAGATTTGTTCTGAGTGCTCTCAGGTGGGGTGAAATAGCCCATCTCATTTTTGCCTGATTTCTTCAGTCCTGATGTATTGAAACAGTGCTCATCACTCTGATATTCAGTTTGTTGCTGTGTGATTATCATGCCATTCCCAAAGTCCACATTTTATCCCATGGTGCACTTTAGCTACAGACTTTCAAACACATTTGCTTTTAACAAAAATGGTAATGATGCAGCAGACATGCAGATACACCAAGTTTAGGTAGTTCATAAAAAATAGAGAATTTTGCATATCTTCTGAAGGGACATGCATTTCAGATCTGTATCTGCTGAGACATCTGCTGAGCTTCTGTTGCCATGCATATGAACGTGTCATTTCTCACAAGAAAATGCAAAAGTGGCCAAGGGCACCCAAAAATGAGACTTGTTTTAAGAGCAAATTTTGTTGTAGGCTATTGAAGGCTTTGAAAATAAGTTCTGACTTGACTTCAGGGGGAAGCAAATAGAGCAGAGCAGATGAATAATATTAGCTGGAGCCCTTTTCTTCTTCGGAATACATTGTCTGAACTATACAATGGTTCAAACCCTTGTGTTTGTGACTAGCATTTCTTCAGATATGAAAGACCTAACAATGGTACCATGAAAAAAGAATATCATAGTCTCCTACAAAACTATGCATGCCCAGGGCATGTTTTCTGTAGCTGACATTTGAGAATCTAAAAAAAAAAATCTTCTCTCATTGTTTCCTTAACCCGGGTAATCTTTGAATTTTATTAACTGCCAAAAAAATTAGAGTTTTCTAAATTATTTAGATCTTTTTCCTCTATCTAGATTCACATAGCCTAGATCAGTTCCTTATCAATGTAATGGGGGTTGATATCACTGGCTCTTAACTGCCCATGTAGAAATTTCAGAAATTTACAAGTATATAAATATCTCTAAACAAAATACAAAATCTTACCTGGAAAGACTGGTGAAGCTTGACAGACAGGAAATACCCAGTTAAAGTACCCTACTGTCTTGTATCTGCCAACTGTGTACATGCACTGCAATAGAGACTTTAATCAACATGACCCACAACAGTTTTTGTTCATTCTTTTATGAGTGGTCCCATATGTCATTTAATACTTAATATCCAAAAGGTGCACTGAGCACAAATGCATTCCTTTTTCCCGGTCTTTAATCTGATTCAGACATCTGTGTCCTCTTTGTAGGTATTAATGACTTCATTTATATACCACATCCATTTATATACCACATCCATTTATATACACGTCATAGGATGGTGTCTCAGGTTTACGAATTGGGAACAAAGTCACTGACACGAAAGCCAAAATTGCCCTATATCAGTTCCTTTTTAGAGGCTAGTTCTCAAGAATAGAGCCTAGTTTTTTCTGTGCATTCTGCTGCCTTTTATGTGTTCAGAGCACAGTTCATATCAAACTTTTGCAATTATGAGTTCAATACTCCAGCTGTTTCAGACTGGGCACTCAGAAAATGAAACAGTAGTGATCACAGAGATAGAGTTTGCACAAATGCTATGATCAGTATCACACAGAAAAACTACGATTTAGACAGAGAAAAAAAATCAGAGATCAGGATGATAGTACAGGGACTTAATCACGAAAATTGCTTCTCTTCTGGAAATTTTCATCCTGTTTCATGTAGTATATCCCGTTCTCAGAAACCAGCCAGAGATAGGAGTCCTTCACATAACTGTCCACTTCACTTTGATTCATCCTTAGGACATGATCTGTCCAGTAAATTGCACACGGCAGTACTGCAGATGAACACGATACACTGTATTTGTCATATAAAGTCATGCAACTAAATACACTCTGATAACGTATATGTGCCTGTGCATGCTGTAGATTATGTGTTCATATGGTTTGAGGCATTGCATAATTCTGAGTTCTTCACCTTGTAAACTTCCCAGCAGTGCAGTTGTTTTCTTTTTTCATCTTCTTAATAACAGTTTTCCAAGTTAAAAAAAAAAAAAAGTTCTCTAATGAAATCACTTTATTCCTTTCCCTCTCTCAGAATCAGCAAAAACTTTAGGTAGAAAAATGCAGTTGTTTTCATACATTGAGCTATCAGTGTCTTTTAGTAGCCCTAGATCATGAATATAAATGTTTACCTAGTTTGTTCCTCTTCCATCTTCCTCATTTATGCTGGATAGACCACTTAATCTGATTCAGAGTCCACTAGCAAGCTCCTAAATGGGCCAGCTGGCAGAATTAAATGCAAAATATAGTTGAAATAAAGGGCACAGTAGGAGGAATGTCCTTAAGAAGCTGATTTTAGAAGTTGCTTCTGACAAGGAAGTCGCACCCACTTTGATCCTTTCAGCACCTTCAACAGGCACATGATTCTGCAATTTGTTGTGGCAGCAGAAAAATGACATAGTATGTCAAAGACTGCAAGCCTAATTCTGTCATTACTAGCTTACAAAAGCTAATAAAAAATTCAGTATCTGAACACTAATGGCAACACTGAAAACAAGTTTACGATCACAGCCTTGTCTCCCTGTACTGCTACTGCCTCAAATTATTTTCCTATTCATTGAGATGGAGGTTGCAGCTGAGGACAGGCTTGTAGTGTAGTGGGCATTGCTGCTTAGCACGTGAACTTCTTGGACCCTCAAACTGAAAGAAAAAAAAAGAGGTAATTTTTCTTAACTTGCCACTCTGCTATTTTATTACCTCTTTGACATTGAACCCAGTGTGTACATGCTTAATGTCTCAGAAATTCTTCTCAATCAACATTGTTTCTGGTAGCAATTCTTCCTTCTATTTCATCATATTCCATATCAGATACTTAATTTACTTTGAACATCTTGTCTTTGATGCTTGTGAAGCTTGTCATTCATATGTTAATGATGTAAAATGAAGTTGACAGAATTACATCCGTGCTTGGATATATTCCTCAGTGTGCTGTTTATTTGCCCTGGTATCATGTTCATGTTTAGTTAGTGAATTTGCCTTATCTGGTTACCTGTTTGGTACCTGATCGTCCATTCTTGCCTTTGTGTTGTCTTGAAGGAAGAATTTTTCTCTCTTTGCACCCTTTTGATGACATTTAATCCGTTCTGGAGCTCCCAATATGTGTGGTCACTGTTCTCTCTGCTTTCTGCTTCCTTGCTCGAGTACACAGAAGAGACTGATCTGATCTGATCTGTACAACAACTCATCTGCATTTTGGTGCATGCATGACTTAATCTTCAGACTTTTGCACAGAAAGTGTGAAGACATTCCACCAGCTTGAACTTCAGGCAGAATATATCCATCCGTTTGAACCACCTGGAACTGTACTTCTTGAGGAAGAAGAGATATCCTTTAATTTGATTTCTGAGCATTAACTTTTTAACTATATTTTTCAGAAGAGGAATAGAGAGCAACAATATGAACAGCCAAAATAATCAGTATCAGCCCAGTAAAGTGTGACAGCCCCTCTCTGTGATCTCTCACTGCTTTATGGGAATAGAAGCACACATTCATCCAGTGCACATATTGTATATTAACTGAGGAGATATTTTTTGAACAAAACCAGCATTCCCAGTGTGCGTTTGCAACTCATTATGTCTAGGAATGAAGCCACATACCCTGTTAGAGCTGCATCTGCTACAAAATGCAACAGCTTGTCAGCTTTCTGGTTGCTGTGTGTACTTCAGACTGGTGCTCTTCTGTCTGTGTTGGACTCATCTTAGACTCTCAGCCTTGTCAAATCCTCTCTGGGATGAAACAGAGCTGCATAGGAATTTTCTCTTTCTGTCCCTCCAGCTGGGAATTTCAAGGAATTTATATTGGACTGAGTAAGAAAAGCAAGATTCCCTAAAAACCTTCCTGATTTAGAAGGAAAATGAGATCATTAGTGCACAAAGGAGAATTTACTTCACAGAACCCTGGCTGTGCTGCAGTGTGGCTCCCTTCCAGCAGAAATCAAGGAGAAGGATGCAGGAGCCCTCCCTAACCCAAGCCAGTGCCAGGATACGCACACAGAACTGAGATCCTAGAGAAGCTCCTGGGTCTGTCAGTTTCGGTGTGACCATGGTAAAGCTCCAGTCCCCGTGACATTTCCTCCCAAAAGACAAAAATTGCCCACTGACCCCCACACTAATGACCCAGAGGATCACACTATCAATTAGGTCAGATAGCACCTCTGGGGACTTTCTAATCCAGCCCCCTGCCTGAAGCAGGGTCAGCTAGATCAGATTTTGGATAACTCCAAGGATGAAGACTTCACAACTTACCTGGGCAACCTGTGCTACTTTTTGACCACTCTTGTAGCAAAGAACAACTTTACTTTCTATATTTAAATTTGTGCTTGTTGCCTCTTATCTTTTCACTGGCTATCACTGAGAAGAGCCTGGCTTTGTCTTATTTACTCCTTTCACTCACCATAATTGAAACATTTTGGATTGCTTCTCCCCTGCTGTATTACCTCTCTGGAAGATACTGAGTTGGTTATTCTCCCATGAGGACCAGGGCTTGCAAATGTGAAACACTTTTCTCAAGAAGACTCACATAATACTTCTTACTGATCTTGGTTCTGTCACAAACAGCCATGACAAGGTTGCTCATGTTGTTTTGCCTTCTAATTTAGATCCATAAGGTCTCAGCTAGCTCCTCACCCATCCTAAGGCAGAGTTTCATGGATCCCTGTTCCTCTGTCATGTACAAAACAACTCCACTCTTCACCATCCTGGCACGTCCTTCCCAAAGAGCCACTGCATTGTTCCAGTCATGAGCTGTCTCACCACATCTCTCCATGATTCCAGTGAGATCTGTATAACCCTGCAAATCCTACACCTGCAGACAGACCTCTTAATCTTCCTGTTTGCTCCCCATCCTGCATATGTTAGTGTACAGGCACTTCAGAGGGGCACTCAGTCATGCCAATTTCCTCCAAAATGCTAAGAGAATTTCCTCTGTATCCTGTAGGTACTTCCTTCCCTGTGTGCCATGTACTTGGGGTGGACTCCCTTCTGCCCTGTTTTGATGATTAAAAGTCTCCACTTTCCACATCTCTCTGCACTCTTTGCTTATCAAACCAGGGGACAATGACATAATGACCTTCATCTCTCCAAGTTTAAAGCTCTTCTCACCAGATTGACCAGCTTGTTTGCAAAGACTCCCTACCTGGTCAGGTGTCCTGTCTTTTCCTGTCAGTTCTTGATCTTCAAAGAAAATACCAGGGTCCTAGAATTCAAATCCCTATTTTCAACCCCAGCTATGCAAACATTTGTTAATGCACAGAATTGTGGAATCCATCTAATCTTCCCTGAGTTCCCCTTCTCTAGCAGGTCCAAGGAGACACCAATGGATGTCCACGTCCTTGACCCTCATTCCAGAGCCCCATAATCACTCTTGGCATGATTCTGGCAGTGCTATAGGTGCCCATGTAGAAGAGCAGTGGGACTTCTAGCATGAGGGCTAGATAAGCCTCCACAGTGTCCCACATCCAAGCCCCAGTGTGTCAAAACTCCCTGGACATGAGGTCTTGTCAGCAAAGGTAGCTCTGTGGCCCATTGCTTCCCCACTACCCTCAGTGCTGCCGTGGGATGCCATGCATCACCAGCTTTGGTCATACCATCGAGGTAGGGTTGGGGCTTTGTGACAACTCAAATAAGATCCAGGAGACCTCTTTCCTCACCTCTGATGCCACACAGATGTTCACCAGTGCCCAACACCTGTGGGCAGGTAGCTCATCTCCCTGGTCTCAGCCTCTGAAGAGCCCCAGGCATCCCTGCAGCTTAGATTTGAGAACCAGATCTTACCCTAAGGAGCTCAAGATGAGCCTAGAAGATTAAAGTTTGGGTCTTCATACATCCTTACACTGTCACAGACCCCAGCCATCTCTTCTATACACACTTACTGCAGAGGAAGTAATTTAAACAAAGCCTCTTAAGATCTCCACACAGATAAGGAGGGTTTTCTGTCCCTCACATGAAGAGCTTGAACAATTGGAAATACATAATCTATCTAAAAAGGCAATTTTTTTTTAATCTTTAGGGAATTTCTCTATCAGCTATTTCAACTCCTGATATATAAAGCTGCAGATAATACTGTGGATCACTGGTGTTTTCTGACAGATGTGTGGTTTTAGCCAGTCATGTTTATTAAAATGCCTAAATGTCTTGATTATCCTAATTGAAATACAACACCAAAATAAACTTTTCAAAATATTTCCACAGTGCAGGGTGTTATATAAAACCGTCAAAAAGTGAGTGGGCATTGTACTGATTTTTGCAGGAAGGCAAGTACAAGTATTTCTTTTGAAGCTGATAGAATACAGAAGGATCAGAGATATGATTTCATTCTCCTCTGCAAACCTCCTTCCAGATTCCTAAGTCTCTCACAAAGCAGATGTCATTTTGAAGATTCAAAATAGAACACAACTAAAAAAAATCAGCATTCTTAAAAAATTCTGTTATGCTTTATTCCCATTTTCTAGTAGAAAGCATGTGTCTTGAATGTTAATTACATATTATTTTAGGAAGGCAAAGGACTTCACGAGGCAGATATGAAACAAGCTGCACAAAAGCACCATGGGACAACCTCTTTGGTTCCAGTGGCTGGTGCTTTTCTGTAATCTCTTCATATTACTGCAGCTGTTATTTAGCCACCAGAAGCATAAATGACACACAAGAAGCCTTAGGAATAAGGCTCAGTTTAACAAAATTCTATATTTAGTCTTTTGGGTAAAACTGCCAGTATAAGCATTAGGAGCACTGAGATCCTCAGTTTCTGAACCTCTGATTTTTCAGGATGAAGGCAAAGAAAGGCAAAGAAACCCAGTCTGCTCATCAAAGAGGTTCCTCTCACCTATTTTATAGACAGCTTCCACTGAAAATCTTTTCCGCTGACTTCATAAGGCTTTGATAGGAGCCTTCAATTGAAAATGCAGAGGAATAACTGGATGACTTCCCAAGAGTTGCTCTAGAGCAGTGGATGGTTCTCTGGGGTCTCTTTTTTTTTAAAGCACCACATTTGTGTAATTGCTCTGGAAAACATGACATGATAGCCAAATTTCACTCAGAGACCATACTAATCCCTTGATACTACAGACTGACTTAACATCTCTGCGCCTAAAATTAAGAACAGAACTGCCTATCCTCTCTGGTTTTAGGCCCTCTTCTATGAATTGTTAAAGAAGCAAGAAGTACATATGTTCTTCTCAAAGCTGATACTGGTCTGATGATATCTCTGAGGTGGTTGGAGTTGCGAAGGGGAAATATCCTTCCAGCTGCAAAAATCAATTCACAAGAAAGTGCTGGGGCCTCTTGAGGTTAGATGATATTTAGGTAAGCTCACTGAGCTGTGTTTTCCTGCAGTAGTGACAGCAGAGTTGCACTGAGGCAGAGCTGCCTCTTGGTTTCCTGCACACTTCTAGACACACTGAAGAAGAGCAAAAATTAGGACCTCTGAGAACACGAGAGTTGGCTGCTATTTCAATGCTGGCATTTTAAAGCAATACTCTACATACCTGCAGCCATTGGTGCCATTTTATAAAAGACATCATTTAACACTAGATTTATCCCAGACTCACAGACGTTCCAAGAGTTCACTTACTGCTAAAAATTCTCTTGGTAAAGAGAAACTGCAGTTAGTACAGCTCTAGATCTCATCAGTGAAATAGGCTTCACTGAATTTCTTTCAATACATACCAAGTATGCACAGGGGAAAGAGATGCACAGATCCCTGACCTGTGGAGCACAGTTTCTTTAACTTTATATCTCAGCCACAGCCCTGACAAGCTTAACTAGCTCTCCCCGCTTACCATGAATGTAACTGGAATCCAAACTGATCATTCCCAAGGGCTGTTGTCCACAGGACGCTACTCAGGTTAAGCAGCTTGCAACTTAATTTGATCTTCAAAGGCCTTATGTTTCTCAGAGTCAGTAAGAGAAAGATACATCACCAGGTAAACTAAACACTGAATTCTTTACAAATTCCTGTTGAATCCTGTGATAATGTCTAGTAGCTATGGAATAGGTGGTACATGTTTTAGGTCCTTATTCTTAGAGTTGGTCTTTTTTCTTTGCGAAACAAAATGTGTAGGCTGAAAAGGCATATATGTAGAATTGTTTCAGCACAGAGGAGTGACATGGGAGACACAAGAAAATGCTCTCAAGCCATCTATGGGTGTATTGCAGAGTGTGGTGTGGACTCTTTATTTGGTTTAGTGAGGGAGCAAACCAAGAATATATTGAAACTTCTGTCATTATGTGGCTGCATGGTAACATATCAGGAATATAAATAATGTTGGTTTGGAAGATGTTCCTAAAGACAGTATGGTGGCTTACATTACCAAAACTAACCTTTTTGATTTTGTAACTGGTGTCAAATACATCCCAAAATACGTTTTATTACCGATGGTAGAAAATTTTCACATGGTACTTCTTTGCTGGTTGACCCCACATAGGCTCCTGTCAAAAAATTATAATCCTTGGAGTCAATTCCCTGGAGAGTCCCCAAAGCATTTCCTGAATAATAATGATGCAATAGTTTCCTACCCTATTGATGACTGTCCCAGAGCACCTCAGAACAAATGCTCCCATTCCCTGAAAGCTGCTCAAGTACCAGGATGCTGCTATAAATGGTTGAAATGTGATGCAGTTTCCCCTTCAACTTCCTCCAGATCAGCCTAATGGGGATTAAGAGCCATTAAAGGCTCTTTGCAGCATATGCAGTTGCTATTGATCAGTTGTTTTAGCCAATGATCTGATTACAACCATCTTCTTTTTACAGTGCTTTACTGGCAGAAAGGAACATTCAAACATAGTATAAAAGGTGAATGAAGGTACCAGACTTTCCTGTGTGTGCTAAGAATTTGTTTACTTGCTAAAAAGAAATATTGCCATTGTTTTTTCCCATGAGCAAAAGTTTCTACCTGCAATCCAAGAAGCCAGTTTGAAGCAAATTCATATATATGTGTAGATCTTAGGGGGTTTGTCTTGCCAGAGCATGGTGCAGTACATTTTGCATTTGCTGCTGAATGGAGGCAGAGCTTGAACAAGATGACTTTGGTAAGTGCTTTCCTGCCTTTCACTGCTGCAAAGTTTGGGAAAACTTCTGAGAAATGGGTCCTGCTCCCTTGGACCGACAAGGTTGAAATCTGCTTTTGCCTGTGGCAAGTCAGACTTCGAACCCCATGGCTCTTTAAACAGACACGTGTTACCCTCTTGGACCACTTCTTAAAAGAATCCAGAGGTAACTCTTTGCTATGCAGAACCCACCTGTGGGTAAACATTTGGACCCTGAAAGCTGGTGCTGATTGAGTCCCTGGGAAGGGTAGTCTGGGGAGCAGTAGGCCAACTTTCTGACTCTTCTGGGACTGAGCCTTCCACGTCTTTGGAGGCTGTGAAGGCTGTGGAGCACGCACAGAGGCAGATCTGAAATAGTCAAAGTCAAATCTACAGGCCTCCCATGAGGGAAGGTGAAGCTGAGCAGAGCCTGTCAGGAAAGCCATTATTTAGTGTCAGCACTCAGTCTCACCCAAATTCTGGTTTTGGTGCCTCTGTCCTTGTAACGGTTTGAGCAATCATCCTCTGAATGATTTCTCTGTCAAGGTGATGAGGGAAGGAAGGGCACTGAATTGAGAAGTCTGAGACAAAAGAAATTCCTGAAAACTCTTAAGATCCTTTGTGGTCCCAGCATTTATTTTTCAGTATCAGATGGCTCTTGGGAAAGAGGTCAGGCTTCATTTGCTTGATTGTGACAGTCTTTTATGAAACACTGGCTCTCTTGTTCAAAGCAATAGAACTGCTGATAACTCACTATTTCAGCACGCAAATTGGCATTAGGTTTGAGAGACTAGATTTAGCAGCTCGTGCAGATGATTTGGGATGGTACAGAGTTACTTTGCTCTTTGTGACTGGACAGGAAACACAACACAGCCATTCATGTCTTCCTCAGGACATAAATAATACTTTACTAACAAAGTCACAAATTTGTTCAGCTATGGTGTGTCACTAATTAGATGGGTCCTGGTAGTCTCTTGGGAGAAGGTCCAGAGTAGGAAGATGCATAAACACCATCAATAAAGTATCAGTACTTATGAAAGTACAGTACAAGTAGGTGTCCAGGACAGAAATGAGATACCTGCCTGACAATGAAAGGATATGTTAGTGACTGAAACAAGTGGGAGAGAGGTATCTTCCTCTTTGACCACTGCAATAATTTGGTCTTTATTACTAGAAAGGGCAGGGTGTGTTTTGTATTTCTCTTAATTTCATGACAAAAGAAACTCATCCCAGCACAACCTGTGACTCCCTAAAGGACTGCAGAGTTGTCCATGTGGAGAGGACAGTGACCTGCTTCAGAAACACGAGCATGAGCAGAAAATGATGCTTACCCACCTTTGGAAGTCCCATCATTTATTGTCAACTAAATGACTCCTTGTAGCATTTTAATGTTCTTAGAAAGGAAAAAAAACTCAGGGCACAAGCTATCTAGTTCCATGGTACCCTGGTGGAGGAGGTTACAGGTGTCTTCTGAGCCATGATGGTTTGAACATATTTGTTTCCTGTACGTACAGCATAGATATTCATAGAGCATTTTATTGGGCCTTATTTGATTCTTGAGTGTTTTTCTCTTTGTGATAGTTTCCAGCTGTATACTTTAGTTGTAATAGAGACCACCAGTTTTGATTTATTAATAGATCACAATGTCCTAAAACCTTTATTCCAGCAGGCATGTTTCCTATGAAATGTCCACAGAACTCAGTAGATCAGTGTTACAATCCAGTTTAAACCCAGAAAAGCAAAGAAAGCTAAGTCTCTGTGTGTAAACTGGAAAGAACTTAAAAAGTTCAAAATATTCCCAAAAGTGAGATTAAAACCAAATGAGGTTAGATGTTGGTGCCAAAAATTGATGTATTTTATTTAATAGTAAAAGAGGCAAAGAGAAGGGAAGAGAGAAAAAAGAAATAAGAAATGAAAAAGAAGTGTGCGTGGGGGGTTGGGGGGACAGGGAGAGGTGACAGGGGTTAGGTGGAACCATATCACCCATCCGAGGGTCCCAATGATGTCTCGTTGCTCCCCTCCATCTGCTCTGCTGGTGGTGAGGGTCCCCCATCGCTGCTGTGGCCACGCTGCCACACGGCGCCACACGCCAGAGAGTGCAGAATCCCGTGGATTAATGCACACTTTGGGCCAGGTGGGAACGCCCACGTGTCTCCCCTTGCAGGGGCCAGATTGACACTGTCCCCTGCAACACTGAGGGTCTGTTGCATCATCTCTGGTGCTCTGGGGCAGGGTCTGGGCACCCCTTTGAGGGGGGCCCCTGTGATGGGCCATGTCACCCCCTTCTGCTGTGGATAAGCTTCTCCCCCCCGGTGAGGAGCCCTCAGCTGGGCTCCTCTGCACAGTGGAGGATGGGCAGTCTCTGCACCTCTGACCACAGGCTTTTCCAGGACACCCAAAGCCTCTCCTCCCCCCACCCTTTGGTGCAGGGGGTCTGTGTGAGCCTGGCAGCTGATAGCCCTGGGGCTGTAGTCTCCCCCTTGGAGGTGTTAATCGTGTGCTTTGTGAATGTCCCCAGCCCTGAGTTGTTACTTTATCTTATCTTCATCAGTGAGTGGTGTAAGGCCTCAGTCAGGGTCCAGTAGCCTTCTCTGCAGCTTTTGTAAAAAAGTCCTTAACGAAAATGTTTGTCATAAACTGTAATATTTCAGTCTCTAACAATCAGGTTGTTGATTTTCTTCCCAGAGCAGGAGAATTCCATGAAGGCTTGCACTCCTGCAGGTATTCCTGCATCACACAGAGTTCCCAACACAAAGAGCAGGGAGCATCAGTGTCCTTGTGGACTGCTACTGGGCTAGAGCCGTAGCTCCTCAAGAGAAGCAATTTGTTACCCTTGACCTCAGCACAGCAATGAGCCAAGGATTGTCAGAAACTCCTGCTGTCTGAGATGCTGCTGGCACAAAAATCTTCCTCCACCTTGATGCATGGTGAAAAGGTACAGCTGGAGGGGGATGTCCTGAGGATGAGAAGAGGCAGAACACACATGACTATGCTGAGAGAAAATGCGGAGCACTGTTGCAAACACAAGTGTTTGGAAAGGGAGCATACTGTTGTAGACCTCTGTGTGGGAAGGAAACCAATCACCGTGGGCTATCAAGGGGACATGTGATGAGACACAGGAAGAGCGAAGGGGGGATGTGATGTTTCCTCTAGGGCTTTCAGTATAGCTTGAGGGAAACAGGACAGTTGCACTGATAGGATATATAAAAAAAGCCTCCAGTAAGTTCGTCCTCCAGGGCAAATATCTATCACTAGCACAAAGAATTCATGAATTGTAAGACAGAGCTCCTTTCTAGTCAATTGCTTCTACCCACCTAATTGCTGGGGCTCCTTCCTACTTTTTCCTCTTCACATCCTTGAATTCAGGCGCTCCTACAGCATCTGGTTATTTTGTATTTAAATCTGAACCTTATATATGAGGACCATAATAAGCAAATGGGTCTGCCAAGCTGACTTGCCTCACTTGGTGTACTTAGGTCTTGTGCATGGCCGTGTTCCCTCCAGCAACATAGACTGAGAAACTGGGTGCATCAGGAACACTGCCAATAGCTACTTGCTATAAAAAGCTAATAGTCCTTCATGAATCAGGACAGGAATAACAGGAACACAGCCTAAACTCTGGACTGCTTGCACTACCGTTTCATGAAACTGTGCCCTGACACCAGGATGGTGAGACCATTTTTTTCTCAATGCAGTCATTGTTCACCACAGTGAACGTCAGAATTTTTCATTGTCAATCAGTCATTTTACCTCTGACCTTGGAAATCCGCAATGCTGCCTACCGTTTTGAAAGCGAAAATCATGATTTTGGTGGCAGTTATTTTGCTAATCTTTTAATAGTGCCTGGCAGGATCCCAGTGCTGTTTTATTGTCTTTTCTTAGAATTCTTGGCTCAGAATGGATTGTAATTTTCATGATTTTATATGGAAATACAGTGTAAGTCCAAGCTGTCTGCCATTTCCTCAGAGAGGCAACTTCTAGCTCACTACCTTCTTCATTTATTTCATTGCAACTCTGTACTCAGATTGTGGTCAAATTATTTTTGTCAGAGGTGATAAAAAATGTGTATTTCTTCATATATGGCTTTGTTTTTTTTCTTTTTACATATTGCAACCCTGCAATTCCTCTCTTAACTTTATGCAAGCAAGTTCCCAGTCCTGGAGCCTCTTGAGCCATCAACAAATTTTGGTTGTTAAGTCTGTCAGCTTTTAGAAAGTTGGAGTACAAATACTTGAGTTTACCCTAGGTGAAGCATCTGTGGCAGTTATGTCTCATTTAATGCTTAATGGTCCAATTGCTTGGTAGACCCATTCATAATTCATCAGGCATCTGATTAAATGTAGTTTAGTCTGATTCATGTGATAGTGTTTGCAGCTAATTTAAAGGCAGAACATCATACTTGCACAACTCACCAGGATGTGCCATGGATGTAGAATGAACTCTCTCCTGATAAAAATATGAACCCTTTTATATGGTTCCATATTCCAAACATTGCAAATTCCTTGTTTTCTGGGATAGCAGATATTTCTGTTCACATTGATAATTGTATCTTCTTTTCCCTCCTTTTTTCTTTCTTCGAAAACTGCAAGAAAGGGTTATAATGTAAATCTTCATTCACATCTATTTCATATGTGGTGAACTACACAATATACAAAATACAACAGAGTTACATGCTATTAGTATTCCTCATTTGTTTTCCATTAGTATTCCTCATTTTGTTTTGGACATTATTGAGCAACCTGGTCTAGTGTGAGGAGTCTCTGCCTGTAGCAGATCTTTAATATCCCTTCTAACCCAAACTGTTCAATGATTCTATGATAATTTCCCTGACTTTGTAGAAAGCTGATTGTAGCTTTTAGAAAATGTTAAGTGACTGCAGAGCAGTGCAGTTTTACCATTTAATGATGATCTCTCTTTCTTTAATATCATAACACAGGAAGAACATTATCCAGTATATATATCTTTTGAAAAGTTATACAAAATAGGGTAACTGACAAAACATTGGAGTGAAAAAGCAACCAGTCTCAGCTTAAAAAAAAAAAAAAGAAGAGCAGTGCTGGCAATTAATAGTATGAACATTTAATTGCCAGCTATCATATTAAATGAAAATGTAATAGTTTTATATAGCCTCACAAGGAGAATAGCCCATAAGTAATTGCATTCATAAGGAAATAGTTCTTATAGGTAACTGTGGTGACCTTTTCATGAAAGGTTAAATGTTGGACGTGTTGAGGGAACTCACTGTATGTTAATATGGAGCCATCAAATCTGGTCTTTCGTAAAGTCTGAATTTTGTTCTTGAAACAGGAAATCAACCTTGTTTTGTTTTGTTTGAAAATTGTACTGTATTTTTCATTTATGAGTACAGAATACTATTTCTGAGAATTCCCAAGTAGATTTGCTAATTAGACTTAAAGAACCCTTTTAAAATTCCCTTTAAGGAAAGACATATCAAATCTTTTTTTGTTGTCCTGAGGGATCTTGATAACACAGACTCCTCAAATTCTCCACAGAAATAAAAGCCACTAGAATATTATGCATATACTCCATTTGAAGATTTCCTTTGGAGCAATGATATTTCTACATTTGTAAATCATTTTTGCCTACCATAAGGTTAGCACATAAAATATTCAGAAAAGCTAGCAAGAAATTACTGTCTTTCAAGCCACTGCCATGTCCCATTGTTCATAGGCATATGACCAGAGTTTGAACTAAGAAGAAGTGAGTGTCTCCACCAGCCTTAGCCTAACAAATTCTGCTCAGGTGTAATTTGGCTTCATTCTCGTTGTATGTGCTAGAGACGAGCAGTCACACTTGATAAGGCTGCCATCAGTGGATTCTAAAACATACTGTTTTACAATTATTATTAGAGATCATACCAGTCTATTAAAACTCAGATGATGAAGGTAGGCTTCCATATTACTCTGTCTTGAGCTAAAGCCAAGAATTTTTTAGGCTAGAGATTAAGAAAATAATGAGAGGGAATGGATGGAGGTAGGTAAGGGCTGGAGGCAGGGAAGGAGAGAGATGGAAAGACAAAGAACAGTGCACAATCCATATATTGATGGTACTGCAGCACAAATGCTTCAGTCATCCTTAGTGGTTCGACATGCACATTTACTGAGGAAATTAATGAATGGAGTCCTGTGCTAGCTGAGAAAGTAGGTCTCTTGGGGAGGAGCACTAGCTGGTTAGACTTATCCCATGATAAAGAGATGGGACAAGTGGGACTCAGTATTTCCACTGCTCCTTGAATGCCAGTAGCTGTAGCTGTATACCAGGCTGGGTAAAAGAAGAAAAATGCTTGGCTGTCATTTTTACAATTTCAAAGCAGAACGCAGTTTCGTGTGTGTTCTGCGTTCCTTTCAGGAGCTCTTTGAGAATAGTTGTAAAACAACTGTTTGATCATGCAGCTGCTAATGGAAAATGAATTCCAGATAGCTACATAACAAAAGAAGTTTGATTCAATGGTAACAAGGCTTATTTAATTTTACATCAGAATCCTCTGTGGGTGGCTTGGGAAGAGGACATTCTCCAGTGAGAGAGCAGAAAAGGTAGCACATGACATTGGCATCCAGCTCGGTAAAGGAGCACCACAATAAATTTGGAAAAGCAATCAACAATCTGAAATGTGCTTGTACAACATATTTTACTTTTTCTAATAAAATACAGTCTTGCTTGGACTCACTTCTCGGATAGTTTGTCTCCTAATGACAGTTTTTACCTTCCACTTTTTCTACAAAAGTATTAATCTTTTGTTCATGCAGCTTCTTTCTCAGCCTCCCAGCCAGTGCCTCTGGAAGGATAGCTTCATGCTGCTGCATTTACTTCTTTGTGTGGAAAGAAAGTGATTTGCTTTTTGTATGCTATTTATAGAGAGCTTCTCCACAGAGATGGCATCCCCTCCCCCCGATGGCTCTGAGCATCCTCGTACTGCAGCTACCCGCCACCTGATGTCCTATTTTCTCATTGGCTCGAGCTGTTCCCAAACCTTGTGACTCCTGTGAGCTAACGCCCAGCTGTACCAGCTCTGAGTCTCCTGCAGTGAGACATAATCTTCACTTTCACTTCTATAATTTGTCCTTAATATGGCAAAGCATCCGAACAAGTGCTTGCATTCATTCCCAGAGCCCCCTGTCCTAGGTGAAGCCCACAGGTCACCGTGGAAATAGATTTATTCCTTGGCTTGCTGAGGTGGTAAGCAGTTCTATTACGAGATCTTCATAACTTGCTGGAGGACTGTAATTCATATCATCGCACCTGAGACAGAGATTTTATATTCAGATGACCTTTTATTTCCTGAAATTGTAAATGCTGTTTCACCCTACATCTGTTGTTCGACTAAAAGTCAGGCGACCGATTAACTTTCTCTATGGGATTTCCCTGTGATTATAAAGCCAGGTGACTGTGACAAGGTCACCAGGAAAAGCAGTCTTGTGATTTCAAGCTTGACAGAAACCTGGCAGGAAATGCAGATGAGAGAAATGTCACACTTAGGCAACGATAACCTTAAATATCAGAGACTGAACTCAGAAATGGTTTTTTTTTCAGACCATCAGAAGGGTTCATGAAATATGTGTTTGTTCATTCCTCCAGGAGACCCTCTCTGTTCTTACATCTCAGTGTGTTATGATAAATAATGCATTGCCTTCCCAATAGCCTTGATAAAACTGCTTCCTTAACCATATGAGGAGTACATTTCAAAAAGAGAACAAGCAGAGCACAGAGATGGAAATTAACCCCAGGACCACCAGCCTCCATTAGCAATAATGGTGTCTGACAATTTCGGGGTTAAATGAGAAGTAGGTGCCTTTTTACTGAGTTCTGCTCTTTGTTCTTGCTTTAGTGTGTGTCATTGTGGAGACTGTCATGTAAGGTTAATGACAGCCTCTCATTACCCTTGTCAAATATGTAATAATGTGGCCCAACAACAGGGCTGAATGGCTCCTGCTTGTCAGACCCCTATGTTTTGCCTAGCAGATGGTCACTGTGTTTGGAGAGGCCCTCAGATCCATCAGTGCTATCCTGAACACGTGTGTGAGGGAGGCATTTTTCCCTGATGGGGCAGTTCATGGATGGAATACTAATTGGGCACAGCAAGACAACCAAGGATTTATTTATTTTTGTTCCTGATAAAAATATGTTGTGTTCCAGGGAGGGAAAGGGGAAGGAGAGAGAGGCAAACCCCCATTTCTGTCGCTGCCAGCCCCTCTTTCATTGTCTGACTCTTTACATTGGCAAAATTGCTGCATGTTATGCCTTATGCTAAAAACATGGGCTCTTCAGCTACAGCATAAATGGGCATGGAAATTCAGGCTTTGGTCAACTTTTGATTCTGTATCTTGAAAGTCCGACTCCTATTCTGCTACCTCTTAAAAAGGAGTGGTTGCTTATTCACTACAAGCTTTGGAGAGGCATCATGTTAACATATCCCCTTGATATTGCCTCCCTAGTTATTAGGATTAAATATTTATATTGTGGTAGCTGACCCTCCTGTGTTAGGTAGTATGCAAACAGAAAATATCTGTTCCTTCTCAGGGGAACATAAGCCTCTTTAGCATGAGGCTGGTGATGTGGAAGGCAGTGGTTTGCATTTTTAGATGTATCAGTAGTCTGCTCTGAAAGTTGGTCTCCTCAGCCTCTGACCATGCACCCACATCTATTAAACATAGAGCCCTTTGCAGAAGGAACTTACTCTCCTCAGAGTCTTGGGCTGGGGCTGCCCCAGACAGGTACAGAGTTTTATGGGGTTTTGGTTTTCTTAAAATTATTACTTCCCTTTCTTTAGAAAATATTTTAATTTTTTTTCTTCTTCTTCCTTTTTTTTTTTTTTTTTTTGTGTGTGTGTGTAAAGATAGTGCAAAGTGATTAATATCATCTTTCCCCATCTGGGGAACCTTGCACTAATGGAACTCAATTGTTCTTTGTTGAAAATGCCTAATATGAGCAGACTGCACAGCCATAAAATAATGCTTGATCTGATGTGGTTACATATAATTCGTCTACATCAAGGAGTGGGATTGATGTGACTAAAATTAGAGTAGTTATAATGGTGCAAATGTTCTTAATGTAGACAATACCTCAGTCTGCAGAACAAGAAAAATTTGTTCTAAAAAGAATAATCAACTCTATTTGTTTCAGAGGGCTGTTAACTCTGAAACTTAAATATAGCACTGTAGAAATCAACATGGTTAACTACTTCACTACTAAGCCATATAATGGAGATAATCCCTATCACAAAGAGCTTTTTTATTTTCCTAAGAAGTAGATTCAAAAAGCAGAGTACAAAACTAACGGTGGGAAATTGCACTGGTTGCTTTATGTTATTTTGTATTACAATTATTAAAACCCTCCACCAAGTTGTTGTCACTACCATCAAAGTGGTCCACACTTCAGCAGCCAGGCCAGCTCGTTGCAGAGTTCATATAATCAAGTCTGTTCCAGACCAAGAAAGACAATTAAAAGTAAAAAAAAAAAATTGTCTAGTGTTTCCCAATCAAAAGACATGGAAATCTCATATGTGAAATGCTAAGCACTTAAGAAATGTAAAGAAAACAAGGTAGAAAATCTACCTCAAGAATGCCCAGGGGTCTTTCAGGAGGTTTAGACTTTCACTCTGTCATCCTTTTCAAATCTCATTGATACTAATTTTTTTTTTGCAATAAAGTGATTAATTTTCCATCTATAAATGATTCTGGTAAAGTTAAGATCCAAAAGCGGAGGCCTAAAGTGGTAAAGCACATACAGCTTAGTCACCTCATCCTTTGGGGCTGTGAGTGTGCATCTGAGAGAGTGAGAAGGACTTTTTCCACTGCCAACCTGACAGCAGGCTTTAAAAAAAAATTCCGCAGTCAGCAGACTTTAGTACTTTTTTTAAAAGACATTTGCTGTGAATATTACTCAAGCTGGCATAGTTCCCTTTCCTCTCTACCACCTTTCTGTTACTGAAACAGCAAAGAAATGGGACAATTGTGGTTATTAGGTAATTCAGGAGATACCTGCTTCTTGATACTGATGGCTTTCCTCACAGAAAGGAGCCTAAGAATAGAAGATAAGAAATCATGTGAAGTTACTAGGGCTTCCTGAGGGAAGACAAATGAGGAATAGAAAGGCTGCAGCATATGAGTCAGCTTTCTACCATGCCCACACACATGATGATGCCCTGTGCCCTAAGGGAATGGGGCACCAGAAAAAACAATTGTTCCCATGTAGTACGTCCACCTTCTTAGGTAAACCAGGGAAATAAAAAAGTGTAGGCCAAGCCTGCTAATTAGTATATGTAAAGGTGGTAAAGGAGCAAAATTATGTAAATCAAGAGGGCAATTAAAGCCAGGGACATTCTCAGCAAGTATCTCTGAAACTAGCAGATACGTAATGAAGTCAGCAGCCACCTCTGCTGATTTTGTCAGATGGCAGTTTCTGAGGCAAAACAAGGCAAAATGAGCATGGAATCTAAAACTCTCCTCTTTTTTGTAAACCCCTTTCTAATGCACATTGCAGATTACGATTGTAATTTTTTTTTGTCTCAGCAGTCACTTCGCTGATGCAGAGGAGTTCATGACTTTACAAATGCTGAGAAATAGACAGGACTCATGTGAAACCCATGTTTACAAATGAAAGATCCCTGAATTATAAGTAAGAACACAAGCCTGGCAACACACAAATTTTTTGGCTGACCAGGAGGAGTGGTGAACCCAGAAGTATGTCAACAAAAGCCTGGGAGAGCAGTGTGATTTTTCTTCTATTATGTATTAGTGTGAACTGGAGTGCTACAGCATTGCTTTCTCCAGAGAACGGGAGAATATGATAAGAAGGCAGAAACGATGCAGGAGTGGCAAAAATAAAAGTGTAGAGGAAAGAAGTGTACTTCCTAAGCTCCCAGGCTGAAAGATGGGGTTGGAAGCAGTGTCAGTAACAGCCCTTCTGGCACAGAATTAGAGTGGCACCAAAATGTAACTCCAGAAATGAAGAACAGTCTAACTTCAGCATTGAGATTCACAGCTGGTCACTCCAAGGCAATTAAAATGAATTGGCTGAATTTGTTGATTTGAAGGAAGCAGGAGGGAAAGTTCTCCTTTTTAGGAATTCAGGTAAGGTTTACCTCTGCCTGGGAAAAGTGGGGGACTGATTTGACTGATAGAATATATTATAGCTTACTGTTTCAGGGGTATTGATATGCTGGAGCAGACTACATAACCTGGAGCTGCACAGATTATTTTTTTCCTAAACTGCCTGTCTTCTGAATATGACATGAGAAAGGCATCAAGTTTTTGAGTGTCAATAAGCTAGACTATATATTTATGGGTAGTGAGCAAAATATGTTTTGAAGTGTTAGCTCCCTGCACCCTTATAAAGCCCGATGATGAAAACTTTTCCCAGACAGTTAAAGCTTAAACTTTGAAAAATAAAATGTTTCCTCTGCTTCTTAACTGTCATTTAATTATGATGGTGAAAAGCAAAGTAATTTGTAAAGGCGCAGAGCACTTTTTTTCAGAGGAACTGGCAAATTTAAGACTCTACCATGCAGCAGCACAGGAAAAAGAGCAAAGCAATCTTCTCTATTGGGAATGGCCATGATTTAATTGGCTCCTACTGATCCCTTATTAATTAAAAAATATTGTAGGCTCTTTGAAGTCTGCATTGCTTCCTGTCTGAAAACATGCTTGTCAATCTTGCCCCCTCTCTGCATTATCATACAGTGAGTCTACGGATTTTAAGAATGCAGTGAGGAGTCTTTGTGTTTCTTCCTTCCTGTGTTTATCCCAGGACTGAAAGGGCAGCTAGGAGTTAGAAGTAGTGCTGCCCAGCTTGCACATGACTTTTCCAACAGCACCATAGAGCTGAAGGCTCCCCCAGTGCCTGTTCCTGAGTATCAAACTCAAGTTTTGTGTATGTAGCTTCAATTGGGATGATTTCATCCACCAGAACTTAACAAGCAAAAAAAAAAAAAAAAAAAAAAAAAAAGCCTTCTGCAGTTCCTGATGAGACCCAATTAAAAACAAAATTCAAATGCACAGCTCTATTTCCTTGTGTGACCTTCATGTCAGGCTACTGCAAATGGTCATGGTCCCTGGGAAAAATGACAGACTGAGGAAAGTGACTGAACAAAAGAGACACATCTGTCTACTCTTGGTAGGAAGAAGGCACAAAGCTCCTCCCCTGCTGATGGTCCTAATGGTGCACCACAGTTTCTCTCAAAGCAAGGCAGAAGCAGCATAAACAAGGCTGACTTTCCCTGAACTACTTCCTAAGTCAGGATGCCATCTCCTCTGGGAGGAGCTCTGATATGGCTATGTGCCAACAAAACCATTTGGCTCACACAGTGACGTTGGTACCTCAGTACCTGCATAATGATGGTAGGGTTGTTTTGTTTGCGTTTGGGTTTTTTAATGCTCTTAATATTCTTCTGAGTTTTCACAAAATCTCTCCTATCATTCCTTTTTCTGGAAAATATGGATAAGTGAGATATATATCTGTACAGACAGTTTTTATTTTAATTCCCCTGCTACTGGTAAATTTGATTAGGAGAAAAGAAATGTTGAACAAATGTTTTAAAAATCTGGCAGCTGATTAAATCACACTTTCTCCCTATCTTCTTGGCATATGAGGTTGACTTGGGCATAATTTTAAATCTTCTAGTTTTGATTATGATATTTCAAATGGCATTAGGCTTGCTTTGATGTTCCTTCTGAGTACAGGACAAAAGCCCAGGAATTAAATGATTGCTCGCCTTGCAGCATCATAATAAAATAGCTTCAGACTCTGACCAAAAGGTAACAAATGGATCTTTCCCAGAAATGCTCATGTTTCTTCATTGAGTCATCATTTATTCTCCCAGGAAAAAAAAGTAAAAGTGCTCAAAGCCTCAAACTAATTTTTTTTTTTTTTAACAGGGCTGGGAGTGGTGTCTGAGGTCTGCTCCCCTTATCAGTTTCTGGCACTGTTTTAAGTGACTATTTTGAGATACATGGGAAGGCTTTGTTTTCAGAAGTTGGAATGGTACCCTTTTTCATACGGTTGTACCTGTATTCTGGACTCCTGGAGGAACAAACTGCAGGTATGTAAACCATTAATGGTCCAACTTTCCCCACTAAAAATTTTACCATCACAGGGATTTCCTTGGTCTGGTAGAAGATAGCTGCTGTGTGAAGTCATGATATTCATCGGGCCAGATATATTTGAGAACAAAATGAAATTAAGAGGGTTTACTAAGCTGTTGCCCATCTGCTGAGCTTGGCCCATTCCAGTTGTGAGATAATATGATTTAGCATTAACCTCTTTCAATTAACTTTAAATTGAAAGTTCAATTAAGTTGCATCACTTTACACCTGGGATGGGCTAACTGTACACTCACGGCCATCTACCAGTGACTACAGTAGCTCAGCCTGCAAACAAGAGGCTGACAAACTCCTCAAACATGGGAACTCAGGTACCCTAGGTTGCTCTCATAAATGACCTTGAAGACACTGTTTCTTTAATGAAGAAGTCACAGTGTCCTGTTTGGAGCCAGGGATAAGGACAAGGCATAAGGGTGAGGTGTTGTCAGCTGTTGCTGCTGCTGAGCTTCCAGGGAGCACCTTTCTGAGCTAGCTGTAGGATTACTGAAGCCTGGATAAACTAGTCCCTGACCATTTCAATAGCAGCTCTGGAGATTATCAGAGCCTGGCTAAATTTATCTGAGAGGAGAGATGCAAAATCTGGTCAGATGCGTGAGCAAAACTAAGCTTTTCACAGCCCCTTATGGAGAACCCCAGAGAATCCATATTATTTGTGACTGTTCTAATCAGGCTTCTTTAGAGGCTGTAAAAGTGTAACAGTTCAGCTCTCTGGTTTTCTCCACATTAAGATAAACTTACGTGTAAACTTTCATGCCCGTGGCTCATTGATTGCAAGTTGATGAAACCAAATGAATATAATCTGTAAATGACAGTAAAAATCTCAGCAAGAAATTTTATCTTTAGTAAGATATTTTTTCCCCCTTTAAATACATTTCTGTGTCATTTTGAAAGGCTCTAGTTATTGATTCATACTTTGACTGGAAGAAATTGCTGTGGATAAGATGAAGAATAGAACAAAACTGAAGAAGGAATATAAGAAAATTAGAGGAGAAAAGTGAGTGAGACAATTTAGGAAATCAGGATGCTTAAAGGAAGAATTTTAAGAGAAAAGCAAATAACATGTCTTTACTAGCTGCCAAATATGAATTTAATCCAGCAAAAATATTCTTGTTAGAAACAAAGAAATATGTATTTTAGTTTGTTTATTTCCTGTTCACCACTACAGTACGCTTTGAATATGACTGCAGTCCTGCCTAATGTGAAGTACACAGTGATAAAATCTCTTGGAAGTGATTCAAACCCTTGAGAATACAATTGACAATGCTAGAGTTCAGCACTTTAAAGTAACAGAAATCCAAAGAACCTGAACCTTGCGAAACCAGATTATAGTTCCTATAAGCTTGTCCAGAGAAAGAGATTTCATTTTGAATCGCAAATTAAAGCTGTTCTAAGATATATTGTATGTAAACATAGGCTTGTGTTTCAGCTGGTGTAAATACAGTAAGCCTTGTGAATTGGTGCTGTTGGTGATGGTCTCTGCAGTACCTGGAGATGGAGAGCCCACGGAAATGCCTTAACAAGCGCCATCCAGGGGAGGGCAGTGAGGCACAGAAGCGCTGGTGTGCACATTGCTGTGTGCTGTGCTGCAGTTTGCTGGCTGCTTGCTTGATAACTGGCAGGGAATTCAGTCCAAAATTGACAAGATTCATGTCTTCTGCAATGCTTGGACAGCAGGGTCCTGTCCGTTCCTTTCCCCTGCCAAGCAGCCTGGCACAGAGAGCAGAGTGCAGATGGAGCGGCACAGCTCACCTGGGTGCTCCAGACAGTTTTATCTGCAGTCTTACTGAACTCTATTTGTCTTTTTGCTGGTATTTTCCCAAACTAAAAGCTGGAACTTAAAGCACTGCAGCCTTTACTTAAGTCTCTTTGACAGCATAAAGCGAAAGAGGATAAATATCACTTTGCAAGTGACAATTGAATTTTATAAGAACGTGATGTAACTAGTCACATAGTAATAGCTTTAATTTATCACAATGCTGTCTTAAGAAAAAGAACACAATTTATGTACCAAAAACAGTCTAAGCAGTTTGAAACATTATACCTTTCTAGACATTCTTTATATTGTGTGGATCTCCTTTTTTACTGTTTCACATTTCTTCCATATCTGGCCCTGTACGTGGCCATGAAATTAGGGACTAGTACCAAAGAGAGTAGCAAAGTTAGAGACAGAAAGATGTTGGCACTGGATAACTTAATGAATTGGCAATGGGACTTGGAGCCTTTCAGTCTGTCTGAACCTTGCTGATGGGAACTGCACAAATGGCTAATGGGGATAAATGGTTTGTGCTCCTCATGAAGAAGTGGAAAAACTGCAGAATGCTGGAATATGTGGTGTTTTCTGAGGAAGAGCTGGAAGCAGGAAAAAAGGACAGGTTTGTGGAAATAAAGGAAAAGGTGGTTAGAATGAGATCATCAGTGATGATACAAAGAAACCATTGCTGTCCCTGCTAGGTTTTCTTTGTCTCATCTTCAGTGGACAAAAGATTATTCAAAATAAAAATGTTGATATAAATGTCAAATTTCTTTTGATCAGTGCAATTATTCTCAGCTCTGGGTGTGTTAATGGTTAAATATGAATAGTTTCCATGGACAATTAGAAGGTGAGAGTGTTTACAGCCACTTGTCAAAATATTTTGTGACCCATAAAATCCTATGGAGTATTTTTTTTAAATAAGGAATACAGACTGCTACACTTTCCAAACTTCAAGGTAACTTCAGTTTGTATTTGCTGTAGGCTCTCATTCAGGGCTATCTGTTGTGATCACATTTCATTTGTCCTTTTTCTGAATGTTTTACTTGTTGATAATTTGAATTTTAGGCTTCATGACATTCATACTGTAGCCATGATAGGTAAATAATTTAGAACCTGTAATTATCTATATTGTGACTTATTTTAGTGTTTTGGAGACATGCACCTTTCAGAGACTAAAGCAGAAAAAAAATGACATTGCTTTGCAACATATATTGATCACAAGTATGTAATAACATCTCTGACTCTGAGGGCATCGCTGCTTGCAGTCAAAACCACAGCTTGCTTTTATCCTTATCCAAACAGGCTATTAAGCTGGCAGGTGAATTGGTCTTCTTCTGCCCTTCTTTTTCCTTCTCGGTGACTCAGTGCAGTATATTAACCTCATGAACATGTTAAAACAATGTTGATTTCAATCTAAACCAGTAAAAGCAGCATGGAAAAATTTCCAGCTTGGTATCTTTTCACCCGGGCTGACCAGAAGATTCCCCAAAGTTTGGGGAGACTGGAAATGAAAATTACCTGTCCTGAGAGAAAAAATAGTCATCATTCCTGGTGCAGACACTGCATCTAGAGCCTAAAGTCAGCTCTACTTCCCCTGTGCCAGTTTCTAAGAGAAATAAAAATCATGCAGTAGAGCACAAATGTGCCCTGAAATTCTAAGGACAATGTGCACTGACCTTTAAGCAACATGCACACCGTGGAAGAATCTACCTACCAACAGGCAATTATAAACTGCCCGGGACTTCGGTTGTGGTTTCCTGCCTGCCCCTTTCCTCTCTTGGAAGCAGCCATATTCTACAGCATGACTCTTACAGGGAACACTGTAGGGAGGTGCAGAGGGGCTGAGCTGAACTGCTGCTGCTGTGGTGCCACAAATAAGAAATCTGCTGCTCAGTTGCTGCCTCTGCCCAGTGCTTTGTCACTGCAGTAAATTGTTCACTGAAGCTCTGACTCCTCCTGGATTTTGTTGACACTAATGTATCTAATCCTTCTGAGGCTGGTTATACCCCTGTTCGGGAGAAGAAAAGTTACCAGCATGCCCATTCCAGAGGGTTGTGTGCAGAAGAGAAGGGCAACGGAGCAGCACTGTAACCTCTTGAGAGCAAATGGAGTGATGGCAGGGGTCAGGGCTTCCTCGGAAGGAGGATTGGGCAGGCTGTCCTGTGAGGACCTTTCTGCACATATCTGGGGGTGGTTAGTGATGTGTCTTGCCAGCCAGTCCCCGTCCTTGTCCAGTTCTCAGAACCCTGCTGGCAATGTCTGAGTGCAAGGGTCATGTCTGCTGAAGCGTGTGAGCATCCCTTTACTCAGAGAGAGGTGAGATCTGAGCACACATCACATCCAGGTGACTTGATTTAACCTTTATTTGTTCCACAACACTTTGCAAGGAGAGGCAACACCTTTCCTTCATTTTATCCTGGGATGAGTACAACCTTGCAATGTGTGCTTCCGGTTGCCTTTCTTTTCCAGAGGTTAAAAATAAGGTCATCAGTTATATACACAGTCAAACAATTTCAGAATAATTTTGGTATCTTCCTCTGTAAGGTTGTATCCCGTAATTATTTTTTAAAATTATTTTTCCTGTGCATTACAAATCTGAGATTACATGCAGTGTTTACATTAATTTACTTTTATTCCTGTTATTTTTTCCCTGTAAGACTGGATATGAAATTATATTCCCTTTAATGTCATTGTTATTGCATTTCTTTAGTGGTCACATCCACAATGTATCCATTCAAATTTGTTACCTGTGCCACTCTGGGCAAAAAAGAAGGGAGGAGATTTAACAAGGACAGCTATAATTTTCCTAACAGGGTGGAAATCAGACAATTGGAAGCGTTTTCTCAGCAGACACTGACAAGACACCAGAATACTCTCTCCTCAGGTGAACGCAGCAATCACATCCCTCGCTAGCACTACAGCATGTCAGTGCACTGGAAGATGGCGAGATGGAGGCTGCCAGCCTCCTCTGTTTATAGCATCAAGAGCTTCGGGGTGTGAGGCAAGCTGTTTTTAACACAGTGGCATTTTCTTCTGTTTAATTGTGGAGTGACATAATTTTTAGAAAGTCATTACTTCTTCATAAAAAAATTAGGCATCTTTGCCTAGTTAAAAAATAGGTGTTTGTGAATTAAAAAAAAACTAAAATCACTTCTCCAAGACCTTAGACATTTTAAAGGCCATTATGTTGTCTGGCAAATGTAGAAAGGAAAATCAATATATAACATCAAAGACAGAGAGGAAAAATTCAATGAGACACATCGGTTCAGCTCCTGTTCTCTTTCCCTTTTTGGTCACATCCCTTGTGCTGCCAAGCAGAGTAGAGGAGATTCCATGCCCATGAAAATGCAAAGAAACTTGCTTAGACTGAGAGAGTGCTTGCAAGGCCTGATAAGCAAAGTAGTAGACTGGTTTGTTATAGCAGGTTGGCTTACAGTTCACAAGGACATTTTTCCTCTTCTACCTTTCCCCTCGTACTTTCTCATGTAATTCTTACAGAGATATGCAAGTACTCAGGCAGAAGGATAGCAGGGCTTTGTCTTTCCAAAACAGGATTTAAATAATTCCTGCTGAGTCACACAGTTATACAGAGATGCCTGTTACACAGAATATATAAGAATGTTCATAAATTATTAAGGAAGAAGGGCAGAAAATGTCCAGTGAAGAACTTCTCATGTTTTGACAGTGTCACCTTTTCTGGCGGACCCTATGATTTTCCAGAACTAGTTAATCTTTGTGTCACACAGAAAGGTGATTGGAAGACATTGCAAATGCAACAACCCAAACTTAATTTGAAAGAAAGCATTATTTGTGCACATTTTAGTATATCGAGCATCCACAGCTTATTTTAATTCTTGCTGCTCAATAGAATTCATACACAAAAAATAAAAAAAGTAAAAAAAATAGAAGAAGCTCTGCACCTTTTAAACAATTAGATGTTTGTACATAATTTGTACATTTAGAAGTGTTCATAAAATATTTTTACATTTTTTCCCTTCTTACCCACAGAAAGCAGATAAAAAGCAACCGACATGGAGAAAACAAGTGAGAGAACATGGTTTGACCTTAAGGGTAGAGTAAAGGTTCCCACAGATGCATAAGTGACATGAAGATGGATGAGTTTGCTGCTGGTTTAATATTTCCTGTGCAGCCCTAGCGCAGGTATAGGACAGACCTCCATGTATCAGATCCACTTCATGGACAGCTGAAAAAACTGATGTTGGCTTTCAGAAAGATTCTGGACTCAGTGAGAACATGGCTAGACCATGTGGGACTGGCAGAAGGAGCCAGAGGCCATGTGGGCTGCCAAACAATTGGAAGCACCAGACTTTGTTGTCTGTTTTCAGGAGCTGCATCCGCTACAGCCTTCCCTTGTGATCTTGACCTCAGACTACATCTGAGTTTTGAGACCCAAAAAGGCTCCAAGATTTTTAGCTTGTGTGCTGGATATGGTCATGCCTCATCTTCATATCTGTGTTAGACCTTGGTGTGCACCAACCTCCTTCCATTCGAGCTCTGGGTGGAAACCTGTTCTCCTACCAGGTCCCATTTCCAAAAACTGGAGGACAGGTGTAGCCATGTTGTGGACTCACAGACCACTTTGGTGGCAACCTCAATCAGCTTTTTTGCTTTGGTTCTTAATATGCGAAACAGAAATGATAATTTTCAACTTTCCATAGGCCAATGCCTGCCTTAATGATTAAGCAGCAAATGCAACCATTTCATACTTAAAAAGCACTAATCTTAATAATTCTATGCAAATACATAAAGAGGTAAGGGGGTCATGAAATCCCACTACGTTGAAGCCAAGACATGGACAGTTACCTCAGCAAAACCCCAGTCATATATTACAGTCTATCTTCCTCCAAAATCTCTTCCTCCCTCCAGCCTGCCCCAAGAAGGGGTCCATGAAGCCAATAGCTCCTTAAGTACTTGGATCCGTGTGACTACAAGCAGTAGTTTTGTCATGAACTGAACTGTGATATCTGGACTGTGAGATAAAAATTATGGGCCAAATCATAAGGACTTACCAAAGTTTGTTTTCAACATTGGCTGTCTGAACTGAGAAAAACCCCTCTGAAGTCCCTAGCAGTCCTCCTCTGTAAAGACTGCCTGGTTTTAGCTCCTTGCACTTCTTTGCAGAAATAACTTCCATTCCTGATAGACTCTTTTGTCTATTAATGAAAAAAAGTAATGCATTTTTAGGTTGCTGAGGTGATTCAGCCTTAGGTCCCTTAATTATAATGTACCTAAGGCCTTAATTAATTTGTAGGACTGTACAGAAGAGGATGTCCCAAAAACCTTCTGAGAGTTGACTCAGAATCCTGTACTTATCAAAGTGGAAATATTGAATCAGGTCCAGGTGTAATATATCTGCATCCTTTCCAGAAAATGAAATGTTTTTAAGGAGAACAAAGTGCTCTTAGGTGTGTTCCAGGTTTATGTGGTGATGTTGTGCTCAAATTTCAAAATTACCACTTACATAGGGCAGCTGCAATAAGAAGAAAAATGAAATTTCATACTTGGGGAATAACACAGAGCTTTTATCTCAGAGTCTTTTGCTAATGCTGTCTAAGTCTAAAAGCATCTGCCATTGACTTCAGCTGGAACATGATGGCATGGGCTCCCTACTGCAAAGAAACTTCGGTAGCTATCTGGGGTTTTACCAATAGAGGGCTCTATTGGTTTGATTTAAGTCACAAAGAAGGGGGAGCTAGACTTTTTTTTGGAGAGGGGGGTAAGGTTGCTATAGTAAATCCTATAACCTGTACAGAAGTGAAGTCAGCTGAAGTGCATTGAAAGAAATGCCTAAAGGGACATCGTTTAAGTGTTACTCTATCTGTTTTGTTGTTGGTTTGGTTTGGTATTTTGCAATACTGATGCTGGCTGACTTGCTTATCTGCTTTCGGAAAGGCATAGTCCAGAGCGCTGTGAGGTATTTTAGGAATAGGGCAATATTAGCAGTGTGATAATTTTAAATGACCTGCAATATTTAAAGCCTACCAAAAATAAAATTATATGGCCGCAACTCCTTTACCAAATATTTTTTAGTCATATTTGCTCTTACAATGTATATTTTAAGCATAACACAAAAAGATTAGATGTGCATGTTAAAGAAAAAATGAAAATCTATGTTAATAAACATTAAAGTGACTTAAGGGAAAATATTTGCTTTCCTAGCTAGTTAGGGTTTTGTATTATATCCCACTTAAGATTGAACATATTACTGGTTCAGCTGTAGCAGGCCATACAATAAAGCGAAAAATAACCTAGAGTCTTTCTGGGGTGTTTAACTGCTATCCAGTGCCTGACCTCTCTCACTAAACAAGGTCTTGGTGCCCTGACTCACCTCTTCACTGCCACAATAGGCCTTCCCATTCCACTTTTTAATTACGGTTCTCTGTTTCCCAGTGACTGAAAAGATGCTGGTCTCACAGCATATCCTGCTTTCAGAGGTTAGAGGGACTGCAGTGTATATGTTCTATAACGCACAGCAGATGAAATTCACTGCTATTTTAATGTGGACAGCACTGGAATGAAAAAATGAAAACAGCACTAACAAACAGGCTTGTAGAAGCATGATGGCAAGCATACACATCTGCATATAAATATTATATATGCATATCTTCTTAATGGGAGTCTGTGATTGTTAGGTGTGCTTGCCTAAACACGAACTCTACAGCTAGCCAAGCAAAAAACCCTCTCTACACAAATGTGTGTTTACATACATACATAAGAAAAATATATATCCAGTGTATAATTTCAATGTGTATGAATGTAGTGCATTGAAGTTCATTTTATTGGGCAAGCATAGTTTAAATTCCATTTTTATGCAATGGTGCAGTGACAAGCTTCCTATAAAATAAATATGGGCCACAAATGAAAATACTTTAGCTTGCTGGTCTTACATTTTTTTCCTAGTAATGAATACAGACTTCAGCTTGCAAAAATATAAAATGATCCTGCTTTCAGTATAAATGTCTCTCAAAAAATCAATTCCAATTTCATCTTTGTTTTAGTAAAAAAAAAAATGAAAGAACAAAAAGATCAGGACTATAAATAATGACTACCTGTGGTTTTCATAAATAAATATCTCCAAAGGGGTGGAAAGCTGTAGAAATGCATGGATATTTTATTTTCTCTTCCCTCATGAATTTGTTGTGTTGCAGGAATGTGTATAAATAGATGTCTAGATATGGTGCACATTCAGATTCAGCCATTTTCTCCAAATAAAAACATATGTTTCCCTCTTGATGTTGCTTTTTGTCCTTTGGAATGCATTAACACTTTAATAATGGAAAGTCTGCCGTAATGTATGGTCTACCTATGATGCTTTTTAAAAAATCTCATAAATATGAATCTATAGGTGCAAGAAAGCTGTATATGCTCATGCCCACATCATAAATCATCCATCCTTTGTTTAAAAAAAAAAGAGGTGGAGGAGGAGGAGGGAGTGAGGGTTTTCTCACTGGAACCATTTCATCTTATCTAGGGAGAGTTAAGAAATACTGCTGTTGACACTTACCTAGATATTTTCACAACGTCATGTCCCATTCACTGTTCCTCAATTAGAAGGATGTTTTCCTTCTCTTTAATTTTCAGGAAGGGAGAATCTTGTTCTGCTTTCTAGCCTTGTAAGAGAGAAATGATTGCATTTCCCCACCTCCAGGTTACAACTTTAACTCATAATCCCCCCATCCCAAGGAAACAAGTAGATAACATGATATGTACAATGTGAACTGATTTGGGATACTTTCAGTTTAGTGTCTCCAGTCAGGAGAAATGAATACAGCTCAATTGTTTCAATACATACATATGTGTTTTTATTCTGGGGTCCATGCTATGTTTGCTTAGAGAAAGACAAATGTACTAACCAACCGTGCATATGCACTAATGAACATAGTGGAAACTACATTATTGCATTAACTGCATCTCATGGAGGTAACATTATCTAAAAGGAAGAAAAAGAAAAACAGCTTAGAAGCCAATAGCTTAGCTGTTGGTGCTTATCTTGAGTATCTGGCTTTTAATAATACCACACTGGAAATACTGGTGTGCTACAGCATTTTATTCTTCTCTTTCTTCGGGGCAGATTGGTAGAGCCAGCATTTTAGTCCTGAAAAAATATTCATATGAAATGGATTGCTAGATTTAAATGTACTACCCAGTACTGATGACTAATATACTGTTATTCTGTCCCTCCCTCACCCCTCTATAATCAACAAAGCATGCACAACAGTGGAGTGTTTCACAGTAATTTTGGTGATGTTTTGCCTTGCTTGATTGGAAAGTATTTCTGAGGAGGATAAATAAGCTCGCCACCAAACTCTCCCCTCTATTTGCCTTGCTGATGTTGTTCATTGCAAGATGTGAAACAAGGAATGCAGTAGATTGGGATGCTTCAATGAGAAAAAAAATTTGCAGCTCACTAGCTTCACCTCCCATCTGTATTATTAGCACCGTATAGATTTAATAATTAGGTGATTGAAGGCATTTTGATGATGGAGAGGTCTCTATGATCTGCAAAAGAAAGCATCTGTTTTCCTCATGTACCAATTAATTATTTATACATCAGAAAATACAGAAGGCTACCTTGAGGATGAGCAGGTTGGGTGTTTGTGTAAAAACAGCGAGGCCTGGCCCGGACATTATGTCATTCTGACCTTCAAAGTCTCTAAAACAATTATTTTTCAGACATGCAGTTAACAAACAGTACCCTCTTCTGTCTTCACTTCCACCTCACTGTTTGCCCTCCTGTCCTCGCAGAGGGCCTGTCAGCTTAAACATCACCTTTCATTTTCCATTTCCTGTCTATGTGTTTTATTAGCACCTTTTTCTATTTTACAGTCCACGCTGATTCGACATCAGCTTCATCCCTCATAAGCTCTACTGTTGAGACTAGGCAGAGTTATGCATTGTGGGAAATATGCAAAATCACCCAAACCTTTTTTTTTTCATGATTGTCAAGCATGGATTCATTTTGGGAAATATGTATTTCCAGAGGCTAGGACTTACTAAAGTTTGCAAATCAAAGAAAAGCAGATCCTTGGATCTCACAAAATGTGTTGCTTTGTATTATGACAATGGTGTTCACATGCCTGACATCCTCATAATAATATTAAGCCCTTTTTTTTCTAGCATTATGTACTTTATACATTTGTATAAATGTCACAGCTTGTAATCACTTCCTTTGTCATCGACGATTAATCTAAAAAAATCGAATAATTCACTGCCCCTTGCCATTTACATATCGCCTGCTACCATCTGTTCTTCTCAGCAGCAGTAAATGATGGGTAATTAACTCAGTGCCTTTGTCTTTCCCTTGCTGAATGTCTGACACATATAGATTTTCCTCTGTGTGTGTGTGCGCGTCTGTGCGTGTGTGTCTGCGTGCGTGCGCGCGCGCGTGTATGTGTGTAGGAAAAGGAGAGGGGGATAGGAACAACAGAGAGAAAAAAAAAGCAAAATATGCTGTAAGCCTGACCTGAGGAAAAAAAAAGTCAGTACAAAAACATTTGCAAAGGAGAAAGCAGGACAGAGATGTTGGGGCTGCAAAGGGACTCTGTCACATGGCCTTTTACTTGCTTAATGTCAAAAGAAAGTGGGACTCGGCTGTGGACAATGGCAGCCCAGCACATGCAAGTACCCTTTTCTAAAGCTGTAAGGTCAAGGTCAAGATGCAGCAGCGAGAAAAAGCTTCATATGCTCCTCTTGTCAGCCTGGGTGCAAAGGAGGAAGATGAAAATGAGGCCAAATGGAGGGAATACACAATGCCATTTGGCTCCTGGACTGGAAGCCAGAAGGTTCACAATGTGTCATATTGAAACTATGATATAGTGGCTCTGCATATTGCATCCTTAGACAAGTGAGCATGAGGCAATATGCAGTGTAAAATTTAAAAAAGGACAGCAATATTCAAAGAGCTTTTTGCCCTTCCTGCTAAACCCTGCAAGCCACCCTGCCTGCAGCTGTGGAAGGGCCGGAAAAGAAAGCATTCCCTTGGCGTCATAGGAAATATGACATGATAGCTTAAGCAGCATCTTCTGGTATGTCCCTTTGATATTGTTTATAAGGAAAGGAAGAAAAAAACCTGAAAATGGTTCAAAATACTTTTTTAGTGAAGGTTTTTAAGATGGAAAAAGCATAACAATGTGTCTCGACTACTGTTAAATGCCTGTTAATTTACATGTATTTTCTATAATTTATTTGTCCTTAGGTAGTATCTAGAAGCCTCCTTCAGGGTTGAGGGCCACATTGTGTTAGGCACTGTAAAAGCATGTAATATGACATAGTATTGTCCCTCACAACATCCTTAGGGGCTGGCCAATGCTGAGTGTGATGTGCAGTGTTTCATTAAAAGAATAAAAAAACAAAAACGGAAATAAGAAAAGAAGTTAGTTATTTTTTAATGGGATCCTGTTAATCTCAAGGGAGTTACATTGCCTAGATGGAGCTTCATGCCAACTCAGTTATTCTGCTTATGTTATCTCTGTGCCACACGTTACTGTGTGTGAAGCTTTGGATTTTTGAACATGGGAGAAACAACAATTGGAGATAATTTCCCTATGATTCAAGACTTGCTCTTCCCAAAGTGCCCCAAAACACTCTCTCCCAGGGCTTTTTCTAAAGCCTTTTCAATCAAGGCCATTACATAGGTAACATCTCTTGCTGATTTTACACAAACTTTTTTGAATGGTTGTACATCTCTCCAGTTTCCTTCTATTTCAAATAACCATATAACCTTACTGAAATCTGAGTCCCATGTTACTGCATACTCCTCAAATGAAATTCCCTGCATGTGCAATAACCTTGGACAGTGACTCACTCTTGTTCAGATATCTTAGTTCATTTATATTTAACCTGAATGAAAGATAATGATTTGATCCATCAGCTTCAAAGTTGAGTAGTGCCAACTGATGTGATGGAATATGAATCGTAGTAGTTGTGGGAAGTCCAGGCAATACCTACATTGCAACCTACTGTAGCCCAGCTACAGTTCCTTTCATGAAATTTTCCCTGACCTAATAAAAAAATATTCATTTACATCTGACACTAGTCACTTCCAGATTCTCTGAGGGAAGCAGTGTTACTGCTATTAATGCCTCTCATTAGATTTCCTTTCAGGCTGGGAGGAAAAAGTATTTCTTGTTGCTACAAACTACTGATAATTTCTAATATTTTTTCTCCTGGGTTTTCTCTAGATAAACTAGGGGATGTTCAGGTTAGGAGACTGAATGTTGTTAATACAGAACCACAAGGATTTTGCGAATCACCTCAAAGGGTCTAGAGAAATGGAAATAAGGGCAACAAAAGTAAAAGAAAACTAACAAGGTTCTACCTCACTAGATTAGGTATGAAGATTATAATTTGACTAGAATTATCCTATTGGTATAATTGGGATAAGACATTTTGGCTTGTATATAGTGCATGGTAAGCATGACTTGTACTCGTAAATTTCCAAACAGAAGAGGTCAATGAATATTAATAATTAGTATTTCTATTTTATATTGACATGGTGTCTAGCAGCCTTGATTGCTGCCCAGGAAACTAGAGAGGAAAACAACAAAAATTTTGACCTTGATCCAAAATCTTTAATGGCTAAGAGGCAACAGGGGCCATAGATTGTCAAAAAGTGGTGTGAGGGAGAGGAACATGGGGACTGAAGATAATCAAAGACAGTTGTGGCACACTAGGCAATTGTATCAGTCAGCACAGCCCTTCTCTCTGCTACTTTTTATGTATGGCAATAAAAGAGTGCTTAAAGGAGGGAAATGATGAGAATTTTCTGTTTGTGTGGAGCACATTCCAAGTGAGCTAAAAAGATGGACAATCCGTGAAGAGAGAAAGCATGAAAATCTTCGAAAAATTATTAATTTGGTGCTGAAGACCACATCAAGTGTTGATTGGCAGGAAGTGTATCCACTTTCATTGAATGAAAAACGACAGGGTGGCCAGGGCACAGACTGTGAAAGACTTGAAAGGGAATAGAAGAAAGCCATAAATGATGCCATAGAGAAAGGGAAACCGGTGCAGGGATGAGGAAAAAAAAATAGAAAGAAAAGAAAGAAGGATACATCATCTCTGTTACTGGAGATCGACTAGCACAAAAGAATAAAGTGAGAGATGAGGATGACTTAAAGAATAGGAAACTTTTGGCTGTAAAGTTAAAAGTTGAGTGATGTCCACTAGGAAGTGTAATAATCTGTAGCATGTGGTGGAAGGATACTTAGCTAGACTTAGACAAACAAGAAAAAACATGATGGAGGCAATAACCTTGTATCATCTGGAAGATGCACTGGATGGCTGAGATCTTTTCCACCTCTCTGCTATTTGTACAACCTCTGTACTTTAAGGCAGTGTATTTGTACTGTGAAAGTGTGGAAGTACACACTGACTTGTCAAGAGACCATGTATCATAGAGAAATACTTCAAAAATCTTTGCATATGAGAGGAATTTCCAAAATGTTTGTGTGTGTGTATATACACATACATATATATTTCTTTATACACTCATATATGTATCATTGAATTCCTCTGTTGAGTAAGAAGTAGATGTTTCCACTGTATTCAGGGTTCCTTTGCAATATTAGTGTGAAACTTGAGAATAAATTTAAAATCCAACATTTTTACATATGCTATGTCATTAAAAAGACAATGATTGTAAAAAAACTTAACTGAAAACCGTATTTACTAGTATGTATATTTACAACTGTGTATTTATCAGATTTAAATCTTTGTTTTAAAGCTTCTATCAGGTGAAAGCATAGAGTATGTTTGCATTTTAAAATAAATGATATATAGAACTAATGAAGACAACATTTCTTCTTTCATTTTTACTACAGATCCTTTATCTGCAGTGCAGATTTCTAATGCATAGCTTGTATTCCATTAGCAACAGAAATCTGCTTTTTAGCTCATAGACGACAGTTCTGACTACAGTCTTGTGATATATTCAGATTTTTGGAGGGCTTATTTCCTGAGGGTGTACAACCATTGTTGGTTTAAGTACACTGTGTACATATGGAAAACTGAATGGATGGCTGAGCACAGGGACTTGGACATTCTTGATATTTCCTGAGTTAGGCAGAGTGTGGCTTCATTGAGCTGATATCTGATTTTTGTTCAGCACTAAAACAGAAGCTTTTTTACTTCTATCACTCACACTGTGCTGTGTCACCACACTGGGAAGTCCCTCTGTAATGGCTTTCTAAAGCTGGTATATTCATAGTGATGTAACATTCAATGAATTGCTATTCAAGTGTATTTGCGAACACCATATTTTTGCTGAAAGATGGGGAAAATATATTGTATTAAAGCAGATAATAATTAAAGCTTCTGAAGTTAGGAAATTAATTAGAGGAAGAAAGCAATCATTTCCTTGAAGGGAACAATATTTTACACTACAAAATAGGTCACTAAGGAAGATTTTTGATGACCTTTCCAATTGAAAGAAAGAGTTGATGATCAAGACCAATGGGCACAAGACTTACTAGTCCAGGTGTCCCCTAGGTTCTTTGTACATCAGTTGATAGCTTAGTCTTAGTGTTCACAGGTTGGACCAATACACAAATGTTTGAGGTAATTTTACTCAAGCATTATATTGCCCCAGCCAAAAAAATTTCTTGGTTAACAGAATTGTGAGGGGACCTTCATAGTGTACTAAGCCTGCTTTCTGTGTACTACGGAGAGATGTTTTCATTAATGTTTATTAAGATCTCTAATTAAAAAACAATTGCAAGGTACACTCAGTAAAAAAGGATAAAAATCAAGTGTTAATAGTGAAAGAATGAGAAGAGCACTGATGTCTTGCCACCATTTGATAAAAACAAAGCATTTTAATTGATATGTTCATTCACTCTTATGGTGCTCTTTGACATTTCAAACATAAGTATTTGAACCTCAAGCATTAAATGGACCTGGCCTACTGTTTTGTATTGATCCACCTCATTGCAAATCAGTGGTGATGTTCTTTACTCCCTCTCTGTAAAATGAAAAGAAATAAAATCAAGGTGTCCTAAACTTGTTGATTCAAAGCTGTTTCATCTATCAGTATAGAAAAATTGTATCAGTATAGAAGAATAGGTTAACAGTCTTTTTCATAGTCTTTCTTCTCCAAACTGAATTGAAATGGCCTGGCTTAAAGTAACCTGGATCTCAGTCATAAAAGCAATATGCTGCCAGAGTGGCAAATCCAGAATTTATCACTCATGTATATTTCATCTGCACTTGTCGTTATTATTCTTTACTGCTCAGCTATAAGAACCCATGGCATTGTCAGGATATCTGAGAACTCTTTGGCCAGCAAATTTGTGGCAAGGTAAATTCAGGATTTAGGAGCCAAATTTTTGATACCCTCTAATGTAAAAAAAAGTGTGGCTTCTGAAGGAAAGAAATGTTACCATTTTTCCCCCCGTCCTTTTTGCTGCATAGTTTGAGCTTTACGTTTACTCTTTCCCCTTTGATTCCTGGCAAAAATGGAGAAGATATGTTTTCTTAGTCTGAAGAGAAGCTTCTAAAATTGTGAAGTTGTTTAGGTTGTTCTGCATGTATGGAGAGATACTGAGATATCATGATGCAGCCTATCCAGGATCTGAAGACCCATGAGAGATTGCTTACCTGATCTTTTCTGCTTGGGTAGGATAGTGAGTTCATAAATAGTCTCAGTCCTTATCTAATTCAGGATTGTCATTTATATCCTCATTTGACTTTACAATCCTACTGTTCTGTTTGAGATATTGCTTAAACTTTAATCTCAGGAGGAAAAAAGAGAAATTGTAGCATTCCACTATCAGTTATTTCTGAAAGACCTGTAGGTTGCCACAATCTCGAGATTGAACATCTTGAAGCATTTATGGAGAAACATTACCCAAAAATAATTTAAGTACAAAACTGGATCTAGATGGGCACAATGACAAGTCTGATCGAAACACTAATCCTTGTAAGATAAAAACTAAGACATAAGAATTAAGCCTTGCCTAAGATTGCTTATTTCTACCTATTGTTTTCCTGGTACAGTAATGTTTAAAAATATTTTTAGTTGTGTATGTAGTGTGTTTAATATGCAATCAGGACTAAGTCTGGAATTAGAGTAGTGTACTAGCAAATGACAAAGCTCTTCTGAAAGTCAAAATAATCGGAAAGAACAGAGAAAAAAATCAGAGCACACTGCAGTAAAAGTTGGACCCCAGTCAGTGCCAGACTGCCAACTGTTAATAAATTATGTCTTTGGTCTGTCATATTTGAGATGTTGAACTAAAATGTCAGTAAGAGTGTTCATACGCTCCTATTTGATGCTGAAGACTCATTACTAAAGACAGGTTGTCTATTCAAAAATTACTTGCCTTCTTGTCTTACTTCATGCTTAACCAAATGGACATATGTCTTTCAACACTGTTGTCTTGGACCATTCACATCAATAAGTCAGGATCTCTATAAACTTGTGGTGTGTCTGTGGATATGTTATTTGTAGAGAACATGGTTAAGAATTGTGGGAAGTAACTGGAAGAACTGATGAAACTTATTTCAACACCTATTGAAAGAATATTTTGGCTTTCATAACCCACATGTAACTGCATTATTAAGCTCTTTGATAGTCTCATGAGAATTCAAAGATGTATCTACTGATTTAAACAGAGTGGCAAATATGTAGACGAAAATCACAAAATAATTTTTCTGCTTGTTGATGCAGAGAAAATCTTTGCTTCTAAAATCTTAACTGAACACATTGTTAAGAATTTTTTGTCAGGCAGACAGTGTGGCAATAGAAAAGACAGAGATTATTATCAGTATATTTTTCAGCATCATAAAGCAATAGGAAAATAGTCAAGAATGGAATCACTGTCTTTCCATACAGTTGGCGAGAGGACTACAAGAAAACATTAGTCAGAAATTACTGAGCCATAAAGTCAACCTGAAAGCTGAATAGGAATTGAACTAGGAGTTCTAAAAATTTCCAGATGTCTCATCATGGTTCGAGTCACAGAACATAGTGGTATTCCTAATGCTTCTGTTTCAAGTTACAATTTTCAAGGTCTCAGCTTTCTGCTTCTCCATATAAGATTATTGTTGTATATATGCCCTGGGGAACTTAAGGATATTAATGAGTGTAAGTTTTAGGTTATTCCCTGCATAGAGTCTTGTACTAAGTCTTTCAGGAAGCTTGAGCTGGCTATCTGTTGAGTACTGATAACTCTTGTCCTATACAACAAAAATTTTTTCTTTCCCTCTGTGCCCTTCAGCAGCAGTTTGGACCACCAGCATTCAGTTTTAGGAATTACCCCTCTTCCTGATAAATCTCACATCATAACACCTGAAGAGACCAGTCTATCTGCAAGGGATAAAGTTAGATGCTGAAGAAAAAAAAGAACATTTTAAAAGAACAAAAGAACTAGCAAAAATGTTTTAATACAGCTTTATAAACCAATGAGACAAGAATCACATCATTACTGTATACCTGCAATAATGGCTGGCCTAAGAAGAAAATGCTTTGGGCTTGAAGGTGTGGTTTGAAAGTTTCAGAAGTTGTACCTCGTGATTCAGAAAACCATTCTACAGGAAAATGAAATCTGGAAAATATTCCCCTAGTACTATAGAACTAGTGGAATGCCTTATCTCTAGCCCAAAGGGAGAAAAATTGTTGTATCCACTGACTTGCAGGAGCCAATACCATGGCACTCGTGCATCATAATCCATGGTATAATGTGCTTTGTCCAGCACTGGCTGAATATAAGGCACTGACTACCCTCTGTGTTTCTGTATCATGATCCATTTTACTTGAATAGGTTGATCAGCCCTTATTTCTCAGTTTGAAAGATCTTGACAATAGAGGTTTTTTTTAATCAGTCAGTAACATTCTTTCCTAAAGTGGCTTATGGTAAAATTGCTTTTAGGACTATGAGGAGGGGTTGTTACTGGTGGAACCCAGACCTAGATTCTGTGGCTGCCACGGAAACAGAAAGTGGGTATCTGGGCCTTGTTTTCAAGTTTGGAACCAGTATTCTTTGAAAGAAATATTGACTTTCAAATGACTTTTATCACTTGTGGTTTTCAACATTTTTATTTGAAAAATTTGCAATTACCTCATGTGTTAGACTTGTACCTGAAATACCAGTTAAACCATACACACATGTCAAGAAATAGCTTTTTGCTTGTTCTTAAATATGGGAAGACGTTTAGCTTTGAGTAAGGCATTAAAAAAACTTCTTTGGAACAGAATTAAAAGGAATCCATGTTTTCAGGGCAAGTACTGTCAAATTAATAAATTCTGTCAATACTCAGTATGCCTCTTAGACTTGCTTCAGGAACTAGATTATATGTGTCCTTGCAATTTATAGTTGATACTATCCATAAGCCTACAGTGTTACATCGCAAGGTACACCTTGGGTCTCCTATAATTCTGACACCTTTGAGTTGTCCAACAATACTCAAATCTTAATAGTGAAGAAAAAGAATTGTGTGACAATGTCTGATGTAAAATAGAGCATGTTTTATGCTGCAGCCACGTCCTTAAAAATTTATCATATACTGTCCCACCAGGAGATGCCTGATTACTGGGACAATAGCTTCATTTGTAAGCATCTCCTTTGGCAGACCAGGAAAGGACAGCCAACTAACTGACAGCAGCATAGCATTTAAGTCATGGCTCTGGTGCAGAATTGAATATAGAAGAGAAGGAATGACTAGCTATTGAACTGCAGTGGAAAAATGATTTGTGCTGCCTGCTGTTATATAAAGCCTACTATGCACAATAAGAGCTGTTTCATTCCCCTGGATTTTAAGTTTACAACTCACCACAATGTTGGTAGAACATAATGTACTGACAAGTTTATTCTTTCTTATGGCTTGGGCAATTATTTGGCATTGATTTTCTTAAAGATTTGTCTTAAAGTTTTGTCAGCTTTTTGTTGGCAAACTTTGCAGAAGAGTTTGAGCGAGTCAGTAAGATTTGAGAATACAGATGAGATCAGTACTTGCCTCATGCTTTCCTTTTACGAGACAGAAATAACAAAAATGGAGTTTTCAACCCTCCTCTCCAGACACACACGGACAGAGGGAGGGATAGACCTGTATCTGATTTGCTTGATTTGATCTTGTTCCCTGATAAAAATCTCACACTCCTTAACCTTTCCATCTACTCTGCTTATAATAACCAAAATACTCTGAATTGGCTCCACATGATGGGACTGCTTTCTCATTTGCATTTTTTAAGCAGTGTCTCTGCTCTGACACAGAGCCAGTTGACCGGTTATGCTGAAGTGATATAACAGCATTATGTTGTGCTGAATTAAACAACAGAGCCTAATTATCTGTGATTTAGCTGAGTACATTATGAGGTACTTTCAACCATGTAGAAAAAGTGTAAAGTGCCACTGTACAGATTTGGTAGCAGTTTCCAGGTTTTTTGTCTAGGTGAGAGTGACATAACATGCAAAACTGTGAGGAATCTTAAACTCTTGCCTGCGCACTGCTTTATTTTGTGATGGCTGTAATTGGAGCCATTTCCTGGTTATCCTGTTCTCAGTCGTGAGCAGTTCAGGAAGTGCTATTCATGATATTATGTAAATCAAGAAGACACTTTACTAAATTGGCATTAGTAGAAAATAAAGATCACCCCCTTAAATTCTGGTAATGTTATTTTTACCAGATAGTCTTATTCATATGCAAGTAGGAAGAATATTTCCATGGCCTTTAATAATGATTTAAAAAGTATTTCTAAGAAGTCAAAAGTACTCTAAGTGAGCATTTTTGTCTTCTCTTAGATATGTATTGCCATCTTTATAAGTTCATCTTTAAAACTAGGGTGTCTAAATTTAAACACATGACACATAAAGCTATGTTTAATGTAGTATTTAAAGTTGGCAGAGATACAGACACCTGAGTTTTCGGTATCGCATCTGAAAATTGCTCCTTCTATCTATAGATACAATACCTCCTGAGGATGTTAATGGAGCTGTACCTGGGCATATCAAGAGAACCACACTGCCCTTCTTTATTGTGCTCCAATCTTGGCTTCTCAGGTGAATTCAGAAAGCCATAGGTTCAACTTGCTTTTTGTAATGAGCCTAGTGGGCAAAGTTATGTGGTTTGAACTCACAGGGGGCATTCCTGACAGGGTTCAAACCTCTCACAGTGTCTTTAATAAGACCTTTCTTTGAAGTCAATTGGAAAACTGAACAGACCACATGAAAGGTGGGCTTTATAGTTCAAGTATATATATGTTACACCAAACAGAGGCCCTGTGAGAAGAAGAGAGAAGTTGAAGGGATGCACCTTCTCTCCTGGGGAGAGAGTTTCAAACACTTGCTCATGAAAATAGTCCATTCGTGTAATGACACCTCAGTGCATAACAATTGCTCACATGAATATGACTGCAGGAATGACCCAGTTTTTTATTTTAAGGCAATTGTCATAGGGTATTTGGGGCTGTGTCATAGTAAAGGTCCTTTGAGCCAGGTCAGCCTCTGAGTTGATGTGTGGTATAGGTGAATGCCCTGTAGAAAGATCCATTTGCAAGTCAGCTCTTTGGAAATTCCCAGTAGGATGGCCAAGTGAGATGGCACTAGTAGCTCACAAACCAGCTTGGCAGTAAGGGGTCCCAGTTTGGCCACAACCTCTCTGTGGATCATCTTGCACAGATATGTCAGCCTCCTTCTGTGCTTTTGGCATGATCTTAGAAACTTTGTTATTGTGTGGTCCTGTGGTCATATGCAATTAATACACTGAGAACCTGGAGACAAAGAGAATGATCAGCATTAAACATCCTGATCCATTAAGAGTTGGACTCAGGACCAGTTTTAAGCACAGAGCAGCCCAACAGACAGCCAGATGACTTCCTTCAAGTTGATGAGTTAGGGCCAAACCTCAGAGCTCAGATGACTTGACCTCCCTCTGTGGCTTTTGCCAAAGTCAGATACAAGAGGCTTGTGCCCTATTTACATGACATAGAAAGAGCAAAGAGTATGGAAGTTCTTTCAGAATTCAGTAACAGAACCAGGAGATGGTGACAGGTAATTGTGCCTCTTTCCCAAAGCATTTTCCCTTGTGAAAACTTCTGTGGATTTTTCCTTGCTTCTCCACCTCTCTATGTATATGAGACTCCTCCAGGAGGTGGTGAAGAGAAGGTACATCCTTAGAGGGATGCAGAACATTTTCAGAGTTTTCAGAGCATAAAAATGTACTCAAATCCCACAGCTTCTCTGTGCAAAACAGTTGTGCAATTCTCTTGGTATATTTGGAAAGCCTGTCTGTCTGCTTTCAGCAATAGACTCATAGCTTTCCAGTGCAGATTTCCTCTTTAACTAGACTAATTTATAGTCTTATCTCAGTGTTTCCAAAAAAGACCAATTTCTGGTTGAAAAGCACGATTCAAAGATCAGACTGAACACTCATTTATCATTAATAAATTTAGATTAGGAAGGAAAAAAATTATTCTAGTGGTCTTCCAAATAGTACACCCCAGGCAACAAATGTAAATTGCTTGAAGACAGATTTTAGAAAGTTTATGAAACTGCATGACTATATAGTCATGCAGACAAATGCAAAACAAGAACAAATATGAACAAAATCCCAAGGGCATAATTTACCTGGGTCCCAGATGACACTTCACTGACATTTGTGAATGACTAGAAAATTATCAAGAGCAAGATGGACTTGCTTTCATTTTCATATTATCCATATATTTTGTATAATGTTTTGTGTTGAGAATCTATATGATATAGAGCCTGATTTGTTCTTGTTCCCCTTTGTCTGCTAAAAAGATACATCTAAAAGTCAATCCAGATGCAAGTATGGAACCAAGACTTTTTTTTTTTTCTTCCAGTGATTTTTTTCATTCTGACCTTTTACTTACTAGCAATTTGGGCGATGGCTTCTTCAGGGCATTGTAGATCTTCCAGACATCATAGATCTGCTGATCTTTTTTCCTGGCACTATTCAAATTGCCATAGATTCTTTGCTCACCCCTCTGTGCACAATCCCACTGAACTAAGCCATATTTGTCTTATTACCTTGTCTTCTCCCAGGGTAAATCCAAGTTTATGAGGAACCCACTGTTCTCTTCACACTGCCAAGACATGACCTTGCTGTTTATAGCTGATCCAGTTTTGGTGAAGTTGCTTCATATCAAAACTGAGGCAGCAGCAGCTACTTATGAAATCTAGAAAATGTCTTAATTGGATGGATACTATTGTTAACACAGATACAGGATAATTTTCAAATTTTTGTTTTTGAATTATTAAAGAGGGTATGCCAGGAAAAATCCCAATTACAATAATTTCAGCTATATGCCTCAACCCACTCCTTTATCCAATATGAAGTGACTGCAGTGACTATCTGGGCCAGTGATGGCAGCTCACTTGCTCTGGAGGTTTATCTGGCACTCTGCTGCTTCGCTGAAGCACAGTCATCTTAAGAACTGGATAAAGTTCAGCTGCACAGTTTAAAGGGCACATGTACTATTGACTTCCCCTTTGAGACAACAAAAACAAACAAGAAAATAAATTTTTTAGTGACTTATCTGCTGTTTAAATAATAACTGTCTTCTATGAAAGACATAAATAAATGTACATTTGTGTGTATTGTGTCTGAATACACTTTTGTGCCAGTTGTTGAATGCTTTGGTCCTTTCCAGATGGTGGGTAATGGGCAATATCTCACATGTCTGTTAAAGTAATCCTGGACTTCTGGTGAAAAATCAGCAGAGAAAACACTACAGAAAAGAGATGGGTTGTATTTCATCCAATTCATGGTTTTTCTACAAGGTAGTAAACTCTTGTGTCTGCCAATCACTTTTTCCTGTCTAAATACGCTGCATAGTACAAGCATGGTGTCTTACTTAAAAAGAGACTAAAAGTAGGCAGTCAGCACCAGTATTCTGATACTCTGTCTTGCTGCAGATGTTCTTCTAATGCGTGATTGCACAGGCACAACACATTCGTTGGGGTTTACACTGCTCTGCTGCCTCAGCTGCATAGCACTGGTGTGTGCTTGGTCCCTGACCTGGCTCGGGTGGCTCAGGTGCTGCTGGGGGAAGGAAGGAGTCTGGTGGCTGCCTGCCCTTCCTGCCTGGGTTCAGGATCTGTTCTGCCTCTCCCATTCATGGTTTGAAGGCAGAAGAGAGCAGGCAGAGTATGGCACTGTGAGAGCCTGGGAAAGGGAGGCAGGCTCCTGAAAGGCCTCATCTGTGTTGTCTGTCTTCAGGATGGAAAGAGAGGATAGTTAGTCTCTCTCTGAGCAGAGGGGCAGTCCCATATCCAACCCAGTGAAAACTACATTTCCTGCTGTAGGCACTTGCAGACCCTGCTGGCCCAACAGCTCTGGCAGTGTAGAGGTGTCATGGGTTAGCAAGCATAGTCTCGGAAGTGATGTTCCTGCAAAGGAGCGCTTACAGCTTCCTCTATGACCTAACAGAACCTATCAGCTGGCCAGTTTGAATATGGACAATTCTTTGAGCCACTTAAAATTGTGACCGCCTCTGTGATCCACACTTAAGAATAGTAAACCCTGAGGCAGACTCTCTCTCTCTCGTTTCTGGTGCAGGGACAGGTGGCTGCGGGCCCCATGTGGGGGCCAGTGGGCCCAGCCCAGGCCCTGCTCGGGCCAGGCCGGGCCGGGCCATGGCCATCCTGGAGCCGATGGGCCCTGTTCCACCTGCGGAACCACCCCCACAGCCCTGCTGCGGGCAGCCGGAGCGGCTCGGCTCCCCTCCCTCTCCACTGCAATAAGCCACATTCCAGCTGCAAAGCCTAGGTGAGATTAACCCTTTTATTGCTGTGAAGAGCTGAAAACCTGAGGGAAGCGAAAGAGGAGATGCTTAAAGCTGAAATTCTGTTGTGAAGCTATGATATGTCAGAGTACCCATTGTAATTTCATGAAGATATGGGGGTGGAGTGTTCAACTCGTGCTTGTTAGCAAAGGCACCTGCGCTGAGATAGGCAGATGCTGATGCAGCTGTAATTTCATGAGAAGTTTGAACAGGGAGAGATGGACCAGATGAGGACTTTTGCTCCAAATGAGAAAGGAGAAACCTCAGTTCCTAGAGATGCTCCCAGAGATAGTCCTAAAGACGAAGATGAGGAAGACCCTTTGCTCCCAGGGAAGGAGAAGGGCCTCTGTTCTTAGAGATGAAATGCTCCCAGAGATGGGTGAAGAGAACTTTTGTTTCTGAACAGCTCAACCTTAAAATTGTACCCCAAAAACCTTCAAGAGTGGACCCTTGAAAGCAGTTGTGGGAAAAGCTGCAAGTCGGGGGAAGGGACTCACACGCAGGCAGAGAGACTCCTCTTCCTGAATGGACTGAACAATATTTGGAAGTGGGCGGCTGTCTCGTTGTGATAATGTTTTCATAGCATGAGCAAGAAGAGACTTCTCTTTCTAAATGGGCTGAACAAGGTTATTATGGAAGTGGTAAACAGACTGAACATCTCAAGGGTTGTCTTTTTACATTGTCAGTGGGAGAAGGGAGGAAGGTGGGGGGAGGAGGAGAGTTCTGAAGGTGTGGTATTTTCTTTTTTTCTTCTTTTAGGTCTGTTAATAAACTTCTTTATATTCTTTCAAGTTTGGTGCCTGCTTTGCGTTTCCCCTAATTCTTATCTCACAGAAGATAAACAGTAATGAGTATCTTGGACCAAACCACTACAAGGGGTTACCATTACATGCACATCCTGGCTGTGTCTTCAGATGACATTTTGCAGAATCATAGAACGGTTTGTATTGGAAGTAACCTCAAAGTTTATCTAGCTCTGAACTGCTACCATGGGCAGGGACACTTTCTACTAGACCAGGTTTCTCAAAGCCCCATCCAACCTGGCTTTGAACACTAACAGGGATGGGACATCCACAACTTCTCTGGGAAACCTCTTCCAATGTCTCACCACCCTCATACGGAAGAATTTCTTCCTAATACATAACCCAAATCCATCCTCTTTCAGTTTAAAGTCTTTGCCCTTTGCCCTCTCACTACATGTCTTGCAAACAGTCCCTCCCCAGCTCTCTTACAGCCTCCTTTGGTACTGGAAGGCTGCTATAAGGTCTCCCCAGAGCCTTCTCTTCTCCAGGCTGAGACCCCAACTCTCTGAGCCCTCCCTCATAGGTGAAGAGCCCTCCCTCATAGGTGAAGTGCTCCAGACATCTGGTCATCTTTGGGGCCTTCCTCTAGACTCATTCCAACATCCTTCTTACGTTGGAGGTTCCCCACGGAGCTGGATACAGCTCTCCAGGTGGGGTGTCACCAAAGCAGAGTAGAGGAGGAGAATCACCTCCCTAGAAACCCTCAAAATGAATCATGCACCCCAAATTTACTACAATGCAAGTGTGCCAGGGCACTCTGGGCACTGTGGTCTCCCTGGGGAGAAGTGGGGGGCTCCCTGGCAAGCCCTGACAACCCATCCCATATCATTCCAAGCAGAAGCAGGTCAGCTGGAAGACATCAGGGAAGCCCAGCCCTGGGCATCTCCCTGGGGATGGGCTGAGGCTGGGACAGGGTGGTTGGTCTGTGGATGGGGGTATGGATCAGGCCCAGTGGGGATAATCAGGGTCAGACATGCTCGTGATGTGTAGGCACAGACCTGGGGATGAGGAAGGTGCTGACAAGCTGAGGCACCCACGGATGTGCCCCCATGTTGCAGGTCAGGGATATGTGTGGAAAATTAGGCTGAACAAAACTGCCTTGGGGTGCAGGGCAGAGATTTTTGGGAGTTTTCATAGCTGCAGTTTTGACACTGAACTCTTGTTGCAGGGGGTTGACTGGCTGCCAAGGGCCCTGACAACAATTCTGTCCTGCTTCAGGAAGCAAATGTGGCACTCAAAGCTCTGAGACCTCCAGATATCCTGTGCCTTCATCATGGGTGGGAAACAAAAGTAGGTGGAGAATAAAGATCCACCTATGTTAAATACCATGTTCTTTGGTATGACCATCTCCCATTCCTTTAATTCCTCTATTTCTATGTAAACTGTTCTTGAAAATGAGGATAAATAGATAAAATAATTTTCTTTTGTTTGCAATGACATACCTGTAATATGTGTCATTGCAATGTTAGGAACGACAGTGTAACAGCTATAGTAATATCAGATAAAGTAATACAAGAGTAAACATACATATTTTTAAGAAAAAAGATCATTATAGATTAAAAAAAAAAAAAATTCAAGTTATTTCTCATTTCCTTCAAACCACTATGACCCCTTTATTGTTCACACTGAATTTTAGCCCATTATAGATTTACTATGATTATCCTTTGTGGCTGTGCTGCATTCATCTAAGCTATTAATTTTATTCTTTGTAGGCAAGATGAAAACAGAGCTTTCATGTCCTTCTGGCATTCTTAAACTCAATCATATTTAAGATGCATAATTCTGTTGTTTTAGGAACTTGGCATTCCACTGTTCTTCACATTCTGAACTACCACTGTCAAAGTCTGTGCATGAAACGATAGGAAATCTTTAAAAAGTAGCTAAGGTTCTAAAACATAAACAAAAGTGAGAAATGTGGAATTTCACAGCAAAGAAAACATATAAAAATCAAAACCAGAAGGACGTTCATGTAAATTATCCTAAACCTTACTCCTTACATATAATCATTTTGTCATCACTTTATCTTTGTAACAATGAAATTGTGGCATTACCAAGAATAAAATAAAAATGAATAATCCTATATACTTTTAGTTTTGAGTCAGAAAAGTTATTTATATTTTATCCGTATTTATATGTTTTTTTCTTTGACACTTTTTTTTCCCTTTTAACAAACAAAAAATCTCTATCTCTGCTCTCATGTAGGACAATAACCTGAAATTAATAATTTATTCCGAAAATCAGATAGCAAAGTCTTTATAAGCAAACTGCTATTTCCTTAAAGTAACTTTTTGCATATATTTATTAAACTAAATTAGTTCTGGATTTTTTGTTCTGTGATGTCATGGTGAGCACTTGACATCTGTCATTCACTGTTTATCTATTGGTGTTCAGCTCCATCCTGCAATACTCTTTCTTTGCCTTGGGTGAGCATAGGAAACCATTCCAACCCAAATATTTCCCTGAGCAAATTTAAAAATTAAGTGAACATATAGACTCCCCTATGCAGTGCTGAAATTAAATTTCTGTGAGCAGCTGTAGCAGGAAGGACCTTAAGTGCTTTATCAAGCCTTGTCAATGCAGCCCACTGTACAAGAAGCAAATGTTCAGAAGGTGTGAAGGATGGACAGAGAAAACCAAGCCAGTCCGCCTATAAATATTCCTGTGTAATGTCTGCATGTTCAGTTGAGCTCTGCTTTATCACACATGTTCAGTGGAGAAGCTGGGATATTAAATGTCATCATTTCTGCAAGCCAGGCTTTGCCTGAGAAAAGAAAACATCAAAGATACTGAACAAGCCCTCCTCAGTTTTTTGTTTAAAACATTCTTTAATTAAATACATTTTTGGAGAAAAAACCCCTTACATCCCTGAATTGAATGGCTGAGCACTATTAGGAATGTCCTTGCAAATGCCAAATTCTTTAAAAGTGCTCACTATCTCAGTCAGAGGAAATCCTAGCAGTGCAGGTTGTTTGCTGGGCTCAGTGGGCTATAATTCCTCCAGAGTTTGCTTAGTCAGTGCCCTAAATATTGGCAACGACTTTTGTATTTGTGCTTAAAGTCAGATTGTAGTCATAGCTCTTTTAAAATTTCAGCCCCAGATCCTTTCATGCGGCAAATCATCTACTGAAGGCAGAGGGGACAGGGTGTCCTGAGCTGGGGGCACAGTTCCCTGACAGACTGCTCTGACTCCAGGGAATATGGGGAGCAGGAACAGTCCTCTTGACTTTGATGTTTTGGATGTGGTTGGTCGTGTTTACATCTATTGAACCAAATAATTTCTTGTGGTGCAGCTAATCAAATTATTGGTGATCAGCAATTGGGCTGCATGAGGTGAACTGAGGACACGCTTTGTCCTGACCCATTTAAAGGAGTGTCAACATTGCAGTACAAGATTGATTTATTAAAGCAGAGGAAAAATACAGTCTCTTTAAAATTAAAACTGGCATGTCTGTTTCTAAATTCTGAGCAACAGTACAGCAAGCTGCAAAGAGATGGTAGGGCTGTTGCTGCAGGATATGTAAGCCTCAATAAAAAGAACACATCTGTAATTTCACAGAGTAGCTGAGATTGTTCAGCCTATAAGCTGTATTTTTGAGAGGCAATTTAAACTGCCTGTAAATAAAAGAGTCAAGCAATAACTGTTATCTCCCTAGAAAAAATATATGCTTAAGCAAATAGTGAAGATGCACTTCAATCTGGTATTTTTTGCACAAGCCTTAATAATGAAATATTTGTCCTTTCCTATAGAAGTGGTAGAATGCATTATTTTTCATACACATCCCTATCCCTGCCTGTTCTTGTTTTTACTTATTTTTCTTAGGTAATGAAAACCCCTCAATACAAAGACATTAAAGGCTGACATAGAAGCTTTCTTGATGACACAGATGTTAATGTCGTAAGTTCAGCAGCTTGCCTTACCTATTATTAAGTCATATATAGAAACCGAGGGAGATACTTGTCTGTCTGTCCAAATTATCAATACAGAAAATTAACTATTTTACACTTTTTAAAATGCCTTTTTTAATTCCTACATGCTTACTGTGATCCTTTTCTCTCCATATCAGCATTCCATTATTTATTTCCTCCCTGGGAGGATGATAATACTAATTCATAAAATGAATTAAAAACCAAAAAATGCTGTGATATGCTAAACTGCCAAGTAAAAGAGCTGCAGTATGCAACAACCAAGAAGAAATTTTGAGAAACATGCTATAACTCCCTTAGAAACAATACAGTGCTTGGTTTTATATTCAGGAACTGGTATAACAGTCTACTTTGCAGTGGTGGTTTTTTTTAACAATGTCTGAGCAGCTTAAAGACAAGCCTACCGAAAAAGAAATATGTAGACTAAAAAAAATTTCATACCCATCACTAGCAATAACTATAAATAAACTTCAACATATACACATCCTTATGCTGGATTTTTCTGTACTTAGTTTAAAAAAATATTCACTATGTAGGGAGCTGAGTTTTGAAATGCCTTTCAAACTAAATTTGGGGATTTGAATTGTACAAATTTATCTCACTCTTTACATTTCACAAAATAGCTTTTTTTTTTTTTGGCCCTGAGAACTCTCTGCTAAATTTTGCCACATTTTGACAGTTAGACAGCATTGCAGGGGGAATGCTGTGGGGTCCCTTCTTGGGAACACAGAGTTCTCTACATTTCAGTTGTAGCAGGAATATTTTCAGTCTATGTTACATGAGGCTCATTGTAGAATTCTGCACTAACACTTCCCTCCAGGATCTGAAGAGTGTTACAGCTCACTGCAGATCCTATTCATTTGGTGGGGTTTGTCACCAGCTCAGTTGAAGCAAAAAGAAAGGACAGTTATATTCTGAATCTTCTTGGCTGTTTTCTTGTTCTTAGTCTTCTCCCCACAAGAAGAAAACGTTGTCCTTGTCAAATGATAAATGAGGCACAATTGGTGACTTGTATGTTTGTCAACATAAGCAAGATCAAATGATTGCTCAGCAGGAAGAAGCCACAGGAAATCCAATGATTTTTGACTAATTAGGAAAATAATAATAATGTCTGCCTAATAATTACCTTGTACTGGGTTGTGGCCTTTTATCAGGCAGCTGCAGACTACTGCTTTGAAGGGAACCAATGGGTTTCTTTGAAACTGGTGTCACAGACTTGGAGGATTTGTGACAAATCTTCTGAGACTTATTGCTCCTTTGTGTAGTTGCTATAATTGGGAAGAAAAATTAGCCTGTTTCTAAATGTTTAAAGAGGAAAGTACTTTGTCTCCAGATTTTATTTGGAAATATTTTTAAACTAGTTGAGGTGTGTACGCACATTAAGTGTATGCAATAATTTCCACAAGAATGAATGAATCTTTAGGTCAGTTAAAACCTACAAAAATGATTTATCTATGTTGTTTTCATATCATAGGAGCAATAATAAGAAGACAGAGACGTATCTGCAATACAGTTCTACCAGAAAAATAAAAATCAGGAAAACATTGGGAATGAAGTGAGAAAGAAGGCCAACAGTTTGGAGCTTGTGGTTTGTATTCTGGTTTCCCCTCACACAGATTTTCAGAGTTCTGCTGGAGAAACTGGCTGCTCATGGCTTGGAAGGATACAAATTTCCCTGGGTAAAGAGTGGCTGGATGTCTCGGCCAAGAGAGTGATTACATGTAGCTACATCCAGCTGGCAGACAAGTGTTCCCCAGGGATCAGTCTTGGGCCTAGTTCTATTTAATATCTTTATCAATGATTGGGACAATGGGATTGAGTGCACCCTCAATCAGTTTGCAGATGACACCAAGGTGGGCAGGAGTGTTGATCTGCTGGAGGGCAGGAAGGCTCTGCAGAGGCATCTGGACAGGCTGGAGTGATGGGCCAAGGCCAATTGTATGAGGTTCAGCAAGCAAACAAGTGCCGGGCCCTGAACTTGGGTCACAACAACCCCAGGCAGAACCACAAGTTTGGACAAGAGTGACTGGAAAGCTCCCAGTGGAAAAGGCCCTGGGGGTGCTGGCTGACTGGTGAGTCAGCGTGTACCCAGGGGACCAAGAAGGCCAAGGGCATTCTGACTTGGATCAAGAATAGAGTGGCCAGCAGGACCAGGGCAGTGATTGTCTCCCTGTACTTGGCAGTGCTGAGGCTGCACCTCAAATCCTGTGTTCAGTTTTGGGCCCCTCACTACCGAGAAAGACATTGGGGGTGCTGGAGCATGTCCAGAGAAGGGCAACAGAGCTGGCGAAGGAATTGGAGCACAAATCTCACAAGGAGCAGCTGATGGAGTTGTGATTATTTAGGCTGGAGAAAAGAAGGCTCAGGGAGACTTACCTTCTCTACAACTACCTGATGGGAGGTTGTGGCCAGGTGGGGGTAGGCCTCTTCTCCTGAGTAGGAAGAAATACCAAGAGGAAATGGTTGCACCAGGGAGGGATAGGTTGGATATGAGAAACTTTTCTTCACTGAAAGAGTTGCAAATTGCAACAGGCTTCCCAGGAAAGTGACAGTGTTTAAATCCCTGGAGGTATTTAAAACACGTGTAGATGTGGCACTTAGGGACATGGTTTAGTGGTGGACTTGGCAGCATTAAGTTAGCAGTTGCACTTGATGATCTTGAACATCTTTTCCAAACTAAATGATTCTATAATTCTGATTTGCATATATTTGCCTGCAGGATTAATCATGACTTAATTGCTAAACTTGACAATTCTTCCAGAGCTGCAAACACCAGACAGACTATGCTTTGGGAAATATGGGCCACATACTTCCTCTCATTAACTGATTCATTGGCAAAGCAACAAGGACACTGATACAACACCCTGTGATTTCCACACCACTGATGGTCTGCTTACCCTTGCCACTGTCAGCATGGCACATTGAATTCAGCAAATGGCAGGCACTGTCTTGGTGCACCACGGATTGAATCTGGTTCCCTTTGAAAAACATGTGTATCACACAATCGGTGGAAATTAGCTTTAATCTGGCAATGTTAAGTCAAGAGAGTCCAACGACTGAGTTGACTGTGGCATGGTACAGGTCAGACCTAAGTATGATTAGCAGAAGCCTGTGGAGCCAAGACCAAAATGCCTGGCTAAATTACTGCCACCAGTTTCATTCTCAATGGACAAAAGCTTCACTGCCTAAAACCCGGATACTGACTCCTTTCTCTAGGCTTTTAAATAAAATTGCCTGATTTGAGAAGTGTTGAATAGCTACAGCTCCTACTGAGGTCATTTGGCCTCAATAAAGAAATTAAAGCTCAGAAATCTGTAAGCTGATGCTAACCGACCTGTATGCTGGAGCCAGAATTCATGGACAGTTGCTATGCCAAGACTGACTATAGCCATAGGTATCTGTCTCTCAGTGTCAGGAGCACTAAAACTCTTTCCATTAGTTAAATACAGCCCTAGGGGTGAATAATGGAAAGGTGTTGTCACAGATACTGAGCAGAAGTAGACAGGTCAGTACATTTCAGCAGTAATGCCACCTACTAGGTGAGTTCAGCAAAGGATGCCATTGTGACGTCTAAGCTAAAGGGTCCTCATTTTATTTCTTCCATTTTATTTATCATTAATTGGCCAAATTCAGGTCTTCCACTAAAGAGGGGGGACAAAGCTTGTCTTGGAAGCTTTGAAAGTAGTTTCCCAGCTCTGAGGAGATACAACCTCGTGGCATTGTCTTGCATGGCATTGCTTTTTGGATGACATTCACTGTTTATTGTGCCAAAGGAGGGTTGTGATGTGTTTTTCAACCTAGAAATGAAACAACATGCACTTTCTAGATAATATTAAAATAGGAGGTAATATAAAAGTGGATCTTTATTGGAGCTCCAGGGGCAGTTATGGAAGAATGTCCACAAAAGCCCACCCCCACAGGGGTGAATACAGTTTTATAAATTTGGCAAATTATCATACTTTAACAATACAAAAAGCACCAATTAGGAGGCCAACTAGTAATGCAATTCCCCCCCAGGTCAAGCCCCTTCTCTGGAGCCCTCCTCTAGGTACTAGCTGTACTTTGTTTATGAAAATGTGTCTCAAAGAGTTGTTCTCAACCTTGATAGCCAGGGAAAACCAAGATAGGATAGGGGCCCTGGAATTTGTTTTGTCTTTCTGCTTAGGGAAAGGGCATAGAAAATTACTGGGAAAACCAGCCACTAATACAATAGGCTACAAATATATGTGTAAAGAATACAGAGAATAAATCAGAAAAAAAGGCAAAACCCAAAATGGCATCGGTTGGGTATGCAGAGGGACAAGCTGTATGTATATGTTTCAATATTTAGCTCATATCATTAGTGTTGCAATTTTGGGAAGAGAGCTCCTTCAGCTGAAGTGTTTGGATTATTCTGGGTCAAGAGAAAATCACAATAATGTTTACTACCTAATTGTCTGCTCTCTCTCTTTGCAGAGCAAAGGTTCGTCACTGACTTGAGGGATGCCATGGCACAACGAGTCACATTCATTTCTATCCTGCAAGGGCATTCTGTCTTCAGGTTGTGAGGAGGGCATGGTCATTCGGGTGTCTTAAGTGGAGGCAATGGGCATCACAGTGTCCTTTATCATGCAGTGCTAGACATGGTCATCTCAGATGGCCGCAAGGTAATAGGTGATGGAAGCAAACTACCTCAGAGCATAAAATCCAGTCAGCAGTCCCACAGAGAGCTCCCAAAATGTGACAGAAGTAGTTGAAATGAGAATCAGTTCTCCTCCAATCTCATCTCCTCTTATCCCATCTCAATATTCAGGCAATAGGAGCATTGCATACTGTGCTGTCCTGGGCTCTCCTTCCGTCCCTGACAACCTCTTTTCCTAGAAGTTTGCTGGGTAGGAATCATTAAAGTTCAAGGGGAAAGGCAGTGTCAAATCCCACTACTATGCCAGCCTGAGCAGCTTCTGAATTATCCAGGTGTCTGTAGAGGTCTTTTCCATGAAAGCAAGATTTGGTTCATGAGTCATTGTCCATATCTCAGCAATAACTTTAGCAACCAAGTTTCCTTCCTCCTACAGTCACAAAGAGGAGTTTACAGGTAGATGAAAGGCAGATAGGGTGATACTTCCAATGTGGTGCCTCTTTCACTGCAAATTCACAGTAAAATTCTTCACCTATGGAGACCAGGGAGGGCCTGCAGGTCTGTGCAGAGCATGCAGAAAGAAGTCAGAGAGTGCCTGGTGAACTGACACTTCACACCAGTTTCTCATTTTTATCAGATGAGTTGAATCCTGCCAAACCATGAAGCACACCTCTGCAGAGAGGTGCCTGAGGAAGCACTGCATCTCAGAGAGAGAACACCTTAGTAAAAGAGATATGCTGGACATTTTCTACTCATTCATTGTTAGATTAAAAAGGACCCTGAAAAGTGTATCTTACTGAATTGTATTGCACTTGTGGATGGATGCCAGACTATTTCTCAGTTAGACTGAGAAAATGTGCTGTGTTTATATAAGAAATGAATAGAAGAAATAAAAAAATGTTATATATAAAGATTCTGCTGGGCCTCGAGTTCTTTTTCCTTCCTTGTATTTATTTAATACACAAGTTACAAATATATGATTGATGTCCTGCAAATGAGCTATGACTTCGCATTACTTATTTATTTTATTTAAAATTTTTATTAAGTTGAATAACCCTACTGAGGTCACAGTCTTGTTCCAGAGTAGACCTGAATGAAACAGAAGTGAAAATTTCACATGAATTTCCATAAATTCTGATACATGCAAACACCAGCATTAAATTTTAACAATTGTGTATCCACAGGCTTTTAAAATGCTGCTAGCATTTCCTTTAAAATAATTAGGCCATGTTGCATAAATTACAGTTCTGCATCACTGTTACATATTTTTCTTCTGTCGAAGATAATTTCAATCCTCCCTGGTATATGATTTCCTTTTTAAACTGCATTTGCTTCTTTCTGATCCAGATGTGCAACCAGGTATTCAGGTACAACATGTAAAATCAGAGACTGTGCAGCAATAGGCATGTATTGATTTCTTAAGACTCTTCATCTCACGTGTTTGATGGGTTTAGGATTTTATAAGACACTTGATATGCACCTACTGTGGCTGCAACATCTTCCTTTTGGAGCCCTGCTCTCTTCTTAACTCCTACCCTTATTGCTTAAGCACTCACCCTGTTACTATACATAAAATTGGGCCTTCAACTGTCAAAGATGGAGATAGGTATTTCTTTTACCAGTGCAACTATTCAAGTCTGTAAAACTAAGCACATGAATAAGGACTGAAGCTGTAAGTAATCACCTTTTCAAGACAGAGAGTTGTTATCCATTGTATTTGCACAGTAAATAGCCTATCTGTTCTTTGTTGTTGGATATAATGCAATAATGTGAACACATTGCGTCAGAATTACAGCCTGAATTACTAATTTAAACTCTCATTAAAGAAGGGAAGGTTCGCATTTTCAGATTTGAACAATAAGCATGAAGGTTCTAAATCAATATTTAACATCATCTGATTTTTTCTACCTTTGCCTTAAACAAACTGAAAATTTGACTGGTTTGGGTTTTTTTGGTTTTTTTTTTTGTTTTTTTTTTTTTGGTTTTTTTTGGGTTTTTTTGGTTTTTTTTTTTGCAAGTAACAGTGCAGAAAACATTTGGTCAGTATATTTCACTGGGCTGCTTCCATACAGTAGCTTTTACTATTGTTCTGCAACTTTGGCAGATCATGGAAACTTGTTTCAAAATGTTCTTAAAAAGGCCTGCGTTGTTTTTGAAAATGTCTTTCATTTTTTCCCAGGTGCTCGTGGCAGACAGCACGGGGTTTAGGCAAGCCTGAAAACTGCACACTCTTCAAGAAAAAAGTGTATGAGTGAGCTTTCTGCTCTACATTTCACTGTCCATATTTGGAGGTGCTGCATTGGTTTTGACAGCATTGACACTGGTCTGTCTCAGACAACTCTGGTTCATTGCCTTGCATATTCACAGACAAAACCCACATGGATCCTTATATTCAATAAAATATTGATAGGGGTTTTTTTCTGCTTTCAAAAGGCAGTAAAAAAATGGTGGCACAAAAGAATTCCCCAGTCAAACATATTCTGTGCTTAAAATGCATTACTAAAAACCTCAGAAACCAAATGATCACATGATGTTTTAGTTCAAGAGGGATGTCCACAAGTGTTTAATAAAAAGGCAAGATTACAGAATTTGGCTCACAGTCATGAGGAAAAAATTAAAATCAATACTACATGATCTAATGCAAACCAAAATCACTATCATTAAGGGAAATAGGCTTCTTTAAAATGTGAAAAATAATTTCTGGAAGACCAGTCAAGGCAAAAAGCCACTACACATGGTTAATACTAGCTTTTTGGGTTACAGATTTTTTCTGTTGCCTGGAAAGCTAATCGTTTAATAGAAGCATTGGTTTCATTTTTACAATGGAAAATTTGTTGAAAAAATTAAGTTTTTATTAGCATTTAGAAGTAAAGCCCATATTGTATTTTATGAGCTTGAATGGTTTGTAACATTGTTTCTGATGTATTATTTCATTATTGTTTACATACTTTGATTAGCACAAGTAAAACTTTACAGTCTTGCAGTGTGTGTCTCTCTTCAGGCTGGTTGGCCAAGTGCAGACACCAGTTTAGCTCTACCTTTAGCTCTACCTTTCCATCTCTCCAAAGCTGTAGCTTGATCTGAATGGAGCTATGTGGGGTAGTGTCATAGGTTAGCAAGCATAGTCCCGGAAGGGATGTCCTTGCTAAAGGGTGCTTACAGCTTCCTCTGGGACCTAATAGAGCCTATCAGCTGGCCAGTTTGAATATGGGCAATTCTTTAAGCCACTTAAAGTTGTGACCGCCTCTGTGATACACACTTAAGAATAGACAAACTCCCCCCCCAAGCTCTCTCTCGTTTCCGGTGCTGGGACAGGTGGCTGCGGGCCCCGTGTGGGGCCCGGGCCACGGCCATCCTGGAGCCGATGGACCTGTTCCATCCTTGGAACCCCCCTCCCACTGCTTTGCCGTGGGCAGCCAGAGTGGCTTGGCTCTCCCCCCTCTCCACTGCAATAAGCAACACTCAGCATTCCAGCTGCAAAGCTGCAAGGCCGAGGTGAGATTAACCCTTTTAGTGCTGTGAAGAGCTGAAAACCTGAGGGAAGAGAGAGAGGAGATGCTTGAAGCTGAAATTCTGTTGTGAAGCTATGATATATCAGAGTATCCCATTGTAATTTCATGAAGATATGGGGGGTGGAGTGTTCAACTCGTAAGCAAAAGCACCTGCGCTGAGATAGGCAGATGCTGACGCAGCTGTAATTTCATGGGAAGTTTGGACAAGGAGAGATGGACCAGATGAGGACTTTTGCTCCAAATGGGTGTTAGGGTTTTAGTTTAGTCTTAGTTTTTTCCTGTTAAAGGAATTTTCTCCCATATGCATGTTGCTAGGGGACAAATAGCTGTACTTAAGAAAGACAAAAAGGGGAGTGGGGCGGGCCTGGCTACTCCTTTGTCTACACCTGGGTGTGGGTTCAGTTCGCTCTGAGCGTCCGGAGAGAGAAGCTGCAGAGAAAGGAGCTGCTGCTTCTTTCTTTTTGGCCGTTCTTTCTTCCTGCTGGAAACAACGCCAGGACCCCAAAAGCCGCTTTCCCTGCCCTGCTGGAGACCGAGCTGTGGCTGCCCTGCCCCGCTGCTGCTTCGAGCTTTCGCTACGCTGTAGCCCTGCTCGCCCTGCCTGCCTGGGCCTCCGTGGGTTTTTCCCATCTGGATACATCTCGTCTGCCACCCGGGATTTGCGTTCGTCCCTGCCGCTCCAGCCTGCCGTTCTAGCCTGCCGTTCCAGCCTGCCGTTCCAGCCTGCTGTTCCAGCCTGCCCTTCCAGCCTGCTGTTCCTGAGAGCCCGGGATCGGCTGCCCAGCGGTTTGTGAAGCCTTTGTTCCATCCCTTCCTGGGATCCCAGGGCACCAGAGCCGCGGGTTTCCCGAGCTCGCTCCGGAGCGCCCCCTGCAGCCGCGGGGGAACCATCGCACCTGCCCTGCTCACCGGGAGCCGCCAGCGCCCCTGCCGGCTGCGAGCGGAACTGCACCCGAGGGGAAAGGACCCGACAGCCGAGAAGGCTGGCACTGGGTTTGTGATTGCTGTTACTGCCATAGTTGTTGTTTTGTTTGACTGGTTATATACATATATATATAGAGAGAGTAAAGAACAGTTATTCCTATTTCCCACATCTTTGCCTAAAGGCCCTTGATTTCAAAATATAATAACTTGGAGGGAAAAGGGGTTATATCTGCCACTTCAAGGGGGGCCTCTGCCTTCCTTAGCAGACACCTGTCTTTCAAAACCGAGACAATGGGAAAGGAGAAACCTCAGTTCCTAGAGATGCTCCCAGAGAGAGTCCTAAAGATGAAGATGAGGAAGACCCTTTGCTCCCAGGGAAGGAGAAGGGGCCTCTGTTTTTTGTTTCTGAACGGCTCAACCTTAAAACTGTACCCCAAAAACTTCAAGAGTGGACCCTTGAAAGCAGTTGTGGGAAAAGCTGCAAGTCGGGGGAAGGGACTCACACGCAGGCAGAGAGACTCCTCTTCCTAAATGGACTGAACGATATTTGGAAGTGGGCGGCTGTCTCGTTGTGATAATGTTTTCATAGCACGAGCAAGAAGAGACTTCTCTTTCTAAATGGGCTGAACAAGGTTATTATGGAAGTGGTAAACAGACTGAACATCTCAAGGGCTGTCTTTTTACATTGTCAGTGGGAGAAGGGAGGAAGGTGGGGAGAGGAGGAGAGTTCTGAAGGTGTGGTATAATTTTTTTTCCTTCTTTTTGGTCTGTTAATAAACTTCTTTATATTCTTTCAAGTTTGGTGCCTGCTTTGCATTTCTCCTAATTCTTATCTCACAGAAGATAAACAGTAATGAGTATTTTGGGCCAAACCACTACCCTAAATTGGTGTTTTTGCCTGGTTACAAACCCCACCCGCGACAGGTAAAAATCCCCAACAGCCTTTATTTTTCTGGCTTACAAGATAAAAAGATCTTATACTTTTTCTGTCTCCAGAAACACCCTTGAAGTCTCCCAATACTTTGAATATTGCATGCTCCCTCAAACATGTTCTTGTGCATTGCCTTTGGAAAAGTTCCTCCTAGTAGGACCCTGCCAGGGCCATGATGCCCCTGTGCCCTCCTCTGCTCCTCCAAAAAGAGCCTTTGGTTTGCTGATGTCATCATTCTTCTACAACTGGATCCTGTCTGTGACTTACGACCTATGGGCTGCTTGACTGAAATTTGTGCCAGTGTTTAAAAGTAAAGCCATATGCTCCCCATCATTATTTAAATGGATGCAAGCAGTGTAAGGAAGAAGAGATTGTAAGTCCACAGAAAGGCACATGATGCCTCTATAAATCAATGAGAGTCTGTGACACACTCCCAAAACTGTTACTTCTTGCTACCTTCTCTGTAATAATATGTTTCCTTTAATATTGGAAATATGGATATCAGCATACTTGTACCTGATTCAAAATATTAAACATAAGCAGTGGACAAATTCCAGCAGCAAGATTCATGTGGTGCTTTAGAACACCATTAATTAAATCTCACACCATCTCAGGAAGTAGGTGCCAGTATTTTCATTTAGCACATGGGAAACAGCCAGAAAAAGGTGACTGGCTCTCCACTGCACAAGTCAAAAAACAGCACTGGTATTTGAGCTTTTCTATTAATGTCAACTTGCTAGACTTTCTGCTCTCTTAAAAGGACAGCCTTTGATTGCCTACTCCTTCATTTGATTCTAAACATTGCTTCTGTACAGGCTCCAAAACCTCTGATGAGAGGTTGCATAATACCAGCTATATGTCTCCACATAGAGGCAAATTCAGTTTTGCAGATGTAAATCTGGAGTAACTTTCCTGATAGTAATACCTTTGTGGCAACTCACCAAGGTAGAAATAAGATCTGTGTGCAAGACAGTTTATTAGCATAAAATGTCAGAAGTGGACACTGGTCATTGAGATACAATTTTTTCAAATGCATTCTTCTTTGTAGTTTGCAAAGGACACAAATGCCAGTTCACACTGACACAGTTTTTACCCAAAGCAAAGGCAGTCTTTTCAAGGACAATGGCTTCAGTTCTCTTCTCAGTGTATAAAGGCATAACCAGACATTTCCTATTATGAGTAAAAGGAATTATGCAGAATGAATATCCTATGCACTAACATTAAAATTTCTAACCGATGAGAAGAACGATGGGTGTGCTTCTATTTGTAACACAAAATGATCAGAACAAAAGTCAAAGCTGTAATGCATTCACTTACTTAAAAATGTGTATTGTTATACAAGGCAATTAAAGAGTTTCAGACTATTCTCTATGTGATCTGCCTTTCAGATGAGACCTAAAATTGAAGCATTTGATTATGAAAGCTCAAGTGGCAGTTATCATTAGAGGTGTTAACCCTAATATGCTCTCCAAATTCTAAATGAGTTGATCATATTATCTCTTCCTAAATTCTCCATGGCTTTTATGTGATAAGATATTCTTCTTTTCCCTTCCTAAAAACTGTTCTAAAAGTATTACTCACACCATATGGCTACCTTGCATATCCATTTTGGTAGCAAGTGAAGTGAGTAACCTTTTTATACAGCCTATAAATTATTTTAAGAAAATAGACCATTTGATACGCATAACATGTTCTTCCCATCCTAAGGCATCACTACCTTGACAGAGAATTCATTAAATAAGAAATCACTTTTATCTACTTATTGATAGGGATAAGGCCTTAGCTTTTGCTTGGGAGGAGATTTCAGCATTTCCATTATTATTATTATTAGTAGTAGTATTTATTTTTTTATATAATAATTAAAATATGAATGTAGTTATCAGAACTAACTCAGATAACAAAGTTAAGTTGCTAGGCTCTGAAGATAGACACCTAAAAGCTTAATCAAAAAATTCTAAAATATTTTTTCTAGACGGTCTCTTATTGAGGGAAGGGCCCCCTTCAGGTGTACCACAAGCTCACCACACTCCCTTCAGGTTTCACAAAACTGAGCTGCATTGGACTCTTCAAAACTAGACAAATTATGTTGTTTTGAGGGATAGACAAGGACTCTTGGCACTCTTGGCAATTTAAAAGTTTTGTGATGGTGTAGTAATTATGTACCAATATTCTTTTCCAGCTTTCTATTAAGCATTATTTATACTCACTGAAATGGCATAGCATGTGAGGTGGGACCTGTTTCTGCCTATTTGCACTGTATCTAGCATAGCCAAGCAAAATCAATATTTATAAGATGGGTAAAAAGGTTAAAATAATAGCAGAAGCAATACCTTTTTAGCCTCATTAGCTAATATTAGCTTCAAAGGTTCAAGAAGTAACAAATAAATACATCTGCAAAACATAGGTTTTAATTTGCTTGTGATTTAAAAATGAACATCGCTTGAGTTCCTGTATATTCTGTGATGCATGCAAACATAATCATTGATTTAATTCTCATTAGTGGCAGAAAGAGAAATGACTGTGTCCTGTTACAAAGGTACAGAATTTAGTGATGACTACTGGCATTTATAAAACTGCTGTTTTGCTAAATTCCATGTTGATTTTTCCCTTTGAAATCTCAACAGTATTTTTATATATAAAGTGCATTTGAAATAGCTTCACTACTGAAAACCTGACTGTGAGAAAAAGCACACAGTAAACCAAAAAGAATAGAGAAGTACAATTTTAATAAAATTTGTAATTTTGTAAATTTAAATTTATTCCCAGGAGCACGCATGTGTGCTGTAAATATACCACAGTCGTATCAAAGCAACACTTCTTTTGAACTGAAGAATGCAAATTCCGTTTACCTTAGTTTCATATCATTTGCTGGTTTTAATCCTAATAATATTTTCAAAGGAAACCTAGGTGTGCTCTGCCCTTGTTTTCTACCTGGAAACTGGGTCTTGCTAACGATTCCAAACTTCCTAGCTGTCAATATTTTTACAAGGTCTAAAATGTATTTTCAAGTTTATTAATAAGTTAGCCTGAAAAAATAATCTTCTGTGAAGAGAGCTAACTTTTGATCATTTGTGACTGATGATATTTTTCAACAGCTGGTGCCATGTTGTGCCTTCCAATAATACACACAAGTAGTTCTGTTTTTAGCCCAGGGGAGATGTATTTGGGTACCTTAGTGCTGAACTTGGCTAGTAGTTCAACAAGCTTTCTCAGTGAGCAACTGAAGTACTTAAAAACTCATTCAGGGTCCAGATCTGCTCCTTCTGGTGTGAGTCAGATCATTTTAATTATTGCTGGCTGGAGCAGGGTCAAGCCCACGTTACATGCAGAATTGAGTTCCTCCCCATGAGTCAGCTTGTCTGCCTAGATTATATTTATTGCCACCTTGGTACTTTCCCTTACAGGTGCTTAACTAATCCTTATATCTATCATTCCTTTCTCTCATAGATCTATTGATTTTCAATTTCATCATTTTGCAGTACAAGGGATAAAGATCACTTGTGGGTCACTCCAAATTACTTTTACCTTTTTTTTTTTTGGTTAGGTTTTGTTTTAGTTTTTCTTCTTTGTAATAGGTTATATAAGATGTTTATACCGTGGAAAAATTGAGTCCACAGTTGGTAATTTTTAAACTTTCCACATTAGGAAAAATTTTACGATTATTTATGCCTTGGTCTGTGAATATATGCAAAATGTGGTCTATCAAGAAGGATCTCTTGAAAGGTAAGTTATGTGGCACATGACTGCAAGACATGAAGGTCATGGAAGAGTTAAGGAGTAGTTAGTAAAAGATCCTTAAATATGAGGGTTCAGGGAAAATTACTCTGAGCATTCACATATGTCTACTAAATCATAAGATTAACTCTTAGCTCCCATCTCCAGGATGAAGAGAATAACTTTCTTCTTTTCAGGGTAGTTATAAGTTCCCATCTTTTGGCTTTGCTGATGGAATAAGTCCCCTGGGGTTTTGCATTCTGACAGGAAATATGCCTTTTGTAAGCCCCAACACCCTTTATGCACTCCTACATTATTTGTGTGTAGTTCTGTTCATACACTTTTGCAGCAGTGTCAGTAACTATAAAGAAATACCTAGTCAACCTCTTGACTATTATTTGCTCCATTCCCTTTATCACATGGTATAATTTAAAAAAGCTAGTCTGGGGTTTAACTCACTGCATTTTGCCATTCTAAAAGTTAACTTAGCTAATTGCCCAGCTTCCCTTTATTGTCAGAGTACAAAAAAAAATCTCCTAATCATGGTCCATCAGCTGTCTCTAACTGCTACTTTGGGGTGGGGTGATTCATCCTTCTGAAATGCTTCCTACTGCACATTGACTATAGAAGAAGAATAGGTGATTAACTCTTTGATGGCCAAGATGGCCAATGGCAAAAGAGATAAAGGCATTGTGGTTTTTTTCCATGACCCATGGTCTAGTAGAAATAGGCTTTGAATTAAGCTTAGCTTCAACTTTTTATCTCAGGTAAATTCCTGAAACATTTATATGGCAGGTAAACAGGCAGTAGGAATCAAAAGCTTTGGATTTTTTATAGAAGTCATTAAGTGGATAAAACTTTTCAGGCATTGCTTTAGAAAGATTACCTCTCAGACAATCTCTCATACTACTGTCAACAGAGAAAACAAGTTAAAAGCTTGAGTTAAATGGTTTGTATATAACACATTGTCCTTTTGAATAACTGAGCTTGAATCCATTTGAATCAACAATACTATCTGTCATAAGGAAGTACAGTTTTCAATATCAAAGCATCTTGAATAAAAGCCATTACTCTTTTTTAAATAAAAAGTGATTTCATTTATGCTCTTAGCAGCAGAAGTCCTACTGTTAACTTTACATTTCCTTAACATGCCTTTTTTGTGGATACATCTTTGCAACACTCTACTGCAGCAACTGTAGCTGCAGCATCCCTTACTAGATGATTTAGTAAGACTAGAGGGGAGAGAGCCCTGGACATTGCATACATTTGCAGTTTTGCCCCATGTGCAAACATCTTTTAGGCGTCAGTTCAAGACATGCCACAACTTTGTGGTTCTGTTGTTGGGATATTTTGCTTTCATTTGCCTTATTTTACATGTATCAATTCAACAGGGAAAAGTCTGAGAAGGAAAAAAAAGAGGTTCTGTCAATTCCACTAAATGCAAATGAAATATTGCTGTTAAATCAGAAGTAACTGCTGCTACTGTGTGACTGTGACTGTATGCCTTTGTCTCCCTATGTGTTTTGGTCTGCAGCCATTAATAGCTTGGACTCCATGAAGCAGTAGCAAAGGGGAGTGTGTCAGAGCAGCAGGCCAAAATTAAATTACAGCAACCTCGCGCTTTGCATTAAAATCTCCACTAAGCAATGGAGGCTTGTAGTCGTCCGGATTTTCCTTAAAGACAATGGCCCTCCATGCAACTGGCTACACTCAGTTAATTCGTGCTGTCAGCTTCCTTTATTGGCTGTGGGGAATGCAGTATTGATTCTTGAACTCAAAAGCAGCACAAAGAGCCACTAGTGCATGGTCAAAATGCAGCAATAAAGAGCTGGCAGCTTGAGAAAAGCAGCCATTCCATTGCACAAACAAGGTCAATTAGAGGACAGTGCAGCATAATATAAATAGCATTAGCAGCCCTCTTCAACCATGATGAGACCATGCTGGGAAGATGACAATAAATAAAATAGGGTTTAATGCAGAGTAAACACAAGAGCATTTAATGTAATTTATTTTAAAACATTGCATCCCTTTAAAAGTACCATCAATTAAAAAATACTTATCTTCAAAGATTATTCTTTTCAGGTAAATCCCTGTATAAATTAATTATGTACGTATGTAGCATTGAAAGGGAATGTATTGTTTAATAAATGGTTAATTCTTAAATAACTGCTCTGTGATATTATGTCTGTCTGTGTAATCTCTTACTTTTTATTAATACAAATCTTTCAGTGTCATTTGAGTGTAAAAATAGGACAAAATCATAACTGCATTTTTAGTTTAGAAGTTAAAAATCTTGCAAAGCATCCTTATGTCCCTCTTTAAGATCTTGCAATTCTTATCTTTTTTATGAGAGGCTTTTTCTTACTATTTTGCCAGCTCAGGATTAATTACAAATGAAATATGCATCATTCTGCTAACACATAGAATACTCTAAGTGAATTAGGCTCTTAAAATAGCTAATGGGCCTCAGACAGGCAGCTGAGAAGCCTCGATTGTATAAGGAAGCTGAAAAAGTTTCAAAACTATTTAATTGTTTCGACAGCAATAGAAGCATTTGTTTCAAAGTCCTGTTAAATAATGAATGTGCTAAAAGCCAACAAAAGAGGTAGGTTTACATCTCTGGTTTGTTTGTGTAGTCTTACAAATTTTTTTGGCAGTACAAGTACCTTTCCTCACTGTCTTGATTTTTTGAAGTATTCCCATCAACTTTGAGTGTACTTACATAACTGGAAGTAATTTGGCTAACACCTGTGGGGAAGGTTGAGCATGAAGTCCTTATCATTGTTTGCGTCAAATCGTACCTAACATGTAGAACTGTATCTTGTACCTGCACAGTGCAACAACTATGTCATTCTACACGTAGTATGCTTAAAAACTTTTAGAAGGGATAGAAGTAGCAAGGTTTTCACAGAATAATCACGGAATAAGCTAGGTTGGAAAAGACCTTTGAGATCATCGAGTTGTTTTTCCTTGAAAAACAAATGGGTCTTCCAAATTGTTCTACAAGAAATTCCTTCCTATATTGTCAATGGAATAAGCAGGAGCTCCTTGCCTCAGGGAGCAAAAGAAATGTCCTCTGGACTGACTGCCAGTATGGGAACTTCTTTTTCAGCTATTAAGTAGAACAATGAGTAGAATGCTACTTTTATTTCTAAGAGCTTGAAATATCAATAAACCTTGAAGGTAGTGAGGAAAGGAGTAAAAATTAGCTTCCTAAAATTCCCACTGTCTAGGAAGCACAGGGTAAAGGGTTCCAAGTCTTGTCATATATATCCTAGACTGATATGTCAGTTTCTTGGGAAGTGCAGCCGTCCTTAATTAAATTTTTTGAAGTTGCTGACATTTTGCAGACAAGGTAAGCCAGAGGATAAAGAAAATGAAAACAAGACAAACGCCAATAAAATGAAAGAAGTATGTATGAATCTTTTATCTCAAATACGAATTTTTTGTCATAAAGAAATCCTTATTAGCTGAAATTTTTTCTGTCCTTCATTCTAGAGCCAAACATTATCGACTGAAGTTCATTATTAGGTATATAAATGCGTCCAGCAACTTGTGACCAATTAGATCTTAGGTCTTTTCTCCTTAGTTAAGGAAAGCATATTTTTACTTCTTCTTCTCCTCTTTTCCCTTCAAGTATGTAAGCAAGTGGACTTGTTTGGCATCCGCTTCTTTTCTGGAAGACAAGGCTGACTAATAGTGCAACTGTATTCATAGCTTTTAGTAAGAGTTTTTGGAGAGTGACTGGCTGAAAAGTTTTTTGCATCTTTTAGAAGACAGCTTTAAGAGATATCAATGTGTTCTGGGAGAAAATCAGATAACTTATCTGTATATTTCCTATGCCAAAGCAGAATAATAGTTGTAGCAAGATTTGTAGGAAGTGGTAGCATTTTTAGTTTGGTTTTGCATTATAGATACTTTTTATTGATTTCTCTTCATGTTACTCAAGGCTTATGGAGACCTGATGAGGCTGACAGCTGGTCTGGGGGCCTCACAGAATCAGACCGGAATTTGGTCAGAATTTACCTGTGAGAATTTTACAGTGGAAATTTTGCAGCTTCAGTGAAATCCACAGAGAAGGCCAAGAAGATAATCAATGAGAGAAGATGTTCTGGACACAAGGAGTGGATGTTCTTGTTAATGGGATATTGAGAGCGTACAAGGAAGAACTTTTGGATAATATGTAGGAACTATACCTTTGCTTGTATAGCTGATTGTTTTATAGTCTGAATGGTCATTGTTTGTTAGACAGCCTTGTCATTGTTTGCTAAGCAGCCAATCTTAATAGGCCACAGCAATTGTGAAGAGGTGTAAGAATAGCAGTAGAGAAAATAAAAACTTCTATGACTTTGGATTACAACAAGTGTGTGCTGTTATGTCTGTCTCAACAAAGCCACATCGACCAAATAAATCTTCCTTAGGGCACTTCAGTAATTTTATAAAGATATTTCTTCTTTGGTTTTGACTTTGAAAATGCAAAATATTTTATCACAAGTGCAGAGGGAAGCAGAGTGGTTCTATGAGCTCCTTGGTATTTAGGAGAAGCATGTGGGAAAATGTGTCTTGCTTCCTCATATGTGGTAATGATGTCTTAGTGATGGCAAAATATTTCTTTCATCCTTCATTGCCTTTTGCTCATAATTTTTATCCCCATGTCCCATAAAAATCTATAAATATATCATGGACTGTAATTACCTCTGAAGCATGCACTAGGTGACTTCTAACTTCTGATGTGATGCTTCTAGAGGTTTACTTTTAACTCATTGTAAGGGACATAGCCACATTGATAAGTCACTCGTGTTCAGAAACCTCAATTCACAAAAATTAAAATAATAATGCCATTAATGTTTTCAAACACTTTCTTTTCTTCCCGACACCACTAAGCATCAATTCCCTTTGGGAATGAACTTCCTTCCTTCTTCTTTTGGCGATGTGAGAAATATTCTCTGAAAAGCAGCAGGTGTTCCACTGCTCATTCTGTATAAATACCATGTTAGCTCATTCTGGAGAAAGATATGTACTTTATTTACTTTACTTTTATTTTCAAAATAGGCCTCAGTCATAGGTTTTAAAATTCTAAAAAGTTTGCCTTCTCTAAATAGGGTGTGTTGGGGCCCTCCCCCTGCCATGTAGTCCTGGGAGAGAGGCCTTGGGGGGGAGGCACAGGGTTTCCCTAGCCCCTGGTCAACCTCGTTCCCCATTGGTTGGTTTGTGTTCCCCTGCACGGGCAAGGACCCTTGGGTCCTGTGATTGTAGCAGCTCCTCGGCAGATCCTCAGCCATGCGGCTGGAGAAATAAACATCTCTCTGAAACATCTCTCAAGAATTGGTCCGTATATAGTTATTTTCCACGGGCCTCGTTGTTTGATACGCGTGTTGCAGTATCCGCGCTGTAACAAATGGTAGAGAAATGCTGGCAAGACACCGATCCCTAAGGACAGAAAATTCGTGAGTAAAAACCACTCTAGATCTCTCTCTTCCCGCCTTGGTTTGGATATTCTCTCTAAATTATGGAGGAACCGTGGAAAGACTCTTGGCTCTCCGTGCCGCATATGAACATTTATCTTAAACTTGAAAAGTTTCTTGAACAACGATTTGTAAATTTTAGCTTAATTCAAGCTCAAAAGGAATTGAAACACTTCCTGGCATGGTTGTTTAAGAACTTTTTCTATGTTTCTTGGGATGTGACTCTTACCAAAGACTTTTGGAAGACCGTTTGGACACAGTTAATTTTTGAGTCAAAATATATGCCGATGGGAGAATATTTTCGTGAATATTATTTAATTACCGAGACTGTTGAGCAATGTCAGCTCTGTCTTGGCAAAGGGAAGCCTGCTTCAGGGACCGTGCGAACCAGGCCACGTGGACTGAGCGCTCTGCGAGCAACAGCGAGGCAGTTCCCACACGCGGGCGGAGCAGCGCAAGCTGCAGTGTAGGCAGCGGAGCAAGGTGCGGCGGGAGCGGCGCGACCCGGCGGTGCCTGCCAGGCCCCGCACAGCGTGTGGTGGAGCAAGCCCCGTGAACGCCCGACCGAGAGGGGTTGCGCACGGGTGGCGGCTGGCGGCGGTGGCAGTGGAGCGGAGCTGCGCCCAGCCGAAACACGTGCTGGAGCAGGGCACGGGGGGGTCATCGCTCGGGGGTCTGGCTGAGACGTGGGCGCGGCCCCAAGCAGCAGCAGCGCAGCTGAGAGCAGAGGTGGCAGCGCGCAGGGAGCTGAGCGGCCCCGAATGTGACCCCGGGAAGAGCGCGCAGGCACGAGCAGCCCCAACGGTCCCAGCAGCCCTGGCAATTCCAACACGTGAGCGAGTGAAACAAAAGAGAAAGCAAAAACGCAGCGAGACAGAAAACAGCAACCATTCGGAAAAAGGAAAAAATCACCGTAGCTAAGGTTTTAGGAATAGTAAAATGGTATAATGTTAAACAAAATTATAGTTTTATAACAAGATGTGACAACCAGCAAGTCATATTTATTCATAGAACTGCTATCAAAAAGAATAACCCTGAAAAATGCATCCCAAGCTTGGGAGCTGGAGAGGTGGTGGAGTTCAAAATTGCGCAAGGTAGAAAAGGGTTACAAGCAGCAGAGGTCACTGGGCCTGATGGTATTTCTGTAAGAGGCAGTATATATGCTAAAAATCGCAGTCATGTTAGACAATATCTCTATTATAAGCCCCCCCTACAGTCTCCCTTTCCTAATCCCACCTTTCCCTTTTACCCTATATCCTATTACCCCCAGTGTATTCCCAATCCGTTTTTTCACCCATGGTTTCCCTCACAAAACCATGCCTTTGCCAATTGTTTCCCCAAAAATCCCTTTCCAATGCCGAGTGGGGGATGAAGAGGGGTAGGGAAGAAATTAACTAGTGTTGTTTAGAGTTCCAACAAGTACAAATGGAAGAAACCCTCTCCTGCCTCAGTTTCCCCACAAAGCATGCTCGGAGAGTCCTGTCTCCCTTCTGTCAGCCTTAAGATGTTCCAGAGAATCTGTTTGGACATTTAAAGACTCAGGAGGGTGGCTTGTTTTGTTTTGAAACTGTCCTTGTTATCTCATGTTTATCCAGTTTTCAATGTTAAGTTTTAAATCTCTTTTTGTTAAAAATAAACGGGTGAAATGTTGGGGCCGTCCCCCTGCCATGTAGCCCTGGGAGGGGGGCCCTGAGGGGACACACGGGGTTTCCCTGCCCTTGCTCAGCCTCGTTCCCATTGGTTGTTTTGTGTTCCCCTGCGCGGGCAGGGACCCTCGGGTCCCGTGATTACCTCAGTTCCTCGGCAGAGCTCCGGCCATGCGGCTGGAGAAATAAACATCTCTCTGAAACATCTATCAAGAATTGGTCCATATATATTTCTTTTCCACAGGCCTCGTTGTTTGATATGCGTGTTGCAGTATCCACACTGTAACAAGGGTGGGTAGTCACAGAGAGAGAAATGCAGAGATTGAAAGTGGAGACTTCTGACTACAAAGTTTGCACCTCACAAGCAGATGAATGTAAAGGAGAGAGGGATGCTGAATAGTCCAAGAGCCAGGATACAATCTGGAGAAAGGCAAGTGTTAAGGTAATGTGTTCCTCAGAAATTCAGAAAGCTGCAGGTTTGGATTGCAGCTCAAACAAGGAAAGTTTTTTCCAGGTCCCAAAATGGAAACAAATGATTTGACAACATACTCCAGAGGAGACAGGAAGAGGAAAACAGACTGAATATAAAGATGACAGATCTGTGCTCATTCTTCATTCGTGAAAACTGCTGGGGAGTAGAGAAGGAGTGTGGTTCTAGGTCCTGGTCTTTCTACAGCCTCACTGTGAGGAGATCAAGAAGCAAGAATATAAACAGTTCTCATTCTTCTGGGCCATAGAAGAGAAGTAAAAGGCCATATAGGGCCTCTTCATCCACACATGTAAAGAAAATAAAAATGGGAAGCAGTCTTTGCAAAACATTAGTTCCATATCCTAGTAAAAGAGACTGGTCTTTGAAATACATGCAAGAGAACACCCACATGGAGTAGATTATATTTTTTATGAAAAGGAAGTAATGGTTGAGACTGTGAAGGTTTTAGATGTTAGGAATTGAGAAGATAGCAAGCCAACACTCGTAACTGTGTATTTAGCAAAGCAGAAGATATCCCAACTCTAAAGAAAACCACCATAGTGTAAAAGGGTTTATAAGCACATTTAAAACGGGTAATTTTCAGAAAATATTTTATCACAAACCAACAAGCTGTACAAGATGCACGAATGGGAGAGCTTTATGCTTGCCTCAAAGATCTTGTTTGTGGATTTTGTGTTCAAGAACAGGGAAATACTTGACACTTTATAAACTAAAGTCCTTTCTGCTTTAGTAGCCTATTCACCCTTAAGGGGCAGAAGAATAGAGTATTCTGAAATTAGTAGTACATAATCCGCTTGTTATACTATGTGAAGCATGGACAGAGAACACTTCAGTGTCTCCCGAAAATGAGTTTGAAGGGTCCATGTTCTTCACTATTTAAAAACATTTTGCATCTATTTTTTTGCTCAAGTATCCTTGTTAGATTCCAAATGGTGCTTTTGTAAACTATCTCTTAATGGTTCTTTTCTTCCTGTGGGCTCTTCCTAAAATCTTTCTGTCTCAACAGCCCTTTTATTTTTGTTTGTTTGAGTGTCTGTTTGGGTTTTTTCAGCCACTTGTAAATACACAACTAGATATAAAAAAAGTCTCCAGTAGGTAAAACCATTTCATTAATGATAGAAATAAATCTAGTGAGAAAATATGCCAATAAGATGATGAACAAAGAAATTTCTTTTTAATTTGTACACCGTTTCAGAAATTTACAATACAGTTAGCTCAATAAGACACAAATAAAAATCTTGTATAATATGTTGATTCCTCTTAAAAAATAGATGAAAAGAGGGAAATATTTACCTTTGGGGTTTTTTACATGCTTGTTCAGAACTGATGGTACAAACAGAATGACAGCTCATTCCAAGTGACCGATCTTGGTACTCTCTTGTGTTTAAATCATGTGTTCGGAAAAAAAGTCCTAGAAGCCTTAGCATCTCTCAGTACCCCTTCAGTGTCCTCTAAATAGCTTCTCTTTCCCTCCTTTCCCCGCCAAGAGCAATGGCTTCATTTCTACCCCTGTCTGGAAATACTAAAATAAAAAAAAGTGGTTTAGGAAGGAAAAAGAAAAAGAAACCACCACAATATTCTATTTTACTGAAATACCTCATATAATAGTCAGTATTTTAGATACCAGACTAGCATGTACAGAGAGATTTTTGGATCCATAACACTTTCCCACCTCTTCAGAAAAAAATTTGAAGACCAATTTCCCTGACACCTTATCAGTTGCTGAAATTCCCAGGATTCTTTTCAAGCTGCATTGTTGCTGTTCAGAAGTAAATCTAAATATTTAAAATCACAACGTCTGGGAATCAGGATGTTATCAAGTCAATAATTTTCCATGGTTTATATTTCCTGGCAGATAGTGCACTCCACTGTGAGACAGCATAGACTTCATGAGATTATCCTTGAATATATAAGCAATCAGGTAATGCATACAGTTTATCGAAAGCTGGTCAAACAACAGGGTATTAAAGAGGAGTATATGTTATAGTTTAATATAATGACATGCCTCAATAGTTGCTGGACGGGAAGTGAAAGAAGCAGTGCTGTTAAACCCCAAAGCATCCCATTATTGGACAATAATATGTAAGTGGAATGCATTATTATGATTATAAATAGGTCATTTCTAAAGGAAACACACTCGATGCAGACGGGAATAACAAATCATGTGTAAAAAGAAATGACCTTTAAGGGAACAAAGAACAGTAAATAGAAGAGACTGCATGAGGCTTCTCTCTTCTGAGAGAAGGAACAGCCCTTGTTTGTCAGGGTGGTGCTGGAGAAGTTACATGTCTCCTGCCTGCTAGTTTGACTGCATCCACTTGGCTGCAATTTGCAGTGCATGCAGAATGTCCATGGAATGTGAAGGTTAGGAAGGGCATATGAAAGGACTGAATATCCAATTATTGCCTCTAGCTGTTTATCACTGCTGAGTCTAAAAAGAGAATGGACGGGATTTAAAGCAATGTAAGAGAATCCAAGGCACCCTCAAACCCATTAGCCGAGATAATAAACATGATTCATAAATAGGGCTGTGCACATCATCTTTCAGAGAGAGGTTTAAGCAGTTGTTTTGGGGATATTCAGACTCAGGAAGCAAAAGAAAGATGATTTTACTCCACCAAAATAGCTGGAATTATGAACTGGTAGTGTATGTTAGGATATAAACTGAAAGTTATTTTATTTTTCCCTGACATTCTCAATCCAAAGTCATATTCTGTTACAGCGGGGATTCTGTAACATGATGTATCAAACCAGGAGTCCCATGGAAAAGAAATATATATGGACTGATTCTTGGTAGATGTTTCAGAGAGATGTTTATTTCTCCAGCTGCATGGCCAGGATCTGCCGAGGAACTCCTCTAGTCCCGGGACCGAGGGTCCTTGCCCATGCAGGGAAACACAAACCAACCAATAGGAACGAGGCTGACCAGGGGCAGGGAAACCCCGTCTCTGTCGCCTCAGGGCCCCTCTCCCAGGGCTACATGGCAGGGGGAGGAGACCCCGACAATATTCTCACTTAGTGATACATGTTGGGAATGGTAGCTACCAATATCACCAAAAATGAAGATCTAAAGACCTTCTCCATTCAACAGGAAATTGCAACATTCTGTATAGAAATGTTTCTAAACAAACAGAAAGCCATTAAACCCCAAGAAGGATTTGGTAGGAAATGTAGGATGAGAATGCAGAATAAGAGTGAATTTATGAAGATTTATCATTTGCTTTCAGATTAGTCTTTCATTTAACATTCAGTGAGTCAGTGTATGAATGCTGCCTGAAAAACTGAATTTAAACAAGAATTTGGTCTTAATGCAGAAATTAGTACCGTAACCAGCCACAAAATGAATGTTGACTGATCACTCCGCCACTGAATACATCTTCCAAAAGGGCTTATCTGCATATGTTTTATCTCAAAAGTTGCACAAAAGACATCCTTCTCGAAATAGGGCCAGTCTGAAATCAGCACATCAAAAATTCAGTGACATGTAGCCACTCTGAATTCTAGGCTTGGAACTGCAATTACAGTGCCAGTAAAGAGACCAGAAAGCTTTTGGCAAGAGCTTTCCAGTTTTGGCTCATATGCAAAATCTATAAAACATTCTTTGAGTTGAAATGTTTAGAGAAAATGTCACATTTTTCTACAGTGGATTTTTTTAAAAAAAATTATATTCTTTTTGTATGAAATCACATGTGTAATAATGCATTTATTCAACTATATATATTCTCATCTGAAGTGATCCAAAGGGTTCAGCTTTCATTTTTTCCTAATACTCCTCCCCACAGAAAATAGCATGTTGTAATTATGGTATTAATTCAATACATTCCATTTTTATTTTAAATTTCAAATCATTATTTGAAAAAAATCATTAAAGAATATTGAACTCAGGAAAGCCTGGGTTTATTGCCCTGGAAGCTGATATTCTCTAGAAAGAAAGCAGCCTTTGAGTCAGCAATGGCAGACCAAAGATTCATCACAGCTGTGAACATCCTTTAACCTCATTGTGAACATTTCTGGTTTATATCCACCTTAATCCGTCAGGTTGTGACCAAGAAAAAGGATGCCAATATTATTAATTGTTTCTGAACTGACAACATTATTGCAGTTGAAGAGGCCTGTTTATGTGAGCCACTAAGTAGTGCGTGAAACAGGGTATGAGTTATCTTCAGCCTTGGAATTTCCACATCAGTTTTGATTATCTCCATAAATGCAGTCCACAGTTAAATGCTCTGGTAGCTTTATTTTTCTTTCTGCTTCTGTTATATAGCTTTTCTATATTCTTGTTTCTTGGACTGAAAGCAACAGCAGTTGGAAGTTTTCTTGTATAAGAAACCCTTGACTCTCTCTGTGGAAATTAATTACAAAGGGTTCTTAATACTATAAAAACAGAATGAAGAGACATATGTACAAGGACTATACTGCTAAATATTCAAGCTCTCATATCCATTCATAACAACTAATGCCACAGAGAAAGACGTTGCAGTTTCAGACCTAGAATTTCCTGTAGCAAAGATGTTGACAGATGGATTTGTAAGCCTGAAACACATGAAAGCAGTGAATAAAAATCAAACGTGTAGAGGAGGTATAATGTGAATTCATTGCCTCTACACAAGAGATCATTCAATAGGGTTAAAATTAAATATTTTTTCACCATATGAATACTGTGAAACCCACTGCCACTAGATGTTACAAAGATCAAGAATTCAGAAAAATTAAGAAAGGAATCAAACTTTTTAAGTAGAGCAGTCCAGTCCAGTGCCAGACTAATTAGCTATAAGCATGTGATACAATGAGTGTTAAACTTTACACTTTGAGATAAAAGCAGTCTTGATTCTGTTATTAATTAGGAAGAGATTTAGGGTATGAGGCAGATTACTTTTATGAGCTTGCTGCAGGATTTCTAAAACTCCCTCTGGAGTACTAAGTGCTTCCAAATCATATACTATAACAGGGGGACCTTATTCTGACCCAGGATAGCAAGTCACATGTTTTTATCTACCTAAGTAAACTTTTTGTTTAAAAAAAGAAGTCCATAATATTACTGTATTTGGCCTTTAAGTTTAAATGAAATGTAGGAATTCTTATTAAGAATGGCCCAGATGCAGAAAATAGAATAATTTGATTTTTAGGAAGTTCCAATTTTATAATCTCAAAGTAAAAAAATATTTACCTACAGATATATTCATTAATTTATCAATGTTTTCAAGCAAAAATCCCATTTATTCATGAAAAAATTAAACCAACCCCAAACACGCAATTGCTGACTTTTCTATTATTCCTTTGATTTTAACTCTATGAATCTTGTAAGCAGGTCGTTAAGATAATGGCACTAATCATACTCATCTGAATATGTGTTGTCCTCTTTGATGTGCCTAGCAATATGCTGCTCTGTATGAAATTAAATAGTAGCACTAACTCCCACAATAAGAAGAAAAAAGTGAGTGTATGAGAAATATTTCCTTAATAGCTATAACTGTTTGTGAAAGCTAAAATTTCCCCAGTAAGTTATAAAAAGGTCACAGCTCCCCTCATTTATTTAATACCATGGATACAGCCATACAGTCAGGAGTTTGCCTGCAGTCAAAGCTAATTATTACCACTATATTACATAATTTTTCCTATATGGTATGTAGATGGGTAAATGCATTGTAAACAACCATCAAGCTCCAGGATGATCATAGCATGAGTGAGGAAATGAGCAGCTACCTTTCAGATCTCATTTTCAGAAGCTGCTGTAAATTAAGATCAGGAGAAATAATGCTTCTGAATCTTTGAACTCAGCTATTACACTTTTGTTGTCTTTACTAATTTCAAAAGTAAACCTGACTCATCGTTCCTATTACAGAGGTATCATTACATGATCGAAGGTTAATGACTTCATAGGCGTATTTCAGGGTCTCAGGACTCATACAAGTTCTCCTTAATGACAGGATTCAGAATCTGTCCATGGGCCCACCAAACAGCACTTCCAACGGAGAGCAAAGCCCTCTGACAACCAACAAACAAGTATTCATTTATTTTGATCTGTAGCCATTATTTTTATATCTTCACAATAGTGCTTTAGAAAGACTTTTTCAGTTATAACATAGAAATATTTTTTCTTCAAAAAACTGAGTGCCATGGCTGTATTTAGCAATTCACATTAATAGTTGCTTACTTCAAGCACTTAAACCATTATTTCTTATTGATTTCTGTAGTATTTCTCACATGCTTTAGGTTAAGCTCCAGCTTAAGTGCTTTTATAGATAAGAAAAAAACTGCTCAGTGTCCTGCATGACTGAAGAGTAAATTTTAGGCAAGGAAAGAGCTTGGTAATCTTTCCTCTCTAGACTTCAAAATATGTTTTGTTAGGGAATGACTGTGGTTTCTTGTACAATTTCAAAGTATGCAGTATTATTTCCTTTTTTGTTGTTGTTGTTGTGGAAATGTTCCGGCCCTATTTCTTTTATCATATTCTTTTACTAATATTTCATTAGAAATTACTTTGTGTGCTGCTGAAACCTTTCTATCACATGGTGAAACGTTTCTATCACATGGTCCTTCTGCATGCCCACATAGTTCAAAAAGATACTTTCAGATTTTGCTTTAAAATAGAATTCGAGTAATTTAAGAGAGTTTCATTTCCCTGAATTGCATCCTTCATCCATAATAAATAGTATAGTGTAACTCCAAAAGTAAATCTGATAATTATTTTACAATGCAAAATTTGGTATTTTGCAAAATTTTACATTTGTGCCAGCCTATCATTGTTTTTTTCCCAAGTGGCAGTAAAATAATTCAAAATCTTGGCTTTTCATATAAATTGAAATAATTCTTTTTTCATTGCCTTGTTTTAGGAACAGAGGTTGCAATTAAGAGAATTAATGATTGTTCTATCAAGCTGTCATGCTCATATAGGCTATTGACATCCTTAGGTAACTTCTAAATGGAGAAGGATAATGCAGGAGAGTTTCCTTCCGAATTTGAGTATGGTGACTTTATTAATTGCCACACTGTTGTTTGAAGGAATCTGAAAGAACATCTGAAAATTTCTCCCTGGTAGTTAAAGTGGCCCTTAGGACTTATGATTAGAGAACTATTCTCAACTGGTAGTGTGAATGCCATGATTATCCAAAGTAGTCAAAAAAGTGGAGGATCTCCAAAGTGGTATCCTATGCAGAAAACAACAGATGGTCCAAATTACTGAACTATTCTCTTCTTCCATAATTGTCCTAGTCTCTGAAATACACCACCTAAAATCATATTGCCCCATCCATGGAAACATTCAAGGTGAGGTTGGATGGGCTTCTGAGCAACCTTATCTCGTTAAAGATGTCCCATGGGGGCTGGACTGCACAGTTCTTAAAGATTCCTTCTGAACCAAACTATTCCATGATATAGATGTATAGATATTCTATGATATAGACTGATTGCATACTGAGAGCCAGATTGGTCAATGCATTTTATCCCTTTATTCTGCCTGCTGCCTTTATTGGCTCAGTGTAGTTGGGAAATGCCTTCTGGCTCTGCTGCATTCCGTTATTGTAGGCCTACGAATGTCCAAAATCACCCTAGGAAAATTTTAGGAAACTTACATATTTTGCTTATCTATTGCTTGTTTTTTCCTTTCATCCTTTATAGCTTCTGCAAAGTTAGAAATTTTGGGCAGGAAAATTTCAACAAATAGGCTTCTTGCTTGGAAGGATGTGTAGTATTAATATTGCACTTCAGTCCTTTGAAATGTTTTCTAAAAGCAATGGCTATTTCAATCAAAGTTATTTTACTTCAGACACACAAAATTAGATTATTACAAGTCCTTTATACAAATCTCTTTACTGCAGGTCTTTTTTAGAGCGCTGTTATAAGTGTGTTCCTGTGAGTGTAAGAAATCCCATTAGTTTTCCAAGCTTTTCCTCTAAAATAGTACTTTCTTCTGGATCTACATTTTAATGTTAGTTCCTTGCTGGCACATTGATAATAACTTTTCCATCTGATTATATGGCAATAATATCCATAGTTTTTACTTATTAGCTAGATTTAGCAGTAGATCAGAAATATTTCAGTCAAGATCTTCTGTGGAAGCTAAAAGATTCATTACATATTTGTCATTCTAAAGTTTAGTTTTGATAATATATTAATGTACATATTTTAATGTACTCTAAAATTGTGTACTTTTTTGTAAAGCCCTTCCTCCTAATTTCACAGAATTCTATACCTCATATCAGTGGATCTTCTGTTAATGCTAGTTTAACGGTAATCTGTAATCAATGCATTATTGCTGGTACAAATTATTGGAAATATGGGGGGGGGGTTACATTTTTATTTGAGTCTTTATTGTTATATTAAATATGTAATAAGTTTTGAACAAATGGAGTACCCAACAAAAAGATTATATTAATGTGTAGGCAAGGCTGAGTATTTTGAGATTTTTTTTTGAGATTGATTGAGACTGAGAAAAAAAACCAAATTGAGATTGCAGCATATGAGAATAAAAAAAAATCAGTATTTTAAAGAGGAAAATATTTACTATCTTTATCTCTAAATCTGGCATTATACATTTAAGAAATTGAAGGACATGGTTATTCTTAGAAGAAAATCAGATTTTTTGAGGTTATGAACAAGTAACATAAAAGTACAAGTGAGAACTTCCAGTAGCTCCTGCTGGAACCACTGGTACTGATTTTATTCCATCCAATCTGATGGTGGAACATCTGTTCCACATTTCCCCTTTCCATTTCCTCCTATCTTGCCCCAGTCACTACTGCAGATGTGGTGATAATGTTCTAAACATTGCCCATTATATGGGGCAAACTCTTTACTCTGCCTTATGGTAGTGTTGGGAGAGTAAACAGTAACAGAAATATATTTCACAAAGACAAAAAAAGTTTCTATGTTAGATCACTTTAGATGACAAATTCTAAAAGGTTTAAATATGTTTTTATGCTTGTGACATTCTATTGGTGCACAATATCACTGGAATGCAGTGAAAACCAAGAGTACACTTGAAAATCATAGCAGTACTGAGGATATTGACTTAAGTGTGGAAACTGTAATGGAAATGTGATTTTGCATGTTGTTTGTCAATATAAGTACACTTTGTACTTTCTTCACTTACTGTATTTAAAATTGTTATCAAGTTAATAAAAAATTTCCAGTTACCAAGAGGTTTATAGCTTAACTGCCTGGATGAAAACAGGTAAGAATTGGCAACCATTGGTAACTATCCAAGGTCCCAAGCGTGGTAGAAAATGCCCCCTCTGCCAAGTCTTTAAAAGGTTACGTGCTGTGTAACTATGTACTGTGTCCATGCACGTGTTCCTTATGCCTGTATATCTGAAGTTCAAATAGAAAAATACCTACAGAAATATAAAGTTACTGCACTTTGCCCACATTGACGTGAGCTTGATAAAGGCTGGTGTTCCTGTGCTATTTGTGTTTTTAAAAGCCTATGCACATAAATATATAGTGGATTAATAAAATAATATTTAGGATTTGAGCCTTAACAATGATTTCATTGTATCCTGTAGATACAAAAAGTAAAAACAACCAATGTCTACAATGCAGCTATGAGGTAGAATCAATGCTTCACTGCTATTTGCCTGTAATTGGCTTTGAGCATCACAATGCAAGTGTAATTGGGTCTGTAGTTGTATTCTTCAAGGATTCTGTGCTATTTCTACTTGAACCCATTTTTGATATGGTTCAGCTCAGCAGTGCCAGCTACCTCTTGTTATGCAGTTGAAAAACTGTGGCCATTAAAAATAGGATATGGTGTGATTTTGTTTTGCAGCACTGCATGGAAAATCAGTTGCTGTTCACAACAGCTCTGTGGTTGGTTGATTTAAAGCAGGAGGGCGACTTCAAATTGACAAGCAGACAGTTCATGAAAAAGGATATTGTATCTTTAAGGCTATCTGACTGATTGTGTTTAACTGCGCTACTCAGCAGGCAGTAATTAGGCAGTAGCTTTGCTGAGAAACTTAAAGCAGAGGCTGTGTTGCCTGTGCTCTTAATTTAAAAAAAATAAAAATAAAAGAAAGAAAAAAAAAATGAATTTGAACAAATGGGATTTTACTGGTTTTTAGCCAGTATGGGAGCAAACAGAAAGCAGACCCCTAGAGGCTCCTAAGTTATCTTCCCATGCAGATAGTCTCTAGGGAGCTGTGGTGCTTGAGAAAGGAGGCAATGAGAACCGTTATAGAAGCACATGACACTATTGCTGAAGATCAGAGTGGTATTGGAATAAAGAGAAGCTGCTGATACAAAATGACATGACTGCTGCATCTTCTGGACCAGTTCACAATTTTGATTGGAATGTAGCTCGAACGTATCATGAATGTGATTAATAAATAAAAGTACATAATAATGATGATGGCTGAACTGGTGCTTCCCCAGACTGCTGCAGAGCAGGAGAGAGTGGGAATCTAAGATAAAAGCTAGTAAACGAAATATGTAGTTAATGCTAGTGCCTAAGGACAGTTTGATTTGAAAATGCTATTGTAGTTTTGTGGAGTGGACACTGCAGTGCACAGTTGCAAACACTAAATGCAGGAATGGATTGTCAACCTTCTCCTCTTGAGTGTTACAGTAAAGTAACAAATTGTGGAGGCGAGTAAGAGAAAGTTATGATTTTGTCACAAATAACGTAGGAATTTCATGGAAGCACTCTTTGCTGTCACACCTCTGTTTTCTATTGTGGCTATTTTGATGGTTATGCCTGGATATACAATCCTTTATGAGCAATTGGCTTTCAGAAGATGGAGGGTTCTATTGCCATTGATATATACTGCAACCTCTTTAATTATATTTTTAAAAATGTAGTTCATTTGTTTATGTGATGGCATTATGCTGCTGGAAAATGAAGTTATCCATTAAGAACATAAATTAAGCCTGTATTTTGATTTGGCATCAGGTAGTAGATATTGTAAAAGGGTCACATTTTAAGTGTGATGAGTTCTATTTTTACTGCAGAGTCTCAGTTTCTTTACGAGGTCCAGCAAAAGTCTTTTGAAGACCATGGCTCTGATTCTGACTAGAACTGCTCTCTATAGTTCTGACATTGGTTCTGATAACTTCGAGTGATTAAAGTCAGTCTTCTTCAACAAACTCTCTGGTTTGACAAATCTTTTTTATTTTATCTTCTTTGTTCACATGTTAACAAAAAAGTAAATTAGCATGTAAGTTGGCAAGAATGCTGCACTTGGCAACATGCATTTTCACAAGACCATTGTCCTGAGGTTTGTAGTTTTTTAAAAAGGTTCGATCTGAGTAAATTAAGAAAGCTTATCAGAATTCTCTGACTGAATGTTAATAAGAGCCAGAACAGCTTTCCAATTACAGCTCGGCTTGCAACAGCAAGAGGGATTCAATGCCACTGCCTAAAATTCACCCATCTTTATTTTCTGTTTTCAAGGTCAATCCATTTTGTGTACTTCATAGATGCTCTTTGAAACTGGGATATCAAGAACATCAGGGATTAAATTTCCAAAGTATTTTTTTCTAAGTGACAATGAATCTAACTCACTGTCAGTTAATGCCAGGTGTTTTTTCCCCTAGTATTAAGTTCTTCAAAACTGTAGCTGTATAGGACACTATTCACAGGGGCTTAACATAGGGAGGAAAATGATTACTTTAAGTCAAGTAAAATGAGTAATTCATTATATCATATTTTTTAATTCTGGTGTTAAGCATAAAAACAGTGGTTTGTTTTTTAGCAAAAGGTTTTTGTAGAATTTCAGATAGCATATAATACAAAACAATAACTGCATACCTAATGTGAAAAGCCTACAGGCAAAAAAGGTCCTGCTTGGTGCTTTTAGCTTTTTCTGGGGTGTTTCAATATCCACATTTCAAGGCAATGCCTATGAATGTCCATCCTCCCTTGGAATCTTCTGGGGCCAATGAAGAGTCTGTCTTTTAATCTGATTGTAAGATATTCCCCCAGCTCTTTACCACAAATTTGAAAATCAATTTTTATATCTTGCTAAAACTATGGACCTCTCATTTATTTCTATGGTTATTCTACCGAGAACAAACAGCTCAAAGCGAAGAGCCTTTCTGTGTTTTTGTTACAACTCTCCTCTCTCTCCCATCTATTTTGCGCGTGCACCTGGACACAGATGCATACAGTGTACATATACATGTATATACATGTTTGCATGTACATACATCTCTACATATGCAGTATTTATATAGGTAAGAATACAGCAGCTGGAATTTGTAGAAATGGTTATGTGACATGCATGTTTTTCTAAAGTCATCAGAGACTCATAGAATGGTTACATGCCTTTTCTGACCTGGATGGTTTTTGGCTTTGTCTTGAAGATTTTTGAGTGGCGTGTGTCATCTACTATTATTTGTTTAAATTTGTCACCTGGTAAACCCTCTGTTTTTTGAGATGGGAAACCACACTGATGGAAATTTGGTTTTGCACAAGTTGTTTCACAGTCGCCAAATCAGTTCAGCTTTAACAATGCCCTTATATGGGCTGATTTTTATGATATATTCCAGGCTGAAATAATTGTGTACCTGGATATCTGCTTCTGCCTTTTCCAGCACCTTTTTGAGGACAGCTCCGGGGCACTCAGTGGGGGGCAGGGCAGGATCCTACAAAGGCGTCCACACGTTCCTCTTGTGGGAAAGGACAGACTTTATCAGTGAATTTCAAAGCTGTTTAATTAAGCATTCCTCCTTTCTAAGAATAATAGCCTTTAATGGCCTATATTTCCTACAGCAGCAAACATATAATCTCTGTAAGGTAACAAAAATATCTGCTAGTCATAATGCAAACCCTGCAAGGGCATTTTAACCAGTTTTTAAATTAAAATAGCAAACTGCTGATTAATCATAATGATCAGTCAACTCCAAACTAGATTAAGAAACTTGAATACTCTGAGAATAATATATGGGTACCAATTTCAAAGTGTGGTACAAATATAGCCATTTGGGCTTAATGTATATTTCTCAAAATGTAGGAGAATGAATTGAATTCATTTTATGGTGTTCATGGCTTTTAAAAATGATTTTAGTGAATTACTATAGAAACTGTATCTTATTCTTTTAATTAATCATTTATTTAAATAAATGTTTTCATCCAAGATACTGAAGAACATTATAAACATGCTCAGGCAAAAGGTAATAGGTTTGGAGTTTAATTGTAATGTTCTGTTAAGCTTTTTAATGGAAAACCTGATGACCCAATTATACAGCAAAAGTGGAAAATCAGAACACAGTATCTGGATTTGAATATAAAAATGCTGAGATGCATAATACATAGGAGTTTGATATCTATTCTACTTCTTGTCAAGAAGGTATAAAATTATCAAGAATTAACAGAGAGCAGAAATCAGATGCTGGAAAAGAGCTAGGAATTCTGGAGAGGAATATAAATTATCGTTTAACTTGGAATAGTATCCTGCCTTTCCATGCAATGCAGAATCAGTATTTTCTTTGATTTTCCTGAACTGACATCCCATTCTTTCTGTACTATCACTACTCATAGTGGCATTAGCAAGATCTTCCCAGGGTTAATTCTTCCCACTATTGAAAGTCAGCCACAGAATTAGGTAGTTTAAGAAGAGATTTTCCAAGATACCTGTAGCTCAGTCAGAAGCTAAGCTTTTTTTTTTTACCTTGAAAATCTTCCCTTTCCATCTAAGCTGTGGTTCCCAAACTGAGGTCCTAACAGGCTATTGATGAGGCTGGGAAGAATAAAAAAGTGGTCCAAAGAACCACAGTATTTTAATAGTTATTTAAAAAGTAAAGCTAATAATGTGCCAGCCTTCACTTGAACCTACAATAGTTCCAAAAATCTAGTAAGACAAAAAGTTTGAGGATGACTGCAAAGTTCAGTTATTTTGTCTTCTAAAAGAATTTAAAAAACAAGTAAAATCTTCTATATTCAGTGTGTCACAGAAAACACAGAAAAATAGTATTTCATTCAGTAAGTGGTACTTTTGGTCCCTAATGTTGAAAGAAAATTTAATGAAAATGGGACTTCGAAGATGTAATTATTCATGAAAAATGAAGTTGTTATGCAAAGTACTTAAGAAAAGTACCTCAGGTGCTTATTACCTGAGGTAAATATGCAGACATGTGAGACCACGGAATTATCAACTTAATGCTTCAAAAGAGATGACTTTGAAGGTATCTGACCTGCTACCAAACTGTACCAAACAGGAGGCTGGGGCACAGATCTTTATTAGCCTGCGGGTGTTTACTTTTTAGCTATCCAAGCCTTACTTTTCTCAGTGCCTCTACCCATAGAAATGTTAGCCACTAAGTAAAAGTGAATGCCAAGCATACCACAACTACAGCTAGCCTCTGGAGTGCCAATTGGTTGCTTTATTTTACTTGAATAGTGTACCAAAATCTGTATCATATTTGCTATACTATCAGCACAAACCCCATTAATTTATATCTAGCCTCACATGATCTTCATTTCTTGCAAATTTCATGGGGCTATGATAGACCATGGACATGCCAATATTGATTTCATCTTCATTATTGTCTACATCATCAAGTGCAGATGCTCAAAAATTCATTAGCTCAACAATTCAGGTTGTGGCAGGATTCTTGAGGAACTAATGCTGTGGCAGCAGCTGACTGTTGGATTTCCCCTGGGAGAAGCTGACAGAGTCAACTTGTGACCTTCAAATCTATAACTATTCTTAAAAGCCAAGCAGTTCTTCTGGTGGTTCAGAAATTAAGTGTCTTTTACATATCTTTTTGTATGCAAGTTATGTAAAAAAAGGTATCTGGAGAATTGGTTGCTCTAGATTTGGTTCTCATAATTCAAAGAGGACTAGCTGCAAATGTGGAGACTGAAGGCAAAGTGACAGTGGCAAAGCAGTGAAAGAGTTCAAGATCTTTACGGAAAGGAGACACATGACCCTGTAATATAAAAGTAATGCATTTCAAACAGGGAGCCCTTAATAGTTTCAGAGAAAGATAAGGAGTACAGATAAACAAAGTAAATAAATTCTCTACGGAAATAAATTCCTATTTAAAAATTAATATTAATTACTCCAATACAGAGGAACAATGGGAACTACACTAAGAGACCAATCTCGTAAAATCATCAGCTCTTTAGTAAAAGTCTAAAATAAAGAATCTAGAAAGTATGAAGTAGTTCAAATGACTACAGATGAATATGAAAAAATAGCAGAAGGTATTGAGACAAAATTGGAAGTGCCAAGACACAAACCAAGTAACTTTGACAGGATGCATTAAAGGTGAAAAAAAAATCAAGTTATAGTAGAAGCAAGACAAGGAAAATTAAGACCATTACTTGGTAGACATTGAAACTAGTATACATAACTCATTTCTGCTTATACCTACACTATAAATTCTGTGAGCAGTCAGGAAGTTAGTACTACCAACACCAAGGAAAGTTGTGAAATTTCAGGTTAAGACTACCATTTAGAAAAATACAAAGGTAACACAGACATTTTCAAATGCCTGGGCTTAATGAAATTCCTACTATACATGTACATGTACTAAAGCAACACTGGAGTATTTTCAGAGGTGATATTTCAGAAGAATTGAGAAGAGCATCCGCAAAGACTATGACAACAAGGTAAAAAGCGAGTCAAGAAACTGTACACTAACCAGCTCTACTTCACTTTTCTGTGAGAGATGGTCTCAGATAATGAAACAAATTATTTATAGGCACCTCGAAGTATATAAAAAGGTGTACAGTCAGCATGGTTCAAAGACAAACCATGTCACACCTGTTCAGCTGTGATACAGTACTAGGTGGGGTACTGCATACAAGAGAAACAGTAGACATTACTGGTCTTAAATAAATGCTGTCTCACACAAGTATCTCATAAGGAAGCTAGATGAAACTCTTTGACTCCAGATATGTGCAAAACGGATCTAAAAATTATATTGAGTACTTACTAGTTTGATACTACTCCACATTTTCATTATTAATCTGGAAGATGCATAATATAGCGTTTTGCTTATTAAATTTACAGGGAACACTACTGTGGGAGTGGCTGCAAGCATGCCAGAGGATGGAATTAGAACTTAAATTGATCTGAAGAAATCAGCTGGAAAAAAATGGACCCAATTCAGTAAGCAGAAATACATGTATCTGCTCTTAGATGTGATGAACTGAAAAGGAAATTGGAAACAATAGACTAGGTTTCAGATGTGTAGAAAAAAGCTGGGAGACATAATGGGTCACAAATTGAGTACGAGTCACCAGTGTCATGACACAGTGAAAAAAGCAAATACTGTGAGAGTGTATATAGTGGCAAAATAAAGAGAGTTAAGTGGAAAACATAGTCAATAATTAATCAGCTGAATAAGAGCATTCATTTTTAATAAATATTTAGAAGGATGCATAGAAGTATCATGCTGCATTCTGTATATCTAATAATTTGCTAAATATGAAATTCAAAGCACCTTAGGTAATAAACTTCAAATAGTACAATGTGTCAAATAAGCACAGCATCATGCTGGTTTATTTCTAATTCTGCTTGGCGCTGAAAAATTTTCCTGAAAATTGTTCAATCCTCTCAGTTGTTACTGACTTAGCATTTGGCATCTTAAAACTAATTTTTTTTTTACCTCATACACAGTAGGGCCATACAATGCTGTCTCTCGGCCTTTGGCTACCAGCACAGAATGGAGCTCTCTTTTTGCTCTTTATTGGTTCATAAGGCCAAAGTAAGAAAAATAAAATTAAGTAGATAGACTATCTTATGCTGAGAAAAAAGATCAGTAGACCTGCTTATCAAGTTTTGAAATATGTGCTTGCTTTTTACTTTGAGAATGTAAATCTAATAAAATCAATGTTCCATGCAAAATTTTGACAATTTTTTTTTTTTAAAGGTAGACAATTTTCATTAAACTAAATGTTTTAGTGGAATAACTAGAACAAAAATCCCTTAACCAGGCCAATTTTCATGCTTGAAGACAAGTAAGTACTCAAGTGCCCTGTTGAACAGGAAGACCATTACTGCGAGAAGAGCAGTAAAATCTTAAACTGAACTTTATGAATGGAGTCCTGGCGAAGAATGCTAAATTAGCAAATGTAAATACAATGTCACATGACTTTAAAGAATATTGTTGGGTTCTGTGACTGGCTCTGTCACAGATTTACATGACAATATACACGTCACTTAATCTCCTTTAGTTTCCCCCATCTGTACAATAACATCAGCTCTGGGGCAGTGTTGTGAGACTTAGTTAATTGCACAGAACTTATTTAAAGATCCTTCAGTGAAAAGTTGTATTGATACTTTCAGAAACATAACCTTTTTTAAGCTAACGGTTCTCTTTTCTCTCCCCGTAGAAATGACACAAGCCAAAGAAGCAATTCTTTTTTGACTGGCACTTGCTACACAAGTAAATTTTGAAGCAGCCTAAAGAATTTTCACAAGCCAGATACTCTAGGTCCTGGGGAGGGAGTAAGAGAAAGAAAGGAAGGAAAGAGAGAAAGACCTTTTCCCTTTTGGTCTTCCTGGGGTCGCAGATTTTGGTAAAGCAAATGTACATGCACATAGAAGGGAAGGTTGTCCAGATGTGAGCTTCCCGCTTTCACTGACTTTAACTGCTGACTCAGTGGAGCAGACCTAATGATACTGGTCAAATGTCCTACCTCCAGTAGGGGTGAAGAGTTTCCATGGTTGCAGAGCAAACAGGAAGGAATCAAATGGGGGAGGGCAAGGGGATGGGTACAGAAGAAATTAATCCACGTAAGAAGCAATATTAATCCAAGTGGCACTCCTGTAGAGTGTTTTGCCAAAACAACAAAGACCGAATCTTCCAACAAAAATTATTTTAAATATTTTGCTTGAGCCTCTTTATTAATTATGCTGCCATTCTGCCTGCTGCTATAATTAATAGTTTTACAATTCCTTCATTCTAAAATGCTCTCTTAGCTCCTGGCTGAGGACAGATGAATGCTGATGACAAGGGGAATAGAAATGAAGAACTGACATTAATGAAGATTCAAAATGCATGCATGAATGGCAGAGCTTTATCTGTACAACCACAAGAAAATGAGAAGGGTCTAGTAGAGCAAACATCCCAATCTAAACCATCTTACCTGTTTGTACCAAATATTATAAAATGCATGTATGTATGAATATACAAAAAAGAGCAAGTGGACACAGTTGTGAGAATACAGTAAGATACCATGGTGACAGGAGACTTTATAAAAACCCAAACAGATAGCAAAGGGCTCCTGAATGTAATGAGCCGCACGGCTGATTAGGCAGAGACCACACTGTGCGAGAATGAGGCCTAAAGCAAAGAACAGCCTGAAAGAAAGCCATGAGAGAGAGAGAGAGGGAGAGGGAGAGAGTGGGGGGGAGAGAGGGAGACGGACTTGGAAGAATGAGATAAGTAGACTTAGAGCTAGAAACAAAGGCAGAAAGAGATCTGTAGGGCTTGTAGGAGAAGGAGTTTGGTATGCGGCAGACAATAGAGGGCTTAGAAAGGAGCAGTTAGCCTTGGGCCCTCAAAGAGCGCCAAGAGCTTAAGGAAAAACAGACTTAAACAAGGAAATGTGCGTGTGGTAAAGGCATGGAGGAGCAAGAAGAGGGGCAGCAGGGCAGCTGCAGGTGATCACTACAAAAGAGGGCAACGTGTATTGGAGAGGCAGCATGAATCTATGGGCACAGTTTAGAGCTACCAAAGGCTTGTGCTATGGATATGCAGTTCCTGTCTTTGGTCTGCTTGCAAAGGAGTACAAGAATTTCTATCTTCCTCTTAAAAGAAGAGCCAGTATTTTTGGCTATTCATCTTCCTCTCCAGTGCCTGTCCCTTAGTCTTAGGTTCACAGTAGCTGTTTCTTCTTCAATGCTGGGTTTTGAATCTCATTTGGATGTTTGACATGAAGCTAGGGTGAGAATGATCATAATTCTTATTAACTGTACAAATGCATTATATGTCTTTAGTTTTAAAGGCTCAGAGGTGAAATCCAATCTGGAGTGCAAGGGTTGTATGACAAATATGTCGGCGATGGAATCACGGACCCAGACTGGCAGGGAATCTCGATTGTTTATTCTAAGGAATGAGCTGGTTTTATACACTTTTGTAAGGCACAGTATTTCCTTATACGGCGTGACCTATCCCGTGTTGCCACATCAGCAACACACTTTCTCAATGTCCTTTTATGGGATGATCACTCACCATTCACTGAGGGCACCCTGAGCCAGGGGAAAGCCCGGAGGTCTAGCTGCACCCTCACCAACAGCGACTCTAAGGGTACAAAGAGTGAGCTCCTCACCCGAGGGAGCTAGTCCCAAAATAAGCTGTATGGGCATGCAGGTGGAGGCAAAGAAGAACAAGGGACTCTCCGTATGGGTTCCATGAGCAGGTTTATTCCAGGTGAAAGATCAGGGACGAAGAGCGAGTTTAAACAGAGGGGCTGGGGATTTTATACTCCAGGAAATCGGGGTGGAGAAAGGGGAGCTAGCCAATAGGGAAGGGGGAGAGGGGAGGAGTCAACAGGGGATTAACCAATGGGGGACACTTGTAGGAAGGGTAAGAGAGAACAACCAATGGGGCATCGAATAACACAGAACTTTCCAGAACTAATACATAATCAACTAAGGGGTTAAATGTTTATGAACTTATACATAAAACTAGGAGGGGAGAACGGTAGCCAATCAACTTGCAACAGGCAAATCAAAGAAACGAATGATAGTGGGGTCTCGCGCTCACCAAGGAGATTGTCTTTAAACATCGGTGCCTGACCACCAGACTTTGGATTCTGTTTTTCCCTCTGGGGTCATTGTGGCTACAGCCACTTGCACTGCAACAGTTCACTGTCCGTCAGCTCCTGGCAGGCTCCTCTCTGTAGGGCTCTGCCGTGTGACACCTCCTCCCCCCAGGGTTTGGTGGAGACAAGCCTCTCTGTGCCACCATGTGCTCCTTTGTGCTGCCATGTCCCTCTGCAGGCAGGTTTTACAGCTCACAACCTAATTCTCTCTCATAATTCCCCATACAAATATGTCTCCCTCATTACATGCCTGGCAACTGTCAGTGGGTCAATAACACCCAACAGCTCTAAAACTGAAAATTTGCTTCAACACATGAGTGTAAGCTCACTTAAGCAGACTGCCTCACCCTGCTACACATATAGAGACAGGTGAGACATTTGAGCATCCTGAACCCTCCTTTCCCTTTAGCTGTCCTCAGACCATGGCTCCTTGCTTGTAACAGAAGCAGGTGAATTGGTTCAGAAGTACACATCTTTTTGTCGTGTACTGCACAAAACCAGGATGATTTTAGCCTCATGCAAAGACCACTCCACACAGAGGTCTCCACATACACAATCAAATATGCCACAAAATGAACTACAGCCCTTATCACTGCAACTTGAGTCAATTGCCAATCACAGTGAAATGTAAGACTCATGGATAAATAGCCTGTCTTTATTTCGTTACTTTAATAACAGTGAAAAGTTGGAATTTAATTTTGTTCCCTTTTCCTTGAGTTTCATTATTAAAATTCAGCGGTTCATTGATTTTCACACTTTTATCCAGACACAAGTGTTGGTGCAAGCACTGTACTTCACAGGACAAATGCCCTGGGTAATTATAAGTAAAAAAAATCACACACTTTCCATGAAAAGTCTTAATATAAACTTATATAAATACTGGCATTTATATAATGAGGATGTTTAGTAAAATCTCAGTGTTCATGGGTTTAAAAATCCCACTTACAGTCCATGTAGTTAGCAGTTGAATTTTTTTTGTTTTGTATTGCCATAATATAAATTTGAAGAGGAACTCAGAGTTACCCAAAACCTGGCAGAATTAAGGAATTTGTTGACAAAGACATTGAAGCTGCAGTTAGGTATTCAGCCAAGCTGTAGGGTCTATAGTAGGAAAACTTTCTTGTTCCAAGACTCCAGGTCAAGACAACAGCTGCCCATAGAGAAATAAAAATGACTAATGATTTAACCCGACATATCAGAAGATTTAGAGAAGGTGAAATTTAAACATTAATTTCATATCCAAGTGTCTTTTTTTGGGAGAGGACTTCACTCTTTAGCTGAACTTTTTCCTCCTTTGATTATGAAATCCTTTCAAATAATAAATGGTGTAAAATAATAGCTGAGTTGAATCCATGTAGCTAAGGAAAAAATAATTGTTTGAACTTTGAACATTAGCTTCTCTAAATAAATTTTTGAATAACAACCCAGACAAAAATAAAAATAAAATAAAATAAAATAAAATAAAATAAAATAAAATAAAATTGCAAACAACCAAACAAAAAACCCCCCACAGGTCTGTATCCTCTTCAGAGTTCTATTCAATGCAGCTGATAAGGGAAGAGAGGGAAAGTCATGCCATGGTCTTTATGACATGACATCACAGCAGACAAGGTTCCTGCCCTGAGAAGTTTGTAGTACAAAACCAACTCAACGAGCTACTGAAGCTAAAGACTTGAAGTGATGGGAGTATGCTTATACTAATATTCCTGCAGTTGGTAAAGCACTTTGTTCAAAACAGCATACATATTCATAAGCAAAAATCTTTGCAAAAGCAATTTCAGATAAGTAGCTTTAGCTAGCCTCACCTAACTTCTAAAAGCAGCTTCAAACTTTGTGTCTGTAAACTCAACACCTTTGAAAAAGAGTAAATATGCTGTCAAGAGGTTCTGTGTAATTCTCAGTGGCTGTGATAATCTAACATTTATGACTAATCTATCCAATTTGTTTCTACCCTTGATTTTTCCCCTTACTTTGTTCTTGTACATAAATATGTACCAATTTTATGATGTTTCTCTTTAATTATGTAGGAAATATTTTGAAATCACAAAAGTCTCATAAAACACAAGTTGTTACATAGATTCTAGACATTTTCTTTTATTTTGTGATGGCACAAAAATGCTATTTAAAGCAGCAATGGTATGAGTTGTCTCTTTGGTGCCAGAGATGTACTGGCTATAAGGTATTCTTCGTTTGTGTAAACATGAGACAACCTTTTTATTTCTTAGAAGAGACTGATATTTAGATGGAACAGAAATAACTAGGTACAGGGTTTTTTCAATGCCTTATGAAATAATATTTAGACTTATCTTAAAAAAGTTATATATCAGGTAGCAAATATAGTCTTGTAGCACTAGACTGTGTGTATGATAAATGCTGAATGACATTTTCTTGAATAATGAATTACCTAATAGCTAATAATTAATTAGATCATTCATTAATTGATTGACTGATTGATTAATTTATTTATTCGAGTTAATTTTAATGGACTCATTTCCAGCACACTAAATGTCTGAAAATGAAGGCCGGTGGGACTTGACTGTGTGTCCAGGGCAATAATGTGGTGCCCCATTTTCACAAAGGCAGTGTCACTGAGAACGACACGTGAGGTCCAATTTCACCTGCAAGATGGAAGTGATCCTTAAATTCTGAATATTTCTTTGAAGGACTGTTATTCACCTTAAAGCAGATGGAAAAGGAATGATCAAGTCAGCTTACAAATACAGGACAGCTGGGGGGTGTGAGTGGCTCAAACCATCATCCATGTTCACTGCCCATATCAGCACACTTCTGGACACACTTCTGGACACACTGCTGGACACACTGTTAGGCTGCTGTAACCTGGAGTGTGTGACAATTATACAGCATAGCCATGAGCAACTGAGTTGAAAAGATAGATATTGTGCAAGGTCTTCAGCTTGTGTAAATTGGCAAAGCTCCATTGAACTTAGCTGAGGATCTGGCCCTGTGTGTCGTCATATTATTTGGAAATGCTAAATTGCGTAAATATTCATATTCTCTGCTGTCTGATTTTTATTTTAATCTAGCTGAACATATTATACCTTATAAATTACATATTAATACACCAATTAGTGGATTTTTTTAAGTATCTGATTAAATTTTCTCTTTATCTGCTTAGCTTGTTTTGCTGCAAATCTAGTTTCTCCATGGCAATAGTAAAATAAGAGTTGTACAGAAGGGTCCTTGAAAATATAGTATAAATCTGAGACCTTTATATAGAATGACACTCTGTTCACTTTCTTTGATGCTAGTTCTTACATATAAATGCAAATGTACATCTCATTCATTGTTGTATGTAATGTGATTTAGCTCTAATTGACTGGAAGTTGTGGAAGTCTGATTTAGAACTGAATATGTAGATTACAGCTAATTACACAATGTGAGTCTTTTAAAACATGGGAATATATTTAAAATTCTCAGCTTTTTCCCCTAGCTCAGAATAAAAAGTACATAACTTTGAGCTAAAAAGTGCTGTGCCATGACCATTGCACAATGACATGAATATGCAGTGATACTGTTTCTCTGCTTGCTTTCTTTCTTTTTCATTTTTTTTTTTTTTTAACTATACCCCATAAAGCCAGCTCCAGATAGCAAAACTGAAGTATTAGCTGAAATCTCATATGAGCTGCATTGTGGCCATTTCTCTGAGAAGACAGAAACTTGCAAGGTAAAATTTCAGCTAAAGAAGCAAAAGTATGAATGTTTCCCCTTCTCTTTTATTATTGACTTTATGAATTAATCCTAGTTTACTAGTTTCAATTGGCGTCGACATATTTTTGAATACTATTAGCATAGCAATCAGGCCTGTTCTCAGGTTATTGAATGGTGTGTTGATTTCAGAAATAAATAGATATGCAGTGTGAAGGGTGAGCTGTCACTTTGGGAGAGCTTTGCTGATCTAAACTAAAAGCCACTTCTAGTTGAAAACTGTAATAGAAGGAGGGTTAGAGAAACAGTGAAACCACTCAGTCCCTTTCAGGTTTCATGGGGCTATGATAGAAGATACAGAATGAGGAGGAAAATGGGTAGATTATATGTCGAAGTAAGCAATAGCATTAACTTAGACTAGAATAACCATATCAAAATAGAATGTTTTCATTACTTTCACTATAACTCATTTTCTCCTGGATTATTCTTCCTTTATGGAAGTCACCTGAGGAAATCTTGGCTTCCTGTGATTTCCCACTGAACTCAGTTGTAATTCCAGCATTGAAACCAAGCCTCCACTCAGTTATCCAGTGGCATGTTAGGCCAGTTTTAGACTGAAGACCACTGAGAAGAGTACAAATATTCCCATTTAGTTTAACAGACTTTTTATAGATTTCTAATGACAAAACATTACAGTGTTTTTTACAGTCTATTAATGACACTTGTGTCTTCCAAGGGAATCTTATATTCCCACTAAGGGGCATTTGCAGAGCATGACTACAACATCTCATATCCAGGACTGTGTGGCAAACAGCCAAGTTGCTTCCTCTGTTTTCCTAGCTGGACTTTTTTTTCAAACAAATGAGAAAGTTCAGTGAAACCATTAAAGAAAGTTAAGATTTCAGATTAAAATAGTTTATATTTTATCCTATTAAAACAGCTACCCTCTATCCAGTGCCGTGTTCCTTCTTTTTTTCCATTCCTGACCTGTAAGGGTTAACAATTGAGGCCTGTCTATAGCTCATTTCTATAGTAACAGCAAGACTGAGACTTTTTTATGGGCACCTAATAATTAGAAAGTGCTAGAAGGTATAACAATATAATGAATCAAAACTGATAGACTTGTGGGTTTCCATAGAAACATGTATAATTATGATAATCGGTCCCTGGCGTACCCTCAGAATCGTATACATTCAGTTAAATGCAATAAACATTAGGCACTATTTAGTGAGCTGTGATGCAGATTAACAGTGTGAGATACAGGGAGGCTATGAATAAAATTGCTGTACAGTTTATCTCAAACTAATTTCCCAGATTGCTTTAATAGATGTGCTATGTGGATGTGAAGAATTGAAAGTGTATTTTTGTTAGTGGTAAAGCTAACAAAGATAATATTTCATAAAGTGGCTGACTGTTAATTTTGATGCAGCTCAAAATGTACTGTGGCACGTTATTGCATGGGAGATCACTAAATCCACTGAGAAAATGACATGGTGGGGTTCAACTGAATTATTTATTTTTTGGATATGATATGGGGATATTTGGGTTTCCTGTGCTCCCCTTGGCTTGCTGGCTTATTTCTTTCTTTGCTTGACTCACATTTTAGAAATATGTTTGCTAGTTCTTCTGGTCTAATTCTAACTCTATCTTTTCCAAAGCAAACAAATTTCTAGTGACTTTATATACAGCTGCTCAACATTTGTATTCTTAGCTTCCTACGGAATGTTGTTGATTTTTTTTTTTGGTTATTTGATTTATGAGTAAAAAGGGAATTATAATTCTGTGTTAGCCATTTTAGGCCCATTTAGAACTGCTTGTAGCTGTGCATTGGTTATAAAAACACTTAGATGCCAGCACTCCAAGGAAAAGCTATTTATAGAGACCTACAGGTATATTATATTTGAGAGAGAGCACTGAGGGTGATGTTAGACCATGCACTGTGGGTTAGGAGACTCACCTGAGCATTCCTGTGTATGCCAGACAAACTGTGCAGAAGCATTTAACTGTATTTAAATGTTTCCTAATTCTCTTTGAAGGCTCAAGTTTTACTTGAAGGATGAATTTGGCTTGATGTAGTCCCTTTGTAGAAGACAAGAAATGAGTACTTTGTTTAAAAACATTTATTTCAGAATGCGAGAAAATGGTTTGTGATACAGCTGTTGAATATTAAGAACCCAGATATTCAATTATCAGACATCATTACTTTAGGATTGCTCTTGGTGCCCATATAAATGTGTATTTACCTTAAATGCACTTTGTTCCCTATGAAATTACAGGGAAAACTGTTTATCTCAAAAAATCCCTCTGCTTTCAAAATGAATCAGTTTGGCCTCCTGTGTTTGTGGTTTTTTCACTGTTAATCTTGCTTGTGACTCAGTTACAATAGTGGTTATATGTTATCTGTTGATTCAGTCCTGAAGACTTCAGTTCCCAGGAATCCCATGTGGTCACCAAGGATTCTGGGGCAGCTTACAAGCTATTAAGTTCAAAACTCTTGTTTTGAAAATGAGCCTGCCTCTGTTAGTCTTCAGGTTGTTGTCTTTGCTAAAGAGAAGAGCCTTTTTTCAAAATGGTTTCCACATCTGGTTTCCCCTTTGCTTTACAGCTTTGCTGGTACTAAAATGCCAGAAGCTGACAGGGGTTCAGAAAGCTATTAGACAAATTCATGGAAGAAAATCTATCAAAGGCAACTAAACATAGAGATAACACCTCTGGGTCAGGATGTCCCTGAGCTGTGGATTTCTGGTGGCTGAAAGCATATACCCAGGGAGCATCGCTGCGTGTCTTGCTCTTACATTCCTCCCTAGGCATTTGCTATTGGCCACTGTTAAACACAAGATACCTGGGTTAGATAAACCCTTCATATAACCCAGAACAGCCATTGTTACATTCTCATGTAAAAAGACTTGACTGCTAACACTGATGCAATAAAACATTTTCAAAAGCTTTCTAGAAAATATGATACCCAAGATGCACTGTAAAATCATTTTTGTTTCTTCTTTTTTTCCTTTTTTATTTTTCTTTTTAGGAAGAGTAACATGATTTATTGCTGACATTCTGTCATTTTGAAGCTGGAAAATCAGCTTTTTCCTTCCTCCTGCTGCCTGTGTGGATGGCCACTGGCTGGGAGAAATGTTCTGGAAACTGAAATGTTGAAGTACCGGGGGATATTTCAGTTATCTCAGTCTACTTCCTTTGCTTTCTTCATGCCATGATGAGTGCTGCTACTCTTTTAATGTGTTCAGTAAAATAAGAGGTAAATTAAGGCCTTGCACATTTAGTTCAACCTGTTTTTCAGACAGGTGGTGTAGAGTATCAAATATTTTATAAACTGGGCAGAGCTTTAATGCTCACTAACCTACCTGTGTCCAAGACTTCCCAAATTCAGAAAGGAGCACCAGTGCCTTGGCACAGCAGCCCAGGTGGGTAGGAACACTCTTCAAGCACTGTTCTTATTCTCCAGGACAGACCCCTTGATTCCCTGCCACTGGGGCCTTTGAGGATATACATTGCAGCCTCCAGCATTCCTCATGCATTGCCATTGTAGTAAGGAGCTCAGGCAACTTAATGCTGCTGGCTTGGGTAGGGGCTGGATACTTTTGACTCACCTGGAAGAATAACAGGCTCTGCCAGTGCTCCAAGAGTATCAGGTGTCAAATCCTGATCACATGTGCCACTGCAGATATGGAAGGGAAATGAAGCAGGCAGGAAGCAACAAAGTCCTACACGTTTAGCACAGCTGAGGGCAGCTGCTCCCATTGCCATCCTTTAACAAACCCATTTTTACAAAGCTGCATCTCTGTTTTCATGTCTGTAGTTTTGTATCTGTCCCGTGAAATAGCCCATGCTAATGATGGCTGTTGAACTCTTACAGCCTGTGTGCTTCTCAGGGCCTGCCCAGAGACCTTGTGTGCTTCTAGAGACCTGTGCAGAAAGGGCTTTTTGTCTGTGGGGAGGGTTACAGCTGCTACTGAAGCCTAAATAATAAATAAGTCATCTTCATCATAATATTATCCCATGCAGCTTGCTGATCTTGCAGAGCTGCAGCCGTGGTTGAACACACAATCAAAAGGAGTTTTTTTAGAATTTGGTCCATCAGAGCCTGCCAATGGGTGGAGGATCCTGTTTAATGATTAAGTCTGCTCTAGTAACTGGCCTCCAGCTGGCAGACACAGCAATAACCCCTTCAGTTGTGTTTCTGCTTGTTCTGTGATAACGTAAAACAAAGGTCTCCTCTAGGGGGAAGTTTTCTGTTGCTTTCTGAATTAAATTTATTTTAGACTCCTTGTACACATTGGTTCTTGACTTTCACCTCCTGCCTGTTGCTAGATTTCTTTGTGCTGGCAAGCATCATGTTCCCCTGTGATTTCTTTTGTCATGGCACAGTGAACTCTTTCTCACAGGCTCACTCAGACTGTTCATAGCCATATTTTCATCTTGCTTCTTTGTGAGTCAGAATTCCCTACAGCTCCACTTCTTGTTCTTCTTTCCCATCATGCTGACATTGATTACCTCTGCATGTGCATGCATTTCTAACCAGTATCTGTTTATCACATATGTATAGCTACTGACTAAAATTTTCATAATTTGGTAAATACAAAAAATTGGTTTTTCTCTGCTAAGTAAAAAAACATCCAACTCATTATTTAAACTAAGAGAACTTGAATCTCAGGCAAATCAGGATGCGAATACATTATATTTAAATTTTTTTTGTTAAATATATTTATCAGTTCATATTATTTTATTTATTATTTGCCCATGTTGACAAATAGTTTCAGACACCCACAAATCTTTGAGCTGCTAAAATTTTCCTATCTAGCAAATTATGCATTTTCTTTCTCCTAAAATAATAAAGACTTTTTCAACAGTAAGTTATTTTCACATAGATTTCACATTAAAGATTTGTAGGAGATGTTCTGAAATTTATTTTTACTACATTTTGCTAAACTGGAGATAGTTCAGGAACTTTAGTTTCTACCAGATTCAGGTTTTCTGGAAGTGCTTGGGATTGTGATTGCATATGACTGACCACATTGTCTCACTGCTTGAAAAATAAATCTTTAATTAATACGACTGCCTAAGCTTAAAATTCCTTTTCTTGTGTTGGGCAATCTTAAACTGTTTTCTCTTTTATTATAGCATAAGTTCCCTCTTTACACTAAGAAAGGCTATCATGCTGGCTGTGTAATTTTTGTATGTGGAAGAGATAAAAGACATATACCCTAAAAAAAAAGACATATACCCTAAAAGACAAATACCCTATTCTTCCTGATTTAACTAAAACATTCAGGAAAAATGGGTTTAGGAGTGATGTGTCCTACTTCAAGAAAGGGTCTTGCCTTCATCCCGTAGCGTATGAAATGGCCCACGCTTAGGCATTTGTGTGCACTTCTTCCTTCTTTATTTTCTTGTTTATCCCATCCATCTTCAGAAGGGAGAGCTCATAAATAATCTGATTCTAGCCCAGGAATTTAAAAAGCTTTCTTGCTTTTATGTTTAACTCTCTGAGCTCAGGTGGGGAAGACCTGTACAAACCTGAAGCTTTGGGAGGCACGTTGTGGGTGGACATTCTTGTGAATCCCACGAAACAAGGTGGCAATGAACAAACCCTTCTCTAAATCGCCTGCTTGAAAATCTCAAGAGATACCCATAGACTGGGAGATAGGTTTTTGTCTGATCAGAGGGCAGGCCATTCTGGATTCAAAATATTTTGAATAATAACCTGTAATGGGTGACATGCAGGAAATATTACAGAAGGAAGTGTGGGATGCACAAGAATAGTGTCGGTGGGCTTTTGGCAAGAACTGTAAGAATATACAAACTGATTATGAGGAAAGCAAATGGCCTTACAGAGAGTCATGAGACTCTGAATATGTGAAACTGGAATGCCTAACCCAGGCACACATCCAGCTCTCAAAATAAGTGAAATTGCCCTGTTATGTCCCCATTAAACACAGGAATTGAATATTCTTGTATGAGTGTACAAACTCCTGGATACATGGACACATGCAGAAGCTATCAGTCTTCTGTCCAGTCCCACTGTTTGTAACTTTCGTATTACTAAGACAAAATAGCATAGTGAAAGAGACTGTCTTGCCTGACACTTTAAAAAATATTTGGAAAATTTTTAAGAAAACAAGTCCATCAAATGTTTTTAAACATATAATTTACTTTGTCTTTCAGTCTCACAAATTATTTTCACCACATTGCAAAAATTTCTTGCACCACAACAAAGAAGAGACATTTTCATTCATGAAAGCCTCAAATTTATTAATTTTAAATTATATTGTTTAAATACAAGTCATTTTAATGATAGTTTTTAAAAATAGACATGAACCTTTCATAGTTTACTCCAGAAGTTATACTTATTGTATTCTAGGAAATATGTACAGGAAGAAACATGAATAAAATTGCCAAGGCAAATTTAGGTTTTGTGCTAAATAAAACCATATAGTTGAACTGTAATTATTATAATAGTATAGTAAATATAGAGATAATAACTTTTAGCTATTATTCAATATGATTACTATAGTCTTATTATTATTAGGACTGATTTACTATAGTTTTAATAAACTAAGAATAATTACAGTGGTTTCACTATAGTAACTATAGTTCAGTTGCAATTTTATGCTGAGATCTGGAGTTTTATTACTCAGTAATACTTCTTGAGAGGAAAATATAAAGAGAACAACCATTAAAAATAAAAAATGTGGTTTAAAATAATTTTTACTATTTATTGTATTGTAGAGTTATATAGAGCAAGAAAAAATAATAAAATATAATTTTATTTCCAATAAAAATGAAATAAATCTCTTGCTTTCTTTTTCTTTTGAAAATGGATGAATAAAGATCTCTTCCCTGCTTAAAAGTTAATTGAGTTCACCTTAACATCCTCTTACAGATACTAAATTCCCAACATTTTATAAAGAAAATATGTAGTATATAATTTATTCTTCCTCTTTTTCCATAAACAGAGATCACTAGCTCAAATGAAAGCTTCTTAGGAAAGTAGATTGTCTTCCTACTCATTTGCAAAATGCTGTGTATATTTGTAGCTCCCTCTAAGTAACTTACCATCCAAAGGTATGTTCACCCTCCCCCTGGGTCTTTGCCTTGTAGTGCCCTTCCAAGGGTGGTACTAAATAATGCCACATGGAGTTTTCCTCGTGTCGTTCCACAAACACGGCGACATAAATGGATAGCACTGCTATTGTTACAGAGCTTGGTCCTTTGTCCTCACGTTAGCCTGCCCCTCAGCTGGTGCTACAGACAGGCATTTTCCCAGTAACAGTGAGAAGGGCCCATCGTATCTTTGAATGTTTACCTTTAGATCAGAGGTTACACGGGATCAGATCTAGACGAAGAACCCCTCTGCACCTTGAACACACACTGTCAGAATTCCAAATGTGGGTCCCTGTTTGCTAGACCTGTGTTCCAAAATGCACATTTACCCAGGGATCAGCAACACAGGTAGGGAGTTTACACTAGGCTCAATATACAATTAAGATGGGCTAGTTGAAAACTAGCCTGCTCTAGTGCTAAGTTGCTGCATAGCATTATTCCTCTGAATTTCCTCCACTTCCCTGGCTTTATCTCTAAAGACAGCCCAGCTCTCAACCTCACAAGTAGCTATTTGTCCCTTTATAAATTATTAAAGGAAAACTCTGGTACTAAAACAAATAATCTCATAATAAAGGGCTAGAATTTTATATTAAGAGTTTATATGAATTCAATATTCCAATCCTAGCTATGCATAAGAAAGAGACAATTGAAATTTAAATGAGTGCTACAAAAAGCTATCAGGACATCTACCTAGAGCTTGGCATCACTTATCATGCTCACTGTTGCAATTTTCACCTTTCTGCTATGTAATCACTGACACTTTCCTCACAATCACATGTCAACAATTCATTAACATGATCATTAGCAAAAAGACAGAGAGGAGAGGCCTGCAACCACTGGTTATTTTATGACCACACGATGTTACCAAGCACTAGGCAATAATTACAAGCATCAACAATGGCCACATTCTTGTATTTCTGTATTAGAATGCACACAGCTCAAACTATGGAAGCAATTTCAGCTGCAGAATATTTTGCTCAGTGTAGTGGTTGGCAACCTGTCCATTCAGTGCAAACACCCCCAAAACTGACACCCCTTCCATGTGAATGGGTGTGTGGGCAAGTGAGCATTTGTGTGTCACCCACTCACTGGTTTCTTCTAACACAAAGTAAAATGTGGAAAAATGCTAAGGCTCTTGTCTTTTTGAGAACCTCACCAGACTTCAATAAAGCCTTTATGTTTTTGGCAGGGAAGGTGTGCTTCTGTAGTGGTTACCCCATGTCCAGGGGACACATTTTACAGATACTTTCATGTATAAATGCATTCAACCTAGAAAGGAATTTTCCTAGAAATGAGTGCTTACCTTAGGAACAGAACTGACCCCAGCATACAATTTTTGTTTTCCTGAGCAGTGGGTGATAGCATTACACAGCTGGGCAACGGTCCTTTTATGTAACAAATGGAGTTTCACCTAGGTTAAGTGAGTTGTCTTGGCTACCTCAATAGCTAAAAGAAAAAGCAGCTATCTCCAAAGTATGATTCATCTTACTGCTCTTGGAAGCAAATCTTAGGATGCACAGACTAATGTGAAGTGGAATTGATCCAGGCCAAGGAGGGTAAGATAAAGGAAATCAAATCAGCACCAAATAAATTAAAGAAATTAAACCAATTACAAATACTAAGGTAATAATGAAGCTTTTAAATGATTCATTTCTTTTCCCCAGATATTTTGCATCTGCACGTATAGTTCATACAAAGACACTGTTGAACCTATCATCTATCTGTAGATCTTGGCTGGAGTGCTCTGAGACCTTCTGAAAGAGAATTAAAACAGTTAAATACTTCTTTGAATTCTTGACTAGGACACATATACTATATACTCCTGTATTTAACTTTTAATTCAGCATACAGAACACCACAATCTGAAGTATCTTCACTGTTCTTGCAACTCAACTAAGAAGAGACATCAACTAATGTTAAACCTTAAATCATCTCTTTGTGTTTCAAATCATGTCAACAGTGTTTCAGAGAAGGAGAAAATAATGACATTTATCAAGAAAATTCTTCAAAGCTGCCATTCCATATCACTTCAGCCAAAGAGCAGCTGCAAGGTCCAGGAATCCGTCTGAAAACCAGAATGGTCATACACACAACAAAAGAGAAATTTAAATGAAAGGGGAGAGGAAGAGATGAATAAAGGCAAAGAAAAATGCTGGAGTAGGCAGGAGATTATAGGGATTTTTTAATTGTCCCTTTTACCTCCTCTGCTCAACCAGATCAGACTGATAGAGAAGATTTAACATTAGAATTATGAAATTCAAGTATTAACTCTATTTGAAAGTTTGAAATTAATATCTTCTTGAGGTTTACATATCTCTGTTTAATAAAGAACAAAGTTTGAGCATACAATATCTGTCTGGAAAAGGAGAACCTGAATTGGTCTTTTGGGAAATGACATCATTCACTTCACTGATTGTTATGCCAATTCTGTTTCAAAGTACTAAATCCCTGAGTACTCAGAGACCAGCATAAAACTATTAAATTGAAATAACTCTTACTTTAGAACCTTTTAAGTTCAGCTAGTTTATTTATTCTGGATTTAACACAGAGGTATTTGTTCACACTAAGTTTATGGAAATATTGTGTTCTTGCTAAATAGAAGGCAATGATTATTTAAATTTTTCTCAACCTTCTACAGTTGCACAAATAGACTTTAGTAATTTAATTTCTCTTTTCTAAAGAGACAGCCTATTTTGGAATGTGAGCTGGATTTCATTTTGATTATCTATTTCTACAGCCATACAAGTGCATGATCAAGCTGAAATCCTACTTGCCAACATATTTAGTTCAAATTGTGAAGTTAGTTTAAATGTGGCCATTCTACATAAAGATAATGCATGCAATTGCAAAGTCAAGTTTGGCTCATAGGTTCATTTTTATTCATGAACACATGCAGGAAAGAAAAAAACAAAACAACACATGGTTCAAGAAGAATTTGTAGCACCAACAAAATGCTTTCACCTTACATATATTCTGTATAAATCAGATTTTAATACAATTTAAATTCTTAATATATTTTTCAAGGTATGCCTGCACCTTTCCTGATGAAATCAAACAAAAGAGTTATTTCTTTCTTTGTAGCTGAATAACTTTTATTCACTAATAAATGCACCTTCTGATAATTGAATTTTCTTGCTAAATTTGTGTGAGCATTCCAACATTAACAACAAAGAGGTGGTATAAGGAAAAGAGAAAGGCATAAGAGTGAAAACTAAAGGGAGAAAGTGCCAGGAAAAGAATTTGGAAATATTTGTCAGAGTAAAAGCATCTTTTTTATTGATTCCTACTGCATCCAGGGACACAGAACTGGAAAAATGTTCACTGTTCAAAAAAAAAAAAAAAATTCAAAAAAGGAAATATCTACATTCATAAACAGTTTCTTCTTTGACTATGAGGAAGTTATAAATTCTTGAATGTGAGCTAACTGATTATATCAGAAAGAATAAAACCAAAGATGAAAGCTGTGAGATCGTAACTCTGACATGTAAGGATGGAAGAAATAATTAGGATGCCCTTAGGAATAAAAATAGTCAGAAGAAATTAAAGCAGGATCTGAAGCAGAATTCAGAGAAAAGGAAATAAATCCAGGGCTGTTATAGATCCTTACTACATTATTTGGAGGCAACCATTAAGTTTCACTGGAGATCTATGTGAGGGAAAGGTGTTATTTTTCAAACAAATTTAAGTAATTCTTAATTAACACACTAAGCACACCCCACCCCCCCCAAAAAACCCCAAGCCCTCTACCCAAAACATCCAGTAAGGCAGTAAGTAACGCAGAAGACAGAACCTAAAAATCTGATATAAAATAAATTTGTATGAAATAGTTATACAGTAGAGAAAAATTATGAGGGAAAGCTTGTAAAAAAAGAGGTCTTAATTAGTTTTGGTTTTAAATAAGGAAGGTAATTTTTAAAGAAGGAAGGTGTACTCCACATAAAGTCTAGAATATTTTATATTAAGTAGTAACACAGACAGAGGAAGAGAGATGGTATGGCCTGTGAATGATGGGATCATACACTGCACTGGCTTGAGCAAACACAGTGATGCATTCATAGGAGAGAGCTCAGAGCCAAGACCCAGTTTCTAAGCCCCAGCTCCAGAGGTAACACAGAGACATGGTCCTAGAAAAGTTGCCTCCCAGAACTGTGAGATGATGATTGTGGAACATGAGGATAAGGGGCTTCTATAGAGGTGAATGCTTTATCACAACAGAGGTGTAGGTGTTATGAGCAGAGTTTCAGAAACAAAAAACTTTTCTCAGAAGCACATTGGAATAAGCTTTTTCTGGGTAGCTGAAACAAATCAGCAAAGAAACAAAAAAAGGATAAGAGAGAACCCACAAAGATATTACAATAGAGATAAATATGATTTCATTTATTGATGGGAGATTAACTGACAGTAAAATGTAACTGTATCACATTTGTAGGTCTTTTCTTTTTTGTTTGCAGTGGGTCTTAGCAAGAAACAGGGTTTTGAATATTCTCTGTGGGTAGAGCTTTGATGTGAGATACTTTCATGCTATGAAAAAGCTTGTAGAGGTTAATAAACCTTTGAGTGCTAAAAGAAAATAAATATATAATAAAAGAGATTAGCTTTACTGGATTACTTACCTTGGTCCAAGAGATGACATTTTATTTTAGAACTGCTCACATTTGTGAAAATATGTTGCCAAAGTGTTCTTTCTGCCTTCAGCAATCTGGAGCTTAGTACAGTTTCAAAGAAATACCTTTTTTGATTCCTAGCAGAAATAAGTGGTCACTCAGACAAAAAATCCAAAGTTCAGCATGTGTTGATATGGAGGTTCCATATTCCAAACTGATATATCATCACCTTGTGTGATGACGACAAAACCAAAAGTATTGCTTAGTAAAGACAGAAGAATAGTAAAGCAACTTTTCACACTAAGTATCAGCCTCAGCTTTATGGTGATGCCTTTTCCTGGTCTTAAAATCAGGAGTCATACATGGTTAGAAGGGGAAAAGGGATTTTACCTTGGTATTTATTTTAAGGATCCTTAGGTGCACACGTCCAGGTCATATGCATCGAGATGCACCCCGCCGAGTATGCCCCGAAAGATCTGGTATAACATTATCGGTTTTACTAATTAGCATATCTATCAAAGATTCCCCAATGAGAGGCTTGAATGAGCCCCCCTCCCCAAGGAGCCTTCTTGGGATGGTTCTATCTTAGTTAACAGAATGTGTTCTAGAAAGGACCTTGGGATCTGGGGCACACTGATCCCTAGCTACGAAGCTTTTAAAATGTTTAGTCTCTTAGCTTGACAAACAAGTCCAAGAATATAGGCAAAAAGCACTAAGAATACAGAAGTTGTAAAAAAGGTACAACAGGGGTATAAAAGAAAAGGCAAAAAATCTTCATGGCATCATTGGCTTATACCATAAAGTGGGGTTTTTTTATTTTTTATATTTGGGGTCAGTTTTTAAACAAGGATATAAGCTCACAAATTTATTTTCACCATTGCCTGAAGTTTCATCTTTAAGCTGAAGCAACTCATACAGATCATCAGCCTGTACCATCCAAGTAGATGTTGTGCTTACACGGTAACAAGAGCTTCTTTTCATATGTGAGCAAATCAGTACATTTACCACATGTTGTCATCATACAAGGAAGCTGCTGTAGAACTTGAATAAAAAACATGGTTATCTTTCACAATGTGTTTCCATCTCCCAGTTGTGAAGTTCTGCAATTTGCTAGCTCACTTTGCACATAGCAGTTTAAATCTGCAGTTTAAGCCCCCTGCCACAATCCAACAGAGGTGAGCTCTGTGTTTAGAAGTGTCAAGGCATCTCTCCTTCTTTTCCCTGCGAAGCTGGAGCCACAGTTTACTGTGCAGTAAGTATTCCCTGCAGGATCCTTTCATGTGAAAAGAAAACCAGATTCTGCCTTTGTGGCTCAAGAAAGATAAAGCTCCAGCTAATTCAGTAGTTCACATGCATTACTTCGTCCTATGCTTCCAACCTATAATTAACTCAGAAAATTCAAAAAATTCAAAACACAACAAGCCCAATCAAACACAAGCTATTTACAGCAACACCACAAGGAAATTCTGCTGAAGTTGGATTGAATGAACTGACATTGATACTGACATTCCAATAGAAGTGGCTTTCACTTGTGAATTTTCTTCATAAGAAGATAAGGAGGTACCGGGAAAATGACACAATCTATTGTAGATGTTGTGTGTAACCTCTTTTTTTTTTGACCTCTTTATTTTCAGAGAAATAGAGATTTTTTTACTAATTATATCCTCTTTTCAGAACACTATTAGAGATTTTAAAGACTGCTATGGAAGGTAGGTTTTTTGGGTGTTTTGGGGGGAATGGGGTGGAGGCATTTTGCATGCCCTGAGGACTTAGGATGAAATATTGAATGCTAGTTTGTTTGTTTGGCTCAGGTAAGTAGTAACTGAAATTTCTCACCAGCAAAGGCTGCTCAGTAACTCACTGAAAGTACACTCGTACTTTCATTACACATTTTAACACAGACTAATTTTTTCCCTTTGTAACTGACACTAATGAGAAGACATCCCACATGGGAGAGGGCCAAGCCTGAATGTGTGCAGAAGCAGAGCTGCTCTCCTGTCATTCCCATTGCCTAACTTCTTGCTTAGCTCAAATTAACTCTTACTGGAACTAGGCACGTGGGGGTGCCTGTCCTGCTGGTCTCTTCACTATATGGAATTGTATGAACAATTCTAACTGTGAGTTAACCAAGAGTAGGCACTGGACAAATTTAAAGGTAAGTGAGAGGTAGTTTTCATGTAAAACAAACTAATTAAGCATATTAATAAAAATAATTAAGAATAATTAATAATACTAGTAATACTAGTAATAATACTAATACTAGTAAAAGTGTGATTAATTAAGTATTTTAAGAATAATAGGTTGGAGAGATGGGCAGAGAAGAACCTTCTGAAATTCAACAAAAGCAAATGCAGGGTCCTGTACCTAGGGAGGAACAACTGCATGCACCAGCACAGGCTGGGGCTGACCTGCTGGAGAGCAGCTCTGCAGAGAAGGCCCTGGGCGTCCTGGTGGGCAACATCTGTCCATGAGCCAGCAGTGCCCTGGTGGCCAAGAGGATCAATGGTATCCTGAGGTGCATTGAGAAGAACACTGCCAGTGGGTAGAGGATGATCTTGTCCCTCTACTCAGCCCTGATGAGTCCACATCTGTGTCCAGTTCTGGCTCCACAGTAGAGACCTGGAGCTCCTGAAGCAGGTCTAGCAGGGGGCTGCAAAGTTGATCAAGGGTCTGGAGCATCTCTCTTATGAGGACAGGCTGAGGGGGCTGGGCCTGTTCAGCCTCAAGAAGAGACAACTGAGAAGGGACCTCATTAATGTGTATAAATATCTCAAGGAAGGGCACCAAAGAGGATGGATCCAGGCTCTTCTTGGTGGTGCCAAGCAATAGGACAAGAGGCAATGGACAGAAACCAATGCATGGGAAGTTATACCTAAACATGAGGAAGAATTTCTTTACTGCATGGGTGACTGTGCATTGGAACAGATTGCCCAGAGAGGTTGTGGAGTCTCCCTCACTGGAGATATTCAGGAACCACTGGATGCAATCCTGTGCCATGTGCTCTCAGATGACCCTGCCGGAGCAGGGAGATCGGACCAGGTAACCCACTGTGGTCCCTTCCAACCTGACCCATTCTGTGATTCTGTGAGTATAGAACAAAAATAAAAGCAGAATGTCATGAAAAGACAGAGGAGCAGTCTTTTTGATATTGAACAGGACATTTTTGACACCTGCTATTTTAACAGTAGCAAGGAAGACTTACTGCAAATAAAATACTTCTCAGGAACCCACTTCTAAATCAAATCTCTATACTCTGTGGAAACTAAAGCACTATTATTTTTCTTTATGAAACTGAATAAACAATGAGAGATGGAATGCAGAGAAGAAAATTGGTGATGACTTTAACAAAACCTACTTAATAAATTCATTTAATCTGAATAGAAGTATTTGAATTAATGGTTTGGGATACGCACTGAAAGATGAGTCCTTGCAGGATTGATTTTCTATGTCAAAGAAACCAAAAAACCAAAGGGTTCATGCTAAGAAGATCAGTCTTATTCTAGAAGCTGTTTGATTAGTTTACATTAGTTGTGTAGCACTTTTAAGTCTTACAGATTTTTGATATATGAGGATTGTGCCTAAAGGAGGAAAGTCTAACAAAGTAAAAAATGCTTGAGTGAAGGAGGAGGTAAGTGGTAATGAGTACAGCAAAAGTCGGAGCACAAGAATAATTGTCATTATTGTACACCAGAATTAGAAATGCTTTAAAGCATGAATTGGAAACCAGTTCTGTTATCTGACTAGAATTTTGTGTGATTCCACTAAAACCCAATCCTGCTAAGAACAACATTAAAAATTTGTTTTTAAAAAAGAGAAAAAGATAAAAGGTGTAACCAAAACAGGAGAAATATTTTAAAGTATTAAGAAACCAATTCTGTGTAGTACAAATTAGTTGGCATTCTCATTCATTAATTCAGAATGTGTTGGAAAACACAGAGTTCAAAAAGAAACAAAATGGAAATATGTAAGAGATCTCAGTGCAATTGCTAACTGGCCAGAAAGCCAAGAATTACTGGAGAAAAGTTTAACTGCTGGACCCAAAGGGTAGCAGCCTTGCCTGTTTACAAAGCCCTTTGAAGGTCTTCTATTGTCTTTCATAGTTTTGAATGAGATCGGGGTCAAGACACGTTCTAAGCTCTATTTTTTTTAGTCTGGAATCAAGAACTTGAAGCATTTGGCTTTGAGAAGTACATCGTTTTGAGTTGTTCCTTACTGAAAAAAAAAATGTTAAGCAAAAGGTTTTCTTCTGAACTTTCCTAAGATTTAAGATCTTTCTCCTGTTGTTTGAAACTGGGTTTAAACATAGTATTAATCTCTTACACAAAGTCAAATAGGATTTTTTTTATGGCAGTAATTTTTATTAAGTATTCATGAGGGGGAAGACCTCTGTGAAAAAACATTGTACTCATCCTATAAATAAGGCCAGGAACAACAATTTTCAAAACCAGCAAACAGAACTAGAGATCTGAGGTCCACCGTAAGGCACCAGCACTGCAAATTATGTTTTCAGTAGCAGGCAGACCCATAAAAATTGATGAGGTATTCCTAGCCAGACACTCAAAGTCGGACGGATGGACACATCTGCAGATCTGATGCTCTGTGTAACTTTTAATCTGACTCTCTTTGCTAAGTTTCCAAAGCAGTGAGCATTGAGCAGAACCTTCTGAGCCTGATAAGAACACAATGCACTTTGTGCATAAAGTCACTTGTTTAGAAATTTGCAGCAGGATTCAAATTGTATGCCTTTGGCTAAAAAGCCTGTATCTTGCTCTGCATATGCTCACTGTCTGGTTCATCTCTGCCCAGTTTCTGCTGCTGCCTTTAGGTGTTAAAATATTATTATAGTTATTTCTTGCTTTCCATGCCTTTGTTTTCTGCTCCTGCCTTTTTCTCTTGCCATATAGCTCCCTATGTCTCCTTTGTTTATAAAATCAAGTAGCCACTTAAGTTCAGCAGCACTTCATGCTTCAGTGATTTTTTTTAAAGAAAAATAATTCCTGAAGGGAATTTTCTTACTAAGGCTTTTGTTTTCAACCTTCTTGGTACCTAATGGTGTGATTAAGAATTCCTAATTTTGTTCTTTCTCAGTGCAATTAGTTTATACTCTTTTATCTGGTAATTTTATTTTCTGTCATTTGCAGTCCAGTTTTGCACTCCAGTGTTTGTGGGATGCCCAGACTTCAGATTCTTTGCCCTCTTTTCTGGAAGATTGTGCCTGATATGATGCCATACTCAACATCTGGACCACTGTCTTACACAGTTGGGATTTTAGCTTTGATTTGTTACATGTTTATCTGGGAATGCATCTCTACATCTTAGCTGAACTCCTCGTTGTGCCTGAACACTGAATTCAGGGCTAAAAAATATTATTATTTTTGTGTTCAGGATTCCTCAGTTTCTTACCAATTAGAAGATAACTCTTTCCTTTTTCTGTTTGTTTAAAACTCACCATTTTGCTCTTACCATCAACAAATTGTATTTGCCATCTATTAGTCCTGGCACTTGAAAGTTCTCAGTCTTCCTGTACTGGACTGCAGTACTTCTCATTATTTGCTCATTTTCTCAAATCAATGTGATCTTCAAATATCAAAGGCAGAAAATATTGTAAGTGCTCGCTAGCTTTTGTTTGTGTTTTTAAACAGAAACAGGAAGAGTTGCCAGCATAGCTGTGTAAAGATATAATGAAAGAGTAATCAAAGTACAGCTAATGGCCTCCTTCTGGCCACATATGCACCCATGCTGCATAAAATACATGCTTCAGGGCACAGTGGGGTGCAGTCTCAATATCAGACTCAATGCCCAGAAGCAGTAAGTGGATTCTACATGATTCAGAAGCATATTTTACCAGCCTGTAGAGTTCCTGTGATAATACAGGTCCAGATAACATCAAAGTGACTTATGGGTTTCATGTAACAAACCCATGACATTCCCGGGGGACAGTGCACACAAAGCCAGATTCTCATTTGATGCCCCTTAGTAGGGCTCCCATGAAGTAATGTGTATTTTGGGGAATACAAAACACTAGCATTCTCAGCTCTACTAACAGACCTGGCTTTCATTATCAACTATCAAATTCTGCAGGGTGTATATGATTTTTTGCAAGCTTGTATAGTCTGTCTGAATGAGAGGTGTTGCATGACCAGTAAAGCAAACTACACAATTGTGAACCTCTAAATATGTAACATCCCCAGTGATGAACTCCTTCATTTTTATATAACATAAAGATAACTATGTTAGTGTGGTGTATAATAACATCTGCAGAAAGTCTGTAACAGTCAGTCAAAGCCATTTTGTGCAATATGTTCTCAATTCCACACAGCACTGCATAATTAAATACAAATATAATTTCTCAGTCAGTAGCATATATTGTAGACTCCTTAGGCATCATTGATACCTTAAAAATGCACTATAAAGGTTATTTGACCCACTCAAAAGAATACAACACAACATAATTACACTCTCAGGAATAATAATGTATCTTGGTAATGTCAGAGGAACTGCTGAAAAGTAAGAAAAACCACAGAAAACTTCAAAATGGTAAAAAAGACTTTGCAGACCTTCTTACCACATTCAAGTTAACATGCTTATTAATGCTTCAGGTAGATTCCCAAGAAGAAAACAGAAATAATTTCATTTTCCTTGTTTTTTCTTCTTTCTTTTTTTTTGTGTGTGAAAATAGATGAGGAGGTATATATTTTGTATTTCTGTAACTTAGCTGTGATTTTCTGATTATGTTCCATTCCGTTTATCTGTTAGGTCACGGATAAACCATTATAAGAGCAAAGCATGGAGTTGGTCAGGATATACAACTACAGAGAGGCGTCTCCTTTATGTAACTTTATCTCATACCCTATAAATTTAGCCTTTTGTGGATCAAATCCAGAGTACACAGACTTAAACATCTTCCACTGTTTTCAAAAGTCTTTGACTCAAACCTTGAATCAGACATCGCTTTTGTTTTGATAGAGAGTGACTGACATTTTACAGAGGGTTTCAAAATTTAGAAATCTGATTTCTTTTAACTAGGATAAAATCCGTAGATACCTAATTCTCTCAATGAAAAATGAAAATAATGATATTTTCAGGTTGTTTCTAGTCTTGTTTCAGCTTTTGAAAACTTCCTATCATAACAGACATCATATAGTACAGAATGAGAACCTTCAAACTGCAAAGTTGTTTCAGCATGAAAGCATGCATTTTAGCTTAAACATAAGTTCTTTTTCTTTAGAGTGTTGTTCCAATGGTCAGCCCTGAAGAGTGATAATAATTGTTAGCAGTGGGTGATTTTAGAAGAGATGACGCTCTCATAGCACTCAAACTCTGGAATGCTATGATTCAAGAAGGTAAATTTCATTGCTTTTTTCCTATTGTCATCCAATATATGTACCTTAAAATACACAATTAAAAAAAAAGTATCTGCATTATTAGAAACAAATATATTATTTTTAAAATAGATCTTCTTTGATATTAAAAAGTAAAACTTTTTCCATTACCAGGACTAGGTGAGTTTCTGGAGCAGTGCCTAGAAGAAGCACAGCTGAGAAAAGCTTTCCCCATGCATTTCTGTCTTGCCTTAAGGTCAACAGCCATCTGGTCTGACTCACACTGCCTCCCTCTCTTTCACATTTGAGACTGAGCCATTTGGCCACTTGTGCTCCTGAATAAAGCTGAGAGTTGAATTATAGAAAATTTGGATGATGTTCCTAATAACCATTTTAGTATTCTAATTACTAAACAAATATGCTCCTGCTATGTTTAATGTCATAAAGTTACCCACAAGTTCATTAAATGATCATGACAAGTGAAGAATTACTTCACTTTCAGAATGAGACAGCTCTGCAAAATGCTAAGCCCAGGTTTTGAATACAAGTAACACATATACCTTGATAAGACCTAGTGATATATGCATGTTCTTGAAGGCTGTGTGTCTTCTCCCATTTTTAGCATATAGATAAATACATGTATATATCATATGTATTTTGACAGTTTCCTCCCATGAACACACAAAATGTGTGCTACATGTTCTACACTACCCATATTCTATGGTACCTGGAGGAAACTTGTACTCATGCTAATCTTTTCACTTTGTTGACAGAATAAATTTTGAGACCTCTGAAGTATTCTTCTGGGAAGAAAAGACATGTCGCATTCATAGTATCACAATGATGAAGCAAAGTATGCATTGTATACCCTATGATGTGTATAAATGGACTTTTCTGAAGATGGTTTCCAATTTATGAAATGCAGCCTTGTGCAGTGATGTGCAATGCTCTCCATAGGAAAGAAATACTTGCTGTGGAGAACATTGTACATCACTGTGTAGAGTTGTCTCCAAGGGCTGTTTTGTTCATCTCATGTCTATTCTCTGACTTCTCTATGTGGCTTTCATCAAGGTATTTTTCCAGAAAATTGCTTCTGAGGGATGAAAGTGAAAAATGTTTCTCAGGTCTGCTTTGGCCCCATATATGGAGGATGTATTATGGTTTGTTTACCCACTTAGGTTTCTTTATTTCTTGCTGATAATTTTTGCTGGCTTGCTGCTTTGTCTTCCCATTGCCTTGCTACTTTCCAAGTTATGTATGGTTGGTGGCTAAGAAAGAAGACAGGATGAAGAATGAGTAACAGCCTCAGACTTAGGAAAGCAGTGCCCAGGTCCTCTCAACAACTTCTGCATGGCTTCAACCAACCAACGTAACCTTTACTTCACGCAGCTGAAAGAACATGTCTTGCTGCACAGCATTGACTGAAGGAGACAGTTGGAGTTTGCAAGCAGTACAGTGGAAGCAGGTGATTGAACCTGATGAGTCACCTGATGTGTTAAAGGTCCAGGTGAATCCACCCAGCTGGATCAATGCACAGATGCAGCTAAACTGCTTCACGCCCCCAATGTAACCCGAACAGCTAAAACCACTGTCCTCTGGGGGAAGCTGTGTCTCAGGTTAGCAAACTGACAAATCAGGTCCTTCTTCAGGTGAAGAAAATTTGTGAAATATTTAGGCATTATGGTAACAGAGCTGTTGTAAATACTTAAAATGGTTTTGTGAAATGTGATTAATTTCATTTTGGCAGAGAGACACAAGTGAGCTAGAGACAAGCACTGAATTTTCACACACTTTGAGGATGCTTGTATGTGAAAAGTTGAAGTCAAGTTCACAGCTAATTTAAATTCCTTGGGTTTTGAGAGTTCTTGATATCAGATTAACCATTGCTGGATGACGAGCAGAACTGTGAGATTGGATATTAGGCTGCATATATTTTTGCACATATAAACACACAGGAAATGCATCAGTTCAGGTGTATATTCTTTTGTCATTGGTATTCCTTGAGGACATTACTCTAGATCTAGAACAGTTGTGCTGTTCTAGATCTAGTGAAAAAGTATGGAAAACAAACTGTTTTGTTTCTTTAGTGAACAGAAAATCAACCAGGATTTTTCTAATTATTGGACATCATGAAGTCAAGAGGAATCAATCGCGCAAAAACTGTGTCTGTTTGTATGATTCAGCATTCAGCAGATGAAAATGTAACAACCACTGTTCAAGGGTAAGCAAATTTAGATTCCCAACTAAACGTTCTAAGTGAACACCTTCTTTTCTTTCTTGAGTGCTTAAAAAGCCTAATGGGTTTTTTAAAAATCCTGTCACTTGTAAACAGTAAATCCTCAGCTTAAAAAAGTTTTACTGGTTCTGACAGCTTCTGAGATTTATAGGCAGTAGATGAAAATCACCCCTTTTCAGAATCATTGCTATTTTCATGGCAAATTATTTTCATGAAGCTAGATGAAAGAAAATTGAAAATCTGCAGCATATTCTGTAGTTTTGTGAGCTATCCAAAATGTTGCATTTTGTATTTTCATGACTTTTTTTCTTTGTGCCAGTAGGGACAATTTCTCTCACATGCTTAATCTCAATCTTCTAAACAGAAGGAAGATAATTTATCTAAAAGGCTAAAAAGTCTTTGATTAATAACCATGGGAATTGCAGGTATTAAAATCACCCCCAAGTGACCCCATATTGTTCCATGAATCCATTACAAACTTATTCTGAATTACAAAGAAAAATTAATTAAAAAGTATAAGAAATACAGAGCTCAAATAAAGTATGCTCCCCTGAGTTCACATGAAGATCTATATGCATGCAAAATGTCATAAAATCAGATTTAATTTACAGTATAATTTTATTCTTCAACAACAAGAGGAATACAAGAACAGCAAATTTTGTATTTTTTTATTACTTTTGAATTCTTCATAACAAGCCTACCCATTACAATGATTCTTGCATTAATGTCAGAGAAAGAGGGATTAGAGAGAAGAGACAAATATACTTTAGGTAGTTGAAATTGTAGCAGTGGGTGAATCCCATTTGGTTTGGTTGAATAGAATAGAAATCTGTAATGTTCTGGTCCTGACTTCAGTGGATGAGCAAAACTTTAAATGAGTTGCAAGGAGCTTTACAAAGAATTTTTGCAAGTTTTACTTATGTATGCTTTGTCCTAATTTTATAAATATTTTGCTTATACTTGTTTTTCCCAGCCTGTTCACTTTTCTAAGTAGGTCATGACCATTTTCCAATGTTTTTAGATATTTGGGGAATAAGCTGGGTGCCACAAATGGGCTTGTGCTCCTCATCTCCTGTGCCTCACGCTTCAACATTAGCGAGGTGTGGTCCTCAGCCCTGTTAATGTACAGGAGCATGCAATCAAATGAACCTAGAACCATGCAATCAATCAACCTAGAATGCTTGCTATGGGCTTTACAGGCTTTGCTTAGGATCTTATAAAAAATTGCAGACTAAGTGTGATGTCTGTTTTGTAAGCCTCTTTGCAAATCCTGGACAGACACCCATCAATTAAATCACTTCATTTTGTGAGTTGCTGTGATGGTCTTACTAGGGAAAGAGCTTGTTTGAATCCAGCCTGCTGGGGCATTTCCAGGTGTGAGTCTTTCAGTGCTGTCCTGCACAGAAGGTGGCATCTTGATTCTTGGTCATTAAAGCCTAAATATTGTTAAAGCTACCCAAATTCTAAAAAGCACTAGTTAATTATCAGCTTGAACACTAAGAGCAAAAAATGTGTGTTATTTGCAGACACGTCAGAAATGCAAATACAAATCAGCTGAAAGACTACTGCTGCAATATTTCTGGTGTAGAGTGAAAAGTATCACACAATCACAGCAGAATTGAGGTTGGTAGGCACCTCTGAAAATTCTTTAGTGTAACCCCTCTTCAGAAGCGAGATCATCTGTAGTGAGTTGCTTAGGTCTATGTCCACTTAGGTTTTGGATATCTACAAGTATGAAGGCTCCACATCCTCTCTGGGCAAACTATGCCAGTGTTTGACCATCCCCACAGTAAAATAGTTTTTTCATAAGTTTTAGGGGGATTTCCTGTATTTCAGTTTATTTTCATTGCCTCTTGTCCTGTCACTGAGTACTCACAAGAAGAATCTTTCTGTCTGTTCTCCATTCCCTCCCATCAGATATTTATGTATGCTGATATGACTCCCTGCACTGTCTCTTCTCCAGGCTGGCCAGTCACACTTCTCTCATTCTCTCATTGTACGAAAGATACAGCAGCCCCTTATATGTTTTGTGCATTTCACTGGACTCTTCTCCAGTATTTCCAGAGTCACTTTTGCACAGTAGACAGCAGTGAATAAAGAGAAGAACCACATGCCTCCACCAGCTGTCATTCCTTTGCCTAATGCAGCCCAGATACCCCTCACCTCCTTAGTGGCAAGGGCACAGTGCTGATTCACTCCTGCCTGGTGTCTGTCAGGACCCCAGGGCCTCCTCTGCCAAACTGCCTTCCAGAGGGATGGCCCCCAGCCTCTGCTGGTGCTGGGGCTGTTCCTCCCCAGGGGCAGGGCTTTGCACTTCCCCTCACTGAACAGTTCGAGATTCTCGTCATCCCACTTCTCCAGCTGTTGAGGTCTCTCTGGATGGCAGCGTGACATCTGGTGTATCAGCCACTCCTCCTAGTTTTGTGTTGTCTGAAAACTTGCTGAAAGTTCACTCTGTGTCAGTGACTAGGTCATTAATGAAGATCCTGCAGCACAGGACCCATTATCCACCTCTGTAGAACACAACTAGTGCTGTGGATCACAGCCTTTTGAGTCCCAATAAGCAGATACTTTTGTATTGTACTATGGCTAAAGACCAAGCAAGTGTGCTTAGGTTAAGAATTACTGGATGAATTCAACAATTTCTTGCTTGCAAAGCTTAAAGATTATAAACATATATATAGTAACAGCCTGTGTTATTTTTTTTTTTTTGCCAGTGCTGTCATTTATGTTCTGAAAAAAAAGTGGTACTTTGGAAGCATGCTAATTCAGAAAACATAAGCATACAAAATTTGTCAAAACAGGTGCTATTTATATAAGCAAGGATTGTGAATTCATTCTCTTTTTTTCTTTTTTTTACCAGGCTGGTCTGAACCCAGAGCAAGTTTATTTTCATTCCTTTTGCTGCCTGTTATAATTCCTATCTGGATCTATTGGAACCATGGTTAGAGTTATAAGGCATGATTCTTTCACCCTTATACTGAAAATTAATTTGCAGATGCAGCCCCACTTAAGCTAGACTGAACTGCTTGCAGAGTAAGATGTTAATCAGCAGAAGCCAGAGTGCCAGAATCTGGGTCATTCTTAATAATTTAGGATTAGACTGTGCAGCCCATGTGAGTCAGCAGCACATTGTACCATCCCAGAAAAAGGTTTGTGTACCTTAATGAACTTGCTGCTTGCTGCTGAGGTCAGCAATTCTTTCTGGACATGTTGTTCCAGACACACGCTGCCGGCTGGCTCTAACAAACTAAGAAATGGAGGAAAGACTGCAAATTTTACCCAGACTACAACCATTTGAATGCTTTCTACTTCCTCCCCTCCCATTCCAGACCCCAGGAGGAAAAGTAGTAGTTGCAAAAGCCCCTTTTATTTGGAGCCATGTGCTGAATGCCCTCAGGATATGACACTCTGAGATGCAGCAAGGCTCCCAACTCTCAGGTGTGAGAAGTATTAGAAATGTGGTATGTCCTGGACTCAACCTTAGTGCAAATAAATGGCTGAAAAATCTAGCTGTACATCAATTATCTAGCTGGTGACATGCTAGAATATCAATTATCCTAAAGTCCATCAGGTTACACAGTTCACATTTCTGACATCCAGGAAGGTGGAGGATGTAGCACCTGCATTCTGCTCACCATTACTTGCAGAAGTTTTTCTAAGCAGTCCTCATCAGTCCCAATGAAGGAAATTCTTTCTTTAATTTCTTCAGTATCAACCCATGGCAGTGTTTGATTGTGTTAACAATCCAGAATGGACCTTGGATGACACTATTTCCCAGAAATCTGTATGTGTGACACTGTCCTCAACAACCTCTTGTGATCTGAGCTCTACTCCAAATTGACTGACTCATTTTACATTATTTAGAATAGGCCAGTAAGGAGCAGGGACTGAATGTGAACAACATACAAATCAGCCATACTTCCTCCTTCTTCACCTTGGCATCAAGGGGCAAATAAAGTACTGCAACCTAATGGTTGCAGCTATCAGGACTGAGATGCTCTGTGTGGGGACAAGGAGGCAAACAAAATTAAAACTCCATGCATGACTTCCTCTATTTTCTCCCTGTTTCTTTTTTTCCTTCAGTGAGAAATATTTGTCTGGAGAAGGGAAATCCAACTCAGCTTGCAGACCGATAATCAGGTGCATCAGACATTTGACCATCTCAGACAGCTATGATTTTGGAAATGGTTCTGGGGCAGTTCCTCCTCTTAAAAACTGCAGGCTCCAGAAAGTTGTGAAAGGACATAAATGAGGACAAGGACAAGGAAAGAGAAAAGGGAAAGGGGAAGGGAAAGTAGGAAGTTCCACATTGTGATGATTGAGCATCAAACTGACAAAAAACATGTTTACTCAAGACAGAAGAGATAGCAGCTGCCTGGAGCATTTTGCTCGGGTTTTCTAAGAGCTAAAAATAATGCTGTGTGTTTGATTTTAACACCAAGTTAACTACAAAGCACAAAACCATAACTGTTTCAACTGCTTTGCACATGCTCCCTCCTTACTTTCACAGGCACAGTATCCCTCTTCAGATTAATTTTTAGCTACTCGCAGACTTGGCTCTTGAGTAGACTCTGCTTCTCGTCCTCCTCCCAGTCATGTTTCTCAGGAACCTTTGGAGTTGTTTTGTGTTTCTGCAGCACCACTGCCCATTGCCTGGCCCCTGAACAGGCTGCAAGGACCGGCAGCATTCTGAGCCATCTGGAAAAGTAAATTCCAATAGAATAAAGCCCAAGGCTTCAATACACAGAATAAAAAGCTTTCCCTGACTTAAAATACAGTCCTAGCTTTCATATAAAGTCCATTCTTCTTCAGTCAATTATTATTATATAACAATCAGTTGAGTGTTTCTCCTGTATATCAAACTCACCTTTTAGAGAACCTTGTTCAGATGACTCTGAACAATAGTTATTTACTGGATGTTCCTTGGCAGCCTCCCTCTAAATTTGCAGAAAGAAACTGGTTGCTCTCTTCTCTCAGTATGGGCACCACTGTGCTTCAGTACCACATAGTTATTTTCCCTACTTATTTTATATTGCTTTTGAATGAGTCCGTGAATCCAGAACCTTCTAGCCTTATTTCTTTCTGCAGCATCAGTATTTTAATATATTGCACTGACAGTAAGATGTTGGCTTTCATTCCAGGATCCTGATTGTTAAAACCCCAGATGTATGAATGAGGGCAGTCACCTTGAGAAGCATCCCTGAAGTCTGGCAAGGAGAGGCTGCACAATCTGTGCTGTACCACAGTGGCTGAAGATTTTGGCTGCCATCCTCTGTACGGAAACGAAGGCACAGAGATGCTAAAGGACACATCCCCGTTTTATAATTCCCTTCATGCTGGAAGTACGACAGGTGAGGACTCCTTCTAAAATGGGTTCAATTTTAGCACTGATCTGTTTGAATCCTCCACAGTTTTAATCCTCAGCATCTCATAAATCCTTTATGTAGGACCCTACCTTAGGAGACAAAGACATTATAGCTGAAAGCAACTGAATGCAGGCTGGTGCCCGGCAACCCTTTTGAAGCAGTAACAGCTTTCAGTTCAGTATCAGCTAGAAACAACTTGCAAACTTTTAACTGTGAGGTAACTGAGATATTCAATACTCAAGTATTGACTAGGATGGATTTATCCTGCAGTGGGAGCTGAACATTTTGAAATTCCTCTTCCTTAGAAAATACCTTAGCCCTGTCCAAAGCTCTAAAAGACAGGTATCATTATGCCCCAGGAAATTATTTTTTAAAAAGATCTGCTCTGCCTACTTCGATGTGTGGCCTCCGAGAATTGAAAGGTCTGTGTCCCAACAGGGTGAAAATGATTTAACTTTGAATGGGAGGCTGGACTTTCACACGTACCCCTGTGTCTGCTGTTGTCTGTTCACGATGGCAAGTGTCTGGTTGAATGGGGGGGTATGGATGAAGATGCAGGTGACTCTGCCAAGGCAGTCCACAGGGAGACCATCTCCCAGGTTTTGTCTTTTTATGAGACCTTTTTAGGGCCAAGGTACTTCAAGTGGAAGGCATCTAAATAATCTCTCTGGATTTTCCTAAATTGTATTAAACTTAGGAAAAAAAAGAAATGCACTTATAAACAAAGTAGCTGGACAGACTTATTTCATTTTTCAAAAAGAAACATACAGCTGCAGCCTGATGCTGCTATGGAAGGACTTGTCTTTCCTCTCTGTTTTTGCTTTTCCTTATGCTTCACGGATTTCAATTATACAGTGAAAAGAAAAAATGGCTTTACATTTGTCTGCTATATTGTGCTGGCTGCCTGTGACTTACACATACACAGGAAGCATTAAAAATGATCATGAGAAGGGCAAAATTCAGTATTGCCTTGAGCTTTTGCATGATGCAGGTTTTACAACTGTTTGGTTCACTCAGACAATTACCAAATGTTTTGGTAAACTGTGTATCATGTTTGTACATAAAAAATGACCAAGCATAAAAGAAAGGGGGAATGAATTACATATAAAACAGACTGAGTTGCTGCTGTGGAATTTTCCAATGCAGCATGAAAATCCTATTAGGATATTTATAGGAGCTGAAATAATACAACTTGGAGAGTTTTCCACTGGGCAAAACGGTCATTAGCCTTGATTCCTCTCTTTCATGTACTTAACTTTGAGCAATCCCATTTCTGTTCTTCAAAGGAGGTGTTTTAACTTGAAGTGTGTGAGCAGGAAGACTTGCATAACAAGGATATAGTCTTTTAGGGTCTGGGGGTTTTTGGGGAGTTTTTGTTTAGATTCTTTTTTATCACTGTTGTTTTGTTTTGTTTTGTTTTTCTAATGTTCTTAGTGCTTTGCTGACCTAGAAACTAATTCAAGGGACTAACAAAACTGAATAGCCTTGTGCAACGAACCGGACTTGCGTAAACTCATTTCACACAAGAAAGCATCGAAGATTGTACGGTACGTGTGGATCCCCTAGACCTTTGTTTAAATATACTCTATGTAAATCACAGAATTTGACTTCCTAAATTTGAACTCATGCTAGATGATTGGACAAAGAATATTGCTTTGTTTAGTGTTAATCAAAAGACAATTTTCAAAGCTGTCAACAGTTGATGACAAACAAATTTTACTCAGGCAAGAGGTTCTGAAAAGTTAAAAACAACCAACAAAGTAAACAACTGCTTTTCTTAATGCTTTTTTTTCATGGAGAACATTCTGTGCAATAGATGATGACAAAAGTTGACTTTAGGAGAAAGAAGTATTTGACCATAAGTTTTAGTCAGTTATTGACTAACTTTTCCTACCTGATGTTTTCTTACTTACATGTGAATTCTGATGATATTACATTTAATTCTACTTTTTGGGAAGCAGTTATACAATCTTCTAGACAATACGAGAGAATTCTTCCTAGTTCCGTCCCATACAATTAAATGTTTTCAGAACTGCAGCATTTCCAAGCATCAGAGGTCAGACTGTACATCAAAAATGCTGGCCAAAAAGCATAGTGAAAAAGCTCATTTTCACAAGGCTTTCATTTTTTTTTCGAAAAGTTGAATGCTGTGAAATACTCTGTATCACTTTTCTTGGGAAAAAAAAAAAGAAATTCAGGCAGGTGGATCAGGAAAACAGCATTCTTTAGCCACAGGTCTGCATCTCCTGGCCTGTATATAGCTGGGACTGAGTGTGATATGTGTACTGTAACAGTGATGGCCATAGTGTAAAAGCCAAAATTCTTCTGCTTTGTTTTCTCATGAGATTTTAATGGACACTGGATCTGGCCTCTGTATTGAAGTCCAATCCAATGTGGACTCCTCTGGGTGAAACACTGTTTAATTAGTCAGATGATATATTAGGATAGATGTTCTCAAAGTACAGATGGACAGGAGTGTGCATCCCCCATCAGTCTCACTGCACATTAGTGAATCCTGTGCCTATCCATCCTTGCTGCTCCCACCCACGCCTTTGAACTTCCACCATTAATACTTGTCCTCAGTTCCAGCTGTGCTTCCTTGAAACTTATTGCTTACAGAAAATGTTGCACCTTGAGATAAAAACCCAAAATCAGCTTTTTGTCTCTTAAATCATCTATGCATTAGTGTATTTCTAAAATCAGACTCCGAAGAGTGAATTCTGCAAATTACACTGTGGTATTTTTGAAGGCTATTGAAGCATTTTACAAATATATTTGGGGATTTATTCCTTATGAACTATATAATCTTAAATTAAATATATACTGTATTCAGGCATCAAAGCAACAGCTTTAATCTGTTTTCCCCATTTTTATAGTTTAAGAGCTGCTCCTTATCAGAAAGAGCTGCTGCTAATGACAACCTAACTTTCACTATATATATTCTCTTTTTTTCCTCCTGTATTTATCCCCCATAACCCATTTAACCTATTTGTAAAGAGTGACAATTTGGCTGGTGTCTAACAGGGAAAAAGTACAAATTCATTTGTTTTGTACAGCCAGTTTACATATCTGAAAATCTGTTTTGTGGAATTGGTACCTGGTGATATGGCAGAAAAAAATAATTGATGTTCCCCTGCACTATGAATCAGATGGAACTTTATAAATTACTTCTGTAAGTGCATTTGAATGATTAAATATGTACATGTCCATGTGTTGATTTATAGGTCTTTTTTCCAAGGTTTGTGATAGATGGTACTGAAATTTCTGTTGTTGTAGCTGTCTGTAAAAGTGATCTTTATACTAATATGATTTTCCCCTGTCCACAGAGCTGGCAAGTAGGGCACTTTGCCCCACAGTTCTTATTTGCAAGGGTGGCAAAGGCCAAATTCCTTGCTTTATAACTTCCCCCAGTACATAGTGGGTCACATTTTCAAACATTTACTGCACAGCTCCTGGGACACCTTTTTTTCTGCCAGTTTATTTGGGGAAGGTTGTATGGGGCAGCATGCAGAGCCTCAGCAATGCAGAATACCTTACAGGTTGCGCTTTATGCCTAATGTTTGAAAGAGGTGAGCCAGGATAACATATGAGGATATGTGAAATGAAAATAAGTTTATGGAAGAACAAAGGCACTTCACCCTTATTTGTACATACTTTGAGGCTTATGCTGATGTGTTTCGAACCCCAGCATCACTTCAAAAATACAGATGTTGAGACCGCACAATTAGAGAAGCAGATCCTATTTTCTTGTCTGCAATTTTTCTTGTGTTTGGCTTGACTCTAATGAGGGTGAACTTTCGTTCATTTTGTTTTTATTCTGTTTTGATGATGTTGTATAGTACCCCAAGCACCTCAGCCATGCCAAGAGGGCTTTATAAATAAGTTATTAATTATTATTTGCGTATATTAAAAAGGAGAACATCTTCAGAAGCAAAAAGAATTTTCCCACTTAGAATTGCTTTCCTAGAAGAAGTCTGATTAGTAAAATGTTTCATGAATATTTAACTGCTTTTAAGATGATTTAACAGCAATAATCAAGCAGAGAAACTACCATCATGGTATCTGTCTCCTCTGTAAAGGCTCTACTAGCAAGTTCTCTGCAGGACACAGATGGTCTGTGGGCCAAGGTTTCAGAACCAAAGTACTAATCAATTAAGAGAAGAAAGACAGCACCATCAGTCATTTTGGAGAGCTCATTCTTTCATTCACAGAACTCTGACATTGGTTTCTCTTTTAAATGAATAGCCTCTTTAAGAAATACTTTTAAAAGCAATCATCAATTCTCACTGGAACAAAATTTTATATATCTTAAAGTTTCTGTGCAGAAAAAAAAAGCCCTTTTTTTTGTGAAACCCAGACAGGAAAACAAGTGGAGTTTCTGCTTTATAACACACAAGCTTGCCAATGTGTGAAAGCAGAACAAAGTGCTAATCAGCTCAAGGCACCTATGTTGGAAAGCTTCTGTGCAAATCACTATTTGGTTCCCTAATAAATGAAAGGAAAGCTTTAAACAAAAAATTAGCATCCATTTTGTACTAACCCTCCAAAAGCTGGCCTATTACAGTTATAAACAATGTGTAAAATAAATCCAAAGGGAGGAAAAAGTGACAGGAGAGAAGGGTAAAGAAATTATAAAGAATTCTTAAAAAATAGAAAGTATTAAAAGTATTCATATAAGAAAAAATGCAAGTAATTTCTTTCAGAGACTAACCAAAGTATTTCTAAGACTTTGCTTTCAATGGTTTCCTTCTGTTTGGCCTTCAGTTTGCTCCTGTATACATCCCATGATGAGTTGCAAGCACTTATTTCTCTATCAGCAAAGAAAGAGGAACGAGTTGACTTGACCTTATAACATGGTGAGTATGGCCCAGCATCCTATGGGATCAAGGAGTCATAGGTTAGTTCCCACACTGCTGTTGCTTCTACTTCTTGTGTGTGTGTCCAGATTCCTGCTGATGGCACTTTTACCCAAATTAGAGTGTATTTGAATCCAATGGAATATTGCAAAATTTGGGACACTTTCCATATTGTTTTACCTATTTTTAAGTTCTTGCTGTGACAATGGGAACAGACCATTTGACACTGTGCTTTGTCATGCCTGAACCCAACCTGAGAATCTGGATTGAAAGCAGGACATTTTTTTTCCAAGACCACCTTAAAACAAGGGTGCCTGCCCCAAACTGGCCATGAAGGATGACTGCCCATGGCTGCTTGTTGCACTGACTAATGTGCTATTTTGGAGAGAATCTTCACTTTTCTCCTGCTGGATTCTCCTCCCTGCATTGTATTGTGAACTCTGACAGTCAGCAGGACTGGGGCACAGGCAGGCTGTGAGAAACCTACTAAGGAAGGGTAGAGTTTCCCAAGCAGCTGTCCTTATACCTTTCCATCATTTGGGGAAGAATCAGTCATCTTTCTTCAACCTAAGAGGAGAACACAGTTGAATCTGAGTGTCCATACTAGAATGAAGTATTCAGGCTGTCTGACCAGGTGGTCTGAGAAAATTAACTCAGTAATTTCTTAAATGTTCCCCAAAAAGTGGTATCACTTACCTTCTCTCTCCCTCTCTCTCCTTCTCTCACTAACAGTCGTGTTTTCAACAGCCTAATAACTCAGATTTCTGAAACTTACGGTGTCTTAAAAAACCCCTGCACCATTAGTATGCACCTCTGTTTAAACAATTGTTAATGCTTTACCTCTTGCTTCTGTCATGAACTGACTTTTCTTTGGATGCTGAAGATGTTCCTCAATTTAATTTTTAAATTTATCCCTATCACTTTCACTGGCAAGATCCCAGGGAATAGGATGACCCCTCTAGAAGAAATGGTGTTGACTGTCTCTGCAGTTTCATTGGCATTATGGTCCAAATCCCACATGGCTCTGGATCAGCCATTCAAGGTCAGGAACAGAGAGTGCACAACAAAATGATGGATATTAAACATTTTCCCTGGCTTTGGATGCAGAAGGATTTTGCTTTCTGAAAACTAAATGTTGAGTCACTTTAACCTGGTGGGATTCTGATATCCCCAGAAAATTTTCCCTGGATTTGTCATCCTGAAAGCTTTTTTTCAGGAGGAATTAGTAATCTGAATCTTTCATTTTTAGCTCTTTCACTAGCCTACCCTTAATTACCCATAGCAGAGATCCAGGATGTAGAAGGAAACCTTTGGTAGCTTTCCTAGGAGAGCCTCAAGAAGAGAGAGCTGAGCTGTGCCCTGCAGCCATTGCCTGCTTCTGTAGGCTCCCAGATCAATAACTAAAAGGGTGCAAAGCCAGTTGGCCACCAGGGCAGCAGCATCTCTCCCCACTAATGAGGGTGACCTTTCCACCCACTGCTTCACATGACTGAAATCAGGGGAAATTAGTTTACTCAGCCCAGAACTTATATAACTGGTGATGCTCAGGCTGAAATTCCTGCTCATAGTGTGATGAATGCATTGTGGATCTATTTGAAAAATTGTAGAAATCAGACTGAAGATAAAAGGACTGCAACTAAACCAGCTAGATCCTCTGTAGTTTCTGACAGATAGGTGAAGAATAATGATGTCTCCAAAGCATCTGTCCTTCCGTTTGGAGAATTACACATTTAACTGTAAAAAAATCACTGCTGCTGAACCAAAGGTCCTGCTGCTTACACCATTTACAAAGGCCCTTAAAATTATGGACGAGAACGCAGTTCTGTGAAGAAAGGGAGACTGCTGTGTGGGTTGAAGGGTAGCATTTAAAAGCTTTGCTCATCCCAAAGCAGCCGCATCACTTCTCATTGGCTGTTACAGTCAAGCTTAAAAAGCAACCTTGAGATATTAATTATGTATCCAGACAGCTAGTTAATCAATCCATTCAGTACTAAACTCTTATATAGTAGCTGATATATATATATGGAATACTGTAAATATTTTAAATAAAAATGAAGGGGAAATTCGATGCCACTTCTGTATTACTTTGTGCAACAAAAATGCATCTTCAAAGAAAAAAAAACAGTTAAAAGTGTTACACTAAGCTACAAATTGAAATGCACTTTTTTTTCTTATGTAGGCCTACTACTTTCACTTGAAATATAAATGATTACTTATTATAAAGGCAAAATGCAAAACAAAAAGGGTTTTCAAGAAAAAATCTTCCTTTATCTTGTTTAATCCATGAAGTCCCCATTTTTTAAAGGTAAGTTTTAAAAGGAATTTTTCCATAACTTGCCTTTTAGAAGTTATCTTTTTAAATTTGCCAGAGATAGCAAATAGCCTTAGTGTGCTAACTGGTAAAACACATCGTGATGATTTTCCCTTCAAATACTTTAAAAAAACCCCTGCATGAATACACAATGCAAAAGACCTAAATTTCTTTAGCCCAAATCCAGTTATATCCGGAACTATACAAACAATAAACGGCTTTTTGGTAACTGCAAGAAAAGTTCACCTTTTTTGTCCTATACTGTTAAATTCCCACAATTGGTAATTTAGACAAATATAAGAAATTGAAAGAGGCACTATACTTTAACAGCTGTCCATTTATTTGTTACCCTTGGGATCTATTGAATCTCAACAGCCTTACATACTTCAAGTTTTCTACATGTGGTAAATCCATGTCTGACCTTATTGGTTAATGAATAATAAGGAAACATAGCATTTTTTCCTTTAAAATTCAAATCTTTTACAAGTTCAACATAATATGTTCAGGGCATTAGAATACATTAAGGGTTGTCTTTAGGTGAATGTGTAAAAATATATCCTTATTTTAGTTAAGAACAAAATCTATTGTTTGATGAAAGTATGTCCTAAAATTCATTGTTAAAAAACAACCCTAAATGAAAAATTCAGAAGAGAAAATTTACTAGGATTAAGAAGAATAGGAATAGGATTTTGAATTAGATGTTGGCATTTGGTGTATGTTTCTCAGCATTTCAGGCTGGAGGAGCCAGAAGCCAGCTTCATTTTAACCTACCATTGAACAACCAGAAGGTGCCTTGAAATAATGATCAGAAACAAAGCTCCACTCTCTATGTTTGGTTTTAGTGTCCTGCTTCCTTCTAGAGAGCTTTCTGGGCTCTGCAACTTTCTCTGACCAATATCCACTGAGATGTTTCTGATAAACTCAGGAACCCAAAACATAAGCCGACAGACCATTATGTAGAGTATTAGAGTATTTTTGGTAAGTGGATGGTGTCCTCCTGTATTTCCAAAACCTTTCTACTGGGCATTATGTCTTTTTCACACTTTCATTTAACTTCTTTCTCAATAAATCTTACATTTAAATAAAGCACATTCTGGTAGCTCTTCTCTTCCCAGATGTCTCAGACTTTGGGGCTTTTCGAGGACTGTAGCATCTATCAGTCTCTTAATCTCCCTTCCATACCAAGGGCATACTGGTTTCCCATCTTTGGCTGATTATCTTGCCCTGAGGCTGTCCCACCTGGTTAAGAACCATTGAAGTTGGTCTTTGCTGCTCCTGATGTGGATGAAGTATGCCTCAGGTCCTTGAAGCAGATACCTCACCCTCATCCAGTGACGCAGGAATTTCAGATCAACACCTAGAATCCATAGCTTCTCTGCACACTGTATCAATCTTACATTTATACTTGGTTTCTCGGACTGCATTCTAGTGATTTATAAAACACTAGGGAAATTGGGAGCCATTAAAGAGCTGACACATTACAAGGATACTTCTCGGAAGTTATCACTCAGTTTTGGGCCACAGAGGCCTAACTACAGAAAAATTTCACAATACTTTGGCTGGCTGCACTTAAGATTGCTACAAAGGTCTCCTGAATTAATCAGGTATAGCCAAAATCTCTGACAATCTCAGATAGAAAGCACTGATGTGTATGTGCAAATGAAAACAAAGGCAGAGTACATAGTTTCCATAAAAGAAAATCAATTAAACAGTAGTGAATTTTTTTTCTGCCCAGTGAAATCCAGAAAAAAACCAAAACAAAATAAACCAAAACAATCAGAAATCTCAGTGTAAATCCATATTACAACATGCCTTATGACAGAGAAAAGTATAGCAGCAGTGTGCAGAGCTGCCACCAAGAAAAGGTTACAATTGCATTTCTCCCATCGAGGAGACTGCAGATAGCGAGTGAGGTGCAAAATGCTGCTTGTCTACTGAGTTTGGTGGGCACTGGACTGTGATCCTGCAGTCAAGATTATCACCTCTTGTCCTGGAATGTTATGAGTGGACTGTAGGAACATGGACCCTTGTTCCTGTTGGCTTGACCAACACAGGTTTAGCGTGTGGGTTGCTTGGTAAGCACATATAAGGGAAAGGCCAAGCCTGTATGCCGCAGTCACTGACCACATCCAGGAAGTGCAGGGCCAGTGGAGTGTCACCTCCCTCTGATGGCTGCACTGACACCTGTCACTCTGTGTGACCAGCAGTCCTGGTGGGCAGGCAGTGTGTTATCCTGTGGCTGTGCTCCAGTAGGCAAGGTCACTGGGCAAGGGAGGCTGCGGGCACCTGGCCACAAATACCCAGCAGGGCCACTCTGGTTGTATGGAGCAGTGGGACGGAAAAGCCAGCAATGCCAGGATTATCACTACCCAAAAAGCTTTGACAGCTTCACCAAAGGATATCTGTGCCCCTGAACAAAAAGATGAAGTTACATCACACACTACACCACCTTCACGGGTCAAGCACATACCACTTTGGGCATTGCCTTGAACACCAGCCAATGGCAAAACATTACTACTTGCTCCTAAAACTTGAGCCCTAGTATAACTTACCTCAAAGACGTGTCTTTCTTATCTGTAGCTGTGCAAGTTGCTCCAGCCACTCTGTCTCCAGACGAAAACTCAGAGAACTCACTGTGGTGGTCATCAACCTAAGTTTAAGCATGTAACTTTCAGTCATGGTGAAAACCCATGATTCCCTTGTTCTGCATTTTGCATGTTTTCTCCCAACTGGTTAATGTTTTCTCCTTCCTGTTTTATGTATGAGGTTATGTATATTCATTTCCCTTGTTTAATATGTATCAGTTCTAGAAAGTTCTTCGTTCCTCGACGCCCCATTGCATCCTTCCCTAAGTCGCTCCTATGTGTTGTCCCCATTGGCTCCCTTGCTGTCAACCCCACCTGCTTGTCTCTATCCCATTGGCTGTGATCCCTCTCCCCGCCTATCTGTACCCAGTATAAGATCCCTCGACCCTCCTCCCAATTAGGTTCTTCGTCCCTGTCATTGCGCTGGCATAAACCTGCGTGGAGCACATGCGGAGAGTCCCCTCTCTTTCTTCTTTTTCTTCGCCTGCGTGCCTGACAGCGACAGAAGGATACAGCCCCTTCAGGGTGAGGAGCTGTGCCCCTATTTCATTGTGTGCTGGGCACTGAGTGCTGCTTTCCATAGGGGTTTCAGCGTTGACCTCCGGGCTTCTTCGTGTCGGCACGCAGGGGGTAAAACCCCCTTCTGCCAGCTCACAGCTGGAAAACCCCTCACTTACCTGTAAAAGCAAAGCAAACTTAAGACAGCTGACAGTGTTAATTAAAATAACCTTTTAAAATTATATATGTTCCTTTTCACAAAAATAAATAATATGACGATTCATTAGTATTGTTCTTAGAAATTAAAGTAACAATTTTGCATGGTTTGGGAGCCTAAAAAGTTGCTGCCATTTTTTTTCCCAGTTCTTTCTATTTTTTTCTGCAGGATGAAATAAAAATAGTAATAAAATGGAGGGAAAAATAAAATAAGAAAAGATGTCTGTACTTTTAATCTTGTTTTTTGAATGAATAATAAAAAAATGCTGAAAGCTGAAAAATGGAATAGATAATGAAATAACACTTTTAGGTTTATAGCTGTTAGATATGGGGGTATTTTTCCTAAGAGTCAGCTGACTTTCTTTTATTCAAACCCTATTATGTTTTCTTCACTAGGATTTAGACAACAAAAGAAAAAGGAAGTAAGATGGTTGTTGTCATATAAACAGACACTTAGGAAAACAATGTATCTCCGTTCTAGCTGCATTAATATGGTACAGTGCTTTTCCTCTTTACATAATATTTAAAAGGGAAAGTAAAGTTATGTCAGGGATTTTTTTTTCCCCTCCCTTGGTATGGAAAAGTGATAACACAGCTGACAAGCACAATTCCACTATATAGTTGATGACAGTCCATTTGATACATATCTCCTTCAAAAATTTCTGTCACAGCCCTTTTATCAAGACGTCAGCCCTTCTATCTCCCTGCTCTGGTGTATTTGCACCTTTTAAAAAAAAGTTCTAACGTATTGCAAAGGGTCCTGTAATGACATTCATATGAACACTAAGAGTATGGTATACAGTCAGAAATAAAAGGAGTGTCCGAAGTGTAAGCCTATTTAATGGTATGCCTGTATAATAGTAGAGTACTTTTATTGTATGTGTTGATGCAGAAAAATTATTACAAGAAAACAAAATGCTGTTGGGATTGAAGTAATTCTATGACGTCTTTTAGACTCCTCTTAGTGGAGCCAGTTCATCCCAATTGGAGAAATTCACTTAAAGAGGCAAGTATCACAGATAAGCTGACAGCAATGGTGATTTACATAACATGGTATAAAAAACTCTGTGTGTGGCAGTCTGGACTAGGGATACACTGATAAGAGGGAATGATTTTGTATTAGTTATGTGAAGAACTTTGAGAGGACCAGCTTTGCAGAAGTGATCTGTAAATCACTAGAACAAGAAGCAAAATTAGCAAGCAGTCTTCCTCAGCTTCATATTTATTTGTTATTTGTTTAATATTTTAGGGAATCCTGAAATCTAATGGACTGATGCACAACAGCTCTCCAAAGTCCTGCTTGAGATGAGTAAACAGCTGTCTGGATATATCTCCTGAGGTCTTTCTCTGTTCCTCCTTGCAAAAAGCACGTGTATACTAAGATCAGAATTTCTAAGTGGCTGGAGAACCTAATGGAACTTAGACATTTATCTTTAGTCATTAGGTACTGTCTTTACATTAGACACCCTGCTTGCATCTTTAGGTGTCAAAGTGCTTCTTCAAATGTGAAAATATTTTTGTGAAGGTTTTCGAGGTGCAATTTAGTGAAGTTCAGTGAATACACAAATTGATTTTGAAGCTCATATCTGTGCTGACCAAATTCATCCCATCAATTTTTGTGGAAAAAGAACCAAAAAAGGATATTTTGATATTCATGTAACTTTGAAAAAAGACAAAAATGGGACATCCTATTTGTAGAGTGTTATTTCTTGTTATTGAGCTCTTTTTCAGGTTACTAAAAATCATTCACATAAAAACTAGATGTTAAAATTATTACACATACTCACATGCACACATTTATGGGCACTACTCTGCCGCATACATGTCTATCTCATGTCCCCTGTGATCTTTTGCCAGGGCAGGATAAATCTGTGCTGGTGGCTTATCTCTCAGTGAGTGTCTGATCTGTGTATGTGCAGAAAGTATTTGGCCTTAGGTGCTTGAACATGAATCACTTTTCCCATTGACTTGGTCACCAGTTTATCTGTCCTTCACCGTGAATGAATGGGCATATTTTCAGCTGAAATTAAATGAGCACAGGTACTATGAACCAAGAGAAAGATGTGTTAAAGTGTGTTACTAATTATTTATACACTTCATCAAAGGCTCAGTGCTCTTGCTGTGCAACTTATAATACTTGTCTCGCCATGGCCATATCCATTTTTAACTTTTCCCTTCTTCTTCCATAATAGTCTTTTAGATAAAAAATAATTGGGTACTTAAATATTTCTAAAGCTAGCAATTAAAAAATGCTTTATTGCATAACCAATATATCTTGTGATTAATACATTAGGGGAAAAGAAGACTGGCAAGCAGTTCACAAATTAGAATCCAAATACAAGTACCATGCTTTCTGCATACTCCTTAAAACAGCACAAATCTCTTTACTGTATTATTAAAGTCACTGATGAGACAGTAGAAACATGGTCATTTACTATGAATTCCATGTTCTGTAAATCCCAAGCAGAGGCAAAAATGCATTTAAGCTGGATAAGTCTCTATAACAAAAATCTAAAACAGTTTTCATATCAGGGGAACTAATTCTGTGTCTACAAGGAAGGTAAGGAACTGTTGTACTCTACATGAAGTAGACCCACTCCTTGTGGGTCCCTTCCAACTCCATATATTTTATTATGCTATGATAAACACATTTATTTGTTAGTTTTGAGTCCACCAGTTGTATCATTATACATGCATAGTTATATTCAGCATAAGCTCCTGACCTGTAATGACTGGGTTATTTCAAACTGTTAAGGAACAAAACTTATCCATCAGTGGTCTAAATTGCTATCAGAATGAAAGAGTAATTTGTGATAGGAGAGGATTTTGAGACAAGGTGAACTCACTCTCTCACCTTCTGTAAATTGCGGTGGAGCAATTACAACAGACCTAAATATCTGAGGACACAGTAAGGATTTGTGGGAGATAATTAGTAATATGAAATATTCAGACTACATAATTCCCACTTAAAATACCTCAGGTGGTCTGCAAAACTTTTTGGAAAGGCTAACAGCTGAGGGCAGTTTTCATTTAACCAAGACTGCACTACCCAGGGTTCTGTAAAAGGGCCTTGATATGTAAAAGACTAACCATATTCAGTCTCATGATAAGAATATTCAAATGCACTGCAAAGATGGGGCATGACTCTATATCATAGTTGCAAGAGCACCCAGCAGGTCAAAACTTGAGTCTGACAACTGCTTTCAGGATTACTAATGCATTTTTACCATCTGTGGTACATAATAGATAGGAACTGTCTTTGAAGCCTGGGTTAGACTCCTGTTCCCAGGCCCTATGCCTCCTGACCCTATGACTCTTATTTTCTGTGGAGCAGATTTGGCTGAACAGAAAGGATGGAGTGTGCTCCTCTGCAGTATTTCTCCTCCCTTCAGCACTCCCCCAGCAGTAGCTCTATTTAGCTTGATAACATTGCTGGCTGATGACTCTTCAGGCATAGAAGAGGATCAAGCCTGACTGCCTTCCATTTGCTTGGGCATGAATCATAAGGCTGGACTGTGAAAGGAAAGCTAAAATCAGCCCTGCCTCCCCTGATGTTGCATTGCAATTGCAAAAGTCATTTTTTGACTTAAATCAGGTATCTCCCTACCTTCAGGAGGGTAGATGGAAGTACCTCTCCACAGCCCTGAGCAAGCAGAAAACATATCCTTTTGCTTAGAATTTTGAACTGGCAGACTTTGAACACCACACATTACACAATTTGCACATGTATGTGATACTGCATCTTCTCTGCTTAGCTTTATGGGGTGGTTTGGGTCCTGTTCTAACACTCTGCATCCTCCTGTGCACTGCCTAGAGACCTTAAATGCCTGTTGGGCAGAAAGAATCCAAATACTAGAAAGATAAATCATCTGAGTTAGCAGCCAGAGCCACTGCTGTGCCACATACCCAAGAAGCAGCATATTCCCAACTCTTGTGAATTCACTAGGACTGGCTTCACTTGACTACTTCAAGCACCAGAGGTGGTGCTGTCCTGCATACCTAAACTGTCTGGCTAAGCTGACCCAGCTGGTGCTTTAAGAAAAATAGAGAAGTTGGAGGTAACACTTAGGTTTTTCTTAAAGTGTAAAGAACTCTGAAAAATAACTACCTACCATGCAAAAAGGCTAACTTCTGGCAAACTTGCTCTTTTCCTGCGTAAACCATGCGAAGACTATTGAATTTTCCTCTTTTTTCCTGATTTCCTTATAAAAGGAGGGGGCTTCTTAGCTAGACACACAACTTGGCAGGGTTAGAGTTGAGCTGTGGATATGGCTACGAATTTTCAGAGATAAAATTCTGAGGGGAAAATATTTACGCTAAAAAGGAATACCCATTAATGCAAATATATCAGGACTTTATTATTTCACAAGAGAAAATTTTTCTGGGTTCATTAGAGGTTTTCATAATGGCTTCAGCTTATTTTCCAAAGGCTGAGCACAGCTTCAGGTGCTGTTTGGAGGAAAGGCAGTGCAATGCCATCAGAAGGACTTCCAGTATGATGAACAAGATTTTGGCAGAATATGCAATGACTCCTGGAACAGCCTCACCAAACATCCTGACACAAAAACATTCTTTCTTGCATTTAAATATGGTTTGGTTTCCTCAGGTATTACTCATCACTTCTTCATGCATGTAGTGATCTTATTTGAAATGATAACATTTACTATAAAATGTTATTTCATCTCGCTAAAATATATGTCGAGGAACTCTTCATATTCAATCATACAAAGTCTTAGGATTATAAATTCAAACACATCGTTTTTGTTATTAGAATCTACTTCTCTCTTGAGTACTTAGCAACTATGTGACACTTTTTTTTATGACTGGGGAAAAGAGATTGCCACTGGAAACACTCTAAGGAATCTTCTGGACATCATTTTCGTTCAAAGTTTCTTAGTTAAGATATTTAGCGTATTTGATACAGTTAATGAAGAATTAAGCTAGTACTCCTGGCTGTCCACTTAGATTTTTCTTGACTAAAAAACCTTGAGGTAGAAGGTTATGCTAGTAGAAGATGTGGCATGAATTACTTTGACTTGAGTGAATCATTGGTATGAATTCATGGATGGAGTGTGGTATAATGGTCTCCACCTGTCACACCCCTCTGTATCTGCTTGGTATGTTCTAGTTTCATTTCTTGATGTGAGGTAGAAAATAAGAACTATTTCAAAATCCTCTAAGAGAAAGCCAAAGAATTTTCATTGCAATAAAAATTGGATTATGTGAATTAAATTGTACAGATTCAAAATATGGATACCTGTCTGGACTGTCATGAACATAACACTCTCTTGGAACATGATGTGCAAATGAAGAGTTTGCACATGCATATGTATATTTTGTTTGGTTTGAAGTTTTTTATGTAATTGAATGGTTCCCATTTTATGAGTAAAATTTTTTGAATTCTTTGATCTTTAGAAGTCTTTGTGGTTTTGAGATGGGAAACAATTTCCATCTAACTGTAAAGCAGAGTTAAAAATAACTGAAGATCCAGTAATGTTTGGGTTTTTTTGGATTAAAGACTCACATGTAGACAGGTCCAGTGGAAAAGTCCAGGCTTTAAATAAAATATTTAAGCATAAGCAATTCTTTATGCTTCTGATTCTTTGTACACGATACCCCGTTAGGCTTCTTGTCTATATCTGAATGACGCAATTTTGAATGCTGGAATATTACCTTACTTCCTGATGACTGAGAGTGAATTTTCAAAGTGATACATGAGATACAAGGGCACAAATCCTGTTAGTAGCTAATGGGATTTTTCTGCACCTCCTGTTTGCCACACTGAGAGACCCAGCCTTGAGATTTTCAATATCGGTATTTGCGCAGAGATGATGTCTTGTAAATACAGACCCTTCTCACTTGGCTGAATGACCTGTGTTTGATGGGTTAAACCCATAATTACTAAATTGAACTTTCAGATATCTAGTACTGTTTCCTATTCCTATCCTGTTTTCTACTCTTATTCCTCACTCATAAGAAAACAAGACACCTCCATGCATCACCATGAACATCTTCAAAGAAAGTGGGATGCTGACACATCAACTTGAGTAATTTCTAATTTCCCTGGGAAAAGAAACTCGGGCTTTTCATGGATATGCTTACACACATGCTTCCCTCCAAGAATAGAAGTAGTCCTATTCAACTAGGTGGGAGAGGGGAGCATGAATAAATGTGTAGAAAGGAACAGACAGCGTTTCAAACCCTTAAAATATTCCCTGTCATGATAGACCTGATGCACTTTACTAATCTGGTTGCTTACTTTCATTCTGTATCAAATTCTGTCTGTGTGACTCCTGAAGATGCTACAGAAAATTGGCTGAGGCAATTAGCTATTATCATCTATGTCTTCAGTGTCATACTTAAACATTTTCTGTTTCTTGTTCTTCTAATTCATGATATTCCTTTTGCCACAGGAATGGGGAATCTCTTATTTCTTGAAAAAACACCACATTACTATAAGACCTTGATGAAATCAAACATGGAGTTCCCAGCACAGGAAGGACATTGACCTGTTGGAATGAGACCAGCGGCCACAAAGGTGATTAGAGGGATGAAGTACCCCTCCTATGAAGACAGGTTGAGAAAATTGGTATTGTTAAGCCTGGAGAAGAGAAGGCTTCAGGGTGACCTAACTGAGGCCTTCCAATACCCAAAGGGAGTTTACAAGAAAGATGCAGAGAGATTTTTGCAAGAGAATTTAGTGACAGGACAAGGAGGAATGGGTTTAAACTGAAAAAGAGTAGGTTTAGAGACACCACAAACAAATTTTTTACTGTGAGGGTGGGGAGGACAGATTGTGCAGAGAAGGTTTGAATATCCCATTCCTGGGGGTATACAAGGCCACTCTGGGTGGGGCTCTGAGCAAGTTAGTCTCGTGGAAGGTGTCTCTGTCTAAGGCGGGGGGGGGGGCTGGAGCTAGATGATCTTTAAGGTCCCTCCAAACCCAGGCCCTTCTGTTGATTCTATGAAATAGTTGACATTGTCTAATTCATATTTTAGAGAAAAAAAACCAAACCAGTGTGGTTTTTTTAAAATGTTGAATGGCAAAGACATACTGGGAACATACAATAAAATAAATGAGTCACAGTTATACCTTGAAATATGTGTAGGCAGGCTTCCTTCCCTGAACCTGACCAAGGTTCCAGCTCTTAAAGTTGAAATCAGATTAGTTTACACATTCAGAAATTTCTTATTATTTTTCTGAAGAGCAAAGCATCTTTCTTTAAAGTATTTGCATAGTTATGCTTATTCATAATTTCTTCTTTTGAGGAAAATGCAATTTGTTCTAATTTAATTTGGTTTTAATAGAATAGGGAATATTTTTTGCAGATAAGATATCTATAATTTCATGTGCACCACTGTGTACACTTTAAAGGAGCTGTTTTGCTCATGCTTTAGAAAATACTTTTTCTAGGAACTGTGAAGTAAAATCTATTCCCTAACAGTAACAAAAAAGTATAATAATATCATGCATAAAACTTGCAACCATAGTGCTTCAGGCAGTGAAATACTTCTTATGGTCAAATCACTGTGGTTGTCACAAACCCTCAATTTTTCAAGATGGCAAACATTAGGTCACACTTTCCATCAGCAAAATGATGGTGCTGACACATAGAAAGTATTCCCAAAATGATTCAGCCAATCAGTGGCAATACCACTTGAGATCTCCTGATCCTGAACCATTAGCTCATCCTGACTCGACCAAATTTCCCTAAGGTTAAAAAAAAAAAAAATTAAAGGAAAAAAGTTGTTGTATTCTTTCTGAGTGTCTTCCTAGGAAAGTAATGAAGTAAAATGACTGCTGTGAAAATTTTCTCCATATTTTCACTCAATTCTTTAAGGATATTTGCTGGTAGCTTAACTTCTTGTGACTTCTTTTTCCTCCAAGGTTTGAGGTGGTGCTGAAAACATAGAAAAGGAGGGAGCAGGTTGCAAGCAGATTAGAGTAAGTCCTTGAACCTGTGCCTCTAATTACAATGAAAAATGGAAATATTGAATAATTTTGCCTAATTTGTCTGGCAACTAGGTGCTCTGGAATTACATGTGATTGCAGATGTTGCTGATGATCACCTAAAAGGAAACAAAAAAACCACAGAGATTTTGGGGAAGTTAAAAACCTATCGGATATTTTCTTATGAATCTCAAGAATGAATTCATTTAAACTCTTAAAAAGGCTGATCTGAATAAAAGAAAAATAATTGGGGAAAATGGGTTCAAGCACTATAAAAGGTTTCTGATCAGTCCTGTTCAGTTCTGAGGTCTCAACCAAATAACCAGAGACTGTTTCATGGTTAGACATCCTACAATTATTGCATACCTTGTCAGAGTTCCCCTTGATATCAGTACCTCAAAGTTTCAGGCTGAACTCTGTCTCTTTGGGCACAAATTTATGGTGATCACAAGTAACTCCTCTGAACTTCAGTTAAAGGATTATAATGGTTTAAAAAGAGTGTTTCTCTGAAGAAGAACCAAGGTCCTTGAATAATTATTTGACTGCAAAGTAGAAACGAATCATCCGCCCAAATTCCACAGCATAATACCAGAGGAGGTATAATTTGAACCACTGTTTAAAATGTGGCTTCTTTCATGTACCATTCAAAAAACTTTGGAGTGGCCTAAAAATTACTTTTTTAAACTTAGATTATAAGATTTTGGTCTTCAGTGAGTAATAATAAATTATTATGAAGATTTTCACTGGTATAAGAGAATAATTCTTGTTTCACTGGACACCTTGGTTGTTCTACAATGACCCAGGCGAGTGCTCCTTTCAGGAGCTGTGCAGTGCTTTGTGTGATTTAAGACATACCACAGCAGCATGAATTGGGAGGTTTGGGAGCATGGCACAACATGGAGACACCACTGCCAGCTGAATAAAAAGCAGACTCAATTATTGTTGACAGATGATTTTATTATGCAGATGGCAGATTAGCTTAATAAGGAACTGTTGTAACAGAAAGTGCCACTTTTTTAACCAGGACAAGTCCCAAACCAGCAGATAATCTGGCTATAACTGCTTCCTAAATCTTTAGTCTGAAAATTCTGTGTGCCTGTCCAAAAGGGCTGAGATTCTTTAGAAGTTTCAGCTAGGTTTTAATGTCCCCCAGGGCATCTCTCTCTTTAACCATATTCCAAACGCACTTAGGTTGCAAATGTGCTGTATGATTAGTTTAAGAAAGAGTTGAAATTTAAATATTTTACCATTTGAGTGATAATTAGAGTAAAACAAATGACAGTGTTTCTTTGTGCATTGATACCTGCTTTGACACCAGACTTGTTATGTCATATCTACAGAAAGCAATTTTTCAAAGGGCTTTGACTCATAAATTGTTGACTTACAGTTGTGCTCCAAAAGGTAGGTCCTCTCTTTCTAAAGGGCACACAGATATCAGATCCCAGCTATGTGGTGAACTCAGGAAAAGTGCAAGAATGATCCTTGACTGTAATCAGATTTTCCGTGTTTTCTGGTATCGTCATGTGACAATAACAAAATCAATATTTTAAGAAAGTGCATCTTAAATCTCTTCCAGAACATCAAAATCAAAACAAAGGACAGGATCCATAAGGTCAAATAAAAAAGGCAAAGTGAAAGAAACATGTCAAAACTGTAGTTTTCCCAAATCATCTGCTGAAGGTGTAAATTGCCAGTCTGACACAACTGCCAGTCTCAGCTCCTCTGGTTAACAGTCATTTTAATCATAAAAATAGCTCTTCAAATGAATAAGAAAGATGGAGTATATATTCTGAAATTTCACAGCCCCAAAAATAATCTGTGACCCCTAAGAATATAAGAAATATTTTCATTTAAATGTTATTAAGTGCCAATAGGGTGGTAAAAATGTACTTGTGAAGTGCTGGAAGAATACTTTTTGACTTATTCTATGGATTTTTTTGTTAAACCAGTCTTGACAGGAAGATATATTTTAAATTCTAGGGAAACATTTTAAGAGCAGGGTTAGTTATAACTTGAACTGACTGCCCAAGGTGGCTGCACTTTTAGGAAGAGACAGGCTTAGTAAAGTTAGTCTTCTCATATGTAGAAGTATTGAGTACAAAAATCCCAAAGTCTTTCTTGCTATGAATTCTTCTAACTATTGCTATTGAAAAATGGTGGAAAATTATCAGACGTTTCCAAAGAACAAATTTATTCAGGTAAATGTTGTACAGTTTACACAGATGGAAGACTTGATTTTCTTTTTTTTTTTCTTTTTTTTTTTTAGGAGCTTCAAGATGTCCCTCTGAGAAACAGACATTTTCTTGTGCACCCTAAAATTGTGCTTAGCTGAGGTTCTCCATCCTGCGGGGGAAGTGCTCATGTATGATGATTATGATGCTAGCCAGCAGGAACTTGTGCAAGCACATTATACTCTCAGAATTAGTCTGGGTTGTTGGAGGTTGTGATGGATGAGGTTTTTTAGAAGCTTTATTTTAAAACTGTGCTCACTGTGTTTAGTCTGTGCTCATGAGGCTGGATAGGAAAAAATAAAAGATTGTATTTTGCTGAAGATCATATTTAAAGAAGAACAAAATTCTCAAACAAGTTCTACTTTGCCTATTATAATGGTAGGAGAATCCATCTTGGCTTTGATATGGCTCATTTGAAAAAATAAATAGATGGTTTTCCCTGGAGATCAAGTCAATATACATTTTCCTTTAGCTGGACAATAAAAAAAAGTCATGCTATGAGAGTTATAGTTTTCCTAATTTTCCACAGTCCTGGCAGATATTGATTGTGCACATATCAATATTTACATGAATGTAATCAAAAAAATGTAGCAGCTGACTAATATTTCTTACTGAAAATGTCCCCTGTATATGTTATTTGAAGTATGTGAATTGCTTTTATGATTAATCTGACCACAACAATTCTTGCTGTGTAGCTCTGTGAAGAGTGAAACATGGCTCGTGAAGTGAAAAAAAATGAATCCAGGATTAAAAATCCAGGACAACTCTGTAGGAAAACCCCATCCTCATCCATACAGCAGTAGGACCCTCAGTCAACCCCCAGCAGTCCAAAGTGTCTGTGCGGAGTGTGCTTTGTGAGGAAAGCGCGGTGTGCTGCCAAGTGAGTAACACTGCTGCAGAGCAGGCACACCTCTGTTGTGGAAGTACCCTGAGATGGTCCCTGGGCCTGTTCTCCCTCATTCTAATGCCTGTGGTAGAATTCTAACAATGAGAGGTCGAAATTTCTACTGTTTGGGTTAGCTTCCTAAATAACAGCCTTATGTTCTGAGTCTCAGATCAGTATTTCTGAACAGTCAGTGGGTCTTTTACAAAACTACTGATCCTAGGTTCAAGTAGTTTCATGGACACAAAGCTTTTGCTTTATAAGTTTCCAGCTTTCCAGGTGCTATAAAGAAAAGCAAATTGCATCTAGAAGTTAAAAAAATCCACAAGGCGAGAAATCCTTTGTTTACACCATTTTTTTCTGCTTGCAATGTTATATGTTAGAAATACACTCTTATTCAGAAAATTCATATGCAGAGTAGCTGTGGCTGTAGTCAATATTATAAAAGCTCACAAATGTCTTTGAATATCAGTCTAACTCCTTTTCATACAGGCCTGTCAGTCAATGGACTGTAAACATGCATACTGGTTTCATGAAGAACACGTCTTATGCGTCTTTAATGTTTTGCAGAAATGAGAACATCTCCAAGTATTTTTCATGTCACTTTTGCTGTGATGATCAGTAAACATCCTTCAAGAAACCTGCAAATGTTTCAAAAAAATAAAGACTATTTTTCATCACAAACTGTAATTACTTTAATTACAGGATAATTATATAAATAATGTGTTTGAACATAGCTTTCATTTTTTTCTTTGTTTTCTAAATATTTTCATCTTTCTATATTTTCTGATGGGTAAACAGGAAACATTCACGTTTAGACAAAGAGCCGGTGAACTGCTTCCATTCTTGACCTTGACTTTCAATGATCCATATACCACCTAGCCTGTTAGATGTGCAAATGTCACATACAGTGAAAGCCACAGTCCTTTAACATCGTTATACAGAGTAAATTCACTTGCACGGCACGTAAGTGGATAAATCCACAGGTTTAGTTCACAGACCTAATAGTGATTGATAAGTGAACTCCAAATGATCGAAAGCAGAAATAGATAAACTTTGTTTACCTGCATTTAGCTGCAACTATCCTATGAGCTCAATGTACAACAGGAATTATATATACTGCTGTTTCAAGCTGTCCTGTGTAATACAGTAAATCCTCACATGCCTCTAATACAGTGATGCCAGAATTCCCTGCAATCAGTTCCCACTGATATTCAAATTGCTTGTATTCTCCAAGATTTTGAAATGGGCTCTCAGATTGGTTGTTCTGAAAAATCAAACTATCTGTGTAGTATGCTCAATATCAATGTGCTTTCCTAGAAAATTAAAACATTCTGACCAATGCTAAGAAACATGAATTTTTTTTTCTAATAAATGAATTAAGCCTGCTAGTGATTAGATGTTCACACTACTACAATAGGTATAGGACAGTCCTCATGTTATCTTATTCTTTAATGGCATCAAAAATATTTTATAACATAATTGCAAACTGTATATGTATATATGTTGGTCCTAATTTCTGAACTGAGAAAATACAATTTTGCTACTGCTGTCAATATCCATATGAGTTATAGGTATATAAGCTTCTGGACACATTTTTTGTGAACTCAATTCTGTCCTAGATGCAAAGCTTGCACTGGGGTAATGTCATTGAAAGTCTTTTATATATATGTGTGTATATATTGGCAGGGAAGTCATTGCCAAATGGATAAAGTCACAAGTCACATTCAAATGGAAAAGATTCTGGCTCCAATTCTGAGCCATAAATGATGGCTTATTGCTTATTACCAATGTTTGGGAATCTTAACACCAAAACATATTCCTTGCTACAATCTGTTTTATTAACACATTTTCAGATTCACAGGGGCTTCTGCACAGTCACACCAATGCAAGTTTCTGCAAATCTCTGTGGAGATCACAGTTAGATCCCACAGTGACAAATCTTTAATGTCTTTAATCTTTAGAACTGACAGCAGACCTCAAGCCAGTCTTCCTTTACTGCTCAAACGAGGGACTTCTTTACTTGTGAATGGAAGCATTTTTATGGAGAAAAGACTGTCATACTCATACTCCAGGCATGCTTTTGCAGTTCATTTGCATGTGTCCTCTTGCTAAGACCCTTAAAACTTGAATGCAATCAGAGTGATTTTCCTTACTTTTAATTTTAGGGAAACATGGAAAAATGCAGAACGGATCAAGCAGGAGACTTCCTTGGCCTTTTGGAACATGCCCAGCTACTGAAGGCACTGGCTTATACTATGTGGCATAGCTGGCATGAAGAAATATTTACAGTTTATGCAGCAAAGAAGACAATCACCCATGGCCTCCTGCTGCTCTGAATGTACAGCTAGCCATGCTTCAGTACAGTACACTCCTGTATTCCCACTAACGTACGGGACAAAACAAAGAACAAACCCATTGGAACAGCAGCAAGAATCTCTTCAGTAGCTGAGATCTCTTAATTTGTGAGTAGAAAGTGCAGAGAAACAAATATCACAAGAATGGAACTAAGACAAGATAGACCTATTTACATTTAATTGGACTTTGTAGACTTCCGTGGCCTGATCACAGTGACATGGTGTGTAAACAATAAAATTTCACTGGATTAAAAGGAGGATCTCTTCTATCTGGGGTTAGCCAGCAAAAGGTCTGAAATCACCAGATTGTACCACTATTTATTGGGAAAATTCTTATTCTAAACATCTGAGTTTATCCCTTCAGGCACAGTTAGGCCATATGTAGTCATAGCATTTCTAATTTTGCTTGGAGCATAAATATGAGGCTCAAAAATTGAAAGAGAGTTCTTATACTTCCTTAAAAATTATGTTTTAGCATATAATGAGCAAGTGTTCCCATGTATGACCATTAGGTACTTATTTCCTCTGAAAGCCAATGGTCATGGATTTTCTTATCATAAAATGTGTACTTTCATTTCTGCTCTTGCTCTTTGTATTCACCTCTCCATTGTTAAACAATTAAGTAGTAGAAGCTGTTAATATTATGTTAAAAAATTCATCCTATTTCACGGGTTTTTTCCAGTCTTGTTACACTATTTTCATGTGAAAACATGGATGAAAACACTTAGCAAAACAAAAGACATGCAAAATATCAGAAGTAGGACATTTGTAGATAATCTTCGAAACCAATTGCCATATGAATTAAAGAATTAAAACCACCAACACGTTGTAGCTTCTAAGAGTTTTTTTCTTGTATATATATGGACATTTGTTCTGCTTTAAAGGATGTATGTGTATGAAGCATTTCTCAATGAAAAGCATCAAAATCATCCATGAAAGGTCACTCTGAGCTCTCTTAAATGCATGGTATCATCTGCTACATGAAATTAGGAAAGCTAGAAGAATAAGCCGTTTCCTTTAATGGGAAAAATTGGCAATTTCTCCAACAAATAGCTCTGCATGATGGCAGTAGAGCTCAGAGAGGGGGGAAAATTGAGGGGAATTACACTGCAGAACCAACATCTTCTCCAACTCCTATGGAAAAGAGCTATTCATTAGACCAGTTATTCTCACTGGGTCTGATGTGTATATCCATGCCAAGGATTTTTTTTTTCCTTCAGATTTAGGTAACAGGAGAATTGTTTATGATTTATAAGCCTTTACTTGGTATTACTGTCCTTTTTTTTTTTCTTTAAGGGACACTTACTACATTGTAAAGGTAGTGTAGCAAGCAGTATATGTGGTTTATAGCTGAAAAAAAATATTGTGCTCTTAGTTTGTTCTTTGATGTTCAAAAAGCTACTTAAAAATATCAGTATTGTTCTGAAAAATATGTTTAATAAATTATTGGGTGTTCACATAATGTATGACAATAATGCTGTATATTCACATGTAAAGCAAAAGGCTTTTCATCAGGATATTAGTAGACATCATGCAATGATAACAGCAGGTGTTCTCTTCCTCCGGCCCAAAATTTGATTATGTTTATGGCCTCTCATACCTACAGATCTCCAGATGTGACCAAAAAATACGAATTCTCTTTCTGGCCATTATCTGTTTAGGCAACGCTAAAAGCTCTTGGCTTTTCCTATTCCAGCAATTCTGAGTTAACTAGACCTCCTGGCCCAAGCAAAATACCATCTCTGGATTTATCAGTTGGAAGAGGAATCTCAGAACATCTTGATGTAGCTGTTCTAGGAAAGGAACTGCACAATGTATCATGATCAGCTTTCTCAGGAAAATAAATAAATATAACTGGTTGAAACCATATCTTCCACTGTCATTTTTAATTAATGGAATTGCATCTAATTCAAACTGAGGCTCCAAAAATTACATAATTCAGTGATGATGGTAAGGTCTTGGAGAGCTCCAAGATAAATCCTGTATCTTTATATTTTGCGCAGTCTTTTCAGAACATCTTTAAATTTAACCACTTTCTTTTCAGATGCAATATATAATTTGGCCATGACTTACTGGAGCCTGATTTGGAGTAGATAATCCATTCAACATATTAATACATTGTATAATGGAACTACCTTAATGCAGAGAATTCTGGTCTTTCAAAATGGTGATGCATAGAGTGCTGAAATATAGTTAAAGGATAGTAAAATTATTATTTAGTTTGAATTCATACAAAAATGGTCAATTTAAATGTGTGACTAGAACTATGATATGGGGTCATGTTCTCAGCCCCAGAAATATCATCATTCAATCAACAAAATGGAGTTTCTGCTAAAATAGTATAAAAAATGCTAAAAGGTGAGCGAGACCCAAGACAAGACCATGGAAACAAGAAGGTACAGCTTCTTACAGAGCAAACAAGACAAGGAAGCATTAACAAGCAAGTGGTTCTAATAAAATACATAGAGGTGTTAATCCTTATCTCACAAAAGAGTGGCAAATCCACAGCCAACTGTAGACTGCCCAGTTCATTCTGATAAGGCATGCAGAAGTAGTGTTCAAAGAAAGGGAATTATAACACTTACATTTAGTATTTTATGTCAAAATACTCATTTACTACTGCTATTACGACACTCAAATTAAATTGACTTTTGGTTCATGACTCATTCACAAACCCCTCTTGATTGGTGTCAATACAGGAGTATTTTATTTCTTTGATAACTGGTTTAGCTGAATGATTTTTAGTCACTCTGCTGTTCAGGAACTGCTCATTTTGATTAATCATTATTTGTGGGATGTTGTTGGTCATACAGTATATTTTCTGCTTCTTGATTAGCTGACTGAAACTTTAACAAAAGATAATGAGTTATGACTAACAAATTATGAACAGTGAGTAATGAACAACACATTCCAGGTACAAATTTGGACAATATTACAGAATCACAGACCATGTTTTGAATACTGTGAGTACTGGGCAACAAATATTTGGAAATATCTTCTGTTATGGTGGTAAGAGCAGCAGTAAATCTAGGGTCAGTCATTTGTGACTGAATTGCAAGTGTATTTCTTGCATCATTCCAACAACTCTAACTCTGAAGAAGATACATAAACTAATGCAACCTCTTTAAAGAGGAGCTCAAATTGGAAGTGTTTCTAAATAAACTGCTGAGTGTCTTTCTTAGTTGGTTCTTTTACATCTAAAGTCTCCCATAATTATTCATTTTCAAGACTCAATAAAAAGTAAATCTCCACCTGTGAATAACATCAAAATCATATTTTTTTAAATTACGCATAACCCACTAGTTTTTAACAAAGGTTGCAGCTTCTGTATGGGCTTTAGTCTTCTCAGATTATATTGGTGACATTCTGGTATGTTTGCAATAAATACAGAATAAAGAGCTCTTTTTGCTACAGTAGTTAGCTGCTTGCAAAATCTAATTAAGGCTTCATACTCCTTAACCACTAACATTATTCATTTAATAAGCACTAAATTAGGCAGACATATGTGTCATATATTATCAGGAAATCAAGCATAGAAGGTCGGGACTTTTATGACTTTCTGTGACGTTTGAGTTACAAGACTGAATCCCATACACTCTATTATCTTTCCCTTGTTTTTTAGGGGCAAACAAATCTAAGAGATTCTAAATAAACTTGTTGGGGTGCCCTGTGTCAAGGCTGAAATAAGAGAGTGATTAACTTTCACTGAAAGCAAAACTAACTTGAGCATTGTGGTCCCTTGAAGGACCAACCAGAGAAACAGATGAAGAACTTGCTGCAGTTTCACCAAACCCATTAACAGGTAGTGAAATTCCTTCTATTCCTACCTAGTCATCATGAAAGATGCGATACCTGTATTTCTGCACTTTTTTTAATTTTACCCCATGGATGCTGCTCTGCAATCCAGCTAAGTCAGAAGGAACTTTGAGGCATGCATAGAGAAATTTCTCTCATTGGAGTGGGAGCTGCAGTGTTCATTTATTTAGGAGGTGAATTTGGATACCACTATTGGAAGAATGAAGTCAGAATTTAAAACAAACCCTTCCAGTGGCTGAGTTTGTTGTGCTGGGATTTGTTTAGTCAGGTGGATTTCATTCCTGCTCTTCTCTTTCTCTGATGTTTAAAATGGTTCCTAGAAAGATAAATCCATTTCTCTTTTCATATAAAAAGTTAACAGAAACACCAGATAACTTGCAGAGACTTCAAAGGAAAATGATAAAAAATGCTTTGCAGACATAGAAGAAAACAATCCTCAGCACTCTTCATCCTCTCCTCATTTCCTCAGCTCCACAATGAACAGTTATACTTAAGCAAATTTGGCTGAAAAAGCCCAACTGAATCTTCAGAAAGCATTTTGTGTTCAATTCAGTGCTGGAAAAAATAAGAGTGGACGTTTTTCTAATCGCAGCATCAAAGTGAGTATCCTACTGTTTCTGAAATGTAACCCTGGAATTCAATGACTATAAATACAAGTGGTAAAACACTCTTACTTTGAAAGCAGAATTGAATGGGGTTTTCTTTATCTAATTTAAAAATAATAATTATTTTTTATATAACCATGCAGTTGCCAAACAAGGAAAATTAAAATCTAGCATGCTGCATTATTTCTGTGTTTAACCGAATCACCTGCCTCACTTGTATCTCTCATTATAGAATTTATCATTCAGTTTCTAAGGCTCAATTCCATATCATGGCAAGTATTTTGCATTTTTCAGCAAGGTACAGTTAGTGGTGCATTTTTAAAGTGGTCCAAGGGTCACACTCTTCAGCCAGCATAAAGGAATCAACTCTTAAGATGACACAGTGGGGAAAAAATGAGTAAAATTATTCTATGACTCAAAATGTGACTTGGGTTAACCAGTCTTTTTAAACATTAAGTTTCTGTTTGCAAGCAGGAACAAAGAATTTCAGAAAGCAAAGTGAGACATCTAATGTAGCTCCTCAGTAAAGAGAAATCACTCTGATTTTGGAGCCATGTTATGTTCTGAGGCTCATCCATTTTTTGCACATAGCCTGGGTGTTCTCCCCACTCCCAGAAACTTTCTTCTCTAAATTGTCTTAGGGCCAAAGGCCTGTAGGTGGGGACAAAGCAGATAATGACAGTTCTTTTTCCTTACATCTTTTAGTAAATCTGAAATTTAAAATTATACTCATTATCCTTTGCTTTTATTTTCCGAGCTGTGCTCCTCTTTTCTCGGACCCTCACACGGATCCAGTCACCCAAGAGGAGCAGGAATGTCTAATAAAAAATCCTGAGAAAGCACAAGCAACGATTTTTTCCTTCACTCTGCAAAAAGGTGCTCTTCTCTGGCAAACTCTGCCAGCAGTCAAGAGAGGTCTCTGACTAGGTCTGCTATTTATGTGGTGGGTTGACCATGGCTAGACAACAGGTGCCCACGAAGCCACTCTACCTCTCCCCCTTCCCAGCTGAACAGAGCAGAGAAAATAAGATGAAAAATGACTTGTAAATTGAGATAGGATAGTTTACTAAAGCAAAAGCCAAAGTTTGCATACACAAGCAAAGAGAAAAACTAATAATTTTATTCTCTACTTCCCATTAGCAAGTGATGTCCAGCCACTTCCCAGAAGGCAGGGCTTCAGCCCACCTGGAGGCTGCTCCAGAAGGCAAACATTGTAAATAATGAATGCCCCCTGCCTTTCTCCTCCTCTCCTTTCCTGTTACGTTTGAGCTGATGTCATATAGCATGGACTATTCCTTTGGTTAATTTGGGTCAGCTGGCCTAGTTGTGTCCCTGCCCAGGATCTTGTCCAACCCCATCCTGCTGGTGGGGTGCAGAAGGGTGAGCAAACACCACTGATGCTGTGCCAGTGCTGCTCAGCAGTAGCCAAAACACTGCTGTGTTATCAGCACCTTCCCAGCTACCAATGCAAAGCACAGCTCTGTGAGGGCTGCTGGGGGAAAATGAACTCCATCTCAGCCAGACCCAAAAAAATGCAAAGTGGTGCTGCTGAATAGCTTCAAAATAGATAAATCATAGCTGTTCATACAGCTCTGCCTGGTGTCCCCCATGGAAAGGAAGGTGCTAATTGCTCAGATGGAGGAACTGTCTACTGCAATATGCTTTGCAAAGAGGAGATGTAGAAGAAAGGGGGTATAGCTGGAACTCACAACCATATGTTTTGAAGAAGCCAGAGGACAAAACCAGTGAAAAAGTAACCCAAATATGACTTTGCTACAGCAAAAATCCACTCTGCATCCCTAGTATTTCTCCCTTCTGTCTCTCTTCAGACATTTGCTGAGTTTTGCCTCATTTTTAGGATGCCAACAAGAATTTTCCCATACAGAACAGTTATGATGCCCCATTTTATTAATCTAATTACTTAATTAAATTAAGATGTGATCCTTACACCTGCCAATACATTGTCTTTATGGTACAGCCCCCCACAGAGTCTCACAGGGCCCTACATACATAATTTACATTGACAGCAATGGTCATTACCTGCTCAAATGTCTCACAGATTAATGGAAACTAGATTCCTGCATGTGTCAGCAAGCTCCTCCAAAATTCTGGTTTCCAGTGACCCAAGGACCCTTGGAGCTCTGGCCACTTGTGGAGCAGCTTTTGCAATGGCGCCAGTGCTGGTGGCCCTTTCTGACATACATAGACCTGTGAATGTAGAAGTAATTTCAGCTGCTTTGCTTCTCTTTCATTAGCTTTCCATGTATAAATTTGTAAATAATACATGTACATACATTTGATAACACGTTTACATGCATATTTACATATTTACATCTCTGATCATACATTCATGCATGGGCATGTGTTTACATATATATATATGAACCCACACATTATATATTCACAGTCACTGTGACCATTAGCTTAGTTCAAAGAATGAAACCTTCACTGATATTCTGGTCTAACTCTCCTAATGACATATTCATGGAGAACCAAGTAAAGAAATCAATCACTAAGCCATGACTTACATTTAAATACACATTTCTTTGTATCTTCTTTAAAACTGATTTTTTTTTTTTTTAAACCTTGATATAAATATCATCTTGTTGCACTGCCTTGGTTATCAGTGTGTACTGAACTTGCTGAACATAAGTCATATTGGCAGTACTGAGTGTGTTTCCTCCCATGTGTTTTATATAATATGGAGTCCTGGGCCTGACAAATATTTGAGCTGGAGACCATCTAGCAGTTTCAGATATTTCAGATTCACACCAAATAACTAGGGAAAAATAATAGATTGAGGAAACAATTGGAAAACTCAGTTTGAGCAATGCTGGATGAAGAAAAAGGAAACAAAAGGCCGAAGAGCTCTGAGGTCTAATTATGAAGGCTAATACATAAGACTTTCTTTTCCTGGCTAATCAGGGTGATCAGGGGACAGCTCTCAGCTCTCAGCTCAAAGGTCCTGCTCTGCACTTCAGCTGCATATCAGGTGGGGACTGAGATGAGCCGTAACTTGTGCACTGTTTTCTCTGTCCTGCTCTTCTGAAAGAGGAAAACTGAAAGCTGCACAACAAAAATGTGAAGCTTTCACAGAAAACTCCTGTTCCCCAGTGCTGCTGAGTAGTACCAGCCATGCAAAAATACTGTTGCTTTCCATTCCTTTATGTCTCGAGAGAGATGCCTTTGTACACAAAATCCCCACAACTGAAGAATTTGTCTGAAATTCACATAGTGGCATGCTTTGCTTTTCACAGTAGCTCTCTGTTTGCTGGTGCAATGATCTTTTGCTATTTTTAAAAAACAAACCTATGTTTTTCACGAGAAATCCATGCCTCTAGCTGCTCTCTTTCTTTTTCTTTTTTTTTTTTTTAATATATCTTAGTTAAAAACCTATTTGCCATTCCAAGACTGAAATTAAGAAAAGGGATATTGTTATGTCTTTTTCCCCATACTTTAGAAATATTATCATATCCATGCTTTGGTTCAAAGTGACACCTGACAAGAAAGCACTATCATGTCAAGATGCACTTTCTACAAATCTCCTAAAAAGTCCCAGAAAAACAAACTCAAACTTGGACAAATTACATGCCTTTGAAAAGCATACCTTGCGGTCTCTTTAGAGATCATTTTCTGAAGATTTCCTCTTTAATAAGTTTTGGAGTAGCTGTAAAAAAAGAAACCACATCCAAAGCATATATCTTCATCACTGCAAACCATATCAATTTTGAAGACTGAAATCTGGCAGAGAAAGGCTGTGAATGTCTCTAAAGACCATATTAAGTGAAGCACAGTACCATAGCATCATACAGCTTCATTCAGAAAAGACTTTTAAAGAATGTCACCTCCACTTCTCCTGCAATAAGCAGGGACATCGTCAGCTTGGCTGCTCAGAGCCCCATCCAACCTGACCTTGAATTTTTCCAGGGATGGACCATATACCACCTAAGAAGATAGTGTAGATCAGTAAGTAAGATGTTCAGCTCCCGGTTAAACTCACCGCATTAGCTGAAAGACAGTTCTTGAATCTTCATACCTCATTTTGCACAGACTCAGTGTTCCTGTAATGTATAGTAAGGATTGCATCTGAGGTTGGTGATGAAAAAGTCTTCAATTAAACGTTTTAGTAACTCAGAGTGGTTAAATAAGTAGACTCTATTCTGTTATGAAGAATTAACTTTTAGCAACAAAAACCTCTTCTGTATTACCATTTTTAAATCAAAGTGTAATTGCACAGTATCATAGTGACCTCCATAAATAGTATGCTGCATCACCTAAGATTTAAGGACATGAGAGTCCTAACAAAATTAAATTCTAAGTGCTTTTTCAACACTTATTAAAGAAGAAAATTATATTGGTGTTTGACCAATGAATTCTTGCTGCTTAGATTCTTTGCCCAGCAAATGACACAATAATTCTATCCAGGCTGTGATGAACTTAAAAATAAGCTGCATCTCACTGAAACATATACGTGGATTCTTATACTTCATAAAAAATTCCTTCAGAAAATTGTGGCATTTCTGACATGATGTAATCTTTTCATTGGCAGTAAGTGCACAATGGCAGACAAAATGTACCACAGGCATTTTTGTGCTATGCCAAAATAACAAACAAGACTGTGACTTGCTGTATTGAATATGAGCTTCCAGTAAGTGTTGCTAATAAGTCAGTAAAGCCTCTGTGGTATTGTGGTATCAAAAAGAATTCAAGGAGTAAAATGCATGAGATAACATCAGTCTATCATGTTTTTTACACTCTCGGGTGAGAAAAGTCCTGGCCTACTCATGCCCCCAGAGCTGGAGTTATCAGCATTCTGCTTCTCACCTCCAAGGTCAGGATTAATTTCCTTTTTTCAATACTTTTACCTATGAAGAATGAACTAAATAAATGGAATCGACAGATAAAGTATTTTATGAATAAATTAGGAAGTCTTTCTCTCCTGTCATTGTCACCTCTTGAAGTGACAGATTAGCTGCTGATCTGAAATCTATCAAGTGAATTCTTGAGCTAACGCCCTCCTGCCCTCCCAGGAGAAAATCCTAGCCAAATAAAAAACAGCTGTAAAAAGATCTTTCTCACAGAAAGCTAAAGATGCTGAATCTTTGAGCTGTAGGTCTCATTCCACCACACAGATTCAAACCTTATATAGGCATTTTCTCCTGTGAGCAGTTCCTTTCAGAAAAGCAGGATTTGCAAAGCCTGACAGACTCTACAGACCTCCTCATTAGCTGACATTCACCAAGTTTTAACTAAGATCTAAATCTATGTTGTTTATTCACACAGAATGTGCCTTTGGTCTTTATTGCTAATTAATTCATTTTGCAAACTCATCTGCCTAACGTTTAAAGTTGTTTTACAAACAGGAGATTCAAAGTTGATGCTGCCTCTTCATCTTCAGTGTACCTAGCTTGGTCTACGTGTTGTGGCACATATTAAATGTAGCATCGTTCATTGATCTAACACACTCAAAATGTGTAGACACCAGGGAACAAATTAAGGGCAAAATCCTCCTCTCAGATCTGTTGTGCATGGATCAGAGATAAGCAGTACAAATTAGAGCTTTTCTCAGCTGCAATGCACAAATGTTGTTTCATGAGTTCCCCTCTAGGCTTCAAAAAGAGGTTGTGCCGTTTGTGCAATAACATCCTCTTTGGGACAGGCAAATCTCCAAAGGTGTGTGGTCTGGCCAAAAAAAGACCATTTTATCTTTCAGGTCTTTGCTCCCATTAGACATTTGCACACACACACTTCACTGAACATGAGATCGAATCAATACAAGCAGGCCTGCTCAGGAATGAAACATGAGCACTCAATAAAATAAATAAAGAAAGAAATATGCATACAGTCCCCAGCCTGATGAAGAATTCAAATTGCCTCAGAGTGTTTTTACAGGTTTACACATAGAACTTGTTTAATTTTCTGTTAATTCCCTGTGTTGTGGGCTTATTGCAGTTTACTTTTACGCTAATTGAAATAAAATATTAGACAAGGTTGCTGTGTTTATACTTCATCAATATATCCAGGAGAAAGCCAGTGCATGGGTTAATGATGGATTTTCACCTCCCTTTAATGTTCACAGTGGCTGTGAATTTATATTTCCACATGATTAAAAGGAAGGTTGTAGTGCATGCTGAACTACATGTGAAGCTTTTCTGGTCTCAGTCCCACATGCTGTATCATATTTGGCTGGTCACCAAGGCAGGTTCTCATCAAGGTATTCCTACCTGGGATCCAGGGGATGACTCTTCCTAGTGAGACAAAGACTCTGATATTTGTATCCATGACATGTGTAATACATTTATTTGTGTCAGCCAGAATATTGTTTCTCACGTACTGGGGAGAGCAATCTTGTGTTTTGCCTTTGAAATAAGATGCTCTGAAACAATCAAATATATTGAATCCATTTCCAGATACAGCATCAGCAATTGGTACACTGCTAGGGAGGTGTTTAAAGTGTTTATGCTCCAGTAATCTGTTTCCAGGAAGAGATCCATCATTTCAGTGCTCTGAGGCATCTGGGCTCCAAGCTCTGGGAAGGATTTGGGACTCCTGTCTTGGAAATGGGTTTGATCGATATAGTGCCTCAGATGTGGGAAGAGTGAGCGCTCCAGTTTCTAAAGAAAATTCTCCAGCTCCTGTGAATATTAAGAATAGCTGAAATCAGATTATAAATCCAAGGACATGTACAAAGTACAAAGTAGGATTTACACTACTGCCTGCTTTAAGAAAAAGGCCTTTCTTCTTGCCTCTTTGAATACTCCTCATTGAAATCATCACTAGTCTGGCTTCTGGTGAAATTAATTTGGATTCTAGGATCTGTATCTTTTGTATTTACAAAAAACTCAAAGCCAGTATTTATTTTTAACATGTCACTATTGTCCTGCATTGTCAAAAGAAGGTTTTTAATACTAAGGCTGTTGCCTTTTTCTCTTTCAGCTTCTGAAAATCTTTTTTTCCACTGGGACAAGTGCATGACTAGATAGTATTTTGATACCTTTGCATGATAAAATGCTCCTTAGCTGAGAACAGAAATAGGCCCTTATCTACTGACGTTGTTTATGAAAGAAATACAACCATCCAGAAAGATAGTGTCTTTTGTTTTTCTAAATTGTTTAGTTGAAAAAGAGACTGTGATCCACTGATATACAAGTAAATGTCCCATGCTGGCATCTCTCTGCCTAGCTATCTTTCCAATTCTGGAAATTACTGATCAAAAAAACTAAAGGTGGGAGGCAGAGTTTCTGTGGGTGAAGCACAGCACTTCAGATATCATCACAGAGCCTATTCACCAAATTACTGCAGATAAGAGACTTTTCTTTGCATAAAAGGCATTTACACTCTTCTTGGAATTGCATTTTTATCCCCAAATACTGAACAGTATGATTAGGAGTTCAGTATTTGGCATACCAAAAAGAAGGAGACATAGTTTCATTCAAATGCACTCCCTTCTAGAAATTTAGAGTGCTCTTTTTTGTTGTAAATATGCACAAAGGTGAAGGACTACAAATTTTTCTTTGCTGTAAACTGTTCAGAAGATGGTGATCTTATCCAGCTCATACTTTTTAATACAAGAGTATTTTTGCTCAAAATGCAGTTTGTAAATGAGTTTGGCAAAATCCACTGGCCAGGTGCCAGCATCTGAGTATTGAGTCTTCTCTACCCTGTTTTTATAACTGGAAATCAACAGGGTTTTATGTAATTTGAAATACTAACTTCTTCATAGAAACCAAATTTTTTGAAAAGAAAGTGGCCTGAACACTGAAAAAAGATGTTCATCTATCCTGATTTTAAGTTATATATGTTTTATATATATAAAAGTTTTAATATATATATTTTTTTTTATATATCTATGTATATATAAATTCACCAAACCCCCTTCAATTTGAAAGTCAGTGAGTGAAGAAAGCAAATTCTAAATATTTTAAGGAATTTTTAGATACATGTTTCTAAATAGTGAAATCAAAGGGACATAGTCTTACTCCCATAGTCTGCAGAGCAGCCCTCCTGTGTAAGGCAAGCTGGATGTGGATTCAGGTTGACAAAGGGACCTACACACCAATGAATGATAAACCTTCGAGACTGAAAGGAAAACTAGAGCAAAAGGGTGACTGCAAGTCTTTCCCAGTCCCAACAGTTTCAACAGGAACAAGTTTTCTATATTCTGTAAGTCTCTATACTAAGTCTGAAGTCCACCAGGGTCTACCATAGCAGAAGGTTTCTACTCCTAAAAATTAGTTTTGAGGCTTGAGAACAAAGTCAGCACCATTTTTTTTTCATGCTGTTCACAGGAATAGGTTTCCAAAGACAAGAAAGCTGCTGATGGTGACGAAGCTTTGGACCAGTGTACAGAAGAAGCATAAAAAATAAGCAACCATCAATGCTAACAAAATAGGACCCTTAGGAATTATCTAAAGGTCATGGAATATGAATAAATATTAATGCACTTATCATGCAGAATCTGAGAAATGTGCTGTTATGACTGAAATATTATTCAAAGACAAGTATTGTAATTAAGGTTTTTCTTTACCCTAGGCAGTGATAAAGAAATGCTGGGTTTATCCTCAGCCTTTAGCCAGCAAGTGCTTTTTCTCTGCTGCTTAATTCTAACGTGAGTTCTTAATGCAATAACCCTTTGAGATTGAATGAACAGCTAGTTAATGCTTCAAAAGTGTGGCATTCCTGTTGCTAAGCATTTAATTTCACCCCCCCCCCCCTTTTCTCTTCCAGGTGCTTTCCTGGGCTACAGTGCTTGCTAGTTTGTGTAACCCCGTGATGTCAGAAGGCTTAAGAGCCCCTAGAGCTAATACAAAATGTATGAGCATGCCATATCTTGAAATTCCTGCTGTCGTAAGTGCCGGCTTGGAGGGGAGACAGGAAGCCTGAAGGGGAGAGGCAGAAAGAAGTCCCAAAGGAACAAGAAATGGGGAGGCAGGGAAAGAAAAAAGAAAGACAAGACAGCTGAGGGCATAAAGAGCACAGGGGATAGGGAAGACTAAAGACAACTGGAGCTAAGGGCTCAGCTGAGCACAGAGGTGCTGGCTGCAGGGAGGCAGATCTCACTGAGTGGTGCTGACAGCATTCAGCAGGGCACTTGCAGCCAGGCACTGATATGAAGCAGGTGTCCAGCCTTCTTTTCTTCCAGGACACACAGTTCTTTCAGAGGAGGAAGTCTGACCCCACCCGGGGGGTGGTGGGAAATAAGTGCAGGCATTCGTGCTATAGGGCCAGGCTGGCAAGAAGCGGCACACACAAGGCTGTCCCTTCCACACCAGCCGGTGCTCAGAGGTTTAAGACAGGCTGTAGGACACAAACAAGACATGAAACTCCTGACACAAAAGCATCAGCAGCATGGTTGTCTCAAACTATCCCATTTTGAATGACAATGAGGACAAACAAGTGCCCACGGCTCTCTGCTCTAGGTCTGGGCAAAATGATGTGGCACACACTTGGGGCTTGGAAGCCTCCAGCCCAAGCTGGGCCATCCTCTCAGGCACAGGGACTCTGAGAGGATAAATCAAATACAGGGCTGCAGCTGACAGGCTCTAGTGCTACCTTCTGTAATTTTTACTGTTTTCTTCAGTGCTAGTTTTGCCTGTCTTGTTATAATGAGGCAATTAATACTGGCTATGTATATGATGTGAGCTGTGGGAATGTTCATAGAATCACAGAGTGGTCTAGGTTGGAAAAGACCTCAAAGATCATCTAGTTGCAACTCCCCAGCTGTGGGTAGGGACATCTTTCACTAGACAAGGTGGATCAGAGCCCCATCCAACCTGAACACTTCTGGGCATGGGGCATTCACAGCTTCTATGGACAACCTGTTCCAGTGCTTCATCACTCTTACAATAAATTATTTTTTCCTAATATCTAATCTAAACCTACTGTCTTTTAGTTTGAAGCTGTATCCTCTTGCCCTGTCACTACATGCTCTTGCAAATATGTTGAGTTGGGGGATAGTGAAACTGTCAGAAGGGTGCAGAGGCAGCTTCAAACCTATGGTGTTTTTGAAAGTTTGCAGCATTCCACTTACTGAAGCTGAGATAAAGCTCAAAATTGTGCGGTTATAGCCCAAATCTTCCAGTGAGCAACCACAGCAGAAATGCACACATAGACAAAAACACTTTCTGCACATATGTGTATGGGCAAGAACTACCTCTGTGTGGGATGTGGCCGTCTTTTACCACATTATTGGCAAAACTTGAGGACCACTTTCATGAAAAGGAGAGGAGAAGTGAGACAAAGAGTAAAGCCTATTAAATCACTGATGCTCTTTTTGGGGGGGAGATGTGTTACAGGAGGATGCCCAAAGGTCATGTTTAGGGGTGTAAATGCACTGTTGCCATTAGGTCCTGGGAAATGGATTTATTCCATTAACACCTTCTTTCTTCTTCTTTTCTTCACCCACTTTCTGGCCTGCTTTCTCCTCTCTTAGTCGAACGTGTTTCTCAAGAGTGGGCTCAGGCAGTAGTAGCAGAAGCTCTTGTATATTCAGGCAAGCCCCTTTGGCCTGCTCTGTTTACTCCTGATTTCTGAGAGGAAAACAACATTTCAAAGTGGATGGACCATCCCAGGTACCCTCTTCCATTTGTGATGGGACATCTGCCATCAGCTCCCCAGAACAATGAGAAAACTGGGGCCCACAAGATGGTAGCAGGACTGGATCACAGGGTTGTTGCAGAGGAGCCAAGAACTACAAGGTTTTCCAGGGCTACACGGAGATGTGTGACATCCACACATTGAGCAAACAGATGTCTGTGTGCACAGGGTGCTCCTTACTTGGGCTGTGCTGGAGGTAAAGCGTGCTGGAGGAGGATGCTCTCTATCTGGCCTCACCTGGACTGGGTGATCCCCAGATTCGAAGGTGCCACAAGACCTGAACACTGTTCTAGGTCTTGTTATAAAACAATCAAAAAGCAAGGCCTCTCTCTTGTTTCAGTGGCTTGTGAGCAGCTGTGCTGTGTCAGGCTTGTGGAGGGGCAGAACTGTGGGGGTCTATACAGCAGAGTTTGCTTTGGATGGTACCATTTCTGCTGTTCATTGCAACAGGCCAGAAAGAGCCATTTGCTTTTACAGCAAGAGTGATATGATGCATGTAAACAGAAAACTCCTCCTTTGCCAGAGCACATAGATGAAGCCCAAACTCTAAAAATTATGAACACACTTTTTCATTCAAGTCTTTCTTGTCCCAGATTTGCTCAGCTGCTGTCTTTGGGATATATGATACGTGCCCTGCTATTCTCTGAGCATCTGCTATGGGGGACTATGAGAAACAGAGAAATGGGCTAAAGGGACCTCTAGTTTGAACCAGTATGTTCTTCTGAGACAGCTCCTGCTTGCACTGTAGGTGTTCCAGCATTTGTGCTGCTGTGCAGCAAAATGAGGGCTCAATTAGAGCATGAGCGAGTATATTCTGCTAGGTTGCCAAGTTGTATAGGTACAAAGAACACTGAGGGCACCACAGCACTGGCTCTACAAGATGCAAATCAGAACCTGTTGTTGCTGAGGAGCCTCTGTATCTCCTCTGTCTTTTAGCAAAGCTAATGCTTATGGCACTGTGTGCCCATTGCTAGCACTCCTCGTACACTGTGTAACAGATGTGTGTCTGCATTTTCATATAGACGTGCACTTTTTCTTCAATATCTGTGGGTTCCTCTCTCTTGCTGGCCTCCTGGTATCTGCATATCTCAGGATCAGCTGTCTCTGGCTCCCCCAGGCTACATTTGTACTAATAAAGCAGACGGACACACAGCACGGCCATGTGGGTGCCCATACGATTGAGTCAGTCCTGCTGCTGTTTTGGTCAGGTTCTCTTGCCAGTAATGCTGGGCACAGCTGGGAGGTAGCACGGGCCAGAGATGATTCCCAGGTGACAATCTGAGGCTATTTCAGAGTGAAAGAAAATATACAGGTATGTTTTTGCTTGGCTACTCAGGGAAAGAGAAAATGCCCTGACACTTTCTACCTTATCAGCAAGAACGTAGTCTGGGCCTGGATATGAAAGAACAGTCAAATTCATGGGGAAAAAAAAGGGAACCTGGATTCTCTGAATTCTCTGAACCTATTACCCTGTCTTGGTACAAATATATTGCTTGCTCTCTAATCTTGCATTATAGAAGACACCAATGATCAGTCCAGAAACTGGCATAAGATGTATAGTTCTGATAACTATTAAGCTTTCAAAACACTGAGAGAGAGAGTGAGGGAGCATGTGGGTTGAGAAGTAACCTCATGGAGACTAGAAATGACCACTTAGTTCAATCTCATAAACTGCAGACAAAACCTAAGGTCTACATCTAATCACATGGTCCTAGCCATCCCAAGCCACTCAAGAACTGAGTGTCGGGTCCTTTGATACAGAAGAACAAAACCTTAAAAATCCCAGTGTGCCATGGAAAGGAGAACCTGGATGGGAAAGTGCCCGGATGATCTGCAGAACAGTAGTTTGGTGCAAAGAAGCTGAGGCAGAGGATGGGAAACTCACAGGTTTCAGAGAGTGGGAACTTAATAATGTGAAAAAAGCAGACCCTCTTTCTGCTTGCATAGTTGGAATTACCTAGCCCCATAGAGTTAGGAAAGCTGTCAGTCTGGTTTTTTCTTCATTCAGTAATTTCATTTGATGCAGGGGGGAAGTTTGGGTATGAGACTGTACATGCCTCCCTGCAGCTGAGTTTTGCAGTCTCAAACTTTCCTGCCTAGTTTAGATATGCTCACCTGCTTCTGATTTCTGGGTCTTCAGCAGCTCCTCTGTTCAGGGAGCAAGAGTGGTACTTCTCAATACTGTATACTATACTTTAAAAGCAACACTGGGGATAAAGACAGAGGTAATTCATATTTCAGGAGGCTTCTGATCCATAGCAGTGCAACATGCATGGAATGGCAGCCCCTGCAGCACAGTAGCTGGATGCTACTGGAAGCAGCACAAGCAGGACAGCTGCAGCTATGGTGGAACTGATCCTGCAGACCTACTGCAAGCAGAACTGCTGAATCACTGACCAGCTGCACCCTAATGGCTCAAAAATCTGGATGTAGAGGTGATGATTGCAGCCTGAAGCTGGACATAGACTACCTGCTCAGATAGAAAAGCAAGCAAGAGAACAGCAGAAAGCCTGAGGAATGAGACTATGTGGCTTCACCTCATTCAGCCCACTGTGATTTCAGGTGTGACATGAGCCACTGCTTGGTGGAGTGCAGTGTCATGCTGGTCTGGTAAAATACAGCCATAAACTCCTTAACTGAGAGTTTTCCTATGCCAAATGCATTACCATACAGCAAAGAGTGACTCTGCACAGCAAAAGAGAAGAAAGCCAATGAGATGCAGCTAGTTTACCAGCATCCTATACATATTTAGCCTAACACCCTATAGGACAGTTATGTCATGAGCAACTTCTTTCCTCTGTATCCTTACCTTGGTGGTACTGGGGTGAAATTGTTTTTGCAGCTCTGTTGCTGAGTTGTACCAGTTGTAACAAAGGTCATGATATTTCTCCCAAACATCCCCAGTATTGATTCTTCATTTTGTTTTGTTTTGAAAACATAACATAACAATGTAATGAAAAACAGGAGGGTGTCAGGCAAAGCTGTTTGTAGCATGCAGTACTGCTGCTTTAAGAGATGGCTGTGCAGTGCAGAGAATGAGCAGTGTGCACAAGTCTAGAATGAGTTGGGCCACAAATAAATTATTAAGCTTTTCTAGGACATGGATGGGACATTTTCACCTAGGCTACAATGCGTGTCATCGCATACAGCAAAAGGATAAAAAGGCCTGGGCCACCTTGATGAAAATGGATAGTGACTTACACATCCTTATTCAAAACCAGTCATATCCCAATTAAGGCATCCTCAGACAGCAATTTTCAGAATAATCGTACATAACACTTTCCAAGCCTTCCTAATCATTAGTTCGTGTTGATTGGGAAAAGGCTTTATTGTGCTGAGTCAGAGATTCAATGTTTGTCTGCTGAATAATTAGAAGGGAAACGTTTTCAAGTTTGTCTTTTCATAGTCACATGGCCGTGTAGCCCATGAAATGTGGAGATTTTCTTGTGGAAGATCCCTGATGTATAAAGTCATCCTGTAAATTTTAGCTGGCTGGTTTGGTCACCTTAGATATATTTTTTGCATGATAATATGATTTAATCTCATGGCAAAGTTTTCAAATTCAATAAATCCATAAGGACTATAGGGGGGTGAGGAAGGGAAGTAGTCTCAGATTACAATGTGAAAAGTTCATGCAGTTCATGGCCCAATTCTCTCACAAAGAACTGACATTGTTTTTTTTGGTATCCCATTGAGAACAGTAAAGGCAATATCATGGCATCAGAATATATTTCTAATTATTGTTTCAGATCGATATTAGGCAGCCAGGAGGAATTCAGACTCTCGAATTCTAGGAATATGGATTATAAATCTCTTCCAGCTCCTAACCTTGCAGCATTTCTTGTCCTGGTCCAAATTTCTTGTCAATCTTTATGATGCCATGAAAAGGGACAGCATGTTTGAAACACACATATCAAAAGATCATTTGCTTTAAAGTTAAATGACTGTCTTTACTTGCCATCACAGTACCACCTCTGAACCCCCATTTTACAGCACTACACAGACTAAGAGGAAGGTGGAATTCACCCTTTTGAAGTTTCAGTGTTGGAAGGGACATTTAGAGGTCAGCTTCTTCGTATCCCTTCAAAGAACAAGCATCAGTTACACCTAACCCACCACACCTAAGACTAAATTGTCCTTAAAAAATCTTCACTAATTGAAATTTGACCTGTATCTTGTTATCTAGCTCTAATGCTTTCATAAATCTTGTGACTAGATTTTTCTCCCTTATATATAATTTAAATATAATTTGCTGAGAAGCAAGCTGATTTCTTCTGGGCCTCCCTCTCTTGGACTCAGGGGATGACAGACCACCTCCTTTTTTACAAAGATCTTTTTCAAGATTGGACGTCATTATCGGCCTTCTTTCTTGCTTTCCTTTTTACCAAAAGAAATAAGGCTACTTCATTCAGCCTTGCCTCCTTGGCTGATCATTCCTGCTGCTTTCTTCTATCCCCACTTGGTATACATGTCTTTAAGTGCAGTGCCCTAAATTGGATACAGTACTTCGACTGAGGCTTCTCCAGTGGCAAGTAGAGCAGAATAATTTCATTCCTCTGTCTTACAGCCAACAGTGTTCTTAAAACATTCCAGAATGTGATTTATCCTTTTAAAGCAGCCTCACATGCAATTGTGGCACATTGTAAACTTGGAATTCTTTTTCCACCCAGTTGCAACCAGGCCATTTAAAATCCTCATCCCCAGTTCCAAGGCTCCACTTGTCCTTTACAAATCTCTGGTTTTCTGCTTTCAGACTGAAGATGCTCATCTGGCCTTGAAATCCTATGTAGTCTTTCAAATGCTGAACTTCTTAATTAATGTAGGTGCTTTTCCTGCTCCACTGGCCGCACTGGCAGTGACAGTATTGAACAGAACGTGGTCAAAAGCAAATACGACTGCTTGAAGTGCCTCCCCAGGTTAAACACAAACTATTATTAACTACAGTTCATCTGAGACTTTTCACTGCATACAAGTACTAAAAGGAAAGGGAGCTCCTTTGACAGCAATAAATAAATTATATCTTCAGTTTCAGTATGACTCAGTCCGACTGGCTACAGATGGAAGGAAATTTCACCCAGGCAGTTGTATCTCAGGCTGCACTAATACAAGTAATATTTTGAATACATCTGCTGCTTCACTTCAGCAGAAGAAACATACTAGCTTTAGCCTGGATAAGCTGCACTGCTTTTAAAAGACATAAATGCTTTTAGACCTGTAAGTCTTAGAAAAACACATGGATTAATTTGTTGTGCCAGTGATCTTGAAAATCTGGACTTGGAAGTGCACTGTGAGTCAGTGGATGTACAGTGAAGATATATGTAATGTCTACTAGAGAGAGAGGGCATCCTTTTTCTTGAGAGGTACTTTCAGAAGCTTTTGTGAGACTTTGACTCTCAGTTCAAGGCACAGTGAGATTCATTAACTTTTTGCAAATGTAAGTGATGGTCACTGTTGGTGAACCCTTGACTGAAAAGAAAGGATAAGAGCACAAAACAGCTGCAAACAGATTGAGAACCTGAGGGTAAAAGTCAAGGACAGTAATAACAAAGGGCACCTTGTTGTTGAGACACCTAGTCAGAGGGAGCCTCATGAGAAGACCTCCTTACTTCAGCTACAGGAGGCATCGTGCTCACAAGTGTTCAACCTGAGGGAGCATTTTAACCACCCAGATATCTGCTGGGGAAGCAACACAAATGTCTGTGAGCAATCCAGGCACTGGAACAGGTTGCCCATAGAAACTGTGGATTTCCCATCCCTGGAAGTGTTCGAGGCCAGTCTGTGTGGGGCTTTGACCTGGTCTAGTGGAAGGTATCTCTGCCCATGGCAGGGAGGGTTGGAACTCAATGATCTTTAAGGTCTCTTCCAACCCAAACCATTCTGTGATTCTATGATAATATACTGCCACATATATTGCCCCTTTCCTGATAAAACATTTTAACTATAGGTTGAAGACAACCTCTATTAATGTTGAGAAATTACTACTTGGTGTTCAAGGGTAAGGGACAGTATTAGGACACCTCAAAAGGTTTTACTTCCTTGGTAAGTTCTTCCTTGGTTCAGCAAGACCAATCCTTCCTCATCCTGTCTTCTCCTAGATATCCCTCCAAAGACTTAGGTAAAAATCTGTGAAACTGGAAACTTAAGTAGTATTGATGAGTCTCATTCTAGTGAATATATTGATTTACTCTGGAAGGGGCTCTGAAAATGTATCTCTAAGACAGGGTATGCTTACAGAGAGGTAGTCTTTCAACAGTAGATTAAAGCATTGCCTTGCATAATTTTTTCTTATTATTGCCACTGCTCAAATCTGTAGACATTTCTGTCAACACCCTCCCTCCTGAACCATATTGTGAATGAAAGCAGTACAGTGACCCTGGCTGGTCAATCATCACTGTGGCCATCTTCAGTGAGTCTGAGGCCACCTTGACTCCCACAGCACATTATGAAAGCACTCAGAGAGTTGCAGACAACAGAAACTGCTGCCTGGGTTTTTGAATGTCCACTCCTTAATCAGTTCCTGGTTTTGAGTGTTCATTTTCAGGGAGCTGCCAATGCCCTCTTTTACCATTCGGTCCAATTGGCATTGATGCTTTCCAGTACATTACAAATTCAGGATGAAAGTACTTACTTAATCTGAGTACATAAAATCAGTGACCACTTCTGACCCTGGTATAAATAAGAAGTTGCATTATTATGAATCATTATGCTTGCAGTTAAAGGGAAGGGGAGCAATTTATTAACACAAAACTGGCATCTCTTCAATGGTACTTGTAGGAGCTGAAGTGCTGTCCTTCTCTAGAGCAGAGGTAAGACTTCTATCCATGCTGTAATAGCCAAAGATGCAGGGGAAGTTGTGAGCATAGGCTTTCTCGCTCTAAAGAGAGGGCTCACTCTTAGTTAAGGTAACCACATCAATATGAAGTATTTAATAGATACCCCAGGCTGAACAATGCTCTCTAATATCAGGTACTGGGAAAAAAATTGTCCAGAGAGAAAATGTATCTTCTTTTTGCATATATACATTATGTAAGCCAAATGTTATTTCTCAATATTGCCTTTTAAAAATGATGTACCCTGCTGTTTAAAAAAAGCTGCTCTGAAAAAGAGCATCTCATCAAGAGTGAAATGCAACAAAAGGTAGATCGGGGGAGCTCAGAGCTCTCCATGACAAAGCGGAGGAGAATGAAGCTGGCTTGGTTCCTTGGGGCTGGCAGATCTGGAATTCCCTTCATCATAAGCACTGTTTCACTTCACCTCAATGAGTCATGCTGGTGAATCCTGAGGTTAATTATTAGATTATTCTAATGCACATCAAAGGCTTTTGGAGGTTCCTGAGTCTTCACAGTTTAATATGTTCATTTATCAAGTGCAAGTAGGAGAAATGAAAAGTAATTAAATTATTTTTTTAAGACTTTTAAAATTATCTATTATTTTCAAACTCCACTCATTGGACCATCTCTGTGATGCTGCAGAAACTGCAAAGTAGTACTAAAAGGGATAACTGGGTTGCAATAGTTTGCAGGCTTTTAAATCATGAACTGGCTGGCATTTGAATTTATTATTTGAAATGTGATAGCATCAAAGTTTATTTGGATATTCCTCAGGCCAGAGCAAGCATGCATTTAGGTCAGTGGTTATCTTTCCAACCAGTTTTAAAATCGCAGAACGGGTAAAGTTGAAAGGCACCTCAGTGGGTCATCTGCTCCAACCTTCCTGCTCAGGCAGGGTCATCCCAGAGCACATGGCACAGGATTGCATCCAGATGGTTCCTGAATATTTCCAGTGAGGGAGACTCCACAACCTCTCTGGGCAATCTGTCCCAGTGCTCAGTCACCAGCACAGTAAAAAAGTTCTTCTTCATGTTTAGGTAGAATGTCCTGTGCATCAATTTCTGTCCATTGCCTCTTGTCCTATTGCTTGGCACTATCAAGAAGAGCCTGGAAATGATCCTTTATTTCCAAGAGATCAGGTATCCTCATCTTTATTTAGATAAAAAATGTTTTCTGGCTTTCTAGTCCAACACCATTTCACGGGTACAGACCTCTTCTTTGAGCATCAAGATGCCTTGTTAACAATCAACTGACAGTATGACTTGGGCAAAATTCAGGAATACAGAGAAATTATATGTAACAATAGGAAACAAAAATGTTTCTATTGTTCTTCTATTACCTCATATCAGTGAGGGGTTCATCCCCCACAGTCTTGTTCATTCCAAGAAGAAAATGCAGTTGAAAGAATGAATAAGATAAAAATTATCTTCTACAGAAATGTAAAACACAGGTGTATTCCTGTGTGCATGTGGTCCAAAACATAACAAAGGAGCTTACCTGATCAGTGGAAAAAACCAAAGAGGAGGAAGTTTGCTTGATTCTGTCTTAGCACAGTGACACAAGGCTCTGCAAAGCAACAGGCTGCAAAAGGAAACCTAAGGGCTTCACTTTAGAGCCCACAGTTCTGCAGAAAAATTGGGTCCAGTTGGAGTTTTGCTGAAATAATAGCTTACAAATAGAGAACCACAGTGGTCCAACTCAGGAGGACAGGCCTCTCTGAAAAAAGTCCAAGAACTGCAATGGATTGGAATCCTTCTGACATCCACCGAAGATTACTGAATTCTTACAGGTTTTTTTTAAATAAAGAGGCTAGATAAAAGAAAACAGTCCCTGGGGAAATGCAATATAATTACATTTCTTCTTGTCTGATAAGTGCAAAATCAATTCTGCAGTGTTTTACCCGCATTCTGCACTATTCTATAAAATGTCAGCAAAAGGTTTTATTACTTTTTATTACTAGTTATAGAGGAGGGAGTTGGTTCATTCACTAAATCTAGCAAAGAAACTATACAATCTAATTCCTTGTAAGAAATGTAGTTTTCATATTTACTACATCAGGAAACAATACTGACATAATAATAGAGTGCAGTAGCTCTGAGGGAAGTGTTTTGAGCTGTTGCACCAGGAGTCTGTGAACTGAGATATCCCCTCAGCAACAGGTGGTTGTAAAGGGAGGCCTTTACATGCAGATAAAGAGATGTGAGAAGAAACTATTGATTCATGTTCAAAAGAAATCTGGGAAGTGGCTGAAGGGTTGAGGATGGAGGAAAGGATATCAGCTCAGCATTTCCAGACACTGAATAACTACAGTATTTCATCCTGTACATCAAAAATCAGTACACATCATTGAGCATCCTTGAGTTAAAATATGAGCAAAATCACAAAAATGGAATATAGACCAGAATTGTATATTATTTACAGCATTACTGCTTTGTCTGTATGCATCATATCCATCATGTATTTCTTTACTCCAATAATGGATCTGAATTTTACGAAAAAACAAAACCCAAAAATCCCCTTTCAGATACTTCTTGCTGTCTTCCTTTAGGCATTCCCAAATGATACTCTCTTTTCTGTGAAAGTATAAGAAATGTCCACTGGTTACAAAACGTAACAGATTCCTAGATTGATATTTCTGAATGACGTACCACAACTTAGGACACGCAGCACGTGTCTTACATTGCACACAAAATTATAGTTTTATACTCAGGCCTATTGAAATAAGCAGTGGACTCCTTTGCTCAGCTGAACAGACATAAATATCCATCAATACCTCAAACACTTTTCAACTATTATGCTTCCAAACAACTTTAAACTTCAGGGTAGTGCACAGATAAGAACTTTATAGGCAGGTGGGCAGCTGTAAATTACTAATGTATGATTTCTACTGATGACACCAGCAAATGAAATATGCTCCTACTCATAGCTGGCAATCTACTGCCTGAGAGAAACGTTAAACTCTGTCTCTGATTCAGTTCCACAGTGTGTTTATCTCCAGATGGAATTCTTCTCTCCCTCCTTTATTCTGGCAGATATGGCAATATACGCCATTTTTACTTTTAAATCTTTCACATTTTGAAAAGTGCTTTAGTTATGCTGAAATAATAGATTTTTTTTTTCTGAAAATTGGTCTCCATTATGACTTTGAGCAGTAATCTTTGAACTGTGGAAGGCATTGCTATTGCTCTGACTAATGACCTAAAAATCTTAGCCTGAAAACCTCATCATCAACCAGGTTTTTGCACTTCTTCCCTTGTAATCACTGTGAAGGAACATCTTGCACAAAGGTCCACAGTGTCCCAGGGCTCTCTATTTTTATACAAAAATGGACAACATCTGGGGATAAAGCTACATCTCAAAAGTAAATATCATATAAGTGCTCACTTAGTAGAAACAGTAACCTGGCCCTCACCTGGCATCTTTGTGAGCATGTGGAAGGTAAACTCCAGAAAGTACCTGAATATCTCAAAACTATTACAAGCTTATATTGGGCAACAGTGATCAGAATGACATACAAATGATCTACAGCACAGGGAAACAGACTGAATGCAGAAGTGTTTGTACCATCAGAAATTGATTTGATGATTATGTCAACTACTTTTTGCACTAAGCTTCCTGTGGGTTATTTTCTGATTGATCTTTTGGCCATCTGTGACTGTTGCCTTATCTATGCTTATTTTCAGAGAGGTTTAATGAATGCTTTGTTTATCATAAATCATTCAAAATTTTACCCCATGAGGAATATCTGCTTATACTGTTTGGGTCAGCTTTGATTATTCTTTCTCCCTCTCTGGCAGTAAATGCCATTGCTGAGCAATAACTTTAGTCACAGAAGAGCTCCCCCAAACCAATCTTGATTTGTGAGATAACAGAAGAGAATGCAATTTTCTAGAAAAACCCAGTCCTATGCATTTTTTTGCAGTGTACTTTTTTTCCCTGGAACATGTTTTTTATCTTCAAGTTTCTTTCAATCCTATTGACTTACTCATGCTAAATAGGCTGCTGTAGCAACTTCTGCATGCTAATGTGTCAGATATTGATGCTATTTACACGATATCTCATTTAAGAGCTTGAACACACATCTCTTAATGTTGCAGCATTTACAGATTCAAAGATGGCAGAGAGAATGGCATTATGTCACTTACCATCATGCCTTGTTTTGCTGTGTGACAAAACAGAGTGGCAGCTTCACACTTGTTTTATACTCTTCTTTTTTTTTTTTTTTTTTTTTTGACTAAACATACTGGTAATATCAGGTTTCATTTTATTTCCTGGGAGATATCTGTGGAGTACAAAAAGAAATGGATTAGCATTTTTTTCTGCATTTGTTTGTAGGACTGGAAGTACTGAATCTTGACAGAGATAGAAGTAAAACCTCTTAGAAAGGAGTTTGGAATTAAGTAGCTCCTCCCAAAAATATGCATTAAAAAAAACCACAAAGAGCTCAGTGGTTTTAGTTTTAAAAAAAATCTCCTTTTCTGTCCTGACTCACTATTATTTCCACGATATGATGTGGCATCAGACTTATACTTTCCCTCCAGTCTGTTGTAGAATCATCCAGGAAAACGGATCAGATAAGATGTGAAATGTGAGGAGGGGCAGAGGCTTTCAAGCGTTCTTTAGTCATCGCAAAAAAAGTGAAAATTGTACAACCCTTTTTTTTTTTTTTTGCCTTTGCAAATCACCTCTAAAGGTTCCTGTTGTCATCCATTCACATCAACTGTGAGCAAGCTATTATCTTTATGGACTCAGGATGCTGGTTTCAGACTCGCCATCCCTAAGCAGTGATGCACATCAAGTAATTTTTTATTTATTTATTTGAATGCTTCAGCTCCTGAGACTCAGGCCTGCCCAACGTTCTGACAATCAGGGTTAATTACTGCAATGCTTCTCTGGCAGGTCCTCCTTAAAACGTCTTAGAAATATTGTAACTCATCCAAGATAATGTTGATTGCTACCTGTACAGGACTTTGTCAGCATATTACTTCCACTTTGTGCAGATCAGGCACTTGCAATTTGAAGTGCTCAAACCAATTTTTAGCACAGATAAGCAGCTTGAAAGACAGATTCTCCAACAACAATCAAACCTCTGATCCGTGGCCTTTTCAGGTACCTTCCTGTTTATTTGGTACTCTAAGACTTACTTCACTGAATACCTTACAGCTCCATCAGTCTGAAGGCAGCACAACACAACATCTTGTTTCCTGTTTTGAATATTTATGTGAGGTAAGTTTCAGTTTGACTAAGTTGATCTAATTTAGAATACCCTAACAAATAACTTCAGTCTACTCCCAGGAAAAGTCTTCCTATCCTCCTCACTCCTTGTTTTCTATAAGGGTAACTTTGCAAAACTCCTGTACAGAGCCCAGATGACCATTCCTTTGCTATCTCCACTTCTTGGTTTGTCCATGCAACATCTCAGATGCCATAACTAGGCCTTTAGACTTAAGACAAACCCGGACTGACTGTAGAGAAAGTAGGAAAGATACAGATCTGTTAAGCACTGACCTACGGAGGGGTGTAGTTAAAGCATGTGAGAGTCCAGCTGGTTTCAAACTGACCACCTGCTGAGAAGTGCTCCGAGGATGTACTCAGGTATCTTTGCTATAGAGTGGTTACCTGCAGCTGAAGGGTAGTGTCAGCTAAAATGATCCAGGTTTCGTTCATTTTGACATCTTCAGCATCTTGACATCAACAGCCCCAAGTTAGAAAGCTTAGCCTTTTACAAGTAGGAAAAATTAAACTTTTCAGAACCATATCTGTGTAAGTCTGTGAGACCAGTGAAGATCTGCCTAAGCTAAACAGTGGGGAGGACTGAGCAGAAGCCAAAGAAAATCAGACTGTCACAGGTTAAAACAGCCCATGGGCTGCTGTAAACTGTGAGCTGTAAAAGTAAGCAGTTAGGAAATTCTCCCAGCGGCTGGTAATGGCTAAATTTATTGCTGATTGAGAGTTAAAGTAAATTAATGTTGATTGCTTTAACTCTTTCTAAGGTAGTCCCTTTCATTTAGGGAAATTTCCATCTACTTTGTTGCCTTCCTGAGTGCTTTCTATCAGCAGTGCTCAAACAAGGTATGATCCAGAAGTAGCACCACTTTGCAACTTTAACCTTATGACCACATATTCAAGCTATTGACATAATTACATGCAAGCAATGCTATCAAGTATGAAGTTGCAGCCCAGGTGACATCCTTATGCTAAGGTCTTCTTACAAGCAATCCATGAGCAGTCTTTGTACTTAATTTCCTGCTTATAAAATTCAGTTCATTGCATCCAAATCAAAGTACAAGAAAGAACAGATGACCAGCTGACTGGAGAGTCAGAATTATGTAGCCTTGCAGTTATGCCACTACACTAGATCAAGACATTCAGTTAACTGATAATTTTACTTCAACAACATTTAGCTAGTTACCTAAAGGCATGGGAATGACCGATGATGAATGAGAAATGTCTAAATAAATTTATGCAGGAAGAAGAATTTAAACCAAAATATCAGTCCAAAGACAAATGGCTGTAACTGTGGGTTTAATTGAGAACAAAGAAAAACTTCATTTCGTAGTGCATTTCCATTTCATATAAATTAAATGTAATAATGACTCCCTTTTATGCAACAACAGCAACAAAAAAAAAGGCTTATTTTTGAGCACAATATTGTGGGAGTTGAAGATTTCAGGCTAAAATTCTCAAAAAAACCCCCCCAAACACAATATTTTGTTATTTCAAACAAAAATCCAAGGGCTGTAGATGCCTAAATCCTGTAAATTCCTTTGAAAATACTAATTTCAAGGTCTAGAGATAGTTTTGATATATGCTGAATAAAAGTGGTGTGATCAAATCCCACTTGTCCCCAGCTGCCGGTAACATGCCGGAACTGTGCCGGGGATGTACTTAGCTAGATTTTAGACAGTACAAGAAAAAATGTTAGAGTAGACTTAAGGAAAGAAGGATGTCCAGGTGAAGCATCTGGGGAATTTCTTCCAGCGTTATATTGTGAGAGGTTATTGACTCTTACTTTTTTAAAATAGGATACCATTTTATGGTCAGCTTCTCATGGTATTTCTTAAGTCAGTTCCCCCCTCACTGCTTCAGGTCCACCTACCCTTTTCGTTCTTTAATCACTCACAGTTTTAACACAATTGAATGCTCAAAACAACTTGTGCATGGAATATTCAAACATTTGACACCCACCTTATTCTGATATTGTACAATACACGCGAGAGTATTATGCATGAAAGTAGCATGCCATGATAAATGAAGTTAGATACATTCTAAGTATATAAATATTACAATTAATAAGGCTAATTCTACCAACTGTCCTTACCAAGGAAGAAACTAATGTCAGGAGGACTTTTCTTTCTTTATTCCCAACTGAATATATATCATATTTTTCTGTTTAGAGGGGTTCTACAGTTATCCAGAAGTAAAAGAGTCCAGAAAAACAAAACAAGTTTTGCCCTAAATCTTTACTGCTTATCTGCTGAACACCAGTGCACACTCTCTTGTTTGTTGGAAGGATGAAACAAGACTTCTGTTTCCACAGAAATGTAAGAAACATAAGCTAATAGGCTTCTTGAAGAGTTTGCAATGGGCTAAGAGTGTGTAATCTCTTGCTGCAGATCAGGTGGTGCTTGGGAATCCCCCCTGTTCCTGCCCCTGCGTGTATTTTTGAATCAGAGCCTACTACAAAGAATTTCAGTAAAAGAAGTTATATCTACATATGACGCGGCTTGGGAACAAAGGAAAAATCTTCTAAGAGAAGGAAAATGCCCTTGGAGAACTAAGCGGAGTGGGAAAACAAGACATCTGCTGTGAAAGGAATTTTCACATGCATGATTTTGCATGTCAAACTCATGCAAAGATCTAGTGCTACTTCACAGTAAATGAATATAACAGTCAATTTTTTGGGCTAATATTTTGATCAAAGTATGTTTGCTTACAGTTGCTGCCTTTAGGAGACCCTTTATGAGCAGTCTGAGCCATGGCAGTGCTTTGGTGAAGTAGTTTGTAACCTTCCTAAAAAAAACTATTGGAGAAATAGGATCACAGAATAATTGATATTGGCAGGGATCACAGGAGGTCTTTAGTTCAACCTTCTGCACAGAGCAGGGTCAGCTACGAGATCGGATCACATAGCTCAGGACTTTATACAGTTGGATGCTGCAATCCTCCAAATGTAGAGATTTGCATGAATCCCTAGACTGCCACTTCCACTTGTGGGCTGTTCCCACTCCTGTTATTTACATGTATGTTCACTGTCATTTTTCTTTCTGTCACACACTGCTGAGAGCAGCCTGGGCCTGTCTTCTTGGAGTTCTCCTCATGGTCCTAGAAGGCTCTGCTTAGGCCCCCCAGAGCTTTCCATTCTCAAGGACAAACAAGTGCAGGTCCCTCAGCCCCTACTCTGTAGGGCACTTGCCCCAGACCCCATCTTGGTGGGCCTCCACTGAATTTTCACCACTTGATCTGTGTCTTTCTTGTATCGGGGTCTAAAACCGGATACAGGACTCTAGATGTCCTGTAAGGAGTGCTGAAAAAAGGGGAATCATCACACTCCTTGATGTACTGGGCATGCTGCTCTTGATCCAGCCCCAGGTGCTGTTGGCCTTGTTGACCGCACAGGCACACAGCAGGCTCACAGCAGAGATCATCTCCCACCTGAGCACCTGCCGCTTCTATCTCTGCAAAGAGCAAGTAGAGTACTGGTGGCCCTGTTTTTCACTCAGTAATTCTGAGCTGTGCCTTGAATTCAGCTGACAGATCCAGATACCTGGAGTCTGGAAAAAAAATTTTTAAATGCTTATTTTCTTCTAAAGTGTGCTTCTTTAGCTTAATGCTAGGGACAAGAAAGTGGCAATTTCTTTCCTCTGACCATATGTTATACTTTCTCCTAATTCATCCCACTCCTAGCAAGTTTTTTCCCTGACCTAGCAGATTGTATGCAAGGCACTTTTTAGAAGTTATATTACACAGACTCTATACCCAGGAAATGTTCAGAGGTACCTGAGGCTAAAATACTGTTTGTTGAGCTCACAAATTGAAAACACACATGCTGCCCTGAGAATACTGATTTTTTTTATTATTATTTTTGGAAGAAACAGGACTCTTTTCATAGGTTCAGCCACAGAAGTTACAGCTAAAGCAGCTTTGACTTGGCAATAGTCTGCCTGGGATGTAAGGTATAATACCTCCCTCTGAACTGTCACAACTCCTGGTGCCTGAGCTGTCTCCACAGCACACTGCAGTCACTTCTGTGCAGCTGTGGGCATATCAGTACCTTGTATGAGATACATCTCAAGTGTGTTGTAATGCCTTCTGGGTAGCTGCTGGAACTAAGAATGAGCTGATATACTCTCTCCGTCTGCCAGACTTATTAGTTTAGAATGAGTGTTGTGAGGACTACAGCTACATGTCTGCCAATACAGAGATTTGGGTTTTGCAGTTGGCTCAGAGAAGGGTGAGATCAAATCTGCCTGAGAAAATACTCTGTACATGTACCCTACCACAATCTCACAGCTCAGTTAAGCTATGTTGCCTCTACTATTGTTTTTTCCTTTCCAATTAATTTTAAGGTTTTGTTCATCTTAGAGGAACAAAGTGAGTTTTCACACTGCGATTCATACTTTGTTAAACCCGAAGCTTATTCTATATCATAGTTTCTCTTTCTTCCTTTTACAGACCGTTAGAGAGATAAGTCTCTGAGCCAAAAATCAGAAACCCCTGTTAATCTGAACAAACCTACACCAGAATTTACACAAGTTGCCCACTGGAGACTGAACCCTTCCTGCATTTATATCCATACAAGTATTACCTCCTCCATCTCCCAAAATCCACAAATACCCACTCAGCTGATATGAGCTGCTTCTTTCCTTTCCTGACACGCACAGGGACATGTCTGTCTCTTAAAAGCTGTTAGACAGATTGAAAGGAGGTGAGAGAACTAAAAAAGGGCCTGGGTAAAAGTTAGCTTGTTACAGTCGGTCGCCTACACCACACGAGGAGGTGACTCATGAGTAAGCAACTGCTTCATGCAGGAGTAACTCTTGGAAGTATTTTGCAGAAATGTTTTTTTTGCATTCTGTTCATGATGGGGCAGACCCTCGTGGCTTACACCAGTGCCACATCCACACAGGACTATTTATCCCATGGAACATTGTGTTTAACACACAAGCCTGATGTCATTGCTTGAAGTTGTGTGAACCTGCTGCTACAAAACCACAGCCCTGTGTGAAAATAATGCAATGTGTCTCTGCTTCTAGGAAGAAATTCTGTTGGGTATTTTAATTAAAACCAAAAATATTCTTGCTTATAAGCAAAAAACCCAAGGATACCACCCAAAATTGGAAAATTCCTATCCCCTCAGGGCATACAGTTGTCAACAAAAATGTCTAATATTTTTGGTGAATTTCATTCACAGAAAATGCACTGCAAATTTCATGAACTCTGCTTTCTGTTACTGGAGGAGAAGAGCTGTAGGTTAGAGTTTTTTAATGAAAAAGGACATGTACTGAATAAATGCTGAATATTCAGCTGTTATTCCATGACCATAAGATCTAATTATGTCAACACAAATATTTTAGCACCAAGTAAAAAGAAGCCTTAATAAAATTCAAGCAGCTCAATGAAAATAAAGTGACATTGAAGCTAAGGGGCATGGAAGTTGAAATAAATAAATGACAAAAAGCTATATATTTCAATGCCTTTTCCTTTTGTTTTTAAACCAGTTATTATTATGTGTAAAATAAGTGCAATTTCAGATAAAAATAGACTTTTGCCTTTTTCATTGTGCAGGGCATACAGTAGCACTTGCCTAAGATTTTCTGAAAGCTGTTGCTACTTGTTAAATCATTCTTCCTCTTCCTAAATAAATTCGTTGGTTCTGGAAAGTATTTGGCAGTGTTTAAAATCCCATTGCCACTGAGTCCAAACAGAATTTTGACAACGGATTAAAACTTTATTTTCCTTCTGAAAATCTTGCCCATGAGAGGAGCATCCTTTTATCCAAACATGTCCATAATCAACTGCTTACTGAACTTCCTTGGTCTCATTTAAATTTTCTTAATAGCAGAAAAGGAAAAAAAAAATTAACCAATCTCCTGTACAGACACAAACATTTCCAATTTGTAATTGCAAGGGTTAGACTGGGAAGATGTTCTAATCAGTCTCAGCAACCTTCCAGGTTTACATCCAATCATAAGTTTGATGCTGAAACACTGAGGATTTGCAAGAGACTGCTGAGAAACGATTGAAGCATTAAGAACTCTGTGTAAGGTGTTTTTCATAAAAATTTCAAATCAACAAGAAATTTGAGAAAACCATGATGCATTTGATGAGCCACAGAGATGAGCAGACAGAGATGTAGTTTATTAAATGAATTTTTCTGAATTGTTTCATTAGCTCTAGACATGAACAGTACCAACCAGTGTCTGAAAAATAGATCTTGTGCTTGGTGATAAGTTTTCAAAGATTTTGGAAAGATGGAGATGATGTTTCCCATATAAACAGAGATGTTAAAGTGTTTTAAAGCATTACTGGATAATAAAGATATAACCAGCAAGCAGCTCTTTCTTGACAACGAGAAGGGAAATAGTAAAAACAGGGTTGGGAGAATTTGTCTGCAAGTTTCCCATAGGACTACATAACTGTTAGTTAACCGAGGGTTTCTTCCCATTATTGCCCTGCAACTCAAATGAATTGCTCTCACAGGGGCTGGGATGGGCCCTGCTTGGCCTCCTTATTCTGAAAAGTCATCTTACTACTACACCCTGAAATCCAGAGTCTCCATTTTCACTAGAATTGTTGGACAAATGATTTCTCATTAGTAATTTTGAAGTAGTGTATCTACAAAGCTTATTAAACTTTTTAAGCTTTAACTTCCATATTGACATGTAAGTATAGAGGTTTGTTTTGCTAAAAGTGACATATAAAGAAGACAGTTCCGGAAACAGCAAGACTTAAAGCACCCAGTACTCTCTTCTGAATTTGAGGTGTTTCCAGCAGCAACATATTTTGATCAGAGCTGATTCTCTGTAGCTGACTCAACAGCTGTTAATCTGTTTCATCAATTTGGAAGGGCAAGAATTTTGCTGCCCCTGTTCCTGGATGATGTTGCTTGACTTATTTTTCAGTGAGTTTCTTTCTAATTTTTCTTCAGAGAGTACATTATATGATAGGGAGCTATATACTATGTGTTTGGATGCACAACTCCTTCTTTTTGTGTCTTCTACACGTGCTGTTAAGAATTTCAGTAGTTCACTTCAAATTCAGTCTTGCTTCCAGATTTCATAAATCAGTAGGATCAGGTGTAGCACTCCAGTGAGCTTAAATTCATGTCTGAGTCAGCACATGGAAATTCCCTCCAAACTCTGGGATTCCTGCCAGCATTTTCAGTATCACTTAGCAGCTTCCATCAAGCAACTTTGAATACAAACATCAGCTTCTACAGGCTCTACCTCTCCCAGTTTTTGCAGGATTTACAAGTTGCTCTGTACAGTGAAGGAACCCATAAGCTATAAGAGCTGATGAAACAAAACTCTGGAGCAGACATAAGGTCTGTGTTTCTAACAAAGTGAGATTTGCATTCCTGGTTTTCCCTCTAATGCTTCTATTCATCTTCGATCACTGGCTTTGCTTTCTGTCTTATCCATTAGTCACACTAACTTGGCATTTCTAACGTGCTCGTATAGTGACAAACATTCCTACTTCCTTCAGGGCTCATCCAACCTCATTATATGCAGTGATAACTCCTGGGGGTAAGCAAGAAAGAGGATTCACCAAACAGTTTCCTTCCCTTCCAGAGAAAACTCTCTTGTGAATAAAAGCTGCCAACTTCTTTAGTAATGTTTGCAGCCTTTATTATAAGCAAACCAGCTGAAAGCATTGTTATTTGAAAAATATTCATAGAAAGAAAAAAAATATACTTTTAATGGGAATAAATATTCAGGAGACTATTCACTCTGTTTTAAAAAGCCTGTTTATTATTCTCCAAATAAATTGGGGGTGGGAAAGGGAGGAGCAAGAACATGGTGTTCACAGATAACATGAATGTAGTTCATCTCCTAAGTATAATGCTTAGGTCATCATGACAAATAACATCATGTGATCACTCGTATGATGAAGGCAAAAAATATCTGCCATGGCTATGAGTTTGCACTTTTATTATAACTTAGAATTTACTTCTGATAAGACAAATACAGACTGGGTGTGTCTGTCTAACATTGTCTGACAAATAGGAGTTGTATTCAAATATTTGGCACAGGAGGCATTAACCCTGGAGTAGGCTTAACGTATGTCCATTTGATTTATATGGAGCTCCATTTTTCATTCTGGCTCCTGACAGAGAATTCCCAAATGAAACCAACTAAAATAGCACCACAGAGAAGTATTATCTCCTGCTCAGGTGCTGGTTCTCCTTCATCACAAGAATCAAGCTATTCTCAGAGGGTTCATCTAGCAAAGGTTGGAAATTAGATGTGTATCCAGTATTCTATTCCCTTCTTTATTAAATGGGACTCAAACCCATCCACCTCAGAAGCTGCACCCCCAGAGCAGGATCATGGGAGAGATACTTTCATAATTTTTATTCTTAGAAAGCCATAAATAAAGCTGGAAAGTAAGCCAGCAAGTATTACTTTCTAATCTGGTGATCATGACAGCTACTTCAGAGGATAGAGTCTATGAGGTAGGGAGGTTCGTACCAAATGGTTCACGTATTCTACATGAAATTGGTCGTAGGGCAAAATGCATTAAGCAGGTCTTCTCCTCCATCAGTTTTGCCCCCTTAGGCTATAAGATTATGGGCCTCTTACTCTGTTCCTATAAATTTTCAGTGATTGCATGGGCATTGCAAAGAGGGCTGGAAAAAAAGGGAAGCACTGGCTAGTTCTTTTTATTGCCCAGGAATATATTGTAGATGTGGGAGTGAAGGAGGGAGTCCCAAACTAAAATACTCTAAACTTCCACTTCTGCTTTCAGAAATAGTTTTAAATAAAAGTGTTCTTGGTACACTGTACCTTTGTTCAGTGAAAGTGTCCCCAGAGTGCCAAGGTAGGCATGAAAGTTTTTGAAGAGGCAGGATTCAAAGTCTGGATTAGCAAACTGTTCACCTGGGCTGCTTTTTTCAGTCTGAAACATGTAACTGCCCATTAACTAACTCTGTAGTCATCACTGAACACTGCCAGAAGGCAGGACAGGCTTTTTCTATGCACATCACCAACAAAATAATGTATTCCTGTTGGAACTGAATGGAAAAACTACAATGCCTGAACCCTGGAAAAAATAAAATACGTGAGCCCTAGAAAAATCCATGCATACCTGGTCAGGTCCGATAATAAATAGATAGGCATCGTATTTATATAGTACGTCAGTGATTCAAGGGACAGAAAACTGTCAGAAGGATCTTTTGTCTTTCCTAATGAAAACAAAGATGAGTTCCTGCTGGGCTGGAATGCAGAGTGAAAGTCTGTAGCAGGAACTTGGAACAGTGTGATGATGCTGCCAGACTGAAACCTTCTCAACAGGTTGCATGGCTTGACAAGGTTATAACTGACCTGCAGAGGTTTCATTAATTTCTTTGAATGAAACAGCCCTCTCTAGAATTGCCTACTTTTGTGTCAACTCCTTCAATCATTTTTTGTTTATATGTCTATTATATATTTTTAGCTACCTTGTCTACCTCTTCTTCTCTCCTCTAGAGATGACCCCTTCTCTAGTCTGATATTTTGCTGTTCCCGACCCAGAGCCTTCTCCAGTAAGACCATATTCCTGGCTGCAGGATATCTGCACTGGATGAAGTAGCTGAGACATGTAAGAAATGGTCATCATAGTGGGTCTAATCACCACAGCAACCACCCCACAATATCTCCCTACACTTGCCTGAGCTTATAAATATTTTTCCCCTTAACAAGTTCTTGGGTTCTTTAGCAGCAAGAGTTACTGCCTGATGCTTGTGTCCAGGCAAATGTCTGCTATTGCCTTGAGCTGGGGAGCAGTGGGTTTACCCAGTTATCTGGAAGGGTAACACAGCAGCCAGTAATACTGAAACAAGGATGGGGGAAAAATGGTTTGGCCAGAAGCTGCAAAATAGAAATTTCTTAAAATTCCATTTAAAAAAAACCAGTCCACATAAAATTGACTTCTAGCTGTATGGAAATTGGAGCAGAGATAAAAGACAAGGAAGCTTAGACACAGTAAGTAAACCACGTAAGACCAAAATAGCATCAGCCATTTACTACCTTGAATAAAATGGTTATGACACTTCTATAGCCCACTATTTTTGCAGTGCAGCACAAAATGCTGTCAGCCACGTCTCTCCATCTCTTTCCCCAACTCAGTAACAGGCTGGGCAGCTGTGTGGGTTTGCAGCTTCTGTCCTTTGTAGGCTGCTTCAGAGTTTGTGAAGAGAAGGGATGTTGGCCCCTCTTGGCTCTTTCATCTTCTCTGGAGTGAGAGGTCTTAGTGCTATCCATGTTGTAGCAGAGGTCTTGTAGAGTAGTAGCAGGACTCACAATATTACTTACTCTTTGTATATTTTTTTAACATTGTAAGCTATCCTAGGGGTTTTATCTCTGCAGCACCTGCTTTAACAGATCCTTGTCCATGCTGGCATTCCCAGGTCACTGCAGCAGAACCAGTCCATTCACTGTCTGTGGTTTCTCCATAGTTTCTGCCAGGCTGTCAACATAGCTTTTATAACTTGAGGGTATGGGATCAAAATAAGATGTATCTGCAAGTGCATCAACATTTAAATGGAAAAATGCCATCAGCAGTGTCTTAGAACATTAGAGGTCACTGAAGCAGACAGACCACTCCAGATATGAGTCTGTCATAAGATGTAAAGGGATAGAAGAAAAGGTATATCAACATGAATATTTAGGGAATGAGCACTACATGCAGGATATCTACAAAATAAGCATTCACGGGTCCAGAAATGAGTTGTTTAAAGACCCTCTGATTCAAATAGCAGCAGAATTGATCAAACCAGAAAAAAGTATCAAACATCTGCTTACATGGTGGTAACTACTATGTTTTCATTCCATTTCTTAAATTTTTTTTGTCCCAAAGCATCACTTCTTTTTTCAAAGGAAGCATTCCAACTCTCTAAAGCTCTCTAGTCTTTGGTGTTTTTAGAAAAATAAAAGATGATTGAATTTAGAAAGTTTATAATTAAAAAAACCCCAAACATGAGAAAATCTACGTAGCCCATACAGCAGCCTCAAATACTTATGGGACTCCCAGCTCTCAAAGGAAAATTAATCCCATTTAATTGAGAGGTGGTAGTTGCGTATTCCTAATTCAAAGTGGAAATTTGTTGCTAGCAATACTTGATCCCAACAACTCAACTTACAAGAATGGAAGCATATGTATCTCTAAAAACTATGCTATGGTCATATATCTAGTCAAGTGGTACAGGAGAGGAAGAGTCCAGTGCTTCTGATGAGCCATAATGCAGACACCTGGACATACAGCAGTAGGTTATAGATGTGTTCAGGATGGAGGGTAGCACCAGCAGCCCACCAGCTGTGTAAAGACCATGGGCAACTAGGGTGGTAGGAGATGCTGTAGACAGGACATATTGTTTGACAGACCCAGGGGTCTTCAGCTCCTCACAGACTATTGCACAGACAAGGTAAAATAGCTTAGTTAAAGCTACCAGAGCACACAGCCTTGGCTCATAAAATGATCATTTGTCCTTCCACAGTCTCTCTGGCTGTAGCAGCAGCTTCTTAATTATGTGTCCTGGTTTGAGACAAATTTGGAGGAAAAACATCCGAAATGAATGTCCCTCTCTTAGAAGGCAAATTTCAGCAGCCCCTCCCCCACCAGGTTCAGCAAGAAATTCCTTGGAGGAAAATGAAAAAACCCCTATTTATTTAACAAGCAAAGTGCACGCAGGCACGGAAGAAGAATGATGTTAAATAATAAAACCTCTCACTGTGGAGAGAACCTGGTAAATTCAGAGTCCTTTGTGTGGGTGTGGCTCTGCCCTCTCCAGAGCTGGGGTTTGGCGTGGGCCCCTCCAGGCCGTGGTGTAGGACCTCCTGGTGATATTCTGGTGTTGCTGAACAGTCCAGCAAAGAAGAAAAAGAAGAAGCCAAAGTCCCAGGAAACTCTGTGCTTTAGCTAATGAACAAGAAGCTAGCTAAAGAGCAAGAGAATGCCACTCTTCCCTGCTGCAGAGAGCTGAGAGCTGGGAAAAAAGCAGGAAGGTGCTTCCTCAGCTCCGCAGCTGTAAGAACGCAGGTGAGTGTGTGTCCCTGAGCACAAACCGCTCTGAAAAATTCGCCTGGCTTCTCTCCCCCCTCTCCTGAGAAACAGCTTAAAGACACAGAGAGGCACAGGATTCATGTCTGGCATAGTGCAGGCGATAGGGGATACAGCATCATGAAGCCACCCCAAGACAGTATGCTAACTTGATCACTTGAGATATTATGGCCGCATCTTTAATTAATATATTTCTAACATGAGCACTGCTAGTGTTTACCCATCTCTTTGATTATAAAGGAAGAAAATAAAATGTCCCTCAGTAAACTGCATTACTATCTGTCTCTAATCTCTTTCAAAACAACTATTTAGAATTATTTTAGTAGAACTCCAAAGGGAAAAATATTGGATGCATCTGGAGTTTAAGAAACAACTTACAGTTCATGAGATATTATGAAATTTGTTCACTCCTTCTTGTGATTTTATAGAACAGTTGTTGCTCAGATTGAAATTGGAGGTCACACGTTTATTTTGAATTTGAAAGGGAAAAGAAGATATTGAATGAGACCTGAGGCCTGACTGAATATCTGAGCTTGAAAATTCAAAAACTCTTCCCTTTTACATTATATTTTTGAAATGAACAGTCAATGCTTATGCCTCAGCAGAAGACCAAAAGCTGATGTGAACCGTGGTGACCTGTTTTAACACTGTCAGACTATGAGAAAATACACTGTGTACATATTTTATTCTACAATTAGAGGGTCTCACATAGAGGATAAGCATAAAGGTTTCATTTTAATCAGTCCGCTCGTTGGCATATTTTCTCATCATTTTGGAGGGAAAAAATAGCTGTTTGTACTAGAAAAAAGTTTGTGGTTTTTTCTTTTCCATTGAAGAAATTCATGTTAATTATTCTTCTGCACCTGCCTAATGGGGCTGAAGTAATTCAATTGTCATATTGTTGTAGATTGTTGCTTTGTGTAATGTATCACCCCTGCTGTTTCAGTTGAAAAAAAATTCTTTACTCCTTCATTATTCAGCAAGGCCTAATGATTATTTCAGCATTTGTACATGCTACACTGTTGTTTTGGTTTTAATTTACTTCACTTTTTTAATTAAGTACACCAGTTTGAATGGTGTTGTTGACATGCATGGTTTTGTCTTTATCAGTATTTTCTTCCATTTGCATTCTGTATCTATTGGCAATTTATTTAGGTCTGTTCTATGGGAGTATATAGATAGGCACTTTGCAAGGTTCATCATCTCATTTCACATATTATATATATCTAATGGCCTGAAACATTTGAAAATATTCTAAAAGTATTAGCTTGAAATATACACTGTTTTTACCATTGCTTTTTACTTTTAAACATTATGTTCATAACAGAAATTCTCTTAAATGCTAGGATGGACCTAATTTATCTTTCATGAAAGTTGGCTATATTATTTTTAAATTTTGAGTCTACCATAAAACTTCATTAATATATTTTTGAAGTTCATTTGAGTTGGCTTTACTTTACATCTCAAGGAAAAAAAAGAAAAAACCCTGTGTTGTTAGAAGAAATTAATGCAAATACTAAATGGGTTTCTGAAACAAGATCAGTGTTGCTGGATTCCAACAATGAAGCCATTTTAGCTTTCCAAGGGGTGATTTTTCTTCTAAACCTCAAAAAAATTTTTCTTAAGTCCCTGGACATTTTTCTTGCATTCTTTCAAAACACGTCAGGTAACTGATTTGTCATAAATACTATCCCTTATAAGCATTGCGTTAAACAAAGTTTTCCCACAGAATTAATTTGCTTCTTCTTCCTCTCTAGTCCCAAGACTTGAAAGCATTTTTCGCCAGTTATCACAGCACAGGGTGCTAAAGAAAATGGACTGAAGTGGAAATAATTTCTAATTAAGATTATTTAAACAAAAGTGGTAGACATTTCAGGGACTGAGAATTGCTCCATGCAAAATTAAAGGAACCTTAAAGATCACCTAATTCCAACCCCTTTGCCATGGGTCAGGGACACCTTTCACTAGACGAGGTTGCTCAAACCCCCATCCAACCTGGCTTTGGACATTTCCAAGGATGGGACATCCGCAGTTTCTCTGCACAACCTGTGCCAGTGCCTCAGCATTCTCTAGGAGTAAAGAATTTCTTCCTAATATCTAATCTAAACCTACTCTCTTTCAGTATGAAGCCATGAGTCTGTTGTACTATTTGTACAGGTTTTAAACCCAAGCCTGGCTTAGTCCAGCTGACAGATGTCTTATTTTAGTGAGGAATCTGTGGAAGGGATGGCATGACTTTTTTGTCATTGAAAACAGCACTGATCTTGCCAGAGAGAGGAGCAATCCCTGTGCGTTCTTTTCTGCAAAACCCATTGACCAAGCACTGGCTATGAATGTAACAAGACTTCTTTCTCCCCAGAGCTGTGTTCAGCCCTCCCGTCTCATAGTGTGTGCCTCGGTGCTGTTTGCTGAGCTTTCATTCTAGAAATGGCATGACTGAGAGACAACCCAATGCAAGAAGCCAATTTCTATGAGTCCAGATTGAACCATACACCACTGACCGTGAGAATTAACAAGAGAGGAAATAAAAGGAAGAATTTCTGTGTAAAATGAAACACAAAGCACACCACTAAGTAAAACATAGCAGCCAGTGTTTCCAGACAGCTTTTCTCCTCTTTGTTTATGTGCATTCACAATCAAATTTCATTCCCAAGATGAGCTTAGTGACTCCAAGTATTTACAAGTCATAATACACTTCTTTACAAATGGCAAAATTAGAACCCTCTCTGCTCTACACTTGTGCATTCCACTTCCTTGGGACCCCTGTCTTAAAATGTTTATGTTTTGTGAGGCTTTACAGTCTAATTTTTAGCTTCCTATATCACAAAAAAATGGTGTGGGTTTTTTAAAATTTTTTCCAAAATCTCAGATTTTCATCTCCTCAGATTTGTAGGATCTGGTACTTCATAAAAAACATTAAAACTGATGAGATTAATGGCAAAAATTTGATCTCTTGATGCTGTGTGATCACAAACATGGAGGTTTCTAGACATAATTTCAGTTCTACCTGCAAAACAATGCATTTCTTGAAGAGGTTCATTTGTGGGGTGACCAATAATTAAAATGAGCCAGTGACATTTTACACATCCAACATACAATCTCATACTGAAAGATACTGAAACAATGACACACAGATAGCAATTCAAAAAAAAAAAAAAAAAATCTCAACTGTGAGGGATTGCTAACTGGCCAATAAAAATCAGGTTTTCTCAGCAAAGGCAAAAATACCTACCCTGGGAATTTTGGGATAAAATTTTATGTATTTAAAGAAGCCACAGCAAGGAGAATGGAAATGGAGCTAAACTGTCCTAGAGACCAAGGGAAGAATCTCAGGGAATGGCAGGAAGGTGATCTGTGAGAGAGTTGGAAGACTTGAGCAAAACAGACACCCCAGCTCTGCTTGAAGGACAAAAAATTGTGGGAATGATTGGCTTCCATTGAATGTGCCGAGGAGTTCAAGTTGTCTTTGGTCCTCTATGCCAAGGAGAGTTAGAAAGCCCTCCAGGGGAATGTAAAAGAAACTTAAGTATTTTTCTCCTAATCTTTCTCTAAAAGAGTTAAAAATTTGTAAAAAATCTCAGTACAATCACTTCACAGTGCTGTTGCAGGACTCGGCTTTGCAACCACTGCTGTGCATGTTGCTCCAGGAATGCTTTGAGATGGAGGTATAAACAAAAAATCTACTGTCATTGTGCAAATATTAGGGAAATGGTGGGATTTTATTTAAGGCTCCTCCTGGAGCATGTAGTCAGGCACTGGTCAAAGCCTGCATTAATTTCTTTTACCTAATGGCTTTGCAGTTTCCTTGACCTAAGGGATATGAAAGTAAATATCAAGTATTGGCCTGCAAATCCAGACACAGACCTGACAAGCTTAATTATGAAAAAATATTTAAGCAAGTAGCCCTTGTAACAACAGCAAGAACAGTACTTCAGGCTTTCTCCTTGAAAGGCTGCTCCTGCAACAATGAATCACATCAGGAAAATAAAAATAGGGAGGATGCTGTCAGTTACTCAGGTTGTTGCGCTGATCATCTTGTGTTTCTGAAACATTTCTTCTCATCCCCAATTCAGCAACTTGACAGGGCTATTGCATTTTCATTTTGGAAATCATATACAGAAGGAGGAGAAGATGTGGGGACAAGGTGAGGTGCGACCTGCTGCAGCACGCCAGGAGTGCTGTCCCCTGCCGTGGCAGAGCTGGGGGCACCCTGGCCGGCCTGGGGTCTCTGCTCTCAGGTTCCTGCCAGCAGCCACCAGGCTCAGGTCAGCCCGCAGCTCTCCCTGTGGGCAGCAGCACAGGCTGCTGAGGAGCCGCAGGAGGAGGTGGAGATACCAAGCTCACCACTCTCCCTGTCCAAGCAGCCCCTCAGGCACCAACAGCTCTGCTCAGAGCTGGGCCGCTAAAGCTGTGCCCACTTGGACACTCTGCACGCAGTGGTGTTGAGCCAAGCTCCGGGGGAGCCAGCTGCCACCTGAGCCCACGGAGCAGAGGAATCTGCAAGTGTGTCCTTATTGTGCTTTTGCTCAGATGAGTCAGCCTGTTCTCTCTCTCTGCCCCTGAGCACAGCACCAGCTCCCTGCTGTCACACCTCCTTTTGTACCCCCACAAGGCTGTCCTCCAAGGCTGAAAGCTACCCTCAGTCCTGCTAGTCCTTCCAGTCCTCCCAATCCTTGAACAAATCCCCATTTCCATAAATATCTGTCTTAAAGTGCATCTTCCCTTCTCTAACCTCCCTGTGCCACCCCTTGGATTGCTGGAGCACTGCAACTCTCCCCCCAGCTCTTCATCTACACTGCTATCCTTCCCTTCAGCATCACCATCTTCTCAGGGGCTCCCAGTGAGCTTGGGAACAGACAGGCAGTGCCAGAAAGCAAAGAAGAGGGAGGCCCACAGCTCAGATACCACACAGTCACAATCACAGAATATTCTAATTTGGAAGGAGCCCACCAAGATCATCAAGTCATCATCCAACTCATAGATGAATGGCCTGCACGGGGATTGAACCCCCAACCTTGGTGTTATTTGCATCATGTTCTGACCAGCTGAGGACAAAGCCCTTCTGTGTTCAATAGGAAAATGCCCATGTGACTTCTGGCTGAAATCTCAATTCAGTGGGCAAGAGGTCTGGATCATGGGTATCTATCCAGATGGACATGTCAGGAAAGCAGAGCAGCAGCTCAGCAGCACAGGGTCATAGAAAAACATTAGCAGCTGATTAAAGGGGGAAAAAATCCTACCCCATGAAGATTCATTCTGCTGGACTTCCAGATGGAATTCAGCAAACGCAAATTTTTAAAATTATTTTAATGCTTCTTCAGGTTTAAAATTACCGCACAAACTTTACTATGGAACTCCTCTTGATATCTACATGATTATAGACTATTTGCATCTCTCATATTTTTGCATGTTGATAACTTACTACTGTTTTGTTGCAACCCTCACCATTTCCTGAAGTTTTATTATTTAGAATTTATAATGTTTTTATTTCATAGAAAAAAAATTATACTATTATGTTCCGGACTAAATAATATTTTTAAGCTTCAGCAATTTTCAGTGCTTACAATTAATTAAATACAGCACATTCAAATAGATAAATTCCAAATGGTACTGAATCATTTTTTTAATGTTAACTGTATGTTTTATGGACTTATTTTCCTTGTATGCACTTTAAATATTTTATTGTTTTATTTTATTATTGCTTTTTATGTGATTTCAAAACAAGAGATTCCTTGTCCCATTGTCTTATAAATTAGCTTAGCATGCTACTGCTAGAAATATTGCAAGTAAATATTGTATATCTGTTAATATAAATGGATCAGCATTTCATTTATAGTTTACAATTCTATTACCAGCCATTAGACTTTTAGACATGGAAAATTCCATCTCAGATCCATTTTTTTCATCCATTCAACTAGGGAAATTGTATAAATATGACACATTCTTCTACACTGTGTTTAAACAAGTTACTATTTTTTAAAAGGAGTCAGTCTGTTTGCTGTTTCATTTTTATCTGTTTCTGTAAGCACTACTGCATTTTATGTACTTTTAAAATTTCCCAAATCCTTCATAACTCCTATTGCTTGCTCTAAAATGCAACCAGTACTATTTCTAAAGAATTGTAGATACAATATATTGACCTTATTGAAAGTCTATATCTAATTTTCTTCGAGGCTGAATCACACTTTTACAAGGATCTGGTATGCAGAGCTTAATTTTCAAGAGGGCCACACAGTGAGATTTTAGGGAACCATTCCTGGTCCTTCCTGCTAAAATCAGCTTTTCTAGAAATCCCCACTGTATCTAGGCACCTCTTCAGCAGGCACATTCTCCAAAGCACTTGGGTGCATTTCCATATCAGTCACTTCCGCTGTTTATAAAACTCTTAGGCAGAACACACTTTATACCATGCTAGCATGCATGGCTGTCCTGGGTGGTGAGCTCATCTGGCTGCTTATTCTCTTGTCTGAGAGCAGAGCTGTGTAATGTGTGCAGCTAGCCTTGCCTCTTATGTTGGTGAGGTCCTCTAGGTCACAGTTGTATGTTTGTTTTCTCCATCCAGTGGGTAATTTGGTTTTTAATAATGTTTTTGACCCCATTTACAGATTGCGTGCCATAACTAGGAAGGGATGGGCCCTGCAGTAAGTAATTAAGTCTGCAGGAGCAGGGCTGCTTATTTTTCATTGCAGCAGATAATCAGAATGCTGTTGCTCAAGTGTAAAATGCAGAAATTAATGATCCTATATAATACAGATTAAAACTTTCATTTTAAAAACTATCAGTGCAGAAGAACAAAAGTAGGGAGCCCTGCACCCACTTTGGAATTTCAGTGTATGATACCTCTAACATGCTTGGAGAAGCTGCCTGCATATAAACCAGAACAAAATTCAATCATGTAATAGCTTAAATAAATGATCAGATCAGAAATCTTAACTATGCAGCCACCCTCATTGCTACTTAGAAAAAGGCACTGTTGAGTGCAAACATCCTCCAGTAGGTTTTGTAACCTTCAAGTTTTTATGGGTTTAATAAAGCAGAATGATTATTTTCTATGAGAAGAATAAAACTGCGCATTAGAAAGAACAAAGACTATATTTCTAACTCCTTAAAAGGCTTGGCTTCAAAGAAAAATAAGATTTTTTTAGAAGAGTAACATATTACTCTGAAACCCACAGAACTTCTTTATGTATGTGCACAGGCATCTAGAAACTAACTGTGTTGTTGCCACATTGTAGTGAGTATTCCTACAGCCTGAAAGCAGATTGGGATCCCATTTTGCCAGGTGCTCTTCAATAAGCAAGGATGGCAATAGAGTATAAATAGTAATCTTGTAAACAAAGAGATCACACCATAGTTCTACTTGTTCTGGTTTGAGTGCAGATGACATACAAAGGCTGTCAATGGGGAAGATTGGACAAAAGTATATGAGGTAGATAAACTACAGGTGACAAAGCATTCAGAAATAGGAAAATACTAATTTCTGTGCTTTTTTAGAGAATTTGAATTGTTTTGTTTACACCAGAGAGAAAATATTCTCAAATCAATAAAACGCTCAATCAGTATCACGAAATGTCTGTAACACCCCTGCAATTTGGGGAGGCACTTGAAGAAAAAAAGGATATTTCTTTGTATCCTGTACTATTTAAATACCAGTAGTCATAGACTGTTTTTCTGGGGATCATATTTCTAGACTCTCTTTCACTTCTCTGACTAGGCTTATTGAAAATGGTTTCTTCCGTAAAATCATCATCTTTTTATTTCATTAAAAAAAAATAAAAATAAAAGGTGATAATATCCCCTTTGCCAAATGTCTTTGGATAGTCTTTATTCTGATTGCCCTGACCCAAAAGGGATCGAACATGATCCTGCTCTGAGGCAGCATTGCAAGGGTAGGCCCAACAGGAGTCCCTCCATTGCATTGAGTGACCTTTAAATAAGAAATTTCATCCTTCTCCCAGTCTCTCAATTTTATGTGAAACTACTTAGGGAGGAATAAGAGAGTGAGAGAACCTTAAATAGAAAAATGGTTTGTAAATGACAGCCTATCCTTTTTCCATGTAACAATTTCTCAGTCATAATAACAGTACACATCTTTTTTCTTTTCCACCAGAATAACTGCATTTACCTTGCCATTAATAATTCACTACATAATCACTGAGGATTTGAAGAAGAGAGGATGAACCCTACCAAGAAAAGAATCCGACACCTACTGTCATATACATTCTTCTCACCAGTAGACCTCATAAATGGCATTTTGTGCTACTTTGCTGTATACACAAAGGAGGAGAAAAACTTGAAGAATCTAAGAAGTAATTTTCACATGCTTCCAATGTGATTTAATGCATACTTTGACCAGTTGTTTTTGCTAGAACTTGAGCAATCTCCCTTCCTCTGAGAACCTACAAATCTCTAACAACAAACTCTGCTGCAGATGATCAGATGAGTAACACTCAGATAGAGCCTAAATCTGGAAGCAAGGCAGATATATATGCTTTTATACCTTTTTCTTTTTAACTTAAATTTTCATCTTTCTGATCTACTGATGATCGTTTTGTTTTGCAGTTAGCTGGTGACAAAGCTAACAGAAAGTGATTTCTCACAGGGACTCTCTTCCCTGCCCCTATGCAGTGATTTTTCTGTCACAGTGATGTTTGAAATTCATTTTGCCTGAAATTCACCATTTCACTACAATGCTGAAATTCAGTAGGAAACCATTGTAAAACATCTAGAATGGTGTTTCTTGTCCACAATGGCCCTATCTATCTGCCTGACTTAGGATAAGAACAGGCACCTTTTCCACAATTCCTGTATCCATTTTGCTAGTCCTGAAAGGTCAAGGTATTGGTCTTAGCTTCTACATCAAAATGCTGAGAGTTTCATTATATGGTCTATCATGAGCTCATGATTTTGTCACGGTGAACTTGGTAGCAAAAGAGCACCAATAACCTACTCTTCAATTTTCACTCTAGCAGCAACACTACAGCAGACTTTGCTTTATGTGGTGCAATCGATTCAAGGGATTTGCGTGCAGGGTTCAGTAGGTCAAATTCGATTGCTGAAATTCCAGTGTTGAGATGCCCGAAATACTGCAAACAGCATTTTGAACAGTATTAATGTACTCACCCTGAACATCAGGCAATCAAAAATGTACAGCTATTTGAAATACATTTTGAAATTATTACTTCTGTAGAGGAAATTTAGTGAAAAGGCTAAGAGGGTTATAAAACAAACATTTGATACAGGGGTACAGAGCCAAATTCAGTTTTAGGTCAAATCCAATGTGTTACAGAAAATATTGTTTGTAACAATGATATTTTCAGTCAAATCCAGGCAGAATGAAAAAGGAAAGGCGGAAGGAAAACACAACATAAAGAACAACACAGGACAATTGTCTTGCAATATCTTCAGCTGTCTCACACAGACTGTCATATATACGAATTCAGTCCTGAGCAAAAGCTGTTATCATGTGCCTCAGACAATAGCTTTACTTACTCCGAGAGCAGGCCCACATTACCTCAAAAATCTGGAATATCCAGAAGATCCATTTCTGAGTAAACCATGGCAACCTCACAGCCAGCACGTAGCAGAACTTGAATGACTGAAATGTCTCTGTACCTCGATATGGGAGAGCAACTTCTTCTTGGGGGAGGATCAAGATGAAGGAAGTCAGTGGCTTGAAGGAGGAAGTAGAGATCTGTGAAGAAGGAGAGGGAGGAACACAGGGAGGAACTGAGACTCCTGTAACCTAAGGCAATGAGCAAGGGAGATGAAGTGTGAGGAAGGAGAGGACAAGAGACCCTCACTCATATTTTTCTGTACCATCACCACAAGTACCTTTAATCTTACTGATTCTTTTATTTCACCAGTAGCTGCCTACCCTACTCATATGGACCTTACACGCACTTTGCCTCCAAATCTGTCACTGCCCCTTGCACTGAGAATCTGCTTTGGAAGCTAGCTTTACCTGTAGCACTGAGAAGCCTGGAAGAAGCTCCACTTGCAGGGAAAACTCCTTAAATTCCAAAGGCAGCTATAGTTTTGAAACACTGAGAAAATTTCAGGGGACTTTTTTGAGAGTTAGCTGCCAGCTGTCATCGAAATTGTTCAGATCATTCTGGACGCTCACAAGTCTTCAGTGTTTGGACCCACTTGCAGCTGTTCCCAGAGCAATTTAAGTCTTAAGAGCCTCAGAAGAGTCCAGGCACTGGACAGGCTTTGAGTCTCTCAGTACAATTTTGTGTGAGGAGGCAATTCAATAAAACCTTCTTGGGAAATGAAACTCCTGTTTCACAATCTGTCCTGGACTGAGCACTGACCCTGTGGACCTCTTTATGATTTAACCCTGCCCCTTTCCCCAGACCATGATGAAGGCCCTCTGGGAGTCCATCCTGAACCTGTGCAAGCACCTGACAGTGTCCCTGGGAATGAAACCACAATTCTGCACAGTGTTTTTAATATCTTCTGCAGACCAAATTCCCCTCAGCTTTGCTCATCCATCCCTGGTGGTGTACCAGAGGTGGTTTTTTTTCCCCAGGAAGGCACATCACTCTCTGTATCATTTTCCCTCAAGGTGAATAGTATGGGTACCACTCTTCGAAAGTATCTGAAACTTAATCTGTTGCAGGATTCCCACCATCAGCCCCCTCAGGTGGCTCATATCTGTAGCTGAGAGATTGTTTCCTTATCATTCCTGTACAGACCTGCCTTGGAAAACCAGCTTGCTCTGGGTGGAAGACATTTGCTTGTCCATCTACTTGAGGATGATTAACAGCACTCTGCTATCACTCCTGGGTTAGGGTTAATTGAAGATGATGCAGGGAAGCCTCAAAGAGACAGAGCTTGCAGACTGAGACCTGAATCACACAGAACCCAGGCAGAAATCTTAAGCTGCAGACAGCACCTCCAAACTTCACGCAACCAACCTTGCAGTGGAAAGGGGGAAGAGGTGAGGAGCCTGTGTGCCTACTCAGCCACCTGCTAAAGACTCTGCAAGCCAGAAGTTTCGTAGCCAGAGACATGGACAATGGGGGCTCTTGCCTGTGGGACAGACTAGGAGCAGACACTTGGAGTTTCATTATTAGACATCATATTACATGCCATTAGATTCCATACATTTGCTTTCATGTTCAGCTAATAATAATTTTTGACTGGCACTGAGAATCTCAATGCAAGGATCTGGCTGCCAAGGTTCCACCAAAAATGTAGCCTTTTCTTTCATTTAGTTTCATTGAGCAAAGCAGCAGCCGGGCTCCCACTGGGGTCACTGCCCTGCCTGCAGATAGTTCCATCCATGCTCGATCCTTTATTTAAAAGATATATGTATCTTTCTCTCTCTATGTGTGTGTGTGTGTATGAGAGAGAGAGAGAGAGAGCTGAAGAAAATCCCAGAACACCTGTATTATTCTTCTTTCCCTTTCTTATCTTTTAGTTCTTTAAAAGGAAATTCAAAATAATTTATTCATGCCTATTTCTCACCGTTTCTTCATTGACAATAATGTAATTCTCATTAGACCCATGGATGGGAAGTTACATGATTCTTTATTTCAATATAAACAGAAGCTGGCAAATGAATTCCTTTCAATTTTAGTTGGATATGTGAGTTAAATAGAGGGTTTCAGTTGTTTTTCTCTTAATAATCAGTCTCATTTTTAAAAACCTCATCATATTTTTGTACAGTGGAAAAAAAAAAAGCTCCAGTTTTCAGCTAAAATGTATGGATATCATTTGCAGAACTGAAAAGGGAAGCCAGCTCATTAAGCTCACCACCATTCACAGTTGTTTATAAAGTGGCCACATTAAGAAACCCTCAGTGTTTTACTTTGGTAGAATATCAGCAGTCACACCATATATGCCAGCAGTCACACCATATATGAAAGGGATTTCCAAGACAGAAAACATTCCCAGTGCATTGACTAAAATTCAACACTTTTCACAAACATTTCAGGTTGTTTCAAATTGTTCCAATTTCCATTATCTTGTATAGTCACAGCATTTGGAAACAAAAAAGACCGGAGTAAATGCATAGGAAGTTAAAATGTCAGAGGTCCCCTAAATAAAAGCAGTGTAAAATAAAGAATACCAAGCAAAAAATCTCAGTGAGATTTCTGCACTGTGGTTACATACCAGGTTTAATCAGGCAATTTATGTAGCCAAAGCTTCTCTTATCAGTTTGGCAGGGTTTTGTTTTTATTTTTCAGTGACCCAGAGACCAACCCTAATTTTAACAAAGCTTTAACATGCATGTGTGCCAGTGAAAAATCATGTGCATTTTAAATTTCTTTCACGCAGTTTCATCAGTCTATTAGAGCAAAGATAGAATTTCTAAATTGTCAAAAAGATGCCAGTTTCGGGCGTCCTTAGGATAAGCCAATCTATTCAATTCGGACAAAACCCACCAGTACATAATAGTCTTTACAAGCTCATAAACCACCATACCACCCAAGATGTTAACAAGCTGGCATGTTTTGAGCATCAAAGATAGAGAGGAAACTGTGTTTACATGTTTGGCACAAAAACTAATGAGGAAAGTCAATTGGCCCTTTGTCTTGAGGGTCTGAAGAGCTGCGCTCTAATGTTTGGTTTCTTGGTTGGCACTTGTTCAAGTAATCACTCGTGGCCTGACAAAGCAGCACTTGTGTTTTATTAGTGGCCATGCTGAACTCTCCTGCCTGGGCTATGTTGTCTCTCAATAGAGCACTGCACCAGAGGGCACACTTATTTGAAAACACTAAATCAGAGCATGATGATCTTTGCCCGACAAATACAACCAAGAGAGGAGGAAAACTGTGACAACAGCTCTCCTTTTGTTAGAGAAAGTGTGGAAACAACAACTGGTGTGTGTGCATGTGCATGCATGTAAGAACAGTCCTGAAATACCAATGACAAAATGAGCAAAACTTTGTTCCCACAATGAGATGCTCAGAGCCAACTGGATTTGCTCCATGCTTGGGAACAGGACATTGGCAAAGCTAAAATTCATGTTGCTCACAACTGGGAGAGCAGACATAGCATTGTTAATGTCTCGGGTCAGTCTGGCGCCGGCGACAAAGCTACGGGCTCAAGAAGAAGTCGTATAGTGCAAAGAATTTAAAAGCCACTGTTTCATCTACTTAAAACAGGTAAAAGTCAAACCCTGGAGGGTTGGGCTTCTTTATCTGATGAAACTCAAACCTTCAGCTTTCAAATACTTTAAAAAGCACAAACTCGTCAGCAAAATTGGGCTGAGATTTGTGACTTGGGAAATTGGACTTTCTTGTGAAACTGTTGGTACTCCTTGCCAGAAAGATGAGAGCAAACTTGCAAACTCTGACTCATTGCAGCAGTTCCACTGACTGTAAGAAATAATTGCACGTAGATGAATTAACTGTTCCACTTATGATGTCTGTATGTAGGAAAGTCACCAGTCTGGAGGTGAGGAAGAAAAAGCCCAGAGGGATACAAAAATGAAAAATAATGACTGAATCGAAGATCCTTTATCTTGGGCTATTCTGTTTAAACCATCTTTTCCTGTCACTTAGAATCTCCTACATAGGATATATAGAATATATTCAAGTATTGCAACAAAGTTTTATATGCCACCTCCACTTAGCTTCACTAATTTAACCAGAAAATCTAGTTTTAGTGCAGCTATCTACATGTTAGATGTATGCTTAATAACATCCAGTTTTGTAGGTCTAATCTCCAGCATTTTCCAAACTTGGGGAGGGGGGTGAGACAAATAGCAGGTGAGTTCTGTTTAAAATGTATTTTTAAAGGACAAGAAAAAAATCCTAATAATTTTTGTTTCAGTGATACTTGAGTCTGAAATTAAATAAATGCAATATTAAAGCCTTATATATGAAGAACTATTTTTGTTTTCACAGTTCAATATTTGGAATTAATTTTGAAAATTTTCCTGTACTATGATTATTTACAATCATATTACAATTTAAATTATATAAAGGGGGGGGAGGGGGGGAAGAAGGAAATAAAATAGTGCAAGAGTCATGTCAAATAAAAAAAACAAAACCAAAGCTAAAACCAAATCAAAACCAATCAAGAATTTGGTCTCTGAGGTTTTTTAATTTTATAAAGATGCAGCGGTTTTCTGAAGATCAAAATATGGCTCGCTATATCCTTTCAAAAAAAACCAAAAAACTTGTCACATTTCAAACAAACTAAATATTACACACATTATAACTGAACAGTCTCTAAACTTTTCCTGCCACCAAAATCATTAACTGAACTGTGAAATTCTGTAACAATTCTGGAACCATACCAGAGGGACAACAAATTGTGTTTTCAGTAACTATGTGTCTGAAGAGTCAGCTTTTCTTAATTTTTGTATAAGATTCTGAGCATAATTTTTGGCTTTCAAAGAAACTGTAGTTAATAGGTGCCGTCTCCAGCTCAAGATGATCATTGAATTTCATCAGGCTATATATGTGGCAAATAATGCTGTATTTCTTGTCTGATAAAACTCTAGTGCAGTGGGTATAGTAAAGCATTTCTGCATTCAGTTAGGTCTTGGCAGCTGCTACTTATCTGTCCTGAGACTAAACTCAGCCTCAGGAGAATACCTTGTAGGATTATTTCAGGGCACTGCAAAGGATGTGCTACTTTGACACTAAATATATATTCTTACTGTAGTCTTAAGGCTCCTTGGCACACTTCCCCAACACCTTCCCTCAGGAGATAACTCACAGTGAGTACTCATTTGCACTTTTTAACCTGCCCTCTGTTGAATACTTAGAGGTTCAGGACTAAAATCCAGTTTTAGCAGGAGCTAGTGTCTGCCCAGTGAAGATGCAAATAAAGAATTCCATAATTGTTTTGTGAACTGAGTCCAATATACCCCCATCTGTACATGCCCTTAAAATGCTAAAATGATAGAACTTTGGTATTTGGCTCTGCTTTGGAATATGAAATAGACATTATTTCTCTATTATACAGCAAAGTTTCTTTCTGTCATACAGGTCAGGAATCAAGCAATCCCCTTAAGAGTAGTGTAGGAATGAAAGAGTAAATGCAATATATAGCTGACACTGAACCTTTTGAAAAACAGTCTCTATTAATTCAGACCTGTCAATACTTAAGTTTACCTAGGAGACCAGCAGTTTCTATATTCTGTTTTTGTTTTCTCTTCAAAAATTTGCCATTTATTTCAGCAACACATTTTTTCAAACATTTTACAAGCCTTTCCTTGTCTTAAGGGAAACATAGTACTCCCACTGTTTTAGGGATTACTGTTAACTTGTGCATTGTAATGGTGTGAATTACACTTTAAAACACAAATAAGGCATGTAGCAGATAGAACAGCATAAAGAAATTTTCATTACTTCCTTCAAATTTCGATCCAACTGGTAATCAATTTCTTAAATTTCTGCTTTATTTGTCCTCACATTTTCATTTTCTCTGTGTTTTGGATGATTTAAAAATTATTACAGTGGATTTTGATAACTGTGTATTATGGATACTGTTTGCTGGTTTACAAAAGACTAATTGCATAGTGTTTAGACGTATTTCTTTTATAAACAGGAATTATACATTGATTATTGTTTCATTCTAACAAAAGTAGTCAGAATTAAGTCATGCATGTATGGGTTCTGCTGAGAAAGCTGCAGACCAAGCAATCAAAAAAGATAAGAAAAATTAAATGCTTTAACTCTAGAATTAACTTTCCTCTATGAAATACAGTTATTTCTTATTTCCCCACTGTTTAACTTTTTTCCAAATATTATCAGGGAAAATGCTGGGTTTCTAATTTTTTTCCTTGAAAACCGAATCTCCTATTTTGAACTGACACTTTTATAACCTGCTAACCTGGTATGTGCACAGACACATGGAAATTATTTGCTTTGTGAATGAAAATTTTACAAAATATATATGTCTGAGAGCTAGTATTCGTGGTGCCTATGCAGTATTCTTATAAGGCAAATTCAGTAAAGGCAATGTCCTCAGCACTTACACCTTTAAACATTTCTTGGTAGTACAAAACTCAAGTTTCTTACCTATAAAAGATGGAAAACAGAATCACACCATTTGAATGTGTAGCTTGAAAGTGAATGTAGCACTTTACAATACAAGTTATTTCCTGGAAGTTAAATTTATGACGGGCTGGACTAAAGCGAGCGAAAAAGTGGTATCACACTATCACAGCGTGACAGATACCTATAAAGGATGTGATTCTACAGCACTGCCAGCAGAATTATGAAGAATAGGAAATGTTTTAAGGAATTTTTACCCTAAGCCTTCATGGAAGTTTAGAGACACAGAAATTTTAGTGCTAAAAAAGTAAATGTGAAAAATATCTATTTTATCTGTGCTGTTTACACCAATCAAAAGATACATTCACTGTGGAAGTAGAATTATAACAATAAAAGCCTTTCCTTAGGCTTTCTTTGTTAGAAATATCTCTGTGCAGAGGAACAGATAAAGTTAGCATCAGTATGTTTCCTAATAGTGAATCTTCTGCAACAGGGCTCTCTCCATTATTATAAGTATGAATGCTTCTATGGATATATTCGTTCTTGGACATAGTTGGCAATATAGTGCCTGAATCAAATGAAAGTAGGAGTAAAATATTTGTATATCATTTGAGAATTAATGACTCTTACACGATACAACAATAGAAATCTCTGGACCTGAAAAATGGAGATATTAATGAAAATACCTTCCGTATGAAACATTTCCAATTTCATCAACTTCCACAAATATACTATTTAGTCCTTTATTTTTCAGCAAGTTCCTATAAGACTTGGAAAAACCCTCTACTCTTCTTAAACTACATCTTTTCAAAAGCAATACAGAATGCTAATTTTCGTTTACTCAGACAAACCTCTCATTTTCTTCATTGAGAACTCTCCATTAAACTAAACATCTAAACCAATGTGCTGCTTTAGTAACTGGCTAGACTACTAAATCCAAACAGCGGCACCTAACAACATCATCTTGATTGATTTCAAACTGCACCTGTCCAGAAATCCTACTGATAAAATAGAAAACAGAATTCTGAATCTTCAGATGTTTCTGTTTGAAGATTATTTACAGTCCTAATTTCAAACACTTCCATTGTTCTGAACAATTTCTGTGTGAAATTTTCCTTACATGTTTTTATTAGCTAATGATTTTTCTTTGGTCCTTAGCTTTGAGCTTTGCAAGCTCAACACATACCCTTTACCTTGGCAAGTTATTTTTCCAGTGGTAGCATCATGAAGTTCCCATTCTTAATGCCAGGAAAGCAACACAAATTCATGCAAATAAATTACATTGCCGTACACAACTGGTGGAGACGTGGGAGATGGACTTACTAAAATTCATATTTAAAACATTTTTGTGTTCATATGGCACACTCAGCGCTTTTAAATTGAACCATCAGGATGTGGCATATCTGCTTTGTTATGCCTTTGATTTCCAGGCTATGTACTGGTCGCAAATGACAAGTATGCATGCATTCAGAAATACAGGTATTTTTCAGAAAGACCTGGAGCAGTGGCTTCAGTTTCCTCTTTCTTGCAAAAGGAAAGGTAATGGACTATATTCGCTCTGTCCCTGAACAGATCTGGCAATGAGGTCTTGGAATTAGTAAACAGAGTGAGAACCCTCTGGCCAAGAAGCTTTTGCAGAGTTGTGAGGATGGGCGCATGCTGACCGAGGCACTTTGCTTCCACCAGCAGCTGCTTGGCCGTCCCACTCCTTCATCTTAATCACCCTGCCTCTCAATGCAAATCCCAGTGCTATAGAGGAGTGTGACATGGGCAGCTGAGGTCTTTCTTCCTTGCTGAAAGAAAGAAGTCTGTTTGCGGAGGGTCCCCTCCACGCTTGGATGAATGGATAAGCATCGTTCCTGCACACATACAGCCCTTGCTGACTGAACATCATCATTTCCTTGGTCTAAGAACGTGGGGACCTGAAACCTCAGCAGTTCCTCAGTCTGTCTGAACTAAGGCTTATTAATGCATCACATAAGGCTCTTGTGTTGAAGGATTTTAGTCTAAAATATAAGCAAATGAAAACAAGCACAATACTGTGGGTGTTACATGGAGCCCTAATTTTTGTGCTCCCAAAGGTCCTGTACACTTTGACAATAGCCCCGGTGGACAAAATCTCTAACCACGTTTCTGAATAGAAAATCTACTTCCTGCAAGTTCGATTAAGCTAGCTAATTTACAGTCAAACACACTAATTTCGAGACAGGTTCTTCTGATGTTTTCCCTCTGTTTGCAATTTGCATCTTTAAATAGCTTGGTGTTTCAAAGCAGCAGCGGCAGTAAGGTCACAAGGTTTTATGTTAAATAGCAACATCCTCAGCTTTTTAAAGAAGAAACAGAGAGCAGCTGATCTGATGGAATATAATTTTCTTTCTTTCCCTTTTTTGCTTTGGGGTGAGAAAAAGGAAGGATTGGAGCTTCTTATGGATCACAGACATTTTACTCTGGAAGAAAGAGCAGATCTATAGGTCTTTGTGCTCTCGAAAGCAACACAGAATCACAGGTGTCCTTGATTATCAAGAAATCCTCTTCTTTTCTAATGGTTTGCCTTTCTCTCCCTGAGAACAGCAGGTCATCTTTCGGGCATGAATATCTCATTTTAAGGGGCACAAAATTCAATCTTAAAAGGAAAATTTTAAATTAGGTATATGCTGAATTTGAAGATTAAAAAAAAAAGAAATGCTTGTCAACATTCAGTATGCCATAAATCCAGGCGGTGCTGACCCATCCAGAGTAAACAGTTATAGTAAACAGATGTTTCTCAATCAATTCTGCCTGTGCTATGTTTCCATTTCTGAGGAACAGTGGTAACAGCACAGCAAATAAAGTGTGACACAATGACACCTTGCTTCAGCCTTTTTCCCAGCAAAATTTCCTTTCCCCCACCCCCTTTTTTTATGGTCACACAAAGTGAATTTCTGGGCTATGGCTACCCTGAAGCAGCTTTTCGTGCCTTGGGAGACTGGCTGGTCACTGGGATTGAAAAAGCCTGGATCTCAGAGCTCCAAGCAGTTTTGACAGTTGCTGAAGACATGTATCAGTAAATACTCTAAACTGAACTTAGCACAGCATCAAAGGCTCCCAAGCCGAGCTGCCCTGACAAAGCTATTCTCAGCCCATCAGGGCTCTGGGACATGCAGCCTCACGCTGGAAATGCTGCTGGCTGAATTACTCTGTGGCTCTGCATCCACCAGATTTAAAATCAATGTGTTTTTATCTCACAAATGTAGACGCACCTAAGTTTGAGAGGGGCGCAGCAAGAAATGCTGAATATCATTAAAATCATTGCTGAAAGCAATGGCTTTTGTATAATTACGTGTTCGTATGTATAGGTATGAATGTATAGATGGGTGAACACAGGATGTGTATCTCGACAGGTAAAACTAAGTTAGAGTAAAAGCAGTGCCTATACCTCACATTACAACTAATACTGTGACTGATATATCTAAAAGTAATCCTAAGGTTGTCAGTTCTAAAATGCTGATACATAAAAAAATGTCAAGGCATTCCTGGCGACAGGGAAAACATGCTTTGCCACATGCACAGAGGAAGATACAGATGTTCTGACCTATGTGGAAAAAGATAAACAGAACAAAAATATTCATTTTGAAGCAGATATAATGGTAATTTTATCACTGAGGCCTCTTTGGGGAAAAAATGCAGTATGTGATACATTGCACTTTTGCTCCACTTACGAGTCAGCAGATACAATTAAGACAAGACAGTTGGGAAATTTAATTCAGTTTAATTCATTATATATTTTTCTCTTTCCAGAGAACCATGTGATGTGGTAGAAGATAAGAAACCATGTCTTGTCATTCAATATTTATTAAGCAAACCAAAATAGCCTGTTTTGCAGAAAACAAATTTCATTTTGCCTGTCATACTACAACCTAGTGCCAATCTGATCTGTTGTATAGTCTCACTGAATCCAGTGACTTTGAAGTATATTGTGTATACAAATGTCTGGCTGTAAGCAGTCCTATGTATCAGCACGTGTGGAGACCAGCATGAACTTGCCATTCAGAGAAATACAGGGCTGTGAAGAAGGGGAGAGAATTCTGTTACCTTCTCTTCCTTATTTAGGTGCTGCAGAAGGATGTGAAAGTAGTTCAACAAGGCAAATTATACAAGAACAGTTCTTTTGAGTATGTTCTGATGTGTGCAAACATGACATATTTAATTAGTATTACATTCTATCTCTTATAAGAAATCCAAGATTTGAGATGGGATAATTATCTTTTAACAACATACAGCTGCTAAACTTCTCAGGAATATGGTACCCAACACGGGTTCTTAGAGCACGTCACAAATAACCACTTTCACGGCAGAACATTTATAAATGTCACGTCATGGAAGACAAAAGCTACTGTAGAAAAAGGGAAACATTTTTGTTCTTATAGATAAAGCAAGGCCTCAGAACCTCACACCTGTGCAGCAAGCAAATGTGATTAAAGGCAGAACAAACAAGCAAAAATCTTGCATTAAATAGATCATGAATTTGCTTGTGGGTCTGTAACAGATGTGTTACTACGGATGCTTTGTTTATCCAGTTGCAAGACTGTCGAAGAGAATCATTCCAGTGATGCTGCTTATCACGCTTTTAATTCTGCTCAGGCAAAACTGTTAGCTTTGAAAAAGCAATTTTTTTTTGGCCCTACTCTATCTGGCTGCACAGAATTTTCAAAGCACCACAATGTTGTAAAAAATGCCCTTTTAATCAGATTACCCTTGGCGAACGTCCCAAACTCAGGCTGAAGTGCAGTGCTTGTGGTTTCTCAACAGCTTACACTAAGCCTGCACCATGGAAATAATCTACTTTTAAAACCCAGGAAACAAATCGACTGCACTAAGGACATAAGTCGCTGTCATTAGGGAGTGATTAAGCTAAACATTTTTATACACTCTGGTAGCCCAGTTTCATATTGTGTACCTCTGTGCCGAGAGAAAGAATGGCACCCCAAATAACTGCTTGTTTGATTCTGGCACCCCAAAAAGATCTGGTCTTACACAAATTAAACTTAATTTTCCTCTAATAATCACAAGAGGAAAAAAGAGGGGGAGAAAGAGAGAGAGAGATTTGCTTTTAATGAATTAGAAAATTCAGTAAAATCAGCTTTACAAGCAATAAATCAACTGAGGATCATGAGTTTGATTAAAGACTGTACACGATATTTTTTGACACACATTAGCCTCTCCTAAAAATCATGTCACCTTATATTAAATTACTGCTACTTTTTTTATACAAACATATTTCCTTTAATACATAATTTATATTGGAAATTCTGTGTGTTTTTGAAGAGGCAGATACCATTTTTAAAATTTACCATTATAATGCCAGGTCTTCAACTTTCTGTGATGTTGCATTTTTCATAGTGGGAAAATACGACACTGAGATATTTAAACAGAAATTATTGTACCTCCCTCAATTTTCCTCTAACAAAATTGCAAAGAAAGGATATGGATCTGACTCTAATCAAATTATCTGGTGTCTGAGACCATCTTGCAATTTCTGTACTTGCAGATCCTAAAGAAGAAAGGATCTAGATGTCAGATCCTGGTGCATGAAGAGCAGAAGGTGTGTTTATGGGAGGGAGGGAGGGTTGTTTTTGTTTTGTGAGTCTGAGCTCAGGTCTGACATAGATGACATGTTCAACTGGTCTAAGGTACAAATCAGGTCTGTTCTTGATCCCTACTTTGGACATTCTGCTCATAGTCCATTTCTAATTTATGAAGCATGTCATTAATCCTCAATCTGTCAGCCTTTTTTTGACAATAATTCAGTCTGACAGTTGAAGGATTAATATTTATTAAACACCCCATACTTTAGAAGTCAAAGAAATGCTCAATTCATTTCCACGGCAAAATCTTCCAACTCGTAGAGAGCACTGCCCCCAATCTCTTCGTACCCCCTAAAAGCCAAATCAGCCAAATGGACAACACAATAGGAATAGCAGGTGACCAAGAGAAGCATAAGAGAAACAAAACAAAATAAAACAAAATGTAATTACAAGTAATCCTTCAGAAGACTTGGTAGTGGATTCATTTAAGGTATTCCTCTGCCCAAGCATATGTTTTCCGGCTCTTCCTTTCCCTTCCAGCCCTCCCCCTCCCTTCCCCACTCATAAATTATTCATAACCTGATAAATATGCAATTTCAAAAAAGTGCAGACACGGCAGCACTGCATTAAAAAAAAAAAAAAAAAAGGCTTGTGCTTTTCACACAGAAGACCTGAGCTGCACTTAACGGATGACAGATTTTCCAGTATTCAAAAGCTGTATTATATATATGATAGGAGTGAGACAGTATTTCTGGTCTGATTCCTTGCTAGACATGTTGTGAATTGTCTGTGGAAAGCTGTAACATAAAACAAATGGTGTTGTTGGTTTGGTTTGGTTTGGTTTCTTCGTTTCCTTTTCTTTCCTTTTTGAAAGACAATATATGGTGTAAAGCAATGATGTTCCCACTATTTAAAGTTTGGCTCAGTGCATGTTTTCAGGTCATTATAAAACTGGGGAGTCAGTACTGCAGAAGGAGCACAGCCACACATTTTCTCATGTAGCCCGTGCAGAATTTGCAGGTAGAGCACGTGCTGTACGTAATTCTCCAGTGATCCCACTGGGAAGGTCTCCCTCCTCCTAGAGTCCCCCTAAGCAGCGGCCACTTATGGGCCATCGTGTGAACGCTCTTCAGGGGCCAATTTCACAGGCTCTGCAGCAAAGTGCTGTGCCTGCTGCTTACATGCAGGTAAAGCCCACCAGAAGTAAGACTCAGGATGAGGAGCAGAGTACCTCCATTTTGTGGGCTAATTGCTTGATTACCACGCTGAAACAAAATGGAGGAAAGACTTTTTTCTTTCTTCCTTCCTCCTTCTTCTTTTTCTTTTTTTTTTTTTTTTTCAAAAGGAGCCCTGGGCTGATGTGACAGAAGAGGCAAAGTATCAGGAGAAAAATGGTGCTTAAGGAGCATCAGTCATAAAATCACTAATATGAAATGGAATATGAGAAATATAGATAATGTGTACACATTCCTACAGCTAATAGATGCACAGGACTCACGTACAGTTGATCTTTGGGCTTAGCAACAGTTAGAACATAAAAATGATTTCAACCCATGAAGTGTAACCTTTCAGATGAACATTTAAATTGGAAACACCATGGGTAAGAAATAGACCTCAGCATTTAATTTGGACTGGCTAGTTGGAAGCCTGTATTTACTGTACAATAATTTCAAATTTAATTAAATAACACTGCTGATGCCAGTCACATCAGCACTGTAAAGATGATTAATTGCATGCTTAAATGAAATATAAAGTGCCTTAAAAGTAACATCAATGCAGAGTCCTGTAAGCAGACACCATATGATAGATTTGTGCGCTTTCATGAGCCTACCTGCACCCCTTAGAAGCATGCCATAGTTAAAAAAAACAGGCCCTACATCTAAATGTAGCAATTGAACCAAAACCAGAGCCTTTTATGAGTTTCTTTTTTTTCCAGGAAAGCCTGATCTACCTTTTTTCCCCCCTCTTGACATGATTTTTTTATTTTACAGGAGAGCTTTCACATGATTTGCATTGTCATCTCATGGGCTGGCTATCGATAGGCAAACAGGGGCTGAGGCACTGTAATACGGAGCCACGCTGTCACAACAAGGCAGCTGGATGGTTATATATTCCACTTTGTTTCCATTGTATTTCAATCCTCAGAAGCAGCAGGACAAAGGGCCTGACAGAGTTAACCATGGATTGTCACCTTGATTTGTCCAGTCTAGAAGATATGCAGAAATGAATGATATTCTGCCTATAAACAAAACACAGAAACAAATAAACTGGCAAACAGCATTTTCCAGACTGAACTATCTGTAAGAAAAAAAAAAAAAAAAAAGAGAGAAAAAGAAAAAGAAAAAATATTCTGGTGTCTTTGTAGATGCTACATCCTCCATGGAGGAAATAAAACCAGGAAGAATCCTCAGATTAGCACACAGAAAAACCCTTCCCGTGTAACACTGTCTATCAAAAACAGCAGAAGAAAGCTCTCTGACTAAGGGCTGGGTTCTCTTCAACTAATCTGCATCATGTTGGTTTATTTTTCAGGAATGCTATGACAGTGCTTCAAAATGGAAGTTTTTATCATAAATGTAAACACTTTGGAGCAGGGACAATTCCCTGTGAATGATAAACTTGTTTGTGGGACTATACCCTTAACATTGTATAGGGAGGTGCAGTTATATACATGTGGAATACAGTAAACAAAGCATTTCCAGGAGAAGTACCAAATTAAAATCTTATTTTCTAAAAAAGTAAGACCAGTGAATGCAATTGAATTTCTACTCTTAATATAGCTCTGAATTAAATACAAAGAGTGTCGTATTTAACAATTACCTCTTAGAGAGATGAAAAGCAGGCAATTGCGGAGGAAATTCAGTGGTGAAGCAAGAATTATAATGAAAATCCATGACTGCTTTTTTTTTTTTTTTTAATTAAAACGGTTTCAAATTTTAACAAAATCATGTACAAAAGAAATTAAAAAATCCAACTTAAAAAAATTAAAGGAATCAGTTGTCTTTTGTCCTCTTTCTGAGTATATAAAAATTCTGGCTTATGCTTCTGATCAGTAAGGCAAATTGAACTGAAAAAAACCAGAGATGACTCAACAGAGCAGAGGTCAGTTTGAAACACCTTAATTTTTTATAGAAGATGAAAACAACCAGCAAGAAACCTCATTGTGGTTTCTGACAACCACGTGTTTATTAACTATATGAAAGACATAATCAAACTCTCATTTTGCTTATAAAACATACCTCACCAGAATGCACAAAATAGTTGCCTTTGAAGAAAAACCATTCAGAAACACGTCATTTATACGTCTTTTTTATTTATGAGATAAGCCTTATCAGAAGATGTGGTATTACATATCACAATAATGTATTCACTTCTGAGCATGCAGTACTTTAAGCAGATATGAAAGACTAAATGCATTTATTATTTTAGCATTGCTATTAGTTTTTAATAGTAGATTGGATGATTTTTGAATTTGTGTATGCATTTCGTTGTTTTACTATATGTGCACCAATTCTTTTAATAGTGCAAAAACACACACTAAAATATAACATGCCATCATATAATTTTAAGTATCTACTTGAAGCTATATTATGCATCAGAAAAGGAAAAAAATATATAAATCTTACCCACATACCGGAATGCTAATGTGCATCCTTCAAAGGGCTACACATTCAGAGTAAAGGTTTCAGCCCAAATAAAGCCCCTTGTATTATCGTATACATGCAAAAATATGGAAAAAAATGAAAAACTCTTTTTTTCTTTACCAAAATTGTTTAGGAAAACCTAGGCACACCAAAAAACCCATTTATTGTCCAAGGAGAAAATTGCACAGATTTGTCTTTCCTTGGAATTCTATGCAGCCAACCGTAATAGCTCTTTGACAGTTCACCTGACTGCAGCAGAAATGGGAATGTGATGGTTACAGTGGATGACAGAAAGGGGCCATTTGAAGTGCTATTATGCAGTTTACATGAGAAGATTTCCACAGATTTTGGTTTTATTTAGTTATGTTATGTACATTTTTTTGCCTTTTTTTTCTTCTTCCTTTTTTCTTTCCCCTTTACGTAGATGCGTACACCTTACAACAATAAAGAGCACATTCTTTCTGGACCTGCCATATAGAAAAGAAGACCTTAAAATTTCATAAGTATTTCCAAACTGGCTAGGGAGAGTCACTGTGCTTCACTACTAAAAATGGAAATGTTCTGTTCTCTCTTGCCCTGACCACATTTTAAAAGACTGTTATGTATGTTTTATTTCACCCAGTTTACCCAGCAATTTTAGACAGACTAATATAAACCAGGTATTGTATGTTCATACTTAAGCAGAAGCATTAGTGGAAGAATAATTTTTTTAATATGCACATTTGTGGGATGATTGGAAAGCTTTTGAATGTTAAGAATTGAAAAGGATATCCTGTAAACTCTGCACCCTGAAAAAATAATCTTTGAGCACCTTGCTGGAAGGATCCAAATCTGCAAGCTCTCGTTAGGATAAATGGTCTGACTGAAGCAAATAAGTCTTCTCGGAAGAGTAAAGCCTACTCACATGAGTCAGCACTTACAGCACCAAGCCGTGCCATTAAAGCATTTTATGGAAAGAATCGAGGTGGTTTTGCTTTGTGGGATTGCTGTGCTGTACAGGTCTCTCCGTTCAGGAACAGATGAGCCTAAACCAATGAACAAATACATACGGTCCTTTTTGTATCCAGATACCTACAGAAAAGCGTGATGGTGACATGCTGGTTGTTTTACGCTGAAACGTTTAAAAGAAAAAACACCTTCTCTGTGTAAGAAGATGAAAGGGTAAAAGTGGTAATGACTGAGCTACACTGTCCTAACTTACTCTGCATTTGCATGTGATTTATAATTTTATAAAGGGGAGAATACAAGCAACTGTACCTTTGATATATTGTTAAGCAGACCTTCTATGTTTCTATTTTCTGCATAGGGTCAAGACTGTTGACATGGGATTAATCAGCTGCTCCTCCTAAGCCATGAGTCAGGACAAATTGTTATCGGTTTCATACAGTAAAATTGCTTGAAAATAGAATTAAACATAGAAAGTGCAGAACTATGTGAAACCCAGAAGAAGTTACAGACAGTAATTGCAACACTGGTATAATGACAGATCCTTTCTGCTTTTGCATTTTGAGGGATTCCAACAGTAATTACAAAAAACAATGCTTAATTTTTCTGCCACTTTCTGAAAATGCAATGATTCTTTGAAGCATATTTTTCTCTCAGAGCATGATATTTGATTGAAATGTAAAAATTTTGCATCTCTTTCCATAAGCACATTTCTTCCTATGTGCATTTTGTCCAATTTACAAGCAAAAAAAGATTCAGTTATCTTCTGCATATCTTCTAGAGAACATACACCTACACATAAATGTAGCCTGCCACCTGCATTGTTCTTAGCTTATTTGTCAGCCTGTAGCATGATAGGATTTGAGAATATTGGGTGCAAAGTGTCTTCAGGAAGAGGGAGAGAAATCATTCACCATTAGAGATAAGTATGACAAGCTCCCTTTTACACTAGGATACCCTTGTATTAAACAGAATGGCGGGGTGCCTGAGTGAGATAGCATCTATTACCAATGATGACATGAAAATGGACACTTATTAATCACTGTTTTGAAAATAATTATCCATAGCTTTATAAATGCTGTAACTAAGGCTGGATTTCTTCCCTAGGTGTTCCCTAATAGTCAAAATACCGCTTTCTCATTACAGTTAGAAGTTAAATTATTTGGTAAAGCAGGTGTTAAGAGTGTGCAGCAAATATGCACGTTAGTAATGATTAGGATGTTAATATAAAACGGACATTGTATAGTTATTTTGAAAATAAACAGCTCATAGGTGTTCAAAATAGGTCATTCTTATTCAAAAACAAACTCTTTCTGTGATATTTCATAAGTATTTTTTGTAAGATCCAATATCACATAAAATTGTTCAAATTTTTACCTACAGAATGGGATTTCTGTGGGTCACAAACAATATATTCTGTTATACAGGATATTTCACTGAGAGGGATGTAAAACAAAGATTATGGAAGGAAAAGATTTGGAGGACTTTTGCCAGTGAAAGTACTTTTGCTGATAAACAGCTTTTATGTGTTTTGTGTTTTATTTGTTTTCAGCACAATTCATTATAGAGGTTAAGCCTCTCTCAGATTTGCAATCAAATCATTGTATTAATATAAAAAACTTCCATAAACAGCTCAGACAATGTAATGTCCTATATTCAAGTACTTCACATGCAAAAAGCATATCAAAACATTATTTTGCCTCTAGTACTAATTATGTGTATATTTTTTATTATATATATTTGCATACATAGTGCTATATGAACACTACAGAAATATTTTATTTAAGGGACTCATTTTGAAAATATCCACTATCTTTACTAGGTATGGACATACAGCTTTCTTTTATGAACATTTTTTATTTAAATTTAAAGTTAAGTTTTGAAGAAGTAGTTCTAGTGGTAGGATAACCATTTAGTATTTCAAAGGAAATGACGACATGGCATTATGAAAAAAATCAATTCATGTTCAGAAAATACACATGCATAGATGCATGAGAATGGCTACAGTGTTTTAAACCTTTTTTCAAAAGCAACCATATGAACCCAAGTTCCAGTAATTTTACTTCTTGTGCAGCACCTTATACCACGTGATGGCTAAATTTTATTTTATAAAGTTACTTTAAGTTCTAATTGGCTATAAAAATAAACTGACATTTTAATTAAAAGAATGCAGGAGCTAATGCCAGACTGACAACATGCAATCATGTTGCTGCTTTATTCCAAGCTGTATCCCAAAACCAAGTCATTCTAGATGGAAAAAAGGCCGTTTAAAAAAGTCAATAAAGAAACACAGGAATATTGTCTGGATTTAGAATAATAATTGCATATATATGTCTAGGAAATGTATGCATTTTTGATTTAAATAAGATTTTGGAGGAAACAGTCATTTTACTAATAATGAAAAAAATTAATATGTCAACAATTGTTTGCTCGGTGTAGGTATAAATGATGTTTACCACAAGCACCAGTAAATGTTTCGACAATGATTTATAAGTATGCCTAATAAAAATGTTATGTTTTTTCCGTTCTAGCAGACAGTTAAATATTTTACAAATATAATTCATAGTAATGTATTGGTTTATTTTGAATACCTTTTTTTTCCCCCAGATTTTTTTCACTTAATAAAAATGCCTCCTCTTCTAAGAATACTTTAAATTAAAGCAGGTAGTTTATTTTTGTTGTTGTTGCTGAAGTAGGTTATTCTTCTTTCTCCCCTAATACTAATTTGGTAACTTAAGCAGCTCTTGAACATTTGCAGTATATGCTATTAAGGATTAAGCTTTAAATTTATTTGTATAGGTAAAGAACCTGGTATTGCACAGGTCAAGTGGTTTCAGCATGAACAATAAAGCAATATATTTAAAGAGGTGTTAGTGTCTCCTTTCTGAATCCCTTTTTTATTTCAAAGTGCAAATATGGTTATAAATCACATTACCCAATGCATACAAATGATCTGAATTACAAAACAGGCTGGAATATCTGCATCTTCTGTTTAACCTGCAAAGGTGACTCATACAATGGAATGGGAATATGGATACTATACTTATGTATAAACTTTGACTAACTTGTTTTAAAGCTAAGTGTTTCATGGAGGAATGAAGAATGTGTCTGAGATACCAGCAGGATTAGCTTTCCATATGGCAACTAATCCACTAACATCTCTTCCAAATTTCTCACCTGATTTATACAGAACAGACTATTCAAAAGGATATACCACCTCCACACTTCTCTATCAAATTGTCCTTTTTTGTTTAAGAGAGAGAAAGTGCTTCTCTGTTTAAGTATAATTAGAAGTATAATTAGGAAAAAGTACCTGTTTTAGAAAGGTTATGATCAGCACAGCTGATTTAAGCAACCATTTTCCTTTGTGCATAGTTTGTGCCCACCTCTATCCAGAGAAACATCTCCTTAAAAACAGGTCTACAAACATTGATGCCCCAAGCCAGTGGACATAGCCAGAAGGTTACCCTGTTCCAAAAACTGCACTGCCAGGAGGGTGCCCCGTTTGGATGCTCTCTGGACATATGCAAATCTCCCATGGGCAACAAAGGCACCCTTTTTCTGCAGGCACCTACTGTATGTGTTGGAAGATGAGATCTGGAGGGCACTCTGTGGTGGTGACCACTTTTCGAAATGTATGTTCTCTACATGAAAGACTAAAACCAAAAGTGTGTCCCCACTTCACCCGTGACTTTTTTTTTTTAATGCATTCAAATTGTGATTTTTGATACATGATACATGACACTTCTTATGTGAAAATCAGAGGGAAACCCAGACATTTTGATGCCAGCTGCTGCACAGAAGACAGCTACTCATCTTTGGAAACTAATACTTTCCCGCTGAAAGACTGGTCCAGTTGCAGGGAAGATTGTGATCACTTGACTATTGGGCAAAATAAAAGCACTTTAAGATTTAAGCACCCCTCAAATATGATAGAGTTGTGTAGCAAGTACTTAGCCTGACTCTGGTACTAAAGGACCATCTCTGCCTGCTTCTGGCTCTTGCTTCCATTGCCTCCTGGAGAGCAGCAAAATTAAGTTCTGGCGGGCAATGGCCTAGAGACTGCTCAACACTGCTAACTTCCCATTTGTCAGTATCAAACACTGCCCTGTCATTTTGAAAATATTTGTTCTCTTATTGGCCTGCGATGATCTGGCATCATACCCCACATTGCAGCATGTGGGACTGGAAACTACCTGAAGTAGCCTTGCAGAGCCCTGTTAGAGATGCTCCTTGGCCATGAACCCCCTGCTCCCTTTTGAGGTCAGTGAGAGCATCTGGTGGGTGCTCTCTGTTGCCTTGTGGGCATCAAGGGCAGGAGGAGGGCTGCTAGGGACCCTGCAATGCTGAGCACGTGGCTCAGGGGCTGCCTCCACCTCTTTCAGCCTGATACCTCTTCTTGCCATTATGTGCAGATCCTGCTGTGCCCAAACTGGAAAGAGCCAGCTCTCACACCCTGTCTGCCTGATAATGAGGTTTTTAGTAGAGCAACAGAAAGGAAAGCCCTTTTCTTTCTGAAATGGTAGTAAAAAAAAAGAGGAGTGGGATCGAGCTTCATAGGAAGAAAATACAGTAGGAAATCTGCTTTGCATCCAAAATTCTCCCATATTAGGCCCAAACAAGGTGATATTACAAGTGTATGCCACAAAAGCAATCAAACAGCAGGGAAGGAAACACTCTCAAGGCTGCTTCCATAACAAATTTTGCATGAACTTCACAGCCTTTTCATAGGCAAGAAAATTAGGAGGCCGGGTAGTGTCCTGTGTGTGACTTTGCAGAGGCATAAACTCCTGCAATCTGTATGTAGATGTGCCTTTAGGTGCAAGTGTGTGTGTGTGTGTGTGTATGTGTGTGTGTGGGTATGTGAGGGAGAGTCAGGTCAAGCTCTTGTTTATGACTTGTGAGAGACAGAAACAAGTGTATTTACTTGCAAGTCTGTAAAGGACATCAGTGGAAACAGGATTAGGCCTGTAATATTATTCCTTGGCCAAGACTTACTCTAGAGAAGGTCACTTAGGTGAAAAGTATGTGAAATTGTTATGACAGCTTTTTTAGTGTTAATTTGATAAAAGAGATATGGTGCAAATAAAATGGTACACACTGTAAAAGACTCCCAAGCTGACTGAAAGTCCTTTAGTACCAACCTGAGACTCTCTCAAACACTGAAGACCAAATAATTTTAAATTATTCTTAGAAAGGAACATGTTTTTATTTTGATGAGAATTTTGTGAGCTTTTGAAGGAAGTGCCTGTGTATTCCAACTGCCTGATACTGCTCCACTATTTAAATCTTGAAATGTCATACCTATTCAGAGTCTGGTAGGATTTACCCATGTTCTGCAACAAAAGCACAGCTCAATTCTGATGTCTGAAAAATTATTTTCTGCTCATATAATTTAACACTGACTTCTGTTACTGAGAGAGAGAACAAAGGAATATGCTGGGGAGAGTGGGACTGTGAAGCACTTCTAAAATTGCCCTGAGATGTACCACTACTCCCTCCATGCCCCACTTTTTGGATGTTGAATTTGGTATAATTTTCTAAGGGAACTTAATTTCAGAGGTAAGTGCTCTGCCCTCTTGCTGGGAGTCACATCCAGCTACAACCTCAAACCCAAAATGAGGGCATTTTAAGTTGCTAAATATTTCTGAATATCTCACAAATCTGAGTTTGTTCTTGCTTTCAGCAAATAATTCTGCAGTAAATCAGGTGTTCTCAACTGTATATAAACACTCATTTCTGTATTTTAATACACTGAAACCATCAATACATATAACAAATACAGGCTTACCCAAAGATTCAATTGTATTGCTGTAGTTTTCCTTTTCATATCACAGAACGTTGGAGTTCTTTACTATGAAATCTTCACACAATATTCTTTAAAGTATAGTATATCAATGCTTTAAAAACGACATTTAAAAAATGAAAGATTTTGCCTATTTTGTTCAAATGAATATGCCCTAAGTTATGCTTCTCAGTTGTCCCAATTTATTTTAATATGAAAAAATCTAATCTCTGCTTGTAAAGAAGATTATGCATGTATTAAATTCTTTAAAATTAGAATATACTTAATGCCACATTAGTTCCAGGCATGCAAAGCAGGAGAAAGAATTATACACCTAAACAACAAGAATGGTTTTTAAGCTTAAGTTTCTACTTTGCTCCGATTCTCATTTGGTAAAATAAAATTATGTACAATCTACCATTTAATGAAATGCACTGATGAATTAATTTTTTTCCAAATAAATCACAAAAGAAAAGATTTAAAACAGCCAATATTTTTAATTGAGAAAAAAGCAAGGCCAATGCTTTGTCTCAGCTGTCTATAAAATTTGTACATCCTGCTCCTTTTCCCTTCCTCATTCTCTCTTGCCTCCAGCTGGTAAGGTAAATTCCTTTTCGCACTTCTAAGCATGCATTCTGGTTATGGTCTCAGAATAATGCTGCTGACTTCCCTCTATGTAGGAAGAGGTCAGAGCTCATTTGGACTAGGGCCTAAAACATACGAGAACTGCAGGCCCTTTGGTCCTCAAGGTCCATGACTACAAGTTCATTTATGGCAGCTTGCCAACAGTCATTGTGCTTTGAGGTTGTTGCTCCTTCTTTTCTGTCGTACCATCAGAGGACTACTGCCTCCACAGCTGCAAGTGTGTCATCTGCCGCAGGCATTGTTTTTCCTGTTAAATCCTCCGCAAATCTTGTTTCCTTAGGACCTGGAATATGGTAGTTTTGTTTCCCTCAGTTACTGTTCTTGCTATCCGAAGACAACAAAAGTTTGTGATCACTAACTGCTGTGGGGATGGGTACATAAACTCTTAAATCATAAATACAAAAAAAATAAAAAAGAAAAAAGAAAAAAGAAGGAAAATGCAATGGAACTATCATTCATTCATCAGAAAGGGGATCTACTGCCTTAACAGCTCTCACAGGCCATGGAAGAGACAATGGATGAGGCTCAATTGACCAAGCTGAAAGGAAAGAAAGAGGAAACAGAGCACCATACAGAAAAAAAAAAGGCTAAACTCAGGCACACAGTGTAAACACTCCACCTGTGCTGCCCATCCAATACGTGCAGCTGTGATTGGATGAAGTGCTGCACGTTGAGTAAATGTCAGTGGCTGTAGCAATTTTAGCTCACGTAAATGTTTAAAGGAATTTACTGCTGAGTGCACTGAGGTTTACACTTTGCCTGGAGAAGCAGAGAAAGGAGATGGCATCTGCTCTTCTATTTTACAGTGAAGAGGTCTTGATGTATTAGAAGAGATTTGGCTTCAGAGAGGACAGCCTTGCCCTTCAGGCAAAGCTCCTCCTGACCCCAGTGGAGACGCAATTTGATCCACTCACCAAGGTCTGTTTTATGGGATAACACTGGAAAAGTTCTTCCCATTACCCTTGCTGGAGTGGTGAGGTTGTGGCCTTTTCTTTATAATTGATGCAGTGCCAGGATTTTAAAGCACAAACTAGAGAATAGGATATAGTAAACAGACAACTCATCCTGAAGGGAAAACAGAAAGCTTTCTTGAGTGTTTGTTGTGTTATCCCTTATTTTAAATTCTGTTTATGTTGCTAAAATTTGCATATATTCTTTTTAATGAATACTACTCAGCTGAGAGACAGTGAAAGATGTAGAATGTGATGCTTGTTAATACCAGTTCATTAAATTAAGACAGACCTGATTTGCAACAAAACCCTATGTTCTTGAATTTCATAGACAGCCTGTGAAATAATTTTCACCGGACCCCTCAAATTATTGGATTGTGTCTATCTATTTAGCTGAAGTACTTGGGCAGCCTTCACTGTCAGGATGCTTAGGTATCTCATGGTCTGCTAATAGATTTAGTTGCATAATGTCTTATTCATCAGATTTCTCTGTCAGCTGCCTCAGCCCTCAGTGCCTTTGGCAGGATTCAGCATGGTGCTTTTTCAGGTTGGCTTTTTTTGCTGCTAAGGTAGGAACTCTGTGTCCATGCCCGAGCTACTGCCCTGCATCAGCTACAAGTGTCTGCTTCTCCACAAACATCATTTACTAAACTCCATGGTGAACACCATGGCAAGAAGGTGAGTATTTTATGTTTGTATGTTATCTTCTATGCCAAAGCCTACAATTATACATTCCCATAAGACTTGGTCCCCTGAGTCATGAGCTTCAATAGGCACTGAGAGAGGAAGCCAGGACTAAGGTGTCAGGGCTGGTCAGAGGGACATCTTTAGATACCTCAGAGCATCATTCATACTCCACCTGAAAAAAGCACTAAACCTTAACTTTGGCATGAATAAGAAGCATTGGCAAAAAGTGAGACACTTATTTTTAATAACTTGCTTCATTTATAACCTTTCCCTGGATAAAACATATCTGTCTACCTTTAAATAAGTTGGCAGCCTGGGATCTTCCATATTTTAATGCTGGATGTTTACAGGACCAAGACAGAAATAGAAACACACCATTCACTTGTGAATGTCCCATCAAGTTTTTCTTTGGTGTTTTAAATCCTTCTTTTGATTATTGCACCTGATTACACCTATGGATCAAACTATCTAGTACAAAAAAGTTCTCCATCTGGAACTTTATGTACTGTGTAACCCAATTAACTAATAATGCTCTTCACCATGTAGAGTTAGAACTGGTTTTTCCGCCCTGCTACTCAAAGCCCTCTTTCCGTGACCATCATCTCTCTTGATAGGCACCTTTTGCAGTAACAGCCAATCAGTGCAAGAGACTTACGCTTACCAGCAATAAAACTTTAACAGAAGCTGAGCTGTAAGGATGGGGATTCTCCTGCATTTTGGACAAGATTGGCTAAAAATCTCACCTTGTTCAAAAATTGTCTTTGAGGGTTCCCAAAATGTTTATCACAAGACACCCAAACACACTTCCCTCTCAGCAGACAGGAGATAAATGTGTACCATGATCCTCGAAGGTCCCTTCCAACTCAGGATATTCTATGAACCTGAACTTTCTAAATCAAAGTTCCCTAAGATGTGGAAATTGATGCCTACACTAAAATAATCTGTATGTTTTCAATCATAGCACTTCAAACAGATATTCTATAATAAAAGACAAACAAAAACAATTTTCTCAAGTGGTAATTATAATAATTTTTTCTTTCATCACAACTTATGAAATTTTCATCTAGAAATTAACCAGTCACCTGAATTAAACAGGCACAAATCCCTGGCTTCCTATTTCACTTCATGAAATTAAATGTCTGCACTCTGCCCTATCCATCCTGAAGAAATTGAAGGTGAGACTCACCTTTATTTATATATGTTTTCAATAAACCCATTCAGACATATAAACATTAGAAACATTCTATTCTGCAAGCTGAGGATATCCAGTTTTATACCTGTAGTGTCACCAGAGGCCAGTTCTACCTTTGGACTGTACCACCCTATGTGCCCATCCCTAAAGTGTAAAACAAAATAATGCTGCAGTATAAGACGGAACAATAAATTCAGTCATTCTTTAGGAAAAATAGTTTGAAACAGAGCTAGATACAATATGTCTTTCTAATTACTAGCACAAACAAAGAATATTGCTGGATTCCATTAGTGCAAACTGATTTGTAACTTGCATTTCATGCCTCAGAAAAAAAAAATCTCTGATATAATAGCTATTTCCTCTCATTACTGCTACAAAATCATAAAAAACTCAGTAATATGGTACAGTATGGCAAGATGAGGATCTACAAATTAGTCCTTATATCAGCTATTTTTCTAATTTCTACGTATTTCTTTGTGTGCTTTCATATTTCATATGGTTCCAGACAAACACCTATACATAGCCATAAATCTTCTCCTAACCCAGATTCTAGAATGGCACTGGGGAATCCAGCCTTTTGCTGAGTCAACATCTGTACCCAGATGTTCCTTGCACCCAACAATATCCCAGAACAACATTGCAATTTAATTCTAGTTATTTTTTAAACCTTATTACCTCACAAATTTATATAACATCAATGAATTACAAACATCAAGGGAAAAAAAAGAGTAAAAATCATGCCATCTGTGGACATAACAGAGGAAGCAACAATGGACTTCTATGAAAGCAAAATGGAAATGTCTCAATGCTGTTCTGTAGTACAGTCATTGTTTTAAGAAGGGAAAATCTTGGTAGGATATCTTTGCTTAGATCTGGGTCAGCAAGGACATACCCATTAACCTGATGAATGTCCTGCTGAATTCAATGGGCTATTCAAAAGCACACTGTCACTTCCCTAAGATATGTTTGCAAACCAAAGCCATATGTAGTGGTAGGTAGTGTAGGTAGCGTACTTAAAATTGTCAGGGTGACTTAAAGCCTCACAGCCTTTTGACAATGCCAAATCCTCAGGAAAAAAAAAAGAAAAGCTCCAATTGTCAAAACATTCAGTTTTGATCCCCTGAAGTCTTCAGCCCCAAAGTAGAAGCTTCTGTTCCTATTTGGAGATGAGGGAAAGTTAAACACTTTGGGAAAAACAGTGCAATAAGAGTTCACTTGAGGTGGCAAGAACTAGATAACACTGATGGAGGAAAGCTTGGGCACCTACCTCTACTCAGATGGGTAATTCCTCTGCTCTGTGCTGGGTCCGTAGCAGTGCATGCTCTTCTGAAGATATTTTATCACAGTTTTTCCGCTGCTGAAAAGCCAGAGAGAAAAAGGCTTACAGTGAAACATCAAAACCCACCAAGTTAAAGCAAATTTCAACAGAAAAAAATGTGAGCTTGGGATCTCTCTTCTACTTCTTTGAGAACAAGGTCTTGCACATGGATCTGTTAAGTTCCTGAAGTACTTTCCCAGTGATGGTCTTTTGGGGTGTTGTACATGAACAGAGCTACAAAATTTCTGGCTTGCTGCACCTTGGATGCAGACTCTGCTTCACCTTCACACCTCTCAAACATAATCCAGCACAATAAGAGTAAACTGACTCAGAACAGTGACTCTGCTCTTAAGACCAAGTGTTCTATGTAGTTTACTTTCTGTGGCAGCACGGAGGTTCCTTGCTACAGACTTACTAATAAAAACAAAAATGGGTTTTGAGCAGCAGTTTTGTGGATGTGCACTAAATGATGGGCTTAGGCACCTGAAAAAATACCCTTTTTGGAGATCAGTACTAATTTCCTTGTGCTAATTACACACACACAAAAAAAAGTCTGGATTTCTTTTGCTGTGATTCTTCCTCTGATTTCAGGGAAAAAAATAACTATCATCCGATGCATTATATTTAAATACCTTTTGCATGAGATGAATATAAAATGAATAAAATAACCCAACTCTGAACTCAGTCTTGTTGTCATGCTGCGTGACACACACCTTTGCTACCTTCCCTCTCACAAGAAATGGAACGGATTTCTATCTTTATTTCTGATCTTTTAACTCTGTTAATAGAGTTTTTAAAGCAACTGCATGGATCTGGACCTTTCAGCACATTAAGGAATAAATCAGATGAAATACTAATATGTTGGGTTGTTCTATGTCTCTTAAACAAGAGAGGTTAACATTGAATTCCTTGTAACTTAAATACAAACATGGGTACTGATGAGCATTACCCATGTAAGGACAAGAGGCTGTTCTTAATGGAAGAAGCAGTGCAAAATATCTTTTGTCACTTGCATTGGAAAGCATTGACATTGTAGCTTGATGGGAACATGATAAATGACAATCCACAATCACCTTATGATCTCAGAAGTAGAATGTCTATACGTCTATACACACGCACACACACACATTTTTAACTAGTCTGCTAAGGACCTGAACTCTAGGTAATCCCTGAGGACCACTGCATGATTACTTGGTTTAGACTAGCTTGTAGCATTTAGGACCTACCTCTCTTCTACCTTTCCTGGCTGAAGCAGACACATATAAAAGAGAATTATAATAAAATATAAAAAAATATATACGCATTTTAAACACCAGGGTGAATGCCACCTTCACCTCCTGGCCAATGTCATGTTTTCAATGGCATTTCCTATCATTTCACTAAGGACTAATTCTGGTCTTATACATTTATATAGTGTCAAAGTACCAAATGTTTATATATACTTCTTGCAGTATACATTTCTATCCACAATGGAACAAAGTGAATTACTGTAGTGAGCATGTGCATTCACTTCTAGTGAGTGCTCCTCCATGCCCTTTACCCAGTCACAACCAGCCTGCTTACCCAATACCCATGGCTGTATGTAGTATTGGAGCACCCTTCTCAAGTTAAAACGATGCCAGTCCTACCTGTCCCATTACCTTTCCTCTTCTGCTCAGTGCTGCAAGTGAGCCCCCATTAGGTATGCAACGTGCATTACCTATTTTAATACACTGTGTATCATTTCAGTATTTACTACTTTTTAAATGCATGTAGATGCAAAGATAAACAATAAAAGAGGCTGACTGCTGTCAAGTGAAAACGATGAGTGCTACTTGGTGAAAGAGGGATGAGGAGATGAGTGACGCTGAACAGGAAACCTTTAGCCAACTTTCCAGTATTAATAGCTTGCTTGTTCCTTGCACCCACACATTTTAAAGAGTGGCTTGAGAATATAGGTCCCCTCATTTTATCTGTTAAGAAACTAAAGTGCAGAGAGAGAAGGAGCTTTTCCCAAAACGAATCTGTTCAGCACTCTCCCTATCATTCAAGGTTGAGAAGCCACTGTGAGAAGTCATTAAGGATAGCTAAAATATTAACCAATGTTACCTTAGACAGCGGAATATACTTAACTTGTCTGGTTTTGGCTGGGGCAGAGTTAATTTTCCTAATAGCAGCCAGTATGGGGCTGTGCTTTGCACTTGTGTTGAAAACAGTGTTGGGAACTCAGGAATGATTTGGTTATTGCTGAGCTGTGCTTACACAGCATCAAGGCCTTTTTTGCTTCTCATCACACCCCACCAGCGAGATTGGTGCTCACAGATATTCCAATTGTAGTTTTGGATATATCTTCTTAAGGTAGACACATTCCTCTCCACAGCTCCCAGGTATGATCCATTGACTGGTCCAGGTCGGTAATAAGGATCATAGTCAGAAATGTAACATGGCTTCTTTCTGGTCCTTGTGTCTGTGTTTCTTGCCATGGAAACCAGAACCTGGGGAAAGACAGAAAGATGACTTGTTCATTCCTGGATCTTGCTCTAACATGTACTTGGACTCACAAATTAGAACGTACTCTGAGGATTTGCAGTTTAAATACACCACTAGTGAACATGAGAAGCTTTAAAAGAGCACAGTTGTGTCTTGACTTAGAGTTTCACAAACTGTTTCCTAGCCTGAACTAGCAAAAAGCCGTGGGCTCCAGACACGTGTTGTCCCTTGGCTCTTCTCCCCACAAGTTGTCCCCATGTGAAGCTGCCTTCTCCTGGGCTGCTGGGGCAGAAGAACTGGGGGTACAAAGTGCAGCAAAAATGTACCATGGAGGTTGGGCCCTGCAGGCAATGATTCCTTTGACACATTTTGAAGGCCCTTGACATGCTGAACATAAATCTGTATCTCCAAAGGTGTGGTTCCTGTTGGAAGGTTTACAGCAGTTTTAAGTCCCCTTGGCAAAATGCTTCTAAAACAATCGACAAAAACTTCTTAAAATAAGCAAAATTGAGACAACTGTCCTCCTGTGAGTTTTCTTTATGGGCAATCTTTGTGAGGTTTTCTGTTTTATTAATTTTTATCTTTGGTGATACTGTACCTTACAAAAAGCTGGAGAAGTAAAGAAAGGAGTAAATACCTGCAATTTTTATCCCACTGCTTAGATTAATTTCTCGCAGCCCAACTATTTCATTTCAGCAGACTCAGTTCAGTTCTAACAAAAATACAGCTTTTTTTATTAGAGAGCTTTTATTCCTTACAACAGTTGATTTTTGAATTCCTTTTTTGTAACAATAATATGGGATGTTTTGCTGGTTTGCACATCTGAGAGCTATCTCTCCATATAAAAAACAGTTGCCTGTTTGTACATATAGGTGTGCATGTATGTACATAAATTAGAAAGCTGCAGCTCTGGATAACAGCTTTATGTGCACTTGGATTACCAGATCTAAATCTTTTACATATAAATATCATGTGGGCATTGTCATATTAAATATTTCATGCATTCTGGAAACAGATAGTGCTAAAACGAATAGTATATAAAGACAAATATGTCAAGTTACAGTTTAAAAATAAAGTCATTACTTTCTATCATTAGACACGGTTACTTTGCTTCTCAAAGCAGTATGTCACACTTGTATTTTCAAAACTGGCTTTATCCTTGTCATAGGGTTATTAAGAAAAAGGAAATAAAAGTGCATGATTACTATCCAGAGATTTTATCCACACCTGCATTCTTAAACCAAAATGGGTTCTATTTTTCAAACACATCTCTCTAATGCAATTCCCAATTCTGAATTTAATAAAAATGAAAGGAAGCATTTTATTTTCAGCTTTGAATAACTGTGTCTTTAAACAACATTAAAAAATTTTAACTAAGCAAGATACATACATAATTATTTTAAAAACACAGACTATCCTGTGGCCACAAAAGGAACACATTTTCCCATGGCACATCACAATAAATTTTTTTTAATTAATTCATAATCAGTATAACATTCCTGTCTAAAAGAAGTTGGCAGATTTTTGTTTATCATTTCAACAAAGAGGGCATGTTGTTTTCATCAAAGGCTCCTCAACACGTAGAACCAGACAGTACAGCAGATGCTACTGCGTCTTCATATTGAATTTATATTTTGAAATAAAAGATGAACTTTGGTTACACATTCTTTTGTGTCAGAAATCACCCCTAAGCTCTTCCTCCGAGCCTCCCCTTCCCAGTCCTCATAGTGAGGGAGCGGTGCTCACTGCGGGCCTGTCCCAGTTAGCACTTGCTACTTGATATGCATATGAGTCACCACCTAAAGTAGCTCGTTTTAGTGTTAGGAACTGGTACTACAGGCCATTTAAAAGAGAGAATTATGCTACGACCTGTTGGGGTTTGTCCCCCCTGCCATGTAGCCCTGGCAGAGGGGCCCTGAGGGGACACACGGGGTTTCCCTGCCCCTGCTCAGCCTCGTTCCCATTGGTTGTTTTGTGTTCCCCTGCGCGGGCAGGGACCCTCGGGTCCCGTGATTGCCTCAGTTCCTCGGCAGAGCCCCGGCCATGCGGCTGGGGAAATAAACATCTCTCTGAAACATCTACCAAGAATCCGTCCATATATATTTCTTTTCCTCGGGCCTCCTTGTTTGATACATCATGTTACAGAATCCCCACTTTAGCAACAACCTATCCTATGAACAGAGAAGGAGTAATAAAAAATGTGCAGTTCTGTGTATTTCATCACAGACTTTAGGAAGACTGACATAAGCACTGTAAAATGTTCATTCATCAGGGACTTTATAAACCAAAACACTGTTACTTTCCCTTTCCCATCCATCTAAAGAACACTGCAAAGAGAGTGTAGAAATAACATATGGTCAGACATTTTTCCAAGTACAATCTGAATACTGTGCTGTATCACCTCAAGACTTACTTTGGACAGTGGTAAATATTACAATTTGGCCTAAAGGGAAGAAAAGGTATGGTAGGGATGATCAGTGTGAAAGAGCAAGGCTGAAGTTAATTATGTGTCTTGTTTGATCTGCAGATCTCATTGAGATTTCTTCTTTTACTTCTTGCAAGTCAAAACTGATTATGCACTGTGCTGTGAGTTGAGGAAGGCTTGGACCACAGCACAGCTGGCAGTGAGGTAGCCAATGCTGTCACAAGTAGCCAGCTGCTACAAGCAACCTGTGATTCCAGGGTGGAGCTGGTTCCTGTGCAGTGATCTTTCCAAAATCACCACTTTACTCCTTTTATTCTCCCCAGGTCCCAGACACATGACTTACACAATATTTGTGGCTGTGTTTGTCTTTACTACCTGCTGTAGTTATTGCCTCAAAGAGTAGCAGATGTTGCTTCCCCTTTCTCTCTGCTCAGAATTCCCCCCAAAGCTGTGTTTTCTGAAAACTGTCTCTCGCCTTCCTACCTAGCTTTGAATTCTCCTCTCTTAGTTCACTAAGAATCCCCTTGATCTGCACTCAATAATGGTTTCAGAATATAGTCATAGGCATTAGACAATTGCTCCAGAAGGTGGTCATCTGCCCAAACGTAGAACACTTGTGCCAAGAAGAGATAATATCCACTTAAAATGTTAGGGAATTAAGCATCCAATTAGAGAGGACCCATCTCTCACTTTCCCTCTGTTTCTCTCCCTTTTATTCCAAAATAAAGACCTGAAGAGTGTATTGTACTGATTGAGGCGAAACAGAAAGCACATCTCACCCTCTCTCTCTTCAAGCAGAAGGATGATAATCAGCAGTTCTGCTGATGCTCCCTAGAAGTACTTACTCGAACAGAAGTATGGCCCTGGCTGGGTTGCCTGTTTTCTGAAGTGTTAGAATGTGTGCACTGTGCTGTGTAAGCATTCTGCTAAATAGATAAACCAAGATACAGAAAATGTTCAGGAACTTGCCCAAGGCCATATGGCAATTCAATAACAATGCTGTGAATTAAAAACAAGGCTGAAGTTTTTCAAAGAGAAATATTTTCTCACAGGGAAAGAAAGCCTTTATCAACACTCCTGGGGAAAGTGGAAAATTGTGAGCTCTTCAAGTGCTTCATTTTTGCAAAGTTGTTCCTGAACAATGCTCAACTTTTAAAAAATGGCTTGTTCCAGAACTGGAAATTGCTAGCTAAAAGTGGAAACATACTGATAATCTGTTCAGAGGTATTGTGGATGAAAAAGCAACATCTCCAGTGATTCTCAGCCAATTACTGAATACAGCACAACCTGAAAATCTTGAAGTTTTCATGGAAGTACATTTTTGTCATTGGTGTGTTGTGTTGCTCTTTTTTTTTTTTTTATTTCTCAACAGCATGGCCCAAAAACCTTCTGGCTTGACCCAAGAAGAAGACACAGGAGTGACTTTCCTCTGGATACACGTGGCCTCAGCAGAGGTAGCTGGAATTTGTCCTGTCCCAGCTTCCTCTCCCACAGCTTCAGGTTCTCCTTTCTGTCCTACACATGAAGCTCAAACGTTTGCCACCTTACTGATCCATTTTTTATGACAAATATTTATCATGGCTCTTCAACAACAAAACATTTGGGAAGGGGCTCCACCTGTGTTAAGTGTGTCTACACAAGGATGAACTCCCATAGCCACAGCACCAGGCAGCTGCTGGGGCTGTATGTGTGGTGCTGAGAGAGAAAACATAGAGCTGTGTCTCCTTCCATCTTGGAGTATCTCAAGAGACCCATGTCTCGGTTTTGAAAGACAGGTGTCTGCTAAGGAAGGCAGAGGCCCCCCTTGAAGTGGCAGATATAACCCCTTTTCCCTCTAAGTTATTATATTTTGAAATTAAGGGCCTTTAGGCAAAGATGTGGGAAATAGGAATAACAGTTCTTTACTATATATATATATGTGTATAACCAGTCAAACAAAACAACAACAACTATGGCAGTAACAGCAATCACAAACCCAGTGCCAGCCTTCTCGGCTGTCAGGCCCTTTCCCCTCGGGTGCAGTTCCGCTCGCAGCCGGCAGGGGCGCTGGCGGCTCCCGGTGAGCAGGGCAGGTGCGATGGTTCCCCCGCGGCTGCAGGGGGCGCTCCGGAGCGAGCTCGGGAAAACCGCGGCTCTGGTGCCCTGGGATCCCGGGAAGGATGGAACAAAGGCTTCACAAACCCCTGGGCAGCCGATCCCGGGCTCTCAGGAACAGCAGGCTGGAATGGCAGGCTGGAACGGCAGGCTGGAGTGGCAGGGACGAATGCAAATCCCGGGTGGCAGACGAGATGTATCCAGATGGGAAAAAACCACGGAGGCCCAGGCAGGCAGGGTGAGCAGGGCTACAGCGTAGCGAAAGCTCAAAGCAGCAGCGGGGCAGGGCAGCCACAGCCCGGTCTCCAGCAGGGCAGGGAAAGCGGCTTTTGGGGTCCCGGCGTTGTTTCCAGCAGGAAGAAAGAACGGCCAAAAAGAAAGAAGCAGCAGCTCCTTTCTCTGCAGCTTCTCTCTCCGGACGCTCAGAGCGAACTCACCCCACACCCAGGTGTAGACAAAGGAGTAGCCAGGCCCGCCCCACCCCCCTTTTTGTCTTTCTTAAGTACAGCTATTTGTCCCCTAGCAACATGCATATGGGAGAAAATTCCTTTAACAGAAAAAAACCTAAGACTAAACTGAAACCCCAACAACCCATCACCTTATGAAGCTAACAATTTCCCACAGCCATAAGAGGCTGTTCCGGACAGATGTTTGACAGGAATAGTCACAGCTGTAGAGCTGTCAGGTCTTAGGAGAAATCTCCATCTCTGATCCACTCCAGTAGGGGAGAGAGGCCAGTCACTTCTGATGTGATTTTCTTCCAACATGAGGTCTGTCTTCCTAGTAAAACTAATGAGAACACTTGGTGGCTGGACTGATGGTGATACAGAGTTTGTCTTTCTATTAACACATGTAAATAAAACCAGAGTCTTCATCTTTCTCCAGTTTTGTGTATTCACAAAAGCTCTGGGCAAAGAAGATTATCAATTTTAAAGAAAGATTTTCTTTTTCTTAAGGTAGCAAAACTTTTAGAGTTACAACACATTTAGTTCCATTTTAAATTAGGACTTTCAGACAGCATTCCTAATCAACTATAGCTGGCTGTAAGAGGCTTAAACCATTTAAAATATGAAACAGAGATGCATTCCGTACATTTGAAAATAAATTACTGAATGAGTTTTATAGCAAATATAATTCAGTTCAACACTATGGTTTAATGAAGAAGTAGCAAAAGAAATAAATTACACTTTCTGTGGTTAATTAAGTAAACATATACATTTGCAAAGGTAGTCTCATCACTAACACACAAATGCCTCTGCATAAGCTTTGCTGGGAGACTGAGACAATTATAATGGCCATCCTTTTTCCTTTCAGGGTGGGTTTTACTGTACTAGCTGTGCTTTGGTGTCACTCACACAGACTATGCCAGCCCCCTCGCAGAGGTGCTCTGACAGCCAGTCAGAAATGTCACACCTCCATCCTGGGTTGATTCTCTCTGTCCATGTCATCTGCACCATGTAATGAGTGGGCTGTGATGCCCAGAGTTGCTCAGATTATGATCATGTAAGAGGAGACTATTCTGGCTCTTTTCCTGACACATCTGTTCAGTTCTCAAATGTTCATACTGACAGTTTCTAGATATCTGTGAACTAGGACAAGGTATTTTCTGACCTCCATAAAGAGTCAGAGGTCCGGCACTTTGGCCTTTCTGGCAGCAGCAGCCTTCCGTGGAGGGTATGTGTGGGATAAAGCAAGAAGGATTTTAGGGACAGAAATTCTATTTAATATTGCTAATGAGTTAGTTGTGGATGTAAGATCTCCACTTTCATTCAGAATTTATATACCGGGGGATTTTTTTGAGTTCAGAACGCTGGAAAAGAACCACATTTGATATTTTAAGAGATTATGCACGCACTCTGAAGATGCAAGGCATTAGCTTTTCAAGAAAGCACCTCTCTCTGTGTGAAATATTTTGAATATGTGTGTTAGTGAAATGGTGTGGATGGGAGGTGGAAGAACAAATGGATGGCTGAACTTCTGGTATTGACCAAACCTAGCTGCTTCTGCCTCTGTAATGATTCATGACTACAGATGGCTTTGTGACCTTCCTTACACACATTGGTGGATACCACGATACAAGTTTTCTTCAGAAAGGCATATGAGATGAAAACTAGTGAAAAAATTCTAAAATATTATTGGTGCCAAAAGATGAAAGAAAAGCCTTAAAATCCCTAAAAGTATATTCCTAAAAAAGCATGCACTTCTTCACATTTATCAAACTCTGTAGACTCAATATTTTTCCTTTAATAAAACTTCATCCCTGTACATTGTTGTTCACATTCCATAGCAAACACGTAAATGCAGTCAAAAATGAGTCTTTCACAATAACAAAATTGACAACCAGATTTATCTGAGTGAATTTGACACAGAGGGAGCACAACAGTGTCACTCAGAGGTATCTTACAGAATGTTATTTTTCAGAACAAATACTTCAAAAAAGTGAAGCAGGATCACAGCATTCCTAGCTTTCAAGTAGGAGCTATGGGGAAAACAGGAATTAGTGTATATGAGTAAAATATAAAAATGGTGCTTCTCCAAAACTCAAAAGGGCCTTATGAATAAAATTTGAGTGTTTATTTTTATGCATAAAGCATTTGTAGCAAAGGACAATTTATACAATAAGATCTGGGCAAAGTGCACTTTCCCTGGAAAGCGCACATAGCAACAGGAAAGCACTTCTCATAAGGGGCATACACAGGCTATAAACGTTTATTGTGTTATTGACAATTATCTGTTTAAGACTGGGATTACTCTATGAGTAGTTCAGAAAATACTGCATTATAGCTTAATTGCTTCAGGATCTAATTCATTTTTAAAATACCCTGTAGATAAAGAAGATAGGAAAATACTGAATGCATGTTTCTGAATGGGAATTTTGCTCTAGCTGCCTTCCTTTTATCAAGGGGGTTCATGTTTGTTTCAATCAAAAAAAATTTTATAGTCGTCCTTTCTTTTCTTCCTATCTACTCAACATGTTTGAATTTTAGCCGACAAGTTAAGATCAGAATTGGTTGTGAATTCACTGCCCTAATAGAGTGACGGTAGGTGATATTTGTTGGGGTTTTGTACAATCGACAGCTAACTTACAGAGACTAACAAATACTAATGCTAACATTGTGGCAACCCATGAGATGCCTCTGATCCCAAGACTATCACCAAAAGAGAGACAGCAATTGTTCTAAAGCTTTCTAAGGAAAAAAAATTTCCTTTGTTGAAAAAGAAAATTATCTTGTGAGTGGGTATTCTACAGACTCAGAATTCTTATTAGGTAACCTGGTTTATTCACAAACTAAGGAAGAATCATTTCCTGTAACAAATTTTCCAGTGTAAAATTTAATTATCAAGTCATCAGCTACTAGCACTTCTCTTGCAACTATTCAAAGACTAATAGACTTACCAGTCAGGAAGCTTTACATATATTCAGACTATATTTTAGGCCATCACACTTAATTCTAATGCACTAAATAATTTCTTGTGAAGGCCTGACCCTCTGAGTATTCTAGACCAGTATCATCCTGCAGTTAAATTATACATTTTTAGGTTTTCCAGCCTATCACGATGACAGAGACTATTTCTCCTGTCCCCTTTTCAATTTTTAATTTATTTCTATTAAGATTGTGGAAGTAAAAATGAGAAATATTTTATTCAAAGGATAGGTTGCAGAAATCAAGATCTCCCAAGCAAAATTCAGCCTAGAGAGACAGGGACCAGGTATGTTTTTGAAATATGAACAAACCATTCTTAAGTAACAAATATGGAAAGGCAGTTCTGAGGATGTGATGGAGTTAGAAGTTATAGCATGACTCTTCTACTCTCTGTATTTGCCAGTATCTTCCTGATAGTGAGGTGTGACCAGTGTAAGAAAAGAGTCATTGCCTCATTCCTCTTTGAAAAGATAATTGTGTTTATGAAGCACTAAATTATAATGGATATTTTTAACATATATTCATGTCTAATGAACTATTTTATAAAGGCAATATGCTGTTCACTTTCAAACCCTTCATTAAAGGATATTTAATGCTAATTGTTTGTATTATTAGAGTGCCTATCTGCCCCAATAATAAATTAAATGCTTCTTGCAGGGGCAAATACAATAATACCTTACAACTTAACAAGTTTCTTGACTCAGGCTTTATGACCCTTTTCATCACAAACTGTGGCATGAAATGTTACAAAGAACATCACCTTAGAAAAATTCCCAAACCCATTATATTTTAATGGCATTTCAGACCTTGTAAGGGTTCAAAATTCAACAGGCAAAAACAAAGCTACCTGAGACCCTGTCGGGGGTTTGATGCTGGCTAAAAGCACTAGGCACCCACAAGAATCAGAACAAAGGGTTCACGAGCTGAGACCAGGATTAGGGGGAAAAAAACACTCTAAGGCAAAACAGGTTCAAAACTTAAACAGTATAAAGAAAATGTATTATTAACAGAATTAAAAGTAAAATGGTAATGAGAACTAAAATAAACCTTTAGAACACTTAGTTTCTTCCCAGCCCCTCCCTCTTTCCCACCAACCGCGCAAGGAGACAAAACATGGGGTTTTGGTCAGTCTTTCACTTCGCAAAAATCTTTCTTCAGTATGCTTAGGGAAAGGAGTTTCTTTCTTCTGCTGTACTGTGGGATCCTTCCCACGGGAGATAGTTTTCTGCTAATTTCCTAACGTGGGCTTAATTTTCAGGAATAGCAGTCCTGCCTGACCTGCTGTAACAGGAGTCCCTCCCATGGGCCAAGCAGTCTTCCCAAAGCTGCATAAAATCATTTCAGTTCATGAGGTTTAGTCTTTTAAGGATGAGCTGTTCTAGTTTGGAAGCAAGGGCTCTCTATCTCTGGAAGCAAGGGTCTTCTCTTTCTGTTCAAGTTCCTCACTAGATTACAGCTTTTCAGCATCCACGTGCTCCAGCGTGAGCACTTATCCTCACGGGCTGCAAGTGGATCTCTGCATCTCCCCATGCACTTCATTAATTATATGGAAACAGTTGTATTGTAGTCCTCACCACGGCTTGTAGAAAATATTTCAGCTCTGATGCTCGGGGCACCTCCCCCCTCTCCTTCTTTTCACTGACCTCGGTGCTGCCATGTTGGTTCTCCTTATGTGTCTTCACCTTTTCTTTCTCTGACTGGGAAGAAAATTGTTGTCCATAGGTATTATTGTTCTATCAATTGAAAAGCTCTTATAGAGCTTTTTAGCCCTGAAGAGGTCGATCTCATCTGCGCTGCATGTTGGGGAATTGCTCACCATGTTTTCATCACTGGACACATGGTCCCCGCTGGCGCTGCATGGGGTGTGCCAGGCCCGGGGCCTCCTGGAGTCAGGCTGCCCAGGAGCGCAGCCCAAAGCACGTGTCAAACTCCATCCAAGGCTAAACACTGGCACAAGACCAACAGCGTAAGGGAAAGTTGAAAAGAACTTTGAAGAGAGAGCTCAAGCCTCGTGATCGAGGCTGCAGCCCACGGACAGCACGAGGCCAGCAGCGACCCCCCCCCCCCCCCCCGGCTCCACCAGGATAGCCCCCAGTGCTGCCTTGCCACCCCTCAGAAGAAAAAATAAAGAATGCCCGCCTTCTTTTTCCCTTCTTAAATATGTCATCACAGAGGCATTACCAACTTCTTTAATTGGGCCAGCAACCTGCCTATCGTCAGAGCCTTCAATGATTGCCTCTGTGCCAGACATAGTAGAAGTTTCGAGTAGTTTCATCTTCCAGAAGCTGCTTCCTCCGCTCACTAAAAACCCTAGACTTTTAAACTAACAAACACTCTATCACCAACTTCATCACCCTGATTTCCATGGCCCAGGGAGGAGTCTCTTGGGAAAACCTGGCCCCCAAAATCCCCTACAGCCCAGGTTCCTCTCAGACTCAGTAGTCCAGAGCTCTCAGTGTCTGTGACATTAACACAGCTACTACACGATTCGTTTTAAAATAGGAATTTAGGAATTCTTCAGTCCACAAATCTGGGGTAACCCAGAACCAGACTCTTGGGCTGTTTTGACCTGTTACTCTTTTCTGCCAAAAAGCTACTTCTTAAAAAAACTGGAGAAGAGTGAAATGAAAACCCATTTTCCTATTTCTATTTTATAATGCTATCCATTGGCTCAACTGCTATTCAGCTTGAATAATTTAGACCATAGCCAAAAATCAATAGTATGAAACTGAACATTTTATAATTCTTTCTTGTTTTTAATTCACAGTGAACCATATGAACAAGAATAATTGACAATCAAGGGTTTATTTGTGCCAGATTTGAAAAAATTACATCAATTTCAGGAAAACAATTATGCATGTACTTAAATTTTAAGCAGTTGGGTCCAAAGTATAGCAACTTTATAAACCTCTTGTAGAAGTACCTCATACATTATAGAACATTCAGCTAAAATCCTGACCTTTAAATCCAGTATTTAGTTTATTAATCCCCATAATATAAACCATTCAGAGATATTTTATAAATGTGACATATGTGCCTCAGAATGTGCATATTTTTTTCAAAATGTCAGTTGAAGGACACCACCTTTCTTTTCAAATGTTGTTTTGCCTATGTACTGACATCAAAAATACTGTACATGTCTGCCAATTTCATCTATGCAGCACATAGCATTTGACAAGGAGAACTCAAAATTCCCTCTTTCCAGCCGCCTCCGTTAATCTGCCAATTACTCTGCGTGGTTGCTACCCAGACAGGAGCAACGTCATGTCAGCCTCCCAAAGGAACACCACCAGAAACCAGAAACCATTATACCCCTGAAAGGGCTTTCCCTGGGGGGAGGAGGGAGGGAGGTGAGCGTGAAGAAGTTCTCCTGCTGCAATCCTGCGGCTGTTGGGCATGTGGGGAGAACATGGGCACCACAAGCAAGAGCGTGGCTGAGCTGGGTTGCACCCGTAGTGTAGAAAACTCATATTGCAGATATTGTGGCAATATTGGCACTTATTGCCAACTTCTGTTGTAAACTGGCTCAGAACAAGTATGTTGTGTACAAAGAAGCACGACTCCTTATAAAGCTGTTGTAACTTTCCAAAGTAAAAGAAAAAACACTCATAAAAAATACAGGCACTATCTGCTCTTCTCTAACTTTTATATCTCGAGTGGGCGGTCTTTGGATTTGTGTTTTTTACTTAAAGAATTTCTGTACATAACACAGTCATTATCAGTTCAATGGCATATGGAAAGGCATTTATTCAAGCTTTTCTAGCATGCAAGCATCATTTAATGAAACAGTATTTCTTTGTATACAAAGGAAAATAAAAACAACAAATCCAATTTTTTCCGAAGTCTCTTTTGAGGACATGTACATGTCTGAGCCCAAATCCTAAATCTTATAATCTCTTTGGAAGGGTGACATCAGAGCTTCTAATCTTATTTGCAGAATACTCCAACATCTACAGTTCACTTAAAAACATTAAAATTTGAAATGGAAAAGTCAAGAAAAGGTGATTTTTATCATCAAACTCTTTCTGAAATAGGTTCTTACACCCTTTAAAGAACAATTCATCCATTTCCAACATTATGTAGGCTGTCAAGAGAAAATAGCTTGGTTTTGTTTTCGTTTGTTTTTGTTTGGGTTTTTTTCAGAAATAGCAAGGCAAAAATCTCACCCACACCACTAATTACCACTGTTCTACCAACATGAGATATTTTCCTCTCAGAATGTTCTTTAAACTACCTCAAAAATTACTTAAATGAAAATTTCACCTTCTGATTGTAGGGTGAGAGCATATTAAATAAAATGCCATTAAAGTTCCATGCCTTTTTAATTTCATTATTAAGTTAACATAACATTGGCATAAGATTTTGTCCACGAAGAAGTGGCCTAACACTGATAGAAACCAATGAAAATGCATACAGAATTTTCCTAAACCAGCCACATAATACTTTTTATCCATAATTATTTGTGCTACAGCATTTCCCATAGAATCTGTTCTGAAACAATGCAAGGCAGAGAGCACTAGCTGAACAAAACAGTCCACATGAAAGTATTATCTTTTTGTTTCCTTCTCAGATGTTATAATAAAATAGTGGGGTATAGAACCAGATTAGCCTGTTTGTTCAGCTAACAATTATTTCTCTTTAAATTCCAAAAAGTTTAATGTCTGCCTAATCTTGAGTGATAGTCCTAATCAAACTTTTGTTGTCCCTTTCTGCAAGCATCTGAAGAGTGCTTAAAAGTAAACAGAAATGATGGAAAGGGAATCCCTATAGCAGAAATTAAGAAATAAAATATGGGGATTAACCTCCAGCCTTATGTGCCTTTATCTCTTCTCTGCCTTGCAACCAAAGGGAGACTGTTTAACCATTAAAAAAGATTAAAGGTATTAATTAGACTAAGAGATAGAAACCTATCACCCTTCTGTCAGGGAAGACCAGAAATAAACCTTCTTCCAGATAAAAAAAAAAAAAAAATCTATATTTTTAGAGTTTGGTCAAAACAAAAGTCCTGTTGATCAGCCTTCTATCTTCCTATTGTTGTCTAAAAGATTAAACAAATGAGCCTGAAACTGAATAAACATTTTGACGAATTTGTGTATGAGGGGCAGAGCCACTCTTTATATCAAAGTAGCAGCACTACACACAAACAAATATAATTCTGTTGGGATTTCATAAATCTATGTAAATAAAACAATGGAAGAAGATTAACAGACAGCCCCCAGCAGTGGAGCTCTGAATTGCCTTCTTTTTTTCTCCCCAAAATGAGGAAACTACACAGTACATTTAAATTATGTAGAAAGTATTATAAATGTCTTTTGCAGCAGAAACAGATATTATAGCAAACTGCAGCTATATGCCATGTCTAAGGACAGATTAGACATCTTTTAAAGTCAGTTGTCAGTAGAAGATTACAAAATATTATTCAAGACAGAAGACAACTGGCAGAAGAGAATATACTTTTATCCAAGAATAACCCATTTTTGAATTTTTCAATGTTGCATGTGATTCTTTTTTAAAATCTTATGGATAAAAAAAAAATTGCAGCTTTCAATCAGACATCCCTATAAAAAGAATAGATGTTAATAAAATACATTCATCCCATCATATGTTAAAGGTGACCCTGTTAGAAAAATAGATTATGATGAGGTTGGAAAATTGTAATGGGCTATATTAAATAGCTCTATTTGAAATATTTTAAAGTCAGCTGCTAAACAGCAAATTGAAAAAAATTATATTAAAGGTCGCAATCAAAGAAATACTTTGGACTCATACTATTAGTTAGTAAAAGATAAATTACTGTTTTACTGAAAAGTCCTTATATATATATGTATATATATGTATATACACACAAACATATTGAACACAGATACACAGCTCACAAAATACTCATACATAACTACCTTTTGCTTGCTGGCTAATTATTCTATAAGTAGAGTAATCACCCTAGGGCAGAGTATGCCAGATTTACATTGCTCTAAGAAGCAAAAGTTTGGCTCCCAACTTTTAAACCTTAATACTTCTTTACATATTTAGCAGCTAATCAGACAACAATTTCAGAAAAATTAAACTAGAAAGAAGCAGAACACTAGAAGAACTTATTCCAATGCTTTTTGGCTGCTGAATGAATCTCGGTATCTCACGTAGATGAAATATCAATAGCAGATTGGGAATGATCTTTTCTAAATATTTTCATTTCCAAGAAAGACAAGCTGCATTCTCTGAAACCACTTCTGTATCAATTTTGGGGAAACTCTTTGGGGAAAAATATTTTAAAAAATAGTAAAAAGTAATATACTGGGGTTTTTTCTTCATCTTATAAGGTGATCCTAAAATAGGTCAGAGAAGACAAATAACTAAATATTGATGCTCATATACAAAGCTCCAAAACAAAAATGATTTTTTTTTAAAACCCAAACAAACAAAGGGTATTAGCTTTGGGACTGGTAGTCAAACAAACAATTCTGAAGGTTCCTCACCACCCTCACATTAAATAATTTCTTCCTAGCATCTAAATTAAATCTGTCCTCTTTCAGCTTAAAACCATTCCTCCTTGTCTTATCAGTTTCTGCCCATGCAAAAAGTCACTTTCTCTGTTTTTTACAAATCTCCTCTATGGACTAAAAGGCTGCAATGAGGTCTCCCTGGAGCCTTCTCTTCTCCAGGCTGAACAACCCCAACTCTCTCAGCCTGTCTCCATAGGAGAGGTGCTCCAGTCCTTCTCCCAGCCCAGCCCACTGTGCAATGGGAGTAGAAGCTGTAACTGGTAGTAAGCCCCATGAAAGGAGCCTCCATCTCCTCGTTAGTGACCTTGCTGATGAAATCCAAGTTTTCTCTACCGACTTTGTGTGAGTGTGTAAACTGCACTTTTCCAAAGGCACAAAAATTGACCAAGCACAAGACTGGCAGGAGACACAGCCACAAAACAGAGCACAGAAAGCTCTTTTTCTACTAAATGCCTTGCTCCAAAGCAGAGGGATGCTTGAGCTCTTCAAAGAGAAATGTACCAGAAATTTCCTTTGTTTTCTTTTATAGGGTTAAAAGGGTATTTCTGCTGCTTTTCAAACCTGCTTACTGAAAACAACCAGAACGTTTTTGAAAGGAACTTCAAGAGAAAGAGAGAATAAAAGGAAATAAATCAGCTGAAGAAAATACCCATTTGGGAAAACCTCAACCCATGTACTTAAAAACTAGCAAAACTTCAGCAAGCTGAAACATTTTTCATAATATGGAGCATATCTAATACAAAATATTAAACAATCATAATATGCATACCAAGAAGAATATCAAAGACCATGCCAAGGTAAAGTACTACAGTATCTATGTTGAACAGCATCCAAGGCAAAGAGAAAGCTCAGCAGCAGCTGGGCTTTGGCTCTCTCCAGTACTCAGGGACCAGGGCAGGTGGTACCACCATGACCCAAGACAAGGCGACAGCTGTTGAAGGGAAGCCTTAATCAACCTATTATTATGTAATAACACCAGCCAGGAATATGTGAACATCCTCAGATCAATATTCTTCTGCCCACCAGCTTGGGCAGCATTCCTCATGAGTGATTGTAGGTGTTACCTTGCAAGTCTGAAAGAAAGTTTGCTAGTGAACCAGAAGAGTTCAACACCACGACCATTTTTAGCACGTAAACCTGGACACTGCAAGCATATCAAAAGCATGATTCAAAAAGAAAATGCACACAGAAGAATCCTGAGTTGTTTTGGTCTCTTCCATAATCAGGGTCTTTCTAAAGACTTTTTTCTTCGTTTAAAAAATTATCATAACACAAATCAAAGAAAATGCCTGACTTACTATAAAATGTACCCAAAGCTTTTTAGTCCACTTAAGATGTGAGAAGAAACTACAGTTTTCTTCACTGGTATCATGAATACCTCTTTTGTTGATGCCTTTTTGCACTTCATGCAGTGAGAAGTTGTGCCTCTTAAAAAATTGTAACATTCTCAAGAAACTCCCGCTGAAAAATCAATATATGGAAAAGTCCTCCATCCTTCACACCAACTATGGGCCTTCTTTCATTCTTATAATAATTTTTTGGGCATTTTTTTTCCTCTTCTGTGGAACAAGAAGCTTTTCAAGTCTAGGGGTCACAATATTTACAACACTATACCTTCTCAATTTCACCATCTGTGAAAAGGGAATGGTTGAATTCCACTATGTCTTCAGAAGGATAGGAAGGACTGCATATCCAGGATTAAGGTATAAATTTAGCTGTTTGACTTGAAAGAGAGAATAGAATATTAGGGGTGATCTGTAGAAAAAATGTTGTTGTGAGTTTTCTTGTCAGGGGAAATAGGATATGAAAATATGTATTTACTTCACAAATTTTTTTTTTTTTGTAGGATTATAGTGTTAGTTATTTTAACCTCTGTCTCAACATTCAAAATAAGAAAGACATTTTGCACGTTGTTACGCACATCTTCAGCTAGAAGAGCAAAAAATTTTCATCTGATTTTTTAGATTTAAGAAAGAAACAAAAAAACCAAAGGTATCCAGTCTTTCATGCCTTTTTAGCGGGAATTTACAAAGGCTGCAAACTTGCTGTGCCATGGTGCAAAGCAAATTAAAATGTTTGAGTTACTGTGGAAAATACTCAAAACAAGATTTGTAATGGACATTCTAAAGGAACATTGGCTCTGGCAGTGACAGTGACTGCCTCTGTAATAATGTATTTCAAATTATTTAGCTGACTAAGTGCTTCAAAAAACACAAGAAAATATCAGTCTTTAAGTGCTGGTTCAGCTGAGCATTTTAGATGAATGCAGCCTCCAAAGCATTTTAGATGGCTCTTCTTCCCAGACAGAGATGATCAGAGTTTGACACATGGAAAGCCTGACTCTTCCTTCACATGTACCAGCATAACAGTGCTGATTTCAGAGCTGTTACTCCTGTGTTTGAACAGTGTACATGAGAGGAGAATCAGGCTCAGCATGTGTAATAACCCACCAGCACACTTTACATTCCTGTTCGCCATCCTGTTGATGAATGAGCTGCTGCATGGTTCTCTGAGGGCCATTGACTTTTGAATCAAAATGATGATATGATTGCGCTACTGCATTTGCATGTTCTTGCACCTTCTAAATTTAAACGAAGACAGTGCCCACCCACCAAAAAATAAGGCAGCAGCATTTTTTAAACATGAAAACTAGAATGAAGCCATTCTAATAGGATCCAATCTAATTCATGTGACTTAAATCATAGTGCTATTGTTCTACCTGATAAGCTTACCTGTGGCATACAAACTACTGAACTGCACACTCAAGAGACTTCCTAAATCCTGACTATATTCTGCTAGAACTTCCTTTTTCCTCTCATCCCCTGTTTTATATCATGGGCAAATGTCCAGCTGACCAGCCCCTCAGGTGAATGATCTGCTTATTCAAACACAGCTGTAGTAGGACTACAAGCTCTCATTTCAATCTGCCTCCCATAGATCCTATGGGTAGGATTCCAGCTCCCAGTTTCCTCTGCCCATAATACTTCTAAGAATGTCTTAAACTCATGCTTCTGCTGATCCGTGCAGGGCTGGGAACAAAACAAACCCTGCATTGTGACCATTCCCAACCAACCAGAAAAAACAAACTGAGCATAAGTAGTATCTGCTCAGCTCTGAAAGTGCCATACCACTGTGAGCTCTTCAAGCTGCAGACAATTGATAACAATGGGATTTAATTGTTTTTAAAAAGAATGCAGTTATCTATGATCAGCAGGTACAGGAGAGAGATTTAAATTCAAATTTATACCAATGCACATTTGTGAAAATGTGCATCAGCCTACATGTATGCAAGATGCTCAGACTTAGGGAAAGAGCTTATTCTTAAACCTAATTCTAGGTCAATGAACCTTACTTCATACGAACAATATCATTCTAACAATAACCTGGATTTATTGCCCTAGAAATATAACATTAATAAACATCAGTGGTGAATGTGATAGTGCATTCAGAACTGCTAGCTGATCATGTTTAGCACCAGAGAATGTTTCAGAATGTTATGGAGGAAGGACTCTACTATCTATTAATTTAAAATGTCTTTTTTCCTTCTCTCCCAAGATTTGGAGCATCTGAATATAAATGTTGGCACAGCCTGTCACGCACAAAATCTTGGCAGCTGACTATGCTATGCAATAGAGGTATTGAATTCAATATAAACAATATTGCAATATTTCAAAATGCTTATGTATTTTCTTATTATCTTGTCCCTTCTGTTTACAGTCATTCTTGCAAATTCTGTCATCAATAGAAATTTAGCAGGTTTTGGGATGGGGTTTATACTTGCTCTCCCTTATGAAATGAAAAGCAGCAAGAAATAGTCTGGCACACATGTACTAAAGCCATTTATAGATTCCACCTTAAGATCTGGCTTGGTACAGCTCCATAAAAACCAAATGCACATCTCAGGCCAATAGGCCATCTCATTTTCAATTATCACGAAGCCAGATTAAGTGCCCTGTCAGCTTTTTCAGCCCCACAGTTTCAACAAAGCCTCTGCCTATCAAGGAAAACTGCTGCAGTCATTGCCCTAACCCTAGGCCACTTATTGTTATAGTCTTTAATTTAAAAAATAAATAGAAGTTCTTCATGCAAACATTTGCCAAATGGGATAAGATTGTCTTCAAAAATAGCTTTCTATAGGGAGGCTTCTCAAGTAACTGAAAGAAGGTGTAGGCTGTATTTTTTTCACCTACTAACTTACTCTTAAGAGAGTTCTATGTACATCCTAGAGGCACTGGGAAAAAAGATCATTACGTTAGTCTAATCTAGTGTTCTGTCATTTTTTGTTTTCAATCACCAAATATTATTCCCCTACTTTGTTTTCACATATAAAATGAAATTAACTGTAGCTGTGAGGTTTTTTCCAAAGATAACTGTGTCCAGCTGATAAAGCACAATGTGACAAACAGGTTGTATATTATATTTATACCATTACTTTTTATGCCATTGGCTTCTTGAATGTCTTATGAAAAGTGATTTAACCTCCCTGAGATACAGTCCCTTTATCTGTACAATGGTAATACTGCTACTGATCTGCTTTCTTAAATTCTTTGATGAATATACTATGTAAAAAGTAAGAATGAACAGGATTAATTGTCTTTAAGGGCCAGAACAGTCTAGTCTGATCTTGCATATATAGTAGGCCATGTTATATCATGGCAGTTTTATTTGTGCTGAGCCAAGACCCTGTGTTAGACAGCTGGCTGAGGGCTTTGAAGGACATGGAATTTAACATATCCTTGGAAATTTGCTCCAGAGCTTATTAACACCCTACTTCTACCCCATTATTAATCTGTATCTCATACTAATCTGAGTTCATGCTAAATCCAAGACAAATCATTAGTTCTCACCTATCTTTTTTTCCACAAGATTAAAAGCCTCTTTTGTACCTGGCATTTTCTCCTTGCCAACCTCCTTACACAGTATGATCAAGTAATTTCTCAGTCTTTTTTCGATATTATTATTATTACTACTGCAAATGGAGTCAGACTGAAAATCTCAGCCTGAACACTGAAATCCTGTGCTTAAATACAAAATGAGAATAGCATAGGGTATCAGCAGTGCTAGCTCTCCTGTGGTGCCCTGCCAATGTTCTTTAATCTTGGTCAGGAAAGACCACCTGCAAGGCTAAGCTGATAGTCTCATTCTTCCTGTCCATTCATTCCTGGGTCGCTGAGCTCAGTCTGCCAACATGGGTATCAATTAGTGCAAAAAAACATCATCAGAATTTCAATTAAGCTATGCTAGTGTCCCTGCATTTAAAGCACTGTTGTCAAATTGTGCAAATTGAGACAAAAAAGCTATGGTCTGTAATTAAGCCTGTCCTTTTTTAGCTTGAGATCAAGTATTTTTCTACAAAAAAAAGTAGAAGAAAAAATAAATTACTTTCAAAACAGTGGGGAAAAAAATGTAAGACAATCAAAGATGTTATTCCTCTGACTCAAACACATCTTTTATTTTTAAATGACATTTCACAGGCCATTAGTTCATAATGTGAAGTACTGCTTTTGGACATTAAGAATAATAAAAAATCCTTCTGCAGAGAAACTCATATTCAGGTTACCTTTCTTCTTAAACATATTTTTAATTTGTGCGCTCAGTGTGAAATTGTTACAGAGATATCCTTGCAGTGATTTACTCTGGCTTGCTTTGAAACAGGAAAATCCTTAGACAAGACATGTACATAGATAAAAATGCTGATGAAGGCCAAGGTACATAAAATTACACAGAAATATTTATACTAAATTTGGGAAAATCTAATAACTTTCCTGTCTAGCTGAATGCAAATGTGATTTTTGAATCTAGAAATGAGGTGGATGTACCCTGTTCATAGGCCCTGATTTTCCCACCTTGATATTTGATGGAAAGCAGAAACACAGCTTGGCAGATGCAGTCCAGAAGGTTCCTGCAAAGCATTGGCAAAAACTTTTTGACTCAGGTGGTGGAGAATCCAGTGAGGAGAGGTATGGGCTGGACCTTGTACTAGCAAACAAAGAAGGACTGGTTGGGGATGTGAAATCTGGAGACAGCCTTGGTTGCAGGGCCCATAAGATGGCAGAGTTCAGGATACTGCATAGAGGAAGCAGGGCAATAAGTACCATTACAGCTCTGGACATCTGGAGAGCTTACTTTGGCCTCTTCAAGGACCTACTTAGAGGAACACCACAGGTTAGGGCTCTAGAAGCTAGGGGGGGTCCAAGAAAACTCATATAATATTCAAGCATCACTTTCTCCGAGCTCAAGATCAGTGCATCCCTGTGAGTAAGAGATCAAGCAAGGAGACCTGCATGGGCAAGTAAGAAACACCTGGCAAAACTCAAATGGAAGACAGAACTATGCAGAATATGGAAAATAGGACAGATCACTTGGGAGGGATGTAGGAACATTGTCAGAATATGCAGGGATGTGAAAAGGAAGGCTAAGGTCCACTTGGAATTAAATCTGGCAAGGAATGTCAAGGAGAACAAGGAGGGGTTCTTCAAGTACATCAGTAACAAAAGGAAGACTAGGGAAATGTGGGTTCGTTGCTGAATGAGGTGGGTGCCCTGGTGATGAAGGATACACAAAACATGGAGTTACTGAATACCTTCTTTGCTTTAGAATGCCAGCCCTCAGGAATCCCTGGTGCTGAAGGAAAGAGAGAAAGTCTTGTCTCCTCCCTTTGTTGAGGAGGATCAGGATAATCATTTAGGCAAACTTGACACCCACAAATTCATGGTGACTGATGAGGTACAGCCACTAGGTGCTGAGGGAGCTGACAGATGCTATTGCTGGACCACTCTCCATCATCTTTGAAAAGTTATGGAAAACAAGAGAGGTGCCTGAGGACTGGATGAAAGCCATCATCACTGCACTCTTCACAAAGGTCGAGAAGGATGAGACCCAAGAAACTAGAGGCCAGTCAGCCTCACCTCCATCCCTGGACAGGTCATGGAATAGTTCATTATGGATGCCATCTGCAAGTATGTGGAGGAAAAGAAGACTGATGGTAAAGGGCTCTAACACCTGACTCATTCACCTGAAAGACAGTCCAAACTCCAATATTAATTTTGTTCTGATTACCTGACATACACCCAAGTATGAGTGAAATAAGTACTAGTCCTCTAAATAGCTCAACCCAGCATTTTTTTAAGTTTAGTAGCTTAGTTTTCAAACACATACATTGGTTAGTAGGAGAACTCTGGTCTCTTTAGCCTATACCTTGACAGCATGAACCTTCTTTTTCCTTTTGATGAAACTTAGTGTCTATATTGTAGAACAAAAAATGTGGAAATCCACTTAGCAATTGGGTTTAATATTTTGCATCTTTGCTTTTGCTAGTTTTCCAGAACACTGGACTACTGTTGTCATATTATCACAGCATCTAAGCTACTTGTCATGAAATATCATATCCTGGAAAATAACGAGTTTCAAAATAAAGATGAAAGGAAACTTTCTTCTAAAAAGAAGAAAAAAAACCCTTTCTGTGGATGAACTCTTTGCTTTGGAAAATATGTGTTTCAGTGTCTTTTCTTGGTATCCCACAAAGGTAAGACATCACAAATGTCAAACCTGATTATTTTCATTACAGTGTTCCTGCCAGACATCTTGGGGAAATTTTTGGAGGCCTGTATTTTGAGAGATTCAAGTTTCACCCACTTGTGTATCAGATTTTTAGAGAGTTTCTTGCTCAAGCTCTATGTTTGCTGTGCAGGAAAGTTACAGAATTCTCAACCCTTATTAAGAAAAACGTCAGATTTTAACAAACATTAAGCAAATCCAGCTTCCTGGCCATGGAACCATGTATATAAAAATTCTGTATATCCTTAAATATAGACTTCTCGGAATTACTGGGAATAAAACTACATGAGAAAAATAAGACTGAAAACCTGTTGACATAGTAAATACAGTTTATAGAATGTAGATCAATAAAACAAAAACTAAGATTTGTATCCTGGCCAACTTGCAGTTTCTAGTATAATATAATGCTCAGCTTTTTAGACTGACCAAAATCATACCAAGGGTTTATAGTTCCACCATTTACAAGTAAACATTTAAATTTCAAGAAACTGAAGGAAGCGTTGAATCTATATTCTACCAGCATGATCCACAAGGATTTCCCCCATAATAGCTGTCTGATTTTATCAATGGCTTTTGCTGATTTTCTAGTAAGGCAGTCTTAAATAAAAAGACTTTTAAGTCAGCACTGAAAAGGACACAAGCATTTTTGAACAAAACATGAAAAGCCATCCACTACAACCAGACATACACTATTTGGTAGAATATGTAAGATCCAACTTCCTGCATTTTAAGATTCCTGAGCAAATTTCATGTTCTCTAGTGAACTAAGGACTGGAAGAGAGCTGTCAGCTATATACTGTGGTTCAAGAATGGTGATGGTTACATTTACTATCTCTCTCAAACACAGAGCACTGTCCAAGCATCCAGACACAGAGAGTGAGAACCACAGATGTAAACCATGGATGTAGAAGATGAGAATTTTGAGCTCTGAGGCTACATAAAACCACTTTTTTTATGGCCTCTGTGCATTTATGGTGCTACTGCGTTCTCAGTCATTAAACAGAGTGAACAAAGAGAATATCCACAAAACTCTCTTTTGCCAACTTTCCAGATTTCCACACAGAAGTCTGCCCAGGCATTCAAGCAGCTTTAACCTCTGCCAAGATCTCTCAAGAGCTCTAGGATCTTCAGCCAACAGTTTACAAAGGACAGAGATAGAGGGGCCTGGAGAGGGGGGTTTGGTTGCTGAGAATGGCACTGAAGCTTACAGAAAGATACCAAAGTATATCTTCGTCCTTGCACATTTCATTTAATTCTCAGTAAACCTTCCTTATCATAAAAACCATCTCACCTCTGTAAATCACACATAACAGCCTGTCATCAAGTGGAACCTGCCTAATCCATATCTTGGCCTCATTCCTCATCTTTGCTGTAGCCAGATTTCACTGCACTGTGGCCAGATATAAAGTGGCCAAGGCTCAAATTTGAAAGCCAGCAGCAGGAGAACCACAGGAGGGCAGGGGATGCCTCTGATGGCCCACTCAACCAAATGGAAGGATGAATTTCTATCCACCTCTAACTCCCTAAGCAATGAAATAGGTGTCTCTAGGGAAACGTGGTAAGTGCAAACTGCACTCTGCTCTGGAAGAAATAACTTTTACTTTTGAACAACTTCAGATACATAACCAAAAAGGAGCTAGCACAAAGCTTTCAGCATAATCTGAGGTCAAAATACAAAACTCTTAATGGCATGGGGCACCACATGCATTTGAGAAACCCCCTATCAAGCTTCAGTTCAATAAACTGATGAATGGATTATAGTGATAAAGCTGTATGGAGGTCCTTTTTTCCTCTTTGACAGGTATGGTGCTTCTAATAGTCTGCATGCTAATAGCTGACTGTCGGCCACATATTGCTTAGTGAAACAAGCAGGACCCAGACTCCCAGGGCCAGTGCCCATCAGGCTATGCCACATGATCTGTAGCTGACAGGAAGAATCTAGCAGCTATGTTCCACCACTGATCATTTAATCTTCAATCCAGTTGTAAAGATAGAGTTTACTTAGTAAAAATTTTTTCATTTTATACAACAGGAGTAAAATCTTAGTCTTTACCATGAGGAAAGTGTATAGGCACATGGAAAAACTTTGAAGAGGCATTTTCTCAAATATTTCAATGCAGGCACACATAGAGTATGTGTATGTATGTGTATAAAGACAGTGAAATTGCAGACATTAAAACATTTATTTGCATGCCAGTGCCAGTAGGTGTGGAACCCACCCAGTTCCCACCTCTGTGGTCACTGCAAGCGCTAAGGACTCACAGGCACAAAAGACATTTCCTACATCCATAACATAGAGAGGTCTGACTACTGCTACAGGAATAGCAGCAGGAGTCACAAGGTGTCACACACCCACAGCACTCTCATGACTGGGTTAGAAATGCCAAGGTTACAGCTAGAACCAGCACTTGAAATAAAGCTTAAAGAAACAACAGGCCCAGTGTGAATGGGGTTTAAAGCTATCAGCAAAGAGTTTTCTACTTCTGCTTGGTGCCTTCCAATGTAGGAAAACATAAGTTTGATTGTCCTTGATAACTAAATGCACTCAGTTATCAATTGCTTCTCTGAATGGGAACCATCTGTAAGACCCTGAGTATTTTATCATCCTTTGAGACACAGCAGCCTCCTGAGAAAATATATAATACTTCAATAAATGTGATCTCTGGATATCATATCATGCTTTCAAAAATGTGTGTAGAGATTTTATGTACATTATGGTCATATAACTTACATAAAATTTGCAAGCTACCCACTCAAACTACCAAAACAGATATTCAGTGTTAGTAAGTCTTTTGTGTGTTTTCTGTATTTGTTGCCTGCAGCTGGACAGACATCCCACCCCAGGATTGCCTGGCATCTCTCTTTGCAAGCTTTTGCTTTCATTTAGTTGTAGTGTGGGCTGTCAGCTTCCCACTTCAGCCTGAAAATCTAGCACTGACTGGAAGATTTCAATTGAAAATTATATTTTGTTTCTGAATAGGAAAAAAAAGGGAACAAAACTTACCTTTGATATCCTTAATGTCCCATATACTAGCACAGGGACTTGACTGCAGACAGTAAAGTGACAACACTGTGCTTCAATAGCTTCAGAGTTCACATGCGGAATTTCCTTTTACGGTGATTACTGGTGGATAAAGCCTAATGGCCTGCAATTAGGGCTCTCACCTGACATGAAGCACCTGAAAGAGCTACAGCTTGCCTGACCTAGTTGTTCCTGTTCCAGTAACAGCCAGTGAGGAAAGGTGGCCAATTCTTAAGGGTAATTCATCCCAGTTTTAAGTCAGGTGTCTAGTGCATGTGGGTTGAATTATCTTTGGCAGGTTCCTTTGTCTTGCACTGATTGCCTGAGTAATCGACATTTAACTTCTAGAAAATTTAAAAGACACAAAGTCTATCATATCCTCAATGTTAACAGGGGCATCTGGTGTATTCATTCACTCAGGTCCTGTGCAGATGAATTTTTCTTCCATGGAAGCTACAGATAAAGAAAAGGATGAGATGATGTAGCCTGCTACCGTGACATTGAATGCAGAAGCTCTCCCTGCCAAACTTAGGAGCTCAGAGGCACTGGATGGCATCAGCAAGGTCTGTCTGTGACAACTCTTCATAGATTTTCAGGCAGACATCAAAGAGCTAAGAGGTTGCTATAAAAATCAATAGAATTATATTTTTAACTTTTTTATGTCTCATGACTCACTTTTCTATCTTAAGCCTTCTGGGATCCTATTTTCCAGCTTCTTCTTTACAACCATGAAGGGAGAACTTTTTCCTACTTAAAAGCAGAGATTTTGATGATTTCACATTTCTGCAATGGCACAAATTTCAAAGAGCATATACAGTTTCTCTGAGAAGGCTATGGGTAGGTCAGTCTAACTCCTCATTATAAACAAGTAACAATTATCATTCTTGGGTATTTGGCCTGGATTTTTTAAAATGAGTTTTATTTAGAACATGCCTTTATTTGTAGCTTCCTCACAAAATCTTGAAAACTAAATCCTCCCTTACTGACTTCCCCATCTAATCCATGTGCAAGAACACTTGTTTGTTTCAACTGTTCTATGATACCTGGTCGCTCTCATCACTATTTTACATTGACTAAAATGATCAGCAACCTCAGTAAAATTAGCTGGTAGCTACTTAGAAGGAAAAAGAGTTTTGCCTCTGCAGAACCTCCACTTTTTTTTTCAACAAGAATTTTCCCGTTCTCCTTCATGGCACTGATATCACTCAGGTCTGACACATTCAGGACTACATGGAAAACACTGATACTGGCTTCAGTGTTTCACACAAATCATTAGTATTTGCACATTTGCCTTAATATATTTTCAGTCACTCCAAATGCCTTATACACATGAACTCTAACCAGCATGGTATGATCAACATTTCCTATAAATATAGCCTATCTGGAGAAATTAAATATTCAAAGTGCACTCGGTTTATAAGCTCCATAATTACAGATTGGAAATCTTTGTGGCCTATTTACAAGAATAGCCCTGTAGTCTTCTCTCTCATTGAATTTGGTAGACTAGACACATAAAATAACAGCAATGGTAACTTTGCTGAAACACTGAAATGGTTTTATTGAAAAAACATCAAGATAGCCTCATTAACAAAGTGAGAAACTCCAGCAATACCTGAAGAAGGCAGATGAATCTCAAAATCTCAACATTTAGTCATCTCAGAAGTTACAAGGAATGGGCATAGAGAATAAATTTAAATATGGTATCAAAATAAAAACAAAGGAAAACCAGAATGGAAAACTATGTAACAAATATGAAAGAACCTTTTGTTTGTAAAAAAGATATGCTCTGTGCATAAAAATCAATGTGTGGATAGATCAAAAAACCTCACAAAAACAGGGTTTTTTTACAATTATGAATGATCGCTCAAGGGAATTTTTATATGTCAGTTTTATACTTCCTCATGTTAAATGAAGTGAAACCACTGAGACCTCAGGCAGCTAACTGCATCACCAGGCAAGGATGGAGTTAGTAATTTCCTTTTTTATCTGGACAGTAAAAAATACTGCTGTGCCACCATAACTTATAGCTTGTGACAAGGCAAAACTTTATGACTTCTGGATTTCTAACTGGGTTGTAGGAGAAAAGAAAAAGTCCAATGTACCAGAAGCCTGAGAAAAGAAAAGAGTCCATTGTATCAGAAGCTTTATTTTTTTTTTTTTTTTTTAGAATAATGACTTGAAAATGAAGTTTAAATTAATGGATAAATTAATATTTTCCCATCTATCTCTCATTCTCTGTATTGATTTTAAAGCCCCATGAAAGGCAGCCTGAACCAGTTACTGCCTAAAACAGACAGTTCAACTGGGGCAACACTTAACATTTCAAAAGCAAACTGTTCAGATTTGATAATAAATGAATAGGACAACATTTTTTTTCCTAAGCCTTCACTACAGAAAAAACAATGTAACGTTCTTCATCCTGATTTCACTAAGGCCTGGAAGTCTGATGAATAGAAGCAATCATCCAAAAGCACTACTGTCAGTCTAACTTTGCAATTTCAGTTCAAGATCTTTCCTTTAGGCTACAACAATACTGAGACTGTGTTAAAGAATGTGTCTTATGATCTTTTTTAGTTTTGTATAGAATGCTATCATTATGGTGTCTCCTCACTGCAAGTATAATTTCATCTCAAACACAGGGGTCTCTCCAGTCAAAATTTGCCTGTGGAGCTGAAGGAAGCTGTAATAATTTTGTGGCTAAATCACAGATAATGCACCCTAGTCTGAAAGGAGTACTTTCTCTTTGGCACTGTCCACTATCTGTAAATCTCAGATGTTTATTCATTAGGGCAGTGATTAAAAACCCAGTCTTCCAGGCAACAGCTATTGTCATTAAGCTATAGAGTCTGAATATTTACTATGAATATTTTAAGTATTTTATATTAAGTAGATTAGCTTCAGCAAGGAGGGATGAGGGATTCATCTTAGAGCATGCTATTGTTTGATAGCTGGTGATCTCCTGATCTGGTAGAAGATTTTCTGTTGGGAGGGTGAGATGTGGCTTCAAATCTGTCTTTCAAAGCAAGTGGTGGAAGAAAATGAGCCTGTGTATTACAAATGAGTGTTCCATGCACTGGGCTGTTGAGCACTTGAGACAGGTCTTTGGGTTTTGTTTGTGACCCAAACTGATAAAGACATCCTGAAATATTTAGTTACATCAGAACTTGCCAAGAAGATCAGAAAAACACCACGATTTGTGAATCTTGCTGTGGTTTTGGGACTGATCAGTTAGTTTGGCATTTTCAGGTGCACTGCTTGAAAGTGATCATGCCAAGCAACAGAAATGAAGGCCACTAGGAATACTCTGACTGCAGTCTCATGCCAAGGTGCCCAGGTACCAACAGGGTTAGGAAAGAGCTAAGAATCCATCTGGAATTAGGTGCTTAGACATCTATTAAATTGGGAATTTCTGTGAATTAACTCTTCCAGGACCAAATCTTCATATATCTGGTCCAAATGATGGGTCACAAAGGAAAAACTGAAATAGCCAGACACCTTAGAGTCAAATATTTGACTGGAAAAAGGGAAACAATGCACTCATTTTAAAAAGTGGTAGAAAGGAGGACCTCAGGAACTACTGACCTGTCAGCCTCACCTCTGTGCCTGAGATCATGGAACAGATCCTCCTAGAAGTTATGCTATGGCACGTGGAGAACAGTGAGGTGATTTGAGACAGACAGCATGGCTTCATCAAGGGCAAGTCCTGCCTGACCAACCTCGTGACCTTTTACTATGGAGTGACTACAGCAGTGGACAAGGGAAGGGATACTGTTGTCATTTATCTGAACCTCTGTACAGCCTTCGACAGAGTCCTCAGAACATCCTTCTCTCTACATTGGAGAGGGATAGATTTCATGAGTTGAGTTTGGTGGATGAGAAATTGATTAGATGATTGCATCCAGAGGGTAGCAGTTAATGGCTCAGTGTCCAGGTGACAAGTGGTGTCCCTCAGGGGTCCATATTAGGATCAATGTTATTCAGTGTCTTCATCAATGACAGAGACAAAGGGATCAAGTCCGCCCTCAACAAGTTTGCAGAGCACACCTGGCTGAGTTGCTGACACACCTGAAGGACAGGATTCCATGCAGAGGAACCTGGACAAGCTCTAGGAGTGGCCCTTTGGAGACTCACGAAGTTCAACAAGGCCGAGTGCAAGGTCCAGCACCATGGTCAGGGCAACTCCCAATCTCAATACAAGCTGAGGGATGAAGAGATTGAGACCAGCCCTGTGGACAAGGACTTGGGGGTGTTAGTGGGTGAAAGGCATGAAGTGCAATGTGTGCTCACAGCTCAAAAAACCAACAGAATTTTGGGCTGCATCAAAAGCGGCATGGCCACAGGTTGAGGGAGGTGATTCTGCCCCTCCACTCTGGTGAGACCCCACCTGGAGTGTTGCATCCAGCTTTGGGGTCCTCAGCACAGGAAAGATGTGAACTTGTCAGAGTGAGTCCAGAAAAGGCCCATGAAGATGATCACAGGGCCAGAGTACCTCTCCTAAGAGAGAAGGCTGAGAGAGTTGGGGTTGTTCAGTGTGGAGAAGACTCCAGGGACACCTTAGAGCAGCCTTTCAGTAGCTGAAGGGAACCTATAAGAAAGATGGGGACAAACCTTTCAGCAGGGCCTGTTGTGTCAGGACAAGGGGTAATAGTTTGAAACTAAAAGAGGGAAAACTCAGACTAGGTATAAGAAATTCTTTGCAATGAGGGTGGTTAAACACTGGCATAGGCTGTTCAGGAAGGTGGTAGATCTCCCATCCCTGGCAACATTCACTGGATGGGTCTCTGAATCACTTGATCTAGTTAAGGACATCCCTTCTCACTCCAGAGGGGTTGGACTAGATGGTCTTTAAAGGTCCCTTTTCAACCCAAACTATTCTATGATTTTGTCTTTTGCTTTTGACTTAATGAGCTCAAAAGGAGACTTGTTCAGTATTCTAGGTCATATTGTACAGCAATGATGCACAGTTTTTCTGGCTGAATGGGCCACCTCTTTCTCTGCAAATATCAACAGACATAATGTAGGTAGACCTAATCGTACATGCAGTTGACTCAGTGCTTTGTAGAACTTATGCTGGGACCTTCCATGCACCATTCTCTTGTGTTCAGGAGCTGACTCACAGCACAAGTGCAGTCAGGAGTGGGTCCCCACTACCAATTAATAAACAGAGCCTGTGGCCCGTTTTCTTGGAGCCCTACTGCTATCATGTGGCCAGAAAAGAAGACAGCTGGGATCATGCAGCTGCCACCATCACTAGAATAATTAGTTTAGCCTGGAGCAAGCTCCTGTGCATCTCCAAGGTGCCCTGGGAAAGAGAGCAACCAGGATTAGCTGACAGACTCTCAGTTGAACACTTGAGAGATGAGATATCAAATTGATTTAATTCATATGTTGGATGTTTTTTTACAAAGTCCTTGAAAAATTGAGTGATTTGGGTCAATGCAAGTAAAAGCTTCAAAGGAATCAGGATATTTTTGTCTTAGTTACTAATAGGCATCCCACTGCTACAAACATGAGACTTTATAGGTGATGTCTACCCTGATAAACAAAACAGACTAGGGAACCCTAAAGGCAAATGTCATAATGGCTCACAGCCATCTGGCCAGATTCCCTTTCTTCCTCCCAAAAACAATGTGGTATAACCCAACCTGCCCATGGAGAGCAGGCCCTCATTTGTGTTATTCTCTCAAACATGTGTAGGTTTTATCTCGAAAAACGCTATTTGGCACAAGCCTGAAATGTGCTAAGGACAAGTGCTAATAACCAAACACTGTGGACATTCATAGTCTGGCACCCAAGCCCCTGCCCTGACTCTGCTCTGTCTACTGAGGCAGGAATAGCTGCAGAATCCTCTCAACTTCAGTGAATTCCTTCAGCCCTTACAACAAGGTCTGCAAAAGCACAATTACATCCAGTTTCAGGGCCTGGAACTCTGTATTAATAAATCTTAATTCTCCAACAGCTTTGACAAGCAGAATCCAACATGTAACATGTATAAGAATGGTTATGACAAAATATTTCTCAATTGACAGATGTTTTTCCTCAATGCTGATCTAACCTGCCATAATTCTGAAAGGATTTCCCATAATGTCATCTTTTACAAGAATGCACTCAAGCTTCCAGAGTTTCTACCCCCTTTACCAGAACAACTTTAAAAGACCATTTTAATGACAGTTTTGGCTTTTCTAACTTGAGGGGCAGCTCATTGCAGGGGGATTGGACTATATTACCTTTAAAGGTCATTTCTACCTTAAACTATTCTGTGCTTCTATGATTAGTGTCAAACATCAAAATCAAAGCCATTTTTAAGGTTTCTAAATACAGCAAAATATCTTAATATAAAATATTTTGTCATGGCTGGCTTTTAAAAATAACTCCTAGAACCTGTCAAAACTTTCACCCATTCATGACGGAATGCTGACCAAGAGTTCAACAACATGTCAGGAAAAGAAACAACAATGATAAAATGGCCTATTTTAATGTCATAAACCGTGAAATTCTCCAGAGCTGCTCAAATCTGTGTGTTTTCCTTGATCTGATCAATGTAAACAACCACATTATTGGGAATGAAGCTCATGGACAGTAGGTGACAGAATGACAAAACCTGTCCCTTCACTTGTAGAGAATTTGTGCCAGATGTTGTAAGTGCAAACATTGGATCTCAGCCAACACACCAAGCTGCACACATGTTCACACTAAATTCTTGGTGGCATAAGAAAATAGGGAAGGAATGTATATTCAAGGCCTTTTCAAAACTGCCTTTGGTGTTCTATTCATCCTTCCTTCAGAAAGAATAATTTTATGATATGTTTTGAATTTCATCTTTCCTCATTTTCAGCTTATGCCAGTTATTAAAATTCTTTGTTGAGTTCCAGCCATCCTGCTGGAATTACAGAAGCTAGATAGTGGAAGATATTTAATAGAAACCTACTTCTATAGTAAGATCAGCTATAGCTGTAAGATTTGGGCATAAAATTTAATGGCAATATATCTGCATATCATACAGAACTGGAATTTTTTAGCATGGCTTTCTGTTAAATTCAAATAAACCTGTCTGCCACTTAGAAGTCTGCCTGCTTGCCATGAAAGATATAAGCCCTACCATAACTATTATGTCTTCAACCTTGTCTTCACTCACCGGGTGGATCTGCCCAACTCACATTAACATTAATGGGAATTCCATATATGCATCACTTGGAGAAAAAACTCCCAAAGATATTTTATCATTATCTTTCTAGGCAGGTAGGGATGGTATCAATCATGCATCCAACACCATTGTACAACGCACATTATTAAAGCATCAGAGCAATAAAAAAAATAAAAATAAAAAAGCATAGACATTGCCAAACACATTCCTCTTCAAATAGTAAGACAGATCAAATGGAAAATCTTTGAGAACCCTGGGAGAAGAACATGACTTAGTTGCAAGTTTTCTTGTAATTACAAAAGATCTAAAACCTAAGTTCATTTTTTCGTCTTCTAGAAAAAGCAGCAATGTGATGGTATAGACCAACCTCATTATGTAAGCAAGTCACAGATAAGATACATACAATTTATCACAAATATCCAGTGGGTGAAGAAAGAAGGGGGTAGTGTACACTGGAACTGGTTGATCTCTGTGAATTTTGAGGGATTTTAATCTCTTTCTTTTTTTTTTTTTTTAACAGAAGATGACTACTTCCCATATTTTTAGTATTTTGGGGAAAATAAGAGTTGTGAAAAACAGTACTTCCAGACAGCCTCATGAGAGTGGTATGTACTGATTAGGAAGCTTATTCTCAACTCACCACTTCTGCCTTACAGGAGCAAGAGGAGGAGACAACAGTAGATGGTACCACTGCCTCAGTCCTTCCCTCTTGTCTCCCTATAAAATTGCAGCAGAAGAAAAGAAACCAAAAACCTTTCCTCTGACAAATGGTAAGCTGATAATTCTGGGCATGTCCAAACCATGGTACACAATAAGCAAACTAGCTCCAGAACCAAAAATACACTAGAAACACCTGCACAATGCTGCACTCAAAGGAAATTAGCTTTTGGAAGCCTACACTTCTTTCAGGATACCATAGCATCCCACAACCTATTGCATGGATGTATCAGCAGCAAGCAGTAAAGGAGCAGCAGAAGGAAAGGAAATACTGTCATCCGAGGATAGTCACAGCATCAAGGTCTATTGTCAAGGTAGGCATCCTGTCACTCTTCCCACCTCTCTCTCCCAATAATTACATTCTTCTATTATTTTCTCTGGTAAAAGAAGTTCTAGGAATAAACATACTTCATTTCAATTTGAAAAACAAGTTGCTGGTTGTGAGTGAGAGTTCAGCCCAGGCAACCTCTTTTTCTGTCCTTCCTGTGGAAGGAGATACATGCAACATTTTTCTTCTTACGTCCTTTGAGCATCAGGCATAAATTTGCTTACACTGCCACTCAGCCACTCAGATCACCTATGCTTTGATAGACACTGAGAAATACTAAGTGGAAAGAAGGAATAGGAGAAATCCTGGCAGGCTACAGTGAACTCAGCTCTTCAGCTACATTGCCAAACAAGCAGAGGTCACTGATGGCTGAGTTTTCCTGATATAAACCTCATGAAGTTCAACAAGGCCAAATGCAAGGTCCTGCACCTAGGCTGGCACGATCCTCAGCACCAGTGCAGACTAGAGGTTGAAATGACTGGGTCCTGCTGAGGAATTTGGGATCCTGGTGAATTAAAAACTGGACATGAGCTGGAAAAGAGCACTTGCAGCCCAGAAAGTCAGCCTGGGCTGCATCAAAAGAAGTGTGGCCAGCAGGTCAAGGGATTCTGCCCTTCAACTCCACTCTGGTGACACCTCACCTGGAGTACTGCATCTAGCCCTGGGGGAATCCAGTACAAGAAAGACATGGACCTGTTGGAGCAGGTCCATAGGAGACCCACTAGAAGAGTCAGAGAGATTAAATACCTTTCCTGTGAAGAGAGGCTGAAAGAGTTAGGGTTGTTCAGCCTGGAGAAGAAAAGGATCTGAGAAGAAATTACTGTGACCTTTCAATATATAAACGGTCCTATAAAAACAAGGAGAGAGATTTTACCAAAGCCTATAATGACAGGACAGAGAGCAATGGTTTTAAAGTGAGATTGGGCATAAGGATGTATTTTTTATGACGTTCTAGTCTTGAGACACTGGGACAGATTGCCCAGGGAAGCTGTGGATGCACATGGCAGGAGGCTGGACCAGATGAGGTCCTTTCCAATCCAAATCATTCTGTTATTCTGTGACAAAGAACCTTCTTCCTTTTGCTGCACTGACATTCAGTCTGCAAGCAAAGATGGAAATGACATCACCTTTGAGTTAAAAATCAGGTTTTTCCACCTCTTAAATTGGCAGAGATGATGACAAAGACATGCTGATATCGCTGTTCTCAGGTTGCCTCCCTTTTTTCTTCATCTCTAGAGCAGGACAGTGGAAGGAAATAGTAGAAACAAGGAAGAAATTATCTGGGCAGGCACCAGAATAAGCATCTGCTTAATGGCTTACAATCACTGTGTTGAGCCCAGGCCATAAAACACTGAAGCTTCCTAAAAGCTTTGCTGCCAAACTTCAGCCCATGCTGAAGAGCTGATGCTTTTAGCTTTTGTGTTGTTCAATTGGTGTGACACATATTCATGCCTGTCACATGAGACAGCAGCTTCAGGGAGATCAGGAGGATAGGACAGTTCGGGGGATTAGCCCCTCTATGTTAATATTCAAGACCATCAAGTCTTGTGCTTTAGGAATCTAATTTTGAGAGCCACCACCTCTTTAACATTCATAGTTGAAATTGAGAAATTAAAATACTTAATACCTCCAGAAAAACTGCAGGCCTTCAATTTAGGAAAAACAACATTTTGGACATTGATTCCATCTAACAAACTGTCATTCCAGCAAGTCATACTGGAATCAGCAAGGGAGGAATGAGAGAGTTACAGATTCCTTGGAATGCTTCATTTCTGTGTTTATACACCTGCTAGCACATTAGTGAATCACCAGTGCTGCCACGCTACAAATAATAAATAACATTAGCAGAAGAACTCGTATTTGAATTCCCTTGTGTGGTTATCACAAACCCATTTAAAAATGTTTCCAACTCGCCCAACTCTGTTACACTAGAAATTATTTCAAACGAAGTCTTCTTAAAGGAACATGACAGTTTCAAATACTGGAAACATAGTGGAGTAAGCACAGAATAAACACAGGCCCCAGTACACTGACTCAATAAATTACATTCAAAGAGTAGCAAAATGATGTCTTTTCAAGTCACTCAGACTTTGGAGGACAAAATTTTAGCTTTTGTCCTGAACTCTTGATTGTGTTGTTGTATGCCATAATCATTTGCATTAGGGCAGTATCAAGTGAGAGAAGCCTTTATTTATAATGTCTTTGTGTGACAGCATACTTGTGAACTATATCTAATTTACATTTCTAACATAGGTGGTCAGATGTTATCTAGGACATTACAGTACATTTGAGCTGTTTCAGTGCTTAACGAAAGCAAGCTTTACCATATTGACAGAGAATTCAGCAAATGTTGAAACTGAGGTGCATGAAAAACTTTCTCACAGATCAAAGTGACTGAGCATGTTAGTCAAGAAAGATGAAGTCTTTTGCCATACATGTACACATGCCCATGATTTTGTCTCTGACGTTTCATGATTAGATGACTGTTTGTAGTAAAATAAATTCATAAATAAATGGCAAAGCATGTGGAGCCAAGACAAAAGAGCCTAGCAAAGATACCAAGAAACTGTAGCTTTTTATTCTGTTTAAATAATCCATGTGCAATTGGGACATTTTCTGACTTTTTTGTTATTTGTCATTATTCATCAGCACATGTGGGCCATTATTTTTTTCTCAATAGATCAATCCTGTACAGGCTAAAAACATTGTGTAGCTTCTAGTCAGATGACACTGGTTAGCTGTTAGGGTGCTCTCTTGGTTTTCCAGTTCAATCAGGCAGAAAACCCGCAGCAGGAATATAGCCATGTGCACATTCCTAAACTGGCTTCTGCAAGAGAAAATGTTCACTTACTAGTTCTAATTTTGCTTGGCATGAAAATTCAGGCCAGTGAAAACTCACAGTGATGGATAAGTAAAACAAGAGGAAAATCTGGGCTAAAATCCTTCCAGCTCATGTTCCTCAGTGTATTTCCCCACCTATTTCCCAGAAATATGAGCAAATATAGCTGTTTGTATTCCCCTGGTTTATATGTCACCACAAAATCTGCAGACTAATAAACCAGGTAACCTCATCAGGAGAAAATCTCCCTGATCCCTTCTGTGGAAAAGCAGAGGACTGAAGGCAGGGACTGTGCTGCCAGGGGGGATGGGGAAGGTCCCTGGGCACCACAGGGGGATGCTACAACACCCAGACATCAGAGCAAGGGCTCAGTGGAAGATATAAAGGGAGCGGGGCCACAGGGAGAGGACCCAAGTACACAGAACAACTCCTCTGCTGGCAAGTTAAGGGGCAATACAGCAACCAGAAAAACGGAGGCAGCTCTCTGGCTGCTGGTCTACTCCCTGGGGAGTCAAGCCTGCACAGAAAGCAAACATCCTGGAAGTATAGCTGCAGGTGTATGCTGGGAAAAAGAGATGGGCCTTATCATGGAAAAGTAGCTTTACAGGGGGTGTGCACAAACACAGCAATATTGTTGCACAAAAAGTTTTAGTCACCTCTTAACTGGAGGCCCATCATAAATTTGGATCCCTAACCTTCAGGCCAAGCAGCCCACAGAATACAATGAGAGGACGAAGGATGAGCTGGACAAGGTGGCCTTTGTATGGGCCCATATTTAATTGTTTAGAAGCAGCTATTTAACTCAAATTTAACTCAAAAGTCACATCTCCTCTCTCAGTGACTTATGAACTTGTTTTCCTACATTGTTTATCTCCTGAAAAAGAATTTGGAGAAAGAAGCTAATTCAGGCCCAGTTCTTGTGTAACAGAAGCTAGACCAATATGATTCAAGGGGGCTCCACTTGCAGCACTGTGTGTTTGAATAGTCAAACTAATAAATTTAGATGAGTTTTAATACCTACCACTGTTATGCTGTTGGTAGTCTACAGAGAGATGTAATAGAACAACTACTCAGAAGCTAACAACATCATCCAGTTAGATAACCAGTTCAAACTTCTACCCTGTAGGGTTTTTTTGAGGGGGAGGGAAGAAAATTGATATTCTTTTTACATGGAACTTAAAACAAAGTGTAATTTAAGAAGATTAACTGACAATTTAATGGATTGATCCAAAGATTGTTTTAATTTGCAAATAATCTCCTAAATGTCATGAAATCTCCAAAGCAACATGCAAACTATTCTGAGTCCAAAATAATGAGCTATTGATTCTTTTGTTATGAAATCACTCTGTAGGTTGGCAATATACCTTTGGGCCACAATCTATTACATGAGCAAATTACAGTACCTGATGCTGACAATGAAGAAATGACAGTAAACTTTTTCTCATTAAAATATAGGCTAGAAGAAAAGTCAAAACTAACTTTTTTCCCTCCACCAAATAAATAAATAAATAAGCACTGTGCTTTCACATACTGTATTTCCAAACAGATAACATTTTTGTATATAGAACTTGACTAAATGTTTTACCCAAAATTCCCAAAATTGATTTTCTACTGAATCTAAACCATCTGCACCTGTAGAATAGAAATCTATATTTATCTGTGCATAGATACATGATTTTAAGGAGTTAAACAAATGCCTAAACCCATTTTGGAGGCTAAAACTGTCAAAACCTGGTAGCACATAAAAGAACTGAGCACCTAAAGGCACACATGACGAAGTCACTGAGGACTGAAAGCACTCATTTATTTCAAGGAATATACTTTATCCCCAAAAATGGTAGGAAAAACTTGAATATATGAGATCCGTTCAGTTCAGACATCAACAGAGCATCAAAACCTCTCAGCTCATGGTGTCTAGCTTTCCTTAGACCACCTTTATATCACTAATTAGTATAGCTTAAAAAAACCAAAGTAAAGCAAAATGAAAACATGAGCTTAGAGTATTCTACAAAGCCTAAAATTTAAACTAGAGTCACACAATGCAATCATTATGACATTTTCCACTTAGAAATAGAAGATCCATGCAAAAAAATCCTCAAGGTCTTTGCCAAAACACAACTGGGGGGTCCCAGATGCAAGTTAAAGAACACACAGCATCAGTCTCCAAAAGGAGCTGAGTTTGAGTCTGAGCCTGAGGTCAAAGAAGGGCATGAAATATAATGTACCTGTATTCTGATCTTTTTCTGCATAGTGTCTCAATGCCTATTCCACCAGCCAAAATTATACCCATATGAGCCTCTGATATCCATTCTTGTTTTGGGCAAAGTGCACTCTGGGGATAGATACAATGGTATCCAGTAACTCAGCCCTCAGCCCAGCCCTTGCCACAGACCAGTTTCACCCTCTTTTGTCCAGTTTACCACAGAGAGTAGTTGCACTTTTTTCACATCTGAGTTTCTCATGAGATGGTGGTACTCAGCCTTCTCCAGTGTCCCACCACAGCTCCCACCACACACTTCCACTTCTCAAAAAATGTTGGTTTTGTAAGGATACAGGATGAGACCAGAGGAAGAACAAGGTAATACCACACAAAAAAATGGTCTGGACGGAGATCTAGGGATTTTGCCTGTGGGTGGAGAGGTTGCCTGGTATTTTTGATTCCCCTGGTAAAGGCTGAGTCCCTGCTTCAGTCTCTGCTATATGGTGGCTCCAGCCCTCGGCAGCTGTAAGGCTTGCAAAGGACTGACACTTGTCTGTCAGGTATTCCTACTGATGTTGAGCATGAGTTAGGTGGAACTATGTTTGTCCCTGGATTCACAGATGATATTTTCCTTTTGAAAAGAAAAGTAGTGCAACATTGAACTATCTTTTGAATACAGCTAACAGAATATAAAAATGCTAGATCAAAAATTGTTGAGGTGGCAAAGGGGACCAGAATACATTCCCTGAATATAGATTACAAAATGTTCCAGGTCTTCTTTTGATTAATTGCTTTCTTTTCTTGTGGTTTTTTAAGAGTTTCACTTCCATTGTGGAATTGTCTTATAAACTCTTTCTTCACTAAAAAACTAAAGGTTAGTCACTACAAATACAATGTGAAATCCATTGTATTCATCCATTGTTTATACTTCTTGCAAAATAGTATAAAGTCTTAATACATAAAGACAAATCTTTAAAACTGCTTCAGGCTCCAAATTAAAAATTATTCCCTTTTGTGTTGATTACCAAGGGATATTTGGAGAATCCCCTGTGATCACAGGACATTTTCATATTGCCTGTCACTTTAAGGTGAAAAATTTGCAAGGACACTCTCACCATCTGTCATCAACTCGCTTTAGGTGACACAGAGGACTGGTCTAAAATGGCCAATAGGCCTCATGCATAACAAAGCCCTTGCACTTTTGCATTGTTTGTATTTTGACCTGGGCAGATAATCCTTCAGAAAAGGGGCTGTGTTTTGCTACTTTTTTTTTCCCCTCACACAGTGACCATGCCAGTGCTGCCTTTTAAAGAGAAATCATCCATCCATCTAGAAAGTAAATTTAGAGAACTGTCTCTCTCTTACTCTTCGGCCTAAACAACTACATTGCAGACTGAAGGCATTTTATTAACAACACCGTGTTTCATGAAAGCTAGTGAAAAACTTGCTTTTCTAAACTAAGGGTCTTTTTTTGAGTGACATAGTCACTTCATTTAAACTGTAAATCTAGGTAGTTGTGAATGCTTAATACACTGTCAAGGTTTGTTGCTAACAGTCTCATTAAATGGATAATTTACAAGCAGACAGCAATCTAGAAAGGAAAAAATAGCACCTTTCTGCAGCTTGACAAAACCACGTTAACCTGTTTGTATAGTCACTCATATAACAAGGACCATTTCTCATAGCAGAAGTCAAAGATAAACTATTCTTACTGCTATGTCAAGCACCACTTAAGACTTGCAAATACCATTTTCTCATGCAATAGAGGCCTCTCCAGCCTATCAGGTTTGTAGCTGACACACTTACAGAACTGTTAAAGGAATTAAGAAAAAAAAGTTGGAAAAATAAACTCCTGGAAAATGTTTTTATCCTGTCAGTTATCTACCTCAATGACTGGAAAATAAAAGACTAATAGAACATTCATCCCAGGGCTCCATCTGCCTCAAAGTCCAATGGTGAAGAAAATTATCAGAAACAGCCATTGTTATAAACAAGTGAATGGATGAAGGGAAGAATGAATGTATGATGGGGACATCCGTTCTGTCAGAGTAACAGGATACTCACAGTATCCTCTAGGTTTTATGTCATCTTCAACACACACAATATTTGAATCTATAGAAGCAAGTCCATATTCAAGGCACAGGCAAGTCTTCAAATAATGCATTACCTCTTTAGACTTATTTCTGTTATAACTGGGGAACATTTGTTATTTTTCAGTGCACCCTTATATTTTAGTAATAAACCAGACCTTTTAATTACAAATGAAGTCAACTCCTTCCTCTGTGAAACAGGCTTCACTAATGCTAAAGGGAATTACACTAAATTCTGAAGGATAAATAAATCCCTTGAGGTCCACTCCTTCTCTCCCACTTGCATCATGCACAGTATATCAGAAATACAGAGTCACTTCAGCATGGGAGGGAATCCTCCTAGCTCCCCTCCTAGTTCTGTATTTCACTGAGCATGGCTGCCCATAAACGAGCAGCCATTTATTGTTCTAGTACTGCTTTAGGTTCTGAAGGGATTACCTTTTTAATCAAATTTCCATGCAGAAAATAGGATCTGTAAAACCGTGGGCTAGACAGACTAGAAACCCCTGGTGATCTGTGAACTCCAGAGTTTCTGCTTTCTCCTAGGTTTAGGATCTAGGAATAGGCAAAAAAATTTCTTTTGATATAGATTCCCTCCTCTCTCAGGCAAAATTCTTGAGATGTACCACAACCAGACTCCCTGAAAACTGGTTTGGAGAGAGAATATCCACCAAGCTTTCAACTGTGTAGAGATAGGGTGTCACTACAGATGCTGAAAACTCTCACTGGGTTCTGCCTGCAGTATGAAATCAGCACTTTTTTTTGTTGAAGGTACAACCATGCTTTTTATATGCATTTGACATTTCAAAACAGCATGACATGCACAAGAGAACAAATAAAAGAAGTTGCCCGCATTCAAATGATATTTTATTTCAACAACTTTTCTGTGTTGTAGATGGCCCCTTTCAAGAACAGATGTGCATCACACGTCTGGCTTGGAGGTTACCAGACATCTTTTCTGCGTTATATTAATCATCCACAAGTCATCTTTATACATTTTTGAGCTATAAATAAAACTTACGTATTCCAGTCAAGCTAGAACAATTCAAGATCTTTGGATACTACAGCTTTATGGTAAATATTTGGAAGCAGTTTCAGGTGATAAACCTGACAAATAAAGGAGTCTACTTCTTGGTGCATTTCTCTGTAAAGAAATAACAGAAGGAATTCAGGAACAGTTGCAGAGCTACCCAGTAACCTCTGTGACAAACACTGGGGACTCCAGGGTTGGTGGAAGCATGGTTATTTGTGACAGAGAGTTTGCAGCAGCCCACCTCAGTGAGAAAAGCTCAGTGATGCTAATTCTGAGAGAAGTGCTGATATTCTGCCAAAACATAGCTTGCAGAAGATGCACTTGCTTCTGATTCTGCGCAGATCCCTTGGTACTCTTCATGAATCTTGGTTGAAGGTATAGTCTGTGACCTTGCCTGGCATTCTCTTTGCCTCCCCTCAAGGTGTTTGGCATTCTTGGCATGTACTGCTCAGGATAACTCCCTGCGGGAGGCCTCACATCTCCCCTTGGACCTCTGAAGACCCAAACATGAAAATGTTTCAGGTAACAGTGCTCTCACCCTCCAGAGAAGAGAAGAACCCATTCTGTTTTGAGGAAAGGCATACAGAGTTCAGAAAACAGATACGTAAAGAAAAGACTATCTGAAAGATATACATATCATACAGACCGTGATCTCCAAACAAGAAATTTGTGGAAAAACAGCAAGGCATAATGTAGTAGGTATGTTGTTGTGATGTGATGTTTTTATTGTATTTTGTATGTTCTTTGTACCCTAATGGTTCATCCCTACCTTCCCCACTTCTACTCCCAGTTGGTCTGCCCCAGATCCAAGCCGCTCCCAGGTGCTCCCAATGTGGTTATCCCCTTGTTCTGGCTCCTTCCCTATCAATCACCCAAACCCCTCCCTGAGTTCTGGACTGTTCTGTGTCTGTCACCCAAGCCCTCCCTAATTACCCTTATATGGTCCCCATCAAACCCCTGAGACCCTGCCCCCTCAGATACCTCCCCTCTTGGAAATCCCCTAAACCTCGACGCCCCATTGGGGCATGTGACCCCTCTCCCTCCACCCACCAAGACCACTGGACCAGATGTGAGTCCTTCCAGCCAGCATCCCTCCCTCCTGATCCACCTATTGGTCCCTAGTTGGGTACTCCTCTTGTTCAACCCCTCTTTATAAGGTGTAGCAGCACTACAACTGTTGCTTGTCCTCTGTGGACACCCTTTAATAAACTTGGATTATCTCCAATGGCAAGCCTCCCTGCTACTTTTTATCTTTCCCTTCCTCGAGGGCTGCTGACTGCTGCAGTGCCTGGAGCCTTTGCTCCCCTGGGAAGAGCAGCCTTAAAGCTCCCCACTCGTGCCGCACACCGCTGGAGCTAGCCTGGGCCGTGGACAGCAGCGGTCACTGCAACAGTATGTCAGTGCCCCCACAGTGTGCAGAGCTCTGCTGTTTGATTTAATAATTATTTTCTTCCAAGGGCATTTGTCCCAAGAAGTTTGTCCTTTGCATTTTATTAACAAACATTAAAAAGCATTTCTGAAAGCACAGTCGGGATCTGACAAGCACCCTTGAAGCTCAAAGTAGAGAGAGCATTTCCAAAGTAAACTTTTACTTGGGGTTGGAATAAAAATTTATAAAAGTCATTTAAAATATATTAAATATGTTTCCACTTAAAATCATCTTGTTCACAGATTTAGTATTTGTATTCCATGTCTTGAAGAAGTGTTTTTATTTATGATACCTAGACATAATACTTAAATTCTATCCAAAGTGCTTTAAATGAAAATGCGAACGCAGTATAGAAGCTAAGACATGCCTGTTTCCATGCTTCCTTAAACACATGAAAATGCCAGATTTTACAAGCTAATCTTCCAATAAATGACATGTTGTATTTAAAAGTGGAGCATTCTGGAAAACAATTAGATAACAATGTTCCGATATATAACGATTCATTTTAGTAAGTGCAAAAAATATCTTTCTAGTGCTACCAGTGCTGCAATGGCACATCACATTACCACTTCTGACATCTGAAGCTGTGATTTCTGTGCTTTAAAAAAAACCAAGCGATTAATTTAGGTTGCTACCTGCACTTAAGTATAGGGCTCACTTTCCCTCTGCCTCACACGTGTAAACACAAACAGTCCTATCACAAAACAATTGGCAGTTTTCATTGTCTTGTTAATCTTGCAGCCACATCTTTCTGTAACTTAACAGACTCTGCCATTTGGAATTCATTATAATTTGCATTTCTAATTAAAGTTGTTTCTGATGGATTATTTCTGCATTAAAAATTACTTCTGTATGAAAGATTTTTTTTTTCTAAAGCTGTTTAGTGAAATATTTTTTAATCAACATTACCTGTCTGGTAAAGAAGAACGTACCTTCACTTCATGGGAAAGCCCATACAATAGCATCTATATAAAATCTATAAAGATATTACAAATCTGATCAAACTCTATAGAGAACTTTTTATTAAAATTAAAAATACAGGCATCTGAATAATATAATTTTTTAAAACGCTACCCTTTTCATGGAAAAAATAACAGAAAGGTATTTTATAAACATAAAATCTATAACTTAAAGTACAACTAGGAATGGTGAGGGGGAAAGTACAGTATAAGAGAGGTTGAAGAAATACCACATGTATTTAATGATTCAAACACATATAGTTGTTGGAAGCTATGAGAAATCACTGTAAAAGTGGTTGCTTTATTTACCAGTCACTAGCTAACACTATTTCATCGCATCACAGCCTTTCTCGGCAATCCTAGGAATTTTGTGGCTAAAGAGGTTTGAGTGCTTATGACAAGCCATTCTTCCTTAAGTACTCAGCAAGGACTAACAATTTTCTTTTGTGGTTTAAGCAAGGCTAGACCTTCCGTTTAACCTTTGAATCTGAACTAAAACCTCTAGTGACATTATGCATGACTTCATGCACAGCAGTCAGAAGTGAAAATGTAGTTCTTGGCCTTGCCTCCAACAGAAGTAAAAGGAAGCTTTACCCTGGGAATAGGGCTGGGCTCTCATTGCCAAATGAGCATTTTGACCAGGGGCCAAATCCCACTTTCTGAATCCAGGAGTCAAACCTGTGAGGGCCACCAATCAAAGAGAGACATGCAGCATTTGGTCCTCTCTGTGCTCAACATGTGGATGACCACAGCTGCAAAGACATAAAGACACTCTTGGATACACAGATGAACCTCCAAGGGCTCCATTCTGGGAAAAACTATAACTGTACTAATACTGTGTTCCCTGAGGAACGCAGTATATATTTGTATGGTTACCCAGGTATTCTTTTCTCTTTTTTTTTTCTTTTATTTTTCCCCAGAGAAAGAATGAAAGTATTAAAATCTGTAGGATTTTGGAAATCTCCCTCCATCCACTGACTGATAAACTCCACTTGTGGCACATTTGCTGAATATATGAAAATACTTACAATCTGTTATTCACACTTTCAGTCAATTAAGCTATTTAAATGATTTGTTTTAATTTTATTCCCAAGTCTTCCAAAATCTGTCATCTCATGTTTGATCCAAATAAAGACATATACTTTATTTGTCAAATATATTTCTTGTTCTCTAAACAGGGCAAATGGTACCTTGTTCACATCTATTTGTAGCAAGAGCTGAAATGGAGAATTCTTTCAGGTAAGCAGTAAATAAGTAGATTGTAGTATTTCAGTATGCCATTAAATAACAACTATGTAATTTTCTTTCTTTGAAAAGGACTATTTTTGCTAAATTAATATTTTATATTTATTTCCACCCTAGACTATCAACTGAGCTATAACTTCCTGAAATGCTCGATGAAATAAGGTACTATTGTAAGTTTTATATCAATACTGCATTATGGAAAGAAATTGTGATTTTTTTTATTATCTCTGATTGTCTTTTTAAGCTTTTCCTGAAATTAAGTAGCAACATTTTTTCCTGCATTGACATATGGAATGGTGGCAAACCTTCTCAAAGGCATTTTAATAGATGGAAGACATTGTATGTAACCATAATTTCAGGTACTAATGTTGGAATGAGCTTATTTCTAAGCACTGAATATATATTTCTGAGTAATCTTCAAGCACCAACATTATCTGTGCCAGAGAGAAACATTGCCTCATCACTCCTGTGGAGTCTCCCCTGCCTGTAACCTACAGAAAGGATGACTTGTGTACTGAAGGTTAATATCATGCAAAAACATTCCTAAGATAATAGTACAATGCTGGATTCTGATACACTGGTTTTTAAGACATGCCTGGTGTGGTTCATCACATTTATGCATTGTGCCTACCACTTACTTAGGCTTATGCAATCCCACTTGAGCATTGTGGTTGGTACAATGACAACACTACATATATCATTTTGAAAATGAGATAGTAATGGAATTCAAGTTCAGGTAAAATCAAACTTGGTCATACCACAGAGAAGTGTCCCATAAATATTTTGAACAATAAGTAAAGAAATTAAAATGCCGAACAAACATTGCAAGCTGTCTCCCTAGGACCACAAACACTTCGCAAACACGGATTTTCTTCTGAAATGGGAAGGAGCAATTACCATGGCATGGCTGAAGAAGTAGATACGTGCATCAGGAAGGACAGATGGGACTAGATCTTGCCTCAAGGCTAAGAGAGCAGTTCAGAGAAAGTGGAGCATAAGGAGAACTCCCCAGGAGAAAATCATCATGGTACTTTAAGGGACTGACCAGATTTCATCTCGTTCCAGAACTCTTACCATCCACCCAAATCCTGAAAAAGAGCCCTGGAAATGAAAGAAGGTCCAGAGCATGGAGAAGTTTAACATCAAATCTGATAAAACAAGGCTATCAAGCCTTTTCTTCATCACTTTAAACCTTGTAAAGTATATTGCAAATTTTATAGTTATTTCTATTCCTTACTAAGCTGCTTCTGTAGGAGCCTATGTGGTTAAATTTTCACAACACTTACTGCTCTTAGTAAAAATCCAGCCCAAGATCCAAAGATCCAGCATATCCAAGATTCTCAGGTGTGGCTACACCAGTTATTCAAGCAGGGCCTGCGTACAGGTTCAGGCACAATCCACAGTTTTCTGCAGTGTTTGGTTGTTATTGCTCTCCCGGTTACAAGAGACCAATGAGAGTTTGGTTGCAACTGCCATATTATTTGGAGTTTTGAGTGCCTGAAGTTATTCTAAAATATCCTGTGGATTCCTATGTAAGGGCCAGAAGCATGCAGCAGAATTCTCCTTTCCTGGGATATAATATTCATTGTGAAGAGTGAAAAGCAAAGCGACTCTCTCTTCTTGCATCAACTGGGTCTTTCCTCCTCCATCCAAATTAAAAATCTCATCCTACGGGTGCTTGCATGCCTCAGAAAGCAACAAAAATCCTGGAGTAAATTGTTGTCTGGAAGTGAAAAAACAACAGAGCAATACGTCAGATGTAGCATCTAATGTCTGCTTTCCAGTGGACAATGGAGATGAACTGTAAGAGAAAAGGGAACCATATTTTGGAAAGCTGCAGAGTGAAGTCTGTAAGTCTTTGCCTTTCCTTCCAAGACAAGCACCAACCTGTGTTACATTTCCACTGAGGCTTTCAACACAGAAACCACATGAAGCAGGAAAATCCCTGCCATGAGACTGTAGCGTCCTCTCTTCCTCCAGCACCGGACTCCTCACACCAGATTCTCCAGCAACTGTCTGTGGACAGCATTTCTCTTTCAGCAAACCCATGCCCCTCTCAGCCCTCCTAGACCCTGCACCCCCAGACTTCTGCATCCTGGCTATCACAGAGGTTGCTCTCCTGGGCTGTGACAGGGACAGAGGCTGGCAGACACCTGCCTGACAGGGGCTCTTCAGGAAAAGTGAGTTGAGAGCTGGTGACTCCATGCCCTGCCCTAAAGGGAGAAGAATAACCACTGGACCTTGTCCAGGAAGTCTGTGGGGTTCTCCTTCCTAGGTGTTTGCCCTGAAGAAGAAATTTTTCCCAGTAAAAAGGAAGGTGAAATAGGGCATCTTTATCACTCTTTTATTAAGCTACTAAAGATTATTATGTTACATTTTCAATATCCAAACACAATAGTAGCAGACTACACTCTGAAATAGATAAAGCATTCACCTGTTAATCAAAACGAGAATTATATGCTGTAACTTTCACTAAGAAGCCTAGCAGTGTGAACTAAAGAACACCAAAGCAGAGTTTGAGTTATTTTTCTTAAAAGGCATAATAGTTGCATCTAGTTGCATAAGAGACGATTAAATACACCCTTCTCATATCAGACACCTAATTGTCTGGTCCAAAAAAGACAGCTTTAAAGTTACTATTATTTTCAGTAACAGCCTACAAATCCATGTCCCAGTATTTTATTAGTTAAGTAGAGGAAAGGCTCAGGCACTTTAATGTAATTCTCTTGTTATTTTATTACTTTCCCATGTAAAATTGTGGGACGTAACAGGAGTATGGACAATTATGTAGAGTAGGGTTATTCATTCCTACATGTTTTTATTCCTTAAAACTGGGTAAGTCCTTTCCAAAAATTGGTTCCTAGGCATAAAATGCCTTGAGCAGCTTTAATTTCAGAAAAGAGCAATAAATCACCTTAATACAAGAAGTAATATTTGATTACTCTGCATTACCCAGTAGCCACTTTACAATTATAATCCTTTACACTCTTATCGATGAATATATCACTCCTAACTCTAACCCCTCAATCACCCTCTCTGTCATCCATGCTCCTACTGTTTGGCAACAAGCCTCCTACTATTATTTAATATTAAATTATATAGCACATATACAATGGTGATAGTCATGTGATAAATTGCATTTATCATGCATCTTTTAATGCAGCTACATTAATCATGTCTCTCTTTCACCTTCCCTGCTAATCCATCTCTGTCCAGAACTACTCAGTCCCATCCAAACCTTTAAGGAGATTTGAGCATGCACCATTAGAAATGGTGTCCTTTCCCAAACACGGAGTTTCATCACAGAAGTCACACTGTCCCAAAGTTCAGCACAAATAACTTTGAGTTTATGAAAGGTCTAAGAGTGAACCATAAGACTCCTTGGAGCCAAAAACCAGAGACTTACTTTTTCTGTTGTTACGAGGTTCTCCATTTCTGGCCTGAGGTTATTATCCGTGATCCTGGACCTTAAAGTGGAAATATTTTATGTTTGTAAAACAGGTGTTTCTAAAGGTCTTTAATATGTGTCAGCTGCTGTTTTCATTCCCTCCTAGACCTCTAAAGCTGAACTTCTAATAGATAATTAAAAAATACTGACCTTACAAGCCACAAGATTGCAAAAAAAAAGAACCAAAAAGTATTTTAGAGCTCTTCAGAGCATTTTGAATTATGATATCTATTAATTATTTGTCCTGTATGCTACGCTGTTTGTCCAATGGTACAAGGCAGCAGATGCATTTTTTAAGCATCTGCTGAAAATTTTTTTAGCTTTTCAGCTGTCAGGTCCCTATTGGTCTGCCTATGCTGACTTATTACACACCACTAAATGCTCTTTTTTGCCTTAAATGAAATTCCTAAACATTTACTTAGAATTTAAACTCATTTTTTAAACATTTTATAGTCTTTTCAAAGAGATTACTGAGGTTGCAAGTGTTGCATGAATCTACACCAGCATCACCAAACTGGTTTGGGATAAATTGTATGGGAAAGCAAGGAGAAAGAGCTGGGAAAGAACCAGAAAAAAGTGTTGAAAACCTTGTTCCAAAATAATAAAATGTTTCACTTGTCCCAATTGAAAAACTTCATGTTAAAAAAAGTCCATTCACATATATATTTTTAAATCACAAAAAAATACATGTTTATGACACAAATACCACTGATGAACACCAAATCATTTTCCACATTTTTGGGATAACTTAGACACTTAGAATGTGATTAGTCACAGCAGATGGGAGTGCTTATGCCATTAGAACTAAACATATGGGCAAGTGTTTTGTTGGATCGGGATTTATACATTTTGTGGATCTGTAAAGTTAAACTACTGGTTTAGGCATTCATACAGCCGTAGCTGAAAGGCTATTCTTGAAATCCTGTCTGTAACAGAATCAAGCCTTAACAGAATACTGTGCTCTTGTTTGCAGCTGGTTTTTTTGCCCTAAACTCATTGCTGTTGGGGCAGACAACAGGAAAGGCACTCTGACCACTCACTGATTTGTTCTCACTCGCTTTTCTCCTCCTCTTCGTCCTCCTTCTCCCTAATTTCTCTTCCTGATTTCTCTTCCTCTGCTCTTTTGCTGTCTGCCTGTGGCTTTTCCCCTGAAACTCCCTAGTGAAGTGTTCATCATTACATGTTGGGATTGAAACACAGACACTGGTCATCTACTAGAGCACCTTTCCCTCATCCTCGTACTCTCCTTCTCTCACCATTATAAATTAAAAACAAGATTTTATTAACAGTTTTGGGTGTAGGTTCACAGGGAAGAAGGGATTAAGGGGGCTGTAGCCAGTCATTTGTACTCCCCCACAGCAATACCCAGAGGGGCAGTTACACCTGTCTTGTGCCTTTCTTTTTGTCCTCCTGGCACTTTGTCTTGGTGCCATAGAAACCCAGTGTTTGGAAAAACCTCCTCTTGCCAAGTTTTGGGATTTTTCTCAGTGCAGTCAGGACAATTTTCCTAATTTTTGTCCATAAACATGAACAAGGAATCCAAGAGATACCTTACTTGCATAAAATGGGGCAGGAGTTTTGAAAGCTTCCTGCTGTCACTCTCCTGTGGCTTTACTGCCATCACTCCACAATGTTTCAATTTTTCTTTTCACTGAGGCAAAAAATCCTTAAAGGTTTACAGACATCCTTTCTAAAATCCCTGATTACTTCCATATCTCCCCATATTTTCCTCCCCGTTCTATCAAACAATGGCTATGGCCTCCTCACTGGAAAAACACTCACACCATGGCAATGTCAGTCAGCTACAGAAAGCAAGTTCTCAGGTCAAAGAAACTTTTCCTTAGGGGTCCCCCGTGTCTCAGGAAGACACCTGGGAAAAGGGTTAACTTGAACCCTGTGTTGGGTTGACCCTGAGTTGATGGACAGTCTTTAAGACCAATTACGCTTCTCACAATTTACATATTTAAACCGCACCGAAAGGCGGGACTTCCCCTTTTTGGTCGGAGCTCGCCTGCTGGAAGGTGGGGGGGCTCCGAGCCTCCCGGCCCCGCTGGGCCGGGCCGGGGCCACTGCCCCTTTCCCCCTTTCCCATCGCCGCGGCACGGACCCTGGGTCACTGAGGGGGACTGTCCCAGAGCCGCAGGCAGCTAAAACCAGCCATGGACTGCTCACAGCTAAACCCATCCAGCGCGGCTTCTGGGGACAGGCGGGTCCCTCTCCTCTCCATGCGGAGCCGGCGGAGCCAGCGGGAGCCGGCAGAGCCTCCTGTCCGCAGCCAGCACACTCCGTGCTGAACTGAAGAGGACACCACGCAGCCAGCAGCACAGAGGGAGCGAGGCTTTCCCCACCGTAAAGCCCGAACAAGAACACTCTTCAACATGGCGGCTTCAGAGTCAGAGAGAAAGAGAAGTGAGTCACGTGGGACGGAGCTGAGCATGGCGACAGGAGAAAAGAGGGCGGTGCCGCGATTCTGGCGCGCAGCTTAAAAGAAACCTTCTTGCATGCCGTGGTAAGAAACTGTAATACCACAAACTGTTTGTCTCTTTAATCCATTTGAAGAACATTGGGGGGGGGGGGGTGGAGAATCAACGTGTGCCTATGAAGTTTGTGAAGAGTGCCTATGCCAGGCTATATAGAAGTAGTAAGAGGCTGTTAGAGACTTGTGGCGAAGAAAAGCCTCTGTGTGCAGGCCAAAATAACTTATCCTTAAAAAGATGAATAACCCCATGTGATGGCCCATGTTCTGTAGTGTGAAAGAACTGTGAAATTCTTCATGGGAGAGGTGTTCTACACACAGCAGACTGTTTGTTTCCGGGCGGGTCTGCTATTGGTGGCAGTTTGGGAACCACGTGCAACTGAAGGAAAACCCTTTTTTCCTTAAGCATAAGAGAGAGACTTTTCAGGAACTGCAACACTGACTAACATCCCATGTTCTGTTATCCCTTGTGTGAGCTGGATAAAAAGAGAGAAGTGCTGGAAAGAGGGGGGGGGGGATTTACTTTAATTTTGTTTTGTTGTTTTCTCTTTACTTTTAATTCTGTTAGTAATAAAGCTCTTTCATTGTACTGCAACTGTTTAAGGTTTGTGCCTGCTTTGCTTTTCTCCTAATTCTTACCTCACAGAAGGAAAATAAGTAAATAATGAATATTTTGAATCAAAACCACTACATTTAATGAGTGTTTCCGCCCGGTTTCAAACTCAACCCGCTACAAACCCCAGTTCTTCCAATCTCTGAAATCCATGCTAAACCCCTCTGCAACTAACTGTAGAGCAATTCAGATAATACTTCTGGCTATTAACTCTCCAGTAACTCAAAGTACTGATATTCGGTTCATCAAGGACTCACAATGAAAGGAGGTAGGAAATTAAGAAAAAAAAAGAACCCCCCACGCACCCCCCCAGAAAACATTGATAAATCAGAGGTCCTCTTTTCTAAAGCACAACAGAATTTGCTGTTGTCCTGATACATTACGGCCACTCACAGCCTTAATCATGTGAAATCACTTCAAAAAGAATTAACAGATTTAACTAACGAAAAAAAAAGCTTCAAAGCTTTACCAACAGCAGGGGACCTTCTTTTTAATTGGGAGCATGTATCTGAGCAAAACTAAAAATATTCAATAAAAGCAGATTTTGAAACTGCATAAATATCAAAATGATTTAATTATAATGTTTAATGTTCACATTTTTCATTGTTTTGAGGCTGAAAAACCTAGTCAAATCTTTATACTTCCTTCTTTATTGCTATACATTTGGGCTGGAGGGGTGTCTATGCTCCCACAAAACCAGATCCTTCCTGTTTCAACAGTAAAAATATCTCTGTCCCAAAAATACTGCAGTGTACACCAGGAGACAACAACTAGATAAAGGCAGAGAAATGGGAGAGCATATGGAAACAGTCAGCATGACAAGTGGCAGTCTCAGTTTTGGCTCCGCTTTCACCATTTGCAAACCCTTTTCATCTACCAGCCTATCTCTGTAGCAGTAATAGGAGGTATTACTAACAGGTTAGCATCCCCTACCTGCTTGAATTTATCATCCAGGGATGAGAAAGACAATGCCAGTAAATATCTCATGTCATTGTCTTCATTTAAAGAAAAAAAAGTTGAAAATTCCCAAGACAGAAACTAAGACTAGAGATAAAAACAAATGGAGATCAATTTTTATGTGAAATAAAAGATTGATTCTTGCAATTACAAGAAGTGTGAACTTTATTGAAAGAACACTCCAGTTAAATATATTTTAAATAGTCTCTAATGCAAAGTGTAAACTAACACACAAATGAAAGCATTTTCATTGCACTTAAATAAATATCTTTTATTTCATCCTTTAAGTCAACTGGATTTCAAGTTACCTTAGGGAGCTTGAGTTTAGGAACCACCAATGTTTTAGAGCTATAGGTTTACCTAGTTACACTAGAACAAATCAAATGCATGTGGATGAAAATGCACAAGGATAAATTCTCATGAGAATCCAAGAACAATACAGGATTTTTCAAGCAACACAACCTCAACCCTGATGATATGAAACATTCTTTTTCTATGTGAAATGTATCACAAGAAAATAAACCATTAAAAAAATAAAGACTTACTCTATGTAACAATCACAGTGAAACCCATTTAATGAGATTTCACAGCACGAAAAAGTTGCCCCATTCCAGTTCAGTCAAAACATGCCAACCAATCATGAAAAACTATTAAAGAAGGTGAAGATAGTGTCTTTTTATCCCACTAAATCTCTGAAAGCTGGCATGCCTTTCTCTACCATTTTAGGGAAAAGAAAAATTAGAGGTACCTAACTCTGCATAAAATTGATTTGAAAATTATATTTTCATTAAGAAGAATGAAAACCTTAGAAATTTCTGAGAAGCTGCAAAATAGAAAATAGGTAAATGCTCTTGTGATTATGTTATTGTTTGCAGCACTGTTAATCATAGTTTTATAATATATTAACAATGTGGCTTTCAGTTTCCAAAGTAAGAGCATTCTAACTTCCTCTTCAGGCAACTATTTACGAAAAATAATTAAATGTAAATAAATTACTAATGTAAAAGGATTTTGTTTTGCACTTAAGTAAGGATGCTGTGAAAATTTCTGTCTTTTTCCTAATGAAGGGTTCATATCTCCTTTAAGAGTAGCCCAAATCAAATTTTACCTAAGCTTAGCACAAGCAGCACCACTGACAAGCAGCTGGGACTGAAGTGGGTGGCATTATACATGTGTTTAAAATTAAAAATATCATTAGCTTTTTCAATCAGGCTGGCTGTGTTGTGACTATCTATACCAGTATCCTTATTTTGTGCTGTTACTAACTGTCTGCTTTCTTTAACTAATGGTGGTGTAAAATTCTCCAGCTCAGCTAAGTGCAACTGCTTTCATTCTCTCTAGTTCTAGAAAAAATGTGAGACCCCTTGACATGAGAAATCAAAGACACCACTTCCACAGCTGGTTTAATATCTGGATCTCTGAAGCAAGGAAAGTGTGAGGAGGTAGAAATCAGCTGTCTGCAGGCACGATATCCCAAGCCTTGCCTTTCACCTGTCATTTCTACTTCCACATGTGCCCTTATCAGGACAGCGGGTGAGTCAGTCAAACACAAAAGGACAGAACCAAGGACAAACTATTGCTTTGTCCCTGCTCACTCTGTGGAGCCACGTAGCACTGGTGCATCATGGCAGGAGAAGTGATGTCAGCCTCTCAAGGGACTGTCACAGTCCTGTCACAGGTCTCTGTGCCACAGTTTAGTTTTATCCTTTACTTTTAAATGCTACTTTGACCTTTGGAGAACAGTGGATGAATCTCTGTGACTGTTAGAGGAATTTGCAAATTTAAATTTTCCACACTTGAAAAAAATCCTTTGTTTCAAGCACAGGTTGCTTCTGGTTATGCTTCCGAGATGCCCGTGTGAGAGCAGTTTATTGCGCAACATAGATAAATGACATTTTCAGGCTGGTTCTAGGCAAGGAACATATTCCTTGTGTTCAGCTCTGCACTGTGAGCAGTGCCTCCTGCCTTAACCCTGCTTCATCTTTACCAACACATAAAAATACAACACATCAGCTGTGCAGCTGTAACCAGGCATCCTAAGTGACAGCCCAGCAGGAAGAACAGCCTTTATTTGTCACCTAAAGTTAATGGAGTAAATTCAGAGACCCCCTCCTTCCTGCCTTTCTCCTACAAAGAAGACTCAAGGCCCTGATTAATATGCAGCCCTATTAACTCTAGTGGCTCTGAGGAGGTGGTGACTGAACGGGAAAATTAATGACCTCCTGTCCAGGACTTGCCCCTTATTTCAGAGTTAAAATAAAAACTGCATTCAGAAGGGAAGCAGAATTATTAAATCTTTAATTGTAAACTGGTGCAGTAAACGTGCCAGAAATGGCAGCCTTGATAAAATTCAATTTTCACTCCTCTTGTTTAATTCTTCTTTATTTGGTAGTGTCTCAGCCAAGTTGTTGCTACTTTTACCCTCATTGCTCAAACCTAAAGCATAGAAAATATACATTTTCTTTACCCGTGCTCTAGAGAACTGGGTTTTTTTGGTAATGTCACATTAACAAGGAAATAGAAGAGACCGTAGCTGAATAATACCTAAGGGTGAATAATATCTACCTAAAAAGCACTCCAAAACAGAAACCTCCAAAGAAAAAGAAACAAAAGAACAGCCCCCAAATACTCATCTTCTAAATCACATGCTGCAGGCTGTAAAAAAACAACTACATCCAATTCACTTGTTACAAAGGAAGGACCTATAAAAAAGAACCTTGACTCTTGTTTTTTTCCAGAACCCCCCTATTGTCCTGCAGCAGAGTGGGTACCTGCACATGTAAACAGAGAGCTATGAAAAAAAAAATAAACACTGCCATCTTAACTTGTATTATGAGCGGTGGCTAGAATGTCAAGCACATGCTACTGTGACTCCTTCACAGGATTCTTAAAACAGCATATAGTCAGCATCTTTAATTTGATTCCTAATGCTTTTCTCTAGCTCTCAGGCAAAAAGTAGAGGCCAAATAAGCCTCCTCTCTGTAGCAGCCAGAGATTCAGAATTTTCTTTATAGATTAACACCAAACATAAACTTACCTAATTTTCTTTTAGTCTGTCCCTGTCTGAGTGCTCCAAACCTAGAGTGAAAGAAATTTGCATGGAATATTTAATTACTAAGTGGCTATTCTTCTTTAAATTGCAGTATCAAGCCCTCATCTACACTCAACATTTGATTGTCTGACAGTCTGAAACACTGATTACCCATTCCCATGCAGTAGGATGTCAAAAATAACTTCACAAAAATACAGGCAAGCGTTACAGCCCCTTACTCATTTCTCCCCTGGTCTCATGATGCAAAGCAAAGTCAGATTTTCCTCCATTAAAGTTAAATCTCTCCCCTTTTCACACACCTATCTTAGTTCTATTCATCTTGTTTGTTGCACTGTTACACACTTCACTGATTCTTCTTCATTAAACTCTGTTTTCCACTTTTGTTCTGTAGTCCACAGGTTACATTCATTTACCATCTTTCACTTTTCTAGTCTCACATCCTGCATTTGCCTGGAAGTAGTGTCTGTAGGCTATTCATTCACTCCTTTTGCTTGACAAAACACACTTTTTCTACTTTCATAACAGTACACTTCACAAAGCTCTTTTGGGTTTAATGAATATCTGAAGTAGAACATCCCCAGTTTCATAAGGATTCCTCTCCACAATAATTTATTAACTTGCAATAATTAGCACCTATGAAAGGTAGAACAGACATTTCTTCTATAAACTTCTCTGGGAATAAATCACCATCACTTACAACATAGCCTCAATAACCTTTACATACAACTAAACAAACTCTAGCTACCAATAAGTAATTGACTTGCAAGAGAAAACGAATATATACCTGCACTAAAACCAGTAGCATAAGCTCCTTCATCCTTACCTCAAACCCACTTCATGCCAGGATTCAGCTGTGTGGGATATTGCCAAATCATTTCCATGTCCACATTACAGCTGTGTTAAGAAAATGCTTTACATTTACTGTTAACTCACTATTCCATGTCACAGAGCAAATATACAGAGCAGCATTATTGGCATGGATAATCATGAATTATCTTTGGTTTAGGCCAGCCTACTTTAGTTTTTTCTTGAAAACTCAATTTATTTTTCTTTATCCTAAAATAATGATATGAAGAGAGAAGTAATAATTCAGGGATTCTCAATGGTGCTAAGCTTTAAAATTATCAAATACAAAATGCTTAATAAAATTATTGTTTTGAGTCAAAAAGGTATTTTGGGACTAACTTAAGATAAGACTTCCGTGGTCACTCTTCATCTAACCATATTGACTCCGGGGCAATACTAAAATAATTTAAATATGATGCTGTATGTAGCTCTACTGATAATTGATTGCCTTGGTGCATTTTAAAGAACTGCAACATGAGTCACTAAATCCTCATATTTTTCTTCCAGCCCTTTTAATAAAGCAGGGAAATTTGAAAGTTCAACACATGAAGATAGATATCCCAGTCTTCTTACACTCATGTAACATCCCATTTTCATAACAAACTTTACTTTTGTCTCTGTCCTGCTTCAGCTAACAAGATATGCTGGTGAGATGAGTTCTCTCCACCAGTTTTATGGTGGTCAAACTCCTTGAGTTGTGGTGGAAGAAGAATCTGCTTTGGCAAGTTTTAATGTTATATGTAAAGGGAAAGATCTGAGAGAGAGGAAGGCAAAGCACTGCTTTAATTTCTCATCCATGTTTCATTAAATAGTTTAAACATTTAAACGCAAACAAATCCAAACTGCCCTGTGTTTGCCAAGACAAGGGCTTGTGAACACTATGGACTCTCCAGAGCAAAAATGCCTTTTCTGGGGCTTCTGGGGACCACAAAGATCTGAATGATCAGCTGTTTCTGGCTTAGGCTTCTGATTCTTAACTGGATAATTACAGAGAACACAAAAATTGTTCAAATACCCTGACAACTAAGAGAGAAATTAGTCAAAATTAGTTCTGTTTTTCAAATTCATTTCTTCTTCTCAGAGTCAGAAATTCCCTTAGCCTTCTTCCCGTTAAGGAAAATTTTATTCAGGTTCAGAAAGGGAGCTCTCAGTGAAAACCTATTCACTGTTCTTCTACTGTGATGCAGTTAAGCAACCATCTGCCCATCCTCTATTACTCATTTAATTTATACAGCACAGTACATTTACTTATATCTTTTCTATCTGAACAGTTTTCATTTTAATGTCATTATAACCTTATTTTTGCCAGTCATGAGTTCAGTCTCAGCTGGAAAGAATGTGCTTTCCTCTCCTGTTGCCTGTTATTTTCCTCATTTCACTCTTCTGTCAGTGTTATTTTATTAACACACAAAACAGGATATATGATTAGAATTATATAGCAACATTTTAACATTTGTTTCACTATTACATAAATGTTAGGTACATCCTAGAATTCAGCTGGCAATATACATCACCTGCAGAGCCACACATTTTCTAAATATCTAAAAGAGAAAGTATTACTTGCCTTTAAATAATTTTTTTTTACCTGTTTGATTTGCACTCTATATAATTATTGTTTTTTGGTTTGTATTTTTTTAAATCTGGTGGCTTTTCCTTTCCTTTTAATACAAATATCCCCATGTCACTCTACTTAGCAGCTGTATTCAGTCATAAAAGGGCCACTTGGTATCAGAAAACTCATACATATTTGCCTAATAATGCCTTTTAAGTAATCTGCCCCTTTGTTAATGGCTTTTTTTTTTAACCAGCCATACACTAGGAATCAAAATTAGCATCTAAATGAGGATGTTTTAAACGCATGCCTAGGGGTTGCAGTTTTCACCTTATTTTTTTTTAATAGTTTGCCATGTTAAATTATGTAAAATAGAAATGGTTTTTTAGTTTTTAATGAGCTAATGTAGACCTATCAACCCTCTCTCCCTCCTCCCCCCACTTCTCTGCTTAAAGAGTCTGCAGACTGTTTTTCAGGTATGAAAAATGGCCATGAAAGAGAAAGCCCAGTGTCAGCAGGCAAAACAGATCTCTTCCTCACCAGCAGCAGCGGCACCACTGCACGAAGGAACATTTGTTTGAAGTCCTTACTGAAATGGCCCCGTTCCCTATTAATCGCTTACAATACATAAAAAGAAGCAACTATTTTTATATTTAATTTCAGGAGAAGAAATTTTATTACAGCTCCTTTTAAATTGGCTTTTCATTTAATTATGGAGAAAGATTAAAGAGAACTAACAATGTGTGCTGTGGCATGGCCAAATGATGATTGGAAGGGGGAAGGAGAGATGCTCACCATCTGTGAGTGTAATGTTTGCAGGCAGTAAACAGCAAAGTGGGAGGAATTACAGGGTGATAATCTGGAGTTACCAGGTGAGATAGCCCATGGGAAGAAGGGAGAGGGTCAGTGTCTGGCACAGAGGGGATGTATCTCCCTTACCTGGGAGGCCTACAGGTGTCACCACCCACCTCTGAGGGTGGGTTGATTCTGAAAGGCAAAGAGGTTCAAATGCAGTGTGTGAGAAAAGGCAAGCACTCTGAAAAGGATGTGGACCTGTTAGCTGGACAACCCAGAAACAGGAGAGCTGGAATTCAACACAAAACAAAACTCTAACAGAAACTGCTGATATGTGGGGTCCATACCTAAACTTTTGTGTAATACTGCTGCATTTAACTATTCTTGTTTTCTGCTTGCCTTCTCAAAAACCTTTAGTGGTGTCATATGCATAATGAAAACAAATTCCTCAAAACTGACTCAGCAACAAAATGTCTCTCTGGTGGTTGCTGTTGCTGTTGTTGTTGTTGTTTTAATCCACATCAAGATGGTTTGACAGAAGAATCACATCCCCTGACATCATGTCTCCTAATGCAGCCCAGGACACCATTATCCAAATTTGCTGGATGTGTGGAATATCTGGCTCACATTCAGCTTGGTATTTACCAGGACCTTCAGGGTCTTTCCTGCAAAATTCTTTTCCAGATTGGTGGCCCCTAGAATGTGCTGTTGCTTGGGATTGTTCTTCCCCACATGCAAGATTTTCTCCTTGAATTCCATGCTGTTCCTGTCATTCCACTTCTCCAGCCTGTTGAGGTCCGTCTGGGTGGCAGCGTGACCCTCTGGTATATCAGCCACTCCTCTCACTTTTATGCTATTAATGAGCTTGCTTAGGGTCCACTCTGTCCCATCACCCAGATCATAAATGAAGGCACTGATCAAGATCTGACCCACTATTGACATCTGGGGTACACTACTGGAAACAGGCCTCCAATTAAACTACATCCCACTGATGAAATCCTCTGGGCCCAAATATTCAGCAAGTTTTCAGTTCACTTCACTGCTCATCCAGCCTATAATTCATCAGTTTGTCTCTGATTATAGAATTGTAGAATGGTTCAGGCTGGAAAGAACATGAAAGATCATCTGGTTCCAACCTCCCTGCTATGGGCAGGGACCCTTTCCACTAGACCAGGTTGCTCAAATACCATGCAACCTGGCCTTGAACACTTCCAGGGATGGGGCATCCACTTCTCTGGGCAACCTGTTCTGGTGTTTTGCCACCCTAATTTCTTACTGACATCCAACATAAACCTGCCCTCCTTCACCTGAAAGCCATTTCCCATTATCCTATCACTACATGCCCTCGTAAAAAAATATCTCTTCAGCTCTCTCGTACTTCTCTTCATGTCTTGAAAGGCCACAACAACATCACTCTGAAGCCTTTTCTTCTCTAGGCTGAACAACCTCAATTCTCTTGTCCTTTTCTCCTAGGAGAGGAGTTCCATCTAATCACGAAAATCTTATGGGAGACAATGTCAGAAGCCTCACCTGAAGACAGACAACATCCGCTGTTCTCGCCTCAACTATCAAGCCTGTCATTCCATGGTAGAAGGTAGTCAGGTTTGTCAAACATGACTTTCCCTTGGCCAGTCAATGCTGACTGCTCCTGACTAATGACTTCCATGTCCTTCATGTGACTGGAGATGGTTTCCAGGATTTGTTCTGTCACTTCCCCAGGGTTTGAGACAAGCCTGAGAGGCCTGTAGTTGCCTGGGTTCTCCCTCTTGCCCTTGTCCTGTTTTCTTGAAGGTAAGAGAGACATTTGCCTTTCTCCAGTCCTCAGGCACTTTTCCATGAATTTGGACAATAATCAAGAGTGATCTAGCAATGGCATTAGCCAGGTCCCTCAGTGCTCATGTGCATATCCCACTAGGGTCCATGGAGTTACGTGATTTGCTGAAGTATTTGCTGGCCTGATTGTCTTCCACCAACGGCACAATGATTGATATTACCTATAAATAACACAAATTTTACTACAGAAAACAATAGATGAAAAGGTGTATCTGTTTCCCACGTTCCTTTGCAATTCCATGAGCTTTTCTCATATACACTGATCTCCAAATTAGTATTCCCAACCTGCCGTAAGACTTGTGGTTACATGATTCCCTGCAACAAGCAGCTGATTTACTTTGCTCTACTTTCTGTAGTCTCTTTGGACAATCACATGGACTTCAGTGTTATTTTCTACCAATTTTTTGTTTCATTATTCTGTATTTGGCCCCTCTGATTTGATCCTAGATGTTTTCAAACCAAGGGAAAGTGTTCTGGCTGTGGCAACAACAAAGAACCTACCATCCCTGAAAAGGACAAGACTTGGGATGCATCCAAGAACTACAGCCATGTTTTCAACCAAAATGAAAGCAAACCTCGAGACTCTTTTAATGACCTTCCAATAGAAAGCAGAAATCTTATGGAAGCATCTGGTGATGTAGAAACATAAATATTTCCATTTATAAATCAGAGAGGGACTAGGAGAGCTGAAAGAGAGTAAGGGATCAAGACTTCTCAAAGTCCTTGGCTCAATAGTGCAAAGGGGCCATTAGTTTATAGTCATCTCATTTGCAGACATTTTCTCTTGCATAAACTAAGGTCAAAGACCTGCATTATAAATAGAATATAAAAATATAACTAAAACAACCCTTTTGAGTTGTGATTGGATCAGATATACTCAGGACATATCATATGGATCGTATTTTCCTCTCTGCCCTTGACTTGTCAAAATGTAAATGTTCTATAAAGGGTCTAATTGTGTAAGATCCAAATATTTGTGATATCCCTTTATGTGCTGTTAACACAGGTAGAAGGGTCCATGTCCTCCTTCACTTAGAAAAGCAAGTGGAGGAGAAATCTCTGTTGTAGAAATTAGGGCCTGTCCATCTCTAAGAGAACAGAAGTGGCACAACAAATTTCTATGATTTTTCTTTCATCCAAGGTTAAATTTTACTGGGATATTTAGGGAAGCAGGGGTGAGAAAAGCTTCAACTGTTTAATTTCATTTTTGTAGTTAATGCCAAAAATACCTAACCTTTGAGGTGGGACATTCTTCTTAACATGGCAGAAAAACAAGTAAGTCACTATATCAGAATCTGGCAACAAAATATAATTAGGTCATTAGTAAACCCACCTGTATAAATGAAAATATTTTGATATGTGGCGAGATTTTAATATGAAGGATATCTCTAGAAGCTCTTGAAAGAGGAGTACAAGGATGACAGGTCCTCACTGCTATTTAAAATTCATTTTTACTTAGATATTCAGAGAGTAAATGAGCTTCCAGGTGTTATTCAGTGCATCTGAATTATGGAGGAGTTGGATGTTGCATGTAATATATGTCCGAAATAAAACTGATGGACAGGCTATCGGGCAGGGAGTAACCACTAGTAATACTGGCTATGCAAGGAGTAGGTAAACCATGGCAACTAAGAGCCAAGAGCATTAGTGTTACTCTGCTGGCTCAGATAAAAGACTTGCCAGTGTCCTGTAACAAACACATGGGAGAAGCATGAACAGAACATGCAGTAATATGTTGCCACCCTCACTTTCAGCAAGCGGCAAATTAGGCATTTCAGAGGCAAGAAAAGGTTTGTGTTCCTCTCTCAGTGTCTGAACAATTTCCAAGTAGATAAAAATGATTAAAAAATACAGTTGGAGATAATTGAGGTGTTTCTCCTCGTGGTGTTGGAGGTACGAACCACTGATGCTATTCGCTACCACATGAAAAGTGGGCTGTCCTATCCAGGCTTTGCCTAGAGATAGGAACAGGCAGGCACGGCCTTTGGGGACTTCTCTGTTTTACAGGAGCTCTTGCCTACATAGTCACTCTACCCTGACATGCCCACGATATCACTGCAACAGCGTGTCAAGGAAAGGAACTGTCATGAAACAGTGGTGACAGAATATTTCACTTCACCATGGTTGTGGTTGCCAATCTTCCCACGGACAAAAAAGTCTTAACAATTTCTTCATCCGACACATGACTTGGGAATAAATTATGCATTTCAGAAAGGCATCCTGTAAATTGCAACATTTCAGTTTATTGGGGAATCTGGTAGTCCCTGTGGTAAATTCTTCTGTTAGTTAACTGTTTTCAGTAGCTAGAAATTGATATTTTTTGCAGTATTCACTAGGTCTATATGTTTCCATTTTATTTTTATTGACCTTTCCTATTTTATCATCTTACGGGTAGAGTAAATCAAGTAAGGTATCACAGGACTAACCAAGAGGAACTGAAGTTTAACTCAGAAATAATCCCATTTAATTAGAGACATGATCACCTCAAGTATATGCCCTTCATTATTATAGTATCAAACAAGGCAGAATATTCCCTCAGAATTTACAACTTCTGTTGATAATCCTTTAAACTGATTAAAATTTTAAATAATTGCTAATAGCTAAGTACAAAATTTTAAACTTTTCATTTAGATTCTTACCATATGTCTATTTTTAATTTCCTTTGGGTTTTCTCTTAATTTTTTTTCTTATTATCTGTCACATTTTAGAAATTGTGCCTACTTATTCCTTATGCTAAGCTTTGACTTCATTTCATGTATTTCTAATATCTATTTTATGGTTAGTTTTTAATCATTCCATTCTCTTTTCTCAAATCTCTGTTCTCTACGTTTTTCTAGAAGCAAATCCACTTTTCTTCTCTGTTCATTCCCTCAATTATATTTCTTTTGATTATTTTCTTTTCCTTTTTCTTTTTTCATTTCATATCTGATATTTCATTCCATATTTTATGCATATGACAAAGTATATGTAGATTCATGGAAACTATTTCACTTATATCCATCCTCATACACCAGCCACATGCTATCTACATTAAATAAAAAGTGTAAAGACACAAACCATAATAACCTCCGTATTTTCAAAGTTACTCACTTCACTAGTAATTCAGCTAAGGGAGGTGTAAAAAAACCACTTAAGAGATATGCTGTGTGGCACAGTAACAAAACCTTTGTTATTTGCTCAGCAGAGCTAATTATACTTTTCGAGGACTGCTTTTTGACTGCTGGTGTTCCTCTCTAATTTTCAAGGGGGAAAGAAACCTTTCTAAGGTTGGGGGTTTTTTTGCTTAAATATAACTATATAGTATCATCTATATCCTTAATATTGGAAACTGGAAACAAAACACAAGTACTGCAACACCTTGTTAAAAACTTGGTCTAGAGAAAAGTTGCTTCAGTCCAATTAAAATTCTTCAGAGTGAAAAAGACTGCTGTTCTGAAAACACATCTTCATATATCTTTTTTATATCGTAAATCTATTTTCAAATAGTTTTTTAAGCATAATTTCAGATAAAAACTTACAGCTTTTTGGCACCAAGTCATGTCCTCTTATTTGATCTGCTGACCCTAGAGCTGCCATATTTCTGCCTAGCGTTTAGAAAAATTATGCAACTACTATTCAGATCAAAATGTACATATGAAAAGAAAGAGTACATCCAGGAAAACCCAGACAGATGGTAATGCTGGCTATAACTGGCCATGTTGTGTGCCCTCAGCCCACTCCAACTGAGGAGTAAAACATGTCCATTTAAGCCACTTCCATCAAGGTTTAGATATGAGGGAAGCAGATGGATCTTCAGGATACCAGCAGACTTGTTTATTGTCAGGCCCAACTCCATCAGTCCATTAAGCATACGCTGAGCTTCAGGCACAAGCACATCAGGGGTCCCATGGATCACAGTTGGTCTATGTGTCCAGCTTAAAGTTGAAACAGGATAGAAATATTGTTCTGCAGTGTGTGCAAACTTCTTAGCGAAGCTTAAGCCTCTGGCTTAGTACATGTTTTACTTAAGTATTTAAAAATACTTATGTAGTCTTATAGAGATCAATCATTCCATTCATACAATCTACTGCTAAAAACGTGTGGAAATAGTTTCCTCAGCTGGCACTAGCACATAATCCAACCCAAGAAAAGTGTGAGCACCAGTAAGCACTGTGGTCTCTCAGTTTACCTGCTCAGAGCTAAGTGCTCACAGAAATACTTCAAAATTCATGTCTCTATATAAATAAAATAATCAAACAAAAGCAAAACACATTGAGGAGTCTTCCAAAGACACAGAAAGCTATCTGATGCCAGGACCTCTTTGGTCAGTGGTTCCGTGTCCGTCTATTCAAGGCAATGTTTTGTGTAGCACTTTTCATTAGCACAACTGACACTCTGAACACATCTGATCCACAACACACCTGTGAGGCATATATCACATCCAACTTTGTGGGTATGCTGGCTGAGGCCAGAAATTACTATCTGATAGTCCATAAAGGTGAACATGAAGTCAGTAGCTGTCCACAGTTCTTAACCCATCAAACTGACTAGTCTTCTTCATTTCCAGTGTAACACCAGAGAAGAAGCAAGGGTTTAAATAAGCAGAAGGATTTTTTGTTAGTCCAAAGGCTGGTGAACTATAAGCACTAATAGTCCATCTGAACTCTATATGCTCTTATTCAATTCCTAACCTAGTGAATAACGTCAGATACTGCATTTGCACTAGTTGGTACTCAGATTTTTGTCATGGTGAGTAGCCCTTAAAATAAGAGAAATAAAAAACTAAGTTAGGCACAATGTCAGTAAAATATACATACTCTGGACTTCATCTATACCTGTTCATATTATTTCAACATCCTATCTTAAATTCTGGCATCTGCCTATGATCCAATATAAAGCACTGTCAGTCAACCATTTCATGTATTAATGATTCTTTAATAGGAGGGAGGTGGCATCCCTATTTTTCAGGTAAAACTTGAAACATAATGGGAAAAACTTGATAAGTGTAAGGTTACATCCCAATTCTGCTCCTTAGCACAGGCCGTTACTCAGTCTTCTATTTTAGCCATTAGATTTCTGCCTTTCAAAGACTTTCCTTCGACATTAATTAGAGGCAGAACATGTGACCTTTTTTATTCTTTTGCAGTTTTTTTTGCACTAACACCTCATTTCCAGCCTTTCCTGCTCACCCCCACCATGTCTTATTGTTTGGGGAATAATTTATATTGATTAATACAAGTTTTCTTCATGCAATATACAGTACAAGGAAATCAAACTTATATTGAAGCTTGACAATATATTGTTAATAACCCTACTGGCTGGAAGTTAGCCAACTAGCTAATCATTACTGCATGAGCATAGGCACCTCACAACATACCGTATCATTGAGGTAATAAACAATAGATTTGTTAGTCTAGTTGAAAGCATTATCAGTTCTCCTTGCTTTGCAACCACTTCAAAATCTTCTCCAAGCATTTCTACAGAACTCTCACACTGTAGATGCTTTTAGTCAGTTGTGGTTTACAAAACAAGAAAGTCTGAAAAAATTGATGTAGGAATTAATGCTATTTTGCACTATAATGTATATCATTCCATTAATTATTTTCACCAGTTGTCCTCTGTGAGTCTTTCAAGTGGAAAGGCAAAGAGTTGTGGAGTTTTTTCTTCCCACTTGATTCCAAAATGTCTCTCCTATTTGTGTAGGAAATCCTATTTAATTATTTTTTTGTTAATTGAAGTTTCCAGTTTGTCATCAAGCACACTAAATGACAATTACTGGTATTTAACTATAAAAATAACTGTTAGCAATAAAACAACTTCTCTGTATACTAAATGGCATGATAAAACTACCTTAATATTCATTGTTGTTTTCAGTCATGCTAAGCTAAGAACAGTCCATTTGTACTTAGGAGAAAAATTCAGAGTGATCTGAAAGATATATATAATTTAAAATATATAATGATTTGATTCTTTCTGATAGTAAAATTGGATTAAAGCATATTTTATAGAATTTTCAAACCAGTTATCAATGACATTTTGCTACCTCTGTGGGAGAGAAGGAATAATTAACACTTTTGTTGCAGAAAGCAATGTTCATTATACCACTGCTTTTTATTACTAATGGCAGACTGGAAAAAAAGCCCAGAGAGGTCACTGAGATCTATTCTTCTGATAAAGCTGCCTTTACTGCTCTGCTCACTCTATTTCAATTTATTCTCAAAAGGGTTTCTCATTATGTTCAGTTCAAGTCAGTCAAAGTTGAGATTTTGATAAAATGGTGCACATATCTGTGACTGCTCATGAAATTCAGGATAGGGTACATTTATACCCTCGTGGGAGGCCTCTTTCCTGAGGTGCTTGGGCTTTAAATTGAGGGAGACAGACTGGGAGCGGAGGGACCTGAATTCCAGGGAAGCAGAAATAGCAATGCTTTGGGCAGCAAGGTTTTTTGCAGTGATGCCCCCACCTTGGCCACTGCAGCTCCTTGCCAGGCCACTTGGGCCGCAGGGAGCATTCATCCTGCACAGAGTGGCAGCTTCTGCTCTGCTGGGTGTCCCCTCAAGCAGTCCTGATGCGTCTCCCCTATCCTTGGTGTCCCACTCAATGTGGAACCCACAGCAGTGGGTTTTTTCTTTGTTTTTCCTGACTTGGAATTCTGTATCTACAAAACAAGTCTACACTTCTGCATTTGAATTCTCACTCTTCCATTTTAATTGCTTAAACCAAAAAAAATTTTTTTTATGTTAAATGCCCTACCTACTCTTATACTCCTGCTTCTTTCCAGCTTTCCAGGTCTTCTCATTTAATGGGCTGTTTGTCTAGATATGGAACTCACAGATTTCCTAATTTAATGTCAATGTGCTATTTCCTGCATGTGTTCCTTACTTCAGCCACACATTTTGCCTTATTATTTCTTTCTCTTCACAATTGCAGACTTAGGTCCTGCTACAGAGAGCGTGTATGTCCTGTTTCCCACTCTTCTATTGCACAAAGGCATAAAAATAAATGAAAATAAGCACTAATATCAGCCTATCTTTTGCATTAGCAACTCTAGAACCTACCACGTGGAAGTATTTTAGACACAATTCAGGCTTATCTCGCTTCTGAAAAATTATGTATTTTAAGACTGTAGTATCCAATCAGAGATTTGTGAGGAATCCAGACCACCTGGCTCCTGTGGGTTTTGGATGGATCCTGAACTAAGTCACATGGAAGGCAAAAAAATTAAGAAGGAATATGTAGTGTTAATATTAGGATAAAGATCTCAATCAGAAATATGATCACAGTACAAGGCTCTGACCAATCCTTTGAGTTGCCTGGGTTCCAAAATTGTCTTCAGGATTGGAGCTTCTCCAGATTTCCTAGGAAATTTCTCTGTCAACTTAGAAAGCAAGACTATACTGTCTCTTAAGCCATAAATCCATGATTAGGTTTTTGAGGAACGATGTTATTGCACTCTTACTTTGTATTTAATGTCTTTGTTAGGGCTACCTTAGTTAATCAGGAGTTATCTCCATGTTCCAGGAGTAGTCTTTCCAGAGGAATGATTTAGGAAGCAAGCGACAATATGTGGAGAGGAAGAGTAGGAGGATATAGTCCTTTTATTGAGGGCCTCTGTCTGACAGGTGTTTTCTGAAGTGGGAAAAGTGAGGAATTTTAGTCCAGATTTATGAAACAATACATGACTGCATAGCAAGTTGTAAGACCAATATCTGAGAGGCAGATGAACCTTGGATAACCTCATGCAACATGGCTTTGTGTTTTCTCTCTTTTATTCTTGCACATGGAAGGTGAGATGTTTATTTTGCCAAGGATGAGGTGTCCTTTGATTTGTTAGGGTTTTTTTTTATCAACTGCTACCAAAATAACAGATCCTTCATGCAGGTAGAATCACTTAATACTGGAGATGCTAACTCTGTGTTAGGCTTAAAAATAGGGGGTTTTGATTTGTAATTCCTCCTGTTTCATATAGAGCTGTAGAAAGTGTGGGGTTCTGAGACAACATTTAATTCTCTTTGCTTATCTAACACAAATGTCTTTAACAGTGAAATGTAGTCAGATTTTTTTCCTTGTTCTGATCAGGTTTCATCTTGAACCTGGGTAACTTTCTGTGTTGGAAAGCAGAATCCAAACTCTCAAACTGCTCTGAGAAGTCTTGGGTTTGATCAATACGCCTTTTCCAATGGAATCACTGTTTGTGGGGTTTTTTTAAATAACACCTGAGAACATTGCTCCATCTATGAAAAAATATCTTTGTATCTCCTAGAGGCAAAGGGATAGACAAGAAAGCAGGGTCATGGCAGCAGTTACCTTGCAATCCTACCCTTCTATCAGAGATGCACTCAGTCAATGGAGCTGCAGTGGCAAAATCAGGATAGGCTTTTTAAGAGACTTGACAAAAAAGAGAAGCCAGGTTGACTTTCAAAGGATGGGGGGAGTCTGCAAGGCTTGCAAGTAGAAAAGTCATCTCTAAACTTGAACATGATGACAAGACTGAATGAATAAAAACTGACCCATCAACCCCCTTCTAGACTGTTTTTAGAATCTTCTTTCAAAGTAGAGCAACCATTCTTCAGAGCAATATAAAATAAAATGGCAGTGTTCCACAGACTGTCCCACCAGCATGAATCTTACTGAGATCCCCTCAATAGGCCATTTTAAATGGAATTATAAAATACAGTGTGTAACTAAAAGGCCTACTTCAAACAGATTCCAAACACGATGAGCTGCCAATTTGTTACTGCAGTTTAATTCCTCCAAGTAATTAGTTCAGCAAAGACAGGAGGGACAGGGTGTCAATCCTGGGGGCAGGCAGAGGTCTTTCTGGCAAAATACCAGCCATTCAAGCTTTCTGGCAAGAACCCCCATGTTTCTTTAGAAGATGCACAGGACATGTAAAATTAACATCTAATCTAAAAGAAAAAAATAGAAGAATGCCAACCAGTCACCAATTAAGTACTTTTACAGCTACAATCTACAGTTCCTTTATTTTGCCCTCAGCATCTTTCAGACAGGTGTTTAGAAGCTCCTGCAGAGCCAGTGATCTTCACTGCATTTGTTAACCTGCACATGGCTGTTCCTGCCTAACTGAAAACACACCAAAACACACCTCCCACTTGCTAACCTCTGTTGCAACAAATTATTGAAGTTGTGTTTCTTTCATAATTTCTAAATAAATTTTAAAACCCTGCAAACAAACAAACAAGCAAACAGACAAACCAAAAACCCCAAACAAATAACCCACTACTTTTACTGACAGGGCTAGACAAATCTTACAGGAGCTACCCACATTGCTGGGATGATGCTTCCTCTGATTTGATTTCCTACAATGTTACATTTGTAGAGTACTGGCTGCCTAGGAGAACCTGGAGTGATCCCCCATATAATTTCTCTGAAGTCACCAAATTTACTTCAAAATTTGAAATAGAGAACCTAGCAAAACTTTGCTGTTCCTGTCTTTGACATTCAAGCCAGTGTTTTCATGTAGAGTGCTTTTCAACCCAAATAACTGGTTGTGTGAATGACTGTATAGAAAGGCTCTTTATAAAACTTGAAAAATATACAGGCTCTGCCGTTTCCAGATTCCGTTAATAAACAGGCATAACGCTATTTTCTTTTAAGACTATTTCCAAAACAGCTGCAGCAGTATCAAATGACAAATCTTTCAGGCCAATCTAGCATCTTTAGGGGCTAATTTGTTACTGTGATAGAGACTTAAATTTTTCAGGGAAAATGTGGAAAATGAAGCTGAGAAATCAGATTGCACAATGAAATTTTCTTTCTCTTGCTTCAGAATAGTAAAACCTTCTTGCAGCAGTGGTATGGAAGAATACCTGAGGTGTGGATTGTGGGGAACTCTGGCACTAGTCAGCCAGGATTTATTGATGTTGTCATTGTTCTAAGTGCTGCTACTCTTAATAGTATGGAACAGTATTCTTTTCCTAGATCTCATTATTATTTCATCCAGTCTTTGTACTTGTACACTATTAATTTTTCTCTATTTGTTCCTACATTACAATCTTTGTGCATTTACTACGAATTTTTATAGAGTGAATAGTTCAATGAAGTTGAGATTTCTTGTCTCAGATGAATGCTGATAAAAAATATTTTAATTCAGTGGTAATCTACTCTTCTGTCCATCAGCCAGATGAAGAATAAAAATAGAACTAAGTGGCTTATTTTCCATCTCAACACATATATGGCAAAAGGGATATTTTATTTTCTGCAGTTAGTGCATCTGGCTATGGTCAAAGGTGTCAAAGTGTGTCCCTGTATGGACATCAAATGGCAATTGTGCCAATTTGTATGCCTGATGTTGGACTACTGAATAAAACAATCCATACTTTCTGCACAGCCAAAACCACATTCTTCTCCCAATGAAATGAGCTGCAAGACATGTACAAATAAAAAAAAAAAAATTAAAAAGAGGCAAATAATTTATTCAGGTGCCTCATTACAGACATAGGTGCCTATCTTTGAACTTTCATCTGTGATTATCTGGCCATTAAAGCATGATAGACTGGGTTTTTCAGGAGCCTTTGATGAAGCACTTGGAGACATCTAGGCAGACTGTTTCCATCAGATCAGCTTTGCGTGCAAATCCAGTGACTCCTTTGAGAAACTGGAACAGATTACAGAGAGATAACTCTGTTCTTTAAAAGTTGATGCTGCTTCTTTTCTGGTATTTCTCCTGTAAACAAAGTTTTTGGTCTACCTTGTCTCCCTCCCCCCTTCCCACTGAACAAAGAAGCACAGAATTCATTTTGCTTCTCTACATGGCTTTGTTTCCTTTGAGCTTTCCTTTACTATATCCATCATCTATTGGCCCCACAGACTATCTCACAAGTCCTGCCTCTGATGTGTTTGAAGAGAATTCACTTTCAGTTCTTACACCTTTAACGACCTGCTCTTCAGAAACCGTTTTTGGCTTGCCTTATTGTGTTTAATACCTACTTGCCAAAGCTTTTCTCTTTTTTCTTCTTTTTTTTCATTATTTTCCTCACTTGAACAGAACTTCAATTTGGAAGTCAAAATTCTTACATTTAATAATGTCCTTCATCTCATTGTTAATTTCCTACTGCCTAAAATGCATCAGTCTGGGAGGAAGGAATTGTCTTTCTAGAGACTGTTTTGATTGTTAGCATATATTTGCTGAATCCATGGCAGTATCTTTAAACACTCACTTTTCTATTCACAAGCATTTTGACAGTGTTTTGCCATTTGAATCCCTCTTGAATTTCTTTTTATTATGCTTCACCATTTCTACATAATCCCTCCTTTTGAAAATACTCTGTACCAAAGTTCATGTCTCTACCCTCTTATTCTTTTTGGTCTTCTTCAAGCTTGAGAGTAAATCCAGAACAGGAACTTGACAGTGCATTGGCTTTGCTTGGAAGGTTTTGGTAGTGAGGGCCTATAGGTGTTGATTCTGTCAGAAGCTGCCAGAAGCTTCCCCCATGTCCAGTGAAGCCAATGCCAGCTGGCTCCAAAGTGGACCAAGGCCAAGCCCATCAGTAATGGTGGTAGCATATCTGGGATATATTTAAGAAGGGGGAGAAAATATGAAAACCAACTCTTTCTGCAACCAGAGAGAGAAAAGAATATGTGAAAGAACTCTGCAGACCCTGAGGTCAGAAAAGAAGGAGGAGGAGGAGATGCTCCATGCACCGGAGCAGAGATTCCCCTGCAGTCCATGATGAAGACCACAGTGAGGCAAGATGTACCCCTGCGGCTTATGGAGGTCCACAGTGGAGCAGAGATTCACCTGAAGCCTATGAAGGACCGTACAACTGAGCAAGTCCCTCAAGGAGGCTGTGACCCCAGGGCAAGGCAGTGCTGGCACAGGCTCCTTGAGGGACCCCATGGCGAGCAGGGGAAGAGTGTGAGGAGTCATTCCTCTGAGAAGGAAGGAGTGTCAGACGCAACTTGTGAAGACCTGACCACAGCCCCTATTCCCTGTCTCCCTGGGCCAGTGGGGGTGAGGTAAGTAAAACAGGGAGTGAACTTAAGCCTGGAAAGAAGGGAGGGGTGTGTAGAAGTTGTTTGAAGATTCAGTTGTCATCTTTTTCTAATCCTACTTTGCTTTCACTGGCAACAAATTAATTTTCCCCAATTCATGTCTGTTTTGCCCATGACAGTAATTGATGAGTGATCTCTCCCTATCATTATCTTGACCCACAAGTTTTGTTGTTATCTTTTCTCTTCCCGTTTTAGATGAGGAAGGGAGTGATAGAATGGTTTTAGTGGGCACCTGACATCCAGCCAGAGTCAATCCACCACAGACAATATAGTCTGAATGCTGTACTTTTTCACTGTATGTCTAGCATAGATATCCTGCATTAGATGATAGGAGTTGCTTGATTTATCTGATCTGACTCTTAGCCGTCCTTTATGCACAGGACCAATGCTCCACCAGCACAACTGTTCTTCCTACATTTCTGTACCCTTGCATTGTACAGTCTTTCTGTTTATATTCCTTCTAACAAGGTTTTTCTATGCATATTATGTGAAATCCTCAAGGTAAATTACTCAAAGTTGAACAAATCTGTGAGAATCAACATATACAAGTAGCATTTTTCCCCAATGTCTTATATGAATGTCAAGTTTCTTTTTTATTTTATTTTATACAGAATGCTGCTTTGTTTGACACTCCTTTTGGCTTAGAAGACAGCATTAGAGAAATTCTCATTTGTCTTTGGAACAAAGATATATTGGGGAAAACGCTAAGAAACTATTTGTTTTCAAGACACGGACTTGAGGAGCTACTGGGATAGCCACCAGCCTTTTAAAGAAATAGAGAACATTTATGTTAAAGGTTAGGGGTACTGAGAATGTCAAAGAAGGGAATAAAAATTTTATTCCTTGGTGTTTCATAGAAAGCATTTTTCAGTTGTTATTATTATTACTATTATTATTATTATTATTATATTAAATACACACATAACTAACTGGAGCTTCGGGTTCTAAATTAAAGTCAGACATAGAGAAGAGAAAACAAAACAGTTCCTAAATGTTTGTTGCAGGCAACATCAGAGCAAATTCCCAATGAGTGATGTTTCTATTGAAGTGTGCCTGTTTTGATCAGGGATCTCAGCATAACTTAACTCCAACTGTAGCTGTAGGCTTCTACAAAGAAAGAAAAAAAAAGGATTTGTGGATAGATAATACATGCAAAGGAATTTTTTTCTGGAAACAGAAGACCAGCTCTATATATACTCTGAGTAAACAAACAAGAACAGGATACTAGAGACTACAAAAAGGAAATAGGACACTGCATCTGTATTTAAGTGTCTCTCGTCACAGAGTGCCAGTGGAATTCTGATGTCTGTTTCCAATGCGACCCAGGTGAAATCCAGATTTAATAAACTGCACCCAAATAAATCCCAACTAAACACAGATGTCAGGGAGAAAGAGGTTCTTTGAGAAAAGTAGAAAGAAAAACCCCAGAACAGTGAGAAAGAACCTAAGTTTTAGCAAAACAGAGGAGTCAGAGGGATATGAGGACACATGAAGGACAAGGTCAGAGAGAAGGTGAGAGCAATGCTGCTGAGGAAGATGCCAGAGGCCTGTAAAAGTATATGATATAAGTAGACCCCTTTCCCCATAAATTTTTGTTTCCATTTTAATTGTGGACCACAAAAAAAAAAAAAAAACCTGAAATTGGAAAAGGCTGAAAAGTTTGCCAAGCAATGCTTCACCTGCAGCAGTAGCCCTTGCTGCAGCAGTAGCCCACCTGATCTGTTTTCCTCACCAGTTAATGATTGAAATATGTCACATTCATGTGGAAAGGCTTTTGTCACCAACCTGATTTTTTTAGGAAGACTTTTCCATTGACAGTGTGATTTAAGGTTTTCTGTATTTTCTGATGGACCACTATGGATATATTCATCCATCTCAAAGTTACACTACCTTCTAATTGCTCATGATATTCACTGATCTGATGTGAAGTATTTTACTGTTTGCCAAGGACTGAAGGTAAAGAGGAAAAATACCAAGAGATCCTTGAAAGTTGAGGAAAGAGGAGAAATTCAAATGAGGCCAAAATGGGAAGCAGAGAAACATTTTCAGTTTAGTAGAGGACTAACATTGTTCGAAAGACAATGAGTCTTCAGAACAACAGTTCTCTATGCCCCAAGTTAATTCCAAATACTCCTGACTTTAGGTAAATAAATCGATGCTGATATTCTGCCCTGACAGACCTGAAACACAGAGTAAGTAATTAACCTTCAGCTTGTCAGATCTGATACTTAGTCATCATCATCAGAGTCACTAAAGGTATAAGCCCTGAAGGAAAATATCATTCGGCTCCTGCCACTCTCATTTGTGGACCAAGTCATACAATGAAAGTTTTTCTAAACTCATTTCAGATGAAGAATGGTGCTTTTACAGTTGGTTTAATGGAATAATGAGCAAGTTGAAAGGTCTTGGTGTAATATTTGAGTTTCAGATTTAATTTCAGTGGGATCATTCTTTCTCCTTGCAATTGGCTGAGAGCTTTCCAAGTTTTCCTGACTGTCATTTGAAATGAGAAGCACTGTCAGATTGTAAGGAGTCCAGAAAAGGACATTCAGGTCCTGTTACTGTGTACTTGACCCATGCCTTTTGAAGTAGCAGTTTGTTCTGTTTAAGACACTTTTCTCCAAGTTGGAAATTTAAAATAGTTTACTTTAGGAACAGAAGCTGCGTGCTTACCAGATCCATCTGATCTAGTGGCATTATTTAGGTTCACAGGCTTCTATCTGTTAGATCAGTGGCGTGACTACCCTTTCTCAAATCTCTATCCCTTATATGTATTTCCTTGAGTCCTATTCAATCTTGCAGTAGAACCCCTTAGGAAGAATAGGATTCGTGCCAGTGGTTTACATGACTAATTGATTCTTGTAGACACAACCAGTGCTAGAACAAGTAGGTACTGCAGATGCCTCCCTCCTTAAGATGGAAGCCAAAGAGGCTCTGTATCACTTTTTGAGCTGTTATCAATTAGTTCCATGAAACATTGCCAGAAAATGTTTGCTTATGTTGGGAAGCAGTGAAAACTCTATACATTCAGGTTTCGTTAAAATGTATAGGCCCAGATTTAATTTGTACTCTCAGGTCAGATATGGCAGTCTCACTGCAGTTTTGTGGCACTGAAAAAACAAGTTGGGGCTCAGTAATAAATGCAGTTGGGGGGGGAGGGGGGGCAGGAGGGGCAAAGAGATTTTAGATAATAAGCAACATTTTCTTTATTATTTCTCCTTCCGAAAATAACAAGCCACATATAGCGTGATGCTGAATAGGACTGGGGGCAGGGGGGCAGGGGAGGACAGACAATTTTTTGTCTTGCCCCCTATAATAGATTTTTCCTTTTGCTCAATTCTCTCTGTGAATAACAAGAGTGGCAGCCATTTTCTCTCAGCTCAACATCAAAACCCCTTTCATCTGCTGTCTAAATGCAAACAAAGCAAACCTTCCACCAGGCCTTTCTTTCCAGATAAATTAAAACTCTCATGTCCTGGGGCCTAAATCAAGCCTACAGGCCTTCCCTAGATAAATCCTTTCTCAACCTGAAATCTTCTTGCTACACGTGCTCCTTGTAAGATAATTTTGCAGTAGCTAATCAATAATGCAACAGTAAATTGCATTTAAATAAACATTAGCGCCCCTCTTAATGAATAAAACCTCATTTGCAATTTGTCAAAGTCACAAATGCTGGACCCTTTTGATATTCATTAGAATATTGGAAATTGGAGCTTTGACAGGTTTTATGTATGTTGCAATTATGATTTTTGTGAATAAAAGAAGTGCTTTATTTTCACAAGAATTCTTGAATAAAAACAGTGATATATGCTATGGATGTGATAGATCTCAATTGCCACCTTATTAAAAAGGCAGAAAAAGAAAAAAGCCGCTGTTACAGTCACAAATTTTAAAAGGTTGAAATGTACTATACATATATTTTGTAAGAATGTATTATGAAATTCCTTCTTTTATATGAAGAATTTCAATTAATTTGCTGTGATCCTAAGCTTTGGAAAATAGAATTCTTGGTAATTAATTTTTATGTGGCAATACAGTATTACAGTTGTATGTGTCGCTAATTTTGTAGTGAAATTGCAAAATAAAAGCGTGTTTACACATCATATATTGTAAATTCACTTAATAAGGTTTTTTTGATTTTATCCCCATTTTTCAATGGAAGTACTTCACATAAATGTCCCCATGTGAAACATCTGCACCATGCACATTACTGGATGAATTCACCGCTTTATAAACAAAGTCATGCACCTGGGATGGAGGAAAAATTCTAATTTTGAGAACCATTAGGTTGTGGAATAGTATCCCAAGGGAAGAAGGAGAAGCCATAACCACAAGCTATTTAAAAACAAATTGGAAAACCTGAGCAGTACAGGGTAAAGAACAGAACGTCACTGGAAGAGAGACGCAACACAAATTATGTGCAAGTTGTTTTCCATCTCTTCATTCTGCGATCGCACAGAAGGATGAGGCCAATCCAAACACAGAGCACCACACTGGTTTGCTAGAGGAGTTTCTGTGGAAAAATCCAGCTTTCCTTTAAAACACGTGTACACGCACACATGTACATAGTCAGATTTGTGTCTTCTGCACTGACATGAGAATCCTACCCAAGCTTCCTTTGTGGGAAGAAATGGTAAATGGAGATAACACATTCCTCTTGCACTGAAGGAGTTTGAAATCATGCAGTGTGAGCTGCATTTGTGAACAAATGACCCAAAACATCTCCCTTTCCCTTACAGAAGAAACGCAAGCTCTTTGGAAACATCTCTGTAATAGTTTGGGTTGAAAGACTAGGCCATCTATGTGAGGGTGTCTGAAGAGTTGTATGTATTTTCAAATTAAATAACTAAATATTAAAAACAAATATGTTGCAGAATATAGCTGGCTGAAGCTTGTACTATGAGCAATATCCATTTTTATGCATACCTGTTGCAGTGGGGATCCTGCAACACGCATATATCAAACCAGGAGTCCCGTGGAAAGGAAATATATATGGACAGACAGATTCTTGCTAGCTGTTTCAGAGATGTTTATTCCTCCAGCCGCATGGCCGGAGCTCTGCCCAGGAACTGTCCCAGTCACGGGACCAAGGGTCCTCCTGCCCGCGCAGGGGACACAAACCAACCAATGGGAACGAGGCTGAGCAGGGGCAGCGAAACCCCGTGTCTGTGCCCTCAGGGCCCCTCTCCCAGGGCTACACGGCAGGGGAGGGACCCCAACACCTCACCCGTTTTATTTTAATAAAAGGAGAATGAAAACAACTGGATAAACATAACAAGAACAGTTTCAAAACAAAACAAGCCACCCTCCTGAGTCTTTAAATGTCCAAACAGATTCTGTGGAACATCTTAGGGCTGACAGAAGGGAGACAGAACTCTGAGCATGCTTTGTGGGGAAACTGAGGCAGGAGAGGGTTTAACTTCTTCCCTCCCCCTTTTCATCCCCCACTCGGCATTGGAAAGGGATTTTTGGGGAAACAATTGGCAAAAGCATGGTTTTGTGAGGGAAACCATGGATGAAAAAACGGATTGGGAATACACTGGGGGTAATAGGACATAGGGTAAAAGGGAAAGGTGGGATTAGGAAAGGGAAACTGTAGGGGGGGCTTACAATAGAGATACTGTCTAACATGACTACGATTTTTTGCATATATACTGCCTTTTACAGGAACACCATCAGGCCCAGTGACCTGCGATGCTTGTAACCCTTTTCTCCCTAGTACAATATTAAATTCCACCACCTCTCCATCTCCCAAGCTTGGGATGCATTTTTCAGGGTTATTCTTTTTAATAGCAGTTCTATGCACGAATATGTCTTGCTGGTTGTCACACCTTGTTATAAAACCATAATTTTGCTTAACATTATACCATTTTACTATCCCTAAGGTCTTAGTTGCTATGATCTTTTCCTTTTTCCGAGTGGCTGCTGTTTTCTGTCTCGCTGCGTCTTTGCTGTCTCTTTCGGTCGCTCCCGTGTTGGAATTGTCGGGGCTGCTGGTGCCTGCGCGCTCTTCCCGGGGTCGCGTTCGGGGCTGTGCGGGCCGGGCCGGGCCACGCCGCTCAGTTCTCCGTGCGTCGCCTCCTCTGGTCGCAGCTTCGCTGCCGCTGCCGGGCGCTGCACCCACGTCTCGGCCGGGCCCCCGAGCGACGACTCCCCCGTGCCCCGCTCCAGCGCGCGTCTCGGCTGGGCGCGGCTCCGTTCCATCGCCACCGCCGCCAGCCGCCGCCCGCGTGCCGCCCCTCTCGGTCGGGCGTTCACGGGGCTCGCCCCACCACGCACTGCACGGGGCCATTCGGGCACCGCCGGGTCCCGCCGCTCCTCGCTCCGCCACCGACACTGCGGCTCGCGTGGCTCCGCCCGCGCGCGGGAACTGCCTCGCTGCTGCTCTCAGAGCGCTCGGTGCACGTGGCCTGGGCCGCACGGTCCCTGCGCCACGCTTCCCTTCACCAGGACACAGCTGACATTGCTCAACAGTCTCGGTAACTAAATAATATTCACGAAAATATTCTTCCATCGGCATATATTTTGACTCTAGTATTAACTGTGTCCAAACGGTTTTCCAAAAGCCCTTGGTAAGAATTAAATCCCAAGAAACATAGAAAAAGTTCTTAAACAACCATGCCAGGAAGTGTTTCAGTTCTTTTTGAGCTTGAATCAAGCTAAAATTTACAAATCGTTGTTCAAGAATCATTTTAAGTTTAAGATAAATGTCCATATGTGGCTCTGAGAGCCAAGAGTCTTCCCACGGTTCCTCCATAGTTTAGATATGGAATAGCAAAGCAAAACCAAGAAGAGGAATCCAAAGTTTCCAGGGTTTACTCACACAAATCAGTCGCTTAGGGATCGGGGATCGTTCTGCTCTCAAATCTCCACCATTTGTTGCAGTGGGGATCCTGCAACACGCATATATCAAACCAGGAGTCCCGTGGAAAGGAAATATATATGGACAGACAGATTCTTGCTAGCTGTTTCAGAGATGTTTATTCCTCCAGCCGCATGGCCGGAGCTCTGCTGAGGAACTGTCCCAGTCACGGGACCAAGGGTCCTCCTGCCCGCGCAGGGGACACAAACCAACCAATGGGAACGAGGCTGAGCAGGGGCAGCGAAACCCCGTGTCTGTGCCCTCAGGGCCCCTCTCCCAGGGCTACACGGCAGGGGAGGGACCCCAACACATACCAGCATGCATAAATGAAGACCAAATCTGCTTATCTTTGAAAATTGTGAAATGCACAAAGACAAGACAGATCCAGCTTCTACAAAACAAGTTTGTGGCTTTCTGTGATCTCCAGAACATATTTAACCCAAGGAACTTTTAGAAGGGCAGAGGAGACCAGATTATAGCTGTAGCTCATAGCGTTTCTTGATTGGCTCACAAGAGGCTGGTGAAGACATGGGCTAAACCAAACACCCCCTGGATTTCAGCACAGCCCGTGCCTCACCTCACATCCCACCACCCTCATGCATCCATCTACAGTAGCCTATTACTCTGAAAGACTGTGACTTAGGCAACCCAGGAAAAGGTTGCCTAAGATTGATTTATGGTTTCCACCTTAAAGTCAAGGCTCCTCTCTTGCCACCAGCAAGTAAGTTTCACGCAGGCAAAACAGTCTTCTAACCAGCAAAATAAACAGCCCTTTTTTCCCCTTTCACCCTCCTGGTCCATGCTCAGTGCCGTTCCTAACCTTGGTCTCCAGGAGGAAGAAGCTGGAGAAGCTCTGCCCGCCATTCCTCTCCAAACACTCCAGGGCAAGTGAGGAGTTGCTTGTCAAAAGAAACACTTTAGAGTACGAGGTCAGTCCTGCTAGCAACAGAGGAGACTTGAGAGCACAAGAACTAATCTGGACAAAAACCTGCAGACGTTCCATGCTTCCACTATGCATCAGATCAGGTTTTTCCAAGCTGAGCTACTTTGGGACACACTGCCAGCAGCAGCTCCAGTGTCCTGTGCATGCCCAGAAGGACCAATTTTCTCCACAGGCTGTACAGATTTGAGGCAGCCCGCATGCTGCTAATGGTACATCATCGTTTGTATATCTCTGCTCTCAAACTCATTACCTCAGCAAGGGAGGCTCAGGACAGAGAACCAGGGGTGGCCACATGACAACACAACACTGCAGGAGTCAGGGCTCTACTCCTGTGGAAGAAAACAACCTGAAAGGCTGTAGGCTGCTCTACTCTACCCTGTCCTTCAACTGGCACCATGACGGCTGACAGAGCAGGGTGGCAAACCTTTGCATGCCCAGGTGAAAATGAGAAGAGTCTTCCCAGGTAAGCACATTCTCATGTCCCCTAGGTCTGCTGCCTGATGTGCAATACAGATCAGATCCCCTGAACACAAAGCCCTGGCATCCTTCAGGTACTTCTTGATTATTGCTCTATCTGGTGAGAAGGACTCCTACAGCATTACCTTGGCACTGCAAACTGCTTGTTAAGTATTATGTTAGGAAATGACAGAAGTTAAATGACTTTTGGTTTTTTTCCACACAATGTACTATAACATTAGGTAGAGGGAATGTCAGTTATTTTTGTATGGATCCTCGACCATATGTGAAACTATTTTAGGAGGCGTAGGGGGAGTGGGCAGGGAGGGGCAGGGAATGCAACATACCATAGGAAGCCTGTATTATTTATCTTCCTTTAAATAATCCCATGTAAAAAACTGCAGACAAAAGTTTAATAAAATGTTATTCAAGACAGCTTCCTCCATTCATTTTTGCCTCTGACTTTGAGGGACAGTAGGAAGAAGGAAGAGAACTGTTCATATTCAAGTTGTTGGAGGGAGGGAGGGAGGGAGGTTTCTGCACTTACTGATGCAGAAGTCACTTTGGGTTCTCTCACCGAAGTTGAGTTTGGGTTCTCTCCAGGATTGTTTACTTAGGATAGAGCATGCTGGATGCCAGACTTCAGTAGGTCTGAGCTGCATTGCTCTCTGTGCTTTTAGTCTAAGTATTGTGGATACTTATGTAGTTTACTAATTATAAATTTGATGCATTTTAACATTTTGGCAAAAACCAGGAAAATTATATTGCTATTTTCATTTTCTAGCCACATCCTGAGTCTATTACTTGCCTCCTACTAAGAGAAAGAGAAAAAAAGATTAAATTGTAACAGGTGTCTTGATAAGAGCATTAGACAAACAGTTCTACAGCTGACCCAAAATTCCATGCAGATATTCTCAGTACAGTTGTTAACTGTTTATTTATGCTTATATACACCCACACTTGTAAATATTGGTTCTTGAATCAGAATGAAATAGAACTATTTTCTTATTAGTGACACTAGACTCAAATTATAATCATTACTAGTACTATCTTTAAAAATACAGTTTTAAACCTATGAGCAGATATAGATTTTGCATTTCCATTACAATACTTTAATCTATGACCTTTGTCCTTTTATTACAATACTATTGAAATTTAGGTTGTTGGAACGATGATGTGGCTACTAATTTATTCATTGCTTTTTCTTTTCCTTTTTTTTTAACCTAAAGGTAGTAGAAAGGTCTGAAAATGATTTTAAATCAGATATTTTTTTATCTGTGATAATGCTTTTCCCATGAATACAGGGCTTTGTTGAGTCTAGCAAAGGCTATTACTTTGTCCTCAGGTTAATACACAGACACACAAAAAATGAGAGGCTGGTCCTCATAAACAGGGTTAGAGCCAGTAATCAAAGGTATGCCCTAACATAGCCATAACATGCTCCTAAAAACTGTTTTAAAGCAAATATAGTGAAATTTTTATGTATATATATATATATATATTTATATATATATATATATACAAGCAATACTATGTTGTTAGTACTAACATTTCCATTCCTACAAGGCCTCCAGCAGTTTCTCGGTACAAGAAGAAACACAAATGAATGACATTTTCACTTTCTATTTCATATCAGCACACTAAGCTAAATTAGCTAGTCCCAATTCTTGTTTCAGACAGAAGTAAATCTGGTATAATTCCAGCACGGCCAACGACGCCGCCCACATCACTGGGGTAAATCTATGAAATCATGCCTCTGCTACTTACATTTGTAATGTGTGGGGACGGGGACAGGGACAAAGCAGCACCTGCCTGTCTCCTTGCATACACAGAGCAGCCATAGTCCCTCCCCAGGATTTCCCAACACACAATATTTCTCCACCTTCAGAATTTTACATATCAAATACTAATGTTGTAACAGATAATGCCAGTGCCATGGAACAGTCATAGTCATCCTAATCCCCTGTTTCCGTGTTAAAAACCTGAATGGATAAATTTCCAGTGTACCAAGATTATGCCTCACGTATGTAACTCACACAACTAACAACATGCCTTCGTTAGAGGCACTTGAGAGAATTTTACTTTGTCCATTTTAGCTTTATTTAACAACAGTCATACACCATTCACATTAGCTCAGATTACACATTTAATTTCCTTAAGTGCTACTCTTAAAACATCACCATGCTTAATGTTGACGTCTAAATGGTACCATTTACGCTTTGCTGTGAACACCTCATTAAAGCAAATGGAGCAGGTAAGGAGGTAAAGCATCTGCCTTTGTTGAGGCAAATGGAGAATTGCGTGCCTTTGTTTGACTGGGAACAGTTGAGCATGATTTTCAGCCTGTGTAAACTGATGTAGCTCCATAGATTTCATCAGAGCTCCTCTGATTTATATTAGTTACAGATAAGCCGGGGTTTCCTGAGAGCTTCAGATAACATAGTATTCCCTATGTCCATAAGGTCGCTTAAGAGATGCCTCCAGAGCACTGATTGTTTATACATTGGATATGGAGGTATTTTTAAAAAAGGGCTAGCCATATGTCACCCTTCCAGTGGGAAAAAAAAATCCTTTTCTTCCTTTACTACTTGAATATCAAATTTGTGGATATGTATTACAGTGAGAAAACAGTACTTTTTCCTATTAAAAAAAAAAGGAAAAAAAAGAGGGGGAAGAGAGATTTTTTTCCTGACTTACCAGAATTTCCCTATTTGAATAAATTCAAGTGCAGAATATTTTGGAGCCCCCAAAAGTGTAAAAAAAGCAAGACAATTGCTCAAATTATTCTGCATTTTTACTCCGTTATTGCCTTCTGTGAACATAGGTTGATGTAATACAATTACAGTTTTTTACATGTATTTTTAAGTATTGTGGAAGACAAAAAAATAAACAAGACCAGGGTTTGCTAAAGTAAATAGATCAAGAGATTCTGCTAAACTAACCAAAACTTGGCTTCCTTTGCTGTAGCATCCACAGTAGAATCAATGGATTACAGAGATTTTGTCCCTTCCTACTGCAGCAAACTGTGACAGTGACAGATTAGACAGACTATTTTATCTTAAACATGGTTTAGCCATAGAGCTGTTGTCAGTAGGTTGCACAGCTTCCTGAACTTTGCGTTAGTGTCCCACCACCCTATAAATTGTCTTCTGTCTCCTCGGCTCTCACACCACCATGTGACCACCTTACTAAAAGAGAATAAAGTGGAACATCATTAATGTTTGAAAAATCCTTTGAAAAATTGGGATAAAAGCTGCCATACAAGTGCAAAGTATTATTATTATTATTATTATTATTTACTTGATGTCAAAGTGAGCTGTAATAGTAGTTTTTTCCAATTAGTTACTTAAAAGAGAAGGAAAAATTGGCTGCTGCTCTGTTTCCAAAGCCAGCAGAGGCCATTGAGGAATTTACAGAATTCTGTTTCAGATATTTCTTAACTCCTTTTGCCCCAAAATACAGAACCACGGTTAAACACTGTCAGTACCATTTCTGTTTGTTATGAGTCTTGGAAACAAGGAGCTAATGCAGGCTGCAGCAGGTATTGCTTTTACTGACAGCATGTTTGTTGTGAGATGAACAGTTTAAGCCAACTGACTACGCAGGAACAATAATAGCAAAGGATGGTCTATATTAACTTCAAAAAGCTTACATTAATGCAATGTGAAATTGTACATTTTGTGAGGCTTTCAAGTCCATTTCTTCCAAGTAATTTGTGCACAAAAAGTCTTAGAAACTTTTCTGACACAAATAAATAAACAAATGCCTCCTCCTACTCTGACTTGTTCCTCTAATCTATTACCTAAATGGATTACCCTCAGATTTTTTTCCCTCCAAAAGTCAAGAGCAGAGGAGGCTTAAATAAGTGAAAGTAAAATCTATTAACACTGTTTTGCAACTTTATTGATAGCACCAGTGCTGTCGAAGCTATCTCCTACCACTTGGTAGCACAAATGAGAGTTCCCATCTCCTTGCCTGGTGGCAGGGGAACCCAGTGGTCAGTGAAGCCGAGTTTCCACAGCAACACCCAGTTATGTTTCCCAGGCAACCAGGATCCTCAAAATCGGGTGGCAATTGGTGAGCAGAGTGGTTTGGGGACAGGAAAATCTATTTTCCCACTTCGCCAGACAGGAGCTGTGCTGGTGGCTGGCCCAGGTGGGATGTAGGGAAAGAAGGGGCTGCAGCCTGACTACAGGACACAGCTGCTTCTCCTGGCTCACATCTACATTCAGCTTCTTCAACCTCCCCACTTTGCTCAGCAGAGTGCTCAAAAAAGTAACATTGTACATTTTTATTTACAGTTATTTTCTTCTTTTGCTAATTTCATACTTACCACTCCTACATTCCTGTCTATTTTTAATACTGCGTCATACATATTTTGTGCCAGCTTTTGGGGACCCTATGCTTTATTAAATGCTGCAGTAACAGCAGAGGACCAAACCTCTGTTTCTTCAGTTCTCAGTTTGAACATGCCACTGCAGGCAATGAAAGGATTGTTCAAGTCACAAAATTCAGATTCAAATTAATTTTATCACAAAAATCTGTGATTCAGGAGGAGGGGCACAATAAGCTCATGCCTAGTATTTAGACAGATGTGGACGTAGAATTCTTTATGAATCCTTTATGAATCCAGTGCCCTGTTGTTATTCGTGTTGACCCTGATTGTTTCATCAATACCTGGCTTGCTGTCATCTGAGGGCATTAGGAAAGGGGAACAAATGGAGGCAGACATTTTCTAGGCAGAAATTCACTTCTCTGTGTATCGTGACCATTATTTCCAGATTTGGGAAAATGATTATCTGAATACTGTCACTTTCTAGGCTTTCTTGAGCTGACTTGCAGGGCTTTGAATAAGTTTTATTACTTCAAAGAGCATATTGGCAGCTGATCTTGTCCCTGCAGATGACAGGAATTCAAACAGGCCAAGAATCACTTATCTGAGGATGAAAGTTAATGTTTCCAGCAGTTTTCAACAAAGTTTTTTCATGGCATGGAGAAACAACTCCAAACAAGAGATATAGCAAAATACATGAGATGCACCAGCGTATTCAGATGTTAATCAGTGCCATCAGACAAGATTCAAAATACTGCAGAATGTTGTGTGACTCTTGACATGGTCACAAAAGAAAAAAAAATCCCCAAACTAGTATTATAATAGATTAACCTTAGCTTCTTCAGATACGAGAAACCATCCTGGGTTTCCAAATTATCTGGGCCTCAATATCCAGCTGTACCTTCCTGTTGGTGTGACCCAGTCCCCTGCGGGGCTGGGGCAGCGAGATGCCAATCAATTCCAGCCCATCCCCTGGATCGAGTTTCCCGAAGAGGCAGACTCAGAGGTCGAGGGGCGGCTCAGAAGCCTAAGCCGCACCCCCTGGGCGGTGCCTGGGTACAAGCCGCCTCCCCCGGGTCAGGAAAATTCCCAGTTACTCGGTTGTTCACTGGTTCTCTGTTATAACTCCCGCCTCTCGATTTTCCCCCCAGCGGCTCTTGTTACATTGTATCCTCCCCCTGCCTTGTAACTCACTGGTTGTTTACCCCTTTCACCGGGGTTTTCAAATTCCCTATAAAACTGAGGGAAAAGTATCCCATCCCATCACAATCCCATGATTCCCATCACACTGGATTCCAGCCTTCCGAGCTCATTCGGGCTGCGAAACTTCTAACAATAAACCTGTTAGAACTCAGACCAGAACAGCCTCTCTCTTCCTTTGTCTCCGAGCTAGCGTGAGCCGATCCCATCGGCTCCTGCCGTGTTCCCTCTGCCAAGAAGCCAGCCTGCTAGCCCAGCAAGCAGCCCTTTTCCTGACTCCGAAGCCGCTTCAGCGACACGTGGAGGTAGCGCAGCTGGACTGACTCTGACCTGGGGCACGCCAGAGCCTGTGCCTCAAGCACCAAACGCTGCGTTACCTCTCAATGCAAACATAGGCAGCGCTCCCTCTTCCCTCAGAAGCTGTGAGAAAAGGTGCAGTCACACCAGGTCCACTTCTCTTTGCCAGTTGAAGCTAGAGACAGAAAAGAACTGAGGTCATGCCAGTGAAGATTTTCTCTTCTTTCTATTCTACGGGCACAAAAGACAGAAAAATAGAGACTTTTGACGGTATGCTCACATGTGCTAGGTGCTTCATGCTGCCAGAAGTTGGTGACCCTTGTGACGTGACTGCTTACCACCATGTAGACCTGGGAGGAAAGTATCCTAGGTCATGCGTAGTTTTGATCTTTTCCTTCTGTAAATGCCATTAGGAAGGTCAAAATTAGACATCTCCTGTTACTGGAAACTCTGAAACCTATGTCCTCTGTGCCCTTTTTAATGATAGGGCATACAGCTAAAGAAAAAGATAAGCATCACCTATTTGTTCTATGTTTTAAAAGGCTATTTCTAGCGCCCGTTTAGAATTGAACAAGCACTGTTAATCTGTGTTCAGTCTCTTCCAACAGGCACTACTGCAGAAAGAATTTTGTCAAATGCTCACCTTACTAGATTCAAAATGTAAGAGAAAACAAATGCTCTTCTATCAGAATTTTGTTCTAGTCTACACAAAATTCAATTATCTTAAGCAAACTTACAAATGATGAAGAAAAAACTCAGTTAAAATTTGTGAAATGTGTGTCTGAAAATTAACTATCAAGACAGGTCATGTATGTATTAAATAACTTTTCAGCTCATCTTAAACAATCATAGATTTATACAAATATGACTGCTCCAAAAAGAAGAATTACTATCGCCGCTATTCTGACTCTCACTCTGTCCTCTCTTGTACTTCAAGAGTCCCTGCCACTGAAGCTCTTGAGTAACTGTGAAAAGCTCTTGCAGACTTGGTGTAGTCCTTCCTCCTTTCTTCCCTCCTCCCTTCCCTGTGGTGCATATGCATTCGCCGATGTGTTGAAGGAGGCTCTAGGATATCACACACGTGAAATCTAAAAGGTTAAACTCTTGGCATTGCAAAGTTCCAATATTGGGAGTGCAAGGGTCTTCATGGTGTGTCTGGAAATTTAGGGAGCATGAAGTGGGTCTGTATATTTGGGGTCAAAGGGAATAGGCAGCTGAAGTATCAGGAGGGCCTGAAGAGCCAGAGAAATGAAAAATCGTGATCCATCTTAACATGATACATTACCGTTCTGGCTTCTCCAGCACTTTAAGTTTATCAAAAAATCAAGGCTGCCACTTTTTTCTACTTGTAAAAAAAACAAAACAAGATGAAAAAAAAAAAACAACAGCAAAAAAAAGGAAAATGGTGTAAAAAGAAAGAAAGAAAACCCAACAGCTGTGACAAGGACAAGGGTTTTTTCTGAAATACCTGGCTGATTCTATGTTCTTTCAATGATTCAGTACCTCTGGGCCAGAAGAAATATTTGTCAGAATAATGTTGGTCTGTTCACATATAAAATGCATGTTTTGCTTGTAATCACTCTCCTGGACTTCTGAAAACCCCATCTGAAACTGCCCTGTTCACATAGACAGAGGCTACCTGTGCTCGCTGAATGGGCTGAGCTCAGGCTGCCTTTGTGAATGGCCTTCCTCAACTCTTTACACCATTCAACATGTATTCCTGCTATAAGTAGGAAACTCAAAATAGGCAGCACTATAGAGTAGGGGAGTGCTGCTGTTCCTACATTGTTTTATCACCCATCAGCCAGCAAGTGCTATTAAATTCCCAGAGCAGAACTAGTACACAAACAGAATTCACAAGAATGCCTTAAGTCTTGAGGATAAAGCAGCAGGAGACAAATGTATTACAGTGTCTAGGCGGCACAGGAAGATATTATACCGTGATCCCTTCTGAACCTTGTCCAATGGCTTTAGATAGGTCCTCTGCACTGCTCAGTGCTGACATTATATGGTCTAGAAGTCTAAGGTAACCAAAAATCTCCCATGAATTTGTACTGCCTCTGCCCAGGAATGAGCCTGGAATCAAGTCAGAATTTACAGAGAGGGAAGTTTCACTTCTGCCGAAGAGAGCTATTTATTGCTTTGTAGACACTGGTTGAAAAGTCTGGCCATTCTTTGGACAACAGAACTGTGAGTTGAGCTGATATTCTAGCAACATTTAATCACAAATCTCTACCATGTCATATAGCCTACTTGAAAAATTGGGGGTTTTTGAGAATGAAAGGCTTAAAAGGCAGTGCCCATGGGCCCAGCACAGGTAATACTGTGGGACACTCCTAGAGAGCAATGTTCTTACTGCTTTCTGTGTAATGTTGCCAAGACGAACAAAGCAGAAAAAGCAAAGTTTTGTGAGAAGGGTTAAAGAATTCTTTATGTCGTTTACTAGAGCTGGTCCATCAAACATTTGAGAAACAAGTTCTGCATTGCTGCAATGGTTCTTGAGCCTTCCTGTTTACCCTTTCCTCCCTTCCCTCAAAATGCTTTGTCCACCTCTAAATGGAGCAGGCAGTCACCTTCACTCCTATCTCAGCAAGGTCAAAGTAATTGAATGTGCCTTAAAGATAGAGGGAAAGTCAGGCGTAGGAGCTAAAAGCAGCATCCATTGTAGCAATGAGGACTTTGCCTACTATTGGGACTGTCTGAAGAAGTTGCACAAATGTGTGTGTGAATCAGATTTTATCATCAGTATTGCAGTTTTTTTGTGGAGTAGTCAAATATCCATGTTGCTTTTCACAGGGACAGCACGGGTGCTTTGCAACACAAACTTGTTCAAATGTAAAGGACAGAGATCCATGTAACAACACTAAGAGAATGGAGAGAAAATATATAATCTTGGGTCTAATCTAGCTGTGCTTAATACTCTCCCTTATCCTGCTTGCCAAAAATGCCTGTTACTCTGTTGGTTTTCTATCGCTGAGCAAAAGTTTGCACTGGTAGTATTTAATATAATGGGGTTTTTTTGGTTTTCTTAAAGCTCATCTTGCTTTCTTTCCCTTACTTTTAAACTTTGTTGCAGGTCAGGTGCCGTGCAGCAGTTCCAGAGCAACCCTGTGCTTCTGAGATAGCATGGCTTCTTCCATGTTGTCTTCTTCTCATCCGTCAGCAGTTGGTCCAACTTCCTCATACTCTTCCTTACTGTTCTGGACATCAGCCCAAGTTGCTACATTCAAAGGAAAAAGAGCTACATTCTGCTATGTTGTTCAGTTCAAAGTTACCATGGTGGCCCTGAGTCTTGCATTTCCAGTCCTTTTGTGCTTTTCCAGCATTGTGCTTAAGGCCTGATTATGAGTGCACGCAGATCTAGTGGTTTTCATCTTAACACACTGTCAGGTTAAATCACTGGCGATGTCCTCTCAACAGGAGTTCGCTGTTCAAGGACTGCCTTTGGATCAGGCGTTGCATGATTCAAATAAAAAATTCATATGCAAGTGTTTGGTACTGTAGTGACAAGGTGCTGTTGCTGCCTGCATTTAGTGACCTTTCTTTATGAGTGTGAAGGACGTGCTGCCAGAGACAGAACCGCACTGTGAAATACCACAAATGGTATCCTCTCAGAGCTGCGGTTCTGGGGACTTATGCAGCAGAGCAGCCTTGTGGTGCCACCTTTCTTTGTTCCTGATCAATCCTGCACAGCAGCCAGTCCTTTGCTGGGATCTCACTTTATTCCTGACCAATCTTGTACCCAGACCAGCCCAAAACCAAGAAATTATTTACACTGAAAAGAAGGTTTGAAGGACACACAGCTGGATCTGACTGAAGCAGGTTCAATCAGATTAGGTTGCTCATGGTCTTTTCTAGCTGAGTTTAAATGTTTGCAAGGATAGCAGTTCCACTTTGCTGGAGACCCAGCTGAGATCTATAAGCACCATAATGGTGAAAAAGGTGCAAAAACCACCCTCATATCTAACAGGACTTCACCATGTTCCAGTACCTGCTGCCTCCTGTGCTCTCACTGTGCACCTTCTGAGAGAAGCTGGTTACATCTTCCCTACATTCTCCCATGTGGCAGTTCTAGACAATGGCAATATCCTTCCCAAATCTTTTCATCTTAAGGCTGAACAAACCCAACATCTCCTCAAACATGATGTTCTTCAGCCCATTGACCACCTTAGTGGCCTTCGCTGCACTCAGTCCAGCATGCCCTCTCCATCTGCTTCTGAATGTTAACAGCATGAAACTGCCAAAAAGCTTATAACATCATTTCCCTGACTTCCCTTTCACAATTTCTGAAGGGGTTAGAAGAACCTGTGTCTGATCTGCCACAGCAATCCGCTGTAGATTTTTTGCACCAGTTAATCAGTGTGTTTCTGACTGAAAGGGAGGGAAGCAACATAGGAAAACAGAGACCAAAACAAGTTCTAATTACAAATGTGAAGTACTGTCTAAGCATTGCAGAAAAAACACAATTCAGACTATTTTTTCATACAGTAGATAAAGATGGGAAGAGGTAGCCTAATTATTTATTTTGGTCCTTTTTACACAACTTCACATACTAACAGTAGTGGTAACTTTAAATTATTGATAACTTTAAATTCCTATAATGGAATCTGATTGGTGGCAGCACCTTGAAAATCATTAAAGAATTTTGAAATTCATTAAAGAATTAAAAACAATCTTATTACTAAGAACGGAATATATTCAAACTCTGTAACTAGTATGTAATTCTCCTGAAAAGCATATCAATTAGTGCCTAACTGGATTTTTAATTTATATTTTTTCTGCTAGACAAATACTTGAGTAATAGGACCTTGACTGAGCAACTGAATAATCAAAAATTATTACAACCAGTGTGCATCAGGTCCATTCTGACCCCTGAGCTGCCAAAAAATAAAAAATCACTGACTTTGTTTAGCTATTTTTTTTCAGCTAGTTCTGTTTCCTGGGTGCTTATGGGGAAGCAACAGCCCTTTGCAGTTCCTGGGGATTAAACACAGGTATTTTAATGTGACCTTTTTAGGTGTTGAAAAAAATGTTTCCAGTAGTGTCGCTCCAGTGGATTTAATGGAATAACTACAAGGAATCTCCCCTTTGTTTTGAAAGGGGAAATTCTTTGGGGATTTTCTTCTTCCCTCTTTTTCCTTTGATTAGTAAATCAGCAAAGAGCTGTGTTTCAAATGGATACATGGTAGGCACTTATTCTGGAAGTACTAATTTATAATGCTTTTTCCTGAAGGCAAACAGCATTCAAGGAAAATGCAGAGAACCAAGTTAGGTAAGCAAAGTGGGCTGCCTCTCCTACGGATACAGAGCCCTGAGTAAACAGGAACAAAGACGACACAGAAAGATATGTACCATTTTCATAAGTTCTAACTGAAATTGTATAAGCATAAGCATAATCATATTTGCCATTCCCCTTGGCATCACTTTGTGGTTTATTTGTTTTCTGATGTGCCCTACATCATCGCCTTTCATGTTTTAGAGATGTGAATTGTCAGTAGTTTCCTTAGCAGCAGTTGTACTCCTAAGAAATATGGGGAAGCCCTTCATTGCACAGAAGATCATTATGTAACAGATAACGGGGCGGGGGGGTAGGGGGGGATGTCTCTGCATCAACTGGTGGCATAATCCCCAAGGGAAAACAGACTTTAGTTGAACAATCAGAAAACTGGCTTGCTTTATGGTGTTTACACTGCTGCTTGCTAATGGATCACCATAAAGGAAGCAAAAGGACTCTTACACTATTGAGTATGCTATCATGGGAGTCTTCTGAGTGCGCCTTTTTTATTTGCTGCAGTCAGGTTAATGAGCTTACCAGCCCACTTGATGTCGAGGACTTTGTAACAAAGCAATCTCTCATTAAATGCTGCCTGGCACCACTCTCTTGAAGCAAAGGGACATTCAGATTATTGAATGCCTTTGTATTCCTCATTCCTGCCAGGCTATGGCGTCCAGCAGTGGCATCAGTCCCGCACACTTACTGGCAGCCATCCAGTCATGCGCCTGCCCTCTTCAAACTGCATGGGCATTTGCCAATCTAAGCAGCACTAGTAGGCAAACAAGCATGGCACACGACTGCTTTGGCTGGTAGCCAGATGTGCAGCTGTACCATCTCACTTCCCCACTACTGTATGGAGAAATGCATTCTTTCACCGTTCTTTCCCATTCAGTTGATTTACACGAGGAAGTTTTGTTGCAGTACAAAGGAATGTGCATTTATCTGCATTCTCTTTCTGCTTTAACACCTTTTTTTTAGTCTCAGTAGTGCAGGTCATGAATTCATCTGTGGCTTTATTTAAATACCTCCTGGCTGACAGTTTCTTCAATGAAATGACCCCAGAGTGTTATCAGCTAGCTAGCAGGTGTGTCTCTTTATTCAGAATCTTGCAGGCAACGGTGCATCCTGGGTAAAGAGCAAGCTATGCATGATCCAGCTCTTCCCTACATTACTCAGGAGATTTAATGGTTCGCTGTCATGAAAGCACTTACAAAGATTTTTTTTTTTTCTAGGTTGGCTTTCTGCTAGGCTTTGTGCCCTGAGATATTTTGACACAAACACATAAAATGATAAAGAAGGATTTTTTATGAAAGACTTCATCTCATTCAAAAAAAAAAAAAAAAAATCAGCCATGGTCAGGATATTGTTTTTCAGTTCTAAGATACTAAACAGATATTTAATAATAATGTAGCTACTTTGTCTATAGTTCCACTAGTAAACAGTCTTGTAAAGCATTGTGTCCCTGTGTGTGTCTGTGCACATACAAGTACATCCTGTTTCTATTCAGCCAGCCTCTAATGTTGAAGAAATCCTCAAAGTCAGATTACTAGAGTGGTAAGAGAAAACCAGAGTGAAAAAAAATGCCTTAAAATATAAAGTCAAAGAGGAGACTACAGACAACAGAAGGAATCCCCTTGTCCTTCCAAATATTGTTATGCTGTGTTTTAGGACACAGTTTCTCAAACCTTTTCTTTTACGGGCTACTTCTTTGCCTGCCTTGCCATGGAGGGAGAGGGAAAACACGGAGCCCAGCAGTGTTTTCAAGGCTCTTGCATGAGTTCAGGGTAGTCTGGGGAATGGTTCCCTGGGGCACTCCTCTTCTCTTCCCCAGGCAAATATCAGATTTGATCATACCAGCAAACACTCAACCAATGTTCACCCATGCTATAAGTCAGTTTTTCCTTCTACCAGCAGTGAACTGAGAGGAGGTCCTACCCAGGTGATATTTATGTGCTCAGAAATAAAAGTGATAGGCTCACTTAACCTTTCTTGAGAAAGGATTCAGAAAATTCAGTGAAATTTCTTGTTTTTCTGTCAATAAAAAGACATGAAAGGACAATAAAGACAATGAAAATTAATTTTATGCTGACATAAAGTCAAATGGAGTTTTGCTGGAGCACAATCTGACATGGGTTTTGCTCCTGCTTCCATTGAAATCAGCAAGCAAGCTCTTACTGACTTACTGAGCAGGGCTGTGATTCACAAATTTGGCTAATCCACTCATATTTTCAATATGAGATTTTGAAAAGGTCACAGAATGCAAAGACCGTTGTCCCCAGAAGGGGGTTGGCTTGAGACCAGGCAAAGATAATAAAACCAGTTGTCCAGCTTTTCAGTATTCAATACATACCAGCTGCATTGACTAATAAGACAAGATGATGTTGGACTTAGGAATGCAGGCAGGTCTTTTTTTTCAGCCTTCTCTATTCTGTCTTTACCAATCAGATGATTTTTTAAGCAGGAAGGATGCTAACTTGATTCAAAACCAAAAATTCCAATGTGCTTTATTTCAAAGTGGAAGAAGTACATTTATAGAAATGTGCTAAATTTAAAATGCCTTACAGAATATAATGATAAGGGCAAAATATGAACCTTAATGAAAAATAAATATGTTGCTGAAAATCAGGGAGGCTTCAACATCCATTTATATGCAAAAATAAATAAAATTTTAAAACAGAATTCAGTTCTTTAAATACAAACCCAGTAAATAATTTTAACTCTGCTGTTGGTTTGGGGGTTGTGGTTTTACTATGACAATACTTCTCTAGTAATTCTTCTGGAAGTTGCATATATTTTTAGCAAGTATCTGGGCAAAATTTAAATCCATCTTTCAACCACTGGTTTTCTCTGAAATGTATGACATGCAGCAAGATCTTCTAGCCTGTTTTATTTGCATTCCATTCAACCAATGGGGCAAATACCACTTTGCCCATTTGCAGAGAAGGTATATTGGATTTATTTCATTCTATCATTTTCCTACTTCCTTTTTGTTCCCAAGTTGAAGCATCAGTATTGACCATTGAAAAAGACCAAACATTATAGAATCACAGAATTGTTAGGGTTGGAAGGCAGCTCTGGAGATTATTTAGTCCATCCCCCCACCAAGGCAGGTTCATCTAGAGTAGGTACTCAGGACCATATCCAGGTGGGATTTGAATGTCTCCAGAGAGGGAGACTCCACAGTCACCCTGGGCAGCCTGTTCCAGTGTTCTGCCACTCTCAAGTTAAGGAAGTTCTTCCTCATGTTGAGGTGAAACTTCTTGTGTTTCAGTTTATGGCCATTAACCAAAGCAAAAATATTTCAATAAACAGCTGCAGCTTGGTTTTGGATCATGTGCACTCAGATACTCAAAAGACATTTAAGAATACAAGCCTCAATGATCTCCATCCCTAGAGTAAACTGTGAATTTTACATCCAGGATCAATAATAGATCAGTTTCTGTAGAGAAAAAAAATGCATTTTGAAGTCCCATACATCAATAATTGCACATACATTTTGCAATTCATTTGCACTTCCATTGCTAAGGGACATATGCATTTATTGAGGCCAGCATGAGTTATTATAGTTCTCTGCTCTAATCCCTTATAATACACAGGCCATAGCATTTCACTTTGTGATACCCACAGCACTGCAATCAGCACTGCAGTAAGGAGAGAAAAACTGCTGGTCCCTTCTTCCCCACCTTCAAAGAACTGTCAGGTTTCTATTTCTAGTGCCATTAACTTTTCTGAAAAACAAGCACTTTCATCTTTTTTGTTGCCAAGCAGTTTCAGCTCCCTGTTCAAATCAGCAAGGATGGGGACAGTTGAGGTTCAATCCTGTGTGGTGCTGAGCCGAGGCTTGTGCTCAGGAGTGCTGAAGAGCTGAGTGAGGCTTATGGGCTGTGTGAGGCTCCCCTTCCCTGCTTGCTTCTTACTGGGAATGCAACCCAGGGACAGCAAAGTCATGGTAAGCAGAGCCATAATGGCTTCCTATAAAAGGAGTCTGCGGAAGACATGTTTTTCTTCAAGTGGACTGGATGTTATTTATGTTTACAAGTGTATTTTTCTTTACTTTTCCCAAAAGAATTGACATAATCTCCAAAACTTCATAAAACTTGCAGAATGCACATTTTTATCCGGACAGTCTCATTGTTTTGTTTTGTGTTTTGCAGCTTTTAATGCTCCTGTTCCTAAAAAAACCCGATCAAGCAAGAGGTTATTTACAGACTGGGCAGATGATGTTTTTCTTTCATCAGCTATCTTAGAGGGTTAATTAAGAAATAGAGTGGCAAAATGGGAATCAAGGAAAAATAGGAAGTGTGCTTATTAACAGTGCTTTTGTTTGCGTTTCTAATTGCTTTCTTCAAATACTTTGTCTTGGCTATTACAGCCAACAAGAGCCCTGGTGTAACTCTGACTCCAGTTCATGGTGTTTTTCATTCAGCAGGGCAACTGGGAGTCTGGCACATGGGGAATTCTGCAGGTAGGGGTGATACTGAGCTCAGCAAATATGCCACATCAGCAACATGCCAGGCCTGCGCACCTCATGTGGCCGCATGAACCCTTTCTTCTCGATTCCTCCCTCACTCCTATCTGATCACGTTTTAACAGCTAGAGAGATGATGAATGATTAATTAAGTATCCATTCCAACACAATCCTGAATGCAGACATGTATACCATTCGAAATTTTTGGTTATTCGGTGTCAAGCTCCAAATATTAGGAGGAAGAATTTGCAGCGCAATATTAGCAGGGTAAAAAAAAAAAAGAAAAAAAAATCAGCCTGTCTCGTCTGCTGACGATGAGAGGATTGGCTGCTTAAATTCTCCAAAAGCAGCCTTCAATTTTTTATCTAGCTATTTATAGAAAAGTGCAGAAACAGCTGAGCTGAGTGAAGTGATGTCACTTTTGCTGGGAGGACGGCTCGCTCGGCAGCATGCCGAGGCGGCAGAGTGTGCTGGAGGCTGGGACCGCAGCCCCACTGCGCGAGGAGCTGGAAACACGGGCATTTTTCAGCTCGGCTGATCAATACGGCATTGATGGCTCTCGGCTGACCTTCAACCCCTCCGGAATAGCAATGGGCAGGCGCTGCATCTTGCAGGCTGCGAGGGCTGCTGCGTGTTAGCTACCAATTTTACAATCGATCAAAAGTCATCTTTGTCAATAAAGCTGGAGATTTCAAGCAACGGCAAGCAATTTTGGAAAGGTCAGGGCTGGGTTTTTATTTGTCCGACCTCTGCTTTCAAGCAGAAGCATGGTCCCTTACACCCATTAACAGTAGTAAGAAAATTTAAGATTTTTTCCCCCCCCTCTTCCATGTATTTTTAGTAAGCCTTTGGGCATTTTCCCTGTCCCTAAAAGAATACGGTTGCGTGGCAACGTCCCCGGTTGCCATGGCGACTCGGTGTGTAAGCAGCTGCCGCAATCAGCATTAACTCCAGGCTCGCAGGTTTGTCATTCCAATGCATAGGGAGGGAGAGACAAATAGGACAGCAGCGCAGCGCCGTAAAAGGGAAGTCACCTAGATAATGTCACTCACAAACATATGTTCCCCAATTATTCTTTCCACTGTTTTATTGCCGCAATTATGGCTAAACTAAGATTACAAAATTATATGGTTTTAATTTGCCTCCGTCGACTATGTTTCACTTCCATTAAAATGAAGTCTAAACCCATTTAAGTAGCAAACTGTTGGCTCTGCAGAGGATGGGGGATTTTGGTTTACCAGTAGGTATTTTGAGGACTAGGTAAAAATAATTCCTCTAGGAATCTTGATATCTAGGCAAAATGAGGCACAGCCCTGGGTGCTGGAGTGCCTGTCTCTTTTGTGCTGCCTTGAACTCCATGACACAGCCACCGCCAGTGATGCTGGCCAGGATCATCCTCCTACTCTTCCTCTCCCTTATGCCTCTCCCCTCCAAAAAATATTTGGAAGTTTTATATTCTACCATCTGAATGTCTGGCACTGGGCTGAGCCCACTGGGTGCTGCAGCATCCTCCAACACATCCTTGAGCAATTGCTCTATTTGAAGACCCCTGCAATAAACAGACGCAATGGGGTTGACTTCAAAATGAAGTAACGCAGCATTAACCCTGAATTTCCTTACATCGGCAGTCTTCAGACTATCCTTTCATGTTCCTCAAGCATATTTTATTATCTTTGTTTCAGAAGAAGTTCCATTTTTCTCTGTGGCTGCCTGGCTGCTCCTGATCTTATTAAAAAACAAAAGTAAAGCACATTAGGAAGTGTATGGCAGGTGATGAAATGCACCTCCACAGCTATTCTGCAAAAACCTACATTTTGTGGTAGTAAGGCACTTTGGTTTGGATTTTTTAATGTATAGGTGGAAACATTCAATCAGTGTTAAATACACACATTTGCACAGCTGTGCTGATTCAGTTGTGTAAGCAAGAATCTATTCACGATTTAAAATATTAGGCCACAGAGTGATGCTGGCTCCCTCAGAAACAATTCCACATTACGGGAAAAAGTGGTGTAAATGAGTAGATAAACATAAACTTGACATTCAGATCCATATGATTTATTCACCAACCTTTTCAAACAACCAGTTTTTGACCCTGTTATATCCTTCCATTATATAAGGGCATTCATTACTGTGGATTTGCATAATTAAAATATACATGCCCAGTCACCAATGTTTATAACCTATACTTACTCAGATTCTTATTAAGACTTGCATCAGAAACACAGCTCTTTTAAGGATCATTTTAATTAAAAGATAAATATAGCATGGTATCTTTTTTCTAAAGGAATGTACTATCAATACCAAATTGTAGCTGAAAATACGTTTTCATTTTTCACCCTGGCAGAAATGGCTGAACATGTGTCTACTGAGATTTGCAGGGTAAAAACCATGTTCCTTAGAAGAGACCTTGCATGGCAACATTTAGATAGAAGCTTGCTTCTATAATCAAGTTACAGTCTATAAACCCCTGAAAATAGGGGTTTATAATGCAAATACAGCTAGACCCTTCACTACAAAAATGCTAGCAGGTGCTGTTATAATATACAAATCCAGATAGCATACAGTGACCTATTTTCAAAACCAGGCCAGGCAAAATGACATCAAGAAATTGAATTCCTTGCCCTTACTTTAATAGTGTCTTGTCATGCAATCTTCAAATCAGGACAGGTGATCATTGCAAAACAATCCCTAACCCGAGGGACAACAGGAACGTTCCCAGCACTAATACCTTGGGCCCATCACACTGCTTACAATAATTGGATGATTGCAGAGGGCAGGTATAGACCATTCAAATCAAAAATATCCTTGGACAAGAGGGTATTTTGCCCTTTTTAAAGTTAGAGACCAAAATAAACCTTAAAACTAAATTCTGCCCTATTTTGTTGTGTCATCAAAAATAGCTGGCAACTGGAACAACAAACTGCACTGCTAAAAATATGATGGTAGTTATGCAGGGATATTTAAAATAGATTAGCATATGGATTAACTCAAATTCAAAACTGACTTTAACCCTTCAATGACTACAATCCTGTCTTCAAATAGGGCGATTCTTCAGCATTAAAGACAAGCTTAGCTCCTGAGTGTCAAGAAAACATTCGTCTGGTAAAAACAAGTGTGGCTGCTACTGTTTCCATTTATAGTGGAGATTCAATGGTATCTAAACAAATTTAGGCAGATCAAATAGTTTGAGGGTTCTTTTACCATATTGTCACTTGGGGTTTTTTTAACAATGTCCATTTCAGAAGCCTTTAATTTATTGCAGAAAGTATGCTCAGAAGCCACAGAATAAGGCCCTGGAAATTGCTACAAGGGAAATATATAAGACTGCAACTCTGTGTGTCTGTGCTAAATCTAACAGAAGTGAGCAAAATATTTTTAAAGCAGTGTAGAAAGACTCAAAATCGAAGAAATTTCATTATGCAACAGAAAATAAGTTTTCTTCAAGTAAATATATTTTTTGAGCAACAAACAACTGTTTCCCTGCTGAAAAAAGCTTATTTTTTATCAAAATAATCCAGTTCTCTGAAATAAATTACCTTTGCAGCAGGCACTCAGAATTCATATTTTATTACATGTCATTTACAAAATCCGATATTTTGTTAAATTTATTGAGAAATCAGTATTTAAGTAAGGTCAGAAATCATATGAAATGGATAGCCAAGAATTTAAAATGTCAGGTTTGCAAAATTCTTCCTCCAACCTAATTTTTTGCCAATTGTAAGATAGCTGTTTGTGATTTAAATAACTGTAATACTTAAAGCAGTTTCCAAAGTTTTCTGTTCTAGCCAGACACAACTATTTCCACTATATCATTCAAGACACTCTTCCCACAGTGGCCTTACTTTTAGTCACCACAGACTGAAAACAAAGTTTTGGTGTTTGCATTTTTTTGGTTGTTTTTAAATATGGATTCCCCTAATTAACTGGTGGGTTGTGGAGTTTTTTAATGGTGAACATTTATATCTCGTTATATGGGAGAAGGATGTTGTTTGCTAAAGTGCAGAATATTAGGTGTTCGAATGCTTTGACCAAAATACTTATATTAAAACTGCTGCAGTCATAATAGGGCTTTTGGGGTTTGTTTTTAAGCAAAACAGCTATCACTTATTCTCATGTTTTCCAATAAGATCTTTTGAATAGAAATGTACTGAATTGCTAAAAATATTTGGGAAAAAATAACCTGGGAACTACATGCAGTATTGCTTGGAAAATCTGCTGTGCACAACAGCAAATAGCTCAGAGTGGTATCCCTAAGAAAATTTTCTGGAAATACCCAGTATTGCTCCTCAGGCCAAGCACAGGGAAATCCTGTGAAGGTCCTAAATGAGAAGCTAGATTCCCTTCCAAGAGGTAGAAAAGGGACTGTGACAGAGCCAAAAGAAAAAGGAATGAAGGACATTCCCGTGTGTTCCTTCTTTCTGCTGAGGTTTCCTTTACAAAGACAGAAAGAGTCCAGTCTGAGGCAAAATGCTCCCACAAAAAGCAACTGTTTGGCAAGCAGAGAACTGCATACAACTCTACCCACAGCTCCTGCTGACCTGTCATCCTGCAGACAGCCAAAGAGGGAGAAAAGTTACTGCCAGAGCTAGTTAGTAACTGCCTTTGCAAACACAGGGGTGAAAAACCTTGTTTCTACAGGAACATAGCACTCATTTCTTTGCCCCTGCACAGAAACATTCCAGGCAAAATTCTTTCTGGAACAAATATTTTCCTGAGGTGAAATGCACATCAAAATCACCAGGAAGAGTAGCGTTTCAAAATCTAATGTGGATGGCAGAACCGAGGTACTACCGACCTGTACAAAGACACAAGAAGAAAAGCCATAAGTATGGCATCCAGCATCACTAAACCTGTCTCTTAGGATGTTCTGTGAACTGAGGTTACCTCTCAAACTACTTAAAACAGGAGAGTGAATTGCCTGAAGTGTTAGCATGTAGATGCTGCATCTAGATGCTAACATGGGAGGGAAGTGGCAGGGGGCAGAGACGAGAGTAGAATTTCTGGCAAAGAAATTTAATGGTTATAATTTGTTCCCTAGGTTCAATTTAAATGTATTTTATACTCTAGCATGTATGCTTTAAAAAAGGTTTCTGTTCTCTAATGAAGCTTTTGGTCAATTTGGAAGGGAGAAATCTCATAGATGTTATGGATTTCATTCATAGTCGGTTAATAAAACCTCCTTTCTTCAATAGCATTTTGGCATAATCAGACAACCTTATTATCAGATGAACCTGCTCCAATACAAGAATTTTATTACTTGTACATAAGGTTTCAGGGAAAATATTTTGAGAGACACAATGATTGTTTAAATAAATGTGAAACATCAAACATCTGAATGTTGCTTCATGTAAAAGTCACTGGTATAAAAGATTATAGTTAAAAAAATATATCTTCCACTTACGTAGCAAAAGAGCTGTAATGTTCTGACATTCTGGGGCCAGCATTCATATTTTCTGCTTTCAAAAATCAAAGGAAAGCCATGGGTGTTTGTTCTCCAGTTATAAGCCTGTGCAGGTCTTTGCCTTGTGCACATGCATATCTGTGCACGTATAGGCAGACACACACGCATGCATGCGCGCCGCAACACACACACACTGCAAAGATGCTTTTGTCTCCAGGGCCATTTCTGCTCTTCAGAGATCATAAGATGCCTAGCTAATAAGAGGAATATAAAGAACAATTATAATATTTAAAACGACCGTTTTCCTTTTATGTATGTTTGATGGCAACTGATGGCCATTAAGAAAAAAGAAAAAAAAATATGTTTTTTATGATTCAATTAATAAGTAAAAAATCATAGGTTTTTTTATTAATTCTCTCTCTTTCTCCTCAGAAATAAAGAGTGTGCAGCTGGCACTGAAATTTCCACCAAATCCTGTGCTGTACTTAACATGGCTGTTGACAGATTAAATCATAAACACAAACACAAAATTACAAAAAACCTTAATATTTAGTATCTTTTCTTCTTTTCCTTTCTATGCATTCTGTCTCATTTTTACTTGTTTGGATTTTTTTTTCTAGTTTTTGAAAGCAGCTATGATAATATTCTCTTTATGATTTTATTGTGTTTTTAGAATCTATTCTCCATTATCAAAGATGCTACCAAGGGAAGACACTTTACAGAGATTATTAGATTTTGAGAGTAGTCCAACATTGTTCAGAGCTAATAAAACAACGGGACAACTGCAACAGCAACAATACTTGGGCTTCATGGGAAAATGGTTTTTTAGTCTGTGCCTTAAGCAACACTAGTCATCCATTCATTTAGTAATAAAGATTACATTTTAACATTGGTGTGTACTAAAGAAAAAAAATTATTAAGAAAGGTTGCAAAATTCTCTCAAGGACAAAACCAAATCACAGTTCCAGTTCAAACTTTTTTTCAATGCTACACAGTTAAAATGTTTACATGTGTTATCACAGCACCTTTGTAAATTGCTGCACAAATATTTCACACAGATGTTAATCTGCTTGAGAGAAATATTGTATGTATTTCAATATATGGGCGAGTGAGAGATACAGATGCTAATGCTGAAAAAGTCAAAAAAATTCAGGTACTGAGCCTCCCTCAAAAACCTATCAGAAACACCTATTCTGTACCCATTCTACAGGTAGGTAAATTAAGGGGGGGCATGGTTTGCCTTGACTGAGGGTCAATGAGCAACCTCTGGAAGTGGACACACAGCTGGGTGTATGAGACACTCCACCTCTGCACAAGGGAGAAGGGAGAGAGAGAGAGCCATCACCAGTGATGGGGATTTCAGGAGACAACCATTCCTTCTGTGTCCATCAAGCAACAGATCACTCCAGGTAAGGCTGGAAAACTGGTACCCACCAGCAGTGTGCCCACAGCTATGTCAAGCTGCTTAGACCCTTCTCACAACTTGTTTTTGGGCTATGGCAATCATTGCACCTTGGAATTTCAGAAATTATAATTTGGGGAGCTCCCAATGACTGCAGAAGGCTTCCATGCTCAGGTGCAGCATCCTTAGTAAGCAGTGTAGGCAAATTAAGGCAGATGAATAGCAGGCTGATACTGACCCAAATGCATCCCTATTTTTGTATTTTTTTACAGGAGAAGCTTAATCAGATTGAAAGCTGCTTTTGTAGGCTTTCATAGTAAATGCCTTTTAACAAAAAGGGGAGGGGGATATTCACAGAGCAATGGCAAGAACAGAAACTGGAGGTTTGAAAGACCCACCAGGAGAGGGAATTCAGCCCACTTATATTAAATCAGCTGTTATTTTTTCTCTCCTCCTCCTCCCCCTCCCCACAAGAATCGGGTACCCAAAAAGAAAATGATGTGAATCCATTTTCAATACTGATTTCTTTTAATCCCGCAGATCAAAACCATTCTACAGTTTCCAAATGCTTTTTTATTCTAAAGGTAAAATATTTCACAGGAAGATGTGAGGGGTAAGTCTTTCCAATCAGGGATTCTAAACTCAGTTCCTTGCAAAATATAATGAACTTCAAAAAAATCATAAAGGCCCTAAATCCTGAAGACAATGGGGGTTTTGCCATTAATACCTAAAGCAGCGGGATTGTGCACAGTGTAATCAATTGCCCAACAAAGCCCTGGGAGCACAATCAAGAAAGGAGGCTATAGGAACATACAATATTTCACATTTAATAAATGGTCTTTTGAGATTACAGCTGTATAGAGCAGCAATAGAGAGCAAGACTATAATGCTAAAGTACGGATTATATACATCTGTGAGTCTGTGTGTCTGTCTGTCCGTCTGTCTCTCTGTGGGTTATAAATTCAAGCAATCATTTTCATATAACCTGTCAATAATAGGCATGCTTTGGAACTGTCATGGTTTGCTTCACTTTAAATCCTCGTTCCTTAAAAGCATAGTAAAGACTATTCTATCTTCAAGAGGGTGGAAGGTGGGGGAGAAAGAGGCAGCGACGTGTCTTCGATAGACTAATCAGACTGGCTTCTAACAATACCTGCCTTGGGAAAGCTAAGGAATTACAATAAAACACTTTAAGTACGCCTTCACTGTCAGATACCATACTCTTTCAGTATTTATTTTACTAACATGTTATTTACAGCAAATTTAGTAAAATAAAATTAGACCAGTTTCACTGCTGCATGTTAATCAAGTTTTAGCCTTAAAATAGTGCTGAAATGGCTGTTCCTTAATAAGCAGAAAAACTTGCAAATGGTAAAATATCTGCAGCCCTCCCTCTCTTCCAAATTCAGTATACAACTATAATCTCTTTATAACTGCGACAGTCAAAGGATTGGGTGCTCAGGGAAATCATACTGGAAGCAATGACTGAAGGAGAAGGAGATGATTTTGGTTTGGTTCTTTCCACTACCTCCACTACCATTTTTGTCAGATTCTTCCTTTTCCTTCTCTTTTTTCTCTTCCTCCCCCCTAAAAATCCCTAAACCCTCTACTTCTCTTTTGTCGCTCATTCCATCTTTAACTCAAAACCAAATTTGGATTGTACCCTCAACCTGGCCTCAGGGTGGATTCACACAAGATGCTAGGCACAATATGTTCATGTAACAATAAGGAAGACTGTTTCTACTTTTTATAATACTCTTAGCACAATGTCTTAGGCTCCCAATCACAACCTGTGTCCCCTCGTCATTTTTAACCCAGCAGCCCACTCATATTTCAATTCAGTCTCAAGAAATAAAATTATTGTCTCACTGTTCTTGATCATGACAAATTATAATTATTAATGCTCAGCTTTGATTTTATTCTCATAAAGTATCTTATCAGTGGGCTGCAGCTGCTTTCCTGAATGCAGAGAAAATACCAGTTATTAATTATAGTACTATATATCACCCATATATATGATCAAGTGTGTCTGTACCAGTCTGCCTAGGTTACAGTAATATGCTGATTCTCTGAGTCTGGGGTGGGGGGGGTGGTAAGTGTTCATGGGAAGGGGGAAAATGTGCATCTGCTGTGGTTACAGTTCTGATTAACATAGAAACTGTGTTAAGCTCCTTCTACTACCTTTATAAAATTAAGATCTTATGTTTTGGTTGCCTTTTTTCCTTACACCTTTGCCTGGCAAATAACTTGAATGAGGATTGATTGGTAAATAACTTTTTTCAAAACAGAAAAGTTGCTGTTATGCTTTCCAGTATCCCACACATACACATTAGGTAGCTTTCTCCCCTGGAGTGCCAGAAAAAAACCATGCATTCCTTCTTGCTACAAATCTGTAAATCTGAAAAGAAGAGGCCACATGAATAGGAAAGCTCTTTATAGAATAAAAAGCATGGGGTGTTATTAAGTAGGACTTTAAGCCCTATTCTATTCATAGTAATTAAAGGATCAGATCAGGTTAATGTGAGGACCTAGGTCAATAAAGTACTGTAGGTTCACCCTTTTTAATCCCTCTCAATCCTATAGGCTGGGTTTCTGACTGCTCTGTTTGATGCACAGAACTGTTATAGGTGACAAAGATGTGTGGAGATTTGTCGACAAAAGTTGAGGTTTGTATCAATCCCACCATGCATTTTTTGAGCACAAGTGGCAGGTGGCTCTTGGCAAATTTAGTGCTGTACCATTTTCACTGTGCTGGCTGGTAAAATAACTTGCCAACTGAAAAAGTTCAGAGAATATTTGGGGCTTGAAGAGTAAATCCATAGTGCTTTAGAAAGTTTAAAAATATTTTTCTATCAGATTTTCTATATGTGCATGTCCACCCTTTGAAATCCCTCCCCTTTCCTATTGCAGGACATGCCTGTGTCTGAGCTCTGGGGCCAGAAAGATCCAGCCTTTCAGAGCAGAGGTGTGAAACGCAGGGCAAGGAACACCCCTGCCCCTGCCTTGCCCAGTGCAGTAGAGAAACACACATGGGCAAGTTAAGCAAATTTTGATGGGGACCATCCACCACAGCTGCAATGAAGTAGAATTGGAGAACAGAGGATATTCTCCCTAGACATAGCTCTTGAAGAAATCATCTGGCCTACGGCAGCCAGCCAGCATAAATATCTGCTTTGAAGTAATCTGAAGGATTCCCAGCCCCACACAAGCATATGTCAATCATGCAGGTCAGCTGCCCCGTAAAGCACTGGTTGGATTTTGCAACATGCTAGAGATTAAGCTGATGGCTCTATCTGTAGGTTCAGTCCTGCATAACAAGAACACCCCATACTCCTCTCTTATAAACTACAGCACCTCTCAGGCCCACAGTAAAATCCCTACTGGCTTCTGTCAGGGTAGGGCTTTGCTCTCTCTTCCTGTTTTTCTGACCAATATTTTGATCCAAATTTCTGCTGTAGTGCTGACCATTAGGAAAAAATCTTATCATACTTCTTCCCCTCTCCTCTGACCCTACAAAGCCCTCATTATTTAAGGTAGGAAATCAGTGAGGAATTGTGCTTTACAGATTACTTGGCCTGAAAAAGAGGTGGATCCTGACATTACATTTAAGAGTTATGGCTGAAACTGAGTGGAAAGAAAGACTTTGCTCACAAGTGCAGATCTTCTTTTGCCAAAGGACTACTGGCTTTTTATTTCTTAGTATATATTCAGATGTTATTTCTCCTGAAATTTTACTGAAATCTCTCCAAAGCCCACAGAACTTAATAAGAAAACCCATGCTCATTAAATCTTTTAAATCTTTCCCCAAAATATACCAATTCTGATTTGTAAGATCCATATGTGCACATCCACACATGGTATGCTACTCCCTATGTATTCTTTATTTTATATATATACGTATATGTGTGTGTGTGTATAAATATATGTATGTTTGTATGTATAATGGCTCAAAACAAATAGAAACCATTTTTCTTGTTAACTTCCAGAAGTTTCTAGGGTAATTTCAGTGTAAGTATTGATATTATCTCCATTAGCTTTTAAAGGAATATCTCCAGGAAAGTTAGAACATTGGGAATTTAAAGTATTTGCTCTACAGTCCCTATAATAGGTAAATTGAAACCATGGAATTTTAAGGATTCCATTTTAATGCAAGATGATGTATTCTTTGTTCACATGTAACAAATTACAAGTGAAAGAGAAAGCTAACCCTCCGGGGAGGAAAAAAATGCCATAGTGCATGTTTGCCCTCTGCATTTCCTTCTTTCCCTGTCTTAAATATTTTTAAGACAAAAACACCCAACAAAACACAACAAAACCCAAACCCAACCAAACAATGCTATGGTAGGGAAAAGACTGATACCTGGAAAGACTAAGGAAGGAAAGAAAGCAGGGAGACTCCATCACGAAGGCAGAGGTCATCCCAAGAAAATAAGAAAAATAAAATAAATAAATAAATAAAAAGAGAAAGCACCAAAAATGTTAGTATTTGAATGATGTGAACTCTGGTAAACGCCAGCATGCAATATGGCAAAAACGAATCAATCAGTTCAGCTTAGTTCAGCCTCTGCAACTGGCCATCTGGCGCGAAATCAACCAAATGTAGCCCTGCATATTCATCTTCATTTTCACAAATACTCAGGAGAATGTCATTCTAGGGCAAAATAAAATTAAATCACCATAATTTTTAAGACATCTTTTCCTCTCCTGCTCTCTGGAGATTAGCGTGTTTATGTGAAACTACTCACTGCTATAGGGTTAGCAGGTAATTTCTAAGGAATTACTCTCCCTCTGATATTTAAAATCACATTTCACTCACTCGGGACACTTAGGCATAGATTTTGTGGTAAACATTCCAAAGCAAAGATGGCAGGGGAAGTTACTGTGACTACATGGACAGATTTTTCCCCGGGGTCAATAGAGAAGCATTCTGCATTTACCTTCCACAGCCATCCCAGGATACACCTGTGTGACCTACTGCTGTGGTGGGACTGTGCTGCATAGAACTAAGGGCAAGTCTGGGCACTTAATCCTTAAAGCAGATCACAATAAGAGACAGAAGATGCCTGAAGTGTGAGGCCAGAACCAAATATCAGCTGTGATTAAGACTGTTACTGGTTTGGTACAGGTTTTATCTATACAAATCACAGTGATGAGCACAGGGTAGAATAGAAATCAATATGAAAAAGAACAGGAGAGAGGAAGTAAGAACAGACAATGGACAGAGCCTGTATGTGTCAGCATAACTGCAGAAGCTGCACTACACACAGCTCTTTATTCAAGGTAATCCAAACAATTGCCAGTCAGGATAGATTATCTGGGGCTTTATCTTTTGAGTGCTTGAGTTAAAGTCTAGTCATAGTCCATCTAGAAGCCTTACCCTTAGGTTTATTAATTTATTTGATCAAGTTAGGTGCTCCCAGAATTGAGCTAGTTGTTTTGTTTAATGGTTGGGGATAGGAGTTTGATTTGGGTTTAAGGTTGGCTGTTGAGTATTTCCTTTCTTGCAGCATTTAAAATATATTACATGCTAAGAAATAGAACAAAAGTTATCCAAAGTTTGGCTAACAAGTGATTTAATGAACTTATCCTCTGATGTTGATATTTTCTTTCTTAAGTGCTATCTTGTCACCAAAAACAACAAAAAAAAAGAAGCCTTCAGGTGCGTCTGGTGATACCATCTCTTTGCTCTTGTCCTAGAGCTGTCCCACTTCATTTGATAAGGGATAAACAAATGCCCAGCCTCATCTGAATAAATATGTTAAGCAAATGTTAAACAAGATGAAAAGGCAGTAAATACATTACAACTTCAGGCTACTAGGACACACTAGCTCAACATGGAACCATGTTTCCATTCAGACAGGAACATGAAATAGCTGAGGCCAGTTAATCTACTTCTATCTATCTGTCTTAAGGATTTAAACTAAAGCCTGTCACAATGGTATCTGACAGAAATCCTTCCTCGTCTATTTACTTATCCTATATGCAAAACTGTAAATTCTAGAAAGGCCTCCTGTAAAATCTAAATACAGTATACCAAATTAAATATAGTTTTACTGACTGGGTTTTTCTCCTGAATATTTTTAATTGTTTTTATTTTGTTCTGTTGTTTACAATTTGGTTTTGTTTCTTAACTAGAAAAGGCCAGAATGGCATTTATTATTTTTTCTTTTGGAATCTTGATTATATTAATCAACTAAAATAGATGTCAGGCACCATGCAACAATAATTTTATTTAATTTTCAAATCTGTCTGAACTTTTATAATCACAATACAATAATGTGTCGAACAGAGTGTATTTCCACAAAATAAACCCTCAAACCCAAACACAAATCAAACACAAAAAACCCACAACAAAACACGCTCACACACACACACACACACCCCTAAAACAAAAATTCTTGGCAAACATTAGACTTGAGAGTCAATTCCAGTCCTCATTTCTATTCAGATATCACTGTGCTCACGAAAATTGCTACAGTTCTACTTACAATTGTTTATTTTAGTATGTCACCAAAAAAAAGTATTTACAAGAAATATAGTAAGCTGTTACAGAATGTTTTATATTTGTTCTTCTACTTCTGCACATCATCATTTTGTTGTTTACATATTGGTATAATAGCAAGATGACAACTCTGTTTTTAGACTAGAACAGCCATTTATAAAGCATGCCACGTAGGATTCAGAATGCCTAATTCTGAAACTGCCTTTGCCAACTATGTGACACAAAATTTATGTTTTATCTTCAGGCATGGAGAGGTTTGAAATAAATATTTTGTGCTGTTCAGAAGAAAAGCTGATGCATTTCTTCATAACCTCACAGAGAACCCTTACACAAACAGTCCAAACTTACCTAAAGCCACAGTAGTGGCCTCAGCTACTACAACTTACATGACCAATCTCATCTTAAGTATCTCAGATCTGACCTTCCATGTCAGAGACAGCTTTCTGCAAAGCATAACTTCCTTCACTAACTTTACTTGCTTCACTCCTTCCTGAGGACAAGAAAACCAGTTTATGATTGGTGTACTAAAGCTTTGTGTTATGTGCTAAATACATGCAACTTCTGCTAACACGTGGCAAGTTTTTCCTTCTTTTTTTTCCTAGGATGGCAAGAGATCCTAAGATCTAAAAGGGTGTGCCTCTCCTCTCATTTCAGCATCGTCAAAGCATCTATTTGCATTTTCCCACTTGTTTCTATTGCCTGCAAGCCAGTACATTTGTACTGTACAGTATACAATATTCTACAAGGTAGAATGCTAATACTCTTAAGAACTCTAGAAACTCATCATTTAGAGTCCTATTATAAACCATGATGAAAAAGATGTAGAATAATTTTTGCTGTAATTATGCCAGTATTTTGATATTTAGTAGGCTTTTCTCCTTTATTAAACATGTGTTTGAACTTTCCTAACTTGAGAGAAATAGTAAAATTGTTATTGACTCAAAACAATGATGCTAGATTTATTTCATCATAAACATAATTTTTGCTTTATAATTTTCATCCAGATAATATTGGTTAGGATTTCTAACTAATTATCTAATACTTTTCAAGAAACTCTTTGAACAGGCTCATTAAGGAGCCTGGAGATCAGGAGATCATTAAGAAGAAAAGATTACAAACATAACAGAAAATTGTAATCCACATTTTATTGATATTTGGCCCTCATATATGACTCTTGCCTGGAACATGCAGTCTTTTAAAACATGAACATCAAACATGATGGATTGCACATGAAACTGCATCATGGAGTTTTTAGCTCATGTTAGACTGAATTTTTTGGCATTTACGTCAAAGTGAACATCATGGACACTGATAGGACACGTTACTCACTAGGTGACTTCCTCAAAGACGCTTTCTAAAAGTCTTTCCTAAAAGACCCTTTGAACATGGCTCTATTTCTAGTGGTTACAGGAGGTAATAAAACCCACAGCTGACCAAGTACTATGACTCTTATTAGGTGTTTAAACCAAAAATATAGTCAGTACAGTGACTTTACTATTAGGTCTTTGCTACAGCAGCCTATTGATATTATCACAGATTAGCATGATACATTCAATGAGAAATTTAAACACTTATCATAAATTACATAATTTCTAGTATTTCTGAAATTTAAATCGTTACCTATTTCCTATGAGTCCTATATCATATGTAAATCAAATACTAGTTAAAATAGATATACCTTTCTTACTGATTATACCAAAGGTAACAAATATTTTAGGGTTCCACACAGCCTTTACTCACCGAGCATCAGGAGCAAAAAGAAAAAAGACATTTAAAGGAATCAAATAGTCTGAAGCCAGACAAATGAGACAAATGAGTTTGAGCACAACACTGCAGAAACATTGAAGACATTTTCCCTAAGAGCAAGAGAATTTGAGAATTAACCAGAATGATACCACTTCATGCTGCCCCTCTATAGAAGCCTCAAGAATTCTTTCCCATTTCATTTATGCCAGTGTTATTGTGAAGTAACTCTGCTCAGAAGAACAGAAACACTTCAGATTTACATTAGTGTGTTAATGAAGTAAGACTTTGGCCCTGAGATTTAGCTCTTTCGTTAGTAATTTATACTCTCATTAGGGATTTATAGAAATGAGAATCTAGGCTCAAATGCTAATTGAGAATTGTCAGTTGTAAATAAGTGCTAACAAGATAAATTTGCTCCTGGTCACATTGAACTGAGACCTGCATTTTACAAAATGAAACTCTTCCTTTAATATATTAAAAAACCCCTTCTGGTTATCAGGATGCAAGTAACTCTGCTGCTCTCTTCCCCTGCCTGCTCTCACAATTGGTGCTGCATCCTTCAACCTCCACCCTCTGCAGGGTTTGGACATGGCCAAGGCTGTGTGTGGGAGGTGCGAGCACTTTCTTTAGTCCCTGTGAAGACCCTCTGTCTGTGCTCTTACACTGGGGCAAGCAGAGATGGAGCCCATCCTGGAGGAGCCCACCCTGGAGGAGCCATGTGTGAGCGTTGTGTGTAATCACATGCATGCTGTGCATGGTCACAGGAAAACGGGCACAGGTCACCTCAAAACATGCAGCCACTAGTCAGTCTACATTTAGACTAAGCCACAATACTAAGGTAAGGTTTCAATCTCTCTATATTCAGTGCAGATGGGTTCCCAGGAGTAACTTGAACTCTGTTTACTCCAGTTAGTTAAGCTTGGGTAGTATGGCTTAGGTCGCATCTCCAGCTGAATTCTATTTTAGTTTTAACCAAAGACAATATATAAATTACAACAAAGACATGCTAACTCCTGGATGAAGCCTCTGACTTGTGTAAACCTGCAACAGGCAAACTGAAAATTGGTCTCAGCATCAGAAAGAAAAACTGTCTTAATCCATTCTCTCATGGTCTTTCAGAGAAAAATAATTCCTTTCTCACTCTGGATATCTTTCACATGGAGACACAGTTCCTCATGCAGCCAGAACAAAATGAATTCCACACAAGAGTCTAGTCATTACTAGGAGCCGTAACCACCACCCAAATTTGCAATGGTTGCATAATATTTTCTGTGAAAAAGAATTCAACTTCATCTAGTGAATTACTGTAGGCAGCTATTAAGAAACAAAGCAAAACAAAGCATTTTATGTATTTAAGGGGAAAAAAACAACAAGGAATTGCCAGTTTTGCTTGTTTGTTTGTTTTTAAAAGACATAATTCAGTGCTTTCAAAACCCACAAAACAAACCATGACAAGAGGCAGGATGTTCTCGGAAGTTACAGAAGAAACTCCCAGGAATCTCCTCTCAAAACAGAGACTCACTGACATAGGTGTCAGCTGTTTAGAAAAGTAAATAGGGTGATTGGTTTGGTTTGGTTTGGTTTGGTTTCATACTAAGGGTCCCTGGTGATGGGCTGTCCACTCAGCATTACTCACTTGTCTTCCGAGCTTTCAGATAATCTTCCCTAGTAACCCCTGCCTTGGTGCAAGGACTCTCAGGGTCTCTTGGCATGCATCTCTCTGAGACAAGGACAATTTCTGGTTTACATTTTACTGGGAGATTACTTTTCAGATGATACACTGAAACACTGCATGGTATAAAGTTTCATAAGACAAACTTTTTGGTTTTTCCCAGGGTGACAGCCTCTTAACATCATCTTTTCTGCCTTTGCAATAATTTAATGCATCTTTTTTCAACATCCATAGTTTCCCTCAGAATAGTTTTCTATTATACCAGTGTGTTCCAGAGTCTTAGCCTCCAGTACAAAGGAAAAGGAGGACAAAAGAATCAGAAAGCTGCACTATGCCCCTTCCTTGAACATAACCCTCCAGGTGAAGTGCGGCTCTGGTTCAGCACAGAGACACACCAAGGCTTTTCTCAACCTGCCCCAGCCAGACAGTAAAATACTAATCTTGGGATGCCTTCTTTCAACTAAAACCTAAAAGAAAGGCGTGAGAAACAGAAAAATAGAGGGAGACACCAACATTCCTTAGCTTAAATCTGATAACTATTTATATAACCCTTCTAGGCCAACTGAGTATGAGGTTTCCCAGCTTCTCCTTGGTTCCTGAACTAGGGAGCTCTTAGGTTAATAGCCTCTATGTCCCAGAGAGGAAAAGGTCTTAGAGACAGAGGCACTGAACTTGAATTTCACCTTCCCACCACACTTCTCATATGACCTTGAGCAAGTTAATTAGGATGGGTATCGCAAAGGAATTTGGGCACCTAAAACTTACAAAGTTCTAGGGGAATCAGGTGCATACTCTAATGAAGGCATTTTCCTGAGATTTCTAGTATTAACAGAATACTATTCACATTTTACTGTATAAGAACTTGTGCCTGAGATGCAGGGACAAAAATTTGGTTGTGTTGTTGTTTTGGGTTATTTTACATTTCACTGGGGATGTATTAAAGAAAAAAAAGACTGAGCCTCTATAGAAATTGAAGCAATAAGAATAAAAAAATTGATCCTGTCTGGGCAAAAGTAATGAACTCCTGCCTAGGCTTGTAACAACCTTAATACCAGAGTGTACACAACACCTTACTTAGTTTACTGTTCTTTAAATGCTAGTTTCTTAATCTTTAATTTTCTTTTTTTTATTTCTTAAAATATCTATCCTATTTCATCTACTTTCCTAGTTTTTTATCTTCTTTTCTTCACACTCCAAGTCCCCTGTCCACTTATCCCACAGCAGGGCACACTCTTTTGTCATGGTGGCTAGATTCTGTGGTCCCCTCTCCAGCTTTCCTGCCTCTCACCCCAATGCTTTGTGTAGCTACAATTCCCTCCTCTCCCAGTTTATCTCCAACAACTGAAAAATAATTGTCCTGGAATGCAGAAGGACAGTATTTTTGAATCAGTGATTTAAAATTCAATGTCTCATTTCTTTGTGCCACACATGCTTTTGTTTAGGTATCACCCATCTTTTAAAAAACACCTCTATGTGACAAAAAGTTACTGCTGCTGGGTACTATCCTGGGTTGCACAATTAAAGAAGGATGTGAAAGCCCTTGAATGTGTCCAGATGAGGGCAACAAAGGTGGTGAGAGGCTCATAGGAATGTTTCATGAGGAGCAGCTAAGGACTTTGGGCTCATCTAGTTTGGAGAAGGAGGTGCTGATCGCTCCTTCCTGTTATCCTGGGACAGGACACATGGGAATGGTTCAAAGCTGCACCAGGGGAAGTTTAGAATTAACATTAGGAAGCATTTCTCTACTGAGAGAATGACCAAATACTGGTACAGGCTCCCTAGAGAGGTGGTTGATGCCCCCAGCCTGTCAGTGTGTAAGAGGCATTTGGACAATGCCCTTAACAGCATGCCCCAACTTTTGGTCAGCCCTGAACTGATCAGACAGTTGGATTATATGATCATTGTAGGTCTTTTCCAACTGAAATATCTATTCTATGCCCTTAAAATCACTTAAGCATCTTTCCAATGGAAGGTCACATTCTGGAAGAGAAAAGCAAACAATGGTTAGGAATAAAGTATCCTTTTTATTATACTGCTAGAATTTTTTTTTTTAATTTTGAGTACCAGAAAAGAAGTGTCTAGAAAATAAATGGGATTTATTACCATCTTCAGATTAAAAAGTGCAATCATCTGATATTATTGTTGTATCATAAACTATTTTAATAATATAAACATAATCCTCTGATCAGGGTGGTTATTATTGCCTCAGTCTAAAGAGAAAGCAGGAAAATTTTCACAGACCCAGTACAAATGTCAGGTGTGAAAGAAATCAAAGTCTCATCCTCTAAGTATACCAAAATATTAGAGGCTGTATTGTTTGGAAATTTTGTTAAGAAACTGTGGTTTAGTTTTGTGCAACTGAGATGATACAAAACCAGATGAGATGAAAAGAGCTAGGGATGGATCAGTTTCAAGAGTCTTTCTCTCTCTGAGACAGCTTTTTTTTCATGTAAGGATGTACCTAGATAAAAACTTCAAATTATTTCTACAGGTTTTTCATCAGTTTGCTTAATAGGGAATGGATGAGGAAAGAATGTTCATTTATATCTATTTTTATATCCATTAACTATGTGAATAATACATCCATAACATCTAGATCTCAACGATGTAATGTGTCCTGTCTCTTAAGTAGGCCATGGGTCTCTGAGAAATCGAAATATTTGCCATATTGCACCTGTGAAACAAGACCTATCTAATAGCTAAAGTCCAAGGGCTTCAGCCTTCAAGCAATCTCTTTATCATACCACTTCTTTCTCCTTCCTTCCAGCCCAAGCAGCTTATACTGTAATTTTACTGTGCTCCCTTGATGGGTTCTTCTTGGAGCAGGATATGACAATTATTTGGGTGCAGAAGCAGGGGAATTTTCTGCAGTTCACAATCCATATGCCAAAACTGTTGTTTCAACCAAGCTGGATTTGGTAAAGTTCACAAAATTATTTCAGTTAGGGGACAAATTTGGGGAACAGCCAAATTCCAGGAAGAGTGTTACAAGAGTAACAATCTCCTTTTAATTCTGGTACCAATTCCAGTGGTACAAGCACCCCACTGAGAAATAGGAAACTCTTACACATACTTTCCTCTCCTACCTACCAGCACGGCACCCTCACCATGATACCATCAAAATTTGGCAAAGAGCCAGAGAAGAGCCTATTTCTCAGTGACGTTTTTCAACTTGGCATAAGCAACTAAACATTCGGTGTCACAGAGGCTCCCTTCTGAATTGACCATGCTAAACTCCAGGCTAGACCTATCCTCACTGGCTAGTCACAAATTCTCAACTAGGATTTCAGGATATTTAATGCAAAAAAAAAAAGCAAAGCCCAAACCTTTGGCTCAAAGCTCTGCCCCAGCTCACCAGAAACTGAGTCTCATCCTGTCACTTGTGTTTTCAGCAGCTGCTGAGGCTGGGCCCAAATTCTGCATGTTGTCTCCTGAATTCACTGCACCTATTGGAAGCTCTGCAATACCTTTGAATGAATAAACACATAGAGAACTTGTGCACTCAGAAAGTCGTGGACTTTCAAGAGTGTAGGATAAGAGTCTCGGATAAGTGCAATAGCTAGATAACAGCTTAAAAATTAAAGAGAAAGTAAGAAATAGAAAAACTACATTGACAGCTGAATTTTCATCTTTAGGACTATGTTAAATCCCATTTAAAAGGGGAAAAATTATACCTCTCAGAACTATTGCTTTAGAGGATGCCTAGAAAAGGCAAAAATGATGCACCACTTACTCTCATGCCATACTTTGAAAATCTCCCAACAGCCACATCTTGGTGCAGCTCAATTTGAGCTCTCTGTGTGACACCATGCTTAAAGGATCCCTGGGTCTCTAAGGAGGGGTTACAGCAGTAGAAGCAGACAGAACATTAATAGGAGGCTTTTGGTGTACACTGTTAAAAAAATCGTTGCTGGAACCCATCTTGGGCTGTGGTATCCAGGTTTGAACAGGAGCTTCCTTCAGAGCAGGGTGCTGCACTGAGGGAGGGTCACTCTACTGAGATTATCTAGTGATACGAGAGAGATAATTTAATCTACTGAGTTCATATGTGGATTTATACAGCTGAGAAACCCCACATATATCCACTCAGCTTCTTCTGAGGCTCTCACTGTCTCAGACATGGGCTCCATCCTATAAGATGGATGCAGGGATTTAGGGTGAGATTTCTGCACTGTCTCCTGTGAGGTTCCAACACAAAGTTGTACTAACATCCTTTGTATGGAAGAGTACCATTCTTAATTCAAATTGACACCGTGAAGCACCCAAGCACAAATTCAGGAATATAGGTGTCTCTCATGCTGTTTCAACTTGCACAGCAGAGGGACCTGCAGTGAGTGTTGCTTGACCCCTGGTACCTTGTCTCCTGTAGATCTTTGCAGGCATGATGAATTCAGTTCACCTTATCTGGCCGTGAAGGGGAGAAGCAGGGGATGCTGCTTCCTAAGAGATTTTCATTCCTGCATTTCTTGGTAGATTTTAGGCCACTACAACTGCTCTGGGTCTGTGTTTAAAACCTGTATTCTCATATTGTAGCATTTCCACAAATGCCCTTTGTTCAGTATCTCATTTCTCTCCACCTTCAAGCATGGCCCACCTCACACTGTATTGCCCAGAGAGAAGATGGCAAATTCCTTTATTCAACCTTAGACCCTGCGTTTGACCATACCTAGAAAACCCCAGGTGGCCACTTCTTCCAACCACCACCATTTCCTTAGTCAATAATAACCTCCTATAGCAACACCCCCTTAGATGACAGGCCATTACAGCAACCATCCAGCACTGCTGTCCCACACACGACGCTTACTGGGGACGTATAAGCTGGCCACGGCAAATACAGTCCCGTTGCTCAGAACCTGGGATTAATCTCAATGAGTCAATAGCACTTAATTTATCAATTCAGTGTGTGTCACTGTAAACCTCAACTTTTGCCCACAGCTAACACCAGGCAGTCCTTTAAGTGTGAGAGTTGTCCCTGCTTGGTTTCATGTTGTCACCTACCACTGGACATGATGGAGCCTCAATTCTTTTGACATTGTCATATTAATTATCTTCAGTCATACCAAGTTGCCATAGCTGGGTTATCAATGTCCCCTTTATGATTTAGTATGACCACAATGAAATTAAAAATATTATTGCTGCAGAATGCAGCAATTAGCAGTCACCTGGATCATGCGAAAAAATAGTGCTTCCTATATAGATCCTAATATTGTAATTTATAACTAAAGCTTGTCTTAAAATAGACTGTTTAAAACCTTATAGGGACTATTCACACTATTAGCTGCCATTTGAAGTCAGTATGATTTCTTGTACAAAACAAAGTAAGCACATTTACTGGTGTCATATGGGGATAGACAGTTGCAGGACATTCAAAAATCAGCCTTGTTAGTATCAAGGTGGAACCTTCATTTCCTCTTCTGATTATGTCTCTTTCACTTTCCCCTTTGAGAAACCATTTCCCATTTAAATGAATAAAGTTATTAATGCAATTTATGTTACAATGAAGTATAGTCGGGAAAGGTACCTCAGGGAAAAGAGAAAAAATTTGCCTCACGGGGCTTGTGGTCTACAATGGTTTCCTCCCATAAAAATATTAACATCTTGCACACATTCACACTGCTTTGGGGAGATGCTGAATGGACCTGTCAATGCAATAGCAAAGGTCTTTCAATTAAAGCAGAATCACACCTAGAAATCTCCCACTATACATAGGCCAAATCTATCCTTTTAACTAATATGGTCATCCTCAGAAAAGACAGAGTTTTCATAAGTAAAAATTCTCCCTTCTTGTTTCTCCATATTTGAACAACTATCTATATCACAGAACCATGCAATGACCTGGATTGGAAGAGACCTTAAAGATCATCTCGTTCCAACCCCCCTGCCTTGGACAGGGACACCTTCCACTAGACCAGGTTGCTCAGAGCCCCAACCTGGCCTTGAATACTTCCAGGTATGGTGCATCCACAACTTTTCTGGGAAACCTGTTCCAGTACCTCAGCACCCTCACAGTAAAGAATTTCTTCTTAATATCTAATCTAAACCGACGCTCTTTTAGTTTGAATCCCATTCCCCCTTGTCCTTGTCACTACACAGCCTTGTAAATAGTCTCTTTCCATCTTTCTTGTAGGTTCCCTTTGGGTACTAGAAGGTGGCCCCAAAGCCTTCTCTTTTCCAGGCCGAACAATCCCAGTTTTCTGAGCCTTTCCACCTAGGAGAAGTGTTCCACCCTTCTAACGAATTAGGTAGCCTCCTCTGAATTTGCTCCAATGTATCGATGTCCTTCCTGTGCTGGGGACCCCAGAGCTGGATGCAATGTTCCAGGTGGGGTCTCACCAGAGCAGAGCAGAGGAGTGAAGAAGAATCTCCTCCCTCGCCCTGCTTGCCACGCTGCTTTGGACGCAGCCCAGGACACGTTTGGCTTTCTGGGCTGTGAGTGCCCATGGCTGGGTCATGTCCAGCCTCTCATCCACCAGCATCCACAAGTCCTTCCCTGTAGGGCTGCTCTCAGTCCCTTCATCCCCCAGCCTGGGTTGGCATGAGGGTTGCCCCAACCCAGGTGTAGCACCTTGCACTTGGCCTTGTTGAACCTCATGAGATTCCCACGTGCCTATTTCTAGAGCTTGTTCAGGTCCCTCTCGATGGCATCCTGTCCTTCAGGTGTGTCAGCAGCACCACTCAGCTTGGTGTCACCTGCAAATTTACTGGGAGTGCCCTCTATCCCTTTTTCTATGTCATTAATACAATGGTCTATCTATAGATCATTACTTATGATTACTCCCAACAGCGCAACTGCACAAGCGAAATTATGAGGAAGGGTCCTTCTTCACTAACCTGTAATTTGTCCACTTCTTTAATGAGGAAGAGATACAATTTCTTCAACTGATTTAGTTGCAACTTTAACGAGTTTTTAACAAAAAAAAATTACAAAACTTTACAAGAAAATTGGGGGTTTTGGGAAAAAGGATTGTATTTTTTATCACAGTCCATTTACACAGTCCATAATGTATCTTTGACTAAGTGACTAGGTAAATATTATCACTTGAAGTAAAGTTTCAAGCTTGTTTCTAATGTTATTTTTACATTAGAATACATCATAAAGAATAAAGAATAAATACGTAGAGAATATGTCATCCTAAAAGAGAAGCAAAGCCTTATTCTGGCAAATCTGAGGCTTAAGCCAGATCTACCACCTCCAATGTGTGTAGCTTTTATACACAGCCCCTTGCCTTTGTGCATCATAGGAGCAAACAGCAGGCTGGCCAATGTTAATTACAGCTAAATGCACCCTAGCAGGGAAAACGGAGTACAGATAGTAATGCTGAGATGAGTAATGCTGCCAGCTCTCCACGTTTCAAGTCAGCACACAATTGCTGTGTGAGTCATCTTAACAGAGCCTCTAAACTTTCAACCCAATGTGAGAGGGAGCCCTGCCCAGCACTGCTGGCAGGATGCTCACACAGACCTCGCACACACTGAACCAGCAACAGGGTCTTCTTGAATGTTTGTAGCTGCACTTGGGCTTCGCTTTACTGAGCCCCTTTCAGCCCTCCTGACGGTGTCTGTCAGGTCTCAGAATTAAGGAAAAGCTACAGCTCACATCACAGATGAGGTCAAAGATTAAACCCTCCAGATAGCCACACTCCCCTGTGGTAGCTCACACAGCGTGTCCTGCTCCTGCCTGGTGACCTGACATTCCCTGGAACTCCATAGTACACTGGATGCTAAAGTTTGTGGAAATCATGGCTTGTAATGCACTCTATTTCTTCAAATTGTAGAGAGGGTAGACCACACAACTCGATCTTCTACCAAGATTTCCCCTTGTCAGACTAAGCACTTATCAAGGGGATGGAAGCAAAAAATCTCAGAAGCAAACTTCTGAACCAAATTCTTCTCCTGCCAGCCAGGTCTTCTAACCTCTCTTCCTCATTCTCCATTAAACTAAAGCAGAGAGAACACTCCCTTATCCATGTCAAACCAGCTTCTTATTATTAGTTAATTAACCTTTGTATTCATAAGGTTCTAGAAAACCATAGAATTGAATGCGTGGGAGGACAGAGTATAATTTGAAAGAAAAAACTTATATAGGTAAAATAAATGTGACAAGAGAGTGGTACTACATGCAGTGAGGCAAGAACAGAGAAAAAAATTCAATTGGATACAGGATAAAGTCAAGGATGTTTGTTAACCCAGAGAGGGATATTGAAGAATGAAGACACTATTTCTGAGTAGCAGTAATGTTAGGAATTTATAGCAAGAATACAGGCAAAAGCCCACATCTTTCCTAAAGCTGAAGAGAATTTCATAGTAGTAGCTTTTAAATGCAACAGTGGTTGTTTGGGCCTTTGACAATAAAAGGGCTTGAGTCTGAGTAATCTGAAAGTAAAATTTAAAACTCATCCCAACCATTCATGGAAATTTTTAAAAAATGCCAATCCGCCCACTCACTGTGATCCTCTTGTCCAAAGTCAAGTTATCAACCCAAGGGACAGAAGAAGAAAAACAGAGCAATGAACTCTAAACCCAGTACTTTTAGAGGTGAGTAGGTCTCTGGGGTTGATAAAATATAGCTGAGTGTCCTTGCAAAGACAAGAGAACTGATATCATTATACTTGCAAACTATTTTAAATCACAGCAGAGTATTCATTTTCCAACCTTGCATCTTTTGCTGTTGTTGGCTTGGCTGCTTCTCTGAACTGGTCTCTGGGAATTAAAACTGCTGTCCTTAAGAGTGGTCCCAGGTCTGCTTACAGAAACATGCTCTGCTGTAAAGTATATACAAAACATTGTTTACTCAGAGTTCAAGGAACTTTTGGGTAGGTATTATTTGGCACAAGGAGCTGACTGGCTGCCTTTAAAAAAGGAAGAGAAAGGAGAAATGCTCCTTAAAGTTTGGCTAGGCTGGATACTACGAAAAAGCAGTTAATTTCAAATTTCCTTTAAGAAGCCTTCATTAAATTACACGTTTTTTTAACAGCACTGCTTATCTTCCTTCACACATATCATGATCACTGTTATCTGGTGTTTCCCAAATAAGTGTCTCAAGGCACCCAGTAAAGCCATCAATGGACAGATCTCATTGTCTGTGTCAATGGAAACACAAAACATAATTCTTAGTTCATATTGTAAATACTGGCCCTTGAAAAGCATAAAATCAATACAATATTTGTTGCATTAATAAATGTGACAAAGCATTAATTACTAATAGACAGTTTATTTGTCCTTGCAGAATTTTTCATTCCACAGAATTCTGTTCCAGAAAAAAATCACTAAATCTTGATTCAAATAATCTGAAGTCATTAAAATCAGCTTTTGTGTCCCACAAAATGTTCCTGGTCCAACAAAAACAGCATTTGGTTTTCAGAAATACTTAAATTATTTAAAAAAAAAATAAAATCAGATTAAGAGAGAAGAACCAGAATGATGTTTCACACTGAAAATCTCAGATCATTAACTCCTACTAAATTCCACTGCCAAAAGGGCAAGTGAGTAATAAAAAATTAAAATCTTGTCATTTAACCTTTCATCTAGAATGGATACTTACATGCTTTGCTTTAAAAGGGGGGAAAGTATACAACAGAACAGAATTCAACATCTTCCATTTTCATTTCATCATAGTGTACTTGATGATACCATATTTTGCCAGTAGACATAGAATCTTAGTTGTCAAGAAAATAAAATAGATGTGACCATTTAAATGTACTGAAACACAGTATAAATTAAGTGAATTATGTGTATGCTACATCTTCAAACTGTAATCTCATCTAAGAATCACCATCATACACATAAAAGCAAGAAATCGAGAAGGAATGACATGATGAAAAGGTTTTATTGGTTTTGGGTTAAATGGGAGTACTGTCATGAGAAACAGGCAACTTATGAAGACTGCTGCAAATGAGCTCTAATTAAGACAGAACACTGTAGAAAGACAAGAAAGACATAAAGATATAAACCTAATAAGAAAAAAAAAATCACAGGATATTTCATTTTATACTTAGTAGGCTGTTTTTATATATTTCCACTTATAAAGATAGCTGTGCAAATAACAAGCAGAACTGACATAGAGAAGCAATGAGCTATAAATATTAGCAAAACTTTCCAAAAGGCATTTGCTAATTGATAAATCTGTTATAACTTCAAAGCTCCTATAGAAGAAGAAAATTCTGTCTTATTCACTCTCCTGGAAGCAAAAACCCCCAGTGTATGCAGACTCCTGCTTCCACTTCTGTAAAACGCCAGGTTAGAAGCCAGCAACTATCTAGATTTTCATCTTTTCTGTTCTGAAGCTCCATGAACAGCAGTTTGTGCTAGAGCTAGAAAGCCTAAGAGCACCACAGCATATTCCAAACTGTTGTCCAATGGACCTTTCTCTCTCAGTCCTTTGCATGGGCACACTTACATCACAGCCTTGCAACAGAAATCTCAGCAAATTCTCATGTGCCTTCATGGCATTTCAGTGAACCACAGATAAGAGCAGAAAGGGAGGATGTTTCTCAGAAGTTTTTTAAGTCTGCATCTTCAAAGGTGCTTGGTCACTATAAATGCTTGAACAAAGCTAATTAGTAGGGGATGTAATCAGTGACTCCCAATTTTTAACTATATACCAGACTACTAACAAACTTCAGTCTTTCTTGTAGTCATCTGACACTCGTATCACACTTTCTTTGACAACATTATATAATTTCTTTCTGTGAAGCCGGTGGAGAACACCTCCAACCTCAAAACCATTTTTGGAGAACTACAGCGAAGGAGGCAGAGCATCACTGAAATGACCAAATATACTTATCAAACACTGTTTTCATGTATGCACAACCATGACCATGACCATCTATATTTAGAAACAGTTTCAGAACCTTTTTATATTGGAATAAGAGATACTGGAAGCAAATTCACCCTTTTACCTCTGTAAATGGACAGTATCAACTGGCAGCTATCAAAACCTACTGTCATAAATTACATTAGTTCTTTTTGGGGTTTTATATTACAGAAAAAAAAAACCAAAAATCCACAAAGTCCTATTTCAGGTGACTGTTTCCAGTTCTGCAGGAAGTTTAAACAAGATTAAACAGATAAACATGCAGCAATAATACCATCAACTAAAATTAAGAAAACCAAACAGCCCCTATTTCATGAACCCATAACTTTCCAAAGAATTGCTATTTTTATCTGAGGTATTCAAATTTCAATCTTTCCTGCAATTGTCTTTATTTTAAAATTTGAATAAAATGCAAAGAAATGAGGTCTACTCTTTCTATGTTTTCCTCACAAAGATAAAGCCTAACCATGTATTTTGGGCAGCACTGGAGAAGAGGAGACTGTAGTGTGAAGCCCAGGGAGGAAATGACCATTGGTGAAGTGTGTATGCTTTGACTGTGTTGAAACAGAAGTATCAGCAGTTGAAAAGTTATTTCTGAAAACATATGAAGAATAGATTAAATTAATCTCACTGGTTTTTTCTTTCTTTTTCCCCTTACATGAACATCCTCCCTGCTTACTAGGAACCACCTCATTAAACTCACTTCTTACATGTCTTTGTACCTAAAGCCAGTTGCAATAATAAGAACTTGGATTTGCCCAATAAAACCTGTCAACAGTGCTGAATATTTTTGCACGCCATCTACTGGTACATTTTACCAAAATGATGACATCTATGATTAAAAAAGAAAAAAAATTGCCATGAAAGAATACTTGAGCAATTTCAACCTTGCATGGAGTTCAAGTGTTTGCAGCCAAGCTGAAGCAGTTCTTACCTGCAGCAAGCTGAATTTTGCTGCATAGATTATCAATTTTTATGTGCTAAAGCAACTAGTCAACGAGTGAACCAGCAGCAGCTTCCCTTCACAAACCCCTGCTCCTGCCTATGCAGGGATAGAGGAGTTACTACCTCTATCCCTGCTCTCCTCTGTGATACTCATCCATACACAGCCTTACTCCCAACACATCAGCAACCAACTTTATTCTCACCAGCATCTTCTCCCCACATTTTCACAGTCCTTTACTGAGGATCGGCAAACAAACTCACCCCCCTACACAAACAACCCCCGCACGTACAGAATGACAGAGGCTTTTTAAAGCCTTTTGAATAGTTATTTGATCTCTGAGCTATGAGACTTCACATTAATTTCAGGCCCTCTCCTTAGCTTCTTAATGCTGCCAGCTCTCCCACTTCCATGAGCCAGTGTTTCATAAAGCCCCAGCTGCTGTAATCAAGATATCTGCAAGGGAAGCTGAAATCTTGTTTTTAAAGTAAATTTCCAGCCTTTGCTGCAGATGAAAAGTCTGAAAGCACTAGGGCCTCAGGCTCAAAAACAGGCAAACAAGCCCTAAATGTATTATTAAAAAAATAATCAAAGGCTTGGAAAGAATGACTCATTAGTTTTGAATTCTTCAGATAAGTAATACTTATTTTTGGTGAGCACTTCACTGCTCAGATTCCACTTTAGAGAAAAAAAAAATGTTATAAAGACAACTTTCAAACTGACCAATACCTTCAGCCCTTTATTCCCTACTGCCCCTCCCAGCAGGCCATCAACTCATCAGTTGTTGAGGTTGTAGGTCCCAAACTCCTGGGCTACAATGAGCTGAGACCTTCCAGAAGGTAGGCTGTCATCAGCCTGCTCTTAAATGGAACTGCATGTCACAGGCCTTTGAAATAAATGCCTTTATCAAAACATGGGACAAAATCTCCACAAATGTCTAATGCTGCTGTGCAGAGCAGGAGGAAAACCTGTGGTGTGGGTAAGAGTGAAGGTGTATTGAGGCTGTGTGCATCAGGTTTTGTTGTATCCCACACGGCTCTGCATTTTCTGTGCTCTCAGTTAATTAAAAGTGCATTAACACCCACCAGAGCATGATATACCTCTGCCACAGTTTTAACTGATTATTCACCACTTGTCTTTGTCAGACACACCTTCAGTCATAGTAACACTATGATTTCTGGGGTGGACAAATAAATATCTTAGGAGGTAAATCACATGTCCTTTTCCCCTATATTTAAATACAGTACAATTTCTAATGAATGAATATAATTTTGGTATTCAGTATCAAGGAGAAGGCTTACTAAAATAAACACAGAGATATTTACACATGTCCAAGCTGCAGACCGAAAAGCCAAAGATGGGTACGCAAGGTCTTTTCTTCATCAATCTATAGTGACACAGGTGAAAACAAGTGTAAAAGGTGTAGCTCTTCAAGGGTATGTCAGACAGATTCTTATATTTGTACCAGGTTAAAATTAGGCTTAATTTACCACAAGAGCATCCAAATTCATGTAGATACCTGTAACAGTAAGTGTAAGATCAGTCATTTTTAACCCAGGGTGTACTGTAGAGATGGGCAACATTTTAAAAATCTTTCTACCTTAAAATATCAGTGTAAGCAAATATGAAACTTTTAAAACCACAGAAGCTGGGCGAACACACCTTCTGTTTTCTGCGTAGTTCACAGTAGCTACCTCAAGCTTATTTTACCTATTAAACCCTTCTCCAACTCTGTACTGGCCCATCAGGCTGGCATACGTCCAGCCATGGACAAAGTGCCGGTGTCCTCTCCCTTCTGATCTTCATCACCTTAACCTGCACTTCTGCCTGCAATCCATACTCTCCACTTTCCATCCTTGCCAGCCTCACATGCCTTACTTATCTCCAGTGGCTTATGTTTGCCTCTCTTGGCTGAGGCTATAAACTAATACGTGCAGAAATGTCAGTGTTTTTAAAGCTCCGTGTAAAGACGGTGCTTTATGCTACAGATAGATTTGAGGATCCTTCCTCACTCCAAGCTCTATCTCATTCTTCCAATAGTCCCATTCAATTCTGTGGGCCAAATTTTGTCACTCCCTTTGTCATGTAGAGTAGGATCTCAGCCTTTGAATAGTCTCACTGATTTAAATGGGACTTTTTCACACAATCAGCCTTTAGTAAGAATGGAAAGAGAAGCTGATATTATATAGTAACATTTCTAATATATGTCTTCTGATAGAGCAGAACAACCTACTAATGATGAAACCTTTGCAAAAATGTAACTCTCATTGCTATATTTTTGACAAACTAGAAAAACCTTGTTTCTGTGAATCATATTAGTTTTAAAGACTATCATCCAAAGTATATCACAGGGATGCAGTGAAAGCTCAGAATATAGCAGACCTGTGCATCTGTTTTTACACTACTGTATAGCAGAAATTATATACTATCTAAAAGAAGAAATAAATTGTCTACAACTGTTTAACACCAATCAACCCTCCATTCACAAAACAAAGCTATGAGGAAAAAGAACACAAATAAATATGGACATAGCTGATCAAATCCACATACAGGTGTAAATAAAATTTAGCTGTTTAAAAATGCATTTCTATGTATTTTATACAGTATTTTAAGGTAATCATGCATTAACATCATTAATTTTCAGCACACAGAAGCTTCAAGCCACTGAGAAGCCTAAAGAGTAAGAAATGAAAGGTAAGGCCTCGAAACATACAGGAATTTAGCATTTTAAATGGTCATATATGTTGAATTAATGCATTCTCTGTACTTCAGACCAAGCCAAAGTTCTAAAATGAAAGAGCTCCTTTAAACAAGCTCCGTGAAAGAAACCGATCTGTTAAAAATAACACTGCAGGTGCCACAATATTATTGTGTATATATTGCTGCTGTATTTTTAATAGTCACTCATCCCTTTGGAGAGCAACTTGTAAAAGAATTATTCATTCTCTCTGTGCATACATTTTGAGAATAATTCACTGTACTTTTCCAAATTATTTTCAAAGTGTACACACTCAGGAAAGGATACAAAACTTTTCCCAGGCTACATTTGAAAGCTTGTCAGCACTCAGAGCTAAGGCCTTTAATCCCAGGCTTTAAATAATTTAGGTAACACTTGATTACTCCATTGCTGGAACATCAAGCTCTGCAAAATCTGGGCAACACAATATTTGAGGGGAAAAGAGAGAATACTCTACTTAAGTAAAACACATTTCCTGCAAACAAACTGCGAACTGCAGCTTGACGTTTGCAATGCAAACCTTGGTAAAGCACCACTGAGGCTGCCCTCCAAATAATATTTTATTCCAGTTTCCACTAACAAAACTCTTTAGTAAGGAGTTGTATGGTGCACTAGTCGCAGCTTACACACCATGAAGTCTGATATTCAGAAGACTTAAGGAACAGCTTCTCCTTAGGTTTATAATATTTCATTATGTACTCTAGCTAAAATGTGCACATCAACTTCAGACAAGCAAACCGCCCCCCCCCGCGACACAACGCACACACATGATTTAGTCAGGAAAAAAAAGAAGGACGTTTTTACCTTTCTTGTGGACTAATTTTTTTCTTGAGAGAACAATTTCATTTTCTCAGGTAATCCACAGGGGATTCAATATTTGCTGTCTCTACGCATTTGCTAAATTAAAAAAAAATAGTAAAAATGGCTTTGTTCTCTTAGGTACATCTGTACGTGTACAGTTAACAAAGTCTGAACTACTTCATTTTTTCAGTTGTGTTCTCCATTTAAAAAATATTTCTAGCTAACAAAACTTCTCTGTAAAAAGTTGTTTGGATCATTTTCAGGACAGGTAAGAGTCATGAACATCGTAATGTGTCCTGTGTGACAATCTATGCATATTTCGTTATACAGAAATACCAACTTATTTAAGAATAATTAAACATCCTTTAAAAATTTTCAGAAGGTAACAAAGAAGAAGAAACAAACAAACAAACATCTTCCCCTGCAAATTAAATTATCATGTATAAGGTCCTTTAAGATACCTTTTCACTGCTGCCTTTGAATCCTTTTTTGCACAGAGAAATACAAAGTTTTCCTCTTAAATCTATTAGTTCATTTTCCCCCCAAAGCTCATAGTTTAGCCCTGTGCAATGTATACTGCTAGAAAATTAGGACCAACAACAACAAGCCCATAATTGCCCTCAGCAGAGTCAATAAATGGCACATTTGACTCTCTCTCATACCATTTTGAACCAAGTCCTCACACAACTTCTGCCCTGACACCTCATCCATCAGCTCTTAAAGCACAAGAGCAGCACCCCACAAGCAAACCTCTTCTCTCCTACGCCATCTCCAGAGTGGAGGCCCAGATGAGAAACAGCCTTATCTTCCAGTATAGCAAAGATACCCCTCTAAGATCAGACCTTGGCAATTTGACCTAAAGCCATCCTTACTTGCAAAACAAAGTCTCCATCATCTTCAGAGCAAGAAGGAAAGAGAGTGAGAGGGAAAACAGGAATGGGGGTAGGGGAGGAAAGTCCTCTCTGACCTGATTGGAAACTTTGTTGTGGCAAAAAGAAAAAAAAAAATCTCTTTGGCCAGTTGAGAAACTGCCTATGGTTGCTCTTGTATTGGGAGGGTCTGTTCAAGGTTTCTCAATCTTCTTTTCTCTCTCTCTCCCCCTCTCTTTCTCCCCTTCTCTTGTTTCAAAAGGGGCCTCTGGTCAGCGCTGATTAATAAGTGTTTTTTGTTGTGAAGTGTTGAATAATAGAAGATGGCCAGTGACCCAGGAAAGACTAAACCTTGTGCTACTTTATTGTGGCAAGCTGAGAAAGGGGCTTTAGGACAGAGACCCCAAGCACTGACCCGCACACATCCTGCAGATTCCCTATTCATTCTCACAGCCTTCCAGTCGCCCAGAGCTCCCATTGTTTGCCAAGCAACAATGGAGATTTTGCACAGAAAGTAAAGCTCTCTTCAGATTCCTCCCTGATGTTTTGCATTTGAGGAAACAACGATCCTTAACAGGTTTTTTTTCCCCTAAACTGAATTTCACGAAAACTCCTAGGATATGGGCTTTTATTCTCATTGCTCAAGACTTTCTAAACAAACCTAAGAAAACAAACATTTTCTCTTAATAAACACTTATTTTTTTCTTTTTAATTACACAATACATTTTTCCTGGGGTACTGCCTCCCTAGTGATTTCAGGGGAAAAGTGAGGTTTCTTTTCTTTTATTTCTTAGCATATTACTATGCTTTAGTGCACACTACATATCATATTATTCCTAAAAATAACTGTATTGAAGTAGTCTCTGTTTGAGTGGGAGTCAACTGGAAAGTGCTGCTTCTTTCAAAAAAAAAATTAAATGAAAGCAGAAGATTGAAATCTCTTGGTTTATTTCTGCCCTGATTAGGCAAGCATAGCTTTTATCTCCTCGAAGGCTGGCCTTTTCCTCACATTCCAAACAAAGAGTTCATCCGCAGCCACCAAGGAGGGCACATGCCATTCCATAGACTTGCTCTGATTTACCTGTAGGGTCCAAACCACATTTCTCATTCCAGCCTAGACATCTATTTGCACTCTAACCATGTGGATAAATAACTCGTGCATCTGTTGAGCCTTTGGGTAGGAGCACAGTTAGAGGGATCAGAGGCCTCAGGATCACCTGCTTTAATTGCTTTCTCTGGCCTGTTATACATGGCTTTCCATTCTTCTGAGGTATCCACTTACACATGTCACCAAGTGGCTCAGTTAGGGTGTTTGGTTGTGACTTGCATTTGCAGGTTTTGTGTCTTGTTTTAAATTTATTAGGCATAAAAATAAAAACAAACAAACGAAAAAAAACAACAAAAAAAAAAAACCACCAAGAGCAGAAGAATGTTGCCATCAATAGGACAAATTTCTGCTAAACTGCTAAGAGTGAGATTTTTTCTCCCTCAGTTATTTGAATCTATAACTGACTGAACATTTTTATCAGGACCGTGGCTTTCTCTCGGCGTTTACACCTGCGTAGGGAGGTCTAGAAATCCACCCTTTGGAGTTGAGGAAGAAAAGACCAGTCTGTCAGAGAAACCTTTAACAACTGGAGCGGGAACAACAGTCTTTATTAAGGATATTGGGTAGCAGAATTACCTTGGCGGGGGCGGGAGGCGTTGTAAAACATCCATTTGCAAAAGGCTCTCAGGCTGAAACCCTTTCATCGGTGGCGAGGGGAGGGGGAGGCAGGGCGGGGGCTCGCAAACCCCCAGCTATCTCCATTTGTCAGCGCCACAGAGGAGGGGTCGTAAAGCCAGCGGTGCGGAGGGGTGGGCTGCCCGGTGGTCCGCCAGCCCCGCACTCCCGGCGGCTGACGGCCGGAGCGGGACGCGGCTCCAAGTGCGCTGAGCACGGCGGGCTCAGCCCGGGGCGGTGCGGAGCGGGGGACCCCGGCCTTTCACTTTCATGCCCACCGCATCAGCGTTAGGAAGGGGGAAGTGGAGGGAGGAGAGGAGGGAGGGAAGGCAAGCGCCCTGCTGTATTGTTCCCCTGCCGAATTGATATGCTAATTCCCCTTGTGAGGGCATCACAAAGAACACCTTGCACTTCTGAAAGACTTTTGTGTCCTGGACGGAGAAGTTTATTATCAACTAATTAGCAACAACTTCTAGCAATGAGTTGGGTTACATTTTCATAAGCTTTGAACAAACATCCTGAGCTGCGTTGTGTCAGGATGATGATCTTGCTAAGGAAAATAGAGTCCTAAATAAGGGAATGAGCTTTAATAATTAGCGCCTGCTATATACGGAGCCTCTGTCGACGTAAGCCTTCCTCCGAGGCTTTTGATTCACGTTGCTTCCAGGATTGCAAAGGACCATGACAAGCACTCTACAAAATAAAATCTTACTCAGGGATGACTAGCCATTTTTCCCCTCATATTAAGGCTCTTTTCTTCCAACCAAAGACTACCCCGAAAACGCACCAAGGATAATCAGTATATGAAGAAGCTCAGTACAATTAAGCATATTTATATTAAATATAATTTTGAGAGGCTTGTTGTATTCAGTCTAGCACTTTGAATATAAAAATCGTCTGGGAAAATGGAAGAGTATATTGACATTACAAAAAGAAAACATCTATAAATTTCACAGCTTTTCTATGGTGTTCGTTGGGTTTTTTGATTTTTTTTAAATTTTATTTTTATTTGGTTTGGTTTTTACTTCTGTTTTACTCTTCTTATAGTCTTTCCAAAGAAGGAGGATCGGGTCTCAGGTTAGCTCAGTTCTCTTATTGCAGACTTCCTGTATCTTTGGAAGAAAAAGTATATGCTGTTTCTTTGGTTGAAAGTGAAACTAGGAAAAAGCAAGAGGACTTTACTTTTATCACTGTAGTAAGCTCTAGTTATTTTCTTCTTGGCTTTATGCAACCAAAGCAGAAACAATCCTCTGAAGATAGGCACGTTCTATGGTTTACTGATTGACTGGAATTCTTATTGACTGGAAACAACGTACTTACAGCTTCGTATTATGCTGTCAGGTTTGGCTTTTGAGGTGTGTGATGTGGTGGGGGGAGTGCATGGGGGAGTGTCATATTGCAGTTCAAATCAGTACTAGGCTGATTTTGCAGTTTATACCTGGTTCTCCAGTATGGCCTTCCTAAACCCACCCCGGTCCTGAGGAGAGCACTGAGGAAGCGACAAGCCCTGGGCTCATATTGGGAAGCAGAAGAAAGTGTATCAGCCCTGGCTGCTTTTGCAATTCACCTTATCCTCTCCTATTCAGTTCATTTAATGGGCAAACATGGTCTCTGTCACTCGGTCCCTTTCTGTCCCCTTCTCCAAGCACATTCATTTGTTTAAAATCCTAAAACATGGTATAAGGTCTTATTGAAACCCAGCAACGTAAGGGGTGGGAGTGGATTAGATTCCTTCATTTCCTTTTGGTAATCCTAAATGCAGCTATCTCTGGTTCCGTAATCTCCTCTAGAGTCGGATTACCACCCATTTGAGCAACTGCAGCTGGAATTAGGGGATGACAAGCATGCAAAGAAAGTGCCAAGAACTCCTGAGGTGACAAAGATGTCGGGGTGGCCCTGGACACCCTGCAGCACCCTGGTGTCCCCCAGGGCACCCGGGCTGTGAAGTGGGATGATGGGGGCGGCCCTGGGCCGAGCAGTGCCCACTGGCTTCCGGAGCAGACCGGACTTTCTCCTTGCTGTGGCTCTGCAGTGGCAAGGACCACCACTGGGTCACTTTGGTGTTTCATTTGCCTCATGACAGGCTTCTGCCAGCCCTACGGCTTTCTGACATGGCCAGGAGAGCCACACTCTGCCATACACAAATATGTGTTTTTACATACACACACACACACACACACATATCCATGAATAGATGTTCCTGCCTTCACTAGAAGAAAGAATAAACATAAAATAGGTGATGAAATGTGGAGCAAGTACAACCTTGGTTATGCCTTTCTCTGTCCACCTGGAAAAAGTAACCCTGCATGAAAACACACGTTTGTGTGTGTGGTCACTTTTTGAAACAATCCCTCATATTTGATTGAAGTGGAATATACCACGATGTATATTTAAGATTAAAGCTTTATTTTTAAAGGCCTGTAATCCTTTCAAGGAGGTTTTGTTGATATAACACTTCATTGGAAAGTAACTGTGGATTGTATAGCTCTGACCTTTGCAGAAAGCAGGGTGTGGGTCTGTACAGCTGAGAAATACTGTGCATCAATTCCTTGTGAAGCCCCTGCAGACCAGCTAAGTATGTATACAAGTCCAAGAATTTATTTAAAACGTTACAATTAGTGGTTCAGTCGTCAAAGCTGGGGATGTGGTATTTTTATATGGAGTGAAATACATTATTTAAATATATTTTTTAAAAAAATAATAAAAAAAATAAGGCCAGGCCTTCTACACAAATTGGAGGCAGCTAAATGCTCTTTTGTGCCTGCAGCTCTAAGGAGGCTGTGATGCATGTGAAGAAAAGTGACTGACTTAACTCATTGGGATTCAGGGAACGGCCTGCCCTCTTTTGAAAAAAAAAAAAAAAAAGAAAGAAAAAAAGCAAGAAGAAGAAGAAAAGTAAGTGTGTGTGTGTGTGTGTGCGTATTCGTGTTCGTGTATGTGTGTGAGAGAGAGAGAGAGGGAGAGAGAGAGAGGAGGGGGAGACTCACACAGAGTCCTGCTTTCCTGAGCTGAGAGCTGCTGGTTCCCAAGCAGAAAGTATTAGGAGAAACACAGCTTCTTGTGTCTTTGCTGCATTTACACAATGAAATCACTTCTATTTTTATTCCTGCTAACCGGCCGGTTTTGCTTGAATCCACTCCGAGCCATGGACGATGGGAACAAAAAAGTACTTAAAAAAAACTAGACAAAAAAAAAAAAAAAGAGTGAAAGGAAACCCTAATAAACCCAACCACGCTGGGATGAGGATTACTCACTTTAGCGCTGCCTGTAAGTACAAAGTCTCTTGCTGCATTTCAGGGCGATAGTGACAGGCTGTTGTTTAGGTTGGGGTAGCTCGGGTTTGTTTTGATTTTTTGTTTTCTCCCTCTTTTTTTTTTTTTTTTTTAATATGACATCCTCTCTTTTTCAGTCTTCTGCCGATTTACTAAAACAAGAAAATAAAAGCGGGAGAGGGAGAGGGGCCGGCGGCTGAGCAGAGGGCATGGCGGCAGCAGGGCAGCAGCCGGGGGTGCGGGGCTCCGCGGGCGCGGAGGAATGCCCGGTGCCGGCAGTGCGAGGGGCAGAGGGCTGTTTCCGACATCACTTTGTGGGCTTGGATGGATTGAATTTTTTTTTTTTTTGGTCGTCCCGGGAATGTGCTCTCCTGTGTGTGTACATACACATCCCCAGGCAGCGTGGTCTGCTTGGGTCTGTGTAGTGCGTGCAACTTGAGTCCGCCCAGCTCGAAGGAATGCGGTGGTCAAAACCGCTTTCCAGCTGTTTGGTTTTTTGGGATTCCAATCCCCCCACACACACACTCCTGCGTGCGTGTGATGGTGGTACTTTTCCCTGGCAGGATTTGCTTAAAATAAACTAAGACCAAAACTGTCTCACTCTCGCCTAGCCTAGTCGCTTTTCTCCCCCTCCCCTTCCTCCTTTCTTTCTTTATTTCTGTGAGACCGCTCCTGGGAAAGCGGATCGGATAGAGGGGAAGGCTTTTGAAATCGTGGGGGAAAATGTAAGAGAATTCAGAGGGTCCGGGCTTTCTTTGTGTGTAGCTGAAGCCGCGGAGCTGCTTTGTGCTTTGGAAGGAGAAAATGGCGAGTCCTATTGTGTTTAGGCCATTTTCTTCCGGTACAAGGGTTTTCCCCCAAATCCCAAATACTTCAGGGCTCTTTTGAAAGAAATCTCCCAGCCTACGAAGTGTGAATGGCTTCAGCTCTGCCTTTTCCCCAGCCAGTAGCACATCACATTCGAGAGAGCCCACACATTTCTCTTTGCAGGGCTAGTGCACAATTTCTAAAGCTGCTGCATTCAGAGCCTCTTGCAGCGTCGGGGCTATTTCAGCTGCTCTTTGCCTGTGTTATTCAACTCGGGGGACCAGGTTATGAGAGAAAGGGAGGGGGGACTGAAGAAATAATATTACAAGACCTGTCCTTGCTTTTAAATGCTAAGGAACAGCGTTAGCCAATTGTGTGTGTGTGTATGTATGTGTGATCTGAGAAAAGACTTGTCAACGGCGAGTCCTGACTTTTCCACTAAATTATTTAAACTTTGTGTATATATACATGTATGTGTACGTGAGAGAGAGTGTATCTCTGTGTGCATGCATGTAGCCACGTAGCAAGATCTTGCTTTTAGGACCAGAAAGAGGCCATATGTATATGCAAAGTGAGATTTTAGAGTATATTTAGCCATTGTGGGCAAGTTATTCCTGCTGCAACTTCTAATGAAAACAAAAAAATAGTTTGCAGTGTTGTCAGTTCTTTTCAGATCAGCCCGTAGGTAGGTACCGGTTACTAAAAACCGCGTCTGAATATGCACGTTAATCCATCTAAGGAAACAAATGAGAATCCGAGGTTTAGAGACTGTTGTCCGATATTAACCACTTTACATTAGAATGTGGGTTTGCCCAGGCATCAGTGATTAAAAGCTCTTTGAAACAGGAGAGCTAACAAATAAAGCCCAAGAAAGGTAAATCCTCACTTCCGCCTCTGCCTCCTTCCAAGGTGCTGAATTTAAAAAAAAAAAATAGTATTAATAATAACATTAATAACAGCAGCAAAGCAGAGGTGCTGATGGAACTGTCGCGGAGGGGCCGCAGGCTCCCCGGCCCCGCGGCGGCGGCGGGCCGCGCGGGCGCGGAGGGGCGCGCAGGGCCGTCCGCACGGCCGCGGGAGCAGCGCCCGCTGCCGCCGGCGGGTCAGGACCATGGACAGGGACCGGGTGAGGACGGAGCCGGCTGGTGTCACCCCGGGAAAAGGGGGTGAGCGGGGCTGTCGGCCCTCACGGAACGCCGGGGGCCCGAGCTGCTCAGTCTTTCTTGTTATCCCTTTCATGTGGCTGCTCAAGATTCTAAGCAAAAGACTTGAGAAATTACATTTATAATTCTCCTGCAGGAGAACAAACTCTGTTAAAATGCCATGCCAGTGATTTCTCTTCTTACTGCTCTCAAAAGAAGTAAAAGGATCTCTCCATTCTGCATACGATTGCTTTTTTCCCTTCAACTCCGAGCCAAAAATAAATCTACTGCTCGGATCAGCTGAATGACAGTGGTGTAAATTAAATTGATTTTATCAGTGACCAAGTTCCACAATTGGAAAAATTAAATGCCACCTTGACAGACAAGGATAATATGGAACAGATCTATAAAACAGCTCCTTTGAACAACAACAACATCAACCCAACAGGAGCCTAGATACTGGCGATCCCTTCTTCTTCATCCCGCTCCGTTATGTCACATCATCTAGTTTGCCTTTCTGCAGTACTGAAATGATTGAAACCATTGTTTGATGCAAAGGGACTAGTGATGATGAGTCATGGACTTTATGCCACAGCAAAAGCAACAGACGTGGTTCTCAGGCAAATTTCTTTTTTTATTTTGATCGCGCTTCTAATTGGATTCCCCTTTCAGATGCACTTTGCGGCAATTCCAACCCACCCTACAGCTCCATCAAACTCGGGGCTGAGCTACGGGAACGACAAGCCGCTCTGCCTCCACCTAAGAACTGCAGAAATGAAACCTCCAAGTCCTTTAGCCAGGAAAACCCTACTTCAGCGCCTGCCGCCGGCCCCGCAGGGCGAGAGGAGGCCTTGAGCCACCTCAGCGCTCCCTGCGTGCCTGACCTCGGCCCGGCCCGGCCCGGCTGGGCTCTGCTGGGCTCGCTGCCCGCCCGCTGGGGCCTGCCTGCCGCAGAGACACCGCGCAGCTCCGGGACGGGCAGCGGGCCGTCCCCGCACGGCCAGCGAGCCGCTCCGGCCCGCGCCCGCCGCTGCCCCGCCGGGACGGGCACAGCGAGAACAAAGCCGCGGGGCCTGGCCCGGTTCCGCCGTGCTCCCGGCCCGGGGCCGGCTCCGGGCTGCTACGAGAGGGAGGCTGGGGCGGCGCGGGGCCGGGGGCGCGGCGGTGCCGCAGTGAGAGGGGGTCGGATGCCGTGCGGGGAGGGTGGCCTCTGGGTGAGCCGGGGATCAGGCTCCTCTTCCTCGCTATGACTGTACAGATTCATGTGACATTGAGGTTGGGGAGGTGGGGGAGGGCGGGAGGTGGGGGGAGAGGACCCGGAGGGAAGGGGGAGGGTTGAACTTTCTGCCGGGCTCGGCTTTTCACACCTTTCTCTCCCGATGATGCATGAGGACGTTTTGGGAGAGAGCGGCTCGGCGGGGTCCCCTCCGACCAGGTGCCCCTCGACCTTGAAGGGACCCGGCCGGGCGGCGCGGGTCTGGGATTGTGCCGGGTTTCAAGGACACGGGAGATGATCAGGACTTTGGGAGCCAACATCTGCCTGGCTGGTGACGTCAGCAACCCCGTGTAATCCTCTTGTACTGAAGGCAGATGCCTTATTTGTTTGGCTGGAGAGGCATTAATCCCTAATTCTGGAGCAGCAAGTGAGGGGGAGAGACCGGACCGCTTCCTATCCCCCGAAAGCAGCTAGAGGGGCTGTTCTCTCCTGCGCCCTGCGGCTCCGACTGGGTGGAGGAGCCGCCAGCCGTCGGCAGGTTTGACCATTTCCTTTTTGATTATGATTCTCTTTTTTGGTATTTGGGGTGGGTTCCTATTTCTTATTTTTATTTGGATGCTTGGATTTCTCCCTATGATTCTTTGCTCTAGTACGGTCTTCAAGACGAAAAACGTGGGGGGGGGGGGACTGTTGTTCCCCACCCCCCCTTACAGTCCCGTAATTTTATTATTTTCTTTTCTTCTTTTTTCCTTTTTTTTTTTTTTTTTCCCCCCAAAAAGTTGTCCCCTGTTCTTGCCCTCCGGGGATTTTTGCAGCGGTGGGCAGGGAGGTTGCTCTCTGCGGTTCCCCGTGGCTGGCCCGTTCCCACTGCGCTGCAGGGACCCAGATGCCCGCTCGCCCCAGCGCTGCGGTGATGGGCGTTCCGCCCTGTCCTTCCTCGGCCGCGGACCAAGCAGCCCCACAGGCTCGGGTCTGGCCGGCCCCAGCTCCGCGTCAGTCCGTGTGGCCCCCCTTTCCTTCGCTTCCTCCCCTTCCCCTTTCCCTCCCCGCCCTTCTCCTGCTCTGACTCCCCCCTCTCTCCCTTTTGTCATTGGCAACCGCGCGGCGTGCGGGCTCCCGGCGCCCTTCCCTCCCAGCCTGCCTTTCCTTTCCTCCCCGCCTGCATTTCTAACGCTCTTGCTTTGTCTGTTTTCCAGGCGGCCGCACACAGGAGCTGCGGTGCCAAGGGGGGCCGGAGCCGCCTTCCCAGTTTGCCCCCGGATGCCCCGGCAAGCTACGGGAAAAGTCTCTGAGAAGCCCAGCTCGCTGCAGGATCCGGCCGCCACCGCGTGCAGCCGCAGCATATCCCGCTTCGCCTCCTCTCTCTCTCCCGGGCCTGGCGCCGAGGAAGCAGTCGAGGTCAGCTGCCCGGTTCCTGGGGTCCGGCCGTGGTCGAGCCCGCAGGGTGATGCAAGGTGCCCGGCCGCTCCGCTCCTCCCCGGCGCGCCGTCCGCACCGAAAAGGAATGGTCCCGAACCTAAGCGATAAAGATGGCAAAAAGCGTAATAATAATAATAATAATAAAAGCTTAGGCTAATTTTATTTTTTTTATTGTAATGACTTCACCCTCATTTTCTCACTCGCCAGTTCAGTGTAGGCAGGCCAGATGGGCTGCCCAGACCCTCCCGGGAAAGGGGCAGGTGCGAGTGAGTAAAATTTTTTTTTTTTTTTTGCTTTACAAAGAAAGATGACACGTCCTGCCCTTTCATTTTTCATCGCCGAAAGATCCCCTCTTCCCCTCCCCCCGCCCTTCCCCCGGCCGAGGGGAGCTGGGATGCTCTGGGGGTGCGGGCTCCCCCCGCCCGTGCTCCAGGGGAGCCGCAGAACCAGGCGGACCGAGACAGCCGGGAAGACACGGTCATTCCTCTCAGCCAGGGATGCCAACTGACAGACGTCGAGTCGGGGAGAGTCAACTCCTGTGTTTAAATTCATGCGAAGACGCTGGTGAAATTAAAGCAGTCGTCTGGAAGTGTGCAATAGGCACACGCTTATTTTCTATCTCTTTTTTTTTTTAAATCGATTAAATACGTATTTAACAGCTTCCTGAGCATTGCAAACAACAGACTGGCTAGTAAGAAAACTGGAGCATGAGTTATACGCAGCCCGGGCCAGTTTGGGACTAGGGCGGAGGGAAATTACCGGGTTTTTTTTCGGGGATCAGCTGCTGTTCTGCTTCCAGAGAGAGAGAGAGAGAGAGCGCTCTAAGGCTCTGACTCTCCGTGTTCACAGCGGACCTTGATTTAATGTCATACAATTAAGGCACGCGGTGAATGCCAAGAGCGGATCCTCAAAGCAGCATGAAAGATCTCGCTAGAACATACCATAACAATAACGTTAATAATAAAAATTGCAATTAGCTAAAGAAATTAAAAAAAAAAAAAAAGAAAGAAAGAAAAGGAGACACAAAGCAATAAAGAGCTCGACAACCTGTACTCACCTACGGAAACCGAGACTAACTAGGACTGGTGGACTGATTGGCTCAGCCCGGTGGAAAGGAGACGCCGCTGCCACGGGACGGGCGCCCGCGGGGGCAGTTGTCAGCAGCAGGTAACGGGGCCGTGGGGGGCTACTGGAACGGTGCGGTAGCCGTGGTGGTTTTTCAAGGTAGTGGTGACTCGACCTCTCGCTTTCTTGGGCTGAACCATGTAAAGTCGATTAATGGGAAATAAATACATTTTCTAATATTATCATCGCGAGGATTGTTCTTTGCGCATCGCCCAGCCGGTAGCTAGGAGTGCCCGCTCGGTAATGGCTCCTCCTCTTGCGGGGCTCCTCTGGAAGCCGAGGAACGCGGCCCCCGGGGCAGCGGCGCAGTGCGCGGGGGGCAGCGGAGCAGCGTCTGTGCCGCGGGCCGGCAGAGCCATGTGCAGAGTTGGTGCACGGGGCGGGGGGTGCCGGAGGTGCCGCGGAGGCACTGCAGCAGAGCCATGTGCGGAGAGGCAGCTTGGATGCGCGAAAAAGAGGAGTGTGCGGAGGTTGCAAGGGAGAGGCGGGGAGAGGGAGCAGCGTATGGGCACGGTGTGGGGAGAGCGGCGCAGAGCGGTGCCGACGGGCAGCGGAGCGGCGGGCAGGCGGAGGAGCGGCATGCGGGCTCTGTGCGCGGGGCTGGGCGGCGGGGCGAGGCGCAAGGCGGCGGCTGGCGAGCGCGGAGCGGGGGCGGCGGCGGGGTAGGGTGTGCGGGGCAGCTTACGCGCGGGGGAGGGTGGCGGGGCGGCGGTGGCAGGGCGACGTGCGACGGGGCAGGTGCGTGCGCGGCCGGCACTCTGGAGACGCGGCTCCGGTGGAGGCGGTGGCCGTGGCAGGGCCACGCCGGCGGGTGCGGGGAGGGTGCGGGGGCGGGGAGGGGAGAGGCCGGGGTCCCCTCGCCGCCGGCGGCGGAAGTCTTTGTTCCGCGGGGCCTCGCCGGCGGTGGAACAAAGGAGCGACAGTGCTGCTGCGGGCGCTGTCCCTGGTGCTGGCGGTGGCACCGCGCTCCCTCCGCGGGCCGCCGGACTGCTTGTCCCCGGTCGGGCAGACGCGCCCCGGTGACACCGGGTGGCCCTCGGGACGGGACCGTCCGCGGCTGAAGAAAACCCTGCATCCCGACGGGAGTGAGCGGCGAGCAAGGCAAGGGTGCGGGGACAAGCAAGAGAGCGGATTGGCCTGAGGCTCCGCCGATGCGCAGTGCACAGTCGCTGCCCCGGCGGAGTTCCCTGCAGGTTCCCCCCACGCATCCTTCCCGTCGAGTCCCTCCTACCCCCACTCTGAAACAGCCGGGTTGGAAGCAAGTCCTGCGGGGGCTCTGTCCCGCTCCCATCCTGACTCCGTCCACAGCCATCTGCCGCGGCCTAATTCTGCTCTCCATCCGTCAAACAGCGGCCACAGCCAGCCAGGGCAGGGCATGCTCTCAAACACTAAATAAGGCAAAACAACTAAGTAACAGCAGTAGCCACAAGAACTATAACGATAACAACACTGTCTGCCTGAAGGCCATAGAGCTTTGTCCTCTTTCTTATTGCGCTCAGCAGACAGCCTGACAGCAGTGGGTTTTTTTACCAAAAACTGGATTGCAGATTGGACTGATCACCCTTCTCTGCAAAGGGATAAAAGGGGAGAATTCCTGTCCTTTCCCCAGCCTGTCACCTCTTCATCCCCATGTAATCATCCTTGCACTGTCCAGCCGACAGATGAAGCACATGGGCTACTCCTTTCCCTTCAGCTCAGTGAGCAGGGGTTGAGTTTTTTGCCTGCTCCTGCCGTGACACATAGCTGCTCTCATTTCTTCTTTTGAGATACCTGTTCTTATATACACATCTACCTATACACGTATATGCACATTTTGTGTTTTCTGTGTAGCATCAGATTGTCACAATTTCTATTCATTACTGCTTCTTGCTTATATGTCCTTTGCCAGCGCTTCACAGGATCTCAGGGGACTCAAGCAGAGAACAGAGAAAAAGTCCATCTTCGCCTGCTCGTGTGCGAGCCAGGATGATGCACAGCAGAGATTGACCCTCACACAGGTAGACAGCAGGGAAGTATTTTAAATGCCTTGTGTCCTGAGCAGCCTGAAGCACTCAGTTAAACTGTTTGCAGGATTACAAACATGAGCTGACCACCCCTGCGCTGAGACATTATCTTCACCACATTTTACTTTTATTTGTTTTCTCGGAAATCAGTGCTACAGATTTGTTATAAACATTCTATAGTTCTGTAGGAAAGGAAACATAAATATGTAAGTGAACTTTTCACCACCAATCACGCAATGTAGCTTTTAAGATATTTCTTAATGCCTGAAAAGAAATGGAACTTTCTTTGGAATAGATGGAGCTTTCTTCTGGAAAGCTTCCAGAGACAGGGAGCCTTCCTTGCTGCCTTCTAAACTACAATAGCAGTAATAGTGGTGGTGATGAAGATGATGGAGCACGTAAAAAATGGATGCAATGAAGATCTGAAGACCCAGGTGAAGAACTGTGCCATCTAGAGACGTGCGTTTCCCGTTCCGATGTCATACTGCTGTCGTAGGCGCATTGAGGTTCTGGTGGCGGCATTTGAAAGTAACCAGCATTTAATATTCACCGTTTTCCTTCCTGCTCTGGAAACGGAATGGAAACCCGGCTCTCAGCAATTTTTCTTGGGGCTACCTTAGTCACGGCTCCCCACAGAGAGGAGTGGTGAGCACTGCCTGACAGCCTCCCCTTGAGGTAGAAGACAGCAATGTCCTGCCTCCCCCACGCCTTTTAAAAAAAAACCCCTACTTTTCCTTTTTCCCTGCTTAAGCGACGCCCGGCCGGAGCCCCGGGAGAAGAGCCTGTCCCCAGGGCTGCCGGGGCTGCTCCAGGCGGGGCCGGGCGGGCGGCAGGCGATCCTCCGCCTCCTCCTCCTCCTCATCTTCCTCCTCCTCCTCCTCCTGCTCCGCCATCGCCCCCGCCCGGCCCCCGGCGCTGCCGCACCCCCTGGCGGCCGCGCACGGCGCCGCGCAAATCCAGCGCCGCGCAAATCCAGCGCAGAGCAAATCCAGCGCAGAGCAAATCCAGCGCAGAGCAAATCCAGCGCAGAGCAAATCCACAGCAATCCCGGCGCGGCGCGGCACAGCGCTGCCTCTGCGCCTCAGTGGCAGAACCTGAGAAACTTCAGGTATGAACCATTTCGAAGCAATGTTCTGAATGAAAAATAACTTTAAAACGTCAAACACACGTCATTCTAAATGTTTTGCAATGTAGAGCGTGAGAAGCGATGTTTTCATACCTTCCCGGTGGGAATCAAGGCTATCTGTCTCATTTAAATTCAGAGCTATAGAGTATCATCTGTGTCATGAAAATATGAAGGGAAATGAGGTACTACCTGCTTACTGCAGCTGTTGAGGCAGTCTGGGGCATCGGTTTCACTCAGGGACAAACTAGAGCAAGAGGCACTGTCAAGCTATTGTCCAGTTTACAGACACAGTCTTTCTCAAAAAGTTAAAAGCCTCTAATTTAGCTTTTGAATTAGGAAGATTAAATACCAACATTTTATTTTGTTTCACTTGTCCTCCTGTACTCAAGGTGGTGGCTAAGAAAAGTGTAGAGCACAGGTAAGTCAGGCAATAAGCAAAGCAAGCCCTCCAGCAGAACAAGCATTGTCCCACTGTCTCCACCCTGCAGAGCTGTGCCAGCAGCAGGATCTTTCCCAGTCCAAGGGAGAAGCAGAGGAGAAGTGACCTGTCTGGTGCTTCAAGGCCTGGTGCACGGCAGTGACTGCCACAAGGCGGGAGAGTCAATGAGCCAGCCAGCAAAGGTATGACGTAAGACTCATTTTCACACTCTGCACAAAACTCCTCGCATTTCTTTTCTATTACTTAGCTCCTCTGATACTGATCAATTACCACAATAACTCAGGAGTGAGATAATAGAGATAGTAATTTGCAGTCTAATGTGAATTAATTTTTGCTTAATCTGGAACAGCTTTAATAGCATGGTGGGCATTAAGAGCACCACATTACTCAATACTAAATATCTGTGTGTCTGAAATAGTCTTAAGAAAATCTTACTAGAGATATCCCACAATCAGAAAATGGGGAAGAAATACCAAATCTTAAATACACTTATAGTATAAAATATTTCAAATTGTAAATTATGGACAATTTAATTAGCATCAAGAAACTATTAAATTAACTCATGAACTGTTCATACTAAGGTTGGTCTATAATTTGCCATATTGCAGTAATTCTGTTTATTAAGCAATTAAGTACAGGTTGCATGTTAAGCTATGTGGTTGAAAATACACACTTAATGCTTGTACAAAAGTACTTAAATGCAATCTAAGGTTTTTAACTACATCACTAACAGGTTTTGCCTAAGTTTTCTGTACAAGGAAATGAAAAATAAAATACTCTGTACATAGAAATTTATTAGTGTGTATTTTAATGGATCTTAATGAATGCAGCTGGTAAAGGAGTTAGTAAGCAAGGCAATAGCATTCTTTTCTTAACAATTTTAACAAAGAATTACAGAATTATTTGAAGTATCTTTACAGTGCTTGGAACATGGAAATGTCTAACACCTGTAGGTCTTCCTGACTTCAGAGGGTTATAGTTCAACACTATAACATTTTGCACAATCTGTATAAAATAACTGTGCAATCTTTTTTGAACCCAAAAATTATGCTATACATCATTCCTATCTCACAAACTAGACCTATCAGAGTTATTGAAAGTATTTTTGGACCATTTAAAGATTTATGATTTGATTTACTGTTCTACGTCCAGGGTGTGAGACATTCAACTGAGAAAATGTTTTTTAATGAATGTACAGGCCCCTGTAAAATCTCTTCACACTGTTGTTTTTCAAAGCTAATTAAGAACTTTTTGCTATTTGTTCTTCTTTAGAAAATTTATGTTCAGTATACTAGTATTTGTGGACAACACGAAAAGAGCAGCTGTGACAGAAAAACTAAAGGTACAACCTATAAATTTTTCACTATGGATACTTCCAGGTAATCTACAGACTGGGTGAAGTCCATTAAAAATCAAGGGCACAATTTCTTTGAAATTAGAAAAATGGGGATATATCTGACTCTATTAAATTGAACAAAAGAATAAAAAAAAATGTGGCTGTCACTAATTAAAGCAATAATTAGTGAGATTTTGACCTATTTTAAAGATTTATAGCTCCTCATCTCTCCTCTGTAGAGGATTCTAAAGGCCAAACAGAAGAAATAATTTCCTTGAAAAGAGTGCCAAAACCCCAAAAGAAAACAGAAAAAATCAGTGGGTTTTTCTTCTTTGCAGTTCTTTTGCTCAATTTCAAACAATTAAAATGTCAGATTCCCCACCTTAGTCAAACCAGTGACACCAGCTAGGGGTTTCAGGCCACAATTATTTAAGAAATACATAGAAACCTGTCAGGTAAGACAAAGGAAGCGTTAATTTTATCATGGTCAATATAACATCAAATCAACATATGCGCCTGGTCAGATAGATCTTCTGCACTTATATTTTGCAAGCCTAATTTTAGTAAGCTTGAGTTTTTAGTAAGATGTTGTACTCCTAGCTCAAGAGCCAGGCTTAAATGCACACAATGAAGCGCCTGAAGCACATAGGATGCAATACACCTTTGGAAAGGAATCCCATCCTTCCCTACATGAGGTCTGGATTTAAGATGGTGCTGCAGCACATGCTGCAGTCCCCAGCTGTGCTTCAGCCCCACAGCCCCATTCTGGATGGAATAAGAGCCCCCGTGTGCTCAGCACCCTGTCAGGACAGGACAGACACTTTGGGACTATAGAACCCCCTTGAACTGAAGGCTCAAACTGCTCACACAGCAACAGGTATGACCAAGGTCAGTGCTCACACTATACACTTAAGGCAGTCAATTAAATGCATCCAGGGCCTTCCTAATAATATATATACACAAAATAGAGCATTAATCCTACTTTAAAAGAAGAAACACATTATAATAGCAGATATGTCTCAGAAACACTTTTTCATGTCTATGAAAAATACAGGACTTCTGGAATATTATGTGAGAAAAAAAGTATAATGACTTTAACAGAATTTAATGTCAATTGAGAACATGGGAGATCACACTCTGGAATTAATGAAACTGTTTCATGTTGTAAGTTAGGACTACCACTGGCTGGATGCAGTAGGAGCAATAAGACTTAGAATATTGTTTTGTAATATAATATCTGTTATGCCAGATGTGTGATATGCCCTGGAAAAAAAATTGGGATGTTATTAGAGGAAATTATTTTCTGCTATAACCCTAGGTATAGGGAAGCCTACATTGGGATTATGTACAGTACGATCAGTTGTGGTCAGACAAAGGGCTGCCAAGACAGCAAAGAGAGTGAGTAATCTCCAGTCATGAGCTAATCACAAGAACTTAGTTTGTCAGCTCAGCAAAATGTAGTCAGAGGGGAGGCATGACAACTCTGGCAAATACCAGAGAAGAAACAACACTAGGATAGGCAAAGCGGTAATTGTATGACTAGGATGTCAGCACTAATGTTATCTTGAAAAAAGATCTCAACCCTAACATAGGCATAAAGGGATATAAATTAATAAATAGCCTTCTCATAAGCTGGTGGAGGACAGGAAAAAAATTATTTTAAGACTAACTGAATTAATTTACTAGGAAGAATATTCTTATTGTTTTCTCTAACATGTCAAAATCTGAAAAAAAAAAATAGAGGAGAGCTTAGCCTGGATCAAGAAAAAGTATTTAATTATATTTAAGAGCCCAAAGTCTAGGATGATTATATAAAAAAAGAAGGTTGATTTGAAAGGGAAGGAGAAAAAGAGAGAAAGAAAGGATGAGAGCAATAGACAAAGAGACAGAGAAAAAAAGCCAATCAAAAAGACATAGGAAGAAAGTGAGAAAGGGAAAGAAAGAGAAGTATTTTCAAATAAAAGAAACTATTCACAACAAGGTCTTTTAATTCATTCATTCAAAGTATTTTTGAATTGGGTAATTTAACAGAATGTACAATTTCACTGCTCGGTTTCAATGAATCAGCATTTTTTTCTTACAAATATTATTTAAAAATCCTAAATGCAGTGCTATACAAATAATTCTCTGTTCTTCCTTCTGTTATTATGCAAAACTTGCATAATAAGATAGACTTGAATATGTCAATAATATTGTAAGCTTACAGGAACAGAAAAACCAGGTATGTTACGGCTTCGTTAACACTGCTGGGAATGAATTCTCTAAATCAAGGGATTCAAAAGCTTTTCTCTTTATTAATTTTTCTGATTTTAAGCAAAGAGTTAAGGAAAATGCAAAGATAACTTGCTTATAGATTTTGTGGTTTGACAAAAGAACATTTAATGAGGTTTATGCTGTACTAACTGCAAGCAATCAAAGAGCGGCACATCCCGATACTTACGATTAAGAGACATCGGAGCTCAGATACAGCGTTTTTGTCTGCATGGTGGTTCATGCACAGGTATACATAGATTAAAAAATATGGATAAATAAATGCACCCGAGATATCAACTACGTTATCATTAATCCATTTTCAAACCTTTAGCAGTCCATTACGTCATGTTACACCATATTATAAATTTCAGCAATATATAAAATTCATATCATTTTTTAATTATTATTTTCTCTCGCTTTTGGAGACAAAGAAGGCATGAGGGAAAAGCCACCTAAGGATGCAAAAGTTTGAGGAAATCCTAAATACAGGAAAACAAGAGGTTAGAACTGAAAATACGTGATTCTTTTTACCATCTTAAACTGCAAACAATGCTGCCTTTCCAGATACAAAGCATAAGCCTGCAAGATGAAGGCTATTCTGTGGCTCACGTGGATGTGAAAGAGCAAAGATGAAAGACTATCCAAGCTCATCTGTATGGAAACTGTGAAACTGCTTCAAAAATTTGAGGAATATAGAAGCTGAGCATTTATTAGGAAGCTTGCAGCTGATGCTGAGTAGAAATGAAGACTGAGATTCCCTACAAAGTTAAGTGAAGAGTAATAATACTCCAATTTCAGAAGTTTATATAGTAATATGGAGAAGCACACAAAGGAGACAAATAATTCAAAGAACAATATAACTGTGAAAATTACTTTTTTTTTTTAACTTACAGCGCATTTTCTTCAGTTGCATATGCTCATTGTTTTGTGTTCAGCTTAAGACATTTGTGCAAGCAAGCTTCTTTCCAGCAGACATTAATATTTTGTGGGCAAACACAAAAATCATTAGATTTTCACGCCTCCAGGCACACATGGTTTTCTTCAATTTATTCAAGCACTCACCCTCTCAGAAAGTAAGAACAATTCTGTCCAGCAAGCAAGAACAACCAACAGGTCCCAAGCGATTAAGGGATGCCTTTGAAGAGTATTTTTTTGATGAAAACTTGTCAGCAGAATCTGTGTTAGATTCCTGACTGCAGAGTATTTCTTCCTTGAGCCACATGAAGTAGGATGAAGGGCAGAGAAGACAGTGATTTGGGATAAACCTTGAGCCCTGGGACTGCAACTCCAGCACAAAGCCTGCCCTGAAGGAGGGGATATGGAAGTCTGCTAAGGAACAGGAGGACAAATCCTTCCTTCTGCTTATGTTATGCCCAGATCTGGAATTTAGAAAGACCATCAAAGGGAAGCAGTAGCTAAGTCCAGACAGGAAAAGGCAGTTACAACTCCTGTGAAGCAATTTCACATATCAGAGCTAAATCAGAACAGCCTTCTCAATGAAAGAGAAAGGTGGTTGATCTTTTAAAATGCCCTTGAAAAATCCCTATGAAATAAGCACTAGGAAGTTGGCTTTGAATCAGCTGGAGTTACAAGGCAATACTAAATTATTGTGTTACATATAGACTCCTTAACTAATGCAAATCAACATAATGCACACTAGTATATCGTATGTTCCTCATCCAAAACTCCACATTTCCCTGTCATGTTTCAGGCTTTACATCCTGTAGCAAGTGATTCCTGTGTTTTCCTTAATTTTAGAAACCTAGCAACTTAGCCATACTAGGAACCACTGCTCTTCTGGCTGAGAAGGACAAGGTGAGGTTTTAACCACCAACACAACTCAGCATTAGGAGTAAAGCTGGGTGAAATGAACCCCCACCCCTAGGTGAAACTGACTGGAGCTGGAATGCCCAAGAGTTGGCATGCCCTGTCCCTACTGAGAGCTGACGTGCTTAGAAAGTGATTCTATTGGGAGAGAAGGATTAGCTGACATCACACTAACAGATCATGTTTTCTGAAGGTTCTGGAGGAAAATAACTTAGGAGATCTGGAGAGGTTCTGGGGACCCAATTTAGCAGAACTGAATTTCCTACTTTTTCAGTTTGCCTAACAGTGAGAGAATATATAGTGAAATAGGTATGTTAACAGGGTCAAAAATTGTCTGAACTCTTCCAAACAAACATCTTCAGAAAAAAAATAAAACCAAAACCCTGGAATATTCACAGAAAAAAACTGGAGAATATGATCAAGATGAGTAAGAAAAGGGACTTGACATTCTGTAGTTAAAAGACTTCTACATTCTGCTCCTGGTTATGAATTATTTAAAAGGTGTTTGGAAAACTTCATCACTTATGGAAAAAAATCTGCATCTCTAAAGAGATCACAGATTTGTGAACAGGATCCTAATTTATTTTTTCAATATACCATCTCAAGGGTGCCCAGCTACTGAAACAAGAAATAGTAATTTTAAGAAGTTTATTTATCCAGTTTTCTTTTATTTTTTTCATCCAAATACCATGCAATAAGCTTGACTACCCCTCCTCCAGACAGCTCTCAGGAGGGCTTGTGAAGACAACATGGCACAGCAGGGTCTGTAGAACCACCAGCCAGCTTCAGACACAGCAATTGCCAGACAACTGGTATCTAAATTCAACAACATTTACAGTCTTCCATCTAATGGCTGGTTCCCACCATGGAGAATTCCAAGGATAGTCACTAGCTGGTAAGCCCACACTTCAGCACTGGAACTAAGTCCAGGCTTCAGTGACTCCCATCTAAAGCTCTTGAGATCTGCCTACCCTGGCAGGACTAGATAAACACACATATATATACACACACATCACACAGCCCTTGGGCAGGTTGTGTCCCCAGTTTGGGAAGCACCAGTACAGTTTCTCAGTTCCCAGTGTAAAAAAGCTGTGACCACCACAGTACTGGTTATCAGGGAAACTCTCTTATTCGAAGTAAGTATTTTTGCAGGTCAAGCCCTGGCAGGACAGGGGAGAAATGTTACAAACATTAGATTTTCAGGACCTAATTCAAGTGATTCTGTCTGCTGCACTCTATTACTTACATGATACAACTGTGTTTATAGCAAGTAGGGGCAGTAGGGACTACTTAATTGGGACAGTCTGATGTATGGGCAATAGTCCAAAGTGATACATTTTCTAAATTTTGTATGGGCAGAAATCTTAAGAGCTCTATAGGAATCAGAGCTGTGAAAGAAATTCTAAGGAGGGCTTTGGGTATTAGATGGGCATAATGAGAAAATCTGTAAATTCACTGTGAAGAACTCTGCCAGTTCACTTTAGCATTGGCATAAACTGCTTAACCTGTGATGTTCTCCCTTTTTTGTTATTAGTCTGTCTGAAAGTGGTTCAGAAAGGAGAGACTTTGAAAACCTGGTCAAGCATGCTATTGGGAAGAACTATTACATAGCCAAATTTTCCTGTCAGGGACCACCTCTTCAAGCTACAGCATCATGTCTGCAGGATACACGCTTATTTATTCCCAAGTGTTACATTTGGACATCATGTGCATACAGTACATAGAGATACATATGTGTGTGTGTGTATGTATGTATATATATATATATATATATACACCTACCTTAATAGCACATTTACTAAAACAAAGGTACTTAGAGAATCGAGAAAGTTTAAAACACAGAATTTATAGAAGAAAAAAAAAATCTTTCAAAATACTTAATTCTAGGTTTCCTTCTATTGCTCCTTCCACCCAAGTAAAAGTGCTTCCACTGTATTTAACTTACTAAAGCCTGAAGACATCCATGGTGTTTACTTTAAGTTCTAATCCATTTCCTTTGTTCATGAATCAGTTCACAAAAGCATTCAAAAATACATTCAAGTACATTCTTAATGGTGACTTCTTGAATCAGTTTAATAATTTAAAGTAGTATTAATAAAGATTATTTAATAAACAATTACATTTACTATCTGTTCACAATACAGTGATGCTCTTACATTCTTTCACATGTTTCTGGTTTTGCTACTAATGGTAGTAGTAATATTAGGATGCAAAAAGTTGACTTCATATTTCTGATAGTCAAGGCTTAATATGGCTTTGAAGACCCTCATTTTCTGAAGCCACCACTTCAAAAAATCAGGTTCTCAACCCTACATCAGTGTTTTTTTGGGAAATCTTGGCTTGCTCTTCTAGGCAAACCATTATACTTGTAGCAATATACCATGGCTTCCAGTTTGACACTGTGGTTTCATAACCATTGGTTGTGTTGTGAGTAGGTTTTGGAACTGGTCACAGCTGGTCTGTGCATATGAGTATGCACGTGTGTGTGTGTGTGTGTACAAGGTAGGTAGAAAACAGTGCTTGCTCATGTGAGCTGTCCTCCCTTTCCTCAAGGCTCAGTCAAGACAAGTTTCCATGAGTAAACAGATTTTACTAAAACACCCTCCACTGCTTATCTTTGTTTTCTCCAAAAAGCATGTGTGCTAAATTCTGTGTCCAAGTGCTTCAGCAGTGGTACAGCAGAAGGACTGTGGGGACAGTCCAGTCCAAGAACAGTGCAGGAGGGAGGACGACTGACCACCAGCCTCCCAGTCTGATCCCCAACCCAGTGACTCCAGGTGTGCGCCAGCACAGAGCTCGGTATCATTCTCTTCCTGCCAGTGTGCAAATGAGGGCATTTCCACTTTCTACATCAACTACCCAAGCCATACACTTCCTCTTCCCACTGCTCTGTCAGTGCTAGAGCTGCAATGGGAATCCCCTTTTTGAGGACCAACTAGTGACGTGCAGGGCTTAAGCGAAACCCAGAATTTTTCCTCCTACATTTCAGCAACTACCACAACAAGTTGAACTTTCACAAGGGTGAAAACAAAAGGAAGCAACAGAGCACTGTGTATGAGGATGGGGAAAAAAGCAACGCTGTTACTCAGAAAAGGCACATAGGACTTTAGTACAAAGCTTGATAACTGGTCACATTTTAAAATGGCCCAGGAAATATCTGCAAGCTCCTAAGTGGCATGGTTTAACAACTGCCCTGAAGAAAAGGCTTAATTCAGAAGTGCTCCGAAGGAAAAAAGATCGAAGTGCATTGATATGTAAATCTAATCAGCAAGTAGAGCTGCTTATAGAGCCATACAAAAGGGATTTACCCTTTTTTAGATTTTTGGCTTTATAATGGCAGTGGTGATCTAAGGAACATCCCTAGTCAACCTCAGAACTCCCCATTTTGTATGAATATGCTAACTTAAAAGTAGGGCTGGCCAGAAGGAAAGTTTAAAAAAAAAAAAAAGGTGATTAGATTTCCAAACTCATCCTTGTTTCCGATCGGAGGAAAAAATTTACTTCTCATACATTACTGGGGAGGGTGTAGCAGGGGGAGTAAGCCACCATACAGACATACACACACCCAAAAGAGCATCTTACTCCTGCAGTCTTGCTGCTACAGTTTTCTCAAACCCAATACAGCCTCCCTCCTCTCAGAAGGGAAAAAGAAACAATTGCAGCTATGGTTAGTTTGATGTTGTAGCTACTCATGTAGACTCTCCTGTGACAAGGACAGCATTTGGCAAGTCCTTGTCTCTTGAGAAAATGCATTTAGTTTGTGGCACTGCCACAAAAGTAGACTGCAAACACAGGCCTTCTACTAACACACCAATAAAAATCCCAAGCTAAAAATGTTACAGATGACGTTGATCCAATATTCCTCCTACACACACAAACCTCAAGATTGCCGTAAGGACTGCTCTTCATTAAAGTTTCATTAAATGGGCTGTTAAAATAAATAAGCAAATTACTTCTTAGAACCACAGCACACGGTTCCAGTCAGAATAATGTGGAAGGCATGACTTATATTGAGCAGATTTTTAAGCCTGTTATCAAAACTATTAATCATGTCTTGTCTAACAAGAATACTGCAACATTATAATTTAAGTGAACATAGTTACTGTTACAAGGAATGCAGATTGCTTTTAAATTGTTGCTCTTACACAGAAGAAAGTTTGCATTGATGTATTGTATGCATCTCTACTGACTTCAGTGAAATCTGCAGGGAGATGTAAACAAGGTAAAGGTTGTCTGGAGCAACGTGAGCTAACCAAAGATTTGCCTGTAGAATATGGGTCTACTCCATGCTTCTTTTGGTCTCAAAAAGACAGAAAAAGCAATATTCCTCTCTTATTTTCATGAGAGGAGCCTGGATGAAATCGTCTGAGCTGGATTTAAAATTCTCAACCAAAATCAAAGAAAATATTTGACTCAGAGATGTTCTTCAGATTTACTGGCAAACTCAACTGGGAAACCTCCTCAGATGAAGGTACTAGAGGCAGAGCATTAGCTATCCCTCTAGCCTAAACCATCTAGCTAATCTCACACAAAACCACTAAAATCTGCCTATGAGATATGGTGAAAACATATAGGTTTATAGGAACTTCAGATCTACAGTGCTTATGCACAGGGCCTACCTGCATTCTCTGGAGGACAGGTTTTTTGAGAAGAAAAAGCAAGACAGTCTGTGTCCTGCTATGGTGCTGAGACCAGCTCATGTATAAGCCAATAAAGTCTGAGCAGCACTTACAAGGTTACCCTTGCTTTCCCTGTATTGACCCTGTGCTTTTGCACATGAGAAAACACGTCCAGGTGTTGTTTGTGATCAGCTTACAGAGCTATGGACTGGGATGACTTAAAGAGCATCAGCTCCTAGCTGGTTACTGATGGAAAAAACTGTTTTCTAACCAAACCCCTTGAGAGTCCTGCCGTTTTCCTTAACACATGTCAATAGGATAACCATGTCAAACATTCCCTATGAAAAGGTGGAAAAAGACTCGTAGAACAACTTTAGCATATGCTGTAACGCTTTTTTAAAAATCTTAGCTATGGAAGGTCCTTCAAAGCCTAGGTCCCTCCCTGCTAGGCACTGCATGTGTGGGTTACTCTCAGGAGCCTCTACTACTATCTTTAAATGGAAAAACTGATAGACATCAAAGCTGTGAGGAGATGAAAGAAATTATGGTAAGCAGCGATCACAACCCAGCTCATTCATAATCCTCGTAACTTTTTTTGGAGAATTCATTGATGGTATGCACCCTCTTTCTTCTGCAGATGAGTAACAGATCTTCTCAATCAGTGGGACTTCAGGAGACTGAGTGAAGCAGATAATGTGGTCTTGTACTGTTCACTGACTTCCCATCCCTTTTTGATTAAACCAATTCTTTTCCAGTCCTCCTCCTCACCTGGCTTCTGCCTGTTGACCTATGATTCAAAGATGTATTTGGGCATCTAAATGCATGCATGGGAAATTCCTGGGTATAATATTCTCAGGGCAAGCTAATTGCTACTTTTAAGACTACAGGGGAAGCACAAACACCTTTTAAAACAAACAAACAAACAATTAAACAAGCAAACAGAAATATTAAAAGAAAATAAAGCCCAATATTTAATCCAGCACACTCAGTTTGTACTGGAGCTGAGATCACAGTCTCAGCCAGAGGAAACTGATGGCAGGCAGGCAGGCACCAGGCTTGTAGCTCCTTTCCTTACGCTCCAAAGTGGTTATCCCATTTGATTTAACTTAACAAGCCCCACATTTGTTCACCTGAATGCATCCTTGCATGGCTTATCCTTTCTCAGACAGAAAAATAGTGGTAATGGAGATGGAGTTGGCAGCAGAGTGGAGAGCCAGGTATGTTTTGACACTCCAATAACCTGGGATGAACCACAACCATGCAGCACTACGGACATGAGTTTCTAAGACATTTTATAAGCAGCCCAGATCTGAGGGAGGTGTTTTGCTTCAAAGGGTGGAACTGTTGCCTAGAATTGAAAGAAAGACTTTGCAAACAATATTAAAAGTGGCAATGTAAAGAACAGTTTTTAATGAAAGCCTGCAGGTGCACAAATATAGCTGTGTGCACACGTGGCATGAAATCTTCACAGTTTTTATAAGTCTAATTAATTAGTATATCTAGCAGGTACGTCCAATAGGAGAACAGTTGTCCTGGTAACCCACCTTTGGGTCTGCCCCTTGGAGATTCTGCAGGGGGTTCTTTGCCCTATTTCTTGTTATGTCTCTGAAGTCCTGCTGCAAAACAGAAATTATTTTCTTGAAAATAAGACTAAACAAAATTTCAAGAATGTGACATAAAGGGTTAGCTGCTGTTCTGAAGTGTGACAAAGAGTAAGAAAGTGCTAGAAACTATACAATTATATATTAATATCTACAAAGCTACAAATATTTGAAAAAGTTGAAAATCTTTAGGCATCAGAACAAAAACAAATATGTATGGCACTTTTTGTAAAATTGGAACAAATTAGAAACGCTCAGTGTCATGACTTGCAGGATGATTGTGAAATTGTCTTTTTCCTGAGAGGTAAAGGGAACACCCTCCACTCAGTTCTGTAGTTTTTCATCATTTGCATGAAAGGACAGAGATATTAATCTTACTTAGATTTGGCTCCCCACAAGAAGCAATTTGTCCACCACCCTTCGGGGAAGAACCTCCTCCCAGAGGTGCCTATCTCTCTGTATCTGCTCTAGAAGAACTCCATCTCAGGCTGAATGGTTTCCAGGCAGTTCAAGTCTGGAAAGGGGGATCCTGGTGGTTTCCCTAAACCCCATCCCCTGGGTCACACCTAGGTCTAAAACCTGCAAGATTCGGTGGCATTGCACTGGGCACAAACATAGGAAGAAGCACTTTAGATTCCAGGGCCAGAGGCTTAGTATATCTTTTAGCACAATTTCTAACCTGACAGTGCTGTCTTTGCTGCTTTAATGACTTTTATGGAGATGTGGTCTCTGCAGCTACTGATAGGACAAGAACAATTTTCTTGGTCTTGCATTCACAGCACTTCCTTTAGAGGAATTATGTCTTTTCCTAGTTTAAACAAATAAAACAGCATTTGGGCTATATGTTTCAGATGATTAAAACACATTCACTTCTGGTACTGCTTATTCCCTGCAAGAGGGAGTGAATGTTTTCGGATTATGCACATAGCTAAAAACCCATAAATTTTGTCATTCATATCCATAAGCAGCATGGCAAGCTCGCAAAAGCTATTACTTTTCAGTTACACAAGTGTGTTAAATTACTCAGTCAACTGACATCTGGCACAAGCTATAAATTGCTCTCAAAATTCTTTTAGAAAGATTATTATATTATTATTAATTTTCTGTGTATGTCAAAGCATATCACACACACAGCAATCCTGAAATTAATTAGCATTTTCAAGGATCACACTGAAAAGGCCCACAAAGCCAGCAGAAATAATCTCCAAGATACTAGAAGGTTAAGCAGTGCTGGCACAACTTGTCTTTAACATATTTCCTTCAATCCATCTTAAAGAATAAAGCACTAAAAACTTTTTTTTAAAAAAAAAACAAGCTCTTTGTCACATATCCTTGACTATTACAAATTAGGCTCAGAGGGTAAGGTTTCGTTGGCAATTTATAGTCACTAAAAAAAAAAGCATTTTGAAAAATGTCAGTATTTTTTACTCATTTTTCCAGCAATTCAAAGACAACCTGATAAGATACCCAGTTAAATAAAGAAACACATCTTAACTATTTAAGCATAATTTTGGATACAGGACTCCTTTCCAGGTTTGCTGTGGTCCTTCAAAATATCTAGACAGGAAAGCAGAATATTTAAATGAAATTCTAATTTGATAAAATTTTATTCAATGTAATTTCAAATAAAAAACTTATTCACAGCATAAAAACAAGACTAAATTCAACAATGTTTTATGAACATGATTACTTTTCAGCACATGAGCAATCCTGATGAAATCTTACTGAAATTTTTGTTTTACCACTTCTTACAATTTTTCCATAAAAACACAATGACATCTCACCCAAAGACCCTCAATTGAAGGATTAAGAGCTGCAGTAAAACAGTCAGACACTTGAAGAAGTTGGAGTAGGCTGGAATTACAGTTGTCTGGGAAGCCTCACTACATCCTCCATGCAGCATTGGCAGCACAGTCATGGAAATATCACAAGAAATCCTTTTCCCAGCCATGACTGCAGGAGACAGCTCAGCAAGAGTGAAAGTAATACAGGAAGCCCAAATTTGGTGGTTCCTGCTTCCAAGATTTTGGACTTTGCAAATTCCCTTAAATGTATTTTGCAATGATCCTGGAATATGTTCTAGATAGGAGGTGCTGGATGCCCACACACCAAGTTGTTGGAGTCTTCACAGCATTTACCACCCATCTCTGTGCGCCACTGAGTATAACTTTACATGAATATAGAAAACATAACCTTTAAATAAATGCCAGATTATTAACTCTCTTTTACCCAGCAACTAAAACTTTCATTTCCAGAAATATCATATTTGAGGGTTGGCTATTACAAAAAATATCAGTGTTAGTAAGTGATGCCAGCTTGCAGAATGAAAACACCACCATTTTCTAGATCTCTGTACTTGGAGAGTTTTTTTCAAAGGAGTGGGGATAAGAACAAATTTCTCAATGTCTCTCCACAGCTTTTGCTTTGGATTTAAAAGAGGAATGGCAACAAGCTTAAGGCGGGGGTGGAAAAAGCCTTCAAAATTGGCATAACTCAGCACAACTCACACAGAAACACCTGCCTGAGTCTGTGGGAGGCCTGAGACCATGCCATAAAAGTGAAACAACAACGAAAAAAAAGAATTTATTTCCTGAATCTCTTCTCTGAACAGCCAGTAGTGCAAATTACAAGTGGCACAGTCAGCAAGATGCCCACACTGCCTCTGTGTGTATGGAAACCAGAAGCCTTTCATCACTATGGGGTTTATCCACATCACCTACTTGACGCAAAGGCAGGTATCTAAACTGGAGGCACTCATTTTCCCCTATGGGCCACTATCTCTGTCAGCTGACACTACAGTGGGTTTAGGCTATGTGAAAATTAACACTTATCACAGCCTGAAAGGAGTGGATCCATACAGTGAAACAGCTGGAGCCAAGAGCATCCACACTGAAAGTTTTGGAGGGTGTTTCTTCAGTCAAGCCTCTAATCTTTGCTTGGGGTCTGAGGGTCTTTACAGTTGTAGCAGATGTGTTTGGAGTGTGACTGTCTTCTGTGCCTCTTGCATAAGGATTTCTTGATCTCATCCTAAAGAAAGCAATTTTGTGTGCTCTGAGACCACCCTGTGGTGCTTAGGTCATAATATCCTTCTTGACTCAAACTAAAACACTGGAACAGAGGCTCCTGTCCTGCAGACTGTCAGAAAGATCAAACAAGAAAGCATTTTGACAACATGAACATACTCTTTGGCCAGCAACCTTCATTCGTCCATAGCATACATACTAAATAAACCGGCTAATGCTGCGCCCGTCCTCACCTTTGTGATGGATGTGAAAGGGAATGAAAGAAGCACGTTTCTGCCTGCGGGAAGTTTCTGACAGGCTGCCCCTCAGCCAGACACACAGCGCTCGGGTGCAGCGCACGCTTCCCCGCCTGGCCGCGGGGTCAGACACCCCCGCAGCCCGCAGCCCGGAGCCCGGAGCCCGCAGCCCGGAGCCCGCAGCCCGGAGCCCGCAGCCCGCAGCCCGGAGCCCGGAGCCCGCAGCCCGGAGCCCGCAGCCCGCAGCCCGGAGCCCGGAGGCCGCAGCCCGGAGCCCGCAGCCCGGAGCCCGGAGCCCGCAGCCCGCAGCCCGCAGCCCGGAGCCCGCAGCCCGCAGCCCGGAGCCCGGAGCCCGCAGCCCGGAGCCCGCAGCCCGCAGCCCGGAGCCCGCAGCCCGGAGCCCGGAGGCCTCAGCCCGCAGCCCGGAGCCCGGAGCCCGGAGCCCGGAGCCCGGAGCCCGCAGCCCGGAGCCCGCAGCCCGCAGCCCGGAGCCCGGAGGCCGCAGCCCGGAGCCCGGAGCCCGGAGCCCGGAGCCCGGAGCCCGCAGCCCGCAGCCCGGAGCCCGGAGGCCGCAGCCCGGAGCCCGCAGCCCGCAGCCCGGAGCCCGGAGGCCGCAGCCCGGAGCCCGGAGCCCGGAGCCCGGAGCCCGGAGGCCGCAGCCCGGAGCCCGGAGCCCGCAGCCCGCGGCCCGGAGCCCGCAGCCCGCAGCCCGGAGCCCGGAGCCCGCAGCCCGGAGCCCGCAGCCCGCAGCCCGGAGCCCGGAGCCCGCAGCCCGCAGCCCGGAGCCCGGAGCCCGGAGCCCGCAGCCCGGAGCCCGCAGCCCGCAGCCCGGAGCCCGGAGCCCGCAGCCCGCAGCCCGGAGCCCGCAGCCCGGAGCCCGCAGCCCGGAGCCCGCAGCCCGGAGGCCTCAGCCCTCAGCCCGCAGCCCGCAGCCCGGAGCCCGGAGGCCTCAGCCCGCAGCCCGCAGCCCGCAGCCCGGAGCCCGGAGCCCGCAGCCCGCATCCCGGAGCCCGGAGCCCGCAGTCCGCAGCCCGCAGCCCGGAGCCCGCAGCCCGGAGGCCTCAGCCCGCAGCCCGCAGCCCGGAGCCCGCAGCCCGGAGGCCTCAGCCCTCAGCCCGCAGCCCGCAGCCCGGAGCCCGGAGCCCGGAGGCCTCAGCCCGCAGCCCGCAGCCCGCAGCCCGGAGCCCGCAGCCCGGAGCCCGCAGCCCGGAGCCCGCAGCCCGCAGCCCGGGCCGGCGCTGGGCCGGGGAGCGAGGCCGCCGCACTGCCCGGTCCAACGGCGCCATCTGCTGACTGCTGCTCCGAACGGCAGCCGCGCCTCGGCCCCGGCTGGGGACGCGAGCCCGCCCACGCGGTGGCAGCCCGACAACAGCCAGCGGACACGGCACGCAGGTAAAGACACAAAAAGCCTGCCTAGAAGGGAGGCCCCAGAAACACCCCAGCGCCACGGCTAGCCGGGCTCAGAACAATTACAAACCGCAAATTTTGCACACTCCGTCTGAGCCAGGATTGAGGCAATGGTGCAGGAGAAGGTAAGAGGGGTTTATGTTTATATAGCTCTGGCTAAGCCAGTCAGTTTCTCACAGAAACAAACTGTCCAAGACAAGTTTTTCTTACTGGACTTCATCGACACTTTTGCAGTTTGCTAAGTGATACAAACACCCAAGTACTGTCAACCAAAATACCCGAAAGCATGAGTGAGAAGCCTGACATTAGCCTAAAAGTTGTAGGACATTAATCAGGTGGGAAGGGTTGTTTAACAACAGTCTGCCTTTTTATGTCTACAGGATTTACATTTTCAAGCCACACTTCAAACATTTATTTAAGTGAAATATTATATATTCGTATATTCAAGTGACGTCAGGTGCTCAGGCTTTTTAAAAGAGGAAAAAAAATCCTTACAATCACAAAACCAGAAGAGTTTGTAATACTCAGTTTGGCTTAAAAGACCAGGACTAGGGAAACCAAGTGAGCATGCCCTTTTACAGCAGTTTAAAATTATCCATCCATGGCCCCACATATTAAGGAAAGCCTTTCAAATTGTTCTCCCATAAGCATCAAAATAGCTACACTTCACAGTAGTTTTTCAGTGACGTTTATAGAATTTCGTTATTTGTCTGACTGTCAGCACACAACGTTCACCCAGGAGCAGCAAATACATTAAGAGAAGAAAGCAAAATTAGAGAGTCATGGAGAATTGAGAACCCAGCAGCTGTTTCCCCTTGAATTATCTACTTAGGAGTCCCTTCTCTGCATGCTTGACATGGAAACAAAAGAGGCTGCCGTCCCTCCTCCCAGCCGTGGCTGACAGCCTATGACAGACTATCTGGCAAGCTGCAGATCCATTACTGGCTTAGTGGGAAGACTCAGGAGACATCTATGATGCCACTTTCAGGCAGGGCCCTACACCTGCTAAAAGGCTGGATAATTCCCATTCGGGCTCTTTGGTGAAATGCCCTCTTGGGGCTTCTGTATGTTTTATTTAGTATTTTCACGTCAAGTTGCTTCAAGTGACTGTACAAGGACATGAAGCATGTCTCTATCCCTTGAGGGACACGTCTCCTGAGATCACTGTTCAGGGCCCTTCAAGCTGTCCTGTCTTTCATAAATAGCTCATCTCTCAGCTGGTTATGATGGGTAAGCTCTTTTGGCACGTTCTTCCTCTGATCCGGACAACCCTGGAGTACGCATGAGTTAACTTCCTGCAGCTCTACATCCTGATTGACACTTTGTTGCATCAACTGGATCCTCCCCTCGAGATATGGAAGACTTGTCAAATGTTGACAGACCCTATTGTTCCACAGAATAACCTGAAATTTTTTCTGAAAAAGATGCTTTGTCTCGGCCAACACAATTAACATGAGCAATGGCCCTTCTGGGCAAAAATCAAAGGTTTTCCAAAGTTGCAAAGTCATCCAAAGTAATTTTCTATTCTTACCTTTGAAATTGCAAGAAGAGGCTTTTATGTGAATTGCTATTTTGTTGTTTGCAAGAACATAAAGAAAACTGGGCCAATCTCTAATCATTAACACTGCTCAAGTATGACCATTCACTTGAGAAGACAAAGGGAAGAACAAAAGCATGAAGAAATTCACCATTAGAAACCAGAGTAGATTACAGAGTTCACAGAAATCACCAATTATTCAACAACAGAGCCAAATTAGGACTGTTTTTAACTTTTAGCCATCTGACAGACTTTCATGCAGAAAATAAAGGCACATTTTGCATTGTATAGCTCACTTGGCCCAGTGATGGTGTTTGGCCTCTGCAACAGAAATGACATTGTTTAACAGGGGAATATGAATTGAAGGCATCTTCCCTGGCCACCCAGAGGACAATAGTGCTGGTCATGCAGAGAGCCAAGCACCGGGCAGTAAAACTGCCTGCAAAGGGCTGCTACCTGGCAAAGGTGGGGTGCTGTTGTACTCACACCTGGAGACCAGATAGAATAGTATGTGATGCGCCAGCAAATAAGGATTCTGCTCCTGTTGGTGTATTTGCACCAAGAAGAGCACAGAAAAGGCAGACAAGAGCAAAGTAAACTAGGCAGGCATCCTACACTAACAACGACTACACTCAGATACACTCAGTTGAGGGGTTTTATGTGCAGCCACACAATCACACAAAACAACTGCACGTTGATATTGGTCACCTGAGCTTTTTGATATTACTGTCTTAAAAGGTTTCAACCTTGCCACCAGGGATTCAGAAGGATAAGTCAAGTATCTAGACATAAATTTTGAGAAATATTTCTGATTTTGATTTGCGCAATTTTTAGATGTTCCTATATGGGGACCTGATAAGGTCTCAAATACTCAACAGAAAAGAGACCTGAGTAAAAAAAAAATGACCGTGGATATATATACAGTCACAATCAGAGATTACTTAAATTATTTGTTTCTACAATTACCTCAGCATAAAATTATGCTGAGAAGAACTGATGGTAAAGTTTAAACATCCTGAAACACACAGTCCCAGCAAATGAACTGTCTTAAAACTTGTTCTACCTAACTCAAAGCAAATAATCCAATCTACCTAATTTCTAAGAGCAAACAGGGAGGGCTGAAGCTCCCCTCTGGCCTGCATGTCCTACCATTCTCCCCTAATGATTCACCCCAGAGATATCTTGCCTTCTTTCCACCTTTACTTTGTCTACCTGTTCACGTTCAGATGAAATGTCAGTCTCCTATTTTAAACTGCAGTTTATGCAAGATGAACCTTTCTGTTCACTACACAGCACTTGAAAGGACAGACTCTAAGAGGATTCCAGGTTCTCGTCCTAGATGCCCCCCCCTTTTGCCCCCCTCTTCCTTATTTAATCAAGTCTGTAAAAAGAAAGTTCACAATGTGATAACTATGTTCATTTTGGTCACACCCCACCCAACCATATGCTGTTGTTTTTTAGCACACATGGAATTTTTGCACGCTAGCAATATGTTGGAGCTTTTTGGGCTTTAAGTGCTGAAATTAAATTACTTCTGGTGTGAAAACTAAAACCACCTCCAGCAACATGCAAGAATTTCTGAAGTTGTCGCAGATTCCACAATATTTTGGGTGTGGAAGAGAGGAGGTGTACCTCTCCTTTCCTGCTTCCTTAAATCAGCTTACAACACAGAGATACTTCAGCTAACTTGCTTATAGGACACATCTATACAGCACATTGCAGTGTGGCAGGAGCGTGGTGCAGCTTTGGGAAAAATTAATTGTTGAAGGCAAGCAAAGAAAAAGACAAAGCAGTAACATAGCAACATACAGCTCACGATTGTTTGATTAAAACATACTAGCAGAAAACATGGACAGCTACAAGTTGTTTATTCAAATCTCCTGAATTCCTCATTTTGCATGAATAAGGTAATGCTTGATGAAAGCATCGAAAGAAAACCCAGAGGTTTCAGTGAATCAGCTAGAGTTTAAACACATCCTTATATAATCCAATGAGGAAGCAGAACGAGTACTGCAGTTCACGTCTTCAGACACCAAGTTTCCAGTAACAAAAGATTAATAAGTCATTGCTTACTGCAAATTGGCTGCCATGTTTATCTTAAAGATATAAATTTATCTTCAAACTTAGAATCCATAAAATTACATTTAAGTGTTTTTTAAATGTATTTTGCATACATTGACAAGAGAGAAACCTTAATTATGGAGCAGCTTCTACTGGGCAGCCACATATAAAATATACTTGATCATTCCATTTAAAATTTTTAAACAGACAGTTGCACCATATTCAGATAACTTACTATTTATAGCTCAAATTACACATATATAAGAATTTTATAAGCTTTATTGTACTTACTCACCATGGAGATGCATTTAACAAGTACTCTGGGACAGAAAAAAAAAAGCTTTCCGTTTCCTAAGACAGTAACCAAGTCTGGACCAGTCTTTCCTCAAGGTACGGCACATTTTAGTAGGAGGCTGACACAGAGCTCGTCTTTTGAGACAGAGAAAAGAGACACACAAAAAAAATTGTGTTTCACAAAGCTGCTGTTCCTCACTTTTGAATCCATCCATCCTGAGTTGCACAGGAGCATCCCTCTTCTGTCACCTCAGCTCTTCCCTTCCCTTTTGTCCTCCTCCATCTTTGATTCCCACCACCTCCAAAAACAGCAGCTTGATATTGCCACCAAAAGAGACTTGAAACCTTTCCCCAGCCTCTCCCACCTGAAAACCAGCAAACCCACTTATTAAATAATCCTGCTGGACAAAAGAAAACATGTTTCATCCCCCTTCTCTGAGAGTTCTCTCGGAATAATGAGCTGCTCTATGAAATATGGATTTCTACCTCAGACAATGTAATATGGATTTCTATCTTTTCCTTGCTTCTCTTTCTTGTCCTGCTGGATACACAAGACCTAACTTCTCCAGTTTTTGTCCCTTCACCATGTGGGACCCACAGCAAGCTAAGGCTCTGCTTAATCTCTCATTTTCTTTGATTGTGATGGTCCCTATCTTCCCTTTAGTTAGTCCATTTCTCCTACACCATTTTAGCTTCATATACCTAAAGGTGCCTGAGATTTATTATACATAACAGTATTCTTGACCCAGCCAAAACCTGGGGTCCTGCTACACCGTCTTTCCAGTATTCAGCAACAGCCTTTCTGACATCAGATATCACAAAACTAACCCACAGGCATTATGAACAAGATTTCCATTCTGCTCACAAATAAAACAGAGCTCTCCCCAAAAGCCAGACAGATTGCAAGGAGTCAGAATCAGTGTGCTTACAAATTACCATCACTATATTGCTATTTATTACAAAAATTTGTCTTCTTGTGTGGTTGGGTTTTTTTTCTGATTTAATGATACACCATAGAGTGAATAGAATACTTTTAAAATCACAAATGGGAATCACCTTAATACCATCCAAACAACAACAACAGACAGTTAAAAAAGTCCTAAAATCCAGTGTGTAGAACTAGGGTGTCTGTCTAAAGAGGGTTCAGTAAGCAACAATGCACAAACCTAAATCTTTGGTACTGCTAGCATTGTACCATTTAAAGAATCATCAACAAAGGAAAATATTTCGTGGGAATTTCCAATAGGAATTCCAAACTGAATCTCATATTCACTACATGTGGATCTCTTTTGTCTGTCTACAAGATCAAGAACTGAAGCAATCCTTGACTGAACACTCTCAAAAAAAGTGTATTTTAAATTGGGAATGCTTGCACTTCAATGACAGTGGAATTAAGAATTATTTCTAGTCACATTTCCAGATGTCACATTGAGTGAAAAAAATATCATTTGCAGTTTGTAGACAAACTGTGAACTGATAAAAAGGAAAAAAGGTAGGGGGAAAGTGTATCTTTGGGACCTAGTCAGTGAAACTGCTTAGGGTAGATTAGGGGAAGTATCAATTTCACGAGCTCTGAAAAATGCAATATGCTCCAGGTAAAGCTTCCATCACCCTCCGAGGAGTGTGATTTCTTTTTTAAGAAGGCAAATAAACACTTTCCTCCCCCAAAACAAACCTTAAATTAAAGCTTCTTCCCAGCAGCTCAGCTATGCCTTGTTTAAGCTTTAACCATGTACAGCTATGTATTTTTTAGCCTGCAGACTCTCACCAGCCGCTTCTAGTATTCCCTCAGTATCATGATCCAGCAGGCATCAGCATGTGACTCAGGGCAGGTTGGTAACACCTGCTTAGGAAGGTCAGGAAAACTGTGGCATCCTGTTCCACTTCCAGGAAAACCCAAGCATGGGTCTGAAGTGTTTTGCAGACCCTGAAACGCTATTTTATGGGATTCTAAATATAAATGTTTATTATGATTTGTAGTTTCAAACAAGCAGCATTTTGCACTGGTGTGTTACAGAGCCAAAGGAAGGCCTACTGACGATATGGCGTGGTATCTTTCCTCTATTTGAATGTTCAGAACTACCTTTGGACAATTAGACATAAGACTATATTTCCTAAATTTGCATAAAATGAGAATCACACAGATGGACAACACATGCTTCCCATAAGTCCAGTGTGAAAATTACTCTATCACTTGTCGTTGTACCCAATCTTTCCACATTTCTGGCAATTCACATCTTAAACAAACAAGAATTGTGACAAGCAAAACAGATGGTCTCTCCTCCTCCTTCCTAAAAAGTTCCAAAGGCACATTTCCCAAAATTCTTGCTTTATAATGGTGCTGTTCTACTTGTCACAGCAGTTTTGAAAGAAGTTTCAGTAATACACAAATAGCAGGCCTAAGCTTCTTTTACACCAAGGTCCTGGAAAACTTGCCCGGGAGTGCAGAGATCCACACAGGCAATGAGCTAAAGCCCACAGACCTTCTAAGTGAATTTAAAGAGATGACAGTCAAGCTGTTTAAAACAGGCTTGCTATTCAAAGGCTAAAAGGCAGATTCTGTTTCCTTCTCCATTTATAAACTAGACTATTAATTGGTGCTTGGCCTTGGGTCATTATTCAGCATGTGGGAGCTTTATCAAACCTACATATTTGCTAAGGAAAAAATGTCCTGTAACAAAGGGCACTCCTAATCAGTGGCGCAGGAGCCTCTTCATTGTGGACACTCACAATGGATATAGAGCCAAGAATGCCTGTGCCTCCCATTGTGGCCTCCCAGCATAGCAACATTCTCATTTCCAGAAGTATAATTACTCCACAAAACTGAAAGGCAGCTACGCACAACCTCTGCCTTTCAACAAATACTTCATAGTGGAAGACTGAAGGCAAAAAGCAAGGACATGTCTGGGAACATGGTGACCAAAACTGCAAGAGCATCCTCCCTAACTCCAAAAGCTCCACATCCTTCCTGATAAGTGTGCAGGAATCTGCCTGGCTGGAGGGAACCAAGGACATTGCACAGAGAAAGAACAGCATAGGCCAAGTTCTTTAAAACTAATCGCCGCAGTCTGGCAAATTTTTGGCATGCAGCCACTCCCAGCAGCCATTCAAAAATGCCAGGTGGCTCCATCTTGCCAGCGAGATAATTTGGCAGAGATTTTGCAATGAAGCAATTCGAAGTGAAAATCATCTGCCCTTTCCAAACAGAACTGTCTCAAACACTTGATTAGATTTCAATCCAAAATAGATATTTTTCTGTTCAAATTAACTTACTGCAAGATAAGCCCTTTTTGTCCTGGTCTGTCTGGCTGATTGTGCCCCATAACAAACAATGGTATTTCTGCATGTTACCTTTGCTCAGGAGGGGGCTCTGTTATGGTAACGGGCAGGATGCATTTTGTGCTCTCACTAAGTAGGAACTTCAGATTAATAAAAACTCTTGTGAGCCACAATGCGCATCTGCCTGCAGCATCTTGCCACGTAGTGTCTCACCTTCAACTGCAAGACTTACTAGGAGAAATAAAATAATCCTGACTGCTAAGCATGAGCAGAGGTAGTTGAGAGGCTGTTAAGACAATTTTTTTTTGGTTTCTAAAATATTGACTAGTTGAAACTGGACCTGAGCTAGTTTTACAAATTTTCTGATCTCAGAAAGAATTCCAATCTTGAAACTGCTCTAAAATCTTATTTATATGGGGTTTAACAACAAATAATTTTATTCCCAAGTTAATTTCTTGATTTTATTTACATCACAAAGAACTTAAACGTGTTAAAAAGACAACATCCAAGCACATTTTAATTGACCTGATGCTAGCTACCTTTGTTTGTTTTTCTGGAGGAGTTTTTTGGCATTCCATAGTACCTAAGTATCAGACATTTACATGGTTTTCACCATGCTACAAAGCAAAATGTTTAACTGTTTCAACACCATTGTCATGGTTTTCACAATTACTGCAACACTGAAAAAACATCTTCATAGATATTTAAAGACCAGTAGGGAGCTCTCTAGGCTTGTCCTCTTGCAAAACGGTTTGTGAAGTTTTTTCCTAGTGATTCATCCACCAAACTCATCCGTGCTTTAGATGTAGCAATTTTCATCCATTTTGACTTGCGCTTTTCAAGGAGAAGTGTTAACTTCTGTCAAGCCTCCAGGCAATAAAGCTGCCTTTTTAAGCTCTCCTTTGAGATCTCTGCAAAATAGTCCATAGAGACCAACAGCATCCTGTCTAAATTGATTAGAGCTTATTGTGTTCACTGTTGCAACTCTTTGCCTTCCTGTCTCCCAAGAGCTACCTCTGCTTGCAGACCCAGACAAACCTGCAGAGAGCAGCAGAACTTCTAGCCAGATGTGACGTTTAAGGCATGGAGGAGCAAGGGAAGGAGATTCTCTCTACCACCTGTTTAAGTGTGCCGCCCTCGGGATGGTGGTCTGAATTGTCTTTTTCAGACCACCAAAATCTTGAGATAAATAAAGTTCAGTGGGATCCAGCAGGTTGCACACTTGAAACAAAAACCACCTGCATCTGTATAATACTGAGTTCTGCTTAGTCCAACCAGGAGAAAAATGTAAGTTTCATGATATTATCTCTATAGCCCATTCTAAAAACACACTGGATCCTGTGACATAACATTTCAATTCATTTTCAGATATCAAAAGTCTATGTAATCTGCTTCTGCCTTTGGACTACTTGTTTGTAACTGTTACAACCAGAGATGTGAAGCAGCACTACCCAACTCAGAAGATGTGCTAGCAGGCAAGGCTTTCAGAAGTAAGGCCCTGTTCCTGTCTAATTAAATTTTCAGTTAATTATTTTGTTCATTGTAGGGTTTACATTTTGCCTCAGCTCCCCTCTTTTCCTTGAAAAAAAAAAAGCTGGATAGTGCTATGGAACAGAGGGTCAGTTTCCTTGTGGGGACTGCACAGGGTGTTTTGAACCTTACCTTGTTCTATGCAGGAATCTTTTACAAAGAGTACCAAGGCAAAATGTAAATTGTCTCATAGAGCAGATGGCCACAAAATCACCTGAATGAAGTAAGCACATTGAGCCTCCAGGTGGGCAGCAGACAATATGAAAAACTCTTCTCACCAGGGAGACAAACCTGCAGTCCAGGTTTCTCTCTGTCCTCTCCTACTACCTTGAAGCTTTAAACACTATAGATTGATTTTATTTACTACAGTGTTCCCAAGCCAGGTCAGACTATTCCTTTTTGAGTGAAAACTCTTGATTTTGTTATTAGATCCTCATAAAGGCATCTTACTCATAGTTCTTGGAAACAATGTTCCTCCTTGGGCAATTTTATAAATGATTGGATTACAAAGGACTGAATTGTGATGAAAGTGCTGCATAAACTAGGTTAAAATTGAAAGCTGCATTTCAAAAAGCAATTTATCTAGTGTTTGATAGATTAAGAAAAGGAAAAAAGAAGAGATCACTACTGAGGAAAGCATTCTCAGAAACACTTATTCTCAGTGGACAGTGAATTACCCAACATCCTGTTCTTAGGAAAGCAGGATCTGCCTTCTCACAGTTGGGCTGTGAGATTAAAAATCATATTAAAAGAAAAATAAATTAGAAAACAAGAGGAAAAAAAAGTTGCCTGTCCAAATTTCATCCAATCCTATTGTCTATAAGCACTGTGAAGTGAAATACTCTATTCTGTGACAGAGTACACAATGTGCTATGGCCATAGAATCATTTCCCAGGCTCATTTAATATGCAAAACAGCTGATGTGCAAACTTTTATTCAACATTTCTACGTACCTCCTTTCAAGGGATGGCTCAGACTTTGTTTGCAGTGCCACAAATCAATGTTATATCAAGTATGAAATTATTCATTACCTCCTGGAATTTTCTGTGATGATGTCATTTCAGAGCAACTGGTCCACAGCCATTATGAATTTATCTCTCTAGTATGCCTGAGAGATAAGAGCAAGGACAATTTGCAGAAGGGATGGAAGCTGAGACACAGAGACATTTGGGTTCTGTTTAGTTGATTGCCTTTCAAGTGGTTTCCCAAAGTGTTTAACACTTTACAACATCATGTAGCAGAGAAAACTAGAAAAAAATCATATGCATAATTCTGGCAGCACAGCATCTTAGCTCTGTAGCAAAAACAGAGCTTCCACCTAGTTCTCCAAATTCCTGAGGTGATCTTATACAGAAGCCATTAAGTGGCCATTACCAAGACTTCTAAATATCCATTAGTGAATGATGTAAGGTTTCAAAGGCAATGCTGATTTAGGTATTTCCCTACAGTAAGCTTCCTTGCACAGAAGTGTAATTTTTTCTTGTGCATGAGTTTAAACAAAGCCAAGGATTTTACATCCATTGTAAACACACCTAACAATCATGTCTGCTATCCCTGCACTTCCCATCCCTGCCCTATGTCACCTGAGGTTCTCCCTCTGCTCCCAGCCACAGTCATTGGCATCTCTTTGCTGCAGGTTAGCTCAGATTTTCAGTCCTTGCCAATTCTGCCTTCTTTTTTCTGCCTTTCTATTTCTTCTGATGCCTTAAAGTGGCTACTTGCAAACAGAGGCTAGTCAAGGTTAAGAGAATAAAAGTGGGTATTTATTGAAGGGCCTTCAAAGGTACATCTTGAGCAGTCAAAAAGCTCCCGAGGGGATCCACCCAAGATAGCACCTGGGTCACTGGTTTTTCACACTTTTATAAGTTTGGTCCATTTGCATATCAGGGTTAATTCTCCAATTACAATTTCAGGTAATGATGTCATTACCCCAGGTTTGCTCCCCCTGTCCAGAGGCTCAGTTTACATATTTTGGGGCCTGGAAAAACAAGGTGTCCTTGAGTCCAGGCCCAGAGAGAGTTTGTTATGTCTAACCAGAATGGCAGAACAGTAGCTAACAGGCTATGGAGTTTTAGAGTTACACACTAAAGCAGTACAGGATCTGAAAAATATAAAAGCTAAATCCTAAGGCATCACTTCTGCAATCCAGTCTGAGAGACCCCTCTTTTTATCATGCAGACACATTAAGGCAAAGCACCAAGGGAGCAAGACAGGTGTGTAAGTTCAGCAGATATGATCAGCTGAAAGCCAGAGACTTAAAATGAAAAGCATTAGAGAAGCTGAAGTAGTCAGCTACTTCAGTAGCAGCTCTGTCTTTAATGGGTGCAGTGGTGGCTGCCACAATCGTGTCCTTTCATTTTAACACACCAATGACTATTATCTCATTGATACCAAGCTCTTGCCTCAGTTACATCTCTGGCACTGGATTCCCCAAGGTAGCAACAATAGGGCCATATGGTCGGGCCTATATGTCAATGTTTCATCTGTATATTTGCAGTAGTTTGAAGTTCAGAGGAAAGGGAAACTGAATGTGCTAACAAAGAAGTTGCTGCTTGTTTAAATTGTGTCTCCACCAAGAAAGTTCTCAAAGACCTCACCAAAGCTGTCTAGCACAGATACACACACCCTTAGCACATAACAGAGATAGACACGGGGGTATCCTCATCTCGCAGTGCCAGATAAAAATCCCAGAATAATCCTGAGAAGCAGTTTAGGGTGATGTCTATCCTCTGTTTTTGAGGAAGAACAAACAGTATATAACAGAGACATCATGAACAGGAGTTTAGCTGCCCACACAAATTCTTATCAGTAAAATACTACTTTCTGCAACGCTGTGCCACCCATAGCACACATAGCAAGACACTTGTCATAATGTGTGCTGTAAAGCTTTCTTTTTACAAAGCCCAAATTTATTCTCTTTCTCTCTTAGTGATGGAATTTAATCTATCAAACAATCGAGATTTTTTTTTCTGGTTAAAGCAGAGCTAGGAAGATCTGCCACAACTTCTTCTTTTAAACACTGTGCTGAAGAGGGAAATGGTTGAAACAAAAAGGTAAAAATGTCAAAAGATTATTCAGTGTCTGACACTCAGTGGTCAAAATCTAGTACTGCAGCTATAGAAATAAGAACTGCATCAAAAGTGACCCAGCTCAAAAGTGACCCCATTCAATGAACCAATAGAAATATTAAAGGACACATCATCTTCTATTTTTTTATTTGATTAGCATATGCTTTTAAAATATGGGATTAACACAATGAGAATTAAAACCAGGGTTTAAATTACAGATAACTGAACCTGAATAGAGGGCACAAAATTCAAAGACTCTAATTTAGTTACTTCAGAATCAATGAGATTATTTCTATTTGATCATTAATTTCTGAGAAGATAGATTTTGGGTTCTTCATTTCTGTGTCTTTAAAAATGCCGGTCACACTTCTGGCATATTTTAATGAAAATGGCAGTTTAGGCCTTTCACTTTGGGAAATTTTAGAAAAATGATATGAAAATGCAAAGTTAATCCCCTGAAAAAATTATCCACATGTAATCAATAAATTAATCTTAATTCAAAATAAACCATCAAACCAAAATAAATAGATACAGCTAAGAATTACTAATAAATTTCACAAAGATATTTAACTTGCTGCAAGAGAAATCATAATGCCACATTACATTGGTGTAAGGTAGGCAGTGAAATCACTTATAGCATAACACAATGTAAAAAATATATTCTAAAATAGAATAAAAATAAGATGTCCCCAAAAAGCCTCTCACTGCATGTTATCAGAAACATAGAGGCTTTGCTTTACATCTGCAGACTGAAATCCAAGCCAGACTGGTGCTGAACCCCAGCCAGAGGTGGTAGGCTTGAGCACATCATGTCCTGAGCATACTGGCTGTACTGCCACACCAGCTAGAAAAAGTGGTGTGACCCAAACACTCTGACCCAGGGAGTAGCCTTGGCTGGGGTGGTGGGGACCAGAAATGCAGGTTTAATCCTGCAGATTAAAGGACTCATGAACTACTCCAAGAAAATGGCAACACAAAACAAGAGACAGTCCATACCTTCTAGCATCCCATTTCATTTAGGGCATAGAAGTTATCCAAGAAAAAAAAATTAAAAGAGCTTGTAACTGAATGAAGGAGTTTTAGGTAAATTCTTATAAAATCCTTTTGCTTAGCAAAGGACAGGGTTTGACCAATGGTGTATGATGTTGTCAAGGAGAAACATTCCAATAAAGACATAAGAGATGTCAAATGGGAGCGCAAAATCAGAGATAAGTTTTGTCCTTCACTCCTTGAGTTTATGGACCAGAATATTCTAGATTAGTTTCAGAGCACTGGTGGCTTGGTTATGAAAGCCAGCCATGTACATTAGAAACACTTCTGTGTATCTTTTCAAAAGTTACATTTCTTTGCACAATAGGAACTTTATTATCCCAGATACGAAGCTGGATATGCATGGTATTTTTGACAAAAAAAAATATACTATCTTGAACCCAGAACATTTTGCAGACATGCCTTGACCCGAAAAAGAGAGACTCTGCAACCTCACTGTTAAAGAACATAGGACGGTCATTCCTTCAAAGAGGAATCCTCACGTTCCCAGGTCCTGGCCTTCTTGGATATCCCATTTTCTGCTGAAAGGCCAAAACAGCAGTGCACAAGCAATCCAGGAGCTTTCTGGAAGGTACTGATAATAAGTTCCTAAAACAGGTTGGTGCCTTAAGAGGCCTCCTAGAAACAGAGACTAGACAGGAATAAAGGAATAAAAGCAGGTATTTCTTTGAAAGGCCTTCAAAGGTACCCCCTGGGGAGCCAGGGGCCATTGCCAAGATGGACCCCAAGATGGACAAGAGGTCACGAGTTCTTCACACTTTTATAGGTTTGGTTCATTTGCATATCAGGGTTAATTCTCCAATTAAAGCTTCAGTTTAATGATTTAATTCCCCTCCGCTTGCTCCCCTCTCAAAGGCTTTTGATTTATACTTTTTGGGCCTAGGACGGTCTTGAGGAGGAGGCCTGGAGAGGCTTTGTTATGTCTACCTAGCACAAGAGAGCAGAAGTTAACAGGCTACAAGAAACTTCAGAGTTACACACTAAGCAGTACAGAATTTGAAAAATATAAAAGTTAAAACCTAAGGCATCAAGGTGATCACAGAGCCAACAAGGAGACGTGCTCTGCTGCACCTCATACTTACAAACATGAGAGAGCTTGTTTGGGATGTGAAGGTGGGAGCAGCTTTGACTGCAGTAATCACAGGATGCTGGAGTTCAGGATCCTGAGGGGAGGAAGCAACATAAAAAGAAGAATTCCCAGCTCTGGACCTCAGGAGAGCAGCCTCGGACCTCTTCAGGGAGCTGCTTGGAAGAACCCCATGGGATAAAGCTCTGGAGAGAACAGAGGTGAAGGAGTACTTGTTGATTTTCAGGGACCACCACTTACAAGATTGGAAATTATCCCAATTATTGTTCCCGTGTTTGGGAGGTCAAACCAAGGTGGCAAATGACCTGCATAGTTGAGCAAGGAGCTCCTGATTAAACTCAGGCTCCAAAAGGAAACATACAAGGTTGAAGTAGGGCCAGGTTATGCAGAAGTATAGGGACACTGTCTGAGCATGTAATAGGGTTAGGAAAGCCAAAAATCCATTGGAGTGAAATCTGATGAGGGATGTGAATGGCGACAAGAAATGTTTCTACAAGTACAGAAACAACAAAAGGAAGATGGAGGAAAATGTGGGTTTGCTGCTGAATGGGGCTGGGGACCTGGTGACAAAGGACAGGGAAAAGGCCAAGATACTGAATGCCTCATGTTTGTATCAGTAAGACTGGCCTTCAGGAACCCCAGACTCCTGAGTGGAAGTCAGGAGCAAGGCAGACTTATTCTTGGTAGAGAAAGGTTAGGGAATATTTAAACAAACTGGAACTTACATGGCATTGTTACGATGCGGTTTAAACCCAGAAAAGCAAAGAAAGCTAAGTCTCTGTGCATAAACTGGAAAGAACTTAGAGAAGGTTCAAAATATTCCCAAAAGTGACATTAAAACCAAATGAGGTTAGATGTTGGTGCCAAAAAAATGATGTATTTTATTTAATAGTAGAGAGGCAAAGAGAAGGAAAGAGAAAAGAAAGAAAGAAATGGAAGAAGTGTGCGTGGGGGGTTGGGGGGACAGGGAGAGGTGACAGGGGTTAGGTGGAACTATATCACCCATCCGAGGGTCCCAATGATGTCTCGTCGCTCCCCTCCATCTGCTCTGCTGGTGGTGAGGGTCCCCCATCGCTGCTGTGGCCACGCTGCCACACGGCGCCACACACCAGAGAGTGCAGAATCCCGTGGATTAATGCACACTTTGGGCCAGGTGGGAACGCCCACGTGTCTCCCCTTGCAGGGGCCAGATTGACACTGTCCCCTGCAACACTGAGGGTCTGTTGCATCACCTCCGGTGCTCTGGGGCAGGGTCTGGGCACCCCTTTGAGGGGGGCCCCTGTGATGGGACATGTCACCCCCTTCTGCTGTGGATAAGCTTCTCCCCCCCCGGTGAGGAGCCCTCAGCTGGGCTCCTCTGCACAGTGGAGGATGGGCAGTCTCTGCACCTCTGACCACAGGCTTTTCCAGGACACCCAAAGCCTCTCCTCCCCCCACCCTTTGGTGCAGGGGGTCTGTGTGAGCCTGGCAGCTGATAGCCCTGGGGCTGTGGTCTCCCCCTTGGAGGCGTTAAGCGTGTGCTTTGTGAATGTCCCCAGCCCTGAGTTGTTACTTTATCTTATCTTCATCAGCAAGTAGTGTAAGGCCTCAGACAGGGCCCCATTCAGGACGTGGTAGTCTTCTCTGCAGCTTTTGTAATACAGTTTTAAAAGTCCTTCATGAAAATGTTTGTCATAAATTATAATATCTCAGTCTCTGACAGGCATCTGGCAGGATGCACCTGTGGTGGCCAGTGAGTCTACAGAACAAGGGACAAAGAGAGTCCACTGGTGGGACAGTCCCTAGCACCAAAAGATCCTCCCCAGGTTAGGGTGGACAGAAGAGGCTTCCCCCAGGACACTTTGCTTTGGTATGCTAATATACCCCAGTTCTGCTTCCCTGGTTGGCCCCATTGTCCTCGTCGCCCTTTGTTACCTTATATGTCCCTGCCCTAGAAGGTTCTCCACTCCAAGTTCCCCCCATTGGCCCTTGCCCCATTGACACTCCCCCAGAGTTTCCTTATTTGTTCGTTTACTCTAGTCCCACCTGTGTACTGCCCCCATGCTCTCAGATCATTGGTCTCTGATGCTCACCCTGCTCCAGTATATAAACCTGGGCCCTCCTGTGTTTTTGTCTTCATCCCTTAATGCGTGTGGCTGCAATAAATCTCATCTGTGGAACCCCATACGGAGGCCCTTGCTGCCTCTTTGCTGTCAATCCATTTTAAGGAGCTATCCGTGTGTGTGCGTGCACGCGTGTGAGTGTGTGGTGGTCCTGCCGAGCAGCTTCGCCTTGGAGACACTTTTAGGAAGGTCGTGGCGCCTCATTATCCGGCACCACCAAGCTGGAGACCGTGACATGCACCCACAGGTTCTGAGGGAGCTGGATGATGTCATTGCAAGGCCACTCCCAATTGTCTTTGAAAGGTCCTGGTGTTCAGGGAGATTCCTGAGGACGGGATGTTGCTTCTATCTTCTTGAAGGGCAAGAAGGAGGATCTGGGGAACTACAAGTCAGTCAGCCTCACCTCAGGCCTCAGAAGGTGATATCTTCATTAATAACCTGGAGAACAAGACAGAGGGCACCTTCAGCAAATTTTCAGATTATACATAATTGGGAGGAATGGCTCTCCATCAGGAAAAACGTTGCCAGGAGGTAGAGGGAGGTAATCCTTTCCCTCATGTCTGCCCTGGTGATACACATCTTAAGTGCTGGGACATGGTTTGGGCTCCCCTGCGCAAGATTCTGAGGAAGGGCCATAGAGATGACTCAAGGATCAGAATATCTGATGTATGGAGAGAAAGCTGTGCCTATTCAGCCTGGAGAAGAGAAGCCTTGGAAGTATTTTATCAATGTGTGTAAATACCTGGTAGAAGGAAATGATAAAGATGGACCCAGGCTCTTTCCACTGGCATCCAGTGACAGGACAAGAAGCAATGGGCACAAAATGAAATGCAGGAAATTTCTCTTCAACATAAGTTTTACTTTCTACCTTTTTCCACAGGTTGCCCAGAGAAGCTAAGGGGTCTTCATCCTTGAAGGTACTCAAAATCCAATTGGACACTTCTTGAGCAAGCTGTTTTGGGTGACCTGATTGAGTAGGAGGTTGGGCTAGATGATCTCCATAGGTCCGTTCCAACCTCAACCACTCTGTGACTGTGTGAAAAATGTGGCTTTGACTTCATTTTAGCAATGGACTCCCACACAACTGTTTCTTTGGCCATGCTTGAAAGGCACTTAGTCAAGCCCAGAACAAACAGAAGTTACAAGAGGTGGTGGAAACAAAATTTTTCTTTCTAGCCCAGGAACCCTAAACATGCCAAAACAACCTACAAACAAACAAACAAAATGTTCTTGAAAAGCTTTAGGTACTTTCAGCATCCTGAGGAGAAGATTCAGTGCACCAAAGTTAAGCTGTTTGTGAAATATTCTATAAAAGTGTCTTTATCCTCTTTATCACCTTTAGCCTATAGAAGTGTCTTTATCATCTTAGAAAGTGTCTGTAACAAGCTTAGAGGACAGTCCCCAAGTCATTCACCCAAGGTGAACCAGGCAATGTACAAATAGTTATAAACCTAATATTTTTGTCTCAATAATTCAGTTATAAATAATAACTGAGTACTACAGAAGGAGTGAGAGAGGAAATTTCATTACTGCCAGTAATGTTTATTCTCACCTCTATTAGGCATTACATGATACCTTGAGCAGCAAAGAAATATTCCTCATTAAAATAAAATATCTCTGTTGGCTTTAGCTTTTCGCTATACCGACAGCATGAAAGAGGGCAGTTATAAGGTAAATTTTTCATTTGATGAATGACCTGCAAATGTGGTAAGTGCTGCACATCCTCAACATCTGTTAAAACTGTTGTACTGTTGTACAATGTGCTGTATGTAAGGAACAGATGTAGCAAAAGCATTTACTGGGAGAGCTTTGTAAAAATCTTCAAATGTCTTCTGAGGACTGTTTGTCATAGTTTTTTTGTCTGTGAAGTCATGTTCTTACCTTTAGAAATCTATCCAAGTAGAGTAATAACTGTTTTTTAAAAACAGCTTAAAATCTCTTCCTTAAAAACAACAGTAAGAATAAGTGATGTAAAAAACACAATTTAAAATGTCATTAGGTAGGATAGGTTAAAGTTTTTCTCTTTGTAAACTTTTTTCATAAATAAGAGATGTTTGTAAAAAGTCAGGAAAAAATGTCTAGGTATTTTTGAAAAGCAAAAATACAATCAACTAATACACAAACAAACAAATAACCATTTATCAGCCAAGACAGGACCTGGGGACTAGTATAGTCCTCTAACTCTCAGGGTAAGGGAGTATAATTCTGGAGATAAAATCTAATATTTTGAGGACAGAATTAAAATCTCTACCTGTTTAAATAGGTGTATTTCTGGATTCTTACCAAGGCACTTGGATTATTGGCTAGGTAAAAATGAGATGATGAAAGAGAATGCTGCTTTGCAGTATGTCCTGTTCCCACAGACATAATTGTTAAAATCAGACTTACATACATGCCTGAATACATACATGTACATGTATTATATTCCATGTATCCAACAGCACGAAAACAAGTTTCCTCCACATTAGGAGTGAAAATGCACTCTGAAAATCAGGCTACAGCCTTTTCAACTGTTTGAAGATAATGTAACTGAAGTTACATCCAGACCTCTAGTTACCAGCTTCTGTGTCAAGAAAATCAAGGCTGCTGAAGTCTGCTGTGATATCACAGGAATATGTTTGGAGGATGCTGTTTCACCAGTAGCTCTTCATCTTGAACTGACATTTCTCACTGTTCATATCCATCAACGTCAAAAACTATATCAGGTTTTACAGCAAACTTTCTACACTTGCCTTAAAGGGTGTCAGTCAGCCTATGCTGTGCGCAGTTAGATGGGCTCAGTGGGCAGCAGGACTCCAAACTGTGCTGAAATGCAGCCTGCACCAACACTCGTGTGAGACACGGGGCTGTCCTGACAGCAGTGATGCTCAGAGGAGGACATGCTGCTCCCCACACAGCTGATGCTTCCCCCTGCCATGACTGCAAGAGCTTTCCACTGGAAGTGGGAGTTAGTGTTACTATGGTAAAGTGGTTTTGCTTGTGTTTGTTGAAAGGTATTTAATAGTAAGTGTAGGGTTGAGTGGATGTGTCATCTGCCAGTCTCTGTACACATGGAATAGAAGAGAGGGAATCTGAGCATTCAACTTGTGTCCCCTGATAATTACCTGAGGGTGAGGGGCGGGTGCTGGCTGCATCACCTCATCTCATCTCATCTCATCTCATCTCATCTCATCTCATCTCATCTCAATACCTTCTTTTGAATTTGGGCCTTTGGAAGATAGATTCTGAAGACAGGAGATATAATGGTAAAATTAAGATCTCAAACAGTTTGCAGATCAGGTCCTACAAGTAGAAGAGTATTCTCCTCTAGAAAGGATACTCATTTAAAACAGCTCATGAGAGAAAGGACTGCAGGACGCTGCAGGATTGTGTTCTGATGTTTTTGTAAGTATCCATCTATATCATCTCCACTTGGACAGATTCTTCCAATTCTTCTTTTTATTTTCTAAATATATCATTGGACATCACAATCTGATAGTGAAAACACTATATAGGTCCCAAAAGGGCAAGAGGTATTGAGCTTGCACATTTAAGTGGGTATAACTAAGATGATGATCATTCCAAGATTTGTAAGTGAAACTTTAGTACTGATGGCAGTAAACCTCCAAACCCTGAAAAACTACATAAAAAGTTCAAGTTGATTTCCAGTCACAAAAAGCAAGAACTAACTGCAACTAGAATCCTCTATAACACGACTCAGTTCCATCCATCATAAGACTCACATTTGACCATTTGTATATTTGAGGATGCTTAATGAGATCTCAAACCAGAGATGTTCTTCTAACATTGCTCCAGACAGTAGCTTAGTTTTCCTCTCCATGAATGAAATTTCTAGTGAGTTAAGTCCTGCAGCTTTTCACTTGCCATAAACACCCGAGGCAGTAAGATAACCATCAGACCTCTTCCTGATACAGAGAGTACAGGGTATAAGGCCTCTACCATGGCTAATCAGAGGAGAAGGAATAAACAGCTTTCATCCTATAATTAGAAGTAGGCTAACTATAAAGATATTAACAAAACAGAGCAATTAATGCAATGAACAAGCAAGATTAGTCTGCTTAGAAGCTATGTAACAGGAAATTAATTTTCTATCTTTTTCATGGCAAAGAATTGTCAGAGGGAAATAAACAGGAAATAGGAAGATCCTACTACCAGTTTGGAAAACTGGGGGCATAGCTGCCCTTTTGTTTGCTCCTTTAACTCCTTTGGGAATAAAAAGAAGAGGAATGCACCCAAGATGAAGAAAAATGTCCAGCTATAATCAATGCAAAGGTGCTGAGAAGATCTATTACAAATGCAACTGAACCACAAATTTCAACACAGCTTCTTCCACAAATCACATATAAATTGGGGGGTGTTCACAGTATATATTACAGTGATTTTAAATCACATTCTACAAGAAATAGTTTTTTCAGCAAGTCCCCAGTTTCTCTGCTGTTTGCACTGGTGGTGTTAAATTCCACCTTTCAAAGAACCAACAGCAGCTACAGAGTGCAAAAGCTTGAGAGCTTCAGAAAATGTCTTGCATGCATAAGAAAGTGTACACTGTATGGCTGGAAAATGAAATTTGGTGGGTTTTTTCTTCCATCTTATTTTTGTGCTCCTACCAAGAAGGGACACAGATTTTCATAAAGGAAGAATAAAGTGATCTCTTCCTATTTATTTGTACTATTTGTAGCATACTTATCTGTTTCCTCTCCTTCCTAATGCTACAGATTTATAGTGCCAACAAAAGTAATGAATGACCTGAATTCACCTTAAAATCCCAGGAAGCTTGAATAGCCTTTATCCACTGAAGTAACACTGCTTTGGATAATAAACTCCTAACTGGACTGACAGAAGTCAAGTCTTTGTTGAATTCCTCCTCTAATCATCTCAATACAGAACAAGCTGTTTACTTTAATGTTTATTTTCTTGTAACACAACAAGACTTCATTGTTGGAATCACTGCATAAATATGGAGCTGAGAAATAGTCACTAGTGAACATTATTCATGGATGTAGAGGTCTTAAATGATTCAGACTCTGATTCACTCACATCCTCAATAATTATCACCACAAAAGCAAACACATTTTAAAGAACAGGTTGTGAAATTAATGTTCTGAAGAATTTATAAAACAAAACCTCTACAGATTTTTTTCAAGTTCACTATGAATTATTACTGACTTCTAATAGCTCAATCAGGAGTCTTTCAAGCAACCACAGTACATGGATTTTTTTTCATTATTAGAACAAAAGAGAGTTGTTAGGTAACTGGAAACTTTTAGAATTACTTTAGGTCAATTTAGGCCCATTACTGATATGGTTCTGCTATCATTGAGCATATGTGTGGTTTAAGTCACTTATAAGTGAGGTTTAAGATTATTTTGTAGAAAGCAGAGCAACTCTGTGAACATCCATAAGAATCTTCACTCAGCACTGAGCCAAAGACTTGGGGAGATTTACTGTAAAATTCTTGGGGACATCTATCTAAAAATTAGCAGTAGGTTTATTTCCTTCTGTTTTCAATTTAAATTAGCCCTATAAGAGAATTTTAAAATATCTTTAAAAGCTCCATCACATGCAACATAGAGAGCAGCCAACCTGAGATTTGGGATAGGTAACTGACAAACATTTCTGTCCTCAGCCATGGCAAAGATGTTCTAAAGAGCTCAAGAGGTTCTTGGAAGTCTTAGCTAGTTGGCCAAATATTGTATGTTGCAGTCCTATCTCAGAACCCCTGACTTCATTAATTGACTGTACCATGTGGCATTATGATTTCATTGCAATATTGTGTTTTCCTAGCTTTGGTTTTCAGTCACGGAAAAAAGAGTGTTTGCAACACTGGGTGATGCAAATCAACCACAGAGCAAAAGGTAATTGAAGAACAATTTGATGAATATTCCTGAAAATCAAATATGGTTGTGCAGGTGAAAATCAGATCACAATCCTATCATGAGTGAAGAAAGGGGCTAATATTTTGCAAATGGTATGAGGCAATATTCACTTTTAACTTTAGTATTCATTGGAACCTTTGAATGCCTACAAAATCTGAAGAAATTCTCTCAATCTACTTGATGTCTGCCAAGGTGTAATGGACTGATGCTATACCTAAGGTTTGCCTCAAAACTAGAAAAGATTGGTCTAAACAATGAAGTAACTATCTAGTATTTTTTTATATTTGCCTGGGTCACCAGGGAAACAGCAACTAAAAGTTCTGTTTACTTCTTGAAAAAGGTCTTGAGGAGCAGGTTGGACTAGATGACCTTCAGGTGTCCTTTCCTACCTTCTTGATACTTTGATTTTATTTTCAGAGATAGCTTGCACCAAGATCAACAATTAACATTTAACATAGAAACCTTATGTTTCCTCCTCTAGACTTAATGATGTTCTACCTGATTTGCACAGGTTGCACAGTCATAGAAAATAGGGCTAAAAGAAGAGGGTGCATATAGTTGTCTCCCTTCAGCTAGTCCATGATAATAATTTAATTATGAATCTGGTGTCTATAATAATTTAATAATGCAAGTTCTGTTAGTGCCATAGGACTCCAAATGGGCAATCAAAGACAAAGTTTATTCCATGTAGAAAATACATCCATCCAATTTCATACATTTTTCAGTATAGATCTTGGTCTTGAAAATCTTGGGATGATACAAGATTAAGTTATTGACTAAAGATTATGCCCTAGGAACCATCCTATCACCATTCCAGAGCAATAATGCTACAGCTACTTCCACTGAGTGCATGGAGATTTCTGATGACTGAAAATGGATGGTGTTAGATTTTCTTCAGTGGTACCCAGTGACAGGACAAGAAGCAGTGACCAGAAACAAAACCACAAGTAGTTTCACCTCAACATGAGGAAGAACTTCCTTACATTGAGGGTGGCAGAGCACTGGAATAGGCTGCCCAGGGAGGTCATTCCAAACCCACCTGGACTCATTCCTGTGTCACCTGCTCTGGTTCACCCTGCCTTGGCAGAGGGCTTGGATGAGGAGATCTCCAGAGGTGCCTTCCCACCCTAACAATTCTGTGATTCTGTGAAAAGGTGTTGGGTTTGAGTAGTTTTGGTTGGCTGGGTTGTTTTTTTTTTTTTTTGCTTTGAGAACATAGTCAAAGCAGAGGACAGAAAGTAAATGTCATGGAAAATAATGAAGCAAGAGAGAAAGAACATATAAGGCTGGAGTGCAAGAGATAAAGAAGAAAACAGTTGCAATTTTTCAGGAGAAAAAAGTAGTAAGGGAAATCAAACAGTCATAATGAGCCTCAGATAAAAAAGTGGTGTGAAACTCTTAAAACAATAGATGTAAAAAAGACTGTGCGAAATCTTTGGCAATGCATCCAGTCATTCCAGAATGTCTAATCATCAGACAAAACATTTCATAAATTATTTTGAATTATTATTTTGATACATGATTTCTAGAATTTAAGATATTTGGATATTTCAGTGAAAAAAACAAACATGAAAACAAAAACAAAACAAGCACACACACGCACAAAAAAAAAAAAGACAGAAAAAACCCCAAAATACAAGTTTTGGTTTTAGCCCCAGGGTTTGTGATGTTTTGGTTTGGTTTTTTTTTTTTTTAGGTTTTCTAGGGCTGGCACCTCACTTGGACAATGGATCCTTCCTGAGTGCCTCTGTGTGTTTTAACATTGTGTTCAGATGCAGGCAGATGTCATCTGTCATTCATCTATCTATCAAGGGAGACAACACACAGGAAGATAGGAAGACGTGATAAACTCAAAAATTACAGAATGAACAGCATAATTCAGCTTTAGTTCTTCACCAAAAACATAAGCCATACCTTTCTCCCATTTTATTTCCCTCTTACTGATCCGAGGACTCTTTATTTTGTATGAAGCATACAAATGTGCTGAATTTGAAAGCTATTCTAAATAGCTATTCTGCTTCTAAACTTCTTAGTCTCATCACATTTTGAAAATAAAATAAATACAGTCTGCACCCACTCTTCCAGTGATTAGAGAAAGGATAAACATTCAGAAAACTTGGGAGACTTACTTCTATGAAAATTATGTCAACTTGTTCATGGATATTTATAAATTCAATTCAGATTCATTGCTTTGAAAAACCCTAATTTTTTTTGTTGTTGTTGTTTCCACATAACTGTTGCCACTATGAATGCCTCTGTTTTGAACAAAACTGCAATGGATCAATAGCCATAAGGTTTAAGAGATTCCTAACAAGAAGTTACACTTTCTGTGCTTTTATCCAGAATTCCCAATCTGAGTACATCCAGAAAAGACACACATCAGCCAAGTTTCCTGGACCAGAACTGCAGACCTGAATGTTATCTAAAGTTAGATCATCACACTACGCTACACAGATTTTGTCATCCTCTCACTCCTCCTGTTCTGAGGTAGTCAAACAGTTATTCCAAATCTAAACTGTTAGTAGGCAAATTATGGAATTTACATCCAATACCATAATCCAGTTCTTCTTTGTGGAACTTCAGAAATTTGCCTCTAGAAAATGTGGACTTAGAAAAATGTGAAGATGTTGACTATGTAAGATCTTCAGCCTAAAATGTTGATCCTTAAGTGAGTTAGTTGCCCATTCCCTTAGAGGTCATGGAAGCATCCTGGACTTGTATTATTTGCTCAGGAAATGTAAATGGAAATATTTTATATGTTTGAAATATGTTAATATGTTTGAAAACATCTTACTGAGGTGAAATGTGTCACAAAGTGATACAAAAGGACATCAGTGGATAAGAAGAAAGAGAAATTGTACTGAACAACTAATTCAAATTCTTCAATGAAAAGTATATTGTTGGGGAAGATGAAACAGGAAAGCCTTATAAATATGATTGCCTGACAAAAGATTTTGGGAATATGAAAACTACAGGCAACATCGAAATGAAAGCCACTTTTGAAATACCAAGTCTTAGTTACTGAACAACTGGAAAACAATGGTATGGCCGACTGAAGTAATCCCCTCTTGATGGAACAATACCCTCTGCTTGCAGGCAGGTCCAAGGGTCAGAGCAGACCCTACTAGCTCAGCAGAAGGGGTCCAAAGAGTAGTTTTTAGAAGTTAAGATGTAACACTCTATGGTAATATAAGAACTCTTATAGGCTGTATGTAAATGCTATAGGATTTGTATCTTGTATTAGATTGGTTAGTGACAATTAGAATATTCAGTGCAGAAGATGATTTATTGTATTGTAACCAGGACTTCAGACATTCCTTACTACTACTTCCACTCCTGCTCTTACTTCCTCTCTTGCTCTTACACTCTCTCTCTCTCTCTCTCTCACCCGTTCACTCTCTTGCTCTCTTGGGCCTGCTCAGAGCTGAGTCTGGCAGCTCTGAGCAGTGCCCCTGTACCCACGCTCTTACAATAAACTGACTGTGTCCCAAGACCTGCCTATAGAGATCTCTCGTCTCTGTCTCCGTCCCGCCCGTAACCTACAGTATATTTAAACTGTACCTGTCTGTAATGATATTACTGTTGCTTTTACTGAACATTCACACATCCCATTTTGTCAGTAAAATAGCAGCAGATAGAAGCTTCCCCTGGTTTTCACATTTCTCCCATGCCTCTCAAGCCTGAGGGCTGCTTTTCCCTTCCCATACTGCCCAGGGTCACCCTCTGCACAGACAGGTTGTTCTGTCTCTCTAAGCAGGTACAAAACTTGGGCTGTCAAGTCTTCTTCCACTCGCTTCTTCAGCTGACAGTCCTTCAGCTACAATTCAACCTCCAGCAGATGAACTCAGATTTGCCTGGAACCTACCTCCAATTTTATACTATCTGTTCTGGGGTTTAAAAAAAATACAGAATTTGAGGCAAAGTTTTCAGAAGGGATCTGTACAGCAGGACAGCTGATGCTGCCGTCGTTAGTCCTCGTGACAGTTTGTGCTTCACTCAGCCTTAGATCATTTTCTTCCACAAAGCTGCACCTAACAATTACTTTTGGTGTCTGTTGCAGAGCTGTCAGCTCCGCATCAGCTGTCAGGAGGCTGAATTTCACTCCGTCTGTGTCTCATCCCCATGGCCCTGACTGACAGGCGTCCTGCAGTGTGTGCATCTGACTGCCCCAGTGTGCTGCCAACCTGCTTCTCCCCCAGATCAGGCTCACACCCTGGGGGCTTTAAGCTGCCTGGTGATGGAAAAATGCAGGTTGCAGTGAGGGCCAGCAGTGCAGGGAAGGAAGCACAAGCTGCTGACAGAGGATCATATTCCACTCCTAGATCCCTGGGTATCAGCTTCCCTTTCCTCCCCATGGGACTCCTTATTACCTCAACTCTGTCAATCAGGTGCACAGACCTCATCTTTGTCCCTCCAAACAGTGCCAGGACTAAGCACCCAGCCATGCCACCCTCTCTGCATTATCTTGGAGCTGTACATCATAGTGACACAACATAATATTTTGTGTAGAAATCAAGACAGCTTTTAAAAAGATCCAGTATTAAATGTGCAATGATACCACAATGAAGAGAATACTCTAAGTAACTATTTGCAATATAGTCCAATTCTTTGAAAAACATTACTTTCGTCTTTGAGATGAAACAATCTTCTTTTGTAACTTGCAGAAAATATGTGTGGGTTCTAAGAACTTGTATGCACAATAAATCTTCAGTATCAAGTGCATAAAACCCCCCACAAATTACTGGCTTCTTGAGCCAATGTCAGTCCAAAATGACCCTGCTGAGCCACATTACCTGTGTGACTGAAGTGACTCCTGACTGACCCAAGAAACGCGTGTTGCTCTCCATTTTTAACAAGCAGGTTTCATTTGGCTGCTAACCAGCCACAAAGTGAGATATTAACAGAAAAAAAGCCACACAAAATAACATAACAATGCTGCAAGCTTGTCCTCCTTTGTTTATATCTACTACAATCTAAAGTCAAGATGCAAAAAGTTGGTTTTCATTTTCTTTTATATATCAGTGTACATATGCACACATACACACATTCCAGTTTCTTTTAAGACTGTAAAATAACAGGTTATTTCTGAAAATTGGTCATTAAGTACTTAAAAAAGAAAAAAATAGTAAGACAAATTTGTCTTCCACAGCACAGCTGAATTAAAAGACATGGAAAGGTCCTTCTCTAACCCCCCAAATCTCTTTGCTTTATTCTACACTAACACTGGAATTATTGTTTCCCAAAAGCATCTCAGCTGTTATAAGAAAAGTCATAATTCTGTATTTTCAGATATCATTTTGATGTAGTTATTTCAGAAGTTGTTTGAAATAACAGGAGAGTGCCCATTTTCAGCATTTAGTTACAATTGCTCCGGATTTTTCTCACAAAAGAATGACACCTGCAATAAAAATCATACTGGTGCCAAACGCTTTTATTGTTTGATTTTTTTTTTTTTTAATCTCTTTCAACTGAGAAAAGTAAGGCTGAAGTTGGGGAAAACATTTTTTTTCTGGTGTGTATGAGTGGGTGTGAAAATTACTTCTCACTCTTCCCTAAAACACATTTTCCCCTCTCTTTTAAATGTGATGGGAAAAACCTTAAAACAACCAATGGACAGGGAGATATCAACTCACTTTTTTTTCACAGTTAAACAAGATTCACATTTGACTTCATCTCACAAATTCTCTATGGCAGCAGGGGTGGAGACAGCTCACACATGGGACAAGAATGGGACAAGTCAGGGCTGGGCAGGTGTGATCTGATCATGTAAAGCAATGAGCTTGCCACCCTGGGAACAGGATGACCATGCAGGATCAGAGTTAGAAAAAAGGCCCAGACTTGTCAGCTGTAGTACTCTGACTCTGGCACAAGAGAGTGAAAAGCAGAAAAGTCTCAGCATCTCCCTGGAATCACAGGGAGGAACTCTCAGCAATTCCCTTGGGTGGGATAGCAGAAGAACCTGAAGCTGCTGAGCAATCCATACTTGATCTACACTGAAATCATACCTGATCTATAACTGAAGGGCTGTTGTAATGCTAGGTTTACTTTAGCAAGATGCAGCTTTCCTGAGAGCTCAGCAGAGCTGCTTAGGGCAGTGCAACCATCGTTGCCCTCCCGTAGTCCATTTCGGATGGCTCTGTGGTTTTGCTCCGGCAGCTGTCAGCGTTACAACCAGTGATGGAGAAGGAGGCGAGAAGGGTCTCTCCATAAGGTTTTAAGACGATCTTTAAATAGTTACACCCCTTCCCAGCCATCCCCAGAGGCAGAGAAACCTGGTGATCTGGCACAGGGGAGTTTTGTCAGGGGCTCAGGGGCGGTACATGGGAGGTGTTGGGGTATAGGAACCAATAGGGAGAGTCCGAGGGAGTGGCTGGGGCTAGGGGCAAGGAACGGGGGGAGGAACAATGTGGGATAGGAAAAGTAATGGGTGAACAGGTCACCACATCTCCCCCTTTACATATTAAATTGAAAAGGGAAGGGCATAATTTTTATACAACAGAAAAAATGGTAAAACAATGCAAAATAATTAAATTAAAAATGATGAGGCAGCTGCTTGTTGTTGACTTTGGAGATTGGTGCTGGCTGAGTTCTCACACAACAGCTGCTTTTGTAGCTTCTGCTGAGGCTGCTGGGATGGCATCTTTTTGGTTGCTACTCACTGCTTTCACTCCAGGTGGCATGGCAAACGGGGAAGGGGGGTGCTGTGCCGCTGTTTCTATGCCAGGGGTGCACAGAGCCGCCGACACCCTCGGGGCAGGCCGGGTCGCATGGTCCCCATGCCAACCCTGCCTCGCGGGTCCGGTCCGGGGCCGGGGCTCTTCACTGGCACAGCCGCTGCTCTCACACCGATACTACTTGGGGCTGGGCTGGCCCTGCGCAAAGAGCTGTTTGATTATTTTCACCTTAAACAAAATTGGTGCAGTGGAAAATGCTCAGAGCCCTCCAGGAATGCCTCTGGAGTTTCGGAATAAAAACCCAAACCACCTAACATACAACCAGTTTGCAGCAGACCTTTGGTGAATACAACACTCTTGCTGTGAACTGGTGCTTTTCTGGTCAGCTGAGCTACTGATGACAGGGAGATGGAGGTGGTTCTTAGTCCAAGCCCCTTTCCTAGCTCTTGCTCATCTCAATACCTGGTTTTTACAGTGCTCTGCACAGGTTTTACTATCTCATTCTTGGAGATGGGGGAAGCAAGGCAAGGGTCAGCAGGAGCACAGGTCAGCAGTGGGCCTTCCCCAGCCTCACTGTGCAGCTGTGAGTCTGGTTTTCTCACATGCAGACAAGCTGGTGAGATCAAAACACTTGTCTATTTTTTCTAGCTATGCTAATCTGGGCCCTTACAGTTCATTTATCACTCTTACCAGCTTTAAATAATAAAAGAAACTCTGAAGCTCTGAGGCAGTGATGCCCAGCGCTGCTGTGTCAGATGGATCTGGAACAGCGCTAGAGAGAACAGAAAAACAGGACAGAACAACATGAATAGAGCAAATTATCTATTCTTCTGGAAAAAAAACCCTCTCACCAGCTTGCATAACTTTATTTTTAAGCTGCCTAATTAAAACAAACAAACAAAAAAACCAAATAAAAACCTTACTGTTTATTGAATAGCTCTAGGCACCAAGAGCTGCAGTCCTCAGTTTTGACACATTGGGAAGAGAAACACTGCTTCCAGATCTTTTCAGTATCTCCTCTCTTGACATGTGGGACACTTTGTGCAAAATGGATGTGAAAGGGTCCAGAGCAAGAAGTTGTGGCCTGAAGATGTGAAGGTCTTCTGAGAGCAGACCTGCAACAGCAGCACTTCCCTGGGGCTCTGCAATTGCCATCCCACATAGTGATCCTGAACACCGTGGGGTGTGTGGGGCCACTAACTCACCAATCCCAGGAAGCCAAGGCACCAGGCACCCCAAGCCACAGCTGGAAAAGGGCCACCAGGCAGCATCACGAACCACCAAGGGGTAGGGCAAGACTGAAGAAAACAAAACAGGAGCTAGGAACATGTGTGTCAATGACAACGTGCAAGATCTGACAGGCCTGTAAATTAAAATAATCAGCATCACATCACATCTGGGTGGGGTCTTCACTTTGCAAGGTATTGCATTGCTTATTAGAGGGGATAATAAAAGAAGGGAAGCATTGCAGCAGGAGTTGAAGCTTATTCAAACTTCAGAAATGACTTGCATTTGGGAACTACCATTAGATTTTTGCCTCAAATAAGAGCCACTCAAGTCCCCAAGAGTGATGTGGTTGCTCTGAAACACCAAATCAAGAGTAGGTGGTGGGTTTTTTTGAAGAAAGTCCAACCAGCTTCTTCACTGATCAGGAAAGAAACTACTAGGTGAAATTCTGGGCTGGCCAGAAAAACTGATTCTGAAGATTCCCTAGCGCCACTTCTCCTTTTCTTCCTGGCCTTGCCTACTGGATTTACTCTTTAGTTCTCTCCCAGTACAGAAAGAGAACTTCTCTCCAGCAGCTTCCAGAGAGGAGGACTTGGCCTTTCCTCCAACTGAAGAGATAGGTTGGAACTTTAGCGCCAATCACTGAAAGGCCTCTGTATTTGGAATGAAGACAACCCTGAAGTGAAAAGCAGTTGGGAAAACTGAGGTTCTATAACCTCTCAGCCTCCTTGCCACTGGACACACAGAAGAGGACAGTGCCCCGCTTTTTGCTCCCAGAGGAAAATGCCCATCAGAAACTCTGGTCTGTGCCTTGCAGATGGTTTTGTTCATGCTGGGTGGCTTAGATTCTGTGCGATAAATAGCAGAGGAAAAGGATTTCAAACAGTGACTCAGGTTTATATTTCCTCTGCCATCAACCTGCCAAGGACCCTTCTTAATTATAATTTTGTCTGGAGTTTCAAGTAAGATTGAGACTACAGTCAACTATTTTCCAGGTCCATTCCCTCCCCATCTTCTCACCAAGCTGTGACCTTTAGAGAATAGGCTTTAGAGGCTCTTAGAACAGGCTGCCCAGGAAAGTGGTGGAATCACTAGCTCTGGAACTGTTCAAAAAACATGTAGATGTGGTGCTTAGGGACATGGTTTACTGGTGGACCTCGCAATCTTAGGTTAATGGTTGAATTCAATGGTCTTAGAGGTCTTGTTGAACTTTAATGGTTCTCTGAATAAATGCAGCGGTTTTCAATAGAGAATGGAAAGAATGAGGCTGCAACTTTGTGAAAGTGTCAAGAACACTTTGTAATGCCTGTGCAGCTTTAAAATGGCAAGGAAAGGAGAATGCAGGAATATAACATAGAAAATCAGCTAGCTGCCCTGCAAACATCTCATAAGGCTGCCTAGCTAGCATGCACTGGAAGAGGCAATTTACAGCATGTGCCAGAATTTCCTAATCTTGGTCTGGTTCCACAATATTAGTCCTATTTATAGATTGCAAAATTAGAATAGACCGGCGTGATTTTTTTGTCTGATACTCTGTTTGAGACTTGAACATTCCCCAACATTAATCCAAGAGTCAATTTAGCTAGTCCATTAGTTTTCAACCTTTTACAATTTGCATACCTTTAAACTTTCCAGTAGATTTGAAGATGCTGTATGCAGACTGACAATCAACATGCACTTCTGAGTTACCTCTCTAAGATCCCCTCACAGTCACCCCTGGACCACCAGTTGTTAACAGACACATAAAAAAAAAGCACATATACTTTCAAAAAGCATCCAATCTTAATTTAAAATAAATTACATGAAAATTTTAAATTGAGGAAGAAGGAGTCCCTCGCAACGTTGTTTAAGAAATTACCCTCATGGTTTAAAGCTCTCCTTTTCTCACATGAATTTCTCTGGTTTCATCTTCTGGACAGTATATGCTCTGCCTGTTTGCCAGCTAGGCTGAAAAGCCCTCCATTACCGTGCTCCTCTCCTGATGTGGACTCTCAGAGAGTGATTGCATTGCCCTTTTGCCTTCTCTTTGATAAGTTAAATGGATTAAGCTTCCCCCAGCCACACTACAGGGCATATTTCCCCACCCGTTAATCATTCCCCATTATAATGTAAACAAAACCAAAATGTATTCAATACATTCTTCATATTTCTCTGTTCATACTTATGTTACTGTCTGGTTTAAAAGACAATTTTATCTGACTAAGTTATAGATCATTAAGCTGAAAAAAAGTTTGCCCGTTACTGCTGTTTTACCATCTTGCCCCATCTTGTCTCATTAGCAGGAACTGATTGAGCATGAAGGTGTTCTCTGGCTGTCAGTAGATAAAGTAGGTGCTCTTGGCTTTCATCTGTTCTGAATTCTCCTTGTCTCATTATCTTCACAAGGTCAGATTCTTTGACACCAGGACTGCTTGCTTAGCACTCCATTCTGGTAATTACTTGCCTGGCAATCTTAACCATAAGTAGATTGCATGTATATGGCAGCAATGAAAGTATCAGCATACAGGCCAACAGCCATATATCCATATAACACAAACACCATTAGAAATGTGTTCATTCTACTGATGTAATTGCTCTGCTTCTGTATTATCATACTGCTGCAAGCACGATGCACACATTAAAATGCATGGTTTATATTACAGCACTGAAACTGAAGTTGCAATTCAGTGCAATTTAGGACTAATCTCATAGCTGTTTTTCCACAAAACTCAAAAATGGTTTATATGGAAAAGGCTAAGCTGCACTTCTTCTCTGAATCTTCTTTTACCTTCTCTTAGCAAGACATACTCAACTCCTGAAATTATGAAGTTGGTAGAAGACTTTGGGAAAGTCTGGATGGTGACATCCACTACTGGTACAAAGACTATCCTCAAATCAGTGCACAGTCTTCTACAAAATAAATGCGTCTCCTTTGATCTATTTATTTTGAGAAAGCAAAAAATGCATCCTGTGATGGATGCCTCATACAGCTCTCCTTTTAATTCCATTTTATATTCACAGAATTACTTCCTCTACAACAAATCTTATTTACACAGTTCATCAATAATCAAATTGTATTTGAGTCACTTACTTCTGCAAAGTTGTAACAATAATATATATGTTGTTTATGTTCTAAGAAAATCCATGAAGAGTATAAAAATGTGAATGCCTCACATTTTGGCAGAATGCTGAAATAAAAATACCTTCATACCACTGCAGTTCAAACTCATTTATACCAGATTTAAACATGCTTCTTTTGTTAATGCAGTTCATCATCTGATCACCTCATTCTTCTTAATGTGTCAGCGATATTTAGATTTATGACAAAGCTTTCAAATCACCTATTCAATGTAATTTCGAAGGTGGTGAAGTATCTAAATAAAAATCTGTCCATAAGGCACAGGGGGTAGGTATCACACTGTACTTGCATTGTGCAATTTATTGACAATGGTCACATCATCTACATTTCACAGATGGAAAAACTGACACCCTGAGAAATTAGTTGACTTGGCACTAATCATACAGCAAGTTAGAAATAAAAATTAGATCTGCTGCCTTCTAGTTTCATAATCTAATCAGTCTAGATTGTTTTATTTTGACCCCTCTAGCAGTCACAGCCCCATACTGAAATGCAAACTCACAGACCCATTTTTTCTATCAGGAAGCCTTTGCTTTGCTTCCAACTGTCTCCACAGGTCACAGCCCTGCCTCCAGGTTCAGAGCATTTCCTACCACCCTCTTCCCTGCTTACCACCTGCAGTCACAGAAAATCCGTCCTCACCTTGCACCTGTCTTCAGTAAGGAGGATCTCTCCCCAAACAGAAGTCATGAACTCTTTCCACTCAATTCAGAAGCCCATTTAAAGGCAGCTGAGAACACCCTCCCAAATTACCTCACAGAAAAACAGGTTTCATCCCTTGTGGCCTTTAGATGCACCAAAACTCTCTAAATGAGGCTCTGCTTTATTTACCATTATGGAGGTACCTATAGGAGCTGTCTCTTAGTTCTCTATATACAGGCTTTAGCTTTTGTCATATCTCTTTACCCTTTGTTTGGAAATCTCTGCCAATTGTCTTTAGCACAATGAGAGTCACAATCAGCCTTAGCACTTTAAGCCCCAGATGCATTTTTGACAACAACTTTCTCACCAGATGTAAGGAGGTGTTCATTGGAACATGGTCTGTCTGTGGGCAGTATGTGTCCTGACATCCCCAGAACCTGATCCAGCCTTTAATGCCTTTTACTGGATGCACTGGTGCCACGAAGCACAGGGTGCATATCTGTGACAGAGAATACTTTCTCTTGTCTTGGACTGAAAATATGTAAGTGTCCATTACATATTCACAGGATACTAACATATTTGAGGAATTTTTCTTTGCCTTATACCTTTTCGTGCAGCTTTTAATATCAAATAGGGAATTTGAATTTAATCAGACAGAGGAGAATATACTATTAACATCAATACTTAATACTAAAAAGATGAAAATTCTTATGCAGGAATATTTGGCGAACAAATGAATGGTGAAAGGGGGAAACTCTCTTTCATTTCACCAGGACTGGATTATATTCAATACAATTGAATATTCATTGAGTGCAGAAGCCTCAATCCACTGGTTGGTTAAAACTGGCCAAAGAGCCAGAATATTATCACAGAGTCCCAGACACTTGGTCAGCCTCTCACATTAAGCAGTTCACAGAAGCCGATAAACAAGCAATGAAACAAAAGCCACGTGTATCTCTACATTTATCATTTTAGCTCCAAAAGTGACCTCCACGGTGCAGACAACAAGGTGTAACATGTTCACCATCTCCTGGCAGATGATCCACTTTTCACTCTGCTCTTTCTCATGGATCCTGAGGACTTTGCTTTCTTCTGTGCTCCACCTTCTTTAGAGACTAGCTAGTTTCAATCCTTCCTCTTCCCCACATCTTTCAACTCAGAAGGACTTCTGAATCCTTAATTCAGTCAGCAAGGAGTTTCAGTCTTGCTCACAACAGATTATCACCTACCTTCTTCTGCCTTGCAAAACTGGTGCCTTGGGCACATGTTTTTTGGGTTTGTTTTGGTTTGGGGTTTTTTTGCCACTGGGTAAACAAAGTAAGTTACTGCTTGGCAGTGCCTCAGGCAGTCTATTATCACACATTTACCATCAGTCTAGGCAGCAGCCAAGTCTCAGCGTGAAGTTTGTTTCTTCTTTTGAACTTTATAAAAATATACACCTTTCTGACATATGGCAGCCACAAGAGGAACAAATATATCTAGTGTGTTCCTGAGACTTTGTGGGATAGTGACCCTTGAGGAGACCCAAAGGCTGAGAGAAAGAACTAGGATTTAATCAGAATGTATTAAAAGGGAAAAGAATGACTTATACTAGGAAGAGAAATTTGTCAGGGACTAAAAGAGGAAAACTTAGGGTGACAGCCAAGGATGAACATTTTAATAGCTGTGGTTTGGCTGAAGAGAAGTCATGGGGAAAAAAAGCAAGGGAATTTAATGATGAATATGTGGTATGGGACTGTGTCAAAAGCCTAAGAGAAGTCGAGGTGTTCATATTTAATTTAGAGCTGTGCAAGATTCTCTGCTAATAGCTAACAAGATAATAAAATCTACTTTCTTCCTCTCAGTTCTTTTAGTCGAGGCCCTGTTTCAATACTTTTCCTGAATTAGTCTCTGCAGCAGTACTACTCTCCATTTACTTTGGGAAGTTCATAGTGTCTCTCCAAACACATACAAATTAAGAATTATAAACAAATCCAAAGAAAAAGCACAGTTTGACAACAGCAACACAGCTTTTCCCTCATGTCTTAACCCATTTTTAGGAAACACAGCAGGCAAACCTATGCTCTAATTCAGCTTTTATTTCCAAGGCAAAACAGGAAGCTAGATATGATGGCAGATATTTATCTATCAGCAAGTAAAGAATATCAGCAACTGAGGTCTTTGTTCCTATGAAGAAAGATATGCTTTTCACCTTTATGTGTTTTGTATTAGTTAACACTAAAATTGTTGTAATAAAGAAGTCACAGTTTACAGAGGAGTAAATATGTGATTAGGCCTCATGGTGGGGATTTGACACCTCCTGGGCTCTCTGATTAGCCCTTGTCTTCCGTTCCCCTTTGGGAAGCTGGAATCATCACAGTTGCAGTACAGTGCTGAGTTTTAATGGCCCATTGGCCATTCAAGGAGAGAGAGACAAGTGCTGATGAACTTCAGATCTGTAGTCCTAAATACCATCACAAGGTTTTCTGTGAGAAAAATCTCTGTGTTCGAATTGAAGGGTTTTTTCCCTGATCTGAAATGAAAGCATAGTAAATATTGATACTATGAGGGAAAATTATAAAAATAATTAATATCAGAAAAAAAGACGTATTTCAATAAGGTGTTTTTCTTTGAGATAAAGGGATAACACTCTTTCATCAGCCAAACTTTTGTCTCTTTCTAGGAAAGCCTAATATTTCAATGAGTTCTTCAGTGTCAAAGTCAACCCCAAACCAGAATATATTAAGAACTAATATGAATGCTGGTCTTCTTCACCTTTGCATCACAGGAAGGCTGGAGCTGTGAAGGCCATGATTTGTCCTCAGTTCAGTGAGAGAAACACCAGAATCTGTGTCTTACATGAAAATTGTGTCCCAGAATCCTGCTGCAGAGACAAGATGTGGGTCCTCTCTAAACGTGTTTATCCCAGGACCTTTAGGTGCTATTCTTTCTCCCTCACCAGCTGTAGAAAGGTGAACTGATTGGGCTGCACCAATGTTGCAAAACCTGAAATTCCTGGGCTTGCCAATTCCATGATGATCTGAGCTGTAAGGCTGCTACAGATATTCAGTTCCTGGAAAGTCCAGACTTCCACACAGCCTGTGCAAAAACCACTGACATCACTGAAAGCAAATTGTTTCCATGAAATGCTTCATGGAAGTGAGATCTTAAAACAAAAGCTTGTTTTAACCAGAAATCTGCAGCCACATATGCTCTCAAACTGCTGAAGTCAGTGGGATTTATGCAATTTATGTTGATTTCAGTGGAAGTTTCTCTTTGTCTACACTTCATTTTTATTGAGAGGAAGATTGTGTAAACCTTACCCATAGTGGTTAAAACTTAGTTCCTGTGAAGAATATCCACATTACCCTCACAAAACTCCAAAGTCCCGCTTAGGACACTTTGTCAGATGTAAGTGATGCATGAGTCTTCTGGTGGCACTCTGCACAAGGGTCAGCTCATCCCACATAGCATTGATGAAGCGTGGTCCTGTATCCCTAAGTTTAACCTAGAACTGCAGATCCAGCTATCTCAGCAGATTCCTTAGATGCTGCCTCTGCAGCATGTTAAGACTTTCCCACCAGTATTAAAACCATTGACCCAGCCCAGGTTGTTTTATTTCCTCATTTACCCAGGGAGAAAGACTCTGATATTTTTTATTTTTTGTGAAGGACAATGTATGACAAATCTTACTGGGTCTTCTTCAATGTAAACAGGCAGTAATTCTTAAGGTCAAACAAGTACAGATTCTCAGGAATAAATAATTAATAGGGATATACAAAATGTCAGAGCTCAAGTTTCTAGGATTTTCTAAAACACAGACAAATTGAAATCTGACAAAAACAAATTGTGTTTAATAACCCTTAAAGACGTGATTCCTGAAGCATCCTGCGGTACTCAAGTCTCCCCCTGTCCAACTTCTTTCATCTTCATTTACACCAGACAAAGGCTAGTGAAAATAATGTTTGAACTTTAAGTAATAAAATCAGTTATAAGATCACTTACTTTATCACACATTAAATGTTTTTGCCCGCTCTTCCTTCTTTTTAACCTTCCTGACTATTTTTAGTGACTGCACAGAACCACTCCCTGCCAAAGTAGCCCAGTGCCACAGGGGTGGTGCCATGCAGGCACAAAAAAGAAGGACGTTTTTTGCCCTCTGCTCTCCAAGGTGATGCCAAACCTTGTGACTATTGATGACACAACACTGTGCCCCAGCTACCAAGCCAGAGATGTGAGATAATATATAGTCTCTGGCTAATTCAGTTAGGTGGATTATAGTTGACTCGGAACAAGGGCAGAGTGGGATCACATTATGGGGAAATCAAAACCTAGTATATAACCCTTGGCTTATGCATCTTATGTCCATCTTTAAACCTGTTATGTCAGCCTGACATTGGTATCAGTCCAACTTTATCATCAGTCCATAAAAACTGAGCTGCTTCTGAATTACGTCAGTGCCGAATTAGTCTCACTGAAAGTGCAGAATCAGGCCATTTACTAATAATGAAACAAAGGGAGAACATTTCACTGTTGCCATTTATTCCACACTGACCTTCTGGAGATTTCTTGACCAGATTTATAGATCAACCCTCCAACTCAGAGCTCTAAAACCAGAATATCCCAGGGAATTATGCAGTTGCAGGCAGTGGGCAGTCAAACTAGATATGTCCAAAGTAAAACTAAGAGATAATGAGGAACAACTGTTCAGAAGGGAGATCACACATGTGAAGTCCTCTGCTTTCAGAAAGAGAGAAAAACCCCACACCACAAGGATGTCAAATGCTGCAAAAACTTTACTCCTTAATGTGTGCAATTTACCCTGGAAGTGCATTTAGGCACCATTTGTACACACTGCATTCAAGGAAAAGACATTTTGTCATGAACATCACTTAGCATATGCATGGAAAATACTTGCAGTACTCATCAGTATTAACAAAAGAATGAATAATTACCCCAACACAGGATTGTTCAGAATATCTAAGATGCTTCTCAGCACACGATATTGTTAGTTGATCAGCTGGGAAAATTCTACAGCATTTATCCCATATTTTCAGCAAAGTGGCAGAAGTGACAGACAGGATCAAGCAGCACCCTGGATACCAAAATCTCCTCTTGCTGTGAACAGACACAGTTGGTCAGTCAAACAGCCAGCCAGTCAATTGATCACATATACAACCTATTTATATCTATAGACAGAAGCAGCCTTAGACCTTGAACTGCAAAATTGGAGGCTCCCAGGCAGAAAGCTCAATGAATCCTTGGAGACTGAACAATGCATGGAGCAGTAGCTGTGGTATTTATTGTCCAATGCCCCACTTCCACACTGTGGATTACAAATTGCCCCCCAAAATGTCCCCAGGAGGATTAATTTTAGTTCAAAGACTAACTAAAAGTTGAAGAGACACATAAAGAATACATAAAGGCTGAGGTCGGTGGGCAGAATATTAACACTTGAGGAGAACCTGCTTAAGAGACACATGGTTAAGAGCTCCATCATGCTCTCTCAGGCAGACTCTACACTAACAAATAAAGCAAAGGCTCAAGCCCATGATCACTCACTGTGTCAGCAGGTTCCTTTGTGCAGTTTTGGTCTGAGCCCAGCAGCAGCAGCCTGCTCTGCCTGGGTATGGCTCAGAGCACAGCACTTGCCAGGATGCATGCCCAGGTGGTGAGTTGGATATAGCCACCCCTGTTTCAAGAGAGACAAGAATTTAGGCCTGTGGAAGTGAATGTATCATGTTGTGTGGCCTCACTGCCAGAAGCCTGTCTTGGACTATTTTTCAGTGGTAGCAAAGGCATGGCTTAGTCAAGCTTTTGCCAAAAGATGTGGGTTTTTTCCACATCCTTCTGTTTGCCTTTGCATGTCAAATTGGCATGAGCTCCCAGCTCTTCATCAGCTGTATGTGCAGTGACAAGTCAGCTCTACCCCTCAGAGACTTCTCTGGAGGGGACCTGCTCTGGAGCCCCAGCAGAATCCTTATCCTCAGGCTGCGACGGATAGTTCCAGCAGTTTCTCATTGGATCCTCTCAGATAGGTGAAACTTTAGACCAGCATTTCATGTTTAGCAGTTTCACATATTTGAAGAAAAAAGTAGTTCTTCTCCCTTTTCTTCCTCAAGTTCTGGTTTCATACCTTCTACACTTCTGATAGAAAACAAGGAATACAGTATTTCCTCTTTTTCCTGTCATTCAAAATTATATAGGAACTTGTGCTCCAAACTGAAAAATAATTATATTTGAGATAAATCAATAAGGTTTTTACTTTGCATCATAGATTACATGATTTTGCTTGCCTAGCTTAGGTAATCTTTCTTCATGTTGTATCTTGATTCATTATCTTGACATCCAGATAAAGGAAATGAACATATTGGAAAAAACACAACAGTAATGGTTTTCCATGCTAATTCCAGTCAATGTGCTTTTATGAAGTTGCATTGGTCAGACATCTTGCAAGGCTGCTAAATTTCAGATATGGATAAAACTTTGTTTCCAGACGTTAATGCAATATAAAGAAACAAAGTTTAACTTCACTAAGTGACAAAAAGTCTCCAAGAAAAAGAATCAACTTCACAACAAATGTTGGGTGTTTTACTATTTATGAGTCTGGATATTGTAACTTCTATAAATATCCAGTCCTAGTTAAGTCCCTAGTCTCAGCAACATCCTGTTACAAGGAGTTCTACAATCTGTTACCTATTATTACTATTGAACATTTCACCTCGCAGATTCACAGAATAGACTCTGATTTCTAAATCCATCTTTACCTTTCTAAAATGATTGTGACCATATTTATCATGGAAATTGTCAGAACCAAGGTTAGGAGCAGCCACATTATCACCCCAAAGGCAGTCATGTTTTATATGCATCTCTCCCAGACTATGAGGGCTTAAAGAATGCTTAGAGATGCAGAATATGGGATGAGCCTGGGATTTGAACCTTATTCAGCCTGAGCCATGGGCTAACAATCTTCTTAGGGATTAGCCAATTTCCAGTTTAGCGCTGGGCTGGTTCTAATCACCGCCAGCCATGCCCAGGGGACATTAGCATTTCCAAGGCAGAGGCAGCCCTGGGCTGCTGAGAGGAAGCTCCTCCCTGGTAGAGTTAATGATTAGGAAGCCCGAGGGGTAAAGAGAGACACAGAAGATTTGAATCTGAATGGGACCCACGGAAGCCCCAAGGAGGGGGTAGCATCTGAAACCAAGCTTACTTTCCCAAGTCAGGGCTCTTCTCTCTGCTACCTGGAGGCACAGGTGTGCACAGAACCACATAGGTTTTGGAAAGCATTCACAGCTTCACTGCTGAATAAAGAAATGGAGAAAGATTGTTTGTGTTTGGCCCTGCAGACTAAACATGATTTGTTTTGCTTCTTCTTGCTTGTGACTTATAGTGGTCTGTTACATAATTTCATTTCAGTTTTCGAAAGACTTTTAACCCCACTTGATTTTCAGCATAGCACGTGAAGCACCAAGGCTTAAGTGATCCTACAGAAGTAGCAAACCTTAGAATCAAATTAAAATCCTCTCTAAGTGTAGTTTATCAACTTTAACTAGTTATTATAACAGAAAACATCTCTGCTTAGTTTTCTAAAGCCCTTCAAGAGCTGGAGATGCCTGCTTCTTTATGAAAGAATTGTCTTCTGTTCACTAGCAGCAGTCTGGAAAGCTTCCAGACAGTAGCAAGAATTCGTGAGGAAGAAACATGTTCTAAGAATGGGCCACAGATGTGAACGCTCACTTCCCCACTTTGGTGAGCTGATCAATTAAAGGTAGTTAGCAGTTTCCTGACTGGTGTTGTCTTGAACATCTGCAAACCACAAATGCAGCTGCTTCCTATCTTCTCTATCCCATAGAACAACCGAGCTGCTGCTGCTGTCTCCTACAAAAATCAGTCATCAAAATGTCTGTAGTATCAACCACCTAAGTCTGAACCGAGTATTTAAGGACCAGTAACTGAAGTGTTGAAGAGATATTTGCCAAAAGCAGCTTTAATTGAATGTTTTGACAGTTGCATTTTATAGTGAAGTCACTCAATTCACCGTCGATATACTAAACCAGAAGGACCATCATCACCTGTAAGGGTGCAAGTAGACAGATGACCCAAGAGCATTTGTTTTGGGGAGGTTGACAAACCACTTTTTAAGGTACTATTAGAACCAAATTATCAGTAAGCAGAAAAGCATCTGAATCACACAGACAGTTTTCACAGTTGCTGGAAGGCATTATACTATGCTGCCTGTCTTCATAGTAATGTCAGCCCTATGTGTAAAGGGGGTAGTGAGAGATCTGTTTCCTGGCTCAAAGCACATACAGTACAATACCATATGCTCCCATCAGAAGAAACCGTGGGTGCTCACAACTAATCAAGATCAATCTCTCAATTAGGCAGATCATAGGGTTCAAACACAAAGGAGAAGTGGTAACTCCCAGTGATGCACTTATTCTCTTAGCCACGTCGTTTCTGTGTTGGATTATTGCTGAAAGGCTTAGGTGGAGGAAAAGTGTGTTTCAAGGAGGAGGTGTCACAATATGTCATTTATAAACAGTGAGTTATATTGCATCGTATACAATTTATAATGCATCCACGTGGACAGGTGCAGATACATGCAGGCAGCTTGGTCGGTGCTCTCAAAGGCTGGATCCAAGCCAGCTCTAGTCTCGAAGCTGTTTAGACACAAACCGGTAATATACACAGCCTGTCACCAGGCCTTACTGGCTTGAGCACAGAGCAATGTTAACACAGTTATATAGACCAGAAATGGCTCGTGTCTGGCCAGATCAGAAGATGAGGAGACAAATCTTACATCTACATCCACTCTTAGGAGGGAGCACCCATAGATTCCCCTGAACCTCCTCAACTTGTTAAGGAAGATGCCAACATCTGAGATACAGCCAGTGAAAGAGGGTATTTTCAGACTCAGACAGGATTTAAAATAAAATCTTTGCTTTGGGGAAAAATATCTATATAAGTCTTATCTCCCTCTGAGGTGTGTGGACATAAATATCTATATATGTGTTAGCTCCCTTTGAGGTTTGTCTTGAATTTTTACAATGTTCATAGACATGCTGATAGAAAAAAAATATCAGTGTTGCATGTCTTTCAAGCATATGGCACTCCTTAGAGCCAACAAGGCTTTTGTATGAAAGATGAATATGAAATCAGGGCAAGATTTTAGTATACCAAAGTAAATTTCCCCCAACACTGTCTACAACAAATAAAAAGAGAAAAGAAAAGGTGGAAAATCTGTAAGGTGATCATGCTACCAGTGAGTTTAACTCAGGTCCACGGGCTACCTGAAAGAAAAGATACAAAACAAATGAACAAACAAACAAAAATCCTCCTTAGAGATCACGCCAGTCAGCTGGCCAGAAAAAAATGCCAAAGCAACAGTGTACTGGTGCCATCTGGCTACTTCTCCTCCCTCCGATGGCTCCCTGCCATATTCCTGACCAGGATATTGGAAGAACCAGACACAGGCCACATCCAAAAAATCCTCACAGGTTTTATACTGGGCCCAGTGGATGCTGGAACAGGTTTCTGGGAGTCAGTGTTATATAAATGTCAAGCAGTGTGAACATGCCTGAAAGAGCTAATAGCTGAGTACCAAAACTTACTACACTGATGGCACACTGGGACTTGACAGCAGTAAAAGCAGTCCTTTATTCAAGAGACTTCAGGTTAACAGGGTGCAGCGTGTAGGAGCATGCTGGGTTTTCTCTTCTGTGGCTACTTTTCATTTCAAACTTCCCTTTCAGACCCGAAATGGAACTCTTACCTCGAAGAAGACAAGACTTGGGGTCACTTTGCCAGGAACTAATCGTTACCTTAGTTGAAGAAAACCAGGTTGTGATTATCAGACAGTTGTATTTATTTTGCTTGATATAAATGTAATCTAGGGATTGAAAGCAAAACACTACATATTCAGAAGATAATTCACAGTTTTAGATATCAACTGAAAATCAAAATATGCACCATTTGCAGTCAGCAACATTCGCGAACCACATGTATGGGGTATGTACAGCTGGTGTAGAATTTAATTTGAATGCTATTTATGTGCTATGCATGCTGCATATAAAGCAGACTGTCAACTGTTCATTTCCAAAAAAGGAAATAAAAGATACAAAAATTAAACCTGCAAATTCCAGGAACCTTGAGTTTTCAAAACAAAAAGGTCAGAATAAGGTTTAATTCATTTATCATTTCACAGATTTTTGCCAGTTTAAGAGAACCTTTTACTCTTTTGGTGTATTTCTCTGAAGCGTAGTGCACTTTGTAATTGTTTACGTGTGGTTATAAAATTCATAGCTCTCTGAGGCACAGGAATGGCCCCTATTTAGTCTATATATATTCCTTGGATTTTTTTCAGCTTCTAATATTTTAATACAAATAATTTATATCTTAAATAATTTTAGTGCTTTTAAAAAGAGTAAGATTGCTAGATTTTTAAGAGAGAAATGTTGTTTATTCATACCACATATACAGCACAGGCCTTTGCTGTTCAAGTGTCCTGGCACTACTCTAATAAATAAGCAAAACACAGTACCTCCAGTTATTGCAAATTTTACTTCATGTTCATTTGATCCGAATTAACACTCAGAAAACAAGACCCCACTATTTTACAAGCTGGCCTAGAATTGCCTAAGAAGAGCTTTTGCAATTCATTTTAATTAAAAAAAAAAAAAAAAAAAAAAAAAAAAAAAAAAGATAAAAATAGCCTGAAAACTTTTTTTTCTTCCAGTCCCACTCCCTTTTATCTCCTCTACAATTATGAATGGAATTTAGCCCTATGAGGAGTCCATACCATGATCACCACTGCAGAAGGCAAGAAAATATGTGGAAAGGCCTCCATTTAATCTAAAAGACATTGAAAAACCTCATTTAAAGACTTATACAGAGATTAATAATAATAACACAGGATTTTTAAAAAAAGAAATTTTACTAGTGTCAGATGTGCAGTTTCTGTGACAGTAAATGAAATAAATCATGGCCATTTGCTGACCCTGAAGGCAAATGGAATAATACAGTTTGCACCTCTATGCCCAAACTCTTCCCTATCCAAAATGAGGTGGCCCATCCACACTGCTTATTGAGAATCATTGCCACCTGCCAAGAGATGCTAGACATTCACTGCAAGAAACATGTTCCATGCAGTGACCTCAGTGAGAAGGATGAAGGATCCCTTTTTTGTCTAAAACATAATAGATGACAAAATGGATCTTTTTTTTGTCCATCCTGTGCAAAAGGCATTTTATTTTCTGCCTTAAGTTGATTTTAAAGAATTTCTACTTTGGCATAAACAAAAATAAAATACGTGCTTGTAACCCAAAACCCAAAATTACCTCCTTAGGCAATTACTGAATCTTGGCCTTTCATTCCCCTAAAATATTTTAAGTGAACATAAATTTGGTAAATCTCCATAGGAATTCCCACTCATTGGGAAAGATGAGTAGCAGAGTAAAGAGTGCTCTTCAGAAGAGCAGACTTCGATTTATTCAAGCATCTTATAGGTAGGATCCCGTGAGAGCTCTGAAGGCTAAAGTAGCTCAGAAAGGTGGCAGGTCTTTAAGGACAGTATCCTCTGAGAACAATACTCAGGGAAAAAGAAAGGAGATGTATTAGGACACAGGCTTGGCTAAACAGGGAACGTATGACAGAGCTCCAAAGCATAAAGGCAGTACATGAGAGGCAGAATCTAAGACAGACTACAAAGGAGAAATGTATGTATGTTGCCTGCACATGTAGGGATGACATCAGGAAAGCCAAAGCTCCCCTAAAGTTGGCCTTCCTGAGGGATGTGAAGGCAACCAGATGTCCTGCCATTGTGTTATAGTAATAGAAGGCTGAACAAGGAAAACATGAGTCTCTTTCTAAATGAAGCAGGTGATTTCATGTCAGTTGACACACAGGAGGGGCTGTTTCAGCCTCCCCCAAGGAACAAAGTCTTCAGGAACCCCAGACCTGTTTGAGAAAAGCCAGAACAAGGAAGACTCATTCTTGGTGGAGGAGGAACAGGTTAGGGAACACTGAAACACATTAAACATACACAGTGAATCCTGCAAGAACTGGATGATTTCATCACAAGGTCACTCTTGATTATCTTTGCAAGGTCATGTCATGTAGGTGAAGTTCCTGAAGAATGGAAAAAGCAAGCCTTACTCTTATCTTCAAGGAGGACAAGAGCAAAGAGCTGGGGAACTACAGGCTGGTCAACCTCATCTCAGTCACTGAGAAGATGATGAAAATTTTCCTGGAAACCCCTTTCAAAGAAGAAAGTAATTGGAAGTAGTGAGCACAGATTTATGAAGGGGAAATCATGTTTAACCAGTGAGATGGCCTTCCATAATGAGACGGCTGGTTGGTGGATGGCGGAAGAGAAGTTGTTGTTGTTGTTGTCTACCTTGATTTTAGTAAGGCTTTTGACACTGTCTCATTCTCATCATCACATTATGTTAATAACATAAAAGTTAGGTAAGTGGAAAGTGAGATGGATTGGAAATTGAGTAAATAACTGGGGCCAGAGAGTTATGATTGGCAGCATAAATTCATTTGTGGTCAAATTATTAGTGGTATACCACAGGCTACACCACACTGGTGCCAATACTGTTCAGCCTCACTACTGACCTGGACACTGGAAGAGAGTGCACTCATCAGGTTCACAGATGACAAAAAACTGTGAAGAGTGTCTCATACACCAGAGTGTTACCATTCAGAGGGACCTGGACAGGCTGGAAAATTGGGCAGAGAGGAAATTATTGAAGTTCAACAAGGAGAAACACCAATTCTTGTACCTAGGAAGGAATAAGCCCAGGGACCAGCATATGCTGGGGACAACCATCAGGAAAGCAACTCTGTAGAGAAGGATCTTGGGGTCCCTGGACAGCAAACTGAGTATGAGTCACCAGTGAAACAAAACAAAGCCAATACTATCCTGGACTGCATTAGGAAAAGTGTTGGCAGTAGGTTGAAGGAGATGATCTTTCTCCTCCACTGAACACTGGTGAGACACATGTGTAGCAGTTTGTCCATATCTGAGCTCCCCAATTACAGGAGAGAGATGAACTTACTGGAGTGAATCCAGGGCCGGGTGAACAAAGATGATTAAGGGTCTAGAGCATCTCCCGTGTGATGAGGGGCTGAAAGAGCTAAGACTGTCAGTCTGGAGTAGAGAAGGCTCAGGGGGGGATCTTATCAACTTTTATAAATACCTGATGGAAAAAAACAAAGAGGGAACCAGACTCATTTCAGCAATAGCCACAGACAGGGCAAGAGGCAATGGTTATAAATTGAAAACATGAAATTCCATCTAAACACAAAGAAAGCTCACACATTTTTTACTGTGAGGCTGGTCAAACATTGAAATAGTTTGCCCAGAGAGGTTGTGGAGTCTCCATCTGTGAGGATACTCAGAAGGCAACGGGAAATGGTCCCAGGCAACCTCCTATAACAGACCCTGCTTGAGCAGGGAGTTTGGACCTGATGACCTCCAGAGGTCATTTCCAACCTCAACCATTGTCTGATTTGCAAGTTTCAATAGCTAGCAACAGACACTGAATACACTGCATTTAGAATTTGCATAAAATGTTAATGGTGAGGATAATTAGACTTTGCTGAAATTTTTCAGTTACTCTGATACCTTCCCAGCAGCTGAAACCTCTGAATTAAGTGAAAATGTGAGCTTGAAAAAGCTGCTTTAGATCACACAGGAATTATATGTTATTTCTAACAAGTACAGAAAAGGAAATCTGCAGTCTAAGTCATGCAAAAGTTAGATCAACGTATACAGCTTCAGTAATCAATGTCTGGCTGCTTCTCTTTGCTTCTTGCACTGAACCTGTTCTAAAATCCTCATAGACCAACATAGATTAAATTATGATAATGGTGTTTTCTGCTTTTAAAGTCTGTGAGTAGCTGAACATCAGTTCTCTGGTCTGCAATGCATATTTAAATATAACTTCTAGCATATTTGAAGTGCACATGCAAATCCTTGTAGATATAGCAGGTGCATTTAAATGAATATGAATTCCCTGGCAAAATGTAGATGAGGGTTACGTTGCAAGACATTTTGTGTACAAGAACTTTGGAAAAGTTGACAAAGAGACTTGCTCTATGCTATAGTGAGTAAAATACTGGAAAAGTTCAAGATTACTAAAACTATGGCAATATCCTGCCCACATCATCTTAAACAAAATTACTGAGCTAATGGTAACTGTCAGCTTGACAAAGAAAGAGGGATAGTTTTACTAAGGGAAAAAATGGCCAGACATTTGAACGCTGTTCCAAGTGCAATTCGGGGTCTACTGAAAACTTTGGATACATAAACAAGGAATATCAAGCAGGGGAGACGAGCCTGGTATTCAGACTCAGGACTGAAACAGCCAGTCAACTACTGATTCCCTGAAGGAGTGCAGTTGGAGCACAGTGTCCAGTTCTGCTGCTCCTCCTCAAGAAGGCAGCTAACAATACAGAAAGGGCTCAGCAACTAACCAGAATCCCTGAGGTGTGTTTTATTATGACAAACTGAAGGGTTTCACTTTAACAAGTGGGAAGTTGACAACTCAGTAAACATTAGTAAGAATGATCTTCAGTCTGGCCAAGAGAGGTGCAGTATTGCAATGCTAAGGAGTTGAAACTAACCGGGTTCAAACCAGGAAAAAGTCACATGTTTTAAAAAGTGAGAACAGCTATCATTGGAGCAATTTATCTAAGGTTATGCTGCATTAACAGAGAAATCGAAACATTAGGATTTTCTTTTCCACATACATGATCTAGTTTAAACAAATTAATTCACTGCAGTCTTATGCATTGCACAGGAGGTCCAATTAAATGCTTGCAGTTGTTCCTTTGGGCATTTTAACTGTAATCTGTACTTTGTGACTCTCCTGCCCTCCCCAGGACTGTCGTATGCATGTAAATACTGCTCACACAAGTGCACATGCCTGCCACAGCTACAGGAGGATGAATTGCACACTCCCTCCATGGCACTGTAACCCACATGTTTTATGCTTCAGCATTTGACTTTGGCCCAAAGAAAGAGAGAACAGCTGTTGTTTAGACTCATTAAGAGCCAAGGAGCCCAACAGAGGTCTGTTCCACGCATTGGCTGTGCGTGAGCGGATCGGTGCGGCACTACGGGAGCACAACCCAACAGTTGTTTCCAAAAGGCATGTGCCAGCACCATCTACAACACAGTTCCCCACACCTTCCCTTAGACAGCACACACCATCACCATCTTCATCATTTTCCTATGGTTAACACGGCAAAGACCTTCAAATACTTGCAAATGAGCTATTAACTTAATTAACAGAATCGATGCTGAATTAGAGTTGCATATTTGTCATTTCAAACTCTGGGTCTACCCTGACACAGCCTTTTCCTGACTGTGCTGTATTTTGGGACTCGGTCAACTCTACCTGCTGGTCGTTGCCTGAAAATGTCTTGTGCAAAACAATTGACTTAATGCCTCTTGTCTGCTCTCCTCTTGGCAGAGCATGTGTCCATCTGGATTTACAACCTCCTATGACCACCAGGCTACCTCTCATGACACAACCAATATCCTCACATACACACAGACTGTTTTTATGAAGTGGTGGCAGCTCCTAGGGCATTCTGGTTTTGCCTTATCTCCCTCTTTTATTTTTTCAAGTATCAATCTCTCTTGGTTTATAGCAGATTTTTCTGTGTTGTTCTTGCAAGCAAAATCTAAGGTTGCATTAACCCTGTTTCATTGCCACTATTCTGTAATAGAAGTAGTAAACATAGTAATAAAATGACTCAGTAGCCCTTTTTTTATCAATAGGTATTTATTATTTGAGTGATAGTTTACAACAAATGGACTGAAGAAGAAGGGTGCTCACCTAAACCTGCATTCCACTGCAAACTGATAAAGCCATGTCCACATAGCTGAGACTCTAAACTGTGCCTGCTGTTCCAGACAAAGCAGCAAAAATTACCTGAAATACCAAAATCTCCTGTTTAGTTGTAGCAAGGCTGTCTCAGAGATGTGAGAACAGGGAGGTTTCTCAAACACTTCAGTGAATAATCTGTGTCAAGTTTGGTCTAAAGGGATAAATCTCTGCACCAGCTGTGTCACCTATGGGGATAGTCTTTATGTCCTTTTGCTTTAATTATTCTGCATGTTTTGTAGAAATTCCTTAACTGTTTGAACACTCACAATTTGTTTGCAGCCATTGAAACATCCCTCTCGTCTTTCTCCTGGATTTTCCAGTTCCGAGATTATTTCTTCTGCGGTTTTTTCTTCTATTTTTGATAGACCTTTTTCTGTAACTGCTTAAGAATCACAATACAGGCTGAAATAAAATCCTGTGAAATTGTGAATTAAATATTGTGAATATTGTGAAATAAAATGCGTCCTGTTCTGGTCCCTTCCTTCAACTGACAATAATTTTTGTAAATAAGCTGTTCTGACTACTCTATGCTAATACCCTTCCTTTTTTCTTCCAGGGTTGCATTCCAGCAGCAGTTCTGGCAGCTGTTGTCCACCTTCCATTTGCAATTGGATTGATTTCTGTTTTTCTGACAGCATAACATAAACATGATCTAGCACTAGACTTTGTTACACTGCATTTCTATTAGCTACTGAACCTCAGTCAGGTTTGTATTCAAACCACAGCATCACTGATTTGGAGATGAAAGAACAATTTCTAAAATCCCAAAGTAGAAGCTGCCAGATCCTTCTTAGTGATGACAGTAAGTGGTGCATGGTCAGTTTCTGATTATCATTGATTGGAAAGGTGAAAAAAACAATAAATCCAAGGGCTGAAACCAATTACATTGAGTCCCTCTTTGTCCCTAAATTTGCTGACCCTCTATACTGTCTGGTTTGCCCAGTTCAGTAGAACAAAGTTTCCTTCATCATTTCACATCTTGAGGAAATTGTGCAACCTTCACTAGTCAGCTGAGATTATCCCAGTGATGAAGGCTCAAGTTTTAGGCTATATCTGCACTCTTAAGTAAAGGGAGTGGGAGTCCCTAGTCCCCAAGACAAAGTGGCACAGACTGGTGGATACCCACACTGCTAAGGCCAAACCCACCTTCAATAGAATGGCTTCACCCAGAGCCCTGAGCACATGGCCTCTGTCTCCTCAAGCCTTTAAGATGTAATTGCTAGTTTGTGTTTCTTTTGCTGGTTTACAATACCCAAAATAATATGACAGGTGTGGTATAGGCATCACACACAGCACGTGCACCACTACCCTAAGAAAGAAACAGAGCATGCTGATGGGTTTGGCATCTGGAAACACAAAGCCTTCCAGGATGGTCTGAGATCACCATCCAGCATGAAGGGAGCCAAACCTCTCTGCAGGCCATATTACCCTTTGGGCAGGAACTGGCAGGAACTACTGTAGGACCCTTAGAACCACAGATTAGTTTGGGTCAGAAGAGACCTCTAAAGATCAGCTAATCCAACCCTCTCTGCCTCAGACAGGGACATCTTTCACTAGATCAGATTGCTTGAAAGCTCATTGAACCTGGCCTTAAACACTTCCAGAGACATCCACAAAAGCTCTGGGAAACCTGTTCCAATGTCTCATCACACTCTTCACAAAAATTCTTACTTATGCCCTATCTAAATCTACCTTCTTTAACTTTCAACCTGCTGGACACACCTCTTGTGATAAAGCCCAAGCTATAGCTGCTTCCTGGGGCTCAAGTGCTATTTCTCAAGTCCTGTCCACCAGGATCCCAAGTACTTCTCCACAGGGTGGTTCTCAAACCCTTCGTTCCCCAGTCTGCACTGATATTCCAGATTGCCCTGACCCAGGTGCAAGAGCTTGCATTTGGCCTTGTTGAACTTCATGAGCTTTACATGGGCCCATGTTGGGGTCCCTCCCCCGCCATGTAGCCCTGGGAGAGGGGCCCTGAGGGCACAGACACGGGGCTTCCCTGCCCCTGCTCAGCCTCGTTCCCATTGGTTGGTTTGTGTTCCCTGCGCGGGCAGAAGGACCCTTGGTCCCGTGACTGGGACAGTTCCTGGGCAGAGCCCCGGCCATGCGGCTGGAGAAATAAACATCTCTGAAACAGCTATCAAGAATCTGTCTGTCCATATATATTTCCTTTCCACGGGACTCCTGGTTTGATATATGCGTGTTGCAGTATCCCCACTGCAACAAATGGTGGAGATTTGTGAGCAGAACGATCCCCGATCCCTAAGCGACTGATTTGTGTGAGTAAACCCTGGAAACTTTGGATTCCTCTTCTTGGTTTTGCTTTGCTATTCCGTATCTAAACTATGGAGGAACGTGGGAAGACTCTTGGCTCTCAGAGCCGCATATGGACATTTATCTTAAACTTAAAATGATTCTTGAACAACGATTTGTAAATTTTAGCTTGATTCAAGCTCAAAAAGAACTGAAACACTTCCTGGCATGGTTGTTTAAGAACTTTTTCTATGTTTCTTGGGATTTAATTCTTACCAAGGGCTTTTGGAAAACCGTTTGGACACAGTTAATACTGGAGTCAAAATATATGCCGATGGAAGAATATTTTCGTGAATATTATTTAGTTACCGAGACTGTTGAGCAATGTCAGCTGTGTCCTGGCGAAGGGAAGCCTGGCGCAGGGACCGTGCGGCCCAGGCCACGTGCACTGAGCGCCCTGCAAGCAGCAGCGAGGCAGTTCCCGCGCGCGGGCGGAGCCACGCGAGCCGCAGTGTCGGTGGCGGAGCGAGGCGCGGCGGGAGCGGCGGGACCCGGCGGTGCCCGAATGGCCCCGTGCAGCGCGTGGTGGAGCGAGCCCCGGGAACGCCCGACCGAGAGGGGCGGCACGCGGGCGGCGGCTGGCGGCGATGGCGGTGGAACGGAGCCGCGCCCAGCCGAGACGCGCGCTGGAGCAGGGCGCGGGGGAGTCATCGCTCGGGGGCCTGGCCGAGACGTGGGTGCAGCGCCCGACATCGGCAGCGAAGCTGCGACCAGAGGAGGCGACGCACGGAGAACTGAGCGGCGCGGCCCGGCCCGGCCTGCACAGCCCCGAACGCGACCCCGGGAAGAGCGTGCAGGCACCAGCAGCCCCGACAATTCCAACACGGGAGCGACCGAAGGAGAGAGCAAAGACGCAGCGAGACAGAAAACAGCAGCCACTCGGAAAAAGGAAAAGATCATAGCAACTAAGACCTTAGGGATAGTAAAATGGTATAATGTTAAGCAAAATTATGGTTTTATAACAAGGTGTGACAACCAGCAAGACATATTCGTGCATAGAACTGCTATTAAAAAGAATAACCCTGAAAAATGCATCCCAAGCTTGGGAGATGGAGAGGTGGTGGAATTTAATATTGTACTAGGGAGAAAAGGGTTACAAGCATCGCAGGTCACTGGGCCTGATGGTGTTCCTGTAAAAGGCAGTATATATGCAAAAAAAATCGTAGTCATGTTAGACAGTATCTCCATTGTAAGCCCCCCCTACAGTTTCCCTTTCCTAATCCCACCTTTCCCTTTTACCCTATGTCCTATTACCCCCAGTGTATTCCCAATCCGTTTTTTCATCCATGGTTTCCCTCACAAAACCATGCTTTTGCCAATTGTTTCCCCAAAAATCCCTTTCCAATGCCGAGTGGGGGATGAAAAGGGGGAGGGAAGAAGTTAAACCCTCTCCTGCCTCAGTTTCCCCACAAAGCATGCTCAGAGAGTCGTGTCTCCCTTCTGTCAGCCCTAAGATGTTCCACAGAATCTGTTTGGACATTTAAAGACTCAGGAGGGTGGCTTGTTTTGTTTTGAAACTGTTCTTGTTATGTTTATCCAGTTGTTTTCATTCTCCTTTTATTAAAATAAAACGGGTGAGGTGTTGGGGTCCCTCCCCTGCTGTGTAGCCCTGGGAGAGGGGCCCTGAGGGCACAGACACGAGGCTTCCCTGCCCCTGCTCAGCCTCGTTCCCATTGGTTGGTTTGTGTTCCCTGCGCGGGCAGAAGGACCCTTGGTCCCGTGACTGGAGCAGTTCCTGGGCAGAGCTCCGGCCATGCGGCTGGAGGAATAAACATCTCTGAAACAGCTATCAAGAATCTGTCTGTCCATATATATTTCCTTTCCACGGGACTCCTGGTTTGATATATGCGTGTTGCAGGATCCCCACTGCAACAGGCCCACACCTCAAACCTGTCTCTTCCCAAACTGGTTTGGAAGTGGCCATCTGGAGTGGTTGACAGCAGAAGCAGGGTATGTACTAGCAACTACATTGTATGCACAGCCCAGGCTCACTGTCTGCCTTTTATTTTCTTTTTCCTAAAAGCATGGTTGGTCTGCTGAATGTCTAATGAACCTACCTCTTACTTCTTACATGTATTAACATCTTTCCCTTACAAAACAAATGTAAAAAAAACCCAAAAGGCACATTATTTATAGTAATATTAGGCCTTTTATGTGAAAGCTCTTTAGGTCCTGTGATCTATCATTTTCAAATCATCTTTGAGAACAATGTAGTAGGAGCCCCCCCAGGCTGTCTGCAGCCACTAGGATTTCCCATCTGGCCCACCATCTTTCCTGAAGCAGACGGAGACCAGATGTTTGAGGAATTAAATTCAGTGGGACAGCTGAATTCCAGCATGAGAGTCTTCGGAGCCCAGCTCAGAGAGAAGCACACCACCATTGTGCCCATAAAAGATCGGGCAAGGACAGGAGGGCCGATAATATTGTATCTGCCCATGGCCAGGTTTGTTTGTCAGACAAACAAAATGTTAAATCTGCTCCTTGATTTCTGATTGGGCTTCTAGGCACACAGGCAAGTTATCATGAGACAGAGTGCAAATCACCTCTTGAGTGTCCCCTGGTCCTCATTGAAGCTCCTGATCCCAAACTGCATAGGGAGCTATTTAGCAAGCCCACATTTAGTATAGGAGGAGGGTCTGTAGCTACAGCCTGTACAGAACTGAAAGGATTCAAATGTTTAAATGTTTTTTCCATACAATGTATTTTACTTTATGGTCTATTTGCCTCCTGCTAAGTAGTTGCCCATTTAGGGCTTTAGGATTTTTTCAGCTCCTGTTGCTGCTGCTGTTCTTCTTGTCAAATTATCTTTGAACTCAATGCACATCCCTCCTCTGCTCAGCTTGCTGTGTGGTCTGACTTGTCTCCAAAGGAACGGTCCTAGTCAGGCTTCTCTCTCTGCTAATAAAAAGCCAGTAACATGTTTAAGGGCTTCAAAAGCAAAACACTATGATTTATAAGGTTTGGTGCTGTCTGCCTCCCTTTCTCCTGCCACCTACTGTCTGCAAATATAGAGTTTAACCTTCTGCAGCTGCCTTGGGAAGAGTTTCAGCTCTTAACCAGTTTTCTGCCTGACTCAAGGTCCTAGGTTTGCCAAGGCTGCCATAATCATGTCATAACCATGTTGCAGGGGGCTGCCAGAACTCCGCTCCTCTCAGGGCTTTGCTCCAACTGCTCCTCATTCCATGCACTGAGAACCACTGTGAAGGACAGCCACAGGCTACCCCAGGTTTGTGCCAGGGCCTTTAGAGACATGTTCCTTTTGCAGAGAGGCATGGATTTTGGATGGAGTGCTTTGTGTACAGACAGGAGGGCAGGGTAAAATAGGTTAAAAGGCTCAGAGATATTCAGAAAACAAACAGTGAGGCAGGTGCGATGTGTGTCTAATAGCCATTTCTAAAAAATCCCTATCTGGGGTGAACTTCTTGGTGAATTAATCCAGCAATTGCAAGGCACAGTTTCCTGGACTCCTGGATGTCATGTCCTACCCAAACAGCAAAGTGGAGCTACATCTCCTGCTGCAGGCCCCCGGATAAGGATGTTGGACGTGGACACCCTTGGTCCATCCTAGAAGAAATTTGATAATGGACAAATCGCAAATGCAATAAATTACACTTCATATGAAGGAAATGCTGCCAGAGCTTTAACTGAATGACATTGAGGATAACAAAGTTTACTAGAAAGGCTCAGAAAATGTACTTGAAGGGTAAAAAATGAAGTGGGTTAGTGTAAGACTCTGATGTGGTTCCCCAGGGCCATTTGCCCATCCCACAGTCTTACACCCTGGGATTGTACCAGTGCCATCAAGTTCAGCCGCTGGCACCAGCTGAACAAGCACTGTTTATGCCAGTTTCCTGGTGGGAGTGATTGATTAGAACTGGTTGAGCTTGGTCTGTCCAGAGCAGGTGTGGAGCAAATTTGCCCTGACTCAGTCAATTAACTTTATCAGAGAATCAGAATCAACAGCATGAATATGATAACAATGTGTTGCAGGGTCCATGCTTCTCACTGTGCCCAGTCTCATGCTGATGGCATAATTCTGAGTTTATCACCAAAAATGGTGCCCAAGCCTTGTGATGTGTGAGCACTTGGGTCCAGATTCATCCCATGCATGTGCTTCTGCTATTACACTGGATAATTCCTGCAAAATTTCCTATGGCCACAGTTAAGAGAGGGAGGCAAGGAATGTCCCACGACCTATTTGGTAATCTCAAAAATGTGTCTCAGGGAACCTCTGGCAGTTCAAGCACACACATGTCCAGGTCTGATGGCCAATCAGACTGGTGTAAGGTTGACCTCAGTGAACTGACCTCTCAGAAAAACCATTCTTCACTACACTCTTTAATTCAGGGTTATTGACAAGAAGTAGGGAAGCAACCACTACATTGATGGTGGTTTTTTTTTCTGTGCTAACATGGTCTGATGTTATATGTGGGTGTGTACACGTGTGTGTGTGTGACGCCCTTTCCCTGACAGTGCCTCAGCTCACAAGTTCCCAGAAGTAATCTTACATGTTTTGTAGATCAGATGCACCTAGTCTTGCCTCCAGCCTTACCACTTGTTTTCATGCCCATTTAAACTCAAATAAATCTGTTGTCCAAGTGGTTCACCAGTGAGAGAAATGGGACAACTATGAAGTAAATCAGTTTGAAATATGTTCAGTTCTCCATGCAAACGTGCCTTTGCACAACTGACTGTCACCTTGGTGGATTCAGCCTGCAGGTGTGTGGAATTCCTTGCCTCCAGCAGTCCTCTCCTGGAATAATCAAATTACTCTGAAAAGGAAGCATTGGTAAGTCTCTGTGACAGCCTAAGACAGGACTAAGGATGCTAAAAGCTTTTGTCAGCCCTCAAGCATTCTGTGGTCACTCAACCTTACCCTCAAGAAGGAAGTTGTGTGTAAGCTTAGTGGTACCTGGACTGTTCTTGGCAACTGAGACTGTGTTGCAAAATACTCTGAAAGCCAAGTTCCTCACAAAACTGAACTGTATGGGGTTTTTCTCCTTGGATAGCATATGGCCTCTGTCTTTACCCCACCTTGGTATCTGGCTCAGCTCTTCAGTGGGTGTGCCATGCCTGGGTTTGAATAAAGGACTAACTGAGCAACACCAAGGCTGCCCCAGATGTCAGAGTTCAGCAGCTGGACCTCTCAGGAGCTCAGCAGGGTCTGCACCTCACCTGCTGATGCTTCCCTGATTTTTCTTCCCTGGTCCTTGATGATGCAGTGAAGTAGACTCCTTTAGCTTGCACCAGCCGGCCTCTGCCCACACAGTCAATGAAGTGCTGGGACCACAGCTGGCAGCATTCTCCTCTCTGGATGGAAAAACAAGTTCAAACTCTGTTGCAATGGTCTGGCTCAAAAATATTGTGAGTGTCACAGTGCTAATCAGAGCTAGGCACTGTTACAAGGAGCTTTCCTGTCGGTCATGATCATTTTTGTCATTAAAGGATCCTGTCACTTTTAAAATGAAGCAAGGCCATATGGTATATGAAGCAAGAAAGCAAGCAACCAAGCAACCAAAAGTAAGAAAGCAAGAGAAAGAGAAAAAAAAGATAATAAAGAAAAAGACAGAAAGAAAGCCAGCAAGCCAGGCAGCCAATGAGAAAGAGAGGAAAAGAGAAAAATGAAAGAGAGAGAGAGAGAGAGAAAGGAAGAAAGGAAAGGAAGGGAAGGAAGGGAAGGAAGGGAAGGAAGGGAGGAAGGGGAGGAAGGGGAGGAAGGGGAGGAAGGGAGGGAGGGAGGGAGGAAGGGAAGGAAGGGGAGGAAGGGAAGGAAGGGAGGGAGGAAGGAAGGAAGGAAGGAAGGAAGGAAGGAAGGAAGGAAGGAAGGAAGGAAGGAAGGAAGGAAGGAAGGAAGGAAGGAAGGAAGGAAGGAATTCGGAAGGAAGGAAGGAAGGAAGGAAGGAAGGAATTTGGAAGGAAGGAAGGAAGGAAGGGAGGAAGGGAGGGAGGAAAAAGAAAAAGAAAGAAAGAAAGAAAGAAAGAAAGAAAGAAAGAAAGAAAGAAAGAAAGAAAGAAAGAAAGAAAGAAAGAAAGAAAGAAAGAAAGAAAGAAAGAAAGAAAGAAAGAAAGAAAGAAAGAAAGAAAGAAAGAAAGAAAGAAAAGAAAGATTACTTCCCCTTTTTTATTACAAGCTGTTTCCCCAGAGCCAGTCTGTAGTCAGTATGGTATTGTACTTCAGTGAAGGCAAAGAGAAATAATGCCCAGGAGAAAAAAAAAAGTGATCTAAAAATGGGGAAAGTTCTCCTACCTTGTATTATGTGCAATTCCAGGCACTGTAACAGTGAAACATGAGCTGATATCTCTGTTTCTCTGAACATGCTATGTTTTAGAGGATGTTACTCTCAGAGCTTCTAAACTTTGTGACATAAACAGCAAACCTAATTCTGAAAAAAGCACCTACCACACCTGATTACCATAACCAGGATCACACACCTTTAAATCAAAAGTCAGTTGAGTTGGAAAAGGTTTAAGTTTTTTCAATAAATTACTTTTTATAATGACTATAAAAGTTATATAGTACACAGAGGCTTGCTAGAGGTAGATACTTTACTGTACCTGAATTGCTGGGAATACTTGCTGAGACATAAAGCTGACAATCAGACATCTGAGTGTGTTTGAAAAACATCATCTACCGAAAGATTAAAGTATGAATTTAGCAAAGTAATCCAGGAAGGAAATTCCTTGTTCTTTCTTGTTACTTATCATGGCAACTAAAGGGATACAATGGGAAATGAGCTTACAATTTACTTCAGAAATATTTTAAATATAGGAAGAGTTTGAGAACAAAATAATTTTTCCCTGTTAAATATACGGATTTTGACTCTTACTGAACTGTATTTCAACACACTTTTTATTTTATGCCCTTGATAAGTTATTAAACATATAAAATTGCCTTATTTATAGTGTATAAGAGCATTGCAAGTCATAGTGCCTCCATTTTTCAATGTAGCAACTACTTAGATGTGCATAGATACTAAATGATCTTTTAATTATGAGAGGAAGAAGGGAATTGCTAGGAATAAAAGAGATTTGTTATTCTACAAAAAAGGGGGGAAAAGGAGCAATGATTCTAAATTAACAAAAGAACTATTTGCAATTTTTATGAAAAAGGAAGTCCAGTTAGGCAAAACAACTTCGTAGTCAGGATTGTTGAGAGAATGTCATAGGGAAGGTTGAGGGAGAGAAAAATAAGATGTGAAACTGAGCATATCCTTCTGACGCACAGCATGGGGAAGAAAGGGAATTTACTAATGAGTGCATCCAAAATACTGACAATATTTTAGTGTTCCTGGAGAATTAGTGAGCTCTAAGATGTCTGAAAAGAGGAGCAGGTTACTGATCTTTTAAAATGGCAGGGGAAGAGGAAGAGAAAGAGTGAACCTGTCATCTACCATCTGGTAAGCCTAACTTCAGTCTGCAGTAATATAGTGGAAAAAATATTAAAAGGTAAAAATCTTAAGCACTTAGGGGAGAATGGATCCACAAGCAATAAACAGCATGGATTTATAAGGAATGGAAAGAAAGCACGCAAAAGTATTTTTTTCTTCCTGTAATTGCAAAGTGGTGACTGAAGGGAATACAGTAGGTATAATATACGTGCCTACTAACATACAGATTTGTATGTATGGGCTTCAGTAAATTAAATAGGATCTACCAGTGTGACCAAAAAAAAATCCAATGTAATTTTTGGGCTTCTAACACAGAGGCATTGTGTCATGTACCTGGGAAATGATAGATGTCTCTCTCAGTATACAATACTGATGAGATAGCATCTCGACTACTGCTTTCAGATTTAAGTACTTTCAGTACCAATAAAAGTGAACTGGATGGAGTTCAAGAAGCATGAAAGGAAAAGCAAAAGCCTATAGAAACTGTTTGGTGATGAAATATTAACTGAAAATAGACATCTGTAGCCTAGTCAAACAAGGGTGGGAAGAATAAGCTCAGTGGCATGTTCCTTACAGTGGAAGGTTTCCAGTACAAAGAAAATAGGGTCAGGACTGAAATGGAAAGCTGGGCATGTAGTAAATATTAACTGTACATGGCCAGAGCTTTGGCCCCTGCTCCTGCTGAAACTCAGCCAGACATTTATTGGGGTGCGGAAGTGTAGAATGGGGGATTGTGTTCATGAGGAGGGCAATGGCTTTGAGGGCCTAAGGGAGCTCCTCTGGGGACAGGACAGAAAAGAAGAAAAGCAATGAGGGGAAGGGAAAGAAAAAAAGAGGGGGTGGAGGAGGGGAGGGAGGGAGGGAAGGAAGGAAGGAAGGAAGGAAGGAAGGAAGGAAGGAAGGAAGGAAGGAAGGAAGGAAGGAAGGAAGGAAGGAAGGAAGGAAGGAAGGAAGGAAGGAAGGAAGGAAGGAAGGAAGGAAGGAAGGAAGGAAGGAAGGAAGGAAGGAAGGAAGGAAGGGAGGAAGGGAGGAAGGGAGGAAGGGAGGAAGGGAGGAAGGGAGGAAGGAAGGAAGGAAGGAAGGAAGGAAGGAAGGAAGGAAGGAAGGAAGGAAGGAAGGAAGGAAGGAAGGAAGGAAGGAAGGAAGGAAGGAAGGAAGGAAGGAAGGAAGGATGGATCAATCTCCAACGTCCCCAAACGAAAGCAGAGCATCTTGTGTTAAGGTAGGATCTTCCTGTCTTTCTCCACAAGACTCAGTGTAATGACTCAGTGAGCTTGTCACTGCCTATATACCCTGTGTTATCCCTGAAAATGCAACAGCATCAGACTCTTCCATCCTTAATCGGTTTCAAGTACATGGATTTCCTAGTGTGTCTATGCAATTGAATAGAAAACCCCTCCTGAGAGCCTCCTGACTCCTGTCCAAGCACAAATATCAGCCCACCGGTTTCAGCTTCAAAAGGGACACCAAAGGAATAATTAGTTATCTCCCCATGCCAAAACATGCTTAAGGGGTATTTTACGTTTCAATGTAATTTCTTTTTACATTTTCATGTAGTTTTCTATGGCTTCATCCCTTCCCTCCACCACTGCCACCAGCTCCGCCGCCTCCGAGGAGGGCCATGCACTTCTCCCGATGCCCAGCAGATGGTGCTGTGGATTTTGGATCGGGAGCTCAGCGACCGAGGCTGGGGCCGGGGCCGATAGGTCCCCGCGGAGCCCGAAGGAGACCCCGCGGACACCTGGAGGGTCTCCGCGGGAATCTTCAGGTGCCCTTGATCTCTCTGCAGCCCTCCAGAACTTCCTTTACACCTCCAGCGGTTGCCCCAGAGGCGCAGGGCCGGGATATCAGGGTGGCATTCCTCACCCCAAGAAGCCTCAATTCCGCTGCGCTGGGGGTCAAGTTCACCAACGCCGTTTTTGTCCCCCCGCTAAGGACCAGGAGCGGAGGGAGTGCTTGCCTCCGTTTTGCAGCCCCTCGTCACACTAAAGTCCCCCAAGCCCGGCTGTACACGCGCACCCACCACGTCCCCCCGCCCTGCCCGCTCCCCCTGGCACCAGGGAGCAGGATGCTGCGCCGGGCGCCCCGGGGACTGAGAGCATCGCCCCCTTCTCATCCCCTACAGGCCTCCTCCCCGCAACCCGGAGCCCCCGGCGCCCTGCCGGGCCCCTGCCTGCAGCTGGGAACAGCTCCCAGGCTTGGAGTCCACCGGCCTCCTGGGGCTGCCTCTGAGCAGACACACCTCTGAGGATGTTTGCACTAGGAGCGGATGCAGTGGGGAGGGTAATTTTATTTATTTTTACTGTGTTTTTTCTACACCTTGAACTTAAATAAAGTTTTCTTCACAGAGAAGACAACACAGCTGCAGTTACGGCGAACGAAAGCGCTCTCTGAAGCTTGACTTAGTGCTGGAAAAGCCGGGAAGACCTTGAATGGGGGGCTGCCCCTGCTGCACTCGGCGATCGGCTCTGATCTCCACCAGGCTCAGCGTGTCGGAGGCAGAAGAGACGTGGGGCTCAACCACTGGAAGAAGGACCGGGAAGTTGCAGAAGATCCCAAGCCCTCCTCTTGCTTCGGGGCCGTCCTGCTGCAGCAGGCACACGCCGTACCTCTGCTCAGAGCAGGCAGGGAGAGGCTAACTTCGCCTGACTAAAACCTGTCTGCATTCAGCTCTTGGGCGTCTGACGGGAAAAACTGGAAAGTGTCTTTTATCAAGGAAACTTTTCTGCAAATCCAACCCTGGGGAGAGGGAAAAGGGTATTTTACTTCTCTCACAGGTGGGGAGCGGAACAAAATAACTCTCGAGCAGATCTTGCAAGAGACGCCACAGAAAATCAGCAATCGCCGTGCTGTCCGCTCTCATCTGTATCCTGGGACCTTCCAGCGTCCTTGCCCCCCTGTCCCTGCTTCCCGCCCCTCCCGGGACGGCCCGTGCCCGGCCGCTCACAGCGGAGCCTGGGGGATGCTCCGGGGCGGCCGGCGCAGCCCTTCTGCAGCTCGGCTCCGTGCTGCTCATTTCCCGAAATAATGACCCAAGTGTGGAGGAGCTGGTGGCAGAGGGCTGCGGTACAATTAAACCAGGTAACGAGACGCTGGGCAGATGTGTTTTCATTGCGCTGTAAGATAAACGCAGTGTTAAATGCCTGACAACTTCCCAGAAGCAATCAGCAAAAGTTTACGAGTGCATAAACCTCAAAGACCATTCCTCGGTATTTTTATAAGCGCCGCATTTAAAGCTTCTATAAATTCTTCTGCTTGCTTCCAAACTAAAGTTCCCATAGACTATTAAACAGCCACTTCTTCGTGAGGTGGGGAGAGGTAGATCACAACAGGCGGGTCCAGGGAAGGCGAGAGGGGCTCTCTTTTAGCCTCCTCCACTTTGCTCTCCCAGCTCCCTCCCACACCTCCCACAAAGTAAAGTTTGAAAGAAAGTTGGCATCTTTAGAGATTGACAAGTCACAGATGAGCGCATCAGGAAGATGAAGGGATACATTCATGTCTCAAGAATAGGGGACAGACCCAGAAAGAAAGGGGAAGGAAAGAATGAAAAGCAATAAAAGGAAAAGAGAGGTGGTTGAAAAGACGGGCTGAAGCAGGTGCAAGCATACGAACAGATCCAGGGGCAGATCATGCAGACTGACCGGTGGACAGGGAAGAGCAGAAAAAGCTTAGACGGAGAGGGAGATTTCAGGAGCAGAGGGCAAATCTGAGCGAACGCAGCCGAGGAGGAAAGGAGGCTGCCGCGGAAGTCGCCGCGGTGCCCCCGTCCCCCCGCCCCGACGGCGCGGCCTGGCAGCACCCCTCGCCTCTCGGGGCAACCGCGGCGGCCGCAGCCCCGGGGCAAGGGGCCCCGCTGCCCGCGGAGAGGCAGTGTACATCGTCTCCGAAGCTGCAGAAAAAACAAGGGAGACAGTGCTAGTGAACCCACAGATCAGCGGGAGACATCAAGCCGGAGCCCTCTGTTTTCGGAAGAAATGAAGGGAATGAAATGTTCTCACTAGCCATCAAATTATAATAACAGTATCCGTCATCCTTAAGTGACCACACGAGTTTTACAAGTTGGATATTAAACAGATTAAATAATAATAATAAAGAAAACCCAAACCCCTGTCGCGAATATAAAGCCCTTTGTTTATGATCCCGGGGAAAATGAAGTTGCTAATTGAAAAACAATAAACCTAAAATGCCTTTGGATTAATAATGATAGAGGTTAACGGTGACATCCCTCCCTTGGAAAGAGGGAGGGGAGCGAGGCGCTCGGTGACTGTGCGCTTGGACGGCGACCAGGGACAAGCGCAGCAGCCAAATGGGGCTGGGGGGCGGGGGGTGAGACCCTCCCTCTTCGGAGGGCTCGGCTTGTATGTTCGCCTCTGATCCGGAGACACGAGGTGAGGAAGGTCTGTATTGTAGTCATGTCCTCGCTGATGAAATCTCAGTCAATTACTCTGAAATCTGCAGCTTGGCTTCTTTTCATTCTTTCCAGGTGAAAATTCAAACGTTTTCTGTTGTCGCCTGGTCCTTTCTTTCCTGAAACAAGGCACCCAACTGTTCTGATATTACCATTCAAAAACGGGTTCTGTGGCAAACCTCATTTGTGAATCTATTACAGAGATTAATAGATTATTTCTCCTTTTTCAACTAATTCTCAGTGGGGAAATTTAACCATATGGTAAGGAGAGAATTAGAATTTCATCACATTAGAGCAAAATGTAATGAAAAGAGTCCAACACCTGGGGCCAACTCCGAAAGACACAATTAAAAGGTTTTTAATGAAACCAGAGAAACCAAAAAATTTCATAGCCTTCAGTAATCCTGCCACATAAGAATGATTTGGAAGTGTTGGGAAATATTGTTTTTACTGATGTCATAAGAATGAAAACCTGCCACTAAATACTCTGAGTGCTAACAGAAAGGCGAGAGCGAGCTGCTCGCCTCAAGCATAAGAGGAGTAGTGGGACAAAATTCAGACCGACCCTTGGGTTTCCACTTCAGCTTTTGGAAGAGTGCAGAGGAGAGTGTGCCCGGCTCCGAGGAGAAGCCCCGGGAGAGGAGCAGGGGGTCGGGGTAACCGGATGGCTGAGGCCGCCTCGCCCTGACACCGGCGGCGGCATCCCGGCGTTGGGGAGAAGAGCGGGGGTGCTCCCGCCGAGTGGGGCTCGCTGGAGGGAGGCAGGAGAGCACGGACCTGCAAAGAGTTGGTCAGTCACAATAAAAAATCAATTTTAAAAAGTTTGGTGGGTTTTGCCCTTTCTCTTCCCACCCTCTCTCCTCTCCAGATCCGTTCATTTTCAAGGTAACTGATGGGGCTTTATGTTTTTTATAGGGACACGGGGGATAATCACTCGCAAGCAGCAATCTGCTGCTTGAAAAGGGATAAGGGAAGGAGGAGGGGAACCTCCCCGTAGTTTGGTCTCCGTTTGTTGGATGGGGGGTGGGGAGAGGGAGGACTGGGGACCACCCGCCTCCCAAGGAAGCAAGGTGGACTTTGGCGGTGGGCAGGAGTGGGCACGACGGCTGGGGCTGCTCCGGGGGTTTTTAATTTTGTTTTTTCTTTCCCAGGCGATGCTTTTCGGGAAGACGGGTGGGGGTGGGAGGGAGCTATAAGTTAATGTAAATGCAGGGGGTGGGTGGGCTGGGGTGGGGGGAGAGGGTGTCACTCCTGACTCCACGGCTAAGTTAGCAGAAGTCTGCTGGCAGCACTCGGAAGGAGAAGTGTTGAAGTGGGCTTTTCTGCAGTGCAGGGCTGTAATTTGCTGAAGGAGGCAAAGAACATCCTTCGATCTAAGTAGGGCTTTTAGTGTGCTCATTGATGAGTGAAAGTCGCCACACATGTCAAGCTAAAGGCAGTTGTTGGGTTACTAACAGGACACAACGTCTTGCAAACATATGCGTTAAGCTGTGTATACAGATGGCAGGGAGAATAATGGAGCAGGCGCCTCTTATAAAGCTCTAGCTGCTGCCTGTCTTCAGACCTGGGAAAAGAAACTATTCAGACTCAGGGCCAGATAGCGCCTGGGATTGTTTGTTACCGTTTTAATCCTATTAATTAAAACGTTAACCTGATTGGGTAGAAAGCTCTGTCCCAACAGGCGAGTCTTCTTCATAATAACCTACTCTCAGAGATAATGATGTAAAAGACTCCCCCGTCTGCGGCGGCTGCTGGTTGATGGGTCCGGAAATCTCTTGAAGGTGAATCCAAGCAAGATAAACGGTGGAAGCGGCTCCACTGGCAGCGCACAATGCCCCAGCGCGGCGCCTGCTGAGGGCGAGCCGGAGCCGCAGCCGGAGCCACAGCCACAGCCCGAGCCACAGCCGCTGCCGGAGCCGCCGCCCGCGCCGGAGCCACAGCCGGAGCCACAGCCGGAGCCGCAGTCCGAGCCGCCGCCGGAGCCAGAGAAGGGGCAGCCGCGGCGCCGGGTACGGCGCAGCCCCGGCGGGAGCCGGGGAACGATTTCTGCCAGCGGGACGCCGGGGAGCCGCCCGCCGCGGCGCGGAGCCTTGGAGGAGCGGGCCGAGAGCTGAGGGGGGCGGAGGAGGCGGAGGCGAGCGGGGCGCCGATGGAGCGGGCGCTGGGGCTGCCCGCAGAAGAGGACCTCTTCCACAAGAGCCTCGCCGCCTCGACCAAGCGCATGGAGTCCGCCTTCCGCTCGCCCCCGGGGCTCGACCTCTCCCACCCCCGCGACCGCCAGCCCTCGCCGCTCGCCTGCTACGAGGCGTCGGAGCCCGAGGCGCTGCTGCAGCCCGGAGTCGGCGGCGACCCGCTGGCGCTGCCGCCGGGTTCCGTCTGCGTCAAGTACGGCGAGAGCGCCAGCCGCAGCTCGGTGGCCGAGAGCAGCGGCGGCGAGCAGAGCCCCGACGACGACAGCGACGGCCGCTGCGAGCTGGTGCTGCGCGGCGCCGGGGGGGACCCGCGCGTCGCCTCGCCGGCGGCGGGCGGCGGCGGAGGGGGGGGCGGGGGGCTGAAGGCGGCCGAGGGCAGCTGCTCCAACAGCCACGGGCACGGCGGCAGCAAGAAGTCCAAGGAGCAGAAGGCGCTGCGGCTCAACATCAACGCGCGGGAGCGGCGGCGGATGCACGACCTGAACGACGCGCTGGACGAGCTGCGGGCGGTCATCCCCTACGCGCACAGTCCCTCGGTGCGGAAGCTCTCCAAGATCGCCACGCTCCTCCTGGCCAAGAACTACATCCTGATGCAGGCGCAGGCCCTAGAGGAGATGCGGCGCCTGGTGGCTTATCTCAACCAGGGCCAGGCCATCTCGGCCGCCTCCCTGCCCAGCTCCGCCGCGGCGGCGGCTGCAGCGGCGGCGGCGCTGCACCCCGCCCTCGGCGCCTACGAGCAGGCGGCCGGTTACCCCTTCAGCGCCGGGCTGCCCCCCGCCACCTCCTGCCCGGAGAAATGTGCCATCTTCAACAGCGTCTCCTCCAGCCTCTGCAAACAGTGCACGGAGAAGCCTTAAGCGCCGCCGCCGCGGCCGCCCCCCGCCGCCGCCGCGGACCCGGGGAGCGGCGACAGCCGGCGGTCCGGTCCCGGGCCGGGGGGCGCGGAGGCGGCGGAGGGACTGACCGCTGCCCGGCCCCCGCCGCCCTCCGCCCGGACTCGCCTCGCCTCGCTCTTCTCCTCGGGTGCCGCCGAGACGAGACGGCGACGGGAGCCAGCGTGCGTGCGGCGGCGGGGACGGGGCGAGGGGCCGGGGGTGCCGCGGGGAGGAAGGAAGGCCCGGCCCGGGGGGGGCCGGGGGGGCTCGCTGCGCGTCCGGACAAAGGAGAGGCCGGGAAATAGCAGGCCGGGCTGGGAGCCGGGGCTATCGCCGGGGACAAATCAGAGAGGGCACTTGAACATAGATTTTTTTTTTTTTTTAATTAATTATTATTAGCAGTATTATTATTATTATTATTCTGAGCCAGGAAACAAACAAACTTGAAGTGTAAACTTATTATTTAAGTGACTCGCAGAAACAAAGAGACTGGACCATTGCTATGGAAGACTTTGTATTTTTTATGGTCTCTAAACTTTGATCCTGTGAAAATGCGCAAAGTTTGGTGAGAGTGATTTAAAAAAAAAAGAGAGAGCTAAAAAAAGAAAAAAGAAAAAAAAAACCGATCAAAACCCTTACTCCGTGTGGCTGAAAGTATCGCATTTTTAAAAGATATATTTATGTGCACCTTGTTTCTTTCCACTTTGCAATGATGTATAAACAAGACATGCTATTTATTTGTTATTCTTTAAAATGACCCTTCCACGCCAACGATATTTATCATGTGTTGAGGTCATGGGTCTTATGTGCAGTTACTTTAAATGCTTCTAAAATTCTGTTTATGGATTAACTTAAACTGTGTGCCAAGTGTTTAAAACATTTATTTGCCAACAACATATAACCAGAAATGTTGATGTATCCGAGCTGCTTAGGTTTATGAAAGGTCATCTGGATTTTAAGTTGCATCATCCCTGTATTTAAATTGAGCTTTAATAAATTGCTTCAGTCCAAAAATTACAGGAAAAGTGTATTCTTAATTGCTCAACCAACTGATTTTTGAAAGGGTATTCTTTGCATTATAACAGGTAATAACTATTTACTTTTACAAGGCATCAGAGCAATAGCTGCTACAAGAACACTTGCCAAGCCAATGTTTTCCCAGGCGCTGTGTTTTCAAAGGTATAATTTAAACCGCTTTTAATGTGTATGTAAATTATTCTGACTGTGGATGATTCTTTAAGTTGAAATACTTTAAAATACTTTAGGCTGATTTACAGACGCGCGGAATTCTTCTCTTCCTTTTTCAGGGGATGTGGGAGGTGGGTTTTTGGTTTGAGGTTTTGTTTGGGTTTTTTGCTTTTTTTTTTTTTCTTTTTTTTTGAAAGAAAAATGAGAGATGAAAAGCAAGAAGTAGCTATTTACCCAAAGTGAGCCTTCAGTTTGAGTTTGCATGGCTGGGTGGCTGTCTCTCTGCCATTTGTAAATCAAGATTTTTTTTTTTCTTTTTTCTTTTTTTTTTTTCTTTTCAAAAAACGAGTCCTGCTATTTTCCACTACTTGCAGATAATACAAATTCGGACTGTCAGGTTGGATGGCAAAATAGGAGCCATGATGGATCTGTTGGCAGGTCACGGATGTGTAAAGAGTGATATATATTAAATAGGTCAATCAGATTATGACAGCAATGTACGATCGTTTGTATGTGTATCTATGTCGGAAAGAATCTTTATTAAAATATTTTGAACAAACGCTTGTATTGTGCTGTGCTTTGTTAAGCATATCTATCCAGATTTAAGGAGGTGGATGGTGGGGGTGGGTAGTTTTCTTTGCCTCCTTTGCCTTGCTCTGAGTGCGCCCCAGTACCCTCCCCGTCACCCCACTCCCGGCTCCGCGTGTCCCAGGCAGGGCGGCGAGAGTTCCTCCCGCGCTGCGTTCCTCCCGCTCCCGTGGCAGGCGGCTCCCGGCGCTGCGGGGCAGCCGTGGGGCAGCGCCGGGCCCTGCCCGCCCGTCCCGCGGCCCCACGCCCGCCTCGAGCCGTGAGGCTGCAGGCGCCCCGGGGTAAGCTGCAGGACCGCCCCCCCTCCTCCCTACCCCCCGAGTTCTGGAGCCCCCCCTCCCCTCGTGGACCCTCCGCCCTGCCCCAAACCCGAGGGCAGGGGGAGCAGGCAGCCCCCCCCAAGCTGCCTGCCCGGCGCTAAGCCCGGGCCAGGGGTCCCGGTCCTGCGGCTCCCCCCTCCCCTCGGGCGGCCCGGGCCGGCTCCGGGTGTCCGCGGAGCTGCCTCTCCCAACGGCAGCACCACGGGCGGGGGAAGGGGATAAATATTTTCTGCTCCACTTCCCATCAAAAAAGATTAATCAGAACCTGTAACTTTTCAGGAAACATAACTGTAAAGTGCCACGGAGCTGTGGGAAGGCAGCCCAGAGAGGGTGGGCAGATCAGCCCCCAGGCGCAAGGAGAAGCGTCTCTCAGCATTTACTAGACAAAGGCTGGGTGCGTCTAATTATGATTATTAAAACAATTTCCATGACGATGTCTAATATTATGTTAATTTGAAAACAACTGTGTATGAAAACTGTCGACTATAATACCTAAATTCATTTAATGAAACACATCGTTAAGGCAATTAAACCTCCTGGATGTGATTAAGGAACATAATTACGACACTGTTCTGCGCCATAATTGGGTGTCTTTAATCAAGGGGTAAAGTGATCAGCAACACAGCCATTAGTTTGTATTGTTCTGTCTCTGCTGTCCATCATTCTGATTAGGAATTAACCACCGCCACCAGCTTGGCGTGGTGCGTGCCTGTGTGTGTGCGTATGTGTGTCTGTGTGAGTGTGTGTTCGTGCATTTAACATCGCAGGACACATTGGCTGCAATATTTACCGCTTAATGTCTCTGGCTACCGAGCGGGCTTCCTTCCCGGAGAGGTTCCCTTGGAAGGAGCGGGCGCTGCTCGGCTTTACCCGGCCGTGGGGTGGGGGAAGACGAGCCATGTCCCAGCAAACTCCTGGAGCGACCGGTACCTAAGGTTGGGGAAGGCAAGGGGCTGGAGGAGGCCCACGCCCTGCCACCCTGCTCCCCTGGGCAGGGTCCGAAGTGTTGCGGCCGGGCCTGGAATGCTCCCCGCCAGCGCTGGGGAGCGAGGGCGGCCGCCGCCGTCTATGGCACACGGAGCGGTTTCTCCGTTCACCGCTCTCTCGCCTGCCTCTGCTTCGGAGCGACGGGACAGCGGAATGAAAATCTTTGTCACCCCTGGCTACCGCTGCCGCCCGATTTAGGGCTCTCTTGCTTCCTCTTCTCTTGCTTCGTAGCGGGGCGAGGGGTCCGTGCCGGGTAGAGGTGCTACCACTCCCCTGTCGCGCTGCACCGAGCATCCTCCCTGGGAAACGGCGCGAAGCCACTGGGCCAGTCCCTGAGCAGGTCTTGCCAATGCAAGCGTAATGTGTGCCGGGCTGGGGGGAGGAGAGAGGCTCCCCCGCCCCCCCTTAAAGCTTGACAGATGACTTAGCCAGAAATGAACATGTACCCTTTCAAAAGAGCTTCTTCCCCGTTCACAACTGCCCCACCGAACCGATCTCCCTCAGCCTCATCCGGAGCTCCCTCTGCCCCCGCCGCCCAGCCCGGCTCCCTTCCCCGGCCCCTTACCCCGGCTCGGAGCCTGAGATTGTCCCAGCATGAGTGACATTGGCTTTCCTAATGTAATGACTTATGAAAGATATAATCATGTGTTAAATTGAATCCTCCGCTTAACTGTTAATGGTGTGCTCTGGGCACATTTACGTATTAGATGCTATGGTAACTAATTACCACTAGAAGAAGGGATAATACACTTTCCAGACTTTGACAAATAATTATGAGTGTTCACATCCCTGCTAGCAGCAGTTGCAGCGGATCTGCTGGAATGAGTAAATGAATAAATGAATGGGTAAGTGAACTTGTGTGCATGGAGGGGACTAGATAATGAATAGTGGTCAAGTGAGTTTTCTTATTAAAACCTTTAATGAAAATGTGATTTAGGGTGGAAGGGGGAAAAAAAAAGTGCGACGCTGCCTCTAAACGTAATTAAATCGCGTAATATAAACATCAGAAACATAAATAAGTTTGCTTTTAATTAAGCCGCAGCAGTCAAAGTAAATTATCCACGTGCTCGGAAACTTTACAGCAATTAACACCTTTTTTTTTCTTGGTGGTGGTGGTGGTGGCGGCGGCGGAGGGAGGCTATTGGGGGGTAAAACAAACGAGCCGGGACTCCGCGACTCTCTCCAGGATCATTTGTAACTGTGATCGTATCGCCCCTGCCTACAGGCCAGAGGGATCCTGAGGCTCTAAGCAAACGGCAGAAAAGCTCCTTGCGGAGCGGGACAAAAGTTTGAGGAAGTCGCTCTGGGCTCCGCGCCGGCCCCGGCCCCCGCCGCCCGCCCGCTCCGCGGGGTCGCTGCTGCCCCTCGAGGCCCAGCCCCCGCCTGGGAAGGCTCCGGCACTGGCGGAGCCCATGGAGGGCGTAGGGCAGGTTCTCCCTGAAGTGTTGCGCATGGCTTAGGCAGGCGCCGCAGGGGTTAAGCCGATGGTGCCCGCTCCTACCCTGCCATCCCGCCGGGGCAGGGGCGAAGGCGGGAGCCGCTGCCGGGAGCGGGCGCCGGCTTGGCTGCCCCGGCCCCCAGCCCCACTCGCGGGCTCCTAGCAGGCGACGACGCCGCAGAAGGGACATCTGCTAAATGAGCACAGAGCTGCAGCCAGCCCAATTTCCCCGTGGTCACTCATCAGCTCGGTGTCACCCAGCCCGCCCACACCCGCCCCCGAAGCGCTCCGGAGGGGAATTTGGTCTGGTTCGGCTGGTTCGCCAGCCTCGGGAAGGGTTAAATCCTTCCCCAAGCCCCTAGTTGCCCTTGTCCTCTCAACCTGATTCAGAGACGTGTAATAAAAGAGGAAGCAAATTTATGGTCTGTTTCAAGCACTTTACTGCTGTATTTTTAAATTCATATATGCACATATAAGAACTATGATCTGTGAATAATTTGAAATGCTATAGGAAAATGATGTATTTTAGATCAAACATAACCGTTTTCTTACATAATTGTCTCGGATTAAAATAAAAAAATAAAGATACATTTCGAAGAGAGACAAAGCTGAAAATCTAATGACAGCCATAAACTGCTAGACAGCCATAAATTAACGTCTTCATCAAACACTGAAGGGATCAGTGCTTATCTAAATCAACAATTATTTCTTCCGAGAAGTTGCAGAACAGATTGCCCCTTTAATACTATTTTTAAATCTTCCTAATTGAGGATTAGGGAAAAACAATCGCCTTTCCAGAGTAAAACTCCTCTCCACCAGCCGAAGCCCTCCAAACTCACCGAACACCCAGACCGTTTCCCATGGAACCTCCTCGGGGGTCCCGTCCCCTTGTCCCACTGCAGCATCCCTGGAAGCTCGTGATGCTTTCAGGAAGGGGCTGCAGGAGTCTTTCCCCACCCCCTTCTCCCCTGATTTTTGTCGCGGGCCGGGCAAGGTGGGAGCGCAGGGAGAGCAAGCCGGCGCCGGGAGCCCGGCGGGCAGCGGGCGGGCGAGGGTGCGGGTCCCTGCCGCCGCCGCGGGCCGGGGGCGTCCCGGAGAGGAGCCATCCCGGAACGGCAGCATCCCCCGGTGCTTCGGCATGAGCTCAACTAATGCGCATCCGCTTTTCAGGTTCAAAGCTTTAGCGAGGCGGCACTTCTCCCAGCTGCAGCCACCTGCGAATCCGGTTTTCCAAGAGGCTGCAGTAAAGAACTCATTTTAAAAAGGCAACTGAAAGATACGTTGTGAAGAGAGGCGATTCATTTGCTCACAAGATGGAAATTAGACAGGAAAGGACTTGCTGCCTGTAGGAGGTTAGCGAGTGACTAAACTGTTTGGAAGAAAGAGGTAGTTGGAAAGATGAGCTGATGGGGAAGAAGTCACTGTCAAAAGTCATCACAGGGTGTTTGCTTACTGACTTTTACTCTCCCTGTAGCCAGAACTTAGATTTTTATTCAACTTTTCTGTAGCCAAAGCTGCTGGTTTTGAGGAAAAGTAAAATAAACCAACACATTAGTGTCAAAATTGGTTTAACAAATCTCTGAAGATAGAATCCTGCAAGGCTTCTAGTAAGAACAGCTGAAGCTTAGGCTTCTTTTGATTATTTATTTTGGTGTGAATAGTTTTGAAGACAAGCACATTTCTACTATTATAAATGATGTACTCATACAACTTCAGTACACGAAATCCCAGGAAAACCTGATGCATAGAATAAACACAGTACTGGTTTATATGATGACCAAGATCCCACTACAGCTTCCTTGCTTTCAATTTAAAATGGAACATTGTCTACTTTTTAAAATACACTTTTATATATGCAGCAACCATTTCTTCATAATCATTGCTAATTATAAACATAGACAATAACTTAAGGATCACTATACTTTCATAAGCATAGCTTTAACGTGTGTTTTTGTAGAGAGATCATTTTTCTGATATATTGTGGGTATGGGGACATGACTAGCCAGGGAACATAGGCTGGTTTAGATAGTAGACAGGAAAATACTTCACTTTCTCTGGTCTGGAAGTTAGAATAGCTCTATTCATGTGAGTTAAGCATATTCATAAATTGCTACCTTGAACAGTTTTAAAATACAGTGCTATGCAAGTAGGATCAAGAGTATCAAATACTAAATAAAATACAGTGTTAGGGGATCTTACTAATTCCTTCCTTTCAAGCTATCTTTCAGACCATTATGGCAAGCTCACTCAGAAAAGTGTCCTTCAAGAAATCTCAAACAATGCCACTTTTTAATTTATAATTTCAGTAACTTCTAATATAGCCTGGAGTTAAAACAATTGCACAGCTACACACGTACTTATCAAATCCAGAAAATGCTGCAGGTCTGTCTTCTCTAGGAAGTATCTTCAATAACCCTCGCAGACATACCTGACAAGCATTTCTGCATGAAGGAATGGAGAAACACCGATGTCTTTAGGGTACAACCTTCATATTAAATACCTACTTGTAGAACTCAACAGCTACAGTGATACCTAGAAAATCCAAGTTGTGCTTTGCTGGTGCAGTGCTGTGTATTGTAACAATTTCATTCATAACCCCCTTTAAAATGAATGATCTGTGAAGACAGAATATTTTACACTAGGTACTACATCTTGTACTACATGGAGGTTTGCAAAAGCAAAAGCTTAGGAGCTGTACTTAGGAATCACTAGTGGACTGCAGATCTTTATGCTAATTCTGAATAATGTTCTAAGAATGTCAGAAGCACCACTTTTTTTACCTCATCTGATGAGAACTGGCTTATGTTTCATGGGGGGGGGGCCTGTGGTAAAAAAGACATGATCATTTCCAATATTCTGAGGTCTTTCTGCATTCCACTGCTGAATTTAAATGGATTTTTTTATTTTTTTTATTACAGAAATATCTGTCAAGATCAAGTAATAGAAAAATGCAGTATGTTGAAATAATAATTAAAAAAATAAAGCAATAGTTATGAATCTGTGAGAGAAGTATAAACATAAGCTGGAAAAAATACCATGGACAATCATTCAATATTAAAATAGATATATTCCTTTTTATTGTGTCCTTGAAATACAAAATTCCCTTAAGATGTTAGATTACTAAAATAATGACATTTTGATTTTCTTGCTTAGAAGTACCTTAGTGGATCTAGGAGCCTGAACCCTGGATATTAACTGTTAAAGCAGAACCTAGCTGTTGTTCATCTATATACAAATTGTCAGTTTGCACAATTAAGAGCACTTCACAATCTCTCAAACGACAGAAAGTTCAATAATGACAAAATAAAAGATCGTGTATAATTCTACAAGAGAAATTCACACATCAGGAATTATACATAAAAATAGCAGTGCCAAAAGTAGTGACATGCAGCTAGCTTCAAAGCATAAACTAAAGAACAAGTCTTACATGGCTATATTATTACATTAGGACATATTGACAAAGATACGAAAATCTAATTCGCAAACAGGTACACATATACTAGATGGTTTCCTAAATAATGGAACATTTAAAAAGTTTACAATAGCATCTAGCAGTACTAAGCGTCGGCATGAAAATGGAGAACATACGATCTGTAAATTAAAATAAGAATAGTAATTAAAAATTACATTTTAGCATTCACATTAGCTCATGACAAATTAACTTTCTTCTTGGGTGCTATAATGGGCCGTATTGACTTAAACCTATTTTTTTAATGAGGAAAAAAGGTGCTTATATATATTTTTTTTTTAATAGCAGAAGATGCTATTGATACAGCCATAGATATCAACAACTTACAGTCAGAGGCTGGTAGTGACCAGCCAAGTCACATCTCAAACTGATGGGTAAGTGCACCATTTCATTGAGGAACAGCAGAGAAATTCAGGAGGTAGCTCTGTACTCCTCCTGCCTCATCTTGCACCTGGCCAGGCCTGTGGCTGCCCCCAGCAGACACCGCTGGGCTGGCAGGGCAGACCCCCCTGCAGAAGTGGACAGGTGGGAGAGGGAAGCACAGGTCTGACTGCCTCCCCCTGCCCTGCCCTGCAGCCCCACCAGCACCTGAATGCTTGCAAACAGCACTGCTGTTTCTGCTTAGATGATTTTGCCTCTTCGTGCTCCAGTGACAGACACTCAGAGCTGCACACTCCTGGGTCCTGCAGCAGAGGAGATCATCAAAAACGGTGTTGTGCCCTATGTAATGAAACATGCTCTTCTTGGCACAGCACCCTGCAGCCAGCTTGGCTCAGCTGGGACTTTTGGGGATGCTGCACCCTTACCGTGTTGTGCTGTCTCAGCTTATTGACCAGGAATACCAACACCAGGGGCCTTTCAATCCTGCTCCAGGAGACGGAGTCACTCCTGCTCAGACCAGCTGCTGGCTCTCAATATGTCACCTCCTCAGCTGCTGAATGCACAGACCAGAAGGGCTTAACCTCTCCTCTGTCCTGCTCCAGCTCTCATGACTTTACATGGGGGTGAGGTTTACTTCCTCTGCAGCCGAGGTATGCCAAGGTAGTGATGCATTGCATACCAGCAAAACTAATCTACCAGGAGTATGGGTTACCAGGGACACAATTCCAGGGCAGGCTGGACAGATCCTGCTTTGCGTTTGATTATTTTGGTTCCTGAGCAAAAACAGCAAGCAACTTTTATCCTAGCAGAATGCTGGCCTCTTGTGTGGTGCTCTCTAACTCTGATGCAAGGCCTCCAAGCGCCTTCACAGAGGTTTCCTGCAACTCCTGGGAAAGTTTCTGACCATTTTCTTTTTTTTCAATTGAGCATACCCTACAGATTTAATTTGCTACTTTGGAGACAATCTAGTTCTTTTTTTAATTTCAGAAAAATACTATACAAATTGATCAGCAATTAATCTGAAACTACTAATGATTTGCATGTACTTTTGGCACAGTCCTATTATGCCCTATCAAATTCTGCAGCAGCCAGTGACACTCTAATTCAAAATCCTAAAAATAGAATACAATTATAAAAAAGAGGCTTCTGTTTAAAACAAATACCCACTGTTATTTTCACAGTTGCTTCAGGTTTGTTTTAAAGTTGGATGCCAAAGAAGGATTCATCATAATTGTGGTATGAGACATTTTACAGCTTACATTTAAGCAATAATGGAATACAGTCAACAGTGTAATGATATCAACATTCCCTCTCTCAATAAACCAGGATCTAATGTCCAAACTGGATTGTGAGCTACAGCTGAGTACTTCTACAGAGTAACTACAGGAGTAAGTAACCTGACTACAAGAATGTCTCCATAAAAACCAATTTTATTCTGTGGCACAAAGCAATAATCAGCTTTTGCTGTTGATTAAATGTTGAAGTAAAGTTAAAACATTTAATCAACTGCAAAGCCCATTTAACGTAAGTGTACTCCAAATTTGTAGACATTATCAATACTATATATGAAGAGAAAATGTTTCTCCAATAAATCCCACAAAATCACAATTTTCTTCTTGGAGGATTTGGAAGGTGACTGTGCCAATCTCTAAAAGCCTTTCTACTGATGCTGGTGCTTATTTAGGGTATATGCTTTACACAAATAACTGAACTGAATAAATAATTCTTAATATGTAGGTAGTAGTTTTCATCCACAGGCCATCAAGTGCTCTACAGATGAGTAGAATTTCTGATTTTGGAAGACTTACTCTGGCACATCCCAAAGAGAGATGTTTTTTAGGAACACAAGGCAAGGCCCACAGACATGGCTATTCTCCCATCACAATTATCATCTTGGCAAATTGAGACTGGACAGGCACGGGAATCCTCATCAGTCTCTGAAGTGATGGCTGGGAAGAGAGACAGGGTCTAAAATCTCAGATCTTGTGCACTAGGAAATTATTTTCCAAACAAGAGCGGGGCACCCAGTGAAGCAGGCTGGGCAGCCAGTATAAACTTCTGTGGCTGCCCAGGGTTTTCATTTGCTCAGATTTTGGCCCCAGGGAAGAGCCTATTTTCCAGTTTGCAGATGGACAATTCTGTTTCCAAACACAGGTCACACTACTCTGCCTATGCATAACGTGGGCAAAGTAAAACAACATCAAAAAGCAGTTTTAGATACCACACTTGCCCTTGAAAACCTCTTCCTCTTTTGCCTTTTTGGAGAAATGAAGAAATATAAGAAACGGTCAAAACAAATGCACGAACATGTTACTGAAAAACAGTGAGAGAAAGAGAAGCTAATTTTTGAGGTGATAAAATAATTTCAAACAGGCTTGTATATTTTCTCCCTGAAGAATATGCTTCTTGGGGGGGGAGGGGGGGGGGCTCAAAAGCCAAAATAGATGATTTAGGCTTGATTGAGAGCCTATTAAAATCAACAGAACTCCCCTTCTGACTTTAAATGATTGCAGGAAAGAAATCACATATTTTAATTTTTTTGCACTGCACAAAAAAAAAAAAAAAAAAAAGGAGCAAGAAAGCAAAGCATTCACCCTCAGTACATAAACCTGAAGTTAGAAATGTGTTGTCAGTAAGACATTCTTGCAAATCATCCTCCACCACCCCACACAACTTCCATCACCTCTCCCAAATAAAAGGCTAAGACTCTCAAGACCATTAAAGAAATAAAGTAAATATAAAGTTAGGATAATTATAACTAGAAATTCTTTCATCATCTAGAAATAAGCTCCCCCTTTCTTGTTATTATGCTTCTATGAGCAGATGCTGATATTCCTCTAGATGATGAGTGTATGGGACCTCCCAATCTAACCCTGTGACAGAGGGCTGCTGAGCCCATTTCCCATGCAAGTGGCCTGGATTCATCCTTCCTCTAAATCCTTCTCATCTCACCGCCAAGAGCATGGGGGGATGCACCTTGTAGAGATGCTGGGCTATTTACTTGGCCAGACTCTTGTCATGTCACCTCACTTCTCACAACTCAGGCAGGAAAAATTGAGGTTGCACATCCTTGCATCTGGTCTCTACCTCCAGCCCAATGGCTTTTCTCCTTAGAAACAAAGAGGAAAGAGGTAAAAGCAGAGAGGGAAAAGCAAATGTTTCCAAAAATATAAAGCTGAGTGATGAAACAGAGCAAACATGGAAATTAGTGGAAGGCATAAAAGCAGCTGCTCAATTTCTTAAGGACCTTAGCTTGTAACGAAAGGCAATATCAACGTCTGGCAGGAGGATACCAAGGCCCATGCGACTGTTATCAAGTCTGACAGATTTGTTTTCTGCTAGTTCTACATCAAAATGAGACAATAGTATGAAAAGAAACATCTTCATCTCATTCATTGCGAGGAACCTCCCTGGACACATGCTGATCCCAGAGCCAAAGGGCATTAGGAAATACTTCAGTTTTCTTCCTGCCTTGTAGAATGTGGTTTTCTTCTTGCCATTCTCTATGTATCGATCGAACTTATACTCCTGAAAATGAAAGAGAGAGACAGCATGATATGTAACAAGGCAGTTACATGAGCTGCTTTCTTTGCACAATGGTAACACGCCTGAAACCCAGAAAATAAGATAAAGACGAAGACAAGGAGCTGACAGCTTCTTCTTTTTAGTTGGTTCCCTCAAGTTTCATTAACTCACATTATCTTGCCTGCAAAGAACACTCTTTAAATCCACTTATTTAGCTTAGTCCTTTTACATCAAGCTCCTTCAACTTCCACATCTCATCCAGCGAGTGTCTGGCCTATATTGATTGTAATTAGATTTTGACCGCTTTGCAGCAGGGACAATGAACCTTAGTGGAAGGACAATTTTCTTGTAAAGCATCATATGCACTCAGTGTGATACATACATCATGAATAAGGATAATCTGCTAAATTCTGCAAATGCCTATGAATAAATTAATGCATTGCACCAATTTTGCTCCTGCAAGCTAGAGCAAAATCCACCCTTCTCTTGCACCGAATGGTGCAGATTGTTTGAAAACTCCAGTGCTTTGCAGTCAATTTTCCTTTCAGTTGGAGATGGTTGCTGCTTAATTTGCCACATCTTACCTTCAAATATTTTGCTCTAGAAGCTGTGAGCAAAGCAGGACAACTGCCAGTGACTGACCATTATAAAGAGGGTGCTTTCAAGTAAGGCTTGAGTTCACACTTGTAACCTACATTCCATAAATTGAACATATTTCTAACTATTTTTGAGTAGCAGGATCCCTGTTTAGAGATAATTTGTGTTTTTGAATGGAGGAGATCTGGCATCCTCACTCAGTCAATGGCAAATTAACCACTTACAAAACCCTCCTGCATGCTTTGAATAAAAATGACAAGCACTTCCTGCTTATGGTCACTCATTAGCATTTGTCCTGCTTTGCATACATCTGCTATAGCAGCAGCCATTTGGAGCTGCCTGGGAACAAGTCAGTCAGACAGAAATCGACCTCAACTGATTAAAAACCCCACACCACCATTAAAAATACACTGATAGTGATCTACCCGTTAAATTAAAGGCTCTGAAAATCATGCACTCCAGGTCTTGCTGTTGAGAAGCAAGTGTCAGGGGAGGTGGTCAGTGAGAAAGGGAACGAGTACTAGGTGCAGTGGGATGTAAGTTTGGGTGCTAAAGAACAGGAGCTTGTTTCACTAAATGGCAGAGGCCTGGATTTTCCACAAATATAAAGGTGATTCTATGTCTGTATCCACTGACAAGTAATTATTTTCAGTCTCTTTGAACACCCCAGCCAAAAGGAAGCATGCCTTTATTTTTTCCGCCAGGAAGTTATTGCTTCATTTGAAGCAGCACAGTAACAAATGAAAGGCCAGAATACCGTAAGATTTACTTCCTGAATTCTAAGTCCTTCTGGTCTAAAAAAGCATCTCTAAGTATGAACTGCAATAGCTTAAAAACCCAACCCAGAGCTCTTCACTTTGCTCAAACATTTTCACACGGTGCACTTCTGGTGTCTGGAGCAATTAAGAGCTGTGTTATTGAACACACAGACACACTGGGTCAAACCTTATGCTTTCTTTGTCATATTAAGAGCTTTCTGAGACTTGTAATTGCTTTTAACAAAAAATAAATTGCTGTCTAAGGAATAGGGAAAACAGAAAACAAGTGCGAGACAGGAATGTAGCCAATGACAGTGACATCGAACTCAGGCTTGTGCTGCTGAAGCCCCTTGGGTTGAGTAGTGTTTCCTTACAAGCTAGTTTACTGGCTAAATAAAGCCTAATTTTTAAAAATGAAGGAACTTTCAGCCATGTGCAAAGTCTCCTGAATGAGACATGGTGGCTGACAGCAAGGAAAAGGTCAAGATACTGAGCAAAAACAGGCAATGAAGTTCTGTGTGGATGGGCTGCTGCAAGTATCATGAAAACTGAGCAATCTCCTGCGATTGATATAAGTCCCTTTCTGTCACATACTGTATTTAGCTTTGTTTGGGATGTCACCATAGAGGGTTTCCTGCAGGGTTTCCTGATATTTACTCTATGGGTTTTTCAGAGTTCATTTACTGAGCTCTATAACTAGCTGAGTTGGAATTTAGGGGTTCACTTATACACTTTATAGAAAACTGACTAATTTATTTAGGCCTTAATGGATGGAGAAAGAGGTCAGAAATATATGCTTACACTTACACAATATGGTGCCAAAGCAGAAGATAGCTTGAACTTAAATTTATGTATCCAGGAGAAAAAGCATTGCTACAAAATTATCTCGTCAAGCTGCCTGTTTTCCCAGGAAAAGTTTTCCCTAAATACATGACAAGCTCAAGACTGCACCTTTCAAAAAACTCATTCTCCATCTCTATCTGATCCTCAGTAGTTATTGTTGAAAGCACACTGCATATTTTAAGAACCAAACAGAACAGTGATTTCCCCACTTTTCGAGAGGGCCCATGTGCTGAAATCAATGTACTGCAACGTGTGGATTGCTCATTCACTATCAAAAAGATAAAATATATGAACTAAAGCTGTACTGTGAAAGCTGAGCAGAGCTGATACTAAGCAGATATATCCAAGCAATGGAAATATGGTAATATATTCCGGCAATTATTGGATAAGGGAGGAGATCAGTTTCCACACTGATGCTTTTGGTCTAGGACCTAAACAAACAGATGGACTTTTGACAAATCAATAACATTCTCCAAAATAAAGTGTTAAGGATAAAATGAAAAAAAGAGAGCTTATTTGTTAGCTGTTATCTGTCCTTTTTAAGGATAAAAATATTAATCAACTATTTGCCAGGAGATTAATTATTTTTAAAACCCTAATTTTCTCTGCAGGCTTCATCTTCATTTTTGGGTGGGGACAGCCAGCAGAGCTCCCCTGAATGTAATTTTCATTCCCACGGCTCCAGCGTTCATCCCAGTGACTATACCTTACTCCTGCTGACTCCAACATGCTCCACACCTCCTCTCACTGAGGCTGGCAGAGCTCCTACACAACGAAATGCTGTCCTGCACCAAGGAGACACTTGAATCTCATCTTTTCTTTGCAACCTCTCGTCTTTAAATTCCTGGAAGGGAGAGCTTCAGAGAGCAATGTCTCTAACACGGGCTTTCTATAAACATGTAAAAAAATCCAGTTCCTTTCTTCTTTGCCTCAAATGCCAAGGATGGAAATCAGTATGGCTGGGAGACAGCCATTTGCTTAGAAAAATAGGGGTGAGGAATGGATGAGGTAAAAAGCTCTTGCCTCTCAGGCAGACGAGCCATTTAATAGCGTCAGCGTGCACCCTTGCCCTTTCTTGCTCTTCCTCTGTGCCACCCTGGGCTGGGGACAGCAATCTGGGGAGCAACCTAGCTGAGAAGAGGACTATTCAATTTGCATTCAGGTGGTGAACTTCTGAAGCTGTATTACAGCTGAGGCAGGGTGGATTAATTTCGAGTCTTTGATATTCATTAACTTGAGCGTCAGAGAAAAATACAAGGAGATGACACAATTACCCTCCGAGCTTCGCTGCAGAGCAACAGCTTTACAGTCTCAAGTTCACAACACTCTAATTGATCAAGAAGGGGTGAATCCCTACGAAGGGAGGTGAAAAAGCATAAGGCTCAAGTAAGACACTGCTATTATAGGGCTTCAGAGAGTCAATGATGCTTTGCGGGCACTTAGCTAAATGGCCCACATTATTTGCTATTTAAACCACCTTCTATTATTCAGCCCTCCTTGGGTATCAAATGATCCACTGCCAAACAAAGCCCACATTTAGCCTAAAGTTTATGGTAGTCAATGTGCAACTGTCAATTCCTTTGAAAGCAGTCACAGTCAGTCTCATCACCATATTTCTCTCTTCAGGCCGTGAATCCTTTGACCTGCAGGGCCCTAGAAAATACATCTGAAACTAGGAAGATTTGTTCCACAAGAAGGAACAGCAGTAAAAAAAACAAACCAACAACCCACAGATCACAAAAGGCTTGGCTGCTTCGAAGTGCCTGGAGTAGGAAGAGTAGCACCAGCTGAATGTTTACCTTAGGATCTTCATAGACCTCAGGGTCCATGTGCAAAATCTGCGGGTAAAGGGCTATCCAGTCTCCTTTCCTCAAAACGACTTCTTGATTCCCTTCAAGCTTGAGAACAAAATCCTCTTGGCTGATGCGGATGTTCATGGAGGACGAGCACATTCTTAAACTCTCGTTTAAGGCACTCTCTGCGATTAAACAAAACGGGGGAGGGGGGAGGCATCAGAAATATGGGAGATGACTGGAAGTTATACATGGCTACAGCTGCTGATTCTCCAGGAGTTTAGTAGGGCAGGCTAAAGGAAAAAAAAAAGGAAAAAACCACACAAACAAAGCCAAACAAAAAGCAGAGACCAGGAGGAGGCAATAAACAACCCCGCAGGGTTGGGGTGGACCAGTCAGGATGCTGAACCTCCCAACGTGATTCTCACTGATGGTGATGAGAAATCCTGTCAGCTGTAAGGAGCACCAAGTTTTGGGTGGAAAGTCATTATTCAGGCATCATGTTGAAAACAACACAATCAAAAGACATGAACACTTTATGCGTTTACATATATTTTGGTGGTTGCAAACAAATACCAGCGAGAGCATCCATGGAGCTGTTTAGCTTGCCTTTTGAAAGCTGTTGGATGTAATGGATTTCTAATGTACATTAGAAATCATTCTGCTTGTTAATTCTGTAGTTATTCTGAGAATTTTCAAATGTATTTTCTTTTCAATGCACTATGCTGCCAAATGATAGTGTCTGTTGTGGTCAGAGTGAATGAAAGCAATTCATTATTTGCCTGGTAATTTTAAGAGAGAAAGACACTTCTAATTGGCCTAGAGGAAACAAAACATAGTCCTTTCAGGTTTGGGGAAAGCAAGATTTCTGTCTCCACCATCACATCCCGGAAGGCTCCAGAAGCTGAATGTCCTTGCTTTCCCAGTGGCCTTCACCTTTTGCTCCTAGCACGACAGATTTTATGGCTAATTTCCGGCAATTTATCCTGGCAGTTTGAGGAGGAATTCCTTTGGGAATAATATGCATAATTTGCATAAATCATTCTGATAGCATGTATATCAGCATGTAGCTCCTGTCTAGGGCTGCATCTCTCACTTTGTAATCAAAACTGACTATTTTTCCACCAGCGTGTATGGGCACTGTTATATGTGACTTGATTCCTTCTAATCATTAGTGTGAAAAATAGCCTAAAATAGGGTTTCATTTGCATGTAATAATCCATTTGTGTCTTCATTTATGTTTTGTGATATCAAATAAGCCTTCTCTAAGTGTTCACCAAGGCACTGCAATTGCTGCACCCAAAAGGTTAGTTTATTAGAGACAGTAGCTACCCAGTGCAGATGCCTCTGAAAAAAATAATAACAAACGTTCTTTCACTAAAAATTAAATCTGGTGCAGCATGCATAGCAAATAAAGTGGCCCTGGATGCTTTCTTGCAGGAGGTTTTTCCTTAAGCATGCATTTGTCTAAAGAAATGAAGCTGCGGTCAGCTTTGTGTGGCCAGCGCTGTGATTCAATGTGACGTACAGTGAGTCTGTGCATATTCTTTTGGACTGCCTTCGTTACTATAATCAGGCAGAGTCAAATCGGCTTGTTGGTGACGAAGCCAGAAAAGAACCCTGGTTCCAGAAGATGGCCTCTACTGCGGATAGCCACAAGGCACCTGACACGATAGATTTCAACTGGCAGTGCTCTGGCAACAAAACTTTATGCGGTACAAAGGAAGGGTCCAGCCTCCACTCCAGCCTGCCTTCAACCCGCGGAAAATGAAGCTGGTAGCTTCATACCAGTCCACCATTTGGAAATGGTGGTGACATATGTAGAGACAGCAGAAATCAAATGAGGAAGAGGGAAGAAGGGAAAAAAAAAGAGAAATAATTATTAAAGTGCCATGGCAAAATAGCAGGTTTACATTTAACCACCCAAGCAATGCGGTCACATCCTATCGGTGGACATCCTCCCAGAAAGCGCAGCAGTCCCTGCCTGCTGCCGGATCTCAAATGACAATTGGGCAGCATATCTTATGCAGAAGTTAATCACAATAATGGAGCACAAAGTGTGGCTTAGCGGTCAGATCGTAAATGACAAATCTGTTTTACCTTCCAGTACCAGTTATGTGTGGAAGGCGAGCTTGGCTCTCGCTCTGAGCGATCATGCCGATAATCATTAGATGACAAAAGTAATGAGTCACATTATGATCAACAAAGGAGAATGGAGCTTATATGGCTTTGCAGGCTCACATTAAAAAAATAGACAGTCAGCTTTCCACAAATGCCAGAGCTATACATTGAGAGGAATGACAACTGCACAATAAAACTGCAGCCTTTACTTGCAGTTGTCATAGTTCAGCAGACACCAGCCATTGCTGCTGACAGACCAGCTGGGTAGCCTGGGAGGCCTTCCATTCTGCACTGTGAGGTACAGTAAATTATCCAGCACGGTAGAGCAACATCTGTTTCTGTGCTTGTGCCGAACAAACAAGGCAATTTAAAGCATACCAAGGGATAACCAAGCAGCAAATGAACATGACCCTCATTTTTTCCCCCCTTCTTACACACATGAGATGCTAAACTTCACTGTGCAAGTGCTACATAAAGAAGCCAGGCTGTTGTTTGATAAGGTGTTGTCAGAGAGATTTTACATATTTTCTAGAGAGAGAGAAGGAGGGGGGAAGAGAGAGATATTTCTCATAGTATTGTTATTCTTAGAATCCTCCCACTTCTCTCTTCATTTCTCTTATACTAAAGCTAGCACTCAGCTTCCAATTCATTCTAGACTTTTTTTTTAAAAAACTGTTTCAATATACTTATAAATATTCAGTCTTTAAACCCTAATTTGCTATACTTAGTTCACATGCCTTCAAGCATTTGTCTTCCAATTTCCACTGAATAAATGCGTACTAATGAGAAATAGAGCAAGCTGCTGAGGCAAAGCTGGGTGACTTGAGCCTGGCCTGCCACCAGCTTGTGATAGGCAGGCAAATTGAGTTAAAATGAAAAGTCTTGTCAGCTGAAATACAACATGGTAGCCAAACAGCAAGCTGTCAATCATCCAGCCAAAACAAGGGACTGCAGGTAATAAAAGGTCATTGCGAATCATAAGTGCATTTGGCTTTAGTAGGCAAGTTAATTTTAATTAAACATGATCTCTATCTGTAAATGTTTTATAAAACTTATTGTGTAATAATGGATTGTTAATTTTACACTAATACAGAGCAGGTAATAGGGTACAATAATTATTAGAGTGTATTGTAGGAAAATAGCTATTGAGTATGCAAATATTTGGGGGGGTCATTTACCCACGGGCATCTTGGTGTGCCAACACAAACGATAATCTGAAACAAGTACATTTGCATCTTACTAAGAACTAAATGGCACTGCCCAGACCATTCCAGAAAAATATATTTATTTCTTTCAATTCAACCAATGATTTTAATGCTTAGCATTTGTGTTATGACTACATACTCTGTATTAGGTCTTTTTGGGTGCCTACCCTTTCTTGTGCACGAAATAATTTTTCAAGCTGTGCTCTTTTTGCAGGAATATCTGGGATTCAGCAATGACCTGGAGCAAGAATACTTCACCATATAAATGAATGGACTAATATTAAACAAACGAACTGACTAAACATGCCTAGCATTAAACATGCACTAAGTACATCTCTGCTTTACCCTTGGCTTTTCCATTATAACCAGTTTAATTGACAGACCATTTTCATGTGTCCTTTACCATATGAGAGTTCTGTTGTGATCTACAATGTCTAATAATGTATGTTACTCTGTGTGCACAAATACACACGTTTGGATTTTGGGATTATATTGTTTTATGTAGACAATACAAAGAGTGCTTGCCCAGAAATGCCATCAGAAAAAGATAATCAGGGCCAACATTTGCTAGCTTATTTTGGGTTGAATGTGTTTTGGTTTTTGGTTTATTTTGGTTTTTTTTTTTAAATAAAATAATCACATACCTGTGCTTAGAATTTAGAAGTAAATCCGACCATGTTGTTCCCTAGACCCAAAGAATCTGACCATAATAACAATGCTACTTCCTGAGACAGACTTTTACCAATTGTGCTTCTTCTCCATAGCATGAAGAACCAAAAAAAGTCTCTTGTTATAGTAGGCCAAAAAGAGGATGGAGAATCAGAGCACTTAAAACAGGAGAATGAGATGACAAGGTGATGAACATGCAAGCATCCCACCTGGTCTGCCTCACTCGAGAGCAGGGACACAATCCCAGTTTCCTACGCTCCGGGTTGGCACAGAGGGAACGGAAAGAGGAAAAGCTCTTGGAGGTTTGGGGTCAGTGGCCTTCCTGCAACAGGGGAGTTTTTGGTGTGCAAGCAATGCAATTTGGGACCTTCATCCCTCCTACACACTTATTAACAAAAGATCCCTTTCCCCTTTCCGCTGAAGCACGACTCTAATTCTCCTATGGTACAGATTTTTTCTATATTATTATTTTATGGGACAGTATCGAGCCGTTTATGACTTAAAGTGCCAGAAGAATTGAAATCTAGCTTCTGTTCATATCACATTATGTTTGACATGATTATAAAATTTAACAAAAGTGTTACAAGAATACTACAAAGTAGGATGTGGCACTTCCCTCTTAACACATAAATCAAATGCTACCAAGGTACTTCAAGATTTCAAGAAGCAGAGGAATGACACAGTTAATGTTTTTAAACTGTTCATACTGTTTTGCACCAGATGGTTTTAGCAAACTACATGCTTTTATTTTCCTTAGTCCTACACTTTTGGGGAGCCTTTTTCCCCCTTTTTTTCATTGCCATTCCCATCTCAGTCTATAAATACAAACCAAATTCTCTTTTGATCTTCTTGATGCTTGGTAACTTATTTATTGGTGTATGCTAGCTCTGATGTGAAGTAGTTTTACTTGTGTTCCTTAAAAGTCCATTAAATGCTTAGAAAGTCATGTTACTCATCAGAATTGTCATCCAATATCTCCTCTACTTCAAAAGCATTCTCAATTTGTTAGAGATAAATCTGCATCAAAACAGCTATGACTCCAGATGTAACCAAATTAGTAGACTTATGATATGTAAGATTAATATTAATGCTCTAACACAAAGGAAATTAATCAGCCTCAATTTTATATTTGTACTAATCAAATCAAGTTTGCACAGAGATTCTTGAGACATGCCACACTGGATGATCCTGGAGAATGGCAACTATTACAAGGATCCAAACCAGGCCCAGAATGCACTGCTCCACCACCACCTCTTGACACAGTTTTGTTTAAGAGTGGAGCATCAGTTCAGGTCATGAGCTACCAAGATCTATAGACATGAGCTTGTTTTGAACATGGGATTGGTTTTGATATTTAACAACAGAGGATTATTGAACATTTAATCTTTTATTCAGCTGTTGTCTAACCTTGTAACGCTACTTGTGGAGACTTTCAGATGCTTAAAGGTTAGGTACCTATGTGCTACACCCTCTTTCCTCCCTTGGGCTATTTTCACCATTTCTCTTGCCAGTTGTCTGTGCACCACCAAATGAAGTGAAACCAAGAGCTGATGCTCTGAAGGCCTATACAGCTCCTGATTCAAACAACTTCCAATGACCACTGGTAAGGGTCTCCTTCTGAACCCCTGATCCAGAACCGGAAGACGTGTAGCTCCCTTAAAGCTCCCTCTTTTGAATAAAGTACTGAAAACACCATTTCTACTCTGCAAATTTTTATCTTCTTATATTTTATTTGGAAGCATTGCCCAACAGAAGCCTGCTTTAGAAGCCTTTTTTGTTTGGCTGAAGAGAGAAAGAAATTGCTTGCAGAAAAAATACATTTGCGGTTTAAATACGCTATCCCCCTTTAATTTCAGAAAAGGGTCTTTCTTGGCAGTACCATACAGAAGTATTTGAAATGCATTAACACTTCGGCAGATGCTCAGAATCAAACAACTTAATAGGCATCAACTTTTTTCCAAATAATTGCAAAGCTTCGATTTAGCCTTTTGCATACCTTGCATAGTTAATTACCTAGGCTTTAATGTTTACATGCAATGAGAGTATCTACAGCTATAAACTACATAATTTATAATTGATGTAAATGGGTGTTATTATGTCAATTAGGCAGCTGTGTCCTCCACCTTCTCAGTAAACAGAAATGAGTGATAAACCGAGTTTGCCGGGAGAGCCCCTCTTCTCTTCCTAACAGATAAAAATAAATTACCTAGGTAGACCAGGTTGTCCAATTGTTCTCTGGTGAGGTGGATGTTATATGTGGGCCCTCTCTTTTGACCTGTTGACTGCAGCAAATGGTCAATCTCGTCACGCACCGCTGCAAGAGCTTCTGGGTGCCGCAGAAGATAATACATGGCCCAGAATGTAGCTGGAATCGTGTTTCCCACAGAGGCCCACAGGAAGGCAAAATGATGTGCTGGGAGAAAATAAGTGAAAAGGAAGATTAATAGCGTTTATTACACTGATTAGATTTGCAGTGTGCTAATTAAAAGATGTTAGGACACAGACCCAGCCAAGGATCAGTGAATGCTAATGAGGACCAATAGGCTTCTGAAGTCTAATTTTCTGCTTAATGAGAATAGTTTGAAATGTAATGTCGGGGGGGTGGGGGGAATAAGGGGAGGAAATGCAGCTCAGTTATAATCTTTCTCATTATCACCATTAAGTATCTTGTTTTACCACCTCAGCACAAAAAAAAAATCAATTATCATAGAGGGTTGTTTCAGAGTAAAACATTTTATCATTAGCCAATTAGAATGAACATAAAAAAATTTCAAGGTCGCCATTTTGCCTTTTTATTTCAAAGGTCTATAGTAAATTATTTTATTTTAGACAAGCAATCATTCATAAGTTTCCTACCTGCTTTGTCATAATCTCCAAGCAGCTCATATTTCTCAAATATATCTTGTCTGGCTTGGACCACTTTTGACCCTCCCAGCCATTTTGTCATGTTCTGAAGTAAAAAATGATGTATAAGCTCCTTCCGAACCTTCTTGGTAGCTCCTAGCAACTCAATTGGTATGTTTGCAGCTAAATAGGGAAAGCTGGCATCAAACTTGATAAATTTGTCTCTGATTTCACTAATAACTTTGTGGCCATCTGCAGCAGGAACTCTTCCATATAGTGTTACAAAACTGGCTTCAAACATTACAGAGCAGCAGAATTTGTACATTTTTTCTGTTTCCCAATCTGTTGCTTGTGAGCATTTCCATTCAAATATATCCTGGAGATTTTTCATCATGTGGTCAGAAATGATATCCAAAGGCTTGCCTTGTAGATACTGGTAGATTCTGTGCAGGTTTTCCTTGAGTTCAGGGAATTTTCCTTTTGACAAGGCTGGGTAGTCAAAAGTTTTAGATGCCATTTTATTAGCAAATTCATGAAATTCAAGTTGCTTGCTATTTCGGATGACATAGACATATTGAAATGGGTCCATGATAAAGGTAATATATCTACCTGAATAGAAGAAAAGAAAATAATAAGAGACGTGCACTTTTATAATCCGGTGACACTTCCAGAAACAATAACTGAAAATAAACCCAAGTTGTGAAAAAAGCATGCAGAAAAAAAACCCAAAGCAAAGATACGTGAAGAAATCTGCAAGGAAGGAAAAAAAAAGATTAAACAAATTTTATTTGAATTTTCTTTGTCAGGATGCAGATTCCGCCTGTGTACACTTTGCAGGCTCTTTTAAAATCCGCATGAAGCCATTTCCACATAGACAGTTTGTGTCAAGAGTTGTGTGTGATCCCTGCAATTGTGGTGGTCTGAAATAAATAATTTACTACGCTGGTCTAATTCATGAAAATACAATGTGGAGTCGTAGCAACATTTGGAAACTGTAGGTTTTCACCAGCAGAAAGAGAGAAACACACACCTTTCACCTGCAGAGAGGAAAGTGAATGACAGGGGCGGGAGTGGAAAACACGCCACCTAGGCAGCTTTTTTCCAAGCCGATGACACAGGAACTCGTAATCTGTCAGTTACAGCTTTAACTGCATGCTGCAAACCCCCAACATTTAAAGCTTCTCTCACATCTGGTTCTTTTTCCCTGAAGCTTTGCTAACTCTTGGTTAAGAATGTGCTTAGTATCCATAACACGACTACCTTAGTTTATGGATGTGAAGTCATAGCTTACACTGTAGCAGGCACCATTTTTAGCATGGGTTCTACTTTGGGGTACACACTGTCCCAGTGCCAGCATCCATTGTGTCAGAGTGTACTGCCAAACTCCTACCCTTCCCAGGGTACTTAATGAGGTGACACAGTGATACCTTCAGTTCCTTGTACAGAGGGATAGGATTGCATCAAGTTAGATGCTTTTTCAAACTGTCCCTGCCAGAGAAATCCTGCAATTTCTCCCTAAACTTCAAGTCAACTGCTGAAGAAAAGCATTTGGAAGAACTACCATGAATCAAAACACTAACACTCCCAAAGCTCAATTAAGTTTTAGCTCTTTATAGATGATTCTAAATTTAGAGTTCCTGATTCTTAACTTGAATGAAGAGGTACATTAGGGAAAAAGGGTACTTATTAAAATGCACACTTCCTCTGCGAAATATCCCAGTTACAAACTCAAGGAAAGAGCGAAGCTTCCAGCACTTACAGTCTAATTCTGTCTCACTAAAGGGACAAATCTCCTTTGATTTTAATGGGAACACTACATGCTTAACTGAGGACCAAATCTGGCTCTGTGACAGATGTCCAGAGATAAGTAGTCACTACCACTAAAAATGTCAAGTATCTATGGTTACCATATAGTGATATTTGAATTATCATAGTTATTTCATATTCTGATTTATATACACACACAGTGCTCTATGGTATTTGGCTACACTCTGGACTTTCTCTACAATTACCAGCTGCCATAATTTCCCTCCCAATTACATCAACTGCAACCCTAGTGAACCAGTAAGGAAACATAAGGGATATATCGAGACAGAATATGACCCTTTTTCTTTTTTGTCAACAGTGTGTGAAGGTTTTTAAGATACTCATGGATTTTGTTTTACTGTATCATAATCAACCATAGCTGTAAATTTAATTTTAAAGAGTAAGTATATTGAGAAACCAGCATAAAAGAGAGAGCCTGAATTCTCAGTCCCTTTTTGACCATTTCTTTCCTTCCAGAGTACAGAGGCTAACAGGAATTTTTCGTCTTGACCTCTGCAGGATCTTTGTTAAGAGTCCTAGAATGACTCTCTCCAGCTTTCACCCACGTTCATGCTCTTTATTGAGGCTACCATCTTTGTGATCAAAGCTTGGAAAGAATGCCCATTGGAGCAATTTTTAATAAATAGATTTGGAGTGCTATTAACCCTAAAGAAGAAAGCTGGCTTCTTAACTTTGCATTTACAGGGTAAACAATTTAAGTTAAGATTTTTAATTAATATTAATTTAAACCATCTGTCCACCATCTGCTTATTTCTGATGCAAAATATGAGTTTCTTTGTGATCTTTAATCAGACACTTAGCAAACGCACATCAATTCTTATCATTTTTAAGTAAGAAAATGATTTTCAGCAAATGAGTTTTCAGACAAACAAACTATTTTAGTAATAATTTTAAATCAAAACTCACTCAACACTAGCACATACTTTGGAAAAAAAGTCCCTGAGAAAAAGAATATTACAGATCCTGTTTTTATTATTCTCATCAGGTTCCTGGTAGCAAAAAGTAAGTATGTACCAAAATATAATTCATTTTGTAGAATCAATTCAGGCTCCAGACCACACCACTGCAAGTCAACAGCATATATAAACACATAAACCAAAATATTTCTTGTTGCTGCATTTAGTAAAGGCCTAGATAATCAGAAAAGTGGAACCCCTCTATAACAAAGGCAGCTTGTTTACATATGCCATCGAGAATCTAATTTTAGATCTCTTAATTAGAAAGGAACTAAAACCTAGGGCTAATTAATGGCAGTTAGAAAGTTGTGAGAGTGGGTATGGGAACCTTTAACAATTACAGTCATCCCTGCACACAGATGCACTACATGGCTACACTGCTTACCCCAGTCTCGTCCATACAGGAACAGATTGCTAATTACAAAACTGTGCCCCAACACCTCCTCTACACCCTGAGCAGCAAACATCCGAAGTGGAACAAACTTTCTCACCTCAAGTTATGATTTTAAATTTTTTAAGTGCCAATATGGTCCTTAGTTTTGCCTTTTAAATCCTGTCGTTGTCCCCAGTGAGGGTGCTTCCCACTGATTGTCCCTCGTGATGTTGTGGACCAATAAATTAAAACCTTTCCTAAAGTTTTCAGTTATTATTTGGTATTTTAAAATGCAGCTTTCCCCTGTACTCCCATGTCCTTCCATTGCAGCTAATACCAAGACTATCTTTGGAAAGTAACCTTTTCTGAAACCAACCCAAAATCTTGATACTCATGAGTTTCCATTAGTGTACTAGAAAAGGTAATGCCAAATCAGCCAAAAATGGAGGCATACTACAATCTCCACAAATCAGGTCGCCTTAAATATTGAAGGTATTTAAATAGAAACCACTAGAGACTAAGCCTTTCCCTGTTAGTTTGTAAAAAAACCCTTCAACACCAAAAACTAAGTAGACATGTACATACAGAAATGTCACATTCCAACTCTGAATACTTGAAGTCACTGAACTATTTTATTTAATACAGTAGAAACAAGTCAAAACAAGAGATTTATCATTGTTTCCGCAAAACACCGGTTTTATTTTTTTTAATGGCTACAGAGAATTCATACTTCACTATCCAGTCCTTCAGCCTCCATTACACACATGCTGCAAATAGCTTGGTTATCTCCATTTAGTTTCTACAGTCTCCTAGAAATAGAAGATTGATGTGGAAAATATGAAAATTGTCAACTTTGGTAAATCTGAGCAGAGAAGCCAGTATTTGTATGATAGTTAAGAAATTACTCTAATAATGCATTCTGGAGCTTTTTAATGCTAATGATGAAAGACAAGCATTTCAGATGGCATCTAATGATGGATGTTATTTCAGTAATGCTTGCAGGAGGCTTCAGCCTGGTAAGGAGTTAATGTAAATTACCTTTGCCTAGGAGAGAAAAATGGGATACGTTACTTTAGGTGTATCTTGCTTTAAAGAAAAGAATGACTTAGCAGCAGTCCTTAGACCTTTGAAAAGGCAAACGTGCATAGTCAAAACCACTAAGATTATTTTATTAAAAGGTGAGTTAGTTTCAGAGAGAATGTTGCAGAGTTCATTATCACTCATTTCAACTTGAGAGGGAAAGGACACAAAGTTTAATCCCAAGAAACAATGGCAAAACTGTTTCAAGCTTTTTAAGTTGTTACCTAGCCGTCTGCCTATGCTGCTGACCCTTAACAAGCAGAGAGGCTTGGGAAGTATGATCATCACAATGCCACAGACTCTCTCTCTTTCCCCTCCTTATTCTTTTCTTTTCTGTTCCTTTTTTTTCCCCCAAGACTATCGCATTTATGTAATCGTCCTCTTATTAGGGAGATTCTGCTGAACTGCTGACAATGATGTACAGTGGTGCTGCGCTGGCATGACGTTTGGGGAAAACGATTCTGCTGCACCACCACACAAAACCAATTAGAGAACTATTTTCTGCGACAGGTCAGGAATTTACATTGTTTCTCATAGAAAGATGTGCTTTTTAATTCCTTTATTAAGATGACATCCATGTCCCTTGCGACTTTTAGGGATGACAATCATTTGCTCATCACATGGGAAAGTACAATCAGCAAAATCGCATTACCAGTACGGGGCAATGCCAGAAACTCCAAGCATCGTTCCACATTTTCCAAATGAGCTAGTTTGAGACCCAGTAATTAGAACAATATATATTGATAGAATTTTTTGACAGGACCTTTAGACATCCACCGGGGGGTAAAGTAATGATAGTCCACATACAGCTGGCTACGCTATGTTTGCCGAGCACAGAAACATCATCTTTGTCAAATCAGTAAGACATACAGAAATCCTGCATGGCTTCAGATCAGGACATGACAGGAGGTACTAACTAGCTTTGGTTTCTTCCCTGACTTGCGGATGACAAACTGTTTCTCTTTAATGAAGTCCTGACGGTCAGCAATTTTTTACTGAAAAAGAGAACTTCAAGTGGTGTCTCTGTTATGACGGATTCACAAAATCAAACATTTCCCTGCACAAGACTGAAGTGATACCTAGAACTAACTCCATTTACCTCAGTCTTTATCAAGGGAAGCTTGGCTCAAAACACTTGAACATAGGGGGATTATCTGAGATGGAATTTGGTTTATCATGCAAATAGAAATTTCTGAAACTACACTCATAGATTGCTTAAACACAAATTTCTAAACACAGTCTTGCATAAAATAATAAAGAGGCAAAATAAGGAAATATTTGATTAAACACTTTTAAGACTGACGTATGACTGTATCTGGTTTTATGAATGTACTAAGATAATATCTGAATTGTAGTTATTAATCTGTAAGAAGCCAAAACTGTATTATAGTGTGAATTCACATTAACAATAAAAAAGACTGTATTTCAACAAAAGTTGGTGTTATACTGTGCCAAACTCCCTTTCAAGTTGCAAAAAAATCTGATCATACCAGTTTCCAAAAAAAAACCCTTCTAAATGAATTTTAAAAAATCACATATTTAATACAGCAAAAATTTTCTTCCAAAGGAACAAAAGGACAGATTTTTTAAAAGGAAGAAAAATTTTATTAATTAAACACTCAACTTGCAATTAAATTAATTGACATTTGAAGAAAAAATAATTTGCATTGCAAAATATTGCTTATATGGAAATATAAAGCTAATTCTACTGCCCCAGAATTACAAAGCAAAATTTGTACTTTACACGTAACATTTTTGTTTCAAACTCCCTAAAACTGCAGGAATAACTAAAAATTAGACTAAAGTTGATCATTTGAACAAGGATATCAGCATCTAAAGCTGCAGAAGATGATTACATACACCTATATTAATAAGAGCTTGCCTTTCTGAACACAAGAAAATACTGGATTTTATATTGACTTTAGTAAAAAGTAGATCTCTATGGATAGATAGATAGATAGATGTAAATTTATATATTTCACTTTCATTCAGGATTCCAGTTTTATTCTGTTTGTCTTCCATAGCTAAGTGTCTGTGTGAAATCACTCAAATGTTTGTATCCAATCTAGCTTAGTAATACAGTTATAAATACAGGAAGCAGCAAGGTTATATCATACTTTATTATATTGTTATTTTCAGCAAGCATGATCAGAGTAAGAGGCTGGCAACGGGAAGTTTCTGTGTTCCAGTCCCGATTGTATCACTGAGTCAATGTGTCATTCATTCCCTTGTGTTCCTGTCAACCAGTTGTAAAATGTGTGAGAACAAATTCTGCACTTTTTTTCTTAAGTGTTTTCTAAATTTAATCTGATATTTTTCTGTGCAGTGTCAAGATGATGTTAGTTCTCCCTTCTTTAGGAAAAAACCCAACAATATGCAATTAAATGTGCTGGCAAAACTTATGTTCATACAGTACATACCTACAAAATCTGTCAAAATACATATATACTTATAGATGTAAATAAATCCACACGTTGATAGTGATATTTTATGGATAATTATTATGATTACAGTACATGTAAATCTGAGGGATTTTTATGGGTCTATGCTAGAGAAAAATGTTTTGGGTAAGGAAGATTCTAAACTACACATTTGGATTAGTATTTAACCTCACTGAGGGAAAAAATCAAGATATATACTAAAATATTTCTCACCAGCAATATGTACAGTGAAAATATCTCCAAATTTCTTTTGCTGATCCAGTAAGAATTCGTAAGCATCTTTTCTAAAAATCAAAGCTTTTCCAAGGTAAGGAATCCAGCCATTTATTAGTGGGGGCTCTCCAGTCTTTCTGTTAAAAACAGAAAAAAAAAAATAAACAGGAGTTAACTTTGGCATGAGAGCAACTCATCTTTATATCTATTTATATATTACACTTAGATCCACCATTTACATATATAATTCCTGCAATGTATAATATGTTGTACAGAAAGTTTTTCAGATATGATGGCAGGTTAAATCTAATCACACCTCTGAGCACTGAGGGCTCCGTGTGGTGATTAGGAAAAATAAGTGAGAGAAATTGAGACGTATTTAACTACAGGTCGTCCAGTTATTACCATCAAGTTATGAACACAGAAAAATGACATTCGGTAGAAAATCTCCCAGCAAAGAGTTATCTCATTTTCAATATTTGGCATGTCAGAGGAAGATGTATTGGAAGGCAATTATGACAGATTTAGGTAAATAGGACGCTGACACACCACACAAAACAAGTATCTTTACAGACAACGTTTTAGTAATTTCAGCTTACCAGCAAAGAGAACAGCCATTCTAACTAAATATCTTTAAAATATGGGATAATAATACAGGCTGAACATTAACTATAATAAATCTTAGTCTCTTCATATTTATAGTCTAAGATAGGAAAGTGTATGAACAGTTTAAGAAGAAATTCCAGGTACTGATGTTTGCATCCCAGTCTAAAAAAGCAGCCACAGTGAACATTAGTTATCTTTACAGAACAGCATAAAATACCTTTTAAGAATCTACTAAGTTATATTTTTCTTTAAAAGGAAAAAAGCTTCCCACACTGTCCTACTCCTGACTGCAAGTAAATATCTTTCGTTCATGATGGTCTTTAGTTGCTTGAATCTGATTTACAACAAAGAAACATAAAGCGTGCTTGTTCTGGAAGGGATTAAAACAAATATTCGCGAACAACTCTGCTGCTACATCCCATCTGTGAAGGTGACTTATACTACATGCAGAACAACTCATTCTGATTAAACACAAGATATTTACTAGCTTGGATCTAATCAAAGATCAAGGGATCACAAGCTTTACTACTATCATACACAGCATGGATTTTTATGTAGCTGGATTAACCCTATCATAGTCACATTCTTCCTTGAACTGCTGTAACACAAATAAAAAAAAATTACCATGGTATGCTGTATTTACTTTTTATTTTACTTTCATAATTAAAACTTTTTGAGCAGGAAAATACAAGCCAGAGATTTGCTCACTTACTTTAGAAAAGCAGTTATAAATTTAATTTACAGATAAAGAGATGTGGCTAAATCAAGCTGCACATTTTGATCTCTTTCTGTTTAACTGACTACTAATTTCAGATTTTAGTTTCCAAGAACATCCTTTTGTCCTCTGGAAAACCAGTAAATCTTCTTGTCCGACAGTCTCACAGACAACAGTTTGCTGTGCCTTTTTCATTTCCTTAAGTTTTGTGGCTTTGGGGTTTTGTTTGGCTGTTTTGTGGTGTGTTTTTTTTATATTGAGGAGAAAGTAGAACCCCTCTTTCTTCAGAAACCCCTCCCAGAAACCACTGCATTAATCATCCTCTAGTGGTCAAATAACATTATTATTTTCTCAAGTGGTCCAGAAAACTTGTAATGTTTAATTCTGTATTAAGTGAATAAAAGCAAAGAACTAATCTGAGATTACATGAGAAGGGTCACTAGCCCTGGAAGCATAGCAGCCAACCTGATACCCTCAATTATCCCTTCCAAGCCTGTAAAGAATCTGGATGATTTACCCATTTTTTTCCCCCCAGACTATTAAGTCCCGAGAGTGTCTGCCTTTCACTTCCCCGGCTGGACACTACCTCCTGTAAGTAGCATCCTGACAAATATTTAGATAGGCTTTTTGTCATCTTCTAATTGAATGCATCTAATTTCACCCTCCATGTTCTGTCATTCGGTCAGAAGCTGTATTCTTCACAAGCTCTCTGCCAGATAAAAAGAAGGCAGCTCAGAAATCCAGGGGTAAATTAACTTAATGCTCCAAGTCTTCGGGATCACATCAGGGAGACATTTTGCTATTGCAAAGACGTGAGGGTCATCGTTCACTTCAGACACGTTCAGCTCAGCAGCAATAAGCTTAACACTGTTAAACACTGTGTCAAGGCTACGCGGCTTTCAGAGGAAAATATAACACCAGTTCAACTTACGACCCACAGCAGACTGATAACAGAAATGTGTCTTCATTTCTAGCTTTCTGTCTCTTTGGAAGATGGAGGTCATCTCCACGACTTATCGATGTCTGCTAACACACGGTGAAGAAAAGAGCGGTGCCTGTATTTTAGTGCCTCCCCAAATCCAGCGCTTCTCTGCACAAACTTTCAAGCAGAGCTAACCCCATTTCCTGAGGGACTCTTACCTGCATCCAGGGTATCTCCACAAGCCGTTGTCAACTTCGGATGCTAAACGGAACCATTAACAAAGCCCACAGAAACTTTTACTGCTTAATTAATTTGCTCGTGAACTTTAACTCTGGACTCACACTTCACAGAAGTTGTAAAATTTGATAATTAGGCAAGATATTACAAGCATTGAAGTTATATTTTTCTCATGACGAATATATATTGTTGTACCAAATGCAAAATATAGCTAAGAAACGTAAAAGAGCACTATAAAGTGTTTTGATGGAAATTTCAGACTGCAACTTTTCTAAGTGAAACATTCAGAATGACTTATATTTTATTCAGGTCTAGTCTAGCTGCTTAAATTCTAATTCACTTAACAAACCTCATGACATTCCCAGGTCTTTTCACTCTACATACTGGGCTGGTTTTGCTTATACAAAGGAATATCTTTACTTGTCTGAGAAGCCTCTGTGAAGCCAGTAAGACTTAACGAACAAATTTCTCACATATGTGAGTGAATTTTACAAATAAAGCATCAGCAACATGTCCAATGCAATCTATAAGTAGACGGATCAGTTACAAAGTGGAGGGAGAGCAACACAGTTGTATCATCCATCATTGTTAAATGGATAACTTCAAATGGCATTATGCAAAAATCAGCTGGCTACAAATACAGCCCATAAATAGAATGAACAGATTTTGATAACTGTAATTTTTCTTTGCTCTTACAGAGAAAAGATAATTCCTTGTTAGCAAGTAATAGAGTTGCAACATCTACTTCACCAAAAAAAAGCAAAGTTTGAGAGTTTGTTTACAGTTTCCTTAAGGGAATATTTTTCAGCTCACCTAAAACACAGAAGGCACTGAGTCAGGTGTGATTATTTAGCTGCTGAGGTAAGGCAATACTAAAGATATGGAAGCTGTATCTATGTTTCACTTATGCTAAGCAGCAGTGATACAATAAAGCAGGAGAAAAATGGGCTTCAACGTAAGTATTTTGAAAAATATTCAATTTAAAAAAATATTAAATTCAATGTCTCTAAACACTGTGTTTTCACATAGTGAAAGGGAATTATTTCAGAAACCCCAATGCAGTCATTTGTAAAGGTCTCTGAAAATTACTTTTTTTTTTTAGTTATAAAGAAAATACTCTAAAGATTCACAAGCAAACAGACTTTGGCAACATGATCTCTCAAGGAAATATTATTGCTTTATAAAAGCACACAAGACTATTCTTTTCTTGGTTACACCATTTCAACATCACTGCGCTGTGAGGCATTGGACCTGTGTAAATGAGAGGAGAATCTTTCTCATCTCACTGGTTATTTGTATTCCAAAGGAGCAGATGCCTTTCAAATTATGCAAAAACCCATGGCGCATCTTGTACTATAGCAGATGAACAGGTTAATTTTTCTTTTTGCACATAATAAATCATAAGTGCTTTAACACCCATAGTCGCATTTCATGAACATAAACCTTCTGTTTAATAATGTCTGTTTACAACTAGAATCAGACATACAGTAATCTCTTGCCTGGGATAAACATTAATCCAGATCTGTCTAGAAAAATTATACAATTCATTACCATAAGTAATCTCTATTGTGCCCCATGCTTAACCTTCATCTTTTTTCCTGTCCTATAATCTTGCAAATCCACTGGTGGTGTATGATTGGCATCTGGTGTTAACGCAGCCTTCACTGCACACAGCACAGCTGAAGAAGCCCGACACGAACACGTCACTCTGCAGGGTAGCGCCGGTTCAGCTGACCGCTTTTCACAACAACTTTCACCAAAGGCAGAAAAAACCCCACAAGCCGAGGAGAAAAAGGTCTAACAATATCATTTGCCACAGAGGGGTCATTTTCACTTTCCAAACCATCGTTACCATCCACAAAAGCTCAAGGTAGTGCTCTGATTTTTCCATAGTATCTCCGGACAAACCATCACATACCATGTCCAAGCTGGAACACACCACGTCAGGGGACTTTAAGGAATGGAAATGGATAGGTACAGAGTAGAACAAAAGCTATTATGAACATGTCAGAGCAGTTAGAGATTATTCACAGGCTCGATCACAATATTTAAGCAACAAGACAGTGTCTTTCCAGGGGCTTAGGAACACTCTAACTGTGAGGAAAAGAATGAGGCCAAAGGCTTCAACCCCAAGAAAGGTAATCCCCAGAAATGTGGTGTCTGGAATGTCTTCTTGTATTATGAGAGAGAGAACACAGGAAACTTAGGACAGGAGAAAGCCAGTGAGTCTATCTCCCTATTTTTTTTTTTTAATTTAGCAGTTTTCCCCCAGACCTAGGTGCTTTACACCTAAGAGGAGAGAAAATAAAATTTTCTTTCAAATATTTGGCCGCAGTGCAATATTTGACATTTATAAAATTATGTGTGTCTTAAATCCTCACCTTAATTATCTGACTCAGTGATCTCCTGGAACTCTAAATTTTCCAGGTCAAATACATGCAGTATGAAAAAGCATTCCCTGCAGAACAAGCCCGATGAGAGGTTTAGCAATATACAGTCTTCTACCCTTGAATTCTCAGCTTAAATACTTCCTGTGGAGGTAAAGACATTGCTCCAACCTGATCACTGTTTTCAGGCTTGTGGGGAGTAAATGGATGTATCATCTTGAGAGAGACATGGATTGAGTCAATGAAAATGTGAGAGTCCTGCATAAAAAAAACCTCACACTGCCACTGCCTATACTTACACCTAGGTAAAGTGGTTTCATGCTGCAGTACTGATAACCATCTCTTTTTCATCAGGATAAAGATCACTGGTAAAAGAAAAGGAGAAAAGACTCAGGAAAAAGTAGTGAATACACTTCTGAGTACAACAGGGAAAGAAGAGTTTATCTGTGCTCCCAAAAAGAGCAGTACAGCAAAACAGACTCTAGTGGTAATGTGAGACAAACTGGGAGAAATGCTGACAAAAGAAATTCAACCAAACAGAGAACTTTTACAGTGATTTTTTTTTCCACAGAAAAATGCAATCCTTTTGTTGAAAGTTTTTCATGTCAAAAACTTCAGTGATTTTAATAAAAATACATTTTTTCTCCTTTAAAACCATACAAGGTTTTGTTGCTAAGATCTTCAACTTGTGCTGTAATCATTCTCCACAGGAGAATCTTCTTTTCTCTCTGTTCTAGTAATTTCATTAAGGTAAACCCCAAATATTAAAAAAATACCAAAACTCAATAACTCATTCAGTAACTCTGAAATATCACTCTCTAAGAAATCTTATTCCTTTGCAGTTTAGGCTAAATTATCTCGAGAATCGTACGTTGACATTGTACATAACAATTCTTCACACTTCAAACTGTGTTGAAGGACATAACTGTAAATTCTACCTCTACTTGTAGTTACCAGTTGGGACATTGCCTAAAAAGCCAAAAGGCAAGTAAATGCCATCACAGGAAAGTAATCTGAACAGTTTTAAAATGGAAACCCACCAAAAAAGAGCTTGTGGCTCAGGCTTTATTAGAGGCTGAAAATTCTGAGAAATTTTACATTACCAAATGTAATGTAAATTTTCATAACAGCCAGGATAGGAGTCATGGTGAAGACAAGACCTGGCCAATGTGACAATAATTCATCAGCATTAAAAATTAATACAGATTTAGTGCTCACAGCCTTCATTTTGCAATCCCACTTTGCTTCTTCTCTGGGTGAGGGCAGTGAGAGCAGCCACAACTACTCAACACTTTCCCTGACCAAGCCCAAGGTTATTCTATTACATTTTACATTTGAGGTTATTTGTCCAGCCAAGGACTTTTCCTTTCTTAATTCAGCTTTAATCAAAGAAAAATAGGCTTAGAAGAGATGACAAGAGGTTACTTATTTCATACCTTGTACCCCAGGTAGGGTGCTGTGCACTGGTATCTTATATTATTCTATGCCCTTCTTGAAGATACTCAGTAACAGTCTCTACAGTCTCCCCAAGCAATCTCTTTCTCCTCACATCTAACCTTTATCTTCATGTTGTACCTCAAGCCCACTACTTCTCATTCTGCCTGCAAAGGATAAGAGAATAAATGATTCCCTTCACTTCTGCAGGAACGCTTAATGTATTTAAAGGTACTTATTACGTTCTCATTTAGTCTTCTTTAGGTTAAACAACCTCAATTTCTTTCAGTATTTCCTGATAACTGTTTTCTAGACCTCTACATACTTGTGTCACTTCTGTCTTGATTTTCTAACATTAACCCACACCTTTCTCTATGGCAGTGTCCTGCACTGAGCACAGCAGTGCAATCACCTATTCCATCTCAAGGGTGACACCCTTTGCCTCCCAGCATTACCTCAGCTTTCTGTGCAAAATCACCACCATGTTAATAAAAATCCAACTTGGGAACCATTACAGCTCTCAGCCTTTTCCCAGAGAAAAGACTGTGCTCCCATCCAGATGCTGTTGATTAGTCCTCTGTGTTTTCCAGTTCACCATTTGGAATGCTGATCCCTCCTTTGCAGGCTTGCAGACACTCCTCTTTAGGTATTATCCACAAACATAAACACTTTTTCCCCTCGTATTCATGTGAGAAGGATGGGATGAGAATTTGAAATCCACCTGTATTTCCTTTTACTCCTATTAGGAATGTATTTATGCTGCACGTACTTATGAATTTACCAAAGAGAACCCGATGACTTTTATCTGATATCCCCCTCTTTCATAAGTCATTTCTGCACTTCAGTATACTGCTTTGCTGCAACACATGTTAAAACTGTACACAGTAAGTAGTTCATAGTAGGAAATCATATTAACCGTCTGGCCTGGAAGTGACAAGTGAAGTGTGGATAAGAATGTCAGCACTCCCCACAGAAATATATTCAAACAGGCAGAAATCATTCCTTACGTAATAAAGAGCAAACAAATAAATTCAGGAAATCTCAGAAACAGTGGTGGGACATTATCACATTTTAAAAACCCTGGTAACAAGGAAAGAGAGGAGAATGCTAGATGAAAAGATATTGCTGCTTCTGTATGCAGCAACAGTGTTTTCTTTGAGAATGCAGTATATAATTTCAGAAGTAAAAAAAAAATTATTAAAAAAATCAAGTGTTGTTTTCTATAGAACTGCACAAAAGCTAAATAATGCAGGATGATCATTAGAACAAAAAGGGTAATGAAAATAGACCCTTCATTTAATATAACTGAGCCATCCAGAAGTTTGGAATCTTGGTTAACCAGACATCTTTTAAGTTCTCTATAATCACCAAGAGAAAAGGAGCCTTTTGGAAGTATTGGTCTTTATTAATGATACAGATAGATTAGAATTGCTCACTTAGGTAGCCAAGATGATGACTCCCCTAGATTTCCCCTAACTCTGTCTTGTCTCTTCTCACATTTGTTTTTTGATGTCAGTTTTTATGACCCACCCAGATTAAAATGTTTTTCTCCTGGCCCTGATTCTTCTGCATACTTCCACCCTGGCTGCCCATCCCTCTTGGGATGCCTCCATGGACCTGCCACCACCATTCAGCCCCTTTGCCCACCCACTGTCAACTTTCTTCTCAAACCAAGCTCCTGTTCAGATCTGGGAAGCCTCTGCTCTCATCTCCTGTAATATGTTCTTAGTCTGGGTATTGCTTTCACTTCCAGTTCATCCTCAGTCAAACCCCTTCCTGAATCCTGGCCACCACAGCCACCACAGTGAACCACAGCCATACCACAGTGGCATAGAGAACAAGTAAGGCTGTTGGTGAGTCTTGTCCAGTTTCCTCACTGTGCTCTCCTGTCTTCCCACACCCATCTGTTGTCTGCTCTTAGGCAGAGACAGGAACAGCCTTTCTACAGTGCATGTCTGCATTGTTCACTGCAAAATTCACCCTCAACTGTGAGATCAACTAGTACTGATAAAATCCCTCCCTCTCTCCACTTCCCCCTTCAGGGAGTATTAGCCATTTTCAAGAAGCAAATACAATTCATTCAGATGCATGTGTGTGTGTACACATGTATTTATCAACACAGATTATGTGTATTTAAGTATACTTATTTCTATATGCACACACATATGCATTTATGCAATCCTATTTATCATAGGAAGAACTGAGTGGTGCTGCAATTTTTTTTTTTTTTTTGGTAGCAGTAACACAAACACTTTATATGCTGTAACATATAACATATAACACAAACACAAAGTTTTATTGTAATATTTTGGGGGTTTTTAACTGTAATTTTTTTTCCCCAGTAAGCTTCTGATGTTATAGCCATGATGGCATTGTGAGTATCCATACCACCTTTCTGATCTGAGTGCATTATATACCATTACAGACCAGCAACAGAACACTGCAGAAAACTGCTCCCTCCCTCACTCTGTCTACCATGCACAGAATTTTCAAACACCAGCAACCCACTCCTGATTTATTGAGGTAATTAACTAGAAAAACGGGGCCACTTACTCTGCCTAAAAATCTCCATGTGCATAGCTTTAGAAGAAGAAGAGATTTTGCATTTTATCTTTAAAAAAAAAGATGCAATACAGATGAGAAGACTTTTAATTAACAATTTCTTGACTCCCACCATTATGGCCATACATTCCCCAAGTGGACACACAGAAGCACATGGTGATCTGCAAGCAATTTCCCTCCTCTCCCCCATGAGCTTCAGATGTCACACATTTCACTAATTGTATAACAGAATTAACAGTCAGGACATATTTTGCTCAAAAATGTATTGAAAAATTCCAAAGTATAGTCTCAACAGTTGGATAAACACAAAAATGCCCCAGGTACCTTATTTAGTTCACTTATTTGCAAAGAAAACTTGAAGTTGATATAATGAGAGAAGGTAACTAATCCTGTCAGTAAGGCATATATCACAGGAAAGCAGAATTTGAATATGGTACTTAGGTCAACGTTTCAAAAGCTTTAAAGTCTGTAAGATGAACACAGTATTAGCAGGTGTTCTTCTCTTTCAAAGATTATTCAGTTATTCATATTTGCTTTCCAGATACTTCTTTTCCCTCTTTTCCTTCCAGTGCTACAAGTGTATTGCACATGTTAAGAGAAACAGTCTTGTAATGGGATTCCCCACAAACATTCATTCTCTTCTGCCTCATCTCCTTCTGCCACCAGCCTAGATTAACATCTCTGTTTCTCCATCTGAACTATTTTAGTTCTCGCAGCAGAAACTGCAGGTGATCTACTTCAGCAGAAAGCATGCTGCAATCTGCACTCTTTATCTTTGGCTTTTCACTAGCTGCAACAAGTCTCTCCTTTTTTCCCCCTTCCTAGATGTGCTTTTTTACTCATCTTCCAAAACTTCTCATCTCTGTTATTTATTTCACTTGTACCTTTCCCTCCTTCTCTCACCCTGAGGTCTGCTCTGCCTCTACCCCTGCATTCAAAAGCATATGGGTCTTTTTCAAATCACACTTTCTCATAGTCCATACTGAACTTAACAAGCTGCCACAATTAGGGAGCAACAAATGCAATTAATTGCAAATTTATTTTCCTAGGTCTGGGAACCTAGGAAAATAAATACTTTTCACATAAATGTACGTATGAGGAGCACCTTTCTATAATTCATACTACACACCATGAAACAGCAATCTGATGGACTCTCGGGTCTGAAGTGAGTGGATATGAAAAGTGCACCCTTTTACTAAGCAATCTTGGGAAGGAGTAGCCTGAAACTAGATCTCTCAGTACAAGGGGAATTCTGAAGTATCTGAAAACATTTTTATTTTTAAATTAAAAAAAAAAAAAAAAAGCCCTTAAATATATTTCCCACAAAACAGCTGCTCCTCAATTTTATTTAGCAAATATCAAAATGAAGCCAGTCACAGCCTTCTCGACTTGCCCACAGCTTTTCCAAGGATGCTGAGAAGGACTTAACAAGAGGGATGGTGGTGCCCTGTCCTCCTCAGGCAGATTTGCAGAGCAGCCTGCAGCCATCCTCAGCCACACAGACACTGTGAGCTGCGCAGTGTGTCGTGTGTCTCACAGGCAATCTCTGCCCGACCTCCCCCTGGGGTGCTCTCATCTGCTTTTCCCTCTCCAGACCCTAAAACTCTGCTAAGCCCATAACAGATTTAATATGTATTAATTTAAGAGCATCAGTGCACTGCTGGAAAACAATGGTTTGATGCTTGGAAAATATATTCCTTTAATTGGTCTGTGGCTGCCCTTCTTAAATATTTATGTAAACTCTATTGTGTTCAAGGGCACAAGGGTTAAACCTAAATGAAGCTTCTACCCTTGTATTTGTGTGAGTTCTCTCAAATGTAATCCTTGCCAGTTTTAGGCAAACTAACTAATTTCAGTTTTAGGTAAATCAAGAATAAATTTTCATTCTGTTGTCAAAGAAAGTAAAATATTTTTAACTGAAGATCATAAGATGGAACAGTAACTGGGACAGTGTAGGTCTGAACATGTTTTAAATCCCTTTGCTATGAAATATGGAGTAGAAAATAAAAATGAAATTCTCAATTTTTTTAATTAAAGTGAGCAAATGTCAACTTGGGGACTGTAATCAGAGACATTAGAATTGCAAATGAATACTTGTTTCATTTTTTTCCTTAGCTGTTTCCTGCACAAAATAATATTTAGGTTATAAAGGATCATCTTTCTGAAGAATCCAAGACTTGGCTATTTATGAAAATATATTATCTTTTTATTTTCTTTTTTCAAAACCAGATACTGTCCAACTGAGTAATTTCACAGAATAATGGAGTAATTTAGGCTGAAAAAGACCTTTAGGATCATCAAGTCCAACTACTGCCCTAGCACTGACAAGTCTACTACTAAACCATGCCCCCAAGTGTCACTTCTACACAAGTATTTCCAGGGACTGTGACTCAACCACTTTTCTAGGCAGCCTGTTCCAATGCTTGACTGCCCTTTTGATAAAGAAATTTTCCTGACATCCAATCTATACCTCCCTTGTGGAACTTGAGGCCATTTCCTCTTGTCCTACCTACTGTTACTAGGGAGAATAGATTGACCCCCACCTGGCTACAACCTCCTTTCAGGGAGTTGTAGAGAGCAATTAGGTCATTCCTGAGCCTCCTTTTCTCCAGGTTGAACCACCTTAGCTCCTTCAGCCTCTCCTCACAGGACTTGTGCTCCAGAACCTTCACCAGCTTCCTTGTCCTTCTCTGGACATGCTCCACTGCCTCCATGTCTTTCCTGCAAACTAAATACAAGAGCCCAAAACTCAGCCAACCCATGATGAAAAATGGGTGAAACAGGTATTGATCTGCTGGCTCTTCCTGTTTTTCCCCCATCATTCCCTGCAAACAGAGAACACTACTTGTGCACCTGATGCATTAGATAGTTGTCCCAAGCCCTGAGGTCTCTCGACTGCCCCCAGACTTCTTGTTGAGACTTTCAGGCTACCACCTGAAAAAACAGTAGTGGATGATAATCTGAAGTCCATAACAGAGTAGGAAGGTTTCTCTTCACATGTTTAAGCTGGGCCCCAGGAGGCAGCAGACTTCCCGAATAAGTGTGTCCAGTCTGCATGTTGGGCCTTCTGTTTCCATCAGAAGAGTTTCCTATGACAATGACCTGTCTTCTTTCTGTCTGGAAGTGGTTTTGACAGAGGGTGTAGGCTGACTTAACCTTAGTGACCCGTGCATGCTAGATGAACCCGCGTCCTCACTATTGTCCAGTTACACTCACAGAGCCTCACCCCTGTTACGCCAGACACCTGAGGAGGTGAGGTGGTCACACAGGTGATGTTCCTGCTGCACCGGGCAGGAACTTATTCCCATTGCTCCCTATCCTGTAAGTCACTGTGTTTAGTTCAGTCCCTGTGTTCAGAGAGGACAGGGAATCCTCCATATCACATGGGCTGTTGTCTGTTGGGCCTGTCTCAGGGAAGACAGGATAAGATTTCAGTAGTCTGTATGTCTGTTTGTTTGTCTATCAAACTACCTGATGCTCCTCAACCTGCTCACCCCCATCCCATTCTAATTTGAAAATTAGAAATTTTATTAATGAAGTGTTCAATATTTTGCAACCAGCTACTTCAACTGGGTACCATTACAACTGTTTTGGAGCCCCACATAATTAAATGCTGATTCCCAAACAGCAGATGAGGCAGCTGTCTATACAAGAGACATAAAACTCACAGAAGTGTCGAAACTTCATGAAATCCTGAAAGTTTAAAACATTTCTGTTGAAGAGATAATGCTTTAGAGGTTCTAATGAAAAGAATGTGGATTCAGATGGGAAGCAGACGAAGACTTAGAACACCTCTTCGACGTTAATCCATGCATGTGAACTCAGGACTATAGGCTGGTGACTCACCCATTCATCATTCCCCATGCTGAAAGGGTTTCAAGACTGGCTGCACAGCACTCATCTAGCACAGAAGGCTGTAGGTGTGGGTGTTTTAGAGTACATTCAGAGATGGACTCTCATGTGTCTTGCTATGTGACCTAGCAGCCAGACCATTTGCACCCCGAATTGTATCATATGACTGGTGCCAAATAGACAAAACTGTGCCGATTTCTTCCTAGGAAGGACCTCAGTATTGCTTGCCAGAAGACAGTTGGATTGGTAGGAAACCTGAAAATCCTCTAGCGCAGGTTGTCAGTAAAGCTGATACGAAATGCTGGGTCTTGTGGATGCCCTGGATATCAGACCCTGCTGGGATGAGCCACCTCTGACAGATCATAGATGCAGCATGCAATCTTATCTCTATCTGTATACTTCAATCCCAAAACATGCATTCCCATTGTCCCAGTGTTTAAATATTTCCAATTTTGTCAGATTCTGTAATTTTTGTTTGTTCTGACTGAAAGCTATTGTGTCTTACGAGTACAGTACAAAAACGTCCTTTATTCCAAAGGATATGAGGGTATCAACAGCATCATAAACTGCTGGAGAAATATGGAGTCACTGAAGTCAATATTAAACTGAGTATTCAGTGGAAAGATTTCATACCCTGTGCTGCACCAAGAAGTCAGGCATAGGGTTAGTCCTGAATTTTGTAATCTACATGCTATCCCATTGCTCATACACAACTGGTGACATCTTAGGGGTGATGAGGAGCACATCAAAGGCATGGCCAAAGGGTGCATTGGCCATGCTGAATTTTGTTTTGAGGGTAGGCAGAAATCCTGAGTAGTAAGTTTTCCTAGCTATAGCTCTACTCTAATTATAAACTTGAGTTGTCCATCACCAACAAGCATTCCATATATATATATATTATGTACCTTTGCTATTTTTCAATTATGAAAAAATCCCAAGAAAATGAAAATTAGAAACAAAAGGTTACCAGTAAAAATTTTTAACATTTCAATTCCAACTATTTGCACCATTCTGATCCAATGTAGCCTTCTGTTAATGATGCATCTGTCATTTTATTGACACCCTTAAACAGCTTTATTCTCTTTTCTAATTAAGAGACAAAGCTGATTATGTCAATCTATGAACTGGCATCTGAGTGCTTTTGTTAAAATGTAAGAAGCAATGAATATGCCTATTGTTATGCTAAAACAAAAAACTTGGGAATTTTTACTGGAAAACCCAAGATAGCATAATATATAATGGCTAAATTAGAACAGATTCTTCCTATTCATGCAAATGCACATGTGATTGTATTATATAATTAAATGGAGATACTCTGTGAAAAATTAATTCCCAGTAATAGAAAATATAAAGCAAAAGTGATACATAATATGCCTGACTAAAATATGTGAGAAGAAATCATCAGATCATAAAATATCAAACAAATAAATGACAGACTAAGCTATCAATGCTCAAGGAAAAATTAAGTTATTAAATAATCCAAAATGCTTGCATGTCAGGACATGATTTCAGCTCCATCCTGCTGCTAAATCAGAGGTACCTACCCAGTAGGCTCTTTGAAGAAAATACTGTGGATGGGATGAAATGCTCACCATTGTAGGAAGGTCTTTATGTTTGGATTGTCACAGGTAACTCTGAAACCATCTCCCACACACCACCATGAATTGTTGCAATCTGTCCTACCTAAAAAGGCCAGGGAGAAGGGAGCAACAGGGAAATCCAACAGAGTCAGATGACCTTCAATATTTTGGGATGTTAGCAGTTTTCAGACTTGAAGATAACACAGAACAGTTTTCCCCTCAGTTGTGATCAAAGGCAGCAGACAGAGGTTATGTGTCTCTTCTGGCAGCACCAGATCTTCAAGACCACTACTGGTGCTGAGCTCCTGGCAGGAAAGCACTGAATCCTTTCCAAGGAACTCTACTGATTCCATGTATGCAGCTCCTGCTGACGGTACTGGGTGTCCTCAGGACAGAGCTTAAAGTACTGCAGTCTGACACAACTCTCCTGGCATCAACTGAGCTAAAAGAATTTACACCCTGAAGATTTAGTCTTCAGCTGCTGACTGTGTCAACCAGTGTTGACATACATCCAACCAACACATGCATATTTCCTGTTTTTCCTTAAAAAATTTCTGTTCTAAACTATCAGAAAAAGCCAAGACATTATAAGCTATTGTATCAAGGGCATTACATTTCATTATAGCTTCTGTGCTCCCTCACATGCACACCACACCTGTGGGTACAAACTACCATTCTTCTACCATTTGCTCATCAAGGGATCATATCCTTTTGTCTCAGGTTACAGGCAGTGAACGGAATATCCATGACCTTTCACTTCGACTTTCATGGAGGTTTAGTCAGCAGGGAAGGTAGCACCTCACACTTTTGCTAAAATAGATCTTCAAGTACAAGCTAAAACCTTTCCACAGTATATGTGCAGGTTAAGAATATGTCTCTGCGTAACTTATGGAGATGTCTACTACTTATAAGACCAATGGTTTTGCTCAGTACTTCAAAACATCACTCTACTTCTGTTGCACATCATGAAATACCCAGTTGACTGAAAACAAAATTTTGGGAATGCTTTTAAGGAACTTTTTAAAGGGATAATAATTTTTCCTCTGCTGCAGGATCTCCTCTAACAGTCCACTCAGTAACCTGCTGTGACTAACCAGTTTGGTAAATTTCAATTCTGACTACCCACTAGTAAGGTTGGGCTGTTCACTGTTTAGTGAGAGAAAGGGAAGGTTTCAGAATGTATGCCCTTTGGCTTGGGAAGGTCTTCTTTTAAGATGGTCATGGTCTTCTTTTAAGCCACAAGCATTTTGCTCACACTGAAGTAGTGAGATTGATATATTTACAGAAGAGTTTGGAAACAAATTACACTCTTAACTGTAGCTTCCATCACATGTAGGATCATTCAGAGGTGACTGACAACAGCATCAAACCATCACAATATAAAATGCAAGTATCTGGAGTTGGGATTATTGATTGCTGTTATTTGTTCTTAATATTATTTAGAATATTCCTCTTAAAAAAAAAAATGAAGTAAGCAAATTAAATCACAGCCTCATGTTTTTCTCATAAATTGGGGAATATTTTTAGTTTATAAGAGCAGGTAAATAAAAACAAAATTAAAATCATGAGCTACACTTAATGTCATAAATCCACATAGCAGTATTAACTTAAATACTGCTACTGCTAGGCCAGATAGTACTGGGTAGAGACAGTATCTCATTAACACTGATACAAAACTGACTGTGGTGGTCACAGAATATGAACACTTGCATGTGTGTAGGACCTACAAACCACCTACAAACCAGTCACTAACAGATGAGATTCCCATGGAAAAGGGACTCTATATAATCTGAAGAACTCTCAAAAAATGCCTTTGAAAATCAGATTAATAAAACCAAACCCTACCACTGCACCTGGCCATGGCCCAATCACAGAATTCTTCTTGCCTGTGCTGGGATCAGTTCCGACCACAGCCAGCCACTGGACCTCTGCCAGCCACAGCAGAAGCAGGGGTCTTCCAGCAGAACAGGCATCACAGCCATTTCCATGCTTTTCCTTCTCTTCTTCTCCCCTGACACCCCCTCACCCCCCTCCCAACAGCTCCTCTGGATGGGCTAGAGGACATGGCCAAAGGAAGGGAAGTGCAGCCAAGACTTTGCTATGCCCCAGCAACCCCTCTCTGCTGTTGCAGGGTCACTGGCAGCCAGAATGATTTAGAGCAGCCTTCAGGCTATTCTAACTTACAGCGAGGGACTTGACTGACTCATTGCTGCTCCAGGACTGTGGGAACATAAAGCTACCTTAAAGCCATTTCAGTCATCCCTGCTTCTGAGCTGTGTTATTTTATCCCTGCCTGTGACTGAAAAAAACCTGAGAGTGCAGCTTGTTTACACATCTTGCAGCTGCAGCAAGGGGTGGTTTCCTGTGCCTTTCTTCTGCCTTTATTTGTTGGGGGGTTTTTTTTTGTGTCTGTTTTGGCTTTATAGATAGCACTGGTAGTGTTCATAGCCCTGCACTCCATCTGAGATGGTGATTTATGGCAGTCTCTGCTCTATTGATTGGTCTTCCAAAGCTGAGGCGCCCGTCAGCTGCAAGGCTGCGGGAAGGCATGCTGTGCTGGAGTTTGCTGTCTGCAACCAGGACAAGCAACATTCTTGTGGTTCCCATGCGTGCCATGCACATCAAGAATAATTTTGTAATTTAGCATCTTAATTTTTACAGAATCAAATGCTAGTGACAAGCCCAACAGAAGAGAGATCAACTGATTCATTTCATTGCTTATCAGCTTTGCTTACATTTAAACTCTGATGGTATTTTGGATTAAATTTCTGCATCAATAATCTGTTTTGTTAGGCACAGAAAATATCAAACTACATTTATTCTACTAATTCCTGTAGCATTCATGCACTTACATATACTTCCATATTCTCTTTCTTTTTATATTTGACATTTTAATTTAATGCTCTTCATTGCCTATTTTTCACACTTACCCTCTTTGTCCTTTTCTTCTGTAATACCTTTATTAAATGAAATCTTTTTATAAAAAAGTACTTCCATTTTTTAATATTATTGCTTATTCTCTATCACTATCTAGATTTAACATTTCATTAAGCAGACAGTTTTAATTTTACTTTTCTCCAACTGTTCTTTCATTAGACTATTTCTTGTCTTAACTCTTTCATTTTATTTTTCTCTTCTGTAATTTGCTTTTACCCTGCCTAATGGACTTGTCTCTTTTGCAATTTGCTTTTACTCCCTGTTACTCTCCTTGTGACTTCTCTTTGTTGCTCAGTGCTGACAAGTGTTCTTCCCCATCCCCTGTGAGTGACAGTGACAGCATTTGAGTGGTAGCTGGCAGATTTAGGAACAGTAAGTATCTGTCTGAAAAGATTTTATTTGGTTTTATTTTTATTTTGACTATAAAATCAGACCTCTCGAATCCTAGAGCACCAGGGGGCATTGTTTCATTTAGAAAATAAAAATTGTCGTGATAGCTATTAACTTCCCAACAAGTCCACTGCAATACCAAACAGAGCCAAAGGGGGAAAAAAATGGAGCTATTAAGTCAAATGCAGCAACCAAGAAGGGTTACAGGTCAAACGTTTTAGTGTTTAAAAAAGGGTATTATTCTGGAAAGCTGCTCTACAGTGAATCAGAAGGGCTGTACCCCTGACCTCCACCTCTGTATGCCTCAATGTTCAACTATAGCATCAAGGAGGAAATAAGGGACTGGGAGTTACAATGACAGCTCCACAGCAGAAACATGAATTTCAGCAACAGTGGAAAATATTGACTGAAGTATCTAGAAGGAGCAGGCAGTGACAGCCAAGGGAAATTACATATAAATGTAAAGAAACTGCGTGAACTGCCAGTAAAATGAATGGAAATGTAAAGCAACAGGAGAATGGGGAATGTCCCTCAGGTCCAGCAGCTACATTTTAGGGAAATAATTAATAGGCTGCATTTCATAATGAAGTGCAGGGTAATAACAAACATAAGTGCAGCTTCACAGCTGGCTAAACTCACAATAGCAACAGGCAATTCTATTACCACTACTGAAACAATCCTGTTTGCCAAAGAAAAAGAGAAAAACAAGGCAGCAAAATTCTCTATAATTATGAGGGAAATCATCTATGTAACAACTTAACTAATGCCCAGAAGCTGAATGACTCACAGCATTAAGAAAATTAGAAAGGGTGCTCAGTAGTATTATATAATTCAGGACACGTACATTAGAATAACGTGGTCTTACCAAGCCAGCAACAAATTTAAGACCTATGCAATACAGGGCTCCAAACTCTGCAGATCACAAGCAAATGATTAATTCAAACCACTCTGCAGAATTAAGTGTGTAGCTGTTTACAGATTATGGATCTGCAAGTCCAAAGATGGATTTTTGTTATTTGGATGGGGGGTTTGTTTCTTTGTTTGTGGGGTCTTGTTTTGTTCTGGGGGGGAGTTGTTTTAGTTTTATTTTCATGCGATTTGATGCTTGCGTAGCCTCAAGAGTTCTTGCTCTAAGTGTGTTTATACAGAAAATAAAATGAAATGAAATGTAGCCACCTCTGAACTGCCTGCTGCAGGTGAAGACCTCCTGATGGAACTGATGGACAGCATTGTCTGAAACACGAACTCTGCTCACACCACCAAGTCTTGCTACAGCTCTGTTAGCTCAAGTCATCTTGACTCAAGCCCAGGGCCAGGCCACATACAGACCAGAAATACAAACTAAGAACAAGCTAGATGTCATTTACCTAAGCCCCTAATTTCCAAATAAGTTAAATTTGGGTAAAAAATTACCCCTTTTTTAGTTTGGACCCCATTTATAACAAGAAGAATCACAGATGCCCTTGAGCAATATGTGCTGAACCCCACAGGAACTCCTGAAAATTCGTATTTCTCCTAGGTAGAGGCAGAGCCCAGGAGATACTGTGCATGCCTCAAGGTAAAGTCAGCTGGAAGGCAGCAGAAATCAGGTATCAAGTTCAAACTTGTACAGCAAAGTTCTTACAGAGCAACTATTTCATAAATCTCCACTCCTTTATATTGTCTTCAGCTTCTGAGCCTCTGCTGCTCTGCATCCCAACAACAGGGCACCACCTGGCACATTGTGCTGCTCCTCTTAACAGCATATTGATTCTCCATAGAAATGAGAATCACACATCAGACACTTCATGGTTTGCTGTAGGGACTTCTAAAGATTAGAGAAATACATGTCTATGTATATATAAATACAAATAAAACAACCAACACATCAAACACAAAAAGTTCCTTTTATCCCTCTATATTTCATGATTTCAAGTTTTTTTCCACTACTTGCACAAATACATTAAGTTTCTTTATTTTTACTAATAAAGATCATGCTGACCTCTCTCCTTTATAATGAAGAAACAACAAAGCATACATTCATATTACAAGTAACACATTATTACACACACCTATATAGAGCTAATTCAACTCCTGACATTTTCCTTACTATCAGTGCTATATTTTACCTACTTGTACATTATCATTTTATTGTGGCAACTCATATGACTTTAAATGCTCATTTTCTTGTTATATTATAAGCAACCTGTTGAAGTCTAATTGAATACCAGATAAGTAATTTAATCTTGAGCTTCTACTGCCATCTGTAATATTAAGAAAATATTGTAGGTAAATTATAACCATATACCCAATTGGTTGAGAGTTTACAGTTCTTCAAAAAAACATTCAGCACCACAGCTTGCAGTAAGTCTGTATTATTTTTCATATAAACTATCAACAATATCTTTTATTTATTTTCTTGTACATTAGCATTTTAAAAATAAGTGTTTATGTTTATTGTTTCCTTCATTAATATTTGTTTTGGAAATAATATGGCTAAGTTTGAAATATAATGCTTACAATTAACAAAAATCCACATTCAGTGAATGCTTACCTGTGGAGCTAATGTATTTAAAACACAGGTTAAAGCTCAAAAACTGGTGGACACAACATCATTAACCCATCATCTAGATACAAATCCACCTGTGAAATTTGGAAGCATTTGGAAGCATTTTATATGCAAAGCCTTTGAATACATTTAGGGTAAGTCTTAAAATCTCTATCTGAAACAACCTTTTAGGATATCTAGAGAAAGATCTGTGAACAGATCTGCATTTTCAAAAACTGTTTTGAAATCTCAACCTAGGCAACTCTGTAGGGCTGCAGTTATGTTATATCTTCCATGTCCTAGACTGCAATGATAAAGAGAATGTTATTGTTCATTTCAATTTAATGTGCAGATAATACTGTCCCTAGGCACCAAATTTCTACCAAGGAGGTTAGATTATTGTATCCACATAATTAATTGCATTATCAACTTTCTTACTTTTTAAACATTTGCTTTTGGTTAGAGAAGATTATTGCACTGCATCTAAAAATGTCTTTACAATTAATTATCTTTCACTGCAGCAAGCAACTAGGAAATGGATATTAATCGTATAAGACTTTCTCAAATTGCTGGTATTATCTCATTTTTAATCACAGGTGGCATAAACATTGTGCAAGAAATGTGGCAAAATACCTATAGCTTCTGTAATATGCTTTCTTGCACCAAAATCATTCTGCTTTTTTATTTACATAAAATATTCCAGTTTGCCTTGGAAAGGCTCTTTAGCCTTCAATATTATCTGTGGGAAGTTTCACCACAGAAAACAAACATCAGCCATCAGTTCAAATCTGCCTTGCAGCCAGCGAGTCAGGGATGTCTTCCTAGGGGCTTTAAACCGGTTGTGCTCCCAGACACAGAACACAGAACAATGCCAGCATCTCATTTTAAAGACATAACTGACACATTAAAGGCCCATGATTCTTAATTAGAAGCACTTCTTGACTCAAAAATGGAGCTGCTAATACCACTAAAATGCCTGTTTTCTAACCACCAGAACATCCTTGGTCCATTAGAGACACACTTGATGGTTGCACTGGCTCTGTCCACGGTGTGCCTGCAACACCCTGTGCTCAGCTAGTGAGTCCCATCTCCACTGCATGAGAGCACAGCAGACATTCCCAACCAGCCAACTGGGCTCAGCTGCCTGAGGTAAGTTCCTGGAGAGGGAATGAAGGTAAAAGGAGAGGGAGAAGGGAGAACAGAATCAAGATCAAAACAAAGGGGAACATCAATCTGAAAAAGAAAGGAATGGATTTAGAAGTCATCCAAAGACCCTGAAAGGCAGAAGACAAGAGAAAGAAAAATGCTGAACTCCAGGGAACAAGACAGCAGTTTCTTAATCAAGTAGGTCCAGACCTCATAGCTTTTAAAGAGCTGTCCTTTAACTAGAGCCTGGCAGGATGCCTGTGGAAACTACTGTAGAAACTAAGTTTGAAGTATTAACAATGCAGCAAAATCCATCAATGGAAAATTTAAAATTATAAAAATACTGCTCATAGGCCAGAAAACTCAAGTTTCTAACTCACAGAAACTGCAAGAGGCAAAAGGCATGTGTCTGTGCATACTTCTCCTGCCATACACCTGCTGCTGGCCTTAGAGTCAACAGGAAATCCAGCTATGGGAGCTGTCAGTCTCACCTTGACCATTCATACCTTTAAACATAAAATGACAAACATGAAATATTAATAAAACACGTTTCTGATTTGGGGAGTGGAGGAAGAAAGCCAGAAGCAGACACCAGAGAATACAGTCTTCATTCATATATACTCCCAGACCAAAAGATTGCTCCTTCTGTATTAATAAATTGTTTAAAATCTACTTGTGAAAGAAAACTACTAGATAAAAAAGCACAAGCCAATATAAGCTTTTTTGCAACTAGTGAAGCAGAGGTCTCATCTTGCAGCCGTGGTGCTGAAACTGTGCTGCTTTCATGTGTGTGCTTACTGCGCTGCTCACAATGTTATTATTTATATGAACTCACTCCTATCTAGCTTTTAACTTCAGCAGTTCAAGTTTTGACTGAAGTTTTAACCTTATTTGAGCCTTACACAAGGAACTGAGTTTACCTCTTTCAGGTTTTTGTATTCCTGAACAGCTTCCGTGCAATTATTTACTGGTTCATCTTAAACCTAAGCAATTGTGGGTTATATAAAGACTCTTATACCTAATACCATCTTTTGGTCCAATTAGCACTAACATGCAGCCTTCCCGCTGCTCAAACCTGCACCACCTCCAAGAATGACTCTCCACAACTCACCTCAGAAGGTACAGCAAGGTTTCTCTTGTGCAAACCTGGATTATTTTTCTCAGAAAGTGCCTAAATTTCTCTGATGTTAACACAGGATGAACCTTCTGATTCTTGCAGGTGACACCATCTGCAGCTGTTCTGAAACAGTTTATGAGGCAGAATTCCCACTGAACAGTCTTTGCTTTCTTATGTCATCCTCCTCAGCTAGTTCCTGAGTCAAATCCTGTCTGTAAGGCTTGTTTTCACTAACTCAGATCTTCAACAATGAGCTTTTTTTAGAGCAGACAACGAGAATAGATAACATATTGCTGCAAAGGAAAGGACAGCTATAGGAGGAAGGATGATGCGGATTGAGCAACGTACAGTTAAACGCAGTAAGGCTCATGAAAAGGAGCATGGCTCATACTTTCAAATGAACTTGGAAGATTACAGAGAAACTGCAAAGAAAGCATCATGACATGAAGTCAGAGATAGGAGAACTGTAGGATTGTGCAATGGACCCATTTCACAGGACTGCTCTAATAAAAAGCAAGATCCTGGTCAGACGTACTCTGAAGTATCTATCCAAAACATTTCGTACACTATTAAATGTGCTAGCTGGAATTTAAATTCAAAGCCTACATCTCTTTCACAGTTACTATGGAAGCGCCTACCCTCTGTATATTTCAGATCTACAGTCTTAGACTTGGCCTTCTTTGCATATTAGATTATAACAAAATGTCACTTCTTCCCAAAAATATCTCTGAAGACTGACCTTTCCCTTCTTTCATACAGCTAGAAATCTCACCAAGTGGCCATGTCATCTTGGCTCTCACAGCTATTGGACATGGTTTAGTAAGGATTAACTTCTACCTTCTTCATTCTGAGCACCTCTGAGGTGGGGAAGGAGGCCATACCTGCTCTTTGGATTTCTTCTCTCCTCTGTGTTGGGTGCAAACTTAGCTGCTCCACTAAGATTCTTGATGACTTTCCTGTATTCTTGGGGAAAACAGAGTTTTCAACTAAAGCTCCAATCTGCCAGCAGTACCACCCCTCCCTGCTCAGGTGTCCCTTTCTCATTACGCTACCAGCAGTTGAGAGGAGACTGCTCCACGCACCCAAGGCCCAGGATGGTTACCCCTCAGAGAACAGTGGGGATGTAGCCCACTCACTTGGGCCACTCAATATTCCCATTCCCATATCATTTTATAAAGCTAGACAGAGCCCAACTAAGATCTGTCCACTGCTGCTTTCTACATATGGTTATTTTCCTGGCTGATAATGGTCAAAAATTTTAGTGACCTATTGGCTGTCATTAGCCAAGACAAAATGGATTTGCAGCTCATTTCTATTTAACAGATGGATATACCCAGATATATATATGTATATATGTGTATATATATATATCCATAAATCCACCATTACAGAACTGAGGTCACTACTCACGGCAGATGTACAGGACTATGGCCTTTATGTGCATATTTAATAAGGTTCTCATAAAGAGACCTCCCTCTGCTGAAGATGAGTAAGTCTGAATGAATAACTGATACCAAGCTGTAGCAGTTCTGTGGAGTAACAAAGGCCTCTAGGGCTGTCTGCATCACTTGCCACAAACGCTGGAGGTGCATAAACAAAAATTAATTTCACATATCCATAATTTTGTGTGTTTACATTACAATTGCGTCTGTCGCTAGGTTACACATCAAATAAAGTGTCCTTGCTGAGGACAGGACCATAAGATTCCATAAGACATGTAACCTAAGATCTTTTCCATTATGGTACAAACCAGACTTCAGTGATATTCATAAATATGATCATTCTAATATTGTCAAAGACTACTAAACTTTTTTTTTAAAGCAAAAGACCACTTACTCATTCTTGTCTAGAAAAAAGAAAGAAGTTCCAAATTGTTTGGAAACAGTAGACCTAAAAATTAACTGGAACTTAGTAAAAGGAAGCATGGAAGCGATGATATTTCCATACCCCCAATAGTTATTTATAGGAGAAGTATCTAAAAACGTAAGAGCATATATAAACCTTACGAAATAGGTAGCTCTTTGTAGGAGTACACAGGACATAGTAAAGGGAGTTATCTAACACGTTACTCAAAATAGACCAGAGCTAAATATGCCGGCTCTGCTCACTTTCCAAACTTTTTTTTTTAATGCTGACCAAGCTCAGCTGGGCAAGACCTGCTTAGTATAGTCATTTTCACATTCCCACTGAACATATCAGCCCTGACAATATTTTTTTTTAATCTCAACAGCAGAAAGTAATATATAATTCCCTCTAACTCAGCCAGGAAAAAAAAAAATCAAATTTAAGAAACTGAAAATGCAGATACAGTATTATGTAAAATTGCACAAAATTTTACAATGGTCTGATGTTCCTGATATTTTTATCTTAACACATCAAGGGTGATAGAAGCTTCTTTTTGCTGTCAAAGTGATCAAAGAGAGGTTGAGAAAGAATCTATAAACAGATGCTGCCCAGTGACAAACCTTAAAGAACAAGACTGTGGGGCCAGATGTTTGAGTGACCTTCGGACTACAGAACATGTTGGCATGGTGTTGATTTAGATAGCTGTTGGCAGGGGCTTTCGATCCAGCAGCTGAAAAAAAAAATCTAAATTATGGAAATATTTTTTCTCATCTTTCCCCTAACTATAAAAACTGAAACTACTGGTCAGTGGGGCTGATGGCTGTCAAAGAAGTTGAATTCACCACACAACCCTGCCAGTAGGTATCACATCAAAAAGGAGTTAGCTGAATGAACAAGAACATCTTCAGGCTGTGCCATTTTGCATCCCCCTCAACTTTCAACAGCTGTTTCTTGAGTGAATACAGATGCAGAATAATTATATGAAATGTTTTACATTTTCAATGTACTACATCATGTAAATATGTAATCTGTGATTACCTATGGGTGATATAATATAAACCACTGTCAAGAAAGGGTTTGGGATGTAGAATAGGAAATAGAATAATTAATCCATAATGGTGATCTTCTTAAATTATGTTCTTCATACATACTATATTTGTAGAATTAAAATGGCATTACAAAACAAAACCCCCAAAAAACAGCAAAGCAACAACAACAAATGCAGAGATAATTGATCACATACATTTTGTTTTTGTCAAATGGTAGAAGACCCTGGAAATTATTACTACATGAAACTTTAGCTGTGCTTCAATTTTCTAGATCTGTCTCAGTAAGCCCTTCCATTTTTCAATCCGATTGAAGAAATTAGTCACATACGAGGAAATACAAAAGGAAAAGAGAAAGTCATCAATCCAAAATTCCAGCAGATACTCAAGTCTGAGCCACTGCACGCTACCAGAATAAATGGAGAAAGCAGAAAAAGTCTTGCTTTGTAACATTAAATGTGATTGAAGACTGTACAGTTCTTCTTACGCTTTTAGACATTTTGTCACTTTACCTGGAGAAATATACACTGCTTATTCTGAATTGCTGCTGATGTCCAGCACTTGTCAAAACCGCTATCTGTCAAGCACTTCACAAAGTGTTGCAAAATGACAGATCAGGATGTCTGAATAGATGGAGCCCCAGGAAAAACAGAACAGATAGAAAATTCATGACTCTAAACTACATCAAAGCGACTTCTGTCAACATCATGTCAAAAGAAGGAAAAAAAGAACTGTTCATTTTAGAGGGTTTTTTTCATTATATAAACACTTTTTTCACGTATGAGCTAAGTGTAAGGAAAAATTAACTTGGTGTACAGTATGATCATTTGAATGTGCCAAAAATACTCTTTAAATAATCCAGGAATAAGGAAACTTCTAACAGTAGATACTGTCTGGCAGTTAAAACCAATGACATCCAAAAGAAATGCATGAAGAATCTATCAGCTTAAAATAGGACAAACCATCTGGCTCCAAAGAAATAAAAGTATTCTGCTGTGCGTGTTTGTTGGGTTCACAGAATCCTACAACTGGATTAATTTTGTATTTCCTCTCCGATCAGTTTTGATCATCTCTACTTAGTCTGTCAATTGCACAACCCTAATTCAATGTTATATTGCAGGCAGCAGATTTAGTAATATCAAGACAATACTTTAATTTAAAAAAAGAAGCACCATCAACATAATCAGACCCTCCATTACAGAAAAATCCTTTAAATTGTTCCTCAAAGGCTCCAGAAAATAAGCAGGTTACGATACATGACTATATATATTCAAGTTAAACATAATAAAATTTTGAGAAAGAATCAGACACTCAGACTATTACAAGTAGTGCAGATCTAGAAACGCTTTCTGTCTCACATACCTTTCACCATAGGCCCCTGCCAACAGTACTAAATTCAAAGAAGTTTACTAATGCTGTATTGACCTCTAGAAAATAAGAGGCTAAATGACTCTGTGCAATGGGCTCAGTGGCTTTTAGAGCACTGGGAAGTACGAAGGACACACACTCATCAACTTGGAAAATGGAAAGTGGCGCACGATCAAGCGAGCATTAGCAAAGTACAGAACTTGCAGCAAGTTTGCAACTCTGCATTGTCCGCCTTTAGTGTCTCGGTGTCCTCTTTGCTTGCCGGTCTCTGGCTCGTGGAACCGTATGGAATGGGATGGGTTGGAAGGGACCTTTCAAAAGCTGTCTGGTCCAAGCCCCCACCCCAGCTAGGGACATCATTTTTCCATCCACTTTTTCAAAGGGCCTATAAAGCTGCTGCTGGCTCTGACAGGAGTGACAGCTGATCCAGAAACTGGCACTTGCTGACTGGCACAAACATGCTCCAATTTTCCTTGGAGAAGATGCCCATTAACCACTGGCCAGAAAAGTTTCGCTAGCTTCAAAACATTTGCAACATCTAAATGAGCATGAAGAGGAATAGCACCTTCTGGTTCAGGAAGGTGCTTTAGGACCCATTTAACATCCTGTTGAATGTGTACACGGCTGGGAATTGCGATCTATTAACACTGGAGTACAGTGGAAGGCACGTCTGCTTCTTACTGTACGCAGAACTCAATATATCTTGCTTCCTACTTACAAAAAGATGTTTATTACCTGTAACTGTACAGAGGTGTGTGCTTCACAGCAGCAGTGATTGGTAATAAGCCTCCTTTTCTCATTTACATTGATAGCAAGCATTAGTGAAGATATATGCATTTCATTTCATGGTTCAGAAAGAACAAAGTATATGTATATGTGATAGCAGTGGGTGGTTAATGAAATGGTCTGACAAACATAAGCTAATACATAATCATACCAGAATGTGGACTGGAACACCTGTTCCTGCTTCACAGGCTTACAATTCTTAAAGAAAAGTTACTATTCTCAAGAACTGAAATCACTACTATTTAGACATCAATATGCTTCGAGCAAATTTTAGTCATTTTTTTTGCAAACACTAAAGGGGGGAATTTTAATGATATCAAATCTCTTTTGCTTGTGTCCTAAGAGTAATGAAAACTTCACACATGCATGAAGCTCCAGTAATTATTTTAAACTGCCTTCTGTTGTCCCCCTGAGGAACACGGTGGTATTTGTTTGATGCAGTTTAATTAGTGTCAGGGTAATTAATGCTATGCATCTACATGAGATCAAACCCCTTTCTTTGTAACACTCTGGTAACTAAGAACTAAGAAAAGGAAGTGGCTTGAAAATATGGAAGCTTGGTAGGCTAGATTCAGAAACAAATCGAATTGCTCAAATCTGCATTTACGTACCCAAAATATTAAACACATCCAGCCAAGTCAGAACCTACAAGTGTGAGATTGGGATCATAATGCATTAGAACGGTGCTGTAAGACAGGAGACCCACTGCTACCCATGTAAGTGAAATGCTTTTTCTATGGATGTAATCAAATTAAGTGAAACATTCATGGACACCATGCACCTTGTAAGGAGTTTAAATCCTTTAATAATGAAATTATATACTTTTGCACAACCAGATCACCATAGTTATTTATAAGCAGCATGTGGTGCTACCATGTGCTGATATATTTTCCTAAATAAAAGCATCATTTGAGTTTAATGAATGAATGTGATTCTGCTTTAATGCCTGAATAAAATTTGCATTTAATTGAATGTTCAGTCTCCACTTCAAAATAGTGTCCTCTACAAAATGGACCAAGGAGGCACCAGAGTGCAGAAGTTGGAACATACAGAAATTCCAGACACACACACTGCACACACTACATAAATCCTTTTTAACTGTTTCTTTGGTAATAAGGAACTGCAGTATAAATCTCACAACACACAAACTCGGGGTGAGTACAGGCTTAAGGAAATAGCTCCAGTTATCTTGACTGGATAAATTATTATATCCCAGAGGTTATTCTGTTTTTTCTAATAAAGCTTCAGCAGGAAAAAGGAAGGAAGGAAGGAAGGAAGGAAGGAAGGAAGGAAGGAAGGAAGGAAGGAAGGGAGGGAGGGAAGGAGGGAGGAAGGAAGGAAGGAAGGAAGGAAGGAAGGAAGGAAGGAAGGAAGGAAGGAAGGAAGGAAGGAAGGAAGGAAGGAAGGAAGGAAGGAAGGAAGGAAGGAAGGAAGAGAGAAAAAAGAGAGAAAAAAGAGAGAAAAAAGAGAGAAAAAAGAGAGAAAAAAGAGAGAAAAAAGAGAGAAAAAAGAGAGAAAAAAGAGAGAAAAAAGAGAAAGCTTCTGAATTTTTTCTTTACAACCAAAGAAATACCTTTGACACCATTAGTTTGAAGAAGAGAAAAAAATGTTAGAGGCACACACATTGCCTGGAAAGCATACTTTATGCAAGAATACAGAACTTCTGTGAGGCTTCTTGCAGAAAAGAAACCCCTGATTTGAAGACAAAGTGGCTTGGTCTTTCACATGCATGTCCTGAGGGTACAAACAATAAGAGCTCTGTTCAGAACTGGAAAATATTCTACCAAAAAAGCACAGGCAACAGCCCTACAGCAGTCTGCAGATTGTGTTGGTATCCATTACCTTTAAGTTCATGTTTATCACAAGAGATTTCACCAGCTTATGCTGGTGGCACAGCAGGGTCTGAGAGTCTCTGCAAAACGCTGCTTTTGAGGTCATCCATGACCCACCATCCCTGCAGATCAGCTGACCAGCAAAATATGCTCCTTCCTCCTTCCAGTCCTGCTTCCTGCAACTTGGTTGTTTACCAATTAAAGCCGTAAATACAAATTACTTTAATAAGGCAGGCAATGTAGTAAAGCAACCTGCCAAAAGCTTGCCAAAAGAAGCGCCCGCAAAGTTCAACAACTGTGAAAGAACTATTAAAAAGGACACACAAACAAGTGACCTTGACTGACAAGCGCACTTCATCCCCGCAATAAACAGCGGCGGGGCTGATAAGTGTTCATTGGCGCAGAGAGTAATTACCTATCTGTCAGCGTTGCTGGTGTGTGCGAAATAGTATAAATGAAACATACATAATGTACAGCAATAATATCGGGCATGCAGAACCTAATGCATTATCATCATTCTCAGGGCTCAGGTTTATGTGGCTGCCACCACTGAGTAAATGCCTTCTAGCCATGATAATTTCATTCTAATCTCTGTTCCATATTATAATTTTCATAGCTAAAAGATACTGAGGAGCAATACGTTTCAATCAAGGGCTAAATAGAACACAACCTGTAACTGGGTATTTTATACACCTATATATATTTTTTTCTTTCAAAAAAAAATTTAGTCAATTTATGAATAGACTGAAATAAGCTGTAAATTTATGGATGACAAACTCTGTCTGTAGCAATGTCACAATGTCTGGAGACAGGCTTTACATATCTTCTACAAGGGATGCCAGCTTTGTCTATCATATCTCACAAAAGAATTCAACCCTCTGGAAGAATAAAGATTTCTGTACCACTTCCTAGCACATTATCAAACAAGGTTAACTTTTAAATGAATGAAAAAGGGGTCCTATTGAGTTAAAAATAATAATAAAACAACCTGTTAAACAATTTATGCAATTATTTTAAATGCTGTTTAAAATTTCATTTTATTACATAACCTCCACAGCTAAACCACCACTGTGATGAACAAATATGCATGCCTGCTTCCTCACTAATGTCGATTTTACAATAAAGCCTTTGCATATTTTGAAATTATTTGGGGGTCCTTTTGAAGAAAAAGGACAGTGATTTAAAGGTATGCTCAGCCTCCCCTCCTGATCTCACCAGGAAAAGGAAGAGAGAGAACATCACTCACCGCTTTACCAAAATCCATTTGACTGCCTGTTAGTATTGGGGGGAAAGAGCAGTGAAACGTGCACTGGAGCCCCTGTGGCACCAACTGGAGCCTGTGTGGCATCAGTGGCCCTAGCCTTACAAACTGTTGTGCTACCAGCCTCCCTTCCTTCCTCCCTAAAGCCAGAGGGATGCACACACCTACCACTCCATGCTCAAGGAGGGTCAAAATGGGGCTAAAGCTGAGCAGTGTGCTCCACCCAGCTGCATCTCAGGGGGCAAAATGGGGCTCCTGGAAAGCACTTTAGGGTGAGGGTCACTCCCCAGGGCAGAGATGGCGTGTTAGGAGCAATCCTGTGCTGGCTAGAGGAGAGGGACGGAGGGAGGGAGGGAGATGGCTGCTCAAGTCAGAGGCAGGCCACCCCACCCCAGGGCCCCACCATGGCCCCCATCTCAGTGGGCTCTCACCCCACCTCTGGAGGGATTTCCACACAACACTCTTGCCTTGGCCAGCCCCCACACATGCTGGTACTCATTACACACCCATCCTCATTAGATAAGCGATGCATGTCTGGGAAGATAGGCAATTGTGAGAGCTCAGTGATTACAATGAGCAGGGGTGGGAGGTTTATGCAAACCTTCATTTCAATTTCCATTAGCAGCCTGTCTCATCATTTGCTTTTTTGACCTTCCACCTGCGAGAAACTCAGCTCTCTGACGAGGCTCACCTGGACCCAGCCCTGGTTTGCCCAAACCTTCCAGCAGCATCCATAGTGGCAGGCAGAGCCTCTGCCAGCCTCCTTTGGAAAGCAGCCACCTTCACCATCAGATGTCATGAGCAACCTCTTCGACAAACCCAAATGAAGCTTCAAGTGGTACAGAAACCTGAAAGCCAGCATGTTTTGCCTGGCTGGGAGTTTCACTAGAGAAATTTCACATGGTTCTAAATATAATTCAACAGCAATATTTATTTTATTTAAATGTTTCAGAACATTGCATTTGACAGAAGACAACAGACTGGAAAATTGCTTATACAAAATGCAAGAGGTAGTTGCAGTATTTTCTGGCATGTGGTATTGCTTTGCACTTCGCTGACACCCGTATGGCTGCAGCCACCCCTCACCTTGTCCCATCACCCTCTCACTCTCTGCTTTCTGATACAAGTCCTAAGACCATCATATTTCAAGTAAATATCCAGGACCCAGGAGATCAGCTGACACGGGGCAGCATTTGGGCTGCTGAAAGTTGTATTTTTACAATATGCTGACGGCCAAAAGTCAGGAGGGTGAAACTTTCTACTGAAGTCAGTGTTGGATCCAAGGATGGACATATCAGAAATATATCATGAACTCAGCCCATAAACATAATGTTGGTGATCTGCCTTATAAATTTAACAACATGTTACCAATACAGAAATATTACACATTTCTTGTGAAGTCAAAAACTGAACAAAAATGTCTAAGGCAGGTTTCTGTGTCCACCTTACAGTATTAAAAGCATAGCCCAAAACCCCTTACACTGCAGCTCCTGGATTTACAATCAGGATAAGGTTTAGAGGAACAAGAATTTAGACACAAAGGATTTTTTCTGTCTGTTTTCAACAAAATGAAAGAGTCTCTTGGAGAGGGAGAGAAAATAATAACGGGGAAGATTTTTTCTCTGAGAAATGAGGTGAAAATTAAAATGTCTTTTAATCCAGCTCAGCATGCTGGAGTGAGCAAAACAAACCTGGAGCTATTCTGTCCCACTTGCATTATCTGCAAAGCCAAAGCAGCATCCTAACTGGATACAACCCCCCTCTTTGTGATGCTTGCTGACATCCAGACGGTATACAAAATTTAGTGCCTTGCTCCCGAGTACTGCTTGCAGGTGCAATAAAAAGGAAATACAGCATGGTTAAAGGCAGACAGAGGCAGGGTCCCCAGGAGCCACCACCCAAGAAGAGCTCTCTTCTTTGCAGCTTATGCATCAACCCCAAGAGCAGCCAGATCAGTCAGAAAGCAAAACCATCCAGGGCTCAGTACACCCTGTCCCAGGCTGCTGGGGTCTCTCCTCTCAGCTGTCCTGCACTCATTTGTTTCTTTTTCAATCCTGCTAGATAAGGCACTGTTCAAACATGATGTGCATACCCCTGTAATAGCTGGTGCCTAAAGGATAAAAGGCTTATTACGCTTTCAGCTAAAGTTGTTAATCCCCTAACAAACTGAAACAGCCTGTGCCGTAGTCTCGGAGGCCGGGGTTGGACAGGCGATCATCACCTACATGCGAAGTTTTTGCTACAGTGGCAAGCAGCATGGTCCCTCTGGGCCCTCTGACAATACAAGGGAAACAAACTCAAGGAATGACAGTTTAAATCTCAAATTAAAGGTACCTTGTTTTATCAAGCATAAAATTGGGAAGTATCAATTACAGCTGTCCAGTGTTAGCGTATCCCTTTCATTTTCTTATTATATGTTATGAGCCAGCCATCAGCTGCAGGCTTGGATATCTTTTCTTCTTCCACAGACTCAGTGTATCATAGTAGTAGATAGTTTTCCGGGAGCAAATTAAGACTATGCAGTAAAGGAGGCTGTTTTCAGCAAGGCCTCTGCCTCTAAATGGCTCTCAGGGCCAGAGATTTTCCAGCAACAGAGAGAGAAAAGAAATAGTGATAGGGAACTGGAGAGAAGCACTGGTGTGATCAAAGGAAACAAAAGGCACACCAAAACCAGTCCTGCACTTCATGCTCTCCCAGAATTCTTATGTCATGTGTAGCAAGGCTATTAAATTAACATTTTGGCAGACGTCTTAACAATACCTCTCATTCACTGGATGCAGAATTTGTGATACCTAGAGCCTGAACTTAAGGAGGCTTAAGGCACTTACGGCTGGCATAGGTATGAAAGAGTTTGGAGATGCAGTAGTCCAGCAGTAAAACAATGTGGTTTGCAGCTGAGGAAGAAGCCTAGGAACCAGTTGCTCCACCAGTGGTTCACCACATGGAAGTAAGTTGCCTGAAACTATCTCAGTTTCCCCATCTGTAAAACAGGACTAATAAAAATCCTCCATCTCCCAAAGGAATCATAAGGATTAATTAATTTCACATTTAATGATCTCTAAAATACTCTACTGAAAAGTAAGAAAAACCTCCGCTAAGTCTGGGTTGGTTTCAGTTGCTAACGCAGTGAGGCATGTTTCCAAGAAGTTCTTAAATCATCCTCACCTCCTCTATTACAAACCAACCAATTACCTGAAAAGAAGAAATCAGACGGCTATCACGTGGCAATAAAAAGCTCATTACAGCTTTGGATCTAACCTTCAGGACTACCTGTCTTGAATTGAAGAGAGTCAGGAGGGCCCTGGGAGGCTCACAATGCCCTTAGACCTGTTAGCCTGTCTTCAACATGACATGAAAGGGGAGGCAGCACCCATGAACTGATGGTGTATTTTAGCAGTGAAAGCCCAGACAGGTAAAGCTATAAAGGTACTCTGTCCTGTGTCCTTACTGGAAAGGGATGCCAAGATTTAGGCTGGTTCTTTATATTTAAAACAGAATATTCAAACTGCGGGGTATTCTTTTATCACAGTAAAAAGGAATATTCTTAGCTGCTCCATTCCCTAAACCCAGCATGTGAAAAAACAAGCAAATGCAATGGAGAAGAAGGATACTGCTATCCTTTCATGATCTTCTTCGCAAAGTCACACTCTCCCCAGTACACAGCCCATGCAGAACATACGACTCGTTGTTAGAGTAATGCAGTGCATTAATAGCTCCCCCTAAGATGAATGATGTCAGAAGGATTCCACTGTTTTTATTTAATTATTAATAAATTCTCCAACTGTTAGTATTGCAGAAGCAAAGTCCAATTAAAATTTGGAGTCCCTTGTATTAGGTGCCTTCATACCTGCCTCTCATGTCCTTTTGTGTTACTGTCAAACACTGAATTTCCCCCAGTATAAATTTTTCTCTTGGAAACCACTGGCATCCTCCCTCCTAAACAGCCTTGTCAGAGAGTGGACTAAGGCAAATTACATTGAAGCCAAGAATATGCCTATTCTGGCTATACACTTATTTAAAGTCAAGGACATTCTAAAGAGCAGCTCCGAGCTACTGTAGAGATGCCAGCCCATGATATTTTGAGAAGTATGTCTATGAAGTAAATAAAAATAATAATAAAAAAACCTAGCACATAAATAATCTTTCATCAGAGACATTACCCATTATAAAATACCACTGAAAATTGCTGTATATGCTAGCTCTTAGACTGAAAATAGAATATAATACACTACAATTAAAATGTTCACATATGCATTATCCATCCCCAGAGATGAATTATTTAGGAAATTAAAAATTTCACTAAGTGCTTTATACTGTCACAGGAATAGTTCCTTCTCCTGAAGTAAACAGAATTACTCCAGTGAGCAAGAGTGGCACATTTAGGCTATACATTTGGGCTTTTATTAACAAACATCTATGCTTCTCTAATTCTCTAAAAGGTACTTTTCTTGAAAAAGGCTGTCTTATGCAGCTTCCAGAAAGAAGTAAGAAGTAAGAAATCCCAGCTGACTAGCGTGATATTATTTTTCTTCCAGGAGAGAACTATTAATAAAATATTGCCTCAGCAATGAGAGATTATAATACATTTTCAAAATAAAATAAATACATAAAATAAAATTTATTTCACACAGAGATTCCTACCGAAAGTTGTATCTCATATTGTCTAGGATATAGGTGGTCTGTCACCTATACCATGCACCAGATCATAATCGCAACAATGAAAAATACCAGAGCTTTTCCCCCAATTTTTATATAACATTATTCAGATCTTTGTAAATTTCTGATAGAAGACGACCGTATGGCACAACCAAACATATCTGCAAAATGTCTGAGTTATGGAGCGTGAGAGAAACATAAACATGGAGCTGTTCCACTTTTATGAATTTATCACTTGGTATCATTTGAATGTATGCTTTATGGTTGGATCTTTGAAAAAGGCCTCACATGATCTCTCATTTCACCTCCACAGCTTAACAGTGTTAAATTCAAATCTGTACCCATAGTATGTGGAGAAGTAGGGTTATCTTATCAATATAGCTGGCTGTGCTTTTGAGCATATGTTGTACTGAACATCCAAATGACATTAGCTACATCCAAGTGTAGCTATTATGTAAAAAGGAAAGATTAAGGGTTTAAGGTTTTTAAAAACAGACAATTCCCCTCCCTAGTATTTTTACTATTTAAAAAAATATGACTATGAGTACATGCATACACACATTAACTCTTCATATATATAAATAAGAGAATGAAGAGCTTCCATATTCCTGTGAGAATGCTTGTATAAAACAGTTGCATAATTTCAATAGCTGTGTTTTAATCAGGACAAAGCTACTCTTTCAAATATCATAATTAATGTTGAAAAGACATCATTTTTGTAAATTTTGCAAAGCAATAATCCCACACTCAGACATTTAATATAACAGAAACACTATCCAGCTGAGGAGAGGCATACACAAGAAACCACGGCCATGCCCTAGTAAGGACACCATTTAAATCACTCGTTTGTTATCAGCCTGCAGCTTGGCATGAGCTTGAACCCAGTGGCTGGAGGTGAAAGATCTCTGTACTAATTCACTACATCACTGAAATGCCTCCTAGTCTCCCTTCTGTGACTCCAAATTAATTTGAATCTGTCTTTGTAATTTTTTTCTCTTATCCCAACATATTCAACAACAGCTTTTACTAACAGTGGAGGATCTGTGTTCTTCCTCTGTAAACAAAATGAATCTGAATGGATGTCAACATCAGCTGTGTTCCTGGGATAACAGTGAATTTCATCCTCTGTATCCCAGTCTAGTGTGGCACAGCAGTTCACATCTGTAGTCATGCAGGTTACCAGGAGCACCTTGCCTTCAAGTCCTTATATATAGTCTGCATTTACTCCATATTTTCAAAACCTTTGAGAGACTTGCACAGCGTTCATAGAAGACAGCCTCCTCTCCTTTAAATGTCAATGACTCCTGACAGCTCTGCCCCTCAGGACTTCTGAATCCTGAAGGATGAATCCTATGCTCTCAGAACTAGGCTCCTTCAGTAACCAGCTTCCTCCAAAACAAGCCTAACATACAACCTGTGAGCATTCACATGAAAGGCAAAAAATAAAGTGGAGCCTACTTCTTCAGAGAGAACTATCAGGGTAATTTTTCCTTAAGATGCAAACGATCTTACGGGTTTTTTTTTACTTAAAAAAATACCTATAGAGCTTTATAAATATATACATATATAGTATACATATCAATATCAATATATAATAGATATGTACAGTGAGTTTTAATACCACAGTATGGAAATTTGGAGGAATACTTTGTGTTTCTCCTCGAGCTTTATGATGATTTCTGATGACAACTTGTCTTGTGCGCAGTTCCAATAAATCATTTTATCAGTTCAAGAAGTTCCTAACCTTGTAAAAAGAAGGAGCAGTAGAAACATCCTGCAGCATGCCATGGATTTGCAACAAACATTTCACCTGGCCTACCTTCAGTACACCTTCTTTCCTAAACATTCACCTGCAGTTTGTTTTGATATCAGATTTTATTTTGCTATTTTATGGGAAGATGACTGAATTCCTTTGGGGATATCCTGGCCATGTTGAAGTCAAAAGGAACACCTTCAAAAAGCATGCAAGCTCTTGGTTTCCAGGCCATCTAGAGGACAGATGGCACTGGAAAGACTGTATGAGATGTTACTGCACAAAGATAAGAGTCACCTGAGATGCCAGTCTTCTGGACCTTCAGTTTATCCCAGCACAGTCACTCCTCTGAGCAGGCAAGCCCCTGCAGTGGCAGAGAAGGGCAATTTCCAGGTCAGAGGGTTTTGCTAAACAGCTGGAGCTAGACAGAAGCTGGGACTCCCAGACTAATTCCCAGACTTGGGACTAACCCCCCTCTGCATGGGGAAAAAGAACGAGCCATCCAGTTCATTAGCAGAAATGAAAAGGGTGGTACATGTAAATTAAAGCAGGATGGGCTGGGTCAGCAGGGATGATCTGTGGATTTACACTCCTTGATGTCAAAGGAGCTCTGCTAATTTTTAGCAACAGAGGTCCTGTCCTATTTATCTGAAAGCTCACTGCATCTGAATTTTGCACACATTTATCTCAACTGCACATCCATGTCAAAGTGTGAATGCGTCTAAGGCAACCTCTTTACATGTACATTTATTCAATGTGCATACCTTACATAAACACACACATCAGCAGAGAAGTGACAGACTTCTAAACCTCATAATCTTATTAAGTCTTCCCAAAAAGTTATCAGGCCATTAGTGGTTTCAAAAAACACAGCACAGTCATCAGATTTAGGAAATTTAAAAGCTTTGCAGGTAATACACATCTTCTCTTTCCTCTTACTAGATCTTGAAAATCCCTCCACCCTATATTTGATCATTTGCAGCACAAAATTATGATGGCACAATGAGGACCATCATCATCATCATCATCATCATCATGATTTAGGTAAAAAGCACATTTATCATATCCAGCAGGCCATTGCTAAGGTCATTCTGATAAAGAAAGAAAATTGGGCCTCCACACAGGGAATACAGTGCCTGACTAATCTTTTTTCCTCTGTTGCTGTGTCAAGAGGCAGATCTTTCCAACACACAGATCCTCACTGGACTCAAAGCTATTGCAGGAAGCTTTAAATTAGATATATGGGCCATTCTGCTCAGCTCCTCTGAAGTCTTTAAGGCCTTGTGTGCCTGCCAGATTACAATTTGCCTCTGGCAAAGAAGCCACTTTTTTTGAGTCAAAACTAAAATCTGTGTATAAGAAACTAAGAACTCATTTTCTAGGTAACTATTCTGGTGATGCCTATCTTGTCAAACAAAGTCTGGAGTACCAACCAGAAAAAGAAAAGTCCAAACCAACCAATAGATGAATTCGGGGTTTCTCCTTGTTATCCATACGAGATCATTCAAAGAGAAGTCATCTTTAAATTCAGTCAATTCAGAACATGATTTAAAATCAGCTTCAGGGGGCAGACCTGCCCTCAAGACAATTTACCAATGTTGTAGCTCTGCAATCAGATTTGTGTATTTTTTTAAAAAAAATACACCCAACCTTCCTTCTGTATAAAAGGCACAAATAAACAAATGTTAAATCTGACTAATGCTCCACTAGCTTCAACAGGCTTTGAATTCATTCTCACCATTTCCTTCAGGGAAACAGTCTAACAGTTTATAAACAAAGTACTATAAAACATAAGCACATGGAGAAAAAATATTTTCCCTTTTTCCAAGGCAGTAAACTAGCTTGGAATAATAACAGAAATGCAGCCTAAATTGTTGGTGTTCTTTATTTTTGTGTTCAGTAGTCCTGAATATTTATGGAATGTTTTAGCTAAGGATGCTGTTACTTTATAATCTCAGAGTGATTTGTTCTGACTTTGAAATTTACAGGACTTTAAAAGGTACCACTTATAAGTAAAACTATAAAAAAGACAAGACATAAACAATGCTGTTAGAGGTAATCACTAGAAAAAACTAGTTGTACTTTATTATTTTTGGAACTGTGTCTATAACCTAAATTATGGATCAGAAACCCAATGCATTAGGTACTGCACAAAACCAAAGCAAATGAAAAAGGCATTTACTTCCTCAAAGATCTTACTTTAGACAATAGACAACAGCTGTTTAAAGACAGAAGGAATTAGCATAGGAAAAGCATTTAGTTAACATCAATTAGCAGTCATCTTGGCACATAAGCAGATAAACCATTTTCTGTGTAGTCACAAGGAAATGCAAGCTCTGAAAGTCATTTCTCAAGGGCAATATCCTCAATATCCTCAAAGATGAGCTGTCATTCTGGGCTGATAAGGAAGAGTGTGTAAATACTGGGATACTGTATGAAAGGTTAGTTGAATCAGTGAGAAGACAAACCAAGAGAGACTGCAAAAATGCAACTAAGCATGTTGCATTTGATGGATTCATCCCCAGTGGTCATATGCTGAGGTGCAATAACTAAGGCAAAGCAGAGCAAGGAACCCAACAAGCATGTGTGATACATAGACAGAGAAGAAAGGTGGTCTCTTAAAGATGTTACACAAAATAATCAGTGAGATCTGGCATAGTCTGGCTAGAAGACATGAGCAGATGATAATCGTGTCTGCATCACACACCTGATTGACCAGAGTGGTGGCAGGAGGTACAGCAATGGAGAAAACAGCAACAAGAACAGTGTGGTTGGAAGGAAGTTTAGATGAATTTATTTATTTATACCTTTTTTGTATAACAAGGGCAGAAATGAGAAAATGAGGTATCCTAATTGAAATCAGGCATGTGCATATTCATGCCTTTAAATAAACAAGTTCAGTTCTGTGACTGGTGTTTAGGCAGTGAGGAGCTGTATTTGCCTACATAACCTAGAAGATTAACTGATGCAAGTTTTTGGAAAAGGTAACTATTTTCTGTCAAAAAGAGATTGGTTATTCATCATAAGGGCAACAACAATAAACACTGAAGCACCAAGTACTTAGCCATGGCATGCAACCTTGCAGTGAACTAGGAAAACCAAATTCACACAAGATGCCTCCTAATGTACATAATGCCACATCCATGTTTTGTGTCCAAGGGATCAGACAAGGGACAGTTTCTCATCCAATGCAATGGCATTTATCTTAAATGATACTGGCATATCTGGGCCCAGTTTCTGAACCACCCCTACGATGCCCTTTCTTAACCAGCTATAAACCATGTCAGAGAGTATAAGAGACAGTATACATTCAAGCGGATGCAACAACCATGTGGGGTGTGCTCTGACTTAAATAAGGATAGAATATATCAGATAAAGAGAAATGAATATGATTATAGCAGCAGAAATATCACAGATATTTACGTTAACAGTGTCCATTTTAATTCTACTTTCAATTCACTCCAATTATCACTTTCCTTCTGAAATTTCTTGATCTTGGTTTCTGTCTGAACATACTTTTTAAGGAAAGTTTGAGCATCAACATCTCAGCCATCCATGAGAAGTGAAATGAAGTCTTGCCATAATGAAAGAAAAATCATTGCATCCTTGCTTTAAATAGCTCCCTAGTCAAGATGGCCACAGTTGGAGAGCCAGCATTTGGCAAGAAAATTTCTCTCAGTGGGAAGATATCTTGGCTTCTTTGAAGGAAAACTTGATTTGATTTGGTATCTTCTTTTCAGTACATACTGAAAGTTCATGATACAAGGTCTGCTGGAGAGAAATCTTGTCACTGACTTCTTTGGTTTTGTACCAAGTGCCAGTAACTGAGAAGATATTTGGTACGTGAGGCCACTTGTGTACTCTCAAACATGCACACAAAAATGTTGGTAAGTCACTGTTGTGAAACAACAGGGGTACCAAAGCTTGAAGAAAGAGGTGCTACAGCTCTTAGAAGTACTCCTGTCACCTTCCACGATCTGAAGGAGCTGTACCAGCTGAAAAAATGGCTCCATGGATGTTCAGTTACACTGAGCACTTGCATTTTAAGTATTGTCTTACTTATAATCAAATGGATTTATTTTAACATGTCAGGAAACACCTGTCTGCCCAAAAATGAGCAAAGTCCCACCAATCCCCCCTCCCCTATTTTCACGTGTGGTTTTGTTGCTATTGAAGAAACCAAAACCCCTTGTATCAATTTCAGCACAGATCTTGTACACCACATTTTGGAAAATATCCCCCTTTTGGAAAAAAGTTGTAGTACCTTGAAAGCAGAGGCTCCAAAAGAGAAGCTGATATATATCTATCTATATCTATATCTCTATATCTATATCTGTATCTCTACTCTACATCTATACCTGTATCTACATCTATCTTAAACAATACTGCCATCCTCACATTTTGAACATCTCCTTGTAGTTTAAGCTTCCAACTTCTCTGTGCCTTTGGGCTTTGTCCTCTTGCATATCAACTATGCAACTGTTGCATCCAAACTGATAAGGAATGGTTACTCCCCTACATACAAATCCACTTACACTTCTACTCAAAGCTCCACTGCTGAGATTTCTGTATATGCATCTTCAATTCTGCTGTAAGCAGAAAACCATTGCAGAGCAACTACAACAGTGCTGCACGGTGTTGGGGCACGAATCACAGCATTGGAAGGGTGCCAGGAGCCAAGAGAAAACTGCCTTCCTGATGCCAATCATTTTACCTGTCAGTCTCTGAAAAGAGACACTGCTTCGATGAAATCAAGGCTTAAAAGGATGCTCAAAGCCTTGCTTGTTTCTGGAAGACAAACACAATGTAACTCCTTCCACTGTTGCTTTATTATTCCCCATCAAAGCATTTTTACTTTACAGACAGGAAATTTATTGGGCAGGTTGTTCTGCCCATAAATCACTAATTTCATAAAGGAACTAAGCCCTCCTTTTTAAAAGGAACTAAGCCCTTCTTTTTAAGGGAAGAAAACACAGGAAACATGGCCTTTGGCCTGAACTTTGAGGAATAACTCCTTTTCACCATTGGATCAGTGGATGTGTCTGCCTATCCTAATCTCATACCCTGTTTCTGTGCTTGGTCTCCCTATAGCACATCCTACCTTTTACTTCCTTAGACATCTTGGGCTGAAAAAGAATTGCTTTGAGGTGAAAAGTCACCATGATAATCTTTCCAGGGAAATATTTTTCTAATTTTCCTCACCACTTACTATCATTTACACCTTAACAAGCATTCTAGATAAAAGGTGTACTTACAAATATTTTGATAACATAAAAACATTTGGATCTAATGGGGTATAAATCAGCAAGTTTTTAGAAATCCAGATCTTGGTACAGAAACCAAGCTGCCATGCCCAGGAACAATTTCCTTACAATTAACTTAATGCTGAAATGGTGCTGCCACACTCAACCAGCAGGACAAATGTACAGTAATGTTTTTGAAATGTTAGAATGTATCAGTATTTGTTTCTGCAATGGCTTGCAATGAAATCCAGACCATGGTAGAAATTGTTATTCCTAAAAAGCACACATTAGAGCTGGGTGGGAAGGGAGAAATCAAATGCACTGCTTCCCTTTCAGCAGCATACTAAAATCAGTGGCATGGAAGTACTGGAGCTAAGCTCTATATTAACAGGCTATCCATCAGGTCATAATCAACAGCTTGAATGGAATACACAAATGTGGAGTTCAGGATGTGAACACACACTGGTCTCACAGACACTGTACTATAAAAATTCAAACATGATCTTACCAATGAGTACTTAACTACCATAAAAGGCAATTTAAAATATACACCCCAGACTTGCAGTTCCACAGGAACACAATGCTCAGAAACCAAGGTATTGCAACCAAAGCGTCAGACCTACAACCACTGCATGAAATTTAGATTTTGCTGATGACAAAACCAAGCACCTATCTAGTCAGAAGTGCAGCTATGTATTTACATTGAAGATGCCCAAAATGCACTTTTCCTGAGAAGATCAATGATAAAAATCTGTGTGTCTCTGAACAGAGGAGTGTCTAGTGTAGGAGCTGATGTGCTGTGAGGGACACGTGTTAGATACTCTCTGCTGAGATAAGATGGGGGACAGGAGGAGATTGGGGTGGGTAAGGAGGAACTGGAGCAGTTCCAGTTTTACTCAGCGTGGTTCCTTGTCTCTCTCACATACATATGCACGAACAGGGACAATAACCAACCTTGTCTGGTAGGAAAACAAGGCCTATCAGGAACATTTATATCACAGGTCCAGACAAAGCCTGCAGATGCAGTCTGCCACAGGAAGGGTTTACTGTCCATACTACAGCCTGTCATTGTAAGTGACTGTATAGATACTCCACAGTGATAAATTAACTAAAAGACAATCAGCCATGCTTAGGATGCTTAATTTCAGAGATACATTATCATGGCTGTAAAATGCTCCTGAACATAAAGCTCAGAATTGGTCTGTGCCTTAAGGCACTTCTACTCTGCTTGAGCCCTACCTAACTAAGACACCAAAATGTACTTTGTGACAGTCCAGATCAGTTAATATTTCTGTGCTAGTCACTCCTTGATTTTAAGGCTGGCAGCACTGGATTTTCAATTCTTTTTAATGAAGAGTCAGGACTGTGGTAAACTGAGAAACTGTTGGCATTATCTTTTATAAACATTATGAGAGCAGCCATTTGCCTGCCCAGGTTTGCTCTGATGCCTGTTAATCTGTGTGATTGTGCTCAGAATCAAAGAAACTGGAACAGCAAGTATATAAAGGAAAGGTTAAAAAAGTAATGACAGCTACAGCTACCTCTGAGGAGGGAGAAATAACCACAGTTGGTTTTCTTCAAGCTGCAATCCTCCAGAGATCAAACCTGGGATGGACAGAAACCTGACATCTTCAGAGGCCCGAGAAGGGAGAGGGATTTTTCAAGGCATGTCAGAAAAATCAAAGGACATGTTAATGAAACAGCCAACATTTTGGAAAAGCTGAACACCAGAAGGTAGAAGTATGTTGTGGGCTGAACAGGCCTCTGCAGAGGGATCTGCACAGGCCGGATTGATGGGCTGAGGCCAACAGTATGAGGTTCAACAAGGCCAAATGACAGGTCCTGCACTTGCGTCACAACAACCCCATGGGTCTAGAGAGCGAGTCCTATGAGGAACAGCTGAGGGAGCTGGAGTTGTTCAGCCTGGAGAAAAGGAGGCTCAGAGGCGACCTTATTGCTCTCTACAACTGCCTGAAAGGAGGTTGTAACCACACGGGGGTCAGGCTCTTCTCTCAGGCAACAAGTGACAGGACAAGAGGAAATGGATTCAAGCTGTACCAGAGGAAGTTCAGGTTAGACATCTGCGAGAATTTTTTCACTGAAAGGGTGGTTAAACATTGGAATGGGCTGCCCAGGGCATCACCATCTTTGGAAGTGTTTGAGGAATGACTGGATGTGGCACTTAGTGGTTTAGACATGGTGGTGTTTAGACATGGTCAAAGGTTGGAATCGATGATCTTGGAGGTCTTTTCCAACCTTAATGATTCTATGATTCTAAGAGTAATATAATATAGTTCCTAATTTCACAAATAGCATTGCAGCTAGCAATTGTCCTTAATAATTTGTATCTGCAGCATGCCCATGCAGATGAGGAGGCTAAAATAGCAACAGAGATTTGAAAAACAAGAAAGGCATTCTATTTTACATTCATAGAATAAAGAAAAATATCCATAATTAGTACTGGACACTATCTTGATGGGCAGCTTGGAAGTCTCTGATGAATATAACCTGTTAAGGCTATGCCACAGACTAAATTATTAAAAGACTGCCATTTGCTAAAATAATTCTTTAAGTGTATGCTAGCTCCAGACTGTATCATGAGAAAGTCATCCACTTAAAAGAATGGAGTTTTCTATGACTTCTGCCTAACAAAATTTTGATTGAAATCTAAAGTGTCAGCACTGAGAACACAGGGTTGACATAACAAATGCCATAGCCAATTTGAACAATTACAAGCCCAAATCTGCCATCATTTACATATACATGTGATTCCAGCTGGTGAGCTCAAATTATGTATGCACAACCAACAGAGAACACTTTTTTATATATCTCCAAGTTTCATCACAAAAAATACAATGGATATTCAAGTCAACAGCATTTAAGCAAAACAAAAGATGCTTTAAGGAATATGCTGATCATCCTTCTCCGTGTATCTGTCCCACATACAGCGAGTTTGATAGTGATGTATGGTTTTATATGCAAACTTGCACTGTAAATACAAAATGAATGCAAAAGGATGCACTAAGGATGTGAAATGCAGCAACAAGTCAACAATTTTTTGTATCTCAGCTGTTGTATTGCTGTTGGTTTTGTTACTGCTCTCCTCTATGTGTACCCAGCTCAAACTGGTGACACCAAGGCTTCCCAAAAGGGAGCATGACTTGTGCAAGTCTCTTCTGTGTCCAAAACAGAACAAAATCATTCTTGAATATGAATGATTCATCCTGGAATCTGAAACAATCAAAGATGAAGATGATCTGATGTGTTTCTCCTTCCAAGAGGGAGATGGAGGAAGTTATGTTTACTCTCTTCCTTGAGCCAGCTTTGTCCATATGAAGTCTGACAGTCCAATGACAGAACTTAAGCAGCAAGGCAGCTTCTGGTGTGGCTGCTTATTCCACCATAGTTCTCTACAGCCACAGAAATATCAATCACACCTGTAAACAGCACCACGACCACTGCACGATCAGTAAAACAGTAGCAGCTCAAACAGCATGTAGAATAAGATAACACTGGCCTCCAAATATCAGGAGCTTTCAAAGTATAATCCTTGAATCTTTACAGATCAATGATTTGCATTTCAGACGTCCACAATGGTTAACTGAGAAAAGCAAGTGTCCTGCAACCAAGAGATGCCTGTATCCCCAGAGGAAAAAGAAAACAGGTGACCACAGATCAAACACTTTGAAAGGGTCTAACTTGCTCAATTCACAGGGCCAAGAAGGGAAAAAGGCACTAAGATAAAATGGTCTCTTGGAATTTACGTGACAACAATGTGAGGAAGTTTGTTGCTTTGCTTCACACATTATTTCTTTGACATATTCTTCTCTAGGTAGAGTTGTTAATGCTGTCTGTGGCTCATCTGCAAGTGCCTTCCACTAACTTAGCTGAGAGATCACAACCCTTTCAAAATGAAATGTCTAAACTCATGAAAAAGACTGATCCAAACAACATTCATATTTCTTGTTTAGGACTTCTTCAGGCTGAACAAACTCAACTCTTCTTAGGAGAGATGCTCCAGCCCTCTGATGATCTTTGTGGCCCTCCTCTGGACTCACTCCAAAAAGATCTGGTCTATTTAATAAAAAAAACCCCAAAATAAAACAAAACAAAATGTGAAAGGGGAGCTCTCTTTTACTAATAAGAACATACAGTTTGAAGCTATGTTTTGATTCAAATAATAAATTCCAACTTCAGTAGCTCACTTAAAATGGATCACTGCATTTGTGCTTTCTTATGAAAAAGTGTAAATCAGCCAAACAAGTGTAGCACACATTTATCTGCAAAACCAAGGCATACGTGAGCTGATCCTTTCTGAGACCCAGTGTCCAAGTCTAGCAAGATGAACCAGATGCAATACACTATTCTTCCATTTATGTTACATCCTTCTTTCATTACTTTTATTGAACACTGAGTGTCTCAGCTCCACAGACTTGAAGTATAACTGGTCTCCATTTGCTGATCAGCTTATTCTCAAGAAATGGACAAACAAGCCATGGCCAAAAAATTACCATCCATCTCAAAGAGAAGGTTTGGAACAGAACACAGAATGGAAAACAGTAAAATAGAATGTGACCCTGATTTGCTATGCTACAGCACATCATTTGCTAACATACCTAGATATATATATTGAGAATAAATGGTGCGTTTGACCTTACTGACAGTAGCACTGGAGGGAATCCTGTGTTGTTTCAGAGCTGGTGAACCTGTATGTATCATCACTGGAGTGCAATCTGTCCTTATTTTTCTTAAAAAACAACCACCCCAAGTCCCTACAACATTAAAAGCAAGTTAACAATTTTTTTTTTTTCATAGCATTGTTATTTTAAAACACTATGTGTTTGTACATATATGTTGACACTTTCTGGAGAGGAAATGGACTTGCTTGACACCATGAGGGTAAATTAAGTTTATGGATGTATAAATACAAACCAGAAATTACTATGTTTATGGTGTGATATAATGGAGGAAATCAACGTTTCATGATTCATGATGAATAAATTTACTGAACTACACTTTTTAACTTACGGGTACACACATTAACCCACGAAAAAAAATTATTCCTTAGCACTATAATTTTTTTGAAGTGAAATCTCAGAAGCACCACTCCTGTAACCACATAATTTCTGAAGCTGCAAGGCTGGGGAGCTTAAACAGCAGCAAAAGGCAGATAGAGACAAGACTGAGAGATTTTCACCCTTTTGAGTCAACAAGAGAGTGTTCCAGCTGACATATGCAGCCTCTGCTTGCCCTTTGTCATGTCTGTGTTTCACCTCAAAAACTGTCAGTGACTTGTCAGAATCAATCAGAAAAGCTAATGCAATTCTGCAATGATGTACAAGTTTGGACAGCATGACATCAAATTTCTGGTAGTGTGTGTCAAGTACCATATGAAAACAGATGTCCTCATTACTCCACTGCTTTGGTACAAAAGAGTACATCTTACCTTTTTGACCCGTATCTGGCAATTGGGGGATTACAATAAAGGACAGCCAGCGATTACAGCCTCTAGCCATTACTCTTATCATATAAATCGAATTCTAATCCTCTTTATCTTCTGGCAAAAGAAGTTTACTTTAGCAGGTACAGTTTTCCTACTGGATGCTGCTTTACATTCCAAAGACTTTGAAGTCAGACTGTCAGTGCTTCAATGACCTGACAAAACCCATCATCTTGCTTAATGCAACACAGGGGTTCAGAGTTGCAGTCAATAACTGCTCCAGTTTGACCAGAAAAACCAAAGCCTGTTACTGAAGGGTTGTGCAGCTCCTGGATGAAGCTGGAGCTTGGAGCATGATTAGGGACCTGAGATGCAGCCTCAACAGAGGTTTATATACATTGCTGTCCTTTCCTACAGCCAAAGTGCTTGCTCCTAATATGTTCCATGGTTCCCAAGTGTCATAGCTGCAGGTGAAGCATGGAAAAGCACATATGGATTAAATTTTTTTCAAAATATAGCTGGTATTCTAACTGCGCGTTTTTAATTATCTTATATGATGAACAGCACTTCTCCAAAAACCTTCCCTTTCATTAAACCAGGACATACAAAACCCAACTGCTGCTACACTTCTCCTTTTTGATACCGCCACCAAGCTCTACTGATGCTGCATCAGAGAAGAGAGCATTTTTTTCAAGAAGGAAGTAAGTGAGGGTGCCAGAAGACTTCAACTGCCGAGGACCCTTTTGCCCAATGTGTAACTGCTGAAACTGGTAAAATTCCCAGATGAATCCAAGGCAAAGCATGGATACAGGTGCCCATCCTTCAGAGCATCTTTGTGAAAACAACCTTCAGACTCTCCAATTCCATTAGCAGGTGAATTAAAGGAACTCTATAGCCTGAGGTATATTAGAAAGCAAAAGAAACTTGATATAAAACTGATTTAAATGTAAAAATAATAAATTCCTACCACATGTAATCAGAGGGAGAGGAATAATTTTATCTCATGAGGAAAATGCAAGCACACCTCCCTGTACAAGGTAATACCTAGGAACAGACTCATAATTAGACGCCTTAGGAAGGAGAACCATTCCCCCTGCTTAGAGCAAGCTCTGTAATCTGAAACTTGCCCGAGAATTCCCTTTGTGCTAACCAGGAACAGCAAAGTGAGTCTCTGAATTACTCTGTTTGCTGGTTGTGCCTCTCTCACATTCAGTGGGTTCTTTGGGGTGTCCAGGCTGCTCTTACTTAGGGTATCTGTACAGTCACAGCCCTTCTCAGGGAAAGAGCTGGCAATGAAGCTTCTGCACAAGGATGGGCAATGGCAAGGGAATGAATGTCAATCTGCAGGAGCCCACATTGCATATTCCCCAGCAAGGAGATCTGCTTTCACAAAGCCACTCAATGTAACATATTACACTAATATCCAGAGTTTTGTATCACTATTCCTGTTTAAATCTCTAAGCATATTACAGAAGAGACACAGAAAGCAGTAAGAAGATCTGGTTCATGAAAATGTGTGATCTCTGCTTTATTAACAGGCCATGCTCCCACCGGTGCCTAGAAGACAGTATTCTTCCACAGCAATGGACAGGTAAATATGGATAGAAGTGTCATCAGTTGGAGTAGGATGGTAGTAAGCCTTTGCATCCAGTTAATGGCTTTGAGAGCCAAAACAGATCCTGCACAGTACAAATGATGGTTAAATTCTTTGTGATTTGTGCAATTAGCACACTCACTGTCACAAGGGCCTGAGCAACTCATCTTGGGTGCTAAACAACTCTGGTTAACACTAAATTAGCCTGATCTTTAATTTGCCATGGAATTGGCTTCACCCGCGTCCACTCTTCAGAGACATTTTAGTATCTGGCTTTCCTCCAAGTATTTCAGAGCTTCTTTCTCTAAATTCAGCCTTTTCAGCTACCCACATCCCAACAGTTATACACAAAATATTTTATTCCATTACAACATCTAACACACTTTGAGTTAACACATGGTTTGCAAGAGCATGGTAATACCATTTAGCACACAATATATTATTTAGCACACAAAAGATATAAAATCTTTGTGTTTATGAAGACCAGGGTCGGCATACTGCATTGCAGTTGCAGCTACTGTACTGCATGTACAATAAAGGGCTTTTATATGTCATCAAAAGTATGCCCTTAACCACATACTGCTGCACAGTTTAGGGGGACCATAGCTACAGTCAAGGATTCCTTGATGCACACCAAATGCATCCTTTTGACCTCCGACACCTTGTACATTATTTTCCTGTGCCACTTCTTCTCATAAGGCCAACTTTCTCTAGGAGATGGACAAAATGCAGGTCATCTAATGAAAGAAAATAATGATGGAGATGGAATTTTCATCCCCATCAAATGTGTGAGTGAAGAATGATCAACAGTGTTCAATACAGTGCCGCCTAGTAGAGAACCTGTAGAGATATTATTGTAACTGTATTAACACTATTAAGACAAATAGAGATTTTTTTAAGGCATAATAAGTATGCACCAAAAAGATTTGTCCGTCCTCTGCGTGTCCTGTATATGAGAGGATGTTGCTTTAATTACCATTGCAGTTTAAAAGATCATCATTACAGAAGAGGAGTTTCTGGCAGCCAATCTGACCTCCTATTCTATATGCAAGCTACATCATTCTCCTCTTTCCTGAAACACATGCCAACAACATGGAGGACTAGAACCCATGCAACATGCCTACCAGAATAAAATACTGCACTGTACACAGAAACTTGCCATTGTTTAGGTTGGGAGAGACCTTTTGAGACTGTATAGTCCAACCCACCTGCTCAAGCAGGGTCATTTACAGCTGGTAGTCCAGGACCATGTATTGATAGATGGGGGACTCCATAACCTACCTGAGCAACCTGTTCCAATGTCTCACCACCCTCACAGTAAAAACATGTTTCCTTGTATTCAGATGTAAGGAATAACTGAACAGACCACACGTGACAAATATTAGCCATGCTACTTCACGAAAGATTTTCTGATAACTAGATGACAAAGAAGAGTAAGAGCCTTGGAAGGTTAGGAGGGGCTGATCGTCAGTGACCTTCATGCAAGTAGACAACTGACATTCCCAGAGAAATCTCTCTCCTGTTTCCCCACAACCTTACCCTTTCCCTACTGCAATCCATCAGTACTCACACCTGAACTCCCAGCATTTTCCCAGCCGATCAGGGTTTCTCACCCCCTCTCTTTCCCTATCATCCCAAGAATCAGGAAACTCCAGAATACACAATGCATCTCTAAGGCCAAATATCTTCCACTGTATCTGCATGACACCTCCAGCCACTAGCTGCCACACTCCAAGTATTCCTGATCAGACAAAACCAGTTATAACACAAATGTTGAACAGATTTTCTTCTTAAAATTGAAATGAATGACATTTCTTCAGTAAATATGCAGAGTATTTTAATTGAATTTTTATTTGCTCTTCTGTTCACTGAGTCCTCTTTGGACCAAGTGACAAACATATTTGGCTCTGAGACTGCTCTATCTGTTAAATAAATCTCATTTATCAGTGAAAAAACTCAAAACTCTAAGTTAATATCCTCTTTCCTTAATATACAGAATATGAATCATCTTAGGTTCTTTTGCATTTGTGACTCTCAGTGAAGTCACAAAAATATTTTATTAATTTCCTCAAACATTAGCACAGGCTTCCAGTTACTAAAATTGTTCTTGCTGATATGGGCTTTGTAAAAACACGATCAAGGACAGCATTTAACTTCTGCAAACATCAATTTTTTATGATAAATCAACAGGGCAGCAGATACATGTATTATGAAGTTAATGGTCTGTCAAGATATTAACAATGTTGATTCCTAAAGAGAAGTCTAGAATTTAAAAGACAAAACTGGGTTTATTGGATAGGACAGATTGCTGCTTGTCTAACCAACTTAGTCTGTGTGACAGAGCTACAAGCTGCCTTTGGGTTCACAAGTCCTTCAAAACCGAAGATTCATGGTAATAGAAAGCTTTTCAGCATAAAACACCCAACAATCAGAGTTAAAGTTTTATTTATTGGCTCTGACCATCTACTTCTGTTATCAACCATAAGGGCCCATACACTTCATCAACTCCCAACAATAGCCGCAAGCTTGGACAATCTGTCTTGTGTCTTCATTGGGTAAAACTTCAATGGAGCAGCATCGATTAAAGAACAGCCCACGCATAAAATGGAAACTCATTAAAATAAACTTTTTCAAAGGGGGAAGAAACTTCAGTTCCAATTGAATTGAACTGTTTTTATTTCAGAGATGAAAGCTCCATTACCCAGCTATACATTCATGTGCTCATGGCTTAAGTGCTTTTTATTTGACTTAAACTTTTGGTTTCTTCCCATGTCTTTTTGGAGGCTTGAGAAACATAATAGGAATTCAGAGCTTATTGAGCTTGATTGGAACACAGTATCTGTGAACCTCATCATAATACCTCCTGGACCTTTATGTTTATCGTCTCACTGTGGCCTCTTTTTGTGTGTTTTCCTGGCCTTTCCTACAAGAACAATTGTCTCCTTTCACACGTAATTGCAGAAACGTTTTTAATGCTTAAAGCATTTTTAAATGAGTGGACAAAAAATAATGAAGAAATAAAAATAACACAGGTGTAGTCATTTACATTATAGATGGAAGACTGCATAAGCCGCTGATGTCAAGATGGCTTTTCTAAAGTGTTTATATGAAAACTGACTTGCAGCTTACTGCCTGAAAATCTCACCTTGAACTTATTATGAGGGCAATAATAATATGAAAAAATACAGATGGTATCCGGTGCTATCTGGAAACTCCAGTTTAAACAGACGAAGCTTAATACATGGTAGATTACTCATTTATATCAAAGCTAAGTATTAATATTCCAAATGCTTTGATTTTAGATGACTGAACACTAAATGAAATTAACTATATTCTCGGTTACTTACATATACTGAATGTCAAGAGAAATTTGCTTTACACTGCAAAGCTATACAGAAATATTCACTGACTGTGCCACCAAACACCCTGCATTGCAGAAAACAAGCCCACAAATGCTTTACAAAATTTCATCACACTGTGTGCTTTTGCCTTCATACATACTTTTATGAAACATAAAGTAATCTAACTCTATTAAAAATACATGCAGATATTTCTTAGAGCTTTCTTCTTTAATAATATCACATGGCTTGCATAAAGATTAATACAGAAGACAAATATGTTTGTGCTTCAAATTCACCACAAATATTTTTTTCACCTAAATTATCATTCAGGGTGAAAAATGTCAAATCACCTTTGATTTCAACTAGACACAGATGCACACAACAGAACTCGGTTCCTCAAGTTTGCATATGGCCACACAAAGGCTGAGAAAACACAAAGGTCTATTAATGATCATCTCCCTGGAACACAAAAAAATGTACTTCATGCCGCACATTATTTTAAAACAAACAATGTGTGGGAATCAGACAGATTTAAGACCTGCATTATTCTAAATTTTTGCATAAAGACTCAGTGTTGATTATAAATTAGTTTTTCTTATCAATGTGTTCGTTCTCACACATTTAATTCCTGAGGCTGATAGACATTAGTCTAACACTTAAACAAGACAAGGAGAGTCTGAATACTCAAGAGAAAGCCATGCAAATCTGGGAGTCTGGGACTCCCAAATCTGATCGTAATCTTACAATTTCTAGATTGCATTTGTCCTTCGGATACTGAATGAAGGTGCAGCTCACAATCTAGTGCTGCAGACAACATCAGTGAAGATATACCTAGGCTGCCCCAAGTCCATGTGCTGACCACTGCACTGCCACAACTTCCCTACCCTACACTGCTCTCACCGCAGCTGAATTAAAAGTGGCACAGTTCTGGCAGCCTATGCTTCAATTGTCCCATGCCAATCACTGGAGATATATGCTTAAGCACACCAGAAAGTCCAGTTCTTCCACCTCTGCCTCAGTTTCACGAGCTGTAAATTTAACCTGCTCCACGGAAATCCTGCACTGATTGGCCAGTGCATGTACTTAATGTAGCCGAAACATTATATAAAGAACCCTCTCTTTTAAGGGGTTAAATAATTGTTTCCACTCTAAAAGCATTTTTAATACCTGCAAAATGTCTCAGCATTAACAAAATTTATTTCTTGTATTTCTTATTAAAATCTCAATCCATAAAGTCATTTGAGAGAACAACCCCACATTAGTCAGGCCCCCAGAATCTGCAGCCATGGATTTTCTGCACAGAAAGTCACCCTAGAGTAGAGTGGGAGTTTGGGTACACTGCCATGGGATCAGCTGCAGATAGGGTAGATTGCTATGCTATTTAACAGTTTTTAATGAGAAACTCAAAAGGCAATTTAGAACAAAACAGGTGTACATCAAATACAGAAATGTGTAATCTACATCAGAATCAATTATAAAATAGGTAAATTAAACATATTTAGAAAATAGAGCATTATTACTGGAATGATGAATATTTTCAAAGTATTTCCTGATGGATTTCACAGTTCAAACACACTTAAGTCAAAAGTTAAAGATACAAACCAAAGCAAAAGTCTATAAAGCTGAGCTATGCTTCTACATTGCTGTTCCTAGAGTTTATGTTCAGTATAACTCACAAGGATTGCTACTCCCTATCAGATATTCTCAAGCGAATCGGAGAGCTTATAAGAATAAAGCAGAAAAGAATAAAGTAGGACACAGAATTCTTGCTTACATTGTCTTCACAGGCCATTTAATTATTTTACAGGTCATTGCAATCTGCATATATTTTGCAAAGGTAATATTAGATATGGTCATATTCAGGTTCAAAAGTGCCTTTTATAGCCCAAAACTGAATGCTGTAGTTCAAAAAATAAAATATGAATGCATCAAATTGTTATAGTTTAACTTGAAACTATTCTTTTTTTTCTGTTCTCATAAAATACAAACTTGCACTACACATACACATACAAAACCCAAATATTCAGAAAAGTTTGCTTATACTACTGTTGTAACTGCTGGCAGGGAGCTCTATCCCAATTAGACCTTAAAGAAATGTACTGTCCTATTATCTGAGTGTGTTTTTGGAAATGGCAATCAAAGAAATATTCTAACATGAACAAGTGTTTCTAAGTGCTAATTATTCATGGTATCACTTGCTGATTGGTGCCTGCGGCCATGAAAATTTATTTCTAGGCTGTATTTACAGTAAAACCAAAAGTGCTTAGTGGCAAGTAGCTTAATCAAATTTAAGAACAGCAGACAGATAACATAGGAGAATTTTTTTTTTTTTGTTGCTTTAATCCTCTCATTTGGTTTTGAAACATAAGGCCCTGTTCACTTCATTTAAGTCTCACAATGACTGGAAGCCTGATCAATCTGTCTTGTGTCTTCTTAGGGTGAAACTGCAATTGAGTGGAAGCAACAGATGAACAAAGCCCACATTCAAATCTGTAGCTCATTAAAATAACGTTAAAATAGGGTAAAATCGCAATTGTAAGTGAATTGTAGTTGGCTTCTTTCAGCTACATACATTTGATTAATAAACCATACATTCATTAGCCATGAACCACTGGTCTTTAAACTAAATTTAAATGAATGACCCTGCTTTTTTGATCTTCAGACAGTTTTGAAAACAGTTATGAAATAAAGCTTAAAAAAATAGGTCAAGGGCTGTTTCCTACAAGCCAAAGAGCTAATGGGATACAATCCGTCAAATCCCATAATCAATTCAAATTCTGATACAGAAACTTAGAAAGCTGCAAGTTTACAAGAGACATATTGTAAAACAGCTTTTCAAGAGGGAAAAAAAAGAAGTATTGTTAATTTGCTTTAAACTCACAAGCAGTTCAACACTTCCAAGAACATTTAAAAAAAAATACTGTAAGAAGGCAACCTTAATTAAGGTTACAGCAACTCAAACAGCAATGAGAGAATATGGGGATGGAAGAAACCCTCTAAGTCATGAAGCTGAGTATCCTGAAGGAATTCACCCCAGACCATCCTGTTCAGAAATGTAAACAAGGATGTTTCTGCCTTGAAACATGGGTAGAAGTTAAACTAGTATTTTTACATAGGCTCTCCCTCAAGTTCATAGAATCATAGAATGATTTGGGTTGGAAGGGACATGAAAGATAATCTAGTTCTACCCCCCCTGCCACAGTCAGGGACACCTTCCACTAGATCAGGTTGCTCAGAGCCCCATCCAACCTGGCCACTTGCAGGGATGGGGCATCCACATCCTCCCTGGGCAACTCATTCCAGTGCTTCACCAGCCCCTGAGTAAAGAATTTCTTCCTAACAGCTAATCTAAACCTGCCCTCTTTCAGTTTAAAGCTATTTCCCCTTGTCCTGTCACTATCTGCCTGTATAAAAAGTCCCTTTCCCTCCTTTTTATATGTCCCCTTGAGGCACTGGAAGGCTGCAGTGAGGTTTCCAGTGAGGTTTCCATCTCTTCTCCATGCTGAACAACCCCATGTCAGCCTGTTCTTGTAGGAGAGATGCTCTATCCCTCTATCATCTTTGTGGCCCTCCTCTGGACTCACTCAAATAGATTCACGTCTGTCTTGTGTTGTGGATCCCAGACCTGGACCCAGCACCCCTGGTGGGGTCCCGTGAGTGCAGAGTAGAGGAGCAGAATCCCCTCCCCTCGACATGATGGCCACACTGCTTTGGATGCAGCCCAGGATGCGTTTGGCTTTCTGGGCTGCAAGTGCACATTGCTGGCTTGTGCCCAGCTGCTCATCCACAAGAACCCCCAAGTCCTTCTCTGCTGGACTGCTCTCAATGGCTTCTCCCAGTCTGTACTCATGCCTAGGACTGCCCTGACCCAGGTGCAGCACCTTGCACTTACACATATTGAACTTCATGAGGTTCCCATGTCCCACTTCTCAAGTTTGTCTGGGTCCCTCTGGATGGCACCCCATCCTTCTCTTGTGTCACCTGCACCACTCAGCTTCACATCATCTGCAAACTTACTGAGGGTGCACTCAGTCCCACTGTCTGTGTCATTGATGAAGATACTGAAGAGCATCAGTCCCAAGGCATATCCCTGAAGGACACCACTCGTCACCAGCCTCTGCCTGGACATAGAGCCACTGACCTCAACTCTGGCTGCAATGATCCATCCAATTCCTTATCCAATGAGTAGTCCATCCATCAAACCCATATCTCTCCAGTTTGGAGATAAGGATGTCTTGTGGGACCACATCAAAGGCCTTACAGAAATCTAAATATATGACATCTGTCAGACTTTCTTCACCAACCGTGGCCATCACTCCATTATAAAAGGTCACCATATTGGCTGGGCACGATTTGCCATTGGTAAATGTGTGCTGGGTGCCTTGGATCACCTCCTTGTCTTTTATGTGCCTTAGCACATAACTAAATGAAGAGTAAAGCTTTGTCCCATGAACAGAAACCACTGTTAGATGATGATAAGAGTTATCAGGAATTGCTCCTAAAGAACATTATTTTATTTTAGGAACACTTTGGATTTCCTGGGAATTGATCAAGGTTTCGTCTCCACTGGAATAATCACAGCTGTCTGCCACTGTTTTTTCAGGAATTCTGCATGGGGAAGACAGGCTGCAGGACATGGTGACAGCTGGAATAAACCACTGCTAATCCCATACCTGACAAAAAACCCCCAGGTCATGCTTTTGAAGACGGTGAGAAAATAATTCCTAACTCTAATTCAACACTCAGCCCAACACCTGAGCCAGCCAACTACCAAATCTGTTTTATATTTGTCTGCCTCCCTAACACCACTGAGGTGTCACTCCAGTCTCCTTGCAGACTCTTTATTATACTTGTTTTACATTTCAGGGGTTCTCTCTGAAGCTGTAACATGAAAAAATTCAGGCCCTGATTTATCTCTCTTAAATTAAAGCAATCAGTAAGGATCCTAATCCCCTGCATATCCTGTACAGCACATGGAAAGTATAGTTCCTAGTGTGAGTGCTAATTCAGCTGCTCTGAATTCCTCTTCAGAGATACCTGTCTTACATCCACAGCAGAGGGACAACTGCACTCTTCACTTTTATGTGGTCCGGTGCATGAACGTAGTATGGGTGAATGTATCTTACACTTCACTTATCAGAATTTCACATTTTATTTAAAGATGAGTTTGCACCACAATGGCTTTAGGTTGGTAGACAGCGGCATGCCAACAAGTTTCCAGCCTCCATCCCATGTACCAGTGAAGACAGTAAGCACCCTGCTTTTGGCTGTATGTTGATTTCAGATTAAATTTTAGGTACCTGAATGTAGGTATCTAAAACTGCTTGAGCTCCCTGTGCCCAACAGCAACCAGTACCATCAGTGGAGCTCAAACTGATTTATTTCACCTGAAGTAAACAAGCAGGACTCAATTCAGCTGCCTCAAGATAGGGGTCTATCTAGTACCGTGAGATGCTCATGATATTTATTCCACATTCACACATAGCTGGCAGGTCTGACACTGCCATGGATGGAGAGTTACATCCTTCTGGACCCACAGCTGGAGGCCTTACAAGACAGACATCTCTGTTTAGGAGAAGAAATGGTGCCCTTTATGTCTTCATTACAAGTATGTCCCTGCATCGTAAATGATTTCCACAAAACCATTGCCAGTATCTCAGGAGAGGTGACCAGGGAGAGAACAAAACCAGAGCACAAATACACTGAAACTGCTCTCATTGCCCATTTGGATGTGCTGGAAGATCAAAGGGTTCAACACTCTGAGGTACAAATATCACCACACTCAAATAAGGGGTCTGTGCATGTATCCCACCAAGCCCCAGGCAGGGATCATGCTGAAAACTGGGCATCACATACAGACTGTATGGAGCAGCAGAACACTCCCACTCATGTGGCACTGCTTTTATCCTTTAATAAAGCAAACACTTTGCCCCATTTTCTGGCAATAGCTAAATAATGTCAACACACATTTTTGGAAAAGTTACTGCACCTGTGGCAACAATTTTTAACTCTCCCTTAGTACATGCCATAACATGGTGATCCTCTGAAAGGCTAATTATCCAGTCTGAACAAAAGGTATATCTCAGTTCAGCTGGGCATGGGAAGTCTTTAAGTTAAACTCATTTAATGTTTTTCCTATACTGGCAGTATAAATCAAACCAATCAGCCTTAGTGAAGTTTCTCATAGAATAAAGGAAACAGTAAATTTTACTGAGAAGCCTATTTAGAAGAGGCTAAAAAACCTGTGCTTTTTTCTTTTTAATTATGCCAAGTATTTATTTTACTACAGCCACCATTCATTGGTTACTACCATTATTACACAGCATTTTTCATCAGTATTTTATGTTTGTGTGTTCAGTGCAGGAGAGAAAATGGCTATAAAATAGTAGTAAATATTCATCAGTTAAAAACAAAGTGATGGTAGCAGAAAGCTTTTGACCTAAAATCTTTCATATTCTGGAACTGGTTTGATATTCATAATCTTTTGTATTTATTTCATGCATGAACTCTGTTAATTTAGCTGTGTTACTAGAATTAAACTTCAATTCACTCAACGCTGGAATTAGAAAGTTGACAGAAATGTTGTTTAAGCAGATAGCCTTTACTTCAAGCTGAAGACTGAGAACACATTCCTCTTTTGATACTGATCACCACTATGTATATTGAGGACTGAACATGCAGTAATTGTCTGCAGTGAGTACTGAATATCAAATTTGTTTGATAAATTTGTACACAAAAGTTTCCATATCTTTAGAAATATCACCCACTTTCCCAAATACATAGGAACTGAAAGGGCATAGACTCCTCCTAATGAAACAAGAGAAAGCTACCTGAGAGGCACCTTTGCTTGAAGAAAACAGAAATAGCTTCCATTTTGCTGGTGGCCAGCTCTGTTTTAAGGGCTGATGCCACTCAGTTGCATGAAAACCACTCAGAAACCACTGCATCATCAAATGAAACCTAAAGCAAGTATTAGTAAGGGGAAGGTATTTTCTGAGATGACTGGGATACATGACTTGGAAGCAACTAAAGAATTGGATGAACATGCTAGGACAAAGCTTTCTATAAGATCTCCTAATAACCAGAAGCAGTTTTGTTTTTTAAAACTCATTTGCAAGGAACTAGGATAGTTTTTCTCTCAGTGTAAATGAGTCCATACTTGTTGGCTTCTACTTGGAAACTTAGGAAAACACCTTTCAAGACACAGAAGTTTCTATTTAAAAACCATTCAGAACTGGAAATTTTGCATGATAAATTGCTGCATAAAACTCCTTCTTGTGACATACAGCATCCATAAAGTACAATGGAACGTCATTTCCAAACACTGAAGAAAAGGATTAAAACTCAAGAATAGTCTGCTTTGAGAAAAAAATCACCATACTAATTTTTTTTTAAATAATACTCTTCATACAAATCAAGAGTTGCACAGTATGATTATGTCTATTTCCTTCTAATTTAGCCATTAGGAAGAAATTCTTTACTGTGAGGGTGATGATGCACTGGAACAGGTTGCCCATAGAAGCTGTGGATGCCCCATCCCTGGAAGTGTTCAAGGCCAGGTTGGATGGAATTCTGAACAACCTGGTCTCTGGAAGGTGTCCCTGCCTTTGGCAGGGGGGACTGGAACTAGATTATCTTTAAAGTACCTTCCAACCCAAATCTTCTATGATTCTACGATTCTGTGAACCAGTATTTTACATTATAAAACTAAACCAGCAAACCCAATAATTCTTAACCTATCTGGAACTCAGCAGAGTATTCCATTAGTCACAAGTAGTTCTGGAATCAGCTGCCAATGCCAGTAGTTTACACACTAAAAGAAATTATTCATATGGGAGGCAGGATATTAATGAAGTACTTTGTGGACTGGCTTCAAGGTTAGTTAGGTTTAAAATTTCCACCAACAAAATATTAAATATAAATGTGAACATGAAGTCAACTCACTGGCAACAAAAAGAAGGACCAGAAATCACAAAGATGAAATGTGGGACATCAGTAATGGAAGATCTCTTAGCTTTAGCTGAGAGGCTGTGCACTTCAGGACAGGGACAAAAACTGCAGGATGCTGTGCTCCCACAACTGAAAACACAGAGGAGGCCAAGGACCACGAGCTATAAATTTTTTTTAGTAATGAGACCCAGAGACACAACAGTACTGCCAATCCACATATTGTCAACAGAAATATTTGTATCACCCCCCCCCCCCCCCCCCCAAAAATCTCTGATGAAGCCTCATCTAGAATTTCAAAGAAAATTTAGTGGACAATAAAATTTAAAAATAAATAAATGGATTTATATGCTATAGGAGTGAGACCAGTTCTTTGGACAAGGACTTATACTTACTTATCATAGTAAAACTGCAGCTTCCTAAAAATACACTAGGAACAACTGGAAAGTAAAAACAGCAGATTTTTTTAAGCTAGAATAAAACTGTAGGCAAAAAAGTCTGGGTGTTACCTATTAGCCTATTTGGGGCTGAGACAAGAAGCCTAATTTTATGGGTTTTATTAGCTTTTTTCATCTTCCTCTTTCTGTTCTCTTAAACACAAGAATGATGCTTAGAACCACAAGTCAAGAAACTTGTTTGTGCCCTTATTAAGATGAAATTCCTATTCAAGCACTTCACTTTGCAAGTTGAATCCTCTGAAGAAAAATATAAACCAACAAACCCAATTTTCCCCATTTTCCAAAATTTGTAGCAAAATGACAGCTTGCGCCAGGAAGAGTGGAAAACAAATCTCTGTAAGAGAAGTCCTTCCACGTCACAAATTAGGCTTGATAAATCAGATGCGTTGTCATACAAGTTTTGAATTCATGTGCCAAATTGGGGGTAGCAGGCAGGTCTGCCTTTCCACTGTGGTGAAAACCTGTCTCTGCCTGAAGTCCACGGGCGATGTGAGAATTCTTAGCCATCTGACAGCTAAAAACGTGACCCACCTTCAAAAAAGAAGCATATGGCTTCCAGCACCCAATTCTGACAACATTTTGTCCTTATTCCAATTTTGTGCCAAATTCTCTAACTCTACTACATTTTTGCCTAACATATTATTCACCTTGTGAAAGGATGTTAATCAGTATCATTGTCAAAATGCTTCTCTGGGAAGAGAAATTTCCACCAGGAAAAGGAGACTGCTTAAAAATCTTTTTAAGGGATATAACAGCATGTCCTAAAACAAAAAAAAAATAAAAAGGAAAGAAAAAATGTGGATTCAGTTTTTTATACTAATGAAAACTATAATCTGAGAGGAAAAAAAGTCAAAGCAGCTTCATTTCTGTGTGCCCATCCCAAAGAAACATTATTTATATCAGACTATTTCCCTGTCTCCTATAGGATGTAGAGAATCTGAGTCTTCATGTGATCTAAAGAAGAAATTCCCTTTTTTTTTCCCTAATAAAAACCCAGCCAAATAATATTAATACACAGACACACAGTACTAATAGTTCTGCATTATTGTTGTTTGTATCTATCTCTTTTACAACCCATGTTCCCATTTGATTGTAATGCATGGCAGACACGTGGGCATTGAGTTGACCAAAGTAGAGTCTAATCCAACCTGAGACGACAGGTGAATGATTCCCTTCAGTAACTGCAGCATAAAATCACAACCCTACAACTGTACCCAAGTGCATCTCCACAGTTTTTCTGATGAAAACTGGTAATGAGAAAAGGTTAACGTGCAATACACTACTGATGTATTATTTTTCCAAGGCTCTGATTTCTGTCTATCTATGTAGTTATACTGCTCTTGATTAGAAGGACTATAACCAAACACTCATATTCTGCAGCACCTGTTTGTGTAATTCCATCTGAAGTAAAGCAGATCCCAGAATTGCACTTGGTAAAATCTCTGTATTTAACTGAGCTGTAATTTCATGACAGCAATATTTGGCGAAACTGAATACCATTGGAAGTAGGCACTGGAGTTAATTGCTCAAGGCATATAACAAAAGGACTGCAATACAAGCCCATGTCCAGAAAGCTGTGTGAGAGCAAACAAAAGATTAAAAGCAGAAGGAAACGTCTACTGCTTGAGAAAGGCTGGGGCTCTTTCAGCTCTTTCAGCATAGGAATGGGCCTTATCAGTACTTTGTGCAGTGCACTGCACACAGCTAAAAAGCATCCTTGAGCAGATGACTTTGGACTCTACAACACAGGATGAGGCAAACACAGCCCTGAGTCTGATGCAAGGAGTGAAACTTTGAGCAGACTTTCAGAGATGTGACAAAGAAGTCCCTGAGAGGAAACAAAGATTTCCAGGCTTCCTCCACTCCACCATTTCCAGGAGGTGCAAATAGCAGGTGTCTTGGCTCCTCACCATTCCTGAACTTCGCTGGTGGTGCAGCATTCCCTCTGTTTCTCTCTTGCTCAGAGGTTTGGTCCTCTGGCAACCAGCAAGTAGGTGTCTGATACATTTTTTTCTAACTTCATGGCAAGGATTGCACTTTGTTAATACTGCCAGACATATATGATAGCTGTCAAGCTGGTGAGTTATTTTAACACTTGGAGAACTGACTCTGAAACAGTCAGGTAGCAAAATGCTAATGAAAAAGATAAGCAAATTAGTCAAATCAAGTATGTTACACTGTCTGTCTTAATGTTGCTTGGACATCTGGAAAGAAAAACAAGGCTTCCTACTGGCTAAATTCATTTTTATAACACCCAAGTGCCTTCCTGTAATTCACTAACTCACCTCACTCACAGGTCTTTTTCCTGGAGAGAACTGCAGATGCAGTCTTTTCTAAGTACTTGAGGTTTTATTTCTTCTACTCACCTCCAGTTTCTCTCTGTGGAATTTTCCTGCCAACAGCCATGGACATACATGCACTTAGAAGGGTAAAAGTTTCTGAAGAATATTATTCTTCAATATTTAGTAGAAGGAAATGCTTAGAACTCTTGTATACACTGTATGTGCCTGAAAATGAATCAGTAATGCAGAATTTTGTCCTCGCTCAGGAAACTGGATACTTCTTGAAGTTAGTACAATTTACTGCTCATCTGCTTTACCATAGGTTTTTTCTTCAAACAACTACATGATTGAAGACTTCATTTATCAAAAAAAAAAAAAAAACAACAAAAAACTATAAAAGTGGGCCAAATCTAGAGCAATTAGTACAGGAGCACCATCTAATTCAAGGAAATCAAGTAGCTTTTTTCCCCCTTCATATTAGAGTTATTAGTCAATGGACAATTCAAAGTGCTGCACCAACTGGACATTTATACATCACATGGAGTCTTCTAAAGACTATTAATTCAAACAAGAAGGAAGCCCAGGAAGGAAGCATTCACAGATACTGCTAAGAAAATGACTCCCAAATAAGTTAATGACAGTGCAAGGGCAAAAGGACAGTGTCGCTATTTTTACTCACGTTTTCCACTTTTTACACAGAGGCTGACAGCGGTTTAGTAACAGTTTCAGTTAGGCTGGGGTGTCCTTTCATTAAATTATGGAAGCAGCCTGAAAAGGAGTACATTTGAAAAGCTACTCAGAGCTGTGAAAAGAAACATGTTGCAGCTGGTGCAGGTGATCATCTTTTCATCCAGGCTGCCATCCTCTTGTTTGCTTCCCTCCAACATGCACATATACATCATTGTTAATTTTATAAAAGAAATATCCTTGAATGTGTTCCCTCTGCAGATTCTTTACTACCTCATCATTTCCATCCATGAATCACAAAGAGACAGGAAAAAAGATTCTTACACAAAGAAATTAATACTAAGCTTTATGTGACTGTGATATGATTCTTAAAGACAGCAGTCCCCTAACTACAATTGTTGACAATTACATTTTCTAAAGCATAATCACAACTTAATTGTAAGTTTAGATTTTGTAATATCACAAATAAACAAAAAAGATGTAACTATGTATTGTAATTGGCTGATCATACAAATACTTATTAAATATAAACACATATGCTTTTGTAGATTTGTTAGAAAGATTCGTTAATTGCTTAATGAAAGATGTCTTTCAGATACTAATTCCTTCATTTAGTTCGACAGATTAAATTTTATATGAGGAGATATTAGCATGCATGCAATGAAGTGACAAGGACAACTAAAAAGCTTAAAATGTTAATGGATGAAGTGCAGCTTTCTCAGTTACTCCAAACTACAAGCTATAATCTTCATTACATGCACTAAAGATCATATTTTCCTCTGCTTTCTGCAGAGATAAGACAGCTATATTTAACACAGAAACGAACACCACAATATGTTTCGATTCAGCTGCTATATTTTCATCATCATAAATAAATTACGAAAACTTGAAACAGTGCATGAATGATTCCACATAGAAAATAACAACAAAAATGCAATTAATTTTTATAGAAGAGAAAATTGATAGTTGACATCCAAGCAATCCAATTGCTTCTATATTTCATCACAGTAGCTTTAGGTAATTATCTTCTTGATAATCTCTCTTCTCAATGTGCTTTCAGAAAAAAAACCCCAAACAATTGGCTTTAGTTACTAAGGCACTACAGGGTTAATGTCAACCATTGCTGTAAAAAGCAAATTACTAGCAATACCAACAGTCCAGATCCTTCCTTTTTGCTGTAGACTGAAGTTCAATCTGGCATCATCTTTTCTCTGTCCCCAGTAGGGTGCAGGGAGCCCTCTAGCTTCCATGTGGGATTCCTACTGTGGTACATATTGGCCAGCATACAGCTGCTCTAAACAACTATTTGCATCTACAATGCGGTCATCCCACCACCTTCTTTTCAGATCAATATGATTGGGACAAACAATAGTTTGATTTTGATTGCTCTATAGTACGCTTGGGTAGAGCGGCTGAATGCAAGCGCATCGCTCAGAGACAATGGGCTGGTTCATCATCCAAAGCGTCCCTTTTCAAACAGCTGCCTCTGCCACACTCACCCTGACAAACGTCCAGAAAAACAGATGGTTTCAGCATTCATGGGCAGTTTAGTGAAAGCCCTAGAGTCAACTATTCAAGACATTTTATCATCTAGCTGATAATAGAGCATTGCTTGGAAATAAAAATGAAAAATACATTTAAAAACTCTATTAATTCGCACCCACGTGCAGCCCCCCTTGCACATACACAAAACAACTTCCCCATGCCTTGTAACACTGCAAAGTGCAAGCACTAAAGGAAGCTTCAGTCTTAATCCCTTCTGTGGGAGAGCGGCACCACTAAGAAAAATGACAATCAGCGGGTAATCTCACCAACCACATATATTGCAATACCCACAAACAAAAGCAATGAATTACTAATTGAATGGGAAGTTTAACTTTGAGCTGCCTGAGGTTTGCTGTACATTAAACCAGGTCCTGCTATTTCTTCTTTCCTTTTTTTTTTGCTTGTGTGTATCTAAGAAACAGAGATATTTTTTGCTTGGCTTTTTTCAGGCTGAAACAAAAATGCTTTTGAGACATTGTATTGGGAAAGGCACAGAATGCACTACGATATAGACTCTGCTCATACCTATGGACAATCACATCATTTCCAACTAAAATCACCAGCCTCCAAGGCAAAAAAGCTGTGCTATTAAAAAGCTGAGGGTCTGTGCTCCCTTTAACATTGTTGTGCCACACTTGTCTGGAGGGACATGAAAGACAATGGCTCCTCTGCTCCACCAGCCACAAAGCCTGACGTAGAGATGAGAAATGGGAAATATTATCCTTCTGGAATGTCTGGGCAGCGATATCTTTCACAGGATGCATTACTGCTCCAATTTGCTCCACAAATCCCTACAGCTTTGGGGAAACTTAAACTCCTTCAAGTCACGCTGAAAAGTCTAACTCTTCTTGAGGGTGGATAGGAGGATTTGGCTTCTCTGAAAAAAATGGTGTTGTATTTATTATTCCTCACTTAATATTTTAAAAAGATTCATTATTACTGATCTATTAACATTTTGTTGGGCCCCATGAATTTTCCACAGCAAAGATAAATGCCACACTTGGCACTGCATTAGTCCAAAGAGCTGAGCTGCTGCACAGTCATGCTCACTCTAACTCTGCTTTTCAGTGGAGCACATGGGACTGAATCTTGCAAAAGCTGGGAACTTTCTGGCAGCTGTATGCAAGTATGTGTTACAGAGTTCTAAAAAAAAGCAAAGAAACAGAAAGAAAGGGTCAGCAATCATTTTTTGCCAATACCTCAATGTATTTTGGAACTGAAAAATACTCATAATAGAAAGAAAGACAAATATGACCAGATACTGTAAATGTGGACTAATTTTTTTCTTAATTTTTTTTTTTTGTTTTCTGAAAACATTGGGCTTAATCTATTGCTTTCAGTTCAGGAAAATGATATTCTGAATCCAATCAGAAATCTCCAGTGATGAAAACTTTACTGAAGGAAATCCCCGAGTGATGAGAGATGGGACCAACTTGTAAAAATTAATTTAGACCATGTGTCCATGCACAAATACAGTTATCATGTATAAAGTAGCTTTTCTCTACACTACTAATGATGTCAGTTTTGAACATGTGTTTGTATTTCTCCAATAAACTCTTCCTTACTGCTGAACTTACACAAAGAGACTCTCTGAAGCTACTTCAAGTGTCTGCTTCCTCTTTCAGAACTTCTCCCATACCTCTGCTCTAACACCAGCTAAGTGTTACTGAGGTGTGCATGTTATTCAGATTGACAATATTATCATTAAGACTACAAAAACAGAACTCTCAGACACCTTAGGAGATTGTTCAATGTTCAACCCCTCTGCTGCATAAAAAGGAGCAAGGGGCATAAACATTCTACACAAAACTAACTCCTTGAACTCCTTTCATTTTAAATCATACTTTTAAAATTCTTGATTTCCTCATGATTTCTTTTGGAAACTCTCCAATTTATCTACATCTTTCTTTATATGCAGTCCCCAAAACTGGATTCAATACTCCAGCTGAGGCCTCACCAGCACCATATGGTGCAAAATAATTACTTCCCATGTCTTACACATGACACTCCTGTTAAAGAATCCCGAAAAAAGAGGTGCTTTATTTGCAGTAGCATGTCCTTTGTGAGTTGTATTTCACTTGTGATCTCCTAAAGCCCCAGACACTTTTCTGCCTTCCAATTACTTCTACTTTTTGTCTTTGTGCATTTACTGTATTGTGGGTAGTATTTTGTCCTTCTTTACTAAAAATTCACCTAGTCGATTTTTATATAGATGCTTCTGAACCAATTCATTACTCCAAAGTGTTGCCAACCTGCCCGCCTGCCTGTGTCCGACTCTATGAAAAAGAAGAATTAGCATTCTGAATGATGGATTAGATGGCCTAGAGAGCAGAACTTTCTGTGGAAGAGCCCGTTCAGCAAAGCCAGGTGAGCTGCCCCTGCTGCAGCTGGGAAGGGCACCACCAATAACTTCTCTTTGAGAACACTTTTCAACTGCTTTGCAGCCACTTATGGCGATTTCATCTAGGCCATATTTTTCAAGCTTGCTTATAAGAATGTCATGTTGGACAGTGTCAAAAGCCTCACTTAAGTCAAGATACATCACATCTCCTAGTTCTCTGTTATCCACTAGGCCAGTTACTCTGTCAAAGAAGGAAATGAGATTGGTTTGACACAATTTGTTCTTGACAAATTCATGCTGGCTGTTTTTTATCACCTGATTATTGTCTAGGTGCTTATGAATTGTTCTAACATTTCTCTGGGGGATCAAACCAGGGCTAAACTGGACTTGGCAACTGGAAAAAGGAGTACCCAGGGAATTAATGACAAGCCTGACTTTCTCTAGCCCTGCCACGCTGCTTCTGTTTACATTAAATACAACTTACAGCTTAAGATCAAACCAACAAAATCTGGCCAACTTCAACAGTAGGACCCTCTTGCAGTTAAACACTAATTACACTACATTGCTACAGTGCAATCATCATTTAGATCTAGAAGAATCATTTAATCTAATTCCTGTCCGAGAAGCTGAAGGGCTAAAATCCTATTCTCACTTTCTCCAATAAGGCCAGGACTTGGTCTTGCAACTTGGGATAAATTACCTCAGAATTCTGCTGCTCAGACTTGCAGAGCTGGCTTTACTTCTCCTAGTGACATATTATTGCAATATGCAGACACATACTTAAGTTTTCTAGCATGTTTAAAATGCTATCCACTCAGTGACATTAAAAGGAGGCTTCACACTGCTTGTAACAGCCTTTGAACAAGGCTTCAGAACACAAAATTTACCATCTTTCTTTGTTTTCATAGCCTCTTTCCCAGAAAGGTCTTGACCTTGTTTGAGACTTTGAGTGGTACTGCAATAAGAGTAATAAATATTATGGGAAAGTCATAAATCCCACCTCAGTTTAGAGAATGAGAATATGTTGTGAAATCAGGAGATATTTAGCCAGAAAAAAAAAAAAACAAAACAGGGGGGTGGGGGAGAAGCAATCTGGGAGCATTCTGTTGCCAAAAAAAAAAAAAAATAAAAAAAAAAAAATCACAAAACAAAACCCAAACAAGAAAGCCCTTTCCCTCTCTGTTTTACTTCCAGTTTAATGTTTCCCTGGTCATCTTTCCCAATTCTTTATATTTTCCTAATATTTAAGTGAGCTCTTTCTCATGCACATATTTTTATGCAAGAGATAAACAAGAAATTCTTTTCTTCCTCCTTTCTATCACTTCAGCCTTCCTCTTACTTTTTTTCCTATTTACTCCTCTCAGTTTCCAACTCATCCATCCTCCCCCGCATTCCTCCTCTCTCATCCTCTACCGTGCTTTTTATTTTTCTTGTCTTACTGTATAGGAACTATTTCTTAGTTGCCTTCCATAAGTCTTTTTAACCACACAGGTTTTTGTACAGGTATTAAATTAAGTGTTGAACATTGTTTTGCAGGCATGTCTGGGTTACCTCAATTCAGCTTCCCACACTGCTGTTTCCATTAATGTCTGCTACAACATGTCTCACCCTTTGCATTGCAGAGGTTACAGGACATCACAGAGGAGTAACGCAGGCACGGCCATGGAAATAGCCATGTCAGCACCTCTGAAGACGAGTGTAGACGGAGAAGACCAAGCAAAAGAACACACAACACTGAACATGGCTTCATCAGAAGCCTCCACACCCTGAAGGACAGCTCACACTTGACTCTGGTCACAGCTGTTCCTCAGCCCTATTTAGATGAGTGATTTTGCAACTGTTGGAGACCCCAGGTGGTCCACACACCATTTCTAAGGAGGATATGGTAGACAGCTAGCGTATGATACATGGCAGCCTACATGTACCAGAGTCCTCAGTCTTAAAAAAACCCAGATAAGCTAGAAAAGCAGTTCTAGTTTTTTTAAGGTGGTACTGAAAACATTCAGTAAGACCAAGACCTTGTTCCAGTACTCCTTGATGAAAATCTTCGACGGTCTGTAGAGCAGTCCATTCCTGTTCTTCTCTGTTTCCTCTATGGCCATCTGTTTGTGTTGTTTTCAAGATGCAGTTTCTTGCAGGAGAAATTATTTCCAGCTTTTACCATGCTCAGCACTAATGTAATAATAAATAGGTTTTCATTTATAGGCAACACTAATAAAAAAAATTTGGTTCTCTAATCTGTTTACTTTGTGAAAAAAAAATGAATGTAAGAAATTCACTTAAGAATTTGTGCATAAAAGTATCATTTTGTTTAAAGTCTGTCTCATTGTTAAACTGCATAATTGGATTTTCCACTGCTTTTATGACAGCCTTGCAGTCCAACACAGGATATAGAAGTCATTAAAGAGGAAATGTAACAGTAGAACTACAGAAACTGGCAAGGTAACATAGAAATAGAAACAGTTCCTGTAACTACTTGCTCTATTTTTTCATGAAATTACTAGGTTTCAAGTTGACGTTGTCAGTGCAAGTAATCTTGAAATTTACACTACAGTAGTTTCACTGTCTCAAGTCAAAGGCAAAACATTTAAAGGAAAAAGTCATTTTTGAAAGCTTATGCATTAAAACTTTGAAAGTTATTTGCTGGCTTGATGAAGGTTATTTCATTATAGACAGAAAAAACATTTTTTAAATTAAGACCCATATGGCTACAAATATTTTGATGCAGTGTCATCCCTGTTACAGAACAATACATAATGAATTTTTAGATTTTTCTATCCAGTCTGAGTGCTGTGAAATCCAGTCACCTAAAAGCATGAAGCAGAAGGTTCAGATTTTATACTTAGTTTTTCATAGGAAACATAACACTAGATCATTTAGGAGTTAAGTGCAAGATTAGAATAAAGTATATCCTGCAAGTTTTGTATATGATATAGGCCGCATATGGCCAGTTCTTCCATCTGCCTAGATGACTTCAATGAAGACACAAGTAGATAAAACTGAAGTTAATTTAGTAACATGTACCCACATGATAGCAAGTCCAATTTTGATTGAAATCATTTGAGGGTTCTAACATTTGCATCTCTTCAATCAGCTTTCATTTCTTACAGAGATTCATCATCTCAGTATCTAGCTGGATTGCACAAAAATATGGACCTCCATTAATTTCTAGAACGAAAAATTGAAACTAATCCCAGAGACCATCTGGAAGGCATGAGTAGCATAAAAATTCAGCTCCTTGCCTATAAGGCCACAGCTTTTCTTTAAAAATAACAAAAAGTAATCCCACAAACTTGGTTCCATTTTCAGTTGCAGGTGCGATTCAAGGGCCTTGGCATCTCAGTCACACACGTCTTGCTCATAACGAAGGCAACATGGCATCCAAACTCAGAATTCCAAAGCTTATGAAGTTGGAGCTGGTGGCTAACATCTTTCAGAGCATTCACTTCTTCTAGCTGGAATAGTTCTGAAATCTAACAAAGACTGTCTGTTGATGGATACAGAGAGGACAAAGTGAATGCAAACCACATATTTTGGGACAAACCTTGAAACTATTTTTGACCCTAATTAAAGTTGTCTATGTGAACATCAACCTTGCCAGAAAAAAATGAAACTGTCAAGTCACAGAAAGAAATGGTAGATGACACGACCCTTGTCTCATGTTACTGCTACTTACATGTGTAGCTTCAGCATAGCAAGTTTGATTATAAACATAAATAAGAGTTCATATATGAGTATGCGCACTTACACAGACGAACAAAAGATTTCTAGTCTTTTACAGAATTGACATGTATTTTTTTATCATTCATTCTCTTTAAGAATAAATCTCATCACAATATTTTAAAAGTGGTATATCATAACAATATTAGCGATGTGTTTATATTAACGTATTTCCAGAAAAGACCCTGTCTACATTTTGTTTCAGGGCTAAAACGTACTTGGGGAAGAATGAGCTCATTCAGAATAAATGCTTCTTTAAATCCGCTTTAATTTTTTCTGTTGAGTTAATCAGATATGACACTGATTTTACCCTGTACTCAGAACCTGTTAGGTATTCTGTCCAGCTGAAATACAAACACTGTTTCAATTACAGAGGAAGGCAGGTAGAAATTAAAAGAGGCATTGCTCCTTTAGGTTTAAAGTCGCTTGGCTAGTCAGATCTTCAAGAAGAATCTCTGTTACCGAGCTGAAGATTTAAACAATCGTGACTTTCAAGAGTGTGTTTCCACACCATTAGTGATATAGTAGTTCACATCAGAAAGAACTACTGCATTTTACAGAATTCAGCAGAGAAATGATTCTTATCTAGTACTTGGTAGAGGCAATATTTCAGGTTTTTTATGCCATGGTTTTTACAATCTAAACACAGAAATTAAATGCCTGTAGTCATAACTCATATCCTCCAATTGCTTTAAAATGGACATTTAGCTCCTCAAAGGGGCTGACAATGTCTTTTTAAATTACTACTGCTGATTTATATCATGGTGATATGACAAAGTAGACTTACGGTCCTCAAATCTGAAGATAGAACAAATATTCTTTGCACATAGTAGTGGGCAAAGGTTCTTCAGAAATAAAATATGCCTGCCCTCTACTGACCATCTAAGAAACTCTTTTTAAAAAAAACCCCAGTATTTGCACCAGTAAAATTTTAAATGAAATTTTACATTTCTTTCCTCATTTAAACTGCCTCATAACATCATGTGTCCAAATTAGATTTCCAATCTCCATGTACTTGTTGCATCCCTCCAAAAAGCTCAAAGCCTGTTGGTTTGCACAACATGTTACATGCATCCAAATCTTTTTCTTTTTTTTCTTTTTTTTCTTCACTGGTCCCTTGAGAAAGTCAAGGAGAAAGAATAGAGTAACCCAGAGTTTAAAATCTGAGTGTCTGCCCAGAATTGCTAATGTAAAAGACTCCTTTTTTGCAGCAGCTGTTACAAATCAAGAAGCAATTGTACTTGGGACATTCACACAAAATGAGTTTTATCCTCAGGAGAGCTTAGAAAACACAAAAGTGTTTGCAAAATTCATTGGATACCAAATTTCCAGGATAAATTTAATTCAGTTTGAAACACTGCGCACATGTGCTATCAGAATGAACAGTTTTTAAGAGCAGCAAGAAAAACAAAGTCCTGGCTATATACATGTGGCCAGTTCTGGCAGAGACACACAAGGACACATCTGGATTAGCCATCTCCTTTTGAGTTACAATTTGTCTAATCTGTTTTAGACTTACTTAAAATGAGATGAGCCACGCTTTAGAAGTGCTCCCCTCCCCTAATTGTGCATGCAGTCAGATGAATCTTGGGAAAAGTTCTCTGTATTATTTACGCTAACCACAAGCAAACATAACCCACAATGAGGAATAAAAGGAATAAAGGAAATGCTCCTCTCCTGGCAAATCCAAGGACACAAACTGCTTCAAAGTGCAAGAAGGAGGAGCTCAGTCCAGAGAGAATTTTACCCTTGGACTCTGGGGATGAATGGCATTCCAGAAAATGAAGTTATCACTGTTTCTCTTGGGCTAGATGGGGCCAGCACTGACCCCAGCATAAGCCAGTGCTAACTGCTGCTGTTTTCAAAAGCTTTCAGAACTTGTCTGTGCACAGTCAATATGAACAAATTAGGCTGTGAACTCTAAACAGAATGATTATTCCTGTTCAGTTCTCCATGTGGGCACTCAAGGATAGGAAAGCATCCAGAGCACAAGCTAACCACGTAATTGCACAAACAGGACCTAAGGATCAGGCTGTCCAACCTTGACACTGATTTTAGCAGTGATTTCGGTGAGAACTTACCCAGACCCACTCTTAAGTGCTACGAAGAGCCAAAGACTCTTGGCATGATTAAGCCATTGCTCTTGCCATGGAAAACCTATATTCACTAGGTACATCCCTGTGCTAATGCAAGACTAACATACTATGCTTTACATTCCTTCAATAATGCTATGACTTTCTGTAGTCACCAGAAAGTGACTTTCCAACTTGGAAACATTCCAGTCCAAGTTTTCATCAGCCTTTGAAGCAAGTTGCTATCTTCAGAAACTGTAGAATAGCTATAGGTAAAAAACTCTGAACAGGCATAGAAATAGATTAGTGGAGAATCTGAACAAAAAATTCCACTGAGGAAATAATTTTCTTTTTTTATTTATATCCCTAGCTAACCTGTGAAGAAGAAAAGCAACAGAAGGCATAGGTCTTAATAAGCCATGTGGATAGCTAGCCCTTTTCTGAATCTCTCTCTCTATACAGCACACAAAGACATAGAGAATATGTACAGATATATATTATTCCCCAGTAATAATAATCAATAGCTACATTTTTATGGAGATGCACACTAATGGGGCTTCTGCTACAGCTGCCTAATGCTTGTGGTTTGTGAACATCAACTTTCTGAGGATGAACAAAAAGAAATATCTCTGGAGTGGAGTATTTTTAAAATGGAATCACCTGCTCATGAGGGAAGTTTAATGAACAAAAGCTTTCTTTCACAATCAATGCTCCCCCTATCTGGGCATTTGAATATTCTCTCATCGCTGCAATTTATAGTGCCCTGGTTTGAAATCTTTTTCTACTGGGAAGCTGAGGCTCTGCTCACAAGTCCACACAGCACAGGCGACAGCGGCAGCCTCATGTAGCCACTGGAAGTCAGTCCCTGTAGAAACGAAGGTGGAAAGGAGAAGATACACCCATCATTCTTATATCACTTACTTAAGGATGAACTTTCAGTGTAAAAAAATAATGACAGTAGTGACATGGTCAAATATGAACAATACGGACTATACTCGTATTAATTACCTCTGGTTCTTAAGATGAGACCAACAGTTCATAATAGAAAAAAAAGTTTCAAACAATAAAAAGTGTCTTGTTGACCAAATATTGACCATTAATAAAGCACACGTGATCCTTCCCAAACAAGCCCAAAAAGATTATTTATGCATGTAGAAGCAATAGGCAGTAATTAATCCTTTTACAGCAAAATTTGCTCTGGGAATTTTTCATCACTCTTTCTTTAAGAATAGCCACAAGAAAAAAGGTTGGTATTTTCCCTTACACAAAAATTAATCATGACCGTTTGAAAAACCTAACTACAGCTGAAACTACTACTGAAAAACTGAGTCCAGAGACATCTTCAATATCTATTTCTTCCCTACCAACTTTGCTATAGATACCATAACAGAGACAGATGCACAGTATCAAGAAAAGCACTCTGAGCGCTGCCGCTGCCAGACTATTGAGCCTCACAATGTACATAAAAAAGTGTTACCCCTGAGGCAAATAAACATAGCAAACACAGTCCTCCAAGAAATACTACACAGTATTGGAAGTTTTATGCTATATTTAAATCTTGTCCTCTCCTTTTAATAAGGAAATATTGATGCTGAAAGAGAAAATTACTCTTCCTGATAATTTAAAACAGTCTGTTGATTTTCGCAGTAGGACTGTTAAGTGTTCTTTTGAAGTTCCTTAATCCACAGAGTCTCATAGAGGCAGGACATATCTTTGGAGATGGAGGTTGAACTGAGCAGGAAGACACAGCTGTCTTGCTGACACTGGTGAATTTCACATTCCCTTGTCTGGGAGGTAAAGGCCTCTTTCACCTTAGCACTAAGACAAGAGTCCCTATGGTCCTGCACAGTGAGGAAACATGGGGTTTTGCAAGTGGTCGTGCTAGGGAAAAGATAGGTATAGCCACTAGACACCATCTCCTAATGAGACAGACAACCAAAGAAGGAACACCAACCTCTGCAATTTATTGTCGAGCATTTTCCAGTTAAAAAAAAAATAAAAGTCATCTCTTTAAAAACATCTTTAGCACTTTCTTTTTACTTGCATAACAGGACACAAAACTAATTGGTGTAATCCCCTGTCTTCAAAACCAAAAAAATCTACCATGGTAGCTTTCACTTAATGTTATACATTTTAGTTTTGATGTTCAACTTCTTCCTTTTCTTTCTTCATTTCAGCTTTCTGAAACCATCTGTTTTCTGTTAAGATGAATTCTTAAAATCCTCTGAGCTGCTCATATGAAGCGAGTAAAAGTTGGGTTTTCTAAAAGAGGCAGAGATTTGCAATGTAAACAACCTATATGCAGCTTATATCTTCATTCAGGTTTACAGCAAGTGGGTGGATGCATTGCATAACTACACTTCAGGAGAGGAAATTAGGTACTGAATTATGCATTTGCTTGTGTAGTGAACCAAGGGCACTAACCCATACAAACCTGCTTATTTTTGTGCTCATAACTGTGTTTCTCTACCTTCTAAAAATGTGATCTCTTCTGAGAGTGAGTATTCAATGCTATAAGGGCCCACAAATCCCTTTCACCACTGCCTATAACTTCTGAGCTTTTCTGTCTCCAGTTACTCTTCACCACTTAGGAGGGTGTAGAGCTCCACTGAGCGTATTTCATGTGCTAAGGTTGAGAAGGCTTACTAACTGCTTCACAAACATTAAAAAATAGTAATACCATGGCAAATTGTGCCTGATTTGCTTTCTTTAGGCACATTATGTAGCAAACAATCCAGCTGCAGCCCAGAAGCAGCCTAGCTGAGCTTACACAAGAGGGGTACCTGCTGAGATGGTCTACAAGCAGGTTCCTGCCCCAGAGCTGCATGGAGCATCACACAGCCTCATTAGCTCCTCCTTGTTTAGATAGTGGTTCTCTTCCCATTGTGTTGGTCCTTCTTGAGAATTAACTGAGATGGTCTGCAGGTTACAATAATAAAACAGCAAACTAATAAATGTTAGGATGCGGAGGCCAGTGCCCATTATCTGATCCAATGTATGGGATTGCCATGGATTGGCAATGGATCAGACATGACTCCTGTGGTATCTAACTGTGACTGCACAGCTGGGCCCCATGCTAGTTCAGAACCCATTCACTTCCTTTAACAGCATCTTTAAAATCTCAATCCATGCCTCATTCCTCTCATCAGTGGGTTATGGACAATAATGCTGTCTAGTCCCAAATTACTGTGATGACAAGATCCTCAGAAAGGAGGTGAAAGGTAATTGTATAACATTACTAAGTATTGCTTTACTCTTTTTTGAAGTAGATGGAGCATAGATCATGTTAGTACTTAATCACATACATGTTTTTTGCTCTGACATACTGGCCGAGTTCAGCCTAAAGTTAGTGATAAAGAATATTTTTAGGTATCTGAACCCCACTAAGAAATCATTTAAGGTGTTTCGCTTTTAAATATAGACAGCTACTTCTGTCTTCCTGAGAGGAGTGGATCACATTTGCAACATGGTTTGTCTCTGATCACCTTGGCTTAGAAGACCTCAGCAATGTATTCAGACTTTGCAAGCAAAGGACAAGTTCATACCCATAGCTGAACCACAGCTTATACAGAATCTGTATCTCTGATCTTGGTTTGGAGAAGAAATAATACAAGAGGGATGGCTGCATTTTCAAAATTTGAATTAGTAGTCCGCTACTCAGCCCTGGTGAGGCCACAGTTGATTGTGTGCAGTTCTGGGCTCCACAGTACAAGACAGATATGGAGCTCCTGGAGCAGGCCCAGTGACTGAGAGGGGACCTCATTAATGTGCCTAAGTATATAAAAAGTAGGTGACAAGTAAAAGGACAAGAGGCAATGAGCAGCAACTGATGCACAGAAGTTCCACCTGAACATTAAGAACTTCTTGGCTGTGCAGATGAGCAACAGAACAGGTTGCCCAGGAAGGCTGTGGGGTCTCCATCACTGGAGATACTTAAGAACCACCTGGACACCTGTGCCATGTGCTCTGGGATGACCCTGCTTGAGCTGGGAGGTTGGACCAGGTGACCCACTGTGGTCCCTTCCAACCTGGCTGATTCTGTGATTCTGTGGTTATATTGTCAAACGCATACATGGAAAAAAGACATGTGTTCTGTTTCATAGATGATGAGCACAACAAGTCTGACCCTGGGAAAAGAACAGCTGTAAGAAGCAGCTCTGAGCAAATACTGTTGACATGGTAAATACAGCTCTCCAGAAGAGAACCACGAATCCTAAAAGGTGGTATCATCTAGATGGTTCTGGATCTGCACCCCATTTAGCTCTGCATTAAACATTCAGAACCTGAACAACCATACAGCGTCTGAGTTATTATAATGTCTGTGGTGTGATATACCCCTGGAGACACTCAAAAGGTTCCAAGTTCAAGCACAAGGCAAAGCACTCCTTTTGCCAAACTAATTGGTCACTGTAAAAGCACTAAAGTAGGTATGTCTTCAAGTTTCAAAGAAAAAAACCAGGGAGCTGTGGAGGTGGAATTGTTAATAAATCTGCCCTTTAATGAGGATATTCTATTACAAAATAATTTGTAAGTATATTAACCTGTAAAAGCAAATTGCTGATGGGTTAATGGGTTTAAAGATCTTGTTATGGAGAACCATTAAATATGTAAAAGAGTACTCACAACAAGGAAAGGGTGAAAAGTATAGACTGGAAGCACAGACTGAATTTTTTGCATTACATCAACAGCACACTTACTGAGTGTGCACACACAGAGACAATAATTTATGACAGCATTTACATGTTGTTCCCTGTTTAATAAATTTTATTTTGAACCCTTTTTTCCCTCTTCACATTGTGCAAAAAAAACCCCAAACCTTCCTTTTTATCACATACACATTTTTTCATGGTTTTAGTTATAAATACACATCCTATCTCTCTGGGAACTTAATGGATGACTGGAAAATTAGTGAGACTGTAACATCAGAGGTTTGAGCCTCACCAATGTGCAAAACAGATTTTTAACCACACTTCTGAATGCTACTGTTCGTTCAGGCCCAATTAATTCATTCATTCTACAAATTAGAGTCTTACAATCAGACCAGACACTTCCTTTTAAACCATGCCTTGTGTAACTGAGACATTTATTCTGGGATATTCAAGAATTCTTGTAAGGCATTTTTTTGACCACAAATAGGTCAGTCAAGTCCCGAACACATATTTGACAGGAGGGGAAGTGAGGATGACTTAAGGACTGGAAATCTGAAAACAGGGAATACAGAACGAGAATGCTACAATACACGCTTAGGTTTTAAGGTGAGTCAAAAATAAATACTGACCCAGGAACCCCAGACCTGACAACTAAGGAGATTCTCAGATACAATGCAAACACTGTAAGGAAACAGATGAAGGAAGACAAGCAGGAAGAAAGAGTTCAGTGACACGGACATGATACCAATGAATCAACTAGCACAGTTTTTAGGTCCTAACTCAAACTTGAGACTTTTCTCCTCAATATTCCTCCCATGACAGAGACAAAATGAACAGAGGACTGGCAGGCAGCTAAGGACACAGGCTGCGTAGGCACTTCTGGCCTGTAAGTTTGCTATTTGCAGTATATATTGCTCAGCCAATTACAAAGGCCACTTTTCCTGCAGCATTGTCCCTAAAGCTCATAGTGTCTTGTATTTGCTTTGTAGCATCCTGAGAGTATTTTCTGAAGAAAGACCCACCGTTTCCCTGGAGCAGGCCACTTGACCACAACTCCCGCTGCCAAGGGAAAACACTTCACTTTCCCTTTTTCAGTGTTCTGTGCAAACAGATAAAAACAAGAAACAGGCTCAACATAAAGTAAGTAAACCCCAGAATTAACATCAGAGTAACTTCAGTTACTTCAGTTATTCTGGTAGAAAACCATAATAGTTAATATTGTCATGTTTGGGGTTTTTTTCCTGGGGACACATGGTCTTTTCCCAATTATGTACATTTAGCTGTCTGCACCAAATACGAACATCCTCTGACCAAGCACTATGTTCTGACTTCTCTGCAAGTGGAGAAGGGTGATGGAGAGATGCCATTCTTCGTGGCATGGTTCCAACACCAGAGCAATCACCAATATATATTGAAAGGAAGGTAGTGAATCATTTTTTGCTAGAAAAGAAGTGCTACTTTGCCATGAATTCCTTTGTTAAAACAAAATTTATTTAGTTTCCATGTTTTTTAACAAGCAAAATGTTCTAAGATGGTATTTTAGAATTTGCTCATGCAAATTCGAAGGAGACCTCTTGGACACACTTCATCATTTCAAAATATACACTTTACACCTAGGAAAATGTATCAAAGCCACAAATGCTTTGGTCAAGAAGTTTCACCCCTCTTGAATTGACTGATGATATCATATGTTCTAGGAATATTTTTATCATCTGGCATGTTGCTCGGCACCATATGGCACAGCACACTGACAAGAGAGAAAGGACTAGTTTTAAATATTATATATATAGGTAGATAAAAATAAATGTTACACTTTAAAGAAGTATAAAGACACTATTGCCCATTTCTGTAATTCTTATTACAGTAGGGGTTCGTTGTGGAAGGTATGTTTTTCATCCTCACACTGAAATACAGAAGAACTACAGAAGCAAAATGTAGAATAGTTTCAAAAAAATAAATGCAACCTCTCAAAAAGAGCTTGAACTGAATGCAACACTTTTTTTCTCACTTAGCAATGCTTCTTTTTCCAAGACTTGTAATTATTATAATAATGACATATTAACCCTTTCTCATGGAATTAATTTCACGCAGTTAATTCAGATAGACAGGTTTCATAGTCACTTATCATTTTTATATAGAGCAATAGCTCCAGTTCTTTCAGTACTGGAGGAGATGAAGTCTGCTGTTTTTTCCAAGAAAACTTTTTAAAGGGAAGCTCATGTCATTTGGCACTAATACACATATATATTATCTCTCCATTTTTCATCATTATTTGAGGTAAAATGACATTATGAATTGCACAAAATACTGTAATGAATATTTATTTAGGTAGAAAACATAGGTTTTTTTCTATTTGGCAAAGGAAATGTGAACTTTGGGGGTGTTTTGGTGAGGTCACTAACTGCATATGATAGAACATTTAGCCCAGAAAAGTGTCCACCATATTATTGAAATTCCTCTTTTATTTTCCTCTCTAATATCTTCTTGATCGTTCTTCATTCAAACTCAAATACAGCAAGAACTCAACTTCTCCTCTAATATGACAATACCCCAGAATGTGAAAATGTGTCTAGAGAGACAGAAAGTTTAAACATATTCTGTGCTAATGCAAAAACAAATGTCCATGACCTCCCCATAGTAATATTCTGCTGCAAATTCACCATTTTAAGAACAGAATACTAAACTACACATAAATCTTCTCAGGCCTTTAGAAACATTTTCCTGTCCATCCTGTGTCTTCACCACATAAGTATTTATCTGTTTGGGCTTTTCCAAAGTACTTTTCAGACAAACCAAGCCTGTAGGAAGCCTGAGCTGATGACTGCTTATCTTACTCCCACCTCCAGATCCTCCACCTTCTCCCAAAGCCCTGCACAAAAGTCTACCCCACTTTCAGAGATACTTGTGCATATGAGACACTATTTTTCAACTTGGCACTATTTTCAAATCTTTATTACACTGTCCATGCCCACAAAGAATTGGTCTATCCCATATGCTGCACTACACTCTCCTCCTGCCTGCCTATCCTGGCACTGGCATGCTCCCCATCCTTCCACCCATTCTTGCCATTCTCAGTTCCAGACCTTGGAAACAGTCTTTCACCCCTCTTCCTCAGCAAATCTCCACATCATTTAAGATCTTAAATGAAATTACTGAGTTTGCTTTATAGTTGTTCCTATTATATCTGGCATTAGCATCCTACAGTACAAAGCAGACAAAAATACAGTGCTCTAAGTACTCTTCTAATGTCACCTATTCCTTAGAGTTGAAAGTTCTAAAGAGATTGAAATGGATGGTTAAATTACATATACTACACAGTATCAACAGAAAAGCAAAGTCTCATTTGCAAGAACTGCAGCTTCCCCGACTCCCACCAGTGAAGCTCAGTGAGGCTGGAGGGCAGTGCAAAGCACTGGAGCTGCACAGCTCAGAACAGGCTCTGGCCATCAGCAGGGCAGATGCTGGCATGTCTGAGAGCTCCTGAAGGCTGTCTCTGTGCTTGCTCTGTACCCTCGACACCCAGCTGGCTTCCCAAGCTGGTTCTTCATGCTGGACTCTGCATCAGAGGCACAGAGGGGTGGAAGGTCATGGCTGTGTGTATTTTGCAGATCCCATGGCCCAACAAAGCCACAATACTGCCCAGTTTCACTGTAGTTTCATAGCAACAGCTCTACACCTGAGTGCTTTGGGGATGAAGGGGTGATAAAGAAACTGTGCATCATTAGTAAAACTCTTCTCATGCTGTAGGGATGCACTCAGGTACATCCAGTATGTGAAATAAAATTATTCTGCTGTGAAGGGGCTTTTCTTTGGGTGCCAGGCAGACAGTTAGAAAACACCATTAGAGTTTTCACTTCTTATCATCAATAGAGATACCCTGTTCAGAGTAGAGTAACTATGCAGACATACAGAGATGTAATAAATCACGGGGCTGGAAGCTGGTATTACAGTAATCAGTAACCATGTCCTGGATTATGTCCAACATGGACAGTTCCAAAGTCAACAGCTTTAAAGAACAGTTTCCAAATGTTACAGGAAAGCCTAATAGTTGTAACTCAAGAGGAGCAAAATTAGAAAGAGAAAATGCAAATGAAATTTAGAATTCTTCAAGAGAATTTGGATTTCTATTAGCCAAAGTGCCAAGGTCTAGAAAACAATACAATTTGGGCCAGTAAAGAACTGAAAACAACATTTACTAATAAAAACTAAGGTCAGAAAGGGACATTATATGGATATAATGAAAAATACATAGTCTTACTTTAAAGATTATACTATCCACACTTTACTTCTCTTTTGCAATTGTAATCTCTTTTGCAATTAATAATCCTCTGTAACTACATTTCTCAGGTCCTGAGTCAGTTAGTTTATTGCAAATGGGCATTTGGAGCCCTGACAGGAAAAAATTCAAAACATGGTAATGGTTGGTAGGACTAAAAATTAGAACAAGCATATTAGAAACAGTGAAAAATATAAAAGGGCAGCTAAACTTTCTATGAAAGCATATTGTCTTGGAAATATGGGGAAGGGTATTAGTTATCAGCCAAGGGAGGCTTGAATTCAATCCTACATAAACAGGGCTTTAGCCCAAAAAAAAACTTTTACAAAGACACTATCTCTAAAGAAGGAAAGGAATCAACCACCACACAGGTAAATAAAGAAGCTTGCAAAAATTCAGACAAATGAAAAAAATGAGCAGGCTTTCATCTTAGAGAAACCACCAGTGACAGGGAAACAACAAACCCTTATTATAAACACGGTATTTTAAACAAGAGTATGAGGAACAAAAGGATCTGGCTTCCAGGAAAGCCACAGGGATGGTCTGGAAAATGTATACTCTCCAGAGACATGATGGCATTGGACCACCAAGTGAAACGCTAAGGCCCATTTCTAGAAAAGGATCAGACTAGATGCTCTCCCAGACTCTTGGATTTATAATCTAAAAGATGACAAAATCAAACACCTTATGCTCAGAATAGGCCTAATCATAACAAGGCAACACAGAAACGTCTCCTGAAAGATAGTAAGGCAGAAACAACAGCACTTTATTTATCATTCAGTCTTCTATCTACCATTAATTGTCAAATTCCTTTGCCCCCAGTCCCTCTCCCGGCCCCCATTTTTCAGTTCTCCCTCACTGTGACTAATAAATCCCAATATCTTTCCAATATTTGCTCCTGAACACTTTTTCAGCCAACCCTAGAGATCTCTAATTCCCTGTGGCTCAGTTAAGGAAGGAGGAGAGGTGGTTTCACAGGCAGTTACAGAGCTGAAGTCTCTGCCCAGGCTCCAGGTTCCAGCCACCACCCAGGCTTTGCATTAAAGGACACCAAACATATCAATATATAATTTTGTAACACAACATCACAGTTGACTCCCAAGTTAAAGTCTTAAGTGTGCTTTTACAGAACAGTAGAAAAGAAGCCAAGTTATCCACAAGACTATCTTTACTTCAGCATTTAAAACAGGATTTGATACACAGCAAGTGTACCTCAGCAGGCTTGAGAATTTGGCCTCTAAGGATTATGTTTTCTATAACGGCCTCATTAAGATAAAAATTAGAATTGGTCTATTAACTGTTTTTTCTTAAAACACTTTTTGTAAACATTAACACCCAGAAGTAATACCCAGAATAAAACCTCCACTTCTACAATATTTGTAAAGCTACTAATATAATTTTACTATGAAAGGAGAATTTTATCCATTTTGATTTTTCAATGGTGGGAAGACCTTAGTGTACACAGAGTATATTGAACCACTTAGTGTGTGAGAAACCCGTTGTCAAATTTTTGTAACTTATCTTAGCACACAGTTATGTAATACTGGTGTGCAAATAGCTACACCTTCTCTAAGTTAGTTTCTAAAGTGGTGGAGGAAGGCTAATGAATTGCAGAGTTATCCAGGAAAATAAAGCAAGATTCATTCAGTATTATGGGTGCCCGAACTTCAGTTTCATTTCAAACCAGAAACTTTTGTGCATTCAATAGAGACAAATAACAATAATATCCAGGATGAACAGGAAGAACTGAGCCTACCAGAGAACCAAATCCATGAGAGGTGGAGAGCCATCAACTCACTGCAGTGACCAGCGATGCAGGTAGTCATGATTTCAACGACAAACTATAGGATTTCTCCTGTTAAAATCACTAGCAAAACCTCATTTTGGTAGATAATGTGAACACCACCAGGCTCAAGGAATTTTATTTATAAAAACTATGTAAAAAATTACATGAAAGACTGGATAAAAATTTTCAGTGGATTTAAGTGGTTGTTCAAGTGAGGGAAAAATCTAGCTATTTGCTGAAATGAAGGACAGATGCATGGTAGATAAAACTCCATGAAATACTCTGCAAATCTATGGGTATATATTAGCAACAGAATAAAACACTCCCCTCCAACTTCTGACAAAACTGAAAACATGGAAATAAAGATGTTAGTTAAACAACCCCCTTCTGGAAGAATGCTAATTAACTTTTATAGGTTACATTTTCTTGATATACCGAAATCAAAATGACACAGCCATTTGTTTTCCCTGGCAAAGTCATGCACATCACTGATTATTCAGGTTTTGAAAACTGTGTATAGTACATACTACCACCTACACAACAGCACAACGCTGACATTTCAGCACAGAACATGTTGAAGCAGTATTTCTATACTGGAAAAAAAGAACAACTAACAAAGACATTTCCTAGAAGGTATCCATCGAAGAGAAGAGAATAATGTATAAAACATGGGCCTTTTCTTGAGAGCCTGAGGTTACAGATGCCTTTTTCACCACATCATGTTCCCAACATAACAAATCTGGCAGAAGAACCAGGTTGAAAAAATGGAAAGCAATTTTCATTTTGATTTTGCAGAGCAAAAAAGACTTATCAACTTCTTGCAGTAATTTTATGTGAGGCAGAGTACATTTAGGGGAATTACAAACAAGTTGCCTGAAGGTCTTTATTCCATATTCTTTCCTGATTAAAAAATGTATAAATTATTGTTGCAGTCATCACTTTAATAAGACAAGATGAAATGACTGTATTCTTAATACCGTATCAACCTTCTTCTGTTACTCCTGCTTAGGAGAGAGACATTACTTTTCATCCATGAGAAAAGCCAAGTGATCCTGTGTTGTACACAAGTTCCACCCTGCTAAGTTTCTATTTACTTAGAAAAAAGTTTTAAAACCTCCTTATACAACAGGATGCTCCCTGCTGAGCAAGGGAGGCACTCCTTGCTCTGCAGGAGCCAGGTGCACCCAGCATACACCAAATCCCTGCTGTAAATGGGCAACTTCAGTGAAGTCTGCAAAGTCCATCAGTCCAAAAAGAGTGCAAAGGACATGAAAACAAGGCTGGATCCTCACAGCACCCCTGGCATTAGCACGAGGGTGAGGAACTAGCTATGCTTTCTAGGGAGATGCGCATGTCAGGTGCTCTCACACACAAAGCTGAGAAACATGGCAGATGACACCAAGTGTGGAATCCCAAGTGTGGACTAACTGCTCACCGAACTCTTGACTAATCAGCCTGTAAAAAGAGGTTAAAGTTTCTGACAACATTATGTGACTGTGCAATAATAAACTGAATTTTGCCATGAACTTTAGTGGTGAACACTCAGCATTTTTATTTCAGTGTTGAAGTAAAAGTGATTTGAGTCCCAGTGTGGCATCACTGCAGTAGCAAAGTCAACATGACCTTTGGGTACCAAGAATCAGCAGAGTCCACTACAGATGACACGGTTTAGAGATCATCAATACAGCACAGATACAGCATGATTCCAGCACTGACAAAGCTGCAGCACCACAGTCATGCTGGGGAATCAAATCACAAAACTGAAAAAAAGCCAGTTTGGTTCCTCTAATGTGTTTTGTGGTTTAAGAAAAAAAAAAAAAAGGGAAAAATGCAAACTCAGAATATCGTAAGTGAACTCTGAAAACACATACATTTCAATACATTTATATGAAACAGACTCACTTTAAAGAAGTTGGACTGCGCTTCCAGTTTCACACAAAGATCTCCAAGTGCCTGAATTGATAACAAATGGTAATTGACATTAAAGAAAATGGCAACCAATGGAAATCAGTTTTATGGAAAAAAGAGATCTTTTTCTTTTAGAAGTTATTGTCATAAAGCTGTAGGCTGACAAGACCTATGTTTTGATATTTTATAGAAGATATATATCATGAAACATTTATCAGTATTTTTGACACCAAACAGTACAGGTAAATGAATGCAAAGCTTAGAAAAAAATAAGCCTCTAAAATAGCGTCTTCAGGAGTTGAAGGGAAACTGCTTATTTACAAGCATCCATAATTGTGGTTAATTAGCACGCTAAGACTGCAGCAATGTTTGAGACTGATCGTAATCAAAGGATAGCTGGGTTTTCAGTCTGCCATTCTCTTCTTATGTGCCCTCTTTGTTTCCAAAAGCTTTACCACCTATTCTACCCCAATAAAAATACCTACCCTGCGCCTTTCTCATTGGAGACTCTCACCTGGAGTTATCTTCCCATTTACTTCAGTCCTCATTATTTTAGGAAAAACTGCATAAAAAGCAATGAACACTGACAAGGCAAATGTCCTTTCTTTTGAAAAAAAAAACCAAAAAAAAACAATTAAAAATTAAGCTCAGTGTGGCTCCATCTGCAGAGTAGGACAAAGATTGCTTCCCAGACTGGGTCCTGTGACTCACCCCGAGTACACTGGGATTCCTGCCAGCCTACCTTCCTTCTCCCCTCACAGCTGGTTTCTGTGGGAAGAAGTGCACAGAAACACAGGCACATTTCACAATAGGAAAAGCCCATTGTTTTTACTACCCACAGAATTCTGTTCATACTAGAAGGAACTATATTGTACTAAAGTGACCAGAAGAAATTCTTAAAAATGCGATAATAACAGTCTGTTCAGTTGAAAGCTACGTGAAGAGCTTCTCCTGGGAAGCTTTCACAAACTCAGGATGGATTTTGTTAAGAAGTTCTGAATTAGTTTCTATATACCCAAAACAAATAAAAAAATGCTAAACATCAGAAAATCTTTGAGGCTCAAATGGCACTTTGTGACATTTAGCAACTATGTTACTAGTTTCATCTGCATGATTAGAGAAAATTCACATCTGATTGGTTCACAGTTGGAACACAGAAGTCCTTGACTGTGCATCTTACTGTTTACAATTGCAAAAAGGCTCTAAAGGCTTCAGCCTTCTAACGACTCAAACAGAGTACTTTTGTTCTCTGTAAGTCAATAGAATTACACCTCCCCATATTTTTCATGAAAGGGAAACAAGCTTCTGATTGCTTTTAAAAGGTTACTATCCCACTGAGAAACACCAGATCGGACTCGTTAGCCAATGTGGTTAAGCACAAGTGTGCCAGCTCATGGAAAGAAAAATAAGGGGTGGGTTTAGCAGAAGTGAGTATGCCAATTCTGTCTAGCCACAGGCAGCTGATAGCATTACAGACCCAGGAGGGAGTTTGAGAAACAAGTCACTGTTTCACAGTTTTAGGAATAAGAAAAAAGGTTGCCTCATGATCAGGGCCATGTGGCCATTATAATTCCATGTAATCCATAAATTCAAACATATGTGGCATTGCATATAAAAGGAAACCTAGAACCTGTACCAGCCTTGAAAGCTCTCATTCAGCATGGGTATGTAGATGGAAGTGAAAGTGTTATTTTTAAGTAACCTCAGTTACTGACAAGAAGTGATCTCATCTTCTATGAACTTTGAAATTCTGTTCAAAGCATAACATTAGAACCACATTTTTCCCCCAGAAATTAGTAGCACTAAGGAGAGGAAATACTGCTCTATATTCCGTATCATATCATCAAACCAGAAATTCACATTTGCCTCAGCATTAAAGTGCTGATCTGTCAAAAAACTTGAGCTTCTGCTCCACTTAGAAGCTCAAGTCCCACTAAAACCAGAAGCTGTTAAAAGACTTTTAAAAAGCCATCACTTCAGCAATTCAATGAATCAGAATGCAAGGGAACTTCTGTAACCCCAACTAAACTCGCAAGTATTATCATTTAGATGGTGAGGTAAGTCACCACGTGTAAGGATGGTGAGATAGTGAAGACCAGCAAAAGCAAAGAACTCACGCATGGTCAGGCTGCATGTCTTTAGCATTAAGGTTTCCACTCCTTCCTGTATGGCCTGGTCTGCCCTAATCATCAGTAAATTCCATGTGAGCAAACATGTCTCAAACAGACACGCTAAGGTGGCTCCTCAACCAGAAAGGGCTACCATGGCAACCCCCTGTATGCCCAGGTTCTGCTGCCACTGCTGGGGAGCTTCTGCAGGCACAGCTGTGGTGGGGAGGACAAACCACAAGTCCATCTAACGCAGCCTTTGCTGGTCTTTAAAATGTCACCGAGAGATCCAGAGTCTGTAGTTCTCCCAAAAGTACCCTTGACTACTGTGTATTTTCATCCTGCAAAGTAAAAATGCAAACCCTCCCTCTGTAACAAAATCCAAAGCCGTTCCATGGTAGAAACAGGACCACAAACCAGAGCACTGCTCCCTTTTCAGAAGCCTATGGCAGCAGGAATTGCTGGGATTTTGAACAGATTTTCTTGCTGCCATAGTATTTCTGTTGTTACTGATGTGCTGTGAATGACAAAAATGCTAAATCTACACACACCACTTACAAAAGAGATTTCATTTGGCTGTATGATAAAGATGCAGCTACCATCGAAGATCTATGCTGTGAGCAAATAACTAAAATAAAATCCCAGGCTTACAGAAATTCGTGGAAAATCTCAAATGTCTTAAGTAAGGCCAAAAATTCAGGTTGAATGCTGCAATAATATAAAGTTTGATAAGGGTCTGTTACCACTTGTTAACTGCTTTGACATGAGATTAGAAGAATTAAAGGTCTAAAAGTTAGAAAATTCCAGCTGTAGTAGATATTTTGTAGTAAAGAAGCACAGAAAAAACCAAAAGGGACTTGAGACAAAGAAACTGCTAGAGTGAATGACAGAGAAACTGCCAGAAAAATCAAGGAGGACTTAAATGCACTAATTTTTCACTCTCTCTAAAACTGTTGAAAATCAGTTTGATCAGCCAGTCAAGAAGATTACACTAATGTCAAGGCAATGACGGAATTATATAAATGAAGAGAATAGTGATGGCTCTAATCCCTTCCCTGGGTGAAGCAAGGAGTCCTGCAGAAGGCAGGTGTGGCAGAAAAGGCAAGAAGCTTTCAAGCTACTCTCAACAAAGTCAAAGATAAGAAGAGACTACAATAGAGCTCAAGGGGAAAATATCAAGCAAGAAAAAAAAAATCCAAATACATCTTGATTTGACATAAACCTAGTGAAATTTGTAAACATCGATAATTAAATTATTGGTTAATAAATTATAATAATTACTGGTTAATAAACTTCATTAGGTTCAATGTAAATTTTCTTCAAAAGTCAGAGCACAGGTCAACCCAGGACTCATGGAGGCTGTCTCCTTTTAGATACATTCAACTAACAGGATCCATTTCATTTCTGAGGCTTGAAATTGATTCAATTATATTTTTTTAGGAAGTTTACAAAACCTTATGCTAGCCTCACGCTGAAAATAACTATACGATTCTGGAGTAGGTGAGTGCTGAGGTTGATGTTCAGTACAGTAAGCAAGACTTGGGGAAGAAGATGGGTGCAAATGGATAATTGGGAAAACACTGAGCCTTTGTAAAGGGTAAGTGTTGAAGTCCTCAGTCCTTGGGTCTGCAGAAGGGACAGGGTCCTGGCATGAGCCGAGCTGTTAGAGAACTAACAATACAAGTATGAACTGAGATGGCAAGGGATCAGCCACAACCATAGGACAGGACAGGAGCCTGGATGAAATTTCTTTTCCTGATGCATGTTGACCATCCTAATTTCATTCTTTTATTCTTTCTACTGCTGAATGGAGTTACACTCCATCACAACCCGCTTTCAAGCTTCATCCCATCAATTGAGAAATCCCACACAAAGAAAACCGAGGGGAAATAAACGGCAATTAGAGGCACTGGGCGTTAAGGAGTCACTCACGTTTGCTGACAGCTATGTTGAGGATTCATGAGGAATTGCCAGGTGACTTACCAACAAAAGCGCTTCATATTTTGTTGTCATTTTGTCCACTGAAAATCCCCGTACAGGTTCCAGTGTGATAAAAGCAATTAGCAAAACTCACTCAAATGAAAAAAAAAAGGGTCTCATTAGCCCAGCTTACCCACGGTGCATAGCAATGAGAATTCATGAAGACAATTAATACAGAGCACAATGAATTTTGTGAACAGTAAAAAAAGTTAACTGAGAAATCAGACCAAAAAAAGTATTCTAATATCAGGCAGAACAAAATGGATGATACAAAACATAAAGCCTGCTGAAAAAGTGAGGAGTGATAAATAAAGACTTTATCCTTTCATGACGTAAATCTAGTGCTACACGCCAGCCAAACTCTGCAGTCAGGTTGTAAAGATTATGAAAAGATTGCAAAAGAGCCTAAGAACCTTACCTGTATGATGCAATCCAGCTGTGCTGGTTGGTTTCCCTATACAGAGCAGTTTTGAGAAATTTAGCATGTAAACTCATATGTATTAAGGCTGCTTTGACCAACCCTGGGAAATGAAAGAGATGCCCACTGAAACAGAATGCCCATCCCTGTAAGTGTTCAAAGCCAGGCTGGATGCGGCTTTGAGTAACCTGGCCTAGTGAATGGTGTCCCTGCCTATGGCAGGGGAGTTGGAATAGATGATCTTTAAGGCCCGTTCCAACCCAAACCATCCTATGGTTCTATGATTCTATGTTATTTCATGATGACTTGCAGTAAAATTCATATGTCAGCAGACAATTAACTAATCCATCCCTTCCACAATCTTGAGAAATTAACTGAATGCCATGAGCAGAAGAGACTTTCCAGCACCCTGCTGCCTTTACGGAGATGATTTGATATGTGCCACAAAAACTAAGAAGAATGATCTGGTACAGCAGGGCTGAAGATGCAGATGCAACTGATCACTGCACCTAGGACTAAATAGGATACCAGAGGTACAAATGGTCACATGTGGTAACAGCAGGGATTTTGTCACCCAGAGCCCTGGATCCTGACCACTGAACAAAAGCTGTGGGGGTGAAAATGCCCTACACGTGGGAATCCTAGGGCAGCCTTCACTTCGGAAGCCACCACCATCATAGCACACGTGGGGATTTCCATTTTCCAGTCATCTCCAATGCTGCAGTCATTCACTGAGAACTGAGCTGGGTGTGTCCTCTTCAATACAATGACCAAGGAATCAAAACCGTATCTCTGTAGGACATTTCTAACACCACCAATTACCTACAAAGTTGCAACTATATGCACATATGGAAGGGTTTTTTCACATGGTCTAATAGCAGAAACTATCTGATGTTCCAAATCAGCACATTATACTTGAGCTAAAAACAATTACAAGAAAAATCTTCCTGGGCTTTCATTTTGATGGAACCAACTGTATCGCTACAGTTTAAACAGCTTTACACCTCACATTTCTACTGTATACAGTGCATCTGTAACTGCTGCAACACAATTTGGAGGCATGAGATAACACATACTCCTGACTCCTAAACAATAGTCTCAGAGATATTATTAATAACAAAATATCCTGAAGTAGTGTGCAAAACAAAACAAACAAGATTTTCTTTATGTCTAAGCAAAAAAATGAAGCACCGGTTCATCTGGTCCCATCTGAATTATCTCCGTCTTTCACAGTCTCCATTAAAAGAATTGTCTGATCTTTTTACCAAAACAATGAAGCAAGCATGCAATGCAGAGACTACAGAGCAGCAGCAGGCAGCACACATAAATTGGTCTACCCAAACATTCCTGGCAGTGGGGGAGAAAGCATAAAAAGCAAGTTGCTTCAGTCCATACTAAATTGCCATAGAGCCACAAGTAAAGACGTGTCAGATGAGCTCGCCCACGCCTTTAAGCAGGTATTTACGTGCAACAGCAGTATTTAATACTTTGAACAGGAGATGACCTTGTTTGTTTGTACTGAAAGACAACTTAGGATATCTTTCATAACTTTTATTTAAATCTTTTCAAGGTTTAAAAGGATATATACATCCACTAATGAGACTGAATTCACCCTCTTTTCTGAAAGTAAAAACAGAATGGTAAGAACATCCCTCGAAGTAAAAAATAAACCAAAGGCAGGACATCCTTCCATGCACAGTTGTGTTCAAACACAATTCAATATAGTTAATGCAGGAGATATTGCAAAGGACTAGACTATGTGGAAGGTAAGACTGGATGGGTCACAGTAACTGTGCTTTATTGGACTTGGGTTTCCAAGAGAGAAACACAAAGGTTTCCTTCTGGAAAGGAGATCATGAAGGCAGGAAACCTGAACTTTCTTTTGAGCCCAACAGATCTCAGCATTGTCTTATTTTAGCTTCTTACCACTGAACAGACACAGCCCGCACAGTTTTATTTTAAAGTCTTCATAACAACAGGTTTTCAAGGCTCTAAATTTATTATAGCTGATGTGGTTCTATCTGAGGAAGTCCAAAGGTTATGAAAAAAAATCCCTTCACTCATAACGTGGTAATACCAAGTAGGATCTAGCACTGTTTTCACTACATAAGATGCAAGAAACTAAACAGCTTATAGAAGAAAAAATAATTCTGACTCATTCACATATGCAAGATTTCTTTGAAGCTTGATTATAATTTTTGTATCTTAAAGCAGCAATGCCAGAAATGGAGCTGTCTGTTCAACCACAAAACCAGACACTGCGCAAGCAGCTGTTTCCCAAGCCACTGAACACTGACATACAGGGGGAACCTCTCCAGTCCTGCTGTGAACAATTCTGTGTCGCTCCTTAATGGTGACAGATAATTTAACCTGGCTTTAAAGGATATTATGTGCAAGCTGCTAGGACACAAACTTCAAGTTTCCCTCATTTGGTCCCCAGAAGGAGCCCAGGTTCTGACCCCAGTTTATTGCCCTTGTTCCAGGGCAATCAATCACCATCAGTCATGGACACTGCGATGGCAACTGTCACTGAGAGGCCTAAACATCTTTTGGGTAGTAGTCATGCACTATGGGCTCCATCTCATCATCAGATACACACATCTAAGTCCTACTGCTGTTGAATCGGAATCTTCCAGGCATGTACTTAAGGTTAAAAAGAGCACCACATATAAGCCAGCTCTTACAGTACTTTCACTTTTCCTCCCAAATAACAATTCAGTGGGTTCATCATGTTTTACAATTGGTTCTTGGATGACTCCTGAACTGAGAGACATTTTCACTTCTCGTACAGCTACACAGCTGCTACTTTTTAAACAGCAATCGCATATGAACATTGCAGCGCGGGCTCTGGCAACACGCCTCACCCTCAGCTGTAGGTCTAGGAAATTTGCTATTTAAGCAAAACAGTTATGCTGAAACTAACCTAGTAATCTTAAAATCTTACAAAAACATTAAAAAATCTACTCCAACAGAATAACAGAAGTTTTTGAGAGGGATATGAAGGAAATACATAATGCCCTGGAAGCATTCTACAAATACTGGTACCTACCAAAACAAAAGCAAATATTCCATGGACATTTTTCTGTCTTAATCAAGTATAAGTCTGAGCTGAGTAAATATTGCAGTTCAGTTCCGGAACAACTGAAGGAAAAAATTATGTCTTGTCATCAATCCACTCTTTGAGCTATTTTCAGAGAAGCATCCCAAATGTGACTACCAAAGCTTCTCATGCTGAAAAACCAGCTGGATAGAATTAGCATGGCTATGATCTATCTCACACCAGGAGCTCTGAAGATGAGCAATCGTAACCTGAAAAACCATGCCAGCACCAAACAGGAAACCACAGAGCAGTACTTTCCAGCTAGGGATGCGATGACCAAACACTACTGTAGCATCAGGTGAGTGGACCAGCAGTGAAGTCACTCAAATTTTCTCTGAGGAGATACTAGGAACTGTCCTTCTTTCGTAAGCATCCTGCTTTTTGTTAACCTGATTAAATGGGAGTTTGTAAAAATATTTTTTGGTTTTCCTTGAGGCCCTATTAGAAAGCTGGAGACCATCTCTCTGAAGCCTTCAGAGACTACAGTATTACTCTGTGACAAAGGGGCAGACCCACACTTTTGCTGGCATGCATACAAAGGGAAAGAGAGAGTACAAAAAGACTGAAAAACTGACTCCTTCATCAGTTCCGTCCACTGTGTTTTAACAGCCATTGTTTTCTCATGCTAAGGAATATATGGGTTCCTTTTTTGTTTTGTTTTTTTTTTTTAAATAAACAGAGCTGCCAGAGCTAATAATTGCAAAACTTCTGCATTCTCACACCATGCTGAAAGGAGACTGTAATTTTTTTCCAAATACTATATCACTTTTAAAAGTAATGTGACAATTTTCTATGATAATTTTTTCAACATATCATTAAAAAATTTCTAATTTTGTTCAAATCTTTTTAGACAAGGCAAGTTACATAAAAATCTGTAATGACCACTCAAGAGAAATCTGGAGAACAATCTTATGAGAAGCAAGACAATGGGTTAAGGAAAGAGAAGGCCACTAAGCAGTTTGTTGAATTTTTGGGAGAGTCGCAATAAATCAGACAACCATGCTTAGTAGCGCTGCACTCTGCCTTAGCCATCAGAAGCACACTGACTCATAGAAATAAGAGCTCAAAGGGTACAGAGTAAGGCTGTCAGCATGGAAAATGAGTAGCTTGTGACAAACATGCACAGGCTCTCTGACAGATCCCTGGGATGCCATGGGCCAGGAAGGAGACACTTCTTCAACCTCCCACTATGGACATGAGTCTACAAAGAGCAGTGTTGTAGTCCAGGTTTTCACTGCAGTGTCAGAAAGGGGCAGCTGGACAGTGGAGAGGGTACTCCTCTAACACTCCATTTTAGCTTCATTTTGCCAGTCTGTTTTTTCTTCACATGCCTCCACAGGGCTTGAGCAGGCCACTCTGCCAGGACTCCATGCATATTCTCCAAAATCAACAGGAACACATCCCTTGCATTCGGCTAGAACCTCCTACTACTAGGCCTACAGTATGAGAGAGCATTATTTTTTTAAGAACATTGGAATATTGCTTAGGAAACTACAAGATTAAATCACGAGAAGCACAACCATAGCATTTTTGTGCTGATTTGAATTACGAATAGAAAGTACGAGCAGTTAAGAGGAAACAAGATATGTTCTATACAAGAGCCAAGATTTTTTTTTTCCTGACATGTGCCAAACAAGGAGAAGAAACAGAAGAATCTGGCACCATTAAAAACAGTTTGTGGAGAAAGGGACTGAATATCTACAGCCAAGATCCATGTGGTTTGTAAAGAGGAAACTTTTGTTTTATGGGACTCTCAGTCAGCCAAAATTCTCCCAGACGGCATGCAAATGGATATTAGCCTAAAATCCTACATGCTTCTTGCTGAAGGATCAGTAAATGGTGGGGAAAGAAAAAGAACACTACTGAAGTTTTAAATCAGAATTCAAAATCTGCCTCCTGGTTGAAAAAGTTAGTTTACCAGACAGCTATAATGTCATACATATATGTTAAGTGTCTTGGAAAGAAAAGGCAGCAAGTTAAAGTACAAAACTAGAAGTCAGGAAAATGTGTTCCAAGCCTGGCTCCACTACCTAGGAGATCTATAAAACTTGGATAAAAGAGAAAAAGACTGCCAACTTAACAGTGAGATTTTCCTTAACTTCATATAGTGTATTAACATTGCACTTATGCTGTTTCTTTTAGCTTCTGTATTTCCCCCACTCTCTGGCATTATGATGCACTAAGTTAAGTAAGTGACTAGATGGAGTGCTAAGAACAGTTATATCACCGTATCAAAACAAGCCCTGCCCAGCTTCTTAATCAAAACACTTGACCGGGAAAAAATAAAACAACAAACCCAAACAATTTTATATGGGACCATAATTCTCATAACATAGAGCAAAACACTAAAGTGGCTGGCACAATTCAACAGCTCAGCTGAATATTGCAAAAATACAATACCTAGAATTTGTATTTCAGCATATAGGAGAAAGGGATGGACAGGCAAGAGTTCCTCAGCACATGTTGAGCAGTTATGCCACGGAAGAATTCTTTTCAGCATCTCTGACAATTCTCTGAGTGCACAGTGAAGCATTTGTCTGTGTTATCTGTAAATCAAGAGACCACACTGACTTCCAATTTACAGCAGGGGAAATGAGGGGGAGTCCATAAGCAAGACTGCAAGCTTGGGACTTAGCAAAGTCTCTGCATCCCAGTGAAGTCACTCCTCGCTGGGGGAGCTAAGATCCAGGTAGCTTTGTGAGTCGAGAATCCAGGAAGTCCTGCAGTCACCTGATGATGCAGCTCTCTAGTTATATCACCAATTATTAAAACACATCAGGGGGGCAAGTTTCATCATCATGCTTAAGGGAGAAATAGTTCATAGCTCATGTAAGGGGACACCAGGATGAAGATTTGCCCTTTTCTGTCTTCCTTCACACCAGCCTTTATTTGTAACGTTTCAGCTAAGATTCACCAACCAGCTTGCTTTCCTCCTCTAAATATATATATCTATAGATATATATATCTATATATATATCTAGTGGTAAGCATGAATATAATTTTTGAAGCACTGTGTACTCATTTGGGCTGTCCTCATTCATAGCTTTGGGATTATCACCTTGGAAGAGGAGCAGAAGGGTTAATTGTTCAGAACTTTCTGTAAGCTCTGTGCACTTGTGTACAGTGCTCTAGATGGACACTCCATGCTTCATGTTGCACTGGAATAATAAAAAGAGCTGAAAACAATTCCCTTTAATTCTCACCATTTAATTTTATTTTCTCCAATGAATAAAGAACAGAAGAAAGGAAAATAAATAATTCCAAGGGGAAAAAAAAATTATAGGCCCTTTCCACAAAAATACGGGGAGGAAAAAACACCATGAAAGTATAAACTATTGTATTTTAGTCAGAAACCTGAAGCTAGCAGTTCTTATTGCCACTAAAAATATCTCCACTTCTCACACACATACATTTACCAGGATGGCATCTACTGATGGGTTCTGGATGCTGATCAAGACCAGACCAGGTATAAACTATAAAGCTGAACAACCCCCAACAAAGTAGGTCAAAAAAACTGGGAAGGAAGGGAAACTGTTGCTAGGTGGCAGTGTACCTTAAGTAAAGAATACTGTAAATCATAAATTATTGGGAAGGTTCATTATCTTCTAAAAGAGGTCTCATCTTTACTGTCATCTTCAAAGCTTTGGTAGGAAGTGGAACCCAAAATTTACATGACACCCAGGCTACACATCAGAAAGATGAGAAGCAGCACTGAAAAAAAAAAAAAAAAGAGAAAGTAAAACCTGTCTTGAAACAGACTACCGTGCAAGACCCATGATGTAAATGGCTCTCCAGGTCTATTAGAGCCATAAGAAAAACCAAAAGCCTGTGAATGGAGACTTGTACACCTTGAGAAGGTTCTGGTTTTGCTGACTTCATTTTATTCTACCTTCACTTAAGCTCTGACCAGTAGAAGCAAGCAAAGAAATAAGCTTCCACCACATCTTGGCACAGCAGTGAACAGTTGACAGAAAACCCAAGTGTGATGGTGAGAAAGAAAGGTTTTCTAAGGCTACTTAAGAAACAGAACTGTTACTTTTCTGCCTTAAACAGTTTCAACCTTCAGTCCTTTTCAGAGTGGAGAAAGAGTGGAAAATGACAGTAAACAAAAGGAGGTCATGAAAACACATGCACTCCCTGGAGCTCCAATCAAAAGGATGGAGAAAAAGGCCTCTGTAGAAAGCCAAGGTAAGAAGGAAGAGGCCAGATTTTTCTGGTATCCTTCTATCTGTCCTTCCTGATGTTCCCTCCAATTGAAAACTACCTTAACATATTGCCTAAATTAGCAGAAGTGGTAAAAAAGACAGGCTGATGACATCTTGTGAACTACAATTCGCTTGGTAAGAGAGCTGTTAGCAAGCTCACAGCTTGTCACAGAGAAGGATAAGATGTTCTTGAAGGCAAAGACAAAATCTATATTCTTTTCAACAATATCCGTCTGGGTTCAAGAGAGCAATTTTGGGGAAAAGTATCTTAGATGAATGTAATTGTATAGATCATAGGTATTTCAAAATACAGAATAAAAGGGAAAAATGAAAGTCAGTTTGCTTCAGCAAGGCTTTAAATCCATAACTCAGGTCACAGCAAAATCCTTTCTGAGAAATGTATCAAGCAATTCTTCTTCCGTTGACTTCAACCTACAATGTATGTTTCGGGTTTTTTTAATACCATGTTCTGATGCATTAGGAACTGATCAGAAACAATCTATCAGAAGGTACAGGTTCCATCTAATGCAGCACAGAAATTCCTATACTGCTGTAAAGCAAAACCCACAACACGTGCCATGTATCATATCATTCCTCACAAGCAATCCTGACTGTGACGAGCATTCCTAATAATTAAAATACCAACCCTACTAACCTACAGAATCATGGAGTGGTTTGGGTTAGAAGGGACCTTAAGGATTATCTAGTTCCAAATCCCTCCCATGGGCTGGGCCACCTTCCACTAGACCAGGTGGCTCAAAGCCCCATCCAACCTGGCCTTGAACACTTCCAGGGATGGGGCAGCCACAGCTTCTCTGGAAAACTTCTTCCAGTGTCTCATCACCCTCACCATAAAGAATTTCTTCCTATTAAGTAATGTAAATTTACCTTCTTCCATGTTAAAGCAATAGAATTACAAAAGGAATAATTTTTACAAACCCTGTCATTGATGCAGCTGACATCAGATGTGTGTTAACTTTCCAAGCAGCTATAAACCTCTAACGACTGCTTCCAGGTTCGGTCTGTATTTTCTTTATCTGAAAAACTTTGGGATGCAAACCTTAGGAGAAGGATTCAATTCCAATAGATAAATAGGGACACAACAATCTTTGTTCCAATTCTCTCCACTGTCCCCTTCCCCTAAGGCAGTGGTTTTAATCTGTGGTCAGCCTGAGCCTCTTCTTCTTCCTAGTAATTTTCAGCATCTGTTCTTCAAGGAGGGAGTCAGAGAACATCCCAGCCTTTTCCACAAATTGTTGGTTACAATCTGTGAACATTTTCAGTCATGGACATGCAATGAACACTAGCAGCCAAAAATATGCACCAATTTGAGCAAGAAAAAGTGGAATAGTACTACACCTATGGAAGTTAGCAGGAGGCAGCCCCTGGGGATCTCAAGGGCCCTTCCCTGGCTTGGGCAGCATCACTGCTGGAAGACAAATGGGAGTCAGCTTCACCTGACACTTCACCTCCTGCTCCATGAGACTGTGTAGAACTAGTGGAAAAACAGTTTGAAAACACCAAAAGAAAACCACATAAAGCTGGGGCTGACATAAGACATTTTATAAAGGCAAAAGAGAATAATCTGTACAGTCTCCAGGCTAGGAAATCATCAGGTTTTGCCATAGCAGAAATACTTTTGTACAGCAGCAAAAAGGAAGTGCTCTCTGGAGAAAATATGTTCCCCAGCAAACAGCCTAGATAGGCTTTTCTTCATTAACCAGTAAGAGGGAGATCTCTCTTAGCATGCAGAAGGCACTGAGGCTCATTTGACATTGAGTTTAACTCAAATTAATTTTTTCTGTGATTACAGAAACTTTTGTTCTACTTCTGTTTCTTCACCATCTGTGATACAAAACCTGGCAAAGACTCCAATTAGTTTCCTTTGTGTTATTACTGCCACAAGCACTCAAATGATAAGCATTTATACAAAAGGAAATTCCTCTTCCTTTCTACTCTATCTCTAAGAAAACTGGTACTGACCTCACCCTCAAATCTTGTAATGTCAGGTTACAGCAACTGCATTACAGAAAAAGGGAACAGCAGATTAAGTCAATACAACACCTTTTCTGGCAAAACCTTTCCTCCAGTAATGAGCACCTCAGCCTGAGAGGAAACAGAGGGGAAGCACCTCACACCAAAAACGGGGAAATCCTGCAACATCTGCTTAAGGAGCACCAGCAATGGATTTAGGGAGTTCTCTTCTGAGGATATACAAACCCTCATTATGCTCCTAGATGTGTAACTCTCAAGAGCCACAAAGGTGGTTATGCTTTGCCTCAGTCAAGCAGGACAGAGATATCACCCAGCAAAACAAACACAGAACTCGGAAGCGCAAGTTAGTGATGTTTATTTACTTACTTAAGCTCTTCATTTATATATACACACACTTGCCTACTGTAGTGATCCTGATGGAATCCATGCAGGGCTGTGCTTAAGATGTCAAATTTGATTATTCTGGTAAAGCTTATCTTGGTACCTTAAACACTACAATCCCCTTATACAGAGTTTGCACACTGCTGCAATCATACCAACATTAAGGCAACATATTAACTTATATAAAAGCACATGCATACCTGAAGTAGAAACACTTTTTCTAGCACAGGCAAGCTCCACATTGTCAGTGTTTCTGTCCAAATGGGTGTGATCCATGACCAGGAATATAGCCTTGACTTTGGCATTTATTTATGCAGTAATTTGCCAACACTCCCTATGTCAACAGGTTCCCAAATGTTTACAGTGGATTCCTGAGGGAGGGTAGGGGGTAGCCCACCTGCTACAGGGTTTGTTAGATTCAAACAGGAGAAAGGGAAAGAAGAAATGTGACAAGTGGAGGATACATGGTGATGGATAAACCAATAAGGGTTAGATAAGGAAGGGGAGATCACAGACTTGCATCAAATCTGAGAAGCTTGAACTAAGCTCTAACCCCATTTTTTAGTCCACTGCACCCTTTCCTTCCCACAGATCAGAAATGTTGAACACTGCCAGGCTGCTGCTAGGCACCCCTACAGACCATGCATAATTTCTTTTCTTTCTTTATGCTAAAAGAATTAATTGCACATTTTACTGGAGCAGGATAGTACCTCAACACCAGCACCTTATGCTGAGGGCTGTACCACACAGAGGTTGATGGGTTTTACCATTTGTTATTTTTCCAGTTGCTTGCTCGCTAGTGCTTTGCACACTTATTTGAGAAACAGCACAAGCTTTCAAGTAGTTAATTAATCAAACAGCAGTTTGGTTTTTGGGGCAAGACAGTACGGCTTCTTGTGAGGTCTTCTGTATAACATCATTCTGCTGCGACACAAACGTCCAAACCATTTTGCTGTAGACTCTAAAGAGTGCACTTCAAAAACTCTACAGCCATAAGGGGTATAAAAATCATTCAAAATGGGTTCTTTTATCCTTTTTCCCTACCACTCACATCTGGCTGAAAACCTTACAAGCAAGAGCTTTGCCTGCTTCCATTTTCAAAAATTCTGTCTTTTACAATTGTACTAGAATTTAAACTAATGACAGGCACAATTTTATAATATGGCTGAGCCAGTATAATATCTCCTAGCCTTAAAAAGACACCCAATCCCATTTGCCAGGCACCCAATCCCATTTTCCTTCCTGCTCCCCTTTTGTTTCTGTGCTGATGTTTTTTAGGGAGCTAGACTGGTAGCAAACTAAACCTATCAAAAAAATTAGTAGTTTTTATGTGTTTGACTCCCAGAACACGCTCACAGAGGGTCAGCTAAGCAACATGGATGATGATGAGGAGGAGGAGGAGGAGTAACCTGTAAAACAGCAGCTCTCCATTTCATAAACTGAGCTCTACCAAGTAGTTTGTGTTATGGGATGACCCCACTCAAACATTGGGATGGATGGGATGGATGTCTCACTTAAGGAATGGATTGGGCTCTCTAAGTTAAATCACGTATAATAATGGTTCCAAACCAGACACCGTGGAAATAACCCATCTCTGTTTACAGATGCCTTGAATGCCAGTGAAAACATGAATTTTCATTGTTTTTCAATTCATTCTATACATGGTCCCAAAGTTAGGGGTATTGGTCTAAAAATTGCCAGCCTGCCTAACTTTTTTAGAATCTAGTAGTGCAATTTATTTTTTGCATTTGCTTGTCTACATCTTCCAAAAATAACTTACAATTATTAGGAAAAGTAATGGTTTACTATTCAGAATTACATCTATTATTTTCTACGCATCTCATTTTATGAATTAAAAATAAGCAAACAATCCAGTGAATACTGATCCCTCCCCTTCTTCACTCCTCCTCCCTCAGCCTTTACACACATTTATTCATTAGCTGCAGAAGAGACACTGAAGAGCATCAAGTACTGGCTTCAGGTGGGCAAGTATTTCACTTCATCAGGTGAAAAATACCTGGGAAAATGTCGGCATATAAAGTAACAGGTGTTCAGAAAGCATAGTTACAGTGCTTCTTTTCCCCTCAAAAAAACCTGCAAGTTCTTCTTGAAGTGTCCCAAAACAAGCGCGTACCTTCTTTGAGTTTATAGATCGTACACTTGAAAGAAACTAAAGGCAACAGCGTGAGAGACACTAACGTAAGTCACTCGAATGTCCATGACCCGAGCGACTCGGCACAAAGAGAAGGGCAGCGAGGGCCGATGTCGCAACTCCGCGGCGGCAGCGGCTGCAGGTACGGCCAGCGCACCTCGGGCTCCGCGGGACAGCCGCCGCGGGCTGCTCTGGGTCTCTCCTGATGCATGGGGCGCAGAGCTCAGGTTCTCCGCGTCGCGTATGCTCACACATGCCGAACTGCCCGGGGATGTGCTACGTCCACAGCTCCTTTTGGAGCACGGGATTCCACGCACCCACGGGAGGCGAGGCCAGAATCCCACGTGCCGGCGGCCGCCCCCGCCCGCGGTCAGGAGAGCAGCCGCCCCCCGCCGCACCTCCCCGGCTCTCCCTCGCCCCCGGGGCCGCAGCTGCTGCCCGCGGCCCCCACGCTGGCCCCGGCCGTAGCGGGGGCCGCCATCCCCGGGGGCCGCCATCCCGCGGGGGGCCACCGCCCCCGGCCCGGCGGGCGCTGATAGGGCGTCCCTGCGCGGAGGGGCGGGCGGAGAACAGCGCGGCCCAATGCGCGGCTCGGCGGCGCCGCGCCCGCCCGGCAGCCCCGCTCCCCCGGCCCGGCCGCGCAGGAATGCGGCGGCCGCCCCCCGCCCCAGTACCTTCTCCTCCTGCAGAGCACGCACACGGCCCAGAGCAGCAGGGCGGCGGCGGCGGCCGCCCCGCCGTAGGTGCCGAGCGGCAGCGTTTCGGGGCCCATGCTGGCGGCGCTCGCCTCGGTGGCTGCTGGTGCCTCTCCGCCGCCGCCGCCGGGGAGCAAAGTTTCGCCCGTCCTCCCGCTCCCGGCAGGAGAGGCGCCCGGCCGGCCGTCCCTCCCCGCCCACCCCGAACCCAGGGGGCTGGGTTTGGCTGCTCGGAGCCGGACTTGGCGAGCGGGCCCGGTGCGACCCGGCCGGCTCCTCCCCGGGGAGCGTCCGGCGCGGGGAGGGTCGCGCCCGCCCGCCCCCGCGGCCTCCCGGCGGCGGCGGAGGGGAAGCCCCGGCTTTCGGCTTGCCGGGAAAAGGCTGCGATGCGGTGGGAAGGTCCTGGAACGGAGACCCTGGAAGGATGGGGGGGCTCTCAGTGCTCCCCGCCCTTCAATCACTTTCAGCCGTCACGGCAACCCGGGAGGGTCTCAGTGCCCCGCAGACGTGGCCTCAGGTGGCGGCGTGGCGGTGGCGTGTCCCCAGTGCGAACAGTGCCAGACTCGGACAGGTAGCAGCTCTGGCAGCCCTTTGACCTCCGCTTGGTTTTGATAAAGATACCCGATACGTGTCCCCTTAAAAAGCAAGACATCCCACAGCTTCATAAAACTTAATTTGAGGTATGATAAATGAGATCCAAATAGCGGGGATTGGTTCTTAACGTTGTGCTGTACGAGAAGAAACTGGGTCCAGTCCTCCCACTGTGCCAGCTCCTCTGGTGTGTTATGGAGAAGAGAGGAGGAGGCAAGAGACAAAAAACTGAGGCGATGGGGACATGCCCAGCGTGAGGAAGTGGGATGAGGTGGAGTGGCAAAGAGGTGCAGGGAGTTCGATACTTCGTGGCAGGGCAGGGACTAACGAAATACCGGGGCAGCAGCAGTACCTTACAGCTCCACTGCCATTTGGTACAAGGTAAATGCTGCTGTGATGTAAGATACTCCTCAGTCCGAATTCACACTGAGAGATGGAGTAAGATCCTTCAGGCTTTGGAATTCTGGTTTGGTTGAATGATGACAGACAAGTTCATGCTCATTTTTGGCCACGTGCAGTATCATATGTTGTGTGTTTCATAAAGTTTGGTGGTTTAGATATTCCTTTCATCTTGGAAACAAATTGTAGAACACCAGTCTTCTGACTTGTCTTGTTGCAAGCTTTTTCAGAATTGCGGGGTCCCAAATGTATCTCAGCAGATAAAAAAGCCGGTTAACTAAAAACCTTCCTGACTTTAGCAGATTTCATCATTTTTAAGAGCTTGAGGCATATCTGAGGCTTTGCAGTCATCAGAGCTGTGTCTTCTTCCTCAGACATTCCTTTTAGTTGCATTGAAATACTTAAAATGCCGTTGTACTAATCAGGGAAAATCTAATTAGTGTCTCACATTAAAAGTGACCCAAATCTGAACAACATTTCTTAAAACCATCAGCTGTCTATCCCTTCTGAGATCAAAAAATGAGACACCCTTATTGTGCAATATGATACATGGAAGGAAACCATAAGAGAAACTAATGCTTCACTTGTAGTTCTTTTGAATTTTTTTCAGGTAACTGTATTTGAAATCCCCAGCTTGGGAATCCCAAGGGGTTTCTTACTCCTGTAAATTCATGGAAAAGGAGTAATTCAGAACTGAAAAGCATTGCACTGTAAGTCATTACATAAAATATTACTCATTTTACAAGTGACCTCTGCTGTAAAAATTTAGTGTTTCAGTTCAGTTTGGTGAGAAAGAGCTGTCCACATACAATTAAATAGCTGTGGCAGCTAGAGTAAGCCCTCATCCATAATCAAAACATCAAAACACCAAGATCACTGTAGTTCTGCCAAAGGGTGTGAAGAGGGTTACAACAATCTTTTTTAGTTTGCACTTTTTGTGTTTGCTGAAAGTTACTGTCTCAGGTCAATTGTAGATGAAAAAAAAAAAACCCATCCCACACTCCAAAAAGCATTTTGAACCACACCATGAGTATTTTGAAATACAGGGAACAAACCCTGAAACGTCCTAAGTCCCCTAAGAATGCTGAGTACTGTTCTGTGCTAACATTTAAAAAGTCCAAGAGGATGGATTAAATTCTTAACTAGTGAAGGAATCTCAAAGAGCTAGAAGCTAAACATGTTTAAATTTGATGTCTTATATATAGTATGAATTACGTCAATGCAAATCCAACTGGATGATATTTACACATAACGTACCCAGTTAAAATTATAATAGATGTGTCCATAGATATTGGCATCTCAACTAACTGGAGAAAGAGGGTGAGGCTGAACAGTTCCCTTTAATGTAGCTCTGGCAGGAAAGAGAAAACTAATTTAATTTTCAGAATGTACAAGCCTAGTCTATAGTGATATGGTCTCGTGTTGGAAAAGTTTATTAGGAATTGGAGGGACTTTCAGTTTTCAAGCTGTCATGAGATCTTTAAAGAGCTCTCGCTGCAGCATGGTCATAAGTGAGGAGAAAGAATGCAAATACCATTATATTTGGAAATGGATAATGTTATACTCCTGCTGGATACAGCTGTGTCCAGCTGTTATTCTTACTGGTGGGGTGTAATTGCTGTTATTCCATGATGGTAGTAGTGGCTCCTTGACAAGTTTCTTAAGTGTCCTTTGTCGGTATTGGAAAACTTCTAGAAACAACTGCAGGCTGGAGAGAGGTGAAGGCATTTGCACGTACTCACAGGTTTGGGGAGAGGGATGGAGAATTCATAAGGTAAGCTTGGAGGGCTTTTCAGTTGGACAGTTTTCAGAGAGGTTCCTAATACTATGGTAGTAAGCCTACAGAGATGGATAGATTTACAGATAGATAGATAGATAGATGCTCAGCTACATTTCTCCTGTTTAAATTGTGAACATTCTGTACATATGCTACAGTTCAAAATGCATACTGTGTGTATGTTTCATACTGCCAATGTTGTAAGATGATATAGATCATATTTTTTTGTCTTATGAAAATGCAGAAGACTCAAAATAAACTTTGAACAGTATATACTGCAATCTGTACAGTATTTTACACATCACAGTGTGATTTTGCTATATGCAGCACATGGACAAATGCCTGTTCTGCTGGGTAGCTTTCATGTGCACAAGGATTTAAACTCCCAGTCTTAGACAAGAGCAGATTCTCTACCATTGAAACACCAGTGACATATGTGTCATAAGCAACAGCGGGAACAAGGCTTACTTTTCCACTCACCCAGCACTACTCATTCAAAGGTTATTTCCAACAGCTTATGGCTTTGATTTGCTATAACCATTGCAGTTGCAATACTGCAAGGCCATTCTTGCCTTCAGTTTAAGGGTGCATGAAATATTTCAAGCAAAAAAAAAAATTATGTATTTTTGTGAACAATGCTAAAGAAAAATACCCATGGTAACACTTTTTGTGATGTTGAGAAATGGCAGTGGCATTCAACTTTGAAACGGGGTCAACAAATTAACCTCTGTGTCAAAGATAATCTGTCCAAATTTATTTGGGTTAAAAGCCCCACAAGAAAAGAGGTTTTGTATACTCTAATGACCTGCTGGACCTTTGGGGCTTCACTCCATGAAGATGCCACTGGAACTGGGTCTGCTTCCAGCTCTTAGCTCAGCAGCAGTTTTCTCTGGAAGTGAAGGTCTGAGCTAATAGAGATCAGGCTGAATTCAGGGCAATGAAACTAAAAGCCTTTTTGTTCCCTGCTCTCTGTCTCCCTTCCTGCTAGAATACAGGCAAAGGGAAATGCAGTGATTTAAGTGTAGGACAAAAAGGCTTACAGACCTTTTAAATCTCGCTTGATTCAAGAGTAATAATTTGATTCTCACTTTGTGTTCTCTCCTTAAAGTACACACCAATCTGCATTTAATGCTTTTGTAACACAGCACTGCAGGCTCTCTCCCATGGCCTCCTGTGTCAGTCACAGCCGATCGGCCTGAGCTCTGAACAAGATCCCACGCTGAGATGGCTGAGAAGTCCCACTCATCTGTCCCTGCACGTCAGATGTCTTGGTCCCACTTCCCACTGTCATGTGGGAAACATGCCATGCCAAACACATACTTGCTACATATACCAACATATGGACTCATCAGAAAAAAAAAGAAGCTGAGAGTTCTACAGGGACAAGGACAGGAATTGAATAGGCAAAGAGATCATGAATGGGAGCCAGGAAAGGGAAAAAAGGAGGATTAGGAACATATGAGGGGAAACTGAGGATGAATGGGCAAGATGAAATCTGGGACCCAAAGGAAATGAGATGACAGTAAGAATAGAAAAGATTTTGAGGAGAAATGTGACAGACTGGCAGCTGCCTCAGTGTAGAGATTGAGAAGCGAAATTGTGATATGACTCAAAGGTGAAATCCAAGAACAGAGGTGGAACTGGAAATGAGTGGGAATTACAGTGTGGGAGAGGAGAAGCCAAGAGGACTTACATAAAAAACCTCTGAGGTGGTTCCTACAGTTTGCAGGCTGAGTCTCACTGGGGAAGAAGAAAAGGGATTTGGGTGAAAAATTGATCCTGGGAAAACATAAAAGCAATGGGCAAGGCAATCAAGATAAGAAAATGCTACGTCTTCCTGGCTGCAATTTTACTTTGTACAACTGCAGAGCCTCAACAGACATGGTCCTGTTTCTCCGTACTGCCACCTGTGCCACAAGCCCATCTTTTCCCTTCTGTTATAGCTATCATGTGGTCACAGTGAGAACTGGTTACTTCCTAATCTGGAATAAAACTCATTCACTGAAGGCGAAGAAGGAATAGCTAGCATGCCACCAGATAAGCCGTTGATTGCGCTCATTCTGAAGCCGTAGAGTCTTTACCTTTGCAAGAAAATAGACTGGCAATCTAAGATGTGGACTATGGGAAAGTGAGACATCCTGTTCTGGGAGATAAATAAAGAGGGAGCTGTGTTACAGATGCCATGTGGAAGAATTTTCATATTTTCACTCAGAGTTTTTAATGAGAAAATTTTAATATACACACTTTTCTACAAGGAAGTGATTTTGAAATGAGCTTTACAGATAAACCTAGATTATGTAGTCAAAGAGACTGGAGAACTCCTGCTTCTTCTTTGTTGTAGATGGGAACCTGGTGAGGCAAGGGGATGACTGCTAGAGCAGTGACTGTCCTGGCTAAGTTAACTAAAGATTCTCCTTGATAGTTATATTTCATCCATTTCTGTGGATAATTTCTATACCATCATACCATGGCTAATTATCTGATAGACCCTCATTTTCTGCAGATCAATTTGAGAACTTAGGTCTGATTTGCCAAAGTGCTAAGCCCATCAAAAGCAGTACATATCTATAGTATCTAGCTGTAAAAAGCAGTGGTGTATTCAGTACTAGCCCTTTGAACATGTAAAGCACCCTTAGCATAGAAAACCCCCAGCATTTAACTTCCCTACTGATGAGCATCCATGAAAATATTAATGCTGGTGTACCCTAAACAGGATTTATATTTTCAATATGGTAAGGTAGTCAGTTGTATGCTCTGAGTGACATCACAAAATTTTGAAGAATGCTGTATTCCCTGCACAAGATTATATATTCAGAATTTTGCAAAGTTGTAGTGAAAAATTAATGTAACTATATTATACTTACCTTGATTAAAGGCCTACAATTCTGGGATTTTTTAACTTTCTAATAGGTGACTTTGTAACCTTCAAAATGTACTTTTTATTTTTCATTGCTATAATTCGGTTTAATTTGCTTTGGGAATACTGCAGTCTTTGCTAGCAGCAAATATTTGGGGCAACTAAAGAGTGTTTGTACTACTATAAAAACAAATATCATGTATTAACTCATTAGCTGGCAGGTGTATGTATATAAACAACATCTGGACATTTTTCATTTCTCTGGAGTACTGAACATAGCTATAGCTCCAATTGGAAGATAGGAGAGGGGAGGGGAGGAGAGAAAAAGGAATATGTGTAAAGAAAACTTAAAAGATTCAGTTCTCGCAGTCCTGTCCATTATAAGGATGAATCAGCAGTAGGGTGAATATCCTGTTCTGCAAACAGAAACAGTTCAAGAGAAAGTCTAAAGAGTACACAGTTACCCAAGTGAGAAGAATAAATGATGAAGACTGTAGATGAAAAATCCCAGAACTATGAAAAAGTGTGTTATTGATGGACTGTGATGCAAGACTATTATATGAGCCAAATGGTTAGACATAGAAGCAGTGAAAAAGGAGACAGTAAAATCCAGACAAGTTTGTCGTCATGATCAAGTTTGTCAAGGATGATCATACAACTGTGATTCCACCCACTGACATTTCTGAAATCCCACACATGGAAATGCAGGAAATGATCACAAACCAAAAAAAGTCAGTGACTGGGGTATTGCCCTAAAATGAGTAAGCATTCATGTCATGAATGCTAGCCATTGCAAAACGGGGCAGATGCAAAGTGTTTAAACAGGAGACTAGACTTCCTAAACTGAAATAAAATCAGTAATATACCCAAAAACTTGTGAGCTGTGTTGGCAAGAGCAAACAAAGTGGAGCAGTGCTGAGCAGATCAAAGTGCAGTAGAAAATGTTTCAAGAGCAATGCAAAGTTACTGCATACATAGAAGTTAATTAGCAATAAAACACAGGGTAATTATCAATTAAAATCACGTTTTATGTAAAAAAGTAGAGATATGCACCAGTTCTAAATGCATGTTTGCGTTTTAACATTCACACTGACAAGAAATGCAGTTAACAAATAAGGTTTGAAGGAAGAAAAGCTCACATAGGCTTAAAATGTGACTTGAATAATATGACTTAGACACACGATTTCTAAATCATGCTGCATTAGACTAGAGCTGACAATGATTCCCAGGGTGCTAACTATACTCCCGCACAACCAGTTTTTCTTCTTATCTGTCATTTCTGGACCATAGTTTATCAATATATTGGTGCTACAGCTTTTTAAACCATGCTTTTAAATTTGTGTTCTTCGGGTTTTGTTAATTACTGTGTTGCTTGTTCCTCCTGCATAGTATTAGTGGTCTTGCTGATCAGTCACATCATTAAGATATTATTTAAAATACTTGGATATTTTATTGTACTTAATAATTTGAATTAAGCCTAACTGTGAAAAACAAAAAGCAGAACTTTGTAACACAGTAAATTTTAAATGTATCTGCAGAGTCCAGAACTTGGCTTAGCAGACAGCAATTCAGAGTTAATGTGCAACCAGTTAAGTCAAAGGTACTTGATATTACTCTGCACTTTGTATAATTGACTTTTAAAAACCAAATCAGATTTACTTCAAGATGACTTGTATGTTTCTTCTTTTTTTTCCATTATTCTCTATGTTTATTACCTTAACTGTATCTTCTCCTTGGGAATGTCTTGACTTGAAGCTTATACCAGAACCTTTTGAATCTCTAAGTTCACCAGCAGATTAAAATCTGAAGCTGTTTTCTTCCACCTATCTGGGACATTTTTGACTGATCCTCCCATTCTTGAGATGAAGACTTCTGATTTGCCCACGAACCAGCTCCTGATCCACCACTTTTCAATTGCCCATATCAAAGTAAACTGAGTCGGAATGATTCTTCTGATATTTAATGAGCAAGGCTCAGCTTGTTCATGGGGCATGTACGTTCTTGCGCCAGAGATCTCAAAGCAGGCCTGGGGCATAGCCTAATGGCCCATCATTATGTTACTCAGATTGTGATCTTGTGCTGCAAATCTGCCAAAGCCTGAAGTAAAACTCTTGGTGTTGCTAAATGTGTGACTGCCTGTGCGTGGGGCACACCTATGGGAGGTGCTGTGATTAGAGGAATTGGGCGGAGTTCGGGGTGGAGTCTGTACTTTGGACTCTATCCTATATGGATACTTTTCCTAAATTAAATGTTCCAGTGAGTGGATGGAGACTGAGCTCAAGCAGGTCTAAAATGGGACCTCAGAAGTTACTTTATCTCAATTTCTCTCTAACGAGTGAAGCAAGCACAGACCCTTTAAAAGGGGAAGTGGGAAATAGGTATGCAGCCAGCCTGTGCCCACAGTCACTTTCCAGGTTTGTTACAGTCTAAGTTTAAACTGAGGCCGTGTGTACTTTGTTACTGAAGTATCTTTTAAGTTCCCCTTCTCTTTTTTATTTCATTGTTGCCAGTTTGAACAACCTATGGGGGATAGTAATCAGAGGGCCTTAGGTAGATGGGAGAATTTTCCAGTAATGTCCCTTATCCAAGCCCCTGGGAGACAGAAAACTCTCTGTGGGTTGGGTCTGGTCTGCATATCGGACCCTCCTTAGAAGGGAGTCTCCTATTACAGCTACCCTTCTTTTCCTGTTAGCAGAGGAGGTCTTGATGCAGGGTGCAGGTGGTGTTGTCTCAGGAGGCCTCACCACCCCAGCATATCTTTGCCCACCTCATCAGTTGTTTGGCCTTCTAGATCCAGAGCCCCATGCCTGTTGTAAAAGGTACCAGTCCTACTTGTCAAATTCAGAGAAGGAGGAACATTCTTCTTGGTACGTGCTGTGATGTGCCTCCAGCGTTCATCTTCAACAGACCCTTGGCTAACAGTCCTTTGGCTAATTACCCTGCAGGGCTCTGAGTCCATCTGCTTCTTCACCACAGCAGAGGTTCAAGACTCCTGCGAGTCTGAGACTGCAGCATTGCTGAAAACAACCGGTCTGTCATTTGCTCGTTCACTGAAATACTGCAGAGCCTGTTCACTTCTTCCTGTAGCTCCTTCACCTGGCAACACAGCTCCTCAAACACAGCTCACCTTCTGCAAAGTAACTCTTTGCCATCTCAACCTCTCAAATAAGCATCAGGCACTCCTGGCAGCCTGTGACCTGGAGAACTACATCTACCATCAGCAGGTCTGGCTGGCTGGAGGCCTCTGACATGGCTGGGTCAGTGACCCTTGCTACAGGGGATCGAGCTTGATGGCGTGTCAACACCACAACTAAGGAAGCTTTAACAACTATGCTAATAACACTGGGGCTAAAAGGATCTCTTTGCTCTTCCCTGCCAGGTACTCAGTCCTTTTGCTGCCTCTGTTGCCTCCACTTGAATGGTTGGAGAGGAGCTCTTCTTGCGTGAACTGCCGTGCAAACTGATGTGCCACACTCCATGTTGCTCACGGGCCCTGGAACCATTTAAATTTCCCGTGGTTGCTCCTGGCACTGCCCCTTCCTCATCTGATTAGCTGCGGTGGGCTTCCAGATCCTGACATGGCTCAGGGCTTCTGCAGGTGTTCCTGAACAGGAGAACCCCCCTGTACAGCTCAATCTCACCCCCTGGACTTTCCTTCAGTCACGGCCGCTTTGTGGACTTAACCACATTTTAATTCAAATGATGATTTCATACTTTGAGTTATACTCTGCAGAAGCTGGAGGAGTCAAAATAATATATTGTCAGATGCAGATGTCAGTGTTTTAACCAAAGCAGCAGAGGCTTCTGGTCATATCCCACGTGAGTGTGGAAAACCAGGCCAAAATGGAGCTCACAAACAACAATCAAATAAATGGCTACTATAAACTAAGCAAGCGAGGATGAATTTAAAAATTCCCTAACCAGGAAAGTAGTATTTTAAAAAGTAAAATAATTGTTTGCCTTGAAAAACATCTGTAATGTTCTGACTTTTCTTTCCTTATGGGAAGAAAAATTGATGGTGTATGGGTTATGACATGTCCTTGATGCAAACATTTTCTCTACAGAGAGCAAAGGCCTGATTTCCAGCTCAGACTGAAACTGGGTGTTTCCATTGTTTGCATTTCCAAACCTTCCTCTAGGCATTATTTTTTTTCTTCTGCCAGGTCCACTGTTCCCTGCTTTTGCTTTCTGCTTGATGTTTTGACTGTTTCTCTTTTGCAGATCACAGAATCATGGAACGACTTTGGGTTGGAAGAGACCTCAAAGATCATCTAGTTCTGACCCTCTTGCTATGAGCAGGGACACCTTTCACTAGACCAGGTTGCTCAGAGTGGCCTTGAACACTTAGAGGGATCACAGCTGGCCTCTGCTTCCAGAAACACCAAGTACACAATGGTATCTTCCTGCCCACTTTCCCCAGTTTTAATTTCTGGGTGAGCTGTGTTTTGGGCTGTGACTTCCTTTCTCTCCCATTACTCCAGATAAAAGCATCACTGTTCCAGCATTTGTAGGAGGAGGACCTGTGAAGGTCAGTAACCAGTTGCATCGTCTTCGAAGATGTGCCATCCCAACATCCATTATGCCCTTGTATTAAATTCACAAGCACTAAATGCATATATATGTATTTAATAGGCCCTTATAAGTTTCAAACTTGTATATATTCAGAATATAAATTATCATAGTTCTTTCCTTATTTTGGAAAAGGTCCCATTTAATTGAAAAACAAGTCTTTCCCATTGGTTTTTCCAATAACTGACAGATTTTTCTATACCCTCAGACCCAATTTTATATTACCTGACATAGGCCGGTTGAAAACCTAATGATACCCTGATCATTTTCTGTTGAATTCTTTATTCACTTCTGTTACTATTCACAGTTCTGTGGTATTATGTTGGAATTATCCGTAGAATTCCATGCATTTTTTTCATAGGTAAATTACTTTTAAAATGTAGAGGAAATACCTAATTAGCAGTACTGAATAACTGATAAATTTTGTGCTACTTGAGCTTCTCTCAAAATTAGAGTTTACTTCTATGTGCATTTAGATTTCTAACCCAGTGCTTGGCCTTTGGAGGAGAAGAAAAATTGTTTGCTTAAAGGATCTGTTTGTATCAGGTTATGTGTTTAAATATCCCAATAAATAGCTTCATTCTGTAAATCTTTAAGTAATATTTTTCATTATATATATGTTTTAGAAAAAATTTGGTCTTCATCTCGTCTACACTAACATTATCTTTAAAAGCCTGAATGGTCTCATTGAACCCAAATGGCGAGACTACTGAAGTTCAATGACATAGTGAGAGGCATCTGCTGGAAATTTTGCACTTGTAACAGATACTATTTCAGCACTGAGAGCAACACCAAGGACTTGAGCCTGTATGTCTTTCACATTTAGAATTCCTACCAAAGTCAGGGGAAATCTTCATGAAGCAGAAAAGTGTAACAGTTTAATTATTAATCTGCTGGAAAATGGCATGTTATTCTAACACCTTTTAAAATCAATACCTTTGTAAGTTTCTATCTCAACAATTTTGAAAGCAGTAAAATATGTGCAGGAATTGTTAAGTGTTTTTTCTTCTCTGAATCATAAAATTTTGCCCTTAAAAGTTTACAGAAAGTCAAATACTAGGCAAATATTTTCTCTGTACAATGGTATCCATCTTTCTACACTGTTTCTGTAAGCAAAAACTTAGGAAATTATAGAAGAAAACTACTAAATAAAATTCCATGTGTCAATTCACTTTTATTTTAAAAATAATTTTACCTGACACTAAATCAAAGCCTTAGATGTTGTGATTTATTGGCAGTGCAACATGTTGAGTTTCAAGTGAGCTGTTTGTCTCCTTAAATGGACAGGAGAAAAGACACTCTGAAATTACATCCAGAAGGTGTGAATAACTCTGGTACTTCTCACTCATTCATTGCTCAACAATTAGTTATTGCAGATAGGAAAATAAGGACTTGTGTTGAAAGTGTTTGTAAATGACTTTTCCATTTTTTGACTAATTATATTAGTTATCTCTAAATGACAGCAAATGGAGTGAGGCAACAACCATATCATTCATCACCTGGTATGCATGCGTCTCTCTCTTGCCTGCAATACAGGTATGCCAGGATGGAGCTATGACCCAGAACTCTGAAAAGTAGGTATCATCATACTGGCTACCACAAGTGGCCCACTTTTTTTTAGGAAGTAATTTCTATCAAAAGTGGTAGTGTAAGCAACTAGATCCTTGCAGAAGTTGGTTACAGAATAATTTGTGTAAAGGCTGTCTCCTATATCCGAGGGATATTGTGCTTCTGCTTGGAACAATGAGAAGGTGTGGTCCTTCCCGAACACCTGATTTTACTGTAATATTTAGTATTGTAACTATGGACTTAGTTACTATTATTATTATTATTACCCTATTAATATCCCACCACGTGCATTTATAGGTCTTGTTCATGTATAATAATGATTGGAGTTAGAAATGTCTGATGCTGCTAAACACTTGGCCCTTAGCCTTCATCTTGAAAGGTTTTATGGTCACACTTAGCTTTGAGCATGTGAGTCCAAAGTGTACGTGTATTACGGCTCCAACATCTTGGCAAAGAGCTGCTCCAGCTTGGGGGCTGGGTGCCTCAGCTCCACCTTAAATCTTTGGGTCTGGTCCAGCGTTGTGCCTTGGAAAGGTGCCAGGTCAGAGTCCCTCAAGGTTGAAGTTCTTCCCTACATTCAGGAAAAGGCAATAACGCAGGTCATAGCAATGCAAGGCTGTTCACACATGTCAGCAAACAGTTCTGTACAGAAGGAGCTGTGTCTTCCCTGACAAGGCACTTCAACCACTGGGTGGTTCAGATTGATCCAAAGAGTCAAGAGCTTTGGTTCTTCAGCTTGGACTGAGCAGTCCAAGTCCACTAATTTATTTGATGTTACACCTCTATAAACAGCTGCCGAGCACAGACAGTGCTTGTTTTGACTGAGAGGTAATATAGGTTCAACAAAACATGGAACTAGATTCCAGACTACTCAAACCAGTCAAAACAAGTCAAGTGTCTTTCCAAAGCCCAGCCCGCACTGTCCTCCCTTGCTAAAAGGCTTCTCAGTGCTGCAATTTGGCAGTCAGCAGGCTATAGCACTGAGAGAGAATTTCAAATTCAAAGACCATTCCAATCTTAAAATGTCAACAAAACACCTGCTCTTTCAGTGTCAGGAGGCCACTGATGAAACACAAATGCCATTTTTAATTAGGTACAGATTACTAGATGGGAAGTTTGAATCACCTATGTCAAATTTTTGGTGTAGACTTATAAAACAGTGAGTGCTTAGTTTGCCAAAACACTCAGGAAATGCCTTTTAAGACAAGTTACAGGTAATACTCAGCAGAACAGACCCAGCAGTGCCCTGCTGTCTTTCCTGTGACAAGCAGAGTATTGATGCCCAACATCTCCACTGCCTCAATCAGCCTCTCTTTTAGATGTATGGCATTTTGAAAAGCAGTAACTAACACTAGGTCAAAACCAGTTTATTTTCTCTGACAATCCCTTCTGATACCGTTCACAGGATAGAAATGCTTGTGGCACAGGATTATCGATAAGTGCTGCATGCAGAACAAGTCTTTAGTTTCAATGAGCATACAGAACCTGTGTCACTTAGGTTCTACCTGACTTTGTGATCTGATGCTTGAATTGCTCTTACAGGGTTTGCTTTCAAGAAAACAAAACAAAACAAAACATTGCTTTATGGAAAGCAAACAGTAAACTCAAGCTGTGGCTTGGGGTGCCAGATTGGTCTTTCGGAAACAGGAGAGTAATGCAGCAGTAGTAAAGGTTATACAGAGAAATCAGTTTATCCCACCCATGGAGATTTTGAGCAGCTGTCTGACCTCATCCTGAGTCGATGATGGTCCTGTTTCAAGTGAGAAGGCACAGTAAAAAATGTCCATAAATAACTTCCAAACACATGAAATGTGTGTCCTTTTCTGCTGCATTCCTAGGATTACTGAAATTAACATTCTGATTTGAAAAAGAAAAGCAGTTGTTAAGCCTGGATATTTAAACTGAACAAAAGTGTTTTCCCAGTAGTGACTAACAAAAAAGGAAGAACAAATATAGATTTTAATACTGGTTTATTAAAATTAAAATGAAAATATACATGGCCGCAGAGAGCTACAGTGGGGATGTCTCTTTCCTCACCAGTCCACAGAGGTTAGCACATATGGTAGCCCACTTTGCATTGCTTGGAAACTTTGTCACAACATTTGCAAAAAGTGATTTGTGTTTTGGGACAATAATTCATTTTTTAGAAACTTTCTTTTTATTCACTGCTAGAGATGGGCTGAAGCCAGTTGTGCCTGAAATGAAACCAAAAGCCTCATGAGCAGATGGCCTAGCATGTTCAGCAAAAGTGCTATCTGGAAATGTGATGTTTTCTTCACTAATGAAGAACCTTGAGGACTATCCTCTCTGTTTACCATCAGCCTCTGAATGTGTATCATTCCCTTATTCTCACAGGCACTGCTGCAGATGAGATATAAGGAGTAGCACTAAGATTTAAAAGTCACATTATATTTTTTTGTTCTATATTAATTGTATTAGATTTGTTTTGGTTTTTTTGCTTTCTTAATACTTAGCAGCACAAATACTTCTAAGGGTTCACTTGTCTATATATATGAACTGGAATATATCTGCATATGTAAATTAAACCACACTAAATGGACATTATGATATCCCTTTCAGTGTCCTTAGCGTAGGCTACCTCATCTGATTTTTCTCCTAATTTATTCATTTTAGGGTGGGGAGGAAGAGAAGGAGACACAGTTCCTACTTGCTTTCAGCCATTCTCAAGGTTAAAGCTTCCTTCTCCATCCACTCCTTTCCTCTGGTTAATGTAATGTTTGCCTGGCTTACAGTGTCAGATCTCACAGCAGCTCCTGCCATATCATCACCTACCATTTCAACACAGCCTATTATGTTCAAGATCAGGACACTTAAATGTGTTTTAATGTACAAAGATGAGTACGTAGGTGTCTACTGATAGGGTGGGTAGTTAAACTCCCGTTATGGTAAATGGTGTCCTTGAACAGACAGGCATCACCATCATAAGTTCTGGGCTCCACTCAGCATAACTCTTCAGTAGGCAGCAAGGGGACATCGAAAATCAGATGTAGATACCGGCAAAAGAAGTTTAAGCTATTAAGTATGGAACTGAATCCCACCCTGGCTGATTGCCAGCAGTACTTTTCCTTTCTCCCCAATATGGTCACTCAGTCCTTTCGTATTTCCATTTCACTTGTTTACGTGCTCCCCTTGCTCCTACATGCCTTGTTTTGTTGTCTCATATCATCATTTGTTCTGGAACAATGTGTTCAAAATCTGCTCTTGAACAAGACAACCTTTGTTCGTACCTGGTTGAACTGTCGCTCTGATAAAGTGCCTTCCTCCTCCTGACAGTAAGTTTGACAAGAATCATTTATCCTCTCACTTCAGTGTCATATTTAATGTACAAACATGCTTGTTTGTTTGTTTGCTTGTTTTCTGAGGGAGGGAGATTTGTCATTAAATTTTGGTTCTGTTAAAGAAAAGTGAATTTTTAATGACTGATTAGTGTTTTAGCTATCAGTTTCTAAACCAACACTGCCTACAGTCTTGTTAACATGCCTGATCCTCAGGCATGCTGATTTTTAAACCCTTTGCAATCAAAGAGAGCTGTGGAAGTTTAATGTGTCTTCTGATTTCTGCGAAGGGTTTTCTCCATGGTGGTTTGTGACTGTGTCTATATGAACAGCAAAACAACAGTGCAAGAAAGAGTTCACAGAACCTGTGTGCAATGCACAAATTATGATGATAACACTGAAGAATCCTCACAGTCCCCCAGATGTATCTCTCCAAGCAAATATGAGAAGGCTAGCTCACATACAACAAAACTGTATGCTGTATTCTAAGCATCATTGAGCTAGTTTAAATCTGGAGTGATTTCATGTACTTTACTCCAGCCTAAGTGAGATCAGGATATGCCTGTGTGATCAATACAGTAGGCATGTTGACCTAAACCTTCTGGAAATAAATAAATACTGTCAGGAACAGTCCTCTTGCGGGGAAACAGACAAAACCACCTGACTTTAAACAGACTTTTAAAAAACACATCTCTTATGAAAGCTCTTGGGAGCAGGAGTTCTTTCAGTCTCCCAGGGCATAGCAAGCAAAGCAAGGTAAGTTATCTTGACACCAAGTCCTCGAGCAGCAGATCTTTTGGGGAATGAACAAAGTGCTCTGTAGAGCCAGCCTGGCTTATCATCAGAGTCATCTGTATCCTTGAAAAGTACAGCTGGGGTTAGGGAAGCTGCAGAGAACACTTATCTTAGACTGACATGCTTCTCCAAGCAAAGGAATCATCATGACTTCAGTTTCAGGCTAAGTATTTTCAGTGCTCTTTGCTCCTGAGGGGAGTTTCTATCATAACCCATTGATTTTCATGGAGGTTATTGCTAGATATAAAGTTGTTGGTTTAGTTCTTTTCTTTTAATTACTTTTTCCTTTAAAAAAGAGAGAAACGTACTTGAAAAAATTCCATGCTTTTCAAGAACCTTCCTTATTACACTAACCCTGTGTGAGTTATTTCCAGCAATCCTGAACTTTAATCTGGGAGTCTTTATCATATGAAATAGTTACTATGTTGTGCAAATAAATATATCCATATGAACGTGTACAAATTTCAAAAAATATTTCTTTCCACTGTTTTGGTAATCTCATGTAATTCATTGACACTTTGGGAGTCATGCAATTTAATGCAAACAATACTCAGTTTACCACTCTGCCAGGAGAAATAAGTCTGTATTGTAAAACAAGAACAAAGGCTATATTTTTTTTGTCCTGGTTTTCTGATTCCTCATTAAATAGTAATTTACTTTTGACAGCTGTTCATTTTTAATTTTGGCCAAATGGAAGCATAGTGGAATGATGTTTCTGACATTCTACCTATTCAGGATTACTAAAAATGAGGGAAGCAAATGTTAAATCCACAAAACCATACAGAAATGAATTTTTCGTTAATTTTTTTCCCCCCAGAGAAAGTTAAAAAGAGATTTTCCCAAATGTGTCAACTGAAATTCTTATAAAACTTGACGAGACTCTGCTAAGTGACTGGAAGCAGGAAAAACTGTTGCAATCCTGTGGTGAGTCAGTAGGATGTTGAGAGGCTGGTATTATTGGTTCAAGTGAGGATACTATTCTTTGTACTTCCTCCAGCAATTCATATTTACAAATAGCCCATTAGTGCAGTTTTGCACCACAACTCCACAGTTTTGGTTTTTTCTTTTTTAAAATCATATTTGTGTAAGCTAAACTAGTGGCATACAGACTGGGGAGTGGATGGCTTCTACTTTTCATTCATATGTGCTGGCAACAGAGAAGTTCACCTGTGTTCCAGAAGAGAAATGTGAATGCTAAGGAGAAGACACATGGCTCCACCAACACTTTCAGGCTGGTATTTCTGAAAGAAGTAGTTCAAAAGCTAACATTTCATCAGTTTATTTACTACAAGCCAGAGTCTGGTTTTCTCAGTTGGTTGTTAAACAAAACAGCTGTCTACTACACATCTGTTTACAAAATGTATTACCAGATTGTGCAATGAGAGATTAGGGAACCTTTTTTTAATTTGAAATGAGATAGTGCAGCAGTCTTAGATCCAGTATCTGAGCCTGAATCTTTGCTTTGCTGTGGAACAGTGCTGACTAAGTAATGATTGGTATCTTCCTACCGTCCTGCTTAGTGATCAGACACATGACAGCAGCATTTGGTCACATTGTTTGAAGCTTGGGGAGACAAGTGATCAGAAGAAAAGTCAATGGAAGATTTATCCTAATTTAGCAAACTATAGCAAATACATTGATTAGCTGCTTATGTATTTTACAAATCGTGATTGAGAGGCCTAAACATAGCATTTGAAGACCAGTGACAAGAGGAATGTTGTTGTCCACAATCTAAGCCTCCTCTTTCACCATGGACTGAGGTGGGCTAATTAACCTTTCCTTTCTCATGGACTAGGCATGTGCTCACAGATGGATATTGCCCTTCAGCTCATATGAGATAAATAAAAAAGCTGCAAGAATCTCACGGAATGTCTGAGACCTGAGTTCTGATTTGAGCCTAGTGTCTATTTGTGTAGCTTCTCACTGCCTTCTTTCATTTTCTCCACACTTTTGCATGGGTTGAAAATAATTGCTTCACTTGTGAAAGATATTGTGCTAAAAAATACTTGCAAGGTCTTTGAAGATGTAATGTGCTGTTCCATTAAGTCAGTGACCCAAACCCTATTTGAACTAAGGCCTATCTGGTTGCTTTCTTTTAGGTGGTTGTGTTATGAAGCCCCAAAAAACCCCAGTCATTAGAAAGCTCTCAGTAGCTGTTCTCTGAAAATCAGAGCCACTGAAGAGAGTTGCAATACCAGTTGTGTTCAGATGGTTGTCAAAGTGGATCTGACAGAGCTTACTGGAGGCAACAAGAAGCAGTCGCTTTCAAAAAAAAAAAAAGATAACAGAGAAAATAAAAGAAATCAAGATGTTAAATAGTAAGAGATCAGAACAGACCTAATCTCCTGTAACTAAACTCTTTCCCTCAGTCAATCTGGACCTCTTGAAATGTGCAAGGAGATCTGTAATCAAACTGGAATGGCTCTTGCCGTGACAAAGTTTCTGGCTGTGTGTGTTAACAATTATTTTTTAAGAATAAAACTCACTCCTTTATGTCGTGGAAAATTCCCACAACTTCTCATTTCTCAAGGGGAATTCCAGGCACACCAAGTGAAAATTGTTTAAAGGAACATCTGTTTTGTCTCATAAATTATATGACAACATCTTAATAGAAGCACAATGTGCCTGTATATATTTCTGTGCTTTCACCCATTAATTACAGAGAATATTAAGGTTCTATTTTACTGTACCTAAAACATCTGGTGCCAAAAGAAGCAGCATGGAGACGGGAAGCATGGCTATGTTATTAGACTCAACAATCCCAAAATACTGATCAGCACTTAGTACTGTCTGTTGTTTCCATATTGAGTTAGTATTTAATGTGCAACTCATTGACATATATATATTATGAAGTATATATTTTAAATAAATATATAACAGTGTTCTATCCTATTGTGCAGTATTTTTAATAAACTCAATTTATAATAGTTAACAAAAGCATCATGTGGTCTAAATTCAGCCAGCTTTTGTATCCAACTTGATAACACACCCAAATTTTAATCTGGTGTCCCTGAAAACACCTGCAAGACTTTCTCAGAATCCAATACTACACCAGGAAGAACACTGAAGCCAAGCTTTTCATTCAGTCCTGTGGTCTTCATGTGCTAAACAACCAGCAGATGCAGAGCAATCAGCCCTGTCACAGTGGGAGCGATCCGTGCATCACGTTTTCAATGACCACAGCCAAGGCACAATGTTGAACACTGTGTAAGAGTGAGAACCAGCACTTCAACATTTTGACCTGACTTCCCAGCCTAAGCTGGCCACAGCAATGCTGGGAGAGAAAAGCAAATGACTGGGAATATCTACAGGTTTCTAAAGGAAGGCTTCCTCTTTATGTAAAACTAAAACAGCTCGAAATTCCAGCATCTGTTTTTATGCTTTAAATTACCCCAAGTAGTTTCTTCATTTTCCAAAATTGCACTTCCTTAAAATGCCTCCTATTATACTATTACATTTTATTGTGCATTAAACATCTGGTATCAACAGCCTAAACAACAAAAAAGCATGATTATGCTGTCAGACTTAATAATTCAGAAATATTAACCAGCTCCTATACTATCAGGAGTTTTTTCATGCAAAATTGGCCCTTAATGTGTATTTTACACTTATGAGACTTTGCACATACCAGCATAAGATAACAGTGTTCAATCTTTCATGTAACTAACAGAGTTAATTTGCCTAAATGAAATCACTTTATCAGCAATACTCTTGCCCTGCAAAAACCAAGGGATTATCATAGTCTGTTAAAACATACCAAACTGTGATCTGGAAAATGGGGGCAGGAGGGACTTCTTCTGTGCAATAATAGATTAGGAAAGCTATTTAGCCTTAAGCAAACTTGAGAGCTATGGAGGCTGAACCATGTGGAAGGAGACCATAAAGCTCCTTGCCTGTTCAGTAACCAAATGACTGCTGCTTAGTTAGCTGTAAGCTTCAGTTTGAGACCTTTTGCTCCCATATTTAATTAAAACATCATTGTCATCTTCTGTGAGTACTGAGCTGTAATACTGCAGGCCTATTCAAGATCTGTTTCTTAATTGGTCTTAAATAGGTTAATTGCAATTCAAAGAGCAAGTCATTACCAGTGGGATGCAAGTGTATGATGCAATGGGACAGAGCATGAGCTATTGGCTGTAATGCCTGATGAGCAGCATAGTTATTATTTTAAGGTTATGGTTGGAAACATTATTATTACATAGATTTCTGGAGTTTCCTTCACCAGCCACCTCCTCTTTCCTACTTTTGCTCTGTGAAATCTACCCCTGCAGCTGTTACAAACTTCAAGTTCACTGCTTGTGTGTGTCTGCACTAATGAAAGGGCTGGGAACCTTTGGTGAGTAACACTGATAATGGGGGGTTTAAGAGGCCTTTTTCTTTTCTTTAATAATCAGTTGCAGTCTCAAGAGAACAAAACCAGTGTGAGTACCTGTGACGTCTCACTGTCTACAGAAAACAGCCCTTGAACTCCCACGGGGTCCCCAGATCATCTGTGTGAGAGTGATATGAATATGTACCAGGGATTTAATGGCAATGTCATTGCATTATGAACACTTACAATCAAAGCATTTGAAAATGTCACTGCAAGTGTTTTCTGACTTGTCTAATATCACTTGATTGAGTAACACTACACAGCTTTGTTTCTCAGTTACACAAACAGGTACTATTAATACATTAATGTTTCAGTGTGGTGGGCTGTGGATAGCCAGCCTTTTCAGGAAATCTTGAAATAGTGTTGTATCTGGAAAATGTATAGTTATATAATCCTCAGAAAGCCTAAGTAATTCAGGCATTCAACTAGATAGATACAGATTTTGCATTAATATTTTAAGGAAAGTTGCATTTTTAATCCTTTTACTGGCTTCTAGTCCTGCCAGGCACATAGTAACATCCCCTGGAAATTGAACAGACAATAATGTAAACTTTTTCAAGAGGCAACAAGACTACTATCTTCCCCAAACAACCCAAAGCACAAGGGACTGGCATGTGCCTTGGCATGAGGGAAAAAAAATCTAACTTCTCTGGCCCTTGCCTTCACTTTCACTCATGTCTGCTTCAAGCTGCAGGTCCTGGTACAATTGTACCACCTGCCCTCTCAATGGCTGTAGTCCTGGGAAGCACAACACTCTCTCTTCTGTATGTTTCAGAGTTTTATACCACTCACAGAAGTCCTGGCACTATATGAAGGCATTTGCAGTAGCAAAGTGAAAAGAGGTATTCAGGGAATCTCCAAAGCATCTAAGGCCAAAACTCTGTTGGGGTATGGCTTTCTCAGATAAGAATTTGACATGGAGAAAGCAAAAGGTATTCAAATTGTGTATTTTAGTTTCTGAGGCTGAAGGGCTTTCCCATGGCTTTTTGGACATTTCCCAATGCTGTTTTCCTCTGAGATGTTGCTCTTTAGCTAGATGCCTTGAACAGAGAACACTGTGTCCCCAGCTTCACTCTTAGCTTTCTGGTCAGTGTAGTCTCCAAAGAGCTTAGCTGTCAGCAGGATTCATAGATACAAATTTGATGCAACTTGGGGTTAAACCATGAATTATTTTCAAAATTAGGACAAAGGTCTTAGTTGGCATTGAAAAAAAGGTATCAGGACAGTGGAGAGCTGAAGTGCAATTCTGTATTTCGGAAGTTCCTGTCTCTTGCTGTCCTGACTGGTACTTTACTGGTTGGTAATAGCTCTTGACAGTAGAGTTTTCTGTCATGACCAGATAAATCTGTATTCTTCCCCTTATTCTTGCATTTGACATAATAATTACCTAAAGAGCTTGTTTTCAAGGAGGTACAAAAAAAGCATGTTTAACATGGCTGAGCAAACACCCCAAGCATGCAGGCAGTGGCAATGTAGCAGGTGGATGGCAAAAAGAAGGTTATTTTTAGGACTTTGCAAAACCTAAATCTGAAGACTCAAAGCATGTCACATAGGTCACTGAACAGCTGTTAGACTGTGAGCATTCTCAGTCTGCATTCAAATCAGTGAGCTGGAGGTAAAAGAACAGATTTTCAAATACTGTATGTTCTCCTTCAACTGCTTTTGTTAATCATAGAATTATATAAACACAGAATGTTAAGGGATTGGACTTTAGTATTTTCTAGTCCTCCCAGTGCCGTGTGTAGGGATGCCTCACATTTGACCAGGTTGCTTAAGGCTTTATCCTACCTGGCTTTGAATACTGCTGCAGTTGGGGTTCCCACAACCTCTCTGGGCAACCTGTTCCAGTGCCTAACCACAGCCCACAGTGAGGAAATTTCTTCCTAATATTGAACCTAAATTTCCCCTCTTTTAATTTGAACCCACTGCTCCTTGTCCTATCGCTACAGCTCCTGATGAAGAGTCCCTCTCTGGCTTCCCTGTGGGCCCCTTCAGATACCGAAGGGTTTGCATTGAGGCCTCCATGCAACCTTCTCTTCTCCAGGCTGAACAGCCCCAACTCCCTCAGCCTGTCTGTGTAAGGGAGGTGCTCCAGTCCTTTTACCAACTTTGTGGCCCTCCTCTGGACTTGCACCAACATTTCTGTGTTCTTCTTGTGTTGGGGGCACTGGAACTGTGCTCAGCAGTTCAGGTGGGGTCTCACAAGAGCAGAGTAGAGGGGGAGAGTCACCGCCTTTGACCTGCTGGCCCTGCTCCTTTTGATGCTGCCCAGGTTTCAGTTGGCTTGAAATATTACAACTCTGAAATTTTGCAACAGTTGAAACTTTTCAACTCTGAAAAAGTGGCAGCCCACAGTGTGTGGGATTCATTTGACCCTATAGATATCCACAGAGGAGACTCTACATATGAGTTACTTAAACCCTTTGTTAGCAACAGAGAGACATACTCTTTCAAGGTGTGATCCATCCTATCATAAAGCAGATGTCAAAGACAGGTCAGATACATTCTCCTTTTCTCTTGACCACTGAAGAAGCCAAGAAGAACAATCCCATGAGTTACTTCAGATGTCCAAATTTTTTGAGATTGTACAGTCCTTATACCTTATACCTTATGTTAAGAAAGTCAGACCACATTTTTTATTACATTAATGTTCAGGGAAACTGGACTCAGGAGAACACTAAGCAATAAAACCCAAAGAGAAGGTGTTCACCAGCTAAATAGGGTCTTTAGAAGTCCATTTAGATGACAACGGCAGTATGAGGACTGAAAGGAAAACTCAGTCTCAAACTTTCCAGAGAAAGTGTAGACAAATAAAATATCATTAGTCTTGAGTCTTTTGGCAGTGGGAGGATCAGCATCCTCCAAAACTGCCAAGAAAACAAGTAATAGAATTATTGCTGATCCCTGCCCACTGAGATTTAAGGACTTGCACAAGTCAGGGTTTGCAGGCAGCAGTAATATCTCCCATCAGAGCAGCTGAGAAATTGTCATTGAGGAAAGCCATTGAGAAAGCCACAAGATTTTAAGTACACAATTCTTTTCTCTAAAGCATTCTGCTTTTTCAAATGAAGATGGATGCATTCCGAGCTGAATATAAATGGAGAACACTTGCCTGGTTCCACAGTACTCACTGATATAAGGCCGTGTTTCATGCACATTTAGCGGTACACTATTAAATGGCCTTTCTTGTATCAGTAACAAGAATGTTTGTCGTAACAGAGAAGAAATTGTGTGAAACAGCTTTTGAGGGCTGAGAAATTACTCAAATATGAATAGAGCTGTCAAGAATCATAACACCATAGGAGAAAATCTGGGTGAATTCTCTGTGTTGATAGCTGCTCTAGAAGAGGACACACAGGTTCTTGTACAGGAACTTTTCTAAACAGGGAACAAGTTGTAGAAAGAAGTATCAAGTATCATGATGAGGAGAGAATGCCATGAGAGTCTTGCACAGAGCCTCTTCTAGAGACTGGAGGCTGGAGAAAAGGCTGGAGCCCCTTCTATTTGAATTATAAATAATCTGGAAAGAGGGGTGACAAAGTTGCAGATGATTTTAAACCATTCATGGTAGCAAATGTCTACAAGGGGTTACAAAAGGATCTCACAGTACTGAATGACTAAGAATAATATAGGAAACTCAATATCCATAAACACCAAATAATGCACATAGGGGAAAACAATCATGAACTATGCATACACGGTGAGATGATATAATTTAGCTGCTACTGCTCAGCAAAGAGCACTCATTGTGTGTATTAAAAGTCAGAGGCAATAAAAAAATCCCAGATAGATTGTTAGAAATTATTGAGAAAGGAACAAAAAAAAAAAAGCCCCAGAAAGATCATTATGCCATCATGAATCCCCGTGTGTCCCACGAGTTCTGTGTGCTATTCTGGTTCCTTCCATATCAGGAAGGATACAGCAGAAGAAGAGTGTGAAAATGGTGATCAGAAGAACAGAGAAAGGCTTCCTTCATGAACAGGGATTAAATAGGTTCAACTCCCCTCAATCTGGAAAAGGAAAGTTTGAGGGCAAGTCTGTAAAGTCACAAACATCATGGAGATGAAGAACTAGGAACAGCTAGCAGTTGCCTCTCTGTTATAGAAAAAAGTGCATAACCAGGCAGCAAAACAAAAATACATTATTTTTTACATGGTAATTAAGTTGTAGAGCTCATTTCAAGGATATCATAGAGTCTGTACACGGGTGTTAAAATAGGGCTGTGTAAATGGAAAGATGTGGCTGGCACATCCAGCCCATAAAGTACATAAGACTGCACAAAATGGGAGTGTGTTTGAAGGGAGTGTTGTGATGAACATGCTCTAACATTGTCATATAGTATTAAAGAACATGTACTGGATAGAATAAACTGTGGCCTGACCCAGTATGAGAAGATGTACAGAGTCCAGTATATCCCAGAAGCTTTCCTGGCTTTTATCGTCTCTAGTTAATATCAGTTTGTGCCTGTCTGGTAGATACAAGAGTCTAGAACTAGCTGGGGATTTCTCTATTTGAGAAACATCTTTAAGAAAACAACACTGCCTTCATGTGCCACATGGGATCACTTAAGATCAAGTAAGAATAAAGAAGAGGTTTTTATGAAGAGAAAAAGATTAACAGTGACTGTTACTGGCCTTGTTTGGGGGACTGGAGGGAGATTAGAAAATCTCAGAAATTTCAGAAAACAGATTTTTCTTTCACTCTCTTAATAAACATCCAAACTCTGTAAGGCAGTAAGTCCTGCTGTAAGTTATGTCCTACCTATCTCTGGTAATAGATGCAAACATCTCTCCTTATGGTCTCTCTTAATGATGGACATTCTTCTTTGCAGACATTTTGCTCATTTCTGTTTTTAGAGATGTTATAAATCTTACCTCATGCTTGGTGCTAAAACTGCTTGCAGCAGGAATGGGAAAACAATGGTTGCAGAAAAGATTATGCTTCAAGAAATTAAACTAACATAGTACCAAAGCCTTCTGTAGCAATAATTTTGCTGTGTCCCAGTATTTGGGGTCTTTGTGCTGTGTTATTTCCCACATCTGGGCCTTGGCAGGTGGAGAGGTGCACTTAGCTTCCTTCAGCTCCGTGCCATTACTCTGTATTTGTTTTCATTGTTTGCACAGATGTAACTGTAAAAACTTTACTTGAATGGGAGCTGTGAGAGCTTGGGAAAACCCACCTGGAAAACCAGCTTGTTTTTTTAATATATTTTGTTCAGAATAGCTTACCAAACTTGTAGGCTTAGGGAGAGCTTAAACAAAACCAGTGTAGAGTTTTAAATGGGGGAGAGTGGAAAGGCTCATGAAGCAGAAGTACAAAATCATAGTGAAAACATGATGGCAAAGAGTTAATGGGGAATCAGAAGCAGACGGTGCCAGTCATCATTGATTTTGCAGATGAAATGTACAAAGAGTGTAGAATGGGACAGTGGAACCACCAAAAGGTGTCTGACCCCTCTGCCCTGGAGAGGATACACACCTGCTGCCCTCCTGCCAACCTGCTGAGGCCGTGGGAAGTAGGCTGGACTCTGAAAAATGGCAGTCTAGGACTAAGGATTCAGTGAGACTCGCAGATTCAACATGGACATTTTGTGTCTGCTGATGACAAGTGAAGAGTGTCACTTTAGAGCTGGCAGCTGTGAAGAAACTGTGGCTTTGTAGCAGCAGCAGCACAGATGCTCCAGGCCAAAGATGGGCTTTCAAAGGACCCACGAAATTCTTCGCATGTGGAGCAGGGCTGTACAGATGTGCTGTAGAAGTGAACGGTCTGAAAAGGAGCACAGAGAGTTGTTCCTGGCCATGATTCACTAGGAGGAAAGAGCAAAGTTTCAGTGTTCAGAATGAGTCTAATGAACTCAACAGCTTTCCTGTCTAATCAATGGGGGCAGGAGCACCTCTGTATACTGTCTGCACAGTTACTGTTATAAGTTCATCCTGATTGGTCAGAAATATTGCAAAAAAATCTGTGATAAGGTCATGGATTGAGGAGTGAACAATTTTTGCTTTTGTTTCATTTGGAAAAGCAATATTCACAGCACCCTAGATGTCTCCATATTATTTTCATCCCCATGAATCCTCTTGTTTCCCAAGTGGAGCAAGGGTCTACACTTCAAAACTGAACTGGATGCTGAACAATAATGAATAGAAGGGAAAATTTTCCAGCAACTTATAAATTTCTGATCACTTAAAACCAGAAACACTAGTGCTTCCCATCTTCTTTGGAAAATAAAGTGCATTCTAGGATGAAATCCCCAAAGATTCATTTCTGCAAAGGTCAGTTTATTTTAAAATAAAACCTTTGTTTTAATTTGTGGAGTGTGTGACTATTCAGACAATTACTGGCGACAAAAATGGGAAATCCAAAGCCTCAGTAATTTTAGCCCTTGAGGGAAGAACAAACTAAACTGTTACTATTTGCAATACAGAATTAGCCAAACACAGGCATTATACACACTTACAGAAGGGTATCCATGTCCTGAAGAACTTAATGTTGAGGAAGATAGGGAAAAGAACATTCAAAATATAAGGAAAGAGGGGGTTTTTTTTCCATCATAAATGAATAGAACTGATCATTTCAAGGATTTTTTGGGGTTTTATAATGCATGAAGTGTTTCATACTGTCCTTTGAGTAAATTATTCTTAGTTGGATGATTTCTTAAAGGTTTGGAAGCAGAAAACAGGTTTAAAAATTCAATTTTCCACCCGTGATTCAGGTAAATGTTTTTTCAGGAGTAGCTCAGTTCCATATCTGACCACAGTGAGCAAAATAAAACAAACAAACAAACAAAAAACCAAAGAAGCTGTAGGTTAGAGGCCAAGTCCTGATGCAGTATAAATGGATGTCACTTCTCTGACTTTAGTTTTGCTCAACCCCTTTAGACCTAGCTATCTGGGAAGATTTTCAATCTATCAAGTACTTAGCCTGAATTTTAAAAATAGGCAACCTTATTTTTCTTCCAACCCTATTTCTCTGAAGCATCAATATGTGTTTTTTTGCAAAAGGATATGAAAATTAAACCATGATCCTATCATCCTATTCATAAATCTGCAGCCTCCAAGGTTGTGATCTGCCCTGGAATTCTTTTTTTTTTTTTTTTTGTTGGTGTCCCTTTTGGGAACAATCTCCCTGAGTTCTTAGTATAATTTATGACTTGGCATACTTAGAATTTTGTTTTTTCTTTTGTAGATTCATTGACACATTTCCCAAAAGCATGGATTTGTCAGGCTCTGGCATTGTCTATAGTATGGAACTTAAAGCATCTGTTACTGGAGGTGGCTGCTTTTCTGTCTATACCTTGCTGCATCTCAAAATGTAAATTCCATATCAGCATGTGAAAACCACAGTATTTTCATCCAAAATAAAAGCATGAACAGTAGAAAAGAACCAGAGGAGCTTGAGGCATGTCCATAGCAAAGCTCAGAAGGTAAGTAAAGAGACAAGCCTAAGCCAGATACAACTTGTAATGTGTACAAGTGATGCTCACAGAAGAGTTACAATGGACCAAGTGAATTTATTGCTACTCTACTGATAGTTGTCAGGACAGAACCTATTTGGTGATATAAATCTGTTACTTACCTGTTTGTGTCATGGCAGGGAGATAGATATAAGCAGTTTCTTAGTGCATCTTGACTCATCTTATTCTTCAGTTTTACAAAATGAGGATGGGACTTGGAGCAAACTAATCTGTAGCACCATGACTGGCATTTTGCATGATTTCGGTAAAGAATAATTCCACTGCAGTCAACTGAATTACACACAAGGAAGTATTGTCTGTGTTAACAATCTAACTCATTCACTTCACTGGCATAATTCACATTTTCAGTGACACAATTTGGTAGAATCAATTATAATGGGAGTATTGTAGCTCGTCTGGAGTACATACCAAATTTAATCCATGTGCTATTGAAAACATCTTACTGGGCATTAAGGAATATATTTTGTAACAAAACATTTATAATAGAAATGAATCATCGGCAAACAAATCTGCTTTATTGTATCACTGAATGCAATGCAATGCTATGCAATTTTTACCAGGAACAACTGTCCTCCTGCTACCATTAAGGGCGTAACATTATTTGGTATTCTCCTGAGAGAGTGGTTCACCCATCAGAAGCATTTCCTTTAACCTAATTTATCTGTTGCTGTCAAAAATACATATTTTTAAAACTTTATTTCTAGATAGTCATTAAGGGATTAAAACCAAATGAGAGGAAAGCAGACAGTTGGTAGCACAACATAAATCATAATTGAAAACATCCTGGTAGTATAACACCGACATTTTGAATGGTTTGCGAGGCTCTGAAGAGTTCCACGGTAGCATGGCTTTTTAACATCCTGCTCAGTAGTTAAAGGGTATTCAGCCTGATCTGCCTTTGTTGATAGCTGATATTATTTGACATTTTAACAAGGTTCTGTATTTGCAGAAGCATCTTATGGCACCACTTTCAACATCAGAGTCTATCACAAAAAACATTTCAACTGTTTTGCAAACAAACTTTCTTCCAGTTAATAATTAAACAGAGGAACAGCTTGCGGTATATGCTTGGAACTAATTTTACTATATATAGTTGGAAATGACAAGAGCACATGAAGATGTGACTGAAGCCTAGTAGCATTTAAATACTCAGTACTTCCTCTGTTACCTTGACTTGTGTAAAGTTGGTTCCCAAGGTAAAAACTAAGTGGTCTGCTGGCATATGGTATAACCTCCATTTGAGCGCTAAAAGCTGGATACTGTTTTTGTGAAACAGATGTTGTTGAGTGCAGCAATGCACAACTGACTCTATCTAACAGCTGGGAATCCTTCGTGACCCATATAGCTAGAAATAAACATGGTCCTATGCTTGGCAAAAGTGTAAGGAAGCAAATTTTCATTTGTTAAGGGCTTATCAAAATGAAGAATAAATGTTTTTAGCCATAAACTGATTTTATTCACAAGAGTAATCTTTCCAGCAGCTTATGCGATGGCCTCATAATATTACAGGCACCCTTTGCCAGATGAAGGCTGCAGTTGCACTGACATATAGTGCAGATGGAAAATAAACATCTGCCTCAATCAAGAGAGAAGACCAAAGACAAGGTTGACGAATATTATCTGGCATGACTATCTTTGCAGGAAAGCATATAAATGCTACAGGACCAAAACCACTGGCATCGTCTGGTGTTGTCCTTATGTGGTTACTGACCATGAAGAGAGATGATTAGTATGCACTCTCCAAGGAGGAGTAGTGCAGATGCTCAGGATGATATGATTCCAACTCACTAGTATGTGTTTTGCTATAGCCATACTATGCTAGCAACAGAGCAGTTTGAAATATTTTTGTTCTCAGGGTTTCAGTGACATTTTGTATCCTCAAATGTACTTCTTTTTGGGGGATGAGGAAAGATGATGTTTTGTAGCAATTATGTTGTTAAACATAATTAAAATATTGATATAGTGGCAATTTTCAGCAATTTTTTTCTTAAATATGTTTAGGAAAATAATATTTCTGTTCTGCTTTGAGCACAGCATGTTGTAGAGATAGAGTTAAATGTAAAGATCATTCAATTGACAGCAAACTGTTCAACTTATTCCCACTTTACCTTTGGGAGAGAGAGTAGTACACATTTAAGGTAACTCTACATGCATGCATGTATGCACAAACCTACAGAGCCAACACGGAATTCCTCTCATTGTCTGATTCTCCCACAAAGGATACACACTGCAGGATGGCTGTAGCTTCACAGGTTTTGTTTTTCTAGGAGTGTTTCTTTGTCAGAGTAAAATAGGAATCTTACCCATTTTTGGTCATTTTGATGGCATCTGATTTCATATCTAATTTTTGACAATATAAGTTCAAACTGCCTGTAATTTGCTCCAGAATAGAGCTACCCAGGAGGGGCATATTAATGATTGTTCAGTCTTAATTAGTGTTTTTGACCTGGTAAGAATGACATGCATGATGTGTATTAGCTAAATTAGTGGGAAACTTATTAAAGAAATTTAGCATGAGGATGAAGGTGTAAATTTGAAATTTGGAGATTTCAGATCTAAACAAATCCTGGCAAACTGCCAGCAATGTGCCCAACAGAGTTAAAAAAACCCAACAACCTCATGATACTGAACAGTGTTTCCATTATGCTCCAGAACTCTGAGCCACAGAAGAATCTTTGTTTTCTTTTAGAAATAATAATTTACTTTGTAGATTTTAACTAAAAGGTGAGCTTTTGAAGCCCAAAAATCATAAAGGAAAAGGAAAAAAGGAAAAGGAAGAAAAGGAACCAGCACTTACAGTCTCAGAGTGTTTATGATGATCTCCTGGTTGTCTCATCTGCTTTCTTATTCTTTTCTATCTTAGAACTTCTCTGCTTTGGGGACTTTTCTGGGAACTTGGAATTTGACTTGCAAAATTTAATGGGTGCACCAAGCTGTACTCAAAATTATATTTTCCTGCCATGTGCCATACCAGATTTATCAAATGAAAGGGTGCAACCACAGAAGAGACAACAACAGCACCCTCTGTGCCTCACGTCCCCAGTGTATATCTGTTATCAGGCAGGATGCAAGCCCTAAAACATTTGCAAGTTTTGAGGGTTTCTTACCAGCAAGTCTCAGAAGTCAACCATAAGAAAAATGTGTGGGATAGGTTAAAATGGGCAAAACCTCAGTTTCAGTTTGAGATATTCAAGAGGATCTGGCCTTTTTATTCCCAGTTTTTTGTTTTGTTTTGGGTTTTTTTGTTTGTTTGTTTTTGCTTTTTTTAAACAAGGTTGCTTCCCAACTCTTGCCTGCTTTGAACAGCAGTATGTTTCCTTTAGGCAGTTTTCTTCCCTTATGTGCTGTTTTTATTTCATAAACTAGTCCTCAGACTTGTCTTTCCAACTGTAGCCCCAGCAGACATCCTCTCTAATCCTCGAGTCTTAAAAAATTAATTTGAAGTAATAGACTAAAACAAGCTTGTTAAGGATGGTGTTAGCTGAGCCAATCTCTAAAAGCTCTAGTTTTCAAAAACATATACACATCTATATGTGTGTATGGCGCAGGAACTATAGGAAAGTGACTTTCTCTGAACGTGCATGAAGCTTCTCAGGCTATGGCAGATTCCAAAATGGACAACAATAACAGAACAGTACCCTGAATATCACCCAAATACTCCACAAACTGTCATTTCTAATGACAACCATTTGCAACAGTAAAAGTGAATTCTCAATGTATGTGACAATGAGACAAAGGAAAACTCATACCATCAAGTGAAGAAAATTAAAAGGTGGGGGTGACAGCAACATTGCCAGTGAGGGCAGAACAGCTCTGGTACTTCTCTGGGTATGAATAAGACTTGACCTTCTGGATCACAATCCAAAATAGCCCTAAATTTGTTAAAGCACCAAGAGTCATGGAATGATCTCTGAACTATTTCAGTCACATTGCCATTTGGCACTTGCTGCAGTTAAAGCACTTACCACAATACTTTCTTCTTAGCTTTTTTCAAACTTCTTCATTCTGTGTTGGATTTCATTGGTTTTATCATTTCAGTCCCAGATGAGATTTTCTTTCTGATACATAGTCTGAGAACTGACAGACTGAAATGGCACAACCAACCTTCTATATTCATCATAAAAAGTATTGCTTGGCGAGTGATGTCAAGATGTGATCTTTTCTACTAACTCAGACAAAACTTGGAGTGTGGACTACAGAATTGAATCTTTTGTACAGTTAATGCAGAAGAAGGAAAGACTTATAATGTTTCAATTTTTTTGTAGTTACATGGTTTTTTGGGTTTTTTTTAAGTAGCTCTATCACAGCTTGAAAAATGAGTAGAAATTTTACTACAATTTTGCCCTGTCCTGATGTTTTCTGAATAATTTTATTCTTTCAAAAATGTTTTTTGTTTTAATCTTCTACATTCCATAGGCTTTCTGTTTGATACTAAATAGCAGCACTAAAAAAAAAAAAGTGGTGAGATGCTGATAGAGTGAGATGACAGATTTTTGTCATTCCTAACATGTTAGTCATTTGTTTGGCCTAGTATTTCTGCATAGGATATCAGTATGTTCAATCATTGTGGGTTTCTCACATGATATACCCTCCATCAGAAATCTCTATGTTTCATGCCATCACCAGCAATATCTGTGTTTTCTATCAAAAAAAAAGTCATTAAAAATTAACCATAGCTATTCCATAACATTAACAGCTTTGCTTTTTATGGGGCTGAAAATGAATTACATATTTAAAGCTACTCTGTATATTTACACTTTGCACATAATTTTTACGTTTTAAATACTTTCGAGCAACGTGAAAATTGGTTTCATTTTCTCAATGCTACTGCAACTTATTCCTTAATTTTAAACTAAAGTGTTCATTTAGACCCCTGTATACTCAGTGGAAAGATAAATGTTTCCAAAGCACAGTACACTACACCTTCCTAAACAATGTTTTGCAGATGAGATGAAGTGCTGTGTTCAGCTTCAGATGGCTTAGACTGGAAAATTACTGTTTAGACAGCTTGAGTTCACCCAGATAGATAAGTATGCAGCATATCACAAGGCATCGCATGTGGAAGAGACTTTCCTGGTTCCTCATACCCTCCTACATTGGTAACATGGCAGGTATGGATTTTGTCTTGACATTGAAACATGGAAATGAGGTAGGATGCTTTTACTAGGTGCTTCAAATGGTTGTGTGTATACATATGCACAATATGTGTAAAATGAAGAAAAACCCTGTTACAGTGGGGATACTGCAACACGTGTATCAGACAACGAGGCCCGAGGAAAGAATATATATATAGACTGATTCTTGATAGATGTTTCAGAGATGTTTATTTCTCCAGCCGCGTGGCCGGGGCTCTGCCGAGGAACTGAGGCAATCACGGGACCCGAGGGTCCTTGCCCGCGCAGGGAACACAAACCAACCAATGGGAACGAGGCTGAGCAGGGGCAGGGAAACCCCGTGTGTCCCCTCAGGGCCCCTCTCCCAGGGCTACATGGCAGGAGGGAAGGGACCCTGACAAAACCCCAAGCAACAAAACCCTGAGTGGTCTTCCTAAGATTATGGTTTTTTTACTTGAGACTGCTTAATCCCATTTTGAGCATAAAACTGCACCTAGGAGAAGCTTTGAATTTTTACAATCACAAAAGGGAGTGTTCCCAACTTTGCCTGTGCCTTACTATGCTTGGTGCAGCACTCCCAAAGGAGCAGAGTGGGCCCAGTTGTGCCCTTACGCAGACATTGCGAGGCCATTTTTGCAAGCTTCCTCTCACTTTTGCACACAGAACAAAGAGACTGTGCCCTTCACACGAGGAAAGGCATGCACAATGCACTGGAACATCGACACCAGCTAAGCTTTTTCACACAGCTTGTTCAGGCAGGTTACTGGCCACACTCAAGGCTTGTCCTGCGATATGGGTATCGCTGCCTGGATTTTAAAGGTAAAAACCCTGAGGCAGAGGAGTGACAAACTGCGTGAAACAATGTGATGACTTAGTGACAAAGCAGGTTTAGGAGGCCCATTCTTCGGTGCCTCTGCCCTCAAGATTGTGGCTTTTCTGGTTCCTAAAAAGCCATGGTTTGTTAATTATGTTATTTTTGCCAAGTCATGTTTATGGAAGCTAAAATAGCTCTGCGTTACTACTATCATAATAGAAATATGAAAGCCTGAACACAGGGGAGCTAGTTCTCCAGGCTATTTTGATTTCAGTGAAATAAAAACATTAATAAAATAATTTCAGGGCTGTATCAGGAATTCCTTTCTTAGGAAGAAAAGGAACAAACTCAATAGTAACACACAGAAACACAATCTTTTATTTTTAGAAGAATGGTAATATTTCTCTGAAAGTAACACCTGATTAAGCAAACTTATTGAATAAGGTCCGTTATGTCTGCTTGAAAAAGCTATAAGTTGAGATATTTTAAGTTAATCAGATTGTAAAACTGCACTAAATTCTTACCATTAAGCTACCTCACCTACATTGAATCCTGAATTCTCATTATAACTAATCATATTTCCATGCAAAGTAAAAATAATACAGGTACTTGAAATTCGGGTATATTCTGCTCTCAACAGCCATGTACATCTCCTACTAGCAGTAATGGCAGTTAGACGCAAAGTGGGAAATATATATATATATATATACACACATATCTCCCAGGTTGGCAGGTACAATTATATTTGTGAGAAGAAGAAACAGTAAAGATGCCTATATATTCCAAACACCAGTTTCTCTTCACAGTGGAGGTTTTAGACAGAGTATTTATTTGTCTGCAATTGGCAGGACAGCTTTGCTGGGGATGGGATTTATCTCATTTAACCTAAGTCACCAAAAGTTAGGTTCTATATCTAAGCTAGCTGTCTATAAATGCTTCTTTCTTTTCACCATCTTGGGAACTGAGACAGTTGTTTTAGAAGGGGTTTAGTATCTCTTTCTCTTCAAAGCATCGTAAAATTTGAAATAAAAATTAGATGAATCACCTGCTAGCCTAGATATCCTTTAAAAAATGTAACAGTTTTTACATAGGTGCATCTTCATGTGAAGTAATGGAAGTAAAGAACAGGGGAAGTCTCCAATTTCCAAGTGAAAAATAAGAATTTGTTTGGGTTTTTTTCTACATATTTCGCGCATTTCTGAAGACTGATAAAGGAGAGAAAGGTATATCACTTGGCAGAGCCAAAAGGTGAGATGTGTAGCAGCTATACATGTTTTTGCAGCTGTGGAATCTCATTCCCAAGATTTTCCCTTGTGGAGTTGGTCAAACAATTACTTGAAAATAGGATTTGTTATTAACCTGCTTTCTGGGAACCAAATGGTTTCAGTCACCTTAGCTGGTATCAGAAGAAAGTCAGACGCAACACTCTCAGCTGCCTACAGCTCTTGTTTTCTTCATTTGTTGCATATGATTGGTCAGTGAAACTTTTCCTAAAGGAGGGATTCTTGAGGCTAAGCATCAAATTTGTTGAATTTCAAATACATTATCTCAATTTAAAAATGAATTTACATCTCTACCTAATATATTTCTGATATTTTTCTTCTTGTTCCCCACTGAAGTCTGAAGCTTGGTCCTTGAATGGGATACATAATTTATCTGCTGAATGTATCTCATCATCTGCTTAAGACTTCCCAATGTTTTTATTTGTTTATTTTGAGTGCTGATTTTCTCAGTTATATTTAGATTAGTGCAGGATTTATTTGAGCAGTTAATTTCAGCTGTCTCTGAAGAATTCACATCCACTTGATGGTCTCATGTTTAATATTTTTTGGGAAACTTAAACTTGGCAAATGGGTTTTTAGTGGTTTCAGCAAGGCTACCACACCAAAACCCACCTTGGTTACAGGGTGTTTTCAGGGTGGAATTCCGAAGGGGGGTTGAGAAGACCAACTCTCAACTGCTGTAGTCTATCCTACTGTAAACAGAGCTTCACTGTGTAGTCTTACAAATTCTCTGATAGAGTTGACATGTTTATTTTTTTGGCTAAAAGGAAACATTTTTACCACTGAAATGGAGCCTTCCTGTCCTGCAGCATGGCTGAAAAGAAAGCCAAGCTGGGTAAAACCAAAACAACACAATGAAACCAAACAGCATGCAGCTGCCTCCTCAGGAATATCCCTGCAAGGCAGACAAATGGATGCATTTATTTTCCCAGATTTATTTGCTAATGTAAACATCCCAGTGCAAGCACTAGCACTTCAAATCACTATATAGTTCTGGGGCAGTCTTGTGAGGAGTTTAATTTCATTAAAACAAATCAGTAATTTGACATTGCACTAATTGTAGATATATTCTTGTTTCAATATATTTCATGCAGCAGTGCCAAATAAACCAGTCTTCAGACAACTGCTCAATAGCTATGCATCACCTTTCTAGGTGAGTAAACTGGGCATAGTGCACAAACAAAAGCTTGACTTCCTTATAAGTTTGCATTTCTATTGACCAAATAAAACAGGTAGCACTTCCATATTTTCAAAAGCTTTTGAGGTAGAAGATGAAATAATTGTATGCTACTTAGCAGGAGAAAGCACCATGTTTATCAATTTAAAAAGAGGAAACAGGAGATTTTCCCCTGCTATTAATGCTCTAACTTGCATGTCCAGCCGGCACCAAGTAGCCTTAGTGAGACGTGTCACATGTGACAGAGTCAGAGGCAGTGGTTGCATTGCTCAGCAGAGCATGGGCCAGAGCACCACCAAGGGCACAGTACATTTCCCACCTCCCTGCAGCCACCCTGGGCTGCCTGCTGCCCCTCTTCAGTCCTTACTACCCAAGGTATTGGCTCTTTCAGTGACACCAGCCCGGCTTCACTGCCCAAATACAGCAAGGTGCTGTCACGGTAAGGTGCTGTGTGTACAGGCTGGTGACTGGGACAACTGCACAAAGCCACCTCATGCTGCAGGCAGGAGGGACGTGGCTCCTCTCTGCAGGGGGAGGTGGAATCAGGCATTCTCTCCACAAGCACTGGAGCTCATGGAATGCCCATGCCACAGCCTGGGCTTGTGTCCATATGCTCTGGGCTTAAACACAGACTCATTGTAATATAACCATAGCCAATGAAACCCAAGTCCCTCCAGAAAACTTGTTAGAGAGGCTTAGAAATTTCCATATAAAACCACATCTGATTTTCAGTCATACCTTTTTAATGTACCATCCTTAAGCAATGGGAAGCTGATGGGCAAGATAGTTTCGCCACTGTGTGAGTGGGAAGGGCAGTTGAGACCACCAGTGAAATTTTGACAGCCCTTATTCCCCATACTGGCACAGCAGAGCACTTTGGCCATTGCCTCTAATTAGGTTCTGGTGCCTTAATTTGGACAGTCTTTGTGGGTAAATAAATCCTACCCTGGGATATCTTTAACTCTGCGTTGTTTGCTCTACATAGCTGAGACACTGCCTACCTAAAAAAATTTACCATTTTTTTCCTGATGCTTTATGGCCTGTAACCCTGCAGTCTCTGAGATGTTGAATGGTACAACCTAAACTTCTGCCTTCTGACCTCGATGCGAAGCATTCCTCAGTGAGGGTTTAAGCATGCAGACAGACAGGCACAGTTTTCTCTGACATGGGAACAAACAATTTTATTATAAAATATATAGATCAGGGGAAAAAAGGACTTCTTTTATGGCTTCTTTTCACAAATTAGACTGTTCATGTTGTGAATTTGTGAAATTTTACATGGGTTAAATTGTACAGGGATTTGGATATGGACTTACACCAGGAGTGTCAGATCTCAGTCTTTGTTCAAGTGGGTTTTGATAAAGCTACTGCACAATTTTTGTGCTTCATTTCAAAACCTTGCAGAATGACTTACTCTGCCTAAATTAATAAGATGTAAACAATGTTTAAATAGATGGGCAAAAAAACAAGCTAGTGACTAAAAACCAGGCTCCAGCAGAAGGGTGAGGGAGCACAGAAGTTAAGCCAGCTGTTTCCATGAAATGCAGAAAGAAGGCAGAATGCCGCTTGACAATTTTTAATTCTTCTGGAGGAAACAGTTGGAGATCATATGCTCTCTAGCAGTTAGAATACCAAAATAAGTACTCCTTTTGCCAGCAGCAGTAGGAAAACACGTTTTTGTCCCTTCTGTACTTTGTGCCATGTTTCCTAAAAATCACATACTGGTATCACAGCCATGTTCAACCTGTGAGAACAATATATTGAGCTAAAATTTGATGGTACTGCTGTCTCATGGGACACAGTCTCCTTGTATGATTTAAAAAGATAGAAAAAAAGAAAAAAGATAAAGAAAGCTCTTCTCTTTTTATATGTCTGAAATCCTTTGGAGAAAACAGTTCTTCAGAAGTGCTTTTTTGAGTCCTGAGGGTTAGTCACGTCTGGCAAGGATGGGGAACCCAATGTGGTGTTTTCATCGGTAAAAAGGAAATAGACTAGCTTGGGTTCTTGGAAGTTCCCAAGTATTCCCCCAGCAAATGACTGAGCTGGAGAGCCACAGAAATCTTCAGTGTGTGCCACCAGAGCTGGAAAGCTGGAAACTTCATCACAGCTTCCTTTGTTATATGTTAATCACATAAGACAAATCATACCAGGAAAGGGAAGTGATATTTCTCTGTTGCCCTTAATAATCTGTCACCTAGGACCTAGCTCTGGGGAAGTCTTTCCTACTTTGTTTTAGAGAGAGAAAAGGCAAGTGAGCTGAGGATAGAGACAGAAACACTGCCTTGATTTTTCGGGAACCCCATGAAAAATCCAGATACTTTTTCATCACTGTGTCCTGGGTCTGTGTTGTTACAGTAAACAGTGGTTTGCTACATGAATACTACCTGAAATTCCCCTGCTTTTTCAGACCTACCTCATTCTGTTTCTGTGGGGACAGTAAATTGCAGACTACCTAAAGGAAAAACAAGTAAAACTGTATGCCCTCTGATTATGGAAAATCAGAAATAAGGACATTTTTGGCAACATTAATCAAATAGTGCTTTGACATATCTTTTTGTTCATTCAGAGGCTGACTTCATCCTCTGACTCATGCCTGGATTACTGCTAGCAATTGCTGAAGCCCATTTAGCACTCCAGGCATTAGGTAAGGCAGAGTCGCATTGTAAGCATTGCATAGTGCTGCTTAGGTGGACCAGCTGATTCAGCCTAGAAGATCACGTGGGAGCATGGCAAATCTGCTATCATAAAGAGAACTTGCCTAGTCTAAAAATTGATCTCAGAAAATGTAGACACTCTCAAAGTCATTATACAGCAGAAAATCAGCAGGGTGGAAGGAGTTCTGGAAGGTTTACTAAGTTGTCTGCTAATGAGCGTCATTTCTCACCACCCATGATGAAGGTCGGTATGAAAAGTATTTTCTTTCAAAAGATTCTTGCCATCAGGTAATGTTTTCTTTAAGCTTCCAACCATTTGCTTCTTCTTGACATTCCTCATGAGATGTTATTTCAGGGTTAACAACAAAGAACAACTTAAAACATCTGTGGAAATGGACACAGCCTGCAAATATTGCATGATACACAATGGCTGATTTGTACCACAAAACTTAAATAAAAATCGTGGGGAGCCACTTGTTTAAGTGCTTTGAGTCACAATATGAATTGTCCTGGTTCCCTGTCCAAGGGGTTGCTAAATGATGCTAATAGGATATGGCCTATTTGATGCTACCACATTTAACTGTAAATGGATAAAAAGTGAGCATTTATTGTTTTGAAATCCATACTCTGGGGTTTTTTCTGTTTGTTGTTGTTGTTGTTGTTACTATTCCTCAAACTAAACAATTAAAGAAACAATCTCCTTTAATACAGAAACTCACATCCCTCCTACCACTGCCTCCACTTTTTCCTAATTTTCATGCCATAATCCTAGGCCAATTACCTCAAATGGCCACATTAGTTTCTTGAATAAGTCTTTTCTTTATTAAGCAGCTTTTGACAGAATGAAAACAAAAAGCAATATTGAGGAATGTCACTATAACAATGTAAATTGTATGCCTGCATTTTTTATTAATAAGGTTGGACTCTCTGAGGGACTAAGTTACACTGTTTTATGGGATTAAATTATTAGACCTGGAACAGAGAAGGGCCTTGTCCTATTGTTGAAGAGGCTGCTGGGGAGTATGGAACTGCAGGGAGCATTGGCGAGTCATGGTGAGATCTTATTTCTCCATAGAGAACTAATATCCCAGCTGCTCCAAATGCACCTGAATGGGTACTAGAGAGCTGAGGAAGCTAACTTGTGGCAGATGGGACCAGACCAAATGGTCAGTGAAATGAGCACATTCAACTAATGCACTAACCATCTCTAAACTGTTCTCCATCAATAATTTAGGGCCTTATGTCTTAGTTTGTTAAAAATTATCTTTGATTAGTTATGTTATTAATACAATATGCACATTACAATAGTGTCACATTTTCTATCCATCAGAGTCAGAATAAGTCAATATGAGTGCATCAATAATTTATATTGGGTATACTAGTCAATTTTCTGCATGCAATAACATTGCCTGCTGGCAATTATGAATGCAACTGGTGCTTTTACCTCTATATTTTTAATTAGGTCATATTCATTTTCCAAAATACATGAAATACTGGATTATTAGGTGGTTGATGTTGATTTTTAACAGTGGAAGTGGGTGTTTTTTTTATGTAAGGCTCAAAGCAAAATGAGAGAGAACGTGCATCTCAGAAATAAAAGCAGACTATTCATGACTTTCTCCATTTTTCTTCCATAAGATCTAGCAAGGAGCAAAACCCTCTCTTGGTTTCTCTGGTACGAGTGTAAACAGAAAGAAATATCCTTCATTTAAAAGCATTTACAGTATCGCAGAACCAAATCTGAACCACTGGTTTGTGACCCTCACATATTTAGTTTCACACAAAATAGCAGCCCCCTGAAAGCCTTATTTGCATGACAGCCCCGGGGAAAAAAATTAGTTACAACTTCTTTAGGATTTCTAAATATCCTTTTTGGGGTTTTGGGGTTTTTTTATCAGTAAGGAAGTATCCGTGGAAATCTAATTTTAAGGAATTAGCCCCCTCACCTGGAAAGATCAAGTCACTCTATAAGAGTGTATTGCAATGCGCAGAGTAGAGATGTTTATTCTGCTCCATCTAGAACTGAGTGTACTACTGTCTGTGTCAATGACTGCTGTCTGTGTCAATGCTTGGATAATCTAAAACTTATCTTTCTTAAAACAAATATTCTTTACTTGTGATTCAACAAGTTGTGGAAACCTGTTTCGGAAGGCAGGTTGTGTATGTTGATAACCTCAGGCATTTTGTCTTTGTGACAGTTTTTCCTTAGTTTTGGATGCTTCTGTAAGGCTTTCCCTTTTTTCCACTCACTCAGACTTTGACTTTTGAAACTAGGAGCACTTTCTGTGGATTATGGTAGGAAGATACTTGTGTGGTTCCATATATTGTATACTAATTGTGCGGTTCAGTAAAATAAAAGTCTGCCAGAACCAAATTATTTCCTCTGCTTTTGCTTTTACAGAAGAAGTCAAGGGACAGATTGTAGAGGCAGAAGACACAAAGTCCAGCAGAACGTGCTGCGAATCATCAGGTTTGCATGGTGGCATTAGTCATGGAGGATTGAGAATTCAATTGAGAATTCTCTCTTGTAAGTCAATGAAAGAGTCTTCAGAAGCAAGTCCCCTGGGCATACAAAACAGATAGCAAAAATACTAGTATTACCTGATCTGCTAGTTGTATCTTTAAAATAGAAATATAGACTCAGTTATTGTTTTTCTTTTACCAAAGGAAAACAGGTACAGATGAAGGAAAAAAAAGAGGAAGGAGTCAACACTATTCTCTTAAATGAGATAAGTTAAATTTACTGAAGAACTCTGTAGGGTTAGCTGCTGAAACTAGTTTCTGGTCATTTCTCCCTCAGTATACCTCTGTAGCTGGTAGCTCAGCATCTCAATCCTTACCTATATCATAGGCACAATTGAGGAAATAATTTAAACTTTTTATTGAATAAAGAAAATTTTTCGAATGTAACAGAAATACTCTGGCAGTCACAGCCCATACCCCAGTGATAAGGGATCTACATGTCACTGCAGCAGCTCTGAGCTGCCTCCGGATCCACTCTGGTTACAGCTGCCTTCTGCTGCTGGAGCATCAGACATGCTTGAAGTGGGGTTAAGGTGCTTGGCCCCCATTGCTTCCCACCTGCTCCCTGAACAGTTTGTTTGCATCATCAGGCCTATGCTTGCTGCTCTTGTTGTGCTCTTTTCACTCCGAATGGTCTTCATCCTCACAGCCACTAAACATGACAGAGTTCAGGATACCAGCTGACACTTGCATGCCATGGAGCCTTGGTAACTCAACTTAAGGAGCTTGTTCTTGCTCTCTCTTTTACTGCTGGGATATGAAGCTTCCCAGAAGTCATCTCCTTTGTCTTTCTTGTGTCAGGTGTGACCTGAATTTCATACAAGCCTCAGCAACCTGGTTTACTTGTTAGAATTCCCCAACTTAGGAGGATTGCATCAGTAGCATATGCTATCATCATCATGTCCATCAAAAGCAACATGTATTTCCCTATAAAGGTAGACAAGTGTTGTGCAGCAGAGATGTGCATGCAGCACCTTTCTGAGAGCTGGAGCCCCTTAGTCCCATGCTGATTGCTCTGACTACTTCATTTTGCTTATACCAGGATCATCCTTTAAATGAGTTGGAGGCCTTGTGGCATGAACACCAAGAAAGAGAAATGGACTGTTACTCTCTATATCAGACTAGTAGCATACACCATACTAAACTTCCATTTTTGCAGACAAACATACAGCTTAAAAATATTTAAGCAGTTTTTAAAGCTTTATGACAGTCGATTTTAATATCTGTAGATTACGAATGCAAAAATGAAAGAAAACAGAAATTACCCCTAAAATAAATGGTGAAGTTTAAGGATTTTTAAAACTCTTAATTATAACAATGCTCATTTAGGAATTTAAATGACAATTTAAATAACAATTATCATTTAGGAAGTAAAAAGAGAAAGCTGAATCCAATAAATGGTTCCAGATCTAATTTCTATATAAAAAAATTTTACATCATCATCCTGTTCTAGTCATCATCATGAAAAGCCACTTGAATTGCAGAAAAATATCCACTCAGGTTCAAATTTTGGCTAAAAAACAGAGTACTCCTGTTCCTCTGTTTATCTCTGTTGATCACCAGGCAACCTGAGACCAATCTTTCTTAGGCAGAGTATGAGTATTTTGAACACAGTGGAATAGTCACCTTGGTCGCAAACTCAGGATAGGGGCACATGCTCTGAAGCCCACTCTGAAACTCACACCACAGGGAAGAAAAAAAGATCTATGAAGAAAGTAAATTATCTAAAGCAGAAGTGTGTACCTCTCCAATGCCCCTATAAAAGCAGATGGCTTCGTTTGAAGTAGATGCCAGTTGTATTAATAACCTCAGAATTAACCTAATTAATTTATCATGACAGAATCAAGAGTTCTCATAGCAAAGAGAAATTAGGTCTTCAGTTGAAAACAGCCATTTCTATTCTCTCTGCTTATCTGCAGAGCATACAATGCCAGTTCTGGATCTTAATCAACAAGTATCAGACATTGTTATTTCATCAGAATTTTACATTTAATGGACTGTGCAGTGCTGGACAACCACAGAGATAACTGTACTGAAAATGCATTCTTAAAATAACTCCTCTGCATATACTATAAAAGATCATAGGGAGTATCAGAATATTTTAAAATATTTGGGTAAGTGATCTCAATTCATAAGCATACTATTTCTCCCTTCCACAAGGATGCTTCCTCTAAACATCTGCTGGTATGAACCACACTATAAAGGGGAGCTATCAACAGAAGGGAATTTTAATAAACACTGTTCTTTGTTCCCTGTATTTTAATGACTGATATAATTAGAATGAAGGTTAAGGGAATATTTGTTTTCCTGCCCCTAAGGGCTACTTTGAAACAGTTTGACTTGCAAACAGCATTTCAAACGCTTCCAGCTATAATGCTTAAGCATTCTGGTGTTGTACAAGGGAGAAAAAAAAAAAAGCTTACACAGCAAGAGCATCACCCAAACTCTTTGAATATAGTAGAGGAATACATGGAAATTAGCAGTCCCACACTCTGTTTTCACAATATCCCCACAGATCCAGCATTGTAAATCTCCCTTCCACAACACAGACAATGATGATACATTTTCCAGAAATATCTTGAGGCTTGGTAGCTCAAGTTTTTCAGGAATTTCATAGTTAGAAATGAGCTGTGTATAAATACTCATATTCACTTACATCAGTAATTAAAATATGATAGTTCATGCAACAGCTTAAAGTAGACATCATCTTCCACTAATTCAGACAAACTGACATCAGAAAATGTGAAAATATTTTTTTTGTGACTTCACCATGAACAGGTCAGAGACAGCACATTCCTTCACAACAGCCATCGTCACGATAGAATCAACTCTTAATACAAGCTTGATCCAGGAGAAGTGTGTGTTCACAACTACCTGTCATGTTAGTCAGAATACAGATTTCATTGTGTCCATGTATTTACGGAGGTCTGTGGCAGCTGGGGGAGGCTAGATGATGCCAGATTTAGTAAGCTGCATGCATAGACAGTACTTGATCTGTCATAAAACCTGCTGTACAAAGACAACTCTTCAAAAAATTTTTGGAGATTTTGAACTGGTTGAATCAGTTCATACTAAGTCAGCACTTCTAAAGTTATAGAGTACCCAGAGTTTGTGTTCAGTCAAGACCCAAATCTTTAGGCACTCCAAAAGCTGTGAATCACTATCAATCCATAAAGAATCTGGAACTGGATCCAGCATCATACCTATCTTTTGGGTACCTGGCTTGCAGATTCAGAAGTCTAAGTTTTTCTCTTTTCTGTCTGAGATCTTCACTCTCATGAAGATAAGGAGAGCTTCACACTTTTCTAAATGTTTTGGAGGTAGAACTATCCAGGGAGAGCTATCATTTGGCCCTACCAAGGATTTATACTGAAGTATATCCAGAAACTGCCTGTACGTGTGCAGGTTAATAACAGTGTCTAAGTCCAAACCTTTCAAGAACCCTTCAACGGATCTTGCACGCCAGATAGAGTTACTGTGGACAGAGAAGAACAGACATTTCTGGAGTGGATGGGGCAAGCAAGATCTAATGGTAATTGTTAAACAGTTAGTCAGTAAGATCATCAGGGAGGAAAATATCCCTGTAAACTGAGGGGTAATTTTGAGAACCAGATCCGCTACAAAGCAGCTTGAATCAGCTGACCAAGATGCACAGCAAATTAAAACTTTTCCAAGGCTTTACAGCTACCATAGGCCAAATAACACAGCCGGACAGAAGCACAGAAACACTGCTTGCAGCACTGGGAACAAATGTTGCAGGATACTCTGCCCTGGAATGTGATCAAGCAACTGAGACAATGTCCTGTTTGGAGAGCTTTCAGTGGTGGGCTGAGAGGGGTGACACATGATGGTTTTGGTGTTGAGTTATGCTACAACCAGTCTGGCTACCTAATCCTGAATTAACATCCTGATAGTGAGGCAAAGATTCGGCAGATAAGCTGCTAAACTGACCTGGAGACACATGACTGGCAGTCAATAATTTACGTGTGCAAGTGCAGTCTGCTTTCATACAGTTATGTTCCTCTAACATATTTCCCCTTGGAGTGTGTGGAGATTCCTTCCTTGGGTAGGGGATATCCCACAACTGTACTCCTCATGGTTAAGAAAAAGAGATCTGCCCACCAGCATTGGCACGGTGAGTTAAATCAATCTCTACTTAAAAATTGTTTCTTTTTGCTAGCTTCAATATAATTGCTGTGGTACAGTGCAATATGATATCCAATATACTGTACACTACTAGTAATTTTAGGTTTTATACTGTGTAGTAAGTAATTCTGATTAAGGTATTTTGTCTACTCATTTGCCATAATAAATAATTCATTTTCTATAAATAGATATGATTTCCATCTTTAATCCTGCAGGACAGGGTTACTTAAACCATTGGCAAAGTTTGGGGCTAAGATTGGGTCCACCTGCCCCCACGCTCCTCTCTGAGAAGGAATTTAGAAAACAAGGGGGTCCACTCTGCACCTCATGGCTCAATGGCTGGGCTTGTCTAATAAACTTTGTCTGAAGCTCCCACTCCCACCCACAACAAGAAATCAACTTATTGTAGTCATTATAAAGGAAGTGACAGGCTCCCACATCCAGTAGGAGAGAAAACAAGGATTTGGGAACATGACTATATCATATTCACTACAGAATGCTGGAGATGTTGGGGTGGGAATGCTGTTATAAATAGACTAGACAGGAGAGCAGGTCATGCCAGAAAGAATGTTGCTAACAGTCTTCTTCACATACTAAGAATTTTGAGTAATTTGATAATTGAACTGAATATAGTTGACTCCTTCCCATCCACATTGAAGGATCAAACCCAGTGCCTTGCACTGGTGGTTGGCTGCTCCATAGAAAAAACAAAATGTATAGTATACATACAGATCATTATAGAACATTTTCTTCACCACATCATCTTGACTCATATTGTCAGAGTTCTGCTGCCTAGACCTACTTCTATGAAATTATATCCATCAGCTGAAAAGACTTATTTTGCTCTTGTCATTACAATACTTTATCTGTAGAAATAGGAATCATCATTTGTTAGCTCAGTCCTGGGTTTTGGTCATCACAAGAGTCAAGCTGTACTGTACTTTACCTGATACACAGGACACAAACAAAAAGGATACAAGGACACAAACAAAAAAGCAGATACTAGCAATCACTTTTGCAAGGAGAAGAAAAAAAGCAATCCCAGGATTTTAGTGGCTCTTAATACTACAGTATTATATAAGATAACCAGGAAGCCTCCAACTTTTGCAGACATCTCCCATTTTTGCTATCTGATACATATCTATATGGTGAATTTTAACTAAGTATCAAGAAACAGGTATAGAGATGATCCAGTGTTTTTTTTACTGAGGTAGTATTCAATGCATCAATGCCAAATGAGAATTGCTTTTGTTTATATTTGGTACAAAAAGTGTTGTTTATAAAAAGGCTTGGTATGAACATTCCTGATGTAAAGTCATGTCCTTTATGTGTAATAAACATTTATACTTGAGTTTTGCGGGAAAGGAGCAACATTTATTATGGAGAAATATAAAACAGCACGTACAAGTTGCTTCATAAAGTGCTCTGAGAGCCTGCTGAAATCAGAATTTTCACTAGTAACAGTACAAATCTGATGCAGTTTTCCTGCTTGTTTTTAGTAGAAGTACTCCAGCTTCCCACCTCACTTTCCATTTTAATCAACTTTTCTTTCGTATTTAAGCAATCTGTAGATATGGTTTATGTTTTTAATCAGATATAAATTATTAGCATCAAAAATACAATTAAAAGTTGCTTCCTGATGTCAAGACCAAAGTGACTACAGTCTGAAGTAAGCAGAATTAACTCCAAAACAGTATCAAGGAAATGGCAACTTTTGTCAACATTTCCCTGTGGCCAAGTCTGTTGGAGCACCGCTGAGATTAGGGTCTGGGGCTGCCTCACACCCCAGTTCTGGTCATAGTCCCAGGATGAAGCCTCTCTGGTGTGCAGCACACAGCCACGCTCACTTGGGGAAAGTGGAACCCAAAAGATAAATAAATAGTGGCAATGCCAGGAGGAGCTCCAAAGAAACAGCATCCCCATGTTCAGCTGCCAGCTGCACAAGGCTCATGTGCCATGTGCTTGAGCCTCTGTGGCAAGAGGTCTTTCCCTTCCAGCAGATGGCTGTTGCTCGGGTCAAACCCTGTCATGGTGCCTGTGCTGCAAAGTCCCTTCAAATTTACAGGAAATTAACAAAACCAGACATAAACATAAGACTATTAAATGACTGAGTTTAACTTCCTGGGTTTAGTTGCACTTGCCCTCCTGGCACAGATTTCACTGTTTCTTCTCTGGGAACAAAGGCTCTGCATTTTGCAGGATTCTTTCTTTTCCAGTCTGCCTGAATCCTTTGCAAAGCAAGCCCTCCAGAAACATGCATGTTTCTCCATCTTCACCCTATCCTGCTCATGATCACGCTTTCCTTGGTCCTGCAAAAATCTGGCCAAAATTCTACAGCAGGAACAAACCTGAACTTCAATCGTTCCTAACTTTTAGAGATTACATTATACCAATGAATCCCCTCTGAAATATTAATGGTAGTGGTAATTTGTCAGTAAATGTTACTAAAAGCATGAAAAGGCTGGAAATAGCTTCCAGGCAAGATCCCATCAATAATACCAACTGATTATTGCTATAACCAATGCTGGTACAGTCTCTTGGATTTATTAATATATAATGCTTCCATTCAGATTTAGATTAACATTTCTACACAACGATTTCATGGGACACTTTAAATTGTGTGAATCACAGATGCTGTTATGTTTATAAGAGCTTCAAGCATGGTGGGGGTAAGGACAATTTCCAGCCAGCATCTTTAAAAAGTATTTTCAGCAATTCATCCAGTGTCTGAAATTGGTTACACGCAAATACAACTTCATCCCAGGCCAGTGATAGTTTGACCCTACTTAATAACAATTTTAGACTCTTACCACATAGCTGTGATAAGAAAACATAATTTTGCAAGAACATGATGATCTACCCAGCTTATGTTCTGAAGGGTGTTTGGTAAACACAGCCTACTACTTTAGATATTTTTTTTCTCCTCCTACAGAGTGGCCTGAAAGGGAAATTCCAAAATTTGCAGAAGAAAAGTAATCACTGCATCCCCATAATGTAGCAGTGCGACCTCAAAAAAAATGCAGTACCATTTTAAATATTTTGTTGTTTGGATTTTTTTACATGGAAAGCTGTATTTGGAATATTCCATTCATTTTGGTTATTGTTGGAGACAATCTGCTAGCCACAATTTCACCTGGTGCAAACTTGCATCACTCTCCTAAAATTGATTCAGCTTCTCTGGTTTGTAGTGTCTGGAAATCTGGGGGATTTTCTCCATTATTCCATCCGGATTCTCCGAAGTGCTCTGCAGGGCTGCTCCCTCTGGGGACTTTTGTGGGTTTGTGACCCCTGGTGAGACACAGCTGGCTGGGTGTGCAGCTGGTCCCTGGGACTCTCCCCAGCCCTCCAGGTTCAGCGTGGCTTGGAAGCAACTGCTTGGGTGGTGTCCAGCTCAGAGGTTTTCTTTGCACTTTGCTTTAAAGCAGCTCAGTTTCTGCTATTATTTACGCTGTAGCATCTTCCCTCATATACCTTAGGCTACTGGCATGAAGAAGCATCACTTAAAAAGTAATTTAGCAAATAAGTATACTTTCCCTAGGGTGCAAATAAGAGGAAAAGTTGTAGTAAATAGCTAATGTAAGCAAAAGGTGCCTTGGGGGAACCCTAAGAATCACTTCTTTGAAACCAGCAATAACTTCTGGTGCTATTGGTCCTGAGGCAGCAGCAGTCAACATTGTTTAAAAAAGCTCCCTTATGGTGTACTCATTAATTAACTGCACTGTTTGTTGATTCTAGATTGATTCAGTTTGTTCTCAGGAGAGCATTTTTGGAAACTCAGTAATGCCTTGATGCAGAATTTCATCTTCAGGCCCTAAATTCCCAGGATGCTGCTTTACTGGGACGTATAGGAGATGAACTAAAAAGGAGAATTTGTCAGACAAAAATGATAATAAAAATATTTTAAATTCAGATGTAATTTTTGAAGATTTTCCCCACAGAGCTAAAAAATTACCTGCAGCAAAGTTTGACTGACAGGCAGGCTTTATCAAACAGAGAATAAGACAAATGGTATGCAAAACAGAGAAGAAGGTATTTGCTCCTAATTACTCGAGAAAGCATTTTAATTAAGTTGTTTGCCAATTAATGCCTCATTTTTAACATTCCATAAATATTTAAATACATTTCATAAACTTTTCTTCACAAGGAAACACTTGCAAATATTGTTAAAGAGATTCTTAGGACTCTCTTAATGCAATGCACTTTAAAAATTAAGTTTTATTTGCTCTTCTTGTGAATAAATAAGCAAGTAGAGAAATATGTTGTTTCATATCAGAAACGGCATATCTATATGTCTATATCAAGTCTATATCAAGAAGATATTTTAAATATCTTTATGTGAGGACTCTCTTCTATTATATGAATGAGGAACTGGGAAACATTATTGAACTTGAAACAGGCCATTGAAATGCAAAAGCAGATAAATGCAGCTACCTCTCTTTTTCCATACTCCTTCAAACTGATCACTCAGAGCTATTTACAGCCACTCCTGCTGCTTAAAAGTATTTCTGTTCAAGAAAAGTTAATTAAGAAAAAATAATAAGCAAGTGGCAAGGAGAGAAAATGGAATGATCTCAGTAGTACTGAGGCCTGATTCAGCCTTCATCTTAACACACACAGAGCTCTACCCTTCATCCACAGGGATTTGCTCAAGCTACAAGCTTGAACTGTCTCTCCCTGGCCTCATTAGAGCAGAAACCTGCTCCTGCACTCATGTGCACCACAAGTGGAAATAAAAGTGTCAAGGCTTTTTTTTTGTGTGCAGAAAACAAATGCCTCTTTCTCCTCATATTTTAAAGGCTTCCTGTTTTTGTGGAGCAGCTGACTATTTAAAACTTCTCACAGGCACTTTATCTATTTATTTACTAATTCATTTGTTCTCCCCAGAACTCTCCTTACTTGTCCAAGGTTTGTTTGCTTAAATGGCCATGACTTCCCTTATCTCAGAGCTTAACTTTGAAACCCAGATCCTGCCCTACCCCCTTTGCTGTCATTAGTCATTTGTGCCTGGATCCAGTCTCTGCCTCATGATACAGGAGAGACCCAGCCTGGTCTAAAACACCAGGAGTTTGGATCGAAGGGGACACAGGTAGTTGGACAGGATGAGATTGAAGGCGAGGAGAATGATGCAGCTGGCAAGTCTATCTTTGTGTGGATTCATCTTAAGGGTTTTCCCAGCCATCCAGCGCTCACTAGGTCACTTCTTGAAGAGAGTGGGTCCCTGGTGGCTCCTTGCCATCCAGAGCTGCTGTTCAATCTGTTTGCTCAACTCATAAAACAGCAGCAAACTCTAACCCCAGAGCAGGAGGGCACCAGGTATGGAAGGAAGCACTGCAGTGCCATCTCTGTCTCACTGTGTGCAAACAAGTATCTGCAGCTTCCCAGCCGTGACTGTGTAATGGACAGTACAGACTGTCAGCTGTTTCTTCAACAGTGCTTAACTTACAATTTTCTTCCTAAAGACTTGACAATTTATAGCAATGATCAAATTAGAGCATAGTGGAGCTGGCTGGTTCCACTGCACTCAGGTTTTTCTCAGTCTGCACATCGGTACCTTGGAATGAAAGCCTGGAAATGATGTTTCCTTGCATGTCTCAGCCAAATTTATAACTAACCCTCTCTCCTTGCCTATTTGTCTCCTCCAATTCCTTACTCAGACTTGGGACAATTTATACCTGCAGTGAGGCAGCCCTCGTCTGTCCATGGAGATAGCCAAGTTACAACGTCAGAATAAAGATAAGTTTGCAAAACAGTAATAAGTTATTAATTTGTTCAGAGGGTAAGTTTTGCAACCAATACTCTCAAAGTCATAAGAGAGTCAAGCAAAAATTTCCAACTAAAATTGTTTATTCAGAAAACGCCTTTAAAAAGAAACAAAAATTACTGCTCGTTCAAACCGTCCCTATTACAAGAAAGGAAGATCTCAAAGGAAATCTAGCAGGGGGCATTCTTTGTAACTTAGTCACCACATAAAATCCAGGAAACACATTACATGAAATATTTTTCCTGTTTTCTCTACCGATTTTCAGAAACAAGACAAAGAAAGAGGTGACAAGCCCCTGAGAAAGAAAGAGGAAAAAAAAATCAAACGAAGTTCTGAAAGGCTAAAAATGTAAGAGGAGACCTTTTAACAGGTAAATAGGATAAAGGCCAAAGAGTGTTTGAATGAAGGTTAGCACAAGGGAGTCCTGAGGCTGACTGAGGCTCCTGGGTCCTGCCATACTATGAATATTAAACAATAGCTTATCTTTTCCTCTGTCTTGCAACACACAGCTCCTCTCAGAGCCCTTGTCAGTGGAGATACTAAGGCTCTTGACCACACTTAGAAGGCGCATACAGAAATAAGAAGCTCTCCGTTTTCTGCTGCATGACTCCTAGTGGGGTGTTACCCCCACAGAAATCAGCAGCTTCTGTCCAAATTGTTCTCAGAAAGAGACACAGATGGTCTCCACAAAGGCCCTGTGGCCATGCTGAACAGAACACCTCATTCCAGAGCAGCAAGACCTCCTTGACCAAGGAACATTTTAACTCTGCTCTTTAGAGCCCTGAGACCAAGAGCTGCAGGACTTCACCTACACTTTCTAACATTTCACTGCTGAACTTAGCCAGAAAATTATGTTCACATCTAGCTACTCACATAGAAAATATACTGGCCAAAGGGCACAAGGTCACAATAACTGATAACCTCAATATTTCCCTGGGTATGTCATTCCTGCAGCTCCCAAGTCTTTGGGAGGAACTTGGTAAGGCTGGGGAGATGGGGGAGAAGAAACTGTGCTTGATCTCAAAAGTATGCCTCCCCTGTGAAGACAACCAGAAATAGTAGAAATACCTGATAATACAACAGTCACAATTTTTCTTTTACCAGTGTCACGTGGAGAAGCCACCGGCTGTCAGGTGTACTGCAGAGCAGGGACTGCCCGTACTTGGTGTGTTTGGGGCAATCCAGTTTTTCTTCCATTTGCTGGTTTGAACTGCAGCTCCAAGCAATGAGCAGTCTCAAGTGAGAGGGAAGCATGGGGACATCCATATCTATGTATCAAGCACAGATTTACCACGAGGCAGAGAAACAGGTTTTAGTGTCAGGCAATGCCTGTCTGAAGTCTTTCCTTCTCCTGCAAGAGCTGCATGAAAGAGACAAGTCTTTTGCTTAAGGACTTGTTTTTCTGAGTCTGAATTTTTCCCATGGCAATAAGCCAAGACTTCAGGTTTGGAGGACTGGTCTTGCGTGGTCCTTTGAGCAGAATGAAGAAAAGTCACACAACCGGTTTGCAAGGTTTTGATACGTAGGAAGAACATTTCCTTTCTGTCACACACTGTGCTCATGGATGTTGGTTTTTTTAAACCTCATTCTACCATTTGCTGAAATTCAACAGAATTCAAGGGTGTAAGGAAAGAAAATTGCTGTATGTCCTTGTTAGCAAAGCTAACCCAATAATCAGTTTCACAGAACCACTGAATATTCTGAGTTGATTGTGAAAGCACAGCATGGGAGCAAACCAGAGATCTTTGGCCCCTCTCACACATTTGTTACCTTTGCCTGCATTAAGGAAGACAACTATGAGAATCTGGAGTAACTCCAAACATTTGCCAGCTGGTTTTGAATGTTCTCAGCTGTGTGTGCTGTTGGATAATCTTAGACTTATTTTGTGCTGTTTGTTGCTGCCAGATAGTGTTACTGTTTAATGACAGTGTTAGAGAAGGCAAAAGTAGGTCCAGCTTCTGAGCTAGAAATAATCCAACATAGCTCCGGCTGAAAGTTAATGCACTCTGAAGAGAAAAAATAATCCTCCAGTGCATTCATTTGGCTGGTCCTCCTAACACTTGTGGGAAAAGAAACAATTTTTAAACATTTAGTTTTGGTTTTCTTCCCTGCCATTATTAAGGCCAGTACTTTTCTCTGATGTGAAAAAATTCAAGAAAGCCCTTGCAGAATTTCTGTCAGATCAGTCTTCTCACCAGGAGAATTTTCTTGGTTACTTCAAAGATTCACAGACTCACAGAATGATTGAGATTGGAAGGGAGTCCTGGAGGTCATCTGGTTAAACATGCCTCCCTTAACCTCGCAGCAAATTTAAATATTTTCCATCCAGGTTCATGGAATTTTTCTGATTTATTCCTAAATCCAAGTAGAAACTTCAAAGGCAGTCAAACACTCCTGCCTTCTGAACATATACTCAGCAGTTCAATGACCCACTATTATTCTCTCTTAAAAATAAGATGCTCCATCTTGACCCCTAAAGTCACAGTCAGCTTCTTCCCAGCAAAAGGCCTAATTAAAGACACAAGTGATCTGATGGAAATTTTGCCAAGCTCTGTGAAAACTGCATCAGGATTTTCTTTAAAAAGGCAATATTTTTATTCAGTGAATCAATTCAAAACATTAAACTCTCAGTTAAAAATACTACGAGTCTGCTCAAAAACATATACTTTGGTATTTTATCTGCTTTTATTTAAAAAAATCTCCTGCTCACTTTTTTTTAAATCTGTCCGTCAAATTCTCCTCACACTTTCAGCTATCATTTTTCTTTGCCTTATAAGAATGTTCCACTCTCTTATTTTAAATACAGAAAGTAATCAATAATTTGGATATTATTAACCTGTTCACACCTCCTCAGTCAGTCTGATCCATGGGAAATTTATGCCACCAAAATCTGTAATTAGCTGCCAATAATTAACTCACATTTCTAGAAGTGTCTAATAAATCAACTCTGTTTTTGCTCTCAGAGTCCAGAATTAAAAGTGTGGTGAGAATACTGCTCTTGCAGACTCAGTTCTTCTAAACCTAAAACTTGTGGACATTTCTGGACAGCTATATTCTACCAGTAAATAAAAATATGTCACTCACTTCTTCCCAGAAAAGAAACATTTCATCCCAAATCTCAGCTGGTTTTGGAATGTTGGAATGTTTCTTTTTGTTCCTTGGAAACACATAAACAAACAAATGTTAAGTGTGTACACATTTCAAAAGCCTTTTTGATAACAAATATGTAATAAACTAAAAAACAAGTTCCAACACATGGTTCTGAAAATATTTGTATCTTTTGAATCCATAAATACTATTCCCACTGAATTGAGATCCTGTGACTCTGTTGGATTTGGGCTGTGCCTGTTATTTGGTGAAGGGGTGTCTGTAGACCCCCAGAGCCAGCCTGGACTCAGCAGGCCTCTGCCCAGCCTGTGACACCCAGGCAGTTTTCCCAGAGCGAGCTGGCTCTGCCTGGCTGAGATTCAGGGGGTTTCATCTTCTCTACCTTGCCATCCCAGAGCCTCTTTCCACACACACACCACACCCCCACCCCCAAAGGCTACCTGTGTATAGAGACTGGACAAAATACACAGTGTGCTTCAGAGCACCTCCCCTGCGCGGAGGAGCAGGACCCTGGTGTGGGCAGAGACCCACACGTTGGTTTACAGGCAGCCTAAGCAGGGTTTCCATGGGCCAGATTAACTCTCATGGCCACATGATTGAGATTACATTGAGGGGAGTGCCACAAGGTGATTAGGGGTCTGGAGCATCTCTCCTGTGAGGAGAGACTGAGGGAGAAGGCCCTGTTTAGTCTAGAGAGGAGAAGACTGAGAGGGGATCTCATCACTGCATATAAATATTTCAAAGGCAGGTGTGAAGAGGACGGTGCCAGACTCCCTTCAGCCAGTGCCCAGTGACAGGACAAGGAGCAATGGCCATAAACTAAATCAAGAGAAGTTCCATTTCAATAGGAAGAACTTCTTTACATTGAGGGTGGCAGAGCACTGGCACAGGCTGCCCAGGGAGGTTGTGAAGATATGGTCGTGTCTCTCCGGAGGCGTTTGAATCCCACTTGGAGGTATTCCTGTGTCACCTGCTCTGAGTGACCCTACCTAGGCAGGGGGCTTGGATAAGATGATCTCCAGAGGTCCCTTCCAACCCTAAAAAATTTGTGAGATAGTTTTCAAAAGGTCTAGAAGTGCCCTTAAAACTGGCATTTCATGCTTACCTCTAGGACACTGAACAGGCAGGTAACCACCATGAAGGAGCACAGTGTTTTGCAAGAGGGAGATTCTCTCAGGGGGACTTGAAATTGTAGTTGTGTGCTGTCCTCATCAGCCTGACACAGGCTTAAGAAATGAATAGTAGTCTTGTTCAAATAGAACAGGAAAATGGTTCAGTACTGAAAATGTTCAGATCACTGCATAGACACCATGAGGGCTCCTGTGTGCATCTGGTGCTCTGGAGATGTGCAGCTGGTGCAGGGGGTAGGACGAGCAGCAAGCAGCTGCTCTCCGAGGTACATTCCCCTCGGGACTGAGCATATCTCTAGTCAGAAATATGTCAGGGAGTTAGTGCTGGCTGAACCAGAAGTCCCACCCAGCTGAAACAGCCAGTGGGGACTGCCTGGCAGTGCTGCCAGGGGAGTCACAGTGCATAGGTATGGAGAAGACAAGGAGGAGCACTGGATCCCTCTGTGTGAGTGCAGCCCTGTGTTTCAGATCCTTCAGAGTGTGGCCCACCTAGACTATGAGAGGCAGACAGGGGCAGCCCCTGTGTACCCCCTAGGCTCTCCCCATTGCCCTCCTGCCAGTTCCTGGCACAAGGTAGCTTCGTGCTTGGCAGCTCAGCCCATTTAGCACAACCTTCTCATTTGAAATGGGGTTCTCACCTATTAAGAAAAAGCCCAAGCATGTGCAGCAAGACTGGAGTCCACACCAAAAATCCTGACCAACCAAGAGGTCTGAGGGGGAATTTAGGCATCCATCAAATAAGGGAAATATGATGGATCTGAACCTCACACTTGCCAGCTTCTACTCTGCCCTAGAAATAGGGGAGAAGGGAAGTGTCACCTTCTCCAGATCCTGTCATTTAATAAACCTATGCTCACTTTGACTGTTTGAAAGGAGACAAGATCCCTGCTTTCATTAGAGACCTCTGTAACCTGATGCTTAGGGTTATTTCCATCCATGAGGTTCTCTTATTTGTCTGGGCTTAAAATACTGCACCATGACTTCTCTCAGCTCCTTGCTTTGAGCTGTGTCCCTTTTAAACCCCTCTCCAAGACTTCGTCTCATCCCACTTACTGCATTTGGAGTCCAGTGTCTTCCCCACCTGAAGGCTTCTGTCATTTTTAGATGCTGTACTAGATTTGACTTGTAGGCCAAGAAATGTAAGCCTGACACAAATGGGCAGTTTATCCTTCACCTTAAACAGAAACTTCTTTTACCTCCTGAAGGAAGCTGGATCTCCTATGGAATAAATGCACTCTTAGGTAATTTTAGTTTCCAGTTCAGATGTGCTTAGATTAGTGTAACAAAAGGATCTTTCTAAGGCTGTCCTGATGCATTAGCAAAAAGAACCCTTGTGCAAAGGGAAAATGAAAATCCATGCTGTTGAATGCAGTTTTCAGTCACTAACTCACAGAATTGCAATAAGGGTCCCACATACCAACTCACACTAGAAGCAGCCTACAGTGGTCCCACACATAACATGGATTTATTTTCCACCCTTCTCTTGCTAAACTGTGGTAGATATGACTATTTAGTGTTGTCTGTTCCACAGAGATACAAAAGACTTAGAAGATGCAGTCCATATTTTCCTTGGTCCTTGGCACGTCTCCCAGATCCTCCTTGTTTTTAAATTACTTCACCTGTATCCATTGATAAATGGACAAATATATGTCAAGATAAATCATTCACCTTATCCTCCACCAACACATTACAAAGGTAATAGCTGCCACTAGATTTCGATTAACCTTTTTAGAAGATCTTCTACTAACCTATCCCCAATCCAAATCTCCTACTGCTGAGTGTAATTTATTCCACATCCAGATAGCAAAAATATCTATCTTCTGATTAAATGTCTTACATAAAAATTAAAAATTAAGAATTTTCAAGTTGGTTTTAAGGGCTGGGTGTAAAGAAAAAAATTGCTGAAGCATCTACTAGTGCAAAGAGATCCCCCATCTACATCACTGTCCTTTAAAACCTGTCCCCTGGGTCTCTTAGGTGCAGCCAGAAAGAAAATATCTTATGCCATATCTGCATATACTAGATTGCTGTCTGGATTTTGCTGGTGAATACAGTTTTCATTTAAGCTTAGTTGAGAAGACAAGCATATATCCATTTTTATGTATGTCATCCGCTTCTGCAGGGATAAAGATCAAAATCCTTAATATCCTTCTTCTAGCCTTCTTTAAACAGAGATTTACACACAGATTTATTTCAATTCCAGTTGATAATGACTTGTAAGAGCCTTGATGTCTTTGGAAAAATCAGCCTTGGCAGTTCTCCATTGACCCCCATAGTCAAGAGCACCACATCAGTTTGAAATGGCTTATTTCTGTGCCTGAAAAGAAAATCTAATCTACTTACATATTAGGTCAATTATTTAAATTAAATATTATCATATGTCTTCCTTTTAAGTATTCTTGGCATGATTTGGGTTTGTTATTTTCACAAGATACCAGCTAAATATTTATTGCATTGTTATTTGTATTTAACATAATCAGCCATCAGCACCAGGGGTTAATGGATTTACGTTTTGCATTAGGGGAAACCAGCATGTGGGTTGTATTTCAGCTACAGTAAGTGGTACTATGCTCATGAAATACCAAAAACTTTTGTGCAGCCTAAGATGTTTAGAGGAGAAAAAAAATCAATACAGCGTAGAAAATAAAAAGAGTAAACATGCAAATTAACTCCTGGCACATATTTTGTTCTGGGCTGTAATACTCCTTTTAAGATTGCCCCTTTTTAATAGCTTTCAAAAGAATTTCTTGCATAATGGCATTTTAGTCATCATGTTAATGTCAACAAACAAGGCAGATTAATGCTTATAATCCTGAGCTGTCTCACACTCTGCTTATTAGAACTGTAGGCAGATCTTCATTAGGATGAATGACATCTGAATCTATAAGCTCATCACAACAGAGGCACCTTCTTGCTGTGGTGTCACCCTGCAGATGACAATGTCGGCCATTATGAATGACACTCCACAATTCGTTACTTCCTGCCTCAAATTGCAGTTAATCTTTCATCCAAACTGTACACATGTGCAGCTTTAAGTGGGCTATCACAGCAAGTACCCAGTAATGCTGCAAGCACATGGAGAATGACAGAAGGTAAATTGCTTGTCAGGAGGTCTGTATTTCAATTCACAGCATATTCCAAACACGTTGTGGTGAAAGCTCTCCACAACAGCTGCTTTCATTGCTAACTATTTTTGATGTAAATGTCAATAAAGCTCCAGGCCCTTTCATATTTTTGGCCAAGACTGTCCATCTTTCCCTATGCAGGCTGGCAGGTTGAGCTCCATTTATCTACTCTTAGGAACATGTCCTATAATAATGATTGTCTCTGGAGACTGTTTAGAGTGATTGAAAGCAGTGATTGGGACAATAGGCTGCTGAATTTCATTGCTGGATTGGGTTGACAGGTGAGTGCTTTTATATCCTCTGGAGGAGAGGTGGAAATAAAAACACAGTTATATCTAATCAACAGACAGGCATCTACCAATTGCAAATCTGTACCTTCAGTTTACCCTTCTCATCGGAGCAACTTAACCACGAATTATTACAGGACTCTCATATTTCTCCAGTGGTCAGAGGGGTTTCAGAAGAAAGGAAGATGGGGAAGATATGTGTTGCCTCACTAGAGGTGAGAAGTAGGGAAAGAACATGTCACAGGCCATATAGCTCTACCAGTTTCAGCGCCAGCTGCTGCTTTTAGTAGCTGCAGTTAAGATCTTCATTTTGCTTTAATGAAAATCCCTGGGTGTTACAGAAAGAAGGAATTTCATTTTTAATCAAAGAGGCCATTAATGTTATACATTGCCCATGAATTTTAACACGCTGTAACATGGTCCTATTTTTTTGTCTTGCATTTAAGCAAAAGTTCTGTAAACAAATTAAGCTTACCATGGATATTTTTTCTTTTATGAAGTTGATAATTAACATACCACTGGGTTTTCCAAAGGAGACGGGAAGACGATCAGGTAGAATTCTGAAAACAGTATGGCAAACAGTCTAAAATATTCACTCTACACCAGCATCTGGCTCTTTGGCAGACCCCAAAGACTGTTGTGCTGGCACCTTTGAAATTCCCTGTGAGTCCATGTAGTTGCCCATGGTTACACAGCAGCTGGGATCTGGCTTCCTCATCTTCCCTGCTACCACATTCCTCCCCACCCCACCTCCATTTACCTTTGCTTCTGTAATCACATTCACTTCTGTCCATCAGTGGTGCCCATTGCAATGTTGCATCCCTTTCCCTCTCTAATTTGCAGACCAGGGGTTAAAGGGTAAGTAGGAGTTTACCCTTGCACATTTCCTTTTGTCTAACTCCGCATTGGTGTAGTTTTGTTCACGTTTTACAGTAATTTTTGTTTACTAGAATCTCTACAATACTGAGCAGATTTCTGCGGCTCTGGGCAATGCTGACACAAGTTGTGAGAATAATATGATTAAAAGCAGCTAACTACCCAGCTGTTAGAGTCACATCTCTAACAAAAACCTAATTCAAAATACTCAATGCTGTATTATCTGATTTCTAGCCTTCAATTAAAAAAACCCCAAACAACTAAGTGCTTTTTGACTTCTGTATGCTGTATACAACAGCAGTTTTATTTTGAAATTTTGGGGTTGGACTGGGTTTGCACGGCAAAGTTTTGGTAGCAGGGGGACTACTGGGGTGGCTTCTGTGAGAAGCTGTTAGATGCTTCCCTCATGTCCAGAGGAGCCAATGCCAGATGGCTCCAAGATGAACCTGCAGCTGGCCAAGGCTGGGCCAATCAGGGATGGTGGTAGCACCTCTGGGACAACTTGTTTAAGAAAGGGAAAAAGAAAACCATGGAGTAGGAGCAGCTGGAGGGAGGAGTGAGCTTATATGAGAGTAACATCTCTGCAGGCCCCCAGGTCAGTGAAGAGGCAGAGGCAGGAGGTGCTCCAGGCACTGGAGCTTAGATTCCCCTGGAGCCCGTGGTGCAGCCCATGGTGAGGCAGGGTGTGCCCCCACAACACATGGAAGTCCATGGGGGAGCAGAGATCCACCTACAGCTCGCAGAAGACACAGCAATGGAGCAAGTAGATGTACCCAGAGTGGGCTGTGACCCCATGGGAAGCCTGCACTGGAGCAGGCTCCTGTCAGGACCTGTGGGTCTGTGGAGAGAGAAGCCCACACTGGAGCAGGTTTGCTGGCAGGACTTGTGATCCCATAAGGACCCACACTGGAGCAGTTTGTGAAGAGCCTGTGGGAAGGACTCACACTGAAGAAGTTCAGGGAAGACTGTCTCCCATGGGAGTGACGCCATGCTGGAGCAGGAGCAGAGTGAGGAGGAAGGAGCAGAGACAATGTGTGATAAACTAACTGCAGCTGCCATTCCCCATCGCCCTGTGTCGCTGAGGGGGAGGAGGTAGAGAAATCAGGAGTGAAGTTGAGCCTGGTAAGAAGGGAGGGGTGGGGGGAAGGTGTTTGAAGATTTAGTTTTTATTTCTCATTACCCCACTCTGATTTGAATGGTAATAAATTAGATTAATTTTCCCCAAGTCGAGTCTGTTTTGCCCATGATGGTAATTGCTGAGGAATCTCCCTGTCCTTATCTTGACCCACAAACCTTCCATCTTATTTTCTCCCCACCTTCATCCAGCCAAGGAGCAGAATGATAGAGCGTCTTGGTGGGCTCCTGATCTCCAGCCAAGGTCAACCTACCACAGTGGGGAAAATACCTACTCTGTGACAAATATTCATAGAAAATTTTATTTCTCCATGGAAATAAAACCAGCTCGTTTGAATAAGGCTCACATTATAGATTCAATGCAAATTTTCTTTGGAAAGAGAAAAAGAAGCATTTCTTTCCAATTCTTGAATAACAATTTTTTATACACTTTTGCTTAAATAAATGCAGATGATAGGTTGCCAAAGGAATAAATTCTAGTTTAAGACCCTAAAATCATCTTGGAATGTTCAAAACCTGATTAATATTATAAACACTGAGCCCCTTGTATCAGACCCTGAATGCCAGCTTACCAGTTTGTGCAGGCTTCTGCAAACTGGGGATAGAAATACTCAATGTCTTGCAGGCCATGTGAGGAGGCTGCATTGCCAAAGAGCATTATGTTTTGTTCTTTTTATTGAATGTTCTGGTTTCATCTGGGACAGAGTTCATTTTCTTCTTAGCATCTGACACAGTGCTGTGTATTTGGATTTAGTACCAGAATATTTATTAACAAAGGAAATAAGGTACCTGAAGTTTTTGGTAAATTTATGCGAAGATGATATTACAAACTTCTTTCAATATATTGGTTAAACTGACAGACTATAAAGATCAAAAGTAAATTCCAAAGCAAAGAAATAGATTGTCCAAGAAGAGAGAATACATGAAACAAATAAGCCATGCTTTGTTTACATACCAGTTTGAATATTTGTGCAATGGGAGGTTAACAGTTGGGTTGAGAGAGTCTAGCAAGAGAAGCCCATTTCACACATCTGATAACATAGCTGTCACTCAGGCCCTATGTCTTTCCTCATCCTTACCCCAAAGAAAATTGTGAGTGGATCCAGACCTTAAATCAGTTTGGCTTTTCTTTTTTTTTTTTCTTTAAAAAGTCCTCATTTCTTTCTAAAAAGAAAACTGAATAAAAAATTGATTACCATGTCAAGAAATGCACTAAAAGCCAAAAAATCCATAGTATTTAGAAGTTAGGAAGCTTTCTGCATGCAGTAACATCCACTAAGACATAAAAATAAAGTTACTGAGTTTCACTATAGAGGCAAAAGCATTATAGTGAAAATACAGAACCCTGTTCTAATTTATTGCTTTGAAAAGATAAAATAGGGGTTTTTTTATTCACGGAGATATGGAAGTATGTGATCTTTCCATCTGCTGGGACCAGATTGCCCTAGAAGGACACTCAGAAAAAAAGGAAAAGCAGGTTATCTAAACAGAGAATGTAAAATCATTTTGGTCATTTGTAGAAGTGTGATTGTTTCTTCAAGTAATAGTTTTTAGAAAAATATTGTCCAACCATTTGCAGTACTTGTTCTCAAATTGTTCTTGTGGGCAAGCTATCAAAGGAATATGGCCAGCTGAGGCAATTGTCTATTACTTTAGAAACAACTTAAAAGTGAAGAAGCTGCTTGCTTGCTTGCCTTTTATTTTATGTAACGTGAGTTACTGTCAGATGTCTTTTGTAACCATCACTCAGCTTTGGTTCTCTCTGCTTATCCAGAGAGATATACAAAAGATTTGACATATGATCCCATGTACACTGAACGACTTAGGTTTGCTAAGATCTTGTGTAAATGTTTTATAGATTTTCCCTTCTCCAGCATTGCTGTAGGTTAGATAAACCCCCTTTTGAACTCTGTGCAGTACTCATTCAGTAAAGGCTTATGTTAAAATCATTATCGAAAGTAAATGTCTACCAGGACTAGATAGCATCTCTGACCTCTCATGGAGGTGTCTATGGAGTGGAACATGTTAGATAATGTATCTGTGTATCCCCACATCCCTGGTAAAAAGAACTTGGTATCTGTTGAAGATTTTGAAATATCAGCGTTAGTAAAAGTCCAATCAGTTGTCCTCTTCATCAGAGGAGATTTGATCTGGTATTTCAGTTGTTAACAGGCATTCTCCTTTAATAGTTACAGGATCTTAACTTTTTTTCAGAATTTCATTGAATTTTAATTTAAGTTATGCCATGTAGCTTTTGGCACCTCACTGAGATAAGCTAGGCTCAATTAACCTAAGTTGTAGGGCACCGATTCCTAACTTAGTCACTTCAATTACAAGTCTAAACTTAAACAGAATGAATTGGCCTCAGTAAGGTAAAAGTCAGTGTAGATATAAACACACTTGGAAACTCCCTGGCATATTGGGTGTCACACACTAAGCTGATGTGAGACCTGAAGAATGGGTGGTTGATAAGTATTCCATACTCTGTGAAGCACTGTGTGATACACCAGTCTGATGCACTGTGCCAGATCAACAGTTTCCTATCAAAAATATTTCTCTGAGGAAGGCCAATATTTGTGGCCTTTCCAGGGATGGATCCCACCTAAATAATAGCTAATTAATATAAAACTATTGATTTTAAACTTCTTCTGTGTATTTTCATTCTTCAGCAGAGTCCACAATGAAAAATTTCCATAAAAATATTCATGGCGTAAAGTGAACTCTGGCTTACTAAAATATCCAGTAAGCCAAAGAATGCTCTAGCAGACCAAATTGAAAGTCTGATAATAGTCTGTGTCACATCAGCAATGCTGTAGCTGCACTGTGGTACAGAAAGAGCATTTGGCTTTTGGTGGGTATATTTAGCTGCAATATTAGATGAATAATTAATCTAAACTTCTCTTAAAGAGAGATGCAAGGCATAGCCTGGAAAAAGTCACAAGCAGTAAAGCAAAATTTTGATATATGAGGATATGAAAAAGTCTGTTAGGCAAAGTGTGTAATAAGGACCTTTTATTTAGAGTAAAGTGACTTTTTATTGTCTATAATTTTCCCATTTAAGTGCTCACAATGGAGGAGTTAATGTTCAAGAGAGGAGTTCCAATTAGCTCACATCAAAAAGTCAGAAGGAGAGTTTGTCTCCAGAAAGGTGTATCACTGTCCAGTAGTTCCTGCAATCCAGTGCAGTGTCAGACGTGTGTCTCCTGAAATCTCAGATCAGCTTACTGTAAACACATCTACCATGGTCTTACAACAAATCATTGAGGAAGCAAATTTATGCAGTAGTGACTGACTGTTACACAATTAAATGTGATGGCATGAGGTATCAGAGTAACATGGAAAATTTGTCCATTGCTGTATGTTATGTAAAGGATGATTCATCCCTGAAAATATCTCAGAGAAGAGGTGCAACTCGATCATCTTCATGCCAACTGCACCTCTGACATGATTATTGCTCCTTTGAAAGCAGCTGAGTTCTTTTCTAGTGGCATCATTAATTTGTGCTATTATAAGGCCAGTCTGAAATTTATGAAGACGAGTTGGCATATAAATACACGTCCAGAAGGAATGTGAAAAGAAAATACGTTGAAGTATGCAGGATTTCAGGCATCTATTTCATTGAGTAGGGCATGTCTTAAAAAGAACATTTATGAAAATCTTCCAAATGGTGATTGCTGGGGCAATGGTGACTTGGGTTTTTTCATTTTTTGAATTTATTTTGGTTGCTGTCGTTGGCATGATGATAAGGAAGAGAATGAAGAAATGTGAAAGGAGAAGCACAAAATTGACAGCCCATCTTTTCTAACATTGATACATATATTTGCTATTCTAATATTCTATAATGTATTGTTACAATGGGGATTTCGATTGGTTCATCCATTCACACACATGGAGTAGGTGGATTTAAATAGTCTTTATTGGAACAGAACATTGTGAGAAACCATGATGAAGTCTGTTTTTATAACCAGGCAAAGTCTGCAACTGGACTACAGTTTTTGACTCCAGCATAAATCTGTGCTGGAAATATGCTGGAAAACCCAAACAGCTGTTTCAACTGTTTTGATTGTGACATCCTAATGAAGTTTTCCAGATTTTTTAAAATTATCCAGTCAGAGACTGAAAATAGTAGAAACATTATCAGATAGAAAGATTTAAGTTACTAGTGCTTTTTATAAACATCTTATAAATGTTCTATAAACAGGTCTGAGACTCCCATGACCCACTCACAGAAAATCTATGAGAGAGATAAAAGTCACCCTGTGTGAAGCATCAGGAAAAATGTAAATCCCAGAGAAATTCTGGTTAGGTTCTGAAGTTCATAGTGTCTCAGGTGGACCCTCTGTATAAAGCTGAATCAAAATCTAAAAAAGAAAAAGAACAACACTACTGCATCAACAGCACAGTAATTGACATTATCTATTTATCACTGCTTGCAAGGGCTTTTGTTTGTTGCAGTGGGGATACTGCAACACGCATATATCAAACCAGGAGTCCCGTGGAAAGGAAATATATATGGACAGACAGATTCTTGCTAGCTGTTTCAGAGATGTTTATTTCTCCAGCCGCATGGCTGGAGCTCTGCCGAGGAACTGTTCCAGTCACGGGACCAAGGGTCCTTCTGCCCGCGCAGGGAACACAAACCAACCAATGGGAACGAGGCTGAGCAGGGGCAGGAAACCCCGTGTCTGTGCCCTCAGGGCCCCTCTCCCAGGGCTACACGGCAGGGGAGGGACCCCAACACCTCACCCGTTTTATTTTAATAAAAGGAGAATGAAAACAACTGGATAAACATAACAAGAACAGTTTCAAAACAAAACAAGCCACCCTCCTGAGTCTTTAAATGTCCAAACAGATTCTGTGGAACATCTTAGGGCTGACAGAAGGGAGACACGACTCTCTGAGCATGCTTTGTGGGGAAACTGAGGCAGGAGAGGGTTTAACTTCTTCCCTTCCCCTTTTCATCCCTCACTCGGCATTGGAAAGGGATTTTTGGGGAAACAATTGGCAAAAGCATGGTTTTGTGAGGGAAACCATGGATGAAAAAATGGATTGGGAATACACTGGGGGTAATAGGACATAGGGTAAAAGGGAAAGGTGGGATTAGGAAAGGGAGACTGTAGGGGGGGCTTACAATGGAGATACTGTCTAACATGACTACGATTTTTTGCATATATACTGCCTTTTACAGAAACACCATCAGGCCCAGTGACCTGCGATGCTTGTAACCCTTTTCTACCTCGTATAATTTTGAATTCCACGACTTCTCCATCTCCCAAGCTTGGGATGCATTTTTCAGGGTTATTCTTTTTAATAGCAGTTCTATGCACGAATATGTCTTGCTGGTTGTCACACCTTGTTATAAAACCATAATTTTACTTAACATTATACCATTTTACTATCCCTAAGATCTTAGTTGCTATGATCTTTTCCTTTTTCCGAGTGGCTGCTGTTTTCTGTCTCGCTGCGTCTTTGCTCTCTCCTTCGGTCGCTCCCGTGTTGGAATTGTCGGGGCTGCTGGTGCCTGCGCGCTCTTCCCGGGGTCGCGTTCGGGGCTGCGCGGGCCGGGCCGGGCCACGCCGCTCAGTTCTCCGTGCGTCGCCTCCTCTGGTCGCAGCTTCGCTGCCGCTGCCGGGCGCTGCACCCACGTCTCGGCCGGGCCCCCGAGCGATGACTCCCCCGCGCCCTGCTCCAGCGCGTGTTTCGGTTCGGCGCGGCTCCGTTCCACCGCCGTCAGCCGCTGCCTGTGCGCCGCCCCTCTCGGCCGGGCGTTCATGGGGCTCGCTCCACCACGCGCTGCGCGGGGCCGGGCGGGCACTGCCGGGTCCCGCCGCTCCTTGCTCCGCTGCCGACACTGCGGCTCGCGTGGCTCCGCCCGCACGCGGGAACTGCCTCGCTGCTGCTCGCAGAGCGCTCGGTGCACGTGGCCTGGGCCGCACGGTCCCTGCGCCAGGCTTCCCTTCGCCAGGACACAGCTGACATTGCTCAACAGTCTCGGTAACTAAATAATATTCACGAAAATATTCTTCCATCGGCATATATTTTGACTCCAGTATTAACTGTGTCCAAACGGTTTTCCAAAAGCCCTTGGTAAGAATTAAATCCCAAGAAACATAGAAAAAGTTCTTAAACAACCATGCCAGGAAGTGTTTCAGTTCTTTTTGAGCTTGAATCAAGCTAAAATTTACAAATCGTTGTTCAAGAATCATTTTAAGTTTAAGATAAATGTCCATATGCGGCTCTGAGAGCCAAGAGTCTTCCCACGGTTCCTCCATAGTTTAGATATGGAATAGCAAAGCAAAACCAAGAAGAGGAATCCAAAGTTTCCAGGGTTTACTTACACAAATCAGTCGCTTAGGGATCGGGGATCGTTCTGCTCTCAATTCCCCACCATTTGTTGCAGTGGGGATTCTGCAACACGCATATACCAAACCAGGCGTCCCGTGGAAAGGAAATATATATGGACAGACAGATTCTTGCTAGATGTTTCAGAGATGTTTATTTCTCCAGCTGCATGGCTGGAGCTCTGCCGAGGAACTGTTCCAGTCACGGGACCAAGGGTCCTTCTGCCCGCGCAGGGAACACAAACCAACCAATGGGAACGAGGCTGAGCAGGGACAGGGAAGCCCCGTGTCTGTGCCCTCAGGGCCCCTCTGCCAGGGCTACATGGCAGGGGAGGAGACCCCAACATTTGTTTTCAAGAAATGTACTGAAGTCTGATTAGAATCAGTGATAGAAATAGGAGAGAGTAGGCATAAATAATGATTCAGGCACACTTTTTTAGGACATAAGAAAGGGTAAGAAAAATTTTCACACACTTTTTGCATCTTGCTGGGGTATTGATCAAGCTTTTACGTCTTGAATGCTATGGGCATCACAATAAAGCATTTCAGTCATTTTAGACTAGCAAAGCTTCTGGCACAGGGCAGAAAGACCAGGCAACAGATGCTGCACAGATAAGGTAGAATGTGTTCCCCATGAAGGAGTGAAAAAGTTTAAAAGCCACAAAGGAGAAGTGAGAGGAGATAGCTACCTCCTTGCTCAGTGTATGGGTGTGGATGAGTCAAGCAAACACACAGCGGGAAGCTGGCTCCAGATTTTCCCAGTGCACAAGACTGTGTTTATTAGCAATTCCTTCTCACTTTTGTGCAGGCACCAAGTCTGCGCTCTTTAGCTGTCTGCCAGCAGGACGGTACATTGGGGTGGGGAGGGAAGGAGCCCTTGCTCTGGGATGGTGGCATGGAGCTGTCAGGAGCGAGCAGGCGGCACCGCAGACAATTGCAGGCAGGGGGGAGAGTACACACTTCTCTCGTGGCTCCCTTTGATGCCTGGATCAGATCGTCTCTTGGACCAGCAAACTCTAACACCTCTTCTGAAATCAGCTCCAACTGGTGATGAGCTACATCTGGCCTGTGAAATGAAAATAGCAAAACCTTTGATTGAGTCCAAGTTAAGTGGATCTTCATCATCTGCTCAGTCAACTTTTGCCAAGATGAATGATACTATGACAGTATTCTAATAATTTCTGAGGTGGATTCCCTCCTTTTTTCATCCATCTGCAAAGAACAAACTGCAAACACTTTGAAAATTTACTGCTCTCTAAGGGAGAAATTTTCTCTTTTCGAATACATCCACAACATTTCACTAAGTGAAATGGAGTGCTACATGTAAGCCTGAATCAACCTAAAAACACAGACCTCAGTGCTGAAAGAGGAATCAGATTTTTAAAATTATTGCAGTGCCTGTTTTTACATTGTTTATGTGTCAGTGTTTTTCCTATAATCTGTTGTTATATTTGACTGGACCTGGATATTTTCTTTTCAAAGAGGATAAACTGGCGTGACAGAGATAATGGTCTCCATTTGCCACCTCTACCAAAAAGCAAATAAAAACATATCTTTAATAATATGTTAACAATGGAGGTTTTTAAACAAACAGAAACTTTGGCACTTAGAGTACAGCTGTACAATGATCATTTGTGCTATTCTGCAAATTTTCTGGAAAGCACTGGATTTCTGTACTTACTGTACAGTGCATTGACTTTCCAAGTGCTGAAGGTCACTATTAAATGGCTCCAACAATTTTCCATATGTCAGTATTTCAGTTCACTAGAAGATATTCAGCAGCCATGCAAAGCAGACACCCATGGCTTGCTTGCCACAGTGCCTGTCTGTGGCAGGCACAGAACACACCAGGACTCTACTTCCCTCCTGGCCTTCCAGTTTCAGTGTAGGTCCTGGTATTTTTCCAATGAGGTACCCAGATATCTACACACTGATAGGAAAACTCTGCCACCTCCTAAATACGAGAGGGTGCAACCCCCTAAAACCCGAACTTGTCTTTCCCTCTGAGTTCGGGGAACAGCAGACTCCTCACCTGCCCCAGTCTGTGGAGAATGCAGAGACCATTTGCTTCACAACACACATTTAACTAAGTTAAGGTGAGATTAAAGCCACAAGAAGTCAAGCAAAGCAATACATCTGTCTTCTTGCCATGGAACCATGGCAAGATCTAGCTTCTCTCAGCTTCCTGCCTTACTGAAAATGAAGAGTTTAACCTTCCTGCAAAACAGCAGCCTAGCTGGCATTTCTCTTTCTCCCTGTCCCTCACAGTCTGATGTCTCCCCTGACTGGTTAAACACTAGCTGCTCTTTCCTGACACAGAAGAGTGGAATAATGCTGTAGCCTGTCACAGATTTCAGTAATGGGTTGTTTCTTTTCCCTGCATCAAACAAAATCATGTTGAAATTTGTTTTCCTTCAGCTAATGTAAGAGATTGGAGGAATTGTCTGATTTTCCACATAGCACATTTGACACTATCTTTCCCCCATATCCATCCTCTCACTAATTTTAATCCCTTTGTTTTCCTCTCTTTTTTCTTCTGTCTTCCCTTTCCTTTCCACTTTCTCTTCATGTTCGCTCTTTCTTAATCTCTTACTTGACTGCCTTCACCTTCTCCAGACCCACTTGTTGGCCCTGTCTGTCTGAGGTCATTCCTGAGGTGCTGCTGGCAGTCCTTTTCCTGTGGGAGCTATAACCATGGGCTTTATTTACTTCCTCCTTCCCCAAAGGTGGACTGTATCTGGCTTCCAAGCTTGTGCTATTCTCCTTTAAAGATGCCTTGCTGCTGCCATGTGTCGGCATTTCTTCTGGACGATGGTGATTTTTTTATGCCATGAGCTGAGATGCCACCTCACCAGAGGGTTTACAGTTACTTAACAATGTTAGATTTTACCCAAATTGCTTTTAAGATTTTGGGGATCAGTTGGTGGGTTTGAAGATGTGGATAAATGCTTTGAAGAAAGGAATGATAGCTTTGAACAAATCAGGTTTTTGTTAAGTTCTAACCTGATATAATGCAGTCTCCAACAATGGCCACAGAAAATTTTGTCTTTTCTTGCGTCTCGCCTGCAATGGTTGGAAAAAATAGATAGATGGTTAAATAGATAGTTATGCATTACATTTTGTTATGGAGATGGAAAATACAGAGAGAAAAATTTTATCCCTGGGATTATTCAGAGCCAGATTTTAGAGGGAAAGACTAGTAATTAGTCTCAGTTTAATCGCTAGTGGGAGATAGTTCACATTACCAAATGATTTGATGTTTCAGCACAAATGACAAACTGTGTTCAGGGAGGTCCAAGACTCTGTCAGCATGGCTGGAGACTAAATCACCTTTCCTCTTTATAGTAGATTGAGTTGTCCTTCCAAATCAGGGTTAAGGTCACTGGCAGGGCAGTCTGAGAATGAGAGCATCTGTCTGAAATATACCTGGACTGTGGATGTATTCAGAAATTCAATTTCTGATGCTGCCAGTCCCTTGACCTTCACAAGCACACAAAGCCTATGAAAAGGTAAAAAAAAAAAAAAAAAAGGCAAAAAAAAGCTGTGATATTTTTATTTGACTTCAGCTTCAAAGTCCTGAATGGACCATGAAGAGCTGCTGGATATATTACAGAGCCGAAAATAATCATGTGCCATACAGAAAAAATACATGCTTTTTGTCTTAGTTCTAGCATAGCTGCTCTGTTTCTTTTCTCCACATGCCCACACCCCTCTGCCTGCAAATTATTTCAGGTCCCCTCATGCTCCATTGATGACAGCTAGACATTTTTTAAAGTCCTTGAGCAGTCATGTCTTGGAGTAGATACACTGAAATCACCACACCAAATAGACAAGGGCAGGAGTCCTAAATACACGTTTGAGCATTTCTCCCCACGAGATCACGTTGGGAGGGATGTTTTGCATATGCTGATGAAGTACAGGCTTCCAGGAGCCTGGGGGACCAGTGTCCCTCGCAGCCAAGTGGCGGGGCCAGTCCCGGGGGGCTGCAGGGCTCTGGAGGGTGGTGCTCACGGGGACTACCTGCTTTAGCTCCGCACAGCAACAGTGAGAGCCATATGTGGAGCTGCAGGAAAACAGATGCTGTTTCTCCATTTGTGAAATCAAGTTGTTGGAAAGTAGTCAGCTTTCCAATGTACGAGAGAGAGCTCATCTGATCAACCTGCAGAGACAGCATGAGCTTCTATTTTTAAGAAATATCTGTCAATATTTCCAACTTATTGGTGGATAGAATGATGCAAGAAATAATGGTATGGGAATAATCAGCTGATAAATGGCTTTGATAATAGACAGGCTTTTGAAGACCTGTGATTTTCATAAACAAAGGGACTGTGCGACCTGGATTTTGGCTGCCAGATCTGCTTCCAGGCATACATCTCTAGATGTACTGAAGGTTTACTGTAACATCTTGATTTATTATATAACAGACATAACCACCCAGTTCAATTTCTTCTTGCCATCAAAACAATAACATTATTCCCCTAGAATAAAGTGAAGAGTGCTGTGTTCTCAGAGAAGCTTCAAACATCTTTGTTAAACCCAAAATAAATAGCTTTTCTTTTATTGTCAACTGAAAATGTGTGCTATAATAGCAAAATACATAATTATTTTTTAAAAGTGAATAATCTGAACTGGTATTCTAAATCACTGTAACATAGTGAAACATAATTGTATGTAATTTTTTGTCCTTTAAACATGGAATTTATCTTATCAGAAATGCAAAGATTTAAAGCATCAGCTGGCTCCAGTGTCTCCAGACTGATAAAAGTCATCTTTTCTATTACTCTGGTTATCAGGAAAGTTTAAGGTACTACACACAAATAAAAAAGACTTACCGGAAAATAGTAAACAAAGAATAGTGTTCTTTTACCAGGATTGTACTCTTTAAGACTCTCTGCCAAGCTCCCTAGGATTTTTTGTCAGCATGTTAGGATCCTTCACATTTCTCTGCAGTGTATGTATTTTCCACTGGTTCAGACCTATGGGAATCTGTCCTAATTTTAGCATTAAATCTACCTCTTTCCAGCAATATAGCTGTTCTGTTGATTGTATAAAGAATTTAGGATATTAGTTGCTCAGAATTACATCTTGGATATCTAAAATAGGTGGGGTAGGAGGTATGTAATCAAAAGTCAGACTCTGGTTTGAATTTGTGTCAGAAGGCAAAAATTATGCCAAAGCTGACTCCAAAAGATTTAGATGCATGAACACTTTGTCCATGTATTTTGAATTTCTTCAATTAAATAAACTGTGTCTCACTGTTGCTATGCAATCCTTGTTAGAGGTGAGGACCACAGCCACACCAGTGCTGACATTTGTGTTCAAACATGGGCTCTTTTACAAATCATAAAAGGTGCAACAGTTCAGTTTACCTTGCCTTGGCTCCCAGCCAACAATATTACACAAATCGCATAAATTAAGCTAATTCCATGTTAGTGCCTGGCACAAGAATCCTCTAGCACAATAGCAATTTCTATTGAAAGGATAAAGATCATCTTTGCAGGGAAGGAAGTACCTTCTCTGGAGCTGGTCTGAGACCAGTGAGACTCAAATGCAAATCCTTGCATTCAGCAAGCAAGGAGCTTCACCCTGAATTGCCTCCTCTACCCAGCAATATGTGCTCTCTGGGGGGTCTGTATGGGACTGTGAGTTTATCTGTTTTTCTCTCTTGAATACACACATGTGCAAACATGTCTAGAACTAAACAAAGGGTAATGGCTTTAAACTGAACAAGGGTAGGTTTACGTTAGGTGTTAGGAAGAAATTCTTTACTGTGAGGGTGATAAGGCACTGAAACTTTGCCCAGAGTAGTTGTGGATGCCCCATCCCTGGAAGTGTTCAAGGCCCTGGATGGGGCCTTGAGCAACCTGGTTAGTGAAAGGTGTCCCTGTCCAATACGGGTGCAACTCTAGTCATCAGTTTGGTTACACAGAGGTCAGGGGAAATATGAGCCAGTCACTTGCAGTGTTAGATGCATTTTGCCCTGAACAGTGTGTTCAGAGCTCACTTAAAAGGCAACCCATCTGTCAGAGGACAGGGCAGTTGCAAGTCTTTGTAGCCAATTACAAGTCTTTTGTAAATGAAATTGTGTCCATCCCAAAAATACATAAAAAAGATTTAAACAATCCCACAAATGAGTCACTACTCTTGTGTGAGACTGGGCTGCACAGGGTAGGTAGAACTGGTAACCTCTCAGTCAGAGCACTGCTGTGTGAGCTGTCAGTGCCAAGTTACTCCTGAGGATTAACTCTGATTTACAGAAATATTCTTGACCTTGGCTAAAACTCTTAGATTTTGTTTCTTATTCTTGCATGTGTGCTGGTTTGGGGTTTTTTTGTTGTTTTTCTGTTTTAACTTTACCTCATGTTGATTTTGGGGGGCTTTTTTATCTAATGCAAAATAAAGGAAAAGCAGTTTGAATCATGTGTCCTGTTGTGGGGACCAAGTTAATTAAAATCCTGATGTATATATACAGCTGATACTCCTCACCCTAATGAAGAACATTAATTCTAGAACATGTGTGGCTGTAGTCACATTGCTACAAATTACTGGACTCTTTCCTTTATCTGTTTCCAAGAAAGTCTCCCCCGGTTAGTTAGGAAAAAAGAAAAATATGATGCCTTAGTTCTAAGCAGCATAAATTACATGCATCAATCAGAGGAAGCTTAAATTAAAATACACATTTGGCAAACAAATATGAATATGTTGATCTCATCTGTGAATCAAAATGATTTAATGCCAGTACTGACCCCCCACTGATCAACATGAAGGTCACTGCAAACTGCTTGATTCTCATTGAGAAATGTTGTCGTGTCTGTTAAGGATGCAGTTTTATACATTCCCTAATGCTCAATCTAATCGGTAATTCCAATGTTGCAGAATTGATTTATTTTAGAAAGAAAATACAGAATTCATTTTTTTAAATTTATGTAATCCAAAACAGATAGCTAAATTAAAATGTTAAAAAAATACATGTGGTGGATGGGTCTGGGCTGAAGGCTTTCCAAAGTGTTTATGATGTTTTCCAATCTAGAGGAATACTATTTGTTAAATAGAATGCTACACCTTTCAGATACCAAGTGATCATAAATCAGTCTTCCCTTATCATCCCGTTCATGCTTTCTGGCTATAGGAATAACTAGTTGTTTAACTCAATTATCAGGTGAGATGTGGCTCTGAATGGATAATCCAAGGCCAGTTGGGTTGTCATTGCTCTCCAAAAGTCTAAAGCAAACAGATGGGTAGGACGCCGGTTTTGCCAAACTTGATTTAGTGTTTGCCTTTTATTGTTTTGCCTACACTTAGTACTTTTTTGAATCAGTGATGGAGACAATCATCCTGGCCCCAGGGTAGTAGAACTGGAAAGGAGAAGGGCCACACTGTGGTGGGATGGCACACAAGATCAGGAGCTCCTGATGGGAGCAGAAGCAACAGGGATCCACATCAGAATTCATCCGTGGGGACAATGTCCCCAGTGAGATGCAGGGAAAGAGGTCAGTCCAGGAAAAATTTCTTCCTGCAACAGACCCAGTGGATAGAATTCATGATGTTTAGATACATTCACACATGTATGGAAATGGGGTTTTCCCATAGGTATGAATGTTTTTACATTGTCGTTTGTGAAAAATTGCACTTCCTAAGTAAACATTTCACACCTCTCTAGCTGGGGACTACAGCAGTGATGAAAGCCAGCTTCTCTGTTCTGCTAAAAAACAGAGTCCTTTTTTGCTTACAGTGTGAAATTATGACTTTCGATGTCCAAGACTCAACATTTTTCTTTCTTAGATAATCCTTCACCAGTCTCTCTACTTACAAATTATTTCTATCAGAGGACTTTGGTATTTTTTTCCTTCTTCTTCTCCATGTGGAGCTGACACATTCTCCAAGGGTATTCAATAATCAGGTCTTACCTTCTAAAGCTCCCAATAGCCCATCTATAGTGTGAAAACCTTTCAAAGCATACTCCAATTTAAACCATCTACTGGGAAAAAGCAGGAAGAGACATCTTAAGAATGCATTTTGACAGGAACAGATCAGATGTTCACTAAGGAGAAAAACAATTTTGAAATTGTTGTTCACCTTGAACAAAGCTTAATTCATTAATCTTTGGCATTTGGGTAAGAAGAAACAAGAATTCACTCACCTTTTGTTTAATAAAATAACACCATCAAAAGCACATGCTACTGTAACATTAAAGTACAAGCCACAAATGAGCTGTTTGCATCTTGGGGTTTATTTAGGTCTCACTGGCCCTGATGAAATTCTCAAATAAAGTATTGCAGAACAATGCTTTACTGAAGGATGATATTTTTGTGCTCTTCCTGCCACATAAACACACTGTTTAATATAATAAACCATAAAATTATGAGAACTGCAGTTTATCACACATCTTTGATTGCCTTTTCTACCTTCCATCTTCTGTCTTAGGTAGTTCCCTTCCTTGGTCCATCAGTCAAAAATCCCTGTGCAGCCAGATGTAGCTTCTAGTATCAATTGGATATAGAAATATTTTGCATCTCTCGAGAGAGGGAGGATTTTGTCATTGTCAGCCCTGCACATCTGTACATAGAGGTCAAGCTGGATGGCCCCTGTTCCAGTGAGGCATCTCTGAGTTCTAGGGATTAAAGCCACTAATGTTCATTTTGAAAATTGAAGAGCATGTAACTATGGCTCTCAGGGTGGTGCCTGGCACTTGCTTTTAGACCAAGGCATATTGGAATAGCAAGCCACTGAAACCTGGCCTGGATTGCTAAAAGGCCATCGTAGATACAGCTCAGCAACAAGGAGAGGAAGTAGATACACATGATACACGTCTGTTCTGCCCTTTGAGGCAGAAAGACTCTTTTAATAGAGAAATCAAATACAAGAATCCACCTGTTATGACAGAATGAGGCATGGCATTGTTAGACCACTCCTCCACATCTCAAGTTACTACATATTAAAGCCTGCTGAGCCAGGGCAAGTATCATCTTACCTCAGTGCCTCAGAAAATTTCAATGTCCATAAATTCTGACACTTTTGACAAACCTGAAGGTCATTAAGGTTACGTAAAGGAGCAATTGTCTTATCTCAGTTTTGATCAAAACCACTTTATTTTCCTTCTCTGAGGAAGACAGATGCCATAAGAAAGCATCCCTGATAAGATCATGCTGGAGCAGAAACTGATGGTACTTCTGCAATCTCTGATGGAGTTTGGTACAGTCACACACACAACTAAGACAATCTAAAAGATCTGACCACTGAAAATGGGATAATCCTTTGAACATGTACATCAATCCTTTGAACTGCACACATGGAAACCTGTGGCCTTTGCCACTGCTTACACCTGAACCAGCATCAATACCAGATCTGTACAGGAATTCTATTGTTGAAGCTTAAGATAAAAGTGTCAGAAGCCAGAGACATCCTTTCAGTATACAGATGAGGAAAGAAGAGAGAAAAGACAATGGCAAGTCAGTACTAGCTTGCAGATGGGGGAAAATGGTGCTGGTGACTTTGCTTCATGAAATCCTACATCCTTGTCAAAAGTAAAACTATTGTCATGTCTAATGTCTCTACTTTTTACCTGCTACAGTTTGAAAAAGGAAAGAGTCTTTTCCTCCGCATCATTTTGGTTTCCTTCAAGAGGTTCTAGTTCAGCTATTATTGTCTTTTTTAGCCAAATTTCAGACTTCTCTTTCAAAGCAAGATTTTTTTATCTTTATTTGCAAGAGGAAGAAGAAAGATAGATTTTATCTGCCACAACATATCAGTTATTTTTTTGCTGAACAAGTGCATCAAAACATCATACTAAGATCTCTTTACTCAGCAAGTTCACTTTGGGATGAGTTTTTAATGTTTTCTGTTTGCTATCATTTATAGATTTAGTCAAGATGATAAATCCTCACAAAATAAACATTATCACTTCCAACATTGATGGATATTTATTTATCAGTAAAAGGAACATTGCACTTTTATATATGCAGATTAGCTCCTAAATAATAAACAATTTCCCAGCTATGCAGCTAGAACTGGTTGATCAGAAATAGTTTTATGTGTTTGAGTGAGTTGACCTTCATCTATTGATCAAGGGTAGTTGGCAAGATCTTAAGTAATAACATTCTTGGCTTCACACATCACTTTCATATTGATAGGGTGGAATTGTTTCTGAGTCCAATACTTATCTGCTGGTGAAATATGGGAACATATGAGCCTAGTCAGTCACACCCAAAATATTGTGGAAGCTAGAAGCAACATATGTACTTCCTTGAATTTCTCCCACTGGTATGGAGCATTTGGAAATGCAGCGACTCTTTGGAGAGGCGCTTGCTCAGTATCTATCTAGTGTGTGGCATCCCCTGTTACAATCTGGAAATTGCTTAAACCGTTGTGGAAAATCAGCTGGTTCAACGACAACACAAAACAGAATGAGTGTCCCAGTTAAAGCTTCATTCCCAAGCCTTTAAAAATGTCTGTGTTAACTCTACAAAGGCAAAATGAACTCATCTTCCTAAATGCCTTAAAAAGAAGGAAGTAGGACCACTCTTCCCTTGGGGTGCAAATATATCCTGCTAACAAGGGTTAGTCATCTTCTGTCACCTTCCTTCTCAAACAGACTGTTCTGTAGAGTGGTTTTTGTGCATTGCTGGGGAATAAACAAGCCTTCAGCATCCCACCTGGCACCCACACTGGGTGGTGGAAGAGAAAGAATTGCTCACTGTAGAGTCAGCTTCTTCCCCCTTCCCATCTTTTAGCAGAAGAACATCACCCTCCTTCTTTAAATTATATAGAAAATATTTTTGATTTGTTCCGATCTCTCACTGAATACAAATCAGGGTAAATAGCTCTGAAATGGCTCTACAGCTAAGATCTATTATCTATGTGTTTTGATCAGTTTTAACAGCAATGGTCTATAGACCTCAATTTCCTGTTCTGAAGTGCTAAAACTTATGAAAATAAACTCCAAGGCTTACTAAGCATCCTTTAATCAAATAAAATTGTCAGTATGAATCTACCTATGCTAGCGTAACCTTATAAAAAATGTTTGATAGTAGCTTTTTGCGCCATGAAACCTAAAACTGCAGTACACTACAAATTTTGCAGGATAAATTTGATACATCAGTGATGCTTTGTGGGTTTTTTCCTTATTTATACCCTTTTTCTTCATTTCTGTCTGTTTTACAGTGTTTTCTCATCCTTCTCTGTGTAATCCTCACCATTTTAATTATCTGTCTGTTTTATAAAATCATGTCTAATTAGAAAATTTTAAATTCCTCATTACAGCACATTCTCATGCAGAACTTGAAATAGGAATGATTATGAACTCTTCTAATAAGCACCAGCCTTGCACTCTTTAAAAGATTGGAATTGTTGTTTATATCTGTATGCACATTAGTTTACCCCAAGATGTGCTAGATTACATTAATTATCTTTGCATCTGCAACAGAGAACATTTAATGATCCACGCCAACCTCATTCTTCTGAATTTTTGAAAAGTTTTGTCTTTTTTTTTTTTTTTCTTGACTATGTGTATTTGTGATATAGGGAAATTTAAGAGGGATCAACAGAGCTTGCTGCTGGAACCTGCAAGACCACTGTGTTTTGTTGTGCTGCAGACTAATTGTAAATACCTTTACCTTTTTAAGACTTCAGTGAAAAGATCTGATTTTGCAATTAGCTGTACTTTTATATCACTTCAATACTGATCTGTCTCAAAACCAGGCAGATTTATTGCAGCAGTGTCCCCATGTGGACTTCTACCAAAATAAATGTGACCAACTGAATTTTGTTTCCAGTTTTGATGCAAAAAAAAATCCTTACAAAGCAAAATACAAATAAATTGTTTTGATAGTTTTTAACCAAAGTGATTTAAGTAGGAATTTAGATAAAATAACTGTCAGCCAGTATCCGGAATTAGCCTTCTTGGGCCTCTGCTCAGTCCCTGCCTGCTTAGTTCAGGCTGTACAAATCCTTGTAGCTGCTGTTATCAGAGGTAGCATGTGTCTTATATACACAGACTGGGCATCCCAGCTGACCCAAGGACATGGCTTTCCCAGTCCTGTAAGGCTGGCCAAGTGGACAGAGAATTCAATATTAAGTGGTCAAACTCCAGCTCCTTAGCACTTGGTGTAAGTTTTTAAACAGACTCAAGACCCAAGTGAATAAATTTGCTTTATGGCTCATGAGAGTAAGTACATCTTTTCAGGTCTTCTAGCCTATGGCCAGAAACAAAGATACTGGGCCAAGCCGTCAAATTATTTTTCTTTTCTATTGTTGGGCATTTTCACAGCAAAATTTTTATATTGCAAATTGAACCAGTACTGATCATCCCCTTGAAATCAATGGGATAAGTTACAAAGGAACTTGCAGCTTATAGGATCTGAGAGTATAGCAATCTAAACCCTAGTTAACACTGAAGAACTTATTTAAATCATTTTACTGTATTTGCTTTTTTGTGAAAGTCTGCTTTCAGACTGTAATTCCACAACATTTATTTGTTATTCAAAGCAATTTGATGAATAATTCTGTAATAATTTGTCTCAGCTTATTGTGAATATTCAGGATTTGAAACATGAACTGTGATTGCTCTCCTAAATCAAATGCTGTTTTACTATTCCTTCAGTGAATGACAGTCTTAGAATCAAGTGAATGACTGGGAGAAAAAGAAAGGGAAAAAGGAGAATTAAACTTGAATATTATCCAGAATTTGCATAAATTAACTCTTATGGTGGGCACTCCTGCCATGACAAAGCAAGCTCATTTATGAGATGCACACATAACTGGCAGGCAGGCATATTGTTAAAATGCATTTGTTCAGCGATATTGTATGCAACCTGGAATTATACTTTTTATTTATTAGCTGTGCTACTGCCTAAAATTTGGTGGGAAACAAAAAGGGGAAAAAACAAGTAACAGGTCTGAGGAGGCATTAAAAAAAGCATTCTTGAAAAGGAATCCTCTGTACAGTTAAAATCAGTTTAGGTATTCCCCTCAGGCTCTGGAAAACAAACATTACAACACTGCACTCAGGAATTTCAGTGTTTTATGCAAATGCAGACATATGCACACTCTAAATGCAGTGACCTTAAAGGCAGAGGCTCCTGTTTGAAGGCTGATTTTTACCTACTGTTTGTTAGATTTCTAAATTTCTAATCCCTGCATGCTTCTGCATCAAGCCCTCCACTATTTTCTGGATGACCGAAAACTCCAGCTTGGCTTTGCTCTTTTGAGTTTGGTCTGTGAGCTGTGGTGATGTGCTGATGCTTGAGGGTGCAGCTGACACCACTGCAGCTCCAGAGGCAGAGGTGCTTCTGCTGGGTGGGCACCAGGATCAGATGAGCCTCCCACCACCCTCTGCCCTGGGGCCGAATCAAACTGCATCTGTTTGTCCTTGAACATTTCTAGGTTGCATCAAAAGAAGCATGATCTGGTGGTTTAACTCTGGCTGGATGCCAGGTACCCACCAAAGGTGCTCTAACACTCCTCAGCTGGACAGGTGAGAGAAAATATAAGAAAAGGCCTGTGAGTTGAGATAAGGGCAGGGAGAGATCACTCACTGTTTACTGTCATGGGCAAAACAGACTTGGCTTGGGGAAATTAATCGAACTTATTATGAATCAAAATCGAAGCAGGAAAACAAGAATTAAAACACACCTTAAAGACACCTACACATGACTAGCACATTGAGGGAGATGATTAACCCCCTCTATTCTGCTCTTGGAAGACCCCACTTGGACTACTCTATCCAGCTCTGGGGCAACCAACATGAGAAGGATGTGGACCTGTTGGAGCAAGTTCAGAGAAGGGCCATGAAGAATAGCAGAGGGATGGAACACCTCTCTTATAAGGACAGGCTGAGAGAGTTGGGGCTATTCAGCTTGGAGAAGAGGCTCTGGGGAGATCTTCTAGCACCTTTCAGTATCTAAAGGGGCTATGGGACAGATGGAGAGAGACATTTTACAAGAGCATGTAGTGATAGGACAACAGGAAATGGCTTTAAACTGACAGAGGGTGGGTTTATATTAGATATAAGGAAAAAATTCTTTCCTGTGAGGGTCTTGAATACACACAGGCGGGGGTTAGAGGAGATCCTGGGTGTCAGGACTTCCCATGGAAGCCCATGAGACCAGAGTTGTGCAAAACGTGCTGCAGACTGGATGTGGCCCAGGACTGTTTGCACACAAAGCTTCATGTGCTTTCAGAGCACATTAAGGCAAACAGCCTTCTCACAGTTTAGATGTGAGTTACGGTCAAAATGATGTGAGCCACAGAAAAGGTATGACCAGGTAGCAAGTCCCTGCAGCAAACCAGTGACTCTGGGACTGCTGAGGACACAGAGACTGAAGAAACATCTTTGACAGCCTTTAAAATGTGTTACATGATGGTGCTTGTGACCCTGCCTTTGCCCCAGGCTATGCTATAGCTGCTAGAATTTCAAATTTCTTTCAGTGAGTGGTATCTGGGCAAAAAAAAGAAATAAATAGGTTTGGACATTATACATCTTCCATTGAGGAAAGTTAAATTTCCTCAACTTGTTTTCCCCTTGCTTTATTTTATTTCTTTGCCTTTCTAATATTCGACAGCCTTATTTTTTCACATTTAAAAAGTCATGTGATTACTGGAATCTCAGGTTATAGAATCCCAATGGCTTAAAATGGCTTCATCTGTACCACTTTGTCATCAAGGCCTGATAATAGTCAAATATTTCAAGTTTTCACACATAAAAAAATATGGGCATCAGAATTTTCTGAGCATATTTTATTAAGACCAAAACACCAACTTTGAAATTGAAGGTCAAAGTTTTTCTGTTAAAAGGCAGAAGAGTGACACAACCAACATAATGGTAACACAGAATATTTTGTACCACGCTCTGATTTAATCCTGTTCCTTTTGTCCACACCTTTGGGTTTTGTAACATTAAGTGTTCTTGTTAGATGTGTGTGGAGAGGGGGCAGGAGGCTGGAAGGAGTGTTTTTTTCATTTTAACAATAATATCTTTCTTCCATAACAGATATGAAGCAGAAGACTGAACAGAAAATCTAGCTATTTTATTGCCCCAAGGCATTATTCATTTTCCTGACACATTATGTTTTTAATTAAAATTGCACATGAGTTAATTAAAATGTTCATTCAGCTTTTTTTTTTTCCTTGCATGGGTGCCTTGTTACTCTCCTAGCATTTTAGTAGTACTAAAGCCATTACATTTCAGCAAACTGCTGCCTTTATCAGCTCAGACTTCTACTGACAGACTGTCATGTTCTCTACACCTTTTTATCTCAAATGTTCTAATTTTTTTAAGTACCTTCTCTAGTCTGGGGACTGGTCGGTTGGTTTTTTAAAAAAACATTATTATTGTTATTATTCTGCTACCAGCACCTTCCACTTGTGGTTTGAGCTCAGGTTTATTAAGGAGACATTGTCAGAAATGGGCAGGAAGGTTTCACAAATAGGGGTCACTGATGTGTTATCCCACAAGACCGGTGAACATTGTCAAAGCTCACTCTTACAGAAACTGCTCAGATTAATCTGCAACACAAGAGCACAGCAATACCAGTGCACAATACCTTGAGAGCATCACTAAAGAAAAGGAGCATTCAAAGAAAGTAATCATCAGAATCCTGCAGACACCTTGCTTATACTGAAGTATGTGGGATCCTTCAGATTTATGGATTGCAGGTACTGAATTTTTGATCGTTTGGAAAAAAGAAATTCTAGAAGATAGACAGAGACTTCTGTCCACCTTGTTTAGTCTTAAACTCTATTTTTAAAAGGTATAGCAGGATTTAAACAGTTTGAGAAAGTTTCTTTTTACCTGAAAGTGTTCTTGGTAGTATATTAGGAAGGGCAAAAGAGATTTCTTAGGCTGTGGACTAGAAAAAATTGCTTTACTCAATTTTCAAGGAACCTGTTTCTACACTTAAAATTCCCAAGTCATAAGTGGAAGTCTGTCCTGCTTCCTTTGTGCTGGCTACATAGTATGTTGAAATGCAGTTATTTCCCCCAAGAACCACCAGAGCTGACTTTGGGAATGGAGCCAGTGTAGGAAGACTTCTCTGTCCCAGGTGTCAACCAGCTTCTAGAAAGAAACAGATTTCACAGATGGATCATCTCTGCTTTCCACAGAGGTTGTAAACATACATGGTGCACTTGTTAAATTTATCCTTATTGAGCGTCACAAGTTAGAAATGCATACAAGGCCAATAAACTATAGCAGGGGTGAAAGGTAGAAAGCGTGTCAAACAAATGTTTTCTGAGGAGGAGTACAGCAAGCTGTTGTGCCTTTGGTAAAGTCTTCAAAGCCTGCAGATACACATCGATGTTTGTAACTAACATCTTGCGTCCTGGCTGCTGCACTGGCACGTGCCTGGACAAAACAGAGCTTTTGAGCAAAGATTTATGTTGTGTGTAAGTGCCATGCACGCCTTCTAACAGCAACACTGAAGCCAAGTTTGAAAATCAGACCTCAAAATGACAGCTCCCATAACTCAAATAGAGAAGGAGGGATGGGCTGAGGGGTTCAAACTTTGGGCTCAGCTAATATGCATTAATGCCATTTGCTTTTTTCACACAGCATGAGTTAAGGACAGGCTGTCAGCTGTAACTTTGAGCTTCCTGGATGCTGTCAGATCATTTCACAACCTTCATATTACTGAAGTGGAGCTTTTTACATTTTATTCTTTGACTTCTTGTTGTATCTTCATAAGAATAATGTAATTTCGGGGGAAGTGTTGAAAGGTTTGAATGTGGTAACTAAACATTTACAAAAGATCTTTAGCCTGAAATATGTAAATATATTTCTCTCAATGGTTCAGATAGCAGTGTTTAATTTTGCAGAAAAATTGCAAAGGGTTTTTTTTAAATTTTTTATACTGAATTTATGCTCTGATGAAAAGCCCGTCACTTCAGGAAGTAGAAGAAATTATTTATTTAAAAAACTCTCTTAATATGGCATCTTAGATATCTTGCAAAGGGTGTGAAAGATAAGGTTACCAGTCAGGAATAATGTTTTACAACATCATTACCCTGATATCACTCAAAGCAGCTTTCTTTGAATCATATCGTTTGGTATATATCTATATTTTGATTCAAATAATACCCTCCTTGGTTATGCTAATATTGCCTTGTGATATTTACTTAGGCATCAAGAACAACTTCACTGAAACTCAGCAAAAAACCCCTTTTGCTTTCTAAAAGGTCCTTTTAGTTTAAAACATACCTTGATATTTCATTTGTGGTAAGACTATACCTAGTTCACAGCTCATTAAAAACTCTCTCCTTTATTGCTTTATATTATCTACACATTGAGTAAAAAAATCCCCAAAAGGCACAGACATGAGAAACCTTGAATACTCTCTGGAGTTCTGGGCCCCATGATTTACGAAGGATGTGAAGGTCACATCCTTCAGTAAGTCCAGAGGAGATCCACAAAGCTGGTGTGAGGGTTGAAAGACTGTGAGGAGCAGTTGAGACTTTGGGTTTGTCTACTTTGGAGGAAAAAAGGAGGCTGTGGGGTGACCTCAATGCTCTCTCCAGCTTCCTAAGGAGGGGTAGTGAAGAGCCGGGTGTGGATCCCTTGTCGCTGTACCCGGTGACAGAACACGTGGGAATGGTTCAGAGCTGCACATGGGGAGGTTCAGACTGGACACTGGAAGCATTTCTTTACTGAGAGGGTGGTCAGATATTGGAACAGGCTTCCAAAGGAGGTGGTCAATGCCCCAAGTCTATCTTCTTGGCATTTCCATTTTCCACTACTTTCTGACTTGTGCAGTAGGGTTTTTTTTCTTTCATGTCTCTATTTTCTACTTTTACTGCAGTTTTCTGGTCCTAGTAAATCCCTAGCCCTCCACAGACCAAGTGTCTGTCTCTACCAGACACCTGTGTGAAATTCTTACAAATTTGTGTCAATAAAATTCAAACATTTGTGAAGTTGCATTATTTTTACTAAATTTTTCATTTAGGAATATTAAAATGTTGTAAAGGTATCCTGAAGTATTTTTCTTCAGCATTTTAAACATAAATTTGCATTTGTGGGTTTGTAATAATTAGTTCTTGGTTTAAAATTCTCTTTAACACCAGTGAAAACAAAGGTTTTATCTCATAATTTTTTTAACAGTTCATCATGCTAACAACATTTCAAAAAGACTGGTTTTGAAATGGCCTGGAACATTTTTCCAACATTTTAAAAGGACTCTAAAATGAAAAAAAATCCCTTTTCTCCTTATTTTTACACCCTGTAATCTGGGTACCTTGAACTTCCTACACAGCATCAACCTTTTGTGCTTTCATGTAGGAAAAGTCAATGTTTAATCATAAAAGAGTTTGAGAGTCTATATTAAGAATACAATCTAACTTGGTAGCTGCTGTTTGAGATCCTGCACGCTATGAATTTCATACAGTAGAAATTAAAATCTGGTATAATTTCATGACCCATATCACCTTCTTTCTCACAGATTCCAACTGTGTGAAGTTATTTCCATAAAGAAATGTGGGGGTATTGTAGGAAGCAAACTGGATTTACCAACAGTTCAAAGCTGTGGTGAATATTACATTTAAAGCCAACTCCTCTTATTATAGATACGTTTAACACTTCCTGAAAATTCCCTTCAAAAAAGTAACAGTAATTTTCATCAGCTCTGGGAAAAGAGTCATCAAGTATCTCCAGGTGTAATGTATTTTTAGTAGAACCACCCAAACTGTTAGCCACAGTTGTGAACTCTGCTGAGGAAGTCTCTCAGCGCTGTGGTGGCAAGCTATCTGCCCACAGGCAGTTTAAGTGCTCTAGATAGAGGTGCAAGACCTTAAAAAAAAAATCTAAAGCCATGCCATAAACAAGAAGCATTTTTAAAAATAATTTTCCCCAGTTTGGAAAGGGATGGAATAATAGAAAGAGAAACAAACTGTTCTGAGAAAGGAGCAGCCTGAGGAGACTGGCTTTGCTGCAGGTCATTGATCCTCCCCTGCTCTAGCTCTCATTTGCTCACATAGGCACTCACCTAATTCTGGTCCTGCAGAAGCCCCTTGGCTTTTCTCGGCTCATGCTCTGCCTCCCTCACTCCCTTTATGCTTTCCTAGCAATTCCCAGGAAGTTGATTTCCAATAATCACCTAATTTCCTGCATGAAGCAGCACAGGACGCCCCAAGACTCCCATCATCTTGCATGACCACTTTTAGCATGCTCAGACTTGTAAAGTCCTGCTGCTCTCTGCCCTTGTAGACACAAAGGTTAACAGAGACTAAGCAACTTTTCTTAATTGTCAAACTCTAGCCATTTAATTCCTGAGACTGGGAAAAGAGAATTTCTTAGACGGATGTTAACAGCCTCCTCACGTTTTCCCCCATGAAGGGGCAAATCTGAGATGAGAAGAAACTCCAGACTGGCTCCAAAAGCTGAGCTCTGTCAGAACAGATTCCTTTCGGAGGACGTTTCCTCACCTAGAAGTATAGGAGAACAAGTGAGTAAACAAACAAAACTCCAGCCACCTTGGACATATTTCCTGCATGCTCACAGACCATCCTGCCTAAGCACAGCAGTACTGATGGCCCCTGGCCAGGCCACAGCAACACCATCCAGACCTCCTGGAAATGCAGCAGGTGGTAACCTCTGCAAGGGAGATAAAGACTTGGAAATGGCAGTGATTTGTACCCTATGGAGATAACGCAGAGTCACTGCTAAGAATGTATTTGGGTTTTTTCTCTATTTGTTCCCTCAGCTTGAGTAAAGCCATGCGGGGAGCTTTTTGACTGCTTTTTTTCTTTTTATTCCTTTCATTCATCTACATCATTCAAAACTAAAGCCTTGCTACAAATGAAAATATGGGGCTGAAAGCACTTTCTTTTTTCTATGCACAGAGTGACAATCCACTGTGCAGACTTGCAGCTATCTCTACCTATATGAAGATGCAGCAGGACCAAAGGACAGCTGTCACCCCTTAAACTCTCAAGCTGGCAGTACAAATGGGTTTGCTTCTATACTCAGAAAATCTGGGTTTCTGTGTATGTATTTCTAGCTTTTAACCTCTCAATAAATGTGGATGGTTTCAGACAAGTAGAGAAATAAGACAATGAAATATCTGTTTTGCTGTTCTAAATTTCACTATGTGTAGTTTTAAGGCCTTTGCTGCATTTCTTACTCCCATTTATCCCCCCCACTCTCATCAGTAGGTGTGGATATCAGGTTTACTTACTGACTTGCCAGTTGTATGTGTTCAACAGCTCTAACTCAATGACATCACTTATTAGGGAGATAAATGAGAGCAATTAAGCATCATGGGCCATAACTGGTGAAACTTTCTGCAATGAGAGCATTATTAAAATGACAGAGTGCTTGTCTGTGCCTGCCCAAGGTGTATGATTCAGCCTCTCTCCTTTGCCTGGTGGAGTGACCCTCAGCAGCACACCTCACATGCGTTGTTTCTATAGGGCTATATACAACCTCTCATGTAAACTGGCAATGTATATTCATTGATGTCCATTTCATTTTTAAGAGCCATCTTCTTCTATGTTGTTTAAACAGGACAGCTGATAAACGTTACACTTTAGTTATGTTTGTTAAACTACTCAAATAACTTCCTCAGATGCTGATAAATGGCACCTTCACAAAGAATAGCTGTTACTTTTTCATGTAATATCCTGGTGTTTAAGGCTTTTTATAGTATATTATATACACAGCCTTGCTCTGTCATTCAAAACCCAAACGACATTTTACCAAAATGTTTATTTTTAATCCTGTCTGGCTAATGTTTCCAATAATTTTTAATATTGAATTTGGGGGAAGGAGGGAAATTGCCATGAGGAATGGAATCTCCATTTTGAAAACAAAAAAACTAGGTTTCAGATTAGAGCTTGTTTCCTTTAAAAAATTCAGTTCTCTGTTTTGGGCAGAAATGTGCCTATGAAGAGCTGGAAAAATAAGACCATTGCAGGAAAAGGAAGCAAGTAGGAGTAATATATGGAGAGTGGTAAAGATGGTCAAATATAGTCTGAAGAAGCAAAAAAAAAAAAAAAAAAAGCAGAGAGGAAAAACCTAAATCTAAAACAACCATGATGCAATGAGAAAACACGAATTAGAGAGGGTGCTCCAGACATCCCCCAGTAGCACCAGCATATAGGACTGAGCAGCCTTACCAGTCTGGGGCATCCCTGTCTCTCCTGCCTTCCTGCAGAAGGGATGTGATCTGCATCCCCATGCCAGAAAAAACCCACCATCTCTCAGGGGAGATGATCCCATCACGGGACCCCTGTAGGGTTTCTTGGGAGTCCTGATCTGGCTGCAGACCATACATGTATGGAGCACACACAAAATGCATGTAGATGAAGCAGCTGTGATGGCAGATCCTCACCCTTTTTAAATGTCATAAAGTAAATGTATTGCACAGGCTGTGATGTGGCTGGCAAGTAAATGATGTCCCTCTACTCCTGGATCCAAATGCTTCATTTTATAGAGCACATGATTTACCTGTGGTTTGTATCCTAGCACACACAGCCCAGAGCACAGTGCCCAGAAGCCTGTTTCCAACACAGCTCCATCGCCAGGAACATTAGGGAGGGCGAAATGGGAGCCAGGAGCAGTGGGGTAGTGCAAGCTGAGGCCAGCTGCACCCCGGCCCCCAAGAGCTGCCTGGGAGAGGAAACCTGAAGCAAAGCATCACTTCTGAGGACTCTCTTCCATGTGTGTGAGGAGGGATACAACCCTGGGGTCAAAAAACAGAGAAAAGAGGCAAATCGAGGCTCAATTTGGAAACCAGACAGGTACCCACCTTGAAAAGATTTTGCAGATATGTTAAGCTAAATTTAGAGCTGCCATCTTCTTCCTCTGAATTGTTGCTCTGTTTTCTAGATGTCAGGAGACCTTGAATGCTTTTATTGCCATCCTTTCCACCCCTGTGAAGCCTGCCACAGTGACAAACCTATGGAACTAAGGTGCAGAGAAAGACGAAATGAATTAGTATTTTAGCCTTTAGGTTGGTCTTTACATGTTTTTTCAGAGTTGAAAGGTGTCGAGAGTTAAGGAGAAACACACAAAAGGACTCTGGGGAGAGAATGTGTGTTCAGACTGCCAGAGAAGGCACAGAGGGAAATGGGATAGGGGCAGCTAAGGCATATGAAGTAAAGAATTTTTTTTTTTTTGTGCTCAAGGATGTGTCTAAATTATGAGAGGAATAATGCTAAAACAGACACAAAGTTAAGAACCATCAGAAGGAATATAGGAATAACCATGCCACATCAAACCAACAGTCCATTTTATTGGCCTCTGACATGTCACAGCAAGGTTTAAAAATGCATATTAAGCCATCTCCTGCACTGGAAATAATGTGCTAGCCAAGATGAGCAGGCAGTCAGGGCATTTCCTTTAATGCTAACCTATGCTAACCTATGACAGATAGTAGTACTCATCTGTTAGAAAATAATTTATTCTAATGTAATGTGAGTGAATGCTCTCAATAGGCACAGAAATGTTTTATATATTTGCTTAATCCTGCTGATTTTTGGCTCAGTAATATCTAGGAAAGGTGTTAGATTAGTTAATAAGGAGTTACATAAAGACAACATTAAACTTTGATCACTGTTAAAGTATCTGCAATTCAGGTTCATTTAATGCTCCCATTTTATGCTTTTAAGGAAAAGTATAGAAATAACTATTTTTTTAAAGACTGGGCCAACGTGTTTGTGGGGAAAATGTTGCTTCTCTAACCTCCACTTTTTGCTCACCACCCCAATACCCATCTTTCTCTTCAAGGAGCCAAAACCTCTTTGCTGTCTATGGTCAACTGTCTTCTTTGCTGCTGACTTCAGCCAAATAACAAAGCCAACTCAACACTCATATTTCTTGACGGGAGAAAACCAAGAGGGTATTGGTTGTTGCTGTTGTTATTTCATCAAGGATGCTATCCATGTTTACCATATGATGCTATAAAAATACAGAACCCCATAATATGTATCTTTATTGTTTCCTACATGGGATGATACACTGGAAAAAAATGTATTCTTCAGTGAAAGCAAATACACATGTTCTGTGTTTCCCTGAGTGTATCTGGGCTTTTTAAATCAGACAGCCTCTGTCACGAAATGAAATCAGTGTACTTGTGTCATAAATTAACAGAATAATAAAGAAAAGACCATCCTTTTAGGGAGAAGTAGAACATATATATTATTTTAAGTTTGTAAGAAAGTTGTCACCTGTTTACTTCTATTATACCCTTTAACCTTGGACGGTGCCCGCTACATCTCACTTGACCTGCACTATAGATGAGTTCCTGCTCCCCAAAGACTGATGAAATTTCCACTCTCACCTGGGAAAAAGTTGAATATAGATATATAGATGCTACATGATAGATACTGCACTAAGTGCCCAGCTTTAAAATGGCACAGTATATAATGGGACAGTTTTTCATATAGACATCCTTCAGCTGAAGGTTCTATGCTTACTGCTATGAAAGGAAAAAAAGTTTGGATTATTCTCCTTCAGAAACAGGTTGCAGGCACAGAGTAGGATGGTCTCACAACAAATTATAGCACAGGTTATTTCATAGGGAGGTTATTCAATAACTAAATTTGGTATGTTGGTACCAAGCCATCACTTCATCATATACATTTCTCTATGCAGTTAGAATTCACCCTGCACATTTAAAATTTGTCCTGCACAGTGAATAGATTTTTAATAAAAGATTTAAAATAAATCTTCTCTTTTTTTCAGGAGAAATGAAGAGAGGTGGGTGCCACATTTTGCATTTCACCTCCATCCTTGTGCATTTTGATGTAAGGCAGCAGAATGCCTGCTACTATTTAATTAAACAGGAATCTGGATTAGCTCCAGCTGTGGACCGTGTAATCAGGGCTTGTGAGTGTGTTCAAAAAGGGGTGTTTTCCCTGGCTCATATTTCATTCCTGCATGGAAATCTGCTCTCACTCAAACCTGTCCACATGCTGCAATAAATGATTTTCCTTCCCTTCTGAATCATACACTTAGGCACCCCCTAACTACAATCCTTTGAAAAGAAACAAAAACGCACAAACAGCTTTACTGATCCACTTACACTAAGTACTATTTAATGATGAGAGGCTTTGCTTGTTCATGTATAAATCTACCATTTATTCAAGTTTATACCGTTATGGCTGTAGGATCTATTAAATTTTTTTGTGCAGATTTATGTTATTGTCTCCAGATGATGACAATTTAATTGTTGTTGTCCATGGCTTAAGATGAGCTCAATGCTCAGAAGTGAATTTACCTTTCCTCAAACACTCATATCACCATCATGAATGACAAGAACACTTTCAAATCTTACTACTTCTCTAAATACTTTTGCTACCATTCAAAATGATAAATTATATATAAAATAAAATGGTAAGTCTGACTGTAGCTACAAATCTTTTTTTTGTCCTAATAGTAGAAAATTATCACAAACTCATAAATACATTTTGTGGAGAGTCTACCCCACCCATGAATATCAATGCGTTCAAGTCTGAATATGAGTGTGCAACAGTGCAAATGTCTGTATAAATTAATGAACTGGCACATCCATGAGAATTTGTGATCATATTTTATTTTCAATAGTCTTTCCTGAGTATGTACTTTGCCTCTTTAGATGTCATCATTGATCTCTGGTGGTGCTTCTGACAGAGTATGTCTCAACCAACAGAAAAGACAATTGTCAAATAGATGTTGCTCATTGTTCATTTCCATAGGCTGGACATCTTTTTGTGGTAATTTGATATGGCAAGTGTTCTCAAGCTATCAGCAGAGATTCAGACTACAGATGATAATGAAAACTAAATCAGAGTTCATCATGCATAAAAGATTCTGAAACTTTGAATTTTTTAAATTTTGTAGCTTGTGTGGAGGTTACAGATGGGTAAACTCAAAAACGTTTGGCTTTACCACAATATTAGATTTGCTGGCCAAATATCACCTGCCAAAACAAACTAGAAATAAATAGCTTTCCATTTTCAGCAGAACAGAGCCATTTTCCCTCCCTTTTTTATTTCTATTTTAGTCTTTCTTCCAATCCATCAGCATGAAAAGACTGTTGAATGAAATTTTGGAAAATACATCCAAATATTTTAGATTTTCTGATAAATTTTCTCAAGGACATTGTAAATGGAAGTTTACAATAGTAAATGGAAAGGACATTGTAAATGGAAATTTTGATCACCACAGATTGCATATTTGAGATAGACAGAGTTGTCTAGGGACATATAGTTGCATGTGGCAGGATGTTTCTTTGTCTGCCATAATGTCCCATAGTCAGTCCCTGGGGAAAGTGAAGTATTAGATCTCGCTTTCTTTCTGTTCCTATTACTTTTTTAAAAATTGAAGAAGCAAAATTAATCTACATTTTCTTTTTTGTCTTCAGGATGTTATCTAATTAATTTTCTAATGGTGTTCTTCACTGCTTTTCCACCTACCCTTCATGCCAGTCTTTCCAAAAAAAATAGTATTACAGTACTTGTCTCTATAATGTTTCTCGTCAAGACAGTGGGTGAGGAAGTTTTAATGTCAGTCCTAGAATCTGCTCTGATGAGATTCTAATTAAGTTGCCAGTATAGAGAAAATTAGAAAATCACAGCAGTTTAAAGCTTAACCTTCAAGGAAGCTTGAGCAGATATGAATAACGTTATTTCTGAAGGATGGCGTGAGTGCAGTTGTGGGGCTAATGTGAAGCGATGCATGTTCAGTACATCATCTTTCCACACTGTTAAGTGGAACAAGTCATAGTGCATGTTTAAGTCCTTGAGGATATAAGATAAACTCTTATTCTTGAAGGAAATGGTGGTGACAAAGGCAGTTTAAATGCAATCATATGGTCAGAAGTACTCTCCATACTTTTTATTTCTGTCTCCGATCCAGGTCATGGTTTGACTGTACCTACATCATTTCACTTTTACCGACTCTCACCTGCCGTAAACAACCAGACAAGCTTGTATGACATCTGAATTTTTGCAGCAAACCCAGATTTATGATTATATGTACATCCAGTTTCTCTTTCTGGATGGAGAGCTGTTTGTCTCAGATTTTATATCATGTTCACCATTCTAATATTTAATTTCATATGTATGTGATGCAGCAACTAAATGTATGCTTGCATTCCACTCATTTGGAGATCAGGAAACCAAACTTAAGGTGAAAAACTGCTCATCCACATTTTTATGCACTATCCTTTTATCCATCTTGTGAGAGAATAAACATTGGGACTCCTCTGTGCAGATATACTTCAGAAATTACTTGCAGCTTTAACAACATTCCAGATTTTTGCCTCGACCTCTGTTTTTAATACTGCTGTGGTTTTCAGCCACAAAGACAGCACAAGTCAGCCAGGCAATCCCGTGACAAACTCCACTAAGGACTTCACAGTTAACAAAACAATGAATGAAACATCATTCTGGCACACAGAACAGCTTTCTGCTGTCTTCTGCCGCCTTTGCTTTTTTTTTCCCCAAGTGGAAAAGCAACTTCAAAAACAAGGTGCTGTCATTTTAGCAAAGGAGAATTAGGACTGTGAAAGGATGAAGTGTCCTTGCACAGAAAGACTGCAGCTAAAATTGTATCAATATTCCTGTTATAAACTGATAAACACAGAGCTCCGTGAGGTCAAGTTGTACATGCTTGAGCTGACATGCCAATCTGCCAGCAGTCATATGGTTCTCATATGGCGACACGCCACAGATGCCAGGAAAATGTGAGAAGTTTCTGGCTCATTTCATTTCACTCTCCTGAATGCCATGTTTGCCTGCACACACACACACACACACACACACACACACAGAGACACACACACACACATACACACACACAGAGTAGATTTTCTATTTTAAATAGGGCTATTATAGCCAGTGTATTCCCATTTTCTTAAAGGATTTGCAATAACTCACCCAAACTGATTCCTGAGACTTCATAATAAGACTTGTCTTGGAAATGAGAGCAGGTTTGTTGTTTTGGGTTTTTTTTGCAAGCCTTCAGAACACTCCCCTATCCATTTTTAAATGACATCAAAAGACGGAATTAGAAAAAGAGACAGACAAGATAACAACACATCATATGTGGATGCATTTTGCACTCTTATAATATACATTTAGGGAAAGGAATCTGAAAAGTTTTAGTTATCTCAGAATGAGACTTCTTCCAGTCTCTAACAACATTAAACCAGCTCTTATTAATGCTTCAACAGCAGCAAGTATTCCTTTCTTCGGTTCTCTTTCTTCAATGTGCATTTTTGTATCAACAATATAATGCCTCTGTCACATGGACTGACATGACAGTACATTAACAATTGTCTATATTCATATTTGGTAAACAGACCACAATTATTCATTGAGTATATAATGCACAATTTACAAATTGTTGAAATATGTATTTCCACATCAGACCATCTTTCAAGCTTTTACAGTCTTTTGTGTCAGGTTCAATTGTCTTCAAGAGAAATGGTTTTCCTTTTCTTTCTTTTAAACTGTTACTAAAGGGAAAGGGCTGAGACAAATATAACTACAGTCATTTCTAAAGAAAATACTTTCTTCTATGACTGAGAGCATACACTTCTCCCTTGTCTCACTAAATCCAGATACTGTGATTTTAAATCAACTTACTTCAAATTTTTAATGCAAAATCATAAACTGGTTTTAGGCTTAAAACATGAAAAAGAAAAAATGCACAATGTGTGTGTGTGTGTGTATGCACATGCGTACACACACACATGCCACTGTACAAGGAGTGGTGATTTCTCCATGCAGGACCAAGTTTGAAGTTACCTTTGGCACCTCACTTACCTTTGGTCAGAAATGTCTCTCTTCAAGAACATCAGAAATACCACATTTCTGGAAGCTTCAAACACTTGAGATGAGTCTACAGGAAAGTAATTTTTTTCTTTTCTGGTATTAACATTTACCTCCTTAGGATCATACTTTATAAACGTTTGAGATAAGAACACTGAATCAGGAGCAGGAAGTAACTTTCTCACATATAAAAAAGGTAGGATTTGGTGTTATTAATCCCTGAATTTATAAAACCAGGAACAAGAAATAACAGAGAATTCTCTGTGCTGTGAAGATATGTGCATTTCAATAATAAACATTTAGATTTTCTTTTGTTTTACTTCCATTTACACATCACTTGTAAATTGAGGGAGGAGGGTCAGCTCAGACAGTAGCCTTGAGAAAAACCAAGTTTGAGTCCTTGCTTGGCCTAAAGTTTCCTGCACGTTCTTGTTCCTAAGTCTTTAATTAAGTTACTGCCCCTCATCCCCTTCCCCAAACCTGCTAAGGTTTTGCACTTGACCTCTAAATGTAGGGAACCAGGAACGCTTCTGATTTTGTGGGTTCAAATGAATGTCCTGTCTACATCATGATGCTGGAGAAATGCTTGTATTGCTGTCTCCAGCACCCTAAGTTTCATGGAAAAGTGAGTGCAGCTGCCAGTGAGAGCACAGTTGGGCTTTGGTGTGCTCCCACATCTTGCCAGCAGGGAGTCCATGGCCACCACAAGACAGACCATGCCAGAGGAAAATACACACACCAGTGTATCAGCTCCTTGCATGCCTTACAAGGATGCTCAGACAAAAGACAATGAACAAGTCATTTAAGAGTTCTGCAAGTCCTCACATGACTTCTATTAAGTATCTGAAAGACAAATATTAATTGAATTAAAACTAAACCAAATAACTTTCCTATTTAGAAAGGCAGCACTGCTGGAATACGCTCCAGTGACAAATCCCTATTTTCCTTCCCTCAAACCCATGGGTTTAGTATCACTTGCAAAGGTCTTTCTATCTTTTCCAGGGTCTTGCCTAGTTTCTCAGGCTTCAGTCAAGGTAACTAGCCCATAGAGATTGCTTTAAAAATAAGCTATTCTCAATAGAATGATGAAGTATTCCTGAAATATTTTGACTTTCACGTTTCATCAAAAAAAGTAAGAATAACAAAGAAGCTGAAGAACAGAACTCTGGTTTGTTTGTTGCTCTGTAAAACACATACATTTGCACAAATGTTTTGGAATAAACATTTGTGTTTGTGCTTGCACAGCAATTAACAGATTGTAAATACCATCCAAAATACAGCATCCATTTAGACTTGTTGTATATACATCCCCTGCTTGGATTTTGGTACATAAGACATGAGTCCTGACTGGATTTCACTTTCCTTTTTTTTAGCTGTCAGTGAACATAAAGGACTTCTTAAATGGAGTCAGTCTGATTTAACTCAAGGTACTTGCTCTTGAGATTATATTAATGGAATCAAGACAGCAGCAGTCTCAAACACTGATTTCAGCATTGCAGACATTTTATATTGTATCTGTGCTGTCAATACTACAATCTCCTTGTAGTGATCAGAACAATTTCTGTCCCCAAACAAATTAAAGCATTAGAACATCATTCAGATGACAACAAACATTGTACATGTAGCTCTATCTTAATACTCAAATCATAATTTTTTTTAACTTAATTTGTCAAGTTCATAACTATCACTTGAAACTTGCTGACAAGGAACCTGGTAACACATCATATCAAATTCCATTTTACAACTGTTTCCTTGGAAACACAGGCATAAAAATGGGCCATGCACAATGGAATGAAATCAAACAAATTAAAATTAACCTTAAAGAATTCCCATGAATCACAAACTCTTTGCATTGTTAAAATTCATGCAAAACCAGGGATAATGATTCTTACAATAAGAGCATCATTAGTCCCACATTGCCATAGACCTCACTTGCTTTGGCCCTGATCCATCAAACCACTTTAACATGTGTGCAACTTTAAATGCATGAAATATCCCACTCAATAGAATGAGTCATGTGGTTAAGGTTATTCATGTACTTAAGAACTGCACAAGAGGTGGCTTTGTCTCCAGAGGCTCACAAGCTATTAGCTCACACACACACACACACATATGTGTGTATATATATATACATATATATATATATACACAAATGTATATGTATGTATGTATGTATGTATATGCCCGCTGCAGTCTATGCATACATCTTTGGAAGCCATGTTCAGGAGTAAAATAACATATAAAACCTTCAAGTCTGATATACCATAAGTTATGACTTCTGATTTTTTAAAACTGTGAGAAGATAACTGGATAAAAGTAGGAAGACATTAATTTTGAGCAATCTGTTTATATAGTGGCATAACTTTTATTTATTGTAAAAATTGCATGCCAGTTCAAAGAAGAAAAACTACTTTTTTTGTTGACTTTTGGGATTTTCTTCCATAGGTTTGAAGTGACTTCAGAGTAAGATTACAGATGACCTGATAAGAGAACTGTTCTGAGATTTACAGCTACCTTCCTAAAAATGTATTGCCCATTAACTTTGGGTTTTTTAATTATCTAGCAAACCAGCACTTTTCCTCCTTTTTATTGTAATAATTACAATAAAGATGGGTATGTAGATTCCTGTGCTTGTGCTCCAGACTTAGTGCATCAAATTTATATGGCAGGACTAACAAAATGCAGATATTATGCTGGCAAATGTATTCTTTCTCTCAGTAAAGCACAGTACCAACTACCAGATAGCATTTTAATTCTACCACTCATTGGACAGAAAAAGCAATCTGATCAGAAGCTTTTCAGAATGCCATTCTATTTTTTTTTCCATCCACATTTAGGTAAAAATGTCATGGATAAAGAAGGAATTTGTTTGAGGGAGTTAATTCCGTATTGTACATCACACGATATCTTCTGTCTTTCTCCAGATAACTGCTACCAACAGTTCACTACTAACTGTTAACTAAATCTACTTATTATATAGTATGTTCAAAGACTTCAGATCCCAAAATATTTGTAAAGAAGTTACACATTACTGACTCATTTCTACAGACAGGAACACTGATGTACAAACTTCTCAACAGAATAGGCTATTCCCTATAGATCTTAGATTTGCACTGAGGTATTTTAATTTCACAGATTTTTCAAGGATCTCACAGCAACTGGACTATAATGGAGTCCTACTCAACCTAGGCACAGTAAAGAAGAGATGTAACTTAAGTTTGCAAAGTGAAAGATATCTAACATAAAGATGAGAATGGGTATCAAGTGCTGTTGAAAAGGAAGCTCCATTAGTGTAAGTGCTCCCATTTCAGAATACAAGTCCTGAGACAAGGAGAGAAAATTTGTAAGTACTTGAATGATCTCCTCTTCTACCTTTTGTCTTTCCTCAACTAGAAATGTTAAAAGTACTTAACTAACTCTCACGCAACCTTTTTTTCCAGTATTTTTGTCTCATGAGCATAAAATGTGGACTATTTAGTCACAATTTTATAATTCACGGATTTCAAAAGCAGATATGTGTTTGATATTTTTTTGGAAGTATATCTCTGAATTTGTAAAGTTCAGACCCAGTTTTGGCAGTTTTTTCATATCACTCTGGATGAAACCAAACCTTCATTTGTCTAAAACCACAATTATTAGTTTTTCCTCCAGCCTTACCTATTCTTTGCATGGCAAGTCGACGCTTGAACTTCTGAGGCAAAAGCTATCCCTCACTAAATATTTGTAAAATGTCTGCTAGCCCTCACAACATTTCCTTAACAAAAGTTAATGCATAAGAATTCATAGAATCATTTCAAAACTCCAGAATGTCTCAAATTTTTGTCTGTTGTTATGTTTACCTTCACTAAAACAGCAGCCACCTGAAGGAAATCTGATTTCCAGAGCTTTAGGATAAATGATTGAAGGTGTAAAACATATCAAATTCTCTTAAAATTGAGTTGTTTATAACATATTCCCTTATTCCGGTGTAGAGTGGTACTCTATTATATGTTCTCAAATGTTTTTTACTGCTGTTTTCTTCTCATGATTTCTTGAAAAATTTGCGCATGAAAATGGAATACTTTATGGTCTTTGTAAATTTAAACTTAAACCAGATATAAATAACATGAAGGAAATCGTGAAATATGCTTGCTTGTTGTCACAAATTCTAACTGGCCAAGAAGGATCCACAGCAAAATGTTTTTCTCCACTGCCCTCGCAGTTAAATGTCACTTGAATATGGTTTCGGTGTTTGCTAACTAAATGTTTAGAACAGGATTTGAAGTTGTTTTAATAAAACTCAATAGGAATTCTTGCTAGCTGTAGAGAGAATCCTGAGAATGGCCAGTTTCTTTATTTCCTGTGATCTAATTTTACATAAAATTTCATGGTCATTCTTGGAGATCTGTATGAGCCAAGAGAATGTTATGTTACTTGCACATTAGAGCAATTCCTTCATATTTCTTGGTTATTAGTAGGTGGAAATAGCAGGCAAACTGAGGGCTCAACCCATGGATTTAATTTTAGCAGTTGCTAAAATATGGGTAGATGCTTCAATGAGGAATGTATCTTTTCACAACTGCACGTGGCTATCACTGCATTTCAGCAAAAGTTACTGGTACTCGGAGATAATTTTGTGTTGAGAGATGTGCGAAAATCAGCATGTATATTCTTGAATATTTCTGGAAAATTGCAAAATTAAGCCCAGTTAAATTATAGGATTTAATATAGAGCTGCCATCTCCTACCAGGGACTAGAATGGTTTTTTCTGGCATAGTGGCTTTTGGACTGTTTTTAGTTATTGTTAAATGTGATCCTACACATTTGTGCAAATAGGTAAAATGAAGTGTCAGGATGCTTTAAATGATGTTAGTAGCTACAAGTTGAGCACATCAGGTCTCTGTAAAGTTCATAAGACCTTCTTGTCCTGGAAGTCCAGCAACAAAGGTTTTAAGGCTCCTGTTGCAGATTTCAGCCTTTTTTTTGAGACATAGTTTTACTGACATTTCTGTTGGCCCTCTTTCCTCACCTCGTTTCTTCCTCTTCAGCTGAAACCATTGCATTTTCTATCTGAAGAACATGTAACATTCCCCACCCGTGTGGGCAGTGTTTGCAGCGTGAGAGCTGCCTTACACCTCCTGACCCTGAAACAAATTGTTTCCAAAGTCTCTGCAGGTTCTGCAAGGTAATGATGTGTCTGCCCAAAATTTGTAGAAGGATCTCCAGTGCAGGATAGAACACCACCACAGTGTAGGTCACCAGAGAAAAACTTCCTGTATTTAATCCTACAACAAGACCCCAGACTTCTTGATATGACACAGAAGAGAACTGCAGTCACTGTCCATGAAACACCATCAGGAATCTCACCATGCAAAATGTAGTTAGTATCAAATCACCAAAATTACACATACACCTTTTTTATTTTTAGTAACCACTGTTTCTCATGCCTCTTTTGTTACCTAATTTTTGAACCCTTTTCCTTATCTCATGGTCCTTAAGCATTTAGTTAGTCACACCTTAATGAGAGTGATGCACGGTGACCGAGAAAAAAGTCTGAAGTCAAAAAGCCACTAAATTACTGAAGGACTGAAATATTAAAATAAAATCTCCCTGAAGGTTGTTGATTTCTAATTTTATATACAGAGAGGAGGAGCAGAGGGGAAGGTTTTGCTTTTCCCTTAATTCTGCCATATTGTCTGATTCACAGCCGGAGACAAACTGAAATGGCCATCTGGTTGATGTGCATACAAAAGGAGTGGTTTGCCAGACAAAGAAAGTACCTTTTATCATACAAAGCAATGCACGTCCTCTTATCAGGCTTCCATTCTGTGGCTCTGGTGGAGCTGCAGGTATGTAGGAGCAGACCCTACATAGCACCCAGATGTAGCAGATGCTGTTAAAATAGCAATGCAAGTACATAATGGTCCAAAGGCTCTGTGGTACATTCATAACATGAAACTTACTGCAATCATAGTGAATATTTTCAGCTCCTGGTTTCTGATTTTAGCTAGACCATTCCAGTTCACTAATTTGCTCCCATCACAGGAGAAAGTACAGCATTTTCTGCTTAAATAACAATTAGAAATCAGACTGGGACCACTGTGTAAATGGACCTTTTTAAATAGGGACATGGTTTTTATAGCTATTTAATAGCACCCACAAATGTATCTGTCTACTTTTTGTAATGTTGCTTCTGTGTCCACATGCCTAAAAGAAAAAATTGCTTGAAAAGCATCCCCTTTTTGCCCATATCAACTTTTACATTCTTAATAAACATACCCAAACACTTCCAAATGGACACTCCATACTAGTTTGATTTCATCTCTATTTCAGTTCAAACTGCTGATCCCAATGTATCCACCACTCAGACTATGTAAAATGTCCCATAAATTTTAAAAGAAAAATTGACAGTAGAACATTATGATAACCATTTCCCTTTCCTGGCCGTAGCTAATCAGAGGAATGCAAGAAATTTGTGTTATTTCACATGCTCAAGATATCTGCTGTGTTTATGACTCAATTTCTCCCCTCTATGAGGTACCTTCATTAGATGAAAGACAGTCATATCTATGAAGCACAGGCATTGTTGTTCAAAATCAATCCTTTATTTCAATTTTCACATCCTCTCCTCTCCATTGAAACCTCCTGCTCTTGATACCGGACTCTGTTGACCTCCTCTTAAGGGGATATTTCATTGCCTTTGCTCCAGTGGTAACTATGGAAGTAGAACATCCCATTTCCCCATAAAGCTGTCCAGGGAAACAGAATGGAAATTGCCCTGAACTGGCAATGGAAGAGACTCCACTCCTGAGAGTGGGTTGTTCTTTGCTGATATTCCCCTTCTCTTGATTTCATTCCATTTTAAATGGTTTGTAAAAAAGATTGAAGCAATATGGTTTTCTAACTAGAATGAGGGTCAAAGAGATAAAGCCAGCAAACAAACAAAAGGGGGGTAAGGAGTGATCCCAGGTTTCTAAGCATCATTGGGAAGTTCACTTCCCTGGTATGTGGCAGGCATGGCAATATTATTAAATGTTCCCCAGGCAACGTTGCTAGGCTCCAAATTCTGTATTTTACTTCCAGAAAACAAAACACTTTCCCTTTACAATCAACCATCCCCTCCATCAACACGTAACAAAAGACCCAGTATAAAAGCTGTTTCATTTCAGACAGTGACTTTCACTGTACTTATGCTGTTGTGGTATAAGGTCATATTAAAACAAGGAACAATCAACTTAATGTTACTCAGAGAATATGGAAGTGTAATTGCAGCAAAAATACTCTAATAAGGTTTTACAGGTCCAATACATTATTTTGAAATAAATGTGCACAAAGGATGCCTTGAAAGATGGTACTGAATTGTAAGTGTCAGTCATGCAAGAAGCAGAGATTTAAAAGCAGTCTTTGTATTCACAGGTCCATGACACAGAGTCCCTATTTGGAATACGATGAAAGAACATTCAAGGACAAAAGCCTTTCTGGCCCTAAATTTCCCTTCACTTCATTCAATTATCTAGAAACCTATCCTTTTTTCCTCCTCATAATAGATGACATCAAATTTCGATGCATTAAGTGAAACTTCCCTTTGTTGGGGAAAGACCTCCAAATTTCTCAGCCATGCAGTGGCAAATTTCAATTGGGCCAGGCTTTTTTTCCATTGATCTAACGCACACGTGTATTGAAATGTACCCTGCATTACATGTCATGCATTGTCACCACTAAACAAGAAATAAAACCATTTGTTATACTCAAAGCAGTCTCTGAAGTTGACTGCACATTCATCTTCCCATGGAGAGAGCAATTCAAGCCTCTTCTCCAACAGGAGATAGAGTACTTACAGAGACCGTCTGGAGATCGTGGTAGGGGAAACCAAACTCTGTAGCAAGGGGTCTCCAGAGTGGAGCTGTGGACTGGGGTTTGTCAACTAAACCACCTGATCTGGTCTTTGCCCTCTCTACCACAGGAGCAAAGCAGATTACCCTGCTACTCTCTGTACTCAGCATGAGAAACAAACAGAAAATAAAATAGAAACAAACAGAAAATAAAATAGAAAATAAAATAGAGCCCAAGACAGAAAGCTACCACGGTTTGGCTACAATTTAGAGAGGTCCCAAGTAGATTTTGCTTGAGGCAAGTGCATTAATTTTTCATAATACTTGAGTTCCAAAATCTTAGTGTCCAAATGCTTAAACATCTATGGTTGTTGCCATAATAGAGATGTCAGGTATTCAGATGTTTTGACAAGGTCTACACAAGAACCTCAGGCTTATAATATTATATTTATTATTTTCCACTGTCATACTAGCTCTGTTCAGGGAACTGTACCAAAGGAAATGTCCATGCAGTTCTCCAGTTCTGGGAGAGGTTATCCATATACCTGTTCGGCTGTGCTCCCTATTACCACCTAGCAGGAGAAAGCAGAGCAACACCTTGTAATCCCAAATCAAACTTCTCAGCAGAGAGAGCAGAAACCCTCAGGAGTTTATTGCTAAAACTCCCTCCTCATTCTCCTAACAGGACCTCTTGGTCCGATCAAGGTGTGGGCTCTTTAACCAACTTCCAGGGTGCTGGAGCAGCACAATACCTTTTTGCCTGGTCAAAACAATAGGCTTACACTGGGCCACTTCTGTCACAGTCTCTTGGCACCTGTGTACTAGTGAGAGGGAGCATAGATCTTCTGCCATGCATGCAAAGTTGCGTTGGTAGAGAGGAACAAAGGTACAAAGGCAACTTATTTATATGTTTTCCAAGCATAAAATGTGCAAGACAGGATGGTCAGCTATATGTGCAAAATTAGTCAGATGGTACAGAACCCTGGAGTTCAAAATGTGACCCATGCTCCACACTGAATCAAAAACCAAAATTTTAAAATAATTGCCTTTGATAACACTCTGTTTTACAGAGAAGTGTGTGCCAAGGACTTACTCAAACCCAGTGAAGTTGTTGAAAAGACTCACTGCTGTTAAAAGAATTTGAACCAGGCCAAAAGACTTTCTAGAATATTTCACGAGTAACGAAGCTAAAAATGAGTAGCTGGAAAGGCTAAGGGCAATAGGGACATTTTAAAATGTGGTGGTAGAAAACCAAACATGCAAGCAAGCAAACCGAGAAAGACAGTGACCATCTGCCACACGGAGCGGGGACGCAGACGCCGATCCCCTTCTTGTACCAAAGCAGGCCAGGAAGATCTTGGGGCAGGATCCCACGGGCAGGAGGAAGGCTGCCCATTCTCTGTCTCCTCTCAACGTGTCCTTCTTGCTTCAGCCTAGCAGTAAAGCTTCAGCCTGGAAGTCCCCCTTGCAAGTCCCCTTGCAAGCTTGAAAGGAACAGCAAGCACATTATTTTTCCTTCCCTTAAAAAAAAAAAAAAAGGAGTTGATCAAGCCAAGGACACCATAAAAAATAAGTATAAAAAGTAGAGAGAATTAGGAAAAATAAAGGAATGGATATGTCTCCTCACCACCAGTTTCAGGGAAGTTCACCTAAGACCCTTGGCTGCTCATGCAGTAGGACAAATGACAGATAACACCTGGCAGGTACCGCCCTGCCTGCACAAGGATGGAAGTAGGGCATTTGGGGCTGCTGCTGGTGTGAGTGGTGGCCAGAGAGGGACAGAGTGCTGGGAAGAGTCTGACCTGGGCAGGCTGACCCTGTAAGGTGAGTCACCTTGTCAGGCATGTGGGGAACCTTGCAGGATTGGGCCCTGAATGCCTATACTTGATAAGCAGTCATGGCAGAAATGTTATACTCAGATATTCATCCAAAACCAGAGAAACAAGAATCACTGCAATTAGCAGTAGATGTGGAATTTTTAGCATAAATGGGAAAACCCAGCATTTAATACATAACACAAGGTCCTTTTGCAGCCATATAATTGCTGTGAGCTAATGCCTGATAAACCCTGCCTAAATTGGGATTTTATTATATCTATTTTATTATGTATCTGTTTTTACTCTAACAAAAGTTAGACAAACTTGTCCAAAAGACCAGGGGTCCATTTTATGTGCTTGGGTGTCCAAGCACCTGCCAGCTGTTTGTCCCTTGAATTGAGGACATCATGTTTTCAATTTCCTTCAATAAAGCTATGAATCTGGCAATTTGCTGGCCTGCTTCAGCTAAACAGAAAGGACAATTTGAGAAAGATCATAGTTCAGGCTCAGTCAGACGGAAACGATTGAAAACAGAGAGCTGGCTGCTATGTTTCCCCAATGCAGCTTGCTGTCGCAGTTTGACTGACAAACTGACTTTTTTGAGGTGCTCATGCCCATTTCAGTCAGAGTTTATTGAAGGTGATTTTGATCTTCTCCATGAGGCCACAGCAGCGGCCATGCCATCTGTCACCTTGATTGCATCGTGGATTCTCTGGAGAGAGTGCGATGGCTCCTGATCATTTACAGATTGTGCTGCTTTCGCCTCCATAAGGACCACATGCACAGAGCCAGATGGTGAACATACACGCTTATTATAAGTCTTTATCTCTGTGCAGGAAGGAGAGGCACCATTAGATCTCCCTCAGGAGCTCTGCTCCTCTCTACCATCATGCTGCTCTTCAGCAAATACAGTCTTCTTCAGCTGTCATCAACCTACCTCTGAAAATTAAAAAAATAAACAATAATTCCATCAGCGCAGGCACGAGACGTACCGACAGCGCCACAAAGTAGCTCCCCCCCGCCCCTTCCCCCGGCACACGCACACACGGGCTCCTGCGACTGTCAGCGTTAGGTGGAAACAAGTTTGTTCGCGAAAAGACAGTTAATGTGCAATTAGGAGAGACTTCTTTGTGAAAATAAAGCAATGCCATCCTGGTTGTTCTTGGCACATTTTTAATTCAGCGCGTTCTCTCTTTAAAGCAAAGCCTGAGCAGGCGATTGCTGTTTTTCCAAAGGCAGCTTTGTGTTTGTGTCTGTGTTTCTCCTGTCGGAGAGCAGTGATGGGATTCTGGTTGCCACGGGTTGCGTGGCTGAAATCTGACTGTCGGAGCTGGGGAAAGAGGAACCGGCTGCAGGGAGGGAGCTGTGCCGGGGCTGGGGCCCGTTGGGTGAGGGAGCAGCGCAGCCACCGGAGAGGTGATGGCAAACGCCGAGCCCATCAGTGGACCACTGTAAACAGATTTGTTGAGCCCTCTCGGCAAAGAACGATCCTGCAGTCCCTCCTTGCCGAGGGAGAGGGGAGCGGCGGCAGCCTGCACGTCGCACAGACGCTCACCTCGACTCGTTTAGTACATGCACCGCACGCGTGACCTCGGGTAGGGGCTGCCAGATTGCACAGTTTGAGCGCTTCTCTCGGAGAGTTCCGTTTTGTTTTTGCAGCTCCTGCATAACAAACACTTAATTGCTGGTAACGTGGTTTTTCCTTGTTAGCTGCTATGTTCCCACTAAGCTGCAGTTCCTCCTTTAAAGAGCTGTAATTATTAAATTTCAAAACCTTAGCAGAAGAACCATTGCAGACACACATTTCTGGGCTTTGCCAAGCACAGAGCATCCTTCAGAGTGAAAACCTGGCCTACTTCCAGCTACAGTGTCTTTCCTGAAGCACATGGAGATTAATTTGTTTGTTTCTTTCTTAAAAGTGCTTCTTTTCTGAAGACTGGATGTCAGGGAAATAAGATTCAGACACAAGACTGACACCTTCAGAAATGCTTTGGGAACTTGTGAAGGTCATTATCCCAGAAATGGGGAAAAAATCAGGAAAACGAAATATAATGGATTAAAAAGAACAGGGTGATAGATGAAGATACTGTCACACTGATTATTCTTTGCTTTTTCTCTTTACATGTAAAAACAGGGCTCATATAAATGCTTTCTATGATTTCTCTCTACAAATTGTTTGTAGAAATACTACAGCTGTAAAGTAACTTCTACTACAGGAAAACCTCAGTTTCAATATGCTGAGATTCCACCCTACTTTTCCCTTTATTCAAACCATGTGGAAGAGAAATGCATATTTCCTTAAAAAATTGTAGATTTCTCCACAGGTAAAGTTTAAATACTAGCTTTGGCATCTCTCACAGATGACAGCAAATCCTTTCTTTTCTTCCTGCTTCATATGAATTTACTGTATCAAATTTCCAACTTTGCCACAAAGCTTTTAATATTTTACAGAGTTGTTCCCCACACTTCATGTTTCAGATCCTGGATGCTGTGGCATCAAAAGATGAAAAAACCCAAAACAAAACAAAGCAAAAAAAAGCACCCAAACAAAAAAAACCACCTCCCCACAAATTAAAAGCAAGGTTTTAAATATACTTTATACCAGTATCTCAAGCTTATATCAGGGCATCATGTTAGTCTTCTTCCAGTATTGCATAGGCTACTAGCTGATGATAATGCTGTATTTTGTGAATTTGTAATTCCACTAGAAAATATAAGGTCTCTATGTGGTATTACAAGTGCAGTACATGGAAAAATCCCTGTGATAACTAGCAATTTTTTCCATGCTTTTTTTGTCTGGGTCTGTCCATCCCTAGTATCCCTTCCCAAATTAGGCTAGCATGTGGCTATCATGTATCCCCTCTGTGGATAGAATTATATATTGTGTTCAAAATCTCTATTAATCTGATTAAACTAGTGAGTGACTAATCCTTTAATCTCCTTGAGAACACTGTTATATCTGCTGTGTGTCAGATTTGTAACTAGTAATCAGTTAAGTAAATGCTAAAAGTTAAGCAAAAACTATTGGACCCACTTTAGCAGCTGCTTTTGGTTAGTGACCTTTATAGTTGAAACTTTCTGGAGAACATGAGTGAAAAGCAGAAATTGCTGGTGGTGACAAATCTGCTGCTCCAAGCGTACCAGTTGTAAGGACCATCTTGCTACTGCTCCCCCAGTCTTCAGTTAATTAGAAATGAACAGGTAGCTTCCCCTTTGCTTTGTTTCTTTCACTCTGGAAAGAAAATACAGAGAATTGTTTCAGTGTATTTATAATTTAGAAAGGAAATTCTGTTGCCAATTAATTTCCAACTATTTGCTTTACTCTTTCTTTTCATTATAGTCATCATTGCTGTGCTAGTTTTGGACTAGTTTTGCTAGTTTCTTCATAGTAGCTGGTAGTGGGATTACGTTTCCATTTGTGCTGAAAACATTGCTGAAAATTCAGGGATGTTTTTGTTATTACTGATCCGTGCTTACACAGGGTCAAGGCCTTTTTGCTTCTCACCCCACCCACCAGCAAGGGGGCTGGGGGTGCACAAGGAGTTGGGAAGGGACACAGCCAGGGCAGCTGACCCCAACTGACCACAGGGATATTCCATAACATATGGTGTCACACTCAGCATGTGGAGGTGGGGGAAGAAGAAGGAAGCCGGGGACATTCAGACTGATAGCGTTTGTCCTCCCAAGTCACCATTATATCTGATGAAGCCCTGCTTTCCTGGGAATGGTTGAACACCTGCGTGCCCACGGGAAGTGGTGAATGAATTACTTGTTTTGCTTTGCTTGTGTGCATGCAGCTCTTGCTTTACCTATTAAACAGTCTTTAACTCAACTCACAAGTTTTCTCACTTTAAATTTTCTGATTCTCTCCCCCATCCCACTGTGGGGGGAGTGGGCGAGCAGCTGTGCGGGGTTTAGCTGCTAGCTGGAGCTAAACTGCAATTGCTAAACCCTTACCTGAGCAAAGACAGACACATTTTAAAAGATGCGCTGAAAAACAACCCCCACAACTGTTCTACCTTGATAAAAGGAGACTGAATGGAAGGAGATTTGGGGCAGGGGAAAGAAAATGTGCAATCTTCATATAAAAAAAATGTGTAGACCTATTGCTGGCAGATGTAGAAGCATCAAGTCAATATGGTAACAAGGATCAATATACCCTCAGGCAAGATATGACTATGACAATGCTGAATGCATGTATAAATTTCCCACTCCAACTAGTGCCTAGGAATAAAATGAATTCAAAGCAGCCGTGCAGAGGGGAGTAAATATTGAACCTGGTATCCAGCTCAGATACCAGGGCACCAGGACACAACCAGAGGAGCCAGTGGGAATCCTTCCCAGATGAGCTGGCCCTTTATGCTATGCTTCCTGTTGTCACCCATGTGGCCTCAGGTCCACATTCCCCACAGTAGTACCCATCAGGAATGCACAAGATACGTTCAGTTTGATTTTCGTGGGGGCTACTCTGCTAAATTGGCTTTTCCTGGTATTATGTATTTGCAAATGATTTCTTGCAGACCATCCTTTACTCCCAAACTCCTTTACCTGGGTGAAGAGGAGGCATGCTCCTGAATCACAGAGGCAGCAGAATGTTTACTGAATGTCTCTTCTCAGGCATTCTTTCAGGAGGGCAGCAACCGATGGGCAGCTGAGGATTGGCAGAGTAAAACTTGTGGGGAAATGACCATGTTTGCTTGCTCTTAGGGGAGATCGGCCAGGCCTGTCCAAAACACAAAAGGCTGCAGAAACACTAGATTTCTGTAAACCCATTTATATAGTGATTTTCAAGGAAACCTTGGATAAAGAACATGCATTAATTATAGTCACACACAAATCAAAACACTGTAGAACTAGAGGTCTTTTTTTCTTTTTTTTCTTTTTGTGACATTATCTTTAAATACGGTCATTTTACCTCAGTTAAAAAGAGAGTAAGTCAAGCAGACATGACAAATATCCAAGTAACAAGGAATATGAGCACAATAGATTTTAGGCCAGATTCCTCTTTGGATGTACAAGCTGGTCTCCCACAGATTTCTATGACAGCCACATTGACAGCAGTGGGAATCAGGCATACTCATCCAAGGGCATAATCTGGCCCATAATGTATGAGGTTTGTCCAGCTTATGAAAGCAGCAAGCAGTGTATTACAAACACTGCCTCTGTGTAGTTTAGTGGGGGCTTAAAGCCTCAGTGGCATTTCCTGTCCCTCTAAAATGCATTTGATAAAAATATCTGAGGCTGCTTGAATCATTATCTGTTCAAAGAACAGACCTGCTAAAAAATTAAAATTTATTGCAACAGGGTTATTCATTTAACAGGTTTGTACTTGAATAAACAAACAATCCTCATTTTATAGCCTAGCTAAAGCCATGGTGCATCCACTGGAGAAAGTCTGATATTTTCCATCCTTGATTCTTAAGCCTGTCTTTGCAAATGTTTCCTACCCCTGCTCGCAGCAATTTCTTTTTACCCGTATGATGGTAATGGCTTATGTAATTATGACTTTGTACATGAGCTGAACTCCCTATGGGTGTTTAGATTGTTATTATCTTTAACCTCACCCACCTCTGTCAGTGAACTCTCACCTTAGCGCTTGTTGGAGGGATCAGCTGGTGGCTGAGAGAAGAGCAGGGTGGTCACAGGGGCTGGCAGCTGGTGGGCAATTCCTTAACCCTTATGGGGCAGAACTGCCAAGGAAGGGAAGGCAAGCAGAGGTCCTTTTCTCTCCAGTTAGACCCAGTTGACTCTCATCACTAGAAGCCATTTGCAGCCACCTCTGAGAAGCCAGTCCACGCAAGCGTGGGAGAATAGGTCAGGCTCACCAGGCTTTGCTTTTGCTTTGCTAGGAAGTCCCATGTGTTCTTGGGAGACTTTGACAAGCCTATTTGAAAAGAAAAGTTGGCTATTAATTTCTGTTGTTATTATTTTGCAGCTCCCATAAAATTAATTCTCCTTCTTTTTCTTGCCCACATGCACTGGACAAGAGATTCAAGGAGCTCTTACTGGTATAAACTGTTCACCCTAGGATGCTATTTGCATTCTCCTTCACCCTTTCTTTTTCTTGCATACCCCTTCAGCCTGTACCATTAACAGCAGTGGTAGAAGAAATCAGTGTTCCCATAGTGCAAAGGTAAAGCTTCCTTCTGGCTAAAAATGTGTTTTGGGAAACTAGTGAACTCAGCACAGGCTGGTCCTTGTAACAGATGGAGAAAAGTCCTGTCACCATGAGGGACTGACCCCCCAGTCTGACCTGACTGTACTGAAGTCAATGAGAGAAAGTAGGTCTGAGTCTAAATAAAACATATTTTAAAGCTATTAAATGGAAACTCATGGAAAAATTTTTCAAACCCTGCTGAAGCTTTCTGCTTGACACAGTTATATGTTTAATTTCATTCCAAGGGTTATCAGCTCTTTTAAAATCATTTTCCCTTCTTATAGCTAAATTACCCATTATACAAGAAATAAAAATCAAAGCAGAAATGTTACAGTAAAAGTTTTCTGAAACTGAAAAACCCCAGGAGGTGTGATAAACCATCTGTAAAATTTTTGACAATTAATTTGAGATCTCAGTCCAATTTCTTCCAGTCATATTAAACACTGAGTTAAGTGGTGATTTTCTTTCCCGGGAAAAAAATCACCAAGACTGAAACATTGGAGCTTAGTTAGCAGGGACCCAGACTGCTAAGATCCAATCTGTGTGCTGAGGCCATTTCTAGTCCCATTGAGCTGCTGGCATTTTTCAGTCACAATGTATTTGCTGGTGGGTTTCATCCCTCATCAACAATTCTGTGTTAGTGCACAAGTTCTGACACTCATCCTTTTTCATGGAATTTTGAAACCAACGCTGAATGCTGATTTATAACATTGAACATAAGCTACATGCATGGTATGTTAAGTGACCATTGAACCAAAATTCACAGTGATTTAAGGTTCAGGATTTCACCAAGGTATGCACTCATCCATATGGGCAAGCAAGTCCAAAGTCAATAAAGAAGTTGCTGTTTTTTCTTTTGGCCATTACTAAGCTTTGGATTTTGTGTATGTCACCAGAAAAAGAAATCAACAAAAGCTGTACAGCCTGCATTGTGTTTTCACACCATTAAGGATATAAATGACCTCTCTGTAGGAGAACCACATGTTAATAAATTTTTGGTAGTCTAAATAACTATTTTTTTTTTGTTGAAAGCAAAACCAATTCAACTGCAGCAATAGAAGAATGAAGTCAAATGAAACTGTAATCACAGTATTGACCCATTTGGATGGTATTAGAGCAAACCCCCAGATCAATTAAAAAGCACAATTCAGTGTCCCATTAAAAAACCAAAACCAAAACCAAATAAACAAAAAAGCCCATAGGCAATCAGATTATGCCTAGTTCCCTTAATCTAGCAATTTGCTTAATTTTTTTCCCTACGAATTTTTTCACTATATTTTTCTTCATCTATCTACCTTTATGCAGCTCCAACACTGTACTACCCTGGATTCCTCTTGTCTTCCTACTCAAGAATGAAGTGTGCATACCAGTTTTACATGGATGTGTAGGGATGGCTTGACAAACTGTTTTGGGATGAACACAGATGCATTGTGTATAGCATGTTCTTTATGGTGGAATTAATAATCATGTCTTTAGATTTGCTTTGTGCATCTCATTCTCTGATGAGATTAAATGCCCATTACTGGTGCAGCAAAGATGGTTCATTTTCCTTTGAATTTCTTCTTTAATTGCCAGAGAAGTCTGTGGTTGCTTTCCTCAGAATTTCTGACCCCAGCAGGATTTCCTTCTGAAGTACTCATCATCTCCATGTGCCTTTCCTCTTTCCTAGCAGCTGTGTCTGTTCTGTACTGAACACTAGTTGGTACAAGAGCACTGCAGGGCGAGCAATAACTCCAATAGCCAGTGCTGATACGTGGTGTCCGTATGGACAGTATAACTTTACATTAAGGCATTTCTTTACTGAGTTTGATCCTGGCCCCATGAGTCAAACTCTAGCTGTCAAGGGATTTGTTGTAAGTAATGGTCATTTGTGTTTCATAATTATCTTGAATAAACACAATTAGTTCCACATTCTGCTGTTTTCTTCCTAAGGCATCTGTAAACATTCTGTACTATTCTAGCAAATGGCTTTTGGCAATCATTAGAAAATAAAAAACCCAAAGCAAAATGGTTCTCAGTGGATCCTTTTAATTTATTCTAAGGAGCATGCCCAAAGGAGTAATGAGACCTACTAGGCAGTAATGGCAAAGGGATATTATCTTTCACTTAGTTAACCATCGTAACCCACTTTGAAGTATCTCCAATCACAGTCCTCATGTGGTTAAAAAAGAACATGCACTCAAGAGTTTTCACTTCAGGGTTTCTCCCATAAGCCAACCTAATGTATTTGGTATAGGAATAATGTAGGCATCTTACTTCCGTTCTTCCATTAAAAAGGATATCCAAAAAAGCTAGCTGAAAGTGTTACTAAAGCAAAAAACCCAACGAACCAACCCCTCCCCCCAAAAAAGGCCAAAACCCAACCCCAAACCAAAAAACAGCGCTGCCCCTCCCCCACCAAAAAAGGAGTGTAGAAATTTTTGACAGCACCAGGCATGCAAAAATCTGGGGTTTTTTATTAAGTGCTGCTGTTTCTTTTTAGCCTTTGGGCGCTGGACAATTCACTTCTCCTCTCTGTGCCCCATTTTTTCTTTCTGTGACATAGGGATGCATAGCATTTGTTCAAAGTCATAGTAATACCATCCCCTATATAATACTGGCACCAGGTTTACGTACAGTTAAGATAATAGAATAATATTTCTTCAAGATAATGGACTCTAGTTTTTTTAGATTGTACATTAGAGAAACAGAAAATCAATAGTCCCAGTCTATTAAAAATAAATAAAACATTGAAAAAAGGCTAATTGAATATGGAGGAAGAAGTGTTGTAGTTCTTGTTCTAGTAAACAGGCAGTTAAAACTAGGAGGAAAGTGTCAATTGGTAAAATTAGCTAAAAAAGTTACTCTGAGTTTTTGCCCTACATTTGGACTATCAAAACTGAGGCAAACTTTTCAAAGCAAATTGCTGAGGATTGCCAAGTTAACAAGCTGTTCTGTGCTGCAAGGGACATATTTATGGACATACTTTCAACAAGACATACCTAGTGCTACCAAGCTGTGCTGTACTAAAGAGCAGTAAGTATCAGATAAACTGATTTTTTTTTAATAAAGAATTTCACACATGAGAATGATTAAACACAGCTCAAATATTCAGAAGTGTACAAACCTTTCCCTCCCCCAAAACCCACTCCTCTTTTCTTCTACAATAGTGTCTAAACAAAGTAAGAAAACCCAGGAAATTCAAAGACAAGAAGATGCAGAATTTTATAATTCATGCACTTGGGAAGAAGACACTGCAAAGTTAATTATGGGTGAGTACTAGGTCTTCAGTAGTAATTCTTACTTTAGTGGGGCTGTGTGTAGCATCTTCAATGACATTTCAGAGTATGCCTTTTGAATCTATCAGTTTCTTGTTCTTTAAGGGCTGTGTTTTTAAAATGTTTCACAACCTCTTCACAAAATAAACCATTCTAAAAACTATTTCTAGCCTACAAGACCAACAGAGCTATATGGAAAGCAAGAATAGCTAGGCAAAGGGCTTACTTCTGGTCACTTTTTATAAGGAGGAGAGATTTTAATGGGAATTTTCTTCAAAATGGACCTTTTGTATGCAATGGGCCAAATTGTAACTACCAAGGCAAATGCTATCTCCAGACACAGGATTGTTTCACACATGCAGGTTCCTTTGCAGCTCCCAGCCCTCAGGAACATTGCTGTTCACAGAAGGGTAAAGTCTGAATACATGCACCTTCCCAGTTACTGGGAGCTAAGGACGTGCATGGAGAGAACCCATTGCTGGGAGGACACTCAGTATTCAGGCGTCGTATGTCTAAGCCCACCTGTAGCATTGCAAAACCTGCCAGAGAAAGCCTACATAGCCCACAAGACAACTTTAGTTAAATACATCATTTGCCTTCAACCTCATTTCTGCTTCCTGGTTCAAATTAGAAGTGGTGCTGTGAATAGACAAAGATTTGTGTCTGTAAATGTGTTTCCAAGCTAGCTGGGCATTTTGGATCTGCTTTGTCCAGAAAGTGTGAGCTTCACTGCTATGTGTCAGAACACAACCTTTTTCCTCGGATATTTTCCTGTCTTAGAAGAGACCTATTTTCTGGTGTTGTGCTTCTCTGAGTATTTTGCAATGTCCTTCACTAAAGTGCAGGAGCTCAAGATGAAGCTTATTCTAACCAGAACCAGAATGTCGCTCACCAGGAGGTAACTCCAAGATATTAAAAATGCTTGGAGTAATTTTTTTCCTGTAGTCCCTTTCTTTCATGTAACCTTAACCAGGTTTCCAAGTATCTGCAGTCTCCCATGGCATTTGTACATTGGATGTACCATATAGAACATATATGTGCATCATCATTTATCCTGTTTATCAGATGAAGCAATTCTATCCAGTACACCTTTTAACACTTCCAAAAGAAATAAACCTACTAAAATTTTTGGATTGTGAATGAATATGAGGTTTAGTTTTCATTATTTTAAACCACAGAGCTCCTAATAATTGAATAGGAGCAAAAAAAAAAAAAAATTAAAAAGGAGTTTGAATTACAGAAGGGTAAATAACAGAATTTAATCTAAGTAAGTGATCTGCATGCAGCACAAAACCCAGAACACTGCAGAATCTTTTCTCACTTTCCTTCTGGACTCCTACGGTTCTCAAAAAATGATTTAGTATTTACCTTTAAGAGTAACCTTAACCTTAGGGCCTTTCAGGGAGATATATTGATTTAACTATAGCAAACATAACAATATCCCTTACTGAAACATCTGAAAATACCTTTATTCCAGGGCCTGAAAGTCAGATTCCTTCTTTTTAAGTACAAACTTGAGTTTTGGAGGATTTTTCCCTCCTAGTTCTGGTAAGAGATATTTAAGCAGAAAGAGCAGCTTGTTTCCTTGACAGCAGAGAACCAACTGTTTTGGTTTTCTTTGTTCCATGTCTGTTCAACATACTGTATCCATAGAAATAGCTGCTGTCCCAGAAGTTCAAGCATTTTGTATTATATATACCCAAAGATTGAGTTAATGCTACCTTAACTTTGCAGAGTTTCTCTCATAAAATTTCAGAAAGGAAAAGAAAAAAACAAGAACGCAAAGTTTCCCAAGGCAACGTTGCACATTCTGTATGTTTTCTGATTTATATTTAACATTTCAAAAATACCAGTATTAAGCTACACATTTAAGAAATAAAGACAAATGTAATGTGGTGCTTATAAGCCACGTTGCTGACTGTGACAATGGAAACTGCTGCTCTTGCTTTTGCCATTTTTGTGACACATAATGTGATGAACTGCTAGTTTGCAGTACACCTAATACTTCGCCAAATATTTCCTCTTATTTCAGAAGTGAAGAAATGTGAAAAGAGGCCCTCTAAGTTTTATATTTGAGGGCTATAGGGTCTAATTTTTGAGATAAAAATGCAGCTGATGAACTGTACCTGCAAGCAATCGCCTATCTTCCCTCCCCTACTCTCGGCCTCATGCACCACCCAGCTCTACCCCTGCACTCAAAAACCATGTAAACTGAAGCTTCTTGCACTCTGTGAACTGAGGGGACAAATATTTTGAAGATAAAGATTGGAAAGGTCTTAGCCAAGACAAGGCTGAGAGCCTTGGGCTCCATGTTCTCCTCTAACATGGCATTTCACAAAGACACTTCCCACCACGTGACACGTTTTGCGGGGAAGGATGACTCCCAAAGAGCTATGAAACAGTGAGAAGGGATATGGCAATGAGGTTATAACTGAAACAGATTTGTAACTTCTGCTTCCATCTCCTTTGCCTGTAGATGTTTACAAAACACTGGGTGTGCATGTAGAAACCACAAAAGCAGCTCCTGCCCTCCTGAAGAACAAACCACCCTCCAGGTTTCAGAATTTAGACAGTTCCCTGTTGTGAGCACCCAGGCTGCTCCGCAATGACTGGTGTATGGAAAGAGGCTTAATTAAACCACAAATCACACAATTCCAGGATGAGGCCTAACTGCTATTTGACTCAGGATAGACTTATTTTTCACTTTCCCCCAGCAAACAAGCCATCTCCCAGCACTGTGCTACCCAGCTCAGAGTGGCTCTCTTGGCGACCCTTGGGTGATGAAGCAAGGAGGGGGATCTGTGATGGGGCCGGCTGTGTCGTGGGAAGTGTGAACCCCCGTGCATGCCTGGCCTTCCTGGGCCGTGGAATATTGATGAGCTGTGAAAAAAGCAGCGAGGTTTGTTCCTGTGATTTGCTGTGCCTGCTAGCTCTGTCTCTCTGTATATATGTACACATGTTTACGTGTGTGCTAGTGTGGGTGTAAGTACATATTCTCAAAATATAAATAAATATAAATAAGCATGCGTGCACATATCTGCACAAATATTTACACAGATCAAAAAAACAAAAAGGAAAGGAAACAGTGATGAAGATCAGTATTTTTGTTCAAGGGACCCACTGTGCATGGGGGAAAATGTATTGGCAAAGGATTTTTTTTCCCTGGACCTCAGCTCAACCTCACAAAACCCGATTTCCAACATGGCCTTCATACAATTGCTTTTATCACTTTCTCTCATTGTGTCCTTATGTACAAGGGTAAAGACTATTCTACTGCATCCAAGTAAAGTGTGCTAAAGGGAGGATGAACAGTGGGGAGCCGTGCCTGTGCCACTGTCCTTTGCCTGTTCCTGATTCCATGGCCTGAGGCAATGGTTTACATTTTTAGGACAACAGCCGGCTATGTGCAAGCAGGAGACCACTCGTCAGGCTTCATTACTGCACACAAAATGACACTAGTGAGCCTGTGGTCACAACTGTGCTTATGGTGCGCTGAAAAGCCATTACATCTCATTGCAACAAAAAACTGCACAAATGTACAGGCTGACCAGCCCCATAAATTGCCAAAAACCTGACAGGTCAGCTTATTTATACAATGTAGTACCTGCAGTAAAAATTTCTGTATAGAGCAATAGTAAGGAACCAGGAACTAGGGAACCTTTTCATCAAAGGTGTTATAGTTTGATAGGCAATGCTCCTGTTTCCTTTACTGAGTACTGAGAAAAAAAAGAATTTCATTCTGCTGCATGCTTGCTGCATTAGGCATGGTCAGCTGAAGTGTCTTCCCCTTCTTCACATTAAGAACCCCAAAGCATAGCTAAAATCTAATGACTAGCATGAATGAATTTTCATGTTTGATGCTATTTTAAATTTTTGGTATTATACAGATCACATTGACATATCTGACATACAGCATTTTACTTAACTATAAGTGAACTGGTTTCTGCTGTAATTTCAGACATTAATTGTTTAAGTCAGGCAATGGTTATATCTAATAATGTTGCATGTAAAGGGTAGAACTCGAAGAGACAAAGAAAATGCAGCCATTAGGATTCTGGAACATTCCGTTCTAAAGGAAATTCATATTGTAATGCTGCTAGCATTTATTTATGTTGCATATAATTAGTACTCATCAGCAAGTGCTGTGAACAAAAGAATTCTGAGCCAGATTCTGATCTTGTGTGCATGCTTATGTCCATATATAAAGAGAGAGAGGGAATAATTTTATCCTGGTGAAACAAGGTAAGAAGAAAGAGGGATTGTCTTTTGTGAAGTCAGAAGCTACGGCTGGGGAAAGCAGAGGGTCTTCCAAGTCTATGGTGGCTCTCTCAAGTGATCCTACTGTCTTAGCATAATTTGTTGATTATAGTTATAACAGAGTTGAATAACTTTAGATCTGTGATGGAATTGTGTCAGTTCATGGACATTGTAACTGAGATCAGCAACAGGATGTTTCCTTATCAATAAAACTGTTGCTGTACCCATCAAATGTTAATACATGCTTTTCTTTCCTCAGAAATATGTTCCTCTTCATATTCTAGGCTAAAAATGCTCACAAGCATGCATGTGGTAATTGGTGATTGTGACAGGGAGAAACTCATTATTGTTGTTGAAAGTCCTAACTGTTTCTTCCAAATGGAGGCGTTTAACCATAGGTCTTGCACCCAACTTCTTAGCGGATGGCAGAACTCTGTAAAGTACATATTTCTATTGCAATAATATCTGGCTTTCAAGCTGAGCTCTTCATTTCCTTCAAATGTAAAGGACATTGGGTATATTAAAATATGGGGGAGGGGAGTTGTCTGCAGAAAATTCTTCAGGGGACTCAGCCATGTGGATTGAACTTTACCTGGAAGCTGCATTAAAGTTTTCCAGGGCCTCTGGGGTTCAAAAAAATGTAGGATGCTGTCACATTGATTAAATATCTGGGTCTTGACAGAAGGTCCATCAGCTGTAACTTTGAAGGCCACAGACATGATGATGGAAGTATAAAAGCAGCCCATGGACCTGTGAATGGTAATGTATTCCTTTAAAAAGATTGATATACTGTCACAGTAACACTTATCAGTAAGAGGGACTAATCTGTCAGAGGTTTTTCTACATTCAGTTATCGAGTTGCTCCTATAGTGACTCTTGCCACAGATACCAAGTCATGTGGACATTGGCATCCTGTAACAAGCTTCTTCACAGCACATACAGAGCAGTGTATAGGTAATTGCTTTCAGCAGTTCACACTAGTGTCAATAAGTGGAAATTCTATTGAAAACTACAGGGTTGCTGTGGTTGTATCCAAACTTAGGGATCAAGGCTCCATGAACTGGAGATTTTATAATTCATTCCAGCACTGCATTTGCCTTGATAGCTTACACATGACCTCTAAATAAATATCATCATTTCTAGAACAAACCTAGAGTGTAGAATAGTCCAATAGCTAGAAAAACTGGACTGATAATTTGAGAGCTACACTTCTATGACCTGTATTGGCCAAGGGTCACCAACTGTCCTTGGGGATGTGGGGATGTGAGCTTTGATTTCTTTTTGTCACTTACAAAAGGAAACCCTACTTCACCCGGGAAAGTTGCTGGAGGATGAATTGTTTCTTAAGAACAGCATTACACAAGTCTTTTGGCATGACCAGCTGGGCACATGTACTCCTAGTTAAAAAGAATTTCACCAGCTGAAGATCCCTGGCCCTGGTTGAGATGCAGTAACAGAGGAGGTACGTGGTGCTAACCAGCGGCTCTATGAAAGAACAAGGAAGCTATTCTGTGATTCTGCATAAGCCATCTCCATGGCACCTCATTTTCAGCAGAGATGTGAGCTTACCCATTTCCCTTATGTTGTGTCTGATAAGCACAAGAATCACATTCAGATATCTCCACTGGCATGGACTGTGTTGTGGAATTAACTGAGCAGAATACAAGGCTAACAAGGAGACAGGGGCTCTCCTGGTGACAGCGTCAGAATGCCTTATAATCATTATAATGACTATTTTGATAATTTCAGAAGTTTAAACATGGAGCCAACTTTGAGCTCAGAAAAATTACAGGTATACAGACTGTAGCCTATTAGCCTCATCAGGTCAGAAGGGGAAACCTGCACCTTTAGCCACTATATGTTTAGTAACATCTGAGACAGCTGCTGGGCAGTAGGATAACACCAAATGGATTAAGAAAAAGGAATACCAGCAGCTAGTCTATTGCCATTCTCTACCTCTAGCACCTCCTGGAGCCCAGGATTCAGGAGTTTAAAGGTAAGGATACGAGTAACAAACACTTGGCATTTGTATAGTGCTACATCTTATGTGTTACATATGCTGCTTTTACCTTACTTGGAAAGGGACCACAACATCCCAGTGTAGGAAATAGCTTTCAAGAGATAAGGAAAACTACAGTAGATAGCAAGTAATGTGTATTTGCATGCAATAAAAGCAATATCTCCTGGGCCTGATGAATATCTATCCCAGCCAACTTCCAAGGCACCTATTGCTCCAAAGCCAGCTCAACTGCAGGCAAGACCAGTGATGACAGACAAGGCTCTTTGCACAACTTAGCACCATCATGGTTTATCTTGAGGCATCTGTCCTATCTTCCTCACTTTGCTCTAGGGTGTATGCTGGGATATATTTTCATGGAAAGTTAAGTTGACCTATTCAGTGAACCAGGGAGCAAGAGTACGTGCTCAAAGAGAGAGGATAATTTGCCTTCTGTGTTTCTAAAGTTGCTGACGTACTGGGCCTCTAGAGCAACTACTGTAAGGCCAGCAGCTGGACTTCCTGTCTGTGCAGTGGGATGAGCATTGGCATCCTACAAAATGCAAGTGGGAGAAAAAAAATAGATTTGAAGAGTCTTCTGTGTGGGTATTTGTGCAATACTAACCCATGTACTAATTATTACAGGTATCACATGCAGGGCTTGGCAGTTCAGTCTCTCAGCTCAGCTGCGAATTATATGTCCCAACTTCAAGCACCAGTCCATCAAAAAGCAAGTGCAGCTAATTTTACAGCAGAGTTAAAATCTTCAGCGTGATTTCACTTCCCCTTTAGCTTGTAACCAAAGCATATCAGTTACGCTCTGTGATGGGAAGGCCACGCAACCTTCAGTTGCATTCAGGATGTGTGCCCCATCAGAAATCCTGGGTCACTTGGCCTGCCCTATTCCCTGATTCCATTTAATGCAGTTATTCTCCTTCTCAAGCAGACACCCCTCAAGGCATCACATGATTGAGTCAGCAATAGGTGATTTGAGATGAGAGAGATATGCCCCATAGATATTTCCAGCCGTTGGCATGAATACACAGAACCCAGAGTAAGAGAAACGAGATCCCAGACCCTGGTACACTCCTACCTCACTTCTACTCCTGCATCCAGTCCTGAAACATTTTCTGCAGCCAAAAGGTCTTGCTGAGTATTTGGTTGTCATCAGTTCTCCACTTATCCATGTCTTTAAACTTTTTAATGCGGTAGGGATAAGAGGCTTTTACACTACCTCCAGAAAATGATGACATAATAGTAGTGCTGGAGAAAACTCTCAAATACACTGATATTTCAATTTATTTTAAGTGTTCCATCTGGAATATCATAATGCACTATTTACTGCTGTTCCTATATTTAAAACCGATAGGCTACACTTAGAGTAGCTGTTAAGATAATAACCAATGGAGGACAGATTGATATATAACTTAATATACCAACCTTTTAAAAGTTCTTAAAATAGTTCAAACCCATTTCAACTTCAAGATTTACACATGTTCAGCCCTACAATTTCTAGGGCAAAAATCCCTTGTGACTTACTGAGGCTTTAAAGCCCAAGGTTACCACCTAAAATCCTAGGCCTAGGAATACAGTGCTTGCCAAATACCCTAATGTGTTGCCTTTGAAAATCTAGCAAAACATGGGTTCCAGGTATGGCTTTTTTTAATCATATCAAAAATTCCTCCTTTCCTTTCTCCTTCCTACCCTTTTTAATTCTGAATAGTTAGTCTTTATCACTGGGATTGGTTTTTCACTCAAGATTACACTGAAAAACTGCTGAAGTCAGCACAGAAATACAGACCTAGACCCATGACTGCCACCTCAAAATTCTTTGTTCTTCTCTTGGGGCACTTGTCTGCTCTCATGAACCAAACATGGGGCAAAAGCACCATGCTGTTATGAACTAGATGAACACCATACTGGCATTTAATAGAGATTTCTTGCCCAGAAGACACCTGGAGTCATCTTTACCTCTGTTCTATTCTACCAGGACCTCAGAAAATGTGCAGAGGAGCAGCACTAGGGAAACCTGTCACCACCTTTTTCCATGACAGGTAGCACTACAGGAAGAAGCATAAGGCTTTACATGGTAGAAATGGAAAAATCTGATTGGATCAATTTTATTTTATCAGTGGGGTTTAAAGAACAAATTAGTTAACACTCACTGTCACTGCCACCTGCACTCCTTGGCTGTGGCATAACCAGTCCTGTTTGGGGACAGGCCACTTGGACTTTTGAACTCTCTCCTGTTTTCATTTGTATTCAAAAATACTTGTGACGGGGAATTTAACCCATTACTACATGGTAAAGGGAAATGTAAAACCGGAGATGATCAAATAGTCAAATACAATAGTCCATTTTCACTTCCTTATCCCACACCCCCTCCTCTACCATTGCTCATCAGCTGTTCATATAGTCATTTCCTTCACCTAATTTTCAGATGTTCTGATCTCTCGCTTTCCCCTCTGGCTTGAACGGGAGCAGCCAACACCCAGTACTCAGAGTTTCTGAGGAGACTGGTTTAAAAGGAATTACTTCTCTGTCAATGAAACTGAAAGCACACTTTTCAGCTTCTTCTCTCTCGCACCCTCTTTTTCTCACCACTCATCCCCCTCCTTCTTTAGGGTATTTAATGTGATAAGGTGCGAGGCACAGTTAATCTAAGCTGCTGGTTTAGAATTGTTAGTGAGGGCTAGCTAACACATGCACTGTGTGTACATATTTTAGCATTACCTTTCCAGCACAGTCAAGTCTGTCAGAGGAAGTATGGCTTTATTTTACAGTTTTCCATTATATTTAATGTTTTACACCTCAGGAATATTTTATAAGTAGGGCATAAGTTTTAAGAGCAATTGAATTCGAATCAGATGCACAGTCTAACTCCAAGTCCCCTATAAACTTTTTCATCTCCCTGCAGAAGTTGTTTCTGTCCATATTTTTATTTCAGCTGGGCTGAGTGGGAGAAAGAACTCTAAGGGAGGTCTTAGCAGATGGTTGTCACAAACTGCATACGGCAATTGAGAATTAGTGTGCAAGCATATGCAACCTGGTACAGTATGAAACATTCCAGCATATGAACACTGAAGTAAATCAAGCTTGGACAGGATTTTTTTTTTTTATGATGAAAATTAGGATTTAGTTTCTCTATTCATCTACACATATAGATCTCAGGGTTTCGCAACATATGGGGCTAAACTCTGGACTTTGATGTGACACCTTGGAAATCCAGGTAGTTTAACTTAGTATAAATCTGGTTCACTAAGTTTAGTGTAAAAATAAAACATGCACAAACACAGCCATTTTGTGTGTGTGTGTGTGTGTATAGGTATGTATATATGTGTATATATAAAACACATAATTTAATATTTATCATTCCCCCTGCTCCACACACTCTCTTAATAATCTGTGAAAGAAACCTAGTGAAGAAAAGAATGAAGAGGAAAGGGGGTTCCAAAAATTATAACTTGGGTACATAGTTGTTGGGCTTCTTTTTCCTTCAGAGAAGCAGCACATTTTCTGGAAAACAAAATGACTGAAACAGGAGAAATATCAAGTGGGTAAGCAAACACCCTTTTGTAGGTCATGCTTTAAACAAGCAGGAGCAAGGGTTTTGATATTCTGCCTTGAGATACAGCAATGTTCAGGAGGGTCTCTGGCTAAGCAGGGGTTCAGGTAGCATCTGTTGCGCTGTGCCCTGCTTTCCAGGCTGCAGGAGTGACCCTGATCCAGGCTAGTGCCACCCACCTCCCCATACCTCCCTCCTTCCTCTTCCCTGGGTGTTTGGGGTGTGGAGCAGCGGAGCAGGGGAGAGGTTTCAGGAATGAGTTTGCTGTGAGGGAGTCTCCTGGAAAATACACCTTGATACTTTCTTAACCTTGCCACTTGCCCCTCTTGCTAAGTTATGGTGGAAAAGTAGGACTGAAATGGAGACAGGGAAAAGAATGCAAATACTGGCATACAAGGAAATACTGAATTACATATTGGTTGACCAAAACACAAATCAACTCAAAACTACAGGAGTCCACCAACATGCACATAAATCATTTATAACGATAATCCAAGGCTGGGTCCAAATCTCATTAAAGTATATGAATCCTTAATCTATTTTGGCAAAAAAGAGCCAATACACATTTTTTCTTTTTATCATAAATTACAGTTCTGTGGCACTGTGCAAATATTACCAAGCTGTAAGACAGCTGTGCTCCATTAAAATGTGTAATGGTCGCTGATTTCTTACAGCACATGGTCATCAGGCTGAATCTACAGCCAGTAATTAGGAAGATGAAATGTTTAATTGTGCCTTAATTTTGATAAAATTTATCTGTCACACATCCCGTAGTCAAGCAGTATGCTCACAAATCAATGTCATCAGGCCTGAGCAAGAACTGAAGCACCACACTCTTGTTTCTGACAGATTCATTTGAATATCAAACTGCTTCGGATGAGCCACCAGACTAGCAAAACAAATAGAAACTTTCCTGATGAGCACAGCTTCTGTGGCACATGTCTCACCACCTAGGCTAAAAGACATAGAGGTCAAAGCAAAAGGCAGGTAGTTGCTGTTCAGCTCATGCTCAGCAAGTTCCCTGGGCACGGTAAACCACCTAAAATATTTTAAAAGTGAAAAAAATTTTATTGACTTCTTAAACCAGGCTCAAGTGTTGCAAGCTGGAGGAGTCAGGCGGCAGTTTTCATTTCTTGCTCCCCTCCCCCTTATTTGTTCTCCTGCTGAAAAACCATGCAAGAAAAAGCCAGTGCCCATTGTGTAGGCGAGAGGCAATCACTCACTTCCCTGCTGGCGGTACAGCAGTGCACATTACAGCAACCAGTCATGTGCAGATTATTACCACACATATGCATTACTATTTTTTTTTCTTTTTTTTTTTACACCAGAGTCCACATGGCATGTCAAAATGGTAGTGCCCTGCCTGAATAGTGCCCAGTTCCATTTTCTAAAAAATGCATGCTTTGTGTTTAACACATTCAAATATAGGACTTATTTTGCTCATTATTTTCTTTTTCTTTCTTTCTTTCTTTCTTTCTTTCTTTCTTTCTTTCTTTCTTTCTTTCTTTCTTTTTCTTTCTTTCTTTCTTTCTTTCTTTCTTTCTTTCTTTCTTTCTTTTTCTTTCTTTCTTTCTTTCTTTTCTTTTTCTTTCTTCTCTCTTGCTTTCACTTTGTTTCTCTCTTTGTCTCTCTTTCTCTTTCTCTTTCTCTCTCTCTCTGTCTCTCATAAGATCAGACTAATAGGAGCCCTACCCAAGATAGACGGAATACTTTGCCATGATGGTGGGCAAATCAGCCCCTGCTCCAAAATATTTCTTAATTGTTTTCAAAGAATCATTGTTGGTATTTCCCCCCTGTCCTACTGGAGGATATAGTTGCAATATAGTAGTACTCCCACTACAGGAACTGAACACAGCAGTGCTGGGTTAATGAACATAAGCCTTCCATTGCCTGAGAGAAAAGACAGTCCCCATAACTTTGGGTGCTGTAGGTGACCCAGAACAGAAACATTGATATATGGTCCAGAGAGACTCAGAGAAGCAAGGATAACATTGGTCTTCTTGTGGGTCACAATACAACAGAGCTTACATAGGGACCAGGGTGGCATGAGTGACGGTGGTTATTATCACCTCCTTGATTTGGAGCAAAGCCACACCAATCCTCAGTTATCATCATATGGTATTGAGGCTGGAAGAGCTTACCACCACTGATTTGTTGGACCAAACTTCCTGGTGTTTGGAATCTGTTTTTTTCCCTTTTGGACCTATTGAAGGGTGTGTCTGTGTCCAAGCAGAGTGCGAGAGTTCCATTTTTGTTGCCCTAAATTACATCCATGTACACACAGCCAGGTATTCTGCAGAGAGCTGTAAACAGAAAGTTATTGAAAAACTGGCAAAAAGGACAGCTTTGGTAGCACCTGCAATTCTGATACTAACTCAGACAAAACTTAGGATGATACTCAGTCTATTTTTAAGACAGGAGATCGCATTTACTGGATTGCTTACTCATTTTCTCTACAGTACAGTCAGGTGTCCATCCTTGTTCTTTTATATCTGAGAGCAGGTTTTGCTACCCCTCGCCTGTTAACCTTCAAGCTGATTGTAGGGTCTTTGCAGCTTTTCTGCCATTCATACTCTAGACTGAGAAGATCCCCTGGAATGATTGATCAAATGGCCTGGCTGGGTTGTTCTGCGAAGCCTTGTTATCCCTCTCTCTGCTTAACCCGTGCATGAGCTTGATTTTGAAAAGCGTAAACAGATGAGGGACCAGAAAGCCAACTTCTCTGCTCTAGAAGTCATAATTAACTGTATGAATATGTTCCTGTTTGTAATCACCTCACTGTTGCATTTCTGCTTTGAATATAAAATGTGTATTTCTTATCAATGATGCCTCAGTCCTAATCTGAGCATGTCATTTATCTGAAATGAGTTATTTTTTCTCCTGATAGAATTCTCATATTGTCTTCCACAACCGGATGCCAGCTTCAGCAAATGTTGGAGGATCACAGGCCTGGACTCTGTTTTCTTCTGTAACATCTTACCTAACATTTTGATTTTTCAAATTTTCAAATAAAATTTTATATAATCAGATTTGCAATCTAGGAAGCAGGTAAATTCTTTGAAAATCAGTTAGCTGCTGTGAATAGATCAGTTGTTGGGGTTTCTTTCCTACTTGGAAAGATATATTTACTGGTAGATACTAACTGCTTGCATCAAATAGAAAGCTCCTGCCTTTCTTTAAAAAACACACATATGGAATATTCAAAATCTTGTAAAATTATAATGGGTGAAAAAAAGTCATAAAAACACTCAAGGATGTTCTCTTCATTGAAATCTCACAATTCTGTCTGCAAAACTAACTATAACTGAGGTATACAATCTAGCTAAGCTCACCAGCTCTTTCTACCCTAGACAAAAGCCTAAGAACAAAAATGCTGATTTTGTGCTTCTAACCACTTAGGCAATTTTGATGCAAACAACAAGAATGCACTAAACCAGTCATTTTATATGAAAAATCATTGAATAGATATGAAGGATTTTTAACAATGGAGAAAATTATCTGCCATTCAGTCCTTCCAGATTTTAGTACTGTTGGTATGCATCGTTTGGATACACCTCCTGTAATCCATGACAGAGCACCCTTAACAAATATTAGTTTGGAGTAGATGTGAGATCTTCAATTGTAAGTGCTGGAAAGGAAGGCTGAAGATAATTCACCACAGCTTTCATTTCATCAACCTCTTCTGAAATGTTCTTGCTCTCCTTTATGTCCTCTTAAATTTCACAACAGTACTGGAGACTGTAATAAAAAAAAAATCTTTTTTGAATGATTTTTCAGTTTTGTTCAGTTTAATTCCAGTTCTTTGATGTCAATGAGATTACAGATTTTAATAGCAATTATGACTGTGTTAGAAGTCTGTAATCTGTCAAATCCCTCTGTAGTCTCATTTAGCTAAGGTTTCTTATATAATTGTCTGGTTTGCGTATTTACGTAGTTAATTACATGAACTTAATGCCTTCTTGTAACATCTCAAGAAATAAAGCTGGCAATCAAAATATTTTTCATTATAAATCTTAAGATCTTTGAGGCAGTCAAGCATAAAGTTATAAACTGCATCTGAGGCAGGCAAACAAACAGGTAACTATGCTGCTACCATTAGTGTTATCAGAAGATGATAGTCTTTCTTTTTCTTTTTTGCAGTTATTGGGATTTTTTCTCCAGACAATCCACAATAGGGGGCTTGGTAGGGTAAATTTGCAACTCAGCATGAATAAAGTCTGTGGTACTTTTTTCATGGGTTTCTAGATCGATGTAAATGATCTGTAGCCAGAATCTTAATGCAACCTGTTCACACCAAAGCAGAAGTCTCACCACTTAGATTAAAATTTTGTTGTCTGAGGAGTGACAAAGACCTTTTATTATTTATTTGTATTAGACTACCTACGCGCACAGAAAATGAAAAATGGGTGCCTGCCACAGACAGCTCACAGCCTGGCTTTCTGAAGAGACAAAACAGATGATGGAAAGAGACAAATAGTGTGGGTAAGTGAGGAAATGAAAAAAATGAAAATGTTTTGCTGCGTAAAAAATAGACTCCTCTCTCTCTGCTTAGTCATTGTCAACGGGCCTTCTTCTGCTGACACTGTGTTGAAAACTAATTGTAAAGATGAAATTACAGGAGCACAACATTGCAGATTCCTGGATTTAGACAGAAGCTTTTCTCCAAGCATAACAAGTGCTGTTAAGAAGAGAGTAATGATGCTCATTGTCAAAATCACTGAATTTTTGAGTCAGTATCAGCGCTTTCAATGCAATAGTCTATTATTATCCTTCCTAACCTCCAATTAAAAGAAAGATTCTCCTGTAACCAGAAATATGATCACTATGCAATTCAACTAAGGCCAAAGTTAATGCCTTTAACTATTCCTTCACACCATTCTAGTCCACTTCCAATTTGCAAAGGGAAAATCAATTTGTAATACATCAAATACTAACTTGGGTTAGTTTGTGTCCCTCAACCTTGCCTCCATATTATGTCTCTTCCTCAATCTTTTTCTCCCAACCTTATAACTGGCAGAATATGAAGAATACTGGCTTTCCCATGAGAAGATCCTTTAAGGTCAATGAACTGCCAGTGGACATAGCAAGCTGCTTTAAATACCACCAGTTGCAGAAGTGCTCTAAGACTGCAAAGTCTGTGATGTTAAAAATCAAGTGCTCATCTAGTTTTTGTGTTTGCAGATGGGGTGGTACAATGGTACCTTATTGATCTGCAGATGTTACAAGCATGCAAATTGATCATCAGTAATGTGACAATGTTACACAAACCTACATTTCACTTGGCAGCAAGTGAATGAAAAAAAGTCATTATAGTTCAGCAAACATGCTAAAATAGTCTGACAAATTCTGTAAATGAACATATGAGAGGTCATAGCTATCACAGCCCATATCATAATGTTACTTCAGAACAGTACATTGTCCTGGTAAAACACCAATGGAAGGAAACAAATCTATATGTCTTTAAATCTTCATCTATTGAGGATTTTTTAAACTATTTTTTCAAAGACCTCAGGAAATCATTGTCAATGGGTCAGTAGAGTGAAAACTACAATGTTCAGGCATGACTGCAAGGTGTAAAAAGTACACTTCAAAATTATTTAGAATGAAAAGAATGTGCTGCTTGCATAAAACTCAAATTAGTCATTTTACAATAGTTTTTTAGCATGTTTTCCCCACCTATATACTTTGGTCATTTCTTTAGACATAAAATAACTAGTATTAAGCTATATATGTATATGAGTACCACTATTAAGAAGCTGGTGATAAATAATGCCTTTTCTGTGCATGAATTTTTTACTTATCTGATCAGGGAGGAGGAATAATGCAATGTAATTAGAAGACTATGAAGCCCCCAAAGAGGGAAAAGACAGCTCAAATAATTTGCAATTAAACAAATAATTTTTGCTGTTTGCAGCATCAGGATACAGCATTTCATGTGCTAAAAAAATCTAGAAAACATCAACTGTTTTGAGGAAAGCCCTTAGAAAAGAAGAGAGAAGTCTGTTGAATACATTTTCAACATAAACTGTTCATCCATTTCTATTTAGGATTTATTTCTTAGCACCCTGGTTTAGAAGGCTACAAGCCAATACTTGGTTGTAGTCCAACAACATCCCACATCCCTCAGGCAGATGATTTTACATTATAATAAATTAATATATTTTAAAACAAAAGCCACACATGAACCTAAAAAACCATCTGCCAAATAAGGTGCCCCTACTCCTAGGGCAGTATTTGGAGCCTGGCAAAGAAAGGTAAAGGGAGCACTAATTTTAAGGAACATGCTTAAATTCAGGATTTTCTGGATTATCAGAACCTGGCACAACCCCAAATATCTGAAAGCTGCTTCCTCAGAAAAATGGGCTCCACAGTACTGACAGCGGGAGCAAAGCCTCATCTCCAGCCTGCGTAACGCAGTGTCCATCTGGACAGTGGCCACGGTAGCGAGTGACGGGGGCTAGTGTAGGAGTGGGTCCAGCCTCCAGGTCCCCACTCCAGTGAGCGGGTGGTAGTACACCTCAGCAGAAGAGGCTCGGCTCGGGCCAGCCAATCTGCCTCTCTGCAGTTGTATGGGCTACATACCATGACACCACAAGCTGCCAGGCTGCTGCCCGCACTGCTCTTCCCCAGCAGTGCATGCCCGAGCCCTGCCATGCCTCCGCTCTGCAGTTTTACCCTCACCGTGGAGGGGGAGCAGGGGCTTTGTCCTAGAAAAGGACAAAAACCCCCTCAGACCTGTTGGACCATTTGTTACCAGCTGTAAAAAAATGAAAGTAAGGAAGCAAATGCAAACCTCATAGAACAGTTCCATGGTTGCAATAAAAAGACATTCAATTTATACTCTGTCTTAAAACAGGCTCAGTGTCTAAATTCCTAACCATCCTGGTGAACATGACATTCCCCAACCCAACCGTGCGTTGGGGACATATCTGCCATACAATCACAGCATTGCTTTAAGGGAGCACTGTTAGATTTGTCGTATGTGCAGTAATTGGCTTTTGTTTGAGCTACTTGGACCAGAAAAAAAAAACCAACTTCTCCTGCGCTGACCCTGGGCGCCAGCCATATTGAAGAGTGAAGGGTTGTTGGCCTGCGGTGCCAACATACTCCACCTTCACGGGGAGGCCATGCCCCTCACGCTCCAGCAATGCCAGACGGCACTCGGATGAGGCGGGCTGGGTCTGGCAGGTGGCGGCACAGGAGGTAGTAAGTGAGAGCAGCACAGCATAACTGGCTGAAGCGTAGCAGTAGAATAATATTCTCGCGTCCTCAAAACTGTAGGAGTGATTTTGACTTTGACTGCTTCCAATACCTAACAAATATGAGATCATGGCTTCTGGCATATAAAGGACGAGTTTGTTGCCATGCCAGTAAGGCTGCCAGTGGTGGGAGGAGGTGTCACCTACCCTGTCCCAACAGGTAGTCCATTGACTTCAAACCAACATCAACTCCTTCTCTGTATGCTGCCCCAAAGTGCTTTACATTCATCCAGTCAACACCCATGCAAGCCAGCAGGTCCCCCAAAGGGATCCTTCATGTAGCAAATCCCCCTTTATTTTGAACTGGGAAGGGCAGTGTGGTATGCAACCTCCTAGGCTGGCTTTGTTTGCTGTTTTAACTCTTAGCAGTAAATAACTCTTTGTTTTCAAAATGTACTCCTTCTAGGGAACACAGATCTAGGGAAGTGAACGAGCAAAAATTGAAATGTGAGAGCACAGGCAGATGAGTTTACAAGCACTGAGCCCAAACAGCCAGAAAACTTCACTCTGCAATAAAAGTCCATGAATAATTGATTTCACTAGTTGAAATGAAGACTTGTTTTTGAAAAGCTGGGTTTGGTATCAAAAATAGAAACACACTGGACAGAAAAATGTTGCAGTGCAACATTTTAACAAAGTCATTCTCCAAAATGTGTACAAACACCCCATTTTCCAATTACAAATATTTCAACACCTAACATTTTTTTTGCCAAAAATCCTTGTATCTGCCAGCTAATTTAAAGGAGAGCAAGTTTGAAGCAGGGGTTTTCACTCTGGAGGATCTATCTGTCCCATCAGTAACTGTGTCTGTGATTTATGGGTGAGACTGCCAGAAAGTAGGATAAAACGAATGGCTCTAAACTTCAGTGACACATATTGTTCTGTTGGATGTATGCCCAAAAAGAGAGGAGAGACTATGTGCATGTGTGTGAACGTGTGTGTAAAAAATATTACAAATTCATATCATCGTGCTGATATTTGGATTGTTTCTGGGATACCATTAGAAAAATATGGTGTATTTGAATGCACTGCAGTTATAGTGAGATTATAGTAATGAATTGTGCTTTATAAATCCTCCTGACTAATTTGGCCTTTCATCTGGCTAAACATTTGGCTAACACACTTGTGAGATGCTGAGGTACAAGGAACACGGTCAGAAATACACAGGTACATTAATGGCACAATGAATGAGACATCCTGTTTACATCAGGAAGAGCATCAGCCAATAAGGATTTTGGATGACTTCTATGTACACCAACTGAATCAAATGAAGGGTCTGAACGATTTTTCATTCTGTTATTTGGTGTCTAAAGCAAAGAGAGAAAAAGCTAATTTCTTGTTGTTCTTTCTGCAAAGAATTATCCCACCAACGGAGTCTTGTCCAGGCACAAGAATCCCAAGTAAGCCAATGGAAGGTCGTCTCGGAGTTTGCCAGAAAAGCAATAAAGGGCCCATAGGAACTTGATCCAGAGAAATTTTGTTTTGTCCAAAAAAGCCACTTTCAAAACAGAGACTGGCTGCTGCTTTCATGGTTTTGCTGCTGATTTGATACATTTCCACTTGCAAGCCTTCATTGGTATCGGCTGCACTGATGTTTGCCTCTGAGATCAAGTTAGCAGCAGCTGCGTGATTCTCTCCTCTCACAGCTCGTATGGGAACACTCAACAGGAAAGCCTGAGGAATTGTTTTGCACTTTAAGGAAGCACCTAAAGGAAAAAGAGGAAGGGTAAGGTAAATGACAGAAAAAGACAATGAGATCCATCCATTTTGGAGAATGAGCCAAATGTGAATAGAGCAGAAAGCTGATGTGCAGCTCTGGGAACAGGTTTCTACATTTCTTGCACTTTATGCTTTTCTTATCTGAATCCTTCTGCTGACAGGGAGAGAATGGATGTAAAAAGGCAATGATGAAGCACTATTTAAAAAAAAATAAAATCTGTGCCTTTAGAGATACTTGTCTTTGAAGGTACAGTAGAATCACTCAAAACCAGCTCTTTGCTTTTAATGGACAATTGTCACTGAAGAGTATTTTTAAAGTAATAGCACAGCAGAAAGGCACTTCTGAAGAAAGTCCTTGCAGCAATGGATTTGGTATCAATGGTATTTGGATTTGGTACAGCAATGTAATTGTGGTTTTGGTCAAACTACACTTCTGTTCTGGGGAAATATGATAAAGAGGTATACAATGATTCTCTGGGCTTTTCTTCTTCAAGAATTCTCAAATGAATTTCTTCAGTTCCTATGTAAGAAGGCACTGGGCATTTCTTGCTATTTATAAATATAATTTCTGCAAATTTAATCTCAGATCTGAAAAGAAAAAGTGATATTGTTTCCTGGTTAGGTATCTCTACAAATGGCAAAAGACCTGAAAGGCATATTCTGTTCCTAATTTACCTGCATGCAGTGCAACAAAATTCAGACAATCTAGAATGCAAAATGCAAGCGAGAATCCATTTTGCACAGATATCTGTGCTAATTCTTCAGGGAGTATGAAAAGAAAGGGAAACCAAAGTGCGCTCTTCTTTTTGATAAAACATGTATGATTCTGATTCAAAGTAGGCAAAGATGTGATGCAAAAGAAAGTTCTTGATCTAGAATGGAATCAAGCTTTATGGTACAGTGAGATTACCAGGTCAGAAGTTTCATTGCTTCCAATGAGAATCATGTCTTCTCTTGTCAGCATTTTTACAAGTCATAGAATCACAGAATCATTTTAGTTGGAAAAGACCTTTAAGATCATTGACTCCAACCATTACCGTAGCAACACTAAGTCCACCTTTAAACCATGTCCCTAAATGCCACATCTACATGTCTTTTGAATTCCTACAGGGGTGGTGACTCTACCACTTCCCTGGGCAGCCTATTCTGATGCCTGAACACTCTTTCAGTGAGAAATTTTTCCTAATAATCAATCTAATCCTCCCCTGGCGCAACTTGAGGCCATTTACTCTTGTCCTATCTCTTCTTAGTTGGGAAAAGAGACCAGCCTCCACCTGGCTACAACCTCCTTTCAGGTAGTTGCAGGGAGTGATAAGGTCTCCACTGAGCCTCCTTTTCTCCAGGCTAAACAGCCCCATCTCTCAGCCATTTTTCACAGTACTTGTTCTGTAGACTATTCCCCAGCTCCGTTGTCCTTCTCTGGACACTCTCCAGCACCTCAATGTCTTTCTTGTAGTGAGGGGCCTACAACTGAACACAGGATTCAAGGTGCAGCCTCACCAGTGCCCAGTACATGGGAACAATCACTGCCCTTGTCCTGCTGGCCATGCTATTGTTGATACAAATGTTGGCAAGTACTTGCATGTGCCTGAAATTCTGCACCAATATTTTTTTTTATATTTATAACATTGCATTTGGAATAATAACTATTTTATTGGGAAATAAGTTCTGCAAGTTTGACTAGATAATTTTACTCAGTCTGGGCTCAAGGAGTATACATTGATTATCATGCTACACACTGGAGCTTATAGATCTGGTCTGGTATTCTTTGAAACACTACATTCATTGGGTGATGAAGCCCTGCAATAAAGGGAAACTAATGGAAGTAATTAGGAAAGAACACCTGTCGGTGGAAGACTGCAACCCCTACATTGACCATAGCCAGAAATTGCTCCCAATTGTTATTCACAACAATGGAAGACCTCTGGACTGTGAATACAGGCAATGATGGACTGCAATAAAATTTGCAAATGAGTTTTCACATTGTCCCATAAAATTCTATGACTTTGTCAATCTGTGTTGACACAGACCAACACATGGCTAAACAATAAAATGATGTAAGAAAGGTACTGATCACTATTGGTGGTGAAAAGTATCTTTGCACTTCTGAAGGATCTGTGACCAAATTTTCCATTGTTCACAAATGGATCTGAGAATATTGTTTCTGACCTAATCATTGGTGAAAGTTTAGCCTTATGGAGGTCAGCTAGGTCAGCTAGCACTCTCCGGTCCACATCCACAATAACAAAGTTATTTGTAAGTCAGCCACAGCAGCAAAGCTGTAAGGTAAATGCCTTCCTGCACTGCAAGGTTTAGCCAGCAGATGACACAGAACTGCTCATTTTACTAGCAATACATGTAGACATAAACTGTCCACAAAAGAATCCATTTTTGACTTTAAGAACTAGAGGGATTGTTAAAAAGGATTATTCAGGTAAAAGCACGTGCTTCTCTTGAAGTTCTCAGTTGGAAAATAAATATTTGACACACATTTTAATTACTTAGTTTTCCCTGTGAAAATAGGGCAGTGGAGGGGAGGAGATGCAGCAACAGCATTAGAGGGTGAGGAAGAGATGTGGGAGAAAAGAAGAAGAGATGCTAAAGGAGTCTGTTTGCTGTGACATCTAAAGACTCCGCATGCTGTGTGTGAACCGCATGCATTTGCATGCGAACCATGAAAGACCTATGAACACCAGATCTTCATGTCCTTCAAATGACCATGGTGTCAGCAAGGGAGAGACTGGCAGGACTGACAAAAGATCTCCAGTAGAAACCTGAGAAGTCAATCAAATGTTGTTTTTGAAATTCTTATCACCAAAACATCAGAGAAAAATATTTTTCCCAGTTTATAATTGTGTGACTGTTTTCCAATTATTATTATTCTCCTGTAAAACCTGTATATACCAACTGTTTTAAATAGAACAGGCAATTCCCTTTCCCTTACATATTCTTCCTTTCTGCTGTAGTGTAACTAAATGAGACTATTTCATGCCTCCAAAAAAGCCCAATCACAAAATGAACATTTAATCAATAGACTTAATTTAATTCAATAACGATGAGCTGACTCTCTTCAGGGCCTAATTTTCTGTTCTCTGCAGATAGTAGAACCAAATTTTTTTGTTACTGAAACTGTTTACATACAATGAGACACCAAACTGTGTATAGAAATCAATTAATTAGAAAACCATTAAAGAACTATAAATCGTAAAATAATTATAATTAAAACAACACTGATTTTGCTTGAGTAGAATATTGCATCCATAATTGAAATGTGGTTTTCAGAAGGCAGATAATTACTGCCACATTTCGTTCTCTCTCCTGTTTTCTTCTTCTTCTCTTTTTTCGTTTCATTTTTCAGGAACCAGGTACAGAAAAGGTTTCTGTAGATGTGCTCACAGCCTGATATGTTTCACAGAACCTTCCAGTTCAGAAGACTTCTTCTGCAAATAGCTTTTACCCACAATGTAGAAAAGCATTAAAAAGAGGTACCAAGACAGTTCTCTCTGTCTTATTTGTTCTCTCTTAATTATTTGTTTGAATCCTAACAGTGATTTGTAGAAGAAAGATACTCCTAGTTCCAACCAGTCCAAACTATGCATGTCAGGTTATACCTGTCTGGTAACTGTATAATTTTCACACATAGAAATACAACATTTTACTGAATTCATCCAAAACTGTGTCGTAAATTCCCACGCATATTGAAGAGGAAAACAAAAGAATAATTGAAACAAATTTTTCAACAACGAAGAATTCAAACAACAGATTTACTGAAGGCTCTGTAGTATGAATAAAGAAATATATAAGGTTTTTGTGCTTCCTCTGCCTTAGTCTTTACTTGTAGCAAGCTATGAAAGTGGTAAATAGTAGAAGGGAAATTAACATGTTCACCTCCTTCTCTAAAATGGGGCAATTTGTCACACATTTTGTGAGATGAGACAAGTACACAAACAGTCAGCACTGCACCCATTCTACAGAAAGGTTCAGCCACACACAGTCTGGAGAACAGATCTTAGCAGTGCACAGAGGCAGCACTTGGGCAACAGGCACAAGTTGTAACAAGGAAAACTGAAATGAGATACCAGGAAACAATGGGTCACTGTGTAGGAGGTCAAACACTAGAACAAGTTACCAGAGAAACTGTGAAAACTCCATCCTTGGAGATACCCAGGCTTGCCCAGACAAGGTGCCTGATGCAAATACCCTTCTGTTGAGCAGGGGTTTGGACCAGATAGGTGGCCTTTTGCATTAATTTTCTTCCTAAATTGCTCTATGACTTTATAAGCCTATAGAGTGACCTCGCAAGTTGCTGGAAAGGGGAAAGGCCTGCCCCACACTTCCAATAAAGTTTCTTTAAAAAATCAGTAACATCACCCTTTCTTGAGTCACCGGGAGACAAATGAAAATGGTGTTTACAATGGAGCAATCTGCCTGTAACCTATGATCAGGTCCACAAATTTTTTTGTAGTTAGGAGGAGGATTAAGCCAAATTACTCACTGCTGATGCTTGAAATAAAACGAAGACTGAATATGAAGCAGGAAACAAATACAAACTTCCCTCTTTTCCAGGAAGGGAGATCTATCACATACCTCTGGACATGGAGCTCTATAGTGAGACCATGATGAGAGCACGAGTCATGATGGATATCTTTGGGATTCATTTTTTTACGAGAATGGTTCCTAATCCCAGATAATGGCAATCATGTGCAATGATAATTTTATGAAATGGGAAATTTTTACCTTTTTTTTGTCTTTCTATTTTTCTTTAGGGAAATTCTCACCAGCAAACAAACATGCAAAATAGGTGGGCAGATAGAAGACTGCATGGTGCCAATACCTAAATATAACTTTAAAATGAAAAATAACCGTTTAAGTTATAGGTAGTTGTTTTACCTGGGCCACATGATAAATAATTGTTCTTCCTGGGAATGTTTCCAGCACAAGTCTTATTCTGAGACATGCTTGCCTTCTCTGCAGTCTGGCTCTTTTGTCTGATAAAGTCCTAATGAGCAGCATGGACGGGGCTATTCACCTGGAGGTTGTTGAATGTCATGTAATAATTCAGTCTTCTCTCTTAGGTTTGTATCTTCCTTGGCTTAATCTAGGTTACAGCCAAAAAACCAGGAATAGTTTCTTTTTAGTATCACAGGCTGGCAGCTTTTTTCAAATTGAACAGTTCTCTGCTCTCAGTGTGATCTCCTAAAATGTGGAAACTCAGCTTGTTCTGCAGAGGTTGATCTGCACAGGACAAGGTGTGAGGTTAGAGCTTGAGGTGGGACATCTGGCAAGCAAGTGTGGAACAGTACGGTACTCATGTAGAGTAAAATTGTGTAGAGTGAAATTATTTGTGATTTGCTTTATGCTCAGAGGTCTTCCTGCATAAAATCTTCAAGAAAGGCCTCACCAGGTACTTGAGGAAACAACTAAAACACTGAGTATATTCATCACATATGTGTATTTAGAACCATATGTACTCAGCATTTTAATTGATGCAGAAATTAAGGCTAAACCCTTTAGTATTCAAGACAACAGTTATCAAACTTTAATTTTTATTTTCTGCTAATGAAAGGGAGTGGATCAGATATGAAAAGGGGGAGAGAGAGTGGGACAGGGAATATGCAGAATCTTCACAAAAATTTTTCTTAAATAGGAAAAGATTTTACTAGCCCAAAAGAATAAAGAAATCTGGCAGTTGCACTGCAAAGCAGTATAAAAGATGTATACTGGGAATCAAAATCAAAGACTGTTGGTTATAATAACTATGTTCAGTGTAAGATAAGGTATTCTTACAGAAGTAACAAAATTACAGTATGTGTCTGTAAGTATTTTGAGTTCAGTATATAAATTTGTATGTAATACCTTCTTCCATTTAAATCTCATTAACTCCTACACAGTATTTCTGAATTTATTCTTTATGCATAATAACCAAAAACTATCTCAAAGGACCTCACAATGCTGAGACATCCCCCTAAGTTCCGATTATAAAGTATTTACTAGGAGTTGGATTAATCTCATCTGAGCATTAGCCACCTCTAATCAGTCACTCTAGTAACTGGAGAGAATCCAGCTTTTCCAGGGCATGTTTCATCTCTAGGACAAGTACTTTGGAGTGAGATGAACCCCACTAAAGTATGACTTACCCAATCTGCTTCTGGACAGAAGCATTCCTCTCCTGTAGTCATCTAGCTCTCTTCAGTGGCTTCAGAGAATGTCTACACAATTATTTGTGACTCAGTGTCTGACTTTCAGGTAACTGACGTATATGCATAGGTTAGTAAATATCCACCAAATGTTATTCTAAGAAAATTCCACAACATACCAGCTGTGGCAAAACCAATTTCTGTTTCCAGAGCAAAACTCATTATATCCTTAATATAAACCTGTAAGTGTAATAAATATGATAAAACTGAGCAAAGTAACATTAAGAGGGAAATAATTTAAATTTTGCCAGGAATCACATCCAGGTTTTGCATTAGTCTTTCTGTACCCTAATGCATGGAGCCCTTTCCAATATGTCTCCTGTCCCAGTTGCCACCTACTGCAATGACTGGCAGGCTGCAATGGCTCCATATGGCCTTTTCATTTCTTATTGTCATTTCTGGCATGCATCACACTAATTTTTGGCCCACCAGAAAGGTGTGGCTGTGCTGGCATACAGCAGTAGGACAGGAAGAACTCACTTCTGTGCATGTTGAAAAGGCCCCTCATTCTGGTCACAGTCACCCTGGACATCTGTAATTGAGCAGGCTTTGTCAGTAGCCTTGGATCTACTTGCTCTGGTGTCCTATTCATTGTCTTAAAAAAAATAAAAGCAAATTATTAACAGTAGCAGTTCCACTATATTATATATTCATCCCCCTAATAGCCAGATATAAAGTATTATAACCAAATTATTGCCCAGGTTTTGAAAATTGCTTGAAAGATTTAATGTCCTTCTGTTTAATTTAGTTGAAGCATTTGGGTTGACCAAGAATGATTTTTAATATTTAGTAGAATAAAGCTTACTTTTTCAGAGCATGGGAATAATTTATCCCAGGCATTGACAAACAAAGGGATGTATAGAGGATATCCATGCACATGGCAAAATCTCAGTCTGCAGTTGGCCTAGTAATAGAGAATGACTGCTGAGAAGTCAAGGTCATTTCCAGTGTGTAAATCTCAAAGCACCAGGACAAGATCTTGCTTTTAGTTTGGTAAATATGGAAAATCCACAGAGTAGTCTGGGTAATTAAAACATTGGATGCCCCACTGGTCATTCTTAACTCAGTTATCAGCAAGAATCTTACTAATCATAAGTCAGGGATGAGTCTGTGCATGTGCTGTACATGTGGCTTTCTGCATATGTCTGCACATCATTTCACAGGAAACTATTTCACACTACACCAGCTTGGTGAGTAGCTGTTGTTCACACCCACCAAGAAATAAGTACATGTGAGAATAATACCTTTACAACTTTGAAATGTCCTTAGACAGACTTTTAATCTCCAGGCCATCAACCTGCTGTGAACTCTCCTCCTGACTTTTCACACTTACAGAGAACAGGAGTCAAGCAACACACCATAAGGCAATATGAAAAGACAGAAAAATTCTGGGAAGTGCAAAATTAAGTGCAAATAGAAATATGCCATCTTTTAAAAATATGCATCCGGTTCATCATATATTTACACATAAGCATGCATATACTGATATAAATTTGATTAGTAAATTAGATTGCAGTGCTCAAAATGCAAGATGATACTGATGTATTCTAACAATAGTCTTCAGTTCCATCTCCTTGGTGTCTGCTCCATATGTCATGGCTGGCACAAAAACACCAGAAGTTAAAACACCTGTGTTTTCACAGATTTCCTACTAATGTTAAGTTTAACCTCTGAAGGTCTTTTCATTCAGTCTGCTACTATTATTTGTATATTGAATGAAATATATATCTTACCTAGTAAGGATATAGCACAACAAAGTTCTTGACCTCAGGGTTTTTCAGCTGAAGGCCTTGATATGGTGCTAGTAAAAACCTTGATATCAACATGGATTGATCATTTTTAGAGACAAAAACAAAAGAAGAAATACAAGGCAATGCCTACTTACTCGTGTCATTCTAAAGAGAGGAAATGCAAAAATGAAGGGCATATCATGCTGAGCAGGAGAGTTCGTATTTAATGATAACAGATGATAACATTTGCAAATCTTGTGTTTTAATTTATCTTTTTCTGGTTTTGTTATATTCCCTTGGTGAGAGGTCTACTAGTCCATGATAGAGAGGAATGGTCACTGGAAGGTGAAAAGCAATAATGTGAGTTAAGGATGGATTTGAAAGGGGAGGGTCTTGATTATTGACTCAGTGAAGGCAGAGGGTTGTTTCAAGGACATGGAAAAATCTCACATGAAGGATAACGGGAGGAGTGCATGGAAGGAGAAATGAAATAGGAAGCACACTTGTAATAGGAAACCAGAAACAGGAGGAGCGAAGAATCCAACAATTTGAACGTGAAGAATCCTAGTCATGTAAAAGACAAAGATTTCAAATGAAAAGAAAGAAACTTGAAGTCATTGTCAGTGGTATATGGCCTTCAGGAAACTGGGATAAAGGGAAAGGGAAATGGGGAGCAGAATACTATGTAGATGAAGCAGGAGTGACCACAGCATCAAGAAGTGAAAAAATATGAGGCAATGTATTTTAGCAAGAGAATTACTGAAAGAGTCAATTGAAGAGTTAGGTAGCTAAATTTCAAGAAAATTATTTATGGGAGGTGAGTAGGCATATATGCCATGTCAGGTTAGCTTAAAACCTAAATTTCTGTCTGTGAAGACAGGGGTTTACAAAATGTATTTTCTTATTCTTCTGGGAGGGAGTGTTCTCTGTTCCTTAGTTTCCTGCAAGGGAGCTAATCCATGATCCTAAGACCCTTGATCCTTAATATCATTGGGATTCACAAAACCTGAGGGGTAACTTCAATCCTTTTAACATGTTAACATCAATTTGGTAGCTGAATGTTTAATTTTTTTTTTAGTTTACTTACACGAGACAGCAGAAAGTTGAAAATATGATTATCAACCAAGAGCAGCCAGGTAGAACTGTGTTTTGCACACACTACTAAATGCCCCAGACTCTTCAGATTTCTCATTACCTTTTCCTCTCAAACTTCATCATAACACCAGCTACATCATGAACAAGCCTGTGTCCCTAGATGTAGCAGATGTATAATACTTTCTAAATTACTCAGTTAACTGAACATTCTGTCTAAAAAAGTTCTCCTCTTCTTTGCCACCATTGCCACTTGAATTGTCCTGGTCTGGATACCAGAGGAAGTGAACAGAACATCTCTTTGCACGCAGTGCACAGATGGGACAGCCTATCCAATTTAAAGAAGTCAAAATGGCAGTTGTTTTCACTGGACTTTTTCATTTGCAAAGAATGCCGCTTGGTAGGACAGTTTTGGTTTACTTTAAACAATTCACAAAAATGTCACTCTACAATTGCCTGCAACAAAATGTCACCTGTCTGTAAAGAATGATTAAGACAGGCAACACTGAACTTCACAAACAGGCTGTCTGACAATCTTGCTCCATCAATACACGCTAGGGAATCATCATCCAAACAAACTAGAGAAGCTGTCTCTTTTGACATCTGCTCCTCTTTTAGTACATGAATTATCCTCTTGGGTTATCCCATTTTCAGCTGCTTCAGCACTGGTGCCATCTCACAACTTACTTATTCCAACAATTAGTCCATCTTTTTAACTGTATGCATAAAGGGATAAATAGTATAGAAAGAATACCCAGAGAAATATCACTGGCATTTTCTGGGATGACAGCTATATAAAATGGAGGCACAGAGGGCTATGGATTGACATGGAATTCTTAAAAATGATGTATATGTCATTAATAAAAAGTTTTAAACAGTCAGTGCTAGTAGTCTGTAAATATGTGAAACGGTGAGAATAATCTGTTTATTGACATTGCACTAGTAATGAAAACCTCTGCTCTCCTTTTGGTATCTTTTTTAATTAAGTAGTAAGGATTCTGAGCAAGGACAGTATCTCTCTATCCCTTGAACAGTTCCAGGGAATGAAATTTCAATCTCACGTTGACTCTTCTACATTCTTTTAAAGCCATTGTTATTTATCTTCATTAATGACAGAGACAAAGGAATCACCCTCAGCAGATTTGCAGATGACAGCAGCCTGAGTGGTGCAGCTGAGATGCCTGAACAACAGAGGGACCTGGACAAGCTTGAGAAGTGGGCCCACAGGAATCTCATGCAGCTGAAAAAGATCATGTCAAGGTGCTGCATCTGGGTCAGGAAAACCCCCAGTATCAACCCAGGCTGGGGGATAAACTGATTGAGAGCAGCCCTGCTGAGAAGGACTTGAGGGTACCGGTTGGTGACAGCCTGGATCTGAGCTGGAAATCACAGAATCAATTAGGTTGGATAAGACCTCTGAGATCATGGAGTCCAACCTATGACCAAACACCGCCATGTCAGCTAGACCTTGGTACTGAGGGCCACATCCAGTTTTTCCTTAAACAAGGTGACTCCACCATCTCCGTGGGCAGTTCATTCCAATGTCTAACCACCCTTCCTGTGAAGAAGTTCCTCCCAATGTTCAATCTAAACCTCCCACGGCACAGCTTAAGACTGTGTCCTCTTGTCCTATCATTAGCTGACTCTGAGAAGAGGCCAACCCCCACCTGACTACAACCTCCTTTCAGGTAGTTGTAGAGAGTGATAAGGTCCTCCCTGAGCCTCCTTTTCTCCAGGTTAAACAATTCCAGCTCCCTGAGCCATTCCTCATTGGACTTGTGGTCCAGATCCTTCACCAGCTTCATTGACATTCTCTGGACCTGCTCTAGGACCTCAATGCCCTTCTTTTAAGGAGGGTCCCAGAACTGAATGCAGGATTTGAGGCACAGCCTCCCCAGTGCTGAGTACAGGGTAACAATCACTGCCCTGGTCCTGCTGGCCACACTATTGCTGGTATAGGCCAGGAGGCTATTTGCCTCCTTGGCCACCTGAGCACACTCTGGGTCCTGTTCAGTCAGCTGTTGACCTGCATCCCCAGGTCCTTTTCTGCTGGGCCACTTGGCAGCCACTCTGTAACACTGCAGGTGGTTGTTGGGGCCAAAGTGCAAGACCTGGCACTTGTTAAACCTCATGCCATTTGTCTCAGCCCGTTGATCCAGCCTGTCCAGGTCCTTCTGTAGAGCTCTCCTACCCTCTGGCAGATAGACACTCCCACCCAACTTGGTATAACACATTGGTCTCCACATTTGCTAATGGTAGTCTCAATCACCTCATCCAGATCATCAATAAAGATATTAAAGTGAACTAGGCCCAAAACTGATTCCTGGGGTGATGCCTTGAAGTGGCTACCTGTAAACAGAGGCTGCACAAGATTTAGAGAATAAAAGCTGGTATTTATTTGAAGGGCCTTCAAAGGTACACCTTGGGAGTCAAAAGCCTCCAAGGGGCTCCACCCAAGATAGACCCTGGGTCATGGATTTTTCACAGTTTTATAAGTTTGGTACATTTGCATATCAGGGTTAATTCCTCAATTACTATTTCAGGTAATGATGTGATTACCGCAAGTTTGCTCCCCCTGTCCAGAGGCTCAGTTTACATATTTCAGGGCCTGGGACAACAAGGTGTCCTTGAGCTCAGGCCCAGAGAGGGTTTGTTATGTCTAACCAAAATGTGAGAACAGTAGCTAACAGGCTGTATGAAGTTTCAGAGTTACATACTAGGCAGTACAGGATCTGAAAAATATAAAAGCTAAATCCTAAGGCATCGGGGAACACCACTAATGACCAGATACCAACTGGATGCGCCATTCACCACCATTCTCTGGGCCTGGCCATCCAGCCAGTTCCTAACCCAGCAAAGGGTGCACCTGTCCAAGCCACGGATTCCCAGCTTTTCCAGGAGTATGCCATGGGAAATGGTGTCAAAAGCTTTGCTGAAGTCCAAGTACACAACATCCACAGCCTCTGCCTCATCCACCAGGTCGGTCACCTGGTCATAAAAGGAGATCATGTTGGTCAAGCAGGACCTGCCATTCTTAAACTCGTGCTGGCTGGGCCTGACCCTTTGGTTGTCCTGTATGTGCCATGTGATTGCACTCAAGACAATCTGTTCCATAACCTTGCTGGGCACTGAGGTCAGGCTGACAGGCCTGTAGTCCCTCAGATCTGCCTACTTGTGGATGGGCCTCACATTGGCCAACCTCTAGTCATCTGGGAGCTCCCCAGTTAGCCAGGACTGATGATAAATGATGGACAGCAGCTTAGAGAGGTATTCCACCAGCTCCCTCATCACCTTAGAATTAATCTTATCCTGTCCCATAGACTTGAGAGCATCTAAGTGGCTCAGCAGGTCACTAACTGCTTCCTCCTGGATTACAGGAGTTCCATTCTGCCGCCTGTCCCTACCTACCAGTTCAGGAGGCCTGAGGATAACCAGTATTACTATTGAAGAGGCAAAGAAGGTTTCAAGTACCTCAGTGTTTTCCTCATCTTTGGTGACTCTATTCCCCGCTTACATCCAGTAAGAATGGAGTTTTTCCTTGCCCCTCCTTTTGCTATTAATGTATTTATAAAAACACTTATGATCCTTTACAGAAGTGGCCAGATTAGGTTCTAATTGAGATTTGCCTTTCTAGTTTTCTTTCTGTATGACCTACTGACATCCTTAAACACCTGAGTCACCTGTCCCTTTTTCCAAATGTGATACACTCTTTCTTTTCCCTCACTTCCTGCAAAACTCCTTGCTCAGTCAGGATGATCTTCCTCACCAGCTCACTTTTCAGCACAGTGGGATGACCCACTCCTATGTCTTCAAGATTTCTTCTTAAAGTATGTCCAGCCTTCCTGGGCCACTGTTTTTAAGGGCTGCTTCCCAAGGGACATTCTGAATAGGTGTCCTGGATAGGCCAAAGTCCACCCTCCAGAAGCCCAGCCCAATGTGCCCTTGCAGCCCATAAAGCCAACCAGTCCTGGGCTGTACCAAAGGCAACATGGTCAGCAGGTTGGTGGTTCTGTCCCTCTGTTCCGCACTGGAGAGACCCTGCCTGGAGTGCCACATCCAGCTCTGGGGTTCTTAGCCCAGGAAGGACATTGACCTTTTGGAGCAAGCCCAGAGGAGGGCCAAGATGGTCAGAGGGATGGAGTAGGTCTCCTGTGAGAAAAGACTGAGGGAATTGGGCTTATTCACACTGGGAAACAGAAGACTTCAGGGTGAACAGAGAGCTTCCACGTCAAATTACACAGGCAGCAGTTTTGTGTACTAAGAAGTAACCTTTCATGGGAGTAGAGTGATATCTTTTCTTAGGGCATGATATGGCACAGAAAGATAGAGAATCTGTACATGCATGATACAGATGAAAAAAGTTTGGAGATTCTTTTAAATTTTTATCCATATATATGTACAATGTACACAGCTCCCTTATCTGAAAAATTAACCAAGATTATTGATCCATAGTGAAGTGAGATCTGCAGGGCTACTTAACTCACTGAACATCTGAAGGATCAAGTCTGGAAGCTAAAGTATATCTGTCAGCAGGGTTAAAAGCTTATATTTTTAGCACAACACAACGTGCTTCACAAAAGGCACTGACATGTCAAGTTACCTCTAGCAATGGAATGACACAGCAAGCAGGGCCATTAATATAAAGTACTTTTTGACCAGTATGTAAAAAGTCCTTGACTGTTTTCACAAATATTTCTGAATTTGAAGTCAAATGATAAGCAAAGGTAGTGGATTGGTGAGGTTCCATTTTAGCGTACCTTAAATTTTCCAAGGGGAAAATATTCCCTATGTAAAATGGCAAGCAGCAGTCCTCATTAATAGGATTTGCCTGACAAGTGACCCAGCCAGAATGTCTTACCAAGAGTGCTCACTATGCAGCAAAAAAGTTCTCTTCACATTTAGTGACAGTCAAACAGATGACTGATAAGCTACTGTCATTTTTCACTCAGTTTTCTTATTCTGGGGCACTAAAGTTTGGAAAACACTGAGAGCTGGAAAAATTCTCCTTTGTGCTTTTCAGGAGGTAGCTTGTCTTCTTTCTTATTATCCTTGAAGTAGCACTGTGGGAGCTAGAATACCACAGTTATTTTTTGGCTATGAAGCATGCATGGCTGAATTAAGAGTTCAGAAGATGCTTTGCAAAGCAAATCCAATGAGAACCAATATTGGTCTATTATTTTTCAGCTCTCATTACAATGAAATAAAATCTATGTAGCAAAACTACTTTCATTTACATACACTTTACTCTCATAGTCATCACAGACCTGGAGGTGAAAATTAAGTTACTACAAACATTTCTGCTTTAGAATATCATGCAAATATAATTAATTCTGCAGCAAAATATTTCAACAGCTTACAAGGCATTATGGAGAAGTAAAAAAAGAAAGCATATCCAATGCACTCACTGAAATTTTAAGTCCCTGTGATAAGACTTTTTAATTTATAGCAACCAATTGTTTAGGATATTTTTTCCCTACTTGGATAATCAAAGAGCTTTTATACTAAAAATGCAGGAATACTGTCAGATTTTAATTTTAACCAATGGCCAGATGAATGGTGGTCTTTATTCCCCAAGAAGTGATACAAGTTAGATAAAAGAAGACGTGATAGGTTTGGTGGGTGAAGAAGGCAAACATTAAAGTTAAATGAATAATTGTGTAAAATACTGTCCATTTCCCAGAAAAACAATTAATTTTTGGCAATGTTTATTTTCCTATTTCTAACTATTTCCTTCCCCTCTTCAACTTCAACAAGCAAGATCTACCACTGCCTAGAGCTCATTGTCCAGCAACCGAGAAGGGGAAAGAGAGCATCAAGCCTGGAGAGCGTAGAAGAGCTGGCAAACTATCCCCAGATCCCCAGATCCCTTATGCTGAATCCCAAAACCCAATAATCTCCACAGCATATGAATGAGAGATTTAGCAGGCTCTGACTTCAGAATGCATGAAAGAAACATCCTCTAAAAGTGGCCAAAGATTTCTAAAAAAATGGATTATTTAGTAGACTAGTAGGAAATATTCCTAAGAGTAACAAATATTCAAGTACACATGAAACCACACTGTATAGAGGAATGAATCAAAGTCACAGGTGGACCTGGCTTAGTCCAAAACCAAAGATGTGAGTTCAAGTCCACCTGTATGAGTTGGCATTACCAAAAGTTTTGCTCTAATTCTCAAGATGCACAACCCCTGCAAAAGTCTTGACTGTGCTGTGACTGAGAGGAGTGCTATGATCTCCTCTATCAACAGGAAAGGGTCATGGTGTTTCTGAAATGCCATAAACATACAGGTAATAATCTTAAGTCTGAATATTATGAGCGTCTCCATTTAATATTAAATTGTTAAAAAGTGAAGTGCTGCATTGTTTTTTTTTCATTGTGTCTGTCTAATTTCTTGATTATTTCCCCCTTGTGGACAGGGAGATTGGGCCAAACAAGGCAGAAAAAGCAGAGATCACCAATATAGAATCAAATTTCCAAAGTAAGTCACCCATAGGGAGCAGAATACTCGTACTCCCCTTTTCATTCTCTTAGTACTAAGAGATTTGTATTATTACAATCACAGAGCAGGACCAATTAATGGAATTAGACTGGAACAAACTCCACAGATAAAACACTCATTTTATTTTTTCTCCTTCTCTACAAGACAGTTAATCAGCTGAGTATTCTTCACACTCCTTTCTTATTATTTTTCCTCTGCAATGGCACAATTCCGTCCAACACTAGGCACATCTTACAGCATGAAATAGGATCACAACCGGAGCTACATAGGATTCAGAGTTCCAATGGAAGGACTGAAGCCAAACATTTGATTTTTGCCACTTGTGTTTTAGATGGAGGCTGACATTGTCAGATGAGGATTTCACATTAGTGAGAGACAATTTCATTAGACATACAGATAGTGCATTCTTCTGGCACTGAGCCAGATAGCAACAAGGAGTCCATTCTGCCCTCACAGGGAGGAGTACAAAAAATAAAAGCTACAATGGGATTGTACCAATGCACAGACTGGTCTGGGGTCAGAATGGAGCCAGACTTTCATCAGTATCTGGGGTTTTACCCTGTTGGGTGCAAATGTTTGTACTGGTTCACATTAGCACATAACCTGCTAATGTTCTAGTACAGAAGGGATCATTATTTTCTAGCATTGCTTGGCATCTGAAAATTTCTGGACTGCTTTCTTGTCACTCGGTACAACTTGAGATCTTTATTTAGCCCTCATTCAATCACCTTATTGAATAGGTTACAAAAGTTAGCAAGAGTTTTTCTTCTTTCTTTTGAGCCAGAACACAGATTCTTGGACTGCTCTGTGAGAGTGAGAGTTTTTGCTGTGCAGCTATAAATGATGCAGAGCAGTCAGTCTGCATCAGAACTAGCAAAGTAATTCTCTTTCACTGATCACTTTACAAATTACATCAGTCTCTTTCCACGAGGCTCTGTATATTTACTTATTTCCAACTGACAGCCTCTTGAAAACATTGCATGTGCAGTAGCTCTGGTGCATGTTCTGAGGTGGGTGTTAGCCCATGATTCCAGTGGCAATCCCTCACAAAAGAGATTTCCTCCCTTAGACATCACAATGCTGATGACAAATCTGTAGATGTTTTTAATATCTTATTTGATGACAATATTTCAAATTGAAAAACCACAAGTTGAGGCCCGATTAAGGTTTACATGTATCTCTAGAAAGGAAACAGGGAGTCTGAACAAATAAATGCTCAGTGATATATATGGGCACATATATTCTAACTTCAGTCTTGCTTGAACAATATAGCCAAACACAATGCTTCTGTCCTTAGTATAACTCAAAATCCAGCCTACAACTTGTGTCAAATTTTATATATTTATTTAATTGCTACTTCCTTTTTATAGCACTGAATTCCTCTTTAATTTTTTCATTCCTCACAATTTAAATTTCTGTTTGGAGAACTTTATAGGCAGTCTTTACACAAAATGAATACTTTTTACCTAAATCTACAATTATGGTTTTTACCACCTTTTACTATCTGAGTTATAATTTTCCTGTTAAACTGAAAATTTTTTGTATTTATGATTTTAATTTTGATACTAGCAAAGAACATCATTAATATGAAACTAGAAATACGTTATTACAATGGAAAAGGTTACAGATGATAAAAGTTGTTATTCCTTATACCAAAACTCTGCCTTAGGAAGGTTAATTATCATATTCTACTGAATATGACATGTAGTGTTATAATGAGAGTGCCTTGGTACTAGAGGATTAGAGTACTGTACACAGCTCTAGCAAGCAGAATGAATAATTGAAATCCAGTGCTTTTATGCTTCACTGAAAAAAAACAATATTTCATGGCACATAAAGTTATTCAGCTTATTTGCATTAAGGTTGAATGATCACCACTGACCAAAACAGAAGCAATGATGGTACCTTGATGTAAGTGGAAAAGAACATACATAAATATTCTTAGGAAGCAAGATGTACCTGCATTTAATCAGTACTTATTAAAATTTTATTCCCTATAGTTATTCAACAGGATCTGTGGTATAAAAACATAATTACAAAAATCAGATTTGAGCTCATTTGACAACAGAAGGGTTTTATGGTGACCTATCTCCAAATGTTCCTATTTGTAATTAAATGCAGCGATCAGCAGTAAGGATTTTGAAGCTGTTTTAGTAGTTCCGCTATTCTGCTTAACATGTGGCACCCGTAATAATTAAAATGATACTAACACATGCACAATTTTATGGCCCTTATGGTGCAACCCATTATGCCAAATAAGGGCCTCTGTTTTCACAGCATACTGCACATGGTCTCATTACACCCACTTTTCTTTTCCTGTCTTCACACTAACAACTGTTAAAGTGAATCAACACACGAAACGTACTATAACAGCTTAGTGTTTATGATATGTGTGCTGTTAGTCAGTGAACAGGAAAATCTAAACATTTACTGTTTATGTAAAGAATAGCGTTAGTGTTAGTGAATTGCTTGGGTCTGCTTCCTTTATTATCTAGATCACAAACATAATGATGAGTGTCAATGGTACCTATATTTCCCCTTTGCTTTGCTCTCCTGTGTAGATGTCTATAAGAACTAGAGGAACTTCACATTTGCAGTTCTAGAAATGTCTTCTGTTAAGTAGTTTTCCTTTTCTGCATTAAAGTGCAGGAAAAATATTTCTATCATAAACTCCCACCACATAAAAAGTATTTCCATACATTTTCTCTTCCTCTTCACCATATTGTACTTGGACCAGTTTGGTTTATCCAAGGTGTTACAAAGTTACACATTTTTTCTGCAGCACCTCAGGAAATTCTACAAGATACTGTGAATTCTAGTTTAGTGCTTTTTTATCATGAATAATTTTGCAATTACGCAGCTACTCAAAGACCTCCTACACTCATTTTACAGTCATCAGTTCGGAATGGCTTTCACTCTCTTGGTCTGGGATTCATTCCAAGGGAAGTCCCATAGGTGGGACACCAATGGATTGGACTAAATCTATCCTCTGCATTTCATATTACAGCTTTGTGTGAACATTAGTTGAAAGTTCATATAAAGAGTAACAACCTGTCCTTTCATTTTCCCCCCTTATCCCCTGAGGACTGCCACTTATTCCTAACAGTTTCAGGAATTTGCTGTGTTATCAGTGCTAAGGGGAAACTAGAGCCCCTGAATGCGAATGGCAGAACAACTCTCCTGATTTCAAAGACATGAAGTGAAAATCGTCACAAAATTGCAGTGGTTGGGCTCCAGATATGATGGAAACAGAGAAATCAACCAGAAAACACTCAGGTATGTAATATATAGGGGCCACATACACACTGAAGTGTAGCTTTTTAAAAAGTACATCTGGAACCATGAGATTTCAAACACCAGCAACAGTGCCATAATGCAGAAAAATGGAGTAAAAGCCAGCACTGGACTCCTTTCACTGTTGTCTTCATGCCCAGTGGTGAGCGATACTGTGCAGAAAACTTGCAGTTCTGCTCTCTAAAGATTCAGGAGGAGGACATGGTGAAGGACATGCGAGGGAGAGGACCGAGGCAAAGAAGGACAATATCCATAATGTTGTAACAACTTCTCCTTGGCCTGTTCTGAAAAAACCTTGCTTAAAAAAAAAAACAAAACCAAAAATCAAAACACCCTTATCACTGATATTCAAAAAGACTAAGGAAAAAAAACACTTCATAATTACCTTCTGTCTGAACTTCAGGAAAGTTGAGTTCCACGATCTCTTTTTCTTTGATTAAAATGAATGTTTGTTATCAGCATTACTATTTACTACCCCATGATCAAAAACAAATAACCCACTTTGTTTGTTTCTTACTGCAAATGAATTAAATTAGACGCCATTAGGAGCACTAGCTGTTTATATCCTTGTTTCAGCAGTGGTAGTATTTGAAGTTTCCTGCGGTAAGTTCATTACTCGTATTTTGTCCAGAATTAGTGAAGCGTGCTGAAAATTGCTAATGACAGATGTTTCTCCACTCTGTCACACTTCTTGTATCATTTGATTTGGAAAGCAACATACGGTGTTCTGCTCTATCAGTATGTCACAGACTGTCTGTAAACAGCTGGTCATAACTCAGTTCAGTGAAAACCATTACTTTCCAATGAAGTGCTGGACACCCTCCAAATTGCATTTTGGCATGGCCTGAGCTGCATAATGCACAAAGTTCTTCTGTTCTGAGGTTACCTAAGGAAGGATTTTTCTCCCCCTTCCACTTGTTTATTGTGCTTCAGGAAACAAAATATATTTTCAAATGGTTAGATAAGGGGTGAAAAGAACAGGAAATAAAAATGTTTTTTCTCCTCTCAGGAACTCATAAAAGCTGTGACTGGTGCTGTGCTAACAGAAAAAAAAAATGCAACCCTACCTCACCATTTCTGTTTGTGCCTCAGGTTGAATGGGGTGTATTATCAGGGTCAGGGCACACAAGATGATGACAGATTGAAATGTCTCCTATCAAATAGTTGTGGCATTCTAACATTGCTATGACTATGGGGCTATTCCACAGCTCCTAATCACAATGAATCTTATTAAAAACATCTCCCTGCGGTTTATGCATTGGTCAGATGCAAAGAAATCCATTTCACTTATGCATATGAGAAGCACAAAATGCAGAGGGCAGATTTAATGCCACACACATGGGGATACAAGGGACAATCTGCTATTTCTTTCTAACAAAACCACTGCCATGGTTGTTTTAAGATTATATGATATGTTATTAGCACATATTTCACTGAATATATATCATACATTTGATGAGTACCAGTATCCATTTCTGAGACAGTTTGGCATAGTTATGCTATTTATAAAGTATAAAGCATTTAGAGAGCATGTACTAATAACTGTGTTTAATTGACAATAATTACCATTTGTATTATATTCAAATGAAATCTTTACATAGATCTTGGTTTAGAGCCTGACAGCAGGAAAAGGCATCAAAGCCACCTGCAAACCCTGGAGACTTCTGCAATGCCTGTACATTACCACGTGAAGAGCATCAGCATCTTTCCAACTACTATAAAATGATATAGGTTTTGCCACTTAAATTTAGGACAATAAAGCAAATATTTGGAATCAAGAAACCTGAAACTCAAAGATCCCAGTGGAAATGGTAGAGATGGATGTCAAGAAATCCAACAATTCCTGCAGCCTATACCAAGGTTAACATCAAAAAAGATTGGGGAAAGAAAACTATTACCAGTAAATTTGGATTTCCTAACGTTTGATAAGATAGCATAACATTCTGTCCTATCATAAGATGCTATCAAAAGTTATCCTTGAAGAGGAATCCACTTAGAAAAAAAAGAGCTCTCATGCGAGAAATAAATTTTCTGGAATACTAACACTGAGGAAAACAAATGACATCTCAATGTCTCTTTTATTTCTTTGAAATGTATCAATCTATAGGAAGAACAAGGCCATTATATTATATTTGGGTTTTTTCTTTACATGTTGAACACAGATGAACAGATGGGCTTGAGTAAGATATAGTCTTACAGAAAATGTTCAGCTGAGTCTTGTTGAAGCGGATGCAACTTCTCTTTTGGTGTAGAACTTTCACTGGGCTCAAAGTACAAGCCTGTTTTGCGGCTCTGGAGGACTCTACTCTGAGTAAAAAGAAAGGCACAAAAGTCTCTACGTATTTTTATACCTGTAATACATGACTTCTGCACAGAAATCATGCAAAATATTTCATAGGCCAGTAGAAAGCAAGGACCCTGCCCTTAAGAATTGATTATATCAAGAAAATAGGTAGCATAAGAAGAAAAAGGCCAGCAGCAGTACAAAAAACAGAGCAGCTCGGTTTTGCCATGTGTTAACACATTGACTAATGCATAAGCGACCAGCATCTGTTGATTTAAAGAAAAGTTTTATAATTATTATTTAATTTAACTCAGTAAGTATACAGGGAAATTTACATCATCAAAAATTTAAATAAATAAATTCACTTTCCCTTATCAATAAGTGGGTACCTGTTGTTCATTATTATACAGGCTGTCAAAAACAGGATTTTTCACTCCTACAGTTTTTACCTTTTCAGAAAATGTCAAAAGTTTTTCATTTGTCTTGGTATCCCATCCCACACAATAGGTCACACATATCCTTAAACTTATGTTATAGCTTATAACTTATGTTGTATAATAAAATCTAATTAAGCAAGTTCCTTTTACTTCCTTTTACAGCTATTTTCCTGTTAATTTTGTGACTGTGCCCTCTGGCCCAAGCAAACTGCTGTAACATTTGTAATCCAAAACCATTGTAGTTTCTGTTCATCTCCCATCAAAAATAATTAGTCATATAGTTTTGTGAAGTTTCACCAAAACTGGCGTTTGGGCAGAATATATAACTATTGTTTTGAAACTGCAGTGAGTTTGTTTCGGCACAAAAGTTCAGTTGTATCAATAAAAAAATGCTCAACAGTCACAAAATATTAGAGAAGCAGATGCCACAAACTCTGTCTTATGCTCATCGCCCACTGCACACCAGTCAGAAGCACAAATAACAACCAGTCATGGCAGACTTCTATGAAAAACAAATCAAAACTAAGCAAGAACACCCAACTGAAGGTCTCTTACGGCTTTACCAAACCATCCCCTAGTCTGCCCACTTAACTCCTTGGATTTCTGGTATTCTGCCCCTTATTTAACCCTCCAAGACCAACCATGTTCTCTGAGGGTACTGAAGAGACAACATTTAATGGCAGTAAATGCAAAAGAACTTGATGATTGAGCTGTCAAACCATTGCCTGAGATCTTAGCAGCTCTTCCATGCTACCTCCAAGCTTGACTAAAATAACCTCCAATGCTACAGTATCACTGAGTCTCCCTAAGTTTTGATCTAACTAGGCTGAACACATTTAGGTAGCCAGTACTATACATTACTGGGCTGAGTTTCAAGTTCTTTGTTCACCATATGGAGGCAATCATAACAAGACACAAAAGCATGCAGAGTAAGGGGGGGCTGTCTCATATCTCCAATAGAATTTTGCCAAAGTGTGTCAATCTCAGCACAAGTTGCAAAGACACATAAAAAGGAAACATATTCATGAGTGCACCACAACAAGGCAAAGCTCGGATGATGTTGATACCAAAACAGAGGTCTTTGTTGGGTCTGTTGATCAAAGCAAAATTCTATAACAGATTGGCTTTGTGAAAATGGAAATAACCAGTCAAAGTAAATTTCAAAATAGATACTGGAGCTAAATACATTATCATCATTCTAAGCACATGCAAAATTAAGATTGACCTCCCAGTACTGCAAGCAAAACCTAAGTTTTCCTCATAAAGCAATCAAAAAAAGTAGACAGGGCATAGAAAGTACAAACTCATACTGGCACAAGATATCTGTTGAAAGATATAAGATGAAGAGAAGTGGTATAACTGTCTACAAATCAGTGTTCAAAAGCTATTCTTAAAGAATCTGATGAGGCAGTTAGCAATCTGCGAGGCTCTAAGAATATAATATATCACAGTTGCAGAGATTTCAGTGTGCCATGAAAACGCTTGCTCTGTTACTACTAGGAGATGGAGTCTGAACTTGAGTGAATGATAAAGTGAGAAGTTACTGGGCACATTCACACATCAATTGGCTGGAGTAGCAGTTATGTTGCCATAACAAACCTAACAGTTAAAGATTGTCAAAATCTATAAGATTACAACATGATTATCAAATATTATCATTAGCCAGTAATGACAGCTGATACAGAGTAGACCCTGACACACAAAAATATTGTGATTTCCAAATCCAAGCCATAAGTAGTTCACACTGAGGAAAAGTCACCAAACTGAGCAACTTCCCATGTTCCCCTGGTATCTACTTACACAGAAGACTTATTTTTAGACTTGTACCAGTCTTGAAGGTCACATTCTTACAGAGGTGAATTAAGTCCTAACATTTGTTGTCTGAAGTCTTAATTTCTTGATTTTCATCTGCGTTGTAACCCAGAATACTTTATACAAATAATTTCTACTAAAATGTCCCTTACTCCAAAAATGCACAAGTTTAAGTTTTTTAACAATTAATTAAGGAGATTCTTGAAACGTTTTAATTTAATACAAAAAAGAAAGTAATTTTGCATTTGTTGTGTCTTTCAAAGTTTTGATTGTCCAAAGCAGTCACATATTCGATCCAATGTTGTGATTCAAACCAACTTTTTGAATGCTGGACTTCTGCCATTCAGCACTGTGATATGTACCAAACTGGGGAAAAAAATCTAAGAAAGGAGACGGATGCAAAACAAAAAGTCCAAGAACAATCCAAAAAATGTCATATGTATATTAGCCCATATTTATGGAGCATATCTAACTATGAAACTTGAAGAAGATTTTGACCTAACCTTGTATTTATACTAGGAGAAAAAACTGCATGTGACAGATTCTACTCATATTATTTAATGCTCTAGGGGAAAACTCAGGCACTGTGGCACTATCTGTCGTAAAGAACCTGAATGGACTAAAGCAGCTTTGAAACACATTTGAATTACTTCTACCATTTTCCATAACCATAGATTTTAATGCAGTAGCAGGTCCAGCATACCCTAATTACCTTGTAAATGTGGACATTGCCAAAACAAAACCCAAAAAAATGAACATTACACAGCAGGATCTCATTGTTTCGCTACCATAGAGATGTGTATACCTTTCTTGCACTCCCCCTTGGGTTTTTACGTGGTCCACTATGAGGAAGTCAGATGCATGAAATTCCCAGGTAGGGTTTTCTTCTGTCACTACAGCATTATCTGAAGCATGCAACAATTTTCTTGGTATGAAGAACTAATGAATTTTCCCATAAATTGTTTGTACATTTCATTTGAAAGCTGTCAAATGGTACTTGGCTCAAGAAAGGAACAGTAACTCATTTGAAAGCAACTCCTACTCAGAACATCAGGTTTTATCCTTTTAAACCCTACAATTTTAAAGAGCAATGAAAAAAAATCAATATAACTTATGGAGGAAAATATGATGAAAAAAATCTGTTATCAAATTTTTCGTTTTGCCCAAAAACTGAACAAGTTGTCTCATTCCTCCTTACATTACAGAGTACTGTTTCAAGGACGATTGCATTAGGCTGTTTTGTTCCCTCCTTAATTACTGTTGCATATAGTTATAAATAGCAGACAGAAGGTGAGCAGAAAATGACAAAACAAGTTTATTCTGAAGTCTAACATAAAACACTACGGGCTAAATATGTACAGGGAATTACACAAACAAGTGTTGAACTATATACACATGTTATAACAGAAGGAAAGACATTTCATATATGCAAGGAAAATCTTCCCAAAATAACTTCAGCGAAAATGCCTACATATCCTTAGCTAAACTAGTGATCTAAGAGGCCAGAGAAAGTGTTCTCTGGACACTAACATCTTCCTGAAGGGAGTCTTTTGGTGGCTTCCCAGGCTCTAGAAGGTTTTCTGCAAGCTTCTCTTCCAATCTACCCTCTCAGTCCTTTTGACATCACTACAGTACCCAGGCATCTGTACCCAGGTAAGGCTGTCTCATCTCTAGATATGCAGGCAGTACAGATGAGTTTGCCAAGCTGTGCTGGATCCTTCCTCAGAGCAACCAGTTGTACCAGCTGGTCTCTTCAGGCACCTTCCAGGCCCATATTTCAATTATTCTCTTGTCCCTTGTAGAAGATTGTCATTTCAACTCAGTGACTCACAGCAATCAACCAACCTCTTAGGCTGGATTCCTGGTACAAAATAAATGTTACAAGACTTGAACTATCAGATACAATGATGCATTGAATCTGCCATCCTCAGTTTCCATAGAGATGCCATACGGATGCCTCCTCAGGTCTGTCAGTCCCCAGCTAGGGCACCATTCACATTGCAGAAAGAAAACTCTATTAAATCTGTGCCTTGTCTACACAAACAAAGTGAAGACACTAGGACCATTTAATCTCTGCTTTCTTTTGTTCAAGAGTGGAAGATCTTCACAGAGTTTTGACTAAAGCACAAAATACTTTAAGAAAAATAGTCATAAACCAACAGTACAAAGGTGCAGCACTCAAAAACTATCTAGAAAACATACTGATTAATTTGACATGAATTATTAAGCTTGGAAAATGCCATCTCTAGTGCACAAAATAAAATGACAGAAAATTTCTTGACTAGGAATCAACTTGTTAGACTGCCTTTGCAATGACATATGTGGACTCATTTCCTACAGCCAAATCCTCTTTCCAGATGGGATTCTGCTAGGTGATTGTAAGGGGACCAAGGTCTGAATTAGACACATTTGATACCTTACCTGAGAAAGTTTCAGGGAACAGACTTCAGAAGAGTTTCAGAAAATGGAGCAAAGCAAGTTAGGAAGATACTATTTTAAGGAAAAATTGGTTTCAAGCTCCATCATATTTGGTGCTAGTGCTAATTTATGTCTTCAAGTACAAGAATTTTGTCTCCCAAAAAAAAGTGCTTACATGCTTAATAGAACTATGTTTATATCTATAAATGTGAATCATCTAAAATCCCAAATTCTTACGCTTAGTAATATCCTGCACTTCTGTAATATCCTACACTCAGATGTGAGTGATGCAGAGAAGCCTCTTATGTAAGATTTAAATGCATCACTTTTGCTATCTGTTAAATATCTCTTTTGCTATTTTGAAGAAAGGCAAATGTGACTGTCTGGTTCACCCCCTCTTTATCATTCATGACTCACAGATATGTAATATTTTTGCTTCCATTCACCTTCTGAGGACAAAACCAAGCATCCATTCCCTTGTCAGACAGAAGCTTGACATACAACTAATAATTTTCTTCATTTATTCCAAGACCTGGCATTTATCTCTTAGATGCTTTTTATAACAAGATTTATCCACTGTCTTTGTGGTAAGGTGCATCAAGTGGTATATATTTATCTGTGGGTCTAGAATGTTTCCCTTTTTTTCTCTTACAATTACTTTCATGTGCCACCATATTCCTTTGCTATAATAATATATCAATTTCATACATTAAAGAGAAATTTTCATTCATCTTTAACAATTTGTGCCTGGATATGCAAATTAAAATTCTTATCACTCTTTGTGATATATGTAACTTCACATTTACCAACACAGCTTAAAACTGGTATTTTTCATAATTCTTCTCAGATTGGTCTATACTTGATTTTTTGTCCGTATTTGATTATCTAAATATCATCATCCTACTTACTCTCCAAATCTTGCCACAGGACTCAGATTAGATCTGACCTAGGCATGGGATGAAGCCCAAGGAAAAAAAGTGATCCCTATATTAAAAGACTGCATATTAATGCCTGCCCTTGGAGGTGCCACAGCTTGCCAGACAGCTTTAGTTCTGACATTCAAAATTCTACTTTGCTGTGCTAATAAAATTCTTTTAACCCAGGGTTTTTTTTCTGGAACACTTCCAACCAAATCCCCCAAAATATCTGAAGCAAATGCCACAATGTGCTTTCAGAAATGGATCCTAGGAAGGGCTGCAGTCCAGTGTACAGACCTTCATCTCACCAGAAAGTGATGGACATGAGAGCAACAAAATTGTCTCTTGGGTGCACAAGCACAGAGATGACACTCTAACAGGGGACCAGATCCTTCCCTCATTGGTGTCACAGATTCTTGCCTTTAGCACGAACGTGGTGACACTCAGGAACCTAACTCCAAACACAGTAAGGGAACTGTAATGAACTTCCTCTTTGAATTTCTATTTTTTAAATTATGATGATTCACCATTTGGCAAATTAGTTGCAAAAATATATGTTTGAAAGTAGCTTTTACAAAATATTTGGAAATTATTTCCTGAACAATATAATATTCAGGGTGAGATCATTTATAGTGCTTAATGTTCATGTTTAACTTTTTTTTATTTATGAAACACTATGTTAACAATCTTTCCTATTTCCTAGATTGTGTCTTTACTCACATTTTTGCTTTTGGGTTGATATCAAAACTCAATTAACAATGCAGAAAATTAACATTGCAGGTTTATTGTTGTTAAAGAAAATTATTTTAAATATGCAGTATAAAAATATAAATACTGACGTGCATTAATAAATGACCAATTTTTAATAAAAAGAGTTGATGATCTGCAGTTAGAAATGCTTCAAGACAAGAGAATTTACTGTTCTTAGACTCTTAAACCAAATTTTAAATTCTATGAAAAAGGAGTAAAATATAACATTCTCCAAAATTACTTTTGTTATATTTTCCTCTTCTAAATAGCTTTTCTAGTTTCCATTCAGTTTTTTAAGAATTTCAAAAAAATCTGATGATATTGAAGTCAAATTAATAAAATCTCAAAAAAAGGGTATAGCTCTCCAAAGCAGGCACTTTTTTCAAATTTCTTGTCAGACACAAAACTAATGATTTCTCCTGGTTTAGTAATCTGATTCACTTTAGAGATATGCTGTTTAAGTTCTACTCATCATAAATTATTTAAACAGATTATTGGAAGTTATGTCTAAGCATATGCTGTCATAGTTTCAAGTTTAAGTTTTAATATGTTTACATTTACAAGGAGAGATGTATGCAAAGGCAGTCAAATCGCAGTAAAAAACATATCTTAAATAAATGATTAATTTATTCTGCTCCACAGTCAGCAGTTATGACACAGACTTGCAATCAGTAGTGTGTGCACAGTGATGTATGGAAAGACCTCCACCAAGACACATTTAGTAGGATGGCCTCAGTTGTATATCAGCTTCCCTAATGAAAATCGAGACGCTAAAAATATTCTAGCTAGCATAGTTAGCTTAAGAGCATATCTAGTTTACATATCAGCTCAGTTAGTTCTGTGAAAGATAAGCTATTTATGCAGGTTTTGCTTTAAGATCAAAAGATTGACTAAAAACAAAGCCCTCTTGCCAGTTTTCTAAGAGGTCCTTGAAACTATTTTCTGAGAAATAGTTGCTAATACTGCTAGCATGTAAGTATAATGATTTTATGATGTTTCCATTTCAGGACATGTAATTACTTTTTCCAAAGCTTGAGTGTAATATGGACTTCTTATTTAGAACTTTATTTTTGATGTACAAAAGCACTCAGAAGTCAAACAGAAAGACTGAGAAAGAGACTAGGACAGTAACACTGAAAGAATGTAATTCATTTTAATAGTAGGCGATTTGTCCTCATTTATTCTCTTCCAAGCCCACAATATTAAGAAGAAACAGCAGAACTCAATTTTGTCCCATAAAAGGCAATTTTATAAAGGACAAGTAGGAAAGTGTGGCTTCCATTGGAATGAAAAAATGATTAATTATTTCCAGTGAAGTTGATCACATTATGGAAGTGCTATGTAGAGTCCCCAGAAATAAATAATCAGATTTAGGAAAAAAAAAAAAAAATTAAGTTATGGAAGTTTGCTCCATGTTGCTCAGTACAAAACATTCCACTATTCAGTACAGATGATTTAGCACATAGAACCATGGCCAAAGGTTGAGACAAGTTGAGACACGAGCCCTTTGTTTACTACAGTTGCAAGCACCTTGAGTATGTCACCTCTTGGGCCAAGCATGCTAAAAGCAAATCACAACTGCTGTCTCCTGAGGCTTCTTAGGAGTTGTTGAAAATAGAAATTTCAGCCACTAACAAAAATACCATGGCAAAGTGACCTTGGAGACAACAAACATCATGACTGCAAAAAATCAAGATTTTAGTTCTGCTTCATCTAAATTGTGGCTCTTCAGCAGCTGCAGAGTTTGCCTTGGTATCATGCAGCTGTCTTGATCTGGTGCCTACAATGACAGCACTGGAAGTCTGAGTGATTCCATGGCCCAAAATTTGTCTGCTGCAAAATGGGAGGCGAGAGGGAAGCAAATCAATGCACCTTTCCCCCCTTCAAGAATCACAAAGGGCTGAATTTGAAACAGAAGCGTACCTCTACCCAATGGTCTAATAACACATCTGTTACAGCAAATAGGAGTCAATGACTGGCAAATACTTGTCCTATCAGCCCATCCATTATGGAAGTGAATGCTCAGCTCATACAATCAAATCCCTTTCCTGTTTGGGCATGTAGGAAAATCAAAATTATTTGAACAGTTTCATTCCCTGTGTGACATCTAAGGCAAGAAGACCTCACCTGTACACATTACCACAGTACATTTCTGCTTGACCAAGAACCAAGTGGTGCTAATCTTACCCCTGTAAAACAAAGCACATTTTCCCCAAAGGATGCTGCGCTTCACCACCCAGGGGACACATCCCATCCATTCCTGCAGGAGCCCCTGGAGCCTGGACCATATAACATCAAGCACACCAATGTAGGGATGGGATGCTTAGGGCTGGGTGCCTGCTCTGGCAGACCAAAGCTGGCCCTTCAGAAGTCTGCTCTGCCTGGATATTGCCTACTTGTGTCTTTGGCAGGGATTGCACAGATGCAACAAAGCTGTTCCCACTGATGCATCTTCTCAGGCCAGGCATTCAGGTAGTTAAAACCAGCCTGACATGTTTGCTGAGGCAAAACAGATGTATTGTAAAGCCCTGTGGTGTCATTATCCAAAAATAATGGTGTCTCTTCAGAGACAGGGTTGACATGGAGAGGAAAGCTTTGTGGTCACTGAAAAGAGAGATACTCTTGGGATGCTGAGTAATATTAAGCAGGATAGAAAACAAGAGCTTAAGTTTTGATACCCTGAAAACAAATTAGTATAGTTTTGGTTGCCCCATGGAAATGTTTTCTCATGCCTTGCATCGGACATATGGCCCAGAGAGACGCTGTGCTCCCACGTTGCACATGGAGTGAAGGATAGCCCCAGATGTTCAGTGACACTTAGCACCCAGCTCACTCTAGTTCACATGCTGGGATCCTGGCAAGCTGAGAAAAATCTTGAGAGAAAGCTGTGATCCTAGAATAACAAAAGCAGTATCTTCTAGGACACCTATATACAGTGGAAAGGAGAATGGCCCAGACATCCTCACCCCACTAAAAAAACCCAACAAATAAACCTGTATGACACAGTGGAGCTAAGAAATTGCATCAGCCTATGTCCAAGAGAAATTTACTCATATTTGTGCCCAAACCATGAAGCTCTGCATCCCAGTATGACCAGATGGCTCAGAGTAGTCTGCAACCACCAAAGCCTTTACACACACTTGTTTTAATCATGCTGATGAGATAAGTTCTCCTCAGATTTTGAAGAGCTTCAAATTTGTCTATATTTCCTGTATCTTCCACTTATCTTTTCACAAGACTATTCCCCCATGCCCTCCAAGGGCTAAATCCATTAAAATATGCAGATGGATTGAACTGATTCTCTGATATTTTATTTTCAAGGAGACTGCAGTCCCAGGTCACCCTGTAGCCATGGATATTCTAGGTTACTGGTGAGCACAGTTTTATGTGATAATGAAGATACCTCTGTTTGTCCAGAGACACTCTCAAATAATGGAAATCAACACAGATCCTCATTCAATAAAATAGAAATTGTCACCATTTTACTGTGCTTCCGCCAGAGCAACATATGGTAGCACAGCTGACAAATATAATCTTTTCCTTTTTTTTTTTTTCCATTTCACATGCACATTTCATTTTGCAGAATACTAAGACTTTACATAAATTGCCTGTTAACCCCTTGTAGTCACAGCATTTGCTACTTGGGCTCCCTTGAGCTCTCAAATATATGAAAGATGGAGTTAAAATGCAGTCAACAGTCAGGGAACAGTTCATGCCTTCAACATACAGCCTACTTGCACTTTTCACAAGGAAAATCTGCTCCTTTTTACCTTCTACTCTATCCAACCCTTCTTTTTAACCAGAAACAGTATACTCCGGCTATATAAAAGCTTATTGACATAATAAATTGATACTCAATTCACTTGCTGCTTCTTCAGGGATTTTTTAATGCTATAAGCCAAGTCACGGGTGCCCAGTGACTTTACACTAATGTGACTCATTTACACAAGTTGTAGGAATTTGATTGTATAAAACTGAGCAATGTCCACTTTCTAATGCCGGTTCAAGATACCTTCTTTGTTAATCACTACATCCACACCAAGATCAGCTTTTTCCTGTTCCGGGCAGATACACCCTGGTGCAAAAACCTTCTTGGTGCTTGATGGCCTTTTCTGCAGTGGAATGCCTGCAAGGAGTTCTGCATCTAGAGAAATCTTATGGGCTTTCTTGACTCCCCCAGAACTGATTCTTTCATTTTACTCAGGCCAAGTTTCCGCTCTTGTCCAGCCATCCAGGCAAACTATGAAAGCTCCTCTCACACTTGTATGGTCACAATCAAGATTCACTTGAGTTTGACATGGGGAGGAAGGTGTCTTTGCTTTTTCACAGGACTTTTTGGCACCCAGTAATAAGGCTCAAGGCTGCAGAGGGCGTTGAGAGAAGGTATTCACACTGTCTCACTGGAAGTAGTGACCTGGCTGTGTGAATAAGCCTCAGCTAATTTACTTCTGTTCTGACTCATTCTATTAAGGGTTGTTTCTCTCTCTCTGCTGAACATACAGGGAAACCAGAGAAACTAGCCCCTAATTTCTGTGTTGTACAAGGAACCTGAAGCTGAGCTAAATGAATGCCATCTAACAAGGACAGCTCCATTCAGAAAAGGCAGTTTTGTATGGGAGAAGACTTAGAGGACTCTGAAATGGGCTAGAGTGGCTGTAAGGCAGAGAACATCACTGTGAGGTGAAGCTGCTTACTCCAAGGAGGATTACTTAAAAAGAATAAAACTCCTCATTTCTTTGGCTTAAAGTCAGATTAACCCCAACTACCACTGGTTTTCTTGGTGTATCCTTGCATATATACAAAAAGTAACATCTTGACACAGATAAGGCATAAATCATAGCTCTGACCACTTCTTAAACACATTTGCGTTTAATTTGTGAGCAGAAAAGAAAAACCTGCTTTTCACAAATGTCATTTGCTTCCTGACAGTTTGCAAAAACACACTCCAACAAACAGTTGCTTTTAAGGACTGAGAGCACCTGCACAAGCTAAAAGGGAAGAGTGGGGGTTGAATAACAAAGTTCTGACATGCATGCTAAGTATTCCACAATTAAAGGCTAACACCACACGCTACTACAGGACTGCTAATATGAACTGCAACAAAGAAATGTGAAGGAAAAATCTATTTAGGCTAAAATCAAGAGTCAAATATGACTTAACCACTTGCCCAGATTAAGTGAGCTTTACATGCTTTCCTCCATTCAAGTATTAGCCAGCAGCAACATCATCACATCGAGCTGGATGAGGACCTTTGGGCTGACTCGGTGTGTATGTTCTTATGAAGTGCTAATGCTTTGGGATACCTGAAAACCTGAGTTCTCTGTTCATGGATTTTCACCTGACTGGAGCTAAGTTTTGCCTAGAGTAGGAAGGTCTCTGTCACAGTAAAACACAGCCTCATTAATGGCAATCAACATCAAAATATTAGACACTATCAGAAGGGACCCATTTTAAGGGGAAAAATATTGTTGCTGAAGCCTCTGATTTTCACTTGAATAAGTGTTTTTGAACTTGCCGTTTTGTTAGCTAACATATCCTGAGCATTTGCTTACTTTTTATGCTGTTCATTTCACAGACTGATACTTTCATATTATATCTAAACAAATTATCATATCCCATCTCCATGAAAAGTTGTATCATATTTTATTACATACTGTAAGCAAAACCTTTGGGGGAATAGGCACATTATGTCTTTTTCAAATCACTGCATTTTTCCAGATGTACGGTACGTTAGAAAACTGACACAAAAGATGTGAATTGAGTTAACGAGCCCTGCTATATTTCCACCAAAATGGGCTGTTGGTTCATTTGAATAACTTTGACCTTTTTTCTGTTTATTGTCTTAAAAAAAAAAAAAGAGAAACAAAAAAAAAAAAGAGTAAAAGAAAAAAAGAAAAACATGAACCCAAAAATCCCACCAAAAAAAAAAAATCCACAGCCAATCATTATGATGACCACAAGTCTACTCAGGCACCTTGACAGCTGAATCACCATCTCACATCAAGAGATTTAGCCTTGGGCATCTGGCTGAGCTGACACACATTAGTTGGTCCTTTTTACACATTAAATGTCTTTACAGTTTTCATATTTCTTCTGTTTTTACACTCTCCATTTCTGCATTGTTGTAGAAAGAGAACCTAAAATACACACTGCACAATGAACACCATTAACACCTTCCAATTCTTTGCGGTCTTTCAAAAAAATTAGACACAAGGGGGTTGCTTAAATTTTAAAAATACCAAAAAGTATATGTACCATATATTTAAGCAAGAACAAAATGAAAACAACAAAGTGATAAAAGCCTAGAATTATACAATTCCCCAGAGAGTTTCCTTTTCAGTCACATTGCAGGAAAGAAAATTGAGAGAAAAGCTATAAGGACATTATGTTTTCTCCCCTCCTGTACTTTGCATTCCCAGGCTTTTGTTGTCTGGTGCTCTTGAAGAACTTTTTTTTCTAATGAGATGGATAAAAATCCTTTGGGACACAGAAAAATTCACACATAGGCCTGATTCAACAACCTGACTCACTTCACATGGGAATAGTCCCAACTGGTTTCATCTTCTAGTTATGACTTCAGTGGTAGCCACTTTAGCTGGTTTACTCATGCAAACAAACATTATTCCAAGTGAGCAGAGACTGTAGACTGGAAACATCCCCCTCTGAGATATGGCCAAATAGAAGAGAAAATGGAAGGAGGCTGAAATATGAGCACTGAAAGGTATTTTTCAAGGCAAAGCTCAAGGGAATTTTTCAATATAATCAGCAACCTATTTAGCAGTCTCTTTGCATTTTAAAATCTTTGGAAGGAAAAACTCTCTTTTCATAGATTCTACTTCCTTGCCAAGATTTGTATATCAGGAATAAGAAAGAAAACAGAGCATACAGAAATAAATGAAAACCCTAATGCATCAGATTGACCGGCCACATTTCCTGACTGTAATCATTGTGGTTTTTCTGACCTTTGAAAAGCTTTTACACTAAAACTTACAACAAATCTTTCCTTTTTCTTCAGTGCCATGGTTTTACCATCCATAGCTGTGTCTTTTGCAGCCAAAGCTGGAGACTGTAAGCTGCAAAATGCATTGTGGTTTTGATTAACTGAATTAATTAACAAATAAAGATACCAGGAATGAGGCTGGCAAATCTGTTTACCTGTGTTTATTAATTTAGGCAGAAGGCAAACTACACTCTATTTCTTGAAAGTTAATATGTCACATCCAGCTGATATGGCATGGTTTCATCTTGGACTCTCTTTAATACTGGGTATGTGTGACTGAGGTAATGTATATGGGCTTATTACTTTTACTCCCATACATGGATGTGTCTCACAGGAGCAGGAAGCAGAAGGCCAAATTAGGCATTTTATACCTTTTCTGATTTTTAGTATTTCAATCAAACTTTTTCAGTTGATGTCTCTATTTTGTGTGAAAGATGTGAATAACATTAAAGCAAATGACAAATTTTCAGAACTGAGGTTCAGCCTGTTCCAGTTTTAATTGTTCTTCATAGATAAATGGAAAATACTTCCCTAATACAGCATTTCTCAAAATCAACAGGTTTTTTTCTTGACACCATGATCTCAAAATTACAAGATAATCAATCCAGGGCAGGAATAAACTGTCTTATTTTTCTAGTAAATTCTACTGCTATTTTCCAACTTGGTATGATTGCCAGAGAGAACTTAAGAAAAACAAATATATATATATATAGCTAAAATAACCCATACAGACAGCAGGGGAGTATTTTTCAGGCTCCACTGGAATCTTACTAAAATATTTAAAATTAGAAGTCCCAAATTATCAGCCAAATGCAACTACAGGAAATACATGAGACTATATGAACAGCTGTGACTGTGTGTTTGTAAAAACTTTCATCTGTTTCATGTACATACAGGTTGTTCTTCCCCCAGTTTAAAACCTCTGCAATACTAAAAAGTCAGTCAATGCCCACTGGAAGCTCTGCAAGCACAGTCGCTACCTCCTTCCTGCTTCAGCCTCAGCAGGAGAAGCCTCCCCGCCCGGCACTGCGGGGACCACCACCAAGGGTAATTGAATTTCCATGCCTATTCAGCCCCGGGTCTGCGCGCTGACACTGCCAGGCTCCAGCTCCTGTTTGTCTCCGCAGAGCACTCACCGCTGTGGCACTGAGGGCTGCTGCCTAGGGACGGCCAGGTCATCCTCCTGCCAGGAACGTGTCAAAGAATAAAGAGCTTAACCAAGATAACCACACATTGCAGAAGAGCTCTTTGGTAGATACTGTATGAATGATCTGGCTACTATTGACTTCAGCTCATTTTAAGTCTAAAGGATACCTCTGAGGTACCACAAATTTATTTTTGATTTCTGTGAACCGTTTATTCCCTTCTGTGTTGCTTGTGCCTGTGCACACACACCCCATTAGATTTTCTTTTCTATTTTCATAAACCTGCCAAAAGATAATCCAAAAATTTAAAAGAGCACTGTCATGAGGACAGTAGAGTGATTCACACGTGACAGTGGTGTTCAAAGTTTAGCCCGTTAAATACATACTGTAACTGCTAAAGAAAAGCATTCAGTGAAGATAAAAAGGGATGTCTTTCTCCCCCCTTATCACCATGGCTAAATATCCCCTTTTTGTAAAACAGATGAGCTGTTAAGTTCTATGCTAAGGCACGTACACACTTTGGAAAGGTAATTTGAAAGCGAGTTGAGCCATGACAAATAGGGACAGCTGGCCTAATTGAATCATTTGATCTAAGACAGCTCAACTTGGTTATCCTCACTGCAGCCCACATTGATATTAGCGAGTGAATCATTAGCCATGAAATCATGTCGACTTTCTCGATGCAGCGTTCTTGACATGACAGGGAGCACAGTCTGCCTTTCATTACAGCACCAATGAGTTCTTCAGTCTGTCATGAAGGGTGGAAAAAAAAAAAAGAAAAAAGAGAAAAAAGTGCTTTGAAAAGTTTTAGGCTCAGCAACAGAAAGTAATTTACTCCTCCGTACATCATAGAGCAGCTAAAGGAGAAAGACCCTTTCTGGTGGGTCTCAGGTTACCTGTCACCCTCAGCCTCACTCAGCCTGCTGTGGCAGGCAGCCTGCAGTGGGACAACAGGTCACCATTTAGTAGCTATTTCCTAGGGCTTAATTCCTTTCCTTGTGCTTGTGCAGATTAGAGAGCCTGCAGTGTCATATGCGTTTGTACAGGCTGCTTCGAGGAGCAACTTCTTATGTCATTACTCTTTTCTAGACTGATTAGTAGCAGGCTAGAGCTGCATCTTTGCATTTGGACCACAAGTTTTGGTTATTCTGAATGCTAACTGGGCTGCTCCTAATCTAACACTCATCTCAGCTATCCTAACAAAAATAATCGTCACAGTTATTTTCCAAATATCTCCAAAGTATTTAGGAAGAGATGTCACTCTTTAAAGTCCTTCCTTGATTTGCAAAGTAATGGGCTCATCCAGCTGCTATTGAATGGACTGGAAATTTTCTATGGACACAGCCAAAGTCAGATCCCAAGCTCTTTTAACAGGCATAGGTGGACAAAATTACCTGATGGTTTAGGTCAGGTTATTGGTGGCAGAACCAGGCAAACACCATTTGGGCAAAACGAGGAGCCTGATGAAATTTGTATAACGTCCAACTAAGGAAGAGCAACAGAAGCAGATATTTTTTTGCAAATCAGAGAGATGCCAGTACTGGATAGGGATGAGATTCAGACCTTGGAAAAGAGAACTACCATATCTTATTCTGCCAATAGTGGTCTAAATGGTATATCTGCAAGCCATCAGCGAAAGAAAAAGAAAAAGGAATAAGCACGAAGGCAGGGGTATTTATAAACCAAAACTATACTATCCTAAAGACAAAGTGAAACAAATTGCAAGCCTGAAAAGATACCAGAAAGTCTGATAATGCCCTAAAAATCTTATTTTCTTTGTGGAGGTGTTGCTTAATAGGGGTTTTTCTTCCACTATATGAAAGATAGGTGCAAAGATTTCATTTAAGAATCTGTTTCCCTGTAACAAGTGGCTATCAGTTTGGTAAGCAGGGTTCTTTCCATCCCAAATGTGGAGTTACATCTATATCATGACGGCTGGGAGGTGATCATTATTTACCAGAAGGGGAAAACCTTGCCAGTCTGCCTTCTGGAGAGATGGAAATATAACAGTAGCAAATGGGTAGGAGCTAATCAACATAGAAATCAGACGTATGGAAGGGGGACAGACTTTTTTCAAAGAAATAAAATAGTGAGAATTTTTCAAGTCATTGACCTCAGTGTTCTTCTCAATTTTTGCATTAAAATAGCTTTGTCGGTGTGGTTACTTGGGTTCAGGGTAGGATTTCTGTTCAGTACAAATCCCTGAATGCTTAGGAAATTCATTTGATTGAGTTAGTGTCCTAACGGCTTGGTTGTAATGGGGTAGTAACCTTTAATTGAGCTGTTTTCTGTGAATAACTATATAAATCATAGAGAAGGCAGTTATTTGTCTATTCTGGTGATTAGACTAATCACCTGGGAAGAGGGAAACCTGTGTTCAGGCCTCCCCTGTGCCTGATAAACCATGTGTACACTTCAAATACTGCTCATATATCCCTGTGGTGTTTCAGAGTGTGCAGGGGGATGAACACATGGATTTGGGAAGTGTTCCTGGTGCTGGACCAGAATTCCTAAGTCCTGCATAGCGGCTGTGCTGCAGTCAGCAATTCCAGGCTGAGCCTGGGATCTCAAGCCTGCTTGGTCCAAGTGGAGATGCTGAAGCTCAGGTATCTATGTACCATATGTCATTGCATGCATAAAAGCAAGATCAGCACGGTGGAAAACCACTTCCAAGACCTGTGTGTCTTCAAAGCCTTCAGAACTGAAGCTACCACGTTTCCCATATGTAAAGTATCCCATGCTTATCCATTCCTCTTGTTAGAAAGATTTATCCACTCTGCAGCATGTGCCTTAGCTGTGCGACAGCTTGAAGACAGTTGTATTTCCCCTCAGTCTTTCAAATGAAGATGAAGACATCCCTTATTTTCCCAACTACTTGGCAAAGACAGGGCTGAGGTAAGTTTGTAGATCTGAGCTATGCATTTTTAAAATAGTTTGTTGTCGTGAGGTAGAAAAAAATAACGTATATCTGCTAAGTTTTGGAAAAGGATTACTTCTTCACCCTTTGCAAGCAGGGTCTCTAGTGAGATATACTTACAAGTTTCCTGCCACTGCTCACACTTTCTAGCAACTGATTAGCTGATGTGGCATATTTGTTTGGATGTTAGTTTGTCTGCAAGAAAGGCACAGACATTATATGTAGGTCAGCCTAAATGTGTGTCGATGAAACTTTCATGGCATCATTGTCTCACATTCAGTAGATGTCAACATGCCACAGAAAAGCTGGTCCTGAAAGATTTTATTAGTTCTGAAGTTTTTCATTAGTGGTGTATACGTGCGTGTCTGTAAAATATGTCAGATTCTCCTATTCCTGGGGACAGGAAAACATATACACTTCAGAATTTTCTGGAATGGTCTCAGATGACTTCTTTAAATATCAGGAAAGTGACAGTCACTCTTCTGAGCTCTCCCAAAACAACCTATGCACAAACCTTTTATGTTTGGAAAGCAGATTTCCTGCCTTTCTAAAACACAGAACAAGACCATTTTTTCACTTTGGATGTTCAGATGGTGATAGACCTTAAATCCACCCAAAATCCCACAACTATTTCCCTCTCTGAGCTGCAGTACAGTTTTTCAGTGCACACAGCCAGCTGCATGGAAAACCATTTCTCTGCCAACCCTTTCAGACCAGCTGCTGAAGGAACCAGAATTTGAGTTAGTATATGGTGAATGAGATGTCCAACCTGCATGGATCACACCACTATCAGCCACATAAAAGCTTTCATGAGTGCATGTACACACGTCTGCACCTCCATAACACAGATGTATCTCCCTCCATTACCAACTCCAAGCATTCAAGTCCCAGTCATAAGACCAGCTAAAAATTAATAAATTTTAATTATGTCTAAATATATATTTGACTGTATTAAGGCAAAGAGCTGAAACTTCAAATGAATAAAATTGCTTAATTGCTATTGACCTTTTTTGCAGAAGTTGCTGTTGGAGAGCACTTCTACCAATCCAGCTCAGCCAGCCAAGCTCCTGTTGATTTTTCACCAGTATAGAAGTAGAAAATAATTAGGGTACAGTAAGCTATTCCCTTCATGCATATTCTGCACAACTTTTCTAACACTTGCTAAGGTTCCATTTGCTTTGTGTTTCCACTGAAAAACAACAGGCATTAGTTTCCTGTACCTTTCTGCCCTCCCTCTCTATCCACTTTATGATTTTTAAAAGCTATTAAAGAATGTCCTCAACAAATACAATTTTCACAATTTTTTCTCAAAAAATACATACAGCATAACTTCTTTGATACTAACAGTCAGCCATAAAACTCAGTCAATTTAGGGATTTTCTTTAAAAACCTTTCAAAATTGCAGATATAACACTGGCCCTGATTTCTTCATCTGTCCAATTTCTTCTAACCTAAAGATGCAAGGTTTATTTAGTACTTAAGAAAAGTGAATGCTCGCTGTCTTGCAAGAGTCTGATTTAGTAGCTTGTTTCAGCATGAACCACAGTAATGTAATGCTTTTATTCACTGATGAATTTGAGCAGTATAGCGTTAATCACTCTCACTACCGTATGTCACTTGAATAATCAACAAACCTCAATGATACATGTTCCCAGATCCTGTAGAGTGCCATTTATCACTGACACAGAGCCTGTCTATTCTTGACGTGTCTTATTTGTGCAGAATAAGCAGAGAATTTACTGCATAAATAATGTTAGGTGGGTATCATTTAAACCAATATACAAGAGATTTGAACCTCCTCAGAACCACATATGTCTGAAAGGGGTAGAAAAGGTGGGAAAACAGAACTTTAGCAGTAATCGTAAAAATACATTTAATTGATTTATAACTTTCAGGAATGAGCTGGTGAACTCTTTTAGGGCAGTTCCTACAACTTGTGTAGGTCATCAGATATTCCCTGTTGACAGTCTCAAAATGCGGTTCAGAAGAAAGTCTTTCACACAACCAGGCTCAGCTTTTATGCTTTATTGCGGGGTTTTTTGTAATGTCGTTTGCATGTCCTTGCCTGCGTGTCTAAAAATGGTTTTATTCTTTGTACAGTTTTGAGATGGTGGCAGGCCAGTAAAAGAGCCACCAGAGGACAGGATGGGGACAAAGGTGTCAGGGACACTGCTCCCCAGCTCTCGCAGTGCCTGATGCACAGGGCTGAGCATGCGAATGTACAGTCTCTGTGCCTGCAACCACCCCACCCTCCAACACAGATCACAGCAGATGCAGGATGTCACACGCTCTGTGTGTTGTTTCTTAATCTCCTACTGGAGTTAGGTTCCAGTCTCCAAACTGGTAGAAGCAGTGAAAATCTAGCTCCAGGTTTCTGTCTCCTAAGGATTTAAAATTGCATTTCAAGAAGAAATGATGCAAGATATAATAGTATCCGTCTTAATGTTGAAAAGCAGCAAGAGAGCATTATGAAGCTTTGGCAAAGCGGCAAAAGTCAGGTAAATTTAGCCAGTTTTACATGTGAGTGTGAAATCATCCTATCTGGCAACAGGGAGTATATAACTATACTAAGGTGACCAATCAGGCACAAAACAGCAAAAGATGGAAAAATATTGAAACAACATGTTTGTATTCACCAAAACCTCTCTAAGCATCTGATTCAGACATTGCCTCATATGAGCATAAATCAGGTATTTGGTAATCCCTCAGCATCTTAATTCTCACATTTCTTTATGCCAAATATTTTCTGAGGTGAAAGCTGGTCCAAAATAACAAACTTTCCATGTCTGAATCATGCTGTAAGTGCAGCAAGGTTACCTGAAGTTAACGAAAAGGCAGAACTATGAAAACATGACCAGCCTATGAAGGGGCAGCACTGCACTCCATAGTTTTACTGAAAAGTCCTTCAAACGGTCTTGAAGAAGTCTTTCTACAAGCTCTGCAGCCCAACCTGGGACAAAGTAGTTCATCCTGCCACAGATAAACAACTTTATTTAGAAATTTGAGGGCTATTAAACAAGGTGAATTTCCCTAGTGGATCAGCACAAATTTATTAATCCAGGTGTTACTCTAATTGTGATTCATTGGGGATAGAAACTCTGTTCAATGGTCCTCAAACTTGAACTTCCATTTAGTGCTGTGCTGGAAATCCAGCACTGGGAACTGCAAGCTGCCTTAAAATCCTTCATATTTCCTTATATTTTGCCATTATTTGTACTAAAATATTTTAGCAATTCTGTTGCAGTTGTTGCAGCAATTCTGGTTTTATTTGCCTAGTTATAAAAACGTTTTTCACAGTCAGGTTTGCTGCTCTGATGTCTTTTACCTGCAGTACCATACTTACCATTTTTCAACATAAAGCAGTACTTAAAAGGAGGAAAATCAACATCCCATTACAAAACAGGACAGGGACAAACCTCAGAGCAGACTTTACTGTCACATACAAACATGTAACACTAATCCCGCTGCACTTGAAAACCACATTTCCTATTCCTTCCTTTGCAATGTAAGACTGTTTTAAAAAACCCATCCCTGCTCTAAGCATCTGGTCTGAGTTTCCAGCTATGACTTTCTTACCATGCTGTTGACTCATTATAATCTATGTCTTCACCCTTTTAACAGTTTTTATTCCCCCTGCACTTCTCTGTCATGCCAAAGAAGATGGACAAAGTGGTCACTTTCAAAAGCATCTTAAAATGCCACTTTACAGCAATGAACCTGAAAAACAAAGCCCACAGACACCATAGAGTGGGACCAGATATCACAGAACACAATTACTCAGTGTCATATGGCTTCATATCTGTGCAGTAACAAAGTGATTCAATGTCTTATTTTCCACATATGTGGAAAATGCCCAGGGCAATGGTGTTCCAGGAAGAAGTAGATGGATCTACCTTGCATAAGCATATAGACATTTAAATAAATTAAAAATAGAGGGGCACACAAGGTGTATGACAATCCTGCTCCATTGGCTTGACTTGTAAAATGCTGCACGTAGCTACAGCACCATGGAAATGTCAAGCTTGGAAACGTCCAGTTGGACACAAGCATTTACCCAATAGGCTGCAGAAATCAGGCTACTGAATAAACAGATATCAGTCATGATCGTGGCCTTTCTATTGCCCACCATCCATTTACTCCCCAAGCACTGTGTATCCATGGGTTTAATTTTCTTTGCCGAAATCATTAAACAGGGAAACATCTGTATCTGGAATGTGTGTGAGGTAAAGAGAGGCAGAGATTTAGCACCAGTGTGTTACACGTAAGGAACCATCACATCTTTTAACACCACCTCTCACTCTACTTGAATCTGTTCAGCATAGCTGTAACTTGCTGCTGTTGAGAATACACTTCCAGATGTAGATGTTTTGAGTCCCCAGTACAATTTTCCCTGGCTCAAATGGGAATTTTATTACCGCGTTATACTTGTCACTCTCAATGATTCATCTATATTGCTCAAATGAGTTGTGTAGGAAATTTATTAGGAGTGCAGACATACCTGCCTAGGTTCAGCTCTGCAAACAAGGCAAGGAAAACTAGTGGTCTCTGGTGAAATAACCACATGATACTATAAGGTAAAATCTCCCATATCAATGCGCTTAACTCAGTGTCTAATAAGAGACTCCAGCTCTCTGTACTTTCAAGCAGGTTAACACTTTCAGGTATTAGTTTCCTTCATGTTTGCTCTAAAATTGCTAAGACATCGTGAATACACCATACAGTGAACTCTAATTTAATTCCTGGAAACTTTCCAAAGATAGCCCCCCTCAGCTTTTCTCCTCGGTTTACTAGAAAAAAAATGGTTGGTATGAATTATCAGATAGAAACTGGCAGATTTAAAAATTTATCATAAATCATATTTGATGGAGTTCATTTTGGTATCACCAAGAAAAGGAAACATCTTGCAATTGTTTATTTCCTCTAACAGCCAAGATCACAAATCATTAAGATTCTCTTACAGGGGGGCTTCACATGTTTTCAGAGGTCAGAGATTAATGCATTATATTATGGTGTGGTGGCTGTAGAATGACTGGAAGTGACCAAAGAATCCAGGCTAAGATGAGAAACAAAAACCATTAACGAAAATAGCCCATAGCCTCCCATAAATAAACACGGAGGTGGAGCCAGGCAGCAACTGCTAGCTCTGAACTATGTCCAGCTGTAGGGTGTTTGGTCTTCCAGACCAGCCATGTGTGGATGAAAAAAGAAAGGGGAAGATTAGGAAAAAATTGTGGAGAAAGCTGCAAGGTGTGACAGGAGATCTTTGCCAACTTTTCCCTGGGTTGCACCAAAAGCAGCATGGCCAGAAGGTCAAGAGAGGTGATTGTCCCGCTCTACTCTGCTCTTGTGGATCCCACCTGGAGTACCTGTGTCCAGCTCTGGGGTCCCCAGAAGAGAAAAGACATGGACATGTTCAAGTGGGTCCAGAGGAGGCTAAAGATGATCATAGGGTTGGAATACCTCTCCTATGAAGGCAGATTGAGAAAGCTGGGGTTGTTCAGCCTGGAGAAGAGAAGGGTCTGGGGAGACCTTAGGGCACTCTCTGTTGCAGTGGTTGAATCCACTGCAGGAATGACCCAAAGAACCACAGAGCCACAAAACAGTGGAGGTCCACCGGTGGGCAGGCTCAGAGGTCTAAGACCACCCCCTTTTACCCTTTTCATGTTCATGTTCTAGATTGTTCTCCTTTCCTTGATACCTCACTGGTTCCCGGCTCCCTTGTTCCACCCCTCGCCTTTCCCACTGGTCACTGTCCTCTTGCCCCACGCCCTCTCCACCCCCTGGCCCCTAAAGGATAGGCTCTGAGGCTCTGCCCTCCCCCGGCGCCGATCCAGATAAAACCCCGGACCCCTCAGTGTTCTGTGTTCTTTGTCCCTGGGTCCCTTCGAGTGGGGACCTCAATAAACCCCTCAGAACTCCATACAAAAGACCCCTCCCGCCTCTTTGTCCCCGGCGACGCTGCAGAAGCTGTCCGGTTCTGTGTGTGTGTGGCTGGGAGTATTCACCGACTACAGTGGGCCAGAGTGTGTCCGAGCGCGTTCGCCCGGCACTCCCCAGAGCGCCTCCGGCGGGACGCGATGGGGACGGATGCGAGGCTCTTTCCACCCCCACCACGCCCAGCGCGTCACCTTCCAGTAGCTAAAGGGTGCTACAAGAGAGCTGGAGAGGGACTTTTGACAAGGGCATAGAGTGATAGGACAAGGGGTGATGGCCTTAAACTGAAAGAGGTCAAGTTTACGTTAGATACTAGGATGAAATTCTTTACTCTGAGAGTGGAAAGGCACTGGAGCAGGTTGCCCAGAGAATCTGTGGATGCTCCTTTTCTGGAAGCATTCATGGCCAGGCTGAATGGGGCCTTGAATAACGGTCTAGTGGAAGGTATCGTTGCCCATGGCAGGATGGTTGGAACTAGATGATCTTTAATGTCTCTCACAACCCAAACTTTCCTATGATTTTGTGAAACCACTTGCCTAAAGCACATCTGTGATGATTGCTGCAGTCTCCACTCAGTCAGCCATTTGCCAGCAGATCAGTTGCCTCAGACTCCAGCTGATAACCACTTTTTCTGCTTTATCTCTTATAGTTATCCAAAAGCCAGGACAGGCCAGAGGGCTCTCTTACCTCTTTGAAGAGTTTGGGGATTTAGAAAGATTTTTGAACCATGAAATGCTTTTGAGTTCAGCCTGCAGTCTAAGCCTCACTGACTCCACCAGATTAATTTTTTTTTTTTTTTTTTTTAAAGTGGCTTGTGGTTTGATACATGGTTCCCCAAATTCTAAGCAGAGGAAGGCGTTTCCAGAGGAGCTTACAAATTCGTATGTAAAATTAGAAAGCCAGAGAGCCTCAACAGAGGAAGAGAGAAATAGGGAAAGGCTATGACAACTGAAAGTAAAATGAGACATATGTTTTATCTATAATGTAAGGCTGCTTTTTTAATTAATCTGCTTTCATGCAAATCCCCAAAATCCCTATTGCAGATTTTTTTTTAATTGGCAGTTTTTGCTGTTTGTATTTCTTCGTACCTGATGAGGAGATGTATAGGATTTTTATTGGAACTACATTTTAGTTATATCTTTTTCTGAAGTTCCAAAGGAGCTTTCTAAGCCTAAAACAGCCCACAGAGTCAGTCATGTGCTCACAGCATACTGCAAGGAAGTCTAAATGAAATTTCTTTATACAATATTAGCTAGTAAAGAAATTTCCATTCATCTGCTTCCACTTTCCATCATGAAAAATCTCCCAAAAAATTAGAGGTAAAAATTATTACCCACTTATACCATTGTCTTAAAGCGCAAGTATTAGAAATAAGGAGGAAAATTCCTACTTTTCCTTGTCATATTTCCTGTAATCTTCTAGATAATATATGAGTGAAGACATTCACTTTCATTTTGCACACCAGCCAGAAGCTATAGCTGGACTCTAATCACATATTGCTACAAAATTTTAGATATATTTTACTTTTATCAGTCATATATTTTGTTCCTTTAGAAAGTTACACTAGTTTACTAACACTTAAGGATCCTATTAAGGATTCATGCAAGACCAAGGATGGAAGGGAAAATCTGCTTTGCCTTCAGCTTAAAGAAAGAAAAATCAAAAGTGGAAGAAATTGATCCTGTTTTGAACATTTTTCACCACAGCTAGGATGAAAAGTTTGATGCCACTGTGAGTGCTATATTACTAATGATTCACCATAACATGCAAATTTTTTGTTATGCTACTTTAAGCTAAAAACTTTTCATTTCCTAGTCAAACTTACCATCACTGCAAAACCTAAACGTCAATAGCTCTATTCAAATCACAGCTAAATGAGGTTTAACATCCTAAAATTTGAGAGCTTCATTAAGTATTAATTTAATGGGGGGGGGGGGGTTTCGGATTAATTTCAGATTAATTTGCATATAGATATTTGCGTAGCTCAAGCAGTATCTTTCCTTTCTGTCATTTCCATCATCTGATGGACGGTGGAAAGAAGAAAATGTATAGAGAGGATGTACAGTGATAAAGTAAGTTGAGGAAGATTTAATTACAGACTGTTATTACATATTCTGCCCTGGCAAGCATGCAAAAGGTAAGGGAGCAACATAAATTTGCTAATGACTAGAGTGATAGAAGATACTGGAACATCTTAGATAAATAAAGTGGGCAGTTTGAGACAGCAGAGCAAGGTACATGACTTAATGCTACTGCATTCTCTGCTGAAGTTTAAAAATGGTTTGACAACATAGAATGCTTTATGCACATCAAATGAATTGAGTATTTCTACTAGAACAGTTAAAAATACATAAGAAATTTCAGAAAGTGGGTTTATGGGTGTCTGAGGGAAATCACCACAGATGGGTATGGGAATTCTGAACTGTGTTGAAAATTGCTAACACTTGCAAAATACTAGCTGAAAGAAAACAGAAAAATATTCTTGCAGCTCCCAGCATAATAATTTATTTATTAGGGATATGGCATTTGTGTTTGGAATTTTTTCATATGTTTCCAATAGAGTATGTCTACAGGGAGGAGTTAGAATGAAGTAAGTTAGGGCTGAATATATAATACAGTACAATTCAGATCCAGAATCTTACTAATTATTTTTTGGGGGGCCCTGTAAATCTGATCTCGATACCATGGCTTGGATTTCCATTGGTAGCAAAGGAAACCCAAACTCACTTGTGGGGAAGTTACTTTTGCATCACTTGCTCCCTTGCATGTTCATGCAATGCAACCTGTTAAGATTTCTGCCAGGTACTTCACAGCTGGCCTTCTAGAACTCATTTAGCATTTCACGTCCCCATAGCAGGTAAACGGACTTGTTATTGAAATATGTTGCAAGAGAGACCATAATTGCCCAAGAATAACAAAATTAGTTCTATGCTTTGCCCATTGGAGATGCCAAGGATGGACACCACTCTACCTCGAGCCTCGAGTGCAGAATCTGGGTGTGATAGTGATCCTCCATGCTTGGATGTCACCACTCATTTCTTCTCTAACATCTTCAAGACCAGGGCATAAAGCAGAGCAACTGTTGCAGCCCAGAGAGCCACATCATCACTTTCATGTGAGGATATTGCAAGCATAATACCAAGGGCATAGGAGGGAGCTCTCTCAAGAGGAAACAGACAATGTGGTTTGCCCCTTAAGGAGAAAGGCCAACCATGTGTGATAGGAGCAATGGCTTAAATCACTGACTGCCAAGAGAAACATTGCTTTTTTTGGGGGTTACAAGAGAAGAGCATAAAGAAAAATCATTAATTAAATAGCTAGTGCAGGGTGGTAGCTACAGCAAAATAATCTGCTAAAAATGGAACTCAAGATAAATCATTCTTACCATTGTACCCTATGTGCTATCTCATCATAGCTCACAAAATAAAACATTGTCAATCTGAGTAACAGTAAAACAAACAATGAAATCATACCACAATATTGACAAAATGTAAGACAATCAACAAACTATTAGAATGGGCCTGTTGACTCAAGCAAATGGAATGTAGTAGAACAGCTGTTCGCTTTATCCTGCCCATAAAGGAAAACCTTGGTGACTCACTGAGGGCTTTATAAATTACTGGCTTCTTATTTCCCATCCCTGATTTAAATAGAATTCTTCCGTCCTGTCTCCTGAGTCCAGCCTGCACCTATCTCACCTCTGCTTGCCATAGCAAGTGCTGTTAAATACTCCCCACCTTCCACAAGGAATTGAGATAAGAAAACCACTAATCTATTTTCAAAATGGTTAACAGTGAGTTAAGTGATTTAGCTTCCACCAACGGGCAGAAAAGAGCCTAAGAGCTTTTGGGAGGCTTTTCAGCTTCAACATCAAAATGTAAAGAGGTCCAGTGAGAGCAGAAATGAGGTTTCGTTGACTGATGCCAGAAAATATTCTTATTTGTGTTTTCAGGAAGATGGTATGGTAATCAGCATGACTTAGGGGAAACTACAGCCCAAAGAGTCAATTCTAGATCATTGCAATGATCTCAGTCATAATTTTTCCTCATTCAGGAACTTGAAATAATACAGACATTGTAGACCAAAACAGATGCTTAGAGGCACTCCCTAGGGACTATAGACTTTCTAGATTTTTTTTTAGAATTGAGTCACAGCATGGTGCAAAGACATTTATTTCTCCAAGGACTTGCACTTTCTAGAATTAAAAAAATGCTTTTATCATTGGTCTCACCACTAAAATCACGTTTAGTTTCCTATGTGCAAAAACACTCAATCTCTAAGATATTGCATAATAAAATAGAATATATCTAAATTGTTCCATCATTGCAATTATAAAAAATAACTCAAGGTTGGAAAGTTAAACTAGAGGAATTCATTTATGTCAGAATGACTGCATTCATTTTTGATGGCTGATACAGAGTAAAGATCAAGCCCAGAAATGGCAAGGACCCAGCCCTACCATTGGAGAACACTGCTTTGAGATTTAACCCAGCAGCTTGCACTGGGAGCTGTGAAGCTGAACCTAACATTTTAAAAATTAAGGGTTTGGGGAGAAACTAAGAGACAGAAAAAGCCACAAAAAAACCACCTCATAGAGCATTGTAGCTCATAAAGTAACTGTAAAGAGAGAAAATTCCGCCAGTGTAGAATTGAAAAAAAAAATCCTAAAAAGCCAAACCAAACAAAGAACCTCAAACGATTAACAAAAATTAAAAGCAAAATACTTTTGTGAATATTTTTACATAGCATATGTAACATTTATAAATGTTCTTGTTCAGCACGTGCAAACAACGCATTGATGTGTGTTAGCTCATGCACTAAGCTGCTGTAAGGCTCAGGTGAGACTCTATATCAGGCAGGAGCAGCCAGCTGAGTTATGAAAGATGTTGTGTCATCTTCAGAACTTCACCTTTCCAGCCATAGCCAGGGTCTGCTGCAGCCATGAACAGGTCAGACTCGCCTGACAAATCCTTTTTCCCAGGAAAACAGAGGTCATTTCCAACAGGTAATTTCCAGGAGCTGTGGAAGGCAGGGCTACACCAGCTCCTCCAGCACCGAAGCTAGGTGGCTGATTGGCACGCTGCCAGTGGCCAGCCGGGACCGTCCGTCTGGCAGTTGCTAAGAGACAGCACATGCCAACGTGGGTTGAACGGGAGCCAGCTGAAACGACAGGGCTGCAGGATGGAATGGCTCACACCCGGAATACCAACTCCTGGCATCTTTTTTCTGAGCTCCCCACTGGCTCTTTAGTGTGGTGGGAGCCAGTTTTGATTGGGGAGGCCTTCCTGTGAGCAGCAGCATCTTTGCCAATTCTCCCCAGTCTCTCTTCATAGCATTTATTGATAATAGCAATGTGTTAATTATAGGAGACTCGTTCACGGACTGTGAATCCAGCAGGAGGGAACACATTGCGGTACAAAATGTTCCTCTCGCACCAACACGCACCCACCCACCCACCCACCTATTTTCCTTCCATTTGAATTACTTTCCACTTGTCTCCGAGTATTGCCACTTCTCCTTTGTTTTTGCCAAAGAACCAGGGCTAGTTGGATGGCAGAACAAGTCCTCCAGATGAAAACATCACACTCAGCTCCCCAAGACCTCTCCAATGTGAGAGTGCTGGGAAACAGTCAGGCAGCTCAGAGAGACTTCATGAAACTCAAGAGTTCCTCAGACTTCAGTCTCAAGGCTGGTCCTCAAAGATAAACTAGAAACATTTTATTCCAAAAATTTCAGGCAAGCCAACAAGAAGCCCACTTGTCCACTCCATTCAGCAGACACATTGATACAAGCCACAATTAGTTGCAGAATAAGCATCAATGTCTTTCTCTTACTAAGATCTTTCCAACTGCTGCAGATTTTAGCCAAGAGTTTTTCTGAGTTTTTAAGCCCATTCACAAACATGTGCCTACTGCAAAATACCTGTTTGGAAAGCAAATTGCAACAGTGGAAAAGGAGATAAATAAAGAGAAAAAAGTATTTTAAAATTTCTGTATATTATTCAATACATAGTTTACTGCTGATCAAGATAACATCTTTGGGATATTTCCCTACTATTAAATTTTATGCAACTACTATTTTTTCTAAGATGCTATGTGCCCTACTGCAGCAAAAACTTAAAATACACAAAATACAGAGTCTTAAAACAGATATAATAGGCATTCCATTAACAAATTTCTGTTAATATATCTGTATAATCACACATAATTCACATGAGACTATCCAAAAACAAGGCTTCCTAGGAGCTAATCTCTCACTCACATACTCAATCATTTTTTAGACTGTTTAAAAGCCTACAAGATAGAAGTTTTAAGAGCTTTAATAGGCATTTTTGCCAGTGTAATAAAAGACCTTTTCTGGGCTGCATATCATCTTATAAAATCAAACTTTAAAAATACAAACTAAATGTCCAGGCCTGCAATTCTTCATCAGAGCAGACCCGCTGAGATAAACTAAATGTTGCAGTGGCAATGAGACAACAGAACGGATTGTTCAAATCTTATGAAGGCTTGCCCTGGAAACACATTATTTTCCAAATTTATAGAGACATAATCTTTAATTTACCCTTGGTTTGGCAACTTCCCCCAGTGGGGAGAATTGTAGACAAAATGACAGTGCAATAAGGACACAGTGGCAGCTTTATTTCTGATTTCACTGGTTTTTGTCAGTTTTTGTTACAATATTAAAATTATTTAAATCTGGGGTTAGTTTTTCTGTGAAGCAGACAGGCTATTGACACTGTGTGACATGGGTGACTGGGGGAGATTTTGCATGTCACAATATATTTGGTCTTTGACTGTTCTACCTATAGATAGATCTGTTTTTAGATTTTCAGTTTATGCTGTGTTCCTCCAGGCCATTTCTTTGAGATGATGAAGGAAATAATGGGGTTTTTTGGCTTTTTTAACACAGCTTTTAAGGACTTGTCAGAGAAAGGCTGATGAGGGGTTAAGAATTTCTATTTGAAGTTGTACAGAATTACCAACTAATGAGTTGATTTCTTTGATGGGTCTTTTATAGTTGGCTGCAGCTGTACAAGAATCAACCACAAAGGGATCTTGATTTTGTTCATCGTTAATTCCAACTCAACAGATGAAGTCTGGCTATCATTGTCACCTTCTCAGTTTGCCTTTGTATTATGTGAAGCTCATGTACTCAATTAACAATCTGATTAGCAAGTTCTTACGTTTTTCAAGTAGCTTTCTTTATCACTGCCAACATATCAGGTCCTTCAAGCAGGATTTAAACCCATAATACTTCCTTGGCTGTGACATAATTTATAATGCTAGCATTTAAGATATTGAAGCACACAGGCCAGCAGGGGAAGGTAGCAATGAACTTAAGAAAGATATTAAGAATTATGAAGGTTTAGAGAGAGTTACTTCACTAAAATCTATAGTGAATCAATCTTTTCTTCCTCCTTTGTTAAGAAGCAACGCCTAATGAGGTTTTTAGTTTTGCCACTATTGTTAAATTATTAAGGTCTTACAGAACAAAAACAGAACAAGAAATATCTGATGTTCTGGAGTCTGGTGCAAGTTTAAATCCTGTTCTGGACTGAAAACAGGTACTGATGACTGCTTCACTACAAAAAAATGCCAGAATCTTCTTGGCCCTTCTTTTCCCATCTGAAGCCTGGAATCACTGTTTCAGGAAGTTAGACCAAATGGAAACCATGAGGCAATGGCTGAACTTGACAGGGTATAGAGCTTTACTTCAAATTTGCCTGTTCTAGAAATAAGAGTAAATACCTGAACATTGAATAGCATTTGGTTGGTATTTAAAAATTATGTCAGACCTATATGTGTGCCTGGAGGAGGTGCATTTGGCCAGAGAGAATATTCATGAAAATATTTGGTTTCCTTTTATAATCACATTTAGCCCCAGACAGAATCAGCAGCAAATGCACAAGAGATGTGTATGATTTTTTAAACCTAGTTATCTTATTGCAAACATACAAAGAAAAAAAAGAAAGACAAAAGCATGGGAGTGAAACCCATTGCATTTACGACTTGATTCACAATGATGTGTCAATGTTTAAGCTTTTCTATATCATATCTAGCAGGTACAAATAGAACTATTCCATTTCTTTTCTCTGATTATCTGAAAGTTTTGCATCTGCTAAACTCTACAAATATTCCCTTTGTAACATCACATCATGTTGCCATAGCACATGACGAGGCTCCCCTGCTACACTAGTGTCTACAAGTTTAAATTCACAAAATTTGAAATACAGCACGGTGAAAGCAGTCCCTTCCTTCACGCTGTCCTCTGGAATAGGCCATTGAGATATGATGCTAGACTGGACCCTGCATGCTTCAGAGGATGCTGTATTCCTCAGAGAAACATGAAATGACAAGCCTTTCAAGAAATAAAAAGGTATAAAGAAATCATGGTTTTTCAAGGAAACGCTAGCACTTTTATTACTGCTTCTAAAGGTTTATGTAATACTTTGCACTTGAATAGCACTCTCTACTCAGTGATCCCAAAATCCTTTGTAGTAGTGTATTTCACTTTGTGACAGCCCAACGAGATAGGCAAATAACACCATCTCCTTTATATAAATTGGTCAGTGAGTCTGAGAAAGTTAAGCACCTAATTCAAAGCCCATTAAGGCAAATGAAAAGACTCCCAACAGGCTTTTGGTCAGTTGTTAATGAGACATCTCAGGTCATACAAAAAATTTGTGACAGAGAGCAGAACTCAAGCATCCTTATTCCAATTCATGTGTCTTAGGTAGACATCATCCACCTTCCATATAAAAAAGATTTTTCAAAGGGCAGATTTGTGGCTGTCATAGTAGAGTGTCAAACTTGTAAGGTGATATTACATCTATTAAAAAATAGCTACACAGCAGAAGGTCCCAGGTGGGCAAAGAAGGTCTCACAATGAGCAGCTATCCAAATCACAGTTCCAGGAAATTAAGGCCATATTTCAGACCAAAGTGACCCAAGTGTGTGCTGTCCATTTTTATAACTACAGGAAATCTTCACCAACTGAAGCATGGAGAAATTAGAGAAGGAATAATAATCTGATGGGAGGGGGTAAAGGCAGCATAGCAGACACTTCTTAGGGATTTCCAGTGACAGAACAAGAGGCAATGAACACAGATTGAAATGCAATAAACTCTGTTTAAACACATGAATTTATTTTTTGACTGTCAGAGTAGTCAAACACTGGCACAAGTTACACAGAGAGGCTCTGGAGTCTCCATCCTTTGAGTTATTTTAAAAACAACTGGACAGAGCCCTGAACAACTTGCACTGACCATACTTGTGCAGGGTAGTTGGACTAAATGACCTCCAGAACTAATATTATGATCAAAAAATTCAATGGTACCCAAGGCAGAAAAAATCATCCTGGGCTACTCAGTTTAAGCATGGTGTGCAATAGCAGAAATCCTTGCAGTCAGTTTACAACCATGATAAGTAGTTTTAGAGAAGATGCTTCCTCCTCTGCTGACCTCTGAGCTCCCCATGCACCTTGCACTGGACCTCCAAGTCTCACACCAGTGGCCATGACACTGCAGTGACTGCTGGGGAGCAGGGGGCATCCAAGGATACTGCACTGCTGTAATTGAGAGACACTGTAGTTTAGAGATCCACCATACCTGGATGTATTGCTCATATCCAGCTACAGTGAAATAACTCTCAACCATTTGTTATAACATTCAAAATGGAAAACACTTTTTCAAATAACCATTTAAGAGACAGGTAAAGAAATAGTGAGGGATTAGGACCAGAAAATAATTTATATTTAATATGCTTACACTTTAACTAGAAAGGTTAGTCTTTCCCTTTACAAATTCTGAAAGACCTGCTTTTTGATAGCTTTTATCTTCCTGTATATCTTGCTTCTCAGGTTGCGTATTTCAGAAAAGAATCTTTCCTACTAGTACGTGTTCCCTTTATTGATAACCTTTTAATTTAGGTTAACTAGGGACCAGTAACCTAGAAAAGTTCACACTTTATTTCAAAAACTTGTCTAGTTCTTTCTCTCTGAGAGACAGAATCATTTCATTCCTTTGGGGATACAAATGTCTTTCATGAAACTGTAGTGACAAAGCAGTTTGTAGCCACTGCAATGATTCTTAAGTCCTTTTCTAAGATGCATCGTAATCCTTTCCCTGATGAATCAAAAATATTTGTTCAGTAGAAGCAGAACCTTTCCTTTTCTGCAGTGTCTGACCTAAGTTTACTTTCATCAGCATAACGCTTGAAAAAAGTGGTCTTTACCCATGAATGAGCATATCCTATATGATACTGCATAAAACTCATCAATTTTGCACTTTATTTATGGAGACACTTAAGAAGTATACAGTTATAAGGAACATATTCCTTAGAAAAGAACCCTGCTGACACTGTATCTCTGCAGATATTAGATATATTATTAAGGAGAAATCTCTTTACTAAAAACGTAAGTGGTTGATATGCTTGCATCTACTTAAAGCTAACTACAACTATACTACAAAACCCTGCTTTTTAGAAGTCATGCCCCCACCCCTCATGTGCATTTTAGTCACTACAATCCCATACTGAGTGCTAAAGGTAGAGTTAAGCAACACATTTCCCTGAAATGGCAATGAAGTGCAGCCAAAATAGAGATAATTATTTTAATTAATGGTAATGATTTTAACGGTTGAACATTTTAACTAATTAATTATGATTGATTGCTTGTTACTAATCAGGAATGTGATTCAAAGTTCTAATTGAAAACCTGAGAGCAACGTGCACTAAAATATGATATACTTCTGCAGAGAGAATAGGCATTTATTTTTTTTAGGAAACACTTCAAAGTAAAATTCATTTTGACATTTAAGATGGCCAGAAAATAACGTACATCTCCTTCACAGGACGCTTTTTACCCTCAGACACAGGAATCTGAAAATACCTAGATAACCAACTTGAAAAAACCAGGATAATCTTTCTGATCTTGTTTGAAATCTGTTTAACCCTCCTGTGTTACATCCCATGTTGTTCCCTGTCAACATGGCATCACACTGTTGTACTTTAATACACGGGGGAGAAGCTAACTGCATAATATTTATTCAGGATATGAACTCACTGAAGTGGCTTTATAGATCTGAAGCTGCTCTAAGGATCTCAGTGAGGCATTTATTGAATTAAGCAGCCCTGCAATCTATTTTCACAGACACAATCTCTCACCAATGCACTACTCCTGGCTTCCTCAAGCCTGTGTTGAGGACCACACTAGTAGACCAGCATCTCTCCTACCAAAAAATCTCATGTTGCACCTGTACACCTGGTGGCACAGGCAGCACCGTGCCACGTGAGGGGATGTTGTTCCCCAGAGCCATAGGGATGTGTGCCGGGGGCCAGGGGCTACAGTTCACCTTCCCACCAGCAGCTGGGACTCTGGGGCAGCAGCAGGGTTTACAAGTGACCACTGTCTGCCACACCACTGCTAATCAGAAGGCTGGGCTGCTCCCAGAGCAGCTGCTGGACCACCACAAATGACAGCAGGATGTATCAAGGAAAACCAACCTCAGCACCAGGCTTTCCAGAGATGCCAGGGCTGGCACAGCCAAGCCATCTGTCCTGCAGGGTGGGCACCACCATGAGGATGGCTGCACAAGGATGAGAGCCCTCCATCTAAATTCCTAGACTGCAAGGAGAGGTAATCTAGTACCACTGGGAACAGTTTGACATTGTTCCTTTTATGTAAAGGCAGCCAACCTCGGAAAGGGGCAGCCCTGCTTATACAGTTATCCTGACCTCTTTTTCCCTTCACTTCTCTCAGCTTTGCATCTCATGGCAGCAGGGCAAGTGATTTCAGCAAGCTGATCTGGCAGATAATTTATCTTTTGGGGAAAACAGAGACAAAAGCCTCTGTCAACAGCAGCCCATAGTCAGTGGCTTAGGTGGAACAGCCAAATGTCAGCACAGAGAGCAATTCGCAAGAGGCAGTAGCCCCAGGAACAAACACCTCAAGCTGTGAGCAGGAAGCATTGCAGATTTGGAGGGTCAAAATCAGCCCGCTTTCCAGGAGTGGGGCATCAAATGCTGTGCTGAAAACAGATCCTCTCTCAAAACTACAGTCAGAAAACTCTCCCTGCTGCCAGTGCTTCCCTGCAATGCAAATCTTAATAAATAAATAAATAAATGGTCTGGCCTGGGCAGAAGGGAGTACAGCAAGAGTTGCAGTGCCATCAAAATGTTTATAGAAGAACCATGAAGCTGTTTCACAGTTTTGAGAGAGGATTTGTTCCCTTGTTAGCTGATTTTAAAAAAGGAAAGTCCCCAAAGTACCACTTGTCAACTACTATAAATAAATGTTGCAGACATAATACTGCTTTCTTCTTCCAGAAAAAGAGCACTAATTCACAACACATGTATGGGTTAGAGACCTGTAGAGCTGGATTAAGAGAATGTGACACTTTAAACACAGCCTTGATACTGCTGGTACCAGTGAGATGGCCTGAGATAGGCAGTGCCTGGTCTGAACTGGTGGTGGTTGTAGCAAGACAGGATCCTGTCCCACACCGAGTGGGCAATGCCATGGGACTGCACAGCACTGCTTATGAGCATGCTGACAACTGGACCAAGCACCACGCAGAGAATGAAAACACAAGGACTCTGGCTGCCTCCATCCTCTAGCCCAGCCCCCAGGTTTGGGTCTTTGTTGCCTTTTTTTCTGGTTCAGGGGTCTGAGGATGCATACCTTCAAGTTCAAACAAACCACTGCAGTGATTTACCCTGGGAGCACTACCTTAAGACTGTTCTGTGAACCTAAATGTTGTTTTAGTCTAAATGGATATTTTCATCCCATACCTTTTATGCATGTTGTGGGGATCAAGCTGGAGCAATATGCCCAAATTTCTAGATCTTTTAAGTCATCAGGCACTTCAATGCAGAGCCTGAGAATCCTTGGGCACTTAAATCTAACCCCATACACAGGACCAAAATCCAAGTATCTCACCATGACCCCAGCTTAAGCAGTTATTCCACCTGAGCTCCACCTAAACCTTCCCAAAGCCCAAATGTTGTCAGACTTATGCTTAATTACGACAGCAATTACCCTTGGCTTTAGAGGCTTGACTGCTCACATGTGCAGGTGCTCCATGCCCGTCGTGCTGTGCTACCTGGGGACACTGCACTCGTACCCCAAAGACAGCCAGGAACTGGTGCATGGGTGGACCAGACATCCTTGATTTAGCCATAGCAATTTCCATTCATGGAACACAGGCAGAAACAAATTCATTCATCTTAATTTCCTATCATAAATGTACCAGTACCCCGAATTGAGCCCTTGAAGTTGAGAGGGAGGATTGCACCCTGGACACTACACATTTACCTGCTGTGTTAAACCATTAAGTTAATCTTGGAACAAAGCAAAAAATGCAAAATAAAAGGTAGACAGCTTTGCTGATCTAAAGAAGAAGAGAAGGGAGTCAGTCTCAAAGATAAAACTTCCACCTACCTGTATTTACATCACAGGCAGAGAGTATTTAGCACCTTGATCATGCAAATAGTTTTAAAGATTCTAGCACATTTCTTCCTTAACTAATTGCACCATGGTAGAGATATGACTTTTCTTCCATAGCACTCCTATAGCATAAATTCATTGATAGAGCTGACTAGCAGGCACTAATACACAATAGAGCACTTCCAATTTTATCTTTGGGAAGAGACAAACCAGAATGGATTATTTCCCAACATTATCCCACTCTACCTCCAAGCAGCAAGCTGAGAGATCCACAACTCCAAGGAGCATGGCTGCCAGCTCAAAAAGAGGGAAAAAATGGCAGTACCGGGTGGAAAGGACTGTGCCCTTCAGTTTACTACTTGCATGTTGAGTTATTTAGCTGGGAGGGAAAAAGAGTCATATTTGCTGATTGCATAAATAAGCCCCAAAGCTGCAGCCCTATGCATTCTGCTCCTTTGAAGGACTGCCGTATCATATTAACAGTCATCAGAGGAAACCATGCCTAGAAACTTCTCTGAAAGCTGCAGCACTTCAAGAAGGATCAGAAAGAAATGTCACCAGGCAATACTCCCTCTTGCTCCTTTAGCATAATGGCTCAGGAAAGGGAGATTACAACAGGTTTTCATCATGAATATTGTGTGTTTGAGCAAGGAGCAATTTCCTGACAGCTTTGATTCCAAATTTCAACATTATGTCACTTGCTGAAGTATCAGACACATCATTAACCAGCTCTAGCAGGTTTTGTTATGATATGATGAGTCAATATCTGCCTAGAAAATTTAACCCATTTTTCTCTCTCACACACATTTTGAGCAAGCTCCTGGAAATGCCTTTCTGAACAGCATTTCATTTGAGTTATAAAATACCCTTTGATGCCTTATTGTTTACAGAGCACTTGCACATGCTCATGCCTTATTCTCTATCATTTCCATGAATTAGCTCTACACAGGAGTCAAGGTTCTTTCTAGATTAATTTTAACTGTATTCTTTATTTTAGGCAACTAAGCATTATCCTCCCGCCCCTAATTTCAGAAAAAGGGAGAGAGCTGTGATATGTCACTGACTTTGGCTGGATGGTTGTGGGTTCAGGCCCTCTGAATGGGCAGCTGCTGGCATGCAAAGCCAGCTCAGACCCCTCTTGCTATGCTCCTGCTCCCAGACTACCTTTTCTCTCTCATTGCACAGTTTCTGTGCACTATCCTGAATTAAAGGGGTTGACTTGCTGCATGAATCAGGTAATCTTGCAATTGGTATGCATTGCTATGTACAGTGCTTTGCAGGACTAAGACCTAGGACAGGTGTTTTTTGAAACTCACATGTTTTAAGTATGAAAAGGGCCATCTGAAGACAATGACTACTCATGCTAGAAAAATATACATCAATGTAGCAGTAAGTCTCTCTGACCTATATTCTTTCAATTCAGTTTCAGCCAGGCTCTATTACAAACCTTTGCTGATCTAGGAGAAGGGAGGCTGTCCAAAACCAGGTGTGCTAAATTATATTTTCCTCACTATCTGTGCTCATTTAGCACATATTTTCAGTTTCTTTAAAGCTACTACATGAAATATTTTCAACAAAATATGTTTGCCTGTTTAAATACTCTGGAATGTGCTTAAAGAAATACACTTGGGTTTGTGAAGCTGTCAGGCCAATTTTATTTTCAGCAGGTTAGGATTATTTAGAGAACTGTTTTCCCCTTTCAGAGAGGGTTTGGGGAAGGAAAGCGTGGGAGGATCTTCTCCTGGGAATCTCACACACCATCTTTTAGACCACCATAGCCTGGCTATGTGTTGAGATAACATTGTGGGTTATGCTCAGAGAGCACGGTCAGTTCTAGACTATTTTGCTTTAATGCAAAATACTTTTGGATAAGAACATGCATATTTTTAAATGAAACTGCCCGAAATCTGACTTGGATATGAATTTAGCTTCAGGTTCTCCCTGCTCTTTCTTGTGTTGTTTCTGAACAGCATGGTTATTCACAAAATGTACCCAAGAATATTTCTTAGCTAGTAGACTGAAATGTCAGTGCAACAAGGCAGGACTTGGGCAAATATTTTTCAAGGTTTTCACATGTTTTCTGGCTCCAAATGAAGCTGGTTTTCAGCAGCACTGTATCCTCTGTATTTATGAACTTGTTTGCCCTTTCTTCAAAATACAAATCAGAAAAATAAAGCCAGAGGTAGTAAAAACACAAAGCTAGTTTTAAGTTGAAAAATCAGCTTTACCAATATCAGCTGCTCTCCTAAAAAAGGTGTTCCAAGCATCTCACCCCTTAAGTGAACAGTGAGTAGGAAGCTAGAGGTACAATGAAGGCTCTAGTTCAAAATTCATTCCTTTTAGGTTACACCTACATCTGCTATGTCTATTAATCATTAATTAATATCTCTAAAAGTAGTTACCTAAATTAGGTTTATTTGCAAAGAGAAATATAATTACGTAGACTTTTTTTTTTTTTGGCATTCAGTATGTCAAGATGTTACAGAAGAATGAAAAATAGATTAAGATTCAACCTGGTGCCCTTTCTCTCTTACAAAGCTGCCTTGAAATGGGCTTGCTCAATACAGCAGCAGCCTAGATCTCAAGTTTCTATTAAAAACTGCCTTGAAAATGAGGATCCTACTGCAAAACCCTTGGAGAAAAGGTGGAATAGAGACAGAGAAAAAGCTCTGCATTCACTTGAGCATCAAAGAGACACACAATCCTCAGACTGAAGCACTATAATTTCAGCAAATGACTGGCAACTGAAACAGAAAACAACAGCTTACTGCTAACCTCAGTAGAAACACTGATAATTCAGCATATTAAAGCCGCCTTTCAGCCTTACTAGTGACTCATTGGTGGGGAAACTGAGGCACAAGGCAATTTTTGTCATCAGCACCCAGGCCAGGAGGAAAAGAAAACCTTTCCTGGGTTGCTGGCCTGACTCCTTCCAACATAACACTGAATATTTCCATCCCTGTTGCATCTCCCTGCCCCCACAGGATAGGAAATTGTTCCAGCTGGTACCCAGATTGTCACCAGTTAGCTGAAACTGGATCCCAAAGGTGCAGTGGTAGAAGTCCATGACTCTCAATAGAAAGCCATTTCTGTTTTGTTAAATATAAACTGTAAACTTATTCCAATTTATTGGTCTTTTGTTTTGCTTTCATCACAGAATAAAACAATATTGAGAGCCTTCATATTTTCTGTATAAATTGGAAAATCATATATATCAGCCAATTCTCTGGTAACTGTATTATTAAGTCAGTAGGATACCACCTGCTTAGATCATCTCCTCTAAAATATTCCAGTAAGAAAGAGGAAAGCAGTGAAAAAAGGTGAGTTGGAAGGAGAGAGAACTTACTGTGAAGAATGCAGAAGTCTCTTTGACTGTTTAATAAATAAGAATGAATGCTGCTGTTTAACTAGATCCAGCCACTGAAATATCTAATTAAAACTGATGTGCTTATTTAGTTTCCAATTCATCACAGGTGGGCCCACATTAATGTGAAAATGAAAGTAAATTACCAGCATTTGGCAATCTCACTGAATGTCATTCACATTATTAGCCCAAATCTCAGAATGCATTTTAAAATATGGTTCATAGGTAATAATGTGCCTGAGAACCAGTGAAACCCACAAGTGTGAATTCAAACTGCACTGGGGGAGCTGCCGAATAATGCGTGTGATGTTCTGTACATAAGTGCCTTTAGGCAGAATGTTCTGGGGGAGTTTCACCCACTTTCCTACCACTAATACCAATTGGGAATGGTTGTTTATATTGGCCCCACTCCTACCCATCCCCCTCCAGCTAGAAGCTCATAATAACTTCAATCCATTTAATTGTAACCAGATTTCAGGCTCACACTCAGATCACGGAGACCCTGTGTGCTTCAACTGCAGTGTATTCAGCTTCATAAATGCAAAACAGAAAGGGAAAAATAGGCTTGAAAATAATGTGTCTTCCTAAAGCATTTGTTTTTCTTTTTGTAAATACTATATTCATAAATTTTACCTGTTATATGTGCTTGAGCTGGTTGGAAAAAGAAAACTAAAATACATTTGAGTTTGACTGAGAAAATCACTGCAAACCTTCAGGTTTGTAGGGATGCATTTAAGCCACAGGTTTTGATAAACTGAATGTTTACCCAGAGCTCAAAGGGGGGGCTATCCAGAAATATTTATATCCATTCAAATCCAGTTAGTAGGATTCTGCTAAACTGAAACCATGATCCATCTCTGTTTTTGTTTGGATCAATGTAACAAGCATCTCTTAAAATGAAGCACTGCAATCAGGGACTTACCTCAGAGGCTCCATGTCCATGAAATATAGTGATGCCAGGCTCTGGATCACATTTTTGAAGTTAAGACAATTATTTTCTTTAACATTTAATCTATTTATTTTCTTTAACATTTAATCACAGCATTGCCTTGAGTATTATTGGCAACTTAGAACTCTAACACATGGTTACTATAGTGAAAAGGGCAATTTCTATTTCTATTTCAAGACTTCAAAATAATTTTTCCTCTGCTGCTTTCAAAAACACCACTTTTCATTTTAGAAAATAATTGTAAAAATATTTTTACTGGATTTGAAAAATACTTCTTCAATCTTTTCCTGTTTTAATAGTCTTCCCAACTACATCTTTGCCCCTAAAAAGAGGAACTTAAGGGAATTTATTAAAATGTGGGTGGAGATTTATGGAAAAATTTCTTCACTAATCAATTGTTAATTGCAGCCAGTGGTTTTACTGGAAAAAACTGTTTTTTCCTTGGCCAAACTCCTATGTCAAGGCACTGCAGCCCCTTGCAAGCACCATTTTAAACACCGTCTCCCATTATCAACCACAACAAAACATTCCCAAGACCTGCACTGCAAAGCCAAGCAGGCTACAAAATCTCTCTTTAGACAGAGAAAGTGAAGAAAGGTGTAAGATGAGCCAGAGCACACAAAAGAAGAGAAAGGAAAGGGAAGAGAGGGAAAAGGGCTAAGAATAAAAATAGTGTGCCAAAGAGAAATCAGCAGAAACTTAGTTTAAGAAAAGAAAAAAATACACAAACAGGGATCTGATATCACCTAAATAGTCTGGAAAAAAAACCACTTTGTTTTAAAAGCAAAGAAACGAAGGAAATACGTAAAATGAGCAGATTATCCAAGGGATGTGGTGGAGCACCATTCTGTGTTTCAGACACAGTAGAACTGATCTCAAGGTGATGAGTTGCCAGCCAAGCGTTTCGGAGTGTGAGGTGAGAGCATCCTCCAGCCCCATCAGGAAGAGCAGTTGGGATGCTGCCAGTCTTCCAGCAGGATGAGGAGAGGACACCAACATCCCTAAGAATGCTGACTGAACAGCAGCTGGGGATCAGGCTTTCTGCCTCTACCCCACCACAGACTGTCCTTTCAAAGACTCATTTGCAGTACGTGTAAGGAGAGGAGGAGTAAGGCCAAGAAACTGGTGGGAAATAATAGGAAAGGAGTACTGTAGTTTGATGAGGATAATAACCTTTTTAACTGGTGTCCTATCATATTAGGTTCCCCATGAAATTATTTAAAACAGCAGGGAATCAAACATCCCCACATTATTAACCTCTAGCTCGTGCTTATTGAAGAAAATCAGGCAGATATTTTATGGGTGGCTTCCCAGAGGATGCCACACAGTGCAGCGAGGACCACAGGACCAGGCACTCATCAGCACGGTGATGAGGACATACCTCAGTGTCCCAGCTCTGGTGGGCTTGCTTCCACCCCCGTGCAAGCCCAGGTTGCCCAATAGCCACCACCATTCATTGCTCCCTGTCGCTTTCTGACCAGGTGCTCAGAGCACAAGGTTTCCCCATCACCTCTGGGAAAACAAATACCCAAAAGCAAGCGAAATCCTCAAAAGCAAAGTGTGTGCTGTGAACCACAACACAATGCCAGGATGACACCAGACCTGGCTGTCAGTCCCACTGCTCTATTAACTCAGCTCTTAACAAGCCATTTCAATATGGCTTTTTAGATGAAAACTAGTCTTGTGCTAAACATTTCAGGGCAAATATTTTTACAACCAAATTAAGACCATTTATGAAAAGAAGCAAAAGTTTCAATCCAGAAGCTGGCCAAGCTGGGAAACCAAAGCATTGCACCATCTTTCTTACATCACATCACTTGCATATCTTCTAATGAGTGACAAAAGAAATAAAAAAAGAAGCCACCTTCAAAAGCAGTTATTAGAGAAGTCTGTGAACTTACATCATCTAAAGACAGAGCTAAATCATCTGAATGATAGGCTCTTCCTACTTATTCACAAATTGTGTTGGGAAATAATTTAGCACCTTTTTTTTTAATTGTAGTCCTCCCTCAGAACAGTACGTTGCTTGGCTGAGGATCCACTGCTGGTTTTTTGTGTTTAAACATTCTATTTTACTTAAATGCTTTGTAGGAAATATTTTTTTTTTCTGTTGCCAAAAATTCTTTTCTTTATTCCTAGCAAAACTCATATGACTGTCTATTTTTCAAATGCTTATGCTTCTTGACTAAACATGCACTTTTATAAAATACTGAGGAATTTAGTACAACAGAAAGTCATTGAAATGCTACTTTGAAATATTTAAACCTTTAGAGGGCAGGTTTGGTTTTTAAGGGTTTATTTTTGACATTTGTGAAGATACACATACATAAATTAGTGGTAGCACTGAATTCCAGCACTGGAAATGCAGCGAAGGACCTTGGCGGTACCCCAACAAACAGCTGCTTGTGACGAGCATGCCTTCCCAAACACCCAGAGGAAGGTAGGGCATGCTGAAATGTTGGCTGAATATTCAAAAACATTGCAGAGAATAAACCTCACCATAAAGCAAAATGTGAGGAACACACTTCTGTTCCTAACATCCCTTGGGCAACACTGCAGGAAGGACCTGGCTGTACATTTTACACCTCTGCTATGTGCTCATACAAACATGTTCTTCTAAAAAACAAACAAAAAGAGCTTTATTACTATTTCAGTGTCTCTGAAATAGCACTGGTGTCCCATAGAAAAGAAGTATTTCCCATGTACAGCACGGCATAATCATCTTGCTGCATGGCGGGAGGTATTTGCCATCTCCTGAAGTGTCACTTATTAGCCCTGGTGGGACTACAACAGGCAAAACAACAGGATGATTCCTGTATGAGCAACCGGATGGTTCGGAGGTGCTGGGGCGAGATGAGTGAGCAACTTCCGATAGCAAATGCAGTTTAGCATTCAAATGAGAAGGGCAGGAGAGTTTTGTAGTGGTGTAGGGTCATTTCTGAGAGGTACATTATTGATCACCTTCGAGCAAAGAGATGCCTGTCAAGAACAAGGACTGTCGCTGCGTCTGGGGCTGCGCGCACACGCCATAATAAAGACGGATTCCTCCACAGAGGTTTTACAAGCCAGGTTTATGACCAGACACCATACAGATGTAATACACAAACACAGAGGAAGAGAGGAAAGGAGATAACAGTAAAATGAGCATGCATTTTTCATAATAGGCAGTAATTTCATAGCTTAATTTAATCAATGGTCTAACTTAGTGTGGTACCTTGCATTTCTCCTGCACTCATAAGTTTTAAGGCCTCATTAACATAGGATGTGTATGGAATATTTTATGGGGTCTTATTCCATTTTAAGTAGTGGCCTCAACAGAAAGTATTTACCAACCATCATTTCAGGAGGTGAGTTGTTCTGCAATAATTTACATTTTCTGTAGTAAGAGCAGTGAATGAGTGCTGAGTTGTGGACTGTGCTATGTGGCAAGTGCACACGAAGACTTTTAAGGATGTCCACAGCATGGTAATGTCTGACTTCCACTTACCCCTCTGTTACATCTGGAAAGGGCTTTGGGAACTGCTGGCAAAAAAGATGTTACAGCACCATAGATTATGAAGTGTTGTTGTAATAAAACCTTTGCTGCAGAGAAGAGGAAAGCACTGTCAGTTTAGAAGGTGAAGTTAAGCTCTAATCCTGAGGATGCAGTTTTTGCTGGGGAAGAGTGCTCACCATGTTTCCTTGTTTTCTGTAGAAAATCAGGCTGTGTGTGACTTGGCAATAAATCATTAACATGAATATATGTACAACGGACAGGTAATCGCCTTTTACGTTCGTATGCTGTCGTTATTCCTATTCTTACCTTCCATGCAATGATCTCCCATCTCATGCTTACCTGCACAGGCCTGGCCAAGAGACTGCCTATGGATATATATGACCACACACCTTTAATTTCATTTCAGAAGATTACATAACACATAAGGAATTTTTTAGTAGCTATCTTGATAGGCACGCAAGGCCCTTAAATATCGAAGGAGCAACAATCATCCTCCTACCTGTGTTGAGACAAAAATATATACTGATGCAACCAGAATTAATTTGGATATAATTGAAATTCATCATGCAAGTTCAAGATTTAAAGAAATTGAAGCAAACTCAAATCTGGTGCCAGCTGAACAGGGCAGCAGAGTTAAAGGAGAAATTACTTTGGCCCAAATATTTTGATGTGAATGCGCTGCTCTTGAAAGACACTGCATTAATGACATCGCTTTATTTATCCTAAAGATTACAACATGAGTGACACAGAGACTCCAGGGTAAGTGTTTGCATTCCCTTCATCATGTCCACTGGCATCTTTGGGCTTCCAGGTCTCACCGGCAGAGCCATCATCATTTTGTCAGGGTTCTTCAAAATGTGGGGACTTAGGCTCACAGAAAAGGAATGAGATTGTTTTGTAAGGGCTGCTGAAATACAGCTAGATGATAAAGTCTTTCCCTTGTAAGAGACCACAAAATCTTAGAGCTAAACTAAATCATGAGCACAGTAGAGGTGCATTTCTCCACAGGCTACCACTTTCAGCTGCAAGCATGGCTCTACTCACTTCATCTCGCCATTAGCAAGAGTAGCAATGGACTTGCAAGTTTCTGAATAATATCCCAAACTTCTAGAAACTTAGTTGGAACCAGGTCTCCCCTTCAATGAGAATATACTTGCTGGTCCTTTAACAACATTAACAATGAGGTTTTAATGAATACCACTTTATAGCAGAAATTTCATTTCCAATTACATTTCATCAGTCTTCAGTGCAACTTTTGGAAGAACCGTATTGATTTCTTTAGATTTGTTTTTTAGGAGATATCTCTTTAAGGAAATATGCATGAGCAATTACCACACACTTTGTCACAGACAAGTCTATAGAGTTGACACTGCGTGTGTTTGGTGTCTACACCCATGATACAGTGCAACAGAAAAATGTGCATGTGTTTGGCTTAGTGCTAATGCATCCAAGATCAGGCAGACAAATCAAAAGCTAGAAGCAGTAAGTCAAACACCCTGCCATGACATTTGTGTATGAAATTCAGCAAACTTTTTTGCACTTAGAGCAGAGGGAAAGAAACTTCCATGTGCCAGAGAAGTCATCCAGACACTCATTTTTCTACCATGGGGAACAATTCTTCACTCAAGGCTCAAAGCTTCTGTTTCCATGGGAATTTCTGTTTTCTGTAAACCATTTTGCTCAGTATTCGGGTCCAGCAGTTGTAAAATTCCTCCAGAGAAGTGCTGAACAGTACAACCCATTTTTTCTTTGTGTTTTCAAGATTTTCAGAAAGAACAAGACTAAAGAAACACAGAAGTGTTAGTCTTACACTAACTTTCGTGATGTTTTTATCCAGAGGATATCCATATCTATCCAGAGGATTAAGTCCATTATGTAAATTTTAAACTTTCCCACAATTTGAAAACATGAGATAGGATATAATCCCTTGTGATCATTAGGAAAATTAAGTACCCAATCTGAGATTATTACAATTTTGACAGAGAATTCCAGACCTCAGAATTTCTAGAGAATGCTATATATCCTTAGTCTGTGTTCCCCCTCCAGTTATACATTTTAAAGTATCTAAACTGGTATTTTGGCCCTATGCAGTATTTGTGATCTCCATCACTGGTGAGCTGTAATTATTACACAGCTGAAATAGTACTCATAGTACTCACTGGATAGTGCAATAAGCTGAAGAGTACAGTTTATTGCTGGGATTTTAACTAATTTTAAATCAGACTTTGAATTTAATGCCCACCTTTTCAAACAGACGGGTGTTATGTATTTTGATTATGTACTAGATGAGGTAGATGTAGCAGAATAGTACACACAAAATGCTTGGCTTCCTTACTTCCACGCATTTCCTCCTCCTTTTAGTGTTAATCATTCACCAACACAGACTTTAGCCCAGAATAATGTATTTTCAATTGAAAAAGAAAAAAAAAACACATCATCAATAGCATCCTTATTAACAATCTGCAATTACTGTCTAGTTACAGCACTTGTTCTGCTTTGGGGTGGCGTGCATCCCCACGCTGATGACGGTGATGATTGCAATAGCAAAGGTCAGGCTTGCAGCCTCTCTGAAGCCAGTCATCCAGACGATTACCATCATTGACAGTTTTTGCCAGAAGCACACTTATTGAAAGCAATGTGAATGCCACAAGGACTGTGTATAAAAATAGAGGAAAATTGTCTGCAGTCTTCCCTCATCTCCTGGTTGCCAATTGTAATTAGATCTTCAGGCTGCTTTGTAATCAGCCATCAATTCTGCAGTATAAAGACCTCCGCAGTAGAATATGCTCTCTATGTCTTTATCATCAGAGTCCTCCAGTCATTCAAATGGCTTACAGTATAAATATCTTTTTCATATAACTTAGAACATCCAGGGGAAAATGGGAAACTGAGTATACCAGAGCTGCTTCTAGCAGAAACTAGAAAAGAATATCGATTGCAATTACTGTGAACCATTTCCTAATGCAGCTCTATACATAGCAGAGGTACCAAAATAAGGCCAGAAAAAATCTTAATTTATACATATAATGTTCCACTACCTTTTGCCTTTTTCAATACATGGGATTATCTCCCCTCATACAACATATTTAATCTTTTGTGTATCACTAATTTAATATTCTTAATTTCAGTGTTTTGAGGGATCTAGTCTCAATTTGGTTCTAATGATATAAGCAAAAATTATACAAGTGACCTCTAAGATTGTTTTCACCTATATGTTGCATGATGTTTCTGCATCATTTTCTCTCAGGCAATAAAGGTTTTTATTACCTATAGGCCTTTGTTTAAGTAATCTGAATTACAATTCATAGATATGTTCATAATCCTTTGCCACTGTGTTTAGTTGTTAGATGCACACAAAGAAGAGTGTTCATTTTGTTGACCTATAACCTATGCTCTTTGTATTTATTGGTCTTAAAGGAATCTATATGGACAAAGACTCTGATTTGCACCTTTGCACCAGTGTCCTGGTTTTCATCATGAAGAATATTGAACTTTTTTTAAGTCCCTCTCAGTTAATTGTCTTTTAAAATGTTTTTAATATGGCAGAAATCTCTCTCAGCAATACATCTTCTACTAAGCAATGCCAGAAATTACAGCAATACACAATTTTTCTGTCTCTGAAAATGCTGTTCCATGCTTTATTTTAGAGGAACTCCATGTGAGTGGTGCAAGAATAGCTACTGTTGCATCTTGCAAAGCCATAGGCTACCAACACAACCCCCTGAGGAGATTTTCAGCCACTCTATAGCTACAGAGGACTTTCACCAGCAGAAGACTTCAGGGTACAAAGAAAAATTGTCTGTATCTGCTGGGCCTGGTGGTTGGAGCTGGCAAGTCCCCTCTCCATCTTCTCAGATGCTCATCCCATGAGTAAAAGAGAGATTCCATAGTAAGGACAGTTCTGGTCAATCTAGGCATAGATGCCCACTGCAATTTTGAAAGCTGTTTCTTTACTTAATAGGAATAATAATGATTTTGCGATGTAGAGTCAACACAATAATAATTATTTCTGCAATGGAAGTTCCTAGAACTTTTATCCTTATTTCTAAAACCATTGTCAAGAAAGAACTAGTGCTATACTCCTTTGATTTTACCTTGTCTCTCTAGATGAAGAAGATATTTCAGTTGAAGAGTTGGTGGCAAAACTTAAGAGTAAGACATTTAAATAATGTTTCATGAACTTTGGAAAATGCCTCAGGTGAAAATTCAGTTTCTATGCATTCCAATCTTCTTTCACTATGCCCATCTGACTCTCCAGATTCATTAACTGAGCAGCCACATTTTCTAGCAGGCTTCCTACAGTGACTGAAGTTTGCAACACATCTATTTCTGCATATAGCAATTCCAACACTTCTCAAAATGATCCTTTAAAGTCCAGACTTGTGGCAGATTGTCTTTCCAGCAGGACAGCACAAGATGGGCTCTGGTGTGTGTCTTGAGATGTAGTGGTAATGCACGTTGAAATAAATTAACTATTTATACAGAGCACTTCATCTCAGAATTGTATGAGCTATCTACCTCACAAACCATGCATAAAGGTATCAGCCTCCAGAATGAGACAAGGGAGTTTATACAGGTCAGGATCTTAGGTACTGAGAATGTACCATGCTAAGGAAACCTGATGAACTTGGGTGGTTCTGCATGCAACAGTGATGTTATTCGGACCACTAATTGTGTAAAAAAGTTTCCTGGATCAGGGATTAATGATTAAACTTAGGCAATGAAAAGCGGCCTTATACCTTGGTGCAGAATGCCTTTAGGCATGACTGGAATGCTCTGCTTTTTTTTGTTAAGAATCAGCAGTTTTAACCAACCTGTATTTCAACAGTCATAGATAGAATTAATTAGAAGAGAAAAATTCTCGAAGTTCTTCTAACTCCTTTCTTTCCCTCCATCAGTCTTACTCTCTGCTGTGGCAAAGTTATGAAAAATAGCTAGTTGGCAATTCTCTAGAATCACATCAAGTGAAAATATTTTAATAGTTTTGTTGTATTGTGACATCTAAAACTCACACTTAATGGTTAATAGATATAATTTTATTCTGTTTTTTTTCACCTACCTTCTCTCACACTTACCAACTGTAGGATGCAATCAGAATTGTTTCTTGCATGACTCCGGCTAGCTGAACCCATGTGACCTTTAGAGAAATGGAAGTCAGGGCAGTAACATGTGAAATTTCTTTTTTGTTCCTGTGTTTCTAGTATAAGAAAAACAAAACAAAACAGTCTAAGATACAGACTTAGTGCTGAGCAGCCAGGAGTTGTACTCTCAGAGTGAACTCTCAGTGAACATCCAGTTCCAATTCTTCCTTGTCCTTTTTTGTCAGGATTAATCATAAAATCATATAAAAGGTTGGGGAAGACCTCTTAGATCACTGAGTCCAACTGTTAACCTAACACTGCCAACCAAGTCTACCACTTAACCATGTCCCTAAGTGCCACATTTACACTTCTTTAAAATAACTCCGGGAATGGTGACTCAACAACTTCCCTGGGCAGCCTGTTCCAATGATTGACACCCTTTCCATGAAGAATTTTTTCCTTATATCCAGTCTAAACCTCTCCTGGTACAGCTTGAGGCTATTTCCTCTTGTTCTATCACTTGTTACCTGTGACAAGAGAACCCCACCTTACTACAACCTCCTTTCAGGCAGTTGTAGAAAGAAATAAGGTCCCCCCTAAGGCTTTTCTCCAGGTTGAACAACCCCAATTCCCTCAGTTGCTCCTCATGACACTTATTTAGACTTTAGACCATTCACGTTTCTCTGGATTCACTCCAGCACCTCAGTGTCTTTCTTGCAGGGAGGGGCCCAGAATTGGACACAGGAGTTGAGGTGAGGCCTCACAAGTTCTGAGTACAGGGGGACAATCACTGCCCTGGTCCTGCTGGCCACACTGTTCTTGATACAAGCCAGGACACCACTGCCTTCTTGGCCACCTGGGCACACTGGTGCCTCACATTTACCCAGCTGTCAACCAGCACTCCCAAGTCCTTTCCACTGAGAAATTTTACAGCCGCTCTCACCCAAGCCCTCGTGCACTTGTTGAGACTGGAGTGCAGGACCCGGCACTTGGCCTTGTTGAACCTCACACCATTTGCCTCGGCCGATGGATCCAGCCTGTCCAGATCCCTTTTGTAGAGCCTTCCTGCCCTCTAGCAGATCAGCAGTCCTGACCAGCTTTGTGTTGTTGCCTTCAAAATGAGCATGCCCTTGATCCCCTCATCCAGATTATTGATAAAGATACTAAACAAGACTGCTCCTGTTACTGAGCCCTGGAGAACACCATTTGTGACCGGGCAGCTACCTGGTATAACCCCATTTTCCACCTGTCCTGGCCATCCAACAAGTTTTTAACCCAGTGAACTGTGCACCCATCCAAGCCAGGAACAGCCTGGAGAATGCTGTGGGAAACTATGTCAAAGGCTTTACTGAAGTCTAGGTAGAAAATATCTACAGCCTCTCCCTCATTCACAAAATGGGGCACCTTGTAACAGACAGAGATCAGGTTAGTCAAGATCATGAGTTAAGGCTATCATTGGTACTGCAGTCCATAAAACACAGTGCCAAATTTACCAATTTTTTTAATGGGAAAGAACATTAAAGCAGCCACTTCTATATCTCTGGTAAGCTCCACATATTGTACAGACAGCTCTGAAGTTGCCTTTAGATCTGTCATATGGTGCAAACAGCTGTTGATGAGCCATGTGAACTGCTTTGACCTCCTGCATGCCATTTTCCTCTGGCTTCCCTTTGACTTTGAGCATGCGGCCTCTTTTACACAGCTCACAGGATTGCAAGGCAAAAGTTTTTTCACTTTTGAAGGGATCAGTGATTTTTCTTGGAGAATACAAATACAAATCAATAGCTTCTCATTTTGACGTAAGGGAAATGCTTTTTTTTCAATGAACTCTGTTTTCACCCCTGAGAATAGTACAAAGCAACCAGAAGAGGCTCCATTAGAGATGCACGGGGGATTTTAAGACTCTGCTTCACTTGCCCCCACTTCACATTGTCAAAACATGTAAAAACAAAGGATTTCATTTCACTTACAAAAGACATGTCAGTAAGTGTACAGCTTCAGAAGAAGTTTAATTACATGGTGAATTCACGGGTGACGAGGTGCAAGCATTTGTGTGTATAAAAACTACCTGACTTTGTATATACAAAAACACCAAGCCTTCAGAAGGATTTTTCCTTCAACACAAGAAAATGAGGTCTACTATGTCTCACATTTATTTAAGGTCAAGAACTCCACACAGATGAGCCCATAGGACCCTGGGCTGACTGAACAGGCAGCAGAATAAATGCAGAATGTGTCCCTTGAATTGCACATTCCCTTTCTCCTCCTGGACACCACGATGCTGGGTTTTTGACATGTATCTTTTTTTTAGGTTCATTTTATCTATTTAATATCTGACTGATTTAGCTAGGAAGTGAAGTCATCTTTACACAACATGCCTCAAACACAAAGCGGTCTGCCAGGAAGAAATTTCATCAGAAACCTCTGTCCTTTAAACACTTCTTGTAGAGAAAGAGGCAGCATGAAGCCATAGGAATAGAGCAGAGGGCTGTTCTGGGGAGCACTACCAAGCCAAGACCCTGGGCACAGCTGGAATTAGGAGCAATGGATTTCCTTGTGGGCACTTTACATCAGTTCAGGGAAAACGCCACATGCCCCAGCTCTGCCTCACCTTCTGCCATGGGGGAAAATACCCCAAGAGGTTTCAGTCCCAAAGTGCTCAAGTGACATATCCTATGCTCAGGACATTACTGAGCAGGATATGATATCAGATGCAAGTCTGGAACCCAAATTTTGCTCTAGTAACCTGTGTGGCTTGCTGAAATCCTGCAACTCTTACACAGGACCGAGCTGTTTAAGACCAAAGACAAAATTTGTTTTCTTTTGTTTAGACTTTACAGAGCTACATTTCATTTCACATTCCTTATTTGTACAGCAGAGAAGCAGATTGATATTTCAAAACCTTTTCCAAATGTTTATTTTAAGCAGTGATACAGGAACTCTGTATTTTTACATATGGTTAGTGGTGCTGTTTGCAAGTTATCAGTCATCAGTTTAACTTTTAATCAAATGGTTTAAAACATTTGTGTATCTTTGAAAGTTTCACACTTATTTAAGTGAAGCTTGATGAGTAGCAAAGTTTTAATTGAGCAGGTGTTCGGGGATGGATGCACACCTCCCTGATAGCCCTCCGTGGGGCTATCCCTGGGTAGCAAGACACTACCTGAGTGGCTGAGAGTGGCTGAGAGTACATGTAGCTGAGAGTAGGTGTGCTGACAATGCACCTTATTTAGTATAAAATCTCTAAAGCAAAAAAAACAAACAGGAAACAAGGACAGGCTTTGATGAATATAAAAGGTAAAAAGATAATTCTACAGCTACCATTACATATTACCCATACTGCATAAATTATTTTCTATTCTATTATAGAAATCTTCATACATTCAAGTTTCCTGGGTTTTTTGTTTTGCTATTGCCACTTTCTGATGATTGCCTTTGGTAGCATTACTTCATTTGAGTTGACTGTTTATTCCTCTGCTGCTAGAAACAACAGAAAAGGATGTAAATAGTGCAGGGAAATAATCTAAGCCTGGGGGTCTAAGGACCAGCATTTCTGATTCCTGTTTACTTCTCTCCATTTTGGGTCACATATTACCTGTAGTACACAGCCTTAGATACTTTATCCTTATTAGTTAAAATGTCATAGGTTTAGAGGCATACACGTTACACAGCTAGAGAGACAAGAACAGGTATGAAACATTCACAGACAGACACGAAGATTGAATTATACAAGCAGTTTTGAAGCCTTGGAATCAGTGTATGCATACACACACACAGACACACATACACATAATCATACATACACTTAAGTGCAAAGTGATATTAATACTGGGTATTGTTGTCTAAGTGACAGTAAAAAATAAGTATATGTCTGTTGCATTCAAAAGGCAGTACCTCTAATGAGTTAAAATATAAATACACCAAAAAGTAAAGATGAACAACAGATTTAACATAGGAAGAATTTAAGAAAACTTAACATGACAAAAATAAAATATATAAAAGTGGATCCAATTATTTAAAAGTTTTTTGATGTATACAAAATTCTAAACTATTAATAAATATATCTGATAAATAATTATGATAGTCTCCATATTTCTTTGTTTAATTCTCAGTTTTCTTGCAAGATCTTCTTGAAGTTTGGTTGTAATGGATCATTACGTCCATAATGTGCTCAATGTTGGAGTGAATTTTGAACAGTTTTTCGGCTGCATACTGTTTTCTTCCAGATAATTTACTGGATTAAAATTAGCAGTGTGAAAAGCTGTAGAGAAATCTAAATGCCTGCCAAATCAAAGAAATAATCACATTTTTATGAATATTTAATATCATAGTCATGGCAAATAAGGCAAGTAATTAGTACTTACCATAAATTTGCAAAGTATTATTTTATGTAAATGTTACATTCTACTAGTTTGATATGAATTATTCATTGTATTACCAGACACTGACACAAACCAGAAAACACTAAAATCTATGTGTTATTAGTTTACTTACCTTTAATGATATTGTTTAGAGGGTATTTTTCTGAGATTACTTTTTTTTCCCAAATGGGATGGAAACAAGAAGAAAGTCATTTAAAGTCACCTACTGCACATTCCAATATTGGAGTAATTCAAGATGCAAATCAACAAAATTCAAGTTCTTTCATGTGTACAGATGAAGAGCTCTCAGCTATGTCTCCGATTGCAAAGACTGCACAGGCGATTACTATTAATGAAGTATGGTAAAAGCTGTTTATAAAAATAATGGATGTGGGAGAAAAACACACATCTTTACAGATAACCTCCATAGCCCCTCACAGTCAAGTGGCAGAGTCCTTGGGTCAGGTTACTAAATGATTAAAAGAGAATCTAGCCCTGACTAAAACACACAATATCCAAATAGCACTTCAGCGCTAAAAGACCCCCCTTAGTTTTTCTACAGGTGTGGGTTGTCACCTGTCTTTCAAGGCTTGACTACTAACTTTTCTTGATTCCTACAAAAATCAGTTCATTTTCCTGATTTGTGATTGGCACCTACTGACCCCTGAAAACCTCAATCCTCATCGCGCTTCCAGAGTTAGAGTAAATTAAATAGCCAAAGTCAATTAAAACTCTTGCTCCATCTTAAATATAATCTCCTTCTCCTTCTGGTGTTAGTAAAACCTTTCACTTTATTGTAACTGGCAAATTTTCACTCCTTTAGAATCACCAATGTAGAGTTACTCAACACTAATTTCTAAAACATACACCCCTTTGCAATTACCTTATGATGTGAAAAATAACCAATCCTCATCTATCTTTCACCTACCAAACTATTTTATTGAATCTTGATGAGCAGCATCTGACTGTTGTTCTCGTAGAAAGCAAATCTTCTCCAAACAGTAAATCTTTTGGTCTAAATAAATTACATCCACTGCTTGCCAGCTTGCTCTATAAAAAACTTACCAAAATTAAAATCAGCTCATGCCATACACCCTCTCCATTGGTAAATCCATGCACATTTTCTCCAGAAATTTTGATCTACTCTAGTATTTATCTATCCTAGTATAAACCAATTAATTGTTCATGAGACTTTCAGAGTAACTGTTTCTGGAGCCAAATTCTCACCAAAAAAAATCTGGTATTTCACATACAATAAAAACCATATATTGGTCTTTTGGATCACAATTCAACTTAGACCTACCACAATACACTTGGCATCTACCAAGGGATATTACTTTCAGTGTCTGCTTCCCTCTTCACCTCTCTGCCAGTGTTTTAGGGCAATAGGGTTCACAGTACACAGACAAAAAGTAAATATTCTGTTTCTATTTCTTTTCAAACTTCATCAAAGCAGCAAAGAGTTTTCTTGTCCTAATAGAACTCTAAATAATGAAAATGTGAACTACCTACATACAGTAAAAAGCAATATTTGGACAGAGCTTGGAGCAACTGGAGGAGTTGTTTTATTCGTGGTAAGTAAATCAGATTACAGGCTGGTAGAGGTAGTTCTTTCTGAGCCTTGGGCACCTCTGAATGGGGAATTTGCAAGTATGAGCAACACTGGTCTAAATTTTGTTTATTTTATTTGAATACAGCTTTCCTTATGCAATCTTAACTCTGTGTTACTCGTGCTTTTCACTGATTGGTATCTAGAGTTTGTTCAGCAAAGGCAACCTTTAGCCTCTCATGCTATCACTACAATGTAGGCATGATTTTGAGTAATGTCATGCTAAGGCACGCACCAACCAGAACATCTCTGCAGCTTCTGGTGCATTTCACAAAATTAAAAACATCCCATTTCCAGAGAACCAAAATACAAGGATTTCAGCTAGGGAAGAAGATGAATATCAGATATGGCTTCATAAAATGACCTATTTCAAAGTACAGAGGAAAAGGTGATGTTACTATAGCTCCTCACTATGAGTTCATGGTTTCATGCTGTACTTGGGAAAGTGCATCAAGGAACTGGCAGCTAAGCTTCCAGTATTAGAAGCAGTTTTAGAAACCACAGCTCAGTATCCCCCATTTTAAATAAAAGCTTGCCAGCTGGCAAGTGGGAGAGAAGGATAGTTCTTGTCCTTGTGGGTGGTTTGGACTGTGCACCACCTAAACCATCAGTCTTTACCCTAACAAAACTCTCATCAGTCTTTGGAATTTTCGTGTTTTCCCTTAAAATCACCCTTGTGTAACCTATTTTATTTAGATCCAAACTTATTTCCACCTCCAAGTAAGCAAGTTAGCAGGGTCTGTAGAAGAGCATAAAGAAACAGATGCAATGATCAAAAGCTCACACTGAGGAATCCTTCAATCCCTCTTTTACCCTTTGGTATGGACTCTCCCTCACTCTTGCACCCCACTCTGGCCTCATCTCCCCTGATCATAATGATAAGCAACATGTGCAAAACATCCAATTAAAAGCAAAATTTAAAGTGATGATAGAGAAGAACACAGCACAATGGACAGCAAAAATGTGGTTCACATAAATGTTTGGTTTTAGCTTTAATATTTTAAACAAACATTTCCTTCCACTTAGACTCATCCTAATCTGCAATCTCCACCTGGTGTTTTTCAAACCAGATGGAAATGTAAATTATTTAAAATCATGAAATTCCATTAGCAGTTGGGCTTAAGTGCTTAAAAAAAAAAAAAAGAGGAAGAAAGATAACTTTTCAGGGTTCCAGAAGGCGACTGCGCCACCCATTGTGTGGCTGTGGCCACGGAGCAGGGTCCAGGAGTGCTCTGCTCCATGCATGCCCTGGATGAGCTCTTAGCACTGGTGGAGAAGCCCTAGATACAAGTCGTGTCTGAGATTTGCACTGCAGCAACACCTGCTGCTCGCTCATTCCCACAGCAGAAAGAGTGTGACCCCTGGAGAGCCTGCAAAGCAGACATCCATTTCACCTCCCAAACCGCTTCGAGCAATGCTACCTACTTTGCTTCTGTTCAGTGGAAAGAAAGAATTTTCCAAAAATGTTTGGTTTTTTTCCAAAGTGCAACAAATGCCCATGGTGATGTCTGTTCATTCCTGTTTCTATCATAAAAGCCTGTGAGGAAATCCCATACAAGGCACATGCCTGCATGAACAAATACCACAGTGAAATGAGAAGTACCACGAGGAAGAAAATACAAGCCAACTTCATCTTTCTATATGCAGGATTTTTTTGGCCATGACAACTACTAACAAAAATTACATTTGGAGGCATGGTGTTCTTTTATTTCTCCTCTTTATTGAGGCCTTGTACAAAAGGTGACTAACAAGAAGCAAATGCTGATGCTGTATCAGGTGACTCACAGCTCTCAGGTGCATCACAAGACAGGAGCCTACAGCCACTAACACCAGCAGGCTGAGTCACAAGATCTTCCCAGCTCCCATCTCTCTTCCTTTAAGTTGATTGAGTTCTGCCAGCCAACATCACCCTCTGCTGAGCTCCCTGCACAGCAAGAAATCAAGCAGAGACCTGTTCACCACTGGCTGAAAGACGTTCTTCTTACATCTTCAATATCGGGTTTTGTGAGATGGGAGCTCTCTGACTGATTACTGTTTGTTAGGATTATCTTGTATTTGGCCACATGACACTATAAAAAGTATCTCTAAAGCTCAATTATATTAATTAATGTATAAGAACTTTAAAGCATATGCAAAATGTGGGAAAAGATATACGTATATGAATATATCCAGTGCTATGGGCATATTCAATTCACACTCAGTGGTAGCCTATATACATGTACGGTTTACAAAATCCACACCAGACATACCCATTCTGGCTCTGTTAAAAACCCCAGTTTTTAAGAAGCATACTATTTTTACCCAATAACTAACCTCCCAACTTCAGCCAGATGGTAACCACATCTCCATCTTTAATCCCACTTTCATGGACCAAGGAAGTGGGCTGGATTTATTAATTGTTCACGGACTGAAATCACTGAAGGAGACTTAGGCACTCTAACTCCTGTTTGGCTTATTATGAATCCAGAACTCTGTGAGAGATGGCTGTGGGCCCGTTGCAAAGCAGGAGAAGGATTTGGTGCTTGTGAAGAGAATTCACAAGTATCAGCACACTGAATGACTGTTAATGCACCTCTTACACCCTAGGTCTCTCAGAGTACTGACCTGGTGCAAGCATTCCCCTGAGCTGGCACAGATCTCTCTGCTTGGTTTGGACCAGACATCTGAATCCAGGTCTAGTCTCACAGAAAATGACTATATAAGAAATCTTGTCATACAATCAGAGGATACAGCAGATTGTTTAGGGCATTGGATATATGGGTGGCAAGTGAGCAAGGAGCTGGAGTCCCAGGCTTGATTTTAAGTTCTTTGACTGAAGGTGGTGCCAATTCTATGAGCTTGGCCTTCTGTTTGCACATTTCCTAGTCCAGTATGAGTCCTGACTGCTGCAAGTTTATACGCTCTGTGAAACTCAGACAAGCTGTGTTTAATAATGATCATATTTACTGTGGAAACAATCACTTTGGATATTTTCTTGCTTTGTTCCCTCACACCAACACTTGTGCAAATCGTCTATGCCTTTGGTGCTTGGACCAATGTAATATAAAGACTTCCCCAGAAAATCTTGTACCTTCCTCTTACCTCTGAAATGTTGGCATACTGGTTAAGGAAAAAACCTCCTGAGTCACAGATATGACCCTCTACAGGGTCTACCTACAATTCCTGGTATTTCATACCATTAGAAAAGAAAACTCTTGTTCATAGGGGAAAACCTTACTAAGTGTTGTAATACTAAAAGCACCCAGAAGTGGCAATGTAAACAATCCAAATTTCAGTGGCTCCAAACGAATTTCAGAGCAGCTTCCTTACGGAACAGAGGGCTGGTTATTTCATACAGCTCTGCTCTTCACTGCTCTGCTCCTTTTTCTCGTTGCACCATTTAAATTCTGGCCATGTGCTTATCATGGCTTTTCCTCTCTCTGATTCCAAAGAATGAGCCTGGGGCTTCTGATCAGGATGGAGAAGCAACGAGAAAAAACATTCCTATAACAAGGGGAATCCTGTCAACACATTTAAAAATAAACAGTATGTTAAAGGTACACCTATTTTATTTTTTGTATTTGTTTATTATTTTTGTATTTTGTTTTGTCTATTTTTTTTATTTTTGTATTTGTTGTAGTTTGGGCAAAGAATATTATATTCACTGTATGGATCCTGCAGGTGATAGCTCTTGTTGCACAGAAGTTGGTGGGATTAAATGTCCTAGAGTTTGTTGAATTCCTCAGAAGGGCTTTGCAGCCTGCATGAAGCTTTCTTTTATGCCACCAGGAACATCCAGGTAAGTCAGTTTAAATCTAGCTAGGATTTGTGTACTGCAGTCAGCTCAGCTGCAGAGTAACTGCAGTGTAGTGTCTCCTCCCATGCAAAACAAGTGACTCTATGTTGTTAATTTTCTATAAGCTTGCATACCCCACAGGTAGTCCAAAATTATCCTGCTTCATGGAAAGAAGTCATCAGCCATCTGCACCAGAGTAAATGGCACTCAGTGTGAGAGAGGTCCCAGCTAGGAGCAAGACTTCCTCTTATTCTCATCTGAGGCTTTTCCTCTTCTCTTAACAAAACCCAGAGAAGCCATCAAAAAGTACTCCAAAATTCCTGTAACTTTATATCCATATAAAGCTTATTTTGTACTCTCTGTGTAGAAGAGCTTGCAACATTTGGGGGTGTCCTGGGTTGCAGTGTATTCTATTACCATCCCCATCAGCTGTTGAAATCAGGTGGGGCAGTGTTTCCTTGCCTCCTCCCCCCAGACTATCTTTCTGTTAATTGCCCATCATTGTCCTGCCGCCTGACTCAGAGATAACTCCCTCCGGACTATCTTCTGTTAATGAGCCTAATCAACACTTTGCCTCATGACTCGTTACCCCATTGTGAGATGCTCCACCCAGAGGGAGGAACCAAGCATCCCATCGTGGATATAATCTGGGACTCTGAACACCAGAGACACAGGCTTCCCACTGGATTTCCAGAGGACAGGAGCTACACAGCCACCACTGGACTTCCTGAGGAAGAGCAGACTGTTTTACTACAGGATCACTGCTTCAGAGGACTGCAGCCACCGTTCTACCAGACTGCTACCACCACCCTGCCTAACAGGGTGTCAGGTTGTACCTTGACTCTGTCAGTTTGACAGTGTTTTCTTTTACCTTTTTTTTCCCCTTTTCTTTAATTTCCATTAAATTGTTATTCTGACTTAGTGCCTCCCACTGGTTTGTTTTCAAACTAGTACAGGGGGTATTTCTCTTTTGGGGGTAGGAGCCTCCAGAAGTTCAGTCAGCTTGGCCACAGCCCACAGGGGCAAACTCTGCTGTGGTTCCTTCATCATCATCCTACAGATGATGTCAAAGGTAAAAAGGCAAAAGAAGGTCCAGCACAGGTTGTACCGTCTATCACCTTGGACTCAGATTTGCAGAAAGAGAAAGCTTCTCTCCACTGCTTTAGGGAGATCAGAATTAGGTAGGGATTCCCCTGCATCCCATGTGAATCAGAGGGCAATACAAGTTGGATGAGTCATCCTTCTTAAAGCAGGCACAGCTATGAGATCAGATGATGTTACCCATCACACACAAATTCTAAGAAATTCTGTAAACATCCGAGTGGAGAGGTAACCCACCCTCTTCCATGGCTTCACTGTTCTCATGGTGAAACACTTTTTCCTTGTATCCACTAGGATACAATTTTCCTTTAGTTTCTGTCCTTCCAACATCTCTTGTCCTTTCAGCACACAATGCTGTAAATTCCTGGTTCCATCACCTTGATAAGCCCCTCATTGATTCTGGTACACTTTTGAAAGGTCCCCCAGAAGCCGTGTCCTCTCAAGGCTGAATGAGGCCAGTCCCCTCAGCCTCTCGTCACAGGACAGGTGCTCTAGCCCCTGACAACCTCAATGGCCCCCTGCAGAATTTGTTTTGGTTTATTGATCTCTTACTTGTGTTGGGATGCCCAAAACTGGATTCATTAACTAAGCCACTAGGAAGATCAGAAGGAGCCAAAGCAGGGAGACATTCTGAGAACTTTCTACAGCTTTGACTGGGCATTTCCCCACACTATTTTATATGTTTCAATATGAAACCATAAACGATTGCACACTCAGGATGCACTAAGTTATCCCCTTCTGGCTAACAAGAAACCAGGAACCAACAGAATGTACACATCTTTTTCCTGTGTGGCCTAGTTGTGGCCAGTTAGGAACTTGCACACAGCAGGTCTCACCAGTTAGCTGATGCATAAAGCCTGTTAACCTTCAAGTTTAGTTTATCTGCTCAGTCTGGTTTATCTGACCAACAAATGCAAATTAATTTCAGTATTGTCCCCCTGTCTCCTTTTCTGCATTGCCTTTCAGTTCTTTATTCGTCTAAGCCAGCCAAATCTTTTCTTCCTCCTTCCCTTGCCGTTTTCCATTCTGAAACTCTGTGGTAATTCCTGCGGCAATTGTCAGCATCCCCTTACCCCCACCATGCAATTTGAATCTAATCCATTTCAGTGATAGTCTTTGTGGATCAGGGACCACTAGCCACTTCAATTTTGACCAATGTCTAGAGCCAGGAGGCTTCTTGGTTTTCTGATTGCCAGTTACATAAGAAACACAATTATTCATAATAACAACAAGAGATGTTACAAATTAAGCGTATGCATTACTATGGTTGTATCTTTAAGATAGGTCCAGTGCAAGGATGTTAAGGGTGGACTCCTGTTCAGATTAAGGGACCTGAATTTAGGTGTTTACAAGTGCAGCACTGACCTAAACTCCTATTACAAAAAGTGGATAGTTAAAATAGTTAAGGTTGTGAGCTTCCCACATACAGCTCCAGGCTTTTTTTCCCACATAACCTGCAGGCTATTTTTATCTCAAATCAAATCCAACCTGAGGAGTTAAAAAATGGCTTTATATAACTTAGAATTTTCTTTTATTACTACTTTTATTATTCTATATCTGTAGTATAGAATTACTACAGACACAGGAAAGGAGGACCAAAGTTAAGTAATTACACTTTTTGGGCCAGCTCAAGTCTCCCAGTGGCTTGCTCTGAATACCAAAACTTGCTGCCTTAAGATGTTAAACGCAGCAGACCAGCTGATCAGCTCCTCATCAGATCAGCTCCATTTAAAAATATTTCTCACAGCTCCCACATGCTTTGCATTTTGCTACAGGCCAGCTGTGGCAGAGGAGTGCAAGACCCTCCAGAGGCCTCCAGCACACCAGGTTCCCCAGTCCTGAGGGCACATCAGTGAACACAGTGGAGAGTCAATCCCCACCTGGGGCAGCGAGTGGGGATCCCTTCCACCAGCAGGTCCCAAGGAGAACATTGCCAACAAATGGAGGCAGAAAAAAGCTCCCATGTGAAGGGGTCAGGCTGAAGCAGTTGGCTGGGGCACAAGAGCAAGGGGGGAAATGCATCCTCTCCAGTAGTCACTGTGCCGTCTTTTTTTGTTTTCTTCTTTGTTTGGATCCAGGGCTATTCAGGTCCAGATGAGACCAGGTTCAGAGCCAGGGGACTGAAGCAGTTTCCAGTTAAACAAAAAACATTCAAAGTTAATAAACAATTCTCTGCAAATGGCAAGAAATAGATTCATGCATTAAAGCTGCATTAAGAGAGCAAAGAGAAATAATTCTCTCTGTCTGCCACAAGCTTCACTTTAACTGAACACTGTTGGGAAAGGAATGCTGTTGGTCCCCAATGCAAAGGTGGAAGGGGTGGGAAGGTTACTTGGGGAGAAGAAGAAATCACTTTATTTCTATCACGATGCAGTAAGATATAAATACAATCAAAAGGGGTTAATCTAATCCTTTTGTGAAGCACTGAGTCAGAGAACAAGACAAAAACAAATCTGTGATCTGGAACTTCCTGAGCACCCACTCAGGGTGGATTAATGAGGAGTACACGGCTGTGAAATTACGTGCCCTCTGAGTCAGGAAAATGGTCCTAGTGGTGCATGACCTTGAAATGAGGGGAAGCAAACTTCACCTGATCCACAATTATAAAGACCTAAAAGGAGGGGGACTAAGGAGGAGAGAGAACACATTAAAAGCCAAGAAAATGTTTCTGAATATGAAACCAACAAAATACTAAACAAACCCAAGGCTTGAAAGATGAATTAAATGTAGCAGAAAAAAAATCCAGAGGCTTTAAAGGATACTGGCATTAGTGTTTGAGCATTACAAGGAAAGCTTGTCCTCTTTATTTACATGAAGTGGATATTTTGTTGCTGTTGTTATGGACTTAGCGATGTTTGTCTGCCTTCAATTTTCTCTTTGCAATGAAAAATTGTTGTGAGATGATTTCTAGTCTTAGCTGCTTTACATGACAGTATTATCAAGGATTCATCAAGAGGCCATCTGTCGAATTTATGAAAAAAAATGCAAAAACAAAACAGATGAAAAGGAAAGAGCAAGACAGAGACTAGTCCAGGGGACGATAGATGTGGCAGCATGTGCCTCAGTGTGAAAATTACAACATTTAAATACTGTAGAATAAATTACTGTGCCGAAAAATTAGTGATGCTCTCCCACTTCAGATTCTCTCCTTATGATGAGAACATAATGAAATAGATCACAGACCAAATCATTTTTTCCTGTGGCTATTATTATATTCTAATGAAAAATTAAAATGGGGTAAAGACATAAAACCTGTAAGGGAATCAAATAAGCTAAGCTACTGAGTCATTTCTTAGGTACATCCAAAATGTACAGCTGATGTGGAAACAATAAATTCATAGCTTTTTATGTGTGTAATCAACTGATCTCACCCTGTTTCTCTTATCTTCTTGCATCTTTATTGTTGGTATGTGTAGACTCAAATACATGCCTGTAACATAGAAAAAATAATGGAGAGGCAAAAAAATTTATTTGTCTTCATTAGAACTCGTTGAATTGCATAGCAAAGTAAGTAAAATATAAACATCTATTCCCAAACAATATATATTGTGTATAAAATTCACTATCTACTGTTTCCTAACCACATTGATACCTATGTTTATGTACTGTGTATAAGAAATAAATTTGAATCAAACATGGGCTTACTGAAATCAGGCTGTTTGGATTTAATCAGAATCTAAGCGTTTAAGTCAGCTTGTAGTGTATTTTTAAAAATTCCATGTCTTTCCTAGCATCTTCTTTCCCCTGGCTTTCTTAAGGAATGCACTTGAACTTTTGTGAAAATTTGTGATAAGCTAAGAGGGAAATACCACACTGATTATTGTACAAATTCAGATTTTCAACAACCTTTCCCCAGACAAAATTTGTATTTTACTCATTATGTTTAAAGCTATGGAAAGCCATCCACCAGGCTATACCCATAAAAATGCAAAAAATCAGAATTTGTCATGCCATATATTCTTAAACATAACTGTAATACATAATGAAAAATTTGACTTCTCTATGTCCACACAGGGAGAAAAACTAAGAGGAAAAAAGGTTGATACTGCTTTTATACCACAATTAGAAAGACACTCACTATAGTTAACTCTGACTTTCTCCACCAAAACCTCCCCCAAAAGTAGGTGACCTACCAATGATGACCTATCCAATGATGATTTTCTGCACATGAGAGAAAGAGCAGATGAAATTGCCCTCAAGCTTCATTAAAGACCTTCCTAAACTATTCCAGTTTATGTGTCAGAAACCAAATTCTGCACTAATTTCTATGAGTTCCAATTTTTAACTAACAAGTAAAGAAAGGCTACAGCTGGAAGTCCATCAAACAGTCCTCAAGCACACAGTCATTTAAGTTAGATGATGAACATTCTTGGTGCAAGGAGAAGGCAACATCCAAAAATCTTGAGTTGACTTGAAAAAAATGCACCAAGATAATCATTAATTTTAACATAATTGAATTGGGAAGATCATCTTGATGCATCAGTAATTAAATGACAGCAAACATCATAAAAGTAAACTGTGCATATATCTTAATGGCACAGAGCAAAGCAAAACTACTTACGAGATCTAAACTCTGTGTCCTTCCAAAACTACGATACAGTTTATGGCTAAAGACCATTATATCATTCACTGTAGCCTGGGGAGACTGCATTAGGGAGAATATATAAGTTTAGCCCTGAAAATATATGCTTACTTTTTTAACTTTACTCGTGAGGGTAAGCTCACGAATTTCTGTTGTACTTGACCCAACTGTAAGGGCAAGCATATACAAATCCCTCTGAAAGATGGGCCATAAAATTTACATTCTGGAAACTTTTTTTAATGCAATTATGCAAATATTACTATCACGTTATTATGCTTTAAGGATCAATTCTTTAATTATATAAGCATCAGTATTCACTTGACAACTGTGATGCAATTACAAGCAAAAGAAGAGCTGGTTATGCTGGGTGGGGGATAATTAAGTAAATACTTATTCTGTGATGTATTTTCTTTTGAATCTACTCAAATATTTGAATATTAAACAAGTCAGGAGAACGATTCTCTGACAAAAATCTTTTGTGCAGGACTTTCCTTCTGATTTAAAAGAAGATTGGCATGTGAACACCAGAGTCAGTACCTTTTTTGAAGAAGGAGATGCCACGCAAATGCAGTGAACCCAGAGCTTCTCAGGGATCAGTAATCTTGCTTGTGAAAATTAACAGAGAAGAAACCCACAGCAATCAAGCATATTCTATCACATATACTCTATTAACATTTATGATATGGCCAAGTATTTAGATAAAGATTGTGCCATAGTAAAAGGGAAATAAAAAAACTTGTGGACAGTGATTTTTGATCCTCACTTCACTGCATCTCTAGGAATAGTTCAGAAGCAAAAAATGGCATCAATGTCCTCTGTGACTAGTTTTTTAAGAATCCAGCTGCCTTGTTTAGAGCTGGCCATTTCTTCTTCTCTGCATTTTCCAAGAAAAAAAAATAAAGCCTTTGCCCGAACCAGTGTGAGGACCAGATCATGCTGAAATAGCACAAGACTCCTCCTTCAAGTTTCAAGGGAGTGGTGTTTCTCACACAGATGCAGAATTCTGCAGACATCCAGCTCAATTCCTGCTCTTGGTAGATCATTTAAGTGTTTCGCCCATGCCAAACCATTATCTCTGTACTGTGCAACAAAACCTAATAGTCATACACAATAACAATCAGCAACAACAAAAATTGACATACAAGCACTGGAGGTCCAGTTTCATCAGGAGCAGAGAATTCCTGGTAACTCAAATTAATTCACTGGGCTCAAAGGCAGTCGTTTCACTGGCAGCAGATTTACCACAGAGGCTGTGGTCCCATTTTTGGGAAATGGAGAGCTTTTGTGCCACTCTTCACCTGTCCAGAATTGCTGGCGCCTCGAGAGGAGAATTATGCTGGGGCAGGGCTGTGTGGGAGAACATGAAAACACATTCCATTAAATTAGTTATTCAAGTGTGTAACACTGCCATGCACAGAAGTCAATTACCCTGATAGCCCTGCTCAGCCCCACTCCCTATCACCATATGACTGAAGATCCATTGTATAATAATATCCTGCAATAAGGTGTCAAGAAAGGACATTAGGGGTCTCTGAAGCAATGAGCATTAACTGGGTGCAATATTTTCCTGGGTCCATTTTATTGGGATAATCCCTGAACTATTCAAATACATGAACTCCCATATGAAACGGGTATCTTTCCATCTGCACAAGCTCCGTTACTGACGAACAGGCTGGAAATATATGGGAAGCTACGATTGTTTAAATAACTGTTCCATAAAATAAATAGTAAGCACACAGCTCAGCATTTCAAGAGCCATAAAATAAACCATCATCAAAAAAGCTTATTTTATGAACCCATAAATCACCTGAAAATAAACATTTTCTTCATCTTCCTGTGTTTTAATAAAAAATTCCCTTTTTTACTCACTCAATTACAATATCACTATCAGTTCAAATTACAGGTCAAAGATATGGGGCTTAATGTATGTACAGCCAGTTCTCTTCTCCTAATAACCTGTCATTCCCAGGATTTGAATGTCAGAACAGAGCCTGCCGTGGTAATGCTACCCGGCAGCACAGTGATGAAAACTTTGGATAAATCATGAAGAACATTCCAGATCCAAATCATCAGAAGGTTACTGGGGAGAGCCTTTCATCCCACTCTGACCCCTTGATCTGACAAGTGACACCTACAAAATGAACAGCTCTCCAGCTTAAATTGTTTAACTGTAGCCTGATCAGTTTTATTATCTTGCTAATCCGGATATCAGCCATTTCATCAGAATGGAAGATATGCATATCATGAATTATTTTGACACCAAGACCTTTTAATTTTTGCCAGCAATATTTCACTACACCAATCAGGGCCTGCAGTCAGTGATGCTGTTCGCCTCCTGGGATGTCAGAGGACAGTGCACTCCTGACAGCACCAAATCATCTGAGAGCTGTAACGAGCTATTGCTGCAATTATTATTATCTCTTGTAGCCATGCATTTCATTACAATGCAGGCAGACAGAGGTTTCAGTTTTGGGCCACTCTTATTTAGGAATCTCTGCCATTTTATGGGCTGTAGGGCTCTGTAGTGTAATTTCTTTTCTCCTCAGTAGACAAGGATAGGTGAATTTCTAATAAAAACAAAACACTAGCAAGGTGCTGTAGAAAGAGGGAGCACAATACAGTACATTAACCAGCAGTGAAACAGCTTAAATGGCCCACTTGTAGTTTATGAAAGCAGTGGTTAATCAGCAATATGGTTTGCTGCAGAGAGAAATAAATAACAGTTTATCTTTAAATACATATATATTATCCTTTTCCAAACTACCCACTGCTCAACTTTTTTGAAGGCTAGTACTAAATCTTGAAGGGACAGATCTATGGCTTTTAGTGAATTTTTTTCTGCTGCTTCATAAAAAAACCCTAAAATATTTCAGCATATATGCCTGGTTTTTCGTCTAAGCAGCTTAGTGGCATTATTGCAAAGCAGAGGTATGCAAACAAGCATGTTGGAGAGAAAGGGGAGAGGAGAGCTCTCAACTAAAAATGAACTAGAATTATAAAAATTAAAAAACTAATATTCACAGGTAGAACACACCATGTCTTATGAGAAACAGCTGAGGGAGCTGGGTTTGTTTATTCTCAAGAAAGAGGAGGTTCAGGGGGGACCTCATCGCTCTCGACAACTCCCTGAGGTTGTGGTGAGGTGGGGGCCTGTCTCTTCTACCATGCCTGCAGTGAGAGGACCAGAGGAAATGGCCTTAAGCTGAGACAGGGGACATTCAGATCAGTCAGATACACGAAAAACTTTTTCACTGTTTAGGTGGTCAGGCATTGGAAGAGGTTGCCCACAGAGGTGGTGGAGCCACCATCCCTGAAGGTGTTCAAGAACTGTCTGAGTCTGGGTGATGGTTTAGTGGTGTAGGGGTTACAGTGTAGTGCTGGGCTGATGGTTGGACTTGGTGATCCTAAAGGTCTCTTTCATCTTGGATGATTCTCTGATTCTGTGACCAGGGGTTCTTCCCAGAGAAAGCACCATCACCATTTTACTTCTTTCTTACATCTAAGGATAAATGGTGGCCCAAAAGACCTTGTCCGGATGACCCGTGTTGAACGTCCTTTGCAGGGTATCACCAGCTTCCACAAGAATTATAAAAGAAAAGAAGATGACAAAATGTGAGATGACTCTTTCTCTTCGGGAATTCCTTTTTCTCAGTTTCCCTTCTCCTTTTCAAACCCACTCCTTCTCAATGTTTAAGCTACAAATTATATAATTTCATAATAGAAAAAAATAACCAGCAAAACCAGGGATATAATTCACCAGTTTCATTTCCCCCGTGCTTTTTAGTAATGGCATGTAATACAATGAGTAAAAAACAAATAGGAAACGTTCTATTAAGTGTGAGGGGCACAGCCAAGCTCCTGGCTATCTGTGGACACATGATAAAACACTGGAAAGTCAACCACACATTCAGAGAATCTAAAACTAAGTTACTACTGATGCAGACAGAAATTGCTGCTATATTAAATAAAGATTTGAAGAGACAAATTTAAGTGTAAACAATAAAAAAACTACTTCACACCACCTTTCCCCATGAAAACTACATGATGTCTTCTTCTGTGCTGAGGTTTTTAATTATGCACTTTCTGTATTCAGCCATCTCCTCCACATGTATAGTTTTTTTGACAGCAAGAGAGACGAAGTTCTGAATATTAAACTTAAAGTAACATATTCTGCCTCATCACTTGTGTAAAGACAGCTGATATTGCCTGAGAGTTTGGCACCAGGGGCCAGGCACCATATTTTCAGCCACCCACACATAAACCCTTTCAATACAATCACTAGCAACTTGACTGTGAAATTTCCAGACATTGATGGCTAGCAAAGACTAATAACAGTGCTCCTGTGATGGACTCCGTCATGAAGATGCAGTTCTTCAGCTTTTTGATCCCATCTGTGTGATGCGAAGAGAGCAGGGAAGAGTTTGCCTCAGCAAAGATAGGATAGTGTGTCCAAAAAGGAGCAGAGCAGCACACCAGGGTCTGTAGTGTTGTGTTTATTTACAGATGCCATGCAGTTTTACTTAACTCCCTTGTTAGTTAAGGGTTGCTGATCCTACAGACTCTTACACATGTGAGCAGTTCCATCAAAGTCACTGGGATGTGCATGAATTAAGATTCCTCTTTCAAGAAAGGCTTAGCAGGATCAAGGCTGGTCCTTGTGGCTGTTGAAATCTTTGAGATTGACTCAAAGGAGAAGCTAAATCCACTCAGCCCTAAACAAACTGGAAGATACTTTCTGGTGTCTCATGACCCATCTCAGTCTCTCTTTGTCTGGTAAGACAGTCATTCATACCTCTGAGGGACTGGCTCTGCCAACCAGTGCTCGTGATATGCAGTTATGGAGTAGGAGAGCTGGACCACTTTCCCAGAACAGGTAATGTTGCTTAGCACTGAAGAGCATCTCAAGGCACTGACATGGACAGCAAATGTTGCTTTATTGCCTGAGGGTCATGATGCCCCCCTGATCTGCAAGAGCTGGCCCATGGGTGACTTGGAACTAAAGTCTCCAAGTCACCCACAAGTGACTTGATTAAAATGGCAAGCATCATCCCTCTCCTCCTCTCTTCAACTGCAAGACTTCAGAAAACACCTTTTTTAAGTTGCTGCACTTTGCAGGTCCTTTAACACGAGCTTTACATTGGCTGTGGCTATCACAAGTCAATCACAAGTGAAGACATTTAGCATAAAACCAAAGCAAGACAGCTCAGCCAGGTGAATCTTAAAGCATTCCAAATCCAGGCTGGAATTTTTGGACATTTGCAGCTTTTTCTCTACCTTGAATACAAACTCTGCTTTGCTCCATCACAGCTAAGGACCAGGGAGCAACTGAACCAAAGTCAGGAGTGTGCTGGCTGTGCCAGGGGGCTTCTTTTTGAGAATGGGTGGGAAGGCACAAAATTTCCTTCAAATTACTGCAAAATTTTAATGTAAAAGAAATGTTTAAAAATTAGAGGAATTACCAATTAATTAGAAAAGTTTAAGAGGGAACCCAGGCAATGGAGCTCTCCCACTCCCACTCTACAACCTGTCACTGCCTTCAAAGTTTCTTATTTTATTTATTTTATAATAATTTTTATTCCCTTTAAGACAAATGTTTTCCTAAATGACTGCCAAATCCCTTTTTAAAATCAGCTTAAAACTACTATAACCTCCTTGTTATCAGTTTATATAGATAGACTTGATGAAAAATCTTTTTAACTCTTGAAAAGTTGTAATTCTTGCATGTGCATCAATAAGAAATTAAAAATGAAATGCCATAAAAAAAGAAACATTAAAGTTGCCATTCTTCAGGTCAGTGAGAAGCACTTCAAACACATTCATGCAAACACACAAGGGTACATACTTCATACAGTGTCTTCTTTAAGATAGTTCTGAATACCACGTTATTATGAATAAAAATTGCTAGGAAAATATGCTAATAATGTCAAAACCACCTGCATTTCAAGCATTTTCTGGTGTGTAAGCAGTGTGTCTTAACAGAACACAAGAGCACCTGACTATGGGGAAGTTATGCAATAGATATAATTATTTAATTAGATCCTCATAATATTTCCAGACAAGCAGTTCCAGAATTCTCAGCATCATCTTGGGTCAAATTCCACAACATCCACTAAAGTGAAACAGTGTTGTTAATTGATCTGACTCAGATCAGACTCCTTATATTTTTCAGGGATTTCAGCATATTTTAACATGTTGCTTAAATCTTGTAGTGGTTATTGCTTCTCATTTACTACATATTATGTTGCCTTAGTAACACCTTAGTTTGTTTATTTACTTTCAAAACCAGGTCCTTTGTATTACAGTCTAAAGAGTGTTCTAGCTTATAACATCAGAATTTTGGTTATCTTTAATGGCAACACAACAGATTAGCACTAAAAGGAACATAAAGTTCTTCATTAACTTTAGAATCTGTACAGACTCAGCCTTTTATTTTTTACAAAATCAAGCATGACAGATTCTCCACAATGCTTCTTAAAACAGAGCTTGACTTCCATCTGAATCCTGATGATGAGCTGCAGTGTAACATTGCAGCCACCAAATATGGTGCATCAGCATTTACCATCTCAGCTTACGGGTGCATTTAGTCATCTAAATGATCTAACAATAATTAAGTGAAAAAACTGGAGGAATTTTTAAAAATCTGGCTCTCAGCAACCTGTCAAAAGCCATAGCCTTAAATTCAAGTCAAGAATTCAATACTTCAAAGGTATCATGACTGAGCTTAAGCCATCAATTTTTTCCTTGCTGTAACTCGTGGAAAATTTTTCCCTTCCCCTTTGCCCTTCTGTAATGTATTGTGTCTTTCATTCTCACCATGGTGAAAGGTTAAGGATGCAGAATGTACAGCAGTAAGAGCACTTTTTACTTTTACACTGGTAGTGTCATGCCCATGTAGGGAATGAATGTAACACAACCTGCCTAAATTCCAATTGCTTCTACCTTTGGTGAATTTAATATGTTAAATATCCTGCAGTTTATGCCATACTTAAAAGTAAAAAACCAAATCTAGAGAAAGCTTTCATGGCTTGTGTATCACACAGATATGAGCACTCATTTTAAAAGCAGAAGCAGAAATCTGCAATCCAAGAATGACCTGATAAAGGCTGGACCTAAGTTTCCAAATGCAGTTCCTAGTGGCAGGCTTCCAAGTCCATGTTAGGCTCCCAAGCCTATGTTAATCTTATAGCTTCCATCCAAAAAAAAGGGGGTTAAGCCCTTTGTGAAGGAGCCTTACTGCATTTCAGTAGGCACCTGCTGTTTTTGCAGGGAAGGAGATGAGCATTGCCAAAAACAAGTCTTGCTGGATCTGTGTTGTGCCAAGGTATGGGCTGGGAATGGAGCAGCTCTACTGGCTGTGCCAGGAAGGAGATCACTCTCAGCATCCAGGGAAGAGCTGCAGGCTTTAGGGAGTCATTAAAACCCAAAAGCTAGGTGCTCTGGAATAATGCTCTTGGCAGAAATCTTTAGGGGTACAATGTTGGACATTTAAAGCAAAACTCAGAAATAATTAAGTGACCAGACTCACATTTGGTTTGACTTAAAACCGCTAAGTGCCTGTATGTCCCACTGATGCCAAAATCTACTGTGGCTTTTTTATGCAAGAGACAAATCTGGAATGTAAAATTAAGCAAAATATTTGAAAACTTTGGCCTATAAACCTTGTGTGTATAGCCAGTCTAAACTAAACTCCTAAATATTTAAAATCTTGTTTCCTTTTTATTGGACGTAATTTTGGTTTTAGGAAAAAGAAGAATGGAAATAAAACCTCTTATTTTTACTCATAGGATTCATTTAGATGACTTCATGAGATCACAGTCAGATACATAAATTAAATCAAACGATACAAATAAGTCTTCTTAGGCTTGAAAAGAAAGTTAGGGAAGAACAAATGACCATTTTTTCCCCTTCTGTCTGATTTCTTTTTAACCTTTCTTCCTTGTGCAGCCACCACTACCACTCATGGTGAAGTTTAAGGGGATTAAGAAAAAGAATGTATAGCACTCTACTGCATTTGCAATCACTTACTCAATTTTAAATATTGCACGTGAAGTTTTACAATACTAAATCCAAAAGGCTAATCTTGAAAGCTTCCTGGGAACCCTGACCAGTGGAGTGGCTCCACCACTCTCATTTTTCAGTGGAACAAAGAGAAGGGCCCCAAGTTGTCAGTCAGTATAGGGTAATGACATATGTGACTTTCCTCAGAAAACCCACTTTTGGCTGGAAGTTTGTCAAGTTTAAAATCAACCCCTCTGTTGGTGCTTACATGCTGCAGAGAACTTGACATGTTCCAACAAAGCCTGTGTGAAACTTTCAGAATATTTGCTTCCAATACTGGGTGTGTTCACACTTTTCTTTTAAACCTAAGGCAATAGTACACCCACCTGCGTTGTCAGTTTGTTGTTAAGCCACCACACTGGAGAGAGAAGCCCCTGGCTTTTGAAAGAAGGCTTGTTCGGTACAGCTGCTGTCTACTTTATGGAAAGCTTTAGGCTTTCTTTTGCTTTTCTCATTCACTCAAGGAAGTTCTCATTTCCAAGTCAGTCTGAATTAACTCATATACTGCTACACAGACATATTGATGATTTTGTTTTACCCTGAACAATGTTTCTTGTTAATAATTAAAAATCACTTGGGTTGGTATAAATCAGTAGTTCAGATTTGCTGAATTACTTGTAAAAGGAACTATCCCAAAAAGGGGAAAAAATCTCATCAATTAAATCATAAACATTTTATAACATATATTGTCATCCTGGGAAAAAAACTGTTTACATTTTTGTAAAACCATGCTATCAAAGCTGGAAAGAAGCATAATGCAACTCAAATCTTATGAAAACAGTTTTAGAAATGCATTTTACTTTGTAAGCAGGTGGGCAACTAGACATCTCACACACTGTTACAATATGGAGAGGATGGGCCATTTCTTGTAGAGGTGTTGAAACTCAATGGTGTGTTCAAATGTGTGTTCATATCCAAGTGTATGCAACCAGTTTTGTTCAGGAACAGACAAAGCTACTTTTAATTACATTCCACATATTAAAAGCTGAGCACGTACTTGTCTTTGCAGAACTGTGGCCAAAATGGCTTTACAAGGCAAAAGATGAGACAGGTCACTCATTTCTCTGGTGAATACTTATGTGCTCCTGGGTTAGGTAGGCAAAACAGTACCTCACTGTCAAATTCAGATCAATCCTAGTTTGCTTTATTTGCAATCATTCTGCCATAGGAGGCTTGCAGTTCAGTCTTCATTATTTGTGGGTTTAGAAAGCAAAATTAAAATGTGAAACCCTATCAACATGTGAACTCTGCACCCTCTGACATATGGGGCATGCCCCTCATCCAACACAATCTTTGGTTAACAGCTGTGAGGAGTTTTACCAGGCTAAACAGCTTTTTAGTCTAACCCAGGGGAACTGGCATGTGTTAGCACAGCTACAGAAGGTCTCTGCAGTCCCTAAATGCAAAAACATATTGAGGATTGCAAAGAAAAAGTTACAAGGGGGACAGAGTTCAAATAAAATTTGTTCTCTGCTTCATGGCAAGACCAATCTATGCTCACAAGCACATTCAACTCGGGCTAATTTGCTACAGGTTTGCATTTGTGAATGCTCAGTATGAAGAGCTCTCGTTGACACCCCCAGGAACACTGGCACACAGAAACACCGCTCCTCTGTGGAGTGCAGACAATTTGCACCACCTGATTATTCCATTCAAAGTACTTACAAGATGAGGTTAGAGGGCTGTGTTCCTTTACAAGCAAAATGGGAGGTAGTATCACTTTTGTTTCATTTTTTCAGGGGGGAATTCTTGCCAGTTGGAATATCCTTAAAACTCATCCTGGTATGCAACAATCCATGGGCATAGCAAGACCTGAATATGGCAAAGCAAAAAGATTTACCTAGGCAAATTTCTACTTTCTGACGGTAATCCTAGGAGCAGCATTCACTGAAGTTTTTCCACTGAGAGTAGCAAGGGAATATTAACAGCATGCAACCTGGTGTCTGTATCTAGGGCTGCCATGCTTCCGCACCTGATTCTTCTATAACACAGATGATGCATACAGATCTTAACAAATCTGTTACGCAAATACAGGCAGAACAATATATCCTGGAACTTGAGGCTTACTGCACCTTTAGAGTTCATCTGTCATGCCCAGCTGCCCTCCAGGGCACACAGAGCCTGGTCAGACTCAGTAGCCTGAGCAGGCATCAGACAGCCTAAAACACTGAGCAAATGGCAAAGTGTTCTTTTCCTGCCAAACAAATGAAAAAATAATAATTTTCAAGGAAAACTGGATATATGGTAGCAGTGTCCACACAATAAAGAATCCAGACTAGTTTAACTAAGTCTGACTGCAGGACAGTCTATTCAGTGTAGCCTGTAAAAAGCCCACTGACCACCTCAAATCACCGCTGTGCTGCATGAGGGGGGGCATGAACACTTAGGTGCCACAGACACATGAGAGTTAGGGAGAGATGGCTGTTTACTCCCTTGTCAGTGTGAAGGGTTTGTTTCATTATTCTGGCTTTGACTGAGTTCCTCTGCCTCTTGCCAAGTCAAACTTCCATTATCATAATTCTAGGTGCTGCTAAAGGCATTTGGCGAAGCATGAGGAAAGCTAATTGACATGGAAAAGGAAAATTTGCAGGCCATGTTTTCTCCTGTGGAAATTATGTGAAATCATTGCTGCTGCATTACACAAATAATTTTGATGCATTAACTTGTCCTTTGCTTGTCTTCACCTCAATCTCACCCAAATACTATGCTTTTTACTGTGCCTTTTTTAGTTCTTAGTTGACTGGTTTCTGGAGAACAACTCACAAAGGCATCCTAGAGAACAGTTTCCTTTGCATCGCTTCAAATGCTGATATGGAACACCAGTTATTCAACAATACTATTATTTCCTTTAAAAGGAGCAATACTTTACAAAGCCAGCTAGCATTTCTCTAAAGGAATTGACAACACTGACTTCAGTCAGGCTCTGCTGTGCCTTGTGCTGTGGCATGAGCTGAAGCTCGGCAGTGCAGCTGCCACGTGAAGGTTAAGTCCTTCGTGGCAGCTCTGCTGTGCCCTGATGAACTATTTTTGCCTGTCATCATCATCCTCATGCACCACCTCAGGTAAAACCCCGACCTAGCCCATGCTGCTTGAAAGTCACATTCACTGCTCCTGTGGTGACAACTTCATGTGACAACAGGGTTGCCATCCTTCCCCATCAAAGGTACAAAAAGCATTACTGCCAGAAAACAGAAGCATTTCTGAAGCGTTTAGCTCTGCCTTATTTCTGTCTTTGTTCAGTGCTCACCCACATGGACTCTGTCATTAGTTTTTAACAATTTAAGGCATTCCTGTTTTCAGCTTTCTCTGAAGCAGCATGTAAGCCTCTGACAGTCATATCTCACTGACACTTTTCTGTAATACAGCAAATCGAAATATAGATCAGAATCTGACTCCAAAAAATTGAATCAACAGACACTTTATAAATTTTGCACTATTTTCACCTACCCATTGCAGTGACAAAAGCAGGCACTCTTAGTTTTTTATAGTGTTAAAAGTATACAACATTTATAATTCATATCTATTTTATAAATGCATAAAAGCTTAAATAAATTACTTCACAGCAAAGTGCTGAAATACATGCCCATTAAATTGTGGCCAAATCTGAAGATGGCTATGAATGAGTCCCTCAAAAATTTAAAAAAAAAAAAAAAAAAGAACATTGATGTTAAAATATTTTTAATTATTTACATCTCTGTTGTTTCATTGTATCTTAGATGCCATTTTAAAAATGAAGTGATATTTTGTCTTGATTACTAAAAAATATATTATCACTATTTTGCTATGGACTTCACCATGCTATCTGTCTTGCTAATAGATATTTTCCTCTTTAGAGAAAATGAGAACAATTATAGTTTATTTAGAGAACAATAATATTCTTGATAGTTCATCCTCACTGTTCTGGAAGAACAATGAAACAGCACTTACATGAAGGATTTACTGGTTTGCATGCCAGGACAAAAACAGATGGACAAAACAAGTTTAGACAACTGAATCTGAAAAATTGGATGACCTTTATTTCACAAACAAAGTTACAGAAATTCAGAAAAAGCCAAACGTTATTTTATTGCCTTCAACGGAGAAATTCCAGTATTTGTGCTAGAGCCAGCCACTTTAATTTAAACCTGATGATGTAAGTTAGTAGCTAGCCCTTATGGCCAATACAACATCACTCCTAAAGCACAAATATCTCAAATGCTTTAAAAAAAGCCCCACTCCAACCCCCAAAAGACTTACCTTTGTCTTACCTAAGGGTAAGAGCAGATGTAATGAAGGAGGTATATGGGTTTGGGTTTGGTTTTGGGGGTTTTTTTTGCATTTGGTAGCATGGACTTATAGACAATGGCAGTGACAATGTCAAGCTTGGGTGACGTCTCCTGACTCTGACAGCTCAGGGGTGAGAATAAGGCAGAAATACACCAGGGAGACAAAACAAGAGGTCTGATAGGCTGCTAAACAGTTAAGGAGGAAAAACATACCCTTGTTAGCAACAAAGCACAAGGTTCAGATCACTGGTTTTAAGGCATGGAAAGGGAAATTACACAAAGGAAGTCTTCCATCGGTGTTTTTAAAATATCCAATATTGCTCTTTGCAGTATCATAAAGATAAACAAGAAATCATAAGAATTGAAGCAATCAAGGCAGAGAGCCAAGATATGGCCAGGCCACTGCAACAAGTTTTGTATCTATGCACATATATTTCAGATTTTGAAGGGGTATTTAAACCCTGTAAAATCTATTGAATACAAATACTGAATTAAAAATATTCCCACATGTTCTTGACACCCATTTGAGAGCACAAGTGCAAACTGAAATTATCATGAAAAGCTGACAACTGTCCTTTCCGCTCTAAACACAATGTGTTCAAAGAAGTTGGAGATTCAGACTAAACAAAAGGAAAATTAAAACCTACACAGGAGAATCGTGTTATGTGGAAGCAAATAGAAAACCTTCGAAAATATGGAATAGCAAAGTTTGGGAATCACAGTTCATTCAATAGCCAAGGGCCAGAAACAGCTAGGTATTTGGTAGATTTGCAGGTAGATATAGAAAATTGCTTCCTTTTCATCTGCCTTCTGTTAAGAGATCAATATATTATGGACACAACATGCTAGAAATCAGCTGCTATCGTAGGAAATAATCAAGGCCAGTTCTCATGTTCATGTGGTCCTTCCCAGACAAGCATCCTACTCACTAAGGATTCCTGTCAAACTTTCTGTCCCTCAGTGCACTGATCACACTGGGAATTTATGTTCACACACAGCGAGGATGAGCACAGGCTCGTGTGAATGGGTAGGTCCTTCCTCCATACAGCTCTTATGCCAAAATCAACTCAATACATGACGGAAAGGGTAGCCCTCATGAGAGTACATCAGGCAATGTAGCAGAGGGACAGCCTTGCCCTGTCATTTTCAAATGGATACTTACAATCCTACTCTGGGAATATGGGTTTGTTATGTTCTATGCGGTTTTGCATGAATTCCATATCTAGAAAATTCATTTAGTACCATGATTTTTCTAAAAAAAAGAAATTTATAAGAGCATGGGGACATTTACCCTTCACTTTGTTGCCTGTCCAGGCAGTGTCTCCTCTACAGTCATGTCACACACAGAACACAGACCTATGCACCTGCTTGAAGTGGCTCGCACTCTAAACTGGGCACCATCATGTCAGAATACAATTTTTAAAAGACCCCTCCGTCTGGATTTCTGGTGGTTATGACTTTGGTCTTTACTTAATCCATGTACACCCTGATGCCCAAATTATTCTCCATTAACTCTGATGGGACTCTGCTCTGGCTCAGAGGAGACAGGGTCAGGCCCCAGGTACAATCTGTGACTGCAATAGAACCAAGCACTTTTGCTTTCATGTGAAAGAGCTTCTCTGCAATCATTTTCCTGACTGCTTGAGTTGCAAGCAAGGAGAGATGCTGAGGCAGACCACATAATATTATGACCTTAAGAATTTTTATTTTCTTTTTTTGGCAGGGATAAACTGCTCCCTCTTTCTCATCTCTCAGCTCTATCAGCCTTTGTTTCTCAGAGCTGTTCAAAGATCCAAAAAGACAGGATCCTCCTGTTCTGCCTTTTGCAAAACAAGCTGCTGTATTCAGAATGAAAATGCTCTGCAAAGATCCTGCTTTTTATTCTCAGTAATTCCATTTTTCTTTTTTAGCAGAAAATGGTTTAATTCTGTCTAACAAGCAATTAATATGTTCTTCCAAACAAATCAGAACTGGAGAACCAAATTAACACCCTTCAAGACTGATATATCAGCGCCGGATTTCACAGAATGCTTTGTGACCCTTCCACCTAATCTAATGGACGGATTTTAAACATAAGAAAGCCTTAACATGGCTTGAGTTTGACCACTTCGACTTTTTATAAGTGTGTATCACTAATTACAGTGAGACTTTATTAAACCAAGTAGTCACCTATGTATTTCAAAGACAAGAAAACCTTTTAACAAACCAGCAACCATTAAACATTACATTCACTGTTATTTTTATTGAGAAATACCCAGCAAAGGAATATTTACCATTTCAGTACTGCATACATATCAAGATTATTTGTAAATCTAAAATCAACTAAATATTAAACACATAGCAGTATCTAGTCAGAACCAGGGATATCAGCTGCTAATTTTTTCCACTTGTCTTTCACTTCCTTCAGCTCATAAACAGATTTAATAAAAAAAGAATCATGGGATCAAAACAACATATTCATGGGGAGGTATGTTCATTTAAGCAACAGGATGTTCCAATGTAGCTTTTAATAAGATAGATGAAATTGAGTAAGTGATAATTTAACCAATGACAGAAATGGTTTTGCATACATTGCAATAATGCCAAGCGTTGAATTCTAATGAATCCTCTGTTTTTCTCATAAAACCTCAGCTCTTATAGTCTGTTAAATAGGCAGTAATTTCATTTTTTATTTGGGCAAGTGTGCAAGAAGGTGTTGTATTTAACAAAAAAAAAGTTGATATGAAGGAAACACGTTAGGAAACAGACAAGAAGGGAAAAAAGAACACAATGTTCAAAATTATGGAGGTTTTGTGTTGTATGGCAGGCAGAGATCATGATTATACATATGTTCAAAGTATCCACACCAGGATGAAGATGCTGGTAGTCCAGGTGGTATCATTGCTGCAGCACCTGCAAAAAATATGGGGCAAACTGGGAATATCATTTGTGCTACTGAGCTATTCATGGACTAATATCCAGGATAATATCCAGGATAATCAGCATCAGGGTATATAGCCCCCATGACAGTGGTTGAGTGCACACAGAGTTAAATAGCCTAAATAAACGGGCAACAGCAGGGCAAGATCCTAATGATGCCTCACTCACATAGGGTAACTTTGTCCTGAAGAAGTGCCTCTGAAAACAAGACTAAATCAGCCTGCATGCCTGTACAGCTTCTGCACTGCCAAATCTGGCAGCAGAGGTTTCTGCCAATTATTTTTTGTTAAGGGAATTGGACTGCAGCCTGTGATTCATTTTACATATAGTAGAGCAAGAGTTAGCCTACATATAAAAGTTCACGCTGGTATAACTGTGTCAGTTTGGAGTGTGATATTTTGCTGACAGTTTTACCTTTAAAAGACCTAAAGTAGATGTGGTTAAATCTGTGCCCAGATACCTTATACTCACTGAGGTTGTTTGTTGGGTGGTATTTTTTTCCTGGTTTTCAGCTAGACTAAACAGGCTAAACTATACAACTATGGCACCTTACAGCAGGTGCATATTTATCTGTTCTTATCAAAATAATAGATGACATGTAAGTCCATACAATACCAGAAGCTCCCCTCCAAAAAGGAGGGGATCAGAGGCCCTTTGCACCAGTCATCTCTTTACAGAATCACAGAACAGCTAAGGCTGGACCTCCAGAGTCCACCTGGTCCAATGGCCCTCAATGAGGTGCTCAAGCAGGACCACCCAAAGCTGTTTGTACAGGACCATGTCCAAACAGCTTTTGACTGTCTTCAAAGACAAAAAATCCACAACCCACCTGGGCAGCCAGTGCTCAGTCATCCTCACAATGAAAAAGTGTTTCCCAATATTCAGACTGAATCTTTACAAGAAGAATAAACTTGTTGGGTACAGATATTTTTTAAATGTACCAAATATACCAAAATTTTAAAGCAGTTAACTAATATATATAACTCCCAGTGTTACCAGAAATGAGTCTATGTCTTTGTTCTAAAAATGGTATCAATGCAATGGCCTCTTTTTTCATACTTTCTAGGGATCAATGTTTTTACTGATTAGGGCAATTCACCATATTTAATTGGAAGGTAAGGAGGTCTGAAACTAACACTCCCCTTAGATATCAGCAAACTGAGACTTGTCAGAAATGCACAATCAAAAATGAGCTTAATTTTTAATGTGAGCTCCCAGTTTATTTCTCATGTTAGCTGTAGATAGGCGATCATAATGTAATACTAAATGTTTTAAAAGTCAAGATTTACATGGGGAAAAATTTGTTAACCAACTACATCTTGTTTTATTAGAATCATTATTTCTAAGTAGACTGAGGAATGAAAAAAGAATTGGCTTTCATTTCTACCATTTCCTTCCCCCATTAATACTCCTCGTCAATTGCAGTAATCATTTTCATTTTGACCCACTGAGACTTCAAATTGTAGGGTCTGGAGGGGGTAGATGGCTTTTGCATCTTTTCCATACACTGTTTTCTCCGACAAAACTAGTTTGGCAACCACATGTCAGGCTCTTGGCAAAATATCTGACCTGACCATATTAAGCACTGTTTTCTTAATATAATGTTGACATATGGCTATTGTGCTCTTAATGTAGTTATTTTGTGTCTGCTGTGTTGTTGCTATCTCATCTTCTGAATTTTCTTCAGGCAATTACTGTCAGAGGTGTTTAATTTCTTCTGCTACATATTAACCAGTTGCCAACTTTCCCCTCTTTCCCATGTGGAGGGGGTGTTTATGGGGCCAAACCAATACTATTGCAAGGTGTCCTAGGTACATACAAGGTATACTTGCAAGACCATCTAAAAATATTCTGATCACACACCAAAGAAAGGTAGAGAAGCTTTGGAGAGAATAAAGCTTTTCTTTTGGCCTTCACATGTCATGAAGCCAGAAAAAAACACGCTATGTTGCTTTCATGTCTAATATGATGAATAGTTGCCTGTGGTTAATTACACTGCATCGTGGAAGGTGCCACAATCAGGCAGTAAGTTTAAGCCAGTTGAAAGTGATGTGAGGAAACAGATGGAAAATAACTCAGGTAACCATAGAAAGCAAGTACAAAATCTCTAGTCACAGGTAGGCAAAATACCATATTTAACTATTTTATGCAATGAAAAAAGGAAATGCCCCTGCAAGAAAAAACAGTACAAGCTAACACACATTGTTCACTACGACGTGTTGACAATATTTTGACCTTGAGCATGCAAGACCAGAGGTACATATGATAAACTGAGAAGTGAAATAGCTGGTAGGCAGAGATTTAACACAGGACAGGGGAGGGGATGTCCTTCATATTAACTCTTGCTGGTTCACAACACACTCTATATCCTGTGATGGGGAGCAGCTGCCCTCCTGCAATGCTGTCCAACATCCATCAAGGCTGCATCCTCCCTGACCAGCCTGTAGTATTTATTACAGTCTATGGCTTCTGTTTGGTTCTTGTGTCTGGTTCTAATGTCCCTTAACTCTGAACTATGGAAAAGCTCCCAACAGAGTATGAGATCAGGAAGTTTTTATTCTACCAGGCTTCACAGGGCTATGTCTGAATGGTCCTCTAGGAGCTTCTCTCTCTTTCCATTAACTGTAAATAATTCACCTCACAGGCACATAAACTGGGCAGGCATATAAACTGGCTCATTATCATTATGTTACAGTGCTTTGTTCACATTCCTGTGCATGACACAACTTCATTTTTCTGTGTCTCTACTTACAGAATGGGGACGGCAAGACCTACTTCCCCAGCTGCAAGTATTGCAGCACATGATCAGGTGATCAGCTTTGCCTTTACAGGCATGACTTGTGGTCATAATGTTCGCTTTCATGGAACAAACTGCAGATCTCTAGAAAATCAGCATCTAAATTTGTTGCAGAAACTCATTTTGAATGCAAGCTAAGTCCTGTGTTTTCAGATTGTACCCCACAAATACTAAAATAAGCACTTCCTGGGGGCTGGAAAATAAACCTTGAAAAAATATACCCTTGATTTCTCAGAGAAGCAAGAGTAGATATTTGAAGAGAAAGAATGAAAGATATGTGATCTATTCTTATACTTTGTAGTTTGCCACATTCTATACCAAAATTCAACCAACCATTAAGTCATAGGTTAGCATATACTATTTACAACAAACTAAATGTAACGGTTTTACTCACAAATGCCCATACTTTTCTTTAGTGTTTTCTAAAGGAATTTTATCATATGACCATAGGTTTCAAAAATGCCAGTTTCACAGATATGACAAGGGTACTGGTAATATCATAAAAGCAGCAGTTACACTTTACTTGAGCACTTAGAATAAATTGTATCTGTAGCAGCTAATCAGACAACTGGTTAGCAATTTAGAAACCAGTTTATTCATAAAATTAAATGTAGCATCAAAAACAATGTGGCAATATGACTAAGCTGTGATCATATAGGTTGAAGCATATTGGACAAGAGACCTGTTTGCAAAGTTCATGAGAATTCGGCTGTGCTGCAATATTCTGTCAGCCATCATCATTATCTTGTACAGGTACCTAGTGGACAAAATAACAATCTGAACTACAGAGAAACTGTTAAAATTCACAGTTGAGTGAAATGCTGATTACAGCAGCAACCCTCTTTTCTTTTCCCTGTCACTCCCACCCTTTTGTTCTCTTCCACTTTGCTTTTCTCCTCGGAACGGCAGACAGCAGTACCATGGCGTGGGTAACATGTGGTGTATTGGTCTTATTAGCACTCATTTACACCGAGCCACGTATCTGCACTCCTCCCAAACCCACACTGCTCAGCATCCCTACTGCCAGGGCAAACACCTGCCTGCACAAGGGATCAGGACACCTTCTTCTGTCATGGGCTATCTTCTCATCTGCCCTAGCAAAGAAAAGCTGCTTTCTGCCCCCTTTGTGCATTTGAATGCCTCATTGTTTAAATCAAATTACAAGCTTACATTCCGACCAATCTCTCCATCCCCTGAAACCAAGTTTGAATGTAAAAGATAATACAGTATTTACCATAAATATTACTCTGTTCCGTGACTGTAATTTTTATCTCCTAATTGAAATATTTCTTATTTTCCTTGCCTCAGTGAGCTATTCTAAGGAATAGCTGAATGAGATTGTGTTGGAAGACAGACAGAGTATTGCTCAAAACAGAGATTTTTTTTCAGGGAGCAAAATATACCACTTTCAAAATAAGTTTACCTGACATGTACCTAGATTGTTAAAAATCGGCCTTTCAACCAGCTTTCATAGCCAAGTCATTATGAAAGCAGAATTCATTAGAAGTTTTCTAAAGAACACCAGTATGTCATGGCTGGATATAATCCTTTTGTGAGGACTAACATAGGTTACAAGTATGTCCACCCATCTAAAGTATCCTCTCAAGTGCCACAATGTCACTGTGGCTTGCTGAAGGAAAGGTCTCACTTTTTAAAGGGACATTGTAAGATTCCTTAAACCTCAGCAAACCATACTTTGCTCAATATTTTTACTTCAAAATGTAAAGAATTACTTTATATTTTTCATGGTTATCTTAAAATAGGAAGCTATGGGAGAAAAAAATAATTTCAGACAACAGCCCAGCAACTGAATGGATTACTTGATGCCATCCCCAAAACCTGGTTCACAAAATATCTGGCTCATTGGTCAGGGAAATGGGAAGTCTGTGCAGTACCTGATCTATTATTCTGAGCAGCTAAATTTTTCTTCTTACCTTTTCATCCCTGAGGGATTTTAGCTAGCACAATCAGTGATTAAGAAGATGTTCTAAGATAGTGCAAGTCACCTGTGAGACAACAGATACATAAAAGCAAGGGTCAGGAAAAGGACCTTCTTTGGGGCTTGGATGGAATTGCTCCTCCATCATGCAGCAGAGTGAAAAAACAGGTGCCTGCTTTAGGACAAGAGAAACATTAAGAAAAAGAAAGGTATAAAAAAGGAAAAAATACAACTGATGGGTTTCCTTCTTCTTTTGCTTTCCTGCCCCCCTCACCACCAACAGAAAGATAATAAATTGAAAGTCTTGGTATTGGCAGTGAATCAGGGTCCAGCCTCCATTGGCGTCTAGAATCCAATTTGAAATCATCATGCCATTTTCCAGGTAATAGATATAAAAGTTTCTGTAGGAGACAAAGCACCTGAAGTTGGATCACATCATCAGTTTTGTACTGATGAGACATTGGATGGGTTTTCTATTACATATCCAAAGACTGAACATCTGTCTTACCAGAAAGCTTATTCAGGCTCAGCCAAAAGCTTTCATACTCAGGGATACATGTCATAATTCGAGCCTAGTGAACTGGAGATATTGTGGGGGAAGAAACATGCCAGCACAGAATATTTTAACACAGCTGAGATTGGTCTAACATGGAAAGGACACTCAGAAAAAATTAAAAATAACCTTGGAGTTTTCTATTCCTGTTTAATTCTGAGTAAATTTTTTTTCCTTTAATTCTAGTCTGCTATATACACACTGGACACCTAATAGGAGATAAGGCCACTCTCAAAAAAAAAAAAAAAAGGAACATTAAACAAAATAACCATAAATTTCAAAAGCATTGACTATAAAATAAATTTAAAGCATGTGGGTTTTTTACAATGACGTAACACGAAAATTCTCCCAAGATGAAGCAGACTTCCTGAGACTCAGTAAGCCTCCAGAAAGCATTTCTTTCTATCCATCAAGGAGATGAGGGGAATCTTCCTTTAAAGTACATGGGGAAAAGCAGGCTTTGAACATGCATGCTCTGGTTTGCCTCCTGGAGGCAGCTGTCTGTGCAGTGATCAACCTCTACATTACACACCTCCCCAGAACACCTAGAGTCAGCTGGGGTAAATAGTGCCCAATTTGACTGTAAAATAGAGCCTTCCTAGAGTCACATCATGCTATCAATCAAGCAACTGTTAGGACTTCTAGAAGAAAATCCATTCTGGATGCTTAGGTATCCAGGTACAAAACAAGAGGGTGCAACCTGGAAACAACTTTTTCACATGGGCAGCACCATCAATTTTAGTGTAACTATTTGCATGAGTAAGTCTTTTGCAGACTCATGACTTTATTTCATAAGTGCCTTTTGTAGAAACGGCATCCTAAAGCTCCTTACGGAATTAAATAACACTGTCCACTCTCTTGTATCTGATATAAATTACAGAAAACAGCATCATAAAGATATTGCACAGTGAATAAATTAAACTATTCAGTCGTAAGGCCAATGACCGAAGGAAAGAAAAATAAAGAGACATAGGCAAAGGAGGAAAGATATGTTTTAAGATGAGGTTTGAAAAGAGATAGAGTCGATGAGGCAGAGAGAGATATTCATGCAATGGGACTGAGTACCAAGAAAAACTTTCAGATGTTCTGTTATCCAGACAAACCAACCATGGACAGGTTTGACTAGACACACGGTACATGGAGGCTGTCACACATCTTCCTACACAAACAGCAATTCTCACACCTCACAAATTAATTATAGGGAGAAGCCTGGTGCTTGACTGGTCTATAACTTGTTATGTCTCTAGTTTTTCAGTTCACTGCCCTATAAAAGGCATTTATGCTAGCACAAATCCAGCAAGACACTAGAAGTATAGCTTCAAACCATAAACCAGACACATACGGGGTGTTTCCTGAGAGAAGGAACAACATGTGTGAAGGTACTCCAAACCCTTCTGTGGTTACGTGCAGCCAACTTGGGATGTTTGCAATCCAAGGTGCTAAACAGGTGGACAAGATTACTGCAGTCACAGTAGTCTAGTCACAGCAGAAACTCCAGTCAGGTGGCATTGGGTTTGGTTTTCACTTCTATCAGAACTCATGGGCCATACCCACATTCATGTTTAGGTGTCCTGTGCCACTAAGTTCAATGGAAGTTAGATACCTAAATACCTTCATGAGCACAGGTTTTATGCCTGGTCTTCAGCAAGTCATTTAAAGATTGTGTACCTCAAACCCTTCCCTACCAAGCTGGAATGTTAGCACTTGTAACAATAAATTAAGGTAGTGAAAAGTTCCTGTAATAACACACAGCACTAGAGCCATAGTATCTGCCAAACACTTTCCATGTCACACCAACAAAGAGAGAAAACAACCCAATGCCACAATTAGAAACAGCTGGCAGATAGGGCTTACTGCCACTACAGGCAGAGCAAGACACTGTCATACACAGAAAGAGATTCTGAAAGTTCATTTAAAACCGTCTTGTATGTCAGTTTCAGCAGAGCTGATGGAATAAAGCTGGAGTCCACGGGAAGACAAACACATGATTCCTTCCATCAGATACAGAGATAAAAGCTTCATATCCTTTTCCCACTCTCAGACTGGCTCTTTTCTCTTAAGGGGGGATGGATCAGTTATATGATTGTAAAAGAATCATGGCACTACGTACATCTTCACTCCAAGTCCTCTTGCCCCTGTTCCCACATGCACCTTCTCCCAGTCGTTATGTTGATCTATGTCCCAGCCCTTCTACCCCTGCCACATCCACCAAGAAGACTCCCAACCCCATAAGAAACATCTAAATTTTTTTCCCTACAAAACTTATCATCTGAAGTTTCCCTTCATGACAAATTGCTTAGGTATGACCCGAAGAGCAGCACTGCAGAAAAGGCCCTGGGGATCCTGGCCAATGGCAAGTTGAATGTGCATCAGCAGTGCCCTGAGAGCCAGGAGGGCCAACCGTGTCTTGGGGGGCATCAGGCACAGCATCGCCAGCTGGGCAAGGAAGGGGCACTCTGCTCTGCTCTGGTGTGGCCTCACCTTGAGTGCTGTGTGCAGTTTGGGGCACCACAATATAAAAAAGACGTTAAGCTATTAACAAGTGTCCAGAGGAAGGCAACAAACATGGTGAAGAGTCTGGTGAGGAAACCCTATGAGGAATGGTTGAGGTCACTTGGTTTGTTCAGTGTAGAGAAGAGAAGACTGACGTGTCACAGTGACCGCTGCCTTCAGCCCGGCCAGCACCTGCGGTGTGCGGCAGGAGTGGGGAGCAGCCGAAGGCTCGAGGCTTTAAAGCTGCTCCTCTGGAGTTCAGCTCTGCCCAGGGGAGCTGAAGCTCCAGGTGCTGCAGCTGTCAGTAGCCCCGATGATGGAGAAGATAGAAAGTTGCGGGGAGGCTTGCCTTTGGATACGCTTTCAGGCTTTTTGCCTGAAGGGAGTCCAAGGAGCCCATGCCCCGATCAGAGCTGTGCAACAACTTATAAAGGGAGGCGTTACAACGGGGATGGCTTGACAGGGGACCAATAGGGGTCTTTGGGGGAGAGCTATAGACAGGGATAGACATTCACGTGGGCCAATAGTCTCGAGGGGTGGAGGGAAAGGGGTCACATGCCCCAATGGGGCATCGAGGTTTAGAGGATTTCTAGGAGGGGAGGTATCTGAGGGGGCAGGGTCTCAGGGGTTTGATGGGGACCATATAAGGGCAACTAGGGAGGGCTTGGGTGACAGACACAGAACAGTCCAGAACTCAGGGAGGGGTTTGGGTGATTGATAGGGAAGGAGCCAGAACAAGGGGATAACCACATTGGGAGCACTGGGGAGCAGCTTGGATCTGGGGCAGACCAACTGGGAGTAGAAGTGGGGAAGGTAGGGATGAACCATTAGGGTACAAAGAACATACAAAAATACAATAAAAACATTGCATCAGCACACTGAGGGGAGACCTCATGGTGGTTTTCAACATCTGCACGAAGAGAAGCAGAGGGGCAGGATAAGGCTGTGAGTAACCTGGTCTAGCAGACTGCCAGTAGTAACCTAGCTGCCAATGGCAGCAGGGTTGGAGCTAGATGATCATTAAAGTCCCTTCAAACTCAAGCCATTCTATGATTCTATGACTTAAACTAGGAAGCCCTCAAAACTTCTAAAGCTTCTAAAACATCATGCTAACTTCTAATGCTCTACGGAGACAACTGCTGATGAATAACATGGTCTATCCTGCTAAACAGAAAAAAGAGAAAAATTAGTTTTCTTGGTTTTGTCTGAAGACAAGAGAAAAATATAATCTTATAGGTCTATCAGTAGAATAGATAGTGAGCATTTAGGTCTCAGCTTTGGCAAAGACTTTTCATTTTTCCCAAGCCTAGTCACACTGGACTGTGTTTTCCATGGTGGTATCTTTCTTTACATCATGAGACACCATAGCCTTTGCCTCATGATGCACTGAACACTTCCAGATTCATAGAATCATAGAAATGTAAGATCATCAAGGTTGGAAGAAAGGTTTAAGATCAACAAGTCCAACCATCAACCCAGCACTACCACTGTAATCATACTATTTTATCTGGATGTAAAGCCAAATCGTGCTTCCATGAGCACTGGTTGTGAGGAGACTCAAGTAGAATGAAGAACTCATGAAAATGCACCACTGCTTTTGAAAACTTGGATATTAACAACCCTTTCTCTTAATTTTCTCCCCTAGTGCAGAAATGTTGTACCTGCTCAACACACCAGGGCATAATGAAGCTGAAATCAAAGCTTAGAAATAATATAATACTCTTGGAAGAAGCTGCCTCAGAGGATGACTGCTTGCCAAACTCCTCCTAGGAAAGGGAAGGGACTCGTGTTATGTCTTACTGAGCTTGACGGTTGAAGTGAGACCCCAAAGACTGTATGGTACGCGGCAAGGTTAGACATTTGCAAAACAGGCACGTTCTTAATATGTTCTTTAAGTCATATGGACACTCACTAATTCTTCATTAGGCTGATAATCCCTACGCATGAAAGGACAAAGACTACAGATTTTTCCATGTAGCCTGGGAGCCATGAGGTCAGCTTCACTGAATGAATTTATCAATAGAGTTTCAATTTATCTAATATGCTTTACCTAATAAGGCAGTTCCTGTCGTAATTGCTGTTGTAGAGATAGGAGGTTAATCTTTTAAGTGATGGCACTGGGCTCACCTGCTGAGAGATGATCTGGAGCTCTCCAATAAAACATTCATGGCTTCATGCCTCCTGTGCTGCACTTAAATCTATGGTAACAGTTTCAAAAAGCTAAAAAGCCAGGTCTATGCTCTGCAGTGATCAGTGGCACCACGGTTAGATATTGCATTCAGCTCAGTCGGATAAAAGTTCAGTCTTTGGTAGATTTAGTACTGGGTGGAAATGAGACATGGAATTTTAGTCTTTTGTTCAAAGGCTTTGTTCTCCTCCTGCATTACTGCAAAGAAGTTTTCTGTGATGTTTTGCTTTCTTTCCAAAGGACCTGAAGCACCAATTTTGCTTTGTTCCCCTTAGAAAATAAAATAAAATAAAATAAAATAAAATAAAAATATCATATTTACTGAGTACAGTGTGAGGAGAAGGAAAGGGCAAAAAGGGACACACATCCACCCCTTCCCTACTGAGGTGACCCTGAGAAGATTACATAGGGTAATTGAAGGGTTTAGAAAACAAAGAGCTCGAAGTAACTGATAAGAATGGCAGAACTTTACAGGAATGACTCTGCCGTGTAATCAAATTGCAGTGTGGTTGAGTAGCACTTAAAAACTTGTTACACCATACTACTAAATCCAGGGGACAGAGGTTGTTTTCTTTTGTTAATGACAGAGTTAAGAAAGACTATGATTATCAGGTGAAAAATGGTATTCTAGTGTGAATCATCAAGCTCCCAAAACTACTGTTTTCTTTCTGAAAAATTAGAAGCATCTCTTCCACAATGGTCATGTTACTAGTGCAAGTCAGGCACAGAGTATGATTTATGGGTATCCTATATGTTATCATTAGATAGATGCTAAACTTCCAAATTGTTTTTTATAAAAGTGAGGTACTTAACAAAGATACAATGGACATAATTTTAAACTTGTGACCCAGTTAAGGTTATAGATACCTGAAATCTCAGCAAATACCAGTCTGCAATGGAGAATCAGTAAACTGCCACCAGCACACCAAGGGATTCAGCTGAAGACTCAGAAGAAGAAAAGCAACAAATATAAAAGCTGAAGGTCCAGTTACCAGTGACAAGGCCAAATACAGTCCTGGGCAATCATTACCTCAGGAGTTGAAACAAATATCTCTTACAAGACCTTTTTCAAGCCACATTCAGAATAGTTTGTTTGATATGCTTCTTCCTGAAGACAGATAGTCAGGTGTAGAGGAAGAGCCTAGAGAACAAAGAGTTCAGTAGTACCCTAAAACATAAGGATTAAGATAAAAGCATAAATATTTCAATCCCTAAAAGGAATCCCTTTTGTTTCATCAAAAAAATTTTCTCTGAACAAAATGGAACTTGAAAATCCTTGAAAAATCCTACTAAAAAAAGGCACACAAGGGTTAGAATAATTTGGAAGATGCAGCATAAGTGGAGCCATACTGAATATGAAGATGAGACACATTTAGTTTAAACCTCAGAAAGGGATTTTCTCAAAGGAGGATGAAACATAATGTTTGCTATGTGCAAAACATAAAGATTGCATCACCATCCTTTTAGATACAGCATATGAACATATCTGCTGAAAGTCAAAAGTGAAAGACTCTAGGAAGCTGCCAGACCTAGGGAAATGAATATTCTGCAAATATATTTATTTTACATGGAAAGCAAAGCAAAGAAAAATGTTGTTAAATATTTACTCATCACCCGGTAGCTTATTAATCTTTGTTGCAGCAAATACAGCTGACTACAGAGTGCGGGCAGAGATGGTCCTTACCAATAAATAAGTGGAGGATGCACCACCACATCCTGGGGCTCCTTGGTGAGCCGAAGCCCTAACAGGAGCAGTGACTCAGCTGCATGAAGAGCACATGCAAACCTGGCCATTACTCTTACATCCTCTTGCTTTTGTTTTTGCTCTGTGATTTCCTCCATCTGGCCCCCAAAGCTATCCTGCTCTAGCAGACATCTCACAACTATTACTGCATCACTGGAGTCCATGAAGACATGGACTATATTCTGATGACCTACTTTGCACACTTAATATTGAGGGTTGCAATACCTGAAAATCAAATGCCCTGTTCCAGCCTGATGACTCGGGAGCAAAGGCTCCTCAGCTGGTCTGTGGGGAATCTAATTCATGTCATCAAATGTCTTTTTCTTCCCTTGCTCCTCTAGGTTTCCTGAACATGGAACATTCTACCTCCACCTGGTAGGAGACACTGGTTCCTAGCAGGCCTGCACTGGAGCTTGGTGCAGTTTCACACCAGTGCCTGCTGAGAGAAGACTCAGAAGTTCAGGCATTCTTCTGACAGATTAAGCAGCCTTTGCACAACAACGTGGTGGCAGATCCCCAAACCCAGGAAGAGGAGACTTAAAATCTGAACTCTACTTCAGGGCATCACCCCCATCAAAATCCCATTTCCCTGGGAGTACCTGGCCTGTACAGGAGGACAGAATATTCCCTTTATTAAAACTGTGCCTTTTTGTCCCACTACACACATCTGTGCAGGACTCATAGCACCAGAGAATAGACAGGGAACCAGCCTGCACCATCCAGAAGAAGTGAGAGAGGTCTGATTCATGGTTGCTGTCACTCAATGGTACTCATCAATTCCAAAGAAAAATACCAAGGCTCCTGGAGCAGGAAGTAGATGACCTTGAGAGAGCCTCCTCCTCATGGATGCCATAGAAGAGTTTTTGATTAGCTCCTGATCAATAAAATTTTTCCAAATAAAATAAAATTAACACATCTCACATGGGAAAGACCACAAAATAGTTAACAGATAGCTTCATTGGAAAGTGTGCTAAGAGTTGCAGTGGGCTCTGGCAATAAAATCATGACTGGCTGTTTTCCTTGGGGATACACTGGCCTTCAAGTGTGAGTTATTTAGAGAAAGTCCAAAGGTCTATGTTATGCAAGAAGGCAGATTAGATGGTCATAGCAGTCCCTTCTGGGCTTTTGCAATTAGTCTCTGACATGATGTCAGAAGGTTCGTTCATCACAGCCCAAAAAAGAGCAATTTCCTTGCTGATAAATGAAAAAGTAAATCAATTTTTAGTCCTAGATGAGGATGGGATTCCACTGGTCCCTAGGGGGTGTTTCCCTGTTCAGGCTCTGAGCAACTGAGCAGGGGACTGCTGGACCAAACAGCATATGCTCTTGCCAGGACCTGGATTTATTCTCCCTGTTTCCAGCAAAACTGCAGCCATGAAAGGTGAATTCTGGCTTCTGAGGACACTGATGAGTTTAGATGGGGTCTTGGCTTCCAAAGGAGTACAGAATGCTCAATGATTTGTAGATAAACAAATGATGGAAATCAGGAAAGGAAAAAATGGGCTGATATTTATGCTGCAGGACCACAACCTCACTGGTCTACATTTTCTCCACTAATTTAGTTCTTCAAGTCAAGATTGGACACTGAAACACAATTTTCAGGAAATTTTACTACAAAAATTGTGCAGGTATTGAGTAATTGATTCTCAAATACTTGTGTGATGCCAGGGGCACTGCTCTTCTTACTTCCAGTTCCCCAGGGAGGGAAGTAAAATGTGAGAGGACACAGCCAAGAGACAAAAAGAGTAAGTAAAAGAGAAGGGGTTGTAAGTGGAATAAGTAATCTCCCAGTCCCATATTCCTACCACCAAGTTTCACAATCCCTCAAAGGTCATTCCTTCCATTTCCAAGACTCATACAACTTAAATCTCCATGTAAATTTAAATCTCCACTTAGATAGCACTGTTTTCCCTGTACTGGGATCTTACAAAGTGAGAAAACAACAGTGGTCAGAGTCTGTGCCTTTTTCAGTTGAGAAATGGCTGTAATTCAAAATGGCAGAGGGAAGCCAAACCACAAAATTAGTTATACACCATCATCCTCAAGCACTAAAATTGAGTGGATTACACTGGCACTACATTCTTGATGATACCACTGCCAAGAGGATTTCTCTACAGCAAATGTAAATGTAGAGTTTTCATTAATGCAGTTGCACAAGTAATATAATTTATTATATTTTTTAAATTTCTCGTTGGTTATGTTTAAGTACATAACTGAATAATTGATGTACACATTTGCAAAGGACAGATACAGAGGAACCGCTCAGAAATAATGTGAAGTGGAGCCATAGCGTCTTTATTTTGTATTTGAGGCATCTTCCCAGTCAATGAACCTCTGTGAAAGATTAATGTCATTTGAACTTTTATTGTGGAATATCATTCGTGCACTGTCACACTTCGCACAAATGGTGCTTCAGTCACAGTTCAGTAACACTCCAGCGTATTATTCCCCAGGCATTTGAGAGTTTAGAGAATTATTGAAGGGCAAACTGCACTTATTTGGTAATAAGGCAGAGTGCAGTTGCAGTCTCCATATGAATTCAACAAATGGAATCAATGTTAATTTCATTGAACGTAGCAAAATAGTTGTGATAATAACCCCAGTGAAATATCCACCAGAGAAAAGAGATAGAGAATAATGTCACAGTGTTTTATATTATCTACACAAGGGATCCTAGAAAAAATACAGAAATGGGTGTTGAAAAAATACCTTAATAATTTCTCAAAAACATATACTCATTTGAAAATCAAAATTGTTATTTCTCCCAATCTTTATGCTTTGATTTTAAGAATTTGCTGCAGAAGAAAGAATTAAAGAAACCAACTGAGATTCACATCCTATTTTCACCAACCACATCCAGCTTTGAGACAGTCTAGATGTTTCAATTTGGCATTACTGTTTGTGCAAATACGTGTTATACTGATCCTGAAAGTAAACATTTCCCAAAGCCATGATTTGTTAACACTGTCTTCACATATTATAGTCAATTAGTCAATAATTAGTCAAATAATTAAAAATATAATTATGCAACGATGTTGCCTTATTTTTAAATTAAGGACTCATTCACAAGGATTCCTCTTTCCGATTATATGTTGCTAAGCACAGAAAGTTTAAGCACACAAGCCTTGGTTGCTTTTTCTCCCTTTTAGATTTAAAACAGGATTCTGTTAATAAACAGACAAGTGCTTATTAATATGCTGTCACCAGCAAAGACACAAATGTGCAACTAAACACTCATGCAGCTCCCCCAGATGCAAATATATCTGCAAGAACCATCACTGATGTGTTAGAGACCTCTAGAGCTGTAGCTCCTCTCATGAAACTACAATTGCTGATATTACCAATTATATTATTAGGGCTATGGTTCAGGTACACAATATCGAGATTTAATTTTAAAAACTAAACAAACAAACAAAAAAACCCTACAATAAAAGAAACAAACTCACTAACTAAAAATGAGAAGTCCCTTGCAGAATTATCAAAATATCTCCTATACACCATCATAAAGTGAAAAACACCCCAACAGCCACCATGGTTTCAATATCTTTAGATGCTTACTTGAAACAGAGGCATATGAGCCTTTAGAAGGACTCTTATGTCCTGCAGGGGACATGGCACCACTGTTAGAGAAAGAGAGAAGTGTCAGTGCTGTGTACTGGCACCCAGAAAAGTAACTTCTACATAAGCATCACAGCCATAACCAAAATCAGGAATTCAGCATGTCTTTAACCATCCATCCGTTTATCTGATTCCCATCTATCTATGCCAAGGCTGGGGGACTTCCAGCTTGCAAGGTCTGCAAGGAGGGACTAGGATAGCTTGGAGTAAAGCAAGACACACACTTCACCTCATCCTTCAGGGCTAAATCTGTGTTACTAACTTAGAAACAGAAATGTATTACACCAGTGCTCTCCAATGACTTTATTCACACTCCTATCTAGCTACCTTTTGTGGTCATGTTAATGACACACTAATATTCTGAGAATTTCTTTCACCTAGGCACATAGTTTTCAAAAGGATTGCATGGTGCTACGCCATGCTCAATTTCAGCCACCTCCTTCCTCTTCATACCTTAGGGCTGTGAAGAGACCTTATCTCAAAAAGTTAGAGTTGGTCACAGAATGAAACAAACACAGGATTATTCTTTAGTGCTCCTGTAGATGGAAATGGAGACTTATGCAGAACACTTACAATTTGAACAAAACTCTTGCCACTCACCTCATGTCTTTAAAAATGCTATTATTTTAACTGATGCAAGCCACTCCTGTCAAAAACTCATAAAAATCACCTTTCATTATTCTTAAGGTCATTTAAAATCACCACTATGGGCCAAGTCATTCTGAATTAAATCTCAGCAACAAATGTGTTCTAATATTAGAGGGTTAAATATTGAATCACAGAACCACAAAATGGGTCAGGTTGGAAGGGACCACAGTGGGTCACCTGGTCCAACCTCCCTGCTTCAGCAGGGTCATCCCAGAGCACATGGCACAGGATAGTATCCAGATGGCTCTTGAATATGTGCAGTGAGGGAGACTCCACAACATTTCTGGGCAATCTGTCCCAGTGCACAGTCACCCACACAGTAAAGAGGTTCCCCATATTCCAGTGGAACTTCCTGTGCATCAGTTTCTGTCTGTTGCTCCTTGTTCCATTTCTTGGCATCACCTGGAAGAGCCTGGATCCAGCCTCTTGACGTCCCCCATTAAGACACTTGTGTACACTGATGAGGTCCCCCTCTCAGTCGTCTCTTCCTGAGGCTGAACAGGCCCAGCTCCCTCAGCCTTTCCTCATAAGAGAGATGCTCCAGACCCTTATTCACCTTCATAGCCCTTCACTGGACCTTCTCCAGAAGCTCCATGTTTCTCTTGTACTGAGGAGCCCAGAACTGGACACAGCACTCCAGATGTGGTCTCACCAGCACTAAGACAGGTACCAGCCACTTCAGACCACTTAGGCAAGTGGGATTCTTGCCTGAATGAGAACTGACTAAAGAGATCAAGACTTGACTACGGTTATGAAGGCAAGTGTGCAATTTCAGTCACGCATAACATAAACTTCTAAACTAAATGCATTCAGTACACTATCAAAAAGATTCATTTTTGTAATATGGATGTTTTTCCAAGAAAACTCTCAACCATAATTGGTACCAAGATGTGGGCTTGGCAGGTGTATAGAAAACTTCAATTTTTGTCTCTTAATACATGGTACTAGAGATGGGAAACATTTTTGCCTTCATACAGGACCCAGATGGCAAACTGTGAAAGCTTAATTTCAAGAGCATTCAGGCTGACAGCTCTACAAGCAGCAAGCTGAATTTAACTTATGTGATTATGACACATACACAGGACTCTTCAACCAAGTGGTCCAACACTCCACCTATTAGAGGCATGGCTATGAGATCTGTGTGCTGCATGAAAGCCTTTACTGTGCAGATCAGGTCCGGATTACTGCACTAGGAACCACACGTGCACGTGCATACAACTTACTTCCATGGTCTAGCTTGTCAGCCTGGATATTGGTTCTATTTCTGCTTGTGCAAAGGGTAATGAAGAGTCTCCATAGTCTCATAGGCAGAATCACTTTTACTCTGTGCTTTACCTAAAGGGTTTTATTGTGTTATGCCTTACTCAACTCCATGCTGGCACACCACCTACTGACAGCCCAGCGTTGCTTTCTGTGTTTCTTAAAATCCTGTCCCTACGTGAGCCCAAGACCTCTGACCCTGAGATATATGGCTGTGCAAGCCAGAGCAGCAGCATTTGTCAAGACTCTAAAAAGAGAAGGAATTGAGAGAAAGGGTCTTCAGGCCACTGGTGATATATTGATAAAAATTAATAAGCTCAACTGTTCAGCATTTCAAGCCAAGCAGTGGGAAACGAATTGTCTCCCAGCCGAATGAGAAGCAGGCAGTCAGGCAGCTTATCAGCAAGCAGTTAATGAGACTCTAGTATTCTGAGAATCTCTTTCATCCAGGCACAAAGTTAGCAAAAGGACTAATAATTGTATGGTAATATCCCATCCTCCATTTCAGGCACCTCCTCGTCTCCCAGGTGTAAAGGTTGGTTTAAGTTTCTTTTGATGCCACATTATTTTAAGGTGTTTCTATATATTAGTGGTTGCAGATATGCAGTCAGACTGTGGTGCACAGAACAGAAATGCATTACTCTGCCACCTTTTCTCCTTTCTGACATTTCTTTATATACCACTACTGTACAGCTCCATAAGTCTGAACTTCTTGTTCCTCTTCTTGGCAATGCTTGATGTTCTTTTCCATTTCATTTTCCATTTTTCATTTATTTCTATACTCCATAAGTAACATCCTTGAACCTCACAAGCTATTCTCAGTAAGAGGAAACCATGACAAAACAGTTGATCCTGATTGTGAAATTAAGCATGTCTAGAGAGAATTGACACCCCCCCCCCCCTTTCCCCAAGTTGCAGCTGACTGTATATTAAGTTAACCAAGCATTCCTGAACTTAATAATGCTGGGATTTGACAGATACATCACATCATCCTATCATCTTTAATACTATTTGAGGTATCCTGACCCACTGACGATGCCTCCTTCAGCAACCCAGTGGTAGCTATTTGTCTCCCTTTCTCCCTGACTTCCCATGACACCCTGATTTGGTCTGGATCTCCAGATCTCAGCCCAATGGTTTTACCTTAGCTGACAAAACTTCCTTTAAAACCCTGTTTCTGGAACTTTTGGTGCTAGGAAGACATGAGTGATAAAAAAGGCAGGAGAGGCCATTACATGTCTGACTGAAGAGCTGTGTGATCATCCTCCTTTTCCTCTGCTCACAACATGAAGGGTACACAGTCACACCAGTGGAATTCGTGTTCCTCAGTGCCAAGATCATCATTTGCTTGTCCCTGTTAAACACTAAATAGCCATTTAGAGTTATAAAGCAAGGGATATTTCCTATGCAGGTTGCTAGCTTGCAGTCTCTTAAAAAGATTAGTCTCTAGAAGTATCTAGTGTGTCTAATCATCTCAAGGGTCAATTGGAAAGAAGATTAAGACTGATCTGATCCAATTAGCAGGGATTTGAAGAAGAAACAAAAAAAAAGTTGTAGATTAACCTTTAATAAGTCCTCAGACGCACATCTGAAGAATTGATACAGATTCTGCATAGCTGTACAAGTATGTGTTCATTTTGGTATGTGTGGTCTCAACGGGATCACTGCCGCAAGGAGCTTTGCCCTCCAATAAAGTTTCCCTTTTTGGTGCGTGTACCTGAGTTGAGATGGCACAGAGCATCCAGCTCCCTCTGCAGCTACATCCAGTCCAGAACACTGTCATTAACCACCCAGGGGGAAAACCTGATGCCTTCATTTGCCCAGGTTAGGGCTGAAGGGTGAAACATTGGATGACTTCCCTAAGTCACACAGGTACAGCAGGGAATATAGCCCTGGCATCACCAAACAAAAATTACTGCCCACAACAGAGAACTTTTCTACCTGGAGATAGAAGAGGCAATGAGAGTTAATCCTAAAGTAGTATCACAAAGGCCATCCGGAAATGGGCACAAGTTTCTATTGCACAAAGGTATTTGTAGAAAAAGCATCCCCTATACTTCAGTTTTAAGTGTTGCTGCTAAAATTCCATGAAATCTAACTGTAACACTTAAACTAATGAAGATCCAGCAGATGTGGATCTGTGATATTTTACAGCATTATTTTAATTGGGGAAAGAATCCAGTTTTGCTAAAATATTAATGAAAGCATGCTCATTTTGCTTCTGGATTCACTAAATGCCTCTGTTCAATAGCTTGTTCCTGTTTCCAGCTCCCACTGTTGCTTCTTCATCTTACTGGTAAGACAGCAGTAGGCAAAACCAAAGAACTAACAGTCTTTGTGCACTGAACTGTTGAATATATGCTGTGAAGAGGACAATATAGAGGCTGATATGAATATATTTTTCCCTCTATGAGTGCACCTTGGAAACATGTCCAACTGAAGCCAAACTGAATTCAGACCCCTCAAATTTCCTTTTGATTATGTCCATACTGTATGAAAAAAAGTCACAGGAGGCTTTCCAAGTCTTGAGCTTCAAAGTGCAAATCTTATTTTGGACAAAATACTCCACAGTAAATTGGGAGGTTTTCATATAACAACTATGTTCGACTTACTATGAAAAGATTAAAAAAAACCTCAAGTTTTGCACTCAGCCTAAGTCACAGGATCACAACCATCTAGGCTTGCCATGAGTCCTTGCCACTTGGAACATTTCTAGAGGCCAGGAGTAAATTCTCATTTCTGACTGACTGTGAAGAGAAGTTCTCTTTTCTGTCCCCACAACAGAAACCTCAAATTCTGTCATTTCCCTAACAAGCAATCCTGTGCCTTTTTTTTTCAGAATCACCCTGCTATACGTGCCTCTCTCTTGTTATACATCTGCTGTGGCACAAGCTCATTTCCCCACTGTCATTTTCTGAGTCAGTATTTGTACTTCTGTCTCATATTATGAAGAAAACATCTCTAGTGGCACTACATTTTAATTGGTATGAAAATATTTGGTAGCACAGTCAGTAACACCCACAAGTTTCATTTATTGCTTCTCTCTCTATGGAATATTGGTATCATCATCCACTTTTAAATGGCATTACTCTATCCCAGTTTTTTGTTTCAGCGATGGGACTCCTGGTTTTGAGCAGTCCATTCTACTCAAATGTCAGCCTCTTTTCAGAGAAGTATCCTAGAGGCATGAGAAGGGAGTTTAATCACGCCACAAAGATCAATAGACTTTACACAAACATCTTCAGTTGCACTTAGAACCAGGGCCTGACACAAGGTAAGCTAGGACCATAACACAAACCTGTTCCTGAAATTTCTGTGGGCAGGTCTTCTTGGTCAGTAGCTGTGACCACAGACCAAGCTGACTTCTATTGGAAAGGTCCCATGAGGGAAATAACCATGGTCATGTGTCCTGTGTATTACACACTGCTAGAATATCAGAGCCTTTACACCTGCAGAAATTTTATGAAATTTAACTTTTATATGAAACATAGGGTATGGTAATGAATATGCACTGTGTGTGGCAGTTTATAGAGGACGTCTATAAACAGACTGTTGTCTGGTCACAAGCACTCAGCTAACAAGAAGAGCCCTTTGAACTAATACGCACAGCATTTCTCTCTCCTACACATACATGCATCCGTATCCACCAAGGCAACTGATCTTCCACTAACCCATTTTAAATAGGGCCTACAAGAGGAAAAAATGTTTCTGCTTGCTGTCCTTTGGAATAAAGTGCATACAGGGCATTGTGAAAAAGATCTTCTAGGTTCTAAATTAAAATACCTTTTTGTGCCACTTCTGTATTGATTGTCTCAATAACAGTGGCACTGGTTTTCTCTAATTCCACAGTTAATTCCTCTGTTTTTTAGAAGCTAAGCCAAACAGTGTGGAAGGGCATCACTTTCTAAAGAAGAAATTTAGAGTTCAAATTTTGGCTGCATTAACCTGTGCCTAACTTTACATATACCAGCACAGACCTCTCCTTTGCCCCGCTCAACCTTCCACATACCCACGGACCAACCCCACAGCCACAGCAGCCAGCAGGCACTCGTGGTGCCAGCACCATCCCGGCAGGGGAATCAGCTCTCCCTAGGAAGGGAGGAGCCAGGCTGCCATCCCTGCTTCCAATGATGAATGAGGCACAGCACAGTCCAAAAGAAAAATAAAACGTCAAAACCTTAGCCACTTCCAGGAAACACTTTTTTGTGCTTCTCACCAATTCTTCATTTAGATGGATGTTCTTTCCTCAGGTATCACCATGAGAAACACCAGAATAGATGCAGAAGAGAGGCACTGCTCACATTCCTGTATTTTAAAGACAGAACCAAGGACAGTGATGGGGCACTGGGTGAAAACCTGTTACAGCAGCCTTAGCCATGTGCTGGGCAGGTCTGAGAGCCGACCACCAGCCTCTGTGACTGTTCACACAAACTAAACCTACAAACTCCTGGGCAATACCTGGGGCCTGGCTCAAACATGAGTCTGGAGATTGAAACAAAAGAAATGCCCCTTGCTCTGGAACCAAAGCATGACCTAGAAGGGGACATTTATTTGCAAAGAACCTGGGCTGAATTCTGATTTCTGTTACATTCAGGATAAAACTAAGATTAAGTTATCCTGTGTTTGCACTGCTGTCAGGTAGATCAGTTCAGGACTTCTGTCACTCAAGCAGGTGGCACACAGAGCATAAATCTGCAGATTTTTACATACAGATATACAAAACCCACTATCCATTCCATTTCATGGGTCATTAAGATTGTCTTCAGCGCTTTATATGCAGTTATTAATAAATTAATTGCAAAAAATAAACAGTGGTCTTTAGTTAGAGACAAAAACTCACTTCCAGGAGTTTTTCTAAAAACAAACAAACAAACAAACAAACAAAAAACAACAACAACAAACCAACAAAAAACCAACAAAAAACCCCCACCCCAACAAGATAAAAAATTGAAGAAATGTAAGCGTGAGATCCATATGAGAACAAAGAAAACGTAATGCTCCATCTATGAAAACCACGCAAAGTTTGGCAGAAAAGTGTAAGAATGCATTTTAAAAGAAACAAAAAACCAAAAAGAGTCAAAGATGGGGAGACATCTACAGCCTCGCACCCCAGCCGGGAAGGCGCCGGGGGCTGCGGTGCCAGCATCCCCCGGCGGGCTCCCCTCTCTCTCGCTCGTTCCCTCCCTCCCTCGCTCCCTCCGTGGCTCCCGGCCGCCGCCCGGCCATCGGCACGTCCATGCTGCCATCTAGTGCTGCCGCCCCGCCGCGCACCCGCCGCGCCCGACACCGCCCGGCGCCGCCGCAGCGCCGCAACAGGTGCCCGAGTGACGGGAACCCGCGGCTCGGGAAGGACACTGGGGAGCTGGAGCGGGTCCAGAGAAGGGAAACGGAGCTGGTGAAGGGTCTGGAGCACAGATGATGAGGAGCGGCTGAGGGAGCTGGGGGTGTTTAGCCTGGAGAAAGGAGGTTCAGGGGTGACGTTATCACTCTCTACAACTCCCTGAGAGGAGGCTGTGGCAAGGTGGGGTTCGGCCTCTTCTCGCAGGCAGCTAGAGAGAGCATGAGAGGTCACAGTCTTAAGCTGCACTAGGGGACCTTCTGGCCAGACATCAGGAAGAATTTCTTCACAGAAGGGGTGATTAGACATTGCAATGGGCTGCCCAGGGAAGTGGTGGAGTCACCATCCCTGGAGGTGTTTAAGGAAAGACTGGATGTGGCACTTTGCCATGGTCTAGTTGTCAAGGTGGTGTTCAGTCACAGGTTGGACTCAGTGATCTCAGAGGTCTGTTCCAACCTGTGATTCTGTGACTTCTTAGCTTTCCTTCTTGCTTAATGTGCAGAAGGGGTTTCAACAGGACTACAGAACATCTTCTCAGAGCTGGCAGTACCAACAGCCAGCCAAGGGAAACAACTCTCACTGGCATTTCTGAGGCCCGGGATACAACTCTGGTGTTTGACACAGGTCCAGGCAAACCATAATGGGAATGGGCACAGGCAGCAGCCAAAAGGGATGCAAACACCTGAGATACAATGCAAGTGGAGTTTCTTCCTAGAGTCTCTACCCACGCAGCGGGAGACCAGCATGGCCATGCAGCCCTTTTATGACTTTAGGACTCCAGAGGCTGAATTAGCCTTAGGTGTTGCTGCAAGCATCTGTTTAGATGGGGAGTCAGTCAGTCCCTCCTTCCCACTGCCCCTTCACACAGGAGGTTTAGCATGGTCAATGAGATGGAGATGGAGCATCAGCCAAGCCAGCACTGTGGGTCCAGAGGCTGGCAGAGGAGGAGGTGGGGAGAGTTTTCCTTTTGCATCAGAACTGCCCTTTAAAAGTCCCTCTTCAGAAGCTCCATAACATTTACACAGTCATCAATCACTAAGTAGCAGCTTGGGGAATAAGGCCAGACCAGCAACTACCAAGAATACCCAAACTGGTGGTAGTAGAAGTGCAGGAGTCTGTCCTGCCAGCACTAGTGGGTTGCACTAGCAGCCACCCAGGATCCTGGCAGGAGGACAGACCAATATTTCAAACTGAGAATAAAGGAGTTTCCTGGTATCCCACATTTTCATTTATACAAGAATCATCTAGGAGGGGAGGTGATACAACTTCTCTTCATAATCTTCACATCTCAGAGACAATTTCTGTGGTTTCATAATATGTGTGGGGTGAGATTTACTAACAGCCCCCTTGTATCTTGGCCCTTACATCCTAGTGCTGCTCAGTCAAGTCTCTCTGACTTGGTTCAAATACTTCACTTTACCAAATCCAAAAGGAGCAGAAACTCTCTGTGCTGTTATCCTGCTTTGCCTGGTTGAAAAGTGAGATGCAGAGTTATGGCAAGCAAAGCAGGCAAAAGAAAATAAAGCAAAACACAATCCAGAAGACAGAATGCTTCAAAACCACCAAGCCAGGGAAACAGGAAAAGGTTGCATGAAACAGTGGAATGAAGCTGAGGCCAGTGAGGAATTAGCAAAGTAAGAAGGGTGGAAAACTGTTTTAACGTTTTAGTTTGTTTTGTTTTTCTGATGCAAAACCCTAATTTGTAAGGAAAAGAGTTCTACAAAGTCACAATTTTCATTAAAAAAACAAGCATCCCTAATCCTCACAGCTGCAGAGATGATGGGAAAAAACTTGGAACTGCACTCTAGCATTCCCAAACAGCAGGTGAAAACAAGCAAGAAACACAATTATTTGCTTTGAATCCTCAGGGAATTTAAATCCAGTTTCTTGTGGGATCTACATTTCCATATTTAGTATTATAAGGAATGAATGGATGAAAGACTACAATGATGACAACAGGAGTATTGTAATAAGAGCAAAAGCAAGGAACAAAGTGTGCACTAAAAGAAGCAGGTTTGTACAAAAGAAAAATACTTACTTGCTTAAGGATCTCCCACTCTGTGCTGATAGATGCTGCCCCAAGACTGGAAGTCCAAACATCCTTGGATTTATTTTTTTCTATGAAGGGAACTGTTAATTTTAAGTGTTTGGAGTCAAGGTCCTGAAGAGCAAGAAGCTCAGGTCACAGAACCCAAATCAATTTCCCTGTTTCATGTTGATCAAACCAGCATTTTGCAGGATGGCCCAGCAGGAAGCACTGCACAATTTTGGTGGCTGTCCAGTTTGCTGAACAGCTCTCCCCTTGGCAGGGGATAGATTTGGTTCTTAGTTTTGCCTTTCGATGTCTGATACAGGAACTTTCTTCATGTAACTAGATACCTTCATCCACTTGATATTATTTCATAATTCTCGGGTTTAGAGAGTGGAGGCTCTTGGTTATGCTGCAATTCAGTTAACACTGTAGGACAGTCCTAGTTGTACTGCACTCTACTATAGGAAAAAGGGAAAACTCCTTTATGGAGGCCAGTACTGGTCATTTCTTAAAAGCTGGTGCAAGGAGCAATCACCAGTAACTTTCTTCAGATTTGTAACTTTTGCCTGCCAGGGTCCAGCCTCAGAAAAGTATGAAGGAAATATGTTCCTGCCAAGACACTATTATTGGAAAAGTCTATTCATGGAACAGCTATTGCTTTGGGGTGGCACTGCAAACTGCTACTGGTAATTAACAAGTGGCTTATAAGAGCTTTGTCTTAGAAAAGTGAGACCACATTTCCCATGGATGAAATAAAAACATTTTTACATTATTTATTCCTATCAAAGAAAGTTTCCCACAAATAGCAAGGGAAGATGTTGATCAGCTCACAGACTTCTTTAAAATCAGCTTAAGGACAACATTGCAATCACAACAGCATTATGTGGGGGCATTTTTGTCAGCATTGACAATTTTTATCCTGGACAAATGGTGGTGTTTAACAAAGACATATGTTTACACAGATGGAGGAGGGAGGTTGTAGTAATGGTGTGATTGAAAGTAAATTGGATTGGTTGAGTAGCCGATGCCAGCTGCCGTTTCAATCTAGGAGTAGGTGGGTACTTGAGATGGGCTGTAGTCACTGGGACCAGATATTGGAAGTTTGCTGGGTACCTGTTATCATCCATTTAGATGATCCTAAACCCATCACTCAGCAGCTGAGAGCTGGCTCAGGATTCAGTGAGGCATTTTGGGTTTGGGTGTTCCTATCCTGAAGGAAGGAATGGCATTTAAATACACATCTCTTTAGAAGTGGGCACACAGCACATAGGTGAAGGCTAGACTTAAGTATCCTTACAGCTCTCCAAAAGGAGAATTTATATAAAGACCACCCTGTCTCTCTTCCTCTGTGGTGGCTGACTGCCCAACAAGCCACACACAGACAACTGTACTGTTGTTTAGCCAAAATAGCATAACATTGACCTTGCAGAAGAAGCACTGGTGCTAGAGTGCTAATGTTTTGGCTGGTCAGAGGGGTTTCTAAAGACAGAGGCTCATTTTCAGAATTTTGGACTTTATGAGCTACAATTACTGGAATATTGAAGTACCACAGAGCTAATGAGAATGACAACTTTTTCCACTTAGTGCCAGTCTCACATGAGCAAAGGGTCTGCTCCTCCCTACATCTCTGTTTACAGACCCTGCTGCAGTCTGGTGGTGATGGTGCTGGGACAAGGGACAGAAAAGAACCAGGGAGGGCTGGGCTGGGCTTCAAGCTTTCACTTCATTTTGTGGCATTAGGTTTTTTCCTTCTCTTCTTCCTACTCAAATAATTTAAATAATGCAGGAAACTTTTACACACTCAGCATCTTCACAAATAATAGTCAGGTGTAGCTGTCACTGTAGTTAAGCAGATGTCCATCCATTCTACAAAAAGGTCTGCATCATGCTTCCCTATGTATTTCCTTTTATATTATGAACAGTGTCTCAAAAAAGCATTTTTTAAAATTCAGACACATTACAATTTTTTAAAATTCTAAAGCTACTTTTGGTGCTTTACTCAAGTAACTACCATTTCCTTTTCATAAGTTATGGACCCTTGATTTACCTAATTGCAACAGACTATTTAGCTTTACCTGCATCAGGTTAATTACACTGGGGGTGGTGTGTGTGCAAGGCTGAAGAAAAAGGAAAACAGCACAATATGACATTCTTAACCTCTTTAGCCTGTCACACAAATATGAACTACAAACATAATATTCGAGAGGGCATGACTTCTGAGACATCCCAGGTGAAGGACTAGCCAGCTTTCATTTACAGGTTCCTAGCTTTGAAGAGGGTAACAAACCCCTATTTGATAATACGCACCATGAAATTATGTTTCAAGAAGCTGTTTTCACAGCGAAAGCTTATACACAAAAAAACTATTTACTTTTTTTCTTAGAATAAAATTTTGCAGAATGGCACAGAGAATTTTCATTGTTGAAGCTATTACAGTGACAAAAGGTTTCAAAGACCAGTCATTATTTATTTTATATTTGCTTAGTCTGTTGAAAGGTTCAGATAAAACTTCATTTACACAGCAGGAGTATCCTTCGAGCACGTGTAATTTACTGTTACAAACAGCAATGCATTTTATACACCAGAACATCTACACATATGGAGAAACAAAACCAGCTACATTGACTGTAACAATAAGATTGCTTCAGCAACCTAAATGACAGAGTTAATGGTCACCTATGTTAAATGGTTGCTATTTCCCTATTATAGTGGGTGATATATCTTCATTGTTTCAGTAATGTAGCCAACATTTGAGAGCTAAGTAGTAGCCACTCTTCACCTTCAGTAAGCTTTACAGGTATTTTATATGCAAAGAAATAGACTCCTTAAAATATGCCATTTACTACATCCCACTGAATTACAGTGTATAAACAATAATGGTTATTTGCTAAAACATTACAGCACATATTTGTAGCAAAGGAGGTAAAGCCATGAAACCCAAGGACAATGTATAAGCTTCTAGTTTTATACCCAGATTGTGAACCTGAATGGCATTGTCAATATTAAGGGTGGGACTTCCATAGGAATAATATAGGGATTTACAATCAAAAATCTATGCGGCAGTTTAAGTTTTTATTCAGAAAAAAACATTAATCTTGCAGTAACACAAATTAAATCCTCAGCTTTAGGCAGTCTCATGTAATGCTAAATTACAGCTGTTCCTCTGGCCAAGAGGAGCAGCCTTTTGCAGATGGAAAGCCTCCTCCTCTGTGAATTGCCTTCCAGCTTCCTTCCACTCCCTCCCAGCCTTCCCAAAACCAGGATTGCCTGTGCTGGATCATCTACCTACCCTTTAAAGTTAAATACAAAACAATGCACCACAGATACTTGCCCAGTGAGGGAAGCATGGCCAAAAGATCACACCACAAAAGGGACACAAAAGTTGGTGTGCCATCACTTTCCACCTGTGCTACACACAGGGGCAGGAAGGGAGTTTAACCAAAACATGCTCTTGACAAGTAATTAAAAAGAAACATACTATTTATAAGATATATAATATTGTGTATACAGGGAGTCTAGAAAGGAGACCACACCTCCTTAGAGCAATGTTAAAGACCGAAACCCACTAATAACATTAACTGCTGGAAAGAACACAAATACCATGGTCAGGGTGGTGTTTAACTCCGGTGACAGCAGCAGATGCCTTGGGCACCTTATGCAGGCAGCACTGCTGAAATAGATCATGTTGTGCAAAGCTTTTGAAATGTAGCATATGCAAAGATAGCCAATTTTTTTTTCTAAACAATTCAAAAGGGTATTTCTTACCAAAAGGTTTTTGCTACCTAGAACTTCAACAAATCAGTAAGGACTATTTTGAGGTGCAAATTGGCTTTTGACCATGCCTTTCAACATCGTGATGCAGCCAATGTATAGCTCAATAAGGAAAGTTGCTTGTGACAGGTTTGACTTTCCTACTCCAGCCCAGAGAAGTTGACAGTGCAAAGGTCCCTCTTAAAATGGAAGGTGTTTCAGTTTATTTATGACGTGAAGCATGAACTAAGAATCAGAGACAGCTCACAAAATTTTGCACTTCCCAGGATTCCTGAGCAATTTAGGTAAACAGACCCAGTTATGCAGTCTGTAAAATGAGGCCAGTAGAAAAACCCTTTTTTAGACCTTGTGTTAAAGTATGTTCACGTGTCTGTGGGATCTTAGGTGTGAACAGTGTGCCAGCTGCTCCCTGCTAGCTCGCCATGGGCTGATGTGGGATTTTGCCCTCCCCTTTCACCAGCAAACATCCGGAGGGGCAGTTCCCATGGAGAAGCTGATACAGCAGTTCCCTGCACTGGTGGGTTAGCATGCCATGTCCCTGAAGGACCTCAAAGAGAAGAGGTCTGAAACAGCAAAATATTACCTCAAACAGTACCCCCTTACTTTCAGTATTTAAACTTAACTCGGTGCTCTGATAGGGAAATGAAAGCACAATCCTGTCATATGGCAGGTTTGTGGTATTCAGATTTTTGTATCTGCTAGTTAAAAGACCTTTGTTATGCCAGTCAGACATATTGCCATGCACTGCTGGCACAGAAGTGCTTTTGACATAAGAAGTTTGGTTCTGCTTGTGATTTTACTCAGCTCCTTGGAAACGGTGGTCAGACTAGCACAAGCAGCGCTGACTAATCAACCTGAACTGTAGCCACTGGGCAAGTATTAAACACTGCAGAATTATTCAGCCACCAAGTTCTGTAGCTTGGTAGCCATGAGAGAGAGAGCTGCTGGGAACTTGATCCAGATAGCAGCCTTCAGATCCTAACATAATAAACAACTTCTACCATGACAACTGGCACAAAAATCTGTTAACAGTGTGCATCTCCTCTGAGATGTGTTTGTATCTTGAGACTTTAACTGCTTTAAGGGATCTTAATTTATTCCACGAAGGAAGCTCTAACTCTTGTAGTCACTAACAAGCGTAGTGCAACATGCACATAAATGAACAGTAACATGAAGAAACTTTAAAATAATGTAATTCTGATGTGGCACATGCATCATCTTACAGAGATAGACCTTGCTCTCCGTGTGCATATATATATGCAAAGTGCTGCAAATTTAAATCAGCTTTTTTCAACCCTATTCAAAATCCGCAACGCAGGCTAAACAAAGACCATTGCCTGCACTGTGTAAACTACAAATAGGACAATTTCTTTTTCTAACAGCTTTATACTAGGCTTTTGAGCAGGAATCTCAACAGGCAGTCACCCCTGGGCCTAATCAGATGCTGTATCTCACTGAAGAAGTCTCCAGTAACCCCTCCACTCACTCCCTTTTGCCACATCATGTGCTTTCAACTTTTCCCAAAGTATTACAATCAGCATCAGAGATGGGTTGAGAGGTTATTCTCATCTCTATCCATTTTCGACCCTTAATTTTAACCGACAGGGTTGTTAACATTTTAGGAACTCAGAATAATTAGGTACAGACAAAGAAACAGGAAAGACTATAGCCTTCTGCTAAAGGAATACAGCAAGGAATGCTGCTGCTAATTTTTATTAGGTGTGTTTTTAAACTCTGGTAGTTGACAGCTAGAACGTTGTCACAGGCAAAAAGGCGCACCCACATTTTATTTTACGTTGCAGGCAGTTACAGGAGTACTTCACACCTGCCAGTTTGCATCTGCCTAGGTACTCAGTGTTTTCTTCCAAATTAGCCCCACACAGTACTCCCCTCACCAGTTTACACAGCCTGTGGCAAAACTCAGCCACATCAGCTATTTTTGTACAGGATAAGCCATAGGTGATGTGGAGTGGGAAAGCCAGAGTATAATGTGTTTCACTGTACTGCAGAATGCTTACAGTGCTTTGACAGCTGCTCACAGAGGCACAGCTATGAGCCTCAATTTTGCCTCTACCTATCCCATCAGCATTTACTGTTATTATGAGGAAACATGGTAGTGATTACTCCATTATGCTGTACACAGCCATAACCCTAGGACAATTCCAGAGCTTCCACCATGATGTAAGCCGTGACTTCCTAGGCAACTGAGTTTTGCAACTTTGCAATGCAATACCATTGCTGGGTCTCCCAGTTCAGCTCCTTTTTAGAAGGCTCTAATTTTGTAGTAATTTTTTTTTTTTGGTCATGTCCTTAGGTCGGAGCAAATAGGTTTTCTTACTCTTCATCTGACCTCTGAAAAAGCACAAGCATAAAATTAATGAGTGTGCTATGAGTTACCCCCCACCCCTAGTTTTTCTCAAATTTCTCCAGAAGTGTTGATTCTTCTTAATTTCCCTAATGAAATATGACCTATATAGCATCAGTTATTAAAAAAAAAAAAGCTAATGTCCAAAAAAGCCCCCTAAGAATGAATTTGAGATAATATCCTCAAATATCTTCTGCTTACCCACTTTTTACAAAAACTTTGTTTGAAATGTAAGCATGTTCTACACAAATACAAAAGCCCTGCTGAGATATACAGCAGAGGACTCACTATGATTGGACATCTGCATTCCTCTCTGTTAAATTAAAGATGAATAAATACACTTCTAAAACCACAAATAGCTTAAAAGAATGTCAGAACTTTTAAGAAGGTACCAGGTTTTCTTTAGACAGTTGAAAAGGCGCCAGTCATGTTTTGTTTAGTTATATTATCCTTTATTATTTTACAGTGTATTTCAAAAACTTTTACAGATGCCTTAAACTGTTCTACAAGAGCTGCAATACTGTCATAAAAGCACACCTACAGACTGAATGCACAAACAAACTGTAATACCTACTGGTATTGAACCATTAATATCCAAAAGGTGTAGTCTTTTAGCAAATAGATGTGCAGTAATGCAAATGCAAACAGATGTTAATGCAGAAAAACAAAACTCTGCATTCATGGCTATAGAACAGAGGACTTTTCAAACACATTTGGTACTGTAACACTCTAGACAGCAATATGCGTAGTATTACATACTTAAAGCAATACATGCCCTGAAAAGCCTGTATTTTCAATCTGTGCGTGTAAACCTGAATCAAAAATAAACTAGATATATTAAAAAACATGAGATATCTAGCCTGCCAACAGGATTCTGTTTCTTTTTTTTTTCCTAGAATGACAATTAACCTGGGTGGGTGAACTCTGACCTGCATTATTATTTTACATTATCGTATCCTCAGCATTTCTGTAGCATTATGACAGCCTGTGGGGTTTTTTATTTATTCCTTGTGCATAGGCACAGGAGAATAACTTTGATGCATTAATTTTCTTTTCTGAGTCTCCAAGTGGTAAATATGATTCATATTATAGCAAATACATTACCACAAAAAAGCACTGTATAACGACGTTTATAACATGTTTCAAAGTTCTCAGCTGTATTTCTCTGGTGCAACAAAACAGGGGCACTGCAGTTTTCAAGCACTGTGTATTGAATCCTCTCACACACAGTGAGGTCAGATATATGTTATTCTCTATCTACAGAAGTTTTGCTCTTATTATCACTTCTGCTCACAGGAATTACTAAGACATCTTTAAACTTACACTGTCTGTAAGTTACAGGGCAAAGCCAATTGTCTGCATATGTTTTTAAGCCAAGCTGATGTACTTTCATGGGAGTCTCATGAAAGACATTAGGAGGAAACAGTAATTGCATACAAGAATTGTTAGGGGAAAACAAAGAGTTAAAGTCAAAATTTGTAAGTGTGGCACTGTGGCAAAAGAGGCATTCTGTCCTGCTTTATACTTCAAGTTTAAAGTTTTAGTTACCATTAAATACTTCCTAACAGTAAACACCATTTCTTAATCAAATATAGTCTACATTCCTCTATTTTCTGCGGGCAGAGCTGCAATGGGTCATCACTACATTAGACCACAGCTTCTTCTGCTAGTCTTCCCAGCTAGCCTGAACAGCAGTCAGTGGTATTTATTAGTTATACATTTGTGTGTGTGTGTGTGTATATATATATATATACACACACTGATATATATATATATATGTCAGTCACACCCATCATTACAAATATGTTCTAGTTTATTTACTGTACAATGTATGTATACATATTTGTGTTTATTCAGTCCCTTTTTTCTTATCTTAAGCACTCCAATAGTTAAGGGCAGGCTGGGAAAAAAATCAATATACATAAAAAGGTTACACATTTCAAGTCTGTAGTGATTCTAGTTTAACAGCAAAAGGGGATCCTCGTGTTCATGCTGTGAACACAGCTGGTAAAAACAAAGGCAAAAAAAGAGGCAGACTGTATTTTTCTCTGGAGTCAAAATCTAGAATTTGAACAAAATAATGTTAGTCCAAAGGGATGTAGAAATGAAAAGGGCATTCCATTTAATGTACAACTGGAGCTATTAAGAATTTTCTTTCACAGAGGCCCTGAGACTTGAGTTGAATGGATTCTCCCTAGCATGTGTTTCACGTGAAGTCAAACTTAACTTAAAGCTCTATATGTATAGCATACACATTTGGTATATAACAGTGGACCCATTTTTAAAAAGTGAAGCAATAAAATCTACATGAAAAACTAATGAAAGAACAATTTGATTGGAGGCCTCTGTCCTTTGACCCCTGCCCTATCAGGCCAAATGTCCAATAAAATGTAAAATGCAGCATACATTTGCTTAATCTAAAATTTTCGTGATGATTTATTGCAAATTGCACCTGGCAGTTCACCACACCAATGGAAAACTGGCCCCCTTGTTGGTTCATTCACACAGTCTTTTAACACCAAATACAAGTCACCAGTAGAAAGATCTTGATAGAAAGTTTGCTGCTGTGCTGAGCCAGCTTGCTGCACCTTCTGGGTGTGACCCAACACGAGACACTGCTTTGTCCTGTTCCTTAGTAGGGCTCTCATCTTCTGGCAAATACTCAGGTAGATCTGTGTTCTGCTCTACTTCCACTGGAGTATCTTGGAATGGAACTAGCATCTGGTAAAACACAACAGATTAAAATTATGTCAAATCTTGTAACTTAAAAGAATGAATCAAAGTTATAATAGATACATGTTCAGGGTGACAGGCATGCACATTGTGAGACTCCTCCCCATTGCCCTATAGAGCAAGAACATAAATGGACCCTACTATGCTTAGAAGATACACAAGAAAAGCTTTGGCTTAACAGGGAAGAGAAAGTATCAAATAAATACAGACTACCTTTTAGTGTAGCTGTGAAACAAAAGCACATCAGCAACTCCAACCAAGAAAACCCACCACGTTCATTATGACCCTTTTCATATCACTACGGAGCTAATCAACTACAGCACTTTTGTCCTTCTTCTGAACAATAATTTCTGCATAACTGTTCTGTGGATTCATATCCTGACATAGGATACCCTTGATTCCCCCTGTACTGGATGTGTAGCACTCATGCTTAAAAAATTTTGCCTACCATCAGATGTTATGGGCAGAGAGGTGCTGATACTAAAGATACAGCTGAGCTGTAACAATTGGTATTTAGGAACATACAGATCTTACCTCCTCACCACTTTCACTTTTCACAACTTGCTGTGCCTTCATAACTTTGGTTGATGCTATTGCCGTTGCCAGTGCCTGCAAGTACACAAAAAAAAAGCAAGAGCTCAGTGCAACAGAATGCAATAACGTGAGGATCTGGAGGGTTACCAAGCACTTACCTCTGCTTTTAAATCTGAGCGAATTCGGACCACGCACCTTTGAACAGCCATTTGAAAGGTAAAACTAATAACACCTTTAATTTTCAACAAGGCTTCTTCACAAAGATTCCTTCGAGACTGAAAAACAAACAGAAGTCCCACAACTAAAAAACATATCATGTGAAAATGCTCACAATTAATTATTAAGGTGTTCCTGGATGTCTCCAAGCACATGGTTACAAAAGTGTGGTTGAGTAACAGAAAAACTAAGACTTACATTTTAGAGCACAAATATTAGACTCTCTTGCCACAAAAAAAAAAAAAATTGCTTACACTTAAGAAGTCAAAGAAGGATGGAATCAACTGTAAATAATTAGAGAAAAGTGCTGAAAAGCAAAGAATGTTTTTCTCCGTGCGATCAGCTAAACAGTTCCCTCTGGTTAAGTTCTGATTGACTGAAGTGCTCATTGATGAGTAGGTAGTGTTTAAGTTGCTATTTATCAGACACCTTGGCTCCATACTGACTGAATGCATCAAAGCAGCTGTTGTATCTTTCAGCTGCTTCATCTGTGGCAGCTCACAGACATCATGGCACAGCATACACTTAATTCTTATTTTAAAAGGAAAATATTTGGTTGATAACCCACAGAACGTTATGTATAAAGCAAGTGACATCACCTACTGTGCTGAAAAAATTACATTGACCCGTAGTAGTTGCATCTGCTACATTACCTTAGAATGTTCTATTTTTTCCTTTTAATATTTGCACAAGATGATTGTAACAAAAAGAATTAAAGTATACTTCTGCTAGCTCAGAAGGGGATAAAAAGAGATGGACTGTATCAGAAATAAACTGACAGCCTTCACATAGGTTTAAAACAATGATATACTTAACTTTTTTTCCTGTAAAGTTTTAAGTAATTAGTTATTTCAAAGCATATTTACATTAGTTACCAAATAATCACTAGTGAGTATTCACTGTATGCACAACAAGCAAAATAAATTTGTTTAATCTGTGGAAGAACCAACTGAAGCAGTTAGGGGGGTTTTTTTAGCAGTTTAGCATATATATTGAAACAATTCATTTGTGTAAGTTTATGTATTGAAATTGTTAACATTTTTGCATTTTACAAAAAATAGCTTTGTCAGATAGGCTACCTTTACTATACAAAGTATATATAATTGATGCAAAGATGATAGGCTGCCTTACACAAGTGGAAGTTGAAACCTAATTCTGGACACATGAAGCAACACATTCATAGCTTCTTAGCCTAAAGAAATAAATTTATACATGGGTGTATAGTAAGTCTGTGACAGAATTCAGCTTTTTACTCTTAAGATCCCAGGTGAATCACAGACACCTCAGTTTAATTCGAAATGAGGCTTTCAGTGATCAGATAACTGGTATATCATTTCTTAGAAGATGAAGCTTATTAAGGTCCACATAAACTCCTTAAAAAGCTGGCAGCTCAGCAGCCACCAGCTTTGCTGCACAGACATACTTTGCAAAAGACATTTGACTGGCAGGTAGCCACAAACCCCAGCAATACACAACTAAACGTCTTTCTGCATGGTACTCCTGAAGCATGGGCATAGGCAAGATTTAGGTTATTTCCTTGCACACCAGACCCTGATTACCATGCCCCTCAAAAATACTACTAAAATGTACAGACTAGAAAACTGACTGAGAGGCATGCCACAAACTCCTGCATTATTGCCTTGTTTTTTACCTTTATCACCAAATTTGGTAATTAGATCTTAAAATTAAAACACCCAACACCACATTAAACAACAACCAACCTTTCCCCTCTCTTCCTAAAACAATCAGTATCTACTATTTGAGGTTTTGAAATCCACAAGCATTTGTAGGATCTGCAACCATTCCTAACAGCTTCCATTTACAAATGTAAATCACTGAGAACACCATGTCTAAAGATCTGTGCTTACATTCCACACCTTTTCAAACTCATATATGCAATCTAATATTCTCTGCTACTTAAGTCAGGAATAAACTATTAAATGAAACTAAATGGCTTTTGTTGCTCACAAGCTTTATCACCCTCCCAGTCCCAATTTATCACAACATTTAAAACAGCATTACAGGCATGTTTAACTTCTGGTGAGCACCTCCAGTATCACTAACATTTCTTTAATCATCTTATGAAATACAGAGCTACGTACATCAGCTATCTCAGTCTCTGCACAGCCAGATTTTCCTTTAACAATGAGCTAGGAAAACATGCTGCTGTTATCTACCTGCAGTTTTGCTCTCTAGAGATGAATATCTAAATACTCTATGCTTTTTCACAATACCTTTACCTCAGCATTGCAGAGAGAAAACTCCACAAATATTGCTAAGTTCCATTTGTTGAAGAAAACAAAGGCACACTTTTAAGATAGAATTGGACTACAGGCGAAATATCTAAACTCACGAAGTAGAAGTGGATGAAATTTCTTGCTTGGAGATACCTGTGAACAAACACACCAACTACAAGCTTAAAACCAACAACCTATTGGACTGAATTTTAAAAATTTCACAGAGTAGAAAAGCCAATGGTGTTGACAAAGCACTGCCTTTCTAGATAGAGCAAGTGCTGGAAGGACAAAACTGTAAAAAATGTTTGTATAAAGTGAGCTAGAGCAGCATGTTATTTCTAAAGGAATTAACTATGGTCTTATGAAAACACAACAGTGGGTATGCTGTTGGTAAACTGGGCCCATGGACATGCTTACTTGGCAGAATGTAAAGCAACAAAGCAAAGGATCAGGTTTGATCATTTAAAATGGGTACAAAACTGAAAGATACAGAGTCCGGAGGGCACTTGTGGATAACATGCTTAAACAGCCTACATGCTGTTTGGCAGCCGTAAAAAGGCAAACATGGCCCTGGGGTGTTATCTACAGGAGTATGGTAGATAAATCTGTAGAAGTATTCTGACATTACATAAAGACTCAGTGAGACCTCATTAATTCAAATGCCATTCTGGTCACTACAGTAGAAAAGATCCCACAGACAATGAAAAGATGCAGGAAAACCAACTCAAAGAACATACAGCATTTCTAAATTAAGAATAATAAAAAAAATCCCTAGTGTCTTAAATCTCTCATAACTAAAAGGAAACTTTTTTTAGATAAACACACTTATACGATCACAAGATATCCTTAAGTGAAAAATGCTGAAGGCACATTGTTCATTCTATTCTTTCTTGAAAAAGGAAAAAAAATTAGGAGAGGTAGAAACAGAATAGTGTTTTTAGAGTAATCAAAAAACCATCAAGAAAACTGCCTTAAAACATCATCTTTAGGTATTCTAAGTAAGCTCAATTTATGCAAGATTTTATACATATTTCATGATTCAAAATACAATTCACAGAAATGGCTGACAATTGATGATGCCACACACGTAGCTTGACTGGGTTTCTGTGGTCAAAATACACCTCAGTACAGCATGCTTTATTTACACAAACTCTGACGGTTTCCTTACCGAATCATCAAGGCCATCTATATGCAAAACCACCGTCTTGGCACGCTTATTTGTGCTGCCGAGGAAAAACTGTGCTTTCCGCCGACGATAATTCATCTCATTCACACTGTCCATGTCTGACATGTTGGAAGACTGAAGGACATCATAGACTTCAGAAGCCAGAAGTTTAGTCTCTCCTGGTGTAGTGGTCCTTAAAGAACAAAAGAGACTAAGACTTCCAAGTATTTGTTTTCACATTACTACTCCAAAGAGCTATTGATTACATCCTTGCAACTGGAATACTCCATGCGGTACAGTAAAAACATGGCAAAAATGTTAAGTGGGGAGAGAAGAAATTGGGTAAAACTATTTTCTTTTCCCGACTCCAATTTTTATGTCAATTTGTTGATTCCATGATCATTACAGACAAGTCTGTTCTCAAACAACATGAACAGTTTATACCAGTTTGACAAGAACAAACCAAACATGGTAGTAGAGGGTCAGTGCTCCAGGGTTACTTTGTGTTGAGCTTTTTTTTTTTATAATGAAACTTCTCCAATTGCCTTGTGACATGTTTTGTTTCCCACTTTCCTTGCTACACAATAAAAATAATTTCTCTGTAGAACTGGCATCTTTCCAAATGTTTTCTTCTCCAAAGTTACTGAGCATCAGCAGCACAGCAGAAACGCAAATTTTCTTAAAGAATCCAAAGGTTATTCCTGATTAAACTAGAATTTATGGCATGAATTATATGATAGCATTTTTTTAGATAGAAAAAAAAGTAGATAATAGACTCAACATACATTAAATTCTTATGATTAATTAAAACTAATTTTAATAAGGTACTAACATAAATCTGTTGTCCAAATTCAGCCCTGTTCTAATTTTGCCAGTGATTTAAAGCTTTGTGTAGAAACAAAATTATTACTGCATCAACTTGCAATTAATCTTAAAATGATGAATGACAGCTTTGATGCTTTGTTTAGCAACACTAAGTAAGTAACAAGTACCTTTAGATTTATTTTTTTTCCATTTGACTTCCTTAATTACCAGACATTAAACACATTTTCCATCCTACCATATGGACAAGAGAGAACACTAAAGCAAGCATGTTAGGAGTCCTCAGCTTGTGGTGGTCTCAGCTAGCCTTTTTTTTTTTTCTTCTCCGCACCTTGTTTTGAACAGCACCCATTTGGAAAGGAAGATGTCAGTTCGTGTGATAATTCAGTAGGTTAACAACATTCAAAGGAAAAAAAAAAAAAGAGAAAAAGAAAAAAAAAAGAAAAAAGTGGTAATAAGCAAATAATCAAGACCTAAAAAGGGAAAAGCATTCCAACATATGTTCAGTTTTAAATACATGCTTATGTTCTGCTTTCCTATACTGAAAAATCACTTATGTTAATTCACAGAAACAAGTGCTGGGAAATCACAAAGATTTCAACATCATCCTTCCATAATTTATTAGATAAAGTAATAGAACTGATGATAAAGCCATGCAAGTGGATGTCTTGAGGTAGTAATAAATCAGCTTTTGTTAAAGTGACATCTTATCAAGAGACTATTAGTTTTGCCAGTTTCTTTCAACAACAACAATCCTGTCCATATAAAGTGATTTACAATAGAGAAGTTTTATTTTTTGGTAAGTTTAAATACAACTCACTAAGCAAACTATTGAAAATGTCACTATTCCACCTACAGCACCCACTATGCTGTTGGTTAACGGGTTTTGCTTGAAAACAACTGTACTATTGCATCACAGATTAAAAAAAAGTCAGAAAGACAAATGAGAAATAAAGCATCCTTAATGTTTGCCATAATAGATATGTATATATATATATATATGCATATATATACACACACCTACACAAAAGAAAGAGAATTTAAAGCTGTCACTATGTCAGCAAATATAAAATATTCAAGTGCCTAAAAGCAAAAAATCAACAGTGATTCTAAAATATGTTTTATTCTCCCAACATTACAGTTGGCACAGTTCTTGCAAAACTAATGACCTGCTATTAACTGTACTACTGAAACAACCTGTTGACTTCAAAACACAAAAGTAAATTGGGTCTTATTTGACACAGTTATTCCAAGATCTTCCTAAAACAAGTCTATACTGGTAAATTTTACGTGCATACACACATATGCACACACACACTCAAACAAGATACTCAGATAATTTCCTGTATTTTTCCAAACAGAGGATTACTACTATATACCATTCAGTTACCCCTATTACCTTTAAAAGAAACCCCAAATGCAAGACTTTAATCTTTATATAAAGAGAATCTGTAATAAGCAACTGACTGTAATAAAAAGGAGCCAGAAACTCAGACACTACACTACAGGGGCAAGGACAATGGCTGCCACATAGAAATATCAGATTGCAAAACAATCCCAAGTAAAGGTATAAATCAGTTTTATTCTGCAGAAACAAAATACTATACTGTCAGCAACTCAGTTAAACAAAGATGCTCAAAATTCCTGACAAAACCTTCTACAATTTTAAGTGTACTGGTAAAATGAGTGAATACAAGTTCTTGGCAACCTGTTATTCTTTCATTAAAGCAATTTCTGCAACAGTTGTAAAAATAATAGAAACCTTTGTAACTTAATATCAGACTAGATGAAAGGAAATTTTTTATGATAAGGGGGGTGAAACACTGGCACAGATCACCCATAGAAACAGTAGATGCCCTATCTCTGGAACCACTCAATGTCAAATTGGACAATTCAGTCACAGATATCCCTGCTCATTGCAGGGGGTTTGGACTAGAGGACATTTGAAGGTCCCTCCCAACCCAAACTATTCTATGATTTTATGATCTTTAAGGAAAAAAAGTACCTATCTGGAAACAAGTATAATACACCCTCTTTATTGCAAAACCAAGGTAATGTTCAATGCTGAGTCTGTTTCTTTATATCCTATATTGCTATTAAAAACAAATAAAATGAAACTGCACATAAAATTAAACCACAGAACAGTGTAAGTTTTTTTTAAAAAACTACTTTAACTCACAGGCTGTGGTTTCGTTGCCTAAAATGAAAAAACTTTAGGAGAAGAGTTCTGAGGGCACTGACACCAGCCCTCCCAGCACCTGTGTGTCAGCAGTTTCAGACAACACTGCCCACAGCTGTCTGACCCAGTCTCCTGCCACCACCAGAGCCAGCACAAGGGAACTCTTGCTCTCTCTCCCACTCCAGTAGAGCACTTTAGTCACCACTGAAGGTGCAGGTACATTCTATAAAGTCACTGTGCAGCTAGAGCTTGTTTGAGAACAATCAATCACTGGAACAATCTCACCAAGGCACATGGTACAGCCCCCATTGCTGAAGGTTTTCAAGATACAGTTGGACAGGGCACAAGATAGTCTCATCTAGGCCCCCCTTCCCAGGAAAGGTTGAACCAGATGATCTTTTGAGGTCCCTTCCAACCTGGGCTGTTCTGTGATTCTATGACTAGCGTTCTGCTATCCTGCTACAGAAATGGTAGCATCTACTTAGAGCAGAGCAACAGTTGGCAGGAGTTGGTTACCATCTCTTTCAGAGGCAGTAACATCTTACATTACTTCAGCAAGATTCAGAAGATGCCTGTCAGAAACCCAACCTTTTAGTTTTCACTGTCTTCCTGAATTCCTGTCATCCTAGATTGCTGCCTGTCCTTCCATCATATTCACCCAAGGCTGGCTGTATGAGCAATATGAACACAGAATCCAAGTGACATGTGCTGTATCTGTCAGAAGAGGATACAAGAAACAGTTCTCATTTTCTACACAATTAAAAATAACTTTTTAAACATGGTCCAAGTGCTGCAGAGGTTTTATTAGCATAGCAAGACATTTTAAGTTTTAGCTAACCTTAAAGGACGTGAGAACTAATGGCTATGACTCCAAAGGTGTGTGTGATGTGGGCAGAGTACGGATGCTTGGAAAGAATGTGTAAGCAGTGTACTGCATCACGGCTGTACAACTAGCATGTGACTTAAGTACACACACAGCAACATAAATGATAATAGAAGGGCATGACAACCTTCCTAGCATAGCTTCATCTGATGCAAAGGTAACAAAGACTTGGTTTCTTTCTTTAGAAGAAGCACAAAGACTGAGAAAGACTAGTATAGTGGGTTTTCCCCTTTTAGAGAAGGGTAAGACATAAATAAGTTTATAAATATATACATGGAAGGGTGAGCATGTAGAAGATAATCTCACCCTTTTTTAAGATAAAGTATTTTCTGCATCTTTTTTAAAATAAAGATGTGTACATACGTGTACATTACATACAAACTCCTACATCAGAGGAAACATGCAACTGTAACCCTGCTCAAAGTAGAGCAGACCCTGTGCACTAACACAGGAACTATTACATGCCTTTCCTTAGTGGCACCCATTGTGCTCTAAAGACACATTAGCCAAACATGTAACAAACACTACAACAGCATTTCATTCCCATGTTTCTACTCAGTTTAACACCTTGACACAAGAGTTTTCCAAATAAAAGAGGGGATTTTCTTTACCCAAGCCTCAATTACATCCCAGACTCTATCAAAAGGAGATTTATGTCATTTAATTCCAAAACTTTCACTTCTGTAGTAATTCTGCTTTTGGATGTACTTGCTCAGTTTGTCCACTACCCACGGTAAGATGACAAAGTTAATTGTTCATTCATTAAATGTCAAAGCTCTGATAATCTCTGAACCCCTGGGAAGGTGATGGAACAAATCTGAAGGTGCACAGGAAGGGCAAGCATGGATTCAAAAAGAGAAAGTTGCGCCTGAGCACCCCAGGAGCCTTCTACAATGAAATGACTGTCTTCACCCGGATGGGAGAGCAAATGGGTACTGTCTGTTGACAGTATACAATCCCCACAGAGAAGCTGATAAAGGATGGACTGGCTGACCAGACTGTGATGTGGACTGAAAACTGGCTAGATGGCCAGGCCCAGAAGGTGGTGACTGAGGCCATGAAATCTAGCTGGAGGTCAGTATCTAGCAGTGTACATCAGGGGTCAACACCAGATCCCATTCTGTTCAGTATCCTCATTAAAGATCTGGGGCACAATGGACCCTTACTTAACAAGTCTGCAGATGACACAAAACAGGAAGGAGTGACAGATACATCAGACAGCTGTGCCAGAGAGACCTCAACAGGCTGGAGAAATGGGCTGACAGGCATCTCATTAAGTTTAACAAGGGCAAGTGCAAAGTCTCACACCCGGAGAGGAACAGCCCCAGGCACCAAGCAGATCAGGTGCAATCCCAGAACAACCAGCTGGAAAGCAGCTTTGCAAAGAACCTGCTGGTCACGAAGATCAGCATCAGCCATCAATGTGCCCTTGCAGCAAAGAAGGCCACTGGTTATTCTGGGCTGCATTAGCAGGAGTGCTGCCAGCAGGTAGAGGGAGGTGGTCCTGCCCCTTTCACCAGCGCTGGTGAGGCCTCGCCTGGAGTGCTGTGTCCAGGTCTGAGCTCCTCCATACATAAGACTCTGCATCCTGCAGAGTCCAGCAAAGGGTCAGGAATATGATTACAGGGCTAATGAGAGAAGAGAGAGACAGACCTGGGACTGTTGAGTCTAGAGAAGGCTCAGGGGGAGCTTATCAATGTATAAAAATACCTGAAGAGGGGGCAAAGAGGATAAAACCAGGCTGTTTTCAGTGGAGCCCAGTGCCAGGACCAGAGGCAATGGCCACAAACTGAAAAATCAGAAAACACTTTTCCACTGTGAAGGTGACCGAGCACTGGCAGAAGCTGTCCACACAGGTTGTAGAGTCTCCATCCTTGGAGACACTCAAATGCTGCCTGGACATGGTTCTGGGCAATGTGGTTTAGGTGTCTATGCCTGAGTAGACAGGAGCTGGATCAGATGACCTGCAGAGGTCCTTTCCAACCTCAATCACCCTGTGAGTCTGTGAACACATATTGAGAAGTCATTAAGTAAATTCAAACAGCAATATGCATGGAGCACATCCATTTTTACCTACTTGTGGATCTTTACTTTTTCAGGTTAAGAATATTTTAGAAGATAGGCTTTTACATAAGTAAAACAAAAATTTATTTAATTTTCCTGCCAACTATTTTCTTTACACATTGTTTTCCGAAGAGTTCTGCATGACAGATAACATAACTCTAATGCATCTGATAATTAGAAATACTGATTTCAGAAATTTCCTGCTTTCATATTTAGATTGACAGTTCACTGCTCAGTCCTAAATTGTTTTATCTTAAGGCATCATGAACTAAAGGCAAGACTAGATGCAAAAAGGAAGGCATTGTTCTCAAAGTCATTAGAACTCGTCAGTTGGTATTTCAGATGTTTTCACATCCATAGAATCACCCTTGAATGGCTAAGGTTGGAAGAGGACCCTGAAGACCATCTAGTTCCAATCCCCTGCCATGGGCAGCGACATCTTTAACTAGACCAGCTTGCTCAGAGCTGCATCCAGCCTGCCCTTAAACACCTTCAGGGATGGTACATCCACAGCTTCCCTAGGCAACCTGTTCCACTTTAACTTATAGCAAGATCTTATTACACACAGTCATCACAGAAAAACTATTGAGATTATTACACCTTATAATAACAATTTAGTAATTTTTAATACAAAACTTAAAAATCCAATAGTTCATTGGTTCAAACATGACATTGATTTTAGGAGAACACTGCTCCCAGTTTTCTCACTCAAAACATATAATTTCTTTATAATTCTACTTAGAGCAATAACTGTATTTGGTAAATATAGTATAAAGCCAAAGATGAGATCACACAGGCAAACTAAAGAAATATTTTCATCTCAAGTAACTTCACAACATAGATCAAAAAATCAGTGTATATAAACTCACGCAGCAGTTTACATTGTTACTCTCTTATCTGAATCCAATGTAGCTCAAGAGTACTCACTTTGTAATCTACGGACCAATCTCAGCCTTGTACCGACAGACCTTTTTTCTCCAGGGTTACCCACGAGCAAGAGAACCAGACAGACAGAGAGACCATTCCCAACTTCTAGGTTTAGAATCGGGCATCACTTACAACTCAAGGCTGACCTGTGGGGCTGTCCTGTGCAGGGCCAGAGCTGGACCCAATGGTCCTTCTGGATCCCTTCCAACTCAGGATATTTTACAATTCTCAGGATACATGGAGAAGAGCTACAGCTCATTTCTCTAAACTGAGAAACCTCTGTGAAAAGAGGGCAACCTAGACTCCATGATAGAACTCACGCCCCAGAACTCTGTCAAGATCTAAGCAAGGAAAACGATACATGAGAATGGTATATTTGCAGTACATCGCTTACATAACACCACTTTCACGCAGGGAGTGTCTGCACCATATATATTTTCAGTTGGCCTGGCCTCATAAGTAAGCATAAGGGCATGACATATAGCCTTACAAATCATGGACATAGGCTGTGGTACAGCCAAACAGAAAAGGTGGATGTGCACTGTATGGTTCATCACTGTGCCCTTGCTCACTAATACTTGGGAAACCAACACAAAGAAAAGAGCAGGTCTGTAAAAGCAAAATAAAAAAGTAGCTAACAGTGGTGAAGGAAAGATAAACTCTTAACACAAAACTAAGGAAACAGATCTTGACGTTTTAAAGTTAGCTCAGGTAAAATTTCCTGTATTGACATCTCAAGGATTTTACATAGAAATGGAAAGTAGTACCTTAAAGCACAGATCTTTAAAAAGAATCCACTACACAATTCAAGTCTAACAAATATGAAGAGTTTGAAGAAGAAAAATGTCTTCATTATCCAAGTTAAGGCTCCAATATTTGGCAAGACCTCGGCTGAATGCCATCCTAAATAACCTACTCATAAATTAAACGTAAAAACAATTCTCTGACCTAACTTACAGAAGAATCCTAAATCAGTGAACATAATTAAGGACTGAATGCATAATTTTTCCTTCAAAATACTAGTTTGAGATACTCCATTTACAGAGTGACGCAAGCACCTTTCCAAAATGTTAGAGAATATCTGCTTCTATGTGATGATAGGTTTTTTCATTTGATCCCAATCCTCTTCATACATGCAAGTACTGTCCCTATAAGGCAGAGATAATATTTTTCCCTAGGACCCTAAGTAGTGATATTTTCAACCAACATTTTATTTCCGTAGTAAACTTCATTCACTGCAATGAACATAGTAGCCCATATGACACAAAAAGCACAAGTAAGAATTCATTTCAATCCATGGAATTCTATCATTCTATTCTACCATTGTTGGCCAAGTGCATGCATATCAGAATGTTTAAAGTATATACACGGTAGAGATTTATCATTTAGTTATGGGTACCAAATGGCTAATCAACATATACTCAGATCACTATGCATTAAGACCACTGATGTATTTGTTTCCAGGTAAACAATTTCTTTTGGAATCCATTCTTCCTATACTTAAAGACAGAAATTGTCTCCAGCAACTAAAGGGAGCAGTAAGCTGCAAAGAGTTCTGCAATAGGGAGGGTGCAAAATCACTAATCCTTGATTTTGGAAGTGAGACACAGTGATTGACATGGTTTTGATGAAAACTTTGAGCATGAATGACAAGCCTAAAGAAAGAGCACGGTATTAGAGAAAAAGCAATCTGTTTCAAGACAGTTATCTGATCTAGCTGCTTTTCTGCCTGTTCTGCTCCAGTGCCAGGGCAAGATTCTTTCTTATCTCCAAGAATGCTGCTCTTTCTTGTAAGCTTTTAGTGCATCCTGTGATACAGTGGGCTCACTCACAAGCATGTGACTGCTCTCCTGACTCGTTCCAGGCAACAGGCATGTTATTTGAAAACAACTTGAAGAACAGCATTACTTCAGTGCACACCTTCTCAGAGTCCCAGTATGTTGCTATTACCATGCAACACCTCAGTTCCCTCCAGACCCAAAACACAGCAAAGACCAGACAATATTATAGAGCAGCTGACAAAATGATTACCACCTGCCTTCTGAAAAGAAAAAAGTTAAAATCCTGAAGAATACAGACTGCAGGATCCTTATGTTGGTCAATAACAATACATTAAGCATAGTAACATTAACAAGAAAAACAATTTGTAGGTGTAGAACAGGAAAAACAAGAGAGCCTGTAGGACTGGGCAAGCCTTAAGTGACAAAAGACGCAGCAGCACTATGGATCTCCAAACCCCAAAACCAAGCAGGTGGACTGCTCAATGAACCTGTGCACAGCCTGAGTACAGTTGTGTTATGTGACTACATTCCAGTGGTATCAACCATGTGCTCCAAGGCTGCTGCACCATGGAAACAAGGCAAGGTCTCACAGATTTTCCTAGAATGCTCTCCAGAACTGCAAGATGCCTGCCACTTGGCAAGCCTTCCAGACTCTACTCATGCAACTAGCTGTGAAATTTGACCAGGAGACACTAAACTAAATAGCTTGCAATGAACGAGGAAACCTGATGTCTTAACGTTTATTTTGTACTTAACAAGACATACCCCCCTGAAATTAGGAGTGAGGATTGGATTTCCCAATGTGACTTCCAGCTCAATTTACATCATATACCTACTGACCTTGAAATTGTACAGATACCCCACATAAATGCTGGGATGTTCTGAAGACTGTTGAAAACAAACAAAAAAGCTTAAATATTAAATGAGTTGTAAATAAGAGTAAAATCACAGTACAATCCCATTAACTGCTGTAAAATAGCGACTGTGATAAAATTTAAACATTTAGCAAATTGATTAATTACCTGTACTTAGAACACTTTCCTGACTCATTCTATTGTCCTCTGATCACAAGAAGAGAATGAACTTTCAAGAATGGGATAACAGAGTTGAACATATGCCATATGCTTAACCCAGCTATTCATCCAATTTTGTTTAACTCATGCTATTTATCCACTAAATGGAAAATCAACTTTTGATCTCCCACAGCTTGGTATCTACCATATGGACATACTCTACATTTAAAAAAAAAAAAAAAGCAAAGCAGGGCCTGTTAACTCAACTAAACTCAAAAGGCTCCATAGTAGCATTTTCTAGACAAGAGTCCACCTAACAGACAAACTCCATGTTGAATTTCACAGTTGCTAATTCCAACATCTTGCCTGCTTATGAACAGTAATAATTTCATGGATGGCAGAAATCATGTTTATTATATGCTTTCAACAAATTCCATCAGGGTTAAAAAAAAAAAAAATCTTAAGGGAAACAACTGTCTCTGGTCCTTTACAATGAAAGATATAAAATGTTGGCATTAAAAAGCCAATTCTTGATGCTATAGTGATGCAATGATGCTATAGTGATGCAATGATGCTATAGTGACCAGGTAGAAGTATTGGTAGTGCTGAAATCAGGCTCAGCACAGAATCATTTTAGAAACATCTTGAAGGAAGCCTAATACCACTTTCTTGTGTTATCAGCATGCTAACAGCACTAAATATATAATATAATAATAGATTATTATAGTCTATAATTACCTGGAAAATCCATTTATATCTTAAAAATCCCATCATTTATTTTAGTTTTTAAAAGGAAATTCCCTGAAATTTACCGGAGAAAGTTAAAAAAAAAGAAAAAAAAAACAAGGGTTGGAAAGCTTACAGATACAGGCTTCCCTAAACAAAGCCTGCATGAATAATAAGAATTAAACTACAGCAGCAATCTGTCCCAGAGAAAAAAAATGCAGATTTAATCTATGTAGGCATATCTGTGTCTAAGCTTTGTATTTGATTAATTTGCTAATATAGTTAATTCAGCAGAGACTCAAAGGAGGTAACTATTGAAACATCTTGTTTTCCTACTCTTAAACTACTTACTTATTAGCAAAGATCTATTTTTTTTTTAAGCAAGCTAGTATTAGCAGCTTCACTTCTAGACAAAGGGACTGCAGTCCCCATGTAAAACAGGCTGAAGCATACAACAAGGTTTTAAAAAAATGTTGTGGGAATTTGATGATGTACTGTATAAATACAGCATGTGCTAACAATTTTAATTTGTTTCAAGTTATTAGATAGGACTTTCTGCTATAAAATACCATAGAACTCCTGCCGAAAGGTACTGCAAAACAACAAAGTATCAAAACATATTCCTGGATAGAAATACATGTAATTGAGAATAACATGCTTTTACATTAATTGTTCCAGAATAAAATTCACTGTCTTCTGAAATAACAGCTGAATCTAGAAACTACTAATGAAAGCTGTTTCATCATTAGTATCTTTACAGGCATTTCCCTTTGTAGCATTTATTGCCTGTAATACCCATGTGAAACTATGTAAGTTCTAATCACACACCAGCACCGTACCACATTTATTGATCAAGCAGCACTAAAAAAAAAAAAGAGTAATGAAAGGGTAATCCACTTATGGTTTATTAGAAAAATAATCTGCAATTTTTTGGGGATGCTTACTGTGAAGGTCAAAAACCAGGGACAAATACCACCTGTGGACAAGGTCACTGTAAACCAAGTGTAGGTATTTGACACTGGCAGGGGAAGATGAGAAATCTCACAGTGTTAAGTATGTATCAACTTCCTTTTCATAAGTAAATGACTCCAGCCTACAATATTGTCAATCCACACCTGCACTAGTATGCAATACTTCATCACAGTTTGTTACTTTGATTTCAAAGCATCTTAAGCCTTCTTAGCTCTTAATTTTAGTACGCACCAGTAAAAGCCAGCATATTGAAGAACCTACCTCAGCACTTTTTCTTGTAAACTCAATAGTAACCAGAGAAGGTCACTGTATTCCTGAAATGCTTTCAACACCAGCGATGACAAGGTTTATCGAGCATTAAAGGCATCCTGTGTTGCCATTACTAATGCTGACTCTCTGCCAATCCACTTAAATCTCTACCTTTCCACGTAGGTACAGAACTGCACCACAAAAAGAAAAGAAGTTGCCTTTTGGCACACCATGTCACGCAGATCTTGAGGCACTAAGTTCAGCATTATAGTATTTGTTTCCTATCCTACAGTCTGCAGTTATTTAAATACCAACTCAGATTCTATTATTTTTTAATGTATCATAACATTGTCTCTCACTCTGTAAACCACTTCATATTTTTTATAATCAACATTTCTCAGAGTTCCCTATTTGTTTTAATATAAAGTCTGCAAAAAAATAGGAAGTAAAAACATCTTAAGCTTAAATGACATTCTAAAATATTTAACTCCCTGTTTCAGCCATTTTCTAAATAAAGAAGAAACTGGCTAAGACATTGAGTACAAAAGGCTTTTAAACAGATGTGGTTTTATTAAAGTTACTTTATACTTTATAACCTTCTCTCAATATTTCAAAGTTCTCTGCTTTTTTAGTTCTGCAATACCCATCACAGTATTTCTTGCCTACAGTGAAAAGCAACTAGCTCATTTTTAACTTCCCAACTGATTTTTTCCCCATTTCAACAGAAAGCACTCGAAGCAATTATGACTGTGGCCCTCCCTCTGTCAGAAAAACATCAGAATAATGCCTGTTTACTCAGTAACAGGTACTAAAAATTCTTTTCCAGGTTTAGGAACCTATGATTTGGTAATTGTACATAAATCACCACTGTAGAACTTACGCACCTCAGCGGATAGGTAACTACTTTCATTGCTTGAAATTAGTATTATCATATTCTTAAGCCAGTAATTGTAAACCAGCCAAAGGCTATGATTTTGAAGAACTTGCAGGTACTCCTTAAATCTTACACTACATAAAAACAGTGCATTAATAACGACTTACTTTGTTACTTCACTATTTGTCAATTAGTTAACATGAAATTCTCAAAATGCCAACAAAATGAAACATTTATATCAAAGAAAAGAGGCAAAAGAAACTGTTGAAATGCAAGCACTGTCGTGTCAGAGAAGGTTTTGCATTAACTGCAAGTGCTGCACAGAAACCAATAACAAAAGTTCTACTGTTTCATGGAGTGTGTGAATGCTCTGACGTAGCACAGTAAAAGCTGGTCTATTGAACCACTATGTACTGAACTGGGACTCTGAAAAGTCAATGGAAGCACAGTACCCGGATTAAACTGAGACAGACATCAAGCAATGTAAAGCTGCACAACCAACAGTCCTGACAGAAATGCCAGACACCAAGTGGAACATTGTGAGGTAAAAGCAGTAGCTTAGAGAACAAAGAGCAAAACTAAACTGTATTTCTGACTGCAGTCAAAAATATTGTAGGAGGAATTACACACACGACAGAATGAAAAAAATACTAGCACAATAGCACAAACACAGAAAATCCAAAACCAGAGATTAACAAACACCTAAACTGTTGAGTATAGAAACAGTACTGATCATATAGAACTCACTAAGCAAGTTACATGCAAGTAGAAATAATGACTGTGTAATGTCTCTTGGACTAGAGAGGTCCTGAGATAAACAAAAACCCCCAAAAAACCCCACTAGCATCAAAAAGTCCCTGTTGTAGGGCACAGAGCAGACCCTTCCATTGGATCATGCTTTTGTATTTTTTTGCGATCAATTTTACACACACAAACAGTGAGCTTAACCTAAATTGTACCTCTCATAACAAACCTTTAGAACAGTATTTACATGACTGCTAATTTCTATTACCCAAAATATAAACTCACAGTAGTACTTCAACATGTAAATTACTAGTTACATTTGAATTGCCAATGATCCAGTCTTTGACTAGTATTACAAATGACATCCATCTTTCCAAGACTTCAAACCTTATTTCCTTACCTCACAGCAGCCATAAGATTCTCCCAGAATGCCTATTACATCATGACTAAAGTCTAGGTTAACAGCAATATTATAACACTAGGATTTTAACTAATGCTTTTTGTGTTTTATTTGTTATCATTTGTCCCTGTGCCTGCACCTCTGTGTTGACATCATAACTTCCTATATATGGTTACTAACACTGAAATACACTAGAGGAACCAAAGACTGCTGAACCAAAGTCTGAACTTCTGTTGGTTTGCCATGATCCATAAAGAAAAAGAGAAGGAACTTGTACTGAGAACATGCCTAACTAACTGAGGTAGCTCACTACATTAAACCCTCTCCCCCAGATAACCTCCTTCAAGTACCAGAAAGCCTTTGACAGACAAAAGGAGCTTTCAGTTATTTAGAATAAATAATGTGGTGTATTTAAAGAGGACATACAGGTGTCTCCTACATTTCGTAATATTTCATTGTTTTGTTTGGGGGGAAGGGGGCAGAGGAGGCTTTCTCAAAAATAACTTCAAGAAACAATCTATTTCCAATACCTGTAACATTTAGAAAATATACAATAAAAACATTCTTTGAAGAAACTCGGGGTATCTAGGAGAGAGGGACATATTAAGCTACTTTGCTTAACAATGCTGAATAGAACAGCCTGCAGGCGTCTCCCTGCTGTGACCTTCTATTATTAACAAGCACACTGCTTCAGCAATAAATACACTGGATCCCCACAGCCCACAGATACACCAGCAACCAAGGGTGTCATTTTCTCAGGAAAAATAACAGGAAAGCAAAGGCCGGGAAAGTTAACATGGAACAGACAGATATGTTTGTACTACTCTTCCTCCAGGTGATACACTACAATTTGGAAATAATACCTAAAACCAAAGTTTTTGAAACCTACTGCTCACATGAAAATCTAAGACCTAGGATAATCATATTTTTCTCCAAAAACACTTCTCAGTGCAGAATCATAAGTACTGTAGAGTTCAAAAACAATCATGCAACAGAATCATGCTTCCCATTACCCAATCTCAACTGTTTCTCAATTCTGACGTGTTAAAAAACCATGCCAGGATTACAAAAGCAGCATTACTAAGTGATTCAGGTAGAGAAAAATAAAATCTCTATAGTCTATAAAAAGCTGTTTCCTTCTCCTTTGCAGATCAGAATTTAAGTATTGCAATTAATAATATAAATGCATTAAATGTAAGATGTTTACAGAGTGTTTTAGATGTAATTTCTCACAAAGTATTATCTTGAAGCTAGTTATATGGCAACATGCCTTTAATCATCAGATATCCCTTGAAATATATAGCTTGCCTTCTTGCTAATTAATATATGGCCTTTGCCCTGTCTTTCCCCAACCATTCATCCTCTCACAAAGAAGAAAAAATAGTATGCCACACAACAAAAAAAAAGATAAAACTATTGTGATGCTATATCCTTATTTTAATTTCAACAAATACTATCTGAAATACTTGGCTTTTGCCTTTTTTTTTTTTTTGTCAGACATCATAAATTTAAACTTTGCTGGTTTCGACAAATAATTAAATATTCAAAAAGTGCAGGTAATTAAGACTACCAAAAATTAGAATTGAGTAAGAAGTCAGCAATTATAGACTGCATGTATTTTACCAGATCTGCAATGGACTCTAATTAAACACATATTAATTGCCCTAATCTTCTTAGGCAAGTAATAAATTGGAAGAGCTGATTAATGCACTGGATTTAGTTCAGCTTGTTAAATCTGACAACCTGGCAAAGGAAGGCTATCTTGAAAAGCTCTTTTAGCTAAGTAATTGGAATTTTACTCTCAGTAATTTGCCGTTCCATAATAAGAGCTATTTAGTATATTGACTCTTCATCAGTGTTTTTTTTAAATACATACTAGTTACATTGAAACAGTACCATTATGCTGCTCATAAAGATTATGAAAAATTATGAACTTTGACCTTTATTGTCCATCAAAAGACACTTTCACTCTGAACACAAATTAGTGTATTTCCTTGTAGGCAATAAATCCTAATTAATTTTAATTCTAGAAGCTGCTAATAAGATTTTAGAAAGTCCATATGGACCCATTAAGTTCTCTATACAATTCATAAAGCCAGCAACTAAACCAGTTTTTTCTGCTGATGACTCCTGGAATACAACGAAACACCAGTATCCAAAGAGCTTCAATCTCTCCTCTCTTTTTTACCTATTTATGCAAACACTTCTCCACATACACATGACAAGGGAGTGTAACATCTTTGTAGTATCAGCCATTAAAAAAACCAGAGAAGTTTAGAAACCTGCAGGTAGAGATTTTAAAGGTCTGATATCTCTCCAGCATAGTTGGTTACTCCTAGCTTATAACATGGAAAAATGCATCAAGTTTTGCTTAAAAATAAGTAGATGTAGATGAACATAAGAAAAAAAAAAATCTTCCTTGCTAAAGAAAAAAGCAGCAAGTAAAGAACAGGGAACCAGAAATTTTTATACTTGAAAAATGTTTTGAAGTATTTCATGAAAGTTGAAACAGCTTTTCATATGTCCTAGAAAATGTGAAGGTATATAAAGCCTTTCACATGAAGAAGCTTAGAAAGTCATGTGTTCCAAATCAAGTTCAGTCAGAAAAAAAAAAATCCTAAATATAAAAACATCTCACTGCCTTCCAATTTTTATTCCGTACTCCTCAGAACTGACATTCCATACTTCTCCCAAGAACCTCTAACTTCCAGGATCTACATTTAAAATTTGTTACTCTTCTGTTAGCAAAAATCTAGTGTTCATACACCTTGAAAATCAGTCACAGTGAACCTGAAATCTATCCTTTATTCCTTAAGTGTAGTATCAACTAAGGAGTCAGCCAGACATCAGTTTTGAGCAGCAACATGATTTTCGTAACTGAGCTTTGACACTTACAATAAGCAAAATACCAAAAAGTTAATCAGATAATACTAGAGTACCAATAAGCCATGGAAGGAGACATGAAAGTACCTCAAAGAACTGTCAAACTCAGATGTCTCAAATATTTCCTACAGGATACAGTGCAATTTACTGCTTATCATTGAGGTCCCTAGCACAGGAGAAATTCTTTACTGTGAGGGTGGTGAGGCACTGGAGCAGGTTGCCTATAGAAGCTGCGGATGCCCCATCCCTTGAAGTGCTCTGAGCAACCTGGTCTAGTGGAAGGTGTCCCTGCCCAGAGTAGTGGGGCTGGAAGTAGATGCTCTGTAAGGTCCCTACCAACCCAGACCATTCTATGATTCTATGATTGGATAAACAGGTGGCACTCAATTTCAACTCTCATCCTCAGTAGTCTTCATGAAGGAAACAGTACTTTACCATCATGATACTGAGTTTTAGTAAGTGGTATATTCTTTTTCCATTGGTTGTGTATTACTTGCAACAAAAGGGTTGGGGCTTGTGCCTGAGGCTCCCGTGTACTACTACAAGAAAGTCCTCAGTAGAAAACCAATTCCAACTACTTTCCAGTTGATGGCATTAACCATTTAAAGATGTGTTACACTTGTTAGCTGCACATATGTTATGAGAAGAAATTCCATATGTGAACTTGAGGTGTCTAACAGAGAGACCTCCAAGGCTTATAAAAATACACATGATGAGAAAAGCCCTCAAATTTCAGGATTTGCATAACTGAAAGCAAAAGAGAAATGGAATTCTAAAAAACCTCAACTTCCTAGCACAGTATCAGTTCAGCACTGCTGAACATAAACTTACATTTGAAATATGACAAATATCCAGTTTGTGATTTGCCTGTGCTCCATTCATTGCTTCAGAAGACATACCGCAGCTTTATCAGGGGCAGAATATCATTTGTTACAAATCAGTACTGAACAGGGAAAGCCACTCAATGTTACTTAGTTAAGTAAGAAAATGAAGTGGACAATGAGAGTTGAAAAATTCTTGGTGAAAAAGAACTACTCAGATGACAGGATGTGCCTCATCTGTCAGGAGCAAAAAGCCAGTGACTACAACTTCTGGTCCAGAAGGTGCTGGGTTCTGTCTCGCTTGAAAGAAAGAAACAGTAACTGGAAAAGCAGAATTCTGACAGAAGTTCCTATCTTTTTTGTATGATTTGTTCGCATTTTTGTAACACATTACCAAAAACAAAATTAATCCCAAATTAAATTCTGAAAATAATAAAAAAGTATTTTAGGTAGAGCAATGAGCTAAATACACAGATTCTGGAAAGTACACAGGAACAGAGAGCATGAAGTCATTTAGACCAAAGCATCTATAAACATTTTGTTTCAGTTCAACAGACTACAATATCTTCTGGTAAACCGAAATCAATTAAAAGCTAGAATCTGCATTTTGTAAAGCAAATCAAAGACACTAGGAGACCTTGTTTCCTGCCCTACAGACTTTCTAACAAAAAAACCCACAGTCCAAAACCATTGGGTTTTGTGATTAAAAAAAAGTCTACACTTATCTTCTCAGCACTTTTCTACCATCTTTCTCCATATTTATGCAGGCAGTACAAAACTTAACTTCAGCATTTCCTGTCAACATTAAAACCTAAAATCCTGACAAGCACATGACAAAGTCTTGTGGTTGAAGATGCTATGTATTTAAATTTTCATGATATCACACTTTCCAAATGTTACAAGCATACAAATCAAACGTATGTTCTTATTGTTGCCAAAGAGCTTTCTAGAAAAAGAAAAAAAAGAAACACCTACAAGATTTCCAGTTTTCATTGACTTATCTCTCATTTTCTGCACATATCTGAACTTCACTCTTTTGGCCCTTGAAATTGAAACCTACAAAAAAACCTTGTTGAAGAGATTTTCATAAAATTCTTTAATGTTTCCCAAGTAATATTTGCAAGCTACAGAGACTGATAACGAACTACCAGTCCCCTCTCAGCAACTTCTTCAGGATCTCTCTGCACTCTAAATAGACATGTTATCTATACTAAAAGTGAGTTCTTTTGAAATACATGCTTCTGTAATTACCTAAGTGTTTCAGGTCTTACTGTTATTATAAAAGCAGCAAGCAAAGACTTCTGTATATTTCACTTAATTATGCCTGTCCTTAGAAAAGGTGAACATTTTAAAACTTAATTCCATTTTTCTCCCCCTACATCACATTAGAACACCTATCATTTTAAAGGTTGTAATTATTTCATTATTTTTTAAAAATTGACACCTCTTCTGAATTTTAGTAATTTCATTCCTTTTTCTTTTTAAGACATGTTTTAAATCCTTGTGTTTTGCGTAACTGGTGAACCACAAGATGATATTCAGGCATAGTGCTGAATTCCATGCCAATACATAATCATCTTTAGCTTCAGCACAGTTAATGAAGTACTTAAAGGTAAACAGTAGTAATATTTCCTAGATCACACAGAACTTGAGCACAGACCATAATTTCCCCTCCTTCAGGTTCAGATGTACAGGCAAGTAGTGTCAGACAGAGGGAAATACAACAATCCTGTAATATCCAATAATAATCCTGATCATGGGCTGCATCAAAAGGAGCAAAGCCAGCAGGTCAAAGGAGGTGACTCTCCCCCTCTACTCTGCTCTTGTGAGACCCCACCTGAACTGCTGAGCACAGTTCCAGTGCCCCCAACACAAGAAGAACACAGAAATGTTGGTGCAAGTCCAGAGGAGGGCCACAAAGTTGGTAAAAGGACTGGAGCACCTCCCTTACACAGACAGGCTGAGGGAGTTGGGGCTGTTCAGCCTGGAGAAGAGAAGGTTGCATGGAGGCCTCAATGCAAACCCTTCGGTATCTGAAGGGGCCCACAGGGAAGCCAGAGAGGGACCCTTCATCAGGAGCTGTAGCGATAGGACAAGGAGCAGTGGGTTCAAATTGAAAGAGGTTAGATATTAGGGAGAAATTCTTTATGTGAGGGGGGTTAGGCACAGGAACAGGTTGCCCAGGGAGGTCATGGGTGCCCCAATCCTGGGAGTGTTCAAAGTCAGGCTGGATAAGGCCTTGAGCCACCTGGTCTAGTGGGTAGGGACTAGATGATCCTTAAGCTCCATTCCAACCCCTAAATATTCCATGATGATAAGACACACTGCCAGGAACTGGCAGGGCTGTGGGATGAAGGAACTAGCAAAGTCTGGCCTTGGGTTTTTTCTAAAAGAAACTTGTAAATCTACAGCACAAGTGACAGAGGTTCAACTAACATACTAAAAAATTCAAAACCTTTCTACTTGAATATTTAATACACAATTTCACTTGTGTTTTACCCTTTTCTAAATATTTGTTTTAAACATTCATCTGAGACATCTCAATGCAACAACATGACTTTTCTCCTCCCCCATGGAACAGCTCCTCACATCTGCAAAGTCCAGAGCTCCAACAGAGCACTAACAAACTGTGTGTAAAATAATCACCTTCAGACAGTTTGATGGCAAGTTAATTTTTGCTACGACAGACTAATCTTTGAAGGAGGCTGTTTGGTTTTTTTTTTTTAACAGTGATTCACCTTAGTTCATCCCATCAATTTCTATTGATTAAGTGCACATGTGCATCATCTCCAGTGTGCATGTACACAGACATCTTCCAGTATTCAAGACTCAACAGTTAGAAATCCTGACAAAATCCAACAACCACAAATTTTAAGAGAGGTAGCCCATTTGACACATTGTACAAAGATATCAGAGACCACTACAAACCTCATTAATTTCTACTCCATCTGCAAGATGTTTTCGCAACACAGAACTACAGATACTTCTAAAACTACATTGAAACAAATTCCCCACCCAAAGGTGGGATTCAAAGAATAAATGTAGCAGATGCCGAGCAATTTCTTTAAATGCACTACTGCAAGGCAACCTGACACAATGATGAGAACGATTGTAAGAGAACCTAAAGGAAAGGAACAAAATTAGTTATCTTGTAACAAGGCAAAGTAAAGTTGTTGTTTGGCAAATGACCTACAAATTAATATTTCTTGCAGGCCTTAATATTTCTTGTAGGCTTTAATATTTCTTGTAGGCTACGGTCTGACTACTTTGAAATAGTATAAAATAAAAATCATTAATTGCTTGCAGCCACATGATTGCAACAAGGAAATATTAGAAACTCAGCATACAAATTCAGTCAAAATTTTACTTTGTATCACAATGATATGTTTACACTGTTTGGATCCAACAGCCCATTGTAAACTTACTTTTGTATTACATTCTGTAAGCTGAGCATCATACCCAATTCACTTTTCATCTTTTCTCTGTTGACACGGCACTCAGCCAAATATCGGAGAGCCTAAAAGAAAGAGAACCACAGCAGATCAGCAATACATCCAGTACGTTATCATTCATTTCTGCCAGTGCACATCTGCAAAACAGTCACAGAGGCAGTTCTAGTAGGAAGAGAAAGAATTATCACCTACTATGAACATCAAAAAATTATTTTATTCTTACAAATACACAGAAAGCACAGAATATCTAAGCTATGAGAAAAGGTTGAGAGACTGGGTTTGCTTTTACCAGCTGAGAGCCTAAGGGACAATCTAACAGCTGTCGACAGCTATGCAAGAAGCCTTTACAAAGATGGTAAAGCCCAACTTTCCTCTACAGCAGCAGACAAAGGGGAGCAGCCACAAACTGTAGCTTGTGTTCAAATCAGGTATTACAAAAAGCTTTTTTCCTCTGAAGGTAGTACAACACTGGAACAGATGACCTAGTAGAACTGCAGAATGAATGAGACAAAGCTACAACTGACCTGACTGAGTGCTGGTGACAGTCCCAATTCAAACAGGAGACTGAAGTGAATGACTTCCAGAAGTCCCTTCCAATAAACATTTATGTGACCTGAGATCTAAAGTAATTTTTATACATGTTGCTTCCAGAATGATTTCCATCAATTCTGTGGACTTCTCCAGTACTAGAAACCTCACCACCACCAAGTTCCTACTGTCCACAGAAAGAGGTCTAGCACATATATAAGCTTTTGAAGACTAATTGCAATTTCACCATTCCACGCAGAAATAAGAATACAAGCAGCAGCAAGCTTCTTAGCTTACTGTGACCTAAATTGGGAATTTATACTTATTTGTTGCCCAAAGTTTTGTTTACTTGACTTTCAAGGTAGATTCCTTGCACAATTTTACACTGTTGACCCCAGTCAGTAACTGTATATTCATACGATCCTCCTAACATAACATTCTTCCAATCAAAATGTCAGTCCTCCTTTTCATGAGACATTTTGTTTGTGCTGAGAAAGTTTGCATAGAAGGAGACTCCAAAGGTGTTCTACTGATGTAAGTACAAGAACTGCACTTGAAAAATCCTGCAACACACAAATGCAATGATTTATAAAATGGGGTTTGTGACACAAGGTTTAGTATAGTCATGTAGTAGTTACACTGCTCCGTAACTGCTTTAAAAATAACATGCTCCTTAATCCCTTCAGAAATAGAGGACTAATCTTCGGGGTTTGTTTTTTCCAAGTCATCTTCAGCACATTTTAGGTAAAATTAACAAGACTGTTTTATTGCCTTTCAAGAAACTCTGGCTGCTGTCTGGCATGATAAGAACTTTAGATGTGATTTTTGTTATTTCCTGATGTGGGCCAGTATCAACAGTTGCAGCTTATAAATGTTCTAAATCCATTTATTATCTGACTTTTCAACAATGAGGAAATACCTGAATGATAGCTCTCAACTAACCTGCATGCTACGAAATGTATCCTTGCCGGTGTAACAAGTTTCTCATTTTTATTACTCTCTGTTCTGGCAATTTAGTAAGGGTGCAACTCAGCTGGATAAAGAAAAACCTATTCTCTTAACAGCTAATTTTTTGAATCACAACTCAGGCAGTCTCCATCTGTTACATACTCTTACCACACAAATGAAACTTTCACCAAAATAAGACTAAAGTCATGAGATCAACTTAACTGACTCAACTTTTCAACACCAGGAAGTTCCCATTCCTCCTGCCTCTCATGGGAGATACAAAGGTCTGAACCTTCAGTAAAGCGAGATAATTTACACCTATTAAATCCAGTATACAGAAAGCATAGGAAAGGTTATTTTTATGAACTTTGGCTCAGCTTCTGTTCAGCTAAACACTTATCTATGTTAGCTTTAAGGCTCACAAGTAAGATCATCATAATCAAGAGGACTACCTTCATACTTTAATATAAAATACACTGTTGCCAATCTTAATAAAAAGATATCTTTGATGGGTTTTATGTGAAATATTGAAGTAGTTCCTTAACGTCAGGGTTCTATTCTATAAAATTTTAGTCCAAATTCAAGAGGGGAAAAAAAAAAGTAGTATTGCCTGCATTACCTCTAATATTTAATTTAAATCATTCAAAACTTTTAGCATTTGAAGAGTATCATAAAGAATTCCTGAAATCAAGACTAGAGAAAACTAGAAATATATATAAAATATATATCACTTCTTCATCAGATACAAAAAAATGACTGAGCTGAAACTGCACATGGGGAGAAAAATACCCTCCCTGAGAAGTTCTACGACACATCAAAAAATTTAAATATGGAACTATTACGATTCATATAGATCATTACAATTTCAAATACAGGAACCACTGAGTAGTACGAGAAGAAATTTAAAGTCAGTGCAGCACACTCCTTTATTAGGTACACATTTAATGGAAGATCATTACGTTTAATGATCCCCATTCAAATGGAAGCACTTTTTGACCAACAGGATGACTACAGAAACAAAAAGACTTCTCAGAATGGAAAAATACAAAACAGGAAGTCTAAAAAGTTGTCAGCAAAGATATTTAAACCTTCAGAACCTAAGCAGTTCAAGAACTCATGAACACAAGGAGTCTGAGTAGCAGACCAGAACATGTTTTTACAGTAAACTGATCAATTTCTCATTGCAGCCACATCCTGGTCTCCTCTAAATGCTGATTCTTAATCCATTCTTAACTGTTAGGTTATCACTACACGGAACAACCCATCTGCCTCCCATCCTCACCCAAGGAGATTTCCTTTCAACACAACTTGAGTACTATCAGGGGCTGTGGAACCACACTGCAAACTGAGTTAGTCCTCATCACTCTTGACAAAGACAGTCCTTCTATGTAGAACTAATTTTTGTAACATGATGAGAGACTGATTTCTGAATCTCATGCAGGCAGTGAGAATACAAAGTCCAACATAATAAAGGAAGGAAAAAGACAGTGGGACATCCAGACAAGACCTTCTGTTAAGATCACAGCCTAAGGAAACTACACTGGGAAGAAAACCAATGCAACACACTCCCAAGAACAATAAACTCAACTCTTAAGTTCTCCCACTGAAGAAAATTATAGTCTGCCAAATGCTATGGCAAGGCTAACCTAAAAGAAAATTAGCAAGACACAGGTTTCCTGGCTTATGGGACCTCCTTCCCCTAACCCAGAAGAAATCAGTCACTAAAGTCATTTCAAGAAGTCCACCAACATCCACTATGAAAGCAACACAAATGAAAAAAAAAGAACTATGGTACAGAGAGGTCCCAGTGATATAAAGAATAATGTATAACTTTCATGTAAAAGCCAGAGCTCTTTGTTCTTTCACATTCTTTACAATTCAATAATGACATAATTGAAAAAAAAAGAGCACCACATAAATTTCAGTAACTTAAAATCTTAGAAGTCTAATTCAACTCCTGAAATTACTAAATTCTGACTTTCATTTCTCCCATTTCTAAGCAAGAAATACATTTTTTAAGTTAATACTACAATTGAGGATAAGAAATCAGGACTTCAGCATTTATGATTTAGAATGAGAAGAAATGGGCAAAAGCTGAAACAAGTTCTGTTAGATATTGATGGATTTTGGGTTGGTTGGTTCTTTTGGTTTTGAGAGGGTTTTGTTTGTTTTTAATACCACAAACACTGGAACAGCGTGCCAGAGAGGTTATGGAATCTCCATCCTTCAAGGTGCTTAAGATCAAGTGGACACAATCAACCATGAACTGTGATATGAGTGCACCTAATTTTGGGCATGGGATTGGACTACATCACCTCGGGAGGTTATTTCTAACCTAAGTTATCCTATGATTGGATTTTGTTTTTATGAGTATCAAATCACTATCCATATTTACCGAGCTCTATGACCTCATCTTAAGAAAGAGATTTAAGGGTCCTTACCTCCCTCCACACAAAAAGTGAAATAGCTATATTAGGGAAAAAATGCAAAGTAAATTAATATCTTTAAAAAATCCCCTGGAACAATGTGTCATTTTTGAAATACATGGTTTTTAAAAAAACACATGTAATGACTATCAACATATCATAAAACCAGGCATCATTTTTCACATTTTTACTTGTTTAAACAGCTTTGTTTGTAAACTGCTTCTTTAAACAACTTATTTAACAAAGTTTAAAAATGCCCTACCAACACAGAAATTTATCTCCAGAATACTTACTAGTAAAGCTGAATGAACAACTGGAGGGTTGGGATGGTCCAAAAACAGAATAAGACCTGGCAGGCATCCTTGATCCTGAACAATGGCCCGTCTGTTCAATGGATCAGCTGCTAGATCTCGGAGTTGGTTAACCACAGATAGTGCATCAGGCTCCTCACTCATAGCAGAATTCATCTTTTCTGCACCATTCATACAAAATACCTGCTGAAAAAAAATTTATTACTACTACCATCACATTTATCATCAATTAAAACATAGACAAGAAAAAGCACAAAGGCACTGATTTGTTCTAAACAAAATGATATAAAAAACCCAAGGACTAGAATTCATGGAAGGTGGATGGAATTGGTAAGGATGTGGGTCTTGAAATTTATAAACTGGAAATCTAAACTTCCTATGCAGACAACAGGTATATTTGGTTATTAGGATTTTTATTTGTTTTCTAAATGTCATTTCAGACCAGTCAATCTTCATGGGAGTATTGTGTGTTGGTTTTTTTTCATTACACTAGTGACAAATTTTTTAACAAATCCAGTTTTCCCACAAGGCACCCTAGAAGTCTATAAACATCCCTCTGTGTAAACGTGTAAAATCAAAGTATTTTCAGAGTAGCTTTGGCAATCAAAAAATTTTACAGAAAAATGAACCACAAAAGTCAACAAAATATTAACAGTGCATCAAGAACAGCAAACATTAAGCTTTTTTCTTCATCTATATATCAAACAACTAGTGTAAAGCCATACATTCAAAGGCAGAAAGGGCTTCAGAGGTTGGGTTTGAGTTGTTTTTCCTCCTTTTCACGAGTATCCCTCGATAAAAAGAGGGCAAGCAGGTCACGCCTTGCTCCAGTCGAAGTCCAAGCCACCAGATCAATTTCAAAGGAGACACGTGTCAGCTTGAGAATATCAGATTTCAGAGTTGTTTAATAATAACTACTTAACAGGCAACAAAAGCATAGGTTTGCTCAGAGGAAATGCTAAAATCTTGGTGCAAAAAAAATAGCTTCTTTGTGCCTCTGAAACTACTAAATGCTAACTGTAGTCCTGGTTGTTGCCAGTACTAACTCAGCCAAGTGATTTAAGGCACAAAAGTGGGAGTGAATACATATTGTTAATTTGTTAAATCACTCATTTTCCCCCAAATAAATTTTTTAAGTGATCACATTCTTTTAACATCATTTGCCAACATTACATAATTTTTCCTCACTGAAGGTCGGCCTCTGAGGAACATAAATTGTCAAAAACAATGAACCAGAAACATGCATTTGGATTATGATAATTTCTGACATTTTCACAGAGAAAATGCTGTTAACCTCTAAGTCAACGCTTCCTACTTCAGGAAAGAGAGTGCTAGAATGAAAAGTACAAGGCCAAAGATTATTGGCCAGACTATTTTTGTTGACTATCAGAAATCAAAAAGATATCAACTGGGAGATACAGCAGCTCAACCAATATAAGTTTGTGTTGCCAAAGGCAAAAACTCTAAACAAACCAAAAAAAACCACAAAAAACCCACAAACCTCAGCAAACAAAGCCACCAAACAAACAAACCCAAAGCAACTCTGTTGAGTGTTACTAACTATTTTCCATAGTACACAAAGGAACTTATTCAAAACTTAAAAATCAAGTCAGGTGTGGAACTGATGCTAATCAGTCTCTGACTTCCAGGTCTGTGTCCCAAGCACCGTATCATTCCTACACTCTCTCCATCCTGATCACATTTTGCCTTTTCCTTCTAATCCTCTGAAACCACCCCCCACAAAATCAAGTTGTTCTACCCTCTCCTATTCCATTAGGCCACGCTCATCTGAAAGGAGCTGCAAAAAAGATGGAGAGGGACATTTTACAAAGGCATATAGTGACAGGACATGGGGTAATACCTTTAACCTAAAAGGGGGTAGGTTTGGATTAGATATTGGAAGAAATTGCTGTAAGGGTGGTGATGCACTGGAACAGGTTGCCCAGAGAAGCTATAGATGGCCCATTCCTAGAAGTGTTCAAGGCCAGGTTGGATGGAGCTCTGAGCAACCTGGTCCAGTGGAAGGTGTCCCTGACCAGAGGAGAGGGCCTGGAACCAGATGTTCTTTAAGGCAGGCCCCTTCCAACTCAAACCATGACGTGATTCTGTGTTATCCTCAGACTCTTCTCCATCTCTCCTAAACCTCAGCTCCAGGGACCCCTGAAATCCTCACCCCTCTCCATGACCTGCAACAACGACTTCCATCAAAACTCGCGCCCCTGCCCTCCTCCCGGAGTTTTTTAATTAAAAACATAAGGTGGTCTAAAAATTTATAGTAAGTTATCTAGCATACAGGAGTCCGGCAGAGCAGCGAGACAGGTGCCTGCTCCTGTCTCCTCTTCGTAGCTTTGAGATCACAGCCTGAGCCAGGCACCGCAGCTCTAGCTCTCTGCCGCTCTCCCCCTCCGCTCTGTGCCCTCGTCGGGGCGGCCCTGGAGAGGAACCTCCACAGCCCCGCTACCAGCCCTCCCCAGGCGGCCGAGGCCTCAGCCCGGCTGGGACCAGGCCCCGGGACTCAGCTTCCAGGCCCCGTGGTCGGCGGAGACTCAGCCCCGCAGCCACCGGGCAACGCGAGCTCCGGGATGTATGTGGAAAGCAGAGGAGATCTCGGGCCGCACACGCCGCCTCTTCACGGCCCTTCCCGGCGCGGCCTGTTCCCCTCCCCGGCAGAGCCGTACCGTCGCAGAAGCCGTCCCCGGGCGGGCTAGCAGCTCAGCCCCGCGCCCCCATGTCCCGCGGGGCAGCGCGGCCTGCGGAGAGCGGCGGGGGGAGCACCAGGACGAGCGCGGCCGCACCACCCACCGGAGCCCGCTCTGACCCGGCACCGCGCAACACCGCGCAGCGCGATTGGCGCCTGCCGAGCGAGACTCTCCGCCAACCGCGGAGTGCTTTGTTCCTGGGGGGGCGCGGTACAGGCTGGGAGGTGTAGTCCGAGGGCTGTAGTCCAGAAACACACCGCCCCGCGCAGCTCCATTTGGTTTGGATTTTTTTTTTTTTTCTCCAAAGACGGTTACCGCCAGAAATTGAATTTACTGCTGAAATAAAGTGTGGCGTGTACTGTAAAACACTATAGTGTGAACCACACCTGATGCTGCATGGACAGAGAGTGCCTATCCCCTCGTTTGGAACCCGAAGTGGGTATTCCCCACTCCATGAGACACCGACAATTAAATTTGGTTTAATATAGGACCAAGGCATTTTTAAGGCTGAAAAAAACCTCTAACAGCACCAGGTTCAACATCTTGATCCTTTAGAACGGTTTGGGTCCCCATACCCTCCAAGTCACAAAGGTTTCCCGCTTCCTCCACGTCACCCTCGCACCCTATTTTGAAATGCTTGAGTAAAGTTTTCAGTGAAGTTTCTAAAGCTAAAAACACCCGCTAAGTACACCTGAAATCAATTCAGCACGAAGAAACTCTCCCCGAGTTCCCCTCTTTCCCGCAGCCCCCTCTGCCCCACAGCGATCCCGACTTCCCACCCGGCTCCCGCAGCAGTCCTGGCCGTCCTTTCCACAACGTTTTAATGGGATACAGCCGACACCACCCAAGGAGCCACCGGCGGTGCCGCAGCCGACAGTCGCACCCCAGGGAGCCGCAGGCCGCCAGCAGCCGCCGGGCAGCGCCAGCAGCCACCGCTGGGACTGCAGATCCTAGGAACAGCCCCCCAGCCACCGCTCGGGCGCTGCTCCAGGCGGACACGGCAGCGCTGGCTCGGCAGTGACAAAGGAGGGCCGCTGCCGTTCCCCACCGCCTCAGAATCACGGAATCAGCGGGGCTGGAAACGACCGCTGAGATCATGGAGTCCAGCCTGTGACCGAACACCACCTTGTCAACTAGACCACGGCAGTGAGTGCCACATCCAGTCTTTCTTAAACACCTCCAAGGATGGTGACTCCACCACCTCCCTGGGCAGCCCATTCCAACGTTTGATCACCCTTTTTGTGAACAAATGCCTCCTGATGTTCAACCTGAACCTCCCCTGGCACAGCTTGAGGCTGTGTCCCTGCTCGCTAGCTGCCTGGCCCATGAGACCGACCCCCACGTGTCCGCGGCACCGGGACCGGAACTCCCTACCCCCGGCAGCGCCCCGGGGTCCCGCCCCTATTGGAGGGCACAGGTCACGTGACCACGCGAGGGGGCGGGGCGGCTCCCCCGCCCGCTGCCGGCTCGGCGCCTGCCGGGTAGCGCCTCACTCCCGCAGCGCGCGCCATGTCCCGCCTCCCGCGCCCGCCGCCGCGCCTGCGATTGGCCCGGGCGGCGCCGAGCCGGCCGCGGATTGGCTGTCGGAGCAGGGTCGCGAGCGGCCGCGCGAGCAGGGGGTGAGGCGGCGCGGCGGCCGTGGCTGTGGGTGAGGCGAGGCGAGGGCGGCGGCCCGCGGTGCTCCCCTTCCCCCTGGGCAGCCCTTTCCGTCTGGGCAGCTTCTCTTGGTGCGACCGATCCCGGGCGGGGGGCGATGCGCGAGGAGAAGCTTGGCTGAAAGCAGGTACAGGCCGCTCGGGGCGGCCCCGCTCTCCCCTGGCAGGGCCGTCTCCTTTCCCGGGCCTGTCCGGGCAGGGCAGGTGCCGGGCAGGACTGTGGAAGCGCCTCGGGGTGCTGAGCCGAAGCTGTTGTTCCTGGAGGCGAACTGCTGCGATGGGAGGGTGACAGGTCATGGGAAATAGTGTAAATAAAAGATCATCTGGAGGTAATATGGAGGAGTTTGAGGGAAGTTTTTAAAGGAGGCTTTAAAATACAGAGTTGGCGTATAAGAGGAAAAATGGGCTTTAAGGAGCATGGTGCTTTTATTTCTCTGTAAGCTTACGTTTGTGCACCTTTAGTGATCCTGCTGCCGTGATCAGGTTCTTCCGTAGTGATCATAAATAAATAACTTACTAGGTGCGTGTTTTCATTTTGTTTAACGAGCTGTTGAAATTCCAGATATTGAGGGTGAGTAGAGTTTGAATGCTGAAATCAATCGTAGTGCATTGATCTCTGCGTGGCAGCGTCAGTAGTACTTCATTAATATTAATGTGCTGTCCTGAGAGCGCTCTGCAGCTCTTGTGAAGGCAAGATTTACAAAGATTAAATGAATAGGAATTATGTCTTCTGATCCCCGCTGACTTTTACCTAGGTGATAAAAATGAGGCAGCTGAGTTATCTGCACATCAGCTCTAGAAGTTCTGGTTAGTTGTTGCTGAATCCAAATAATGTGCTTCGTAGGGGTCGCGAGCTAAAATACGATTGCTGTGTGTAGGAACTCGACATTTTTACGGAGAGATATCTGGGGGGAATATTGGACGTTTTAAATGCTTTTTCAGACAAACACACCCTTTTGTTAATGAGACTTAGCTGCTGTTGTCTCTCAAAGCTGTAGCAGAAAGACGGGCATTCACAGCAGCTGGTGGAGAGGTTTGTCTGTCTGGCAGCGAAGTGTAGGTGTTTGGTTGTGTCTGTATCATATAATACCTTGTGGTTTATAGGTGTTGAAGGGTTTCACTTACCTCTCAGTTGGTATCATAGTGCACTGTGCAGGTATAATCATTGCTGAGCAAAGGCTTTTGATTAAACTAGTGCTGAAACATGGGGTTTTTATTTTCTCTGCCCTTAGTTGGCAAGATAGGATAACCTGAATGAAATCGGATTAATAGGGTTTTGCATGTTCTGATAAATATGATGGAGCTATATTTTTAAGAAAGCTTTAGCAACTTCTGTTGCAAGTATGTATGATTTTCAATTCCTGCTTTAAATTTTATACCAGTACTAGCTTAGATTGTCCCTGTAGTATTCACTGACTTTTATCTCTCTCTTCACATCTTTCCGAACAGGTCTTTCTGTAAGTACTGGGGTGCTTCCACACCAAAAAACAGACCTCTGTTGCTGGCTATGTGACTCTGCCAAATGCATACTTACTTTACTTACAGCTGGTCTGTGTCAGTTTGGAACAGAGTCTGGTCCTCCATCAGAATATTCTTCCTGCCCATTTGGCTGTTGTGATAATAGGTTTTTTTGGCTTTATCTTCCTTTATTACTTTTTTAATAATGTTTCCTTGTGGATGTAATTTTATTAGATGAACTTGGGTCATGTGTCAGTCTAAAAGACTGAGGAGATATGCTTGCCCTACTTCTTGCTAAAATAAGGAGGAGCTTGGTCTTTTTGTTTTTGATTTTTTAATGTGGTTGGTATTCCTTTGAACTCAGTGCTTCTTAGAAAATGTTATACTTCTTAATGCCACGCTTTTTTAATTTAGAGACTGAACCTTTCATTTTTCAGATTTCGTGCCTTTATTTATTCTTTGTTAAGGTTAATCTGCTCCATCAATCCCATTAAGTCGTTCTCTTTTATGTTTGTATGGGTCTTAAGTGAATGAAAGAAACCTACTTCAGTAAGAAAACTATGAATATCAAATTTCCTTTAAAGATCAAGAATTCATGCTTTGAAAAGGACTTGGATAAATACAACACTGGAAAAAACACACAGAGGAATTTCAGTTTGAAAGCAGTTGCATTTGATTTCTCTTTCTTTTAATCTTTCATGTGTAGGACTCACTAGAAAGCCTGGCAAAGGGCTCCTGTTCATATTTACTGCATATTATGCCTTATGTGTACAGACTCCAGAGCTTTTATATTTATTTAATGAACTTTTTGTCATTTATAAGTAACGTTATCTCTCAGCTTTGTAGACTTGATATTTGATAGGAGAGTATTGGATGGAGCCTGCAAAAGTGGTTGGGAAAAGTAGGGGCAAACAAGCTCAAGGGGGCTTGGAAACGTAGATCTCCTCATTTCTAAACCAAGGAATTCCTCTATATTTCCATATCAGTAAGAAAGTTCTTCAGCATTGCTAATTTTTGGGTTTCATTGAAATGAACCTGTGAAATTCCAATCCCTTCATGCTTTATGCAGTGAAATGTAATTTGTTATGTTACTGCTCTTCGGACATCTTGGTAATCTTGTCTATGACTGCTGCTTATCCTTGTAATAGTTTTGCTGAGGCAGAGCAGAAGGACCATTTTTTATGGCAATATTACTATAACTGAGGGCTCTTCATTGTATAAATAGAGCTGTGGAAATGTTTGGGGAATTAAACTATATTTACTGTAGGTAGCACCAAGAAGACAGAGGATAAATACCACAAAGATCAATATTTTAGAAGAGGTATTATTCTGTTTACTAAAAGCAATAAACATTTAACTCCTGCTTCTGAAACTGGCATGTATATGGAGCATGAGAGAAGAATTTGCTAATGCTTTCATTCTTGCTGTCCAGCAGTTTCTTTTGGAATGAACCCTGTCTGTTCTTGGCACATAAACCAGTTGTGAAATAGCTGAGTTCTGTGAAGAAAGGTATAGTGCAATGTAGTCTGAAAGAAATAAGTGTGAAGTTTGCCTGGAGATAATTCTGTAAAGTTTATAATCATATAAAAATATCAATCTGATATGCTTAGAAGCATTTGCGTTTTAGATAACAGGTTAGCTGGAGGTTGTTCAAACATGGTGGTTTTCCGTAGTGCCACAAACTAAGGAAACTAATCCCGGAACAGAGTGGTACTCTGCACTCTTACAGATTGATTTCAGCCATTTCTGCTGCAAAAGCAGACAGGTCATTGACAAGAGCAAGGCGTTGATGACCCCAGTCTCAGGTACTTTAAGTATTTATGCTGCAGAGGAAACAATTACTTACAAAGTGAACTATAAATATTAATTTTACTGAAGTAGTTGTTTTGTTGAATGAATTCTCTTTTATGTTCAGCCATCAAAGTCTTGGAACCTGGAATTATACAAGATTACCTTAATGTTTTAGGGCAGGATAAATGTTTTGGACTATTCCTAATGCTTTGTATCATCATGCTCCTTCTTTTATTCTTGGGTCTTTTGAATCCCATTTAAAAAGTCTCTGAAATGAATTACCAGTATTTCAGAAATTGCCTTGACAAGTTCTGAACTTTGCAAGGTGAAATTCCCTAGATATTGTTGTCCTGGATGCTTATAACTTTTCAGCATTGACTGTAATTCATTCTAACACCTGTCTGTCTTATCTACCATTGTCAGGTGAAAACACTGAATACATACAGATTATCCATATCACTCATTGCTTTCTTTCCTCTCCTGTTACATCATGGTTGTCTATCCTGTCTCTTACTGCTAATATGTGCAGGACTTTTTTATGCCTGTAAGATGGAACCTGTTTTGTACCTTGCCTTTTTTAGCTTACTACTTCATATCTATACTATTCTGTCATCCTTGTATTATGCTACTTTTTTTCTACATCTGGTTTTGTGCCTTTAATTGGTTATCTTCTGAGTTTTTGTATTGTTCTTTTACCTGTTTGCCTTTAAGTTTCTTGAATTCATGGAAGTTTTCTGGACCTACTCTGATTTTCTCAGAGGAAGTTCTAACATTCACTTTTCACTTCTGTCCAAATTGTCTCTGTTTTTGAAGACTCAGGCCTCTCAGTTGATCAGAAACAAAATCATACATTTTCTTCTCTGCCTGAAGGAAAACATGACTGACTACTTTCAAACTTAGGAGCTGGCTGAAAGACCAATGTATCAGGATACAGTCATTCCTTTTAGTCCTATCACTTGCCTTTCTCAGCCAGCCCTGTCTTTGCAGTTGCTCAGCAGTACTCTAGCTTTTTTCTCTTTTGTTTGAATTTGTCTTGATACAGCTTTCATTTTTCTTCCTTTGATTGCCACACTGCTTGTTGAACAAGTCTGGACTTTGGAATGAGGTGGAGTGTATCACATGTAATCACACCTTTGGAACAGGTTTCCCCTTTTAAAGGAGCATTCCTCTCTCTTTTATGTCACTGCAGGTCTGCGGTGACAGATATGATGCCAAATCCAATGTGGGGCATGTAGAAGGTTTGTGTTCTTCCTGTTTTAAGAACACAGCAGGTGCAATGAGATCCAAGATCCATACAGTCTGTATAATAGGTTGTGTAAGGGAAGAATAACAGATGCCTAAAGGAATAATAGATCAAATAGATGGTAATGCTTCCCTAATAGCCTTCTCCATCATTCCATAAAGAAGTCCATGACTTATTTCTTTATTATGAATGACTGTTGCTTGTATTCATGGCTGTTTGATAGCTACCCCATTATTCTTCCCTATTGTTTTTCTTAAAACAGTTGCAGTTTCCATTGTGATCTCGTAGTGTAGATTAATAGTTTCTTCCGAGTTTAGTCACAAACAAAAGAAAATCCGGTGATGATGAGAAACTAATATCAACTTTTTTTTTAAAGCCTGTCTAAAAAAAGATAACTGTAGAATTGTACTGTTTCTGCCAAGTCTCTGCAAGAAGTATGTTATTACTAAGGAACTGTAAACTGTTGAAAAAAGTTTGTAATGGAAACAATGATGGTTTAACTGTAGGGCTTGTAGGCACTTCCAAACAGCATAGCTTTTCCATCTCCTGACTTTGAAACTTCCTGAGTGCCAGTTCCTTGCTGCTACATTGCTTTAGTTGTCCCTGTCTGTATATAGACTGGCTTCGGCAACACTCTTGTTCATACTACAAATACATTCCTCAGGGTGGATCAACAGTGTTGTTTCCAGCCTAATACACAAAACAAACGTAAACCTAAATCTGTGACTTCCTTCTTCTTCACCACTTCTCAGCGGTGTCCACGTTACGACTGGTGTAGAACACAGTTAAAGAAAAACTACACTGTTTTCACTAGAGGAGCAACAAAACCATCGTGATTTAAGTGAATGGAAGCGTATATAAACAGACTAAATTTGAAATCTGTCTAATTTTGTAAACTGCTTGAATATTTTTATGTCCTACACGTACAGTTTTTCCTGTCATTTTCCTCCATTAGTCATTTTTCCATGTTTCCTTTCTCTCCTTGGTTGTAGGAAAAAGGAGGGAACAACAAAGCTGTCAGAGAATGTGAATCAAGAGAGGTGATCAGCTTTCAGCAGTCTGTTAGAAAGGAGTTTTAGATATGAGTATGGCACTTCAATCTTAGTGCTAATCCCCATCTGCAGGCATTCCATAGGGCTTGATGCTCACTTAGAGTTGTTGAATGCCATCGTCTGTCCAAGCTCAAGTGAGCAGTCTTTTCCCCAACTTTTTAATTGTTAACTTTACAACGGCTTGGATTTCTTTCCAGTACCTGAAGGAGTCTACAAGAGAGCTGGAGAGGGACTTTTTACAAGGGCATGTGGTGACAGGACAAAGGGCAATGGCTTTAAACTGAGAGAGGATAGGTTTGGATTAGGTACGTACCACCCTGAGGGTGCTGATGTACTGAAACAGGTTGCCCAAAAAAATTGCAGATGCCCCATTCCTGGGAGTTTTCATGGCCAGGCTGGATGGGGCCCTCTGCAGCCTGGTCTATGGAAGGTGTCCCTGCCCATGGAAATAAAGTTGGAACTGGATGATTTTTCAGGTCCCTTCCAACTCAAACCATCCTGTGATTCTATAAAAATGACACTACTAAAGAGTCTTTGTTACCTGTATTAAGTACATTCCCTCTGAATGCCTTTGCTTTGCAGCATGAGGTATAGTTGTCATCTAATATGTCTTGTATCTAAAGCTTGTTTTGTTAGGAATGTAGCAGTTTACTTCTGTACATGTTCCACAACATGTATTTAAAATTCTTATGTGTCTCATTTCAGATCTACTATGGAACCTTGGCAGCCTTGTAGGTTTGGAAGGCTTAAATCCAATTCTGGAAAGGCCTTTTCCAGTCCAGATGATTTGCTGGCTGAAGCGCTTAATTAGGATGGCTTTGGAACAAATTGGATTGAACATGGAATCAGTAAGTGTTTCAAACTTCCTTTATGTTTTCAGAAAACAAGGTATAGAAAGCACTTCATGTATTTTAGTTTGTGCTTATCTAGCAGAGCACTTGAAGGATACTCAATACTGGGATGATTCTGCATTGCTGAAAAGTCATCAAGTTTATGACTTGGATACTGAAATATTGAGTAATAAATGTGTTAAAAGTACTATGCAGTTCCTCTTGGCTCTAATAAACTGTTTATTTTGTAAACACTGCTTTTCATGCTGCACTTCCGTGTGTCTTTTGAAGCTGAAGGAGAATTCCATCTCATTTTTAACAGTGTTAAAAAAATAATCTTATTTCTTGTTCTTACCTTGGAGACATAAAAAATCCCATGAAATTGAGATTATTATAACTGTGCTATATTGATCTCTTCTGTGCTATAGTTACCTCTTCTGGAGGTGTTACAGTGCATGAGAGCAATACAGCTGTGTTCTTACTGGGTAAACAGAGGAATAGGCCTGCATAGCTCTCCTCTTGGAGGAGACTATATAGAGAGTTTTCTTTGCATGCTTAGCGGAGAGAGACAGAGAGCTGCTACATATCAACTGCTTGTCGCTGGGACCTTTAGGAAGCTATTTTGAGTACAAATGTTAACCTCAGTGCAATAATCCCTGTAATTTGAAATATTAAATGAAATATTAAAATGAAATATTTTAATGTTTTAAGAATGGGGAAATCCTTACCAGCTATGTGCACTATTTAATTAGTATTATTGTGGTAGAACCTTTTATCAGTCTTGGGAATCTATGGAGAGCAAATTGTTTCTACAGTGTAAATTAAAATTGACAACAAGAATCTGTATTTTAGGATTTTATTTGAATTTTGAGCTGAGATTTCATGTAACTTTGAAAATTCAAAGTACAAGAATATGTTGCATTATAACACTGTGGTAATTCAGCAATTTCAGCCTCAATAGGAGGAGGAACAATTTTTTAATCTGTTTCTCCCCATTCTCTACTTGTATCAAGCTTGTGATAATGCAGTTACATTTCCAGGTGTCAGCTGTTCTGGACAACACCAAAACACTGATGCAATAGAAGTGTATGACTAAGTAACATTTTGCAGACTAGCTCAGCCAGTGCTTCAAGTCAACAAGAAGTTGTATGAACTTGGTTAGAGCAGTGCTGAGACCTCAGCTCAGCTGAGCGGGGAGCTGACTTTATTTGCATCCCTTGTGGCACAGTTTGCGTGCAGTTTTCTGAAATAATGTCCTGGCACATCTTGTATTACCAAAACTGAGTCAGTCAGAGTTTTGGTGCACCAAGCCACTGTTGTTGAAGAGCCCCAAGGGCATTTGGACACCAAGTATTTTTGAGTGCTAGTCAACTTGTCTGTGGTCTGTGCAATATCTAAACAAGTTTTGCTGCTTGTTTAAAATGCATTGCACTTATGTTGGTAATAGAGCGTGTAGTCTAGACTCTCTTGCTGCTGTGGAAATACTTCTGCAACTAATTAAGCCTTCCTTTGACTGGTATTATTTGTTTCAATGCCCCATCACTTTGAGTCTCTTGCCAACAGTTTGCTTTAAACATCAGAATCAATTGTGAATAATGAGACTGTCTTACTGTAGTGCTGTTTGTCTGTGACTTTTTCTTGAAGGCCACTGATCTACTTGCTGTTTGCTTAGACATGTAAACAAACAGTAAGGTGATAGGCACAAATGTGAGGTTTTTGTTGAGGCAACCAAAATGCAGCATCAATAGACTACTCTGCATTGAAAAATTTTTGTTCAATTTAGCAGTGTATTAAGCAAGAGAATGTATTTTTTATAGAATGGAAAAAAAAAATAGACCTGGGTGGATTCATAGCAAAGTTGCAGCTCTGATGTGAGGATGTAGCATAGCATATGTGCAGTGCACATTTATTTTGTCAAAATTTTTACATTCCAGTAAAACCAGAGGAAAGAAGGATAGAAACTAGAAATAGGCAAAATGTTTGTGTGAAGTTTGTGAAATAATCTGGAGGTCAATACCATGGAACATAAACTTTTCTTTTTAATAGAATCTTCAACATCTAAGAGTAGTGATCTTTGCTTACTATATCAAAATATTCAGCTGTGTGTTATGAAACTCCCACAGCACCACTACAGTCATCATACAGGCTATATTGCCATTGCCAATCCAGAATAGCCTGGATTTTTTCTGTTTTCTTTGTTGGGCAAACTTCTAACAGGATGTCAAGTTTGCTTGAAGCTATGATCTTTTAAAAACTAAGGTCTGACTAGTAAATTCATATTTACAGCCATAATTAAACACTGGCCAAGTTTTTGAAATTACCATACAATGTTCTAATTGTTTACTAACAATGTACCCTGTGTTAGAGTCTTCTCATTATTCTTTTTCTTGTTTGCATTGGTTTTGTTGCCTTTGCCTGTGCTGAAATCTTTCCTACTTCTTTCTGGGGCTTTTCCTTCTGCTCTGGCTCATTTTGTGGTTTTCTCCTAGGATTTAACTCCCATTTTATTTAATTTTGTAATGCTGTGGTAAATATTAAATACAACAAAAAACCAGCGTAATCGAATCCCTGTTGAAACAACATAGAGGAGATCTAAATTGCAGTAGAAACAGTTCTAATGAAACCTGGTGTGTTGAGCTGCTGTGGGGAGTTTTCTCTAGGTGAATCTATTTTTTGGGGCAGGGGACAAAGTTCTTTTCTTACAAAAATTTCCTCTTATTTTGTCCTTTTAACTTTTCCTTTGCTCTTTAATTTCACAATTATATTTTTATATTTATTGTAGCCGATACTTATTTCTATTAAGAATGGTAGACACTATTCCTGTTTTAGAAGAGTTCTTAGCTCTTAATTAAGAAAGAAAAAAGATATTTTGAGAAATGAAGAATTATATAACTTTATGGGTTTTTAAAGATTGAGTGGCTTTTCTTGAAACCCTGTAAAAAGAGGTGGTTGACTGAATGTAGGTTCTTTATTATCTTGAAAATTGGAATATTGTGTTTTTGAAGATACTTTTCAGCTCCTGAAGTCTTCTGCATTACTTGATCTATTGCTTTGAATTTAGATTTAATGCAAAGGCTGTCTTGACCTTAAGCAGCCCTAGCTATATTGTAATGATGGTGTATAATGTATGTGCGCCAGTTCGTGTGTAGAATGTAAGGAGTTCACTGAGACAGAATTCAGTGTATAAACATTATATCATACTATAGCATGAAAGGATTGACTAAATACATTTAGCACAAGCATAGTGTGAAAGATAAGGGAGAACTATTACAGTATGATACAAAAATCAGTTTCCTAACAGCTGGCTTCTTTATTCTTCCCGTCCAGGTGCTTTGGTCAAGCAAGCCTTATGGTTCATCTCGAAGTATTGTAAGAAAAATTGGTACTAACCTCTCTCTTATACAGTGTCCGAGAGTTCACTTTCAGGTAGGTGTTCTCAACAGTTTAGAATCTGTGTTTCACTATACTGATGAAGGGATTTGCTCATGACTAGAGGGTTTGTAAAAGTAGAATATGATAAACTAGACATAGGAGAATTAGCCTACTGAAGTTCTTTCTGTTTCCAGTTCAGATTTTTTCCAAATAAGAAAGTTGAAAAAAAATATATTCGTAAAAGAGAAAAATGATTGAAACTTACTTCTATAAACAGTACTTATAAGCTAGGCTTAAGAGGCATTTAAAGATGAACAGTGTTAAAAATACTTGGGAAAATAAACAACTTTATCAGAAATCAAAAAATTAGTAACAAGATAACATAAGTACACTGTTAGCTTTTGTTTAAAATACAAGGCTGACACTGTGTAGGTGAAAGGGTAGGGTAAAGAGCAAGTGTAAAAGCTTAAGGAGGAGAAAATCCGTGCTTTCTGTAATGAGTCTTTCAAGAACAGATGGGAAAGCGGAAGCTATTACACATAATCTCTTCAACTCTGGTGTTAGAGGTAGGGGGTGGGTATAGAATTGGAGAAATTTAGTGTTTGAAATTCAAGCTGAGAAAGGAATGTTTCGTGGGCTGAGCAAGGGCGGAGAGTGTAAAGATGAATGAGGGAATCAGCTGCCACACTAAGATAAAGTAATTTCCACACTGCTAGATGTTTCAATGTTTAAATTTATTTCTTTGTCACAAATGAAATTTATGAACAATATTTAGACTTGAAATTACAGTAGCAAAACCAGATCATTCAAGTTACCATAGAAGCCTTGTTGGTATGATAGTAAAAGCCATGCTAACATTTTGCCTCTCAAAAAATTACATTGAGAAACCCGGGGGCAACATTTCTAGTGGCTTGCTGCAAAAAAAATAAAGGGATGTGGGGTTTTGTGCAGGTGAGGACAACAAATGACATGCTGGATTTAAACTTTTGAGTATATAATTAGGTTTTTTACTAGCAATAAGGCTCCCTGTGCTTCAGATTTAAAAGGTAGTGAAGTCCTCCTGTGTGTGTCTGATTTTCTATACTGTACAGGCCATACAGGGAAAGATGATGCTCACTTGCAGATAGTTAGCCTAATACTGACTTCTCTTAATATGGTACATAAAGGAAGACATTTCTAGTTTATGTTCTTGCAAGGAATGGTAAGATATATCTGGAAAATCTGTTCCTGATTTTTTTTAGTGTTTAAGCAAATAAATAAATAAATACATAAATAAGGTTTTGGTGTGAATTCTGTTAATAAAAATATAACATTTGCCTTTTATTCCTGTTAAAGAGACATTCATTCAGCTTTGTGTGTACACTAAGTATAAACATTCACCTTCTATTAGATGAAAGGAAAGGATTCTAAAAATAGAAGTACAGCTGTGGGAGTTGATTTAATTAGAAATAGGAATTTCAAAATTTGAGCCTTCAAACACATTAAAATTTATTTGGTTTGTGCAGACTCTAAACTATTTTAATATATAAACTGCTGAACATGTTAGGTGTGATGCTAACATCTGGTTTTTGTGTCTTTACCTCAGCATTAAGAGTCTATAGTGAAGTTCAATGCTGATCTCGATCGTTTTTGTGCTGTTGCAGCTGACGCTTTCCTATATCTGTCTCTTCCTCTTTCTTTCTTGCCAGCTTTAGCTCTATTATGAAAGGACCATGAACTGAACCTTGCTGTAAGTCACTCTATTTAAAAAAAACGGATCAAATCTTACTTGCATCATCTGAGGGTGCATGTTTGTAATCAGTGTTTCTAACCCCAGAGCAGCAGACTTTCCACAGTCTTCATTTTCCTTGTGATAAATGGATGAGACACATTGAAAGAATATCTCTGTAATGTTCATACTTACCTTCTAGCATGCTTTTGTTCAGCGAGTCTGAAAAAAAGAATAGTAGCCAAACATTTTGATGTTTGAGGTCTACTGATTGTTGTGTCTGTCTCTGTGGATCTTGCTATAGTCAACATTTAAATTAACTGTTAAATGCTGAAATGCTGCTTACATATTCAGTAAGACGTGGCAGAGCTTATGTACGTTATGTACTCTATATGGCATGAACCAATGCAAATAGTTCTTACAGATCTTTTGTATGTCATATTTTTTAGACTTACTGTAGTCTTTAGGAGAAAATAAAATTAAACTTACCAGTATAGCCTAGATAGATTCAACCAAACCTCCAGTAGTGTCTCTCAAGATAGCATCCTTCAGCTACAGCTTCTCTGTTTTTGTCCCATGCTTCTCCTGTTCGTCTGCTAGATACCTGATAACTCAGTAAAAGTCTCCTAATAAATTGGTGTGCATGTAACAAACATCTAAATTTACTGGGCTAATTTGAAAAATCATAGCAAGTTTGTCTTACTTGAAGTATTTCCAAATGTTTAATACATAACTCTATTAGTAATTTGAAACAAGAGGTTTTTATTCTGTCCTCAAGTGTATAAAAATATCTGTTCTACTTCCCACTTCCTGGAGCAAACAAAAGAGCAGGGAACCTGCCCTGCCTCATTGCCGAGCAGCGTTTCCGTAGTGTAGTGGTTATCACGTTCGCCTAACACGCGAAAGGTCCCCGGTTCGAAACCGGGCGGAAACACTGGCGAGGCTGACTCTTTCTTTGGGAGTTGGACTCGATGATTCTTTATGTGTCCGTTCCAACTCGAGGTGCCAAAACACTGCAGTGTGTGTAGTCTTCAGAAATCCGTGATGGGTCTGCAGCCCTCAGGCATGTCTGTGTGTCTGCGTGTGCAGCATACATGCGTGCTAAGATAGGCAAAAAACCTGTGAAGGAGGAAGTGGGGGAAGCAACTACACAGTTTCCAGAGAAAGAAAAGCAGGCTACAGCTACTGATTCATTCAGTTCCTGCCATCCAGTAGAACTTGGGCCTCTGTTTTCAGGACTCCATTCTCCATTTTAGGTGCTGGCAGGGCAGTTGTTCAGGTTTTCTTCAGCTGGGATTGACTGGAGGAATAGGGTAGTCACAGAGGTGTTTACAGGCCGGTGAAGGTTTTGAGAGATAGTTGTTGGCTTTTCACCTTCAAGTAAAAATCTTGCATTAACTTGAAATTCAAATTCCACTGCTGAGGAAGGCTTTGTTGTTTTTAGGGATAGAGAAAAGAAACATCTGTATATGGGGTAACAAGCAGATTCTGTTTATATATAAATAAGAATTAAAATTAAGAAGAAACTTGTATCACAATATAACAGAAGGCTTACTACTAAATCTTGGATTAGAAGTTATTTATCTCATGATGCAGGAATCCTGGCAGTGGTAAATATATTCCTTACTGTTGATTTAGAAAATTATTTTTGATTCAAGTGTGTGTAGTGCCTTTATTTAACACTGGCTTCAATCTTTTAATGGTGATATTACTGCCAGAAAAATCTGTATCACCTGCAAGAAGTGGCTGATGTAGTATGGATTTTTTCAAATTGCCATTAACATTAATACAAACGCTGTGGTCCTGAAAATTTGTATTTACTTTTAAAAAGCAAAATGCCACAGAAACCTCAAACAGCAAAAATCCTAACATGCAATATAGTATTCTCTAGACTGCTTTAAAGAGAGGCAGACTGTAATGGTATTAGGCACAACTGTTAATGTGATAAACATATTACCATCTGTGCTGATGCTACCTGGAAAAAACCCTGTTGTTTCCAAATGATCTGATGGTGCCAATACACACTCCTGGGAGCTGTGATAAAGGCTCTCATACAAGTGAGAGTGTGAGGTGAAGACAACTAATCTCAATTTCTAAGGCTGTTTGCAACAGTACCCAGGGAAAAAACCAGCCCCAAGCCCAAAACTTCTCTTTTCCTGAGACTTGTGTATCAGAGGCTACTACTAATGAAATATGTGTGGATGTTCTTCTGAAATGGTTTCACCTTGTCCAGACTGCAGTCCTGCTGTGATAGGTCTGCTCCAAATTCAGATTAATGCTAACATTTCATAGTAGTTTGCTCTTACAGTGTGGGGTTGCCTTGAAAACTGATCTACCTGCTAATGGGCTGGATGCTGGTTTTCCTGGCAGACTGGCACCTACTGCCACCATCTTTGTCAGTATTCCCAGCTTCTTGGCCACTGCTGGCCACAGGCAGCACTTAAACAGCTGCAAGGACTCGTGCAGATTTGGCTGTGGGTTTGTTTGTAGTGTTGGGTTGACAGCTGGACTCAGTGATCTTAGAGGGCTTTTCTCACCTTAACGGTTCTGTGATTCTATGGAATACAAGCAGAAGAGGGGGCATATATGCATTGGAGATATTTAACTCAAAGTGAAAGACTGAGCAGAGCAAATTACTGAAAATTGTTTCAGTAGCTTTTATCTGCTGAGACACTGAGCCCAGGCTGCTCAGGAGTCCAGTGACTGAACACATGCCCTTGTTTGACCTGGGGAAGCAGCATTCCAATCTATTTCGAAATAGATTTGAAACCATTTTGTTGAGTTGCGACTATGGAGCAAGTATTGATGGTCCAAACAATTTTTCAGATCATCATTCAGGTCACTTAACTAGAAATGGAAGAAAGGTTCCAGTCTCTGGAGCCTTGGTCACCTTTGGCTTCAAACAGCTGTAAAGCTAATGGCCAGAACCATGCTGGAAGATGGTCCATTTGTTTGGCATGTTGTAAATAAGATTGTTAGCATATAGTGTATGATGTTATGATTGTATCCTACCTCTCACTCAAAGTCTTTGTGATTATTGAGCTGGTAGAATTGGCTTTTTGCCTAGTTTTGGGGTTGCTTTGCTTGTTTGCTTTTCTTTTCCCCCTGTGTGATGTACATACGTCTTGTACAGAAATTCAGAAGTTGTAGAGAAAAGGAAACTTTGGCAGAATTTCTCTGTAAAAATAATTCTGAATTAGAGCAAAAGACTCAAGAAGTATTGGCAGCCTTAATGTCTTTTTTAACTACTGGTCATGAATATAATTTGAAAACATACTATTTGAGTTAATATAGAAAACTGTGTGAGGATGTTGATGTTTGTTTGTCCTTAACGTAACAATTTGCATTGGATTTTTAATGTTCATTAGCGTCATGTGATAGTGTATGTAGTCAGCCATGAACTTCTGCAAAGTGTTCAGCAGCATGAATTGAATAGTTTGAAGTCAGTGAAATGGTTCTGGACTGAGCACAGGACAGAAATAAGTGTTTCAAGTCTACAGATATGTTTTTGTGCATGTATGTGTTAATAGTTACATGTAGTCTCAGCAGAAGTATTGGGTAACATGAATGTGACTTGACCTGGGAATATTGACTCTAAAACCTTCAATCTTGCCTTTAAAATATAGCTTATTTCTCATGTCACGGAAGGAAACAGTCCTGTTCAACTCAGAGAAGATGCAGTGGCCTCCTTTGCAGATGTGGGATGGATTGCTGAAGAAGAAGGTGAAGTCTCTACAAGGCTCAGGTATGTTTCTGAAATCTTCTCTCTGAATTTCTGAACTGAGAGGAAGAAACCTCACTTCTCTTCAGTGAGAATCTGCTGTGCATTACTATTAACAGAGAGCATTTGAATGCTGGGAGAAGAGACAAAGGTAGGGTCTGGAAAATAAGTAGTAGAGGTTTGACTAATAGGATTATGAAACCAAGACTGGTTGGAAAACATACAGGAGGTTGGCATTATACAAGGAAGACTCTGGATTTTATTTATTTATGTATTGCAAAGAACTGCACACAATAGCTTCAAGCAACAGAAATGTCTGGTGTGCTATGGCACAGTTGCTAACCATGATTCTCCAGTTCTCCTGCGATTGTCATTACCATGGGGCAGTGAACTGTACAGCTTCCTCATTAGCAGCAATGGTCATTCTGGCAATCCAGTAACTGGCACGTTGTTTTTCACCTTTCTGGTTAAGGCTCCACAGTCTGCTAAGTACAACGAAAAAATTGTGATTTGTGTTCCATCTTTAATCTTCATAACAAAAACTGTCAGGGAAGCATGTGAGCACCTGTGTCCAGAGTGAAGGCAATAGGTACTGTTGTGTTGGACCAAGGGTTCTACACAGCACTGTCACTACATGAAACAGGTCGGCTGAAGGGATGAAGTTCTCTATTCCATCGTATTCAGATTGCTGCTCAGACTGTCCAGAAACAAAAGTACAGTTCTGTAGTGCAGAGGAGGTTTTTCTTCCAAACAAACTAATGTGTCAGAGAAGGGCACAGATTGTTGGCTTCAGAGATTACAGGAGGATACTGTTCTTAATTTGAAAGCATAAAATAGGTTAGTAATGACCGAGATGCCCTCCAACACGATTTGCTACAGTGAAGCTTTGCATAACACATTCTGGCACCACCACATTAATTTCACCAACTCAGAGGGGAGTCACAGAAATCAGCACTTGTTTGGGAAACACTGTTCCTGAAGTCTATTTGATACATAGGAAATTAACTGTCCGATACCACTTTGTTTGCACAGAAGTATTTTGTTTAAGGATTGAACTGTGAAGCAATTACATTTATGGAGACAACAGGGAGAATGGCTCTTTGGTGCTTCAAAGAACCTATTATGAAAGATGTAGGACTGCTTATTTGCTGAAATGTCTGCATGGGAAGGGGGGAGCGGGGACAGATGGATGTGGGATGGGACTAAAATAATCCTGCAGATACATTGTGACCTTAAGGCAAACAGCTTATGATGGAGCACAGTAAGTGAATTACTTAGCAAATATGAGTATTTCAGTGTGCACTGTTTATTACGTCTGTGCACAGTATTAGTAGTGGAGCTGGTATGCATTAGGTGTTTTCCAGGCATTTGAAATTCTCTGTTTCGACAGGATCACATAGGTGTTACTGTTAAATATTTATCCACTGTATAATTCAGTAAACAGTCTTGCAGACATAGTTTTTTTCTGTTAATACAGTTTTATAGAAGAAGCAACTAAATGACAAATCATTTTTCCTCTACCCCTAATCAGAGCAGTAGTGACAACTCAGGCACAATATTTTTCCACAGTGTTAGATTACAATCAAGACGTCTCCTTAAAATGGTATGACTGCTCTGAGCAGAAAATACCCTTTGTTATTTAGCTATTCTGCTCCTTTAAAGAGTTTCTGGAAGGCAGGTTTTAAGGAGTGAAGTGACCACTGGCTCTTTCCACCTTACTTAGGGAGAGCAGGAAGGTGGCTGCTATAGAAGGTATCCTATTCTCAGCTTTAGTTGCTCTCTATTCCTATCTAGGTAGCAACACCCAAATGTTACCATCCTTGATAGTATTCAGTTCTCCTTGATCAAATTTCTGCAAGTTGTGCTGTTGGTTTTTGGCAGTGTCATGGAAGACTTAAATGTGTATGTAATCCTGGTTTAAGGTGGTCAGAGCACAGGGCTTGTTCTAGCTTTAAATCTTGCTTTAGGTCTAGCGCAACTGCAGATCTAACATGGTGAGCACCCACAGTAGCTTAATCCATGCATCCAGAGTGATGGGGCACTTGGGCTGTGTTAGTCTGGAGCTGTTCTTCCCATTTCCAAAAGCCATTCTACTAGCTCCTGTTCTCACTCTCGTGTTTAAATAAACAATGGAATCCTGGCATGCCTGAGAAGTTTTGGAATTGATGTTAAGGAGGATTGAGGAGTTAAGTATGTGGTCATGTTTTGTGTTTTAAAGTTTATGATAATCTCTTGTCATCAGTCCTTACCAGTTCTACTTAACAGAATCATAGAACAGCTTGCATTGGAAGAAAAAAAGCCATCTAGTCCAAGCCCCCTGCAATGAGCAGGGACATCTTTAACTCAATCAGGTTCCTCAGATTCTGGAGATAAACAGTTTTTACATCCTAGTGTCTTTGTAAGGGCTTATTTGACTTGTTTGAGCAGATGCTCAGTAATGCCTCAGTGTTTAACATGGCTTGAGCTTTGGTGGATATAATAAGGGAAGGCAACAGAGTTACATTTTCTTGTGAGAAGTGGAGGGAAGGTCACAACTCTTTCAAACTGCATGAAACTTTCTTCTCTATAGTTCTAATGACTGTGTTAGAAAACTAGGTATGAGACCCTTTCCCATCAACTGACAAGCAGTCTCTGCATCACTAAACTGTTTCATGTACTCTGTATTTCCCAATGCTGCTAAAATTGGGGATTGTCCCTTCAGAAATCCAATCAGTACAAAAAAATATCCCGTGGAACTAAGAAACTCTTCCTTCTTCAGAGGAATCAACTGCAAATAGCTATTTGCTGCTCACGGGGAAAAATGGTAGCATTTAAGGGAAGAAAAATTAAATTTTCATTCAAATAAAATATACTATAGGCTTGAGGCAGAGAAATAGACTGGGATAAGGAGGAATGTATTCCTGTTTTTTTCTGAAACCAAGGATTCTACAAAACGCTCTCTGGGGGAAGAGAAGAAACACAGCTCATGATGCAAACAGACAGGATGTGAACCTCTTATTTACCTTAAACTATTTAAGGTCTTGATGGAAGTGATTTGTATAAAGACCATTTTGAAGTCAGGTCTTCGACTTGCACCCCTGATTTGTAGGTAACATTGGTTTAGCTTCTGTCTGTATCAAAGCCTTTAAAATATGTTGTGATATTTTTGTTACAGGTCAGAAGTTTGGTCAAAAACAACCCAGCCTCTTCCAGGTGAAGCACATCATTCCAGGACGTCCCCACGCAGACAAATGCGCTTACAAAGCCCGGAAGAGGAGCCAGTGCCCAGGAGCGCAGTGATGGCAAATGAAGAAGCGCTGCAGAAGATCAGTGCTCTAGAAAATGAACTGGCCTCTTTAAGAGCACAAATAGCCAAAATTGTAACCTTGCAAGAACAGCAGAACTTGACAACAGGTATTAAATTTTCTGTACTCTTAGCAAAAATTACTTCATGAATGTGGCCCTTTTATAATTAATATTGTGCTAATTCTTTTTTGTGAGATACTGCAACACCAAGCACTTTTCCATATTGTTTTGGTTAGTTTGGCACACTAACCAAGGGTTACAGAATAGGTCTTGAAAACAAGTGACTTCCCAGATTTTCTGTATTTTTTAGTGTTCTTAAAGGCTTCATGTTTGTCTGTAAATCTGCCAGAGTTCTGAATCTGTGAATGAGTAAAGAAGTATTAAACAGCTTTCAGAGCAAAGCTCATGATAAACATGATGGCTTAAACCAAACTAAAAGAACGTAACTTAATTACTAGCACTGAAGTCTTTCCATTCAGTAAGGAAATAGGCTCTCTGATATCATTAAGTATTCATACAAGATGCTAATTATGCTTTTGGAATCTGTAATATACATCTCAAGTAACAGAAAAGGCAATTAATTGTTTACTGCAGTCATCTCTGGGACCAGACACGTTGTCCATATGGAACCAAAAGTGGTGCACTGTTTCTGGTAGTAAACAGAAGAATTCTTTTCCTGAATTTCTTTCTCCTCTTTCCCTCACCTCTGACTCCTTTCAGTTTCAAGTCTTCGGAGATTAGCAGGAGACGGCCCTTGTCAACTGCAGATGACAGGCATTTGGTTGTCACTCTTTCCTAAGGTCACTTAACAAGTACAGCTTTGCCTATGTTTGTGTATAAAATCATATTCTGAGTTTTCGGATGCTCGTTTAGCTGTGAACTGATAGCGGTTACTTTATTTTTCCTGAACTGCTCATATTCAAAACTATGAAACAGTTTTAAGGATCACCTGGTTTCACTCTTGAATTTTAATTATGGGGGTGTGGGGGCATGTGAAATAACTACTAACTTATTTTTAATTTTTTCCCTTTACCTCTATTTATTAGGGAAATTAGATTTTTATTTTATCATCTTTACCTCCCTCTTCTGGTAGAACGTGGTAATGATGCTGTGTGTTTGCCTACAGGTACACGGAGTAGACTCCTCTGTTTTATTTCTATAAACGTCTTTGCACACTTTATACTCCAAGCCTCAAAACTCTAGTTTGATCTGATTTTTCTCTTTTTTTTTTAAGGTGCAATTAAACAGAGGTTTCTTCATTGATTTGTCAGGTTATTACTGATACTATATTTGTAACACCAGTTTTTGCCTAAAGATTATTGTAAGAATCTCTGTGAGTAGAGACAGATTGAGTAGCTGGCCTAAAAATCCTCAGCCTTGGACAGCTGGAATAAGTTTCAATTTAAGCACTGTTTGAGATCTGAAATATACATTTTAAAATATTGTATGGTAATTTCTTGTTTGTGATGATAGGAAGAAACACTGCTCATGTGGCAGATTGTGACTTCCAGCTCAGTAGCTGCCTCTGAGAAGAAAGGGAAATACTGGTAACATTAGGGGCAGAACATAACTAAAAGATATCGTGGTGTCCATCCCACTGCAGTAAAGACATGAATGCACCTGGAGTTTCAAAGGACACTTCTCACTTTTCAAGAAGAATTTTCATGCGGCTTTTTAGCTGAGTCTGCTTAGGTGGTTTAGGAATGAAGAAGTTACATGACAATCTAAAGGTGGCAGAAGGGAGGCAATTGAAGTTCCTACAGTGATTATCTTACCTGAGCATTTGTGACGTGTGAAGGGGAGTTACAAATAAACTGACGTGTAATGCATGTTTCATTTGTAGTTGGGTCTAGTCCAGTTGCTTCAGCTGCTGTCCCTGTTGCACCTCCACCGCCGCCACCACCTCCTCCTCCTCTGCCACCACCCCCTTCCTCAGGTCTGCAACAGAATAAGTCTGCGATTGATCTCATTAAAGAGAGGAAAAACAAAAAAATGAACGCTGGCCAGAATGTGGTGGAAAATGGGCCAAAGAAGCCTGAAGTACCAAACATGCTAGAAATCCTCAAAGACATGAACAGCGTGAAACTGCGTGCGGTGAAAAGGTAATAAACGTAAACATCAATGTACCGAGATTGGCAATAATTTGTTTTTATGACTTGAAACTATTTGAGGGTGAGACAGATGCTGATGCCATTTTCTTTTCTAGATCCTCAGAAGGTACAAAATCTAAAGTGTCTCAGCCTGCAGATCCTGCTACATTAATAGCAGAAGCTCTCAGAAAGAAATTTGCTTACCGATACCGAAATGATAGCCAAGGTGAAACAGAAAAAGTGATTCCAAAGGCTGAAACAAAGACACAGACTGAGGTGGTGCTGGTGAGTATTGTGATTCTGAACACATCCTTGGACTAAATTACAGTTGTGCAAACCAAGCTACATCTTTCTGCTAACATGCATAGATCCCTACAAGTTAGCATCCCTATCCACAAAACCCTGTGCAGTACTGCTGATGTGCCAGGACTTTCAGCAGTCACATTTTTAGTGGCAAGTCTTAGGATTGTGTACTGTCTTGGCCCTAACTTTAAAAAGTCCTGTTACAGTTTTGTTATTTTTTTAAACCAAAAATGTTTTCTGTTGCCACAAGCATCTGATAATCAGAAAACACCATTGCTAAGGACTCACATCAAATCCAGTCTGAGTTGAGTTTGCCTGTTACTACCAACCTTAACCATTCAGCTGGTGCAGGTGAAACTTTGAAGCAAGATCCTGAAACATACCAGACGTTCCTAGGAATTTGGAAAACAGTTGTTCAGAATGCCTGCTGGACCTTGGTTCCTTGGTATAGGGAGTTTCTTCTGATAATTGGAAATGCTGAGTATATAAAAGCAGTTTCTTTATAGTGTGAGAATGTTAAAATGAAATTTTAACATGGCACAAGTTATTAATAGCTTCTAGTTTATTTCAGATTGATTTGAAATTGGTTTTTCACCAATGAACATTCAAGATACAAGTATGAGCAATATGCACATACTGAAAAACCAGCCTGGTACAGATCAGTTTTATTTGTCAGCAGTCCTTGAAGCCTCGTGCCGTGGAACTAGAGAGGAAGAGTAAAGAGGGTTTTTTTCATTTGCGCAATTGAAAAAATGCACATAAAACTCCAAAAGCTGGCTATGTTCTGAATTAAGTTCTAAGGAAAATAACATCTCCACGCCACAGATCTCAGAACTTTTGAGTACTTCAGCTAATTAGTGTTGACTTACTTGCCTCTTGGCCTCTAGTGGTATATTTCTGTAATGTTCAGGCTGTTCTATTTAACTAAAAGGCTAGATGTTTCCCAAGAATTAATCACATTTCCTCAGCATCTCTGGTGCATTAAGGAAAAGAATAGGAATTGACAATATTTATTCACACAGGGTTTCTTCATGACTTTCCAGTTTTGAAATTTACAGTCCCTCATTTGAGGTTAAGGATCATCAAGTATTCAAGAGCTAAGAAAATTGAAGGTTTTTGTTAAATGATAGAATGTTGGTCCATAATGAGCTAATAAAATCTGTCCGTCACTTCTTACCAGTATCTAACTTTGTTAGATCAGACTTGGATGGGATCTTTGTATGACAGTTTTGAAAAGGACTTGCACAGCAGCGCAGGGTAGAGAAAGAACAGAAGTACTGTTAAACTGCTGCTAGAGCAGTTGGTTGTCAATGTGTAAAGATAACTGCATCTATCTCCTTATTTACTGTGGTAGAGTGAACTGCCTCCAGTCCTGCTCCAGCAGGTCGCTAGCTCCCTCCTCTGAGCCATTTAAGCTGTTCCTAACACAAGTTTCCCTTTACTTTGCGATGTCCGCATGCAGAGAAGCAGGATGATAAAGGAAATTATTTCTTCCCAAGTTCTGCTTTTACTGCTTGGATAGATAGAAGCTCAACAAGGGTTCTGTTGAAAGCAATCTGAACACGTTTCTGGTTTTCTTTCCAGTTTGGACCACACATGCTGAAGTCCACAGGAAAAATGAAGACTTTAATTGAAAAATCTTAGTGTTAAAATTATTATGCAAAAGACTGTTAAGCTGCTTTGTATAAAATATTTTATGTTGCAAATAGTACTAGTACTGAGAGGTCTCTTTCTTACAGCACAGAAAGACCCAATGTGAAATGTAGAAATGAGGCACTAAACATGTTTGTATGTATGTGATTTATCAAGGGGAATAAATTGGACCATTATACTCAGGTATTAATTTTGTATTCAGGCCTGGCTTTCCACTCAGATTTATATGATGGGTTTAGTTTATTAACACTAAGTTATATCTACAACATTGTTTTTGCATAACTGACCACCTTAAAAATTTGTGTACATGTTATTAATGATGGTGATACACTCTTAAGTTAGTATCAGTTTTATGTGAGCTCTGCCTATAATTTGCACTGCAATGTGTAATTTGATACTGAAATCTTCATGTTGAAGTCCTTCTTTTAAACTTAACTGTAGCAGATTTTCAGCTCATAGAAAACCAGAAGGTGCTCTGCTTCTTACTGACAAAATGAAAACTTGAACCTGCTGCAGAGGTCACTTAAATTTTACATAGTAGTACATTTTTGTGCAGGGTTTTTTGTTTGTTTCACCTGAGCTTGCAAGGGTAAGAGAGTAAAACCTGCTTGCATCATCCTGTGGCCATTATAAAGAGTAAAATCATGCTGTTGGAGCCTCTGTGAATAGGTAGTCAAGGGAATTTGAAACAGTCAGGAGATAGCAGCAGAGTAAAATAATAAGAGTATGTATTAATTAGCATGAAGTGGTGTAGATAAGAAAACAAAGGTACAAAGTACTGTGGGGTGCAAGTTGCCAAAAGCGGCTCATCTCTGCTGCTCTAGGAGATGCTCATGGACACCTTCTCCCCAGCTGTCTTGGCTCCCTGGTGTGTTTCTGGCAGGTGGGGCTTGCACAACCCTTCGTGGCCCCAGTTGCAGGGAAGAGATGGGATAAGCTGTTGCCTGTAACCCATTTTCCAGGGGAATCCCTTCTGGAGCCGTCATGCAGCTGCTATTTCTTGCCAGACCTGTACCAGCCACCTGAGCTCATGTCTCCAGGCACAGGTGTAGAAAGGCTCAAGATGAAGGTACAAGTTAAGGGCAAAAACGCTGTTCAGGAACCAAGAGCTGCAGTTTAGCTGCACACTGAAACAAAGCCATGGTTTTCTCTGACCATGGATGAGCATTGACAAAGCTGAGCCTGAGTATTTTTAGTGCTCTAAGCTGATCCTGGCTACTGGGACAAGTACAAGTGCCTCTGGGAGCTTCTGTTTTCTAGGAAAAGGCAAAAGCAGCACTTATTTAATACAGACAGCTGAATGGCGCTGACGGGCTACTGAAGATGGAGAAGCTTTGCTGCTTATAACTGGAATGTAGGGTGTACAGGGAGGAGCTTTGTTTTCTGGTGTGGAACTTGAAATGGTGCTAATACATACATAGTGTAACTTCCTTCCAAAGGCTCTGCCATCAGTCCTACTGATGGCTCATGCAGTCCTTAAGTCCTTTTAAGTGCCTTTAAAACACCTTTGTGAAAGTTAACTTTGGTTTTAAGTTTTGTATTTTATGCTCTATTGCCACTATATAAAATTAAAAGCAGATAAAATAAACATGGCATATTTGATTTGTGGTACTCTACAAATGACAGCAGCCACAATAACCTAAGTTTACATTCTGTTACAGTGACTGTAAGTCAGTGTAGTGACAACCTCCTTGCATCTCCTCCAGCGCTGGTTTGCTTACCGTGCTGTGCAGCAGGAGTAACAGTAGGGTCCCCATGCTGTTAACTCAGTTGCATGCTGGTTAAACAAACAAAAAAGGGCTCTCAGGAACCAGTGAGAAGTTTATGCCTCACCACAGAAATAGCAGGAAGGTACTTGTTCAACAGCCTCTCCATCCCCTGATACACTCAGTTCCTCTGTCAGTCCAATTAAATCATTAACTTGTAAAATTCAGGATGTCACTTGACCTCTTAAAGGACACTGCCCATCTGAACTGGGACATCCAGCACCAGAAATGGGATGGTGAGCTTTAGCAGGAATCTAAAATTACTGCAAAAGAAATTGTCATCTGTGCAAGAAAACAAAATCACAAGGTTGCCACCAAATAACTTGTTTTATACCGTATCTTAATGTGTATCTTTTTACTTGAAATTACAAACAATGCCACTGCCCACAGAAAAACACCTCAAGTGCTCAAACTAAGGCCATCCATGGAGGCTGGGCAGAGCCCTTGGACATAACCTGAGGCCTGTTTGTGTCTGTGTACAGAACAGTGCAGGGAACAGAGCTGTCAGCTGGAACGGTTGGGGGGGCCTGGCCCCCTTCCCCAGCACGTTTCTGTGGGGCTCTGGGTCCTGTGCCTGGCACCTGTGGGCTCTCGGCTCTCACGTGAAATGTGGAAGCTGCAGGAATGTTAAAGTTCAGTGTAGATTTGTAGAAGGCACTTCCAGCCAGCATGGTCAAGAAAATGCATGATTTTTTTCTTTCTTTAATGCAAGTCTAATGGCAGACACTTCCACATACATGAGGAGCTGGGATTAGAACCAGTCTTTCTAAATCCAGTCTGGTAGGAAAAGATAGACACCCCTTTCCAGGAAGGGTGCTTAGAACAAAACTACTCCTGTTTTACACTTTGACAAGCTGCTCTGGTCCTGTCAGAGCAAAAGACAGCAAGTTTGCACAGTGTTAAAAATCACAAGCTTTTTATACTCTATTGAAATACTCTATATACCTGTTTGTAAAATCATCAATCTTAATTTTCATTAAAATTACGTATTAACACATGCCTATAACAAGTAGCAAAACAAATGCAGTTGATACTCTTTAAACCAAGTTCATTTTTTACAAATGTGTCACAGAAGACATCATCAGATACTGATTTTAGTGGTCATTTTGAAAATAGCTGCAGGCTTGGAATATGTTTCATTCAAAAAGGTCCAAGAGGAATCAATACTTTCCCCCCATTAACCCAGTTAAATGTTTCTCTGTAGGAAGTTTCTCTGCAGTGTCTCTGTAGTAAGTTACTCACACAGTCGTTACCTCTGTGTTCTCCCAGCTTTGAACACCCTTTCAAAGGCACTCTGTTAAAAATGGCTCCTCTGTTCCTGCAAATTACAACCAGATCTCATTGTCCCACCTGATCCTTCTCTGCTGGAGTCAGACAACAGCAAGAACTTGCACTGACAGTGGAGGAAGGAAGGAAGTTCACACAGGCTCGAAATAATGGTTTCATTAGAAATTTATTTCTTTAAACATGGCCACTTTGAGATTAATGATACTACTTCAGGGAACATGAAAGAATAATAAACAGTTTTAGAAGGGAAACAATCAGGTAAGTCAGGATTTGCTTTTCAAACAGTAAAAGGCCAAGCTCCAAGAGGCAATAAATTTTGGCATATGAGGACTAGTATTTTCAAATCCAAAAGTTGGCTTAGTTTTACAGTGGAAGCTGACTGCAACCTTAGCTACCTTTCCACAACACTGGACTCAGTCATAACTTAAATGTACAGGAGCATTATGTGAAAAGATTTTGTTTTATTAATTAAAAGTTAACAGCAACAGGCACATATTAAAATGAATATGGCAAAGCCTTTACAAATGGCTTTACACTGAAGCTCTCTTCCAAAAATGGCTGTTGCAACAAACTGTAAACAGAATTAATAAACAGTCTTTTACAATAATAACAGGGAAATACAAGTGAACTAAAAGAAAGCACCAGTTTCTCAAACTAGATTACAGTTGTGCTTACTGTACTTAAAACAATGTAAAACAAATTACAAAAATGGAATGTTTTAAGTTTAAAATTAGTCCTTTAATTTTGTCCTAAAAAACATTTTCTCCTTTTCCCACCAAAAACCCATCAGTGGGTAATGTTTCAATAGAGGGAGGAATACGTAAACAATGCACTTTTTTTTTATTATTTTTTTTTTCAAATCAAAAACAAATTTGGTCACTTAGCTTTGTGCATAGTTTAAGGCATCTGTAGCAATTTGTTACAGTTTCCTCCCCAGTGTGGCTGTTCATGAAATTGTCACATTCTAAAAGAATAAATTAAAAAAAAAAACAAACCAAAAAAAACCAAAAAAAAAAATGTTGCCGTTCAAACCCTTCCCCGAGCCCTCCCGCCCTCCCCCGTCCCAAACATACTCACACACCCACACATACACACACGCTGCAGCGAAAGGGGCATTTGTACCCTTGTTCTGAAGGACACGCTTCCCATCCCACTTTATTTCAGATTGGCAAATACCCTGAGCTGATTATGGTGTTTAGACATTCCACCTTTTTTCTTGCATGTGCAGTTCAAGTGTACAATAGTGAGAACAACATGCGATGTTCCCACTGCAGAATCGCAATGCAGTTCGGACGCTTCCCCCCCACCCCTTCCCTTCCCAGATTCAGAAGTGTTTTTTCGCCGTTAAAAAATTGCATTCCCATATAGCACTGGAGTAAAGCTTGGCTGTGCTCTATAATGAATGCTCAGTTCCCAGTGCACAAACAAAATTATGGCAAATGGGAGGCTTTTCTGGCATCCAAAGAAACAAGAGCTGCAGTCTCAGATTTGATCTTTTTCTTTAAAAAAGCAAAAAACCCAAGTTAGTGGTTCCTTCACAGCCATGCGCAAAGGTTAAGTCTAGAACCGATAGTTTCAGAGTACATTTGTAAACATCAAGTCTTGCCAGAGGCAGCAAAGGATGGGCACTTCACATTTCCGTATTAAAACAGGGACTGAGTGGAAGGTATGCTTTGAACACATTTATGCAAGTCTTGCTAAATTCCAAGGGAGTGGAACAATCCATGTCAAGTCTTTGATTTGAAGACTGTATTCCAAATATCATGAGAAAACCAAAGCCATGGGGCACAATGAAGCTTTCGTCCCGTTGCTCCAAGGCTCAGTCACTGCTGTGCTTTGCATATTCGAGGTTCCGAACGACAACCAACTGAGGCGGGTGCATATTGCTCTATGTTCAGATCTGGCGGCTTAAAAAAATTCTGGGTCAAATGGTCTGTGTCAAAGGAAAACTTGGAAATAAATAATGCTGGCATCATTTTACCGTTTCACCAAAACCTTGGGCTGGCATGTGTCTCCTTTAATCCGACCGTGCAGATATCGAGGGAAGAGGCAGTTTTGTCATGGAGATTGAGGTCAGGACAATCGAGGTTCCTGAGGTAAAATGTCTGAGTCCATTTCCTCAAAAGTGGGGTCGACATCGTCACCGCTGCCAGACTGTTCCCTCTGCACTCCCTTCCAGCTTGCCTTGTTCAGTCCCAGGTGGCCAAGCATTGTCTGTGACAGCCTGGTGTTGGAAAAGCGGGCCCATTCCCCAAACAGTGGTTCCACTAAGTAAGTCATAAAACCTTCAAAAACAAGCAAACAGAGGCAGATGAAATAAAAAAACAATACAAAGAAAAATGAAAATATTTTTCAAACCAAACATTTTAAATAGAATTTAGTAGCAAAAAATAAACGTGTCAAACTACTATTCTCCAATGTGCAGTTAAATATTCATTTCAATATTCAGGGTATCTTTATACAAAAAGTCTCTCAATGTAGAAGATTTTACGAATCAGTCAGAAGAACAGCAATACACTGCATTACAAATTAACCTTTCTTTCACAGCAATGACCAAATGAAGACAAATATGAACAATATGGAGGGGGAGAGAAATCTAAACATCAGCAATTAAGTCACACAGTTTAGAAAACCTAAATTTCTGAAAGATTTTATAATTGATTACCCCATAGAGTGTCTGAACTACACTACATAGGGAGAAAAAAAGAATGTATTATTTTCCCAATATTAAGTTGACTAAAAACACTTTAAAAGACAAATTTTAGACATTTTTTAAACAAGGCCACAGAACAATATGTCGATGTACTTGCTGGTGTGTGTGCACGTTCATTTATTTGTAATGTCTATTTCCAAACAAAAATTCAATGGTAAGATGGCCAAAATTGAGTCTTTTAATTAAAGAAATAGATGATTTCCTAGCATTCTAAATTAAAACAGTGCAGCTGATGGAACACATCAGCTTTTGTGTCAATCTAAAGCATTAACTCATACTGTGTTTGTAGTTAAATGTATTCTTTTCCTTACTTTTAACTGAGTCCCACTTAACCTACATAAGCAACTTTTATTAAAAATAACTATATAAAGACATTTTACTATTTAAATCCAAGTCAGGTTAGCAAAAACTATTAATATAATGGCTATCCACCATTCTCTGTCACATCTCTGCCCACCCCCCTCCTTAAAGGCTGCACTTAAAGGGAATGCTGACATTCCAGAAAGCTAAAGCCAGCATGCCCAGTTGTGGCAAGCTCGCTGCAAAAGGCGCCCCAGACCACATGGCAAGGGGAAGGGACCCTCCTCTTCCCAGAATACCATACAGATGAGGAAAGTTCTGGGCAGCAGTGTGGGAGAAATCAAGACAGCTGTCTCCCAGGCTGTACCTGCTTTGGGAGGAAACAGAGGGGCTCCAGGACTGTCAGTGCAGCAGCACTCATAAACAATTCAAGAAATATTACATAGCAAATAAAAATAAAATTGCTCTTTATAATAAAGTGCTGCCACACAGACACAGAGCATGTTCAGCCTCTAGGAAATGTGTCCAAAAGGTGCTTTTTTTCAAACTGCATCCTGAAAGAAAGCTACTAAAACAAACTGAATTGCAGTTACCAATCTGGATGTTGGCAATAGTTTCTGTCTGTCGGTCACAAAGTGGACTCACACCCAAGTGATATTTTTTTTCGATATCACCTAAACAAAAGTATAATGCAACCATTAAATCATCAAGTTCCAACAAAGTCAAACACTAACAGAAGTGAGCTGTGCAAGTTGGTTAACAAGGATAGTACCTTGCAGCTGGCAGAGTGTACTTACTTCTCTTCCTATCTCCCAAAAAAACAAGTAGATCTGTCAGACTAACAGTACTTACAACTACTGTATTTAAATACTTGGTATTTTTCATCAAACAGTAATTACAGAAACCCCATAGAACCACAGGTTTCCTGAAGGATTAACATCCTCTTTCTTGCAAAACCTCCTACACTGTCATAGAAATGACAAATGAATCCCCCCTCAGCAATATGGAAGTGGATAGCTTAGCCTTCAGAAATTTCTTGCTAAAGGCAATTTGTGTTTCTGCTTCCCCATCACCTTTATCTAAGATTAAGTCTCACATGATTAGCACCAAATAAAGCAGTCTGTTCCCCATTTACCATATTCACTTGCAAATTAGCAGGTCTCGAGTCAGCCAAACTAGCCTTGATTTTATTATTAAAACAATTTAATAATACCGGAGAAAATTCACTCTATTTGTCACTTAGCAGCTTTATTAACTGCTTACATAAGCGGTCTAAACCACACAGTAACTAAAAATCTCCCTGGCTCTTACTTGCTTACCAACAGGCCTCACAGCTGAAGTTTAAATCTTGAAGACACATGATGAACATACTCCATAATTTGCTGAAACCACTAGGGCAATTTTAAAGTGGCCATATGTATTAATCTGAAGCCCCTTTCAGCTGAAGGATGTATTGCACCAGCCGTTCTAGGTTCAGATTCTAAGGAGATTCTCTGCTGCGTTTTAGTAACTCTGACCTTTTGCAGGAAACACAACCCATGGAAGTAAAAAAATCCCATACTGCACTGTACATCTGTTAGTCCTAAATATAAATGGATGAGGGCTCATGGGCACTCTCTCCACACGAAATGCATTATATACTAACAGATACTTCTACTCTTACTTGCCTTGATGGAAGAACTCCTCCGTTACTTTTTCACTCCACTGCTTGCTCAGCTCCCATGTCCGACAGGGGTTACAAATATCTGCACACTTCAAAGCCATCTAACAAGTTAACACACAGTGTTAGATCACCTTCCTGCAACAGAAGTGCCTGTAATTACTTAATTCCTGATAGCAGATTATTTTAGGTTTTGTGAATAACAAACCTACCTACCATTTGTGCTCCAAAGTTATGTTCTGTAATATTTAAAAAACACTCAGGGGACTGTGAGATCTCATGATCATCCCTGAGTAATATGGAAATTCAGTCAACTCAAAGTATTTCAGGACCACTATATTTAGTATACTCACTGGTACAGGAGCCAAAAATAAATTCAGAAACATCAAAGCAAGCAAGCAGTGTTTTCCATTTCTAGCTCTCAAGCTTGTATTTTTAGCAATGGTTTGCACAAGACAGAAGTTCCATCTGTTTGTCCACTTTCGCTTATAGCCCACAATATGAACCTAGTAAGAAAATGCCTATAAACCTAAAAAGATTCTCAAGGCTTTTAAGTTTGCTAAAGCACACTAGCACAACTGCAAAATGATTCACAACAGCAGTGCTTTCCTCCCCCAAAATATGTTCTAACAAAGCATTTCACAGTTCTGAGGCTGCAGTGGAGTCGTTAGAAATGCTAAGCCTTGTCTTGGAGACACCTCACTTCAGCAGCTGTAAGTTATCAGACTTACCAACACACCATCACTTGGGAGAAGTGCTGGGTGTGGGAATTGGAGGGAACAACCTTTTTGTAATGAAAGACTTAAAGACAGTTCTGCTCCATTTTGAAAGGAGAAGAAAGGAGTATGGCAGAAGTAGTATTTAGCATTTTTAAGTAAGTTTTTTACACTAAAGTGCTGTTTTCAAAAACATGACCAGCAAGATCACCTGTAAAATGAAGTGACGATGGTTCGCATTCTCTAAACATAGGTCTCCTCTATCCAAATGGGATCGAAACATGGACAGGTACTCGTTTTGTTGACTGATGTCTGTAGCAAGAATGAGATCACCTATCTGGCTCTCCATCAGCTGCCTGAAATTAGTGACACCAAACATTCAAAAGGATAGCAATTAAGAACAACAGTCATCCCTAGATATACATTCTTTTTATCATATTTATTATTATACAAATGCAAGCTTTATAAGAAGCATTTTCACTGAACTGTTTGTTTTCTTTTGCTGAAAAGTTCTTGCAACATTCACAGAAATATCAGGATATTTCATTGGCAGCTTTCAGCAAGACTAAAATGGTTTTTAGCTTTTTTCCTCCCCCTCCCTTTTTTTTCTTAAATTGCACGAACTGATTGTCTCAAGATTATTTCTTGTTAAGAGTAGGTGAAGATGATCTATTTTAAACTACAGTTGTGGTGGCAGAACAAGAAAAGACTGCCAAGTTTAATCTGAACAGGTGCTTGACTACATGAATACACTTCTTCAATGTGCTCGCAATAAATGTTATTTTCCAAATATCAAGTTGCACCATGAACTGCTCTACTCTACCAGCACAGTATCCAGGAATTCTTAAAATAGATCTCTGCATTTTGTACTCAAAACTGCCATGCAATAACTTATCTTGTTTTGCAGGGCTGTCTTAGCTAAGTGACAGATTGCCTGCATCTCAAACTAATCTATACTATTTGGTATAAACATACCTGTTTTCTAATGACATATGTGCAAATAAACCAGATTCTCTCAGCAAGCCCACTGCCGATCTCCAGTGATGGTTCTCTAATACTGAGGTATTCTGTGAATTAAAAGGGAGTAACAAATATCAATCAATGCCTTTTTCTTACACTGAAGAGTTATATACCAAGAGCAGCACCAGTCAATTTGGCTGTGTTTTAGGGTTGGTGTTTTATTTTCTTCTCTTCTTTTTTGTTTTTCCCAAGGAGGTTAAAACTTACAAATCCTGAATACTTTGTTAATTTGCACATTTTTTTATCCCAGTGACGTGGAAACAAAGTCTGGATTCAATCCTACCACTAGCTAAACACATCACAATTTATACTCCTTTCCTAAACTCCTCTCAAAAACCCGGTTTTAACAAAACAGCTGATTTTATCCTTACCTTATATAAAGTCGCTAAATAATGATTTGTTTTAATTAGGAAAGGTTGGTTAACACCTGGGTGATCCAAATCATGTGTGGCAGCTGCTATTAAACTGAGCAGAACATCCCATGGAGTCAAAGATTTGGAAAGCTGCAAGGCAAAACCAACAAATGTTAGTAATGCAATATGGCCTTAGAAAAAATGCATGAGTGATGCATTTTTGGTTTTTAGTAATTAACAGCCAATAGAAATTTGGAAAAAATTTCTAAGATGTAAAACGAACACTCCACTGACTTTTCACAGTATTTCCCCCCCAAAAAAGCTACAAAATTTCAACAATGGTTTAAGCATTATTTATGAATAGGAAGGTACACTCTTAAAAAATGCCAGCACACAAAATCCTTTGTGTCTGGTAATGAAGCACTATTCCTAACCAGACCCCATAAAAGCAGAAAAATTCTTAAATTAGCTTTTCCTCTCATTTACCAAGTCCATTCATATGTGTCTATTCTGCTTTAAATTCATACTGTATTTCAAAAAGCATGAAAACCTCTCCTCCTAAGAGGAAGGAACTAATGCTCTGGAAGACTTAGAACTATTCAGAATGTACTTCTACTCTTATGCAAAATTGTATTTCAAGGTCTACCAGGAACAGAACCAAAGGAGGAAAATCTGCCACAAATATTTTCAATGTGCATGTCAATTAACTCAGCACGCATGTACATGGACTTATTTTCACTGTTCATAGCTATTCGTACTTGTGATTGAGAGGTTTGAAAATTTAAACTCAGTAACAAAGTCTAGTTTGCACTAAAACAGAGAAGACAGTTCTGTCCATATAAAGGTGAAATGCAGCAAACACCCTTCAAGGACAGAAGTTAATGTTCCCTGTTGTATTTGCCATCTATCACACCTCACATGTTTATAATGTACTTTGGTGCAACAGAGCTGTAGTTCAGTACAGTGAACTATAGCTGTGTATGTTACTAAAAATGCAAAGTCTATACTTGTATCTGAGGCATTACAAAACTCCCATCACGAGTATTAAATAAAAAAGGCTCAGGGCTTCCAAACTGAATGCCACAAAAAAGCTCATCATGTATCAGCTCTGATCTGGCTCACAGCACCAATTGGTCTGAGAGCAGCACTGAGAAACTGAGTGGGAGGAGTGGGCAAAGAGACTCGGAAAAAGGCTTTATTGAGCCAAAACTTACTTGTTTTTACCTCAGAAGCAGAGAATAAGGAGCTATGCTATTCAAGGGAATATGAGATTGGTGATAATTTGCATCAAGGTAGATAATTTCTCATTAGCTACAGAGCACTACAGCTTTCAATTTAATACAGAAGGACAGGACTTCACCCTTAAATTGTCCAAGACATCACTTACAGCAGCCTGACAGCAGCCTGAGCAGTAAGGAAGCAGCTCAGTTAGTTTAGGTCCTTAAGGTCTGTCACTCTACCCTTTCTTAAAAAAAATGGTCAAAGAGAACTCCTGATGTATTGCTGGGAACTGCCTCTCGTAGAAGCAAACTATTCAGTAACAGCAAAATTGAGCAAAGTAAGGGTAATGGTAGTTTCTGGAGGAAAAAACACCACCCCAGATGACAAGTACACAGGTTTATTGTTTCCTGCTCTGACTCAGGCTGCAGTTCTACATAAATGTCTTGGGGCTCAGCACTATGTTAAACAGCTACAACTGTAATTCCCTGCTCTGGTTCAACAGGAAGTCACACAAAAGACAATGTCAGCTCAGAAGGGGGGAAAAAAAGAAAAGCATACTGCTAAGTGTGAACCCACAGCCTCAGCAACAGGGAGAGCAAGACAGAGCTCAAAGGTGTTTCGTGTTGGGTTCTTAGGTTTCTTTACTTTTAATAAAACCTGTATGTGCATATACACATATATGTATGCATGTATGTATATGCATAGATATATAACCTTATTGCTCTCTTATTTTCAACTGCCTGAAAAGAGGTTGTAGCCAGGTGGGGTTTGGCTGCTTCACCCAGGCAACCAGCGACGGCATAGAGGACACAGTCTAAAGCTGTGTCAGGGGAGGTTTAGGTTGGACATTAGGAAGAATTTCTCCACAGAAAGGGTGATTAGACATTGGAATGGGCTGCCCAGGGTGGTGGGGGGGGTCACCGTCCCTGGAGGTGTTTAAGGAAAGACTGGATGTGGCACTCAGTGCCATGGTCTGGTAGATAAGGTGGTGTTTGGTCACAGGCTGGACTCGATCTCAGAGGTCTTTTCCCACCTAAATGGTTCTGTGATATGTGCACACAATCCATTCATATGCATTTACACATAAACACACATATTTCTGTGTGTATGAGTGATGTAAAAGTGAGAATGCTCCCTTACCTTGGGCTCTTTTAAGTAACAGTGCATGGCCTGAGTCACGTCAGCAGCATGAACTGCATTATGATAAGGATTTTGACTGTGATAATCTTCTTGAACCATAACTGCAGGAAAATAACAAATATCCAAATTTAAATAAAATTGCAATTTTTTCAAGGACCATTTTATATGACCCTATTAAGCACAGAAATATGCAATATCACGTTACATACACATAAAAGTGTCACAGTCCATAAATCGTCAGCTGAACCACGACGCAGCTATAAGATTTTTATGCGAAGAAACAGTGTTTGCTAAAGGAAATCAACTACACGTAAAGTCACCTCAGAGCAAAAATTAAACAACTTGAAATCAATATCTAATCTGAGATATTCTGACACTGAGAATTTCCCAGGGAAGGCTGTCTTTGACAATCTGTCTGAATGGTGAGGCAACACTGAATACAAAATGAAAATTATGCTATTTACCAAACCATTAGGATTACTTCATATCATGAGCTGAAAGCAGAGAGGATTTTAGAGGAATTAAGCACTGTTACATGAAGTGCTTTTCTGTCCCATTCAGGAAAGTGGTCATGGAAAACCCACCTCTGTATATTTTTAGGCATCTTCTCCTACTTGTACTCAGGCAAACTTAAGCCCATATGCAATTTAGAAAAGAATCTCATTTAGCTGATGGTCTGACTAACTACACCTAGATTCAATATTCCCTATTCTTCTTTGCTTTCCTCCTCTTTCCTCCATCTTCCTGGCTGTCTTTGAACATTATAGGTAGAATTCTTTAAAGGGCATCAACATTAGCTCAAGTATAGGGAATGAAAAAACTATAATGTTAAAAAGGATGGAGGGGAAGAAGACTTAAAGCACAGCAATCAAACTATATTCTGAAGTTTTGCCTGACACAACACATTAGTTCTTCCAAGCAAACCTCAAAAGAACATTTTCTTGTCTGGCTACAGTCTGTCAGTCCCACCAAACAAACATGCCCACAAGCCTCTTTTCTACTCAGTTTACAAGCCCGAAGGATCCATGTAATTGTGATTGTAGTGCTACAGCAATACTGATGTGATTATTTGTGAAGAGCTGTGGTTCATGAAAAGTCAAAATACTGTCCCCACCATGTAGTCTCAATAGTACTCAATGCGCAGCTGACAGCTCATATGAAAAATAATGAAAATCAATATAAATGTCTTTGGGCTTTATTAACCTGCAGTAATACTCTCTCCCACCTATTCCTCACATCAAGTGCCTGAATGCATATATAACTGGCTTGCTTCTTAATTTTTTTGTGGCTTCATAGGTTGATCCAGCTACCTGAACTCTACAATTTTCCTAACTTAGTTATTTTATTAAAGCAGACCTAGGTCAACATTTTGATCACAGTTTGCCAGAACTAGAATAGCACAACAACCCTGTTTTCAGGAAGGTAGTACTTTGCATCTTCTCTCCCCCTGTTCAGGTCTAGAGTAAGAATCTGTAAAGACACAGTAAGAAGAGGCAGATCTCCAAGCAGCTGGTGGAAATCACTGAAAGACTCTGTGTGTGTGTGTATATATTTACACACATACACAGAAAAAATATTGAGAGCCTACAGAGGACTAAAATCAGATTTCTCTCCTTAAAAATATTCCAGTAGATTCTCATATAATGTGAAGTTTGTGTGGCACTGGACCATTTGAGCTGTCCTAGTCTTCTGGAATTTGATCTTCAGATTACTAAGGATTAGAGTGTAAGTGGTAGCAAAAGAAAAGAATGAATTGTGTTCATGCTAAGAAGCTGTATTTCGAAGAAAGGTTCCTTGATTTTTATGATGGACTAAGACAGAGCTTTTTACTGATATTAAGTAGAAGGCATTAACAAAAAGGGAAAGGTTGTCAATTTCAAATTTAGAATAGATTTTGCCTTTTTCAAAGTCCAATCTCATTTTAGTGGATTGTAACTTGGAGTAGTCATATGTAGTTAAAACTCTCATCTTCTGATAACCAGTCAACTAACCCTGTCATTTCTAACTAGTCTTTCAAGTATTATCATTTGCATAATCTCAACTAACCACATGAGAAAGACAAACCACATTCAGTTAGAACTTGAGCAGCCTCAACCAGATTTCTATGATCATTTCCCTCACATTCCAACATATTAGTCATTAAGGTCAGCTGATTAACATTTCTGAAATTGGAGAAAATTGAGTCCACTTCAAAACAACATGAAATGCAAGACAAAACTGATTTTTTTAAGCTGAAAGAACTAAATTATGAAAACAAAAACATTCTCCTATTTGGAAGGGGAGAAAAACCTTCCAAATGTGATTTCTCCCCTGTTAAGTGACAAGCTTTATAACCACAGAATTGTTTTCTCTGAAACTGTGAAAGCCTGCTAAAAGGGACCAGAAACTTGTTTCTCCTGCTCAGTTCCACTTCACAAAATTAAAGATACTGTCACAGAAGAGCCAAAGGAAGGAGGTCTCATAACAGCACCCGTCCATGGTATTGGGATGCAGACAGCTCTGTCGAGTGACTGTACCACTTGGTTTGAATATTCTACATTGTATTTACAGTTCTTTCCAAAGATGCATTCCAGTGACACAGATCCAAACATTCAACTAAAATTGTCTTGTACTCTGGGAGAAACTATGTCCACAATACAGTGCATTCTTGTAGGAGAATGTGAGCAAGCCAGAGGTAACATCAAATTGGCACCAGAAAGTATGGCCAAGTCGAAACATTCCATACAGTTAGGAAACTGTATCACTGGAAAAAGTAAAGATCAATACGGAACTGAAAATCAGAACAAAGAAAGGAGCTGTCTAATCTTTCCCAATACAAATGTCACACATATTCCTGATTGTTTAATAGATATTAAATAGGTTTAATAAATAGAATAAAGCATCAGCTATGAAACTATTAAACTTGATAATACTTGTTTGGATTTAACACAGAAAATTCTGTACTCGTAAAAACTGTGAGAGATCATCTCAATTAATATAATTCAAATCACTGCACAATGTAAACTGCATCAGTACCCTTCAAACCTTATTGCTAAACTACAACCAGGACTTCAGTTAAGGTATAAAAATGCAGATAAACAGCAATATTCATCAAAATAAAAAGCCGTATTTACCCAAAAATCTACGAAGTTTCATCGTATCTAACTGGAAGTGTTCAATTAGTCCATGTAGATTAAACAGATGAAAGGTTAAGCTGACTAGACTGTTTCCTAAAAATAAGATGAAAATACTAATTCATTGGAAGCCATGAAATCAGTGATTCTCCCATAAGAATTGTATTATTTCAAACAAAGTGGTTACAAAAATTATACAAGCAAATTTTTCTACACCAATTCATGATAAATATTTAAATCTCACTGCATGACAAGTTTCCATTAGCTGTCTCTAGTAATCACCATTGGTTTTGCTTAACTGTAATGCATTCAGCAACTGTCCAATGGCAACTGATAGGAAGTAAATGTTACTGAACATTAAAAAACGAACCCATTTCAACATGCAAACCCATTATAATGATAATCAATTTTATAATTATATTTATGCAACATATCCCAAACACATATACAAAATATAAATATAATCAGGCAAAGAGAAAAGCTAGACAACACTATTGATTAGTGCACATTGCAAATATGCTATCTCTCATTTTCATCATATATTTTGCTGGACTTCTTATTTCACCCAGAACTCTACAAAAACTGTATAATATTACAAGCTTAGAATATATTTTGCCTACTCATAGCTTTATTACAATCTTTTGTACCAGTAAAATAAGTAAAACTGTAAGAGACAGAGATATAATCCGCAATGTTTATTTGAAATAGCTTGTCCGTTATTTGGTCCGCAAACAACGTCATGGCTGACAATCTTCATTTAGCATTACAGAACCTAGCACAGACAGAAACTGAGGTACAAAAAGACAAAAATTCCTTCTAAATCAAGCTTATTACTAGGCTAGAATTAATGTATTCTCATGTACACATTCCTCACAATGAAATATGCAATTCTTGGAACATTTACTAGGGAAATTCTTTCATAGAGACTCATCCAGGACAGTTCATCCAGCAGGGTTTTATATACAGCATTCTGCCTTTACAAGCTGTAAAGAACAAGGCTGCCTGATCAAAATGTCCTCCTAAAATGATTTAATTAGGATGCAAAATGGATGGTGGTATCGTAAGCCTTCCTCAAGAGATGTTCTTCTGGTAGTACCTTAAATGTATTTGAAAAAAGCACAAACAAAAGGTAGGGAGGGCTCTTACAAGAAGGACAACTTCAGATTTCTCCCATTTGATAAACTAATCCAAAAGAAGCTATACATACATGTTCACTTGTACACATAGCTTTTTCTCATTCAGTTATGTAAAGTTTATCATTAGCTATATAAGCATTCTATTTTTACAAGTCCTTGCTATTTTCATTTTTCTTCTACCCATTTTCTGTGTTAAATATAAACTGTGAGGTTACTACTTTTACATTTGGTTAAGCCAAACACCCCTTCAATAAAACAGAAGAGAAAAGGATCTTCTGGTGCCACATTCTCCTCCTTGAACTTAATTTCTTCTTCTGGCAACTTTAATTGCAACTCTGCTACCTACTCCACATGACTGCTGCAAAACCTGCGAGATCTGCCCTCCATTCTCTTCCCACACTGGCACAAATGTCACCATGATGTTGGACTTGCTCATCTCCTTCTTCCATTCTGTTCAAAACCCAGCTGCCATTGCTGAGATTATAATGCAAAACCTCACCCTACCCACTGCAGCAGTCCTCCCTCCTCCTTCCCAGCACGTTTACAGATCTCTTTTCTGCCTACAAATTAACAATACCTAGGGGTTTTTTTTAACTACTTCTGTAGTTCCTACTGCTGTTTGTAATGGGCACACAAAAGTCACCATAATGTTCTCTTCATTTTTCTATGTTGTGCAAGCTATGTGTACAGCAGCTTCCCTCTGCTCAACTCCCAATTCTCCAGGTATTCTATGTCATAATTATAATGCATTCACACCAACATGCCTCTTATGGCACTATAAAGAAATGAAACTATTCTCTCTAACATTAAATTTATCAGAAAAATATTTTTTCAATATAAATGACCTTTTGGACACAAACTTAAAAATTACCAGCACCCCATAATTGAAAAAAAAAAAAAAGTCCAGATCGTAAAATTATTTGTTAATTTGTATCAAATTACTACTATAAATTACTAAGAGAGAACAGCAACCTATAAAGTACATGAAGGACCTCTTCTACAAATCAATTATTATTATCAGTACTGACAGTACCATTATTTTAATGGAGTGACCAGGCAAACTAGGACTCAGATTAAAGACTATTAAATCAAAAAGTACTACCTGATGAAATCTGTGCTTTTTAGTGAACAAGCAATCACATACTGCAACTTAAGTGCAATAGTTAAGTTATGCTAGAAGATAAAACACAAATGAAATACTAAAAGTAAACTCACCATTTGTCAGTCTATCAAAAAGAAAAATATCAAAATTCCAGTTTCCAACCTTCTCCAGCATACACTGAAAAGAAACACAAAAGCTGTCATTTTTTAATCAGTATATACCTATCTTCCTGTAGCTCGGAGGAGTATTTAAGATTTCAGAGACAGATCAAGCCTTTAGAATTTCTACATACAAAAAAATAGTAGTAAAAGAATAATTAAATTTGTCTGATAACTGAAAAAAGTCACACATTTACAAATAAAAAGACTGGAGGGAAAAAAACCAAACAAGAAGTGCCTTGACAGAACTGGTTGCAGATTCTCCTTTCAACCTTTAGGCAATTTCTCAAAAGACAATTTAAAACAATTAGGTTCAAATCAGAAATAGTATGGCAGAATGACAGTACATTCAGATGAGCGAATTAATGTCTGTGTAGTCTTTTGCCTTGCTTTCTCTCTTTCCCCTGCTTATAGAACACTATCTAGATGATTCACTAGATATTTGAGCCATTGTATGAGCATTTTAATTTAAGAACCTGGCTTTTGACTTTTCACTAGCCCATCTTCATCACAGCTGCTCCACATCAACTGCTCTTCCTGCAACAGGGATGCGCAAGAACAGCAAATGGTACATGAGGCCTCACCAGAGCTGAGCAGTCCCAATCTTTGCTTCTCCTACCAGTACATTTTGTAACAGATTCCTGCCTTCTCTTATTCTCATTAGATTGGTAGAGCTGTTTTGTGATCCAGTTATATATTCTAGCTTTTCTCTACCAGCTGCTAAAACTCTGCTATCAGAAGAAACAAGAGCATTAACAACACCTTTCACAATTAAATTAGATGTACATTTTAAAGATCCATCCTCCAGGTTATCAGATTTCTTCTACACCACAGCCTGATCATATTCAGCATGGATACATCCACTGTATTATAAGTATGTTCTTTTTCTGTGTCAGATGACAAAAAAGCACTACATGCAGTGACACAGCCTTTGGGATCTTGAATAACCTGAATAATCTTTGCCTGCTCAGTCCCCTCCAGCACTATCCATCCTCTGTTGCAAATACAGCAGGTAGCTGCTCCCTTAGCATCACCTCTCTTCCCAGTACCTGCTTTCCCTACTTTAGTGCTGCACAAGTGTATTACAGCTATCACTTTTCTTGTCTAGAAGAATTGCCTACCAAAGAAAAAGTCAGTTTGGCATAAGCGTGTCCTGAGAAATCCATTTACTGCACTTTATTGAGTTTAGGCAGTCATTCTTCCAGTTGTTCACTAGTGAGGTTAGCCTAAAAATGAAAGGGAATAGTTGTCCAAATTGCTCCATTACATTTCTTAAATTCAGATACATTTTCCTTTCTTCATTTTTTTCTTCAATTATTCAAGGCATCCTTAATTCACCAGTTATTAAAAAAAAAAAAAAAAAAAAACACCAAAACCAACCAACCAAAAAAAAACCAACAAAAAACCCAAACAAACAAACCCAATCCCAAAAAAAACCAAAACCAACAAACAAGCAAACAATCAAAAAACCCAAACAAACAAACACACACACACAAAAAAATCATCCAAGTAAAACTGTGGGCAGTAGAAGAGTTTGCTACAAATCGTGTAGTTTTGTCTGGATTTCATAACAATAGATACATACATATATATATATACACACACACATAAACACACAAATACATACACACATACATAAAAAAACATGCTTAAAATTTGTATTTGGTTGCACTTTTAGAATGTGATATAGTTATATATATACTAGCAAGCATTTTAAAAAACATACTTTACAAAAATAAAAATCAAGCAACCAACCTTTGCTTGTCCATTATAATCATCATCTAAAATGTTTGAAGAATTTGGAACAGTGATACCACGGAAAAAACGGGAAGATCTCAGGTATCGCTGGAAACTAAGCAACCTTCTCACATTTCTTGCAGACACAGAGACCTCGATTTCAGAATTTGCTACAAAAAACAAGAAAATAAACACTCTCTCTAAAAAACCTTTATCAAAAAGACAAGTGCTCAGGGAAGTTTGGTATAAAGATAATCCAATTTTTTTGAGTATCAAACATTTCAGCACAAATACAGATATTTTAATTAATAATAAATACAGAGCCATGGCTTAGAAAAAATATGTTCTGTGTAAGCATCCTGTGAAGAAAAACAAATACTTAAGTGATAGCTGCAACTTATCTTTTTAAGGAACTCTTATTGAAAAGACAAAAATATTATGGATATTGTTTAAAAACACACACAGTGCTGCAAACAAATTATTTTTGGAAAACTGCTCTCATGTATACACATCCAATCCATGTCCCTAACAAATCACCTAAGATGATATGTACACCAGCAAGAGAGTATCAGAAACTGAGTGTTAATACAGGAGATACAAATAGGCTTTGAGCAAGTACATATTACTTTTATAGTTTAGAGCTCAGAAAATCTCTTTACTATGCCAAAGTTTGAAACACACACAAGTAATTTGGGTGCTTTTGCAAATAACTATACTCTTCTGCCAAACAAGTATGACATTTACGTTCACAGCATATCTAATTCTGTTTCCCAGTATGGTGAAAACACAACAGAAAATTATTTCAGCCTCCTTACAAAGATTAATCCAAATATTTTGCTTTACTTTTATTAGCTTAACTGATTTATACAAAGGACTGATACTAGTTTATGTCCAATTCCACTTGATATGCCTGAAGTGTTTTAGAAACCCCAACATCGAACTACACACAGCTACAGTTCCTTTGCAGCAAGCCAGATAGTCTCATTTTGAAATACATTAGGCCAAATTTGGCCTTCATTTTCTTCTCAACAGTGCCCCCAATTAACAGTTTTATATAACCAACAGAAAGCCAATGATCTTGATATTCACTCATCCTGCCTGAAATGACTCATGTTAAAAAATAAAATTTAAAAAAAAAAAGATGTATTAAGTGCAATTGTATTAAGTCAATGACAACATCCTCTTTTTCAAAAATGCAGATCATCAAAACCAACATGATCCCAACTCTGTAGTATAGATCTCGTGTCCTTCCAAGAACAAGGCATATTAAAAGCTGGTGAAGTCAGGAGTTACAACTTTTGTTCTTTAAAGTCAGTCTAAAATGTTGTGCAGAGGAAGGTGTAGCCTTATTGACAATCTCTACTAAAAGCCTCAGTGATTTCTAGTGACAGCAGCTTAATTCTACATAAGATAAATCTTTATCCATTTATATTCTTCTCCCTGCAGAAGTTCCAATTTACTTTCTTTTCTATGCTAGCTCATTAATACATTAATGTATAAATTAATATATTAATTCCCAAACCATATTAATAAAACACCTCTAAATAGAGCTGACAGCGGCATGATCCTACAGTATCTAATCAAACACAGCACCATTCCCTATCAACTGTCTGTGCTAACAGAGATTGAACTGACACAACTGAATGTTCTTTCAGACATGCCTCAAACACTTCATCAAGACACTGAAGTTCTGGGCTAACACAGACATCTTCACATGAAGTATCCTTCTTCAAGCTATCATTCTCAAGGCCAAGGGCTCTTCCTCTGAAGACACTGATACCTGCAATATATCCCAGTTAAGCAAACAAAAGTACTACATATGATAAAGGTTGCTTGTGAAGCAACGTTCATGTGTACAGCAGGCAAATAAATAGATTCTGTCATGCTGCTTTACTCTACCAATATTTCTAAGCACATTTGTTACCATGAGGTTACAGTCTGAGCACTGCCAACCTGCAGAACAGAGAAGCAGGGAGCAATACAGCTGCTGCTGCTAATGCAGTGTATGCTACAGGTAAGAAGTTTCTCCCCCTCAACCTTGATCCAATCCCTTAAGATCCAAATTTCAAAACAGAAATTATTAGGTTGAAAATAAATTAAAATGGTATATTTAGGTCATAAAATGATCTAAAGTATCGACAAAGTCACATACAAAGCCAGGAACTTCACTAAATCTCAATAAAACAAAATATTTAAAGTAGGAAAAATTAGCACTTTTCTGGAAGCATAGATAATTTTCTTGTTCTCAAGTATTCTTCTACAGATCTATAGTTAACAAAAACCTGTTTTTGTTGTCATGCTACAAATTAAGTTTCACCGTCACAGGTACCCCCCCCATTAATCTTGGACAGAACAGTATGATGTAGGTACTACAAGTAAAACAGCAGCTTCTGACAGCAAAGTACACAACAGAACATAGAAATGCAATCATTTGGCAGTATAGGCCTGTGTTGCACCTATACTTGTATTCATAAGTCATTTAGGAGGGCTTGCACATGTTCTTGCTTCAGGATTTTTTCTGATAATAGAGGTACAAAGGCAAATTAGTTACTTGGTTTTCTGTGAAGCTGAACCATCATTACTCTTCACAATAGCTATTGACACTTATCTTACAAATCTGCTTAAACTCTCTAAATTATCACCAATTTGCACAGCTCATAAACCACTATTATTACATATTAATCCTACTTTTTCTACCCCTCATTAAAAGAAAAAAGCACAACCTACATTATTCCAGCTTTCCTAGCAGCAGTGCTGCTTATTACAGAATCACAAAACAGGTGAATTAAGAAACCAGAGGGGGTTCATCTGGTCAAACTCTTCTGCTCAAGCAGAGCCACCTAGACCACATTGCCCAGAACCATGTCCCAGAGGCTTTTGCGTATATCCAAGGATGGAGACTCCACAGCCTCTCTGAGCACCCTGTGCCAACACTTGGTCACCCACCCTCACAGAGCAAATGTATTTCTTGATGTTCAGAAGGAACCACCCATGTTTCAGTTTGTGCCCGTTGCCTCTGATCTTCCTCACCCTTTACTGGACTCTCTCTGGTATGTCCATGTTCTCTTTTACTGGGGAGCCCAGACTGGGACTCCAGGTGAGGCCTCTCCAGTGCTGCACATAGGAGCAGGATCACCCCTCTCAACCTGTTGGCAACAGTGCTCCTAATGCAGCCCAGGATACCATTTGCTTTCTCTGCAGAAAGGGGATAAGGCTGGCTCATGTTTAACTTGGTGCCCACCAGGAGGCCCAGTTCCTTTTCTGCCAAGCCACTTTCCAGATGGTTGTGCCCTGCCTGTGCTGGTGCCTGAGGCTGCTCCTCCCCACGGGCCAGGCTTCGCGCTTCTGTTTGAGCTATTAGTTATTGCACATGGATAGCCCAAGCTAGGTAATAACACCTTGACTAAATAAATGTCTTTATCCTTTAGATATGAAATGATCAGAGTAACCTCCAAATGTGAAAAGAGATCTTGAGCCTTGCCATCCCTCTGCAGCTCCAGAGCACCTGATTCAGGGGACTACACCAACCCAAAAAGTGACTTTCTCTCTTCAACAGTTAAACATTTACCCCAGGACAATTCAGAATAGGCAAGTCAGATGCAGAGGTTTGACAGGTTATTAATTTAAACGGGAGGCTGAAACAGAAAATAGCTGGCTTTCAAGGAAGGGGATGAGGGGAAGATACATTCTTCAGCTGCAGGAACACTGATAGCTACTGTGCCTGCCTTTTCCTTTTCCTCACAGTTAAATTATTATTAAGGATAAAAAAAACAAGAGCTTTGTGGTTCTGGCAGACCAGCTAAGGCCAATTCATGGAAAAGATTGGTAAAATGAATGATACAGTTGTGCAATAGAAACTTGGCATTTCCCTCTTGGCACATTCATTCCCTTTAGATGCATGATTAATATGAGAATGACAGCCTTCCCTCTTCTATCATGAGTCATGAATCGAGATACTAATTTCAGAAACCCTACCAAACCAAGGTTCAGTAATGTATAGATCACGGAAAGAAGAGAGTGAAGAATGAAAGAGTGCACTGCATTTGCTCATAAATAAGCATGTTGCAAAAACATCTCTCCTCCAGCCCAAACATTTTTCCATTCATTTGGAGCCTTCAGTGTGCTAAATGCCCTTCTAATATCCAATACTGACCATTTGCTCTCAACAACAGTTTAAGGACAAATTAGAATGACAAAATAAATATGACATTTACAGCCTTGCAAACTGAATGAATGAAAGCAAAGTTGGGAGGATGGGCATGTTAAGAAGGACACTACAGCACTGGGAAGTGCTTTCGATGTGAGGAACCAGAAGGCAAACCAGCAGGCCTTTAAGCCTACTCAACACAGCTGTCCTGTGACATTCTTCTTCCCATTCCTTTGTAAACTAGAGTTATCATCCAAAGTATCAATCCAAGGTTTCAGGACTCTGTTTGTTTGACTAAAATGGTTATATTCTAGTTTCTAAGCATACTAACTGAGATGCTGGTGTAATAAAAAATTCCTTTCTCTAAAACAAAGAAAAAGAAGTAATTCTGGTTACTAATATCAGTTATTTTGCTAATGTGATGCATATATAGCAATAAAATAACACAAGTCGCCTTCATGTAACAGATTTCATCTGTATTCCGAGACGCTAATTTTAATCTCTCTTCCCACTCCCAATCTTTTAACTTCACCAAAACCTAAAAAAAAGTTTTAGCACATTTCACAGGGGTATTAAAAATTTGTTTTTCTCATGCCAATATAAAAATACAAAGTAAGTAAAGGCAAGTGATAATCACTTAAAAGATCACAAAATACTGATGAATTTACTCTCAAAATTTTTGTATCTTTTGTAGTAAGGACAGTCCACAAAAGAAAGAATGACAAATATGATGGTTTAGTTATTAATGGAAACCTTAAATCCTAGCAATATACTTCAATTTTCCTATAATGCAAAGATAGACTTACACCCTCTGATGGAAATCTGGTCAAAACAAGGCTTGCAGCATTAAGAACTCTACCTCCATTTCTTCCTTGCTACTGCCCAAAAGGCAAATAGAAAATTATCCATGACAAAAAGCCCTGAGTTTTGCTACATACCAATGGAAAGAGCATAACTGAGGATCTTGGGTATCACTGCCACTCTAAATTTTTTTAAAAAAAGGTATTTGAGACAATGGATCCTTCTTATGTTCGAATGTAAAACCTGAACTTTGAGGTGCACAGGCCCACCAGAGGAGGCTTTTTCCCCAAAAATATGAAGGAATTATCTTCTTTTAATGGAAGTGATCTCTCACAAGTTTTCCATATTAACCCAACTGCACATTTACCATTTTTATATAGCACATACTATCATTAAACCTGACATATCATCTGAAATTTTCCACTACCTGTAAATATTTGTTGGAAAGAAATATTACATTTCACATGCCAATTATAACCATCTTTCTAGGGAAGCACCTTTCTAAAGATGCATCTTTCCAGGACACAAATAATTTTCAATTTATGAATAATCTGAAAGTATTATCTAGCATTTCACACCACTAGAGGGACCCATAAGCATTCTAATTTCACATATATTCCCATCAAACCATTAAAAAATGTACTATATTAGATCCGTGAACATTTTTGTTTTAATTAAGTCCTGCTATTGAACTCTCCTGTATGTTTACTACTCATGATTTGAATTTTAAAATATTTTTACGACATTCAGTACTCAAGTATTATATAAAACTATGATTTCATTTGGAATATACAGTCTTAGTAAGGATTTTAAAGGTACATAAAAAGACTGATTTAGACTATTGGGGTCTAAATTATCTCATTATACTTCCTGTCTTCCTTAGAACCACTTAGAAGCCCTGTTTAGCATTGTTGTAAGGCACTACACTCCTGCTTAAAAAAAATATTAAGCCATACTGTTTTGATTTTAATTTACAATATATAACCATTTCTATACACATTCATAAACCTTTTCCAAATAATAATGAGTGCTGGAAAATATGCTGTGGGTTAACGATTAATGAAATAAACATAGCGTTGCAAGTGTCTTCTGACTGAGGAATCAGAAAAAAAAATTTAGGTTTCATGAAACTCTAGTAGTACCACAACTTTATTAAAAACTCTAGGGGTTTTCAACAGATGCTTCCTGATGGAGGGGAAGTGCTAGGCATCACCACCACCAAAGATAACTTCTTTCCGGAACGATCTTACAGAATGAAAGGATCTCACTGCCTCAGCAAAGCACAGAGCCAGAGAACCACGGAATAATTTAGGTGGGAAGGGACAGAAGAGACTTCTGAAAGTCCTTTAGTCCAATTCTCTGCTCAAAGCAGAGCTGATTTGAGAGAAATTACTCAAAGTGAAGGGATTAGACTACTTCGGTATGAAGTGCCAATTCTCCAATGGCACTGTAAGTCACTGCACAGCAGCAGAAGTGTAAAAAAAAAATCATGAAAAGTTGGATTTTACTGATTTATCTTTTGAATTTTGGCTCATCTTAGTATTTCTGTAAACACCTCAGGAAAGACACAAAATTAAGTGAATTAAACAATGTCATTCCTGTGCTGGAATGAGTAACATTTTGCAATAATCTCAGGACTAGGAAACTACATACAAGGCAGTCTTTCTGTATCAATTTGCTGATTCATAAGCCCAGTTGTGTTTTTGGGGTTTTTTTAACCTGAATCCACTCACTGGGCAAGGCAAATCTGCAGTTCACAACAGCATACTGTGAACTAAGATACCTCACTGAAGCTAAATATTTAGAGGAATATCATCAGAACACAAATATACAAAATATATACAAACATAGCCTTTACAAAATGGGTTATGCCATGTTAATCAAGGTACTGATGCTCCTACAGAACACGACACAATGGTTCAACTCTTTTCCCAAAAGGATAATATATTCCAGACCGTCGCCAAATCATTTTCTTGCTGTCTTCCCAGAAAAACCCACCTTTCTTCTGTGTCCTAGAAATCTTCGCTCCTACAGTAAAGGAATGACAGAACCCTCAACTCATCTTTTTTGTCTATTTTTCATCACCAGAAATAAAAGAATTGAAAAGTAACCCATCTTGGTTAACAGAAAAAGCATTTCCTTTACCAGTATATGTGACCATCAACACAAAGTCAAACTGGCAGCAGAGATGAAAACAAAAGAACTCTCACATATTTTCTACCCAACTGTCCAGCATTAAAAAAAAAAAAAAGCCTTTCCAAATAATGTACTTGGAGAAGGAACACATCGAAGAAGTTCAAAAGAAAATAAAAGAAAATAGAAAGTATCTCTGTCTTCTTCCATGGTCAAACTTATGCCAGCAATGAAACACAGAGTGTGCTGTATGTGTGCAGGACTCCAGAGCACACACACTGTTTTACAGTAGCTTGGGAAGAAGAAACTATAGGTAAAACAAACATCTAGAATAACAAAAGAAAAAAACAAACCTGCTCTGTATTCTCAATTGGCACTTTTTATCCTCAAATCTTCCTTAACCAAGCTCACTTCAAGCTCACTCTTTCCATTTGGCCAATACAGCTGTAAATTTAGAACATTTTCTATGATTTCCCCTTCTGTGACTGCATTCTCCAAACTAAATCAAAGTCAAAATTTCTCTCACATTGTGGAACACAATTTATTTGAGTAATCTGGATTGTGAATAATTAGAAGACAATTTCAGAATTGCATCATTCACAGAAAGGCAGCTTTTGAAGAAATCTCTTAGGTACAAGCTTTTTACTCCTCAGTGATGGTGTTTTCAAAAGAAAACAAATACTTCAAGCTATGATCACACAGAAATCTTCTTGCATTACTTTATTGATTGTGAAACTCATCCTTCTTCACAGTAGATTGCTGAACAAGACAAACAATTACCATTAAACATAACCAAATAGATAATTCCTCTATTTTCTTGAAACAAAAAAGGCATTGAAATTCATCTGGCCTATGCTTATTTTATCTCAATCTCTAGAAGGTATCATCAAAAGCATTATTAGCTGCTGCAACACAAGGATTTTTCAAATTGTTTCAGGCAATCAGTTTGGATTTGCACTCGTCTCTTCTTTGAATTCTGGCCTCTCAGCCAAAGGAAGTCTAAACTCACTGTTCAAGTGAATAAACCTTTGCCAATGGTTTGTGAGCTAGGAACTGGGAAGTTAAAAACATCATTGCAAACAGTATATGCTGACATTTTTGCCAGATCTCAGAATAGTTTATAATATGTTCCACAAAGTGTAATTTCCAATTAAACAGTCTGAAGGTTGTATAATAAAGTGGAATTTCATCACGTATTTGCACTCTCAAGAAAGAGAATTAGATTTAGCCATCACCTATAAAAATATCCCTTTCTTTCCATTCCCCCCTACAAAGGCTCCATATACAGCTAAGGAGAAGAACCATTTAAGTCTCAGGGAAGTCTTAAGTTTCCATCACATTGTTTTTTCTCCTATGTGAAGCATTATACTGTATGCAAGCAACTATTTTCTTCAAAATTGAGCATTCTTGAATGTTACCAAACACATACTGATTAACTCAAAATCCCATCTTCTAAGATATTTTAACTCACAGATGTGACAGATTTGATTATCTATAAAACATGAAACAGAGCCCCATATGATGGCAATATCATCATCTCCCCATAGAAGCATGCTCAGATGAGACTGGCATGAGAGAATTGTAAAAACCTTTTGACAAGATCTTACTTATTCTGGGCCAGGCACAACAGGAACAGCAAGAAGAAAAACATGTTTCTTCTCTGCAAAACCAAAGTATTCATTTTTCTGTCTGGTTCTTCTAGACTATATCCAACAACCCTTTCCTAAAAGGGAAGCTTAAAAGTATTAATTTCAGCTGTATCTGCATAAGACACTTCTCAATATTTTTTCTGTTATCTTAATTATTCATTTGATCTTTATTCATTTTGGCTTCACTTCCTCACTATAACATACTATACATATCATTGTGCACACTCACTGCTTTGGTTTTTTTTCAGGTGAAACAGTGAGTGATTAGGGCACATTATATATGCTTTTGTTTCTGCATGCTAGAAACACCTCAAACAATCAAAATTTCTTAAGTGTATTTGTGTGTGTGTATATACATACATATATTAAAAAATAGACGTTACTGACAACCTCTCAATAGCAAGAAAACAAAACCTCAAATTTTATTGCTGGCTTGCTATTTATGAAAAAGGGAATATTTTTATCCTGTCATTCACTAATTCTTCTACCAAAGATTTTGTTTCACATTAGCTTGTATCAACATATTCTGACATTGAAGACTGAATTACTGTCTGTGGTGTCTCAAGTAATGTAAAGAAAATTTTAAAGTATTTGTGTAAACTGTAGCCTATTTGTAAACCAGAAGACAGTGATTATAACCACTGCAATCACTTTTTTCCATAACTTCCCTGAAAACGAAACAGTACATGCTGCATTCTTACAGCAAACTGCAAAACTCCACTCTTGTTTCCCATGGAGTGAAAAGCAGACCCAGTTGTTCTACAGTTCATTCAGTAAAACATTACCGTCTATGCATTTTACTGTGCAACAGTGAATTCAGAGGAAGAAAGTTGTGTGGCTACTCTCTCCTTTCCAGAAATGGTGGATCTGAGACGCTATCTTGAGTTTATGCCCATGGTCCCACACAGGAGTAACCAACAGTCACACAGTAAACAGCAAAAGTACAAATTGATGACTCAGCATGAACCAACTGCCAACCACCAAGAAGAATATAATCCTGACTTTCCCCACTCACCAGGAAGCAGTCTTGTTGAAACAAAAATTTGTTTATTAAGCTATTCCTCTTGGTAGTTCCTGCAATTACCTATAAAAAAGTGACTTCTGGAATATAATGCAGAAGGAAAACTACCACCCAGCAAAGTTACTTTGATCATCAGTCAAATCCTACATTTAATAATCCTCAGATATGACTCCCATTCCACTATCTCTAACAAAAATATTTTTCCGATCATCTTCCTAAAATCAAATTTCCTAACAGTTACTGTTGAGAATACTTCTAGACAGGTTAGAAACTTGAATATTCATGTCTCAATTACAGAATTCTGGAATGAAGATACAGATGCTGAGCCTATAATGCCTAAGAAGGTACAGAAGTGATCTTTAGAAGTAAGTGCTGACAAACTTTTCTTCAGCAACACTAGCTGAAGTTGCAAGTTAAAATAGTGTTATGAAGAAAAGTAATGCATTTCAAATTCAGTACTCTTCCAACCTACCAGTAAAATACTGGGTCAAGAGCCTATCAATAAAATATTAGAAAAGAGACTGGTCAGCATATTATTAGCTAAACCTCCTGAAAGACATTCAACTTCTTCTCAAAACATCATTGACAGAAGAAGAAAATGCTGAACAACCAAAGTTAGCTAAGCAAAACACAAAACAGCAAATAATGCTTCAGCACTGTGACTGACAGCCACTGTGTAAGTCATCTGCAAAACACACAAGCAATGATCACTGCAAAATGTTTAGAACCACAGAATAAAGCTACTGGATAATAGAAAAAAGTTACAGTGCAACGATACAAACACAAAGGAGGAAGCATGTCCATGCATTACTGATGTTCAGGATACAGCTGTGATGGGGGGGAAAAAAAAGGCAACATTTAGATGGTTTCGTCTGCTTCAGCTGCAGAAGACACCCTTTCCAGTTCAGTATTTGCCCCAAGGAAAGAAGAGCTGACCGACTCCTCTCACGTGCTATTACTCATACAGGTGAGTATTTTTCGGTCGTGTAGCTCTATGTGGCAAAATCAACTCCTTCTGAAGTAACCAGGAGAGGCCAGGGAGAATATCCTAAAAATTAGGTCAAGTCTGATTCCTGCAACTTCTCTCTACTTGCCGTCTCATATGAGGTGCATTACTAAATATCGTGCTTAAAACAATTAAGAAAACACTGTTCAGGACTAAATTAGCACTGCGGAGAGAAAGAAAAAATTTTATGGATAAAAAAAGAATCCCACATTCATGTAAATTATTAGATAACCTACTGATATGGTGAGAGATGGTGCCGAATTCCTGCCTTTGAAAGAAACTCCTCAATGTAGCAGGAGCCAGCAGCCAAAGAGCAACCCTTCAACAAGCTACAATCCTGAAGCGCAAAAAATCTGACTATATGACAACTCTGAAAACTAACAAAGCAGCTGACAGAGGGAAGTTAAAAGACAAGAATTTTCTGGGCCTCCTAGCAACATTTTTGCTGTCATCAGACACCACAGGTCATGTTGCTAAAAGCTGGTGGCTGTGTCTGAACAAGTAGGGGCAAGGAGAAAGGGTGTGAAAGTCCTTTTCCTGATTAGTCATGATCTGCCTGATGCACAATCATCAGGATGGAAAGAAACAGTGTGATGAGGACCATAGAAAATAGTTAATTTGACAACAGCAATATCATACATTGACTGCCTTTTAACAGGTAGTTGTTTTAATACTTCTGTTAGTATTTTCCCACATCAGCATGAAATGCCACATATATATACACAAAAAGACACAGTTACGCACTTCATAAATTGCATGCTATTTCTACAGAGAATTTATTATACTCAGTCGGGACTTGAGATGAAACTCTTATCCTCTTTATTGAAAAAAATCTACATAGCACACTCTTCAAACTTTGTTTTCTCACCTATTTTTATGAAACTTTTGAACAAAACTAAGAGTTTAAGAGTTTTAGGTATGATCTCCTTTTAAAAAGAATAACTTCAGTTAAGATCAGAGCATAAGACCAGTTTCTGCCACTCATTTTCATTAATAAGGTAATTACAACAACCACACTTACTACCATGAAATCAGCTTTACTAAATCTCTCCATTGCATTCAGAATACTTGGAATTGTGCTGATACAATGTTGGTATAGATCCTTTATGACACTTAATACATTCATCATTGGCATAATTTAATTAAGACTCAAATCCCCTGCACTTTTGCTACATATTGTTTTGGTGGTTATTGAAACTTTATATTACCACAACTACTGTCAAATTTAGTTGTAACAATATAGATGGATAATTTTACTTTTTTCTCTACGAAAATATTATTCTTGTAACACTTCCAAAAAGAAATGATTCCTCAAACACGTTATCAAAAAAATTTAGGCTGCTGTTCTCTACTAACATTTTAATCTTTATTTATTTGTCTATGTCCAAAAATTTAAGTCCTAGCTATACATTTGAGTAGATGTAATTCATTATGATAAGGTCAAGAATATTGATATTACTGTAATACTGTTCAAGCATCATCCGGGACAGGGCCTTTCTACTGCTTTATAAAAATAGAAAAGTATTCTCCTCAACCGATTGTGTGTGCCAAGTAAGCACACAGCACACACATCAGTAGCTGTTTAGAAGATAAGTCTTCATTTCCATACTGATTCAGGTCTAAGTTCGATCAGTTTAAAATTATAGTTTTTTAAAAAAATATTTAGCAGTGAAGATTTTCCTCTTCTATTTTATCCTATGAGCTAGAACGAAAGATTTTCCTAAGTATAAAAAAAATGGTCTTGCTATAAGAGCTCCTAACTTTATTTTAGAGGCTCAGTAGTTAAAATTGATGGAAGCCTTTGTTTATTTGTCATTTATCTGCTTTTAAATACTTACAGTGAAAAATACGGAAATCAATGTATGGATGAGAACCTCTTCTCTCTGTTTCAAATCCTGCCCGACTTCTTACTCGCACATCTCCTAGAAACAGGGTCAAGAGTGAAATAAAAGTGTGGAAGAGTGGCAGAGATAAAATGCAAATGAACATAGCCTGGAGGGGGTAAATATTCATGTACTTAATGGAGGAGAGTAATTCAAACAATAGGCCTACTTCAATGCTTTTTGTTTTAAAGGTGAAATTCAAAACAAAGTTTGAAGACTTGTTAAACATGCAATCACATGCTTTCTTGTCAAAATCTCTCCTGCCTAAGCATACGTTGCCAGAAGCATGTGATAAGCATTCAGATGAAATTGGGAAGAGCTTGCTACACCAGTATGGTAAAAATGCACCTTAATGTGACAGAAAACAAGAACAATTAAAGTTGATTTGTTCCTCAGTAACACACATACAACGATAACATTTTGTAGAATACAAAAAAGATTCAACTTCTAGAAATGGCAGCTTTTAGCAAATAAGCTAGTTACAATATGGTTTTATATTATATAATATTTTCCCACTAGCATTTACTTACTTGTGCTCAGCTGTTTGAATATTACACAAGAGCCTATTAAAATACCAAAACTCAGTATTAAAATTTTATCAAACTATTTTGCACTGTAATTAGCTTCAACCTGAATCTTTTAGCATGCTAGTTGACTTCTACTTATGCATTTTACCAACTGAAAGCTGATCAGTATTCTTTCATTAGATATTTGTAGGTATTAATATAAGCAGTTCACCTGGATTAAAAGCTTTCACTTAAAATCCTTTTGCAATTACGAATTTGGAAAAATCTTCGAGGATCAAATGCAATAGTGTTTCCCTCCTCAAACCCTAACAAAGATAAATTTAAGATGTGCAAATGTTGTGGTTTCTAATGATGAAAATCCTTCAAGTGTCATACTCTCCTCACTTCAAACACAACACTTTTAACATGAAACCAAAATAAGTAATTAACAAAATGAGTTTAACTATGACTGAGTTTATAAGAACTAAATAAAAATATAGCTATTTAATTTTCATCAAGTCACAGACATCTTCAGAGCATTTTTTTTCCTTTTTTTCTTTTCTAACCTGCTAATCTGTAATGCTGAAGCAGGGAACTTGTCAGAAAATAGCTACAGGTACTGACTCACACTTCAGTAATATGCTTTTAATACTTAACAGGTATCTTTCTAGAGATTCGTATCTATAAACACTGACACATCTACAGTGACGTGACGCACTTTACATGAATGTTACCTTGTGAGGCACACTGCAAGCACCACAAAAGGGTAAGTAGGCCCAGGGCTCCCCTAAAGTTTACAGATCAGTAAAAACATACTAAATACGTATTGCCTTTTAGTTATTAATCCTTTTATTTTTTTAAAACTAAAAACCTTAAATGAGCTGCAAGGGAAAGCAACCCAATTACTATCTACAAGTATTATTTTTCAGACCACTTACAATATATTACTTATAAGGGCTTCAAGCATTCATTTGAGCAGAGTGCAAGAGACTTGTCTCCTTCCAGGCAATACAGAGGCAGCAAATTGTAGAACTCTTCTGTTAGGCACAAGCAACTGGTGAATTTTATTTACAAAATAAATTAATAAAAATGAAAAAGAGAGGAAACTTTGGAAGAGAGGGGGCAAATGCATTAGTAGCTGTATATGAAAGTAACAGTTTACATGGAGGAAAATTCAACTTTCATTACCTTTCACTCATATTTATCTGGGTAATCAGGCATAGCTACACCTATGTGAATAAGTTCACCAGCTACATTAAAAGAAAAATGAAAGAGGTTTTTTAGTGGAGCTAATTTTTTACAGAAAAGGTGATACAGCTTTTGTGATTTATTTTTAGTTTTCAAAGCAGGTCTTTACGTTTAGAATTTCTAAACCACAGCACAAATTAGCAAATAGTTTCAGCCAGTGTATAACTAGGTTTTGGTGAACAATTTGTTCCAAGTGTCAAGAACAGGAAAAGTTCACAGAAAAATACCTGAAGACCAACATGGAATTTTGCAAATAACAAAGCAAGTGGGTTCATCTGATAAATAATGTCCAGAAAATTTCTCTCTGCTTTGTTCTTTTTCATTTATTAGTACCCTTGTGTAACAGCATAGACAGAATAATATTATCCCTGTTGCCCTTGAAATGCCTGCGATGCTGACAATTTTAGGGAGGAAAACAATAAAAACTGTCTGTAAGTAAAATGAAGAAGTGCAACTAACTACATTATTTTGAACAGGAATCTATTTACAGGAATATTTAGCCAAAGAAGGAATCGTATATTAAAAATGCACATGGCAAACTAAAGAAAAGGCAACTGTAATAAGATAAAGCTAAAATGAGTGTATTTACTTTCATACATATAAAATGAGAGATTCCCAGCAAGGGAAGCTAAATATTTTCATTACATAGTTATTGAACAAAATTTCCTCTCCCAAATCATGGTAGAAGAAGCTATTTTTTTAAAAACCAGTATCTCAACAATGGATTGATTTTTTCAGTTGGAATTATTCTAGAAAATGTATATGCTGGAAAAATATACCCCTTCTACAGGACTGGAATTTATTACAGCAAACAAACTAGAAAAATTCTCTTGTGCCAGAACAAAGGCAGAAGAGCCGCCTCCATTATCATGGTACAAAGCTGCTGCATTTTTCAAGATTTCAGACAACAAATGTGCTTAAAAAATATTGGTGGAATTTGATGATACCATACATCCATCTGAAATTTCTAAATACGTAGAAGCAGAAAAAGGAATAACTGGCTGCACATTATGAAACAATGTGCTATTAGCACAGTGAAACTAATCTCTAGTGCATATGTATAGTTAATTCCAAAACATCCAGAAATACTGGATCATCATTATGCATTCACTGTTTGGTTAATGTAACCTGCAGAAGATTAATGGATCCCAAATGCACCCACTTCATTGTACTTTCACACAACATAACACGTTCACAACAATTTGCTTGGGAAATCCTGCACAAGTGTTTTGCAACCCTGTGACTCTGAAGTTATGCAGAATTTTAAGGAAGAGACATGTTTATCTTCATAGGGAACTTTACAAAAAAGCACCAGATATCTCCAATTTGAGATTACTTTTATCAAACAAAAGGACACTGTTACATAATTCCTTCAAACAGCAACAGAAGTCCAGCCTCATAATCATTATTATGGTAGCTGAAATATTAAAATTCAACACCTAAACCAAAAGAACTTATGAATAGTTTTTGTTTATTTAGACCTTTACAAACATACAGAAATGCTTACAAAATCTGTTTAAACCATCCACAGTCTGCTTATAGGTAAATTTCCTTGGGGAAGGGCACAGAAGTGGCAGGAAGCTGACTGACAGCTTTTATCTGAAGCGTCTCTTCTTGAGCCACTTTTAGCCACACTGGAAAGACTCCGATGTTACCTTAAGGGAACACATTTAAGTCCAGCATCTTAATGAAACTGGACTTCCAGGAACAATCTTTCCCTCTTTGAGAGTTTTGGTGATTCCAAAGAAACAAGAGAAAGATTTAAAAAATGTGAAGCCTTCCTTTCCAAACCTTATTTTGGGCACAAAAATGATACAATATCTGATGGCTGAGTATTTAGCTACACTTTTTTCCAGAATAGTCCAGCATGATCAGGATTGCTTGCACATTTAAGACAAAGATCATACTGGCAGAAATTTAACTGAAGACTAAATAAATCATGGAAGAAGGAATGTAAGGAATGTAAGTGTTGCAGCTACAACTGAAAACTGAAAAGAAATTAGGGCTGTAACAAAACTTACCTTGAAACAGATTGCCTGTTCCTGCCCCTCTCTCAGATTCCTACTCACACCTCAAGGACAGCTCTGATACTTACGAGGCAGCTGAAATACCACAGCTGACATCCCTGGGCGTTAGGGTTACACAGCACATACTTGGTGCTACCCTAACACTGCAGTATGGCACAGTAACAATGCGGCAGCTGCTTGGGGAGCTGAGGCCATCCAGAGCAGGGGCAGAAACCTCAGAGATCATGGAGGACAGCTGGGAGCAGAATTATGACAGCCACCTCAAGGTAAAGCACTCAAGTCAGCCATGAGGTGGTGAAGAGCAGGATTTTCAGACAGAATTACTAACTTCATATATTATAACTCCTATTAAATTTGTTGGAGAAACAGATGACAGGTCAGCTGAATGCGCCAGAATTAAAGCAAACAATACAACATAAAAACCCCTACCAGAGAAGAGCATGCACCTACATAACACAGTAGCTTTTCTCCAGTGTTTCCTATTTGAAGTGATCAAGACCTCTAAAGAAAGGTAAATGCTTCAGTTGTAGTTGAGAAGTGCATGCTCACCAATACAAGCAGTCAGTGCCCCACGCTTTCTACCCCATGCACAGAAGAAAAACTTAGTCAATATAAAGCAACAAGAAAAAGAAACCAGAAAAGGAAATAAGAGAACATCAAGGAAGTATCAAGATTACACAGAAGCACTTACAAGATATTTTGAGAATTCCTCGTAGTTGCTGAGAAAAGTGGCTGAGGTGATGCAGATGTATTAGCCTTTCCAAGATCTTAAAAGAAAAATTCTACAATGCTGCATCTGTATCTATATTTTAAAACAGTAAATAAGCCACTCGGGAGTGGCTTAGTGTATATTTTGGGAACGGGGTATGACAGATGAGTCACTACCGTCAATGCTGCTTGTTTATATCGACACACTGATGAACCCAGTTAGGAGTTAGGGGTTTTTTTGTGTACCCATAAAATAGGATCTTTTAAATTGAACCTGGACATACTGCTATACCACAGGAATTCCTATTTACTTGGTGTAAATGAATTTCCATTGGATTACCATTGGAACAGCCTGAAAAAACTGAATGAAGCAACTTCATGGCCAGCACAACTACACAAAGGCAGAGGGAGTTACTGTAGATACTCTTAGTCTTGTATTTTTGGTTTGCTAAGATAAACACCTTATCAAGGTATATTTTGCTAGTAGATACAGTCTGTGTGAAATAAAACCAACAAATAAAAGGCAAATCTTCTTGTGACTGTGCCTAACTTCCCATTAAGTTACAGCTGAGGATTCCTTATAGCTTATTCTGCTGAAGTGTACTAAGATAAATAAAACAAAAACAAAACTCTCACAATACTGTAAGAAATGCAATGCTTCACATTTCTTGCAAAAAATTCTAATGGAATATATTAACCCTTGAATCTACTCTGATATGAATGTTTCTACATACCGATGAGTCCAACTGTTCAGCTTTCAGGCTGGTCTTTTTTACAGTCCATTTACAAGTACAAAAATAATAAATATGTAACTAGTTGCTAACTTGTACAGTATAGTGTACATAACATTTGGGAAAACCAAGTGATCTCTATTAAGTGAGAAAATAATACACATTTATCACATAATGATTCAAACCTCCCGTGAGCAATTTTTTGTTTGCTTGTTGATACCCTCCTCCCCCACCTAAGTTAGAAGTCAATCCTTTAAAAGATTTACTGCTTCTGAACAGCAGAAAAGCATGAATGAATTATGCCAGCAAGTTATACTATTCATAACAGGCACCAATCTCATTATTTAATAATTAATTCCAGTGAGAGTACAAGTGAAAAATTAATTTACTTAACATCATGTTCTGAATATTTTCCAGTTCTACCTATAAGAATAGTGGAAGATTTCCAAGACAAATTAGATTTTTCTCTCCATTCAGATGTATATACTAAAAACTACAGGAGGTCATGTTTTGCTTCTCTCTAGAATTATTTGAGCATTATCACAAATCCTTCTGCAGAAATGATGGGCCTAACTCCTTCATTTTAACTTTTGAAAACAAAATAAACCTATTTACAACAACAACAAAAAAAAAACTGAGCAGCTCTTTCAATAAACATTTAGAACCCAGCATCTTCTGTTCGCCCCTTAACAAATCCCCAAAGTAATTAAATTCTCTGATCAAAGCTCTGTCAGTAGACAGTCAGTGCTACAGTATTAACAACTTCACAAATGTAAAAATTCAAAATAATTGGAAAAAAAAAAAGTGAAGCTGCTAAGTCAAAATTGGATTTATATGTATATATGACCATATCTTCCTACATATGTAGGTTAGGACTACATAGTCATATACACACATGCATATAGCTTACAACTTTAAATTCACAGACAATGCAGCTATGAATTTCTGGGGACTTTAACATGTACAATATACCACTAAACTGAAAAGACTCGGGGCATAAAAAGACATGTTCTGGCTGATTTAGTTGGAGATGGTTAAGAATTTGTAATGAGTAGCTGTTGGTGTTCATTGAGCTGTGTGAGACATCACGCAAGCATTCATAGTCCATTTCAACACATATTCATAGCTCAAGATGGCTTAAATTAAGTGGCATCATTTAGCAGTGAAACAGACTTAGAGCACATACACAGTCCCCATGCCATCTGCACCACCAGCAGCCTCCAGAAGAGGTGCGGGAAATACTGAATCTGGCAGCCAGATCTGCAAGAGCTTTGCATCTTTCTCCTCCCAACAAGTGACCTCAACTCCTTCTGTGCACTCACTATCACAGAGGGCCTCCCCTGGACGCTTTTCCCTCCCAATACCATTCTTTTGTTTGAATTCGGCTTTACCCTTTATCTCCTTGCTACTCTGGAAGCACCCGTCAGTAAGTTGACTGAACTACTCCACCCTGTCAAGCACCCTTTCCCTTCTCAAGTTGCCTTCTAGGATTAATGAGAAAAATATTGTTTGAAATCATATCACTATTTCAAGAACACCTCGCGCATTTCATAGCCCCAGTATTGAAGTTTTTAAGAGTGTGTGGTAACTCTCAAACAAGTGTTCTCTAAGCTGCAGTTTTAACTAGAAAGATACCATACAGAGGCGGCAAATTCCATCGCAGAAAGATCAATTATGAGTCACTTAGAAAACTTTACTTCTACCAAACACATTAGTTTAATTATAAGAACTTTGCTTTTTCTTTAATATAGGAGTAAAACATCCTACACAATGCTTAACTCAGGAAAAAAAGAAAAGGAAAAAGGCAAACAACCAAAAAACCCAAGTCAACGCAAAACAACCCACACTCTTCTAGAGATTCTAACCAAAATATTATCCAGGAGAAAGAGAATGGTAAGTTTATTAATTCAACAGATATATTAAAAAGTTCTTACTTAAATCAATCATAAATTTTGGAACTTGCAATATAGAAACTGGTATGCTTACCTAGCATACGAATGTACAACGCAGTCTGATCAGAGCTGTCATAGGAAATTGCTCCACGCCTCTGAAAAAAAACAAGTGTATTTTAAGCAAGTTAGAAGTAAATAATTTCTAAATTGAAATAAAAATAAAGTATTAATTGACCATTTCAATTTTAACTCAAAACTAATTTTAGAAATTTTGTGTCTTTCATGCAAAATGCACCTTTCAAGTATATATATCTACTTATTTTGTTTTAAGAAGCGACAAAGGAAGGATAGGAATTGGTAGTGAAAAGATTATGAGAAGCGGGATGAGTGTGGTAAAAAACATCCCCATATATTTCATTACAATGTTCCTCAATCATTCCTCACAATAAAGAAGATGCAGAACGAGATTACACAGACACAAGAAAGTGCTTCTCCTGGCCTTCCAGAACACCATACTTGAAACAAATACTTGCAGTTCCTGGTTTATGTATTTACTTTTATCTCTGGGGTATTTCCACCTTCCAAAGGTAAAAGAAGTAAAAGAACTGAAATTACACCATTACTGCAGCCCTAGGATGCCACATGCTACATTCATTGTAGCCAGTATTTTCTGTAGGCAAAGCAAGGTATCACTGAGGTAAAATGTTATACATAAAGGCATTTCAGAGAAAGCCAGCAAGTAGTATTTCATATTTGATGATAAAAGTTCAGAAGAGTCATCAAGTTATCCACGCACAACACTGAGATACTCCCATATAAACTGTATTTCTTATCTACATGGGACACATATGTTTCATACATATTCAGCTACTGCAATAGTTACAATCCAAGAAGTCTCCCACAAGGTGGTGAATTGGTCCTCTATCAGCAAAAAACTGGAGGAATGTTCTTACTGCTACACATCACTGGCATCACACAGTCTGCAAAGCATGGCTCGACCCAGCACCCAGCCTCACGTCTTGCTTTTACTGTACTTTGACCATCTTCTGCCCATTCCTAAGGCCTTCATTAATGTTACTTGTTAATCCAAGGATTAGAAGATCACCTTCACAATCAGACCTCCATTTTGACAGTTCAGAACATTTGTTCTTCACAGAAATAAGATTTTTTGTGGAGGGTGCACATTAGAAACTCCTACGACCTCCCTGTACACCACACCTCTTTCTTACACTGAGGACAGTGAAGTCCTCAAGGCCACCAAGAGTCAATACATGCCTTTGAGAACTTCAGATAAAAGCCAAGCTGGTGGTGAACACAATCACTCATTTTTTCATTTGTGCAGCAGGAACAACATTACCTCATGGACATGCAAGAGCCTGAAAATGTGCAAGTTCAAAAGATCAAACCATGTGAGGAAGTAGGATAGAAAAAATAATGTTGGCTATTGAGAAGAATACTGAAGGAAAGAAAATGAAGGAAAGAAAAATTACGTGGAAAGGCAAAAAGGCAGAACTGCTGATATGCATCTATTTACAGAACAAGCTGAATGAACTCAAAGACAGACTAGAGATGAATAACCTCAATCACTGTGATTTGTACAAGTGATGTGCTAAGACTCCAAACTTGTAACTTTTTAAAATATTTTCATGCTAAAACAAAAAAGAAAACATTACACTTGAAGCTGTAGAAGTTTTTTCCAAAAGTAAGCTTTCTATGTAATTACAGAAGTGACCAAAGACCTTGCTCCAAATGTGGTCCAATAATAACAGCTGTTGTAAAGACTACAAGGAAGAATTCCCTGTACAGAACTTTTATGTTGTCTTAGCTTTTGTTCTATATTTCCTTGGAAGATCATAAACCACACAAATAATTCCTCAATATATATTTGTACAGCATTTTTCATAGCAGTGTGCCTGTCCCAATGGGAAAGGCAGAAATACAACTCATCAGCCAGAAAATGATGCTGGTTTCTCACTAACATTTTTCAATTTCTTTCATTAAACCTGCCTTTGAGAGTTTCAGAAAATCTCAGCTGAACGTATTTTTCAGTAGCTTGGAACATTTCACATCACTGACTAGGCACAATCAGTGATGTAATTTAGTGCTAACTTGCAATTTGCACCTGTCTATCACAGATTCCTGGGCATGTCCAGTACAGTTCTGTAATCTAATACAGGAGAAACCTAAGCACGCATGCAGCTACAAGACCCATGTACAACTGGAGCATTAGACTCCATAAAGAAAACAATATACAAAAATTTACTGAAAAATAAACCCTTTTGATATGTCAATTCTAAAATATTACTTGCTCCCTAAAAATATTGTTAGATAAAGCAGTCTATATAAAGTACTGCATCCATGTATGGTATCAAACAGAAAGCACATTTTTAAAAACAAAGTAGTTGCTTATATAGACAAGTGGTTGTGCTCTGTAAGGAAATATTTGAAACAATCAAATCTATTAAAATTACCTTTGAAGGTTTGGTTTTCTAAGGAAAAATAGAGACAATTTATTGTATAAATTTCACTAGCAATACTTCACAAATAGTAGGACAATTTCAGCTAATTTTGCTAAAAGGACTGAGGTGTTAAAGATACTTCATTCATTGAAATTTGTTAAATAAAACAGGTAAGAGGAAAACACGTATTAGCAAGTTCCACCAACAGGCAGATGTTGGGTGGGTGATGAGTGGTCAGACCTTTTATCTTTAGACCAGGTAAATAAGTGAGGTACAGATAGTTGAGCACTGTGGTGGGCAGTCAGAGACAAAGGATAAAGCTAATGGTACAGAGGTTTTTTAGCAACTTGTGATAGGTAAACAAATAATATTGCACTCATCCAGACAAAGACTGCATTGTGTCAGCTTACTCTGCAAACACCTAACAGACCATCTACTGCAGGTTATGGTGTATCACCTATTTCTCCACTTCAAATAATACAGCCAGTGCATTTGTTATTCTACCCACTACAGTACTCTAGAAAAATGCAAGGGAAAAGGCAGAAAGAGAGATGTAATTTAATGTATGCTGTGTGTGGTTCTTTAAGATATACTGCCCAGATTTCACCACTTACACCCAGCAAATAGAAAAACCAGATTTAATGCTTCAGCTTTTACTGAGACATGATCTGACAGACAGCAAACTCATAAGGAGGAAGGCAAATGTGTCTCAAAGAACTAAAGTTACTGTAAAGCACTCAACAATTCAATTTAATCAGCAGGATTTTACCCTTGTCGATGACCAAAAATGCCACCCTCCTTATGGCTAATCAAAGGCCCACTCTCTGTAGCCTACACCAAGACATCAAGACTATACTAACCCTAAAATATACTTTACTTACACAGATGAGATGACCATAGCATACACTGAATCACCCTATGGACACCTTGGATCAGAAATCTTTGTGGATTAAGACTGACTTCTGGCACCTCAAAATATTACTTGTTGTCACGTTATTGTCAATATTTTTAAGTCATTTAGCATAAAATTTTATTTCTAAATCTCTGCCACCTCTTTGATCTCCCTGAGGATTTGTACATGTTAATAACAGTACTGACCTTCTGTACAAATATCAAACAAATAAGCACCATTCCAGCAAGCAGACAGAATTACTAGTGCTCAAAGACAAGACAATCCTAATGTGTTTGTGTTTAGGCAGGTTCTGTTTTCAAGCACACGGACTACTTGGTTGGTGGGAATGTCTACTGGACTCCAAGTGATTCAACAAATTCCTCAAATGATTAGGTGAGGTTCTCAACTGCTCTGCTCCTTTCCAGGCACGAGCACAGCCATCTGAACTGGGTGGGCTCTTTTGCTTCAGTGGTGAAGATGGATGTCAGAAGGATGACTGGGAAGGATTGTTTATACTGGACTTCACCTTTCAAAGCCTCACCTTAAACTTCAGTTTCACACTAGAGTATCGTTTATTCTTCCAAAGGGCAATACAGTAAAAAAAGCTTCCATTTTTCCTGCTTTTGTGACGTATTTTTGGAAAGTGAATGGAAGAAGTTCAAACTAAATTGGAAAATCCATTAATCCTCTAAGAACAACACTGATACAAGGCCTCTGCAAAAATATGTGAAGGGACTATCCACCAGAACCTAGATTGCAGTCAGATCTCTCTGAACACCTTTTCAGAGAGTATAGCAAGTTATTAAAGGCCACGCAATGGGAACAATGTGCCAAAATAGCACACAGATACATCTTCAAAGGGAAACCGCTTCAGTGATGCTTGGGAGTACAAGCATTTGCATGTACCACGTGGAAACGGAGCACCTGCTGCTGTTTGTGTCAAACAGAAATGTTTCCATTGATGTATCAGTTTTATCACATGGACTTCCCAATCTTGTTGAGAGCAGAGCACCAGCATTACTGCTGGACACTTCATTTTGGCAAGGGCCAGCTTTTGGACTGCCAAGCAAAACATCTGCTAGTCTCATTCTCTAACAAAACCTGCTGGAGCTGCTGGCCTTCAAAATTCAGTACCAGCCATCAGAAAGAACCATCCACACTTTTTGATGGACTACAGAACCCTCATTTTGCTACTCAGTTGTTTATCCAGAAGCTGGCAAAGAAAAGACAGAGGACAGAGAGCAACACAGCCAGGCAAGTGTTTTTACATACCTGACTTTTCAGTCCAAGCTCTCTGCTCAACTATCAGAGCATTAGTCTCAACTGCTCTGAAGATGAGTGTGGAGAAGTTGCTATACCATGGCAACTGAAATGTACTGGTTATGCTGCCTCAAATATACACACTTGGAAAGCATTTAAGATCATAAGACGGTTTATCAACTAGAAGTCTTGAGAATGACAAACTAGTTAAGACCTTATTTCTCCAACTAATATTATATTTCAAAAGCAAGACTCTCGTGTATCTTCGACTTATTTCAAGTATTTATAAGTTCCATACTAACATATGATCCACAGTTTTCCAAAAGGCACCACAAAGCTTTTACTTCACTAAAGCACAGACAAATGTTCTTTACAAGCACTTAAACTGACAATGAACTCGGGTAAGCCTGAGTATGCAAAATGGTTCTACTACTATTATTAAAAATTTTCACTGGAGTTCGAAGCAGTACTTTGAAAGTTTGTCAAACCAACAGTAAGAAAGTGTAGTTAACATTGCCTTCCTGAAATGAAATCAGCAATAGGAACCACCCTTTCTTTCAAATATCTGAATGTGATAATTTTAATATTTTCTTCCATATAAAGCTATTTCACATGATCATCTCCCAAGACAGATGGCAACCATTTTTAAACTTAGCTATCATTTGAATGATAGTTATCAATGTTAATGATACATATATCTAACAAGCATCTGTAAGCTATTTTTTCTTATATACCTCAGACGTATATCATGTGGCATAAGACTTATCCAAAGCTTTATCAACATAAAAGAAATCAAAATTTAACAAAAATATACAAAACAAAAGCTTCACAATTGATCAGGAAGAATGTACAGTAAAAAAAAAAACACATAAGCAATTGGTTTAAGTGAGGACAGTAACGAACAGGGGTATTGCCTTTAGAAACTAGATCAGCATAGCAGAAAGACTCTAAATGGATGAACACAAAAATACTAATTCTCAAAAAGAAACAACCATTAGCACATGTAAAAACAAAGTCATAAATAGCAGGGATTTTTATGCCTAACTGTATTATGTCAGCTACCTGGAACTCCTATTTCTCCCCACCTTAAAACAATCTCTGACCAAACTGGATTAGACATAACTCTTGAACAGGCTCTTTATGTCAAGTTCCAGAAAGCCAGCAGTTTGACAATATACCAGTAAAATGTGGATGATGTACTGGTATAGCACACAGGCTGTAAAACTCTGGTGTTTAGAATCTGCCTTCAGTCACAAGTGAACATCAATTGGGTACCCTGGTCTTTTTCTTGATGTGACAGAAGTTGTCACAAGTGCTAGCTAGCAACTAAGCCTGACCATTTTTGCTTTTAATAAATTTAGAAACATGTTATTGGCAATGACTGAAGAGTACAGGCATGGATGCCTGGTAAAGCTTGTTTTCACAACAAACTCAAATTCATGCTTGTTCAGATTCTTCTGTTAACTGCACAAGAATTTTAGAAGTATGTATCAATAACAATAACAAGAAAAAAAACCTATCTAAAAATGCAGCAATTCTACGTTTTTTCTGTTTCCCTCATTCTCTCCAATGATTCTGGCTCTCCTTCATAACCCTACACTTAATTTTTTTACTCCTTTTGTAATTAATTCCAGATTATACAGCAAGCTATGCTGAGAAGAGCCTGGTCTCATCTCCAGGCACCAATCTCACCCATATTTACTAGCACAAATATCCATTATGGGAATACTTACATTCCTTGGAATGAAAGAGTAAAAACTTAATCCTAACATTAGTATGCATTTTTCAAAACACAGGGATCTCAAATGGAAAGTAAGTTAAAGTAGGTATTTCACATAAGCAAACAAAACTGGTATTTCCACTCCTGCAACTCTGAAATCAACAATACAAAAAGGATATCCTGTCCAGGAAGCAAAATACACTAATTCGTATTATTCTCACTATGTTTTAAATTGTTTTTCCTTATTTTCACAAAGCCTTTAAAGTGCTATAAAATTGAAAATCTGTTAGTAACAGAGGCAAGACAACTCCTGCCATTCAGAAGCCATTTCAGATCCCTTTTTTCCCCTGTGTCCTAACTGGCACCCCTACAAACACACTCCTTCCCACTTCAAGGCAAGCAAAAGTCAAGAGCTACAAAATCATGTATGAACACTTAGGAAACACAATCTTAAATGGCGAATGACATGTTTCCAAAACAGACTAGATTTAAAAAGGAAAAATAAGCACTCGTGAAGTTCTTAATGACTTGTTTTCACTCACACTACTTCTAAACCCAGTTAGTCAAAACTGAATTTAAAAATGGCCTACCTTAGAAGTAATCCATTTGATTAGGATCAGAGCTAAACACCAGATCAATGCAATTCCCATTGGATCACCCCAAATACCTGAAGCATAATCTCCCCCCGATGGCCGCCCGTGCTGAAAGCAGCAGGGCACAGCAGTGAGGCACAAGGCAGGCAGCAGCTGTCACCTGACAGCCCCTGCAATGTGCTCTGCCCCGCTCCTCTCTGCCAACGCTGGACTCAACAAGAACGGTTTACAACCAGAGAACATGGCAATTAGTGAAACCTTACTAAACCCCACAGAAACGCTAAAGGAAATGTAAAACCACAATTACATCCTTTCATCATATCTAAATACAGCAAAGTGTGCCAGACAACAGGATCAAACTCCAGTAGTCAAAACACCCAAGCTAATTCAGGATATTGCCTTGCCTTCAAATGCTATGAAGAGCCTGTTTCCAGCAGATTCCACCACTTGTGATATTCACACATTCCTTTTATCTCTGCCACCTGGAGAACTGCCATGAACTGAACTTCAAAACATATTTCAAAATTGCTTTTATAGCAATGTAGTATAAATAACATTAATGAAAGTTAATGCACCAAATATGTGCAATTGTTCAAACCAACTGTCATTGTCTAACTTCTTCTTTTGTCCACTAAATACCAGGCCATCCTTCATGCTGTCTTTTTAGCCATTCAGACTCATGCCTGAACTGGCATATGGCTTTCATTTATTGCTGCAGGGGTTGAACCTGGCTACAGGCTCCCTAGCCCTTCCCAGGGTTGGAAAGCAGACTAACTTCCTCCAAGAACACTGATAATACAGCAAAGTGATCCTACATGCTTGGTGCAGCTTTGAGATTCATTCTAATTTTTGTAATTTTAAGCTGACAATAATGTTTCATTTCAGAAATACAAGTAAATCTCAAATACTTTGGAAAAAAAGGAGCTACAGTGGGGGAGAAAAAGGAACAGTGTGGGATAATGAGGAGTTTAAAAGGATGAAGCTGAATAACTGAAAGCAAAATTATATGAAGAGTCTGTTCTTCCTTTTTTTTTTTTTTTGCAAGAAAATGAATTCCAAGTTCCAATGTGTGCACAAAATACAAAAGTTAGCACAGATCACCGAAGGAGTAGCTTTAACACTGAGGAGCTAATTTCCTTCCGTCCAAAGGAAAAGTGGACACATACCACAGTGGATGTTTACTGAATTAAGGAGAAGATTTGTTAAGTGGGATAGGCTCTTTGTTATTTTATATCATGATTCCAAATATTTATACTGTCTTTTAAGCTATAATCATGGTCTCAGCACAACCTGTGAATCCCTACAGAACCATTACATTCTGAGCATTTATCTTCTGCCCTGTCCCTATGCCCTGGAAAACCAGTCAGATCAAAACCAAAGGCAAGAACATTCAGAATGGGTCTTTTGGTACCTCACTTAATGAATGCAGCACTTCTCTAAAGGTCTGTCAAGTTCCATCTAAAATACAAACTGTCACAGAGATAGATTTTAAAACATTACCACCTCCAAACATTTGACAAGGTTAAAACACCCTGACAATTAACCACCACCAGTCTGATGTTACTTTAAAAAAACAAACCCACAGTAAATGGCATCAGGCTATATCTGCATTACAATTTGGCACAACTGGAGCAGATTAAAACACAGCTGCTGCTCAGATCTTTACACCTATACTATATGAAACCCAGGAGTTTTAATTTTTTTTTGCAGGCCATATTTACTCCAACTTCCTGAACCAGACCCTACCACAGGAGGTTCAAAGCTGCTAAAAAATGACCAAAACCTGATCAAAACTCTACAACCATATTGAGGATTAGGGCACATTTGGTGCACACAATGAGTGAAATGACTTAAGTTTCTTTTGGAAGAACCAAAACCAGTCTGGAAAACAACAAAATGCGCACAGCAAACAAGAACAATGAGGTGATTTGCTTCAAGACTAAACTCTCCTCTGAATGAAACTCCAGCATAAATACCCTTATACTCTTTGAAATGTCAAGCATTCCTCTCAGTCATCACTATTATCAATCCTGGACAAGTCTTCTCTTTTCCTGTCTCAAAACACATGAAGATGTTCTTGGATTGTGTGCACAGTCTTGTCCCATGTGCACGGAGCAAGACTTTCTTCCACCAATTTCAGAAATACAACATTATCTTAGAAAACAGAGCTATACAAACTGATTACCCTTGCCTCTTTTGTCTTCCACCATTACGTGGTTTAATTAAGAAGCCTCCCCTTACTGAAAGTTTTCTTAAAACTGTCTCATGCATAAGTTTAATTCGAGAACACAGAAATAAAAATATTTGCCCACCTGTTAAGCACCACTACACCATTATTTGTTTTAATTATGGCTTGGAAATGGAAAGATTGTTTTGGCAATACAATTCTGAATTTGGAGACAGAGTAAGATCAGAAATTACACTGGTTTGTATGAGAAGTTTAAGAAATCAACACAGAAGCTAAAGTGCTTCGTTTGGGGAAAGTACTGCTTTGAATAACCCCACTAACAATTCCAAGGTGAAAGTGAAATAAATTACATTTTACAAATATGTGGAAGAAATTATTCAAGGTCATTAGTACGTATGGTAAACCCGCAGGTAGAAGGCTACATAAAAATGAGGTAATACTAAATTCCCTCTGTGTTAACGTACTACCTGTTATACTGCCTCAGTTCTGGAGGTGCAGTGACCCTTGAGCTGTGGACATCACCATCAGTTTCAGCTTCATCTTGAAACTGAGAAGCACACCAAAAAGAACAGCTATCATACATTGCATTGTATTTTTAAAAATTGGGGAAGTTGCTAATGCTGTTTCATTTTCTTTCTTCTCTTTTTCTTTACTGCTTTCTAACAGATTCTCAGTTTTCTAAAATCTATTTCCTTGATGTCTGCAGAGACACCATGTTTGATAAGGCAGTTAACATTCACATACAAGTTGTTACTTATTCCTCTCTCCTTACCATCAGCTCACATGTACAAGTGCAATTGCTGTCTCTTATCATTTCCAAAGAAACACAAATATCCCAATGAATTCAATGCAGACTTGATGATACTCAGCACTGTAGATGCATCTCTGCAGTCAAAGACATGTTTTGCTACAATTTTTGCATTTACTGAACAAACCTTTCTGTGCTATTCCTGGTAAGACAAGTATGCATTATCAATACAGCAGAAAGCAGTTGGGATCTTGCAACAGGCGTTACAAAGATTCCACTAAGGAATTTGCTAGAGCTACCAGTTTGCTCTCATTGGGAAACAGGCATCACATGGGACCAGCTCCTACCCATTCAAAGAAGCTCCCCCATTAATATACCATGGTGATTTGTAAGGCTCCAATTATTTCCATATACACTCCTAGAGATCTGCAAAGCTCCATGTGGAAACCCATTATTTCCTATTACATACTCTGTTATCTGAAGTATCAAGTACAGGATCCCAAATTTGCCTGTGTATTTCTAAATATCCATCTGTTCCAATCCTTTTCTATTTTTATTTATTTTCCTGAAGTTCATCAGCTCTGAAGAATGACTCAGGGTTGCCTTACAAAGCTTAGTAACTACTGTTTGTGCAGAAGTGTCTTTAAATGCTCCACTTCCCCCCCCCAAAAAACATTTCAGTAACACCTACAAGAAATCCAGAATTGAAGCAAGAGCACCAAATTTCAGAGACATTACTGGGTCTCAGATGATGCTCCGTTTTAAATACAGCAGGGCTTCACAGATCTCCATTACCACCTGAGCTTTTATGCAAAAGTTTGAGGCCTGTTGCTAATCACTCCTACTTGCCAGAATGACCTGATTTCGTGTGCATGCACTTGTACACCTGGCCCAGAAAAGAAATCTCCATGGAGTCTCCTTTGCCCTTCAAACACCCCCTTCCAGAACAGAGGCTTGTGGCACACTGATTTCTAGGATACACTCCTGAGTGACCTATTACTTGCTATGAACCAGCCAGGGAACCTTACTGTATTTATATTCACAGCATGTAATGACAGTAGAGGAATAAGCCTATCACTTACAAATTCATCAGCACACAGTGGAAAATAAACACAACTAATTTCCATCTTTTCTTTGCTTTTCTCCTTGTCTCATTATAAATCACGTGTGATCTCTCTCTCCAGCGGACTTCACTAAAAAAGAATAATTAAATGGTAATCTATGAGTATTCTTGTAACAAGTGTGGGTAGCTACTGCTGCAGCCCAACCCAACCACTAAACACTGCACCCAATGAAAAAAAAGAAGAAAATGCACCATTATTTTTATAGATATTGAGAACAGAACTTCTAGAATTTCACAGTGTATACACAACGAACAACTTTTACAAATGCTACTTCTATTCACATCTTAATTTAAAATGTTATCTAAGCATTTTACTTTCAATTCAGCTTCTTATTTAAAAGATTTGCCATGTTAGCCTAAGTTGCAACTAGGTACAAGATTCCAACTACTCTAGCTGCTTATTAACGAAATCATAGAATGATTTAGGTTGGAAAAGACCTTTAAGACCATCAAGTCCAACCGTTAACCCAACGCTGTCAAGTCCACCACTAGGCCATATCCCTAAACGCCACACCTACACATCTTTTAGATAACTCCAGGGACAGTGACTCATCAACGAAGCTACATATCAGGTAGCAAACCATAAGCAAACATGAAAATTTAAGAAAGTTAGAAAATTCACCTTCACGACCACATATAAATTATCATTGCAACTACCTAACTCACTGCAACTAAACTCAAAAGGCTGGTTGATCTTAAACCAAGGGCTGAGAACTCCAAAACATGAACTTTGAAAGTCAAGGACAGCTACCGATCCAGAAAGCTGAAATTATAACCTTAAAGACCACTTTTCAGTTTTAGAAATTTTCCATTTCAGCTCTCAGTAAGACAGAAAAAGAAAGAAATCCCCCTTAGAAAAGATACAAACCCATTGAATGAAAGAAGTCAACAACTTGCCTTTCCGTACTATCGCCCATTCTGTGAGTTTTCTATTGCTACTGCAACATAGCAATAGAAAACTATCAGGGTCATTCTATATGTCCTTTATTTCTAAAAGGGGTAAGAGGTAGTCTATCTTTTATAAACAAATCACATAAATCTTTGTCCAAAAAAGCACACTTTTAAACACTGCATTTTTCTGATTGCTGTTTTAAACCTTTCATTTGCTCAACATCATGATTTTCAGGTTAACAGAAATGGACATGTAACACTGAAAAAGCAAAAACATCCACATCATATTTGAGGGGTGGATAAGAACACATTTTTAATTTCCTTGCATAGATTAAACACCTTAAAACAGATTACTTCTTTTTAAAATGATTCTTTGCAAGACAAATTAGAACACTCTCAGTGCCTCTGTCATATCATGAACTTCAGTTCTGTGTTTTCATAAGAGAAAGTGTTATATGGTATAAACTGGCTCAGTGACAAGCAATCCAATTTAGATCATTTAAATTTAGAAACTCTGAAATTTACTGCTTTAGGTAAAAAAAAATCACCGGAAGATTAACTGAAGCTCTACAATACAGTATTCTTTCTCTGATTTATTCAGACACCCACTTTCAAAGGATGTTTACTTACTATGGCATTTTAGGCCTTTGTATAAATTCACATAACTAAGATTTCTGCTTCTCTCCAGAGAAGCAATTTTGGAAAGAAGTTATACTCCACTTTTTTCAAAGCCTCTTGAAAGAAACAAACAAATTTAAGAAGTATGAAAAAGTTCGGACAAAGCTGACACACATGTATTTGTCATTTGTTTTTTAGGAAATACTCATTTTTTAACCATTGGATGTAGTGAGTCTTATCACTTTTGACAAAGAACCATATTAGAGTTGTACAGATGCTCAACCAGGACTGGTCTACAGCAGCCTGTATCTGCCCACACCTGTTGGCAGGTACTGTCATCTGCTCATTCATAGCAAGAAACTGGTCCAATTTTGGAGCTCAATACAAATACCTTCATCTGTGATTTTGAAGAGTTAAAGAACTGTACCATTGTTACAAGACAAAGTTCCATCAGGGCCTCAAGACTGCAATCCACTCAGTAAAGGCAGACTGCTCTGAAGGTGAGATGCAAGAAGTTGAGTTTTAGCTGCTCTGAGTTACTACGTTTCACTATTAAATACACCTTCAGCGAAGACTGAATGGTATACTGGAAGCAGATAAACAGTAATTTCAATTCCCACATACTTCACATATTGCAAGTAACCTGGCTATGGAAGTGAAAACAGTTGAACAGTAATGTGTGACAAGAAAAGCTACCAAAGTTTTGGACTTTGGAATAAAAAATTTATGTTCTATTTCCTAAAGCACATCCTTTGAACAGTGAAAGATCATCTTACTGTGCTATATTTAAATGGCAATCTAAATAAAAAACATCGAGTTTACAATCTCACAGAAAGATACCACAAAACTGTCAACACATCGCAACAACCAGAAAAGAAAATTACAGAACTTAAAGTCACAGAAGTTGTATCTTCACAAGTTATCAACAGAAGACACAAAGGACACAACAAGTCTGTCCTCTAAATTCAAGGTTGAAGCTTTTTTCCTCGGGGAGAAGCTTTTCCAGTAACTTTTATGCTTATGTGAACACTACTAGCTCACCTGTGCAGCTTCAGAGCTTCCAGAAGCATGTGTGTGGAAAGGGGGAGCACAGGAAGCACTCAGGGCTTCCCCACACAGCAGCTCTACGTATGAATTTCTACAGTTGTGTCTGTCCCGCTCATGAACTCAGAGAACAGAGCAATGCAGTGCAACAAATAAAGGCTAAAAGGCACAGGAGCAGGCACAATGTGAGATGTTCCTTTTCACTTGCTCCCTGGGTTTCTCTCTCATTCACACGTGAAAAAGAAATAAATAAAATTTATGGTAACAACTAAGAGCCTCTATTTGACTAAGTGATGGGTACTCCCATAGCTATGAGGGCTCACCTCTCTCTAAGCCTAAGTATTATTTTCCTGCCTGGTTCTTGTCTAGCAAGTCTTCCCTAATCCAGCACTGCTAAAAGCTACCTTCAACCCCTTCACGCACACTTCAATTCACTTTATAGGAAGCTTTTAAAGAACAGTTTACACAAAATTAAAATATTCACACTTATTGAGACTCCCCAGGCAACACAGCTTCCATTTACTTTAAGCAAGGATTTTCAATTTTCAAATCTCATTTTAAAAAAATTAACAATTCCCACAGGGAAAAAAGAAACAAAACAAAACCTAACACATTTCGGCAGTTCCCTAGGCAAACTGGCATATGTTAAAGCTCCAAAAGTATGTTAAATATTAAAAAGGCAGTACTAAAATCATCTTTGTTTCTCCTTCCTTGCTAGCCATCACACAAAAATATTAGGTTGTCAAAAAAGATTCAATTTCAAGGGGAAAGCTGGAAGATTCAGATTCACAAATTAAGCAGAGATAGCAACAGCACATCTGAAATAAATAAAGTCTGGCTTTCATTCTCTTGTGATTATTTTCATTAAATAACTGAAGAACTACGGAGGACAAACACTGAAACTGGTTATACCATTTGCTGTCAAATTCACAAATCAATATTGTATCTCATTTATAATATGATAGCAAATGAAAATAACAATTAACTTAAAGTCATCACAGAGTTTATGAAGAACAAAGGGTGTCAAAGAAAGATCATATTGGCCATGCCCTAGCAATTCACAGAAAGGCAAAGTACAAAATTAAGAAACAACACATGGTATCATAGTATATGAAATACAGAAAAGATTGACCAACTATGTTCAACTTTTCTTCACCTCAACAAAAAAACCCCTAGTGTTTCAAGCTTAAAGAAAACCCAAACAAATGAAACGAACAAAAAAAACCCCAGAACAAACAAAAACCAAACAACAAAACACCTCCCCCATATACAAACACAAACCATTCCAATTACAGTTTCTGCTACAATGTTCTTCCTAGAGGAAATTAACCTAGAGATGCATCAGCACTAAACACTTATTTCAGAATTTGCTTACCCACCATATCCAAAAATGCTTTTAGTCTTCCAATTGAAGATAAACTGACCAATTTCAGCTGAATTCCTTAAACTTGGAGAAGCTCTAATGAGACAGGAAGCTGAAAACCCCAGCCTTCCCCATGCCAGAGGCCTGCCATTTCAACACCTTCCCTCACTTTCCAGACCATAATATATTACCGCCAGCTTCCCACCTTTCATTTTATTGAGCTACCAATACAACACTTTTTTACATACTTCTAAATTCTCATTCTCTGACCTGTCACAGATGCAAATTTCTTATAGCAAATTTTTTTTAAAACTTGCTAATGAAGTTTAAAAAAGCTATTTTCATGCAAACCTTATGTTTTATAGACATTTACACAGTTGCAAACATGTAGTTATTGCTTGGCATTAATATTCTGTCAGCACGTGGGTGCCAGCAATCCATGCATGCAAACACTTCATCAAAACCCAAATCTACTGATTTCAGCTTCTCACCCGCTACAGATAAAGCTGACCCTGAAACAGAGAGAGCTTTTCAGTAGCGTTGTGCCTCATGTCTGCAGGTGTTGAACTGAAAAGGACTACTGTGTTTGAGACTGAAATACACTGAAAAGGCTCAGCTTTCAGTTACAGAAATTGTCAATTGTCAGTGTAAGAAATATTTTCCTGGGTATAAAAAAAGGGGATTTGTTTTTGTTTGGTTTACCTTTTTTTTCTAATGGGTCAGTACTAAGAAAAAAGTAGCTGACGAAGGAACAGAAGAATTATAAACTCAAAACTAATATAAAAAAATTCCCAGGCAAAAAACAACGTATGATTGCAATCCTGCTAGGAGGAGGCATGGAAGGAGTTATGGAAACAGGCATACAAAGAAAGTGTTCTTTTAATAGATGAATACATTTTTGATACACTTTGCTGCTGACACATTGACATAGCAAAAAAGGAGGAAAGTTAGAGGAGAAAATGTAGGGACTTCTTCAACTACAACTAATATCCTTCTACAACCTTCTCTAAAGTACTATATCCTTGTACACACTCCTCATTATTCAACCTGAGTGCACACTATCACGTTTACAAAATTCCAAGACCTCCTACAATTAAAAGCCACTTTCAAGTAATTTTTCTTACAGGGATTTCACAGCAGTACACTTCTGAATTTAATATGACATTTTTGAAAGTAACAAGATGCTACTTTCATTGTCAAGCCTTTAACACTAAACAGAAATTGAATTAAGCATAGAAAAGAAGTTATTTCAATAGGACTTAAAAGATTTACATTTGTAAAATTACGTTTCATTTCCATTTTACTTAGTTATCCTGCAAGGATGCTGAAAACAGCCATACAATTATTACATTGTTTCTTAAAGAAGCAAGAATTGTAGCAGTACCAACAAGAATGTTTATCTCTGAAGCTCCTTGCCACCCACTGGACACCTGTCAGTCTTGGCACTGGCCTTTATGTGCCCATGTAAAGAAGATTTTGCATGGCATAGCCCTCTCTTGACCAAATTAGGCTAACCTCATCTGCATTGACATCAGTGCCTACAATTTTGGAATCTCACTGACAGAAATAGCTTTACCACAGGGCCCAGCATACAAATTAAGCATCTGTATAGGGCATGCTGAACTTGTGGAAGTGATAAAAAGCTGTAGTGGAAAAATCTTAGCACATACTTTGAAGCTGTATCTAATGAAGGCAACAGTTAGCTACTCTGGGTGAATTTGTTATTTGAAGTCTGGGGTTTAGTCCACTTGCTGTATTCTCTGTTTGCACACAAGCTAATGATAAAACCTTACATTTTACCCAAGAAGCATGAGCAGTAGCTCATTAAGTATTTCAGGTATGTGGAAATCACACAGTTTTAATAACAGATCCCAGTTTTGTCTTCAAATTTGGCATCACTAAGCATCCCATTATTCTGCAAGAAGCCATTTTAGCTTGCTACAGGATTATCTCCAGGACTAAACTTGTGCTGTCTGCATGACAAACTAAAAATATCAAGACACTGTTAGTTTCATTAATGTTATATGACTTAGGCAGTAAAGGGCAAATCTGGTATATTGGATCGTAATTATCATATTAATGTAGTGAACTAATTTTACAGAGGAACTTTTGGAAATGAGCAGAACAAAAAAATTAGGCTAGATAAGCAACCCCTGAAACACATTTGGAAAATGAGGTAAGAGAAAGAGAGGAGTAACTTGCATGATTGTAGCAAAATTCCAGGCTTTTCATCATTATGTCAGAGCTGGGAGTTCACAGATCAAAAGGCGTACAGCACCACTTGCCCCGTTTTCCAGGGGAAAGGAGGATCTGTTGTCAGTTACTTCTCCAAATATTATGGAAGACAGACACAAGACCTCAATATAATTAAAGCCTTTCTCATTTTGACAGAATTTTAGGACTCGTGGAAATACAGATGATCATGCAGACAAAAGAATAGTAGAAAACATTAAGAACACTTTTTGCTTTAGAATAAGTTACTGAATATGGATGTCATTGCTCCTGAAGGGAACAGTACTGCAAGTGCAAAGAGTACTCCCAAATACATAGCTAAAAAATGTAGAAAGAAATGCAACCCAGTCTGTAGTTCAAGATCCCTGGGGTTCTGCAGGTTCCACGGGGAGCCACCCTGTTATACACACAACAGAACCTTGCCTCTCATGCTATAAATCAGTCTACCTCCACCAAAATTGCCCCACTGTCTTCCTTATTGCTTCCTACACAAAATTACAAGTTGTCCCCATGCCTCTCATCAAAATTTTCCATGTGCAAACAATGCACTCTCACTCTACTGTCCCCTCTTTTGCATCATATTTCACCAAATAGTGTAGGAGAAAAGGAAAAGAAAGGTAGCACATACTGTGGCTAACTCATTAGCCTGGGTGAAGTCCTATCACACACCATACCAGAAACTCCTTGAAATCACCAGTGAAAAGCCCAACTCTCGGTCCTTCATTTACTTTCCACACTGCAAAGAGCAAAAACTTTTCAAATCCTAACAATAATCAATTCATTTTCAACACTGAGCTTCTTATTCTGCTTTGAGATACGCAAGTATTTATAGTAAGTAGTTTTTATGTCTTTCAAGGAAGTTTCAGACATGTCTTTCTAAACAAGCAATACAAACATTTTGGAAAATATCCTGCATTGAAAGGTATACATGGCAACAAATCATTAGCCAAAACAGTCAGTTTATTATAATCTACACTTATGATACCCTTAATTTTAAACTCACCCCCAAAAAATATTAAAAAAAAAAAAAAGAGTACAAGCAATTCTCCTACAGCACATACCTGCTGTTGTTTAATAGACTAAGATTCCATTCTGGTTTTTCACAGAGTTCCCAAGTCAATTTATGCCCGTAAGTTGTTGCACCCATAACTAAGTCATAATCCTTTACTTAAAAAGTAAAGTAAAAAGTAGAAGGTCTGAAATGGCAAAAGGCTTCACATACTGCAAAGGGCTCAAACTCCAAAGGCACAATTAACTTTTTCAGTGGCTCCTCTAAAGCATTCATCAAAACTATCAGAGCACTTCACAAACTGTTGCCCACAGAAGCTGTGGATGCCCCATTCCTGGAAGTGTTCAAGGCCAGGCCGGATGGGGCTTTGAGCAACCTGGTCTAGTGGAAAGGGGGGATGGAACTAGATGATCTTTAAGGACCCTTCCAACCCAAACCATTCTACAATTCTATGGTAAGTATTTATCCTCAAACTCCAGCCCAGCATCAAGATCAGAGCCCAAACATCAGTTCTTCTGGACACACAATTTAAGACTGCTAGAATTGTATTCTTCCATTTTTTAAAATCACATACAGCACTGCTCCCCAGCCTAAGTATCTCCCTCTTTTGTGAGGAGGTGAAGGAGAGGAAGAGGGCAGGAAAGGCAAATCAGGCTGCAAGATCTCACATCAAGCTTTCAACAAATGAGAAGCATAAAATCATGATCTAGGAAAAGCTTGATGTACATGTCGATACTAATAAGCAATTACAAGATGGAAGCATGAGAGGTATCTTTTTCTCCAGAGTGGCATTTAACTGCCTTTTAAATACACACAATCCTTCATTCTTCTCAGACAAAAAACACAAGGTATGGTTAAAATGCTTTTCACAACAAAAGCAAGTACATTTTTACCAATAAAGGAGGTAGAGATTTCCTGTAAAACATTATGAAAATTAAAATCTCACAATGCATTGATGTAAGAATGTTAACATGGATTGCAGAGGCAAATGAACTGTGTGTTTCCTAAATGCTGTGATTGTCTCTAGAGTAACATCCATAAGGGAAGAAAACTTATTTCACAACTTTCCTGTTTTGCTTCAATTAAAAAAAACAAACAAAAAAAAAAAAAACAAACAAAAAAAAAAAAACAAAAAAAAAAAACACAAAAAACAAACAAACCAGAAAAACCCAGAAAAAAACAAGCCAACAACCAAACTATGAAACTATCGGTCAGAACATACTTTACCCATATAACTTAAGAAAGAAATTAGAAACTCTACATTCATGTCAGAGATCACTTCTGGTGTTTTAAGATATAAACTACATACATAACCCATAATTTCTAATTATAGAAAACAAAAATCTGTTTCAAAAATTAACACATTTAAAATGTATCTTGAGCAGTAGAGAAATAAATCTTTATATCGAGATATACAAATACAATCAGCATGTAAGCTGGAAATGAATGCACAAATTTAAAGCAATCATTCTTAACCGGTGAGCAAACTTTTTACAGAAAGTAGCACAATGCAAAAAAAATTAAGGTAGTTCTGTAAACTGATACATTTTTATCCTTCTAGACCTGAGATACTTACACTTTTCCATGAACAAGTGAACTTTCAGCACTGTTTCTATTATCAGCAAACATTTTTATTTTATTTTCTATTACCAGCACTGGCGGTTTCTATTATCTACAAACCCAAAAGTTCAGTAAAAATGTTTAAAACTGTGGGTTTAGCAGTAGTCTGAAGCCATTTCCTCTAGGTACACAATGCCTACTAAGGTTGTAAGCAGTTTAGTAATCAGGGCTAGGTGTGGACAGGGCATTAGCCATAAAGCAATCTGTCCTTAATGATGCGAGTAAGTTTTCAAGTGCACAGTTCATGCCAAAATGCCTTTGATTCTGAAAATTCAACACTGTAAAAGCTTTGAACAGGTTAGCCACAAGAACACTGCAGAGCGCTAGAGAGCCTCCTCCTTTATAATAATTGAAATGAGACTAAACACTGTTTAAATTTCCTTTTTTTAATAAAAATAATTGCTTGATGTTTTAAAAATCCACAGGTATAGGACAGTTTATCTGAAAAACTGATGCTTCATCCTCAGGTTAAGGCTTGTTTTTAGTGGTACAAGACTACTTCAAGTAAGTACTTCCAGCCCACCCTTGAACTGAGAGATTGCAATGCTGCACAGGGTACAACAGCCAGGGCCGGCACTGACTTGCACCTCAATGCATGGACATTGTTGCATCTTCTTTTTATTCCCGAATTTTGCAAAAGAGGTTTCAATGTAACACTCAACATCCGAGAAGTAGAAGTATGACCAATAAGCTGAACTCCTTTGGTGGCTCCAGCCTCCCCCATACCATGGGCACGTGCTACAGGAGGCTCACTGCCCTTCAGCTGTACACCTTTCAGCCTTCCACTGAAGTATGGCTTGTCCTAAGGCAATATATATTATTCCACCTCTTCCTGAATCCAGACATGTTGTGGAGAAGTGGGACAAGCTCATACAAATGCAAGGCTCCTGAAATGAGGAACTGGAGTAAAAAAAAAACAAACTTATTTTTTGCAAGTAATGTTGACCACAAAAACACAGCTTTGAAATCAGAATTTTAACTTCTTCAAGGGTTAGAAAGGCAAGTCTATTATTGTATTACAGAAAAATACTGTTTGAAAAACAGCCTACAGTTGTGAAATGCACAGGATAAATTTTAGTTCGCATCAAGCACTACTTTTTCATGTTAATACTTTTCCCTTTTTTGTAGGGGAAAAAAAGACAACTAGAATCTAAGAAATGTCTTTGAATGCAAAGTTATAAAGGTCACAACAATATCCCCCACAAAACCACACGAAGGGACAATAAGCTACCTTCTACTGACAGATGAGATTACTGGAAATTCTCACAATATTTCCATGGTAATCACTCCATACAAAATGGAATTCTACAGGGTGAAATTAAGCAAGTAGCTCAGCAACACCCAACCCCTTCCTCCCTACAAATTAAATTACATCATAAACCCCTTGAAAGAGGAATTTATTTTTATTTATTTTATTCTCTAAACAAATATCCCAGAATACTTATTTGTTTTATTTTTTCCTAGACATTTTTTACCATAAAAATATATTCTGACAAACTCCCCTGATGGATTGCTTTGCTATTTTTTTCTCCTAATAACTCTGTATAAATCATGTCCCACAGTTTGATAATCTCCCTTTAAAACTGAAAGGGTGATGATTTCCGTAACTGCCAGTATTTTTATTATTTCAAACATAAAGGGTGAAACATAAGAAACCCAATGAACAACTGAATAGAAAGCCCCCTTGCTACACTATAAGACTAAAAACAGGAGAGAAAGTTTAACACTGACATTACTTATTTTTGTTTGCTCTTAAGACCGAAAAAAATGGGAGGTGAGGGAGGTCTGAACAAATCTTTGAGACAGAAATTTAATTTTCAAGGAACCACATTCAAATTTGCATCATTGTCAAGGCTGGGGAAGCTCACCTCTGGCTTGTAGTGAGGCATAAGAACTCCTGAAATATGATGAGCAAGCATTCTGCAAAGCCAGAAGAGTAACTCACCTCTTCACAGGAGCTGGGAGAAGTGACTGAATTCCTAAATCTATAAATGTCAACAGCATGTGTACTCTAAGAAAGGGGAAGCCAACATTCGTGGACTTTTGTTTAGCTCATGACAATTAACCACCTGCAGGTCACAGCTAAGCATTACCACCACCTGCTTAATCCAGAAGAAACCTGGGCTCCACTTCACAGTTCACACAAACAGGGAACCAGAAGTGAAGACAGGCATACTTTTGCCTCCCTCAACAAGCAACAAGCACTCTTTTTTCACCCCTGACAGTTTCCATTTTGGCATGCATATGCAAGAGCACACCAGTTTGGGCAAACTTTTTATAAAGTAAGTATTCCATTTTTCTATATTTATCAATGTGAACTGCCAGATATATGGAAATCCTTCAGAGAGCAACTTGGTATCACGCCAAGCACATCAGCAAGTTCTGGGCACTGAGGTGATTTGATACCACAAAGTCTAGAACAGACTCTGAGCTTATGAATATGGGAACTGCTTCCATGTATGTGCTAAATCTGTACATATCAAAGCCTGCTACATGTGTGCAGGAGCCTGCTCTGATTCCAAACCCCTCTCTCCAATAGACAATATCAGGTGACTCATTTCCTTGATATGCACATGCATCATTTGAATGTAGGTAAGAGACCTTTCCTTTACAAAATGCAGGTGGTGCCAAACTCCATCAGACCAAATCAACACCATACCAGTGATGTCCCCTAAAGTGAAAACAGTCCTGCTAATAATAACTTGGCATATTCGATGTCAGTACACATTCCTGAAAAAATTATGGGGGGGGGGTGGTTGGAGGACACATGGACAAACAGCTGGAAGGGAGGTAATCCTGCTTTCTAGGTCACTTTTTTGTACCTATAGTCAGAACTGACAGGCAAGCTACCAAAAATATTCAACATGAAAGCATGAAAAGATCACCAAATCAAGAGGGGAAAAAAAAAAAAAAAAAAAGCTAAAAACATGCATAATGTCAAGCATTACACAGATTCATATCCTGAGTTTTGCAAATAGCCAAGAACTAAAAAGGCAAATGAATTCTGTAATTACCACCAGTGAATTAACATGGTCCTTAGATGTGTTGATATAAAAGGATAATTCAGTACCTATAAAGACAGTTTAATCTTTAACAAAACTGATAAAACTATCTTCAGTATCTTGATATAGGTGCTATTTAAATCTACAAAACCCTACTCCAAGTAGGACATCAATTTTTTTTGCTCATACTCCTGGCTAGATTTCTGCAACTATCAACAGCCCACAACTGAACTCAGACAACACAATGAAGGCCTCTGAGATGTCAAGGCTGCCAGATTCTGAAGCTGTGTGATGACTCTACATTAGGTTCTGCATTGTCCTGGCAAAAGAACACTCTGTGTGCTGATGGAACCACCATCATTAATACACACAAGAAGTTTTTCATTACAATACAGAAAAAATGTAGTCAGGCATTAACTAGTGAGGTTCTTTCCATCCCCCAGCCACCCCTGAAAAGTGCAGATCCTCAAATTCTCTTAGAAATCTTCTATCAAGGGAGTGCTTTCAGGAATAGCAACAACCCATGCCAAAATACTATCAGAATAATATACTTGGTCATAATGGAATGGCTAAGATAAAAACCTATTTTAAAAAGCATAAAACATTTGAAAATGTAGTAAGTACCCATCAATTTTATCATGTAACATCTATCAGTGTTTGTAATTTAAAGGCATTAGGATTCCACTTTTTTCATCAACAGAAAAACAGTAAAAGTTAATTGTTACAGAAATACGGAGAATTTTATGTGAAGTGTTAAATTACTGAAAACATGCAAACTTGAAATGAAAGCTTAAAAAAGAGGATAAAAACTATGATCTCCACTACTATGAATAAAAGCCTAGGAACAAAAATGTAAATTCCAATAGCTGCAATTATGATGCTTCACCTATTGCATTTGAATGAAAGCAACAGGATACAGAAATAATTATTTGCCATGATGCACAAAGCATTTTTTAAATCCAATTATTTAAATCATTATCATCTGCAAATAAAATTAACTCATCATATTACATAACAGGTATAAGGGTCAACTTCTAAGGAAAGCATTTAACTAGTTTATGCAACCTTGGAAGCTCTTGGTAAAAAAAATATTCAGGTTGTAACTGGAGTTGTTACATTTGTCAGTTCAGATACAATTTCTGGAACACTGCTCCGTAAACCTTCACTGCACGGCCATACTTATATTCCAGACAACACCAACAGAGATAGTCCTACCATAAAATCAGTTACTTCACTTCTCCAAACAACAAGTAACAGACACCGTGGAAAAAACCCCTAGAAGTTCACTTCAGAAAAAGCTGTTTTGTTGGTTTTTTTTTTCCCCCACTTATCTGCATACCCTGAAAACAGTTTTCAGAAAGAGACAATACTGAAAACATCCTGTAGGTCTCATCTTCCAGAAGAGACCTTAATCACCAGCTTATTCGGCTTTCATTCTTCCTGCTCATTTTCTTACAACCACACTTTCCTTGCCTATACAAGAGGTACCGCAAGTTCTTAAGTAACTGACATCATTTCCAAAGACAAATCACCTAGATGGCCAGACAAAGCTGATTAAAAAGATACAGTACATCCATACCAGCTTCATTTGAATGCGTGGGAGGAACCGACAGTGGTGCCAGCACATTTATGTAATGTGGTCACTGCAGATGTTCAAACGCTTTGAGTTGTCAGCTGGATTTGGAGATACACATCACAAAGCAGACTGGCAATTTAAAGAAGAACCCTCCAGGTGGTGTTGTGTGGATTTTAACATGGCAAAACATCTCGAAAAACATGCTGGGATATCTACCATATAGAACAGGTTTTAAAAACCTCAATGACACATTCCTCCATGGGCTAATTAGAATTAATTTGTGCCCCATGGCCTCAAGAGTTGCTCCTGGAATACTTAAAACTCCTTAATCATCTTTAAGAAGGCACCCTTTTGCCATAATTTGGTCTATGACTGTAGGACAATTTAAAGTAGCAAACCTGAAAATTCTAAATTCCAAAACTTCTTTATTCCAGAACTTGTCCATCCACGTATAACATTTTTAAATGTGTTTATTTCTTTTTGAAGTGTGTGCCTGACAGAGAGAATGAATAAATAACCTCATCTGTCCCTTTACTACTGCCAACAGAAACCAGAGGGCTGCACTTGGGCCACCTTTTGTACCCTTACAATGAATCAAAGGACAAGAGCAAAGAATGTATAGTTCTTAAACACCACTATACAGGAACTCCTGTCTCAAATATGTGAAACATCTACCCATGAACATCCTCCTCCCCCCCCCAATTTTTTTTCCTTTTAAATTACACACTCAGCTATGCCTTTTGCCTGTCCTTCCTACTAGTTTTACACATTCAGGTATTTTTCTCCTTCGCACTGCTGTTGAAATATTTTACCTCTGTGTTTTTAATATCAAAAAGTACAGCTTACACTTCTAAATACCACGTTTTCTTGATGAATTCTAGTTGAAGTTGTAAAGTTAAAAAAAAGACAAACCAGCATTCTTAGACAAGAAAGCAGGAGATGCTGACTTTATGTGCTGCATTTTGTGAGTATAAAGGACATATTATTGGAGTTTTCACACAGCAGGATGAAGACTCAGCATTACCAGGCACAGACCTTATGCATCTGTCCTGCTTGAAAACCTTTAAAACAAGCAGCTTGGCAGTCCTTTCCTCAAAATGCTTACTAATAAGTCAAATAATAAGTTAACACTTAGATACTTGAAATATACCCAGGAAGGTGAACATTCATGAAAGATAAATGCAGTTGCTATCATGCCAACAGTATTTTAATGTCTATGGAATACTAAGAAAACATTTTATTTTAAAACCAGAGATGGATTCTAGTCTAAAGCAGAAGACATCATGCTGCTCTCCATAGCAAAAAACATTCCCAGTAATCAGAATAACCCATGATTGCTGTTGGAGGCTTAAATAAGTCTTGGAGATACAGCATAAAAAAGTTATCATCAAAGACATGTCCTTTTCTAACAAAGCAATTTTTCACAAATAAGCATAAACACATTAATTTCATTCAGTGAAAAAGCTATACACCACAGTTCGAAGTGAAAGCAACACCAAAGAGGCCAGCACTAATGCCTACTGCAGTATCTGCGCCAGAAATTCTGTGTTACTGGTTCTGGGCCCCCATTTGCACGATCAAGACCCAAAGTATTTGCCTTCATTCTCAACCCTCTTCCATCTCAAACAGCAGCATCAAAGATTACAGACTAACCAGACCCTTCTTCCCTAAGCATGAGTCCCTCTTCCCCCCAAAAGTATAGGAGCAGAACTGTTATTTTCTGTGGTAGACAAAAGAGGCTATAGGAGAGCCATTAAGACTTGGAAAGGGAACTTATGTGTCTGCACAGCTGAGGTGGGAACAGAGATGCTGAAGGAGACAGACACTTCAGTTCCTTTCAACCAGATCACACAGGACACAGGAAGTCACTGCTGTAAGGGCAGAGAAGACTAAGTCCCTTATCTCACCTAAACTCCTTGTACAATGTCTCAGCCCCAGAGAAGAGGTTTAACAGTATTTTGACTTCTAATTTTATTGCAGCATTATTTTTAATAACAGTACTGAGAAAGATTTAAAATGCAGACAACCCATGCATATTTCAGCCAAGTAAGTGCAACTATCTAGTTCAGAAATGCAAACTGGGAAAAAAAGTATTTAGATACATAAGGTTTAGACTTGCACACTAGAAAATTAAAGAACATAATTACTTCACTAATTATCTATTTCAGCTACAAAACCATTTCATCTGCCTTGCAAACTGCAAAGCTCCCATCTTTGTTGAATCCAAACATTACATTCTCGAATGCACCAATTAATTTTCGCTAATATGTTTCGTTTTCCTGAAACAGAAAATGTAGGACCATGGACTGATAAAACAGTGAAAACCTGCAGGATGCCTGGGATTCGTATAAAAAAATAAGAGACCAAAAAAGTACTGCAATGACATGATATGATATTAATTCCCTTTCTGCATATAACCAAGCTTTGCCAGGTTAAGCATGAAACTTGACTTCAAATAATTTCAGTTTGTTATGGGTCTAAGTAACCCATATCAGAAGCCTCCTCTGGATATCATTGCCCTGGTGCTTTTACCAAACCCCTTCCAATTGCTAAACTGTGGACTAAGGACAAAATCACATTTTCACAGTCTCCCTTCACAAGCTATTTCAGGCCTGTACTCTCTACTGGTTGACTTTGATGTTGAGACAGCAGTCAAAGGAAGAGTATGGTTTCAGAAAAAAAATACAGAAACTAAAAACTGTAAACAGAGTCTCCATCTGAACCTTCAGTAGAATGAGGCCCACTTCCAAAACCAGGATTCTCTTTCCCTGTGTACTTGCTTTTACAAGTCACTTCAACCCTAAGTAAAAACTACCTCTCCTCCCAAATTACTAAACACTTTAATAACCACACTCTGAAAGACGCTGTCACTCCATAGTTAGAGCACAGTTCTCACACCTGCACCTACCCAAAGCCAGCATGCCATCCAGAAGCAGGACTGTTAAAGCTGCTGGTGAATTATGTGCTAGGCACACCTCAAATGCGGTCTCTTTATCCCAGTTGCATGCAGGCAGCAGTACTGGACCTGCCGGAATTCGAGACAAGGCAGCAGCACAGGGAGCCCAAATGGGAGGCACAGCACCTATGAGACAATACCATAGACCAGATGCATGTGAAGCAGTTCACATCCTTGTGAGTCCCCAAGAGAGGCTTCAAAGACCACTGGAACAGAAGAGTAAAATCTGTCACACTGCTCTGAAAGTGCTAGAGGCTACTGTATGTTTTCAACAAAGATGAGAAAATTGATACAGAGGCACTGAAGAAGCATTTGAGAAGCAAGCTCAGTGTTGGAAACTGTAACTCAGCAACTATTGCCTCACTGGAGGCCTCTCCATATCGTGTAGGCGCTGCCATGCTCTGCAGCACAATCTCTTTTTCATTCCCTGCAGAGAATTAGCAGCATAGCCCATACCCCCCTACAAAGAATATCGGGTCATGAGAAGCGGGGATGAAAGCCTACACCAACACTACAAGACAACACATATACACACTCCTAGGTGTCCATGGAAGAGTTAAAAGCTCACAGCTCGCTCTTCCTGACAAGAGCCACTTCCTCCTGTTTCCCAAAGCATTGACCAGTGGAAGCCCTAAAGAGCAGAGATCTGCTTAAAACTTTATTATGTATTACTCTAACAAATAGACTATACTTTCACAATAGATCCATTTTCTTTATTTACCAAACATTTTCATTGGCACCTTTAGAGTGAAGTAAAGCACAAGGCCTCATAAAGACACCTAAAACTTTCACGGACAGTTTCTGAAAGGCTTTATCTGGGCATAAGCCACCATGCAGGAACGTGAAGAAAGCAATGCTACAAAGCAGGCAGCAGCAGAGGTGAGAAAATACAACACATGAAACAAATGTGTGCATTCAACAAAACCATACTGTTTTCACAACAATCTCATGAAATGCAGGGGTAATATTCTGCTATCGCACACGTCACGCAATTATCTGATCTTCACCTTCTCCCAAGGGGAACAAATCCCAAGAGGCACTGGTGGCACATCTCTCATACTGCCTTTTGTCAGTCCTCAGTCTTTGCTCTCACAAGTACTACAAAGGAGATTTCAGGCATGACCTGAAATCTATGTGGTATCTTCTACAGCAAAGATGAAGAGCTACTAAGAGAGGACAGCCATGCACATCACCTTTTCCATCCTCAAGTTTTACTTCAACTGCAGAACCATCATCTGCTACTGATCCATTCTCTTCTCAAATGCCAGCATGCATGAAATGGAAGCCAGTATGTTTACTGCCGCAGCTTCTTCTCTTCCATCACGATCCAGTAAACGTATCAGCAGTATGGCCTATTATATCTCCTGTATGTTGACAGCTCCCAGGAATGCTCTCCTGGTGCTACTCTGGGCAGATGGCATATGGCATCCCAACTTGCTCAGGGCACTACTCCTAGTCCAGGGGCTGGGTTCCACACAGGCCCCTAATGAACCCACATACAAATACCTCCACAGGACTGGATGCACTTCAGGACACGATTCAAAATAATTCTGCCAATCAACATAATCAGCATACTGTGTGCTCTACTAAATTCAGCAGAAATGGATGGCTGAACAACTGTGCACACATGTACACAGTCAATCCAGATTTGTTTGATCTGGCAACTCAGTAACATAAAGAACAGCAATTACAGTATGACTGTCCTTGGCCTAAGACATGCTTCAGGGCAAGCTCTACAAAGGAGATATCTAACAACATATAACCTGGAAACAGGAAAACCAAAAAGACTAAGAAGAATCCCAACAGTTACCTGACGTCATCCTGAAGCACTCCCAACTGTAAAACTAATGTGTCATTCTAACCAAAAGCTTCTAAAACCTCACCATAAATTATAAAGGCTAGCAATCTAATAAGTAAAAATTTCTTACTTAGAAAGATCAAGTGAAAGCAACAAATATTTCCAAAATTGTTATCTTTAGGATATTATTTTGTCTTGTGACTTGATGGTAGCAAACGGTACAATGAATACTGTTTTTTTCACTTTTCTGAATCTATGCAGCACCCACCATATCTTTACTCAGTTACCACATTTTCATATATATTTATATATTTATTTTCATTTATATATATATACAGACTCACTCCCACATACAAACACACACTAGCAGGCCTTTTAAGTATGCTAAACAATTCTCCAAAGACAAATGATAGAACTGAGCCTCACGTTCTCACACACTTCATTTATAAACTGTAGCAACCGTAGCTACTTTTCATTAAAAATATGCACAGAGGAAAGACACAGTTTCACATTAAAATAACCTTACATTTGTACATTATTTTTAAATCACTATTCATACAGACAAGAAAAACAAAAATTTTCTTATTTTGAAGTCCAATAAGCCAAATTTTGAAATTGGATTTTTTACAGGTAAAAAAATAATATAGATTCTTTTGACTTAATGTACTTAATCAAGCATTTGTTCAAAGGTTATCAATAGTCCTTTTAAAATGTTCCTTATCAAGTCAAGTCTATCTAATATCTGAAACACACAGAACCATGGACTCACCTAACAAAGATGAAATTACAGATTTTGAAGCTGTGTGAATAATAATATATAAAAGACACAGGGGGCACAATGCTTCCTCAGAAATACTAAATACCTGAATACAGTGCACTACTTGATTTGAACACCACCACGGAATTAATCAGCCCACTCTTGATTGCTGAGAAAGTGAAACAATTCCACACAGTTGTCAGCTGTTCTGGACATTCCTCCAACTGCAGTGGAAACAACTTGAGTCAGTTTTGCCACACACTGTGTGGCCTGTGCCTGCATATCCCTGCTCCTTCTCTTGCACCAGCACTCCTCAGATCCCGCAAGAAAACCAGGGAGAGACAAACGAGCAGAAAATTACTGCTACAAAAATTAAAGGGCTTTCTGCTGCTGCAGGTCAGCAAACTGGCTTTCCACAGGGTCCGAGGAGTGCAACTGTCAGCACTAGAGGAGGAGTAAAGATAGGCAGCTAAAAGGAATTACTGTGCAAGCAATACTGCCTACATTTAACACCACAAGCACTTTGGAACTATGACTCCAGACACTAAGTAAAACTCTTACCTGAAAAAGAATTTCCATTTAAAAATAATATTAGTAATAAAAACTATGGCTCCTGTCAACAATAATCACCAACCACAAAGCCTCTCCAAGCACCAAGCACAGCATTACAACGTGTCAAGGCACAATTAAAAAAACTGCCCTCCTATTTTTCATGACACATTAAACACAAAAATCATTGTACTTAATTTTAACAATCTTAATTTCAGGAGCGTCAGAAACAAAAACCCTTTGTAACATGTATTATTACACTAAGAAACTAGCTTAAGATGTATTTTTTAGCTTTATCGGCCTTTGTCTTCTCCCACCCTAACCAGACCCTTTGCCACCTACACTCAGCATAAGAGAAAAACTTGATATCCTGACTCACAAATTGCTTCCAACACAATCAGATTTTTCAGAATGTAGCTTCTTTCCCATGTTCTCATATAAATACAACAATATTAAAAAATAGTCTTAAACTTCATTAGTCTTAATTTTCTTTCCTATTTATTCAGTCAATCATGAATAATAACTCCTTGTCTAATCCTCTCAAATCATCTTTCCTAACAAGCTTGTGAAAATGGATTAGCCTCGTAGTGCACAGCTGATTATTTCACTTACAGTCTATTGTATCAAAAGGTGATAGGTGGAGAATTTTAAGCAAGGGCCTTTTATTAAAACAAAAAAAGAAATCCCTTCAGGCCTCAACTTACGATGGAGGGCACGGCAAAAGTAACATCATAATAATCACAAGAAAAACAAAAAACACAAGGTAACCATAGCTTCAACCATTCAACACCCTTAAGGAGATGAAGCCTTTCTCCTCTTTAAAATAGCCTGAAAGTCAATACAGATCACAAAGTACAAGCTCAACACAAAGTCAATACAGATCACAAAGTACAAGCCCAACACAAAACTTCAGGAATTTAGCACCTGCAATTTGCTAGATTTGACTTCTAGTCTTCATTTACGGTAGGTTGCAAAATTCCTGCAATTATCTGAAGCAACAAAGATGTAAGGAGAAGGACTAGATGCAGAGGACAGCCACTAGCCTTTTTGAAAGGAGAGGGAAAAAAATTGAGGGGACAACAATTTTTTTTAATATTTGGGACATTATGAGCTTCTCAAGGTTAAAAACTCAAGATTATTCTTTTGTTTTGATTCAGGCAATGAAGCTTTACCATTTCCCCTGTCAATTTGTGAGTTAAATACTAGATGTTTCATCTGGATAAAAATATTATCAGTTTATTTTGTCCAAATGAAAACAAGTTAGGAAAAGCTTATTAAATATATTGTTTAACTCAGTGGAAAGTGCAGAAATTCCTATTATCGCCATGCTAAAAGAAATGTAGCTCAGACTTCACAACAGAAGAAACAGAACAATGGCAGAACTCCATAACAGATGTACAGTCTAGATCTCATAATAAACAAGAGCATCAAAAAACCCTGACCTTTACTTCCATATATAGACATTTATTTAGCAGTTTCATACCATGTTTGCAGCTATACAAAACTACAGATTTTTTCTTTTCCCAGTACCAGAAAAAGTTCAATTATTGCAGCTGAAATCTAAAGTCTAAAATTCCAAAGGTAATAATCAAGGAAATTTAAATATTCCAGGCTTTTTGAAACCTGGTTACAGGACTTCACCATTGCAAAAGTGAAGACAGGGCACTACTGATAAGACTCACACCCCTGCCACACACACATTTCAGGAGATTACTGTGGCACATGAACTTTACTGGAAAGTTTAAGAAAATGGAAGTGCAAGTTCATGCCTGACTAAACATGAAACCTCCTCCTCAGCAAACCATCAACTGCAGCATCAATATATGGGGTGTATTAGCTACAAACACAAAGCAAAAAATAACACAGGCCAGTGCCACTCCTTCCATGACAGCTACAGTTCCTCCACTACCAAACTATGCTATTCAAAGTAATTTTTGTAAGAGTGCTAACTTTTTCTGATCTAGATGTATAACTGAGTCCCTCAGGAAATCACTTGCTTGCCATCAACCTAACACCATATGTACCTCCATTTTTAAGACAACTAAAAACCATCACATCAGACAGAAACTTCACACAAAGTTTATAAATCCTTTCTGTTCCAAGGCTGATCCATCTCTTGAAGTCTCAAGGTTCCTATTATAACTTTTTCCCTCACAGCCTTGGAATACATTTCTGTATATTTTCCTTTGGGTTTTTTTTCCCTTCAGGATAGAATTGACCCCTTGCCCTAAAGAGAGCAACAGGCTGTATTTCACACGTATTAAATATCCAGTTTTATAAGTCAGAGTAGCCTCCAGCTATGTTTGTCATGGGGGGAGAAATAGGAAAAAAATCCCTATGACTGGTAAAGGAAACAGTGTCTTTCTTTCCACATACCTCATCTGGCAGAAAGGACAGGAAGAAATAGTGAAATATTCTGCTAATATAGACCTTTCTTTATTATTCTCATCGCTGCATACTCTTTCTGATGCTCATGCAGGCAGAGGAGGAAGGCCTGCTGCAAATCTTGGCTCTTTCACAACTTCAGCTACGAGCTGAGAAAAGAATTCACCCTCTACCTTGTGATGAAAAGCAGACTCCAGGAATCTCTAATTATAATTATTGTGGGAGTGTGGTCAGGAAGATAGTAAATCAGATTGCCATATCAAAGGTGTACAAAGAGGGGGGAAGTGGGAGGAAAACAGGAGACAGGCTGCTGTAACAGAAGTAAAAAATTCTCAGAGAGGAGGGCAGGGGAAGGCAAGATAACAGCCACAAATTTATTTTCAACTAGAAAGAAAACAAAATATTTGGCTACAAATTCCTTACAATACAGCCAGGATGCAAACACACAAATAAACAACTCTCCAACTAACCCCTAAATCTAGTTTCCCAGAACTGCATTTTTATAATAAGATATTTTGTCTTTGGCAGGCTGCCTTGCTGGATTACACAGGGTGCTTATTTACACTGCAGTTACTTGTTAATGACATAATCAGAACAAACTGAAGAAAACTTCAAATCTGATAAAACTCAAACTCTTTCAAGGTTTCCTGTGCAGACTGTGTGCGTAACTCTGAACTAGAACTTGAGAGGTCTGTGTTCAATTCCTGGTTCCAGACACATGCTTCTTGTGAGACCCTACATGCATGTGCATGCCCACACCATATATTTGTGTTTGCTTATATAAAAAACTTTTTTCAAGCAGAACTGAACATTTCATTCAGCTGTGAATGCACACAAAGGATTATTTGCACTAAATGCTTTATGTAGTATGATTACCAAGATTAAGATTCAAATTTTTAGCATGTCCATCTTTATGCCTTCATTTACAAAGAAAAGATATTCTAATAGAATTCACTACATTCCTTCAACCATAAGATACAAGAATTTGTATCTTAGACACACATCTGTAAAATTCACATGTGGAAGGTACTGATACATGTTAACAAAAATTTACACAGCAAAGGACAACCAAGTTACTTTGGTTTCACACTTCTGGGACAAACAAACAAACCAACCAAAAAAATAAAAAAAAAACCAAAAAAAAAAAAACAAAACCAAACAACTAAACTAATTTGAGCTGTAAAATTACTCATTATTCCCATGCAGGTTCAACGAATTTGTAACAAAAGCAAATACAACAGATTTAGTCCAATCCAAAAGGTGTTTCACATATCTGAGCCATAACCTGGCACAACTTGGAAATGCAGTCATGAATCTGAGATCTTCAATTCAAGAAAATTACTGAGTAGATGTAGAAATCTACAATTTTAGCAGAAAACCAGTGGAACGTTGCAGATATCGAGTGATGAGGGAAACACAAGAAAACAAGAAGTTAATGGTCACTAACATGATAGAGAACTATTCTAACAGATCACCATTCTATTACTAGCATTTTTTTCCACCATAGGCTTTGCAAAAAATAAAAGAACTGAAGAAATAAAGATTCAAAATGCAGATGTCCTCAGCATTGTTTTCTACATGCCAAAACTGTAGAACACGTGTCAGAAAACTTACATTATTTCTATGATACGTTATTAACTCAAAACTGAGCTTAGTACCACATTGACTCGGAATTAACCCAGTTTGGGCACTGTTGCTTTTCTCAAGCAACCTAGAAAAACAGACTTACCTAGCAAACAGGGTTTTTTTTCAGGAAAGCTGCTGAAACAAACATCTGAATTCCAACAACCTGTATTTGCATGCTATTACTACATAATTAGTTCATATAGAATACTGAATATTCATACACTAATGCTGACTTCTTGTAAAATTGTTTTATGGCTAAAATTCAGTATTTCACAACTTGGGCACATAGCTATAATCTCTCTTTTCAAATCAATTTCTCTTTAAAGATAGCATCTAAAAATTGAGGTTCATACAAAGCACAAAACATACTATTATGCAATCAGGACAAAGAAGAATTGACTTTTGGTGATTTAAGACAATCTAATTAATGGGGACTTTAAACTATTATTCTGTTCAAATCTTACATAGACAATTATAAGCCATGAAATAAGCTGCTATGACCTTTTTGCTGAATCAAAGTACCAATGCTGCTTTACACTACAACATATGAAAAAGTTAATTGGTCATAAAACTCCGGGCATTTTAAAAATGAACTGCCACATAAAATTACTGTAGTGCATGAAAGCCTCAATCAGAGCTTGTCTGTGCTGTGCGTAGAGTCAGCGTCAGTCTCTCCCTCTCATATGAATAGATGCAATCTCAGCAACCAGACACAATAAATACATGATGAAGGGAATGGCAAGCATAGCAGCAACACAGAATTAATTCCAGAGGCTAGGAATGACAACATGAAAATTATTTTATTATTTTAGCTCATTAATTATTCATGCAGTAGAGATACAGGAAATGGCAGGAGAAATCTAATGAAAGAGCCAGCAATTGAGAAGCACTGATGAAGAGGATTAGAAAGGTATAGAAGAAAAGTTATGAAAAATGGTGGATGAGAAAAGAAAGGGGCTTAGGGCAAGGTTTCGCATTTAATAGTAGGGCAAACATAAGGCATTCCTTCTTCTTCTCCACTGCTTGTTATTCCTGGTCTAGCATTGCGGTGTGCTGCTTCCTCCTTACTAACAGTCACAATCATTTATGAAACTGTACAGTGAGTCAGCCAAGGCTGAAAAATAACCTGATGAAAAAAAAAAAAAGAAAAAAAGAAGTTGATACAACTAAGAGCAGAAGAGTAGAAAAGAGCAGGAGTAGAAATGAGCAGCTGCAAGAGAAAAACAGGTCATGCCAACACTTCTCTCAGCAAAAAGGTGCAACCATGGGATTGAAGACCAATGTCTATGTCCAGACCACATAAATACACCTCTCAACTGCATCTTTTAACTTACCATGCTACATGCAGAGCAAAACATGTTTGGATCACATCAGGTGACAAACAGTGACAACAAGAAATACATAGCAAATAGAAATACATAGCAAAAGGTGGCCTAAGCACTTTTCTAATGCTGGGAAAGAGGAAGTATACACCTTTCACTGAAGAATCAACCAATGCAGTAGATTTCCAGTTGCTCTTAGTGACTTTTTCCCCCCACTTCATCCCCCAAGTCAAATCTAGGATTCCATGTGCATGATCTACAGTTTATTGTTCAAGTGTATATCCCCTGAGAGTCACCAAGTATGACACTCTATTGCTTAAGTGCATGAAATGGAGATGCAATGAAGAAGCATCATGAACCAGGTTATCAAACACCAGGTAGCAGTACATGGTAGTGCCTGGTACACAGTAGTACTTGGTACTTCAGGTGGAGACAGTGCCTACATTTCTGAGATTCAAATGGAGTCTTCTATTATTTGTTCCATTCCTTCTTCATGCAATTTTGTCATTAGGAGACATTTTCTTTATCATCATCAATTTCACTCATTTAAAGACAGAAAGGCTAAAGCTAGATCTTTACTTCTATTCAGACACTGCTACTAGATACCACTGATGCCATTTTTGGAAGAACTGAAGAGACTGCAGAACCAGTTACAAAGTAGAGGCATGGAAATGAGTCAAAAATAGCAGGTTAGGCCAAAGTTTTCTTACTCATTTGTGATATGTTTATGTCAATTCAACATGGGGTGAGGGGGAGTGCAACGCAGGACAATCTAAAAGTAGCTTGCAGCAACGTTTGTGAAGTGGTTTTCATTATAAACCCTTATTCATAAAAATGCAGACTAAGAATTTTCACACTAAGTACAGTTCAAGAAATTTTTTTATTACTATTAACAACGCAAGTTAAAAACTAGATGAGGCAGTAAACCAAAAATTGTTCTCTGAAAACTCAGCTTTAATTTGAAAACATAATTTTGTAACACTTGGAATGAACACCATGAATGTATGGCCCAAAGTACTAGTTAACACCCACCTGATCTCACAGTGAACCTAAATTCAAATCTCATCCATGTGAAATGTCCTGGTCATTTCAACACTTACACATTCAAATGTCCTTAAAAACAGCTTTTAACACTAGCATTTAAAATTATTTCATATTTAAAGACAATTATTAACCAAACATTTGTATAAACCCATACAATAGCAGCATTTCACCTGACTGGACTTGAACAAGAAATATTACAAGTAACCTTCAGATGTCACCTTTATTATTTTTGTTGTAAAAACTTTGAAATTAACAAAAATTAAGATTATAGAGAAATAATTCATACATAAAAGAAAACTACAAGGAAAAAGGAATATGCCTTTCTCTACATTTATTTGGTATAGTAAAAGGTGCAAATTACCACAAGGAAGACTTAATTTCGGTATTAAGATAGAACTCTCTTATAACAAGAACAGTTAAGCACTATTAAGAACAGTTGACCAGTGAGATTGTGTAATTTCTATTACTTAAGGCTTTCATGAATTTCAAAAGCCTAGTGGTATCATCTTTTCCTTTAAATTGGTTCTGACAAACTTCACTAAGCCTATTTTATTCAAAGTGATGGCAGGAAGCTACCAAGCTTCCTGCTTGTGTTAGTTTTCTGCTGTTTTAGCGTACCAAATGAGCAAACACCTGACAAACATCAGAGATGGCATAGAGGAAGCAGTAATAACACGTGCCCAGTGTCAAGGCTTTTAACCTTCAACAATAATGAGTTATGTCAACTCACCTCATCTCGTAAGACTATATCTTAAAAAACAGATTAAGCAAACAGATTAGACTGCCAATAACACTGTAAGTACAATTTATCCTTCCTGGGCCTGAGAGGACTAGACCAGAATTCTGGAGGTCATTTCTAGCACCACTCTATTTAAGCTTCAAAAAAGCAACACACAGCCGATTTTGAACCCATGTAGTGAAACTTTAACAAAACAGAAATTTTACTTAATATATTAAGAGATAAATATTTGCCTGCTTAGGACTGTCACAATTAAATGGCATATCTAATGTAGTGTGCGTTTATCTCATGTATGTTTCCTATATAAAATACCTTATTGCTGGAAGGATAAGCCTAAAACATCTTATGACTCAATCATGTCACTTTTAATCCCTAACCAGGAACGCAATTTTCAAGACCTTACATTTTTCAAGAAAATCTGCTAAATGCATATTAGCTGTAAAATGCCGGCTGTATATACCAGTTCCTTGGGTACACATCTCCAGTTTTACTCCTATTGCTCAAAGCTAGCTGGAGCAGAAGACTGAAAATGACAAACTGATAAGGGTTCAGCTCTCTTTGAACAGGAACAAAACTGGAATACTCCGAGTCTTACAAGAGACTTGTAAGGTAAAGCTAAATTCAGGAGTTAGACAGGATCACTGATCTCACTGGTGATGCTTCTTGGTCCATCATTTACACCAACTTGTGACTGCAGGTCTGGTAGACCTATTCACATCCTATTGTTTGCAGGGGACTTCAGTGAAAAGGAAAAAAAAAAGGTAAAGCTGTACTCTAATCAGATGTCCAATAACAGCAAAGGCTTCCTCACTTAAATAGCCTAATTCCTTTTTATTAATTCGTAAACTTAGTTACTTGGTTTATGCAGACAGAATACTACTTGGTCAAGCACACATAGTTTCCTTTTCTTACAAGTTATTCAAGCACCTCTTCCTGGAACTCACTAATATACCTGCAGCATATTGGTCAGAAAATAAGGAATCCATTGAGAAGCTTGAAAGTTGAGGAAAAAATCCCAAAATACTTTAAATGTCAACAGCATATTTAATTTGGTAAGCTTGTATACATTTCATCCATCATCTGTTCTGGAGACCATACAGAAAGGAATACAACATACCACCTTGACAATTCTGCCTATTCCTTTTCAGAAAACCACGAATGCTTCAAACAAGGGAGACTCTTATCTGCACAGAACAAAGCGTGCTATATCGGGTTGGACTTTCAAGACGACTTATACGTATGGAAAAGTCACCATCACCAAGTACAGCTCAGAACAAGCAGTAAGAATGGAAAAGATCCTAACTTGGTTGCTACATGGAAAATTAATTTGCCATAAAACCAAAGATTTTATCAATTATTACATTTATACTCAGGGAAGGGAGCATTGTCAACATATGTTCATCTTCATTTGCTTGCTAATAATTATTCCCATATGCATTCAAATTCCTGGTCATTAACACAGTATTTTGTTGATTTTTCCTGTACAAACATACACGTGCCTAATGCTCACACACACACAGAGCTTCACTACTACCAAACAGGGGACAAAGCCAAAAGCTACTGGTAGCTCTGTACTTTCTACACAGATGTATGTGTAGCACAGCAAGTCATGAGAAAAAAAGTAGAAAAACTTAATAAGATACACCAAAAATGTGCAGAACAAAAAAATACCATTACACATGCAAAGACATAATCTTCCGTAAGGACAACATACTTCACAGCACTTAAACAGATCTTTCAATCTCGACATAGGAAATCCCTCGAAGCCAAAACGGGCTGACTCCCCACCAAAACATATGCTTTTCACCATAATTCCAGATTTTCTCCAGAGACTTCCGCCAGAATATAATTTTATCACTGGGTGCTGGGAAACCATACTAACGCACATCCAGAAATTTAGGGCAGTGCTCACAAGAAAAACCTGCCTTTTGTCCTGATAGTTATAATGACCTTTTTCACAGTATTTCCAACACGATCAGATGAAACAAAATACAGTACAGTTCACATTGTGACTGATGTAATATGGGCTGGGAACAATACCGTGGAAACGAAAAAGCCAAGGATCTTTGTCTCCTTCTAGACAGATTGCCAAGTCTCAATAGTTGGAGTGAGAAAAAGCAGAGCATCCCAAATAAAACACTGCAATGCATGTTCACCATTTCAGTAAAGTCGCTGCAGCTTTTGGCAACCCCATAAGAAATTTGCACCCTTCAAAGAAAGCCCAAGCTAAAAAGAACAGCTAAAAAACAGCCTTAGCTTAAAAACTGCAGGAGAAACAACCCACTGGCTGTGGAGATAAACCCCAAGGAGTTCAGCACTCGCATCGCAAGCGATGCTAAATAGATAACCCCAGCAATAACTAGTCATAAAAATATTAAATGCTGTATTATCTCGCCACCGCCGCCGGTATTCGGGGCAGGCGGACAAGGGCGGCGGGCCCGGCGGCAGTGCCTACCTGCGAGAGCTGCCGGGGGTTGGGGCAGCCGAAGAGCGCGGAGCTGGAGCTGAAGCTGATGGCCCCTCTGCGGCTGAGGACGTGCTGCGGCACCGGCCTGTCCAGCGGCAGCACGGGCAGCTGGTAACATACTTCCATTGACGAAGCCTCCGAGCGCCGGCCCGCCGCGGGGCAGCGGCCTCGCCCGCCGCACCTGCCCGCGCAGGGCTCGCCGCAGCGGGAAAGGACGGGCGGCGAAGCCCCGCGGGGGCCCGGCGCCTCCTCGCCGCCCCCGCGCCCCCCGGGGGGCCGGGCCGGGCCGCGCCGGGCCCCGCGCCTTTGTGCTTCGCCGCCGCCAAAGCCCGGCGGGAGCCGCCGGCGGGAGCGAGGGGGAGGCGGCGGAGCGGGACGGCTCTGTCAGCGCCCGGGGCGGCAAGTCCCGGCCCGCGGCCGCCGCTGCTCCCTGCCTCAGGCGCGCTACCGCCGGCGGGAGCCGCTGTCAGCCCCGCTGCCCGGCGCCGCGCATGGAGGGCCGGGGGCCGCGCTGAGGGAGACACGCGCCGCGCTTGCCCCTATTGTCCGGCACAGCCGGGAGCGGGAGGAGGAGGAGGAGGCGCCGCTCTGGCGAGGGGAAGGGGCCGGGCCGTCGGAGAGGGGACCCGGGGAGGAGGGGGAGGAGGAGAAGGAGGAGGAGGAGAACGGATAGAAGGAGGAGGAGGAGGGATGGCGCCTCCGCCCCGCCCGCGCGCGGCGGCCCGGCTGGAGGAGCAGGCACGAGCCCGGCGGACCGTGCGTGGGTCGCGCGGCTGGCGACACGCGCAGAGCAGCGTCATCACGTCACCGCTGCCCACACTCTCCCCCGTCCGCGCGCACCAGGCAGGGGCGGCTCGGCGGGCGCCGCGCGCCGCGCGCATGCGCCCTGTCCCCTCCCCCTCGCGCCTTCGCAGGGGCCGGGGGCGGCACCGCCCGCCTTCCCTGTCTTCGCTCCCTTTGGAGTCACAAAATCACGGAACGGATTCGGCTGGAAAAGGCCTGATAGATCATCGAGTCCAATCTGTGACACAACACCACCACGTCAACTAGACCATGGCACGAAGTGCCATGTCCAGTCTTTCCTTAAACACTTCCAAGGACGGTGACTTCACCACCTCCCTGGTCAGCCCATTCCAGTATCTAGTCACCCTTTCTGTGAAGAAACTCTTTCTAATGTCCAACCTGAACCTCCTCTGGTGCAGCTTAAGACTATGTCCTCTCATCCTGTCGCTGGTTGACTGGGAGCCCCATCCAGCTACAACCTCCTTTGAGGGAGCTGTACAGAGTCATAATGTCACCCCTGAGCCTCCTTTTCTCCCAGGGGACTAAACACCCCCAGCTCCCTCAGCTGCTTTTCAGATTTGTGCTCCAGACTCTTAAGCCACTCCATTACTCTTCTCTGGAGTTGCTCCAGCACTTCAGTGTCCTTCCTGAATTGAGGGCCCCAAAACTGGACACAGTACCCGAGGCGCAGCACTGCTTGGGTGAGACCCAAGGGGTCCTGGAACCCCCAGGCCAGAAAGGTGGGAAGTGGGGGTTTGACTCAGTACCCCTGTGTCATAAGATGCCATCCCCGAGGGAACAGCATGAGGTTGTGTCAGGAGAGGTTTAGGTCAGATACTGGGAAAAGGTTCTTCACCCAGAGGGCAGTGGGGCACTGGAACAGGCTCCCCAGGGAAGTGGTCACAGCACCAGCCTGACAGAGTTCAAAGAGTGTTTTGACAACACTCTCAGCCACGTGGTGACTCTTGGGGATGGTTCTGCACAGGGACAGGAGTTGGACTATGATGATCCCTTCCAACTCAGGATATTCTGTGGTTCTGTGTCTGTCACTCCTCAGTTCCCTATACCCCCTTCCCCCGCCCACCCGTCCCCACAGGCTGTGCCTTTATACAGGGGGAGCGGCACTGAGGGGGCTGTGGTGTCACCAGGGCCAGATCCGCCTTCTGTGGCTGCTCCTGTGGGAGGCTGGGCACTGGTCAGTACAGCCTGGCCTTGAACACCCAACTTGGGCAGATGCTTGAAAACCAAACACAGAAAGATAGTTTTGTTTCAAAATGCATTATCCATCAAATGCAATACACTGGGGAGTTTGTATTTGCATTTGAACCACTGTGGTTCATTTTTAGAGTGTGGAGAGGTGGGATTTTTTGCAAGACAAAGAGGTAAAACCATGTAATTTTTGTTAAGGTAAAAAATTAGGTTCCTGCAAACCACACAACTCCAGGAATTGGACTTTAAGGTAGAAAAGGAATAATTCATGACATGATCTAGTGGGCTATAGCTATGTACATCACATTAGCTGGGACACTTAGAAATAAACTTTTCTCTTCTTTTTTTTTTTTTTTTTAAGGACTAAACCTCCCTTTGTCTCTCTTCAACTGCTTTTTTTTTTTTTTTTTTTTGCCCATCCTTTCATCTCTTTTATTTCTCCATCATAAAAAAATTCCTAAATATAGCATGATAGGTAAGGGAACGTTTCTGTTCTTTGAATAATATATGAAGTGCCTGTACCCACTTAAAAATCAGATTTTGCAAAATGATTCATATGATTTAATTTTGCATAATACATTGTTCTTCTGAGTGCTTGCTTACTGGCAGAAAGGTTTAGATTTCACATGATAGTGGTTATTTATAGGCAATGGCACAGCTTTGGAGGAACCCATTTGGAAAGAATAGGTGGTTTGTATGGAGGATTTTCATCTGCTTGAACTAGTTCTAGAAGCAAGAAGTTTTATAGATGTGGACTGATGGCCATTTCACCCTGAGCTGTGAAGTTAACAAATGCCCCTTGTTCTTTTGCAGAACTGTAATCCCACCTTGTCTTATGGATAGCCAAAAGAACATATGGACACGTGAGGAGGACACTGGATTGACTGCTGTGTCTAAAGAGCTTTTTTCAGCTGTTTTTTCCCCTTTTTTTCAAATAAAAATTTCACAAGCATTCTCAGTATGATTTGATAATGTATGCATGCAATAATTCGAGATATAATAAGCACATGGTAGTTCAAAGTAAAATAACGTACTCAGCCTTTTTTTCCCAGTAATTAAGACATGTCAGGTTTTCTTCTGCATTCTTTGACAGTTTACTCACATTTGGCCTGCTTACATTAAATCAGCAGTGCATTTGAGTTACTGATAGAACTCCACCAGCTTCACTGGTGTCAGGATTTCCCTCTCCCAATAATTTTTCAAAATTATTTTTGGTTCTTTTCTACTAATAACGAATTTGTTTTCCATTCTCAGGTAGGATGGATTTTTATTCTAATCAATCTAAAATTCAGTTCATCAAAAATATACCATGTTTTTTAGGGGGAAAAAAAAGCATATTCTTACTTTCACAATATAAACAGTGTAAATTTCAATCCTATGTGGTCAAACTATATGTGTGTTCTAAGGTTCTTATCAGCTCTGCATATTTTCCGTCTGATTAGTTGAAATTAGTTCTTTAAGGACACTTTAATTTTCAGTCTGAGACAGTATAGCCCTAAATAACATAACCAGTGTTGTCCCTCAGATTATCTTTGATCTCTAATTAATGTTACATAAACACCTTTCAAGAAACTGAAATACATTGTTATGAAGTTAGCATAGATTTTCCAGGCAGTAACTGCTTCCATATGTGTGCTGTTTTCAGGACACAAATTGCTGTTTTTTAAATAAATACAGAAGTTATTAATGTTAGCATGATGTTGATTTCGAGTGAATTTACAAGGAAGACTCTTAGAGAATCATAGAATGGTTTGGGTTGGAAGGGACCCTAAATATCATCTAGTTCCAACCCCCAGGCTTACCCCAGGATGACAGACAAAGCCTTAAAATTATGGGGTAAGTCACACATTTTCAGCCTAAATATGTTTGTTGCAAAAAGACTGCATATTCTGTGACTTATATCCTGCCAATTCTGTGTGCTGTCTTCGCTTGCCACACACTAAGAGCTTGTAGAAAAGGAAGGAGGGTTTTTACTGATTTTTGTCATAGAGGTGTAACAACACCAAAGTGTTTATTCACAGCATTTTGTTTGAATTAAATTTCAACCACAGATTTCTTTGAGTACCATGGTACTGCGTGTCTTAAATGCATCATAGGATTTCATGAGGTGCCATAGTTCAGCCGTGTAAGCCCTGTGTCTTGTGAATTCTTTATCAAGGCAGATACAGCTATTAATTAGAATATTCAAATTTAGGGAGCGTTAATAATGTTTCAATGTTTCTTTTCACATTTGCATTTTATGTCTTTTACACATCATTATTATTTTCAGGGTGCTGTCCAGCAAGGAGGGAGCATTACTGATGGCCGGATTTATCACAAAGAATAGCACTTGTGAAAGTGGAGAGATAGAAGATCACAAAATCTGAGTTAGTTTAGTTTCCTGGTTACTGTGAAAAGAAGATGAAATCACACAGGTACTCCAGCAAGACCTTCTGCTGGATTAACTACATGGCACGGAGTGCCTCTCTGGGGCACAGCCAGCCAACACTGGCGGAACTGAACAGTCTGAACAGAAGAGGATGCTTTTCCCATGTTCTCTGTACAAAATGGAAAATAAAGATCCTCAGAGGCATAACGTGCTTGTACTTTGAAAACACCTGAGAACAGAGGAAATATTTATTTGTACAGGTACATGATCAAAACAAGCACAAGAGGCTTTAGTTTTTCTTCTTACCTGAAGAAGTTATGTGGTATAAAAATCAGGGTTATTTCTGTAGACAAGTAAAAAGTCTCTTCATTTGTTACATCCCCAGCAACAGCATTTTTAGACATTGTTTTTGGCATTTCTTTGGCACAGAACCACATAATCCTTTTTTTTCTACCCAGAGTTATTGTCTGAGTGAATACTGTATATTTCCATAGGAATTTCAGACATCTGGCAGCTCAGTTGAACTGTACTTCTCTCCGTTTGGTGTGTCTCTTCCCTGTGCCTTGCCCTGGGTCTGTGCTGGGCTTGTTTGAATTGTTGTGGCAGTACGACATTCTTGTCTCCTCTTTGGTTTGACATCCCCTGCACCCTGGATATTTTCTGCAGGACTTTGCATCATCCCCTCAGTTTGTTCATCCTTCCTGAGTGCGATAATTTGCACTTGCCTTCACCTGAGTGTATGTATTGTGATTTCCTCAACCCATTTTTTTGGTTGGTCAAGACTGAATACTAGTCCTGGCCTTCAGTATACTCCCAGACTTTCCTGGCTCTCTGTCATCTGCAATTTTAATAAGCATGGTCTCAAAACAGCTCGGCAGTAAAAATTCCATGAATGAGTTAGTCTATGACCTGGAAGAGGTCTGAAGAATGGTATTTGTGTATCCTGTCAACTCCGGTATTTAGTATCCTGTCAACTCATGCAAACTCCTCTGGGAATGATTTTTTGGATCCATATTGCAGTAGCTTTATCTTTTCTATGGCCCATGTTCATCTTTCCTAACTTTAGAGGCTTAACCTGGAGAGCAGTTGCCTAAGGCTAATTTCATAGTCAATAATTAAGGGAAAGACAGCAGGCCCTTCAAGTTGTTCTTTGAAGTTGCCTTTCTCCTCACTGAAAGGAAGGAGCACGGTGTAACCTTTCTCCTAGTTTAAGTGTGCTTCAGTTTGTGTCTGTGAAGTCAATCAGATGAAGTGGGATATGTGATGGTGTTTATGGCAGTGTCAGGGTGGGCCATGGAGAAGGACGGTGTCAGCGAAGACAAGCTAAGTCATGTGTGCCATGTTCCCATTAGCTGCAGGTTTTGTCACTCTGCTGGAGAGGCAGATAAAGTCTGTTTGACTTGTCTGGGCAGACTGCTTGTTTGCTTTTGCTTCAGCTTCTGGTATTTTGAATATTATATTGAAAACTGTTTAGAATACTTTCAATTTTTGTAATAACTTCAGTTTCACTAAACTGACGGTGGCTAATAGACATGTACCAATCTATGCCAAAATCAGCAAGATGGAGCAGAAAGTTAAAGCGTGATCCCAGAGCATTTCAAGTTTTAATTTGCTTCCAGTCCTAAGAATCATCCTCTATGCTTACTTTAAGACTGGAGTCTTACTGACGAGTTATAGCCTCCAGGAACAGGACTGACTGTGGAAACAGGCTAACAAAAGTCAGTTCTAAACACCACTACAGACTGTCGTAAGTTTAATATGGGTTCAAAGCCAGCTTTTTCTAACTCCACTGAAGATATTATTGGGAATAATTCTTTCTAAATGCACTTCGAAAAAGTTCTACCTAGAGTGCACACAGCTTAACTGGTCTGAGCCACTGAAGTTCTGGTTTTTCAGTGATTATGGTTACCTGGACAAAAATCCTCACACTACAGTTAAAATGACTAAGGGCGTTGGTGTCAGCATAAGCCTGTGGAGAAAGCTTCTCTTTGTGTCATTTTTACATGAATAATAACAGCTGATGTGCAGAATATTTTTAATACCTGAGTGGGAGGATATGAGAACCCCAGGTGCAGTTTCTGAGGTGCAGCTTACAAGTTTAATGGTGTTATTAGAAGCTGAAAATTCACAGCTTTGTATGTAGGTAATGGAGGTGGGTTTGGACCCCTATGAACAGATGTAACAAATTCATTGCACATTCACCAGCTGAATAATTTCTTAGCATGCCATTCAGTGTAGAGTACCCGGTAGCCTCCATGATAAACTGCAGAGCATCAATCACTCATTCTATCTTTAGAAAATCCAGTGGTTTATTTTGATTTGATTTGGTGGCTTTTTATAATGTTTTATGTTCTGCCCTAATACCTCATTGAAATTGCACATCCTTTCTAGATTTCTTTACATGAAGTTGTAATTTTTAGCACAGTCTTTGCAAGGATTTTCTAAAGCAATTTTGACTTCTATTTTTTAAAAATTTCCCCATAATTAGGGATTAGAGTTAGATTTGGATTTGGCAGTCATGTTTATGTTCAAAAGATTCCTGACGTTACGTCTGATCCTTTATTGGTCTATTGATATGACTGAGTCTGTCAAATACTGACAGAAGTGAAATAATGAGCTAAAGTTGCTGCTTACCAACTAGGCTGAAACAACAGTGTTTTATTAATCTCTCTGCGTTGTGTTATCAAAAATCAAAGGAACACTTTGCTGTTTAAAGGTCAAAAATTAGACCTTTCTTGAGATCCTGCCTTCTTCTAGGGCAGAAGGGGCTTTCCGCTGAATTAATTCTGCAGAAGGTCCTGTTGTGAAATAAGCCCACAGGAGAAGCAGCCAATGCAATTCCTATTTAAAAAATAAATAAATCAAGCATGAGCTTTAACTAGTCCTGGTTTTTATAAGACCAGTGCTGGCAATAACACTAGAATTTTTTCAGACAAAGCACATTTTAATTTATGTCTGGTTATATTAACGATATATGAAAGATGAGCACACTCCCTTTTTGCAGAAGCTTATTTGTATGAAAATGTAGACAAGTTGCTTTTTTAGAAATGCTGAAATTAATGAAAAATTTCTAGCAACAAAAGGACACTTTAGCAACAGTCTCCCTTTAGTGTATGAAGCAAATCAGAAATGGGAATTGGAGTAACTTGCAGCATTTACACATCTGATAATTTGGATGACTATATGCAGGAACCTACAGTCTTCCTCTTACACCTACATTCCTCTTGCATTTTGGCTTTTTTACTATTCAATTTTATTTTTATTGAAGGGCTATTCTGTGCAATTATTCCCTCACAAAAGAGTTAAGTTGAAATAAATATTAACTACTATTAGAATTAACAATCTCATTCAGAGGATCACATTAGTAGTAAAACTGCATACTAATTAATATTCAAATAAAATTACTTCATTATATTCCAAGCAGTTATTTTTCTGCCTTTTCAAAAAATGCTTAAGCATACTACCTCAGTTTCTCCATTAAATTAGAGCTTGCTTCAGAAATTAATCAGGATTTTCATTTTTTGTGCTTCCTTTTCAGCTCATTGGTGGAACTGCTCTTCTATCCAAACCTACAGCAGTAGGTAGATTACCTAATCCTATTCAGATGAATAGAAGTGTGAGGATTAAATATTTGCAGCTACTCTTGTTTTTCCACCATGTAGCACCCTGACATTTCTTTGTGAAGGAAAGAATGTGTCACGGTTAGCATTAGCATGACTTCTCCTGCAAGTCTGGAAAAACATCTGTCATTCTGCCAGTCTTCCCATTAACTACCTGAGCAAATGCAGCGAGAAGATTTCATTACTTTCAAGAGACTAGCTCTGCTTTTATTTAGGTTTATTCTTTGCTAGACCTTTTGTTTTTAACAATTGCGAAAAGGTAACTGGCATGCTGTCACATTTACAGCTCACTAAATTTCTATGTGCTTAATGCAATTAATACTGGAAGGAATATTGCCAACATGTCAACAAAAATGCAACAAAGTGATGTGAGGGCTAGTTTACAGAAATTCCTGAACTCAACTTTGTCTTGACCAAATGAAAGAAAATTGTTCTTTTAACACAAGTGCATTCTAAAAGGATTAGCTCTGATAAACTTTTATGTTCAGCTAAAAGACAGCCTGCGTACTAGGAGAACATATTTTGATCAATTTCTTAAAAGCAGCTTTGCATTTAATTAGAGACAAGTCTCGTGTTTTAAAAGCTGAATGGGGGAGGGGGTGGGGAAGGAGGGAGTAGTACACTAAAACACAGAGGCTGAGCCCCATAATGGTGTGGAGGGCACTGGAAATCTGGTTTTAAAATACACATTTTGCTAATACACGTTGTGCTAAACTAGATCCTGCTGTGCAGAGAGGCCATGCCCCTCCATCTCACTCCTCCTGGCTATTTGCTTCTGCCAGCCAAACAGCACAGCTGGTACAAGGTGCAGGTATGTAACTCGCAATGGGGATGCCCCTTTTGGAGTCATTAGACCTCATGATTTGTATCATAAAAACTCACCTACATGGTGTAAATCAGCATTATGTAAGGAATTACTCAGATACTCTATAATTCAAAAAGTGGTTCATTTTAGAAAATCTAGTTTTAAAATCTCACAGAAATATATTCATTGGAATATATGAGTAACATAAATATATAACAGATAAGAGTGATATGTAATGTATATATGGAATATATAACATGTCTAATATTTATGTAATATATTTATGATACAAGATAGACATAGCAGAAATTGTGGTGAAAATATAGGTTAATTGGCATAAAGTGTTAGTGGTACAAAGCATATACTTAATTTTCTGCGTGTTCTTACATGCTTTGCTGAGCTGGGATTATGGAGAGCACCCTCTAGTCATGTCAGAACATCAGTTAAATCTACATAAATCAATACCATGTCAGCAGTTTTCTAGATTAAATTACATGACTAGGAATTTGTAGACTACTTTATACAAGTGTAGGCCTAGGAAAATAAGCAGCTTTTTTAATGTTTCATCTTACCTTGGACTCTGAATGTTTGTTAATATAATTCTTTAGTAAGAAATTTCATACTACAATGTATAAAATCTGAATAAATGTACTAGTCTGCAAATGGTTCAAAACCTGCAAGGCTGAGTGTTTTATAGAATACCTAAAACCAGGAAAAACCATGACGTCTGCTTAGTTCTATGAAGGAGGTTTTACTTACACACCCAGCTCCTGACTACACAAAATAAGTAGAAAGCCCTGTCTAAAAAGACAGAAAGAGTGTAAAACCCCAAAAGAAATGCTGACATTACTGCAGACCACAAAGAATTGAGAACAGGCCCAAAAAGTTTAATTTGGCGAAAGATTGCTTATCTTGCTGTGATCTTGAAATAGATGATCTGTGGGCAAATGACATGTCATTGCATCTGTAACCAAAATAATCAATACCCAGATAATGGGAGAATTTACTTTCATTTGTTAGAAGTCAGAATTGATACTAATACACTGCAAGTCAATACCATTTGCATTACAAGTGCCAGGTTTATGGCAAGATGCAGAAAAAAATGTACAGTGTGAAGCTATGCTCCCAAACAGCGTATAAATTCAAAGCATAAATTGCTTTATAATTCAATTTTCAGTTATAGTTTTGTTTTCTTGTCACTTTATCACGTCTGTATGCATGAATGTCCATTTGTGGAAACAACTGATGAAATAGATCTTTCTAAACACTACTTGGAAAAAAACAAATGTTCATCCTACAAACATTCATAATTGCTACTTATCAAATGTAGGAACAAACATTGTCATGTATGCAATTTGTAACAATACATTAATTTAAATTTCATGCGATTTTCAAATAAAATAGGAAAAGGAAAATCGGTGAAATATGCTATTGCCTGGCACCAGCAAAGGGGATTGCGATGTGAATCAACAGTAGCAGCATATACTGACTGTTACCAAGTAGTACATAATAGGGATCCTGTTCTGCTCGGTTTTGACATGCATTCTGCAGCACCCCATTTCCCCTTTCTATGGCACAGAGTCCACGCACACCCTGTAAGTCTTTATAATACTGCTACATTCCAACCAATTTCTACTTGCTCTAAAGAAGGGCTTTTGCTCTGCTTTCCTAGAAAAGCTTCACATCTTCAGATTTGTGATTTTGGAATAAAATAAACAGTGGAAATCTGGAGAGTTAGTTGTTATTTGATAGTCTGATTTCCCGTTGTTAGAATTGTACAAAGCTTCCTGCAGAAGCTGATGCAGGGTTAACCTTGGCTGGGGACTGATTGTGCAGCAGGGCAGCAGTAGTTCCCATGCCTTCTTAAGTAGCTTAGGTAATCTGCTGCTAGGATACCAGAGTTTGGGAATCCCTGTCTAATATTTGCAAACTGTTTTGAAATAATATTTTGAAGTAACATGTAAAAGTTTGAAGAGCTGGTTTTTTAAGGAAAGCAAAAAAATAAAGTATCTCTCTTCCCCTGAAATGAATCATCCTCCCCCCCCACTTTTGGAAAAAAAAAATGCACACTGTAAAATTTAATGTGAGTAAAATGCATAAGGTTCCCCAGTCATATACAGTAATTTATGGAAAATTTTATAAATAAGAGTTGCAAATTATTGGATGCTCATTTTCTGCCAATCTCGATTGGGAGTTCTGTTACTGATTTATAGAGGGCTGGGAGCTCACCTTCAGAATCAAAAGGACATTAAAAATTATTTTGTAGAGTTAATAGTAATCATAAAAATCTTTATTGAATTCTGTGTAATTTCCATGAAGTCCTTAGGACTCCCTGATATAATAAATGTCTTATAATCCATTTGTCTGAACTAAGAAATAGGAGCCTGTTAATATTTCCCTCTGACAATTGTTTTCAGGTAAAGCATAATTTCTCATTTATTGATAATAATTGCCACTGCATTTTGTGGCCTGAATTTTCTATTGCAATTGATAGATAAATCAAAAAGTTGAAGAATTCAAGATGTTCTTTAGCAGAGAATAAATGCCAGCAGTCTCTACCTTTATGGTTACATTGACCTTATTATGGGCAAATCAGCTGATTTGAAAATAGGCAAGCACTAAGCAGTGGCCATAATTTTAATACTGTTTTCTTGCTCAGAAGGACAGCCCCCGCTCTGTTGTCACAGCTGCCTAATTGAAATTTGATCACACAGCTGGATCACTGGTCACGCACCAGTGACCGCTCCACGGCTTTGGCTGCTCGTTGCTGTTACACTAACTTTTTGTTTCCCAATCATAAGCAAATTAAAGCAGGCAGCTGCAAATTCATCAATAGGTTAAATTCATTAGCTGTTCTCTCTATGAAATAAACAGGAAAATTAAGCTCTTCTTGGTCTTAATTAGTTCTTATAAAAGTTGGCAGGGAAACAAAGACATTTGTACACTCCTTTATTTTTATAAGAGACTTGCCTGAAAGAAAAACCTCAGACATGTAATTTCCTTTTTTTTTTTTTTCTCCTCCCCTGCTTAATGCTCTCAGTCAGAGGCTAACCCAGCACCCTGCCTCTGAGGGTAGAAAGAAAGGTGGTTTGGCACGGGGTTATGCTATGTCTCTTTTGTGCGGATCGGGGCATGTTCGGGGGAGCCTGCACAAGCTGTTTCCACAGTGATAGGCCACACGCTGTGTTTGCAGTCTCCCGTACGGGTAATTCTTCTGCAGGAGAAGCCTTAGCCGAGTGCTGTGGTTCCACAATCATTACCGCTGGCTCTGGGCCATGCCACATCACCCAGCAGTACAAATTTGATCTGGATCAGGTTTGGGCACATGATTACATTTCTGTCAAATTAGCAGAGCGCTTGGGTGAGGATTTTATGCTGCCTGTGTGCTTTTATCCTGGTTGCAGAGGAAACGCACTATGCTGGAACCACAGAGGGTTAGGGCCGTGTGGGCAACTGAAACCTGTTGCAGCACTAATCCTGCTGGGGCAAAGGTAACCTGCCAAAGTTTTGTTGGGACAAATTGAATTGGCAGAGAGCATTTCAACTGGAACAGCACTTTGTGTCACGTACCCATGTCAGTGTCAAGCTGGCAGCAGAGGCCTCCAATGTGTTTAATATATAGTTAAATATTGGCCTATCCTTTAGCCACAGACTAGTCCAGAGGAGTCTTAATTCTCCTTATTCATACTATTTTCCACAGAATTTACTTGTGCTTCATGCTTGTATGGTGTTCTGGCCCCTATATACTTTTTAAGGTGCAGCTCTGTGGTGAGCTGAAAACAATGTAAGGCTTTACTGCTGCTGAAAAGGTGTGATGTCACCACTTCCATTGCATCAGCTCTAGTAACGATGCCAGTTGTGGAGTGAGTCAGACTAGAAAGCTGATTTTGCTGAAAACTAAGAAAAAAAAATAAAAGTAAGAAAGAAAATCAGTGAAAGTTTGGACTGCTCCTTTCCTGGCAGCCCAAAGATTAACTTGAGCCAACTGTAAGGTTCAGACTTTGAGTTTCAGCTCTGACTATTTTCCAGCTGAAAGGTCTTGTCATAACAAGGTGAGGAAAAAACCTTAAGAACAGCTGTGATAAATGGTTAACAACAAAGCTACTAATTTACTTAAATGTTGGTCTTCTGAATCATTGCGAAATATTTCCAGTGGCTATGTGCATAATAGCATTCATAATAGCATTTTGCTTATTTACTTTATTGGTGAAATCTTTATGCTAATGAAATAAATTTTTTTAATTTTTGCTTTTCTAAGTAACATTCAAAAAAGAAAAATATCTTGGACTTCTGTCTTCTCATCTGTTAATCTGTAATTCCTCTACTGGGATTGCATTTTGCTTCAATTCTTTGATTTGTAACTCAACCACTGAACAGGCATTCCTTTCTGGTTCTAGATAAGGTAGTTACTCATCAGCACTTTAGAAAGAATTTACCTTTCTCAGCCATCAATTAAGTGAGCATTTCTAAAACAGGGCAATAAATCCAATGGGGGATTAATTAAGCTTTAAAAAGAAATGGCTACTGACTGCTATCTCCCCTGCTGCATCCCCTCCCTCCTGGGAACTATGTAGGTAAGCAGTCAGATAGCAGGAATTTTGGAGAGAATAGCTGATCGGTAGGTGCAGAGTAGAACTGAGGACTATGTGGGGATTTCAAGAAAGAGCTTGCATAGACAAAGACTGCAGGAGTTGTCAGAGGGTGAATTATGAAAACTATGTGAAGGAGGAACAAGTGGAGTGAACTGTTTGGTGCTGGAGAAAGGTTGTATCTGGTGGGGAGGACAAAAAGCAAACATTAATTCCCAAAGAGCAGGTACTGAGAAGATGTGGTACTGCTGTTTCCTAATCTGTTTCTGGTGAAATAGCATTAGAAATAGGTCAAAGCACTTATTTATACTGTTCAAGGTAATCTTCCTGATTCTTAGCTGTAGCTGATTAGGCCATGCTAAAATGAATAACCTTGCTACCAGAACTATGGATTTGTAAATTTACTGTAAGAAGTAGTAGAATACTGCCTTAAAGCACTACAGCTGCTTGCAAAGTAAATTACCAAGACACCGCCTAAATAAAGAATTAGGGAACTCTCTTACTTCACTTTTACTTGAAGTCCTAGAAAATTCAGCTCTGAGATGTCAAAGCTAAATAAACTTCCTAGCCTTCTCTTTTCAGAAAGTAATTAAATTTAAAGTTAGACAGATTATTGTGGTTTACATCTTAGTTAAGGCTACCTCCATAACCCACTTCAAATGAGGGAGGATAGACAGATATTTCTCAAACCACAGATGAAAATAAAATTCCTGGTGTTCCCTGAGTAACTTGGAAAAGTTAAGTGTATTAGTATTACTTAAAACATCATGTTGGGGGTCTCTAATTTAAATTGCAGGGAAAAAAATATTTAAATCATGTCACTTAAGTAGTCTGCCAAGGCTTTGAATTGGATTTACTGGAATGAACTAGGAAGTTATAGGTCTGGATTGCTTCTTTGTGTCAAACTGACCACGTAAAGGCATGAGCAATTTAAATATGCAAGTGACTGTTCATTTAAGGCTCCTGCTTCTTGAGTTTGCTACTTTTTCCAATACTTCAGTTAAATATATTAAAAACCCAAGATATTTTTAAATTGAGATATTCTATGTGAATAGTAACAGAAGGTCACAATATGTTCAGAGAATTCAAATACATGAATGTTCTCTTATGAATACTTACTTCTTGTATAGATGGAGTTGCAGATGGGTTGCCAGATGGAATACCTTCCTTCCAATATAGTTACATGTATTTAAAAATGGATGCAATGCAATCATATTATTTAAATCAATTCTGTTATTGCTTTTGAAGCCATAATGACAATAACTATTCTGTAACAGAGAAATGTGGCAAGAGGAATGTAATTTCTTGCTGTAGAATTGTTGGGCTTGACTGAGATCTAAAAAGTCTCTCTCTGAAGAAGGGACCTTAAACCAATGCTCTTTTTTTTAGGAGATTGTTTGAATATCTAACAGCATGCAGTAAAGTTCAGACAGAGCACTAGACGTCCAGGAGCATGTGAAACAGAACTGGATAAAAAGAAATTACAAGAAGAGCATTTTGGGACATAGCAATTCAGAAGTAGTCTTCCCTTCTTAACAAAAATCAATCCCCATGCCTTAGCCAGAGGCCCAGCACATCTTGGCAGAAGTATTCTTTTTCACTTGCTCAGTCCTTTGCCCTTTGATTATCTTGCTTAGCTGGATGTTATTAACATTGACATCACCATAGCATAATAATAAAATATAAAACAAAAGAAAAATCCTGCCCGGAGAGTGGAAAACTAAACCACTGTATACACCCTTTTTCAATTCACATATTATCTCATCAGCCTGCCATACTTTATTTATATCCTCATGCTTTGTGTTGGGTCTTCTTTTTCCAGACTCCCATTCATTCACCTGTGAAAAGTCATCAGCTAGCAAGAGCTCTTGTTGCAGTGTCCTCACCTGCCTTTTTTCTCTTGTCATGTCTGGTTAGTCACCAATATAAATTTCAACATCCTTTGAAATTTGTCTTACTACCTTTTTGCAGAACAAGGCACAGAAATTAGCGATAATAGCAATCATAGGAGGGAGGTTTTGGGGAAAGCAAGCAGGGACACCTAGATCCAGTTGCCCAGAACCATGTCAAAATGGCTTTTGAGTAACTCCAAGCATGGAGACTCCAAACCTCTCTGGGCAACTTGTGCCAGTGCTCAGTCACCCTCACAGTGAAGAAGTGTGTACTGATGTTCAGAAGGAACCTCTTATTTTTGAGAGTTTGGAGCCTGGGCCCACTGCCTCTGGTCCTGGCTCTGGGCACCACTGAAAAGAGCCTGGCTCTGTCCTCATTGCACTCTCCCTTCAGGTATTTGTATACATTGCTGAGTTCCCACCCCCCGAGCCTTCTTCATTCCTCCCAGCTCGCTCAGCTTTTTCTCATAGCACAGATGCTCCAGTCTCTTCATCATCCTTGTGGGCCTTTTTTGGACTCTCTTCAGTATGTCCATGTCTCTTTTATACTTGGACGCCCTTATCTGGACCCAGCGCTCCAGATGTGACACCACCAGTGCTGAGTAGACAGTAAGGATTATCTCCCTTAATCTGCTGGCTTTACTGAATCATGTCAGCAAGACAATTTATTTCAATTGCCAAGTTCCTCAAAGTAAAATCTGACATTTTCTTCCCCTGCCACAACTGGAAGATAGAGTCAAAAGCTGTAGGTTCTCCACAAAGGTCAGGAGTGCTTTATCTGATCGCTTGTATCTCCTACAGGCTTTGATGTTGTCAGTATTAACCCTACCATATTCAACAAAGAATGTAATTCAGCTTTTAAAAATTGTCTTTTCTTGCCTCGGAAGTTAAAATTCACACTGCTGTTAAGCAATGACGCCAGTACCTTTATGCATGTAGATCTCTCAGCTCCAGGCTTTAAGTTCTTGAACTCACTGTGAGCCCGGAAAAGGAGGGAGTGGTAGGAGGAAGGACTGGAGTGACTCAGAGTTCTTCAGTCCTTAGCTCTGGTTATGTGTAACTGGAGGCTTCTGAAGCAACCCCAGACCTCCTGTTCTGTCTGGGCCATGTTTCAATTTTTTTATAGTCTGATATTCAGCCTTGAATTTCCAGGCATGTTCTGATTTGCCTGTTTTGAAATACATGCAATATATAAATGAAATGTAATGTATAAGCAAGACTTTTTAGATAGAAGAGCCTTTGGGACTAGAACTGTCTTTTAGTTTTGCATTGCCTGTCACAGTGGTGTTGTGGTGCACTGTTAGGTGTTTCAATACAAAAAAATAAAAATTAATGAGAAGAGTGAACAGATACTAAGTTATCTGGCTATTCTTCTAAATTGCATGGCTGATCTGACAAAAGAGTTATGACAAATCAGCAAAGTTCGAGTCTTTTAAAGATTCTTTAGAATGTGTTAAAGATACAGAGCCCCAAAAGGAAAAAAGCTCCCTAGATTTGCTGGGATTTTGTTCGTTTCCTTCAAAGAAATAAGGAGCGCTTGAAAAGCAAGGGAGGTTGCAGAGCGGTCCCAGCTCTGCGCGCCAGAGGGAGCTGTATCCACACAAAACTGCAAGTCCCGGTGTGTGCCAGGAATGCGGAGCAGAGATCTTGTAATAGGATGAATAGAAGAAATACAAGGGATTTGGATAACCTGGAAGTGATTTTATTTTCTGCCTGTTTCTATTTTTCCCCTTAATTTCTTCTTACCATTAAAGAGTACATGTTGGTTTGGTTTGTAGTGAAAGAAGGATAAAGTCATTTCAAAGACAGAGATCAAGCATGCTGATTGAATAATCTGGTTTATTGTATCCGTGCACTGTAATAGAATTAGCTATACCTAGTCTGTTGCTACTGTCCTGGGAAAGATACTTTGACTGTGCTATTTTGACTTCTTATAACTATGAAAAACACTCACATTTTAGATTGAAATGTGCCTTCCCTTGTCCCCATACAAAGCTGAAATTTGAGGGAATGTTTAAAATTAGGAATATACCTAAGAACAAGAGAAATGTTAAAATCATATGCTTCACATTAAAAAGCATCCACTTAACAATTTTTTTATCAGCTCTCATGTTGTTGTTTTGTTTTTTTATAAATAGTGTCTTTATATGGTCATAATTATACTTCATATAATCATAAATATACTTTATATATATGTGATCATGAACATACTTTATTATAGATTTGACCATAACATAGCTTTATGATCTATCTGATCATAATACCATATATATATGGTCATAAATATACTTTATGATCATACTTTATAAACATACTTTGTATGATCATAACTGTACAACCCACCATTCCCATCCTCCTGGCTCTGCTCATGGTTGGTGGGGGATAGATGTGAATGAAGGAGTGAATTTGAGCCTGGAAAAAGGGTGGCAAGGGGAAGATGTTGTTTTAATTTTTGTTTTTGTTTCTTACCATCCAAATCTATTTTAATTAGCTATAAATTAAATTCATTTTCCCCAAGTTATGTCTGTTTTGCCCATGACAGTAATGGGTAAGGGATCACCCTATCTTTGTCTTGATCTATGAGCTTTTCAGCTTATCCACTCTTCCCATTCTGTTGAAGGGGGGATAGTGGATGGTGTGAGCCGGGAGGGTTCTGGCAGCCAGCCAAAGTCAACATAGTACAAAGGCTATAGTTTGGAATTGGGTGTCTAGGAACTTTTTGAGTACAAAGGATGAACTATTTGGTTCTAAGGATGATATACCAAGAAAAATTGGGTTTTTTAAGTCTCTAGCATTTATAGTTTCCTGTTATTTATAATATATTTCCTATTATTATTCCTTTCCATTATTTCAAATGGAAAGGAATGGCTCTCTAGGTTTTCATGGTGTAAGAGGAGAAACTCCATCAGAATGAAAGAAAATATTCTACATCTTCTGTTTTGCTATAAAACTTTACAAGAACTCAGGACAAGTCCTAAAGGGATTTCTTCAATTAATCCTGTTTTGGAAGAGATTATGTTGTAAACCTAAGCCATGGCTGGTCTTAAAGAAGTGAAATTTAGAGCAAGATTGTTGTATATTTAAAACAATTTAATATATTTTCATGGGAAAAAAAGACAAACTCCAGACCCCATCAAGAGTAAAGCAGAGAAGAGCAACTAACTCAATACACAGTTGTCCCAAATTTTTTGGTGTCCTTAACTCTTGGATATATCAGCTTTTAGACTCATGAATGTTTTATTTGCTCTTTCATAGATCTTCCTGAGAGATAACCAATTGGATACTGCACAACAAAAGAAGTAATCAGACTCCGCTGACCTGTTTAACCCTGATTGTGAAGGATGAAAAGCAGCAGCTGCTTTCTGTGGAACAGGGCTTCTGGTGGCACTTGCTTCTTTCCTTTGGGATGATATTGGCATAAAGACATCCAGATATTGAACTCAAAATGTTGTGAGTTTATACACACCAGACTGTGTTCCATCACTTTTTGAAGCAGGTATGTTCTTTGAATAACTTTGCCTTATTTTTCAGCACTAATACAAATGAACTATGGGCATTGTAAGAAAAAAAGGCATATTATTACAACCCCTGTATAAGATACTTAATGCTGGGTAGTATAAAATGGGTGCAGAAAGAGCTGAAGTTAACTGGGGTCCCATTGTCTTAGGAGATGTGGAATTGTTACCAGAATTTGGATTGTCTTTTAATAATTTTATTGTCATTCAAGAAAGAAAACAACATTTTCTTGACTTTGTTCTACTTGAACAAAAATACATAGCTCAAAAATAGGATTCTAATGTAATTTCAGCTATCAGGAATATATCTAGTACTAAAACTGTGACTGTTACATCTTCCGTAATAAGCAGAGTTTAACTTTTTCTAGAAAAGTATTGTCTCATTGCACTTTTAGTATTTTATGGGACTGCTTTAAATAAGTAAGAAATAATTTTGAATAGCTAAACCTTAAAGTAGATTAATCACTAGAAGAATGAACAGGCTAGTGAGTCTAAATTTCCATAGCTGACTAGGTTATTAAAATTATTTTATGAGAAAGTACAAATTACATGACTTTGTAGTTCTTCAGAATTAAATCCATTATAACTTTAATTTTGGTTTATGCTTCAATGCTGCCCTGTAGCTGATCAGCATTATGTAACAGATTTTTTAACTAATGCTGTATATCTGTGACTTCACATGGTTACTACCATTATCTTGTGCATTGACAGGTTTCATGTGCCTTGCATGATTCCAGTGCCAGGATAGATCCCAGGATTATGTTAAATATGCTCTAGGCATACCATCATGAACTAAAATCATGGTGACTACTGCAGGTGGTAAAGTGATATCTAGATACTCACATGCAATTTTATTTTCTAATTGTTAACTTAAAACCAAAAGTTCAGTACTTTTAATTGAGGGATTATTTACAACACTTGAAAGTAGAAAAGAATTTTTTTTCAGCAGATCACAGGACCCTAAATTGTGAGTTAGCTGATTAGAAAAAGAAAACATCAAAGTAAATGCTATGTGCCAGAATTACTATGTGGATTATGTTTCTCTGTGTACTTACATGGTATTTGATTTTTTTTTTCATACTGAATAATGCCAAAGAACTTAAAAGTGTTACATGGTTGGTTCTGAACTAAAATGTGGCTTAGTAAATAATATATGAATAATGTCATTATAGTGTTTCTAGCTCAGCAATGACAAGGATATAATAAAAGAGAGGGTAGTCTTACCTAACTAAACAGATTTACAGAAATTTTTCTTATGGCTGGGCTTACAGTTCTCTTTTAGACTTTTTCTATGATCACTTTTCAACATTTGGAGAGGGGTGCAACATTCAAAGAAAGCAAGCTGCGGTGCAAGTTCTGTTGTGGCAAGTCTGCCATCAATGAGCTGTAGCTTTCTCTTATGAATCATAGGTATTTTTATCTTGTGGTTTACGTTACGGTTTATATGGAATCCTAGAATGGTTTGAGTTGGAAGGGACCTTAAAGGTCATCTAGTTCCAACCCCTTACCCTGGAGAGGGACACCTTTCATTAGATCAGGTTGCTCAGAGCCTCATCTAGCCTCCAGGGATAGGGCAGCCACAGCTTCTCTGAGCAACCTATTCCAGTGCTTCACCACCCTCACAGTGAAGAATTTCTTCCTAATATCTAATCTAAATTTAGCCTCTTTCAGTTTAATGCCATTGCCACTTGTCCTATTACTACATGTACTTGTGAAAAGTCCCTCTCCAGCTCTCTTATAGGCCCTCTTGAAGTACCAGAAAGCTGGTAGAAGGAGTTTCTGCTGTTTGAGTTTCTTTGTGTCATTGCCTAGCATTATCTAGGCCTGGTTTAAAAATGTTTAGTTCTTCAAATCCAAAAGGATGAGCTGCACACTGTAAGGAGGCAGTCAAACCACTCAATGAAGAATTACTAGTTTGTCTGCTTTTCTTCTGTGATGAAGGGAGGAACAAATGTTAGATCTGAAGTGGACTAAATCTGTCAGTCTGTGCACTGTGTCACTCTTGCACTATATTGTAAGGGTACCATGTTAAATTTATCAGAAGCTCATTAATTCAGTCCAAAGTCTTGTATCTCAAATAAGATAGGACCCTGATAGATGTCAGTATTTCCCATGAAGAATTTTTCAATAAATTTATAATACTGAGGTCAATTCTTGGTGTGTACTCTGACCATGGAGGTCCAGATTCGCTCCACCATCTCGGGGTCATGAGTTGGGAGTCACAGAATCAATCAGGATGGAAAAGATCTCTGACATCATCAAGTCCAATCTATGACTGAACACCACCATGTCAACTAAACCATGGCACAAAGTGCCACATCCAGTCTTTCCTTTAAACACCTCTGGGGATAGTGACTCCACCACCTCCCCAGCAGCCCATTCCAATATCTAATTACCCTTTTTGTGAAGAAATTTTTCCTAATGTCTGACTTAGACCTCCCTTTGTGCACCTTAAGACTGTGTCCTCTTGTCCTGTCACTAGTTGCCTGGGAGGAAAGGCCAACCCCCACTTGGCTACAACCTCCTTTCAGGGAGTTGTAGAGTGATAAGGTCACCCTTGAGCCTCCTTTTCTCCAGGGTAAACACCCCACCTCCCTCAGCTGCTCCTCATCAGACTTGTGCTCCAGACCCTTCACCACCTGTTGCTCTTTTCTGAACTTGTTTCAGCACCTCAATGTTCTTCCTGAATTGAATGGCCCAGAACTGGACACAGTACTCGAGCTGCAGTCATCCTGAGTACACCGTAGAGATAATAGGGAGAAAGTGTTTGGCCAGTTGTTCTCTGAGTCTGTTGACAATATAAGGAGTCTAGTTTGATTCAGAGTCAAATTTAGTCGCAGCTTAGGCACCTAAAATTGGTTGGGCTGAACCCTTGTGTTCAGAAAGCAAAAATTCTCCACTTTGTTGCATTGGGTAATACTCTGAGGTACAAAGCTCTTACCCCACTGTAAGAAGTCAGTAACCTCAACAAATAGTGGAATAATTTTCCTACAACTTAGAAAAGACAGATGTAAACAAACACAAATAAAACCAGGTGGAAATATAATGTTCAGGTAATAATGCCATAGCAAATTTACCTATTCATTTCAGTGACAGCAACATCAAGCCTTTAATATGGTCAGTGCTACCCAACAGAAAAGCTTCTGTTCTTTGGTTTTTGCTTTTCCATTTTCTCATTTTTTCCTAATTGTAAAATATCTTACAGGACAGAGGATAACATAGAGGCGATTTTATTCTAGATTCACTTTCATGTATTTTAACCTTTTGCTGCCTGATTCAAATTTATTAAAATGAACGATAAGAAATACTATCTATAAATACTTACAATGTCTGGTATTTTAAATTATGTTCTACATTAGCAGCTTTGGTAATGCACTGCTATCATGGCTGAACAAAGGCAACGTGCTTTGTCAACGTCAGGTGAAGCATTATATAAAATCCTGGCACTAGAGAAGGGAGCAACACATGATGAGATTAAGAAGTCCTACAGGTATGTAAAATGTGCTTTGCAACAGGTCTAAAAATGCTTATTTGTCGGGCGTGATTATGATGGTAAAACTTTTTGAGTTACCTGCACTGTAGACATTCATTGTGACAATGCTTTCTTTTTTTTAATTTGTGAGCCTGAAAAGAATCAGAGATGATGCAATACGAATCTGCTAATTTCATCTCACAAGCAGTCTGTGATTCATCTGAAATGTTTTAATCTAAGTGAATGAGAGGTCAGACTGTTGGGATAAACTAACATGGGGTATTTTAATACTGCACACAGTTCTTGTGTTAGCATCTTTCCTGAAGTATGTTGAAAAGCAAAGCCAATGCTTTAATGATAATTTGAAAACTATAGTAAGAGACATAAGGAGTTCAATCAGTTTATCTTGCCAGAAAAGAAAAAGATTATTTAGAAGAAAAGATAGATTTAGAAGAAAAGAAAAGGATAGATTATTTGATTATAGTGCATAATATCCTTGAAGGGGAAAATTGCTAGGTGTGACATAGTTGTTCACTTTATGAAGGCAGGCATAACCAAAAGCAGTGCTTGGAATCTGAAAATGATTTGAGCTGACAAAGAGGTTTTAACTGTGAGGGTAACCAACTACTGAAAAATACTGGCACAGGAAATGGTAGTTTCTCTATTGAAAAAGAAGAGAGGACGTTAAGACTAGTTTGAGTCAAGTACAAGTTATCAAAATGGTGGTAAATATTTTTTCGTTGAAATGTAACAAGACCTAGAAGTAAGACCAGAAGATTTTATGGATAATTTTGCCCTTAAATTTGTTCAGTTGCTATTGAAAGAGAAAGAAATTTAAATGTCATGTGCGAAGTAGATGTTCTTGACACTGAAATATGTCAGACATGTACTTGCAGGTTTAATAAGTATTGTAAGACTTTTATTACAGCATCAATCTGGGTGTTGTTGGTTGCACTGTATTACCAGGCAAACTTTAACACAGCTCACTTTTCCTATCAAATGTAAGAATATATTTGAACTCAAAAAGGGTTTATGAAATGGATCTACTTGCATCATTGTTTAGTTTGAATTTTGGCAGGACTCTGTCCTCCATGTTTTTGAACAAATTGCATTTCTCCTGTTTTCTGTTCCTAAAGGCGCATGTTCAATGGAGGCAGAAGTAGTGAATGTCCAAACTCTGCATACAATAGAAGGAGAACTGTTGACATCCCATAGTTCTGTTGTCTTGCATAATTATACCACTGGGAAAAAAGCATGCTATGGTATCAAATTCACTTATGACTTGCACCTTCTGTGTCCCTGTAGTATAGCCTGGCTGCAGAAATCATCTTCTGTTACAGTGGGGAAACTGCAACACGCATATCAAACAACGAGGCCCGTGGAAAGAATATATATATAGACTGATTCTTGGTAGATGTTTCAGAGATTTTTATTTCCCCAGCCACATGGCCGGGGCTCTGCCGAGGAACTGAGGCAATCACGGGACCCGAGGGTCCTTGCTCGCGCAGGGGAACACAAAACAACCAATGGGAACGAGGCTGAGCAGGGGCAGGGAAACCCCGTGTGTCCCCTCAGGGCCCCTCTCCCAGGGCTCCATGGCAGGGGGAGGGCCCCAACATTTCACCCGTTTATTTTTAACAAAAAGAGATTTAAAACTTAACATTGAAAACAACTGGATAAACATGAGATAACAAGGACAGTTTCAAAACAAAACAAGCCACCCTCCTGAGTCTTTAAATGTCCAAACAGATTCTCTGGAACATCTTAAGGCTGGCAGAAGGGAGACAGGACTCTCTGGGCATGCTTTGTGGGGAAACTGAGGCAGGAGAGGGTTTCTTCCATTTGTACTTGTTGGAACTCTAAACAACACTAGTTAATTTCTTCCCTCCCCCTCTTCATTCCCCACTCGGCATCGGAAAGGGATTTTTGGGGAAACAATTGGTAAAGGCATGGTTTTGTGAGGGAAATCATGGGGTGTAAAACGGATTAGGAATACACTGGGGGTAATAGGATATAGGACAAAAGGGAAAGGTGGGATTAGGAAAGGGAGACTGTAGGGGGAGCTTATAATGGAGATATTGTCTAACATGACTACAATTTTTAGCATATATACTGCCTTTTACAGGAACACCATCAGGCCCAGTGACCTCTGCTGCTTGTAACCCTTTTCTACCTTGTATAATTTTGAACTCCACCACCTCTTCATCTCCCAAGCTTGGGATGCATTTTTCAGGGTTATTCTTTTTAATAGCACTTCTATGAATGAATATGTCTTCCTGGTTGTCACATCTCATTATAAAACCATAATTTTGTTTAACATTATACCATTTTACTATTCCTAAAACCTTAGTTATGATGATTTTTTCCTTTTTCCGAGTGGCTGCTGTTTTCTGTCTCGCTGCGTTTTTGCTTTCTCTTTCGTTTTCACTCGCTCCCGTGTTGGAATTGCCAGGGCTGCTGGGGCCATTGGGGCTGCTCGTGCCTGCGCGCTCTTCCCGGGTTCGCATTCGGGACCGCGCTGGGCCACGCCAGGCCACGCCGCTCAGCTCCCTGCGCGCCGTCACCTCTGCTCTCAGCTGCGCTGCTGCTGCCTGGGGCCATGCCCACGTCTCGGCCGGGCCCCCGAGCGACGACCCCCCCGTGCCCTGCTCCAGCGCGCGTTTCAGCTAGGTGCAGCTCTGCTCCACCGCCAGCCGCCGCCTGCGCGCCGCCCCTCTCGGTCGGGTGTTCACGGGGCTCACTCCACCACACGCTGCACAGGGCCTGGCAGACACCGCCGGGTTGTGCCGTTCCCGCAGCGCCTTGCTCCACTGCCAATACTGCAGCTCGCACTGCTCCACCCGCGCGTGGGAGCTGCCTCACTGCTGCTTGCAGAGCACTCGGTCCATGTGGCCTGGGTCACACGGACTCTGAGGCAGGCTTCCCTTCACCAAGACACAGCTGACATTGCTCAACAGTCTCAGTAACCAAATAATATTCAAGATAATATTCTTCCATTGGCATATATTTTGACTCAGAAATTAACTGCGTCCAAACGGTCTTCCAAAAGTCTTTGGTAAGAATCAGATCCCAAGAAACATAGAAAAAGTTCTTAAACAACCATGCCAGGAAGTGTTTCAGTTCCTTTTGAGCTTGAATTAAGCTAAAATTTACAAATCGTTGTTCAAGAACCTTTTCAAGTTTAAGATAAATGTCCATATGCGGCTCTGAGAGCCAAGAGTCTTTCCATGGTTCCTCCATAATTTAGAGATGGAACAGCAAAACAAAAACAAAAGAGAAATCCAGAGTTTACTCACAAATCAGTCGCTGTCCTTAGGGATCAGGGATCTCTCTGCTCGCATTATCCACCATTTGTTACAGTGGGGATTCTGTAACACGTGTATCAAACAACAAGGCCCGTGGAAAAGAAATATATATGGACCGATTCTTGATAGATGTTTCAGAGATGTTTATTTCGCCAGCCGCATGGCCGGGGCTCTGCCGAGGAACTGAGGCAATCACGGGACCCGAGGGTCCTTGCCCGCGCAGGGGAACACAAAACAACCAATGGGGAACGAGGCTGAGCAGGGGCAGGGAAGCCCCGTGTGTCCCCTCAGGGCCCCTCTCCCAGGGCTACATGGCAGGGGGAGGACCCCAACAATCTTCTGTATCAAATGTAATGTTTTCCGGTTGCTTTTACATTTAATTTTCTGGAAATCCCCAAAGGAGAAAGTTGTCATGGAAGAATGTAGAACGGAATTAACTTTATTTAATGCTGAGTATGAATATGGATGATTTACACAGTGATCTATGGCAAAACTGACAGTGGTGCTTCCTCCATCTTTATTAGTAATTAGAGAAAAAAAAAAGACTGCTTATAACTATAGTGGAAATGTCAGAGGGATTCACTTTTAATGGAGTAGCTGTAAATATTTGCAAGATAAAATGATGAGTCAGTCTCATAGAATTGCTTTAATTATAATTTAATTTATGCTAATCCAAAAATCTGCTGCTGAAATGGTATTCTTTAGTACAAGGTATAAAACCAGCCATACCTGATTCTGAGCTTCCTGCCATTATTAATTAAGTCACTGTTAATCATACTACCACAGCCCAGGGCAAAATTTGCTTTTTAATAAACATGACAGACATGACTGTGATTTTATTTGGAGTTTGGCACACTCTAATTTATCAGGGAGTAAAGCTAATGGGCTTCTAATCAGCAGAATTTCGAAGGAGATCTGTTTATCTTCAATATAATACAAAAATAATTTTAGAACCTTTTTTTGGCATAATAAATTATACTGTTCTTTGACTTTTGCTTTCCTGTCTGACAGTGAATTAATATGCAGAGAGATACTGGATTTCTTGTTTTCTTCAGAAGTTTCAAAACACCCTGTTTGATAGACTACTTACAAGAAAATCATGGAGTCATCCAGTGGTTTGTGTTGGAAGAGACCTTAAAGATACCTAGTTCCAACCCTCTGCCCTGGGTTCCTCAGACTAGAGCAGGTTGCTCAAAGCCTCATCCAATCTGGCCTTGAACAGTTCCGGGGATAGGTCATCCACAGCTTCTCTGAGCAACCTATTCCATTGCATCACCACCCTCACAGTGAAGAATTTCTTCCTAATAGCTAATCTAAACTTTGCCTCTTTCAATTTACAGCCATTGCCCCTTGTCCTATCACTACACACCCATGTAAAAACCCCTGCTCCAGCTTTCCTGTAGGCCCTCTCTAAGTACTGGAAGGCTCCAATTATGTCACAGTAAAGATTTCTCCTTTCCAGTGTGAATAATCCAAATTCTTCTGGCCTTTCCTCTTAGGAAAGGCACTCCATCCTGCTAATTATCATGGTGTCCCTCCTTTGGACTTGCTCCAAAAGGTCAACACCTCTGTGACAGAGTACATTGGTAATTAAGAATTTTATTAGAAAATGTGTACAGCGCTCTTAATGCCATTTAATTACTACCAAGCAAGGAGGGATAATGGCTTACTCATGCCTATGCCAATAGCCTGTGCTACTCCTGATACAGCCTCAGGGTCCACCCAAGGCTCCCCACAGCCACAAGCAACAACGCCTATGGTCCAGGAAAGGGAATGAAAAGCATTGGAGAATGCAGTCATTGATCCTGCTGCCTCTCACATGCTAAGTGAGCGCTCTACCACGTGAGCTAAATGCCAACCATACAGCCTCTGCCTGAGGTCCTCTCCCCTACCAGGCACCCAGCCCTGACCCAGGATGCCCTGAAGCAAAGCCTGGGCCTCCCAATGACCTCACTATCATACCACCACCCTCCCACTCACATTCCTGCTGGAGGTGATCCCTGACGACTTCAATGCTCAGAATCACCATCCCCTGCCCAAGGGAGTTTTCACTCAAAACTGCTGGGGGAATGGGATTCCCGAAGTCAGACAAGAGTTCATGACCGGGCAGCTGATTATGGGGAACCTCCTGGGCAGGACCAAAAAAAGGCAATGATGCCACAGGGTGTGGGCCAGAGCCAAAAGAGCACTCCTTCGAGCCGGAGTTGAACCAGCGACCTAAGGATGGCCATGCAAGGGAGCCTACAGTCCTCCGCTCTACCAGCTGAGCTATCGAAGGAAGCGTGGGGACATGCCCAGGACCTCGCCCAGCACACACTCAGACAGCACTTTTCCCAAGCCACAGGGCACCATCATGCCTCTATTGCCACATCCTGCTTCAAACAGCCTCAGCTCCAACACCACAGCACCTCACTCAACACTTTAGCCCATCAATCATGCAAAACACAAACAGGAAGGCTCCATAAGCTCCTTGGATGTCATCTTTTACAGATGGACTCTCTTCATGTCCACACAGAGTTTATCCATATCTTGCTGCATTTGCCCTTGATTTCCTTTCACTGTGGTGTCTTTTGCTCTCTGCTCAAGCACAAGACAAAATGACAGCCATTCCTCTGTTCTTTAACCTATGCCTAAGCACCACAACAATTCCTCCAAACCTCTCTTTCTGCAAACTGAATGTGCCCAATCTCCTCAGCCCATCCTTTAAGAGAAATCCATCGATTCCTTGAGATTCTTGGTGGCCCTCCACAGAGGTTTTTCCATTTCATTGATGTCTTTTCTGCACTTGGCTTGATACTCTAGAACTGTCAAGCACAGAGGGAGAAGATCAATTCTTCTGTCAAACTGCCTATAGTACTCTTGATATAACCCTGGATGTCATCCTCCTCTGCAAATGCAGGGCACACCACAAATCTCCCCAGAGGTCAGATGGATGCCCACCAAAGGGCCGTGTGTCCAGGTAAAGGGAATGAAAAGCATTGGAGAATGCGGGCATCGATCCCGCTGCCTCTCACATGCTAAGCGAGCGCTCTACCACTTGAGCTAATTCCCCACCCTGCAGCCTCTGCCTGAGGTCCTCTCCCCTCCCAGGCTCCCAGCCCTGCCCCAGGATGCCCTGCACCCAAAGCCTGGGCTGCCCAATGGCATCACTGTCATACCACCAACTCCATTCCTGCTGGAGGTGACTGCAGACAACTCCAGGGCTTGGAACCACCATCTGTCACCAAGGGTTCACCAAAAAATGCCTTGGCTGGTCATCTACCCAAAGCTAGACAAGAATTCTTGGTTGGACAGCCCTTTGAAGGGCCCCCTCCTGGGCAGGACCAAAAAAAGGCAGTGGTGCCCCAGGGTGTGGGCCAGAGCCAAAAGAGCACTCCTCCAAGCCAGGGTTGAACCAGCAACCTCAGAACGGCCATGCAAGGGAGCCTACAGTCCTCCACTCTACCAGCTGAGCTATCGAAGGAAGCATGGGGATGTGCCCAGGGGGACCTCAGCCAGCACACACTCAGACACTACTTCCTGAGCCACTGTGCACCATCATGCCACTGTTACCACATCCTGCTTCAAATAGCCTCAGCTCCAACATTACGACACCTTCCTCAACCCTTTTGCCTGTCAAATCATGGAAATCCGGCAGACAGAAACACTCCACAAGCTCCCTGGATGATATCTTCTAAAGATGGTGTCTCCTTATTGTCACACTGAGCTTATCTGTATCCTGCTTGCATTCTCTTTGCTTTCACAGTCTTTTGCCTTCTGGTCAAGAATCGGACAAAAATATAGCCATTTCTCTGTAATAACCTGCAAGCCAGAAGGTCATGTATAAGCTCTCAGAACCTCTCTTTATCCAGGATGAACATTCCCATTTTTCTCAGCCCATGCACACAGAGGAACCCCTCCAATCCCTGAGACTCCTGATGCTCCTGATGGAGCAACTGAGGTTGCTCCATCTGTATAGGGCATCTCAAAACTGAGCACACTACTTGAGATATTTGACATCTGTGAAGGAAATTCAGACATAGCAGGTCCTCTGCTAAACTGCCCTTGCTACTCTTGGAACACCCACAACATAAGAAAGGACACACCCCTGACAAAGGGCCCTGTGTCCAAGCAAGGGGCAATGAAAAGCATTGGAGAATGCGGGCATCGATCCCGCTGCCTCTCACATGCTAAGCGAGCGCTCTACCACTTGAGCTAATTCCCCACCCTGCAGCCTCTGCCTGAGGTCCTCTCTTCTCCCAGGTACCCACTGCTGACCCAGGGTGCTCCCTGCACCCAACGCCTGGGCCTGCCATTCATATAACTCTCATACCACCAACTCATCCACTCACATTCCTGCTGGAGGTGACTGTGGACAAGCCCCATGGTCAGAACCAACATCCCCTGCCCAAGGGTTCACCTAAAAATGCCTTGGCTGGTCAACTTCCACAATTCAGACAAGAGCTCACAACTGGGCAGCTCATTATGGGGAGCCTCCTAGGCAGGACCAAAAAAAGGCAGTAGTGCCAGTGCAGGATGTGGGCCAGAGCCAAAAGAGCACTCCTTCGAGCCGGAGTTGAACCAGCGACCTAAGGATGGCCATGCAAGGGAGCCTACAGTCCTCCGCTCTACCAGCTGAGCTATCGAAGGAAGCGTGGGGACATGCCCAGGACCTCGCCCAGCACACACTCAGACAGCACTTTTCCCAAGCCACAGGGCACCATCATGTCTCTATTGCCACATCCTGCTTCAAACAGCCTCAGCTCCAACACCACAGCACCTCGCTCAACACTTTAGCCCATCAATCATGCAAAACAACAACAGAAAGGCTCCATAAGCTCCTTGGATGTCATCTTTTACAGATGGATTCTCTTCATGTCCACACAGAGTTTATCCATATCCTGCTGCATTTTCCCTTGATTCCCTTTCACTGTGGTGTCTTTTGCTCTCTGCTCAAGCACAAGACAAGACAAAATGACAGCCATTCCTCTGTTCTGTAACCTACATCTAAGTGCCACAAGGTCATCTGCAAGTCCTCCAAACCTCTCTTTCTGCAATCTGAATGTGCCCACTCTCCTCAACCCATCCTTATAGAGAAATCCACTGATTCCTTGAGATTCTTGGTGGCCTGATGTGGCCTGAGGTTGTTCCATTTCATTGATGTCCTTTTCTGTACTGAGCTTGATATTTGAGAACTGTCAAGCCATCTTGGTTTAAGTCAAGGGGGTAGACACTTTGAAATGAGTTACCTCCCATTTATTTTTAGCCAATCCCCTTCCACCAATAAGTAGAGATGAACACAAGTAGATACAAGTAAAAAATAACAGTTTACCAAAGAAGCAAAATAGCAACAGGCAAGAAAAATAACAGTAATAACCACTAGTTACAAAGTTGTTAAATCTTACAGACTCCCTGGGAACAAAGAGAAACAAAAAATGGCGGAGAAAACCCTCCTCCCAAGATGGTGCCCTCCATGAACAATCACATGTGGAAAGACAAAGATGGTGGCAGCTCTCCCCCTTCTTTCAACTACATGTGGACAGAGAGAACTAAAAGAGAGAAAAAACCCCAAAACAACCCAGATACCAAACCTCCACGATCACAAAAACTCCCCCCAAACAACAAGCAACAAAGAACAAGGACAAAACAAAAAGAAAACCTAGAGTCCAAAGCAGACAAACGCCCCTCCTATCTCTCTGGTGGTATCAGCTCTGTCAAAAAATGCACTCCAGCAGCTGGAACTCACACCAGCTGGAACTCGTAGAGAGGCTTCACCTTTTCATGAGGAGGCAGCCAGCAGGGACGACTCAGACTCCATGCCTTCCCACTTCCATTAGGCACTGCTGGCAGGTTGGGGCAACCATGTAGACTGGGGCTGTTCCACTTTCCTTGGCGCGATGCTGTGACTGTAGACTGTGAAATTTGCTTTGAAGCAGTCCAGGACCACGAAATGTGGCTCCTTGGAAACCTGCCTGAAGCAACCCTCTTGGGAAAGAAAACGAAAGAAAACCAAGGGGAGCCTCCACCTATGCTACCTCAAGGCTCTCGCTGAGAGAATGAAACAGAAAAGCAAAAGCTAAGAGGTAATAGAGAACTATGCCTGAGAGATCCTGGCTTTTAAGAGACCTGGCAATGCCCCAGCCCTGCAGTTCCATTTCCGGCCACAAGGTTTTCAAGAGACAGTAACAATTTTGGGCACTGATAGATACGGAATACAATAACATTTTGGGTTACCCAGGACATAAGCAAAGAAGGAGAAAACCGATTAATCCATTAAACTGCCCATAGTGCTCTTGATGTCATCCTCCTTTGTAAATCCAGGGCACACCATAGGCCTTGCCACGGCCTCCCTAGAGGTCAGATGGATTCCTGGCCAAGAGCCCTGTGTCCAGGCAAAGGGAATGAAAAGCATTGGAGAATGCGGGCATCGATCCCGCTGCCTCTCACATGCTAAGCGAGCGCTCTACCACTTGAGCTAATTCCCCACCCTGCAGCCACTGCCTGAGGTCCTCTCCCCTCCCAGGCTCTCAGCCCTTCCCCAGGATGCCCTGCACCCAAAGCCTGGGCTGCCCAATGACCTCACTCTCATACCACCAACTCATCCACTCATGTTCCTGCTGGAGGTGACTGCAGACAACTCCAGGGCTTGGAACCACCATCTGTCACCAAGGGTTCACCTAAAAATGCCTTGGCTGGTTATCTCCCACAACTTAGGCAAGAGCTCATGATTGGGCAGCTCATTATGGGGAATCACCTGGGCAGGACCAAAAAAAGGCAGTGATGCCACAGGGTGTGGGCCAGAGCCAAAAGAGCACTCCTTCGAGCCGGAGTTGAACCAGCGACCTAAGGATGGCCATGCAAGGGAGCCTACAGTCCTCCGCTCTACCAGCTGAGCTATCGAAGGAAGTGTGGGGACATGCCCAGGACCTCGCCCAGCACACACTCAGACACTACTTCCTGAGCCACAGGGCACCATCATGCCTCTGTTACCACATCCTGCTTCAAACAGCCTCAGCTCCAACATCACAGCACCTTGTTCAACCCATCAGTCATGCAAAACACAAGCAGATATGTTCCATAAGCTCCTTGGATGTCATCTTTTACAGATGGACTCTCTTCATGTCCACACAGAGTTTATCCATATCTTGCTGCATTTTCTGTTGATTCCCTTTCATTCTGCTGTCTTCAGCTCTCTGCTCTAGCATCACATAAAGGACAGCATTTCCTCTACTCTGTAATGTCCTACAAGCATGAAGGTCATATCCAAGCCCTTTGATTCTGTCCTTCAACAGTCTGAACAGTTTCACTGTTCTTGTTCATCCATGTAGAGGAATCCTTCCACTCTGTGAGGTTCTTGGTGGCCCTCCACTGAGATTGCTCCATTTCATTGATGTCCTTTCCTGTGTGCAGGATCACCTGCTCCTAAGCATCCTGACGGCCTTGTTCTGAGGTCACTGCACATGGTCCATGTGTGTCTTCTACACAGAGGCACAAAACTGGGCACTGACATGGCTTTATTTTTCAGGAAGTTAAACATCACACAGCTGATCACTCAACCCCTTCCCCACAGTGGGAGTAAAATTCACAGGGTGAGAAAAATGTGGTTTAATAGGGCAGAAAAGAAATGGAAAGTGAAATAATAATAATAGTAATAACAAAAACAACGACAAAAACAATAATAACTCTAATATTAATAGATCTAAAACATACAAATCAAGTGATGCACAACACAATTGCGTTACACTCAATGAATGATGCCCAGTGAGTTCTTGAGCAGCAGCTCCCAGCCATCTTTCCTCCTAGTTTATATACTGAGCATGACACCATATGGTATGGAATATTCCTTTGGCCATTTGGGGTCAACTGTCCTGGCTGTGTCTCCTCCCAACCCCTTTTTCCCCCCAGCCTCCTTGCTGGTGGGGTGGTGTGATAAGATGAAAAGTCCTTGACTTAGGATGAGTACTGCTCAGCAAGAACTAAACCATTAGAGTGTTATCAATATTATTCTCCTCCTAGATCTAAAACACAGCACGGTACCAGCTAGTAGTAAGAAAATTAACTCAATCCCATCTGAAACCAGGTCAATATTTATGCCTTATTCTATACTGTTTATGTCATGCCCAGGTCCCACACTTTCCAGTACATCTTTTCTGGTCTTTTTTATATACATATGCAGACATCATTCCCTTAGCTTACAGACCATCCCTCTAAAATGTCAGTTGAGTTTACTTAGTCCATGACTTTGGACTCCTCTTTAATAGTAGTCCTTCAGGGCAGGAGAGATGATGTATGATGTTGGACTGTTGCATTTTGAAGACAGTTCTGGTTCTATCATTGCTCCACTTATCCTGGTCTAATCAAAATTCATTTCTCATAGATTAATAAATCTAAATTTTTATTGTAATAATTTTGATATGGCATATAGCAACCATAGTAGAGATGCTACACATTATTATATAGCAATTAATATAATACAATTCAAATCATTGCCTCACACAGAATCAAATCTCCTTGAGGCAAAGGCATCATACTTCTCCATCCTTCTGCATTACTCACCAAGTGCACCCAGGTTCTTGATCAAAAGCAGTATCATGGATGTGTTTGCCTTTGCCTGAAGGAGGAATAACCCAGCCTGTCTTTTGCAGCATAATTTCTATGTGCACTACAGGGACTTCTCCCTTTTGTAAAAGTACATCAAAGTTTTGATTGGGCAGGGCCGGTTTGATTAGAAGATCCTCTAGTGTTGACTAAACACCTGACTTCTGCTAAATGTGTATTCCAATGTTGAAATGTCCCAGCACCCATTGCTCTCAGTGTAGTCTTTAACAGTTCATTTGTTCAGTTTTCTGGAGGCTGGTGCATGGCAGGGGGTGTGATATACTCATTCAATGCAACGCTGTTTGAGACAAATATCTAAGAGGTTGCTTTGAAATAAGTACCATTGTCTGACTCAGTTCTTTCTGGGGTTCATTGTTACCTCGTTTCTCAAGGCCCAGGACAGTATTCCAGCCAGTGGCATGAGGCACAGAATATGTTTCCAGCCATCTGGTTGTAGGTTCTATCATTGATATTAGTAAAAATTTCTTTAAAGGAAGAGTAGGCAAGCACTGGAACAGGCTGCTCAGGAAAGTGGTTGAGTCACCATCTCTGGAGATATTTAAAAGATAGGTAGGTGTGCCCTTAGGGACATGGTTTGGTGGTGGAATTGGCAGTGCTGGGTTAATGCTTGGATCTGATGATCTTCAAGGTCTTTTTCAACCTAAATGATTCTACAGTTCTGTGATTGTAAGCACCTGGCGCTTGCATTGGCTGATTTGTGGGAATGTGATATCATCAATCTGCCAGACCTCCCCATGTTTATATTTCAGCCATTGTCCTCCATTAGAGAGAGGCTTTAACTGTCTGTCCTGCTTTATTTCAGGCCATGTTTCACATTCTTGGATAATCATGTATAGTGTTCATGATTAAGTCCACCCCTCAATAAGGAGGTGATGTATATGCTGTATTTCTTCCTTAATGGCCTGAGATATCATGGGCCCATTAAGTTATAAGTAATTCACTCTTATGTTAACAGTCCAGATCCACCTGATCCACTTCAATCTTAGCATCCTGACCCATCAGCTGGGATTTTTGATGTTACTCAGTGACTTAACACTTGGGTACGTGACTACATGATGTACTTTTACAACACAGTTCTCTACCCAAGCAGAAATATCTTGCCATAATCCAGCAGTCCAGGAGGGTTTACCTCTGTGCTGCCAGTTGACCTACTTCCATTGCCATGGCCACCCCCACAGAGCATTTGCCACTGTCTATGAGCCTGTATAGAGATAATGTACTGGGCATTTTCCCTCTGAGCACTGTCTAAAGCCAGATGGATAGCTTTCACCTCTGAAAACTGACTATTGTCATTCAGCAGTTTCTGCGATATGTGTGGGACTCCACACAGCAGCTTTACACCTTTGATGTTTTCCCAAAATATCATAGGACTCACCAGGGCATATTGTTTTTCATTTTCTGGTATTTCACTTACAGTGAGGCTTCTTCAGCTCACATCACCTCCTTTTCTGGCAATATTCCAAAATCTTTGCCTTCCAGCCAGTCAATGATAACTTCCAAAATTCCTGGGCCACTGGGCTTTCCTATTCGAGTGCATTGTGTGACCAGTGAGCCCCATTTATTCCACACAGCATCAGTTTCATGATGTGTAGAACAGGCTCTCCCTTTGAATACCCTGCCGAGCACTGGCAGTCAGGGTGCCAAGAGGAGCTGTGCTTCAATACTAATCATGTCTGAAGCAGCTCAAACTCCTTCATATGATGTCAATATTTCTTTTTCAGTTGGAATATAGCGGGCCTTGAATCTTCAGTGTCCCTGACGCCAAAACCCTAAGAGTCAACCTTGAGTCTTCCCTGATGCTTTTTGCCAGTGGCTTCAAGTAGGACCATTCTCCCCAGATGCAGCACATTTTTGACATCTTGTCCTGCCCAGAGTGGCCTGAGGGCTATTGTATGTACTATTTGCTTTTCAGTTTGTTCAAAGATTTGTCATTGTTCGGGGCCCAAATGAAACAATTCTTCTTCCAGGTTAGTTGATAGAATGGGCTATAATTTGGAATAAATAGTCTCCAAAAACCTACAATGCCTAATAAAGCTTGTGTTTTCCTTTTGCTAATTGGTGTAGACCTAGCTGTTATTTTATTGATCACATTCATTGGGATACAACAACATCCATTTTGCCATTTTATTCCTAAAAACAGGATCTCCTGTGTAGGTGACTTGACCTTACTTTGATTTATGGCAAAACTGACTTTCAGAAGATTTGGACAATTTTCTTCCCATTCTCAAAAACTTTGTCTGCTGTATTTCCCCATATGATGATGTCATCAATGTATTGCAGGTGTTCCCATTCTAGTGCAGTCTGGTTAAGTCCATGGAAAATGCTGGGGCTGTGTTTCCATCTCTAGGGCAGTCGATTCCAGGTGTACTGGACATCCCTCCAAGTGAGAGCAAATTGTGGCCTGCATTCTCTGCTGCCAAAGGGATTGAGAAAAACATGCTAGTGATATTGATTGCGGCAAGCCACTTGTCTGCCTTTGATACAAACTGCCTCCAGTTCAAATTGAAGTTCCAGAAAGGCTGGCATGGCAGCACTCAGCAGCAGCACAGCTTCATTCAAGGCACTATAATTTACTGCTGGTCTCCAGTCTCAATCAGATTTTCACAGTGGCCATATGAAACTGTTACAGGGTGAGGGAGTCCTGCTGATCACTCCAGGGCTTTCCAGCTGACAAATCAGCTTATGTGTGGGAATCGGGGGGCTTGGTTGGTGTGATATGGGGTTCAGGTGGTTACTGCCTCATTTATGAGTTCTTCCTCTTCTTCCACCCCAGTCCACAGCCGCCTCTCTTCCTCCTCTTGTTCTCATAATGGCCCTGCTTTGGAGTAGACTGCCTTGTCCACTTCTTCCTGCTGCTGACCCTTAGAAGAGCCTCCTTCATCCCTTACTAAAGGAGCCGACTTCTGCTTCCAGCATTTCTTTTTGTGAAGATGGTATCAGTACAGGTGTGTTCTTTGGTTAGATGCAGTATCTATTGTTGGGACTTGGGTAGCCAAAGTGCCTGACATTTTGTCATCAGATCCAAAAACCTTCTTGTCCCCTTGAGGGTACTGAATAGTGTTGAACAGAACTTGATAGGCATGGGCCAGGCCCCAGCACGTTGCCGTGATTTGTTTCTCTCTGGAACTGCCAGGGTGACAGCATACTTCTTCCAAATATTTTACTAGTTTTTCAGGATTCTGAACTAGTTCCAGGGTGAAATTCCAAAATATTCGAGGTGCCCACTGTCCTACACATTTGCCTGTACTATCCCACACATCCTTTCACTATAACTGCTCAGGCTCAGGGCAGATACCTGACTGGTATCCTTAGACAGTTAAGTCTAAACAAGGCCTGAAATACAATCAAGAGACACAGCAATAGGAACATGCTGGTTTGAAGATCCTGACTATATTCAGGATTGTCAAGAGCTATTGTAAATACCCCGGAGAAGAAGGGGAAGATGTGGGACGTGTATGCCCCATAGATTGGCTCTAGGAAAGATAAAGGATGTAATTAGGAATAGTTTCCAGTAGATGGCTCTAGAAGTATGGAGAAGATACCAATACTTGATTACAAATAGACCTTGTGACCATCATATCATATCATGTCATCATATGCCAGTGTTACAAAGTACGACAACATGATAACCTTAGATAACATGATAACCTTAGCCCAGCCCTCAGAGGTGATAAACAGCGCAACAAGAAACATAAAGATCAAGTTAAGATGTTACATAACACAACTCTGAGAACAGCAAACAACTCTGAGAGTAAGTAAATCAACATCAGGATCAGAAACCATTAAACTAATATAATGAATGCTTATAAGAATTTTGTTTTAACATACTCTAGTCAGATTTGTCATTGTCTCAACCTTTCAAGCCCCATGCTGGGCACCTAAAAGGGCTGTTGTGCTGTTTAAATGCCAGCAGGCATTTAAACACTACACAACTGCTCACACAACCCAGCTCCAAGAGGGTTTTTGGAGAGAACTGGGAGAGAAAAGCAAATTTGTGGATTGAGAAAAAATCAGTTCAAAAGGACAGAAAAGGGAGAAATATCAATAATAATAACAGAATTAGATTATACAAAATAAGTGACCCACAACATAACTGCTCAACACCTGCAGAACAATGCCAAGACAGCCAGTTTATAAGCAGTGGCCCCCAGCCATCTTTCTCCCTAGTATATACTGGGCCCTATGTCACGTGGTATGGAATATTCCTTTGGCCAGCTGGGATCACCTGTCCCAGCTGTGTATCCTCCCAGTTTCTTGTGCTCTCAGTCTCCTTCCTAATGGGATGGTGCAAGAAACTGAAAAGTCCTTGGCTTTACATAAACTCTTCTTACCAACAATTATAACAGCAGTGTGTAACCAACATTATTCACACCTTAAATCCAAAACACAGATATTAGGAAGAAAATTAACTCTATTGTAGCCAAAACCTATATAAACCTATGTATAACAGGTACACTATTCTAAATGGCATCTATTCGCTGAAGAGGAAAGTCAGACAATGCCTTCCCTCAGTCGAGAGGCCTTGCTACTCTTGGAGAAGTCCTGCATGCTATCCTCTACTGTGCTTCCCAGGTTTGCATACCCTTCAGAGGACGGGGGACCCCCACCAAAGGGCCCCGTGTCCAAGCAAGGGGCAATGAAAAGCATTGGAGAATGCGGGCATCGATCCCGCTGCCTCTCACATGCTAAGCGAGCGCTCTACCACTTGAGCTAATTCCCCACCCTGCAGCCTCTGCCTGAGGTCCTCTCCCCTCCCAGGCTCTCAGCCCTTCCCCAGGATGCCCTGCACCCAAAGCCTGGGCTGCCCAACAGCCTCACTCTCATACCACCAACTCATCCACTCATGTTCCTGCTGGAGGTGACTGCAGACAAGCCAAGTGGTCAGAATCACCTTCCCATGCCCAAGGGTTCACCTAAAAATGCCTTGGCTGGTTATCTCCCACAACTTAGGCAAGAGCTCATGATTGGGCAACTCATTATGGGGAATCGCCTGGGCAGGACCAAAAAAAGGCAATGATGCCACAGGGTGTGGGCCAGAGCCAAAAGAGCACTCCTTCGAGCCGGAGTTGAACCAGCGACCTAAGGATGGCCATGCAAGAGAGCCTACAGTCCTCCGCTCTACCAGCTGAGCTATCGAAGGAAGCGTGGGGACATGCCCAGGACCTCGCCCAGCACACACTCAGACACTACTTCCTGAGCCACAGGGCACCATCATGCCTCTATTGCCACATCCTGCTTCAAACAGCCTCAGCTCCAACATCACAGCACCTCGCTCAACACTTTAGCCCATCAATCATGCAAAACAACAACAGAAAGGCTCCATAAGCTTCTAGGACATAATTTTCTACAGATGGACTCTCCTCACGGCCACACAGAGTTTATCCATATCCTGCTGCATTTTCCCTTGATTCCCTTTCACTGTGCTGTCTTCAGCTCTCTTCTCAAGCACATGACATATATGTAGCCGTTCTACTCTGAAACCTCCTCTAAGTCAAAAGGTCATGTGTAAGCCCCCGGCAACTTCTCTTTCTATAGGCTGAATATATCCACTTTCCTCAGCCCACCCACACAAAGAAATCTTTCCATTCCTTGAGATTCTTGGTTGCCTTACAGAAGTTACTCTATTTCTTTGACTGCATTTCTGCATAGAAGATCTCAAAACCGGACACAGTACTCTATATGACATTTGATGTCTATCAAGCAAAGAGGGAGAAACCCCTGTTAAATTGCCATGCAGACCTGGGTGTCATCCTACTCTTTGCATTCTGGGTATGCTGTGAGCACCCACAGACCCTGACAAAGGGCCCTGTGTCCAGGCAATGGGCAATGAAAAGCATTGGAGAATGCGGGCATCGATCCCGCTGCCTCTCACATGCTAAGCGAGCGCTCTACCACTTGAGCTAATCCCCCACCCTGCAGCCACTGCCTGAGGTCCTCTCCTCTCCCAGGCACCCAGCCCTTCCCCAGGATGCCCTGCAGCAAAGTCTGAGCCTCCCGATGACCTCACTGTAATACCACCAACCCACCTACTCATGTTCCTGCTAGAGGTGACTGCAGACAAGCCAAGTGGTCAGAATCACCTTCCCATGCCCAAGGGTTCACCAAAAAATGCCTTGGCCACTTATCTTCCCAATCTCAGGCAAGAGCTGATGACTGGCAGATCATTATGGGGAGCCTCCTGGGCAGGACCAAAAAGCAGCAGTGCCAGTGCAGGATGTGGGCCAGAGCCAAAAGAGCACTCCTTCGAGCCAGAGTTGAACCAGCGACCTCAGGATGGCCATGCAAGGGAGCCTACAGTCCTCTGCTCTACCAGCTGAGCTATCAAAGGAACCCCATGATTCTGACACCTCAGACATTCATCACACACTCATCCAACCACTCCCTTGTATTTACATAGCTCTGCTCTGCAGGAAATAAGAAAGACTCACCTTATTTCACATTGCTTCTCAAGCCTACAACCCCTGGCCAGGACAGATACAACCATGGTGGCTCATTCAAAGCAATCATCCAGAACAGAAGGCACTATCACCATGGCAAGGCAAGGACAACTGCAAGCAAGGAAGTCACTGCAGAGGTCAGAGTGATGATAATGTCCAGTGACTGACAGGCAGGCCCAGACTGATAAGCCAGGGCTTAGGTCAATGAAGGACATTCATCTGAACAGCAGGTTTGGATCCAAGGTCACTGTGCTGTGATAGTGCTATGGCTGTGGCCATTACTGAGCTAGACACCAGGACTCCTGCTTTTTAACACAGAAAGAGACTGACGGCCCAGAATTGAACATAAAGAGAACTTCTGTGTTGATGGTTGGAGGTGGAAAACCCACATGAGGCCAGTGAGGGCCATTCAGGCCTAGTCAGGCACTTGATGCCCAGACAAGAGGTAATGGTCACCATGTGAGAGAGCCAGCAATCCTCCACTACACCAGCAGATACTGATAGACTGTCAGGGTCCTCTTTCTGCTCTGCCTCCATGATTGTGTTCTCAAAGCAGTCATCTTGAATAAGTCCTCAGGGCATCTCTCTGTCTACCTTCTCCTCCAAGCAGCCCTAAATGAGGGATCTCATCATCTTGTGCAAGACTTCAGCCATTCAGATCATGCCAGCCTCCTAGCATGGAGACTGCACAGCACTCCAGAGCAACATTCTTCTCCCACCTGGCTGACCTGAGGAGGTGTCAGGTCCCTAGAGAGTGGTCCTGGACCATTTGTTCAGGGATCGCCATAAAACGTCAGGTCCCCAGAGGGCAGTACTGGAAACAGCTAACATTCAGCATACCTTTGGGCTAAATTAAGGCAAAATGATTCCAAACGATCAATTAGAAAATTTCATTTATGGCAGCAGCAATTTAAACTTTAAACCTTATTATAAGTTGAATGGCCTATGGCAGCAATGATTTAAACTTTTCTGAACGGCCCATGGGAGCAGCAATTTAAACTTTTAAGAAGAGGAAGAGAAGAAAAAAGAGAACAAGGTAGACATAGAGGAAAAGATCCAGATCACCAGCCAAGGTTCCAGTGCTGCCTCTGGTTCAGTTCCTTAGGATGGTGGTTGCACACCCCATCCATCTCAGTTGCGCTATTTTATAAACTAGTCCTCATGCATGCACATTTTGTTATTCTCAAACTTTTCAGAGGGGTTTAGGGGGCCTTGTGGTTTCAATCCCCTTCACCCCTGTGCACCAGACAAGTGGAATGCTGCCTCATACCTGGTTTTGGAGATAGTTACCCTAGATAAGGAAGCTGGTCCGAGGAAAGTGTTATCTTCCATTGAAAGATGCTCTTTTCTAACTGCGCCCTATATCATTGGCATGGAACAGTCCTTTCCTCTGCTACCAAGGGTTTGAGACATTAACTCTTTTTAGGTTTTCATTCCCTCACAGAAGAGAAAGAAATGGAACCTCTGCTGCTTCAGTTGTGGCCTGTTGCTTTTCTTTCCTCCATCAATCACCACAATAAAAGGCTAACTGTTGAATCAATAACCTCCTGATAGGCATTCTGATAAATGATAAGTGCTTGCTTATCTCCCACACAGCCCTTTCTTCTTCAGGATCTGCACAAGGCCACACTCAATGACTTCTCGTCAAAGGGCAAGTGCACCTGCTTCCAAGTGTCCTGGAGGCCTCATTCTGAGTTCTTTGCACTTGGTCAATGTCTGTCTTATACATGGGGGCTCAAGGATGGGCACGATATTCTGGATCCTTTCCATCATGCTCACAACAAAGTGAGAGAATCCACTCCTTCAAATTCACAGTGCAGGTTACCATGGACATAATCCTAGATGCTGTTCTCCTCTTTGAAGCGCAAGTCCAGGTGAGAGGAATGAAAAGCATTGGAGAATGCGGGCATCGATCCCGCTGCCTCTCACATGCTAAGCGAGCGCTCTACCACTTGAGCTAATTCCCCACCCTGCAGCCTCTGCCTGAGGTCCTCTCCCCTCCCAGGCTCCCAGCCCTGCCCCAGGATGCCCTGCACCCAAAGCCTGAGCCCCCCTAATCAGCTTCAGTTTCACGATACCACCCACCCACTCACTTTCCTGTTGAAGGTGGCTGCGGACAACTCCAGGGCAGAATCACCATCTGTCACCAAGGGTTCACCCAAAAATGCCTTGGCTCATCATCTTCCCAAGGTCAGACAAGAACTCATGGCTGGGCAGCTCATTATGGGGAGTCCCCCCAGGCAGGACCAAAAAGCAGCAGTGCCAGTGCAGGATGTGGGCCAGAGCCAAAAGAGCACTCCTTCGAGCCAGAGTTGAACCAGCGACCTCAGGACGGCCATGCAAGGGAGCCTACAGTCCTCTGCTCTACCAGCTGAGCTATCGAAGGAAGCGTGGGGACATGCCCAGGACCTCGCCCAGCACACACTCAGACAACCATTGAGCTTTCATACCACCTCACATATACCTGCATGACACTGCCCAGGAGGAAAAAAGAAACACTTGCCTTAGACCCACATTGCCCAGAAAATCTCAAGTCCACAACACCAAACCAGGGCAGACCCAGCCATCGTGGCTCATTCCAGATAAGAGCAGAAGGCACCATCAGGCACTGCAAGCAAGGAAGTCACTGCAGAGGTCAGAATGATGATCATGTCCAGTGATTGCCAGGCAGGTCCAGACTGACAAGAGAGGGTTGAGGTCAAGCCAGAACATCCATCTGCACATCAGCACAAGCATCAAGAGTCTTTGTTGCTGGACATATCCAAACCTATGGGTCTAACTTAGCTAGTGACCAAGACTCTCGTGGTGCAGCATGGAAAGAGAGATTAATGTAAATAGAGCTCCTTGGCCCATGGGTGGAGATCGAGGTCAGTTCAGGGCCTTTCAGATGTATTAGGGCAGGCAGCACTGAGACAGATGTGATGAGTAGCCACAGAAGGGAGCCTACAGCCCTTGACTCCACCGCAGAGCTATGGAGGGACCCAAACAAGCTCTTCCTCTGTGACAGAGCAGTCAAAGCAATCAGCTTGGATGAGGCCTCAGGACATCTCTTTTCAAATGTCCTACAGCAGTGATGCCATGAAGATTTTTTGCCTTTTCTTTTATACCCGTGTTATACCTTTTTACAACTTCTGTATTTTTAGTGCTTTTTGCCTACATTCTTGGACTTGTTTGTCAAGCTAAGAGACTAAACATTTTAGAAACTTCGTAGCTAGGGATCAGTGTGCCCCAGACCCCAAGGTCCTCTCCAGAACACATTCTGTTAACTAAGATAGAACCATCCAGGGGAAGGTTCCTTGGGGAGGGGGGGCTCACTTGAGCCTCTCATTGGGGAATCTTTGATAGATATGCTAATTAGTAAAATCTATAATGTTATACTCGATCTTTTGGGGCATACTCAGCGGGGTGCATCTTGATGCATATGACCTGGATGTGTGCACCTAAGGATCCTTAAAATAAATACCAAGGTAAAATCCCTTTTCCCCTTCTAACCATGTATGACTCTTGATTTTAAGACCAGGAAAAGGCATCAGCAGCCTGAGCTCAAGGATCACTGCAGCTGACTCAAAGGTTCAGCCATTTATATTACATCAACCTCCCAGCATGGAGACTGCACAGCTCTCCAGGACACCCTTCTTCTCCTGCCTGTCTGACCCGAGGAGGGAAAAAATGGAATCTGTCCTGCTTCAGTTGTGGCCCACTGTGTCTCGTTCCTCTTCCCATCACAACACTAAAAGGCCTAACAGTTGAATCAATAACGTCATGACAGGCATTTGAAAGCTTCTGCTTATCTCACCCAAAGACTGCAGTTTGTGACCATCTGTCTTTCGTATATTACAATAGAATGTTTTGGGTTGAAAAGGACCTTTAAACATCATGTTGTCCATCTTTTCTGCTGTGGGCAAGAGCCTCTTTCACTTGATCAGATAGCTTAAAGGCCCATCCAACCAGACATGAACTTTTGCAGTGTTGGGGTATCTTCAAGTTCTCTGGGCCACCTATTCCAGTGCCTCACCACCATCATCATAAAGAATTTCTTTTTACATAATCTAAATCTACCTTTTTTAAAAAAAAAAACATTTCTGCTTGTTCTCTCACTATAAGGCCTGCTAAAGTTTTTTTGTCCTTCTTACAAGCCTTCTTTATGAATTGCAAGGTTGCTATTAGGTCTCCCTGGAGCCTTCTCTTCTCCAGGCTGAACAGTCCTACTCTCTCAGTCTGTCTTAACAGGAAAGGTGTTTCATCCCCCAGTCAGTTCTGTGTCCCTATTCTGGACCAGTTCTAACCATGTCTTTCTTATGCTGGGGAACCCATGGCTGGACACAGCACTCCAGGTGTGGTCTCACAAGAGTGTGATAGAGGGACAGAATAACCTCCCTCCACCTGCTGGCCACACTACTTCTGATGTAGTCCAGCATATGGTTGACTTTCTGGGCTACAAAGGTACACTACCAGCTTATGTCAAGTTTTTCACCCACCAGCACCTTGAAGTCTTCTTCACACATTTGCTCTCAATCCATTCATCCCTCAGCATGTACTGATACCAGTGATTGCCCTGACCCAGGTGCAGGACCTTGCACTTGGGCTTGTTTAGCTTAATGAAGTTCACATGGACCCACCCCTTGAGCTTTTTTGAGGTCCCTCTGGATGGAATATCTTCCCTCAGGCATATAATTGCACCGCACCCTGTGTCATCTGTAAACTTGCTGAGGGTGCACTCAATCCCACTCGCTATGGCATCATTGATGAAGATATTAAATAATATTAGTCCCAATACTGACCCTTGAGGGACACCACTTGATACTGTGTTTCACTTGAATATTGAGCTGGTGACTACAGTTCTTTGGATGTGGCCATCCAATCCATTCCTTATTCATTGAACAGTCCATCCATGAAAACCCTGTGTCTCCGACTTAGTGACAAGGATGTTGTCTTGGATGATGTCAAAGGCTTTAGCAAAGTCTAGGTAGATGACATCCATAGCTCATTCCTTGTCCACTGATGCAATCAGTCTATTGTAGAAGACCACTAGATTGGTCAGTCATGATTTGCGCTTGGTGAAGCCATGTTGGCTGTCTCTAAACACCTGTCTGTCTTCACATGTCTAGACATATCTCCCAGGAGGATCCGTTCTGTGATCTTAGCAGGGTGACTCTCACTGCTTGGGCGTTCCAGAGTCATTCTTTTACTGTACTTAAAAATTAGTTTGATATTTTGCTCTTCTCAATAATAGAGAACTTCACTTCAGGAGGCGTAAAGCTGGGCAAGGATATTGGTCTAATTCCAAGTAAATAGGAAGATTCAAATACCCCAGTCTACAGCCCTTGCTGCTCCTGGTACAGCCCCAGTTGCTGTAGTTATCAGTGCAGCCAGCTACAAATAGCTCCTAATAACACTGATGGGCAGAGGGACCCCTGACAAAGGGCCCTGTGTCCAAGCAATGGGCAATGAAAAGCATTGGAGAATGCGGGCATCGATCCCGCTGCCTCTCACATGCTAAGCGAGCGCTCTACCACTTGAGCTAATTCCCCACCCTGCAGCCTCTGCCTGAGGTCCTCTCCCCTCCCAGGCACTCAGCCCTTCCCCAGGATGCCCTGCACCCAAAGCCTGGGCTGCCCAACAGCCTCACTCTCATACCACCAACTCATCCACTCATGTTCCTGCTGGAGGTGACTGCAGACAAGCCAAGTGGTCAGAATCACCTTCCCATGCCCAAGGGTTCACCTAAAAATGCCTTGGCTGGTTATCTCCCACAACTTAGGCAAGAGCTCATGATTGGGCAACTCATTATGGGGAATCGCCTGGGCAGGACTAAAAAAAGGCAATGATGCCACAGGGTGTGGGCCAGAGCCAAAAGAGCACTCCTTCGAGCCGGAGTTGAACCAGCGACCTAAGGATGGCCATGCAAGGGAGCCTACAGTCCTCCGCTCTACCAGCTGAGCTATCGAAGGAAGCGTGGGGACATGCCCAGGACCTCGCCCAGCACACACTCAGACACTACTTCCTGAGCCACAGGGCACCATCATGCCTCTATTGCCACATCCTGCTTCAAACAGCCTCAGCTCCAACATCACAGCACCTCGCTCAACACTTTAGCCCATCAATCATGCAAAACAACAACAGAAAGGCTCCATAAGCTTCTAGGACATAATTTTCTACAGATGGACTCTCCTCACGGCCACACAGAGTTTATCCATATCCTGCTGCATTTTCCCTTGATTCCCTTTCACTGTGCTGTCTTTTGCTCTCTTCTCAAGCATAAGTCAAAACAAAATGACAGCCATTCCTCTGTTCTGTAACAGAGTGCTGGAATGTCATGTGTAAGTCGTCTGAACCTCTCTTTCTGCAAACTGAAAGCACCACTCTCCTCAGCCCATCCTTAAAGAGAATTCCTTGAGATTCCACTGAAGTTGCTCTATTCTACTGATGTCCTTTTCTGTACTTGGCTTGGTACTTGAGAACTGTCAAAGAGGGAGAAGATCAATTCTTCTGTCAAACTGCCCATGGTACTCTTGATACAGCCCTGGATGTCATTCTCCTCTGCAAATGCAGGGCACACCATAAATCTTCCCACAGCCTGCAGAGAATAGATGGATCCCTGACAAAGGGCCCTGTGTCCAGGCAAGGGAAATGAAAAGTGTTGGAGAATGCGGGCATCGATCCTGCTGCTTCTCACATGCTAAGCGAGCGCTCTACCACTTGAGCTAATTCCCCACCCTGCAGCCACTGCCTGAGGTCCTCTCCCCTCCCAGGCACCCAGCCCTTCCCCAGGATGCCCTGCACACAAAGCCTGAGGCCCCACAAAGATCTTCACTCTCACACTCGCTCACCTTCCTGTTGGAGGTGACCCCTGACAACTCCAGAGCTCAGAACCACCATGCCCTGCCCAAGGGTTCACCCAAAAACACCTTGTCTGGTCAACTTCCCAATGTCAGGCAAGAGCTCATGGCTGGACAGCCCTTTGAAGGGAAGCCTCCTGGGCATGACCAAAAGGCAGCAGTGCCAGTGCAGGGTGTGGGCCAGAGCCAAAAGAGCACTCCTTCGAGCCGGAGTTGAACTAGTGACCTAAGGATGGCCATGCAAGGGAGCCTACAGTCCTCCACTCTACCAGCTGAGCTATCGAAGGAAGCGTGGGGACATGTTGCTGAGATCCTCTGGCACTTCATAGTGTTATCATATTTCACACTATAGAACATATTTTCCTGCCTCCAAAATATTGCTAATTTAATCCAAAAGCACCCTCATCAGACCCACCCTGTATCAGAGTCTGGCCTGATCTCAATTTTCAGCCTAAGCCTCCCACTGACAGATATCTTGAGCTTATTTCACTGACTTCATTTCCATGAATGCCTTATCCATCTAAGGCACACTTATCCATCTTGTGGGATAGCTGTTTCTCTGTTTGATGTCACTTTTCTCTCCCAAACTTGCTTGCTGCTGTGGACGGCTGCAGTGGACAGTGATCCTAAAGTGGTGAAGGAGAAGGCCATTCACCATGAGAAAAATTTGAATGGACATAAACCCATGGTTTTGGCATAGGAAGTAGCCAACAAGCTCCTTTATTCATTTCACTCTCTACTTTTTTGTCTTCTTCCTTTTGCTCATAATGAACCCTGGTTATTACATAACTGGAAATGTCTCTTTTCCAGGACCTACAAGGAAGCTTCCATATAGCTGGTACTTTGTGTTATATCACATAGTTTTTGTCCTTACTTTAATTTTTTCTTGGGTTGGACCTAACAGAGTCCTTTGTCGCACTCATATGAATTGCACTGCTAGTAACTAGATCTCTTTCCGATTGCTGAATCATCTCCAATTAGTGTATGTCATCTCAGTGTGCAGAGAGCTGTTTTGGTAATGTACTCTTTTTAGAGAGAACAGTTGTCCCAAAATCAAAATAAGAACATAGATTATCTTTTGTTAATTGTTGAAAGTAATCCTGTTAGTAGTCTAAAACAATACTAGGTGAAGTAAGAGTGTAACTAATGTGTTCCGTCTTTTCAAAATTACAGTCTGTTCAAATTCTTATTTTTTATGAGATTGTTTGGGATGTGGGTCAGACAGAAGAAGTCTTCGGGTCTCTGGGAAAAGAAAGAAAGGCTGGAGATTGATTGTCCGATGCCTGCAAACACACGTGGGTTTTTGACAGTAGTACTTCTCCCTTTCTTTTCTTTTCTTTTTTTTTTCCTAATTGTTGGGGTTTGTTTTCAGGTAAGAAAAGGGATAGATAGCAGAATTTACTTAAATACTTGGATGGCACAAAATGTCATTAGTCATGCAAGACTTATCTTGTTTTTCCAGTTCTCATATTTAATGTTATATTGTGTTTAGGGCACATGTTAAACATGACCAAAACTTTGTGTTTAAGGTGCAATATGCACAGTATATTAAATATGACACTTATTCATGCCATTGGACATATATTTAAGGAGTTATTTATGACCTACGATTCTGTGACTTGAGTTCAACAGAATTGAAGAGATCGTTGGCAGAAGCTGTTCCCAGACTCATATCAGTCTTGATATTGGCAGAATATCTTCCAGGCAGGAACTGTCATCAGGAACAAAGCAGTTACTTTTTGCTGGAGGAGTAACCTATACTGGGGACTTCATAAGGAAATCAAGTAGGACTCTACTCTGAGGTTAAATTTGTTAGAAGAAGTGTAGGCACACTGCCTTCGCACCACAAATACTATTTTTGGTCATAGCAGTTATGGCTAGCTCTCAAAATATTTGGAGAGAATATTTACAGAATGGAACATAGCTTGGTTGTGATTGAATCAGCTGCATACACTACTACACCACTTTTGATGCCACTAGAGGTCAGCACTAGTCATTAAATAAATGTCCTGGAGACGTTGCAAGTTCCTCACAGGGAGTGGTGATTTTTGAAAAGGTATACTTCTATGCTTGTTTTGCAAGTGTGTGTGAGCTCACACTACCAGTGCTTCAACATAGTTGGACGTACACCCTTTCTTCTTGATGCTGTGCTTCCCTGTGCTGTGAACCAAGAGTCACACACTGCACTTTTCAAGCTGTACCTGTCCTCAAATGCCATAGCCCTGAGTACAGTCAGGGGGAAAGGCAGTGTCAAACCCTGTCCTAGTAAAGGCTTCCACCAGCATAAGCAGCCCAAACTGATTGACACTACTCCACTCTCACTACCACACAGGGATTACTGCATTGGCTCTGGGCACTCCAAGATAAGAAGGACATGGACCTGCTGGAGCAAGACCAGAGGAGGGATACGAGGGTGATCAGAGACATGGACCACCTCTCCTATGAAAACAGGCTGAGAGAGCTGGGGTTCTTTGGCCTGGCAAGAGAAGGCTCCAGGGAGACCTTAGAGCATCTTCTAGTACCTAAAGCAGTCATGTAAGAGCACTGGAAAGGGACTTTTTATTAGCACATGTAGTGATAGGACAAGGGGCAATGACTTTAAACTAAAAAGGACTATGTTTAGACTAGATGTTAGGAAGATATTCTTTACTGTAAGCGTCACGAGGCACTGAAACAGCTTGCTCAGGAAAGTTGTGGATGCCCCATCCCTGGAAGTCTTCAAGGACAAGCTAAATGGGGCTTTGAGCAAACTGGTCTAGTGAAAGTTGTCTGTTCCCGTGGTGAGGGGGCCAGACCTAGATTTAAGGTTCCTTCCAACCCCAACCATTCCATGATCCTATGAAAATAACCATTCTATGATCCTATGACAATCCCCTTTCACTTCTTTGAGGATTGTCTCAGAAGTGCAGCAGTGGGGAATGAGGCCCAAAGACAGGGACTGAAAAGCTATGATTAACTCATTATGCTTTCCCACCTTGTGCTTCAAAAAGATGCTTCCCTTCTACTGCAACTCCTAACTGCGTTCTCAATCATCACTGTCTGGGCTTCTGCAAACACAGACACTGTTTACAACATTTTAATATAGCTACTATTGATAGGCAATTGAACACAGAATTTCCTTTGCTATAAAGAATATAATGTTGCCTGCATAAGCACTGTGATCATCATGTTTCTAAACAACCTTTAAAAAATCTTTATCTTTGCTAAAACCTGCTAAATGATGCAAATGAGCTGGCAATCATAATGCAACAAATGCCTGTGATTTATTATCATGTTGCAATCTGTGCTTTCATCATATATCACTGTCTACTTTAACACAGTAGCTGACTAGGTATCAATACACAAAGTTCATTCTCAGTGTAATAGGCACACCTCTTTCACCAAAACTTTTATCTTTGGTTCCTTTGTGTCACTTTTCTTCCACTGAGTACATCAGAGCTGGAAAAAAGAAGGCTGAACATACAGTTCAGAATTATTACAACTCTATGAAAATATTTTTTGTAATGTTAAGTGTCTGTATACATGCACACATACAGATGACTTATCTTCCCTCTGGTTTTTTTTTGTTTGTGTCTCATGTTTAAGAAAATTGGCTCTGAAATATCATCCTGACAAGAATCCAGACAATCCAGAGGCCGCAGAAAAATTTAAAGAGATCAACAATGCTCATGCAACCCTGACTGATCTGTCCAAGCGAAACATATATGACAAGTATGGATCATTAGGGCTCTATGTGGCAGAACAGTTCGGTGAGGAAAATGTTAACACCTACTTCATGCTCTCAAGCTGGTGGGCAAAGGTAAGCTGTGACTTTCTTTTGGAAATCAAATGTTACAATGCATGCTGACAATTACATACACAAGGAACCCCCTGAAAAACATGATCTCTCCACAGGCTTGAGAAATAGTAAGATCTGACTCTAAACTAAAAACTTAATAAAACAATATTATCTGGAAAATTGACAGTGGCAGAATGTAACGTAAGTTCAGACTAGCACTAATATAGAAAGTTTTCTCTTTTTTTTAACCTGGTATATAGTCATAATACATGTTTTGTAACACTTTCAGACATTAATTAGATTTGAATCTAGTGCTCCAGGTTAATTTTGACTTTCTTTTCTGTAATGACTAAATAAAAATGACTCATTATTCAAAAAGAAGAAGTCCCATTTTATGTGACAACCAATTAATAAATTATTACCGTATAAATTTAGCTGTCCTTTTTGCTATATATAGCCCACAACATAAGTAAGCAATAATAATACATAACACTGTGATTATGGCATTATGTATGTGCGTTGGTGATGGAGTGAGAGAAAGGAGCTTGAAGAAAAGCTTAGAGGAGTGGAATGGAGGAAGAGAGTAGGAAAGGAGGAGAATCATACATCAAAACCCTGCATATTGCTCAAGGAAAAACACAAAATGGGCTGTTCTAGTCATGAAGGAAGGAGTTGGGTTCATTTGTTCCCTTATCACATTGGCGTCCTCTGATGTTTGCATATATCAAATTCCAGTGTTTCTGCAAATACAGAAATGCTACAGATATGCAACAAACAGAATCACAAATGTGCAAAATCCATGCAGTCCCCACCTGTTTCCAGCCACAGAAGCACAGGAAAGCACTCTGCTGGACCGTGCTGGAATACATAGGAAGATGATCTGTACTGTTTGAAGCAAGCACTCCATGACAGTTTTTATCTGAGAACTGTGGAACACAGATTTCTCTGTTCAGCAAGGAACAGGCCCGTGCTGCATTGCCCCACATTCCCCTTTTAAGCTGGGAAGTCACTTGGGTACTTTGGGGGTCTGAGAAACCATAATTTGTCTTCTGAAACAGGATGAGGCAGAAGCTCCTCAAATGCAGAACAGTGCATGAAACCAATGAATAAAGTACTGGTGTTTAAATTAAACTTGCAAAGCTGCTGCCCCTCAGAGGCTGGTTGGAAGCTGCCTGCTTGCAGCTGCTGTAGCTGACTCCTGCTGCAGGCCAGACACCCCACCAAAGCTGCTGTCATCTCCTGATGGATCATTCCCCCTTGTCTTTGCTGTCCACCCTCTCCTTCTGCCTCTTTGCCACAGTTAGGTGGCCTTAGCACTGAGAGGCCAACAGTGTTGACTCTTTTAACAGTTTTGACAAAAAAGATTTTCTTCACTATTTCTTTTTTTTTTTTAGCTTTTATTTTTCTTTTACTTGGTGATCTTTAATGGAGATTTTATGTAGTATAAAATCCTCTAGGGTCACAAAATCAGGTACAGAAATAACAACTGTGGCTTTGACTTATAAAGAGAGCAGTGGGGAGTACAGAAAGAAGCTAGTATGTCCCTAACAACTAAAGGACAAATGTGAGGATTGCTTCAAGCAAGCTGTATCCCAGAGGTGAGACAAACTATGCTGAGAGCAAAGTAATCATTGCTTCCTGGTTTTCAAGAATTTTGTAAAAAAATCCAAAACATGTATATAGAGACTAATTTGAGGATTATCACAGGTGGTCTCTCTATCTCTCCCGCAACCCACAATCTTGCCACCTCGAAAGTATAAAGAGGCCACCAAGTGGGGTTCTTTTGCAAGCTGAGCTCACTATTTCTCATTTCTTTTTAATTCATGCATGAATGTGGGGTCAGTTTGAAATTTTTGTATTGGTCATCATAATACTATTTGAGTCTGAGGAATCAGCTACAGATGACCTCTGGACTCCTGATTTCCTCCATTCTGGTGGAGGAGAGTAGGGACCACAACCTTCGCTTATTATCTTCCTCATTGACTGCAAACATTCCTCTTCCCAGCACATTCATATTGAGGAAATCTGACAGTTGCCAGGAGTTTTATCATTAGCAGTAAGGAAACTCAAACGAAAGGAGAAATGCAAAATGAAAATTACTGTTCTTTTTCAGAGTGCCAGACTTTTCAGCAGGCATATTAAACTGAGAACATAGAGACATGGGTAATGGGAACTCAAACTGCTTCTCCACTGGCAGGCATAGAGGTTGTTTGTTTAACTGTTTTAGCAAAAAACCAAGTCAACCTCTACCATGAAGACAGTTTATTGATGATATCAACAAACGGATTTTTGATTTACCAGCTATCATAATATAAGCACAGGAAATGTTGAAACATTAAAGGTATCATGAATAAACTCAATGTGTTTTCCCCTCTATATACTTTTATTCTGTCTTTTTTTTCATTCTGTATGTTGCAGTGATTTATTCTCCATTATGGCATAAATGATAAGCAGTCAGATAACTTACTTTAGGGATTATGGCACCGTTTTGGGTGTCTGTTAGAAAGAAACCATTTTAAGACAAAAAGTCAGAGTCCTTCTTTTCATTTAAAACCACCTTGCTCACTCTGGATACAATCTTATATTAATATTAGGTATATAAATAGTATTATTACCTTCAGAGATGCTCCAGTCTGCCCCCACTAACGTTAGCTCAGACATGCATACATAATAATATTATTTGCATAGCTCCATTGTCTAAGTTTGACAATATCCTGACATTTGTGCTTACTTTCTTCCTCAGCAGCATGTTGTCTTATGAATATAACAAATAGTTAGTAAAGGGCAGACTGTATAACTATAATGCTAAAGCCTGGCTGTACCTCCAATCCGTATGTACCTGGTGGCCACAAAGCTGTGCTGCTTTTACCTACACATTCAGAGAATCATAGAATGGTTTGGTTTGGAAGAGACCTTAAAGATCATCCAGTTCCAACCCTCCTGCCATGTGCAGTGAGACCTCCCACTAGATCAGAGATTGATTCAACCTGGTCTTGAACACCTCCAGCGATGGGGCACCCACAAGTTCTCAGGACAACTTGTTTCTGTGCCTCACCACCATCACAATGAAGAATTTGTTCATAATATCTAATCTAAATCTACCCTTTTTCCATTTATTTCTACATATCAGCTTTGATTTGCTTTCCAGGAATGTCACTGGCTTTCCTTTGCTCTTATACCACTACGTCCATGAAGACATGTCCATGGACCTTTCTTCTGTGTCACAAACATTTCCATGTAGTCCTGGAACTACTTTGGGTCAGGAGGCAGGTTGCTGCATTTCCCCATGGAGCACAGACTGGCAATGCCAGCCTAATTTCTCCCCTCCAACAGGTCCCATTGCTGTGATGCAGCACACACTTGAACATCTGTGAAGCTGTGCTGTGAACCCAGGCACTGACTTAGTCTGAGGGAAGAAAGCTCTGTAAATTTAAATTTTCTGGCTCTTGACTCTGACTGAGATCTCTGGTCTTGGCGCTAGGCAATTGTGTTGGCTCTCCTGAAGCCTCTATGCTTTACGCCATGAGGACAAGAGTAAGCAAAGGTGGGAACTTCTTGCTACCTGAGTCCCCACATGAAGAAACTGTAGTCCAAGGACTATAATTTAGGAGATGTCACCTGTGTGGTCCTGCACAGGCTAATGGGGAGAGAGGGAGACACCCACATTACGCAATTCAAATACTTTTATGGCTGAATCTCCCTCTGGAAGGGCTTTTAACTTCTCTTTGACTGTGTGGGGAGTCCACAGGGACTACAGTCCTAAACTGGATGCCTTAGTTCAGTACCCAAAGTTATGTGGAATGCAGCTGGGTCTGCTTCTTCTTCTCCCAGCTTTGTTATTGACAAGAGTTTGCCAGTAAATAAGTGTTTGCAAAAATGATCTTGGGCAAATGAGTCATTTAAAGATGGAAATGAGTCATTTTAAGGTGGGTGGGGTTTTGCATACTGCCTGGAGGGTTTTTCTGAGGGCCATCAGCCAAACAACAGACTTTAATACGTTGAGCATGTGGGGGCCTGTTGGTTGGTGTCTTCTTTGTGGATGTGGTCCTTAGTGACAAATAGGAGCTTGTGGGTGAGGAGGGTTTTGGAAGATCTGGCCCTTGTTCAGGCACTGGTACAGCAGGTGGACTCCTCTGAGTGGCAAGCACTTAGGAACCAGAGTTCCTCTGACAATCTTCCTTCAGCTGTAAGAGATAGCCACAAGTTTGAGGAAGGTCACTGCTGACAGGATTTTCGTCCTGCTGTGTTTAACCCAGGGCCTGTTTGCAGTGTGTGGTTTGCTGACGGGCTGCTACCTCTGCTGCTGCCTCTGCTGCTGCTTCAACTGCTGCTGTGGGAAGTGTAAACCGAAGGCACCCGAGGGGGAGCAGCAGGAGTTTTGTGTGTCTCCAGAAGATTTGGAAGAGCAAATTAAGAACGACATGGAAAGAGGTGTGTATTGTAGGGGCTTACCGTGTGGCAAAGCTGTTCAAAACAATCTTTAAAGCCTGTAGTCCAGATGTTCTGCTCACAATGCTGAGGCTGCTTCCAGACTTCAGTGGAGATATGCCAATTCACCCTAGCTAAGACCACAGCCCAGTGAACTTCCCAAGTTATGTATAAATGCAAAACCAAACTTATGGCGCTTACAACTAAATATCTCCTGAATCACTTATGAGACACTTGAACACTAAAAGCCTTAGGGCTTATTTTAAGGGGCAATGTTCACCCTGTAGCCCCCATGTCCATGTTCCTTCATTTCCTAGATCCTGTACTCATTCATTAGGCTCTACTGGACCGGTGCTTGTCATGTCTGATTTGCCCGAATAAGCTGTCATTCACACTTGACCTCTGTAAAATTTATCCCTGCTTGTGGTGGATATTGTATCCATTCAAGAAAAGGCTTCAAGAAAAGACGAGAATTTCTAACAGTAAGGTTGTGCAGTAACCCAAGAGGGTAAGCTCTCATGGGAACTACCATGGTCCTGTCCCTCTCCCATCCATCCCTCAAGCTGCTCACTCTCTTCTGCACTGGCAGTAGCAATACTGCTACCTTACCCAGGCCTTGGATAAAATCCAGGTGTAAACTAATACTCTCAAAAATGTGTGAAGTTCCTGGCCCATTTAATTCCCTGGTGCGCTTCATGGTGAAGTAGGCCAAGTGCTAACTTAGGGACAAGAGGAACAGGGAACTTAGGAGCCAGGAACATGGGCCTGTGGCAGCACAATGACCTTCGCAGCAGGTCACCCTCTTTCTTTGGCTTTGCTGCATTCCCCCAGCTGCACATTCAGGTTTTGGCTATGCCAAGGGAGGATGGTGGTGATTTCCTCATTTGGCACTAGTGTGGGATACATGCTTTGAACAAAGAACTCTGTCCTAATCTGCTCGAAGGTTTTGCGTTCATATGCAGGGGAAGTAGAAACATCTCAAACTGGATCAATATGTACAGGGTGAGAGATGCAATGACCCTTGCTCCAGCAATAAGAACCCAAGGTACCAGGGAAAGACTGAGGACACTTTTCAGTTGCAAATTTATATAAACTATGATTAAGATTATGGTTTTTTATGAGGAAGGACCCAAGAAGTCAGTCACTCTTTTTCTCTTCCATTGTTATGGAAGATCTTATATTGTTATATTCTTATGTTTATTATGCTTAAAATAGCACTTCCAGATTGCAAATGTCATGTTCCTTTAGCAGTAAGAAATTTTTCCCCACCAACTTTTCACACAAATTTACCCTTCCATAAATATGTAACAAAACACTTGTAGCAGTTGAAACAAATGCTATTTTTATAACTGTTATGCCAACGTGTTGGTGGTGTTTTTAAATTGATTTTGCCTAGAGGCATATCAAGGTAAACACAGCTTAAAAATTGATCATACTTATCAGTATCTGCAAAGGCAATAAAAACTATTAGTGAAAACTTTATAACCACAATGCCTTATTTGAGACAAATCTAAAAAATTCTATCACATTATGCACCTGAAAAGTGCAAATCTAAAATGGGTCTTACTCTTCATGAGTCTATGATACCAAAGCCAAGTCTGAAGTAGACGGATGGAACTTGGAAGAATCAGAATGCTTAATACCTGCCTGATTTGGTTTTTTTATTTTTAATTTGGCTTATTTTAAATTTTAGTTCTCCCTTAAAATCCAGCACAAAATTCCCCAGTCGCAGAAAAATAGTTGCTCCCTTCTTCTGGCACAGGTACCAGAAGGTATTGGTATTCTTTAAGTTTAGGCCCCCTTGACATACCTTTACTCCCACCGAGTCCCACTGAGACCAATTTTTAAAAAAAATTTAAAATGTTTAGCAAAGTACCAATCTGAAAAATTAACATAATGTGGAATTTCATGTTTTAAGTATTTGGAAAACAATATTAATGATATAGGTAGGGTCTGAAGAAAACTAGATCTTTATACCTTTCCTACTCTCCTCTTCAGTCTTGTTACATTTTCCTTCTAATCAAAACCAGCAAGCTTCAGTAAAGCAGAATTCACTTTATTTTAAAAGAGAGCAATGTATAAGAAATAAAAATAAAAGCTTTATAACAAAGGGTAACATGAGCATCTTTTCTGCAGCTGAAAGGAAAACAGACAATGCAGTTAGGAAAAAAATAAAAAAAAGAGTGACAACCAGATCAAAGTGAGCTTCCTCCCTTCCTTCTTCCCTTGTCACCCCAACTTCAGGCATGCTGGCCAGAAAGACACAGCTGACTTTTAGAATAGCAAAGATTGTGCATTTTTTAATGTTGGGCCATAGAAATTAATACTCATGCCTTCCTTTAGGTAAATAATAGAAATGCTCCTGTATGTAATTCAGAAACAAACTGCAATCACTTGTGCAGCAGATTTCATTTTGGAAGAGGAGATTCTATTAGGATCCAAATTCTTTCCATGCCTTCTGTGCACAGACTGAGCATTCTAGACAGTAATTAATTTCTTTGCTTCCTGCTATCCCCAGCATCTACATTATTGCTAACCAGAACTTTTTGGTGAGGTCAAAATGTAGATTTTCATGCTAAGGCCACTTTTCTGAGGAACGCAACATCAATAAAGCATCACAATTCCTGATGCTAAAAGCCTCTGAGAGTGAGTCCTTAAGCAGCTGTGCTCAGTGGGAGTTGCCTGGTGCTGGCTGCTCAAAAGAGTTCAGATTTAGACTTCAACTATCAAACTGACACAACCATAGTAATTTTTCAGTTCCTCACATTTCTCATTAACAAAATTAAGGTTTTACACAGTCAATTTCATTCCTCAAACTAATGTACCATTAAACATAATTATTAGTGAAAAAGAAAGAGGTGTGAGGCCAAAGATTCAGTGATCCATTCCCTAAAATGTAAGAGCAAAGTTAGTTGTCACTGAAACCAACACAATTATGCCAAAGGCTGCAAGTCTGTTGAAATGCTATTTCTCTAGAAAGAGAGAATTTCTAGGGGAATTTATATTCCTCTAGAAGGTTTTAGTCAAATAAATTTGACTAGTTCTAGTGCTCAGCTAGTTCCATGTCTCCCTTGACAGCATTGTTTTACAGCATGTACTTCCAGGGCTAACATGACCATAAGAACTAAAGGGAATTAGGGGTTTGCAAGCCCTGGCACATACTTAGCTTACAAGGATTTCTCCTCACAACTATTGATTTGTACCAGAAGGCTCTGACCTAACGCAGAGCAGAAGACTAAGAACTAAACGTTGTGTTTAATTATTTAAACATATTGAATAATAAGTTATTACATTTTAAACATGACATTTTTTAGTGTTCCAGATCAAGTGTGACATTAGAAAGGTGCTAAATAAGGTAATCTGTGGTATTGTGCCATGATGTTATGGGTAACCTGTCAAAATACACTGGCAGAGGGAAGTATCACTCGCTTGTCTGCAGCACAGACACGTGCAACACTTCATCACTTTCCCACACACATGGGGCAGGTTGACAGATTTTGCTTCCACTGAAGCTGATGGCAAAATTTTTGTTAACTTTTGTGTTCCCGGAGGAGGTGGCATTGGAATTTGGATTGCCTTTGTACCTCAGGCTGTAATGATGCACTCAAAGCAGTTTGGCAGGTCTGCTCCCTCCTATTCGGTTATCATCGTAAGAACAAAGCAAGGCATTTCTAGACCAACTTTTATTTTACAGAAAGTGAATTCTGGGAGAGAAAAAAAAAGAATAAAAGAACCTGAGTAGCAAAATACTTTCCCAACTCAGAAGCAATAAGTTTTTGTCACTTCATTGTCTCCTCCACACTCCATATGATACAAATGTAGGCGAACAGTGAGCAGGAGCTATCTATAGAAAGCAGTTTAAACTGTGAATTCTACCTCACCTCCATTCTGCAGCTTGCCATTAGCAGACTATATTTGTACAGTTTATTATGCCATGGGTCCTTGTTCTGCTAAAAAGCCCTATCATAAATCTTAGAAGGGTGCAAGCAGCAAAATGTTTGGTGAGGGTGCCAGCTAAGAGCTGTCTGCAGATCAGCTGGAGGCAATGCGACAGATTTGCAGTGGGTCCTGTTCTCCTATTGCACACCTGGGTATCACAGCAAAAAGAACTGCTAATCTCTGCCCTCCATCAACAATGAACAACTTCCAGCAAATGAACAACTTGGAGGCAGCAGTGGGTGGGAGAGAATGCCGCTCAGAAATCTAGAAAACACACAGCAACTTAAAAATGGATTGGAACTGCCAAACTAATATGAGCCTGAGCTGAGCTCCAAGCATTAATTACTCATATACTTTTAGAAGTTATGAAACACGTCTGTCTTTGACCTTGTGTCTAAATATGGAATTGCCCATACAGAGAAGTTGCTTGGCATTTAATCATTCTTGCTTTTCACCTTGACAGAGTAAAAGTTGTTCTACCCCCATTGAGTGGAAGCCGTATGGCATGCAATTAGATTGCTGCTCTGGGTTAAGTTACTCCTGTACATTACGTCTTTTGCCCATGATTCATCCCATGAACTGTCACGTAAACAGGAGGAAATGTCAGATGAGATTTTTTTCCTGAACATTTGGTCACTTGGCAAAAAAAGTAAAAATTTGTATTCAATTACTGTGAAGGCTGTGGTAGTATCAAGACAGACATAGTCCAGAGTTTTCATATGAAACACTTCGCTAAGATGGCTGAATCTGTAAAAGTCAATTTCTGAGACTTGAGTACTTCCCTCTGTCCAAAAAACTTGAGGGTTGGAAACAGGCCCAGGAGAAGGGCAACCAAACATTGTTCTTTATCAGATGGGACACAGTAGCCATCAAGGAACTCTGTAAAGACTTCACTTCTACTTTCCTCCACTCTACAACAAATGCATTTTTTATAGCTATATTGGAAAAGCAAACACAAAATCGCATGGAGTGAGAAAGTACACAGCAGTAAGGATTTATATAGTGATAATATGAAGTTTTGGTACTTCCAAATTCATTAAAATAGTAATTCCTAGAATCCTGTTGCATATACATTACATAGGACGTCAAGTTTAATTTAACATTTTTATTTAACTAGCTGGCTTTCAGGATATATGTGATTTCTCTCCTCTCAAGCGTATTACTATTACTGCTCATGCATTTTTTCCTTTTAACTCTCCTCTTTCTTTACTGTTAACTCTGCTTTTTTCAAGACTCATTTCTGTCCCATTCTCACAAACACCCTGAAGGTTAGTGCTTGCTGACTCACAACAGTGTTCATTATATTCAGCCATTTGTAGGAACAAGCACTTGCTATTAGAACAGGCAGGAACCTTTAGCCTGCAAGATCTGCAAAGCACCAGGCACAACAAATGTTCAGCTTAACAGCAGCAGCAATAGCCACCCAGAAATCTGCCATTATGTGAAAACAAGGAGTAAGAGCATTTGTAGACTCCGTGTGGGCAGTGCCACCTTGTTGGTACTCACACAGCTGTCTGTGAAACCAGATTAAGTTGCAACCAGAACAGCGAATGAAATGTTGTGGTGCTAACAAGAAATCTGACTTTGGTAGCAAGCGAAGGGTTCTTACAATAATTTTTGTCATCCTCTCCAATTTAGATGGAGAAACTCCTATAATGCTTCAGCCAACTAACGTAACTGAGAAGACACAACTGATTGGGGACAGCCATCGGAGCTATCTCACAGAGTCCTAGAGCAGGCGAGCGACTGTTGGTGCTTCTCACTGAGTCTCAACGTGAGAAAAAGCATGTGATGAGTTCTGCAGCCTGTGTCCATAGTTGTCTTTAAGCTAATCAAGAGTAACCTGAGAGCAATTTCCTACCAAGGCAGAATCTCCCTCTATGCTACCTCCAATAGGTTGATACCTGCACTGCGTATGGAAATACCTATGGCCTGTACAGAGCATGCTGGTCTCTCACGGCTTCAAATTGTCTTTCTCTCTAATAATATTCCCTTTGGTATAGTTGGTCTCCTCCCTGCCCTCAGCTGTAGTTTCACCTCCCAGACACAGTCTTGAGTCCCTTTATGGACACACTGGTTCTGCCTCTCCCTACCCCAAGAACAGCAGCAATTTTGCTGGATGTGAAACATTCCTGTGAGGGAGCCTCAGAAGTACTCTTTAGCAGGTCTCAGGGAGAAAGTTGGTGGCAAGATAGCTGAAGCTCTCCTTCCCAGAGAAGAAGTGCTCTTTGGAGGGCAGCTAGTGGCTTGCTGGGACCCAGCTCTGGCAATTACAAATTATAAATTATAAATTATAAATTATAAATCCTGAGCCAAGACAAAGTGCTAGGAGATTTTTCTGATGGTTGTTACAGTGCAGGTCACTCCAAATCCAGGAGCCTGATCCAGAAGTACACATAGTCTCTGTGTCTTCCCCTGCAAAAGCTGCAAACCAAAGCTGCTGCCCACGAGACAGTGGGCAAAGGCCATGGGGAGTGGAAATCTGATCCTGGGCTGTGCCAGAGCCTCTCTCCTCTTCCCACAGGCCTGTGGCAAAGCTCCTCCTTTTGGTTCCCAGCCAACAGCTTTCTGCCAGCTGGCTTATTCCACCATGCCCTTGGCTTCTAGCCCTACTGGCCTGCTGGCACTGGGCTGGGAGCCATCACACCAGCACAGGCACTGGGGCTGTGGGAGCAGCAAGGACTTGGCAGGGAAGGCAAGCAGCAAAGGAGTGACCGTCCTCCTCACCAGCTCATTGGGGTAAGACTGAATCCTCCCCTCTGTGCCAGGCACAGGGGCTTTAAGAGCACATGGCATGATTTTAAATAAAGAGGTAGGAATGAGGTATGTTCAGGTGTACCACTGTACAAATCAGTGGAGATACATATGGGTATGGCTAAAGGAAGCATGAAGAGCTTAGGCCACTAAGTTGTAAGAGCTAAAGGAATACCTCTTAGATCTTAAACTTAGCACTTCACTGATTTGACATGGTTGTTTAAGCCTGAGGCAGCTGAATTTCTCCTTATTGATCATTTTACATCATTGTCAGTTCTGTGTATTTGCTATTTTGGCATGCTGTGGTCTAAAGGGGGTCACAATGTTCCACTAAACTATACTGACTGGTGAATGTATAACTAGCCAAAAGTGTTACTCCCTTACTTAAAATTGGATCCCGCCATTGTGAAACATTATTACCTTCCTTCTATTCTCACCTTTGACATCAAACGTCATTCAGTGGCAGCTAAATATATGGGAAAAGAATGTGTTTTATAGAACCAGCTGTAACTCCAAAGTCAAGACATACTATTTGCAATGTTTCTTTAAAAGTCCCATAACACAGGGGTATTTTAAAGACCATTACTTCCTGTTCAGGTTATACATCTGTTGTCTGGGTGCAGGCACTGGGGACAGTGACTCACATTTGCAGTCAGAAATCACCCTGGCTTTCTGCTTCAGAAAAGAGGGAAGATTCTGGCATGGCCGGAGCTGGGCACAGGCACTCGCTTCTCTCCTACCCACGGGCTCCTCTTTGTCCTCAGTTGCAATGATTTTGGAAACCACTCCTATGTACATAACTCCAGACTGCCATTCTGCCTGCCCAGTGAGGATGTGCCCATCCAACCTCGTGGTCCCAGGAGAGGGGATTGGTGACACCATCCTGCCACTGAGGAGACATGGCCCCAGAGGCACGTCTTTCCAGTGGTAGCTGAGTGGTAGCCTCACATCTTCCCACCGGGGGGATGGGTCAGGCAGCACTGGGGTGCTGTGACATGGGCAGAGCACAGAGAGTGGGTATGTGCTGAGGACACCAGCACACACACTCCTCTTTTGGCTTTCTTCCCTATTCCCCTTTTCAAGGTGTTTCCTCTGGCATAGGATGTTATCCCCAAATGAAGGAGTAGGGAGAGCACATACTACATAATAAATCTGCAGGTGAAGTGATTTCCTAAGTTTCACTGTCTGGTAGAGAAATTTAGTGTGAAAATGTCCAAATGTTACCTAGTGACTATTTCCATCAGGGAGCTGAAAGAGGCACTGGGAGAAAAGTCTGGTGTAAAGCTACATGTTATACATGGAATCCTTTCCCATGTGAAATCCATCCTCCTGTTCCCACGGAAGTCACTAGGAATTGCACCCTTGATTTCAACAACAGCTACAGAGCAGGCCTAAAGCCAGGAAGGAAAAATTAAATCCCATATTAGCAAAAGCAACTGGGGAATTTTTTCACATGCAACACCTCTGAGGGGTGTAGAGGGCCAGAGCCAAAGTTCACCAAAATCAAGGAAATTATCTCCATGGGCTTGAGATGTACCACAAGTCATGTGATTCTTACTTACACTTTCTAAATGAGAGCTTTTTCTTGGGAAAGATTTATGACTCGATCTCACACTGTGAAGCAAAGACGGACAAGTTGCTTCATGTTTGCAAATCGCTTTTACAGACACAGGGTTCGATACAGAAGAGCCACAACACATTATCTCAGCAAAAAACCTCAGAACAAACCAGGGACCAAGCCTCTGAGGGGGTTGTCCAGGACTCAAACATCTGAGTGTCTGAACTCATGGTTTAATTTCAAATGGGAAACTTAGTTTTTAGAGTACCAGAGCATTTGTGTCTCTCACTGATGTGAAGATCAGGTATTCTGAGGACATGGGGAGAAAGGATGAACAAGGATTTCAGGACTTAGCTCTTCAATGTGATTTTACTCCTTTGTTTGCTTTTCAGAAAAGTTCCTAGCATGAACGTATGCTAACATGATCTGGTTTTGCGTACAGTTCAATTGCACACCCAGAAATCTTCTCAAAATGTACAGATTCACAGGCTTTTTCTCTGTTTTGCTACATTTATTTATATGTAAACTACCATGTATTCCAATCTACCTTGGCTGTCAACCACTCTGACTAATAAAGGTTGTATGTATGAACTGTAGCACTCCCTTTACCTTGCCACACTATCAACAACTTCATTCCAGTAACAGCTAGAGAAGCTGTTGAGACAGCTGTCCAAAGTTATGGCTTTGCACCCTGGCAAGTGTAAAATGGCAACTCAGGGTTTCCCCAAAGAGGAACTGGCTCTTGGATTGCAGCAGGTGTGCCTGCCCATGCAAAGCAGCCAGAGCCATAGCCGCACATTGCAAGTCCTTTAAATGCTTGTAAAAAAAATCATCAGTGTGATGAAGTGATGTAACGCGGTGGTTTTACTGGAATCACATATATATGGAACAATTTCCCCCAGCAAAAGGTGCGTGCAGAGAGTGGAACCATGATGCTGCTGAGGACAACAGCAGACATCCTGAGACATCTGGTCTGGCTTCTCCTTTCACTTTGAGAGATGAATGGGTACAGAGTTTTATTCAAGAGGACTCAGTCCTTTGTGCCAGTTTCACCCATCCCAGGGTTGGGAAGGCAGTAAGATGGGACAACTGCATGGTAGCCGACACCTATGGTAGATAGACACTGGTGAAGACATGCAATTTTCCACTAAGGGAGACAGTCAGTACATGCTAATCTTAGAATGAGTTGGGTAGGAAGGGACCTTAAATACCATTGAGTTCCAAGCCCCGGCCATGGGCAGGGATGCGCCCTGTCCAGCCTGGACTTGACCACTTCAGTTGGTTGGATAGGAAAATGTATTCCTTTTGTGGCAGTATGTATAGATAAAGCCTTATCCTGTAAAAGCAATGTCTAGACATTTGGGAGAGAGGAGAGGAGACCTGGAAAAATGACCCTCAGAATTTCAAAATCCTAATTAACTGCAATGAGACAAAGGGATCTCAGCAGGTATCCTCCTGCACTGACTTGCTTTGTGAGGGTTTGTGGCACGCTGGAGTATGAACACGCATATTGTTTTCCTTTAGAAATTCAGAAGGTGTTGGCAGTCCTGCATTAGGCACAGCATTCCCTGCTGCCGCGCTAACAGCCGCTCCTGAGAGCCAGCGAGACACAGCACACACTCTCGGTTTGCGAAGCGGCGAGAACTCTGCGAGAAAAGCAACTGTATCTGCAAAAGGTTGAAGAGGAATTGTTAAAAGCAGTTTGCATACGAGGGGGAGAAAAGTTTTAGCGTCTCCTTCGAGCCGGAATCGAACCAGCGACCTAAGGATTCCCGCGACGCGTTGACCGCTACAGTCCTCCGCTCTACCAGCTGAGCTATCGAAGGGACCTGCCACTCACGGCGCCGCCACGCAGCAAGACCGTAGCCGGCTCGCCCCGCGCATGCGCAGCACGCACCCCCTTCGAGCGGGCCTTAGCGCCGGTCGCGGGGCGGGGCGGGAACGCCGGGAGCGCCCCCTGCCGGCGGGGCGGGACGGGGCCCGGGCCGTGCGGGGCGAGCGGCGCCCTCGTTCTCGGCTATAGAGGAGAGCGGGGCGAGGCCGTGTCCGTGCGGGGCCAGTGGCGCAATGGATAACGCGTCTGACTACGGATCAGAAGATTGTAGGTTCGACTCCTGCCTGGCTCGTGCGTGTTTTTCCTGTTTTCCGTTCTCGGCCCGGGTCACGCCTTGGGGGGATAGTTTTCCATCTGATCTCACCTCGTGGCTTCTTTCCTCGTGTTTTTTCTCTTCTCTCTTCCATCTGGTCTCATCATCCTGACTTCGTCGGGAACTGTAGTGACAAGACAAGGAGTAACAGGTACAAAATGAGACAGGAAATTTAGGTTAGAGATTCGGAAGAAATTCTTTGCTGTGAGGCTGGTGAGACACTGCAACAGGTTTTCCAGGGAGGTTGTGGGGGTCCCAGTCCTGACAGTGTTCAAGGTCAGGCTGCAGCAGGCCTTGAGCAAGGCCTGATCAAGGCGAGCACCTCCTAGTGGGAGGTGTCCCTATCCATGACGGGGGCTTAGGACCAGATGATCTGTAAGGTCCCTTCCAACCCCTTAAAATTCTGTGATTCTGTGATTTAACCCCGTTTGTCTGCCTGGAAGTGTTGTGTTTCCCAAAGCAAAACACCACTGTAGGCTTAAATTTTTCGATTTTTTTCCCAAATTAACCCGATTAACACACCATTGCATTACACGGGGGCAAAACCTCCTGGCCCTAGGAGAGGAGCAGTGTACTCCACATTGGCCTGACACACACTATGGTTACTCTCACAGACGACATCAAAGAAAACAACCGGGAGGTCTCTGAAGGCAGCAAGCAACGCTGCTGTGATTAGGAATGTTGTTTACATTCTAATTATCCCTCAGTCTTGAGAACTGTGAGAACATCCTTGTTGTGCAGTTGCATGAAAAGCATGTGATTTTGCGACAAAACCCAAACATTTTTCATGTACATAAAGGCTATGCAGTGTGTAAAGAAGAGCTTGCAAGCAGGAGAGGCGAGGAAGGCATTCCCAATGATTAGATTTGAGAGCGTGCCACAGCTTCAGAGTAGCCAATTATCAAATCACAGAATGGTTTGGGTTGGAAGGGACCTTTAAAGGTCGTCTACTTCCAACCCTCCTGCAATGAGCAGGGACACTGGATATCTTCAACTCAATCAGGTTGCTCAGAGCCCCAGACCCTGGATGTTTTCAGGGAGGGGGCATTCACCACCTCTCTGGGCAACCACTTCATGAACATGGGGTTTCATGAACCCCACTGTAAAAAATTTCTTCCTTATATCCAGCCTGAGGCCACCCTCTTTCAGTTTAAAGCCATTACCCTTTGTCCTGTTACTTCGTGCCCTTGTAAAAAGTCCGTCTCCAGCTCTCTTGGAACTCCTTTAGGTACTGGAAAGTGCTCTGAGGTCTCCCTGGAGCCGTCTCTAGGCCGAACAACCCACGTTCTCTCAGCCTGACTTCACAAGAGAGTGCTCCTACCTCTGAGCACTTTGTGTCCCTCCTCTGGACTCGCTGCAAAAGTTCCATGTCTTTCCTGTGTGGAGGCCCGCGGAACTGGACACAGCAGTCTGTGGATTCAATTTTCCCAAAAAAAGGTGGCTCATGGCGTTATGAATAAATAACTGCGGTAGCTGAGGAGTGCTGCTAACACTCGGAAGCGATGTGTGCATGCTGTTGGGAAGGGCGCTGCTTTTGCTCCGCGATGCGGGGCTGCGCTAAAAAAATGAACGAGCCAGGCAGGAGTCGAACCTACAATCTTCTGATCCGTAGTCAGACGCGTTATCCATTGCGCCACTGGCCCCACACGAAGGCTCTGCCACGGTCGCCGCCCAATCACCGAGCCCTTTTCCCGCCGCTCGCCCCGCCGCAAGGACCGACGCTGCCAGGAGCATGCGCAGAGCCGCGCGCGGGGCGGGGCGGTGGCTTGTGCGGCCGCTGGGGGGCAGCGGGCAGGTCCCTTCGATAGCTCAGCTGGTAGAGCGGAGGACTGTAGAGGCCGCGCCCCGTGGGAATCCTTAGGTCGCTGGTTCGATTCCGGCTCGAAGGAGACGCTAAAATTTTTCTGGCCGCTGGGTGAGGGACCCGAGTGCGGCTTCGCTCCCTCTCAAGACTACGCTCCTAGAGCCGTTTCAAACACGTGTGGTACACAAGCAATTCACTTTTATTTTTTTCTTTTTCTTTTTTTTTTTTTTTCCTCGGGGGAAACAAAAAAAAGAAAATAACTCAAAGAGGTGGCTGCCCTGCAGTAAACACTGAAATCCGTGTTGCAGCAATGCTTTTGGAATGCTTTGTTGTTTTCCATAATAGTATTGGTTATTACCTTTAATAAAACTATAATTAATTATTATTTAATGAGATTTAATAACTAATATATTATCATAATCACGGAATTGCTAGGACTGGACGGGACCTCTGGAGACCCCTCTGCTGAGGTCGAGTCACCTAGAGCAGGTTCCACAGGAATGCATCCAGGTGTTTTGAATGTCTCCAGAGAGGGAGATTCCATGACCTCCCTGGGCAGCCTGTTCCAATGCTCTGCCACCCTCAGTGTAAGGAAGTTCTTCCTCATGCTGAGCTGGAATTTCTGGTGCTTTAGTTTATGGCCATTGCTCCTTGTCCTGTCACTGGCCACCGCTGAAAAGAGTCTGGCACCATCCTTGTGGCACCCACCTCTGAGATACTTATATGCCTTAATGAGTCCTCTCTCAATTTAATAATTTATATTTGGCATTCTCCTATGTGAAGCAAAAAAAAATAAGCATTTTTAGCTCACTTTTAGCTAGTTTTGTTAGATCTTTTTTTCCATGGTGATCCTTAGTGTTCAGCTCTGAACAGTCTCTCCTTGTTTTGCATGTTGCTTTATGTGATACCAAACAATCCATATTAACTGTGATGCCAGATAATCCTTATAAATGAGGGCTGTGAGCAGCCTGGCTGATAAGAGTGGATAGAAGTCCCCACAGTCTCTTGACTTAAGGCAACAGATATGATGTTTGGTCCTTTGGATGTGCCAAAAAGGGAGACATGGGATGTTCTAGCAGAATGTGGAGCAGAGGGAGAGGGGTCATAGAGGTCCTTATACAGAAGGGGTTTAATGCAGGCAAATGTAGGCTTGCTTAGGATGTAGTTAATAGGAGAGTCAGCACTCATACTCTGCTTTTTTCTCTCCTGTGTTCTATTGTTTCCTTTTTCCTTCTAGTCTTCTTTTCCATTACAGGTGCTACGTGGGGTGCAGAAAAACATGCTTGGCAACAGCTCCTGGCTTGGAGAGAGTAAACGTGTCTGAAAGTGTCCAAATCTGTCTGCATAGCAGGGGGAGAATGGAAGTGAAGTTTTCTCCTTCAACAGAACCCCGAGTGAGTCCTCTCTCTGTGTGGGAGTGTTTCTCTGAGGTAGATTTCAGATATGAGAGCAAGGAACCCCACTCTGTGGGAATATAGTACAAGCAAGATTATCAGCAGGGAAACGGATTTATGAAGTTCAGGAGTCAGACCTGCACACTGCTTCTCTTTGTGCATTACATCCCTGGCCACAGATACCTCTTTATTAATTAGTATGCTTTTGTTGATGTGTATGGACACACACACAGATATCAGCAACAACCTTTTCTCCCTTCTCTTCCATCATGGTGCAGTGTATCCCTCTCAGGAGTTCTCCCATGAGGAACCCAGGCATGAAAACCTGCCTTTTAGGGAACAGAGGCATCTTGGTGAGGACAAATTGAGAAAAGACATCCATTTCCTTAGCTGTCTGTTATCCACACAAGTTTGTATTCACTAGCAGTCAAATCTGAATCCACAGTCCAAAAGGACATCCCTGTGCCATTCCCTGGTGTGGGACAGGGCACAGACTCTATCCAGGGCCAAAGATTTATTTTATTCCCAAAATTCACCCCTTCCTATATAAACTTTTCCAAACTCCTTTGTTCCTTTTCACTGATTCAGTGGCAACTCTTTTCATTTCTCCTAAAGGATAGCTCAAAAATAAAAGCATACACAGACTTTCTTCTAGAGAAGCGATAATCTCCTTTCTCCCTCTATATCCATCTCTAAGACTTTTTTTCTCTCCCACCCACTCAGAAAGATTTGACATGAGTGCATTTCTGTGTAAGAGTGTAATACCCCTGAAGGAGAATGAAAGCCAGGAAAGAAAAAAAAACAAACCCAAAAACCCTCACAAAATGTAGGACTCAGGTCCTACAGGACTTACTTTATGCTAAGCAACTATTCTGCCTCTTGAGCTACAGCCTGTTACATTCATGTGACTGGCTCAGCTTCCCACTCTTCTAGGACATGCTCATGGATCTAAAGGTACTAAATGTTTTTCACTACAGTAGCAAACTGTTCAGTGATTGCTTGATGGTGTAACTCGTGAAATACTTCATTTAGGTGCAGGTTATTAGTGACAGTCACCTGCAAGTGCATGATTATATTCGTATCCAGCAAGGGCCAATAATGAGCTGTGTGGGTACAGTCTATTCAATCATTTGTATCACTTAATAATGAAAGATGCCAGAGATTATAAACACCCCAATCATACAACATTTCACTCTGATACACCGGGTTGATTATTGGAGTAGGGCACCTCAGGCAAACAGAGGGATGAGGTGTTTTTAAATAGCCTGATGTGTACAGGGGGGACTTCTGCTCCAACAGAAATGAAATTTTCAGGTCCTGTCTTGTATGAAAAGGTTCGTTTGTGTTTCAAACAAAAGCTGTCCCTTTTGCTGGAGAGAGTGAAAACAGAATAAATCTCATGGGAGTATGAGGGTAAAAAGTTTCAGTCTGCCTGAAGGATTTCAAAGGAAAGATGGTGAAAATGTTCCTGCACAACAAGGTGCTTCCTGATGCATTCAGTCTGAGATATGTGGCACATGCGTAGACAAGATGTTCTGCTGATTGCAAAGATGGGAAACCACTGGAAACAAGAGAACATTTTCCTGATTTCTTTAGTACCTGAAACTTTATTATTCCTTTACTGAGGTACTCTTTGTTGGTGAATCTATTTTGAATATTGTAAACACATGCTTCTTTTTGTACCTACTCTTCACGTGACCTAAGCGGGATTTCAGGGTCACCCAGCTATCACTCAGCTATCAGCAGCTCTCTCAGCTCTCATCCTGAGCACTTAGACATGATTCTTATCTCCTCAGGACATTCCCCTTCCCCATTTCAGCAGGAGGAGTTGGATAAATGAGCATCCTCCACGGTCAGCCAAGCTGGAGCATGACAGTGGAAAACTGGAAGATGCTCAGAATAGACTTGAATGTTGGAAGTTCCCAGTGGGATTGGGAAAGATCCATGTAATAAAATCTTTTCAGAAATAAGTCTGTTTGGAGGTGGAGTTGACCCAATTGAAAATTCCCAAGGATGCTGAGCAGGATGTGTGGGTATCAACATAAAGGAACACAAATTCACATCTCCAGCTTTTGAACCACTTGCTTTTTAAATTTTTTTTTATTATCCAAGCTTCCCAATTTTTCCTCCATCTATGCACAGGGGGGTAGGTGGGAACCTCAGGGAAGGTCAGGGTTAGGAAGGCAAGAAGGAGCATAAAACTGATAGCAGCAAGCCAGATAGGAGTCAAACCTACAATCTTCTGATCTGTAGTCAGATGCATTATCCATTGCACCACTGAGGCTACAAATTAGCACAGTCCTGGGTCCCCCCATAGGGACCCAGGGGATACCCCCACTGATGCCCGGCACCACCAAAATACAGAAGTTGCACAGTGAAAATCCCAATATCTGTGTCCAAGCTCCATATCTGATATTGCTCCACTGTGATGTGGAGAAAGCTGGAGCCAGAGCTGGGCATTCAGGCTAGTGGACCAATAAGGGAGTGAATACATGTAAGACCTAGGAATGAGAAGGGGTAATGCATCTCCAGAAGACACTTCTCCTTTCCTGACTATTGTCCAGGGGAGAGCACAGGGGCTGCAGCTGAAGGAAGGGACATTGCTTTGGATATTTGCACACAATGTTGTGGATATCACAGAGAACAAGCTGGCAACCCAGAGTGCTGGTAAGGTGCCCCAAGCTCTACGTGGAGTTTTACCACATCCTTTGGCAAGGAACAAGTCATTAGTATACAATTACACTGAAATCATACTTAATGCAAGACAGGTTAAGACAAAAAGAAAATAAAAACATATACTCACAGTTACCAAGACAGATAAACTTATAAAAGAGGTAGGTGGGGAAATGAGAGAAAACCAGGCTTCAGTTACTGGCTTTGAAGATTAAATCAGCACGGCTATTCCCTCATATCCAGGCATTTTGCTGCAGGCCCTCCTGACACAGTAAGGAGCAGACAGCCTACCTTCTTCCACACCTTATGCCTCAGGCTGTGTTGACCCAGAAGCTTTTCCTTGTGGGGGAGCAAAGCATTTCTCATGTTCTAAAAAATTTTCTGCTAAAACCCCAGATTCTTCTAATCCTAGAAGTTTCACCAATTTGGTATAAAGCTCTTCCTATTTCTTGCCTATTCAAGGGACAGGATGGCCCTTCCTCTTGGCAAAAATAAGAATGATTTCATTCCTTTAGCATTACCTGGCCAGCTAACAATACCTTGGCTCGAGTGCTAAGCCTGAGTGCTGTCATGGGAAAGGCACTGGCTTGATGTCTCAATGCCACCATTTTCTTTTTCTCTTTGTTTTTTTTTTCTTTGTAATAATGTAAACATCTCTTCCCTGCCTGCTATCATTCTGGTGGGCATACAGCGAAGTGTCTGAGCCTAGTCAGCCTTGGTTTGGAGGGGATGTGTCGCTTCAAGCCAGTTCTGGGAGTAGAAGCAAGGAGTGCAGTCCCTGCCTGCTCAAGCAGAGGCTGCTCCCTCGTTGATGGGATTTGTCTTTTCAGGGAGAGGGTGAGACAGACCACTCTTTCATGGACGAGGATAAAGGAGATGAAGATTGATGTGGGAAGGATGAGAAGCAGGTTGCTGTGGGCTGTGGTGCTGCAAAGTAGCAGAGGAGGTGGAGGTATTGTGCTGGGCTTGAGAACTCACTTTTAAAGGATTTGTTCAAGGCAGAGGACATCCTGAGACTTACTGCTGTGCATGCACACAGTCTCCTTCCTTACCCTGTTGTGGTGTCTTTTTTCCTTTACATCTTCCACTTCCCTCCGCAAACATTCTCCTGCCAGTCTTACAAAGTGGCCTCACACAGGGACCATGCTGAGATACCCATTAGCCAGCAGCCAGCACAGTTTCCTCCCTAAACTGGAAGGAAATGGTTCAGCACCTTTCTGCCCTCCTGCATGGCTCCTGTAGTATTTGGGGTGGAGGGAGGAGTGGGGACAACACCAGGCTGGGGTTGGAGACAAGAGACACTCCTGCCTCCCACATGCTGGCCATGCTTTCCTCAGAAAGCTGTAAAGTGAGGGAAAGGCTGAAAATGAGAACACCAAGATGAAGAAAGGTGGAGCTTCCTGCTGTCCACACTGGCTCCTTGAGATGCCCTATTTTTCAATTTTCATCTCCATGTATCTTGAGAGGTCAAGTGTAAAGAACATTTCACATGGGAGCATGTTAACAAGCCACCACAGAAAGGATGAGAGAGTTGGTGCCTTCCTCCTTCCTGACTGGATGACACCTGGCTTGTTAAAGAGACACGCTTCCCTGAAAGAGAATGATGCATGACTTCAGTTCTGGGAATGAGCAACCTGTCTGGACACATTCCAGGAGTCCAAGGAACTGTCTGTGAGACCTGACATATCAGGAGTAGCCCAGTGGATGCAATCTGAGACATTACATGCAGAGGAAGCTTCTAAGGAAGCATCGCTCCTCCTCAGGGCAATCGCTTGAATACCTGATGATGGGTGAGAGGTCTTGCCAATTTAGATCAGCAAGGATAGGAGCCTGTATAGTTTTTTTAAAGTATTCCATAAATATAATCTATTTTCGATGGATATTAATGGATTTTTCATGGATGAATTATTTTATTTCCATTCTTACTTCATTTCTTCTGGATTAAGTGGGATTTCAGTGTTACTGATTGCCCACTGACGTTGCTGGCTGAAGGTGACAGTGAACTGTTACCCTGTGGCCACCTAGCTCATGTCAGGCTCCTTGCCATGTTCTCTGGAGTGCTAAAGGTTAGTAATAGCCATGCCTGCCCCATTTTGGCTACAGGAATGAGGTCCCTGGTGAGTACCTCTGGTGAAGGTCAGGGATGGCAGAGGCATCCTCTGCTGGCAAAAGCAGCTGTGGACACAGGTGTGAAATGGGACATGGGAGTCTGGGCATGACTCCTGATGTTCCTCAAAGTGTCTGTCAGGGGTCCAATAAGAAGTTTAGTGGTGAGTAGAAATCTTCCTCCCTGTGCCAAAATCCCTCTCCTTTGAGCTGGAATTAGAACCAGTGACTAAGGATTACTCTGAAAGCACTGCAGCTATCTACCCTGGGAATTGAGATATCAAAAGATGAGAGATGCAGACCTGAGAGAAACTCCCAGAAGAATCCTGCAGCAGCCCCAGTCCCAGCAGCATGATGGCAAGTAGCAGACGCATCACTGTGGGATATGGGGAACCAAGGCCTAAAAGGTGCCTTGAATACAAATTTCTGCACAAAACAATGCTGCTGCAAAGCTTTTGGCTCACTGTGAAGTGCTTTATAGCACTGAATAGTGCTTTATAGCACTATTTCTTTGGCTATTTCCAAGGCCATACTACATGGATAACTGGAAGAGGTGTGATTTGTAGTCTACTCTTACATAAATCTATTATCACCCCTCTCATGTTTGCATTACATGCTTTGGAATTATCAGAAGCAGCAGAACAAGTCTGTGTCCTGCTCCAGCTTGTCACCTCTTACCTAAGGATTCCCTGAAGTAAGACTCTCTGCACACCTGCAACAGGATAGAGATGAGGGGAGCTGACCCCTCAACATTATAAAAAATGCAACACAATGACATGAGGATGCAAAATTTGCAATAAGCAGATCCATCAGAGGCTCTGTCTTTACAGCACCTCTCCTTTCTTTCAGGTTTCATTAGCAATGCAGCTCTAAATGCTGTGACAATAGAAATGCACAGCAGCTCTGGTCCTGATCTATGCTCTGCTTTGCCACCACATCCCTGCCCTCCCTGCGCCCTGCATATGCCTGTTCTCTCCCCGACTTGTCTTCTCCTGGTCCAAAGGGTGGCAGTGACAGGGGATGTGGGGTCAGTGGTACCCTGTTTTCCCAGCTTCTTGACCACAGCTGTGGGACAAAGGAGCACATTCGGGTCCACAGAAGCACCCCTTCCCTTATATCCAGTGCTGGAGCAGCCTCCCTCAGTGCTGATGGGTGGAGTCACGGGGGGTCACCCTCCAGGCTGATGACAGGCTCTGTTGGCTGCGTCAGGGGGAGAATTTTGGAAGGAGAGGAAGACAGCCAGCCCCAACTCTTTGTCTCCCACCCAGATCATGGTATCAGACTATTATGGTGCTGTCTATTGCCATGAACTATTGGTTCATATTGCCCAATCCTGACTGCACAGGGTAGAACTGCATAGTGAGAGATATGCATGCTCAGTCAGCACAGGCAAAACACAGATCTTACTGCAGAGCTGCACCCTCCATGGCAACGTCAAGGGCATTTAAGAGACACACAAATCTGAGTTATTGTAGGAGCTTGGGTGGGTTGGCAGACGGGGTGGACGGAGACGAGAGATCTCTGAAGTCAGATCTTGGAACATGCGGTTTATTGCAAAGGGCGTGGGTACAGGGGCACTGCTTAGAGCTGCCAGCCTCAGCTCAGAGCAGGCCCAAGAGAGTAAGAGTGTAAACGTAAGAGCAAGTAGGTAAGAGCGGAGTAAGAGTGAGCAAAGAGGAAGTAAGTAAGAGAGTAGTAAGTAAAAGGCCGAAGTTCTCGTTACAATACAATAAATCGTCTTCTGTACTGAATATTCTAATTGTCACTAACCAATCTAATACAAGATACAAATCCTATAGCATTTACATACAGCCTATAAGAGTTCTTATATTACCATAGAGTGTTACATCTTAACTTCTAAAAACTACTCTTTGGACCCCTTCTGCTGAGCTAGTAGGGTCTGCTCTGACCCTTGGACCTGCTTGCAAGCAGAGGGTATTGTTCAATCGAAAGGGGATTACCTTCAGTCGGCCATACCATTGTTTTCCAGTTGTTCAGTAACTAAGACTTGGTATCTCAAAGGTGGCCTTCATTTCGATGTCGCTTATAGTTCTCATATTCCCAAAATCTTTTGTCAGGCAATCATATTTATAAGGCTTTCCTGTTTCATCTTCCCCAACAAGTTATTCTATGGTGAAAGGACTTGCTGTACACCCTTTCTTCCCTTGCATTCCCTAAACTCCACCAGAATCAGAAGGGCTGACTCCTAGGATACGGCCTGGTGTGGGGAGAGGGTGATGCAACACCACGTGTGTGGACATGGACCGACATGCTTGAGATGCTTCCTGAAGTGATAATTCAAAAGGATGTTAATGTAGTAAACTGCTGCTTGGTACAATAAAACACAATGTCACAGTGGATGGCATTCCTGATAGCTAAAAGTGCCTGGCTTGAAGGCTTTTCTAGTTGTTTTCCTTGCAAATGCCTGCATCTCTCTATCGTATGTTGTGCTCCCCTATGCTCACAAAAATCCCATGTGAAGGAGTGGGGGAAAGAACTTGGCTGGAAAATGGCCAAAAGGGAAACTTGTTCTTCTTATCTGACTTTGAAAAGGAAAAAAAAAGGCATTGGTACTCAGGAATGAAGAGTCATGCTGGTTTTGCTGTGTGCCTTGAGAGCATTTGCAGGGCAAAGGAACATATAAAAAGAAAACAGAAGAATTTAAAAAAAAACCCAAAGAACATTTGTTACTTCTGACACCAGTCACTTGATAAACAGACACTTCACTGGTTCTGGTAGCAACTTACTGTGTGAAAACCTTCCCCCACACAGAATTTTTGTTTAGCTGTAATACAGAAATATTTGACCCTTTATCTTCAAGCACTGAATCTCTATTCCATCCTGAAGGAATGACCCTCAAGATGGGGGTGGATGAAAACATAACCTAGACCATCCTGGGGAGCTGGGATGGAGTCTCAGCAGGTCTCTGATGTGGTATAAAGTCTGTGTTGAGTATAAACTTAAAATCAGTCTCTCCTTTGAGCTACAGACCTGAGCATTGCCCTGGAAAAAAAGATATCCACAGTCCTCTGCTCTGCCAGCTGAGCAATGGAGAGCATACTGAAATAGTATCAAGAGTGGCTTATGTCAAGCAGACCAAGGCTAGGGAGAAACCTGACACTGGGACAGGGCTGTGAACTGATGAGCTGAGGCCAGCTGGGAAGCCTGAGCTGGATCTGTGCTGTGAAACACAAGTCCCTCTCTACTGAACATCACTCTCCTTTCCTACTGACAGAGCTGGGGCTGCAGCAGCTGGGTTTGGAGAGCTATGGCCTGTTAAGTCCAGAGCAGAAATCAGATCTGTCACCCAGTCAAAATTCCTGTTGTTAAACCTCTGCAATACCCTTTTCCTTAAATTCTCGTATGCTTAGGAGGCCCCCTAGCACTGCCCCTGCTGTGCCACCTCTGTTCATCCCCACTACCACAGCACCAACTCCTGCACTGCTAACCCAGAATCAAACATCCCTGTTATTCCACAAAATGCAGGTGCCTGGGGAGGATCCACCATTCCTACCTTTCTGCTAGTAAGGGAGACATCTAGCCATGATTTACAAACAGGCTCTTATGGGATGCTGTGATAGCAAAGTAGAGGAGAAAGGGTCAGGGGTGCATTTGAATAGCAGAGGGTTGTGTTAAAGTAGTAATGTACTTGGTTGCTTACTCTCCAAAAAGAGGTAGGATTTTCCCACTTTTCTAACTGGTGTGCTCTCCCCTTCTTCTAACTGCTTTTGTTTAACTGACATCCTTTCTTCCTTCTTGTCTCATTTTCACTGCAGGGTATGTTTGGGGGTGTGGAAAAGCAAGCCCATTCCTGTTATCGGTGAAACTTGTCCCTAGACCTGGAAAGGACCTATTTTTAGGTAGGCAGTAGTGCAACCCTATTCCTTTCCCACATGCAATACTTCCTCCAGTCCTTTGTGCGGGAGCTTGGGGTGGGTTCGGACGGTCGGGACGGACGGAGATGAGAGATCTCTGAAGTCAGATCTTGGAACATGCGGTTTATTGCAAAGGGCGTGGGTACAGGGGCACTGCTTAGAGCTGCCAACTGCAGCTCGGAGCAGGCCCAAGAGAGCAAGAGTGTAAGCAAGTAAGTAGAGAGAGAGAGAGAGAGAGTGGAGTGGAGTGAGAGAGGAATAAGAGTGTGTAAGAGTGTGAGTAAGAGTGTCTGAAGTCCTGGTTACAATACAATAAATCATCTTCTGTACTGAATATTCTAATTGTCACTAACCAATCTAATACAAGATACAAATCCTATAGCATTTACATACAGCCTATAAGAGTTCTTATATTACCATAGAGTGTTACATCTTAACTTCTAAAAACTACTCTTTGGACCCCTTCTGCTGATCTAGTAGGGTCTGCTCTGACCCTTGGACCTGCCTGCAAGCAGAGGGTATTGTTCAATCGAAAGGGGATTACCTTCAGTCGGCCATACCATTGTTTTCCAGTTGTTCAGTAACTAAGACTTGGTATTTCAAAAGTGGCTTTCATTTCGATGTTGCCTGTAGTTTTCATATTCCCAAAATCTTTTGTCTGGCAATCATATTTATAAGGCTTTCCTGTTTCATCTTCCCCAACACTTTGGACATACTTTTATGCCTTGGCTGTGAAATATGGATCTCTTTCTAGCAGTGATGTGTGGAGGGAAGGAGGGTTTGAGAATCTCTGGGTTTGTAAAGTTGAATGTAGCTTGGGGAGATGCTGAACTGTTCATCTCATGTTTGTTATCCTACAGCCGGTCTTTTCAGGCTCACTGATTTTGAGACTTTAGAAAATACAGTAATTGCAAGGAAGATGATAAATGCCTCATGTTAATCACCTTGCAGGGTCACCCTGCCTGCCTAAAGGGTTTGACCTGACCACTGTTTCTCATCCTGATCTTGAGGACTCTGAGGAAACCAGGACTTCCTTTTGGGAGGGCTTTGTTTCCCTGTGTCCCCGAAAGCTGGGTGGCAGGTTCATGCTGGCTTGCTGGCACTGCTGGAGGGCAGAAGGAAGCCAAAGGATCTTCCTTCTCCCAGGCAGACAGCTGGGGCAGTGACCCCATGTCTTGGTGTCGTGATGGCAAAACCATAGCATGCAGGAATGAGTCCTTGATGCAGTTTGTTAACAGACTCTCACTGTTTCAGGGTCTTTTAATCCAAATCTCTGAGGTTTGTCTGTTATAATTTATGTTGGTGCCACTGATTAATTTGGAACAGAATTTGTTATCTAGATCATATGCCCTTTTATCTCATGTTTCTCCCAGTTTGTTGCAAACTGTGGAAGGTCTGTGAGTGTGGATAAGTCTGGAGAAGGCTGCTTTTGATCACAGTTCAGCTCAGGGCAGTGTCCATCTTCTATTCAAAAGAAAAGGGCAGACATCATCCCTCTGGTCTTTGTAGCTTGTCCCTGAAATCTCATGTCCCGTACATTTGATGTGCTCCCAGTGACTCACCCTTGGAAATGCTTTGAGCTTTCCTCTTCTGCTGTGATTTCATATGTGCAAAAGGAACTTTCTGAAGATGTCATTATCTCCTGTGGTGGTCTTTGTTTTCTGGAGATCTGAAACCAACCCTCAGACTGTTTTTAGAAGGTTTCCAAATACTGACCGCATATGGCCTGTCATCACATATGAAGTACACAAAGACAAATATATATATATAGATATGTGTTGAGTGGAAAAAATGTCAGTCTCAAAAGGCAACTGTTTTTGAAAGCACTTGTGTCTGTTGCAAAGTTTCTCTTTGGCTGCATAAATTGAGTCACACACAAGGCTAGTCTCAGTATTTATCATGGAGTGTATATCGATCACAATAAAAGCATGAAATGCAAAATATCATTTGCAGTTTTCACTTGTATAGGTAGGAGGGCTTCATCTTATAGCTGGCTTGTCGGCTCAGTGCGTTGTTGCCAATGTAAGTGAAATCTGAGTCTCTGCAACATGCTGGCTGTAGGTGGGAATGCCGGTGCTTGCCACCTGCTCCCGAGGGACTGTTCATGGCAGGGGAAATGGGCACAGACAAAAGGTGAGATGGATGGAGATCCTCCCCTAGCCTCCCCGAGGGATGCTTGGCTAAAAATGCAAATCTTTTCAGCCAGAGCAACAAGCAGAGTTAGCAGTATGGGAAGAGGTGAAGGATGCATCATCATCTTGCCCTAAGTTTCACATTTGGGTGAGCAGAATTGGAGATAGCAACCTCATTTTTGTTAGGATGTTGTATTGCTCAGGCACCCACCAGCCCAGTCCTCTTCCAGCAGCTGGGCTATTATGGAAAGCCTGCAGGGGAGTCCCACCAGCCTCAGCAGTGTGGGGAGCTGCTGGAGGCAGTGGGGTGGGGGTGGGTGTTGATCCCTGCCGAGGGAATGATGAGCAGCTCCCATCTGCTTTAGGCGGCTGCCAGTGTAGAGGTCTGCCAACCCCTGGGCTGGGTGACGGGGTGCTTGCTCATCCCCAGGACAGGCAGAAGGTGAGGTGGCAGCAGGCCAAGGCACTGTCACTCCATGGACCGGGATGCTTCTCACCCCCCACCATGTCCAGGACAGGATGCCTGGACAAGGAGCCTGCTCCTTGCAGAGTGCGCTTTGTCTCTGCAGGCTCATTAGGGAAGCAAGTCATGTGGGAGCATATTTTTGACAGCATCCTCTGGCCAAAATATGATTTTTCTCTTTGTTTTCCAGTCATGCAAGAGAGCTACAGGACTGATTTTCTGAGTGATACACAAGAGCTTCACAGCTCTGGTACAAGATAAGAGGCTGCAGAGGGGAATTCTGTGAATGCAAAACCCAGAGATGTCATTATGGCATTGAAACCTGAACCTGGACATCGCTTAACCTCTCCTTCCTCCTCCAAATCTCTCTCCTAAACCCACCACTTTGCAGCCAGCTTTCCAGGTTCCAGGCCATCAGTCCACGGGCTGCAAGCTGTTACTTGGCTGCACAATAGAGGAGTTAGAGGTAATGTCTGTAAAAGCAAGCCTATCTTTAGGAATCAGTGTTCTGGTAGTGTCAACAAAGCCAGGTAGCACTCCCAGGCAGGCAATACTGAAAAAAAAAAGATTTCTTCTTGGTGATGGCAGGGAGACATCCAGAGTTTCTGTCTAGGAGGGGGGTTAAAACAAGTCCTCTTGCTCTTTGTTTGTCCCTTGAGAGATGGCTTGACTTGGTGACTCTTCAGAGGACAGCTGTGTGTGCTGGTGGTCTTCCCCTGCAGGAGTGGAAGGAGAGGAAGAGGAGGCGAGTGGGGCTGCCAGGGAGAGACAGGTGACGGCTGCCGGGGAGGGGCAGGCTCTTTCTCAGCGCAAGTTCTTTGAAGCTCATCCTGAGTAGTCCCTGCTGAAGACCATCTGCAGAATCTTCCCATTTCTCCTCAGTGTCTTGGACTTGGCTCTTCTCTTCTTCCTTATTGCAGAGTGGTTGTATAATGTGTGGCTTTCCTGGCACTTCTCATCCTGCCTTTGCAAGTGTGGTCAAGTCTCTGCATTTCTTTACCTATAATTTATTGCTGTGGTTCATAATACCTTGTCCGAAAAACCTGTACTAATTTTTCACATGTCTGGACTACGTATTCCTGCCAGAAAAATATTTCAGCCCAGGCCTGGTAGCAAAAGGTGGGTTTATCTTTGTTTTGTTGACTCCTCTTTTTGGTTGTGCTGTTTATTACCTGTTCCATGTTAGCATGCTTCAGCACACAGAAAGGGGAAAACCCGCAGCACACTGTCCCTCACCTTGTTGCCACCAGATGTCCTCTGCAGATGCATCAGATGTCCTGCTCAGCCAGTTAACAAAAGGCTTCTGGGGGTTACCACGTGTAGGTATAAACTCACCAGAATCACATCCCAGAGGCACATTACACCCTGAGAGGTTCATTCTTCAAAGAGCCAGCATATCTTTTTTTCATGCCATGAACACCTCCTTCCCTACATCAGCATATGCAGGTGTTTTTGTGTGCTGGCATTTCTAGCCCTCAGCTTTTTCCTCCAGAGTTTCTCTGTTTCTGCCTGTGCAATGAGGTGGAAGTTCCTGCCCTGCCAGATGAGGACGGCTTTCCTCATCTAATTCAGATCCCCTTATTGAAGCAGGTTTTGCTGTGCAAGGGGCAGCTGACTCAAAGTTAGGAGGGCAAGAATGAGGCATTCAGCTGACTCAAAGTTAGGAGGGCAAGAATGAGGCATTCAGATTCTTCCAGATGCAAAAGTCACCTCTGACCCAGCCATGGAGGGGAGGGAAAGAAGAGAAATATCTTCTTGCTGCTGCCAGGGAAGGCTCCCTGCCAGCCCTGCCAAAAGCCCCAGCTGTCTGCAGCTCAGCTGCCAGAGCAGCTTCTCCCACTGGACTCCAGGCTCTTGTCCACACCAGGCAGTCAAAGCAAAGGTGTGATTTCAAATGGGTTTAACTTAGCTATCGCTAATTTCCCATGAATACAAGACTTTAAAAAATCGATTTGTTTTTATGGGACTGCTGACAAATATGTGTAAGATTACACAGGGGAATTTCCAGCTCAGCGGGCTGCAAATGAATACAGGATTTCACTCAAACACTCAAGAAGCATGTGAGGCACTGAAAACAAAATAGTCAATAATACAGTTAATTTAATGTTATTAATTACAATTGCATGCAGAGGATAGTGTTCATTTTCATGCAGAAATCCTTGAAAACCTTCACTTTTGTATTTTCCTGAAGTGCACAGTTTCCAGGCTGGTGTTGCATGCAGATTGTGGGCCCTGCTTTAGAATTGGGGTCTGGCCTTGTATTCATAGGGCACTCACTCAGCTGCTCTCCTGCATTTCTCAGATGCAAGCCCTATACAGTCCTAAGGCAGTATAAACATTAGAGATTTCTACAAGAAACTTAACTGAGAAAGTATTGTAGTTATTGATTAAAAGAGAGGAAAATATTCTGATTACATGTACAGTATGGTGGCAAAGTGATTTTATACAGTAATGCAGGGACTTTGGCTTAAATTTGAGGATGAGATATTTATTGCTTGTACAGTTGTGTGATAAATTATTGGCAAGTAGAAGCACAGATGGCTTTCCCTTAAGATCAGGCATCACATGTCAGAAATTATCTGGGAAATTGTCATTTTAAAAATAACTCTGGAACAAGTGCCAAGCTGAAAGGGATATCAGTGTCTAATAAACAGATATAAACACAGCAGTGCCCAAAACTAAAATATATTTGAATTAAACTATCGGAGAGAGAGCATATACAATCAGTACCTATTCTATAGCAGCACAAATTAAAGCCTTTCACACAGTATTTCTTCAGTTTCCTGCTCATCAGGAAATTCAAATAATGTTTTTCATGCCTATTTAACCTGCCCATGGAGTTAATGGCATGAATAGTCATGCCATTATTTTTATGTTACAGACTAAAATCTTACCAGAAGAAACTTAAAGCACAGTTATAGGCAGGCAATTTTTTTTGTCTGGATTTCAAGGTGATGAGATGTTTACACCCTGAAGTGTTCAAGCTCCAGAGCAGCCATCGCTCCTATTGTCTTCTCCAGTAACCACGTGTACTTCACACCTTGGAAAGGTAGGATCTTGGAGCCTGCCAAAATACATGGGCAAAATTACATCCTGCTCTCATGGCCACCACTGCTCGCTCACAGCAGAGCATTTATTAGGCTGCAGGATGTGGCTGAGCAGGCTGGAGCAGCCCTTCGCTCTCCATTGACCTGCAAAGATAAGGAAAGGGAGTGGAAGGCCTTTGCTTATCACTCCCCCAACTCCTCAAGGGGTGAAGGCTGCCATGTGTGAGTGAGGAGAACCAGGGCCTCTGCGGCCTCCCCCCCTCCCCGGCAGCCGTCACCTGTCCCAGCCTGTCCTGCTCTCACGCGCATATATGGGCACAGCAGGACGGCAGCTCGTGACGCAGCGCTGCTAAAAACAGCCCCGGCTGTGCTCGGCCCCTCGTTCAAACAATGTCCTCCGGCCCGAGCAACCCAGAGAGCTTCTGATCGCAGCACAGCCTTGGACTTATTTCAAGGGAAATTAACCCCGAAACCTTTCCACAAGGCCGTGGCCCTGAGCATATGCTCCAGGAAAAGCTAGGGATGAGCACCTCCCTGAGCTACAAGTCGTTCTCCAAAGAGCAGCAAACTATGGATAACCTGGAGAAACAGCTGATCTGCCCCATCTGCTTGGAGATGTTCACCAAGCCAGTGGTGATCCTGCCCTGCCAGCACAACCTCTGTCGGAAGTGCGCCAGTGACATCTTCCAGGTAGGTTTGTTCCCACAGAGGTCTGCTTTCCAAGCAGCACTGGTTGGAATGAATGGCAAAGTAGGTTTTTTCCATGTTTTGGTAGACTAATTTTCAGAGTTGGTGAGATAGGGTGGGGGGAATGATTTAAGGCCAAAGTTGATGTGTCCGGGGGCCAGGGCTGAGCTCACAGCAGGTGAAAGTGCCACCTGTTGGCTGTGGTGACATGGTGAAGTGTGAGCTGAGGGACTGGCCCCTCGCCCAGCAGTCGCCAGGTGCTTTCCCAGGGGTGACTTTTTGGAATTACCCTCTCACTGGGTGTAGTGACAAATGGTTTCCTACCATTTGGTGCTTTTGGAAGAGGCTTTCATGGTTTTTCACGGCCGTACCCGCCTCTCCTTGTGCTGCTTGGCAAAACAGGCCTCCAACCCCTATCTGCCGACCAGGGGAGGTACAACTGTGGCGTCGGGAGGCCGCTTCCGCTGTCCCTCCTGCAGGCACGAGGTGGTCCTGGACCGACACGGCGTGTACGGGCTGCAGAGGAACCTGCTGGTGGAGAACATCATCGACATCTACAAGCAGGAGTCCACAAGGTAACAAGGGAATGTGTGTATTTCAGAGGGCATAGTTGAGGTTGCTTTAGTCATTTCGCCTCTCAGAAAAGCAGAAAGGGATCATGCTGCCATGCCTGACTGTCTGCTGCACAATGAAGTCAGCTCCCACTGAGGACAGAAAACTGTATTCAAATAGATGCTGAGCTTCCCTGTTTCCACTTACACCAGGGGATTGGGCCATGCTTATTCACATAAGCAACACTTACATGTGCGAGCAAGGCCCTGGAGGTCAGCACAGCTACTCGCATGATTAAGGGAAAAGTATCTTAGTTAACATCATTTATTGCAAAAACGGTTCTGATAATTCTTATTTGTCTTTAACCTCTGTGTTCTCATGCTAAAGAAGGGAAAGGATTTCAAATCTTGTTAGAAAATCCTGAGGTACAGACAGTGCAAACAAGAAGCAAACTGAATTTCACACAAAAGGTACCATGTATCATAATGCCAAATGAAAATTCCGTTAAAAATATCTCCATTCCTGTCAGCTTGGGATGTGAACTTATGAAATCAAGTTTTATTTAGGAATCCATAAAAGAGAAGAAACAGCCAGAAACAATATGTATCAGAGCTGTGTGGCTGTGTGCAAGAACCAAGACCTCAGGGCAGAGGAATGGGTTAATTCTAAAAAGTAAGATTACCCCTAAATGGTAATTTCTTGCATTTGATGTGTAATTGATCCAGAAACAGAAAAATGTTTTCTCATCTCTATTTCCCTGGAATGGGTTGGATACATGGTACCACTGTGGAGAACTCAGCAGGGGGGAAGGTGAAGGAAATAATCTTCTCCACCTGCTCTTATGAGACCCCACCTGGAGTCCTGCATCCAGCTCTGGAGTCCTTAGCACAGGAAAGACATGGACCTGCTGGAGTGAGTCCAGAGAAGGGATGCAAAGATGCTCAGAGGGCTTGAGCATCTCTCCTCTGAAAGAGTTGGGGTTGTTCAATCTGGAGAAGAGAAGGCTCTCAGAGACCTTAGAGCACCTTCTAGTACCTATAGAGGGCTTACAAGAGAGCTAGAGAGGGACTTTTGACAAGGGCATGTAGTGATAGGACAAGGGTGAATGGCTTTAAACTGAAAGAGAATATATTTAGATTAGATATAGAAAGAAATTCTTCACTCTGAGGGTGGTGAGGCACTTGCACAGGTTGCCCAGAGAGGTTGTGGATGCTCCATCCCTGGCATCCTGGATGGATGGGGCTTCACACAAGCTGGGCTAGTGAAACGTGTCCCTGCCCAAGGTAGAGACGTTGGAACTAGATGACCTCTCAGGTCCTTTCCAACCCAAACCATTTTAATAATTCTGTGATTCTATCATGAAGTTAACCTGGTCCCAGGCCACCAAGCAAGGAGCTCTCACCCAGGGAAGCTGTTTTTTGTCACCAGCATGAATCCTTAGAGTTGGTTTTGTATGGCAAGGTGTTTTGTTCACCTGGAAGGTGTAATTCTGGCCGCGCTCCCCGACAGTCTTCTGATTCCACTGCAACAAGGAGCTGGGTTCCCCAGGGTCAGTGAGGTAGCATCACTGGTGCAGGTGGACACAACCATCAGAACCCAGTCCCTGGGATGGCTGAGGATGCCTCCTCCAGCAGAGGAGGACAGTCACCAGCAGAGAGAACATTTTGGAGCCTGACAGTGACTTTGGCTGTTTGAATTTCTCTGAGGACTGCTGCAGCTGGGCATAGGTTGGAGCTCCAAAGCACTGGAGGGCACAAAGTTGGCTTAAAATTGTCCTTTCTGCTGCCCTTTGCGCTCAGTGCCAAGCAGAGGTCAGCTACCCCTGTGTGTGTCATGATACTCAAATATTATTTTAGTCAGGAAAATCTCAGAGGAAATGAATCAACAAAGCTGCAATGGTGGACTTTGCTTTTGGCCAAATAAGCTGGACATGTATGGCCTCATGTCTTCCTTGGTTTTGTTTTTTTTTAGATCACAGTTGTATTTAACTCAAAAAAAAAAAAAAGCTCCTTTTCCCCATGTAGTTCATGGGAATTTGGAACAAAATACAGTTAAACAGAAATGTAATAGATTCAGTAGATTTTTCTTTTAATTCCATGAAAGTAAAACACATAATGAATAAAACAGGAGAATAGAAAAAAATAAAATATGAACATACATTTGCCTATATATTTGCCCAAAAGATTTGTTTATTTAATCTGTTAAGGTGCTTATTTAACCTTCACATATGTCCTTAGAATGAAAGTCATTGTCAGGGTTACGCAGTAGCAGCAATGCATAGCAGCATTATCTAAACTATTTGGCCCTTTGTGGGCCTCAGCTGCTTATCTCCATCTGCCTAACATTCCTTGGGGTCCCCTGAGAGTGTGAGCAGATCTTTCATGGCTTTTCCCTGTGCTGTTCCACTGAAAGCAAAAAGTCAAGGGAAATCAAGTCTTCCCCACTTCTTCCTTTTGTACCAGCCTCTTCCATACTGACAACAGGGGTCTGGCAGAGATATATAGGAAGAAGGGTGAGATGTGATCTTTTCCTCCTTGTTCTTCCCAAGACAACTCTTCAAACTGGCAGCACCTGTGATTTCCAGACAGGAACCTCTTCCCCTCGAGTTCTCCTGTGGGTATAGTTCACTGTAACTGCATGTGCCAGAATGATGCCAGCTCCCATCTGCATTTCACATGAACTTAGAGTAAAGGGAGAATAAAGGGAGAGTAAAGGGAGCAAGCTTTGGCTCCTGCTTAGGCAAAAATAGCTTATTTCAAAAGTATTGGGGTGGTTTTTTTGTAATTGGATTTTCTATTTGAATTAAGGAATTGGGTTTTTTTTAATAAAAACTGGGGCAGGAGCTGGACTATGAGGTTGGGAGAGTCTGCCTGAGCCCTTATATGCAGCCCCTCCTATTACTAAGTATCACATCATATGGTCTTTTATCCCATTGCTCATCAAATTCCAGCTGATGGCAGCATAGCCTGTTGCCCAATTTAGAATGTGCTAGCAACACAAAGGAAGAATTCTTCAAGCAGGAGGTGGCTCATACAAAGCTTTGAAAGACAGCAAAGGACTGAAAACAGTGGAAATTGAGTTGGCTAAAAATTAAACCAGTCTTTGAAAATCTGTAGGCCACTGATCACCTAAACTATCTGAGGAACATCGGGATGCCTGCTGTCACCAGGAAAGGGTGGCAACAGGAGGTTGTGACTTTTTGTAAGATCTGGCAGGTTCTAATGATCTCAGCTGGCTATTCCAGATCAAAAGGTGCTTTGGGCTTTGTTACCAGCTGAATCCTGATCAGGGTGGGTCAAGCACTCTTTCTGCCTTGCACTTACCAGGGAGAGCCTGAGGAACAGGCTGTCCCCACAGCCCTGAGCATGGATGGAGCAGAGTGTGCAGCAGGGACCAGGCTGTGCTGAGAGCAGCCTGCATGGGCTCTGTGATGGTGCTGACGTGCTGCAGGGCCCTATAGCCAGCACTGCCAGAAGCCTCTATCCCTGACACCTCTGAGGTCTTAGCCCAAATTCCCAGTGCAGGATGTGTCTCTCTAACCCAGGGTGCAGGGGTGTCTGGGGATCTCAGATAGGCTGGGCCAGGGAAATGTGCTCCCTGGCCACAGGTCACCAAGCAAGGAGGAGCCCCACAGGCTCTGCAGTAAAGAGATGATGAGTGAGGTCACCTGGTTCTCCTCCAATTCCCCATGAGACAAAGCCCCAAGCTCACCTGCACCAATAGTGTTCTTGGGCTGGGCATTCATGATAGTAGTGTAACAGAGCTGCAAGAACCCTTATGTCCATATGAACTTCTATAGCCTTCTCATTTTTCAAGCCCCATTTCTACCCTGGGTGTTGGTGGCCTTCTCACTGCTTTTGAGAGAGTCCCTCATTGTGGCTGATTTTCAAGGACCACCTTCCTCCAAGGTCAAAAATGGTCTATCCCCATATATAAGAACTCAAGTGATGGTGACAGAATACCTGCATTGGTTAAGAGAGAGCTCCCGATAAAAAGAAAACATTATAAAAGAAGCACAAGGAAGATGGGCAGGTGATTCAGGAAGATTTTGAGACACTCTCCAAACACGTGCAGATGGAGTTAGAAAAGCCAAAGTCCACCTGGAACTGAATCTGATGAGGGACATGAAGGCTAATGAGAGCTTCTGCAGCTGCATCAGCAGCAGAAGGAAGATTAGGGAAAGTGCGAGTTCACTGCTAAATGGAGCAGGGCCTCATGTAACACAGGACATAGAAAAGGCCAATGTGCTCAACACCACCTCCACCTCAGACTTAACTAGAAAGTTCAGTTTTAAGTAATCATAGTACCCTGAGACCAGTGGGAAAGTCTAGAGCAAGGAAGACTCACCTTTGGTGGAAGGGGATCAGGTCAGAGAATATTAGAAAAAAAATTGGACATCCTGATGGGAGGCATCCATAAGTGGTGAGGGAGCTGACATATTATTGCAAGGTCACTCTCAGTACTCTGAAAGGCTGTGGTAATTGGAACAGTTTCCTGTGGACTGGACTGGAAGAAAGCAAATGTTCCTCCAATCTTCAAGGAATGCAAGGAGGAGAATCCAGGGAGCTACAGGCTGGTCATGCACACTGATCCCTAGAAAGTATTTCATGCAAACCCTCCTGGAAACCATTTCCAAATATATAAACAACAAGAAGGTGATTAGAAATAGTCAGCATGGATTTATGAAGAGGAAATCAGCATGACACCAACCTGATAGCCTTTTATAGTGAGATGACTAACTCAGTGCGTGAGAGGAGAGCAGTAGATACTGTTTATCTAGACTTAGACACTGTCTCCTCTGACATCCTTATTCATAAATTGTTGAAATAACATCTAGAGTGTACAGTGGAAAGTGAACTGGACCAAAAAACTGGCTGTACTACCAGACTCAAAGAGTCATGGTGAGCAGCATGAAGTCAAGTGGAGGCCAGTCATTAGCTCTGTATGCCCAAGACTGATACTGCAGCAAATGCAGTTTCATATCTTCACTAATGACCTGACTGTGCCTCATAGAGACATGCAGATCCTCTCCATCCCCTGGCCAGGTGCAGACAACAGGTGATGTGATAGCACAGGAAGGGTTACAGCTGTCTTAGGATCCTCAGTAAAAACACTATCAAAATTGAATTCAGGATTTCAGTAGAGACCTTTTTGGATTTGAAAAAATCCTACAGAAAACATGCTTTCTAACAGCAGTTTTCCTAAGGTATTACTATGTTCTTATTTAAAGTATGCTTCTTTATGTGCCCAGAAACTTTGCATTTCCTCACCAAATCACAGTCACAGAATGGTTAAGATTGGAAAGAACCTCTCAAGGTCACCTGGTCCAACCACCTGTTGCTCAAGCAGGACCACCTGGAGCCAGTTGCCCATGACCATGTCCAGATGGCTTATGAGTGTCTTCAACGATGGAAACTCCACAACCATCCTGATCAACCTATGCTAGTGCTTAGTCACTCTCACAGTAAAAAAGTGTTTCCTGATGTTCAGAGTGTACCTCCCATGTTTCAGTTTTTGCCCATTGCCTCTGGTCCTGGCATTGAAAAGGGCCTGACTCCATCCTCATGACACCCTCCATTCAGGCATTTAGATAACTGAAGGTATTGATAAGATCAGGTCATTGTTAAGATTCCCCTTAAACTTCCCCTGATCCAGGCTGAAAGTTCCAGCTCTCTCAGCCTTTCCTCACAGGAGAGCTGCTGTCCTTAATCATCTTCAGGACCCTTTGCTGTACTCTCTCCAGTATGTTGATGTCTCTCATGTACTGGGCAGTCCAGAATGGGACCCAGTCTGTACTTCAGGTGTGGTTCAAACACAATTTCAATGGGGAAGAATAAGCCTCTAGCAGTCAAACACAGGCTTAGCATCTCAAAGAGAAGAGTCCAAGAATGAAACCACAAAGTTATCACGACATTTCAGCAACCTGACATCTCTGTGGTCACCAGCACAGCTATGGTGAATCTTTTCTGTTACTAAAGCCATGCAGTTATTTTCCTATCAGCTACTCTTTAATCTCCTGTTTCAGAAGCAGTCTCCATTTTAAACTTAGAGGTTGTGTTTTGGCCTTTGCTACCCCAACACAGATCTAGAGAATCCCTTCTGCAGTCAGGGAATGGTGTGCTAAAAATCTCTCCTTTTGCACAGCCTGGGGAGGAGCCTGTAAATCTGTTTATTTCTAGTCTTCTGACACTGTCTTCAGGGCCCCACTAGTTCAGGGAGTTCTGCCAGGTTTCTTCCAGCTCTTCGCGGCACCTTTGAAGGTTGGCTGCTTCTGGCTGAACTTGCTTGACACCGTCACCTTTTTGCTCTATGTAATGTCTTTCATGCAAGTGGCACCATTCCAGTGTCCAATAAAATTCTAGTAGTTTCTGGCTCTGGTCTTGTAAATATCTGCAGGAAGAGCTGCTATCTCAGGCTTAATTAATGGCTTTGAAATTCATTGTATTGCCCTCACGCATGGGCCCTCCCACTGGTGCACTACAACATGAATATATTAGGGGCTGTTTGCAGTAATCTGCAAACAATGTAAACCATTTTTTATGGTGGAGACACACCTCTTTTGACTACCACTGAAACAGTGCTGGATTTGACAAAGTGCCTGATGTTAATGAATGCTGGAAATCTGACCCAAATAACACAGGCTTTCTTCAGAAGTGTTTGTCTTGTTTTATTCTGGTATATCATGTTATATGGCAGATTACAGATTTTCCTTATGAACCCTTTAAATCCCAGGGCACTCTGGAATTAAAAAAAAAACACAAATGTGTGAGACATTTTGTTTCTTGCTAGATTTCTTTTTTAAATGCATCTGACTGATCATATTCCATACCCTTCAGAAGAGAAAATCTGTACTTTGTCATTAAAAAATAAATGCCATATCCACTCTACCAAACTGTATGGAAAAACTCCACTGTAATATAATATAAATAATGATTGTTTCCATACTTTTTAAGCTTTAATAGAATGACTGTTTGCCTCCTTGCTACAGAGTTCCATAGAATGGCTTAAGAAAAGGTTCCCATGTAATTCCATTAAATTCTATAGTTTCTAATGATGAAAAAATATGTTTATATGATGCCATTTTTCCACTTGGTACAGGTAAGTCATAGTTCTCTTTCCAAACAGTAGCAGAAGGGGATAATGGTTTATGCTGAAAATATTTAACGTTGCCACAGTAGCAGTGGTGGCTTTTGAAGGCTTGAACCCCAGACACACTCTTTCCATTGGTCTACTGGTCCCTGTCTTCTGTACCACATCCTTACACACTCATGCGTTTGCCACAGATGTTAAGCCTGAAGTCTGGGCTCAGGAAAGTGCCACCCTGCCCACACACACTAGACCAGAGCTGTCACTTGCACTGGGAATGCCAGTTAAGTGGCTCATTTGAAGGAAGCTACAACTAAATTAGTTCCTAAGATAGCAGGTTGTGTAGACGTATGTGTGTACAGCTAAATCATTTTGGTGAAGAGGAGATCAGACTGAGCTATAATGTGGCAACAGTTCCTGGCTTAGCACAGGAAAGGAACACTTGTGTAGCCCATGCCCTTTCTTCTGGGTACAGCTGAGTAAACTACTGCTAAAAGGTTTGACATTGTAAGGTTAGACATGTGCCACCTGACTGAAATTAATTTGTGTAACACCTTGTTTTAGTTGCTGGCCTAATGTAAGGACCCAGTGCTGTTCAATATTGGCAGTCCTGACCAGGGCCTCACAAAGCTCATCAGCAGAGATTTAGAGTTACAGGCTCAAAGATTCATCAGTATCTACAACTCTTGCTTGAAATCAGTCCCCTCCATAAGAGCTTTGCTGCATTAAGCCAAGTGCATAACAATTTGCATGATGAACCAGAAAGAAATTACGTATGTTTCATATTTCAGACAGATGTTAGATAACATGCTAACTAAAATACATGAGTAGTCTGAGTCCAGGCTTAGTAAGGTTATTTAAATTTCTAAATATGAGCAAGGGTTCCGTCACACTCCCACTCACATTCCTCATTCATATGGGAATCCCCATATGAAGTCATGTTGCTATATTGTCATCCCTTCATACTGTGTCAGGACATTCAGCTGTACCACTGTCTCTTTAAGTCTTCCCATGTGGCAGGTTTAAGTCTATGCTGTGTATTCAGTCAGCCTTGGATGCTGCTATACAAATGTACCATATTTCGTGCTAATACCCTAAGTGTTGTTATCAGAAACTCATGAGCACCATGTTTGTTTTAAACTTGTTTTCTTTTGCAGACCTGAAAGGAAGTGTGACCAGCCAATGTGTGAGGAGCACGAAGATGAGAGAATTAATATTTATTGTTTGAACTGTGAAATGCCCACCTGCTCCTTGTGCAAAATCTTTGGTGCCCACAAAGACTGTCAGGTTGCTCCTCTCACAAATGTTTACCAGCAACAGAAGGTAAGTATCTTCTTGTTTCTCAAAGTCCTTGAAGAAACTGACAGGACCATCAACAGGGAAGTGTTCCCATGAGCTCCTGCAAGTTTCCAAAAGGGTCTGGGGGTGCCTTTGCCACTCCTGTGTGTGTGACTGAAAGGCTCTTATAAATCTGTAGGAAATGTTTAGAAACACAGGAAAATAAATTTATGAGAGATCACACAGAAAGATATTACAGTGTCCCAGTTTTGATGTGGAGTTGAGGATCTCTCTTTTGAGTTCCTAATCCCTTTTTTTCAGTGCTTCTAGACCAGACAAACAAGTGGGATTTCTAACACTAGGAACTGGAAAGAGAATAGACCATTTCAAATCAAATAGTTATCTATCAGGCACTTTTACATTTAAGCATCCCATTTTTAAGAAAAGTTAAGTGAAAAACCTCCTCCTGCAAGTGAATGAAGGAATATTCAATAGTTGGCAGCACAGGATGTACCTAACATCTTCTGCCCTTGCTGTCACCAGTAAAAGACTTGTTTATTTTTAATACAGTATTAATTTAAAACCTGACTCACTGGGTTATCCTCCTGAGATAAACAGCTCATTTTTCTGGAGGGCCCCAGTGGGGCAAGCAATCAGACAGGCCAAGTTTCCAATCCCAGCCTCCAACTTTGTCACACAGACGCATGTGTGTGTAAATTACAAATGAGGAGTCACTTTAGGAAAGTAGTTACAAACATCCTTTTCAATCAAAAAAAGTTGGGAGAAGGAGGAGAAGTTTTTTGGACTGAATCCATGCCCCAGTCACTCATTTTGCATGGAGATTTGCAAACTGTGTTTTCCTTCCTAGAGTGCTCGTGGAAAGGGGCTGTCATACTCAAGACAGGAGGCGTAACCTGGAGGCTGCAGGATGCATGCTTCAAAGGAGCCTTTACAGAGCTGTGAAAGCCTCAAAGGATCCTGTACAGAGCTGTGGAGGCATGAACACAGTTGTCTCTGTTACTACAGCGGTGTGCCAAGGGCCCCTCGCACTCCCCAGCACCCTCCCCAAGTTCCCTAGGACTGGCTTCTTTCTCTCTCTTAGGGATACCTCACAATCACCTCCATCCCCACAGTCGGGTAATTTCTCCCTCCACCCATTCCCCTCATGCCAGTGGCTCAGCCTCCATCTTCATCTCCTCCTTTTCTCCTGGCCCCTCTCACCACAGCCACAATCCCACTGCCCACATGCCAGGGACTCTGTAACTCCTTGGTCCGTCCGGGTCCATGGGCCACCTCTTCTCCATTCCAAGGCCAAGAGCTACAGTCCTCAGGGAAATACCACAGCGTGTGACTAGACCCAGACACTGAAAAAACAACCCCTCAAGAGACAAAGTCTTTTCTCTCAACAAACCCAAAGGAAATATTTGGGGCCTGTTGAAACAGCACTTCAAACAAAAGCATCTAGAAGAGCCTCCTAGAACAAAGTGCTTCCTTCTTTCCAAACCACAGTTTCTTCTCCATTAAGGGTTCCAAACTGTCAGTGTTTTCATAGTGTGTTGCAGGAGGAAACAAATGTCAAAGTATAATCTTGTGGGCACATAAAGCTCCTAATTTTCTCAGTTCTGGTGGAAAGATGAAGTATTATCCTGGGTATGGCTTATTTGTCTCCTGCTCCCCACTGTTAAATGTGTCACCCTGAAGTATGACAGCACCTAACACCCTTCTGCTTGCTCTCTTCTTACTGCCTAGTCTGAGCTGAGTGATGGCATTGCAGTGCTGGTGGGGAGCAATGACAGAGTGCAAGGAATTGTCACACAGCTGGAGGAGACCTGCAAGATGGTTGAGGTAGGTACCACCTCTTTAAATGCAATTATTTCAGTGTGACGTTGCATCTTTTAAACTTCTGGTAATGATCATTCTTTAACAGACCTCACTTTACCCAAATGCATTCCCACATCGTTTCACTAAACCATTCCTCGTGGTTTTGTACATTATCAAGATGTACTGCCTCAACCAAAAGATACAACCTGCTCAGCACCTCTGACATTTGCTGTATGGTGGAGGATAAAAGAGTAAGGATAATCCATATCAGCAAGTCTTGCTCAATATTCTTGGTGGAATAGGATCTTACTGAAGTTAAAAGCAGATCCACCAAAATGCCATCAACTCCCAGCTCATTTAACATCTAAGATCAGATTCTAGAGCTGTGAAAGACCAGTATCAGTCTAAAGTCTGAGAGGTCTGGTGAATAGAGTCTTAGTCTTAGCCACAAGGTAGGCACAGCATGGTTCAGAGGTATGTCAACATTTGCTCTGTATTTGGTTGGTTTGCCTTCTCCACAGAAGCAGTGTTTTAATATGTTGTCCTATAAGGAGTTTTGTTGCTCATGGGAGAGAAGAGTTTCGGATTCTACTGGACTTTCTGGTAAAGGCCTTGCTCTGAAAGAGTTGGAATTAGTTTTGTGTTATTCAATAGTAGAAGTGGCTTTCATTTCCTCTGAGAGCTTCGCATCAGCAAAGCAAATAGAAACATCAACTTTGACCAATCTGAGCATCACAGAGCAATAGGCTGAAAGGAGCTCATATGAATTGATTTTGTGATCAGAGTTTGATGAAGCATCTAGGGAAGGAGTCGCATCCCTCTCAGCCCAATTAGAATTATATTGACCCTTCAGAGTTGGAGCAGAAAAGAGAAATGGTATGGAAAAAGAAGTTAACCCAAGATGTATAGACTCTAATTAGTAAGAAGAAACAATTGCACAATCTATGTACACAATTCCAAGCAAGAAGAAACAGAAAATGTCTAAGTTTGTTTCAAAGAACACAAAACCATTGGCCCAAGTGAAAGAGAGAGCACATTAATGGCAGTCAGAACTTCGTAGTTGGGAAGCCTTCATGCCGCAAGGATGAAATTGTCTGCTATCAGGACTTTGCAGACAGAAACAAGCCTTTCAAGTAGGTTAACTGCAGAAATTTGAATTATACAAAAGCAAAAGCTTACACTCATTTAAGTTGAACTAGCTGAACCCGAAACACATCTTCAAACACCAAGTCTGAAGTATGGAGAAAACACTGTGCTAAAAATACCTTTATAAATACAACATTTTCTGAAACTAGCTTTCTCAGAGTCATTCACTCAGTTTAAAATCTAACCTTTAAAGTCAAAGCCCAACTAGAAAGTGCAGCCATTTTACTTTCAGATGTTTTATCAGGCTTTTCACCTTTAAAGTCAAAGATTGCAGAAAATAGATCTTAGAGTTTACCTTGGTACTTCTTCCATGTTACAATTCAAGCAAATCACATTTCCTACTATGCAATAGCTTTGTGTGAATTGACATCAGTTTGTCCTTGAAGATGAGAAGCTACAGCTGGAGCTCAGAAATGTTCACATGGAAATAACACAATCCAGGATTATCTCTTCTTTCTGCTTAACACTTTGCAGAGAAAAATAAATATCTGCTTTAGCAGAAAATACGTGATCATTTTCCTTTTAGCTGGAATAAGTCATAGCCTACAGTTCTATGTTTAGCCACTGCTCCTATCCAACCCTAAAAACCAGAAAAGGAAAAAAAGGCTTTTAACTGATTGAAAGGTAGACCTAATTCACATATTATACTGAAAATTGAGAAATAATATAAAATGCTAAATACCAGAAAACTATAATAATTAAGTTCTGTTCAGCTCTGTAAATGAGTCTAATAACAAAGGAAAAATTACAGGGGTTTTTCAAATGCTAAAAGCATAGGCCAGTCAATACAGGTCCTTTGGAACAAGCAATGAGACTCATGCTCAGTAGCAAGGACTCCTTTCTTTTTGATGTAGCTGTGCTTTAAAAAACAAAAAGGCTGAGATCTTTTTAGAATGCAAAGTCATGTATTTGTTAACCTTTTTCATTACACAGAATCTGATTAGAGTAATTCCATCAGACAGAGACTTCATGTGGGAACTTTTTATGCAGAACGAGAATATTTCAGAAATATTCCAGCATTTGCAGTTAGAAACCTGTTTTGCACTCTCACTCTTGAGATTCACAACTCTGTAATATCTGCTGGCAGGAAATACTATCTATGAGTGCTTAAAGATGGGGAAGGACCTCTCAGGGCACCCTGCTATCATTTGCTTGCTCTTCTTCTCCTAACACTTGTCCTGTGTCAAATGACAAAGATAGCACGCACCTGTCTTGAAATTAAGGTTGTTTTACAAGTGTTCTGAGTGACATTTCATGGGGACAAAACTAGGAGAGGAGTGGAAGAAGATTATTTGAGGTCTGAAAATATAAGGACACCCAGAAACCATGACTCACTTGGTTTGAAAACTTCCTTAACTTCCCTGTAATTGCCCTAAACAGGAATTCCTGGGAACTGACAAGGACTCCAAGAAGGGCAGGATACGCCTGCACCCCCTGCGAGGACATTTAAATTAGGAATGCCTGTTCAGCCTAGCCCTCCTTATTGGGTAGCAGAAGTGGATACTTGGGTCAATGCATCGAGATGTGCATTCAATCCCCTCTCCACCCCCATGTAGACAGTGATTTTTAGCCAAATGTACACCTTTGAAAGGCTTTCTCCTTTAAATTATACAGAGCAGACTATCACCACTCATAGGAATGAGCTCTGGCTGGAAGTCAAGAAAAAAGTGGGATTCTCTCTGGCCAAGTGCTGTGAATAATAAGTCTTATCACTTCCAAAAGTACTGTGGGACTGTTAATAATCCTGTGCTGCCAGAATCTCAGCATTGTGCCTCAAGGAACAAAGATGAGGAATCGATTCAGCCTCAGTTCCTAGGAAAGAGATTTAAATAATCACCACCATCCACAACCAGGTCTAACCACAATAAGGTTATGCCCTGGGGCACCCAGATGACTCAAGTACTTCTATTTGGTAGACTTCAGACATTATATATAATCTGTCTTCCATTTCCTCCCCATAAATCCTCCTTTACAAGTGCAGTTTGTTCTTTTTAGAGAGTGCTCAATGCAGCAGTCATCAAACCCATCCTCCTAAGTCAGTAAAAGATGCTGTTGTCTGGTTGGAAGGACAATAGCAGTGTCTCAAAAAACGACGTGAAAATCAGTGCCTGAACATGTGGTTGGAATCTAATTCCTCCTTCTTGTCTTTGTGCTTCTGTCACACACCATTTTCTTTGCAGAACCTCTACCTCATTCAGTGCACAGTAAGTGGAATATAATGGACACCTCTTGTCCAAATAGAGTATAAGAGGGAGTATGTGAAAATCAAGCCCAGCCAGGATTGTTCCAGGTACTCTGGTAGAAAAAGAAAATTCTCCAGAGCTGTTTGAGATGCTCACTCCTTTTAAAACCATTCTGTTCAAGCAAATGAACCCAGCTGCTAATACGGTGGGAGCTTTTACTTTTTCTGCAGACTTTGATGTATCTCTACAGACATCATAAATACCTTTTTACTTTTTTTAGCAGACTCACAAGTTATACAATAACCTGTTTGGGGGCTTTCAGTGGCTTGAAACTCAGAGTTTGAGAAGAGTTTTTAAACTTTTGTTCCAACAGCTTGGACTTTGAAAATTATAAAAGTCTCTGGGGTCATTCAGAATCCTTTGCACTGTTCAGAAAGAGGAATTTCTTTGATGAAAATTCTTGCAAGTAACTGTAAAAATAGAAACCCTTTTAAGAACATAACATGTTTAACATAAACCAAATGATTCACAGGAATGCTGCAGACGACAGAAAGAACAGTTGTGTGAAAAATTTGACTATCTCTATTCTGTACTGGAAGAAAGAAAAAATGAGATGACGCAAATAATCACTAGAACCCAAGAGGAGAAACTGGAACATGTCCGCTCCCTGATGAAGAAGTATGCGGATCACTTGGAAGCTGTGTCAAAACTGGTTGAATCAGGAATCCAGTTCATGGAAGAACCAGAAATGGCTGTGTTTTTGCAGGTATAAAGTCTGTAAATAGAGATAGAAAAAGAATGATGGGTTTATTGATATATTATTTAAGCATTTCTCAATTGTAGGCCCATTCAGAGCTTGGTTATCTTCAAGTGACCATTTATACAAACTCGTTTTTTAAACACTTGAATCAACTCAGACAAGTAACTACTCTTCTTGTGAATAGTATCCAAATCAAGAACATGAGTATTTGCTATTTGCACCAAAATATACTATCCTGTATATGAATTTCTGGTCCCCACAGAAGAAACAGGAATTTAAACATATTCCACCTAATCTTTATTTTCCCACCAATATCATGGTGGGACAATATATTCATGTATATATGAACTTCTGAGAATTATAGGTTTCACTTGCAAATTGACAAAATTATTAACTTTTCAATAATTTGTGTGCTAAGTTACATTTGTATGCCTTTACTTAATTTTTTTTCTTCTGTTTTCTCACTATAAATTTAAGAGAGATGAGTAGGGAACCATTAGCATCCTGTCCAATGAATTCACTGGTGTAGAATTTCTGTCCTGCAAGTTTGCAATTCCTCTATACTAAAGGCTGGAAGGGCATTTTCTACCAAACAAAACAAAACAACCCCACAAATAAATAAAAACAAAATAAAACAACCCCCACTTACTTTCATCAAAGAATTGTCTTTGAAGAGTACAATATTCTTCCGAGACAAAGAGAATTTTGTCTCTCCAAAAGGATGCCCTTATGGAAAGTCAAAGATGTAATTACTGTGACTAAAGGGGGTAACGGACCAAATGCTTTTCACCGTAAACACAACCAAAAAAACGAGGAAAAATATTTCCATTTGCGGGTTTTTTTTAACCAACTGTGTATATTTCCCATCATATTCACGTTTTAATTAAAACATTTTTGAAGAACTGAAAGGTTTACTCAGCTGTATACTAATTACCATCCAAATTTCATCTCATTCATAGATGTCATGGCTGTCACTTATGAAATCCTTATTAGTACTTTTAGATGCTGCCTGTGTAAGAATTATTTCTCAATGCATAAAATGGCTGAAAAAATAGAATCATTTAAGAAGTCAGTTATTTATTTTTTGTTTCCACAGAATGCCAAAACATTGCTACAAAAGTAAGTATTTAAACATGAGACTCTTGTTTTTTATAATCACTTACAATTTATAAATTTATCTTCAAATCCAATGCTAATAACCAATCTCTACTTTAGAATTACTGAAGCTTCTAAAGGATTTCAAATGGAAAAAATAGAGGATGGGTATGAAAATATGAACCAATTCACAGTGAACCTCAGTAGAGAAGAAAAAATAATACGAGAAATTGATTTTGACAGAGGTATGTAATTTATTTCACCAAAATTTCTTTCTTATATATCAGCTGTGTGTGATTCACATGATGATACTGAGTAGGAAACCTTGAATCAGATATTTCTCTCTATCCCAAAATGTAATCAGAGCATTATGTATCAATTATAATCAAATCCAGGCTTATTTCTCTGAAGCGCTAAGATGGCCCTGAACAACATCCAACATTTCTTAGTATAACTAATGTGATTATACAAAAGAAAATCCAGTGCTAGAGGCCTCCCTCTGGAAACAACCTGCACCACGACTCCAGACCACAGGATGTGTCAGATGGCACAAAAGCAATGGTGTGACCAAGTCTCACAGTCTGGTTTAGGCGTGTTGGTACCTCAAGCCTCCAGTCATGCACTGCAAAGCACTGATCTGGTAAAGAATTATGATGACAGCTTCAATGGCATTAAAACAAACATATACCTAGAGCTGAATCATGACAGATTGTGCCAGATCCCAGGTAGCCTCTCCCCAAAATGTGCAGGGCTGTGCTGCACATCCCTCATGAGGGTAACTGCATTGACAGGACTTTCTGTCCTCCTTCCCATCGAAAGGGCCAGCTTAAGATTTTAACCAGCATGTGTGTTCAGTGTCTTCCCTGCCCCAAAGCTCCTGCTCCATGGTAGTGCCCAGTCCAGGCTGGTGGGAGCAGGCTCCTCACCAACACCCTCTCTGCCAGACAGCAGATTGTCAGTGAGTTTGATATGTGATTGCAAATGGCTTTTTAATTATGTAAAGACTGAAGCCATCTTCACATGGTGCTCAACCTATCCTTTTACACGTTTCCTATCAGAGGAGGAGGGAGAAGAAGAAGAGGAGGAGACAGAGGATGGCGAAGGCTTGGGTGAAGTCCACACAGAGTCATCAGGAGAGGAGGAAGAAGAGGAAGAGGTGGAAGAGGAAGGCACGGAGAGTGCACCACAGCCACCTCAGCAGGAGCCTGAAGCACAGAGTGCAGGGGTAGAGCCTCTGGCTGAACCCACTCCAGCACCAGTGCTGGCTGCCCCAGCTGGTCAGGTAAATGCCTCTGCTGCCCTGCTGCCCTGCCAGCTATGCTGAGTGCACCTGGCAGAGCCAGAAAATGCTCCCCTGTGTCCTGTGGGCACCATAAGTCAGGAGAAGGGCTAAGGGAGTCGATGTACTGGAGAGCAAAATTATTTATTGCCCTTGTACACATATATGCAACTTTACTTTGACCTGTGCATGTATCACTTGATAAGGAAAAAATTAGCTGCTAGATAAATTAAGATATTTATGGGATACGTAAGTTATAAATAAAAAAGACTCCATTTGGGAGTTAAGTGCATTAAAATGAATGTTCTGCTTGCTGTGATTTAACTCAGACTAACTGTTATAAATGAGATGATCTTAAAATATTTATACTAAGAGAATTTGGTATTCCCTCTGGATTTAGGAAGCTTTCCACCACCAGTTTTTAGATTATACTTCTAATCTGTTTTCTGTGAATGGCGCTTGCTGCCTTCTGCTTTGATCATCCTTGGATATGTCTAGGTAGATGCAGGAATATCATACACCAAACAGCAAAGGAAACTGCCTCTTACAACCTAACAGCAAATAGGCTCAGGGTGTGAATATTTAAGGCCAACACTTTTCTCAGGGAATGTGATTAAAATGAGACCATAATTGCTGCATATTCTAAAAGATGTACATTAAAAAATATATTTCATGTGCTACTTTAGTTTGCCTTGCATACCATTAACTTAGCAAATTCTCCTCTTACACAATCTACTCAATGAAGTTGCTGAGGGGGTTAAGGCTGCTGTGAATATATTTGAGGAGGCCTATGTGAAAACAAGAAAGCACACAAAGGATCTTTGATTGTAGCAAGCTCCCCACATAAAACAAGTGAAAAGAAATACTATTGATTCATTCCTTATGAATCTATAAATATAAATTTATAGATCTAAAAACATGTGTGAGTTTTCACCAGTCATGTGAAGATGTTCTTAAGTCAGGCTTTATTGATTTAATCAAAGTTTGAAGATTTGCACTGACTTAACTAAACTTGTGTTCCCTAACTGATGTAGGGTTTTATGCAAACAAGAACCAGACATAACCAATTCTGCCCACCAACATGAATTGTCTAATTTCTAAGGCTAAAGTGAGAAGGTACAGCATGCTGCTTTAGCAGTTGTAAAATGCCATTAGGAGACAGTCAGGCATGGAGTCAGACATGGCATGTGGGTGCTGTGGTGTGGGGGATACCTGTATTTCAGTTTTTGCTTTCTGGTGTAAAAAGGCAAAGCAGAAATGCTGTGGTGATAGCAGGTTGTGTGTGTAGGAACCCCGAGAGCTTGATGCAGGTAGAGAGGTGCAGTTCATCTGGCTGCTCCTCTTCTTGGCAGAGCAACAGTGCTTGGCTTACAGCATTGATGGCAAGGCTGGTGGGCAAATGCTTCTCTACTTATTCTGACTGCTCATATCAACAGACTCATTGGCAAACGCGTTGTTCTTAACCTAAAATCCAACCAGCCATTTGAAGGTACCTACACCTGTCATTCATGGCTGATACGGGTTCACGAGGCTCTTATGCATATTTTCTTAAGTTTTTAGAATTGAATTGAATTGAGGGTTTATCTGAATTAAGGAACTCCTTGCTCACTCCTTTCTCAGTTAGCACTCCCTTCCCAGCTAGTTCTACCCTCCTGTTCTATTTTTTGGTTCATTTATTTTCTTTCTCTTGTCTGTGTTATTCAAAGGATAGTTGCTTTTGCTTCACATTTTGATTGCAATTATTTCAGATCATATAGTAGGACAAATCTATGCCTTGCAGTGATATGTAACAAACACAACATGCAGCACAATGTGACTACAGCAGGAAGGTAATGTGGTGCACTCTGCTTGTTCTTCTCTTTATCTGTCCTGATTAAGGATGTTGTTGTGACACCAAGTGGTTCTCAACAGACTCCCAAGTCTGACACTCAAGTGCCGGCCACAGCAGAAACCATCGATCCCTTGTTTTACCCTAGCTGGTATAAGTCCCAGTCACGGCAACCAAGCAGTCCGAGCTCAACCCCAGTGAGTGGGCTGGGAAAAGTAGGGACTCCTGTTTCTCTGGAAACAAGTGCAAAGAAGGCAGAAGCCCCGAAAGCAGCAACAATCAAGGAGAGTGCACCAGGGAGTGGTAAGGAAAGCAGTGCCACTGCAGCAACATCCAAGGTCAGTGCTTCCGAAGTCACCCCAGAGGGCTGTGACGTGCAGCAAGGCGGGAACAGCAATTGTTAAGGAAAATGTGACTTCATTTTCCTCTGCATGCAAAGGAATAAGAATAATTTCAAAGATGTGAAAACAGCACAAATTTTCATTTCAGCAAAGCCACTGGATTTATGGATGGTTTCAGTATGTGACAGGCTGACTCTATAGCTTCAGAGCAGCATGCTGGTGGTTGCTTGTGCTTACCTGCCAGTGTACCTTGCTTGTGCCAGCTGTTACTCAAATTACTCACGCACAGGAGGTGTTGTAGAAAGGATGGTGATGTCTCTGCACATCAGATATTTGCATGTGTTAGTGGAAGAGAAATCCTGTGCATGAGATTACTCTCATCACCTGCTGAAAGTCTGTGTTTGTGCTGTCCTACCATGGCTGGTTGAGCAGCTGTGGCTTGGCTTTGCCTTCTGCAGTTCTATGGCTGCACCTGCAGTGCTTCCCCACATGAACATGAAGCTATGCAAACACCCAGAGCCCTCTTGTGTGTTTGATTGCCTCTCAGTAAGCAGTGTGATTTCCTGGGTTCAGATCTGTGGCAGAGGGTTTGCTCCAACGATTCTTGAGACTTGATTAAAAGAGAGCATGAAGATAATACATTTCAGTTCAGTGTTAGACACTCAGCAGCATGATGGGATAACAGATACTGATGTGTTGAGTACAGGAGGATGTTTTCCTTAAAGTTACAATATTAGAGTTGGTATAACCTGAATTTGAATAATCCTCCTTCAGCACGTGTATACAAACTCCACATGGGCCAAAGATACAACAAACAGAATTGAGAGAGCTGTGCAAGGATTTGGACACTATACCAACTCCTGCTCCAGTATCTGGTGATCAGCCCATGAGCAGCACTCCATAAATAAAACCATCATAATTCACAGGTTCCAGCTGCATGTTTTAACAAAGCAATTACCTGTATGTGTGCAATGAGAGGAGATTATCTGTGTGTGTGTCTGTGTGTGTGTGAGAGAAAGCACAAGGAGGTAGTAAGTATTTCATGCTTTTTCCTTTAAGTCTAGAGATGACTACATAGCATACATAAGCAGCTATATAGTCAACAATTACTGACTGTATGACAATAGGTAAACAATCAGGCACAAAGTTAGGAGAAGGAGTTCACAGAGATGTGATAAAAGGGGCACTTATCTTCTACTACAGGTCTCAGTCAGTGACACTTGAGTTTGGTGGCTGACTTCTCTGGCTTTCTTAACAAAAGCAACATTTGACCACCAAATTTCAGTGGCTATTTTTCAAGTCAGGGTTTTAATTGGAGAATATTTGAGTGGAATTAAAAACCAAAGTACTTTAAAATTATCAAATCTACTATGACATTGTCTTCTTAAGTATATTCAAAATGAGCTGGCAAAAAGTAAATTCACAGTGAAATTTATTGGTGCTGTTTCTTCTTATCAGTTACACTGATGACCAGGCAGCCTAACTTCACCATAGGTAGGTAAATTCTGTACTAGGTTTACTTCCTGGGAGCTTGCCTAAGTGTGGTCTGCATCCCTCAGCCCCAACAACAAGAAAAGGAACAAAACTTGCATTTGATGTGGGCAGCTGTCTGAAAAACAACAGCAGTTGGGTACCCAGCTTTCTTCATTGAGTACTAGGAGCAAAAACAGGCACATAGGAAAGATGTCAGTTCCTGTTGGCATGTGAGTTTGGGGGTGCTGCATCTTGGTATTTTCCCAGATCACAGGTGACACTGACATTTTGGGAGGAGGAGGAGGCTGTCAAGAAGAATAGCTCATGGTTCTGGTGATGTGGGAGAATGCAGCAGGGGAAACAGCTGAGGATGGGATTGCTGCTGGGCTGGAGACAGGGCAAAGGATAGGAAAGCTCAAGAAGCAGTAAATTGCAGAAGAATAGGAAAATCAGAGTGACCAAGTGAGGGCGATGCCGTGAGATGATGCTGTAGTCAGGTTTAAGGATCTGAGCTGTGTCTATGTCACAAAGGAAATGGCTGCTGTTGTGTGGCAGTGATTATTTTCAACTCTGTGAACTTCAACTTTGTCTTTTTCCTGCATGTGGTTTTACACAACCCACTCTGAAATGCTGTATTCCCTTACCTTTTTTTAAACCCCAGCTGATGTTCTTCACACCACTGTATTTACTCCCTTCCTCTAATTAAAGTATATCATGGAAAAGTGCTGTGGAAACAGAGCTTTTTCACAGAACATAGTGATAATGACTAGTTCATGTGATGACAACACTGGTGAAGCACTCTTCTTATTTTCTCACAGGAGTTAGCATTCTGCCTAACACTTTTGGCATTTCTTATCATACTACACCGTCTTTGGAATCTGATTCAATACATGATTTGTACTTTCATGGGTAGGAAATACTTCATTTTACCATTAACTAACAGTTCAAATTGTGCATCTGGTGATGTTCATACATAGCTTTAAAGGATTTTTTTTCCTTTCTTCCCATCCAAAAACATCATGCTAGTTCACAATATGAGCTGCCTAAAACATTTCCTCCTCCTCACAAATGCCACCCTTCAGCTTACTCCTGCATGGTTAAATATTGCATCTCCCTGGTTCAAAATGGAAAGAGACATTTACTCTTGCAGACATATGGGCTCTTATTTCAGTTGCTGTTCAGATGACCAGCAGGATGGAGAACCTGTTGGTTGACAGATGTGAAGAACACCAAGCTTGTTCAGTCCAACAAGCAGGGGAGGAAGAGCTGGAGAGTAATTATTGCCATCAGATGGGTAAAGGTCAGGAAAACAAATCCATTGAATAATCCTGCTGCCAGGATTGTTATGGCAAGCAGATCACCTGTGCCCCCTTGGGTGGATGGCTCAAGCCCCACTCCCCAGAGGTCCCCACAGAGATAGTGGAAAGGGGTCCCCTCACACCCCAGCTCACACAGCACACCCCACATTCCCTTCAGGTCCCCACAGGCATTCAAAACTATCCCTCCCACATTCCCAGTGAGCATGGAGTACCAATAACGGCCATTAAAATTCAGCATTTGCAGGAATCCCAACTGGTTTAGACAAAGGCTTTTTTCCTTAGGTCACATTAAGAGCTGAAATATCCACAAGATCAAGGACTAAGAACTTCACTACCAAGTGAAGTTGTCCCAAATACAAACTCTGTAATCTAAACCTTAACTATTCCACAACATCTCTTCTGGAGTAACCCCTTTCTTGGTAGACAAGATCCATGACTTAGTTCTTCCAGCTCTGAATTCATGCTCCTCTTAGGTAAGACATACATGTGTGTTCAATTTTCAGTGTGATATGACTGACCTACAGAGAATTCTGTATTACGACTGGGATGTTTAATGTTATTTACTGAAGACTAAAAACTTGTGACACAAAACAACTGTAGTTACCTTTGGGTATTTGCTCAAATGACAGACAAATTCAATTTTGATGTATTCCTCAACACAAAAATGCTTGGTTTTCCCTGCTCACTTCCTGCACTGTACTCTCAGCACTGTACATGATATGGAGCATCTATGAAAAATGGCAAATTATTATTCAGCTTTTATGTGCAGAACTTCCAGCACTATGACTGAAGAATATCTCTCCATTAAAAGAATAAAAAGGGAGAGGGAAGAAGTTATCATCTACACTTTAGTTGAATAAATTAGGCAAAAAGATTCACTATCTGGCAGTAATTTGAATTTGAGGAGCACTGGACACTGTGAATCTCAATTAAGTTTATGGATCATGGTTTAATTTTCATTTATTTGTGTTTGTTTTTGAAAATTTGTTGTATTATTACAATAAGACATAGAAGTTGTTTGTACTCCTGGGAAATCAGGCATCTGAAGAGCACTGTGCTTTTTTCCCCCTCTCTTTTTGTTTTTAATTCAGAATACCTTTTGAAATTAAAAATAGACAAATGCAGAAAGCTCTTATTTCTACTCTATGTGGTCTCCAGTGACATCTTTATGATTTATTTAATAATGAAGTAGAAAGGAGGTGAAGGAAAAAGACATTTTGGTCTCAGATTCTATTTGCATAAAAATGGTTTTATTCTCCATGCATAGTGAACTGGCTGGTTAGACAGTTTATGTCTTTATCTTTCATGGGAGATCTCAGGTCACTGCCCTTGTTCCTTTGTGTGATAAGCCCCTGAAAGTCAAATAACAAAATTACTCTGAATAACCATATAATTATTTACAATAATAGTATAAATCTGCATGACTGTCATAATAAGAGCAGCATATAATTTATTTTCAGGCTGTTTTAATAGAATTCCCCAATAGGGATTTCCTTGTTTTTCAGCAGCAAAAAGAGATAAGTTCCCCTATTAATTCTAAATATTTCCTTTATTTAAGGGTTGTTTCACTCTAAGAAATTGTATTGATGCATCTATAAATTTCCTGCAGAGTGCAGGAAGGTGTAGCAGCAGGGATAAGGCAACAGGAGTTGCAGCCCACAGGTATACAGATTGCTTACTGTAAGAAGGGACAGAAGAAGATGATTCAGCATGAACAAAATAGATAACTCTGCATTAGAGAGCCTCATCCTTCTTCGGGGAGTGCCTAAGTCAGAAGTGTGGTCACCACGGGCAGCTTCTGCCTCTGACGGAGAACGAGAGGCATCTCCAGCAAGAGAGAGTTCAGCAGCTGCTGCTGCTTCTCACTTGGCACCTCTTCCACCTGCCTGCTGAGTGTGAGGTGACATTGCTCCCAACCCAACTGCCTCTGTTCGGTGTCTAAAGTTGGGGGCATCTGAGCCTCTGGAGATGACAACCAGCAGCAAATGATTACAACACGGGGAGCAGGAATAGTGTCAATGAACTGCCTTGTCACCATGGGGAGGGATGTATTAGTGGAGGGTGGCACAGACATTAGCAAGCAGGCCTTTCCAGTGCATGGGAGAAACAGGTCTTGGAGTCCCACAACTTTCCCTAATCATGTTTTGTTGGCAACATCTCTCATACAGTGAAACCATATAAATTTGTGAGAGTTCATCAAAGTCTTGGTTTGTCTGTGTCTGTAGTTACCCAGTTTATTTCACCTAAGATGAAGTACTGGACCCTGTATTCCATTGCTCAAATTCCCCACAAGAAAAGAGTCAGTCTGTGGCTCCAGAGGACTCCAGTGCATACATTTAGTCCAAAAGGAAGTGCGAGTCAATCATCCACAAACAGTAGCCTGATCTAATTTCCCTTTGCAGCCAGTAAGTACAGTGCTTTAATTCCATTAGGATATAAAATATAATCAGGACTGAACTGTTTGGGAGGAGAAATACTAATGGAATGGCCTATGCTAATCTTGTATCGTTAGTTTTAAAATTTTCTATTATTTGCTTGCAACCTTATGCCATCTGCCAGAATTACCATAAGGATAGTCCTCTCTGTATTCATGTACTGTAGTTCACTTTGCCCTGCTGCTGAATACTTTAATTTCAGCTGGTGATCCTTCAAATTTTTTTCCACAAGACAGCTTTAAATCGTATCAGAGAGGTCAGTATTTAGCTAAGTTTTAGCTGATTGGTTTTCATGTCCATATGCAGACAACATGGACAAAATAAGATCATTGAAAACCAAAGGAAGGCCAAGAGATTACACTGTCCTCTTTGCCCACATACCTCCACTTTTCCATCAGGGTATAAAAGGCATGGTCCCACATTTTAGCACAGTACTGCTCTGGAATGTTTGCACAGGCATGGCACCAGAACACAAATGAATAATTTTCTCTTCACCAAATTGGAAACTCAGTATTGCCAATCTGCTCAGGTAAGGAAGACAAGTACCCACTTTAAGCCAGCTGTTCCAAGTGGGATTTCTTGCTCAAGAGAAGGCAGTCTTTCAAGACTGGATCTTGAAGGAATGGTGCTAAGAAAGGGTCTTCATTCCCTCTGGCGCATCCGACTCAGCCTTCCCTCAGTTTCCCACAGGGCAGAACAGGAAGTTAGCATCAGCCACAGGCATGGCCCAGGTAGCTCTCTTCCAAGACACCAGCTGCTGCTCCAAAGGCTCACTGCTCCCTGCAACAAGCGTGTTTAGTGCTAATGAAGGATCCAGAAATGTAGACAGCAAAAATCAGCTTGATATTTGCAATCTAGGTCTTGATATACCTGTATTTTACCTTTCCTTAGATAGAAAAGTGATAGGTTTATTTCTGTACCATTAAAAGATCTGCAAGGTTTGATTGAATGAAAATGGGTCATCTATTCTTCATGAAGCTGAGCTTTTTGTAGGAGACCATTGAATCAGCTGGTGCAGAAGCCCAAATCAAGCTCTGTTTCAATCTTCTTCCTAAACATCCCTTAAATTTCACCTGGGGGAAAAAAAGGCATTCAGCCTGTACCTGAACTATAGGGCAAACACTAGATGTAAGAAACTCAGTTAACAGTCAAGAAATTCTGCCTTTGCTTCTCTGTAGTCAGAGAGTTGGGACTCAGTGATAGCAGCTACGTCAGTGGCCACTGGCTGATGTTCAATTGGTGGCAAATTTTGCCTGTAAATTTCCATTTTGTATCTTGACTTTGTGCTTCAGGTGCATTTTTTCCCCTTGGTTTGGCAATACATGCAGAGGAAATCAGGAAAGTCTTGATTGTTCCTTTTTTAACACCTCTGTCTCCCTTAATTCTGAGAATTATCTGGGTGATTCAGAGGCAGCAGTGATGAGTCGTGAGGGCAATGCATTAAGACCAGCTTTCAGACAATAGTTTCTCATAATTAATATGAGTGGCAAATACTTCACCTGAAGTTTTACCTCAAATAGTCTGCTCTGCTATTTGTCTGGTGAGTCATAGATACCATCTGATTTATGGATATTTCTTTTTTTTCAGTCTATTACTAGTAAAAGGATCTCCACAATGACAGTTTGGACAAAATTATTTTTCCTGTTGAAATTAATACAAAGCCAGGCTCACCTAGACATTGTCTTTCTGTTACTAGCTCATTTAAATACTGACTTTTACCTCCATTCAACCTCCTCCTTCAAGCATCTGCTCATTGTTAAGGTGTTTGGAAAGGAAAATAGAATGTAAACAAAAAATATTTCTTAATCACGGATGAACTGTTGCTGGTTTACATCACATTACAATAGATGTATGTCATAACTACACAAACCATCTGTTTGTGGAATATTTGGTTAGTTATCTTATTGCTTTGAGACAGCCCAGGCTTTCAGGGTAGCCATTCACTCCCCTCTGGAAAGCAGCACTGGTAGTCCTGTAACCATTAGAGATGGATCAATATTTAAATGCCAGCCTATCTGACTGAAAATCCCAGTGGTGGTAATTAGTTAACTGGGCCTGAGCCCCTATGTTTGGATAGTGTATCATTCCACTTGCAGGCCTTCCAGGCTTGTGAGCAGATGAGGGGCTGGACTGCAGCACCCTGCGGTGCCCACCTACCACACATTTAAAATGGAGATAAAGACCAGGGGGGCTGCATGCGCAGCCAAAATTAAATGGAAAAAAGGGAGACAGACATATCAAATGATGATGATTCAGTCTTATATCTCTTTCCAGGTGATATGTATTCCTGGCATCTTTGCAATAATCTTCAGGTCATTAAGTAAGAGACCGGTGACTAATTTAAAAAGCCTGTTATCCCTGGCTGCCAGCCAAGAGGTGCTGTGATGTTCAAACCATGCTACAGATGTCCAACACAGACATCATGCCTTTGACTGAGCAGAGAATGGGGATCTCATAATCCTGAAGGATAAGTGATCTGAATTTCTCATCGCCCTTTTCAATTTAGAGAGCACCCTATAAAATCTGCCTGAGTCTATCTCAGCCACTGAAGGTGGTGATTGAAATACAGATCAGTCACTCAGAGCACTCCTGGCTCAGCACTTCTGTACACAGAAGTGGTTTTTGTTCATGATGAAACACTTGCTGTATGACTTATTCTATTACAAAATGCCTTACCCAGAAAATACAGCTGTCATTTCCCCCATCAGTGCTGATGAGCCTCTTCAACGTCTGGCAAAGATTTGTTTTTAAAATAAATTCATTTTTATATTTATGCAGAATTTCAAAATTTAATTTGATAAAATAAATAATTTTATTTTTAAAAAAATTGAGCTGGTGCCTGCCAAAATGCAGGTCAGTTCCAAGCTTGCTTCTGGTGACAGTGACCGCAATCTGTACTCTATACCCTGTCAATACCTGGTCAATAACTGTAATTGAATCCAAAGCTCTAAAAGCAGAATTTATCACAGCTTCCTTGGACTTCACCTGGGAACAGTGTGAGATGGACAGAAGAAAGATTGAATTAATATCTTGCCCATCACTTGGCTGAGTGCTGTGCAAGCAGGCAGGCATTGCTAACAGGCAAGCAGAGATTACAGTGTGAGATTTGACGTGACAGACATCCATCTGGGAAGTCACGGGGCTACTCACTGAGCAATCTTGGAGTTTTGGAGCAGAGTTGTAGCTTGGATAACAGCTTCAGTTGCTGTGGTTGCAGTAAGGAGAAGATTCAGGCAACTGGAGACATGGAAAAATGAGCACACAAAGGAAAAGTGGTAGCAGCAACAGCTGATGAGAGAAAAAATGTTGTAACTGTGGCCGAGACTTTCTTTTTCTGTTATGTGGTGGCTTTAAGGAATGGCACCAGGTTGCTTTAGCTGACAATCCAGCTTTTTGTCCTGCACCTCCACTGGATTTGTCTCTCAGAGGAGCTGTGCTGTGCCCACAGCTCACGTACACCACTCTCACCCCCTGCACACTTACAAGAGCCCAAGTCAGTCACTCACTCACAATGTGAGCGGCACAGGATGAGCCTCCAAGCATGGGATGTGCATGTCTACACACCTCAAAGCTATGCTGGCTCTGTTATCTGATCCCATGAATGGAGCTCCAGTGTGAATCACAGTCTGAACTATCACTCTGTGTCATTCATTAGATTTACAAAAGTGCCATTTGCAGAGGAAGAAAAAGCTTTGATATACAAAAGTCCATATTAGTCAAAGGAAAGACTGCCTGACAGAGACAGACAGGACATTAAACCATTACTATTTTTGCCACTTCTCCCTGAAAACTAATACCAAATTTTCTAGAACATGGATTAGATTGGTTACTGCCATGGAGAAGTTCTTGGAAGGTCTTTACTTCACATTTAACTTGTTAATCTGAAGTCATATCTATTTGTCTGACAAAGCAGCAGTAGGAGGAAGAGGGAAGAACTGGTAGCCATGAGTGGCACTGGTGACCAGCGGGTACCACGTGACCAGCACTTACTCCTGCAGCCTCTCAATATGATCCTTCCTTTGCTAGACAGTTCTCCAGCAGGGCTGGGAGCGAGCAGAAGGGTAGAAGGCTGATTGATCAGGAGGACCCAAAAAACCTTCACTCCAAGAGGAATGAAGAATGATGTGGATAGATGCAGGACAGACTGTCTGATCATGCAGCCCTAACATTCACGTGTTTTTAAGACTCTCCTCTTGGGTTTCCTTCATTTTCCAGGACAGTGGCAGGACTAGGTTTTATGCAAATGTGTAGTTAATTACTCTCAACAAAAAGTTGGACCAATGATGTGCAGCAATCAGTCAAATATTACACAAGTATGTTATTTCTGCCTTTTCTTCGAGTCATGAAAAAAATAGGTGACTTACATAAGGGAACTGTATTTCATTTGTCCCAAGTAATATTGAGGAGAAAGCTGCTTTCCCACACCATACTCTAATGCAGTTTCCACCACAGGTTCAAGTGTCTGGACCTCCATGTCCCATCGGAGGTGTGTGGAACCTATACCAAAATAAGCCAGTTGTGCTGTTTTCCTCTGAAATATATTTGATGTCTTTGAGATCGTTATGTAAGAGACTCTGCATTAGGCATTATCCGCATAATGTTAATTGTAGTATAATGATGATCTATTGAAGAAAGGCATTTCTTCCCTATGGACTTTTAAAGTTCATTACTGACCACTATTAAGAGAGTGATATATCTCGTTCTGTGACTGATGGAGCTTGTCTGTGCATATAATTTTGTCTGCTACCTTATGTATTTCTGTGGCAGGTAATAGTAGCAATTATTTTGGAGAATGCTCTGTTGATTCCCACTGATAAAAAAGATCCATGCAAAATAAGCAGCCTCTTAGCTTTGACACAATATTGTTGTGATATACGTGACAGCTGCCAGGTGTTATGCTGAAGGAGCTAGACTGCATAAAAATATGAAAACAAAATGCTTGAACTAAAGTTTAAACCATTTAAAAATAACCTGTTGTGCTCCCTTTGTTTCCGCTGCCTGGAAGTGTTGAGTGCCAGAAGTGTAACACTTGACATTTGAGGCAGACAAACATAGCCTACAGATTCTGTGATTGCTTTGCAACCAGCTAGCATTTTTTAATCATGCCTGTTCTTGTCAACACTGGGGGTTGTTTCTAAACAAGCCAGCTAAAAATGGGAATTAAATTTAATTTCTTGCTCATTTTCTGAGGCTACAGAAACCCTAGAAGCAAGGAACCTGTATTTTCACAGCTTCTCTCTCCAAGACCCACACTTCCTAACAAATTCACACCCTTGCTCTCCTGCCGGATCAAGAGGAGGCAGTGAAGGCACTGGGTAGTTCGTGTGCCTCTAAGGGTGGGGATCAATTTTTTCCTCTGGAAGCAAAGGTGATTCAGGAGTTTCTGGCCAAATGGCCCTGCTTCTTATTGCTGCCCAGATGCCACCACTTACAGGGCATTTGTGCTGAGGCAGCTGTTTGTTGAGCTGTGCTGAAATCAAATCATTCAAATGATCCAGGTTTAAAAATATCTTCCTTCACCTCAAAAAAACCAACAAAAAAATTAGTGTCATTCCAGTGACATTCCCATTCTTAGCACAGCCCTTCAAAGAGCTGTAGCAATGCAAATGGGCAGTGAACCATGGAACCAAAGCAGGAAGAGGTAAATGGGGACCCAAGGGGCAGAACCTGCTTTGGTTAGCATTATTGCTCCAGAAAACATTCATATAAATTGTAACCGCTTCATCCATCTGCGTTAAAGTAGATTATGAAGCCATTCAGCCCTTCACCTTTCCTCCCCACTTCCTAAATTTAAGAGTTTGTGATCTTGTAAAAGTAATAGTGCAAAGTTCTGAATTCCTATCCAGGAGTTTTCTGATATCCTGAAATACTTGGCTGGAATCTTTCTCGTGTAATTGCTTAAAAGCCAGATCTAGTCTAAACCCAGTCACCCGGAGTGTCTCTAGAGTCAGTAGAAAGAAACAGGTACCTCCAGAGGGCAATCCACTTCTTTGAGGATGGCACAAATCACCCTCTGGTTGTGCCTTTCTCTAATCACTCCCATTAGAGGGGATGAACAGAGTTTGCTTGAGTGGATATCTGGTTTCTGGATGACTAAAGTTTATCAGTATAGATCCCAGCCTTGGTACCTAAAAGCTATGGAGATTCGTGCTGGTAAAGCAGAAAACAATGTGTAGACTTCATTGTATTTCAAATACCTAAAGGGCCTAGACTGCCTATTTTTCCCCAGCATAAATAGAATAACTTCTGGGACCTAATAAATGAAAATGTTATGATAAACCATCCCATTGACCTCTTTCCTTGTGTCCACACCTTTTTACAAGAACTTTATACAGATTTAAGCAGAGCCCTGCTTAAGGAAGCAAATGAAAGATGCTGAATATCTGCAACTTTGAAACGACTCATCAGGCTCAACTCTGAGATCCTTATACTACTTATTCATGCAAATTCTAGTGTGCCAGATGCTGAGGAGTGCTGAATGGCTGCTCAGTGGGAGTTGTGGTTACTCAGCACCTCCAAATAATTGGCATGTAAACTCCAGCCTGGACTTTGCTTATGGGAAAAACAAAACCAGCCATCAGTCATGCACAGTGTGCTTCCCTCCCCACTTCATGAGCTGGCCTGGTGAAAATTCCTGGTGCTTATTGAAAGCACCATCTGATGTCACTCAACACCACAGGGGAAAACATAAATCAAAGTGTAAGTATTCAGCACTCTCTCAGCATTGGCCTAATGTAATTAATGTAATCTGAGGTAAACACTTTAGTTATTCCTTATTACTTTTAGGGACCCAAAGGGTTGGGACTTGTTATTTTAGGTAATGTGAAAACCGAGACCTATCCGTGAGATCTCCAAGGCAAAGATAAAGCTCAGGTAGAAGCTTGACAACAGTTACCTAATAGCAATGGACAGACACAATAAAGTGTTGAATCTGGACTGTCTTACAGGCATGTGGCAAGGGTTGTGCCGTGCTCAGCACAGAGCTTTCCTCTGGCAGCAGAGTAGGGTTGCAGTAACAGGGAAATCAAGATAATCCAGCATGAGATTATGAGGACCTACAGAGCGGTCAGATGCCTGAATCCCAGTGACACTGAGTAGACCTGCTTCTGCATTCTGTCTTTCACAATCACAGCCTGGTTCCAAACAGGTCTTTTTCTGTAAAATCTACAGCTGAAATCTTTGTCTCAGACAATTCCAGCACACTGTATAACTCTGAGTTGTGTGGGCTGCTGTTGGAAGGGAAGAATGGATTTAATAACCTGGACAAAGTTGTTGCTGGCGCCTTTTGATGGTTTCTTGTCTTACATGAAGAGAGCATACCTCAGTCACTGTATGATTCAGAGACAAACACTAAAGTGTCACAGGTGTGAAAACACAAGCCTAAGAGCCAAGTAATGGCCCTACTGTCAGTTTTGTGCTTGCTTCACTCCTGGCTGGGTGTGATGGAAAATGATTGGTCGTGGAAAGGCACATCAAGGTATTGCAGACTGGCAGCCTGCTGAGTCCAGCAAGGTGCAAGGAGCAAATGCTTCATCCAGCCAAACCCAGTGGGAATGCGTTGGAGTTCCAGCATTGTTTTGCTGACACAGAAAGATGTCATCACAACAAAATATGAAGGAGTTAACACATTATGAAATACAGTTTTGGCAGTGATGCAGACAAAGATTGTTGTGCTTGAAGTGCAGTACCAGCAGCACTGGTTAACAGGGTAATGTAGTCAGCTTGCCAGTCTAACTCATTACATTGTGCTTTCTTTCTTCTTATATATTGGCTCCAAATCCTATGAAGCACCCAGCATAACTTTAAACTTGTAGGTAGTTCTTTGCTTCAAAGTTAATCTTGATTTAATGTAAATTTCTGGATAGTGGCTGGTTGGAAGAGCAGGTGGAAGTGCTGAAGGAAGCCTGCCTTGCATCGGAAGAGAAATTACAAGGTACCAGTGTGGGTTAAAGAAAAAAAAGAAAAAAAAAAAAAAATAGCAGGAATTGTGTTTTAAACCTCTTGCCAGTCCTAGTCCTTTACAGGGTGAGAAGTGAGGAGGGTTTTCCCATGCCTGCTTACACACACTGCTGAGGGCTTGGTGCACAAAATTGCACAACCAGTTTCAAAATTACTCTAAGCTAGTCCAGGCACTCTGACTGCCCTTCCAAAAATAAAGGCAAAATTTTCAGCATCACAAAAGGCTAATAAACCACCTACGCTCCTGCATCTACCAAGATCAAGAGAGTGCCAAATGCCTTATAACTCAGAAAGTCTGGCTGTGTATTTACTGCTGATACCTGACTTTTGTAATCAGGTTGAAAGATTTGCAATCAGCACTTTCCAGGGCTGAGAGGCAGATCTTCTATAATCAGGACTCAATTAGCTACCTGCCTTTCAGCTGAAGATCTGGCCCCCTGGGCCCAATTCTTTACCATACTTTTGCATAAGCCTAGGAGACAGCCCTTCTCACCAGCATTGCTGGAAATGGACTTTTGCATTCAAATAGGCAGCTGTTTCTCCCATGATTTTCACCATGCTTGTGCTCTCAATAAAGTACATTATAAAGTTAGCAAGCAAAAGCTATTTTTGTCTGCAAGATCCCTCTCCATAAAAATTTTTTCTGGGTCCTGTATGTTGCAGTGAGTAGCAAAGAATCTAAGTCAAAGATTGGTCCACATTTCAAATAGTAAAGCAATTTCTCAGGTAATATTTCACTGAAATAAATAGGGCTGTTTCAATTTAGAGCAACCAAGGATCTTGATTAAAATGGTACTGTGAACTCTAATTAGATATAAATAAAGAAATTGGGATCTATTTCTCTTCATACCTTCATGCTGTCTTGTTTGTTGGTGACACTTAAATAGGTAGTAACTGGAATGAAGCCCAATAGCCAATTTATGCTTAGCACACCACTAGTTCTTACTTATTCCTGTAGTACAATTTAACAGTAAGTACTTACAAAAATGCTTAGGAAAATCATCCATCCCATGCTTCAGTTCCTCACAGGCAACCCTGCTTCGATGTTTGTTTGCTGGATGTGTCTATTAGCAACACTGCTTTGGTAACTTTCTGCTTTAGGACAATTCTACAAATGATCGAGATGTTAAAATTCAGAGTATACTACTTTGTCATTTTCCCTCTATTGAGTAGTATGTTGACATCAAATAGTTCGCCTGAGATCATGCTGAAGTTTCCAAAGTAAGCTAAAACCCTGCACAAAGAAGACTGGCATCAAGACTGGTTTAATTTTAAGAATGTACAATAATGCTTGTGCATCTAGGAGCATAGAGGGCAAAAATATCCTGTATATTGCAAGTTAAATTGTGGTTTTAATGATGAAGACACGAGGCTTTCCTTAGCTAGCAAATCACCCATTTTTATATATTTTATCTTTAATAGGATTTCTGATACTATCACAAAGCAGTCTTCATTCTTTGCCAAAGGGATCTGGAACTAGTAAAATATTTCTGCCTATTACACTGGTCTGTTAAATATTCAACTAATTTTAGAAATTCCTTTTATTAGCAGCTACAGTATATCATGTCCAGATTCCTTTTTCTACTCTAAGTGTAGGATACCTATGCAAACAAAAGAGGGATATAAACGGAAGTTTATATCTCTGTATTATTTATTTCCTGTTCCTCATCTGAGTTAAATTGAAGTGAAATAAATATTAGAAGACTTTAAAGAAAAAAAAAAAAGAAAACACTTCCAAGGCAGATTTCATAACAGCAGAACAAGTATCATTTTGAGTGGCAATGCACTGGCAATAGCATTTGGCTCTGGTTCACATCAATCTGGAGGCCCAGCTACACAAGCCAAGCTGGCTCAGGATCCCTTCTGAACCAGCATTTATCACCTTCGGTGCAATAATATTCCAGAGGTCAATTCAGGACTAAACCCTTTCCACAGATGCAACACGCTCACCCAGCATAATCCTACTCAGCCACTGATCATGGCAAAAATCCCTCTGGCTTCTTTGGCGTTAAAAGTCCGTCTTAGCTTCCCAAATTTCCATGCTCCCTGCCTTTTGCCTTCTTTCCCACTTCATTCTGTTTCCCTGCATGTTGTGAAATCTTACGGATCTTAATGCAATGCATATTTTCTTCTTCCATTTATCAACCTTTCCTTCCTTTGCAGACTGGTTCTGAACCATACCCTCAAGGACGAGTGGAGGAAGCTCCCGTGAGCAGTGAGAGGGGTGACGAGCCGGCTCGTCATGTCTTCTCCTTCTCCTGGTTGAACTCACTGAATGAATGATGACTCACTCTGGCTGGCTTCTGGTGTGCTTCTCCTCGGAAAGACCGTGAGCACAGGCAGCCTGGCTGCAGTCAGCAAAGAAACTGGCCTGGAAAGGGACATCCAAGCAGGTTTCATTCCTAGGAACTCAGCTAACCTCCACATCGTACCCTTGAGATGACAGACCTGAGAGGGAGGGGAGCATGGGGACAGATTACTATATGTATTGTAGTCAGAGTGTTTTCCAATAATTTCTTGCTTCCAAGGGGAAAGAAGCATCACTACAGCTTTAGGCTGAGCACTGCTAGTGTTTTGTAACTCACTTGATGGCACATCCCCATGTAGGTGTAAACACTTCACCAATGTTCTTAGCTAAAATGCTGGTATGATATTCTCTAGTAGCATCCTTTGCCAAAAGAGTGCTTCTCCTCAGTATCCTCCTGCATCCCTGCTTGTCGGTGCTGGTGACTTCAGTGACACTATCATGTCCTTGGCAGCCCCGAGTCAGGGTTGTGTCTAACAGTACTGGTGCCTCTCAGGCTGCGGAGGCTGAACACGGGAGGGAAGAAGGAAGCTGCCATTTCTTCCTTTGCACTTGCTCTTCCTACTAAACCACAACAGATGACACTTACAGAAACATGTTATTTGTAAGGAAGATTCCCAGTGGCAGGAATGAGGAAGATGCACACATCAAAAGCACTGGCCAAGACCCCCACACAGCTCTGAGTAGAGCTCTCGGGCAGTTGCTGAAGTGCTGCCCAGTCTGTCCAGCCGTAACCTGTGTCTGTGTCTTCTCAGCCATCAGTGTGTGTACAAAAGGGGACATGTTCTTACATGAAACCAGAGTGTGATTAGGTGGTCACAGGTACTCACTCAAGGTTTAATCTGAAGCCCCTGTGCTGTGCTGTAGAAAAGGCAGATGCTGTCTGTCCTGTTCCGTGTGCATTGCAGATGTTGAGCCATCAAATGAAATCAAATTTGTGTCTTAAAAGAAGATTTACAAGTTGTACTGAAGGCGACACTCTGTGATTTTTGTCACTGGGAGCAGGGTGTCAACACTCAGTAGTGTTTAAGAGAGACTGGCAGGCTGCCGGGAGTGCTTGGTGCCATAGGGGACCAGGTGTCAAGCTCTGCACTAGGGTTACGTGTGGATCTTTCCCAAATCCCCGAGCCAGGCCCTCAATGCACTGTTTGGCAGGAGCCTGCGTGGGGCCATAAGGCTGCGCTGTGCCCCAGCAGGACTGGTGAGCTGGCAGTGCAGACTGGTTAGCAGGCTGTGTGGGGTCAGCCCCCGTCCTGGACACCCGTCGCTACCGGCCCGAGTGACATCAACCCTCACCGGTATCTGTTTTCCCTGGAGAACGTTCCCTGGAAAACTCTCCTGCGAGAGTTTTGGAGGGCTGCACAGGCAAGCTCCGCGCAAAGCTTTGGAACTCCCACAGCCCAGAACGAGCGCCTCCCAGCACCGCCACCGCATCGCCTCCGGCTGCTGGAGCAGCTTTTCCCTGGGATTTTGGTTCGGGGTGAGGGATTTACTATTTTCTCCCAGTCGTCCTGGAGATTTCCCCCAGCTCCTCCCGGGAAGTTTTTCCACACCCACTGCCGCCTCCCTAGAGCCCCTGGGGGGGACCCCGCTTGGGCACCGCCGTCGGGACGGGGGAAGCCGATGCAGGGAGGAACCTGCCCTTTTGGGGTGCGGGGATTATACGCAGAGCCAGAACGAAAACGCAAAAGAGATGCCGGAGCGCCTCACCGCTTCCCCATTGCCGCTCCCCGGCGGGAGGAGGCTGCCCGATCCCGGCCACAGCGGCAGGAGCCAGGAAGCCCCTTCGGGGGGCTGCTGAGGTGGGATTCGGCAGCGCTGGGGGGCACCGATTTGACCTCGACAGCCCGTTCCCGGGAGCAGCCTGCGCCGAGGGCGGCGGCGTGGGGCAGCCCCCGTGCAGGGCCGGCGGCGTCGAGGCGCGCCTGTGGGAGTGCCCGCGGAGACCGGGCTCCCCGGGGCAGGGAGGGGGGAACATCCCTGGGGAGATACAGGGCTCCCCGCGGCTCTGGGTGTCCACGGCCGCGGGTGCCCTCCCCGCCCTGGTAAGCGCTGAGGGAGGCGGAGCAGCCCTCAGGCGTCTAGGCAAGAAAGTCTATCAAGTCATCTTTACTTTGCAGCTTTTATTAAAAATATAAATATTAAACATTCTCTTACACAACCAAATCGACCGAGCGCTGAAAAGATGTTTTATTGTGAAAATGTTTACAGGAAAAAAAGTGGATTGAAAGTAGCTTACAGAGATTCCCCCTCCCACCTCCCTGCCCCCAGCAGAAAAGTTTTCTGTCTTCTTGGCACCATTTCTTCCAATGCTCACACATCCCTACGTAGCGATGGCACTAGAATAACTGGGAAATGGAGAAATAAATAAAGGTAGGGGAGGTTACGAACGACACTCGTGTTTCTGCACTTGGTACACGGTTGTGCATGCTAGTCAAGGGACAGAGGCTGTTCGGAGTACACCCTTCTAGGTTTAAAGCTATATAAAAATAAAGAGATGACATCAGAGCAGCACTATGGTACATCGGACGGTGTAATTATTCTTGTGCTAACTGCGGAATCTCTTTGGCAAGGCGGGGAGGGGCCGTTTCACTTCCCGATTATCTCCATCAGTTTCCTGTTGCTGTGAGCTTGCTGCGCTAACTGCTCGGCTCGGGCCATCTCCAAGACTTCTCGCAGGAGGTGGAAAGTCAGATCCAGAGAAATAGGGGGCTCCTCGGATCGCTTCTCCCTTTCCACGGCCTCACCCTCGGCTTCGCCCTCCTCTCGGCTTCCCGGCGAGCGCTCGGGCAGCTGCTGCAGCTGTTGAACCGCCGCCCGGAAAAAGTTGCTGGCGGAGGCTTCGGGGTGTAGGTGGCTGGTGCTGCTGGAGGAGGCGGAGAAAGAGCCAACGGGTCTCTTGTGAAGGTTGCCCAGGCGCAGGAAATACTCTTCTCCCATGCGGAGCAGGACGGGCAGAGTTTGCTGCTGCTGCTGCTGTTGTTGCTGGAAGAAATCTGGCTGGTGCAGAGCCCCGGGGGCGGGTGCCGGGCTCTTGCTGAGAGCTCTGCACTCCTGGCAGGGCAGGAGGGCGACCAGCAGGATTCCCGTGGAGACCAGCAGCGGGATCTTCATGATCGGGGCCCAAACCTGCGGGGGCAGACGGGAGACGGGGTTTGGGTTACAAAGCCGAGCCGCGGCGGCGGGGAGGGCAGCGAGCAGCCGGGGAGGGGGCGTCCCCGCCGCCGCTGTCCCGGTGCTGAAACGCGCCGCTCCGCGCCCCTCCGCGCCGCTCCGCGTTCCGCACACCACCCCCGGCCACGCTCACCCCGGCCCGTCCACCCGCGCCGTCGAGGCGGCCGCTCTCCGCAGAACAAGCCCGCGGAACAGCCCCGCGGGGCGGCTCCGGGCTGCGCCGGCAGCGGCTCCCGGGGACCAGGCTGGGCTGAGCCCCTGCGGAGAGTCCACGCGTGTTCTCGACCCGCGCCTCTTCACCCACCCGGGGCGAGGGGGAACGTGGGGGGCCTTTGGCGGGGCGGCTCTCCCCACGAGCTGCGGGGTTCGAGCGCCCGTTCCCCACCTCCCCACTCCTTGTCCGGCCAGGACAGTTCCCCGTATCCCGCGGGACACCGCGCTCAGCCCCGCTCAGCGCAGGGCAGCGCATCCGCTGCGCACCCGGGCGCGGCCCCGCACCTACCTGGGGCGGCGGTGGCGGCGGTGGGGCAGGGCGGGCGGTGGCGGGACTCGGCGGTGCCCGGCGTCCCTTCCTCTCGCTCTCCCTCGGAGCCGGCTCCTGGCGAACTTGGGATCAGATTTGGTAGTAATCAGAGCCGGGGCGCGGGATTTTTATAGCTTAGACCCTCTCCTGGAATCACGCAGAACTTGCCTAATAAGCTGACGCTCTCCTGACAGCCCGATTGCGTGCCCCGATCTACTGCTGAATAAATCATGGGGGCCCGTCGGAGCGGCGATGGGCCGAGTTTCGCTATCGCAACCCCAAATCTCACGTCCAATTATATCAACAGATATTTATCGCCTCTGCAGTGACGTCAGCCGGGCCGGGGGCCGGGGAGCAGGATGCCCCCCCCACCCCATTGACAAAAATACTTGAATGAGATTTCCTAGCGGGCGCGTACTATGAGAGGTCACTCCGGGGAAACTTTCCACTCACGGGCCGGCCCGCGGGGAGGGACCCGACCCGAGCGGGGCCGGGACTGCTATCCCTAGCGATCTCCTCTATCCCCGCTCTTTCCCGGCCCCCCGGCCTCCGCCGCCTCCGAGCCCGCCCGCACGGGGCGACCGTGGCGGGTCGGCGCAGGAGGCTCCGCGGGACGCGTGTTTTGCGTGGGTCCCGTCTTTGCTCCGCGACCGAGCCGAGCCCGCGGGGAAGAGGCGGAGCAGGTGCCACTGCCGGGAGGGACCCACGGCAGCGCTGGCACCGGCGGTGCCAGGGACCCCGCCAGCGGGAGAGGGGGCGCAAAGCCCCCGGGGGTGGCGGGGAAGCCGCCGGGGCCGCCCGGGAGCATCTGCCGGGGCAGGGAGCGTCGCCGGGGCAGGGAGCGTCGCCCGGGCAGCGCTCCGCCCGCTCCTTCTCCCCTGCCCCCGCTGCTCGCCCCGGCCCTGGCTCCGCGCTGCCGGCACCCGCTCCCCCGGTCCGGCCCGTGCTCCTCTCCATTGCTTTCCCACTGTTTCCGAGGAGGCAACAACTGCTCTTTTTTCTCCTTCTCGACTCCACTAGCTGATCGTTCTCACCTCTTCAACGCCGTGGCCGTGTGCTTTCCCTGTGCCCTCCCCAGCTAAGGCACTCCCCTCCAGCCTGTCCCAATCCCACGTGGAGCTTTTTCCCAAGTGTTCTCCCATGACCATTATGTGTTCCGGCTCCAGACCATACTACACCAATGTCTTCACCTTCGCCCTTTGATCTCTTCAAGAGGTAGTGCTGGCTATAGAAATAACTTCTGCCCAATACCCATTCCACGTGTAATGTGTGTTCTTCCATTTTTGCATCCCATCATCTTTGCCTCTCAGTCCTCCTTCTCCACTGCCTCAGTTGCAGCATCAGTTATATCCCTCCCCTTAAAATGGAGAACTGTACAGAAAACCTGCTGGTTTTATCTTGCCTAGACAAGAAACTGCTGGGGTCATGCACCTGAGTGTCTCCCATCATAATGAGGAGTTGGGACAGAACAGGTGGTCATATGCTATTGAGGTGAAGTAAGTGATAAATCTGAAATCCATTTCCTTAATAAAATAACAAAGTTAAACCCACTTAATGTATGAGGTTGGCCACAGTCCAGTTCTGAGTATCTCCTTAGAGATGCTCTACACTTCAATTTTAGTTATACCTAGCTCCAGCCTCAGATGCTTTTGGCAACGTGCCAAAAAATCAGATCTTGTGTAGCATGAAAGAACACATGGAAAAATAAATAATAATACCAGAGATTTAGCTCTTCAATACCACTTTTTGCTCAGGCATTCATTAACTGAAATGTGTATTACAGAACAGAATATGTTGTGTAGCTAGTCACAGCAGCAGCTATTTGTATGCTTTTAAAGCATGTCAGCACAGCTTTCAGTGAGAACAAGAGGTTCAAAGAAACAGGAGCTAAATTCAATCATTTGATGGAAAATGTAAGAGGCACTTATTAAACTCAAACCCTTCAGATGCACTCTGGGGTGGATTTTATCACAGTGTCTCCATTTTTAGGTTTAACATACTCTTTAAAGACACAGAAACCTCTTAAAATAATGTGACCATACATGTAAAGAAGGAAGAATTTTGATCCAAATAATAAATATATTTTTTGGTGCTAGGGCTGAGATCTGGATAAGACAGAGCTGCCTTTCTTCAAAAGATTGATGCCAGTGAGAACTGGCCCAGGTTATGTTATGTTTTTAATAATTTAAATTAAATTTAAATTAGGTCTCTTTAGGCAGATAGTTTTGTCCCTTGAGGAAATCCGGGTATAGCAAATGCAACATAGAAGCAGGCTAGGGTCCTCAAGCTTTCACAAGAGCTGTACAACCTGCCAGTTTCCTCTCCTCCTTTTTATTCCTCACCTTGGCTCTGAGCAGGGTCTGCAGTGTCTCACACAAGCTTGTTTCTAAGCCAACATGGTCTTATTACCCCACTTTCCTCATAGCTCCTGAGTGATGTGTGAGAGGGCTTGCAGCAGTGCAGGGAAGACTGTGAGACAGTTGGATCTCTTGATAATGAGGAATATAAAATATCACAGGTACATAAACCAAAAAGTACTTCCCTCAGCAGTTCAAATGCAGAACTGACTGCCTAGGAATATAAAAGTCCTTTCTCCAGAATCATTAGTTTTTGAGTGAAATCTCAGCTGTCACTCCTGAAGGAGATTGCAACAGAAGAAGTCTTGGCTTCTCACCAGAGGGGTGAAAGACTAGGAGGATATCAGGTACATCTGGATTAGAGATTTTTGTTTTGTGATATAGTTTGAGATTAGCATACCCTTCATAAGAAAAGTGTTCATATTTGACTCACTTTGCAAACATCAGGAGCAAACAGAATTTTTAGTGAATCACAAAATAACATTGTCTAGAAACAAAAAGCACTATTGAAGCCCATTTCCTCTCCTCTGACTTGGGTTGAGTGTTTCTGCCCTTTAGCCTTGGTGATCTCAAACTCAGGCACCTACTGAAAAGCAATTACAGCTACTCTGAGGTAGCTAAGGGAAAGAAAAAGCGTGCCCAGAGCCTGATGCACCCCACAGCAAAAGAGCACCTTCAGGTTTCTGGAGAAGTTCACCTTGTTCCCTTGTCTATAAAGGGAGTGCAGACAACCACCTTTGCCTGGTCACTGAATCCTTAGACAGCAATGTGAGGCGAGAAGAATCCCGTCCCCACTGATTGACCATAGCAGAGAGATCACACAGTTCTAAATATAGTGATACAGAGAGGGTGATGTAAAACTGAGGGCATGGCTCTTACCCCAGGTATTTTTGAAGATGTCCAACTACACACATAGAAGGACACACACTAGATGTAGATCAACTTTCTACCACAGTGCAATATTTCGTTACCCCTCCAGCCTTTGTCAGAAGGCAGTAAGGATTTTTTGCATTGCTGAGTTCAGCAAACATTTCCACATCTCACAGTACTCCACACCCTTCACGTTATCCCCATCATTCTTGATCCCTGTGATCAGCTCTCTAACACGGGATCTTGCAGTTAGTGATTATTTCAGGTGAACTCAGCTCATCTCGCCCACTCTGAGATGCCAGCAGTCATGCACTGACACATGTATATGTCACACTTCCATTTCACCTTTTTGTAGTCCTGATACAAAGAACTTTGTATCTGATAGTCATAAATATTATGGGTTCTGGGACCACTGAGAGAAAAAGTAAAGAAAAAATCAGGGTATCTTACTATGCCTGAAGGTGATAAATCACTTTAAGAACAAACTACCTTTTCCTATTATTCCTCAGCAGACTGAATTTGCTAGAATACACATAGAGAACCTCAATTAAAGTGAGTTATAAAAATCAATCAAAATTAATCAATTAAATACAAAAATGTATGTTGTAGGTCAGGACGAAAAACAAAACTGATAAGGATTTCAGCTATCTGTCCTTGCTTCTGACCGCAGAAGTCTTCAAAATTCTCTCATTCACTTTTAATTTCTCTTTCATTTTTCAATCACCTCCCTCCAGGAAGGAAGTCGCATGCTCCTGTCACAGAGACTTTCTGTGGTACACTTCAATCTTATAGCAGAGCTCCACCTATAACTTGTAACAGATTTTCCTACAGTCCTGTGAGAGAGAAAGGAAAGCACCTTAATTTCCCAAACTTTCTAGTGCGGAAAACAGCATGAGAGGGTGAAGAAATTTATCAGGTATCCCTCCAGGAATTGTGTAAGAAGCAGGAGTGAATCTTGCACCATGTGAGACCAAGTTCATTAGCTTGACCAGAGGACTATTTTCATTCACCACTTCATATTCATACTCTTGATCCCAGACATCTGCCCACAAGACATAATTTTATGGGTTTGGGGGTCCCAGCAGAAGGAAAAATTCCTGAGGAATATCCTCTTTGTTCCACCATGTCTGGGAAGAACACAGCCGTTCCCAGCAGCTCACACACAGGTGGATTTGCAGGGACAGTTTTCATCCCAAAGCCTGATCCCCAGTTGAGCAGGGCCCAGTGTGCTCTGCTCAGGAATCCCAAGCATGGACCTACTGCCCCAGCCAGAGCCTTCCCTTTGCCCAAATCCCTGCCTGTTCATGGGGATATTCCCACCAGCAAGTGTAACACAGGGAGGAGCTGCTCCTATACCCTCTTGGACAACACCAAAAAGCACTTCTGGAGGCCTCACAGCAGTGCTCTCTTCTGAGCAGGGAAGGGAGTTGCAGAAGCTGGGAGAAGTGTGCAGACAGCAAAGTGCTGCGCCTCTCTCCTCCTGACAGCCCTCATTCAGGGACACAACAGCTGACCTTTATATATACCTCACAAGACTTGTCAGCTGCTATTCTTGCTTTCAAACAAGGGCTGGAGAAGGCTGCATAGGCACGTGCATGAGCCCTCTATGCTGTTAATGATAAAGCTGCAGGAACTAATCTCGCAGTTATTGGTAGCAACAAGGAAATCCATCAAGCAGGCATGCCCCAGGAGTGCCAAGCGATTGGTGTTCCTGGTTGTCTTGGTGTCTGGGTACATTTGGCCATGAAAGAAATTTTGCTGGTTAGCTGAGTATCCAATTTGCCTGTCTGTCCTTGGCACAGACTGAGGCAAGGACAAGGATTTGGGTTTGCATCTGGCATGCATCTGGAACAAGCTGCTGAGATAGCCATGTTCACCCTAGTTCAGAGTGGCAGAGATATGGACACACGCAGACACGATGGACAGCAGGGTATGGCTGCCGTGAGCAAAACAGGGGATGCTGAGCCAGGGGAAGGCAGGCACTGGGCACACCACTGGCCAAGGGGAAGTAGAGGAAATCAGGGTGGACCTTCAGGGAAGGGCAGGGGGGCAATTCCACAGTGCCTCTCACCAGGAACATCTCTGTCCTGAGAGGTTAGAGCCCAGAACTGACCCTTAACTTGGTGCTGGGAGAGGGGCACAGAGGGGAGCCAAGAGTGCTGTAACCGTATTATGGATGGCTGTTGGCAGCTTTGTTCCAGGAAGTCTGTGAGGAACTGTCCACAAAGGCCAGGAGCAGATGAGAGCCTGTCTGCCCAGCTAGGATGTCCCTATGGGAAAGACCACTGGGCCAGCGATGGATTCAGCCTTCAGACACACCACTGACACCGGGGACCCTGCCTTGATCTTATCATGTGCAGCACCAGGCCTGTCATCAGCCATTAGTGTCAGCAGCAAGATTTAGTGCTGTTTGCTCTGAAGTTGTAGCTGTGTCACAAGCATGGGGGAACCAGGCAGCCAGGGTAACAGATCTGAGCACTACCAGAAAATTCAAGAGAAACATTTGAGCACAGCTGGGCTGGTGTGGCATTTTCCAGCATCCAGGCAGAAGACATTTGAGCAAACTGCTGGATCAATGTTCTTTTTCACTGTTTTCCTGTTGGAGAAGAAGGTAATGAAATAAATGCTCAAGTTTTAATTTGCAGGAAATGAAACCCTCATTCAGCTGCAAAACATCCACCATGTGTGCTCATTGTGAGCCAAGATCTTCTTCATAGTCATAGAATCACAGAATAGTTTGGGTTGGAAGGGACCTTTAAAGGTCACCTAGTCCAGCCGCCCCACAACAAGCAGGGACACCTTCAGCTGAATCAGAGCCCCATCCAAACTGATCTTGAAGTTTTCCAGGGAGGGGGCATCCATCTCTCTGGGCAACCTGTTCCAGTTTTACCACCCTCATCATAAAATAATTCTTCCATATATCTAATCTAAATCAACCCTCTTTTAGTTTAAAACCACTACCCCTTGTCCTATTGCAACGGGCCCTGTGAAGAAGTTTTTCCCCATCTTTCTCATCAGCCCCCTTTAGATACTGGAAGGTGCCCTAAGGTTTCCCCAGAGCGTTCTCTTCTCCAAGCTGAACAACCCCAACTCTCTCAGCCTTTCCTCATAGGAGGGCTGTTGCAGCCCTTCAATCATCTTTGTGTCCCTCCTCTGGACCCACTCCAACAGGTCCATATCTTTCCTGTGCTGAGGACTCCAGAGCTGGCTGCAGCAATGTAAAACACTTTATATATTCACATGTAAGAGTACATACAACATGGGAATGAGACTGAAAAATGAAAACTGAGTAGAGGGGGGAAATGATCAGAGAAACTAAAGGACTTCTGTGATACCAAGGGCAACTCCTGCTCCTGGAATCTTGTTATGACTTCAACTGTTGCTAAAAAAAATAAAAATTAATTTTCAAGCTTGAAGATATCATCCAGCCATATCATCAGGGCTGAGAATCCCCAAATAAACACCAGAAGAACTGAGAATTAATCTTCTTTTAAAACCTTCTGATTCTGAAAACATCTCAATATCTGGGGGGAAAGGAGATGAGGGCAGAACAATTTTGGAGTACTTGAGATGTTGCAACTGCCTTCTCGCTCCTTTCAAGTGAGGAAATATGGGAAGAAATACAAACACTATCTATCTTGAATGACTGGGCAATGAGCTATATATAGAACCTGCTCTGTCCTACTTAAATTATGACTAATGCTAAACAATTAGAAATTCAGATGTCTGAATATTTGAAGTAGCAAACATCTCTAATGCACCATTTGTTGTTCATTAAAAAGAAGAATCAAAGTCTCTTTAAGCTCTGACTAGGCTGCACTTAACAGGTGCATGTTGCTGGAAGTGGAGCCCCATGAGACTAATTGCAAGGGATAATGAACAAGATGAGGCGTTTCTTGGAAAAAAGATTGTTGTCTTTATAATGACCATACTCACACCAGAGACTGCAAATTCTTTAGGGAAGGGACTTTCTTTTTTGTACCATGCCTGCCTGGTGTCTAGCACAGCAGCGCCCTAGTCTGTGACTAGGAATCCTAAGTGCTACTGCAATTCAAGCAGTACATTATAGTAAATAGTAGTATTAAATTAGCTGGGAACATGAAGTTGGTTTTCATCAGCATCTCTGGTGTACAGGATCAACAAACATTTCTCTAAGCCAGAGGCCAATGGAGTTTATTTGAAAACATTTCATTTTTATGAGAAGACAATGCTAATACAAAGCTACAGTTTACTCTTAGGATTTTGGCAGAACTTTTTGTCTGGTCCCTCTAATTCAGGGCTGCAGTGTCTGGAGTAGGTTTTCATACAGCCAAGATGAAAGACTGGGTGAAGGAAACAAAGTACAGAATAAAAATGTAAATCCTGCCAGCCAATAAATGAAGAAATTATGAGTCTCCACCAGACAAAATACCCAGATTTCTCAGCCATTCCCCATCTCACTGTGGGTTGCTATAATTGCAAAGCATGCACTTAATGAATTTATTTACTGGATGGTTTCCTTCATCTTTCTTCTGCTTTTTCATCATTACAGATGTCGTGACAGGGGCTATGGGTGGCACTGCCACACACACATCACCATATATTATTCTGTCAGTATCACAGGATTGTTTTAGTCTGAAGGAAAATACTGACTTTATTCTTAACTCCTGATACTGGAACAGCAAAGGCATGTAGCAATGAGGTGTTGTAGCTGCCTCTTTACAACTAGGACTTTCCAAGAAGCTTAGAAGCAGGCATATCTTTGACCTGAGGATGTCGTGAAAAACCCTTCTGTTCTATCCTAGTGGATATGAAAATCAAGTAAGATAGATTATTAATATTCCTAAGCGCTAAGTTTTTGGCTTCTTTTTCACCTGAATACAGTGGTGCCAGTGGCCTGACATCAGGCCTGATATCCAGCCACTTGATAAGTAGCAGATCTCAAACTGCTTTGCAAATACTACCACTGAAGTTAATGAATAGCCATATACAACAGATTTTGTGTAGCACTGAAATGCCTTCTGTACTGAGACAGTCCAGCACTACCCAGAATCTAGGCCCACAGACTGGGCTAGAACTAGCACCAGGACACGTTTGAATCCTGCATCCAAGCAAGGCTGCAGGATAGGGGTGTTACAGGCAAGCCTAGCCCAGGTAATGGGCACAGAGATGCTTGGACTATCTAAGTTTGTTTCACACTGCTCTGACAATGTAGTGCTGCATCTCGTGTAAGAGTCTTGCTGAAGGCTGGTGGCTCCTCACATTTCTGTGCAAGAGCAAGTACATGGGTTTGGAGCAGCAGTGGCTCAGCACTCTCTCACTGTAATGCCCTGCAATCACCAGTTAAACTGAAACTTGGCTAAAACTATCGGGGTAAATGCCAAGAGCTCTTCAACACCCATCTCTGACACAACCTAGCTCGTCCTAAAGGACAGAGAAAGGATGAAATCTTTGAGTTAGTTACTAAAGGGGAGAGTCACAGGTTGACCTCAAAGACATTAGGAGCTACAAGTTCACAGCTCCTCCTAGGATGCTTTCAAACGGGAGAAGATAACTGCTACCAGAGGGCCCAAAGCTTTTTTTAAACTTAAAAAATAACTTCAGAACTGTATCAGTAAATAAAGTCTAATTTTAGGCAATACTTGAGTTTATAGTATATCTTTTGAGTCAGTCACATATATGGGCATACAAAGGTTGGGAATCTCCCTATAAGGCTTTTTCAGTTCCTTTAGTGAAAGCTGTGTGAAAAGTAATTTTAGAGGAGCCAAATTTAAGGTGTTAACAGTGAGTGCCATTGACCTTTGAGTGTTGCTGTAAGACAGCAGCGTGAATAACAATAATAAACTCCCTAAGGTTGTCTCTCTTCAGTTTTCTATGAGCATCTTGTCCCCAGAGAACATTTAAAAAGTTTGTGGTTCAACCAGACAGCTTGTCTGAATCTCCAAGGGATGCCACCCCAGGACGGGGCTCAGCTATGTCTCTGCCATGAGACTTGGATTCCGAGGAACCTGGAAACACATCCAGTAAAAGTGTTGTCACAAAAGCACTTGGAGCTTAGTCAGGATTGCTCTTAGGCTTGAGAGTGAGAAGGGTCTCTCTCTTTGCTGGTAGGGGAAGGAACAGGATCCCTGGGTATAGTATAGGGAGTTCATCTCAGTTCCTTGTTTGTCTGTATTAATGATCCTGAAGGGAAAATGGTACTGGTTTTGACTCAGATGGGGTGAAATTTTGCATCCTGAAACCTAGGGGTTTGACACTGACTGTAATTAAACTTTTTTTGGCCTCAAAGTGAAAAGCACACGCTCTCCTCCTATTTGTCTTGGCAGAGCTTTTGGCAGAGCTGTGTGATGGAGGCTGGCTGACTGTTGCAGAATAGCAATGGGAAGGAGATGCCAATAAGAAGAAACTGGTGAACTGGAAAACAAGGGCCGCAGTAAATGAACTGGCTTCTAAATGGCAACAGGTGATTGAACTGCATCATCATGTCTTTATCATGTCAGCAGGAGCAATGCAGTAGGCTCATAGCTGTGATTCACTATACCCTCCAATTTCGCTACTACAGTGACTGTGTCTAAAAGGCAGGATTTCTCTCTGGATCCTTTTGCTATTTCTATTAACAAATACATCTCAAATTTAAGAAATGAACAAGATGAAATATTGTGAGATTCACAACCAACCGACATTTCCAGCATAGCTCTATTTAGACCCAGGAAACACTCAAGTAGGTCCTCCAGGGAGCAAGGAAAGAAGGTGTTTATCCACTCTGAGACAGAAGGAATTGTTCCACATGGGGGATTTTTTGTATTATAACTGGGTATAATGTCTCTTGCTGCAGACGCAGGACTATCCTCCCTCCTTCAGCTGTTTAGCAACATGTGAGGCCAAACTTCTAATAAAAACCATGTCCTACATACTATCTACCCCTATCTAAGGGGTAGATATCCCATTTTTGTGCCCTCATAACAGGTCCTCTTTTCAAAAAATGAGCTACATGATAGTCCCTTAATAAATCCATTAAAGTCAACACCTAGCAGAATCAAATGTGCTGATGGAAAACAAGGCATTATCTGAGTCTTCTTTTGTAGAGAATGAAAACGAAATCCCAGTTTGGGATCAAGGCCAGATTTTAAATCTTGAATACCATCCTGAAGTGCAACCTTGTCTCTCTGCATGACTCTGCTTGAGATAACACATGGAGCTTGAGGGTGCCTCATGCTCCAAAGAACAAATGCCATAGCTTAGATATCTTTACACACTATCTGTCATTATGACTGGAGCCATGAGAAATAGGTTTTCCTATTTTTTTGCATATACTTCCACCACAGCATCCCAAAGGTCCTGTTCAGTTTGACTTCAGTCTTCCAAGATTTGGACAGCAATGATGCCAACTGCAAAGGAGTTGCAGACAACAGTCTGGTGAATCTCTTCATGCCCATTGACACCTACTGATAACCTGCCTCTGTTCAATAACAAAACCAAATTATCTACTTATCCTTCATTCTCCAGTTATGGCTAGGGTGTAGGTTGAGACAGACTAAGATGTTTTCAAGAATCTAAGCTGAAGTAAATCTTCCAGTGACTTCTCTCTTCTGACAGTAAATGCTGTGATACCATGACATGTATAATTCCTAGTGGTTTTGGAGAAATAAAGAAATATTTTGATAGCACAGTTTCAGATGGGGCACATACAGATTTTAAATAACTCTAAATAACCTGGCCCTCTCCAGTGTGCCAAGCACAGCTTCGGTATCATGCCACTCACTACCCAGGATGCCAGTGTCAGACTGTCTCTCCCAAGTGCATTTTCTCTCAGGAACTAACAGATGCTTCATTTAATAGCCATAAACTAGATGTGTCTTCAAGTATACCATGCTTCTGAGTGCTGAAGAAATAACAGCTATTACAGTGCTTACCATATCTCACAAATACAGCACGGGTCTGTCATTTACTTGCCAGAGCCTTCCATCAAACATCTCTCTCTGCCTCCTACTCCATGTCCTAGGGCCTGATCAGGCAGCTCTGTGCTCAGGGGCTCAGATGGGAAGCAGTCTGCGGCTTAGGGACTTGGTAATCCAGAGACACGTTTTGTGTTTAATACAATAGAATTTTAATAGGATAGTATAGAATTTTGTTTTGTGAACCTGTGTGAACAAAGATTGATTGAGAAGTGCTCTGTCTGTGAATGACATCTGCATTAAAAATAAACAAGCCCCAGATTCTAACATGTACATGACTGTGATAGGAAAAAGAGAACTGAAACTATACAACCCATCTGTAAAACTGGCAAGATCCTTTTTTTCCTAGGAAAGATATCTTTGCATCTGACATTGCTGCCCTTACATTGAAAAAGGAAGGAACTGATTTTGTAAGTGATTGTAGAAGTCTTGATTCTTCCACAACATAAACAATACAGACAATCATCCACAGCTCAGCTTTCCAATGAAAATACCAGAAATTCCAGCAGTGTTTGTAGGCTGGTAGGTTACTTGTTTTGTGCCTCTAGCTGAGGAAATAACATCTCTCCAAAAAGAGAGGAATGGAATTCTTTTTATCAAAAAAAAAAAAAGGCTAAGCTTCATGATTTCCCATTCTTCATTAATTTAGCTGGAACCATCCCATACCTACAGGTGGGAGCCAAGAGGTGGTGCTAGAACTCAGCTGTCTTGTACCCAGCAAACATCTATTCCATCTGGTTTTCAGGTAAAAGATGGCTGGAGTCCTTGTGCTTTAGTCTCTGTCAGCTATCTGTGCTTTTAGGAAGACTACAACCTGTTTTGTAGTTTTGGGGGCTAGCTACTCTGGAAAGCCATCACCCTCAATTCTTCCTCCTCATTTCTAAAAGTTCTTGAAGCTGTACATCCAGAAGCACTCATTATCAATATAATGAGAACAACTACCTCAAAATTCAAATATTCATGAGTTAATCTCATCTCATTGTCCCTAAACTGAGCACTAGAGCCACACACTACCAAATATGCATGAGTCAAATAGCGCCTAAAACTAACACCAGGCCTTTCATCAGTGACAATGTCCTACTTTAGGGATGAAGTACCAGAAGCTCTTTCAGTGACAGTGAACTGCACTATATTTCAGGATAAGGACCTTGAGTAAGATGGCAAGAACAATGCCAGAGTGAGTTACTGCATCACTGACGGGAGCATCTGCCACAGCTGAGGCTTTTCTTGACCTGCTGGTGAATGGCTGAACTGAGAAATCAATCCTCTGGGAATTGGTCCCTCTATGCACCATCCTCAAAGGGAAACTTCTGTGCTGTGGTGGAAATCTGAGCAATGACAGGAAGAGCAGGAACATCTTGGCTGAGAGAACCACAGAATGAGGTTTCAGTGGCAGGTTCATAGCGCAGACCTCTCCAAATCAAACAAAGAGACCACGAGAGCAGTGAACAACTATTTTTATTATCAACTTACAGTACTTATGACTTGTTACCTGGACCACCCTTTAGCAACTGATTTTAAAAGGCCCCCAAAAGAACCCTCCTCTTGCAGCTCACAGTGTGTTTTCATTATTTAATTCCATTAAAATCTGGGTAATTATGCCTCCTTCATCAACTTTAATCTACGAAAATAGACCACAGAGGACTGTTACTTCTGAATCAACAAGAGGTAGCTAATAAAATATAGTATCGTGGTCAATGGTTAGGGAATTTCTTGAAGAGCTCCTAAACAATTAGCTGATAGAACACTTGAAGTGAAATTTTCATAAGCTGCTCATGAATAAACCTGGTTTCATTTCATCATACAAAGAGCATACTGAGATACAAATCCAAATGCTAGGAAATTACATAGTTTGTCATTATTATAGTCTTATATCATTTGTACAATATTGCATTGTTATGCACTAGACCCATTTTCTTTGGGACAAATGCCCACCTTCCATTTTGGGATAAATGTAAGCATCATTTATCGTATTCTAGGGAACCAGACAATGAGTGATACTATTTTCTGTCCCCAAAAATGCTCACCAATAATGCTGTACATCAGTATAACAAGCAAGGGAAATTTACTGGACATTGGTTTTGGAAGGCTATCCTTCTGAAAGAGGCTGAGAAGACTAAAGCTGCTCAGAAAGAAAAGCAGAAAAGCCCATGCCATGATCAGAGCAAGCTCTGGGCACCCAGCTCCAAGTACTGCAAATCTGACCTGGCGCCTGCCAGTGTTGGATCAAAAGTGCTGCAGCCACCTGGTGCAAAGTGCTGCTGGATCAAAATTCTTCAAAAGCAAGTTAATTTTGTACCAGCGGGGTTTGTGCTGCACTGGGTATCATCTGTTCCCCCAAAAGCTGGCACAGAATATGGAGGCAGTATAAATACCAAGGCACGTGATGTGAGTAATTTGACAGAAATGGGAGCGTATATTCATGCTCCAGCTGGATCAGTGGGTGATCTGGTGGTGAGCAGTCCTACCAGCAATAAATGTGGCACCATCACCAAAAAAAGAGAGGGGACTTTCAGACTGAGAACTGCCTGAAAAAGGAGTCCAAAGTACGAACAATTATCCTTTGTTGCTTTATTCTTTCACCAAGGTTTTGACAAAGAAACACCATTTTGTCAGCTTTTATGTTTCATTGGATATGGACTCTTGTCCAAATGGGGAACAATAGTACATTTAGACTACAACTGAATATTTTGCTTAAAATAGCCCATCTGGCAACATACACCCAAGTTTCATAATAAAACAGCAATAGCATAGTTATTTAGTATTTTTAATTAACTGAGAAGACCAATGCATTTCAAATAAGACACAAAACAACTGATAAAGTGTTTTGAGCTCTCACGGTCCCTCTCTCTGCCAAAGAACACATGAATAAAACTAAGTCACAAGATTAGGAGATTATTTCTTTCTTTTTTTTCCCTAAATTAATTCTGTTACGGAGCTATGTCTGAAAGGCCATAGATATAGATATAGATGATATTGATATAAATATAGATATAGATATAGAAGGTATTATTACAGTAGACTATCCTTCACCATTTAGGGTTTGCCCATGACTAAGTGGAGACAACTGGTGGATGTGTTTATTCTATCACAAATGCCTCAGCTAGCATTTCCAGGTGAGTTCTTTAACCAGCAATTGATGCATGCTTGCAACGCACGATCCCAAGAACCAACCACCAGCTCCAGAAAGAGCACTTGGGGTGATCTAGGGGAAATTTTGTAGTTCCTGGGCTTTCTGCTCACCATTGTGTTTTTTGAGAAGTTTTATTTCCCACCTTTTTGTGGACAGCCACTTCAACTCTTGTGTAAGGAATAAGAACCAGATTCAGGCTAAGACTTAGAAGATCAATGCTCATTTCCTCTCTGGTCCTGTTGTCCTAAGTGACAGTGAGCAAGCCATGTGCTCTTTCAGTGCCTTATTTAAATCTGAAATATTCTTTCTGAAGGTGCTTACAGTGAAGAATAGAGGGTACACAGATATTCCTGTCCCAGAAACCTGATGACCCTACATGAGATACATGTGGTACAGTCCCTTCCTAGGTCATCTCACCCATGGCAGTCCCTGAGCACTGTGATCTCTCCTCGCCTTCTACCAGGTTTGTCTGAGCTCACAGATGGATGTCTCAGTAGAATGCCTCTAATCAGGCACAATATTTTGCATGCAGTTAATCATTCATATGGGACTCTACTTTTCAAACAGTTCAGATTTTCCTAATTAATGTTTTGCATCATGATCGTATTTACAGTAATTGGGACTGATATTTGAAGTACAGTAAAAGCTGTCATCTCATTCCCTCCTAAAGAGCCCAATTACCTTCATTTGTTAGCAAATTCATACTAACATTTGGGTTTATTACACTTGACAACATAAAGCCAGCTCCTTCTCTCACGCGGCTCAGCAGAGTAACATCAGCCCAGATATAAAAGAGGCTGCAGACCCAGTCTTGAAGGGTAGAGTTGGGGATGACTTCCTGACTTAGATCCTGACAGAAAAATCAATACAAAATGTATCCAGAACAAGAATTTCCCCTCATGCCCATGCTAGTTGTCAGCCCATCACTACTGAGGAAGATGACAGCTTTTGTAATTAGACATTTCTCTGACGTTCACATGCTACTGGAGACAGCCCACGCCCGGGTTCACTTGGTCCAGCTTCCACCTAATTCCTCCTGCCTGGTGTTTTCAATTAGCACCTCTGAAGCCCTACAGCCAGCCAAAAGGAAATATTGGGCACAGAAAGTGGGTCAAAAGTCAGGCCATGTGAACCAAACCCTTTTCGGGCTCTCACATGTCTGGATTATTGTCCTAAAGGACAGCTATAGAGTGGCACATGTGACTAGTCACTGAAAGCCATAGCTGCCACTGCATCCAAAAGTTAATTTTGTGATGGGGTATTAAAATGCACCTGTGAATTCATCTGTGTCACTTAGCTACAGACACCTCAGCAAGGTGTTCACAAGAGTGTTGTGGGGGTGTGTCAGAGCGAGTCAGCCGTTCCACAGATGGGAAAGAAGATGGAAGAGTGCCATGCTTGCTTCTTATCCTGGGAAGTCCTATTTCAGCTACTGATTATTACCTAATAACCTAATCAGCAGTAACAGCAATATTTGGCATTTATAAGCACTTTATATTCAAAAAGCTACAGAAGCAGATTAGGTGGAAAATTAATCCCTAACTAATTAGCAAAGGAAGCAAGCAATAACAATATTTTAGGATCAGAAAGCAGAGCTACAGAATCAAGGTCAGATCGCTAGAGCACAGCCATTCATTTGTTGAGGTGTTCTGTAGGGAAACAGGTGTTTTTCAGTAGGGAAATAAGGTAAGCTATGATTTTAACAGATGTTAGTGGGTCAAGGTCAGACCTAGGGGGATGCTTTGAGTTGCCTAATTAATAAACATTTAAACACCAAGGAAAAAAGTCTGTAGATCATACTCATCCCAGCTACATCAGAAGTTTTAAAAGGGCTTGTTACAGTGTGTTAGTGAACATCAAAGACATCTCCCTGCCTGGGGTAAACAAGACGTGAATGAGAAACAGAAATCAGAAGGTCTCACCCTTCCCACCTACCTACTAAGACAACCAAATTTGTCTCTGCATGAAATTTCAGCACAAAGTTTTCCAACTGAAATCAGTTCCATGATTCAACAGTTCAATAAGCAGAAACACCTCTCTCTCTCTTCTTGGTAATTTTCCCAAGAGTTTCCTCCAACTGTTTTAGCCCTTAATTTGTATCTCTCTCTTTTTTCTTCTCTTTTTTTCTACAAGCAACTTCTTCCCCAAGCACCTATCTACAATTGAATCCTACTCTAAATTCATGTCAAGATCAGCTTATGTATTCACTGCTGAATGAATTTCAAATATGTGCTCCTTGTGTTCTTTCCCTAACAGGATAGAGAGGCCTCTTGAGTTGCTTTAAATGTCTCATTACAAATGCTTCATTAGAAACTACGTCACAGATTGTGTCAATCTGGTCCACACTTTCATGCCAAAAAGTAAAGACTTTCAAGCTGTGCCTTTCTTACCATTAAGTTTCCAATCTGTTTTTAGAATCTCAATCAGTTCTTTAAGGAATGCAAATGTTACTTCTCCCTTTAGTGCTGAAACTAGCCATTGGGAAATGCACACGCATAATGCTTTCCTGTTCGTGCATGTATTGAAACAATAATCAATGCTGGAAGGACAGGCTACTTCTATATATTTTCCAAAGGACACACAGACCTTCTATACTCATAGGGACAGATCGCCTCCTTCATATTGTCTGAACAAAAATAATTCAGTTGAAATCAATATTTCATGTGACAAGAGTTTAATCAATATCAGTGTGAGAAGCTGAAGATCATTGGGGCTGAAGCTGATGTTATGATAATGTAATATGAGTCAAGTTTCTTTGGGCCTGTTTCTCCCCTCAGCCAGACCTGGCTCACACCACCATAAATGTACTTATCTCAAGGGACTACTGCCACTTCCTGCATAGTGCAACTTGGCTTCATTATTGATTCCTACATACTCAGGAGTCCTACCTGATTTACAGGCACTGTGAATCTCAGTTCTGTCAGTAATGCTTACTATGCCCTCTAATACCTGAGTGGAAGAGGCCTTCTCCTTCTGTGCTTTCTAAACCATGAGGTGAAAGACAGATTTTTTTTTCCTTGCTGCTGCTGCTGCTAATTCAGCCTCAGAAACTGAGTTCAAAAGTCCTATTTGGTATGAAACCATAAAGAATTTGTACATAAAAGTGTTCTCAAACAGATTATTAGCAATTAAAATAGAGGCAAGCAGTGGAAGTGTGAGATGGAAAACTCAGTGCCTTGGATATTGGAAGCTCAACCCAAGTGAAAATGGAAGGTAGAATATACGAAATAAATCACCAATCATTCCTTGTTGACTGTGGTGAAGCAGAAGGTGGGTAGGACACCTATGCTGCTGGCAGCTGTGCATCCACACAGCCTCACCTGTCTGATGGCTGAGAAACACCAGACCATTGTCTTGCATCAAGGAAGGATCACTGACACTCTGCAGCCTCTCACATTAATCTTTCCTTACCATCGCCAGGGTTTCCCAAGACCTAACCACAACATCAACACAGCCCATGAGTCTTCATCCTATCAAAACATTACCTGCAGACTGTGACTGTGTTTCACTCAGCCTTCTTTGTATTAACCCCTCTAGGTTGCTTTCATCTACCCACTGACAGTTTCCTAGGACTGCATCCCCCATACTATTCTCCTCTAGACTCTACATCTCTCTCGCAAGATGGTGGACACGGGACTGGACACAAGACGAAAGTGACACCTTATCATGAGTGAGTAAAACACTCCTTGTCACACATCCCAGCATGATATCTGCTTTTTTTAATCCAAAAAACTGTCACACAAGTTCCGTAGAGATCTGGTGTAATTCCTAGGCTTCTTTCAGTAGATATATATCTACTGAAGACTCTCATTTTAGGTTTGTGTCTTTTCTTCCTACAAATAAAATTTTGCTTATTGGGCTGTAGCTTTTTAGCCCAGTGTGGGGCTTTTTTAAAATTTTCTTAAGAACACTTCAGTCCTTTGTTGTTCATGCTGCCCCTCCCAGATAGGAGTCATATGCGGGTTTAACAGGTAGGTTCTCTATTCCATCATCCAAACTACTAATGACATACTTAATATCAAGCCCAAGTTTTAAGTCCTTGAATGCATCTTCTCATTTGGAAAGGTAATCATAACATCTCTCTGAACAAGATTTTTAAAACCAGATTTGCACTCTCTGTGTCGCATTTTCATTTAGAGCAATCTTCTTCAACCTAATTTAACCAGTCAAGCCTTCTGAAAAATAAAATAAAATAAAAATCCATGGACCATCTTGTGCAATGACACCACATGAGAGTTAGGTGTGGTGAAAACTGGGTGAAAGCATTTTTGTCCTCCCTTGTTGTGTTGCATTCCCAACAAACAAGGAGTGTGCACACATTTCTTTTTAACTGTTGTTAGCATCCATTTTGCAACTCACCTCTGGTACATTACAAAAGGCTACAGAGCAGTCCACAGACTACCAGAAAGAAACTTGCACTAGACCAAGTTCCTCTACACTGCTTAAGACAAACACCCCTGAGAGAGTATTAAAAGTATGTTGGAGTCAAGTTTCATCTATTGTTTCCTGATTAAGTCCCTCTCCGTGTTCTGGAGAAAAGGGAGATTTCATACTTTTTGTGTCCCAACATCACGGTATTTTGGCTAAGAGGCAGTAGGATCCTGATAACTATATGCTTTCTTAAGTTTGCATGATTTCAGGGGCTGTTGGGAAATAAAACACAATGGCTCAAAGAACGGTGTTATTTGCTACGTGCTGGAAACTGTTTATAAGAAGGTGTTGCTCCCAAAGACAGGCACACTGCCCTGCATCGCTCTCAAGACCAATCTCCTATGACAGCCAAAGCCAAGGTGTGCCTTGCATTACTGTGGCAATGGCTGTGCATGCCCATCTCACTTTCAGAGATTAAGGTTATCACAGATGCTCAGAGCCTCAAGCCTTCAGCAGACAAATCACCTTCTTTAGCTGGAAGAGTTAACCCCAATCTTGTGACCACAGATTACATATTATGTTGTGCACCATTCTGTCACAGATGTTTTAACACTTCTGCATGCCTGACATGAGTAGGAGGATCCTCAGGGAAGCTGTAACCACAAATTCATTACATTTAATCGTGAAGGAGAGGCCATGCAATGTCTAATTAGATTTTCCTCATTTCTTCCTCACATTTGGCCAGTTGGAATGTTATGAAGTTTCATAACATCTTAACTGAAGGGAAGGACTGTTTTCTGTTGGTGTTGTTTGCTTCCCAGCTGACTAAATGTCAATTAAGTAGTGGAAGAAATTTAATTGAGTTGTGCTGAGTTCTCCAGTGACTAACAAGTCTGCTCCTGAGGTCTGGAAGAAAACATTTTATCACCTGCAATGTGTGTCATCCCAGGGATGAGGCAGCAGAGCTGAAGGAGCACTGGAACGTGTGCAACTGAATTTCTTCTTTTCCAGATGAGGCCCAGGCAATGGAGTCCATGTATGCAGTGTCTTAAGGAGAACAGGCTAGGAGAGGTCTCCAAATCAACACGTCTCATCACAGAAACAACAGACTGCTGACATTTACAAGACCAAAAGCTTGAGCACTGGTTTTTGTACACCTGTAATTTAGATGCTTTGTTGAGGGTATGTAGCCCCCTGGGATGGTGCTTACTGAGCGCGTTTGGGAACAGGCAGCAGTGCACACACTATACCCCCATGTGCTCGCCTTGCTGAGAGCTGGCACTGGAGGAAAACATGGGCCACACTACTCCCAGTCAGAGCAGAGACACACTCTTCTTGTCAGGTATCCATTGTCCTAGACTGATTAGTCAAGAGCAAGGCTCCCAAATTCTCAAGTGCTTTCAAAACAGGACTCAGTGTATTTCTGGAAGGTCTTTCATTAAACTTGTTACTGAATTCAACTTCGAGGTGATGATGACCTGCATGTCGTGCACCTGCATGTGATGACAAAGGGTTTCAGGCTAGATGATCTAAAGGTGTTTTCTGGCTTTAAATCTTCAGACTATTTTCCTATCATCTTCATTAACCCATCTTCATTCCCCATTTTCACACCCCTCTTCATAATTTTTTTGTCCTTGATGATACCGAGTCAACTTCACCAAAAGTGTTTTCAACAAAATGCTCATAAGCATTTGCCCATTTAGAGTCTTTTTGAACTCACTGCCATGGTTAATCCAGAATTTGTTTGTGTTTAAAAAGTAATGTATTGATGCACTGAATTTTTGAATGACTCATCTAATTCTTTGAGTAGGTGGATTGTATGCCTTCACACAGTAAAAGTATACTTTAATCTCAGCCACCCAATTCTTTTAATCTTCAAAGGCAGAACGACACAATGCAACAGCACCATTGACTGCTGTTTGAATTTATGAGGAAGAGTTATAGTCCTGCACCTATGTCATAAAACAGACCTTCAATTACCCTAGAGCTTACCAACATACCTTCACACTTACTCAGTTTTCCTCTGTCTCCAAGAAACTGGTTTAGACCATGGCACAATTCAAGCCAGTTTTGAAATCTGTGGGGCTCTGTGTGCCTCTAGGGCTGCGGGAGCTGGTAAAGCCAATGGCTGTAATATCATCTCTTCATGCTCCTCTTCTCCTTGGCTCAGACTCTTGTCTTCCTAGCACTGACTGGTTTGAATCTGACTCCACTTAATAGCACCAACTCAGAACAAGATCTTGAGGTGCAGGTACACGTGTAGCTGCTCCTGTCTTTGGAACACAAAGTTGGAGGCTGACATGCAGCAAATATTTATTGGTAGTAAAGAGACCTAGGAGAAATCAAATGCAAGGTTTCTTGCTTCCTGTGTATGGCCATCAGACAGTAATAACCTACTGGTAAAGAAAAACTCAGTTGTGTCTCTTTCTTTTAGAAAGGCAAAATATGGATACGGATATTTCCTCCTCAATCCCAGCTGGTGCACAGTGGTAGCCTCTGCTGTGTACTACTTAAACCTTTCTACTACAATTGAATAAAATCTAGACTGAGAAACAGGACATGAAACTTAACTCCTATATTTAAGTTTCATTTGAGCTGCCTTGTCCAGCTGACCCACCAGCTGTTCCGTGTGCCAACATACATGCCTGATTAAAAAACCAGAAGTCTTCCATTAAATTTGCAGACAAAACAGAATAGATGCAGTAGTTCCCAGCCTGTGTTCCCAGTTTGGCTGAGTGTCAGGCTGTCTAAGCACATTTCTTAAAGCAAGAATGAAGGTGGTGTCTGCATCAGATTTGCTGGAGAGAGTCTTTAATAACTGTCCTTAATTTGGTATAAATTACACAAAGTCAGCAACCCCAGCTTCAAAAAATAAATCGTAAAGAGCAAGAAAGTGGTATTAAATCAGCCAAATCAATGCAGCACAGGTAAATACAAGTCCTACATGCAGCGTTTGACTCATTTATAATTACTTAATTCCCTGAAATTAAAGAAAAATGAACTGCCTGATTGATCTTATAATCCAGGGGCCACAAATTGCCCTTGTTAATAGAAGACCTGCTGGTCTGGATAATAGAGACAATTACTAATTTACTTGCTATTCACTATGCTATAATTTTTCCTCTGAACTGAATTGTTAAAAATAAACAATTTTTTTTTCCTTCCCAAATAGGAAAAAAAGAGCGAATTTATTACCAAAAGTGTCTTGTGGCTTTAGGGGGAAAATTAAATTTAGAACTTAGACTAGATGCACAAAATGCTTTATAAATATTTTAAGGAGCTAGCTTCCCCTTTCTTCTGAATATAAATAGGAGCAGGGAACAAACAGAAACAAGGGTTTGGGAAGGCATGTTGTTCAGGAAGGCATGTTTTTCAGGAAGGCTCATGTACTTCTGAAAAGGAGGGAATGTATTCTGCTTGGGATTTAACCTTCCTTGACTCTGTAACCTGGCTTTATAAAACTACAAAGCCCACGGCAGCCAGACTGGTCAGAGGGGAACCTGTTGGTGACTCAGTCTGTAGCCCAAGAACTCTCTGCCTCCTGGCCAAATGTGCCTGCACTGGTCCTTCCTCACCTATAAACTGGGGTATGGCTCTGGCTGCTGCTCCTTGGGCATGGGCCCAGGTGGTTTCTCGCTGAGCCTGTGCTGTATGAACACATCTATTTGTTAACACCTAGATATGCAATGTTTTCTGTGCAATACCCAGGAAGCAGAGGAGACAAGTCCCACTCTTTTTCTCAGCCTCACCATCAGCTGTGCCACAGCCTACCCACCCCTGTGCCTCTGCAGAGCCTGGCTTTCCCTTTCTGCACCTTTTCTGATTTAACTGGAGCAAACCTGGATGTCATTAGAGTGAAATAGAACCAGAACACCACCTCCTTGTCTCAGCAAGCAGGAGACAGCTGGGAGCCCGGTAAAGCCAGTCGCCTCCCATGGGAAACACGTGCCTGCCCGAGTTCAGCCTGGGACACACGAAAGGCAGGCTCAGGCTGAGGTGGCTGATAGGCAGACAGGTTCTTTCATCAGCTAGTCCTTCAAGTGGCTCTACTGAAGGAGTATTAAGGACTCTGGGATATGTTTCTATAACTCCTTTGCACCAAACTCTCTCTGAACTAATGTGCCAGAATAGAAGCAAAGAATGTGGATAGTGTGCAAAAAACCCCAAAAACTTGGCCAGACCAGAGGTTTGGATAAAAGCCTGGATCTGGGATCTGGGCACGCTTTGCAGTGTATATACAGTATATGTCAAGAGTGACATTTTAGAAGAGCTTAGGAGAAGAAGAAATGATGACTTGCATCTCCCTGAACATAACTCCAATGGCAGTACTAGAAAAGAGCAATCAGCCCTTTTTAACCACACTTGTTCTCACAGAAGAATCAGGAAATTAAAGATATTTTTTTAGGCAACAAGATCAAATGAATTTTGGTCCCATACTTCAAAAAACCTGGCAGTTTTACCAAACAATGGAGATTTTCAATAGGAAAGGACAATTAATTACTCCAAAGAGGCCGCTAAATGCTAATAAGCACAGAACTTAGAGATAATAGTTTTCATCTGACAACTGTTCCCATTAAGAGCTGCTGTGTTAAGGAATATTTAGAAATCCTGGGTGAAATTTTTAAAGATGAAGACAATAATGCTGTATTGTTGGATGTATTCACGAAATGGGCACAATACGTAATTTTGTTGTCATGGTGCAAGCACAGAGGAAAAAATATTGCACCAATGCAACACAACAGAGACAAAACAGAGCTGCAGTGGTTTATATAGATGAGTAATTAGAAACAGTTAATTACCACATACAGAAACTAATCTATAGCATGCATGCAACAGGGCAGGCCTGGACTCAAGCAAAGACAAATGTTGTCCAGACTTTTGAGCAGATCTGGTCAAAGATTTATCAGAATGGCATATTGTAAAATGGATTCATTTCTTTTGTAAGAAGCTTTGGGATTAAATATTAATCATAAACTCTCATTGAGATGATGTCAGCAACCACTTTCATAAGGCATATTATGGAGAACTATGTGAGTATACTTAGGAAAAGAAAAGTAAATTTTTTATTAATTCATGAAATGCATGTATATACATGTGCTCATAGTTTCAGAGGGAGAATAATTTAAATATTGTTATTGTCAGCCTATTTTAACCCAAATCTCTTTCTTGTCACTGTGCTACTCTGTAGAAAATCAACCTGCAAGCAGACAAACACATTGCTCAAAGTGCTTGGGAAGCCACAGTAAAAGGTATTTAACACCTGGCCCAAGAATTGCACAGGGCTGGTGGTCACCAAACAGAGTCTAAACCCAAAAAATATTTTAAAGTGTCTTTAGTTGTGGATTCAGGATATGTTTGTAGCTGTGGGTCAATGTACTGCTGCTGATTTCACAGAAGCAGAGAATGGTCGAGGTTGGAAGGGACCTCTGGAAGGCATTTGGTCCAACCCCCCTGCTCAGGAGGGCCACTTAGAGTCAGTTGCCCAGTAATGTGTCCAGGCAACTTTTGAACATCTTCAAGGAGAGAGATTCATAGGTGGCACCTTCCTTTTTGTGTTATTACTGAAGCAGAACTCGGCATGACAGTACCACATCAAGTGAAATGAAAACCATACATAAACCTAAGGTTTATGCTAAACTAAGCTCACAAGTTTTTATGTTTTAGACTAAATCTACACAGGTCACTAAAACAGAGATTCAATTTCACTCATTATTTCTTCAGGAAAAAAAATCCTGAAGAAATATACCATACCTAAAACAGAAAATTATTTCTTTGTTCAGAGTTGGTCACACTTCAGGATTAAAGGTGCTATAGAAAAGCATAAGAATTAGTACTATTAACATCATGTGACAGCTTTGTCTAGCACTTTGCTGTTTGTCCCTAGATTTTAAACGAATTTGAGAATTAATTCTGTCACATTTCAGGCATGACCCCTCATGTGTTCTGACACATCCCACTGGGCCATACATGTGACATCATGTTTTCCTTAAAGAAAGGAGTCTGATGTGACCTATACAACTGCACACTGTGAGTCACAGCATGAGGCGTTGAGCAGGAAACCTGCATATAACGCTTTTGCAAAATCCACTATTAAGAGTTAATTTTTCAACTCGGGAAATAAAATGCTAAAAAAATAGTAATTAAAAAAACCTTCTAAATATGCCAAATTCTTCTTCATATGTTATGTAGGTCTAGATTGGTGGTTGCAATGTAGGATTTTCTTTTAAAGACTTAAATTAACAGATAGTTAGATAGCAAGAGAAATGTTCTTTTCAAGTTGTTTTTCTTCTTGCAAAAAGACATTCTGAGTATATCTTTATTTCCTAGGCAAGATAAAGGTGAAATTGAGCAAACTGCAACATTCAATGAGCCAATGAATGCATCTCCTTATCCTGAAATTGCAAAGAGAACAGCTCTTTGCTAGGTCTTTTAAGCCATATTGTATCACTTTCATAATGATAGCTGGTTGAATTTCAAACCCACAACACTTATTGAGTTGTTACCTTCATAGCAGTATTTTATCTCCTCTCTGAACTCTTCTGGGTCACAGCAGAGCCTGAGCAGCATCAAGTACACAGCTGTTTTTTCTAGCACTTTAGTGTTGTGGAGCATCGCAGCACCTTGGAATCAAAACTAGCTGGATTTTGGTTCAGCTCAATGTCCGCTGAAGTCAGACACGTACAAACCATACATTATACTCTTACAAATAAGACTCTGAACTCTTCCAGCCTACCATGAAGTACCTTTAGAGAGCTGCAGCCCTTCTCTGACAGAAAGCACAGCGGTGTCTGTGTGTGGGGGGATGCTGGAGCCAGAGACACAAAGTTCCTTGCAGCCCACTGCTGTGAGTACAGCTCACCACTTTCCATGACTGCCCAGCTTACAGAGACCGGGAGGTCATGGAAAAGGCTTCTGTGTTGCTGCCCACAGAGCTGCTTGTGTTAGGCAAGTCAATGAAAAAAGCGAATTTAAACATCAGGTTTGGATTTGTTTTGCTCAGTTTCACTGAGGTGGGAGCACTTGCACAGCTAGTTGGGTAAGCAGATCACAGCCATAGCCTCTGAGTGGGTAGCACTGAAAAGCTGGGGCAATACATCATCTACTGGCAGAGTCACATCCTGGACAAATTTCCCACAACCTTTTTACTGAGTGTCATACTGCTGTACCTAAGCTTTTCTGGGAGTGGAAAGGAGCTTTTCTAGCTCATTCAAAACTTTCTCAGGTCTCTGCAGGTTACATAGCACTGTGAAGAGGACACACCTCCACAAAAAAAATTCCTCCTCAGCATCCAGGAAGTTTGTGGCTGCATTAGTCCCTGGATTGCCTTTGTCTTTGCCTTCTCAGCAGTGCAAGATAGTTTGATGCAAGAAAAGAAAAATTGGCACCAATCTGTAATGCTCATACATTGTGATGGAGCATGACTGAGGGCCAAAGATGCCAGTTGAAAAACCTTGGAGTAAATTCAGGAGGTAGCAGATTGTGCATTGTTGGTCAGGGTGCAGTCCAATAAAAGACTTTTGGGGCGAGCCTGCATTGAATAACCTTATCAACTTAAGTTATTATAAGGTTATTTAAGTAAAATTAAATGCTGTGACTACTCACACCATCCTCTGTGTTTCATCCTCCTGATTTTTGCTGGCATGATGGAATATAGTCCTGCATATTTATTTCCCTGGAATCCTTCCTCCCCTGCCCTAGTCAGTCATGAACAAGGAAGAGTGTCTCTCCTCTACAAAGCTCTCACCCCGCTCCACCTCCCTGAGAGCTCAGTGGCAGTTAAAGATTATGCTTCAGGTAGAGACTCTCCTCTAATTCTCTGGGGAATGAGCACTGCTAATTCACTTTTTCCTTGCCACTGCCTACAACAGTCCTCTCAAATCAGCCTGCTCCAGAAGGAACATGGTCAAGTGAACTGAATGTCAGCAGCAATTAAATTTGTGATGATCTCTAAGCAAATATACTTGCTCAGTAATTTTCGTTTGTTTGTTTCTCTCAGGAAGTATCTTTAGTCAACTTTTGATGAAGTTTTTTGACTCAAGTGAGCCAGAGCTGTGAAAATAATACATTCACTTAAGCACATTCAAATTCCAGTTATAAAAAGACAACTGTTGCCGGGTGGGCAACTAAATTTAATGCATACATGTTAGGGAACAATGAAATCTACATATGTATCTGTAACGCTGCCTCTATCAGCTTTGCACCTTACTTTTACACTGGCAGTGATTTTCTGAAAAGGAATAAATCTGTCTGCTATATAAATTTCAGGATAAGAAAGCTTTTAGGCATACCATCAAAATAAAGTGGTTTGCTCACAGTTCTGTAGATTTTAATTCAAGCTCAAAGTACAAATTTTTCTTCTACTGTGCAATTACACATCTCCATGTTGAATAATATGCCCTTTATTCAACCACCTCCTTGTATTAGCTGAAAGTTAGCCATGTCTTGTCATAAATTGTACCTCTCCATAAGAAATCCATAAATTAGGTATTAATTGAATGGCATTCCCATTCATATTTACGTGTTCTTAATCGCATTAAGCAACTATTTCCTTGAATGCTAATTTTCAATCAATTGGATGTTATGTTTGGAAATTTCATTGCATAATATAGCTGACTGGAGTCATTAACTTGTGCATAACATTAATGTAAAATCCATCTGGAATCTTCTGCTTGAGGCGAAGGAGAAAAGCAGTTTGTTTACAGCAACAGTGATGGAAGATAGTCTCTAGATGCTCATAGGAATTGTATATAATTTGTGGAAGGGAATTTGAATTTATCCAAAAGCAAGCAGACTGGAAGAGAAAAATTTAAGCCGAAATATTTTTTTTCTGAGGAAACAGTGGACAAAGGAGCCAGGTTCCACACCTCTGGTTTCAGGGCTGGATATGTGCCCTCTGTAATGATAGCAGGGAAAGAAGTGTTCAGGTGACAGCTTAGTGATTTATACCTTGTGGTGTCTAGAAAGACTGATCCAAACCTTAAAGATAAATGGAGTAACTCTCAGATTTACACTGTTGTAACTTAGAGCAGCATTTGCTTGTGGGTAGTAGAGGAAATAGAAGACTTACAACTATAGCACAAAAGTCCTTTGTAAGGTAGAGTTGATGTGATTTTTTTCAATAGGTATAATGTAAGTACTTAGCAGAGTGTCTTTCTCTGGCCCCTTGACATTTAAAGAGGAATCTATTAGTCAACTGATGTCATTAGCTAAAGTACATTCTTTCTAAGGATGACACTGATGATCTAATCGATCATCATTATTAAGCTAACATCAATCAACTGCAGGTAGACTACAGAAGCTGCCTGATAGATAAAGTTCCTCTACTAAAGTTGGAGGCAACAGACTTCTTTTCTATTCCTTGCTGTTTTTAAAACTCATAAAATGTTGACAGGCCAAATTCTGCCACTGGTTTCAATGGTAGTGTTATTTTAGATTTATGCTGGTGTAAGAAAGTAAGAGGAATATATTTCCTTGTTTCAGCAATGGGAAGACCATAAAAGTGTCATGGTTGTGGCATAGTTCAGAGAATAAATAAGACTGTTGCCTGTTAGGTATCAAAGACAAAATTTACTGACAATTCTCAGCTATAGACGTCAGTCTAATACAGTGAGATAAACTGTTAGAAATTCCTGGTCATTTTCACAGCAAATTTTAGCAAAAAATTAAAGGATATCCTAGAAATAAGATGAATGTTGATTTGAATATTGATTCATCCACCCACCGACTGCATTCACTGTGTTCCCTTGATTTGTTGAAGTTATTTTACAGACAATTTTATATGTATGTTGAGCAAAGTTAGAAACTCCTACAATTATATTAATTGTGTTCAGGGAACAGGATACTACCAGCTTCTGATTCTTTTCTCAGTTTGCTGATGAGAATTGTGTGAATCATGAGAGTGGGTGTGGATGGACAATGACCTCCACCAAGGTGATACTTCGAGCAGTAAACAAGTGTGAGGGAAGAGGTGAGCTTTGCCAGGAAAAGGGCAGGCAGATACTATCCTCTTCAAGGAAGGAAAAAAGAAGCAGTGCCTAAAGCACTTCTTTAGTCATTATTCAGTTATTCTACAATAATGTAGGACTGATTTTTTTAGTGCTAACCAGCTCAGAGACTGCATGCTCCTCATAGCAGGCATCTGGCACCAAGCTGGGTCTGGAAGGATTATGGCATTCTTGAGCTGGTAAATACACAAGACTGAAGCAATCTCCATTCCCAAGCCTGTGCTCAGGAAGAATCCCCTACTGCTGAGTTTTGAAAGGGTAAACAGAGAAGTCCCTGACCATGAGTAAACAGAATGTGGGCAGAACTTACTTGCCCATTTCAAAGACCCGTGCCCTGATGGCTGCCATCAGAACAGCAGCAAGGCTGTGAAATAACCCCATAAAAGCATGTTTCCCTCCAGTGGCAGTGAGACCCAGGCAAGCAGAGCCTGTGCCATAGGGAGATGCCATACCAGCATCTGAAAGACAGGAATGAAAGGCAGAGGAGCAGCAAGCCAAGATGGGGGTGCCTGTCAGGTCTGCCTCATCCCTGTCAGATGTCAGCTGCCTCCACTGCTTCTAACTATAAATGTGACAGATAGGTGCCTCATGCCAATGAGTGCTTATAATCATGCATGATGGAAGGATCTGAGATTATGGTGCTGTCAGTGGATTCTGTGTCAAACTGGAAATTTATATTTAGTATTTACCTCACTTGAAGTTACTTAAGTTATTACCACAGTTCTTAGCCAATTCTGGGCTCCACTCCTTCCACCCTTATATCTGACTGAGAAGTTATGGCAGTGATATTCAAAAGAGCCTGTGGGAGGCAGACGCCCATCCTCCAAGGAAATTCTGTAGGATTTGGGTATCTCAAAGCTCCTTCAGAACCCGTGCCCACTGATTGCCAAGTAAATGGACTGGATTAACCCAATCCCTCAGACAAGCTGTAAGTGATAGAACAAGGTGCCAAAGAGCTGGCATGACAGAAGAGCTCAGCAGCAAATCATGGGACACCCATTAAGTGATGCAAATGACTGGATACAGGCTGGCTTTACTCAAGATACCTGGTCCAAATGCCACCTACTTCTATTCCAGATTCAGGACAAGCTCTCCAGTCACCTGCATGTCTCCATCAGCCCACCTGCAACTACGCCAGGATCACCTTGTCACTGTAACTCTACTGTGAGTTACTACTCAAGAGCTACAGTTTTCCAAGGTGGATGACTTCTCACCAGAATAAATATTGCACCAGAACAACTGCCTTTGAGCAGGCTCTGATGGCACATCTGGACATCATTCATTCAGAGAGTGTATTAGTCTGAAGCAAAAAGAAGGATGTGACAAAAAGGAAACTCAGCTTTAGTAAAATCAACTCCACTGAGACAAGAGATTGACCATCAAGTAACAAACATGCTTGCAGGGATTTCTTGCTCTTCTTTCAGTTAAAAGTCATAACCAGACTAGTTCTTTGTTAGTTTTGGCATAACCTGATCATCAGCAAATCATAGAGTCCTTATGGTCCATATTGCCAGAAATGTTGTGTTTGAACCCAATGTAAACAGGAAAAATGCTGGATTCTCTGCCTCAACAGTCCAGTGATAATAGCATGTGATTTTACTCCTTAATGGTGGACTAAAACAGGAGATTATTGGGCCAGAATTCTGTATTTATATTTATATTTATATTTATATTTATATTTATATTTATAGATACAGATATAGATATAGATATTCCATCTGATGTAAATATCTGTACAAGATAAGTTAGTTAGAATCTTGCACCCTATTCCTTTGCAATAGTCTCCACAGTTACCCAGCAAATGAGGTCTGATGCACTCAAAACCTACTGGTGTGTGGCTATAAATTATGTCCCTGAAAGATTCCAAATTTGACCTTGAATATCATTTGTATTTAACATAGAAATCTAGTTAACAACAACCAGTTCACAATACTCGGTTCTGTGTGTTGTGTACAAAATTTCCTAATCTATATATAAAAAAGCACAGGTTGACAGATACCCTTCTCTCAGACTCTTTTTTGTACCTCTGAATCACATTCTCATCATTTTTTTATGTGCTTATACCAAATTGTGGGCACGCTTCCAGATTACCATTTTAATATCACTCATTACTTTTAATGTTACAAAATGGCAGTAGTGGAATTATGACTTTAAATGAACAGAGTAACCACTGACATAGAAAGTACTCCAATACTTCATGAATTTCATTAATAAATATTTATTTAGTCTACAGCAGAAGTAAAAAAACTCTGCCAGCTGCATCAAATTGAAAATAAACTGCACCGTTAATCCTTAATTTTCATGGCTCCATCTGGATTTAAAAAAATTTTTAAAACTTTCATGGCCATTTACTGGTGGAAAAATAAATGTAACTTTAGTAAGTAATACTATTAGGTTCTCATTTTAAAATGGTTTAGCTCTGGTTTATCATCAGACAGCTCTTGTTTAACAGGCTGGGTCACCATACCTTAGAACACCTGAAAGACAGAATTTTCCCATGAGGAAAACTTCCTGTTTACATCTAAGAATACTCTGCTCAAATTCTAGGCAAAACTTTGCAGAACAAGTTTTAATAGAAGCCTATTTCTTTCTTGATACCTTTCAAGGAGAGGAACTGTTGCTTGCCCTGACCTTTTCTCAGAATGAGCCTATACCTGAAAGGCTCAAGCTGATTTTAACAGTACCTACTTCTGAAAGGAAGGGGTCTCAGTCCTCAACAGAAGTAAATCAAATCAATGACCTTTACTTTAAATATATCTGTAACATCTTGCAGTGGTCTAATGGTTTTCTCTTTCCCATCTAGGGTTAGAGGGGTGAAGAACTTACCTATGTGTTGTAGACTGTGCAAGTCCTTACTGTTTTTCTCCCAACCCAAACACAAAGTTTCCCAGATTCCTTGGGCACATTCAGCACTGATCTGCCTTTTAAGATACTGGGAAGACTTTATTCTCACTTATACCCACAGAAATCAAGCAGGTGACTCAGCATGTCCTGAAGTTAATGAATCCTCTAGGACTCCCTCCCTAGCTGACTCCTTATTCAGACCCAGTTTCCCATTTCTTCCTGACCCATCATCATGATGTTCAGGAATGCTTCCTGATATTTGAACAACAGTAGTGTATTTACAGACTTCCAGCACACAGCACTTTACAGAAAAATAGGTCTGCAACTTGTTCAGATTATTTGATTATTTGATGGGTCCCTGGCCAGTGTTAAGATATGCAATATTTACTAAAGGCTTCACCAGCTTTTTCAAAAATTCTTGCCTCGTTGAACATCAGAGCCAAACACCTTTACTCACAGGGGCTAGTTTCTGTTCATGTGTCTAATGTTATTGGAATGCTCAATTAAAATTACTCCAAACACCAGGATGTTTCAAAGCTTGCCAAAGAAATGACCGGAAACTGGGTTTTGCAAAGAAAGCTGGTACCCAAAATTTTGTTACCATTTAGAAACTGCAAGTAATGAATGGCTCTTTAGATCATATTTCATGTGTTCTCATCAGGAATCCTAACTTACCTTGTGAGCTTTTCTGAGTCACATCAAGTTGAAGCTTCCTGGAATTCTCTTGCCCAGCTCTTTTAGCATGCCTGTTTGTTCCTCACTACTCCCCTCCTTACATTTGTCCTTACAGACTATTATTGTCTTAGTGACTACAAAATTCAAACTAGGAGCCCCTGTTGCCCTGAGGTCAAGCATACAGAATTCTGCTGATGCTGCCTGTGAGTTCCAAGATATTGAATCTTAAAACACCTGCATCTTTTGGGGATCTCACTCTAGAACACTTCATTTTGAGGAACACCACGGAGAAAAGAGACCAAATCCTGGGAGGAAAGCAACGAGAAGGAAAACGAAGCCAGAGATATTAAGTCATGAAAAGTAGACTTAGACCAGCAGCATCCATGCTGTTAAACAAGCATTTCACTACTTTGCCCTTTAAAAAATGGACTTCTACATTTTTGTTTGGCAAGATACTGAAATTTGCTGATAAATATTTATAATTCCTTTTTTATTTGAACAAATGTAAGTAAAATGTCATCATTTATGTCTTGTATCTTCTGATGCTAATGAACATATGGTAGAAATAAAAATTTTAAAAAAAGATAACCCAAAGTAAGGTAGAACATGATGAAAAAGAAAATTAAATTGATTTGTCCTTAAAAGATAACAGTAATGTTTTTTTATTAAAAAAAAAAAATATACTAGCACTCTCTGTATTAAATGTTAATTGCCAGAAGAGTTTATATCATCAAATGTTTATGCATCTAAGATGTAGAAACAATAACAGATTTATTCAAATTTTCCTCTGGGGCTCTGGTGAATGTTTGAATGCAAGTGTCTTATTAATTAAATATGAGGAGAACTTCTGCATCTGACCTGTTAAAATAAAGCATGCCAATTTTGTCCTCAGCTAATATAATTCAGACCATAAGTTTCATTCTTCATTCTTCTGCATCAGAGAGGTATGTGCATAGTACCAGTGATATCACTAGGCTTATGACCAGCAAGATTTATGTTAAGAGAGTAGAAAATCAGAGTAGTATACTTTTCATGCTGTATAACATCCAGGGTTTAAGCATATTTATTTCAGGCATAAATCAAGTGATACATAAACATCATTTATGTGATACATAAACATCATTTACCATGAAGCTTTGTACAAAATCCATCAAAACAGATGAAAATACTTTCTTGATCTCAAGGTCACTGGATTTCTTCCCTTTCATACAATGATGTGGTGCTCCCTTTCAGCAGAACTCTATGAGACCTCTCAGACAGCAGAAAATACAGTGAGGACTGACATTCCTGAGAGGGAAAAGGTCAATCATCCCAACTATTTTTAAATTAAAGTTATTAATAGTGCCTGCACACTAGTCTATAATCAGTTAGACTGGGATCTTTAAAGGAGATTCTTCTCTGGATATGAAACAGCCGACTTGAAGTTATCTTCTTTGTCTGACAGGAGGTGAATCCAAAGGCTGTCCTAAATATGAGGCTTCCCTTGAAAGGAACAGAGGATGGAGAAGGCAAGAAAAGCCTTAGTATAACCTAACTGCTTAGTACTACTTTTTTTTTTGAGGGTGGAAGGAAATCCTACAATTTTCACCTTTCTAATGAGCCTAAACCTGAGGCACATTAGTCACTTTCTGCATATGTTTGCCCAGTGTCCTGTCCAGCTTCCAGCTGGGATTGTACTCCTGGGATTGAGAGCAGGAGGTAGCTGGAATGCCCACTGGGGAATAGAGGAGTTTTGTTTGATATTCCTACCCTTAATAAGGCCACCACTGGACGTGAACATCCTTCAACTGCGCTATTCTCAAGTGGCCTAAAAAGTAGGCAAGGGATATCCATGCAGTTTTTCCTTTTACTGTTTTGCAGTAAGTGATTGGAGAGACAGAGGCTGCAGTCTGATTAGCAAAGTCTTCCATGGTGGGCAGCCAAGTGACAGGCTGTCCCAACAGTGTGACAGGGCATCTGGGTTTGTCTCCTGTTTTTGTTGGTATTTCATTACTTGTACACAGGGGGATAACAGGGACAAGAGTGACTGGGAACCTTTTCTCTCCCCACCATCTCCTGCCTGCCTTTCCACCTTAAAAAATCCACCCATTAAAACAATCTCTGAGACACTTAGAAATGTGGATATCAAAACTGCTTTGCAGAGGCTAAAGCTGACCCAGCATCTCCTGTCTGGTGGTAGGGAATGCTCTTGCCCTTGAGTTACTGGTCTAAACAGGAGCCACTGTCACGCAAAGGCTTAGGATTTACAGTTCCATGAAAAGAAGAGGAAATTACACATGGTTCAACCTGAACACAATTTGTTCCCCATTTTACCAGCCATCATGCAGCCCTAATTTTGAACATTAGCAAACGCCTCTATTTTTACAGCATCTTTATTCGAGAGCTCTGACTTCACAGAAGATTACAAAGACATTTAGAAGCAAGAAAGGAGGAAAAATATTTATGCAGTGTCACCTTTGATATTACTTTTTACAGTGTGCTAGAAGCATTAACTGTTACAAAGATTTGCTTGTTCAAAGTGCTATGTTTATATTAACTTAATAAAGCCTGTCATGGTTTATAACTACCTAAACAGCAGCAGAATTCTGGTACAGAAAAAAGTACATAAACTTTCTAGTCAATGGATAAACTTACTGCATCTTTGGTGTTCCACGGAGGTCAATGCTAAGAGGATAAACCGTACAGTCAGAATAGAAGAAGGTAAAATTTACGTATTTGCTGTGACCTTTGACACCTCGCTACTAACAGCTGCTAAACTGCATAAGTAAAGAGCTGCCAGGAAGAAAAAGGCCATGGTGTCAACACAAGAAGGACTGAGGAAAAAAAGGTAGTGGTCAGAATGATGTAAAGACTGTCCTTTGCCATGCAGGAAAAACAAAGGAAGGACCCCAGGGAAAGCTCTCCTCCAAAAGCCACGTAATCCCTCTCAGGGCTACACTAAGCTTTGTCAAACACCCACCACAGAGCACCTGGTGGACAGTCTTGTTGAAGGCTCTGACCTTTTCCCTCAGCCAGTCAGAACTCCCCTTCCAGACCAAACATATCTACTAGCAGCTATGTTTACCTTGTTTCTGCAATTTGGCAAAAACTGCCCTGTCCACTGGTGAGGTTGGGCTTTACTTCTGCATCTGGATCCACAGATGGGGACTGGGTAGCTGATAGGCAGTCAACAGTAGAACTTGGAGCCACTGCTGGTAGAAAGTGTCTTTACTGAAAAGTTTGCCTTACTTTTTTATTTATGTATTTTGATTTGATGTGCAAAAATGCCTCTAAGCACTCTGACAGTAATTAAATTTACAATCCACATAGGATGACTCTGTGAACTATGCCAATGTAGGTATTGACAAAAGGTTTTATTGACATAAAAGCATATTGTTCCAGCACACAAAATGAACATATGTGTCATGCTGAGGGAGTAGTACTGTTGGTGTACGCTCACCTCCCACATGAAATGCCATCATACCTGTTAAATGACACTTGAAAATGTGTTAGCACTTAACCAGAAATATTTTCAAAATAACACTTGAACATAAGAGTCCTTAACTGCTGGAAACTTTCCCCTAATTTCCTGCTAACATTTACTTGCTGAAGAAGCTCACTTCCCAAACAGATTGCAAGAAAAAATTAGACCGACTGGCTGAGCTGAATGGCCAGACTACGAGTGCTTTTTAATAAGATCTTGACATTTCTCATTCTGACCCCACTTAACACAATGCTTTTCAATTCTGCTTCCTGAAAACATGTTTTATTGAAAAGAAAGAAACAAAAAGTGTAAAAACCTCTTGCAAATATCCAGAGCTCACCCACATTGCGTTAAATACAGACTGCTGAGAACATTAATGTTGCACTTAAGAAAATGCTTGAATTAAAGTTGCCTGTAGTGAAAGTGGTGTATGACTGCGAAACTGAAGACAGTCATAGGGCAAACAAGAAGACTGTGATAATCCCCCATACGGGGATTGTATAGGCAACCGAATCATGTAATTTTGTATATTTTGATGTTTGAAGCTTCCAACCACAGTATTCTGCTCAGTTGTTTTATATATAATTTTCTAGCTCTGCTAGAAATGCTGGAAATTCTCCAGTGTTGTTTCACAGTGACACTCATCATCAGCAGGACCACAGTCACTACAGAGTCACCAGACAAGATAGGAACAAACACAATTTCTAGAAAGCTCATATCCAGACCCACCTTAGCTCCAGCTTCTTGTCAGGCTGTGACTTGGCCCTGCAGGGTGAGAACAAGAGAGCTGAAGGTGAACCAGAATCTCAGTCCAGGCATTTCACAAGCAAGCACTGGTATGAAATTCTGCTGGGTTGGTCTGGGACAGAGTTAGCTTTCTTCATAGCATTTCACATGGTGCCGTGGTTTGAATTTGTGACTAAAACAGTGTTGGTAACACACCAACGTTTCAGCTGTTGCTGAGCAGTGCGTTCTCTGTTCCTGGCTCTGCCTCCTGGGGAGCAGGCTGGGGGTGGGCAAGAGGCTTGGTGGTGGAACAGCTGGGACAGCTGACTTGAATTACCCAAAGGGATTTTCCACACCATGTAAGCTCAGCAATAAAACCTGGAAAGACCAGTTTTCAAATGGCTACTTTCCAAACTAGCCATTGCTCAGAGACTGACTTGGCACCTTTGGGATGATTATCCTTCACATAATTTTATTTCTTCTCTCTCTCTCATCCCTTCACTGACTAAACTGTATTTATCTCAACCTAGCAGTATTTTCACTTTTTCTCCTCTCCCCCATCCCACTGAAGGGAGGGAGAGAATGAACAGCTGGGTGGGGACTTAGTTGCTAACCAGGATCAACTGAACACAGAAGCTTGATTTTCCTGTTGCTGTCAGCGGTTACTTAGCGCAAGAGCTGGATACAAGGTGGTCATTCATCATTGTACCACACCAACAATAGCATCAAGAAAAATGGCACTGCTGGTTCTGTAAAGCCTGTGGGGAGAATCCACCTTGCTGGCTTTTACTCAAGCAAGTTGCAGAATCTGATCAGGACACTTCTTTGACCAGTAGAGAAGAGCAAACATCCCTGTGCTACAGGAATCTAGGAGCTGAGTAGCCAGCAAATAGGTTGTAGAAGAGATGGTAGTCACCAGCTAAAGAAAATCTTGCTCCTCTCTTCAAACCTATAACTTTGATTCAAGGTTTAAATGTCAGTGCTTGTCACATCCACTTTTGCCCACCTCAGGCTAGTCCTACGATTGAAACATCTCCATATTCTTCTGTGCTTAGAAATGATTTTCAGTGGACCTGACATTTTCCTGACCATAGACTGGGATGACTAATGTCATTTTCTAACTTGCAGTTTGACAACAGTCAAAAAATTCAAAAACTCTTGTGCTTCAAAGTGCAGGAAGTCCTGAGCCGTGATACAAATTCTTAGTCATACCACTACCGTAGGACATGAGTTTCCAACAGGATTACAAGGTGAATTGATTTTTTAACTTCCAATGTTCTTAAAGCTTTGGACTTACTTGAAATAACTCATAATTTGGTCTGTATCTGTTTTGCAATTTACTTCAAATTTCAAAAGAATTAATTAAAGGACTCCGTGAAGAGCTCCCCCAGCCAAATGCAGCGGCCTATGGTGACAAATCAGCAAAGGAGTGTTTGTGATATCTATACCATCACCAGCAAGTAGCAGGCATCACTCTCAGACTGTCTCCTATATGATGACCTCATGACACAGGGATTGATACAAACCGTAACCAACATTGTTAACTACCTACAGCAACAAAACCACTACCTATAGCAATGAAAATGAAGTAGCTGTAGAAGTTTACTGAAGTTGTGCAGAATTCTGAATGATCTAAAAATATGCTACTAGCCCTTCCTTGTTCTTTGTAAGAGTGTCACAGTCTGTCATATTGTGAAGTTGGGTAGGCTTTTTTTATTAGTATTAATATGCACAAGACTTAGTCCCCTCCTAACTACACACCAAAAATACCTTTTAATATGCTGCCAAGACATAGCCACCTTTTGAAGGTCTGGGGCATTTTGAATACAATTTAATGGCAAGTGTGAAAAACAAATGAGTGTCATAAGTAGTCCCCAGAGATTTCCAAATGCCATAAGCAGACAGAGAGTTATTGATTGTTGCTTAACATGCCTGTAGAAAATAATGGGGTAACAGCATCTGTGCTGTAGCAAATAAAGTTATTCTGTCTGTTGTGCCAGCACCAATATTTGGACATGTCCAGACCTGAAGACTCATTATTTGTAATGCCAGCTGCACTGTAACCAGAAGGGACAGCAACCAGGCTCCCAAGCCCTTGTGCTTTTGCTGTCTCGCACCAAAATCATGAGGCGGTTCGAGGAAGAAAAGGCAAATCAATAAGTAATTATTTTACAGCCCTCACCACTCTTTGCCCATGTCAACTAATTGAACTAATAAATAATTCATGAGTTTCTTGCTACCTCGCTGAAGACAGACAGCAGTTTCCTACAATATGTCATTGCTGTTGATAAAGAGGTGACAAGGACGATCTTTCCACATCTCCTTTCGGTCACAAGTAGACTCATGAGTTTGACAGTGGTAGTTCAGGGTCTCTGCCACGCTGAGGGGAAAGAGGAAGGCCCAGGGTGCTCAGGCTGCATAATAACCGAGTATTATGTATTGTATTCTGTCTGCTCCTAACAATACAGGTGGGCATGGAGGCTGATGTACATGGTCCCCACTCATGTGTGTATCTCCAAGGTAGCTTGTAGAAGATGACAAGTGGGGACTGCCAGGGCACTACAGGACCTGGGGGCTCTTTGGGTAGCAGTGGGAGCCCCCCTGCACAGCAGGACAGACCCTGGCAGCCCATCCCGTCCAACCCCAGACATGATCAGGGCACTCGGGGCACTGGGATAGCCCCAGCTCCAGGCATTGGGCACCTCCCTGGGGATGGGCCAAGGTTAGAACAGGATGTCAGCCCACAGGCAGGGATCAAGATCAGATCCAGTGAGTGTAAACAGGGTCAGACATGCCCAGAGTGGTTTGGCTCACTTCTGGCCACATCATCTCCATGACCACAGGGCTAGGGACTGCCCTCAGCACTGCATCAGGGAATGTGCTCGGGGCCCTGGCAGGCAGGAAGCTAAAACTCTCATGAGATGGGTTTGTGAGAGCTGGAGAAAGCAGGTAAGCTGTCAGGACATCTTCATCCCGCTATACTTGGCAGTGGTGAGGCCACACCTTGAATCCGGTGTTCAGTTTTGGGCCTCTCACTACAGGGAATGCATTTGAAATGCTGGAGTGGGTCCAGAGAAGGGCAACAGAGCTGGTGAAGGGTCTGGAGCACAAGTCTCATGAGGAGCAGCTGAGGGAGCTGGAGATGTTTAGGCTGAAGCAAGAGAAGCTCAGAAGGGACCCTGTCGCTCTCTACAGCAACCTGAGAGGAGGCTGTAGCCAGGTGAGGGTCTCCCAGGTAACGCAAGATAGGACAAGAGGAAATATTGTCAAGATGAAATGGGGAAGGTTTAGATTAGATGTTAGGATGGGGTTTTTTCACAGCAAGGGTTGTAAAGCATTGGAACAGACTGCCTGGGGAAGTGGTGGAATTAAAACAATTTAGTAGATACTGTGAAGTTGTTCGGACCTACAGTCAGCGAGCCTCAAATTGCCATGAGGAAGCTACGGAAAGAGAAACTGGAGCCAACTGCACATGGAAGTGGAAATGGAACAAGCAGCCGGGAGGAGAGCAGTAGAACAATGGCTGGCACCATTCAAACTGTAATTCAGTGATTAGGTCATGGGTGAAGGTGGTTTTGCCATTGACTTCACTCTAGAACTCCAAACTGCTGTAGGTCCATCAGCACGAGCAGGGTGTAACTTCATGATAGTTACAAATGCATTTGAACTTTTAAATAATAAAATTGCCTTTGGCCTCCACTAACAACTCACTTCCCACTCTTTTCTCATGCTGTGCTTGTGCCTGTAGCTGTAAGCTAACCATGGACAGTCAGCAGGAATAAGTTGTCACTGATGTACTGGCTTAAATAGCAGTTGCTTGGATTTATACCTACGTGAGATCCTACTCTGGAAATTCGTCAGTTAGATTAAGAAAGCTTTAATTCTGAAATCTTTTGTATTTTAAAATGAAAATGTCTTTGTGTTCTAAATCTAAACCTGTATCAGCTGTAGTTTACTAACAAGGTAATATGAAACATGAAGAACAGGAAGCAATTCAGATAAATCAGAAATCACTTAAGGTTTGATAATATTGAGGACTTTTACCTCCTGCAGTAGTATGTAATAGCAAGTTGGTTAATCAGCAGAGGAAATGCACAGGATCCCTATAAATTATTTAATTCAAAAGTGACTGGAAAAGATTATTAATGAGTGACACTTTCATATAATGTCCTCATGGTGAGACCACCTGTAGTTTAATGAATTAACATTGCTACCAGGATCTTTGCTTAAGTCTTATACATTTAATTTGATGTGTTAAATGCGCCACTTATTTATCTTTATTAATGGGATTTCTATTTTTAGATACGGGACTCAACATGAGCAATGGGACAATATAATCAAAGTGGCTTCCATGATACATACTCTTTACGGGAAGAAGGCAGTTTTTCTATGTGCATCCCTTTCATTCCTCAATTTTTCATCTGGTCTTGCTGCAACTGCAAGTATAAGCTGTGAGAGAATCAGCATCTAAAGAGCAGAAGATTATAAAGACTAATTAGGTGATGCAGGAGGCTCAGTCCTATCAAGAAGTTTTTGCTTTAACTTCAGGTAATAATTTTTATTACAAGCAGGGAAATGTCATATTTAATTCTGAACCCTGCTCTGCACAGTTCTATCTGTCTTTCACCTACAGTTCACCCCATGCTTGTAGTACCACAGCAATATTGCCCTTTTCATTTCACTAGTCTGATTTATTCCTGGTCTGTTCCTTCTACTTTCAAAAGTTTTGTCCCTCTTTCAAAGAGATTATGGTACAACTGCAAAACATACAGAAACCAAGGCATGAAGGGACCTCTGGAGATCTGATCATACTGCCCTTCAAAAGCAAGGCTTCAGATTAGGTTGCCAAAGTCGCCATCAAGTCAAGGCTTGAGAAGCTCACTTGTAGTGAGGGAGATGTCACCACTTCTCTGTGTACCCTCTTCCAATGTTTAACTGTTCTCATAATGAATTTTGTTTTCATGTCTACAAAGAGAATTTGCCCTGAAATAACTCGTGTCTGTAGTGTCTTGTCCTGTCACTATGCAAGCCTTTTTCCTTTTATGGGGCACCAGATTTTCAAGCACTGTAAAGCAGCACAGTTCTGCTAACCCTAACCATCTGCAAAGGCGAACCCGAGCACTGGGAATCTGTGCTTTCCCTACCCCAATGCGACATCAGATCAAGTATCCTTGGGAGTCTCAGCCTGAGAGCCCACAATCAGGGACCAGAGGCTACTATAGGTATCAAACTGTCTGCCTCATTGACCTTCTGAACATCTCTGCAGATGGTGTATAGCAGGGGCACTTGGCCTGGAATGTTTGGGTTAGAGCCAGACAGCCTGAAGACTAATCCATCTTCTGCAAAAGACACAGAAATGTTGGCAGGCTCAGATTGGAAGCCAGAGAAATTTTTCCAGCAGTCTGTGACCTGCTGCCTCCCTTTACTGAAGTACTGCAGCCCCTTCCTGCTACGTCCAGTCTCATGATCTCTTGCACATACATGGTCTTGTCAATTTTGTTCATGAGACATAGCATGCTGGATTACACGGCACAGAAACAGCCACTGCATGGAGTCCACATGACCTTCCACACTACATCTCTCTTCAAAGCCAATGTATATTTCACCTGGCCCCTAATTTATTCTAACCTTCCCCTAGCTTATGGGAATGTTTAAATACATTTCCTGCTTTGGGTTTAGGGGTTTTAGAATTTGTGGGGTTTGCCTGTTTCACTGGTGGTGTTTTTTGGTTGAGTTTGTTGGGTTTTTGGGGGGGGGGGGGGGGGGGGGGGGGGGGAGTGGGGCAGGCAGTCCTTAACTGAATAATTAAAGCTTGGGTTAGGAATAAATTTTTTTTTTTATTATTGTTCAAATTCCAGCCAAACACAGTAAGACAACTACAAAGGTCTTTAAGCACAGGAGAAGAAGGGGTTTTTTCCACAAGCAAAGAATACAGAGAAGTAATCAGGAGGCAAAGGACCTGTCAGAGCAATGAATGGTCACACTGTCAGCAGTGTCAGCAGTCCGTCAAAGGTTGTGCTCGAGCTGCAGAAGAAAACTGGAAATTAACAAATAAAAAGGCTAGAAAAACTCATTTTGGAGACTCACCCATAAGCAACGCTGTCCTTCCACACCCTCCCTCCTACCCTAGACAAGTAATTACATGTGAGGTATAATAGAGAGCTTGATATAGACTGCTGTTTCAGTGAAGAGATGTGGCATGGATCTGATCCCCTTCGCCCAAGAGATGTGGAAAAAAATGAGTTCAACCTAGGCAATAGGAAGAGCAAACACATAAAACTATCCTTAAGACTAGTTAGAGAAAATTCAGCTTGAATTAAACCTAGGCAGCATGACTGAACATGACTGCTACATATCAGTGCCAAGCACACCATGAAAATTAACTTTTTTAAAATGCAGCTAATACCAACAAAGAGGAAACACCACACTTGGGAAGTGATAAATTCTCGTTCACCTGAAGTGGCAGGTAGCAATCTCAGGTCTCTCCAGACTTTCTGGCACTAATAGATCTTCTAATTTTTTTTAAAATGTGAGTTCTCACTGTTTGTCACATCCTCCCAAAGTGGGAGGTAGAACCGAGGTCACAACATCAATTGGGGTCACTCCTTGTTCATGGGTTTCCTGGGGCTGCAGGGAAACACTGGCCAGAGGCCAGCTAAGTAACCTATCTTCTGATTTCTTCTACTTTTAGCTGATCAATATGGCCATCATCCCAAAAATCAAAGCATCTTCTTTTTTTTCTTGATTTCAGCACTTCCATCATTTCACTTATTGCCATCTTGCAAATCTTTTCATAAAACCTTGCTTATTGAAAATGTGAACTCAACCAAGTTTAAATGAAGATTTGCACCCAAACCAGAGAGAGTATCAACTTGATACTGAAGTCCTATTTGAACTAGCAATTAAAAAAAAAAAAGTATAAAAAAAGTGTCTTCCACAACTCTCCAGCAGAAAACATTAACTAATTTAGACCACTTTTGAAGACCAGTATTGATGCATTTGGAATCAAAGATGTTCAAAAGATATTGCACCATCTTCAATATAAAAATTTTTGTAAATACTGCTTAAAAAATACGAAAAATTTACTCAAAAGCCCATTCACTAGGAAAAGAAAAGTTAGCTATGAAAGTTTTTATCACTTCTCCTGCTGACTTAAACCCACAAAAATTACCTCACTCTTCTTACAAAATTGCTTGTTACCAAAACTGTGTCAGGTCTTTCAGCATACATCTGAAAAGAAAAGAGAATGACCCTACATTACAAATACAACTTAAGGCTTATACACCTACATAAAATATTGAAATTATCTCCTGTCCAAATGCCCAAATATTTTGATTCGTTTGTCTTATTTCTTGAATTACGTTGAAGACTGGCTTTATTTTCCTTTCCAAGGAAGGAGAGCAGGATCCTGAGGTAGAGTAAATGTTTTAATACGTAAATAAAAGCAACATATTGTTCTATACAGAAGAATGAGTAAGATGATCCACTCGTGGTCAAGCAAGTGCCTTTGGCGGGTGTCCAGCCAATTTCCTCAGTGCCATTATCTTCTCTATAAGACACAAAAAAACCCTGAACATGGAAGACCTATCTTAAACATATTTCCAAATAATTACATTCTTGCAATTAATTATGAAGTTCCCACTACACTAATTAGACATTCAAATCCACCTAGTGTCTTTGTTGACGCCTCCCACACATCCCCTGATACATCTGTGGATAAGATGCAGGATCCATACAGTTATTTTAGGAACATCTTCACCAGAGATCTGTTGCAAAATCTCACTAATAATGCAGAAATGTACAACTGGAAATTATGCAGACTGATGGTGGGTTTTGCACTCCTTTTGCAAAAATTATCATGAAGCAGAATTCAAATGTTATGCACTGCTCTACACACACAGGACATCAAACAAGTACATGCCCTTATACTGCCATTTATGTCAGTAACAACGAAATGTGTCTGAAGCAAGTTTACCATTTGAGAAAGCAGATTCTCTGATTTTGCTGTGATCTTCACTGTGTTCAAAAGGAAGAGTAGGTGCATTTTTGGTGCAGAAATTTGCTGCTTGGGTGCTTTAAAGGGTGCAGTGGGCACACACAGATGGTTGGGAAAGGAGCTGTAGAGCTACAAGGAACCGCAGTGACAGTAGCAGGGCCCCCCCCGCCCCCCCCGAGGCATTCCCTGCTCTGGGTGCTGCCAACAGGCTCAGGGTAGCTCAGTGCTGGCACAGCCGACACGGGATCTCCCATGCCCACAGGAGAACATGGCCAGAACACAACCTGGCCATCCTGGGCCGTGTCTGTTTACAGTTTCCCCACTGGGCCAGATCCTGACCCCCACTCTGGACTAACACGCTGTCCCAGCCTCAACCCATCTCCAGGGATGTGCCTGAAGCCCAGGGCTGCCCCAGTGTCCCCCAGCTGCTGGGCTGCTGGCTGAGGCAGTGGGTCCCCAGCTGGTTCCCCACTGCTTGGCCCCACGCAGTCATTCTGAATTTGACCCCCAGCAGATGGTGCAAAGGCATTTTGTGTTCAGTTTGCATAGAAGAACATGTGAGTTCAAGAGCCTCAGGCTTTCCATGAGAGATTCACCTCAACTGATTTTAAGGGCAGAAGCCATCTGCCTGAATGTGAGTGCCTGGTCCCACGTAAGGTCCCTGAGGCTCTGCCACCCAGCCTCCTGCACTGCTCCAGCAAGACACAGACTCCCCACTGCTCTTGCAGGATACCTCCAGCCTTTCCATGGAATGGGTCATCTCTGAACACCTATGCCAAGGAAACTACACTGAGCACTGACTGTGTATATGGTAAAAGTGAAATTCCTTTTTGGTTTCAGACACTTAAATTTAGCTGTGACAGATGTTGCCATGGGAGACAAGTGTCTGAGCCTTCCATGACTGCCAGCAGAGCTTTAATCAATACAGTCAGGGGAGGTAAAGAGCTGCCCAGATAGAATTTGTTTACTTTTCGGTGGGCTAAATCACTTGACACCTTGAGTGTCAGGGAACAGCGAGAATGGATCTGCTTTGGAAGGGGAGCTGGGATCCAAAGGTAGAAGAAGCAGGATAGGCAGGGTGGAAGCCTTGCTGACACTGGGCACTTTTCTGGAGCATCCAGGAATGAAGAGCTGAGCAGACATGGTAGTGGAAACCAGCATTAGCCAAGAGCCCTTTGATCCCACAGGGATAACTGCATGTAAACCGGTCCTGAGCCCAGGCTGCCAAACCCCCAGGATTCAGAGGGATTTGCACATATCCCTGACAGTAAGCTACACTGTCTGCTCTAAGTAGGAGATTGATTCCTGTGTCAAGGATGGACATCTTGTTATGCTTGCAGCATGTCCTAGTGTACCGTCATGCTGCTTCAGAAGGGTTGGTGTCTCCTGTGGGTCCTATAGCATATCTGCCAGCTCTGAGCAAATGCATTTGATTCTCTGAGGGATTTCAAGTAGCTATATACAGGAGTTTAGGCACCAGGCAACACCACAGAGCATCCTACTTGTAGGCACGCAGTTGTAATCTGCACCCAAATCACACTCCAGGTGACCTGCTCAGCTAACTGCCTGCGCTCCATCTGCCAGCACTGCTGAGAGAGATGCTCCAGAGGCAGTTTGGCTCATTTTAGGTGAGACAAATGCCTCTGCAGAGGTGCCTCCCATCTTTGTGTAGAGGAGTCTAGACAGAATCACAGAATCGTTAAGGTTGGAAAAGCCCTCTGAGACCATTGAGTCCAGTAATTAACCCAGCGCTGCTATCCAACCTAAAGCTAAACCATGTCTTCATGTACCACATCTAGACCTCCCCTGGCGCAAATTGAGGACATTTCCTCTTGTCCTGTCACTTGTTACCTGGGAGAAGAGACCAACTCTCAGCTCACTACAACCTCCTTTCAGGCAGTTGAAGAGGTTTATAAGGTACCCCCAAGCCTTCTTTTATTCAGGCTAAACAATCCCGGCTCCCTCAGCCGCTCCTGACAGGACTTGTGCTCCAGACCCTTCACCTGCTCCATTGCCCTTCACTGGACACACTCCAGTCCCTCAATGTCCTTCTTGTAGTGAGGGGCCCAAAACTGAACACAGGATTCAAGATGCGGCCACACCACTGCCGAGTACAGGAGGACAATCACTGCCCTGGTCTTGCTGACCACACAATTCCTGATATAAGTCAGGATGCAGTGGCTTTCTTGGCCACCTGGGCATACACTGGCTAACATGCAGCTGCTATTGACCAGCACTTCCAGGTCCTTTTCCACTGGGCAACCTTCCAACCACTCTGCCCCAAATCTGTAGCATTGCATGGCATTGCTGTGATCCAGGTGCAGGACCTTGGCAGTTTACCCTGTTGAATGTGATACACTTGGTCTCAGCCCCAAGATAGTTATCTAATAACCAGCTAAAGTGGGATGAGATTTGTCCCAACACTTTTTTTCAGAGATGTGGCTGTGCCAGAGATAATTAAAGACTTCAGCATATGATCCTAGTGCAAGTTCCTAGTGCAAGGACTAACTAACACTGAGGGCAGCTACACTGCACATACACCTACAGTGTAAAAATCTGCATCTGGGTCTTCTCAGAAGTACCCCAGCCCTGGCAAAGTTAACTCGCAGCTCCTTGGCTCCTGTCTGCATCCTCTCAGGAGCTACAAACCAACAGCTCTCTGTTTTGTCTGCAGCACTTGAATCACTCAAGAAGAAAATCTCTGTGTGCCCTAATACATAAAGGGCCCCACAAAAACAGAAAAGAGGAGCAATTTCCTCATTTCTTTCCAGTAATTTAGTTGAAGCAACAATCAGTCAGCAGGTGGGAGACTTGGGCTCGGTGACCCACCTTCAGCTCCACACACTATTTCTCCAGAGCCCTTTCCAAAGACAGAGAGAAGAAAACATAGACAGAAAGAATACATGAGAGCATCTAATCAGATGTGTAGAGCACTCATTTGAGAGAGGAGAAATTAGCACTTCAGTTTCTGCATCAGCTATTATTTATTTTGTCAAATGGCTGCCTGATATAAACTACAAACATTAATTGGCATGGAGAGTTGTGGTATCAAAGTTCTTTGTTCTTGTTCTTATACCCCAAGTAACTATGGATCCCAGTGAAAAATCAGTAGAAATTACATAATTCATTTGCCTCTTAATACATCAACTCATCAAAAGCCTATTGAAATATTTCTTCCTGCTCTCTGCATCACACACCCCCACTAATCAGGACTGGAAGTTTGTTAAGGTGATTAATACAACAACACAGTATCTTGGCACTAAGTGATGTAAAGGTGGAGGGTGTAACAAGGACAGAGACGGACTCTTTTCAGTAGTGCCCAGTGCCAGAACCAGAGGCAATGGCACAAACTGAAACACAGGATGCTCCCTCTGAACATCAGGAAAACCTTTTCATTGTGAGAGTGACTACACCCTGGCACAGGTTGTCCAGGAAGGTCGTGGAGTCTTCATCCTTGGAGATATTCAAAAGCCATCTGGACATGGTCCTGGGCAATGTGGTGACCCTTGCTTGAGCAAGGGATTGAACAGGCACCCTCTAAGTCCCTTCCCACCTCAGCCATTCTGTGAGCCTGTGCTTATTTCATTCTCTGGGTCTGGAGAAACACCAGTTGCGTGGTGTCAGTAGGGTTATTGAAGTGCTTTCAGGCTGCGACGCGAGCTGTGACCAGCAGAACTCAGGTGCCAAAGTTTCAAAACTGCTGAAAATCCCCACAGAAGAGAGAACATTGTAAAAAGAAAATAGATTACTGAGGCACATGACAAATTCTGCTTTGCCCCTGGGAAAACTACTGGAAAAGGTCACTGATTCAATTTATTTTTGACCCACTTTAAACTTTGTAAAAAGGACATGATTCTGTGAGCTCATTTACACTAGGCTGAAGAGCACAGTTAATATGCCTTGGGTGCTAATCATTTCAATTAACAAAAACTAATAATTTTGACTGAAAAATGTAAGCAGACTCATATTCTTCCTCACAGCCAAATGCACAGGGTCTCTATTAATTTCTGTCAATCCATGAAGTGCAGTTAGGTTTATCTCCTCTCTTTGAGGCCAAGCTCAGTATTTGGCTGCAACCTGCCCTCTTAAAGTCTCACCTGTCACTCAGCAGGAAATCCACAATCCTGGTAGTTGTTTCAGGACACAGTTTGTCCTTCCAACAAAGGGCATCCTGTTTTTCTTTGTTAGGCGGTTTTCCTTTCCTCAACAAAAGCCTTACATAATTAAAACTGTAGCGCTGTTTTAAGGTGTCTTTAAAGACAGTTGGAAGGAATGCATTAACAGCAAGGCACATACCAATGGGAGTATAGAATTGTACACAGATTCTCCCTTAAACAGGGAGAAATGGTGAGAAACAAATTGCTGTGCTATGAAAGCTGACTGTGAATCAGAAGCAAATTAAAACAACCATTTTTCTGGAAAAGTAGAAACATAATCAATGGCATAAGTGTTAGAAACAGTTAATAGCAAAACTCTGAAAGGTTTGCATCCTTATTTTTCTATAGCTCCCTCTAGCTTGGTAGCTGGACAAAAATATTTCTAAGTTTAGACCCATGAAGATGTAAACTAAATATAGGATATAAAACAACACTGTTAAAACAAAAGTCTAAAATTTTCAGCTGTGGGTGTCTTTGGCAATATAGTCACTCTTAGGTGACTCGATGTAGATCTTAGTCATTTAAATGGGAGTTGTGAAACTATGCATTTCTGAGCTCAAGGACACTTTTATCCAGCTGTGTCAGCGTATGGGAAGATGTTCTGAACCTGCTCTTCATTTTCCCAAATTATTTCTTTTAATCTTCTTTTTTTTCTCTGCTTCCCAACTTAAACCTTTTATCCTCTGCTCTTATCTAACAAAGGCAGACATGACTTTGATTCCATACATCTCTCATCTGGAAATTGTCTCCTCTTGCTACCCTCTTCCTAAATTTGATGAGACCAGGAGGAATGATATTCTCCTCTAGTAACAGCAGGAAATACCACAAGGTGTTGCTCAGTGAAGTATTGAGGTTTTTTTGTTCCGTGTCATCTTCCAGTAGCACATGGAATGTAAATTCACAAGCAACAAAACAGGAGGAAACAAGCACTGCAAACAAACTCCTTCAAAAGTTGGGGACGTTATCACACAGCTCTGCCATTACAAGCTCCACAGGAGGCAAACAGCCAGCCTAGCTGTTACCTAGCTAGGTATGGTCTGCATATCTTTGAAGATTTCTCCCTTCTCCAGCTGCAGCAGTTAAGCACATCCTGCAGAATTTATATGTCATTACTGGGGACAGTCTGGTGGACATTATGGAGTAAGGAGATGACACTTCATTATATGCATAAAGAACAAAACTCCCATAAAATTAATTGGGGTCATTCTGCCAGTATGGCAGAAGTCAACCCCAAGTGCAGAAAGTAACAGTAATCACAGAATAAACACCAGCCAACCATACTGTTTCTATCTCAAATCAAGAAAGTTCATTTCAAAGTTGTAGTGGTCACTCTTTTCCACCTAAAATGTAACACTTTTTCAATGAAACTTGACTCACTGGAAGCAGAGTAAGAGCTATCCCTCTTTAGGAAAACAATATATGACTACTATTTCCTCCTATCTATGACTAATCCCAGTAAGAATTTACTCTTTTTATAAATATTCAGGCATCATTTGACGCAATGTTGAAGGAAGATAAATCTGAAACCATTTCTGAATGAGGAAGAATCACAAAGATCATTCAAAGGAGGCAAATGCACTCATCTGTTAGAAATGGGAAGTGAAAGCTCTACAAGGATGGAACACTCTCAAACTATCTGAAGCACTTGATGGATCTTTTCCCACCCTCTGTGATTAATAGAACGCATAAGCTATTCAGTCTCCAAGCATTTTGCTTGAGGAAGCTTTGATTTGAAAAATGAGACAAGTGCTTCCAATGCTGTCATTGATAGGAAATTAGGTGATAGAAGAGAGCACATTTAAGCAGCTCTTAAATATTCATAATTAGAGCTATCAAACTGCTATACAATCCCCTCTTTCTCTTGCATTTACCCAAACGTTCTGTCAGGAGTAATGAAAACAGCAAAGCCAGGGGGATGTGACAATACTAAAGTACTTCAGAAGTGATCACAGGAGGACAGAGTTAGGAGTTTGGTTTTTTGGTCTAGACCGCAGTACAGACATAACAATCAAGTCAGATAGATGCACTTAAATAATTTGCTATGTTGTGAGGTTTTGAGTTGCTTTACGTTTGATGAATGGTGCCATCACAGTTCTTCTACTTCCCCTCTGTTTGGTGCAGTAACAGAGCATTTGACTCGCCAGCTTTGGATTGTTTTCCTAGAAGTACATTCCAAGATGTTTTTTCTTGTGTCTCTGAAGTTAAAAAAAATAAAATATTAAAAAAATTAAAAGAGAGATAAAATTATCCAATGAAAAATTATAATCATTATTTTTAAATAGATAATTTATTTGAGTATTATGAAAATAATACATATTTATTAGATGTTTTGATTCTAAAGCCCCATACTAACAGAAGGGACTCTCAAACCAGGATATCCCAAATACAAAAGTCAAATAAATGAGGGATTTAATTTGTTATGAACTTCATTAACTTCTGTTCTGTAACTCTATTAATTTAGAAGAATTACAACACAGCTCTGCTTTTTTAGTCAGCTCTGTGCGTCGTGTGGGAAGAAACTGCAGAACTTCACCAGTAGGCACGAGATGTGCTTGAGCAGGCAGCCACACGAGCAAAGCAGTGTTACTGAGTTCAGGTTGCCCCTGACTGCACCACATCTCTGCCATGAACAGTCCCAAAGAGCAGTATCTGCTCAGGGTGCAAACTCTCACCATTTGGTTTATCACCACAAAAACATCTTCTGTGAGCACAGCTACTCCTACAGAAGACAATCTTTGCTTCATGTATTTTTTTTCATACAGTTTGTAAAAGTATGAGTTCCTCCTGTGCTGGGAGGTCACACAAGCAAGCTGCAGCTGCAGGCACCGGGGTGCAGCCGAGACCTTAACCTGCTGTAAAGCACGCTGCAGTGGCTTCCAGCTGCCTCCAGGTCCATTAGGCTGTCCCTTTAAGAGCAGCGGGGACAGATTACCATTTGTCACCTCAAATGTGCAACCACTGCTGGCACCATTGCTAAATTGAAACAGAGTTATAAGGTCGACTTGAAATGCACCTGAGATGTAGAGAGCCGTACAAGGCAGTAATTGGTACACAGTAACATTGTCCTGCAGCCTTGGTACAGGAAATGAAGACAAATGGCTTTTGCAGCTGACGTTTCAGGAGGATGTATGCATGAAGAATGGAATTACTTCCACAGACTGTTGGATAAGTCCACATCCCTACACTAAAGAAACGAGACGAGCTTGTAAAAATTAAAGGGATTGGCATATCAGTTCTGAGAGAGGTGATACATTTAGGGCTAGGGGAAAATGACTGATTCCCAAAGCATATTGATACGGAAATTGATTTTATAACAGGAAGGAATGAAAAATTTCAGTGTATGCAATTCTCTCGAAAGGGAACAGAGTCAAGGACAGACTGTCCAGGTGGTAGATGCTGAATGTCCCAGTGTGTCCAGCTCTGACATCCCCATAATCCTCACAGCTGCACATCACAGACGTGTAATGAAAGATCTGGCAGACTAAAAGAAAGTGGCCCCTACTGGGGAACCAAGATCCAACCAAATTGTTGGATCTTTATCCCAAAGTTATGCACCCAGATCATGTTGGAAACTGAGCAGACAGAATGAGGGTTTGCAATGAAAGCAGGATGTGCTGAATGCATAGGTAATATTCATCCACATCTGCAAAGAGGTTGATTGAATGTGAAACTTGCAGACAAGTATAATGAAATTTTCTGCATTTGTGATAGTTCACATCTTGAAAGTTTTTGTGCTCAATCTACTATTTCAAAAGCCTTTCTTTAGAGTCAGAGGAAGGAGGAACTACAGTGTTTTCCCTTCAAACTGGATTGTTTTGCACCACCTTGCATCCTCCTTTACAACTCTAGGAAAAAACAAGCATTTTGACTTGCAAAACTGTAAAGGACTCTAAGGGAAACTGGACTTTATGGTTTGTTAGGCTGGATCATTATGACAGTCTTTCTGAAACAAGCAAGTCACTATTCCCTATCCCTTTATTCAAGTGGTGGGTGGATACTGAAACATTTCTGCTGACACTTTTTGATTTTATTTTATGTGGCTTCATGCTGAGCCTTAATTTTCTGGGTTTTATAGCTAAAGTGTAAGGAATACAGTTGAACAAATGTTACTAGCCCCCCCTCAAAAACAAAACAAAACAAAACAAAAAAAAAAATACAACCAAAAAAAAAGCAAGCAAAAACCAAACCCTGCTGTGAATATTGATTTCCATTTGTGAACAAATCCGCTGGGATTACAGTCCTAGTTTATCTTTGACAGGCAATCCCGTGAATTCTGTAATGAGAAGCAACAGCAAATGTGAGCAGGGAGCGTTGTGCTTCGGGCAGGGGGCAGGCTCAGGTCTACTGCAGAGAAGTGAAGGGGCCTTGGCCAACCCCCTGAATAGTGGCCACCCTTTCTCATGTAACAGGACCCGGCTGAGGCTGGGAGGGCACCGACACAATCTGGCTTCCCCTTTTGCAAAGCCCAGGACAGTACTTGCCCTCACACATCAGTAGCACAGTACTGTTCAGGCAACTCACACTGAATTTCTGCCTCAAAAGACACAAGAGGAGAAAGTAAAAGCTATTTCACACCTTTTTTTTCCCCTTGACATTCCCTTCATGGCTGGATCCAAAGATCCAATCTACAGATGGTTTAGGAATCACTTCTGAATTCCAGTAGTGTGATCAGGAGCAGAGTGCAGCCTGGTGTTACAACAGTACATAAAGCATATGTTATATAAGTGCTCTCCTGTGCAGGCATATCCCTGGTTTTAGTGTTGTACTGAAACATTTTACAGTATCTTGGTCTCTAACCATGCAGAGTAAGCAGGAGAATACTGACAGCACTTTAGAAACACAGCAGCATGGAAACAGAATGAAATCCAGAGCCACTGAAGACAACAGGAAATTTCTGAAGGAGCTGACCTGGATCATTGTATACCACCTTTTCACAGACATTTTAAAGATGTATATACTGCTCTTACTCTGTCTGCCAGAGCCCAGCAGTGCTGTACCTGAAAGCCCACAGTTTCAAAGAGAGCAAAGAGCAGAAATCTCCTCTTTCCCTCATAAGAAAAACTCATTCATTTTTAATGTGATTTTCTGCTGGTCCATCCCCTGAGCTGACTCATTCTGAGGTCAGACAAGTGCCACTGGCACATGGGAAGTGCAGGGTTCCACAGGTAGGGAGACAGGGGAAGAAAAGGTCACCACCACCCTCTTTCAGCAGCACCCAGCCCCTAAACCAGGGGAGGGGTTTAGCTCTATCATCACTACACCCTGAAAGTTCCAGTGCACGAGTCTCCTGGCAGAGGATGAAATACATAAATCTGCCGTGAGAAACTCCAGATAGGACAGAAAATCACTTGGAGGAGCCTCTGTGAGCACAGAGCACACTGGGTAAGACCAGTTTCACTGCTCTGCACAACCCCTTCTCCAGATCATAGGTTGGATAACTGGCCATGTCAAGAACCTCAGGTCAAGGACTGAAAGTGGATGGCACACAGATAGGGCAAGAGGGGAACGTTCATCAAGGGCAGTCACACGAGTCTGTCCAGTTTACTGGCCTGCTTTTTGCCTTTAACTCTCAGGAGATGAGCAAATATTTTCAAAGAATTCCTTAAGTAACCTCATTGCCAAACCCATTTATATAGAACCATCATCATCTCAAAGCACTGAAGAGTAGAAAGAAAAATAGACTATGAATAAAAATTTTGAATAAGGGATGAAAAGAAACAGGAAAGGAGTGTGGAGGAGAAAAAAAATAGCTTTTTCAGAAGAAATAAAAATAAGGAAATGAGAAAAAAAGACTCTGGATAGGGAATATATACATTGTACCTTGAATGGTCTCTATCTGTTGAGGTCCCACACAACAAAGATAGGATCATCTTACCTACTGTGACACCTACTAATGGGAGCTATACTTGGGTTACTCAAATTGCCACTAAGATTGCTGAAGAGAAACAAGCACTTCTAGGGCAAGCTTTGTCTTGTCTCAAAAAAGTTACCCAGAGTATCTTGGTATTTCTTGTTTCTCTCGACTGGCTCTAAAAGAAGCCTGAACAACTAGCTGTGTGTGGCTCCCTAGATTGTAGGCACCTAAAGCTAGTTGAGGTTATTAACACAGTAATATACCCCATGCTCCTGCATGGTCTCTTCTGCTTCTTGATGTTCCCAGGGACTCTTGAGCTCCGTGTCTCCCACCTCCCAGAAAGAGGTGCCCACCACAGAAAAAGATGTCATGCTGCCAAGCTGAAGATCAGCTGAATGTTTTGGAAACCAGGACCTGGCACACCACAAGACGCAAGGCAGGCAGGCTTAGATGTCTCAGGGTATCACTGACACCTACTGCCAGTTTCTAACCATAAAGCCTGGCCAAGCAAAAACCAGTGTATTCCCCCCAGAGTGAAAACTTTGAAAAATCATGTAGAAATGGCCCACTTAAATTTGTAAAATACAACTGCCTGTGGTAAAGTGTCCTTCACGGGCTGGGTTCAGGTTTTGTGTAAATCCACTGAAGTCAGGGAGAAATTGTAACGGGAACAGAGCAGAAGCCCTAGTAGAATGACAATAGCAGGCACATTAAGTAGCATACTAATTCAGTTCACTAAATTGGGCACTATCCCACTTTATTTAAATAATTATAGTGAAAGAGACATTTATAGAATGAAAAGTTTGGAACAAAGTTAGATTTAAACAAAACTGAATGAAATAAAAAGGTGCATTTTCAGTTGGCAGAAAGAAATAGGCTATATTTGGATTTTGGTCAGAAATGCAAGGACTGTTTTTATAGCCTCTAAATATGGTAGCAGAATTCTGAGGTCCCCGGTACTGGAAGTGATTCTGGAGGCACATCCTCTTTGGAAGAAGATTAGGGTAATTTTCCACACATTTGTGTTTATTAATAGAGGGGAAGAAGAAAGATTCAACTGTCTCAGAATTGATGGAACCTTGTAAGAGCCTCAGAGACAGGAAAAGCTTCTCTTCAGAGCCTGTACTTTCCACTCTACCAGGCATCTTGCATCAAAGTATTGCTGCCTTCAGCAATCCACCTCTTCATCCCAAGAGAAATTGAAAAATTACCAGGAATCCCTAATCCATTTGAGAACATACTTCTGAATCTGTTTTCAGGCAGGTGTTCAAGTAAAATGACATTGAGTTCAATTCACAACTATTAGCTAGGCAACAAACAGGGATGGTCTCAGTTTCTATCCATGGTGGCCTTCCAAATGTTGCTAGCAGAACCTGGATACCCTTGCTGAACAATGACATGGCTCAGCTATTTTCCTTTTTTCTTTTTTTTTTTTTTCTTTTTTCTTTTGAGCTGACAGCCTGGGTTTTGGTATTTTTGGATGGATTTGGGCCAACAGCCAAGTGACCTTGAGCTCATCATGTTCTGCCAGCTGTTCCGTGATGCTGTCTGCCTACTTCTCACCTCCCTCCCCATTCCCACCTGCAGTGCACAGGGGTGTCAGCTCATCCCAGCAGAACAACTTTCCTTGCTCCCTTCTACTCTGCAGAGAAAGGTCTTCAGACAGACAAGGCCATAGTTTTCAAGCTTATTGGCTTCAGTGGAATAACTTCAGTTTCTACCTGCACAGCAAACAGAGTGAGGATGTGCAGTGAGCATCACTGATGTACTAGTGAGGAACTCTGAGGTGACGTAGCTCTTTTAACACTTTTGTGCAATCTTGTGCCCTCCACAACATCTGTGACCTGAAGTTTCAGCAGGATGAGATACTTGCCAGGGCTGAAGAAGCAGTGAAAATGGGAACTGCTGAGATCCAGAGGTGTGACTGCAGCTCATACTTGAGTCACCTTCAGCTGCCAGCTCTGGCACTGACAGCAGTATTTCTGCACAGACTGTGCATATCTGCCCAGGACCCTGGGTGAGCACTTGGCTGCAGACGTCCTCAGCGTCACAGCTCCCTTGTTATCTGTACCCCAGCCAGGAAATTTCAGGTGTGCTCAGGATGGAAAGGCAAGCCACAGTCCACACCCTGAGGTGCACAACAGCAAAGGTGTAAACCAAAATGCATGGAACCTCTTGGTACTTTAGAGATCCAAGTGCCGTTGTTGGCTTGCTGGATGGAAAGGATGCAAACAGACCACACAACTCTCCTGAAAACCTCCTGTATATCTACACATGCACCAACCTCCCTGTGAAACAGCATCAGGTTAACTACATGCATTCATAGAACCATTCAGAGGCTTTTAAACCTTGTGATCATACTGGAAGAGGAAAGCAGAAAGCAGGGCATTTATTTATAATGAAGGCATTTACAGAAGACTCTTTTATCTGTTTATCTGTGGTACCAAATAGAGGATTCTGAGCATGTGCATCAGACAATGCTGAAAAATGTATCTACATTATTTTTGTTAAATATCTCATTAATGTGAAAGAAAGACTAAAGGTCATCTGTCAAATGTAGTTGTGAGGCAGGAAAAAAATCCTCTCATGTTGCATATCTTGAAACCTTTCAACTCACGATATTTTTGTTGAACAGAGAAAATGTGATCAATTAATCATTCAAAGTCCTGTGCCTAATAATGGAAATCAAGAGTTCCTTTTGATGATGAGTTTAAGATGCTTTTATTAACCTGTCTCAAGATAGTTGATTGCTTTCTAATGTGATGAGATCCTCTCCGGCACTTGAATTTTAAATATTTAGAGATCTTTATTGTCAAATGCTTCCCAGTAATACTTCTCAGTAAATGTATTACTGTGCAAATTAAGCTCAAGTTAGTTTCTTATAAAATTTCAGTATTCTGTAAAGACTAATCATGTTTTACAAAGTACTTGCTAAAATAAAGGTAACTACCAAGAAAACACCTGGAAATTAATGAGGAAGTAGGTGGATCTCATTTTCTTTTTAGACTAAGTTTCTGGGTATGTAAATACTCTAATTTCTAATTCTAACTGCCTCCAGGCCTCCAATTAAATTTTGGCTCACCATAACAGTGCATATGCAAGTAGAAATTAATTCATCTATGCTCAGGTCCTAAGGAGCAAAGCCATTTTCAGCCTTAATGCTTTCTGATACAAAATCTATTTTGCATCTCATTGACTATATAGATTACATTCACATTTGTTTCACAATTCTGTTACACAATTAGAAAAGTTCAAAGTGATGTCTTACTAAATGAGAATCAGGCCGTTGCACATAAATTTTCACTCCTGTTTCAGGTTGTCAATTCCTATTTCATTTACACAAAAGTGAAAAACAAAGAAATCCATTTAAATCCACCGGACGGTACAAATGGTAAAACAGAGTAAGAAAATTTTAAATTAGATGAGATGAGCAGCAGTGTTCCACATTTAAATGGCTACATGTTTTGTAGAGTTAAAATATATAGGATTTTGTTCATACACACTTTTCAAAACTCTGACAGCTTAGGCCTTCTTCTTGAAAGACAGTTCCAGTACCAGTTCTGAATTTATAACAAGGAACAGAGCACAGTTTTTCATTAGGTCAGGCCAGCCCCAACTATTCATGGTAGAGGAGTTTCCTGTACCCTGTTTTCACCTGGTGATATATTAGAAGACAAATTATTAAATCACAAATTAGGCTGCTATCTGGTTAAATTCATATGACTTTGCTTTATTGTACAGCTATATGACATAGTGCTCAATTGTCTCATCTGCCATCTGCTTTAGTGTCAAGATGTGCTTTTTCCCAAGTGACATTCTGTTGTCAATTGCAGCATTCTTGACATTTCAAACTGTCTTTGTTGAGAACTTTGTGGTCTACTTAAGGTTTCCACAAAAAGTGTTGTTGATCACCATTACAGGACTTGCCATTGGTGGCAGCCAAAGGGATTGTTCACCCTGCCTTTTCTCAGCAGCACCCTAGAAAATTCTGAAGCTTTGCAGTCCTTTCTCCCAATTCTCTGCCAGTTTCACAATTCCCTGCCAGTTTCACTTCTGAGTGAAGAATTCAGATGGGTTCACTCACTCTGTTTGCTATTTTGCTCTTCATTTGATCTACATGTTCAATATTCCTCTATTCATCTATACAATGCAACTACAATATCAGAAAATTAAAGTTGGTCCCATTCCATGAGGCCTTAGTCATCTCATACAGGTCAGGACTGCAAGAGTTAATAAGTCATTGAGACGCTCAGCTTACTGTTTCCAATTTAATTTAATATGGACTATATTATATTCTCTATTGTATTATATTCTAGAAGGGGGAAGCTCTCATTAGGCAGCAGTTGTGCACAAAATGATGTTATACTGCCTCATGAGCTGAATATGAATCAAGCATATGAAAAAAGAGAAAAAATCCCAAGCCATTCTTACTCTTTGGGGTACTAAAAGGAAGGCAGGACATCCATTGGCCAGACTTGGGAGTTATGTTACTGATTTTCATTTTGGGTATCAAAGCCTAAGAAAGATGTAGGCACATTTGAGAGCTTTCGGGGGACAGCACAAAGAATAAAAAGTCTGAAGAACCAACCACAAACAAGGATGGCTTAGAGGCACAATTATCACTGCAAACTTCTGTAGGTCCTTCCCCTTCTCAGTGCTGCATGTGATTTTTGAATTCTTGACACAATCCTTCCAACCCACAAACACTAATGTGTTCTCTTGGGAAAACTTAAAAAAAAATCTCAGGAAACTGTAGGGAATAGGTCGGAAAAGCTGCCTTCCTGAGGTCTCATTCACAGTGCCTGTGTGAGTATGTAATGCAAGTTACGAGAATGTCACCAATTGTCTGAAGTCCATGATTATTTTCCCCTTCCACACCCTTTTCAACTGCTTAGCTTAACTGTACTCTCTGAGGGTACCTACCTCAGAGTATCTTGCAGATACTCAGACAATTAGTAACATCTTTGTACCTAACTGTGCCCTAACTGTACCCTCAGAAACAAACAAAACAGAGCAACTCTCTGGCCAGATGCTGCAAAGCTGTGGCCTTCTAATTAGTCTCACTGAGAGGCTGTGCACAAAAGCAGCTCAGATAGCTGGCAAAGCTGATGCAACTTAAGGCAACACCAAGTTACACCTGTCAAGGATCAGGCTGTAGACCTGTACAGTAACAATGAGAGAATTTGGTTTGTAAAAGCTTTCTGCATCAGGTCCCACATAGCTTTCATAATGAATTTAAATAACCTCTCAAAAAGTAGTTTGTACCATACAGAAAAAAGTCACAAGAGCATTTCTGTTTTGACAAGTGGTAATTAACATGTTATTTGGCCTTGCATTTGTTAGTTTTTATAAAGTGATGTACATGGCCAGCAGTTACTCAAGGACTCTGTTGTACTAAAGTTAGCTGAGAACAATTTCATTGAGAAACCCTAACAGGCGCATAGGTGGACTCACACTGAGAACAAATACATGAAGTGTCTATGGCAGGCACTTCCCAAAGGTTGTGTAGGTTGAAACAAATCACACATCCAACAATCCCTGTTCTATTGGCACCCATGCTCCTTCATGCTGATACCATGGAGAGAATGCAGGGTTTTACGATTCTGTGCTCAGTGGCATACACTACTGGAGAATTTTGCTTTCAAAACTTGCAGCTAAATGCAAACCTCCCTTCAAACCCTTAAATCAGTAGGACTCTTCATGTGCCTGAGTACCTTCCTGAATCAGGCTGCAAACAAGAGGAATTTCCCCACCTAGTTCAGCTAAAGATGAAGCTGAGAGATGAAGCAAGGTAGCAGTCAGCATATTTTGATTTGTCTGAACAGTTCTCATCTACCATTAGCTCTCATTATCTTGGCAAGCCCCACTCACTGCCCACATGTGGGGAATCTAGCTAAATTTTGCTCTTCTCTAACACAAGTGGTAATGTATTAGTGTGCTTTCAGTGCTGCTACAGCAAAAGTCTGCTACACATTTAATGTCAAAATGTTTTCTGGACCCTGAAAGCTGTACCATCCCCTCAGTTTTCAGACAGAAGCAAAATGTGATAGAAACTTTTCCTTGAAAATTGCTGTCATGCTAGCACCCTGAAAGATAGCAAAACAAAGGAGTATTTCAAGTCATTTCGGGGGCTTGTACATCTGGGCTTTTGCAAAGAGCAAGTTTGCAACAATCTGCTAAATTTTCCAAAATTATAGTGAAACAAACACAGAAGCATAGCCTGTGTCCTGTTTGATCACATCTCAGCTAATCTGCATATAAAAAAATTGGTGGATTTCTAAAAGGAAGGGATCAAAGCTCCAGTTCATAAAGTTCATAAATTCATGCTTAATATAGTCTGCTTGGGAGAACACGAGTGGCTAGCTTACAAAACAAAAGTAGCTAGCTGAAGGGAGGCAGGAAAACAGGTTTGCCAGGATATATTATTTTTTATATGTATGTAATTTTAAACTAATGTGATTTACAAAGAAAATGCAAACTTAGATGTAAAAGCATAAAAGCAAGATCCAGTTTTTCCCCCAGAGGACAGCAATCAATACTGCAGTCAAAGTGCATTTTCCCTTATATGTAAAACAAAGGTTTCATGCCACCTTGAAAACCACTGCTAAATCCATTGAGATGATGACCACAAATCTTTGAATTTCCAATCCAAACCCAGCCTTTTTGTCTAATAAGATGTTCGATAGTATCCATCTACTTTTCTTTTTGTTCAAATTGTTCGAGTTTAGAGGGTTAATTTAAAAGACAGGCTTAGTGTCAGGTGCTTCCATCATAATAATCCATAGCCTGAACATGATGTGTGAATATTCTCCATTCAGTCCTAAATCACCTACTGGATTGTTTTTTTCTTTCTCTAATCAGCAAAACCATAATGAGAATATGCTTTATCTAGAGCTGTTTTGCACAGCTTGAGTAAATTGGAGTGAAGGGAAAGCTGTGGTCATTCAAACCGTTTATTTAAAGAGATGTTGCTCACCTCCTTCTTCCCTACTGATCTTCGAAGAGGCATTTATGAAGTATTTTTCCATGTAGCTTTCCTCTTCTTTCATCTAATCTTTCTGATTGTAGATGTCTGTATTTTCATTGGTGTAGGATACAAAACCCAGGAAAGGCCTTACCAAGTGAGTGAAAAGCAATTGCTTTCCAATATAAAACACTGCCCACAGCAAATGTACAGCTGGGATTTTCCACGATCTTCTAATTGACAAGTAACATCAATAAGGGTTGAGTCACAAGCTTCATTCACAGCTCAACTATTTCTCAAACTTACCATCAGCTCTTTCTCAAACTTACCAACACCTGTTTCTCACACTTACACACCATTCACACTTATTACGCATTTAGATCGGTGCATTATAGGAAAGTTCAGCCTGGCTTATTCACACAATTTGGTAGGTACGTTTGCCAGGTTCCCAGAAGTGCTCTGTAGACCTGCACCAGAAACTCATGCTCTGACACACCTGGACACTGCACGTGACTGTTCTGACCACCAACAAACCAGTCCAGAGACAGGCTGCAGGCTGATTGCCTCAGAGATCATGGGAATTCAAGCTTGGTGCATCAAAGAAGTAACTAGAAACACTAATGGGCATGATCAGGGTAGAACACAGGCTATGAAGAGCAGCTTCAAATACAGGAGCAAGTAAGTAAATACAGTAGGCTTAACAGGCTTTGTAGATTGAATTGAAGATCTCCCTGCTCATTGCAGGCAGTTAGGACTAGGTGGCCTCTAAAGGTCCCTTTCAACCCAAACTATCCTATGATCCTGTATATGCTTTAATGCAGTGAAGAAAAAGGAACAACAGAAGGGAATGAAAGTGACGAGAGGAAAACAAAGATCCAGGTGATGGGTTTTGTGGAGAACCTCCAAGGCACTCCAGATAACGTGGTCTGGATGAAGCAAAGCAAGAATTTGGAAGCCCAGAGAGGAGGCAGGTGTAACATCATCTTCAAGAGAAAAGGAAGGTGTCCTTTGTCAGAGCCAGGGATATTTGGGCAGCTAGAGAATGTATGTGCTTGGCCCTGTAAATGCTATAGAGAAAGGGGCAACGAGGAGCAGCAATGCAGCCCAGCAAATGCCTGTATTTCCACACACTGACATGTAGTCCCAGAAGCAAAGACTGAACATCAGTTGCATGAGAAATCCACAGGTTTAACCCAACAGTTAACAGTGTTGTGGATTAAGTAATTTGTGCACCCTTGGCTAAAGAAACAAACCTTCCATTTTGTGCCTTTAATTTATTGTGTGAATATATTTATTTATTTTCCTTTTATTGCTCCTAACTACTGCTACACACAAAATTGCCTTGCCCTGCTTTAAAAGTTCCTCAGTAACTCAGAAAAATTATAGACTGAGCAGTTCTCACAGTACCTGTAGGATTCTGGAAACTGAGAATCTATCCTGTTTTGTCCCTTTTCATGTAGTGCAGTTGCTGAGGAACAGAGGCACATTGCAGAAAACAAAAAGAATAAAGATGCACTGTGCAGAACAGCTGATTTGGGGTTGTGGCAGCATCAGGGAGGCTCTGAGCAGCTCAGAGAGTCTTATCCCCTCCAAGGACTCAAGACTGCAGATTAGGACAGGGATTTCCTGCCCCAGCTCTGAGGGCTCTGATTCAGCAGCAGCAGCAGCAGGGAAGTTACCTTGTGATGGCCAACATCATTCCTGCTTCCAGTTATTCCCACCCCACCCATCTGAGATGTTCCCAAACCTTTTGCAGGAATGACTGAGCAATCTATGTAGTAACTTGTTTAGTTTATAGTATATTATAATAAGGTAACAACAAATTGCTGCCTTTTCCCCTTAACACAGCAAGCTGTGAGCTCTGTTTGCTACAGGAAGAGGGATGGGAGATCTCTGCAGCTTAACATGAGCAGTTAAGCCACCTTTGCAAGACAGATGTCTTCAAGAAGAGGTATGGTAGGCTGTATAGATACAAACCATGATTGCTTCTCCAAGGGAACACATCCCTGATTGTGAGTGAAGCTGTGGCTAATTCCCTCAGGAAAAAAACCAGTTTGAGAGATTGCTGTTCCCTCTCAAACGCCTAGCCACGAATTCACACTCCCACCCCATCCCAGAAGCTATGCTGATTCAGCTACCCTGTGAGCATGGCCTAAAATGTGTGAATTGACTATGTTAATCTCTAGGACTTCTTTTTCAGCATAAGAACTATTTTAACCAAATCTGTCGTCACTTGGTAATGATGTAGAGCCACAGCCCTAGGCTGTATGACATTCAAAATTAATAACATTTGTCTAACAGAATTTCTCCTAATTTACTCTAAGCCACAATATACATCCTAGGTAGAAGATCACAGAAGTTTACAGATGATTCTTGGCTTACAAAAGTCACCTGTGGTTACATGTAGTTGAAATCCTCCTTAATATCTTGGATTGACCCTTTAAAGTGCCCTATTTATGTATACAAAAAGATCTAAACCAAGATTTCTTTCCCATTTCATTAATAACTACAAACTGGAAATCTATTAGCAAGACCTTGAGGTCTTTAATGTATCTTTAAGAACAAAATGGTCTAAAACCACACTGAGGACAAAATTCCATCCTGACAGATCAGCCTTGCTGATGAATGGAAACATGGAGGATAAAAGGTTACAAACCATGTTTGGGTAGCCTTTTTCTTGCTGTCAAGTAGTGCTGAGGCTTTGAAGACTGACTTTGACAAGCAGGACTTCAGCGTGCATCTCCATGTCATCCAGCAAGGGCTGGGAGAAGATTCAGGCAGTTGAGGTGTGTGAAATGTTGTGGTATGTGTATGAAATGATGCTTGGATGTATGCCTAGTTTCAGATACAAATTTCCCCAATAGGTTCCTGAAGAGTCCTGGTCCTGAGTGCATTGCATTGTCTTGCTTTAAGATCAGGTCTCATATTTTTTCCTTTACCAAAATCGGTATTTGTATCTCTTGCAATAAGTGAATGATGTTACCTGCATAGGTTTAATCACGTGCATGGAGTATCTGTACATGCACATAAAAGGATGAGATTTTCTATTGAAAACATGTCCGAAGAAGGCCACTGCTGGGAAATGGATTATTTCTGACTCACAAAAGCAAGAGAATATAGGAACTGGCATGGTCATTGTCAGCAGATATACATTTACCCTTCTCTCAGATTCATGGTATTGAACCTCTTGCTCCAATTACTTTATCTTATGTCCTTCTGCCAACAAAAATCAGTAGTGACTATGGCACATCTTTTGTGTTATGGATGAAGACTTATATGTTTCATCTCGCTTCCAATGTTGGAGATAATTCCAACCGTGAACCCAACCCAAGAACAGAGGAACTTGTTTTGTTCTTCTGTTTACAAGTGCACACTTAATCAAGGACAAATCTCTGAGCATAACAGATTTGTTCTAAAAGAAGGAAATGTGTTCATTGGCTTTTTTTAACTTGTAGAAGTAATCTTATGCCAAAAAGTAGGTCTACTCTAGACAGATGATAAGAAGGACTGACCCTGGAAAAGGAATGTGTTACTATGTTGCCTTTCTTTCCATCACTGCCTGGTAAAGTTCTCGTTCTGTTCTGCAAATTATCCTAAAAAACACCCAACAAAACCAAGCCACACCATTGCTGGTATTTCTAATATTAAGACTGTGCTACAAGAAAACTTTTTCAAACAAAAATCAGGTCACAGTTAAGCTCATAAAAAAGCAAACCACATCACAATCTGTTCTCAGTCTGATTCCCTAATGCATAGCAAGATAGGCATCAAGCACTTGGGAAGGCCTCAAATTAGCTTAGCTTTGTTTTGTTTACCCAAAATCAGTTCAGTGAAACCACACAGTCACAACCAGTCAAATGATGAAAATAGGTTCTGGTCCACCCTTCACTTTCCACAGTGCCTGCAGTCATCCAAATCTCCCTGCTATCTCACCAGCTATCTATGTTCTGGCTTCTGCACCAAAAATCAGGCTCTGCTTAGCTATCCACTTGTAACTGCATTCCAAACTACCTAGTCTTAGGTTTTGGAACTAGAGCTACAGCCTCCTGAGTTTCATCTGCATGGTTTTTTTCGTAAATACAGCATTCTGCTATAATCACATTAAATCTTTGGACAGGAAATTTAATCCTGCTCATTTACAATCCAACCAGAAATGTTTTTAAATGTGTGAGCACAGATAATATCATCACCATCAACATAACTCGCTTAGAATTAAGCATGTTCCCTATGAGGTTCCTAGTAAGGCCTTACAGTGGTGAAACTATGAAAAGGAATGCCCCATTATCTGCAATGAGTAATTTAATTCTTGTAATAGGAAGAGCTTTGACTACCAGATGTATCTTTGTTATACTGCTGAAGTCAACTCTCACATTTTATAAAAGATGGTGCCTTCAATCTTTGTGGGTTTTTTTATTCCTTACAGACAGTTTTTTCACATTATATGGACTAGTGAGTAGGAGAGAGCCTTTTTTTAGCCAAATTTGTATTCCTATGTTTTGTTATTTCGACTGAAAAAGCACTTATATGTCCCAGGAAATAGAATACATGCTGAAATACATGACATGTATCATACAGGGATTAAAAAAAATGTATCAGGAAGCAGCACTGGGTCCATAAATTGTACTTAATATAGCTTCAGTGAACAAACAACTCCCTTATTCAAAAAAAATCCTACAGCACAGATTTTTACTTCAAAATATACTGAACAAAGTCAGTGGAAGGGAATAATTCAGAGATAGTGGGGATATTTTAAGGGCACTTTCCATTATTTTCCAAAATTATCAGTACTTTGAGTTTGCCTGATAAAAGTGTTCTTCATAACAATCCTCACAGCAGGCTTGTGAATTGATTGAATCATCTTGTAACTACATCTACTGCCATCCAGAGGTAATTGGCAAAAGTTTGAAGAGTTAATCTAAGTTAATGGTATCACTAACAGTGAGACATGAATCCTGTACATTAGAGCAGCTGCTATCAAACACAAACTTCAAGCTGTAGCCCAGCTGAACAAAAACTACAAAAATATAAGTTAAGTAGGATAATTCTTTATTCTTTCTCACAAGAAAAACAAACCTGACAGTATATTACACCGATGTTGTAGTTCTTTTGGTACATCACGTATATCCTGCATTATGCTTTCAAATAATCTTTTGGACAAGCGTTTCTGCAAATTATACTCTGCCATCTTATGTTTCTCATGCAGCTAAATTTTTCATGTGGTTAAAAAAAAAAAAAAAAAAAAGACGCAAAACTCTACAGCCTTCTTCACCCCAAAGAAAAACTGCACTTTGCAAGAGCATCCAAACCCTGTCTGGTCACCTCACAGTAAAGAAAGCAAGCAAACAGTACAGCATTAAGTACATATATGCACATACTATGACATGTATGGCTATTGTTCATACAGAAGAGATAAAGCACCTCAAGGAAAGGGAGAGCAGAGATGAAATTGTTTAATTATCTATGGATTGTAAGTGCCCACAGTTAGCTGTTGTCAAGCCCTATAGCTAAGCACAGCCCACAGGCAGTTTGTGAAATGTGGTATTTGATATGCCAAAAGGAACACAGGAACCCCAGAACAGAGATGATCAAAATGAATAAACACTTCTAAAAATTCATTATTTTAAAAATTGCTGGAGAAGTCTTTTTTAAAAGCTAAATTAAACATGAGATAATAAAAACATTCATTTCCTAAAAGCTGCTTCTATAACTGAACATTGGTATTACCCTTTCATCTTTTGGAAAGCCCAGATTTGCAGAAGTACACACACACACCTACTCCCTTAACAGAAGCCATGTATCTGGTTGTAATCCCCAGTTCTAAGTTGGGAGCACAAGCTCAAAGCATGACTATCATTACTACAGTAAGTTCAGAAGCTCCTCCTCAGAATGGGACAGTTTCCCAAAATATCCATGACTATTTACAAATCTTTGTTTACAAATCTATTCCAATATTCTTCCAACTACCACCTTCCCAACCACACTGGGAAATCACAAACTGCAAACGCCAAAAGCAGGGTCACACTCTGAGGTGCAGGTTCCTGGAATACATTAAAAGGCTGGAATTCAGATCAACACAGCAGATCAAAACAGCAGTTTCCAGAAAGTAATTTTTACCTTCTGAGATTCCTCTACGTGTTCTCAGGTAAAACAAGAAGATAATTCCTGGCATGCACTCCTTCTGCTATTCTAGTGGTAATCATTAACAGTTCAAGCAACTTTGGAAGTGCAATAGATATTACCAATTATGTCCCCTCAGCCCAAGGCATCTGCCTGAAGCATTCTGGACTTCGTAAAAATACAGACCAAAAGAACTCCGAGAGTTAGCTGCATAAGGATAAAACAGGAGGGTACATGGATCAGTGTAAAGGTACCGACCAGACTGCCAAAACAGTGGCACCTTGCAGTACAAAAGTTTAAATTTATGCCTAAATCTAGATAGTGCCTATGCATCTCTTCAAAGAACTGTCTTTAAAATTAATTTTATCAGCAATTCCAGGTGAAAATATGAGCTCTCCAAGACAGGGTACAAAATATTATCCAATGCCATCTTGTGGTAAACAAGAAAATAGTCCATGCCAACCAGCTTGGATTTAAACACATAGGGACTCTGTTGCTCCATAGTACGCAAATCATGCTGAAAACGGCTGACTTGGGGAAAAAAATTTTCTTAGTTAGACTGTGGGTAAGTTGTGTTATGTTAGCCATTAGAATTTGAGAATCAGCTATTTGTCCTCATCTTACAGACATGGCACTTCGTTTTAATTTCAACAACACTACTGTGGTATTCCACTCAGAATCATTTCCGTCACTCCAAAACTAATTTAAAGGCAAAGATACTAACTTAGAAGAGAATTGTACCTTGTATAAAAACACCCATCATTTCCCTCAACTACAGCTAAGTGCTATCATGAGCTTGTCTTTAGGGCACCAGGGATCAGCTCAAAATGTCATGGCCACACAAGCCAAATCACTGTATAGCTATAAAAGGATTCTTCTGTAGCCCATTTGTTTAAAAATATCACGGAGGTATCTTTGACCCAGCTGACCTTTAGATGCGTGCCAAATCACCCTGATCACCTCATTTATAATTATGTCTGTTGAGACATCTGCCAGGTGATACTGCTTCCCAAATGCTGTTCCTCGCCTCCCTTCTCTGCAGGGAGATTTACCCACAACACCTGTGTCAGTCTCTGTGGAGCTGCAATACAGTACTTGAATTTTGGTCCTGCAAAGGAGCACTTAGAGGGACTGTTCCACAGCAAGGAGAATCAGACAGAAGCATATGCTTTAAAAAAATCATCAACAAACAGACAAACAGCCCCCAAACAAACAAACTAACAAGCCACAAAAAAAAAAAAAAAAAAAAGGGAAGAGTCAGTTCCTGTGTCTCGGTCGCAGTGTTTGGATGCCATGGCACATCCCTAGTGCAGGCAAAGGCAAGGCAAGCTGCGGGGCCCTGTTGACTCTGCGATGGTCCCACCCCTCTGCTTTTGGCATTGGCCTTCCGTCATGTGCTGACTCTTCCCACTTATTTTCCACCTCATGGTGGGAGCAGGAGACAGATTTGGGGCCACCCTGAACCTCACACAACCCCAGCCTGGGAGCCACCGGGGATTTCATCACTATCATTGGTGAAGGGTCCAGAAGGTTAAGTCCCATGAGGAGCGGCCAAGGGAGGCAGGGTTGTTTAGCCTGGAGAAGAAGAGGCTCAGGGGTGATCTTATCCTTCTCTACAACTGTGTGAAAGGAGGTTGTAGCCAGGGGGGGTTCGGCTTCTTCTCCCAGGCAACCAGTGACAAGACAAGAGGACATAATCTTAAACTGCACCAGGGGAGGTTCAGGTTGAATACTAGAAAGAATTTCTTCACCAAAAGGGTGATTAAACATTGGAATGGGCTGCTCAGGAAGGTGGTGGAGTTACTGTCCCTGAAGGAAAGACTCAGTGCCCTGGTCTAGTTGACATGGTGATGTTTGGTCACAGTTTGGACTTGATGTGTTCAGAGGGCTTTTCCAGCCTAATTGATTCTGTGATTCTGTGACTGGAAGCACCTGTCCATAAGCCACGGCCGCAGGGTCCCGCGGCAGAGCAGCTGAGGCGCGGTGACACCGCAGCGGCGGCCGCGGACCCGAAGGTCTGTGGGGAGCCACAGCCCCCTCTGGCGGGCCGCCGCAAACGGGACTACATCTCCCGGCGGGCATTGCGCCCGCCCCGCCCCCAAGGGCCCGGCCGTTCCGGTGCGCTGACCCGGCGGAGCTTTGCCGCGCTCCCGGAGCAGCGGCGGCGCTGGTTGCACGTGGAGGCGCCGCCATGGCGGCCGTGCGGGTGGAGGCGGTGCTGGCGGCCGCCGAGGAGCAGGAGGCGGAGAAGCGGCGAAGCATCACCGTGGAAAAGGAGCTGGAGTTGGAGTACGACCTGGGCAACTTGCTGGCGGTGGACCGCAACCCCCCGCCAGCGGCGGCGCTGCGCGGGGCCGGCCCGCGGCGGGAGGCGCTGCTGCGGGCGCTGGCCCGCGACAACACGCAGCTGCTCGTGTCCCGGCTCTGGGAGCTGCCGGCCGAGCGCGCCGGCGGCGCCGGGGGCCCGCTAGTAGCACAGCTGCCCGAGCCCACGTTCCGCCTGCCGCGAGAGAAGCCGCCGCCGAAGCCGCGGCCGCCGACGCGCTGGGAGCAGTTCGCGCGGCTGAAGGGTATCCGCCGCAAGAAGAAAACCTCGTTGGTGTGGGACGAGCAGGCCAAGGAGTGGCGGCGGCGCTGGGGCTACCGGCGGGCGGGTGGAGACCCGTCCCGCGCCTGGCTGGCGGAGGTGCCTGCGGGCGCCGACCCCGAGGAGGACCAGTTCGCCCGGCTGCGGCGGGAGAAGCGGGAGCGGGTGGCGCGCAACGAGCTGAACCGGCTGCGCAACCTGGCCCGAGCCCACCGCGCCGGGAGCGCCGTGCCCGCCGCGCCCCTGCACCCCACGGGCCACCAGGACCGCGACGAGCTGCGCCGGGTCGCCCGCGTCGCCCGCGTCTCCACCGCCTCGCTCGGCCGCTTCCAGCCGCGGCTGCCGAAGGAGCCGGCGGAGCCGCCCTCTCGCAGCGGCGGCAAGAAGCGCCGGTTCGAGCCGCTGCTGGGCAACCTGGCGGCCGAGCGCAGCCGGCAGCTGGAGCTGCTGCGGGACATGGGCAGCAAGAAGCCGGTGCTCGACATCACCCGCGCCGTCAACAAGCAGCTGCGGCAGGAGGAAGCCGAGGCGGCCGCCGCCAACAAGGGCAAGAAGCAGTCGAAGCGGGGCAAGCGCGGCCGCCGGCAGCAGCGGCCTGGGCGCAGCGGCAAGAAGAGCGGAGCCCGGCGGCAGCCACAGCAGCAGAAACCTGCGGGCGGGGGCACCGGCGGGGGCAGGAGAAAGAAGGCGTGAGGGACCGTGTGCAGCATGGGCTGGGGATGCCCACCGAGGCGTGGGAAGGGACTGTTGCTGCCAGCCTCCTGCCCCGTGCTCTATTCACACACGTATCTGTCAATAAATGCGTTCTGGCCTTTATAAAATACCCTGCGTTTGGCTCTTAGCTAGTAGACAAGGAGAGCTGTGCTCTCCATCCAGGGGAAATTGGTGTCCTGTGAAGGGGGTCGGGAGCCCCGGTTCCCCCCAGGCTGGCAGTTTCACAGTGACTTGTTTCACAGGTAATGTTGCTTCACAGTTGGCCTGCAGCATTTTCGCCAGGACAAAAGCTGAGCAAAGCTGTCCCATTTTCAGGTAGCTGGGCTGGGGGTGGACCGCAGACGTGACCTGGAGTTTTGATGACTAGCAGCCACAGATCCAGTTGAAGGATGTGGCTGCTGCTCTCTGCCTTGGGCAAGTGGCCTGACGGTGGAGCTCGTGCTCTGTAAGCCAACTTCTGCCACTCAGCTCTCCGGTATTCAGGTTCAGTTACAAAAGGAACGTGAAAATTTACTGTATGGATTTCTTGCAGGGCCTAAGAAATTGTACAGGTTTTCTAAAGCATTTTATTGATTAAAAAATAAAGTCAATAAAGACCAGGCATCGAATTCAGCAGAAAAGTGTTTGTATTGTAAGGGTTAAAACCTAAATTTCTTCTAGTAACAGTAATCCATCATTTTATAGAAATATTCTTACAGTGTTTACCAAGCAGCTTGAGAGCAGGTAGTAGAAATTCTCTCAGACTTCTGCCCATTACTCTTTTGAACTTTGTAGTGTCACATATACTCTTGAAATAGAAAAAAAAAAATCTGCTGTCTCAATGTGTGGCTTAGATACAGGAAAGATGCTGTTCCCTGGTAAGAAAGTTAGTAAAACAAGTTTTAGCAATCTCAATTAAATTAGGTTTTCAAACTTTGATGTTTTTGAGTGGTTAATGATACTGTAATGCCTCACTGCAAGTGAGTTTTTGAAAAAGCTGGGTGACTTTAGCAGTTTTCCTGTCTCATTCTGTAGCACTTCAGTTAGGGTGGTAGCTTCAGTAAAAAGCATCAGAAATCAAATCCTCTGTGAAGGGAGATCCTCTGAAGGCAGAAGGGGTCTATATACACCTTGGAGCTTGGATGGCATTGATGGACTTACCAGTGCCCAGCCTATGGCCTTGCATAAGGTGTGTTCTTTGCCTCTCTGATGCTTCTTGCCCATGTGCTGAACAGTCTGCAGCACTGCAGGCTGCTTTGGACTTGTCAGTGGCAGGAATGGTCTTGTGGAGACAACCCTCTGTTATCAACCCTTCAGTGTAAGTATCAAGGCAAAGCAGGGGCAACAAACACTTGGACAGGTGGAAAAGGTTACATAGAGGCATTCCAGACCTCTGATCTTCCAGGCATTTCCATAGGGCACATCTTGTATGTGCTGGGCCCGAGAGAAGGGTTCTTTTCCTGTATGCATAGACACCTGATAAGAATTCTGTGCTGCTTACAAGGCTATTGGTCAACTTTCTCCACCAAAATCCTGTGGAATTTGTTCATTTCCAGCCGCAATGTGGTCACCTGAGCAGACGTGCAGGTGTTCCTGTGGTGTTGCCACTTCCTGGCTCTCACAAGTGGGTAAAGGTTTTGCAGCTTCATGTGGGGGCCTGAACAGGCCACTAACCTGCTTTCCCAAGCTCAGCACCTTGCAAAATCATGACTTTTAGGCTCATCTGATCTGCTCATAGAATCATTGAATGGTGTGGGTTGGAAGGGGCCTTGAAGATCATCTAGTAAGACGTAAGAGTATGCAAAGGCAAAATACTTACATCTGTTACAATGATGCTTTTTTTTCAGAATTCAGTTGTTCCATTGCTTAATACTGGTATACTACTCTGCTGACAGCTAAGCAGCATAGCTTACAGCATCGTAAAAATTTGGTTATAAAATTTTGATCCATCCTGCACTGTAATTTACCATAATTTCACAGAATCACATAATTGTTATGGTTGGAAGAGACCTCTGGAGATCATCTCATCCAAGCCCCCTGCCAAGGCAGGGTCATCTAGAGCAGGTGGGTTTTGAATGTCTCCAGAGAGGGAGCTGGGCAGCCTGTTCCAGTGCTCTGCCACCCTCGATGTGAAGAAATTCTTCCCCACGTTGAAGTGAAGCTTCTTGTGTTTCAGTTTATGGCTATTCCTCCTCATCCTGTTGCTGGGCACCACTAAAAAGAATCGGAAAAGTATTTCACTTAATTTTAAACTGCCCCATGCTCTGGACCATGGCTTTTTTATTATTATTTTCACTCTTCAACTCCATTACTTCCCATATTTTTCTGTGACAAATACTATGATACACACTCAGTCCTAATTAGGTTTTAATTGCTCTTACTGGCATTCTGTGCTGTGTGTTTTAGCAACCAGGTTTTGCTTGCCTTAAAACAGGCGTGAGCGGGGTTTTGCCAACGCTAGGACCCTGGGCTGGGGGTGCTCTCTGCGGACACTTCTCCCCTCACCCGTGCGAGTCCCTGTTTGGGTCCCCCGTGTGTCGGGAGCTGTCCCGGGAGGAGGCGCTGCCGCCTGCCCGGCCCCGTCCCTGTCCCGGGCCCCGTCCCCAGATCCGGGCGATGGCGGCGGGGCGGGCGCGGGTGTCCCGCCTGCTGCGGCGGCTGGAGCGGGCAGCGTGAGTGCGGCGGGACGGGGCGCGGGGGTCCCTCCCGGGGGTCCTTCCCGGGGTTCCCTCCCGGGGGTCCCTCCCGGGGCCGGCGGCGGGCCGGGGCCGCGGCTGGAAAGCGAAAAGCGGCGGCCGCTCCGCCCCTGCGGAGTTCTCCCGTGCCCGCTCCCGGCGGGCTCAGCTGCAGGCCCTCGCAGTGGGTGCTTACAGGAGACTTTTAGGACGTAGTCGTTCGTCTGCTTTAGTTTTCCCCTTTTAACCATACTTTTTTTTTTAATTATTTTTAACATTTTAACTAGTTGTCGGTGCCCGAGCCATGGCCACACTTATTCCCAAGGTAAGACTTAATGTGTGTCTCCCAAATAACTCTGTAGGAGACCATGGCCCTGCAGAGGGCCGTATGTGTCCATTTAACCTGGGCAGAGGGTGCAGGTAACAGTGGGAAGGAACAATCTAAAGAAGGTAAACAGCCTGTTACTTTGCAACTGTAAGGTGGTAGTGGTTGTTGCTGGAGAGAGTCACTGTTCCCACATAAACCACAGTTACTGCCTCCTGTCCCCTCCCTCCCCATACCGTGGGGCAAGCTGATCTGAACTTGGCTCTGGCTGTCATCACCTGAACTATCTCAACTTTAGATCTGCTTTTGGATACACATCTTTTACATTAGAAAAGAAACAGGAAGCGATATGGATAAAAAGTAGCTTTTCACGAAGGTCTGTGTTGGCCTGGACAATAAAATCTCCATAGGCTTTTAATACAGTCGGTCCCAAGAACACAGCTCACTTAGGCCAGGATTGTGGACTATGAGCAGGGGAGCTGCGCTGAGTAACCCAAGTCACCCTGGGAGGTGTCTCTGTTTGCCTGGACTGTAGTGAGGCTAAAAGAATAACTATCTGTCAGCCTCCAGATAGTTGCTCAGTCTTCAGATCCACTAAAAATTAGTGGTTTGGGCATCAGTAATATGTAACTCTAAATAGTGTGGTTTCATATGCTTAAAACACTTCTTAAAGAATTGGCATTGTCATTTTACATATGGAAAAGCTATTTATATGTTCAGATACTGGTTTTGCCCAAGACCATCGCACAGCAAAACAGTAGTGCAGTTGAGAAATAGAATCTCATTCTTTTGCTTGTCTGCTTGATGGCCTACTCAGTCAATCCAAGCTAAGCTCTTGCTAAACAGAAGCCTGAGTTAAGAGCCCTCTCTGAAGGTTTTAGGCAGCAATAGAGTCTATAGTGTAGCAAGATGATATCAGTTCAGTAAATCTCTGAATAGTGGGAATAGGTTGAACAGTGACTATAGCTGGAAAAAAAAAGTTCTTTGCTTTTCCTGACAGTGTTTGAGGAAATAGTGCAATTTTTGAACTCAGTAAAATTCGCCCTGAAAGTTAAGTTTGGTTCAAGAATGTAACAGCAGGGCGTCTATTATACTATCAGAAAACAAGAGAGTAAATGGTTTGGACATGTCCTTAGCCTGTCAAATTAATGACTGAAAGTACAGCAGACTCCAGCTCCAGAGGTCAAACATGTACAGCCTGGCAAGAGGTGGCAATGAAAGAGCTGATAGCAGCTGGCCTGTGCTTGAATAGAAAGTACATAAAGGATTTTAATACATCTATCTGTTACTGTTGTGGGTCAGTGCTTCAGTGCACCCCAGAGTGTTTGCAAGACTCATTATCATGGCTTCACTCATTGGATCAGAATCCAAATTGCGTATTTTCAATTAATATAGCAGGCGTAAGGCATGACTTCAGCAGGAAGAGCAGAATGCTTCGCCTGATCTTTTCTTGAAGAAGAATGGGCAATTCCAGTTGATGTAGTTTGTTTCACTCTGTGGCAAAATCAGGATATGCCAGAAATTGAGTTTTGTGATAATTCATGCAAAAATGACATGGCAGAGAGAGGTTGTGACTGAAATACTGTCCTTATAAATATCTTTTCTTCTAAGTAAAGTTAATAGTAACACACTGATTCGTATTTATTATTAGCAGTGCATGCAGTAATTTTCTAGCAAGTAATTCAAGTTCAGGAATAGGCAGAAGTAAAAGGAAGGGTAAACACCTGTTAGTATTGTTCCCATGCATACAAAAGTTGTTCCCTATCCAGGTGGATATAGAGGATGTCTCATGAATTTGTCTTAAATGTTCTGAAGGTTATCACGTAACCCCTACACATTTCTAGCACCTCTCAGCTTGTATGTAGCAGCTGTATGTATGCTCAGTTCTACTTACTGTGTGCCGTTCTGGTCTTTGTGGACTGCAAACAAACTCTCATGCAACCTTCCTGCTAATTTATTCAGTTTTTATAAGCAATACCTAATTCTTGAAAGAACTTGAAAAAACTTACTTGTTTTGTTGGATTATATGAGTGAGATCAAGTACTTGGATCATTTAGTCTCATAAACAACAAAGGATGACATGGTTAACTGCTATCCAGACAAGCTGAGATGACCTGTGCAAATATATTAGTGATTCTAAAAGCAAGGGAATCTGTCAACTCTTGAGCTGAGAAACAGATTTAAATCACTTTTTTTCCCCTAATTCTACTGTTTTATTTCCATTCCAGCCCCTGAACAGCCCACCCTGGGGAATACAGACTATGCATTTGAGGTAGATTTAATAATAAAATATATTTCCTTTAAAAGTCGTATAAACAATACTTCTTGACAAATACAGCATTTTAAAAATATTTACATTATTAAATATTTATATTTCACTTCGAATGAGTAGGGCCAGATGCCATTTTTGTCGAGAAAAAAAATGTTCTTTTTTTTTTTTGTAGATGGCCATTTCGAACATCCGATATGGAGAAGGAGTCACAAAGGAGATTGGCATGGTAAGCTGCCATGGTATAAGTCCATCACTGGTGAAAAGTTATTTTCTCAAGGGCTGCCAGTGCTATCAATCCACTTAATAAAGGAATATGGTGTGTCTGAATCTCCACTGCTTTGCAGTTATGTGTGGTCCTATGTATCAGTGTAAAAAAAGGTTGGAACATACTGTTGGTTAAAGAGCAGAGTCATGGTGCATCAGTGCTGCTGTGGTATGAGTACCTGAAATGCAGCTCAGGGGTAACTGGGTCATTGATCATTTGCTAGAATTATGCAACCATATTTTTCTCTGACAGGGAATTTAATTCAGAAAGTTTTCAGTCCTGGTGACTCACTAGGATTTTCTCAAGATCACTTTAATCTCTCTAGTGCTCATTAAAATAAATCAGAGACTTTCTATTAAATTATCTAGATATTCATTCAGCTCTCAGTTTGCCCTGTGTAAGTGTAAAATTTTTGTTTCAGCAGTGTGAGATGGTTCACCTGAGTACATTGTTCCAGTATACTCTTATCTCTGGGTTTTTTCATTTATCATTTTTCCTCCTTTCTTGGAATTTCTAGCATTAATAGATCTCTTCTTTATTTGCAAATTTGTAAAGTAAGATTATAGTCAGACAGTAAATGAATTACACAGAACCTGTCTTTAAACAGCACAAGAATTATTTATACATATTATATAGCTATTGTGACAATTAATTTAGCTAAAGTTAGGAAATGGTATTATTTTTCTTCCTTTTGCCACCTCATTTTGATTTTTCGTCAATAAATTAATAGTCAGTATTACATTTTCAAAATTTTAATGCTGTGCTTTGGTAGGCAGTTAGTGGAGACAACCTGTGAAAAGGCCTTTTTTATTCTCATGGGAACTGAGGGAAAAATATTTTTTAAAGTATTTTACATTTTACTGTAGTTTCAAGTGGTTACATTTGGTTCAGCAACTTCAGTTTTCTCTATCGTAAGACTCCAACTATATAAATTTGGTAACTTTAAACTTCATTCTGCTTTCTGTATTCTACATGTGTATGGTTAATGCTCTTTTTCTTCAGCTGATACGGTTTTAAAAATTTTACAATAACCAACTATTTTTAAGTCAGAGTTCTATTATTATCAAATGGTTTGGTTGATTTGGATTAGTGTTTAGATAGTGAAGTGTTTGATTTTATACCAGTTGTTTGGTTTTTTGATTCGTTATTGTAGGACCTGCAGAATCTTGGTGCTAGAAGAGTTTGTTTGATGACAGATAAAAACCTCTCCAAACTCCCTCCTGTAAATGCAGTATTGAATTCCTTGGCAAAATATGGTATAAACTTTCAAATGTATGATAATGTCCGTGTGGAGCCAACAGACCAAAGGTACAATTTACTTCTGATAGTGCACTTCTCCAAGTAGTGCCTAGGCCTTTACAGGATTCCATATGGCTGTTTAAACACCTCCTTGTGGCCTGCATGCTGGTCTTAATAGTTTCCCTGTGTACTGGTTTCATCCTGACTAATTGGAAAATCTTTCTTGGGTTCCAAGTTTCCTGGATGCCATTCAATTTGCTAAAAAAGGAGAGTTCGATGCCTATGTTGCTGTTGGAGGTGGGTCTGTAATGGACACCTGTAAAGCTGCCAACCTGTATGCAGCCAGCCCTTCATCAGAATTCCTGGATTATGTCAACGCTCCTATCGGGAAAGGGAAGCCTGTCACTGTGCCCCTCAAGCCACTTATTGCAGGTAAAGCATGAGGAGGGCGTGTGGAGAGTTGGGGCCAGGGGAAGGTGAGTCATTCTACACTCTCTGATATTTCTACTGAAATCAGTTTACCCTGACTGTTTCAGCTTCCTTTGGGCTTACTTCCCCTCTGGTTGTATTCAGCAGCAATTTTGCTATTTACTCCAGTGGAGGTAAAATCAGAGGTTTTGTCATTACTTTGTCTTGTTTAGCTCAGTTAGACTACTGAGAAAAGAGGTCAAAGTAGCGTTTCCCTTTGATCTGCTGGCTTTGGATCAGGGATACCTCCAAGATTTCCTGGGTCTTGTATTTTTGGTGGTGTTACTATTGTGGTTTTATTATTTATTTTGCAATATTGTATATTGCTTATTATTTGTTGTTATCCCCATTCTTCCTTTTAAGTTCCTACAACATCTGGCACTGGAAGTGAAACCACTGGCGTTGCCATTTTTGACTTCAAAGAACTAAAAGTTAAAACCGGTGAGGTTTTGGTGTTTTGTTTTGGGATTTCTTTGTTTGTTTAGTGGGGTTTTTTTGTATGTTATTCAAAACAATTGCTTTTTCAATGTCTTTGTTATTTCCCTGCCTTGAAAGGAAAGGATACTGCATGTCATTTCAGGTGTCATTTTGTTTGATTCAACTGCCACAGGCAAATTTTAAAAGCTCAAAGGTTTCCTTCTTGAATTAAATTTATAGCATATTAACATAATGAAATACCTATGTAATACAGTGGATTATAGTTGGAAGTCAAAACAGGAAACTAAAATCTTTCAAGTCCTTAAATGGCAGAAAATGTTAATTACAAAGGAAATTTCTACTTATATTCAGAGTCAACCAACTGTTCCTTATTTCCTCTGTCTTTTTCTTTCTACTTTTAAGACTTCTGTTTCTTTGTTGTATAATTGCAACCAAATGTTCCTTTTCCTGACTTTGGAAACATCAGGCCTGGGATGCTGTGCAAGTGAGGGACACTGTCTTCCTTTAGCCTTTTCATCCCTGGCAAATAAAGATTAAGGCTAAAATGTCATCTTGATCTTCATAACTGTTTTAAGGTTTTGCTTCTAAACATGTGGATTTTATGTGCCACACAGTCTGTGGAACTTGGGACCCAGATGGGTGTGCTAAAGAGGTTTGACAATAGCTCAAGAGTTTTCTAGTCTATATGTAGTCAGTCAGTCTGTCTCTGTCTCTCTCAAAGCTACATCTGTGCTCCCTTAACCAAAATGCAAGGACATGGTTACTACAGATGCTGAAGACAGCAATTGGCAATAGCAATTGATTGTAGATACAAACCAGTTTTGCCCTCTGACTGTCCACAGACATTTTGCAAGGCTGCTCAGGGAGGGTTGCAAATGGAGAGAGAACATTGTCTGGTATAATCCACATCAGGCAAAAGTCTCAAATCATATAACTTTGTTAGAGAGACTTCATCATCAGTAAGCCTTACATTCACAGATACTCTATCCTCCCTTCTCTCTCTTTGCTTTTATGTTCATAGTTTCAAATATATTTTCCCTCCTTATTGTCATCTTTGGAACATTAAGCTTATCTTGTCCTATTTTGTTGCAAAAAATCTTTAACTGATTTTCCTCCCTTTACACATTGCAGGTATTGCTTCAAGAGCCATTAAGCCAACACTGGGTATCATTGATCCTTTACACACACTGTCTATGCCTGAACGAATAGTAGCCAACAGTGGCTTTGATGTGCTTTGGTGAGTTTTCTGTGTAGGCTGCCACTTGAGTTTATTCAAGTTTTGTATTTTTACTAAAATGATTGTAGAAAAAACATATTTTGAGAGCAGAAAAGGCTGATCTTTTTTTCTCTGTTTGCTGTTCTTGTTAAGCTGAGCTCTCTCATGCTTTCCTCTTTCTCAGTTCCACTGCTTCCCTCAGAATGTACGGAAATAAGTCCTGCATTTGCAGAAATGTGAGTGTTTTTGCTGTGCACCGGAGAAACTGTTTGCTTCCAGAATAGCTGTTGTCAGGGAAGAGAGTCCAGGTGTTCCTTTTTAAGAGATCATGGGGATAGATAATTAATCACAACTGTAATAGCATTTATCATGTATCACAGACATGGCAGAGAACAAGAATTTTCTAGCAAAAGCCATGATGTGTCAATAAAAATTTGTAAAAGCTAGTGAGATGCTGGCAGGTCTTCACCCAGCTATGGTCATCTTTGTAACCAATCTCAGTTTTCTTTTCACTTGGCACAAAATTTTCTTCATCTTTAATCTACAGCTTAACTGCACAAAATGCATTGACATTTCTATTTGGAGAGTCAGAGCTTACTTTGCTTCTGGGTGCTATGTATATTAAAGTAATAGATGTGTAATGAAACTGCGGTTTCTCAAGCTTAGCGAAGGACCCTGGACTGCAATGTCTGTAAAGGAAAAAAGGCATTTGTTCATCAATGAAAATGATTTGTCTGTAGTTTTGTTCACCTAAATGGAGCCATGTAGGCAGTGCCCCTTCTTTATGTAGTTGGATTCATGAGTATCTGGGAGATGAGACTATTGGCATTTCCACTTAGCTTAAATATCATACCCATAATTTTTTCAAGATCAGTACTTCTAAAAGAAAAGTACCTTATGAAGCTTCCAGTGCTAAAGCATCTTATGGTTCCTGTCCTACACAAAGGAAATGCACTCATTGCACACGTACAGCTGTCTTTAGTGAAAAACAGCACAGGTGCCAGTGCATCCAGCCAGGCTTTTAGCATGGTGTGAGCTGATAGAGAGGGAGTGTGTTGAGATTGCCTTCTGTGTGTTTGTTGGAGAGGGAAGTGCTCTGGAGATGCCCACCCAGCATTCTTCCAGTTGTCTGTGAGATTGTATTTCTTGTTTCAGCAACTGTTGAACACTAGAAATAAGTAAGGACCTGCATTCAAAGGACAGCAGGGCAGTAAAATGGAGCTCCCCCCCTTAAATAATGGATTCCTTATCTTTCTGTTAGCCATGCCCTGGAATCATACACCGCCCTCCCTTACAACGAGCGCAGTCCCTGCCCTTCCAATCCCATCAACCGCCCAGCCTACCAAGGCAGCAACCCCGTCAGCGATGTCTGGGCTCTTCACGCTCTGCGTATCGTCGCTAAGTATTTGAAAAGGTAACCCCTTTAACAGCCATCTCCCATGCACTGTGTTCAGTCTTCAGTGCCCAAAAAGGGATGCTTACAAGGATGTAAGTTTTAGGCTAGAATAAGGCAAGCTGCAACAGTAAGCTTTCATTTTCTACCCTGGATCTTTCTTAAATAAAGCAAAGTATTTTTCAAATAAAATTTAAAGTAAAATTGGGATTAGTAGTTTGTCTTGAGGAGGTAGCTTTATAATTCCTCTGTGAATCTATTTTAGAAGATCTCAGTTAAAGGTATTTCAAGCTGTTCAGTTAATATGGGAACAGCATTTCATATTTTTTCAAGAATGTCCTTTCTATGACAGTATAAGGGGAAAATGTAACAAACTGAATAAAATACTGCTGCTGTTATTTCTGTGGAAATTAAGATACACATCCATCAAGAAGGTAATGACATGCACTTATGAATGTGCAAAATTTTGCATTTATTGCAAACCTGTTCATTCTTAGGAGAGCTTCAGTTTAGAATAGATATTGACTTAGCTTAGGAGTTGGTTTTGATCCCTGTCAATAAAGTTTTAGCTTCTTTATGGCTTTTGCATACCATGCACACTTCTATTAAAGATCAATGTGGGGGGTTTTTTGTAGAAGACTTTTCACAGTACCTAGCAAGTCAAAATAGTTGGGTTTTGTTCCTTTGAAATCTATTCATGAGACTTTTTCTCCTTTTTGTCAAACTACACAAGGAGCCTGAGGCATAGGAAGGCAAGGCATCCTGTCTTCTTCCCACACAGGTGGTAGAGTCTAGAGCACCACCAAATGAGATGGTGAGAAAACTGCAGTGATCCTGGAGCCATACACAGGATTACCAAAGCTCCTAAGTAGAAGTTTTTAATTCACCACTGAGGTGAATATGGTTAAATTCACTCTATTCACTTGTTTTTTTGAAAAGGGAAAGGAAGCTTGCCCTTCCCTGAACCAATATGATCTACTTAAGTGATCCAGATGCAGGATTGCTCTTTTACCAAAGTGGGACTTGATTCCATTTCCAGCATGTTTATCCCAGTTTATCATTAAGATTTGTTCTATATCTGTCCATAAAGAAGCCCCCTCTTCCTTCTCCCTCCTGAATCACCAGTCTGTTTGTGATTTCATTGGTACCATTTGCCTCCATGGTGCACAGAGCCATCAGAAACCCTGAAGACCGTGAAGCAAGAGCCAACATGCACCTGGCAAGTGCTTTTGCTGGTATTGGCTTTGGCAATGCTGGTGTTCATCTCTGGTGAGTACAGAGAAATAGTAACCCCATCTGAGGTCAGCTTATAGCTAGTGTTTGTTTCAGATTGTCAAAGATGTTGTTGCCTTTGTTGTTGAATGTATACTAAGGGATTGTTGCCTGGCCTGTGATGCTGAAGGACCTGTGTGTTGTGACAAACTGATGGTCTCTTGGCATTTATGTGTATAAGGATTGTGTATTCTCCAAGGGTTGTGATACTCAAAACCAGTCACGTCAAAATTACAAAACACAGCCTTCTTTGCCTTCCTTGGTAGTAAAAACAAGAGTAAAAAAAGTCAACGGCATTTAAAATGTTAAATTTCCTGCCAGCTGTTCCACAGTGAGGCAGCAATGATGTAATCCTGAGTTTTTCCTGAATTGATGCAATAATCTGGAAGTTTGTCTGTGGGGTAGACAATCAGCAACCTTAAATGAGCTGTAATTAATATTGCAAGGCAATATAGCTTCATTTGGATGAAAATCTCAAAGAAGCAAAGCCTAAAAGTGAATTGTGTGCAGAAGTTATTAGCAGTCATTCTCTTCAGAGACCTTCCTTTCATTCCTTTTCTTTGAGCAAGTCTACTCTTTTAATTATACCTTAAAATTAAAGTTTATTTTTCTCAGGCAGTGTGAACCCATAGGTATGCAGATTGTGATATTTTTGGCATATCTGTATTACTTCAAGAACTGACCATCTTTCAGTCCCGTCACTGAAGTAATATAACTTCACACTCACAAAGTAAGGAGGTACTGTTTTTTACAGCTAGGTCCCTGAGGTGCAGAGGGATGAGGGTTGTCTGTACCTTATATCCACACCATTCCCCTCAATACCTTCTGAGTATCTGTACTGAAGAGACTTGCATACTGAAAACTGACCACACAAGGGACTGAACACAAATTTTCCAAATACTGGTAGAGCTGCCCTAACCACTCTCTCTCTGCTCTCTGTTCCAGCCATGGAATGTCTTACCCTATTTCTGGTTTGGTGAAAACTTATAAACCAAAGGATTATAATGTGGATCACTCTTTAGTGGTAAAACTTGTTTATTTTGGGGTTTTTATTATACATTTCAATTATCTGTTATCTGTCATTAATGAGCATTAAAGTCCATTGAAGTTAAAAGTACATGTCCTGTTGAAGTGTCTAATTCTTTTTTTCTTTTTTTTTTCCCCCAGCCACATGGCCTTTCTGTGGTGCTGACATCCCCAGCAGTGTTTGCTTTCACAGCACAGATACATCCTGAGCGGCATTTAGAAGCTGCAGAGATTCTAGGTAGGAATCTCTATAGGTACAGTTCTCATGTACAGTTCTCATGTACAAATGGAATTCTTTCCAAAATGACATTCCAAAAAATGTATGCAAGCAATTGTCATTGGTTGTTGGGAGGGGTTTAAGTTTGAAAAACAAGATTCTGGTGTTACATGTAATGCAAATTAGATAGAATAATGCTGAATTTTGATATTGAATGTTGTGATTAGAGGAGCAACCTGGAGAAATCTGATTCTTGCCAGAAAACTGGACAGCTGAAACTAACTGGAGGTCTGTTACAAATCAAACAAGAGTAGCTGTGATTGACACAACTCTTGGTGCTTTATGGAGAGTAGTTACCATAAAGTGAGCTAGTACTCGGGCATTTGTTAGCTAAAGGAAGGATTTTTCCTAACAAATTCCCTGCTGTGACAATGAATTAGAACAGTGATATTCTGAATCACTCCTGCTCTTTTTCCATGGCACACAACTGTGGGTTTTGGTCTTTCTAACGTAGGCCTAAGGTTGTTTGTAGGCGTTGGAATATCTCAGTGGCTGATGTCAAGGGAAAGCTTTTCTGGAGTAGCTCTTCTGTGGACACACATGTAATGGCTAAGAAGAGATTAATGAACAAAGTGGCCTTTTCTGCTTTTTAGCAGAATAAAAGTGAATGCTGCAAGCTGACAGCTTATTTAAAGGTTATTTTCTCATACAGTGCCTTGTTATGTGTGCAACCCATCACCAAAGGGTGTCCTAAGAGAAAGGATAGCTTTTTATTGCACCCCCAGCATGACTATGTGTAATAAACCAGCTTTCAGTGATGTAATCTCAGCTAGCTGTGACAGCATGGCTCTGCAGTGAGCTAATTTATTTACATGTAAGGTCAGGGTTTCTGTCAACACTAGGTTCTGTGTCGTAGCTAAACTGCTGCTAATACCCATGCTGGCTAAGGAGCAGTCACAGTCACGTGCACAGCAGTGCAGGGAGTGAAGAAAAAGTGGTTAGGCAAACTCTCCTGCTATTTGGGAAATTTGTGTTCAGTCCCTTGTATGGTCAGCCTTCTGTATGCAAGTCACAGCAATCCAGTCACATGTATGACTTGCTTGTGTAAGTAATCTGAAAGCATTGGGGATTTCAAGAAAGAGTGTGACTTTTATATAGACAATGAAAATATTACAGTATTTTAAAGAGGGTGTAAAACAACATGGTCAGAAAAACTACATTGGGTGAAAGTTCTGTTTATTTCATAAACAGTCTGTGAGGTTGTTCAGGCTTCCTCTAAAGTATGCTGTCCTGCCTATGGCCAAAACCAAAACACAAACCTAGCTGGAATCATATACTAAGCGAATAAATGTCTGTGTTCCTACAGCAATAACACACAACTAAAATTAGATGAAGAAAATGTGTCTGGATAACTGGTCAGCACAGCATATCAAAAAATTTCAGCTCTGGCTCTTGATTTTAAAACAAAAGACTGAAAAGCAGTTCCTTTAAGTTTTGTGGTACTAACTGCTGCCATAAATTCTGTCTCTAAAAGTTCTGTTAATTTTCTCAGTAGAAATTATAACTATGTCATTGTGTGCCTTGCTGTAAAGAGACTCTGCTGAAAACATGTCACGTGGAACTGAATTTATTAATTCCCATCTGGGGTGTTTACTTCTGAGTCCAGTCCAGAGTCCAACTGACTACAGTAGCTGATTCAAATCTGTCATGTTGCCAAATGCAATGACTAAGAAGGTATTTTATGACATGAAGCAGATTACTAAATAGTTATGTTGTGTGTATGTACAGCTGTGAATTTGGGTACAGCCAGAAAAAGCTTAATACCTCCCTGGGTGGATTCTAATACAGTTGAAATAGGTGTACATGTGGCCAGAAATTTTCTAAGTGCAATCAAAGACTGATGTATCTTTTAGGTTGAATGAAAAGAAAGTACTAGAACTATAGCAATATTTTAAAACTGCCGATCACATTTACTGTCGTGTTTTACCCTCCTCCCTTTTCCTTTTACTTTAATATCTGAAGATAGGGTTTATGTTCTAGTTACCCCTTCACAGCAAAACTCATGATAAACTCAGACTTCATGGCACAGTCCCAATAGCACAAGACTTTGTACAAGACTGTCATATCTTATTCATCAGTTTCTCCCAGACATTATTTGCTACATTACTGCCAGTCTTATCTGAGTATCTGAGCTCTTCAAGTGAGCTTGTAGGTCTCCTGTTCACTTAACTCCCTTTGAATGTTACACTGAGCTGCATGAGGATCACAGGAAATATTTTGCCTGTAGCTATGTATTGCTCTTACTCATCTCTCAGTAAGGCACTTGGACCTAACATAGTTCTGGCGTAACATCATTGAGGTTACACGGAGAACCAATTTAGCTCGGGTTACTTTGAAAGAAATCATATGGAGGAACTTGGGTCTCCTGTCTGGACATACTTTTATTATTACTTTTAACTAAGTCCTGAACATTCATTGAAGAAGGGGACACCAGCTATTCTGTAAGAAATATTTGTAATCTTTCATTTTATATTGATGTTTTCATTACTGTTCAGTATATGTTTCAAAGAGAGCAGTTCCTTCTCGTCAGTTCTACAGTACCCTGCAGAAGTCAGCGCAAATTCAAACAGCAATAAATTTAGAATTTACTCAACCCCCTGAACAACTGCCCTGCCGTCTCCTGCCTTTTCAGCCTGCATGCTGTGGTCCTCTCTGTGAATGTGTAATTGAACAGAACAGTCCTCTAGATGTCAGCAAACTCAAGGTCTGAAAATTAAGTTAGCATTTGGCACACTGTCCGTACAAATAAATACCACTGACGTTCATGCATTAGCTTCTTTCCTCCCAACAGTTAGTCAGACTGAAAAGTGCTTCTCCCTGTAAGCACAGAGGGAAAGGAAGTTAACCTCATGTGGCAGTTAGTCTTTTTGGCAGCAGTTAGCCTGCTTCTGATCTTGTTGTATTTCACCTTTCACAAACTATTCCAACTGTAAAATGAAGACTGATTCCTCTTTTTACTTCATGTTGCTTTTAGGGCAGTGGCTGTTATGTATGGATATGTATTCAGCTGATATTATGATTAAATTAAGTCCAGGACAGGCTTCCTCTGCTCTCTCCACCCTACAGTCAAGGCATTATGTCTTATTTTAGGAGCTGACATCCGCACTGCCAGAATCAAAGATGCAGGGCTTATTTTGGCAGACACACTCCGGAAATTCCTATTTGATCTGAATGTTGATGATGGCTTAGCTGCAATTGGTTATTCCAAAGCAGACATCCCTGCATTAGTCAAAGGCACTCTGCCTCAGGTAAGACAGAGAGCAAAACAGTTTTTCTTGTCAAATAAAATAGAACAGATTTGGGCAAAAGCAGAAGTGCTTCTTTTCAAGCAAGTTTTATTTCTACTCCTACATGAAAACTATTTAAATTGAGAAAATTATAGATAGTCAACTGTATTTTGTTTCACTCCACAGTTTAGGTTTTTCTTTTCAGTGGGATGGAGTGCATGCTGCAGTTTTCACATGGATTCAGAAAAAAAGGGCTAAGTGTTTGGCTAAGGGGGTTTTTTTAATGTTACAGTTTTTAAAAAGAGGATGTTTTTCATAGGCCTTTGATCTTTGTAGTAGATACTGTTTTTTCATAACTACCTCTCTTAATTATGTATGCAGGTGGTCTATAGATAAAGCCTTAATACTGAGTGCTATCTGGTAAGAATGACCAAACTCACTTTGCATTAAACTTTCCATATTGAGAAGTTGCATTTTTCTTCGCAGATGGCTTTTTTGTTCCATTGACCCCCATCAGAATTTGAAATAAGGTCCCCTGGGATGATATAGATTAAACTTGTAATACCCTTTATTGTTTCAGTGCTTACAAAGACACTGCAAAGAGCAACACACCACTCTTAAAGCAAAATCCGGTGTCTTCCTTATAAAAAGACAGTTTTATTCAAATACTATGGACCTAGTATTTGTTTTCCACCAAGTTGCAAGTGAAATATATACCATGGAGAAAGTGAAAATTTTGTAGGCCGAAAGATTATTCACTTTTTACAGGAGATTCTGTATAGTTCTTCTCATTCATTAATCTCAGAGCAACTCAGAGCAGTTACATTAACAGCAAATATTAATGTTCCTGTTTTATACCTGAGAAAGTGACACAAAGGTGCAACTCTTTAGGATCACACACAACAGAGTAGTGGCAAAGCCAGGAAGAAAACTAAGGTCTTTGAGCACCCATCAAGCAGGTTATGCATGTACATTGTTATGGGGCATTTGGAGGGGTTTTTTTGATAAACATGTTTCTTTAAAACAATCACTGAATGTAAGTTTTGCATAGCTGGGGGAGGGTTCTTCACCAAAAGATGTTGAAGGGTTTTTCTGTCATCTTATGGCATCGGTGATTAATTGTACTGTGTAAAATGAGATGACCTAATAATTTCTCAACCCTTATTTTTTCATATCAGATGTAACATGATGAAAACGTATCAGTGTTCCATAATAGTCTGTTAATAACCACAGGGTTAATCCATACAGTTTATATTTTTGTATCATTTCTTTACCTTTCATCTTGCAGTAAGTTTGCTTTGTAATATAACAATGGCCCGTTCACATCAGCAAAGCAGTGTGGTGCAATGGTGATAGCACTAAGAAGTTTGCAAAGTATATTCCATGCTCTGAAGTGCAGACTGCAGGGAAAAAAGTAATCTGACTGTTGGGATTTGGAGTGGGAGCTCTCTTGGGACAGACATCTATGCTTGAAGTTAAAAGAGAATTTTATTTTCCTTCCTAAGTGAGTCTATTGAAATTGATCTTATTTACAGACAGCAGTGATTCTAGCAAAGAAGATGCTGTCTCATGGTTCAAGGTGGCTGGCCCTGTGGTGGTGTTTGAGAGGAGATGGGGGCACTGAAAATGAGAGATGGTGGAAGGGCTGTTCTCTGTCACCCACCCCCTGCAGATGTCCTGGAGGCAGCTACAATGGGGCTGAGCCGGAATGATGAGTCCGGAGCTGCTCGGTTTGGCATGAGACCAGAATGCACTGAGTCAGACTGAGGGAGCCTGGGCCTTGCTGTCTGGGCACCAGCAAATATCAGCAGCCTTGTGCAGAGGTGGTGCTGGTGCCTCTGTGTCGAGGCATACGGGAGGAGCATCCATTTGCAGCCTTCTGTCGATAGAGCTGGGAAATGCTCCAGTCTGTCAGGCTGTCAGGCTGGCTGTCTCCTGTCACCCAGTGTGATTTTACAGATAACCCTGGACATCTCAGTGTGCAGAGCTGCAAAACTGGCTTTGGCCCAGAGTGTCTTAATATAAGCCTGATGAATTTATGAATACTTGAGCACTGTGTTATTATATTACGCATATTATGAGTCTGAAAAAGCAACACACTTTTGCCCTAGTGCTATTTGAATTTTCCATTTGGTTTCATAGAAGCATAGAAGAATCTATGGCATAGAAGAATCTTAGTCTTCTCTTTGGCTGGATCTCTTTGTGTAGCAGCACTGGTCAGGGATGGGGGAAGAGGTACCATTTGATTGCTATTTATGCACCAGTAGAGCTTGTTCTGTAGGTAAAATTATGCACGCAGAGCTGCACTTTTCAGACTCCTCACAAGTCATGCTAACCATGATTATGAACTGTGAATACCTCACAGCTGGCTTCCTCACCGTGCTAGACCACTTTTTCACGTTGATTTTGCAGTGTGGTGGCCTCGCTTGCTGTATAACCACATCCAGCGTGCCCACAAATCGCATCCCGCAGGCTGGGGGGAAGTGCAGCGGCTGCAGCCTTGTGCTGCAGCGTCACCCTGGGCAGTGGGGTGTGCTCTGCTCCCAAGGGGCTCCACTGAGCCTCCTGCCCAGGCAGGGCACTGGGGAAGTCCCTTCCTCTGCATCCCACCCTGTGCCTGAGGCAAGGACCTTGGCAAATGATACCCACTGTCTGACATGTGAAAAAAGGGGGGAAACTTTAAAGCTGGAGGGCAGCGTCTTCCACAAGGGAGATGTTGGAACAGGTTGCAGCAGAAGAAACTCTCTCTTGCCAAAACACACCTCATCTAAAGATAATGTGTTCCTAGTGTAGGCCTGGACTTTGCAGACATTTCTAACTCCCCCCACTATTTTAATAAATGTTAAAATCATTGGTTGTTGAAAACATGAAAGTTCTAGTCATAACCAGTATGAGTACACTGATGTTAGGCCCTTTCAGCTGAATGTTTCTGCAGTAACTGGGTACCTACACTAACACAGCTCCTCATCCTCAGTAGCACGGGGCTTTTCCAAATTGCAGCCCTACCTTTGTGGTTATTTTGTCAAGCAGAGCAATGAAGCACATACCTGAGTTTCATTTCAGTCAGTGGGGCTTTAGCACCTGAAAATTCTGTTGAATCAGTGTCCAAATGAAGACTGACCACAACTACTTTGTGTTCTGACTCAGAGGTGTGGGGCTGTTTATTAAGCAGTTTCATACTGTCCCTTGCTGTGTTTCTTTTTCAGAGTCTAACTTACAAGTGCTGTTTATTCTCCCCATTTACAGCAGCTCCTGGGCCTTGAGAGATGTTGTATTTTGAAAGTCTTGGTCCCTAAAACTCTAACTCCTAGTTCAATGCTGGCAAATGAATTTTAAAATGGACTATATTCCCAGGATAATGTCCTCTAGTGTACTGACATCTGCGATGGAGAAGGCCCAGGTTTGCAGTGCTTGACTCTGCAACTGAACAGCATTCTGATCTTGCTTCTGTGTATTTAATTCTAGGAAATTTTAGCTAATATGGTCTTGAAGTACTGTACAGTTGATGATGCTTCAGCCTTAATTACTTGATTACTTCTTTGCAAAACCTTGTTATTCTCTGTGAAGGATGTTAGTATAGAGACACATAGTTCAGCTACTGTTTGATTAATTTTATTGGTATCCATTTATAATCCAGTTTTTCTTTCATCTTGCAGGAGAGAGTGACCAAACTATCACCACGTCCCCAAACAGAAGAAGACTTATCTGCTCTCTTTGAGGCTTCCATGAAACTTTATTAGCTTAAACATTTTGTTCTGGAAAGTGTGGTCTATTCTAACACAGAGGGAGTTCTCATAGATATGGGACTGAACTTGTTTAGAGCATGGAAGAATTTGGGTACCTTTGACTTCTGTTCCATTGTACACTGCCAAAAAGTCACGTAATTCATCTTTAACTAAACAGTGCTTTGAAGTGAGGACTTGACTGTGGTTTCTTGCTTGCTGAGTAGTCAGTGGTATTGACTTGCATAAAAGTTGGAGCAGATTTCTTGCATTACTGAAGGCTTTTTTGTGCTTTAGAGGTGGTCAAAGGTGGAAAAAGGTTTTAAGGGATATTTCAAACCATTTTGCAAATTATGCTTCTATTTAAATTATCCATTATTTTGTTTTAAAAAGTCATGCTAGTGAAGAAATAATGAAGGTCATAGTTAGGGAGGGGAAGTTCCCTGCATAAAATGTTAGCTTACTGTATTCTGTTCTGCTTTATCATCTTTTTACCATCTGGCTTTGCTAAGAAGGCTGTTGAACTGGGGCACTTTTTCATTGTTTGGTTAAGAAAAATCTACACACTTCTTAGCTGTTTGGAAAAGGCTGCTTGAAAATTTGCTTTGGGTTAAAATTCTGACATATTTTGTCATATATTTATCTTTCCTCTTATAATCTCTAGAATTGTCATGTATTTATCTTTCCTTTTATGGTTGATATGAGGTGTTCATCAGAGGAGCAAAACTGGAGTAAAGCATGATCACATACTCAACAGGAACCATATAACAGCAAGACAGCATCCATCAGGATCATTCTGTCTCTCTGGAGGCAACATCTCCCTTTTCCTGTTGTGTTCTGTGGAAGGAAGCACTCAACTGTATCTCTCTTTGCTGTGAATCAATTGCTTCTGCTGAGCTCCTGCAGGTGCTGTCCCTCAGAGTGCAGTCACCAGCTTGAGGAAGTGGCTGTGTGCTGTGGTTCAATATTAAAAAGTGGTGGTGAAGCATTTGGCTGCACAGTGCCCCACGGGGAGCAGTGATTAAGTGTGGGAATGAGCGTGCACCTTCTGAGCAGTCAACCAGCTGGTTGACTGTCAACTGAGAAAGGGAAGTGGGGAAGGGAGAGAGGAAACTAAAATTTTAATACTGTTTTCCTGCATTTAAAAAGTTCACGTGGTTGTGTACACAGTTTGTTTAAATCGGATTCTGCTTCATGTTGGACTCTGTCAGCATCTGATTCATGCAGCTACCACAGCACAAGACAAATGAGAGAAGAACCCCATGATTTCTGGTGTGCATATTTCTTTCTGCTGGGGAGGGAGCACTTTTCAGTCATGCTGTTGAAGTAGAAGGCTCTATGCTTACACCTTTGCATTTGTGTATTTGCCTGATCAAACTAGTGCTGTCCTAGAATCTGAGGACAGAGTGTACTGGATATTGATACTGAATCTGTTTCAGTGCTGTAAAAATAGGTGGATGGATACTCGTTGAAGACTGGTTATTTTTAGCATCAGAATGGGTTTGGTGGCCATAAGACTGCACTGCCACTGTGTGGTACACATGTGATTTCCGAGGTCCTTCTGAACCTTTCCCTCTGCTGAAATTGCCCACAAATATCTCTATCATGAAGCCTGATGTTGTAATAGCAAGGGATTCACTTTATTATATTGTGCAAAGCTGCCATGTTTGGAAAAAAACCTTTTTGTCAAAACCTTTTGTCAAACCCAGTTGTTCACAGTCAGTCTGGATGAGGCTCTGAACAACTCGATCTAGTGGAAGGTGTCCTTGCCCGTTGCAGGGAGGGTAGAACTAGATGATCTTTAAGGTCCCTTCCAGCCCAAACCATCCTATGGTTCTATATAAACTTTTGGCCTGTTTTGTCTTTCCACTTCTGTCTTTATCCAGTCTGTAGTAGCAGTACAGATTCAAGAAGAGACAATGTTTTTGTCCAGGAGCCTAATTCATGGCAGTCATGCTGTGTTGGGGGGAATATACTTTCTGGGGAACTGAGCAGCATGTGATTTCATCACTGCAGCAAAGTACTTTGATGGGCTAGTTAGGGAGGTAGGATAACTTCTTCCAGCACACTTTTTATCTGCCTTTTATGCCAGTATGGCAGTTATTGGCAGGCTGCATTTTCAACTGCCAGAACCTCACACTTAACTTCCTGTACCCGGTAACCTGCAGCTCCTGATTGTTTTTAAAATACCCCCTTTGATGCCCATATTTTGCAGATGAGACAAAGGGGGTTCTGTAATACCTAACCTAACCTAAGCAGATGGTGCTGTAAGAAGGGCCATTTCTGTTTTCCACACCTCTTTGGCAGCATCAAGGTCTTCAACTGGCTTAAATTTGTTGTGAAATCTCTCTCAAGAGACATCAGCTACATGTAAAAATTTCTCTCACGGGCATCAGTCTCCACTGCCAATTATTAGTTACGCGTAGAGATTTTCTGAGGAAGAACCAAGGGAGCTCAAGTTGCCCCAGAATGCTGTCTTTCAAATAGTGACAGGGTGCCACACCCTGGCTCCTGGGCAGTGGTTGTTTTATTCCCAGCTACGTGGGATTTTTCACGTATTATTTTACTCAATTAGTCTGTACTGGTATTTCTGTGGGGAGCTGGGGTAACACTGTAATTGTGTGTGCCCAGTGGTGATTGGGCATGTGTGTGAAATCTGGGAGGCTTGTTCTTGTGGCCCCTGTTACTGCTCTGTTACTCAAACCCTCTGTGATGGATCTGTTACTTTAGATGATGCTGAAATGCAAATAACAAAAATAAACCTGAGCTTGTTTGAAAGTGTTTGAGAGCAGCATTTAACTCTGTATTCTCTGAAGTCTGCACAGGTAAACACAACCTAAAACCTGGCCCATGTGATTACTCACTCAATCCATCTACATTGCTTAGATTAGCTTTGGGAAGCAAGTATGAGGAAGTGCATATGAAGTGCTGGTGAAAATAGTTTACCAGCAGGTATAGTTTTATTTGGAGTACCAAATGGAAAACCCACTCACTTCACAAGGTAGAGCCTGCAGGATTGCTGCTTGGGATTTATAGATCTGTGACCAGCTGGTACATTAGTTTGTCCATCCCCTAATTTCCCTTGCCTTTTCCCATACCGGTGCTGATTTTCTCAGCAGTTAAAAAGAGAATGAAGCAAAAAACAGTGTAACTAACATGCCTAAATCTTAAAAAACTCTCACCATCATCCTGTGTGAATAAACTTGGAAGAAACTACAGGTAGGTTAGTGTGTATGCTCATTTCTGTTGCACTGTCTTGTGCCATGGCTGTCATCTTCTATCTTGTGGTTGGCTTTCCATCTCCCTGAGACCTGAAAAAATGGATGAAAAAGAGCAATGGTTAAGGGACACAGCCAAGCTCTGTCTAGACCCTTTCCATAACCCCTGAGTAAATCTGCTTAAGCATCACTGTGCTCCAGGACACGTGCAGTGTGCCTTGGATTCAACAGCTCCATCCGAACAAATCCATCACTGCATTGAGCGTGTCTGTGCAGAGGGGACAAGGGCATCCTGATGAAACGCAGCAGAAAGCCTAAAGGAAGGGTCTCCATTTTTCCTCAGACCATCCCTGCGTGCTTCCTAAATAAAAATGAACTTAATTTAAATCCAAGCACCAGCTAGAGAATGCAGAAAGTGATGCCACCATTTTCCTGATATCTCCAGCAGCCATAACTCACACAGCATTGTGCAAGCTGCTTGTCTGCTGCAGTGTCATCCCTGAGCGGTGAGAAGAGGGTCTTCCATACCTTCCCACCCCTGCTAATCCTGCCTCAAGATCTGATTTAATCTTTGACATAACACCCAGCCACCTCTAGAAGAAGAGGTTCCTCTGAGCAGTGGTATGACAAGACTGTCAGTGACCGAATTTGCAGAGGTCTCAGCTCTCTTTGCACATGCATATTCTTCAACCTTTCTGTTTACCTGCAGTGTACATGTGAGGAATCGCACAGGGTCAGTTTATCGTAAAATGTTTAGTGCATAATTTTTAGATGTAGTGGTCCATGAGAATAAGCAGAAGCTTCTACGGTTTGCTCTGAATTTCTCAATGAAAGTGAGACCAAAAAAAAAAGCCCCACACCTGGGTTATCATTAGGAAGGCTACAGTTCCCTTAGATGCAAAATTTTTGAATGCAATTTTATACTTTGCCAGTTCTAGTCTTCCATTAACCCACTGAAATGCCATTCAGATTCCTTTTTTCTCCATAGTACTGAAAAAATACCACAAGTGAGTTGGTAGAAAATGTCCAAACAAAAAATAAGAGGGAGAACCATTTGACACAGCTCAATGGAATGTTAATCAGGTCCTTAAGTTAACCACTTTCCTAGTAATAAGAGAGGGGGATGCAAAAAATACTTTCAGTCTTTGATTTCTATTGAAAAATTACATGTACCCCATTTTCAGAGAACTCTTAAGTGCAACAAATGGCAGCAGATATTTTCCTTATTTCTCTGAACATGAGAATTAAAAGGGAAAATTAATTTACATCCATGTGGTGGCATAGTGAAGTGAAAGCAGAGGAAATGTGACTTGTATCTTTTGGAGATAATTCACATGTTGATTCGTGTCACCCTGTAGAGCCACACAGCTTGGTTCCTCAGCCACAAACACTGGCAGTACACACCCCCAAAGTCAGCTGAGCAGCAAAGGAATATTGGTAGTGCCAACACTATAGTCTGAGCTCCCATTAAATGTTTAATTTAATCGAGTATTACTTCATCATGAAATACATATCTCATAGCCCAAACTGGTTTATTGATGGGGAACTTTTCCTCTGACTTGCAGTGACTTTGACCTACTTTAACAGTGTACTTGTGCTTTTTCTGGGGTACTCTGAGTGTTTGACCATACAGCCTTAAATTAGCAAGTTGACATTGAAATGCTGATTTACACCTGCAGTCAAATGGATAACACATGTTAAAGACTGATTGTCAGCAGCTCCAATACATTATCGCTTCATTCTCTGGCATTGTTGCTTGCCTTTATGGGATTTAAGGACAACATTGTGCAGCATTGTTGTTATAGTTATGGACACAGCTGTGGGGGGCTGACACTGTGTATGGTCTTTGTCATTTATCTAAAAGCTGACATCACTTTCAAAAAATGACTCTGAAAGTTTGGATGTTTAAATGTTGCTGTATATTTTAAGACAGCATTGGGAATAAAAAAGCTTTTTTGCTGGCATAAAAAAACCAAAACAGTTAACATTGAATAACTTGCTCTTCTGACCTTTTCACCTTAAGAAAGATTAATGGTGGTTTAGATCAGAACTTCCCCCCTGATCAGGGTCTGAATGCTTCAGGGATTCAGACAGACAAAGCAAGTAATTTCACCTCTAGGTCACCAGCACAGACCTATGGTGTCTCACTAGTGACCGCTAGATGATTGCTCGGCAGTTTATGTGCAACAGTTGGTGGTCATAATCCATTTTCCAATGGACAGGTCCCTGCCTCATGAAAGCTGTCACCAGGTGCTTATCCAAGCAGCGAAAAATGGGAATTAACATGAACAGCCTGAATTACATTTGCCTTGCACTACTAAAATCTCAGAGCCCCTGTAACGCCTGTTGCAGTGGATCAGTCCCTCTCCAGGAAGGATTGAAGCCGTGCCAGTGCTGTGCTGTGAGCAGTGGCATTTTGGTGTTCCCTTCTGGAGGGCTGCAGCCTCTGCTGCTTCTGCCTCTGGAGCACACAGGTCTCATTCAGGCACAGTCACAGTGGCACCACTTGCATTTAGGACATCCTCGAATGTCACGTCCCACAGCTTTCATGTAGCCATCTCCCAAGTTTAGTTCTTGGTGTGGTCAAGCTGGAGTACTTCATACCTACTGTACTTGTATTTTAAATGGAAGACCTAAAGTTAGGACTCATCAGTTGGTAAAACTGAGCACAGAGCTGGTGGGCAGGTTTTGATAGTAGGGTAACTGTGCCTTCTCATGTCAGAAATTATAATGTCACCAACCGTAAAGCCCAATTTGGGGGCCTGCCCAACAGAGCTGAGCTAAAAACACCAATGTGCCAGACAAAGGCATCACAGGATTGGCTGATGGGCACTAAAGGTCTGAGCATGTCCTTCACCAGGGACATCAGCATGCACACAGCAAGCCAGGCATTGGGAAAACCTGGTGTGTGTGCAGACATATGAGTACAGTTGTTCACAGCTGAGGTGTTGAGCCTGAGTATATAACATGGTTACACATTACAGAGAAAAAAGTTGGAGTGCTAGGATCTAGGAATCTAGGAGTTGAGAGGATACAGAAACATCAGACTTCAGGGGGACATCTAAGATGAGAATACGATTTTAAAAAATATTTTAAAAGACCTGAAGGATGAGGATTCTAGACTTGTGTTTTGTTATTAAGGAGAATGTGCCATGTCCATAGCAACGCCCACAAAAACTCCTTCCTGTTCTCTTTTGGGGTTTTTTTTCTCCCAGGGTTAGCTCTGTATGGTACTTTCCTAGTAGTGGACAGAGCAACTGAACAGATTGCAAGTAGAACCAAATTAATAAAGGCAAATGCTTAAGTGTAAAGGCTAATAGGACAGAGGAAAAGTAAAGATCATCAGTTCTACAAAAATCAGAGATCTCGGGGGCTGCTGCGTGACTTGAAAAGTACTGACCTCTATGTAGCTTATAAGCTTGAAAATCCTCTCTTATGTATTTACAGCATTAATTCCTCTTGTTATCTGAGGTGATCTACTTTAATCAGATTCCTACAAACAAGTCAAATGCTTACAGCAGAAGATCTTTGACACCCCTACTGGCAGCGTCAGTGGAGAGGACAAAGACTGAACCAGCAGGAAGATCAGATAAATTGCCTCATCTCAGCAAAAACTGGTTTAGGATAGTTGACATCAGAGTGTCCCTGCTCCAGACTCTTGCCTGTGTGCTTCATGGTCATTTGACATACTGGTTGCACAAAAGATACCTCAAAATAATCACATTTCAAAGACACAGCAATTCTGAAGCCTCCTCTGTCACAGTGCCATCTCCTGTGCTACCTTGCTTCTTCACACAGGCCGCATAACTTAAGTCTGGATCAAAAGGGGACTCCTAAATTTGGTCCTGCTTTTGTGCCTTTAGTGCACCTTCTACTTCCTAAGTTTCTAGTCCCGTGGCCTCCGAGTCCAAATAATGATGGTCATTGTTTTAAATTTAATCTCATTTTTACACAGAGTTTAGCCCAGAGGAGGCAGTGCCATCTGATACCCTCCAAAGACCTTTCATCCCCATGGAGCACATGTGTTGCATGTGGCAAAAGGAGCTTGATGGCTGTGTGAGGACACACTAGAGACATGTAAGGTGACAGCTCAGGTTGCCTTATTCTTTAGACTTATCCATTGGAGAAATCCTAAATATTTTGTGCCTGGTTACCCAAGAGTAGGTTTTACTGCATATGGTGTGAGTATGCAGTTGCAGTTGAAGCAAGAGGGTTACCACTGCCTAAATCCAGGAACCACAGGACAAGATTTGATTAATGTTCTTGTTTTCCCAAAACCAGTTATGTTTATAGCAGGAGAGAATAGTCCAAATAATCTTAAAATGTTTTAAAGGAAAAAATTGGGAGTGAAAGAACCCTATCCAAAAATCGTTGTGCTTTATCAGGGGAATAAAGACGTCACTGTCAATTAGCTTAAAATTAATAAATCAAGGACAAATGTAGTTAAAGATCAGCATCTTAATAAACTATTGTTGTCACAGCTCAGTTTGGACATATCGCTCCTTTGTTGACATTTTTAATGCTTTCTGTGGATTACCAGTGCATGACCAGTATACGAAAGCTTGTTAAGCCTCCACGTGCTCAACCTGGCCTTAGCTTTAATACTGGCTTAGTGCAATCTCTGCTGTTGGCACAACCTCTGCAGGCCTGGAACCTTGTGGTGCTGGGCATTGTGTTTCTACCTAATCATCATATGGACTTACTCAAGTGTGTTTTACAAGCTTAGGGCAAATTTGTGAATGCCCAATTATCTATATGTAACTTCTGTAAGAGAAGCCAACCAGGGGTTTTGTGGTTGGGGTTTTTTTGTTTGGTTTTTTTTTTTCCTTTTTTTCAGAATTCTGCAATATCTTTCTATAACTTTCCAGGTCTGGCTGGTATTTCCTTTCCTGGTTAGCAGACAGGCCTGTGCACTCATCTTTTCAAACTGCACAGCTCTTGAATCTCTCTCTCCTGGTTCCCTGTAGAGAATTTAAAGCTCAAAATGTTTTTTGAATGCCTCAATCTTATTCCCATTCAGGAAAAATCTGTTGCAGCAGCTTCTAGACAGATGCAAATTCACATGTTACTTTTGAAAATTCTTCACTTGTTCACAGACCTTTAAGCTGTGCGGTGGTACTTCAATTTTGAACTAATTTTGCTGTCTGCTACAAGTGTGAGGTGGAGTTACTAATAGTGTATCTGTCTCTCTATTCCTTTCATTCAGAGAAAAATAACAGATTATGTATGAGGAACTGACTTTATCATTTGCTTTTATGGTTGGTTTTCAGTTATTTGTGGTTGTAATTCTGTGGCCCTAAACTGAAACAAAGCAATTTTCCTTCCACAAAAATTGCTGCTGGCATTGCATCATGCAGAAGTGGTTTAGGGTAGATGCCTGCAGTATGCATGTGCAGTTTTATCCCATCTTATTTTTAAATGGTTATCTGCACATCCCTCTGGTACCCAATCCTATTCCAAAAATACATGGGGTTTATCCTTATCATATTGCCCAGCTAACAGCAAGAAATAGGCACAAGTGGCTCAGTACAGATTAGATTTGCCTCTTATGCAACAAGGTACAAGAGCCAGAGAGAAGCCAGAGACGTGCCTTGGGAAGAGCACTGTCTTCTGTGGGCCAGGGAATCCCTTGGCAATACCCCTTGCACATGTTGAGTACCAGGTTGCTTCCCACCAACTTCACTGGAAGAATACTGCATTGAAAAGGGATTCATTTGTTCACAGAGGCCAGGAAAAATAAGGTCTAGAGGTTTCTGATACTTATCTTAACTCAAAGTTTTAATTACAGTTTTTATAACCATGTTTTATTTTTTTTCATTTGATTCCTTTCAAGTTTACCAGCTCTGGCATACTTGGTAAACAGGACAAGCATCTACACTAGTTTCTTCCAAATATGTCCTAACAGATTCAGGCTTTGGAAAAAGCACCCTTGCCACCTCCTCAGAGACATTTCACCAGTTTATGGGATTTTCTGCCATTTTTACAAGGTTTGATGCGACTTCTGCTGGTTTTTTTTTTCCTTTCAGCCTCAGCAAACATTTCTTCTCTCCACCTTTCCCTCCTTCCTACCCAAATTTCCAAGAATTAAATACCTTCCCTGTCCCAGACCTGCAGATAAGGTTAGATGGGTGTTTAGTCAGACAGCAGGTGTCTGTTCTCATGTCCTGAGTTCTCCTCCTCCTTCTCAGTTGTCCCTGTTCACATTTGGTAACCTTGTTCTGGCACCAGGAAATGTTTCAATCCTTCACTATCAACACCGAGAGTGGGTATTTGGTAAACTGCTGTATCACAGCCCCCAGGGAGGAATTTGGATTCCGCGTGTTCACTTGGGAGTCTCCGGTCAAAGACATGCTCCGGTGCAAAAACTTCTTAGGGTCTTCTCATGGCTACAGTGGCACTGTGGGAATTAAGTTAATAGCTTATTCTTCACCTTAGTAGAGAAGGAAAGGTTTGAGCCTGGTTTCTAGACATTTTATCTAGTTTGGGGAACAAAGAAATTATTCACAGAGTCAAAAACTGTTTGGTTTTCTGCTCCTACCACAGACTGGAATAGGGAGCTGGAGGGAAATACCATGTGAGACTGTCTGATGTGGCTCTGCAAGTTCCTAGGTTGAATATTGTGGAGTATTATGTCTGTCCTCCTGAGCCCTGTTTTTCTGTCTGAAAGTGATGTCAGTGCCTTTCATCAGCTCTCTGTGCAGTGATTTGTCCCCAGAGCATCCTGTGCCTTGTAAAGGTGTGTACCTGCCTTGTAATGCAGTGAATGCCAGGTGGTAACCAGCTCTAGAGTCTCACTTCAGTTTCCACATCCCACCAACCCTCAAAGGATGAAGCACCCAATACTTGTTCTAATGTTAAAACCCCATCTATGATTTGAAAATATCTGTAGGTCATACCTAGAATTAGGAAAACAATGACTTAGGTCCAAAAGTGCCCCTCTTCTCATAGAACTCTGAATATCTGAAGCTGAAATAAAGGAGGGGTTAGATTTGTTATAGCTTTTTTTTTTTTTTTTATCGACTATTCAGTGTTGGTCTTCATTATTTTTTTTTATCCTTTTGAAAGCTTTTAAAGCCTCCTGCATAACCGCCTCTGCCCCATTCAGGGCTGAATGGACGGTGCGCTGATCTTTTTCTCGGTGGGTAATGGATTTGGGTTGATTGCTTGACACAGGGACAATAGGGGGGTAAACAATTGCCTTCGCACCCGTGCAGCTCCCCATCTGTTGAGTGCGTGCGCCTTCAGAGGCAGCCGGGCAGGGACAGATGAATGCGCCAGCCGAGCCTGATGTTAATGACATCAGTCATACAAGCAGAACATGTGGCGCAATAAATCAAAAACTAATTGAACTTTTGGTTGATTATATTGCCGTCCCACTGCCTGCTTCAAGCACGGCGCGGCTTCCTGGGACAATGCCGCCAGCCCCGCAAAGGCTTTGCTGCCCCTGGACAGCAGGAGCCTGCCCTGGGAGGTGACAAGTGACAACAGCTTCTCTTCGCTCACTGCTTTCTTGAAACAGCGATACCTTCCACTCAACCAAAATGCTTCCAGGCTCAGGATGGCTATTTGACCAATATTTATTATTTCAAATAAGAAACGTTCATCAATATGACAGTGACAGCCCATGTTCACTGGCACTTTCCATCTGGGACTGTTGGTGGCAGACCTCTATAGAAGAGGACAGCACACGTGTTAATTAATTGTTCTTGTGTTAATTAGACAGACACGTGGTAGTAATGAAGGCTATTCATTAGACTGATATAATTTAATATCATTATTCACACTTGAAAGTGCTCCAACTACATCAGTTGCTGGAGCCTGCAAGCCAAAATTCTCTGTCTTGGGTGTCCATGGCAGTATTAAGTCACCAGAAGTTGAGGGGGATGATATTCATAGAGGTGAAAAGGAACAATTTCTGATGGGAGTATTAAGAAATGAAAAGCTTTGGCAAGAAACCCCTTTATTGAAGTGCATAAATATGGGATTAGGCCCCAGAGCCATCTAGTCAGGAACCCATCTATGACTGAGACACCTTCCCTCCCTTTGCAACCACAGAAGTGTAGGGGGCATGGAGACCTATGCACATCTGCCTTTTGTAGACATCTGCTTTTGAAATTTTACTTTGAAATGCCCAGGATTCCAGTATTTGTTTATGAAATGAAAAGGTAAAGCACAAAATGCTTTTCTTAATACACCTAGAATCATCTCCTCATTATATATAGGGACCAAATTTTTATGGTAAATGTTTTAAAGTACACATTTAACTGAACTTATTTCAAAAATCCTTGCAGTACGTCTGTAAACATTTGTTTGCCTATAGATTAGACTTTAATTATTAGCTCTCTATTGCAGAGGTTTCTTCACACTGGTAAAAGGAAATGTAAAATAAAATGCTCCTATCTGAGTAGAGGCTTAAGTAACAGCTAAATTAAATCTTTGTGTTAATATTATTCATCGAAAGGCAGATGGGAGCAGAAAATGTTGCAATGAAGAATATGGAATGAGATGAGATCACAGCATCAGTCTGTCCTTTGTAGATCTGGACAATGATCACAGAGCCAGATTGGATTAGTGAAACCTATTTACCAGAAGTTCAGAGCGGTTGCATGAAGCTGAAAGGCAGTCAGTAGGGAGAGGTGGAAAATGCACCAGATTTACAGCTGCAGCGACGAAAATTTAGAAGTTTTCACCACTGTGATTTCATCCAAATGTGAGTACATCAAAATCTAACAACTGCTACGGTGCTGTCTTTTAGAGGGATGGGATGATTAGCAACGGGGAAACGTTTGAAGTGAGCAGCTCATCTGTTCTGCCGTGCTGTGCTCTGCCTGCAGCCCAGCACTCACTGCTGCTTTCTCGAGCTAATCCATGCAGGTGCTTCAGTATTATGGGTCTGTAAAATCTTTGCTCTGGCAAAATTGGGAGATCTGGAATCGGTGTTGCTGTACCTATGAGGTAACTGCTAAAGTGACAGCTTGCAACTGTGTGGCTTTTCTGTGTAATAGAAAAGAGAATTAAGTTCTGCAAGCAGTTAGAAGTGGGTGAAGTGCATGAATGTTGAATTTAAGTCTGCTGGCTCAATAAGTGGAACATTTCCAAAGCCATGCCCTGGAAATGAATGCATGATTAACATTAATTGCTTCTAATGAAGAGTAAGAACCGGACAAAGCCCAGCCTGCACTTGATTGAACAAATTAGTTTAAACTCAATGGCTGCATATTTCAGCAACAAGAAAGCAGGGAAAAGCAGGGAAAACAAATTGTGGGGCCAAATCAGATCCTTACTTGCAAGCTGCGAGCATGAGCTCTCAGCTGCTTAATTTTGGAATATAAGTGGAAATGACAGAGTGAACCATTACTGTAATTGTATTTGTTGCCCGAAAGCCGGGCTGTACGTACAAACATCCCTTTACAGGCAAATCCACCTACATTCTCTTCCTTCTCCAACTCTCTGCAGAAATTCGTGTTTGCAGGGACATCCTCGCAGCTCCACTGTTTGCATTGCTGCCATTGTATTCCCATGCAAGTGGGTCACTTCTGGCTACCTCTGTGATTCACCCTTCTTTCAATGCCTATTCAAGTAATTGCATGTTTGCTGGTGCTTCGACTTCCCTTTCATGCCTTGCCTTCCTTCAGCCCCTGTAAGCCTTTTGCCATCGTTCTGGCAGATGACAGGCGATGAGGGACTGTGAATCATCTGTACTCTGAAAGTAGGTAAATTTATTACTGTTAGGCACATTTATGTGTTGTTCGTTTTGCAACAGCCTGGGTAGCAGCTATAACAGCACAACAGCACTTGCTTCTGGTAGAAATCTCTAAAAACTGTACTCCTCACACTGTGTGGTAAAATACCTAAAGTACCAGAGAGACAAATAGATAATTCCTTGCATCACTAAACTTTCCTGCACTTGAGTGTTTTGCTTATGAGTAACTAGTTTAGTCCTCACACAGTGAAATTCCAGAAGTAAAGGTGATGGAAGCTGCTTTATAAACAACTTACAGCATATTCCTAGGTTTAAAAAACCCCAAACCACCTTCATTATGTTTGTCTGGCTTTCATCCCACACTCACCATGGTTTAAAATATAAAATGTGTCCTGCAGGAGAAGACAGTAAGGATCCCTGAGGATACCACACCGTGCAGAACAGACCATAATCGTACTGACAGCTTAGCACACTCTGGGCAGGCAAATAACTTACTTGTGATGAGTTCAGTGTGGAAGTGCCCTGTGCTGCAATGGGCTGCCCCAGGGGCCCTCCCATGTTCCTGTCCCGTTCCATTACAGCCACAGCACAGGCCAGAATTTCCTCTCTGGTGGGGTCCTAATGCTCGGTACTTAGATCCTCACTGGGGTGTGGAGGGGTGGCTGCTAGACACACACAGGCTCTCTAGGAAGAGTGACCTTGGTCTCGCTGCCAGCTCTGCTTGTAGCAGAGCCCTGGAAAGCCCAGTCACTTGTTATTCCTGCCATCTGAGGAGAGGAGTTTGGCTGCGGTAACAAGCAGCCTTGGATGACCTCCAGCTGCTTCCACAGCTCCAAAACTCTGCAAACAGTAATACATAGCAGCGATAAGCACTGCGAGTCCTGGCGTTAAATGTATGCCAACAACGTCAAGGAAAGCTCACCTGGGGAGTAGGAGTCACCCATCATCCTATAACAAACCTTCCGGGCTCTTCAAAGCCTTTGGATTATACACAGAGCCTGAATAGGAAACCCCCATTCACGTGCCTTGCCCCCAGGGTCAGCCTTTAGAAACGGAGTTAATTCTCCACATTTGGCAGCTTTTTGCAAGCCTGTTTCTGTCACTGGCAGCTAAATCCTGCAGCTCCAGTAGCCTGAACACAAGGCAGGGTAAGAAATGATGAGAGGGAGAGCTGGGAGTATCACAGTCTTTCAGGCCAGTTTCAAGTCTAACTCAAACAACAAGAGTTTAAAGAGCCTTCACTTAGTCCAGTAAAACTGTCACCCAAAACCAATTGCTTCAGTCCAGACAAAAACTTGGCTTATGGACCTGGCATCCTGTGTGTCTATTGGCTAGTTGTTCTATGATTTTGGTGTCTTCATGGATCTAAGAAATAAAATTGAGAAACAGACTTTAAGCAAAATGTCCCAAGCTAAATAACTGAATGGGTCAGTTTGAGGATTGAAAAAGAAAACTTTAGGCTTAGTGCAAATGTTGTGCTTTGGACATCATGCAGTAAAAGTGAAATAATGTCATGAGGGAGTTTGAGCTTATTGATAAAGCCTATAACTAGATAAAAATCATAATAGTCTCCAAGTTAATGTATACACTACTCATTTCCTACTGAAATATTGGCAGGTGGAAGGCCAGATCAAAACTGAGAAAGGAGTAAGAGTGTTCCTCCTGGAAGCCTATGGGAGAGGTGCAGAAACTGGGGATAGGCTGTTGCCCTGTGTCCACAGATGTCTGTATTGTAGCTAGACCATAGCTAGACCATAGCTAGAGCATGGTCTCTGAGACGACATCAAAGAAAACTTTCTTTTGGATTGTTTCAGCTGGAATCTTCCTTAAACCCTTTCTTGTTCCCCCTCTCTCCACCATGCCCCCAGTGTGCTCTTACAGAGGACTTTTAGAGGCACTTGTCCACCTCCACAGCATCCTGACCATGTTCCTGTTCTTCTTTTTGCAGCATGTAGTCCTGCCCGAAGACGAGGCAAAGCTACGCAGCACATCCTGACAAAGAGTGTAAGAAAAATCTCCTTTCCTCTCCCGATTTTTTTTAATTCTAGTTGGCTATGCTTACCCTTAAAAGTGCTGTGGGTAAATAGGAAGCAGATCCTTCAGGGTAAAGAAGTGCATCAGTGTCTGATGCAAGGAGTGGGCTGCAAAACAGAAAGGCGAGTTTCTGTAAAGCTGCAGTTTATTTACAGAAGCGCTTTGAAACAAAAAAAAATACAGTCTTGCCATGAAGAGCCAGTCAAAATGAACATAGTGGCTTATCAACACTGGCCATCTGAGGGAATCACAGACTTAATTCTTATCCATAGAGCCTTCACAATAATTCCAGAGAGACATGCAGGAATGAAAAGTAAACAAATCATATCAGTACACATGTTAATCAAGCAGCCAGTATCCGAGGGAATTCGGGAGAAAAACACTGTAATTTCGACCCTAAAGGTTGGCACTGAGCCATCCAGGGAGGAAGTTTGTCCCCTGGTCCTGGCAGTGCTTGCCTGCCCTTGCCTCAGCCCCAGTGCAGAGGGCACAGAGGAAGCTTTACCCACTCCCTGCAGGCGAGGCACCCCCAGATTCAAATAACCGAACATTTTTCATGCTCTGAGTAAATGTCTTGCAAGTTCGGGTGCTTTCACACATGGGTGTGAGGTTTCTTGCCTTCAGAGACAGTTTTCCCTCCTTAAATCTACTTGATCCATTCACAACCGCTTCTACAATCCTTTTAGCTGATTTGCAGGAATGACAGTCTCTTCTGCATATCAAAGTACTTCTTACAAGTTTGGGACTCTTCTACCAAAGCATTTCTTCTCACCACAGACCTGTCTCCTCTCTAGCACTTTGTTGAAGTATTTTGCTCCACGGTCTTTCCTTTTTCCATGCCCTTTCCTACTTCCCAGCTCCATCCTCATTTTTAGAGAGCCTTTTCTTTGTATTGCTGATTCCCTGATGTCCCCACAGAACTGTAAGTCCTCATTACCACACTTATCTGTGCACTGGAAAAAAAACTCACCACACTCACTCCCATCCCCTCTTTTGGTTATTAAAGCACATCACAGGATCCCAGTACATCACAGGACACCTGAAGTGGTCCCCAGGAAGAGTCAGTAACATGTCTGTCATTTTTTTGGGGTAGAAACTATGCATGTGTGTATTTTCCCAAATTGTGACGGTCTTGATTTTATTGGTTTTGTCCCACAGCTCAGGCGGAGATTTCAAAATTACTCTTCATTCCAAATGAGGATGAGTCAGACTGCTGGAGTGTTACTCAAAATAAGACATTTTGAGATATCCCGCTTTTATTTGTTAAACCTTTGGTGTATTTTGTTTTCCGTGTAATATGAAAACAGCAGAAATTGACCAAACCAAAAGTGAACTATTCTGACTTGATGAAACAGAATGCTTAGATAATTCACCTCTTTTTTTTTTTTTTTTTTTTTGACAAAATTTCTCATAGAACTATTCAGCTGAAAATTTTCAGCTGGCTTTCATCAAAATCAAGGGCAATTCTATGTCTGTTATCATGTTTCAAATCTCAGTAGATAGTTGTTTCTACTAAATGGAAGCATCTAATATTTAATTTGGATTGGATCAGCTGCTGTGGCAGCACTGTACTCGTAAAGGCCTAAGAAAATAAGATAAGAAAGTCCCTGTTTTGTTGCTGTATTTTAAGAGGATTGGGGTTTTTTTCCTTTGGGGTTTTCCTGACCCCAATTAAGGATGTCGTTTGATTGGCTCTTAGTCATGATGCAGGCAGCATCGCATTAGCAGTGGGAGCACCAAGCCTGAGGAATGGTCTGCAGCTCCAGCTACAAAAACAAGGATGGCTCTCAAACCAAAGTGACTGGCACAGTCACCTCTTAGACATTCCTCTTCTTCAGTGGGATGCAGCTGCTTACAGCTCACAAGTAAGGATTGAAATAAATTGCACATACTGGAATAGACGTGCCTGTGAGGAAGTTGTGATTGCCAATTTCTAGACCCACAGAAAAGTCTCAGAATGATTATTTATTTTTCACTTTTACATCTGCACCTGCAGTCAGAGCTGTAAAAATGCCTCAGCTGACATACAGTCTTCTGCTCTGGTGATTGCAGTGGATGCACAACTTTAATCCTCAGCAAGGACAAAAATAGCAACTAACGTGGACATCTGCCAGACTTTTTTTTTTTGCAGCAGAAATACTCAAGCAGTGTAGCATTAAGCGATTTAACATTCAAATTACTGACTGTGGGGGGTAACTTCCATCACATACAAGAACCCATCCCAAAAGCATGATAATGACTGCAGGAGGGTGACAGAAAGGCGGAAACACCTTTTATTTTAGCTGAGCATTTCACCAATATGTATATTTGCAGTTCCTATTGCCCTATTAAAAATTATTTCCAATGATAGTAGATCCTTCCCTTCTCTTCCCTTCTTCTTCTAGCCCCAAAATCCCTTGGGTAGAACTGTCTGGACACCTGGCTACTTTGCAAGAAAGTAGAAAATACCCCTATGCATGCTAGAGCTGCCATATTAAAAATTAGCTCAGCATTAGGCCATCAAGAAGAACTTAACTCTACAAATCTGGATTTTTCTCTGCTAACACGCATTTTGTTGTCCAGACTCTAACTTTCAAAGTTTTATCCAAAGCCAGATATTTCATTGTCACCTTTTCTGGATGGTTGTTGGTTGGCAGTGGATTTTAAGTCCTGGATCAGGATGGTTGGAACAGGCTCTCTGCAACCATCCTGTGTCCTCCGTGCCCCTTCCCTCTTAACACAGCTGATTCCGACAGTAGGCATGCCAGGCCTCAGTGCTCTCATGTGCATGGCAAAGAGAGTTTGCTGAGCTCTGGTTTCAGAGTCGGTGTCCTGCAAACAAACTGGGCCAGTCAAAGGATTTACAGGTTCTAAAAACAGTAGGTTTTTAGAGAGCAGTTTGCTAATTCCGCATAGTTCGGCTGACTCTGTCATTTGCACAGATTTAAATCTCCTGGTATGTCTAGAAAAGAAAAGTGACTCCCAGTTGATCCTTCTGCCTTACCCTAGGTACCCTAGAGAAATGTCAGCTCCATTTTAGATCAAAACCAAGCTACAGCAGGTTTAGTTTCCTGACCTAGATAAGTCTTTACATATTACAGTAATGGGTGAGGTAGCCAAAGTCACTGTGAAATCTTGAATTAGGAGATAAGGAACTCCCAAGTGTGCTACAACCAAATGCGGCAAAGATGTTCACTGAAGATATGTTATTGTCATGGGTTATTGTCATTCTTTTAAATTTTGTGCCTGCTTTGCTTTCTCCTAATTCTTATCTCACATAAGGTAAATAAGTAAGTAATGAGTATTTTGGACCAAACCACTACAGTTATAGAGACTGCACTGTTGTCTCCAGCTGTAATGGAAAATGAAACTGTAACTTATTTATACAGATTCTACTGCTTGAAGGCATTTTGGCATTACTGACATCATATGTAACAAGGAATCTCAAAAACATAGACAATGTGCCTAAATAATTCTTGCTATTAATCAAAATAAAAATCCTACTTCTTTTCCCCAAGCCATATTTCATTCTGTGCAACATGTAGGCAGAATGTTAAGTTTCAAGTCCGTGGTGGTTTACACTGATCAAAAAAGCCACTTTCAGGGTTAGAGGTGACTGCAGCCAGCATCCTACTTACCAAAAATGCTCTTTCCATGACAATGCAAAATAAGTGACCTCAGGTGTCTCAGCAGCAGAGGTTTGATGACATTTTCTGTCACACACCAGCTAAGTGTGTCCAAGAGCACTGGGCATTTTTCCAGAGATGGTGGGAAAAGATGAGCTTTGTGACGTTCCTTGAAAGCTGGAAGAGCTTGGTTCACACGAGGCAGACTGCAAGGACTGTCATTAGAGGCCCTTGCCAGCCACAGTCTCATCATATTAGTACTGAAGACAGGTGTCTCCACTGGTGTCACTGTGGTGAAGGGGGTGATGCCCTGGTAAGCAGCTTGCAAGGTTTGTGTGGTCAGGGCGTGTGTGGACACAAGAGCCTGCAGCCTACAAGGAGCTGCTGCAGAAGGTTGGGGAGGTGCTGGACCTGGTCCAGGGGCAGCTGGAGGGAGCCAATGCCAACAGCTTAAGCAGCAACAGGAGGCATCTCACAACCAGCATCACCCTCGTTTCAGAAACATTGGAGCAGTGCTGGGGCTTGGCTCTTTTGGCAGCTCCAGATTTGTGATCAGTAGAGCTGGGAGCCAGCTGCAGCCTCCTATGGCATCTGTTTGTCTTCAAGGACACCAGTAGTCCCTTTAACTTTAACTTAACACTGAGCATGTCTTTAGGTAGTTTACAGCACACAGAGTGTGTTAGGCTGTGTGTCAAAATCCACAGAAATAGGAGAAAAGTCCTGTTCAGCCTTGGATTAGGCTTTGGTTGCCTTACCTGCCTTTTCCAGAAGTATTTTTGCCTGTTGTTGGGCAGTTTCTGCTCCTCATCCTACTAGTCAGTAGGATTGAGGTAGTATAGCCTTCTCTAGACTCCTGAGGGTACATGGAGACAAAAGAGTTAAAAGTGGTCAGGTTGGGATTTTTCTTCTTTCCTGTTTTGGAAAACATGGGTTTGCATGTGGTTTTATGTCTGTGTAAAAAATCACCTACACAGAATATTGCAGATTAATGGCAAACTGAATTAAAACTTAATTAGAGGAAATGGACAATTTGGCGTGAGGGGACATACTTGAATGGGGTCTTGTTTTTATCTTGAGTGTGTGTTAGAAGGCAGAGCAATAGATAGAATTAAGGCTTTTTCTATGCCAGTAGTGGGCCGGTCAGTTGTTGGTCTCAGTCTTGAGACAAAATAACTATATTTGTATCTAAAACATGTAGACAGCAACTACCACTCATCAGTTAGATGCAAGTAACTGCTTTTCTCATGATCTTCCAACACAAGTAAGTCTAATAGGAAATACTCTGAATAGTTGCCATCTGTCTTGTTTCCTTGCTGGTTTGGATCTTCACCCTGTTTAAGTGGTTCTCTGTATGACAGCAGCAAGTCTTTAAGGAAGGGTGGAAAAACACCAACAAAGTATGAAACACTCTTTCCGTGCTCTTGGAACTTTGATCTTCTTGAGAAAACTCTTTCCAGACCATCCTGCATAACAGTCCTGATGAATCCATTTCCTTGAGGTGCATCCCTGGTTTTTCAAACTCACATTAGCTCTGGCCTCCCCAGTTGCCTGTGACAGCACAGTGAGTGCCATGGCTTAGTGTCTTATTGATTAGAAAAGAACTTGATTTTTTTCATGCCTGTTTTCAAAGACTGTTGGAGATATGAGGGGGAGGGCTGGTGCTCAAAGTTGCAGCTGTCAGTGAGTTTTGTTTGAGTGAGCTAATGTTTGTGAAAATTAATCTCTAGGAGCCCAATTCCTCACTGCCTCGTATTCTCTGTAGTCATTTACTAGGTACAAAATGTAAGTTCAAAAGACAGGACAGACCATAAGGAAACAGCACTTTTAATTCACATTGCATAAGTTTGACTGGTTTTCCAAGATGTGATGCAATAAGAAATTAAATCTGAGTTATCTCGGAGGCATATCCTATACAGTACAGTTTGGAAAAGAGCACGTTTCAGTCTCCTGAGGAGAATACAGAAAGGTGCAACTAAGTAGCTGGGTCCCAGAAAGACCCAGCAGGATTTTCCTATACTTCTATACAAAGCACAGAAGCTGGAGCCAAACAAAATCCCACAAATCCCTCAGTCCCCACCTGACAAAATCCCTTTTGGATGACAGTAAAGCAGTGGGAGGAACAAGCAGCCTTTCAGCTCCCCCATGACCTCGACAGACCACCTAATCCCCAGGGCCGGGTGTAATGGGGTGGTTTTCCTCTCCCCTGTAGGTGGTGGCCATATCGGAGCGCCAGCCCCAGCAGGGCGAGCTCCTGCAGGTGCTGTACGAGGCGAGGGGCGAGGAGGAGGCGCGGGGCGTGGGCTGCCTGCAGGGCGGGCAGCGGGGAGCCTGCCCCGCCAAGGGCGCTGCCCAGCACGGTAAGTACAGGGAAAGGGCTTTATTCCTCCGTGGCTGGAGAACATTTTTAGATACTGCAGTCTTCCAGTTTGCAGAAAAGCAGGAACTTTATTACGTACCTGAAGGATAATTCCATGCTTAAAATATCCAGAGGAATTAGTGAGATAATGACCGTGGCATTGCTCAATTTATTCAGAGTCATAAACTCACTTTATGCAGAGTCATAAACACTCCCTGACAATACTTTAGAGATGATAAATTGTAAATTATTGAGTTTGCCTGAGTCATCTTATTGTATAAGATCCCTGTTCAGTTGCTTAGAATTAGCCAGAACATAATCGTTTGGGATGAGATTTCAGATTCTGGATGTCAGCCACAGACCTGAATTTTTGGCAACCAATACTTGTTCAGCATATTTGTAAGAAACCATGAAGGAAAAATAGAGCTTGCCAATACAAAACCAAGGAGATGAGTAAACATAAACAGAGTGGTCATGCAGCTCCTCCAACACTGCTGTGTTATGTTTGGAAGACTGAAGCTGGAGCAGGGCTGTGCAGTTTCACATGGGATGGCCTTTTAATCAAAAATACCTTTTGCTCTCCTTTGCAATGTCACCCAGATGCAGGCAAGTCATATGCCTTTAAAGAAATCCCAATGGCATGTTTTTCCAAGAGAAACTGGACATTTAGGTGCTAAAAGGTACAAAATCTCTAAAGCAGGTCCATGAACATGCATGTTCCTCATATCGCCAGCCTGCAACCACACTGCACATAAGCCATCCCATTAAGAACACAGACCAGACAAGAGAGGGGCCTGGGAAACTGGGAAGGAAGGAACTGAGCCTGAGACCATAAGGAAAGATCTCAAATCAGGACCAGAGCCAAGATGTGGCTGAAAAAAGAACTGGAGCTTCAGGACTGGAGCAGGGACAGGAGGAGGAGTGGCTGGGACTGGCTACAGGGTAAAGGACGGCAGAGAGCCAGAGAGACAGAAGGGAGGGACTGCTGGTCACTGCTGTTAGGGGAGATGAGAGGTAAAGGATGACAGAAAGGTGCAAACGAGAAAAGCTGTAGGAACCTAAAAAGAAGAGCAGAAAAGGGGAAAACAAGTTTCATAGGAGGAGAAAGGGAAATGAGCATGCAGAACTTAGAAACTAAGTTTGAATTAGAACAAAAAACAAACAAACAAACAAAAGATCACAGGTGAGGCCATTAGCATGTTTGTTGCTAGCAGCAGAAATCCTGCACAAATAGCAAAGCAGGACAGTCCATTCCAGCATGTGAGAGGGTACTTCTGGAAGTGGAATTCATACTGCATCCAGCCACCACTGTCCTGAGGGGAGCAACTACAAACCTGAAGCCATGAGGACTTTCTTTTGCTTAGATATTTTGCAAAAATTTGCGAAAACATTATCTAATAAGAGGGATGGGCTGAAGGGAAGAATCCGACAGTATAAGAGAAAAAGAAAACCAAACAAAAAGAAAAAATATGGGCATTAGCTGAAGCACTGATGCCTGGATCCACTTGCTGAATACTGTTAGTACCTAATACGCAAGATGAGAGGAGGTAATTGTATTAACTTTGATGTGAGGGATACAGTAAGGTACCTAATGGAATTACTGGAGGGAGGGTGGAGCAGGAAGCAAGAAGCTGGTTAGGATATTTATCATAGTCAAATATTGCCCCCAGAAGGAGAAGACAGTTCTGATTGCCAAGTCGTGCTGGAGACAGCACTATAAGCAGCACCCTGGCTGTTTCCATATTTGCTGTCATTATTTATATTCCTTTGGTGGGAGCAGTAGAGAGGTCCACACTCCCACAGCCAAATAGGAGCATTTGGCTGCAAGAAAAAAACTGGCATCCCTCACTCATTTATTTCTTTGGCACAGTGAGCAGGAATGTCAGTGAGTATTTATCCAGGGATAAGTTATTGGATGAGCAATTACTTGAAACTGAAGGGTAACCTTCAGAGTTGAGGACAGCAGAGAGAGATGTCACTCAGCCACAGGCAAAAAGGTGGAAATCCCTCCCTGTGACAGGGCAGACATAGCACACATCACTGCCTAGGTTAAAATAACTCTCCAGGGCAATCCAGAAAGGAGAGAATGATCTCCTAGGCAGGACAAACCTGCAGTGGGGGCTGAGGAGCAGCATTTGGGCTCTTTGCCTGTAGAGATACATGAGTGTTTACAGAGGAGGAAAGGGCTCCCACTTAGCTTGGTCTGCTAAGGGCAGTTTTGTCATCTCATTCGAAAAGTCCAGGAGCAAGCTGAGAGACTTTCCAGAATGACTTAAGTAATCCCACAGTCACTTACTTTGACATCACAATAGATGATCATAGTAAAGAAAACTCTGCTCTTTTGGCTATAACCAAATCTGGTGGGACTATAACCTGTATCTGGGCTCTGTCCGTGTCTGTGTTTTACTGCATGGAAGGAGGTTTTTCATACAAGCTGTGCCAATGGGATAATTGCAGATAATATCATGTTTCTTATGCTTTGCAGTGGGAATTACTGAACGAGAGTCATCCAAGTCCTATAATCACCTGTTGGACGGAAAATCCTTGGTAAGCAAATAGAGCAAGACCAACTACCAATGCATCTTAAAACCTTGTACCTGTCAGCATGTCCCACAGTAACAGCATGTCAGTCTGTTGCAGTACCTGCAGATTTCACAGCCTTTGTTAAAGCTTGAAACATAATTTATGCCAGAGGATCCCTTAGCTGAGAGCAGAGGCATAGGACAGAGAGATGCCCCTCAGGGAGCAGGAAGAGTGGTGGGATGGAAACAGGCATGCTCCTCTTCTGGATACTCAGCCACCTGCAACAGCTGGGAGAAACTAGCCTCTTGTCTCTCAGGGAATTTCGCAAATTGGGAAAAAAATAATTTCTCAAGTGGCACAAGCATCAAATAATTTGTACTCTCCAGTTCACCAACCTGACATGATAATCTCAAAAGTCAGAAACTTCAATAAAGAGTTGATGGGAAAATTATTGTACAAAACCCCAAAATGTGTTCTCTAATAGACAGAAAAAATACTTTGGTTAAAAATTACTCACCTTTACTAAAATGCTCTCCCTCCCTTCTTTGTCTTACAACCCCCCCTAATTTTCATAGTCCTTGCATTTAATAAAAATGAACTTTTTCAAAGAGAAAAAATTATTTTGAATAGTTTCTGGCCAACACCAGACCATGCTATCAAAACTTTATGGCTTCAGAGACTCTTTTGGATGTCTGAAGCATGCTTTCTAGCTGATAGCTGGGCTACATGAGAAAAATGACAGTACGATACTTAAGGATGGCTCAAACTAATGTTATTCAGTGTAATGAATCTAATCAAACCTACCAATAATTAACACAGTTAAATTTCAAAGGATGCTTGCCAAAGTGATTTCAAACGTCTCTAAGTCTTAGGATACTTGAAAAACACATCTAAATGTACCCAGTCTCAGATTAATCCAAGGAGAAATAGCCCTAGAAAGCTTAAGACCAGTTATGGTAGTGACAATAATATGAACATTTTTTTCAGGATTGCAGGTAAATCAGTAAGTGTTCTTATTGCCTGAAATAATGAGATCACCTCAAAATTTTTGACTTTTTTTTCTGTTTCTGGGCAATTCACACTTTAATTTACCATCTTGGAGGATATGCTATTCTCAGAGACCTGTTTATGGGAAAGCGTGGCTCAGTTCTGGTGGGCAATTTAGGATCAAATAAGACAAGGAGGAAGTGGGTGATCAGGCACTTGTGGGGCTGTGGCAGAACTGGAGCATAACCAGGGCACCCCATACCACAGAGCAGCACCCAACAAACAGGGAAACATTTCTGAATGCCCAAGGAGCTGTGATGGCTGAGACATCTGCTTCCCAGGCAGCCGTAGAGGTGGAGACCTGCAAGAGACAGGCTGCTCAGTCTGCACAAAACCTCCCTGCCTCAGGAAGCTAAACATAAAAACTAGGGAATGAGAAGTTCTGCAAGCATCCCTTCTTTGACGGGAGGTGTAACTCTCGCTCATGCAAGGCCTGTGCTGAGCTCAATGAGAACATTCACGTGAGCAACTGGTAGTTGTGTGGGTGAGAGTGGGGCAGTCAAATCCTTAACCTGCTTTCTCTTGTTAAGAGATTTATAGTATTTATTGGTTTTCTTAAAACAGCCTCTTTCCTCAGATGAACCGGTCTCCCTACTCATCAGTGGTATTTCCTAATGATGTGCTTTATCCTCCCACAGATTCCTCCATCTCCAGTTGCCCATATCACAGTGAAAGCTGTGGCTGTCACAGGCTCGCCCACACGCAACCACGCTTCTGTGGAAGAGTAAGTCCCTTCCCACCCTCCAGCCATGCCTCTTACCTCTTGTTTCCCAAAGGCAGGGAGAGATTGGTAAAGGATATGCTGATTTTATTATCAGCCATGGCCATTTATACAGCTATCTCAGTGCCCATTACAGCTCTACTTTATCACTAGAAAAAAATCATCCTAATTCAAAATATAAGTATTTTTCCCCTAGGAAGTCTATAATATTTGCCCTAAAATGTAATTATAAAATGTAATTAATTTTAAAAAATTATGTCTTTAAATCTGATTAAGGAACAGCTTGACCACAGTACAAAAACACTCATCAGCAGGGAGTTAACCCAGACATGGATCTGGGTGGGATTTGAGATGCCACCATTGTCTCCTGAGGGACAGTAACTAGCTCAATGTCACAGTGTCCTCGCACTCCATACACTCCTCTCAACCAGTGGAGCTCACCAGTCCTGGGCACCGCCACATGGTCCCTGGAACTTTGGTGGAAGGGCCCAGCTCTCTCCTTGGGCAATCCCCCCGGTCCTTGTTGGGTGGCAATTGCTAGAGAGGATGCACTTAGAGTGGTCCCACTTGTAGTCCGTTCCCTTGTGTGCGTGTTCCCTCTGACACTGAGAGAACAAGGCCACCAAGCTGAGTGGTGGCAGCTGCAGCATCCAAGCCCCCAGACCCACAGAGCCTCTGCTCATTCCAGACTTACCAGTCCCAGGGATGGGCCAGGCATGGATACACCTTTCTAGCCAGGCAGCTCTTGGTTCTGAGTGCCCGGTCACCATCAGCAGGGAAGAAGGGCCGGGGAGAAGCCCTCTGTACACATCTGTGTTTTATTTGTTAGCCACAGGCAGCGCTGGAGGAAGACAACAGAGTATGACCTGGCCCTGCCTCCAGGGGCAGAAGCTTCCCTACCGCTGACAGGAGGCAACCTGTGCGGGACACCCAGCCTCCTGAGGAAGATGTGGATGAAGCACAAGAAGAAGTCAGAGTACCTGGGGGCAACAAACAGTGCCTTTGAGGCGGACTGATAAGGCTCAGCATCACTTGGAAAGGCAGAAGGTCCTTCAGCAGGACAAGGTATTTTTAGGATCCATGAGGGAACAGATGCAGCACAGCTCATCCAGGAAAATTATATCCTCTTCTTACTTGATGCCATTGCCTCAGAACAGTGGGAGAAAGGCTAACTAAGGTAAAAATGGTGAACATGATGCAGCTCAATGGCCTTTCCTTGTTGCATTACACTAAAATCCCAACTATCCCACTAGATTTACATCTTGACACAATGATGCTGAGACTACTGCTGACCCATTCACCATTTTCTATGTCCTGTCTGAATGAGCTCAGACTTGCACAAGAAAAGCCTGCCAAGAGGTTTGTGTATTCCTGCAAGGCAACAGGTTGATTACAGAGTGCCATTAAATCCCAGGGATCTACCACTGCTTGTCGTCTTTCCCCTCTCATATCATGAGATAAAAACCACACCTTGTGATATGCTTGGCTGAATGACACATGATAAACATCTTTTTTCCTTCAGTTTTGATGTTTCAAGTCAGGAGTAAAAGATGCAAAAATTCTAAAACAGTGGGCCAGAACTGAGCAAGTTTGCAAGCATATGTACCAAGTTTTGCTATATGGCAAGTGATTTGTGTTTTAAGGTGTCCTGTCAGATCAAACTATGAGCAACAGGATAACCTCAAGGGATACTTTCTGCTGTAGAACCTGCTTTTAAGTGAAATGCTAGTCAGCAATTTACCCTTTACCCACGTGGCAGAGAATATCACATTAAGTGCACAAAATACTGGGAGGAAGGAAAATTTGTAAATGGTGCAACTAGGTGACTATGTGTGAGATATTTGCATGTAAGAGACCTGTGCTTATGAATAGATGGATTTAATGGAACTTGCTTTAAAAAAATTTCTCCTTTTTTTTTTTTTTTCCCCAATTTAGAAATTCCCGGTCAAGTCCCCTTCAGCTTTTCTCCCAAAAAAGAACAGGACAGTTTTACAAAAAAAGCTTTCACCACTGTTATGGACAATGTTATATTAGTCATGAGCAGTGCTTGCCTTCTGTAAGTGCTCTCCTAGTTATTAAAAAAACCACTGGTTTCCCTAAATACAGAACTTTATATTTAAAGTTGGAGGAGGCGTATCTCCTGTTGTTCATAGTATTGATGGCCTCTAATCTAACTGCCAGTGCACCAAAGCGTAAATTAAAAATAAAGGTCTTACTCTGTGACAGTAGCAGAGGGAAGGAGCTCCCATCTGAAACTTGCTTGCCTGCAGCCAGTGCAGTGAAATGCACTGAGATGCCATCACAGACAGTGCCATGATAGTGAGGGGCAGCTGGCCCTGGTCAGGGGTCACCAGCTCAGGAGTACCAAGGGACCACCTGAATGGGAGGGAAAGGCAGCCAGGTCTTCTGACTTTTGGTTGAGTGGGGTGGAGCAGCACACAGGAAAGGTTTGCAGCTTAACATCCTGAGCAACCAAAGTTCATGGAATGGGAAAACAAATAGAGAAGCCCAATAGCTTTTACACAGAATATGTCCCTGATGGCTCCAAGGAGGGCAGCAGGGAAAACCTGTTTAGGGCTGGACATGGTGGAAGTGGTAGTAGGATGGGGATGGAAGTTCTTACTTTAAAAGGTACTGTGGCTTTTCATACTGCTGGAGCCAGGTCAGTCCAGAGTCTGCCAAGGAGAGAGAAGCACTACACCTTCATGAAATACCTCTGTCAGCCCTCTCGCTCAGCTGTCCATCACTGCTTCAGTCACAGGCTCCTCCTTCAGAGGTGCTCAACTAGTCAGAGGACAACTTTGCACCTAGAAATCACACAGACTCTCCCTCCTCTTTACCAAAAGTAAACGTCCTTCTCTGGTCCAGCAGCCAAACACTGGGATGATCTTCTCTCCTGCTTTTATTTCTTGCTCCTGGGAAAGAAGGAGAACAGAGTTCCTTGTGAACCACGTGCTGGCAGTGGTGACCTGGTATTGACCATGTGTTCTCTGCCCCGGCGTGCAAGAGCAGTGCCGACACCCACTGAATGCTGCACACCCGAACAGCACCAGAGCAGATTTCTCACAGGGACCCAACCCACCTTTAAATTAGGGCCTGCCACACTGACCCTGTGCAATGGTCTGAGCACCCTGACCCTGCCAACGCCAGGTCCTCTATGACTGAACCAAGTTGGAGCCGTGGTCAAGAGTTTCCTGAAACACCTTTTACAAATATCACCAACCACACTTCAGCCCCCTCCTCAGCCCATAGAAATCCTGCCAGAAACCCATATGTGTATTTTTACACATGTAGGTAAACCTAGTAAATTCAATGCTCCCTTGCATAGCAATACATACATTCAAAGAGTAGGGAGAACAGCAATCACTAGGTCCCTTTTTTGGTCCCATTTACTAAACAAAGCAAAAATAAGGATGATGGACAGACACTGGGAAAAGTCCATTTGCTGAATTAGGTGTAATTAAGAGAGTGAGCATTTGTGGTATCTGCCCTTGTAGCTATCATGGCCCATAAAGCACCCAAACACAGTCCAGGACAGCAAGAGTTTTGTCTGTTGAGAAAGTTGCATTGTAGTAGTAGTATTTAATTTGTTAATTAATAGCTTTAAGCAGTATGAGGATGGAGGTGGAGATGGTTAATATTTCTTCTTAATAATTGCTCTATCTTGATATGTGTATTTATATTTTTCTTATTTATTTAATTTATAAGTTGGATCTACAAGAGAAGGAGCCATTTACAAGAAGCATATTTAATTTCCTTGTATTCCAGGGACTGCTGTGGAGATTTTTTGTATTGTAGTAGATATTTATTTTATTGACTAAAAAGTATGTTCTATTCTTAAAAAAAAAAAACAAATAACAAAATAAACAAGTAGCATGTGGTAACAGACAGGTCTCAGACACTTAATAGTTTTTGGGAAGCATTTAGTAGAAAGTAAAGGAGTGCGCATGGTGCTGAAAAAAGGTGAACACCTGATAGCAAAGAACACAAACTTTGTTCTCCACAGCCTGAAAGTGTGTTTGTGAGCAGTTCCAGTATTGCACAGGTGGCAGAACCATTGTTTGTTATCAGATGTGCAGAGAAAAGCCCTGGCACTATCAGCAGTTAGAAATCAGGTTCACCTTTACACACCTGACTTTGAGCACATTCCAGACACGACACTTGCGTCACCTCACTCCCATCAAATAAGAGTGCCAAGAAAGAGACTCCTCAAAGGTAGTTAAGGCTCTGGTAGAGAACAAAACCAATTGCTCCTTGTCTTCATCCTACTAGTTGTCAACAAAGTCACTGAACTTACCTCAAACACAACCCTGCCTTTGGAGAGCCCCTGCTGAACCACAGCCCAACCGGAGCTGGATGGCACAGGACTGCAGGAGCCCAGCCTAGGCAAGATGACTCAGGACTGCAAGTGGAAAGACTTCAGGGTACAAGGAAAGAAAGCATATGGTGTTGGCATGGTGCACCAACTCTTCAGAGACTTCACAGCTCTCCATTAGAGGATGACTTGTTCCCTGCTTGCCACACTGCCCGTACTCACACAGGTCCAGTACAAAGTTGTCATGTTTCTGGTCCTTCCATTACAGACACCACCTATGTTTGGTATGAGCAGCTAGGGAATGTCCTCTCAGTGAGTGTTCACACCACAGGACTTGGCACAGATTTTTTTCCAGGACCTGGCCTCTGCTGGGAACTCATCTGTGAATAGCTGATCTTTAGCTGTGCATTAAAAATACCAGCATGAGTAAGGAAGAGAATGTGGACATGCAATATATTTTCCAGATGAAGCTGTACAGAAAGCTGTGTTGGGTTTACTCCAGCACACCGTCAGAAAAATGTGAAATAGTGATTACAAAAATAAGTGAACTGTACCATTTTTCCACCAAAGCCAGAAGTTGTTAACTGTGCAGTCAAAAGCATCACCTCTGACACTACCAGACACAAGCCTGTTGTCATAATTTATAACATCCGCGAGAAGATGCATTTTTCAGACATGTTTCATGTCAATTTATTATTTTCTGTTCCCCAGAACTAGAGACTGACTAGGGCACCAGCCTGGCAGAAAGAGACTGCAGGATGACAGTCCATCCCACTTATAGTCATTTATAATTAATTTCCCACAAATAAAAAGGTTTCTAATTTCTCCTCACCATTTCAAAACCATCTTTGTGATAGAATTACTCACTAAAATATGCGTAATTACTTTGCATACCACTTTATTTAAATAAACTGTAGTGAATTTAGGCTAAGTTAATATATAAAATAATTTCTACTGATGCATGAAAAAAACCACCCCAGATATGCCACCCACCTTTCTTCCCCTTTTGCTCTCACCTTACAGGTCCTGTAGCAAACAGGGTTGCCAGAAGAGTCAGTCACAGACACATCACTGTTTGAGGGAATACCACACACTTTATACAGAAAGTATTTAAACTCAAACATTGACATCAGCAGAATAATTTTACTTCTGTAAGTTACCCAGTCAGAAAAGTTGAAATATCAGAACTTACACAAAAATTGAAAAAAGTCAGATTTCTCAGATGAGATCCCTGCTAAAAATCTCTACAAACAATACAGATGTCGAATAGACCAATTATTTATGTGAAGTTTTTAAAATCCCAGCTTTAACACCGTAGATGATTCACAAGTGAGCAGCTCAACCCCAGACCTTCGAGGTGAGTAATGATGTTATTCTGGGTAGTCCCAATCTCCTCCTTATGAGTATATCATATACCTCCTATGAGTATATCATCAATGTACTGGTAAACTTTCACTCCCTCTTCTACTGGTATCTTTTCCAATTCTTTTCCCAGCGCATGGTGAGCTAAGGTGGGTGAATGCTTGTACCCCTGAGGAAGCCTAGTGAAGGCATATGGTTGCCTCTGTACACAAAGGCAAACTGATCTCGATCCCCGGGCTGCAATGGCACCATAAAAAACATGTCTTTAATATCAATAGTGGCCATACCCCTGTTCCTGGATGGTCGCTGTGAGCTCACCGATGTTTGGTGCAGCTGCTCTTAAGGGGTCTGTGTCAGCACCAAGGTGGTGGTAGTCTACAGTTCATCTCCATTTGCCATTTGGCTTTTGAACTGGCCACACCAGGGAACTGAAAGCTGAGTGAGTGGGGATAACAATTTTCCAATTTTTCAAGTCCTTTAGGACTGGGGCAATTCCCTCCCAGGCCCCCAAGGGCAGTAGATAGAGTTTGACACTTGTTAGTTTTGAATGGGAAAGATTTGGGGCCATCTGCACCAGTCTAACTTGATGGTTGGTGGTTCCAAACGACCACTGCTGCCCTAGATAGTCATGCCAAGTTCTCCCCTTCAAAAGATCCAGTCCCAGTTAGCTTGAAGGGAAGCCCCCTGTTGCCATGGTAACAGTTATGCTATCCTCTTCTCCCAGTAACATTAGACTAACTGCAGTGGTAGTTACTGGTTGTGACAGCCCTAACACATTCACTGCAAGCAAGGGCTGTTTGGATGGGACAACTCCTCAAGTGATGGCATCTTGTTGAGTCAGGGCTGATATGCGAGCCCCAGCATCCACTAAAAATGTTAGTAATTGGTTTTTGGGTCAGGGAGCTACTGTCAATGGATGTCTCCACATCCATCTTCAGTGAGCTGTCCAACATAAACTGAGCCACCACTCCCCCGCACACCTGAAGGGAGCAGAGCCTCTTGTTTCCCTATTTTGGCGTGTTTAGCACATGTTCTTCCCTGCCTAGGTTGAGTAAAGGGGGTGCACTCAGGATCATACTACATTTCTCTGCCCTTGGTTTCTCAGACATTTTGTCCAGCCATTGTAATACCACCTCTTCTAACTTGCCCAGGGGAGACCATCCATTAGTTTTAGAGATTCCCTTCTGCCAACCTTGTGACGAAATTGCCTCCCATAAGTGGGTTCTCCCACCAAACCTGATTGGTACAGGGAGGAATCCTGTGTGAAATCCTCAGAATAAACAAGGTGGTCCAGATTACGAAGATGCAGGAGCAGCAATGTTGAGGCCCTGCCAGGATCACCTTGGCATGCCTTTTCCAGCCCCAGTGTTTGTGGAGCTGTAGGCTCTTTGACTCTCTCAACCCTAACCCTAACTCTAACCCTACTGGCAGCTTGGCACTGGGCCAGAGGTCCTCACTGCCACAGGTGGCTCAGATTAAAGAATGTGGAGCTGGCAATGGTGGCACCCTGCCCTGATGTCCTTGTAATGCCTTTTCGAGCATCAGTGTCCCTGGAGCTGTAGGCTCTGTAGATCTCTGAAGCCTAAACCTAACCTTCAGGGCATCTTGTCACTGGGGCTGAGGTCCCCATCCCCACAGCTGGTCCAGATTAGAAACATGTAGGAGCAGCAACCTTGGGGTCCTGCCGGAATCGCCTTGGCATGGCTTTTCCAGCACCAGTGTTCCTGGAGTCATAGGCTCTTTCACTCTCTCAACCCTAACCCTAAGCTACATGGTATTCAGAACTTCTTCTAAATGGAAGAACTCTTATTTAAATATAGGGGCACACAAATCACTAATATAAACACTGAAGTGTTTTGAAGGAAAAAAGGAGTGGGATATTTAATTCAGTTAGGTGAAGGCCCAGAAAACCTCAGGAGTTGAGTTCAAAGGGGGACAATTCAGAATGAAATGGAAGCAGTGTGAATGATGTGCCTCTTCTTAAGCCATCAGGCTGGGGTCCCTACTAAAAGAGACATCATATTTAACAACCTTTAATTGATAAGCCCTGTGGAGTAGTGCAGGGCCTCAGAGCTGGCCCAAAGGTGGCAGCTCAGTGCAGACACTTGCTGGCAGCCCCCAGTCCCAGCCAGGTGTTTCACCACATCAGACCTCCTGTCCTGCAGATTCACCTGCCTAACATTTGACTCTGCTTTATTTTAGACTGATATTTTCCTACTGAGCCGTCAGGTTTTGCATAGCAGTGAAACAGCAAGAGCTAGCACACAATCTATTTGTCTGATGCTCCCTTTTTTGGGGAGGATGGGGTTCACTGGACCATAAAGCAGAAGAGACATGCAAAGGCCCCTGCAGCATGCAGAGTTCTTCACCCCTGTCTCTGACGAGGCACTTTTGGGTGAAATGAGCTCCCAGCGTGGCTGATGCTGCAAAACCAAACACTTTTCCTGTGATGTGCCAGCACAAGCAAAGGTGGGCCTTAGGAAAAAACAGCCTCCTCATCAAAGCTGTTGCCTGAGCAACAAGGACCACTGTACATACAGCAAAAATTTCCGAAATGACAGCCCAGTTTGGCAGTGACCTTAAAGATTACCTAGTTCCAAGTCCCTGTCATGGCTAGGGACACCTTCCACTAGCCTAGGTTGCTAAAAACGAGCCTGACTTTGAACTTTTCCAGGGACAGGGCATCCACAACCTCTCTGGGCAACCTGTTCAGTGCCTCACTACACCCACAGTGAAGAATTTCTTCCTAATATCTAATCTAAACCTACCGTATTTCAGTTTAAAGTCATTCCCCATTGTCCTGTCTCTACATGCCCTTGTCAAAAGACCCTCTCCAGCTCTCTTGTAGCTCCCTTTAGGTACTGGAATGCTGCTCTAAGGTCTCCCAGGAGCCTTTGCTTCTCCAGGCTGAGCAGCCCCAACTTTCTCAGCCTCTCTCCCGGTGCTCCAGCCCTCTGAGCATCTTCATTACCTCCTCTGGACTTGCTCCAGCACATCCAAATTTTTCTTATGTTGCAGGGCCCCAGAACTGGACACTACAATCCAGATCGGGTTTCACACTACTTATCTATAACGTACCCTTCTAAATGGTGTTCATCAACATTCAGACTCTTACAATGTCTATTCATTTAGTCTCAATTGCAATACATAAAAATCCAAACCTGGCTAACAATTTTTTAAAATAATTTACAAACAGAACTACCAAGTTATTTAGCTAACAACATATTGAAGTGGGTCATCCCATTGCTGAAGAGACACAAATATTCTAGGGGGGGAAAAAAGGCATAAGAAATAAGCCTCAAATAATTTTCCTCCATGGACAAACCCTTTGACATGGAAACTTCCAGCAGCTGTCATGCTGGGCTTCTGTGCCTCAGTGCACCAGCCACATGCAGCAAAGACAAAGCTGATGCATGGCAGGCAAGGTTGCGAGTGGAGGTTGCTGTCATCCATGCTGGGGTTTTGCAAGAGGACCTTTATTTTGTGACTGTTGCACCCACCTCAGCTGACACCTGACCCATGCACTCTGGCTGTGAGGCTGTTTTGGAGCCAGGCACAAGGCTCTCACCAGACACAGGGTCTCCGTGTGGAAAGCAGAGATGTTCAGTGACTGTGCAGTGCCTCAGGTAATGCCCTTCCTTCTATGACCTCTGCCACCTAAAGAAATGAGACAGTGTGACAGAGGAGTCACCCCAGCTGTGCAAAACAGCTACGGTCTGGTTGCCATCATTCCAGCACCTGTTTTGCCCATGTCAGTCCTCCCTGTGGGTAAGGAGTGGGAAACAGCCATGCAGTCCCTTTCCACAGGCCCTGTGGAGCAGAAGGACTTGGCCCATTCTGCCTTCCTTGTGGCTCACAACATTCCCAGCCATGCCACAGCCAGCCCCCTGTGTCTCCTCATGCCAGGGAGGACGGGTCAGTGCAGTGCTCGCACATCAGTTGTAGCAAACATGTGGAATAGGGTCTTGCCCCATTTGCACACCAGCCATGGCAGCTGGACACATCAAGGGCCTCTCTGCAACCCAGGGTCTCAGCTTCAGCTCCCAGGGCTAACACCTCCCTCCCCTACTGCCAGGCAGGAGACACCTGTGTAATGAAAGCTTAACCAGGGTGATCAGTAGAGATGGAAACCCTCTGAATCCAAGCACTGCGGGGGTCAGCAGTCTCAGCCCCATCAGTAAAGGGCCAGTTAAACCCTTCCTCACCCAGCCCAGTTGCTAAAGCTGGCACCAGCAGCTCTGCACAGATAGCAGTGTAAAGAGGAAGACTGCACGTTACAGCTGATAACAACCTCTGTGCAAAAGCAAGAGAAATGGCTTATTCACACAACTCCTGGTTTTGGCCATGAACAGCTGGCTTTTAGCAGTCTTGCCACTACACAGCAGCCCCCAGCAGGCATCTGGAGTATTCTATGAATTACCAGATCAAACATCACACACTAGCATCGTCACAACACAGAGCATGGCTCTGACACTCAGTCAGCTTCACAGATTTTCTCAGCCTTCAGGTCACCCCACTGGGTTGCCCAGGTCCATAACCAGCTTTTGGGGGTGTACCACCTCTCAGAAACCCTGCAGAGATGTAAGAGGGTTGTGGATGCTCTTCCCAGTGGGTGGGAAATCCCTGCCCTTCCTTTCTGGGTATCCTCTAATGAAGAAGAGAGGCAGGCAACCACCCAGGTGTGCAGAGGTAAATGCTGCTTTACTCAGACACAGGCTCCATCTTCGCATCTCTCTCTGTGTCACCAGCTAACCTGGCTGGCACCATCACCTTCTGACTCATAGCTGCCTGCATTTCTCTCAGGAGAGTGTTGGTATTAACAAGCTTGCAAATTGCTGTTCTGCAGGGCATTTAAAGGCTCAGTAAAAGCAGACATCAACAAAATAAAAATCTACTCCAGCTAATCCAAGTGCCTAAAAATAGAGTACAAAAACTGCTCTGCTGTGATAAACCCACATGTATTTATAAAGTCACAGAATTGTATCACAGCCACTGAGCTGAAAACTTCAACAGTGACTATTAATATAAGATGGGGGAAGGTATGTTTCAAAAGCCAGACAGAACAGGCATAAAGTTGACACACAGCTCCTGATGGCCCATGGACTGCTCAGTTTTCAGCAGTCCACCCGAAACACAAAGCCAGCACATGATGCAGTCATCAAAATGCTGAAGGAGGCTCTGACCAGTCCTAACTTCTCTGACTGTGCCCTGCTGCCATGGAAGCCTTCTCCACAGGCTCAAGGAGGGGGCTCACTTTATGCCAAAGGAGGACACTTGCCTTCGAAAAAGGGACACAGCTGTGCAAACTTCAGCATAGTCTGTGTTTAGTTGCTCACAGTTTTGGACCTGATAGTTTCCATGAGGAGCAATATTTTTCAAGGCAATTTGAACACTTCCTTATTCCAGGATCTGACAAATGCTAAAAAGTCCTCTGCCCTCTAATCTCTTTTATGATGCACCATAATAGACAAACAGATGTTTGGGGTGAAGTTAGAGATGAATGAGATTATGGAGCCAGTTTTATGCAATAGTCAGGTCAGCCATTTACAGCAATCACTTTTGTCCCTAGAAATCATCAGGTCAGCACCAAAACCCCTTTAGTAGTTCTGCCACAGAGGCCACAGCAGAAAGAAAACTCCCAAGTCATCTCCTCAGCATGTAGTTGTGCTCCCAGCTGGAGGGCTGTTAGTTTATTTCAGAGAGAAAGTAACACATGCATGAGGCCTGCAACATCCGTCTGAGACACAGGACACAACAGCTACCTTACGGAGAAACACGTCGCGTGGTCAAGGAGATCTTGCCTCGCGCTTGTTACATAGAGGGCACATGTTGTACAAAACCACCACTGACACACACACTTCCCCTGTGGCTCAACACCTGCTCCCAAACGACAGTGTAGAGGTGTCCTGCTGGGGCACTGAGCCAGGGGACACCTGGCTTTACCCTCTCCCAGCCAGCAACCCTACCACAAACCACCATCACCCACTGCAAAAGTAACTGCTTTATTTCCTTTCATTTCCCATGAGAAAATAGCCCAAAGCCCATCTAATCAGGGCAAATGCACACAACTATTATCCAGGTTCCTGCATCTTGATAACCAGCAAAGGCATGGAGACCTGTCAGATGTCACACACTGGGAAATGAAAGGACTTCTATCACATGATGGTAATAGTACTACGCGAACTCATTCTATCACTGTTCCATAAACATCCAGGATAGCTGGGCACCTTAGGCTGCGCACAGCTGAGTAAGAGGGTGCCTGTCACCACCAACACAGACTGGTTGTGCACTGTGACCCATGGGCAGCACTGCACCTCAGGACACTGGAGTTGCTCATGTACCACATGCTGCAGGGCAGGGACAGCAAGCCAAGAACAGCCCTCATGTCTGCACCCTTGTGAACAGCCAGCTCTGAGTGTCTATGTTCTATTTAGGTGGCACAAACCTCAGCTAGTTCTCAGTGCGTGGTCCATGCATGAAATTCCTCATGGAAAACATTTCACACAGTGCAGTGTGATAAGAAAAATATTTCCACAAATGCTTCAACATCTTCCAGTGCTATAAGGCATCCAGGTGTGGATTTAAACAACTTTAAAAAGTAAAAACTAAATATTTCTGTGTTTCCCCCTGCACAGGCTCCAGGCCAGGTCTGTCAGAGCACCCGTGTGCCCCTGAGCACTGCTGGGACAGACTGAGCAGCAGAGTCAGGGCAGGGCCTGCATCCCTCACCTCCCCGGTTTATTTCAAACCTTTACCAGATTTTCAGAACCAACCTCCTCCTTTCTCACTCAAACCCAAAGAGAGTTTTTAGCATACTGCTGGGTATGAGGTCACAGCAAGGCATCCAGAGTAGGGAACAAGTCTGGCAGCTAACCCAGCAAATGAAGGTCACTGCTATAAAGCTATTGAGGTGTCTGAAGGTCTTTCTTCCCTCCAAGATCTATGCTCCACCTGCTTTGCAGCTGTCATATTGCTTAAGTAAATCAGTAGCCAATAGCTTCATTCATGTTCCATAAAGAGCCAGAAAGATTTTCTTCTGGGGTTATGCACAGAAGAAAAACTGTGGTTCATAAGCATCATGCTACAATGTAGTCACTTCTATCCTGCCATCACACACTTTTGCGAGACAAAAAATTGCAACAAACTCTGCCTGAAAATATTCTCTCCACAGTCATTAGACATACAAACATCTCCCAAATGACCTCTCAGATTTTAAATTTAAAATTAAATAAAATTTTAAAAATTCAATTAAAAAAATAAAAATAAAGCCTAATGGGGAAAAAGTTACCAGGGTATAATGGCAAGTGCTTTGGTCCAGCCACTACCTGAACTTTACAGCTGCATGCATGTGGGTTCAACTCCAAACTTCATGACATCTAATGTCAGCAATCAGTAGACACACAGACGTGCTGGCACTCTAGGTGGTCCTGCTCACTTAGCTCTACATATTTCAACTAAATCAGCATTATCTTTTTCTCCCATCCTGCCATAGTCAGACCTTGTACAATCATGGTGAATTTTTTCAACATTTTTAATTATTTGCATTTTTGACTGTTTAAGCAGAGCTGGCTCCAAGCACCTTTGCAGAACATGCCTTTGCTGTGAATGCAAGCAGTCTCTAGCAATAGAGTTTAAAGGACATAGAAGGATGAGGTAGACAAGGATTGCTGCTGACAGCCAGACCCAGTGCTTTTCCACCTGCAGAGCTGAGCTGCTATGGGGCAGGGAGGCAGGCTGGAACTGGGGTGCTCACACCTCCCTTGTCACAGAGCCTGGCACTGAACCACGGGAAGATGAACAGGATTAGAGGCTGCAGGTGCTCCTTCCCTGAAATTGCTCTTACAACCACTAATTCTCTTCAGGGCAATATTTCTCTTACCTTGCTGTTACCTGCTCATTTAAAGCTGGAAAGAAGAGGAATGTGCATGCTTACTCCTGCCTCCCCCAAGGGCAAGGAACAAAATGCTAACCCATACAGGGCCAGGCTGGGTTATAAACACAGATGCTGATGACTCCTGGGCCAATATTTACCAGCAGGAAACCTTACAGAATCACAGAATACACTGAGTTGAAAGGGCTCCACAAGGATCATTGAGTCCAACTTTCAGCCCTGCACAGGACCATCCATAAAACTGCTGACAGTGTCTGTTATGAGCTGAACTGAGGCTCTGGACCTAAAAGCTCTAATGAACATGATTTCCAGAGGATTCAAATTCTGCAGCTATTTACAGACACATGGTTGAGGGCCGTTCACTGTAAGCATGAGATGGGAGGACCTCAGGTGAAGGGAAATTCCACTTGACATGTTGTTTGTACCCATCTTTGCTCCTGAGCCGTTGCTGTGGGAGGGAGCCAGATGCCACACGTTGTTCACCAAAGTCCTCAGGAGCTCTGCAAGGAGAGAGGCATCTGCTTCCAGCCAGCCCTGGCTCTCCTCTCTGGGGCCAGGACCAATGGAGTCCCTTTGCCTGCTCAGACTTTTGCTGCCTCCACTGCAGCCTGAAAAGGGCGACCTCGGGTGACCCAGACCATGTTTGCCATTTTTCTCCAGCCAGCCAGACAAAAGCAATGGAAGATTTAATATGTTTTGCACATTTGCCCAATGCAATTAGCAACAGGCTCTTAGCCGAGGGGCTGCATTGTCACACTCAGCTGGAGCCAGCTAAGCTGATTTGTCCGTGTTCGCAAAACTCCCCTTTCACAGGCCAATGACTACAGTCAAAGGACAAACCGATGAGGTCCCATGTTGGCCCCAGCTGCCAAAAGGTCCACCCCCTCCACCTGGCCCTACAGGGAGACTGGAAATTTCTTGGTCACTGTTGGGCAACCAGGTCCACGCTGCAGGAGCTTTCAGGCTCTCTCATTCTCCTGTTCTGCACTGGAAGTCTTCTGCCCCAGATTGGCTGGCCAAGTGGATAAAACACCCGTGCCAGCACTGTGGGCCAGTATTTGCAAACTACACGATGTACAAACACAAGCATAACCACCACTTATTGTTGGCCCAGGGGAAAATGCTTGCACTCTGCAGCACTCACCACAAGGCACAAAAGGAGCATCAGCTCAGCAAACACAGGATGCTCCACACCCACCCAGTCACTGGAAGTTTGCTAAAGGAGATGCTGTATTAACAATAATAACAACAACAAAAAAAAAAAAAAAGAAAAAGAAAAGAAAAAAAGAAAGGGGGGGGGGGGGGGGGAGGGAGGCAGGGGAAAGAAAAGAAAAAGCTAAGAAAAAGCTCTCCTCTTCCCGCCAAAAATTATGCAGCAGCAGGTCCACAGAGTGTCTGCCAGATGACCCGCTTGTCACACTCATAATTGCTTCCCATCTGGTGTCTGGAGCACACAAAGCCTGGCCGTTTGCCAGCGCAGGACGACGCACAAACTGGCCTACTTCTGGTGACACGGGCCCTCCAGACACCGCTGATCTCCTGTTTCCGTATGGCTGAGGAGAACGTGGCATTCATTTGTAAATTGCCGGCGGCTGATTTATCCGGCTATTCGGCCCCGCTCAGCCCAGCTCGCGCTTCCCCTTCGCTGAGCAGTGCAGCCCCAGCCTCGGCGCCGGGGCGAGTCCTCTCGGACACCGAGTTGCCACAAGCACACACTTGCCAGCGTGAGAGGTACGCAACAAGGACGCTGTCCGCCCGCACACCGCTCAGCTTTGAGATGAGCGCAAGCCGACTCATCCCTACGCGTACATGGAAGCACATCCTCAGCTGCTCCGATGTACAAAGCTGATTCCTTTTCCAAACTCTTTCCACCTAACGTGTATGCATAGCTCGTGCTGTTGTCGTGGTTTGAAGCCGGCCACAGCTGTTCAGACAGTTCCTACAAAGACGTCTGAGATACTTTGCATCACTGCTTATGAGAAGTCCTTCAATAAGCACTTTTCCCCGAGTTTTCTTTGTCTGCTCTACCAGTATGTCCTATTGATAATTTTTGAATTATTTTTTATTTAATGCCTACTGGTGTAAGAACTTGATGCCCTCAGAAAGCTGAGCAAATATTCCTCGATCTATGTGACAGACCATTACAAAGCAGAGTGCACAACACTTTAAGGGGTGCTCTGAAACTCTGATGGTTGTGCAACCACCAAACATCACTTTTACAAGGAGTAACTATGACCAAGTAACTGGCCAACGGTGGGCAAGGAAGTAAATGCTAACTAAGCAGAATTCTCTCGCCCCAAAAGAGAAAAGCACCCCTTCCCCTCAGACCATGACACGGGACAGTCACACATGTCCATCACTGCCAGCCAATACACAGCCCATTTCCATCTTGCTTGCACTAAGGCCATTAACATCCATTCTCTCATAATCAGGGGGTGTGATGACACAGGAAATCAGAAGTCAGGTAAATAATCCAGAGGAGTCTAAAAATAAATCCAAATTAGAACCCAAAATTTCTGTAAAACATAGTAGCAGATAGACAGAACTCCCATTGCAATAGCAACTGCATCACTGAGGTGATTACAGCCCAACAGTGGGCACTGTCAGAGGGCTCCTTTCAGTTCTGTACCTCATAAAAAACACACACAGCAATGAAGCAGAAGAGAAAATGAAATTAAAGAAGAAAACCACACCACCAACACAAGCTGAAACTGAAGAATGCCATATTCCACATCTCTTACTCCAGATGCAGAGAAGCTGCACGACTGCAGTTTCTTCATTAAGGTGATAGTGGGTATGAGCATTTGGATTTTTACTTCATACAAAAATGTAAGATTGTGTATAAATGTCCAAAGCTTACCTGTTCTTCCAACACATCATGCTAGCAGAACTACAAGGATCCCATTGTTCCCTTCAGCTGCAGGGCAAGAATCCAACCCAGTCGAGGGATCAGCTGGCTGTCTCCAGGGGAAGCCACACAGATCAGTATGCTGCAGCTTCAAGAGGGACCAATCTTTTGGCTCTGCTGGCACAGAAACAGTAATCCACAGCTTCCTCATGAAAGTAAGCATTTAAGCCCATAAAGCTTCAGCTTATCCAATGTCAAGGAAACTTATGAAAAAAATTAAATGAAGTCTAGCGTTAGAAGACATCAGTGTATATTTTCTGCCTAGGTAATGAACCATATCAGAGTATTCATCACAAAACCAAATGCAAGAATCAACTTCAGTTTCAAAATTTTTGTTGTTGGCATTGTGTCTTGGTCATAGGTATGGTGCAACCTTGGTCCATTAATATTCAGTGTTAAAACCCTTATTTCACAATGCTTGATTCACTCAAGGTATTCGATCAGTTTTAGTTTGGTGCAAATCTAGTAGCGTTATTCTCATGTAAAATCTGAGTAACAGCAGTAGGAACTGGAATTATTCTCACCAATCAATTCCTTAAAGACCACTTCTTCCAAGTAAAAGGCAGACCCATAAGAAAAGCTTCCAGTTTTCATATAATAAAACTTAGGATTGTAGTCCTGCCAAACCTGCCTTGCTGGCTGTCCATCTGCTCTACTTTGTTTCACTGAGGAAAGTCAATATAGAAAAATTAATTTCCTGCATCATTGGACTTTGCTTTCCTTTACCTACACTTCACCCCCATTTCAGACAACAGCAGCCAGCCACGACACAAACAAAAGCCACCTCACTCGTCCCAAGTGATGGAAAACTTCACACTTGCAAACAAACATGAGCAGGTTTGCAGGTTACTCATATAGTGGCCTGGCTACAACAGCTAAAGCCCCTGTAACAGTCAAGAGTTTGCTCATACAGCTTAAAGCTAGATGATACAAACTACCAGGACCTATTTCTGAAGAAATGGCTCATGTTAGTCCCTCTTGTCCCTTTCCTTCAACAGATTACCTTAATTGTCATTTATATTGTCACAAAACTGGGAAAGGAAATCAAAATTTTGCATTGAATGCCCATGTTTCTATCAAAATAACAGTGTTCAAGTCTTACACTAACTCAGATTAATACATGTTTGTGAGAACTACTTAGGAGAGGAAAAAAAATAAAATCACACTGCACAACTTACACTTGCATTTACCTCCCAAGACTCAGGCACACATACTAAAATACTTCTACCCTACAAATGAAAGGAATGTAACTAAAGCTTTACACAGTCAGCATTCATTCCTCAAATTGTCTTCTATACATAAAAATCTGTGTTACAGCTTTGAGAGACAAATATAAACTGATAATCAGATACAAGTAGGCTTACATGCAGGTTGGATTGAAGTAGGTATTGCCAAGGGACTCCAACCTGCTGCGTAACCCACTGATTCCCATGTCTGCTGCCTCTGCCCAGTTCAGAGAACACAGGTCTCTTGCAGTTCCACAGGCACACATACATGTTGCTTTAACGAGCACTGTGTGTTACAGTTTTCAAACAAAAGACACTTACAGTAACCTGGTACATAGATGCTTTATTTCTGACATTAACGCAGTCTGTATTGTGAGATTCTCTTACATAAAAGAAAAGTTTGTAGTACAACAAAAACTAAGATAAACAAGGCATTTGTTGCACATTATGTCAAACCTTAGAACAAAAATATGGTGTAATATGTATTTAGGTTTCATGCAAGTTTGGCTGCTGCATGTACAATTTACCTATAAACTGAAAGAAATGCAAATGCACACAACATTCAAAAAGTAATAAGATGCCTGACACATGAAAGATTAAAACCTTCCTGCTAAAGCAACAAAGTAGGAGTTAACTAAACGATCCAACCAATAACAACACAAATTATACTACTTACCATAAATCTATGCTTAAACTTGGTATAGGTAGTTTTGATGATACCATTTCTACTTCAATATACCAGCCAGATTCTAGATAGTCATTCTGTCTTAATGTCTGATTTCATTTTTTGTGAATTAAATGCTGTCTCCAGAGTTACATGTTGCTGTTAAATCTGTTCTGGTAATGCACACCTAAATCTAGTATTGCCAAGAATGCCAATTGGCTCCTCTAAATTTTGCTAGGTGAGGAGTAATCCTGGCATGATGGGCCTTTTCTGATCCCTTGCTTATAATAAGATTCCCGCCCCCCCTTAAAATTTTGATGTGAATTAAAAATTGCTAAAAATGTTTGTGCCTACTACTATCAGAGCCAATATCAAAAAGCTCATAAAAACAAGGATTGTATAAGCTCTGAGATGCTTAAAAAAAGTTTAAGAACCCATTACCTTCCTTGTGCCACTCATCACATGTTAAAATTCTCCATTAATTAATTCTTCTCTACCATCTTTGATATTAAAGTGTTAGGAACACTTTCCACACCCTGCATAGTACTGGTTGATCTCATAAAGTTAACTAGAGAACCTGACATCATGTAATTTTACATACAGTGCATATGATGCTCGCTCTTTCCATCTCTCATAGCAGCAAGCCGATTCTGCCACGATCTGTAGCAGCACACCCGGGAGTGGAGAGGAAGAGTGTTTGAATTATAAATAACTAAAACTACAGTGTACAATTCTATTTACCTGTCAGTATCTGTTGAGAGCACTCCATTATAACTTGCTCGAAATTAACTACATAAAAACCTCTACAACAAAAGCAAACCAAAACATTCCTTCAAAACCAAAAATAAAGACATAAAATAAGTGCAAATACCTAAAATAGGCAACTAAAGCAAGTGTTGTGACCTGTATACCTTTAAATAAGGACAAAGATTTTTCATAAATAAAAGAATGTTCTCTTTGCTCTTCAAACATTTAGTCAGTATATAATGGTCAAAGTTAAGTGCAGATACAATTGTTTTGAGATCCAAGGTGCCAAGTTTCTTTAAAAAAAAAAAAAAAAGAATAAAATATATATATTGAAAATGCATTAGTTTTTAGTTCCTATGCAGGACAAAGTACTCCTCGGTCTCATATAAGACCCCACCATTTCTTTCTAAATATATTTAAACAAAGTACAGGAACAGTTGCTGTACAATACAGGAATACCTTGTAATTATGTTGTAGACCAACATGATTTTAGGGCTATAGTGCAATCTTTATGTAGATGTAACATACAGTATAGATTTTTACACTTCACCACTGTAATTCTTCTGCTATTTCATATATTTTAAACTTGTCCTTTTTTCATTTTAGCTGTTTTAACAGGAAACAACATTGGCCTCTAGACAACCTGCATACATATAAATATCTACATTTAAGCTTTGAAATGGAAATAAATTATAAAAACAGACTCCTTTCCAATTTACAAAATTTTCCTTGTTCCTACATACTGTACAATACATTCAACAATCATCTCATTTTGAGATTTATGAAGAAAATACTGATGCTTTACACTAAACTTAATTCACCCCCCTCTGCCTACTTCTAGTACCATTTGCAAATAAATATATTTAACACTGTAGTTAATTTCATTGTTTTGCAGCATACCAAAAAAATTAGTAGTGCAACTTTCTATCCTTCCTTTGTACTCCTTTCCATTGTGTTTCTTTATATACTAGAAATATGCTACATAAGCAAAAGCACATTCAGTCATGTATGTTGCTCGTTTGGAAACCAGTAACAACCTATGAACCTACTCTATATTGAAAATGCTCTAACAGATAAAAAAAGCGATGCAAGTCAAAAGAATAAATATGAAAAATAGACCTAAAAACTGTATGTTGTCAGTACTGTAATGTATTTTACCCTTCTTTATATTATAGGGGGTTACTTTTTTAATATTTAAAAAATTCACTGCAGAACTGTTTGCGGTATCCCTTCGTAAAGAATGTAAGAGCTTCATGTCTGTTCTTTGTCAGTCAAAAGAAGAAAGGAAGCTTTAAGGTAGCTTTAAGGTTTCCCTTGGCAGACTCTCTCAAAGTAAAGATTTAATTCCCAAGTATCGCACGGGAATGGCCTTCAGCATTGTTTCAGTTTCAATGGAAAGAGATGGTTGTCAGCTGCAGTGACCATCACAGTATCAGAGACCTTGAACTGCTGTTGGTAGCTGTGTATGTGCTCAGATACCTTCTTGCTTGCTCAGTCATGATAAGCTGGTCTTCCGTTTTTCCATAAACAACTGCCTCCCAGTCACGATTTGGCTGCATAAAATAAAATTCTGTTAAAAAGGTTCATTTAACAAATTAAATACTTCAGCAATTCTCATACAATGTTTCAGAGTAATAATAAGTTATTAAAGCCTAGCAATAGTATACTTTACTGAGAGGATCCAGTTCTACAGTACAATACCTAAAACCTGTGACAAAGCTTCCTCTCCACCCTTAATCCAGCTCCCAAGCAGTGCATCTGGGTTATGCTTCAAGTTCTAACACACAAAATGAAAAACACTCTTCAATAGTCTAACTAGTTCAAAATTAATACATAAAACGGAAGCTAATTAAGTTCTCTTCTCTTTGAATATCTTCCTCTTTAAATGTGCTAAGTTCAGCAGGCAGAAAAACACATTACTGACAGCTGTCTGGAGACACCAAGGAAGATAAAATAATTTGGCAGCTGAAAAAGAAGATTGTGAAGAACTTTACTGAACCAAGTGGCAGCCATGGAAGAACGGTCAGATTTTTGGGGAATATATAGGAAATGGCAAAGGAATTAGGAATAAAAATGATGAATGGAATAATTAAGCTACTAGTCCTGCTTTTTCCATGAAGCAAAGACTACACCTTCACATGATGTACTGAACCTCGAGCTGATTCGTTTCAGCTCCAAATTGGACCTGGCACAGGCTGGTTGTAGCATGATGAACAATGCAAGATCCTCTCCCTCCCACATCGAGCTAGAAACTGATCCAAAGGATCAGTTCTGCATATAGATTCACAAAGAAAATTATCTATATGAGTTTCTCTGTAAATTTAGCAGAACTTGATTCATGAAAGGGACTTAGGGTTAGAGAGGCCACAAAACTGAGAGGGAATTTCTCTGGGGAAAGAGAAAAAAGAAAAAAGATGGTTCAATGAAAATATTTGTGAGTATACTATAACTCAGCTCCCCTTTTAAGTATTCCAAACACCATACTTCTGGGCCAGATAGATGTATTTACCTTAGCTGCAATTCACAGCGAAAGAAATTTTTCTTTTTTTTTTTTTTTAATTTTAATATCACAATTAAATGAACTTTGTTCTTCCTTCTCATAAGAAAAGATCAGAAAGTAATAGTGTTGTCTCTGTACTTGAAAACACCATTGTTAAAGCAATTAAGTAGAATATGGAAGATCAGGCTCCAGGTATCCTGCCTTTTTTTTTAATTTATTTTTTCATTAATACAGAGCTGTAGATATTCTAAGAAGACAAAAAAAACTTTATACATTAACTCCCTATGGGACAAACTGGAATTGGTACAAAGTAGGTCAAAGAATCTCTTCTTAAAGCTGGTGGTCAGGGACCTACACAGAGGAAAAACTAGGTTCCATGGTTTTACCAGTATGGAAAATATATGGATGTACAAGAACAGGGCCGTAACAAGAACAGTTACCAAACAGAACCCATGGATGAACTCTGCTTTAATGAAGCCCACTAGGCTTATTATGAAGAGTAAGCACCAGAGAAATTTGAGAAACTAAAGTCCTAAAGAAGTTTAGTTTGCACCAGGCCAAGTTTTCTAACTCCTAGTCTTGGGCACCCAGACCTGTTTTGCAGGTCTTCCCTACCCTGTTTTTGTTCCCCCACATCTAAATCTTAGTGAAACATCAGTTTGTTTCACTGAAACAAAGTGTGAAACATCAGGGTTGTATTTAAGGAACTTAGCTATGAAAAACACTTCGCAGACAAATGACCAACTTACAAGAAATAAGGATCATGGAAACACTGACTGAAACTGGATCACTGATTTCAACAATTCTAGACATTAGCGCAAGACAGAAACAAAACAACACAAAATTTCTTTATTAACCCACTAACAGAACTAACAGAATTCTTTGCATCCAGACCTGAAGAGCTTTCTCCATTTTGACATTTTTTGTAGCACATGCATTCAGTTTCTTCTTAATTACTGCATTTGCTTTGTTTGCTGTATTTGTATCCTGTTTTTCTGATGTCAGGTTACATCTGTTGTCCTGTATTTCCAACAATGGTGTCATTAATAAAGATGTGGTATATGCATTTTTTGACTATTGACAAAAAAGAGGGTAGGGAACAGGAATAATAATTAGTAATTAATACAAAAAGACTTCAACAGCTGTGTTCAGAGAAGCCAAAATGTAAACAAAGCAAATACTATCAGAAAGACCCTAGGAAAGAATCTGAAAAGAAAATGTAATGAGCCATATATGAAGAACTAGCCTGGTCCATACTGGAATCCACAGTCAATACTAAGCATAGTACAACAAGCAGCTGCTAGCATGGTTTAGGCATCACTGTGTAGACAGTTTCTTTACTCTAAAGCCACACTACTCTGATAACATTTTGTTAAGAACAAGATTTGATAAAGTGGTAACTACAGAACAGTTTTAAAGAAAAAAGCTTGTAATTCACTTCTAGGACAACCCTCATGAAAGTAAGGAAAAGGAGACTAGAGTCAAAAAAGTAAGATCACATCAGTTTCAGTGGGAGGAACTGCTTTAAGAACTGAAATAAGCACTGGATGGATCACTCCAGAAGAATTTTATATATTGGTAATGTCTATGGAAATAAAAAGAAATTAATCCAGCTTCAGTATACGAAAGTGCAAGACATATATATGTCAACTTTAAAGACCAAAAATTAGATGACAGTAACAGTGGCATAAGTAGTTGCATTCTTACAAAAACACCCCATTAAACCACCTTTAAATATTTATTCTACCTCAGACCTTATTCCTAAATTATCATCATATGGACACACAATTTCTACCTCAGGATTGGTATATTCTTCATTTTTAAATAAGATACTACACTATCTCTCTTGCTAGGAGTCAATGTTCCTGTTGCACCAGCATTTCTCATGAAAATGACGGAAAATCAACTTTTCCCCAGTCCCCTGCCTTTAACAGACCACAACGTCATGGTGCATCTTAAGCTAGACATCAGCGATACACAATATACCGTGCCTTAGCAAGATATTACTAAGAGAACACCAGGCATTTTCGTTATGACTGGAATGGCTGCAGCACCGCTGCTCCTCACAAGAGATGTTCTTGGGGAAGCTGGCAATTCCCACTAGGTGGCAGAGCACCCAATACCCAACAGGCAGATCCCAAGGCTTGGCACAGTCTAAGAGGCACTTCAGAAGGGAATTTGGAGAACCAGCTAGAAAGGAGCATGACTTAAGCGCCTTACACAGTCTTTAAAAAAAGACCTTGGCTCCTACATTCTGAATATAGCCTTAAACCTAATCAAGAAGCACAGACATTTACTCTTTAAGAATTGAACACATACACGCATTAAGAACTCATTAGAACAAAGTTTTCCTACAAGACTAAAGAATAAGCTATGCAATTATTCAACTGGAAAAACACCGAGCTGCTTTTTAAAGGACAGAGGGACCAAAAGAGCCCCATATCCGATTTCTCAATGTCTTGGTTATTGAGGCAGAAGTATTAAAATTCCTTTAGGCAGAGGGAGCACACAAACTTCATCTTTTACATGCTTGATATTCCTTAAAGTATTCCCCTACTATGCGAAGCAGGAGAAACTTGCTGCCTAACATGCAATTACGTATTTTCAGAACACATCTGCAAGACTGTCAAGCATGCATAGCACAAGAGCAAATGTCATCTTCCTGGTATATTACAGAGAGCTTCAGCATGCTGTGTATGTTAAAGTTTACAGGTAACCAGCATGGAAACAGCTTTGCTACAAACCTGTAAAGCATTCACATTATTTTACCTACTCTGAAGGACTGAAAGGAAAAATTCATGCATGAATTCAAGCCCAATGCTCACCTATTTCTTAAGTACATAAAATAGCATTTCAAACTGAAGGTATTTTTTTTTCACTGTCTAGATGCATTAATCTAGCAGCTTCAATCCAAAAGTTTATTATAGTTGACAGAAGACACACAGTTCCATATTAATATTGCTGCCAGTGATGCTCTTCAGTTAGCTTCATTTCATTCTTACCTGTACATCTAAACTATTATCTTCTGTTAAGCGCTGGGCCCCAACCTCTTCTTTTTCCTGTGAATCTAGGACCAGTGATTTTCTGACTTTTTTAGAAAAGTTGTGCTGAAAGAAACATTTTGCAGAGAAAAATTGTAAAATATAATGTAAAAGCAGTTATTCCCTATTTGAAATTACTACTGTCATATTACCTCCTGCTTGCAGTTTTTATACAAAGTGTCATCTTCCTCCTTGGGAAATATATCTGTTCCAGTTTCCTCTTTCAAAACTTCCCTAATGTCTTCCTCCGAGAAGGCAAGTGGTTGTGACTAAATGTTAATTAAAATTGAAGAAGAAAACACATGAAGTCTATTAGTTGCCAGTTCCTACCATATTCTACTTTCAGCTAATGTAGGCCAGAAGAGGGATCTTGCAAAACATAGCAAGAAAGGACCTAAGCTACTGTAGTTAAAAAACCACAGGGCTACATTTCAAAGCTATGAAGATTTTTTTAAGTTCATTTTACTCCACATTATTTCTAGCCAGATAAAACATATACATGCACACAGTGCTTCAAAAATGCAAGGTAGCATTGAAGACAAACTACTTGTTTGCACTTATTAGTAATGGTTATCCACTGATGGAATAATTTATATACACTAAATACCTACAAAAACACATATGTGTATATATACATGCATAAAAACATACTAAAAAACTGTGCTAGAAATGTATAACTGTTGTTATGAAAAGAATTTACATCAATTTTAACACAAATCTTTGAATAAGACATTGATAGCCCTAAGTACAGTACAGAATTTCACAGAAGCCATACAGATGGCTCCTTTGTGTACCAACAGGAGAAGAATTCCCTTAAGCCCTCAAAATTTGATTTTGAACAGGAGGTTAATAGTGGACAGAAACAGGAATGCCAAACCACTCCATTTGCATAGTGAGGGACTGTGAATCTATAGGGTAACACAGATGGTGCCAAGCCCCGTGGCAAAGTCTGAGCTACCTTCTGTGTTTGCAGAAAAGAAGTAGTCAATATATATTGGCTGGAATTTTTTCAGAACTTGAAAAGCATATGTCTACTGAATTCCAAAAGTTATTATGCATTAACATACCTTAGCTAGGCTAGGAAGAGAACAAAAATTGAATTCATTTGGAACAAACTAACAAAAAAGGTAACATTATCCATAGTCAACACAACCAAAAAAAAAAAAAAAAAAAAAAGTCTGTGACAGCCAGAAGAATCAGAGGATCATGAACTGCTATACTAAAATTTTGGGGTTTCAGATGAAGACTGCTAACATCACTCAAGATTATCACACTGTGGTAAACACCTAATTTCAGTCCTAGTGCTGTAGAAGAACCAAAACCAAAGAACAACTCAGCTCTCACATAGTCCAGAGGATTCAAAGATAATGCAGGTTTTCAAGTGAAATGTGAAAGTTGTTTAAAATAATGAGGTCAGTCAAACTCATGTACAGCAGCTTGCTCTTACTAAGTTACCCAGCTGGAGAACCCACACCCATTCATTGTCCGACTTACAATTTTTCTTTTGAAAAAACAGAAACCCTAAAGTATTAAAATCACAGGCAATTATGTAACCACCTCGTAAGAGATACAGTGTTAGCAAGGCTAGGTAAATTTAAAACAACTCACAAACATGAAACTGATGCATTTAAGATTACTGTGGATCAAATGATTATATGCACCAAATTACTGTTCAAGAAGATAATGCCTCCATACTACACAAGGCTAACAACCAAATCCAAAGCGTTTTTGATTCACGTTCTAGTTGTTCTCTAGGATAAGAAAATGCTTTCTAGGATCACAAGGAGGCTTACAGTACCTCAAAACCAAGAGGACATTTAGACTTCAACAAAGAAGAAAAGAAACAGTATCATCACATACCATAAGTCTGAGGGGACCATACTTTTTTTCCTGAGCAGCCAAAGCATTTTTAAAGGGAGTTGGTGTCCTTGGTGTTGAACCCAAAAGAGATCTTCTCATTGTGGGAGTTCTAAAACTATTCAAGCATATAAAAGCATTCATATACACATTTTAATATTTTATCATCAGCAATGTAATTAAATTAATCTAAGAAACATTTTAAAGTACTTTAATTTACACAACAGGTATCAGCACCATGAACCTGAAAAGTACTGAGATAACTATAGCATTACCCCACATGTATTAAACTTTAATTTAGTAACACCACCAGATGTTTAATGTAATAAACCTACCCCACATTTTCCTTTTGATCTTGTGGTGTCATTTCCTTGTGTAGAGGAGTCGTAATAAGAACTTTCTGCCCACAGATTGGAGTCGATGTAAATGCAGGATTTTCAAAGTTAAATTGTTCATTTCCAGAGCAAGTGTTGAAAAACTAAGCACAAGGGGGGGGGGGGGGGAAAGCAACCTTACAGAACAAAATTTCACCACTGTGCTGAACAGCAAAGACCCCCGAATTATATACACATATCTGAAAGACTTTTACTGACAAACCCCAGTACTCTATTCTTGACTTACACTTATTGCTGAAACCTTGATTTTCTTCTTAAAATCCCTACTACTTACTTAAGTCACAGAGACAAAAGGTCTCTATCAACAATTATTCGCATGAGAAAGTGTGAGCTGAGACACAGGTTGTCACTGCTGCTGCCACCCTCCCCATCAGTCTTCAAAACAGAGGCTGTTTAATGATTTATTTTTAAGATACTTATTACTCTTATGCAGATGCTGTAAGAAGTTATTTTGACATATTTATTTAGGCTACAACGTACTTCTAGGGAAGAAACTACTTATAATTTATAACCCACCCACTACAGTCTTCACATTTAGCCATATTTAAAATGCACTCACCTGTGATGGAGAAAATGGTAGTGTTTTCACTGGCGTCCGCTTGAGTGCAACATTGACGGCATCGTTACACAGGCCATCGTTCAGATCAGTCACCGGGGACTGCCCAACACGCAATCTCTTCTTCTTTCTCAGGATAGCAGGTGGATTGCTGAACTTACCTAAGTTTGAGGCTGTTGAAAAAACTGTTTCCTCATCCCCACTGATGCTGCTGTGGTTTTTGCCATCAAGCATAATACCGACATTATACTGGCACTCAGCAGCCCCTTCACTGTGTTGAAGCCGCATTAGTTTTACTGGAGCCGGCTTGACAGGGGATACAACAGCTTCTGAAAGCTCAAAACAGGTATCACTCCACGCTACCGGATCCTATGAGGCAAGATGCAAAACACAGGCAGGCTTATCCAAGATTACTTCACAATGTCCAAGATAATCTATCAGCCCTCTAGCTCCACAAGCCATATATTCTTCCCAAATTATTCTCCCCGTGTCTTTCATACAATCATAAAATACTGAATATTTTAAAACAAAATTGTTTTTAAAAAGGCAATAAATCACTTGATAAGGTGGAAATTATAGACAAATACAAAATAAGGCAATTTTAACAGTACTTTACACATATTGTGTAAATTGTCATTCCTAATTAAACACTTCTTTTTAAGAAGGAATACAAACTTACAATTTCCATAAGGTCTAGTGTCTCTGCAAATTCTGGAATGGTTTGTAGAGGTGTTAACATTCTGTTTGCTTCTACACCCAAATACTTAGGTGGTGAATTCTGCTGAACAGGTGTGATGCGGGTCTCGTCCATGCTGTAGAAATCACTTGTTTGTTCCTCAAGGCTACTTAGTGTATTAGGCATACAATCCTCCATGATAAAATTTCCAGACCAACAAGACAAGCTTCCAGCTTGCTAAAAAGTTATGAAGAAACATGTTAATTTTATTCAACTTAGAGGTTGAAAAGAGTCAATTACGTCACTGCAGGGTGGAAAAAAAAAGTAGTGTGTGGAAAGACTAAGCATAACTATTAATTTTGGCATTTTTAAATACCAATTATCTGTTTCAATTAATGCAGTTAGTCTTCTCTTTACATTAACATACTCAACATTCTCAAATTGCGTAAGATTTTTATCTTACCTCACATTCATATCTTATACACACTCATAACTTAGGTAATTATGGGCTGTATTGGAAGCCATCTCTGATGCAAGTTTCCTGCGTACCTGAACACCAATATATTATGAAGTCATCTTCAATACAGAACATAGGTAAATTTTAAGATTAGAAAATGTTTCTAGAGCGTGAAATACTAGTTGTTTGATCTGGGTTTTTTTAATGCAGATTTTGCATTAATAGTTTAGTAAACTTCTAAAAGGCTATTCCATTTCAGTAGCCTGCTTAGTACCCAAGAAACAAATTTTAATTTTCACTGGAAATCTAGAAGCAAACCAGATTCTACTAGATAAGTAGAACACTGCACTGTTTCAAAAAAATGCCAGGAATAACTGCACCACATAAAATCTCAAGTTCACCTGTATTCTAAACTAGGGATCAATATGGTTGGGTTAGTTAGGTGTCTGATGTGCAAAGCTCTCTGAGGAAGTCAGTGACTGTCATCTGCAAGTTACCCTAATTCTACAGAATTAGGGAAATTCCACTGAATTTAAACACAATTTGTGTGCAGTGCATATTTATTTACTGTTCATCATGTCCAAATGTGGATATTAAGTATTGCAAGCACTCACACTGAAGTTTGAGGAAAATATAATCTACAGGACATTTCAAAATCAAATGGGGCAAAACCTATGTATTTTTCACCTTTCTCTACTGAGCAGATGATCAATATTACTGATCTATAAAACTGAATGGCAGTGATATAAAATGTGTTACATCTTCAAGAGGATTAAAATACTGGGTGTTAGGAACTGCCAAATTGCTGGTCTTATTTCTGCTGCCTTCACAGTTTAGAAAACTGCACTAAAAATAAGTTCTCTCAGCTCTAATACATAGATTTTTGTTTTACAATGCAACAGCCATAGGTTTGATTTTAGACGGTCGGGTGAAAAAAATACCACACTAAACCAAACAACCGTTACTGAATTTCTGAGGATTAACCTCAGTAATGCATATTCAAATATTTAGAGAAATTTACATTTCTTACAGAAGACATTTGTTTTCTTCTGATTTCATTCTCTGCTGACATAAGTAGCAATTCAAGTTCCTTTATTTTCTTTTCTTTATCAGGATCATCATCAATAAATGGCTGCTGAAAAATTTAAGAAAGAAGCCATTACTATTTTTCACTTCCACCACCCCTTCACGGTAAAGACTCTATATTTTAACACAGCTGTACTTTTAACAGGAATCCACACATAGAGGGAACAGAACTGTTCAGGTTGTATCATATTTTGTAGTACAGAAGTCACTCACAAGCAAAACAACTCCAATAACCAGGAGATGGATCTGATGTAAAAGTGGTGTGTAAGGTGGTATTTTAACTGGATTCTAATATGGCCTGTAAGTTATCAGCATGCTAAAACACTTTCTAAACTAAAGTCACTACATTCTGTCTTTAACAGAACCAAGCCTCGGCACACTGGTTTACATGCTTGTGTTTTCACATGCCTTCTAAAATTTTGTGTTATTTATCCTCACTAAGTGTGCAAGAAAGTGTTTCAACTCAGCATTTGCTGACACAGTATCTATACAAGCAATCCCACCACTACTATCAGAAAAGAAAATTAAAGAAGTGGTTTTGATTGGTTTGTTTGCTCTTAACCTCCTTAACACTTTCCATTATTGCTATAAATATAGGGAAGGATATACACTATCCTCAATTTAGAGAGTACTTCAAGGAGCAGAAAGTATCTTATACTTTTCTGTGTAGGGCAATCCAAAGTGTCAAAAGTCATATGAGGCTTTGTTGTGACTTGTATTCTTATACCAAATCAGGAAAGAAAATGCAACATGAAACAGATGACCTGCATGGGGAAACTTCAGGTTAGGTAGAGCTCTACAGAACTCCCCTATCTAACAGAAACACAACGTGTATTATTCCCTGTGTCAAAATACATTTTTTTACTAATTCCAAATTCACAAAAATTCTTCCAAGGAGTCATATTAGAAACCAAGATCTACATTCATTCTGCATCACATAATGAATTTCAGATATCTCCCAAGTGAACCCAAAGAAGCAAAAGGAAATAATATGTCCAACTTCTATTTGCTTTAAATTTTCTTAATTCTTCAGCATTTAGAATGCTGCAAAAGAGCATCTTCAATTGATTGAAAGATGTTTATCAGTGAGAAAGAAATAAAACCTAATGAGAACAAAAAAGCACAGTCAGAAGTACAAGTCACAGTAGGCTGAGTTTTTCAGACAGAGTTATATTTATTCTATATACGTAAATAGTAAAGTCTTGTCTTTAAATCTCTCATAAGCTAGGTAATACTAATATAGGTCACGATTTAGCCTCCAGATTTAACAAGTAAACTATGTTTTAAGCCATGTTTCTGTCAGAAATAAGCACAAACATCATGTTTCTGGGATTTATAAAGAGAGCTTCATTTTTCCTACCTAAAACTACCAACTACACTAGCAAGCTTACTTACAGAGGAAGCTATATAAATTTAGGTGAGTGAAAGACTAACAGACATTTTGAAGATACACATCTATTTATTTTACTGTATAATATGCAGTAAATTCTCCTTAATTTACAAAGGATGTTAACAATTTACCTGAACTATGTTGGAAGAAGATGGAGCATGTTCTAGACAGCTGCCTTCTGGTGAGGCATACTGATATGCTGGAATCTAAAAAGACATAAAACATTTTACAAACCCTCAACAAAAGGAGGCTATAAAATTATTACTAGTTTATTATACATATACTATTCATGATTTACAAATCCTAAGTTGCCATAAAATCACAAAAATACTCAACAGATCTTCAATCTTTCAGGTTTGTTTCTCATTTCAAACCAAATCAATTATTTGAAACTGGGAAATACTAATTATTCTAAATTTTGAACTTACATGTGTCTGAACAGGCACATAAAATTGATTCTGAGTGTGCAAGTGTTCCATAGTCAGGCAAGGTTGGGGCTGAAGTTCAGCAGAACTAGCGCTTTCAGACTTTATAACACTTTGCAAATATCCTTCCTGTTCCACCTTTCTTCGCATTGTTGAATTCCAGTGATTTTTAATTGAATTATCAGTCCTAAAATGAAAGTATAAAACAGTGACTGGCTTCCATATCTCAAATTTTAATATAAGACACAATTTACAGGGTTTGTAGAGTAGGTTAATCTGAAGCCACATATCCAGAAAGCTCCAGCAGCTTAAACTGAAAGTTCTATTATCAGTGGGGTTTTGGCTTAATGACTAGAAAGCTACCCTTTTTAAAACTTCCTTCTACTAAACTTCAAGTGTGCCGGAAATTAAAATTAAATTCAGTTCAACTCTATTACAGAGGGCTTTTAAGTGATCGGGAGGAATTTGAAGATACCTCCAAAGTGTTAGAGGTCTTTCTATGGGTTCTGACTGTAATCATGAGGGGGAACCTTTTTTCTTAGATATGTGGAATAACATAGTGGACACAAGGTTATTTACCCCTTTGCTATAAATTTGCAGTACATGTAGCTAAGACAATCACCCTACTGTCCCACAGCATAATAAAGGCACTCTGGCTGGTGTTTGCCACTGGAAGATATCTCTTCTAAAATTGACAGCCTGCAACCCCCGCTCTGTGTTTTATGTGCAGCTTTGTGGGAGAACATCCTACTATCTCTTCATGCCCTTGATCATGGATAGGATAAAACAGGCATGGCATTTTGACAAGCACGCTGAAATCACTTTTAACACTAAACAAACATTAAGGCAAAAGTAGACTATAACTGCATTACTGTCTAAAATACTAGCATTATTATTCCCAGCCTTAGGTAGAGGTACGTAGGAACAAAAATTGGTTAAAGCCCCATTTTTCATTTAAGATCAACTCCAAGAAGTATTCCCCTTTTTCATCCCACCAGTGTTGGACTCTACAAATCTTCTAGGTCTGTGATCTTTAGCACTCTTTAGCTAAGTCTCAGATTTGTTGACAACAAACAAGCTAAATAGGAATTCTTCTGTCAAACTCATCTTCCCTCTCTGAAATTCTATTTAGATGCAACCATCTCATTCCTCCGAAGGATTTACTATGAGCCATGGATTGTGCACTTAATCAAAATGCAAATTTTTTACGTGCACATCTCTCATTATGCCAAGATAACAAATGTTGACATTCCTTAGGCACAGCTAGACAGTCACCTCTTGAACACACAAACTGAATTCAGAAACCTTAACACTGAATTTCAATTAACAGTACAAGGTAAAAGAATTATTTCATTAAACTCTTCACACACTAAAATTTTGTTTTCCACAACCATAGAAATTGGAAGTCAAACTTGAAAGAAATAGAAGGCGAACAATGCATACGATTCACTCAACTTCGAGACTTCATGATAACCAACTAACTTTGCAATGCATGACTCCTAAGCCTGGACTTTTGAAGGTTACTAAGACTTTCTTTTACAAGTGTCCAGTCCAACGAGTGCTACACAAAAAAAAAAAATCACATCTTAAACCAGGAAAGTCACCCTCAAATACACATTAATGAAAACCCTTTGATATCAAGTTTGATATCAAATCATTCTTCTACTACTACTTGCAGTTAATTCAGTTCAACTCTATTACAGAGGGTTTTTAAGTGATCAGGAGGAATTTGAAGATATCTCTAAAGTGTTAGAGGTCTTTCTATGGGTTTTATGCCTTTTTAAGAATATATACCAAATTCAAAAGATTTTTAGCATCTATCAAGATAAATAAGTTAATAATATCATAATATAATAATACGTGATGTAAGTTTCAACAGATACTCCCTGACTAACAAGTTAAGATTTGAAAGGGTACTGAGATGACCACTCTTCAAATTCCAACATTTAACACAAATAGAGTTGAAAAGCACCTTCCAGGAAGAAGTTTTGCTATTTCAGCCCATCGGTTTCCCAAACGCTTGTGAGCTTCATAGATTATTCTGTCCTCTTCTTCTGTCCATGAAGACTTTTTTACCTCAGGATTGAGATGGTTATGCCATCTTTCTCTGCATTGCTTGCCTATTCTTCCTTTCAGGTGTTTTGCAATTAGAGACCAGCGCTTTGGACCATACTTCTGAACTAATTCAATAACCTGGAATACAGATGAAAGCACATTTAAATTTCAAAACCTATTTTACCTAATCAAAGGCTGAGAACACTGATAAACTCACATTTTAGAATAGCATTATAATAGTCAACTGATATTAGGCCTAAGGAGGCAGACAGTGACTTGGGGGTTTAAAAATGATTTTTCAAGAAATCAAAACATTACTAACTCCAAATTTTCTGTGTTTAGAATATAAGTGTATATTGATGAAAACATACATTTGGAAGTTTCCTTTCTGTCACGCACTGCAGAAGCTGACATTATGAAAGGCCAAAAAAGAAACCGGTAAAGATATTTCATTTGACTATTTTTATCAACATACATACGAAGAAAAACCCACACCTCTACACCTAGAAATGGAATGGAAGTTGGGAGTTTTTACAAATTAGAAGCTTTTCCTTAAAAAACTAATGAGAACTGTGAAAAAAATAGATTAGGAAGACCATATTCATAAATTGACAAATAGTAATTTAAAACATCTTAGAACAGTTTTAAACAGTAGGAACAAGAAACATATTTGAAATACCACAGGAAAGCTGTATTTGCACCTCCCTATCAGGCAGTCCAGGTTTTGCAGGCAAAAGGCTGCAATACAGATTAACAACAGTGGGGTAAAAAAGGAGCCTAAAACATTGTGATAGCTTCTTTACAGAAATAAATGGTTTCCCAGAACATTCCAAGTTGGAAAGAACCCAGAAGGACCATTGAGTCCAATGGCCCATAGAGCGATCAAACTCACAACCTTGGCATTATTAGGACCATGCTCTAACCAAATGAGCTGATCTCAGGGTTGTAACAGTAGATTATGAAATAATTTCCCTTATTCCCAATCCCTTCAAGTCTGGTGGGTTTGAGGAACAAAAGATGTAAACGAGACCTTTGATCTTTAGTGCTACAAAGAGATCCCCCCTACTTGGTAAGCTAGAATAATTCAGCCAGCACTCTCACTAATGGGAAATGAAATTCTTGAGCAGTCCTGACATTCCATCTACTTAAGAGAGAACTTTTTTCTTCTCATACATCATAATGCAACATAAGTATCCATGTCACAAGACGTATGAGACATCAGCTAAATGGGAATGAAACCCAAGAAAAAGTACACATTCTTAGCAGCCATATGCCAATTTTATTAAAGAGCAGCGTATCAATTAGTTTTTGTTACCCTCTGATCTTCTTCTTTAGTCCAGGGACCTTTAATCAATTCTGGGTTTAGTACCTTCTGCCATCGATGCTGGCACTGAAAATCTGAACGATTCTGAAAGAGTTTTAGAAGACCAGTGTAGCTGTTAAACTCTTGAATACATAAAGCTGTAAATATATTCTAGCATGAATTATTAGCTTATTTCAAATTAAAGGACTTATTTAGAACTTTGTTCTAAGTATAATAGTTAAATTCTCCCTTATTATTTCTTATTCCATTTGCTTATAAAAACTCTTCTCCAGAAAAAAACAACCTTGCATGAAGCTCTAATCTAATTACTTCAATGTACTAACTTGATAACCAAATTCAGAACTTACTCTCTTTAAAGAAAAATGTGCATTTATTTTTGCCCTTATTACTCCACACTTTCTCTAAACTTTGTGGTTGATCTATTTTTGACATTATCTGTAACTTAAATAAGTGGAGAAACTTTTTAAGGAAATACTTTTTCTTTCAAATAAAACAATACACTTTTTGCTAAATCCCAAATTAATGTATTCTCAGCTCTTTACTTGAGTGTTAAGGAAAACAGATTCATATCAAATTTAGTTAACACATACTAATTAAACACCATTGCTTTTGCTGGTCAGGACAGATGGTGCTTTTCTGTAGCTTCACTAAGGATCTTTTGAAATATTGTTCCCAGTTACGAAAGAGAAGTAACTTTCACTTAGCCTCCTAGAAACTATCTATATGAAAGGGTTGGTCCGATGCTTAGAAATATGCAGCTGAGAGCCTGACGCAGGACAGCATACTTTTTTACTGGGACATGATTATTTACTTGCTTCAGTACAAGCTGTTGGATAGCAAATACCAATTGCAAGGTTTTGCTGGTCTTGTCTGCCAAGTAAAGGTGTTACCATGCTAAGATCAAGTTAACAAAGCAGCAGTCTATAGAACCAGAAAAAACACCCAGAACACTAACACCTGAAATTACACTGTTCACAGTATCTTCAAGCTAATTACAAGTAGTAACTCTATGATTAAAAGCACACTACAGTTTTTTTTACAAAACATCACCATTTCCTGGTGAAGACAAGCTGTAAAAGACTCAATATAGAATAGCTGTTACTATTTTGACAAAAGAAAAACATTTTAAATTGTGGCCTTTTAGTGCTTTTATCTTCCAGACATTTCTGAAATCATAATATGATTTGGAGAGAAAAGCAAAACAAATGATGGGATGATCCAGTATAATCGTTTCAGTCTGCCTTAGCCACAAAAAAAAACCTGAAAGTGATTACAAGCTACATTCCCACTCTTGAGAGCCACCTTGAAGCCATCTTCACTTCACAGAATGGAGGGAAGGTTTACCTGTGCCCAGTCCAGCAAGGAAATGAGGGTTTGAAAACACAGCAGTTTGAGATACCCTTGGTTTTCCTAGCAAAAGATCATCAGTAACAAGGTAAGAGCGAATTATGCCAGCCTCTATTATCTGGCTGTTGCAATAAGTTGCCTAAAGAGGCTGTGCAGTCTCCATCCATGGAGATATCCAAACCCAAACAGACACTGTCCTGGGCAGCTTGCTCCAGCTGACCTTGTTTGAGTAGGGACCATGAACCAGATGACCTAGAGAAGTTCCTTCCAACATCAATGATTCTGCAGTAGGCAACCTGATCATGCAAGTTTCCTATGATAACTGTGGAATGTTTTTTCAACTTCACTTGAGCCCAACTGAACAACATTTTTTTTGTCTCCAGAACAAATTATTTTGTTTTCAGCTGAAGAAGTTTTTATTAAACTGTTAGATCTGTTAAATGCAAATTCATACTACACCTGCATATCAGTATCACCAAATGTATTTTTAAACAGCTTAATATAAAAGCTTTTTGATTCTCCTCTGCCATTCACTTATTTCACTGATTTTTATTAGGGAATAACATACATGTAAGGAATATGGATTTGCTTATACATGACTTAAATTTAGAAGCTTTGAGTTTATTCCCTGATATCTATATTTTGCCACTTGGAAAAAAAATCAGAAGCATCACAGTTGCACAAAAATATGATGAGAACAATGCAAAGTTAGAGTTGTTCAGCATTCAGAATTCAAGTCTTTTTTTACCTTACAATGGAATTTCATACAACCACATCATCCCAGACAATATTGTAAGAACCTCAAAGGTAGGAGGAGGTGTAATTTTTTGATTTCTAATATTTGACACCACTTCTAGGAAGTGATTTCAGCCTTAGATTCTACTATATTTTTACAGCAGGCATTTTATAACATTTGTTCAGAAGAGAAATAAACACCATCAATTCTAGTTGTAGGTACTTTCTACCATTACCTCACGGAAGCAGTGATCACTGAAAAAAAAAATCAAATCCAAACAAACAAAAAAACTCCAAAAAACACATACAAGTAAATAAACACATGCACCCTCTTGCCTATGGTGTTCAAGAAATTCATCCTTCTCCTTTCAAGCAATCATTCAAATGCAACCCACTCTTCTAACTGCTTCAGAAGAGCAACCTGCGAATTCTGGATATAGCCACCACAAGTAATGGAACCAGTAAGATACAGGAATATATTCCATAATGAAAACAAATAGCAAGTGTGAACAGAAAGCATTTCTGATCATTTCAGACTGTCACTGAAGACAGTGCCAATAAGGTTCTTCAGGGTCTGAGCTAGATCTCAAGTCTATTTTAGAAGCATTCTCTAAAATAGTTTTTACTGTTACGTGCTTCTGATCTATTTCACCTCATTTCCCAGCTAGACATATGACCAAAGTAAATAAATATTAAGAGAACTTAACTGAAACAGAGATTCAACTTACTTGTAGATGACTAGCAATGAAAGCCCAATCATCTGTACCATTTTGTTCCACCAGCTTCTTTAGCCTTTCATCCTGTTAAGACATAATCTCAGCCAATAAATTTTACATGCTACCCCAATACAATAATAACATATTTCATGAGCTAAGAAGATTAGGTAGGGATCAGACTAAAGCAAAAAAAAAAAAAAAAAAGTATTACCTCTTCACGGGTCCATTTCACCTTGCTACATATCTTCTTCAAACCTTTTTGCTGTGGTACTTCATAGTCATGATCCATATATTGAAAATCATCGTCTTCCTCACTGCAAAGTACAACAGAAGAGTGAAGAAGATCAAAAGAGAGTTTAAAATACCTCTGAATAACCTATTTTTTCTAATTACTTGTACCTTTTTACCAATCTGTACATATTGTTCTAAAATTATATATGGGATTTGCATGATATCAAGGTCTGCCTCCAGCAGTTCATCATGTCAAAGTACAGAATTCATTTTAATTTCAAGGCCACACATTGGACAGATAACTCATTCCAAGTTGAGACTTAAATTTGAAGTAAAAACTACTTTTTAGGATTCGTGAATTTGTAACACATTTTTTCATCTTTCTTTTACATGAATGAGCTAACAGAGTGGTTTGTTAGGCTGCAAAACACATTCATGATCCACCTCCATGACTGAAACAAACACAACAAGAATGTCAAATAAGTAAACGTCAATTTGAGATTTTAAGTGGGCTCCTGACTTGACTAAAAGCGTTGCCTCAGTGTTACAGGAATTAGATACAAATCTCTGAAGACAGATGCGTTCCAGAAGAAATAACTTCGACATCAGCGCTGAGCCTCAAAGCGCGGACCCAGAGCGGCAGGCAGCCAGGCACCCCTGAGACTCCGCGTAGATGACGCTCCATCTACTGGAGAAATGCGGAACTCCACAGCCTGGATAAACAAAGCCTTCCAAACAGGCGGCACAGGGAAGTGTTTCATGGAATCATCGCTAAAACTTGTGTGTCAGTGACTCATGTTAGCATAAATTCAAACACATGTGGAAACCTAGGTCTAACAACAAGGCCTGCAGTGCCCCCGCATTAATTATACCAAAGGCCCAAAGAAGGGACTCCCATCCAAATACACTGCTTAAATTAAAATCAGTTTCACAGTGCAATTTTTTCTCCATTTTATTATTGGTACAAAGCACAATAAAAATATAATAAATTCAGGTTCAAAACAAAACGTATTAGTTGTGCTCATCCTTGACAGTTACTTCAATTTTTCAACCACAAGTATAAAAAAACTCCTTCCCCAGTAATGAAATTAACCTGTGCTGGTGTCCTAAGAACAGATTAGATTGGAGATCTCTCCATTATTTTCCAAAACACGCAATGATCAGCACAGCATGCTGATTAACCACTTACACATTATTTGTTATTTCCCATTAAGTCTGCTCCTGTTAGCCACAGAGAACATACTTTACTCAAAAGCATTACCACAGGATAGCAAGTGCCCAACTCTTGCAGACTTGCTTCTATGTCCTACACCATATGTTCATTTGCCCTACTTAGCTTCATGATGCAGCAGTTAAACATAAACATATGAAAACTCTGCTGAATTGCTGAAAGACAAGGCAGTAGACTTGTGGAAAGGCCAACAGCAAGTTCTTCACTGTACTTTCAAAAAAAATGAGCTGCAAACACAATGACTATAAGAGGTTTGCATTAAGTGGCTTAAGACTTACAAAAAGAGAACTTAAACTCAGAAGTAACTGTTTTCTTCCCCCTACCACCTCCTTTTTTTTCTTTTGTCCACAGGTATCTGACAAACTTCAGGGATATATTTTAGGATTGTAACACCAAAATATGTTTCTCATAATACCATTTCATACCAAGCAAGCCATACAGTTCACTTATAACTAAAATCTGGCCTTCTTGTTAAGCCCTTTGTCAACACAACCTCCTTACCCAGCGCACAGCAAACTAGCTCATGAGCAGTCTCCAGTTACGTGAACACTCACGGGGATTTAGAAGAGGAGAAGGGGCTCCATATACACGCCAGTGACACTGGTGAGAGCGCCGGTGCCAGACAACGTGGGGGCCCCACAGGCAGCTGCAGTTTAGAGCCCTGCACTGGGAACTCTCTGGCATCCCACAGCCAAACCGCTGCAGCCGACAGTGCCTCTGTGCACCAAGCAGGCACTAACCTCTCCTGCACCTCGATTCCACCTGAACAACCACCTAGTCCTGAGTCTTGTTTAGAATAGTGCTACAACAGACTATAAATCAAATACAGATGAATGGCTGGGACTACTACTTTAAGCTTTCAATTAAAAAGACAAGATTTTTAAATGTGGGGTTGTTATAGCTCATTTGACAATTCTTTTGCAGTTATGAAACTGTGCTAAAATACAGCACCAAAGTGGAAGGCAGCCACCAAGTTTCATCAAATAAGACATCTGGGACAATAAAGTACGTATTTTGTGAGATCTGTTCTAGCTGTCCTTGCAATTCTGAGTTGAGAACCATTAAAGGAAAAAAATCAAGCTTCCAAATGCAACAACCAAGAGCAGTTTAACATAAAACGAATATAAGATTAAATTTAATACCATTTCGTGCAAAGTTATTACACTTTCTCCTTACTCCACATCTAGATTAAAAGTCTTGAAGTCACTTTTATGTAACCTCATAGCTTCAGTGATTTAGTTTTGGAGATACCATCATCAGACACTGACACAGCATGCGCCTTGGGCTGTCAGTCTCTAACCAAAGCTTCCTCTGCTATCCACAACCCGTTGCATTTTCAATCATGAAACCAAGGCTCTCCACAGCCATGTGAGATAATACAAGTTAAGCTTGACAAAAATGAAACTACTGCTTATAATACCACAGGTGAAAGTCCCTTAAACTACAAAATGCCGATTAGGAGTGCCAAGAAACACACTATCTCCGAGCTATTCTTTGAGACAGCCAAACACAGCTTCAGCAGTCAGCCTCTGCAAGCAAAGCCCTTTGCAGCTTACACAACTAGAACACCAAAGCATTTCTTTCTTGTTTTAGCTGCAGCTTTGCAGAAAAATATTCTCTTATAATTTTTTCCATATCAGAGGAAAACGCAGAAGCAGTTTTAATATGTGTAACTTTGAAACCACCCCCAATTCCGTTAAAAGTATGCATCCACAATAAACCCCAGATACCATAGATAACTCACCGGGTATCCTTTCCTTTCTCAGTACTAATCCTTCTCTTAAATTTCTTTATCGCTTTTCAGAAACCGATTTAAGACAAGACTAACCATTGCGACAAAACAGTTCTCCAAGACCCACCTTCTGAATACAAAGCAAAGACACACCCATTTTCGTATCAATAAAACAAAAAGATGTAGGAAAGCCATCTAGGGCAGCTGCTGGAGCTCTTGAGCAGAACATTATCTCTCAGGAATATTTCAGGCTAGATTATGACATCTTCAATCAAAGAATATGTCAGACGAGAGAAAGTAGGCGCACTGAAGACATTGGGAAAACTCAACAGGCCCAAACTTTACATCAAGGCTGTGCCAAAGCCACTTGGGAGGTGAAAAGGAGAAAGGGTTACTCCACCAGAAGGAAAATAACCAGCACGGAAAGCTACTGCGGAGACAACGTAGCTGTTACTGACAAGCTCAGTTGCCCAGGTAAGTTACAACAAAGACGACCTGAGCGAAAGCGCAGAAATGAGGGCGGCTGCCAGGGCAAAGGCGGGATCTGTACCCAAGAGGTGGTGCCCAGAAGTCCGAGAGAAGAGATACCTGCGAGAGTGCCGGAGGGGGAGGGAGGTGGGCAGTGACAGCCGACGCCGGGGCAGTGGTAGGAGGCCGAGAGCAGCGGTGAGGGGCGGGGCGGCACCTGGCCGGGATCCCGGGGCGCGGGGGGAGCACCTGGCCAGGATCCCGGGGCGCGGGGGGGGCACCGGGACTCGCGGCAGCGGCGTGGAAGGCAGCACTGCCCGGGAGGGGATGGGAGACAGAAAGCGCAGAGCGCCCCGGTCCCGCACTCACCTGCGCCGTCTCTCCGCCATCCTCGGCGCGCACCATAGGGGGGGCCGCCACGGCCGCGGGGCGCAGTACAGAGCCCCCGAGCCGCCCGGGCTCCCTTTCTCACAGCAGGGCAGGGGACGTAGCGGGGCACCGGCGGCTCAGAAAGGCTCGAGCCGGGCAGGGATCCTCCCAGGGCCCGCTGCTCCCTGCGGTGCCTGCAGCGCCCCGGCGGCCGCCCTCAGCCCCGGCCCGGCCCCGGCGCGTCAGGCATGGCTCGGCCTGGCCGCTGCCCGCGAGGACGGGGCGCGCAGCGGCCCCTTTCTCGCCCCTACTGTGCCTCGCTCTCCGATGCTGTCAGAGTTGCCGCGGGTTCCGGCGGCACCCGCCGCCCTCCTTCCCTCCGTCTGCGGGCCGCTTTGCTCCGCTGCCCTGCCCTGCCCTGTGCCCGCCCGGCCCCCACCGCGCACCGGCCGCCACCGCCGCTCGGGCTCAGCCGCCGGCGCTCGCGGCGCGCTCGGCCGGTGCCGCCCGAATCTCGCGCGCAGCCTCCCCCCCGCGAGCCGCCGTTTGAATCTGCGCAGGCGGACTGACGCCCCATTGGCCGCCTCCGACCGCACGCGGCTCCGCGCGCCGGGCGGGAGGGGGCGGGGCCTCGCGCCGGCGGGCGGGCGGGCGATGTGACGGGGCCGGGGCGGGGGGAGCGGGGTGGCCCCGCAACGCCCCGCCGCGAGCACCCGCGAGCCGCCCCCGCGCCGGCGGCAACGGCGGCGGCTCCCGACGGCAAAAGAATGAAAAGGTAACGGTGGGGCCGCCCCCGCGCGGCAAAACCGAGCGTCTCCTTCGAGCCGGAATCGAACCAGCGACCTAAGGATTCCCGCGGGCCGCGCCTCTACAGTCCTCCGCTCTACCAGCTGAGCTATCGAAGGGAGCTGGGAAGGGCGCTGGCTGCACGGTATAAAGCCTTTCTTGGCGGTGTCACCGGTGATGTACGCCGTAACTAGTGCTGGAATTCCCTTCCCGGGAACAGCTGGAGCATAGAGACGCGCTCGGGACGGAGACATGGATCTACGAGCGGCCCAAAAGTCCAGCGGCGTCTCCCGCACCCTCGGCCCTACTGCCGGTGGATCCGTCAGCGCAGGGGGCGAAGTGCTCTCGGCCCATCTCGCTCCCGCGCCGGGGGCGAGCTTTCCCGGCGTACGAGGGCAGCGCTTCCCGCTTCCCTTCCTTGCCGGAAAATCCTTGCCCTGTGGTTGCTCGCGTGCTTGAGGAGCGGGAAGCGCGGGTCTCATCCATCATCCACCCAGCGCTCTTACGGGGCGCCTGCTCCAGCCATGGGCACGGCCCGGGTCTGTTTGGAAGAGGTCACCCCCAAACAGAATCAGGTTGGAAAAGACTTCTCAGATCGTCAGCTGCATCATGGCACTGAGTGCCAAACCCAGTCTTTCCTTGAATACCTCCATGGGCGGTGACTACACCACCTCCCTGGGCAGCCCATTCCAGTGTTTAGTCACCCTTTCCGTGAAGAAATTCCTAATGTCTAACTTAAACTCCCCTGGCACAGTTTAAGACTATGCGCTCTCGTCCTGTCACTAGTTGCCTGGGAGAAGCTGAACTCCACCTGGCTACAACTTCCTTTCTGGTAGAAACATGGCATCGCATCCTCGTGTAGCTGTGCTGGTGGACACGTGGACTCCACAGAGCTCCTAGGAGAACACGGTGGGACCACCTGCTTTAAAGACAGGTGTTGGCAGCTGCATGGTCAAAAAAAACCAGAACGATAGGGACAGCATTTAAAGGTGCTCAGTCATGGTGGTCACTTGACACTGGGGTGCTCACATCCATCACAGGGCCAAAGCATCTCTTTTTATTAATTGCAATGTGATTTTTACTTTAGTGGTCAAAATAAATCACCAAAACGGCAGATGGCTTCTTATCCATCATCTTCTTTCCAAATACATTTTTTTTCAGTGATGTACTTAAGGAAATTTGCTAACCACCACCATCACAGAGGCAATGACTTCCTGAAGCTATACCATCATGAAGTACAAGCTACATTCCAGCAGAACCTCTGTGTGTTGTAAGTATTTCCCTATATGAGTCTTTACCTGGAACTATAGAATGATTTGGGTTGAAAGGGACCTTAAAGATCATCTAGTTTCAGCCCCCATGCCATGGGCAGGGATATCTTCGCTAGACCAGGCTGCTCAAAGCCCCATCCAACCTGGCCTGGAACACTTTCAGGGATGGGGCATCCACAACTTCTCTGGGCAACCTGTTCCAGTACCTTATCATCCTTAGTGAAGGGTGATAACTTTTTCCTAATATCTAATCTAAACCTACTGTCTTTTAGTTTGAATCCATTCCCCTTTGTCCTGTCACTACATGAGGTGCTCCAGTTATGCTTCAAATTGTATTTAAAGAGAGATGCTCCACTCCCTTAATCATCTTTGCAGCCCTCTGCTAGACCTGCTGCAGGAAATCCACGTCTCTCTTGTCCTGAAGAACCCAGAACTGCACACAGCACTCCAGATGTGGCCTCACCAGGGGTCAGTAGAGGGGCAGGATCACCTCCCTCGACCTGCTGGCAATGCCCTTCCTAATGCAGCCCAGGGTACCACTGGCCTTCTTGGGCACCGGGGCACACTGCTGGCTCATGGGCAGTCTATTGTCCACCAGGATGGAATTCACAGAAGTTATCTGAATAAATGGAGCCGTGTGTGGAGTCTGTACATCCCCACAGCACTATGGATGTTCCCGGTACATCCCCACGGCACTATGGATGTTCCCGGTACATCCCCACGGCACTGCCGACGTTCCCGGTACGTCCCCACTGCATTATGGATGTTCCCGGTACATCCCCACGGCACTGCCGATGTTCCCGGTACGTCCCCACGGCATTATGGATGTTCCCGGTACATCCCCACGGCACTGTCGATGTTCCCGGTACATCCCCACGGCATTATGGATGTTCCCGGTACATCCCCACGGCACTGTCGATGTTCCCGGTACATCCCCACTGCACTGTCGATGTTCCCGGTACATCCCCACGGCACTGTCGATGTTCCCGGTACATCCCCACTGCACTGTCGATGTTCCCGGTACATCCCCACGGCACTGTCGATGTTCCTAGGGCCTGCGGGCGGGAACGCCGGGCTCGCAGCGCCCCCTGCGCGGGCACGCAGGAACTGCAGGCGGCGGCACAGCCCCCAAGGCACGGGAGGGCAAAAACGCGGCAAAACCCACCAAAATCCCAATTTCAACCGCACCACAAACCTACTGTTACAAGGGCGAACTCGTATAATTGCATCTTTCACGAAGAAAACACATTCCTTGAGGGTTCTATTTGTAGTCTTTGCTAATAGGTGTTCAGCACCAACCTATATTCCTTGTGATGCACTTTTAGTATCCAGAGATGACAACGCAGCAGGTTTCCCCACATCAAAACTCTGGCAGGAGTCTTTGAACTACAAAAGCTGTAATGAAAAAGTAATAAAAACCACCCTGAGACAGGATTTGTGTCATCAGCCTCATACAGTATGAAATGGCATCTTTTAGCACTCATATTTAATTCAAAGTGAAAGGAGTCTGAAATAAAAATATTGTCTAAATAGGTACCTTCTTGTATATTCCCATAGTAACACGTGTGTTCCTAATTTGCAGGAAATAGATCCTGAAAGCATTAGCTGAAGCAAATTGCTAAATTAATAAGTACTGATGGTCCTGTTGTTAAAAAGAATAATAGGCTAAAGATGTAGTTTGTTATGACATCCAGTAAACATTCTCCTTGAAGTACACCAGTAAGCACATACACACCTCACTTTTTTTTTCTTTTTTTTTTTTTCTCCTGTTACTGTCCTGTGTGACGAGGTCTGATGTTTGGCATTTCTTTTGCTCCTACATGATAAAAAAAAAAGAAGCATGAAGATGCATCCCCCTCTCTCTATCTCTTCTCAGCTTCTAGTAGCTTCACGAAACCAAGCCAGAGGTCTACCTTTCTCTTCAGAGACCTTATAAGAAAGAAGGCACAAACAGACACTGTAGCAGGATACGGACTGTCCCCTCCCATCCCATCAGAGCTGTCACAGCCCACAAGCCACCAGGCTCAGTCTTGATAGGCTTCTGATAGGACACTCACCAGCCAGCAATATCTGAGTTCCATTGTGCAAGAACTGCTTTCTGCCTTTGTTTGCCCTTTCCAAGACTCCCTTGTGACAATGGAGAGCTCGGTTCCAGACTAGACCCAAAGAACATGACCAGGTGCAAAGACTTCGCTGCAGGTTCAGGGTGTCAGAGTGAGGCAAATCACTCCTAGGTCACAGACCCTTGAGTCACAGTGGACATACTTCCAGTAGCATTTTTGCCACTTTCCCATTACCTTAGAACTGTTTAGTTGGGTCTCCTGACAAACCAAAACCAAACAACACTTAAATCAGCTGTTGGCATTTGGATCTTGCTTGGGTTTTGTAGTGTTGGCCAAGTACTAATAGCAGTGGGCAACACATTTCCAAAGACAGGACACTTGCTCTTACCCAGATGATTCAATGGGCAAAATGCCCTGGAAGAGGGAGTGATGGTCCTATCATTTGTTCCATTATTTATTCCTTCTTGTTTAGTTTCCTGCTGATCCACAGGGGAAAAAACTTCTATTAGGCATTCATTATGACCTTAACTAACAGCAGATTGTTCCTGCTGGGAAACAGGTCCCTTCCCATGCAACACAGATACTTCTAAAAAATTCACCAAGCTGCAGTGGTATGAAGGTACCACACTATAAGGCCATACGTTAAGTCCATATGTGTATTATTTGGCTCATTTTTTACTGCTCCAATCTGGTGAGAGTTCAATCTATTTCCTGATAAAGCCTTTAATGAATAAAAAATACCAGTCATGACCCCACTGCCTATTGTCACAAGGAAATTATAGAAAAACTCTGAAGTCACATGCAGAAGTTTGTAATTCTTTGCTGCTATGCATCAGAATCTCATTGTGAATTCAGGCAGCTAATTCAACATTTCTGTGGACAATAAAGCAGTACATGGATGTTCTCCGAGAGACTTAATATCACTGACTTGAAGTTAAGAATAATCAGTCTGTCTTAAATGTTCTCCCTGTAGGTTGTTTGGAAACCTTACAACAGAGGAACCTAGAGTCTTTGTGAAGATAATTCTCAGCACAAATAATCAACAAGGCATGCAACTGACTTCTTGGTATGAGAGAAGAATCTAGAAAAAATCCTACAAAGTAAACTCAATAATCAGTTTTTTGAATTGTGGAAAACAAGTGGCTTATTTCCTCAGCAAACAGTTTCCCAGCCAGTTGCTGCCAGTCTCACAGAAGTAAGATCTCTAACGTAAAAGAAACACTTGATGATTGCTAAAATAAAGAAAAAGCTCAGTGTAGGTGACTTCACAGGTTTTTTTACCAGGTACTTTCCTTTTAGTAGTCTTCAATACTTTATCACCAGTTGCTCCAATGACTGCAATCTTCAGAGCTCAGCACTGGCTGAAACACCAAATATATTTGTCAAACCACATGTATCCATCAAGTCTTCAACCCAGCTGCTTGACTTGGTCTCGATTCAATGTCACAGCACCACTCATTCTGCACCCAAGGTGTTCTTGCTTGCATCATCCTGGTGGGGCTGAGCTTCCTCCCCATGTTTCAAGAAATTCCCAATGAAGAACAAAAGGATATGCACCAGATACTCTTTTAAATTAAAATAGTTCTTCATATCACAGCACCTTATTATCTGCATCTGTTCTCTCTCAGTACTGAAGATTCCAGCTTGTCATCCGTACTCCAGTCATGCATGTCATAGTCAGTTCAGAGAAGCTGAAGTTCAGAGCAATTTCAACTTGCTGTGTGCCTTCAGAGTCATACTTAGTCTTGTTTTATTCTTTTTTCCAACTGCTTGGTATCAAAGATTCTGAAGGACAATATTCTATTCATGGCTGATCACATTTTGTTGGAATTCTCTCTAAATGCTTTTTGTAGCATTTTCTTAAAATGTTAAGTCTTAAAGGATCAACCCCTTCACCCAGAAGAGTTAGCAAGTTCTGGGCACTTTGACTCAACCTATTTAGACAGCTTTTTGGAGAGGGGAAGTACTGTTACTTGTCTAATTCAACCAGCCTGTGTTCAGACCCAGAAGAATTGCATGTACTTCGTGATTTCATGAATTTTACTTTACTGTATTAACATTATTCATGCTAGAGTAGGGAGGGTGGAAACAAAAAGCTTAAAGGCTACCATATCACAAAAATACCAAAATAGTCAAGTGTATCTGGATGGGCTCAGAATTAACTCCGGTGCATTAACCTCCCTGACAATCATGCACACAAAACATCTTGCATGTTTCCAAAGCAGCCTATATCAGCTTATCAAGGAGGCTGTACAACTACTGAAAGAATTCTGAGGTGGCCTTGAAATCAAGCCTTGGACTGAAAAAAACAAGCACAGTTCCCATGCTCAGAATATCAGTAAAGCAGCTCCAGGGATATGGCCCTGCCAGAGACTAACACTAGGATCCTCTAGCACAGAGGGCAAGGAAATGGTGTCATTGCACAGCTCAGACGGATGCTGTCACTTCGAAACAAAGCTCTAAGCCTCACCTCATCTGCTGTGCAAAGTACAATGGCAGCTACACTGATTGACAGTATTCCTTTGATTTGGCAACTACACCTCCTATGGTTTCAATGGCATGAGCATTAACTTAAATGAGGCACTATACAGGCAAATATTAATTTTTAGGGGCTAAAAGCAGTACAGCCTTGAATCAATGGAAGAGAGAAAAAACATTCCTAAGCTTACACTCAGACATCACCTATCATCTTGCTATTAACTCTCGCAAAAATTAGTAATGATACCACTGCTAGCTTAGATTATAATATTAATCTCAGTTAACAACCTTTCTAATTTCTCAAATGCCACTTGTTTATTTTGGAAATTATGGAGGAATAATTTTAATAGCTCTGGTCAGGCATGCAAATGTTTTAAAAAAAGAATTTCACCAACATATTTACAACTTTGGAGACCAAAGGGGACACTTGCAAGTCACTTGTTAATCAGATACTAGCATTACCCCATGGTTTTAGAATTACATCTGAGCAAGTCAGCACTAGAAATGCAAGAGAAGTCAACTTAATTCTTAGATTTTTATCAACTCCAGGAGTAAACAATTACTCTTAAAGAAAGGGACTAAAGCAGTCAGAGCCAGACTGAGCCAACCTGACAGTCAGGCAACACTAACACTGTCCTGGCAACAGCCTGAGCTAGATTCAGCCTAAGGTCAATAGTATCCCAGTGATAGATGAAAAGCAGTTGGCTTAACTTTCTACACAAAAAATCAAAAGTACTTTATAAAAAGAACAGTGTTTTGACCCCCAGCTTTCCAAACTAGCAGCAAGACTCCCAACACTGATTACAAAAATAGGAATCACACAGACAAATCTGCCAGTATCACAGCCAGCACTCCCAGAGGTGCTGGCCTCTGCTGCTGGCACAACTGTAGTTTACCTCTTTATCCAAGGCAGTGTTGCTCCCATGCCCTGCAGAATTCCAGCAGAAGAGAGATCAGAGGGTGCTTACAAATGCAAAAGACTGCACACCTCCATCCTGGCTCCACTTCTCCAGGTAGAAGAGGTGTCATTGAAAGGTTTGAAAGGTCATTAGTTACTGCAAATGTATTTTCTGAGTTTGTGAAAAGATGCAAGTTTATGAGAGTTTACAATGTAGAACCTCAGGGTTAGGGTTGAAAAGAAACAAAATGTTAAATAAAAAAAGATTATTTTCACAGTGGCAATAGATACCTGGGACTTTTTGGGCTGCTTGCTTAATAGAGAACTGAGAGTTCAAAGTTTCCAGACTGAGGGAATGGGCTAGCTCAGCTGACCTCAAATGCAGGGAAGAAAACAAATCAAAAAAATACGTTGGTGAATGTGGCAGGGTAAAGTAGTAGTTACAGTTAGGAAAAACAGAGGGACTAAAGAAATAAATACTGGCATTTAGTTTCTTCCATCGTACCATGGCTTGACTTTTCTTAATTTGAAAACAAAAGAAGCAGGTACTCTTGACCTTTATTTCCTGCATCCCTCTTTGCTGCCTGCAAAAATAATTGCTATTTCCAGCATCTGTCTTAGGAAGCCAGGAAGGGCCTTATTCTAAGACACAGTGGAGAAAACAGTAGTATTCTTGTATGTGCATTCTTGTATGTGCAATGTTCAGATGTAGGATTTGGTATGAACTGAGCAGCACTTGAGCAGATTTGAACATACAAATAGTTAGAAATAAGAGTTATTTCATTCATCACATGTTTAAGTTAAGCCCTTGCCTTTTCCGTGCGTTTTTTCTCACTGCCACAAAACCTACACCTTCATGGGGCAATGTGCGGTAAGGTCTCACCCCTTCTCTCCCATTGGGTTGAAATGTATATATTTGGCAGCTTCTGCTCCTGGGAGAAGAGAAAGGTGGATCTCAGGGAAATCCCCAGATTTGGAGTGAGCCACTGCAGCTTCTAAAATTGCACCATGGAGATGGAACAACATAAAACATGGTTGCCCTACAGAACTACTAGGTGAATTTTTAGGAACATTGATAAATCCTTATACATCTTCTTCCCTTCTCCTGAAAATGCAGGTAAGTCCTCCCATCTCCCAGGAATCTCCCTTTGTTCCTTTCTGTGCTGTGTAAGGTTTCTGTGCTTGTAATAAGGTTTTCATATACATCAGCCTAATTTGTGTGAAATGTGATCATTAGTTGCCTCTCACTGTCCCTAAGAGGCGCAGTATAAACAGAAGACAATAAACTTACAAAAACACCCGTGGTAAAAAGGATATACAATAGAAGTTCAAATGACAGATGAAAAGCAAACAGGAAAGGCAGCCCAGCATCAGAAGAGACCTCTTGAGGATTTGCAGAGGTGGCACAAGTGCACGTGGGAAAGGAGAATTTAGGATCAGGAGGTACCATCTGGCAAGTATTGCTCTGTATTTACACAACAATGTGACAATCTGAAAGAAACTTCATTTTAAAGAAAAACTTACACACTGACTTGACAAAGTAGCCTATAAAATCAAGTTTTCTTATTCTGAAAGAAGTTGCTTGAAGCATGCCTTAAGGGTTTGTAAGAAGTGACTGTGCATTTCATGCAGCCAGACTCCACAGACTGTTGGCTAATAAGAACCACAGCACCATTTAAACCTTCTTATAATTTCTGGTAACTTCCTTCCATCTGCCATCTTTCTTTTAATTTTTCACTTATTGAATATAAGTTTCCAAACAGCACAGACCCCGTCCAGACCTACAGGATCACTTTAGAAGTGAAATTAGATTTGCCACCAGCAAGACAAGCCACTAGAAGTATTATTTCCAGCAGAAAACAAAATTAGGTAGTCTTTTAAAAATAGAGGTGGATAAAGTCCAAATACAAGTCTCTGCAGCTATCTCACAATCAATGTTTTTCAGTAACAGAACAGAGAATAATAGTCTTTTCTGAAGCCTCTTAAAGTGCCTGCAAGTTACTGCAACAGAGGTCACGCTTACACCAAAGCCTAATTCCCCTGTGTTAACAGATGTTCAGAATAACCCAGTGTACAACAATTTAAGTAATTCAAATCCAAATAATCCATTTCAAACCAGCTGTAGCAACAGGGTTTCTGCAATGTCAGGTTAGCCATCAAGTCTACTGTGAATCCAAACACCTACTTTTCTTTATCTATTTCCCAGTAACAAATGCTCAAAACATCACAGACTTGTAGAAGCCAATATTTATCAAAGCCTCTACATCAAGCAAAGCAACATAATTTCAATTAACTTCTGCAGTCAGCACAAGGTGTTTGAACTGACTGTGTAATAGCAAAAGCACCTTCCGTAACTCACTACACATGCTGATGAATATCCAAGGTTCACTCTCACCCTGGCCCTAGGGATAGGGTTGTATTTGAGGAGTCTTATGATGACAGGAAGCTGGGGTTTTACAGCGACGTTACAACAGATTTGCTGTGAACATGCATAAGTAAAAAAAGAGACAAACCAACCAAACAACAAATAACAAGCCAAACTCAACAATTCCAATCCAAAATAAAAATTTAGACAAATATTAAGACTGTACAATTAATTGCAGAAGTAAATGAAAAGACTTTGAAAGCACACTTAACTTTGTTGCTTCATACATTCAGTACTGGTTTTGGCTCACATTATAAACACTGTATTAATAAAGACGAGCAAATTTCTAGCTTAGCATTAAGCATTTAAGCTTTTGAAATACAAATCTTCTGAAGAATAATTTTCAGTTCTTCATGATATGACATGCAATCAAAATTAACTCTGCATATTTACACCCATCATTTTAAAGAATGCTTTAATGCTAGCACACTTGGAATTAAAGCCTTTCAGTAAATACAGGAAGAAGTAACACAAGAGTTTTGCAGATCAGTTTTATGGCTTCTTTCTAGGCTCAGAAGTTTTGATTAAAGCCAATTTGTGAAACAAAGTACCATATGTAACTGGCGAGAAAAGCATAGAGATAACTTAAATAGTTGCCAATATGTTCATCTTTGAGTATTACCAAATTTTCAAAAGCCTTGTTCTTCCAAATCATACTATTCATACTTCAATATTACATGCACACATTAAAATTTTGCTTTGAAATACATTTTGACCATTGTTTCAGATCACGGATTGCAAGGTATCTTAAATGCTGACTCGGTCAGCATTCTTCTACATCTTCTTGGTGATAACTTTGAAAAAAAGACTCAGGTCATGAATTTTGGTCTCAAATATATGAAACATATATGGTTTAGAAATCTCTCAAAGGTCCTATACATTCAATGAAATATTTAGAACAGGTATGAGGTCAAAATTTTAACTTTTTCCTTAAGGACCTTTTCTTTCAAAAATGTTATTTTTTAAAATAAGCATTACTAAAGGAAAATGGATGACATCACATTTTACTTCCCGAAGAGTTATATCAGTTTTTCAACTTCTGTACTAGTATTCATGTATACAAGTATAATGCAATCTATATGCAAAATGCAGAAATTAATGTATTTTCAACTGACTTATTTTGTATTAAATAAACAAGCCAATGTGTGAAAGGCTAGATAAAAGTTGCACCTTATAAGACCAATGCAGATGTTTTAACTTACAGTTTTAATATAGCAATCAAAGAAAATTCCAAATATTGTACAGTGAAGTGTAGTATAGTACACTATATACTGTTATAATACACTATTGTTACATTACAGATAAAAAAATCAAATATAATTAGTACAGCAATCACAAATAAAACAAACCAAACCTTGCTGGATAACAGCCAGTACTGTGAAGATGGTATAGTTTCTATGCTAATTTGTTTTTAATTCAACATGTAAAGCACTTACTTTTTAAAAAGATTTTTTTCTAAATATATACACTATTTTAATTCCTATTTATACATTTTTTAAATAGCATTCCCTCCTAAAAGTGCACTCCTTCATTTCTTGGCAATAATCCTCATCAAACGTAAAATAATTCTGAAAATACCACTCTTGTTTCAACCTTTTATTGCTCAAGCACAGGCATAAGGGCTCAGAGGGAATCCTGCATTCTAAAGATCTTAAGCAACTTCTTCATGAAGCTAAACTGATATCCACAAGCAAAACAAAGAAACCACTCTCTGTTATGGCTTTTTTTAACAAAAGGATTAACTTCATATTAATATTATTATTATTTTACAAAAGCATGTAGATTCTGATATTTAAATATAGGAGCCAAACAAATGTAGAGATAACAGTGGCATCTTCTTAAATCATTCATTTTCCATACTACTCATACCAAGAATCACCCTCCCAACTGTGATCATGAGTTTTGTATACCTGGCATTTTCAGCGCATTGAAAAAGTAGCGTGCAACTCCACTAACCTTGTGACAGTGACAACAGATTCTACTTTATGAATCAAGCATTTTGGCCTTGCAGAGTTGTTAGCACACAGCCCTGTGGCACTGTGCCTCTGTGACACTGCTAGAGCACTCCATCAGAGGCAACGTTTAGCTTGGTATTTTGTAGCCAGCACAAGACTAGTAAACTATATGAGATTCACAAAGCCAAAAATGCACACAGTCGTTTTGTGACTACAACAGGGAAGACATCCCAAATACATTTCTTTTGATTTCATTTGAAAATCTGCTATTTATTTCCCTTCCTGAAATGCAAACAATTCAGAGAGAAACAGCACCATCAAAAAGTCAACCTTACTAAGCACCCAGCCATTTAAAGTAGTAGAAGTCTTGCATTTCCCTGGAAAACTGATCTGTTCTCCCAAGGTTTCCCACATGCTCATCAGCAATCTAGTTCATTCCCCTTTTTATTTTTGTACTAGGCCTGTATTTTCAGTAATCATCTTCTCTTCAGGTTATACATACTAAGCCATAGCAACATTTAGGATTTTCTAATAATGTGTCTTCTTTGCCATGAGACATAGTGTAGAAGATGGTTGGCCTTCAGACAAGAAAGTAATCAAAGTGGGGACTCAAAACCAAAACCTCTTTCCACAGGCAATTTGGTGGAAAGAATTTGGCTTGCTTGCTTTTATTTTTTGAGCAAAGGGCATCTTTCTTGACATTTGAGAAGTCCTACTGACACATCTTCTCATCCACAACGAGCCAAAGTCTTCCCTGCCCTTGTATCCCATCAGCATTTTCCTGACTCTAACAGGGAATTCTAACAAGCACACTGGTGCTCCTTAGACAGGCACACAGATTTGTCTCAACTCACATTTGCACCCACTGGCAGCAACCAAATGAAACATCTGTTCCAACTTACACTTCAGAGTTCTTTATTTCACTTCTCCTGCACAGTCACACATCTCACTGGCACATAGATGAGTTTAGCTTCACTTCAGAGTATCAAAAGCTGTCTTTCTCAAAACCACTGATATTAAATGCATGAAAAAGCCACGTGAGATAAGAACACTGCAAAGAAATATGCACAATCCTGCCTTCCAGAATTCACACCAGTGGATCTTGTGATTGACACCATTTTACCAGTCCTTTGAGACCATCTTCTTTTAGGAACTGGAGGGTTCTGATCTACACGACTTGAGTGGGCCCGAAATGACACTAATGGTGAGTCAAACAGAGCTATTATCTGTTTCTATGTCTATTTAGATCAGAAGGAAAATGTCAAATTACTGCTGAAATGGGAAGTATGTCAAAACTAAACCAAGCCTTCCCCTTTACACAGTAAAAGGCACACAAGCTTCTGCAGTCTTACCAGAAAGGCATGAAAAAAGTAAGCATTTTTCCTTGAAATAAGAACGATGTGCAATAAATATTTTCATTTATTTCAAACTTGAAATTCTCTCATATACACTGCTTGCTCATTATTTTTCCAGCCAAGGAAGACTTTTTTTAATAAAGAAAAGGTTAAAACTGTCAAAGCAGTGGTTACCTGGTCTAAAATGCAAGAGATCCAGGAGATTCTTCCCCCTCAGCCTCTCCCAATTTAAACTCTTTCTCAGGAACAAGTCATTGCTATACTTTTCTAACACTGTGACAAAGCACAAGCCTCTACTCAACATTTTCTATATAGATGTAGCCTTCAGCCAGCTAGACTGATTCATGGGAGACTAAATGTTTTCAGAAGTCATGGCAGGCTTCCAGCTGCTGCATGTGCATCCTGTTTCTCACTGAATAAGCCCTGCCAGTTAATCAGTGCATCAGCAAGGTCAGTTCTGGCAAGCCAATTACTTCATACATTCCAAGTTTCCAAATTGCTAAACTTACCAGATAGCAATTTGAGATCTTTACATTTTTCGTTTATCTGTGAAAATGTGATATTTATATTTTACCTCTAAGTAGTGTACGAAATAATAAAATATTTGTACCATCCACATAAAAAGTTAACCAACAGAGGCATTTTTCATTAACAAGAGAGAAGGGCTATTCTTTAAGAGACTTGCTTCATTTCAGTTCTACATACAAAAATAAATCCTTCCTCATGGGACATTTTATCATACTAATGCTTAGAACTGTTTAAGTGATTAGAAATGTAAAAAGTGAGGAGACTTTTCTGAATACAAACATATACAACACAAACCACATTTGTGAACTGGTAAAAACCTACATGTGCACAAACACAGACTTCAGTATTTAAATGCTCTTAATTCCTTTGAAGTTGTATTAACATCTTTTCATCCATTCAATGTTATTTTACCATGAGAAGAAGCAACAATAGTGCATTTAAATGACTATGAAGATAGGAAGCAAAGTGCAGTATCAGAAACACATTCCATCCTTAGGGAGCAAGCACAACGGCTGCTTCTTAAAAACTAGCACTACAGGTCTGTCTGATGAACACACTACTTAAGTGGATACCAGCTCTATTATCACTGATGCAGAGAAATCTGCATCACAAACTGAAGTGAGGCTGAGAGAGGTGGGTAGTCTTTATAGACACTGAAACAGCATGTATTCCTTGTTCCCACAGAGTAAACAGTGAGCTTCTAAAAGTTCAATTATCACCACTTTAGGATAATGTGTGTTAGAGAGTCATTTCCTTCCAATAAATTGTTAATTTGCTTTTAAGAGGACAGCTGTTATTTCATTTTTGCCATTTCTAACCAATGCTAGCAACTAAGTCTTCTAAAAGAAATGGATTTGCCATTGAACATTTGTTCTTACTTGCAATTGCCAACTTCTCTCCAATAATTGTCTCAAAAGTTGCACAACCACCTGACCAGTTTGGTATCTGGGAGGAAATAAAGACATGCTACCAAAAGAGCACCAGAAGTGGTTGTGTTGGCTCAGCCAGCCATTCATAACCACACCACATTCAATATATCATCATATGCTATGTAGTCTTTTTTCTAACTTGCTTCCTAACTGACAATAGGAGAACTTAGACTTTAGTTTACTGAAGTTACACTTATTCCAAGATTTCTGAGATGAGGATATGAATGGAAAAGTTATTACACTGGAGAAGTGCCAGCACAATGTAATTAAGGTACTGAATATGCTGCATTATCAAATTGAGCAGAAGTTTAGTTTCAGTTACTTTTTGAAATTTATGTCTATTTTATGCTTATAGTGTATTTTTTATTGGAATTAAGTACCTGGGACAGAATTAACTTTGCCATGTTTCTAGTTTTGCCTGTTCTAGCCCTTCCAGTAACCTTATGCTAGCATGGTAAGAACCTTGCACAGGCTTAAATTTTAAGACTTTAAAGAAATTAAAAATTACAAAGAATTTTCAAGAACCCACATGTACAGCAGATATTCATCTCAGTGCATTTCCTAATAACTAGTTTACAGGTAACAGAGCCAGCCTGGGCAGCAGTATGGTAATATTGAAAGCTATTGCCAATCACACGCTTATCATGCACTGAATAAGATGATATAATCTTTGACATACATACAAGATTTAATAACTAATCACTTTGTGTGGCCCAGCCAATAAACATTACATTTGAACAGTAATTTCTTCTACCCTTATTAGATTGTAACCTATCAAGAGTGATCCATTGGCTCAGTTGCATTAGTGATTCCTGCATCTTGACTATCCATCTCCTCAAGCTCCTCAACGGAATTTCCCTTTTGTGCTTTAGACCTTGCAGGGAATGTTGTTCCCACAGAATTTACCATGTTATCATCAGTTGATTCAGTATTCAAGAGTTCAGTACCACCTGGTGCAGAAAACGATTCAGGTAAGGCAGCCTGAAAGCTCCCAGTTTTAGCAGTTGAACTCACTGCCTCTACTTTTCTTTGAGACACATCAACTGATGCTGACTGCTCTGTATTCTGATCCCGCAAATGTCTATCCATTGAAGCCTGAATAGAAGAGACCATTTCCTGCAACTTTTTTCTCTGTGCCTCAATCAAAGTGGGGTCAAGCTGCCTGCTGTCTCTCATTGTCACAACTCCTGGAGCAATTCGAATAAGCTCACTGTTACCAGAAGCAGCTGTGAATACAGAAGGCTCAATTTTAGCAGAAGGACTGAAGTCCGTTTCTGTGCTATGCTTTCTTAAAAGTGGTGTTTCCCTGGCTCTTTGATCGTGTTGTTGACTACTAGATGCAGTTCCTAGGGAATGACCCTTTCCTTGAAACGCAGTTATGTTATGTAGTTGTTCAGATTTCTTTTTCACTACTCCACCACTACCCAGCTTCAGCATTCCATGTGAAGGACTTGCTTCCCTGCTTCTTGAAGTAGCTTCTGCTCGCACTTGACTTAAGGCCTCTTTAACCAGCTCTTCAACATCAGGACCGATCGGGAAGTGCCCAGCAGCATCCACACACAGCTCTAATCTGTCTTCTGCTGCATTGTACACAAAGTTTTTACCAGGCAGATGTGGGAAAGTGCAGTGCTTGCCATCAGCCAAACCTATAAAGATAGGAAAAGTTATTCAAAGTGCTAACATATTTTAAGGCATGCTCTGAACACACAGTAATTACTGTATTTAAATTTACTGCATCAAGTATGTAAAATCAAACACTGAAAGTTACTACTGTGGAAGAAAAAGCTTAGGCTTTTATGCCATACAATAGCAACCACAGTACACTGCAAAGATGCTGCTGCCTTCTATTATGACTCTGATGAAGAGACAGTTCTGTACTATTACAGGATAAAACAACCACACTGTTGGGGAAGATGAAACAGGAAAGCCTTGGAAATATGATTGCCTGACAAAAGATTTTGGGAATATGAAAACTACAGGCAACATCGAAATGAAAGCCACTTTTGAAATACCAGGTCTTAGTTACTGAACAACTAGAAAACAATGGTATGGCCGACTGAAGTAATCCCCTCTTGATGGAACAATACCCTCTGCTTGCAAACAGGTCCAAGGGTCAGAGCAGACCCTACTAGCTCAGCAGAAGGGGTCCAAAGAGTAGTTTTTAGAAGTTAAGATGTAACACTCTATGGTAATATAAGAACTCTTATAGGCTGTATGTAAATGCTATAGGATTTGTATCTTGTATTAGATTGGTTAGTGACAATTAGAATATTCAGTACAGAAGATGATTTATTGTATTGTAACCAGGACTTCAGACATTCCTTACTACTACTTCCATTCTAATTCCTTACTACTTCTTCCACTCTTGCTCTTACTTCCATCCTTTACTACTTCTTCCACTCTTGCTCTTACTTCCACTCTCGCTCTTACACTCTCTCTCTCTCTCTCTCACCCGTTTACTCTCTTGCTCTCTTGGGCCTGCTCAGAGCTGAGTCTGGCAGCTCTGAGCAGTGCCCCTATACCCACGCCTTTTACAATAAACCCCATGTGTCCCAAGACCTGCCTATAGAGATCTCTCGTCACCGTCCGTCCATCCGTCCGGCCGACCCACCAGTAACCTACACCACACCACTACAACTTGCCGTTCTATCCTTGCAGTAATGTTAAACAAACCAAACCCCATCACTACCACCAACCCACACCTCCCAAAACCACACAAAACCAAACCATCAAAAACCAAAACCAGAAAACTGACAAGAAGCACATTTCAAAACACTGTCTGGAGAAATACTATTTAAGACTCCTTCCATACTACTTAGAACTGTAGTAGGATTTCAGGTTGCATAACTGCTGCTAAGCCTGAGGAACTTTAAATTTGCTATTTAGTCTTCTTTTTGGAGAGGAAATGTTGCTAGATTAACTGAAGTGTTTCAAGCTTACTGTATTTAGTAGACCTGGAGATTATAACTATTAACCTTTACAAAACAAACATAATGCATAATATTTTTTATCTGCTGTTTGTTTAATTGTCCCACTTACAGTTTGACCAATCTGTTAAAACTGAGAGTTCACTAGATCATTTTAAGTTCTGAAGCTTCTGTGTGTCAAAAATTGACATTCATTTCTTACAGTTTATCACCATAAAACACAAAATAACTCTTTCAATTCTGTCCCATGCAGGCTGTGGTAAAAGCAGTAAGGTATCACTTCAGTGATGGTGGCTTTCTGTGAGTTAAAAGCTATCTGCAGATGAAAACTTTGCTGCAGTCATTCTCTTCACTTTAGTTCCATCACCTGTGCATGGAGAGCAACAATGAAAACAACACTGTTTAAAAGGTGCCAGGAACAGGTAAATTGTTGGGATTTTTCCTCTGATTCTCAAAATTTATGAAGAAAACCACCAGAAATTATTCAGAAGGGAAGAAACACAACAAGCAAATTCTATTTCTGTGTTGTCAAATACTATGTTTTCAAAATGAGTATTCTGGGAATCAATGAAAAAGGTCATTCAATAATTTGAGAATTAACTGTTTTCATACTAATGAACTGACTGACCAGTCTCTCTCATCCTCCACAGCTTCTGATTCACACGTGCACAATTGCAGAGAACCTACAAATAAGATTTTATTCTGAGAGCTTCAGACACATAGCTCCTTTATTTACATATCCATGGGAGCCAATAACCAAACAGCCAAAACGCAGAACAAAATTTAACCTCAAACAGCTACCTGTCTAACTTAGCCTGAAGAACATCTTTTAAGTACATAATTTAGCAGCTCAATTTTCATTTGCAAAAGAGGGAACTGTAACAATTCCTATGACTGACCAAAACTGCCTCAGAAACTGCAATCCCGAAATCTCAAAGTAAGATCTTAAACAAGATCTATTAAATCAAACTTCAACTGATTAACAGTACCTACACTTCACAGACAGCTTTGTTCCAAAAGTCCAGTATGATAGCTGCATTATTACATTAGAAGATTACAAATTACAAATAGATAAGGAGCTTCTTAAAGTGGAAAGATGAGTCAGATTGTTGCACACTGGAATTGCAAAAGTGTGCTAATGCTGAAATATGAATTGTACCTACCAAGATAGTCTGTATTTGAAATTATTGCACTTCTTTGCATGCAGGCATTTTACACTATCGTCTCCCACAGCATTATTTCTTGGGACAGTCAGCTGGGAAAAATGGCTTTTAAGTCAGACGTTTTCTATGAGTTGAGTTAAAATTCATTGGATTCATTTCAGGCTTTCAAGCCTGGCTAGCCATTAATTGGTCAAAAATGCCCTTTCCATCAGGCACTGTTTAAGCCAATTCACTTTCCACAAACAATACACCAGTCTTTACTGTACAAGCATAGTAAAAGAAGGAAAACTAAAAGGAAACAGATCTGCTATAAGACACTTGCATGCTAACTCTATTATCCAGGCTAATAATTCAGTGAGAGATAATGGGCATTGAGTATACCACACATTTTAATTAATTTCCAGAAATAAGTAAGATAAAGTTAAGGCTGATAAAACCGCCTAAGAAAAAAATCAAACAGCAAGAAAGCAGCAAAGGAACCATTATAGTACCTGAAAGCACAAGAGCTAAACTGTGAATGCAAAGATTTCATCAAGAAAATAAGAGAGAAATTTTTGAGAGAATTTCTTTGAGAGAAAATAATTCCTTTAGTACTTTCTTCTCTAAAGAAACAGTTGCTATTCTTTGTAGGCAGCATTTATAAAGCCACCTAAAAATCAAATAAACTTTGCTTGCTTGGTTATTTTGCACAGAGCCCAAGATTCACAACACCAGAACGAGATGGATAGCTTTGCTTTTGAACAATAATCTTAGGAATATGAAAAACAAATTTAATCAACCATTTAAATTTAAAACATACAGTACCCTGTATAAAACATCTACTAAGAAGAACATGAGAAAGATAAAACTCTTTATCCAGTAAGCGTTTTAAAGTATAACAGGAGTAGGTCCTATGATTTTCTTGTTGTTTGATCTTTACAGGAGAAAAAAATTAGAAAAACAAAAAATCAGTTGACTTTTTTTGGTCATACTGTCTTTAAAAAAGAAAAAAATAGTTGTTTGTACAATTCAGGGAGTGGAAATTTTAGAAAATAAAGAGGTTTAAGTTCAATGAAGCATCTTTAGTCAGATTCCCTAGTCTTAGTCTGTCTGAGGGAGCATTAGGAGTTCTCTGATCTTTTCGGAATGAAAATTTACCATAGTAATAGAATTTTAAAAAAATATTTATGCTTACAAGTGACTCAATACCAATTTACAATTTTCAGGATTTGAAAACAGAGGAAAGAAGGAATAAAAACAAAACCCAAAAAATACCTGTTGTTTTCTTCATTATGCTGTAGAATACTCCACCCTGCTGAAACAACTGAGGAAGCCCCTTCGCGTAAGACCAAACATCTTCTCCTGGAAAAATGAAACACAATCATTAAAATTTAACAGTTTTATTTTCATATTATAGACAATGGCTGAAAATGTAACTCCTTAAATCAAAAGCTGAGTCCTCGCTCTCCTCTATGCAATAAAGAATTTGAATTTTTATTGCAAATGCACAGAACAGGAGCCCGGGACATTGAGACACTTTCAGAAAAATAGACCACTATCTGCAGTCAAATATCCTACATGTTCTAATACAAAGGTTCCCAAATTTGATTTGATCCAAAGTGCAGCTTGTGGTTCTTTGCCAGGCCCTAAAAATCAGTCTCCATTCCCTTCCTATCTCTGCTTTCAACATTAAACTAGGAAATTATTAACATGCTTCCAAAATTCAAGCACATATCCTTGCTCATTAAAACTTGAATTCCCTACACCTTCTCAAAAATCAGAGCTCAATTTCACAGCTGCCACACACCAGACTTAACACTGCAGCTGAGACACAAATATCCATCCAGGCAGCTGCATAGAAGGTGTGTCTGTACCTTGCTTTTCTTGAGAGTCGGAAGCAAAATACCAACCATGAGGCCCCGGCAGTCCTGTATAACCAGCATTTTTCAACAATGCCAAAAATGGCATTGAAATGTGGTATCTTTAAAGGTCACAGAGCGAAAAAAAACCAACCTAGACTACATAAGGAAAGGAATATAAGGAACAGAAAAATTGGGTTACAGTGATGGAATATCAGTGACCTAACAGCACCTGCTCAATCAGTTCAGATCTGCGTTTTGCCTATACCATTTCCTTATTTTGCTAACCACTTACCTGCTCCAGAGAAGTGACATGTGCTATGTAGCTGTCTAAGCAATGCAAACAGAAAGTACTGATAAATTCCATTCTCCTGATGCAGAAACAACTACTGCGCATACACATTTTCAGAAAAAAATTGATTTTCCCACTTTCCATCAAATATTATGGAAACATACAGAGATATTTTATATAGAAATTGCCCCCTTCTGTAGGATTGAAATCTCAATAACCACATCTCTCAAATTTCTATTAAGATTGGAGAATGTAAATCTTCAACCCTAGTTAACTGGATGTACTACTTGGATAGAGACAGCTGGAATGTGTGAGGCTGTAAAATATAACCCACCAATATGTCTTTGCGTGTTGTTATAAGGAAAATAAAATAAAAGAGCTATTTTTAATAGCTTCCAAATACTGAATATATGGCACATCTAAATCCCTCCTTGCATTTCTTTACTGTATATCTCACAAGATAACTGTGACTTACTCTCCTGTCCCACCTGCCTCAGGTGAGAAAGTATTTCACCCTCATGATAGCAGCATTACATGCTACATTACGCTTGGAAACCCTTCAAGCCACTCTCCAGCATTGTGTTTCCATTCCCTGGCAGGCACAAAAGGCACAGGACTCTGTACACTCCCCTGCTCGTCTGTTCCCCTGCAACTGTTGCTCACCTCTCCACTACAGGCATTATTCAAGCCCCCATTCTCTTTACAAAGGTACAGTGCACATTCACCACATTCTGTCTTTGGACATTTTAAAGACAGGAGACCTATACTATCTGATTAATTTTGAAAGCATTCCATCAAATCATATATGCTCAGACTCATCGCATTTGCACATCAAGCTCACAAATTTGGCCTTCACTTCCAAGAAGAACACCCAAGTAACAAACCAACTACTCTTCTTTCTTATATTCCATGATCTACTGAAGGAAGTCTTCTGTCACTGCTAACTGTATCGTTATTCTCATTTACAGTTTGAAATGCACATCCCTATACACAGTGTCTCCAGAGCATCACTACTGTGCCTCTTCCAAGTTTTCCTGATGGTTTAAACACTGCCCACCAGAATCAAAATAATAACCACTGCACTGAGAAGTAACAATACAGCTGTCAGTTCACTGAAGCCTGAAGAAGCCACAGACAGCAGGACTCCATACTGAGGACTCCTTTACTGCTGCATCAAGCAATAGATTATTATTTGAAGGGCTCCCTTTCATTCCACAAGACAACCACTGGACTTCTAGGAGAAGCCCAATTTTAGACATTACTGACACTTTTCAAGGAAAGATTCCCTATTTGCCAAGGGCATGATTTTTCAAGCCTTGCACAAGGGAAGCATAACTGTTTATATAGCCTTTTATGCAACACTAACAAGGACTACATGCAGGAAAGCATGGAGAACAGGGCTCACAATACAAAAGCATCAGCCACGAAAAGAAATACAAACTAAAAATGCTGTTTTGATAGACATCTCCCACTGGAAGACCAAAAAAGCCCACAGTTACAACTGGACTTTCCCAGATCAGAAGAACTAGTATGTGTGACTCAACTAAAACAACATTTGAGGTTTGCACATTTTTGGTTTTAGTTGAGTTTTACTGTTTGTTTTGGTTTGTTTGCCATGGCAGTGAAATGTTTATAGGTCACAACTTAATTTGGATAATCATTTAGATTAAAAACTCCCTCAAGACACTACATTTATCAAAGAGATTATGTTCTCTGCGCTGTTCCTACTCCAGTACACGCTTCCTCAGACCAGACCCCAACCCCCAAACATTAAGGTATGGTAACAAATCAAGACTGTCCTACCCACAAACATGCCTTGTTTGTTGGTACAAGTTAGCCTGCACCTGCTGTAAGCCCAAAGACTGTCATTTCAGAGAGCAGAGAGAACACCCAAAGTGCAACACAAATAAAAAACTCAATTGATAAACATGTTATAGAAAACTACAGCTGGCTTCAAAGCAAGCTGTTTAATTCCAAGAAAATCCTGGTATCAAATAATACATTTAATTTAAACTTGTCTTTTTTGATTCCTTGTGCATGGATGAATTAATCAACGAAAAAAAACCCAAGCAAAATACATTCATATCTGGCTTGCATGTATTCAGAGTGCCTCTGCATGGGTGTAATTAAATCTGGTTTAAAATACAACATTTTAAATATGTTAATGTAAAATTCCAATTCCTTTAGTAATCTCCCTACAGAATTCTGTATTTTGAGCTAAACAAAAAAAAGAAGAGAAAGCTTTACAAAAAGTCATGCATAATATGTTAAGTGGTCCAGAAATTACAGTATTTAATTTCCCAGGGCTTGTTTTTAAATTATATACAGAAAAATTAAAGAACACGATCTAAAATTCTAATAAGTAGCTGAAACCAGAAAAGACAAATTATAGTAGCTGAAATAAGAAAGAAATATTTCAGCCTACAGGAGATTCTGTAGGAAAGAAAATCTTCTAAGCACACAGAATCAATAATTATGGATGTTTGAAGACACACTTCCACTATAGGCACTGGGGAAAAGAAAAGTGTGTCTGGCCCAGTGAGCTATCTCAACAGCATCACCCCTCTACACATTCTAATCTGACTGTATTACAGGAATGCTTTTAGCAGAACAAAGTCACAAAGCTGGCTCTCAGATTTTTGCAGCAGTTTTTAGCAGTACAGAAATGTCATTGAGAAAAACTAAGGCTTCTTGTCCCAAAAAGACTGAATATGCCACCTTGAGGAACTGCCACTCTTAAGAAAGTGCAAGGACTTAGGAAGTTTGTTAATCTGTTGAAAAAATCATAATCGTGAACAGTCTAGTAACAAGGTTTTTTCCACAAGTATTTTTAAAGGAAAATGAAGACCCAATCAGAAGAGTGATAATATAATAATAGCATCTTATTCAGTAGCTGAACAAGGTTTTATAACTGGTTGGTTCATCACTTGCTGCTGCTTTTACTTCTATTAGTAATGCACGACGGACGCAGCCAGAGAAGGGTGAGGTAAATTCTATTCTAACCTGTGCTCTTAAAGCAGAATCTAACAGTAATGATGGCAAAGACAAAAAGTCATTCTTGCACACAAGATCAACTTACAGTTTATGGATAAGCACCTGTAAAATAATGACACACCTTAATGCTGAAGTAGCCAAGATATTTTTAAAGCAAGCCAAAGTTTTTTGAAGCCAATAACTATACTTTCAGCAGTATGTCCTGCAGACAGGAAAGCACTCTGTTAAGCTTCATCTCAAAATTAAGACAACTTTTAAACCTAACATTTTCCTGCACTTTGGAACTGGGATGTAAATGTCAGTGTGACAAGGTGAGTAGTGACTCAGCACACTATCTTGCAAAAGACACAGGAGTAAACAATCACACTTGGAAAAGAATCAAAGTTCTGCTTGATGAACTTCTGACATACCACTCTGTGATTACGTAATTGTTTCGTTTCTGAAACATCACATGCTTTAGCCACACCAAATCCCTCCAGCAAAAGAGAAGGCAACCACAAAAAAAAACAAACCTGTAAACATGACTATTCAACTGGTTCGTAGAGCTGAATGTATGATAATTACAGTTCTACTTCCTGCCAGAAAGCAGCAGTAACTGTGAAACCTGATGAACAAACTACACAAATGGGGGTCCAAGTCTCCTGAGTTCAAAAAGGCAAATAAAAAACACAGGCACCTGAGAAAAGTCCTTTTGTCTTGAATTATTAACAGTCAGATTTACGTGACTAATAATTTATAAGTATAGCTCTGCAACCCTATGTCCAACCTTTGAAATTCAGATCCATGTTTAGATTCTTTCAGTTTCTCCTCCGCTTATATTCTGAAATAATACTTTTCTCAGCCCTTTAAAAAGACCAGATCTTCACTTAAAATTAACAGATTACCTAAGTAGAAAATGTCGAGTTGATTTGCTTAAACCAAGACAACTCCCTGTGGGGCCAAATATCAGGATTTCATCCTACTACAAAGGTGAATTTGTTCCTCAAACTTCCAATGAGCAGACACTCAGCATCCCCTTCTCACCTCTGTTCTGAATGTATTTCCTGAAACCTGAGGGAGATGTAGGAAAAAAGAGACTATGTAGCTTTCACACATACACTTCAGATGTGTGCCTAATGAGAGGCAGGAAAAAGAGAGAGACAGGACGGCAGAGGCAATGCAATCACTTCTAAACAGCAATTTTTAAAAGAGGACTTTATAGCAAAGGAAGAACAAGTATCTCATATACCTCATACATGCATTTCTAAAAGTCACTGACAGCATATTAAATGTTCTTCTAGTAAAGGAATAAGGGAATTAACCTGAGTAACCATGATTTAAGAAAAAAGGAAATGTGTATGTAACTGCAGTTTGCAAAATGTTATCTTCTACTTAAAAACACAATTTTGAAGAATAACACAAAGTCAGCCTTACCCATGAGCGTTGCCAGAAGACAGAGCGAATACATCTCCTTGTCGACTTGCTCTTGCAGATCCTTCGATGAGATCTTACTGGTCACAGCAACATCTTCGTGCTTCACAGCATGAGCTGAGTGCGCTGAGGCAGCCTGCCTGCCTTCCTCCTTGCCCTTCAGGATTTCTATGGCAATCCTGTCACCGTGCTGCAAAGGAACGGGCTCATTCTCCATGCCTTCTTTGGGAGGCAGAAGCTCTTTCGGAGGAAAGCCATAGCGAATACATTGCAAATACGGGGGAATATTAAATTCTCTCGCTATGCCTTCCTGGAGCTCCAAGAAGGTGGTAGTGCACTTCAAGGTAAGCATTGACTGCCTCCCATCATTGGTGGTTATTCGAATTTTCTTTTCTTTCGCGGATGTTGGAGAATACGGGGTTTTGGTTGGTGTAGCAGGTGCGGACGAGGGCCCCTCACGAACAGCCCCAGGAGAAGCAGTCCTGGGTTGCCCTTTATGCTCTTGTTTCAATTTTTCACTTTTCCGTTTCTGCATTACGGAAGCCTGGTCCACAATGTTCTGCTGAATAGTTCTTTCAGCTTTGCTCATATTCAACTCCTCCTTGTGCAAAGTTTTAGCCTTCTGTCCAGTCAAAATTATTTTGGTTGGAAGTTGTGACTCTAACTCTTGTCCTTGCTGTACATCATCAGCTCTTTGAGCATGAGCACCATCGATATTTACAGGGGTATAATCATCAGGGTTCTTTTTGGCAGTTTGATGCAGTATTGTGTTGACAACTTTCTGAACAAGAATCTCACTACCAAATTCACCAGGGAAGTGCTTGGTAACAAGTTTCATGGCGACATCATACACATTGCTGTTCAAAGAGGTGTCACTTTCGTACTGGAACCAGTAGACAGTCTCTCTCACCACTCTTCCACCCCACTCTAGAGTTATAGGAAAAGCTTCAGGCAGATTGTCATATTCTTTACCTTCCCAGTAGTGCTTGAATCCACAGCCACATTTGCCACCTGTAGACCTAGTATTAGTTCTGTCTCCATCAATATACAAAACAGACCCATCTTCTCTGACACGACGCATTAAGTTACCGTGGCACCAGTTACAAACAGTCAAATTACTCAGGCCATAGTCTGGTACCAGCACATCCTTCACAGGGTTGTAAGAACACACCAAACTGTTCAGGGGAAAGCTGTAATTTTTGTCAGGCCTTAGCTGGCCGTGGGTACTTTTTGCCAGGTTATACAGCTTCCCCCCAGGAGCCAGCCACTCTGGTGGAACGTGATGCTCTGAAAGAGCCCCACAGATGAGGCACCTGTGAAGGCGGTTGTCCATCACTGCTTTTTTGGCAGCTGCAGTGACCTCTTCGGGCTGGACCCCTATTACACCAGTCCTTCTGTAGAAATATTGATGCACATCAGCTACAAGACTGGGGTGGATACCGTGTTTACTCATGAAAACCTCCTCCATCGCAGCAACAAGCCTCATCAAGTACTTATCCTGTAAACTTCTGTCTCCTCCAATAATACAACCACCATCCTCCTCTAACATGATATACTTTTTGATGAGGTCTTGAGGAACTCCCCAGGCTTTAGGAAGTAGCTTCCTAGGCAGCTTAGGTAAAGCAGCACCTTTTATTCCAACAAGAGGAATATAATGGTTACGTCCTGAGCTACTCCACGCAATGCAGATCGGCTTGTTCAACATGCCATCTTTTCCCATGCATTTTTCCAGAGGTATCAGACCAGGGAGGAACGTTGCTGAATAATCTCCAGAGCTTCGCATTCCGCTCAAGGAGTCTAACAGGATGATAGGCCGGTGAAGCACATTGGCAAGACCAAAGATGTGAATATTTCTAAGGCCCATTGGCACACCTTCTGGTGGAACAAACAAAGGGTCACATTCATTGATAATATCCTCCCACTCTGCAGCATCAATAAAGTCATGGAAAAGCGCCTTGTAGTGGCTTAGATTCTCCTCAAAATGCTTCTTGAGATTCTCTCTGAGAGCATGCCAGAACAGTTCCCTGCCAACAAGGGCTCGTGAGACTGCATGGACAAGGCAGTGGCCATCTCCATCCACGTGAACAGGAATGAGGCACTCTTGACTGTTGTTGGCCTTCTTGATGTCCTCCAGGGTGTCGTGCAGGTATATGAGGCTGCCGGAGCGGTCCTTCCCATAACCCATGGTTTCGACGTGCTCTGGCTCGATGAGGAAGGCGCGGTCGCCCAGGAGGGAGCAGTCAAATATGTCTCCCTGGTTCATCTCCGTGAGGAGCTTGGCTTTGCCAGTCTGCTTGTCCATCCCATAGCGGGCCAGGATGGGGGCCAGGAGCTTGCAGTGGTAGTTGGAGAGGCCATTGACTTTGACGAGCTCAGTGTTCCTGCGGGGCGGGCCGGCGCCGCTGACGCCCAGCAGCGCATTCCGCAGCAGGTTGTGCAGCACCAGGTCGGGGTCCGTCACCTCCTCCACGGCCAGCAGCTGCCGCTGCTCGTGGCGCCGCCCGCAGTCCGTGCACTCGATGCTGCCGCTGCCCTGCGGCCCGTGCGCCGGGAAGAACAGCCGCGCCTGGCATTTGGGATCGGGGCAGGTGCCCGAGAAGATGCGCCGGTCTCGCTTCTTGGAGGCGGACGGAGGCGGCGGCTGCGGCTGCTGCTGAGGGGACGGCGGCGGCGGCTGCTGGGGCTGGGACATCGCTCCGCCCGGGCTTCACCCGCACCCGCTCCTCCGCCGCCCTCACAGGCGCATTCCCTGCGCGCCGGACAACGACCGCCGCCTCTCAGACGCCGCCGGTGCCGGTGCCGCCCGTGCGGTACCGAGCGCCGCTCGCCACCCCCCGTCCGACGCGGAAGCCGTCGCCGCTCTCACCGCCCCTCGGCCGCCTCAGTGCCCGCAGCGCCGCGGCCTCGCGCACTTCCACGCCGGCGGCGCACGCGCGGTGCCGCAGGGGCGGACGGGAGTGGTAGTTTTACCCGCGGCAGAAGCCCGGGATGGGGAAGGGATCGGAGTACCCAGCGGAGACTACAGGGACCGTGGTGCCATGCGGCGGACGGGGGGGTGGGAAGGGCGGGAGAGGGGCGAGCCCCGGCGGGGTTGCTGGGATGTGTAGTCCGCGAGCGGGTGGGCCGGGTGGGACGCGCAGGGCACTCGGTGGTGCTTGTTGCGCTTCCTGCGGGAGCGCTGGGGGTAGGAGTAGGGTCTGAGGTGACACCCCACATGTACTTTCCTGCTCTGTCCCGCTCGGGTGTTGGTCTGAGGTGACACCCCACGTGTAGATTCCCCCTCTGTGCCCCGCGGGTGCTGGTTTGAGGCGACACTCTTACGTATATCCCTCCTCTGCCCCCCTCGGGGGCTGGTCTGAGGTGACACCCCCGTGTACATCACTCCTCTGCCTCGTCGCCCCCCGCCCGATAACGCCCCGCAGCAGCCCCGAGGCGACGCTCCCTCCCGTGTCACCTGTCCCCCCGGACAGGCTCCGGGGGCGGGAGGCTGCTCAGCTCCAACAGGCTGCTGCCGACAAGGGGCTGACAGAAAGGGACAGGGCGGGGGCCGGCCCCAGCCTTCCCCTCAGCAGTGACGCTAAAGGGGAATCTGAGTGCTTGGGGCAGCCCCCGAGGGCTCCCTGGCCACGGAGGTTTCCAAAAGCACCGCAAGCAGCGTCCCCTGCCAGGCAGCATTCCCTGCAGGCGTGGGCACACGGGCTCTGACCCCAACCTCTGCCCCGACAGCCGCCGCAGCCAGGCCCGGGTGGCGGCGGCCGGACTGTGCCTGCCCTTTGAGCTCGTCGGGGTTTCGATTCTCCCGGAGCCGCGCCGGGCTGCCTGTCCGGGGGGTGAGCTATCTGAGCGGAGGTGTTCCCTGGCTGCCGGCTGCTGATAGCGACAAAACAAGCCTCAAGGAGACGCGAGAGCAAGCTGTTAACACGAGTGATCCCTCCAGTTGGTGCTACGTGAGGAGATAATGAGGGAACGGAGCTGGCGCTTACGTTATCTCCAGTGGCCGTTGGAAATGATACTTTTGCCAAAATGAAATGGAATAATGTTCACAACTTCCAACCTAATTACAGTGGGCTCCAGTGTACTCATGTGGAGAACTCAAGGAGGGATACTGTCAGCAAACGGGGGACTTTAGCTCTCTGAAAGCTATTCCAGATAGATATTTATCCTTAAATTAAGGGGGAAAAAAGCTGAATGTCAGAGGACAAGGTAGTACCTCACAGGGTATTTCCAAGTCCCAGTGACCTACCCCTATGAACACAAGGGCAAAAAAAAAAAATGACCACTTCCTCCCTCCTCCGTCACCCTTGTTCTATCAAACAAACACTTGGAATTTACAACCCAAGGCCTCACCTATTCTATAGTCACTCAAATGATCTAAAATTAGAATAAAAATCATAGAGATTGTATCATAGAGATAGTATTGTGCTTGTACTTTCCAATACAAAGGGCATGTTTCATTTTCATTAATCCATGAAAAGTAATTTATGCATCTGACATTTAAATTATAAAGATTCAGATGATTAATACATACAGAAAAAAAATCTGTTTCCGTGCTTTATCACAGGCTTAAGGAAAAAAATGGCTCCGGGCCTGGCCCTGTGACAGACTGAGTACTGCCACCTTCCAGTGACAGCAGCTGAGCTGTGCATGCTCATTCCCTTTCGGTTTCAGTAATTTGTCAAGCACAGAAAGTATGTGTATGTGTGTGTGTGTGTGTGTGTATGTGTAAATGTATGAATTCCACAGTGTAATCTTTTACTGATCTTTTAAAATATGTGGCAGGTCTGAAGAGGAAAAGATGAAAATTATGAGACAGATTTTCATTCTTGCCTGCTACTAATACTTTTTTATGTGTATGACAGTAAGGTAGCAGCATCACCAGCTCCACAATCCTGCCAATGTGCCTTGTACTTGGGGATAAATCAGCAGTCTGTGCCCATTCATTCCTTAGTCTCCCCTTCATAAGTAGCAGGAACACAGTAAAAATGCAAATAGGGAAGCCTCTGTTTTCTGTGAAACTCTGTGGCAGCTACTGAGAATGGGCACCATTCAGGGCATCGGCCGGTGACAATCCTGTGCTAACCCGGCCTTCGTTTTGAAGAAATGTCAAAGAATTTTGGCCTCTGGAACAATCCAATTTTTCACATATGTGAAATAAACACTTCTGTTAGTGTTTAATAGTACTTTGTAGTCAATAATAGGGAGCACCCTGGTGAAATAATTCACTTGTACTGTCAAAACCAATGGAACTTAGGATGTTCTGTTTACTTCTCCAACCAGATGGTTTTATGAAAGCACTCTGACTGTAAAGTCAAAAACATTTCTCCTTTCTATTCCTTACATTAGTTTCACTGATAGATTCCTCTACTGAATATAATTTATCTTTTATGGTGGCTTGACCCTAATTAACATGGATGTTTTTGATGAATGACATTTGTAAGTTTTCCAGCTATATGCAGACTTATGATCATGATTGATTGCCCAAGAAATTTCTGCAACAATAAACTTTCATTACAGAATCTTTGAAAAAAATCACAATTCTCTGGCAAACTAATAATTTATGCAAATTAAATGCATCTTTATTTACAAGCTTTATACACTGTATCTGGCAAACAGGATAAGGAAGTTCTGTGTTGTATCACTGACTACATATTACACAAGTAACTAAATCTTTAAGAAGTCTTAAAGGAATATTCAGGAAATACTGTGTCCTGCCTTGTTAGTAAGTACCCTGCAGAGTGTAGCAATGAGTCCTACCAGAGATCACAGCAAGAGCCATGCTATTCTCACAGGCAAAAAACATCACAGTCAAGAAAGTAGGATTGAAGATCACGCTGATTACAAAGTTAAATCTATTTGTAATGGGTCAGAAGAGTGATTAATTGTCAGCAACAGGACATACCTGAACCCATGCCACTTTGGTGATGAGAACCAAGCACTGACAGTCAAAATACCAGGCATTCATTTCAGGCCCAGGATGGAAGATGTACAAATTTCAGTTTGATCTTCACCCAGTGCTATTCCCTCTCTTCTTTGTCATTTACCCCCAGGAAATGGGTCATCCCCAGGTCAAAGCAATTATTTTTCAGAGGCTTGTTTCTTTGGAAGAGCAATGACAGAAGTTTCCAGCTAAACAGAAACAAAAGGCTTGTGCAGTGTGCCAAAGAACAGATCATGATAAACTAGAAGATGGTCTATGTTGTCAAGAAGTGAAAGTTATTATCAGCCTTCAGCTATACCTCAGCACACTCTTCAGAAAGGATAGCTAAAATCTGGTGTTTTCTTCATTGAAACCCTTGCAGAGCTGATCCTGCCTAGCCTGCAAGACTAGCAGTTTAGCCTGACCTGGCCCTGAAAGCTCTCTACATTTACACTCAAGAAAAGAGGAGAGAGAAAACAAAAGTATGAGCTAGAGGGAAGATGGCAATATCATCACACCCAAAATGAATGCAACATTTTTTTATTTAGATGTGATACCCTAGCGTCTAAAAAGCATGTGTAGACCCACAACTGGATAGTACTTATATCATAAGTACTATTAGTAGTACCAGCTACAAGGAGTCAACAACAGCATGTGCTCCACTGCACAGAGCAGCTTCGAGTGTTGTGTGGGCTCTTTACTTCTTGTTCCTGTTAAACCAATGTGGCACTCACTTCCAGACTGCTGCTGAACTACATCTTTTGTCTTGCCCATCACTTAAGCAGGCGCTGTTAGAAGCCCCAAGCACTCACCACCATGCTACCTGCGGTATTCCAGAGGGGTGTTGGTCACAGGCCGCCTCATCTCCTGGTCCTCAGAGGCAGGGTGCAGCCCAGCAGTGTTCTGGAAGGACAGGAATGACCGCTGAGCAACTTCAGCTTTCCTGAACCTTTGGGTTAATTAATAGTTAGTCAATGGCAGTTAGAAAACAGCACCTGACTTATCCTGGGGACCTGGACTGGTAACTCTTGTCTTGGATGCATCCGACTGAATAACTTCCATATCCCTCTTCTACTGCCTTCCAATGATCTCCAAAATTAAAAAATGTTTTCCTTCAGTTGCTTTCACAGAGTCAGAGCTTGAACTGCTGCCATTGCACCAGGTTCAGCAATCCACGCTACTATTACATGCTCTCTGTTAACACTGAAGTCATTCCTACACGAGACCAAATTTGGGTTGCTCAAAACGTGGAATGTGTGTTAGCAAAACATGAATGCATTAGGAAAACAACATGAAAAGTGAAATACTGGGCAGAGGTTCCAGTACTAACTACAACCATCCAAATAACCTGCTCAAAGGCTTTGCTGCAGCAAAATCAACGTTCACAGTGGTGGTTCAGGTACAGCCTTGTCCAATAAGAACAATTCTACAGCTGACTCTCATGCCAGGTAAATCTCAGCATCCAAGTCAAGCTGTTCAATATTGGTTTGTGTTTGTTTACCTATGCTTTCCTTTTATTTCTTGGCTCAAAATCTGGTTCTGAGGCCCTATCTTGAAAACATTTCAAATTGATTTCTCATGCAAACTCCTCTGCAAAGTTAAGGCCCCACATTTTTTTACTCTGCATATCGCTTTGTGAATTGATGTCAGCACAACTGGCACACAAAATGGATTCATCAGACTGTCAGTGTTCAGGAACTGTCAATAGAAAATCAATCTTTAGGGCAGTAGACCGTTATAAAAAAGGAGAATGTAAGTGTTATTAGCTTAGATGTGTAACCTGATTATATGGAGGCCTCAATGGCAATTACTGTGAATGTTTATCTGCTTTCCACTCTGCTCTGTCAAATACAAATTGAACAAATGGTACAATCCCATTACACTAAAAGATAAATGCCTCAAAATAAAATAGGTTGAGCAACTAACACACTCCCTGCCCTATTGATTTGTATGTTCACAGTATATGCAGTCACTGATCTCATCAGCTGTTAAAGCTTTACTTAAATCTGTATGACTATCACATGTATTTAAGTGTCCCAATTAACTGTCTGGTCCTAAGTGAAATTCTCCCTGCAAATATCCAGTTTAAAGAATGAACAGCATTTCCAGTACAGAAGAATTGCCAAGTCAAGGATATAAATGGGGGACAAAGACATCAAGTGCTTCTTACAGAGCATGTAGCAGTGATGCCTGACTCATGATTATGCTTCAAATTTGGAAGTATTTCACAGGTTGAGAGCCTGTGTTTTTCAGAGTTGAAGACATAGGAGAGAACCTGATTCACAAATACAAAATGGTAGGAGTGGATCAACAGGCTGAAAAAAAAGAAAAACAAACAAAGCCACTCTATCCTTAGATTTTCTCCTGGGGGTTTTTAAACTAGATGTTATAACACTTCAAATTTAAACTAGATGAACCCTTCCAACTGGTTTTCTGCCCTGTCCTTTGGCAACTGAGCTGAGCATAATACCCCATCTTCCAACATGCACAAACAGCCTTACCACCAGTAGCCAGATATTCTAATCGTTTCTAGTTTTCTGATAGCTCAGAAGGTCCTTGATCCTTTATACACCTATAAGGTCTAAACTACAGCTCTCGTGTTCATTAATTCATTGCAGTTCACTAACAACCTTCCAGTAAGTGGCGTCTTCTACCACACTTTCTTGTCTTGGATGTGATTTCTAGGTATTGAAATAAGTGAAAAGGAGGTTTGCAAAACCAAAGAAACAGGTGTCTACTACTGGGCAGGAATTTCTTTGAAGACTGGCTTTTTCTTGCATCTGATGTAAAACGACTCACAGTAATAATGAAGATGTACCATTTATTTAAAAAATATTTTTAAAGTAAAACCTTTTTTTGTCTTTGAGAATTATTTCCGGTTATAAACTCATTAGCTTCTATCATGGAAAATGCATAAAGTGACTTTCAATTAACTCTCATCCTTCACTGATTTTACCAGGAAAAAACAAAAAAAATCCAAGAAAACCAAAACCAAACAACCAAATTGCTCCTGGGGCCTTTGCTATTTCTAGTCTATATAACCTATTTCCATAAAACTGTGGATGGTATTTACCTCTTTCCATACAACACCGGTAGTCCGAATGCAAAGCTACACGCCAAGAACCCTGGGGGAGGGACCGTGCCTTCCCCTGCGTTATGGGCTGCCTTCAGCTCTGGCAGTAGGTGTCAGCAGACGCACACCAAGGGAGCCTTGCCATCATCCCGGGAAGTGCCGCGCTACACGGATCATACATTAGTGCTGTAAGGCAACACTACTTTGTCCCTCTAGTGCCTTTTATCTGACTAACCAGATAACGAAAAACAGCGGGTCCAGCTGCTGAGCATCCTACGTGATTGCACATCACAGCAAATAAGCAGGACGAGCTTTGCTTACGCACTGATATTTCATTTGCATAGCAAGCATGGTAGGGTGGTTCACAAGACAGATGCTGGTCTCGGAGAACATTTTGTGCTGGAGAATGACAGGCCACCGTGATTTGCACATTGAGAACACGAGTGCCTGTTCTGAGGTCCGGAACTCATCAGGCAATTGGATCAAGTAACTGCAGAGGAAGGATCTTCCTTGTGGTATGACTTTACTATAGAGCACTGCGTAAGGATGATTGAGGAGATAAAATTTTAAGGGGAGGTTTTCAAATAAAATCATACTAAGGTCAAGCTCACTACTCAAATTAAGAGCTATCTGCAGGTACAGCAGGAGGAAGCTCATTCACAGGTAGAGTTTGAGAGAGATTCTGTCGATATAGACTGTGTCAGGCATCCTGTAGGGAAGGCTTTTTACATTTGAATCTGAGCAAATCTAGATGAGTAAACTAAAGTATCAAACCAGTTGCACAACTTGGTGAAATAACAAGACAGTGAAAGAAAGACAACTTTAATAAAGCATCTTTGGAACTCTCCACATTTCCAGATAATACTGCATGAGAAGGAAGTAAAAATCAAAAATCATTCAGAAAAAAATCTGATGTTACATGTGCCCAAACCATCTCGATTCAAGGAATAGTAAAGTGTAGAAAAATCACTTTGGTTAAACAATGAGCTTGACCCCAAAACTCAAAAAAACCCATGGCAAAAAAACCCCACTAAATCAAGTTACCAAACAGAAAGCAGGATGGAGAAAAAAAAAATTCCAATCATGCCAAAGCAGAAAGTAAGATGTAATTAAGGGGATATAAGGATAACACTGTAAGTGCATTATTTCTGTTAGGAATGGTTGACAATGCCAGCCCAATATGGTCACCTATTTTCTTTCAGTGAGGGCAGAGCACATACAGGAGAAGTGATAGCTGTATGATCTTGGCATTCGTGAGTTTTGGTATCCTCTCTCATTACACTTTACAATCAAGCTGGCAGAAAATGTACTGATCTGATACTGCTGTGCTAGATAGAAAAGCCACGATTATAGCAAACTTATGTAACCACAGCATATGCAGAGCAGCTGGTCACTACCAAACTGTAAAAGCATATCAAAATGAGGTTATGCAGGCATCTGTCCTCAGTCTCTTCATTAATTACATGCAAGATTATACTTATCAAACTTGTGGGAAACACCAAGCTGGAAAGAATTTCAAGCACTTTGAGGGAGAAATGTACGGTTCAAAATTCTCTTGACAAGCTAGTGAAATAAATAGGATTAGAAGTCCGCATATATAATGTTTTATTCTCACTTATAATCACAAGATAAAGGAGTACATTTATTGGAAACATTTTTCAGAAAGGATTAGGGCATACAGTGAATCACAAACTGATTGTGAGTCAGCCACGTCATGCTGTTATGAAAAAGCAAAGCTTTTTAAACGATTCAGAGAATGAGCATGTGGATACAAAAGGATACAACATGGCAACTTGCAGCAAGCACAGTGAGTGTTAGCACCTCATTTAAAGAAACATGAGAACCAAGAGGGAAAATTCCAAGCTAAATGAACAAAAAAATAATCATGATCTAGGAAAAAAAAGATTGAGAGAAAGAATGGATGTCCTCATGTAAGCATGCAAGAGTTAGGTAACTGAGGCAGGTACTGCACGAACTGGGAGTAAGAGTCAAGATCTCAGTAAAGAATCATGATACAGAAATAGAGAAAATGAGAAAAATATGTTAGAGATAATATGGGTTCATGAAAAATAGTCTGGTCTACTTGTAACCCTTTCCTAGCTTTCTGTTTGTGAATATGATTGATAAATCCACACCTCCTCTGATGGTTAAGCTTTGTTCACCTCCTGTTTATACCAGGAGTAGCCAGCCTAGAGCTCAAGGTGAAATTTGGGCAAATGCTCCTGACAAAGACAAACAAAAACATGCTCTGTTGAAAAGTAGAAAAAAAGCAAAATGAGAGTTTGAGAAAAAGAGACTGAGCGATTACCTTCTTGAATGTGGGTTAGCAGAGCTGAAAGGTTTAGCTAGTGTTATAGTAACCTACAGATCAAAGAATATTTAACTGAAGCTGTTACCCCTCCCAAGAGCATTATTCCCAACTCAGCTCTTCCAAAAGCACTTCACTGGCTCTCTGTATTGTGGGGAGAAAGAAACGCATGTGGAACCTCTGGTATGGGGGACACCTAAGCAGCCTCTGGAAGAGTGGGAAACACCAGCTCCTCGGAAAGGGAATCCCAATAATCCCTCTTCCTTGTTGCACAATACCAGACCCCTCAAAGAAATCCTTCCACAGGGAAACCTACTACAGTTGCCAGAATAAGATAGAGAAGAAACTAGAGGATACATAACTGCACCCAAAACATTGTCTTTCAAGCCTAGGTGCAGGAAAAGACAAATAAACCTTTAGGAACAGATAGGATCTGAAAATTCTCTGAAGTGGAGAACATGGCGTTTTTACCACTGGTTTAATATTGATTTAAGTTTATCTAATCCCTACTTTAATTATTGTGCCTCAGTCGCTCCCTAGGACTCCAGACTCTTCCCAAACAGACTTTTTGTAAGCAGCCATCTCCTATCATGTGTGCCGAAGGATTTCTCATAAACTTCCAGCAGTTGTCACCATCATATAAGCTGCTTCAGATGCAGATAGCTACTGGTGTTTGAAACGCTCTACTGACAGCAGATCCATGGACTATGGGTCAGAACACCTGGGACATTTGTTGTGTCCTTCCTGCTGGAGCTCTGCAAGAGTTGATTAAAAAATGGCTGCTTTTAGAGTGGAGTTACAGCACACTGAAGACCCCAGGGTTTAGTAGATATCTCTTACTCATTTGCACAGTTCAGTTACGTATGCCCACTAAATAAGTTCATAGAACAGAAGACAGTAAAAATGAGAAATCAGAACAACAAAACTGAGGGGAAACAAAAATTTTATTTCATTTTTAAGTTATACTCTCACTATCAGCAGAGCTGGAGAGAGTGCCTGTTAGTGATGAGTGAGCATTAAGTAACAACACTTCCAGCTGACACATATATAAAAGAATTCACATACACAAACTTTAGTAACCCCTCCACTTAGAAATGGATTACAGCTTCCTTACAGTCTTGTAATCTTGCCCACTCAAAGGGCTTGCTCTTTTCTGTTAAAGGTTTTAGACCCTAACTCCGATATTAATACAGATAAAAACATCTCCATGAATTTGTGGTAGGTTTTATATCTGTGAAAGCTACTTCCTGATAACTCATGGGAAACATATGAGGCAGGGACTTTCTTGTTCCCCAAAATGGTAACCACAGCTGGGACAGAAAAGAGAAGGGAGAAGAAACAAAAAACCACTTCATTAAATAAATCTGTTTTCTCAGTGGGATATTTTCTTGCACTGAAACTTTGGTAAATTAATTCAATTTCATCTTCTTGGAAACTTGCAATGTTGTATCACATGACACTTTTTTTTTCCCCATACCACTAAGATTTAATCCCAATTCTCTTTTATACAACTATGTTAAGAAGCAAAAGTAGACTTAGGGCTTCACTTAGGGTCTCTAATTTATCATCTGCTTAACTATTACAGTTTGCATTGAGTAAGATGACTATATGTCCTCTCATATTTTGTTTGTTTTATTCTTTGGATTTCTGTTTGGAGGTATCTTGATATAAGAATTATGTTTCACCCTGGCAATACATATCATACTGCCCTTTTTTCTTGTCTTTTTGTAGACGAATAGCTTATAATTCTTGGCTGAATGTTTGAGAATGGTTATTTAATATATTTAAAATAAAATGTTTCAAATTTAAAAACCATTTTAAATTTAAAAATAATTTGTAAAGAGCTTATTACAGATTTGAAGACTATACTGTCTTGCATTATTTTAGTTAATTGCACTTGCAGAGGCTGACTTTTAAATGCTGTAGCCAACGTCACTGATGTTTCAAATGTTCAAATAGCTCACAGCAGCAGGGATCCTGAATGCAAAACATGGGCTCTGCTTTGTATGCAAAAATTTAACAGGCTTGTGGGGTGAATGGGATGAGTCTTACAGTGCATTCAGTAACAAAAGCAGAAGGGCAGTGAACCTTCTGCTGTAATTAACTTTGAACTTTACAGAGAACACACTACAGCATTAAATAGCAACACAATATGTCACAACAATTGAGTAAGAGGATATGATTGAGGAATAACAAATTTTGGCTTTGGAAGAAGGGAAAGAAAATAAAGTGTGGTTTCTACCTACCTAGACAACGGATATGATGCTTAAGTGTGTACCTCTCACCATTCCAGGGAAAGAACTGTACTTATTCACTTGAAAGCTGCTCCTAGTTAGGGGCAAAGCAACAGTGCTTACATGTCCTGAAATATCATCCACAAACTCGGCAACATTGTCCACCAGTGCTCATCATGTCTCAGGATCAAACAGAAATGTCTATTATTTTATAACAACTAAGGAAACACGTCTCTATTTACACTCATCTGAATATCTGTCCATGAACTCCAATTCTGCAAAAATCCGATCTAGATTTACTCATGACACTGATAAGTACAAACTAAAGTATGAAACTCAAAGCATGCAACAGTGCAGGAAATATAACCAACTTAAAGTGGTGGCTATGAGAAGAGTGACCTCTACTCCTCTGTACCTGTTGTGACTTGGGTGTTGATGTAAAAGCCTAATGGCAATGCTTTGGAGAGGATGATTTTTCCTTGAAGGCACAACAAGAGGTAGGGATCCCCAAATGTAATTTGGTAACTAAGTTCCAGGAATGAAATAAAGCATTTAAGTTTCTTTTTATTTAACATTTGTGTTAAGTGTTCATCTTAATTGCTGTAGTCCATGTTTCAAATGTTGAATAAAATGTGTGTTATGCTACCTTATTTGAGGAAAGCATTTTCAATACTTGTGTCTTGTAAATCTCTGTGCTAATTAGAAATATGAACTGTTAGGTAGCCTCCTGAAGATGAACTTTATCATTCCTCTGAGAACCTGCTCTGAAAAAAAGGGAATTTATGTGCTTGAAGATAGGAACCTCTTCATGAACATGGATTCAGTGGCAGATGAATCCATGTCACAACAAGCCTTTCTCATGATACGTAATCATTGATTTATTTCCTGATTAGTATATGGTTGTGGGGGACCTAACTAGCCTGAGCATGTACTGTCAGGTCTGCTGAACAGACAAGCCTAGGTAACAGGTCACCTTATATAACTTTCTGCTCTCTACTTTAAAACTTTTTTAACTTCTTTTATTCCACTTACCCTTAGTCTATCTCTATTTCTTTCATCCCTACTTTGGCTCATAGCCTATAGTGCTAGAGAGCTTGCTACAAGTCTACATCAGCTAACCATTTGTCTTTGCAATTTCCCCTCTGAAGTTCAGCCCGTGCTATTACGTGGCTTCTTCACGTGGGAGGAGGCAGAAGTAGGATGCATGAAGGCAGAGTTGCTATGGGGAAAGAAGTGCAAAGGGAAGAAAGGCGGAGATATGCAAATCGGTGAAGCAACAGAGAGAATGGAAGTATAGCAAGAAGGCACAAGTCATGGTGACCTCACAAAAGATATTTCTCCCCTTTGTTTGGCCTCTTATAGTAAGATGAGAATGCATCATCTCCACAACTACACAGTGCACAAAGGGTTTACTCTGACCTCAGTCTGTGCACCAGACTGTTGATATTGACGGGAGTTTTGTTATGCTTTAAAAGCAGAATGCCATCATCATCATCTGTTTTTTCTGTTTTCTCTTTCTGTGTTACTGGTGCTTTTAGATGTGCTGTTCACAAATTGACCTGCGTGTAGTTAAACAAATCAATCTGTCTGGAAGGATATGCATAAGAGAAGAAAACAAACAATGGAGCAGACATGAGGGAGCAAATGAGGCACATCTATTAACTTTGTTTGCTCAGCAGCCGGCCTGAGACTGACCTTTTAAAGATTTTCTAAGTTTAGTGCTTCCTAGTATGCAGGACATAGCTTTAGGGACATTGAGGATGTACTTTTGTCCTCGCCACGGAATACCAGAGCAAGAGGAAAATGTGCCATTCTTATAGGAAAACTAAGATGGAAGAAAAGGTTGACTGTAGTGCCAAGTAATTTATTTTTTTTTTTTTTTTTTTTAAGAGGCTTTTACCGCAGATGAACTCTGCTTACATTGAAGTGGAGGTGGTTAAGATTCTCTTTGATATTTAGGTTTTCTGCTGTGTCTGTACAGGAGTGCAATAGCCTGACTAGCAACAGAAGAGTCTTTGGTGGAGAGAAATAAACTTGGAAAGAGCATGAACTTGTAGCTGCTCAGGAACTCCACCACCACGGCAAAGCCATGGCAGGGCCAGGGTTGCATCTGCACGTTGTGGTCTAGACTGGAAACTTTCCCCCAGTCTGTCAGTGTGGCAACCCATCACCTGCAAGAGGACCATGTCTTTCTCAAGTTGCCTAATTTGTGCCAAAATGTATGTGAAGCAGGAAAAAATGAATTATATCAGGTCAAAGAAGGATTTGTAGTGTTTTTGCACACACATATACAAAATGGACTAGAAGAGACTTACAGTGCTTCAGACTCCTCAGCTGATAAAATATGCTGTTTGCAGCTGACCTTTTGTGTTCCTTTGTGCAACCTCTGTGTTAAGTGGCAGGAAAACTCTAGAAAGAGTTGCTTGTTATTGTTAGTTAACTAAGGTATATTTCACTTAAGATGGATGCTTTTTACAATTTTTAATTTCTGATAAGAAATAAACAATACAAGTATACCTGGTTAGAGCTTTGGAAGTAGGAATTTTGTAGGCACTTTATCCAGTGTTTAAGAAGTTCAAGTATGTTGAGATGATACATCAGGTTGTAGGTTACTTTGGGGTTAAACAGATTTTTCCTTCCTAGGGAGGGGAAAGAACATTTTTTGTACTATTTTTAGTTTTGTCCTGATATGGGAGAAGACCTTTCAAGACTTTTTTCTCATTCATGTTCTTTGGGAGGGAATGGTTACATCTATTATTCAGTCCTGTCTCTACTAATTTAATCCAATGCAGAAATAGGGTTCTAATACTGACAGATTAATTCCTGAAAATCTAGGCCTTACAGGAAATGTTTAGTTGTGTTAATCAAACCCTTTCTCCCAAGTAATAATATAGCAAGAGTCACTCATCACTTTTTAGCATTACTTCTGCGTAATAGGGGTGGGTCTCTTCAATGGGTCAAACTGCATAACCTTTTGGTCTGGAGATTTGCCTTTTGGAAGTTGTCCTGAAAATAGTTTTCTCTCTGACTGTATTCTAAATAATTATACATGCAAGATGGATCAAGGACACCCACGTGTACATAATGTTGAACATATGCAAGCCTTATGAGAAACAAGGTTACGATGTTCACAAGAACACAGAATTGTAGTTCAGGTTGGAAGGGACCTCTAAGGGCCATGTAGTCCAACCCACCTGCAATGAGCAGGGGCATCTTCAGCCCAGTCAGATTGCTTAAATCCCCATCCAACCTGAACTTGAATGTTTCTATGCATGGGGAATCTACCACTCATAGGCAGCCTGTTCCAGTGTTTCACCACCTGCACTGTAAAATTTCTCTTCCTTATATCTAAACCTACCCTCTGTCTATTTAAAGCCATTATCCCCTGTCCTATCACTGCATGCCCTTGTAAGAAGTCCCTCTTCAGCTCCCTCGTAGGTCCCCTTTAGGTACTGAAAGGTGCTATAAGGTCTCCCAGGAGCCTTCTCTTCTCCAGGTTGAACAACCCCAGCTCTCAGCCTGTCTTCATAGGAGAGGTGCTCTAGCCCTCTGAGCACCTTCATGGACCTACTTTGTCTGGACAAAGACTTGTTCCAACAGGTCCATGTCTTTCCTGTGTTGGGGACCCCAGAGCTGGGTGCAGCACTTCAGGTGGGGTCTCATCACACCAAGGAAGGGAGCAGAATCCCCTCCCTCAGCCTGCTGGCCACACTGCTTTTGATGAAGCCCAGTATACAGTCAGATTTCTGAACCACAAGAACATATTGCCAGGTCACATCCAGCTTTTCATCCACCCCAAGTCCTTCTCCACATGTCTGTTCTCTATCCATTCATCCCCCAACTTGTATTGATACCAGGGGTTGCCCCAGGTATAGTTTCTTGCACTTGGCCTTGCAGAACCTCATGAGGTTCCCATGGGCCCACTTCTGGAGCATGTCCAGGTCCCTCTGAATGGCATCCTGTCCTTCAGGCCTGTCAACAGCACCACTTGGCTTGGTGTCATCTGCAAATTTACTGAGAGTGCACTCGATCCTTTTTGTATATGTCATTGGTGAAGACATTGAAGAGCATTGGTCCCAGTATGGATACCTGAGGGATATCATTTGTCCCTGATCTTTACCTGGACATTGAGCCATTTACCACTACCGTCTGGATGCAATCATCCAACCAATTTCTCATCCAATAGATAGTCCACGTACAAAATTTGTATCTCTCCAGTTTAGAGAGAAGGATGTTGTTGGGGCTGTATCAAAGGCCTTACAGAAGTCCAGACAAATGACATCTGTGTAGCTCTTCCCTTGTCCACTGCTGTAGTCACTCCACTGTATATTGCCACTGGATTGGTCAGGCAGGACTTGCCCTTGGTGAAGCCATGTTGGCTGTCCTGAATCACCTCCCTATCCTCCATATGACATAGCATAATTTCTAGGAGGATCTGTTCCATGATCTTCCCAGGCAAAGAGATGAGGTTTACAGGTCAGTAGTTCCCATGATATTTAAATGTACTTCAACGTTCTATTTCAAATGATATAAATAATCTGGTGATTTTCTGAGTTCATGTTTTGAACTATCAGCACAGTTTTAAAGAAGCTGTCAGAAAGAAATGTTTGACACAACAGCAATTGCTGTAGCAGCTTGAGTGTACAATTCCAGTGAGTGGTGGTAGGCTGAAGAAAAGATGAAGACTAGAAGTGAATTTTAGGTGCAGTCAAGTGACTAGGCATAATGATAGATTAAAAGAGTGTTCCTACTAAAAATATGTTAGCAAAATCCCTGAATGAAGAGAGGAAGTTTGCATGAAAACACAACCATCCTGGCAAGAATTGCTTATACCTACCTTTCCTCAAAGATGTGGCTTTTAGATTTACTTTTTCATCTCACTCCTTTGCTTAATTGAAAGCTGGGAAGGATGGAACTATCCAAACTATATTGAGGGGACATGGTAATTTAGGGATCATTGTTTTAAGATGTACTATGACAACAGATTAACTATACCAGACCATCATATTCAGCTCATTCTCTGAGATTCACTTTTGCCCATACTATAGTCTCTGTTTTCTTTCCAGCATCTCAGGATGCAAGAGCTGTTGTTGTCCTTAGGAGTCTCTTCCCTTCCTTTTATTACCACTCAAAAAATTCACCTATGCCCTGACTGTGCTTGGAACAATCTCTCTCATCTCACATCCTCTCTCTGAGGCCTTCCTTTGTGAAGCCTCCAAGCTGGTACTATCTCCTAAATTGTGCCACCTGGGGACCTCAGTAGGCCATACCCAGAACCATGAATCTTATAGACAGAAGTGCTTTGAGGCAGGATTGCACAAATTAAGGGTGAGGTGAGTTTTGCTGTGCTGCATCCTGTGGTAGTTTGTGGAGAAGAAAGTATGCCAGGAAGCATAGAAAAGCAGCCAAAAGAGAGATAACAAATGTTGCTTGAAACAAACTGGTAACTATTTTTACCACATCCTGCTGTGAGAAGTGAGCACTGAAGGTGATTATCGAAAAAAAGGCAAAATAATGCCTACAGGACAGAGTGGGGAGGATGCTTCTGTACCCTAGCTGATGTCTCCGATGTCCCTCTCCTCCATCCAGCCCTATTGATATACTTCTGTTGCCCAAGTGGATAAAATATCGGCATCGAAAACCATCGTCGCCTTCTGTGCCAGGGTGTGACAGCTCTGCAGCGGAAGGAGCGGACCCGATGGGGCACGGTCCCTGCCAGCGCCCTGGCAGCACCGTCAGCTCCGGGAACCCGCTCCCGAGGCGCAGCCTGCGCGCCCGCTGCGTGCTGCATGTGAGGATGACGGCGTCGCCCTGGATTATCCGCCGGTTTAGGGGGAGGATCGCCGTAATCCGTCCCTGGATCGCACATCCCGCGCTAGCCGGCAGCCGCAGGCTCTGCAGGTCCCTCGGGCAGCTGCAGCCGCGGGGCCCCGGGCGGGAGCAGGGCTGGCTGCGCGTCCCCGCCTGACCCCGCGGCTGCCGCCGCCCGGGGGGCGCTGCTCAGGGCGGGCCGGCGGCGGGGGCGGCACCGACAGCGGCACCGACAGCGGCACCGACAGCGACAGCGGCCCCGCCTGCGCTGGCGGGGAGCGGCGGTGGCCCGTGGCCGCCCCGGGGTGGGCGCAGCCCCGCGAGGGGAGCCCGTCATCCCGCGGCCGCGGCGGGAGGAGCGCGGCTGACGCGGCAGGGAGGAGGAAGCGGCAACTCGAGCGGGCGGGCGGGCGAGCGGACGGACGGACGGACGGGCAGCCCCGGCCGGCGGAGGGACGGAGGGAGGCAGGTACACGGGGTGCAGCCGTCCAGGGGTCGTACCCCTTCCCACGGCCGTGGTAGAGCGGGGCCGTCCGGAGCCGCGGAGGTTCAGCGGCCGCGGGGACACGGGACTCACTCGGGGACACGGGACTCAGGGACGTTTCGCTTCCCTTTTGTTGCAGCCCGAAAACGCCTGCGTGCTTTGCCTGCACCGCCGGCGTTCCCGTGGAGCGTGCTCGGTGCGGGCCTCGGCGGGCTCCTGCGGAGGGGGCCGGGGCGGCTGAGAGTGTTCCCGCAGGAAAGCGCTGCTCCGCGCGGACGTGCGGCTCCAGCGGCAGGGATCCCCTCGTGGACAGGGGGCAAAGTGCTCGCAGGCGAATAAACAAACAAACATGGAGAAACTTCTGCTCCCCCCCCACCCCCGTCCCCGCCGCTATAATTTTAGATATTATATTTGCAAAGAAGTTTTAAAGTCATTTGGTGTTTCACATTCTCCTCTCTTCTGTATATATACATATACTTTTTTTTTTTTTAATTTTTTTTATTCCCACCCTTCTCCAGCAGTGCTACTGCCTCCTGCTAGTACTCTTGCCCTAATGTTTTTATGGATTACTGCGAGTATATGTAGTTTTACATACTATGCTTTATTTTGCACGGCTGTTTCGGTATGGGAGGGTTTGATTTCTGGGTTGCAATTACGGACACCACCAAACTCTATTTCAGTTCCACTACTTAATTCCATAAAGACAGTAAAGTTATGCTGGAATCAGACATTGAAGAGGTAAAGAATGGCTGGGCGTTTACATTTAGAGCAGGTGAAAGAGCCCTTTTCCAGAGAGTCCTTTTCCTCTGCCCCAGCAGGATGAGGAGACCCTGGTTTGCTTTGCTTTGTGCTTTTCAGAGGAAAAGCAGTGAATGCGGTTTGGATCTGCAGTCCCTCTTTCTGGTGGTCTCTGTGCCAGAGAGGCAAGGGCTGGAATTGCTTCTTTACTGGTTTAAACATCTTCGTCATGAGAGAAGGTTGGAGACAGAGAGAGAATTAAAATAATGCTTTCTTCTCCTGTGCAGAAGTCGCAAAGTGTTGGTGCTTCCTGCACAGATCTTTTATGGGAAGGTAAAATTCTGACGCAGACTTAAAGGATTTGAATTAAGGAGAGAACTGGTCGAGCTTGAAGGAGTATCCCATAACATTCACCTGCATGACTTTTTTATTTGCAGGATGTCTGCCTCAGTGCTTTTGTGAGCATTGGTCAGAGCTCCTTGGCTTCCCCTTGTGAGACTTACATGCTCCTTCAAAGCCTTTTTTTAAATCTGAATTCTGTCAGGCTCTTTCCCTTAATTTTTGAGATTGTATGAAGAGCAGAAATGTGCACTAGTTGGCAGCAAAAAAACAGTTAGTGATCTCTGTATTCCTCTCAGTAAGTGCTACAGCCTCTTTATTATGTGCTCTAAGCATTGAAATAGCATTGACATTTATACTGGATATTCAAAATAGATGTTGACAGCCCTTGTATTTAATTTCTTTCATGCTAATCTAATAAATTCAGTATCTATTGTAATCTTCAAAGAGGATTAAACATTTCCTAAGGGAAAGGAAAGTTATGCGGGCTGGTGAATACATGGGCTGCATCCAGAGTGCTGCAAGACTTGTAATTCACTGGTTATGTTGTTCTGAGGGGATCTTCATCCTGATAATCAATAACCCATAGGAGTTGTTGCTTTTTATTATCACTGTGTGCATTCTCATTCTCAAAGGACAGGTATCTTTCTAAGAAGCCTGACAAAGCTGGATGTTCAAGTCTCATTGAACAGAAGTCTTCAAAGGACTTATGGGGGGACAGTAGTTGGGCAGTTCCTCGTCCACTCTGCTTATAAAATAATGTATTGCAGGGAGCTAGTAGTTCAAATTTTAAGATGTGTGCGCTTTAAAATCACTGCTCTGTTCATTTTTTGACTTTTTTAAAGTCAATCCACAAGTAGGTGGATAATTTGACTGTAATGGCATGTGTTTAAAATAGTGATTGGTGGTTTTTAATATGCAGAATTGCTTCAGCCTAGCTAGCTGGAATAGCTGCAAGCCTCCAAAGCTGACTTGACCCAGCAACAAAATATTTCAGTAGGGTATGCTGAGGCCCAAAAATAAAGTATATTAAATAAAATGACCCGGGTATTAGCAAATAAAACTAGATGCAAAGCATCTCTTGTTTCTCTTGGGATCTAGCATTTATGATGGAAATCATCTGTCAATCTAAAATGCCATGCATGCTAATTGCAGGTTCATGTTAATCATCACTGTATAAGAGGGTATGTCAAATCTTATTTTCCATCCCATCCATACAGGATAAGCTTCTAATAAGCTGTGATCCTTCGGCCACATCCACGAATCGGTTCTCTCCTGGGTTATCCTCTCTATATCCCAGATCATTTTCCAGATGGTTTCAGTTTTAATTTTCATGCAAGTAACTAGGGCTTTTTTGTCCCATGGCTACAAGCCATTTTATACGCAAATGCCCTGCATTTCTGCTTGGAAATAGAGCTCAGATGACACATATTTGCAGTTCCAAATTATTTTTTTGTTTTGGCTGCCTAAGTTGTCATTTAGAAGAACATTATTTTGAGGGAATGGGTGCTTCCCAAAAGGAAAGTCACTATTGGTTGGTTTTATGACTTCATTTTTGGACATCCGTAAGTCATTGAAACTTATTCTGCTATGATTTTTTTTTTCCATAGACCAAGGAACTAGAAACTACTGTAAATAATGTATGTACATATATAGACTGAGACATAGTAAAGCAATATGTTGTTTTTATTTGAAGTTAGCTCTATGAGTATTTGAATTGAAGGATTCATTTTGTTCTAGTTTAAGTAGTATCCATATGCTAAAATGTCCTACAAAGCAAACACACTTTCCAAAGTAGAACCGAAGGGCTTCCGCATGCTGTAAGAACATTTTAAAATATGTTAATCAGGTTCCTGCTTGCATTCCTAATTCTCAAACAGAATTTATTCCCCCAAGTCTTCCAAACCACCTAACACTGAGTCTGCCTGACTCTGAAAGTGTCTCAAAAATATTGGATCTCCCTCCTTGAGCAGAAAGTTCTTAAGTGCCTTATCTAGAGCCGCTGTAGTTGAGCATCAAAGCCCTTAGGAGATGAAGAAAGTAGGGCACCTGGCAAGCACGTTGTAAACACACACACTGACGGCATCGGTTGTGTCTCGAAGTGCGGTTGTGTATTTCCTTTTGAGAACGCTGTGGGAAGAGGAGCCAGCACTTACCTTTCCCTGAGAGCTGCTGGTGGCGGGGTTTGTCTAAGCAGTAGACTGTGTTCTGGTAGTTGAAACCAGGGCTCCTGGTCCCTGTGCCCGAGGGGTTCAAACCCACATCTTCTCTCACCTCTGCAGCTGTTGAATAGGCTGAAGGAGGTGAGCAGAAGGGCACACTTCGCTCCTTGTGTTCAGCCTGGGCTGTCTTGTGGAAGATGCAGAAGGTTGCCCGAGGCTGGCATGAGGGAGCACCAGAACCTTGACTCGGTCACAGCAGTTTGTGTCCTACTGGGAGGAGGGCTGGGAGCTGGTGGCTGCTTGCTCATGATGATTATCAGAGGTGAGCATTTCCATGACATCCTCTATGTTTCAAGAGAGGATCAACACTTGACTAATTTCTCTAGGAGAGAGCTGGGCCCAGGAGAAGAGCAGGCTCAGAGATCTGGAGTGGGTGGTGACAGCTGTTTGTAGTTCCAGTTTAGAAGTTCAAGCCTGCAAGCTGAAGTGGGGAAAGTGTCCAGTGTTTCCGTCCAGAAAGTCCCATTTCCAGTGCAGGAATCTCCATTGTGGGCCACCACTTTCACACAGTGTATCTGCATGGCAATAGGTGTCACCCTGCCAGTTTTGTATTATTCAGGTTTTTAGGTGGTGTTTTATGTGTTCCATGCCACAGTTTTGTGTGTTTGTGTCCTGACCTGTAACTCCATTCCCTCACCCTTATCTGTGTTAGAATTCTTTCTCCCTACTCTTTAGCAAAGGAAGAAGTAAGGTTTTATCTTCATATGACCTTTTCACTCCAGTTTCTCAGACACCCTGTGAGCATCATCTGAGGAGGAGAGGAAACTTCCTTATTCCCTCATATTTGAAATGCTTTGCTTTGCAACTACAGTCTTTCTGTGGTTTATGGCAGGAAAGCACCTGGGGGTTGGGGGATTGTGGGTAAGCAAGATTGATGTCTAAATTTATTTCACAGCTCCTTTATTCAAAGAGATGTCACATCTTACTTCTTGGCAGCCTTGTTTGAAACTGTGAGGGCAACTGGCAAGCTGCTAATGCTGAGTGCCTTGCCAAATACTGTTGCAAAATACTGCCAGTGCAGAAGTTGCATAGCTTTACAGACTGTTATGCTTCTCTTGGAGTAAACCAAAGGGGTACTAGCTTCTGATCCTTTGCCTCTGCTGAGAAGCAGGACCTACATGTTTCCATCACTTTATGAGGCACCATCATGCTGCTTTGCTGCTGCTGTCTCTTCCAGCCCATGGGATTAGTTTTCTGTCAGTGGTACTTCTCCATCTCTTGTTCACTGTTGTGAAATAACCAAGAAAAAAGAACTATTTAAAAGATCTTCACTATATTGTTAATTGCAAAATAGTTTGGAACAGACATCAGGCCAAGGAAAGCTTTGCCTCTGATCCTGGACTCAATGTTGCTAATGCAGCAGGTGCATCAGAATAGATTTGCTGTGCCCCACGGAGTTACACCCCATATTTGAGTGTTTATCGAAGATCCATGCAACTGAAGTCAATCCCAACTATTTATCAATATAAAATAGAATGCAAAATCTGATATCTAAATATATGCAAACTGTGTGCCATTTATTGAGACCTTGTAACTTTGTTGTTAAATCAAGGCATGAGTTGGAAACACAGTTTTATTTTTCAGGAGCTATCTTGATAGCTATTTCAGAGCTTTGCACCAGTAATGTGTGCTCAAATTGGTATTTTAATGAGAAAAAGGGCACTTGTGAAGATTATTGTCTTGTGGTGTTGTATAATATATTGCATTATGATGACATTTCTGGATTCAGCAAGGAAGATAAGCTGAAGGGGTAAGTGCTGCTCAGGGCTAAACATCTTAAATCATGCTGTTACTCTGGTTAGAAGGAACCTTGGATCGTGGTGGGTTAAGTCACCACCTTGAGTTAACTCCCCACCCTTAATTCAGACAGGGCTGTGCAGGGCTTTGTTTGCCTGGGTTTTGAAAACCCCCGAAGACAGAGGCTCCACAGCCCCCCTGAGCACCCTGTGGTCAGTTATCCTTGTGGAGATTTTCCTTCTCTCGCAGTGCACTGCTCTGCACCAGCCAGTCTGTCTTGGTAACCATCTCGAAGACATTGGGAGGCTGTTGTTTGGTGCCCCTCAAGCCTCCTCTTCTCAAGGCTAAGTAAGTCCAGTTGCCTCCAGCTCACCTAGAGAATGTGCTGCAGCCCATGACTTCTGTGTTTTGGCTTCTTCCATACCCTGTGTAGTTCCTGCTGAAGTGGAGGAATGTTGGATGCATGTGTTAGGATGCAAGTGTACGTGGTCTGCATGATTCTGAACTACTGTGTGTTTATATTGCAATAGTTTAGGTTTAGACTTTTTTTTTTGTTTGTAAATCCTAGTGTTAGGTATTTATGAACTGGGATCACTATCAAACCCTAAAATATGTTTTATACTAAGTTTAGTAAATAAGTAAGGACTGAGCATTCAGAAAATGAATGCTTTTACTCAACCATGGTGGAATTTCCAGTTTATGGTATGTGTTTTGCTTTAATGCTGGGAAGAGCACAGAAGAGGGACAGGAGGTAATTAAAGAAGAAAATAACTCCTGTACTCCCTTTGGATGGGACTTAACCATACCTTGAAAAAGCAAGATGCATTAAGTCTACAAGTTTGGAATGCTGCCAAAAACTACAAAACAGAGAAAACTTAGGACAATTCAGAAATAAAAGCTACCTGGCAAAAGTACCCAGACTGTCAAATGCCTTGAAGACAAGTGCATCAAAGAACTAGGAGACTTCTGCTTCCTCGCTGCAGTAGTAGTGGTGCATCTTGAATATATTAAAGTGAGGGGGGAAAAAAAGAAAGAAGCCATGTTTTCATAAAAAGGTAAATAAAAAGAGCATATAGCATTAAGGAGTATGTAGTAATGTTTTATGAGAGGTAAGAAGGGAAGCAGAAGGGGGTTATTTGGAGTCATAGTGGATGCTGATAGCCTGGAATCCAATTATCCAATTAGCCTCCTGATTTTTTTTTTTTTTTTTTTTCAAATACTAGGCCCTCCTGTTTCATTGAAGCAATAAATGTAATGCTGTTAATTTAATGTCCCGGTACTCTTGATAAATATCTTGTAAATAACTAACTTGTTTTCATCAATTGCTCTTTAAGAGGGGTCATGGATTTTTCAGACTAGCATGGAAATGGTTAAGCAGCATCTTAATATCTAAATTTCACCCTCCCAAATCAGCCTTTGATAAGAGAATATCTGTTGTCTTTGGAATTGTTGGGACTAACACCTCTTTCCTGCCATCCTTCGGTTTTCAGAGCCCTGATAGAAAACAGATGGGGTTTCTCTGTCAGGGAACCCCAAAACTGTCCCTTAGTTGTGTCTCTTGAAAATAATGTGACACTTGCAGCAGTAACAGAAAACTAGACAATTACTGTGCTCTGGTGAGAGAATGTGGCCACTGTGCTACAAAATTTTCAGGTTTCTTGGTGTAAATTGTTTGTGTCAAGAATGAACTGTGCTGTTTCCAATGACGTTTTACATCTTGTGTATGTGCCCACACACATTATATGTAACTCTAAAGGCATATGCCAGATAGATTGGTTTAACTTCACTTTTCTTCAGAATTTTTTGAAGGTTGGCTGCCTCTTTGGTGCTCTTTTCATGTTAACTAATAGGTTATGTGGTGGATGAATAGGATTCTTTATAGAATTATCTAAAACCAGGCACTGATTTATTTGAAAACAAAGGGTTTCTTTAGAGCTAAGTTTAAGCTGGCATTGCCATGAATCCTAGAATTATTCTACATTTAAATGAGAGAACAGTGATGCACTTGTACTTGGGCTTTGAACAGCACAGAGCTGTTGACCAGAGGCTTGGAGACTGCTGAGCAAGTCTGTTTAGGTGCCTTTGCCAAAGTTTCCAAGCATACTCTTCTCTCCTTACAGATTATGAGAAGCAAAGCTAAGAAGGCACTATAAGTTGCACTGATCAATTTGTTTGGAGGAAGGCAAGTGTTTTGCTGGTGTGTGATCAAAAAATGTATAAAAACCTGCACTGTAGCAATCTGAACACGTACTTTTTCTCTGTTTTGCTTTGGGGTGTGTGGGGTCTAGAGCATAGCAGCTAAACAATACCTCACTTGTTTATAAAAAATCTTGGGAAGAAGGGGTGAGAAAGAAGAAAATATTTACAGTAGCGTTCCACCCAATTAAAATCAGAAGGCAGACTAAAAAGGAAAGAGTTCATCTATGGTCCAAGCCAATTAAAAGTAAATTTTGCTGCTTGGATGTTAATTTACACATCCAAGGCAGCAATGTAAATTTAACTAGAAGCTTAACCTCATCAGTTAAGATGAACTTCAGAGTTGTGATTAATTTGGTTTTGGTCATAGCATCTGGGTGTTTAAGCACTTTTTATGTGAATTGACACACAGAAATTCATAAACGCCTTAAAATGTTAAATCTGTGGAGTACTTCAGCAGAACGTGTAAGTAATGCCTGTCTCGCAAACACAGCTCTGCAACACGAGCTGGCTCGGATCCTCAGTTAAGATATTCTTATGTTTTATGCCCTCAGCCATTTCCCCCCTTGTTTAATTATCTGGGAGTAAAACCAGATTTCTGTAGCTTCTCTCATGTATTAAAAGGTATTTCGAATTTCTGTGCAAATGGTTTAATTGTATTTGTTGACATTAGTTTAGATTGTTTGTGGGGTTTTACACATACGATGTGTATTTATTTACAAAGAACTGAAATAGAGGTAGAAGGAGAAATCTCATAACACTTAGGGGTTTTGCTCAGAAATTAAACTGCAAACTTGTCAATGCGTGCAAAAATCAGTTTACTGTTTTACATAGGAGCATCACTTGAAATGACCTCAAAGAAATTTGATCATCAACCGCCCAGTCAAATCCTGGATAATTATTCAGGGAACCATGTTGGATGCGTGATGTGCACAGAGTAAGAAACAAAACAGTCCTTGACAAGGAATCTGAAGGGGCTGAATATTTCAGAAGCTACAAAGCATAAGGAACAGAGGACAGCCTTGCAGCTCAGAATCTAGACAGGGACACACCCAGACATGCACAATTTGACACTTCTTTGGGAAAAGAAAGTTCATTAAATGAAAATATGTTGATATTAGGAACTGGCAAGGAGAAACTGGAACATTCTTTGTCTTGGTTACTGCTCTGTGACATGGCAGCTGGAAAAGATTGAGGACTTGGGTGCTTGGCCCTTTGTTTTGGTTTTGCTGTTTTAATTTATATGTCAGAAAGTCCCTAGACATAGGTCCTCATTTAAAGAAAAGAAAGAAAGAAAAATAAGACAGATTATTAGCAATGTTATTTTAAAGCAGTTGCAGTTCTTAAGTTAAAATATTGTGATAGTTGTTCCCGTGTATTTACAGATCTACCACAGATGTCCATATGTCACATCAGATGTCAGTTAAAATGGTCAATATGTTGTCTCAAATCAGCCAGTGCCTGGTGTCTAGACACTGAACGCTGTCACTCCAGTCATGCTTGTTGCTGCAAAGCATTTAGATCAGTCTAACAGTGGAGGAAAGCAGTGTTGCTCTGGTCTGCTATGGCTGGTGTGTCCTGTTTTGGTCTCTGCCACATGGATGCCAGCGGCTGGTCCCTGAATTCCTCTGGTTTAGCTTAAGATGAGTCTCTGTTACAGTATTAGTTCAGTTCAGGAGTGTCCCTTTGGAGTACATCCCTTGTGTTTCACTTTGCTGGGGGATCTTGGGGAACATGAGCTGGATTCCCTTCAGATGAAGTAAGACTGGAAGATGTTCTTCAGGAGCACTACTGAACATGGGGCCAGTGTCCTGCCCACAGGACCAGGCTAAAGCTGGGTTGAAGCAAAACATAGAAATCCTGCCGTGCCAACATGGGTCACGTGGGTGCTGCATCTTCAGCATCAACTGTTTTCCCCTCTGTGGATGTGCTTTTCTTGCACTGCATTACTTGTTAAGGTAGACATTTGAAACAAAAACTGCAGCAAGAGTAGATCCAAGCACCTGGAGCCTGCCTTTTCTCTTGACTTCAGGTGCAGCCTTGTTAAGCCATTGCTCATGAAAGTGTAACACCCCTCTGAAATGACTCTCCCTGCAAATGGCAGTCTCATTTTTCATCTTTGTTTTTCCCAGTTTCCTGCCTGTCACCTGACTTCCCTCAGTGCTTCTCTCTGGGTTTCAAAACCACTTTTCCTTCTCCTCACTTCTGGATTGCCACCTTTGCATTCCTCAACCATTGCTCCCAGCTATAAGGTCTCAGTCTCAAGTAATCTTTGCCCCAAAGATGCAATCTGTGTTTATGAAGAAGTGTTTGCTTCAGCTGTTTTTAAAGCTCTTTCCTGGTGAAATCTCTTCCATTGCTTCATTACCCTTCCAATATTTTTTTCATGCTCTAGTCTCCCCTCCTCCAGTGTTTAAACTGAACCTTCTCTGTGCTCATTTTAAGCTCATTAGAACTTGTCCTGAAGGGGCAATGCCCTTCTCTTTGAAGTAGTCTTCCAAGGTAATAGCCATCCCTCAGGTGGGCTCCCTCTACCCCACCCCACACTAGCTTGTCCATCCACTTCCCTGTAAATCACATTTTCTAGACCAGTTTTCATTCAAATTTCTGTTCCCTAGACCTGCTCAGGTAGGACCACATCTTTCCTAGGTATTCAGACACAGAGTGAAGTAGAAGGACTTTTCTGAGTTCAGCAGATTATGCTCAGGCTTTCCATTCCCAAGACTTTTATTTTATATCTCATAGCAATGTTTGTGTTTCTTAGAACAGCATGACATTTGTCTCTTGTGACCTGCAATAGTCTGAGGCCTTGTTTCCCATCCTGTATTTCCATATTAGACGTTTCCTGCCCATGGGCAGTATCTTGTACATAACCTGCTACATTTCACTCCATCCTTCCAGATCACTACCTCTGTCCTGACGATGATATATTCAACCTTTGTTTCTCACATCCAGAACTAATATTTATTCTTCCTGCATCTGTAGCCTGGTTGTAAAATACCTCAAGGCAGTTTCAAAGCTTTCCTAAAGGGAAGGTGTGATGTCTGTGATTCCTCTCCTACCTCCCTGCAAGGTTGTCAGAGGAAGTTAGCGATGTAATTTAACAAATCTCTTTTGGCTATTACTTTGGATTATCTTCCAGGTGCTGCTAATTGATCTGTTTTGGATTGTTTCCCCCGGAATTTGAAGTTAAACTGACTCACTGGGTCTTTAATATTCTTACCTGTTGTTTTTTGTTGCTTTGGTTTGTTTACTTGGGTTTTTTTCCATTGTGCACACGTGCACACACTTCCATTCACATGCTCTGTCTCTCTCCTGTTCCTCCCGAAATCTTACCTGTCATTACTATTTTTTATGCCAGTCACTGCTTGCACTTGACCCTGTTGGTGAAGACTGATGTCCTAAACATGATAGTCTACCGGATGTCATCTCTCATCAGCTTTTCTCTGTGTTGACTAGGGCCAGGAGGTCTTTCTTGCTCTTAAGCTATAAACGTATTGATAATAAGGATTTCTTTTTGTTTCTAGTCTTTTTTTTTTTTGTTCTAATTCTACCTTAACCATGCTGATTCTCTTAACTATGTACTTCTGCGGATTTTATATTTATTGCTAGCAATTTGACTATGTTTTCACATTCTGTGTCTGTCTTGACAAATAAATCTTGTGCTACTTCTGCTGTTTATTTTTACAGGGCACAAGCACAGATTATCGTGTTGTTTTGTAGAGAAATTGCTGCTTCTTTCTTGTCTCCCCTCTTAGTGTCTCTTGTTTTCACATTCTCTTTGCTACATTCTTGGGGTCCCCCACCTCCCATTTAATAAGGTTTAGTCAATTTTTCTTCTGAACTGGTTGCTTTCCATTTGTCTAGAAGCAAATCTAAAGGATCTGCTGCCTTTTTGAAAATTAAAAAAAATTCTGATTTTGAAACAGATGTTTAAGCCTAAACTGAACTAAAGTGCTGTCAATTCACAGGCTTTTGCTCCTTATACCATGTGACTGTCAAGATACCACATGGTAGTAGGTTCCCCATTCAGGCTCTTTGGTTTTACTTCTAAGTTGCTAACTGTTTAATATGTAGATTTGAGATATCAAACAAATAACCCTGGTGCTGGTAGGTGGTTTTTAATGGCTTTGTTGTTGTTTAAACTGATTAGCCCTGTCAGTGCAAATGGCTTGTTCTTGCAAGGCTTCAGATTCTGCTGACTGTCGTTGTGCTTGTTGTCTGTCATTGTGCGCAGTGACAATGGATCTACCACAGTGGGAAACATCAATTTAAAACCTAAGGAGAGTGCATCCTTTCAGATTTACAGAATAACAGAATAGTTTGGGTTGGAAGGGACCTTAAAGATCCTCTAGTCTCCATTTCTGGTCTGTAACCTCAGCCCATTTGTGAGATGGTCCAGATTTTGTTTCACAAGTTGTTGATACTGTACAGAGGTCGGATGCTGGATCCAGACTCCTCCAACCATGGATTTATTTCCTTGGCTCGTTGCAGCAATGACAGTAGAACATTTTAGCTGAACCACTCCATCAGAATGAACGGCTGTTTGATGTGGGTGTCCGCAGCAATTAACTGAAATGCCTCCCCTTGCTGTTTTGAAAGGGGAATGCTGTACTGCATTCCACTCCCGAGAGAGAACTGAACCTTTGCATATTCACCCTTGGTGACATCAAAGATGCTAAAGGCATTGGCTTGCTTCACATCCAGGGTGAGTGAAAAAGGCACCCACCCTGCTGCAGGAAGCCTGTCAATTCAACACTTCCTCCAAATTAAGGCTGTGACGTGCTGCCACACTTTGAAAAGAAAAGGATCTGGCTAAAATGTAAGACAAATTCCACAATTTATGTGTTCAGAAGATAGTGACAATTCTTCTCTGAAATAATTTTTTGTTAGTATCTGATTTACTTACTTTTGTAGTAAATTTGTCCCCTCCCCCCCCCATATATGTTTGGGGCTTTTTGTTGGGTAGCTTCTTTCTTTACAAAAGAAAATCTCAAAATAATAATTATTATTTTAGTTATAAAGTAAAAGAGTGTGAGTTATGCATGTTTTCCTCTCTCCTTTCAGACACTACAGGAATTTGTGGCCTCTCCTCTCAACTTTCCTGGACACGCAATAAAACAAAACTTAATATAATCCCATGTAAATTAAATAAGTAATCCCAACACCTTGTTTCCATACTCCTACAATTCTAGCAGCCATACAGGTATAGTCTGGCTCTACCTGTCCACCATGGCAGGCATATTACTGCTTTCAAATTTTCTTTTATGTGGAACGTCCAAAAATGTCTTTTTCTTTGGTGTTTTCTTTGATGTTTTATTTGTTTGCTTTTTGTCTCGCTCAACCACTGGTCCTTATGTTAGCTGATAAAACTTCTACTGCCTCTCTTTTATCCCATAAATTGCTCTGGCTTGTGTGACTTGAGACATCCTTCCCATAAACCAGATTTGAAAATGTAGTAGTAGTTTAACTGTGCAGGTTCATGTTACAGTTTAACCCCAGCTGGCAACCAAGTACCATGTAGCCCCTTGCTCACTCCCCCTGCCCTGGTAGGATGTGGGGGAGAATTGGACAAAGGTAAAACCCATAGGTTGAGGTAAGAAAAGTTTAAGAATTGAAATAAAGTAAAATATAATAATAATAACAATAATGAAAAAGGAGGAAATAGAAAGAGAGGAATAAAACCCAAGAGAAAGAAGTGATGGACAATACAATTGCTCACCATCCCCCAGTGCCCAGCCCATCCCTGAGCAGCAATTGGTGGCTCCTGGCCAACTCCCCCAGTTTATATGCTGAGTATGAAGTTCTAAGGTATGGAATATCCCTTTGACCAGTTTGGGTCAGCTGTCCAGCTGTGGTCCCTCCCAGCTTCTTGTGCACCTGCTCAGTGGCAGAGGATGAGAGCCTGAAAAGCCCTTGACTTAGGGTAAACACTGCTTAGCAACAACTAAACATCAATGTGTTATCAACACTATTCTCATACTGCATCCAAAACACAGCACTGTACCAACTAGCAGAAAGAAAATTAACTCTATCCCAGCTGAAACCAGGACAGTTCACAATGCATGCAATAAAGTGTGTATGAAAAACTTCATTGAGCAATTATGCCTATAGGAATGCTGGAAATAGGAGTCAGCAGTAGAAACAGCCAATTTCCTTACTGTGACTTTAAAAGAATCCTGATTACTTCTGCATTTCTCTTCTCAAAATTAGTCATTATTCCTGTAAGAGTGAGAAATAAACAGTGGTTGTATCTTCTGACTTTGGACGCGCTTCTAAATCAATCAGTGGAGGTAGATGGGTGAAGGATGAAAATATCCACAATTACCCCAGCTTTATTTTAACAGAGGTGTGTGGTGAGGATCCCTTGGCTGGACATTGCCTGCCACCCCAGGCTCCCCAGGGGAGGTGACTGCAGCAGCAGGCGAACGTCCCTGTGGTTCTGGTGTAGCAACAACTGCTTTCAGGTAGGCATAAACTGGTGACAAACAAATCAAAAAAAAAAGAGCAGCGTAGGCCTGGGAGAACCACAGTTATGTAAAGGTGAACAATGAAACATTATTTCTCAAGTGGGTATTTTGAAGGGCTGTTACCGCAACACTTTTTATATAAATGAAAGGTACATTTGAATCGGAAGCAATTTGGTGTAGCAAACTGCAAGTGACTCATCCCAGACCTGAGGGGAAACAGAGCTGCTGTGACACAGAGACGTTTTTGAGTGCTTGCATGGGATCTGCTTCAGACGATCCAAGAGTGAGAGATATTAGTACCGTCCTCCAACACCGCTCCTGTTAGCATCCACTAGCAACGTGCATATTCCAGTTAGGAGATCCTCATCACCTCTGCAATTGCAACCAAACAGAGGTTGATTGTTGGTAGCTTCTTGAATGTTACACAGATTCCACACATATCCCGTATTTTAGTACTAATGCAGTAACAATGTATTTATCAAGAGCTTCAGTTCAGGACATGAACATCATGAGTTCTCATGGCTTTACAGAATCTTTTATCTTCTTTCTAGAACAAAATTTTTTCTTTAATTCAAAGATTTATAAAAACATTTAATGAACCAGGTTGACACAAAGATTGTCATGTAATTAGAAAACTCTGACATTTTGGTTTTTTGTGTTCTTGTGCAAGCTTAAAATTGTGCTGTCATCTTAAAAAACTACTTTAATTTGTACAGCATTGCTGGAGAAAACTGTAGTTGGAATAAGACTTACACCTGATAGATCCAAGAGTAGCTTGGTTTGTGTGCAGGAACATTTTCTTATGAAACATTTGAGTAATTTGAACAATGATTTCAAGAAAATACCGTGTCTTTAAAGTAATCTGGTTCTTACTGTCCCTTTTAAAATGGCTGTATGTACATCAAAGCTAAATTTTGTGATAATTTCTCCTCCCTAGTAGTCATGTTCCATACTGTAACCTACAGTAGCTTTCCTTGTTCCGTGTGGTCCCTACCCTCCAACACCACAATACCTAACATCAAAAAATTGTTGACCTGAAATACTAAATCTGCTATGTTCCTTTTTAAAGCTGCATAATGGAACAGTGGTCTTGAATTAGTATTGAGATTAGAGGGATTTATTTAATTGTACGATATTCCATTAACTGGCTTCTGCTAGATTGCCATATTGTAAAAAGAAAGGTAAGTTAAAGAAAAAAATAAGTTTAGTGGAGTCCAGAAGTGAATCATGTGTACCTGCTTCTCGTTGTATTGGTTTTACCTGGTATAAGAGGACTAGATGCATCCTTACGTAAAGTATTGCTGATGTATCTTTATGGCTGCTGGTGTGGGGTCCCTCCAAGGCAGGGGCTGGGCATACCCCATATAGCTTTATATCAATCTTTGCTGAAACTTACTTAGTAGTTCAGACCCACATGTACCCTTCAAACACAGACCCATAGTTCCCAGGACTGAAAATGAGAAAATGAAAATGATCTTGGAGAACAAAAATTGGATTCCATAGCTAGTAGATGAGTATACATCTTCTCTGTGGGTCAGGAATAGGGTTGGAAATCTGGCAAACCTGGGAAATGACTAGATAAACAAGTAAGCAAAGTAAGGTCAGCAAATAATAAACTCTTGAAACATTTTTCTTAAATATGTGTCTTGCTTTGGTAGATTGGTTTTTTTTTTTCATTGTTGCTACATTTTTGCTACTCTGAGTTGGTGCATAACAGTACTTTAGTGGAATGCATGTGTCTTTTGCCATAAACAGTTTGTTGGAAGTATTAATAGAATAGCAAAAACAAATCTGGTCTATTCTGTAGATCCTAGGCTGCCTTTAAAATGCTTTTAATTTGGAAAAAGGCTGTGAGCCTTTTGTGAGGGGACATACACACCCCAAACCAAAACCCTTGTTCAGTTTCTTTTGAATACAATACCAGTAAATAGCTTGAAAATGCAAACGGGGTCCTTGTGTTCTTGCTCATCTCTACAATTTGAGGAAGAACTGTTGACTTTCTGGGTAGACCCCACCTACATAACATTGTGTGCCAGAGAACTTGTTTACCAAAGCATGTTTGTTCACCCCAGCCTGTATTTGCAATTCTAGTAGAACGTGCTGTAGCTGGGTTTCAGGAGGCTGAAATAAGAAACATCCATACGGAATTACCACTTAAAGAGATTTTTTTCTTTTATACTTAGCTTTGGTATACCTTCCTGCACAAAGTGCTCAGATCTCCTGGAAACTCAGAGACTTGGCCTATTTTATAGAACTGTATTTATAAATGGAATTCCAGAGTCTTTGTTGAGAGTGAAATGCAGGTCATACAGTGCTGTCAGTTGGGGTTTTTTTTTAGCAATTTATACTTCATGGGCTGTATTTGATAACTTCAGCCTCACAGTGTTTACCAGTGCAGTAATTTATTACTGTGTTTTATGCATGTCTGCTGAAACTAGTCCCAGAACATTTCAGCATGTACCAATAAGATGTATATGTGATATGTCAAGCACATGTGTTGCTATATGCCTATAAAGCAGCTGGTTATCTTTATCCTTTTGTTATATATATTTTTCCTTTTTTTATATATGTATTTACCCTTGTAGGACTTGGTGGTAAGCCAGGTCCAAGGTGCTTCTTTTTCCTTGTATTCTTGAAACCCACATAAATCTTTTGTGATTCCATGTGAGCATGTGGAGGTGGCTTGAGGCAGTATCCACACTCTGGGTCTCTGAGATAACTGATAACTAAGGTAAACTAGGCTATCAGGAGTTCAGCATTCATACTGTTCTTCTTCTGGTAGCTGAACTAGTTCGTGGAGGTTTCACTTGGTCACCTGCTCCATACTGCACCCTTGCAGTGAGTGAGGACAGCTGCAGGGCAAAAAAAGGTAAGGGCCATGTGCCCTCTGATAGTGATTCTTCTCCTAAGGACACAGGTATGGTTGGGTGATGTCTCCTGGTGCAACCCTGCCAGCTATTGGAGTGATAAGTGAACAGGATGTAAACAGCAGGATTTGGGTCAGACAGTTCATGTACACTGAATTCACCATTCACTTTAAATGCCTTGCATGCTAAGTAATTTTTAGAAACTAATCATTGAAAAAAGTGAAACTAATCTGAAAAAAAAGTACTCCATATATGGTAACAGTAATATATTTTGGTGTGTGCATGAGGGAAGTAAAGAACTTGAGGAGGAAGAAGTCAGGAAAATAGAGATGCACGTATTGAAATTGCAGATACGGTATTTCACTGCCTGATACTGCTTTTTTACTTCGAAATTTCATTGAGCATTTATGCTATTGGCAGAATGCTTGGTTGTGTACTAGTGTTCCTTTTTAGTAAATACTTCAGTTGATTTAAACCAGTTTTCTTCTGAGCTTCTGTGAGGAATTTCTTTGATGTGGTGCTGCTGTCATTTTTCTGGTTCATGTTATACACACTCTGTGATGTTCATGAAATGATGCAGTTTATTATGATTTTTCTACAGTTTTCCATCATTTTGATTTGTGGTGTTTGCTATGCTTAGGGGAGGGTCCATGTAGTGTTGCAGATCGCTGTTTTGATATTCGTTAACCTCTGTGCTCCAGGACATTCTTCTTGTAATACATGGATCATCATCTTTGTGTCTGGAGTGCTGGAAAACTGGCAGTTCACTATGTCACTATGAATGAAGCCTCCTTTTACTTGCCAAGTTCTTAGGCTTTGTCAAGAGATAATACTAAATCTTTCAGCAGTGTTTAGGTGGCTTGTGGTAGTTTGTGGTGGGTTGGTTAGTTTGCTTGGAGAAGGGGTTGAAATATATGTTTGCAATGAATCAGTCTTTTAAGTATTCATTTCATTCCTTCAGATTGAAAGACTGTCATCTGAAGACATTCTGTAGCTGATCTAGAGTACAAAAAGAAATTAGGGAAAAAACCATTTCCTCTGAGCAGCTCATGTAAAATTGAACCATTACTCAGACTCCTCTAATAAGCACAGGCATGCAACTATGAAAATGAGTTAAATGAAATCTATTAATATGCATACATTCATTAAGTGTTACAAAACCAGCTTTGGTAAAGAACAGTTACCTGGTGATACTGTTGCTTGCACCTGCATTGTGAGCTTTAAATCTTGCCCAGCTGGCAATTCTTCCACAGTTCTAACTCTCAGGCTTTCAGCTAGTTCACTTTCCCACTGAGTGTCTTCTCTTACTTGATTTTGTCCATGGTAGCCTGTGTTTTCTGGTAATCTCATGAGTCCAGGGAGTCCAACAGGACACTGTTTTCTCCAGTACACAGCTCTCGGGTGTCACGCTTTGCAGCGCTGAATGCCTGGTGCCAACTGGCCCATGCTTCTTCTAAGTCCTGTTCCTAAGCAGACAGTGGGGTGTGAACATAGCCTAATTAGCCACCAAACAAGGGGCTGGAAAGCAGTGTGAGAGTAACTCACAGAACAGGGTGGGTGCATATCTGTCTTCATAGATTGTTATGGGGTCTTTGTGGCAGCCAGAATCCCTGGTGTTAGACAGTATTTGCCCAGAGTTTCTGTGCCTGTGTCATTGTGAGGCCCATCCATTGCTGCCTGAGACCTTTCAAAATGGTGATGTCCTCAGACTGCTCAATGCTGTGTAGGTGGGTAAAACCTGCGGGGAGTTGGGTCCTTTGATTAAAACATTTGGCACATGTGAAGTTAACTACAGTGGCCATGTATTGTTTCCTGAATGAAGTCTAAGTTCAGGGCCTGATGGGCTAAAGGCTAACACTAATTATTTAAAAGATCACTTCATATCGATTACCACATCATGTTTGGAAGGTTATAAACGGACGCATTTGGTTTAACTGGAATTAACAGTTGGCAAGATACTGACACAGAAGAAGTTTTAATTCTAAACACCATCTCATTTTAGTGTCCAAACCCGCTGACTATTGACAGTCTGTTTTAGGGCAAGGAGGTTGTGTTTTCCTTAGTGTGAGGAGTAGGATAGAAAGCTTGGTGTTAACAGAGATAGGCTGAGATACTCCTTTGAAGATGCAGGAACTGAAGTGGAAAGCTGTGGTGTTGGTGTTTGAAGCTGATAGTGAGGTAATGATTTTGTTACTCAATGACCTGCTGTGTTTTAGAAGTAACTAACATTTTTGGACTAGCTTGTCAAGTGGTTTGGGCTGTGCTTTTTGTGTGAATTTGAATGTATACAAAAGTTTCACAGTATATTCCTATGGAACAGTGTTCAGTAGCAAAGCTGCTGGCTGCATTTAAACAAGTCATCTGTATTCCTGCGTGTCTTTGTCTTACAATGTTTTTTTTATGCTCTATTTTTGTCTGTATAGTTCTCTTGATGTTATAAAATGAGACTTTTGATCTTTGGTCAGGGACAAGGTATTCATACTAATTTAAGGACATTTTCAATAAAAACAGAACTGAATAGTTCATATTGTTGCTACCTGCTCATCCTGGGCTTGGAGAAACATGTTAAAGGTACTCTGCATTTCTGTGATCTCTTGCATTTGCAAGATTGAGATGGGTCCTTCATTTCTTTTCCCTTTTCTTGTATTTTCCACCCCCACCACCCAATCACTGATATTCCTTGAGCAAAGGCTTAAAATAGTTGGGATGACAGCACACTACATGGATTTGTAACATTCCTTAGAAGCAAAATACTGCAAAGCAGTGGAAACGAGATTCTCTGTGTGTATTACTGCCCAGAAAACATAAATGGGGAATGCAAGGGAGTTCCTGGGGACAAAAATGTCAAAATGAATGCTGACCTTTAACTTCTAAAAGGCAAGTTGAGTTCCGTGCATTTCTCTGTGTGCTATGCAGTTAACCACCGGGTATCCACCTTGACATTAGAATATTAGCCTTTAAAAGCTCATCAAGCAAATCTGTAAATTACAGTTTATTTAAATTTTAGGACCTTAACAGTGTTTTGCATAGTATGATGCACTAGAGAGATGAACATGCTGTGGAATTCACTCAGACAAATTACAATTTAAGGATATGTACAATGTTGCTGATCTCTAATTACCTACTCCAGAATAGGGAGAGGAACTGCATAAAATTAACTGCTCAACAGCCCAGTCTTCAGAGAGATTTTAAGTCCAAGGAAGGGCAAATAGCTGCTCTTTAGTCAAAGGTTTAGGGTTTAGATTGTGTGGACAGGGAGACAGAGTTAAATTATCTCTAAGCCAGGGTCATCTTCTCACCTTTCCTGGGTTGAGGCTGTACTGTAAATCAGTCAATAGCTCCACTGAACTGATCTGCTGACAAGTTAATGATTAATCAAAAACTATCAACCAGACAGAAGTGGAACACTGCTAAACAACTGCAGAGTAAAATAGCTCTTGAATACAGATTACCTGACTAAATTATTTGCCAGTGGGTTATTCTAACTGACTGAAGTTCAGAAGCATTCTGGTCTGGGGCTCACCATGAGAAGTCCTAACAAAGCCTCTTTAAAACTTCTCCATGAATGCAGAGGCAAATACCTTGCCAGATCTGAACAAGCAGGAGAAGGCTGTTGCAACAATGCCGAGTCTCAATATCTAGCAGTACCTATCCAAAACCACAAAACTCCAAAATCAGGAAAGGGCAGGTTAGGATGGGAAAATTCCTCATTTCTTCCTGTGTGGACTCTACTGAAATGGAAGCTTGTGATCCAGTTGACTTGTAGCTTGTGTGTACACAGTTACAACACACTAATCCAAACACTGACGTATTTTAAAAACTGCCAGACTGCTTCTCTGATTTGTTTTTGGAGAGTGCTTGGATGACTGTCAGTGCCTGACACATGAGTGTAGTATTATGCAGGAATACTTCTGCAGCAGGACTGTTTAGAAACAGGATCTCCCGAATTGCTCCTTGCCGGATACTTGCCATTACCTGTGACTGTTGAAATGAGCACCATCATGTCCTGTCAGGCCCAAATACAAATTTTGTGAAGACAGGCCTGTGGAACGTGGGGCTTCTCTATAATCAATACAACAGCTCCTGATGACAACTCGTGGGGTTTTGGGGACTCCCTGGTGTTACCTTGGTGATACAGCAGAGTGGGCTGCAGTATTTGCACACTTGTTCATTCTTTACATGGCCGTTGAAATCCCAAGAAACATTTCAGGTATTTATAGGGAGGAAGCTAAAATGGCATAGGCTTTTAACTCATCCTGAGTGTTACCATTTGCATTAGATATTCCCTGCCTTTTAAGCCTTCTCTGAATGTTTGAAAGCATAGCAGATCCTCAGTAAACATGAGGCTTTAACTTAATGGGTGTTGAGGTCTTTTCTGTTAAACAGAATACACGCTAACTCCTGTTTGTCCTGCACTTTTAGATCTTGTTAACAAAATAAAGTGAGGAGTGAGACTGTCATTAAAGGAGGGTGGGGTTTTTTGTCTAGAATTTATATTTTTATAACTGTTTTATGGCCTCAATTTGCTCAGGAAAAACTTACCAAGTTACACGTAATTCTAAGAGGTCCAGTTGAATTTTAACGGGGGTATTGAAACTTATCCCTGAAATTTCAGAGGGTGCAGAAATAGTTCCCTATATAGTGCTACATGTTATACAAATCTGTCTCATTTCCCCTGTGTTACTCCTCCTGCCCATACAGAAAAAGAGCTGTAATTACGGCAGCTGGTTGGTTTAATGACGGCCTTGCCGGTGGATTGTGGGCACCCCTGGACACACTGAAGAGTTAAACTGAAACCCCTCGTGTGCGCAGGGGTGTTTTTAGGTTATTTTTACCAGAGCGCTGCTGTTTTTCCAGCGTTTCTGTGGGGAGCCGCCCAGCAGAAGCAGGAGCATCCCCCTAGGGGCTGGGGAGGGGAGAGGGGACTGAAACCTTGGGATTGGGGGAAGTGGAAACTTGCCCCTAAAAAAAAAAATCAAGTTTTGTATTTTAGTGGTTATATATATATATATATATATAACCACTATATATATATATATATGGGGCGGGAGGGGGAGAGGATCTCGCCTCCCGGCCCCGTCCCACAGCCCGGGGCAAGCCGGGTTCTGGGCTCCGCGGAGGGTTGCGCGGGCGGGCGGGCAGCCTGGCGCCGCGGGCGGGGAGGGACGGGAGTCAGGGAAGGAGGGAGGGAAGAGAAGGAGGGAGGGAGGAAGAGAGGGCGGCCGCAGCCTCCGCGCCCAGGCGGAGCCGCCTTTCCCTTTCCCTGGCCGCCGAGCCCCGAGCGCGTTATCCTGCGGGGGCGGGAGATGGCCGCGCGGGGCAGCGGCGGCGGGCGCTCGGCCGGGAACGGGAGGAACGCCTGAACTTCCTAGAAGTCGGGGAGACGAGAAATAGTTGTTGGGGTAAAGGCGAGAGAAGCTTGGTTTGGTTCCCGAGATCCTCGCGGGGCGGTGAAGCCGGTGGCTGCGCCGGTGAGGAGGAGGAGGAGGAGGAGGAGGAGGAGGAGGAGGCGGAGGAGGAGGAGGAGGAGGTGGGTGCGGATCCGTGGTACCCGGGGAGGGGAACCGGGGCGGCCTCTGCGCGGTCGTTCTCGTCCTTCCCCCAGTGGTTCGCAGCCAGGGCGTGCTGGTGTTTCGGGGGAGCAGCACTGAAGCGTCTTAGGCAACGCTGCCTTGTCGGGATTCAGGTACCCTTGAGGAATTTAATTTTGTGGAGGTAAATTAAAAGGCTGTTGTAAAGTGTTATGGCTAAAGCTGTTCTGACAGCTCGTCCTTTTTTATTTTTTTTTTTTTTAATGTGTGTGTGTGTTTACGTGAGTTTTCCTCCTCTAGCAGCTCGTAAAGGTGTAACTGCTGCTTCTAAACGTGCAGTAGTTTTGCAGGATGGAATGTGCCTTTCTTATTCCCCTGTAAACTTAGAATACGTTGTCATGCTGGTAGTGCATTTCATCACAGTACAGCAGTGTCACCTGAATGCCCTTATGGTTCTTCCTGTGCTGGAGGTTTCTGTGAATATCACTTGCTGCAGTATCCTTGTAGCTAAGGTTTTTTTATAACTTCTTATAGACATTTCAAGTGGTTTTATAGACACACAGAATGAGACTGTATTTTTAAGGGTTGATGTTACTTTATTTTTGATTCTTCTAATGTTAGTGTTGTTTTAGTCTCAGTGTCTAAATATAGTTCTCAATTTGGTTTTTTTTAATGGTCTTCACCTGCAGATCAATCTCTTCAATGACTGTAATATGAACTAATGGTAAAAACAGAAGCTGCATATGGAGGAGTGTTTTCCTGAAGGCTTTAAGAGACTTCAGATTTCAGGAAAAATTGTTACTAGCTTTTGGAAAGCACTTTGGAAAGTTCACTGCTGTTAAGGTAGTCTCCGTGCATGGTATTTCTTATAACTTAAAGCTAGAAAGCTGACCAGTTTCTTAAAAGATACTTTGAGATCCTCATTTAGATCAGAAATCCAGCACAATTGACTTGCCCATGTCAGTGAGAAGTACTGGTGCTTTAACAACCTTGGCAAAGCTGAAGAAGTAGGCACTAGTGGTTACATGATAATGTAACATAATAATAATAACAACATAATGTGTTAAAATTGCTTTCCAGCTTCAAATTCCCACCTGTGATGTAAATTACAGCCTCACCACATCTGATATTGTTGCACCAAATTCTGTTTTCTGTACATAAGCAGCTAATCTCTGAATCTTTGTGAACTGAACCTTCTCATTCTCTGTGCAGCACAGAAATATGTGAGAGGTTAGTGTATGCTCTTACCTGTGGGAGTCTGTAAACTGTCCCTGAAGAATGACATAGAATACTCACTGTGGTTGCACCAATGTAACATGATGAATCAACTGGTGGTGAACTGGACACGCAGTTTGTATATTGCTAAAGGGTCTTTCTCTTGCTTGCTTTTCATATTCAAGTGTTTAAGTTGTTGCCTTTTCATTTTCCAACAGATTTATGGTTCTAGGCAGCCATCGGTTCTGTAAAGCACAGACTTCAAAAGTGTGATTTCTAGATGGTGGCCTGTAGCTTGAATTTACATATTTCATCATGTTATTATCCAGTTATATTCTGTTATATGTATTTTACCTTTTTGCCAGTTACAGTACATAAAATCCAGGAACTCTGTCCATGTTCAATATGTTAGCAGTAGCATCAGTCTTAAACAGATCAGAATTCTGTGTTTATGTAGTGAAACAGAGGGAGAGCAGTTGGTGACTTCTGTTGAAGGTCATGTAAGAACATGTCCAGTATATCTGGAATTGAAATGTGGTGTTCTCTCGTTTAATTTTCATCCAGAGGGTAAAACGAGGCTGGATTATTTGCTTGGTGTTTACTGAAGTCTGACTGCCCTCTTATGTAGAACTGACTATGTTGCAGATGGCTGCTGACAGCTGTCTGTAAGACCTCTTCAAAGGAGCTTACAGCGCTGTCACTATAACTCTTGAGCTCTGCTATCCTTAGGCATCTGCATAAAAAATTTAATTGGACCCGGTGTGTCAGCAGGCTGAGAAAGCACACCAAGAAGTGTGCAGGTAGCAAGTGTAAGACAAACTGGATTTTTTAATATACTCTGTTGTTTGTGTAAGTTGTACCATCTGAGGCACATAGTGATCCTTGTGGATACTATGGACACAGCCTAAAGTTGAAATTATTATGGAACTGTGTTTAGGATTAAAAGACAGCTGCCTCTTACTGGCGGTGTTTGTTCTTAAGACCCATTTTATTACTCAGGGTTTGCTTACCACAGCAGAGAACCTGTGTTCTGTCATGTAATAAATATGAATGCAAATAGGTCTAGTCCAAGCCACGGATCTTGTTATATGCCAGTTAAGAGCAACTTACTGGAGCTTCTTTTGGGAGGTGGGGCAGAAGGGATGTTCTTGGATGCAGCACAATCGTGGGAATGCAATGCTTGCCTGACTTCTCCAAAGGAAATTTGATAGAGACAAAAAGAGGGTAGTTACTTATTTTATTCCTTTGGTTGAGTTTTCACTGTACCTGCTGTCCTTTTCTGTAAGTAGAAAGATTCAGCTGAATCGGACTCTGCCCATGTTGCTGCAGAGGAGTGTTGCTACTAGAGATTTTTAAAACTGCTAGGCAGTGGGTGGATGTGTAAACAGGGAGCAGGCTTTTTCCTTTATAGCAGTGGCTGAATTCTCAACTCTCTCAAATTTTAGTTAGAAGGGAGTGTGGAGATAAGCCAAGGATTGGCTAGAGTACTTTGGTTAGTGCTCTCTTTTTTAATTCAGGTGAAGTCTTGCTAGAGGTCTACCCTGGTGTCTAGTGTTACTGTATTAAAAATCGTATGTAATGTGATATTTAAAAGGATGTCTTCTGTGAATGAAACCTGTTTTCTCCAGAACCTCATTATTGAACCACTTCTGGCCATCCCTGTCTCTTTAGAGATTAGCAGTCTGTGTTTTGCTTTTGGCTTTTTCTGAAGCGTTTGACTTCATGTACAGTCCCTGGATCTCCTCATCCTGTATTTCTGTTGCACTAAATTCTGAATATCTCGTCTCCCATTTCCTGTGTGTCGGTCGCCTGTCTGGTAACAAGAATGGGACATATTTCTCCATAGAGAGTTTGAGAAAAAGTTGACTTTCTGGGTTTTCTCCAAGATTGTGTAAGGTCCAGTCATATGTTGAGCCATTATCAGTGTATGTAGAGAAGACTGAGGAAGTGATGAAAAGTATGCCAAAGTTGATACTTTCTCTAAAGTTAAGGAAATAGGGTAGTGTTTATACTGAATAATAGGACTATAGAGAATAATAGGACTACCTCCTGTGCCTTGCTTTCTGTTTCTTTGTGTGCAGGTTCCTTCTGTAATTGGAATCACAGGTGAGATTTTCAGCAGCTGGTTTTACTGATGACTCAGTCCCAAAGTAAGTCCTTCAAAGCCAATGATTAGTGTATAGGGAAGTGCCTATGCAGTGTTCCAGTGTTGGGTTCCAATGGATATGGATCCTGGTGATTCCTCCAAGCATGCTTGCAGGAAGTCTTTTGGGGTTTTTGTCTGTTCTTCTCACTGCTTCCCTTGTGTTACTTAAAGAGTGAGTGTGATTTGCACTGGCCTTAGAGGTACTTAAGGCAATTTGGCAGCAGTTGGAGAGGCAGCTACGTGATCTAGCCTTGGACATTCTGGGCAGAGGTTGAAGCATAAGCACCCAGAAAAAGGATCTTTTGATTATACATTGGTATCATCTTTGGGCCACTACCATTTTAAAAAGAACAGAAAATGTTTCAGTGCAGAATAAAATAATCTGATTAAACTTCAGAAACCTTTTCTGATACAGTTTGCTTATGTAGAGGAGAGTAAAAGGAGGATGCCACATACTGCTAAACTATGTCATATTTGCCTGTTGCATGCAGCTACTAGGAGGCTGCACAGAAGATTTTATAGTCAGGCATTCATTTGTGGGTGTAGTAGATTTGTGTATGCTCTCATGGTGTCAGGGTTCTGCTATTGCCAAGCTCTTGCTTCACCAGAGGCAAGGGTCAGCCTGAAAATTGATGTTGTTGTGGCTTCCTGCAGGAAACGGTGAAAATACTGCTGGCTTTTTGACAGCCCCCTTGGAGAGAATGGACAGTGTAGCTGTTGATAGGCTTGAAACTGTGCCAGGAGGACTGGTGACTTCTGTTCTACTCTACCTTTCTCTGTGCCTTCTCCTGTTCCAGGCCTACATACTGTAGCAGCTTAAGTTTCAGCTGTTTCTGGACAACACTGGTCTCAGCATTAACCTGTCTTGCACATTATCTGCATTATCTGCATCTTTCACTGGTGCCCAAGTTTGATTTGAGGGGACTTACTTTGATACATGGTTTTCTGACATTCCCTTCCCTTTTGGTCTTTTATCAAAGTTGAGCTGAGGAGCTGCTTGTTGTTCGTTCCAGGAAACGCTGTAACCAGAGGTAGAGACTTCTCTGCTGACAGGGTCTGTTAAATTCACTCGTATCTGGCATCCTTCAAAATGCTGCAATTTCCACTTTTGAAGCTGTGGATAAAAATAGGTCTCTACTGTTTTCTCTCCATTATTACTTCATGTAGTTATCAGAGCATTAGTGGTTTTACCTGCTATTTAACCTACAGCTGTGTTCGTAACTACAGCATGGTAAAGATTAAGGCAAGTCTATCCCTATTTCAGACCTACAGTTCAGATGTAAGAAGCTCTCAAGATCTGATGTGCTCGAGGCAAATAGAAACTGAAAGAACGCTCTGATCCGCTGGAGCTTAGTGGCAAAGTGAAAATGCAGTTCTTCCAAGTTTGTCAGTTCAGCTTAGTGTTGATTACCCAGGCACGGCTCAGAGGAGATGCCTCAGGGTAAGAAAATAATCACAGCCGGTGATCTTCCAGGCAGCTTAAAGAAAGAAATGTGAACATTACAGTTTTGGTTTCTCAGATGATTTATTCTGCTTCTCCCCAGTAAGAAGAATAAACTCTTCCTGAATTAATCTGACACTTCCACCTTTTGTTTTTCAGAGATCTTTCAACTTCAGATCTGACATAAAGCTCAGTCTCCCAAGACTACAGCTTTTAATCCATATGGCTCCTGTACTGGAATTTAAAACTCTGACACTAAAAATAAGAAACTGAAGGGATGAGAGAAATACAGCCTGTCTTGTGAAAATGAGTGCAGGCATCTTGGAAATCTTTATAATGAGTGTTGGTTTACGAGAGGAGAAGGACAGTGAGTGACATTAATCAGGGAACACCTAATCCATTTTAAAGCCTTGCTTGTTTTTCTGTGATGAGCAGGAAGACAGATAAAACACAGGGTCTTACGCTCAGTTCCTGACACTGACCTGAAGTGGCTAAAGATTGACACAAGTGCTTAGTAAAGTCTAAGCTTAGTGAAACACTTACTGGAAGTGGTGCCTGTTGACTGTTTTAGTGGACCTCTTATGATGGAGAAGAGGTCAGTAAACCTTTACATCTCAATTTTAGTATGTGGCAACGGGAGAAGACCACCCTTAATCTCATGCCAGTATAAAATTGTGGAAGGTGTGCCTTCTTGTAATAAAGCTTTTAACAGTAGCTTTCCAAAGGAGAAGAGAAACCAATTTGAAACTCACGGTCTGTGTAACTGGCTTGGATGAAGCCAAATGTGTTCTAGTCAAATAAAGGTGGGGGAGAGAGAAGCTTAACCCTGCTCAGCACTAATTGGTGAAGTAGGGAACAATCAAATTAAGGTAAATGCAGCTGTAGCTAAAAATAATTTTCTGAATGTGTTGCAGTACGGATGATCTATCACTTAGCAGTGATTACAGTGGTTTTAAACATTCCTTTTTGTTAAAGTCATCAGATAGATCTTTGAAAATTGACTTAATTTTAAATGGCTGTAGGAGAAATAACAACATGAAGTTTGATGATCTGGCTTTTGAGAGCAAGAAAAATAGTTGCTTGACTGACTGAGACTAGTTGGGTATCAAGAACAAATCTTTTCACTGGATTCCAGGAGCTTTGGCCTTTGTGCCAACATAAATACGGGTGTCTCTCTAATAGCAGAATTGCATTGGATTAGTTTGTGCTTTTTGGAAATTTATTATATGAAATATAGAGCTCACTTTTATACTTCCCTGTTTTAAGAAAATAGGGAGTTATTGTTGAACTGGGCACTCCTTTTTCCTCTGGCTATTTTGAAGAGAACGGAGGTCCCCCTCTTTCTGAAACACTTTTCTCATGTTTGTAAGTTGGTTGATCAGACACATCTTGTTCTAAATCTGTGCTGCATTCAAGGAAGCAGTTCAAATGGCTGTAGTGTGCAGACCCGAACAGAGGGTTGTAGCAATGCAGCATTAATTTTGGCTCCTCCTAAGCACTGCTGAAGTTCCTGTTGTTATCAGTGGGGTCCAGTAAATAATGTGCTTGTACTCAGGGCAGGTGTGGAGAATACTGTCCCTCCATGAGTGAAGAGGCATCTGGTTAATACTAAGCTTTCTGCCTTTTTGATGGCTTTAGTCTCTTGTGTTGTGTCCTTCGTACAATCTGCAAGGAAACTTAAGTGTTCCACTGAAGGGAAAGGGTGACCTTACACCCTGTGTTCTGCCAAACACAAAGTATGCCCAGTATGGGGAGAGGGGCAGAGAAGGTAAATATTCAGACAGACGCATGATGCTGCCTGTGTCCCTCTCTAAAATTCCCATGAAAAATTAGTTTTTCTCATTTCATCATTAATCTGTGATGTGACATTTATATGCACTCAGCATGTTATGACAAATCTGAGGTGCCCTTTGGTAGAGACTCATGCAGTTGAAAACCTTTGGTATTGAAATAAATTGTTCTGAATGTACAAGTTGGTGGCATTTCTCAGATATCTGATACCAAGTTGTCATCTTCAATTATTTCTTCGTGCCCTTTGTTCCTACAAAGTATTGTCTGTAGTGGGCCCGAACTGTTTCCAGTATGTCTACACAGTGATTTTTTGGATGATTTCAGTGAAACAACAAAGGACTACAAGCATGAAAGTTTACAGAATAGACATGATTGTGGCTTTATATGGGCATATTAATGTGCATCCTGCCAGCAAAAGTTCTTGTCACACAGGTTTTTAGCACTGTGAGTTAAGAGTTCCTGTACTTAAATTTTCCTTCTATGTTCACTTCAAGATTACATGATGGAATTCACATTTTCTCAAGAAAAGCTGCGGATCTTGGATCAGTACCATTGACAATACCTCCTGATTGCAGCACCTGAAGCAGGGTCCTGTAACGAATCTGTCACAAGAAACATACAATGGATGTCAAAGAGAGCTGCCCAAGTGTTAGCATTCCCAGCTCTGATGAACACAGAGAGAAGAAAAAGAGATTTACTGTAAGTATGTAAGAGAGTAAGCACTGTGGGCAAATGCATAGGCTGTTGGTGCCTTGCAGTGCTGCTTTCTTTTCTTCTACGAAGCTTCGTATTTTTTTCAGTAGGTTTATGGAAATCAGTTTCCTTGCTCTTGTGAGCACTGGCTATAGTCCAGTGTGAAAAGTGAATATTATACAATGTTTACCTGTTTGGCTTTCTGCAGAAAGAACTTGCCGTTATAAATTTCTGCCATTTTTACCCCGAAATAGCTGCATTTGCTTGTGTAAAATATCTAAGTATCCAAATACAGGGAAAGCATTTTGGTACCATTTTTGGCATTCTACATGACTTTTCATGAAGGCATTTATTTTGTAAAGGGGTAAAGTGTGGATTTGGTTCTTGGCGGTTTTTTGTTTGTTTTAATGGCCATTCTTTCACAGATATTGCGTTATACTATTGTAATTTTTTTTTGTAAAATGAAAAAAGTATAAACCATCAAATTTTTTCAAAACCTTTTTTCTGTCTTCCTTCCTGTTTCTGATTCTAATGCTTATGAGTTTTTTCCTATCCTGTTCCCATTTCCACTCCTTGTCATTCCTCTTCCTCTTCCTTTCTTTGCCTCCCAGTTTGACTTTCTGGTTGTGAAGTCTTCCTATTGTGTGGGAAATTCTTTGCATTGCATACTGAAAAATAAAGTAGTGTGGTGTGGATTTTTGTTTGGTTTCTATATAAACCTAAATGACAAGATCAAAATACTTCCTTGAAAAGGCTCAAACTATTTCATTGCTCTTGTGCAACTTCCTCCAAGATTTTTTTTTTCACAGAGTGAATTAGTCACTCTCCAGATGAAGAATGCAAACACCCTTATATGGAGTTGCTTTCTGAAGAATACAACAAAACAATGGTTTACTACGAGTTACGTTATCTCCCTTTCCTCTTCACCTCCCTTCTTCGGTGAAGAACAGTGCTGTTTGATTCTACAAGTGTGTCAAGATGTAGTTTGGGGAGGGAGTGTGCTGGTAAAGGGAATAAACAAAAGAGAACTTTACTAATTCCTTAAACTTCTGGATGCATGTGAAATTTAGGTGAGCGGGAAAACCTTCATGGAAGTCTGAACTTGAGCAAAACAGGTTTGTTTTGTTGCCTCAGTGCTGGCAGTTCTGCTGTTAAAATACGCCAGTGTGGTATATTGAGCGTGTACTAATGTTGTGGTTTCCAGGTCATTTTACCTAAAGGTCTGTGAGACAGCCTGAGCAGTGTGAAGGCATTTTCTTTGGGCGTGCCCTTTAGACAGCTGTATGAAATGTCAGAAATGGGGGGCTGAGGGAGGAGGGGAGAAGGAATCCAGCCCAGCTTACACTGTGCAGAGGTACACTTTGTCTTGCTGGCTTCTGCTTTCTGTGCCAGGGAGTAATTAGCAGCTTGACAAGAAGTGCTTTTCACAACCAAGCTTTCGAATATTATCACATATATTTTAGGATTTGATAACAGAAGTGAGGGTCATACTAAACTTCATGGTAGAAACTGTGAATTCCAGCATGTGTCAGTGCTTTTACTGTGTCCCCTCTTCTGTGGCTGTGTGTAATGACAGGATCCCATCAGTACTTTGACAGGGAGTGAGAAAGGGATGTGGGGGGGAAACAGTTCTTAACAAGTTTGTGGTAGGTATAACTGTCTCTTTTGATGGCCACACTAGTGCCATTTCTATAAAGAGCAGTAAGAACCTTGGAGTGAAAAGAAAGGTCAGTGATAAAGGCTAGGAAAGATTTCAGCTGACTGTATAGTCTTCACCTTACCCTTGCTCACAGTATGTATCCCTGCTGCTTCTGAGACACTTCTAGAATCTTACTGGTCTGAATAGAAACTGTGAATTTCAGCTCAAACCCTCCAGTGGCTCACTTAATGCTGGCATGGAAACAAGACAAGTATGAGCAACTTCACTTTTGCTAGCTCTACTTTTTCCCCTCACACTTACTCTGATAAGGCATTTTTAAAAACAATCATGTCTCTGAGCAGTCATTATTCTGATAATTAAATGAGCTTTTCAGCTTTGTCTCTGGAAGTGAACTTCTCATTCCTCCTGAGCATTTTCATGATCTTTTATTGAATATTTTATTTGCTTTGGTTAAATACTGGATACTTTTGATATATTTATTACCAATTTTTTTTCTTTTTTCAAATAATTACATATTTGCATTTTTTGGGTGTTCTGGAAGGGAACCTTTTTTGCTTCCACTTAATTCCTGGCAACCAGCCTCTATGTAAATCCACATTAGTTCACTGTCCTGCGTTTTTCTGAAGATTCAGCACTCACTTTCTTCATAGAAAGAGTAAAGTATTTCCCTGGTTTGGACCTTATCTAGCCTATATTAATTGCTGTTCTGTCCTTGCTGCATATTAGGTCATTCTTTTGCCTGTTTTGACAAATAGCTTTGTTTTGGGTTTCTTACTTTTATCCCTATGCTGTTTGATGTCTGAGGCTTAATTTTCTCTTCTGACCTGTTCTCATCTCTCTTCACACCTGGATCATACACAGGCTTATTAAAAAATCTCTTTCAAGGGTGCTGTTTGTTTGATTAAATCTGAAAACTTTGTCTTAGGCCTGTGATATATAATATTAAACCCCAGCCCTGTGGAAACTGGAGTTTTTGGTTTTTTTCTTTTAATTTGTTGACAATAAATAGTTTCCTTACTTTCTCAATGATTGCTCTCTCAAAATTGGAAAACAGCCTACTTTTTTATTTTTCTTTGTTTAATAAAAATCAAGTGTTTAATCCAGGAGCATGAGCTACCACAACAGAGTTGAAGGCTTTTCATTTCAGTGACTTCTGTGAAGAAATTTTGCTGCATCCAGAAATAGCTGGATCCTGTCCTGTCTGTATCTGGGAAGATAGTTTACAGTGATGCTTTCAGGAATTCTGTTTCTTTTTCTTCTTTTTGATTTTTTCAAAGCTTTGTGGGTTTGCATCGTATCTGTGTTTAAGGAGTTTTCTAAGACCAAATTTGGATTAGGAATAATTAGACTTAAAAAGGTTATTATCTAAGTAAGTCTAGATTCCTCCCCCCCACCACCTTTCTAGAAATAAGCATTGCACATCTCTCTAATCATTACATAGGTGTAGCTGAAATTAGTCTTACAGCCCAGACATGTCATGGTTTTAGGTTTTACCAGATTCTTTGTGGATATTGTACATGTTCTTACTGCTCAGTGTTTCCATAACTGTTGAACTTGCAGCTTTTCCTTTGTTGGGGTGTGCAAGAGCTTTCTTAGTGGTGCGAACTGGATGACCTCATACAGGCTTTTTTATGCTCTCTTTTGTAAAAAATGTTGATTATATCATTGTTCTACAGCTACTCTGAGAACAAAACTGTGTTAATTTTGCAGTTGCCAAGGAGGTGGATATCATCTCGTATCCTAAGTTATGCTTGCCTGTGCACTCTGCAGTCTGTGCTGTCTGCCTTGGCCCTCTGCTCAAGTGTGTTGGCATTGATTTGCCATGCAGTCATGGGGAGCAGAGGTGTTTTGTGTTTGAACATTGCTTGCAGGACTTGATTGCTGTATAAGATACCCAGTTGAGGAGGTCAGTGCTTAAGTTTTGCAGCTGAAGCTTTTGCTGTCTACAGTGTAAGGAGGTTCTAGAAGGGGAGTGGGTAAGTTTTATGCTAACACTTGTTTAGCAGTAATGAGGCAAAGTGGGTTTTCTTAGAAGGTCTCATTGGCATTTTGCTGGATGTGTTCCCCAGGGCCTGGGACTGGGAACAACTTATGTGAGCAGTTAACACAGCGTGACTGCAGCCCTCAGGCTGAGGAACGGATGGTGGGGCTGCCACTTCCCCTGTGGGAGTTAGAGAGAGCGTCAAGGTGCTGTTGCAGGGCAGAGGGGAGACTGGGGCATTGGTCCAGTTGTCTGCACTGGGTATTGGCAGCCCTCTGCACTCATTTCCTTGCTGTGCCCATCCTCTTCCCTGGAAGAATAGCTGAGCTCCTTCTGGAAGTACAAGAAAGTAGAGAAGTGAAGACAACTAATTGCCTAAGAGACAGGAGAAGCCTGCTGGACACACAGCTGTCAACCAGGTTTATGAATCCAGGGACTGACAATCTGTCTAGTTACTGAAGTCCTCTGTGACATGGCATTTGAAAGGCCAGAAGTGTCAGCAGGTTCCAGCCATACCTCCCTTCATCCCAGTGCTGTGTATTATGTTATGTGGGCTGTATTTAAGCCACAGCACTATTTTTTCCTCCCTGAACAATTGTGCTATCAGCCAGGGTTCTTCTGTATTCAAGGTGTTGGAAGGAACAGTTATCTTTGTACCTTTCATATGTACTTTCTCTTTAGCTTTTGGTGAAGGCAGTCTTCAGTATTTTTAAATGCTTTGCTTCTTTAATACTAGTCTTTACTATGGATTATCAAGTTGTTAACGAATTTTGTATTAAATTTTAATAGACTGCTATCTGATGGCCAGGTGTTCTTATTGGATATTAACTGATTTATGAAACTCCATTAAATCAATTTTGGTGTTAGTTTTTGCTTACCTTGTTTAAAAATTTTCTGTAAAGTACCAGATTCTTTTAATTGTTCTTTTAATAATTTCTGTTGATTTCTGTGTGACTTAGCTGTAAGAAATGCATGGTTCAATAAGTGCATTTACACAATAAATTTAACAACCTGCCCTTACTTCCAGCACAGGATTAAACCTGGGAGGTTTCTCTAAGCTTTGTGGGCAATAACACTGTCTTTGTTCCTACAGGTTTACAAAGTGTTGGTCTCTGTTGGCCGAAGTGAATGGTTTGTCTTTCGACGGTATGCAGAGTTTGATAAACTCTACAATACGGTAAGCAAAAAACAAACCATGAAATCATACCAGAATAGCAGAGTAACACTTGCAGTGTTATGGTTTGAGTTAATCCTCTCTTGAGGAGTTTAAGTCAACATTTAGTAACCATAGGAGCCTGATTAAAGAAGATGATGGAGTGGGTTTTTTTAAACTCTGGTTTGTTTGAATTTCAGACTCAAAATCCACTTATTTGTCACTTTTTTAATAGTTACTTGGGATCATAGCTTAATGAAACTTCCAATTTAGTGGTTGTCAAAACATCTAAAATGGGCATTTTTTCATGATAAAAAATCGCACAAAACATCTAGATAGATACATTTCTCCTAAAATAAGTGTTTTTCTGTGAAGTGCTGAAAGCAATGAACAAATCCTTGTTTCTTAATAGAAATTTTCTAGTCAGTCATTCATGGCAATTCACACCTGCAGTTTCGTACCAGGTACGATTTTTTGCACAAAAAATGTGGTCAGTGTTCCAAATAAAATAGGCCCCTTCAGCAACTAAGTATGGATCTCTTGGGTTTGTTGCTAGAAGAGAATTTTGTGCTTTTTACATAGTGGGTAAATGGGGCAAATAGTTGCTCAGATATGAGTCTGAGTTATGTGTGCTGTGTCCATACTTTTTTCCAGTTCTTCATGTTTAGAGACAATAATGTTTTCACAAAAGAGGAAGTAATTTCCCCCTGATTCCCGTATTAAAATATTACCAGCTGCCTGTTTGTGCCTCCACTTCCCTTCCCTTGTCTCTCTGGGGAGTAGTCAGGCCTTCTCTCTTCTGCCTCAGTGTGCATGGATTTGCATGTGGCAGTGGCCTCCAAGTGCAGGTTGTGAGCTTGGAGCTGCTCTATGAGGTTTGAGCTGAAATGCCCCTGGATACCTATCCATGCTATGCTTTGCCTGCACTTTGCAGGGATAGGCCTGTAAGGGATGTGAAACCAGAATATCCTCCTTTCACAGGGGATGTTGGTGATCCTTTGCCACGTTCTCTTGCCATTCAGATTAGCACTGCTCTGCTGAAGTTTGTTCAGCACTGGTCTCTCTAACATGGCCAGAGGGGAGGTCCTGGGGAAGCATAACCAGGAGGGCATTTAGTCCAGTTTCTATTCAGTGTAATTCATACAGTATAGTACACCAAAAAGAACTTGTGCTGCTAACTGGAAGAGATACTGGTGTTGCTGAGGGAAGAATTGCCAGCTACTGTATTAGAAAACTACTCTTTTAAAGAGGATGAGAGTACGATTGCTCTTTTGGAGCACTTGAAGTTGAATTAAATGTAGTTGAGGCTTGACTAGTGTCAGGTTGGTTTCTTTAATATATAATTCAGTGTTGTTGTATACTATCTTCTGGTCAGTTTATCAAGTATAGTAATAATTGAGTTATCAAATGCAGAATCATAAAATAGACTGTTATCTGTGTGCAGTTTTGATGTAGGGGTAGACCACATGTGATTTGTAAAGCTTTAAGATTGTCATTTGGACAAAACTCAGATGCCTATATCCCCAGCCCATCATAAGCCTCATGCATACAGCCCTGTGCAAGCAAGCAAGTAAGTAAGAAAAAAACAGACTCAAGAGAGATAAAGAATTGATGGAGGAAGGAAGAAAAAAGGAAAATAAGAAAAAAAACACAGAATTTTTTTTTTTTTGTCCTGGGGCAAATAATTTTGGCATCATTGCTCTAGTAGTCCATAAGATGAAAATGAGATGGCCTTTGAATTGAAAAGGGTATGTCTATTGCAAACAAGCTGAGTACAGGTTGTTCTGGGTATGTGTTTTTCCCCCATGTGTATGAGCAGAGATGGCATAGCAGAGCAGAATTACTAATAATCAAGTGTTCAAACTGTTCATCAGAAAACAAACAAAATGCAATTATTTCTAGGTACTTTAATGTCTAAGCACAATCCAATTTTATGTGGTTTTTTTTCAGCTAAAGAAGCAATTTCCCACCATGAACCTGAAGATTCCAGCTAAAAGAATATTTGGAGATAATTTTGATCCTGGTATGTCATCATCTTGTTATTCATTTTGTCAGTTTCTTTATATGAAAATTGATCTATTCCAGCCTACAAAAAGCTATCTTAGATGAGTTTTGCAGCATTCCTCAAAACAGTGACTAAACCAAAGTTTAGTCATGCTTCAGTCAAGAGCAGGAACTAGTGTGGGTAGGTGTTTTACCTTGTGATAGTGAACAAAGCATTGCTTGGTTGCCCAGTGCCTCTCTTGCACTGAAGGCTATAGCTCCACCCAACCCTCCCATATTCAGGATTGTGAGAGATTCTGAACTGCCAGGTGTGATCTCTCTCCTATAAAAGCAAAAGCCGAACCCCAGACTCTTCTTAAGTGTTATGTGTAGTCCATTTTAAACTTTCTCTGTGTGACTTACCCCACAACCATCTCTGAAAAATGAAATAACTCAAGGATTTATCTTTGAGGACTTGTGAACTCTCTATCTAAATGTGCTTCCTTGTACAGTTTACGTGAAAATGAACTTCTTCTGTAAGTGGAACAACAACAGGAAGCCTGTCTGATGTGAACATGTTGTGCTCCAGGTCCTCATTTAGCTTGCTCTGTACACAGCAAAATACTAATGAAAGTCACTTGCAAAGTGTGTTGAATTAACCTAGGTGGCACCACGGATAAGTAACTAAAAACACAAATGGGAAGGCCAGGCCATTGCTCTGTGTGTCTGTACTATTCATTCAAGCCATTTTTACTTCAGGGTTTTCCTGATGCCCTTTGGATCCCTCTCACCCTCCCTTGGCTTGCTGATGTGATCAGTTTGTAGTTTCATCTCTTCCTGCACCTGTTTCAATAGTTTCGTTTTCTCCTTTGCTGAGGAACAAATGGATCCAAAGCTGTTGAACTCTTAGGATATGTAGGTTTAGGTTTTTTAAAGTTTTTACAAACCAACCTAGTTTTTAGCAGTTACAGTTAATCATCTGGATCCTGCTGTGAAATTCTGTTTTATTTTTTATTAAAATAATCAAATACAAGTATCCAGGCTCTGATGTTCTATTCTGATAAAGATGTAAATGATTGCCAAAAGTTCTACATGTATTTTGTCTACAGGGACTTTTTGTTTAGTTCTGGTTCCTTTTCTCTGACCTTGGGATTCTCAGAGCTGGCTGAAGACCAGAGAATGTCATGCAGTCTGGTTTGCTGTACAGGCAAATATGCAGGTGGATTTCTTGGAGCCAGATTTAGGAAACTGGAGTTTTAATGGGGGAAAAAACCTCAACTAAAACTTTATTAAAATTATATATGTAAAACAAAGTCCTCAAACTTGTTTTAAATTTCTGTGAACTGCACTGAAATCCTTGAAGCATGACAAACTAAATAGTTCTCAAGATGTTTCTTGCTGGGAGGTAGGGTGGAGATGGAGCCATGATGCTTATGTAAATAATTCTTTTTCTTAACACTGATTTATTGAGGCTTTGATGTAATGTTTCTGCTGGCTCCTGAAACAAGTTACATATTTTACAAATATTGAAAAGGTATTTTACTTCTGTAATCCATCCACAGGTATGGAGCATTGTACTACTGCATTGAAATGCAGCAGAGTGAGACGTTTACATCCCTTTACCCAAAACCTACCAAAAATACTGTCATTTAAATTGCCATTTAAATGCTCCATTTTTATTGGCACTTAGGTTATTTCAAAATTAATCTTGTTTTAACTTGAAAAAATGAAACAGAAACCAGTAAGAATACAGAACCTGCAAATTTCAGATGTTACAGCTGTTTTATCTTCACCAGCATGGATAGCTGTGTAGGCTTAGAGTGACTGAAGACACTGTACATCTGCCACACTGAAACTGCTGATGTTGGTGACTCCCATAATATCTGTATGCAAATTTACCTTCCTGTTAGTTGTCAGTAATTTGAGATTATTAAATACCCTAGGAAGGGTTCAGGGATTATACCCCTGAAACAATATGGATGTTTTTCTTAATATTTTAAATACAGCTATTAATGAAAACTTAATTTTAACTTCATATTTTAATAATTGTCAGTAATCTGTGTATGACAGTCATTGGAATGCCTTAAAAGTTAATACATGAGTTAAATACTCTTTTTCCATACGAGTTATTGTTGATATGAGTAATGAAAGATAAGATTTTTCCATTTTACACTTTATTTTATGTTAAAACTCTCTGTTCTAAATCCTTTGTGTATCTTTCCATGTTGCCACAGAACAGTTACGTGTCTTAAGCTTTAGATAAGGCAAGGGATTCTGAGGATTATCTTTTTTAATGTTGGAGATGATGTCCAAAATCTAAAGGAAGGTATTTTATTTTGTTATCTTTATGGCTGTATCTGAGTGCCTGCCAACAGGATGAATTGTGTAATTTTCCCACTGCCATACATATATTATGGAAATATGCTGCTTGGTGGGACTGTTCATGTAAAGACTTGCGCAACTGATGTCAAGTTTTGCCTGTGGGTTCTTGGGGGTTTTGTTTTTGTGGAATCAGGTCCTGAAGGGCTCACCCACACAACAAAGGCTGCACAGGTTAGCCCGCTGTGGTTACACACTGTTCTTGAAGCACAAGGTGGCACTTCTAATCCACCTGGCTTTCAACATTTTTAACATCTGTAGTGTTACAGAGAAACTGAAATTTGTTCTCTCAGCTCAGTTCAGTGTTTTAAGCTTGCAATTTTCATACATAGAACCAATACCATTCTCAATCAGTCATGGGGCAGTCTCCTTTTAACTTACTTTAAATCCTAAAAAACCTGAATAAGAAAATAAGTCTTTCTCACAAGCTGACTGATGATTCTAACAAATCTGTTTTTTTCAGATTTTATTAAACAGAGAAGAGCAGGACTGAATGAATTCATTCAAAATTTAGTTAGACAGCCAGAACTATGCAACCAGTAAGTAGTTTCATTTCTGTTTTATAAGGGCTGTTGAAAAGACATGAGATGAAAAGACATGTTTAATACAAAATTTCACATTAAGTATTTAACCAGAAAATGTATTTCACCTGTTCAGAACTCTTCAGTATAAAAAAAATAAACTTTATATGGCCATCCATTCAGGAAAAATCTGCAGACTGAATAATATAAAAGTGTTTTTGTTCTGTGAAAGCCAACCTACAAATTTGCAGGCAATTAACTGATATTAATTCCAGGGGTGCAGATTCCACTGTAAACTGTTGCTGTAGGGCAGGTGTTTGTTTTGCCAGTGGCTGTACTGTTTGAGGGCCCTGCTGTCGCTTGCTGCTGCATTGCTGGCAGTCAGTCACTGCCTGCATCCTTTGTTTTTGTTAGAGCAGCTCACGTGTGCTCTGGAACTCGTTTGAAGCACGATAACCAGGTGGCTTAATTAGCTTGCTGAGATGGTTTGGGATAACCAAGCTGAGCTGCCTAAAGGAAATGATGAATAAGCTTGTTACCTAAAGTGTTCCCAGCAGAAGAACTGCAGATGTGTTCACCACCACCAGTGGTGAATGGGAGGTGGTGTTAGGACAGAGTCAGCTTCAGCTAAGTCTAGAGAGCAGCACTCTGTGTGTGAACTCATTGTGGGGCAAATGGGTGCCTTCTTTCAGTGGAAAGCTGTAATCAGTTTAAACTAAATCCATGCAGCTTTCTGTGTTGCTTGAACTGGTAAAATGGTAAAGCTCTATGCTTGGCTTTAGTGTTGAGTAAATGTCTTTAATACATACACTTTGTTTAATTAGCCTATTTGTACAGCCTGTGAAATTGCCCATTTCCCACAGGAAAAAAGTAACTCTAACAGAATATCACTGCAGTTCACAGCATGCAACTATTTAATGTCCTGTCAGCCTGGAATATGTTCTTCCTTTCCTTTTTAAATTAAAAAAAAAGGAGCATTTTATATATACTTTTTTTTTGATTGGTGGAAAAAAATTAGTAACAGTCTTTACCAAAGGATACTTTTCCACCAGAACAAATACTGTGAGGTTTGTGGGCTTGGTGCTGTTCTTTGGGAAATAATAAAAAGCATTTTAGTATGATAAATTATTGAAAACTAATCTGTTTTGTTTCATTAGGAAAGGATACTGGTTTATTTAGGCCAATCTCCTCCTCTGTTTGGTTGTCAGTATGTCCAATTATCAAATATTTTTGTTTCAAAACATACTATATTTGTTCTCCAAAGGTAAATGGTGTTTTTTTGTTATGGACAGCAGAAATGATGTGCTAAAAAAAAGGCATCAAACCTCAAATCCACCTGCCTCCTTAAATTTTTACGAGCTTTTAAAATTGTTTTATGCTCGAATGTAACTGTAGAAGAATCAATGTTCTTTAATATGCCACTTGGCTTACCTGCTTCTTTAAACTGACTTAAACCAGGGTTAAGACACAGGTGTGATAGTGTTTGGTGCTGTTGAAAGTGTAGTCAGTAACAAGCTTATTAAACACAGTTCTACAATAAAAACAATGAATAGAGACCAAAGTTTGTCTGTGCTGTTCTCCACCCCACACTTGAAGAAACAGTGGACTTAGCGGGAGGAAAAGCCTTTAATTCACAATTTAGTGGAAAAGCATTTAATTTTGTAGTAATTTGTATATTGTTTCTCTTTTAATCGATGCAAGGTGATTGTTTTTCTGATGTTAGCTTTTACTTTTTGCAGTGTTACATTGCAACAAATCATATCAATAATTATGTAATCTGTCACCTTTTCTGTGTGCCAGTGAATGTTGTTAGAGAAAAAAATACCAAATCTTTGATCTTGGTGGTTGGGATTTTTTGTAAAATCTGATGGAAGGTACTCAAGGAATATGTGATGACTAAGTCTTCATCCTTGCTTTCTTAGACTGTTTTGCTTTAATGGGCTAATTAAATTTGGTACTAGGTGAAATAACTTATGTAAAGTTAGTGATGTACAAGGAGGACTTAGTGGGTTATGCATTCTCACAGAACCATTAGGAAATCCACCTTCCACTGCATCTTTTAAGCATTAAAACCACTATCAGCATGTCATATATTTTAAGTCCTGCTTAGGAAAATTGTTTCACTAAAAGCTTAAGGATGATTCAACGTGTTCTCATTTCGGTATGGGAAGGCACCTGAACATCTGAAGTGAAAAGCACAAATGTCAGATTCAGTGTGTCCAAGATGGTAATATTTACATTATTCCTCAAAACATGCAGCACTGTCTTCTTTTCCTTCAGTGAACTTTTTTCTTGGGTATGGCACATTTCTTGAATATTGTATCAAAGCCAAACCTTTATGCTCAATAAAAAAGAAAAACCTATAGTGTGTTGGAGTGATTAGAGAGACCCTGGGACACTTGATAAGGATTTTCCTGCAGTCGCTGTCAGGTGGAATACAGGGTGAGATTACTGGCTTAGTCCAAATTGGGAATTAAGTGGGCTAGCTTCAAGCTGCATTTCCTCAGCAGACTTACTGTGAGAGACAACTTGCTCTCACAGGTAGAGTGCAGGTGTTCGAAGGAAAAGTGGCAGAAGGGATAGAGATCTCATAATGTGTCCCACTTGCTGACTGATGTTCTTAATAAGAGCTGGGAGTTGTTTTCCTAGTGAGCACTGTGAGCCTCCCTAAAACACTGCACAACTCCTGAAAGTGGGCTGCTCACCCCCTCAAATGTAGGCCTTCACTGAAGTATTAATGCATTTAATTGCTGTCTATCAGAACATGTCCAAAGAAAACCTTTTTGAAAAACTGTATTAGAGGATGCATTAAAGATATAATGCAGTTATTTTTAAATAGTCCAAAGTAGCTCCTTTATGAGAATGAGAACATTTGCATAACACTTAAAGAACTCAAGGATGACAATACTCTGCAACCTGTGGGGAAATGAGTTATCAGTTCTGTAAGTGAGAAGCAGGGTCTGAATGTGTTCTGTAGAAGAAAATCAGTCACTATTTTTTTCTGATTTCAAAATCTGATTAATATAAAAGTGAATGTGAAACCCTTGAATTGTAGGATCTTGCAGTCTGTGTTGGGGAAAGCAAACCTTGCATTACATTATTGTCCTCTTTTAAAGTGTTACTGTACTTTACTGTATTATGGCTTTTTGAACCTTTGCTTTCTGTAAGAAAGACATCGGTGGTTTACTTTTTAAGAAAACGTGGCAAGAAGAGGGAGGAGCTAGGCACCATTATTTAAATAAACTGTGTCTTAAATGTTACATTTCTGTCACTGGCTATTAATTTTACAATTTTGCCTTGAAATTTGTGTGACTTTTTGGGTTTGTTCATATTTCTCTGTGTGCCCAAAATTTTTGTGCGGTATTATATTGTTTTTGTAGGAAGACTAATGCAGAACAAGTATTACATAAGCAGCTGTATTTAAGCAGAGCTTGACACCCTTTTGTGTATTCAGAGATAATCCATAAAATAAATTTATTCAGTCAATCATAAAAATCCAGACAAAACCAACTTTTGCTGGTAGTATGGGTACAATATATATTGAGCTTTTTAAATGGTTTTCTCATTCCTTTTAGTTTCATAGGTGAGGTTATTTTAGGAATAGTTTCCATGTATTCTAAAACACACTGAGTTAATCCATGTGAGCTAAAACAGCATAGGAGTCCTATCAATCTGTATAGCATTGTGCATTACATGCTGCAGTCTTGCCTAAGAAATTGGTACATGAAACTTTTTATTTTTAATCAGTAGTTCTTTGCAATGCTTTTAGAATTCCCAGTGTGAACAGTGTAACATCAATCAGTTATGATTCTGGCTATTGTGGATTGTGGAGATTGTGGAATACCCTGCAACAGTACAGCAGCCTTTTCCTGTGAATTGATATTTTTATGTTTTTCCTGCTGTGAATTCAGTCATGGACAAAGTTACTGTGGTAACTATTTGAGATGTATTACATCATGCTCTATTTAATCAGCCAGTTTTCCAGAATAATTCATGCTGAAAGGTAATTAAGGTTTGTTTCTGTTCTGTCTAGTGAAAAGCATTAACCATAACTTTTTTTTCTTGATTTTGTGGTGTCCAAATGTTCTGAAACTTAAATTGTTGCATCATGACCCAGGATTACCACAATGTTCAAACCACTGTGATTTTTGTCTTCCTGGCCTCAGGATGCAAGACAAATGCTGAAATAGATCAGAATTTGGAGTTCTTATAAAATGGGAAGAATTAAACTGAAATGATGGTGGGAAATTATGTGAACAGTCTTGTTGCTGTGTTTTAAAGCTGAAAGGCTGAAGGAACTGAAACATATTTCAAATAGGACTTAGGAATACAGAATGTAAGTGATGAAGACTGGGAGCCTCAGATAGCATAGGTATGAGGTAGGTTCAGTAGTGCTGACAGGAAATTAAGGGAGCTGGTGAAGTGTCAGAAACAGCTCATCTCTTACTTCTGATCCTCATTGATCAGAGGTGTGGAGAGTGAATGGATTGAAAATAGCAAGTACATCTGTTTCTTACATAAAACTACCCTATTTTATATATTCTAGGGACAGATTAAAAGAGCAGGTCCATAGTAAGTTAGTGCTTTTCTTGTACTGAATGGCTTATGTGGAGTTTCCTATCAGTGACTGTCCTGAGTCCTTCTCAAAGAACTTTGTCTCTGAAATGTAGGTAAGATTTCTTTCCTCGATAAGAAGGTTGCCTTTTAGTGAGCTGAATGAACTTGAAAGATTCAAATCATCACTTGAAGTGGTTTATGGACTATACATGATAGCCATTTTTTAGGAATTAATTTTGCCTCAGTTGTATTACATTATTCTTTACTTGCACTGTGCTGTGGTTCTGAAAGATGTTACATTCTTTTGAACTTTCAATCAAGCCTTTCTTTCTGGAAGCAGGTTCTTGGAATTTTCTTACTTTCCCACCTTTCTCTCAGTCCTTGTCCCCCAGCTCCACCAAGACAGAGCTTGAAACTGCTGCTGAAGATAAAATGCATCTCCTTAGGCACTGTGGGAAGCCAGTCGACTCTCTTGCTAATTCCTGAAACATTTGTGTCCTGCAGCTGACTGGAAGGATTTCTTAACACTGTTTTGACAGTCCCCAGCCAGAAGGAATTCTGAATACAAGATCACCATCTTCTGCTTTAAAATGAATGGGGACAGGAACATTAGTGCTGTGTATCTCTTGGAACTTGTGTCTTTCCTTGGGATACAGATGATGTATTTCATTTGCTATTGTATTTGACAATTAAATTTAGAAAACAAAAATTTTAATTCTTCAGTTTTTTGGAAGAAAGTTGGTTTCTTGGTGGTTGCTAGCCAGTTAGAATTCATGCTTGCTTCTGATAATTATCTTTAAATGCAGTTCTGCAGTGTTTCCTTCTGAAGTCCTCACATACATATACTTTAACATGTCAGGTTTCTGCAAGTGAAAAGTTTTGTGCTGCCTATAACACACTTGGCAGTTGAATTATGTTGCTATGAAAGAAAGTATTGCTTGTGCACAGTCCTTAATTACCAGAACTTAAATATAAAGCTTTGTAATGAGTAACTCCACTATATGCTGCTGTCCAGTCCTGTACTCTGTTTATGGCTGAAAATCATGCAGATTATTGGTGTGCTAATGAAGTTAACTGTGTTTCTAGCCCAGATGTCAGAGCCTTTCTTCAGATGGATAACCCAAAACACCAGTCAGATCCATCTGAAGATGAAGATGAAAGGAGCAGTCGGAAGGTAATAACACAGAAGTAGAACAGTCTTCTAAATTTTAGCTACTTGAGGGCAATCTTCTTTTGTATATTATTTACTGAAAACTACTGGTAGCTTTTGCAATAAATCCCCTTTTTAAACAACTCAGTTCCACTGTGGGCTGTAAGCTATTTTTCTGTCAGCTGTGAACTGCAGAGAGGAGTAAAAGTGATTGCTGGCTTTGTCTTGCTTATTTCCCCCTTCCTATATGGGTTAAAGAAACACAACTTTAGTCATAGCTTAGCTGTCATCATTTTTGCACTCTGTTCAAAGGCTCTTGCTAAGAACATCTGGCAAGGAGCAGGGGAGATTGAATGTTTAATTGTCTTTTTGTTTGCTTGTGTGTTCTTTTTTAAAGATGGGGAGAAACAGAATTCTCTCAGGGGAAAAAATGCAGTCTTTCTAAAAGTCACTTAGGAGTAAGGATAGATTTGATTTCATTTCACATGTAACACTGTGTGAGGTCTGAAGTTTCTTTTGTCACAAAAATCCACTATATAGCTGGATGGATTATCTGAAAATTAGTTTACAGCCTCCAGAAACAGGGCTGTTTGAAAAAAGGAGCATGTCTAGGAAGGCAGAAGTGCCATATTTAAGCTTGTCTTCTCTATTACTTACTACTTGGCATAAAGGTGTGATATTAATTCTTCTCTTCTTATTCAGCCCCTGTTAAAGATGTAAGAGTTGTTTCAGCTTGTGTGTGATCCACGGGAGATTTAGTGTGTTCTGGAAGTTTGATTTCCAAAGTCACTAGTTTAAAATACCAGTTTCCTCCTCCTTTGAAAGGTATTTTAAGTAATGTGGAATGATAAAAACCGTCTGTGGAAAATTAATGACGTGTCATGCCACAACAAATTCCAAAATAGGAAGAGAGCTACTGCATAATGGCCTGGACCCCATATTTTTGGTGGAAAATTCACTCTATAGTTGCTGTAAATGATGAAGCCAAACAACAAGGAACAAAAAAAAGCCTTAAAAACAAGTCTTTTTTACAATAGCTCTTTTAAAACTGTCCTGTACCACTGTTTCATTTCAGTGAGTAGTGGCATTCAGTGCTGCTGTCAGGCCATTCTCCACTTCTGGAGTACTGGTTTGTGCTGCCTGACAGCCTGTCCCCAGGTAACTTGTATTTGAGTGCAGTTTATTCTTCTGTGTTAAATTCCAGAATCACAATGAGAGTACAGATACTGCTTTTCTAAATCAAAAACACAATGGAGAAAATTACCTAAATGACAGTGGCTTCCTCTGCTCCCTTTAATTTACAAATTTTGCCTGGGTGTGTACCGGTAAGATTAATGGAATTCCAGGAATTGAGTTATTTAACCTTAATGTCAGGATAGAAAAGGTTGGTAATGTTTTTCTTGGGGTTGGGAGAATGTTCACTTTCGTGTTTTTAAAAGCACTGTGTCTTTCAGTAAGTACTCTTATATGAACAGTGTGGGTTTAAAATTAATTATTAGTAAGAACTTGGAGAATTTGGAATAAAAGGCAGAAAATATATTCATAAGGCAAGTACAAGAAAGGTTTAAGTTCTGAATGAGGAACAAGTTGTTTATTGACATACTCTTCAATTTTTATTTCTGATCTTTTCCTCTCTGTCTGGACACAAATATTTTATTACCTTCATCCTTGAACAGGATGTGTGTAGAAAGAATTTGTGACAAGGTGATGATGGCCTGGTATTTCAGTTCCCAACCTGGATGTTAGATCTCTTTAAAATTCTAATATAACAAATGTAAAAGTATGGATTGAGCATATTAGTAGAGTATTTTGAAATTAGTATTGGTTGAAAGATAAGAGAGAAGTTAAGAAAAAGAGTTACAAGTAAACCTCTTTGTTTCTCCCAACAGTTAAACTCTACCTCACAGAATATCAACCTTGGACCATCTGGAAATCCTCAGTAGGTTTCAATTAAATTGAATTAAACATAATTCAATTTAATGTAAATTTTTAAATTTAATTAAAAGGGATTAAAATTAATTGTAAAACCCAAAAAGTTAGACTGACCTTGGGAGTGGTCCCACAGCTTCTGAAAACAAGTTTGTTTTACTGCATGGCAAAGGAGCAGCTTGCCTTGTTGGTGCTACAGCCCAGTTACTACAGTGGTAACTTGTGTCTCTGTTTGGTGTCTTCTGCAGTTTCTGTTCTCAGTTCTGTGTAAATCTGCTTTTCTCATCTAGGAGATGACTGCTATTTTGGTTTTGCTTTCCTCAGATTTGTTCTGAGCTAGCAGGAGGAAGTGGTTAATACATTGCAGTAAGAAATGAAATGTAAGAGTCCTTCCCTTCGGGGGCAATAAATAGAGAGGTGTATGGTGATGTAACTTGTTTTGGAATTTGAAAACATGGATAATTGTTTTGCTGACAGAATTGTATTCAGGAAAGAGTAAGGGAATCCTGGGAAGAACTGAAAGGAGTGGTGATGTGGGAAATGGAAAAACTGAGGGTGAATTCATACAAACACCAAGAAGAAGCAGGTATTTGGACCTCCCTCCTCTTACTTAAATTTAAAATGAGGAGGATTGGATGGAGGAAAGAATGGAATAAATAAGAGGGAATAGATAACAAACTTGGTCCTTCCTTTCCTCATGTAAGCTTTAGAATCCATTTGGACTGCTGCAAGTAAGAAATAAGCTCCAGTAGAAGTCATGGGGAAATGGAGACTTAAAAATGACAGGAAACTAGACCATGGAGAATGAAAGAACAGTCTCGCTTCTCCTTTACATCATAAAGTTAAACTTAGTAAATAAAATAAACTCAGAGGATGCAACTTGAACACTTTCCCTAGAGGAAAATGGAATTGCAAAATGGAGAGGAGTCGTCGTGTCTGAGGACAGGTCTGCAGAAGCAGGGCTGGGTGGAACAAAGAAAAGGAGGGTGCTTACAGGCTGTTGTTCTCACTTTACAACTTGAGTGCTACACTACACTGCTGTACAGCTATAGAAGTGGTAATTTCTACCCAGATGACCTGTCTCCTTCCTAAATATCTTTCAGTGCTAAACCAACAGACTTTGATTTCCTGAAAGTTATTGGGAAAGGCAGCTTTGGCAAGGTGAGCTTTTATTCCTCTGTCTTATAGTGGTGCAAGGATGCTTGCTGGTTTCTTGTGCACAGTGACTGGAGACTTGGCCAGAGGTTCCAGAAGTGGTGTTGGTCTAGGGTAGCCCATAAACTGTTCTATTGGATCCCCATTGCTGCTGCTTTGTGGCCCTGCCATTTTTTCCCTGGTGCAGTTGTTGCCTGCCTCAGTCACTTACTGGGACTAACAAAAGGGAGAGTTTCCCTTTCTCGTTAAGAGCAGTTGGGATCCTGTTTCCCCCAGGGAGGAAGGGAGGTACCCCTATGCTTATGCAGCAGCTGGAGTACGAATCCTGCTTTTCCTCTTGTTGTCATGGACTATTTTGCAAAACCCCTGATACTGTGGAGCAGTGTGAGCAACAGCACATTGGAAAGTGACTTAAGTATTGATATTTTACAAAGGTGCCAAAGATAATCCATCTTGAAATCTCAGTTTCCAAATTATTTTTCATGTTGTTGTTTTTCATCCAGTTACCTTTAAATTTTATCCAAAAAAAAAGCTGAAATTGATCTTGATAGAGATTTAGCAGGTCATGGAAAATAAATGTTGTAATTCAGTCTTTCATTATACCACTGTCGGGATAAATTTTTACTGAACTGTAAGCTCACTCTATTGGCAATTACATTGTTGATGGACTGTATTGGAAGCAAAAAAGCTGTATTGTGGAAAAAATAGCATGAACACTTTCCAGTTTCGCTGAAATGATAAAATACTACTAATAGTATATGAACTGCAACAGTCACATTTCTTCTTTTTTTTTTTTAATTTCACAGGTTCTTCTTGCAAAACGAAAACTGGATGGGAAATACTATGCTGTCAAAGTGTTGCAGAAAAAAATTGTTCTCAATAGGAAGGAGGTTAAGAAAAATAGTCTTTTTCCACCCACCTCCCTTGTTTTTTCCCTTAATTACAAAATCATTCCTGTTTACTTATTGATCTCTTACTTCTTGCAGCAAAAACATATTATGGCTGAACGTAATGTGCTTTTGAAAAATGTGAAACATCCATTTTTGGTTGGACTACATTACTCATTCCAAACAACAGAAAAGCTTTACTTTGTCTTGGATTTTGTTAATGGAGGAGAGGTATGTGGTGGTTTTGTTTGCATTTTAGTCTGTCTATTCTGCTGATTCTAGGTGTGAGGAGTGAAATGGTCCTTTACAGTAGGCTGTGATCAGCATTCTTCCAATTTTGAAAATCCTATTATTATCTGCTGATGCTACAGACTTCTGTAGCTATTTGGGCCCTGTTCTTGTTCTTGTTGACAACTTCAATCCAAATTATTCATGCTTGTCAGATACAAATACTGTATTTTACAGTTTTATGAATTTACCTTTATTACTAATTAATCTTATGTTTACATTTTTCATCATGTAAAACTGTCTTCCTCTTGCATCTGCATTAGCTGAGATGCTGATACTTCAAAAGGGGAAGGAATGAAACTTGACAGCTGAATTTATTATATTGTGTCAGAGTTGGGACAAGATGGGCTTTTCTCTTGTCTAATGTACTGTCATCTTACTTAGACTGTATTAGTAAAATCCTGATTTGCTCTACTCTGAATTGTGGGCACAACTTAGTTTTGCGTTGTTTCAGAACTTAGTTTTGTGTTGCTTCAGGCAAAATAATATACAGTTCAAAACAGCTTTCAAATTTGAATGGAAAGCTTGGAAAGCTAGGGTGGCTTTTTTTTTTTCCTAAACTTTGTAGACAGAAACCAGAAAACTTCATTTTTCTTAAAACCTTTCCAAATTGAATGTGTAGTATAGTTGAATCCATATGTTTATGATTTAATCTTTGTCTAGACATTTGTATCTGCTCAAATTGTTTGCAGCCTGACAGTTCTCTGTAGTAGAGAGAATTGGTGGATCAGCTTGGAAAATACATCTCACACAGTGATCTACATCTAGGTTATTTTGGAATACAGTTCTATAAATAATTATGCAAATCTTTGAATACAAGCATTTACAGAAATGAAAGATGACTTATTTGATGCCAGGTTATAGTCTGCTTGGGGGCAGTCTTGCATGATTTAGTCTTGCCAACTTCTATTCATCTACCATCCGAGCTACAAAAGAGAAGCAGGGAAGAGAGTAAAGCAACAACTAAGTCAAAGTCATGCAGTAAAATCAATTTTATTTCATTGTACTTTTTTTTTTTTTTAAGTGGACAACAAAATAAATTACTCTTCACTGTAAAATTACATATTATTAACCTGATTTTGTTTTGTCTGTGTAATGTTCTGATTTCCTATTTGCCTACTTACAGCTGTTCTTTCACTTACAAAGAGAACGTTCCTTTCCTGAGCACAGAGCCAGATTTTATGCTGCTGAAATAGCCAGTGCACTGGGCTACTTACACTCCATAAATATAGTGTACAGGTAAGTTTCTGAAATGTATCCTTGTCCAGCAGAAATTTAAAACAGGACAAATTACCAAATAAAAAACTCTTCAGGAAATCATCTTATGGGAAACCTGAATGTAATAGTTTCAACAAAACTTGAAGCTTTCAGCTGAAGAATAAAGCCCCTTGCCTCCAAAGCTCTTGTGACTGCTGTTTTGATTTACTACCTTTTCTTTTTTAATAGGGATTTAAAACCAGAAAACATTCTCCTAGATTCACTAGTAAGTATGCAAGATTATTTCTGTTTTCTGTGTTCTCTCACAAAATTGACACTTCTGTGTATCCACATAGTGAGCATGTTCTCTTTTTAACATATCACTCTTTTTTAAACAGGGTCATGTTGTATTGACAGACTTTGGACTTTGTAAAGAAGGGATTGCAACTTCTGATACCACTGCAACTTTCTGTGGGACCCCAGAAGTATGTTGACAACTTTCATGGGGTTTTAATCAGTAATTAATGGCTGTTGACTGTTATTCATATTTCTGTAACTGGAAGGTCAAATATTGTGTTTTGTACTGCTGGGAGGTTTGCATTCTTTTAACAAGCTGAAACCAAACCAAAGACAAGCTCCCTACAGATCTATTTGTTGTTGTTCTTGCTAATCTGCAGTGTCTACTGCTTGCTAGCCATATGGCCATAACTCATCTCTTCCTTTGTCTCTTTTTCCAGCCCTTTTCAAATACTGTTTTCTCCCATGTCTCCTAACTGCTGGGTAGACACAGGACAGTTAGCTTGTGTAACAGCTGCTGCAGATTTGTCAATATGAATCTACTTACCATATCCATTGATTCTTAGTAAATGTATAGGGAATTGATGTCTGTGACTCAAGCAAATTATTGCATATGCACGAAAATTTGAAGCTGCTGACTGAGTTATTGAACTCTGTTGTCTTTTTACTGAGAAAACTACGCTGCAAAACTTAAAATGGGGAAGGCTTGAACACGTATGAGGGATTCACTGAACTGACAGGATTAGAAACTTTGGTAATTTGATAAACATACTTTAAATTACAGAAAGATCTTTAAAGGCAGTGAAGGATGAGTGAGGTGTAGTATTCAGCTGAAACATTTAATTGTTACGAAGCAACTTTTCTTGTAAGTGTTTACTGTGATGTGACTAAAACCTAGGTTTTATCCATGCTAGCCTAATGCTCTAAAATACTGCTTGCTTTTTTTCTTTTTTTTTTTTTTTTTTTTTAGTATCTTGCACCAGAAGTCATTAAAAAGCAGCCCTATGACAACACAGTAGACTGGTGGTGCCTTGGTGCAGTTCTTTATGAAATGCTTTATGGGCTGGTACGTATCTGATATGTAAAGGTTGCTTTCTTCCCCTCTCCCCTTTTATTTGAGGTAACCTTTGAGTGTTGTTAAGGATGCTTACTTTTTAGTAATATTGGAATGCTCCATTTAAGCAAATTAGCAGATTGCCTTGTACTTAACACAGCACCTGCATTTCTCTTTTGGATTTTACATTGCCTCTTGGTGTCTTGACAGTTCGTGGAAAAGCAAAATCGTAGACATCAGCAAAATCAGTAGTCATCAAAATCAGTATGGGGACTTTGAGACTAAACTGAATCAACAGTGATAATACACAATAAAAAAAAAACCCAGCTTATAAGTAAAATTTTGTTAAATATTGGAATAAATAAAATTAAAAGACTTTTTTTTTACTTAGGTATCCCAGGTTTTCTCCTAGCTTTTGACAGCATTAGAACAAAAAAAATCTTGTTACACTTCTTCTAGTCATATGCGATTACTCCAGTAACAGTCTGTTCTTTCAGTTTTCTTGAGTTTTGTCTCCTCCCATAGGACTTTAAATAGGGAGATGGATTTGTTTTCCCATTCTCAGGTTCTTTCCAGGCAAGTTCAGTGGGAGCTTTGTAGCTGGATGGCATCTATGGCTACTGATGAGTGTGAGAACACATTAGGAGTAGAGGAGGTAGGTGGTGGGAAGTTATCAAGTGTAAAGTTCTGGCAGTGGTGGTGACTGAATTAGAAGTTAGCAGTGCGTAAAAAGAAGGAGATTTCTGCTTCACAGCTAGCAGCTTGTATGTCTTAAAGAATCATTTACTGATCATACATAATGTATGAAACATTGCATATGGCTTCGAATTCATGTAGAACTTGTATTTTTTTAGCCTCCTTTTTACTGCCGTGATGTTGCTGAGATGTACGATAATATTCTTCACAAACCCCTGGTTTTGCGCCCAGGAATCAGTCTTACAGCCTGGTCTATCCTGGAAGAACTTTTGGAGAAAGATCGGCAAAGCAGACTTGGAGCAAGGGAAGATTTTGTAAGTAGTGTCCTAATTTATCAAGCTCAATTTCATTTAAAGTGACTCACCTAATTAATGTGCACAGCACAGAATTAATAGTTGGAGATGGAAATTTAATTTCTACATCTGTCTCTGTTTTCCTCCCTTTTAATTCTTCAGTAAAGACACCAGTGGGGTCTATCCCTGGAAGTTGCTGGGGATAAGAGAGGTGATTGTTGTGGGGTATTTTGAGCTTGGTTGCTGCTGTACCTGCCAGCAAAGGAAACACAGTTGCTGGTATAGCAGTCACTAAGGTGCACAGAAGTAGGTTTCACTGTTCATGGTGAAACCAGGAGATAATCAAAAGGAAAGGCTGTCATGTGGTAATATTAACTAACGACTTGGGAACCAGTCTTCTGATGAAGAGGATCACCAGTTCCATGCAAAGAGCAGCTCTCTTTTTAGCCTTAAAATCATGGCAAACATTTTCCCAGTGTAGCAACAAAACCTTTGTTCACAAGAAATTGATGTGAGAAAGTTACAGGTATCTTCAGAACTGTGCAATGAGCAATGATCTAGAAGGACGTAGTCCATCCATTAGTGGTGGAATCTTTGTAGTCTTTGGCTTGCAGTGCTTATGTTAGCCTGTGGACCTTGTAACTGAGCAAGATGAAAGGATGGTAGCATTTAGCTTAGCTGTTTGCTGCTTTGTAACTAGTAAGTATCTTGCAGAGTTGTTGAGGCAGCTGCATCTCAGACAGTGATATGCTTTACAAAAACTAACAAAACTTTAAGGCAGGAACAGATACTAAAAGAAAACATTCTTGCCCTGTAGTAGACGTCAAGGTCATTGATTTTAAGGCTTAAAAGCAGAAAGAATGATCCTAAAAGGAGCGCCACTTATAGAGGCAGTCTAACAAATTGTAATTGCTGTTTTTACCAACTACAGCTTTTATTGTAAAGTAAATTTTGAATAAACAAGATAAGGACATGCATATGAGAACTTCCCTATGTGCATGTAGTATGAAGTAATATTTACTGTGATGCATAGGATGGAATTATGAAATATCTAAAATCTTGATTGTTTGCTGCAGCTTGAAATTCAAAAGCACCCATTCTTTGAATCTCTCAGCTGGACTGATCTTCTTCAGAAGAAGATTCCGCCACCATTTAATCCTAATGTGGTAGGTGCCTGGGGGGGGAGGCGGTGTTAGTGTTTGCATCTCAGATCACACATCCCAGAATATTCTGAGCTGAAAGGGACCCACAAGGATCATCAAGTCCAGCTTTTAAGTGAATGCCCCATACGGGGACTGAACCCCTAAACTTGGTGCTCCTAGTACCATGCTCTAACCAACTGAGCTAATCCATGCTTTTTAGGTTTATCAGATCATTGAGAATGTATGATTTGGCCAAAACTCCAACCTAAATGAAAAAAACCCAGCCTTTTAATAGCTATTTTCAGAGATGCAGTGGTGTGCTTCCTTAAATTTCTTTTACTTAAATAGAGAAGAACAACAAAATAGATAGCCTTGAGAGTTAAATTTGGAATCTAAAGGACAAATACAAGTTTAAAACACTGTATTAATATGATGACTGACAGCTCCTCCTGTTTTCTAGGTTGGACCAGACGATATTGGGAATTTCGATGCAGTGTTCACAGAAGAAATGGTCCCATATTCAGTTTGTGTTTCTTCTGACTACAGCATTGTTAATGCCAGTGTCCTAGAGGCAGATGATGCATTTGTTGGATTTTCTTATGCACCACCTTCTGAAGATATGTTTTCCTAGGAAGTTAGAAGTGAAGAGTGGTTTGGAAGTCTTGGGTTGAACCAAAATGTTAGGATTATGGACACATTCCAAAATAGCATAAATAGTGCCTCGTTTTGTATGTAGGTTTGAAACCTATGAACAAACTTTCTCTGCTGTATAGGAGGAATTTGGGCATTTTGGATCGCTCTCTTTGGGGTTTGAACTGTTTGTTCCTGCTGCAGAAAATATTTTTTAAAACCTTTAAAAAGCATTCTCTACATATTTTTTAAGCAAAAACACTGACTGTTCTCCTCAAACCCTTCAAGTTTACATTCATACCTATCTAATTTGGCTGGCACAAACAGCAGCAAATTTAGTAAATTTATAAATGCTTTTGTACTTATTTACAGTGACTTTGTGCTTGAATTGTAACTATGCAAATTGTCTTTTGTATATCCTGGTTTAAAAAAAGGTAAATGTTTTCCTGTTACCAGTTTGGAATATGTGTTAATTTACCTGTCAGCACTTAAATGATGTAAGTTAAGGACCAGGATTCTTAAAGGACTTGTGCAGAATGAAAACTTGGTCGCGTAAAACTGGATTGTTGCTCTTGCACTTGCTGAAGTACCCATTGACTCAACTGGATTATCTGACGTATGGGGGATTACTCAAAGCAAGGACAGAACAAATTAACTGGATTGATTTGATAACATTACTTATTACATGTTCTACTTTTCTTTCCTCCCTGAGCTAAGTATGTCTATATTTCAACTACATTAAAAATATTTTTGGTTAAAGCTCTGCTTCTCCAAAGATCTAATATGCAATAATCATGGTTACTTTAAAAGTAAGACAACTAGCTTTGACATTTTGGGGGTGGGTGGTGAGATGATCATGCCAAATATTAGGGATTTTTCTCACAGCTTGGTAGTTTAAAACACACTTATGTTCCAAATTGATTGTATTTCAGCGTTCATAGCTACTTGTCTTTGTGTTCCAGTTTGCACCATTTTTAAATTTTCACTGGATACTGGGGGAAAAATGTAAATTACACTGATAATTTTAAAAATGTGAAAAGCTATTGTGTTTCTCATAACATACATGTGTATGGACAAACAGATAATTCTGAACAATTTCTGTTTAAAGAAATTTTTTTAAACAATGCAAAAATTGACTGCAGTTACAGTGTATAAAAGGCATATAATGGTAGTAGTTTTATTATATATATTACTTGTAAATAACAACTTATTTTTGTCTGTTACTCCAAAAATGTTCAGTGGTTTTTTTTTGTTCATAAATACATTCAGTTAAATGCCTTGATTTGAGAGAAGTCTGGTAAGATACTGATACATCATAATGATACATAAATTGAATGAATGTTACATAAATTTCAGTATCTATGTTGCCTTGTTTTTGACAAAATAAGCAGTAAAAGAAACAGTGTTTATACTGCATCAAGATTAGATAAAAATTGAGAACCTAAGAAGAAAGGGTGTATCAAATCATAATTCTTTTGAAATAAATGTTGTATCAATACGTTAGAAAAGTGGAAAGTAAAACAGGATTCGATGCTTATCTCAAGGAGTATCTCCTAGAGCAAGTCTCCTGCATAGCGGTTAAGCGACGTTTAGCAGTTGCTACATAAGTTTTGGAAGGAGCAATTTGGTAAAAGAAGTAAGAATTGACACAAGGAAGGGAGGAAGGGAGGGAGGAAGGGAGGGAGGGAGGGAGAAAGGAAGGAAGGAATTCGGAAGGAAGGAATTCGGAAGGAAGGAAGGAATTCGGAAGGAAGGAAGGAAGGAAGGAAGGAACTGTATCATTTGTGGGAGCAGAGTGGTGGCTTGGCACTCGTTTTCTGTAGTTCTCTTCTGCAAGGGTTGGAAGTAGCTATGTGGCTGTTCAGGACAACCAACTACTACATGAACCATTTTCTTGGCATTAAAATAATTTGGAAGCAACAGCCCTGGGGTTTTTTAGTTTGGGGTTTTGGGGGGGGGGGGTTTGGTTGGTTTGGGTTTTAGGGTTTTTTTGTGTTGGTTTTGTTTTGTTCTTTTTATTTATTTAATTTTTTTTAACATGGCTTTCTGAGGGACTGGAAAGCAGAAGTTGATGGTATGAAAGGAAGTATCCATTCTCATACTGAATGTTTAGTCTGTGTGCTCCTGAAATTATTGTGAAATTCTGTGGCTACTGTAACTACCTTCTCTTTATGGCAAGGAGGTACAGTGCTGTGGAGAGATGGGAAGGAGAGGGAATACTTCAGAAATTGTTGTGGGAACTAGCAACAACCCTTTTTAGTTTTTGTCTTGTATTCCAAGATGTTCATACCTAGCTGCCTGACTGAATGAGGGGGGTTGGGTTTTTTTCTTTTTGGTCAGAATTCAGGGGTTCTTTCCTTTAAAAAAATAGTATGGCAGTGGCAGTTGAAATTATTTCTGCAAGAGCTGCTTAATAATTGCTTACTAAGCTTTTTACTTCAGCAGACTCTGCCTTTTTGGCAAAGTGCAAATGTGTTCAACACATTGCTTGAAGTACTGAAGTTTTTTTAATTAAAGGTTAACAGACTGTACAACATCAGGCAATAAAGCCTCACAGTATTTCTGTATCTAGTGCTCTTGTTCTGTATCTCTGTGCATCCCATGGGGATGGTTTCCACAGTACGACGTGCATTTGGAGTATCATAGTCCCCTCACCCAGGGCTGAGCTGAAAGTCATGTATGAAGCTCTTGGTAAAGCCTAGAGAGGAGAGTAGACCTGTCAGGAACAACCTGTGCTACTCCTTTCATGTTTTGGCTGATAAGTAAGAAAGGGAGGCAAAATTTGCCTTTTTGTGACTAGTGCAGGGGGTTTTGTTTTGCCTGTCTGCGGCGAAAGGGGATTGTTCTCCCCTTCCAGAGAGGGAACCCAAGCACCCCATGAGGAGCAGGCCTTTCTCCGGTGCTGTGGAGGCCGGGAACGGTGCCGCTGTTGTGGTCTCCGGTCTCTCGGCCTGCGCGGGGAACGAGAGAGACCCCACGAAAGACGGATTGACTGAAATGCATGATGGCTGTACAATGTGAACTGAAATACGACACAAAGAGAGTTCAGAGGTGCTCTCCTGGGAGGTAAGTTTGGGAGTGGCTAGCATGCAAAAGGAAAGCAGTTAAATACGCAGTATGTATTAATGAGAGAAAATGGTTCTGTAGGTTGTTTCAGTACTTTGTACGCTGCCAGAGCCATGTCCCGTGCCCAGTGTGCTGCCCGTGGGTGAAGGCAGCTTCTTGGGGCCGAGTCGCCAGTCCCGGTGGTGGCCGCGGGGCTGCGGCAGCCGTGGGTGTGGGGTGGGCTGGGAATTGCCTTCCCTGAGGACTTGCACTGACCGCGGGCGCTGCCCAGCGCGGCCGAGCCTTGCGGGCCGTGGCGCCGCTCCCCCGCGCCGCCCGCTGAGGGGCTGAGGGGGCGGCGCCGGGAGCCCCGTCCCGCGGGCACAGGCAGCGGCATCGCGGCCCCGCAGCGGTGAGGGCAGCCCGGCCCCCTCGGTGCCCGCTGCTGCCGCCCCAGCAGGGCCGGGGAAGGAGGGGGCACAGGAAGCCTGGTGAATAACTTCGGTGGAGAGGTCTGTGAGGAAGGGGTGGGTGCGGATGGCAGGAGCCTGAAGCCAGGCGGGAGATGCTTGGTGTCCGTGCCGGATCCAACGCCTGGAGTGGGGATAGCTGGCTGTGGGGACACTGATGAACACCATCACCGTGGTCAGGCTTTATTTTCTGAAGCTTAGGCGATGGCTGCTCAGTGCACAATGAGCTGGGCCATAGCTCAGTCCTTCCTAGTCATATGTGGTGTCCTGTGTGTCCAGCCCGGGTAACAGAGGATCCAGGGAGGTACAGTGGATCTGTGTGTGTACATTTAAGCCCTTCTTGCTGAAGATTTCAGAGGATGGAGTAGTAATTGTGCAGGACTAATCCCGAAGACGGGGGGGGTGGGGGGGGGGGGGAGGAGAAATCCCTGTTATAAATTGTCTTTTAACTTGTGCATTTAATTTGTTACTTCAGTCACTAAACACAGCCCAGCCCACAGGGTACAGTTCTCAGGCCACAGGGTTTATGCTGCTGTCACACTGAAGTTGCACTGGAATCCAGTTACTCCTCTTGGATGTCGATCTGTTTGTCATCCCACAGTCATTTCTGTGAACTACTGCAGGGAATCTTTCATATGCTGTGAACTTTGGCTCCCCATCAGCTCAGTAATTCCATGTCCTATCCTTTACCAGGTAGCTGTCTTATTTTTGAAGATTCAAGTGTTGTTTCATATTGGTCATCTACAAAGAGGACTAAGGACATTTTGCAGAAGAAAATATGAAAGATATTAAAACAGATGCATATATACAAAATACCATATTTTGGCCTTAGTAGTGCTCCTTCTAAATTCTGCAAAGTAGTGCTTTATGGTACAAGACTCTACTCTTACAAAAAGAAATATAAAGAGATGTGGGTAATACACAGTGAAAACCACACCAAAGAACATGGTCAGCCTGCAAACCAAAATTGTAGTTGTAAAAGCTTTGTCAGTGGGAATCAGAATTGAACTTCTGTGTACCTGCATGGAAATAAATGCAAGATCAGCACCTTAAGTGGGTGCCACAGGAGATCACAGCAGAGTAGGAAAGTCAGATTTTAAGAAAGGAGATGTTTCCCAGTTTCACACTTTTAACAGCTCTGATAGACTTCTCAAATAAGGGAGTTAAAATTTTAAGTCTTACTTTTGATAGACTGATTATAAAATCTACAGGAGAGGTTAAATGGAAACTTTAATTTCATGGGTTAGGGAATTAGGAGAGTGAAATATCTCACTAAGGAAATGAAAACACTAGAGCATTCTTCAGAAATTTACTCTAGAAATAGGGTATGCTTCAGTCATTGGAAAGAACTTTGAACTGAATGTTAAAAATCCTTCAAGAATTTCCTAGTTTGAAAAAGAGACTATTTTAATTTTGTGTGGCTTCGTTAATATGTACCCTTATTATTACTATTATAGCATGGCCAGTGCTACCATAATTTCTTCACAGTTTATTCCCACAGTTGGATAAAGAGTGCAAAGATCTTGAAAGATGGATCCTGAAATGCAGAAAATGAGGGAAGTTGTCCTTGTCTACCTTGACAGAAGTGGTGGCCTTCAGAAATTTGTGCATGATTGCAAAAAATATAATGGTATTACTCAACACATAGTCTGTTAAATTAATACATAATGTTACACAAATCTGTTATTTTAAGATACTTTTTGCTCCTACAGACTCAAAACAAAGTTATGCTGTTTATCGTTTCATTATTTCAATTAATCCTTCTGACATTGCTGAATTGGATGCAACTCTTGGAAACTACATTCTTCATAATCCCCTACAAGCTGCACAGATTTTTCAGTCAGTAAGTGTATAACAGATGAGTACACAAAAGTGCACCATCTAAATTTCAACAAGATTTTCCTTTCTAAAATGAAGTTATTTTTCCATCACAGGTATGTTTCGTAGCTATTAAGACATTATCATTAATTGAACAATTGCAGACAGAAGCCCAGGTGAGTCTGCATTGGTTTTCTCCATTTAGACCTTGAATCTTCTAAGTATAGTGAAATATTAACAACTATTTTTGTATTAAGTTTTCATTTTCCCTTTGGTTGCAGTACTATTTATAATTAAAATTAGCTGGAAGTCTCACCCAAACATATTGCAATTGTGAGATTAATTAATATGAAACTTAGTTACTCTTCATGTGTTTCTGAAATTTTTTAGCAGTTACGCATCACATTGTGTGTTTGTCCATGAAAAGTAAAGCAGTTTTAAATAAAAATATGTTTTTATGATACTAATGCAATTGTGTCTCTTGCTAGATCAGTATATTGCTGAAACCAACACATTTGCCACCTTTACCAAGTTATGTTCTGAGTCTTTCTGCATATCCCTTTAATTACACATCTCAAAGATTTTATATGTCTGATGGGATAGTGATTGCAATGGGAACTGTAACAAAATACACACAAGGAGCAAGATTTCTTTGTACTGAGGAAACCTGTCCTTTCTCTGAAGGTAGTAAAAAAACCCCAAATTAATCAGTACTATTTAAAAAGCTTTTAAATAAATTTGATAATAAGATATTAAAGACCTAGCATAACAAAGGTATTTTCCTATATAGTTTTATTATGCATACATTTTTGTAATGAGCATAGCAGGATTTTTATTAATTGAAAGGAGTGGACTTACTCAGCATTATTAAATGTTTTAGAAGAATATCTGTGCCAGCAATCCCTTTTCCTAATGCTGGAGATAGTTTATAGGAGAAAACATAAGTCACCAGTATAACTTGAATGTATTTAATATCTCAAATAACTTAATACTTAAATGTCTTGAATAACAATAAAATATCTCAAAAGTAAATAAACAAATTAGTAAGATACCTTTTTCCTTGGAAACTGTTTCTGTCTGTATAAAAACACCACAGAACAATATGCTTAAGTGGCTGGCAAAAGCTTCTAGCATGAAACAAGTTTGCTTTAATGAGTAGCTGACTTCTGTGGAAGTACTACTTTGAGTAATGTTACTGAATTGCTTGTACCATTGCAGGGTGAGGCCCTAAATACTTTTAAGGCTGGTTTTTTGCCTCTTCTGTTAAGAGAGACCATACGGTTATAAAAGAGATGCAAAATCCCAAAGTTTGGAGACTGCAGATTAAGTCATACTGACATCTTTATGAGGACACGCACCTCTGTTAGTGACTATCCATGTCCCATGTCATTCCTCCGCCAGGCAGAAGCCGCAGTGGCTCACTCCTCAAGAAAGCCCGGCCAAGCTATTCAGCTTGGGAATGTGCAGTAGGAAACTCTGCCATCTCGTGGCCAACCCCAATAAATTATATGGATAATTTTAGTGGAATATGTATGGGAGGCTCATCTGAAGAGACACGTAATAAATTTGGAATTTCACTGTCCAGTATTTTAATTGCTTCTGTTCTTCATGGGAAAATAAAAGGAGGGCACAGCATTAGTTTTAAAATGGTTGGTAACTTATTACTTTTTTTTTAGGATTTAGGTGCATCAGGGTGCATTGTCCTGGAGCTACAGAGTCTGCTACAGTGAGGACTGATTTTGTGTGTAGCTTGTGTTCTTCACCACTGCAGGAAGACATGAAATTTAGAGTACTTGGTGGTAGGATCTATGTAATCTGACTTTTAGATCTGGTAGTTTCCTACTTCTGTTACACAATAAGTAAACAAAATATTCCCAAAAATGGAAAAGCCCATGGCTTTTTCCACAAAAGCCCACTTAAAATACACCAGTCATTTAAAAAAATATGTTTTCAAGAGAACTAACTTTTCTTTGCCTTTGTTTTGAAAGATAAACAAATAGTTGAAATGATTGATGCTAAAATGCTGAATGCTTTGAAAGGATATTCCAATGATAAATCACATTTTAGGATTCAGGCATTTACAGTGTTCTTGAGAGGTAAGATGAACTTTGGAGTTTTGTCAAAAATGTTTTAGAATTGATCCGTAAGAATCCCTTGCAATTGTAGCTCCATTTTTTGGGTTAAAATGGTGAAAGTCATAATTTATATTGCAGTTCTTTCTGTACTCCCCTCCTTAATTTTATAAAAAGTAGCTAGGTAACAAAGCAGTGTGCACAGGTGATTGCAGAGCGTACATCACAAAATTCTTGTGTCACTTTTACACCCCCATTGAATTAAAATCCCTGGCCAACTTAGCAGTGTCTTATTCTAACTGTTGCTTGTTTTTATCTCCTTTCTACTTCCTTTGGCCATGCTGTTCTGTACTAATTTCATGCATTTTTAACATCCTTCCTCAATCTAGCTGTTTTCCACATTCCATCAGGATTTTTGGCTTCTACTACCACTGCCTTCCACTGCAAACATTAAATGATTTCTAATGTTAATATCCAACTGAAATCACAACTCAGCAACATATTTCCATTAATTCTTAAAGAAACCCCAAACAAACAAAGAGACAAGCAACAAAAAAACCCTCTGCCATTCCAAAAGTCTAGGGAATTATATGATTCATTTCTTGAAAACTAAATAGAAAGAACTAGGAGTGCTAAAATTATATTAAAAAATTTCATAGAAAAATCTATGGTTAAGATACTGTGAGTTGTATGCATTAAATTTCCACTGGCTCCAGCGATCAGTGTGGTTACAGTGTTTCTCAGGCTGAGATTGATATCTGGTTGGATCTAATTCTCATTTTCAAAAAATAAATGGGATTTTGTTTTCTAAGCTGCACAGAAATATAAAGATTCACAAAGCTGTTTGTGTGTCTTTTTGAAATCTGTAGTTTGTAACTCTTCTTTATTGTGTTGGGTTTTTTTCTCTGACCTTATATAGGACAGTGACTGATGATGGTGGTGCCACAAGTTTCAGAGTAGGAAATATACTTGTAAAAAACTGTCCATTTTCTTTTCAATGGAGGACTAAATGCATTGTCCATTTTCTTTATCATTAAGTCTATTTTCCCTCACCTGGTGTGCCTTCCTTACCTTTTGCACTAAATAATTAAAATTGTATGTTTCATTTTATTCTAGTCCATTATTGATCTGGCACACAGCTGTTTTCTGCCAATGTTAAATCATCAAATCAAACGTTCAGAATGTGTTGTTTTCTGACCATGTCTTTAAAACTGCTTTTATGCCCTAACATATCTGTAGCTTTGCCCCCCACACTTATTTTTTTATTATTTCCAGATGAACTGGCCAATAAAATGACAATAGGAAACCACTACAGGATTATAGGAATTCCAGCTTGTGTGCAAAATGGTCTACAAGCTACGGCATGTATAGAAGTCAATAGTGTACAGCTCTATAAACCAAATGGTAAGAAAGTTCCATTAAACACTGGCTTAAAAAAAAGTTGGAAAACCTCCTAGAAAAAAAAAATCTTGAGAATTGGTATAGTTTTTTATTACCTAGAGGTCCAGATTACAAACCCATTCAGGGACGTTCCTCTTCCAGTCTGAAATGTGTACTTGCTGTTATTTGAGGATGTCTGCTTTTGCCCACTTTCCATGCATTGGGAAACTCCCTAATTATTTATTGTAGTTCTTCAACTTCTCTTTCCATCTTCACCTATCCATTGGAAAGTACTTTGAAATCATATAAAATGCACCTGATATTTCAGTTTGTTTTTCCTTTCTAATTCCATCAGTTCTAGCAGATTGTGTCTGCTAACTTTTTAGCAGTAAAATTAACTGTGTCAGATGCTTACATTCTGAATTTGTGCTTAATACAGAGATATGTTTGTTCTTGGTAAGTTTTGTATCAAGACTCCAATGGTGATGTGTTCTAACATACCTGCATAGATCTCTTTTATGTGCTTGTTCACCTGTACTTTGTTTCCATTAGGTCCTTCTTTTGTCAGTGACAATTTTAAGTATCTGCTCTCACTGACTTCAAGTTCATGCTGGAGGTTTACTGCTGTCCTGGCCAACGTCTTTGCTTCTCAGGTTGTTCCACCAGGCACTTACAATACTCTTAAACTTGCAATATTGTTGAGTCTAGTACAGACATGTGAAAAAGAAAATGCAGATTATCTGGATCTCTTGGTTGTAACAAGTGACACGCTAATAATCGACAGGTAAAGAGATTATTTTTTTTCACATAAATTAGAATTTAAGAATTAGTATTTTTAAAGCTAATAGGATCGGTCTTACATGGAAAGCTAGAGACTTTGTTTTAAAAGAATATACAAGGCTCCAACTTAGTTAAACACTCAGTTTTTATCCCTAGGACATTTTTTGGTTTTTTTCAAGTGATAAATCTAGATCAGAACTTCATTAATTATAAAACCTCCTAAAACTCTCATAAGATTACAGTAAGAATTTAACACTAGCACTGTTTTGCAGAGCTCAGACAAAACATTATTCTGAAATCAAAACTGAAGACTGTCCCAGAAGCTGGTAATGCCAAAAAAAAAAGGGCTCAACTTTTCAAACCTTGTTTCAATGTAAGCCTTCTCATCACTGATTCCCAGCTATCAGCCTTTTTAATAAATAAGCAGTGTATAAATAGATACTTACATTTTTATCACTCTTTTTCATAAAAACCATACGAATAAGGTATGAAAATTCACATACATCTTTACACATAGATTATAAATCTGGTTGTTGTTGCCTTTAAACATTTTTCACTATGCATTTATGTATTTAGCTATTCATGCAACTATAGACTGTTAACACAATTTTACATACACTGCAGAAAAGTACAATATGCTCAGCTTTACAGTTACATTAATTTAAACCAAACTACTTTCTCCTTCCATAACTTAAAAAAGTTCTCTGAAAGGGGCATGAATTTTATTTTCATTTGGAAGTTCTTCAACCCACTCACTAATATCTTTTGTTGTGAAAAAAAGAACCCAAAACTTTGACCATTTCAAAATTTAGCTGTAGAAATTTGTTCAAATTTTAAAAATTGTGATCTACAAGATTTCTTTTTTCCCAGGTTAAGATTAAGATTTCTTAAAAGAAACAGGAGTTCAGTGTTTTAAGAATCAAACCATCTGGTTAATATTAAAACAGTTGCACACTGTAAATCATGATCAGTATTGTAATTGGTACTGTCTTGCATGTGCACAGTATTTACTGTCAGCAGCCTGTCAAAGTAGGCTTTTCCTACATATTTCCATCGGTGCAATACCCTATTTACTAATTCTTACTGATTTCATTTAATAATTTTCTCCCAGGTCGCAATACTAGGACAAACCACGCTCTGACATCTTAAAATCATTATGAGCCTTTGATTGTGGAACCAGACAGATAATTTGCAACCTCTCTGTGCCAAAGAACACAGTACAGGGGATGAAAAAGATATTCTATGCCTTCTTTCTCCAAAAGAATTGGAGGGTACTGTGTAACGCAGGAAGGCAGAGTTTACAAGTTCCAGCCTTTTCGTTTTTCCTAGATGGCCAGAATTATTAATCCTCTAAACTTTTACATCACTGGAAAAGTTTCTCTAGCATAGAAAGAGGAGTTAACAATGTGGGGTTAAATTATGAGACGACTTTGATTTCCTAGGAATTACTTCTGCACACCACAATTTGCCTCATGTTTAATCCATAAGAAATACAGTCTCAATGACAGCTGTTGGAGAGCAGGCTTGAACCTCTACTTTTGTACTCAAACATTTAGTTTTGATGCTGATTTCACATTAAGGGTTTTTTGTTATTGTTTCTAAGTGAGTCTTAATACTTATTAAGTTTTTTTAAAAGTGAATAATTTAACAATTTATGACTGACAGAATTATTTAATCCTCCAGGCTTCTGAATTACAGCTTATGTCTTCTGCCTCGTGGCATACGACACCCACCTTCTAGTGAAATTTTTCCTTCTGTGTCCAAAGATAAACATGGAACTGGAAGTGCCAGTATTCAAGCCTGCAGTGCTGTGCTGGCCAAGGGTGGCATCTGTTACATAGGAGACTTAAGTTCATATAAAAAGGATAAACTTGAACTTCTGCAGTCTGGTAATCTCCCACCTCCTAACAAATGAGGGGACAGAACTAAACAAATGTGCAAATTCAAGGCTAGGTTTGTTCCCCAGCTTATGGCCCTCAAATGCTGCAAAAATCTGAGCACTGTTTTTAATGGGTCTGTGTAAGACACAAGGACATAAAAGCCAAGGTCCTGTAAACGTAAATCTGCTACACTACAGACATCCATTAATCATAACAATTCAGCAAAATCACAATTGTGACTGATTTCAGGTATGTGTGGGACTAGAATTTATAGCTAAGCTGAATTGGTAACGTAACTGATGAATTTTGTCTTATCCTAGTGCTAGAGAGCAGAACAACAACAGTATTTATTCCTGGGAAGAAGTATGGAGAAGAGGCTGACCAACAAGTTACTGTTTCAGTTCAGACCAACTTTTGGTCCCATGTAGATGTGGACTCTTCCTCAAAGAAACATATACAAAAGGAGAACTTTCTAATTGGACAGATGGTAAAGCACATGCCTAAAAACTGAACTTGTTAGTATTTCCCAGAAAGTCACAACTTAAGTAAATTTAAATCAAGTATCTTCTAAAATGAGATAGCTTTCCCAAAAAAGTATTGAAACAAAATTTTACTAAGTATTACAGGTAATTCATTAGATAATCTTGCAGTATAAGTGGATATAGGATATTTCAGATGGAAAACAATATGATGCTTCTACAAGTCAAAAGCCCAAAACAGATGCTTTCTTTCTATGGGTCTTTTCTTTAGGATGTGAGTTTGATTCCAGTTAACCTTGTAGATGGTTTTGGGCTCTTGATCTACAATGAGTTTCCTTCCTGTCACCTGTCTTCTTCTGTTGTACATCATGTCTTGAGAAGAGCCATTAATCCTGAAGCCATGCTGTACAAAGTCTCACAGCAGTTCAGAACACAAGATTACGAGGAGGTAACAGATTATACACAATAATTTAGAAATGCATTATATTTGTGAATATCATACTAGGTTCGGCATCAGAAAGTTCTCTCTGCACAGTCTGCTTAGTTTTAATACTCACTTTTTGCCCTTCCCCCACCATATTTCCACTAGCACTAAGAGGATCATTGACAAAAGCAGCTTCAGTTCTTGAAAAGGGTCAGTATAATAAATACAGTTTGAGCGTGTTTCTGGAAAACAGACTAAGTTAACATTCATATGTGAACAGATCTCCAATATCTACTTTTGGCCAAAAGGTTTACAAGCAGTAGCAGAAATTAATATTCCATTCTAATTAAATTGTCAATAGCTGTAGCATAACTAACAGATGATTCCCCCCAGAAGTGTTCAAGGCCAGATTGGATGAGGCTCTGAGCAACCTGGTCTAGTGGAAAGTGTCCCTGCCCACGGCAGGGGAGTTGGAACTGGGTCATCTTTAAGGTCGCTTCCAACCCAAACCATACTATAATTCTATTTACTATCCAAGATCTGTCCTTATTGTTATCCTTCATATTTTCCTTATTCAGCATAGCCAAATGGTGACAACTGTCTTTACTATTAAAACTATTGGTAGAATATATTGTCCAGCCTGTATTACTATGCCACTGGTATATTAAAAGGTGTGAAAAAAGGTCAGTTCTTTATTTTCCAGTTAAATATTTAAAATGTATGCTCTCTCTCTAGTTTATTTTGTTTGCTAGGAATCTTCATGTTGAACTGAGTTCAGAAGCAGAAAGTCTCATTCAGGGCTATTATCTTGCAAGTCGCAGGGTGAGAAGAGATTCCATTCATGGATCAACATTATCAGCCTCTGCACTAAAAATTCTGTATGTCCCACTTTTCATTTTCAAAGAGAAATTGTGCTCATCTGCTCAGGAGCTTGTTTAATAAAAATCTAGATAAGACTAATTTTTTGATCAAGCATCAATAATCTTATTTATCATTTATGAATGCCATTTATTCTATATATTGAATTGTTATATATATATATAGATACTGCTAAAAGAAACCCAAGTTCAAACAACTTTGCCAGGCAAAAAAAACCCCCCAACAGCTATTTACAAAACACGTATCATTATTAAAGCTATCTAGAAAAACAAAATGGGACTTAAATAGGCACTGCTTTATCATGGGAGCAAAAAAGTATTAATGGATAATATGCCAAGTTCCACTTTTTAGCACAAAAAGTCAATGCATATGTATTTTGTAAGTGATAAGTGTAACTGCACAGCTGAAGTATGAAAAAAACCAACCCAGCATTAACTTTTAATTACGCAAGTGCTTGACACAGGGCGATACACATTGCATTCATGCCTGCAGTATTTTTTATTTCTGACATGCTTATATTGATCTCTTAGGATCTCACTGTCTAAGGCTCATGCCAAGCTCAGTTTAAGACAGACAGTACTTGAGGAAGATGCAGTGATTGCCATCTTGTTACTTGAGTCATCGCTGACCCTAAAACATGGTAAATAATGCACAACAGTTCCTTAGTCTTGGGTGCATCACCAGCACATTTTGTCAGTCTGAAAAAATTCTATATCCATTGATTGCAGTAAGTGAATTTCAGATCAAAATCCAGAACTTCCACTGCTGAAGACTGGTATTGAAGAAGTCTGTCAGTTTGATTTCTCTGCTGAGTCTCAGTGCTGTATGTAATGAGGCCACAGGCCTGAACCAAGCCTGTCCTTCATGCTGGCTTATATGAGGCATTGCTCCTCTTAACACTGGCTGAGGTTAAACTAAGGACAGATTTCCCTCCCTGGGGAAACCAAAACCAAGGGTTGGAGGTTTTTTTGTTTATTCAGCATCAGTCATATTTGTTCACACACATATTTGGAAGTGAGGTAAGAATTACGATCTAGGATTGCATTACTAAGTAATTTGCATCACAGCTTTTTTCCCCTCAAAGTACTGGCAAATATCAAGCCTTTCAGCTTAAGGTTTAATTTCTTCTTTGCCTAGGCACATCTGTATTATGCATAGCACCAAATCCTGTATTTCCATTTGACATCACTGATGAAAACTCCCTGCAACAGAGAGATATTTACCTCATGCAGTGTCACCATCAAGTGCTGAAGTTTATTGCTGCCTATAGCCCAGGAATTCACATTAACACTAATGAGGAGTAAAATTCCCACTCTAAGTAAAGCCTGAGGCTTTGGCTTTTTGAGAGACTACAGTTAGAAATACAAAATTACTTCTCTTCGTGGCTACCACTCTCCATTCACAGCTAAGTAAGGAGTAATTTAGGATTCAGGATTTTTATTAAGACTACAACTGAAAATTAAACCACCAGTTCAGAATCTAATGTTTCATTTCAGCTACCTGAATTCTGCAGTTTTTCTTGTTGCTGCTTTTCAAATATATCACCCAAAGGGTTAAGGAGCTTTAAGAACATCAAAACCCTTCTTTTCCTAGTTTAAGTTAACAGTCTTTAATTCCTCATGGTGTAGAGATTTTGAAATGTATAAAAGTATTATCATACTGCTTCATGTTCTGCGTCCTTTTTTACATTACAGCAACACGAGATTCTACAACGATGCCACATGCTCCTGCCACCAAAACCCAAATAAAACAAAAAAGCCTGCAAAACAAACAAACCACAAAACAAACCCCCTAGCCCTCCCCCCCCCCAAGCCTTCTTCCCCCCAGCCTCAAAAATACCCAAAACCCCAGTGTTTCCACATTATTTTGTATAGACTGCAAGGAATAGCAGAGTGCTACAGGTAAGTGAAAAAATAGTATTAGACAACCTGGTAGGCAGGTAGCTCAATGAATTCAACTCTACCTCACTGTAAGTGGTAGGCCATGAGGTGTTTGAAGCACAGCATGCTTCCCCAGCTACGGGCTTTCCTGTATTTCATCTTCCTAGTATATAGCACTAGACAATCCTCAGCAAGTCTCACATCCAAGAGATACACATTAAATAGAAAAGCAGCAGTAAAACTGTAGACTTCCTGTCAAATCTGGACAAGCTGAATACTTAAGGCTTGTGTTCCTCCTACCCAGGATGTCATCCAGCAAGAACACAGTGCTACTGCTCCCATAGCCTCAACAAAAAAATAAGTCACTGAAAACAGAAAGCCAAGATTTTATTCATACCCTCTACTAACACTGTAAACACTCATTTAGACAACGCAAGTTTTCCCACATTTTAATCTTTGCTTTATTCACTTTTGATCCATTTATTTGATACACTCAAATATTCATACTAAGTTCTAAGAATGCCCATAAGGCCTCTTTCTCTTTCTAGAGTGACAGTCTACCCTGAACTTCATTCCAGGATTATTCATTTTCAGTGAACAGCTACTCCCCTGGCATACTATGGAACCAAGCAGTATTTCTGAAGAGCAGGAAGGGCAATGTAAGCATTTCCAAGTGCATTAGAACTCCGTATTCCAGGCTGCTGTTTTCAAGCTAAGAACAATAACAATAATAAGTTAGTTTCCTGTATCCTTAATCAATCTTATACAAAGGTACTACCCTCACTGGCATTTCAGATCTCGAGATACACATCAAAAACATTCAGATGGGTAAACGGCAAAAGTCTCATCATTGTGCCAGCAAAATTACTCTTTAAGAGTAGACTGAAACAGAATTCCTTTATAAATCTCTATTTTTGAGAAGCAACATTAAGGGATTTTCTGCAAAAAGAGCACTTATCCTTGCCTCTCCCCAGTTTCTTCCATGATCTCTTGAAAACTGGAAGACTTGTATCAGTCCCATAAGGACAGGACAGTGGTCAACATGGCCAGTACAGGCTCTCCCTGGATGGCAGTACAGCCTGCAGGAGCCTCAGTACTGTGACAGTAAAAAAGCAACTGACCTCCTTAAACACCTGCACTTCTAGAAGTGGGTGGACTCTCCTGCTGGCTCTGTGTGCACGCACAAGGCTGGAAGATGGTGGAGGTGGTCATCTGATGTCACAGAACCTTGAAAGGAATAGAAAAAGAAAAGATCAGAAGAAAAAAAGAAAAAATCAGAAATGACAGGAGCAAATCAAACGGGAAACCCCTACTGATTAGCTGGCACATCAGATATACAACACTGCTCATCACAACATTCAGTTGGGTAAACGGCAAAGGGTCATCATCACTATGCCAGCAGTTTCCTGCCTATGTAAGACAGCTTTTTCCAGGTACTAAATACAAGGGAATTGGTTAGGCTTGTCTCAAGAGCTGTACTTCCATAAGCTGAACCAGAGCCTTGGTTTTAACTGTTAAGCACAAAACAGATTGAGTATAGCCAAGAATCAGAGAAAAACAGCTCTGTTTGGGCACAAAAATGCAGGTCCCTCTCTTACATTCAAACCCCAGATGCCAAGTATCTTTCTAGAGGTCAAGCTCACTACCACAGTCACCTCTCCCTTTGGAATATATTGCAAGACTGACACAGGTTAGGTGCCAGCATGATTTGTGATCTGAACATACCATTCTTCACTTAATTCTCTTCCTTTCAACTAACATCCATGCATTCTTCAAATCAGAAGTCATGTTTCCCCAGTTAAAAACTAGGTTCTCTGGTACAAACCTCTCCCTTCTGACTCCTTTGGGATTCTTGGATTGCACCTGCTTTGTTCTGGGGAGCAAATCTTGGGAGATTTTATAGCTACCATAATACCTTTTGTTAGAATTTCAATCTTTTGACCCCAAATATAATCATATTCCTCCTTTTTTCATCTGTAAGGGAATTTTCAAGCCATTAAACAGCTTCAGAACTCTTGATCTGGATTTCATGGGGTTTCCCTCAACATCTTAAAATACAATAAGAAATATTTACTTCTGTAGCTCCAGAATTCACGTGGCATCTTTCTGCTTGCAAAGCATGGCAGAGTCCAGACGGAGGATTCCCAAAGCTGGTAACAAACGCATCTTGAGCTTCACTTTCTGCCTAAAACAATGAAAAGAAGATGTTTGATTCACAGAGCTCCACTGCTGAGCCAGTAGCAAAAAGCATTAACACTTCTTTGGGGACAGTAAGCCAGTCCAAGAAACACCAGCCTCATGCTCTCTTTGTAATTACCTGGGACAGAGCATCAGCCGAGATCAAGGTTAAGTAGAGGCATGACCATTTTCCTAAAGCAAGCTCCAGTGTGAGAAATGACTGATTGCAGGATGAGTACAGTGCTCCTAATGACCAGCCAGGCTGGGCAGAGGAGCACCCTGGCAGGGTACAGCCTTTAACCCCAGTTCACGTGCGACACTCTGGGGAACTCACTGATGTTTTAGCACCAGTTGAACTGAGGTCAGCACTCACACTGCAGTCCTGGCAGGAGAGCATTACCACAGAGGCTGCTGATACCCCTGGGGCCCTGTCCCTGCCAGACCCCACCAGTTCGGATCTGTGCCTATAACCTGAAAAGGGGCATAGTCTGGGTCACCTCACAGCCCTTGCCCAATTCCCTAAAGGAAAAAGAAGGTAATTTATCTTTTGAATTATGACAGGCATTTGCTGATGAAAACGATCTCTCAGCAAAACCAAGTGTCTTTGAATGTCCAATCTGTCATTTGTTTTATGACTTGATGAGCCAAGTGACAGCTCGAAGTAACCACCACGTGGCACACACTAATTAAGTCCATCTCACTCTCCCATGGCACCCGCTCTCCTGGGAAGCCTGTGTGGCTGGAGTGTCAGCCTGAACTGTGCCACCCCAGCATCCAGGGGACACACAGGCACAGTTACAACAGCGTGACAATCACTCCTCTTTCACGTGATGGCTTTGGCTGTTTAGAAAAGCACCAGCAAACCATCCCTGCAATTCCTGAGATTACAGCCATTGCTTTGACCTGCTACGTCGGGATTTCTCAAATTAACCGCCTGGGAGCATTTCTAATTCCTCTGAGAAGGCCAGAAATCACTCTACTGTTTAGACGAGCATGTGCCTGGACTGCCAGAACCTGCTCCAAGGAGGACGGCGGAGGTCGGGCGGCTCTGACGGAATCACGCGGATCGCTGCGGATCCACACGGCGGGATCACGGAATCACAGAATGTTAAGAGTCTGGAACGGACCTCAGCGATCATCCAGTCCCAACTCCTTTCCTGCCACGGGCAGGGACACCGCCCGCTAGACCAGCAAGGCCTTATCCAGCCTGGCTTTACACACCACAGCCTCCCTGTTCCAAAGGCCGCACCACCCTGACAGTAAAGAATTTCTTTCCAATATCTAACCTAAATTTCCCCTTTTTCAATTTGTACCCATCAGACTCGGCGGCCGCTGCTGGCGCTCCCACGCCCGAGGCCGGGCACGGCGGAACTGCTCCCAAGCCACGGAGCGCCACGGGCACGCCCCACGCCCGGGCATTCCCCCCTCCCAGGCACCGCCCGGGGCGCCCCTCGCCATCCCGGGATCCGCCGCAAAAGGGGCCATCCATCCATGCACCCACCGAGGCACGAACCCCGACTGGAGGCGGGCAGGCGCGGTCGCTCCCGTTGTGACCCCCTTGGAAAAGGAGAATCCTGGCCGGGATCCCGCTAAATACGCGGCACGCCGGGCGGGGCGGGGCGGGCGCAGCGCCTTCCGGCTGCGCGCGCACAGGGACACGGGGAGAGCGGCGCCGGGGGCGTTTGGCGTGGCCAGGGAAAGCGGCGCGGGGCCGCGGGCGCTGAGGGAAGCGCAGCCGCGAGAGCCGATCTCTGCGCCGCAGCGTCCGCACAGGCAGCGCCTCTGCTGTGGCCGCGGCAAGTTCACCTGTCCCATCCCTCCGTGAGAAAAACCGGGATGACAGTGACCGAGGTTTGCCGAGATCTTCTAGGCTCCTGCATGAAAAATGCCACCTTTTGATAGCAATGTATAAACATTGTACAGCTTTATTCCTAAGCACGTGCATATTCCTAGTGCTAAATGCCAAACACTTGTGTTTCAGTATACGAGGATATGAACTGTTCCTAGGAATTGTAGCACTGGAATCAAACATCAGGCTTGAAGCAGACAGGTTCAGAGGATCTGTTGTTACCCTGCTGTGTAAATTTCTAGAAGATAAAAGCTCTTGCCCTGGTCGAAGGGAGTGTTTTGCCTAACCTGGTGTCTTGGTTCTGAAAGGAAAGGCATAATTCTGATGCAGAATAATCTGTTTCAAGGAAAAAAAAATCCCAACTCACAAATATGGGGGACTCTTCTTAACTGAAAAACTGCTGTTGTAATTTTGCATGTTCTTACTGGCCTGTAATAATTCCATAAAATGCTGAAAAGATCTTAGGGATGTGGCTACAGTAAGTGACTACAGTGCTTGCTGCTCCAATTCTCTGGCTGCGTCCAGAACATTGTAAATATTTAATTGTAAATACTATAGGGGTCGTGGAGAGCTCCAGATTTCACCATACTTTTTAAACAAAAGTTGTTCTTGCTAGTATTTTTTTTCTTTTTCCCTAAATGTCATTTTAAAATTTAAAGTCTTCAGAAAAGAGACAACATCTATAAATTCAGAATATTATCATGTACAAGGAGAAACTGATACAGGTCTTGTAGCTCACTGATAAAGAGTCTGAGATGTATTCTCTGGGCCATCCGTTCATAATGGTCCATGTTTTTAACCCTTATTGCTAAAGCATTTTTCATGCTTACAGAATCACCTAGGTTGGAAAAGACTACTGATCACCTTTCACTGATCACTACCTTGTCAATTAGACCATGGCACTAATTGGCACATCCTGACTTTTCTTGAACACCTCCAGGAATGGTGACTCTACCACCTGCAACTCCACCACCTCCCAGGGCAGCCCATTCCAATGCTTAACAGCCCTTTCTCTGAAGAAATTTTTCCTGATGTCCAGCTGAACCTCTGCTTCTTGGATAAGCAGTCAGAATCTTCCAATGACATTTAAAGGAACAAAGCCTTTAAAAACACGGAGGAATTTTTTTTCCCCCTTTCTTGAATACTGTCCCTTCCAGGTATATTATCTTGTTGAACGCTCAGAATGCTGCAGGGAAAGATGAGAGCTCCAGATTTTACCATACTGTTTTTATGAAAGTTGTTCTGGCTAATACTTTTGTTTTCCTAAACGTCATTTTTAAATTTAAATCATGAAGCCTTCAGAAAGAAGACAGCATCTATAAATGTAGAATGTTATCGTGTACAATGAGAAACTGATAACAGATTTTGCAAGTCGAAATATATAATATTCACTGAATAATATTTAATAGAGCATTTACCTCAGCAATAACAAACCATATGAGAAGTACAGTGTTTTATAGAACAGTTACAACAGATGACATTTGTGCATTTAGTTTCAACTTTTCTTGCCTAAATATAGATGTTTAAGCGAACAAGTGTGCTACGAACAAGCCAACACTTTGGGCTCATCTGCTCCAACATGTGAACCCCTTAAATGAAGTGAGCTGTGGAATGGCGAGCAGACACGTGGTTGTGCCGGGGTGGCAAACACAGGCTGAGCCCCGTAACATGCAGCACAATCCCACGGGTGCATACAAGCAGTGCCCGACGCACAGTTCTCTGTGCAGGAGGGACAGGTCTCTCAGCATGTTTTTACTCCATGAACATGCATCTATGTTCCCAGCAATAGCTACAAACATGTAGGACTATCCAATGGGTGAAGCCCTGACCTGACAGCTGTGGTCAGGGGATTTCTGCCATCGGCTTTAAGCAGTGGAGAAAGTCTGTGTGGGATTACAGTTGCTGTTTTTAGCCTTGCCCTTCTCTTTTCGCCCGATGTACTTGGCCAGTACCACATCACTCCTCCTCTCTTTCTCACAGCACTTGTCCCTGAGAGGACAAGGATACTTACTCTGCTGTCAGCTCTTTGCCACTGCTGCTCATGTTGGTGCTGGCTGCAGTCACCACCTCCCACTCCCCCCATTCAGATCCCAGCAATGATAGAAACCAATGATGCGTCACATTAACTTAATGAGGTATTAATTACATTTAAGAATCAATTCCTTGTCCTCTACAAACAGCATTCAGGAATGATAGTTTGTCTGTAGATACTATTTTTTAACTTAAATATATATATATAAAGTGTAATAAATAACCATTTTTTTCAAAGCAAGAAGGGAGATTAGATCTGTGAAGATGTTGATGTTTCCCCATGGTTTGCGCTGTCTCCTTGTGCCGAGTGAGTCAGAAACTGTCCCGTGGCTCCAATGTACAACCTGGAACGCATGGGCCACTTCTGCAAGAGAGGAGACAAGCACAGCACTGAGACACCTGGGATCTTTGCACTCTTGACTGCAGTTCTCAGCAAAGCTTTGATAGAATCATGGTACAAGAAAATAGGAGATTGTTGCTATCACCAAACAGTTCCTGTTTTGTCATTCACTGGAAAATGTTTGGAGCTTGATAAGGGAGCCTCAGGCAGGATATTTGCTTTGGTAATTAATTGTGAGGCACAGCTCCCAACCCTGCTGTGCCCCAGCAGACAGGAGCAGGCCATGCTGGCCCGTCATTCTAGCTCAGTTTGTGTCCTAAATGTTCTGTTAGTAGAATAAAACAAAGCATTCCTTCTCAAGGCACCAGGGATACTATGAGGATACACCTGCACCTGTAGGGATTGCAGCCCTGTGTGCACACCCATCCCTGCTGGCTGGGCCCCACAACCCTGCCTGCAGCACAGGGGCTGCTGCTGAAGGCTGTGAGTCTGAGGGAATTTAATGTAATTGCACCTTGGCAGTCTTCAGCGCTCACAGCTTCTTGTTCTTGTCAGGTCCAGCTGTTTCAGATGAGACAATTCATCTTTACACTCACAGATTTTTGGAATCATCAGTTACTCTGGTGTTAAATATTTATTCTGACAGCTCAGGTTTCTTAACCCCAGCAGGTTACTCACTGCAAGCAGCCCTGTGGTGCAGGTGGCCACAGCCGGGCACCCAGAACTTGGGAGGGAGCATCCAGCTCCATTTGCTGTGCCAAGTTCAGTATTAGAGAGGCAGATGTTTGAGACAACTTTTCACACAGATTGGATGCAAAAACACCTGATATGCAGCCAGCACGTTGTTCCAAAAGAATGCCATTTTTAAAGACTCTCTTGGGAACAGATTGACACCTTTCCTGTGGGTAAGGGGCACCTAATAATACTGCAGATAAATCTCAGCTCTGCTGTTCAAAGACCCAAAGCAGCAGCATATTCTCGCTTGGAATGTGCGATCTCATTCAGTAATTCAATTTCAAGTGTGATGTTATGAGTTTGTCACCAATAAACCATCAGAGTTTAAAGTTATTAACCATATTTTTTATTCAGTGTACACACAACTGTACTTGGATATTTAACTTTCCTCACCATTTGCATTTACTATGTTTAATCTATCAGTTTAGTTGAAGTCTTTATTTCTAAAGGTTGTCTCATATACTGTGTTTTGGGGTTTTTGAAACACGTATTAGGATTTGACTGTGACACTTTCATCAAATACATTCATAAAAAATAATTGCTTAAGTGAATCCAGGCTACTCTATTCCAGTAGCCTGGGAAATGGGCGTCTGGATCATTTAACTGCTGTAATAACTATTCGAGAGTATTTTTCTGCTGGTTGTAGTTGGCAGCTGATAAAAAGTACTGTAAGAGACCTGTGTCCTTTCACTCTGACTGAGGGAACTAACAGAAGCTAATTTGAACTTATTTTTAAATACGTCACAGAATTTTTTTACTTAAATTATAGCCATCTTCTAATTGATATCAAGGTTTTGCTTTCTTTATGAGCCTGCTAATCATTTAAATGCCCTCAGAAGCCTACATTCACATCATGCTGTAAAATACTGCAACCAACACCGTGAACAAGGAACTCTCTGTGAATTAGGTACTTTTTAGAAATTAGAGATTACTTCACAAATTAATCTTAATTAAATCATTCTGAATTCAGACTCTTAAAATAAAAAAAAAAAAAGGAAAAGAAAACATCCCAGTGCTCTAACTCACTCTCTGCGAGCAGAGCCAAACAAAATACCCTGCGGTGTCTGAGCCCCATCAGTCAGTGAGCACTGCATTTGGAAACAGTTTCCAGCCCGGTCCTCTCCAAGAGCGGTTCCCCCTTCTCATCCCCTCTGCATCGCTGTGATTTTTTTTTTTTTGACAAAGAGAAGAGCATATACCAACTAGAGAAATGCTTCAGGAAAGCACTTTCATGGAAGTAATTAACACATGGTTGATAATTAACACCGCTGTCTGCACTGGGCTGCCTTGGCAGCAGAACCAAAGCAGGCCCAGCCGTGGCTGGGTCACTACTGTGGGACAGTGTCACCTCACCACAGACCCCTCACAGCAGGATCCAGTAGGTCTGAGGGGATCACCAAGATTTCCACACAGGGACTGAGAAGATGCAAGTACTCCTCTGGTGCTGACCTTCACTTCCAAAAACCCGGTCCCACCAGGTTTGGACCTACACTAGACTTGGTATTTTGGCACAAAGTCCCTGAAGCTGGAGGAACAATGCTCCAATATATTTCCATCGGACCCCTAACACCCAGGCACAATGGTTAGTCTGGACAGGATTTCCAAGTATTACCTCTAGGCAAGGTACAGGAACTTGAAATCTTTCGTTTCATCTGCGTATCTAAGGCCAGTGTACTCACTCGCTGACAGAAGGTGGTAGCTGCTCCTCAGCTCCCCTACCTTGACCGGGTGCAGGTATCCATCCCCGCGGAGGGTGCCCAAGCCCTCTCCCGGTGACTCCTCCTCATCCTGCAGGCTGCGGGTGAGGTGTGCGATGTAGGTGGTGGCCAGGAGGAGCACATCCAGCTTGGAGAGCTTGGTGTCGGGCGGCACGGAGGGGAGAGTCTTCTGCAGCTCGAGGAAGGCGTGGCGCAGGGTCTGCACCCGGCTGCGCTCCCGGGCCGCGTTGGCGGCGGCGGGGCGGCCCGGAGCGGCCCCAGCCCGCGGCGCGGCCGCCAAGGGCAGGCAGGAGGTGCTGCCGGCAGAGGAGGGCAGCAGGGAATTGGGCTCTGCGCCCGCGCTGGAGATCTCCTCGCTGCTCTCCGCTAAGTGTCCACACTCCATCGGTGACTTCCCCGGCAGGGAGGGCCCTGCAAGCAACAAGAGCATCTCTAAAGTGAGATGCTGTGCTGGCCTGGAGCCAGCACGTTCTGAAAACAAGGATGGTCAGAAACGCAGGCACTGCCTGTGCTAGGAAAAGCCGAGATGCAGCTCTGTGAGCCACTTTTCCATTCACTGCTTACAAATTCAGCATCACACACGGTACAGAAGTTAAAATCTTCACAATGATAAGTATTTAATTTTTTGACAGTATTACACAGAGCAAATTTTTTGAGTCACTTATAGCCCAGAGATGACTTCTGGGAAAGCCCAACAGGCACTGCCCAGAGGCACTGCCACAGTGGTTTCCATTTACAACCAAGTAAAAATTAGGCTAAATACAATTTTTAAGACATATTGTCTCTATGATTTGGGATGTGGAACTGTTAGTATATTTTCTATTTTAGCTACAATCATTTTATCAACAGTCTTATAGGTGGTCAGTGTTCCATGGACTACAGAAAGAAGAATATCATTTTCAGATGCATCAGTAAGTGAAGCCACAGAGCACAGACTCAGTTTTTGAAGGGCAAAACTTGGCCCATAATTTTAAAGAATCAGGAACTGACTTCTCCTGACCTCCCACCCCTAATGTTACTTAAAAAATTGTGTGGTTATCCTTTCTCATCTACATCTTCAAACTTCAAAAGAATTTTGTAAGATGTATTTTGGCCATTGGGGGGCAAAAAAACCTTTTGAAAATATAAAAAAAATTCTTTTGAGGAAAGCTGAAAGCAATGACCACAAGGTTTTTTCCCAGCTTTCAGAAAGGCTGGTCAGTCAGCTCTGCCCGTAATACAACTCACAGTCCTTTAATTAATTCAGTTCCACAGAAAAATTCAATCAATACTCCCCAAAGTGCAGTACTTAATTGGAATAATACCTGATCCTGTTGTCCTCAGCAAAGCAGCCCTCGTGGGTGTCCCAGATCCCAGCTTTCACGTGTTAGGGGTGCCTGTTCCTGTGACAGCCTGGCTAGACAGGGGCGGGAACAAGTTATTAAAACTTGATTTCATCCAAATACTGCATAATTAAAATTTTAAATAACAATGATAAACATAAATGACTATCTAATTTACAAGAATTAGCTCTTGATTTTGCATAGGACTTCAAGCACGCATTGAAGTCAAAGATTTCTATCAAAGACAAGGAAAGTTTTCTAAATGCTTTTTGCAATGCTATAACTTGATGGTATTTAGAATACATTTTTATTGTTATCATTTTGGGCGATTAATTGTGATTAATTTGCTATTGATGTGTCTCATAGAGTTTTATCATGTAACGTTCTCTTCAGTAGCAGTACAGGTTAGACTGAAATTATTTGTGAAATATTCTGTGCATGTTATAGCTCTAAACCAAAGGAAAAATCTCACTATTCTTTTTTATTGTTGTATTTATGATCAATATAAAATAAAACTTACATTAAGACTTCATGAGGGCTGAAAAATGGTCCTTACATTGGCTATTGCCTCTAACTTAAAATAGAAAGAATTCCTATGTGCTTTTTTCTTGGTGTTTCTGCATTGTGTTAAGGCACGGTCAGATCTGGATGCATTTCAGTTTAAAAAAAAAAATCATCATTGCAGAGATGACATCAAGACAGTAATTTAAAATAATCACAAAAACTGGCAGAAAAATCCAACAGTTTATGTTTAGTAGCAGGATTTCTCATCTGCCATCCCATCAAAATCCCACTGGTAGGAGGAAGTCTTCCCCGATTACTGGAGACATCCAGATTACCCAAGGATACAGACGGACTGGGATAGTAAAAATCCCTTCTCCTCTGCTGAAATACAGGACTGGGGCTGGTTTACAGTTTTGATTTTGCCATGCTGTTGTATAACCACATTTAGAACTGGAATGACTTCGAGTGACATACAGTACATAGTAATGCACGTACCTAAAAACCTCATCTCCTTGGGTGACCCTGGAAGTAGGAGTTTCTGATTTAGGAACTTCACATCTATATGAGATGAAATCCCAGGCCTGGAAAAAATGTGCAAAATTTCAGCTCTAAAAATGAGAGATTTCACTCTGAATTAAATTTATCCACTGTCAGACTTCCCATCAAATACGAACAGCAAATGGCCTGGGAAAATCTGCTACACAAAAGAAAGGATCTGCTGTAGGTATGTACATATGTGTAGCCAAACCATGGTGGTTCCTGGATCCACGGCCAACATCGCTTCTGTTGCACAATGGGACTGGCAGCATCACTCTTCTCCCCGGCGAAATCAGGACACACATTCCAGGTGCTTCAAACCCAGGCATCACCCAAACCTCGTGGTCCAAAAAATGCTGCTAAAAACTAAAGTAAATAAAAAGCCTCTGGGCAACAGTCATTTTCCTTTTAAAATTTTATAAGAAAGAGGTTTGATTTTTAAAATAATGGCAGTAATTTTTGCAAACACCCACTTGCCACCTGGTGTGCTGAGAGAGTTGGGAACAGGGCTGTGAAAGTAAGTTAAAGTATTTATGTTGTTTCTAAAGCACTTCTAGTGCAGTATTTCTAATACGTGCAGATTTATAGGTGTTTTTACATAACACCACAAAGACATGATTGGTTTGACATCTTTTACCAAAAAACCCAGCACAATATTTATTTTAATCTTATATTCTGTGTGAATGAAACAGCAATGAAGGCAACCTGCTCACACAGACAAGGAAAAGATGGAAAACGCCGGAGCAAAGCACACAAACTGAAAACAAACAGTTGGAAACCTTAGATAAACTTTTTCGTTGCTCCATAGGAGGAAAAACATAGTGAATCTGAATTATTTTGCATCGGTTTTAAAGAGACCTTGCCCTCTGTGTAACTCCGGTATCGAAAATCCTTTCTCCGGAGCAGAGAAATAGGAACTTGCCTGTCGGTGTGCGGGGGCAGCACCGGCGCTCACGGCCCCGCCGGCTGCTGCGCCCCCGTTCCGCACCCCGGCGGGGGAACCCGGCTGCCCGGGACCTGGCGGGACCCCGCGGTGCCCGGCCGGGGATGAACTTACCGCTCCCTCCCGGTGCGGAGGGTCCAGCCCGGCGCGGCCCCTCCAGGCGCCTCCGTCCCGTCCCGTCCGGCCCCGGTGTTTATAAGCCGTCGCGGCCGGTGGGTGCGGCGGGGCTGGGTCGCACCTGGCCTCCGGGCTCCCCCCTCCTGCCCGGGCGACAGCGACCGCCCCTTCCCGGGCGGGTGGGTCATCAATCACGGAGCTGTCGGGGCGACATCGCCTCACGCTCCCCTCGCCCCCCGCCCTTCCCCGCGCCCGGCCCCGGGTCCGTGCGGGTCCCGCCGCCCCGCGCCGCCGCTCGCCCCGCTCGCGCTGTTTTTCTTAGGATAAAGTAACGGTTTTGCTGGAGGAGAGAAATTCAATCGCTGGGCTGGGAGCTCGGGCGATGCCCTGTTAAAAGCAAGCCCTTTCTCTCCGCTCCGCCGCCGCATCTCCGGCTCGCGGATGTTCCCGGGGCGGAGCGGGTTCCCCCGGGCGAGGATCCGTCCCGCAGCCGCGGGGGGAGCGGGTTTTGGCTGCCCGGGCACCGCTCCGGGGGACCGACCCACGCGGGATGGAAACACGAACGGGATGAGGCGAGCCCGGGCGGGCAGAGAGGGGATTTAAAAGGGAGCGGGAAGCGATTAAAAATCAGTAACGCTAATGAGAAGGGACAGTCAAAATAAATACCGGGGTATGGAATTAGCCCAGAATAACATTTTGAACGAAGCCCGATTGTGCGATAACAGAGACACAATAAATCAAGCCTCGGGAGCAGTGGAAAAACAAAGTCTGAGCGATTCGTTACCGGGTTTGCAGCCAAGAAAATTAAGGACTTAAACTTTAGCGATTATTGGAAGTCCCGGGAAGGGACGAGACCGGTGAGGACCCGGCGGGGGCAGGAGCAGCGCAGGGGAGCCGGACACCTGCCTCCAGCCCCGGCCCGGCCCGGCGGCGCCCGCAGAGCGCCCGCCGCAGCCGCCGGCCCGTCCCGGCCAAACGCTCCAGCCCGAGAATGCCACCAGCGCCACGCTGGGGGGGACGGGCGGCTCTGCCCGCGGGCGGGACCCTGCGCTGCCCTGCCCCGCCCGGCCCCACCGCCCCGCCGAGGCCCCGCCGCCCTTTCTGCCCTGGGCTGGCATCCACGGCCTCAAGGAGCCGCCTCCGCCGGGCCGGAGAGGGCCGGATGGCAAGGAATGCTGTCGGGCTGCTCTACAGGTTCTGAATTTAAGTACTGAATTTAAGCACTAATTTCTAAGTTAAGTACTTAAATTCATCTATAAATTTAAGAACTGAAACTGTGCCTCAACGTTTACCTTTGCCTGGTGCTGGCAGCCTCGGTGGGAGCTTCCCTTCAGCCATCAGGAGCTACTCTGACAAAAGCTACTCTTGTCGGTATGTACACGGCCGCGATGATGGACTTCACCGCCACCACGGACCATCCTTTGGCCTCCAGGATGCAAAAGAATGAAGATACTGATTCTCTGGAGGACAGTGGAGTAGCCTTCAAGCAGCCCCGCTAAGCCATGTTTTGGCCCCAAAGGTTTCCACGGCTGCCTCCAGCCCAAGCGAGCATTGCTGAATTCTTTCTGCAGTCAAAACCTCTTTAAAAATTCACTCAACAGACACTCCTCTGCTCAGTCAGCCTCTGGGGCTCAGACAAGCAGCTCTTGAAGATATCCTTAAGCTTGTACTGAAAACAGTCTGACACCGCCATGTGATGTGGAAGAACTGATCCCAGACTCCCTGGGGAGCAGGGAGACTTGCCTTCCAGCCTCAATTCCACTGGGGCTCCTCTGTCATCTTGTAAGTGCCAAACACACACTGACTGAGACGAGCACACAAGTCTGGGGATCAGCCCTCCCACACCCCAAGGAGTTTCTAGGTCTGCTGCCCTGCCTACTCAAAGAGGACTTCTCCTCACTAGGTCATGGGACGCTCAAATAAGTCACTGACAGAGAACTTAAGAGCAGGTGTCCCATCTGCCCTGAGACTTCCCAGCCACCCTAAATTAGCAGATTGTGAGTGCTGTGCTCTTCTGCTCTGATCGGATTAACGACACCATATTTTTTTTGGAGTTTCACACTGCACAGAGAGTTCTGCCTCAGTGCAGGAAATCCAGTGGAAGGAGCTGGAAGACAAGTGCTGGCTGAACTCCCATTACCATCTTCAGACAACACCAAACCCAGTTTACTGCAGAGTGTGATTAGGGAGACTGCACAGTGAGATTTTGAGCACATTTGGGGACACTACTCTGGCTTCTAGCCCTGTTACCAAAAAAGGGGTGATTTAAACATATTTTAAAAAACCCAGAGAATAGAAGTGTAGAAATAGTTGTTCTTTGCTCCATTAAGATTTTCTCCCATCAGATGATGCCTGCTCCGTTATAAGCACAAAGACATCCGATGATTATTTTCTTGTATCAACCCACTATTTTAGTCTAAAGCTGTAACAAGTTGCTGCAGCTGTTTCTTTTTCTTCTTTCCCAGACAAATGACCGAGAATTACTTTTCCTGCCTTACCTTCCACAGTATATCTCAAATCTGAGAAATGCCAGAGCCACAGAAGAGCCAGATTTCCAGTGTGATTTAGGTAAGAAGAAGTTCTACCAGAGACAGAATGATGTTTTTCCAGGTACACTCTGCTCCCTTCATGTCAAATTATTTTCTGGTTTTATGGCTACAATTCAGCACGAACATTCAGGCTATTTCTTTCCAAATTGTTCATTTTCTCCCATTCCCATTTCTGTATAAGGATTTCTCAAGTGTGCTTGCCTGGTATGGTGCAGCAGTTACTGCTGCTTCTGACAGAGACTAGCAGAAACATTGCCTGTCCAAGTAAAACAACTCCGGCAGGAAGCCACACACAGATTGTATCTGGTCAGATCCCACAGATTCCAGCTGTAGTCTGGGAGCAAATCAAAGGCAGGACACAGCCACAGCAGAATAAAAATAAGTTGCAGTTCACAACTTTTGCTTCTTGGGGAAATCTCAGCATTTCATTATGGATTCCAAAGCTAAACAAATATTTTGAAGATTTCCAATTAAATATGTTTTCCCCCTTGTTTCAAATGCCATGTTGATAGTGTACTGTAGAACCATAGCATATTCCACAGTTATGTTAAATATGTCATATTACAGTGTATCAATATACTTCTTATAGCATTTTCCAGTATATTTAAAATACGTATCAGAAGGGCTCCATTCTGGTGGGTAGGGGTGGGTGTGTACATAAGTGTTAGACCATGGTATCAAGATTTTGTTAGAGATTTGCTTTAGCTAGACAAGAGTTGCTTGGCTGTGGAATTCTCTGTGTGAAACCCCACGACACATGTTCTATCGGAGTAATTCATTCAGGTCTTCAATGTTTTATTTGTTGTACAAGAGAGTAAAATCTTTAATCCAGAAGTACTCAGAACCTATGAAAAATAAATCATGCTCTAGATGGCTTACACAGCATAACCCACATTGAGAAATACTAACAATCCATTAAATAGTTTTAAATGGGTGTGCGTAAGGCAAAGAGAAGTGTAAGATGCAAAGATAACACCATGACATAGAGATCAGGAGGCAGCTTCCTAATGTGCTACATTGAGTCAGCAATCAGCAGCTGACACTGTGAACGATCAACTTTTTTTTTTTAAGGTATGCTTTTCTGTCTTTCTCGACCTGAATGTCATTGATGACTACAGCTAGAACAAGAGGTACCGTGCTCAGTTAGTACTGATTTCAGTAATGGACTAACAGCTACACATCTGAGCTTTAATTCATGTTTGGAATGTTCTCATTCTGAAGGCAAATGACTCACCAGCTTTATGTGCTGGATTGCCTGGCGTAGAGTTGATTTTCTTCAAAGTGGCTGGTATAGGGCTGTATTTTGGATTAGTGCTGAACACAGGGTTGATAATATAGAGATGTTTTTATTATTGCTGAGCAGTGCTAACACAGAGATGAGGCCTTTTTCTACCTTTCATACACTGCCATGCTGGCCAGGAGACTGGGAATGTGGGAACTGACAATATGGGAAGTTGGGACAGGTGACCCCAAATGACCAATGGGATATTCCATACCATATGACATCATGCTCAGTATCAAGTCGGGGAAGAAGGAGTAAGCAGGAGGATGTTTGGATGTTCGGCATTTGCTTTCCCAAGGAACCATAGCACAGGATGAGCCCCTGGTTTCCTGGAAATGGCTGAACAGCGGCCTGCCCATGGGAAGTGGTGCTTACATTTCTTGGTTTGCTTTGCTTGCTTATGTGGCTTTTGCTTTCCCTATTAAACTGTCCTTATATCAACCCATGAGTTTTCCAGCTTCTACCCTTCCAATTCTTTTCCCAGTCCCAGTGAGGGGAGTGAGCAAGCAGCTGCGTGGGGCTTGGCTGCTGGTTGGGGTTAAACCACGACACTTTAACAGAAGCATTGGCACCTCAGCATTGCAGTACCACTCATTTACTACCTTAGCTTTGGAAATCTCATTCTTTAAAATGAAGGTGAAGACCTTGGTATTCAAGGGGAGACTGCATGCAGCAGTTAAATGTATTTTAATAATCTGTATCAAATTATCTTTAGCTTTATAAATTATAACAAAATACACAAAACACTCCATGCAAAAAGACAGATCCTCATTTCGTTATTCAGGAAAAATTCCTTTCTTATTTCAGAGAGGGCCGTAAGCTCAAGATGCTGAGCTGCCATTCACACAGAGAAACTGCATTAGGAAAAGTTTTTTTCCAGGGGCAATTTGTAATCTGGGCTTTCCTTTCCTTATCTGTAGGTTTGGAATTTTCCTATATCAGAAGTTTCGAGCATTTATTTAATTACTCAAACTAGTGCAAAGCAGCCAAACAAACAGAATTTGAAGTTAAATTAATGAACAATACTCCCAATCAAAAAATCAGCACAGACATAATTAATCCTCTTGTGCCTCCTCTGTTAACTGTTCCACATTATTCACCAGAACCTGGAAAAATCCAAATGATGGAAATTATTTTTTAGGACTACAGATCTTCTCAAAAATCATGTACTAATAGCCTCTTTCTGCTTGAAGTGAGAAACCAATAGTACGAGGTTCAACAAGGCCAAGTGCTGGATCCTGTATTTGGGTCACAGTAACCCCAGGCAGCACTACAGGCAGGGGTAAGAGAGCCTGGAAAGCGGTCCATTAGAAAAAAACCTGGTCGACAGTGGGCTGAACATAATCCAGCCATGTGCCAAGAAGGCCAATGGCATCCTGACTTGTATCAGGAATAGTGTGGCCAGCAGGACCAGCGCAGTGATTGTTCCCCGTACTTGGCACTGGAGAGGCCGCACCTCAAATCCTTTGTTCAGTTTTGGGCCCTTGTATTTAGTTTACAAACACATTGAGGTGCTGGATCATGTCCAGAGGACAGCAATGGAGCTGGTGAAGGGTCTGGAGCACCAGTCTGATGAGGAGCATCCAAGGGAGCTCAGGGTATTTAATCTGGAGAAAAGGAGGCTCAGGAACCTTACCACCCAAAAAGAGGTTGTAGACAGGTGGGGGCTGGTCATTTCTCTGAAGTAACAAGTGACAGAACAAGAGGAAACGGCCTGAAGTTGCACCAGGGAGGTTTAGATTGGGTGTTGAGAAAAAATTCTTTGCTGGAAGGGTGGTCAAGCATTGGAATAGGCTGCCCAGGGAAATGGTGGAATCACCATCCCTGGAAGTGTTAAAAAAATGTGTAGATGTGGTGCTTGGGGACATGGTTTAGTGGTGAATATGGCAGTGTTAGGTTTATAGTTGGACTGCATGATCGTAGAGGTCTTTTTCAACCTTAATGACTCTACTGTGAACATGCGTCTGCACAATTGCTGAGTATCATATAGGGAAAGAAGCAGCTACTAGGTAAGACACTGGCTAAAACCAGTTCATTTCTTGAGGAAGTTTAAGAATTAGGCAACCAGTTTAGCCTAGCACATGCTGATGTTTTTACATGCTTTTGAGACAAAGCATTGCTTCTAAATAAAGAGGTAGTCCCCTTATTTTTCTGAATGTTCTTAGAAAGCAGTGTTAAGTTCAACATACTAATTTTTGTCTGGTTTTGAGATTAAAAAGGCACAGATAACATATCCAAAGAGACACCAGTATCTTTCTTTGTAAGCTTTGAGGGGAAAAAGAAAAATCAATATTGGCCAAATCTTCACATCCTGTAACTTCTGGCTTTTAGAATTCAAACTACTTCTGCTGTTACTTCAGATTCCTCCTCAACCTACATCAGAGAGATCAGAGAAGACAGGTCAGATCTTCATGTCACATCCACACCAAAGCACCTATTGCTCTCATTGTCATTAACACTTCCCGGGAGCACTCAATATTTCTAAAAAAGTATAAGCAGTGTTATCAAACCCTGCTGACGAGAAAAAAAGATCTTTACCTATAGCAAGGTTATTGGCTGTTGCAGTGAAAGCCCTTTTGTTTTTCTTCTCAGTGCCAAACCTGGAGCCAGAATATTCTGAATTGGCAGAATCTGTCCATTTGGGGTATTGTACATTCCTTTATTACAAAACTGACTTTTTTCATGGACAAAAATGGTATTAACATTTTTTCCTACATAAATGTGCATCAAATACTTTCAATTTTCAAGCCCCATAAGGAAAAAACCTTATAAATAATCAAAGCAATTTCTCATATAAACGAAATCAGATAAGATTCCGTCTTTTATTCCAAAACATTTTCCTACAAACTATGTGTAACTGATTATACCCAGCTTTACTGGACATGTAATCAGTGGCTACTATGGTAGTCTAACATACTAACTCCCCAAGAAAGGAAGAGCTTATTGATTCAAAACTCTTTTTGATTTAAAGTATTAGTCTATTACACGGATCATTAAACAGCTGGCTTGGATTTATCTTGGTTTTGATGCAGCAATTAATTCTGCTCAGAATTAAGAGAACAGAAAGATGTAGTCAGTCGTTTCCGTAGTCTCTGGTTACAGTGTTGTTTGAGTGAAGAGGTGAAGTTCAAATACAACTTTTTTAACAATGAATTCCTAGAATTCTTCAAGGCCAAGTGACTTAAAATAAATTTTCACTGGTTTTTTTTTTCCTAGCAAAAAAGTATTGCTTCCAGTTACAATATATAACATTTATAATTTTGTGACTGTATGTTCACATAATTAATCATTTTGCCTCAGAGCTCTGTTAGTCATGATAGTTACTTTGCACACCACACCAAGATAAAAAATCATAAGAAAAACAGGGAAGAGAGCCTTTCAGATGCACTTACTTTTACCAGTTACAGCCTGAATACAGTCACATACTACCCCATATTAACAGATCATGTCTGAATCCTCATCCTGAAAAATCAATGGACACATCTTGATCACTGACAGTTTTCTGGCTACTTTTTTCCCCTGTCTGCCCCTATCTCAGAACTTTTGAACTGCATGGCTTTTATAGCTGTATCACAGGCAGTGCTGTGTACTGCTTTATACCTGCATATATAAAGAAATAATACAGCATTAAATTAACTTACACCTTGCACTGGTTTTAATGTGATATTTAAGAAAAAATATTATTTTTTCATCAGCTATGGTTTAAAAGTTCAAATATGAACTTTAGATCAGTAACTCAAACACTGTGTGTTTACATATATTCTGACTATGGTAAGAGCATTATCAAGGGGAGGTATTTGGGCAGTGATGTCTTTTTTTTCTTTTGGTACTTCTAACACACCATCGGTACTGTGGAAGCTCTAAAAGCATCAGAATCTTTACTGGTAAGGCCTGTAGGCCTCTTAAGTCCTAGGAACAGTTTTTGGTGGGGAGAAATTCTACCAACAGTAGATGATGACCAATTTAAGAACCACTAAGGCAAATCTGACATATCCAAGTCTTTGCAACTGGGTGGGATACATCCCAAGGTGCTGGAAGTGAATTTGAGGAGGTATAGCTACTACTAAGGAATTAGTGGTTGTCCAAAATTAGTGGTTGTCCATTTGGTGTCCTCCAAAATGTAGTAGCTCACCATGCTAGATGAAGGCACAGTGACTGTGTTTTCACCTCAGGTTTGCTAAAGCAGCTGCTTTCAACTTTTCAGAGAGGGGAGTGTGCCTACACAATGTATGACCGGATACAGGAAGGCAAATATTGAAACAGTGTTTATATCATTGCAGTAAATTAGATTATTGAAACTGACTTCAACAGAGTTATATTGAAATTACAGAATTTATTTATATATTCCTATTCAAGCAGCAGTCTTTATTTTAACCTCAAATTACTTTTTAAAACTCCCATGCAGATATGTATTTTAAAAACGTGAAAACACAGCATTACTTCTTTACTTTTTAAATTAGATTCATATTTGTGTTATTAAAGTGATTTTTATAATTTTTCCAGTTAATTACACAGTAAAAAATGTTTAATGCTAATGCAGCAGACCAAAAACATTATGAGGTTTTGAGGTTTTATCTCAACAGTAGTCTAAAAGTACTGACAACAAAAATCTATGAAAAAAAATAAATACCGCATCCTGAATGTTTCATTTATCTAGTATCTATTAGGGTGAACATGTAACACCTGAAAAATAGATATGCAAAGATCTGACTTTGCTTTTTGTTTACCATCCTAAAATAGCTTTTCATTCCTGATACAATTTAAATGGAGCCAGTTAAAGGATACAACTCACCCTAAAATCATTAAGTAGTCCTCTCTCATTCTGCATTCAGTTTAAAATGTTACTGACTTACAGTTGGACTCGATGATCTTCCAACCTAAAACATTCTAAATATTCATGTTTTTTATGGAGAAGATTTCAAACAGTCTGGTTTCAATGTTCTTGAGAGCACCTGACAGCCTGCAGCCCCAAATGTGCCCTTGTAGGTTGTTGACCACCTACTGGCAGACAAGTCGCATGTGCCATTTGGTTTTCTAAATGTCTAGGAAACAGCCTGTATCTCCTGGAAGAGGGAGCAGACTATTGCAAATGTGTTCCTGCCAGATTGCCAGTCAAGAATGTGTCTATGCTCTATCTGGTCAGCCAGACATGTAGGAGTACATGTGGTCTAGCTGGCAATCTGCTCACCAGCAGATGTGCTCTCTCTCCATGGTTTGAGAAGAATTTACTCTTTTCAAGGGCACAGAGGTCTATCAGTGCACATGTTCCTGCCAGTGTGGTTTAGATCTCTACTCCTTCTCAGCTTTGGGGACAGCCAGCAGCACAGAGAACTGGAGTGGGGAGGCAGGGCATGGGCAAAAAGGGATGCCTTTTGTCACTGCCTTTAGGACACTGGATGATGTGGCAGTATTAAATATTACAGATTGGGCATATATTAGACCTACTTCTTTTTGGGGATTTTTTGGTTTTTTTTAATTACCACTACTGAAAGAAGTTTAGGCAGAAGGCAATGCCATTTGTATATCATCTTGTATGTTTGCGATGACAGTTATATTCTTCCGACTGAACAGAGTATGAATGATGGCAATGATGGGGAGAATCATCCAGCACCATATTCAGCAAGGCTGTAAACATGGATACCAAAAATACCACTAGGGTATAGATTATTGTAATGTTAATTATGGCTCTGCAAAAGTACTTACACTCACCTTTACAGGCAGTGCATATTCTCCACAAAAAAAAAAAGGGAACCAACCACTAAACTGGCTGAATTGCCTGCTGAGACCTTGCATGGGCCACAGTAACCAGAAATTGCTGATACCTGACCTTCATTCCTATAGCTCTGCTTCAGCAACACTATTTAATTTCAGAACTTCACTTTATCTCTTTATCCTTACACTTTATCTAGCATTGTGGTGACTCCTTTGATATCCTCTGTTATGGCTGAATAATTCAACGGCAAGTAAATTCCTTACATTTCTCTTCCACAGCCTTCAGCACTAAATGCTGATTGATACTCTCTAGACCTCACTAAGAAGATGTTTACATTTTTCCTTCAACACCATCACCAAGAAAAGGCAGTGAGATGGGCTGCTGGAAAAGGCACTCAGTGTCTGTTCTAAACATGCTCTCAGCTCTGGCAAAGTGCTCCAGCTGGTATCTCTAAGTATTTAATGCACCTAATTCTGAATACATTTGGAGTGCTTGTAAGCTCTTCAGCTGCAAAAACCAACTCGAGGGTGCACTGGTTTATATCTTAAATCCGTATTTCTCCTTCTCCTGGAGCCAAGACTGAGGGTATTTTTTATTTTTGAATTTTCAGATGTTTGCTGAAATTGATATTTAGTAAGAGAACAAGAATTAGGTCACCCAGAGGTAACGTATTTCCCCACCTCCCTCTCAAAAAAGAGAACTATATTGTGTAATGTGAAGTCCATTATTGCAAAGTTTATATTTTGGGTATATATCATTATAGTCTCAGTATAGTCTCTCCCCAAAAACCTGTCATATAATAGGCCTTAATAATTCTATGTATTATAATGCTGGTTGGACTCATATAAACAAAAGCCCAGTAAACATGCAGAACACGCATTATCCTGCGTAGATTTCAGACCACACAAATCACTGCAACTCAAGGCATTTATAAATATTTATCTAATTAAATACAATGTTTATACAAGCACCTGCCTAAGAAGAGGGAGAACTGACATTGTTCACTGCAAGTTCCTTCCTTTCAGACTAGAACTTGAGCTATACATGATGTGCATGGTGGCAGCAGAGTGGCTTATAATTAGTTGGCACAATCCAGAGTATTTATTACATGCTGACTATATCATTTAAAGATATTTCCATATTGCTAATTCCATAACATATGCTGGAGAGACAAAAGGTGACTTTCCCACCCCATTCTGAATTGCTACAAATACCTACCACAATATTTAATTCCATGAGTAAGGCAATGTGGGCAGAAACTGCTGGTAACAGATTAGGTTTACAACATCAAAATTTCAACAACTTCTCTACTCAGGGAAAATTAATAATGGTGTATCCCATTGGAAGGTATTAGGTATCTTTAAAATAGTTAAGTGATTTGGTTTCTTTTAATTACTTCCTGCCAATATCCATAATTTTCTCTGAATGCCCAAAACTAACTTAAAATTCAATATAAAATTGCTATTGTTTTTATATCATCAAAAAAGAAAGATAAATGACATATTTCAGTAATCTAGTAATAGGTGGCTTTTTTTATTGTTCAAGCTGTATGCAATCCTCAGTGGATCTTAGATGTAGGTTAAAAAGGTATTTAATGCCTGTTTTTCAGTTGCCAAGGTCAAACATCACCTAGTATGTATAGGGAAAGAGGAAACATCTGTTGGAATAATTTATTTGACTAACACAGAGGGTAGGATTAAAATTCACTAATTTCTTTGGTTCAATACTGAATTTCAATTAAACAATACAGGTATTTGTTCAGTTTGAAAAAATTTCCTTCCTTTACTTGTGGGCACATTCATGTATATCCCTAATTACTGGATCTGGCAAGGGAATACTATGATTTACCATTTTTTCCCATCTGCATAAACTCTGAGAATGAATATTTCTATTCTTTGAGCTTTTGGGTTTATTTTCCCAATAAATATTCTAAAGAATTCACAAACCTTTAACTCCCAAGACTCTCTTGTTTCTATGGAATTCTTTTAGTAACAAGATTAGAATACATCTCAGGATTAGTAATTACACATGAAATTGTAAGGTACAGCAACCTTCAGCATCTAAGATAAAAGTCCCACTTAAAAGTTTTTTAAAAATATTAAATGCACGTCATCTGACTACAGTTTCTTCAAACCTTTCTGCAAAAACAGTCTAAAATCTTCTAGAATAACAGTAAAAAAAAAATCACTCAAATTGTTTAATTTACAAATGTAAATTAATAAAAATAAAGACATTTATTTCAATCAAGTATGGAAGATGCACTCTTTGCCTTTCTAGGGTCAAAAGGGATTTCAACAGAGCCGGGATGTATTCCAGCTTTTTCATACTGAGAAAATTTTTACCAAGCAAAGAAGCTCAACAATCAGACAGCTTTTTAACATTGTACAGCAGAATCGGAATGCTTTATCTCCAAGGGAATAGCAGAAGGTCTTATAGAAGAAAAGATGATGTACATGCACATTCCATGCTTTTTTAGGACTATGGGGAATGGTAAATGGAAAGCACAGTTTTACTCAGCCTGGCCCAAAAGACAGGATGCTAATAAAGATGACATGCAAGCTGACAGAACACTGAGCATGCAAGCAAACCCATCTTACAACAGAATTGAAAAAACCCCAAACATATTTATATGGCAGGAGTATTAGTCTGTATCCCTTTAAATTTCAGAAGCCTGGACTATTCACTGGAAAATAATAGTGTGCTACTATAGTAGTACTAACACTATTACTTTTTATAATAACTAGTACATTGTTCCTGCAGTTCTTCTTTTTAACTGCTCCACTGCTTTGTGCTTTCCGCAGCAAGAAATAATTCGAGAATGGGCACATATATGACAAGTTCAGGGTTTTTTTAGGCCAGAATATATCCATTGTCATGTGATGAACAAAGATTATTATTTGAAAGAGAGCAGCTTTATGATTTGCAATTCTTCTTCCCTTCTCAATGGAAAGGCAGCTATTTTAATCAGAACAAATAATCAGAAGGAACAAAAGTAATGGAATGGAAAGTGGTAAATTGTCAAGAATAAAACAGCATTAAATGTTGCTCAGTAAATTGTCAAACATACTAACAAATTCTAACTTGGATGTAAATATAAAATAGAACACTATATATACTAATTTAGTAACAGAAGCATACCTGTGTCAGTTGCATGTATTTATTTATTTTATCTATGGCATTGTATAAATGATGAATTTTTTTTTTTTTTTTGGCTGGTGTAGCTGATAAATAATAAAACTGTTTGGTTAAAAATAACATTAAAAATCTGGACGGAGTGATATTAGGTCCCAAATACCTCACTATACTATTGCTACAGGTGAAACTGGAGCATGGCTGTTAGAAGTAAGCTGTAATGATGAAAAGATATTGTTTCTCCTTCTGCAGATGACTCCATGCACAGGATCACCCTTCACCAACGGTGCTGACACCTTAACTTACTTCTGAGAATTAACTTCGATATTATTTTACCTTTGTGGAAAATGATTATAGTTAAATGCATATGACAGAAACTAGTAACATTAAAGTTACTACTATTAGCTAGTCTACTGATTTATAACCAGAAACTGAATTGTATTATCCTGTCTTTTAAAGAAATAAAGACAATAAATATAATGTGTTTAAAAAAATTATTTCATATTAAACTCTACCTTCCTGTACTCATTTTCCAACTGATTCAGCAAGAGCTGTAAAAGCAATAACCAACATAACTAAAGGGAAGATATTTCAGGAACACACCTGAGTTTTCATCTGACTACTTCTTTCACGGATTCCTGACAGAGGTTTTCTTGCAACTTTCTGCTTGTGAGACAAATCTAAAAAATCTGCTTTTTTTTTCACAGAGTGACTGTCGTGAAAAGGAAGAGTGAGATAAGGTGTTTCAGAGTCAGCTGCAGAAAATAGAAAGAAAAAAGGATTAATTCAATATCCCAAGTCAAACCATATCTATTTAATATTCAGTGTGATTGATCAGAAGTTCCAATATATCTTGTTATAGAAAACAGTGTAATAAACCTTAAGGTAAATACTTCAAATTTGATAATTGAGAACGGAAAACTTTGAATGGAATTATGGAAGGTGCTTCAAACACTGATGAAGGTGAATATTAAAACAGGTATTCCCAGTCAGGTAGAGTTATTTGAAAGGGAGTAAATTCAATTACATAGCACTTCCTTATATCAGTAGTTATTCAGAAGACCATTTCAAAACCATTGCCATTTACATATGGCTTCCAAACACTGAGCAGACTAAATATTTTAGGACTGGTGCTGGCAGGCAGAGAATCAGCCTTCATGTCTTCCAAAATAACATATTAATTTATCTTCTGAAAGCAACAGTGTAACTGCCACCAATTTTACTTTATAAATATGGTAATCCAAACCATTTTGACTAATTTCAAGTCAAATGTCTGTATCCAAATACTGCAAGATGGCAAGACATGCTGTTAAGTCATTTATGTTTTAACCTGCAGTCAACTCTGTAACAACCACCACTTCCCCATCATTTTTAAAAAACCTCAACATTTATTTCAGGTTTTATTTTAGTTTCAACACTAATTTGTTTTCCCACTTGAAGAACATGTTGCCTTTAAACCTCAAAAAGGCTTTAAGGCTTTTTTACCTCCCAGACATTTTTTTTTCTTTCCAAGTTTAAAACTTGGACTTCTGCTACATGTATCTTGTGAAGGCCTTTAAAGGACTGACAATATACACAGATCAAGTAAGTATCAACAAATATATTTTCAATGTCTGATGAATTTCATGCATATTTATTCAAGAATGCCCAACATTTTTTAAACATGGGAAGTAAATGTGAATATTTACACACTCAAAATGTACTAGCTACTCCTTTCCATGACTCTGGGAGTTTGGGATGTGAGGGAAAAAACCAACACATGAACTAGTGCTAAAATTAAATTTTATATTGGAAAAGCTCAATTTCTATTCATGTCTTTTGGACTCATCATTGGTACAAGTCCCTTACATACAATTCTTAGTATATATATTTTTAGCTGCTATTTTATGATTTCTGTAAATTTTAAATAAGCATGAAATAATTGATTTGTTTTTCTTACAAAACTGTACATAGGCTGCATGTTCATCTATTATTCTTTCATTGCTTTTTTTCCTGGCAGCTCTGGAGGCTTTCCAATTCATTAAGAAACGTCTTTCCATTTCTTGAATTTCTTTCCCATCGAGGGATTCTGCAAAAGAGAACATTTTCTGTGATACAAAGCGAACTAAATGGCTATACAAAGTTGTATGTAATGTGTATTGGCTCTATATTCATTCTCTTCAAATATTTTTTTCTTTTTCTAGTATTTTGGTAAAGAAAAAAATAACCAATAAAGATTTATATTCATATTCAAGCTGCAAGAATGATTTGTCTTAATTGCAGAAAAAAACCCCTACTTTTTTATAAATTTCAAGGGAAATACACATATTTCATATTTGGTTAACATGCAACACTTCTAGAAAGTTCTGAAGAAAGGATATGCTCTTACATACAGTATAGATAGATGCAAAAATCCAGGTTCAGAGGGAAACGACATGTCTTAGCAATCAAGGGATTCTACTGATCATGAAGACAGTCACACAGATTTTCCTCTCTAAGGTTAACTTTACTCACTTAGGTGCCATAAACCTTTTGCTCTATGATTCATTGGTTGCATCTGCATTTTTGAGTCAGCCCAAATGAAATACCTGGTGGCTACAAATTTAGGTTGCATTAGAACTGTCCTAAGGCACTGTTATTTTCATTGTGCAGATAAGCTGTTTCTTTTTTTTAATGGCCAATACTTTGTACTCTGAGAAAAATCAAGTTCCGTAATTCTAACTTTAAACGTAATTGCCACATTTATCCAAAAAAGTAAAAAATTAGGAGGGTTTTTTTTTTACTTATTTCTACAGTACAACTGTTTAGATATAGAAGAATTACTTTCTTCCTTTTATGCTAAAGTTATCTCAAAATAATAATATAAACTGCACCATAAGGGTTAAGATTAACAAATAACACCCATAATATAAGTGTGAACTGCTTATAAGTTTAAGGATGAATGTTATATGACAAATTCAAACACAGTAAGGTGGGATCTGCACAACTAGCGCTCTACAACAAAAACACTTTAGCAACTACTACACATTGATAGGGGAATGGATTAAACTGATCTTTGAAAATCAGTTTCACAACATCTGGAATACGAACACAAAAATTGTCTTGTAACAGTCTCACCAATCATCTATTACAAAACAAATGATTACTACTACTAATACCAAAAGCCAAACAAGATGGCTTGTGAAGCTGATTACATAAGCAGTTTTAGCTTTGTATATAAATTAAAAATTTATGATTTGACACATATCTATAGCAGTAACTGTGTTTACATACATAGTGCTACTCAAGAACAATTAATTTTTCAGTTATTTTCTAAAAGAGTGGGGGTTATGGGTGGGCTGTTGATTTAATTTTTTACCTAAAGTCTGTGACTGTACTATAATCCTGTCCCTGTACTTTGGTTTTTGGCAGATGGGGTTTCCCGTAAGATCTATTCTGTGTAGCTTTGTCCATTTTTTTAATACAACCTCCAAATCCTGCAATTGAAACAACAACAGAACATTGTGATTATGTTTCCCCCTCCAGAATAAAATTCAACAGTGATTCGTTCAGCCAGGCCCAAATCCTGCACACAGAAATAACTTCAACGAGACTATTCACATTAAGAATGTGCATTTTCAAGCAGATTTGTCCACAGCATCCCCTGAATATATCAAAATTGCACAAAAGAACCAGTGATGCAGTTGGAAGACACTGCATTTTTAAGGATACAGTAACGCCAGCTTTGGAAAATTACCACTTCAATCTCACTTATAAGCACCTAAAGCCTAGGAAGTACCAATGAAAACAATTGTATGATATGTAATGTCTGTTAATGCATCACCAAGGTCTTACAGAGCCCTTAGAATATCAGCGTGTGGCACAATAAATACTTTATAAAGGACAGACTGAAAAAAAAGCTAAAAACCACACTATCTAGAGTGGACTGCCTCTCTCTTTATATATATGTAGAACTGTATTTTACAGGAGAAAGAGTAATCTCTCCCTACCTAACTGTGGGTGGTCAGTTATAGTATTGGCCTAAACAGTGAAATTAGTGAAATATACCTTGCTCCATCTGTATTTCTGTCTGTTACCCAGGGACAGCATGACCCAGATGAAACTATTCTGTCTTTTAAATACAATAAATTCAAGGTAAAAACATGCAAAGTTTAGCAGATTGGTCCTTTCTACTCAGACACCCTACTTTTTGAAATACTTTCTTTCCAAAATTTCATTTAACTCAACTCCCATTCTTCACAGGCTTTTCTCGTATGTATGAAAAGCTTATGGAGGGATTCAAGACAATCTGTACAAATAGAAGAGGAGAGAGAATTTATGTTCTACTGTTGTAATAATTTGGAAAAATCTACTCATCATGCTGTGACAGATTCTAAACTGCAAAGTGTGTGAAATTTTGTAGCTTGATGCCAACAATGAAGTCTCTAGTAATGCAGGTATCTCTTAGGTCCTTCAAATTTAGAAAATTGCTTGGGTAACACAAGCAGGGAGAATTCTGCTTTTGCTGGCTCATCTCCCTTGGTAGAAAATCCTCTTGGAAATATTCTATGGGTTACATAATATATGTTAAGAAAAATCATGTGGAAGAGAAAGTGGCAGCACAGCTTCATACCTCCAAATCATATAATATTTGGTCTATCTCTGATGATGGTGATATCATCTATTGTTATTCAGTGATAAAAATGTCTTCTTAGAAAAACAGAGAGCAAAAGCCTGGTTCTGTGAGGATCAAGACTGATAAAACAATGTAAGAAACTCTGAGGACCAATGCACACAAAGAAATGTTAGTAATTCTTGTAATGTTACGCAGCAAAGCTTAATCAGCATGTATCCGAACAGCAACATGATAACCCCCATAGTTTAGGTGCTAACACTTAATCACAAGCAAAATATTTTAGGCTAGAATTATTAAAAAAGAAAAATCATTTAGCAAGTATACTTATTTATTCTTACCTAAGCATTCAGACACTATAATTGAAGCCTGTAATGTGTTCTAGATTTCACTAGAAAGAATTTTTCCTAGAAATAGTTTTGCAACACAAAGTTGTCTATTACTGAAATAAAATGTATACAGTTTAACTTTGATGAATGTACACAGAGTCCTGTAGATTTTTGTTAGCTGTTACTTACTTGATAAATGACCCAGAACATGCTTACTCCAATGTATGTTTATCTAAGAGCACACTAATCCTGTGCTGAAATATGATTACCCTTTCGATACGCTCTAGTTGTTCATTGCCTTCCTGTCTCTAATAAAGTGCTTTCACTTCCCAGCCTTTCAATAAGCTGTACTAAAGGGACCAGACACTCTTCTGGGCAGGCTCCGTTTGATAAATGATCATGTCATGCTATCACTTTGAGGTCTGCTACAAAATACTGACGAGCAAACTATATTCCATCGGGGAGGGTGGGGAGGGGGAAGGGCAAGTGCCTGAGTAGGCAGCTGGAGTGCTGGCAATAACTTTCTTACCAATTAACGGTGGCCATTTAAGAATTGGTATTTGACCAGTATGCTCCAGTTTTTATCGGAAACATCTAATCCAACTGCCCCAGCTACATCTACAGACAGCAATTTGTCACCAGTTTGATTACCTGTCATAATCTATTTGAGAAAATCTATAATTTTTCTCTTGTTCCTGACTCAATTCTGAAGCGAATGAATTCATCTTTCATGATATCCTCTTGTCATAATCAATACTGGGCAGAGGTTGAATAAATTAAAGACTTGGGAAATACAGATTTTTACAGGTATTTCTAGCTATATTTTTTCTACCTATCCAAACACTCACACAAGTCATAATCTTCCAAAATCTAATGAACTTAATAAATAAATAATATGCTGGCTTTTTGTAAAAAGGAATAGTTGTGGGGGGTTTTTTAATAGACATAGTGTTTTTTAAAAATTTCCTTAATTCCAACCCAAATACACTGCAGTCTAGAAGACCTTGTGATCCTGACTAAAGCAAACCAGAACCTCAGTAGGATGAATAAATGAAGTAGCAAGCAACAGAAAACAAAGAAAAGCCAATTCTATTAAAATCAATTATGTTCTTGAGAACTGACCTACAACATATCTTTTGCATCTGGTTATTTGCATCATAGTTATTTTGCATGAATTAAGAAAAATTACTTGATTTTCTTCTGTCTACTGTTCAGACTGCATTATATAAACTTCAGTCAAGTGAAACAAGGTCATATGCCTTGATGTCTGTTAGTTATGCTAACAAAGCCCTGAATTAGCCACAACCTTAAGTGCTTGAATTTACTAGTCCTAATTTCCAACTGTGCTGAAAACAAGGTGGCATAGCTGCAAAGCAAAGGAAAATGGGTTTTCATAATAAAGTGAAAAAACTGAAAGAAATGTTTAAATATTAAATAATTATATAAAATACACAAAACTGAGAAAAGTCTACATAAGATTGCATATCATAAATTTCTCATGCCTTTCATATTTTCATCTTTCACAAAGATTCCATGTTATTCCTGCAGTTCACCAGACCTGCTCAGACACAGCTCCTCTACAGTCTCTCTTCCCACCGGGTGAAGCACAGCTGGGTACAGAGCTCTCCGACACTTCCCTGTCATGCAGCACTGCCACGATCTCTGATCAATGCCAGATATTCCTGGGGAAGTTCTTGATGGTAGTGATGGGAAAGAAAGAATGGTAAAAGAGGGGACATAGTGCTTTTGGCATGAAAAAGAGGTATACATCAGAGTTTTGATAACAGAGGGGCAAGAGGGAGGAGAATGGAGGCAGCTTGTGTGGGAATGAAAGAGCCTTTGCTGTGCGTAACAAGTTCAGCCAGCAGAACCAGTTAAGTGTATAGAACTGTATACTCCTAAAATCCTTGCAGCTTTCACAGCTGTAGAATAATGTATGCCATGCAATCATGAAATTCAGGGATGCAAAAAAGTTGAAACATACTCAAAACTTCCCTCAGCTATTTTTTTTGAACAGCCAGCAGCTGTATAAGATTGTTCTCCTACTTGATGTCTGCTGTGAGCTAAAGCCTTCTACACAGAGTTAAAACTGACTTTTTAAAAAACACTTTGTATGGCTTACTCCATTTTTCAACAGCTTGGTTCTTATTTATTTAAGAATTTATATCAGTGATAAGTAGAGCCTACCAAAATGTAATCCCTTAAAACTCAGTAATTGTAGCGGGAAAGCTGGATATCCACCTGCATTACACTGTATATTAAACATATTTGATATGTTCATTAATTTTACAGGTCTGCAAAGATACGAATAGAAACACCTTCCCTGTTCCATACATTTCAAACAATTATATATTTTAAACAATTGGGAGATTGTTTAGAAAACACAAAGAACAGTCACTTTCAAAATATACCAGAGCTTAATCTGAATGTAATGGACAGCAGCAGCAAACTCAAATGCTAATTGCATAATTTTTCAAACATTGTGACCATGCAGCATAGAAATCTACATTATTTGGGTAAATATAATTCTGGTTTTCCTGATGATTACGTAATCAAGTTTAATAATGAATAAATAATATATACACAGTTACTGAATAATGCAGTCTTTTTGTCCTCTCCTTATTCTGTTTCAGAGGATTCTGTTTTTTCCTCTGAGATACTGAAAATGCTGTCTCAAACTGGCATCCTAATTCTTAAAATTAATTGGTTCTTTGGCTATGACAATTTTTTTTTAAGATCATCACAACAGAAGTATATTTTATTTATAAGAAAGAAAGAGCCAATATAAAAATCTCTGTAATATGTTTTATTTAGAAATGGATTCCTTTTAAAAAGGGAAGCTTTTGGGAGATTGCCTATTTGAAAAAGCTTTCTGCTATTTTGATGTAACCAACATATTCAATGTGATTTTAATTCTTCAGCTAAAGCCTACGTGAATCGTATTTTGATATAAATTCAATCACAACTGACATCCAGGACTTGAAATACAAAGCATTAATAGTCCTCAAGTAAAAAAGAAGGACATCATTCAACATTTTTTAATATTAAAGTGTAAAAAAATGAAGAGTCCAAAGAAAATATATTCATCTATATAACTAATAGGTTATGCACACAAAATACTGCAATCTCCTCATTAGTAAAGAGAACTGCCAAATTCTCTCAACAATCTGTTAAAAATATATTGTGTTCTAAGAAGTAGTAAGAATAGTTATTCTAATAATTACTAACCAATGAAAGTTAAGTTTACTAAGGAAATAAAATGTATATGCAAACCAGAAATGAAAGAGTTTATTTTAAGCAAGACTTTGTCTTGGTGATTTGGGTTACCATTTAAGCCCATTAATTTCAGTATTAATTAATAAAAATAGAATTTTTGACGTCCTAGATAAATGCTTCTCCATTTTTAATCTCAGTAATATTTCTATATGAGAAAAGACAGCATGCTTGACAATCCAGAGATTTAGTAACAGCAGAAGTAAAATTTCTTTTTACTCATAAATTTGGTGATAAAGATGAATGTGACTAATTTCTTATCACCCATACTTAATACAACAAATATTTATTTTAATACCTTCATATGTTTAAGTCGATTGTTGACTGCTTTAAGATAAGAAAGATTTTCCAAAACTGCCAGCTCTTCTAATTCATCAATGTTGTTATTGCTGATATTCAATACAGACAAAGATTTCTGAAGGAAGAAAAGCAGAAAAAGAAGTATTTTTTTCATGCCATGTATGCTTCAAGTTGTAAACTATTACAGAAAATTATCTTAAAAGATGAACAAACATATGAAGAAGAAACATGCAAATACCACCTCCACATACTATACAGATTGTTTTATGTTGGCTTTCCATCTTGTCCTAAAATGTGATTTATTCTGCTTTGGAAGTGAAACCAAAGTAAGATTGTTTCTCAATTATTTCAGGAATTCTTAGTAAATACAGAATTTTTGTTTTTCTTTAAACATGTTCAAATGCTTTACGGAGTTCTGCAAGTGCTACTAACTCTACTTTTGAAGTATGAAACATACATTGAAACTGACTGCCTTTTTATAGAATCATAGAATGGCTTGGGCTGGAAGGGACCTTAAAGATCATCTAGTTCCATCCCCCTGCCATAAGCAGAGACACCTTCCACTAGACCAGGTTGCCCAATGCCCATCCAACCTGGCCTTGAACACTGCCAGGAATGGGTCATCCACAGCTTCTCTGTGCAATTTGTTCCAGTGTCTCACCATCCTCACAAAGAATTTCTTCCTAACAGCTAATCTAAACCTGCCCTTGATCAGTTTCAGGCTATTACCCTGTGTCCTATCACAACACACCCTTGCAAAAAGTGCCTCTCCAGCTTTCTTATGAACCTCCTTTAGGTACTAGAATGCTGGTATAAGGTGTCCCTGGAACCTTCTCTTCTCTAGGCTGAACAACCCCAACGCTCTCAGCCTGTCTTCACAGGAGAGGTGCTCCAGCCCTCTGATCCTCTTTGTGGCCCTCTCTGGCCTTGCTGCAGCAGGTCCATGTTCTTATACTGTGGGCCCAAAGATTGCATCTGAACTGCAGAGCTGAAGCCCATATGTGATACCCACATAGTCTCATTCAACAGCTGGACTACAGCGTTCTTCTTTCATGCCTGATCCTACAAACCTCTCAGTATCCATACGTCTGCTCCTTACCCCTTCTCTGGAGCAGTACTGAGTCACATGTTGCACTTTGCTATTTGTAACAGACAATAGTTACGGAGATCTTTACATTTTAGATAAAAAGCTAAATGTATTTCGGGTGTTTATCTCGGGAAATACTAATGTAGTTCCACATAAAAAGAAGAAGTTTATATCTCTAGAAAATGAAAAGGGACACCTAATCCAGTGAGTTTAGAATTATACAAGGTATAGGACTTACCATTAGTTGGAAAATCTCCATTTCAGCAGTTGATACAGGAAAACTAACTCCCTTCAAAAATTTGACCAAGATCTACATTGCAGACAGAAATTACCAGTATCATCCTGATAAGCCAGGTTCATAAACTTAATCTTCTCAGTCAGATTCATGACATTGTCATCATCAAAACATTTGCCTGTGGTATACAGAGAGCTATACGGCCTCATGTTTTTATCTCTTTCATCTCTGACGCCATTAAAAGAGCCAGAAACAGATGAATAAGAAGTAAAACGTGATGTCTTAAAAAGGCTCCAAACACTTAGCACTTGGAGGATAAAATAGAATATTTTTACATTTAGCTTCCACAAAGATGTTACATCGTCAAGAATGCAAAGTGTTCCTTAAAAAACAAAACAAACCCCACTTCAAAAGGCCTTAAATAAAAGCCACAAAGAACAAAATCTAGGCCAGGCTGCTGAAAAACACATGAAGAGTTTATTATACATTATTATCCTGGGAAGATTATAGCTATAAAACTTCCCTTTACTTTGATAATTTCTCCAATATAGAGGGAACAAAGTACAAATGCTCTCACAGTAATGACTCATTTCTATTAAAGAAAAACAGCAATACATGTCTTGAATTACTTAACCTCAAAACAGGAAAAAAATAGAGCTAGGTTAAATATTTATGATATACATGTGAACAAAAGAACTCACTTTTTAGTGAGTTTTTCATCTTCACAAAAAAAGGCTCATCAAACCCTGGCTACACTATGGGAGATACAGCAAGAGGAATTTTTTTAGTACAGGACTACATCCATTAGCAAATAAAGCCTACTTTTTAACCTTTTCAACTATATGTTTTATGTTTTCTGAGCAATTAACATGTTGAAAGACAACTTCAAAAAGATTTCCTGAAATCTTGATATAACACAACACAGAAGAACTGCAGAACTAAAACTGAATGGTTTTGATTGTGTTATTCTTAATATCCAGGGAAAAAAAAAGCTGTTCGTGCCTTTTTTTTCCATTCCATTTTCTACAGAAACACAAAAGGCAATAAATAACAATCAAATCAGTGAAATAGCAACAAACTAATTCACTACAAGTGAAACAGAGTAAGAAAACTAAGAGTGAAAAATTCCAACCCCGTTTTTAGTTTATTCACATTCTGTTGGTATAGGGCATCCACACACTTCCTTAATTCCTCTCTCTCTTTATTCTCATTTTCATCCTTCATAATAAAAAAAAAAAAGATGAAGTAGAATTTGCTGGACTCCTCGTTTAAATGAGAATTAGGGTGGGAGTCCCTTGGTAGAATTTGAAAGAATGCCACCAGTTGGCAAAGAAGGAAAACACAGAGTGATCAAGTCCTAATCATTTCTCGTAAAAATACTAATCACTTGATAACTGGCTCACTGAAATTCTCAAAATATACTTACTGCCAGGGAGTTAAGAGATACTGGATCAAACAGAAGCTTTTCACCAAGAGGGAGATGTTGACTTTCAATGTGTAGCTCCCTTAGTTCTCCTACTTTATCCAAACCCTCAACTACAGTGATACAGTTGCCTCCCAAATATCTACAGAATAGAACACAAAATAGACTTAATGTCCTTTGAAAGTAAGAGCAAACACAAGGCTTCAGTATATAAAGAAAAATATTTTTCAAGCATTATTGAATAACACTTGGAAATTATGATAGAAGAAGTAAATAACCCAGCATACAAGTAGATTGTACACTTAACTGATTCGAGAGCTTTTTGCAGTTTTATCTACTGCTATTATTACTACTATTATTATTATATGACCGAAAGAATAAAATAATTTAAATAGATGTCAAGATGATATGTCATTACTTTTATCACAGAACATCTCATCAAAAAATAACAAGCAATTACTTCTATTTGAAAAGCAAAATTTAGGAGCTGAAAGGACCTTAATGGCTACACAATTAAAAAAATTTCTTAAGTGTCATAACTATTCCTTTTACTAGTAAAATAAATACATTATTTTCAACTTACAGTTTTTCAAGTTTTTTCAGTGATGAGAGATTTTCTATACTTGAAATACGATTGTTCTGAAGGTAAAGGTGTGTTATATTTGAAGCAAAGTCCAAGTTCTGGATTTGGTTGATTTGGTTATCATATAAATACAGAACTCTCAGATTTTTACAGAAAGAGAGGTCACCCTGAAATAAACAATAACATGCTACTTAATGTTCACTCACTGCCTGCTTCTGGAAGCTATTCATTGTTCTTATACTTAAATTCTGCTGCATGATTAATAAATTTTCACCTTTAGCAAACATTTCTTAAAATTATTTTTTCCTAGAACAATGGAGTTATTCTATATTGTCAGTTATCATCAGATTAAAGACTGAAATCTGTCATTACTATTTGGTCATACAGAAGTTGATAACTACAGGCATAACCAGCAGATACACCACATCCAGTGTGACTTCATTCCCTTCCCTGCCTTCATCAGATGGATTTCAGAAAAGCACAGTTTTTAGTGTAGTTGTCTCCATTAAACCACACTGATGTAACTGGAAACCAGTTCTTGGCAAAGAATTACTGGTTTATACACAACCTTGCACTTCAATCTATTTTAATGTACTTCTGAACTCAGGTTTGCACTCAAATGTTGAGTTTCTTTGAATATATTCCTATTAAACAAGTAAAAGGCCACTCCTTATTAAGGTTTCTGTAAAACTTCGCTGTGGCAGCTGATGAACCAGACCTCATCAAACGGACTGATCCAATTAGTAACTTGCTATGGCTGCACATGTTCCTAGGAGTGGGCTGAATAAACCCATTTGCTTGCAGGGATCTGTTCACACAGAACAAGCGATTTCTTCTTGACTGAAATCACACTTTTAGAGCAGAAATCCACCACACGCAACAATGCACTTGTGCAGGGCTCAGCAGTTTCAAAATTTACTCAGTATCTTGAGGGAATCTGAATTAACTCAGAACTTACTGAAACCTGTATACATTTCCTACTATTAAACTCAGAGGAAGGAGGACAGGGTTAAATTTGCAGGTTTAGTCTTCGAAATAAAAAGCTCATGGATTATTCTCTAAATGAGTAAGCCCCAAGGAGCAATTTTTTTAAAAAAAAGTGTATTTTTAACCTGACTAATTTGAAAAAGCCACTACACCAGTCCAAATTTGTTAACCTCACTCGGGTTATTTCCTGTTCCTGAACTCTCCTTTCCTTTCTCAGACTTCCTCTGCAATTTAAGGAATAAATCACAGATAGATTGAAAAGATTGTGCTGTGAGTTAACAACTCTGTAAAACTTGGCTTTCCTTGTTTGTCTCGCCAACTATGAACACTTCATCATAACGGTAACTACAAAACATTAGAGTAGCCAGTTTAAAAGGAATAATGAAAAATAAATCTTACAATTGAATCGATATTTTTATCTGACAAATTCAGATGAGTTATTTTTTGCAGATATTGTCCAAAGTCCTCTTCACTACGATTCTTGTGACTGGCATTTTTAGCAATTAGGTCCATTGTTAGTTGAACCATGGTTCTGTAATAGGTCAAGCTGCTCTACTGCTTCTTTTAATAGTTTATTCCACGTGCTCTTCTAAGTAGTATTATAGAATGCCTTAAAAAACAAAAAAAAGGAAAATGTTATACTACTTGTATCCCAGAACTTCAACAAAGCTTACATGTGTACTTGAAATCTGACATATCCTCACCATACCCTTTTCATTTACAGTGATACTATATGGTCTATAAAAATCTACCTCTTTTATTGCTGACATTTTATCGAGTTTTTGGTGTATTCATTAACATTTAAAATATTTTTTCTATTTGATTTGTTGTTTCAGTTTGCTTAAGAAGGTTGTATCCTGGTTTTCATCTTTTTCTTGTAGAAATATGAGCACAATGCTCCACAGCAGGTATAATTCTCACACATATTAACTAGTTAATGGAAGTTCATAACCTGATTATAAATTAGAAAATACAGGACACTCCATAACAGGTTTTACAGGCTGTGGGAGGTGGCATTAAGCTACAGTGCTCTTTATATATCTGCACAGCACTTTTGTCACATGCACAACGGCATCTTCTGCACAGTTAAAAACTTTGAGTTTTTCCCACTAAGGCATATTATAGAGGCTCTCACAACAATACCATTTTTTTTTCAAACTCTGGCTCATATAAGTGAGCTTATAAATGAGGGAATGGGGGAGAGGGAAGAAGGTAAGTGGCTAGTATTTAATGGGATGCATAAACGATCCGGGGATAAAGATACCCTAACAGATATAACTTAATGACTCAGAACAGAAAGGTCACCTATTCAGCCAGTACATATACCAATGTATATTATCTATTCTAGCTGATACACAAAAGCCCCACAATAGTGTATCAGAAAACTGAGGAGACAGCAAAAAGCGTCCCAGTGCTAAACCTCGCACAGAGAATCCTCCTTGCCAGCATTACAATTAGGAGAAACAAGAAAAGCCAAGATCGAGGCTGCGAAGGCAGAAGAAACTTCCTTTCTTACGAAACAAATCTGAAGCTCAGTAGCTCTCCTTTATCGCAACAGGATTTGCTCTTAACTTTGATTTTAAAAGGTGGGGATGAAGGAGACCTGAAAGGACATTGTGGGTTGCCTGTTTTTCTACTGTGAGTTTCTTGCTTTTTAGATAAAAATAACTTTCAGAGCCCCTTTTCAGATCTTCTTCCAAACCCAGCCGAATAAGCGGGAGAAAGCCGGGCAGGTCTCTCGCCCTCGGTCCCCCAGCTCCTTCCTACCTACAGCCGTGCGACTGCCCACCGCCCTGCCCGTCCCGCCGCCCCGCCACCAACCGCCTCCCAGCAGGGCCGGTGGGATGGGAAGGCGGTTCTGACGGCGGGCACGGGCCGGGATCTGCTCCAGGCTCCCTCCCGGCAGGAACGCGACCCCGCCCGGCCCCGCTCTCCCCTCAGCCCCGGCCCGCGCGAGCCGTCGGCCCCTGGTTGCCACGGCAACCGCACGCCAACGCCGAGGGGCGGGGCGCTCCCGCTACCGGCCGCGGCGCGCGCCCTCTGACCAATCAGCGTCGAGGAGAGAGCAGGGGCGGGGCTTCTCGAGCATGCGCAGTCACGACTCCCACGAGGCTTCGCGGGTTGCTGTCGCTGGCGGCCGCGTTCGGAGAGGTGCGGAATGTGCCGAGTTGGAAGGGACCCGAAGGGGTCATCGAGTCCATCTCCTGCACAGGACATCCCAAAAGTTACACTATGTGCCTGAGTGCATTGTTCTAATGCTTCTTGAACTCTGGTTAGGCTTGGTGTTATGACCAGTTCCCGGGAGAGCCTGTTCCAGTGCCCAGCCACCCTCTGGTTGGAAAACCTTTTCCTGATATACAACCTGAACCTTTTCTGACACAACCTCAGGCCATTCCCTCGAGTCTTGTCACTGAACACTGTAGAGAAGAGATCAGTGCATGACCTTCTACTTTCCCTCATGAGGAAATTGTAAACTGCAATGAGGTCTCCCCTCAGTGTCCTCCAAGCTGAACAGAAAAAGTGACCTCAGCCACTCCTCATACAGCTTCCTCTCCAGTCCCTTCACTATCCTCCTTGTCCTCCTTTGGGCCTCCTATAATAGCTTAATGTCATTTTTATATTGTGGTGCCCAGAACTGCACACAGGACTGTTGCAAAATGTGGAATATGTAAAAATTTTCTTAAAGGATGTTCTTTCATGTTTGATCTTTGTATACTTTCGAGTCCAGTCAACAAGGGAGATTTCATTTGTGAAACAGATAGCAGCTAACAAGCAAGCTCTAAGTGATATCTATGTGTTAGAAAAACAAATTACATGTTTGCAGAATTACCTTGGTAAAGTTTAGGGCTTGACATGCTTCAATGATCTGAGACTGAGGGGGAGGTTAACAAAGCTTGAGAAAAAGGGTGCCGACTGAGACTGGTCACAAAGAATGCAGAATTTATAAGCCATCAAGACATCTGGTAGAACTCCCAAGATAAGGAAAAAAAGTATTGAATTCAACTCAGCAGTTGTGCTGAACCAGCAGCAACTGAGTGAAAAGTAATTCCGGAAGGGGGAGATCTACAACCTCCAACTCAGAGATCACCAACCCAAAAGAAGAGAAAGATTAGACATGTGGACTAATTAGCATAAGAAGCAAGAAAATTGTTAACCAATAGTAGAATAGGAAGTCCTAAGAAAACTATGTAACTTATAGCCAATGAACACTAATTCCTTTGTTTGCTAAAATGTATAAATAGTAAAAAGTTTTGGTAGTTTGCATGCTTGATTGGTGGAATTCCACCAGGTACCCAGGCTTGCATAATTTTGGAATAAATAATCAATGTCTCTCTCAAGAGTGTAATTATTGGCTTGTTGCACACCAGGTAATATGATTTTTGTGGAGAACAGTACTCAAGTACTCTGCAGAGCAGAGCGGGACAACCCTTGCTTGGCTTGCAATGCTGTGCCTGATGCACCCCAGGACGCAGGTGGCCCTCCTGGCTGCCAGGGCACTGCTGACTCATATTCAGCTTTCTGTCGACCAGGATCCCCAGGGCCCTTTCTGTGGCCTTGCTTTCCAGCCTTTCATTCCCAGTCTGTCCATACATCCAGAGTAGCCCCATCCCAGGGGCAGAATCCAGAACTTTACTTTTGGTGATTGCCCAACTCTCTAATTTGTCCCAGAAGAAACCTTTGAAACCTGCTGATGCCTGAGGTGGCCACCTAAAACCAGAGACTGGACAAGAATAAGGGAATAAAGGTAGATACTCATTTGAAGGGCCTTCAAAGGTGCACCCTGGGCAGGCCAAAGGCTACACCCAAGATGGACCCTGGGTCAAAAGTTCTTCACACTTTTATGAGTTTGGTTCATTTGCGTATCAGGGTTAATTGTCCAATTATAACTTCACTTCTTGATGTAATTACTCGAAGTTTGCCCCTCTCTCAGGGGCCTTAGCTTACACATTTTGGGGCCTGGTGTCCTTGAGGTGGAAACTGTTATAAATGCAATTAGTAAGGTTGGCTTTCGTAAATGGTTAATGAGAGTTTTATGAAAACGGGTTCATTGTTGATAAGTTCATTGTTGGGATTGTCATTAATGTAATTGGTTGATTGTAAAGTTCTAGAAATGGATGATGTAATCTTGTTCTAAAAGGGGGTGTGGGGGTTAACCTACTTAACATAAAGGAGTAAATGGGGAACCCCTATTGCACAAACGACGAGCCAATAAGTTCAATGAGCCAATGAGCCAATGAAAACATCATAAGAAGGTGGAGCCAGGGCGGAGGCAGAGCTAATCCCCCTGGGGTATAAAAACTGCATCCTTTAGCTGCAGGGTGTGCATCTGCCTGTGCCCTGGCTGCAGTCGAGTACCTTGGGCTGCGCCCTCTGCTTTGGTTGCATGATTATTATCATTTGTCCCCTATTGTCAGTTAATAAACAATTGAAACTTCAAACGAGTGAGTAGTTTCTCACAAAACCTAGAGAGGTTTGTTATGCCTAACCAGCATGAGAGAACAGCAGCTAACAGGCAACAGGAAACTTCAGAGTTACACACTAGGCAGTAAAGGATTTGAAAAATATTAAAGTTAAAACCTAAGGCATCATTCCCCCCTTTAGAGGCTTGACAAGGCCTCTACATTGTCGAGACTATTCTAATGCAAATGGACTTTGAACAATATCCCCCTCACTGCCCACCCCTACAAAGAGCTCTTTGCCTTATTAATGTCTTAATAAGGCTATGTGTTTTTAAATCTTGTTAACCAGCAGTTTTTCTGCTTGATGTTGCCCCTTCTTCCTGCATGCCAGGCTTTTTTTGTGAGCATGGACTACCAGTTCCTTTCCCTCGTGCTTGAATTGGAAAAGTTAATAGTTTTATAAATGGAGTGGATACTGTATGTAACAGCAAACTAATAAAAAACCCCCATGTTAGCAAATACTTAATAATTTTTTTTTATGGTGAAACATTATTCCAATTTGTTGTTGGTTGGTTGTTGGTTTTGTTTTGGTTTGTTTAATCAATTATATAAAACTTTTTAGTGCCTTTATAAAAGCCAACTAATTAGTTCCTGATGAAGCAGAAGTGGGAGGAGTGGCTGATACTCCAGTGGGTCGTGCTGCCATGGCGAAGGACTTCAGCAGGCTGGAGACATGAGCCAAGGGGAGCCCAAAAAAGTTCACCAAGGGAAATTGCAAAACCTGGCCCATGGGGAGGAACGGCCACAGGCACCAGCATAGAACAGCTGGAAAGCAGCTTGGCAGAAAATGACATGGAGGTCCTGGGACACCAAACTGAACATGAGCCACCAGTGTAGCAGCAAAGAAAGCAAATGGTATCCTGAGCTGCATTAGAGGAATATTGCCAGCTGGGGAAGGAGATCCTACCCTTTGTATTCAGCGCTGGTGAGGCCACACCTGGAGTGCTGGTGTCCACCTCTGGGCTCTTCAGTACAAGAGAGACATGGACATACCAGAGAGAGACCAGCTAAGGTTGTTAAGACGATGAAGGGACTGGAGCATATCTCTTTTAAGGAGTAGTTGAGAGAGCTGGGTCTGTCCAGTCTGGAGAAGAGAAGTCTCAGGGTGATTGCTTAAAATGAAACCAAGATTAGGACTTTATTTCTCTTACAGGAAAAATGACACAAAATGTTACAAGCAAACATGTTTTATTATGTGAAATATGTCTGAAATAACTTGTTCCAATTAATTTCAATTTGGGTTTTACTTTTTCAAAGGTAGCAAATATAAGATTCTCAAAAACTTGGAGCAGAGCAAAGAGGGGAATGGGGATTGTGGGAAGTGTCACTCCTTCCTGCTTAGGGGAAGACTTTTCACACTCTTGCCTGTTCCAGCATGGGCTTCCCACAGAGTCAAAGCCTCCTTCAGGCACACCCAAGGGCTGCAGGTGTCTACCTGCTCCACCATGGACTTCTATGGGTTGCAGGGGCACATCCTGCCTCACCATGGTCTTCACTATAGACTGCAGGGGAATCTCTGCCTGGTGCCTGGAGCCCCTCCTCCTCCTGCTCCTCCTCCTCCTTCTCTGGCCCGGGCATCTGCGGAGTTGTTTCTCTCCCATATTCTCACTTCTATCTCCTGGCTGCTGGTGTTGCATGAGTTTATTTTCCCCCTTCTTCTGAAATATGTTATTGGGAGGTGCTATTGCCATCACTGATGGGCTTGGCCTTGGCCAGTGGTGGGTCTGTCTTGTCTGTCTTGGAGCTGGCTGGCACTGGCTTTCTCAGACATGGAGGGAATTTCTGGCAGCTTCTCACCTAGTATGAAGAAGCCACCCCTGCATCCTATATTACCTGTATCCTATAATACCTATATTATCCCCTATTACCTGTCCTGCTGGGTGGGTCTGTCCCTTGAGGCTATCAAGGCTCTGGTTGCCAGGGTCAGCTGTGAGCTGCAGAGCCAGGGCGTGGCTGGGAGTGTCTGTGATGGGCTTTGGCCCTATGACATCGTAGGGGATGAGTCATAGTGGGACTGGTTTTCAGGGTCTGGGCCAGAGGTAAGCAGGAGGGGAGGCTGGGCTGGGTGAGAGCTGGGACAGAAACGTGGATTCTCACCCTGCATCAAGAGCCCAGCCCCCTGCCAGCAGCACCACCCCTTCTCCTACCTGCTCCCAACTCTGTGCAGCTCCCATACCTGCTCCCTGCTCCTTCCCAGACCCACTTGACCCCTTCTCTCCCTCCTCCTCCAGGCCATGGCTGCCCGAGGGTTCTTTAGTGTGGTGCGAAACATCATCATCCAACACCTGCAGATGGTCAATATGGAGCTGGATGAGGCCACATGTGAGCGCATGCGGCAGCGTGCGGGAATGCTGAGACGGGAGATGGCTCGGCTACTGCAGGAACTGGAGCAGAATGACATGGCCCAGAGACATCTGCTCTTCACTGCCATGCTGCAGTGGCAGACCTGGGCTGTAGCCCTTGTTGTGCTCTTGGGGCTGTGGTGGTGGTTTCGATATTTGAGAAATCATCACAGAATTGTAGAATCCTAGAATGGTTTCATTGAAGGGACTTTAAAGATCCATTTAAAGATCATCTCCTTCCAACTCCCCTTCCATGGGCAGGGACACCTTCCAGTAGACCAGGTTAATGCACCATCCAATCCGGCCTTGAACACTTCCAGGGATGAAGCACCTGTAACTTCTCTGGGCAACCTATTCCAGTGCCTCACCACCCTCACAAGGAAGAATTTCTTCCTAATGGCTAATCTAAACCTACCCTTTCACAGCTTAAAGCCATTCCTCCTTGTCCTATCACAACGTGCCCTTGTAAAAAGTCTTCTTGTAGGCCAGTTTAGGTAGTGGGAGGCTGCTGTAAGGTCTCCCTGGAGGCTCTCTAGGCTCAACAGTGCCAGCTCTCTCAGCCTGACTTTATAGGAGACATGCTCCAGCCCTGTAATCAACTTAGTGGCCCTCCTCTGGACTCATTCTAACAGGTCCATGCCTTTCTTGTGTTAGGGGCCCCAGACCTGGACACCAATACTCCAGGTGGGGATCTCACGAGAGTCAAGTAGAGGGGCAGAATCACATCCCTGGACCTTCTGGCTACACTTATTTTGACGCAGCCCAGGACACAGTTGAGCTTTCTGGGCTGTGAGTGCACACTGCTGAGACATGTCAGGCTTCTTGTCCTTTCTCAGCCCAGCCCGTACTTGTGCTTTGGATTGCCCTGGCCTGGGTGCAGGACCTTGCACTTGGCCTTATTGAACTTCAGGAAGTTTGCATGGGCCCACCACTCAAGCCTGTCAAAGTCCCTCTGGATGATATCTCTCCCATCCAGTATGTTGACCACACCACACAGTTGGTGTTGTCAGTAAACTTGTGGAGGGTACACTCGATCCTACTATCCAGGTCACCAATAAAGATGTTAAACTGACTGGTCCCAGTACTGATATCTATGGCTATGTAAAGCCCATTCAGCCATAACACTAATAAAAGGAATAAAGTCAGGAATGTTTCATGAATGCTTGGCTGCTGCATCTTCTGTTCCTTAGCTAGCACACTATTTTTAGACAAAGAAGTCTACCATAAAACAAGAAGTTTAATATTGATGCTCAAGACTTCGGCTGCTAAATTTGTGCTGGGTACAAATTCATTTTGGATCAAGAGATGTTAAGAATCATCGAATTCAGACCTCTAAGTGACAAAATGATACAAGTATCTATAAAAATGGAGAATTAGCAGTGTTATCATCCTCCTATGCACACTTCATGTGTTTGAACACTATTGACTGCAGACCTGAAGCCACCATCTCAAACTCCCATCTCATACCAACAAGAACACATAGCGTTTTGTTCCCATATCCTAAGAAAGGTGTGGAGGAAAGAATGGGATTTTGTACTCTTTTGGCTTGAAATCATTTAAATTTCATTACAGGGGATAGGTTACTTTCTTGTTTTACTTACATGCAAGATGTCATTGACCACAATATCTTTTTCCTAACGCCAAGAACACTTACACCCTGCTTTCCCTATTTTCCATGCACAGAACAGTGGTTCTACATTTATTTAGCAACAATACTGAGCCCTCTGCAAAGGTTTGCTGTAAGTTCAGAACAGGAGAAAAGTCTGCATTTCATGTTGCCTTCCTTCTGCAAGATTAATTCACATCCTTAGATCTCCTTTTAGAAAGCTAACAAACCATGTTAGAAGAAAAAAAATTCTTTAGTAGAGAAGCATTGCATTCAAAAGAACATACAGCACTGACAAAGACCACAGTTCAATTCTTTGGCTCATTTTCTGTAGCAGCACAGACAAGAGATCTTCACATCTTTTTTCCTATTTGAAGCAAAACCTGGTGCTGGACAACTTCATCAAAGGATTTCAGAGATAAATGAAAGGCTTTAACGTTTATGAGGAGTATACAAATTCGTTGAAATTACTATAGTTAAAAAATCCCAAAACACAACAACCAAACATAAAGTTCATCTACCTTTAAAGAGAATGCCTTTCTATAGAGAAAGTTCAGTCTAAAGTTAAGATCTGTATTTGTTTCATTTGGTCCTTCTAGGACTTCAAATAAAATAAAAGTTTTTATCCTATTTAACCATGATTGCCTGGTTACAATTACTATAACTTCACAAGTGTTAAGTTTCTCAAGTCTGTTTTGTGCAGCCCAACCAGTATGCAGGGTGAGGCAAGCAAAACTCATGACTTAAAACAAGTAAATTGAAGCTTTAGAGAGCTGCTTCTATTTATGCAACGTACTACTACAGCTGATTTCCTCACACTGACATGGACAGACCTCTTCAAATCATCTGCACTACACACTTGCATGATCAGAACAATTAAGCAACTGGGAATGGAGCACCTCAGTCAACAAAGACAATGAAGTCACATATCAGACCTGCAGTATTAAAATCTGCTGAAGCCTGGAAAAGAAAGTGAAGTTACTAGAAAACTGTTTGTTAGGACAAACATTTTATCTTTATAGAGTTGATGTTTGTTTGTTTTTTTAAATGAAGATTGTATCTTACCTCCAGCAGAAATGACAGTGTAGATTTGGGAAATGCAAAATCCTGTCTCCAAAGATGAGTGATAAGAAATAATTCAAAACTCTTAAGTTTTCACCATAGAGGATATAACAGCTTGGGAAATCTTGTAATGAAGTTTGACAGATGAATTAAGAATAGAAAGTAAAAATTATGATATGCTGCTATGGTTCAGAAGCAGTCCAAGGATGTACTGGTATCTCAGCATTTTTTTGTCAAACATTGTATAGATTTCTGAGTACTCACACAGTCATTCTTTATTCTAAATAGCTGTAAGATGTTATTAACATGTTATTTGTCCGCAGCTGATGATTTACATAAATATTTGTGTTAAACCATTTTTGCCACTCATAGAGCTTTACCTGGATGTCCTAGGAAGAATTTTTAAAGTGGAAAAGGAAGAACTTCTACACAAATTTGGAATAATGAGGAGCTAGTTTGGAGCTTGTATCACCATACAGGATACATACATCTTAGTTTAAGTTGAAACAGTATCTGCCATTTTCTCTAGTTAGATCTCCAGCTTTGAAGAACTCAGACTGAAAATGCCTCCCTTAGATTTAAAATAGAAGGTTAATTCTAACTTCAAATTATGTGAATGCAACTTCATGTGGAGAAGAAAGTTCAGATGGTTGTAATTACTAAAGATTGCATGCCATTAGATGTAGGCACATAAATTAATTTCCTTTTATAATAAAGTAATGCCACTGCAGTTGCACATAAGCCCTAAGGTAATCTGGGCTAGAGAAAACAGAAATTCACACAGGAAATGATGGACAAATTTACATAGGAGTTGAATACATGTTTCTGTTGAAAATGAAGAGTTCTGAAAATAATACATAATACATTTATAATCCCCTCAAAGGGGTTAGCCATTTCCTATCTGTGATGATCTAAAGAGACAAACTATGCAAAACAGAGTAAACATTCTTTGCTGACAGCAGTATTACAAATTGTTATTTAAGGTGGTAATGTCTGACAAACTAGAGATGTAGTGATGACCTTTAGTGCATAAACCCAATAATACTTACATATGCTTTATCATCTGTTTTTAAAAGACTAATGATCAATCTTCTTATTTCATAGAGGGAAATAGACACTAGCTCTGGCAAAAATGCCTTGCTAAAGTTAATGCACTCCTGGTTTTTGAAAAGCCAGGAAAAAAACCCCATTCTCCTGAGATGCAGTCCTGTGACCTATCCACTGGACCATGCTACTTCCTAGAATACTGCAGTTTTCAGAAAGTCCTGTATGAAGCATTTTTTCATAATTAAAAACAAACCAAACATCACAGCAAATATTTCATATGTTAGAGGTTTAATCTGAGGGTCAAAATTAACTTTCTTAAATTACATATTTCCTTGTGGATATTATTCTGAGGCTCTGAAAAGTAAAACTACAGCTCATAAAAATACACCCTGAGGAACAAGATACTTCATTAATTCCTTAAAGGTTTAGCATAATTATTTTTAACTCCAGAAAAATCTTTCAACTAACTGGATACTCTCTGATGTCAGTTCTTCAAGACTTGACACATGAAAAAAGTTCTGTGTGCATGCAATTAATCTTATATTTTATCACCCCATATTTTAATAATTTTCATCTCTTAGAGACTTGCACCCTAAAATGATGCTAGCTCAGCTCTGTAGTATTTACATTTTTTCTGTTTTTTTACTTTTTAAAGTATTTGTTTTTATCATTTTATCTTAACCTAGTTTACAGTATCATATACAAAATACTTTATATTGGGATTTCAATAAATACTTTAAATATAATAGAACCATAGTATCAATAAGGCTGGAAAGATCATCAAGTCTAACCATTGCCTTAGCACTGCCAAGTCCACAACTAAACCATGTTCCTAAGTGCCACATAGATATGTCTTTTAAATACCTCCAGTGATGGTGACTTAACCCCTTCCCTGGGAAGCCTGTTCCAGTGCTTGACCCCGCTCAGTGAAGAAATTTTAGTGATATAATGAGAGTCCAAGTTTTGGGGCACAGCCATAAAAATAGATAAAATAAATAGCATATTTATCAAGGAGAAAGTAACATACTAAGCTTACTTTAAAACACTGACCTAAAATTAAAAAAAAAAAAAAAAAAAATCCAAAATTTAACAAAAGGGAGAAAATAAGTAAGGTGAGTAATGCTTAATTATATTTACTATATTTTTAACCTATAAACAAAATAGTAACATGTCAGCAACTAGCTTTACAGCTTGGATTCTTCCATTTTTCATAATCAACATTAAATAATCAACTGGCATTATAGTTCATAATAAATGGAGGCCTACTATAGAAACACTGCATGCCTTGGGGCAATGTATTATGTTGTGATCCTGTACCCAAGTTCATAGCAACCCTATACTTTCTAAAGCAACTGTATCTGCCACACTGAAGTTTCATGAAACACTGGACAAGTTAAGGTAAAATCAAAATACCCAAAACCAGCTGCAGTCAAAACTTTATAAAGGCACAAGTGATAGAAATGCAAGAACATTATGCTTCATTTACTAAATATCAAGTTTAAAAGAGCTCATTCTATTTAATCTGAGCACATGTGCACACACTGCCACCAAAAGCACAGAAAATGAGAGAGTCCCTTGTCAAATAGGGTCTGAACAGGGACTTTTTGAGGTGAGTTTTTCAAGGAATACTGAAGATAGATGGTGAACAGAGCTCTTGTAACCAGGTCACAGTTGCCTGTTATTCCAGTACTAGAATGAAAGATAATTTATGAAAAGCTTAAGGAATATTTCTTCTGACTTGGCATGAATGTGAAGTAAGGAACAACTGATGAACTTGGGATGCTGCTCAAAAGCAAAAGCTTAAGGTCAGCCTTTTTATTAGCTTTTTCTGAAGCAAAAATATTTCTTGACTTTAGTGAGGTTTGTATGAGTAAAGATTACAGAGTTTGTAACAAAACACAGATACCTTTGGCTAATGGTGGCAGAGTTTTTGGGACTGACACATTTTCTAAAAGTTGTCTTTCTTCACTGTACTGACTTTATTATTTTAAATTCCCATGTAGCATAATCCTTCAGAAAGGCTCAGTCTCCAGTAGATATCCAGTCTAAGAGATCTAGGCAAACACTTAACATTTACTAACTCCCATTTTCCCTCAGACTAAGTGCTGAGGTTTTGAAAATCTGTGTGCTTCAGGGTACGAATGGGAGCTGCTGGATGCAGACATATTTAGAAAAGAACTTATCCTAATACACTGATCACCTAATTAGCTTTTTACAAGGGAGACAAGGGAATGAGGGGGAACTATTTTGCCTCTCTCTAAAACTTTGGTGCACCCAAATCTTGAGTACAGTGCAGGTCTGGGCTCTGAGCGTCAAGACCAAAGTAGGATGTGGGATGTATGGAGGGCAACTGAAATTATCAATTGGGTAAAGTGGCAGCTTTATAACAACATGAAAAAGCTGAAACTTCCTAATTGAGAGAGAAGGCTGAGGTGACGATATGATGAAAGCTAATAAACATAAAGGTGGAGGTTTTTAAACAGAACTGGTAATCACCCCCTGCCATGCTATTAGAACTACTCTAGAAAGCTACTAGATCCATTCAAAACAGGTAAAAACGTGGCCAGGTTCAGGTGCTCTCCCTCAGCAGCACTCCTACAGCTGCTTTTAGAGATGGTCCATCAGCAGGCTACTTCCCACACCCCCTCACCTTCTGTTGCCTGCTTGCATTTTATGTAGGCTGGAGGACAGGACAACAGGGAAACAGAAATAGAAGCCAGTCTCTCAAAGCTGCATTCCTCCATGCAGTAAATTTAAAAATGAAAAATGCAAGAAACATTATATCTTTTTTTCTTGTTCGTGTTGCAACAGAAGTCCAACCATACAATCTTCAGGCACTAAAATTAACTTACAGGAGGTGTCAGTCCATTCCTTACCAAACATTTGAAGGGAATTTCACAGGAGAATCAAATCTGATAGGATAATGAAGCATCTTTGTCCTGGTAACCACAGAATAAATCTGAATGGCTCTTCTTTGAGCCCGTTCACAATAAGGCAAACCAGTACTCTATCAGGAATTACACCTTACTCCTTCATATTTGATTGTCACAAATATGCACGTATTTCTTTGGATTTTGGTGATATTAGTATGTATAAATTATTTAAAAATGCAATTTGCATACATGAGAAAGGTGAGCATACAGGTATGCTTCAAAAAAGAAAACCAAACAAGATAGGGGGAAGTTCAAACACAATTCAGCATTTTCAGCATTCTGTAATTTTAATATGTTGACAAATACTGTTAGATGAAGAAATTATTTGTGTTCATTAAGATTTTTATTTATTGGAATGTAAAAGGCACTCAGTATTTTGGAATTCATGCTTGTCTCAAAAAATCTTACCATGTGTACGTGCTTTAGTACTTCCTGCATTACTGATATTTGGCACTCATTTGCATAAACTAATTTCTAAATAAAAAGTGGGCGCAAATGGGGAAGAATAAATTGATGTATTTGTTAGTACACAACATGTATTGTGCTCAAGAATACCCTTATTAGTAATATTTTTGAAGTCTCCCAACTGCTTGGTAGAATTAAGGCATCTATCCGTTAATCTCCATTGTTCAGGGTACACTTGTTTGTGTGTGTAGATGGGGATGACTCCTTTGTGGTAATGATCTTCAATGCATGGAATTCTGATCTCAGAATTTGGAATAACACTAGCATTAAAAATGGCTGATCACAGACAAAGGCCCCATTATTCTGGTTCCTGAGCAATGCAGAAAGGATCCTGGGCAGGCCACAGGTACAGCCCCACTACACGTATAATTTCAAACTGAGTTAGAACACCGTATGCTCAGCAAGTAACAAGACATGCAACTCAATGGACAACTCTTCACATGAGCATTAAAACATCACCATTCATATCGCAATAGTTTATAAAACAACTTGGTATTTTTAAATAAGCCATCTGTGACTACAAAACATTGGGTGTGAGCCTACAGGCAAAAAACGTTCAGTTCACTGCTATCACAAACAAGGACAGTTTAAATAGTCATAGACTAATACAAGATTAAACTGTTACTTTATATTTTAGGTAGATACAAGATGTGCAAAACTTTTGGATCATGTTATGCAAAGAGAATTCTACGAAGTAGCAATGGAAATACCTATTAGGAAATATAACCTATCTCACAAAAGCAGGGTACTTCTTTGCATAAACACACATTGACTGGGAAAATGGCTGTGTGCTAAATTTAAAGTCTCAAACACCTGTGGAAGAAAATTAAGTAAGAAGAGTAACTGGCCAGGTACACTTGCTGTGTCTTCCTTGAACTTAAAAGAAACTGCTGTGCACTTACGTACTGTGCTTGTTTGTACAGAAGTCTACTGGTGCAACTTCCAGGAAAATAAATAGCTTTGACTATTAAAATACCACAGCTTTCTTCTCCTGACTCCTCCTCACCGCCACTATCATGCTGAAAGAAAATGAAACTGTTCTTCTGTCAAACTGCACATCTGATAATTATCTCAAATTTACTAGCTACAATTAAACATATTTTTCCTACAGAGTTGGATGCTGCTGCTTTAAAACTCTTGATGAACTTCTGCTTCAGGGTATTTGCATTTCCCTGCTGAATTACAAATTTTCATTGTATAACTTGCATCTTAACTTCAAATGCATTGGAATCTGTTGGGATGAAAAGGCCTAAATGAGTAATAGCTATTAAAATTTCCAGACCAAAACAAAAACAAAACCCACATCAAGGCAGAGCTAAGGCTGAAAAGGAGTATCAGTTACTTAAGGTATAAAGCATAATGGCATATTGTATAAAGCATAAATTATCCTAAAAGTAAACATTCTAAAACCCCCAGGAAACTCAGGATTAAGAATGAAAACTTAAAAGAAATCCAAACATCTTGTATTATTAAAACGCAGTATGAAAGCCTCCAAAACAAACTTAGATCAGCCCTGCAGCAGCACCATCTCGTAAGCCAGAAATTATGATTAATGCATTTATTATCTGTGGCCTGAAATTAGCCTAATGCGTATTTCAAAGGTAATTTTTCATTTTGTTCTTTTGTATGCAACAAGTGACGATGAGAAGCAATACAAGGTGAGTAGGAGAAAAATAATGGTATATAACCATATTATGAGTTTCACTGCAGAACTGGTCAATAGTTGATTATGTAGAAATACAAAATGTCCATCATGAGTATGAAGCTGTAAGCAAAATACTGTTGTACCATGCATAAATGTTTCATTACTGTGAAAAGAAACCATTTCTGGCTGGACCAGTAAACCTAAATCAAGAAAGGCTCCACTAGATTTAATAACTAATAAAATTACTAACAAAAGAGAAACAAGTGGGATTTCAATTCTTAAAATTAAGCACATATATTAAAATCTGAGAAACAAACTTCTTACACTGCATAGGTTACCTATCTCATCTGAGTAGACAGAACTTTTCTACAGAACAATAAGAAAAAGAGTAACAGAAGATAAAAGTGTGCCAAAAATATCAAGGCCCAAAATGCACATTTAGTTTCAAAATTCTTTTATTGCAGTTGGATAATAGAGATAAATATCTAAGAGCAAAATCCAGTAAGTCACATTTATTTTCCTTTGGAACAATTCTGCAAACTGGTTTTATGATAAAGAACAAAAAGTTGTACTACATTTTGGAACATTTTGTTCTTTAAAACTGGTCAGACAGGTGGGAAATATTAAAAGTACTACAAATTAGATGAATAATTTTCCACTTCAGCTTCATTTCCCAAATTGAACAAGTCCAAGCAAAAGAAACTATGATATTTTCTGCTTTGGAGATCCATATCAACTGGTGATGCACTTCAAGCTATATTAATTTGATTGAAAAGTTTATCCTTAATAACCTGAGACATCAATCCATGTATAGCTTCTATGGTGGTCTTGCAGCTGAAAAACAAGCATAAATTCAATGTTGGACAAAAACTGAACTGAACTGTCATTTTCCTTGAAGATATCCAGCTGTTTTGGAAGTTCAGGGTGCCCATAACCCCATGAATCTTAAAAACTGTCCAGAAAGGAACAGTCACACGCAGCAGTTTAGCCATTGTTGCCAATACCTTTTTGTAACTTAAAAAGCAAACTGACTATACACACAAAGACCAGTTCCAGAAAACTTCTTTGTCTTGCCATTTAGGACATCTTATATTGACAATAGCAAGTGGGCTCTGGGGTCATCTGAACCAAAAAATAATAATAAAAAAATCCTTATGGGAATGGAGCTATCAGCTAGTGTTATCAATACCCGCAGGCTGTCACTGTTCTCTACCTTATCTCCTTTGCTCACTACCAGAATGGTAGTGCACAGTAATCATGGTCCCCTGAGAAACTTTACTGGGAACATTAAAGGAAGAATTCATAGAATAAATCAGTTATTGGTCAAAATATGTAATGTGCAAAACCCCTGAACAGCTGAGAGGATTCTTATTGATCCAAGTTTTCCCCAGTGTCTGCCTTAGGGCAATGTAGTGTCAAACCAATAAATAAAACCAGAATATACAAATGCAAAAGATGAATCAGGACTGAAGACATGGAAAATAGGGACAAATTACTACTAGACCGATAAAGGAATCCTAGGGAAAGGAAGCTGACTTGGAGCACAATTTGGTGAATGCGTATGTCCCCTCAGAAAATGGCTTAGAGATGTGCATGGACAGTAACAGAAGTTATCACACAGCCCAGTGTAAGCACCTTTATGCTAATGCTTTACAGCACTGTTTTCCTAAACCAGGTATGTCCAACAGTCGTTTAGTAAACTTTGCAACCTTATTTCTTCAAAGTAATTTAGCTGACACTAAATTAATTGTCATATGTCTGCATAGGTCTTCTATTGTCTTTTCTCTTAGGCAAGATCACTAATTGAAGAAAAACATGCATGTGTAGAAGTGTTACAGTCCATTTTGGGAACTACGGGAGCTTTTGTTGCACAGGAAAGCAGAATTCAGGACAAAACCAATCCCTTCCAATCCTTTACAATTTATAAACTAACTACTGATGAAGACTAAATAAAAACAGAAAAGAAAAATACCTAGAACTGCTGCAAGAAATATTATAATAGGATGATCAGAGAAGGAGTTATTTCTTAGAATAACCACAAGCATGTGAGAGTAAGGGGAAAATAAAATGTGGTCAGTGTTATGGGACTCCAAACAGAGATCAAAATCAATGCAAACTTGTCAGCAACTCCATCCTTCTCATGTCTTTAAAGCATTGCTATTCTGTTGCCCTACAGGAACGGGGAGGTACCACTTAACCTGGCTGCTGTGGCCTAGCAACAGCATTAACTCCACTGCAAATGTATTCTGCAATTGAAATAGGCTAAATGAGTATTAATTTTTATAAAGTCAACCCGCCTCCAACTCGATGATGTTTGTTAGAAAACTTGTAAGCTGTTAACTTTCCATAAGAAGGAAACAAACACACAGAAGACACCAGCACAAGAGCAGCTCTGATTCTGTTTAGCAATGACCATATTACATTTGCAGGTATTCCCCCACTGCTTACTGGGGAACAAAGGATTGTCCAAAACAGGCAGACTCCTCTCTTTATTAAGGCAAAGCCTGTGTTCACTGAGTCACAGTGAGCAAGATGTAAGTAGTTATTTCTGTTCACACAAGAGCTCCTTTTTGTCTCTTGATTTTTTTTACCTACATAAGTCACCACTCCTCCGGTATCTCAAAAATCTGTTTCTTAGTCAACTTTGTACTACAGCACAGTATGCTAGCATGGAGGTGTGTCAGGGGGAGAGAATACCAGGAAACTGTTCTATTATCAAGATAAAGTGATGGGGAAGAGGGACAGAAAGCCTCAAAATCTGAAAACATACAAATGCAAACATCCCAGATTTTGTTCAATTTTTGCACTCTGTTCCAAGGGATTCTACAGAATTGTTCCTTATTAAATGGAATTACTACATCTCGCTCAGGACACTCCTAAGGTGCATGCAGGTGCCTTCTTCACAGATGGACCTGAGTTTGTACCAGCACATACAGTGCAGTGTTTCTTGGTTTTCAAAGTCTTAAATTTGCCAAATACAATGTCTTTGAACAACCCAGCTGTTATGACCTGTTGGATACTATTACCCTCTGTTAAAAGATTTTACTTGGAAAAATGGTGACTCTAATATGGTATAGTCTAAGCACACATATCATTCTTAAGACTATTGGGAAAGAGACGTGAGTATTACCAAGAAGCAACTCGTGTACTTCAAAGCTCAAAATTAACAGAGCTGATCACCAATAAACATATGGAAAACTGAGGGAAAATATTACAACTTCCTTGAAATAATTTTGTAGATCTAGTGGTAAGAAGTTTATTAACTTATAATACCAGCTGTTTGCTGTGAGGGAGGGTGGCTAAATATAAAGGCCAGAATATCTGTAAGCTACTTCTTAAAAACAAAAAACAACAAAACCCCAACCTCTTCTTATTTCTGAAAAAAAATATACATTAATTAAGAACTATGAAAAAAAGGAGTTCATAATTTTTAAGTTAGTTAAAGTATTAGACAAGTATAAACTAAACTTACTGGACTGTGCACACTAGTTCTTAAAATCATGTTCTATACCATAATTTTATTTACTGTTCATTTTAACCTGATTAACCACAAAAATGTGCTTACTTCTAGCAAAGTTACAATTTTGCATGACAGAAAACATTTTTTTTGTTTGCTAGATACTGATGGAATTGTACAGCAATTTTTTGTTTAATAAACTAGAGCTGAATTTATTCCAAACCTAAAAAAAAAATCATTGTAGGTTTAATAGAGGCAAGATTTTCTTTAACTTTCAAAAATAACTAAAATAACTAGTGACTTCTGGAGTCTCTCATTCCTATCTATAATCTAATAATTCTTATCTCTAATCTTGTCAGGTTCCAATTACAGGCATGATAAAAGTTTAAAACCAAATAATACTTTTTACAGGGAAGAACACATGGATGTGTTATTTTACCTGTCTCTTGTTGCTTTTGCAAGTTTGTCTTCTGATTTCTTGTCATGAGTCTCTAAACCCAGCATGAAACTGCCCCTTCCAAGCTGAGCTTCTGACTGTTCTAATTTTTCAGACAAATCAAAGACTTGGCCGGTGGTGTAGTCAGCATTCTTAGGAGAAAGAAGGTAACAAACATATTGAATTTAAGCTATAAATTCAAGGGTTTATACACAAAATAAACCAAATCTATAAACCAAATCTGAGAAAAGTTTTTAAAAGTGTAGTGCTGCATATTTTAATCTAAATCTGCAACTGAAGTGATATAGAACATGAGTGGTGGTTAAGAGAACAGAAACTGAACATCTGACAAATGCTCAATCCCTAAAGCCTGAATTGGGTAATTTTTATTACTTTCAGCTCATGCCCTAAGTTATGAAAGAGTAAAATTCAGTTGGTTTTGACCAAGAGAAAAAAAATAAAATTGCCTTCTGCACAGGGCAGGTTTTGATGCTCAGCTGTTACACTGAAGGTCTACCTGCAGTATTTCTGCTGTAAGCTTGTTTTATTTACTTTTAAAATTTACTATTAATTAATGAATTATTCATTACAGTGCTCTACAGAGATACAAGGTTAAAAAGTATTTAAGACAAAATCTAAGTGTACGGAGAGAACTCAGTAAAATTAAGCACGTTATTCCCACCTTCTACTTTTACAGAGCAGATCTGAGGAACATTTCAGTATTTATGATTAAGAAAACCTTCCTTTCTTGTTTTATCTTACAGATTCTTAATGTGGGATCTGTATCTCCCAGGGTCCTATTAAGCATTTTACAGCAGAGGGCCTGGCTTTCAGCACTCATGAATGAATCAATGCACACAACTGTGGTACTTACAGTAAGCAAACTAGAAGAACTGAGAGTGTTCACCCAGTACTTGTTCCATAAAAGCTCAAGCAATTTACGATCCAAAGATGATTTAAAGTATGAGACTTCTAAAGCATAATACCTTTAAAAACAAACATGCAAACAAAATAAGTTTCCATCTGTCTTGCTTGACTGTCAGAACCAAAGTACATACAACTCAAAAAATCCTTATCAATGGCAAATATCTTCAAAAATTCAAAGCACCTAAAGATACTCCCAGTTCCAAATCTCTGTACAATTTTCCATAAGTAATTCATATATAGATTTAATACATAATCCCTACACATACTGCTGTGTTCTGTTTAATGAGACTGCAAGGCATTTCTAATTGTTCTCTTAACAACCTGTTCCATGCTTGGGTTCTTCAATACTGTAATAATTTACACATTATTGTAGTTTTGCATACATCACCTCTAATTCCTTTAGGAATGCTTCCTAGCAGTAAATGTTACAAACAGGCAAACAACCTTACCTTCCACGACACTGATTTTGAAAGCCAGGCTTTAGCGGTATTACAAATTAACACTCCCAGTAAGGCAAGAAAAGGAGTTGCACAGCACTTGCCCCTAACTCAGAAGAGCAGTGGGATTACAGCCTCCTCAGTCCTGCTGACCAATCGACATCTGACCCTTTCCTTCCTGCCCTAACAAGATATCACTGCTTAAAGGTGTTCAGAAATCAACTGCTAAAGCTTTTAACCAGGTTCCTCTTTATTTTTGCAGCAGTTCTCCCCTAAAACATCTCCTGAAAAATGACAGTAACACTTTTTGCACAAAAGCAGGAGTATTAAAGCAACAGTGAACTTCAGGATTTGAAACACTACAAGAAATTTACTTTTCCATACTGCATCACTAACCTAAACATACAAAAAATAATAAAGTTAGTAGATTTTATGTTACTTACTGTTTGCAATGTACACCAAAGTCTTCTATTTTATTGAGTGGAATAGTCTGGTATTCAGAGGGACCTTCATCTGGAGGTTTATAGCCCTAAAAATGTTACAAATGGCAAAGATGACACAGGAATTCTGAGGCTTTTTAAGATGCCTAAACTTCACAAAAAAATTTCTAGTTTATGAAATTCTAGTTTATTTTTGTCTATAGAAAATGACATTTCCCCCGGTAGCCTGAAATTAGGAATTTTCTGGAATCTCAGGTTTACATTTGGCTTTACTAGCTGTACTAGTCATTACATTTGCAGATTTATGAAAAGGAAACTAGTGGTCATAGTTGAGTCTTTTCATGAGTAACGTGACAAGCTATGATTAGATAATTTCTTAGATCAAAGAAAGGGCAAGCTTCTTCTTAGACGGTATTTCTCTACCTATTCTTTGAAATTTTGAGTGAAGATAGGAGACATGAGAAGAGGGAAGAAACGTCCATGGATATGCCTTAGGGAAACCTAAAACATTCAGTTACTTGTTTAGCCAAGCTGGTGCCACTCACAGCTACTAAGCAAGAACTGCCCACAGTACACTGTGAGAAGCCCCTAAAAATATGCTTTTACCATGCATTTTCCAGATGTGATTTGGTTTTCAGGTGCAGGATTCTTCTCCCTGTTCAAAATTCTCAAAGTATTTATGAAGTGGTTTTGCCCACAGAAGTGAATATTTTCCTGCATCACAAACTGTTCTCTCATGTTTTTGTCAACACAAACCTAATGCTTGGACTTCTCACAAACATTTTTGTTAATTAAAAAAATTGATTTTTATTAAACAATTAATTTTGGTAATTGTTTTACTGGATGGCTGCCTGAAGTTCTTGATGAGTTACTAATAACTGGGTATTTAAAAGATATACCTGAGCTTTATTGGATTGAAATTAAATAGCACAGCCAGAAATATGCTTAAGAGGATGCATTTGGAGACCTAGATCTCCAATACTGATGTGATTTTCTAGTTTTAAGCCGAACCCATACTGTTTAATTAACTTTTTTGTACATTAGTTTGTGAAGATTCATAATATTTATTTGAAAAAGTTAAGTAGGTAGTTTTGAACCTTCCTTTTCTAAAATGAAAAGTGAATTACAACATATTAAACATGCTACTAACATTTGGTTTTAGGTATAAAAAATAAACAGAGAAGAACTAACATAAAATTATTTTGATGAATGCTACCTACAACTATATCTGTTAAAAAATGGCTATATGGAGCTACATAGTTTTGGGACAGCTCCACAGTCTGGACAGTGTAATTGATTTAACACTGCCAAAACTTTATGAAAACCAATTTAGAAGTCAACCTTTATAAATGTAATCGACATCCGAAGGCGTGCAGTAACCAGTGTATGGGCACATCTTCCTTTGGAATGAACAATGACATTCAGTACAGCACAGCAGACCAAACTCAAACAATCACTGCAATAATCTTTAGAACCAATCCATTGTTATTTAAAGACAGTTCAGTGATCACACACTAGATAATTTTAACTATTTACCTTAGGATATGTCCTAAAAGCTCCAAGATTTACTTTTCCTGCAGATATTGTTCTTGTTGGATCAATCTGTAGAAATACAGGTGATACTCATTACCTACATTTTATTTATTATTACAGGCTTAAATTAAGTTTATAGTAATTTTATCTCAGAAATGTAATTCATGCAAATTGTATTAGTTTTGTCATAAACAGTACTTTTTCTGTTGGTATGAGACTCTCTAAAAAGATGGGAATATCAATAGCCTTCAGTGGATCATTTTTTCAAACTGATTTTCCTTATTTCCAAAATACTTAAAACCCCCTTATTCTTAAGAACTATACCATAAATGAAACAATGCAGTGAAAACAGTCTAGGCAAGCAACACTACTGGTTTGGCCAGTATGTGGCCAGCAAAGCAAAAGGAGTGGCACCCTTTTAAGGTGTGGATCTAACACTTCCTTCATACAAAGTACACACTACCAGAATCCTAACAGACAGAAATCCAAGAGGTATTCCCTGTTCAACGTGATTTGCTATGCAGCGCTATCACCCGTCAGCCAGTACTTACAACCACTGCTACGAAGGGTTCCTGAAATTGCTGATTAAGCATCTGGGTGCTGACATCGATCCCCGAGAGCCAGCAGCCGTAGCCTGGGTGACTGTGGTACCAGCCGATGGCATTTTCCAGGCGTCCGACCTAAGTAAGAGCAGGGAAGGGAAACAGCCCTAGCGTTTAGCACCATTCCCAAAGCACCGGCTGCCCTCCAGCGGCACTTCCAGCACACTGCAAGGCGCGGCAGGATAAACAGGAATTTCCACTCGTGCTAAACTGCTCCCTACGAACACTACAATGAGTACTGGCATTCTCTGCTACCGCTGCTGCCACAGAACGAAGGCCTTCAAGGAGCCTGGAGCTCCTTCTTCAGTGACATCTGAAGTACAGAAGAGGTTCCACAAAGCTGGATGGTGAGCTGGGGCTCCTCAGCAGGGCTGAGAAATTTCTTAGGAATATAACTCAAGTATATATATAATCTCATATAACGCAGGGAATATCAGTAGAGAATGAATTATTTAGTATGGTAACGTATCTTACAGGCATATACTATTAGATTAGTGATAGGTTTAAAAAATAACTTCAAAGGCATGTTTTCTAACACCAGAAGTGACAGAAATTATTGCCTGAAGCCAGGTTTAAAAGCCAAAAGATGAATTTTTGGCAACTTGTCATCAGATAAAACCTCAAAATAGGCGTTTCCAAATAATACACCTGGCTATCTCTAAAAACACTGGAAGAGAAAGGAGCAAAGCCAAAAAAACCCAAGAGAATAAACACCTAATGGATCTATCTAATTTTTGTGATCCTCTCTAAGGAATCGTTTACTGGCTGCTCCGGTTATGATGAGACAAAACACACAGACTGCCTACTTTATTTTTTAACTGGTGAATAATGATTGTATTTTCTTTAAAACTCCCACGAGAGAGACCAACAAAACACAAAAGAATGTGTGTTATTTTTCAAAGCCAAATAACACGTTTGGCTACATTAAGACCAGATCCTGTCCATGGAGAATCAAGTAACTGGAACATCAGCATGTATGAAGCACTTACATAGAGAGATATATTAACAAGCAACCTGATCATAAAAAGAGCTATTCCAGGAACAAGTGCTTGCCAAAATCAAATATGAAACAGCCAGCATGAAAACTCCTCCAGCACACCAGGAAAGCTGAGATATTTTATTTGCACACAAGTTCAGTTTCAAAATTGTGAAACCAGCTACAGACAAAACTGAACAGTATGAACTATGGGGAAAAACTATTTCCTATCACATAAGAACTCCTACAGAAACCTGGAGTGTTTTAAACATAAGACAAGCTGTTTATAATTTTATGCTATATACTTACTATTTTGAAATTCAGTAGTTCTACCTAAGAATGGGATTGTATGAATATATCTTTATTGAAAGATATGATGACTGTATCTTTAGGCAAAGACATCTCTTTAAGTTACCTACGGACAAAGACATCCCTTCAAGTTACCTACTTTTTGCAATAAGAGAATTAGCATCATGACATTGTTTTCAGATAAACTAGATTAAATGAATTATTTCTAAATTTTCTCACACGGATGAAGTATTAAAAAAAAGTCCCAGAATGTAACTGTATCTGCATTATGTTTACTCTTTGCTGATGTTACGATTCAGCTTAATGCACATCCATTTCTGTATCTCCAGCTGTATGTAAGGCTGTGAATATAGGTACAACTCTGCAAAATAACCCAAATACTCTTGTTACATCCACTTAGTAGGTAAGGGGCTTTTAATTTTAGCTGGTTTAAATATCAAAGGGTCGACAGGGTCTCAAAACTGTTTGAGCTTGAAGAGTTAAAGTTATTTCAGCTCTTATTTGTAGTATAAGATTGTCCTGTATTGGAAGAAGCACATCAGCAAGTGCTCTGATGTGCTGTTATGATTTCCACATCAGCCACAGAGCAGAGTTGTATTTCTGTTATCCTTCTGCATATGAGAACTTTATTGTATAGTTAGCTTTAATATGACATGGATCTCTGAATAGAAAGTGACAAAGATGAGAAACAGACAAGTGAGTCTCTCCATCTAATTTTCCAAATGGTAAATATGAATAATTAAGTTGCACTGAAACTTACTGATTCCTTCATTAGCATTTTCTTCACAAATATGTCTTTTATATTTTATGGAAAAGAGCAGCATACAATATAGAAAGACCTCAGAAGAAGGTAAGAATAAATGTCATAATACTGATCTACAAATACTAAGTATGTCCAATACACACATATGTTTAATTTTGCATATTGTTTTTACAAAGATGTATCAGTTATTTTAGAAACACACTCCCTCACACAGCCAGCAGCCTCAGCCATAAAAACACTTCCTCAGCAATGACAATAGTTTACAAAGGGAAGGAGAATGCACTACTTTTCATAGAATCATTAAGGTCGGAAAAGACCTCCAAGATCATCGTGTCCAACCTTTGATGATCTACTGTAAGTCAGGAAAATATGTATGTGAAGATGTTTACATGGTCCTGCGTTCCCTGCTGCTGACAGTTCTACTGTCATGTTTGAGTAGAGACAGGACAATCGGGCAGGCGCCAGAGGGACGGGGGAAGCCTGCAACCCCCCGAGATGTTTTGTAGCTCACAAGAGGCACAGGACCTCCACGGAGGCGGTCAGATACCCCCTGCCACTTCTCCTTACCTGCTTGGCGTTCTCGATGTAGGCAGCCATGTACTCGTAGGCGGCGGCCTGCGCGTTGACGCGGGTCTCGGTGCCCTCCACAGGCAGGGCGAAGCTGTCCATGATGATCATGGTCTCCCCGTCCACTTTGCCCAGCATGAGCCCCATCACCTCCAGGTTGCCGCCGGACCTGGCGTGCATCACCATCTTCAGCAGCGCCAGGGCAGAGATCTTGCAGTACTTGAAGTAATGGTGGCTGCAACATCGCAGAGGCCGCGGAAGGGAAGGCAGAGCCATCAGATCAGGCCGGTCCTCACTGCCCGCCCGCCCGCCCGCCCGGCCCGCCGCCCCTCTCCCACTCACTCCTTGGTCCAGGGCTTGGCCGCCAGGATCTCCTGCTGCTGCTTGCGGTCATACTTGTAGATCTCGTCGATGCTCTGCGCCTCCTGCATGTTATTCGCCAGCTCCCACGTCTTCTGCGCCATCCCGCTCCCGGAGGCGCCGCTCCCCGCCGCCGCCATGGCCTCCGCTCCCCGCCCCGGCCCCGCACCGCCGCACCGGGCCGCCGGCGGAACCAAGCGCGGGGCAGAGGGTACGGACGGAGGGTGGTACGGTCCGCGCAGGCCCGGGGCGGGCGGCGCTGCGCCCCCAGCGGCTGCGCTCGCCTCTGCACGCGGCCGGGCTCGACCCGATGGCGCCGTGAAGCGGCACCGCAGGAACCCAACCCCGGCCGGGCCGAGGCCTTTCTCACTATTTGCCCATTTATTTATTTACTTATACTTTTTAAATTACTGTAACCAGTCCTGGGCTGCTCAGTACGAGAGAGACACGGAACTTCTGCAGCGGGCCCAGCGGAGGGCAACAAAGATGTTTAAGGGACTGGAGCATCTCTTTCATGAGGAAAGGTTGAGAGAGCTGGGCCTGTTCAGCCTCGAGAAGAGACGACTGAGAGGGGGCCTTATCAATGTCTATAAGTATCTAAAGTGGGAGGCGTCAAGAGGATGGAGCCAGGCTCCGCTCGGAGGTGCCAAGCAATAGGACAAGAGGCAAGAAAACTGATGCACAGGAATTTCCCCCGGAAATTGAGGAAGAACTTCTTTACTGTGCAGGTGACCGACCACTGGAATAGATTGCCCAGAAAGGTTGTGGAGTCTCAAGAGCCGTCTGGACGCGATCCTGTGCCATGTGCTCCAGGGTGACCCTGCTTGAGCAGGGAGGTTGGAACAGGTGACCGACTGTGGTCCTTTCCAACCTGCCCCATTCCGTGATGCTGGGAACCCCGCCCGCCGCCGCCTCCCCTCCTGCTCCGTTTCCCCGCCCGGGAGGAGGTGGCGGCCGGCTCGCACCGCCCTCCGGGGCAGCGGGGGGCGCTGCGCGGCGCCGCCCGCTGGGTTCCGGGGCGGCGGTAGCGCGCGGGGCGCGGACGGAGCCGCGGCCGCCGGTACCGGTGAGCGGGCGGCGGGGGCAGCGCGGCACCCGGGGACCCTCCTCGCAGCCCCGCCGGGCGGTTCCATCGCCCGCATCGCTCACAGCCCGGAGCAGGCGGCGGCGGGAGAGGGGGGGTTCGCTGGGCAGCGGGACGGGCTCCAGAGCGGGACGGGGCGGGGGCGCACCCGGGGCGTACCGCTGGGTCTGGGGGTCCCCGCGGGGGCGGCGGGGCTCGGCTCGGCTCGGCTTGGCTCGGCTGGCCCCGGCCCTCCGGCGGGGCCGCTTGTTGTGCGGCCGTTGCCAGACAACGGCGCCGCGATCCGGAAAGGGGCCGAGCCCCGAGTGCCGCATCCCCGCCCCGCAGCTGCTCCCTGAGGGGTCGGAGCCTTGCGGGGTGCCCCTGAGGTGCTGCCATGGAGGGAAGGAGGGAGGCTGGGACGCGGGTGCTGCAGGCCGGGGGAGAGGCGCGTACCCGAGCTATCGCTCTTGGAGAAATAAACCTGATCTCCTGGGTCTGAAAGTTTTTCGAAATTAGTGTCTTTTTGGATCAAATCACGTGCTCTGCAAAGTAGATAGGCCCTGTATTGGAGGGAAGGTAACTCGCGAAACTTGTTGCTTGGTTGTTCAGAGGATGGATTGCCTTCTCAGTTGCGAAAAAGTCGCATTGCTTTAGTCAAGAGTTTATTATTTGTGAGTGGCCAGACCCTAGAACCTGTGCTTTTTAGCAGCGCATTTGAAAGAAAAGTACAGGGAGCGCATCTCTGGCAGCAGTAGCTTAATCTAAGTGCCATTCACAAGGGTACAGAAGCAGGCAATACTAATTCCTTAGGAAGTTTGGGTTAAACTTTGAACAGTGTTTCTTAATGACACAATTAGTGGCCATGTAACCTGTAAGTACAATTACTAAACGTGGCATATAGCTGCTTTTTCAACTAAACGTGGCATGTAGTTGCATTTCCCTCCTTGACACCCGTGCTGCAGTTCATGTGGATGGGAATTACCGTTTTGCTGGTGCTCCTGATGATATTTTAATATTATGGTATCATAGAAGAGACAAAATCTTCTTCCACATGCTGGTTTTAAATTTTGTCCATTTTCCTGAACAATTAGGAGGGGAAGGGAAAGATTAAAATGGAATGCAGTAAACATTGCTTTAGGTGATAAAGTAGCTACACAATACGTAGGTAAATATAGTACATACAATACATATGCACATAGATGTTTTGAATACCCTGAATAGAGAGACATGCATTATTAACTCTGTTTGGGCATAGATCCAATAAAAATCTCATGTTCAGACTTGACTTACTGTTCTTGAATATCTATATGCTTTCTATTGCTTGTTATGTTTGCTTAAGTTGAAGTTTACCTGGGTGACTGTAATTATTCAGGGTTGCTTTTGTAAAAACTCTGAATAAGGAAAAGAGGCTATGAAAATCTAACATCATCTTGAAAGAAAAAATGTGTAAAAATATTTTTATGGGACATTTTCAGACAGTACTTGAATTTATAGCAGACGTATGTTTAATTGAATTTTACTTTGAATAATGCATAGTTTTGGGAATGCAAATTATCCAAGATTTAAAGTTGCAAGAGCTAAAGGAAAGCTGATAGATAAGTGCTATCAAACATTTTTTAGAAACAGCATTTGCAAAATACTCTGTTTTACAAAAAACTTGAAAAATATGTTTATGCCTCGTGATTTTTTGGGCCTATGGATGGATTTTTAAGTGTTTACAGCATATTTTGACTTTCCCTTTGTGCTCTGCGCGTGCCCATGGAGTGATGTATCCCAGTTTTTGGTTTTGAATCTGCTACTTTTAGTAGTAATTACAAGAATCTAGAAATGCTCAAAAAGAATTCAGATGCATCGCTAAACTGAAAATAAATTCTTTTGTTCTGAACTGGTGTTACAGTGTCAGGCTGTGCCTCAGTGTGTTTGTGCAGCCATGGGAAGCCAGTTTGAAGTCGACAGTTCCCTGTGAGTTCGATGCTGTCACCTCCAATATAGTTCACTGCATGCTTGTGGGCTGTAGTAGGCCTCATCTCAGATAGAAATGTGTTATTTCTTTATTTTTTTGTGATTAGTCATAATCTCTTCATGAGGTAGATGATAAAATTGGTTAATATTCAGTAGGATATTTGCTTACATGCTGGTATATTTTTGGAACTTAACAGTGTATGTGTCACATTGAAGTTGTCACTCTTTTGCTTAGAACAACTAAGGAATTTTTCTTTTTTGGTATAATATATTCTTTTTGCTTGTCTCATAAAGTTTGCATTCATGTATATTTTAAGAAGATCAATTCAAGTAGAAGGATGTTAAGATGTAAAATGTCTAGATATTTCTAAGAAGGATTTGGCTACTCTTCTGGCAATTGTGCTGTGTTAAAGGTATGCTGAATCAGCAGTGCTGTAGCTTAGTGTTCTCCAAGGCCTGGAGTTGGCAGCTTTCTTCACACCAATTGAAGTGCCTGTGGAGTTCAACTGTTCAACTGTAACTGTTTTGTCTTTGGTTTTTAATTTATTATATTGGCCTTTTGAGCAATGTGATAGGAGTGCAGAATGCTGGAATATTCATTGTCTTCCTCGTGCTAGTTAGAAAATACACTGCAAAGACTCCTTTCCTTATGCCAGCTCTCAGAATAAGTTTGGTACCATTCCCATACAGTGATTCGGAAACAGTGCTGGAGTTTATAAATGCTGTTGTTAATAGAGGTAGGAAATATAGATGTTCCAGTCAGTGAGCTTTTAGAAAGGCTTCTCACAGTGCCTCCTACGTGTGGTAATTTTCCTCTTGATGACTGTGCAGCACGGGGTAGGTGATGAGACCAACTTCTAAAATCTTTAGTATGACAAGTTGTTTCACCCTTTCTGAACAGTTTTTTTATTATTGTTATGTAACCTAATAGGCTGAATAAAATTTACCATGCTTGGAAACTTATCCTCTTTCAGATTTCTTTTATCCTTTATCAGTGTGCAAAACTAATGAGATTAAAGATTTAGGACAAATCAGATGGGGGTATTTATTTTTGGCATTGATTGTCCTGTGTTACTACTAGGAATTTTAAATGGGTTGGCCTAGTTCTGTCTCCTTTATAACAATATTACACTTTTATATTATGAATCAAAAAAGAGAAAAAGTTTAAAGGAGTACGTTCTAAGGAATACATCAAGCAAATGTATTCTTTAAATTAAGTTATCGTGCAATTACTTCACATTAGAATTTGTGCATTTATTATTTCCATTTTGCTTCTACTGAGAATTTATCTCAGTCTCTCTGGACACATTATTTTTATTTTTACCTGTGTGCTCCCTTATTGTCTTTGAGATGATGGTTTGGGTTTTTTTGTTGCTGTTGTTTTTGAGTTCTTTGATCCTCTTCCTGAAACTGTTTTCTAAAATATCTTTATCATTGGCCTATTGTTTACTTCATACAATCTTATAAAGATACTGAATTAGCCTCAAAAAAACTGCTGTCTTAGTTTAGATACTGGATCTGATGGCATTTTTCAGGAACCTGCATAAGCAATCCTTTTGCTTATGCTGCATGGAGTGATTTGAGGGTCATAATTTTCTTCTCAGTTTCATGCTTCTTTTAAGCATGGAATATAACTTAAGGATTTTTTTTTTATCGGTAGGCTTGGTTTTGTAAAACTCCTCCTCCAGTGGAGTTGGTGAAAATGCTGAGTGGAGATTAGAATGTGTAGGCTTGTATGCAGTCATTCTTTTTGGTTTTGTCTTTTTTTTCCAAAAGTAGTTAATACGCAGCTTTGCAGTATTTTCAGTTCTGATAGGACTATTCTAACTCAACTTCAGTACAGTTCCATCGACAGGAACTTGGTTGGTTTTTTCATTATGAGGTTGTTGAAAGCAGCAATATATGCTGATTTTTCCAAATAAGATGCTAAAATTTCTGCTCTGAAGGACTTTCAGTTAAATATGCAAGGCACACAACTAACGGAAGAGAGGTAATTAGCTCTTCCTCAGAACATGTTTTCTTACAGATCAGTGTCTGATTCTCAGTCAATGCTTTGTCATATCCCTGATTTTAGGATTATTGCAGACTTGTAGCTGTACTTATTGCCTCTACTATTTTAGTGGTCCAGGAGGTAGGTACTATTGTCTCCGACTCCAGAAACACTATGCATGTATTTTGTGAGGGTTTTTTTAAAAAAATAATGTTTTATAAGCTCAATTATTTTCAAGACTTCTCATGGTAGTAAGTTAAGCACAAAATTAATTGTATGATTTGGTCTTTATTTTAGACTGTGCATATATTTTGCATCTTTTCTACTTTTTTCCTAATGATTCCTTCATCCTGTTTACTTTTCTATGTTTTCTAATTTTGATTTTATAGTTCACTAAGAGTAAGCTTGTGCTAGTGTGTAGTGAAGGGTCACTGGTAGACTTGCACTTTAAAAAAACAACCCCAAAACACTTCAGCCATGTTAGGAAAAAAAATTAGGGAAGTATCTTCAGTCTTGTAATCTGAAATCTTTGTATTTTCTTTCTGGTGAAACCTCAAGTAGTCTCCCCCATGGATGGGTTTCCCAAGTCAGTTGTTTTGTTGACCCAGCAAACATCTTAAGACTTGTAGTTCTGAGGGAGAAATTTGATTATTTTTAATTGCTGTCTTAAGCAACAGTAATTGAGCTTTACATTTTTGAGGTTCTAATGTAAATGCCATATTCTACATCTTTTCTGTAACTTTAGAAATGATGGCGGATGATTTAGAAAAATTTATTGAAGACCAGAAGGCCAAGTTGGCACAAGATAAGGCAGAACTTGAAAATGATCCACCTTACATGGAAATGAGGGTAAGAGTATTAAAAAGCTTTCCTGAATTTAAATACTTCTGTTGCCAAAGTCTTGATTGAAGCTTGCTTTTACTACACTCTTAAAACTGTATTTGTTGTTAAAGAGTATGTTAAAGATTTATCTATTCCAAGTAATTTCCAACTTCAGTGCTTCATATCTATATGTAGATTTTTAAAAACTTGTTTGCCACCAGGCATATGCAGTAAGATTTATGTTTTACAAGTGAGAAAAGTCTTGTACCTGGCTTTTCTTACTCCTTTGGCCCTCCCTAGGGAAGCTGATTAGCAGGGATCTGTCCTCTGTCTGCTTCAGAGCTTGAGTGTTGGGGTGGGGACGGAAGGTATAAATATCCTCAAAATTTCTGTTCCAGAAACTATGAAATATAAAAGGCAAATAACAATTAAAAAAAAATCTGTTCTTATCACAGTTTTCCTATTAGTAATTTTAATGTGTTAGTCCAGCATTACTTTCAATCCCTCTGTTCTCCAGTGCTAATAATTACATTACTAATGTTGTTCTTTCATGTGGTATTTCCTTTACTTTGTGATGCAGTAAGGCATTTTGTTTTGTTTTCAGAATAAGGAATCAGAGAAGCTTTATGAAACTAGCAAGATGTTAATCTCCATGGCTAAAGAAAATATACCTCCAAATAGTCAACAGAACTATCCTTTAGGTATAGTATATATTTTTTAATGTCTTCTAGATTTACGTACCATTTCATTGTCTTTGACAATTTTTGGAAGGGAATTACTGCTTTGTATTTTTAATCATTAGGGTGATCATTGTAATTCAAGTGCATAATAATTCCCCAGTCTTCCAAAAGTCTTGGGATTGTATGCAATTTTTTTTTGTAGTTAGGTTTTCTTTTTTTTTTGTTTTAATCAGGAAAATATGCCAAAAGCTTTCTCTTTCTTCTTGCAAGGTAGTGCCATTAAAAATACCCCAAATGAACCAAACAAAAAAAGAACAACCCAAAAAACCTGCTTGGCAGTCCTTGATAGGTGATGTGTCCTTTCCTATTCTATTGGGGTGCAGCAAAATCTTCAAAAGTTCATCTTTCATCTGAACTTTATTGCAAAAGAGTACATTCCCTGTATGTGGGAAGTAGGGCTTCTTTCCTTCAGCCTCTTAGCTTAGGAGTCCTGGTCCAGCTTGGCTAAGATGCACACAGTTAAACTAATTTTTCTTTATTAAATAGTGTCTTTCAAACGTTTAGGCAGTTTAAACTGTTTTTATTCCTTTTGTAATTTTGTTACAATGTAGTCATTTGTTGTACAAGGAAAGAACAAGAACTTCATTTTGGTTGAAATCTTAACCAAGTGAAATGGTTCGATTTATTTTGGTGTGGCTACCAAAAGCTTAATATCTGTTTTCTTTATATATTGTCCTTTTTCTTCTTTTCTCTGTGTTCTTTGTGATGTTTGATTGAAAATGTGTGATAGTGTTCTTTGCTCCATTTTCCTGTTCCTGCAATGTGCCACCTTTCCTTGGTTGTTGTATCATCTCCCTTCTGTAGGCACTACTGTTTTTTCTCAGCCACATTTGTGCAGCTCAGCTTTGTCCTGAGAGCTTTAGAGCTTTTCTGTGTCCTGTTTCTTTTTGATAGGTAACTCTTTTCTTTGATGTGTAGACACTGGGTTTGTACATCATTAATTTTCGTACTGTGCCCACTCTAATTCTGGTGTCATTCTGCAGCTTCCAGTGGGATGGAGCCCGAGCTTGTGAATCTGTATGTCTGAACTGATCTTAGCTGCATAAGTAAAAACATGGTTTTTATAGGGATGTTGTATAAATAGAACTTCCAGCCATCAGCAAAGCAAGCTCCTCAAAGACCTTTAGAGGAAAACTTCACAGAAAAATACTCAAAATGATAATTGAATATTCCTTGCTTCCAGAAGTCATAATGGATAAGCTTGGTTAGAGGGCTGCACTTGAATCAGTATTTGTCACACATTTTTGGCAGTTTTATTTGGTGCCACAGGTTACTCCTGGTGCTGGTAATTCTTTGCTTAACTGAGGAAACATATGATACAAAAACCAGAACACAATAGGTAGTACCCCACTGGCTGTGACAGACCATTACCAAACAGTTAAACTTTATTAATATTAAAATAGTTTTATCTCTTGTTGTTGAGAGCTATAAAAGCATGTAATGTTGTGTTTGTTACTGTAAATTTGACTTAACTGTTGACACCTGAATATAGTAACAACGAAGTATTACAGATGAGGGGCATTCAGCTGAGCTTAAATGAAAAGAAAGAGGAGCAATTGCCATGTTGTGGTTTAACCCCATCTGGCAACTCAGCACAGCCACTCACTCACTCCCTCCACACTAGGGGGGTGGGGGCAGAGAACTGGAAGAGTGAAAGTGAAAAAATTCATGGGCTGAAATAAAAACTCAGTAATAATTGAAAAAAAAAAAAAAGTAATGAAAAGGAAAATAACAAAGAGAAAGAAGTAAAACTCAAGAAGAACCAAGTGGTGCAAATGTAAAACAATTTTCAACACTGCTTCCAGCACAAATCCAAAACACAGCCCCACACCAGCTACTATGAAGAAAATTAGCTCTATCCCAGCCAAACTCAGCACTTTCTATAATAATCATTTGGGTGCTGAAATGGGTGGTTGCTGATATTAATGGCTTGATCTGCTTTAAAGCACTGTAATTTCGTGTGGATTAAGGCAGATGGGGACTTGTTCCTTGGTAGCTTTTAAGTATATTCTATAGTTCTAGCAGTAATGTTGAGATTCAGACTGAATAAAGTTGCAGTTATTTCTCAACATTGCATACATGGAAATATTTATGTAAAAATGCATTTAAAATCTTAACATTTTTAAAAAAATCATTGTCAGTGTGATTCTATGTGGTTAATAGAATGTGAAATGGCAAATAAATACAGAAAATACAGAATAAACATAAGTGACAAAACAAAAAGGTTATCTCTTATTCTGTCAGAAGAATTCGGACAAATTTTGCATGACACTAGGTTGAACATATGTTGACTGGAGTAATTTTACTCTGCTAGGCTCTCCTAGAGTAGGTTTTTGAAATGGGTAGTTTTCAAATATCCCCCAGATCACTACCCATAACTGTTATCTCAGTGCTTTTTTGGTGGCCAAAAAAAGTCCTCTGTAACAAAATTAATTTTAAACCATCTTTTGTTTGAATACTTCACGTATTTGAATCAAAGCACTAGATTCTCACTTTTCTCTCTTTTTTTGATACTGAATTTCAGTAGCACCTGTGAAATTACTAAATGAATCTTTCCTTCAACTTTTTAGTTGCTTTTGATCTTTTTCTTGGTTTTCTAGAATTAATTCAACAGTACTTAGGCATAAAATAAAAGGCAAGAGCAAGCAGCTGAAACAAACCATTTCTTCTTCTGTATTCTATTACATTTTATAACCCCTTTTCTGAAGTTTGAAATGGTACATTATTTTTTTAATGAAATTCACACTTACCTTATGTGCAAAATTAGGAGAAAAGTGGGCTGGAGAAGAAGTCCCCGTGCAGATTTTGGCTAGTAGTTGAACCCTGCAGGCTGTTTCAGAATAGCATAGGAGATTCTTAATCAGGTATCGGGTCCTTTGGTTCTGCAGAGGGTCAGGCTGACTCTTGTTTGCTACTTCTTCCCTGTTACACTGTTTCCCTGGCTCATGGGGATAGGATAAGTCCAAATGTATCTCGAGCCAGGCCAAACAAACTACCCTAAAATAAATTTGGACTGATCTAAGAGTAAGTCTTGAATATCTCTCTCTTCCCTCTTACTCCTTGCTGCTAATTTTACATAGATCACAAGATGTAGAAATGCTTTTAGAGAAACAATATGAAATAATAATAATACACACACACAGAGTTGTAATCTTTATCACTAGTTGTGTGATTTTGTGGAATTCGCTGGTCTGTGGAGAGTGGTGAAAGTGACTACAGAGATGGGCTTCTTGGGTAGAGGATGTTTCTTATAAAGTACTTTGAAATGTATTTTGGGAACAGCAAACAGCTTGCATAGCATAATATTTTATTATAGTTTAAGAGTGCAGCTGTTATGAGACCTGATAGTAATCTCAGAAAGGTACTAATGTGTTTTGGGTCTACTACGATTAAAAACACTGAGGTGGAAAGAAAAATGATTATTATTTTTATCATATAGTCAGATTCCCTCTAGTTGTGTAGGAACAAACAAATGTTTCACATGCTAAACAAATAGCTTGCTGTTTTCATTTGGAAAGTGTGTTTTCTATTGTGTGGTAAACACAGCTTAAAATATCAGAATAATTTAGAAGCTCACATGTCAAAGGAGATTTCTTTGGAAACATACATTGACAAAAGAAATATGTAAAAGATTCAATTAAATTCAGCTTATGTTGCTTTTTTTTATATGGGAAGAAAAAGTCAAAGGATGAGAGGAAAACTACTATCCAAATACCAGTCTATTTTCCTATGCTTTTCACCCAACTACTCATACCGAGAAGGTGGTTTTTTTATTACTGGTTGCATAGTTAATTTTTTTTTTTTTATTGCTTGTGTCTAATAAGAATCCAGATGTAGCTTTTGCTTTGTATTGATGCAAAGTAGTAAATAATGATATTTAGCGGTGTTAAACTTTCAGGTGACTATGGCTTGAGTTTACCTCTTGGAGAAGAATATGAACGAAAAAAACATAAACTCAAAGAGGAACTTCGACAAGATTACAGGCGCTATCTTTCTCAGGTAAAGCTGCTTGTCTGGTTGCTTGACTTTAGTGAGTCTCTTAAAATTATTCTCTCATTTAATTGAATGAAAATTAATATCTGTAGAGAATTTTTTAAGGAGGCATTCATTATGAGCAATGGCTGTTTTTGAAGACTTGAGTGAAAGTAATTTCAAAATATTTCCTAGGAAGGGTTATATATTTTAGGCTTCTGCAGATCTTGTTGCCATGTGACTTAGTACACTTCATTCTGAATATTTTAATTATTTGTTTTTGCTTCTTCCTTAGTTTTTTTCTTAAGAATTTAAAAGCTGTTACTTCCTGAAGTACTTATGTGTTCTATGGTCTGTAATTGGGGTAAGAATATCCCTATACTTACTGTGATTCCATTTGACAGCTTCTTTTCAATTTTAGAAAGAAAAAACCTTTGATGTTCTGCTTAACATGATTTACTAAATGTCACAGTAAATTTAAAATTGAAACAATATGTATGAAATGTCATCATCTTGGGGATATTCTGTAGCTGCTCTTTATGAGTCAGAAAAAAATGAGAAATCAAATAATTTTTGTTTTATGAAAATACTATTTAACAGTGTCTTTAATTCTTAAAACGAATTAATGGATTTGCTTTAAGAAAGGAAGTATTTTTTGTTAAGTCAAATATTTTTGACTCAAAGAATCCTTTTGAATAGTATCTTTTCCCTGATTTTTAGGGTATTTCACAGGCAAAAAGAAAGGTAGGGTGCCTTCAATATTATTTTTTTTCTTTCAAATTAGTTGCTTTTTGCTTTGTTTGAAAACTTTATGCTCTTGGAATTTAAAAAATCATTACTTTTTTTTGTGCTTTGTGCATTTATGCATGCTGTAGTGATTAGTTGTGACTAACAGCATTGCTTGCTTTGTGCAAAATGATTACTTATATTTATTATTTTCCATTTTTAAGTTTTTAAAACACTTGCTGATTTCCTTTTCCCTTTGCAGTTGCCATTGTTGCTGTTCAATGCTGGCTCTACAGTAGTTTTTATTTTAGTAGACATTTGCTTCACGGATTATCAGTTATGTAGATATGAAGAGTTCACATACTTTTTTTTCTTGCTATACATTCTTTATAAAGCTGGAATAAAATACTAACCTATATAAATATTATAATATATCATCACAACCAGAGTCAGGGCTTTTTTCTTCCCTGTCCCTATGAAGTCTCATCAGTGGTGCTTAGGGAAGCAGTAGAGCCAGTTATTTAGCACCTACTGGCCAGAATGCAAGAATACAAAGAAGTATTGTGAGGACAAAATAACACCTCTGGTGTTATTTTAGCAAGCTTTTTAAAATAATTTTAATTTAAAAAGTATTTTTATACTTTTGTGAATCTGTAATTTTGAAATTTAGCTCTCCATCCAAATTGTTCAGATTGAGCAACTTCAGTAAAGGACCAGGAGGTAGAAACACAGTCTGCTGGTTTTTTTCTGGGGCTTTGAATAACATGCATATGATACAAATTGTCTATATTAGCATGCACTAGAATTCTTGAATAGCAATAGCAACAGCAGAATAAACTGCCTTCTTAACCTCTAACCAAAATTATCCTTATATAATTTTTGTTTCTTGTTTAAGACTCCAGATTATTTTCAATTAGAATATTGTGTTAAAATGTACTGTTTCATAATTACCACCGAAGTACCCAAATAATATAATCTTTACATTAACTTCTAGTGTTTTATTCTCAACTGGACTTCAGTTTTACAAATTTAGGTTTACAAGGCTTTTTGTTTGTTTGTGTGTTTGGTCTAGTGCATGTTAGCTGTATTAAGCTGGTAAGGACTGAGGAAGAACTAAGATAACAATCTCTAATTTCTTCTTCCCACCTAAAGAGATGGTGGAACTTTTAGCAGTTCTCATTGTCATAACTTTTTGTTAATAACTTGCTTAGTCTTGCTTATCTAGAAAAATGCAGCTTCCATATCAGATTCTGATTTTGGAAAATAAGTTTTTAAGATCAGAGGTAACCTCTAGAGATGTCTTCAAAATACGTGTAAAGAATTTCTTAATAATGAGGATTACAATTTATTTACCTTTTCTAGTAGAAATAACTTGGTTTTCCATATAAATCTAGTTGTTGTGGTGCTTGAATATTTGCATGATTATTAAATACATTAAATCTTTTAATGTCTGGTTTGAAATATCATTTATAATGATGGGGGTGTTTCTAATGATGTGGCTTTGTACTGGAACAGGTAGAGCTCTTACTTTTTGACTTTCCTCTAAGCTTTTAGGCTACATTGCGATATAGATAATGAAAGGAAGCAATGCTAGTGAAATACTGTATTTCACCCATTCCCCTCTTCAGCCCATGACACACAAATAGATGATCTTTTTATTAAAGATAATCAGGTTTATAAAACATATGATTGACTGAGAATGGCCCGGGGATGCTTTTAATAAAGGAGTGATATATGACACATCTAGACCTGGAATCTAAGGACCTGCTCCAGCACTGGTGTTTGGTTTGAAGAGCAGGTACTTTGATTTGTTGCACAGCCCAGTTCCCAAGCTGTGGCCCAGGGATCTATATGGAACAAAAAGATACTGGTTTTGATGGGAAGTTCTGTTCTGAAAGTGACTGACGTTCACAAGGAATTACAAGTTTTGGTGATGGGTCATTATCCTGAAAAATTTGGGTACTGCTGGTATGGAAAACACTGTTGAGATAAAGAGGTGTGCTACTGTTAGCATGAATTCCATGTGTTAAAATAAGAGGTAAACATATGTTTTCTGCTGTTAGAAAAAGCAATTTTTCATCTTAAGTAAGGAAGCGTCTTGGAAAACTCCTTGTATGCTTGTACAGATGCTTATGCTTTTGCTACAGAAGAACTGAGTGGGGTTTCTTTGAATAAAAATAGGGTTTTTTTAATATCGAGACTAACATATGTAATACTGGAAATAGTGTAACATGGAAGAAGTGACAAATACTTTCAAACTCAAGCTTAAAACCTGACAAAGACATTTACTTCCTGCATTCCTTCACTTCATTCATGTGTTTCAAGAACATCTGATGTTTTCAAAATGTGAAGGTTGTCTTCAGTCTTTAGTTCATTAAATTGCTCAAATTAATTTCAGAAAATATAATTCCTAACGGCTCTTTAGTGAGTAAGGTTTGGTATTTTAAAATGTATTGAATGGTTTTAAATTTCTTTTGATGTAGAAAAATTATCTGACTACTGGTGAAGTAGATCCATATACTCAGGGATTATCTCTTCCTATTGATGAGCGAAGATCTGCCAAGGTAAATATATGAAGTAAATTAAGTAAATGGAGTATAACTTGAAAAATGTACCTGGGTGTTGAAACTGCTATGGAAAAAATATTACCACTTAAGTTTTTTTGTTTAGTTGTGGTTTTTTTCTTTTTTTTTCTTACACAAATGAATGTTTTTTGAGGTGGTAATTAGTAATCATTTTCAGAAAAGTCTGGTCCTTGAATTTTTTTTTTTTAATTTTTGATCCTAGGTTACCTGTACTCTTAAATTTTAGATATTTGGTTTTTATTATATAGATATAATTCTGTACTGATATTAGTTTGTGGTTTGCTACCTCTGATCCACACATTTAGAGCACTTGGTCTGTTCAAGACCTCTAGTGGTTGTGCTTGGGTTTTGTTCAGCAATTAATACTGATTTGATCTCCTGCCCTCATGCTGTTGGCCTTATAGTCCCAGTTTCTTTCTTGTGTTTGCTTGTAAATTGATCCATGAAGTTGAATCAGCAGAAACATTGTAATTTATCAATAATTTATCAATATTTTTTCTGATCAACACCACTGGTTGGTTGTTAAGATTGGTCAAAGCACAGCAGAGATTCAAGGCAAAAAGATAACGTGTGTTGCTGGAAGAGGAGCAGACATTTGCAATCCTGGGAGTTTTGTTTGGTTTTGATTTTATTTTTAACCTTTGTTGCCTTCAAGTTGCACTGTTGATCTGTGTTTGCGGCTATGCTATCACTGCAATCTGATGCAAGGCTTCTGCTGTGGCACGGGTTGGCTTTGCCTTTGTGCTTACATTAAACTTTCTGCCCCTCCTGTGCTCTTGGTTTGGATGTAGGAGGAGCCAGGTGAGAACTCAAAGTGAAAATTGCTTTTATGAAAAAGCCCTATACTCCAAGTTATACAAGTGTAAAAAGGAGGCAGAAAGAATGAAACACCCAGAAAGGGGGAGAGGACTCCTCCGGAGCAGCATGCACTTGTACTGAGTTTATGTTTGCTTCAGGTTCTCGTGAACTTTGTATTAACCCTTGCAAGTATGTGTGCTGAAACAGTGAAAAATAAAGTATGATTGATTAATTCTGGGGAAATTAAAGATGTATTTGTACTGGAAACATGTCTTATCATTGATGGATTTGTATCGTATCAGCTCTGTATAGGTGTGTTGTATCCTTTTTACCCATCTATTTGTTGCTCTTGCAGAACCTAAAAGCTGCCAGGAGATGTCACACTGTGCCCTGTTAATCAGTTGGCCTCTGGGCAGAATAATGAGAGGTTAACATTTGCATTTTGGTTTCCTTTATTAGGTCAAATGTGCAGTCACATAGCATATTGAATTTTCTGCTGAGTGTTTTGCCACCTGTTAAAGACAATGCTGGTTTCTCAGCTTTGCAAAATGCATCTCAGGCAGCTTTCATGGCTGTCTGCATGTTTTAAATTGTCACTGTTAGAAAACCTATAGGAAACTTTTTTGGGGGGAAAAAAACCAAAAACTGAAACCGTTTTGGAGAGCATTAGTCTAATTTGCAAAACTTTTAGTAATCTGGTATTTATGTGGTGGTTGATGTATAAATTATTTTTGTTCGAAATTTGCTCATGAGAAAGTAAATTTATGTAATGTTCAGAATTTTTTAATACTTTTACTTTTTAATTGGAAAATGCTGCAGCAGAAAAGAGCTTGATTCATAACACTGTAGTATAATTCTCTTTTTTTCCTGTTTATGATTGTTGGAATTGGATATTGTAAGAGATACCCCATGCTCTAAACGTAAGGGACTGATACCAAGAAATAATGCAAATTAGAGTTTGCTTTATCTGAAGACTTTTGTATTTCATATTATGTTATCAAACTATTGAAGTACAATTCATGTATATTTTTAGACCTGAGAAAGCTGGTTATAAATGTTATCACCTTGTAAAAGCAGCTAGGACAACAAGCATAGGTCCTGTTTTTCTTGGTTTTCCTTGCATTCATTGCACTTTGGACTTTTTGGAGTCAGTTTGTTTGTTTGAATTTAAAAGTTCAAGTTATATCCTAAGCTGTAATTGATACATCTTGTCTACAATTGTATTTGTTCTCCTGTTTTAATTGTGAGAGGGGCAAGTCACAACTAGCCTTAACACAAAGAAAGAAATTGTATGTTTGAAAATCAACTGTAAATACGTTCAGATTGGAAATGAGAAGGCAATTCCTAATTGTTGGAGAGCGGCTTTGGTAAATTTTGGAAAAAGCTTAGCAGAAGGAAACCTACCTGGTTTTAAAGATGGACCTTGATATACTGTAGTGTCTCTGGGGACTAGACTTCATGCCCAAGAAGCTGACTTCTGCTTACAGATTTCAGATTAAGAGAAAGTGCTATGCTAAGAGAAAATGAACTAAAACCTCAAAGTAATTCAAGCTTTATTTGTACATCACAAAAAATGAGAAGGGGGAGGGGGGCAAACACACAGTTTGCATTTATTCATTTAGTACTGCTGTTCTATGAAGTTAAAAGCTACAAAAAATGCAAAATTATGATGCCTTTTTCAATGCCTATTTTAGGAGAGATTACGGCTTGAAAGAAACAAGGAGTACAATCAATATCTCAGGGATAAAGAAGAATGGAATGAAAGGCTAAGGAAATTAGGGAAGAAAAACAGAGAGGTAATACAGTTTTACAGTCTTATTATTGACTCAGACATACAAAGTAAGACAAAATATACAAATAATGTTGTTCAATTAGGCCACAGTTTTATTAATGCATCTAAGCAAGTCCTGGTTACGACTCTCACACAGTGCAGTTCTTGATTCCTGCTTCTGTCATGTCTGTCTGGTAGAAGGATGCTTTAATTCATCTATGTGCCTGAAGCAATTCTGTGGGTTGTTCTTGGTAATAAAAGTGGTATCCAAAAAAGCTGTCTATTTGAACAAAATGTTGAACTCCACATAGGGTTCCTTAGCTTTTATTTGTAGATTCTTTTTTCCTCTCTCGTGTAGAAAGCCACGCAAGTGTAGCAGCCATCCAGAATATGGTGCTGTGCATTTGTGAATAAAGATCAAAAAGTCTTTACTGCTGAATGTGAACTAGACATATGCATAATTGAGTTCCAGTTCTGAGCTGAGGCCTTTGATTTGTATGGCAGTAAGCAGCTGGGACCACATACACACTCACCTCTGTTGGATGGGGGAGAGAATCAGAAGGGTGAAAGTAAGAAAAAGTGTAGGTTGAGTTAAAGACTGTTTAATAGGTAAAGCACAAGCTGCTGACACTAGCAAAGCCAACCGAGGAATTCATTCACGTCTCATGGGCAGGCTGGTGTTCAGCCATCCTCAGGAAAGCTGGGCTCTGTCACATGTAACTGTGACTTGGGAAGACAAATGCCATCACTCAGAATGTCCCCCGTCCTTCATGTTGAGCATGACCCTCTCTAGTGTGGAATATCGCTTTGGTCAGTTGGGATCATCTATCCTGGCTGTGTCCCCTCCCAGCTTCCCACGTACCCACAGCCTCCTTGGTGGTGGGGCAGTGTAAGAAGCAGAAAAGCCCTTGACATTGTGTTAGTGCTGTTCAGTAGGAATTAAATTATCCTGGTATTACCAACACTGTTTTCATCACAAATCGAAAACATAGCCTCATACAAGCTACTATGAAGAAATTTGTCTCAACCAAAACTAGTGCAACAGCCAATTGGATTTTTAGGTCTGATTAGCATTGTTGGGAGACTCTTAGTTTGAGTAATCTGGAAGCAATATATTGATCCATAAACTCTTTTCAACTTTAAAATCTTGTCTAGAATAGGTAGATTTCCTTTTTAAAATATTTTTGCCTCAGTTTAGTGATGGACTGTAATAATTTGGAACTTTCATCTAATGAAAGTTTCATTTCAGAAGTCCTTCCACTTCTTTTTAATAGGGAAATTCTAAAGTGTACAGTAGTGTGAGAGCTAGATTGTTCTATGAAGGACCTTGTATTTGTACCTAAAACCCAATAAACAGCTGAAAGTTTATTGTCTTCCTTATAGCAGCTGGCAAGTGCAAATCCCCCTATATTTGTAATTTCTGTCTAGAAGAATGTTTCTTGTCTGTCTCTAGAAAGATTGTTTGCTTATGAGAAACATCTTTTCCTTCAAGTGCATTGGAGTGTCAAATAGTTGAAAACTGTTTTAATCTGTGAAGGCATCTATAAGGCAGCATTCAGGCTTCCTGTAGATGTTGAAATTGAGTATCTCATTCTTACTGCCTTCTTCAAGGTTTGGAGTGCTACACAGCAGTGATCTCTAGGAAATACTGGCAAAAATGCAGCTTGTTTTTTGTGCAACTGAACTAAGTCTCTCAAATTTTTCTAAGTGTTTGGGCACTTAAGTTTCCTAAGCTGACTTACACAATGAAATCTATCTAGGGACTCAAGAGATTTTCTTTTTGCTTTATTTGTCAGCCACTTGGACCTTTAAGTTGTATTTTCATTACTCTTGTGTAGAAACTATTTTGCTGTCAGAAAAGAACAAACAGGAAAAAAAACCTGGTCAGGATTTGTTGAGGTTATGCCATCTCTGAGGGATATTTAACTTTGAGTGAGAGTCAAATTACATGTGACCTCCAAAGTTTGATCCAACAGTTTAGATAGTCACAGGATAAATCCTGCTCAGAGTAGTGTTAACTTCACAGTTTAGGTTAGGTTGGTCTGGCTTTATTTGGTTGAGGTTAGAAAGGGTGGAGAATCCACAGTTCCTCTGGGCAACCCATTCCATCGCTTTAACTGCTTGATCTGAACTTCTGTCCTTCTGTATCCCATTGGAATTTTCCTTTGCTGCAATTCTTTGAAAACCGTGAATACTGGTGTCTCTGTAACCACCTTTTACACAGGGACTGCAATTATTAGTTCCTCCTGCCCCATACACACCCTCCTTAATCATTTTCCCGGCTGAATAAACCCAGCTCTGTCAGCTTCTCCTTGAGGAGCTCAAATACCTTAACCATCTCAGTAGCCACCCTCTGCACTTCCTTCAGTGCATCAGTATCTGTGGGGAGGGGAGGCAGAGACTGGGCACACTACACCAGAACCTAAATACTGAATAAATACGGAGCAGAGGAGAAGGGTCACTTACCTCGACCTGCACAGATACTGCAGCCCAGGGTGTGGTTAGCATTCATCACTGCAAGAGTGCTCTGCTGCCTCATGTTCAGCTCCTTGCCCACAACTAACCCAGGCCTTTTTCTGCAGAACTGCTCTCTAGGTGGTCAGTGCCCAGCCTGTCCTGGTGCATGGCACTGTTCTGTCTGAGATACAGAGTTTTGCCTTTGCCTTTGTTGATCTTCATGAGCTTTTTGTCAGCATGTTTCTCCAGCTTGTCAAGATCCTTCTGAGTGGCAGTCATACCCTCTAGTGTATTGGTCCTTCTTCCCAGTTTCGTGTCATTTACATCCTTAATTTATTTTTTCATTAAATTTTGTAAAGTATGAGTTACTGTTATCTTTATTCCATTGAGGAAAGATTAGATCAAAGATTAGTACACAGAAATACTACAGGATTTATGCAAAACCATGGTTTTTATTAGGACTTCGTATTGAACACTAGTCCAGAGTGTCATAGGGTTTTTTATCTACTTAACTATCCTTTCTGATAATGACATTTCCTGAGGAGCAGAGACATTGAGTAAGAAATGCTCAGGTTGAAAGGTTGTGCTCATAGGTAAGAAGTATTGCAGACTTGCCTGAATCTGGATAGAATGAAGATACCTAGTCTCTTGAGGAAGTAAAGTTTGAAGTGTTTTTTTGATTCTTTGCACCTAAAAAACTGGAGGTCATATTGGAGTTCATAAAAGACCTGTCCAGTATTGATAGCCATTCTTCTGAAAGACATTAGATAAGAGGAACAGTACTCTCTTTTTCCTCAAGAAAAATGAATAAACCCCTAGTTTTTAAGCACTTCTTGAGGTATTTTCCTTGCTCACCTCTTACCTTTCTTCTTGATGAGGGTTTATTTGAAGAAATACAGAACTAAGGTTTTACTCAATGTGATTTGTTTATATTCAACCCTTTCAATATTGTTTCCATTAAACAGAATGAGATGCACAGGAATAAAACACCTATTGCTGTTACCAGGCTCCAGCCAGAACTACATAGAGAAGTCCAGCCCTGTAACACAGGTGCAGAACCTCCCAAGAAGGATGCCTTTACTTCCACAGAAGGTTGCGAAGAGGTGCTAAGTAAGAGATGGTTGGAGGAAGACAGGTACCACAGGTTAGATGATGAGGTTGAATTAAGAAGTCGACTATTAAATAAAAGACTTGATGAAGAAGTTCACAATCAAAGACATCGTGGATTTGCTAGCCAATCTGTAATTTCTACTAGGAAGCATCACAGACTTGATGAAGATGGTGATTTTGGGAGAAGATACTACAGAGGGGAATATGATCCTGAGACAAATGCAGAAATGGACCATAGATTTAGATGTGAAAGCACCTATGACAGAAAAACTCCCCGGAGTTTTTATTCTGAAAGGTACTCTTAGCTCCATTTTCTCCTTTATTTCTGTAGTGCTTGTTGACAGCTATGGTTTACTCTCTTTCAATATTAGAGAAAATTCCCATGTGAAAGCAGGATTGTTGTACTTACTTACAAAAAGGACCTTTGCAATAATTTATAGAAAAAGTGTTGAAAAATTGGACCAGTACCTTTATACATCATACATTAAGAAACATTTTATATATTATAGCAAACCAAGGGTACTAGAAAAATTACCCCAGAAGCAGCAGTTCACAATTCATTTTTATGAAGAATGGTTTGCCAGAAAACATATTTGAGAGCAAACCCCTGCACTGGGAACGCAGTGTTACCTCTGTTTCCTTTCTCTGTAATAGTTCCCCCAAGTCAGTTTTCAGTTCAGATTCCAAAACTGGTTTGAGCTTCAATTTTTGGTACATGTGACTATGTGTATAAAATGTAAAAGTCTATGTTTTAAAAATCCTCTTTTTTACTCCATGTCTTCCTAAATGGCAGGCTTTAAACATCTGTGTAGTTGATGGCTTTAATAGGTGCTAATCTCTCTAATAACTACACAGGTTGAATAAATATTTGCGAAAGCCCAAACCGAACAAAAGAGGGTGTCTCATATAAAACATTCACCAGGAAAACTAATACTATGTACTGTTCAGTATTAAGTAGTCTTTACTGTGTTAACTGATACATCAGTTGGGTTACTTTGACATAAACTGTTAATCTTTCTCTTCTAGCTTACCTGTTTAAAAGAAAATAAAAAACGTACAGCCTTCTTAATCATTCAGGGTTTGGCATTCTGGCCACCTTTAGTGATTCCATTGCAAGAACTGGTTGCTTTCAAAACCAGATGGGTTGTGGTGGGAGACAGTACCAAACTTGAAACTGATTTGTTTATATAGGTAAATAAAGCAGTGAAGTTTATTGTAAATAAATTTTCAAATGATATTTTAAAGGTGTTAATTTGTTCCCTTTCCAGGTCTTGGGAACATGAGTGTTGTAATTATTTTTATTTGTGTTAAGCCTGTTGCCAGAATTATTTTCCTGCAATTGCTTCAATGAAGGAACCAGTGTTCTTCCTTTGCAAGGCAAAATAAACACTTTTTCTTTTTTCTAGAAATAATACTTCTATGAAAAACAAAGGCATATTGTACTGCTCTAAACAGTGTTAAATATTACTATTCTTTTTTGTTGGTAGTGGCTGGTGGATGGGTTAAATGATCTTTTGAGTCATTGTTTACAGGGATAACTTTCTGGATAGCAAATTAATAACTGGGGTGAGAGGAAATGCTCTTCTACTGTAAAAGCATTTTCTGAATTCAATGAACTCATATTTCTTTTCCAGTTTCAAATGCCAAGAGAGTTATAAAAATTTTTCTCCAAAAATAGCTCTTGATATTCTTTCTCAGCCTTAAAAAAAAGTAGAGGAAGTAAGTCTGTGGAAAAAATGAAATGTCTGGAAGTATTTGGGAGAGTCAGACTCTAATAAATGGGTTATTACAAAGTTTCAGACTGTGTGTTCTGGTGTGCTTCTAAAAAGTGTGTATTTATTCATACAGTGTTTCTGAAAAAGACTAGCAATGGAAACAGTGGTTAAATAGATGAGAGGAACAAGATTGCCCATTTTCTGCTGAGATTCAGAGAAGAGAACGCAAAATTCAAAATCTGTTCCATTCTGTAGTGTATTATTGGTAGAAATGAGCAAATGAGGTTGTAGGATAAAGTGGACTTGTCCTATAGCTTTTCAGAAAGAAAATTATTAGAAGCTGAATTTGATGTCTAAGAAAGGCAACCAAAATATTTTTCAAACTAACAGCAATGTTTAATTCCGTCAGAGAATTAAAGTGAGTCAGTTAATGCTCAGGATGAGTGTCCTCTTTTTATTAGGTAGCTGTTTGCCACTGTCTAATGCAGCTGGACACAGAGTCTAATATTTAAATAAAAGTAACCATTTGATAATGTTTGAGGGTTTACTTTGTTTCTCAAAGAATTTATACAGAATTATATAGATAAACTACCAGCAAGTATGGTGTTTGAACCAACCGTAGACATCATGTTGAATATTACTATACTAGTTTTAAGTTATTCCAGAAAATGTGGATGGTGCTTATATAAGTATCTGTGACTAATATATCACCAGGCAATTCATGGGTTATTTGGAGAGACCTCTGAAACTGGTTTAGCACCATTTTTCTTTTGAAAGAGAATAGAGGTGAGAGTCTTATCTTTGCTGTTGGCAGACGTGGTGCATCTTCTTAAAATAATCTTCTGGACCATCACCTGAATTACCTGAACTTAATTTTGTACATAAGATTATTTATGGGTTTTTGTGTATATTTTCTACTAATGAATTTTTATTGAGAATTAATTTTCAGTATATCTTTATTAAATGTGTTTTTTAATCTGGTACTTTTTTCTCCTTTGCAAGGAGCTCCACTTAACCTCCTATGAAGTGCATTCAGTCTCTTCAAGGAGAAATACATCTTTTAGTTAGTTACAGCTCAGCTTCTGAAGAGTTAGCATTTTTTTTCTACATTTCAGGGAAAGTCAACTTTTCCCAAATACATTTGATTCATGATGGAAACTAAGTTTGAAAGGAGACATGTTTTTATTTGCTCTACTAAAGTTCTTAGGTTTTTATATGGGGGTTATTAGTTTGGAGAGGCAGATGGTCGTAACAGGACTTTTCAGAAGGGTTTCTGTTTTGATGGAGTCACAAGGTCTGTGGCATATTTCAACAAACAGAAATTGTGACCGGGAAGTGAGAAGAATTGCAAAACGTTTTAGTTCTTAGGAGTGGAATGACCCAGCTGTCAGGTCTGTCCTGTGAACAGGAGACAACAGCTTCTTGATTGAATTGGGCCAACATGTCTGGCCCTGCTGTGCTAAGCTGGCTGCTTTTTACAAAAAAGGTTGCCTCTTGAATTCCGAGGTTTGTTTCTTTGCTTCCTTCCTGCATCGTTTCATTACACTGGGGACTTGGCTTTTCCTTACAGCCTTGTAAGGAGCAGATTGATTGTTGTCATAAAGATGATCTTGATCGTGAAAGGAGATCATGTTATACCAAGAGGGTGAATGTTGTTCTTTCATGTTGTTCTGGTGGGTTGTTAAGATGCAAATCAATGTTTAATAATCTGCTTGCATCCTTTTGCCTTTGGTTATTGACTTCTATTTAAATTAGAGATAGGCAGAGCTGTGGTTCTTTTTATGTAAAAGAATGAGGTTTTTTCCCACATTTACCTTGGTTTTGGGGTTTTTTTTGTTTGCTTAATAGGAATTCCATGCCTCTGTCCAGCTCTGGAAAATATATAACTTTGTTAGCATTTGTTGGGTACTTTATTTTTCATTGAATACCTATTTTTGCCCTGTTTTGTCATGATAACTTGAAGTCCTCATTAGAGAGTTGTTACTTTGCAAGTCAAGAAAACCTTGTAAATTCTACCACCCCAGATCTTTTCAGGAATAGCTCCCTTGTGTCCATACAGTATTTGGCATCTTTGAAGTTACTTGAAGTTTCAATCATATGATTTCACTTCTTATGTAGATGACTCAAATTTTAGCTCCTGAATTTTTGTATTTATGGTTTTGCCTGTCTCTTGTCTTGATCAAAAGTCACTTCACCCTTTCAAATTCTATTGGGTGGGCAGTGAAGTGTAGATTGTCTTTAACGAAGCTTTTCATATCTGAATTGGCTGTTTCACCAGCCTTACCCAATATCTCTGTGCCAAAACCTGCTGAAGACTTTGCTGGCTCCTGGGGATTAAGAGCAGCAAGATCTGTTTCAATTAATGCAGTGTGAGTGTCAGAAGCCCTTCAGTGCTCAAAACTCTTAACTAGGCTCATTATATAAAGGCTGCAGGAAAGCAGGCTTGGGAATTCACACTCCAGACAAATAGCTGCCCTGACAGTGCTAGCAAATTGAATTATTTCTAGAAAATTGGGGTGATATTTTCAGAACTGGTTCTGCTGTCCAGTGTGCATTCAGGCAGCAGATCCATTTGCATGAAACTGCTGAACCTTCCATTTCAGATTGGCTGTTTCTAGGCAAGCATAGCTGAGTATTTTCTATTTCTTTAAGGCCCTATCTGAATGGAATGGTAAGAGATGTACCTGCAGAATATGAAGATGAATTAAAGGAGAGAGCACGTGTGCGGCCGATCTCAAGAACTGCAGATTCTAGGTGTGGTATACTGTGTATTTTTCTGATAATTGCACTGCAAAATTGTGGTGAGAGGCAAATGTTGGCTTGAAATCCCAAAACATCATCTGAAATGCCCGGTAGTTTTTTTCCTGCAGCTACAATATAGTATAACAAGAAAAACATGTTTCCTCTGAAAACTGCTATTGAAGCTTGCATGCCAGTTTTCTTTTTGAATTAATAGAGCACCTATTCTCCAACTGATGACTTTTATTGAGTCAAATAGTGTGGAATCCTATTTTGATAGTAGTTTTGAAATTCCTTTTCTTCCTCTTGTCTTGGTTTTGCACGTCCTGACGTGATCTAAGTGGGTGAGGCAGAAGCAGAACACTTGTAAAATCCTTACGTAAACTCTTGACTGGCACCATTCAGTCTGTCAACATGGTTGAAGTGCTCAACTGAGTCAGTTTTTCTGATGGCTTCAGAAACCAAAGGCAAATGGGAATTGTGAGAAATGCCTTTTTGCCAGGCAGTTTCTTCTTTTGCTTGGGATATTTCTTTGGATTGTAGGAAAACTGTTTGTCATAAATGTGTCACATAGTGATGTAAGTGAATCTGTCATGTTTCCCACAGACTGTGCAGGAGTTTGAGTTTGATCATTCCATTTTCTTTTTCTGTCTTTGCCAGAAATCAGGTACAGATTAGTTCTTCAGCTAATGAACAGGCCAAGTCTGCAGCTGAAATGTGGTATGCAACAGGCCTTGTTCTTGGTATGTATAAAAACCTAACTAAAAACACCAAGTTAGACTTTCTTTGCATATATTATTTCTGCATGTGAATAGTTAAAAACTAGAAAAAAGAGCTTTTCTTTTTCCTTGTGCTAGTTGTCTCCATGATTGGTAAATGAGTATTATTTACATAGAGAAACTAAAGCAAAACATGTTCCTTTTCCACTTTAATGTTACAGGACTTACTAATTAATTTTGAAGAGCCCAAGTTTCTTCTTAGATTTCATTAACTTTTTAAGGCCCAGATAAACAATTAAATTATTTTTACAAAATGAAATATGGGAGAAATCTTAACCTCTGTATTGTTAAAGACACAGCTTTATAGTGAATTTTAATTGCAGAAATATGGAAAATGGTACTGTTCACAACCCTGGGCGAGAACAAATGATTCTTATTATCTCTCCTGTAGTCATAAATTTTAGCAGGAAACACTAGTATTGAGTGTAATAGAGAGAAATACTGGTGAAGACATAGCATTCTTAGCTGAATTCAGGAAACTATAAGGTAAGAATAAAAACTCTAGTAGTTCTTCAGATGGGAGCTTTTGAAGGCAAGCTAGCTTTGAAATGTGGAAAAATAGATTAACAGTTGTCAGAATAATATCTGTTTATTTTTTCATTTGAATTTACCTGATCTTCAATGCTATATGTGGCAGGTCAGGTTTTCGGAACTGTTTAAAGGCAGCAATGAACCATTGGTGTTGTAGCAGTCAGTCTCTGGTCTGCCCAGTCATCTCATTTGTAGTAACCTGAGGACACAGAGGTGTGAATTTGTACTCCTAGCAGTCCTAGTTAGAAGAGTATTGTAAACCATGTTGTGAAAAGATTAAGTAAATGGAAACTTGAATTTTTTGAAAATGAGAAGTGATTTCAGACTCCCCCAAACTCACAAACCATGAGGTTATCTTGAGCATTTTGGTCACTTTGTAGTCCCAGCACAACAGTTAAATAAAAAAATCAATCAGTCATGCATCAGATTTTGTTGCTGTTGATTATTTGGCTTTTGTTTTAGTTTCCAGCTTCTTTCTCTTTATTATTCAGGTCTGCTTCACCAGAAGTCCACAGTTGCTTTGTGTACAGAGTATGTTAGGAGTCTTTGTGTCCAATAGTCATACTATAGAAAGTACTGCTGATGTTTTTTGGGGTTTGTTTTTAAAATAAGAGAAGACCTCTGCACATATTGTGGAGGAACCACCACAAACAAAGTTTTTGGTGTTCCTTAAGGTCTACATGAGCTGTTACCATTATTTCCTTTTACATACATCCTTTTACATCTGTTGGTACTTTGCTAATTCTTAGTAGTCATGGGAACCATCCTAAAAGTGGAGCAACTTGCTTTCCTCCCCATGGGTTTGACTCCCTTCAGTTTTAATTTTCATTTTTATCCAGAGCAGTGCCTCATAATTTTGGAGTGCTGTAGTGTATCTTCCTTAGGTGAACATTAGAAAAAAAAAAAAGTTACTTTTTTTAGTTGCTTTTGTATCAAATAGCTTTGAAACTATAGAAAACCAGGCAAACTAGGAAAGTAATAATGAAAATTCTAGTAATTTTGATCATCATACTCCAAACAAATTGTGTGTTAAAACCAGAGATCTATTTTTTTAAAGTCAATAAAGATCCAGTGTTCGTACAGTCTGCTGTGCTTCAATTTTTAAATTGACTCAAAGACAATGTTTTTGTCCAGTACCTTTTGTGTATTTTGTGGAGCATTTACACAAATGTGTGGTCATTTCCTTTAGGTGGTCAGGACCGAGAACTTCTCCAGAGAAGAAAGGAGAAATACAGACAAGAACTGATGGAACAGATGGCTGAGCAGCAGCGAAATAAGAGACGGTAATGGAAAGTTACTGTATTTTTTAAAGACAATGGCTGAAATTTAAAGGCATTCCATTAATTCAGTGCAGTAAGAAGTAATTTCATAACTAAGGGATTCCAGGTAGCTGAGTAATACTGCATTTAATTAAACTCATTGTCATGAGAGATTTAGTTTATAATGAACATATTCACAAGCTTTCAGTGAAACAAAGAAAAGCCAAATACTTTTTCATTTTTAAAACTGATTTTTAGTTTCTTAAGGGTAAAGAAGCTTTAACTAAAGTTATCTTTTTTTGCTGGTACAGGAGTGCTTAACTAGTTGGCAAAGTTGAAAATCAGTTTTGTTTTTGCCCTCCAATTTAGGAAAGTAACCTTTCACTTTTAAAGCATTTGATCATCTGGCTTATGCAGAATAATAAAAAATTAATTTCTTCCTTACCTATTAGTAGCTGTCTACTGAATAATAGTATGGATACATAAAAACACACAGCAATATTAGAGAAGGGATAAGGAATTAAAAATTGCTCGCTATTGACAGTCTCACTGTGACAAAAATTGTACATGCAGGACAAGCCTGAGCCCAGAAATTACAAAACAGTATTTATTGCTGCACTTTCAAATCATTCATTTCTATGTGTTTAATATTAACTTCTTGAATGTGAATAAAGACAAATTTTTTAGAAATGTCCTGAAAAGTTGTAGTAAAAAAGAATTGTGGTGGTTTCTCCTTTTATGGCAGTTGGATTTTTACTAGGTGAAATAGCTGATAGCCAGATACTTCTTGAGAGTTCTGTTTATTTACCAGTATTATATTACTTCCTTCCCTGACTCCAGAAGAAATCAAGTGGAATCATTGTCTTCTGTTATCCTGTATTTTCAGAGCTCTTTGAGCTACAGAGTTGTGAATTTGTGTTTTGAAAGAATGAATATAGTTGTTATTGCTTTCTGATTTGATCCTTTTTTTTAAAAAAAACCAAAACAGTGAGAAGGAACTTGAGCTCTCAGTTGCTGCTTCTGGAGCTCGAGACCCAGAAAAGAAGGTAAGAAACTTGGATTTTCTTTCATCTATGTAGCCTCTTCTTTTTTTCTTACATGCACACTGTGATTGTTCAGTCACAAAACTGTACAGTTGTGACTGAGCTGCTATAAAATGATAAATGTTGGGCTATTTTCTTTTTAATAGGGCATCAGTATATAAGAAAATTGAAGCCAAGGATGATGAGGCTGTGTGGTGGTTTAACCCCATCCAGCAGCTGAGCCCCACAAGCAGCCGCTTGCTCACTTCCCCACCAGTGGGATCAGGGAGGGAATAGGAAGGGTAAAAGCTGCAAAACTCATGGGTTGAGATAAAGACAGTTTAATAGGGAAAGCAAAAGCTGCACACACCAGCAAGGCAAAACAAGGAATTAATTCAGTGCTTCCCATGGGTAGCCAGGTGTTCAGCCATCACATGTCTTGGGAAGACAAACATCCCTCCAAACATCCCCCTCTTTCTCCTTCTTCCCCCCACTATATCTACTGAGCATGATGAGCATGGTCTGGAATATCCCTTTGGTCAGCTGGGGTCACCTGTCCCAGCTGTGTCTCCTCCCACCCTCCCAGGCACTCCCAGTTCCCTCACCAGCATGGCAGCACGAAAAGCAGAATAACAAAACCATCTCTATATTATCAATCCTGTGTTCAGCACAAATCCAAAACACAGCCTCATAGCAGCTACTGTGAAGAAAATTCACTCTTCCCTAGCTAAAAGCAGCACAGGCTGTAAGTCATTGCACATGCTTTCAGTTTAAGAGGAAAATACTTTCATGGAAGTTATTGAACATTTTCTTTTGCTGTGTCCAAGTGGAAATTTGTACCAACAGTGGGTATCATGGAAAGAATACTTAGTGTCCAGTGGTAGCCTCTTCCATACACACAGTAGTAAACTTTCTTTGGGAATGCAAAGTATGCTTTTCTCTTTCTTAATTAAAAAAAAAAAAGGTTGTTTTGCAGATGAGTTGATCTCATTATAGCAGTTTTTAATTTAAAATTTGTAAATTTTTTAAAGTGATCCAATATAGTATTTAGGATTACAAGCATTTTTACAGGATTTTGTAAAAAGCAAGATGTTTAGTATTGTGTTGTTCATAAAGACTTAATGCAGAGTTACTACTGTCTCCAATTCCTTAGTAAGGTGATGATTACATTAAGAATTTTGATTAATATGTATCCAGGAGTAGGTCATCAGCACAAGTAACATCAGGAGGAGACTGACAGTCTTGCAGAGACTGACAGAACTTGTATGATTTGCATGTACATGCTAAGTGCCCAAAGGCATTACAGGTTGGGTATGGTGGAGATGTGCTGTTTAAGATGCAGGGTGGTAACTTTTGTGCAAGAATAGACTGGTTATTCATTTAACTGGTTACTGGTTTAAATTATCAATAGTGCTGGTTTGGGGGATGCTACGACACTGAATGAAACTTGGGCCATTTCTGGGGGGTTCAGTAGAGGTGAAAGAAGGCCCTATTTGCTAGAAAATGTAGATGAATGAATAGCTGTAAAATGCTATTAGTCAGGTCCTTGTGGGTCCCTTCCAACTCTGAATATTCTGTGAAAGCATTTCTTTCTTTCTGTGAAGCTTGTAAGACAGGAGACTAAGAACGCACAAAGACAAGCAATGAAGCTGAATCAAAATTCTTACTCCTAAATGGGGAGAGTGAATACCTGTCTGGTTGCATGTTCCTGCCCTCCCTGCTTAAAGTGTCTGTCATGCTTGTTCGGTCTCAAACTGATTCAGCTTGGTTATCTGGCAAAAATCTGAATCTTTTTTGCTGCTTAGTTTGTATGGAGAGGTCAGCTGGTTGATCAGGGATTCAGATGGTGAAAGGGAGAGGGATGGAGTGTACAGCTGGGAGACAGGCAGGAGAGGAGGCAGAACTGAGCAGAGGATGCTGGCTCTTCTGGCTCAGCAGGCTGCAAGGTCAGTATAAACAGTACTGTGTAATCAAAGCTGACTGTGCAGAAGCCTGCTGTGCTGCAGCACTCAATATACCATACACATCTCAGTCAGAGTCTGCAAAGTGCCTGTCATAGGAACAAAATTATATCTAGAGTAAGTATAGGGCATGCATAGTGTTTTAAAAGCACTAATTTAGCTGAAAGCCTTCAATTAAGTTGAATTGCTACATTCATTAAGCATCAGTCACTGTTAGCTTTAAATTGGCTCTCAGGGAGAGATTCTAATTAGGTGGATTTCTTGATTAATTACAGGTTGGTTAAATAGCAATGCCTAATTAAGAATCTATAAATGTAGACTGTTGTATATACTGCTTGTTTAAAGTGAAACGATCCGTAGGATGAACTGAGTACTGAAGTCACATCTGAAATCAGCTCTAGAGTTGAAATCTGGGGCACTTTGGGAACAGTTCAGATTAAAGTTTTTAGTGAGAAAGGCTGTTTTAAATGTTCTGCTGCTCAAGACACTGGATTTGAAAAGACAAAAAGTCTGTAGACCGCTTTATGAAGTTCAGTTGCTTTAGCTAATATCTGTTATCTGATTCTGTATTCACATCTAGAAATTTGAAGTTAAATGTTATAAACAAATATTCATGTCTAGATTTTGAGAATTTTTATCCAAACGCTGTAGTCCATGATTGGTGAGTACTAACTGCCTTGCATACACTGTCTTGCAGCTAAGAGATGAGGAGGTAAAGATTTAATATTTTCTTGAAATATTTCCATATTGTAGGGTATATGATTTTCTGATAGATATTTAATATGTAGCTGGTTTCAGGTCTTACTTTCTCCAAATGCATGTTAGTTGAAGAACTTCAATATTAGGACCAATAAATTCAGAACAAAATCTCTTTTACTTGTACACTGTATGATTCGTTTCAATTTTCCTATTATATTGCCTTATTTAAACAAACATTAGAATAGTTATGCAGAGCAGTTGCTATAAGGGCTTTCTGGGTTTGATAGGATAATTCTGAAACTAACTGACTTGCATGCCTTCACATTATTTGCATGTTGCTTTTGACTCTCTTCTGAGGCTGCCAGTTATCAATAAACATTTGCTACTTCTGTTTTAAAAAGAACTCCCCCCAAAAATTTGTAATTGTTGTGGTTGAAAAAATTATTAAGATCAAAGGAATTTAAAAAAGAAAATAATGGTATTGCAAGGAAATGTTTATTGGAAAAAGTCTCAGTGTGTATTTGATTTTAGTTTTAACTGACTATGAGCTATTTCAATCTTGGGGTGGAGGGGAGGGATTTCAGAAAATTTTCCTATGCATTATATGAGAATACTGTCACTATAGAAAATTGGCAGCTGTAGATAAACTGTTCTACAGACAGCTGTGGAAATGTTCTTTTTTTCTGGACATGAACTAGATTTCTGAAACCTGTGATAAGGTTGCTTTTTGTAAATCTCTGATAAAAGTTCATCAGAGATTGACAGAGATTTCCTTGTAGGGTTAGACTCCCAGTAGATCACTGGGAGGAAAAAATGCAGTTTCTAGAAATTTGAACAGCTAGTTGTGATCCTGTGTTTAACCCAACGTAAATGGAGGTTCAGAATATTTCCTAGTAATAAAGTAACTGTTTTGGTTTGGTTTTTTCCCTCTCTCTTTTTCTCTTACTTCTATTTTTTTCCTTCAGCCAAATAGATTGAAGCAATTTGGCTTCACAGCAAGAGCTTTTGAAGAGAAAGTACCTCCTGAAAGGCCCAGGGTGGCTTTCCAAACTCCAATGCCTGCCCGTTCAGCCTCTCCAGTGAATGAAGACTCTCAGAGTGATAAAGACTTTCAGAGGAGTCTAGCCAGCAGTCTTGGGGAAATGGCAGCTCCCAGGTGCTTCATCATCATGTTCGTTTTGCATGTTAAAGGAGATTGTTGTTTAGCATGTTATAACTGCTGAGGTAGAGCTCAGTGGTGCTGCTGATCATTCTCCAAGGAACTGATGAAGGTAGAAATAGTATTTTGACAAGTAACGGAAAACTAACTGCTTTGAACTGGAATAAACTTTTAATGTCAGTTTCTTCACAGTTTATTTGAAAAAATCCATGGAGGCTGGATTATCTCTGCAGGCAGCTCTCTTCTAGTGGATGTTTGTGTAGATAAGGATTGTAGAAATTATGTCCATGCCTGTAATATTGAATCACGTTGTGAGGATGCTTGGGCACATGCCCAGCAGAGTCCATGTTTTCAGAAGGCTGGTATGGCATGAGTTTGGCCCCTGCTAATTAAGCAGTCTCCCAGGGCTGAGCTCAGGAATGCACTGTAGGCAAGGACAGCTTACACTAGATGGTGTGATTGTGACTAAACTATTCAGGGAGAGAAGGAGCTTCAGGCATGTGGCTGAAGCTGTGCTGTGCTACTCACCCTTTGACCAGATTTTGCCTTGTTTTCTTTATTAATGTAGCCAGGAAGTACCATTAACTGAGCCACTTAAAGAAGGTGTGCTTGTTTTCTGTTCCTTAGATCCCTGGAATAGTCTGGGATCATGTACTACTCCCTCAAGGAAGGTTAATTCCCTACTGAAACTTACTGCATCTTGTTCCTGCATGCCACTAATGAGAGGTCTTCAGCTGAACTGAATCTGGAATTTTTCCATAATTAATTTTCTTTCTATTCCTGTCCCCACTCCATTCTCTTTCTCTCCTTCTCTCCTCCACCCACTTCTTTTGATGACATCTTTTCAGTTGTACAACAAACCAAGGAATTGTGTCCCTTTTTTCTTTAAGGCTTGCACCGTTGCCACCGCCTCCACCACCAGTTTTGACAGACAACTATAAAACACCTTATGATGATGCTTATTACTTTTATGGGGCTAGGAATCCTTTGGATCCTGCTCTTGCATATTGTAAGTTGATGATTTTAGGTGGATTGGTTGTTAGAGTGATTCATATGACTGCTTTTAATCTAGTTTAATGATGGTAGTGTAGAACTTGTAACAGCAAATTAAACCCGTTTTTTAGAGGCGTATTGAATGAAAAGGGCTTTTTTTCAAATACTGTTTTTGAATGAAGTAATTCTCTCCAGCAACAAAAAGGGCTGTGACTTCCAGAAATCTTGTTCATCACTTGGACAAGCTCTAATCTCAGATTCTTTGCTGTTACTCCTTCCAGATTATTTTCTTTATAATTTTGATAATTAAAACATTATTTCCTAAAATCACTTAAATAATGATTAATTACATGCTTAGGCATTGTTACGATTTCAGATATAATTGTCAATATTTTAAAGGTATTTATTAATACATTAAAATATTAAAATAATGTCTGAAGTAATCTACTTTTATATTTTAAGAACTTCTTTTTTGTCTGTCCTTTGACTGCTTCATGATGATCTCATGGTTGAAACAATTGTGATGTGTGTAGGGAGGGACTGGATTACATGGTGTTTGTTTTTCTCTTTTTTTCTTCTTCTTTCTTTTTTAGAGAAAAATCCAGAAATACTTAAAAAAAATTTTTGTGCTACCTTCATAGCAAAGGTAAAAAATAAGGAGAAAAAAACCTTAGAAAAATAACTCTTTTACTAATTTATTTGAATGACATTTGGAAAGAATGAGGACGAGTGTCACCATTAAGCGAGTAATTTAATTTTAGAATATTTTAATGAAGTAATTTGTAAAATTTAAAGAGGTTAAAGTTGAATTTAAGAAATGGACTTGTACCTTGGCATTGTATTTCTTGCTTTAGAGGGCATTCAGGATTAGCTAAGTTTGTTACAGAAGCTGAGAATGCTGTTTGTTCTGCACTCACAGAGTTTGAGCAGTGAACTCTGTTCTTTTAAATAATGAAAAATATTTATATCTGAGCATTCAAAATTTAAAATAGGGTTTATTTTTTCACTTGCAGATGGTACAGGTATGATGGGAATGCAACCCACACCTAGTCTGGATCCTCCTTTAGGCCAAGCCCCAGTAGAGCAGTCCATGTAAGTATTATCTGTATCATATTCTTTGTGTGTATTTTTCTGTATTGATATACTTTTTGTGTTGGTAGTATTTTGCTGAGAACAGATATGCCTTTGAAATAAAATGTGTTAAAGACAACTCTTCAAACTTCTAATAAAAGATTTTTATCTAGACAGTAGAAGAGTTATTCAGTGAACTGCTATTTTCATATGGATTTAAGAAAATGTTTGGGATTATAAACTGCCAGACTGTGGGAAAGAACAGCTCTTAACTTCATGAAGGGATTTTTTTTAATTACCCCACTTTGGACCCTGTGATGTTTTCCTTTTATATGTGTGATTTTTCAATTTAGAAATAACATTGGACAGAGGAATACAGGAGACAGACAAAGAAGCATGGGAGTGTATTCAGAAGAAAAAGCAAAGCCTTCCAAAGAGGCAACATTATCTTATCAACAAGAATTACAACAGCAGGTACTGAGTGATAAAGTTTCTGACTCTTTATTCTTCTATTTTTTGACATAAAATGGTGGCAACTCTAGTACTCTGTAAGACAATTTTATTTAGCTTACAAGTAAAAAGCTTTCTAAACTCTTCTTCCGTTCATGACTTCCTTCCTCTGACGCTGCTTTAGCTCATTTTAGCTCTTCAGGTGGACAGTAAGCTCTTCAAATTTTTTGTCAGAGGCAGAGAGAATGTTAAGAATGTTACAGCAAACACATTAGTTCCAGCCATGTAGCTTTATATTATTATTTTCATGAGCATAAGCACCTGCATCTTAAAAGGAATGGCTTGTATTGCTCTGATATTCCATTATTGCTACAATATTAGGAACAGTCTAATTTCAGTAAGTTCTTCATGATCATTTGGGCACTAATTCAAAGGCTTGCCTCATGTTTATTTCCAGTGTGTTTGTAGGTGGTGTCTTAATTCTTTTCAGCTTCTTTTTTGAAAGACTAAACAAATTTTTCAGGTCTCCTGTTCCAGTAGACATCCAAGTCCTATATTCATTTTAGTGGCCTTTTGCTGCTGTACCTTGTGGGAGTTTTTAGTTATAAAATGTATTTGACCATGATGAGACATGTCTCTTTGGAAGAAATTTTGCTAGAACCCAGTTCAGTGGCACTTAACATTTTCTTGTTCTATTTTTTCTCTATTTCTTTGGTGGTGGTAAATAATAGGTATAAAAATACTGTAGTTCTAATTATGATTGTGCATAAGGAATAAATGAGAGGCTGCCAACCAAGGTCGAATAAAGAATAGAATAACCATTTAGGAATAGTATCAGGTACTGTACATGTGGTTCTCTGAAGGCATTTTCTCACTACAGTCTCAAGTAAGTTTTACCTCCCTATATGAGAGACTGCACAGATCTAATAAATGTGGCATGATACAGTCTTTCAAAGTTACTATGGTTCAAAGCAAACAGAGGGTATTCTTTTTTTTCCTATAGACAAACCCGACTGATGATTTTTATAAACACTTGAAGGGGCTAGATGGGTCTTTGTTGACTCATTATATCTCTTACAAAATTGTGATTACTTGGTAAATGGAAATTATAGAATCATAGAATGGCCTAGGTTGGAAGGAAGCTTAAAAATCATCCTGTTCCAATCCCCCTGCCATGGACACCTTCCACTAGACTATGCAGTGTGAAGCCCCATCCAACCTGGCCTTGAACACTTCCAGGGATGGGGCATCCACAGCTTCTCTGGGCAACCTGTTCTAAAGCCTCACCACCCTCATAGTGTTTTATTTAATTATATTTATCTAATGAAACGTTTATCTGATGCACATGAGAAATAAACTTAAGAAAATTACAGTAACATATTTCAACTACATAAATAATGTTTTAAAAGCTTTGAGTAGAAGATGGACTTTTTAACGGCTGTTCACTTTATAAATGCTACAGTTATTAGGAGACTTAGTTCCATAGATGATTTTGAAGAAAAAGAAGAGCAAAGCATATGAACATTCCTGTGTTATATACATCGATCATAATGTATTACTGCTGAAAACCATTTTATGAATGATTATAGAATTGTGGAACATTCTGTTAAAGCATTTATTATTAGGAGTCACCTCCAGTCTAAGTTTTGGTTAAACAAAACATACCAGATTGAGAGAAGCAAGTGCAGTAATATTGTAGAATTTTGCCTTTTTAATTTTCAGGCAGTATAAAAATTTGTATCAAAGATCCAAAGATAAGGAACTTTTGATCTAGTGCAAATGTCAGATGTGAACATTTCTGGAACTTGGAAGTCTGTAGTGGTTTGGTTCAAAATATCTATTACTTACTTATTTTATTTCTGTGAGATAAGAATTTGGAGAAAGCAAAGCAGGCACAAAACTTAAAAGAATATGAAGAAGTTTTTTAACAGACCTAAAAGAAAGAAAAATAGTCAGACTAAACCTTCAGGCTACTTCTCCTCCCCCCACCTTTCTCCCTTCTCCCACTGACAATGTAAAAAGACAATCCTTGAGATTTCCAGTCAGTTTACCACTTCTATAATAACCTTTTTTCAGTTCACTTAGGGAGAGGAGTCTCTCTTGCTCATGCTATGGAGACATCTCCACAAGAAACAGTTATCTCTTGGCTTCAATATCACAGCAAGACAGCCGCCCGGGTTGGTTCTCTGCTCGCATGTGGAAGTCCCTTCCCTCGACTTCCAGCTTTCCCCACAACTGCTTTCGAGGGTTCAGTCTTGAGCTACTGGGGTACCATTTTAAGGATGAGCTGTTCAGAAGCAAAGGTTCTCTTCACCCATCTCTGGGAGCATCTTCATCTCTAGGAATAGAGGCCCTCCTCCTCCCTGGGAGCAAGGGTCCTCATCACTTTCATCTCTAGGAACGGAAGTCTTCTCCTTCCCTGGGAGCAAGGGTCCTCATCAAATTACAGCTACTGTCATTTGCTTATTTCAACACAAGTACTTTTGCTCACAATTACAGCTACTGTCATTTGCTTATTTCAGTACAGGTACTTTTTGCTCTGAATTGCAGTTTGAACTCTTCACCCCCCCCATGCTTTCATGAAATTACAATGAGTACTCTGATGTATCATAGTCCATCACCACCATAGTTTTACAACAGAATTTCAGCTTCTAAGCTTGAAGCATCTCCTCTTTCTCCTCCCTCAGGGTTTCAGCTCTTCTTTCTTTACTGACTTTGGTGTCTCTATGGTGTTTTCTTCACTTGCCTCCACCTTTCCTCTTCCTCTGGCTCAGGAGAGGATTGATGTCTGCGGCTTCATCTGTTCTGGAGGAAACTTACAGCACTAAAGGTTTACTCTCACCCGGCCCCACAGCTGGAATTCGCTTATCGCTGTTGGTCACATGATCTTTGCCGGGCAGGGAGCAGCAGCCCCAGATGAGCCCCGACTGCAGCAGGGGCTGCCCGCAGGGAGCAGGGGCTGCCCGCAGGGAGCAGGGGATGCCCTCACGGAGCAGGGGCTGCCCTCACGGAGCAGGGGCTGCCCGCACGGAGCAGGGGCTGCCCGCACGGAGCAGGGGATGCCCTCACGGAGCAGGGGCTGCCCTCACGGAGCAGGGGCTGCCCGCACGGAGTAGGGGCTGCCCGCACGGAGCAGGGGCTGCCCTCACGGAGCAGGGGCTGCCCTCACGGAGCAGGGGCTGCCCGCAGGGAGCAGGGGCTGCCCGCAGGGAGCAGGGGCTGCCCTCACGGAGCAGGGGCTGCCCGCACGGAGCAGGGGCTGCCCTCACGGAGCAGGGGCTGCCCTCACGGAGCAGGGGCTGCCCGCAGGGAGCAGGGGCTGCCCGCACGGAGCAGGGGCTGCCCTCACGGAGCAGGGGCTGCCCGCACGGAGCAGGGGCTGCCCGCACGGAGCAGGGGCTGCCCGCACGGAGCAGGGGCTGCCTTCACGGAGCAGGGCCGTGGGGGGCCGCAGGCGGAACAGGGCCGTGCCTCGGCCAACCCGGCTGGGCCGAGCAAGGCCCGGCCTGGCCCCGCTGGGCCGCCTGCAGGGCCCCCCACTACCTGTTCGAAAGCCAGAAGACAAGAGAGCTTTCCCGGGGTTGGTTCGTTCTTTAATGTGGATCACAGAGGCATGTCAAGCTGCTTAAGTGGCTTAAAAAGTTGCCAAAGTATTCAAACTAGCCAATTGATTGGTTCTGTCAGGTCATAGAGGAAGCTGTAAGCACCTCTTTGCAAGAGAATCACTTCCATGGCTGATGCCCTCTTTACTAAAAACCCAATCTATACTAAACCATGACTAAGTCTTATAATGTGTAGTATGTTTCTCTGATTATGCACAACTGGACATGCATGTTTTGACAACAGAATTCAATGCACTGTCTGGAGTATAGGCAGCAAACTGTTTGGATTTGCTTGATGTAGAAGAGGGAAATAGATAATGAGAGCATTCAGTTTGCTCTGTTAACTTTTTATGAAATTTCTACTTAATGTGATACTATTGTGGAACTAACTTTGGTTGGTTTGTTTTTAGATAAGAGAGAGAGAAGAGCGACGCAGACAAGAGAGAGAGGAGAAGGAGAAGTTAGAAGCAGAAATGAGGAATTACAATCCCTGGGGAAGAGGTGGTGGTGGTGCTCCTCTCAGAGATGCAGAAGGAAATCTTATAAGTATGTTTGTGAGAATTATGGGTTGTCTTTTCAAGGCTGATGTTTCCTTGCTCTCGTAAGGACTCTATTCAGCCATATTATTGCTTGTTTTGTAACACTGGTAGCCCTTGACAAATAAGACTTATTTGTTTCAAGGAGATGCACTCTAGGAGTAGTTATTATTTTGATTTCTGTAGAATCATTCAAAGAATACAATCCGAACAAAATGGGAAACACAGGATATGTCAACTGTAAGTGAAGACACAATGCAGTTGTAAAGGGAGAAGGAGGAAAACAAGCTGTCAGAATCATCTGCAATACAAATATGCTAAAGTCTGTTGTGAAGACTTTTATTTAAACATGTACTAGGAACAGGTTTAAAATTCTTTTTCATTTTAAAAATAATTTCTAGGCTTAGAAATCTCTACTTGTGATATGAAAAATGGAAGCATGTTTATATAAATATACAAAGCTAAGTGGAATATTTAGATTTCCCAAATTAACACTGCTGGTAAATGGCTATATAAAGAGCGCTCAGCAGTAATGGTTTTTAAGTCTTACTTTTTCCAAGTGCTGTTTTATACAAGATGGGAGCACTGAGCTGGAAGATAGCTATGATCGTGATCCAGGTTGTTCATCTGCCCTTCCAGTAAATCATGAAATACTTACTGGATAACAGTTTATGTATAAAAGTAATTAGTTTCAGTTGTATGATACCTGAGCAACATGTGCCAAAATTAGTAGTATATTTTGAGAGTAGTGAGTAAAGTTTAAATGCTTTTTAAAGATTTTGTGGCCAAATTACAAGTTTAGAAGCTTGTATTAAGGATCTAAGCTTCTGTTTATCCTCAGCCAAATAGAGGTGTTCATACTGCCTGACTTCAGGCTCTGTATTTATATGTTTGGCTTCTTCCTCTAGGCTTTAACAGTGGTGTGACTGGAAATGTAAAGGTCTCACACTGACCTGAGCTCTGCGTGTAACTGCGGAGAAGTTTATCTCTGTCTGTAAATGGGAAACCAAGAGAAAGAAGCTTCTTACCCTGTTTTCCTGGATTACATATGTAAAATACTTTTCCCACCATAGCTTGGCTGCATGATGGATAAGCTATGAGTCAAGTGTCGTGAAACAGAACATGCTTTCTGACGTCTCTTTTTTATGCAGTGTGACTTGTCCTTTTATCCTCTTAAAAATGTCTGTAAATAGCATTTGAGACTCTGATATATGCAAAGGCTGCTTTACAGAGAGGCATGTAATTTAAAGTTCTTGGAATCTGTGTGCTTAAATGGCTACAGTAATTAATAATTATCAGAAACACTATTTCAGAAGGTAATCTGAAAACTATGCAGTACTTTTTTGCTTTGAAATGAGCCTTCTAAGTGTAGTACAGTAACGCTTCAAAATGAGCTGAAATTAACATCTTTGATCAGGCACCATGTAAATTTTGATGAAAATGTTGGATAATGTTGCTTTGCTTACATATAGAAATCTGCACCTGGATTATTATTCAAGACATGAAGGCCAAAATATGCTTCAGTGCTTCAATTTCACTCATTTCCCTGAACAGTAATTAAGGAGAGATTCAGCACTTAAAATATCAATACTAAACTCAGAAGTATTTTACAGCTTTAGGGAGATAGAAAAAAGGGTGGTTTCTAAATATGTGCTTATCAACACAAACTTGTGAGTCAATTTTGTCTTTGAGTTCTTTATCTTTCCATTTAATAGCATTTTGAGGCAGGGGAGAAGGGAGGTTTGTTGTGAATAATCGTTCCTGACAAAAGAAAAGCAAGAAAATAAATCTTTTAATCTGTTAATTAATAGGACCTAATTATTAGTATTTCACCCTTAGCCTCTATATTCTTGCCTTTGCCTGAATTTTTTGTTCTCATGGCTGATATGCCCAGGAAAAGTGGAATCTGATCAAAACTCTCTGTGTTTTGGAGAATCTACAGTGAACATGCTTTTATGAGATTAAAACACTATAAACAGTTATTTCCCCTTTCCTTTAGCGGACTTGAATATCATGCACAAGCGAAATGAAGAGGTATATCATAATCCAGAGGCAAGACTATATGAAGATAAAAGGGGTATTGTTGACCTAACTTTGGCCTCCTCAAGACCTGAGAACTCAGAAGCATCTACAAATAAAATAGCAGGTTTTTAAGAATACTGTATTGCTCCTCTCACTATCCATAAGTCTTAGCGATCAAAATTCCATAGTTCTTTACCTCTTTCTGGCAGTCCTATGCTAGTGTTAGTGCTATCTGCCTGTGAAGTCAGTATCATGCTTCTTTCCCAAATTTCTTCATTGCTGTCACTGTGTGCTCTTAAAATCTTATCTGTCTTGTCAGTAATAACTAAAGCTGTTTTAGCCCTGAAGAGTCAAGATCAGCATATTAGTTTTCCAGATTTGGTGTTTTCTAATCCAATCTTCATACACGTTTGTCTTATTTTTAAATGACATAGTAAAAATACGGCTGTGTGGTAGGTAAGAATATGGAATAAAAGGAAATGGAAGGTCTTTAGGTGTATGATGTTAGAGGTTAAGGTGAAATTGGCACAGTAACTAGGTTAACAAGTTCTAAAAAGTTACAGGTAAATTGGGTACATATGGAGCCCTGTGCACTGCCTCCGAGTTTTAGGGATTTTGTTTTATTTTCATATTTTAAAACTAAGGCATCTTTATCTCCTTATGTTTTGTGAGACATCTGAATGAGAGCACTGTGTTACTCCAGACCTGTCCCTAGTTTAGGATGGGCAAAGGCCAGGATTAGTGATGATCTTCTCAACTCAGATTAGATGCTACTTTTCCTTCTCCTGGTTGAATTGTTGCACTTCTGAATAAAGAATTACATGGTATTTGGGGCATGAATCTATTTTGCGCTGTTGCAATTCAGCATCCTTACCACTGACTTTTGTTCCTTCTGTCCCACCTCTCTTTATCCCCAACAGAGTGTATATTTAACCATTCAGTAAGAAGTGAAACAGGAAGGCTGATAAAGTAATAATGTAAAACAGCCAAGAGCCCCCTGGTTAGCTCACTTACTTTGGATTAGGAGGTGGTGAACATCAGTGATGGGAACATTACAGTCTTGCACCTTGAATTTGATCAGCCACACAGTAGAGTGGTTTTGTGTATGTTTTGGTGGATTTGCTCGCTTGGTTTTGTGGGGTTTTTTTGTACACTGCCCTATTAAAAGAGGAACTTGCAGGATAGTAGCTGGTACACAGCAAGTGTTTTCCTTGATACTTTCCATAGTAACTTGCCTGTCTTGTACCCATGCCTTCTAAATGGTATATAAAACTTATTCTGCTTTTTTATATGGAAGTAACTCCATCATGAAAGAGCCACATGTAAATTCAGTTATATTTTGGAAGGATTCAAGCACTGCTTCCATGTAAGGAAAAATAATCTCAAAGTGTACTCCTTGGTATGCAAACACATGTTCCTAAGGCTAGGCTGTAGCAGTAAACATGTGCATTCCTCTGGGAATACTTTTATGTGTTATTTATGCTTTCATCTGACTTGGGTGTTACCTCACCATATAGGGAAATGTAATGTTTGTCTCAGCTCAGCGGAGCTATTGCTCTTGCACTTGCTTGAGGCACTGTCCTTCAGAGCAGACATGATATGAGTGAAGAACGTGCTGCATGAGCTGGAAAGTTAACACAACTTACTCTCCTTTACTTCCTTTCTTTTTCCTCTGCTTCTTGTAGGGATTCTGTTCTGCAAAACCTGCTCTGTGTGGTATCTGAATTAATCCTCCTGTCTAGAGCTTTGGGGTCTGTATGGTTATGTCATGGTTGTAACTCAGGGCTAAAGGAAACCTGACACTTCAAACTTCATAGTACAGAAAGCACTTTATACTGGCAGAATTCAGTTCTCTGACTGCTTAGAATTTTATTTGCCAGTCTGGGGCTTTGCTTTTTGTAGCATCCTTTGCTCTTTTGTGTAAATATTTTTTCTGTTAGGATGCTCTGTTTTTAAAGAGTGAATAAACCTAAGGAACAGAACTGTATGTTCTAAGTCAGAGGAATTGCCAGCAGTAAAGTTATGAGGCGTAAAGTATTTGCTATTCTAATTAACTTGTAGGTAAGGTTCTTACATACTAAGCTGCAAATTGGACAGTAGAATAGGTGACTTTAGTAGGTGTTGTTTTGTAGAAATACAACTTGCTTGGATGGTATTAAACAGTTAAAACCTGGCAATTATTCCAGGCAGACAATGTAAGAACTTTTAAGCCCAGCTATAGCATTGAGTTACGACCGTCATAAGCTTCCTTTTGAAACAAGTGTCTTGGATTCCCCCTTCTTCACTCTGGCTTGCTGTTATAAGTTCTGTTTGATTTTTATCTGTAACCTTTTCCCTCCCTTAGGTGTTACATTTACACAGGCCTCTCCTTTTGCTCGAGGTAATGTGTTTGGTGAACCTCCATCTCCAGAGCAGCTTAAGCGACAGGAATCCTACAAGAACTTCCTCCGTCTACAGGTGAATGCTCATGCCAGATATCATCTGGTGAAATAAATTGTAGAAAAAGGTTTACAATCAGAGTAAATAATCACTGCCAACCAAAGACCTTACTTGTGCTATCATAGCCAATTCTGTACACAAGAGGTGGACTAAAAGCTACATACTATTGAGTTTCTTAGATTTTGGCTTACATAATAGCATCACTTATACAAGCATTTCTTAATAGTTGGCTTGTTTAATCTAGACTCTGTCTTTTTTTTTGAAGTACAGCTCTCTAAATACAGTATTGAGTTCTGAAGCTGTACATATAGTACAGGTTTGCATACATAAATGACTGCAGAAGCAAAGATGTTTGCCCTTGGAAGTCTACATTATAAAAACGCACATTCATCAAAATGAAATGGTGATCAGTCATAGTGTAGTTATTTATTGATGGGTACATAAAACCTGATTGTTCTTCAACCAGCATATATCTTCTCTCCATAATACTTCACATTTAATCTTATACTGCATGACTTAAATATCAATGTAATTAAATACCATTATCAAGGAAATCAAAGATAATTTAAGAGACTACTAAAGTCATACAGTTAGTTTGATGTGGATCTGCTGAAAAGAAAAGATCAAGGTTTTTTTTCCATGCATAGGGCTGCCAAAAAGACTAAAGAATGGGCAGACCTTTTGCTTCACTAAGTCAGCACTTCATCTAATAATACTGTAATTGTGGAATGGAAAAAGTTAATTACCATATCTTTTTGGTTTCCCATCTTCCATTATTTGATCAGTGAATAAAAGTGTTACTGCAGCACATCTGGAATAGAGCAAGTGTTAGGAAATACTCTGGTTTTATTAGTAGTGTTTATAAGTAGTTTTCCTGTTGGGGGGTGGCTCCAATGGCCAAAAAGAAATAGTAAAATAGAATCTCATTTTAATGGAATCCTGCAGCTGAAATATAGGACAGGCTCTAGGATTCTTTCAGTCGCATCATACAGCTTTTGATCTTGCAAGTAATTACTGCAAAAATGGTGGTAAATGTTGTTAATCAGATTACAATTGACAGTTGAATACTTCTTTGTTTTATTTTTAAGATTGAAGAAAAGAGACGTAGGGAAGAAGCAGAGCGAGAAAAACTTAGAATGGAAGAAGAAAAAGAGGAAAAACGACTTGCAGAGCAGAGGATGAGAATTCAAAAAGCATATGAAGAGGAACTAGAGGAGAGAAGGAGAAAAGAGGAGGAGGTGTAGTATTTTGATACTTTGACTTCTTTCCATGCTAAACTAACCCTTTGTAATATTTGTTGTCTAGGATGGTAAGCTGAGAATTGTCCTGTGAATTGGTCTTTGCTCTTAAATGGGTCTGCAGGCAGAGGAGAGGTAGAAGATTGTCAGCATTAACTAGCACATTCTTCTCACTCTTTATGGTATACTACAATCTTGAAGTACTATTAATTCTTTAAAGAAAAAGTCTGTAGTTTTATAAATGACAGTGGTGCTCTCCTTTCTAAAAGAAATTGGTGGTGAGGCCAATAAAAAGCTTTGTCAAATTGGTGAATTAAAAAAATATCATCCCAGTTTTTTTCTTAAATTTAATTCGCATGGAACTATTTGTAAAATGTAACTGTACAGAAATATTTTGTAAAGCCTTTTTTTGAATTGCCAAGGAAATATCTTTGAGATAAGAATACTGCTTGTTTTGGAAGAATGCCAAACAAATCTAGTGAATACTTTCCATGAAGGTAAATTCAACCCTAAATCTATATCCATTGATTTAGTTCAAACCCCAAACTTTTATTTCTTGGGTTTGCATTTTAAAATAAATTTGCATAATTTAGACTATAATAAATAATTGTAGGAAGAGGACACAAGGACATCAGAGAAGGAGGAGTCTTTCAGTACCCTATGGGATTATGAAAGATGAGTTTAGGATGTAGGACTTGAAAATTTCTAAGACAGAATGTTTAGCTTATATTCTAAATTCTCCTTCCCTGGTATGAACAGATTAGTTGGATGAGCCTTGTCTTCTGGATACTAGAGCTGGTCTAGCAGAGAGTAAGGAGCTAACTGGTGTCACTGCTATTCACAGTCACAAGACTAAAACTGAGACCAGATGATAATTTCTTTGTGGTCTTGTGATAGTGTGGTGCATGTCTGCAGTATGTTTTGATTGAATCTGAATTTTTGGAAATGACTCCTACAGTTTAGCCTTAGCTGATGGCAGATCTGGGGTCAGAGACTGGTGTTTAAAGAAGTTATTAGGAATTCTGTTTAATGATGTTAGCAAAGCCAGGGCTGCTGATGTTTAATAGTTGAAGGAGATATATTTTAATTTGAATATTTGAAGTCAGACTAATGAAATATGCTTTTTTATTTCATACTACATCACTTTGATGTGTAATTTTAACTTCTCAAAGAAAAAGAAAAAACTTCAGTAATTGAGTCTTTTTTAATTATTAAGTATTAATTATGTTACAGAGAAGATTGAAAAATAAGGAAGTAATTCAATTAGATGAAGAAAGAAAAAAAGAGGCAGAAAAACAAAGAAAAGAAAAAGAAGAAAAGCAAGAGGAACAACTTAGACAATATTTTGAGAAAGAAAAGATGGAAGAGGAAAAGAAGATGGTATGTTTAAATGACTTTCTAAGATAACTTTTAAAAATAACTGGATTTTAAGGAAATCACATGATTTCTTAGACCTCTGCCTTCAGTGTTGTTCCCCTCTCAGTGTATCAAACTGCAGTATACTTCATGCACAAACAAGAACAGCTGATGGAAAAATCAGACATACTGCAGTAGAAATTTATCTTGTTGATCAAATTTGCATTAAAAAATAGTAAAAGCAAGATTAATCTGCACTCAATAGTTGATTTTTATATCTGCTATGAAATACTGTGACCTGCATTTGCTGAGGTGTAAATACAAATAAAATTGTTTACTAGAGGTCTGGTGGGACTGTTCATCTTGAACAATGGTGTTTTTGGCAATTTAATTATTTTCCTTTGACCTGGATGATGTAAGAATTCCATCACATAGAATTCTGATGGGCAAAATCTAAGTAAGTTATAAAACTGTCTCTTTCATAAAATTTCTACTAAATTTCTGTCATTTCTCTAAAATGGACTGATGGAAAGGAAGTGTCTAGAGGAAAAAGATACGTAACTGAAATATAAGTTAAGGAAAAAAGCACCACAGCATAGAAAAAAAGTATCAAAATTGCTATAGGTGGAAAACAAAAATCACATGAAATAATTTTTTGCAGTTGTTTTATGTGCTTAAGAACATTTTTTTCTGTCAAAAGGAAAACACTAACTAAACTTTCCCTGTCCAAAATAACACTTTATTCAGAAACTGCAGGAATGTAATTTCAGTCTTGGTTTCTTCCCTGCAGTTGTCACGACAAGCTTCACCCGTCATTCCTGCTCTTCAAAACAAATCAGTGAGGAGAGAAGAAAGGATTCCCGCTGCTGAGAGCCATCTATCTTACTATGCCCAAGTATGATATAGCAAACTTCTACTGGTTTATTTAAAACAATACAGTGTGTGAAATCATGCCAGATTTTTAAAGTTTGCCAGTTATTACTGGAATGCCATGGATAATGAGACAGTCTTTATATTAATCAGTCTTGTAGCTCTGAAATTGAAGGTTAGATTTTATTCCAAGTACTGAAAAATTTGTTTTGGTGGTGTGTTATTTTAATTTTTTTGCTGCATGCGCGTTTTCTGTAGGAATGAGTACCTCATTTTGGAGAGGACATACGCTGTCCAGACCCATACCAGGGGTCTCCAATGATCTCAAGATATAGGATGAGAAAGTTTACATATAACCTAGCAGCTCACCATGTTCACTCTCAGGCACGAAGTTTAATGTTGAATCGTAGCTACTGACATTGTGTAATCTTTATGTTTTTGAAGGTACAAGAAGATTATAACTAGTAATATGCTTTGCTTTCTTCTCTGCATCACTAATGAGTTACAGTAGTGGTTCTGAGACCACTCATTTGTTTACTTGATAATCTTCTCTGGTTTTTTTTTGGCTTTTTAAGGAAACTTCTAGAAGAGAGTAGATTAAATAATTGTTTATGATATTTGAATCTCAGGCTACACTTCTGTCTTTTTATTGAAAAAGTGTTTGTTTGTTTTTTACCAACTCTCTGTCTGAACTGTGCTAAACAATTTATAGTGCAGTTTCAGAGAATATTTTATGTCACACTTTAAAACTTATTAAAATCATTGCTTTCCCTAAATGTGAAGCATGCTCTGGAGGTAGGTCATTTTATTTCTTTAGCTGTACTTGTTACAGGTTTGTTTAGATTTCTGAATAGTGCATTATAGGTATTGTCACAGTGATTTGGATTACACATTTAAAGACCAGATTTAAAAAACCTTATGCATTCACAACCTGTAAGGTTACTGTTCTGTCTTCCAACTGTTAATGTAAATTGGATGTAAAGTAAGGAAATAAAATGTACTGTAATTCCTTCCTTTTACAAATCAACATTTCATGTTCATGATGATCACCAGGATCCTGCACAGCCGAGAGCTCCCTCTCCACCTGTCCCTGCTAGAAGGAATCAGTTGCGTTCATTAGGTGGGTATTTCCCGTTATTGCAAGCTCGCTTTCTATTGCAACAAAACCGTTCTCAGTCCCAGTTCTTTTCTTGCCTGCAAAAGAATAGTCTTTTGAAGTTTGCATTTCTATCTAGGTGTTTTCTCTCTCTTAGTACTATCAGTGTATTAACATGGTATGTCTGAAGTTTTAAGACAAAATAAAAATGCATTTATTATACGTCATCATAAGGAAATATTTTTTTGTAAAAACTCTGATAATGCAATAGTCTGCATGGGAAGTTCTGGATGTCTTGGAATAGTGACCAGAATATTGCAACATGGGAGAGTTTTGGATTGGCTGAGTTAGGGATTAGAGTGTAGAGCATTGCAGTCCTAACTCTTAAATTCAAGCTACCTTTGTTAATCTGCCTAATCCTCTCCTCATTCCTCGTAGCTTTCACTGGTGGTTCTGAAATTCAAATGTGCTGGAAGGATCTCCTTTGCTTTTTTTATATTAGTTATCCTGGCAATATGTGGGTGGAAAGCAGTAATTTTTCTGCTGATACTTTTTTTACAAGTATATAAGAAACAACACATGGAATGTAGCAGTAAATGATGTCCTACAAATGCTAGCCTGCAGCAGAAAGTACCTGGGGCCATTCTGGGGAGTTGTGGATTTTCCACTAAACGGAAAGCAGAGTGGTTCTTAATGCAGCCATTGGAAATTGACTCAGACCATCTTTGAGGAGAGAAATAAAGACAAAAACTTGTAAGACTTGCTTGCCTGGTAAGTTCTGGACACTAAAATCTAATAGTCAGGGAAAGATCTAATTATAAGTATGTTATTTGGAAAATGAGGAATTTCTTAAACTGGTTTAACATGTGGAGGAATGCTGTCCTGACCACAAAAAACCAGCGTAGACAGATAACCCTAACCCTATCCCACTTTTGAGTCAGGAAAAAAAATTACATTGAGTGCTTGCAGATACTACTTCAGTTCCTGTTATCTGAGAACTGTGTAGGCTTGCATATTTCAAAATAAGGCTATTTACTGGCAACACCCACTTGTATTCCATAGCCTTTAGTTTTTTAAGTATAGTGAAACATTTCCAGTGACATTTGTGTGTTTTCTGCTGTTCAGGGGTTCTGGTCCTTGTGCTGTCTCAAAATAAAAACTCTGATCTAATTTCTAGTATATGAAATGTTGCAATTCTTGTGTTTGTACACAATGTTAATTAAAACAATCCTTGTTTTAATTAACATTTCATTATATCTGTTTTTCCCTTTATTTTTTACTTATGTTTATAAGTAGGCAGCAACATTGCTCTGACACTCCTTATTTTTAAATTATTTGTGCTAAATTCCAGAGGAAAGGAAGAATGTGATAAATGAATTATCAGAGATGAGGAAACAGCTTCGAAGTGAGGAGAGGCGACTGCAGGAACAGTTACTAAATGTGTCCAGTCATGATTATGTTCCAATTACATGGTAGGAATTTAATCTTCTGTTTTAGAAGCTAGATTTTTCAGAGGAACTTAGAGTTACTTTGTATTATTAGCTAGTATTAGTTGGCCAATATACATGAGTGGAATGAAAATGTAAAGGTAGAACTGGTATATAAAATATTTTCTTTTTTTTTTTCTAATGTGTTTGGGTTTTTTCCAAGACTCTTGCTGAAATTTGTTGTAAGAATGGCTGTACTGGTGAGATAGGAAGTTGCAATGCTCTGTCTTGAAGAGTGGTCTAAAACAGATGTCTAAGGCAGAATTTTATCTCATTACTTTTTTTCCTAGGGCATAATTTGTGCCTGTAAACTGCAGTACTAGTATATAGAATATAGCTAGTATATAGCTGCCAAATATGCTCATGAATACCATACTGTTGTGGAAGTACTTTCTTTCCTAGTGAAAAATCATATTCTCTTTATTTAATAAATTTGGGTTGCTTCCAAAATGTATTAGTTGATCATACCAATTAGCTGGGAAAGACTCATCTAATTACCAGTCTTAGTTCCACTCTGTAAAGTATGAGGGTTTGTTTTATTTTAAGTAGGTTATCTCTTTTTATAACACAATATGCAGTGTTATTACTCTCAAATTTATTTTCCTGTTTTGATAGCTTTATTTAAAGATAAAAGATCTGAACTTTATCAATATTATATTTCCATCCAACTCATTAATATTATGGTGTTAAATTGCGTTCTGCTTGTTTGACAAACCTTTCAAGCTGGAGGAGAGAGAAGAATCCGAGGGACATATTTGAGATGGCCAGGCTTCGTCTGCAGGCTCCAGTTCAGCGACCTTCCTTAAAGGAGGCACAAGATCCCGTCAATATACAGAATATCTGGGAATTTAATGAACTTAAATACAAAGGCAGGTAGATCTTCTTATTACTGATAAAGAAGGATAGGGAAACATCTGTCCCTTTCATCCATCTTCCATTCCATGCAGGATTTAAAGACAAAACTAAAAATCAGGCTCTTCATGAACTACTGACCATGCAACACACTTTGTGGTCAGTACTTTGTGTGTGTGTGTGTGTGTGTATCTCTCTGTGGGGCTGCTCCTGCAGTTCCACAGAATTCTTGGCATCACAACGCTCCATCATCACTTGGTGCACTCACCTATCTTCTAGTCCCTGGGCTTAAGCTTGTTGTGCATTTGATATCATGGTGTTACTGAAAATAGATTGGACTTTTTTACCCACCAACAAATTATCTTTCTGTGTAACTTTCTGTTTCTTCTTTACCAGAAAATATATATTTTTAATATAGTAAAATAGTAAAATCTTTGCTAAGTTGCTCATCCTCTTGGTCATTGTCACTATTGTTTTTTAATGACTTTGTAGCTATTTCTTTAAAAATGCTTTTCAGAAATGTTGATTTAGGGAAAAAATGTAAATTTCATATTGTCTCGGTTTTGAAAGACAGGTGTCTGCTGCCAAGGCAGAGGCCCCCCTTGAAGTGGCAGATATAACCCCTTTTCCCTCCAAGTTATTATATTTTGAAATCAAGGGCCTTTAGGCAAAGATGTGGGAAATAGGAATAACAGTTCTTTACTCTATATATATATGTATATAACCAGTCAAACAAAAACAACAACAACTATGGCAGTAACAGCAATCACAAACCCAGTGCCAGCCTTCTCGGCTGTCGGGCCCTTTCCCCTCGGGTGCAGTTCCGCTCGCAGCCGGCAGGGGCGCTGGCGGCTCCCGGTGAGCAGGGCAGGTGCGATGGTTCCCCCGCGGCTGCAGGGGGCGCTCCGGAGCGAGCTCGGGAAACCCGCGGCTCTGGTGCCCTGGGATCCCGGGAAGGATGGAACAAAGGCTTCACAAACCCCTGGGCAGCTGATCCCGGGCTCTCAGGAACAGCAGGCTGGAACGGCAGGGACGAACGCAAATCCCGGGTGGCAGACGAGATGTATCCAGATGGATACGGAGGCCCAGGCAGGCAGGGCGAGCAGGGCTACAGCGTAGCGAAAGCTCGAAGCAGCAGCGGGGCAGGACAGCCACAGCTCGGTCTCCAGCAGGGCAGGGAAAGCGGCTTTTGGGGTCCCGGCGTTGCTTCCAGCAGGAAGAAAGAACGGCCAAAAAGAAAGCAGCAGCAGCTCCTTTCTCTGCAGCTTCTCTCTCCGGACGCTCAGAGCGAACTGCCCCCACACCCAGGTGTAGACAAAGGAGTAGCCAGGCCCGCCCCACTCCCCTTTTTGTCTTTCTTAAGTACAGCTATTTGTCCCCTAGCAACATGCATATGGGAGAAAATTCCTTTCACAGGAAAACCTAAGACTAAACTAAAACCCCAACATTATCCACCCCGAATTTTTTCCCATACTAACATGTTACATGAAACTTAACTTTTTTTAACCATATAAATCTATGCATTACCCAAATTATATACAAATATACATGCTGATACTGATACAAGTACAGAGCCATGGGTAGTTCACCCTAAAACAAGGTCCTCTTGAGGTAAGCATCGGGTCTCTCCATCCTTTTGCATCACCCACCAGGTGCAACCTGGTCCCTGAGCAAAAACAACCCCACGGATGGGTTTGTCTTTGCTCAAGGCAGACTTTACCCAAACAGTTTTTCCAAGCATACCTCTCATGTGCACCACTGGAACCTTATCTCCATCTGTTGTTTGTAGGGGTTCAGATTGGGCAGGGCCTGCTCGGCTGGTGGAACCTCGAGTGTTAACTAACCAGGTGGCTCTTGCTAAATGCATCTCCCAGTTTTTGAAAGTCCCCCCACCCAGTGCCTTCAAGGTGGTTTTAAGCAGTCCATTACACCGCTCAACCTTCCCAGCTGCTGGTGCATGGTAAGGGATGTGGTACACCCACTCTATGCCATGTTCTCTAGCCCAGGTGTTTATAAGGCTGTTCTTGAAATGAGTCCCATTGTCAGACTCGATTCTCTCAGGGGTGCCATGCCTCCAAAGGACTTGCTTTTCCAGGCCCAGGATGGTGTTCCGGGCAGTAGCATGAGGCACAGGGTAGGTCTCCAGCCACCCAGTGGTGGCTTCTACCATTGTGAGCACATAGCGCTTGCCTTGGCGGGTTTGAGGCAGTGTGATGTAATCAATCTGCCAGGCCTCCCCATACTTGTATTTGGACCATCGCCCGCCGTACCACAGGGGCTTCACCCGCTTGGCCTGCTTGATCGCAGCGCATGTCTCACAGTCATGGATAACCTGGGAGATACTGTCCATGGTTAGATCCACCCCTCGGTCTCGTGCCCACTTATAGGTGGCATCTCTGCCCTGATGACCTGAGGCATCATGGGCCCATCGAGCTAGGAACAGTTCTCCTTTATGTTGCCAATCCAAGTCTATCTGGGACACCTCTATTTTCGCAGCCTGATCTACCTGTTTGTTGTTACGATGTTCTTCATTAGCCCGGCTCTTGGGGATGTGAGCATCTACATGACGGACCTTCACGGATAGCTTCTCTACCCGAGTGGCAATGTCTTTCCACTCTTCAGCAGCCCAGATTGGTTTTCCTCTGCGCTGCCAGTTTGCCTTCTTCCACCTTTCCAGCCAACCCCACAGAGCATTGGCTACCATCCATGAATCGGTGTAGAGGTAGAGCTTTGGCCACTTCTCTCTTTCAGCTATGTCCAGAGCTAATTGGACAGCTTTGAGCTCAGCAAATTGGCTCGATCCACCTTCTCCTTCAGTAGCCTGTGCAACTTGTCATGTGGGGCTCCATACAGCGGCTTTCCATTTCCGGCTAGCGCCTACAATTCGGCAGGAACCATCAGTGAAGAGGGCGTATTGTCTTTCACTCTCTGGTAGCTCGTTATATGGTGGGGCTTCTTCGGCACGTGTCACCTGCTCCTCTTCTTCTTCAGAAGATAACCCAAAAGTCTCACCTTCTGGCCAGTTTGTAATTATTTCCAAGATCCCAGGGCGACTTGGGTTTCCAATTCGGGCGCGCTGCGTGATGAGGGCAATCCATTTGCTCCACGTAGCGTCGGTGGCGTGATGCGTGGAGGGAACCTTTCCTTTGAACATCCACCCCAGCACCGGTAGTCGGGGTGCCAGGAGGAGTTGTGCCTCAGTGCCGATTACTTCTGAGGCAGCCTGGACTCCTTCATAAGCTGCCAGGATTTCCTTCTCTGTGGGAGTGTAGTTGGCTTCAGATCCTCTGTAGCTTCGGCTCCAGAATCCCCGTGGTCGGCCCCGAGTCTCACCAGGCACCTTCTGCCAGAGGCTCCAGGACAGACCATTGTTCCCGGCTGCAGAGTAGAGCACGTTCTTCACCTCTGGTCCTGTCCTGACTGGGCCAAGGGCTACGGCGTGAGCAATTTCCTGTTTGATCTGGGCGAAGGCTTGCTGCTGTTCAGGGCCCCAGTGGAAATCATTCTTCTTGCGGGTAACCAGGTAGAGAGGACTCACGATCTGGCTGTACTCGGGAATGTGCATCCTCCAGAAACCTATAGCACCTAGGAAAGCTTGTGTTTCCTTCTTGTTGGTCGGCGGAGACATTGCTGTGATCTTATTGATGACCTCAGTGGGAATCTGACATCGTCCATCTTGCCACTTTACTCCCAGGAACTGGATCTCTCGGGCAGGTCCCTTGACCTTGCTCTTCTTGATGGCAAAACCAGCTTGCAGGAGAATTTGAATTATTCTCTCTCCTTTCTCAAACACTTCGGTTGCGGTGTTCCCCCACACAATGATGTCATCAATGTACTGCAGATGTTCTGGAGCCTCACTCTTTTCCAGTGCAGCCTGGATCAGTCCATGGCAGATGGTGGGACTGTGCTTCCACCCCTGGGGCAGTCGGTTCCAGGTGTACTGCACGCCCCTCCAGGTGAAGGCAAACTGAGGCCTGCACTCTGCTGCCAGAGGAATGGAGAAGAATGCATTGGCAATGTCAATAGTGGCGTACCACTTTGCTGCTTTGGACTCCAGCTCGTACTGGAGCTCCAACATGTCTGGCACGGCAGCGCTCAGCGGTGGAGTCACTTCATTCAGGGCACGATAGTCCACAGTCAATCTCCATTCCCCGTCAGACTTGCGCACAGGCCAGATGGGGCTGTTGAAGGGTGAGTGGGTCTTGCTGACCACCCCTTGACTCTCCAGCTCGCGGATCATCTTGTGGATGGGGATCACAGCATCTCGATTTGTCCGATACTGCCGGCGGTGCACTGTCGAGGTGGCAATTGGCACTCGTTGCTCTTCCACTTCCAGGAGCCCAACTGCAGAAGGATTCTCAGATAGTCCAGGCAGGGTGTTCAATTGCCTAATGCCCTCTGCCTCCACAGCAGCAATCCCAAATGCCCACCTGAGTCCTTTTGGGTCTTTGTAGTAGCCATTCCGGAGGAAGTCTATGCCCAGAATACACGGGGCCTCTGGGCCGGTCACAATCGGATGCTTTTGCCACTCCTTCCCAGTCAGGCTCACCTCAGCTTCCAAAAGGGTCAACTGCTGTGATCCCCCGGTCACCCCAGCGATGGATACAGGTTCTGCCCCTACATGTCCCGATGGCATTAAAGTACACTGTGCTCCAGTATCAACCAATGCATCATATTTTTGTGGCTCTGATGTGCCAGGCCATCGGATCCACACCGTCCAGAAAACTCGGTTCTCCCGTGCCTCTTCCTGGCTAGAGGCAGGGCCCCTCTAGCCCTGGTTATCATTCTTTCCCTGGGCGTACATGCTCGAGGTACCTTCAAGGGGATCCGACATATCATCCTCCCTTCTGTAATACCTGGCAGCTCGGTCACGGGAGGCTGAGGCTACCTTCACCTTAGCGGAACCCCCTCGGTTAGTGCCTCCCTCCTTGAGTTCACGCACCCGCGCTGCCAGGGCAGAGGTGGGTTTCCCATCCCACCTTCTCATGTCTTCCCCATGCTCACACAGGAAAAACCACAGCTCAGCTCGTGGGGTGTCCCCTCTCTCTCTAGCAGGGGGACGACGGGCTCTGACTTGGGGGCCTGTGACTCGCACTGGTGCCACACTGACCCTCCTCATCTCCTCCCTCATCTCCTCCCTCATCTCCTCCCTCATTTCCTTCCTCATCTCCTTCATCTCCTCTTTGAGGTCCTGGACCACAGCAGAGACATGAGCTTTCAGCGGGCCATTGATCATGCTGTCATAATGCCTGAGCCTGTTGGCAACAGAGCCCACTGTTTCTCGGGTATTGTCAGCATCAATCGTTGCAATGAAGGTGGTGTATTGCGATGGCCCTAGCCTTGCCAGGTTCCACATCATCTGTCCTGTGCACCTGACCTTATCGGGGTCATTATCATGTTGTCCATCCTTCCCAAAGAGTACCTCTAATATTGCCACCTCTCTTAGCTGTTGGATTCCTTGCTCGAGTGTCTTCCACTGCATTCTATGATGATACTCCTGCATTCTTTCTTTGTGAATGAACCTTGCTCTCACACTCATTAAGAGCCGCTCCCAGAGAGAGAGAGGCCCTGGCTCCCTCACAAATATCTGGTCCACACCTGGGTCCTGGGTCAACGATCCCAGATACCTTGCCTCACCACTATCCAGTTGCACACTTGTGCCCATAAGGTCCCAAACCCGAAGCAGCCAGGTGGTATAAGGCTCACGCCCCCTTCGCACAATGTCGTTTCGCATAGCACGGAGACTGTCGTGCGACAGGGACTCAGTGATGATTTCTGGCTCTGGCTCTCCTGCTGGTTGTGAGGGCCCTGGTTGCCCATCATCATTAACTGGTCGTACTGATTTGGTCTTATACTTCCTCCTTTGCACAGGGGCGACCGCTCCTGGCTGTGGTTGTCCTTGTGGTTCAGCTGAAGCCTGGACGGTTGTAACATCCGTGGGTTCCACTGCTGCACCATCGGACTCACCCTCTTTGGGGCAGGGAGAGGGTTTTTCACTAGCTGAGGAGGTGTATTCCCTTAGCAATTGGCATATCTCCTGGTGCACCTGACCCATCTCCTGGCATATCCCCTGGCGCACCTGACCCATCTCTTGGCACATCTCCTGCATCCCTTTTGCCAGTACCCCCACCCAGTTTGGGTAGTCCATTTCTGAGGTGGACTGTTGGGCAGTATCAGTCTGTGGGGCGGGATCTCTAGTGTCTGGGGCTGTGGCAGGCTCTGGCTCTGGGGTAGGATCTCTAGTGTCTGGGGCCGTGTCAGGCTCTGGGGCAGAATCAGGCTCTGGGGTAGGAACTCTACTCTCTGGGGCCATGTCAGGTTCTGGGGCAGGATCTCTAGTCTCTGGGGCTGGTGTCCGGGTAGATATCCAAGCCAATCTCAACTTATCCTTGAATGCTAAATAGAGTAGGCCTATCAGCAGCAGATGGTTAGTATTGAGAGGGAATTTAAACCCTTTGAAAATTGATGAGGTGGGCCCAAAGAACTGGTTGAGGGGTTGGGAGAAAACTTCCCCTGGTGTCATTTCCTCACAGAAGGTACCATTGTTAACATAACCCCAAAAACATGTGCTCAGTGTGTGATAGCTGTTTATCCATGTGCCCACATTCCGGAGGAAGTTAAAAACCCATGAATTCCTCACCTTCTCGACCCATAACGCAAGCTGGATAACAGCAATGGTAGCCTTAGTCAGAGGACCCATATTCAAGTAAGGAGCTACAAAGGGGAAGAATATAGCCACGGCCACATGCCACCCGAACCAGGGCGAGCAGGGCTACAGCGTAGCGAAAGCTCGAAGCAGCAGCGGGGCAGGACAGCCACAGCTCGGTCTCCAGCAGGGCAGGGAAAGCGGCTTTTGGGGTCCCGGCGTTGCTTCCAGCAGGAAGAAAGAACGGCCAAAAAGAAAGAAGCAGCAGCTCCTTTCTCTGCAGCTTCTCTCTCCGGACGCTCAGAGCGAACTGACCCCACACCCAGGTGTAGACAAAGGAGTAGCCAGGCCTGCCCCACTCCCCTTTTTGTCTTTCTTAAGTACAGCTATTTGTCCCCTAGCAACATGCATATGGGAGAAAATTCCTTTAACAGGAAAACCTAAGACTAAACTAAAACCCCAACACATATCTTTGCTCTAGATCCTGAAACACGTATGGGCTTGAGGCACATGTATCCTGATCCTCCAAAAGATGACCAGACTCTAGAGATTCAACAGCAGGCACTGTTGAGGGAGCAACAGAAGAAACTTGACAGAATGAGAATGAGGAGAGAAACAGAAGGTAAGGAATGAATGTTCTGAGATAAACAAAAATCCTTGAAACAATGTGTTTTGTATTTGATAAGAATTAAAACCCGCTAGCTCTAGTTTTACTTCTTTCAAGTGCACTGTCAGCACTGCAGTACAAAACAGTAAAACACCAGAATACTGAAATTCTATCATAATGTAAGCATGAAAAAATCGAGTGTTTGGAGGAGCTTTTGTGGTTTTGGACTTAGTTTTGAGATTTTGTTCAGTATGTGTTTTGTTCAGTATCCTGTTGAGTGTTAAAGATGATTCCTGTTCTATCTTGGACAGATGTGCTGGTGTTCAAGCAATGTGTGCGATGCTGCTTATGGATAATAGAACATCACAGTTGCAAATAAGCATATCTATACCATGTTCTGTGTTAATTATATGGTTGTGACTATAATTTAATGTCTAAATGGAATGTATAGGGTTGACTTCAGTGTTCCTCTTCATGAGATTGACTGAAATGCTGAAAAATAATGCACCGGCTTCAGCTGAGATCTCTCTGGGGCTTGGTTCTGGTTTTCTGCCATTAGAATATTTTTGAACAGACCAGTCTGAGAAAGTTTTCATTTAATGTTTTCTGCAGAGAAACCTCCACCATCTAGAAAGCAAATTTGCCCTTCCCATTAATTTCAAGCATAAGCAGTCATTTAGACTTCTGCTAATGGATAATGTAGGCTCATGATGACGTCCAAGGAAAGGCCTCTTCAGGGTAACTTAGATTAATTGATAGACAGACAGCTGATTTTTATAAGTATTTTCTACTGGATGCTTGAACTTCTAGAGGATGCTTGAACAGCTTTTCCTCTTTCTCTCTCCTACTGCTTTACAATATCATTTAACTTTATAGTCTGTCACTGAGTACTGAGCAAGAGAATTAGTTGCCATCTCTCTGTTTCCAGTTTATTTTCCTCAGAGACAAGTTCATCATATTCTGAAAATAGAGGAGTGGTTTTAGTGTCTGATTTAAGGCAGAAAGAAAGATGAATTAAAGCAGTATTATGTACTTTTGTTCTGTGGGTGAAATAATGTGTTACGGGCTGCTGTGGCAAAGGGATACCTTTTTTCCCACTCTGTGTGTAAGTGTTCTTTGTCTTACATGCTTTTCATACAGTTTTCCCTCTGATACGTTTGTTTTTCTCTTTATGTGAAAGAGGAGTATGTTGGCTGTTAATAGAACTATAAACTGAGAAATCAGTGTTTTAAATGTCCCAAGTTTTTAAGTGCTAGCTGTGTCCCTATAAATGAGGCAGTCTTTTACAGACTTTTGGATGACTATTATTCTGGGGGATGGGAGGGAAAGCCCCAAGGGCAGGTTTGATGTTGCTGTGCTGCAGTGCTGGGTGCTGCTGGGTGCTGGAGTAGTGTCAGGAATGGGCTGGGTGTCAGCCCAGCAGGACTGACAGCCCATGTGCTCTGATGCTGGACACAAGGTCAGCTACACACTGAGTAAGGTTATGTTTCTTGCATTTCTGCCTCAAAAACAATCTAATTAAATAATTTATTTGAAAACTTAAACTAAATAAGAAAAGTAACTTCAGTTCTGCTTCTTTGCATTTCCAGCACGCATTCGGTCATTGTTAGCTTAACTTTCAGGATGGTTCTCTGTGCTCTTCAGAACGGAGTTTTTTATCCCTAGATAAAAGCATATATATTCTTATCACTTTCCTCTGTGAAATGATCTCTGTCTAGTTCAGCCTCTCTTTGAAAGCTGGAAGTGGGGTGCGCTCAGCATGTTGAATGTGCATTTACTCTTGGGGCTTTCTGCAGTCCCTCTTGTGGTTGTTACTCCCTGCCAGGAGCCAAAAAACAGATTAGAAATAATACACTACAGATTACTGTTTGATTTCTCTGATTCTACTTAGATTTACATAAGGAAACTGGAATAATTGTTGTGTTCAAATGTTTTAAAAACTCATTAATTCATTACAATTTATGAATATTTAAAGATGTAATGCATACTGGTCTATTTTTGCAACAATAAGCTGATAAAATATGTTTTGTTATTAGCTGTTTTTATGTCAACCCTGTTGTTTTGTCTCTTGTCTATGTAGCTTTTGTTGATCAAGATGATTCTGCTTTGGACAGCTACCCACAAACCATGGGCCTGGTAAGAATAAAAGTTTTTTTATTATATTAATTTTTCAAGTGTGAGAAATATTGTGTCTTTCACTGATTTGGAGAAATAAATGACACTTAACAAGGCAGCAAGCTTATTTACTTCTTTTTCTTGTCCACACAAGCGACAGCTTCTTTAAACTTGACATACAAGTTGCTTATCTTTGTATACAGAGATGGCCTGATTTTTTAACTCTCTTCGTTTTATATTCATTGGTACTTATTTTATATTCATATGTTAAATTGCTGCTAGGTTTAAGTGATGCACTTAGCAGTCAAGAATTGAATCTGTTCTCAGATGGGACATTTATTTTCTGACTCAGTGAAAGAGCAAAATAAAGTGCTATCAAATTAGAATTCTGCACTAACCCAAAATACTGAATAACAGAGTTCAATTGTGTTTCATGGTAGTGTGATGAAAAACAGGAGACTGTGCAACAGCAAAGACATTACAGGATAATACTGTAACTAAATGCAGAAATGAAACAGTATTTATTTAAAAAAAAAATCACATTTATGCACTTCATAGTTGTAATTTAATGCCTGAAATTCTCATTCAGAGCAATGCTTTACAGTAAAAGATTTGTTTTCTCTTATTCCGTTTCCTCTGATAGTTTCTACTGCTTTGATTTTAGAGTGGTTTTAAACATAAATTATTCCACAGTAGGATTTCTGTAACAAATGGTTGCAACTATGCAGTGAACTTCGAGTATTGGTCTTAGTGCTTGATATTGTGATGTAGAAATTTGTTATTTTAATGCTTTAATGTCAAAGATTGTATGTGGTGGGATAACTGAAACATAAGGAATCATTCTTCATTTGATCAATACTTCATACAAACCTTAAGTGCAAAGCTCACTTCAAGCACTGACTGTTCTGAACCTCCTGCAGAGTGACAAGGATCAATTTCTTGATGGAAATGTCTGTGTTACACAAATCACTACAACAGATGCCATGTCTAGGCAATTTCAGCGACTGGGACGTCTACAGAAAAATAAAAAAAAATCCCTACTGCTTAAAAAGAGTATGAGTTATTTAAAAATGTGTTGGGTTTTTAGAACCACAGAGTCAGGGATAGTAGAATATTAACACTGTAGAGCTGCTCTTTACTTTGCAAAAGTTTGGCAATTAATTTACGTTAATTATAATTTGGCCCCAGAAATATATAGAGGCCTCTGAATTTCCATTTTTTCTGTTTCACTTTTGTAGTTCAGAAGTGAATCTAATGAATTCCAGAAAAATTCGCTGTTGGAATCGGATAGTGCTTTTATTGGTGAGTTTATACCTCCCCTTATTAACCATGTTGTGAGTGCACAGACACATGGTTTAGTCTAATGCTGTGTCTCTAAAATGATTATTACTGTTTTAAAAGTTGCAGTGGTTGTAGCTATGGTGACTTGTTTGAAGTATTAGGAAGTTATGTCTCCAAATTCAAATGAAATTTTACTGCAATAAATCGGTGTAGATCATACCTGAATTTAATGATGCTGCTCAGTTGCCCTTTACCACCTTACATCTTTTCATGAGAAAGCATCTTTCTCTGCTCTTCATGCTTCTTCTGGGATGTTAATCTTGTTAAGGGGCTTTTTTTGCCATCTTCCCAGCTTTGGATAAGGAAAAGCTAATGATTATTCAGGAAATGTGTTACAATGGTAGCACAGGCAATGCTTTTCTATTGTTCTGCTGCAAATAATATAATTTATTGGCAATCACAGCTTACAATTGCAATCTGTCCACAGTGAAATGTACAAGTCTTAGACAGTCAGCGATTCTTTTCATGGTTATTCTTTTGATTTACAAGCATGCTTGATTTTAAGTATGATTATATGGGTATAAAATAGCAATTCATTCTAAATTAGTCACTTTTCTAGTGTTCACATATTATTTCATTTCACTTGCAACATCATACTTACAGATGTTGTCACTTATTCATCATCTGAAGTCAATGATTTTTAGTTTTCTAAAGATTTTTGTTATGGACTGCCTCATGTAATGTCTCTTTATTCAACCTTTATATGCATGGATATAAAAGTGCTGTTTTATTTCCAGTCACTCGAAATAACAAGGCTAGAAAAACCCAACCAGCTCGGGCCTCTACATGTTATTTTCCATTAGCAGGCATTGCTGAATGTATATTGAAATTTCTTTCAGTGATCTATGGGAAATCATCTTGCAAGGTTTTTATTCTGTGCTGTAGGGGAGATGCAGTAGAGTCCTGCAGGTACTTTTAAATGAAACAATGTTTCTATAAACTGATGAGTGTTATCTCTGGATTTGGTTAAAAGCAGAATTTTCCATTTGAAATGTATTCAAGCCTATTCTGTTAACGTGCAAGTCCTGGAGTACAGGATAGAACCTGGCATGTGGAAGAGCACAGGTGGTGCTTTCAGCCTTGTTCAGTGCACTTGGTTCTCTCTGTAGTCTGCAATACCTTCCTTTTCAGGTTAGGGATTACTGTGTAGTAGTACAGCCCAATGGTGAAAGGATGCCTCAGGAGAGCCCATCAGTCTAGGATGGGGCCAAATCTGCCACCTCAGCCAGGACAGGCTCATGGAGAGGAACACAAGATGCAGGCAGACATGCAGGACTCTTCCAGCTTCCAGTGACCTGCAGCTGGTTGCATTTCATGAGTCTTGCTAAGCTGGGCCTTTCATAGGTTGTCTTTCGTGAATGGGAATCAGCATTTTTGAATCTCTGTTTACCATCAGCTGTATTGTGTGGATAAATATCCAACCTGTGCCTTCTGTGAACTGTGTCCTTTCATCTGCTCTGAGTCTGCCAACTCTGTAATGGGGTGCTCTTGGTTTTATTCACCACTTTCATGAGGTTCAGGATATTTATAGTTCTCTCACCCTTTTCCTTCTTCTCCCCATCCAGCTGGTACTTGCAGTTTAGTGAGGTGTTGCAGTTAACCTAGCATATTATTTATTCCCCCCCACTTTTTTTCCCTTCCCCCCCCCCCAGATCATTTATGACTGGTGAAAACCATGTTCTTCAATAGTGAGCTGTATGCATTACCTAAAAATGTGTTATCCTTTGCATTAGTTGGGCTTTATAAATCGCTACTAACATTCTGGATATGCATCTGGTGACTTCCGTCCCTGAAGTGAGAATTAAAAACTGTCATTATCTGTGGGCTGCCTTCTCTGTGAGTTGTGCTGCTTACATTGTCTGAAGGTCTTTTGTGAAATACAGGGGATGTATTTTAACAGTGTGTGCCATTTCCTAAGAAGAGTGTAACACTACCCTCTGTTTTGGTTGAGGTTTTTTTGACATGGGTTTGAAATCCAACTCAATTTTGGCATCTATTATGTCAGCATTACAAATGAATTAATCTCCTAGGGCTCAGAAATTTGAGGCAGTTAGAAATAAAGTGGTTTATCAGTTTCTTTTTTCCCTTTTTTTGCCTCACTGAAAACCTTAGAATCCATTAGTGTTAATGCAGTGATTTGAAAGCATCTCTGTGCAGCAGGATGTGAATGATAGATGCTTACAGGAAAAAGGTAGCATCTGATACTGATGATACACTAATGGTACAAATAAATTCTTAAGCTTGTTCTTTGTTGTGACAAATTCACACTGTTAAACCATGTTCTATATTCCAAGTAATAGCACTATTTTGAATCTAGTGAAGTTCAGCTGGTCTTGTAGCTGGAATTCTGATGCATGAATTGTTAGCATTACACCATTTTAAAATTATGCTTTGATTTTTTTTACTTAAAACATTTGTGATAAGAGCATGAGTACCTTTGGTGAAACTGGGGAGAGAAGAGACAAGAAGAGAATAAAAAATGTATTTTTAGGGAAAAAAACAACTGACAATATAAAAGAATTTTTTAAAATATCTTTTTGTTAATCTGAACTTGTTTGATATCAATCAAATTTATTTTTCAAACCTAAGTATCAATTTTCAACCAACATAACTGTTTAATTGTTTAATTGTTACATTTAGAATTTACACACATTTATTTTAATTTTTTTTTTTTTTTTACTTTATGTGATATACTGGACTAAGCACTTTTCCAAAATGTGACTTCATTGTCACAAAGAGTAGTTGGTGGTAACGGATTCTGTAGGGGTTTTGTTGAGCAGAGTCCTTCCTTTTCCTGGGAGTCTCTGTTCTGAAGATGCCAGAGGGACAGCAGTAGGAAGCACAGCCCACTGTCTGCACCAAGCAGCAGAAAAGCCATGAACCAGCCCCAGGCAGTGGTTACTGGTCCTGGAGGGGGAAAAAAAAAAAGTACCTGTTTGATAGAGTTTCCAGAGTCAGCTAAAGAAGAATAAATAGACAAGTGTGAAGCAGAGACGTGACCTTAGGGTCCATGTATATTATAAAAATAGATTAAACCCTCCCGCTGTAATGTGATAAAGTATGATCAAAAAGTGTAGTTATTTATTTTTGTATTAACAGATTCTAACATTTTATTTCATGAAAAGGCTGAGATACAACCAAGGATGTGTGGTTAATGCATAGATTTTGTGTTATCATATTCCAGGTAACATTGTCAGTCCATGTAATGTTATTATATATTCCATGTAACATATTTACAAACATAATTTGCTACATGATTGTATCGCTTTATGACACTGATTTTCCAAGTGTTCTCTCTTTCAAGCAGAGGTACTGTGCTCATTTGAGTACTCATTTTCTTTAAAGGTCTAGGCATAAACAAGATCTGTAATGAATACTTTCCTCTGATTCCTGTGATGGAGTCAAGTACAATGTATTGGCTTCTTTCAAAACATAAACGGGTTTGAGCACTCTCTGGTATTTTGATTTCTTTGAAAATTATTTCACCTGTTTTTCCAGGTGCTAATGGGGAAACGTTTTCTGCCTTAGAAGTTAATTTATTACCACAGCATCCATCTTCTGCAAGGGAGAGGAGACGACTAAAGCAGAGAGCTTTGGAGAGTGCTGTACGTATGAGAACTGACAGAAATAATGTCAGACTTCCTGTGGTTCCTCAGTGACTCCATGTTATGGCTCCTGAGAGAGTACATGTGTAGCTATTTGCCCTTTTGAAAAGGATGCTGTTTAACTGAAGGATTTGTGCATTTTTGGATTCCCTACAGGAGGAAGTTCCACCAGGCCAGACACCGTTGCTGCAGCCTGACAGCTTCTCTTTGCACTCAAACTTCAGCCTTGACATTGATCAGGTGAAAGGCAAGAATGAGGAGCGATTGCACAGACTGACTGAGCCCCAGCAGAAATCTCCTTCCTTAGGTATGCTCCCTGTAGCAGAGATGATGTAGTGAACATCAAGTAATTACAATAATTAAAGGAGCAAATAGTAATAGGCTTCATGTAGCAGAACAGCAAGCAAGCAGATCAAACACAGGCGTTATTTATAGAGCTCTGTAGCTGGTACAAAGGCTTCCCCAGCACACCTCAACACAGCTCCTTTAGAGTAAGTTTAGAGCAGGAGAGTAGGAGAAGATTCTCATATTCCTGTCTGATCAGCCACTCATACTTGTCCTGCCTGCACCACTGCAGTGTGTGACTGTGGGCAGCAGCATGGGGATATCCAGCTGCACAGCTGAACTGGCAATGGGAAGAAATGAAACGCCCAAGTGATGAATGATGATGAGGTGCCTGTGTGAGCTTATTGGCATTCCTGGGAATCAGATGTCTGTGGTCCAGCCAGCATGAAGATATGCCAGAGAATTGTGTATGATGAAGTACTTCAGTTTCTAGTTAATTTGATTTTCTAGTGGTTTGTTAATATTAATGATCATTCAGTATTTGAGTATGTGAGTATTTGAGTATCTCTTTCACTGCACACACACTTGAATTCATTCCATGTTTCTTACATCAGGCGCTGGGAGCTGTCTTGGAGCATCTCCAAATGCTGGCTGCCTGATCTAGACCCCTGTTGTGTGTGAAGTACCAGTCATGGCAACCATTAATGGCCTCTAATTTCTCACATGGATTGTGACCCAGTTCATACACTTTGTGCTAATGATTCTTTCATACAAGTCTGAATACAAGTCTGAAGTCTCCCTTTTTTTGGAGGTAGTTGCTATGCTGTCTAGGCAATTACAGTATCAGTATCCTTTTTATAAACTTAATGAGAGTACAGATGCTGGCAGTATTTTTGATTCTGTTGCTATGGGCACTCTTACAAGCACTTCATCCTTGTTTTTTTTTTTTGTTTTAACCATCTCACTGTGGTTTTAAGTCACTAAAAAAAAACCCTACTCATACTATTTTCTTCTATAATCTAAATAAACTCTTTACTAATTTTACTCTACCCAGATATTTTTGCTGAACTACTTTTACTTCTGTATCCTTGTTTTATCTCACCTCTTTTAGAATTCCACCTATCATATGCACTACACTTTTTATTTTGCTTTCCTTCTGTTTGTCACAGTCGCCAGAGTTTCAGCCTTTAGATAAATATAATTTTGATCTGTGTGTATATATACACACACACACACACACACACACATATATATATATTTATATTTATGTCTGTATGTAGCTTGTTCTCTGGAGCACATGGGGATCCATCACTCATGGTTAGCATTTGTGCCTCTTGGAAAGGGAGCAAGAGATCCTCTCGCTCAGCTGTGGTCGTTCAGGCTGCACTGCTGCCTGCCCTCCTGTTCTTGTGCTCAGGGATGTTACAGAAAAAATGAGTGAAGCCAAGTTTTTTCAAAGAACCCTGGTGGCATCCTCTTGCTTTCCGAGCAGCCAGGACTGTAATTTCTCCTCTGCCCTCAAAGACACTGCTGAGAGAAAACAAATCTCTCAAATATATAACCAAGGAACCTGGTTATCTTCCCTTGAAATGACGAGAGATGGCAGTTCACAGGCTTTGATAAATTCTAAGAGCTGATCCGGTTCAATAAGGAGGCTCTGTCTGCAGCAGTTCACTTTCTCCTGTGGGGCTGATGTGGGAATCCTAAAGGCGTCCTAGTATTGTTTTCTTAATTGGAAAATTAGAAAAAAGGAGCCAGGCTTTCTCCATTTTCACCATCCAGATGAATTCCTATCAGTGTAGACTTGGTGAATATTTGGGTGATGGAGTCTCTGCAAGCCTGAGATGCCTTCTCTGTCAGGCAAGGTATGTGTGTTCCTAAGGGCATAAACAAGAGCAGGCTCATATACAGAAGAGGGAATGCTCAGAGATTTGGGCACACAGGATGTGCTGCCATTGGTGTTTTGCAGGAATCCAGATACCATTCAATTTCCTAACCAGGATTTCACGCTAAGGAGAAGTTCTCCTTACACCCAGCCTCCACATGCAGACTGAATTATCAAGAGTCTTGATATGTGTCCCAATTAAGGACAGTTTTTTATGGCATGTGCAAAGTGTTGAAATTCACAATGAAGTTGTGCAGTGCAGCTGATCTGCTGTGCTTTCTAAAAGCAGCACCAAGTGAGTCTGATCCAGTGATGTGCACTGTGATCTTACCTCTGGTAGAAGAGTTGATCTTACCTCTGCCATCTTCAAGATCTAAAGGCTTTGCTTTAAAGGCAGAAGTAGTTAAGTGTGGGGAAATGCAGCCCTCCGGCCTGGACATTCACTATTTGTCTCTAAACAACCTTATTTTTACTGTTGCTAAATATAATCTCTTAAAGCAGCAAAGAGAAAATTTTGTTTAGGTATGACTTTTCCTGCTGTGGCTGTTAACCCCACTATAACCTATGTCTTCAAAAAACTGTGGGCTCCAACCCCCAGGAGAGTTCATCTGACCCAGGATTGAGGAGACAAAGAGGTTCACTCTGCCAGCTTCCGGCACAGGAGATGACAGGCCCTAGAGAGAGGGAGGTCTGCTCTCACTTCTAGTGTTACAGACAAGTTTTAACCAGACTGGGAAGGCTTGGAGGATGATCAGATCACTGTCTGTATTATGTGACAGAACTAGTGATTCGTGCCAAGTTCTTTTGGAACAAAAAGTATTTGGCATTTTGTTTTAGAACCTGCAATCCCACCTAACACACAAAGAGGAAAACGGAGCCCTTGCTCCCAGTGTATTTGGGGCTGTGCATTTCCTGTTCTTCCCTTCACCCCTGCACACCTGGCTGCTGCTCCTCCAGGCCTTGGGCTCTCACACCCATGGTCAGAACATCAACTTTCAGTTTTTAATGAGAATCGTCAGAGAACCTTTGGTTTAAGTTCTCATTTTTAAAAAGTCATCATTTTCCAGAATAAACCCCTGAAATCTGTAAAAATCATCCAAATACTTAAATCACATGATATTTATCAATTGCTTAGGTGAATTATTTTATCACTAAAGAATATACAATTCTGTTTTGCTTGAATTAGGATGTTTCTGCAAAAATGTTGATTTTTTTTTCCTAATCCAGAGTCTTTAAATATTTTTCTGCCCACCCTAAATACCAAGAAACCAGAACCTCCTCATTGACGTGACTCAGTTTTAAGAGGAAAACATTGCAATTTTCAATCATTATAGCTAGAGGGGAATTGCACAATTTTGGTTTAAGTATGTAAAAAGTAAATGTTGTAAAGCCTGGAAATGAACAGCACAGAGGAACTTACACCTTTATACCCCTTCATTTATAGTAAAAATGTATGTTGTTTGATAATCCACACTAAGAACTACTTGTTTAAGGTATTATGTGTATGTACAAGTAATAGTAGAGGTACAGAGTGATAATGACCCCAAGTTCAAAGGCAAGGCAGTTCTGGTTTTTATTTGCTGGGGTTTGTTTTGTAGCTGGAAGATCCCAACTTAGCCAGTTTCAGCATGAGACTGCATTGAGGTTTTGAGCTGTAGCTGGGCTGTGATGCACAGGCTCACCTGCATTTGCACTGTTAAACCAAGTTAAAACAATTCTTCCTCAGTAGGAGACTGTCTATACAAGTGTTCAGCCAGGCCCCTGTAATTGAATGGCTTTATTTTTACATGCATTTTAATGCATATATGCATGGCCAGATTTGACTAAATGGAAACTTTTTGGAAAGCAAGAACCCTCTGCTGAGTCCACCCACCTTTGCCTGTATCCTTATCCCTTGCTGAGCTGGTGGTGGGGAGCTGTTGGGGCCCAGTTCCCAGAACAGCAGCAACCGTGTGCTAAGTAGAAACAAATGTCATTTAAAAGTGTAATTGATGCATTCACTGCAGCCAAGCCTGGCCAGTGCTGTGATGGGAAGAGCTTCTGTCCCCTCTCACAGGAGCGTTGCTCTCCTCCTCTCTCAGGTGATGACAGTTCCTTGGGGGACGTGGACGACCTTTTGAAGCGCCCTCAGTCCCACGCCGGCAGACGCTCCAGCTCCACTGACACCGAGGCCACAGAGCCCTGGCTGCGACCGGGAACGTCGGCCACGCTCCGGAGATTCCTGGTGGAGCAGCCGGGCTCAGCAAAGCTCTCCCCGGAGAACGCGCTCCCACTGGGCTGGCAGGGCCTCTCCACCGCGCACGGCTGACACAGCCCAGGAACCGCCGCGGCCGAGGAGGCAGCGCCCAGCACCGCTGCACCTGCCAGAATCCTGCAGGGAGAGTTCTCCTCCGTGTACAGAGTGTGGAGCTGTGTGTGCAATTTAAAATAGCAATAATAAAGGATCAGACACTGCAGTGGAACGGAGATGTAGCACAGGGATGTTTTCTATTCCGTGACGTGGGAAATGGAGGAATAGCTTGGCTGCTTTTGCACTTTTTATACAACTTAAGTTTCAGCCTCAGAAACAGAGTGTGGTGTGTGTGTGAATTTGATATTAAATCAAAGATGTTTTTTAGCTTTATAGTCAAAGTCCAAAACTGTCTGGTATTAGCATAGCCCAACAGCAGAAGGGCATTAGGTTTTTATCCAAAGAGTGAATAACTTGAAGAAGGATACTTACTTTTCATACAGGATAAATGCTATCCTGCATGAAAAGTGCAGCTAACACTTTCATGGGGAAAAAAAATACTATTAGCAATGTGTCTTACATTCCCTAACTTGTCATGTGATGAAAATACAGATATTGTTGCATATATTTATGTTTCTGATTGAAGAGTTAATAAAGTATTTTGTTACTAAAATTATTTTTGTTACAAAAACTGTGAAAGCCGACTTCAATTTTCTTATTATTTGCTTCAGCTTTCATTTACTCATGAACAAACTGTTAAGGCTGTCTGCAAACAAACAAAAACACATGGAAAATCTGTTGATTAAGAGTACAGAGCTTTAGCAAGGACATGTAGATGGAAGCAAGATTTTAGGAGTGCAGTGAACTAGATGACCAAGGTGAAGCAGGGTAATGCCACAGCTTTCCTCTTGGTTAGGAAATTCCCACCCAGAGGCCTAAACATGATCAATAGAGGAAAAAAAAGATCCCAACAAACTACCGATGAAAACAAGAAGTTTTTACAAAGGTCTTTTATTTTTACTAAAATGCCATCTTCAAGCTTTTGTAAGCATGGTTGAAGGCTACAGGAGTTCCATGATGACGGCAGGCAACGTTTGCTGACAGATGCACTTCAAACCTGGGTGGTGTTCAGCTTCTTCATGGGCTTAGCACATTCCTATCCAGAGAGGATTTGCGAAATCAGGATAATTCTTGCCCTGAATTTCTGGCTCAGCAGTGAGAAGGCTCATGTTCATCAGCGTGGCTGTGACAGTGGTGGCCACTCAAGCAGGGGCAGTGGTGTAATCCCCAGCCTGGGCTGGAGCAGGTACTGCAGCCTGCATGGCTGCTTCAGTCTGGATTTACCAGAGGCAGCGGAAATAATTTTAAGCAGCTGAGATGAAAATGCTTTATAGTAATACACTTACCACCCTCTCACACCAAATCCCACCTTACGTCTTTTATGCTTTTGTCACCTGCCCTGATGGCTCTCTCCAGTTACTTCACAAGTTGAACTTTGTAACACGCTCACTGCCCTAACTCCAGGCTAGAGGCAGAATTTCTCTTCTTCCTCATCTAGTTGCCTACCGAATTTTAATTATTCTTTATTTCTTTAATTTTAGTCAGCATTTTACCCCTGGCAGAAGCATGAAGTGTTGCCCTAAAAAGCCACCCTCATTTCACTGCAGTAAGTTTTGTAAATGCCACAGACCACCACAGGCTGGCATTCTGTTCTCTCATGTTTATCCAGTTGTTTTCAATGTTAAGTTTTAAATCTCTTTTTGTTAAAAATAAACGGGTGAAATGTTGGGGCCCTCCCCCTGCCATGTAGCCCTGGGAGAGGGGCCCTGAGGGGACACACGGGGTTTCCCTGCCCCTGCTCAGCCTCGTTCCCATTGGTTGTTTTGTGTTCCCCTGCGCGAGCAAGGACCCTCGGGTCCCGTGACTGGGACAGTTCCTCGGCAGAGCCCCGGCCATGCGGCTGGCGAAATAAACATCTCTCTGAAACATCTATCAAGAATCAGTCCATAGGTATTTCTTTCCACGGGCCTCGTTGTTTGATACGCGTGTTGCAACATCCCCACTGTAACAGCATTCCTTTACTCCAGCTCATGGCCAGGCACAGCCCCTCTGTGCTGTGGCCAGCAACCACTGAAACGACTTTAACCTCACTGCTCAGCAGCCCTTAGCACCACGAATTCCACTCTTCCCGACAGCCACCCTCCCTTGGGCCCTGAGGCTTCCCTTTCCAGATGTTTCCTTCAGCTTTCTCTGCGTCTCCGAAGTTCAGCTTTTGGCAGGGCCCTTCTGCCTTTTAAAAACTTTTTATCATGACAGCCTCAACTGCAAAATAAATATATCTGCAGTCCACAGCCCTGATGGATACTGAGATTACTAAAACAGAACCTACTCCCTGCCCCTGACCCCCGATTCTTGATAATTATCACAAATGTGAATGTTAAGAGAGCTGCACGTTGAGTAAGATGCCCAGAGTACACCTGCTGCTGCTCTGCCATTGCAAGAATCAAAGAGATGCACAGAAAAGAGTTATGATGACACTGAAATTCAGTTCCCAATGAAACAAAATTTAACAGCTATTGGGCCTTTTCCACATAAGCAATAAATAAGACATGAGAAGGCCAGGCTATAAAAGAAAAACGTCATTAGTCAAGTGGAGTACACAGTAAGACAATGAAGCAGTGAGGTTTAAAACCAAAAAGAGCCCCACAACCCCAACTGCCCAAGTTTTTAGATAATTCATTGTACTCACTGTTCTATCCTGAACACAGATGATTAGAAAGCAAGTGGGCAGACACAAGGAACAGTGGCTGTTTAAATAGTGCTCAGGGCAGCAGTGTCAGGAACACCCTGGTAATGGTCTCAGAACAGTTTGCTAAAGTCATGGGGGAAGAGAATGACAATGAATAGGGATGCAATACATTATACTCTAAAAATTATTACTGATCACTGTCAAACAAAGAAAGACCTCAGATCTGGCCTAGCACAGCAGTTTAAGATTTAAACACAGCACAACAAACTGAAGAAGTAAAATACAGCCCAAGAGGAAAGGCTACAATTAATTCAAATAACCTCAGTTCTCCCCCTTCCGACACTGGTAATTGCTATTTGGTTTTGCTCCACCCCAATTAACTCTGTGAGCAAACTCTGAATCACAGGTCACAGCATTTTAATTCCCTTTTCTGGCTTTTCCATAGCTATTTCATTGAACTGCTTACGCTTATTTCTGGAGCCTGCTGTGAATGTCTATGGCAGATTCATTGCCCTGTAAGAGAGAGCAGTGTCCTTCACACACCTTCTTGGTCTTCACACTGCTCTCCTGTACCAGTCAGGAGCTTTGTGGGAACACACTGAAGTACAATCCAATTCCACTTTTACTTACAAAATCGAAGACACTGGCACAGCTGAGCTTGCTGATGTGCTCCAAGTCAGCAGAACTGCAATCTCAGCCCTTCCCTTCCCCCCTTCTCCATCAGATGTTTGGTGTTTATATTTTAATCCCCAGAGAGCAAAGTGCAGTACTTGAGTTTCTATCTGTGCAGCACTACAGGGTTCATCTGCCCACTTCATGCAGTGCTTTTATTCTCCTCCAGCCCTGCCCACCTTTTTTTTAAATTTACCATTCTTTTTCCCTCTGTATTTGTCTCTAAAAGTGAGAAGACACATCCCAGTCAACCAAAGGGCATCCACCTTTCTGCTCCCGGGGTCTGGGGTTTGCTCCTTTGAAACAAAAGCGTGAGAGGCAAAGCAAACTGTAAAACAAGTAGCTGTGGATTAGACTGGTTTTGATTGCACTGATGAAAGAGTTCAAAAACTTTATTGACCTATAACCTGATTAGAATATGCCAGATGAGAACCAAATATTGTACAGAAAGTTGTACAGAATTTTTTTACATAGAAAACTTTACATATCTGTACCATATACATTTTGTCCATCTGAAAAAAATTTCTACATCCATTGTAATACAGAATGCTTGACAATCTCGTCTGTTAACCATCAGAGCACAATTCACAGTATGAATACATTTCCAATAAATTTAACCATCCCCAAACCATGCCAGATTTGTTACTTGAATATATCCAACATTAAATTCTGTACATAAGAGTGAAATCTACATCAAACAAAAAACATCTGACAGCAGACACAACCTAGACTTGTTTGCAGTGATTCAAGTTCCAGTCCTTGAAGGATCATCATTTCAATGGCTCGTTATATTTAAAAGCCCTAAAACAAGTATATTACAGGTAGTTATGTCAGTCGTGATATTTCTACCGCTGTTCTTGACAAAAGTCAGCAACAATAACTTCTGGGCTACAATGAAACAAAACAAAACGAACAAACAAAAAAAAAAAAAAAAAAAAAAAAGAAAAAAGAAAAAAAAAAAAAATCACAACCCAAAAAAAGAACCCCAAACTTCTAGTGCATTTGGTAAACAAGGAAGAGTTATGGGCTTTCAACAAATCAGTAATACAGAAATAAAATAATTCAGGAAGAACTGTATAGTGTTAAAGAGTTTATATTACAGACCTGCATCTCTGTACATTTTCACAGAAGGATGATTTCCAATGTCTCAGACAGCCTGAGTGTGCAAAAAACTTAGAATATCAGACATAGTTGCTAAATATTTTTTTCCATGAACAATAATCTCCATTTTCTTTTCACTATAAACATTTTATCCTTCAAAATACAGCTCTCCTGAGTTGTACTTCTCGCAGAAGCTCAAACCTTTACATATATATGTTTCTTTGGGTACATTTTACTTTCACACCCGCCATAAACATCTGTTGCTATACTGCTGTCTAGGACAGTAAAGGACACTGCAGCCCGTGCTGACAAGGGGACCGTGCTAAAAACTGGCTCTGTGCTCAGCACGAGCCAGGCAAGAGAAACCGACGAGAGAGAATCCGCCAGGAAAGAGAGGGACTGGAGTGTTGCAAGCCTTAATTACAGTGTAAGCGTCTGTACCGTTAACCCTTGGATACACGTGGCCAGAGAAAGAAATCATTTATATGGATATCCAGACAGAATGGCCCAGCTACCTGGTCCTTTTATTTAGCTGAGGAATATAAACCTTGAAACACAGCGTCACTATCTGCTAATGCTTGCTTATTCCAGACTCTTGTTCTGGTGGTTGGGATATTTGGAAAACCACACCAATCCGCAGGAAAAACCTTCGCAAAACAGCTCGAAGCTCGGGGATAAGGTCAAACTGCATGATTTCACACAACAAAGGATAGTAGAACGAGGCATGGGCCTTGAACTGAGGAGAAAACAAACAAGAAATTACTCTATTACACATCAGTACACCTCAGAAAGCACACTGCAAAATATGAATATTAAATGTTCTACCAAATGAGGGTGAGAAACCCACAAAGTAACAAGCAGAAGCATCTTTACAACTGAAGTTAGCCGTGCTAGAATAAGGCTAAGACAGCTGTGATATACTCTGACAGATGCTCACCAGCTACACAAAGCTCTTTACTAATGCTTATTCCCCAACAGGAAATATTTTTCTATTATGAGTTTTTTCTTGCAGTTGGCCTTTTTCACTTAATTATTTCAGCCAAGTTTTCTTAGAAACAGAGGGAGATCTAAACAGGGATTTATTTACTGCAGAATTGCTTTGGAGAAGGTCAAGGTGTACATGTACCCGCAGCACTGGAGGCAGAAACAAGAGTTAATTCTTTGAATAAAGTATCATCACTAATTCCCTTCCTCAGCAGGAGAGGGGTGAAAACAACACACACTTCTAAAGGATTCCAGCATCTTTAAACTTCTCTGACACGTTTTATTTTATCACTCACTGCACCTTCACACTGAATTATTAGTGTCAGTAGCTGTCAAGTGCAGTTTGAACGTACATTCCCTCAACACAAGGAGCGTCTACAGAGCAGCAGGAGCTTTTAAAGTCTAGTCTGTAACTGTGTGTGACAAACCAGTCTGGAACTCCTTCTTACCTGTACATGTCATCTGAAACATCCTTCCAAATAGTTACTTACCCTCTCATCACTTATCTTCAGGACTTTAGTCAAAAATAAGAGTAAAAGGTTAGTCCAGGCTTCCCGATGACTTTCTGATGTAAGAGTGAGGAAGTAGCTCAGAGCCTCGCTGCAGACACTGGAGACAAATGACACAAAAAAATAGCAACTCACATTTATTTCTGAGCTCTTCTGAAGAGAGGGAGCTTTGGCTTTGCAACCTCTGGCAGTCTAGAGCCCTAGTGTAGAACAGCATTGTTTTATGAAAGCTGCTCTAAGGTTAATGACAGAAAGCAGTGACTTTGTTAAACCCAAAGTCCCAGGACTTCAGTAATAAATAAGCTGAAAAAATGTGATTATGCTGTTTGTGCATGTATTTGAAATGTATCGAGTGCTCTGTGAGAGGTATGTGACAAAATGCTATGTGCACTTTAGGAACATCTCATGTTGATGGAACCAGGCAGTTTTCAGCTCTGCTTCCTGGTCTGTGAACCTTAGAGCCCCAGCCTTAAGTGTTGCTGTTGTGGTTTTAAGCCCTCTCTTATTCCAAGAGTTGCTTGAAAAACTTTGTAAACAAAAACATTCAGATGAATAACCACAGAGCCAAAAGCCTCTGTATCCTCACAAGGCTGCTCAAGCCCAGTGTCCATTTCTGCAGATGAGAACAAACAGTGCCAGCTCCACTGCAGTTTCACTGAGGCTAGTGAAAGAAAAAACAGGGTTTAGGTGATAGTTGCTTTCCTTTTTAAAGAGGAGCTATAACAAGCCTCCACCTACCCAGATGATACAAAAAAAGGTGACAAAACCTTTGTTCTCTCTGCAAAACATGTAATGAGAACAAAAAGGAGAGACAGCATCAGTAGCTGGAGGCAGAGCACTCCCCACAGAACATAAAACTCTTAATATTAGCTGCGACTGCCATCACACACATTAGCTCTAGAAGTTCACCGCAAACAGAGAAGGTATATCCTTCCAAATAAAAACCCCCTTCTTTAACATCAGAAATAACATGAACAGGTTCAGCTCCATGGACCTTACTTCAGCAGCCTTTGCTGGACCTCCTCCCAGGCGTTGGTGCGGCTCTCGTCCATGTACATGCGGAACAGGATGCGCAGCCCGCAGGCCAGGCTGCTCGTCTCCTGCTTCAGCAGGTTGGGCTTTGATTTGCCTTTGAAACCTACAGGAATTCCAAGTTTCCATTCAGATTTTTCTTTCAACTGACATTCTTTCTTACAGTCCCCCACTTCTCTTTCTAAGCATCTTCTGCACACAGACAGAAGAACCACCTCAGTAATTAATTTCTCGTAACATTTAGTACAATGGAGCATTGCTAAAATTAATCTATTTATATGTGCCATGATTGTGTTTGGCACCCATTTTTAATCTCAGCTTCCAGGTAGCTGTGAAACCTGTGTTTGTGCCTGCAGCTTTCAAGCATGGGACTCACACCTACAGCCAAGAATCAGCTTGGCAGCTGTACCTCAGTGAAACCTTAAATTTTAGGAAACCAGACATATTTGCAACTGCACAGATGACATCCCCTCCCTTTAGGAATCCTGCAGTTATAAAGCTAAAGCTTCAACTTTTACATTCAGCATCAAAATACTTTTGACCTATTTTTGGGTCAATTCACACCGTCACAAAAGTATTTCTCCAAGGGGACTGACTCACCTGCTTTCCAGAGAGCAGTTCTTTGTTCATTGTTTGAATTAAATGCTTTAGCAAATCTGTGAGATTCCAGCAGACAATCGAGAAGTTTGAAAAGCTGCTGTGATGTTAGAAAACGATACATCCCTTGATCCTGTGTATCCACATGGACATCAAAGTCTACTGCATCTCTCTATTAAAAAAAAAAAGGAAAAGAAAAAAAAAATATTTGAAGTAAAAATTCACAACTGTCTTCAGCAAGCTCCTGTGATAACTCCATCCTAACCTGTTTACATCTGTACTTGTACTTAAACTTAACACTGTAGTAAAGGTTATATCCATATCCCAGTTACATAAATCCCTTTGAGCAATACATGTTTTAGTCTCCACAGTGCTGCCCTGGCACAGCAAATGCAATTTAATGGAAGTTGTAAAAGATCTCAACAGTCCAATGGAAATTCTCAAACCTATGTAAAAATTGTAAATTAGCAGATGTTATGGGAGTTTAAGAAACTTTATCTTAAAACCTTTGGAAGAAAAGGTGTTAAAAAGAGCGATATCTATCAGTTCCACTTACTTGTGCTGCTGCTAGATTCTCTGCATCCTCTTTTTTGCTAGTTGCTGGGAAGAACACAATGTTGTCAATCGTCTGAATGAGTTCCAGCTGTACAACACACTTGATCAAAAGAGCGGCAAATAACTTCTGTTCTGGAAATTCTTTAAAGGAAAGAAAATTACTTGTTAACTAAAGAACTTTTCTGAGCTATTTTGAGGGCAAGTTGAAGAACAGTTTAACTTCAAGCACATGTGTAAACCAAAGCTGGAATCCACCTGTCTGAATTACGAACACCAGGACAGATCACCACGTTACCAACTGGAACATCGTAAAAAACTGTTTCCGGAAGTTGTCTGTGATACATTGGATCAACCTGGTTCAATGTTACCTAGAAATCACCAAAATGAGTGACTTGGACCTTCAGTGCAATAGCAAGAGGCAGAGGCTGAGGCTGTTCCCAGGCAGGAGGCTTAGCACAGCACTGGCCTCATTGCTTGTCTGCAGCTGTGGTAAGTGCTGATGTCACCACATGACCATTTTAAGCACCAACACATAACTGCACAAGGCTCTTAAATAAAGGTTTGATATACTCTCTTCAAATCACAGACAGAATTCTTTTTCAGCTACTGCTTCTGTTGCATTTTGCACTGAAAAATCTCTGCTCCTAAGGAAAAAAAAATACACAGCACTGTAAGGAGACTACTATTTTTAATATTTTGCTTTGGGTAAAAAGCCTAGAAGCTTGCAGTTGAAATCTTTGATTTTTAAAACACAACCCAAAAATGTGGACCCACAGGAGCCCAAGAGAATTCTGTCATACTGCATGAAGACAAAAAGTTTAAAAATGTGATCTTTTCACATCATGTTTCTGAAGTCATAGCTGGGGCTATAACTAATATATCAAACATCTACTAAATACTACTCTTAAGAGATATCAAATGCCAAATCACTGCAGAGCACGCACTTGCTGCTGGCCTGGCTTTACTCGTTTCTTCAGCTACTGTGGCCCCTGTGCTGGGTTGATACGGGCGTCCATCTGAAGATTGAGGCTGAATGGAATCATGGATATCTACTGACTTCTGGGAGATTGTATCCTGAAAAGAAAGCAAAAAAAATTAAGTAATTAACTTATAGAAAACTTCTGCAACCTAACTGATAATAGTGCTGGGATCTTCAGAGCTCAAGACATTTGCTGTTTCAACACTGCACTTTCATTCACGTCTATTCATATTTGCTATGAGCATGCATGAAAAATGTACCAAACAGATGAGCTACTAAGAAACAACTGAAAATTTATCAAGTAACAAATACTTAAGTACACAGAAAAGTAGATGAGTAGCATTTTTCAGATAGGTTTTTGTATGCGCTCCAAGCACTTCTGTCAGCCAAGAGTTACTATGGCTTTTATCAGATCAAGAGTAGGAGGTTTGCTGCAAGGTTCCTGTAAAGAACATCTCAGCTTCTCATATCACTAGATAACCAAGGATTTCATCTCTATTAAGTAAAAATATATAGTTTAATAAGTATAATGTCTATAGATACCAAAACGCTCCATCATATTTGAGCTAAGTAAAGAAAAATGAGATGAAAATATCCAAAGCCTGCAAAGATTCTATCCTACTAAATGAGAAAGCCAAAATATTTTTCCTTTAGTATAATTTATTATGCAAGTTCTGTTAATTTTGAAGTTGCAAAGTATTTTTTATACTGAAGACAAAAACAGTTTTTAAAAACATTCATGTTAAACTACTTCAAAGGGAAAAGATCTTTCAATTTACTCAAGACTTTGAATTTATTTGCCATTTATGCATGCTATTATATTTGACATAAATGGATAAAAAATATAGCCAATATATATATAAATGAGTCATAATACAGCATGAAAGTATAACATCCATATAATGAGAACTAGCCATCACAAACATTTACTTTCTGTTTTAACTGAATGTATTGGTTTGGCACGGCCTGGTTTTAGGTAGCAGGGGAGCCACAAAGACGGCTCCTGTGAGGAAGCTGCTGGAAGCTTCCCACCATGTCCAGCAGAGCCAATGGCTGATGGCTCTGAAGATGGGCATGCTGCTGGCCAAAACTGGGCCAATGAGAGAGGTCGGTAACGCCTCTGTGATGACATATTTAAGAAGAAAATCAAAACAAAGTCACAAGATTTTGGATTCTAGTCAGAGAAGAGGAGGAGGTGAGAACATGTGAGGGAAAACAACATGACGACACCAAGGTCGGGGAGAAGGAGGGGGAGGAGGTGCTCCACGTTCCAGAGCTGAGATTTCTCTGCAGGCCGTGGTGAGGACCATGGTGAAGCAGCTGTGCTCCTGCAGCCCATGGGTCCATGGGGGATGCAGAGATCCACCCACAGCCTGTGGGGGAGGTGCCCGTGCCGGAGCGGGTGGATGCCTGGAGGAGGCTGTGATCCAGGGGAAGACTCGGTGGAGAGAGAGGGCCCTGCTTCCAGGCTGGAGCAGCCTGTCCATGGAGGGCTGCACCCCGTGGAAAGAGAAACCCACATTGCAGCAGTTTTGGGAGGGCTGTGTGCCCGTGGGAGGGGCTCAGGCTGCAGCAGGGGCGGTGGGGCTGCTGCTCCTGAGAGCGGGCCCACGCCGGGGAAGTTCAGGAGAACTGTCTCCGGTGGGAGGGACCCCACACCTCACAGGGGAAGACTCCTCTCCCGGAGCAGCAGAAGGAAATCTCGGTGATGAACTGACCAAACCCCCCTGCCCTGTCCGTGGGAAGGGGGGAGGGGCTGGGGGGGGGAAGGTGTTCTAAGGGCTTATTTTACTTCTCATTATCCCCCTCTGATTCTGTTAGTAATAAATTCACTTCGCAACTGAAGTTGAGCTTGTTTCCCCCTTGAAGTGTTTCTCCCAGTCCTTATCTCACTCATGGAGCCTTCGTTAATTTTTTTTCCTTTTCCCTCCTCTGCCCAGCTGTGGCAGGGGAGGGCGAGCGAGCGGCTCTCGTGGGTGCCTGGCGTTGGGCCAGTGTCAAACCATGACACTGAATCATGTTCACACTCCATAAAGATAAATGGAGGGAGTCGGTCTCTCTTAGTAAAGCTCATTTGGGACCATTATCCTTGAGCAACTGTTATCAAGTGCCTTCACTAATCTATAAAGAACTTCATGCAGCAATCTTGTGAGAATGTCCAAAAGTTAAACTCATTCTCATCAGTAGCAAAGTAGCTACAGGACTGTCACTTGCAGGCAAATCCAGACTTCACATCAGTTTATGCAATCAATGCTAAGAAATCTGATGGTTATATCCATTTTCTATCTTAAATAGATATTTAAGATATTACAAGAGAAAATTTGGAGGGGAAAAAAAAAAGAAAAAGTCAATCCAACTGTCAATCTATCCCTCTTTAGCAGTTTCTCTTCTTGCCAGTACATCAAAATGAAAGAAAAACCATGACCCAAACCAGAAAACAACTCAAAGCTCAAATACAGTATTAGAGAAACCTACCAATCACAGGGCATTACTTAAAACAAACACAGGTAACTACCTACAGCCAATTTCTGGAAGTCAACTTTGCTGCAAACAAATACGTACTTCTGTATCAGTTAATTCCTTGCCATTTTTAAACATTAAATAGCACTTGAGCTGGAAAAAAAAATCACGTAAATCAAAACTGAAAAATGTATTTAAACCAAGTATACTTTTCACCTATTCTACATCACAACACATTTGGACTGAGTTCTTGCAGTCTTAAATTATTTTTTTATTTCAGCAGCTTACCAGTTTTTCTTTTGCATCAGAGGGAGAGCCAGAGCAAAACTCCCCACCAACTGGTCGCCAAGTCAGCAGCCTTGAAAACACAAAACCAATCTCAAATTTACTAAGTTTGAAATATAAATCAGAACCAGCACTCTAAAGAGTCCCCTTCAACATGGTGTGGATTTTTTGCATTAACTTCAATTCTAAGTACATTTTATTCTTTCACACATATTTAAACATGTAAGTACTGTGTTTTTTGAACTTCAACATTTCTGCCAACTACCTTGGATGGACAAGTGGACTGTGCAGAGGTGGATTAATTTTTCTCAGAAATACTGGATTTGTTTTAAGGCAGTGCTTTAGTGCCATTGGTGGGCCTCTTCTCCCACACTGCCTCATCTAGAATAAGGAATGAATCTACTCCAGAACAAATCACATGAACATTTGGAGATGTTTTGCATTCTCTCTCTGGGGTATGTTCCAGCATTATGTTTCTATTTCCACTTAAGATTCACCACTTCCACTCAGGATTCATTGCTGTTACGAGGTATCAAGTTGCTGGCAATACTTCTGACCTCTTCCCTGCTGATTTCCTACAGGGCACTGCTGTCTTGAGGATCTTTACCTTAGCACTAAAAAATTTCTACACTAATTGTAACTTACTGAAACTGTCTGTGCCTGCCAAGAATTGAGGGAAACTGGCTTAAATAACGTAAATTGTCCCATCACTTCTTGTTCTATCCAGTCTACTGCTACAAAGTAAGATTGAAGTTACTTGTCATTGTCATGATCTCAAACTCTTTAGTCTCAATCTGTGTGAGGTAACACATATTGGACATTTATGTCTGCATATCCTAAGGGAGAGCTTTCCCCAACAAGCTAAGCATCGTAAATGAATACACCACTGATCTCCAGAAAACTAAATACTGGATAACTAAAAAAACAAATTGGAGATAAGAAAAGATAAAGTCTTGAGGCATGTAATACGACAAATAAAGCAGAACAGAGAACTGAATTGATTCTTGAAAGCTGCAAGGACACAAATTGAGGTATTAGAATTATGAGCCATTATGAACCAGTAGAGGCCAGACCATCATAATTTGTGCAAGGAACCAATTCTAACTCTTGAAATTTTGGAGGACTAGAGGGCATTCACACTGTACTTCTGAGCACCAGAAAGCCAAGATTTGCTCTCAGGAAGCTTCAGAAAATTTAAACTAACAAAAATTAGAATAGAAATTAAACTAAAAGAAAAATTGAAGAAACTATTAAACTAACAAACAAGGGGCTAGACAAGCAAACAGTAAGATGGACTGAAAACTGACTGAAGAGTCAAGCCAAGAGAATGGTGATTAGGTGCACAGAATCTAGTTGGAGGCCTGTATCTAGTGGTACACCCCACGGGTCAATACTGGGTCCCATTCTGTCCTGTATCTTAATGATCTGGGTGATGGGGCAGAGCAGACTCTCAGAAAGTTGGATGACAAAAGTAGGAGGAGTGGCTGATACACCAGGGGGTCATGCTGCTATCCAGAGGGACCTCCACAGGCTGGAGAAATGGGCTGATGGGAACCTTGTGCAGTTCAGTGAGGGGAAGAACAAAGTGCCTCACCTGGGGAGGAACAAACCCACCCCCCAGGATGTACTGGGGGCTGTCTAGCTGGGAAGCAGCTTGGGCCCCAGAGAAGGCCCTGGGGATCCTGGTAGACAACAGGCTGGACAGGAGTGAGCAGGGTGCCCTTGCTGCAGAAAAAGCAAACGTTACCCTGGGCTGTGTGAGGAGAGCTGCCAGCAGGTGGGAAGGGGATCCTGCCCCTCTGCTCAGCACAGTGGCCAGTCCTGGGCGGTCCAGTATGAGAGACATGGACCTACTGGAGAAAGCTCAGCCAAAGCCACAAAGGTGACGAAGCAACTAGAGCATCTCTCCTATGAGAAGAGTCTGAGACAACGGGGATTGTCCAGCCTGGAGAAGAAAAGGCTCAGCACATCTCATCAACATGCTATAAATATCTGAAATGTGGGTGCAAAGAGAACAGAGCCAGGCTTTTTTCCAGTGATTCACAATGCCAGGACCAGAGGCAATGGCACAAAGAAACACAGGAGCTTCCATATGACCATTAGGAAACACTTTTTCACTGTGAGGGTGATCAAGCACAGGCAGAGGTTGCCCAGAAAGGCTGTAGAGCTTCCCTCCTTGGAGATATTCAAAAGTCAGGACATGATCCTGGGAAAACTGCTTTGGGTGGCCATGCCTAAGCACAGGGCCTGGACCACAAAATTGCCAGAGCCCTTTCCAACTTCAGCCACTCTGTGTCATTCTGCATTAGTATCTTCAGCTACCAACACCTCAGTGATCTGTAGATGCTTGGCAGCAGCCTGATTTGTGGCTTTCTAGCAAGTGGTCCTTGCAGAAATTGGTAGCTGAGTAAATGTTATAGTACATTTTCCAAACAAGGAAATATGATCATCTCTCTTTACAAAAAAGTAACTTGCCAAGAACCAGGAGAGGCTGATACTGCAATTAAGAACTCCTGCAGCCAATGCTGCAGCTCTTAAATTACAGAAGTTAGTTTCACAACAGCTGGAAGATGTTTTACATGAATGCAAAAAAAGAACATATGTAACCCTACCTGATCAGCCTAATAAGAACTTCTGCCAGAAGATACTTTACACTCCAGAGATTCGTATCCTCTGACTACTTGAAGACAACTGGCAATAAAGCACTTGCCCATAAAGTTTTCATATATACCACTGTGTCATTTGTCTGTCTTCATTTCAACATTAACTATTGTGTTACTTCCCGGCATGGAAAAACAAAGGTAAAAAGATTACTTGCCTTCTCTAAGCACTGAGACAGCCTCCACAACAAGCCGAGTATTAAAACTGCATTGTCAAAAAAGAAAGTAAGAAGAAACTAAGGATGGGAGGGTAGGAAAAGCTCCATTGCAAAAATAAGGCTAATAGAGGGACTAAGAAATAAATATGTGAAATGTCAGCCAAACCAGAAGTCTCAGAAAAAGAACCAGATCCCATAAAAAGAGAGGAAAAAAGAAGTATCAGGACTCAGAAAGAGAAGAAAAAAAGATGAGTACCCTAATATAAAATCAAAATAAGACTGCAAAAGCTGGGAACCTCCCAGAAATTTAAGAAGGAATAATATAATGAAGTTCTCAAAAGAGAGTCTAGAAAGATTAAAAGAGAAAGAAAGAGAAAGAGAAAGATTAAGGAAGAAGTCAGATACTCTCCTAGGAAAAATAACCCATTTGAGAAACAGAAGTGCCTCAACATCAAAGCGAATAATGCACGTGTTTCAAATTAGATGTAACTAAAGGCAAAAGGAATATTTCGAGTATGTCTAAATATTAAGATATCCAAAATGGTGCTCTAGAAAGATTTCTAATATTCAACTGTAAGAATACTCAGAAACCTAAGTTTTGATCATATGCTGAAACCAAGGCAAATGTTCTTGTAGTGAATATTAACTTCAAAATCTTTCCAAGTACAGGCCATTAGTAAGTTAGGATTAATTCAGCTGGACATTTACATCCAGAGATTCATGTTTCAATTTTATTTGTGGCAGTTACCAAAATGCAGAAGTATCTTGCTAGCTCCCAAATCTTTCACCTTCGTTTTATTAATTTATACATAGTTATATAAAAAAATAGGTGAGGTAGTGACAGATTTTATCTTTTAATGAATGAATGAAGCTCTCTTACAGTGCTATCTGATACACAACTCTAAAATTAAAGAAAAGACTAAAATGAAGAAGGTTCCTTTTGCTTTAGTTTTCTTCAGGCCCAAAGAAAGTCCCAGAAGCAAACAATATGAACTGGATGACAGACATAGGACAAGTAATAATACAGCAGTTCACCATGAAGACTATCGGATTTGAAAACAAGTAGTGTTTCATCTCAGTGTTTGCTGGTAGTGCAGGGCAAAAATCCCTCACCTTTGGTATAATGCCATGATTTCTCACTACTCTGCTCTAGGATGTATAAAACATAGCACTTAGAATGGTATGGCCTTACTCCAAGAAACCTCACACCGAGTTATTATATGAAGAGAAAGAGTTACCAAGTATTGAAGATCATTTTCACAAAAATATTAAGATTCATATAAACATATGATGGAAATTAATCATCAACCACAGAGACTTGAGTATGTAGGACCGTTGCAGTATTTTAGTATTTTGGGGAAAAAGCTTCACAAGTAATTACAAATAGCAACGCCTGCATCTTCTATTACAAAAAAGAAAATAACCAAAAAAATCAGACAGTACTTCTCCAAAAATCCAAAACCTTAAAACTGAATCATGTTACATTCTGAGGGTTGTTGGGGTTTTTTTTTCCTATCTCCTATACAGTATTTCAGTTTTTAAGACTTTATCATTTACAATACAAAAGAATACCTACACCTAATTTATCATTACATTTCAAGTAAGTCTGTTTCTCTTTAGTCCACAGGTAACAGCTTTTTGTTCACCCCACCTATGAGACATCCAAGAGTTTGAAATGGGTACATCATCTAGTTAAACTATTTTACAAGTGTAAGTATTAACAGTTGTCTTACGCATGAGGGATTGTAGTTTTGAAAATATCCAGCATGCAATTGCAAGTTTTGTCCCAGATTTCTAGCGTAAACTTTTCACCATTAAGGATGACAACATTCTCCAAACAGTTTGTACCAGATCGTGCCAGTTGTTCATTGTCTGTAAAAGACAAACAGTGTATTTGTTTATTCACATACAACAGAGCAAAATGTTAACATTGTTTTAACATAATTTGTACAGCTCCTACCTTGCTGCACACACCAGTAGAGCTGTGCAAATATATCATCCAAAAGAACATCACTAAGTACTTCTAAATACTGTGTAAATACATCACATATTGCATAAAGTGCATGGTTACAAGTAGTTGTCATCCATTCAGCTTTCTAGAAGTCAAAAAAAAGAGAAGAGTTACAACCTTAAGGTGAAACTTCAGTATACAGATATAGATAAACGTTTGTATTTATTCAATTTGCTTTACAGTGAAACGGAATTCATTTCTGTATCTCAAAACTTCAAAATTTGGAGCCTCAACTTCTGCTTTGCTAGCTAGCAGGTTTAAAAAGAACTACAGGAACAGACAAACAAACGACTGTCTAAGTGTCTAATCCTAGCTCAACAATTTAACACCAAGCTAAAGCTGTGTTTCTTTTAAGTGTTTTCCAGGGAATAAAAATTTACAGAGTAAGACATGTCCTATTACAAACAGCCAGACAAAGCCTCCCAAACAATTGACAGTTTTAATCTAACTTCTAATATTAATAATTTACACATTATTTACATTTTAAAGCCCATTTCTGTTCAGTTGTTTGTCAGAACAGTACCCAGTTCTGATTTGGCAAATCAAAACCCAGACTGCTGGTCAAAACAGCACAGTGCTGTTTTGGGTGGCTTTTGTTTGTTTGTTTGTGGGCTGGTTATGGGGTTTCTTGGTTTCTGTTCGGCTGAGGGGTTTTTTTTGGCCTTGTCATCAAAAAATTTTGAACTAACAGAACTTATTTCTTCTAATTGTGATTTCACTGCTGATTACAAGCCTCACTTTTCAGAGAGTGAAATATTATAGTTTATGACTTAAACATTTTCTTGAAGGACTTTTAAAACTGTATTACAAAAGCTGCAGAGAAGACTGCCACACCCTGAATGGGGCCCTGTCTGAGGCCTTAAACCACTCACTGATGAAGATAAGATAAAGTAACAGCCCAGGGCTGGGGACATTCACAAAGCACACGATTAACACCTCCAAGGGGGAGACTACAGCCCCAGGGCTATCAGCTGCCAGGCTCACACAGACCCCCTGCACCAAAGGGTGGGGGGAGGAGAGGCTTTGGGTGTCCTGGAAAAGCCTGTGGTCAGAGGTGCAGAGACTGCCCATCCTCCACTGTGCAGAGGAGCCCAGCTGAGGGCTCCTCACCGGGGGGGAGAAGCTTATCCACAGCAAAAGGGGGTGACATGGCCCATCACAGGGGCCCCCCTCAAAGGGGTGCCCAGACCCTGCCCCAGAGCACCAGAGGTGATGCAACAGACCCTCAGTGTTGCAGGGGACAGTGTCAATCTGGCCCCTGCAAGGGGAGACACGTGGGCGTTCCCACCTGGCCCAAAGTGTGCATTAATCCACGGGATTCTGCACTCTCTGGCGTGTGGCGCCGTGTGGCAGCGTGGCCACGGCAGCGATGGGGGACCCTCACCACCAGCAGAGCAGATGGAGGGGAGCGACGAGACATCACTGGGACCCTCGGATAGGTGATATAGTTCCACCTAAGCCCTGTCACCTCTCCCAATTCCCATGTACACTTCTTTTTCTATTTCTTTCTTTTCTCTTCTCTTTGCCTCTCTCCTATTAAATAAAATACATCAATTTTTTTATGTATCAAAACATTTAATCTCGTTTGGTTTTAATCTCATTTCTGGGAATATTTTTGAACCTTTTAAGTTCTTTCCGGTTTATGCACAGAGACTTAGCTTGCTTTGCTTTTCTGGGTTTAAACCAGATCATAACATCACTCAGGTGAGCATGTTGTGTATCTCAGATTCCAAACATCATATGTAAAAGCTACAGTTCTTCTTATAAACCCTAGATACATTGCATTTTATGCTATTCTTCTGTTGTTCCTAGTGTAAACTAGTAGGCCTTTTACACACATGGTTTTAAAAAATTAAAAAAGGGATAACACCTGCCAACAGAATGCCATTAAAACAAAACAAGGATACTAGAAGCACAGGTCTACTGTCCAAAATTTGAGGTTTACCCTACATTACTTGACAAACCTATATTACAGGTTTTCTACTGTAAATCTATTTCTCATGTAAATTATCTTCCTCCACTTTTTTTCACCTCAGTCTGCTGTTCTGGCAGTTTCATGTTGTCAAATATCCTGAAGACAATCCGAAACAAATCCTGCCACCAGTGTTTTTCATAAGTATGGCCATATGTCTTCATTATTTCAAACATTACTGTTAAGCCCCTGAAAAGAAGAGAGAACAACTTTTACCAATAGTTACAGAAAGACACGAACGAGACCAAGTAAGTACAACTACAGCAGCAATAACTAACTCAAATACCATTGAGAACATTATACGTGCACATGAGTACACAAAAAGTAAGTAGAAAATCAGCTTGTAAAAAAAGCACTTTATAGACACAGGCAATAGCCAAAAAATATTTTTGAGAAGTGGGGTAATTTAAAATTAAAATAATAAACCAACTTCTTTACCAAGGGCCACAAAAATTAATAAACAAATATTTCCAGTTAAAAAATACGAAGGTTTAGAAACAACTACTAACCCTCACCAGCTATAAAGGGAGTCCAGATGCACAGCCTGAATGCCAACGTGTAAATGTACAAAGTTATTTGTACACTACCCCTCATATTTCACATCAGAACTGCAACTGAATACACTTTACAAGGGAAAATCATATTCCAGGAAATTAAGCAAGTTTTACAAGAGATTAGAGTACACCTTTGCTTTTTTAACCATTTCTGCAATCCTCAACCACTTAATGAATCATGCTATAAAACCCCAGGGTAAGTTTTAAAATCCTCAGGGTAAGCAGGGTGGGCTAGACACAGAATGCAATAACAGCTACATAACTTTGTTATTTATTGTAACAGAAAACAAAAATTTCAAATGTACAGAACACAGACTTCATTTTTGTATTCCAGTGTCTATTTAAAAGGTGTTTGTTGTTTCCACAGTGGTATCACCCAAATTACATATTTAAGTCATTTTACAGTGATTACATTTATCAAGAGGTATTTCTATTTTAGAAGTGTAAAGTAAATCTTTTAAAATTTGAATTACAAATACTGATTGTTACCTGGTTCTTACATCTAATTTGCATCTATTGATGATACAGGACAACTCAAAGAGAATTGGGAACCATCCTCGTACCCACACTCTGTCTTCAGGAGCTACATTCATATCATCACTTGTGTATTCCTTGAATGCCTTTAGAAGGAAACACAGAGTTACACAGTCATAGAAGTTAGATCTTCAAAATAAAACACAGTTTGGACTGTAAACAATGATCTCTCCTGCAACAGTATCATCCCTGATACCTCAGATGAGTTGGCAGTCAAAACTGTAACACTGAGAAAGTGTTTTTCAAAGTAACGCTTAGTATATTATGAAGAATAAACTTAAAAAAACAAACAAGCTTATACATTCAAGCACCAGTTTTTGCTTGCAGTTCAGTGTGAGTCTCTTGCTCTCATTTTTATAGAGACAGCTCTGAAAGTGAGGATCTAACCATAACATTTTGAGGATATCAAGCATTTTTGGCTACGCCATTATCCATTTCTTCACATTTCTCGGTAGAGAGCAGATCCTGAGATATGCTGATTTCCAGCAGCTCTCAGGAATACTAGTCACCAGTTGAACTGGGTGGATAGGAATTGGCAAAGGGGAATAAAAGGAGAAAAAAAAATCGCTGATACTTTCAAAGCCTGTGGCATTTTATACTCCTATTGTTTCCGAATAAAGTACATTTCTCATTAATCCATGAAATTTGAAGGGAAGACAATAAGTTTAGCATAAATTTTTTTTTTTTAATAAAAGCACTTAACACAGACTATACCTGAGGTCTGTCAGACACGTATTTTGCACAGTGGCGAATGAGGCGGATCGCTTCCATACTGGTATCTGGAAATGCTGCATTGCAGGCAAATTCAGACAAGCACTTGACTGCATCCTGGAAAGAATCTATGGTTGCTGGGAAGTGTTTTTCAAACACGATTGCTGAGAGAAAAGTGTGAAAAGGAGAAAAAAAAGTGTCATGCTTTAAAATCTATTAATTCTAATATGAACTGTCTGTAACAGAAGTCATGAGAAGCTGGTTCATTGACCGGTGCTGTCAAATGTCTGAGTAGTAATAAAAACTAAAGAAAAAAAAAAGGAATACAAAAAAAAAAGTACCCAGAGGGCATTTCATTTTGACAGTGAGTGTTTAAAGTAAATTAGAGTAGCATCTAGACTAAAGCAGGTAAATGTAACAGTTAAGCAAGACTAGAGCAATAGGCTTACTGTTTAACACTAGTCTGTGTCACCAGAGCTTAAGAGGGATGCATGAAGCATGGAATTACATCTACTGATGGACCTCCTCCTCAGCAACATGTTGCCTTGTTTTTAAATAGCTACTTTTGAAGAAAAAAAAAGTCCTTCATCGATGCTGAAATAGTTTTATAAACTTGCAGAGGTTCAGACAGAATAAAGAAATCCCTTAAAACCTAGGATCTAGATTAGAATAGAGAGAGAGAGAAAAAAAAATTATCATAGTGCCCCCTAGCTCAGCACTTTCTCCTAAACAGGCCTTACACAAGCACAATTCAGAAACACAGAAAAAGATAGGTAAACAACATATTAGTAAAATGGCTAAATTTTTATTTTTCCTAGGGGAAACCCCGGAATACTTCACTTAAATAAAAATGTACACATTAAATAGAATTACTTAAGGCCTGACTTGTTTTACTACAGAATGCTACAAAGAGATAAGTTTTGCCAAAAGGCATGAAGAAAGCCAGTTAACTCTAATCTTATTGAAAGACTTTTGTAAGTATTTTCTCAGAGGAGTGATTGGAAAGTGTAAATCATTCGTTCCAAGACATGGAGTGGGCTCTACTATGCAGGCTGTGGAGTCCACACACAAACAAAGCTTCTTGGGCTCTTAGAGTGACACACTTGCATGACGTCTGAATATCGTCCATACTCACTGACAATGTGTCCTGTAGTCTGGAATGCCAGTTCCACTATACTTTCATCCTGATCTGAAGCTGCCAGATGGAACACTGAAAAAATGTTTTTCCAGCCAGAACGAATGTTAGCAGCCTGGGAATTCACCATCTGTGCAATACACCGTACAACCATGTCTCGAATAGTAGGAGACCTAAATTAGGATAACAAACAGTAATTTTTAAAATTAAATTACATAATCAATTAGAATAGTACAATTCTCTAACGACTGATTTTACAAAGGCTATTTGAAACATTAATTGCAAAAGTTGATGCTTGTGATCCCAGGCAGTTCAGTTAATTCTATATGATTACCTGTTCCTCTTCATGATATGTTCAAATGGTCTTAGGAAGTCCTTCTGGAATCGGAAATTAGCAAGTTCACCTTTTTCCAAGAACTTCATTGACAATTGCCTTAATGAGTCTACTGCAAAAATAGCTACATCTTCATTGGGATTGCAGCCAACCTGAGAATGTAGAATAGAAATGCAGAGTAAGCTTGCATCAGAATTCTTATGGATTCAGCACAAGCTGCCTTTACAGTTGATAACAGAGAACTAAGCAGTACTGGAAAATTAATGAAATTAAACAGCAGTCAGTTCCAGAAACCACACTGTTTATGCAATTCAATAATTCCTAACTACTTCCAGCTATCTTCTATGTTAAATAACCTGGCATTTAAAACCCCCTAAAAATAAGCAAGCTGTCCAAAAAAGACTTCAACAGCTGTATTAAAAATGTATGTCAAACATTCATTTGATAAACAGTCAATTGAGACTTGAAGACAACCTCTTAATTCAAGTGTCATGAAACACCCCCCAAAATTATAACACAAAACTAACAGCAGCCAGTTCTAGACTCAGGTTATGATAAATAACTTAATGTATACTTCTGTTTTTACATTTATTATACTGTGTATCTCTGCCTCCTCACAGGTCTTTCCAGCTTTACAGTTTTTGTTGGTTCAAGCTTACAGAAAAGGACATAAAAACCACTATGACTCAGGTAAGCACATGCTTTTCCAATAAATCTCAAAATAAAATTAATGTGTACCAGTAACTGAAGGAGTATGCACTATAATCATGAACATACCTTATTAAAATGATCACCAATAACTTCCCAGATCCTAGACCACTGTAACCTTATCCGGCCCATGTTGTAATAAGAAATCTCTACTATCTTCTGCAGACTAAACATTCGAGGGTGGGTAGCAGACAGCAGCTCATCCATAGACACAGCACAAAGCCAGCGAACGAAATCCACTGTTAAATGACCACAGATTTTAATGCAGTGTTTTTCCAAGATTTAGTTTACAGGGGTGGGGAGGGGTAGGGAAGAGATAAAACCTACCAATAGCATTTCCATCCAACCTTGTAGATCCTGTAAATATTCTGTAAAGTGCAGTTAAAGACATTGTTAAAATTTCTTAAGAAAAGCATCTATTAAATGTATTCAAACTTCCTTGTCTTGTTTTTCTTAACAATATATAGATAGCCTCTAATTACCTTTAGTTATTAAAAAACAATTAGTAATTGCAAAGACATACTGATAATACTGTCAGTTTTTATTATCCCTGATCCAAATACAGAAGTCAAACGTCTCCAGAGTGCCTAATTTCCATTTGTCATGACAAGCAGATATTTGAAACACTTCCCATGTTTGCAGGGACATTGCAAACCTGAACACCTATTATGTGTTTGGCATCAAGCTTCTAGCGCACTTGATGTGATTTTACTGCAAGACAACTTTTCATTGAACCGACATTGATCTTGCTGCCTGTACTTCAACCACAACAATGTTTGTAAGCCTTCGAAATGATACCTCTTCATCAATTTTGACAACCATAAAAAAAATTGTATGTTCTGATTTCTTACATGCTGAGCAAGTAAGATGCATGAACACTTCTACTCTATGATATAAACAGGGAATGTTCATAATATGTATTCTGCCTAGCCAAATCCAGTTAAAATAAATGTGATTCATAGAAAGGAAGACTGGAATAATAATTTTGGTCATTTCAGAGAACATCTACATAACCTAGAGGAAAGCAGAGAGGCAGTAATAACATTTAGGAGAAAAAGGGTCTGACAAAAATCAGTACTAAGGCAAAATGAGATTTGCTATCTGTTACTATACACAGCAAATCAAGATTCAACAGACACTACAGCAGACTTCATTCTGCAAGTCTTCTGTAGTAATTTTATCAGTAAAAAAGCTTCTTGCCTAATCTTTGCTCTGCTCCTTCCTGCAAAAATATCTATGATCCTAAAAACACCCCCAAACTGAAAAGCACTTCTCTAGGTTAGTTTTTATGTATTTCTTCCTAATAAATTAATAAATTAGTAAGATCCTTTTCTTAGCACAGGATATTCAAATACTGCTTAAAAAACTTCAGGTGGCAACAACAGATTTAATACAGTACCTGTCTACAGCAACAACAACGCTTTGGGAGCTAGTTTCACCAATGGATTCCTGAATACTTGCTATCTGCTTCCAATCCACATTTCCACCAACTACAGCAAAAAAAAATTGAAAAATGGGTAAGAGAGAATACAGACTGGATTGGGGAGAAAGAAGAATAAAAGTTGTGCCACTACCAGTATAATTAAATATATTTTTAATTCACAAATAAGAGAAGCACATTATTTATTTCCCTTGCATGAGCTGGCCACCTCAGTGAACAGTTGCATGTTGGTGTAATCCTAATTATCTGGATTATAAATAAAACCCAGAAGAATCACCTTTTTCGCTCCATCTTTCAATGAATCTTTGGTAAACTTGCTACTTAAAATATATAACATATGATTGAGAATACAGCTTAGAGGAGAATTTTTCACGCTTAATTAGCATCAAGTGAGTAAATCCATCCCAAAAGATTTTGTTTATCATTCACAAAGAAGAGCTTCCACCAAAACTCCATCTTAAAGCTACATCTCAATTACAGCAAAATTATCACCCAAAATAGTGAGAAATATCTACAAATAAAAATAGCAATTATTTATTTTAGAGGCTGGAAACTGTAACCCACATCTGGGAAAGCTCATACGAAGAAACTGCTAACTTAGGCAGCGAGAAAAATTCTGAAATTTTTAGCAATCTCCAAACTTCCCTTGTACCACCATGAAAAAAAAAGAGCAGGATTCTTGCAATCACTCTGGGTAATTCCACATACCCTTTATTCAGGGCTTTTCTTTTTTCAGAAATACAGAGAAGAACAGGAGACTGAAAGAAGGCAAGCAGTTCTGTTCTCAGAGGTTTGCTGAGAGAAAAACTCCTCGTGTTTCAGCCTGCCTCAAAGTCTTGATGTGCTCCTTCCACATTTGGAGGTGGCTGGAGATGACTATCTGTCAAATCTATATAACCTGACCTATCTGAAGTACTTTTCTAGGGCATTTATAGAACGATTTTTCTGTACATACATATGTAACCTCATACTAATATTTCAGCAACTTATAACACCACTGAGTTTGATCAAGACTTCTCTTGTAAACACACAAGCTGCCAGTGTCAATTAGCTTGAATCTTGGTAACGAGTCAGCGAAGAAATTTATCAAATGAGCAGCAGAGTGTGAAGAGAATTTGAAGGGCTATTTCCAAGGAGTCAGAACCTTAACCAACTCTACCAGCTTACATGAGAATTCCTTATTATCGCAGGACTTGTAATTCAATGCCTGAAAACCTGAACAGACAGCAGACTTACACTCTAACAGTTGTGAAATCTTTTAGAATGAAACACAGGAGTCAGCTATGTAACTTTGCTTTATGAAAAAGGGATTCCTCAGATTCCCAGTGTCCAAAGAGGATTTCTGGTTACCTAGGAAGTACACTTCAGCTGTGACCTACTCACAGCAGAGGCTTTTGTCTTCCAACTTTGTGAACAGAAACTGAAGTAGAAGAAATGCGAATTTCACAATTACAGCTCCAAGTAAGGCAACATTCCTACCAAAGAAGCAATAGAACAGATGCTTGTGCATTTACTTTTACAACCCACATGCTTGTGATGTTTTGAATTTCCAAGTACAACAAAAAAAAGGGCCACAACAGTAAGATAATACAAGAGATGAAGACATTTGAATGCAGATGCCTGAAGAACCACACCTGAACCTTGCTGAGGCAGTAAATGAGCAAAGGAGCTTTTGGGTTTGGTTTTTCCATCTTTGTTATTTCAAAACCACATTAACTTCAGCAAGAAGAGTGAGTGCTGCTGCTTATCCACATCTGATTTTGCAAGCAGGTCTGAAAGATGGATTTTCTGTGTCACCAGACTGCAACTTCACTCTAAACAACTATTTTCCTGTAAAATGTGACTGTATATATGGACATATGCACTATGTGTTCTTCACAGGAATCCAGGTTTATAGAAAGCTTGCTTGAAACCCATAGTTCCAATGCATACCTTCGAGTAATCATAGAAAATTAAACTTTCTGCAAAAAAGGATTTATGGAAAGAAGTGAAATAACTAGAACAGTTGAGAAAATGTTCTAACAGCCCTTTAGTGCATGAAAACCACGTTAAGCATTTTCCTATAAGATTGAAGCAACATTATTTAAAAAAAAATAAGAAAATGGTGAAATTTCCATATGTGCACTGTAATAAGCATTCCAGAAATTCAATTCAGAGAGAAACATTTTATGTATTTGGGCATAAACTATTTTCCCTAGAGAAGTAACTGACAGCAGCAAAAGGTCTTTAGAAGCTGGATCTATACCAATTACTAGCAAGTATGATTTTGAGACACCTGAATACAGTTTACATTCTTGAGTTATTAGACCTTAAAACCTTTAAAGGCCAGTCACTGCAGTGTAGAGAAACTGCCAGCACTTGAAAGTAGCCAAGTTGCACAGGTCATCAGGGAACACTGAACTGAAGGATGCATATTGGCAGGGCAGGAAGAAGCTCAGTACATGAGAGTGTTGGCAGACTCATTGACTTCCAGGCCTAAGTTTTCCCTTCATCAACGCTTGGCAAGGTGAGGGGAGTACACAGAGGCAGGCCAAAGGGGAGCAGACAGGAAAAAAAAGGACTGACTATAGAAGAAGAACAACTGCCTGAGGAGAACACAAAGCTGGATGATTAGGACTAGTTTGGGGGCTAAGATCAGGGAAAATAGAAAAATTATCACTACTCAAAAAAAAAAAAAAAAGTGAAAAAATGAGGGGACAAAGCTTTTGTCTGGCTGTGGGTGAAGTTCAAACAGCAGGAGATACTGAGCACCGCACTACAACTGAAACTCTCTCATAGTCAAATAGACTTATATATACACTTTGGCACTTCCAGTGTTTTCTAATACCCTGTACCTCAATATCTTTAACTGTGTTCCCATCTAAAACAGACAAATAAACAAAAGCCCAAACCTTCTAAAGATAATTTAAGGTAAGACTTAGGCTTTTCTAGGAAGATAAGAGACATCATCTCATGTTTGGAGTATATCTTGGTGCTCAAGCCTAGAAAAGGCACTTACTCAGTAGCAAAGTAACCAAAATAGGAAAAAAATGGAATTTCAGAATTTAAGCTAAATTAATCTCCCACTTGGTTTGAATTCTGTGTATTTCTCACAAAGCTCCACAACAGATGCTTAACCTACACATACTGACTTGCTTGCTTGGTAAAATACTTGGCACACTAATGTTGCAATATTATTAAATCAGGTCATACCATCTGCAACCCATTCTTAGTTGGAAAGCTGTATTTTAATAGAAATGAATAATATATATAATCTTCTTACACTTCCCACCCTAGCAATAATAACAGAGCAAACTAAATATTCCAGAAATTGGAATCAGCCTACTCAAAGCCTAAGTTTTGTAAGGACTAACTTCTTGGTCTTTTGTCAGAACCTCACACAAAACACAGAACAAATTTAAATCTCTGAACAAAACCAGTTAAATGAAATACTTCTTATCTGCATTACTTACCCAGTCCCAGCCCCACAAATTCATCAGGTGCCTGATCTTTTGTTCCAGTAAAAGAACCTTCCCTGCCACGCACTGTCCCTGAGATGTAGCGAGGTTTTACTCCAGTTCCTATTAACTGTGCCAGTTCAAGTTGACTGATGCATTTCAGAATCTGTTCCAGAGAATAAAGAAGTTGTTTATCAACAAAAAGCAGCTTGAAATAGTAAAAAACAAGCTAAGATCTTTAGAAGAAAAGAATTCTAAACACTTGAGGTCAGACAATCTGTTCTTCTGTCTAAAATGAGTATTAATTTAATTAGTACTGGATTAATCTCTCACAATTTTATTTCTCACTTGGACATGTTCTGCTACTTTAATTGGCTGCATAATGTATGCAACAAAAGTATATACACGGCACTTACCTAAACCCCACTGTATTTATGCACAAACAAGCACACTACTGTGTTTAAAATTAGTAAACATGCTTTCTTACAGTTTAAGTACAAATGACTTGTACCTCATGCCAGGAATTTCCTAAATAGTTTCCATCTGTATGAGCCACTGTGATGAGAGTTTTAATGGTGTCAATATTCTTCTGCTTCATTTCAGTAATACCAGAACTCACTGTAAGCAATGTAAATCTTGCTAATGCTTGAACATAGGCATCTCTTTCAAGCTACAAATGGGAGGGAAAGAAACAAAAGTCTCATAAATGTTTTTGCCATTTCTTGTTCTTAGTAAAATCTCTGTGATTTCATCAATGATACCATTTACCTTTCTCTTCCTAGAACTGAATTTCCAAAGCACAGTGAAAATATTCATGTTCTTCACCAGGAAGAAGATATCTGTGGGGTGAAATCAGGTTCCTTCTATTCAGGAACATGAAGTGCTATATCTGACAGCATAGAACACACAGGCTGTGTTTAGGTTTCTGGTTTGGTCTTTTTGGGGAAATCGGGATGCTGTTTCAGAAGAAATGTTGCTATTTAGCTAAGCTTTCAATACTCTGGTACTCTACTCAGACCTACTCTGAAAATTCTGCCTTAGCAGACTCACTCAAGTTGTAGCATTTTTTGTCAACAAAATCTAAAAAATGTATCTGAAAGGTACGTTATGACAATTCCATGGAATTGCTCAAAACTTATTTGATTTAATCTGCATCATTTGAAGCACCTCAGAAGCTTCTGAAGCAAGTGTCATGGGTAAACAGCAAGTGACCATAATCTAGACAGATCTCACCAAAAAAATTCTACAGTTACCCAATTTTTATGTGTATGGTATCCAGAAACAACAAAGGAAACTCCTCAGATGTCACATGAACCAATTACAATGGTAAAAAGGGGATTACAGTTGAGCCCACAAGTGCATTTTATTCTCCTGTTATGTATAAACTGAAGGCCATGGAGTGAAATGGCTGTACACCAGATAAACAAATGGCAAATATGAAATATATTTAACTGTTTGTATATTTAGGGCTCTTTTTAAATAAAAAAATAATTGAGCACAGAAAACAACCAAATACAAAATATTAAAAAAAAATCCCAGAAAGAAGGGACAGATTGCCACTGAGCCACGGACCACATTCAAACTCAACCACTACTGCAGGGTATGCTGGCAAAGGCACAGAAAGTGATGTAGAAGCACAGAAAAATGTGTCTTAAAGAAAGTGTACAAAGCAATGAAACTTTGGAGCCTACAAACTGTGTATCTTCAGTAAAAACAAAACATTTTCAGTCCTACTTATCCATACAGGTAGTCCCCCCTCCCACCTTTTTCTAAGCCAGCGAAGTAGACAATGTGTCCATCACCTAGAAATTAAAACCTGATGATACAAGCAGATTAAGTACATCCTTTTGATGCATATCTTGTCTCAAATGCTTAAAGACAAAAGTCAGACTGTGTGACAAGTGTAAGATTAAAAGCATAAATAATTAAAACCAGAAACTGTAATTGAGGTTTTAGAGGTGAATATGAGTAACTTAAACTATATTGTGTACTTTGGAAATTTTCTTAAAGGCAACCAGGTTCCTCCATTATCTCTCAAGGTGTGTAAACTAATGTTAATTCTTAATAGGCATCAATCTTAATTTCTATACTTTTACATGATGAAAACTGAAAACTTGCCATCACTGGTTAAGCACATGAGGAAAAACTTGATTCCAACAAAAAAGATCGTTAAATCAGCTCAAGTACAAATGTGCCAGTCTCCTTCAAACCACCAGAGCTATCTGGTGTCTGACATCAGATAATATCCCATCTAATCAAGATCTTGTGAATTGGAATCATCCTGTAATACTGAAATCACCAACAAATAGTACAACCAGTATAGTTTTTAACTACACCAACAAAACACAATTTCCATAGAAAACCAAGAAGGAATATTGCTTATAATGAAAATTCAAAAGCAACACTTCCCATTTTCTGCAATTTAAAACCTTTTATTTTGGGAACACCTCCAGTTCAATCATGTCCCAAGCCAATGGACAGGTACAACTGAGTCACAGGGATCTTAGAGCAAACACGTCCTTGCCCTCCCCACGCAAGGCTGACCACTGCAGGACTGAGAGCTAAACTCTGCAGCTGCTGGAACTGGTATTTGTACCAGTTCCACCTCTGCAGCTTAGAAACAAAAGTAACCAGAGTGTGAATTTCACTGAACATCTGCAGGCTCCAGGGAAGGCTTTGTTAATCAAATTTTTAAGTCTGTTCAGCTCAGGGACAGCTGGTGGTGCAGATATTAGGTGGAAAAACAGAGGAAGGAAACCTCACATGATCTCAATTGGGCTTTTTTAAGCAGCTGAATCACAGGTCCTGATGTGCCTTTCCACATTAGTGATAGAAAGTTATCTAACTTGCCAAATACAAGTGCAAGGGGGAAGGAAGGAAAGCATTCACTATTGTATCATAGTTCAACATTTTCTACTTAGTCTTATACAGTTGGTTTTGGGGTTGGTGTGTGTTTTCTTGTTTGGGTTGTTTGGTTGGTTTCTGTTTGGTTTCTTTTTTTCGTTTGTTTGTTTTTTAAAGTGTTTTCCATGTACACATGAAATACAATGCCAAACACATGAATTTTGCCTGCCCCTCTCTTCAGCTATCCCTATAATGGACTTATGGCAGACCAGTACTCCATTTATTAACTAATAATCTACAATAACATAATTGTACCTTCCCTACCAATGGTTTTAAAATACCAAAACCAAAGCCAGAAAAAGCCCAAGTTTAATCACCATTACCCTCTGGAACCTGAGAGTCTGGCATTCTTGGCGTTGCGCTTACTGCAAGATCCATTCATTCATTACATCAGGAATGCCATTTCCAGTGCCATAACCTTTTAACAAGGGTATCCATTTATAGGCATCTTGGATTAGTATAATCTCTCTGAAGTTGAGAACAATATTTCAAATACAGTTCACAGAGATACTATTTTACAGGACAGAGAGACTAATTTTATAAAACAACACAACACATCTAAACGGCTTTGTAACAAAGCTAGAAATAAAATACTTTGACATAAAAGGAGTCAATTTCTAGGGAAACAAACATTTCAGTGCAGAGGCATGGAAGCACTTACCACAAAACACCAGGAAAAACTTTATAAAGGTCACCTCATTTACACTTCCAGTCTAATATCAGATGAAACTGCAATGTCAGAAGCAGGCAGCCTCCAGGTATTGAAGTGCACAGCTTCTGCAGCAAGGACTCTTAGAACCCCACTAACATTTTTGCTGGTACATAAATCAAAGTACTGTCTCAATCTTACATTTTTTACCTGTATGTTGAAAATGCAAGCAATCCGGATTGCACAACGTATACCCTCCAAACAAAGAGAGGCAACTTCGGTGTCATCACAGTCCTGTAGACCCACGCTGAACGCAGCGAGAAAAGGTGTCCATGCCAACTGGAATGTATGCAATATAAGTGTTAAATCAGCAATTGTTGGTACTTGAAGGGAATGTTACAGTTTCAATATCTTGCTGAAGTGTAAATTCCACCCTTAACTTACATCATTAACCTTGAAGTTGTCTTTTACCAAAAAGGAAATAAAATATACAGACATGAGACACAGAATAGTATAAAGCGTGGTTAGAAGAGACCTGAGACACAGAATGGGACAGAAGTAATGGAGAGTGGAGCTCTCTTCAAAAGCACTTGTCCTCTCCCTCAGTAACTAACACACAGCCATCCTCAGACAGTTGTAAACACCAAAGCCTAAAGCTACATTAATTACATGTCCGTTAAAGTTTTAGCACCAGGATGACTTTCATCTTTGCACACTGAAAAGTAGAGTCAACAGTTTTTGTAATAACCAACACACCATGTACCAGATTTCTTTACGATGAAAAGTACATACTTAAAATAAGACTAGCTTGTCCTGATAACACCAGAAAAAAACAACAAAAAAAAGGAAGGTAGGGAAAAAAAGGCAAACTTTATTAATTACACTAAAATTATGGTAAGACAACAACAAAAAAACCCAGGATATGACTCTTGCCTTATCTCTCTACTACTAATATTGTTGCTCTTATCCCTCCATCTTTTTGTACCTAGGCCACTGTTATGTTTCGCATTCCTCTTGCCTTAGGTGGCACTGAGGATGAAACAGATGCAATAAAAATTACTGCAAGAGAGTCTACACTTTCCTTGTGGTCAAGGCTCCCTCTCCCAAAGGCAGAAAAAACAGTGAGAAAATGCAGAGGATCTTACCATAACTACATGGGGTTATGGAGAGGAACCCAGAATGATTTTAGAAATAATTTTACCTGAAGGCACCCCAGATGAATACAGAGTCAATGGGCACAGCAAGGAGCAACAGATTTCACATTTACTTTCATAACAAAATGATGCACCACAGAGCTTTGGTTTCATTTAAGCCAGCAATTCCAAAAGCACTACCTCTGAAAAGCATTTAATGCTTGCACATACCAAACTGTAACTCCAGGACAGTATTAAAGGCATCAGATGAATTAATAGATTCAGGATTTAATTCCCTATTGTATGACCTTTAAAGGTCACTTCCAACCCAAACTATTCTATGATTTCATGTTCAGAAATATATGTTTCTTCCCACCGCCTTCCTAATTTTCATTACTATTGAAACCAAAACTAATCTAAAAAAAAAAAAATCACAAGACTGAAATAATTTCTTAAGAACTATCTAATGGTCTGTATACTGTGCTTTGTAACTAGATATAGCTGTTATTTGTAAACTGTTTTGTTATTAAAGGTGAAAATTAAGCCTCAAAACCAGACAATAAATTTTGAACTGCTTAGATGGGTACATAAAGTGAATTTCTGCTCTGTTTTAAAGATTTAGCCAATGTATCTCTAAATACAGTTATAATAATCCATTTAATGTGGAAATCAATGGGTGAGATTCACAGAAATTTGTGAAGTTTTGCTGAAAATTTACATCTAAATAAAAAATATGAAATTAACTATTTAAATTCCACAGTTCTCTTTTTTTTTTTTTTGGTGAGAGGGTCCTCTGCTCAATACATCACACTGTCCTCAGTACTTTAGCTCATGAACATCCTCAAGTAACTTCAAGTAACAACTTCTAATTCTTAGCACCTTCATGAAGGATGTTTAGGGTATTAATTTACCCCAGTGCTTCATATTTTGCTCCAGTGAAAATGAACTTTAGAAATACACTTTTCAGATCCTAAAGGGTAGGAAGTATTAGGGCTGGTATCTTAAAGAAAATCACACTATGAATTTTACAGATGCCTGCATGTGAATTATTTCAGTCTTAAGGAAGTCAACAGAAAGAAAGTACGTACACCTCTGCTATGTCCAACCTTGAACAGCCTAGAAGTAAATTTTTAACAAGGTCTGTCCTTAGTGTTCCTCTGTACACATGGAATACTATGCTAGTTTTTTTAATAAGGTGACAGAGAACTCGTAAGTTTGCCTCACAGACAGCAATCGTACAGCTAGATCCTCACTGTGCCGAGGTGGCCAAGAAGGCCAATGGCATCCTGGCTTGTATGAGGAATAGTGTGGCCTGCAGGACCAGGGCAGTGATCCTCCCTCTGTACTCAGCACTGGTGAGGCTGCACTTTGAAACCTGTGTTCAGTTTTGGGCCCCTCACTGCAAGGAAGACATGGAGGTGCTGGAGTGAGTCCAGAGAACAACAACAGAGCTGGTGAAAGAGGTGGGATTGGTCTCTTCTCCCAAGTAACAAGGGAAAGGATGAGAGCAAGCCGCCTCAAGTTGCACCAGGAGAGGTTTAGATTGAATATTAGGAAAAATTGCTTCACAGATGCAGTTGACAAAAGTTGGAACAAGCTGCCCAAGGAAGGAGTGCAGGCACCAACCCTGAAGTATTTAACAGACACGTAGATGTGGCACTTCAGGTCATGGTTTAGTGGTGGACTTGGCAGCACTGGGTTAACAGTGGGACTCAAAGCTTTTAAGAATCTGTTTCAGCCTAAATGTTTCTGTGATTCCTGGGCCTGGAGCTCCACCTGACCTCACAGCACATCCCTCCAGGGAACCATTTGTTTATTTAGTGGTAGTAGTCTGAGACCTTACTTCCCTGGAGCAGTTCACACAGGGGTCATGTGAGGACCATGACTTGAACAAGGGCACAAATGAGAGCATGGTAAGGGCATAACAACTCATCTCACTGGCAGATGACTGCTGTGAGTTAGCTGTGTCAGAGACAACATCCAAGAGCACACTGAGGCATTGGACACTACTGGACATACTCTATCTATGAATCTGAATCCACCACTACGGCAAAGGCATTTGGGATGCACACAACTTTGCACTTACAAAATAGCAGACAGATGTTTAGAATAAAAGATTAATACAGGTCCAGCTTCCTCCCCTACACTGGATGAGAGTCCTAGGTTTTCTACAGAATTCATTTGCAACAGGCAACATCAGATTAAAGTTTTTCCTAATAACTGCTCTCTCAAAATGCAATGATGTAATCTCCATTAGAAACATTAGGGGGGACTCAAAACAATGACCTGAAATTAGTGATTGCTCATGTTTATTAATCTGTTTTTTGACTACACCTCTATATCTGAAATAAAAAGTTTTTAACTACTTTTTATACTTTTTTCCCCTTGAACACATTCATCGTAACACCTCCATTGCCTCAAGATGCTTCTTCTATCAGCACAGAAACTTCTTAAATTCCAGGGTAAATGAAACTAGATTAGATGGCTCAAAATCCTCTTTCCTGTAGCAAGTTAAATAACTCACAAAATGAGCAAAACATAGCAGATACAAATCTTTAGTATTTCCAATAAATCCTGTCAGTCAGCATTTGTATTAAGAACCGGTGATATTCTACATGATTATCTAAACATGTATCTCACCTTAAACATGGGTCTCACATGCTCCAGGTGTGTTGCACTAGTAAAAGGGGCCTGAACATGGCTCACTGCCTCCATGAGAGCTTTAGCTGTTTTAGCCATTTGTTCCATTTCCAAGTTATAGAGGAGTCTTCTCTGCTTTTCACTAGCAACACCTGCAAACACATTTTTTCTCTCATTTATGCATCTTTAGCAATGGTGTCTTTAGGAATACAATTTTAGGTTTTTCATTAAGTACAATATTCAGATGCATTTTTGTCTTATCTTTACTTTCTGAAATTATCACACCAACTTTCTTGTATTTTTTTTACAATATAGATAAAATTTAACTTAAGGCAAACTTGTGTATGAAATGTAAACTATTTTTAAACCTCAACAGAATTTTAAGATTTGAACAACAGAGATACTGACACTGTTAAGTATCACACCCACTAAGCCAAATTCAAAATGAAGAGATATTTCATAGCAATCCATCAGCAGACATCCTTTTTCAGAGCAAGAACTATGTTAAATCTTTTCATTTCTGTAACAGAACCTCCATCTCATCAAGAGAGTGAAATCCAAGTAGTATGTAATAATCATCTTTTTAAAAATGACAATAAAATATTATGCTAAGTGAATGAATACTGAAAACAAGAGTATCTCTTTTTTCCAGATGCAAATTTCCTGCAAGCAATCCATTCATAAGGCCAACCTTAGGACTTAAACTATATAAATATGTTGGGGGAAAGTTAAGTTTCTGAATGTTCTCTGTAGAAAAGCTAGAATGAGTAACATCTCAATCTTCACACTGTGCAAAACACAAGAAGTTCTTCTGGTATCTGAGAGAGGAAAAGATAATTAATAAAGTGCACAAATTAGGGCCCTAGTAACCAAATACTGCAGAATTTTTGAAGATGACAGATTGGTTACTGCAGGAAATAACAACAGCTGCTTTAGAAACAGAAGATAGACCCAGTGTGTGAGCTCTGCTCTGTACATATTGGCAACACTGTAACTTCACAGAGCCATCCAATTTCCCTGTGTTGCCCTCAGCAGCAAAACCTGCCCCCTTCATGGTCAATGCACCGACTGCCAGGAATTCAAATACAAAAGGAAGTGAAAAAAAGCAGTTGCATTTAATGCAGTGAGGTTAGCATCATGCATTTATGTTAAAAAGAAAAGGATATGAAATTAGAAGCTAGGACCCGCTGTGAGTTAAGTGAGTTGCTTCATTCAACTCTTATTTTACAAAGGAGAACTTCATGAAACTGAAGAGCCAACCCTCGAAAAAAGCTAACACCGCAACTACTTACTTTGTTTACTGGATTTTGTGGGTATTGTTAATTCTTTTGTTTCTTTCATTGAAATCTTCTTTCCAGCTATTTCATTATAGATAGCAGACAAATATTCTTCAGGGAGATCTTTACTGTCATTGATACCTCTATTCATTTTAATATACTGTTCTTTTGTCATTTTATTCTTAACCTGAAATGCAGAAAGTAGCTGTAAATATCAACAAATGAGGCAAGCTCATCACAGTTATAATGCTCCCTATAAAACTGCCCAGCACATGAAAAGTTACCATCAAGGATAAACCTGCTGATTCAGAAGACATTTTGAAGTATTCAACATATCCAAGACTACACTGTCAGATCTACAATATACCACAAAGCCATGTGGACATTCATGGACACTCAAGCATTTGGTAGGATCCACAGGTCAAATGTACGTCAAATTAGACATACATTTAAAAAACAAAAAAGGAAAAAAAATGCTTCATCTTGTCATACAGACCAAATGATCTCTTACAGAAATCTACCTTACAGAAAGGCCTACCAAAAAAACTTCAAAACCTCAACACCCATGAAACATAATACTGTTACTAAAAGATGCACAAACTTACGCTTCCTTACTTCTTACACACACACTGGTGTTAAATTGGACATCAAGCTTTTACAACCACATTGTCACAAAGCCTGGAAGTTACATGCCTATGAATTACACAGATATTTATTCCAGCAACATACCTGTGGACTGTGAAGATCTGTTGTCAACATGATAATTGAGTAAGCTAAAACATATGCAGTATCTGCACTAGCAAAAAGAGTTTGCCTGAAGGCAAAAAGGAGAGAAAGAACAGCAAATTTAATTTATTAGGATTTTTTACTAATTATTCAACTTTCCAAAGTTCTGAAGAAGTATATCTCACCCTTGGTTACATTCTAAGTATCTAGCAGCAAATTTCTCCATTAAGCGATCAATTTTTTGAGCTTCTCCTGGTAGACGAAATCCTTCTAGAAACATGCGCAGAGCTGAAACAAAATCCTTTCCTGAAAAGTCGTGTTGGTCTACATATGCATACATGACTTCTTTGTTAAATTTATCATTGTCTCCCAGGAACTCCCCAACCTGAGTCTAGAATAAGAATAGAAAAGACAAACTAGTGTATTTATATTTGGAAAAAAAAGTAACAACAGACTCAAATGTCTTACAAAAAGAGAGGCATCTATTGCAGTTAACTAAGACATACTCTGGCTTCTCCTCTACTGTCTAAAGCAAAGTATTTTGGTCATCTATTGCATCATAACGCTCTTATGTGCTCATACATATCTGCCTACATTCTTCCTTCTCTGCTTTTACTCACATGCTGTATTTTCATTAGATGAATTCCACATGTGTACAAGACAAAGTTAATACTACTAATGGTTGTTCTCTGCTATAATGATTTTTGTAGCTAAGAAACTTATTACAGGAATGAAAAGCATAATAAACTCAACTTTATCCCCTAGAGTACTGATCTCAAACAGATGCAAGGGATGCTCAAATATAAATAGCTGGTACTCAAATACATCTGAGTTGGTATCTGTCAGTGCAACACAGTACAGTGAAAAAGAGCATGCATTCAGATAAAGATGCTTGTATATGTAAACTGAGGCTAAAAAAATGTTTTGATGTCTGATTCTAAGCATTAAGACTGAAATTTGTGACTTCAGCCACAGATGCAAACATGGGTACCAATGAGTGCGGCTTTTATGCACAATGGTGAGAAGTGCTGTTTCAGAAAGTTAGGTTTTTCATGATAATATTAACACAAGATATTCCCACCCTCCCTAGCCAGATACTGAAGGACCTTTCCAAGTCCAGCAACAGCTGCTAACTGTAAATAAAATCAAAGAACTAATCTAGATTAAACAAGTTTCCTTTGGGGGCAGAAAAACCTGCCTTTCAATGTTGTTGCACCAGATTATTTTTTTAACTATCTCTGAAGGACAGATACTTCTGGCAGTTCCTTACTAAAGTATATACAGTTAACTAAGTTGTTTCAAGCTATACTAGCAACTAAGTACAAGTTTTGAGTCAGCTCAAGTAGGTCAGCTTCCTGCTTTACACCTCGCTGAACCACAGGATGCATAGAGCACAGGGTATAGCTCCAATGCACCCTCCAACTCAAATTCCTTGAGCTTACAAATTTTAGGAGAGACATGTCCTTTTCTTCATTCCACAATAATGTGTTACACACTCTAAACACTATCAGCTGATGTGCAATTAGTATTAACACATCAGCATGAGCACAGACAACCATTAGGAAAACAGTTTCCTTACTGAATCTAGTCTTTCCTCTTGATGCAAGAATTGAGCAATATCTTCAGGGGTAGTGCCAAGCATTCCTTGTTCTTGCAGGTACTGAATCCCCCTCTTTGGTTTCTTATTGAATCTGTACAATGAAGAGCAAGATGAAACAAGAGTTAACCCTTTTACCCATGCACAAAGCTGTACCAGCTTAAGTGAAAAGATTCAGAAATTTCAGATGAGATGCTGAAAAATCTACATATGAAATGTTTTTCCTTTATCAAACTGCACGTTAGATAGGAATGAGCTATTCCCATTTACTCTGGCACTCATGAAGAAAAAGATATTCCACAAGGACAGCAAAATCTTGAATTGGAAAGAACAATTACGCTCTGCTGATTTTTATCTTAATCTGTATGAACCAATCAACAAATCCATTAGTTGCCTGTAAGAATGGAAACGAACAAGAGATAGAACCAGGAAACTGAAAGAAACTGAAGCCCTAAAGGACTAAGGCGTTTTTGTGCAGGGTCCCAGAACTGTATGACAGGAAACTTTTATTTTTGCATAAAACTGACCTCGCTGAGGACATTAAGGTGATGAAAATGAAATCACACAGAAGATTCATGCCAGACTGCACTGAGAAATTACACTATCCTCCAGTTCTAATTATGACAAATTAATCATAAGGACTCATCAGCATAAGCATTATAGGCATTTTCATCAGTACATTAAAACGGGTCATATTCAAATGATCACGAGTTTGATGGTCTTTTTATCCAAATATAAAAACCTTATTTTTAGACAAGCAGGTCTGGAGAAAAAAGAACAAACATTCAGAGTACTCATCTTCTAGCTGTGAGGAATTAGGTTAACACAAAACACTGTTGACAGGCTCCAAAGGGGACACCATTCAGCACTCTTTCACCAGAGGAAGTGCTGTTACATCCAGAGTTTTTTTCCTAACACAAGATGAGTATCTATGAGGAGAAGGAAGAAACACCCAGGAATCTTCATAGCTCCAAAAGAATCCACCCTCCCATGGGTGATAAAAGGGCACTCACAAGTCAATTCCTTGTTCTATTATTTCCTTTTGTTGCTTTAGGACCTCAAACTGCTCTGGGTTGTCAGTGCCAGACATCTGTGTGCTGTAACTGCCAATTCCTGATGAAGCAGTAGAATCCAAAGAATTTAAGCTTCCATATCTGTTAATTGTCTCAGGGTGTTTGGTTTCACTGCTGTCCTGTTCTGTGGGTTTTTCTTGGCCTACAAATTGGAAAGGGTTACATATATCCAAAATACATACAGTGAAAAGAAATAAAAATCACATGTCAAATCCTCAATGAAGGCTTCTAAAACTCAGGGTTCTCTTCAATTATGTATTTATTTATATATAGACATATTCTGCTTTTATTTTGGTTGGGAAAGTAAATAATAACTAAAAAATCACTACAACCTATCAAGGAGAATTCTTTCAGTTCAACACGTACTGAAATTTAAGCCTTAAATTACAACTGTAATTTCAAGCACGTGGGAGAAAACCTCCACCATCTTAGAAAACCAACTACAGCGTTAATATTTTATTTTCAGATCCAGTGTCACTTTTAACCTGGAGCAGCTATTTTAAGTTTTTGAAACACAGTGTCTAAAAGAATTTAGGCATGCCAAGGAGATGGTGCTCTCAGTTCACAAAGACAGCCATGCAAACCACCCTTGGAAAGTTTATTACCTCACCTACCAACTTTAAGAGCTTAATCTGAAAATTCTGGCATAACCTTAGTACTTCCCATCTCAGGACAGATGAGTACACAAGTACTTAAAACAAGTAATGATTTAGTTACTTCACAGCTTACAACATTCAAACTTCTACAGCTATATAAAGCGTAAGTAAATAATCAGCAAATAAGTAATTTTTAAAACAGTCACTAAATAAGTAAAAAATGCTCTATATTCAGCTTCCTTTAGTAGTTATTTAATCAATATGAAATTAGATAAAATTCGGGAATCTTCAAAGCAAGTTCTGCGACACTTTTAAAATCAGAAATACAGAAAATATCAGGATTTAGACATTTTCAATCCAGTAGCATTCTAGGAATTCATACAATTAGGAAAAGACAGCTAAGACAACTTGCTTAAATGACACCAAACTTATCAATATTTCTACCAAAGGAAAAATAGTCTGGACACTAACAGCATCAAAATACTGGAAGAACACACTCAGCTCCAGCAGGATGTCATTACTAAAGCCAGAAGAAACACATTGTGCGTCTTACCAAGTGTGGTCTGGGAATTGGGATTTACATATTGATCCTTACTCCACTCCACCATGCATTTCAAGATCGATACTAAGCATTCCAATCCTTTTTTCCTTAAACTTAATTCCTAGAAAAGATTTCATAAATAATTAATTAGTGGACTGGAGACTTTAGTCTCAAACTATTATGACAAGAAACATGAAACTTCATAAAGTTTGGTGCAATTTTTACCTGAACATTGGACATGCCAAGTTCTTGGCTACCCCTTCCTTGAGCAATCTTTGATAAGTCATTAACCAGCCTTTCAAATATATTTGCTGCATTTAAATCACAATCATAGTTCACATAGATGTCCACCACGCTCTGGGCATCTATAAATAAAGTGACATTGTCAAACTTGAACAAAAACTATGTAACTCAATGAAAGGCAAGTATAGCTTTGTTCTTAAAGATAAAAAACAACATCTAGAACACAACAGTCCTTAATACCTGCACATATCCTTGTCAGCGTTTGTATAACCATCCACTTATGATCAAATGAGCTAGTAGAAGTTTCCAAGATATACAGGAAAATTTCTTTGAAAAAAACCTAAAAAATATTCCAGGAAGAAGGAGAAAAAAAAAAAAATCTATTACAAACACAGTCAACTAACTTTGATGGTCCAAATTCTGACGTAAGTCTGAAAGCAGCACTTTAGTGGTATGGGAAATAACAAAAAGGCAAAGAACAAGAGGAAAGGAAGAAATACAACTTATGATTGATACATGCAAATTATGAATTTGAATTATTTACTTATGTACTTCTGCAGTGTTGTCCAGGTTTATTTTCTGAGCATTCAGAACCAGAAGAATTGGGAATAATGTCAAATCCTGAAGGACAATTCAGCCTAACAAGAAGCCTAAACTGCTGTTAAGAGTTCATTTGGGATTTTGAAAGAAGAGGTATCACCTCATCACAAAAATATTTTCTCTACAAGATGATGATATTATGGCACAAACTAACAAACAGCTACCTATGCAAATTTGAAGTACTGGACCTTCATTAAAAGGGAAACATCTTGACACAAAAGAATCACTCACAGTACCAGATTATTGGAAGAAGAGCACCAGTCAGGCACAACATGCAGCAATTCCATTAATAGGAAAGCTACTCTTCACTAGAACAGAGATGAGTTTGCCCCGAAATTACTTTAGTACAGATGCTGTTGTTTGGAATAGAAACTATTTTATCCCCTCCCAATTAGTTCCTCACCAGATCCATCAGCACCATAGGCTGACTAATTCAGCCAAGCTTGCTTAGCAGCTACGATAAGGCTTCTTCTCACTTCTTCTCTGAGCAGCAGCAACTGCTGTAACAGCACATGAACTCAAAACTGAACTGCTACAGGGCATTACATCACTGTTCTGTACTTCTGAGAGCTCAGCTCTTCACAGCCGCTTGTGGCTTCCAAATCCACAGCACACAGTTTTACTAGAGTGCTGCAAAGTCCTAAACCACTCAACTTCTCTTCTCCAATAGCATCACATGAATATCCAAATATATAACTACCCTTGTTTATTTTAATATTGACAATTCCTTCATAGCACAGAATTTTTACAGAGATTTTTATGCTACTAGCCAGGTAGAGATAAACATAAGGCTATTTCCACTTTAAGTCATATATCTGAGGAAAAACAGCAACATTGACTTTTAGGCAACTTTAGTGGTAAGCTATTTCCTCAAGCAAAATGTGCTCACAATAGTTATATTTTATGGATCTCTTTAGAGAAAAAGAGGCACACAGCACAGTGCCAGCTGACTGTCTTAATATGGAAAGCATCCCTATGAAACCTAAGGAGTTCAACACACAATAATTCAAAGACTTGCAAGTGCTTAAACATACTTAAGAGTACAAGGCTGATTTTACCCACAATTTCATGTAACCAGAGAAAGACAAAAATTTAATAAATGTCATGCTGTGAGAAAACCTCAGTTACACATTTGGTGTTTTCTGATTTTTTTACTGAAAGACAGTAGTTTTATATGCTTTCTAGAATCAGCAAAATTATTACTTTTCTGGTAGAAAATTTTATAAAGAAGTCACTGATGAAGCAGAGAAAAAAGTTTCAGGGACAAAAACTAAACCCAAATCTAAGCTAGAAGAGAAAACAGCTGGAAGGTCTGCATACTGTCAAGGCACTTCAGATCTCTATGCCTCCAATGATGCCTTAAAGTGGCTACCTGAAAACAAGAGGCTAGATAAGATTAAGACAATAAAAGTAGGTATTTATTTGAAAGGCCTTCAAAGGTACACCTTGGGCAGACATGAGGCTACACCCAAGATGGAGGATGGGTCACGGCTTTTTCACACTTTTCTAAGTTTGGTCCATTTGCATATCAGGGTTAATTCCCCAACTATGATTTCAGTTAATGATGTAATTACCCCAAGTTTGCCCCTCCTCTCAAAGGCTTTAGTTTACATATTTTTGGGTCTGGGATGTGAACTCAATGTGTCCTTGAGCTCAGGTTCAAACCAGTTTAGGCTGGTTTGTTATGCCTAATCAGCATGAGAGAACAGTAGCTAACAGGCTGTATGAAGTTTCAGAGTTGCATACTAGGCAGTACAGGATCTGAAAAATATAGAAGTTAAAACCTAAGGCATCACCGAGACCAAGCTGACTTCTTGCTTCTGGTGTCACCTTTGGACAAGCGTATCCTGGAATGAAGAACTTCTCAAAACCATAGTGGTGGTTTACATTTCAGCTACATAAAAATGCTGTTTATCGCTATATAGCTTATTCCAATTCACATCATGGAGCTGAGACTTTGTTCCTAATATACTGGAAAACTAAACCAGGAAAGAGCTAATTATTTATTATGTTTGGTCAACTGAAGTATGAGTTTTAAGGCAGCTTATTCACAGTTATGAAAGGGTGGTAATGGTAAATACAGCTAAATGACATTCCAGCTCCTCTGATACCTAGGATTTGATTTGCTCAAATATATTCATTAACCCATTCAGAAATACAGTTACAATACAACTAAGGTGCAATTCAAAACTGTTTTACTGTCAGAGGGCAGTGTTAGCTAAATAGGTAAGTCAACAGGCCATGGGAGAGTCACTTTCAGCAGAATCTGAAACTATTCTTCTCAAACACGCCACAAAATTCTCACACAGATGAAAAATGCAGCCTCAATCCCAAAATATATAGATTTTGCATATTATAAATCAGAGCATATGGCTCTCCTTACAGCTCCAAGACACAAACTGCATGTGAAGTTATCTACATGTCTACCCACATCTTCAGGATAACCTTTAGGATCAGTAGCTGAAAGAAGAATTCTTAGCTCACAACCAGGAAAAAAAAGAAGTTTCTAGAAACTGCTGTACCCCAAAGATGGGTATCTCAGCAGCATCAAGTTTTTGGTTTTCCTATTCACAAGGAGGAAATGTAGCCCTGATATGTGGTGATGGTCCTAATTCAGCATACTCTACAACCTGCTACAATAGTGTGGGGCATCCTATATCCAGTTTGCCTCATGTCTCTACCATTTTCTGTTTGGAATTTGTAAAAGGCTGGCAGTGATGGAAACCTATCAAATTTCTGTCAGAGAAGCCGACTGCAATGCATTCACCACCTACATGCTGACTTGTAAGCTCTGAACACTTGTAAGCAAGTCCAGCACTTTCTGGGAAGCAGGCTGTGGGACTGAGAATGGCTCCACCCCGTCTGTCTGATGTGCCAAACACCGCACATGCACTACATTCTTGTTGAGCACACAGTTGGTCTTGAAACTCTTCAAAATTCATCATGTTTTCAAGGCACATTCAATCATTTCTATCCAATCTATGCTCAGCCATATACTGGAAATCTTATTGTTTCTTCCCCAAAGAAGTATAACCTGGTAAGTGATCAGAACACAATCGTTTTCTGACATGCTACTGTCAAAATGAGGTTCTTCCTCCAAAGCTGCCATAACATATCAACTTGTACAATGACATCCACAGATAAAGACATCCCTGAATTCAAGGTCCTTATAACAGAAAGATTATCAACATTTCTAAGCATCTTTTCACATATTTAAGCTCCACATGGATGGGGCAATCTGTTGGCTTCAGTTTTCACACCTGACTCCCCAAACATAAAATTACTAAAATAAACAACAGGGACACACTGCACACAGCACTACTTTATTCACCACAGAATTAAGATCTAACACATGGGACACCACAAGAGGGTATCCATGTGAACAGGACAGAGTCATTCTGAGAAGCTGCTTGTATCTTATGCACAAAGAGCAGATCTCAAGAACAAACTCCACATATAGAATTACAGAATATTCTGAGCTGGAAGGGATCTGCAAGGATCATTGAATCCAACTCTTATGTGAATGGCCCGTATGGGGATACATCTTCCTTTTCCCTATGACTTACTGAAAATTCCCTGACCCACTGAAAATTCACAACGTCTGCCAGGACTCAGACAATTTATTGCAAAGAATATGTACTTATCTCCTCTTATAGTCCACGGAGTTAAATTGTGCACACACCTTTAGAGGAAATGAGATAATCTTATTCAGGACATATATTGACTGAGGCCCTGATAAGCCTTCAGGGAAGTGGCTACAATAATGCAGCAGGTGGGACTTCCCCAGAGAAAGCAATCTGTCCAAGTGACCTCAAAGAGAATCCACAATGCTTTTCATGTCATTAGCTTTTATTCTAAAAATCTTTTGCAAAACCATATATTACACAGTCTTTTCCTAAGTGTATTCATTTTCTTAATTTATAATATGCAGTGCTGGGCTAAGCTTTATTAATTGCAGTATTGAACACTGGTTGAACTTAGGCACAAACCTACTCAATTGTGAGTTTCAGCAACATTCTGTGCCAATACCATGCCACACCCAACAGAAAACTTTAAGGAAGATCTGGCAAGTCTTACAGAAAAGCTGTGAGTCACAAAGGAAAACAAATTTATTTAAGCAAGACCAAGCTACACAAATATAAACAAATGTTCACTTAACACCTCCCACATATTTAATTAGAAATTAATGTAACATACCTCAATCTGCATCTTTAGATGAGTCTTAAAGTTTGACAGGAGGGTAAGAAATATGGAAAGTGAAAGTTCAAAAACTTCTGGAACTGATGAGACTCCATTTTTTGACAGTGCAACACAAAGGTACTGCTTTATAGCATTAATGAACATCTCATTTGTCCTGAAGACTGGTCCTGCATTTTGCAGAATGGACAGAAGCAACTGCAATGAAAGAATCTTTGATCGCAGTTCATGAGACCTAGAACAAAACAGTGCAGCACATCATCCCAGTGTAAGTCATAAAAAATAAAAAACATTCTCTTGAAAAGTCAAAACACACCACAATCATTTTGGAAGTGGAATGTAAATGAGAAAAACTCAAATTTGACATAACCTGTTGCAGAAAGGGTCATAAAAAGATGTTGGTATTTTTTTGTTGAACTGGTCATTTTTCAACCAAGAATGCAAGCAAGACCTTTTTCCAGAAAAGGAAAAATTACTGTTGAACCACTCTCTCTTCTGCACCACAGAACAGCAGCAACAAGAGGCAATGCTGCCCTTTTAGCCAGAGGATGAAGGAGCATTCTGTCCTGTTAAGAGCTTTGGAAGATCCCATCTAAAATCCAGCCCATCTACCAAAGCCTGACTAGTAAAAGGTGAAATTCCTCCTCCTCCTCTATTTCCACTAGCATGGAGAGAGAGTTGAAGGGTCTATAAAGACAATAGCTGTACTGCCTGACCTACTTCCTGCCAACATTAGAATCTCTTTTCGCAAATACAGCTTTAATCGGTCACTGGGCCCATCCCACTCTGAGAGCAAGTAAGACACATAATGTGCCTATTTTAAGCATGGCAATCACCAAGACACACAACCACAGTGTTGTCAAGTGCTCCGCAGTAACATTCTTACAGACTCAAGTAAACTAGAATTCATGTCAGAACAGTGCTACTATATCTGCTCTAAAAACCCCGTAACAAACAACAAAACAGCCAAAAAACCCTCAAACCGCACACAAAAGAAACATAAAGGAGATCTGCACCTATTAAAATCCAATGCAATAAATAGCATTCCAGGTGAAACCATTCTCTCCTAAGACTCTGGATGCTCCTTCCCACCCCTGCTCATTTCAAAAAAGGCTGTATCTCTTCTCAAGAGCAGGTATAGACACAATTGGCTTTCCCAACAGGAGAGTCCACAGCTTTTATTAAACAACCACCCCTGACAGAGGACAGTTATGAAACACAGGAAACAATGACAGGAAATTTTTCATCCAGTACAGCCCAGATAGAGTAAGGAGTGCTTCAAGTCAATCTGTGACACACAGAGTAGCTGGATATTTGCAATATATCGCAAATACAGAAGTTTAATGAAAAAAAAATGTAATTCCAGACTAGCTAAAACCGAAAGTGCTAATTAATATTAAGTATGTTGCAAATAAACTCAATTATTTCTGCCCAACAAAGTGGGACGGGAAAATCAATCTGCAAACATTTCAAACTCAAAATATAATTTCAACAGTAGACTTCTTTTCTGAAGATGCTTTTGAGAAGAAAACAGCCTGTCAAACTGAGTGAGGAACTTGTCCCTCACATTTTTCCTAATGGGCTGCAGGTCAAAGTCAATCCAAAACTGCTCTCTGTAGGAGTTCTTCAAGAAAATGCTTGGTGCTGGCACTGCATGGAAGCTGACATAACAATCTCTTTTAATGCAGAAGGCTTGATTTTGTATCACATGGTACCAGCTGTGCAGACAGCACGGGACCAGACCACACTTTGCTATGGAATGTAAGAATTTAAGTATGAAGAGAATTTCAGTCATAAATAAGATATTAAATATTGCCTACTTCCCAGCAAGTGTCAGCTCCTACCTGAAATCCTGACATGCTGACCTCAATTTTTTATGATGTGTAAAGCTCACTTAATTTAGAACAGGCTCAAGGTAAAAACAAAAACCAGCAAGCAAATCTTCGAGCTATTTTCCACTCCCAGCTTATTTTATTCCAGAGAAAAAGGAAACAAAGACATTAACCAGGTTCCCGGGAAGCAAATGCTCATCTGAACACCCAGACTTGTGATTTTAAGCTAAAGCTTCATGTTCAGTTACCTAAAATTTAAAAATATTTTCATTGCAGACTTCATAACAAATTTCATTGAAAATAAGATTTTTAAAGAGGCAGATAAGACTCTTGAAATGCCATAGATATCCTACGCCTCCTCTTCCAATTACAGCATGTTTGTAATAGTTCAAAAAGCCATCAACGCCTCAGAACCACTGATAAACTCTAGGCACTTCTCCAAATATGGGATATGTTCAAATATATTTGCAGTGACTTTTTGTTGCCCTAAATGCCTTTTTCTCCAATTTGTTTTGTATGAAGAACTTCACCAGTTCTAATACAAATATCAAGGACTCCATGGATTCAGATGAGATTCTCCAAGGCCTCAATAGCTATTACTGCTCTTGCAAAGGGAGTTAATCCATTAAAGCCTTTAATAAATGGACAGCTTTAGTCTCAGAGTACTAACTAAAACCACAGGATTTTCATTGCATTTCCTGGAAGACAATTCTCAGACATAGTGAGGGAAACCCTCATGCTTCAGTCTTCATTCTCTAACGTCCTGACTTTCCATAGCGCATCACTAGATAATTTAAAAACATTTCTAGACTAGAACTTCAAACCCTTTTGACTACATTATATCATTTTCAGCTTAATAAATCTACACCACACATCACTGATTAAACTAAATTGTCTTAAAGTTACCTGCTTTAAAAGCCAGACTTGGACCATTAAACCTGATTTTATTTTGAAGAATACCAGGCCTTTCACTGTCATCTGAAATCACACTACAGTTTTAATTTAATCTCTTGGCACTCCTTAGAACAAAAAAGCATTCCTCTTGAAAATTATTAGCAACTGTTACTAACGTGCAAAAAAATGCATATAAATTATACGCATATAAATCCAAGATCAGAAAGCAAACCTTTCTGCTGGCACTCAAACTTAATATTAGCAACTATAGAGAAGAATTTTTATTTGCCTTACAACAATTCTATAAATGCAACTGAAAACAGGGAATCTTCAGTCAAAAAAAACAGCCAAATAAAGACTTTGTTATCAAACGTTTGTGTTTTGATTAAATAGGCTGATAAGAGAGTCCAACCTGAACAAAAGAATGAAACACTGTAACATGAACTTATCATAACCAGTTATCAGCTCCAGGTGAGTAGCTTATATGAAGATGAAGTAGGGCTGAGTATGTGTACTGGATACACAAATGTGCTGGTTTCAGCTGGTGTAGAGTTAATTTTCTTCCAAGTGGCCGGTACAGGGCTACGTTTTGGATGGTGAGAAATAAGCAAGATATGAAAGAAATTATGGGGCACAACCAGCAATGGTTATGAACCTAGAAGGTATCAAAAGCAGAGCAACATGAGTAAGACCAGAAATACCTGAAGATCTTCTATACAATCCCTTCTGAAAGGCATTATAAACAGCAACTAGGAAGAAAATGCTGTACTTATAGAAGGATAGGTGTTAAGCAACCTCTTAAGAGGTATACAAAAGATACATTAAAACATAGAAGTACTTTTCCAGAGTTTCTAGGTTCTTTCCACCATACCATTAGTTTCTCAGTAACAGGACTTACAAAAATATTTAAATAACTTATTTTTATTTTCAGATTCATTAGGAAAACTCTTAAATTCTACTTACTTTGGATCTGGTGGTCCATCTGACAGGGGCTTCATGGAGAGTTTACACAGTGACCTGAATACAAGGAAGGCATCCTTTTGTAAAATGTGGGAAAACTTAGCACCAGGGGTAGGTCCTGAAGAATTTCCAGATTCCTAAGGAAGTTAACATATTTCAGTATTCCATTTTGCATCAGCAGCCTGTGTAGGGAAATCCCCACCTCTGAGCAATAAGAAGTTAATATATTAAACAAATATAACCAATTCACTTTAGCTTTATGGTCTTAAGACTAAAACAAAACATTCTGCAGTCCAGTTGAAATGAAAGTCACTACTAAAAATTGCCTACTCAGTAAAAAGCCAGAATTAATTAAAGAGTGTCATGAAATTAGGTCAAGTTTAAGTAGAGTAATCTGCAGTGAATTGCTGCCAGGCACTTTTAGTAGATAATTAGTTTAAAAAGACCCTAACACTTGACATTTTAATAGCACATGAATCGTTAACTATCTGTCGCCAGATACATTTGATAAAATTTCTATGGTACAGTAAACACCCCCATTACTAAGTTGTTGCATTCTGTATTACTGTTCCATACTTAAGCAACATGTTTAATGTTAAGTGTTCTATTTGTATGGTCTATGTGACTGTAACTTTTTGAACTTACAATTATTATTCTCAAACCTAATTACTCAGTACACTCTGACAGCAGATACTCTTGGTCAGCTGACAAGTGCATACATGTCACATACAACAGAGGGAGTGTATTTTCACATCTATTTTGTTAAGGAAAATCAAATCCTCTCAGACATGAAACTCTTGATCTGAAATCACTGCATTAAGATCATGCTATCAGCTTGAAATTTCTATTTATTGCTTGAAAAGAGCACATTGAAATTACACAGGCATGTGTATAATTGGCTATATGCTTCACTATGTATATTGAATACTAGCTGAATACTAGGAGCACTTCAAGAAACAGGAAACTGAGTTCTCTTGGAACAGTGAACTCCATGGGGCTACTAAAAACATGCTGGGATAAAAAAAGACATCACATGAAAAATTTATTCAGAAAAATTTCATTTAAATAGTGCATTGAAGTAGAGTAACATGACTTAATACTTGAAATTCATCTCAGTGACTTTTTAAATGGAGTTATACAAATCACTTTGCACAAGTGTTGGGCAACATTTAAAACATAATACTTTTTTTCAGTATTTGCTAATTTATATCCTGCCTTTACCTGAGTATCGTTGGAAGAGACAGATAATCTGTCATCAGGTAAAGATGGTGTATAAGCAACAGAAATTGGAGTCCCTGGAATTCCATTTGCCTGAATGTTTTCACTGTCACTGCCATCCTCTAACGATACAGTTGTGCCATCGCCGCCTGCAGTCCCTTCCACATCTATCAGAAAAGATGTAAAAATTATTAACAAACGTTACATGACATTAAAAATTAAAAAGAGCTTTTAAAACCAACATTTAAATACTAAAATAATCATAAGGAGGAGCTTAAGGCCGAATTTACATGGCATTTCAGAACTATAAAAATTGTAAATACTCAATTCCCACTAACAAAAATTACAGTAAAAAATTTGCTTATAACTTCACATTGCCAGGGTCACCACTCTACCAAGTTTCCAAGAAGTATTGGTATGGGACATCACTCACTAGACTGCATAGACAATTTCCATCAAACTGAAAAATACAGTGATACACTGCTCCTACAGCGAGAAACCCATTTCTGAAGAGTGTTTATATAGAAACAAAATAAAATAATAATAGAAATTTAAAAAAAACAAAAAGAAAAAACCACCAAGAACTTGTATTTTAAGAGAACATTAGTCTCCAATATAAAGTGTAAATCAGTGTATGAAATCCTGTCCATTTTGCTGTTAAATAATGCACAGCCAAAGTCTGACAGTTGAAACTGTCTTCTTCAGCATGTAAGTCATATTTAATGATAATAAATTTTAGTTAAATACTTGAGAGTGGTAAAATAATTCTTAAGGTCAAGAATCACACCGCAGTTGCTATTGACTAGACAGATATTAATGTAATACCTCCAACTACTATGTTCACCATTTCCTGCACAATACTTTCTACAATTTCTTGTGCCTTCTCTTCACACTCATTGCTTTCACCATCATACGTTCCTCCATCAGCTTTAGAAAGATCTTTATAAAGAAAAACAAACACAAACAAGTATTAATGAGAAACTCCGAAATTAAGAAGGCATTTTGCTTGCACTTAGTATTTCAGAATACAATTACAAGTCTCTTAACAAATGTTTGGATGCTTCAAAAATAGGTATTTGTGGAATGTAAGAATTCCAGCATTTAACCTGTAAACAGCAATTATTCTACAGGCCTGTGCCAACAATAGACATCAATTTTGTAACTACACATACATTAAAACACTGAAAACTTGAGGGTTTTGAGATGTTATTCTCAAAAACTTTCACAACATTACACAGATGCAAAAAGGAATTTTTGATACAGGCTCCCTACAGAGTGCAGGACTAAAGGATGCTCTTGATGGACAGTGGTAACAAGGACAAATGGGCATTTTGCATTAGTCAGCTACTTGAAAACTTATGCCTGACTCCAGATTTGGGAGAGAGAAAAAAGACAATCCTCAAGCCTCACTTTTTACAGACTTTTTCCCTCCCTCCATGAAACAGAAATACACACTGATTACTTTCTGCTGCTGTGGCTTGGTCAGCTTCTGTCTGTTCATTTTCAGCACTAGAAATATCAGATCCATTTTCTGCCTCAATATCTTCTTGAAGGTTCTTGTCCACATCATTTGTGCTGTGGTCAAGCTCTCTCTCATGGTCTTTGGACAGCTGATCGGCCTGTGCTGGAATATGTCTCAACTGAGGTGATTCTGGCTCATGATGGCTTACTGGAGACTGCTGGAGATGGTGTTGCTGTCTGTGTCTTTCCTTTTCCATCTGTTTGGCTTCCTGAAGCTACAAAAGCATTTCAAACACACAAGAACTTGACTATCAAAATAAAACAGTAAGATATATGCATTATTTTATAAAGATGACATCTCTGTTGTCTCTGCTTATACAGTGCCTTTCTAAAGCTGTAACAGTTTAAGAAAATGCATCTTTGTTTAATTAAAAATAACTTCAGTATCATGGGATAATCCATTGCAAAAGGGCTGCTTCCCAACTATGCACATAGTTCATACCTTCACTGTCAAAGAAGGGACGACTACACTACATAAACCATACAACAAAGAGTTGTCTGCCCCGCCATAAGGAAGTTCAGGGAGTAGATGTGACAATAAACAAGAGTGCCTGGAAAAACATCAAGGCAGACTTTTTTTTGTGGTCTCTTGATCTGGAATCCCCAGAAGGGAAGAATTTCTGTGACTTTTCTAATGGATTATGACAACATGTAAAGTCAAACCAAAGCAAGATGTCCTTTGAGGTAAACACATCTATTAAATATAGCAGACCACTATAAGAAGTTTAAAACCTATACACCACCCCCACCCCCAAACTCCACATTTTCCACCTCTGTCAGTGTAAAACACAAGAAGAAAAATATCAGATACCAGATTCTTACTTTTCCCCAAAGTGCTCAAGTTAGAAAAGCCAAAAAGCTTTAATAATGATAAAACAAATCTCTCAAGCTGGTTCGCTTTCAAGAGGTAGTTTCTAGATAAAGATACCGAGATACTCACTGCTTGATTTTCCATACGTGCAAAAATGACATTCAGCATTTGTGTTAAAGTGGCCTTGGCTGTAGTTTGATTTATAAGATTTTTGCTTGCTAGGTAGATATTGTAACATGTTCTTACAGCCTGTAGTACTGTTCCTTCGTGGATTTCTATGTGTTGAGATGTTACTGCAGTGAGCAAAGCCTAAATAAACACACACACATATACATTTACCAGTCAAAAATTTATCAACCAAAATGTTTGCAAATTAATAAATACCAAAACTGGATTCCTTCTAAAATATACCTAAATACATATATTGAACTGCAATTATGTTTTCCTACATACTCTTGTAGCCATAGTGGAAAATCATATTTACCAGTTACATTAAACTGAGAGTTTTTAATCAACATAGCTGAGAATTACGTGTTTCATAGCCTGTAACAGCAAGAAGTAACCAATGGAGCCATCAGAGAGGTAGCTTATAGAAGTTATCCTCAAGTTTTCTAGACACAAAACAGGAACAGACTACCTGTTAAAGCCTGGAAGGGAAGCCAAAGGATCCAAAAGCTGTTTTAGAAATAAATGTAAATGTGATGAACAAAGACTGAGATAAGACAGCTACAGTAAGACAACTTCCCTTTATAAAAGCTTTTTTTTTTAGTAGATGCTAGAATATTGTGTTGCCCCCTATGTAGAAGTTAACTTATTTCTTCCTGTTTGTGCTAATATCGGCTTCTCTTTAAGAAAAAAAGCACATAAATCTCTGAAAGATCAGATAACAGAAGTAAGGAACAAATTATCTCTATGTGAGGCAGAGGCAGGCTGGATTAAAAGGCAGAAATAGAGGCAGATGAAACCTGAGGACAGGGTTTGAAAACATTGTCAGAGATTGTGTTGGAGAGTGGAAAGAAAGGCAAAGAGCCTGGTTTGCCACTGTTTATATTCATCACTGTAATCCAGTAGAAGTAATGAGGGAATTTTGAGCATTAAAAACTTTGTCAAAGTTATCATTTAATGGGATGTTTAGGGTAAGAAAAAAAGAACTGGAAGCACTAGAAAGCTCCTACTTTTTAAAATTTATCACAGTTAAAAGTTATTTCAAGTGTTGGGTAATTTACTCATCAAACCACACCTCACATCTCTTACTGACATTGTCAGAACTTCTATACACACGAGGCACCAAGAAGTGGAGAAGTAGTATCCATCACTCACTCAAACCCCTTAAAAAGTAAAGTCAGTCACTCTTGAAAACAAGCTGAACAAGTGGATCCCAGGCATAAACAGCTATTTTTCCCAAACCACTACTGTCTGGACCCAATACAGTACATATTTACATTTAATTAATATTTCTTTCACTCAGTTACAAGTTACACAACTGACACATGTACACAAACACTTAATACACCAGCTTAAGAACCACCTACAGCTTCTCTCTTGGAAGACAGGGTCTCCTGCAGCCTAGCACTTAGGACACTAACGAAAAGGTGTAGGGGGATCAAGTCTTCATCTCTGGTTCTAGAGATGTCATTCATGAAGTTACTCCTTTGTGTCACCTTCTCTCTCCTTCTGAGAGAAGCTGACAAGAAGCTGATACTTGAAAATCCAATTTTAACTTCCACCTCAGTTCAGTGAAGTCTTACAAGGTTTTTTCCCCAACTTTTAATAATAGAAAGGAGAGCCAGCTAGTAGAGAAAGGTGACAAGACTACAGGTAGACTATGTGCTCTTTTGTTTTAATTGGCTTAACAGCTTTAATTTCCTAAGTTTTTTTCAGTATGCTTGTTATGAATACTAGAGCCTGGTTCTCTTCACACCACCTAATTATTAGTGTGGAGGCAAAGAAACACTTCAAATACACACAGAGACAGATCTCCTTAATATATTAATCCAAATTCACTGAATAACATTTCCCGTGCAGACTGAGGAATCAGGCTTTCTACAGGGCATCTCCCTGCGGATATCAGACTATAGAAGAGTTTACAGAGTTCTTGACAGTCACTTTGGGTTTCTTTCCTTCCCAGGCACTAGATACTAATCTTAATGAGTACCATACACATTTGCAAACTGATAAGCATTTTTAGCTTTGATCTCTTGCTAATATCTTCCCTACAGTTTAGAGCCATCCTCAGGCTATTAGTCATTCTAACTTCAAATCCCAGTGCCATTTCTCTTCCACTACTATGACAATCCAGTAGAAATACAAGAATGAACACAAGACAGAAAGTATTTTACAATTGCTTTCTGAACATCCTTCCCTCCTGACAGCTTCTATTTAGGGCTCGATTTGATGATATACCCTAAACAACATCACCTGATTCTCTATCATAAAAGAGTATATAATTATCGCAATGGCATGACAACTAACCCTGAGAAACCACAGCTTATGATCAGGAGTGGCAGTACTGCTCCTCTGAAAGCCTTGTGAATTCATACATTAGAAAAATAAACCCTTTCTCATTTTAGTACTTTTCTTCATGTTGCTCCCCAGCCTTACTCTGTGACCAAACAGCTACTATGTCCAACACAAGGAAGAAGAGAGGGGTGACAGCTGAATAGAGGACAATCACCTCAGCCCCCAGTGAAGCAGGGTTACACAAAATCTGAAACTGCTACACAACACTTGTCCTTGAGAGGTGGAGTAACAAAAGCTCTGCCTTCCTCCCAACCACACACTCTTACTGCTTACTTTGCAACAGGTCCAGGGCATGAAGCCACCTGCGCTATTTTAACAGCAACTCATCAGTACAAAAGCTTGAGAACAAAAGCACCCACTGGTGGTTCTCTGGTGTTTAGTTTTGGGATTTTGTTTTGTTTTAAAAGTGATTTCAGTAGATGCAGAGTATTAAATACTTGCTAGGACAAGGGATGGGGTAAGGGCAAAAATACCAACAGCCAACAAGCCTTCCTTGCCCTAAAACTACTGGCTACCATCCTGACTGTGAGTTTGTTTCCTTATGCTTTCCCTCCAGTCCTTTATACCTATTGTTCTGTGTTTGAGAAAGACCCTACCGTTCTGTGCTGCCACCTACTTACTATAAATAAAGCTCATTCATTTTTATGAACAACCACTGGATGGCTTTGGGAAAGGAGAAGAATCTCCAGGATAACTTCCTGAGTTACAGATTATCTTATCTTTGTGTGACACCCACAATACTTTTTCTTTTAGCCTGAAGCATGTTTGCCAAGTGAATTTTCTATTATTTAAAACAAATGTATTAGAACAGTTCTGGAAGTATCATGCCTTGTGAGGCAAAACGAATGTAATTTTAAAAGTAAACTAAATTAACAATAATCCTCTACTAGAAACATCCAGCATCCAACTTAACTCTAAACTTTTGATTCCTCTCACACTGAATATTCTATAAGAACAGCATGGTTGCAGCAAAATAATGTGACTACAACCAGGACAACAATTTTCAGCTCAGGGTCAGTTTTGTCTTCCTCTCAGCCAACTCTGACCATCTTATCTTTGGAAGATTTATGACACAGTACAGCTGTCATCTGATCAGCACAGGCTTACTTTGTCTTAATTTCATAATTCAGTTGCCTGGAAACTCTCGAGTACTTGGAACAGCACATAAAACAGAGTAGCCCTAGCTCCTCTCTCTAGTGTTAATTAGCTACTGGAACCACATAATTCTGTTTCCTTTGAGAGGGTCTACAGGGTTATTTTCAATAATAATTTTTGTTTTAACTTAACTTGAAGTCCAAACATTTCCTTATCACAAAATAATGTGTTAGTATGGACTGACTTTTGAAAAGACACAGGAAACTGAACTTAAACCACAAAACAACAAATACATCAAATAACCTTCAGAGATAAATAATTTTTGAATTTAAGTGACACTAAAAAAAAGTCACTAATTAACATTCAGCTTTTCAGACTACAGCTATTGAGCACACGTAATAATCTTTCTCTGCCAAACATTAGGAAGTTAAGCTGTAAAAGTACCTAGATAGTAGCCAATACTTTCCATACGACAAACCAAGGAAAGAAAACACGTGAGCGTCAACAGCTGATATCATGTCCCATACTGCATTCTCATCCCTGTTCCTTCTTTACAGATTTAAAAAAAAAATACAAGTTTTGTCATAATTTTAGTTCTTCAGGCACCAAAAGGCCAGAAAACATGTAAACAGAACTTCAAGACCTCTGCAACCGTCAGTGCAAGTCTGCACTCACACCACAAATGCCACAGCAGCTGTAGGAAAGCAAGCCTGGAGGCAGAAAGATTCAATCAAGCGATGTTATTTCAAACAATTTGAATAAACCACTTTCAATTGCATCAGCCGTCTAATTACTTGCCTTGTTTCTGCCACAACAATCCCCACTACAACAGCTACACAAGAAAGTTGCATGGCTTCACATCAGAATTACACTAAATCAAACTAAACTACAAGGCAAAGGAAGGAAAGGCCAATGTCCCAGTCTGGTTCATCACGGAGTCTGCAGATGAAGAACAAGGGCATTACAGAGAACATGCAAGCGAAAATAGGAGCAGAAAAATTTAACTGGCCTCCATCAAAACTACTGCAGAACATGACTCTAGAGCTTAGATAACGAAAAAAAGACAAATTATACTCCTCGGTGTCACCAAGATTATTTCCCTGGCAGTCAGGAGAAAGGGATTTTCAGAATGCCTAAGTGGCTCTGGTAGCTGGGAACTGGCTTAAGATGACTCCACCCCTGGAAAGCCACCCAGTTAACTAGGAAACAGCACTGCATGTTAACTCTTACCCCATGATGGCTCCCAGATCCCAGAGTGAGGGCTGCACGCTATGCAAGGGCCACCCATTCTGCATGCAGAACCAAGACAATCCTCCAGAGAGGAAGGTGTCCAAGTGACCAAAGTTCTTATCTTTCACTGTGGTCTTGGTGAAGCAGCTGCCCTGTGGGAGTGCCACTTATGTTGTGGGTAACAGCCTGGGAACACCAGCACAAAAAAGCAGGAGATCCAGGTCCGCTACCTTCTATCTCCCTGATGGAATTAAAATTCTTCAGACACCATACTAATCACCAGAACCACACAAGAGTCTAAGAAGATATATGATCCATCCTTCAAAACATACTGGAGAAGCAGGGTCCACATTCATCTCAGAACTGAAGGGTTATGAAGCCTAAGAGAATATGACTGACTTAGCAGTTTCATTGTTCTTCAAAAGCCAAAACTTCTGGTCTTTGCCAAGGTTACTTAAAATTTTCAAGCTTTTTATAGTGTTCAGTGTATTGGACAAAGATGGAGTCAAAGTCAAAACAGTACTCTCCACTTTCCCAGTTGCTCTAACATGGAAATCAGCTAAATTTAAACAGTGAAAAAATTAAGGCACTGAATTTTACAAGCATTTTACAACTGTTGAATAATTTACTTTCTCAACTGTTCTGCTGGACAGAAGGAGTATTATCTCTTAAAGCCCCTTCAGGCGGGGAGGACTGGAATAAGAAAGCATTCAGAGAGATGGTATTACAGTGAGAGAGAGAGTTATAATAGTTTCAGCCACTGAAAGTTTAAATCAGTGAAAACTTTGGTTTGCAGGATGAAAAACATCTTAAACGCTTGGGCAAAACAAAACAACAAATCTAGAAAACGGCAGAATGAACCAACATTTGTAACAACCATTTGCTGGAGAAGTGGAGTGCAAAAAAGGAACAGGGAAGGTTTGAGCTATGAAAAGGAAGAGAAGAACAAACTATGTTCTTTGCACTAAAACAAGTAAATACAGTCTGCAAGAAAACCCAATGCCTCAGGATACGTATGCACAAGATTATGAGGTAACAAACACTCCATTTCTCTTAATTAACTTCAATTGCATTCTTCACTGCCGCTCACCATTGCAGCCATTCAAAGACTGCTGTTACAGGAGCAGGGTACCACATTTCCACTAGGCAGCTAAATTCTAGTACTTGGCATAGCAATTTCCTGAAACAAATACCCATAATTAATGGCTGCAATCAGGAAACAGGTTCCCCAGAAACATTTGTACAAACTCCACATGCAACAGTTATATAGCCTGTGGAAAGAAACCCTGGACCTCCTTCAAGCAAGTGTATGACACAGCAGCACAAAGCTACCATGGTAATGTCCAACTGCCAGGTCTAATTGCATTTTATCAACCAATTCCAAAACGGATTTTAAAATCTGCTGCTTAATTAACATTTCCCCCACTGGGAGTGCAGGATTGTTTGACAGTAATTCCTCACAATTAGAGGCTCCAAAGGTCTACTGTGAATGAATTTCAGCCAGTAGTCTATGTACAAGATTTGAGGCCATAACCATGAGTTTGCCCAAAATGCAGTGGGCGAAATTAGGGGAAGGGCACAGGATAGGGAGTTTCCACCTCCAAGAAACAGGATCAAGAAAATATTTTAACACTACCACAACATTTACAAATTAAGCGCTTCTGCTTTTGAACTCTGAGATCATTAATATCTTCCTGCTGCCACAACTGTAAATATAGGAAGTATTAAACATGTTACCTTTATTATTTGTAGCTGAACCCCTTCGTCTGTTTGAGGGCCTTGAAAACAGCCACATATTGTCTCGATAATTCTATCAATTAGTTTTTTTCCTGGAGCTGTACTGTCTGGAGCATTGCCTGTCAAGTGCCCATATGCTATAAGTTTCTGGAGAGAAGAGAAAAACCCATGTAAATAAGAGCTTAAAAAATTAAGCCAGCTTTTTGTTATAATAAATAAATTCACTTGATATTTCTAACTTGCACAGAATAATTAAAACAGCACATTTTACCCCATGTATCATAAAACATCAAGGATTTTTTTACATATCCTTCAGATTTATTAAATTTTCACTCAGCAACTGCTGTAAGTTTGTCAGCAAGTTTAACATTAAAGGTTTTGTTTATCAGTTAACAATATTTTAAAACAATCAGGATTCTAAAAACTAACTCACATCACACAAGTCTTCATATGTAGTCAACACACAAATGTTTTTCATACCAGATAAACCAGCTGCAAATACTTTCTATTTGAGCTAGTAGCTAGTGTTCTATTTTTAAGTGTTTCTTCTGTTTTTAAGTGTTCTAGTATCCTTTGCTTTCCCTAGGTCTTCAATACTTAGAAATGGAATTTATTACAAAATTAGTAGAATCCTCTTCTGAACACTTTAGGCACAAGAGTATTTGTAAATCCCCATGCTTCACAGAGCAGCATCATGGTATGAGAGCAGGCCAGGCATGCATGTGCCTGTGACTGTAAACGGAGTTCACTGTTGGGCTACTCTGGTGGAATGAATGGCTAAATACAACGCTGCAGAATTTCTTCTGAAAACATTACAGGAGCCACAGAGTTTTGAGAGACTAGAGTCAAACTGAAAATAATTTATTGCAGTTATAAATAGCATAAAATGAATTTGCTAATGCTATACCTGCTTTGCTAGCTCAACACATATTTAAACACACAGAAATAGGTAGCTGTACATAATATCCTAACAGGTAACTGTGGTAAACCATATATACACAAAGAAACACATACATAAACTACATAAATAAGGCATATATTCATCTTTTGTGAGAAATACATTCTATTTGGCTGTGTGTGCAATCAAGTAAAATAATAAAAACCCCATTATGTTAATTATCACATATAACTGTACTCCCCCTCCAAAGCAACAGGATTTCACAGTTGATAGTTAAAGCTCATCTTCATACAGACCTGTAAACAATCTAGAGATGTACTGACAATCCTGGGGCACTTGGACTGGCATGCCAATTCAAATGGTAGGAAGTATTTGTCCGCTTCAATGAAGCTTGTCTTTGATTTCACAGGTGGAAGAGTGCTTGAACCAGACTTTGCTTCTCCATGAGGGGGACTAAACAGAGTGACTGTATTAGAATACTGTAAAGTGATCACATTAATAGTTCTCACCACCATAATGTTTATGAATGAAATAAAATATCAAGAAAATTAATGTTAGGAAAGACTAACTTCTAACAACAGTAATACATAAAGTATTGTTAACACCTTTTATACTTCATGGCTCCTTTGTGGAGCAGGCAAACTGACCCATCTGCACTCTATAGGGATAATCAGTGGTACGTGCTGGTTTGGAGGCATAGACCTATTTCCTGTCAAATACCAAAGGACTCCCCTTACTAGACTTGCAAAAGCAATACACTAACAAAACAAAACAAAGCAAAACAAGCTGAACCTTTATCTTAATCTCGGCTTCAGGTAACACCACTTAATTTAAGAGTTCAGTGGTTACTAATGTATCGCACTTGGGTAAATTATCTGAAATTACTAACTGTACAAAAGCAAGAAAATTATGAGCTGTTCAAGTTTTATTGATTACAGCACTTTTAGAAAGGTTGTGCTCAGTAATACTTACCACAAAAGGATAATTAAGAATGGGTCATTTTTCACTAATTTCAGTGCATCAATGCAGTTTGACTTTGGCTCAAAGCCAGATGTTCTGATTTTTCATTTCACAGAATAACTCATCACCTTTACATAAAGCATTCCTAACCTTGTTTGTGCACACATAGGTATCTTTAGATAAAAGGTAAACTACGCTATCTTACACAGACTTGATAAGCAGTATTAAAAAAAGTGGAAAACGTCATAGTCTGCAGTGAAGGCTTACAGAATTCTTGCAGTAGTTCAAATAGATCTTTATAGAACAACTTCATTCAAATACAGCTCCTATGTATGTTCCAAATTAAATCAGATGCTTCAAGGAATGCATTCAATTTCATGTTCCTGAAGTAGAAGATGAACTGCTAAGAGTTTATTATAAATCCAAATCATGATTGCAGTCCCATGCATTATGGAGTGGGCCTTAAACTAATCAATATAAATTAGTTTCAGCTTTTCAAGAAGCAGGCTGGATTGTGCTGGAGATGGTATCTGTCACCACATTCAAACAGATCTTGTTTAGGCTGCTCAAAAAGGGCACCCAAATTCTAAGTCTTAAGAGTAAATAATTAGTATTAAGACGCTACTTTTTACTGACTAAATCTCTTTTGAAGGTTTAAGAATTTATCCCTTCACGTTTTTTCCTGAAAAAAAGCAGAGGTTTGTTTTTCTGTTGGATGCACAACTTTATTTACTGCCCTGTACTGTTTTGCTGGAAGCAGAGCTCTTTTGAACAACACCCTAATCAGATAAGTTGCAGAGGAGTACATGACTCTTCTGTGTTCTTAAACCTCTCTGATATTCCTATAAAAGCTTTACTCTGAGGATGAAAGGGCAGTTATCTGTTTCTTATGTCTTATGACAAGACTGTTCCTCATCTAGTGATTATGTCCATTGAAACCATTAAAATTAAGTTAAAAAGAGCATTCTGGAAATAAACCTAGAATTGTTCAAAACAAGGAGCAGGCCATGATGAGATTCCAAAAATGAAGAACCCATACCACAGCAAGCTACTGCGTAAGCCTGGAGTGCCTCTTAATTCTCTTAATTGAAAGCTATTTTAAAATGGGCAAGATATTAAATATGGAAGATGATGCACATTCGTCTCTGGACAAGCAACTCAGTAAGCTCATCACACTGCTAATAATGTAAGGGAAGGGGATAGCAGGGAGGAGAGAAGAGAAACTCAAAAGGACTTTTCTTCTTAATGTCAGTGAATTGCTTTGAAACCCAGAAATTATCCCCAAAACCTTCTTCCACCAAGGCATCTACAAAGCATGGGAATTATGAAATATGCTGATATTTATGCATTAGCCATAGAGAAAGGTTAAGGTATGTATCAAACAATGGATTTGGAAAATTATTTTGGCAGCATTTGCTGTGTAATGGTTACATAAATCAGCTCGTACTTTTCTATTCCCTTCCCCTCCACCCCACTATCAAATACCAGTTCTGTTTAAAAAACAAACAGCAGAACAAAAGGAGCTGTTGTCCATGCAAAATTTCTGGAAAGTGGAAATGTGGATCTGTTCTTCAGTGCATTCCAGGTTAACTGAGATCAGTTACCTTGAACAGGGACTGGAAAAATTTAAAGACTCATCATTAGAAATCCCTTATTAGGGTATTTGAATCTCAATTACAGAAGTAAGAACCTGAAAATAATTTAATAGACTAAGAAGTTTCTCTATTCTAGGGCCTAGAAAAACAGTACATTCTACTGCACCTAAAAAATTTGACTCTACAGTAAGAATAGAGAAGTCCATTAAGGGTTTCCAAGTCCAGCAAAGCCTTCACAGCAGCAAAATGCTATTGTCAAAATAAAGACAGCACTGAAGAAATCAAAATCTATTTAAAAAATGCATATAGGAAGATAAGACATACACATTCTTCCCTCCAAAAAATCACAACTTCAGACATTAATAGGGCAGAAATTATGCACCTGAAGTCCAGAAATGGCTCAACCATATTTGTAGAAATGATTTTAATTCTGTGGTCTCATTAGTTTTAGCATGGTATTTAACTACAGGACCGGATATTACTTTTCCATATTCAGTGCCCAGAACAAATATCTCTCACTGAATATTTAATGTAAAGCATTTTTTCTTATCATGCTTCACAATGTGGACTTCTGCTTTATTTATACCACTCTAAGAAAAACCTATTATAAATTCACATTATTATTTTCTGAGACAATCTTGTAGTGCTGGATGCAACATTTTCTAAGCACTACATCAATATTCAATTTATTTTTACAATCTTACTATGAGCTCATTGTCTTGACTTTATTTTGCTGGTGGAAAGCAAATCACAGTCTCAATCAGATGCACCCACTAAGTTTTATGTGCCCAATTCGGTAAGATGGAAGACTAAATTTTTCAGCATATTTGATATTAAGTTTTCCTTTACATCTTCTGAAACAAAGTTCCCACTGACTTTATTCCAGCTAGAAGTGATTCTATTTTCCAAACCAAAATTGTAGATTTCTGCTCAAATATGCAGGAGATGAAGGAGAAATCATTAACATCCAACTCTGACAGCTGTGGTTTAAATGATTTGCTGAAACCCAAAATCCAGTTACAGGGCAGAACAGAGATCCCCAAGCAGTACCCATCTGCTTAAGAACACTTTCATCCTCAGTTTCACCCACTGATCCAATTCTTTCAACAAGTGGTATGAGCAGTCCTCACCACACGGCCCTGACTCAGAGTTAGCAATGTACACTGCATGAAGAAGACGATCCTGTGGACCATGTAATGAAATACCAGTATGAGATTCCACAGCTTAGCAATACTTAAAAGTTTGTTGGCAGCAAAGGACTGCTGAATGTCCATTTTTGGTTTTACCTTCACATGCAGAGGAACTACTTCACAAATCTACACCTATTCCCTAGCAAGGTCCTTTCCAGACACTATCTTTTCCAGTTACATTACTTTTCTCTGCTCATTCCCACTTCCTCACCCCAGTCTCCTCCCACTGATCACTCACTTCAAGTCTTATCTGCAATCTTCCCCCTTCTCTGAATCTACTTCAAGGCTCTTCCACCGATACACTGAAAGAAATTTCTGTGCCATCGACAAAGATATTTTCCAACTTTGATCCCCATTTCCTATGCGGCCTGGCCAGACAATACCACCCTGCTCCCTCTAAGCTACCTTCTGCTGCTTCTCCCAAGCCCCATGCCTTGCACCAGAACAGCCAGCCACATAAAGGAACACTACCTGTACATTTCCAGATACCACCAACTACCCAAAATATGTTGAAAATGCTTTTCCAAGTAAGCCCATACTCCCCGTGCAGAATAAGTATGGTACACATTTTAAGATGTTAAAAGCACTATCACTTAATACAATGAACTATCACATACCTTTGCTTTTCTGTTTCAGCCTTTATTTCCTCTGTAAAACGAAACAAAGGCATAGTTATAGAAATGGTATCATAAGCACATATATAAAATTAAATAACAGAAAACTACTGGAAAACAAAACTATTTAGGCAAACATTTGAAACCAGGATTATTATAAAACAGAAAATACATGCTTACAGTTTCCTAAGTACCTCTACTTTCCACCTGCATTGATTGCAAACTGTATCATAAGTACTTTGCAAATCTGTATTCAAAACTGGATGCTGAGATTTGCATCCAGTCATGCCAGCTAAACATCACATCCCTGGAATGCTTCAGTGAAGACACTGGCCAGCTCTTTTCACAGCTGACGTATATGTTAATAATACGGAAAACACAAGCATTATTAGAACTATCAATTTACCCATGAAGTATATAAGGTATATACTATTGATAAACACAGATTATACACAAACACAACCAAACAATCCATCACTGCTAGTTCTTATATGAAATCTTAATGACCAATTATCACCCTTGGTTTTAAACAGTGTTAGATACCACAGTAATGACTAAGGGAGAGGAAAAAAGTCTGTAGCACCTCTATTTCATACTATTTCAAGCAAATTTTTAACAATACATTTTCAAAATAATTTTAAATTACTGGAACTTATTTTAGGAAGCATCTTTGATTCAAGACTAGTCTTGTCTATTCTCTAGTCATTTTGCATGCTTAAATCATGGGGAATTTCATAAAGCCTAGGTTTTCCAGTGCTGAAGCAATACATACTTGAAATAAACTGTACAGGATCATGAATGAATATATATTTGTGTGTGTGTGTTTTTAAGAAATCCTCTCAGGAGATCTATTCCAGTATCAAGTCCTGTTCAAACATGCAAAACCATAATCAACTAAACCAAACACTTTACTTTGGTTTTTGTATATAAGCCTTAAACTAGTGGCATGGACTGATTCTGACAAAAACCACACCAACTTAATATTTCTAACTAAGCTCCCACGTAGGAAAAACACACTTTGTCTGCATCCTACCCTTCATTTATCATTTCACATGGTCATACTGATTCACTTACCTAACACAGCTTCTCATGCTTGGTATTTTATCACAGATCACTAGCAGCAAATACATTTACTAACTGACTTTCCCAACATCAAGAAAACTAAACATATGGAATGCACATCAACTTAAAATCTACATCTTATTTCTGGTAAGACTGATGTTCATATTTACCCCCAGTAAGCCCCAGAGGTTAGGTTCAGCAGTTCATCCCAGGAACAGCTACTCCAGAAGCTGATCAAATCTGAGCTGCTACCCAGGACTAGACAAAACACGAAAATAATTCCATATTCCAGACACTATGCATTCCTCAGTAAGTAACAATAAAACTCATAGTCAGCAATGTTTCAGTAAAGTGTACCTTCCTCCCAGATTATGACATTCAATCCTTTTACTTGCTTGAAGACAAACTCCTGACCAACAGAAAGGAGAAGAAACTCTCTTCCTCCCTTCCAGCATCTTCATACCTTCCATTATTTTACCTCTCACTTTAGCATTCACACTCAGGAACTCTGCTCCCTGAGATACTCTGAAGTCTGTCCATCAGACAACATTATCAACCAAAAGATAAAACTGAACTGCTTCTGAGTTTAAAGTTTCCAACAAAACTGACCAGAAGTAAAAAACTTACAGAAGTCTCAATCTAATGAAATGTTACTACCATTTCAAGCAGCATTGCCTCAGTCTATTAATGTGAAACTACTGATTTTATAACCTTTGTTAAATAAAAAGAAAGGTTCTTACAGTGGCTGATGTAAATTATTTTTACAAGACTAAAATATTTGTAATTGCAGAGAAGGATGATATGATACTATTAGTATGAATGAGGTAAACCAGCAGACTTGAACCTTACTTGTTACCCTTGAGAACAGAGGAAACCTAATTTCTTTCACTGTCTGATTGCTCCCTCTGCTCTCCAAGCCAGAACACAAGTTAATCACAGTACAATTTCACGGTCATGTATCAAGCACATCCAGTAGGAAGCATACAAAAATTCAAGAAGCATTATCAGCAGAAAACCAGATCATAATAAAGGTAACTAACAATTCTCATGCTAGATAAATAATCTGTTAAAGACAATGAACCAGAACACCGACCAATGCATTCTTTTAAATGGGAAAAAGTAATCCCTGCAGAACTAAAAATTAGCTAGAAAAGAATGATTAAGCCAGGCTTGAAAACATTCCTTATTTTGCTCTCCCTCTCTCCAAACACACAACCGAAACTGCAGCAGAGAGGATCTAAGAGCTGGAAAAGCTTATTATCTCAGAATCACCATTCATTCTGGAAGGGAAGAAATAAAGACGATGTAAGATGCTGAAACAAGGGATGAAAACTGTAGGGAAGGACAACAGCTTCCTGTGTATTATCTGTGATGTAAACACAGATTACTACAAAAAATAGCTCCGATTATTCTATGGCAGAGAAACAATCACGTGTGCTAAAATGGAACTAACTGCAATTATTTAAAAGTGCAGCAGAAATGACAAAATAAAACCCCTCTGAATCTCCCACTGACACACAGCTCCAGAAGATCTCTTTACACATCTCTATCACAGAATTAATGGAAACACATGAAGCTTTTGCACACAGAAGCTAGAGCTGATCACAGAGATAAATTATTTTCCAGTTTTCCAATGGTATGCATCAACTTTTTCACCAAGCAGGTAAAATGAATCACGTACATGAGTTTCAACATCATTTTCCATTTCATCTACACTTCTACTCTACTTCAAAGAAATCTCTGAAAATGTCTAAGACCTTTGTTGTTGGTTTTGGCTGGGTTAGAGCTAATTTTCTTCACAGTAGGTTGTATATGGTGCTGTGTTTTGGATTTGTGCTGGAAACACTGTTGATAATTCAGGAATGTTTTAGTTATTGCTGAGCAGCGCTTACAGAGAGTCAATGCCTTTTTCAGTTTCTCACTCCACCCCACCAGCGAGCAGGTTGGGGATACCCAAGGACTTGGGAGAGGACAGACCCACAATAGCCAACCCCTACAGACCACAGGGATATTCCATTCCACAGGGTGTCACACTCAGAAATAAAAAACTAGGGCACGAGGTGTGTGTGCAGCTTGCCTGTTGCTGACTGGCTGATAATTGGTCACCTGCTGGTGAGCTCCTGCTTTTTTTTTTGCATCACACATGTTTCTTGGGTTTGATTTTCATTGTCATTTCTCCCTCTTTTCTTTTTTCTTTTTTTTAAATTAACCTATCTTTATCTCAACCCAAAGTTTTTGCACTTTTACCCTTTCACTTCTCTCTTTGATACAAGCCAGTGAGAGGCTGTGTAGGGCTTAGTTGCTGGCCAGAGATAAACCATCACAACAGGCATTCGTAATTTCATTCTCACCTCTCCAGCTTTAATTCACTCCTTTAACACGTCATTTGAACTTCAGACTGCTCATAGTTTTTATTAAAAACCAAGCTAGTTTCCAGTTTTCTCCTTCTTCCTTTGACACCTTATAACCAGCTAATCTCATTTACAACTATAAAATCAACAAATCTCTGTAATGACAGTGAGTACCACCAAACAGCAACATCAAAATGGCCAAGTAGGTCAGGCAGGTGTTGTGGGCAATACTGGATTATAACACTGAACAAAACTCCAACTTAAGACTAATTCATTGTTTACCCTTCTGTATCCAATTCAAAGTATGATTTAAACCTTAACTGCATTGAAGGGCATCTCTAATAACCTAAATTTCAACTGGGTATCTTTAGGTATTATTTCCTTCTGATTACCTAAATATGCTGTCATACTAAGTGAAGTATAAATATTCTAGAGTTATACTTTGGCAGAAATCAAGGATTACATTCTCATCAGGTAAGGAATAATTAAACTGTTACCTTTAGGAACACTACAGAGAGCTAAGTTCTATGATATCAACATCAAACTGTACATTAGATTACTGGAGAAAGAATTCTTATGGAACTTGCTATTGGGAAAAATGCAAACTATTTACCATAAAGTGGAAAAATACAAGTTCATTACAAAATACTATGCTAGGTAAACCCCACACACCTAGAAGTATTTAATACATCTCTCATTCTGTTTTTCCATTCTTGCATCAGAATTGTATTCAAGAACAAGTACATATTGCATTCCCATTATACTGTATTCTAAACAACTGATGTTACCTGCCAGAAAAGCACATACATAATTCTCAATTCCACAAGGATCTGCACATCTAAAAGCTAATATTCACTGTAAGCATTAAAATAAACGTTTATTAAATATATAATGAATTCAAGGCAGTAAGCAGTGGCATTTTAAACAACTGTAACCATCCTGGCTAATCAGAATGTAGAACCATCCAAAGCAGCACAGGCTGCAATACTTCAAGGAAATGAGTCAATATTTGGAGTTCACATGACTTACACCATAGAAGACTACCATGAGAAGGAAGCAATTTGCATTCAATTCTTTCAAGTCAAAGCAGGTGGATAAGATCCAAGGAACACGGAGTGAAAATGAATTTAAAGCGCCATCTATATTTAAAAAAAGGTGAAATCCAATTAAAACATTAAAGCCTTGCTTGAATTTACTTTGCTTGCATTCTTCCATCCAAGTATTCTAGTGACTGTCTCCAGTATCATACAAAATATTGTGGCAACTAAATGATTAAAAGACCCCGAATTGTCCCTCTTTAACAATACTGACAATGTCCTTCTCCATGTCAAGGTATACAAAAACTCTGTAATATAAAACTAGAAATTCCATATTTATTTGAAGATAACTTTAAGTAACTACACTCCCAACTGTGTAGCACGATTATTACACATATGGTAACAGTTTAATTTTTAAAAAGTACCAAGTTTGAACTTACAGTAGTAAAGCCACATAAATTTGGAACAGGAACAAAAAAACCAATTTCTCCCTCAATGAGATGAAATTCCAAACAGATCATGCTGAGTACATTTTCCCCCTAACTGGGTTATTAGAATATATTTCTTAGAAAATATCTGAAACTTACTTATTTTCTTGATACCTGTTAGCTTCAAGCAGTGGCAAAAAGTCTTGTCTATTCAGCTAAAGTAAGGAAGTACTGACACCCACAAGCCACTAACAGACTTCAGAAAAAAACTAAAACAACTATGTCTAAGGAGTCCAAATAATGGAACCGGAGAAACACACAGCAGTTTTCACCTCAAGCTCCACTGCACTAAAAAAATTATGGTCCAGAGAAGCTCTCTGTGAGCAATTTCTGCTAAGTCAATACATCTATGAAAACCCAGTAAGTTTATGTAAAAATACATGCTGCAAATTTAGGACTTGCTTTTACCCAGACATTGTCCCTAACATCTAAACCACTTACAGATCTTCCACAAAGCTTAAGATTTGCCAAGAGACAAGTGTCCAAAAAACAGAGAGATTTTCTTGATGCTTCCAGCTGAACCACTCTTCTTGCTCCCACAGAACCTTGGTCTCACTGCATCTGAACTATGAACTACTCCAGTTTCAGTATGTTTCCTTGTGCTGAGGAGGTATGAAGAACTGTCAAACTCAGATTATGGTATTTTCCTCTCCTATTTCTTTTTTAACTGTAGCAGTTAAATTAACTATTAAGTTAGAAGTGTAATTAACTTCAGTAACTTTTAATACATTTATCTGCAATGTCAATGGGTATCAGTGTATGCAATACCAAACAGACAAAAAATGAAGGCTTTATAAAAAGCCTCACTGGGATCTCAAATCAGCACAGAATAATTAAACAGTTTAATATAACACTGTATGAATCTATTCCCCTAGATTATCAAATCAGGTTGACCTGCCTAAAACTGGTAACAGTGTATGCAAATTCATGATAGGAAGATAGTACTGAAATGACCAGTATTTTGAGTAGCCTGCAGAAAAACCACTCATTATGAAAGCTGAAATTGTATCTTAAATGGAATTCCCAAGATACATATGACACCACTATGTCTTCCTCTAAATCCTGTAAACAGCTTTTTCCATCGAACCTTCCATGATGCACTGAAATCTCTCCTCTCTTCCCTCAAACCCTCTTCAACACAGTGTCTAGAAGATGGACAAAAAAAGCCTATTTGTGGGAGTCCAAGAGGCTGACAGTGGCACTAGGCCTTTAGGGTGCAGTTTTTGTTCTGTTTCAATCCAGGAAGCTAACCTAAAGAAAAAAGGGATTGGAAGATATGCAGATGCAAGTGCAAGCACAATACAGCATCAAAATGTGAATTTTTCCTGTGTCCCCATTGTAAAATATCACGAGTGTTTCTTCTCTCTCAAAAGTTCTTCCCTCTCCTGAGTCCAGACTTTAGCCAGACAGGCCTTTGGTTATAGTGTATTTACACATCTGTACAACTGCTGGTTCTTGCTGGGGTTAATTAACTTTTCATTATACCTAGTCCTCTGTCTGTAAAATCATAGCTCACACAGGTATGGCACAGGGACAGGAAATAGCAAAGTTCTGTACATATTTAAGAAAATCACTGCTGCGGTTTTCATTTAGCATTTATATAATAAGAAATAATTCTTGTACAGACAAATAAAAGAACCTCAGGAGTATATCTGAACACTTTCACTTGCTTTCCATTCCAACATATTATACTGTTCCAACTTCATGTTTGCAGGTATTGAAGGAGTAACCAAGCAAGCAGATTAATCAACACTATTTAAGCAGCAGCATTCCAAACAAACAGCCGTTATATTTTGAGTCTAATAACTCTTGATGAAATTCTGTGTAAATCCTTCTTGTACTCTACAAAATCCTGAAACCCTCTAATCAAGTGAAATGCTAAGTCATCTCATTATTTTGGAAAAACATGGAGTAGTAACCTTTCAATCATGTAGAGAAATATTTACATGTACATACACACAAAGTAAAAACTCAAAAGTCACAAATACAGACTTTGGTAAGGTGCTTCAACTTTAGATGACACTAATTCCTCTGAAGAGTGCTAATACAGGAAAGGAACGGTATCTGTTGTTACTTCCCATGCCATATTTTCTAATATGCTACAGATTTGCAGCAAATCCTGTCAAAGTGTTTCTCTACTTTTATACCTGCACTTCAGAAGTCATTATGTCTTATGGTCCTTACTGGTTTTTTAATCTTTCAAGCTATCTTCTCCTTTATTCTCAGTCTTCTTTTTAGCCATTTTTAGACACTAATACAGAACTACAGGTTCTCCCTAGCCCTGCTCACAATACACCATTCAGGAATATGCAACTCTGGTATAAATTTAGAAACCTGAATGTACAACCTGTCTCGATTCAGTCAAACTCCTTCAGTTTATTAGATATGACATTTTAAAATACAGAATCACCGGCCAATCTGTACAAAAGCAGAAACTACTCCAGTGGCCTCATTCTGTTTAAAATTAATTCAGAATAATTCAATCCAGTGGGGCTTTATAACTAGATTTCCTGAAATAATCCTTCTATTTGCTAAAACAAGTTGAGACTACTGTCAAGTTGCTTCACTACTTGAGGAGTGGTGACACACTTACAGGTCACACATTACCAAGGAGAACTGAACTGCAGTCATTCTTAGTAGCATTTATTTTCTAAAATGTGGCTGAAAAGCTCATTTCCTACAGCAGTAAATCCCTCTGCTTCCCCTCATTACTATATGGGTCCTCATCCTTTATTAAATCTACAGTGAACTCGAGCCACACCCAAATTTGTGTCTTTTCTTAAATCAGTATCAAAGAACGGAAATAGACTTTTTATTTACATCTTTGAACACTTACAAGAGGATAGCCATGTGTATTTAGTTTAATCAAGCACGGCATACCTTTCAAATACCTTGTGCCTGCCTTTTGGCACCTCTTCTCACAACCTCTGTGAATCAGTTTCATGCTCAGAATTGGTGGCACATGTCGCTGAAAAGGTCCATTAACATAAAAGCAGTTTGGTTGCTTACCAAATACAGAGTGACCTAACCAGACTGTAAAAAGGATCTTGCCTAGAAAGACAGTTTTCCAATGTGCTTTAATCCAGTCTATCTGAGGGTGATCATCAAAAAAAAGTGGTTCCTCCTATTCCACTGTCTGTGTGTATTTGCAAACTCCTTACACAATAGCTATCCAGGCATTGTGTTTAAATAGCCTGACAATTTTAGTTTTCATTGGGTCAGAGAGCTGTTTCAACTCACTGTAGACCTGCATGACCCTGAGTTGCCATACCTTATGTGCATCACATGTTTCGGGAAGGAAAAGCTGGAGCACAATTGCCCATGGCAGTGTACACCAAAAAACGAACTGTAACAAATATACTGCAAACCCCTACGAAGTTTGCACTCTATGTCTCATCATTACTGCTATTTGGGTAATGAAGTTTTGACAGGACAATAATGTTTCTTTATCACATAAGTGGGGGACGGAAGTCTGCAGCTGTATATTCTTCTTCATATTCACAATGTGTATAGTTTTTCTGACTCTTCTTTCTCATGTCATGTATTAAAATATTTTTGAGTTGTGTAAATTCTGATTCTATACGCTACAACCCCAGCAACACAGCAACAGCTATTCAAATCGGTAGCACATTTTGAAAACAGCATAAACTAACTTCACTCAGGTATTTTTATCACTTTTTTGTATTTTTTGCTGCTTAAAGAAAGAAGGTAGCACATGTGTGCTATGCACACAAGTGAGTCAACTACGACTCAGAACAAAGACTATTCAGGAAGAAGAATTTACAATGCTGTTCAATATGTTGAACAGCAAAAAATCAGTTGCTACTTAACATCCCTTTCCTCCTGGCTACATCATCTATCTGTATTAAGCCAGTACAACTGTCTTGCACACCAGCTATAAAATTGCAGAGGGACTTTACTAGTTAAAAAGTAATAATTTAAAACTGGATTAAGAACATAAATGTTGACATTTTTTACTTAGTTTTTAACAGACTTTTTTTTAAAAAAGGGCCACAATTTGATGAGCTCCTACACCTGGTTCTACCATGTGGTAAAGGGTAGGATGGGGAAGAAAACAAATGCTTTACCCAGGATTACTGCTGCTGCTGGGGAATATGGGTTGTTAAGTTAAACAGATTGGAATAACAGAACAGAAAATGAAATTCAACACGGAAACATGAAAATGTGCATAGAGGGAGGTCATTTATTTCTTTAGTAAAGAATATGAGAGGATGAAATGCTCAGAATTGGTGGCACAATGCTAAGAAAAGCAGTGCAAGTCTTTGGAAACGAACAGACAAAACAAAACCTAAACAAACCATAAAAAGCAGCTTCTCTGCCTCAGGAACTGATTTTTCAAATATTCTTGCAAAGAACCATAACTGCCATCTAAGTAGCACGTAACAAGGTAAAAGAAACTGACCACCAATTATAAATTTCCTAACATAGTGATTATAATCAGCAGAATTCTTGTCAGAAGTAAGACTTTATTTATATCACCTCTGTCACTGCAACCCAACATTACAAAGCACTCTGTGTGAATTCCTGCACACTTTTAAGCCCTCTAAAAGGAGCTGTGAATCTACTAATCGAATTAAGTTTCAAGTTTAAGGGAGGAGGGCAAGGTTAAGCCTCAAAGGATGATAGAATTTAATGGTCTGTATTAATATGTAACTCCACCATTCTCTCTAGAATAGTTCATGCAAGATCAGGGGACTCAACCCAACTCTTGTTTACCTAAGTCAACTGATGGCACACATTAGTTTGTCAGCATACTCATCAAAGAGAAAACAGAGTGAAAAATCAGGAGACAGAAATTCTCAACAGTGTATCCTGCAGAGAGACTCAGTACATTCAGTCCTCCTATCAATTTTCTCAAACATTCATTACTTTACTTGATTGAGTATTTGTCCCAGTCAGCAGAACTGTAGCTTGCACTGCATGCAAGAGCCGTGCTGCAGACACTCTCAAGGCATGGTGGGCTTATGCTTCCTCCAAGCCACAAGGAGACCAGGAGCTCTGCTGTTTAAAATTGTGAAGCATGTTTGCCTATTTCTAAAGCATGTGAATCATCAATAATTCTTGATTTGCCACAGCAGCTTGATATGTTGCCCTCTGAAATTTGGAAAAGTCAAAAGCAGCCTCAGTTCTTCTGCAAACTTAAAGCAACGTAACTGATTATGTATAACATTTCTGGTGAAAGCCATTAGATATGAAATGTAGTATCATGTCTTATGAAGAAAACAATCTTGTGGTAATGCATGTTGTGACTTTTCATATCAAGTCTGGCTTCCCTTCTTTCTGCTCCTTTAACTGAACAGCTTAGCTTCCCTCATTCTTAAAATCAGAAACTCAAACACATTCCTCTGCTTGGAAAATGTGGGTTTTTGTCAAAAAATAATAGTAATAAATGAAAAAAAATTATATATATATACATATATATGTCAAAAGTGGAAATAAATTTTGCAGACACAAGATTACATTTGAAATAGGGAAAGCATTTTTAATCAATTTGTTTCCACCTGCCTGAAAAAGCTTATCTGAAATGAAATATATCCAGAACAAAATCCCGTGATTTGTATCTCATCTGAAGGGATACAATGAGCTTTTCTCTGAAGATCATCTTTAAGTCTGACCTTTAAGTTCACAGCAAACATGAGTCTGACTCTAAAAAAATCAAATCAAAGACTTGATAGTATGAAATTCTCTCACCCCTCTGCAATGCCAACTGCTGAATTCTTCCACCATATCCATCCATCCCTGTAACAGACAAATTTCTGCACACTCACTTGCAGTCAAGCAATGCAACAAACAGAAGGCTTAACAGAAACAAGTCTCTTAAGTATCTCACTAACTCTTAAAATGTAATTACCATTTTAATTGTTTGCATTTACAACTGAAAAAGTATCCCAAACGTTCAATAGAACCTACATTTAGAAACACAAAATGCTGCATTCCAGCTACGATTCAGTTTGATATATATGCTGTTTCTCCCCATGTTTTCATGCATGCCCTCTGCCTGACATCTTGTAAATGCAAGTTGTCACTGCAATCAGCAGCTGAAGAAGCTGTGAAGATGGACCAGGACGTCTGCTTCAGAATTTGCCCAAGCATTCTCCAAAGCCAGCAGAGAGCTGAACAATAGTTATGGAACACAGGAGATCAGATAAATATCAAGGCCCCTAATCTGAGGCATCTTACTCGTTAACTGCATCCTGCTTCAGGAGTGTACCCTTCTCTCATGACAGCATGAGCAACGTAACAGAAGTAGCAGATAACATGAGTTTAAGTCACAAAGCCAGTTTCTCAATTTCTCCTCAGCACCAATACTGTCATATTTTAATAAGAGTATTACAGTCGTATACATGAAGTGTTGCAGTGACATAAACTATCACAAAAACTCAAAGGAAACAAAAGCTATTTTCACTTACGTACGTGGGTTCTTTATGAATCAAAATTTTAAGGCCTAACCAAACATAACCTGGAAAAATCAAGCTACAGTGTATTTTGCAACAGTCAAGCTCTCCTTGTGTTACACAAGCATTCTGTTCTTCCGACTTCAGATACAACACAGCTTTTTACACCTACATGCAAAGTTTAATTCTAGAATTAGTGTATCTTCAGTTCATGATGCCATTCCCAGAACAGCAGTATTTTCAATCATTTCATGTCAAGACAGGGATTTATATGCAGTAGTTCTAGTCCATTTAATTAAGAAGAAAAAAAATTTTTTTTCTTTGCAGCTAACCATGCATTTTTATACATAAATTAAAAAAAAGAATATAGTTTTGAACTTTTGTACTACCCAGCTCAAAAGCTATTTCACTATGAAGTGCAGACATAGTAGAAAATTAAATTTCAAACAAGAGGAATGAAGGCATCTAATAAAGTTTGATGGACAATGTTTCATGAAATACATAATGTTTCATGAAATGTTTCATGAAATACATAAGCAGATCAGTGTCCAAAGATGCAAACACAGCAACCCTATCCCAGATTTTTAAATAAGGTTTGTGAGAGCTTTGAGAACTGGGGAACAAACCCAGAAATTAAATCTAAAAATATCTGACCACATTGGACAGAAAGACACAAGAATAGCAAGTTTTTCTTAAACCCTTTATATCCAGTCTTCATTTTGCTTCCAGGAATGGCCAACAGCATATGCTCAAGTAAATGCAGATTACAAAAGCAGGGCAGGAATGCTGCAATAGTTCCCTCCTACCACTATTTAGCCATCTGTGGCTTATGCTCTTCCTGTACAGAGACTGTTCCTACAGGTTTGACAACCCTTGTTAAATTTTCGCTTAATCACTTTTCAAACCATTTTAACTTTGGGGATGAATGTAATTACAAGCTGCAGGAAAGAACTTTTTGCTTTACTTAAATAAGATGGGTTCTTTACAGGATCTCTGTATCTGCATTACAAGAAATTACAATCAATTATTCTCTGTTCGTGTCTATGCCACTTACAATTTTACAAACTTCCTTTACTTCCATCTCTCATTTTTTTCCTCTCCAGGGAACAAGAAGCACAGTCTGCTTGATCACCTCTGGAAGACATTCCACACTTTCAATCATCCTTGTTGACTTCTGCATCAAGAAGGCAGCAGAGAGCAAAACTGCACGTGGAACATGTGGTATCTTTATAAAGCAGCCTAACAGCTTCATTTTGTTTTCTCTAATGTTTTTCATATTTGTCTTTTTGACAAAGGAATCAATATTTTGAGGGAATCATTCCCAGCAATTCAAATGTCATGCGCCCTCTTGACAGATGTAAGTATTATTTAGTGACCGTATTTGTGCACCCACAATTTCGACCAGTCTCCTCCTCCAATCATATAGGTCAGTTTGCATTTAGCAGCACCCAACCAGCACCCTTTGATCAAGGAGTGGGTCAGCACAGCACAACTGCTGCCTCTGGCAGGTTGTTTTTACTCTTCACTTGTTAAGTATTTTCCTTAATTAACCTTTGTCACCCCAAAATACCACAAACCTCTAAAGAACTGAAATGCCTCTTTGTAGGCAAAACAGAACATGCAATCCTTGACAGCTCGGTACCTTCAGGAACCTTGGGTGAGCAACCTGGTTGAGGTTCACTGTAAAACTGGATTGATTACTTACACTTACCTATACACTCAATGACTATGCCCTGCAGATTTGGGATGGTAAATTTCCCCTCAGAAAAGTCCACACTGATTCTTCCTCACCACAGCGCACGCATCCATTCTGTTCTCCACTAGCTTTATTCCTTGCTACAGTTCAGACTTGCCAGGCTGAAGTTCTCAACATTTCCTCAACCCTCACACCCTTGGCACTTTTTTAAAAAAAACAACAAACCACTGTCTCTAGTCACATTTAGTACCTTGCATTCCTTTATTAGCAATTAATGAAATTAAAATCTTACATGCTCTATTAAACAGTCCAGCAATTTCAGATTTGAGGCCCTTTAAAAGCTCCTAGCAAGTTAATAGGATCTTTAGTTTAAACTTCAAATTGTTTTTTTTTTCCCCCCAAGTCATTAATTTTAATTCCTCTGTAGAAAACTTCCTCAGCAAAAAAAGCAAAATAAACAGCAAAAAGGTAAATAATGTATTTTCATCTTCTTCAATATCTGTGTATTCCCCAAATACTTTTGTGACCATTATCACTTACAAGCCATATGGATATGAGTGTGTTTTCTTTACTATTTGCTCACACTGGCTTTATCACAAAGCTTTGACAAGCTTTTATTGATAGTTGATATCCTCTGTTAACAAAACACCTGACAAACAATCAGCTCTAAGCATTTTGCGCCCTTTTTGATCCCTCGATCTTGTGTTACTCTTTTTGAAATAAAAACCCAAGGTCTTTAGTGAGTTTTTTTCATGACTGCTATGAAGCTTAATTTGAGACTATGTTTGAGCATACAATTATGAGATTGCTCACTCTTACAGAGGAGCTCTTCAATTGCTACATCTTAAACCAATTCCTAGGTACTGCTCAAGGACACAAGAGCTGCTCAATACATCTTAATTGAATGTTACCTGTCAATGCAGTTGAATGATCTACCTACCATGACTAAGCTCTATGTCAAGCAAATTACACATTCATACCTTTATAATTAATGCTATGGAATGAAGAATTTTCCACAAATTATCCCTTCTCATTCCTGGCCTAAGACAGGATGCTCATTTTAAAACAACTGATACTTTCTCAGCTGACTATTTTTAAAGACGTCTGGCATTCATATGTAAGCAAGCATACATTCCTTTTTGACCGAGTTACCTACTGATGAAACTATTTATTGAGACTTCTGTTATTTTCTACTATGCTCTATTTGACATTTGCTCAGTTGGTGACAAATGAAGACTGAAATAAATGTTTTACTAATGCTCTGTATTTATTCTGGCAAAGACAGGCTGCTGCTGTAGAACAAGACTCTCATTATGTTTCTCAGTCTTGTTTCTGGATCATTTGGCAGTATGAACAAAAGCTACGTGTCCCCTCTTCACACAGCCCACCTCTTCAGTAGACTCTGTCATGTAACATGACCCTTCGAACATTCCTTTTTCTTTTAAATTTTCTTTTCAGGAGTAAGCACACATCCAAAGCAGTGATGATACATCCTTATTCCATACTTTTTTAAGGAATAGTCAGCTACCACAAAATACTGTCATATGCAAGTTTCACAGATTACTCAAGGTAATAAAAGTAATTACACCTCTGCTGTGCCCTCCATAAACACAAGTATAAAACATCTTAAATCGTTGTAATATACACACAGAATAGATTCATGGAATAAAAGAAAACCTGGAATAAAATGGTTATTTTAAGCCAGTCATGTGAACATCTTAATCTCAAAGTATTTATTTTGACTGCAAGAATATTTTTTAGTAAAATCCAGAGTTAAAGCTGATCAAACTATAGGTAGCAACCCTTCCTACATCCTGCAAAAAGGGAACCTTCAGGCTTTTAAATTATCCTCGTGACAACATGCACAATCATTTGCTATAACATTTTCAATGTGTATGAGGCCCATTTCTATTCTGTCAAATGACCAGAATTGTGATTTGTAAAAAACAAGATACAACCAAGGACACTAAGGTCTTGTGCAGTGTCAAGTTTTAAGAATCAAATTAAAAGATCCCTTTGTAATATTGGGAAAATCTGCATTTTATTTTTAACCTTGCTGTAGATATTCGAGTGCAATTATTTTTTCCTTTTGGAAATGGGTATTTAAATGGTAATTTAAAAGCTGAAGATTACTAAACTTTATTTTAGACTTAAATAGAAGATAACCTTAAGTCCATGATACCTGGAGAAATTGCAACAAAAAACCCTCAAAACAAACCCCCAACATACACCCATTACGCAGCCTGCTCACTACAGTAACTTCAAAAGCAACAAAACACATGACACTGTAAGACTCTTATTCATTTCAGACACTAAAACTTTAAAGGTCACATGTAAGTCTATACATGAATTATACTTCTGGTAACCATCAATTAAAAGAGCAATAAGCCAATTCCCTCCTGCTGTAGTTCTGAATTATAAGGAAACCATTATCTTTTCCAGCTACAAGACGATGGCCAGAAGACTACAATTTAATGATTGTCTAAGAAAGTCACTACTCAAAGTTGTATTTGATAGAGGAAACATAAAAGGGTAACAATAAAGTATGGACTTAAGTTTATTTTTGTGTCTGTGGTATGCCCCCCAAAAAAATTACAACCATATCAAGTTTGTAATTTTCACCCCAAAAAAATTTCAACTTGTATTAGAAAGCTCGAACTTTAAATCAGAAGTCCCGATGTGAGCTCTTTTAAATGAAGCATTCAAGGTGATCACTGTTGAAGTCCTGATTTCTCCATGAAGTGCTGTTATAGGAAGGTCAGACTAAGATATTTGAAAGAACACAAGAAGTAAGAATATGAGTATTATTGAAAGATCCAGTGTGACTGCCTTCAGTACAGCACATATGCATTAATTATTAGTATGATGAAATCTTAATTTTCTATGTTCTTTTATTTACATCCAATAATTTTCTTTAAAAGTTCAGACCGCATAAATTAAGACATTTACTCTTATGACAACTGTTCTTCCTTTTCTCAGATGCCCCTAAGAAGGCAAGTTGAAGGCTACTTAAAAAGAACACCACTACACAGTATTATTAACCCTATTCATGTTGCCAACCATGCTACAAGAAAGTGCTTCTTTTACCGCTGCTTATCAAGCTGTGAAGAATTTCAGGCACTCAGTTACATATTTACTGGATGCACTAGATCAAAAGTTCATAATGCAGTATTATGATAAAATGTACTTGCATTGATTACACAAGTTCTTTTTATTTAACAACACAATTAAATTTATAGTTTATTTAACTGTATGTCCTAAAATGCTCCTAAAGAACACATAGGAGACACACAAGATCAGTGAAGTATAAAATATAAGTAATTACTGCTAAAAGGCTGTTAATAATTTGAACATAGATTTTGTTCTGAGCAAGACTCATGGATGGAGGTCAAACTTAGGTGCAGAGAGGAAGAGAAAAGGAGCTAAGATACAAACCTGAGGCTTCTCCAAACATTGGTAACCACCACAGACTATATATCCCACAGTGTTAGGTACAATTTTAAAGAAGGAAACTATTTCTCTTTACAGCAAAATTTCTAGGCATTTAAGATCTATTTATATGCATAATCACACAACATCAGGTTTCATGTCTTAAATCACAAGTGGAGAATATCCAAGTGTCTCGTTGTGATGCAGGTAAAGAAAATTTTAATCACACTTCTCAGACAGTTTTAATCCAGCTTTCAAACTCCCATGCAAATGCAGCTGTTCTATTCTAGCAATTTTACTTAAGGTTGTAAAGGTCTGTTTACATTTCAGAATAATGAAAACAAAGGTTAATTCATTCCTGTTCAATTTCCTGCACTCCACAGAAGAGCCAGGACGGCATTCTTGCAAAACATCACAGTCCAACAGCCAAATTAAGCAAGCCAAGTTAAGACTCTGCCTTTCCAGCTTACCTGAGCTGCAGAAAGAACTCTGTGACTTTGTGTTGGCTGCTGCACTCTCAGTTCAGCTAACAGTACCACCCAGATCTTTATACACACTGTTAATACCTGCAAGGTCACTTCCCAGGCATGCAGCAGTGTGTTAGTTTTACACACAACAGAACCATACCTTTGCAAAAAGTATCTTCACTTGGAAGGGCATTCCCATTAGTTTATGCTTACAACCTGCATTAAAAGTACACTGCTCTGTGCAAGTATATCTGCGCCAATTTTGTAGCACAGTTTGAAAACTAAAATATGATGGAAGCTACCAAAGAAATCATACCAGTGGCACACTACTTATTTTTAATTTACAGATTTGAAACTTTGGAAGTCTACCTCATACTATTCCACTGGACAGCTTAGACTGTAGTATAAAATGCTATCTAATATCTTCAGTAAACCTCAGTATTTTTATCTCAATTTCAAAGTCTAAAAATATCTCCTCCCTCATTTCTCTCAAACTGCAAAGCTGCACATTGCAATGTCGAAGCACGATGGTCATTCAAACCAACTGCAATGCAAATTGACACCTGGGAGTCACTTCAAGTGACTTCAAGTGGGAAAAAAAAAAAAAAAAAAAAAAAAAAAGGAGTAAAACACTCCTGGATCCAGCACTGGCTAAAATCTCTTCACATGAAATATTTACAAACCTAATTACACTTTTATTTTTAACTGAAAAGTAGGAATAACATTACAAAACCTGTTGAGATTATTAGAACAGCAAGTGCTAAGGGCAGTACGTGCAGAATTGGTATTATTAATGGATCATTTTTTTGAAATTTATCTCCCTCTGTATTTGAGTAGACAAACAAGAGAGCTTGAATAAGCCTATTTATCACAAGGGCATGTAACTTCAATTATCTTTAAAATATAATTTTTCTTACATAAGAAATACATGAAATGAAAAAAACCCTAGAGAGCACTGGACAGCAGACATAAACCATTTGAACAAAACCAAGTAATAAATAGCGTAACATCAATAACCACACAATCTTGTACCACATGAGTATACATGGTAGAGTACCAGAAATAGGGGGACAGGAAAAAAAAAAAAATCAAATCTTCTGAACTAAAGTAATAATAATAAAAAAAAAAAGAAAAAAAAAGTCCAAAGCAATCATGCCCTAGATTTCTTACTAAAAGACACCTTTGGCTTTGGAAAAATCTAGTTATGCTATTAAAGTGTTACAATTCTAAAATAAAAAGCCTGGATTAAAGACAAAACCCCCATCTATGCATGACAGAACAGCTCTAAGTTGTGTAAGGTACAGAGTCTGTACAACCTCCTCATTCTCTACCCAAGCTTTTAAGCTGTTCTTGACCACAGCACCGCAACAAGAGCTCAGCCTCCTCAAGACTTCAAGACTTTTACAAAAATTCCTGCTTCCCAACTGAAATCTCATCATCTACTAACACATTTAAAACCTCAAATTAAAAAAAAAACAGCAAGCACCACCAAATTCAGAAATCCCGGAAGAAACCCAAGCAAAATCTCCAACACCAAGAATAATACCCAAAAGCTAAGACCAAGGGTAGACTGGAAAGAAGCAACATGAAAAATGGGATAGAAAAAAAAAAAACAAATCAACCAATCCAACATCACAAAAAAACCCCTCACACCAAAATTTGTTAATATTTATCAATTCAAATGAAATGTTATTAACCCTTTTTCTCTGAGTTTGGCAATTTTTAATTCTAATCACGTAAAATTAGGAACTGAAGAACATAAGAGTTACAGAAGACTAAGATGTAGAAAGATGCCTTATAATCTATCCCAAACCTTAAAACTGGTAGAGGACCTCCCTTTTTAAAAAATTATTTTTCAATCTTTCTCAAATCCTTGCTGATTGCCAATTTTGTTCTCACTGACAGTCACTCCACTACTTTGCCCGGGATCAACATTAACCCAATACACCAGCAATTACCTAGGTCATCCTATCCATCCTTGTAACAATGCTGGCACAGTAGCAGATGTCTTCCAGCCCTTTGGAATTTTCTCAGTGTCCCAACATTGATTAGAAATCACTAAGGGAATGGTGCCAGGTATTTCAAACTCTTGGGTCTTGACAGACCTATTTTTAGTGTCTCTACATTTATACTGAAAATGGAAAGCATCGTATAACAAGTATCATCTACCTTATCCCTCAAAACAGATTTTAACACTCCCCTGCATTCCATTACGGTATCTATAAATTATATATGCTGGGGGTGGGGGTGGTGGTGCTGTTTGGTAGATTTGGAGTTTTGTGTTTTCTTCTTCATTTTAGGTTAAAAAAGCACATTAAGCGCTTTTCATAGAAACACCAGCTACCATTTGTTCAATTATCCTTGTACAATATTCTCTTTCTATAAAATCCCACAGAAGCACATTATGTTTTCCCTGGCTGTTTGGAGACCTCCTGTATGTGATTTTTCTTAAAGGCCTGTTTTGCCTAGGTATAACCTATAGTTTCTTCTACTACTTATTTATGGAAAAGAACTACAGGCTAACTGTGAACTATATGCACAGAATCCTCCTTGGTCTGTATGCATCTGACTAGCACAGCTACTCCACATTATTTTTGGCTTTTAAACACACACAGTAAAGGTCTGCCTCCTTTACAGATAAAAATTACCAAACTTCTTACTCAGCTGTATTTCCATGATACCTCCTCTCCTTCCTCAAAATCTGCAGAGCTGTTTCTCAAGTCCCTTTGGCCTACAATGCTCCAGTGACAGTGGCTGTCTTTCACACACCAGGATATCTTCTCCCTGCAAACCACCAACTTACACATCACACAGAAGGCTTTCCAGCTGGGTGCAGAAAACACAAAACTCTTTTCCCCTGCCTATTCGAGTCACTGATCTACCACTGGCTGCTGCAGAATAGAATGAGAGTCATGTACAAGTTTGCAGGTCTTGCTTCCCAGGCTCCTGGCCATGTTCATTTAAAGCACAAACTAATCAGCAACCTGATCAAAATATCAACACCAATACAACCCCCAAACTGACAGCTAGGTGCCCCCCCAAAAGATAAGCTTTACTTGTAAGTCCATGATTTCAGCTAGGATGTTTGCCAAGAACAGGAGAGACTGACTAGAACACCAATGGTTGATGCTTCCCTCTCTATAAACACCCATAAACACCAAAATCCTTCCTGACAACTGTGGAAGTTAACATATTTAGAACACATAATCAAAATACTATCTCAATACCAATTGCTCTCTGAAGGATTCTAGAAAAAGTCTGGAATGTACAACTGCTGTCAACAGTTAATTTTTTTCATTTGTATATGAAGAATATGCATAAGAATGGACACGGCTGTCATCCTGAATGAATGACACAGCGGTTAAATGGAGACAAGAACCAAGAAAAAAAGGAAAAAATGACAGTTACAGCAGCAAAACAGTGGAAAAGGGTATAGGAAAAAAAAAGAACTAGACCAAAACCCCACAAGACAGTAAAGATAGTTCTTACAAGAAATAGGTATATTCTGGTCACAAGGCAATAACTTCTCATTTTAAGCTTCAAAATTCTAATTAAGGCTCTAAAATATGCAGCAGAACAGAGGTATTTAAAAGCTGTCCTGTGTCATAAAGATATTTGAAGTCCTTCAAGATTAAATTTTAAAAGACAGTGAAAATCAATGTTCAAACTTTCAAAACGTTAAAGGTATTAATTGAACACATATTTCAGGATAAAGTCAAAATCATCTAAAAGAAATACCATTTTTAACTTCCAAGACAAAACCCAAGTATTTGATACTCATTCTCCATACACATTTTTCTGACCCAGATACGATCCACCCTGTTTTCTTGAAGTGTTTTTACATATACCCTGCCAAACATCCCCTTTCTCAAAAGAGATTAAATCTCATCAGCACTGCCATTCTGCACAGCCAAGATATGATTACATTTGAAACAATAAAGTATCTCAACACACACAACTTTCCTTAAATGAGCCCTATAAATTCTACATAAATAGCACCTTACATATCAAATGCTGAAGGCAACCTAGAAAACAGTGTATGGGGCCAACCAAACCTAACTGTTACCAAGCCAAGTTTTTAATCTTCGCAAAAGTAGATGAGATCTTAACTACACCGAAAGCCTGCTAGTTAAAGCCCAAGCTCAGTAAAGCAAGCAAAAGCAGGGAAGGGCAACTGCAATTTTCAGTTTGTTTTTTTTTTTTTAAATATACATCTTGGTTTTTACTAGCATGAAATCTCCATTTATACTCTTTGCTTAAAAGTAAGTGTTTCAGAAGAACAATTACAACCAGAAAATAAATTTTTATGGACAATAGTGACTTGTATGTTGTGAAAATAAATGCCTATAGCTCATGAAGACAACAGACAATATTGCAATACCAATCTCTTTGTATTCAGCATAGAAAAGACTCCAAAAATTCTGACCTTCAGTTTCCAAAAAAGGACAACCAGTTTTCATGAAAAATAGAAGGCAGCCTAACAAGAACAGCACTATCCAAAATACAAAGAGGAATTTGGCTCATCCACAACTTCTCCAGAAAAATTAAAATCAGTGCAGTAACACGATAAGGGTCTTCAAAATACATTTTTGACTGTTCATGATAGTGTAGGAAGGTATTTTGTAATACACCCAGACTTTCCAATACATACACACATTTCTGTACTGACTGCTAACCTAACTCATTCTAATGTATCAGCATTGTTTGTATAAGCGAAGGACACAAGAAGATGAAATGAGGAAAGGTAAAAGGGAGACAGAAAAATATAAGTAGGTGAGAGGTCATTTGCAGATCGGTGCAGGTAAGGACATAGATGAACCTTCACACCTCTGGGTTAGTTCTACTCCAAGCATTACCTGTTTTCAGAGAAACTAAGTGCTTAATTATAGTCCACTGCTTCATCGTCCTCCACATACACATAACGGCAGGACAAACAGAACAGAGCTGCTACTTTCACACTGCATGAGACCTACATCATCCAGCAGGATCCTTGCATGACAGACTAAAGTGAACAATACAAGGAGCCCTAGAGAACCTTTTAAAACTAAGTTTCAGCTCCCTTCAGTTGGTAGTTCCAGAACTCTAGGCAGCACATGCACACTATTCTTTAAAGTACATACTAGGTACATACCAACATCATTTTATATTACTTGTGATTTGGAGTTTTATGGAAGAGTTGTTTGATTCCTGATTTGCAGTTGAACTAGCAGACTTTATATGAGGGCATTCTGGTTTGCTCAGCTTGGTCCTAGGAAACTACCTTTTCAGGCAGACAAATCCACACTCCAGATTTTGACATGAAGCACTAACAGTTTTTGTAGAGTCTATTAAAAACTTTATGTTCAGATAAGGATATTTTTCTCCCCAAGATCTTTCATCGTTTGTGCAAACACAGTATGTTTACAGTAAAGTTTTCTAGACTGTAACATGGCTAAAAAGCAATACAGAAACAACAGTGGAGGTAACTCACTGGAAAAGGAGCTTCTAAATCTAATCCTTCTGACAGCTTGCTGCCTGATGCTTTCTGCAAGTGGACAATTTTAAGGATAAACTCATTCCTTACACAGATTAAGAGTTGTTGCTATGAAAGTAAACAATACAAAGTTCTATACTAGCTCTACTTCATTAGGTGAGTAAAGAAATGTTGTGTTTTCCACATAGAGAGAAAACCTTTCAGAAAGGACAATGTTAAATTAAACTCAACTGCTCTATATAAAACCAGACACAACCTGGTGAATCATCAAATATAGGAAGCTACAAGTATCAGGCTTAATTTCATCCCTGTTTAAAAGCCAAAGAACATCTATAATTCAGGTTGCAATACTTAATTTATATTTTGCTTTCTTATCTTCTAATCAACACAAAAATGGTCATACTAGAAGAACCTCAACACCTATTCAGAGGTCAGACTGCCACAGTCTAGAATGTTGCAAGGTTTTTCTCCCCAAGAATTCAAAAATTAAAAATAGATGATGTATAATCTTAAAGGAATGCAACAGCACAGATTTATAAGAAAATATATGGGGATTAAAAACGACCAACAGAGATTACTAAAGATTCTTAAAACACTGCTTGTTAAACTCAATCTAAAAAGCAGAGCTACAATTTGTTTGCCTGTTGTCAAGGGATACTGTAATTCTGACAACTGCTTGTTTATCAACTACTTCAATAGCACATCATTTTATACAAACAAAATAAAACAATTTAAATAGTGGCTTTAGAAAATGAAACAAAGCCTGAATTAGTAACAACTACCAGTTAGAATATCTGACCTATTATTAGTATTAAATAAAAAGCAACACTTTACTACGGTCATGCAGTTGGAAAAAAAGATCTTAATGGATCTTAGTGGAGCACAGAGATCAGTGAAGACTAATCAACTAAATATTCAGACTGAAAAAAAAATACGTTGATTTGAAGATATGGAAGTACTGCCATGATTTTTAAAAGCTACTTCTTATTTAATTACCATTTAAAAAAAATCCAACATAACTCTAAAGTTAGACTTTGCCAGAGTTAGCACCAAATTAAATTCAATTTTAAATCACTATTTTACTCATGTTTTATCCTTAATGTTGCTGGTCTCCAAAATAAAACAGTATCTCAGGAATAAGAAGTCCATACTCCTTAAGGTGGCAAAGAAGCGTCCAACTGAAGAGTAGTCTCAACAGATGAGGAGCTAAATGGACAGACCACAACATGTGCATCCTATTTCAAATACTACAAAAAACATAGCTCAGCTTTAAAAGCCAATGGCACCAAGTATGAAATATGGATGATATGTACTCTTCTCCAAAAATTTTCTTTTAGATAGACATGAGCTCTACTCCGGAGTTACATATGGCCACTTCTGGATTAGGAGCCTATCACACACAAAACCAGACAACAGACCACGTTAAATTGACAACCAACAACTGTATTTTGTTGTGCTGTAACCAGAAAAAAAAAATTCAATAAGACTCCATAGTAGTTAACATCATGTCTGATACTTTTCAAGTTCATGAAACCGCTGTATATACATAAGGTAGTACACACAACCTTGTATTTCTTCTTTCCTGCCTTAATGGTTTTTATACCCACATCATATCGTTTTCATATTTAAGCCCAAATCACATAATCAGACCTACAGGAGAAGGTTTCAATGAAGCTGTAGGATAGAAACCACTGGGATGTGTGATTGAGGGTCTCCTTGCACAAATCAGTTTACATGACACAAGAGGCAGACTGTACAGTCTAGAGGGCTTGCTTTATAATCTGTGTAACACAATGGAGCCATGCTTGGAGAGATATGGATGATACTTCAGACAGACCAAGCTATTGAAATAAAGTATGGCAGAAAGAGAAGATTAAAGTGTCTAATTCTACGGATGACATACAGACTGGCTATAAATTCAGTTTAACAATAAAAAAACATTTCTCTGTTTTATTTCTAGCTTGAATGCACAGTCTAAAGTTAACAGAAGGGCCAAAGGGTTATCGATTTAATCTCACTTGCATAAATCATAAAATTGTTGTTAATCACTCTAGTGATACATGAAAAATGTAAGAAAAAACTGTTTCTCATCGATTTTAATTAAGAAGAAATAAATAGCTTAAGTACAGTTATTTCTGCCCCTCCCTTTGTCAGGATCTTTCAGACAAAGAAATCAAGAAAAGGATTGTTCTTTTTTTAAAAAAAAGTAAGGACTAACATACGAATTACTAGAATGACAAAAGAACAACTTCGAATTACTTACACTCATTTTTAAAACAAGCAAGTTTCAATTTAATGTTATCTCTTCAAACAAATCCATTTGAACAGACATTATCACTGTACAAAATCAAGGTAATTATCTTCAGAACAGAAACAATTACACTAGGAAGAGAGGGACATAATAAATTTACATATTACTTAGATAAAACAGGTCTTTCTCTAGAAGCCTTTCAGTAAATACGTATTTTGCCACAGAGGTTCAAGCCCCGCCTGTATTCATGTCAGAATTGCAAAGCCCAAGTTGTCCTTTCAAGCTGCCTGTAATTGGATGCCTGCATGTGCTTTGTGCTATCCAGCACCGGTACTTCCCTCACGCTTCCAGACGAGGTGGTGCTGACACAGCTGCACTACAAACCCAACACCCGTCCTTCGGCCCGAAGCAGGCAAACGGTCCCACATCCTGGGAATCCAACAACATGGGGGTTGGACTAGATAATCTGTAGAGGTCCCTTCTAACCCTAACAACTCTGTGATTCTGTTATCTTCCGTGGCCGCTCCAGCTCTCTTCCCCATCAGCTGTTTCTCCACCAGGAACGACTCGCTTAAGGCTCTCCCTCGCACATCTCCCGGACTATCCTCTCCCTCTCCAGCCCTCCTCCTGGCTCCGAAGGGCCACCAGCTCCAGACATGGCCTGGTGTCATTGTCTCTCGCTCTCCGCCACCTCTTCCTCACTCGTCCCCCCTCCCTCCCCGCCGCCTGTCACCTGCTCCCTCCCCGCCGGCCGTCTGCTTCCAGGTCAGCTCAGCTCAGCTCCGTGTCTGCCTATTCATCCTGCGAGCGGGGAGGAGGAGGAGGAGGAGGAGGAGAAGGAGGAGAGCCCGGCGGGCGCCGCAGCGCCCTCGCCGCTGTCAGCACGGGGCCGCTCCCGGGAGGGGCGATGCTCGCCCGCAGCCCAGGGCACCCTCACCTCCGGGGGCTGTGCTGTACGACCCAAACCCGTGCCACGGCTCAGTCCGCAGCCCCACCTCTGCCGACCCTTCCCTGCCGGGCAGCCCCTCTGCCTCATTCCCCCAGAAGCCGCACAGCCCCCCCCCCCCCCGCAACGCAAACACGCACTGGCAAAGAGGGCCCCGAGACGCACCCCGACCTCTGGCCGCCCCTTCCCTTGCCGCCCGGGCTGCTCCTCACCTAGTGCCACCTCGCAGGCTTTGCGCAGCTGGGAGTGATGCGCCTTCTTCACCTCCTTGTCGGCCAGGATCTTCTCCAGGGCCCGGGTCAGAAACATGTTTTTCGTCTTCTTCCCTTCATACATGGGCGCGATCGAGCCGTGAGAGGAAGAGGAGGGTGGAGAGGGGAAGTGAGAACGGGGCACCGGCCTCTCCCGCCGGGAGCGCTGCCACGGACCGCGGCGGGCGCGGGGGAAGGGCCCCCTCGCAGGGCGTCCCGACACCCGCTCGGCGGCTCCCCCGGGGGAGGCTGGGGTGGGCCCGGGCGGCGCCGACAGCCAACTCCCGAGGCTGAGGGAGAACGAAGCCTTCTCCTCCCTTCTCCTCCCACCCCCGATGCGTGTGCGCGCGGACGGCGCCCGTCAGTCCCCGAGCCGCCCCCGGCCCGCGCCCGCCTCCATCAGCACCGGCGGCGGCGGCCGCAGCAACAACCTGCCCTCGCCATGTTGGAAGGAAGCGACGTCAGGGCCGGAGCGGGAGGAAGCGGCGGCCGTGTCCCGGGAGGCAGGGCGGGCGGAGGGAAGTGGGAAGGCGGGGGGCACTCGCCTTCTGCCCGCCCCGCGGCCACGCTACAGGTGGAGCGGAGCCGCGGGAGGCAGTGAAGAGGGATGCACAGAGATGGCCACTGCCACCTGGTAGCTAGATGAGGAGGAGGGGCCGGGCTTCCCTTCCGGGCCACCAGCGCTAGGAGGTGGAGGAGGAGACGGAGGAGAGGGAAGAGGAAGAAGAGGAGGAGGAAGGCTCCCCCGAGATGCGCCACCTGCCCCTGAAAGGGCGGGCTCCGCCGGGCCTGGGGCAAGGACCCTCTCTGGGAGAGGAGCTGCCCTCCGCCCTTCCTGACGAGAAACGCCCGGGTCTCCGGCTCACGGGGGAGCGAGCGGAGAGCAGCCCCTGGCACCGAGGGAGGGAGAAAGGGAAGAAGCGCGTTGGGGTGTGGGAGGTGTCCGGGCTTCCCCGGGCGCTCTCTCAGCCCTTCCCCGCCGCGCTTGGTCCTGCAGCCGCATGCCCGGAGCTCCCCTGAGGCGCGGAGGAGCGCTGCACCTGTGAGTTTGCATGGTGCCCTTCCTCTCTCGCCTGTATCTTCTCACTGAAGCGCTGTCGTCCCGAGTTTCTTCCCACTGCACGTGCACTAAGAGTATAGAGCACTGAAAAAAATAATAAAATTTGCACCTTCGCTTGCAACTGAACAGTGCCTTTTTTGATTTGTTACTTTATTAAATTGTTGGAAATTTTTGTAAAATTGTAGGGGGGGGTTGTTTGTTTTTGGTTGGTTGGGGTTTTTTTGTTTGGTGGGTTTTGGTTTTGGGGTTTTTTTTGCTTACGTTGTTTGGTCCTTTTCCGTCCCAGAAAGCAAAAGGGTCATTTCCTACTTGGTTCAGAGCCAAGAAAAGCTCAGGTCGAGCCTGCCTAACTGGTAAGCATCAAAAAGATAACAGAGCCAGCTTTTGCACTCAGACGTGATACAGCAGTATTTAAATGTAGAATTTGGTCCTAACTGAAGGCAGGTCTGGTTTAGAAAATTTTTACCTGATTAAAAAAATTTTTTTTTTTCTTAGAAGTTAATCTGGAAGTGAAAGAGCAGAAGTTCTAGCTGTACCTTTCAGGAAGAGTAGGACAAAGCTACAGCATCAGCATGCAGAAAGCAGGGATGGTTGTGGAAACCAGGGGCCATCTCTGACCTCTGAGGACAGAGCCAGCACACAGGAAGGAGGTTATCCCCAGCAAGCCTTTTCAGTCTTTTCTCTGTTCCTGTGGTCCTGCTGTATCAGTCAGGAACACAGCCTTCCGAAGTTAATCCTGACACCTTCATCATGGAGCATTTGAGAGATTCTGCCCGGGCTGTCATGCCACTGTGCTAAGGCCTTGTAAGCAGTTTATTTGAGCACTTCTTTCCTTATCTACAATGGAGCCATTGTAGCTGCATTAGTAAAGGTACAGTGATCTCAGCCCCCCCAGTGAAGAGGCAGGTAATGCTGCCCAGTGTTGCTTAACCCAGTTTCCCAAATGAGAAATTATTTGTGCCAAAATGATTTGTTGCCTTACAGGTATCTGTATTTGACTTTTTAAGGAACACACTGGCCCAGGGAATTCTCCTAAAGCTATAGGTGAATGTAAGGCCTGAGTATTAGAGCAAAACACTTGTCCTGCTGAAATGACTTTATTTGTACCAGTGGCTTTTTCTGGTTATTGGCTATTTTGCCACCCAACTGATAAACAATGCAGAAAATATGAAAAGGGTGCATCTGATTTTAGAATTATGACAACTTTGTGAGAGAGTTAGAAGTCATGTCACCAAGCACATTGATTCCTGAAAAAAGATGGTATTCAGATTGTGTTGATTTATTCAAAAGGCTGTGTCTTCAGCAGCAAAATTGCTAAGCATGCTTGAATTATTTCTAGTAGTTTATTTAGGGAACACCATTTGCCTGTTGGCTAAATCTTTTTTTTTTTTTTTTTTTTTAAATGTATAGGTGCAAGTTCAGAAATGCAGATGTCAAAATCACTTTGGTCTTTCAAAGCTGCCTGCTAGTGACCGCATGGCAAAATGTAAGAATTTCCGTGGAGTTCTTGCTGGTAGGTTTGCACAAACCATTTGAGTCCAGATTCCCTTGGCCAAGTCAGAGCTTACAAATGTTATTTAGCAAATGGAGTTTGCTATTGATTTTCACAGTCCATTTAGCAGAAATAGACTTGCGATATGAAGGAAAAGGGTATCTGTACGTAACGAGCACTGAGCACTGCAGTTATCTGTTTTGTTCTTATTAATGTCTATTTTCATGTTCTGTACACAAGATGATTTTACGTGTAAAATTGTGTTTTAGTTGAGCGTATAGAATTGCTGCTGAAGCGTCTGGGGAAAAAGACCTGTCAAAAAGAGACTCAGTTCCATGTCTTTCATTCTTGCTCTAATATGAGTGCTTGTTTTGGTTTGGGTATTTTTTAATGTGGTTTGAATCTTCAAATTCTGTTCTCAGTTTCAAACAACTGCTGCTCTGTTGACTCAATTTGTAGCTTGGCGCAGCTGGTTATCTACATCTACATTCTAGTCACAAGGCAAACACTATCTAAACTCTGCAACAGTGTAGAGCCTGCTTCTGAAGTTGCACAGGGAGATCTTATTGTGAATCACCTGTCCAGTAGGTTAATATTCAGTTTCCTTCCCAGAGCTGAGTCAATAAGGGTGGAAATCACCGTGGAACTATTGTATAAGCATTGGAGAGAAAAAGTCCCATGCCCTCATTTAGGGACAAGATACAAATGGTAATCAGCTTGTGTGCTGGGTCCCAGTGCTTTGAATAAAGTTAGTTGTTATGACAGCTTCATTTACTAGGTGAGCCAGCTATTAAAATAATGTTTGGTCAATCATAAAAAAGTTACAGACTTTGAGGAAGCTTTTTTAGGGAAGATTTTGTTACAGAGACTACAGACCATAAGGAACGTGTTTAACTCTTTCCTGATTACTTTAAAAGGTAGTGGTTTATTTCTAGTGAAAGGAGAATGAGAACACTCGTAAGAATTAAAAGGTGAAGATTTAGACTATTTGTCTTACATGGATTCGTAACTAGAATCATTTAGGTTGGGAAAGACCTTTAAGGTCATTGAACCTAACTGTAAACACAGCCCTACCAAATCCACCACTAAACCATGTCCCTAAGTGCCACATCTACGTGCCTTACCTTCAGGAATGGTGACTTAACAACTTCCCTGGGCAGCCTATTCCAAAGCTTGACAACCCTTTTGGTGCAGAGATTTCTATTAATATTCAATCTAAACTTCCCTTGGTGCAACTTGAGGCCATTTCCTCTTGTCCTGGGAGAAAAGGCTGACACACACCTGACCACAACCTCCTTTCAGGTCGTTGTAGAGAGTGATAAAGGCCCTGCTGACCCTCCTTTTCTCCAGGCTGAACAATCCCAGTTCTCTCAGCTGCTCCTCATGAGACTGGTGTTCCAGACCCTTCACCAGCTCTCTTGTCTTTCTGTGGCCATGCTCCAGCACCCCAATGCCTCTCTTTAGTGAGGGGCCCAGAACTGAACACAGGACTCGAGGTGCAGCCTCACCAGTGCCAAGAACAGGGGGACAATCACTGCCCTGGTCCTGCTGGTCACACTATTCCTGACACTAATTAGGATGCCATGGGCCTTCTTGGCCACCCAGGCAGATGTTGGCTTGTGTTCAGTTGCTGTCAACCAGCACCCCCAGGTCCTTTTCCAATGCGCATCTTTCCAATCATGCTTCCCCAAACCTGTAGCACTGCATGGGATTGTTGTGACCCAAGGGCAGGACCTGGCAATTGGCCTTGTTGCTTTGTTAAACCTCATACAGTTTGCCTTGGCCTGTCGATTCAGCCTGTCCAGATGCCTCTGCAGAGCCTTCCTGCCCTCTACGAGATCAACACTCCCACCCAACTTGGTGTCGTCTGCAAAGTGACTGAGGGTGCACTCAATCCCCTTGTCCAGATTGTTGATAAAGTTATTAAAAAGGACTGGCCTCAATACAGAGCCCTGAGGAACAGCTTGTGCCATACGACAGCAGTGCCTTGCAAAGAATTCCAAAATGCTTGTTGCATGCAGTAATTATAATTGTTTTGGTTTCAGCATGCAGATCTTTGCTTTGCTAGTAATTTGTTTTACTAGTAAATGTCTGACCCAAGAACTGTAGTCCTCATAGCTGTAGGGGTCCCTATCTGGTTGTTGGTGAAGTCCTGAAGATGTGGAAAAGGACTGTTAATTGTTTTTTCTTCTTCAACTGCTAAGCCTGCTGGCAACATGATGTATGAAATAATATAGTTCTCCAATCAAACCTGAGAAATGTTTGCTGTCCAGCCTAAAAGAAGCATGTAGTATATATGCCCTAAAGCACAAAAGCATCACTGCTTTCTTGGAGCCTTAACATTTAAACATAGAGCAACACAAGAGAACAAAGTGTATTTGAGAAACACTGCAAAAATTACTGTCCAGTACATTTTTATTTACCAGTTAATTGGAATAGTCCAAAAGCCATTTGTATTGTTTCATATATTTAAACTGTTTTGAGTGTTAGATATTTGTTTAGTAAAAAACTGTGGAGAACTTTCCACATGAGAGGGAACAATTAGCACCTGCTTCTGCTGGCTTTATGTACCACAATCGTATGTAGTGCTTGTTTGAAAATGCTGATAAGCTAGGACTAGAAAGCTTTGCTTAAAAGTGAGATGAGTAGTAAAAGGGAATAGTAAAAGTGCAGTTTCATGCTTAGAAAAAGCTGATGATTTTCAGCTGTTCTGCCTCCCAAAGGGAATTCTTTCACCTGTATGAGCTCCCATCCACTTTCTTGTGTTGGTCCAGTTGTGTAACTGTGCCATCAGTTAGTTCATCTGTGGTTCAGCCAAAAATCAGTCTTATAAGAAAGTTAGTTTTCAGTGGGATGAGTGAATTGATCAGACTTGCCTGCATATTCAGTAAATCTTACAAGAAAGGGAGTGGGGAATGTGGGTGATGAAGAGGACTGCTTCTCATGGTGGCAGTGTCTTCTTAAATCATCTTGATGAGCTTTAAAACAGCACAGTGATAATAACACAGTGATCACTTCAAGCTAGAATAAGACAGAACTACTACTAGAAGATGCAATCCTTCCTGCTTCTACCTATATGTTTCGTACTTCCTTCGTCAGTGTAAGCATTTGCATTAATATGTTGTGAATTTTGTGCTGAATTATATTCAGAATTTAATTAGATTGAAATTAACCTGACAAGAAACTGACTATTTTTAATCCAGATGTATTCCATATCCCAATTCAGCAGGCAGCATCAGAGATGTTTGTGTTAGCTCAGGGTAATGGATAACACAAGAACAGGAACAAGAAAATAGGTAAGAAGAGGTCAGGCTTGCTTTTTTAAAAAACTTCAGCAGTGTTGGTTTATGCCAACTTAAAGTATTGTTTAAGTGACTACTTTTAATATAAGTTTTCTTGATTATTTCCATGGTGCAAGAGAGCACTCAGCCCTGTGTCTGTATGTAACCCCTTGTATAGGATGGATGGGTCGATAGATAGGACTAGTGTATTCCTGCCACTGCATATGAACCTTTAACCATGGTGGCTCACTTGTCACCTTCTTTAGCTCCAATATAATACTTTGCATCTGTTCCCATCCTGTTTTCATATACCAGATGCAGATAATCAGTGCGTGATGGATCAGAGTCCAGATGGATGTGACAGATGGGAACCTGGAACAGGAGAGAAGCTGTGATTATGTTCTCAACTGCAGGCACCTTGGTGGAGAAGTTTCCAAGATTCTTACGGAATGCATAAGATTTAACAGGTCTTCTGGTGGTGCTTGGTCATATAATACTGAGGTACGAACCAAGCATTGCTCTCTGTCTCTTTATGGACTCAAAGGGCTGCCACCCTTGTAAAAATAGGTGAAGCATAATCCAGAACATTTGGTGTATCCATTATGCAAAGGATCACAGTCTGTCAACCAAACTGCAAGAGGTACACTCAGCACAAATGTGCTTTAATATTTTTAAGAGTTTTTTTGTTGTTTGGGGCTTTTTTTTACATAAATTCTGTAACTGAAGAGGCCAGTTAGTTCAGAGAGTGAGTATTCTAACAGGTTGCAGTATATCCACTGTTGCACTGAATGAGAAAAAAAAGCAAATGTTTGTTAGCAGAGGGAATATGCACCAGTAGGTATGTTTGTTCCAGACATTTGTACAAAAGCATGTAACACCCTGGAGTGACCAGTAAAGAAGTAAACATCCATCACTGCAAGGAGGCTCTTTCAAGGTGACAAATTCATACCTTAAAGCTAAAAAGTACAGACTTTGAAATACATCAATACATATTGAAATACATTCCTGACACTACAGTTAAGTGAGGAAACATACTCCTAGCAAAGCATGCCATTTGTCTGTGACATGTAGGAAAAATGTCAGAGACCAGTGAAGAAAAAATTCCACCTCTTGTGGTTGATGGAATAAAGTTTTGAATTGTGGCTGAAAACTGTGAGAGGATATCAAAGGCTCCTGGCTGTAGCTTGAATTTATGTGCTGGAAGTTATACCAGTGCATTTGAGGGAATATGATTCCTTTTTCTAGTTCTTTTTCTGTGGGAATACATTTTCTTCTAGACTACCTATAGGAGTTTTCAACTTGTTCTTTCTTCTGCATGTTGCTCCTGCTAACAGATGAATAATTCAGTTCCCAGCTTCCATGGTACCTCAGCGTACTGTTCCCTAATACTCTGCATGAAGAAGGAATATAAGTATCAGTCTTAAAGATAGAAGGAAATGCATTTTCAAAAAATTGGTCATACAGGGTTTTTAAAAATGTTTCTTCAGTAGTTTTTCAAACTTAAGGGCCTGATTATGGATGTACCAGACCTAACTGTCGGAAAAGGTAATTTTCTGGAACATTCTGTTGAAGAAGAGAGGGTGTTTTGGGGAACATAGTAATGAGTAGCCCATACTCACCCTGAACCAGGAACCTACTATACACTTACTGTTGTATGTGAGACTATGCAAATACAAAGGTAAATCCAAGCCAGTATTATGACTCCTTCATGATGGCAAATAATTTCTGTCTCTAAATGCTAAGAATATAAAGCTCTGGCACTTTCCTGAGAGCCTTTGCACTGTAAAAGAAGGTATTTGGAGAATGTATGGCAAAGCTAGCAATAAGATCCACTGATTTATTGCTTCTCCCAGCCAACTCCAGAAGATAAAATTGCTAAGCAGAACTAAAATTGCAGAGGAGAAACTATTTAAGAGGAGGAAGCCGCAACACGATTGCCCTTTTTCCTGGGAGCTGCTGTCAGTACCATTACAGATTTCCTGGATTGCTCTGTGGGTGAGCCTGGTTAATTAGTTACCTCCCTAAACACCTGTAATAGGAAGGACTGCTATAGTGTATAGTTTGTCCCATATTCTTAATCTCCAGTGTCAATTCAAAAAACGGGAATAATCTGACAGATGAGAAAAGTAACATTTACTGAAAATTGTAACTGTTCCACCTTTATATCCTGGCTTCAGTCTCCTGCAGGTCTTTGTGACTGATGTGACATGATGAGTGTAATGCATGCTGAGGTTGTCCTACAGATTAGTAATTAAATAGCCTAGATATTGGGTGCATGAAGCATTAGTCTGAACCTAGTTTTTGTATGCTGAATAACTCTTTTCCCCTTGATCTGAGGTGAATTCAGTATAGCACTTTAGAACTTAAGTGCTTTCAAAGGTTTATGCAGATCTCTTTCAATAAGCTGCTAATACCAAAAGAACAGTTAAAAATGAAAATCAGCTGAGAAAAGTTGAATGGATTTCAGCTGGAGAAAAATATCCCTTTAATCTCTGGGCAGGGTAAGTCAAATGAATAACAAGGGTGGTTTCCAAGTGTTTTAATATCCGTGTTGAAACGCTTAGATAGAGAGGTCATAAAAGTCATGTGAATTAAGGTGTGAAACAATGAGACTGAAGCAATAACCACTTTTAAATACCATGAAATGATCTTTGAATCTGCCTGATTGTTTCCTCCAGCAACTGCAGTTGGTCATTTCCTGTCAAAAATGCAATAACTGATGTTTGAGCATATACTTTATATGTGGACTTCATGACATGAATGAAAGATTTTTAATATGAATAACTTGAAAGATAAAATTGAATGGGAGATATGGATACTTTTGCCTAAAAGGAAGACATTAAAGAAGCATTGCAGTGATTCATTCTAATATGCCAGTTAGCTAACTGTTTACTAGATGTGTATTCACTCAAATATTTTTATAAGACATTTTGAAACACCTGCAACGATTTTGATTAGACTTCTGATATGTTTCTAGTTTCAAGTCAAGTGTCACAGCTGATGTGCAATCTGGATCATGAAAAACTGAACTGACTAGTTCACAGCATGTACGATGGATGGTTTATCATGACATGGAAAGCTGTTGCTTGTCTGGGTTTTGATCCAGGCAGACCTGAGTGTTAAGTTTTGATATCTGGAGGTTTGTACTGTATGCTGTTTCTTTGTTTTATAATTTTAAGTCTTCCCATACAGAAGTAGGGACTGTGGCTATTAGAAAGTTTTGCTGTGCCACTGGTACTGTTGAAGTTCAATTTATAATTGGCTGTAGCTAAGAAAGTCAAACATTTTTGGGCTGGTACAAATCTCATGTATCATAGTTCATGAGGCATGCAGGAGATAATTCTACAGGGTCCTTGTAATAGATACATAACTATGTAAATCAACACTAACAATAATCTTTATGGCGTTTTATGTATACCTGGATCAAACTTACTTCCTTGGCTAGCTCTGGGACTAGATACATTTTGCAATAAAGGCTTAGCTATGTTTATTTAACAGCAGGTTATAGCAGTGGAAGATGAATTGGTCTACTTGGTCGACATGGGATGGGGGTCATGCCTCTGGATTGCTGCAGGTGTCATCCTTAGAATGCTCACCTGACAAACCACTTCTATTCCTTAGTTTCTTCTTCCTTAACTTTTCCTGGTTTAAACTCTTGTCAGCATATTGCTTCTCCTTTGCTCACCATTCTAGAACAGAAGTAATATATTATTGTGCACAAGGATATAATAACAAGAATATTAATGTGCACAAATGGCATGAACACAGATCTAAGAAGGATGCAATGTGGTGCAGTTTTTCAAAATGAAGCATGCTGGCAGTGAGCTCTCTCACATGCATGAGGTCAGTACAGGTGTGGATGCTTAGAAACCAGAACATTTAGCACAGGCACAGGCACAGCAGTATGTGTGGCACCTTCAAGATAGCTTCCTTAATCCTAAGGCCTAATAGTTCATGGAGAAATATGTAAAGAAGGGTACACAATCATGCATCACTTAATAATAGGAATTAGAGGCATTCATGTCACATAATATGAGACCCCATCAGAATTTTCCCTGAGTTTGTGGAGGTTTAAGTTCACATTTTCACTTTCTACTGTAGTGCTGTATCAAAGGAAGAAGATTAAAATGCAAATTGGCTTTAAATTCACAGTGTACTGTATAAGAATGAGGTTGTGTCCTTTGAAATAGGTGTGAGCTCTCTATGGAAGCTGACTGTGCTCTGGTTTAAAAATCCAAGAGATAACAGCAATGTTTTATAGGCAAGCTTTGCATATCGTGCACATTTGGTAAATGTGGTCACTCTGTGAAATATAGTATTAAAACAGTCTGGTGCATTTGCAAACCTAAATTTTATTGCAATAATTGCAAAAACATTAATTAAAAAACAAATCACAGAACACAAAAATCTGTAGTCACCAGTTCTGCACAAAAATTCTGAGCTTGTTTTTACTGCATCATTTACTAGAAAGGATTTATTTCACACATACAATTCTGATAAATGTTGTACCATGAACCTGTGACTGCATTTTATTTTTCTTGCTCATAAAAAACTCAGAGTGAGTTTTCTTTCTAATGAAGGTATTGACTTTTACAAGAAAAAGATTGGTTTTGCAGTGGGAAGCTAAGGAGGTTATAGCTTACTTTGAATATTTGTTTACTAGTCTCCATTACTGATAATTTGCATCAAACATTGAGTTCTTATACATTCTTATAAAAATAACATTTTCACTTTAAACTCAGTAGCTTTTATATATCAGAAGCAAGAAAAAGAGATAATTAACAGAGGAGACTGACTGTTTATAGAGGCATCTACTATGGATTCAGCAGGCAGCTGACAGCCAGGCAGCTGCTAGGGTAAAATCCACAAGGTCTTAACAACCCTGGAATTTGCTATTTTCAGTGCCAGATTTGGAACTGCCCTATGATAGAATCTGAATACTCTGCATTGCTTGATTATTCATGTACTATGTGTCTTTGGCATTTTCTGTATTCTGTATCGTAGCATTTGTTTAACTTCTAAAAAATCTGTCCAGGGAAAAAAGAAGAATTCACCAAGCAGCTAACTTGTTAGATTAGTGTTAGACAGCTAATTGTTTTTTATAGGGGCTCTTATATTTTTGGCTTTCTCTCCAGCAAAATAAAAGGACAAGAAAGGAAATGTAAATGTAGAGTCACAAAAATAGCAGGTGGGATTAAAAGAGACATGGGAGACAGAAAAGGGGAAGCATTCATGGTCCACAGTACCTGAAAGATGCCAGGCTTCACTTGTGGTGGCTTATTAAACTAGGTCTGCTTGAGTTAAAGTTATGTGACAGAAATACATATAGACAGTTTGCTGATTACGTGGACATTATTTTCTATTAGACAAATATTTATAGCTAAAATAAGTAACATTTATTTTTGAGAATCATAGGCTGGCTCTTACTATGCAAAAAGTCTGACATCTAATGAGTAACTTGCACAGTACCAATGGCACCAAGTCTAAGGTAGATGTGACCTGTCATCCTCTACATCCTTTATTTTTCTCTACCAACTACAGAGGGAACCAAGTCGACTTAGTTTAGATAAATAGCTTTGACACAGAAGTCAGATGAGTTAAATCCCACCTTCAGAGCAGAAAGAACATGAAATTTTTCTCCCAGACAGGTGAAAGTTGAGGCCTGCCACCGCAGAGGATGAATACAGAAAAACGGAAGGTGAATGGCAGCACTGGTAGCACCTCTTTGGTGTTACCAAATTGGTAAGGTTGGTGTTACTCTTAGAGGTAACACCTCTAACACCTCTTTGTTCCTCAGTATCCTGCATCACCGTGCCCCAGCAGGAGGTACAAGGGTGCCTGTTTTTTTTATCCAACACCTAAGAATGGGTGGATTTACTGTGATGTCTCAGAAATCTGAAGTAAAGCTTTTGGCTGTAGGATTATTGCCAGCTTTTGTCAATGTGCTGAAATATACTGACTGGGCTGTTAAAGGTTTGGACCTTTCTCATGGTGATGTATGTAATTTTCAGAGAACATCTAATATGAAGTACAGAGAGAGTCATGATATAAATGTGTGAGCCTTGATATGTAATACTCTTTTGTATAACAAATTTGCAGAGTTTAAAGATTATTTATTTATTGTTCCTTTTAAAGATAGGTGTATACTAGTGTTGGGGTTTTAGGAGCTCTCCCGGGTTTTTTTTTTTTTTTGGTTAAAGGAATTTTGCCCATACATGTTGCCAGGGGGACAAATGGCCAGGTACTTCAGGAAAACAAAAGAGCTGGCTGCTCTTTTTGTTTCACCTGGGTGGGTGGGCAGTTCGGTCTCCAGCGTTCGGACAGAGAGGGAGTCTGCTTTCTTTGGCTGCTTTTCCTTTCTGCTGGAGAAGCCCCAGGATCCCAAGCCTGCCTTCCCTGCCCTGCTGGAGGCCAGGCTGTGGCTGCCCTGCCCCCGCTGCTGCTTCGAGCCTTCGCTACGCTGTAGCCCTGCTCGCCCTGCCTGCCCAGACCTCCGGGGGGTTCCCCGTTTGGATACATCTCGTCTGCCACCCAGGATTTGCGTTCGTCCCTGCCGCACCAGCCGGCCGTTCCAGCCTGCCGTTCCAGCCTGCCGTTCCAGCCTGCTGTTCCTGAGAGTCCAGGATCGGCTGCCCAGCGGTTTGTGAAGCCTTTGTTCCATCCCTTCCCGGGATCCCGGGGCACCGGTGCCGCGTGCTCCCCGAGCTCGCTCCGGAGCGCCCCCTGCAGCCGCGGGGGAACCATCGCACCTGCCCTGCTCACCGGGAGCCGCCAGCGCCCCTGCCGGCTGCGAGCGGAACTGCACCCGAGGGGAAATAGCCTGACAGCCGAGAAGGCTGGGACTGGGTTTGTGATTGCTGTTACTGCCAGAGTTATTGCTGTTTGTTTGACTGGTTATACACATATAGATATATAATAGTAAAGAAGGGTTATTCCTATTTCCCACATCTTTGCCTAAAAGCCCCTTGATTTCAAAATTATAATAACTCGGAGGGAAGGGGGGTCGCATCTGCCATTCCAAGGGAGGCTTCTGCCTTCCTTAGCAGACACCTGTCTTTCAAACCAAGACAACTAGGCAAATAGATTGACTCTGGCTGTGTTAAACTAATGGCAAGTAAACTGATACATATCCAATAGTTTTTGCTTTCCTTGCAGCCTTGGCTTCTTTACTCCGGTGAATCTGAGCATGAAGTGTGATTTAAATAGATACACATTGTCAAGATTTAGGGAAGCCTAAGAAAGGCTTCCTTGGAAACATTCCTGTATAAATCTCATGTCCTGGGTTGCAGTGCTGCTTTTTGCTTGGAATTTATCAGGTCTTTAATTTAATACTGTATATTGGTTGTGCTGCAACTTTATCCTATTCAGCTATGGTATCAATCTGTTCTTGAAAAGCTGTGTACTTATGAAAGTGCATTGACATGCAGGAGAATTGAGAAAAATCATCATTGTGTGGCATTATGGGTGTTTAATAAAAAGTGGCAGAAGAAATGTGCATCTACTATGCAGTGGGATCAATATTTTGATGAATTTTTTGACAAGCGAGGTTTTCTACAGAGGAAGCTGATCTTAACCCTCTTTTAGTTTCCAGTATCTTATAGTAGCTATGTGGTTCTTTTTACACTTGTGCGTGTTCCCTTGTGGAAATACCCCCCGAATATAATGCAGACAACTTCTGTTACTTCTGTATGGAATCCACTGCTCTGCTTCTTCACACAGCAGCTAGCAATCTGGCTTGCCTGTGTTGGGCTTTATCCACATGTACAGCTGAAGAGGTAAAGTGCAAACTTTCATGAGGTGGGAAACACTGGTATTGCCAGGTAAGGTAGTAAGCAATATTTGATAGATACCTTTTGCCTCTTTCTAATATCCATGTACACCAAAAATTAATTGTGTCGCAAGGTTGCTGAATATTAATTAACATTGTCCCCATGGGTATACACTGAAGGCAGGTAATTTTTTTTTGGTAAAAGAAGCTTGATTATAGGCTTTGACACCATCAGATGATCAGAGAAATGATTATCTTTGTTTTAGTGTCCATCTTGTCTTCTCTGCTTGTTACTTTTAGAAGTAATCCCAGCAGTATCTATTTACTTTACTTATTCAGGATGAAGTTATTTTTATACTCCTCACGTAGTGTCATTCAATCTAAAATGATTAGCCTTTGCCTGTTTGCCAAATTTTTTCTAAATTTTGTTCTTCTACCTGTGTCACTGATAGCTGTTCACTCTCCCAGTGTGTCATCTGACCCAGCAGCTCTGGATTTTTCAAACATCAGCATTATTCAACATTATTTTCTTTCATCTTTCTAATGTATTGTTTGGTGCTTTGGTGTTTTTATTCCTGGTTAAAAATAAAAATGCCTTTTTATACTAGTTACAGTAATCTCTGCTGCTCTTAGGGCATAGTCTTGCTACTTAATTTGGACTTCTCTATTCCGTGTTATAGACTTCTGTCCTTTGCCTTTATTTTTAGTCCTGATACCAAGTGAAAATAGAAAACATACTCCAAATGTCCCACCTTTTCTCTGTGCATTCAGAATTAAGCCATGAAGATGATACATACTGTACTTGGTATGGTTTTGGATAAAAGTTTCCATTAATCATTTGTCTTCTGGGATTATTCTTTTCCCCCATGTACATACAAACTGTTAGTTTTCAACAGAATGGAAATTTCTGAATCCAAAAAGGAATTTTTAAGAAATGAGGTTTTGTGTGACCTTCAACAGACACCTAAACAGGAGAGAGTTATTCTTGTGCATATTCAGGCTTTAGCACTATTGGGTTGTTTGTGATTTTCATAAAGGCAAAAGGAAAACAAGACAGTGATTCCATCAACTTCAAGCAACACTGTTTCTGATGGGCTGAGTGCCAATGGATCTGCAGCCAGGCACACCAGCAAAGGAGCCCTTCGCTGGTGCTGCGCAGAGGAGTGTGAAATGAATGGGGACCTTCCTTTCTCTGTTAAAACTCTGACACAGACTAATGTTTTTTGGAAAAGTGCAGTCCTGAGAGCTGTGAAAGCATAATGTTCCTACTCTCAGCTCCAGAGGAGAGAGTTGTAGAAGAGCTTCTCAACATTCATTAGTCATTCTGCCTCAAAACTGCTACCTGCAGAATATCCCGGTCTTCAGACATGTTTGCAGCTGAAGGTTGCACTTACTATCTGCAGTGTTGGGAAGTGTGTTTTTGACAGGTAGTGGACTGCATCCACTGGCTTCCTAAACAGCCTTCAGCATGAGAGCAACTTCACATTATTTCTACTTTAGCTTCTCAGAAGGGACTTCATTTCTCAGAAAAGAAACCTCATTAAAATAAATACAAAAACTTCAAAAGAAAATCTTTAACTTGTGTAAGATAAGGGGTTTTTTTTGTCTAAAATTACTATTTTAAAAATGTATTCCTGCAAATGCTTAATATGGGCTGAAGCAGTTCCAAAACTCCTGGTGGAAGTTGGTATGGGCTTGTAGGCTCTCCAGTGTTCTCCTTAACACTTCAGACATTCTAGGCACAATCTCAGACACCCCTTTGTTCACTCTGAGCAATGATATAGGACTTTCTTCATTATGCACAAGGTAAGAAAGCTTTCTGGGATGCAATCCACATTTGGAGTAGGGGTCATAACACCCTCTCACAGCCTCTGCCCTAATATTCACAATAGGGAAACTCGACCTCTGAGCTCTGTAGGGTGCAGCACACAAAGGGCTTGGCCTGAGAGGGAAGCTCATAGGTGGTGTGTCAACAGTAGTGGCAGGTAACCCACGGAGACACACTGCAGCAGAAGCGAGAACTTCCTGTGTTGCACCAGGGAAATAGTGTCAAAGGGCTTTTAGGGAGCTGGCCGGACGAGCTGAAGTTGTGTGTGCTTCCAGCAGGCAGCGGAGAGATGCTGAACACATGCTGCCTGCCATCAGCAGCCCTGCAGTTGCCAAGAATTGCAGCTACACCATTACATAAACCATTACACAGTACACATTGTGCAGCCAGACAGAGTGTTTGTGTGTGACTGGCTCTGCGTAGGTATGTGGGGAAGTTCACACATGTTAACAGGTTCATGTTTTAAATTTAGTACCAAAAGTTAGGCTCTTTTATAGCCCGAAGTCATCATCAACAGACAGTATTCACTTCTTTTTTGAAATGGAAGGAGAAAAATGGAGGTGCGTGCAGCATGATGGAGCAAATTTGTTCTGTTAGAGAAGGCTCAAGTACAGATTCTGTGCTGTCAAGGCCAAAGAGCAGCTCTGGTTCTTCTACAACAGTAGTAGACATTTCACTATTTTAAACCTTAGAAAACTGGCTGGGTCACAACAAAATCACAATAGATCTGTCCAAACCATCTCTGTGAATGTGATAATTTATTTCAAACAGCATAAAGCAATTAGTCTGTATAAAGAACTTAAAATAGATGAAGCTACTTTTTTTTTTAAGTAGCTATTTCTAGCTCATTAGACACAGAAAAACCCTTTACACTCAGCTTTTTGACTGCACTCCATCAATTCAGCCCAATCAACAGATTTTCTCAATCTAGAAACAAAGCAAAATGAAACAAGGGAAATTAAACAGTGAGTAGATCAGCATCTCTGCTCAGCTTTCAAGGCTGCTATAACTGGGGTTTTTTTCAGTTATGACATGCTGAAAACAATAAACCAGCTGAAAACTATGGCTGTGATTTTAACAGCTGCATTATTTTCAAGAAAATTGAAAATCCTGTTTTTAAAATCCAACTTTATCAGACTCTTTTGTGTGTATGTAGTTTCAGGCCTAATTTGATATTCTGCTCAGAAGTGGGAAAAAAGTTTCATTAATTGGTTAATAAAACACACACTCCTCCCAGCATTGATCCATCCTGGTATGCAGAGGAATAGCCTGGCACATCACAGTCAGCAAAGTAGACTAAAGCACCTGCTCCCAGTAATACCACAATATTTATTTCAGAAGCTGTTATCCATTCTTTTATATAAAGTATATGCTCCTACGGGCCTGGGAGTAGTTTAAAATATTTCATTGTTATGGTTATTCTGCCACATCTTTTTCAAAAAGGCCAAGCAGTGTTAAAGTGGCTGGACTTTCAGAGCAGGCCAGACTGATGGAATAGATTACCCCATGTTTTTAGGGCAATGGATAAATTTTCCTTGTCACAGGCAAAGTATGCTCTCTGCATGGCTGGGGACAGTGGCAGATTTTTTAAATTAACATTTGAATCTATTATTTATGAGTGCATTCCCTGATGTCTGAATCCAAGGGCAAGCCCTGCTGTGCTTGATGTGGTCTCTTACAAGATGGCTTGAAAGGACCTCCACCTTAGAAGTGGAGAGACCTGAGACTTTCTGCTTGACTGCTCCTGCCTGTCAGGCAAGGTCAAGCATTCAGTGGCTAAAGATTTCCCAATTCTCAATGCCCTTGCCCCAAACATCTTTTTCTAAGGAGAACTGTGTGTTAGCTCACTGCTAGTTCCCAAACTTGCGGATGTTAACAGAAGACCTTGTTGTTAGGGCAGGCCCTTTTGACACCAGGAGCAGCCTAAGGCTGTAAATTTCTGACAAGCTGCTCAACCGGCGCATCATGCTTGTGGCAACAGGCGCATTCAGCCGGGAAGAGTGAAAACCTCTCTGCAGTTGTTTCACTTCCCCCAAGACAGACCCATCAACAGCATCAGTACTCCCAGCTTGGTGCTGCTGACAGGGCTGGAAAATCTATCGATGCAGTCACTAAGAAGGCAGCTCTCTCCACACCCAGCTTCCCTCCTACACAATGAAGGAGAAGGGAATTACAGCTGTTTGGACCTCAATTTTTTATGCTAAATAATTATGAGAGTCAGGCAAACATTAAGCACATGGCAAATAATCTACCTTTTCTGTGGACAGAATAATTTTAAATTTCCAACAAATTTACAAATTATTTTGTGTTGTGAGCATTTAAAAATGTTTTTTAAGAAGTATACCTAATGCCGCAGGGTTTGTTTTTAAGATGTCTTTCTGTAATTTATTTAAATTTCTGTTCTCTTATTCTGTTTTCTACAGCAGACTGATAGTTGTATCTCTATGCATCTGAGATATTGTTCTGGTGTTTTACCATCACTTAAGAACTGCTTAAAGATTCAAAAACACGAATGCATGTGTGAGACTGAATGTGACTGCTACAAAACAGTGAACTATGGAAATGATAAAGTAATTTTGGACAACCAAAGGAAAGGTTAAAGTGCTAACAAAAGTACTTATTACCCTACCCATGCTACTGAGTACCTTATTCTTTGATTGGTACCATTAAAATGAATGTAAATATAAAAAGTGAAGGGATTGTTTAACAGAAATAAACTGGAGCAGTTGAATATTGACTTATTTTTCATAAGAAATACAAAGCTTTCTTCCCAGCCTTAAGAATTAGACACAATCTTGTCCATCAATGGCTATTTTATGCGGTCCTTGAGTAGGCAGCTCAATCTGCACAATGCTGTTTCCTATAGACTGGCTCTGGATATAAATGCATGTTGGCATTCAAGGTCATTTGGACTCTTCCGATTCACATTTCGGAAAAGGTATTGCAGTTCTCAAAAAGGAACTGCAGTTTTCCATAGGCTTTATATATTAGGAGCAACCAAATACACTGACCTTTTTGAAGCAACTTCTGGAAAATACACAAGAAGCTTCACCCATCAGCAGTGCTCTTTCTTCAAGGTTTGCAACAAAGCTCAATAGCTTTTTTGATCTCTAAAGGGGATTTTTAAATCAATTTAGGAATGATGATTTAATGTAATTTGTAATACTTGTTTTTTGGAATGGTGACTTGAAGAGGCACGGACCTGTTTCCTTCCTATTAATTAATCTCAGAGGTTTGTTTATAAAAATTAAAAGCTATTAAAAAATAACGGATGTTGTTTTCCAAGTTACAGAAGTGCTTATAATTATTCTATCAATAATCAATGGAAATGTAACTTCTGGATTTCACATAATCACTATATATATGATTTTGACTGCTGGGTTACTAAACAGTGTTTTGCTGTTCATGTACTTTTTATTGTGTTGAATGACAAACTGTACCTATGATCATAAAATAAATTCACTTTTCTCGAAATCAGCTTTCAATCTGTTGTCCTGTAGTCAATAAAAATTGCTGAAAATTACAAAGGAAAGAGAAGTAAGCAATTATAGGGATAAAAAAGAGCTGTTCTTGAGAATAAACATTTATAAGTCACAAAAATGATATGATTTCATATCCAAATAGCTGGTTGCCATTAGTCCTCTCCTTAGGGTAAACTACTCCATTTAGAATCATTCTTCTGCTGAAAAATTATTTTACTAAATTTTAGTTCAGGAAACAGGGCTTGTTCTTTCCCAGCAACTGTGTTTCCACCAGCTTTAATGACCCTGAAACTAGAGGGTTCAGAGACTCTTTACACTTGTATTCAGCTATGGGGCATTATGTTACCCTGCACAAGTCTTCAAAACTCAGCTCAGAGTTCTCAGCTGTGCGTCATACATAGTAATCAAGTGAAGTCCATCCATTAACTAGTGTGTAGCTTTACGCATGGAAAGGGTTTGATATCAAGTACTTTTACTGTCAAAGTTTCTTAGATAAATCTAAGAATACTTGCAGTTTTTCTGTCCAAGAAGGTCAACTAGGTCTACAATGTTAGGTCCTTTTGGTAATTAAAAGAGGACATTTGTTTCTTTCAAGAGTTGAATTACTTGTCATTACCAGTGGAGTTGTAATGGTATGAACATAAAGCTGAAATATTTCATATGATGAACTTTTGGACTGCAAGCAGGAATCAAACCATCACATAAGAATCTGGTTTCTCCTGCTCCATGCTTGTACTGTAGCAATTCAGAGGTGAATTTGCCTCATGCTAATTAGACATCCCTCATTCATCCTCTTTTTCAGTCTCTTACATCCTTATAGTAGTTCAATCTTGTCACCTAAATTCAGAATAACTCATAACAATTGGTGCTAAGCATTTGTACCACTACCAAGGATATTCTTCAGGAATCTGTGCATAGAAAAAGACAGTTATTGCTGTCTTCAAAATATTTAATGGTTATGCTCATAAGCAATTGGAAATTACTATTTTGAGGGCTTCTGTCCCCTAGACTTTTAATAAACCAGAACAGAAACTTACAGTACTCAAACAAGACTGAATTAAACAAGTCTGAACAGGCCTTCAGAAAACTTGTGTAAAATAAACACATTTATTAACAAAATGTTAGACAAATAGAATGCAATTCTGTCATCTTTGCTCACTGATCGCCTTTTGGAGTCCTGAAAACAATGATATTCTTTATTAAATACAGTGCTACCCTTATAAGACTTATAAAGATTGCTTGTTTGCTAAATTCAAGTGCTTATTTAGAGAGGATTTTTTTTTAGTTTTTTTTTAAATTCCCCATCCTTATTGTCAGGAATGTTTTACAGATAGGTAAAACTGTTACATCCTTGAACTAAAGATTTAACACTGAAGTGAAATATGAAGAATACTTCAAAAGTCTTTGACAATTTTATTAACAAATATGTTTTAGTTAACATGTAGTGGCATAAGATTAAATTCAAAATTTGTAAAGTAAAATATATGCTTCTGCAGATATAATAAGATTTAAAAAATAGTATTTTAAAAGTACGAAAAATCTCTCAACATGTTGGTACCTTCTTTGTGCTTTCATTATTCTTTCAAACAGTGCTTATTCACTTTATTTCAGCTGTAAGGCTTCTACCTTCACCTCTGGCTCACTTAAGAATCTATTAAAAATTTATTAATTCCTTTAAAACATGCATAAAAATACAACTTCCAAGAAGAAGAGCCACATAGCCAAAGAGCTACAGAACTCACTGCAAGAATACTGATAAATAAAACATCAGTTAATTACAATTTAAGGCTAAATCCTTGGCTGGTGGAAACGGGCGGTCCCTGACTACAGCAGAGCCCAGATGCATCAGTCGACTGCCAGCTTCAAGTTCCAGGTCATGGCAAGTTGCTTTGTCTCTCCATAAAGCAGAGTATTGTCTATCTCAATAGTATTTCATTATAATCCTTACACATCACTAGGAAAGTTACGTTTTCAAAGACAATATGTTGATTTTGAGTCCACTCCAATTATATACATTTGAAAGTAGATTTCTCAGAACAGTTCAAAGAAACCTTGGTTCAAATTATTGCATAATATAAAAAAAAAAAATCACAAAAGTGCATATATGTATGTATGTACGTATACACGCAGAAGGAAGCCACACTGCCACTTGCAGCGCAGCCAGCTACCTCTATAAGGCATTTATTGCAGTAGATACAGGCCTGTGTTGGGTCACAGGGTATATTTACATGAATGTAAACTTTATCCCTTGGTTCGAGAGACCCCACAGGAAGTCTTCATCTTAGGGAAAGGAGTAAGGCCAGGAACTGCCTGGAAGTGGCGCTTTATTTTAGGACCGGCCTCACTGAAGTTGCAGAATTAAAGTTTTATTGCAAAAAGAAGAAACTATTTTGCACCAAACTGGTAACTAAGTTAGTATATCAACTTTATGGACTTTAGAAGAGCAGATATTAAATGATTTTTTTCCATTTTCCACTAAGTAAATTTGGCAGAAACAATACTGTATTTCCCATTAGCTTCTAGAATTCTGAAGTGGCCAAACTTAGAATGGCAACTGAACACGCTGAAAGGCATCAGCACTAGGAGTAAAATGTTCACTTCCAGCTCCTAGAAATCCATTTCAATGACATTTCTTCAGCAAGTGAAGAGTTATATTTTTAACTGCAAGCATGGTCTCTGTGCAGGTTGGTTTGATCAGTGTCTCGGGAAGTAAAAAACCAAAATGGCCAGTGTCACGCAGCTCGAATGCAAATGCGTATGGGATGCCATTTTTGTAGGCCCAGTCCATAGAGCTGCCAGAACTCACATCTGAAACAGGCAATTCAGAGAAAGCATTAAAAAATGTTAAATCCAAGTAATGCTGAAATCACCAGAGGGCTCCTGTGGCATTTTGTCTCTGGGGCTCAGTGAGTATACTTGCAACTCCAGCTGTTGCTTGCCCTGATCCTGAACACCCTTCAGAAATAGTATGAGAACCCAGCACCTGATGAAATGTGCTCAGCACAATATGGATTAGACACTTCAGTTTCATAGGAAAAGATATTGTAATTGTTTTGTGTAAAGCAAAATTTTATTAAAAGAGAATATCTAGAATAAAGCCTCAAATTGTTCTTGTCCCCATGTGAGCGCAGTCTAAAGCTTTCCTTCCACAAAGATCTCCCAGCTGGACTGGAGAACTCTGCATGCTCCTAGGTTTAAATTGGGTTTTTTAGGCAATTCATTTGTGGTGAGAAGGGGGGAAGTTGATAAAGTAATCTACCATCTTCTTTTGAAAGTGATTTTAAAATTCTTTTCATTTGTCTTACTTTCTCACCATTTCCTCACAGCATGAGAGCGTTTGCATAGGTGGTGTCTAATATTAACAAACCTTCCTGAGGAAGTGTGCTGCTTATGCTTTCGTTATCTCCATATGTTGATTACCCAAGACACATTTTTTTATACAGATACATCTCTCATGTGGCCTGCTGTAATCTGTGCAATTCTGGCATTAATTCACACTGCTTTTCCTTTGACATAGTGACTGACTGCAGTGTAATGAGCACAAGATGATGACTGTGCTGGGAGATGGAGGCCCAAGATAAGTGGAATTGTAGCTGAAATGCAGCAATGACAGATGAGATGCAGGAAGTTACTAGCAAATAGTCTTTAGCTTTTCACTTTTTCAATGTCTGTTATCATTAGCCACAGCATTCAGGCCTCAAGGTTTCAGTAAAGAAAAAAAAGAGTCTAATTGAAACCTGTTGAACTTCTTTTTCTCTTACCTGTCTACAGAGAGCTTTCCTGACAACTGCTGTTACAACTTAGTAGTGCATTTGCAGTATCTGATAAAGATATGAGTTTTAAGATCTTAATTTTTCTTTTTAAAGAATCCACAGTTTTATATGGTATGTTATTTGCTGGCTTTTGACTCTCAAATGCATTGCATTTTAATCTCTGTTATTGCATCAGTTGAGTTAATCTTACTGCAATCGACTGAATCAGTTGCAAAACTTTCTTCTGCCTTCCTCACAACCAAAACCAGAACAAAGTTCACTTTAAATAGTGTTTGCATTCTTTGTTATAATAAGGGTATTCTCCTTCTTACTGTAGGAAGGTCAAAGTCACAAACCTGCAGAGGGAAACTTACACAAAGTGCTGGATGCAGGGCCATATCTGTATCTTACACCATAGGCTGACTGAAGAGCGTTAACAGCATTATAGGCTGCTGATTCCTGGGGAGGAGAAAAAACCAAATACATAAATTAGACTTTGAATTAAGTACTGTATTGTGATTGGAACCTGAGTCAATGGATCATTGACTTCCAGTGCAATGCTGTGTTCCATGAGTCCATGGCAGCTAAGTTAAAATTATAGTAAAGGATAAATGCATCATTTATTTTTAATAACATCAATTCCCTGAAAAACTTGTTTTGGTGTTTTCATGACATAAAAGAGCTCACTGCACTGTGAACGATCAGACATTAATTATTTGTAATTATAGGCATATATGTCAATTTAGCAACACGACAAATTTAGATGACCATGAGATGAAATCATATCTTCTTTATGCAGTTTAAAAGCCATGCTCACATTTTCTGAGGATGTATTTCCCAGTTCACTAAACCTTGTCCCTGCTGGACTTGTGAAGGAGAAATGATGTCTTGTTGACGCTCACAGTGGTTCAGTGAGCAGAGTGGGAAGAAGGAAGGAAGCAAGTTCCACTCCTGAATCGCTGATCCAGCAGGTAGATATTCACTGCTGGTCCAACTTTATCTGGGGCCTGATGATGTAGTCTTGGAGAGCTCTTTCCACTGTTATGGAAATGTGATTTCAGTGCTGTATGGGGAAAATGAGTGCCTACATTGCAACAGCTTGGGGCTGAAAGGCTGTTTAGGAGGCTCATGGTTCACCCTGTGAAACTGGGTGCAGAAGGCCTGACCCATGGAAATTTCTGAGAGTCACATATGGATAGTGCATCGAAACGCACAGAAAGGATGCACATATTCAAAAGGAAAAGGAATATTATTACCCCAAAGAAAAGTATATTGGCAAATATACAATGAAGGCCAGGAAAACACAGTCATGTCCCTATAGACAACAGGAAATTATTATATTTGGAGCTAGAAACTGCTGGACTTTGAACCACTGGGTAAAGTTGCAATGGTTGTTTTAGTTGTTTTACTTCCTTGAACAGAAGAGCTGTAGGTTTTGGTTTATGCAAGTCTTCATGAACTCAGTCCTTACCTTGTTATTCATCAGGCACTAAATGAATACACTGAGGAAGGATTACCCTATGCTTGCCTTTTCATTTAAATGTTTTTCCTAACCTTCCACTTGTTTGCCCTTGTCAGGAGTTGGGATTCTGACTTAGTCCTCAGTCTGACCCATGCAGGCTTTGTCTGTCCAAGTAGAGAAGCCAGAGAAAACTGCTTTAAAATGTCATTCTGGAAACAACTTACCTGCAGGTAGGGCTTTGGAGAGCTTATTTTACACTCCTCTCAGCAAATGAAAGAGCACATTTTTATTCCATTACAAAAATTTGTTAGGCACAACCAGAATTATTGTTTGTTTAGCAGAAGGATGATGGTGCTGGAGACTGACATTTTCAGCTTGGCCTCTTGCCACCTCCATGAGAGAGTGTGTGGAGGCAAGGACCACTGAACCCAGTGTTGCTGGAACTTCTGCTGGTCTGGGATGTAGTTGTCAGTAAGGGGTAACCTCTGACTCACCCTAACACCAAAGATGAGAAGGGCCTGTCCTGTGGGAGAAATGCTGTCACTTGGAACTCTTCCTCCATATGCCTTGACTTCTGAGTTGTGACATGCAAGACCCATGATGGGGTTGGAGTTGTTGGACCCTGTGAGGGTGGTGGGGTGGCAGAGTGATGTCACCGTGGTGGCTGTGGCTGCACAGGGCCCAGGAAGGGGGAACTCCAGCTGCAGCCAGGGGCACTGTCCCAAGTCCAAGACTCTGTTGCTCAACCAAAATTTGCAAGCAGCTGTACTTACCATCCCAGGGTCTTGGTGTGGAACTAGGATGGCCTGACAACAGGCCTGATGCCAAGGGAGCAGGAGACAGGGCTCAGCTGAGGGAGCTCAAAGGGGTGGAGAACAAAGTCCCAATAAATGCACCATGGCAAGGAGAATATAGCCACAAATGAAAAGACTCCCTGTGCATTATGTGAATTATGCACTGTACAGCAATGAGACAACAGAAAATTCTGTTGGAATCTTTTGAAGAAATAGTTTAGCAATGCCCATGTAAAATCAGCACAACAGTAATGGGTTCTGTGCGGAGGAAGCACAGAAGGAGGTCAGACCGGGAGCATCCCAAGTCCATGGCACGTGGGCACGCATCCCTGGGCACTGTGAACTTGAAGTTCTTAGCCTTGAGGAATGCAGCTGACTTCCACTGTTAGAGCCATGTGCCCAAAGAAAGGGACAGTTCTCAACTGTATGATACTGAGCAGGTTGGATCCTGAGTAAATCCAGGCAACCAGTCTTTGCACGCCCTCAAGGAGAAAATGCCACATAAAATTATCAGATTTTTGCAAAGGTGTACACAAACTCAGTCATGCCATGTAAGTTCACTGCAAACACTAAGGCAAACGACAGTACAGGAAGAAAAGGGATGAAAATCAGGTGAAATTTAAAACTCTTGAGATGGATGTATGTTTCTGTTGGTGTTTTTTTCAATCTAAAAGAACACTTTCATTTTAAGCATCTTAAAAGAGTAGATTTCAGGAGAGTGTTAATAAGACAGTTGTGCCTAAATGAGAACAGAATATACATGTTGTGATCAGTACACTGCCCTCCAGTTTAAAGGCAGCTCTGAATAATTGAACGCTGTAATTGAAATGGTAACTGACAGCTTACTAGGATGATCCAGCTCAGACAGAAACAGCCTTTCTTCTGCTCAGAATTACTTGTAGCCCACTGTTAGCACCAAAAGCTATTTATCTGCTATGCATGTGGGGTCCTACAGTTTTCCACTGTACACAGCCCATGTAGACCAACAATGCTTGTTCCATCAGTGTCAGGAAACAGAGATCTATGACCTTCCAGCTAACTGCAATTTCCAAGAGAGCTGGAGAATCTGAAACCTCAGCCTAAGTCACCATTTTAGAAACTTCAAATATTAAAAACTATGCATTTATGAGCCACCAGGTGATGGAGCCTTTGGCTGTAGGCAAGTATTAAAACAGACAAATAAATAACCAACAAGTATTCCCTTGATTTTCACTATGATCCCTATAATGAGCTTTATAAATAACAGGAAATTACTTCAGTTTCTTATTTCAACCTCCCTCTTCTTTTTGACCGACTGCAATGAAAAGAAGTATGAAGTTCAAATACTGACAAGATATTTAGAATTGGTATTTGGCTTCAATTTATCCATGGATGTTGTTTAAAATAGTGTCTTTTTTTGTTCATTTAGGTCTGTGATCCACCTCCTCTGATGAGAAGCCTGATCCAAGGTCTTTCAAACCTGAGGAACACCTGCTAAACATCAAAAACTGGGATCCTTTGTTCTAAAAGCAATGGATGGAAAGGCAGAGTTACACCCCATCTCAGAATGGAATTATTCCTTAAGAAGCAAGAACAACGTGTAAAATATACTGGTGTGTGTGAAAACTCTCAGTTAAATCTTCCTTCTCCTTACAATGAATTTCCCATCTATAGCATCTGCTATTGCCTTACATTACTCTGGACATTTTAGTCAGATACCCAATAATCATATACTTGCAGAGAAGTGCTGATTCTTCCTAACACTACATCTTTACCTTCTTTTCTGTTGTCTGTTCTTAAAAATATATGCTCGCACCTGCTGATCCTCAAAGGAATGAGAACCTATGATTTTAAATTCCCAGTCCATGTTTTTTTGCTAACTGAATAGTCATCAATTTGCTTGGGGAACTCCTTTTTCCTTGTCATTCCCCAAAAGAGAGTGAAGGTAGCATAAAAAATTTTTCATAAATTTATTCACAGTCAGTACAGGGCTGGGTGGTCAGTCTCCACAAGTTTCATATTTTAGCTCCTCTGGCTGCTTAGTTAACTTTTAGTTTGCTCTGTTTCACAGGAATGCCATCAGATAGAAGAATGTTTAGTAGGTACTAAAATTAGTTGTCTCAACAGAAATAAACTTACAAAGAGAGTTTAGTTTGCGGAGTGCTGGCTGCGCAGCCTCCTGAGAGAACAGCTGAGTGAAACTTCAGCGAAGCTCCAGGGACTGACAACATAATTTATTCTGCACAGGATAAATCTAAGGTGCAGTTAAGCTCCTTCGGAGAAAACCAGCAAGTTAAAAGTCACTGCAGCTTTCAAGGTCAAAATGGAAGATAAATGGAAAATGTAATTTTACTCAGGACTGAGGGTGAGAGAAAGAGGCTTGCAACTGGTTTGTGCAATGTGGGTCTGAGAGCAGGAGCAAACAGAGAGCAAATCTTAGCCATGTGTCCCTCGGAGAATAAGACATAAGGGGGGGTTTTATCAACAGGGGGCTGGCTAAAACAGACCTCAGACTGCAAGCAAAGGGAATAGCTATGCATTTGGATGAGCATGGAATACACGAAATGTACTCATCTGTGAATCAATAGGCTTACATCAAAAAATGTGTTCTTGTTAATTATTTTTTCTAATATACAGAAGCTCCTGGTTTTTTGTACCTGCTTTTCTGAAAGGGTTAAAAACACTGTGTCTGACCGAATGATATGTAGTGCAATGGAATTTTGGTGAAATCTAAGAGATTTCTTTTTGAATTGATAAACATAATTTCAGTTTTATTTTGTTCATAACATTGAAGATGATCTTCTTTGTGCTCTTAGTGTTTAAGTTCTGAGCATGAAGAGACAGAATTTCAACTAGAAGCCCAAGGACCTAACTATGTAATTCCCATTACAGTTAATTAAATAAAATTATAATAACTATAATTAAAATTTAGGAATTTATCCTATAAAGTAATTTAAAGGGACTGATGGATGAAAGGCACTATACCATTTTAATCAAATTGCCACTGACTCATGGTGTGTGAAGGTTATATAACCAGAAATGTGATTGCAAGTAGATCCAGAATAAATACTGCTCAATATTAAACGTGCAAATTATTGAAGAAACAAGTCTCCTCTCAAAACAAAATGTACCAAAAAATATACAGACAAGCACATTCTCCTAAGTTTTAATGTACTTACCACACAGTTGAAGTTTGGAATGGTTGCATATTTGTAAGAGTAAGGGTACAGCAGCATCTGTGCATATGCATGGAAGGACAAATAGGCTTTTATTTGTTTCCGGTGTTTGCGGAGAAAATGAGCAACAGCCTTTACCTCAGGTTCTGACTCGGGAAAAGGACCACAGTAAGTATCATCACATGGGTGTAACGAAGCTCCTTCATCTAGAGGTTGAAAGAGAAAGTTGGTGTTGAACAATCACAGAGAAGTTCCAAGGGTCAACTTCTGGCTCAACCTTTTTTGGCCCATGTGCAAAAGCATGAAAAGCAATAAACAAATTGCTTTCTTGTGCCTGATGGGAATGAGCCTATGGGACCTCAGTGCAGCAATCTGCTCGCTCATCTAGTAGACACACCAAGCTCCCAGTTTGCCAACTACACACAGTTCTCCCCAGAGGATACATTCTTTCCAACTGAAAAAGGAGAACCTGACTTCATTGTATTCTCTTCCCTGGCTTTTCATATCAGTGGCACGTTTTATGACAGCATTCCAGTATTAAAACTATTGATGGGTCTCAGTTGGTCTATTTGAAATCAGAGAGCTATACCTCTTTCATGAGTCACTCCCAGGACAAATCTAGCCTTTTAGAGCTTTTAATGTACTATCTACTACAGTGGTGGTTACAATGGCAGGTAGACAACCTCAACAGGGATTATCTTAGAACCATGATAACAACTCCTAACTACTGCCTATTTTCACCCCTGAAAACCTTATGGAAAAAAAAAAGTCACATGGGATGATTGTTCAGTCAGCTAAAATAGAAATCACCTCGGTTTGCATAGGGCCTAACTTTCCTTCAAGTTTGGGGCAGGGGTTCAGTTTTGAGGATATCTTTATGTCAATCTGCTCAGGCAGCAGCAAGCTGCTCAAGAGTAGCCTTACTGTAATATCCCATGAGGTACTGAAAGATGAAACTTAGAAAAGGAGATGTGGCAGTGGCTCCTTTATACTTTAGCAATTCTGGATCTAAGCCATCATCTCATTTACAGCTTAGGGCCTGGGCCTAAAAGAACAATATTTATGCAAATCTACGCTGCTCTTTTATCCACTGTAATTTCAAAATACCACACATTTTACACTGACCCGCAGAATAATAATTGTTTGCAAACTTCCCTGGTGCCATCAGGGACTTAAAACAGCAGTGTTTTATTAGCTTTCCTTTGTATAGTAAGTACTGCCACCTTCAATTAATAAGAAAAGAGCAGTGTGTGAGAAGGCATAATGATATCAACTAAAACAGGGTTATGCAATCATGCCAAAAAAATAAAAAGAAGTGGAAGAATTTCATGCTGCATTTTCATTTGTAAGATGAAAATCGAGGCTACCATTCAATGGCCCATTACAGGTGGGGATTTCTAAAGGTATTAGTGCTTGGATTGCAGTGGATACGGAAGGGTTATATAGAGGGCAGATGGTCTTCTCTGTGCAGAACAGATGGACACCAAGTCATTCAAATCCCAAGAGCACTCTGCCTCGATTTCTTTTCAGATAATATAGCTAAAGGAGAGCTATTTTACCAAGTCCCCAGAGCCTTTGCTTTTTTTTCTTATAGATACTTCATCTCCTGTAACAGTGTTGTATACTGAATCATGGCAATGGATAACACTGTTAATAAACAGTGGATTCCTACAAGCTAATGGTAAAATGGCCCAATGGTAAAATATGACTCAGTTTAGTGACTTCCAGTGAAGGAAAAACCCTGTAAGCTGTCCAGCCTATTATGGTGACTGTTCAACCTATTACAGTGAGTCATGTGCTATCCCAGCTGTAGTTAATGCTTTACCTTAAGTGAAACTGGCTGGTAGTAAAAAGAGGAGGTTTCCATGGTAGCCTTGGATAATGTAAGGATATTCTCAATTTTCGTACTGGAAATTCTTTTAAAGTAACTCAAGAATGAAAAAAGAATTGCTACAGCATGTATCAACTCCTGTGACATTTCTAAGTTACAGGGATGAGAAGCAAATGGAATTGTGTAAAATGTTACTGTGCTGCTATATTACTGTACCTAATAGCATACCCGGGGAGGACAAGTATCCTCCAACATCCATCATGAGACCCACTGAACAAAGGAAATGCATACTGAGAGTGATAAAACCAGCACTTTGATACAGAGGGAGGACTAAGAGTATGAATGAGCTGGAGCATGATATTCAAATTTCCTTGCAGCCACTTCTGCCAGTATGGGATATTGTCCTCAGTGAGCACTGGGGTGCATTGGAAATTGGGATGTACTGGGAATTTTAACTCCCACTGTTGCTCGCTTGGGGATTTGGATGCAAGCACTTTATCTAGATTTGCCCTATGACTTTAATTAATTCTAAGTACCTCATTATTTTGCTTTAAAGTTGCTATTATTTGATTATCATTAAACCATCATAGTTATTGCAATATATGTGCATTACAAGGAGCGGTTCTACCCAGAGTTCTTGCTGCCAGTATTCACATGGGTCTGTGTGCAATTTCTGCGCACTGTTTTGAGTACAGGGCACTGCAACATGAAATCTAGCAGTGATATGGCCCTTTGCTTGGTCCCTAGAGAGTCACAAACCTTACATCAAAGTCCTACACTACAAAGGAAGAGGAAAGCAGATGGGATGCTGTGTTATCAGCACTGACTAGCTCACTGCTGATAGCATTTAGTGGCTTTGCTGAGGCTGGAGTCTGCCACAGCACACCTGCGTGGAAGCCCCACAGTTAAGTTCAAGCCTGTCTGAAAACGCTAAGTGCAACTGAGCTGAATAAAAAGGTTTTTACAAGCACATGCAGTTTTAAATGTTAAACACACCATGATTACACAAGCCTCAAAGTGTGATATGATCCAGATTCTTCTCTGACTCATCCAGTGTCAGATATTAATGACAATACCAAGTGACTGGTTAGGGTCATCTGAGCACCAGTCAGCCCAGTTGATGAAAGAGCTTTTTATTCTCCATCAAAGCAGACCATCAGACAGACTTTGGGGTCCAATGCAGGAAGCAGAGCATGTGCTTGTTGGGATGACGAGCAGCCTTGAAGGAATTTTTATTTTTTGAACTTGGGGTGGGGACCTGTCTTTCATGTTCAGTGCAGGGGAGAAATGCAACAAGTAGGGGATTACAACATGCAACACACGGGTATTGTTACAGTTTCACTAAGCCTAGAAAAAATAGTGTTTTGAATGAAAACTAAGCAAGCATTTTTAGGACTGAATAAAAAATGTGCTTTAATACAGTGGCTAGGGAGCAGGAAGAGGGAGGAGGAACCCAAGAAAGATTAATTAGAACTAGAAAGAAAATTCATTGAATATTAATGTTGCACTGATAGGTACCTAAGATATATCTCTCAACACACTGTAAGAGAACTGATCATTCCAGTTATGCCACTGGCTGTCTTCTGAACAGTAAATGGGTGTCCCCACAATATCTGCAGTTGTGGCTTACACACTTAAGTAAAGATGGTAACAGTGATGTAGGACTGGTTTGTCTTTATGTTATTTTTGCATCATAAAATTGCCTTAAAGATTGTGATAGCAGTCCTGGGCCTGTCTTCTTTAACATAGGGTTTCTCAGTTAACACAGGGTTTCTTTTCTGCTTCTGTCTCAGTCCTCTCCTTATAGTGGGTAGCCTTGAAAACAATTTGAAGCATATTTCACAGGTCCATACTGGATTGAATGTATACATCTGTTCACATTCACTTTTATCCTTAAAATTCTCACAACTCTACTTAAAGAATCCAGCTGTTGCAAGCCAGACTGTACAGTGCTCACTCCTACTACACACAGAGTATTGTGGAAACATCTAGAGTCTTCCAGTGGAAGAGGAATGGGCTGAAGGCAGGGCCCTTGCACTATGCAAACACAATTTCTTGTCTTTAGAAGCTTGTAACATAAGGAAGGTTGACTAATGCTGGATGAGAAAACAGCTGCACAGAGAGCTGAAGAAGTTTCTTGAGGTGGAAGAGCAGGTCAGCAGGTATATATGGCTGTATTTCAGTGTTCTTACTTTCTTACACCAGGACTTTTAGGGGCTGCTTACCCCTCTGTGAGTTGCACTACTTTTTGGTAAGATTTAATAAATACCATTTGTTCTTTGGTGGACCCATGCCAAATCTTCTGGTTGTTATTTCATTGCTGCTGCTTTCTCTATGCAAAATTGAGTCCAATTTTTATGAAGTACTTACAGAAGTGCTGGGAGTTTAAAATTGTATCTCCATGCATTTAGAAGCACCTTCTTTCTTTATTAAATCACTAATAATAATGGCCTTAAGGACACTGAGGCCAACAAAGTAAGTTTGACATTTACAAAACTAAAATAATTTCAGAGAAATGGCAAATTGAATAAAATTAAGCTTGAAATATTTCCTAGAGCTGCAGTTAGGTAAATCTTGAAAAGTCATGGTTCATTCTTAATGCTATGCTTCAAATTATTTATATGATTGCCAAAATACAGAATAGCTGTATGTGTGATTTTTTAAATTTTGCCACATTTGCCATGACAACTTTTTACTTATGAGAAGGTCTGTTTTTCTAAAGTTGGGGACTTTTATTTTTTTAGAAGTTAGTAGGAAGATTTGAGCCTTGGCTTATGGCTTTATGGGAAAAAAATCTTTAACTACAGAAAAGAGAACACTTCACAACAGATGTGACCTAACCTATTTGGATAATTACCTCTGTTGGATAATTAAATACAGGGTAGTCTAAACTGGGGGACCAAAGTATCTCCATACTTACCACACCATTTCACTTTCCAGTTGCGATTAGCATCAACACCATAACAGTGAAACCTCACGTTCTTTGATCTTGTTTTTCTCCAAAATCGATCCTAGCATAAGTTACAAAACATGTAAATCGCAATATTACTCCATTTTGGCAAAAATCTGCTTGTACACATAACAAATCAACCCTGGTAAACATATTCAGTATTCTGTTTTAAGTGGAGTAATTTACTTCCATTTTGCAAGGCACAAAGTGATGGACTGGATTTATACAGTCACCTTTGAATAATGTAACAACCATTCTATCTTTCCTGTCTGAATAATTTTTTGAGTAATACTACTGACATTACTTACATTTGTCCAGCTGAAATAGTATCCATCCACATTAAATACAGGCATGATATAGAAATACAGATGAGTTAGCATCTTTCTCATGTCAGGATCAGTCTGGTATGTCTGAAGAGCCTAAAGTAGAAAAGGCAAAGAAAATAGTTTCCATTAAAAAAATATTTTCCCAATTAAGTATTGTGATGGACTAAGTCACAAGGCATTTGGCAGTACAGAGGTCTGTTCTCATGGCAGCACAGACATTCTTCTAGCTGGGCCTGAAAGGCTGACATCTTCCTGCAAATGTGATTCAGACAGCATGTGAACATGTGAAAAAGGTGTTCTAAAGGCCCTATTCTCTCTGCTTCTCAGTGGCTTTCAACATTCAAGAAAATACAACTCATATTACAGAGAAGCAAATGCATACAAAGTTTTTCTTGAAGTAAGAGCTGAAAGTCAGTGGAATAGATTGTTAGTTGAGTAAATGAGTTTAGCTCCTGTAAGACAATGGAGTCCTGTTGTTTCCACCAGGTGATTTGATAAGGTCTTGAAGTATTTAAGGCTCACATTAACAACACAGCTTTTGTTGTATTCAAAGTAGTTTACCATATGCACAATTTTCAATACAGGCAGTTTATTCCTTTATCATTTAGACTCCTCTCTATTTTTGGAGGACCTCTAGTATAAAGGTTAGTAGAGGAAGTCTAGGTAGGGAAAGTTTTTGGGTTTTATCCATTCTGCATCTTAGAAAAATGCAGCAAAACCAGAGGCTCCTCAGTGGTTCTATTTGCTAGTGCCAGAGATGCTCTTTTACCAGCTCCAGGAAGCTTATACTCCACATGCTCTTGCAAATACTGTCCCTTGTCATAGCTAGGCATCAATTTTGCATCCTTCAAAGTGTAAGTCTTGATTCTGTAAGGTGAGGAATCCAGTGCTTCATGTGGCAGGTGGAAAGCATATCACACTGATGCTGGGTTCAGGGGGATGCCTGAGCCTGGCTCCTCTCCTGCTGCTACTGTGATTACAGGCTTCTGCTCTGCAGTGTTTCTGGCCCTTCAGATCTGAAGAGTAGCATGTGTTTGGGGAGCAAAGGGAAATATTTACTCTGAAATAAACTAAGTTAAATGCTTTTCAATTGACAAATGCTTGGGAGCAGTGTGAAGTACAGGAATTCAATACTTCTGGGCTCCTAACTATGCAGCTGTTTGAATTACTAAAGCTGCTATGGGAGCTGATGGATGCTTTGTATGGAATACCTATAAGAAATAACCATACATCTGGACATGTCTGGGGCTGAAATGTACTCATGGAGGACTATGACTTTTTTTTTCTTTACGGAGGGGATTAGTGAGACTTCTAAATACTTCTTCTATATGGTTCATTATTCGTCCCTCTGTTGTGCAGTGCTTTATCCTTACCCAGCTTCATCTCACCCTCCCAGAAGTGCTGTGCACATGCAAGTCCTTCAGCCTCACTATCAGATCCAAAGCAGCACTTCATCCCCGTGAAAAGCCAAGTCACCTGGTGCTACTCCACACCGAGCTCTTCTGTTTCAGCCAGGCAAGAGGAGAGGAAAGTGAGAAATAGAAGGCAAATGGGCAAAGCACAGAATGAAATGAGACTTAGGCAGCAGCTGGGACAGGGTGGTGTGGAGCACAGCACGCAGGGATGAGATCTTGAAAGAGGCATTCATAGGGGAGAAGGAAATGACAGTTGAGCTTTTGAGGGGAAGCTTGATGGACTGCTCGGGAGAAAGTCCCTGGCCAGTGAGGAGGTGATGGGTTCCCTGGCCCATGTACCAGAAAATCCCCCAAAATTCTTAGCTGGTATTGCATTTAAATTTTATTTACTTGTATTAAAAAACCATATCAAGTCTTCAAATAGATTTGGATAAAAACATTGGTGTTCAGGGACCTGGGAAAAAAAAAATTGTCAAAACATTGATTTGTCAAATCAATGGTTACTCAAAAACAATGACCATGAAAATAAGGACTCTGTGTCATTGCTATTTCACATGCAGAGAACACATATTGTACTAAACAGGGCTACTATGTGCATTAGGCTGGCCCTGTACTTAAATCTGCACAGGATTAAGAGCCTGTATGGTAAGTATGGATGTTAAATTGGTAAAACTGTTCTTACAGTTGGAAACAGGACCAACCCATGCTCCAAAGTGTGAGTCAAGGAAAATGAACATTTTCATCATGCTTATTTCAGGGAAAAGTAGTTTGGCTGGGGAGGAAATAAGGCACCACACACCACTTTCTTGATTTTTTTTACTGCTTTTCTCTTTATAGACAGTATTAGCAAATTAAGCTCAGGTTGTGTCCCCATGGTGGGTATTTACATACCAGTGATGATGAGATTGGCATATGTGCTTGTATCTGTATTTTGTATGCCATCCTTTTGCTGTCAGTTACATCTGTAATTATGCATTTTGTTACACTGGGCTATATATTATGTTTTAAACTGCAATGCTGTAAGACTAAACTCTTTAAAACACTTTTAAAATCATCTCCTAAAAATAACTACAGATAATTAATTAATTAAAGGTAATACACTGCTTAAAATTGCATGAATGAACTTTGCATATTTTTCAGTACCTTTCCAAATTTGCAAAAAGTGGCATAATGAAAATATTTGAATTAAGACTGTTTAATATACAATATGTTTTAAATCCTGTGAAAAATATATTTTCCTTGCTAGGTAAAAGGACCACCATTAAAAAAACCTAAACAAAATATAGGCAGCAAAATGCTGAGGTTTTATAGTGACTAAGTTATTTTAATGCCTGTTATCGTTGACAAAATACTAGAAGAGACTTTAGAAAGCATTATGGTCCCCAGTAATAATCCTCAAAATTGAAAGTCTTAACATTGGTTTAGAGCCAAACATGTCATTCAATTCTGTTCTTTAAAGAATATATGGGGTTTTAAATAACTTGGTTACCCTTTTAAAGTAGTATTTAATTAAAAACATAGTGGATCTAGAGTGGCTTTCTTCTTGGAAAGCAAGTAGGTAGTGTAAGTAAGATCATATTCACTCTTTCTGCTGAAAATACTTTGTCTTTTGTCCTGCTTTTATCTGGCAATTTTATTTGATGTGTGTAATCAGGCAACGCAGACTGTATAATCTTTGGCAATGAGCCTTACAGTTGCCAAGGTACGTCCTTCCTGGAGCAAAGCCCACAACTTGCCTTCTGCGACGTGACTCTCGAGTCCTCCCAACAATGGTTGTGTGAACCACCTCCCCCACCCACGCCAGCAGTGCTGAAACATTTTCCCTCTGCTGTGACATGAGCAAGGCAAATATAAAGCATTAGTGAATTAACTGCATTGTAGTTTGCAGAGAGCTCTCAGAATATGGGTTGATTCTGCTTCCCCATCATGCAATCAATAGCAGCTTTGCTGCTGAATGTACAGAGAACCAGACCAGCCCAATAAATGCTGAATTGTGTTATTAGTGAGTGAACAGATGATAGAGGAACACTGCCAACACCGTGCAAGCAATCTGCCTGGGGGATGGGGAGAGGACCAGTGATTAATAGGAGGGGGCTTGATCATCTGGATCAGCTGAGTGATGGTTGTTGATAGAGCTATACTGGCTTAGGCTGGCTGAGGATCTGGTCCATAGGAAATTTAATTTAGGGGACGAAGTAAACAAAAGAGCTATATTGTAAACTGCCAAGGCAATAAAAGGCAAGAGTGTAAAATGGATTTAGGATGCAGTTAGGCTTTTTATAAAATCAGGGGATTGACTGAGAAGGACACAGCGAGGAGACAGGGTTGGGAGAAATTCTGAAATCCCAGTTGAGCTTAATAAGGATTTGCTATCTCACAATTAATTATTATTAAATTTAAGGTAACAATCAGCTTTTGCTATTTCTGATTTTGAATTAAACAATCATACTGAATTAAACAGTTACTATTTTAGCACAAGGAATAGACTACATTTACTGTTCTGCCAGAAATCGCAAAAAACCTGCTTCTGGCAAAACAGGATTAACTCTTCTGTGCCATTATTAAGATATCAGTTAAAACATCCTTTTTGACAGTAACACACAATATTTTACTTTTATCTGTACATGTTACGCTTTAGCACTGTGATCTGCCATTCAGGCCTTCATTGCCCCTTTATCAGTTTGGCAAGCTAGTAATTAGCTCTGTCTCTACTCTTGGAAGCAATACAGCTTTTTATCTTTGTTTTCCCTTTTACTGCTAGTGTCCTGCTTTGGCATTCAAATCACAAGCAGAGTGGTAAACCCATTATTAAGGCTAAGATACAACTGAGTATTTAAAAACAAATGGCTTAAAACAAAGGGTCAAATTTTCAAGGCTGAAGCTTGAACTGTGTCTGATTTATCTTTTTTGTTTAATTCCAAGCAAGACCTTCCTTCCTCTTTGAAGGCATTTACTGCAGGAGAAACCCAGAAACAACTGAGAAAGAGGACTGTGCTGCAACTATTCTTCAACACCCACAAAAAGAGTCTGACAAGAAGAATCTGCAGAATCCCAAAGACTTGACTATGGAGCTCCTTAAGGATGCAAGTGGAGAAGATGCTGAGGGGAGAAGAGGCAGAGGGACGATGGTGTGATGGACATGTTAGGGAAGCAAACAGCCATTCCAGAAATCTTGGGTAAGGCTGGGACCACTCAAGCAAAGGCAGGATCTTGTGGGAAAGAAGATGCATAATTACACAGATCTTAGTAGAAATTGGAGACACAGCTTCTTGGTTCCACTCAGAGAGTAGTACAAAAACAAAAATAAAAACCTCTTAGATGCCAAAAAAGTCAGGGACTGCCTATCCAGGAAAAGAAAGGCCTGAGTTATTCTGAAGCACTGTGAATGCTTTGAAAGGAGTAAGATTTGTTTACTAGTAATTGTATGAAATTAGTGCCCACCAACTTGGTGGAGACCCACCAAGGTATAGGCCTCTGAAAAATGTAATTATTGAATTTTACATCCTAATTGTGTTGGTCCATGGTAGTACATATTGAGGGAAACTCAATAGAACTCACTTGAATACAAGGCTTAATTAAATTTTTGAGACACGATTAAATACTTAAGATACAAATAATTGCTTGTAATTCCAGTTCTGGAACAACTAAATTGTCCAACATATGGAATTTTCTTTCACAGTCCTGTCTCATGCTCAGTAGTGTTTTTGTATATCAGCAGTTTTACTGAGGCCCTAATTACTCAGTGCCATCATACTGGAGTGGACTGCTAAAATACAGAGCAGACTTCCTCCCTTAGGGCAAGTAATGTGTTGGAACAACAATGTGAATTCTTTTCATGCCTTGAAGAAGAACATACCCAACATCTTAAAAGCCTTCAGGGGGTAGAATCTGAATGTCCTAGTGATGAATACCTAAATAGGAATATACAGGAGCAAGTGTCATTGAAGAATTCCTATTACAGGCACAACACAGCTGCAGTGTTACTTTTATCAAGATCTACTCACATTATGAAAAATTAATAGCTGCAAGCAAAATGAAAGCACTTTTTACCTTCTTAAGGTCATGGGTAGGCAAGAAGATGCAGCTGAGTAGTGCACACAAAAATCAGTGCAGTACTTCCTTTTGGAAAACTGAAAGCAATTTTAACTGGTTTTTAAAATTTTATTTGCTATTGTGAAGGTGTAAAAGCAAGGGAAGGAACCTTCCCTAAATTGTCTTATTGTTGAATAAAACCTGTGAAATTCCACCGCGGATTAAAAGAGAGGGAGATACCTCACAGTATAAAAATGGTTTGCCACAGCTGCCTTTAGAGCAATGCATCACATGCCTCGTTGTGGTGATACCGTGGTACTGCACTCTATCTTTCTGCCATTGGCTTAGATTTTATCTTTTTTTTTTTTTTTTTTTTTTTAAAGCACCACAACTGGGGCCCTAGATCAGGAAACTCTTGTTGATAGTGTTCACTGCTACTTTGTTTTCCTTCCCCTCAGAAGTGGTGCACATTTTCAGTAGCAAGCATGTGCTAGAGAAATGCAGATACTCAGAGAGAAGTGGTATGTAGGATGGCTGCCAAAAAAAGGGAACACATTCAGAACTGAAACAGCTGTGGAATGGAAGGGAGACGTTGAGTAGAAGCAAAAACTACTACACATAGGTGTGAATACTGCACATGAACTTCAAACGGCAGGAACAGCATTTGCAGGATGGAAAAAAAATCATGAGGATAAAACAAATTCTGCATTGGTACCAATGCCTCTTGCTGCTGAAAGGCTGATAAATGAAGTGCTAAGTGAAGAGGCTGGAAGAGGTGATGTCTCTGATGGAGAAAAAACAAATAATGTTTCAGGCAGAAGCTTCTGACAGAGAAGAATGAATTAGCTAAAGACAAGTAAGGCTGAGTGTTTCAAATATAGATACTGCAGGATGAAACAGATGGATTTTTCCCTCCAGATAATGAATATACAGGGAGCACTCAGAGAAGTCCATTTTTTTTTTTCTGAAGTTAGGCAGCTAAAAAGACAGCTGGGGAGACTAGATTCCGGTAAACAATAAAAATTAAGCTCCAAGGATTGTATCGTGTTTGCTGAAAGAGCTGCAGACATTTGTGGAGAGATTGTAGCCAGATGACTGGTTCTTCAAGGTGAAAAAAGCTCAGTTTTTGTGGTGACATCACCACTGACAGCTGTGAAGGAGGCTGCAGGGGGGTAAGACACAGCCCTGGGAGGCATCTGACTCTCCTAAACCAAGGGTAAACTAAAAATGGATCAACAGCAGGAAAACCCAGATAGGAAGATTTCATAGAGTAAGAAGATGCAATGATTTAAAGAGCAACAAAAATTTCATGTCAAGCCAACATCAGCGAAAGAGCTTTAGCTGAAGGGAACAGACTTTGTCAAGAAAGAACACTCAGCTAAAAGGGTGAAAGGAAAAACCTACAGCTAAAATATTTGTTTTGGCCTTGCATGCCTCTCATTCACTTTGGAATATTTCAAGTTATTTCAAAAGCTCTTCAGATTTTTGAGGACCATCAAAGATACTTTAGGAACTGTGGCATACTTGTACCTAGGAAAGGACTGGCATAAATGTCTGATTTATATGGAAAGGCAGTCAGGTTCTTGCTTTCTTTCCTCTATGGTCCAAAACTTCCACTTGGAGAACTCCAAAAAATGGAGATGGAAAGCCTATCACAGCAGGTGGAACACATTGTCTCAAAGAATAACTAAATATAGGTGTAACGAATATCCTTTGAGTTAATCTTTGTCTGAAACCCTGGGCTGTGGGAACACAGCATTTCAGCTGTACCTGTTCAAAAGACTTTAGTGGGTTGACAAGTGAGAGATCAAATGTATAGTCTCTAAGAAACATTATTGTGCTGCTTCACATAACTATCTTACACACCCCCAAGATCAGACTATTTCTGAAGTGGGTGAAAAAACTGGTATCTGAATTTGATAATTAGCCACTATTTCAAGACTCTGGTAGTTATGGAAAACACAGGAAAGAAATTTTCTAAATCCTAAAGGATTACTGGTTTTGATGGAGCTCAGTAAGACCCAGCAATGATACAGAATGTGAAGCTGTTTTCCTGGCAGTGTGGGCTTCAGCACTGGAATGAATGACCGAGTGCTGCTCTGACTATCGATGCAGGATTTTGCAGATGGTTTGTCCATCAGGACACGGACTGTGAATTTTGTACAATGAGAATAAGTGCTACACTGGCTTTCAGCAGATCTTAAAGTAAGAATACTTACAGCTTCACTGCCCTCTGCCCACATGGCCTGAACAGAGCAGAAAAGAGCCAACCCTTTTTAACATTGTCTGGGTCTCCTGCTTGGCCCTGCATCTGAGTGCGCTGTTGTCCTGACTGAGCCCTGTGTATATACTGTTCCTTTAGCTGGCTGCACTCAAGCACTTCATAAACATTCTTAAGGAAAAATCTGAGGTCTTGAATGCTGCAAAATTCCTGGTAAAGACTGCTCTCTGGGGCCTGGTCCACAATCCTAATGGCTGGCTAATTGGCAGTATGCATCCCATATGCATCCCACGAGGTGACTCATAAATCAGTCTCAAGCTGAGAATAGTGGGGGCAGATGTTGCCACTTTGCTTCTTGGACAGTCTGTCTGTCTCTCTTGGCTCATTATTATGGAATGAAAAGACAGGATTCTAGCCTGGTTTTGGAATAAATCAATACCAATGTCAGCATGAAAAAAACCCCCAACAAACAACAAAATACCTCTGAGAACTGCCCTCAGCCTTTAATTTCTTTTTTCTGGGGCTATATGTTTGCTCCCTGGGAGCATGATGAAGTCCAAACACATAGTCTTGAATAATTTGGGAACTCAAATAATTGAGATCACTGTTGAGGATGGGAGAAGAAGGTGGTGGAGGTTACTTCATTTCCAAAGTGTGAGGCTATTTTCACCTTCATTTGAGGCCCTGATGAGGTCACTCCTTTAGGGAGATGCATTTGATCTCAATGGACATTTTCCTTACAGTTGACATTGGACTCTTAGGATATTTTGTCAAGAAGAACAATCAGTACATGCTTCTTGAGGATTTTTAATTACATTCTTGAATTTCTAATCTTGAAATACAAATTCCTGCACCAGAAATAAAGAATAACACATATCAAAGTCACATCTCAACTATGCTGTTTTCTGAAAATACTGTGTGAAAGACATGTCAAGATTATACATCACTGAAATGGATCAAATGGCAGCATTTATTAGAGGGAAGAAAGTCAAACCAGATGTAATGGGAATCCTCATCTGCTTTCACTAAAACTGAAACAGAATCTAGTTTTGATGTTAATTTGAATAGCAGCCTGTGAACCATATTTAAGATTTTTTAAGAAATGGTAAAATCCTAAATTTGAGGTCTGGATAATTTGATACCTGAATTCTGCTTCTCCGCTCTCAATGAGTAGGAGTTAAATGTTCTTACTTACCATATGTACATATATAATTGTATTTTTGCAAAATGGCTATAGGTATTGCATCTTTGTGTCTGTAAGGACTATTTAATTTTGGATAAATACATGATATATCTGAATTTTGTTTCTAAAGTCTACTGCTTCCTACAAAGTAATTATACATAATAGAGTATCTTTCAGTTTGTAATATTTACTAACACATAATAATGTATTAGATCCCATGTAGCCTCTTTAGATTTCTAGGCTAACAAACCTTTTTTCTTTTTCATTTTTTCTTTCTAAATCTCTTGCTGTGGACACAAGTTCTGGGTTCATTTATCTTTGCAGGTTGCCTTCAAATAAGCCCACATGTAATCAGTTCTGTTTCCTTTTACAGCTTGTCTTGCTTCCCTGCTCCATCACAGGTCTCATAATATTTCCACTATCAAAGTCCTTTTTCCATCCCTTTCCAGCTGAGTAAGGCTGGAATTGGGTGGGACTCCACTGTAACCTGACTGCTATTTCACTACAGTACAGGTGCAGACACTTCTCTGTGGCTCATTAGCTGGTACCTAAAGCTCTGGTGCTCTGTATGCAAGGTGACCCCTTTCTTGACTTGAAATTCAGTGACCATGAGGTGGGGATTGTCAGAGGCCACCAGTACAGCTAATCCTGACAGAACATCTGATTATCTTTAGGCGAGAGACTACAGACATTCTGGGCGCCTTCCACAGAAACAGTGACGTTGTTATTAACATCAGATCTATGGAACACAGAGCCAAGGCTAGAGCTCATTCTGGAGTAGATTATAAGGAAATAAAAAACAAACCAACACACAGAAAACCAAAAAAACCCCACAATTCCTCAGACCATAGTCTTTGCTCTCCTTTTGTTTGTTCCAAAATGAGAGTAGGCTGCTTTTGTACTTTGAGTTATATCATCACATAATATCCTGTGCATTTTCTTTCTGCTTTTAAATCTTTAACTTCTGTATCTTTTTTTTTTTCTCTAGCTATTATTTTGCTTTCCTCTAATTATTGTAATTGCCCAAATATAGAACAAGCCTGCACAGCAGGCAGCCTCTTGCCTTCCCATGCTCCAGCCTTACATCCTCACTTCCCAAGTCTGATCTGCTTTAGTCTGTTTTGCATTTCTAAATAGGTGGGAGCCAGGTCCAGTTTAGCTGAACAATTCCAGACTCTGTAGAAAGTGGGGAGCTGCTGCCATACCCTGGCAAACTGCATGAGCAGCTGCTCGGTGGCACCTCCACCCTTCGGAGGGGGTCTCCCACTGCTTGCAGCAAATCCACTGTCACTCAGAAGCTGCCACTTCCAGAGGTGCAAGCAAGATACTGAGAGTTCCCAAACTGGGTAGGAGTATCTGGTAAAGTTTGCAGCACCCAGTCTTGAGCTTGAATGTTAAGTGACATTCATGCATAGAGGGTTTTCTTCCTAAGCTAAATTGCTTGAAAAGCCTTCTTGTACACAGGAACATGAATCTAGTTCATTAAAAATAAGTGTCAGAAATCACAGGGTGAAGTGAAAGCTTGGTAAAACATTTCAGGCTGCCTGCATGGTAAAGGAATGCATGTATGCTGTTCCTGGTAGAAAAGAAGCCAACACCGTGTAAATCCAGCATTTCTTTTTGCTTGCCTTAAATCGATGGACTTGTGGTGCTATTCCTGAGAGTCAGCAAACATGCCAGGAAAGATCTGTTTCCAAGCTGACAGCCCTTTCTCAGAACTGCCCGTAAGTGCCAGGGAGGATGGAAAACTGGGCTGCCAGGCTGCAGAGGTGCTTAAGGGAGGAGTTTGCCAGCAAAAGAGAATTGCAGAGTTTGAAGCACAGAAAGACCTTCAGTTTTCCTAGAGTTCTTACTAAAATTTTCTAATTCATACAATGAGAAAAGTAATATCCTAAACCAAGCAGTCTAATCATCTTGTCTCTCCTCCTTTGCCAGTCATTTTTAATATGATGATGGAGACTATGAGCATAATGTATTCTCTTCCTGATGGTTTTTGCTTTAATGCTGGATTGAAATACTGCTCTAAGAAGGGATGGGCAGACAAGGGTGGTACATTCTTGTAGTATGAAGGAACTCCGCGGAGACTACTTTTAATCTAGGAAAACTTTTTTACATAATTAGAGAAGCAGCCTTACAAGCTGCTCTCTGAAAATCTCATATAACAACCAGGAGGTTTTTGTATACACACCCACAGCCTATATTCTGCTATAAGGTCTACAGAGAAACCTTGTGATTTTTACCCTACTGCCACATTCTACTGCTTTATGGGAAAACCTTGGTAAGGAAGAGGTACTTAAGCAACAGGCTTCCCACCAGTGCCTTTCTGTCCCAACTTCTTTCCTTACTGCACATGTTCTCCTGTAGGAAAGCTACTCAGAAATTGCAAGTTAGTTCATCTTTACATTAACAGGAGTCTTAATGAGAAGACACACCATCATTGCATGCTGAACTTTGGAGATTGGCTCCTGGATCTCATTTAGCCTATCCATGGTCATGGGCGCATCCAAACTGTAGTGGCCTCATTATTTCTATACTTCCCCTGTTCAACTTCACTGTTGTGATGCTCGAGGGAAGGCCACACATGATTACCTGATCATCTCAGCATTAGGGTGTTGGTGATGCAGAAGTTTACTCTCACAAAATCAGAGGAGGTATTAATACATTGTAGAATTACACAGTGATGGGTGGGAAGACAGGTGAGAAAATCGTGTGTTTATAGGAAGAAGCTTGTAAAAGCATATTGCAACCCTTATTTTTGTGCAAAAAACAGTATGCAAAATACTCAAAGCACCTCTGTGGGGGTATTTTAAAGCCGCTTTTGACTTCTGCCAATTACGTTGCAAGGTAGCCTGCACTGTGCAGCTAATGTCTCATCTTGAACAAAAGTTTGTTGGCTAAGGGGAGATGGCAAAATCCTATAAACATATAATGCATCTGTAATGTATCCCAAATTAGAAGAGTTTAAGTGCTGATACTTATAAAAAGCCAAAACCAAACCAGAACCAGACAATTTGGAAGCAAAATTCCAATTCCACTTGATTTCACCTCTCATTTGAAAACTGCAAATGGATAAATATGAAGACTAAATACTAGACCTCAAAAATAAAGGGAGAATAAACCAAATAAGATAGAATCAAAGAAACATAGGATTCACTTGTTCTTCAGATAGTATGAAATCCGTCGTTTCAGATGAAATCCATGCATGAAGAAGAACAGCCAGCAGATCAATCACTGGCTCTGAGACTGGTGTCACTGGAAGAATTTTGTGGGCTTGATTATGGGTTGGGTTACACAACAGCAGGCTTCCCAGTGAGATAGGCTATACATGTCTCAAAGGGGGAAAAGGATCTTTGATCACAAGTTAAGAGGTTGCATTGGAAGAGCTTTAAACTGGATTTGAAGGCAGAAGAGGATAAAACCAGGCTCGATAGAGATGAGCTTGGGGGCACCACACCGATGTTTGAGGGATGTTGTTCTAGATAGGTCCTTCAGTCTGCCATCCCAGTGGAGGCTGGGGATGAAGATCCAGGAGGCAGCAAAGACAGAAGGGTTATTGATGTGTCAGAAACCACAGAAGTGCCAAAGAACAGTCATGTAGGAATTAGGGCTTCTTCCCTGTAGAAGGCAGCAGGATCAATAGCCCAGATGAAGTACATCTACACCAATACACACAGGATAGGCAACCAACCGGAGCTGGAAGCCACTGAACAGCAGAAAAACTATGATAATTGCCATCATGGGAAAATGGCAGATGAATTCTTGACAGATTTAGACCAACTGTTCAGAAAGGCCAAGTGCCAGATCCTGCACTTGAATTACAGAGACCCCAGGCAGTGCTACAGGCTGAGAGAAGAATGGTTGGAAAGAAGCCCGTTGGAAAAGGACCTAGGGGTGCTGGTCAACAGCTGGTTGAACATGAGCTCGTGTGTGCCCAGGTGACCAAGAAGGCCAATGGCATCCTGGCCTGTATCAGCAATAGTGTGGTCAGCAGGACCAGGGCAGTGATTGCCCCCATGTGCTCAGCACTGGTGAGGCCTCACCTTGAATCCTGTGTTCAGTTTTGGGCCCTCACTGCAAGAGTGACATTGAGGTGCTGGAGTGAGTCCAGAGAAGGGCAATGAAGCTGGTGAAGGTCTGGAGCACAAATGTGATGAGGAGCAGCTGAGGGATCTGAGGGTCTTTAGAGAAAAGGAAGCTCAGGAGGACCCTTACTGCTCTCTACAACTTCCGGAGAGGAGGCTGTAGCTAGGTGGGAGTCAGCCTCTTCTCTCAAGTAACAAGTGATATGACAAGAGGAAATGGCCTCAAGTTGAGTCAGGGGAGGCTTAGATTGGATACTGGGAAAAATTTCTTCACTGACAGGGTTGTCAAACATTGGAGAAGGCTGCCCAGTTAAATGCTTGTCACCATCCCTGGAGGTATTTAAAAGATGTGTAGATGTGGTACTTGGGGTGATAACTCAGTGGTGGACTTGGCAGTGTTAGGTTAACTGCTGGACTTGATGATCTTTAAGGTCTTTTCAAACCCAAACAATTCTGTGATTCTATTGCATTATTCTGTGACTTTATCTTCCTATTCCTATGGAATGACACAAAAGAGAAATGTCTCTTTTAAACTAAGTCCTTAAAGCAAAGATGCTGCTGAACTGATCTGAAGCAGTACACACTGGCACTGATTTACCTGCGCCGTTACCAGAATCACAATCTTCACATTTTTAGGTCTTGGAATAAAATCCTACTTCATACCTCTGCCAGTATGTGTCTGGCATATTTTTTCCTGTGCCTAGCTGTGTCTGGCTGTCATTAACAGCTTTGTTTATTAAGCACTTAAGTATTCCACAAACTATTTTTAAAAAGAGAGGTATAATAGCTAGTTATTTTCCATATTAGTAGTGTGTTAGAACTGCTACAGAAAAAATGCAAAGTTTATTTAACAGAAGGAACTGTATGACTGTAAATTTTGCACACTTACTTCTTTCACAAACCACTGGCAGAAGGCAGGGCCAATCCACTCTCTTGCATGAATCCCACAGTCTATCCAGACAGCTTTCTTGTAGGGCCGTGATCTTTTACCTAACTTGAAGTGTGAATATTCACAAAATACCAATGGATCTCATCACATTAGTGAAAACACAATAATGAGAAAATAATAGAATATGAGAGAGACGAAATCATTTTGAGTTTCCTCATATAAAGGAACGCAAATTTATTGTTTTAAAAGGTATGGCCAAGATAATGTTAGGCAGGTGTGCCAAGATAATGAGGCTGACCTATGGAAAAAAACTGTAGGAAAAGTGAGATCTGTCAGTTCCTCTTTTACGAGGAATGAATATCACATGGAGTAGGGTGAGGAACAATGACACTATGTGAATAGCCTCATAAAGAATCAAATTTTCAGAACTTTTCAACAGGAGATGGAAAGAAAATACATTGAAAGATTTTTTGCATCTTACCGATACACTCTAATTTGTGGTCCTAATCATGTGAGTCGAGAGCACACAGCCCTGAAATTTTGTCACTAGCTAAAGAAAAGGCGCATGTGGCACATGCTGAGAAGGGCTCCAGAGTCCTCTGGGGTCCCTCTCCAGCATAACTGCTCTCCTAGTTGTCTATAAAAAAAAAGCTTTGCAATCCCCTTAAATCCAAATCCTGCTAATTGAACTTGTCCTGTTATCTTTCTCCATGCATATTCAAACCAGGTAAATAGGATTTGGCTATTAGTTTTCCAGCTTTCTTTTCCCTTTTTTTCATTAAAGATGACATTCAGAGAGATACTTAGATTTAAGCAACTCATCCTTAGGAAACACTGTTAAGCTGTGTCTCTGGTGTATGTGCTGTAACATAAATAACAGGGTCTGTCCCTGATTCCAGATTTTAGTCTCATTAATGACTGTTTAATCTTTACCTTGAGTACATACAGTGGTCTCCCTTCATAGGATTTTCCAACAGAGAACATGTGAACAAGATCTGAATAAGTTCTATTCAGATAATGCATCCACTCCTCAATCTGCAAATACAGAAATAAAATCATTTTTTCAGTCTTTGCATTTCCTGGGAAGAAACTGTAATATATTTATTTTTCTCAGCTCTCAGTCCTCTCTCTACTTTTTGATTTTCCTGTAGTTTTTATTTTTGTCTTGTTTGTTTGTTTTTGTTTTCACACTTTAAGCATTATTTGGCTCTCATAGCTCTATTGCCAGAGGCTGGATGCAGCCTTCACATGGGTTTTTTTTTTTCCATTTAATTGTTGGGTATTACTGGAATGCATACATAAGCTGTCCATTGAAAATAGGGGGACGTGGCTAATCCACCATTGCCACTAAATATTAATGGAATGAAGAAAGAGAGTCCCTGATTCTGCCTGCCAGAACACAATGACAAACAGATTGACATGCATGTCTCAATGCTACCTGCAATATTTGTTTCACAGGCACCAGATCTTCTTGTGGTGCAGCACTCTGCATGCTCAACCCAGTGACTTTGATTTGGTGCAGACTGAAATTGTGTATGTGAGCACAGTAAAATCAACAGAAATTGTTTACCCAGCCATAATCCAGGATAGTATTCCTTATACATGAGTTTGTACCTAGGTGTTTTTAAGTATTTGTACCTCCCGTGCAAATACCTAAGCATTTACTCATATTGCTTAATTAAATGACTTAGTGTGACCAATCACTCACTGAAATCTCTTATTCCACCAGAGTAAAAGACCTACTTTTTAAAATAAAAACTCAGGTGCTCTGAAAGATAGTTACATGTAAAGATGAGCCTTGAATACAAATATTAAATATACTTTTTTTTTTCAAGGAAGTGCCTATTTTTGAAGAAGCAGGACTTAGAACATTTCTGAAGATGAACAGGTAACCAGAACTTGTAGAGAGAATGAAATCTTAGCCTTATTAAATACAACATTGTAGTAGATAAGAGGAACAATATGGATTTTAATGCACCTCTTCCAGGGAGTGGTACACTTCGTAGTTATACCCAGAGAGGGACCTTCGATTCCTATGGGACCTCACTCCAGTCTGGTTTTCTATTGCTTGCTGTAGGTCTGATATGAGAATCCTAGGTAAAAAAAGATAGCAGTATTACTGAAAAACTAGTAGAACACACAAGCTAAATCAGAATAACAATCATGTTTAGAGGAAATATAGCAGAATTTAAACCATCCTGACTTTACTTCATCTGTTACATTTTGACAATAGAGTGCTTCAGGCTCACTTGAATATAAGCTGCCAAATAAATACTCCAGCTGCTTTGAAATGTAACAGTGCCTTCAAAAACACAATAAGCTAGTTAAGTGACTAAAACAGAATGATGTAAATAATGTAGCCAATGTGAAGAAGCACCCACTTTAATTTTTTATGGAGCAACATTTGCTGTCTTCTTTTATAATCCAGGTATACTATGTGATCATGGATCTTTGAAAACTGATTTCAAACCATTTGGAAAATCTTTTTAAGCTTAGAAAAACATGGACATACTTTCTCTTGGGAGTGGAATGCAATGTTACATATAGCTACAAGTTGTAGAGGCAAAACAAAAAATTAAGAACTTGGCAGCATTATCGTTCTGTCTGAAACACGTAAAAACAGGAAACAAAAAAATCTGAAGTGTGCTTTGTTGTTTACCTTATCTACTCTGCTGTAGTTGTTTGCCAGTTTTGTTAAAATAACTCAGGAAAAATATGAAAAATATGAAGTGAAAATTAAATATACTTGCATAAAAAGTGAGAGGTTCTTTGCATTAAGAGCAAAATGCAGAGAGGGCTATGTAAGCTGAAAACTTTCCTGTTTTATGGCAAAAAAAAAAAAGAATATTAAATTATAATACAGAAAACATCTGAAAATAACTATAATAAGGAAGTTGAGGCATCCATCCATCCCATCAGACAGTAGCAGGAGCAGGGAATATTGTCATGGATATCTGTAACAACATTACTGTAAAACTGAGAGTCATCCTTGTAATGCTCCCTTCTCCTAAAGCATGGCAATGTGTAATCACCACGCCACTAATTCACCATTCCCAGAAAATGACAGTCACATTCAACCTTCGAAATTTTTATAGGCATTAGCTGCTGTGGTTGGAAAAAGATGGAAAGAAATTGGCATTTACTCTCCTCGTAACTCAGCTGTGCAGCAGATGCCTCAAAGGTAATAGGCCTCTCTACATACAGAATCAAAGTAAAGGTTATTCTCATCCTCCAAAGCATTAGTGAAGTAGTTGTATAATTAGGAATTACATTGTTCTACATCAGCAACATTCATTAAGCAAACTAAAGGATTATAGTCTTGACTTGCAAGGTGTTGTATGTACTGTAAGAGCAGTACTGTAAAGCTGATCAAAGGAGTGATTTTATTCAAGTCATTAGGGCATCTAATATTTAAAAAAAATACTGGACTGCTTTGCAGAATTCTGATTCGTATAAGCACCTATCAGGATCAAGCTCACTCTGTTAATTTACGCATCTGTACTCTAAATGGGATTTGATAATCTTTCTTTATTCTTAAATGACTGTCTACTGTGTGTGCTTATAACACAAAGGCTCTTAAGTCCCTTAGGTCTGAGTGCAACGTAAGTGGCTTCTTTGCCAGAAAACTTACAACCAAGGCAACTGGGTGCAGAGAGTTTATCTGATGCCTGGCTCGTTTCCATGGCCATCTTGTCATGAAGTCAAATCCTAAGAGAAATAAGCCTGTTTTAAAGGCAAGTGCTGGTCATTATTAGGGATGCTTAAATGCTTCCTGCCTTTGTAAATATGTCATAATTTAGGTAAGCATCACTGTATTGAGCTGAAATTTTACCTGGCGTTTGCCTCAGATTTTCCAGTTCCAAAAGAGATGTAGAAATTTAACTCCATTGCAGTGTGTGGAAAAAAATAATTTTAAAAATTGTGAAAAACAGTAATCTGAAAAGGAGTTGTACAAGATCCTGGCTTGTAGAGCTGCACTTCAGCTCAGGGCTGTGGTCCCCACCCTGTGGGCATGACTGTGCTTGGCCAGCCTGCTCCTGCTTCTCCCTGATTATGGATGTTGTTGCTCTCATGGTGAATCCTCCTAGCTCTTGTGGAGTTACAGATCTCAGGAGGCTTGTCAGGACAAGCACATGATTGTCGAGGCTTTGCAGGGTTTTGCTTCTGATGGCTGGGACCATCCAAAATGCGCAGCAGGGAGATGAAGAGGGAGAGCAAAGGACAAGTATGGACCTGGTAAAATGCTGCCCAATTTCCTTCTAAGTGCACACAACTTTTGTGCCAAAAGTCAGATTTTCCCTGTGGAAGATTAATGCACTGTTATCCTAGCATGTTTTTTGGGGTAAACTGCAGAGACCCTTTGCTCTGGCAGTTCTTGCCCTGGCACATGGCTCTGCAACCCAAGCAGAGGTCTTCAAGTACAGAGAGTGTTTATAACAGATATCATTAAAGGTGATTACTGTGAGCAGGAACAGCAGTAGACATGAATACAACTGCTGGGTCACAGTAATTAGGGAACATTTTTCTATAAGCACAGGAAAACAATTACAGAAATCCCCATCTCAGTTTTAAACATAAACAAAGCCGAAGCAGTGCTGAACCCACATGAAAGTCACTCTGAACTGCAGCTATGGAGCTTGTGTACTTAATTGCCTTATATTTGTTTCTGTATTTTTAGAACAACAAATTAAGAAGAGACCATTGTTATAATTAAAATGGGATTGTGATGAGTACTATACATATGTATACATAAATACATCTACAGTATGATTTACACCATTCTGAGATGATGTGTGGAGGAAAAAGTATAAATAACTTCATATAGGTCTTTACTCAGCAAATTTTTGAGAATTCAAATAACTCATCAGTTGATTATTCAGATGCTTAGGCGTGTCACTGAAAAAGCTTTAATGACAAGATCATTTCTCTTGTCCAGTATAGCATATGGATAAATATGAAAGGATAACTATACTCCAAAATTGTCTTGAATTTTTTTAAGGAGCACTATAAATGGTTTGTGAACTTAAGTGTGCATTTGTACTGTATGACTTGCATTGGTCGCTAGGAATGGAGAATAAAGAAGTAGCATGTTCCTGTATAACTGATAAAGAAGTTTTGCCTCTGCATTTGCAGCTTGCTTGTAAATAAACCTTGCTCCTACTAAACAAAGAAAGAGGCAAAGCAGGCTACAGAATTAGTAATTACCAACCCTCTCTTAACAGATGTGATTTCACATATATTGAAAACATTTCAGCTTGACTCCAAAGGAGGACATTTAATTAAAGCTGCCTGCCTGTGGGAGATGGTCTGCTCTGCCATTAAAGTGGTTGTTTTCTTGGCAATGCCTAGCTGTCTGCCAGCCTAACTGCTGTGATGTGGAACGCATTTTTGAGAGCACTTGGCGTGGTAGATGCAGACCTGCTCCTAAGGCCAGGCCTCTGGAGTGAGGCATGGGAAGTGAAGCATGGGCTTACGTGTACTGGATGTTTGCTTGCTGGAGGTAGGGCAGCAGGCTCCGGCTCGTGTTCTGCGGTACTCGCACGTCAGCGACTGTACCTTCGACGATGTGGAAGGGGCTGCTGGGCTGCCACAAGTCCACCTGTAGTGCAGGAACCAACCTGTAATTCACATGCATTCAGTGGAGGTGGGGAAGTCCAGGAGACAGCATGCTTGAAGGTAGGTAGGCAAACCCTCTAGGCTTGGTAGAGACAATAAAACTGCATCGGCTGGTCCAGCTCGGCATCTGTGCTAACGGAGCAGATTTTGAGGATTCACTGTGCCCAGCTCACCACAACTGCCCTGGGAGATTTGCCAGTGGGAACAGAGAACAGTCTTCAGAACATGCCTCCTCAAACAGCTCAAAACAAAAGCTAGTTCCAGCTTCATGCACCTCCTCAGACTATTATACATTCCCAATGTATTAGCTCCTATGGAGTCCATGAGTCTTTTTTAATTTTGCAAGGCATTTTCTCTGCTCATTAGGGCAGCCAAAAAATGCTAAAGAGATATAGGAAGCATAGCATATACCAGTGTTGTTTGTAAAACGTACTCAAGTTTTATTCTTGATAATAAGCAGATCAGAGGTCAGTAACAGGTCACCAAGACCATGAATACACAATAACTTTATATTAAATGTCAAAATAACAGGATTAAGATAATCAGATTATTTCAATCTTGTAAAAAATGATAGCTACTGAACAATGCCACTATTATTATTGTGCTATCTGTATCTGCTCATACCTAAGGGATGTTTCTTGTCCATTTTTACTTCCTTTTGTTGCCAAATCTGAGATAAATTTGGAAAATTTAGCCCAGAACATGAATTTTCAAGAAAGCAAGAAAATTTGCAAAGAAGGATTTGAAACTCAGTGTTCTGCACCCTGTAGTAAAATACTGTACTTGCACTCTTCAACACGAGCACAGTTCCTCCTCAACCAGTGTGAGGACAGTGGAAAGAACACAAGTCAACAAAACTCTTTCCAGAGCTTCTGGATGTTCATAGGAGATTATAAATGGGAGTTTTAGGAGCAATCTCTGTATCAACATGACAAAGAGGCATGCCAAGATCCACAGGCCTTAAAAATATGTTTGTGAGCTGAATACAAGGAAGGAAACTGATATGGAGTACATGTTCACACATTTCTTAAAGAGAATTTTTAAAGGATTGATACTTGATAAATGTCTTTTGAAGTTTATTGCAATCAGCTGTGCCAGGCTGCACTTATGAAGCCGTTGATACAGCTCATGAGCGTCCACTGCTTTCCAGGTATCTAAAAAGATTTTTATAATCTATACCTTAAAAGGTCCTCACTTCTTTTATGCCATAGAAGCTATTTGGGAAACATCAAATGCATTTACCTGGTCTTGCTATGGACCTCATTTGTGAGAGGAGTACAATCTTGCAACAGGGGTTTAGTTCTCAACATTTCTCAAATGGCCCTGAGTAAAAATATTCTGATTACTAAGAGGGCATCTAATGCTGAATCTGGTGTTACCTCTTTAAACAAGAGTGACCTCAACCCGGTTAATCCAATTAAATGCCTGCTACTTTGGAAGGAGCAGAACTGAAACACAGGGCCAGCCTCTTCTTGTTCCTGCCAAAGCCACTCTTTGTTTCAAGCTGCCACAATATGGTATCGGCATCCAAGTCATAGTGGTGGGTGGGTGCAGCATCTTTTGAAGTCTAACACCAGGACTGGCAAAGTTCATGAGGCTTGTGAAGCTGACAGCAGCTATGACAGATGGCCAGTAGAAACGAAAGTCGTGAATTAAGTGGTGATAAATGCTGCTTACAAATAAAGATTGTCTCACTGTGCTAACACCTGATGTTTTTTAGTTTATCTGTCTTTTGTATTTTGATAAATTACAGGCACCCCGTGAAATTCCCCCCTAACTCAACATGGTTAATTTCACACATGTTTAATTAGAAATGTGTATTTGACTTTTAAGATTTATTCCAAAAAATATACATCAGAAAGGGTAAATGTGTTGTTCTTAGAGTAACAGTCTATCAACGAGCTCAGCCAGAGCCATCTTTATAAAAATAACAACATATTGTTACATACAAGCTAAGAGCAACTGAAGTGAAGTGTCTCCTGGCCAACTGCAATATCTAAGCACACAGAACTGCAATAGAAGAAAAAACCCCAACTAATCACAACTGATATACACCTGAAACTTGTCTTTGTTCTTGACAGTTACTCAGGATTTATTCTCGTGAAACTCTCCATTACCATGGAGGAGATAAACCAACAAATATTCACACTATTAGCTATAACATCACCAGACTTTTTAATTTCTGAGGTATTCTAATTGTTCCTCACATTACTGGCTACAAGTGAATATCAAAAGCAGAAGCAATCTTCTTTTAACTAATGAAATCAGTGGCATATTGCCACTACACTCTTTCAGTGAAACTGCAATATTTCACTCCTGGCATTGTCCTGGAAGTGAGACAAAAAAATCCTATATTTAGAATGCAAATCATTCTGCTTCATCCCAATTCCCTGTTTGGGTAGTTTGGCTTCCTTTGACTCCCACTTCTCATCCTTTGCAATGTAAACGAAGCAGTCAGTGCTCCTCTGGGAGATGTTACCTGTGCTGTCCAGAACAACACTTCAATCACTGGCTGGATTTTGCCTAATAAAGCATATAAAAAGCAACATGTTTCTCCAACAGACATCTTATTTATATTGCAGCTGTCAGCTTGTCCTTGGTGTGACAAGTACATGGAAACTGACAAACAGAAGATGGATTTCAGAGCAAGCATGTTTGGACTGAGCAAGTCCAACTATCCTCTACTCACTGTCATCTTCAGGAGACTTTATCACTGCATCTCCCACAGATACTGAGAGTCTTATTGAAATTATCACTCTTATTTCAACATCATTCCTCTCTCAAATATGCCTTGGATTTCCATGCTGGGCTCTGCTGGCTAGTGAGTGGCAGTGAAAGTAATGACTGTCCTATCCTCTTCACTCTCTGAGACAGGGTGTTGTTACCCCCACACACTACACACGAGCCTTTATACAGTATTATGGAGTACCAGTCAGTGCCAAAAGATATCTGTTTGCTGTATGGGTGGTAGGATTTGCTAGGTGGGAGGAAGATTCTCCAGCTACAAAACAAAGAGATGCAGAAATCCTACAAAACTCCCGGAGCATACAGCCAAATATTTGAACCTCAAAATTCATCTGGTATCTTGAGGCTAGAGGAAAAGAAATATGCTTTAGAGCATGTCTGCAAACCTAAATATTCTCATCTCCTTTGCAGAACACTCTTGTTTGCACATCTTTTCCTGTCTTTCAGCATGTTCAGAGTTGGGACCAGGAGACAATTACTAGGCACCTGTCACTCAATGTGGCCATGAGTGCCTGTTCTCAGGGACAGTGGTGGCTCCCCAGATGCCCAGTGAATGCTCTTTCCCAGAATCTCACTGGAAGCATGGGCATCCTGACTGGCTTTCTATGAGGAAAAAATGGTATGTAAGAGCATAGAGACTGGTCTCTTTTTCCAAAACATTTAAACACATTATTTATTTATTTAACAAAGAAAGTGTGAGAGATTATTAATTGTGACTACATAATAAGTAGTCTTTTTAAACTGCCTGTTCTTCTTTTTTCAACCTCACTTGTCCCATAAAAGTCCCTGTGGTTCAATTTGTGCTTAGGAAAGCCAGGTTTCTTTGCAGGCAATTTTCCTTTAAACTGAGGTGTTAAAGACAGCTCAAATAAATCTATCAGCTCTTACCTGGACACCTTCCAAGGTACAGCAACACTGAACTCACTAGTCATGTCTCTAGGTTTTGATCAGTACAGTGATGAAAAGTCAGGACAAGGCAAAGGGACAAATATTTTAAACAGATTTGGGTGCTGAACTAATAGAATTCAGAATTTCTTCCAAAGTTAAAATTATGCAAATAATTTTCCAAGAATACAAACATTTTGTTAGTATAATCCTACATATCACAAATGGTGTACAGAAAACTCTTTTGCTCTGCCTAGACAGAAAACAGAACAGGGAGTTTTTAATTCACTAGTTCATTTTTCCTCCTGCTCATTCCATGCCATGGAAAGGAAGCCTGGGAAGAAAAGTCTCCCTGCTTTTCCCCACAAACACTCTCATGGCTGCATAAATCTCACAGTCTTTTTTTTTTAAATTCAAGTAATAATAAAAATAAATCCCCATCTTCTTTAGACCATGGGGCTTAGTCCAGCCTTTGTAATTAAAGCCATTTTCTTGGGCAGTAGCTTCCAGTTGTCCCTCATTACCTTTTCATAAGCAGATGTTTCATTTCTTCTTCCATTTAACCTGAAAGGAAGATGCTTAGTGCTCTCATCAGGTCGGCAATTATGAATCAATCAAATGATTGATGCTTGTCACGAAAATAACTAGAATAACTTTGTCATAACTTACATTTAGTATCTGGAGAAAACAGTTTATGATTTATCTGTGTTATTCACCATGAAGACAGAAATTTTGTTATATGTTTTATTACCTAGCAATTGCAGTTTTTATTCCTACTGAGTTGTATCCAGCAATACATGTGCCAAAGCTGGACTTGTCCTTAACATCACTATGAATGGATTTCTTTGAGAAATGCTGTCAACTGTAAAGTTCAGAATATAACTATTGTTATGATGCTGTCAGTAGAAATGGCTTGGCATTTCTGACCCTCTTGTAAAAGGGAATGTGCAGTCAGTAATGAAAGCAGGGGTACTGTTTGCTTGCGGGCTCTTTCAGGAAACATGGGTTTCCCATTTACATCCATATGCTCATGTATAGACACATAAACACCCTTAGCAGTGCTGAAAGTTACTAGATATGTCTTCAATTAGAAATCCAATAGTAGAAGGCAGAGTGTAGAAGTAGAAACCACTTTAGTCTTATTGGTGTTGTCAGGGGTCTGACTGCCCGAGGTTTTATCACATAATACATGGGCAACACAGTTACTTACACGTATGTACAAACACACCTCGCATGCACATGTACAGTGTGCAACAGAATTTTAGACCTCTGTTGGTACATCTGAAGAGAAAGAAGCAAGGAAGAATGACTCTTGTTCACTCTGACACTGTTGCATAACTACAGCAGTGCTGTGGTTCACCTGGAAAGAGCAGAACTGCTAATCTCTAATGTCTTCAGCCTTGCAAACATTTCAGGACCAGGACTGATTTCATTCTCACTTGCTTCTGACAATTAAGGAACTTAATTGGCAGTCCTAACTGCCAATCTGCTTCAGCTGCCCTTTATGCGCTGCAAAATTATCCAATGGAAATCCAATGTGGAATTCCCTTGCTTTCTAAAAGGACTTACAATGCAGTCCTAGTGCAAAGTAATTTAGCTTTCTGACTGAGTGCACTAGACATTTTACTGGCTCTAACTTTTCAGTATTTATTTGCTTTTCAGCGAGGCTGGTAAGAGTAATTGTGCCAATAAATGGGGAACGATTCATGGGATTGCAGCAACCATAACACTGACAGGAACAGAATATGAACAACACACAGCTTGAAGTTTTGAGTTTTGCGGATCTTTGTGGAACTATAACGAAATAATGGTCTTCCCATTCTATTTGCACTGGTATAATTTTACACAGGGCTCTACACTGAAAAGAACCTGTCGGCTATTCCTCAAGAGAGTCACTGAGATAAAACTTGTACTCAATTTTATGGTAACTGAATATCTGTTCTTAGAAGTACAGATGCCACTGGGCTAAGTATATTTTAAAGATGTGAAAAAGTCTTTAACAGACTCATTAAAAAAAAAAAAGAAAGGCCAAACCCTTCTTTTGTTTATTATTAAACTATTTATAGCTTGGTTCAAATTGCAGTTGCTGCTGCACTGCATGGGAAATGGAATAGTAAGCCCTGGATCTGATTCTACTCCCACTGAGGCTGTGCTGATGACTTTGTTGAGCTCAGGCTCAGACTTCCTCAGAGGAAGCAGATTCCTTCCATCTCAGAAAGTCCATGCTTTCTGCATCTTGTGAGAGCAATACTCTTACTACCTGGGTTATTCTGTTCTATCTTGTATTTTCCCACTAAAGATTTTCTGCAACAACATTTTCCTTCTGATCCTGGCAAGTGGTTTCCAAACATGTATTTTGATATATCTATGAATACCCTCTGTTGTCACCTGATGTTCCTTGTGTATCTGAAATATGCTAATATCTGAATGGAACCCTAACCATGAGCTAGGGTAAAATTTAGACTGAAAACTAAAGCATCTGGCTATATAGATATATTTGCTGTAGGTGCAAAGTAAAATGCATGCAGCCTTGGCTGCTGAGCTAGTTCTTTCCTTCTGCAAATAAGAATAGCTCCACTTGGGCTTACAGACTTTCTTACTGCATTTTCAGATGGGCTTTTGTCCTCTGAAGGCTTTTTAAGCATTTTCCTATGGAGGTGTAAACTATCAGATTTATAGCCAAGTGATCCTTTTCCCCTATGAGACATTTTTTCTGATTCCCTGAACTGCAATGACAGGATCAATTCAGGGATTACAATGGATAAGCAGCTGCTGTAAGGACTAGAAAACAAACAAAAGGGAATGGAGTTCTGGCTTCAAGGCCTGCTAGGCTGGCTTCTCCCAAAGCTGAAGAAGTGCCTGGCTGTGCCCAGGAATTTCTTTTATAAAAACTGCTGAAGAATGAGTGGTCTAACTCTATTATGCCAGGAATGTTCACAGAGCAGTGGCTTCTTTGCTACCTATACAAACAGTCCTGATCCCAGTCAGACGTTATGTGATAAAAAGTGCTTGTAGACCACCGATGGAGTAGAAGTTATCAGTCAAGGCTCAAAGGAAGTGCTGCTTCAAAAATAACCCTTAGAAAGGAAAATTCCAGAGCAGATAAACAGAATCTGCTGGGTCTGAGGACCCACGAAAATCCCCGTTTCTTTGCAAAGCACTTGGGAATGTGACATTTGTTTCTGTCAGTCAGGTCCAACAGAATTAAAACCATGAAAGGGCTCATAAATCAGCAACAGGCTCCTCAAATTGTCTTCTGAACAAGAAAGAGCAGGAGAAAATAGCCAGTCATTGGAGAGGTGTACAAAACAGAGGGACAGCAGATGGACAAGAGGAGTCTTGGGGGACAGAGTGTGGGCAGTAATATTCATGTCACTGTGGTACTATCATCCTAAGTATTTCTTTTTGATTTATTGATTACTGTAATAATTTGCAAATGATTAGTGTGGAATGGTGTACCTGCAAAAAGATATTTCTGGTCTTAAACACTAAGTCAGGATTAAAATTTTTTACCGTATCTCTAAAAAGAGAAATTATTTATAAGAGCAAAGGACTGCAACAGAAAATCTAAAATTTAAGACTGGCACCTGTGATGGCATTACAGCAGCAGCCAATCTAAAAGCTGGACAGTATATACTGTCTATAGACAGACCTATAGCTAGAAAAATAAATAATTCCATGAGCAATAAAGAAATATTTAAAAAATAAAAAATTTTCACTTGAACTGTCAAAGAATTTGCTGCATTTTAGTCCGTCACAACCATACGAAAATGTTCCTCAGCACTGCTCTGCAATATACTTGTCATGCATGTATAGTATACTTGCATACTATCATCTTACATGAAAGTCAGAGGAGGAGCTCCACCATCATTTATCCCTGTCATACTCCCTGTTGCATCTACCCCGGTGGGCTTTGGCACAAGGTCTGTGCCAAAAGTGTCTAAGGGTGTGGGGTGGTGCTGCTGGTAGGACAGTTACCAGGGTCTTATTTTTCTTCCCCACGGAGACTGAAAGAAAAATGGAGGAACTTGCTGGAGACAAGAGATACTGCTGTATACATACTGATGGCATCTGTCAGCTGCTACTACGTCTGTCACTTAGTGAAACCCAGCCTCAAAAAAGAGCATGACTCTGTTCCCCACCTGCCACATTTCTTCTGACCTCACACACATATTGCCCTAAGAAACAGTTGCATACACAGCAGTGCATGGTGCACAAGAGTTTCCTGAGAACTTGTTCTGGAGAGATGTAGTCCTAGAGTGGGGGGCTGGTGGGGAGGCACAGGGAACTCTGCTCAGCCTGGCTGAGACGAGAGTGGTCAGGGCCAGACCCCCCTCCTGCTGCTTTGAGGCTGGAATGCAGCTGATCTGACTCAGTATATTTACCTTCTATATTTCTTCTTTACTGTAGCTGAGTTTATTGGTTAAATACATGCACATTCAGGCAATTTTACAGAACTTACTGCAGAAAAATTTTAATCTGTAGGGCTGGCTATTTTTACTGGCAGTGCAGATCTACATGCTATGTCCACCCCAACAGGGGAAAAAAAGCAATATTCTGTCCCCTAAAAGTTAACAAAACCAGCCTGTGAAGGAATCAATTTATAAAAATGATTAATAACAAAGGACTGTGGGCAATGGAGCTACAGACCAAAACTAATTTGTGGAAATTACTCAGCAAGTGATTATGACTAATGTGATTTGCCACTGGGCAATTCAGGAACAAAAGTGAAATGTGTGGAATGAAACATTCATTATCCATTATTCGCTCAGTATAGGCAACGGCATTCATACTGTACAGAGCCTAGACACTTCAGGTAGAATTCAGGGATTATTTACACCAAGTACTATATGGACTTTTCCCTTAAAAAAAGGGGGGCAAATATCCCTCCTAAGGAGCTCCAGATACTAGGTTTATAAAGTTCTTAGAGATTACACCTTCTGTAATAGTGTGTGAATTAACCTTATAGCTCAGGTATTGGTAGAAGAGCAGTCCTGTTTGAGATCAAGAGGTTTCCATGTGGATGAAAACCCCTAAGTAGTCCTTCAAACTCTTACATGAGTTTTGCTGTTATGTTTTAGCTCGGCTGCCACTGCCCAAGTTAATCACTGGGGACATACTCTAAGAGACTTCAAATACATCAAGACATAGAGACAATTCCAAGATGATCTTTCAAGGATAACTCAGTGTAGGTTTCTGTAAATGCACATTCAGGAAAGTATTCCTTTTGTGTCTGGTGCTTTTCCCAAAAGGGATGGACCTTGCTGACCTCTGCGGCATTGGCTTCAGCATGGCAAAAGGCAGAGCTCTCACCACTTACTTCCCCACTGCCCTGGTGTTTCTTTCTGAAAGAAAACAGCTAGAGTAGACTGTAAATGACAAAATCTACTCAAGAAGATCAGTGGTAAGGACAATAATTAAGAAACTGGCATATAAAACAAAATGAGGGAAACAATACATTACTGTTCTTTCCGCTGCCCATTTATTTTCTTCTTGGTTCTTTTCTCTTTGTCCAAATCAGTAGGCAATAAGGAGGGGTATCTTTGCATTTGCTTTATTCTCTGCCTGACACCAAAATACATTGCCTTTGCAGTAGGATCATCAGGATCATTTTTTCAAGCTTCTTTGTGATAACACCCTTCAGAAGGATAGGGTCATTTGAACTGAACAGAGAGGAGTTTTTCTTATAATTCTTTGGATTATGAGAGGTAGGTCAGAAGAAAAAGCTAAGTCACTCTGCCTTACAAGTGTAAGTTTAAGGGCAGAAGGAAATGGCTGGAATGAACAGAAAACACCCCAAGTCTTTAGAAAACCTCCCTCCACCAGACCCGGTGAGGAAGAAGCCTGTGACAGGAGGGATTATCTTCCCTTTGCCCTATTACCACTGTCTGTTCTATGCAAGGAAATTCTGCACCAAGCATACAATCCATTTTTGCAGAATCTACTCTGTGCTTGCACTGTCCAGGGAATTTATTCAAAATAATTATGTTGTGCATGGATGACACCAGGGGTAAATTGGGCTCCCCAAATGACTTTTGCACTGCAATTCCTGCTTGACTAACGGGGACTAATCCTGACATCCCTAGAGAGTGTAACTTTTGGTCCTCTGAAATATACCTCATCTCTAGTAGACCAGTTTTCCAGGGTAGAGAAACATGTCTGAATTGAAACCCAAGTGCATGTACTCTTCTCAATTTAACAACAGAAGTGATATAAGTTTTATTTTTATTGACTTTTCTTGTTATAATACTGACAATGGTAGAGAACACTATCAGGCCATATCATAACTCAGGTTGAAAACTGAGTTTTGCACAACACTGAGTAACATAACCAAACTGTCTCAAAAGGATCCTGGTTCCATCTTGATTTCCCCCTTGAGGGACAGAATGTGTGAGTAATGTAACAGGTTGCTATTCATTTACTGCTCAAACCAAAATAGATTCAAAGGAGATGTGTCTCAAACCAGTTCTGGTTTTCTGACTCAAAAATGAAAAAATCTGAAATGCAGTCTTTGTAATTACAGCAATTTGTACGCCTGTTGACACTCCTGCTCATATTCCTGTTGTTTGTCAGGCATACTGTGTTAAGATGGCAGCAGGAGTATATCTGGGGTTTGTTTGCAGCTTATTTTGCACTACAGAGGGGGTTTTTTTTGTGCACTGTCTTCCATTTCCTCCTGAGCACATAATCAACATCGTGCTTAAAGGGTCATATTTAAAAAACAGAACATAAATCCACTGTCCATTGAATTTCAGCTCTGGAAGTCTGGGGCGTGGGGGGCAGGGAGAAGGACAGGGGAAACTTGACTTGGAGACTTAAAAATTGCACAACTCTAAATACGTGGTTCTCCAGAGGGGCTGATGACTTGCAGCCACTACTGACTTTTGCTGGTATTGTAAGGACTGGGCACTTCTGAAGAGTGTCATTATTGATCCACTTCTTCATGAGGGAATAACTTGAGATTTTTATTTCAAACCGGGACAGGGGACAAAATATGATAATTTAATGTTAAACATATCTGTTACTTGTTATCCACTGAGGTGTCTCTTCCACCCCATGCAGATGGGCAGTGAAGCAGCTGCAGACAGAAGAGCCCTAAGACCTGACACGCAGCCAAACCCAGCCTGTCTTCATGAAACTGGGTGACACGATACTTTCTCTTTTTTCAGTCTTCATTTCAACCTCCTCAGCTTAGTTTCTCATCAGAATCAATCATTCTCTAATTAACTAGTCAGATTCTGATGCAGTTTGCCAAAATTTTATTATCCTGCTCTCAGAGCTACAGCATGCAATTATTTATTCAAGTTTCTACTGCTCCCACTTTGATGGAATTGAGTGAAGGGATTTCTTTCTGGGAGCCTAAGGGAGCTCTGTAATGAGAAACAGTTACAGGAAGGTGAGTAACCCTTTTGCTTTGCAGGGTTTACAATATGAGGAGAAAGGAAAAAACACATGTGCTCCCTCTTTATGTTCCAACATCCAGGGGGGAGAAATTAATGCAAAACCCAGCTTCCACATGTATTGCTTGGTTTTATGGTTAGGTTTTTTTCCTAATTGGGAGCAAAACAAGTATCCTTTTTGGTGTGTTACAGTAGCATTCACAGTGAGGGTCAGGTCCTTAATAAGCAGTGCAGTAACAAACATAAGACAATATTCTTTAGGAGAGTTGGGCATTACAGTGCGAAGTGTGGTAATCCATGGCATCATGACACGGCCTCTGTTGAACATTGAAATTTTTCCTGCAACACGTGCACAGGCTGGATGTCTTGAGAACGGGGGTTACAAAATATAGCATCTTTAATGGGAAACTAACCAAACATAGCATTAAGAAATGCAGATGTGATGGAGACAGCCTCAGCTTTCTTACTTAAGACTAGTGAGGTGTCAATGTCTTGACTGCTGGAGTATTCACAGCAGTAAGCCCTCTCCTGAGCTAAGGTACCTAAGGTAGCTCAGTCTTCTTTCTTTAAAAAAAAGTAGCAAGAAAGCTTTGTCATAATTGAAAGATGGAATGTTTTTCAGGAGGGTGTAAGACCTCTTCTAACATCTTCGTTCTGTTTTGTTTTATTTGGTATGCAGACAGAGATTTGATTTACTTATATCACAGATGTTAACTATTGGACTAGAAAATTAGATGCACCTTCATTTTTTTGTCACAGAGAACACAATCATTTATGTAAGATTTCAACAACAGAGACAGAATTACACCACAGACTGCCTAATAGTTTGCTGGAGTTGAAGGCAGTGAGCAGCCCAAAGCTTTTGCACATGCTCCAAACACTGTGGTACTTAACAGTGATCAAGTTGTTACTTCCCTGATTCTGCTCTAGTTAGGCTGTGTTTTGTTGACTATTAATGAGGCTTATCCCTTTCCCATAGTGCTTGGGGCAGTGCATGCTCATGGTACAGTCCTTTTTTTCAGACCATAGACCTGGCTTACAGGTGCTGCCCATCCTCTGAGACAGTGGGCCAGACTGCTGTGGAAAGACTGCCTCTGCCTTCATAAGCTGTGCCAGCAAAGCAGCATGATGCAGAGTGCTCCTGTGCTGCCCTGCTGCAGTGGCACCGCTGCTTTTCATTTATATTTGCAGGGAAAAGCCAGGGAAGAAAGGTTTTAGCTTTCTAGTGAGTATCATAAACACTATCTCAACTGCTACTAGAAAGTTATTCTGCCAGAGAGATTCTCAAACTGAAGCCACTTCCTTTTTCATATTCCTCTGTTTGTTCACAACTTTAAATTTCTCAGTGTTTTAAATAACACCATTGGGCAGATAATGAAGCAACTATGTATGCTAGCAAGAAGTGGAAGAGCAAAGAAAGCAAATTTACAAGTGTGGCACCTCCATTACTTTAAGGCAATAAGTGTTGTTAAATTTGTCAGGCATGATGAATCTAATTCATATGCTATTTTATTGGTAAATTAGGAATTTATTGGGCAAAGACTGCTTTCCAGATAATAAAATAATTTGAAGTGCCAAATGAAAGGTAAGTTTGTTAACCCACTACAGTCTTCAAAAAAGATCAGAAAAAGAAGATGAAAATAATGAAACTCACCTTAAGCCTGTTGAACGCAGCCCTCAGGATCTGTGTTTCCCTGTCGCTCTCAGGAACAACTCGTATGACTTTATCACTGCCAATAACAGAAAATTGAATTGGCACTTTAGGACTCTTTGCAGCAGTACAATGGGACAGTAATTAGGTTCAGATAGATACTGCAACTGTGCTCTTTTTCAGCATCTGCGAAATGTTGGGTGAGCTGAAGCTCTGCTTCTGAGCTTGCTGCTGGACTATGCACTTCCATAGAAATTATTTGCTCTTTACAGATCAGTGTCAGCTTGACCTTCCATTTCTATGTAAATGCTTTGTTCATTCCTTCTAAGTTAAACCATTCAAGCTGACATCTTCCATACTGAACAAATGCCTCAGAACAAAGCACTTATTTTTTTTCCAAAGTAATTAATCTCTTTCCGAGGATGAGATTAAGTAAAATACATTGCTTTTTCATGTTTAAACCCTCAAATGCCTTTGAAAAGTTCATTGTTCTCATGCATTAAAGAGAGGAGTTGATGTGAGAAAAGAGGTGATCTTCATATTAGGGCATGCCTTTTGCTTTACCCATTAAAACTTGCACAAATTTTGTGAAGTAAATAGCTGCTCATACATGCTCAGGAGGTTCTAAAAAAACTAGTAGCTAATTTTATTAACTTTCTTTAACAGAAACTGAAGTAGAGTAAGTTTAGGTAAGACACGAGGAAGAAATTCTTTGCTGTGAGGAGCACTAGAACTTACTGCCCAGAGAAGTTGTGGATGCCTCATCCCTGGAAGTGTTTAAGGCCAGGTTGGATGAGGCTCTGAACAACCTGTTCTAGTGAAAGGTACCCCTGCAGGCAGGGGGGGCTGGAACTAGATGACCTTTAAGGTCCCTTCCAACTCAAGCCTTTCTATGATTCCATGATCTCAACATAATTATGCAAACAGGAAGCAAGAAACTGAATGACCCTTCAACGACCACCATCTATGTCATGACCAATGGGATGCTGGAGACCACAGAAAATAGAGGGCACGATCATGTAACTAAAATATCAGCCATACACAAGAAGGATGAAATAACTTTACGTGCCCCATGTGAATTCTGCCATTTTACTACATTTTGAGTTTTTTATTTGTACTTTTGATAACCAGTACTTCTCTTCCAAGAGACCTTGGAGGTCATGCATATCTGTATTTCTACAGTTCCATCCACTATCCAGAATGCCTTTTAAACAATTTATTGGCCTACAATTTCTATATCATCTGGGAATTTCACACAGTAGAATTTCCCTTGACATTGAGAGGTTTGTCCCTTAAATATCTCATGAGCTCTCCTACTTTGTTGAAGGTTCTGAGTCTGCTGAGAAGATATTTGGCCAACTAGAAACAGCACTGCTGAGTGTGCCCTTGCTGGCTCACCGTTTTAGGAAGGATCCCAAGCTGCTGCTGTTCCAAAGCACTAGGTCTTGCCTTTGGTGAACTGCAGCTACAGCTCTGGTAGGACTCACCTTTGTTGCAAAAATCCTTAATGCATATGTAGGTAAGCATTAAATATTGCCAGTAAGTGTTTCAGAAGAAAGCACTGCTAATAAATTCTGAATTCTGAAATAGCTTACCTCTTTCTGGAAATAATTTTCCCTTACATCCTCTTCTTTCTTAGTCTTTTCTCTACAGTCAACATTTGCTCCCCTTGGTCAGCCTCTAATCCTTCGTTCTGTCTTAGCTCTCCAGTTTCGGTTCTCACCCCTGCTGAGTTTTCCCTGTAGACAGGTCCCAAGCCTTCCAACTCCTTCATGGCATTAAGTCTTTGGTCCAATTAGACTCCAGGTTCCTGCTGCAATAACACTGATGTGCCCAGAGGTGTGGACCTCAGTCCATTCTCCTCGGCTGCTGTTGACTTTACTGGACAAATAGTTTATGCCTAAGAAGAAAGATTCCTGAAAGCTCTCCCATTATAATTTGGCAGCCCAAAAAATTTAGGGGAAATTACTTTGCTTCCAAGACAAGTTTAACCTCCTGTAAAGGAGCTTGCACAGAAAGGAATAAATCTCTTAGAGTACTACAACTGCTGCATCTTTTAAAAGAAAATAGATGCTTTGAATTTATCATACATACAACAGTAATATTCTTTTCCATTACTCACTTCTTTCTAAGCACTAAACTGCTGTTAAGAAGAAAATAATAAAGAAGTAATAAAGAAGTAATTATTGCCCAGGAAGTTGATGTAGCTAATAAAGATTCATCAGACATGTCTGGAAGGATTGGTACAACCAACATATAAAAACCAGATTTTAATGAAATAAGTAGCTAAGCATGTGCTACACAGCTGTAATGGAATTTTGAAGGAACGGATATCACTTAGGTATGGTCTTGAATTAATACACATCACTGTAAACTGTCTTCAATTAGCTCAGCAACTCTGTCATTTCCAATGTGACGAAAAACCTGCCCTAAAGAGGAAAATACTGGTGCTGTGACAGATTGATCACTTGACACATTGTTGGGAAATGCCTCAAGCTGTGGCTGGGTCTGCTGCTAGAGAGCTCATAGCAAGCAGTCTAGCATACCTGGTAATTTTAGTATTTTATTAAAAGATGGTGAAGCCATTATGGCAAGGCTCTTTCAATTTTTGTGCATGCAAGATGTAGGAATACGCTGGATTCCTGAGAACTATCTGCTAACACCCACTTCTGCAGGCTGGCTAGCCAGTGGATAATCATTATGCATTCTTCAACAAAGCACAGATTGCAAATCTAGCTTTACTACAGATGTTTACCAGTCAAAAACCATAGTCCTAAGGTAATTTTTTTAGCTTTATAGTTTTTCTGGTTACAGTTCACATTAAAGAAATCGAACGATTACCTTGAACACTATGCAATACCATGGAATTCAGGGTAGAAATTCAGCAACCTACCCACTATTTAAAAGCCAACAACAAAATCTACCAGATCATGGACTAATATGGTTGATAAATGGCAGCTGCACCCCAAACACTCAGGACCATCCCCTGGTGAGGTTGCCTGCCATCCTTCATGTTGAGCTGTTGAGGAGAAAGAAGCAAGTAATCGTGTCTGTCTAGAGAAAGTTTTGTTGCCTGCAGACATATGTCAGCAGTCTGCTGATTTATGCAGGTAAGGTTATTTTTCTAACCATGATGCCTCTAAATCTTTTTTTTAAAGCCTATTTCTAAAACCTTCTAAACAAACAGCAAGATGGGATATATTTTGTATCAATTAATGTAGAAATTTATATCCACCATGACAAACTTTCAATTTACCCCTAGCAATTAGGCTAATGGAATTTAAAGCTAGGACTTAGAGAGATCTTTTGAATTTTGTGTAAACACAGTTGAAAGCCTTTGCCAAGAGCAAAACACAAGCTTTAGTAAAAGTACTGACTGAATGAGCGTGGTGAGCAAAGAGCAGAAGCCAGACAGCTGATGTCCCCAGGGACAGCCTCATGTCTGAGCAAAATGGGTGACCAGCTGTTGGCCAGCACTGACATGCAATGACACTTTTTTTTCCCTTCATCACCCCCTTATATTTTTCAGGAACAGCATGAGAAATGACACACCTGCTTTTGAAACACAGAATATTCTACGTGGCCCTGGAAAGGGTGATACTCCCTGACGCCAATGGGGACTAAAACCTCTTGGTTTACTTCTTTGGCTTTTTCATTGAGGTTTTTTTTCCATTTACTTCATCGTTTTACTCATCTCTGAACAGACCAGATGGATCCAAAGAAACTATTCTGCAGCACATCTACAACTTCTTTACTGATGGAATTAGCAGTTCTCTCTCATGAAACTTTCCTGATGAACTCACATGGCATGAACTGCATTTATGTAAATTCCTCATTTCCTTCAGGAAAATCCTTCTTATTGTTTTATTCTCCTGACTAATGGGAACCTTAATCAGATCTCTGCTCTCCCATGGAATTTAATAGAAGTATGTTTACAAAGGCTTTACAAGTATTTTAAACACAGTTTAAGAAGTGATATGCTATAAATCAAATACCTATGCTAAAAAATAGGAAAGAAAATAAATCCCCACTTACAGGCATCCATTCCTAATGGTACAGGAGGGATTACAGTTCTTGAGAGCAAGCTGCCATAGTTGCTGCACTTCAGTGGTTCATTAAGGCTGAATGACACATCTGAAAATATCTACACTTTGAAAGCCTCTCGTCAACTCCCAATATGCCACCAGATATCATTTGTGATGAAAGATCAATTGCTTCATTCCCTTTTCTCCACTAAACTCTGATAGTCAAAAGGTTAAGAAATAATAAAACATTAATGTTCTACTCTCTCTCTGTTACTGGGATGAAGAGTTTAAACTGTGACTCAATACTGTTACAAAATCAAGATAGATAAATAAGGCTGGGCTTCTTCCTGAGACCTGGTGGGGACATCTGGAAAGGGAACTTTACAAAACTTCCTGAGCCCTTCATTATGGTTTTTTGTATTACAGCAGATGCTGATCCAAACAGAAGAGAACACCATTTGTATTGTCCAGATAGCAATGTATATATTTTCTGCCTTTTAGCTATTAAGGCAGGAAAACTGATACCATTCCTCGTATAAGAAAGAGCTAGCTAGTTTATAATTTTGAATGAAAAATAGTTGCTTGGGTAATGTAGGCAGAAATGCTGAGAAGGCAAAGTATGTTACTGCATTGTATTTATCAGGATAGCACAAATGACTTCTTGAGAAGCTGAGCTTACATCCTAACTCCTGGACACGGAATATCTGAGTTTCAGGGATGTTTTTCAGGTGCAAAAAGGGTTTCTTTACCAAGTAGGAAACTTTACAGACTAAAGCTGTGCTATATTACTAGCCATCTTCCTTTGAAGAGCTCCTTTTCACAGACACATGGTATGGAAATGTTGATAACTGCAAAAATTCCCATTTTCATTCCGACTAAGGAGCAATGCTTTTCCAATAAAAGCTGTCCCTCAGTGTCTCAAAAACACTGCCTATAGGGACATCTAGCTTAAACACAAGTAGTGGGAACCAATTGCTTCAGTGCATGTCTCTGTCTCAGAAAAGAAAAACCAGCTGTGTATGGTAATGAATGCTGTCTTGCTTCATCAAGTGTCATCCAGTCATGTGCAAACAGAAGAGAGAAAGAGGGCAGTGATTCAGGGCAGAAAATAAAATAAGAAGTAACAAGACCAATACACACTTAAGACAAACAAATAGACCAAATTAAGCAACCAGATGACAAGGAAATACTGTGCTAACTGTGCAGGGTTAAGATCCAGGGGAGAGGCTGCATTAATCTGCTTAAATGAAACAGCATGTATACTCATTCATATTAACTTCCTAAGAAACATATTGTAATAACATATTTGCATGAAACAGCTGATGATTTTTTAACTTGGATGTGATCCTTCCAATGACACATTATATGAACTACTGCTACTTTTAAAGAAAGGATCACCATCATCCTGGTAACATATTATTGAACAGAGCTTCCGCTATAACCTCATCTATTTCTTTATTGCCGTGGCTCATGGCAATAAGGTGAGTTGCTCCGTGCTTTGTAAGGAAGCGATGAGTAGATGGTGATGCTGTCAGGCCTGGCATAGGCCTGGCAGTACCAGGGTGTTTATCTATCCATCTGGGTGCTCCTCTGCCCAAACAGGAAATCTTCCCCTTATATTCCCTCTTCATCCTGACTGCAGAGGCATGTTGAACTTGTGTGGTGTGGCCAGACAAGATCAGTGTAATGTCCTGATCAGGCTGTAGCAAATGATTACTACCCAGTCAGTGCCCTGAACAGATCTGATTACATCAGCTGCATGTATTTTATCCCTTTTCCTGTTCTTGACCTTCCCTTTTTTCACCACACTTGTACCTTGCTTCCTCTCTCCATCTCCTCTCAAATAAACAACTTAGACCTAATTACTTTTCCCCAACTGGTCCCAGCTTTGCTATATCTGTACCCAAATTTGATATTTCTAGGTAATCTCAGCTTCATACATATCACTGATAGGGTTACTTAGGTATTGTTGCCCACAAAATGTCCCCAGTACTCCCTTTCAATTACCTGTGAAATTCAACCATTTCTCAAGTACCTCCTCCTTTACCTCCTGCAAGATCTAGCTGTCCTTCACAGTGCTATCTGATTTTTTTGTCGGCTTCTCACATTGTCATAGCCAACAATTTCTCATGTCATGTGCCATCATTTATCCATGTTTGGATCACTTAGCTCAACTTCAGGCCAGAGTCCAGTCCATGGCCTGCACATTCCTGCAGGTCCTGTCATGTTGGAAGTCCACACAGAATCTCACTGGCTTTTCTGAGCTTCAGAGTTTCTTCAATTCATTCTAAGCCCTGTGTACATTTTGAGACAACTGCAGCAACTATATCCAAACTAAGTATCTCAGGACTTTGTGCAGCAGATTTGCTCTTGGCCTCAGTGAAAGAAAGAACACCAAATCTGAAAGAAAGTTGTTACAGAATTTAGATACCAAGAGCAGAAGGCTGAAGGGGGAAATGGTTCAGTGGTAGAGGGCTGCATTAAACTTTTTGTGCTCCAACTTCCTTTAAGACCTTGAACAAACAATCACAGGTCATCTGCCTGTGAGATTCAGTGCAGGCTTGGCAGAAGGTTCCTTATACTGAGATCCATATACTCTATATCCATTCACGTGTGAAAACCACACACTCTGTATTTGGTTAGAGACATTTGATGGTGGATTGGTTTGTCTGGTCCCTCTCTTCCCCATCTGTTCCAATGGCCTGAGCAAGACTCTGGGCTCTGTCGTGGTGGGTGTGCTTGAAGCACAGGTACTTGCCAAAGCCTGGCACTCAGCCTGAGTACGAGACTGGGCGCAAATCTCAGACCTGCCTGCAAAGCCCGATGGACAGGCTGGGGTGCAGAGCTATGCTCGGCTGACAGTGCAGCACGGTTCAGCTCCCCGCCCCTATAAACAGGGATGATCTCATCCTTTAAACTTGTGAGAGTATGGAGATACAAATAAACTCACAGCTTTTAAGCTTCTTGATGGCTATGGTAATGGGAGCAAGGCAGGGACCACAGATGGAAAGTGCTAAATACAGCTTCCACAGAACGAAATTCTACAACTCTTCTTAAGTCTTGAAACATTCTGCATTTACTCTACAGCCTTCAATGATGTTGAAAAAAACCCTTTTCTTTTTCAAATAATCTAATATTTTCCACATCTCCAATTTTTTCAATGTATTGATATTTGTAAAATAACAGCAAAGAGTCCAAACAAGAGATGTCCACGCTCTCTTATTCTGAAGACAGCTATGAAATTGTGAAATATGCTCAAAGGTTGGAAAACCCCCCCCTTTTTGGTTGTTCAGGCAAGCTACAAACCTGGAAAACGCAAAGTATATTTTCAATGAAAGCAGTCTTCTACAGTCTTGCATGAAAATTTTAAACTGGTGGTATTCTGATAAAATTGCCCATGTTTAGTATGTGCGACCATGAGGAAAACATGGTAAAATTGATTTGCCATATTTTTAAAAGTGTGTTTATATTAAAAATCCCAAATACTCAGAAGTAAGTAAAATAGCTATTTTTCTGAAACTAATAAATAGCTTACCACACACAAGTGTAAACCCTTCCTTTTGAATGTTTGAAGTTCACAGAAAATCCTTAATTTATAGAACAAAAACTACCTGTACTCCACTTTTTATGAATTATGGTTTTACTTGACCTTGACTTGCCACTGCAGTCAAATACCTGCACATTTCCAACTGTGTGACAACCACTGAATGGGGCATGTAATTTATCTGCCTTGATGGCTTCTTTTCAAGGAGCAGATAATACTATTATCTTTGAAAAACTGAAAAGAAGAAATTTTTACTTTTATTTTCATAAGTCATGTTCTTCACTTAAATCTGTGTTTATTTTAAATTTCTTTTTCCTCCCCTCTAATTTCAACAGAATGCCTATAGGCGGCCCAGAAAAAAACTTGCCGAATTTATTACATAGTTTCCTTTAACAGCAAAGAGGAAGATCTTATGACCACCAGGTCTTCTCTAACAGTACTCTGTTCCTCTCATTATAATACATGTAATTCTTGTACTGTATTCATTCCAAAATGATTTCCATCTTTGGAGAAATAATTCAATAGAGTAAGAGAATAATTTTGGTTCATGAGATATCTGGAGATCATTAAATCAGACGTCTTTGTAGCTCTTCTCTGCACTTCTTCCTGGTTTTCTGCTTCTGAATGTGGACCAAAAGCACTGTGTAAGCTTTGTTACTCCTTTGAAGAACCTCATACAAACTCAATTTTATGGTCCTAACACACTGAAAATCAGAGTCATCCTGTGGCTGAATACTACATTGCTGATTTTTTTCCTCCTTGATCCAACCCAACGATTTGCAGTAACAGGGAGAATTCCTGTATGCATGATCTTAAACTTAAATTATTGCATTTCACCCTAGTTCTTTTAATTCAGTCATTAAGTCCATCAGGTTTTTCTAACATGTCTTGAACCTTTCTTGAATGAATAGTTTCAGAAAATAACTGGAAATAGAGAAAAACTGTATTTTTTGTAGGTAATGATAATTCAAAGCATAGAGAATGAGGGTTAAAGGCATGTAGCAATTCCTGCTGCTGAATGGGACCAAGTTTGGAAGCATTTGGTTATTCCTGATAGGCAATCTCTTGAGCTCAATTTAAGACCTTGATCCTCAAGCCCTCATGACTTCACAAAGTCTTTCAGCAATAGCAGGAGGAAGCCTTTACTCATTACTGTACTTGGCCCTGAAACACAAATAACTTGTAAGCATGTGTTTGTAAGTGTATAAAAAAGAGATCAGAGAAATTGCCTCATACATATTTTAAAAAGTAAATGTCAAGATGGTGAGCTTAGATTTAATTTAGGACTTATCATTAGTGTTTTCTATGCATTTATTCATTTATGCAAGTTACAGCAAGAAAGATGAAAATATTTATGGAGTAAAAAACTGTTATGGTGTGAAATACTGCTGCATGAGATGTCTGTAGCATGTTAAGTTTCCCCAAACCCTTCCATCATCATTTATTGCCTAGTTTGCTTCTACATAATGATTATATATTTTAATTCATGGAAAGTACACATTTAGTGTCACTATTCAAATAAAGGACAAAGAGGACATGCCTCTCCACAGTTTTGCAGAAGGACAGGATCCATATATTTCAAAGCTGGGGAATACACCAAATTCACTGAATAAAGTGAGGAAAATCTTGTAAGGAAATTCTCTTTTTGCTGGTGTTACTGCAATAGGCTGGTGCAATTCCATTGATTTCCACGGAGTCTTGCTACGTTAAGCTAGAGAAAAACAGCAGGATTTTTTTTTCATTACAGTACAATTAGCTATTCCTGTGTTTCAGATAAGCATAACAGAGATGTGGGTGCTGAACTGTTCATCAATTTAGGATGCTATTTTGAAGAAGAAATTGTAAATCTGCAAGCACTAAGCCCAGAAACAATTACACATGATGCTAGCTGCTAAATACTGCCACAACCGAGAGTCTCACAAGAAGCCCTCTAATTTTCCCCACAGGAACATGAGCAAGGTGACAGTGTTGACCTGAGGTGCAATATTTTGTGTCCAGGTAGAGTGTCCCTGTCATGAGTTAGCGAGCATAGTCCCAGAAGTGATGTTCTTGCAAAGAGGTGCTTACAACTCCTCTATGACCTGACAGAACCTATCAGCTGGCTAGTTTGAATATGGACAATTTTTTAAGCCACCTAAAATTTTGACTGCCTCTGTGGTCCACATTTTAGAATGGACAAAGCCTGGGGGAGGACTGTCTCGTTTCCGGGGCTGGGACAGGTGGCTGCAGGGCCCCTACAGGGCCTGGCGGGCCGAGGCCAGCCATCCTGGAGCCAATGGGCCCTGTTCCACCCGCGGGATCCCCGCCCCCCCCCCCCCAGTCCTGCTATGCGCAGACAGAGCAGCCCGGCTCCCCCTCTCCAGTGCAGCTGAGATTCAGCTAAAGCTGCACCTCCGTCCAGCAAAAGATCATGTGACCAACAGCAATAAGCAAAATTCCAGCTGCAAGGCCCAGGTGAGATTAACCCTTTAGTGCTGTAAGTGCTGCAGACATTAAGTAAAGAAAGAAGAGCTGAAATCCTGAGGGAGGAGAAAGAGGAGATGCTTAAAGCTGAAATTCTGTTGTAAAGCTATGGTGGTGATGGACTATGATATATCAGAGTACCCATTGTAACTTCATGAAAGCACGGGGGGTGGAGCGTTCAACTTGTACTTGTGAGCAAAAGCACCTGTGCTGGAATAAGCAAATGCTGAAGCAGCTGTAATTTGATGAGAAGTTTGAGCAGGGAGAGATGGAAGCGATGAGGACTCTTGCTCCAATTGGAAGGAGAAAACCTTTGTTCCTAGAGATACTCCCAGAGACAGTCCTAAAGATGAAGATGATGAGGACCCTTGTCTCCCAGGAAAGGAGGAGAGCCTCTACTCTTAGAGATTAAATGCTCCCAGAGATGGGTGAAGAGAACTTTTGTTTCTGAACAGCTCAACCTTAAAATGGTACCCCAGTAGCTCCAGATTGGACTCTCAAAACCAACCCAGGCGGCTGCCTCCTTGTGATACTTGAAGCCATGAGAGAATTTCTTGTGGAGATGGTCTCCATAGCATGAGCAAGAGAAACTCCTCTTCCTAAATGAACTGAACAAGGCTATTACGGAATTGGTAAACAGACTGAACATCTCAGAGGTTGTCTTTTACATTGTCAGTGGCAGAAGGGAGGAAGGTGGGGGGAGTAGAAGTGTTCTGAAGGTGTGGTATGATTTTTTTTTTTCCCCTTCTTTTAGGTTTATTAATAAACTTCTTTATATTCTTTCAAGTTTTGTGCCTGCTTTGCTTTTGTCCTAATTCTTATATCACAGAAGGTAAACAGTAATGAGTAGGTTGGACCAAAGCACTACAGTCCCTGACAACAGGAATGAGGAGAGTCCCTCAGCAAAGGGACACCTTGTACACCCAGCCTGAGGTCAAATGGTATTTACAAATTTTTCTCCAAACAGGCCGTACTGAAGAATATCTTCAGGGGAAGATATATCTCCAGGGGAAATGATACTGCAGGAAAGGAACAGATTCAATATATATAAAGCAGAGATGTATGGTAAATTCTTTGAATTAAAAATGCTGGGTGGTTGGTCTCCATGACCCCTGGTACATTGTGTCATTTTTGCTTTCTACCAACTGCCTTGAATAAAGAGACCAGTGAGACAAACCTAGCAGTAAGACTGCAAAGGTACAGATGCACCTGGGAGTATTGCCCAGTTTAATGCACAGCCCAGATGTATCCTGGCTTCCAGCTGAATCTTGTGTGACCGTAATGCACTGAGTTCAACCATCTTTGCCCTGTGAAAGGATGCAAGGTGCACACTGCTGAGGAGTGTCTGAGTGTGCCCTGGAAGCAGCCTACACTGTTGGGTAGCCAATATAAACAAATGTACTTTGCATTTAGCACTGTCAGGTGTTGTTCAGTAAAATGTATTGAAAAAATTGGAAGCGTTTTTGGGTGCTCAGTAATGCAATGGGTTGTCTTTATATCAACTTTCAAAAAAATTTTTGAAATAAATCTGAAAATAAAAATGTTTAATTACGTTTTCAGTGAACATGGAAACCAAATGTGTGAAGCAGAAGGAGAGAAAAATAATTTCCATGAAAAATTTTTTGTTTCACTTTAAAGAATTATGCACTGAAAAGTACAGCTACAATTCTGTACCACATATACTTCAAATTGCAGTGTATTTACTGACCCATCTTTCCTTACGGGTATCAATCCGATTTCCTGTTAAGTATAAACAAATTAAGTATACATGTGCCTGCAATAAGAAGTGTTATTTTACTAAATATAACAGATTTGTAATGTTCACATTTTTATAAGTTTTGGATAAAGGCCAGATTTTTTTTTTTTTTAATATGAGAGTTCAAAACAACCCTTTGGAACTAGATGTAGTACTACAAAGAGAAAGTTCATGATGACTCACAGAATGTTCTTTCCTAAGGACCACTTTTCCATGGTGATGAATTTACAGACAAGGTTTAGAAACCTTCTGTGGTGGGACAATTTTAGCCCAGAAAAAGAAAAACACTTCTCCAGCTGCTCCAAGCAGCTTTATGGATGTTATTTATAATCTTTTTGCTTATACATGCATTTAAGCTGTTTTCAGGCTCTGTAACTTTTTTTTTTTTTTTTTTTTTTTTTTTTTGAGCCTTTTTGTTTGGAAATGCAGAGGTTACATCCATTTGTTTCTCATACCACGTGAGTTACTTGATAATCTGCCCAAACGGAGGACCCAGCCCCTCTGGAGAGCCCATGCTGCCAGCCCTCCCTGACACACTCAGCTCACAGGCCAGCAGCTCTTCAGATGACTGCTTGTAGCACTTCTATCAATGTTTTGTCAAAAGAATAGATAAGAGAGATAAGAATAAAGACAGAAAATATATGTGGAACAACATCTAGGACCCACATGTGAACAAACAAGTCACCTTATATGTCAGTAAAATTAACAGTACACTAATTGCCTGCAGGATCTGAATATGGGGAGGCATTTGTATATATCAGTAAATTTAAAAAAAGCATCCAAAAAGTGTTTGATGTGATCAACATAATTATCTTCTTCATTACTTATTTTAAATGCTGTGAACATCAGCACAACAACTATGTAGAAGTGCCTTTCCTTTGATAATCTCTATCTTGAACATAATGGATTTTGTTCAGTTATTTTTTAGGGAAGTGAAAAAGTTAGGGGGTTGTTGTTGTTGGGGTTTTCCCCCATTATTTTAAAAGCAAAGTGGCTTTATGTATTATCAGGGGCCTCTCAGACACACCCAGGTCAGCTGTATTTAGGAGCTGGGGTGTGAAAGACAACCAAACTCACTTTGTTGGACATGGAGCTCTCTTTCTAAAGGCTGTGGAAGACTCCCAATGCCTTTGCATTGGTCTAGCCCATCAGGATACTACATTTTATCCTTCTGCATTTTTATAGCCATAAATTTAGGTTCCAACCTGGCACAAGGTTTCTCAGGGGTAGACTACCCGTGCAGCACTGCAATCAGCAGGACTGACATTTGTGCTGGCCAATTACTTGTTAAGACAGGCGGCCATATATTTTATATTTTGCTATATTTAGATGGTCCAGGCTGTTTTGGTTTTTGGTGTCAAAAGTGAAAGCTTAAAAAATCTCAAACCACACAAAAATGATGAATAATGTGGTGGGAAAGAATTAGAGTGGAGGGTCCTCCTGCCCTGGCTCCCCAGAAAATGAAAGACGACCCAAGAGAGCTCTGCTCATGATGTGACTACAGCTGCTTCTTAGGGCAGTGCATTTCTTAAGTGGTATTTAGTCTTTTCTTGTGAGAGGCATTGTGTAGGCACATAAGACATCCTTAATCCCTAATGATGTTGTAATACATACATCACAGTTCTTGCACTCACTCAGCTACACATCTTGATAAAAAAGATGTCAGCATACTACATTTAAACAGGTTTATACTAGATGGCAAGTTTGTAGTCTCACTTAACAGCAAGGAATGGATGGGAAGGAAGACTGTAACACATCCACACATACAAACAAGATAGCTGTGCATAATATGATGGATCTGAATCTTTGAACTTAGTCTTGATATGCATATATGCAATCTGACTCTCCTTTGATCTGGATTTTCTAAAACAAATTCTTTACCTCTTGTTCCTCAAACCAGTCCTGAGTATCTTACAGAAAACTGACCTGCTATCCTATCATTGAAAAGTGATACCTATAGTGCCAAAGTAAACAAAAGCACACCAAATGCAGAATAACATTTGAAAAACAAAATCAAATGGAAGGCTTGGGGAGGGATATAAATATTTTAGTGGCAATGAAATTATTTATTCTCTGAAGACAGCTCCTGTAAGGCAGCTGCACCAGCCATTAACGCAATTATATTTTGCCATTTTTATAAGCTGCTTGAGAAATAACTTTTCTCCACTAGATTAAAGCTGTGTCAGTTGTCTACAAAATCACTTCTGACTGAAAGGAATACTAGAGATACATGTTGCATAAATCTGGAATTGAAAGCTTGGGATTTACTTCTTTATTGTGTTAATAGTTATTTGTGTGGGAGAACTTGGAATTCTACAGAAACTTCTGTGCCTCTTAGTTTGCTAATACCCTGACCTCAGAGGATGCCACAGTAAGAATTCTCTAAGCAAAAAAGTGGAAATTCTGCTTGTGGTTTAGAGAATAGTTCAGCTTAACTGCACCTATTGAGTTTGTCACAATTTCAACACAATTGAAAAGGAGGCCAATTCCACAGGTCTTCCCTGAGCAGTGCTGTAACCCTCCCACACCTTCTACCAGGGTGCTGTGAATAGACAGAGTGATTTTATTGTATTATGGCAGTCTGAAGACACATGGGAGATGATGTTTGTAGGCACACCAGAAAACATTGCCCTTTCTACCAACATGTGTTCATTAATAGACCAGCCACAAAATCAAATTCTGAACTGCTGAGAGGGAGCACTTTGTAAAAACAACAGCCTTAGGCAGGTGTCTTGGCAAAGCACATCATGAGTAGCTGTCTTCCAGCAGGTGCTTGTGATGCCATGATGATTTTTTGCCTTTTCTTTTATACCCCTGTTATACCTTTTTTACAACTTCTGTATTCTTAATGTTTTTTGCCTGCATTCTTAGACTTGTTTGTTCAGCTAGGAGACTCAACATTTTAGAAGCTTCGTAGGTGGGGGTTAATGTGCACCAGACCCCAAGGTCCTCTCCAGAACACATTCTGTAAACTAAGATAGAGCCATCCAGGGGAAGGCTCCTTGAGGAGGGGGGCTCATTCAAGCCTCTCATTGGGGAATTTTTGATAGATATGCTAATTAGTAAGACCTATAATGTTATACCCGATCTTTTGGGGGTGCATTGGTGTTGCAGGATCCCCACTGCAACAAATGGTTGGAGTGTGCATTTCGGTGCGTTTGACCTGGATGTGTGCACCTAAGGATGCTTAAAATAAATACCAAGTTAAAATCCCTTTTCCCCTTCTAAACGTATTTGACTCTTGATTTTAAGACCAGGAAAAGGCATCACTTGCATCACCTGTGTTACAGGCCCAGGTCCGTTCCATGTCATGCCAGGCCACCCGACCTGACACAGCTCATAGTGAGGGATGGGCATCTCAAGATTATCCAGACTGATAAAGACACAGATCACCTTCTAAAACTCCTCTCTTCATCACCTACACAGTGAAATATTTCCATAAGGACCAATGCAGTATAGAGCACAATGCAGTTAAGCTATTTTATATTATATATATATAGAATATATATTCTATTTTTTATTCTATTATTTATATTTTATATTAATATCTTCTATATATTAAGGCTCTCTGTTTTCTTGCCTTTTTCCTCTTTTTTTCCTCCTAAACTTGCTGTTCTCTGATGCCAGGGCTATGACTGCTTTGAGCACTTTATTTTGAGCTTTGTGCACTAATCTAACCACTGCACATTCTGACGCTTCCTGGAACCATCCGAGAATGACTTTTATTCCTGTTTCTCATTAGCAGAAGATAAATGTATATTTTTAAAATAAGGGTGACAAATAAGGATTAAAAGGCAATGTATAAATTAACAGGTCTTGGTGAGGTTATTTATGTAACTGAAGAGAGGTAAAATACTTCACCAAGGAATAAATGCAGTCCATATGTTATAGCCGTGTTGTGAGGCTGATATTTAACTTCAAGGTAATCTATGTTTACGACTGGAAGGAGAAAGATTTATATTAAATATTTAAATAATAAACTGTGTCTTAAAATACCTTTCAAAAGCACCTGGTGTTCTTTTCTTTTTTGTTGGTGTTAATACACATTGTTTTATTCAAGTCAATGGAGTTACACCTGCTTGCATAAACTGGTCATGAATTTTCCTATCTTCTGACATTTGGGATCTACAGATGTTGGGGCAAAATGTTCATTGCAGGATGTTTACTGCCCTCAAATCCAAAGACCATTATTGGTATTTGTTTAAAATATACCTACCTTGCATGGGCACACGGGAAAATAAATCATTCTGCAGTACAACCCTCGCAGCAACATTTTTTATCCGGATGGCTTTCATTTTATTTTGTTCTACTTAAAAATATCCTGATTGTAGGGTGAGTTGGTGTAGTACCCAACAAAGCTGCCAGCACCAAAATTCTCCCCATTATACCAGAAGGCTTACCCAGCTGGAGCACTTCACAATAAAAGTCTACACCTGAAACACATCTTGACAATGACAAAGGGGGTAAGTGAGAAATTACGTGACATTCTGAAAACTTTCCCATTCTGCATGGAGAGAAAAGGAAAACTTTCCTGGTGAGAACTAGATCTTCCTTAAGGTCCCTTCCAATGCAAACCACACAATTGTAAATCCAACAGAAAGACTCAGTAGCCCAGATTAGCATGGAGATAACACAGGCAGCATGTGAAGTCTCCTGTCTGGTCTTAATGGCAGAGTGAAGGGAGTCTACTGCATCACAGGAAAATCCCTAGTATAGTGTATTATAAGGATTCTTCTTTGTTTTCACTCTTCTGTTTTACTTAGAAACTTCTCTTCCTCTGTGGCAGAAAGGGGCTCTAGAACTGTGAATCAATCATACTAATGTGGTCTGCATGAAATGAGTTATGGTATTCTGACTTCTCATAAAAGAGGCTGTAGCAAGATCAGTGATGGTTAGCAACTATTAGGTTGTACTCTGACTGTTGGAATAATCCAAATTTGTAGCCCATTCCTAACAGATCCATATGGCTGTGCTTAACATGGGAATTATGTATGTTATGTAGTCTGTAAGTACAGGCATAAACTACTTGTAGTGAGTGCTACAATTAAAGCTGCTCAGGTCTGCCTGTTTGCTGGAAAAAAAACAAGTTCACTTTCAGACCTCATCATTCATACTTAGCTCATCTATCACATTTAGCATTTTGATTTTGTGAAAATGGTGGAAGTTAAGCTAGTCTTTTCTAACTCTTTACCAGCTGTACAGGAAAAGAAATTACATAGGTATGTAAGATCATCTGCTTTTAATTATTTTTTACAGGAGCAGAAAGAGAGTGTTAATAAATCTTACTAATATTGTAATTAGAGACAATATAAATATAAAATAAATACTAATTAAATATTTTTTTAGTAGTAGATTTCCAAACTTTTTAATACTACTCAACCGGGAAACAGCACAGTAAAAGTCAACAATGCATCCAAGTAGCAGATTTAAATATTCACACCAAAATGATGTCAAGTAGAAGCTTGGGTAAGGCAGTTCCAGCATAACAAGGAACCACTGAAGGATGTGAAAGAGAAAGGAGAAAACCAGTGCATTTTTTGTTTGCTTTTGTAAACAGAAAACTCTGAGGTAGCATGTTAGCTCAAGAAGTACAGTCTTGAACAGTGAGAAACACATAGTACAAATAAGTATTAAAAGAACAGCTGCATTATGGATCTAGCAAAGTGTCCAGTGGTGCTGTATGAAGGGCTGTACTGCAGGAGCCTCAGATATCTGCAGTAATCCCACCAGAGGCAGTTTCCTGCCTGCAGCAACTGTTTTGTTGTGATGCCTAGAGCAAGACACTTCCCTTTGCCTTCCCCTCTTGCCTCAAGCAATTTAAATTCCTTAAACACCTCTTGATGTGCTTCCAGAAAGCATATGCAATATAAAATTGCTTTGAGATTCTCTGAATGTTAGTATGGGTCAAAAGGTGGTTATCTTTATCAAAGCATTTTTATCAGAGCACTTCTAATTTGGAGCAGTCGTCTCGCCCCAAGTTAGCCAGACATACCTGTGGTAGGTGACAGCCAGCTGAATACTCGGTTGGACAGTGTCACCTGCACAAAGAAGAGCAGTGTGATGCTGAAACATTTTAAATTGCACTCACTGATTCTGTTCACTTTTTTTCAGTAAACAAAAACCCAAGGTAGTGTGGAGATTAACACAGTGTGGTGTGTAAGGGAATGTTAACCCCCTGCCCTCAAGCAAGAAGCTGCGACAGCTGTGCTTAGTTTACTACAAGGGAAGCTGCCATGAAGCTTGCAGACAAGCTGGTGTCTTCTCTTAAATCTTCAGCCCAGTCTCAGAAATCTCTTCAGGGCAGCTGGGACTTGCTCTACATTTCTTAGGCCCATTCAGGGTAATATGACTCCATTTATAGTAACTTCAAAAGTGAAAGCCTGGTATTAACCACTCTTGTTATTGGAGAATTTGTATTTCTTGTTATTGATATCTTAGTTTCCATAAAGGAGGGGTTCAAAAGACACCTTTGCAAATGAATTAAAGGAAGAAATGGATAGTGAGAGTTCCTGCTTTGCTATTTTTGTGTTGGGTGTGGTGTAAGCATAGCTAACGTGTGTGGGGCTGGTTCGTGGGGGATGCACAGCTGTCCCACAGCAGGAGCTGAGAAGGCAGAGAGCACCCAGCGAGATGGTGCCAAATGGGTGTCACAGCTCAGTCACAGCTGTGGGGTTGAGCTGACCACATGGTACCACCCAGGCCAAGGGTGACAGGGCCTTCACCCAAGTCCACTCAGATGGGTGCCTCAGGTACACACAGGTAAACATTTTGCTTCCCCTGATATGATTTTTTTACTGAAGGACAAATAGTGTTCTCTAAATATGACTCATTTCAGTCCTCAGCTAACAAAAGAAAAGGTGTCAGTGATCTGAATTGCTTCAGTAGTCAGTCAGCTGGTTCCTAATCTCCAAGGTCCGTGATTTGAAGTGATCCGGATATTTGCTGACACAACAGCCTTCAATACGGAAGTCCCAACATACAGATGTGTATGTTGTACAGGTGTAAGGCAATGCTTTAAAGAAACTACATTTGTTCTACAGTTACTATGTTGGGTCACAAAGCAAAGAAGTGGAAAAGTTTTGCTAGTTTAAATACATTCCTGGTACAGAGCAGGTAATTACTTCATTTTTAGGCAGTACAAATCTGATTACAATGTGAAAATATTCTTCTGAAAAAGGAGCCAATGGCTGAGTAAAGCTTTTTAAAATATACACAAGAATCTTGGATCGTTCTGGATGGAATTACTCCCTATTATACCCACAAATTACAAAACCAAGAGAACACAAATACAGTAGTTCCATATTCTCTTTCAAGACACTTCAGAGATCTCAGTATCTTTATCAATGATAAGTGATAGAGATTAGGAAGAATCCTTTGCTGCAGATATGCTGTTTAACAGCTGCAGTATTTCAGACACCTTATTCTTTAGATGCTAGTGTTGGGAGAAGGATAGAAGTTACATAAACATTTTAATTTATATCAGAAGTGCACTTCTGAACTGAACCTGCGTGTCCCTTCCTACACACATATGGTTCTTGCTATGACGCAGCCTCTGGGTTTGTGGCACACATTGGACCAGTCTGAGAGTGCATGAATTTGATTGAACATAAACTGAGGGATGCTCTTGGGATACACGCAATGTGCCCCAACCACAAATCAGCTTTTAGTCCATGAGATGAGATCAGCCAGTCCAAAGCCAAACCCAATCATATCCATATAATGTAGAGAAGATCTGGTCCTCAGCACCGGCTACCTGCTCACACAGAACCTGAAAGGGTGGTTATTTTGACTCAAAATGCCAAGACTTAAAAGTAGACCTCTGCTTAGATTTAAATTTAACCAAAACTACTTCAAATTTACCAAAGGTAGGGTAACTCCTGGAGGGCCATTTTTCCTACACAAGACCATGCATTTGAGAGGGTGGATGTATATTCTCCATCACTGCTTGTGGAAAACACTTTTTCCCCACTCAAATACATGTCATTAACACATGAGCTACAAGTCATCCTGTCTTCTGGTGAGAGAAATTTCACCCTCAAAATTTTGTCATAATTGAGATAAATTCTAATTTGTTGATAACTACTCATGAAATTTATTTATTCCCAGAGAAATAGTAAGAAGAAAGTTAATGTATTTAGCTTTCATAAAAAAAATTAAAATATATTTTAAATTCCCCTAATGGCTCTTTTTTTTTGCATCAGCACAAGCACGAAAAAACCTCACAGAAATTTCTATTCTGTCAAAGGTCAATTTAATCAAAAAACACCCCGAGTAACTTTTGTTTTTACCAGCTCTACTTGACACATGTTTTCTGCCTACAAGGGCACTACGTTATACAAGTGTCGATGTCTGAATGCTATCAAAGTCGGTACATATTTAAATGTGTAAAATAAGCTTTCTCAGTTCCACATTAGGCTCTTATGTGAAATATTACAGTTTTAAGCAAGTGTCAAAGAAACCAAAACACTCTTCTTCAAAACTTCTCCATAAAATATTTTAACGATCCAGTAATGCATGTACATAGCTTTCTAAAGGTCTTTTGCAAACCCATAAATCCCCTGTTCTTACAGATTTTAGAATCTCATGCCATCAACCAAACTTTTAAAATTAAGTGATGTAGAAATTTAACTACTAATTCTGATGTTTCTAACTTCTCTCCTCTCTTCAGTATTCATGTTTAGCTATTTTAGAGTAACATAAACATCAGCCTTAAATTAGGAAGCATTCTGTCTGAGCCAATAGTGATGGATTTTACTAAGTGATTTGATATATTTTAGGGGCTCTTCTTATGCTTTGAGGTTTGCATTTCACATTTATTTTGAAGGTCAGTTGCCAAGAGAATGAACTGTGTAACAAAGAAGCTATCAGGTAAGTTAACAGATGCCTAATTCCCTGGGTAGATGAGTATTTTGGGTGCTATTTGCCTACAGGAAGCCTGGTAATCTGCTGGAGTTTGATATAGCTGCCACAGCAGTAAGTGGCATCCTGGTGCTATGTTGGTACTGTTGTAAATGACCACACTATCACACATGACCAGATAAATACAGTATGATACAGAAATACACCAGATCCATGGCTGGTTTAGGGAGCAGAGCAGGGTGGCTGCTAGCTTGCCATTTGCTTTCACTTTGGATATGAAAGTGAAGAGGTTCCTGATTCTATAAGTCTCCTTAATGCTCACACTTAATGAGCAACACCTAAAAAGAAAACAAGGGAAGAAACAGAACTCTTTTATTTATGCTCTCTGATATCAGTGTCATAAGTGAAACTATTTTATTGATTTTCATATTAGTTTAACAGCATACTTAGTAATACCACACTACAATGGCTTTTTATATTAGAATATTTAAGATTGATAATCCATTCTGTGGCCCATTGCTGGTCTGAGGTTTGATGGCAGTAGCAATTTCTAAATAAGCCCTAAATTGGAAGAGAAGTGAGAGCACCATTGTCACAAGAACAGGGAGTGCAATGAAGAAGATGCAGGCAGTGAGGGGAAAGGCTGCTTAGCAGATATTTGCATGAAAGCACTTGACTGTCACTCAGCATAACACACTGGTGGAGTCAGTGGCACCTGTGACAAATAGCACACAGAGCCAGAGTGGGGCAACATCTGCAATCCTCTGGCCTGATACTTCTCTGCTTTCCCAGTCACTGCTGACTTTGAGTGTTCAAACAGTTTGTGCAGACTCTAAGAGAAGCTTAAGAAATTATGGATAAGGGAAAACAAAAGCATTAGTCCATTTTCCTGCTTTGAGTATATAGGTTCACAGTGGAAACTTGTTTTCCATGATATTTCAGTTATTTTTGATTGCATAGTCTGAGCAGGAAAAAAAAAAGTTAATGCTTAAGATCAGCATGAATATACCCGAATCCATAACTTCAGAAGTACGCTGTATACAGACTGAAGTGTCAGATGTAGGGGCAAGAGTACTAGAAACCAGAAATGGAATAGATCAAGAATAAACTACTTTATTTCCTCTATTTCCTATATCACTTAATTTGGAAACTACTGATACTCCTTTTAAGCAACTTTATGTTTTATTAGAGCTTAACATCCAGGAGATAATCAAGACTCTTTTTTCCCTAACAGCAGCTTCCTTCTACTTCTAAAAGCAGTAAGGTGCTTCTTTGCAGAACACCTTAAATCAAGATATACACAAATGTACATTCATTTACAATCTATGATGGCATACCCAGTTGATTCTAGATTCATTTTCGTAACTGACAAATACAGTTTACAACTGACTTCCTCTAGTAATAGATTTCTGATAATAGAGCCTCAGTTTAGTAAAGAAAGCAATTGAGAAGTTTCTGACCAGTCAATGGATGCATTAAGAGTCTTGTACAGATGGGAAATCTTTTAATTGCTCATTTTGAATATCTACAAGTGTAGAACTGTGGGTGACGCAGGAACACAATTCATGTAGTACTGTAAATGTGTCCCAGTTCCAATTAGAAATGCATATTTCGAGGCTTAGAAGTGCAAGGCCATAAGCCCTAAGCACGAGGACTGAGTATGAAGGTTTGTGTGCATGGAGATCCTCTGAAGAGAGAGAAGGGAGGGGAATAACCTAAATATTAAATGTTAAAGCTGCTGCAACCAGGAACACATGGCAGTCCAGACAGCCCATCGCCAGACAAAGCATGTGGCAAACTCAAAGGCCCAATTTAAAGCTGGCAATATAAAGTCTGTTTAAGCTGCCAAAGAACCAGATGTGTCATGCCTGGAAGAGTCTCTTGCCTTTGCTGACTCTTTGCTTATGGGTCCTGTGATTGATATCCCAAAGTACATCATAAAACATTCACAATTTTATGGGAGGTATCATGATCACCAGCATACCTAAAAGTTCCTTGGTTTTTTCCTTTATTTAAAAAACAAAACAAAACCAAAACAACAAAAGGTTGAAGTAATTTCTTGCCAATTTAAAACACACAAAAAAATGACCCTTTAAATAGTTCATCTTACTATTTCTAGTGTTTTGGACTTAGCTGGGCTCAAAATCTGTTACCAATATGATGTAATTTACGGAAAAATGTTTGTAAAATGGAGTACAGAGTGTCTTATTTCATTTAATAAACTCACTTTACGGCTAGATAATACAAATATTTGTGTTGAAATGTGGGGTGAGGTTGGGAAATTCTCATCACAGCATGAATTAAGATGAATTAACATGCATTACAGTTTCATTCAGTTTGGAGAATTTAGTAACTCCTGGAGAAAACATTTCATTTACTATCATCTGTTCAACACATGAACTTTCTTAGCCAATATTGCCCAGAATTATGCAGGTTCCTGAATCAATGTTTGTGTTTTTCCCCAGTATTCAATAGGTAAATAAAAAAATCAGAAAATCTGATGGCAGTGTTATTTATTTTATCTAAAGGAACAACCAAGCTATAAGCTTGAAAGAAAAGTGTGACTTGAAAAATATTCTTTAAGCAGAGAAATAATGCAGTAGGGTTTGGGAATCCCTTATGATACCAAGAAAAGAAATATAATCGACTTTTGGGAAGCTCTGCTAAACAAAAAAGGCAGAGCTGTTATTAGATGGTAAGGTTTTTACTTCCACAGAGATAGAAAAAGTTTAATGCCCTGAACTGAAATCTGTGAAAATGTCACTTATTTGCCTGGTAAACACTTTTTCCTCAAATTAAGGAGCATTCATGTTTGGCCAGATTCTGATTTCATTGTTGTAATGCCATCAAAACCTCCCCAGACTACCTTGGCTGCTCTCCCAAAACTCTTAACTGGCAAAGCAGTGATTCTGTGTTTTCAAAGTTCAAGGTGTGGCTACAACTGAGTCATGGCTCAGAATAGTCAATGAGTAGTCACTGAATATAACATGATGATTTTGGCTCTTCTACTGGAAGAAGGCAGGGTGGTGAAGGGGCTACTTGGAAAGACTCAGGGCACTGACAACACACAGCAAGTCCCATTAGTGCCACTCTCCATGCTAGAGCCCTGTGACATCTGTAGTAATAAGCAGATGTTTTATGCATTGTTAAAACAACTTACAATTGATTTCTTGAGACATGCCACTACATTTGTTTATTACTTGATTGTTGAAAAGCATTACCACACTGATTATTTGCTAAACATCAATCTGGAATCTAATTTGCTAAACTACAACAAACCACAAATGCAGAGATCTCCTTTAAGTATTGTGCCTTTGTCACTGAAATATCAAACTTGCCATTTGAGGTTTTACTGTTGGGGAAGATGAAACAGGAAAGCCTTGTAAATATGACTGCCTGACAAAAGATTTTGGGAATATGAAAACTACAGGCAACATCGAAATGAAAGCCACTTTTGAAATACCAAGTCTTAGTTACTGAACAACTGGAAAACAATGGTATGGCCACTGAAGTAATCCCCTCTTGATGGAACAATACCCTCTGCTTGCAAACAGGTCCAAGGGTCAGAGCAGATCCTACTAGCTCAGCAGAAGGGGTCCAAAGAGTAGTTTTTAGAAGTTAAGATGTAACACTCTATGGTAATATAAGAACTCTTATAGGCTGTATGTAAATGCTATAGGATTTGTATCTTGTATTAGATTGGTTAGTGACAATTAGAATATTCAGTACAGAAGATGATTTATTGTATTGTAACCAGGACTTCAGACATTCTCTCTTCCACTTCTACTCTTGCTCTTACTCTTGCTCTTACACTCTCTCTCTCACCCGTTCACTCTCTTGCTCTCTTGGGCCTGCTCAGAGCTGAGTCTGGCAGCTCTGAGCAGTGCCCCAATACCCACGCCCTTTACAATAAACCGACTGTGTCCCAAGACCTGCCTATAGAGATCTCTCGTCTCCATCCGTCACCGTCTACGTCCGGCCGTCCCGACTGGACCCCCAGAACCCCCGTAACCTACATTTTACGTCATTCATTTTGTTTAGACAATTCACTGCTGTGCTCTTAGAATAAACCACTCCATGCTGCAGAAGTTGGATTTATGAAACATGGTGTAAACATGTTCTGCCTAAGAGCAGGCAGACAGCGAATGCCTAAGGCATTCTGTAATTGTCCTGGGAACACAGTTTCTAAATCATCTCAGATTTATTGCTGTAATTTTCATCAGATACCTGATACAGTAAATGTTTCTAAAGGTTTTATAGTTTTTTATCTAAAAAAGACAGATTGTTTAGTCTACCTGACTGCATGACATCATGCTGTTCACACTTTCTGTATGAGAGACAGTTACCTTTTTGTGTGTTGCTTTGACTTACCAGCTTCGGAGGTATAATGGATAATGATGCACATATTTGTGTGAAGGTATAAAAATATACTCGTAACTTCTAGTGAAAAGGGACATTGCTATCAAATTCACTCAGGATGTGTTACATTGGACTGAAATGACCAGGGTAGATGTCTCTCAGAGCTGGTGTTTATGACCTCTTGCTTACTCCTCTTTTTTGATTCCTATTTCCAACTCCCACACAGATAAAACTACTAAACCCAAGCAAATACACCAAAAAAATCCAAGGGAATCCAGGAGAACAGGATACCAAGTTCAGAGGGTGTCAGAGTCTTGCACTCAGGTATCAATTATTTCTCAGCATTGCTCACATCTACTCAACATATTACAAAACAGACCTTTGTCTGTTGATACTTGTTGAAAATTTCCTAAGTATGATATAAGATCTCTCTTGATAAAATAACTCACAAAAATTAATGAAATGCTGAAGAGAGCTGCTAGCTCCTTAAACAAATCATCCCATCAGCATTTCTTGCCTTCTGTCTAACTGAAACCAAATCCCTAAATTGGAAACATTCATAATAATAAAAACTTGTTGAGCTTATTTTCACCTGGATAAGATGGCTATTTATCATACTGTCTGGGCCCACTGTCCAAAAGACCTGTTTCAGAGCTGAAACTGCTATTGCCTGATTATACTGCAGTCACACAACAAAGATCTGGAATTATGTGCTGAGCCAGCGGGTAGTAAAATGCCTCAGTCCCTACCCAGAATGGCTCTGCAGGCTGTTTATGAGGAGACACGAGGACAATGAAGTAGAAGGGGGTGAGAACTGAGAGGCAGGTATGAGGAAAAGGGGCAGGTTTTTACACAGCAGGCTGTAATCTCAGCTTAGCACCTGCACAGCCAGCAAAAGGAAAGGTTCTTTGAAAAAGACAACCAAGAAACTATGTACATAGGCCTTCTGTGAGAGAACTTTTGATGCCAAATGCTATTTCCATCAGGGAGCTGCTGCTTGCCAAGATATATCCCCCAAGCAGCATTTTCTCCAAAATCTCCTGCTGCTGCTGTAGCACCCAGTGTTTTTATGAAACAGCTTCTAACGTACTTACTCCCATCTAAAGGTGAAATGCTGAGCTAGGGAAGGTTGGTTGGTCTATTTGATTTTGCTGAGTTTTTGGCAGGTAAATAGGATGTAACTCAATTTGTCTGAAATGGTCTCGAAGCGTGAGATGAAATTTCAGATGAAAAAATACGTAATGTTTGTATTTTTTTATGCTATCTTGAATGCACAAATTATGAAACCTGTGATCAATATTGAACCTCAGCTTTGCTCTACATTTTCTCCTAGAAAAGGACAGTTGTTTTGATATGCCTGAAGGAATGTGATTTATCAAAAGTGCAAACAAAAGGGGTTTTTTTTTAATTAGCAGCAATAGTACATGCCCACTACATACTAAATTCAGAACCCAGATACAGAGTTGTGTTTATTTTTTATTTTATTTTTAAAAATCCAGCTAATATCACATTCTCTGCTTTTATACACTTACAATTTAAATTATATTTTTTACATTATACACCGGGATAAATTCATAAGGTGAATTCATTACCATTTGCAATTATTGCAGTCTATAAGGCTGCAATGGGCAAAATACGTGCATTTTGAGCTACACTTGATATGCTATGTCAATTAATACCACACAAATGTAGAGCTTTACAAAACCACTAAATTGTTGGCTCCACATTTCTGCAGCTTCTTTCTTATTATACTCTTTTTGTGACCAGCTATCATTACATCAAGTTTCATGGAAAATGGAGTTGGCATGCTCCATGACTAAGAACAAGCTGCCAAAACTTATATTACGCAAGAAGCAGCACGATATATGAGGTGATACTTTGCCTTTATACTGGAATTTTGTTTTTTTCCATCTCAAATGAAAAATATATCCTTTTGTTGATCTTTCATTTTTGCTTTTGTAGAATAGAGAGGAGTGACCTAAGCCATACATCAGGACAATGTGTGGCCAAAAGAGCCAAAAGAGCTTGGCTGCCAAGCTCAACCAAGAGGCACCATTTCCTTCAGTTAATCCTTAACATAACATAAGACAACTCTTACTTCTCTCTTCATAAACTGTAACTTAAAACTCTCCATTCCTTGTTTCACATGAGTAATTATTAAGCTTAAAACAACAAAATCCCACACGCAATGGGGACACAAGTTCTGAATGCAGTGAAGAGTGTTTGGTGCTCCTGTTTTATGAGCAAGACGCCACTGCTGAAAGCAAGCATCTGCGTGTTCCTCGCAGACAACAGATTCCAGCCTTGCTCTGAGATTACTTCATTGTATGGCATCTGGTGTTTTATAGCCATGCAGTTTAGAAATAAATAGTCTCTCTGCAATTTTATAACTTTAAAAATACTACCTTAAATTCACCCATTTATTTATTCTTGTAAGAAGCAAGGTTCTTCATGCAACAACTAATTTAAAAATTCCTCCTTTGTTTGCTTGAAGTTTGTGTTGTTTTTTTCCTCCTGAAAAAAAAGTAATGTTTTCCAGTGAGCCAGGGGGACTTTTATTGCTACATACACCCTAACAATTTTTCCATTGGGTGCTGTAAAACTGGTCCTCCCAGTAAGATCCCTGAATTTCTCTTCTGCATAAAGACTTTTTCTGTTTGTTCTAATTATTTTATGTTTTAACAGAATTATTATTTTGCATTTTTACTGGCCAGCTATTAGCTACTCCATTAAGACTGCATTTCATTAGCTCTAACAAGATAACTTAAATCTGGTAGATCCATCACCTGTGGAATAAACATTTAAAATGTATGTCTCTTCCCTCAGTTAATGTCACTTCACAGTAAATACACCTGAATATTAGAAACCTCTTTCCTCAGATCTAGTTTTCACAGATCTGCCCCTTTAACCACCCAGGACAAGGCTTTTCCTCTCCTGTCTGCTTCTTTTTTCCCAGTATAACTGCAGGCTGCACTGGCATGACTTGCTGCAGGCTCTGCGACCAAATGCCTTCTAATTCAAAGACCACCCCGAGTGCAGTTGCCACACACAAAAGCTCACATGTATTTTTTCAGTAGAGATAATGGTTGCTGGATTAAAGGCAAACAATGCAGAAAGATCAGCTTTCACAGAGCACAGTGTGCATCCCTTATTCTCTACTATACTGTACCCTAAAATGTTTCATGGCACTGTCTCACTGTCTGCAAATTGGTAGGACTGATCTCATCTGACGAGGTAAAATCTGTGGGTTTTGCCCTCACTCTTACAGTTTCATTCAGCAGAAGCAAAAGATCAGATTTTCCTGGTCCATGGAGCCCTTCACTCACCATTCCTCCCTGGATTTTTCATAGGATTTGGAGAGGTTGCCCCTCATAAAAAAAGACATAAGCTTTAACTCATCCTGAGCACTACTCCATACTGACTCCTTAACATGTAGGACAATGACTTGACTCCACTTTTCCATAATCTCCCAGAGGCTTAAGCTAACTAATCTTTCTATGGCTCTATACTGTTTTCTCATGTTTCTGGGTGATACATGCTAATCATTACAAATTGTCCTGCACCTTGCAGGGGCAGCCTGTGCTGACTACCAGACTTTTGAGGTGCCTTTTTTTCCACCACTCATGATATAGTAAAAAGCCACCAGTTATCTTATGAAGAAGAGGTGACAGCTGCAAGGAAGAGGGATGAACATAGGAAAAATAACACTCTGGAGGGTTGCATGCCACCCACTAGCTAAGGACTAAGAATAGGAGGAGTGGATGCTAGCAGGGGCACTGATGGTCCTGTAGTCTCCAGGTGTGTTACACCTGTTAATTTGCTTCTGGACTGCAAAGGCACGATTTTTTGGCAGGTGAGGCTAGACGTAAGGCCTTGAAAGATATACCTACTTCATGTGACAAAAAACATATGCTGTAGACAGGAGGAAAGGCTGAAGCCCCTGAGTCCTCCCTCACCCAGTTTGAACCTGAAATACCCACATTTCTGTCTCTGTGTTGGCCTAGAAGCACCTGGCAAGAGTAGATCAGCATCTTTGTCATGCATCTGTCTGACAGAGGTTGATAAAAAAATTTCTTCACTGAGAGGGTGGTCAAGCATTGGAACAGGCTGTCCAGGGAAGTGGTTGAGTCACCATTCTAAACCATTCCTGAGGGTCTTTAAAAGACATATGGATCTGATGCTTAGGAACATGGTTCAGTAGTGGACTCTGCAGTGTTAGGTTACCAGCTGGACTCAGTGACCTTCAAGGTCTTTTATAAAACAAATAATTCTATGGTTCTGTGATTCTATGACCAGATGATGTTCCTTTGCCTGGGGCCTCTGAGATATGATACACCAAATGTGCTCAGACACTGCACAGCCCATGGCAAGAAGGCAGGGTTCCTCACAAGACCTGTCTGGACACAGGAGCCCTCCCTTCCTGTGTTTCCCGCTCCTCGCAGCTGCTTTGGAGGGAGAACCACCACTCTCTCTCAGGACAACTTAGTGGTGAAAAGAAAAACCCTTGCAGTAGTGATCAAAACCTGCATAATTAGATATTTCACTGCAATTAATATTTTAGGCTAGGCCTCAGAAAATACATCAGTAATTATTTTTATGCTGCTGGATAGTGAATACAAAAGATTTTACCCTTTAAACACAAATGCTATGATTTCCTCTGAAGCCTTTTTATTGGCCATATCAAAACATGACTACATGTTTGACTATTTCAAAACTAAGAGAGATGCTTCTGGTAAAAGCAAAATAAAAAAACCTCAGCTAAACACACTGAAGGTGAAACTATTGGATTTTTCATGAAGAAAAGCAAATTACTTAGATTTTATGTTCGATTAATCATCTCCATTTACATTTTTTACCATTGTTGCTACCACAGGCAGATGGACCAGGGATCCAGCTTGTTGATAAGGGAGCAGGGTAAGGACACACTGCGCTGTCTTTGTGCTGCTGGGTATGTTTACACTGTGTGTTGCTGGCAAGGACACAAGCCCACTCTACAGAGAGGTCTGACTTACAAGCCCAGACTTGGCATTGTGCTTGCACGGTGACTCCTGTTATTTGGTGTAAATTTTGGGCAGCGTGTGTTTTTGGCTGCCTGTGCTACACAGTTCAAGTGAACCCAAGGTTTATTTCCCTGAAAATATGAAACTGTGCTGTGACAAAAAATACAGAGCTCTTAATAAAACATCCTTAATTAAATGTCTTCCCTGATTTCTTGACATGTAATAGCTATTGTTTGCCTAACACAAACCTACTTAATAAATAGAGGCTATTTTTTCTGTAGGCCCTATCACATCAGTCTTGTTCATTATGTAAAGGACTTACAGCTTCTTCAGACATTAAGCATAATGAAGTTCCTTTGCTTCAAAAACCCACAGGATGATGGTTAGTATTGAGGTTAAAGTTTTCTTTGGTTTTTCACTTTCAGGAAAGTACTTATTTGAAAATAAGCATCCTACTATTCTCTCTTTGAGTCTGAGACATTCATTTGTGATCGTTCCATTGGCATAGGTCTGGAGAGGAATCTGGCAGTCAGGACTGATCAAGAAGCCAAATTCTGCTGAGGTAAACCCATGGTGTGCTCCTTGGAATACACATCTGGAATCAACTGGTTTCAGATAACCATCCCCAGTGCACAGGGAGACTAACAGGCTGAAGGTACACAGGCAGGTACCAAAAAACCAGCCACTCCTGCCCCTTCCCTGTGCCAACACAAACACAGAGCCTCTGCAGCAGCCAGATCACAACCTGATAAGCTGTCAATTAGTCCCAGGAGAAAAAAAGAATGAGTAAGTTGGGTTTTTTTCACTCTCTGTGTTCCTGGAATTGTCTTTCTGTAGGCAGAGAAGTGCCAGTCCCTGAGCGGAGGCTGCACATCTGGAAGAGCAGAAGCACAACTGACTGCCCTGGCAGCAGGTGGCCACTAGTGTGGGTTTGTAGGGTTTGGCTGTATGACTGCACTGCAGCCTCGGGGTGGCATCTGGTGGTAATCTTGGCAGGAGTACGGTGGAATTAATCAAGATTTTTTCATCAGGCCTGCTAAAGTAATTCAGAATAGTTTGGGTTAGAAGGAACCTTTAAAGCCATCTACTTCAATGCCTCCAGAGGGACATCTTTCACTAGTTCAGGTTGGCCAGAGAGATGGTAGATGATCCATCCCTGGAAACCTTCTAGGTCAGGTTGGATGGAGCTCTGGGCAACCAGACCTGTTCCAGTACACTGTTCCAGGGTTTCAATATTCTCACTGTAGAAGATTTCTTTTATCTATCTAGCCTAAATCAACCCTCTTTTAGTTTAAAACCATTACCCATTGTCCTATTGCTACAGGCCCTGCTAAATAGTTTGTCCCCATCTTTCTTATAAGCTCTCTACAAGTACTGAGAGGTGGCAATGAGGTCTCCCTGGAGTCTTCTCTTCTCCAGGCTGAACAACCCCAACTCTCACAGCCTTTCCTCGCAGGAGAGGTGCTCCAGTCCTCTGACCATATTCGTGACCCTCCTCTGGACTTGCTCCAAGGTCCATGTCCTTCTTATGTGAGGGTCCCTAGAGCAGGATGCACTGGAGCACTCCAGCTGGGGTCTCATGAGAGTGGAGCAGATGGGCAGAATCACCTCCCTCGACCTACTGGCCATACTTCTGTCGGTGCAGTCCAGGATATGATTGGCTTTCTGGGCTGTGAACACCCAGAATTTAGTTTTAATCTCAGCTAAAAAGAGCTTCTTTTTTTATCCCTGAGTCAACCATGAGGTGTATCACTACTGTTCTGAAGATATTTGAAATACGGTATGATAAAGAAACAGTAAATTTTTCTTAGAATAATTTTACTATAATAAACCCCCTAAAAACTCATTTTCAAGGTCCTGCTGTGGTAGTCTCCCCTGTGTCACAGCCTTAACTGAGGTGCAGACCGTAAAGAAAAACTGTTTTGATTTGATAAGGTACTTCTGTTTTTTTCCATGGCTGTATTTAAGCAATCTAGAGCATCTTCTCTTTAGAAAATGCTGTTCTGTGTATTGTTTTGTCTGGTAACTTTATGGTGTGGATTCTCTTTAAATAAATACACTGTAAGTCTCATTGTTTCCCAGAGGAAGAGGAGGCTCAGCAGAGCATTGTCCTCCAGAGCATTCAGCCTGCACAGGCAGACACAGAAGGAAAGGGTTCATGCTCCCTGTCCACTGCTGGATTCCAGCTCCCATCCCATCCTCCTCATCTGGCAAGTTCAAGATGCAAAATAATAGAAAAAATGGAATTTATTGTCCCCATCCATTTGTTGGTCTGAGTATATTTTCAGTTCAGAGTACTGTGGTTTATCTACCCTTAGGTGCCTTGCAGTTTTGGAGCTTTCTTTGCAGATATCTTCCTGAAAATCACAGTCTATTTAAAGTCTGATTCTGATCTGATATACTGAGGTGCAAATTAGTAGCACCCTTGAAATTCATGCACATTTTGCTGTAACACCAACATCAAATCAGAACCATAACTTCGTACCCACATGTACAGTCATGTAAATGAAGCCTTTAAATCGGAATCAAAATTAACTGGAAAAAAATTAGAATTTGGCTTGTCTCCAGAATTTTGCTGACTGTGGATTTGTTCCTGCAAATCTGAGACCAGCAAAAGTCCTGTTTTAACCACAGTAGAGTTTTCAGAGAGAGGTTTAATGTGTAACTGTAATTATTAGTTCTCATTTTCCAACTAAACCTGCTTACCGTAAATAGAACAGAGAGTATGGGTTTCACTTGTTTTCTGCTTGAAAAACAATGCTGATAACATAAAGATGTAAGCTAGGAGGACAGAGGACAGTAAAAATGCTGTTTATTTAAAATTATTTTCTATTTTTATTTTGTATTGAGAAAAATTCTTTTAATCTCTTGCCTGAGAGCAAAACAAATCATACTGCCTGAGCAGTAGAAGTACTGACTGCTGACCTACACTGCTGTTCTCAGTTTTGAGAGCTATATGCATGCTCACAGCAGGTTTTGCTTGCAGGAGAACTGAAGAGATGCCCAATATATGATCAATATAACTGCTTATTTCTTGACTTCCTCCTGACCATTATGCACACAGTGCCCTCTTAAATACTATGTTCTACCACAGAAGAGGGAGTACAGTTTCTGTTATGTATTCAGAAGTAAAATTAAGGAGAAAACATAAATGAAGAGCCATGCTGCAAGACAGAGATGACAGAGTTTACCTCCAGGAGATAGTGAGAGATGATTGATGGTGTCCATTCACCTTCAACTGGATACAACAATAAACGTTTCCTACAGTGTTTTGACCATGTAAGGCCATTTCAGACATATGAATGACATTTTTACAGATACTAGAATTTCAGGAGATGAGACTTTGGGATCCTGTTTATTGTGCAGTGTGGGATACAGTGCTGTACAGTGTATGAAACTAAGGGTTCCCTGTAAAATATTAGCAGTGTATTCAGAAAAGCAGATTTTTAGCCTCTCTTTTTCAAATTTGCTCCTTTCAGAACTGTGAGATTCTTTCTAAACTAAAAGTAGGTTATGCTGTCTTTTATATGAATTGCTCACATATTTTAGATTTCTTTTTTCTTTAGTGAAAAGAATCAATATGTACGTAATTTATACAGTGTCTGTCCCCTGTTAAGTGTTTGTTAAGCCCTGTACAAAACATTCAGATTTGAGAACTTCATTTTAAGAAGCCTATGAATGACTCTGGCAGTGTGAACTCACAGCAGCAGCATATGGTGAACACAGTGTAGAAGTGGGAGCTTTGGAATTCACTGCAACTACTACCAGAAGCTCTGGGAAAAGCTGTATTTCTTTGCCTGCTTAATTTCATGAGACAGTGAAGCTGGCATATTCAAAGTGGATGTTTTAGACTGAGGGTCCAGGCAGATTTTATTTGTGAATTTCTTATTTTTAAAAGTGTCTTTTTCTAAGTACATCTTAGATGTATCCTGGGTTTTTTTGCATACATAATTGTTGGATTCAACCCTGAACATGAATTTTCTTTAATAATAGACTACATTCCCATTTGTAACATACACACTTTAAAACGAGGAAAGTGTAAGTGTTTACTGGAATTGCTTTTACACTTCCAAAAGAATCATTCTTACTGAAAGGCCATAGATTGCATAAAAGCTAGGAAATCTAGGACAGGTTCAGAGCTCCTAAGCAGGGGTGCAAGCTTTGCCCATGTCTTGATTTTTTGTATCTTCCCTTACTTCCCATGCTTTTCCCCCCATCTTTTCCACCTGCAGAGGTCAGAAGCCACAACACCAGGCAATGGTGTCCCAGTCTGGATAAGTGTATGGGTACCAGGCTCACATGGTGACCTGAATCTGCAGTTCCAACACAGCCATAATAAACTGGGACCCTCCTTGCCTGGCATGCACTTCACCTAGGTAGTGTGGATGTGTACTGTTGTTCCAATTATTTTAAAAAAGAAAGTAAAAGAGGGAAAGGAAGAGCAACTGAAACACTTTGTATTTCTCATTTATTATGAGGAGGGCAGAGAAGCTTTAAAAGGGAAATTTATGATGCTTGGGCATAGAGGAGAAAAATAACCAAAACTCGGCAGTACTTTTTTTTCCTGATGGAGAACATAAATGTTATTGTACAGGTGGAGTATCAGGTAATGAGAAAACACATAATTAGAGATGTGGTGTTGGGACAATAATAGGTAAGTGGTCCCAGAGCTGTTGTGGATTTCACTGATCTGTGCTGCTTTTAGGAATCAGTGGTGATTTGACTACATAATTATTGGTCATCTGAAAAAAAGAATACTCAGAATGGTTTTTGCTATAGAGCTCACAGCTTTTCACTTCTGAGAAGCTCCCTGACACCATCCAGAGAAGCACTAAGTTTGGTTTTCATCTGAATTAATATGATTACCTTCCATCTCATGCTGGTGGTGTGCTTTCCAAACGCTTTTTTTGCCAGTGTTCATGACATTTTTAACTTTGACTTGGGGATGGAGAGCTGAGCAGCAGGGAGAAAGAAATTTTTTTACACTGCAGAGCTTTTAGTCCCTGATCAAAGCATTTGGAAAAAATCTGCAAAGGGAATAGCACAGGAGGAGTTCCTTTCCACTTCTCAATTCCCTCAGCAACTCATTTTCATCACACTCCCATGTGTTTTTTCCATGAGACAGAACAATTGCCAGCCATTGTGTGTAAGGTACTGTGAGATCAGAGGTACTTAGTTATGGTATGTAGGGGTATTAATGGGCATTAAAATACCTGAAAATTGCTGAACGTTCTCAGATTTGATATCTGTCCTTATCTCCATGAACAGTTGGTTTATGCAATTTGCCAGATGTCATATCCCAGTAGCTACAGCACATTATATCTTGGATTACAGAACATCTCTTTACTGTTCTGTTTCCTTGCTATCCACCTCCACATGACTCCCAGTTTATTTTATGCGGTTGTTACACAGTATCATGGCCTTCATCTGACCAAGAGAAATGACAATTATCTGCAGTACTGCAACTCATTGAGGAATAACATTTTGGAGGACTTATCATCTTGATCCAATATTTAAAAAGACTTCAAATCTTGCAACAAATACCTTAGAGAAAAACTGGACAAGTTATTTCAGCCTTTGCCTGCACTTGGTCATCAACATGTGAGAGAAGAGGTGAGATGAGGAACACTTCTGAGAAGGCTTTGGAAGAACAAAAAGTAGGGGAGAAATCAGAGGCAACATGCTGAGCCACCATTTACAGGTGGAGGTAGATGAACTGAAGTAAAAGATCACAGTAGTGATTTTTAAAGAATAAATGAGAGAGATTTTCTATTCTAAGAAAACTTGACCTGCTAATGGGAAGTCATCTCCTTCATAGGATTCCCAAGAGTAGGAAGATTGCTGCATTTGGTAAAAAATCCTCACAAAACTCCGTCTGCTCCAGCACCCTATTCTGTAAAGCTATCAAAAGGTTCCTACTAGATTCATTTTATGTCTCCTGCTTCCTGTAACTGGAAGAAACAGTGAACAACTCATCTTTATCTACTGGGTCCATGTGGCTCTAAGTTTGAAGACATCTCTTAGAGCCTAAATTGTTTCTACTGGACACTGAAGAGTTCTAGTCCACTTGGTTATTTCAGGAACTTCAACTATTCCCATGCATTTGGTTATCACTGTTCCCCTGTTTGAATTTCTGGCAATGGCCTCCTGAAAAATCCTCTTAAAAATTCCACATCTACTCTGTCCGAACCCTGATGTGTGTGTGTGCATCTCCCACTTATCCACTTCCCCTGGAACCTTTGGACAGAACATACAAATGCAGGAAGGAAAAATGTATGTGTCAGTATAATTTTGAATTTGCTGTCGGGTGGCCAATTAGCAGTGTCTTCTAGACAGCTCCTCTTGAGTTCCTTCAGGCACAAGAACACAGAGGCAGGTTGAACTTCTGAGTATTGTGTGAGGCAGAAGGCAAATATAACTGTCCCTCAGTCTTTCCAAGAGCTCTGTGGGCATGAATGCTTCTTCTTCTTTGCTGAGACTCCCCAAATACTTGCTGAGTTCCCAAAGGTATCTGGAACACATTTACCTAAAGATGTGCCCATATGGCATACCTGGCCTGCTTGACATAGTTTGGAGAAACATGTGCAGTACCAGGAAATTGTCTTAGGTCTGAGTCCTCAACTAAAGAGTTACAATTGCATGTACCTATTAGTGCTGACGTAAGTTTATGAGAAATGTTTCCATTACTTTTTTTGGTTCTTTTTTCCTCTCATTCTTTTGCCCTAATTATACTTATGCCTTTTCCCTTTATGGTACAGCTTCTGACACAATAGAAATTACTAAGATTCACAGATGTTTCTCAGCACAAAAAGAAGTCAGTTTGTTGGGGCACCCCTTCTAATGGTGAACATTAGCAAAATATTCACCTCCTAATTGGCTTTCTCAAAAGAAACCCATCAAAATTTTTTCCCCTTGAGTGACAGCCAGGTTCAGTAGTAATGGCAGTACTTGTTCAACTGTTTCTAATCAATGGCACACACAGAAGAAATTAAATGATCCCGCTCAGGACACTGGGATGATGACAGACAGACAAGATATATTCATAATCCTGTAGAAACCTTCATCCCATTTCAAAATAACTTTCCATCATCTTTTATTGACAAAATTAATGCCAGGACGGTAGAAATGGAAAATATTAGTAGAGTGGGGAAAATATTAGTAGAGTGGGAAAAATATTAGCTTGTTTTTCCAGTTTGTGTTACACATGTGGTACACATTCTGGTTTCTGTTTCAAATATGACCACATTTTCAGCAAGGCTTGTAAATGTATCTTGGCCCCCTACTACAATTGCCTATTGACCAGGAGTTTTTATAATTAACTCTAGCTTTTTTTTTTTTTTTTTTGAGCAGTGATTTTCTTGCCCAACTTCTGGAAGCTGCTGAGAAGTCTCATTTTTTTGAACTAGAGTCTATGCAAAAGCTTCAAAACCAGGGATCAACAAAGGAGAGTTTGGGCAGGTCTTTCACATATCACCTTGGGAATATGAGATTCTGAAACAAGAAAATAATTTTTAAAACTTTGAACAAAATTGTTGAGTTGCATAAATGAGCAGAGGTACAATATTTGAATTTTTATGCATATTATTCTATTTGAACCAACTTGATTATAGTTGACGATGTCACTTAAACCTAGAGGATAGTAAAATGTGTATTTTGACATTTTACACATCAATTAGTAGATAACTCATGTAATTAATATTCAGAAAAAGTTAGGCACCAGCACTGTCAATGTGTTATTCATCTCAATGTCACCTGGAAACAAATTGAATGCTATCTTGAATTTTAAAAAATTCAAGACCCTGGAGACCATGCCTGTGCTATGGACTTCAGACAGAGAGAACAGTGCTGTGGCACAAAACTTACAGTGGGACCCTGGCTTTAAAGAACAGTTTAGTTTTATGTCCTGCTGCTTTCTGGCACTGTAAGGAGGACTCTTGACTGTGGTGGCCTGTTTGATTTCGCAGTGCAGACAGATACTGGGACCTGAGGAACTGAACAGAGATGGTGAAACAGCTGTCAAGTGTTTAACTACTTTCTGTCACTAATAGTGACCCAGGGGTAAATGGCTTCATATCACATTACCAAATCCTTGAAGCTTAGGGAATGTTTTTTTTTAACTTCATTTTAGTAGGGGAATTTCTATGCCTGGCTTGGCTACTCCAACAAAATGAAAAGAATAATACAGCTCTTACTTCCACAGAGAGGGATGCTTATCCTGACGAATTTGCTGATCACTTCGAAAGAATTTTATACTGTACATTGACACACGCCACTGGCTTCTAATGCTCCTATATTTGACTGCCTTTTCATTTGCATCATAAACCTATTATGTTAAATACTTACTAAAAACAAAGTTTTTAAACCGGGCAAAGAACATACACTTTGGAGGCAAGTTCACATTTTACTACTACTTAGTTCAATCTTTCCCTCTCTAACACAAATTTGAACTCCCGCTGAAAAAAAGAAAAAGTCTAGTTTGAAATACACGTGAAAGTTTTAGTCTTCACTTGCTTACAGTAGAGTTCCCCTATTACTTGAACTTCTTATGCATTCCCTAATAAGACTGCACGCTGTTCAACGGCTGAAAAACGATTTTAAGTTCCAGTACAATTGTATCCTAAAGGAAAATACAAACCTTCATTCATTTCAGAGCACGGTGGAGCCTCGAAACCTATTATTTCCCCCCTGTATAATCGCAATTTCCTTTTTCACAAGGACACTCAAACTTTTTTTTCTTTTCCCCCAATGTAGCATCCTACCTTTGGCTAACAGAGACTAGCAGCACCTCTTTCAAGAACTACATGCTATAACTGCCAGCAAACAAGCCCACGACCAGGTCGGCGGCGGGAGGGATGCCCGAACATGCAGACACCAGCCGGTTCTGGCCAGCGGAGCGGAGGGAGCACGGCCGCGGTGCTGCGCCCCGGGCGGAGCGGGGCGGCGGGCGGACTTACCCGGCGTAGCGGCCGCGGTGGCCGCGGAGCGGTAGCGCAGCCTGGAGGCAGAGCAGACAAAGGGGCAGGAGCCTGCGGAGCGGCATCGTGCGGGGCCGCGCCGTCACCGCCGGCACCGTCACCGTCGGCACCGCCACCCCCGGCACCGCCACCGCCGCCGCGCCCGCCCCAGGTGGCGGCTGGTGCCGCGCACACAAAGCCGGCGCCGGGGCCGCAGCCGGGAGGAGCGGGGCTCTCGGAGGTGTCGCTGGTCGCCAGCGGCGAGGGCAGAAAGTCGGGGTAGGACGCCCGTCGGCCGCAGCCCCGCCGCGCCTGGGCACGGGGATGGGGACGGGACGGGGACGGGACTGGGCGGGGAGGAGCCCGCCCGCCCGCCGGGGAGGGCCGGGGGTGCGGGGAGTGCGCGGCCCCGCCGCCGCCCTGCCCCGGGGGGAGCCCGGGGGCCGGCAAGGGCCGGGCGGGGGAGAGCAGGCCCCCGCGGGCACGGCGGCTCCGTCGGGGCTGGCGGGACGAGGGCTGCGGCGGGGTGGGCTTCGGCTGCAGGTGCGGCGAGGCAGCCGGCCAAGGGCCGCTTAATGCGCAGTCAGTGGCATCGGGGGATTATCGATGAGGTTTCCCAGGCTGGGCAAGAGGTGAGGCTGATGAGAGGGCAGAGACACACTTCCATGAAACAAAGAGTGGTAGAACGTCCACTAGGAACCATAAAGGGAGGAGAACGTGGGATTTCAAGCTACCGGTGAGGTCAAAAATCTTGGGTCTGAGCAGTGAGAATGGAAGAGACACTGATACGATAGAGTGAATTAAAAGCCAAGCATGATTTTAAAACTGGACTTTTGCTATCTCTTCCGCACTGGTGAGGATGAAAGATCCATGTAAAGATAAGTCATTGGTGCACTGAGAATAACAAGGAAAATGGGAAGAATTTTGCTGCAAATAATTGTAGTTTATAGAAAGCACATGGAGTACCTGTTAAAGAGAATGTAGGTAAAAATGTAATGTCAATATGGAATAAATGGTAGCCCCTTTGATATATTTATGTTGAATTTACTAAAAAGGAGCAAAAATTGTTTCAAACCCAACTGATTCTCAGCCTCTCTGACAGCAAAATGAACGAGTGGGCTGTAGAAAAATAAAACCAGCTGACATTTGAACGTGTGAGAACTACTGTAAATCCCTGTTAATGTTTCAGAAACACAGGGAGCCTTTTGAAAAAGGACTGTATTAAACCACACACACTTTGTATTCTCTGGCTGAAAGGCAAACAAGCATTTTCCTTTGCCTCTTTTTCATACTGGCACCAAATCTGACACTAGTTGTATGATAGAGTCTGGAGGTGGAAAAGGCTTTGTCCAAGGCAGGATTATTCTCTTCTGTCTGGTTATTGGTGTTCTCACCCTTGAGCTTCCCATCCCCCCATAACATGCCCTGCTTAAAATCTTAAATTTATTTCTGGTGAGAATATGCAGAGGTGAATGTGTGTGTGTGTGTGTGTGTGTGCTTAAATGCTGTACATCTCTTGTTGGAAACACTTTCCATTAACTACAGGCAAGCCTCCAAATCTGTTCTGTGAATCTTCAGTCTTATAATAAATGCAACTTCAACTTTACAAACACCTATTTAATAAAAGCTCTACTCTCTGTTCAGAAGTGACTTCAAAGGTAAAGTTGAGTAAGTGACTTTTGAAGGGGGTGAGTATGATATTAAAGCAAAGCCCACTGCTTTATTACACATTTACTTTTCTTACTGTTATTCTTGCGACACCTGAAGTGCATTGGGTAATACACTAATTTATTTAAATATTTTTAAAATGTAGTTTGGCTATTATACGAAAGTATTAGCTTTCCAGATGAAAACCCGCCTCTATTTGAGTTAGTAAGAACTTTACTTTTGGCATCTCTTTGTAGAATAATTTAGCTGTTATTCTAAAAATTTTGCTTTCAAGAGGAAAACTTGGCTTCATTTGAGTTAGGGAGGATGTAATTATGGGGGGCTTCTGTGGCTCTAGGTTTCAGTCTTAAATCCTGCCTTCCTGCAACATTCCTTGAAAGTAAAATGCAAGAAGGTATGAGATAGAAAGGAAACTCATGCACCAAAACTAAATAGTGAAGGAAAGTAACAAAATAGGGAATCAATACTCAAAAAAAAGGTGTCACTACCTTTGTTAATAGGTACTACTTCAGGCAGTTTAAAATACATTTTAAATATAATTTTAAAGTACACTTTTAAAGCTATGGGGAAGCTGGAGAAGGAAACAGCTCAAAAGTACCAAAAAGAGCTTTGACGAGGTAGGGATAGTGAGGCGGATACAGGTCCATTGATGCCTCCTTGATCCATCAGTTTAAATTTTACTATGTTGCAGGGCATACTGGAGGGAGGGCTGGAACTCTGTCATGCTGGCAGCTAGGAAAGTATTAAAACACTGTAGTTGAGCCTGGAAGTTACACGTGGCAAGTCTACTTTCTCGACAAGAAGGGGCTATCTAACTTGCACCCAGCCAAACAAAGGATTTGAGACAAAGAAGATCAGAGCTTCTATTCCCTCTCTTCTTGGAACAGAAAAGAGAAATTGCCAGGAGCAAGGACTGCTTGGTAGTAATAACAGCTTTGGATGGAACAGAAGAGAGCAAACTGAGATACAGTTTCCCTCTTAATGAATCAAGTTGTGGGATTTTTCACAGCGTCCTACACTTTACAAGGAGCGCATACTGCCAAAACAGAGGCAATTCTACACGGCGTGGAAAGAGGAAAGGCTTCATTAAAGTGAGTGGGCAGGCAGCCTACATCTGGTACCTGGACTTTAGAACATGCCACTTATTGGGAAGAGCAGAAAAAAGGGCATTAGCTTCTTATGAGCATATTTTATAGCTTTGAGTTTGCCCAACTCTGACCTTCATGAGAAGGTTGCATGGCTTGAATGAACAATCCTTGCTGCACATTTGTTAGAGACAAAGCAGTTCAGAAACAGGAGCTTAAAAAGGGTTTGCATTTCCTAGTTTAAATCATACCCATTAATGATAAATTAGACTAAGCGTGTTCATGCTGGCATTTTCTCTGCTGTAACTCATTAAAAAAGATTGAAGTTGATTGAGTGTAATGTTCTTTTCAAGATCTGGTCTCTATTTCTTTTAACTCCCACAGAGACCTTGTCAGATGAAGGAAAGTGAAAGTAGCCCTGCTGGTTATGTTCTAGGTTAGGTTTGTGGTCTAAAAGAATGAATGTGATATAATCCATGCATGAGTGCCATGGCTAGTTAGCCTTAACTAACCACTCTGTGTAGTCAGAAATGTTACTGTAGCAACAGAGATCTGATAACCTGAGAATTGCCCACTCTTAGGGCTTGGTTATTCAGGTTGTGCTGGGATTTGCACTATCAGAGACAGGCTGCTGTTGGTACCTGAGACAGTTTCCTTACAATGAACCAGGGCTTGACATTGCCTTGGAGGGTATTCAAATGTAATTTTCTTACTAAAACGAAGTACAAGTATCTTTAGAAGGAAGGAGTTTTGCAATTTAGAATTTGACATTCTGTCTTCAACTTACTTTGGGATGCTGCATTACCATAACTGAAAAATTTTATCTGAATTTGTGTCAATGGCACTGAACTTTCATTAAACGGTTAAATGAAGTGGAAGAATGGAACAATTGCACTTAGAGAATTTCTGTCTTCTGCTCTTATTCTGTTATTCTGCAGGAGGACAGGAATACAGGTTAAATATTCTTTTCTGTTTTGTAGAATCAAGGGACATTTAAATATGGGTATGCTTTAGAAGCAGCTAAAGAAAAATAGATGTATAATAGACAATTCATCAACAGATCAACCCTCCATAGAAGCCTTTAGGAATCATACTGATAGATAACATCAGAACACAGTATTACAAACCTGATGAGTCCATTCCTTAGAATAGTTTTAGTCTTGGAAAGACTTGTATACTTTTGTTCATAGGTGTCTTTATACGTACAGAGTTCTTAGAATTAACCATAGGAGAAAAAAAGTCTTTAAAGGCTTTGCTGCAGGCACCATTGTGAAGAAAGGTTTGTTCTGTCTTGAGATTCTGCATTAAGACACATGTGGCAACTTGGTTTCAGACTTTTGGCTGAGTGTTCTGAAAAAAAAGCATTGCTCATGACAAATAAGAGGTGTATATAACTGGATAAACAAATTGCATTGAATACAGACTTTGTCTCAGATGTCTCTATCCCTGCTAACACACATAAAAATATTCCCTATATCTGAACCTCCATGATAATTTTTTTTGAGTGAAAATACAGCCTTTTATTAGGCAAGAGTTTCCCCTATCTTTTCTGTTCTGCTGAAAAATTCATGGTGGGGAAATACGAGGATGGCAATTAAAAAATTTCTTGCATCTCCTACACAAATCATGTGTATTTACTTTCTGTACAAATGATTTGTGTGTAGTAATACACTGCACTTGTATTTCACATTTCTCCATCCTTCTCTGAATTTCTGTACTTTATAGTGGTTAAAGATCTCAGACTTCTTCTAACTTCATGTAACCAGTATTTTGGAGTTGTTTTGCAGGTGGACATACTAAGATATGTGGAGGCTGAATAATTTGTCCCAAGAGTTAAGAGCAAGTCTGTAGCAACTTTAAGTCTAGCATTTGGATTTCATGAGTATAACCACTCAAACATATGGAATTTGTGAATTTGTATTAGATTGTACTTCTAATTTGAAAGGCAAACATTTTAGTTCCCAGAGTCTCAAACTTGTCTGAGGGTACTTGGGCTTAGATACAGTCTTGCTTCTTTTGCTCCAAGGGTAGTGACAAATCCCAATGAAAGATTTTATGCCATAAAATCAAAGAATCATAGAATCATTGAGGTTGGAAAAGACCTCTAAGATCAGTAAGTCCAACCATTAACTTAGCACTGCCAACTGCATTGTATGTTCAGTATCTAGTTCTAAAACACATTGTTTGCAATCACTGGAGACCCAGTTACAATGTTGAGAAGAAAGGAAAATTATAACAATGTTATTTTGAAACACCGCTAGAAATCTTCTGAATCAGCACTGCTCTATAGCTGCTACTGCCCACAAAAGATGGCAGGTGCCCAGTATTTATTTATATCAATTGGCATTTGCCATACATACATGTGTGAAAATATTGAGAAGGAAAAGGTACTTCTGAAAGAGTACATTCAGTACAATGGTGTTCTGTGTGACTCCCCAGACAACTCCTGGCTGCAGACATTCTGCAGTGAACTATTATTATATCTTCTGGGAGGAAAGGGAACATTACGTAGAATATCGTACTGGAGGTAGGTGAAGCAGAAACTACGGAGTTGTTAATTTATCTGTCAGCTGCACTGGTATGAGAAGTGTCTTTCCTCCTCCTCTCTTTCTCACCCTTAACATTGCCTCATAATTATCAGGTCATTTTACCATCTGTGCCTGAAGTGATATTTTGATGGTCCTCCTTCAAATTCAGATGCCTCAATAGCCTGCAACTATATAATTAGGTAGCATGTGCTTCAGAGCTTTATGCAACTTGAATGCTGAAAAATGCTGAAAAGACTGGAAAATATGAATGGTGAAAAGTACTGGTATTACAGAATTCTGTCAATCCTGAAACATTAAAAAGCCAAGGAATAAAGTCTAGATCTGGTGAAATATGTCAGAGGAGGAAAACAAGGAGAACCCCGCAAGCATATTTAATGCAAACATCCTTGGGTCTTACAAGCAGGCAGCACTATGGCGAGATCACACCACCTATTGTCAACAACTCCTAAAAAAAGTGGATGCATGTGAGCTGGGCTATGAGAGGGAACTGTTTCAGTTGGGAAATGGAGAACTGCCAGATCCCCAAGGGCGCTGCTGGGCCTGCCTGCATCTGCCCAGGGCTCCCCAGCCCTGCCCACAGCCCAGGGCCCCAGGTCAGACCCTGCCCCAGTGATGCCACAGCAGAACTGGTCCCCAGCTCCCCACAGCCCTGCCTGGCCATGGGCCCCAACAAGCCAGGCCCACATCCTGGGGCTGGGGCTGCCCTGGGACACCCTAATACTCCCAGCTCACAGGGAGCTGCCTTTTTCTGCTCCCTGACATGTCTGTTCATCCTCTCCAGCTGGGTGGCTGACCCAGTGAAGGCACACATAGCGTGGCAGCTCAAACCAGAGGCAAGTGGCTACAAAGCCAGAAGAGGGAGGGTGGCAGGAGCTTGCAGGTACCTGAAGTTGAATTGTAGCTATAAATATGGAAATATAATGCCAAAAAATAATCTGAACTCAACCCCCCTTTTTGTGATTAACACCCTACTTGAATTTTACAGCCACTGAGTTATTTTTGACCAATATTCTACTAATTTAACAAGAGGTGACTTTACAAAATTTGATTCAGGAAAGAACTTCATAACGAGAATTTCATAATTTCATCATCTGCTGGAAGTTGTGGGATCCATATATTTTCACTGAAAGGTCATCTCTTACAATCTTCTGTTGGGGAGTCCTTCCTTTAAATGTGATCCTTTGAACTTACTCATTTAATGAAAAAATTTTAAAGAACAACCTGTAAAACTGTTTATGAAGAGAAAATATGGAAAATAGTTTGTTTAAAGAAAGAAAAATTTGCTGAAGATGTCCATTAATGTTTTCATCCAGGGCTCGTCAAGTATTTTTTTCACCTCACATCCGTGTTGGTAATGCTGTTTCACAGAGCATGACAGTGCAGGAAGGACACGTGATACAGTTAAAGAACATTTTAGATTACAATTTAGCTTTTTCTCTTTGTCGTTGGTAGGCAGAGTGATCTGAATGTGGTGTCTAAGCTAGTCCTTGCAGTACATGATCTGAATGCAGTATCTCTTTTCCTTCATTAGAACAAGTACTAGTGTTTTATAACTCAGGTAGCATGTAGTCTTCACTTGTTGCTCTCTTAAATGTGGTGATTTCAGGCATGACAGCAGTGGCTGAGACACAGATGTGCAATTTTTCCACTTCGTATTTCCTTGGATTGATTGAAATTCCCCTCATAAGCAAATGAACCCGTCACCCCCGGCCAATGCAAAAATATACTTCTCTTGATAGGCTGTTCCACTGTTGGAGAAACAAAAAACCTCAACCTGGAAGCAATATATTAGGAAAAAAAAAAGGTTTTGAGCTGCTGTGTTACTGTCCAAAGAGGTAAGCACATGAAAACACAGAACAGGAGCAGACAAGCAGAGTAGAAAATACCCCTTAGGAGCCTGTTAAACTGTTTTTCTTTCCTGAGTAGTCAGTCAGCAGATGTCAACTTGTTAACCAAGTGATTACTTTCTCTGTTGTTTCTTAACACTATTAAAAGTGTTTCACATACCCAATCTCTGTGTGACTGTAGAAGTGGGATAATCCTTTGTGGTAACATTTAGCTCAGGTATATGTGCAGCTGAAGTATAGTAGGTAAGTTCTCCAGGTAAAAAAACTCAATTCAAGTCCCTTATCAGCTCAATTATTCTATTCTCAGTTCAACCATCTTGCTAAACTTTAAATAATTGTTTGTTTGTTTGTTTGTTTGTTTGCTTTTCCAGCCCAGATTGTGTCCTGCTTTCCTGCCCACAACTTGTGCCTGATACACCAGACAACCAATGAACATTTTTGAATCTGGACTCCATAGAGTGAAAACTCTCCTTATTCTAAGACATTGAAAAAAGAGCTGTGGGACCTTTTTCCTGGAAATGAATTACAGTTTTCTGCCTTCTATTAGTGCAAAACTTAGTAGTGAAGATCCATATGAAATGTCAAGGATAGTTTTTCCAAGTAACATCTTCATTAACATGGAAGTATTTTGGTGTAATACCATTTTGCATTCTGTCACGCAGCTATCACTGGATATAAACAAGTGACTGCATCTGGGAATATTGTTGTTTCAAAGAAAATATAAAATTATTATGCAATACTTCAGTCAAATTTTGTCAGATTGGTTGATATATCTGATAGAATTAGACCATCCATGCACCATGGAAACTGTTTCCATAGCAAAAAATCTCTTAGCTCAGAGACTGTTCGCCTGGATTAAATCCAAGGATTTAAACTGATAATCCAGAGCTTTCTCTAACAGCTAGAAAGGTCAATACTTATGAGGAAATTGCCACACAGCTCTCTGAAGGTTGTACCATCCCACTGCTGGAATATATTCTTACCCTCAAGAACAAGAGAAGTGTCATGATGTTTCCTTTCATTTCACATATCTTTGATGTTCCAAATGCCAACAGGTGGTTTAGAGGCAGTGGCACATCCTGCCAGTATTTTCAGCTACCTGCCAGAAATACAGATAATTGATGTCATAACAGAGTCTTCCTCTGTAATGCCTCAAAAAACCCCAGTTACTCTACTGCAGAGAAACTACTTTTTGAGCCATCTAGTGAGGGTAGAGAGAGTAAAAAGCATAAAACAATAAGGTCTTTCACAATAGACACACCATTACCTGTTTGAAAGCTGATTAAGAAAGAATCATGGGGTCTTGAATTTGTGGATCGGCATATTAATACAGCACAGGAAGGACACTGATTAGGATTTGTTAAGGGCCAAATGAAAAATATATGTTATTTCCTAAATATCTCTCTAATAAACAAAAATAAAAACTGTATTGAATTGAATAACCTTTGAGAATAATTTATTTTATGGCCTGAAGACATCATTCAATGATTACTATTTTCCAGGAAATAGGACAGTACTGCCTAAAAGTTCATCCTGGTTCAGTAGCGAAACAGTGCAGTGATTAAAAAGGAAAAAGCAATATGTAACAAGAAAAAAAGAGAAATATATACCAGTGGATACACACATTCTACACTTTACAAATTCTGAGTTATAAGAGGATTTAAAGGCATCAGGAAGAAATTCATGACTGACAAGCCTAAGAACAAAGGGGCTTAAATACATTGAGTAGAGTGTAAATCCTCGCTGTGGCAAAGAGGCACTGCTTGATGGTTAAATTATTAATAATGCAGAATTAACATAAGTGTTCAATAGCAAAATTTGTTCTGTATTTGTAAAGAAGCAAGAATCAACATTATAATCTAATACTTTAAGAGAACTGGGAATCATCTGAGAAGTGATCAAGGAAGATCATGAGCAATTTCTAATAAGGGATAAAGAAAATATTAATCATCATTGCCAGAGAGCTGTATCCTGTATCCTTTCATGATTTTAGATAAATAATGGATCTCTGAAAAGTTTATGGAAAAGTCAAATACTGTTCCATATTATGTATTACAGAGACAGAGTAGCTGATCCAGGTAAGGTTGTTGGTCTGAAGTCCCAGGGAAGACAGAGGAGTGGCTTACGCAGGGTGCAGTTAGAAGAAAAATCTGAGGATTGGAGTGGAAGTAATGTTAGTCAATATGAATGGTGAAAAAAGGTACATAAAAAGATTTAAATCAAATATATTTGACACTTGTTCACAAACATAAGCTACCCCTCTGGGAGCTGGGTTTATTGCCATGTGGGTGCAGTATATTCCAACTTTTTAGAAGTACAATACACGATTTCATATTGCTCAATGTTCTGAATAGCACAAATCAAGAATAGCTGTATGCCATACAAATAAAGTGCAAATTCACAGATTAAGAGACAAGTTAACAGGTGAACAAAGGAAATGGGGGTTAATAGGAAATTGTAATTAATGGGAACCATCTAAGCAAGGCTCCATAGAGATATGTTACAAATCTGATCTACTAAATTGAACCAGTGCAAAAAGCACAGGAACAGTGAATTAGAATAATTTGAGTGGTTTAAATTCAATATGATACCTGTAAATGGATAATTTATAACATCTAAGAAAAGTATTCTCTATTTGCTAGGATCCATAATAAATGTGGAAGGGACCATCAGCTGAAGTGGTTTAGTAGGAGACTGGGACTAGTCCTGTTCCCATTACCAGAGGCTGCTTGAACTCCCAATCAGAGAATCAGGTGTTGAAACTGATCTTAGAGATCATCTAGTCCCAACCACTCGTGCCATGTGCAGGGACACCTCCCAGTAGACCAAGTTGCTCAAGGCCTTATCCAACCTGACTTTGAAGACCACCAGGGTTTGGGTATCCACCACCTTCCTGGGCAATCAGTTCCAGTGTAACCACCCTCACAGTAAAAAATTTCTTCCTAATATCTAACTTAAATTTCTGCCTTTCAATTTGCACTCATTGCTCCCTGTCCTATCACTACAATTCCTGATGAAAAGTCCCTCTCCAGCTTCCCTGTACACCCTCTTCAGATACTGGAAGCTTAAAATTATCACCCATTGCATATAAAATATCAATATGAAAGAAAAATTACTAGATGACAAAAGATGCCAGAATCTTTTCTTCCTAGTATTTACTATGTTGTTGGAAGGCAGTGGCTAGAACCTGAGGCCCAGAATCTGAGGGATTTAAGTTTTTGACTTGCTGCTAGCCTGATGATGATCCTGCACAGATTGCACCATTTTCCTCAGCTTAAGTTTCCCCAACTAGAAAAGAGATATAATGATACTCACCATTTTCAAAGAGCAATTAATGAATAATGAAAAGTGCCAGCTAGTCTGGCACTGTATTACATTACTGGCTCTGTATCATTGTAACCACAGCCCTGTGTGATGGATGTAGCTGGTAACTGCTCTAAAATATAATTCTGATAAAGAAACAGACCAAGAAAACACTAGCTAAATGTAAAAGTGAGACTCAACCAGCTTCTAACCACACCTGGAAGAACTTCATTGGGGTTAGAAATTTGTAGAATCAGTTCCACCTGATTTTTTTAACCCTTTGTGAACTCCATTTAATTACTGAGATTTTATGTGTGTGTTTGAACAGTCATTCTCAGAGAAATATTTTAGCTTTAAAAACTTAAAAATCTATTCTGCTTTATTTCAGAAACATCTCGATATCTCTCAATTTGATTTGATCACCTTATAAACAAAATGTCAGGCATTTGTTTTATAAGCCGATTTATTAAGAAGGCTACTCTGACCCGCTGAAACAATTTCCTTCAATCTCCTGCCATCTAGCGTCAGAAGTAACACATTTGCACTTCCTACAGCGGATGTGAGCTCTGGCAACTTTAAATTGTACATTCCAAAAACTACAAAATATCTCGGAGTCATTTTTTGTCAGTGTTTAGCATGCTAGCACGATAAAAATACGTGTATGTTTATATACACATATATTTGCATATACGACAAAAAATCTTTTCTCTATTTATTGATTCCAAATTATGCACTAAACCCATGCTTTCAGTCTTTGGGATCTGTTTGTCATTGAAACAAGATGCAGGTTTGTGCCTGAGGAAAGCATAGTTTAAGAAAATCCTATATGGCCAATAAAGTAAGCATGCATATTTTTGTTTGTATTTTGGAGGTTAATATGAAATACATTAACCAGTGCTCAGTTAAATGTATTTTGCCAGCTTCTTCACTGATTTGGTGGTGTCTTGCGACATTCTGTTGTTGCAGCAGCTTGGATGAAGGTTTTGGACAACCACATCAGCTCCTAGCAGACTGACTTCCTCACTGAAAGACTGGCCTGCCAGAAAGAAAGGGAGGCAGGCAGGAAATTCCTGAGGCACTTCACTGTGGCCAGTGCTTCCTTTAATGTGAAGTGCATCCTGTTAGAATTTCCCATCCCTCATTGTATTCAGTCACTCTAATTGCCCATTAGTTCTCAGGTCTTCTAGTAATCTATGACTACATCTCTCTCTTTCTCTTTTTCCTCACTCTTTGCAGTGACTGAATCCTTTGCAGATTCCTTTCAAGTTCCTCTCTCTTTTATCCTAGCTGGCTTTCTAATTGCCTCCTGAACTCTCACCTCCAGGTGATTACATTCCATGCAACATAGCAGTTTCTTATTTCTTTTATTTCTTAAACAATTAGCTGGATGCTTTTTATGTTAGCATTTAATATAACAGTGTAACATACTGACATTAATTAATATGAATACAATTTAATATAATAGGCTTTAAACACATTGTTAAGTGCAGATATTTTTTCAGGTATGCACCCACACCTTACTTGGCATTATAAATGAAACCAGAGAAGATACCTGAGATTAGGAAAAAGATTTGTCAGTGTACCCAAGAACACTGGTAAAATTGCTCAAACTACCCTTTGATCTTAGCAAATAAAGGTTAGCACTTACTGCTTTCAAAATGCCGTATCTCAGTGTCCAATGTCTCAGTGATAAATGGCAATTCAGCTGTCTTACTCCTTTTCTTGGAGAGGAGGGGTTTTTTGTTCCATTTAAGGCTCCATCTAGATCTATTAATGTCTGTTCAAGGAAGTTACTAACTGGGAGTGTGTGTGTGGGGTGTTCAACATAAGACTTTGTAATGGGGAGCAATTTGGAGAAAACAATGTAGGAATGATAATGTTTTCCACTCTTTTCCTCACCCAGCCTTCTTTATTTTAACATTTGTTGATACAGTTGCTAGTGTAATGGGTATTCCTTGTGTCTGGGACCATTTGTGCAAATGTAAGTACAGTAAAGCGAGTAAGATGGAACACTGATGAATTGTATAAGGAAATAGGTTATATTAAGAAACTTGTTGGGAAAAAAGTCATCCATGGAGCCATCTGAATTATCCCCATTATAATTGTGTGTAAAGTTATTGTCTTGTTACTATCTTGTTTTCAAACCTTGTGTTTTCAAAACTCCCTATTCTGACTGCCAGCTCTGGAAGTTAGATTTGAGCCAGAGTGTGACTATTACCTGAAACAGCTGATTTAAATTACTGGTAGTACTTCTATGCAGCACTAAAATCTCTGTAGTATGATCATTGTAGTAGTATCTGTGATAACATGTTCATACCCCTCAGTAAAGAAACTGATTAATGACATGAAGTTTGGCAGCAAAAAAAATAATGTCCTGAGTAAGAGCATACAGATCAATCCCCCTTCTCTTAAGAGTATTGCGTAGGATCATGAGAAAGGATTGGGAGGGATTGCAGGAGGTTCGTAACCCAACCTTCTGCTTAAAAGAGGCATACATATGAGGTGAGACCAGGGCTTTATTCAGCCACATCTTGAAAATCTTTAAGAACAGGTATTGTGCTTCCTCTCTGGGCAACCTCTTTCACTGTCACTGTTCCAACAGTGAGAAAGATTTAATTCATATGTTTGAACTTCTCTTGTGTCCATCTATCTGTTGTTTCTTTCATTCCCACCATCCACTCCTATATTAGTCTGTCTCTGTCTTTTCAGTGATCTCCTCATAGTTACTGGCAGGGGATTATTCAATCTCCTCCAAATCTGTCCTTCTCCAGGCTGAAGGTCTAGATTTCTCAGCCTCTTCTCATAGGAGTGCTCCAGCCCTTCAGCATTGTGCTGGCTCTTCACTGGATGTGCACTGGTTTAATTATTGCATTATCTGTATCAGGGCCCTAAAAAATGGACACCGTATTCTAGACCTCGTATAGCAAATGCCAAGGGGAATAATGACTGCCCTCAATCTACTAGCTACATGCCTGTTAACATAGTCCAGGATGCTCCTTCCTTGTGTACTTACTAAACTTTGGATTGACAGTCCTTTCAAGTTTGTTGCCACTGTTTCATTCTTATTTTAAGTCAGAGAGACTGAGGTCGAAACATGAAATAATATTGACCTGAAGAATTTTAATTTTGGGGCAAGGTGACCTGGCATAATGGTGAGACAAACTCCCACAAAGTTTTGACAGACTCCCATTGACACAGTATTATGGCACTGATGAGCTCCTCTAACCCTAGATATTTGGAAAATAACATATAGTTTACTTCCCTTAAAAATTTATCTCCCTTTTAACTTTGCAGGTTTATACGTACAAACAGGTACGCATCTATATTAAGACTACATTGTAACACTTATTCCAGTCTGAAAGACTCTTGTGATGAGTAGGCACATGTCAACGTGCTTTTGTGTCAAGGAGGCTTTGTGGGAAGGAAATTACAGAATTAATAGAGTCATGAATCTTCCCAACACTTGTGATGGAAGGAACATATAACAGGCAAAGATCCTCAAATTATTCCTTCCCCTTCAGCAAGAGGAAATTGGAAGAAGTTTCTGTCTAGACTAAGCCACAGCATCTTTTCCAGACCGCCGTTGGACAATGTATTTCACATTCATCACATTTCTCAAGACTGTCTGAAGACTGACTAGGAGTAGCACTGTAGAAAAAAACAACATCACTGCTGAGTGGTATTTCTAGCCTGTGACTCTTTAAATTGCTCTTTATTCTCCACTTGCCACACAGATTTTCTTTGGACTGAGATGCAAAATGGATAAACATTTGTGTTCAAACTAAACTTCAAAATCACAGAGTCCATTGAAAATGGAGGTAGGATGAGCTCTCCCTTAGTACATTCCCTCAGTCTGGCAGCAGGCAGACTGATACCTTTTACATGTTCTGCCCAACTTTACTCAAACTAAAACTTGCAGTGCCCTATTAGTTATGTAAATAACGTCTGAAATTCAGGAACAGGATACACCTCTTGGATTCCATGGAAAAGGCATAGTGAGCTTTTGACAAGGCACCACGGAATCTTTGATTAATTTCCAAGCACATGCAGATAAACCTATTTCCATTAAACTAAAATGATGGCAAAGGAGAATAGTTAGCACCTTATTTAGCCTGTTTATAAATAAGTCCTTGGTTAATTTTAAGAACACTTATTGCAATTCTATATATATACACACAATTTATTTGCTACAGTCACATTTTAGCACATGAGAAATAAGTTGGTAAAAAGTTTTTCTGGAACTGCAATAATTGTCAGTGGCAAGCATTCTTTATTCAAGAGTATTTAGAAGTCCTGTGACACTTCAAGGAAAATCCTCAAAACCAAAAGAAACAAAATATCAAAATTACTTTGGAGACCACATTGTCAGCTGCTGTAGGAACCTAAGATAATGTGCTGAGGTGGGAGCAGCATGATGCTGCTTTTATACCTGTTGGGGTTTTAGGAGCTCTCCTGGTTTGGTTTTTTTTTTCTGTTAAAGGAATTTTCCCCATACGGGACAAATTGCTGGGTATTTAAGAAAAACAAAGACCTAGCCACTGAGGGTGGGGTGCACCAGGCTACTCTTTTGTTTCACCTGGGTGTGCGGTCAGTCGGTCCCTGGCGTTTGGACGGAGGGGGAGGCTGCTCTCTTTGGCTGCTTTTCCTTCTGCCAGAGAAACCCTGGGATCCCAAGCCCGCCTTCCCTGCTGCGCTCAGAGCCAGGCCGTGGCCGCCCTGCCCCTGCCATTGCTTCGAGCCTTCACTGTGTTGTAGCTCTGCTCACCCTGCCTGCCCAGACCTCCGGGGCGTTCCCACCACAGCTCCAGAGTTTGGATACATCTCGTCTGCCACCCGGGATTTGTGCTCGTCCCTGCCGTTCCAGCCTGCTGCTGGGTCTGGCCGGACACCGGGATCGGCTGCCCAGGGGTTTGTGAAGCCTTTGTTCCATCCTTCCCGGGATCCCAGGGCACCAGAGCCGCGGGTTTCCCGAGCTCGCTCCGGAGCGCCCCCTGCAGCCGCGGGGGAACCATCGCACCTGCCCTGCTCACCGGGAGCCGCCAGCGCCCCTGCCGGCTGCGAGCGGAACTGCACCCGAGGGGAAACGGCCTGACAGCCGAGAAGGCTGGGACTGGGTTTGTGATTGCTGTTACTGCCAGAGTTATTGCTGTTTGTTTGACTGGTTATACACATATAGATATATAATAGTAAAGAAGGGTTATTCCTATTTCCCACGTCTTTGCCTAAAAGCCCCTTGATTTCAAAATTATAATAACTCGGAGGGAAGGGGGGTCGCATCTGCCATTCCAAGGGAGGCTTCTGCCTTCCTTAGCAGACACCTGTCTTTCAAACCAAGACAATACCTCATGGATATCTGTCAAATTAATTTTTTTTTTCTTCTTAAAAAGCTTTGCTAAAGAATGGTTGCATTAATCCCTGTATCTTTGGTTTATCTTTTTAGGGGAAACATCATTTATTTTAACTAAATAGGCTCTAAACAGGCTATTTGGATTACCTGAGTAAGACTTCTACAGGAACCATGGTCCTTGAAATTCTAACTTAAGAAATATCAGTGATATTTGAACAGGACCTACCAGATATTTTTGAAATGGCATAGAGTTTCTCAGAATCACTTTAGTCTGTATAATTGGTTCCTATTTTTTTTTCGGAAGAAATGGCTCTAGCACTGAAGTTAAGGGGTTTGCACAGAAATGTAATAGCAGAGAAAGTAGAATTGATAGAGATTCTTCAGGGGTCACTAATGTGTTGACTTCTTTATAATCTTATCTTCTTTGATGGAAAGTGAAGGAGGGGGTTTCAGCTTTGAACATGATGAAAAGTCAGTTTGCTAAGCTGTTTAATCAGTTCAAAGGATCTGACAAAGAGAACAAGGTAACAAACAGGCAGATGTTATTACATGGTGAAAGCTTGTCAGAAAGAAAAAAATTAGCAATCAGTGTATAAGAGACCTTAGGAATCCACTTACTGCCTGAATAGTGGAAGTAGGAACCCAGATGGGGAAAAGTTGTCAAAGGTGTGCCATTTGCTTTACATTCTGGTATGACTGCAGAGAACACTGCAACGGCATTAGAGATTTCCATTCCCCTGTTGCTAGACAGTTGTCTAGGAAGTTTAGATTAAATGCATGGAATATTATCAGATAGGATTTTTAACTTGATTTAAAATCACTTGTGGTGATTAAAATAAGAGAAAAATCCCCGAGGCTGCTTCTAATGAATTATAACCCAAATTTAGATGAAGATCAGGATCATGTCATAAATGAAACTTTAAATTAAAGGAACCAACTACAGTCGTTTCTCACTCTGTATTGATGGGCTGTCATTACAGCTGCTCGACAACTGCAGTATATCTTATCTCTGATATACATGGGAAAAACTCTAAGCAGTGTGGAAATATTTCAAGGGAATCCCGTGAATGTAGGTATTCTTGCAAATACCTCTGCTATTATCATAAAATCACTCAGTCCACATCTAAAAATTCTTATATTCTGCGGAGAACTAATACATGATGTACACATATCTATGCAATAAGAGCTATTTCGATTCTCTATCAAATCAAGTTCCTTCATGGGATGCATTTAAGGTGCCTTAGGATGTGTGTGCATGGTTTGGAGCACCAGGATTTGCTAGCATGCCATTTAGGCTTGTATGGGTCAACTCCTGTGGAGAATAAATGTGGGATCAGGATCTGGTCTGCTATAATTTATCCAACAATTAACCAGATTACTGTGAATATTTCCATCCAGTTTTGTCACTTATCTATCAGAAGAGCCTGTGTTACAAAATTATATATATATAAGTATACACATTTTGTGTACTGTAAGCTGCTTAATTCTTTACCTATAGGCACTTGCAGTAGAAAAATACAGTTTTATAATATTAAAAAAATACTGTAAGGTTTGGGGAATGTATCTCAGGTATTTACCATAACCAAAACATTATTAATAATATATGCACCCAATCATGAAATGGCCACCGAGAGGTTTAAAAAACACATTTCACTTTAGTAGGGTAAAGCATTTTATTAATAAGTTTTTATGGACCATACAGTCTCTTTACCATCATGATATCAAACCGATAATTTCTAAATTACTTTCCTTCTCAAAACATATGGGAATTTCCATGCTATGATCATGAATAAGTCTAAGAATATTAATTCTATTGGTAGTATTTTGTTATACTACTTGAGTCAAAATATGGTAATGACTAAGCTATTGCAATTTAATAGGAGGTTTAATGTGGCTGTGACAGAGCGGAACAGTGTAAACCAGTAAGCTGCTACAAAGCAAAGGTAGCTGGGAATGAGTTCTGCAATAGAGGATCCCACCAGTGCCTACAGTATAACTGTGGGATTAGTGGATGCAGACAGGCAGTGCTTTTCCTTCCTCCTTTCCTTTGCTCCCCATGCAAAATTTAAATTTATCTAGTTATATACTTCATATGCCCAGAACCAGACATCTGACCTTTTATATTTTTTTTAATATGTTAATCACATCAAAATAGGTGTTATCTTTTTCTCCAGCTCTTGTTGTTGCATTTCTCTGCAGATGTGTTGAGCTATCAGGCTGATAAGGCAGCTGTTGTCAGGTAGGCCTGGGAAATTTAACAAAATCACAGAGGAAGTCAAAGAGACATCATACTCTGAGGTACATCCAATAAAAAATAACAACTTTCCTTACAAGTCTCTGCTATAAGCAATTTGACACTGTTTTTCATTGAGAATTAAATGCATATTTAAGGAATATTTTTGTGCATTCAAAAATAAAGTAAAAACCAAACAAAAACATACCACAAGCTCCTGTTCTTCTTACTCTACATAGTGCCTCATAAAGGGTCTTTTACATTCTGTAAACTTAAGCCTCACAAAACTAATAACCCTGGGCTTCCTGTGGGACTTTTCTAGAGGGAGATGCAGGGTGACTGAAGTTGGTTTATGTTTCTGTGCCCAAGAAAACTTTCTTTCACTGCTGAAAAATGAGGGAGCTTGGAGAGCACAGTCTTCACAGGATAATTTTAGGTTTTAGGCAATCCCTTTGGATTCTTACTGCAGTTTGCAAATTTTAATTACATTATGAAATAATTTACATACTGATCATCTTGCTAGGAATAGATCTCCAAGCTGTCTTTAAAAAGATGCTAATATAGATGCGAATAACTACCATATCCAGGCTGGATAGATAGTGACCAGCAATTGCCATCTATGTGCTGTTTGGATAACTATGTGAAATGTGGTGGTGATTTTGGTTCAGTCGGCCTGAACCAAGGCCTGAACAGAGCTGCCAGCATTGCAAGCCTTTTCCACCAGGGAACCTTCTGACTAAACTGGGTTTAAATGAAGCTCACTGCTGGGAGAGGTCACTGGAGGCCATGGCTGATGGATCTTGATAAGATACTGTTGGGAGGTTGGTGTCAGTTCTGCTCAAGCTGAACCCTTTTGTGATTTTACAAAAGAATACAGTCACACCAGGGCTGTCATTCCCACAATTTTGTGCAGCTCTAACTTGACTAAAGATGAAGAGAGAGAAAAAAAATCCTACAGATTTCTGACAGAGTGTCAATGCTCTTGTTTCATAACCATATGGGAACAAGGTGACTTGTCACAAGGGAGGCTTCTGGCAATGTAGCCAAATCATTGACCTTGTAGACCTGAGTGCCTGGAGTGTACAGTAGAAGGTGGGGTATGTATTAAAGTGCAATGATTTTTGTAACAAATATTTATTTGTTTTGGGTAAAGTCCTATTTTTAACTCACACTGTGTGCTGAGTCACTGGTATCTCTGGTTGTATAGGATCTAAATCACCACAGAATATGTGCAAAATGTACATCATGCTGTTTTTTAATTTGAATTTCTTTATCTCACTAGGTTTTACTTGTGTGCCCTGCTCAAAATATTAAAAGAACATAAATATTTGCTATGACTTTTTTTCTCTCTTTTAACTGAAGCTGAACTACAAAGCCAGAATTTTACATAATTTCTTTGCTGCTTCTCCTCTCCCCCTAGTTTTGCCAAGATTTATAAAAAAATTATCAACACTAGGAAGAAATGTAAAGTATTAGCTGTCTTGTACTCAGCACCTCAACCATTCTGTGATTTGGTGATACACATCTGTGGCAGCTGTCTTTTGCAGTAGTCTTTGTGGGCGCAGACCAGCATGACTGAATTCGGTTTGGACGAATAACGTGTAACATGGCTGGGCAAAGCTGGGGACGAAGGCTACTTCACAGCTAAGCTGTAGCAGCTGGCAGGGAGGCATGGGCTTCTCTTGGGCCAAGAGACAATGGAGGTGTTGGCCTGGGTCTGGGGAGGCCTGGCTCCAGTTCTGGACTCCAGAGAAATAGAGAGAGACATGGATGTACTGGAGAGAGTACAGTGAAGGGCCACAAAGATGACGAAGGGACTGCAGCATCTCTCCTGTGAGGACAGGTTGGGAGAGCTGGGACTGTTCAGCTTGGAGAAGAGAAGGCTCAGGGGAAAACTGATCAATGTATTAAAATACCTGAAGGGAGGGTCCAATATGGACAGAACCAGGAGGTCAGTGGTGCCCAGAGCCACAACCAGAGGCAACTGGCACACATTGAAATACAAGAGGTTCCTTCTGAACACCAGGAAACACTTTTTCACTGTGATGATGACCAGGGGCTGGCAAGGTTGCCCAGGGAGATTGTGGGTCTTCATCCATGAACATATTCAAAAGCTTCCTGGACATAGTCCTGGGCTCTACATGACCATGCTTGAGCAGAGAAGTTGGACATGATGCCCTCCAGAGGTCCTTCCAAACTCAACCATCCTGTGATTCTGTGAACCTGTCAGCAGATGAATTAGATGGTTTACCTGGCTTTCAAAATCCATCAGTATGATATGCTGATTTGACAATGCTGCTAAATAACCTTCCAGTTAGCATTGCAGAGCAGAACAGAACTGTCCATTACATGAAACAGAGGATTAGCAATTCAGAGAGCCTCAGTAAACCTGTAGATCTCATTTCCCTTATGCATTTCTTTTTCTCTGCATATAAAATATCTCAGTCACTGTTTTACATATTTTGGTTGTCACTTTCCAAATTGCTTGGAGCCCTCATCTGTACAAAGCACTCAAGATTTTTGTCACAGCCTGCTTTTCCCAAAACTCCTGGGAACACCACCTGCTATTCTGACTAGTCTTCCACTACTTTTGTGAAATATCCTCTTTGGATACACTTCACTTCTCAGATTATCATTTATAGGTACTGATTTATTGGCACTCAAGCAGTTATTTTTGCCCTGCCATATTTTTACCTCAGTGGGACTTAGTGTTTCAAAAGGATGAAAAAGCCACATTCTTGATACAGTGGTGGGTTGGCACTCCCCCCTTCCCATCCTTGGCCGCCTGAAATTCAAGTCCCTACTTCAAAAACCAAATTGCTAGAATTTTTAAAAAGTAAGATTACACTTAATTTTAAACGTAGGCAAACAAAGTCTCAATCAATTCTGTCTACACAGCTGAATTATTTTTATTGAAATCTGTTCCTTTCCTTCTCTTGTCCCTCATCCCTGTATTTCAAGCTGACATGATACTTGGCCTGGAAACAAACTCTAAGGGCAAAGTACTGGTACTTGGCAAAACTATAAATAATTAAACAACATTTTAGGTGAAAAGTGGTAAAATTGATAATAGCTACTGTTAGTGTCATCTACCACAGGAACAAAGTAATGCACCACAAAAGAAAATTGAATGAGGCCAATCTTGTTTTCTGGTACTGCCATGGAAATCACTGGAATCCACAAGTCTCTAAGGCTCTTTATGGACCCTTTCTTCTGCTGAATCCTGCTTTTGCTCTGACTTTACTACTTCAAGAGAGATCAAACAAAACCAGCAGTATTCTTGAGCCTGGGTCCTCTTGTATTAACAGAATAGTAGAGAACAGGCACAAACCAGAATATCACATCAATGCACAAGTAAGAGTCTCAAAAGGAATAGAAGAACACTTTCCTTTCTAAAGCTGACCTACTCAATTTGATTGGATGACCAGAGAGGGAAAACTTTCCTGTGCTCATTCTGTAGTGTTCCTAGTTGGCTCTAAAAGATGCCCAGATAAAAGAACTGAACGCTCAAATAGACTTCTATTGAATTTAGAATTCCCTGAAGTGCATTCCTCTTCTATCCATCCTAAAATCTATAGCTATTTACTTCTAGCTGCTTCAGAAAGTGAGCTGCAGTGTCTGATGCTGATAAAAGGTATAAAAAAATTTCTTGTAAATTAGAAATACTAAAATCTGGCAGCTTGTTCCATAAAGAATTATATTGCATAGACATGCAAAATGTGTCATCCTATCCATCTGTTCCCCAATGTGTATTTTAAAATGGGCGATGCCACAGAAGCTAAATCCTGAATGAAGCAATGGAAAAGCACTGCCTATTCTGGTTCCTGGGAGTAAAAAGTGAGCACAGACTCAGCTGGGTAGCAGAAGGGCTGTGGTGGAGACTTTTCCATGCTGTTGGCATGGAGAAATCTATACCCTTGATCTGCCCCTAGATGCCAGCAATGAATTCAGATTGTGGGCTGAATCTTCAGTTTCACTACAGCATTAAACTCAGAACTGTGTTTTTCCTCATTACATCTGGAGGTGGTCATGCATTGTAACTCTTCATCTCCAATACTTTTATTTCCTGTCAAAGTTACGGTCCAAGATCCCTTCATTTGAGTGACAACAGAGTTGACAACATGGATTAAAATCCTAGATTACCTGGATTTGATTTTCCTGTCAAATGTCCATCTGCTTTTTGTGAAGGCATTCTGATATGCACACTTTTTTGGATAGAGAAGAAATAAAGAATAATTTACCCTGTTCTGAAGTCTTAATTTAAAATATGATGGAAACAATGGATATATTATGTTCCTTGATCAGTGGCAGAGCTTGTTTCATCACGTTATAGTAAACCATGCTAATTGAAAGCTTCTGATCTTTTTCCTCTCAAAATTAGTTGAAATCAATTAATCAGGGAAGGAGGTTCCTGGAAGGGAATGTGCTTTTGTTGGACTGGGCTGAATGAGCTTATTGACATAGACTTTTAGGTATACTCTGTACAGACCAAAGCACCCTTCCTGTGGCATGCCTTTGAATAAATCCAGTTTTGCCTTTAAAAAATGCAGCAGACTATCCCATATTCAGAGATAAATTATACACCCATCTTTGAAGATTAAAAAAAATTCCAGGAATTTGTGAATTTCAGGAGCAGGCTGAATTGCAGAGAAACTCACATTTTCACATGGAGCAAACAACAGGTTTGATGCTGAAAGTATTTTTTTGAGAATACTTGCAGATCTGTCTTGCTCAATGTGCCAGCTGTATTGAAGTGTCTCTCTTTTCTGCAGCTTGCATAAAATGTTCCTTCTGGTAGCCAAAATCTGGGTGTTTTACCAGTCTTGACCTAAAAATATGTGTATCATAAATTTACATGAGTTCCAAACTATTTACATTACTTGTAAATGCCTATTGAAAATGCTGTAGAGTTTGGCTTCATTTTAAAACACTTGGCTTGATTTTAAAGCAGCTTAAGGCTTTCATTAATTAAATTGTTTTTCAGTTATAATCGATACAAAAAGTAAGTTTTGTAGCTAAAATTATCAAGTTCTAATCTATAAGTTATTTTAATGTAAAAACCATAAATAGGTTTTTTGAAGACATGAAGAGCTGTCATTTGAATGCAAAGTGTTGTTAATATATTTATTCTCTGAGTGATTAGAGATTTCTGTAAATGCTTATGTATATTTCTGGATGCGAATTCCTGTGGACCCACTTCTGTGACCAAAGTCAGGCATGTACAGAGGCTTTACAGGGCTGGGGAAAACAATTTCGTAGGTCTCTGTATATTCTTAGTCTACTGGATCCCTTTTTTGGGTTTCTTGTCTGATGAATCCACGAGAGGGCAGTACACAGCAAGAGTAATGTGAATGCATTTTATTGCAGCTTTCGGAAAAACAGCACCCAAATAATCAGGTTAAGGAGGTTGGTCACCAGCATCATTCACTTATGGTATTAAAAAAATAATTTGGAGTTAGGTCAGAAAAAATTATTTTATTTACTGTAATTTTAGGTGAACTTTGTCTTCTGATGTTGAAACCTGTTGTTATACTCATTTCCTATTTTCACAACTACAAGTTCTGTATATTTATTGAAATTTGAAGCAAACTAGATTTAGAAAGTATTAATGATACTAAAGGTGCTGTGGCCATAATGAAATAAACCTCAAATAAATATAGTGAATTTAAACCCATGAAAATTAGTGATAATAAATTATCAAAATGAACCAAACATCTGCTTCAAGACTTAAGACAGAATTGGGCAACTGAAAAGTGCCTACAGTACATGCAGTTTTGTACTTGGGTAACAGCATTTTTGACACAGATAGTCTCATCCTATTAAAAAAACCATGAATACAAAGATCAATGCAGTAACTGGAACAACTGAACTATTTAAGTCTGATTAGAATTTCTCATTTAGAGCCAAAGGCTTGCTGTGTTATATTTTTGATTGCAGCATTTCATTAATTAGTGATTAAATCACCTGTGCTTGTGACAATAGTACACTGGTTGTGCAATGTGGTGGTGATGAAAAGGATGCACCTGATGTAGGATAAAAATTCAGCATATCTTTCTGAGCAAATTATTTTAATTCTGAGTATTAATTGAATGAAACTTCTCTCTCCTAATAGAAGTTGATGTTCTGAATATTACCTAGCTAGTCAGCTAATGAAAATAATGACTTAAGCCAAAGTGGCAAGTGGTCATTTAAGCATTTCACAGACATAGCAGATATTTTTGTGTGATCCTGTCACTTTTTTTTTCCCATGGCAGATGTCACACCTCATTTGTCACACGTTAGGCTTGAAGTCTACCTTCAGTGAGAACAAGCATGGAAACATTTCTATAGATGCCTACGAGAGGTTCCTAATCTCAGCCTTTTCAACAACATCTGTGTGTGCACTGACCATTATCTGGCTGCCTTGTGCAGTGTCCAGTTTAGTCTGTGTGCTGCGCTCCTGCCTGTGAATGCCACAGTAGGTATGACAACTGCATGGATTGTCCCAAGTAGAGCAAGATGCAATGTGGCCCCAGTTGTTCATATGTGCTCTGCATAGAGGTAAGCAGTGTTTATTCCCTATGTCTGCTTTCTGGTGCACCACAATTTGAACATTAGTACAGAAAGCAGTGACTTGCAGAGGCAGGATATCAAATTCATCCTCTCTGAGAGTCAGGTACAGGGAGTTCTGGGTGCAGAGCTTTAGCCTTATTTTCAGAGTTTGATTATGCTAGCTGAAGGTATAACTTATTCTTGAATTTGAGCTCTGCTCAGTCCTGAGAGCAGAAGTAATATTGCGGCTTGCAGATGGAGAAATAGCTGTTTCTTTCCCTTCCTGCAGGGATGTGAGTCTGTGTCCCATTGAGCCTGTTCGCATCCTCTTCCACTCCAGGACCCAGCAAGGTGCATGTGTATATGTGTGTGTGCTTGAGGGTAAATAAACACCAAAGCACGCATGCACACACACATATACTCACACAATGTCATGTTCCCGCTCTCTGTTTTGTCTTGAGTATAGAAGGGAAGAAGGATGGGTGCTCAGACAGGTGGCTGTCAGCATGTGAAGTGTGCATGCATGCAAACCCCTGTTTCTTCATAGCTGGGATGAACAGAGGTGAATACAAGTAGAACTGAGTGGCAGAAATAAGGAGCATGTTCTCTTCGAGAAAAGAGCGAATGAAGAGATTAAAAATTAGTAAAAAGCCACAGGAACGTAAGCATGGCGTGCAACTGAACAAGTATGCAGGGGAAAAATTAGCTGTGTGCTTGTGCAATTAAATTGACTTAACGCTAATTTCTGCATGATAGTACACAGTTACAGGAAAGAAGAAGGGATGGTGCAAGTAGAATTTTTGGAAGTTGTATGTGAGCTCTACAAGGAGACCTGTGCTCTCTCTGCAGTAGGACAGCAGCTGTGAGAGTGGGAGCTTTCAGAATTCTGGGGAGAATGTAAATGCCTTTCAGTGTCCCTCTGTGAAAAATACAGCATTAGTTCTAGGGGAAACATGCTGAAAGATGTGTGTAGAAATCCTGACCAGAAGACCATATTATATCATTAGTGAGCCATGAAACAGTCAACCTGAGCTGCACTGCACATGCAGCTTTGCCTTCAGGCTGGTGCTGTGCTGCCTGTGTCCTTTGGCTTCACGACAGACTCAGCCCACTCCCTGTGAAAAAAGAGCCTGCAGGCAACTCCCACCACGATTATGCCACCTGCTTGGCCTTGCCTTATCTAAAGGCACAGCAAGAACTTCTCATGTGAACATCCTTTCTGTTTGATAGTAGAAATGATGAATAGAGTTGTTTTCTTGCAATAAAATCCTGTAACAGCTCAAATCACCAAAAATTCAATGGATGTTCTCTGCATGATGAGCTACATGTGCATCAGAGAATAATTTGATGCTGAACATTCAGAGTTCCCAGCAGCAAACAGGACATGAAATTACCTTTATTTTTCTCTCATTATAGTGTTATCTCTAATAAGTAGAATTTTAAATGATACCTTACAGAGTCAAAATGCTTTCTTACTGGGATCATAACAGACCAGAAACTCTTGGTGTAAAATAAGGTGGCAGGTGAGAGACCGGCTGTACATTATCTGCGTTTTCTGAATTACATCCTTGGCCTTCCCAAAATGAGTGCCAAAATTTCTCAAGAAAGGCATAACTGGACTCTCCTTTGGAACTCCTATTATCTTATCTTAGAATGATACTGTTCCACAGTGCTCTGTTCAGTTTTTTCCTTTTTTCCCCCAAGTAGGTGACAAAACTGAAGGCATCAGTGTTGCAGTGTGTAGACATCATGAGCAGGGAAGAAAGTGTTAACTCCAGATTGCCCTTTCAGTCATGAGAGGACTCCATAGGGCTTGAGGTCAGCATAATACCATATCAATCCTATGAACCACTCCTGTAATTTACCCCTTGAAATGATCTTCTTTAGTAAGAAAGAGATTCTCTGAAATCTTTGGCACAATTAATTGAAACTGTGAAAAAATGAATTACCATATTTTAAAAAAGAAAATAAGTTTTCCTTTGATTTTTGGACCAAAAAGATAACAGTAGGTTGTAGCTGAGAATTTGACTTTTATAACTTCTTTGAAGGTTTCTATATTAGTAATTCTTGGTAATTTAATATTTTCCTGATGTTCCAAGACCACAGTTTTAATTCACTTTAATCTATGTATGAATAATTGAGCAGTAGCTTTTATATAGTGTTAGTCCAGTAGAACTATTGAATGTTCCCAAGCTCTTTACATGAAAGATGAACAGTTCTGCCAACAGAAGATGATTAATCAAAAGAAATTGTAAATTATGTATGACACTTACTTCCTTTCCTTTTTCCTCAATAACTGTTAAAGTGATATTAAGTAAGTGGCATTAAATAAGGAGAAATAAGTTAATATAAGAAGTCCTTATAAAAATCAGATAAAAATAGAAGTGATAGGATATTGTATTGTTTGAGACATGTAGTTTAATCTACAGACTGTTGATAGAAACCATTCTCCTAATCATTATTGGCAGAATGGATGGAACATGTTCCAAAAGGAAAATTTTTCTAAGTCATTCCTATTTGAAGTGAGTAAAGAAATTAGTATCTGGGGGTGAATGTGTTGAGGTGACAGTTTTATTTTTATCATGGTTTCTGTATGTGGAAGAGATATATTGAGCAAGACAAAATAACAGAAAAATAACCAGGAGAAGCCAAGGCAGACCCTATGTTTGTACAGTTAGGAGCAAAAACAGGAAAGGAGTAAGACCAAAGCTTCATGATACCATACTCTTAATTACTGTTGCATTCATGACTACCAAGGCTATAATGAAGCAATGATTGAAGAAAAAGATAATATATTTGGTTAGACTTGATGATATGACTGGAAAAAGTGAAAAATCTCTTTTATTTAGACACACTGAGCTTTTATCATCTGTTCTGTTTTGTGCTGAAAGCAACAGCACTTTGTAGCGGGTTGAGTTTGAAACCGGGCGGAAACACTAATTAAATGTAGTGGTTTTGATTCAAAATATTCATTATTTACTTATTTTCCTTCTGTGAGATAAGAATTAGGAGAAAAGCAAAGCAGGCACAAACCTTAAACAGTTGCAGTACAATGAAAGAGCTTTATTACTAACAGAATTAAAAGTAAAGAGAAAACAACAAAACAAAATTAAAGTAAATCCCCCCCCCCCCTCTTTCCAGCACTTCTCTCCTTTTATCCAGCTCACACAAGGGATAACAGAACATGGGATGTTAGTCAGTGTTGCAGTTCCTGAAAAGTCTCTCTCTTATGCTTAAGGAAAAAAAGGTTTTCCTTCAGTTGCACGTGGTTCCCAAACTGCCACCAATAGCAGACCCGCCCGGAAACAAACAGTCTGCTGTGTGTAGAACATCTCTCCCATGAAGAATTTCACAGTTCTTTCACACTACAGAACATGGGCCATCACATGGGGTTATTCATCTTTTTAAGGATAAGTTATTTTGGCCTGCACACAGAGGCTTTTCTTCGCCACAAGTCTCTAACAGCCTCTTACTACTTCTATATAGCCTGGCATAGGCACTCTTCACAAACTTCATAGGCACACGTTGATTCTCCACCCCCCCCCCCCCCCCCCCCATGTTCTTCAAATGGATTAAAGAGACAAACAGTTTGCGGTATTACAGTTTCTTACCACGGCATGCAAGAAGGTTTCTTTTAAGCTGCGCGCCAGAATCGCGGCACCGCCCTCTTTTCTCCCGTCGCCATGCTCAGCTCCGTCCCACGTGACTCACTTCTCTTTCTCTCTGACTCTGAAGCCGCCATGTTGAAGAGTGTTCTTGTTCGGGCTTTACGGTGGGGAAAGCCTCGCTCCCTCTGTGCTGCTGGCTGCGTGGTGTCCTCTTCAGTTCAGCACGGAGTGTGCTGGCTGCGGACAGGAGGCTCTGCCGGCTCCCGCTGGCTCCGCCGGCTCCGCATGGAGAGGAGAGGGACCCGCCTGTCCCCAGAAGCCGCGCTGGATGGTTTTAGCTGTGAGCAGTCCATGGCTGGTTTTAGCTGCCTGCGGCTCTGGGACAGTCCCCCTCAGTGACCCAGGGTCCGTGCCGCGGCGATGGGAAAGGGAGAAAGGGGCAGTGGCCCCGGCCCGGCCCAGCGGGGCCGGGAGGCTCGGAGCCCCCCCACCTTCCAGCAGGCGAGCTCCGACCAAAAAGGGGAAGTCCTGCCTTTCGGTGCGGTTTAAATATGTAAATTGTGAGAAGCGTAATTGGTCTTAAAGACTGTCCATCAACTCAGGGTCAACCCAACACACACTTGTAGCTAGAAACATAAAACAATGATTACAGCAGTGAACTATTAAGTCCATTCACTTCTAGGTTCAGAATAACATAAATGAGGAAATCTGCTTAAGGATCCTTGTACTAAATAGGGCAGAGAAGTTTACTTTAGTTCTGTTTTCTCAATAAGGAAGACCCTTCCCTTTAGATTTATACCATAAATTATCCCTACAGCAGTTATGTGGGAAAGGATGATTTTTCTTCCTGAATAGAGCTGCCTTTTCAACTATAGAGATACATGTGTGTGCCTTTCTGGGCATCAGGAGTTTTTCTGTTGCTGTGTCTGAAAGTGAATAGTGTTTTAAAGCTGCATCACAAATCAAACTCTGCCTGTTCCATTGTGATTTGTGATGTAAATTTGAACTCTTTTCACTTGCTGTAAGAGATGATGGATTCAAAGTAATACTGAAGTCATCAACCTATGTAAGGACCTCATGTGACATAGTATGTTGGTTACAGATGCATGGAATGGCTATAAAGTTGCTGGGTCTGCTAGGTGCCCAGTCTGGAGTTTTATGGCTTACTGGATAAACTCTGATTATTTTGTTGGTGTAATGGGTAAATGATAGCTATGGGAAGAATGAATCTTTGCCTCATAATCGTCGAATCATAGAATGGCTTGTGTTGGAAGAGACCTTTGAGATCATGTCGTTCCAACCCCCTACCCTTCCACTAGACCAGGTTGCTCAACACCCCATCCAGCCTGTCCTCTAACAGTTCCAGGGATGGGGCACACACAGCTTCTCTGGGCAACCTGTACCAGGGCTTCACCACCCTCACAGTGAACAATTTCTTTCTAATATCTAATCTAAACTTGCCCTCTTTTAGCTTAAGGCCATTTCCCCTTGTCCTATCACTACATGCCCTTGTGAAAAGTCCATCTTCAGATTTCTTGTAGGCCCCCTATAGGTACAGATGTGAAGGTAAAAGGAGTCCTTAATTTGGCAAGCAAAGAACTTTGCATATCCATTGTGTTCCCTGTGTCCTCCTTTTACTGTTCACGGCTAGCAATCCAGCACATGGGAAAAAAGACTATTTGGCCAGCTATAAATCTGCATTGTTTCATAATTTTCCAGGAGATAATTTCAGTATACTAAGGAAACAGTTCAAAGGGAAAAAACCGATTTGGGATCAAACAGCCAGTGGAATGCCAGCCTTTTCCAAGAAATGTTGGTTTTATTATTCTTGTAAACAATCTTAAGAGCAAGTAGATTAAATAGAAAGTAGAAAGTGTATAAAAATGAACTACTCTGTGTGTTCCGTATGTGTTGAAAAGGATTATTAAAACTCATTAAATCTAGTGAGCGCCTACAATCAAAACTTAGGTTTTTAATAGGTTGTTTGGCTTTCCCTGTTTTCAGTGGTTTTTCCCCTTGGAGTTTGCTCTTTCTTTTTCTTTATGCATTACTCTACCAAAAGATTACTTTTAGAAAGCATACATTTATAAGACTTCTATTACTATTTTTTCTTATTTGAAATTTTAATCAGAAAACCCAAACCTGACTGATCAAATGCATATAAGATGTAGGGTAATCAAAAGTACTGGAGAATGATGTAATTTTCTCCTTTATTAGTGATGGAAAACTGAATACTCACCAGCCCTCTACCCCCAATTTTTTTAGGCTTTTCACACAAGAAATATTATCTTGCCTTTTTTTCCCGTGACTCCCCTCCAGTTTTGTTGCTGGGCATGACATTAGACATGGTAAGGAATGTCCCTTTGCCCAGGTTGTGTCCTCACCCAGCATCTTGCCCACCCCCAGCCTGCTTGCTCATGGTCAGAGAGAGGAACAGAGAAAGCCTTGACCCTGTGCAAGCACTGCTCAGCAATAGCTAAAACGCTGGTTTGTTAATTAGCTCCATTGCCAGCCTGATCCTGTGCACCCTGTAAAATCTGAAAGCAGCTACTGCAGCTCCCATGCATTTTCATGCTTGATAAGGGCTCTATGGCCTCGTTACTTAAAAAGATAATAAATAAGAGGAAAGGATGCGAGCTCAGATTTAGTTTTGCATTTCTGTTGAAAACATGACTGTAATATGTAAGAAAGAGTGTGGACTTAAAAGCTTAATTCAGTATCACAGATAAAAATCCATATTCTCTGGTGAATATGCAAATGACATTTGTGCAGTTTTAATTTCTTATCTGCATATCTGTCCTTATTTGCTCTTCAACTCTTGGTGCTATCAATCTGCATCCATACACAACTCAGAGGTTGCTTTTTCTTGTGAGAAAATGTAAAAAAAATACTTATTGTTATTTAGGTATTTAAAATGTTTTAGTCATCAGTTTGGAAATACAACCAAAACAAATACATTTTTAAAATAGGTGGTTCATTTACCAGACTAGACAGCACTGGGAGACCTATAAATACACTGCATGTGTCTGTTCCTCTACTGGGAAATCAAATGATGTTAAGATACATTTCAAAGAGCTGTGATGATTGATAGATAAAATGTTGTGGGTTAATTTCCAACACATGTAAATCAGTCTGGAAGCTATGAAAAATGTGATCAAACAGCATCTGATACATAGCTAATGACCAGAGAGGGGCACCATCACCACTTCACTTGTTTTAATACTTTAGATGCTCTTAAATGTTATTCTGTCCTAATTACAGTTGCTACAACAATGTTACAGGATTGGCAGTGGATTGACTACATTTAAGACATATTTTCCAGGGGCATATCAATGATCTCTTGTTCCTTCAGTTGTGTCCTAAAAAATGACTCAACTTGTTCTGTGATTTACTCAAATGTTCCTCATGAACATTTTTCATAGTTCTCATGTATTTTTAGGTTTTTGAACCATGGTGGTGACCATTACAATTTCTGCTTCAAAACTACTCTTTTATCACTCTCTAGTGCCATTAGAAGCCCTGAAATTGTGCCTTTTTTTCCAGGGTTTTTTGCATATAAGGGAGTCATATTTAAATCTTTCAATAAGCATAACTATAACTGTACTATCAGAAGTGCTGTTTGCCAGTTAGCTGATAAATTACCGGGACAAATAAATGAAAGAAAAGGCTGTCTAGTGGCAGAACGGTACTCAGTTAGAGAGGATAATTCTTCTGCTACCCATCATATGAAAATTACTTTGAAAGTGACAGAACACTGGCACACATTGTCCAAGGGGTGTGTGGAACCACCCTCTTTGGAAATATTCAAAAGCCATCTGGGTATGGTCTTGGGCAACCAGTTTTATGGGGCCCTGTGTGAGTGGGCATGTTGGACCAGATGACCTCCACACTTCTCTTCCCACCTCAGCCATTCTGTGATTCTGTGAAAGAAAATATATTTGCCTCCACACAAAACCCAAATCCAAACCAAACAAAAAGTTCCATCAAATTTAAAATGAGCATATTCAGCATAACTCTGTGAAAATATAGACCACACTTTTATAATGCTACTGTATATACCAATTTATTTAGTTTTAAATTACCTAACACTGTAGTGTGGAAGTTGAATTTTACTTCTCCCCTAGAAATATCCTCAGGATATGTAAATGTGAATTACATAGGTAAAATTCATGGCCAAATCTCTGGAACCCTAAGATGGCTGCAAAAATTAATTTTACTAATGCCTAAAACCTCCCTAATTATTATTTTTAATAAATATTCTAGAGTTATTCTCACACAGATTATATATTGCCATGTTTTTGTTGTGAAGGCAGTGACTTTAAACACTTAGAGAAATGCTTAAATTTTAACTCTGGTGATGCTAATTATGCATTCAAGGATGAACGTAATACTTAATGTATTTAGGACAGCAGTTACACCTATGGTGACGGATGGATGAATGATATGCATACAAGTACTCTTGTTTACTTCATGGTTCTTGTTAACATGCATTAGCAACAGGAGGGTCAAGGTGAATCTCCGTCCTTTACTGGATGCAGCAGGAAACATAGCAACAAAGGATGAGGAAAAGACTGATTAAAAATTGAAATCTGGAAATCTGGAGGATGAACTCTGACTGTATGAAGTGATATTCTTCTTTTCTCCCATTTTCTGTGCACGAGAACAACAGCAGTACATATGATAGTTGCACAGCACATAATGGAAAAATTTTGATTTGTCAAGTAATACATTTGCATTTGCCTTTGTTTATAAATACAAGGTCCATTTACATCTTCAGAGTGGGAAATTGTTGCCACTTTCAGCAAACATATAAATAGCAGGGGAAGCAACAATTACGACATTAAAGAAAACACATCGTAGAAGATTAAACATGGTTAACAGCAAAGTAGAGTCTCCATGTAAATTTAGGCTGGAAGGTAGGTGATAAAGAAATTCTCACTCCAAAGGAAAAAAAGCTTTGGGAGACAAGGATAAGCGGTCATGTAATGAACTTTTCAACTCAAGCAGTCTTTCCCGTGTTGCTGTTCATTACTTTAAGCTTCTAGATCATTTCTATGTTGAATGCTGTGATCTGGACTGCTGCTCTTAAGCACACACAGATTACTTTGGGCAGCCTAAAAAGGCAGAAGTGATTGCTTTTCAAGAAAATGTGAATCCACCCATGGAAAACGCCTTGCAGTGGCAGCATGCCTAATGCTTTGACAGTACATGAACAAAAGTACAGAAGATGGTGGAGGCGGAGTCTGCAGTTGGGTCCAGTGGCCAACAGGCAGGGATGTGGTGATGGGGCCAGGCCAGGCCAGTGGTCTGCAGCTGGGAGTCAGAGCTGGTGAGGAGAACAAGGGTCAGACATGGCTGATCAGCGCCACATGCAGAGTCCCGGCTGGGCCATCAGTCCATGGTTGGGCCTGGCTCTGTGGAGCTCATGGCCAGGCAAGGCAGGGCTGAGGGAAAGCTGGAGACCAGCCCACCTGTGGCACCTCTGGAGCAGGGTGAGGGGAGCCCTGGGGCTGATGTGGGGTCCTATGCCATGGGCAGCATGCAGGGAGCCCTGGAGAGTCAGGGCAGGGCTGTTAAGGCTGGTAAGGGACCTGAGAAAGTATATGTCTCTGTACTCACACTTGACAGAAAATACATGTTTTAATACTCTTAACCAGAGGTTTCTGTCTGTAAATTTTAAGACCGAAATGGCAAAGTAGGGTTGGTCATCATTATGAATTTGTACAATGGCAATCCCACAGAGTCACAGAATGGCTGAGGTGGGAAGGGACCTCTGGATGGCCTGGGGTCCAGAGTCTCTGCCTGGACAGGAAAACCCAGAGCCAGCTGTCCAGGACCCTGTCTAGACATCTGATCCCTGGAATAAGATTCTAGAAAGAAAATGGGATGGAGCTTTGTCTTGCCTCAGGTATCCTGAGCTCACTGAAGGAACCAGCTGGGATGTTTTCAAACAGTTAAGACAGCACTTTGTGTTTCAGACATTTCCTTATTTCAGTCAGTCCTATGTAGTCTCTAATTGATTTAGATCAGATTATTGATTTCCTGCTGTATACATAATGGATTTTTTTGTGTGTGGAATAGGTTATATCTCACATATATTTTTTTCTTTAGATCCTCAACACAGCTGTTCTTATGCACATGCAATTCCAGGGGAAAACACCAGACATTGTACATTATTCTAAAGACTGATGATTTCTTTAGCAATAAAGTTGCTTCAGAAAATTTTCTTTCTCTGGTTGCTTTAGATTGGGGAATTGTTCAGTTAGGTGACGTACTGTTTAATCACAAAGCAGATGTCCTGTTTTTAGCTTTTCAGGTACTGTGCCAATACCTGAGCAGAATCTGTAGGTTTTGGGTTGCATAAGTGCAGCAGTTTAAATGGCTAAATTCTAGGTTAAAATCAGAGCAGGTATATTTAGTATTTGGTAGTTTGCAGATGTTGTCTTACTGATTCTGCTTTTTTTGTTGGGGGGTTGAGAAAACAGGGAGGATCACAACAGTGAAGGAACTATAACCTGTAGCAATAGCCCTGCTCCAGCTCTATGGAGCTAAATGCAGGATGGGGCACACCAGCGAATATGGCAGCACTGGGGTGAAACAAGACAGAGATAAGAAAGCAACTTTTACCCACTTGAAAAAAAATCCGAGACTAAGTTCCACATATAAGGGTTCAACATGCAGAAAAGGTTTTCTGACTAGAGAGACTGGGATACTTGGACAGTGTTTGACATTGGGAGCACTGCTAACGTGATGGATTTGTGGTGGATTTGTTATTTTTGGGATGCTGGTGCAGTTTGGGTGCAGGTGAAGGGAGGATTTGAGGATCTGTAAGAAACAGTGTGGTGAGATTCCTAAGTCTGGGCACAGGTGCTGTGTGTATGCATGTGGGGAGAAATGCCAAGGGCAGGCTTGTGGAGGCTATGGCTGTGCAGAGTCAAAGGGTTACTATGAGCAGAGTCCAGTGGTAGAATTAATAGTTACTATTAACATAGTTACTATGTTACTATGAGCAGAGTCCAGTGGGAGAATTAATTGCCATAAACACTTAATTACTGATTTGGGTATTGAGAAAGAAGACAAGCATTGAAGACTCGGGGAAAACACCTTTCTTTCCCTTTTCTTAGGCTTAAGCTCACTCCAGATACCATTTCTTCCAACTTCCTTGTCTTCACTCCTCCTGTTGTCACTGATGGTTACTCCCAGTCCCTTTTGTGACGTGATGGGTGGCAGAGATAGTGTGGATCAGTGTGTAGCAGTTTCATTCTGCTGCTCCTTACTTCTTGTCTTTTGCTGCCTCTTACATTTTTTCCATTGCTCTGTGCTGGTGTTATCCATGGGACTGTGGCATACCGTTGGCTCATGTTAATGTCATCCTTCAGAACCCCCAGGTCCTTCCTTGCAAAACTGCTTTCTATCTTGTTGGCTGGCAGTGCTTGCTGATGCTTTCGTGGAGCAGGACTTCACATTCTCTCTTGAGGGAACTTCATGGGTTCTTTTATGTTGATGTGCCTCTGAATAGCAGCACAATGACCTTGTGTATCCACTACTCTTCCTGGTTTTATATCTTATGAAAATTTACCGAGGATGCACTCTATCCCATAATCCAGATTATTAATGAAGTGGATGAACAGTATTAGATCCAGTACCAGCCTCCAGATATATCCCTATTAACTTGCCTCCATCCAGAATTTATGCCAGTAATCAAAACTCTATGAGCCTGGCAGTTCAAAGAACCACAGAATGACAGATATGGGATGGGACCTATGGAGGTTATCTATTCCAACCCCCCTTAAGGGGGTTCAGGTAGGGCCACCCAAGAGCCAGTTGCCCAGGACCATGTTCAGATGACTCTTGAATATCTCTAAGGGTGGAGACTCCACAACCTGTCTTGGTAAGGTGTGCCAGTGCTAGGTCAAGCTCAAAGTGAAAAGGTGTTTCCTGATGTTCAGAAGGAACCTGTTTTTCAGTTTGTGCCCATTGCCTCTGGTCCTGGTACTGGGTGACACTGAAAAGAGCCCCGTTCTCTCTGCTTTAGAGCAGAATTATCAAGGTTGAAAGAGACCTTTAAGATCACCAAGTCCAACCATCAACCCAGCACTACCACTGTAACTCCCATATCATGAAACCATCACCCAGATTTGGACAGTTCTTGAACACCTTCAGGGATGGTGGCTCTACCACCTCCGTGGGCAACCTATTCCAATGCCTGACCACCTGAACAATGAAAAAATTTTTCTTGTAGCTCATCTGAATCTCCCCTGTCTCAGCTTAAGGCCATTTCCTCTGGTCCTCTCACTGCAGGCATGGTAGAAGAGACAGGCCCCCACCTCACCACAACCTCAGGGAGCTGTCGAGAGTGATGAGGTCCCCCCTGAACCTCCTCTTCTTGAGAATAAACAAACCCAGCTCCCTCAGATGCCCCTCATAAGACATGTTCTCTAGTCCTTTCATGAGCCCTGTTGCCCTTTGATGGACGTGCTGTCGCACTCCCTTCTAGTGTACGTGTACATGGATGAGATCCAACCCTTCCCCTAACCCGAGCCTTCTCTTCCCCAGGCTACAGAGCCCCAGTGTAGGCCAAACTGACACAGATATATATAGTAATGATACCAGATCAATTCCTGTATTGCAAAATGTGTCATGTTTTGTCAAAGAATGACACAATAAAAAGGATATTTTCTACCAAAAGGAATGCAGGCCTTGGGATTTGGAGTTGTACTTCAGAAGTGGCTCAATTTCCTCATCCAGGCAATATGATCATCCAACGCTTAGTACTCTAAATCTTACTGCAATAATTCCTTTCATTTGTTCAATAAACCTTAGTTCACCAGTCCTTGCTGGAAGTCCAGATCCTGTGTCTGGCATTATTTATGGACTTTATTTCATCAATTTCATTTATTACACCTGCATTTATTTATGGAATCAAGTATTAGGGCTGTAACACCATTGTCTCACAGGGAAGCCAAACTGCACTAGCAGGTGGCGTGCGAATCTGTCATAACTCATTGGGACAGCAGGTCTTACATCTGTGTTATGTATTACCTCCTTTGTAATGTAAAAATAATATGTTTTTTATTGCAGTAATTTGAAAAACAATTGAAAAGATAATTATTGAGGCAACACTATTACTGTAACAGAATAAATTCTGTTGTCTGAGAAGGAAAAGCCTATCAGATATTACAGTTTACAGAGATTAGCATAGGTGTTACTGTTTAGTCTCCTATGGTGAAATTCCTGCCAGTATAGGATTGCTGCCCTTTTTTACTGACAGTTCCCGTTTACAACAGCAGCAAATTTTGTCTCCTTTCAGTAGGAGGTACTTTGTGGAAACCCTGCCAGGTATTTTTGACATTATGTGAGCAAGGAAGGGTGAGTTATGAAGGCCCATGAAAACATAAAAGCTGCCAAAAAAAAAAAAAAAAAAAAAAGCCGCTATTGATTTGTGGGTTAGTGGTAGTCAAGTGTATAAATGGAGGTAATAGCTGGTAAGAACCCAGAGGAGCATGCAGTGAGATGGCTTAATGGTGCTTGCACAACAAATTAGTGGTAAACTCCAGATTCAGTTCTTAGGTTACTGTTTTATGGCCATGTGTCTTCATCATGTATAGTGAAATATCTTTTAAATTGTGATTTCATATTGTTGACAGAACGTGTTTGTGTGCTTTTTAGCGGCACAAACATTTCTGTGCAGTTCCTTCCAATGGTCATGGAGCACCTGTGCAGGAAACTCTCTAGAGTCCAAACAATGTCATAGTGGCTGAGTGGGAATTCTTACTGTGGAAAATAAAAATGCTACTTCCACAGGAAATTCCTAATCACCTATTCCCACAGCTGCCATAATGCACTTATTGCTACATGGCCTTTTATAGATGGCCATAAAAGGTTGCTGATCCACACCTAACTTGTACCCAAATTACTGATTTTTCAGCACTCATAAATCAGTGTGCTGTCACTGATTTATATCCTGCAGCTAGCAACCTTTTGTCTTAGAGCAGCATTATATTGCTGCTGAATGTAAACAGTTCTGTTAGGCATAGAGTGATGCTAAACTTAGCTAATACCGAAGAAGGGACTAATATTGAGACACTACTTGGTTTTTTCTCAGGTTTCATGGCTTCTTGGCAGAACAAAAGGGTTTCAAAATCAGCATAGTTGGCAACTCCTGCATTCCTTTCATAAGGAGACGTTACTCAGTGGTGGATGTCATACCAGGCTGAGCATAAGAATAACAGTGCAGCCAGCAGGTTGAGGGAAGTAATTCTTCCCCTGTGTCCAGCACTTCAGAGACTGCTGCTGGAGCACAATACCCAGTTTTGGGCTACTCAGTACCAGACAGACATTGACATGTTGGAATGAGTCCAGCAGGGAGCCAGCAGGAAGCTTATAGGGTATGAGAGGTGGCTGAGAGAACCGGCTGGGTTTGTTCAACCTGTGGAAGAGCAGGCAGGGGTGGTGCTGCTCTCTGTAACTCTCTACACGTTATGGAGAGATTAAGCCAGAATCTTCTCAGAGTTATACAGTGGAAGGATGAGGGGCTACAGGCACAAATTAGAATATAGAAAATATTGACAATACTTGGGGGAAAAACCCTGTAGGAGTGGTAAAAACTGGAATAGGTTTCTCAGAGTAGTAGACAGTACAAACTCAGCCACGTAACTTTCTCTAACTGTACTTGCTTTGAGCAGGATATTTAATCTAGGAGTGCTAGAGGTCCTTGTCATCTATATGATTTTTTTGATATATGTTACTGTAATAATTCTTTACTTCCTTACAGACCCCACTATAGGGATAAGGAAAAAGTATTTTATAACTACAGATAAACCCACACGGATAAGACAAATCCAGTCTGATTTACTTGTCTGGATTCAGAATTGGTTATTATCTGGTCCCACAGTGCAGGGAAATGAGCCTCCAAATCTACATTTACCTGGGCAAAGTATTTTTTAAACACTTGCATTAGGAGTTGTACATGTGAAATAAAGGAACTTTCTTATAGCCTCAAAGGGCTGCAATCAACTTGCCCCAAAATTGGGGAACGTTGTTGTCATGAACAGTTTCTGCCTGAAGTGCAAGGACTGTTGCTTTGGCTTTTTTCCATTATAAATAACAATTTTCTAGTAACAAAAATAGCAACGTGTTTTTTTTTTAATCCCAACCTTAGCACTTAGCATCATAGACCTTTTCCCTCATAGGAAAGGTAAGACAATAAACATACCAGGTCCCAGTCATGTTGCTTAATGCCTGAATGGTAGTCACTTGGATCATATCACAAAGATCAGGTTATTTTTTAAAGTGATGTGTCAACTTTGTGTTATGGAAACTAAATCCTGGAAGATAGAAGAGCTGAAAGAATAAGCTTGTCTTTTTTTAAAACAAAATGTTCCACATCCTTATGTAATCAGTGTTACCTGAAAGAAATTTGTACCGCTAGGGTTGACATTTCATAGTTCACTGGGGACAAATGATGTGAATATATTAATAAAGTCATATATGTTATCGTGATAGGTAGAAGTGAAAGGGAAGGTTAACAAGAAAGTGACTCAGAACAAATTATCATGTTTTACTAAAAGTATTCTACAAACATTTAATATTAATGTGTAATCATTCTATGGTTGACGAACTAAGTATATTAATGAAGAAATTTGTGTGTTTTTGTTTATTTCATAGATTTTTTTTGGCAGTGATTTTTTATTTTGTTTTTAATGCTTTCTTTCCTTTTTCTACCTTTCTAGGGAAGAAAAGTGCATTAAAACATGCAGTAAAGTGTCTTTTTCTCATACACAGCTAAAATAGATGGGTGATAGTTCTAGTAGGGTTACACAGCTAGTCTGTATTTCATCTGTGTCTTTAATGGTCAGTGAAGCTAATGGAGTTATGATGATTTATGTCAGCTGATGATCTAACCTTGTATCATGTTGTTTTGTGGTTGAAGCACATGGCTTGGCCTGCAGAGCCTTGTCTTGTTCCCTGTTTGGACAAATGAACAAAGAACATCCAAACATACAAATCACAGTTTGTCTGTGTATTATCTTACTATAAAATAATAAGTAGCCACTGTGGTAAACTTACCATTCAGATTTTTATTTTTTAATTCTGCTTTTAAAAACAGAAGGTTTTAGTTCTTCCTATAAAAATCTAGCAAATGAATACTGTAACACTCTGCTGTACTTGGTCTTGAATTCTGGACATGTCCAGTCTTACGCTGCTTTTCTGTTGATAAGCTCTAAATTTTTTAAGCCTTCATTTTGGCAGAAGCTTCATCTTCTGACAGCAGCAATCCTACCTAGGGAAGAACAAATTCAGATTTCTCTGTAGTAGTTATCATTCCTTCAGCTCTGTAATAATGAAAATGCATAAACCATAATAAAATCCAAATTAATTTCTCAGCTTAAAGTTTGTCTTTTCTTGATTGACAGGTCTTGCTAAAACCCTTACTTTGGAATAGTTTCAAAATATTACTTTCTCTGGTCTAGTACTCTCTGAAGGATTGGAGATGCAAAATACCTGGTTTGGGTATAATCAACATTTAATCTCTGGAGTAAGAGCAGTTTGTTCTGTACTTTCAACTTTAACCAATGAACTCAGTATCTCAGCTGTTTTTTATTATCTGTGGAAGTTGCTGCATGGCAAAAGGAACTGGGAGAAAACAGGAGCTTAGCTGTCACATACCTTATAGCACATCATAACTTGAGCAGTCTGTATTTATTCTTGGTTTGCCAGAGACAGAGATGGTGCAAGTATTGGTTACTTTACAGGAAATGGAAATCTTGAGACCAATCAAATGCTTTTTGTTTTGTGCTGGTATTGCCAGTGTGACTTGTTTTGTGCTTACATGCATGTCTAGCTTGCTTCTGGACATCTGCTTTATGTTACCTCTCCTTGCCTGCTCCCCATCCTCTCTCTCAAACACACATTTGGGAACATAAAAATAATTTCTGACAAAGTACGAATTGAGGTGAGATCTTTTTTGGTCTTGGGCTTTAAGTTAATTAATATTTGAGGATCCTGTATCATTCAATCCAGCAATGAAAGCAAAATACAAAATTTTTAAACCGAATTAGAAGCATTGCTTAATTTAAGATTAATTTAAGATTTTCGGCAAACATTGACAGTATTTTACACGGCACATGCAGTGACTAGAAAGATTACTGATCAATTTTACACTTCAAAAAAAGATGAAAAAATACCTAAGCCATTGTCCAAGAGTAAGAACATTAAAATACTTGAGATAAAACCCCCACTTTTTTGAACATCAAACCAAAAATTTTTGTTAAATAAAATATTTAATGTATTAAACTCTGAATAACAATTTGCACAGAGTGTCTTTGCACTCTGAGGGACAAAATTTCCTTACTAAGATGTGATAAAAATACCTCTTATATCAAAAGTATTTCAAGCTGAGTGAAAGAGAGCCTTCAAGTGGGTCTAGACATAATGTACTTGCTAAAATAAAAAGGATGCCTGTTAAAGTCAGATACAGATCTGTCTTATACGTTGTACCAGATGATGAATGTAATGTTCTTTCCACCTTCTAAGTCCTTCAAAATAGTTGCATATGTTTACATAACAGTTCAACAACTAGTGTTAGAAACTTAGTGATGAGTTACTGCCCTATGATTAAATATAAGCAAACATGCTACAGTCTTGGAAGAACTTGCCGTACATCAGGTAAAATTATTCCTGAAAGCTCTTAATTAGTTTCTTCTTATTATAAGATTGTTTTCATTTTTACCCTAAAGTAAACAGAATGGAAATTCACTACACTTTTCTTTGTATCATGATTTATTTATTTGTCTGTTAGCCAAAAGCCAAAGAGTGGCTGTTACTTTTCTGTCATTGTTTCCACATAAATCCCTGTTGCTCAATCTCTCTTTGGTTGCTCTGCAGAGATCCCATGCACAGATCAAAAAAGGCGTTTTAATCGATCAGCTATGGCTTCTTTCCCATGTAGAATCCATAGTGATATAAAGATGGCTAGCAACATGAAAGACTTTGTACTTCTTATCAACATGGGTTTTTTGACATTACTTGTATAAGTAGTATTCCTCTTATTTCAGCTTGCATGGTTTATAATTAATTTTATTTCAACTTCCTACCAGCTTTTAGAAAGGTTGCTAAATAGCTAACGTGAAGAAGCTGTGATCAGATGTTGACAAATTGAGGTAGAATAATTGCCTGCAGCTGTCCTTTCTGTTCTTCTGCTTAGACATTACACAAAGTGAGGTTTTAGTTTAAATAGCTTTCAACAGGGTACCTAAGATGGGGTTGAAGTTTGTCAAGACCATTTTTATTTTGCAATGGTGATTTCAGGTAAGGTAAATTTCTTCCTCAACTAATTAGAGCTTCTGGAGGAAATCTTGGCATGCATTTGTGTTAGTACATGGTTTTTTAATACCGATTTAAAGTCAAAAGATACTTGGGCTAATTCTGCTCCTGTCTTGGTGTTCTGTGTACATGCTGGCTCAAGCTAGATAACCTTCTGAAGAGAAACCATCACTTGTCATTGTAGGACTTGGGTGGCTTTTGCTGCAGGATTTCTTAAAGGTACAATTCATCCCCCCAGGGAAAATCAAATACATTCATTTAAGTGAAATGCAAATCACCCCTTTTTATTAAGAGCTATAATTTCTATATGTCCTTTTAGATTTATTTTTTGATAAATCAGATTTGAATCATGCAGTAATTCTTTCCATGCAAAGTAAGGCTGAATGTTAAGATTTTGTTTGCTGCAGATGTTTGCTGTGTCCCTTGTGCTGGTGGGAATAAAATTATTAAAAGCCTTGTGGATAGATACACACCATCATAAGAGGCTCCTGGAAAAACTTTGTGGTGAAGTCCTGTGCATTCATACTTGGGAGAGCAATGCTGTAGCAGCTTGGGGTAAAAAAAAATCTGGTTTTGGGAGGGAGACCAGCTTGTATTCAGAATACCTGCAGAAAGCTTTTGATTGTATGAGCTTACTCATTATGTTGATGATTATTTTACAGTAAAAATTATAATTTACTGTGCTTGAGACCATTTAAATGTCTTTGTGGTTAAAGTACCTCCATCTTTCTTGCAAAATGCCATAAAGAAGATTATAGAACTGACTATTTTGGTTCGTTCTATACATATAATGACTTCTCTTTAAAACCTGTGGTTGAGAAGTTGGTTTGGTGTAAACTCTGTGGTGAATGAACAGACAGTAATGTGTCAAAAGTGAACTTTGCAATTTACTTACTCTTCAACACTTCATAACACTTTATAGCTAACCCCATACATATTAACATTTTAATTGCACAGTATGATACTAGAACCACCTGTAAAGAAACTGTTTTTATTCTGGTGAACTTTTATAGTGTTAATCACTTTTTTTTTGGATGGGCCTCTTAGTAATTCTTAAGGAGCTGTGGGGCTTTTTTTGTTTGCTTTTGTTTTGTTTTTGTTTTTTTTAAATATAAAATTTGTTTCAGATCTCTCTGAGAAGACAATTTTAAATTCCCAGCTGGAGTCCTTTAGCGCGCTGTAATACAAGATAATGTGTCCTGCAGAATACTTGACTTCATTCTTGTGTGATGCTGAAGCTGTCTTGCATCAATAGCCATCATTCAGTGGCAACACGGAAACAAATCCATGTGGTTTTCCCACAGAGACCATAAGTGTCACGGCAGATCACTGAAGTTTAATTGCTATCATCCGTCACACATAAGATATATAATATGGAATCTTGGTTCATATTATCAGATAGGACCACAAAGATGATTAAGGAAATGGAGGATCTCACATATGTGAAGAGGCTGAGAGAGATGGGACTATTCAGCCTGGAAGAGAGAAGGTTCATGGGCAATCTTACCCTAGTTTCTAAATGCTTGATGGGAGGGAATGATGAAGAGGGAGCTGGATTTTCCTCAGTAGTGCCAGCTGACTGCATGAGAAGTCATGGGTACACGTTAAAAACCATGAAATTCTGATTGAACACAAGACTTTTTTTTTGTTTGTTTGTTTTTTACTGTAGAACACTGATCAAACACTGGCACAGATTTCCCATAGAGACTGTGGAGTTCCATCTGTGGAGTTACTCAAAACCTGACTGGACAACCTGCCCTGTTGCCCTGGTCAGTCTTCTGCAGGAGGGTTGGACTAGATCTGAAGAGGTCACATCCATCTTCAGTGGTTATGTGTATAGGCCATATTTATTGCTGTATTTTTTCAACATGATTCTAAGTAGAAATCGAGCTTGGGCCTCAAATACCCTTGGACCAAAATAGCTCTTGCTGCATTCCAGAGTTATAACACCCCATGAGAACAGTACGATTTTTCCAGCTTCTCCAAATCAATGTCTTTCCACATAGGGAGCAAGGATTGCTGTCTCCCACACGCTAGCATAAGCAATACACTGTTTTACATAGCACTACTTGTCTAAAATACAGGAACATGTTATCTACTAGTTAAGTTTTCTGGTACATCACAGCGTAAAATCGGCTGTTTAGTTGCTTAAAATGTCTTGTTTAGGCTAAATTTTTTTATCTTACGGCTCTATATTCTACCTTCTTCTACTTCACTCTTTTTTTACTCAATTTTGGTGTAGTGAAAACTACAATTGGAGCAATTTAGCTTTTCCCTGAAGCTAGGGGAAAGAGTAATTTGCCCCGTGCCTTTATTACTTCAAGCAAGTTTTCAGGAAAACTGGCTGAGCCTGTAGGCACGTATGTTTTCCATAGATTGTGTCTGGTACTTAGAATGACTTTTCCTATCATTGCACATCTGCTGTGGGTTTTTCTGCATCCAGTGGCCTTAGATGAGTCATAAAAATCTCTTGTGTGTTGTCACTTATGCTTTTGCTGGCCCAGATAGCTGGAGCTGCCTGCTTCAATGAAGGAGCATTGTGTGAGGGCAGCAAGAGCGTAAACTAGGACACGGAACACTTTGGCTTTAAGGTCTCTTGGCAGTGAGATACAAACATGTAAAGGGAAGGGATTCTTACTTCTATAGATGATGGGAAAGAAAGACAGCAAGCTACTGCTTCTGCCTCTTTTAGCTGTCACCTTGGTCTGTGAGGTGCATGCGGATTGTGACAACCAATGTCACGCAGCTGAAGCTGAGAACACAGGGGAATGTCTGAAATCAAAAATGTAGTGGACCCTTATTTCTGCTTTCCTAAAAGAAAGAGAGGGTGCTTTTTCACAGGAATTTTAACAGGTTTGAGGCATTTGGCTACGATGGCCTGAAGAAGGGCACCCACATGCATTTAGGAATGGGAAACCGTAGTGTGTTCTACTCCAGTGGCTTCGGATTTTTTTTTCTAGTTATCACTTGAGAACTTCATCATGGGGTTCAGTGGGTGACTTTTTTTTTTTTTTTTTTTTTTTTTTTTTTTTTTTTGTCTTGCCACCATAGCATCAGCCTTCTTGATGCTAATGCAAGCAATTGTGAAACACCTAATCTCCTCCATAGGATCAGGGCAGATGCCACAGAGCCTCAGGACTTTGGGACAGTGTCTCACTGATGAAGCCCACCAAGACGGTGAACAAGTTTTGAGCTAATCGTCAGACATGTTGTCTATTTTAAACAGGTTTTCTTTAGAAAGAGGCTTCAGTGAGCTGTGTTTGGCTTTTCAACCCATCAATCCATTTGAATGAGATTTAGCAGGGCCATGAGGTACTTAAAATAATGAAATTTTGGTTTTCATGAAAATCAGTGTCTGTTTTTGAAATGGACTAGCACCATACTGAGGAATGAGCTATGCTGATGTCAGCAGGCAAGTTCCCAGGCTGATCTGCACACGCATAAATGGTTGAGCAGGATACCTATGGCAGAATTGGTCCCAGAAAATGCTGCTCCTTGCCTTGGCATTATGGGCAGGAGCTGTTTGTGTTTGGGAAGGGGAGAATGCAAGCAAGTAGGTCACATGCAAAGAAATAGGCTCTTTCTCCTCTCTTTCTCCTCTCTTTCTCCTCTCTTTCTCCTCTCTTTCTCCTCTCTTTCTCCTCTCGAAACTTCTTGTGGGAAGTGTATCCTGTTTCCCAAAAATTGTCTGAGGTAGAGAGCTAGATGATGTCTAGTTATCAGAACACAAATGTTCTTATTCTCTCCCACTAAAGGACTCCTCTCACTGGCTCAACTCGTTCTGCAGCTGTAGAAGAGTTTTACACTCAGCTTTTCACTTTATTCTCTCCCTTTAGGATGTTGCAGGTTTAGAAAAATAGTTGATATGGAATATGTAAGTTTGAAGACCTGTATTTTCTTTCCAATCACAAACTGAAGAGCTAGCCAGAGGAAACTTCTGCTTCCATCAGTGGTCTTAAAATTCACATTGTAGTGTCCTGACATATTTCAGTCTTCAAGAAATCAGTTCCCCTTGTCTAAAATAGCTGTATACTTTTTGCTAACTGTTTGAAATACCTACTGAATTATTTTTTATCCCTTTAATGTATCATGCAAATCTGACAGGCAGATAGGAAAACTGTATAATGTGGAGAGTTTATAGCACTTTGTTTCAATAAACAAACAAATCAGCCAACCTAAACCCCCCCACTATCTTCAAAGAACTTCTTGGTACCTGCTCAGCACATGCTTAGCTGTGTATGTTTGTTCGGGAGAATATCACAGCTCGTATTTATAGTACACGTTGTAATACACATCTCGTGGGAAGGTGTGGAAGGGGAAGTTGAAATGGCTCTTTGCTGATGATAAAATCAAAACAAAAACAACTGCCGATTCCCTGGCCAGCCAGCTTGCTGGGACATTTTTATAATTCTTTTACTCTGTTGTTGGAGGACTCCAATTAGCCTCAAACTGGAGCTCGCAGCTTGTGTGTGAAACAGGCAGCTGCTGGCACGCAATCCTCCCTGAAGTTGTTTCCTTTCCTTTTTCCTGAGATTTAGCGAAGGGGGGGAAGGGGTTGGAGTCACATGGATACAAAGCTTTTGATTAATGTCCAAGTCTGTGCCGCTGCGGAGGCTTTCCAACCTCTCAGCTAGCAGGGCGAGCTGGGAACCAGTGACCGCTCGTTTCCTCCAGGCTGTGTCCCCTTCCTGACGGGAAAGGAGCGCGCACTGGGGTGGCTCGTCGCCTCCGGACCTCGGGCCGCCGCGGGAGCGGGGTGAGCGGGGGCTGCGGCTGCAGCGTGCCTGGGGACCGGCCGGAGCCCGGCCCCGCTGTGTAACTTGGCGGGGTCTTTTGTTGTCCTTGTCCGCAGCGCAGTGCCGGGGCGCTCGGGGGAAGGCGCCGGGCTGGGAGCACCGATCCTCGTCGCTGCACCATGACAGAAGAAAGCAAAGGGGAAGGCAAGGGGGAAAGCGGGAAGGACTTGGAGAAGCAGCTTCGCTTACGCGTGTGCGTCCTCAACGAGCTGCTCAAGACGGAGCGGGACTACGTGGGCACGCTGGAGTTCCTGGTGTCGGTGAGCGGCGGGGCTGGGGCCCCGCGGCCGCTCCTCCCGCAGCTGGCGGGGCAGGCGGCGCCCGGCGCGGGGGGGAGCGGGGCGGCCGCGGCACCGCGGGACTCCCGGCCGGGAAAGGGCTTTACCCCGAGCTTTCGCTCAAAAAGGAGGGAGACTAACAGGTTTTGAAATAGCCGAAGAGGGGTTGTGCGTTTCCCTCCGCCACCCCCCGGCCGCACTCTGGCACTGATGATCTCGCATCTCCGCGCGTGGAAGCGGAGGAGTGATGCGTTTGGGTTCCCCCAAACCCAGCGGGTGTGGGGGCTCGTGTTCATTTCAGGGCGCCGCAGTTCTACTACTTGCGATAGTCCTGGAAACCCAGCGGTGCAGGGGGGAGGGAGCCAGGACAGAGGGGGTGCTGGCGTGCAGCAGCTGCTTGGCATTAAAGCCACATGTGGCATTCACTCCTGTCTTGTGATACAGGGTCAGCTGCGAAGGTAGTGCGTTCTGCTGAGCTGTGCTGTGGCAGTTTTAACTTCCGTCTACATTTGACTGTCACTGTTGATAGGATTATTATTGGTGCCAGGTAATACCCTAGTCAGAAAGGCAGGAGTTCTCTCTCAAAAAGCCAAAGTAACAAATTATTGCAGAACAGATGCGGGCAGTGTTTTATTTGTGCCTGATCTTGGTAGCATCACTTTAGGGCTCTGATGTGATAAATATGTCCAAATCAGCTGCTTCAGATTGCAAAAGTTTCCACAGTAGCCCCATCGTACTTTTCTCTACTCCTGTCCCATTGAAGAGGGGAAATCCTTCCAACTGCAAACTTCCTGCTTTGCTGCCTTGAGAATTGTGGACTTTCTGCTTATTACCATGAAGGAGGAAATTCTTAAGTTGGCTGTGACAGGGAGAATAAAAAGCACAGACATTGGAGTGAAACAAGATCTACAGAGTAGCTTATTTTCTCCATATGTTTATCCTCAGCAGAACCATGAAAAATGGTAAATGGTCCAATGTGTTTGGGTTTTTTTTAAGTTTAGGATGAATATTTGAAAAAGAGACTGTGTGATTTTTGTATTTGCTTCCATTTAATGATCAGGTTTCATCTATTAAAAAAAAAAACCACAACTATTCTAAGGCAATGTTCTTCCACATTTTACCTTAAGCCCCAAATTTGGTGTCTGCCAGTCTTGGATTATTTCAGCAAATTTGAAGAATTTGTAATATCTTTAATTTCGAGTTCTAAGGTTTTAGACATAGGATATTTGTGTTCAAACAGTAAGTGTTCCAATTCTCCCAAGGATCAGAATTTGTATGTGTTTCAAGTTCTATCCAGACACTGAATTCAGTAATAAGTTTTTTTGCAATTTGGATCAAGATGATCTAAATAAATCATATGGAGAAAGGGAGAAGTGTTGGTATTAAACACTTGGTTCTACATCAGCTTTTCAGATCAGATTCATGTGTGCATGTCACATGAATGTGAGATTGTAATGAATCTAATCAGATTCATTAATGATTGTGGGCAGGGTTCAAGTGACAGTTCAGAGATGTAAGTCCTTCAGAGGGAAATGTCACATATTTTTACTATACCTCAGTTTTGTTTGAGGAAACAACTTCTGAGCTTGCCTTTGGTCTACCTGCTAGGACTGCTGTTGAGAGCAACTGTGGTGGTGGATTTATGGACTAGGCCCAGTATGGAGACCATGGCGTTGATTTTACGTAAGCCATCAAAACCATCATTGTGTGAGGGGTTGATGTTCCAGTCAAAGTTAAGGGTTAGGCTTCCAGGTCACCTCAGTGTCGTCAGTAGAGCTCATTGTGGTGGAAACCACGTTTCCTTTATGACTGAGAAGCAGAAGCCAGTTATAGTCTCCCTAAGAGTTTGCTCAGAGTACCTGTAGTTTTCACTGTAGTTAATAGGAAATAGGGTATTCTCTTAGATAAATGAAAAAAACTCTGTGCATGGCTAGAGAATGAAGAGGTTATAAGGAGGAAGTGACTTGCTGGAGTGTGTCAACATGGGAAATGCTTTGCTGGTTTCCCTACACTGGAAACATATCTATTATATGCTAGATTTATTTAGGTTCTTTTGTTTATGGCGGAGTTAGAGTCTTGCTGAGAACAAATTTCTGGTTGGTTATATAAAGTATTTTTGTTTCCCTACTCCTCTATGATTGCTCATCCTCCACTTATCAGTGTAGTGAGAAGTAGCTTGGGTTTGTATGTTCTGTCAAAAGTCTGTAACACTTAAGGTGCAGAGCAGAAGATTTGATATATTTGTTACTTTATTAGATAGAAGTAGCTGAGTAGTCATTCCCATGTGAGTTCATTCACCTCTTCTTTTTTGGCTTTATGCTGTATAAATACAGTATATTGTTTTATGTCTGCACTCATCACAAAACAAATCTGAGTGGAAAGGTCTGGTTGTATTAATATTATTCTTTCGTATCTCCTGAATCTTCCAGTAATAAACTGTAGTAGTGTAGTCTGTTGAGACTTCAGTGATACAGAGCAATAACAATTTTGGGCCAATTGCAGTGAGGTATGTAAACATATGTGAGGTGGATAAACTTAAGTCGCCCAGTAGTTGCGGCAATGTTGGAGAGAGGAGGCATGCACAGGAAATTATGAATAAATGCTTATACTTTTTCTTCAGACATTTCATTATAACATTTAGAGTGTCATTGCAATACCAGAGTTTTTGTACTCTTTAGCATTTCTTAGAAGAAACAAGTGATGGAAGAATTTACTTAAGACACTAAAATGCCTGTTAAAACTGTATCTGTAGATGCACCTTTTTTTTTTTTTTTTTAATAAGCTACAATATTAAGTTTCTGCTATGAACAATTGATACTTTACTGGCTAAATTAGCAATTGGGATTTTTCTGCTTCTGAATGTTCTTGCTGGTGATCATACCATCTTCCTGTGACAAAATCTTTTCAATGAAAGAGAAGCTGTACTTGCAAGGATAGAGGAAAATCTTTCTTAGCAAAATGAACTTTCTGGAAGGAGCAGAAGGCAACAGTTGGTGAATATTTGCTATGTCTAAAATAATTCCGTGTCATCCGACCGTGTAACTGGATAATTATTACCTTGAATACTTATAGTAAAGATGCTTTTTTAAAAAAATTGTGACTTTATCGATATATACCTTATCTATTTCCTTCTTTACAGCAAATGACCAAATGTGTATGCTTACTGTGATCTACATAAATATAATGAAAATTTCCTTTGTTGCCTTATAAGCACAGTTAACCTGGGGAAAAGGAGACTGAGGGAAAACTTTATCACTCTTTACAAGTACCTGCAAGGGAGTAGTAGTGAGGTAAGAATCAGTCTCTTTTCTCCAGCTAAAAAGTGACAGGACAAGAGGAAATGGCCCTAGGCTGTGCTAGGGGAGGTGTAGATTGGATTTTAGGAAAAATTTATTCACTGAATGGGTGTTCAGGCACTGGAACAGGCTGCCCAGGGAAGTGGTGGAATCGCCATCCCTGGAGCTGTTCAAAAAACACGTAGATGTGGCACCTGGGGACATGGTTTAGTGGTGAACATGGCAGTGCTGGGTTACTGGTTGAACTTGATGACCTTGGAGGTTTTTCCAACACTAACAATTCTATTCTATGACTAGCTAACTAGAGGAAAACTACATAAACTTTTCTAAGATTCTCATTGCTCCATGATTTTATGCTGGGGAATATATAATTTTAATGAACATTTTAAAGAAATAGTTGGGGTTTTTTTGTAATTTGCTGAATGTTTTCATGCAAGGTTTCATTTACTGTGTGATCAGGGTTCTCAGTTGAATCCTAAACACAGCAGTAGTAAAGAGACCAGTAAAGCTGTGGGTAGAAGTTGATGAGACATTAAAAAGCATTTAATAGTAAGGAGTTGGTAAAAAGTGGCTAGTTTAATTTGTAACTTTGTTACTTGGCATAAGGCTTGGTTCTTATGGTTGTGATTTACACTCACTGACTGGCCAGTAAAGCAGACCGGGCCACAAAGAATTTTAGGATGCATGTACATATACGTATGTATATATACATATATGTATAAACATATAAAAAATGTACATATATATTTTTTGGAAAGAAACTTTATTTTGGAATAGAAATTGGCAATGTAATTGATCTGCTATACTTGGTACTGCAGGGGATATCCATGGAAGTGTAGTTTATTTTTCTATGGCAGAGATTGTTTCTCCGGCACAGTTTCGTGTTCTGACAAATTTGACATTGATGGGAATAGAAGCAGATGTTGGCACTCCTGTAAGCCTTCCCCATGGCCTCAGCTGGGGTGGCTAGTTAGATCTTGAAGCAGCTGGGGGAAAAAAACAAAGCTAGTTTATTATGTAGACTACAGTATGGTTTACAGTCTCTCTCAGAGAATATATATATGTTTCTGCCAGTTAACTCTTAAGTATCATTTTGATTTCATTACATCCTATACTATCTTCTGCTTGCACTACAGTGAAAAAGTGGTTAGTTTTCTTTAAATGTGTGTGCCTTGTTAAAGGAAGCTGAATCCTTGCTTTTCAATGCGTATAAAGAGATATTGTTTATAAGGCTTATTGCTCAGCCTTCTCAGTGTCTGTGTGACTCTTCAGGATCTGTATTCCCCTGCTGAACCTTCCCTGTCTCTTGGCTCCATACATATTTCTCTGATTGTTGAGTAGACTAATTAGTTGGAGAAGTGATTATAGTAATTAGGACTTCAGGTAACTTTCATAGTCAAATTCAGTGTTACTAACCCTAGCAATAGAGGATTTGTGTTACCAATGAAAACTCCTCAAATAGTTATGCTTTATAATAAGGTTAGATGTTGGGCTTTCTACAAAAAAGAACAATTTATAAATGATCTTTTATGGCTGTAGTTTGGTACCAAAACAATGTGTCTCTGTGTGTTGTTTTTGTGTGCATGTGTATATATCATAGAATACCTTAAATTGGAAGGGTCCCATAAAGATCATCTAGTCCCCCTCACTGAATGTGTTATATGTATATCTCAATTACAGTGATGATTAGTGACTTCATAGTGCTTTTCATAATTGCATTTATATTTTATAAAAGGGATTTAAATGAATGGAAGGGAAGGGTTTTAGCTGGCTGCATTTTTTGATAAGGTTATGTGATTTCCTTTCTCTTCAGGAAAAGAAAAACGGCATTCTGTGGCTACTTCATCAGAAAAAGTCAAAAGGAAGTGCAAACACAATTACCATAGAAAGTCAATATCTTTTCCATTCACTTCCAATTTCTGCTGTTTTTAACTTGCTTAAGTGCTAACAAAAAATGTAAGCATGGTATTCTATTTTTATTTGACTTGGCTTGTCTACATCAATGGCACCACCTGTGGTGCCCATCAGAGTAAGGGTAACTGCGTAAAAGCTGTTTATTTCTTTGTAATCCCTGCACCTAAGGTTGAATACTCTGCTTTATGGAGTGGATTAGCAGGAAAGATATTTTTTTCTGTCTTTACTAGCTGAGCACAGAGTTCATGCAATGTATGACAATGGCAAAAAGAAGAGGTGTTTTCTGAAGAATTTTTAAGTACATATGTTATCTTGTTTGGAAATGGTGATATTTATGCTGGACAATAGACAAATACTTCATACTTTTCAATGGATTTCCACTTACTGCTCTCAGATGCACTTAGATTATATTGTGAAGAACTCTTCTTTAGGAAGAAAGGTGGTTTGTTTAGCTGTTCAGTGAAAAGTTTAGAATACTGAAGGGAGAAATCTTTGTTTCATAGCATTTAAGAAACTTTTCTGTTCTTAAGACTTATTGTAGACTAAGACTTAATTTTCTGAAGACTATAATATGCTTAGAGGTGGTGTACAACCTCATGATTTATCTGTGTTTATAAATAATATCATATTTGCAGTGTTCCAGTTATTCCTTTGCTCTGCCTTATAGCTCAGTCCTAACTCTCCTGACACATATATTTCACAAATTTATAGCATGAGCTGCTAATTTAGAAGAGACTACTTGGAGGGGACCATCCATCAAAATGTCCAGGTCTAAGTTATTCCATGCAGCCTAATGCTGTTAATAGTATGCTGTTTGCAGTGATTTCAAATATTTATGGAGACGTATTTTTCAACCCCCTTCGGTAGTTATTTTTGTCACCGTTTTATAAACACCAAACTTTAAAACTATGCATTCCAAGGTTGGTTTGTATTTATTTGGTATGGTTATCATGAAGAGCAATTTTGTCAATTAGACGAAGTCATTGTAACAGTATTACACCACATGAGGAATTGAAAAGTTCTTTATGTTGGAAACCAAAAGGAACTGTATTTTGGCCAAAATAAATCCAAACTGGCTGTAGTTGACCTAAGATACTGCTTGGCATGATTTACTCATCTGTAGAAGGTTGTAACCATGTATCTCTATGTAAAGTATATGTCCCTGTTCAGAAAGGCATTGGATTACCCATGAATGAAATATAGGCTTGAGCAAGATAATAAATTTTATTTAAGACTCTACCCTTTTATACAAGTATCTTGAATACCTTTGTATACTTACATAGTCATGCATATTCTTTTTCAGAAATTTTGTTTAACTGTTTTTGCTTTAGGACTCAACTACATGCATATTATTTGGTTTTCTGCTTGGGATTGAGCAGGATTATCTCTGTCTTTGGTGAGCATGTGGACTGGTGTGGGACTGGCTACTCAGGAGGAATGCAAGAATGAAGATAGCAAAGTGGAGTCACCATCCCTGGAGGTGTTCAAGAGGTGACTGGGTGATATATTTTAGAGGTAGAGTCCTGCACCTGGGATGGAATAACCCTGTTCACCTGTACAGGCTGGGGCTAGAAAGCAGCTTTACAGAGATGCCTCCTGGAGTACCTGTGGACAAGAGCTGAAACATGAGTCAGCATTGCACCCTTGCAGTGCAGAAAAGAATCAGCATCCTGGGACTCTTCTTGAAAGGGTGCCGCCAGTAGGTGAAGAGAGGTGATCCTTTACCCTCTACATCTGTGAGACTTCTGACAGTCAAATTTTTGGCTCCCTAATTGAAGAAATAATTTTACCTACTGACACAAGTCTGGTGCTGGGACGGACCAGTAAGGTGAGGAGGGGCTGGGAGAACATTGCTGCAAAGAGGCTGAGAGACCAAGGTTTCTCTGGCCTTGAGAAGGCTCGGTGGAATTTTTATTATTGTCTACAATTCCCTGATGGGTAGATGTGGGCAAGATGCAGCCATATTCCTCTCAGAGGTGCATAGTAGAAGAAGGAGTGTCCATGGAAGATGGAAATTCCAACTCGATGTGAAGGGAAAAAATATTGCTTACAATAAAACTGGTCAAAAACTGGTACAAGTTGCCCAGAGGCTATTTTTTATTTTGTTTAAAGATCACCTAGGCAAGACTGGACTACCTGTTCTGGTTGACACTGCTCTGTTCAAGCATTTGGGCTAGACGACCTCCTTTCCAACCTCCATGACTCATCAATTTGCAATTTATTGCTACAACAGAAAAAAAGGCAGACTGTCTTGAAGTTTCAGGAGAACAGAATTTTCAGGGTTGCATCTCTGCTTTGTTTCCTCTATACTCTGAAATTGCAGAGCAAATGGCCAGGCTGTACTGTTCAGCAAACAATTATTCAAAATTAAAGAGGAAACTCAGGTACACAGTTTTAGGGTTTTTTTTAAAATTCGAACTGTATTATATTTGCTCAGGAAACAGATAATCTGGCACTTTTGTACTGTTTTCTATTCAGAGATGTCTCAGTGCTTTGCTTTCATTAATAAATCAAACCTGTGTAGTTCTACAAATGGGAAACTTAGAGACAGATTTTGATTTTTGGGTCCCAGTGGAAGTTTGTGCCAGAACCAGAAATATAATCTGATGTCTTGATTCCCAGTTCAGTACTCTGACAGCAAAGAAGCCCTTTCTCTTCATACATAATTGATGCTAAAAGAATGATTATCTACTTAAAATGTCTGAGAAACTGCAAGGATAGCTGTTCAAAGCCAGCTTCATTTTGTGCAAGCTTGATTGCTCCTACAATTATCTCATAGGCTACTCACAGCTGAATTTATCCTGTTGTAGGGACAGAGCTGAGAAAGCAGGGGTTGACACTTATTTTAGGTCCCATGAAACCTCCAGATTGTCCTTTGTGCTTTTGGCAGTCTGGCTGCCAAGTCATCTGGCATCCCTGACGAGCTTTCAAGTTCAAGGCTAAAGAACATGAAGGGAATGTGTAGGAGAAACAGATAGAACTGAAGAGAGTACAGGAAAAAACAGCAATGCGTTGTAGTAAGGTGGCTTTCTCCATTTCAGTGTAATTTGTGTGATGCAGGCCCCTTGACAAATTGATAATACCTTGCTGAGTGGAGTAGAATAAATAATGTAATCCTTGGCCTTCCTAGGGAAGTTTTATATGAATTCTCACTTCAAAATGAAACTTGTCTGCGGGTGCTGACACTTGTGCCTGAATTTTAAATACATTATATGTATTGGTATCTTTACTTTCTAAATACATTTTTGCCTATTATAATAACCAGAGCAAGTGACCCGTATCAATTAAAATGATAGTGAATTTACATTAAAAAAGTGTTTTGTAATTAGACCTGTGAAATAAACTCTTAATTTTCTAAGGCTATTTAAAAGGAGTCATTCCTAGAATGAGGGATGAATGTGATCCTGTGTGTTGACTTAACAATCCCAGTCTCTTTATGCCTAAATCAAATATGTTGTGACAGAGTGATTGATGTCTGGGATGATATGAATTTGTGCTACAAGGCTGGAAAACCACTTCATTTTATTGCTTAGTATGTGTTAAGTTACTTTACCCAAGGCATTGAAGCAAATGGTGTATCTGGATTCCTAGAAGAAATAGCATGCAGCAGGATGCTTTGAGACACCATCCCCTGACTGTCATGTGAGTGTGGTCTTTGCTCTAAGAGTCACAGAGGCATTTGAGAGTTAAACAGATGTTGGCAGCAACTGAAGCTCTGCAGCATATAAGCACTGCTTTCATTAAAAAGATACCACAGCCTGACAAGGTAGAGGAAAGAAAAAGTGGTACACACCTGTAGAGTTAGTGTTGTGTCACTTGTAAAATGTGGTTGAATAGTTTGTATTTATCTTTTTGTTGTCTGGGAGGGAGAGCCATTTTGCAGAAGTCATAGGAAGCAGGAAGGCGATAAATAAGTCCTGATTCATATAATGCCTTTGTGAAAATGGCAAACCTACATTTATAATGAGAGCTACTTCCTTCCTTTTAGTGTCTGTTGGTTTTTGTTCATGAAAGGTATGATAAAATACTACTTAAAAATGGACTTGCAGGATATGATAAAGACCTAAAATGAGAGGTGTTGGAAGGAGCCTGTGAATTGCTGTGACAGATTTAAGAAAAGGTCTATCCCAGTTTCCTGGTTCTAGCCAGGACAGGGTTAATTTTTGGAGTAGATAGGAGGGCACATGGCTAGGACTTGGAGATTGTTCTATACCATCTCACACCATTGGCAGGGGAAGGCAGTCTTTTTCTGGGAGAAAGGAGTCCCTTCAGGGTGGCATGATGGAGGCAGTGGTCAGGTATTGTTTCCATCTGAATCATTTGCCTCTTTCTTACTCACTTAGTTTTCTTATCTCACTACTGTTTCCAGTAAATTGTTGTTATCGCAGCCTGTGATCTTTACCTTTTGTACCTCAAATTCTCCTGTCCAGCCCACCACAGGGGAAGGGGGAGCAGGGGCTGAGTGGGCGAGTGATGTGTGGTTTCAGTGGGAGCACTAAACTGGGAATACCATTCCTAAACTACAGCACACAGTAATTTTTTTTATAGTTGTAGGTAGTAGCATTGCTACTTGAGCTTCATGATTGGGGGTTGTCTCTCCTGAAGACTGCAGGTGTAGTACCTGGTTGCAAACTAAGTGATTTCTGAGTTTGATTACTTTATTTTTGTATTTGTGTATTTTTTTGGCATCTCTAACTTCTGAATGTTACAGAATGTTAAATACCCTGTCTACAAAATTTGCTAAGTACTTGCATCACAGTTTTTCTTGTTGGAAATCTAAGTATTCTTTTCATGAAACCCCTTTCATACTTTCAAGCCTCTTTCAAATGTGATTTTGTGATTGATTCTTCTGGTGTCAGTATCATTGGTCTTCTAGATGGTTTCATTCTTAGTCTTTTGCACACGGTTTTCAGAGGGCAAAACCAAATATCCCCAAATATGTGTAATAGATGTCTGAGGTACTGAATTATGACTTTTACTACTTTTCTTGTAGCGAGAGGTGTTAGAATTCTGTTTATCCTTCTTCTGCAAAGAGTACTTAGAATTTTGCTTAAGTCCTTTTTCTCTCTTCTTACTTTGAATATCAAAAGTAGTATTTTTAGAGATTGGACAAGATGCTTGAAGTATGACTTGTAGCTGCCATTCACTTCTTACCATTCTGTTTGCTCTGTGAATGGGTAAAAGATGTAGAAAGAGGTCTCAGTGAAGAATTAAGTAGCCAAAAGCAGGAATGAATATGAACAGTGAGTGCTATGAGATTACATTTCTGTGCTCTGGAAATAGGAAGGAGAAAATATTAAGGAAAAATACACTAGCAAGATAGAAAAGGAAGAGGGAAGGGTTACTAGTTCTAAAACTGAAAACTCGCACAAAAATCCCCTTTGAAACATGGCAAGTATGTGGTGAGACTTCCTCATCCCATAGTATATGTGTTAATAGGACAGGCATCACTGGCTCTTGCAGCATTAAATTAGATGCTGCTCATGGTCCCAGAAGTTAACTACGTTATTGTATGTTTGCTGTGAGTGTGGAGCAGTAAGGTAGAAATGCAGTGGTTCTTAGACATCTTCAAATACAGTCAGCTTGAGGTGTGAAAATACCATTATCTTTGAATTTGGTTATTGTGTGCTAATTTTCTTTTATGATAAAATAGGAAATTGGAATAATTATCAAGAGATAATTGAGAATTTTTTTATTGGAGAGAGCAGCATGTGAGCTGTCTTTAGTTAATCTCTTTTATCAGTAAAAGAGACCTCTGCATTTTCAGAATGGTGTGACTGACTGAACATTTCAAAAGTGCTAAGTTCTAGCTTGCTTCCTTAATGTTGGAAATATTTTTGGCAGAGCTGAGATCTTTCTGTGGCTTAGAGTTACAGCAGAGACATATTAAGTAGAAGGATTGTATCTGTTGTCTTCTCTAAGTGGAAAGGTTCATTTTCTATTAAGTTGGCTCTGTAGTTTAGTTACACGGTGCAACACATAAATACCATTTATAATAATAATACTCGAATTAATGAATGGAAATTACAAAATTAATTGATTGTAGACCACATTTAAATATCTTGTAATATACCTGGAAGGATTCTTTATGTGGTCAGGGGCAGAAGAGTGAAGAGCTGATGGCAATAACTTTTCATTTGCTTAAAGATTCATTTATCTCTTTGACACTGCATGAGATCTTGTTTATTAAGAATAATGCCTGGAAGTTGGCAGTTATATTCTGTATGAGTGTGTTAATTTCTTCCCATATGCTATGAGGTTGTCCTCACAGGAAATAAAGGGACTTTTTCCCATGTTTAGTTTTACTGAACTGTTACAATAGTCAGACCGGACAGAAACAGTCGGAAGGAAAGTTTCCTGTTTTCTGCAGATACTGAAGAGGTCTTTGACCCTTACCAAGGAAGATCTTCAGTCCAAGTGTGACTGCACAGAGAACTGACTGTCATTACTGTGTGAAGATGCTGTGATCTCTCTTGAAAAGCAGTGCTTCACTCTCTTAACTGTTTTAAGGCAATTTACTGTCTGTTCTACTTGTCTTGATTACATCTCAGTATTTGCACTTAGAAATAGCAAATTGACAGCAGGGAATGCTTAACGTTGCCTCTTTATAAACACTCAGATATATTATGCTGTGTTTAAAATAGTTTTGGATAGGTGATGAAATAAAGTTTGGGCATGACTGATATCCTCAAAAGGAAAGCAGAGGAGAATACAAATATAGTAGATTTGGAAGCTTTTCATAATAGTAAGGTTTTGAACTGCAAAAATGAATCATACTTCGTTTTTAGTCTACTGTGCCAGGACAAAATTGGGGCTGGTAAATCAGTGTCTTGTCAAATACACTGATGAAATTTTCATGTGAAGCTGAGCATAAATTATGCTGATACTGCTACAATGTAAGCTGTGGTTTTCCATAGGTAAGGAAAGACAAAGAATCTGACTGGCCCCACAGAAAAATACTGTGAAAATCTTTTTAGTCAATATTCAGCCTGTAAGTTCAAAAGAGATTGCTTATCTTTAAATTTTGCGTAGATGTGTTACAGAACATTCCCATGAGTTGTGAGAGATGACCATCAGCCATGATTAAAGATTATTTTAATTGGAATACATGAAGATAAAAGGTTTAACAGGAGCTGGTACTGGTAGAATTACTTCATAATTTCATTCAGTAGACCGAGTGAAGAAACTTCTTCCAAGTTAAAAAATGTTTTATTAAAAAGTAAAATTGTGTTTTATAGTTACAGTAGTTTATCATCTATTTATACTATCAATTTTTAAGTAATTAAGTTGACTAGTTACGACTCAATCTCATTGAGTTCTTAACTTTGACTTTGTAATGCACTTTTCAATACATACAATCCAGTGAAACACAGGTTTTCCAAATTTATTTGCAGGATACTTCTTCACTGAGGAATATTTTTGATAATGGGGTTCCTTCACACACTTTTTTGGGTCTGAGTCAAAATTTTCAGGTGAATTGGTAAAAAGGAATTGCCTTTCATCTTCCAAAGCTTCTCTTGTTTCTCTGCCAAACTTATTTGGCAGAGAAATGCCACTTTAAAATGGTTATCAATGCAGTATTACATAAAATACTCAGTTGTCCTGACATTTAAACTAACTTTATGTAGATTGCTATAGGGTATGTGTGAGCAAGTGATGCTGGCAATTGCTGTATCACTAAAAATGAAGGACCAAATGAAGTTTATTTGGGCATCCTGTGAGAAATGTGTACTGGAAATACACTGGATTAATTATTTTTCATCTCTATTCAGCAGCATCCAGCACAGAAAGTAGCAATTTTTGCACTTGTAGCTTTTGCTAATAAAAAAGTGTGGTGTTTGGACCAAATTATATTACAATAGGAAAAAATAAAATATTAAAATATGCCCACCATGATGACCATTATGCATTTGCATATTGCATATCTTTGTAATGAAAATTTCCCCGTATTTACTTGCCAAGTGCAGTTTGGCTTTTGACTGCAGGAACTGTTAGATGTAAAACAGGGTTTTGGCAAAATGTTATTTTGTGTCTAAAATGTTTGTTCTTTGTGTGCTGTTGTCTTTCTTAATGTACCATGGCAGTAAAGGCTATAATGGCTATTCCAGTCCTTTTCCTGTTGTTTTCCAGCCACCAAACAACTCTGGGATAATACATTGCTCTGACTTCCCTATTTATTTATAAAACTTTTAATTTCACAGAGTAAATGTTTCCCATAGTCTGACTTGTGGTAACGAATAAAGCATTTACTACAGTTATGCCACAGACTTCCAAAAGGAATTTACCAGTATATCACAGCAATTCTGGTTGCTGACCCTTTATTCTTCCATTTCTGCAAGTTTATCTACTTGGTTTTTTCTTGTAGGAGATAGTGGTGTTACTGATCGATAACTTGACTTGAGATAGGTGCAACATTCATTGTCACTAGGGTAGCTGTAGCTTTACTCTGCACTGCAGATGGGAAGCAAATATATGCCTATTGAATATTCTTACTGTGGTATGAAGTCTTGTACAGTGAAAGATTTGAGGAAGTTTCTTGGTTAATGAAAAATGTACATTAACTGCAGATTTACCACATGCAACCACGTTCCACTTCTAAGGTTTTGAGAGAAAATGAAGCATCTTAAAATAATATTTTTGGCCTTTAAAAAGCCTCTGCTATTACAATAAACCCTGATATTTTAGGGGACTAGTGTTTTCATGAATTTTTGCAGTTAGGAAAAGTGGATACCACAGGCGCTATCAAATACTGACTTTCTATGTAAAGACTTGTCACATCACTTTATAAATTAGTTTCTACTTCAGTAAATTGTCATATACAGCTGTATCTTAGTTCCTAGTGTGCTTTTAACTCTGATTTACATGCATACCCCAAATCTAACATGGATTTTAAAGCCATGATGAGTCATGACCAGACCTAAGATGTGAATATGGTTCATATAAATTATGAGGTAGCCTGACTCTGTGCCCAGGCTAAGACAAAGACCTAAGGAACTAGACTGCTGGTTAAATCTCAGATTCTCCTCAAATCTCCAGTGCTTCTGGTGCAGAGTGAAATCAGTTCAGCTGCCAGCACTCTGCTACTCCCAGCTATTCACCTGGGGACAGGACTTAGGCAAGATGCTTTGTCTCAGCCTCTGTGTGTACTTTGACTCGATAATCTTACACTTTTTTTACTGCTCTTTTAATAACTGCTACTCAGGACTTTGCCACCTGGCCTTGGGGAATTAGATACTGCTGGTCCTGCCCAACAGACGCTTTGATTTTTTTAATTATAATGTCCATGTCTGGTTTTTCCCTTAATGAGAGAGAATGTCTTCAGTGATAAGTACTTTGATAACTGAAGAATGAAAATATATTTAGATTGTCCCCAGTTTTCTGTAAGCAAACTTTTACACAACAGACTTCTAAATTTGTATGCTTATACTTATGCATGTCCATTTAACTGGAAATTTTGGAAAACTGAGTTTCCTTAGATTTTAAGGTGTGGTAAGGAATGAGCTGCTGATGCCATCCTAATACCAATTTTCTTTTCAGGTTTGTTTTAGAGGCAAATAAAGCTGTGCTAAATATGAATAATAAAATAATTACGGCTGTGCAATAAATATGTAAGCATATGTGGATGGGGGTCTGTCCTAGCCTGAGGACTAGAGCTGTACTAGAGATGCTTACTTTAGGAATTGTTTATCTAGGTAGTTAATGGGTGAAGACAAATTGCCTCAAGGACAAATTGAGAGTACTTTGGATAGAATTAAGTTAAATACCCTTCCTAAAATAACCAGTAGATTTGTCCGTTGTTTCTTTATTGGTGTTATCATGGAATGGTTTGGATTGGAAGGAGTCTTAAAAATCATCTATGTCCAAGCCCCGTGCGATGGGGAGGGAACCTAACTAGATCAGGTTGCTCAAAGCCACGTCCAGCCTGCCTTCAACACTTTCTGGTATGTGGAATCCACAACCTCTCTGGGTAACCTCTTCCAGTGCTAAGTTTGTTAGATCTTCTCAAACCCAGTCTTCTCCTACAGTGAGTAGTAGTTCTTCATTCTCCCAGTTCCTGCTTTCACCTTTTGCAGCTTGAGTAATATGGCTTGGATACTTGCTGGTGAAGACAGAAGCAAAAAATGGCATTGAGTGCTTCAGCCTTCTCCATGTCCTGGCAACCAGGTTGCCAGTATCTTTCCTGAGTGGACCCACGTTTTCCCTAGTCTTCTGTTGTTGGTGTACCTAAGGAAGCGTGTTTTGTTAACATTGATTCCTTGGCCAGATTATTTACTTCTGCTACTGCTTTAACTTTCCTAACCATCTCCCTGGATGTTTGGACAATTTCTCTGTGTTCTTCTTGGGCTGCTTTTACTTGCTTCCACCCTCTTTAAGCTGCCTGTTTGTGTTTAAGTTTGTCCGGGGACTCCTCGTTCATCCATGGCAGGCCTTCTGGCATTCTTTCCTGGTTTCCTGTTACTTCAGATGATTTCCATCAGATTTATGTATACATTTTCAGCTTTAGATTTCCATTGAAAACTGTTCCTTTTGCCGTGAAGAATTCCTTTATTCATATTCAGTTTTTTTACTTTCAGCCTGCCTCTAGTATGAATAAAAGATGACAGCTTTTGTCACCTCTCTTTGGTAACCAAAAAATGAATGCATTAAGTGACCATGAATAAAATACTTGTTTCCAGAAGCGTACTTAATGTCTGTGTTTGTAAAGCCTTTAGGAGCTACTGTACATACTTGTAGCTCAAAAAAGCAAAAAGAAGTTAACATTATCCTGGAACTCTAGTGTCATAGTGGAAGTGCTTTGTCTTAGTTTAAATAAATATTTACTTTGAATGTCCAAATTTACATTAGCTAAGAAGACTCTTAATGTGTGTTGTAGATTGTGTATTCTGATAGTAGTGCTGGATAACACATAATGGATAAGCGTTCTCAAAATGCCAGAGTTATTCTGAGATGTGCCTGTTGTTTATGGTGCATTCAGACTTCCGTTATTTGAACAACTGGAACTCCATCCATGCTGTTCCTGTTAGAGGTGCCACTTGCTGCGGGGTGCATATTCTGACAACTGGCATCTGGAGTCATTGCTGAATGAAAGATGGGAGGGAGCAGAGACAGAGGAATGCTACAGAAACTGCTAGCCCTGCCAATAACAAATTGCAAAATAAGAGACTTGAGTGTCTGGAATTTTATTTTCTTGGCCGAAGTGTTTTGAAAACTATGGGTGACAAAGTGTGAATGTGTACCTATGAATGCCGGAGGCTTTTGATGGGTCTCCTGGATTTGGTTGGGGAACTAGCATGAAGGGTGAATTTAACTGTCTCCTGCTACCATGTCTGAATCTCTGCTAGTTCTTTCTAACACAGATTGCGCAAGTGCAAGAAAACTTGATGTAAAAGGCTGCTCCACCATCCTGTTGAGCAGGATCACTGTTATGAGAGGGTAGCTATCAGTGCTGATGGGGGGAGAAAGAGGAGCAGGCTTTGTAGACCTGGAGGAGATAATTGTTTTTTGAAACAGATAAAGGAGAGTGCTGGTTAATTTTAAGTTATTGCAGGGAAAAAACAACAATGTGATAAGAGAAGACACAGTGTTTCAGGTGTTAACAATATTTTAAATATAAACTGGTGCCTTTCAGTGATATGCATGTGCTCTCTGTTAGTGAGGGGTACCTAGACAATGCTTTATAGATTTAATCTATAAAAATCCCACTCATTTGGTCTCATGGTGTAGTATTTAAAGTTTTTTAGGCAAAAAGTGATTTTTAAAGTTCTATATTTCAATAATTTTATAATGTTAAGGTAATATGGTAATGCTGATTTTGTGCAGCACACTGAGTGGTAGCATCGTTCTGCATGTATTTAAGCGCTTAGCACAAATGAAATGCTTATCTTTACTGTTTTATGGCCAAGTCAGTAAAGCACAGTACATTTGATTTTAATCAATAGGTAAGATGCAAGAATAGAGTTTTCTGTGTGTTTGGTCAGAAAACTGACACCTTCATATTTCGTAGAATTTTATTAAACATGAGGGACAGGCAAAGTGGAGGATGTGGTGGGGCTGTTTTCCTGGTATCAGAGAATAGGCTTTTACTCTTGTGTGTGAATCCAGTCAGCTCAACCAAGTGAAAAGCTCGGAAGCGCTCAGTGGAGGCTAATTAGAAGCCTCCACCATCACTGCCCACAGAATCTGTTTGCACTCAGTGTTCTTGGCACCCTGCACACCGCTGCACTGATTTCACTCTTCATCTGCCACCTTTCTACAGCCGCTGAGCCTGTTCCAGTCCAGAGCCACTGGCTTGAGCAGGATTTTCCAAGCAGTTGCATCTCTGATAGCCTGCACCCTTTCAGTACCAAACCTTAAAGTTGGATTGGGAAAGAATTTGGCTCTTTTCCCACACAATGAATATGGTCATAAATGCAGGATCAGGCAAAAAAGGACATAATAGCAAAAATCAACAGAATTATGAACTGGGAGTGGATGATAGCAGTGGAAATGGTGAGCAAGTGAGGACAGGCAAAAAAAGCCAATAAATTGTAAGCAGAAATCAATACATAAAAACACTTGAGTGCACTCTGCATAAAAAGCTTGGACCGTAATTCTGAGTTCCTAGGTCTTCTTGTTTGTTCCTGGTTATTTAGAAATAGTCATGAAACACTAGGCTCTGGTAAACTCGGAGGTTTGCTTAATTTATTATTATTACCAGCTGGTCTTCTGAAGCAGTAGAGACTTCTGCTCTGAATGTAAAGGCTAATGACTTATGCAGAGGTGAGTATCAGTTTACATGTCAGAATGTATGTTTTTCAGCTTAAACACAATTACTGGAGCTGTAGCTCGCTGCTCATGTTAAATGAGTTGGACAGAGAAGGGCAGGGAAAGATTAGTCTTCATTGCAGTGCCAGGGCCTGGTATCTGTTGAACTTCTGCTAACTCTGTTACTTCTCGTGGGTGATTTCATTGTTGTTACATGTACAGCATTTTTTCACTGTAGAGTATCTACTCAGTGCTGTAGATAAAGACATAATTTGTGCAACAGTGTTAAGAGATCAGGGACAACATGGCCAGTGCCTGTTCTTTCAGTTAACCAATATACTAATCCTTACTCTGCTTCCTGCCATGGTTGTCTCTTTGCTTGACCAACCCCATTTTTTTGCCACAGCCAGGGTATATGTTTTACTGAGGATCTGTCATGTGATGTGGAATGGGAATGATCACTGGAAGTCCATTGCTTTTACAGTGTAACCTCTCTCTCAGCTTTTGGCAAAGCACTTCACACTTCATCTGTAGTTTTGCTGTCTGATGCATCTTTGACTACGGGGCAAAGAGATGCCTTATGTGTAGGATGGAGAGAGGTGATGAGGGGAAGCGTCTTATGAAGTCCTACTAATCCCAAGCTTGGGAAATGTTCCTTGTATGAAGTGCAGACAGTAACCTTCCAGCAGCTCAAAGTCAGAAGTTTCATTCACAGTTTGGGTTTGATCTGTTGAGATTTTCATGTAACTTTAGGTTACTTGAGATTCACTGCAGTATACTTTTTTGGTAAAATGGGATGCTTTTTAAAGCAATTTAGCAAAGGAGAAATGTTCATTAATGAAAAATGTAAAAGCCCAGGCATTTAATAATGTTTACAGTTTGAATGGAAACATATCTGGATAAATCTTTGTGTAGACATATAAAAAGAACAGTTCTGGAGTGGGAAAACTTGGATATTATATAGAGAAGTTACTGAAAACTGAAGTGATAAGCTTGAATTATGTGCTAGGCAGCTTAGTATATTAATGTTTTAAATGGAAGAAAACCATTAATATTGTATTCCACAGAAAAATACATTATTTTGCAGTTCTACTCTTTTAAATATATATTTAAAACTGTTTTGAGAGATGCATTACTGAAGTGGATCTAAGCACTATTTGAACATAAAGACTGTAGAAGAGAACTAAACAAATACACATCTGATACAGACATTGTCATTGTTCTTTGAAATTTTTAATAGCAAGTATTCCAAGTCTGACTCAGCTCTGAAGTTAATTAAATGAATTACTTAATAGCAGCTGGTTCTTTTTCCATATTCAGCAATATTTAATATTTAAAATTTAGTGTGTTATGAACTTTTTTTTTGGTTAAGTGAAACATCTATCACTAATTTTGAAGAAAATGTGAGATTTTATTAACCTTAATAGATTTTGTATTGTTTTGTATCTCCTGAAAACTCACTGGATGTAGTACTTTAATCAAAAGCATATGGTAGTCGTTATGGGTGAAGAGAAGAATAGGGATTTTGCTGTTGGAGTAATTGTATGGTAATAAAGTTGTGGATTTGTTTTTTCTTCTTGATCAGTATGTCCTGACACAAAACCAAAGTCAAACCTTTAAGGACAATGGGCTGCAGAGTCTCTGGGGTCAGCAGTAACTTAGGAAAAGTATGCAGGGAGGTCAGAGATCAGTTTAGGGGCCCATTTATCAAGGGAATGAGCACAGGGGGCTCCCTCACCATTGGTTCATGAGTTGATTTAGAAACCAGGAGTGAAAGCAGCAGGATGGAAAGCACAGCTGAGATCTCTCAAGCAGTGCATTGATGGCACTGAATGCCTTTCTGGGTCATGGTCGTTTCACCAGTAAAGGGTTGGTTCCCCAGTTCCCCCAGCAAAGGGAAAGGCGAAGGCCCCAGCTGGGGGGGAGGAGGAGTAGGGCATGTGGCTCACGCCGTTTCATTCACAAGCACAAGGATGGCAGAGGGCCCAGACTCTTCATAGAAGTCTTGCACAGCAGCTTTCAGTCTAAATTCATGCCACTGATTAGATGCAAAGTTTCTTTTCATTCATAGCAGCCAATTCGTTCCAGCGAGCAGAGAAACATAACATAAAGTATAGAAAACACAGCCAGCGGTTGCCAATTTCTAGGCAGATTAAAACCTTTTCTCTGTAGCTGAAGTATGCTTATCATGTAGATTTCCCTCATCATGACTTGTTTTCAAAGTAAAACACAATAGCAGAGTGGGCTCTAGTAAGCATTTGGTATGCTTTGAAACTTCGCTGCCTAGCTAATTAATGTGATTTCAGTTTGAAGCATGGGCTGTGTCGCTGTTGTTTCTGTGAAGAAAAAACTGTGGAGAGTTTGGAATAAAGCTGTAATGATTGGCGTGACAGTAATCAGCTTTTTGTCAAGGTTTTTTTAACCTTGAAAACTATCCATACCTGTTTTCACATGTAACATTTTTGTGTCCATCCCTAATTAGAACTGTGCCATTTTTAATTTGTGGGCTGGCTGTTTTCCCCCACTCCAAATTATGTTAATTACTGAAAACTTAATTGGAAGACAACTGTTTCCAGTAAGGAAAGAGTTCTGTGGGTAGTTGAAAATATTACAAAAGGACTTCCCACTTACTAGCTATTAATGCTCTAAAGATGAAAGTAATCTGTATGACTTAGAAAATGAATTTGCTTACTAGCTCTTTATATATGTGGAGCAAATAATCCTCTCCTCTACTGTCATTGCCCTGCTGGATTTGAATAGGTTTTGTAGAGGTAGGAAAGTGAGCAGATTTTTTCTCTAATGTTGCTTAGGTGCCTGAGTTGCTTTTGAAGCTTTTCTCTAGTATTGTGGCTTGTTCTGCATGATCACTCTAATGTATACAGTCAAATTTTGGGTTAATTTAGGTCTCAGTTGTTTTGTAAAATGTAATTAAAGCCACAACAGATTAATTTTTTGTCTTCTGAGCCTGGACATCCCACTGGCTGGTAGGTAAAGGGTCCTAAAACTTCTTCCAAATTGCAGTCGGAAACATTCAAGAGATGATACAGTTATGGGTTCAGTGCATGAGAAAAAATTAAGTATTTCAAGGAATTAAAGGCGATGATGAATTAGAATAAAAGATCTTAGTGATCTAAATTCATAGGATGAGCTAAGTACTGTCGTGTCCAATCGTTACTAGGTCTGACCAGAATAAAAGGGTTTTTGTTTATTATTGCCGTCTGAGGACATTCTTCTTCCCCTCTGTTGCACTAAGCTGTCTGCAGTTTCTTATGATGCTTAAAAATGGAAACAAGTCTTCATAATTAAAACATTTGTGTAGCTGTTTTGTTTAGTACTTGAATATACTCAACTGTACTAAAGCACAGTCGAGAGGTGGTATTTAAATTGTTTGCATCCAATAGAAAAGATACTTAGGAAAAAGGACCCCAAAAAGTGTATGACAACAAAACGGTGCTTATGACAGTGCCCTGAATAATGATGATTAGAGTATTATTTTTGTGGTTTTTCGAGTGCTAAGAAGTGTTCTCATTGTTAGTGGAACCCAATTAAAAATAATGATGCTCTGGCATTTTCCTTTCTGATACAGTTTGGGCTGTAGTGGTTCTCCATGCTCCCCCTTAAAGTTTAGGATATGAATTGGAGTTTAGGAGGTTTTTTTTTATTAGGTTGGTTGAGTTTTTTCCCCAGATGGGATGTATTAAAGATGTCTCAAAAATGTTAATATATTTGAAATGCAATGCGTTGCACCTCACATGCCATGAGTGTTGAATTGAAGGTTAGAGATTTTTGGAACTATATACATTAACTTACAAAGCTCAGTGTGATAGTAAAATTACCTGAATTCTTTATTCCCACAAAATCCAAAGACTGTTGCAGAATTTTACCAATTTTTTGCATTTTCAAAAAATTAGGCTCTATACACCCAGAACTGTGTGGGGATTTTTTTTTCTCCTGCCTCATTACAGTTGAAGAATTTTTTATTTTCTTTATTTAATTTCTGCATGATTTGATGGTTATAAATGTAAAGTAAGAGACAAATTCCGAAGCAACATTTTTTTCCTAGTGATGCTTCAAAAAGTTGTAACTCCTTGCAGTACTACACGGATTACCTGGTTTTGTACGTATAGGTTGGGGAACAAAATTATCTAGTTTCAAATTTATGAAGTTTTTCAACCTCTGAAATATTTTTCAGTGGACCACCCAAGAACTTGAGAGAAAGCATATATTGCTTATTCTTGATGATGACACAATTTCATAAAAGGAATACTTTAATTCCCCAAAGTTAGTTTCATAGCTTTTGAATGAAGCCTTGGGTTTTTTAAACTGGTCCAGAAAGTCTGAAGACTATTCCATTAAAATTCAATGTGAATTAGAGATAAGACCCATATGTGCCAGGCATTGCTAACAGACAGCCTTTCAGGTGTATGTGTCTTATCCAAAGAAAGCTGTTAACAAGTATCTCCAGCACAGAGGTCCTGTGCTCTGCAGGTAATGAGGAATGCTCTCTCTTCCTGATCATCATGCTCTTTGCAAGCGCCAAACCTTAGAGGGCTGGGATACAGTTCATGCTACAGTAAATGAAGGAAGTCCAAATTTATGCTTAAACTTAATGTCTTTGAAATTTGGTCCATAGGCAGATTATTAGCATATGTAAGTATATATTTCCTCTGCCAATCTTTCTGTAATTTCTCTTAGTCTTTTTGACTAAAAGTACTCTTAAATATATTGCTCAGTGGGTAAATTCCTCCACATAGCTCATTAAATTGAGTGATTTGCTTATTGATAGAACATGTTTCTAGGAATGTGCAATACATTTCTAACTCTGAAATTTCTGGTTAGTATGTGCTTGCTAATTAACAATTAACTGTAGATATTGCAGATGATGGTGACCTTAGGAAATAAGATATTTGCATAATAGATATGGATAAAAGTGCTCTTTTAACAAATCTGCTACAAATTCTCTTGGTTCTGAGGTGGTAATAATTTATAATGATTTTTCTTCTTTAGCTTGCAAGGGAGCATAAAAATGATTGCTTTATAAAGAAAGTAGTTGCAACTTCTCTTACTGATATTATAAGCAAGCAACAGTAATATACCTTCAACTCCTTCATTTGCTATACCAATCCCCCTTCACAAAAACGTGTGTGTATCTATCTATCTATCTATCTATCTATCTATCCATATCTCTTGGCAGCACTGTTTTCCTGTGTCAACCAGTGAGTTCTCCTACAAAGGAGGATATGTGAGATAATACCATCTAGCAAGAGATCATGTTATTATCAGAAGGAAATAGGAACTATTAGTACTTGAGAATGTATTAATAAATGGTATAAAAAGTCAAAGATGGATACTGGCTGTGCTGCTCTTGGGAAAACACACAGTATTTGCTGTTAGTTTCAGACTTGAGAGATCATCTTCAATAAGCTATCCACCATTTTAGCTGGTTCCTTAGCCCCTGTTGAAGGGATTGGTGTATGCGGGTCAGAAATCTTTTGTGAAACAGATTGACAGAATTCTCAAATACTGGCCCTTTATAGGACAGATGATTCTAGTCATCATTTGACACTTCTCTTAGAAGTACAGCTTTTTATTGCTTAAGAAGGTCATAGAATGCAAGTCCTTTTGAAGAAATCTCATTTCATTCATACTGATGTTTCGGAAGCAAAATAAAAAAATACAACCAATACTAATCCACTGTGGAGTTCCCCTGATTTTTATATAAATTGTGAGTCTGACCTGATGCCTGGTCCCTAGATATGACCATAGTGCTGCTGTGAGTGGTGATTTCAAGCCTAAACTGCGCTTTCCTCTCAGGGCATTGAATTCCTCTATTGTGCGGAGAATGCAAATGGTGAATCTTCACGTTGCAAAGGCAGCTCTTTCCCGTATGTTCTTACCTGGGGTGTTGTTTTTAGGGTGAATAGATACACTCTGTTTTATTTGAATTTTTGACTGTCTTGAAGAAAACCTTCACATCTGAATTTCATTTGCTATTGCAATAGGTGATATTTTTCCTGGAGATTTTGAGTGAATTGTTCTTAGAAAGAGAGTAAGATTCAGCAGTAGTCTCAGAATGGCTTCTCACAGTTATCATCACCAAAAAAGTGTATTTCACAGCCTTATTTATCCTTACTTCTTGAGACTAGGAACAGATAGAGAAAAATGGGAGGAAATTACGTACCTTGTTACATCAAATATGCTTTTCCAGGAAGAAATTCAAGAAAAATTTCTTCACTGAAGGAGTGGTTAAACATTGAAGTGGGTTGCTTAGGTAAGTGGTGGAGTCAGTATCCCTGGAAGTGTTCAAGAAACAGCTGGATGTGGCACTCAGTGCAGTGGTTTAGTTTACATGGTGATGTTTGATCAAAGGTTGTTCTTGATGACCTGGGAGTTCTTTTCCAATACTTATGATTCTATGAGTCTGTGTTATAACTGGGAGAAAATTATTACCATGGTTATTTTCTTTTTAGATTTATAGAGCATCTCTTTCTGCCATATCCATATGTTAAATGTAACCCACAGAGGTCTGGTGTCTATAGGATTGTGATCTGTAAATTTAGGAATGGCCAACCATTCTAGCCAGTCCTCCCACAGTTCTATGGAAGCAGTTAATTGGTACTATGATAAAGGTTTATGACTCTGTGACCTGTTTTATATTGTAAATTCTTAGTAGTTATAAAAGAAAAAAAGGAAACCCATGATATTTCCAAATTAATGATGTAAGAATTGCCGTATCTTAAAACATTGCTTAATGATCTCTTAATTTCTAAAGGAAAAAAACCACCATATAAAATTGACTTCAAAACCTCACAGAAGTTTCTATGAGAAATGTGTTATGTTTTGTGTATTTTATGCAGTTTAAAGGAAAAACGTTACAATTGGTAAGAAGCAGAATGGCAAATTCTGCAGTTCAGACTTGCTGCAAATTTTGTAAAATGCATACAATTAACTTAATTCCAATGCAAGAATTAAGGGATTTCCAAAAGGGGCTTTTTCCTGCACTTAATGCAGGCACACTAAAACACAAGTGTAAAAAGAAGGTTTCCAAGTTGTATGCTTCTGAAAAACTTGGACACCAATGGAAATTCAATTATGCATCGGTTTTAAAACTGTTTGCTAAAAAATATTCATCTAGGATAGTAAGAGTGCTGTCACGTTTCCAGCCCCAAGTAAACTCTCGCATTGTGGACATTATGATGATTTTCTTCCATTCACATACTAAGCAATATGACTAACAGTTGTCATACGGTTTTTGATCTTTTCTGCAGGAGGGGAAAACCACAGGTAGTTGAGGTTTTTTTTCAGGAGGGCTATGGGTTTTGTTTGTTTGTTTTGTTTATTTTTTTTTGGTTGTTTTGTTTTGTGTAAATACTCTTTTTGCTTTGTTTTTGTTACAGAATGACAAAATCAAAGGAATGTGTTCCGCACTTGAGGCGGAAGGTAGCCAAGACAGCAATGTGCCTTATTTCCTGTAAGAACATCAGGAAATGCTTCTTGTACCACCACTCATTATGCAGTAGGATTTTTTCTTTGTTTGTTATGTTTTGGCTTTTTTTTTTTTTTAAATGAATTTATAAGATCATTACTTGCAGAGGGCTGTGTGGAGCCTAGGGAGCAGAAATGTCCAACGTAGCCATTGCGCTGAAGTTTAATAATCTGTTACATCATCAGGGTGCTGTCTGTGTGATTTTGTGAAGCCATATTCAAATTCTGTAGAGAAGGTGAATACAAGTTTATATATATTGTAAATATATTATATATATTATAATATAAGTTTATCTTGCTGCAGATCTGTGTCTGTGTTCTGCACAAGCTGGAATTATTAGGCACCAAGGGCTTCATAGCAGAGTGTATTTACATTTTTCGTGGATCTGTTATGGGAAAATGGGCCTTAATAAGTATTCCAGATGAACATAAGTCCACATAAGTGGATTTAATGATTTTGTGGCTTTAGTCTTCTCAGTTTTGATTGTACTTCATGGAAAATTAAGCCTTTTAATTGTGTCTTTGCAGAACTCAGTTTTCTTAGCAAAGAAAGCCAATCAATTTTACATATATAGTTGTGCCTTTTTTGAAAATGTGTGGTAGCACCCCTTTTTCACTTCTAGCTTCTACAGCTACAATATTAGAAGAAGTTACTGAGTGTTTCAAATAATTTGTGGAAGATCATTGTGTTGTTATTAGTGTGCTTCCATACACGTGGATGAGGGGCATAATTATTGGACTCCAGCTATTTAGAAGCTGATGGTTTTTGCACTTGTATTGTCAATGAACTTACAAAAACAAACCCCAAAACAAGCAACCCCCCCAAAAAACCAAAAAAAGGAGGGGTGAGCAGAAACCAGGAAAAGCACCTTCCAACGTTTAGCCCCCTGGGGCTTTGCACATGCTTCTAAAAGCACAGCTTGTAAGATTGTTTTTTTCTTTTTTGCCCGTGATTTAGTATTGTACTTTTAAGATGTAACCCGGATAATCTTTAAAATTTAATCTAGAACTCTACTTTTTTTTTTTTTTTTTTAAACTGCAAACATAATTGACTAATGCATGAAAGGGGATAGAAATACTAATTCCCTGACATTGCATCACAAGCAATGGGTGTGCTCTAGTAGGTCCTTGACATTGTTTCAGCCAGGACTGTTAGCTACCAGCCTCTTGCTTCTGAGGTCTCTGACCTAATGCGTCTTTGAGAGGAGTGTTCTTGTTCTTCTAACATGGAAAAAAGGAGCTGAATTCCTGCTTGCATCAGCACATCCTTATTGTTCTGGCTACTTTCTCCAGCTCTTTCTGGTTTTTTGTTAACTCTGTCTGTGAAATTGAGTGAAAAATTTGTCAGGGTTTATAGAGTGTAGAAGAAAGTGTTGGACCTTGAAAGTTCATACAATCTAAAGTGATGGGGAAAAAAGAGGTAGGAACATGCCAGTGATTGCTAGTTAGATTAATATACTCTACTGAGGATTACTATATTTCCGGAATACTACATTCAATTATATGGAAAAAACAGTTCTTTGTGCATCCCAAATATATAATTAACCAGCACTTTTATGAGCTTTTGAGACTCTAATCTGATATCTCTGGCATACAGTCCTGTAGACAAGGAAAAAGAGTAAAATGTTGATGCTGGATTTTGCCTTGCAAACTTGGCTGACAGTTAATGTTTGCAGAATGTATTTCAGTAAGAGTTTCTATCCTTTCCAGAAGTGAATGACCAGTATACCAAATTAGTAAAGTAGCTTGATCATGAAGTTCAAGCCGAGTAAGAACCCAGCCAGATCCTTGGAATCGTGTAAGGGAACTTTAAAATATGTTATAAAATTATTGTAGCCATCTAAACCAAACTCCAGAAAAGCATTACTATTCAGTTTGTATGTGATGGAGTCCCAATATTCTGACAAAATCTAGCACTGACATTTTACTTTACTCTTTGTTTACAATAGTCTGGTGTAACATCATACAGATAGCATGCTTTAAATGGCTAACGTGACATTTATTGAGAATATGTGGCTGAATTCAGTTATTTTCACCTGAGGTTCATTTGATAGCATGAGTAGGACTAGACCATGCAGATGGCATATGTAATATGTAATATGTTGGAAAGGCCAAACAGGGGAACAAACCTGTTAAATACTATAGTGACAGTACTACAAAATCAAAAACCTGGAACAAAATACACTCCTAATTATGCATCAGTTGAATCATAGCCTGACTAGTTTTACCTATAGGGCCTCCTCATTTGAGCCAGTGCATTTGTAATCTGTATAATCTGGCAATCTAGCCTCCATATAGGCTAGCTTTAGTGAGAAAATATTTGAGTTTTTGAATTTTGGTATTTGGGGTTTTGTAACAGAGGGTATTATGCTGATGTCCCATCCACCAGCCTTTTTCCTGCCCCCTTGTACTATTTACTTCTTTGGAAGGCTTATTCAAACTGATTGATGAAGAAGTCTTTATATGTTATATAAAGGAATTCTGAAGAAAGTGTTTAATGATTATTATTTCTTAGATTTAAGTATCTGACTACGTATGAAATCTGCTCTGCACTTCGGAAGTCTTTGTTGTTGTTACCCAGGTATTTGTCTTTCTTGGATGTTCCAGGTTACTTTTAAGTTGCTAGAAATCCCATTGTTATTTTGTAAAGAGTGTTGATTTTATTTACTATGGTTGTGGATCTGATAAAAGTCAATGTATTTGACTCTTTATCAGCTCCTGTGAGTGTGAAGACTGCTAACAAAGCACTTTGCAGTGGTAATCCTCTATGCATACACACAGTGAAAAGTCAGCTGTAGCAAAATCTGATTTGATTTATTCATAAAGTGGTCGATAAACAAAATTTGTTGCAGGATAAACATTGCAAACTGATAACTGTCTTTTCAAAGTCAGTTTTTTTGCCAAAATTGGTGACTAGGCATGTAGTTCCTTTCTGAGAGCAAGACGTGCTTCATGGAAGTAAAGCAAAAGCAAGACATGTAGGTCCTTCTGCCTGTCAAAGCTGTTGCAGCACTCCCTCCAACCAGACACAAACAGTAAAGCTGCGGATGTTTTCCTGTGGTCAGAAATTAATCCACTGGCATTCATGGGGATTGAAAAGCACATACATAGTCTAAACATAGGAGCTGGAAGGATTGTGTCTACTTGGCTTGTCTCTAGTGCTCAGGAATCTCAAAAACTAGACGCATCAGACCTTTGGGCAGATTTTATAGCACTGGAACTTTTGAGACTGAATAGCCTGAAGGAACAGCATGCTGGTAAGATTTCTTCCGGAGATCACAGGATCTTTCACATGAACATTGAAGCCACTGGTTCAGTACTGTGGGTCAAGCTCATTCAGACTCCCTTAATTTATCAGAATTACAAAATTCTACTGCCTAGTCTAAAAAAGTTTTGAATAGCCCATAGCTCAGTAAGCTCACAATCTACAAGTTATCAGGAGCAGTCCTATGTAATGACTTCCTTCTGAATACAGAAGAGGGTTTGGACCTTACATAATATGCCAAATATGCCTGTCCTGTACTATATTGTGTGATTCCATGGAAAAAGAGTAGTCTGGTTTGTTCCTAAAAGAAGGAGGCTGTGGGACACAAGATGTAAGCTTTGAGTTAGATCTAGATCATGAAATTCTTGCTCTTTCAGACGTAAGAACAAAACTTCCCCTCAGTTCCTACATTAATGAGGACATGAACAGAACAGGGCAAATGCAATAACCAATCAGGTCTTTTTTTTTTTTTTTTTTTTTTCTCCTTTCTTCCCTTCATAGCAGAAGGACACATTCAGTTCCAGTAACTGCTGAACACTTCAGGAAGAAGAGAGATTTGTTTTATTGTTTGTTCTCATGTGATTCCCTGATATGATGGTCTGCAGTGACCATTTAAGAATCTGGTTTTGTGGGAGCGGGAGACTCAGGTCTATTGACAACTTTGCTTGTTCTTTAGTTTGAGAAATTTCCAGATTTTTGCATGCTGCTTAAATGAAAAATGTCAAGTAGATTTTGGGATGGCTGCCAGATGAGCAATACTGCCTTGAGACTTGTGCAAGGTACATTCAGAAATCCTTCTGGTTTCGCATTATGCTGTAATCCAGAATTTTGCTGCAGGAGTTTTTCTTGTGAAGAAGAAATTTGACAAGAGACACTGTGTAGTTATAATATACTTATGCATTTGCTGAAAGGGAGCGTGTTATGAAGTCTTTTCAAATTGATGTCTGGTTTGGGAAGAGAAAAATACAGATTACTGTGGCGCATTTAGAGAATGACTTAGTCCTGCTTCATCGAACATGGTTTGTTGCATAGGTAGGTGTTTGTATAAAGCCATGCCATTCGCTGTTACCCATTTGCGGGCTGTGTGTTATCCACATGCAGGCTGTGTGACAGACAGGATGTGTATTTCTAGTTGACTGCTTAGTCTGACCTTGCTGCTGATCTGATCCTTTTCATGTTTGAGCTTGTGAAAAAGGGTCATGGCTAAGACCCCTTTCTGTTGGAAAATACACCAATACTTGATAACACAACATGACCAGGTGTACTAGTTTGAAAACAAACCAGTGGGAGTCACCAAGTCAGAATAAAAATTTAATGGGGAAATTAAAGAAAAGGAAAAAAAAAAACCTAAAAGAAAACACTGGTTCAAACTGACAGAGTCAAGATACAAGCTGAGTCCCTGTTAGGCAGGGTGGTGGTAGTAGTCTGGTAGAATGGTGGCTGGAGTCCTCTGAAGCGGTGATCCTGTAGAAAAAAAGGTCTGCTCTTCCTCAGAACGTCCAGTGGTGGCTGTGTAGCTCCTGTCCTCTGGAAATCCAGTGGGAAGGGTTGTCTCTGGTGTTCAGAGTCTCAGATTATATCTGATGGGATGCTTGGTTCCTCCCTCTGGGTGGAGCATCTCACAATGGGGTAATGAGTCATGAGGCCAAGTGTTGATGAGGCTCATTAACAGAAGATAGTCCGGAGGGAGTTATCTCTGAGTCACGCAGCAGGACAATGATGGGCCATTAACAGAAAGATAGTCTGGGGGGAGGAGGCAAGGAAACACTGCCCCACATGATTTCAACAGCTCATGAGGATGGTAATAGAATACACTGCAACCCAGGACACCAGGAAAACCCCTTTGGCCCTTAAATCCTCCAAATACTCCTTGCATTGGCCTTGCAAAGTGTGTTGATGTATTGAGTTGCTAAGGCATAGCTCAGCCAAGAGCAGCTCTATCTTCACTGGGATTTGGCTTCAGTTTGGCCCACCTTTTCTGCACAGGGAGACTTTTTTTTTCTTTTTTCCTTTTTTTTTTTTTTTTTTTTCCCCCTCTGAGGCTTATTTATTTGAACGTGATCTCGTTGCTCTAAATCTTTCCTACTTCCATGCACTTACTCTTGTCCAGAAGGACTCAGTAGTGCTGGGGCCTCCACCCACCTTTGTTTCTTAGGTGAACTCTGATTTTTAAAAAGAGACAGGAAATTGTGCTCTTTTCCTTTGGTTTGACTGACAGTGAAAAAGAAGTGTCCTTGCTGTCTGAAAGAACAGTTGAAAAACAATATCTGGATGTCAGCCATCCCTTTGGAAAATGAGACAAGCTTTATGGTGCTTCCAGAAGGGATCCTGTGTCCTGTATTCCTCCTTGGAACTTTTTGCATCTGGAAGTTTCCACCCTCAGGTGTGACAGTTCTGTGCACTAAGGCCTTGTCATACTGTCATTAACACTGAATGGAGGCACCTCTAGAAGGCTTTCCTTTTGCAATGGATGTTGTATTTCTGGTTTATATGGATGCCTGTCCACTCAGGGATCAGAAGGATAGTGTGCAATATTTGCATGTTGTCAAACTTCTGTTTACTCATAATAGTCCTGGATGCTGAGTTTCCTTACACAGAGAGTAAAATATGATGTGTGCTTATTGTGCTTTGTAGATAATGACAGAGACTACCAAGGAGAAAAGATGTTCCCTAATACCAAATTAGTTTCTCTCATGCTAATGTTTGAGCTTGTGTTGTTCAGCTGATTTATCTATTACAAAAGGGAGCTCAGTTTTTTTTGATGACTTGTATTTCAAAAGCTGCTGCTTTGAACTGGTCATTGAGAGAGGGCTTATAAAATCATGGGCAAGATTTAAGTTTTTCTGTAGTTTTTGTGTGATAGATATAACCCCACTATTCCAGACTTAGAACAGATTTTTCAAAAACCACGTAAATAATAGGAAAATATCAACTATGTAGTGAGCAGTATCCCGTGTTGGTCATTGATGAGTTATATTTGTCACAGAAATGATAGTGACAATATTAGTGCTGACACTGTATTTTGGATTTGTGCTGTTCTGCACATTTGTTGCTGGCAATTCTGGTGAAGTAGAGTATTAATGGAAAGGAAATTCCATAAAAATAATGCTAAAAGTAGGATTAAAATATATCATAACACCTGACAAATGGTGGTCTTCTTATAAACATTAAATCTTTTTGTTTGTTGGACCCAAAGTGATTTTCTCTTTAAATGAAAATGTATCAGACTGTTACCTAAATGTTTGCACTGGGTTTGCTCAGTAAATGCCCAATATATTTAGGATACTTTTTGACATATGTTTTTGTTACCTCTCTCTAGCCAAATGAACCACAGTTTTGCTCTTTCTTTCAGATTTGCGGGAAGATAGGAAGCTGTTTCTGCCCATAACACTAAGCGTATGGGCTGGATAAGTGTTTGGAGTGTAGGCAGTGAGGTTCCAGTGCTTTCGCAGTGCTTCCAGTGATTTGGAGGACATGAGTGGAAGGAACAGGAAAACAGTATCAAAACAAAACAAGCCAAATTATAGTCAGCAAACAGGATGATAAACTTCCTGGAAGGTTTTAGTTTATTGCTCAGGTTGATGTAAGTTGATAAGTCCAGTTGTGCATTTTTTCGAGCTCTTCTTTTTAACAAGAGCAGTGAATTCAACAGTACATACTTCTGCTTCACCATTTAGTTGCTGGAATTTATTTTCTGACAAACGTAGCTGTCTGTTTTAGTTGTATATTTATTCTTTTAGTTAGTTGCAGTCTGTAGCAAACTTGAAAAGTCAAGACTAGCACTTAGTTCCATAATTCCGTCAAAGATATTTTAAGGATGTGGGCTGCTGCTGCTATGTAATTGGCCATACTATTTTAGGACAGAAGGTTAAGGTCAAATCCCTTGTGAATGATGGTTTTGTTTATCTATAGAGATAGCATCCATTCTGTAAATTATTGCACTGCAGTCTTCACAGTAGAAAAGGCTAGAAAAATATTTTGAAATGAAACTCCGTTTCTTCTAAAAAAAGCCTGTGGAAAGTTTCTAACTGTGTATTTGGCAACCTCCCTCTGTTCTTATCCCAGTTTCTTTCACATGCTGCTGGAAAAAATCAAAGTTTAGCAATTAGTAATTTTTAACAGGCAGTTTGGTGAAAGTAAGATAAAGCCTGAAAGACCAAGCAATCTGCTTTTCTTTTTTCTTCCTTCTGATAGAATTTCATCCTGTTAGTGTAGTGTCTGCTTCATCTGTATGTGTGAAGTATTAATTACTCTTCTAGGCTTGTGCTTCATAATTTAAAGTGAACCTATCTTCCTGCAAGTTTTTCTTCCTTATGTTTTGATATAATTGTGAAAACTGAACATCTGGAATAGTGTTAGTCGAGAGCATCTTGCACTGACCTCACTGCTTGTTTTCCTCCCTGCTGCTGATCATTCCTACAAGCAGGATCTAAGGGAAGAAGAAAGATGAAGATGCTTCTATCTCCTGATAGAAACATGTAGAGACTGAAGACTTTCAAACTTGGTCTTGATGTTGGGTCTCTTCCTAAAGCTACTCCATAGCCGTGGATCTGCTCCTGAAGCTATTTTGCCTTCATTTCCAAGCCATCTCTACCAGTACATTCATGTACTGCCACGGCTAAGATGGGTTGTGCCACCCATAACCTGTTCCTTAAAAAGGGTAAATCAGGCTTCCTAGTGGAGAGGCAGCATCTTGTAGTCAAGAAATGAGTCTGTGATCGCAGTAGCTTTTATCATTGCCCAACAGATGAGCCTCTGCATGGCTCACTGTCTGCAAGTGCAATGACTTTGGCTGGCCCCCATATGGCAAGTTATAGCAGTCTATTATGGACACAAGGAAAACCTGCAGAGGCGTCATTTCCTCATCCAGAGGAAGCATAGACTGTAGGATCCAGAACTACTAAAGATGCTGGAAAACAATACTTGGTATTTATTTATGGTTTCTTGATTTCCCAGTACCACTAACACCATTGTTCCTTTGTGTTGTTCTTAGAAATCTGGTATCTGGAACTTTGAATTGTTTAGACAATTCTTTTTTTACTTTGGAGAATAGGAACTGAAAGTATGTTGCTCACAGCAAATTCATGAATGAAATAAAAATTATTAATAAAAAAAATGTTCCAGATCCTTGTGTAACCTTATGTGGAAAGACTCAGTGAGACTTCAGACTGTGGAATCAACGTGGGTGTTTTGGTAAACAGCAGTGTGTCCTGGTATGAGTGGTATTCAGTGCTGTCAAACTCTGGTTGAGTATTAACAGATGGCATCTGCCACCAGTGTGCTCTGTTTGTGCTTGTCTGCAGTTATGGTGCAGGTGGTTTGGTGAGGAGGGTGATTTCCATGATGCTGTGACTGCTGAATATTCTCTTTTTAATTTAAACAGTGGCCCTACAGACTGTGCCCGTGGACTGACTGAGAGTGACAGTCTTCTTGTGCTATTTTTACAGGTTTATATCTAAAAAAAATCCCTGATTCTCTCAGCTTCAACCAGAAGATGTTTTAAAGCTTTTGATTACAGCCTAAAACAATGAGGCTCTTATTTCAGGTAAAGGTAATAATGAGCGGTCTCATCTTAGGGTCCCAGCATTTGAACAAAAAATGTCATTAAGAAGGCAAAGAAAATGATATTTTAATCAGGTTTTGTCTTCTGTTTCCCTATAAAAACTAATGAAAAGGGCAAGAACAGACATGCAGTCTGAGTTCCTGAGGAACACATGCTTCACAGACAGAGAAGTGTGTTGTGCAATTATGCTGGGAACTCATCAAAGCCAAAGACAGGACGCAGACCTACATAAGACAAAAGAAGGAGCCTGTGCTTGACTAGCAAAAGGGGAAAAGAAAGGACCAGTGAGAGAAGGATAACCTGTGAGTGAGGGGTTATTTCTCCCTAGCATTCATGTAGAATCCTGGTCCATATTTCTTGGAATTAGGAATTTTTTTTGACAGTAAGGCAATCCAGCTAATGTGGATAAATTCAAATGTTTTGGCTTTACACCTACAGGTCTCTTCTGGATGTTAAGATGCTCTGTTTAGTTTTCTAATATCATGTCCTTGGTGATCATTGTATCCTTCAAGATATGGAACCTCTTCGAGGGATGTAAATGGTGATTAGCATGTAAATATCCTGTGGTGTAATTAATGTTCAGTGGATGTACAGATGTAGATGTGTAGATATTTCCTTTATGTAGAGCATAAATAAAAAAGAGAGCTAATTTTTAGCTAATTTTTTTTACCATATCAAGCCAATGAAAAAATAAAAGATGAACTATTCTTTGAATTTGCACAGTTGTAGCATCCCGTGAATCAAATACAGTCTAAAAAAATATTATTAATGATTGCTTTTCCATGGAAATTGACTCAAAACCATATAGGCAGATGGAAATTCATGAGACCAGTTCAGGGCAGGCAATAGAGACATATAGCAAGCTTTTGTTTTATGAAGCTGTGTGTTAAATAATTTAAATTTTTGTTATTGTATTCTTTTTTGAATGAAGACAACTAATATTTACATCTAATTTTCAGAAACGAGTAGTTTTCTCCTTTATTTATTTTATTATTTGTATAATAAATAAAAGTTCTGGTTCAAACTGAAAAACATGAAATACTTAAAACATACTGCAGTGTTTATTAAATGATGGTTGCATGAACTGAGGCATTGTTGCATGTGAGTCTATCTAAATGTTTAAATTTAGATAATAGGAATTATCTAAAGCAATAGCAATAGGAATTATCTGAGATATAAGTTTCCTTATGTAGGGAAGCATTCTGATTGCTACTGATTGGGAAAGACCTTAAATGGGATGTTTCAGCTTTTCCTTCTGTGATCAGGAGAGAGCACTTTATAGAAGTTCTGTACTCACCACAGCTTCCCTGCAGGCTTTGCAAAGAATTGAAATTGAGTAAGAAAACTGCTGTTTCATATTCTTCCCTCCATCGTGTTTTTCTTGGCACCAGTGTGCAAGTACAAATGGCAGCCAGAATTGGCACTGAATGGTATTTGAGAGTACATTTTATTTATACAACTCTGAAAATAAAAATTGTAGAACTCTCAAGCATTCTAATTCCTAATTAGCATCTAGCCATATTAAAAATTAAACAAATTCATAATTAAGGACTGTGCATTCCAATATTAGAGAAAAAAAAGTATTTGCTGTGTTGAAAACTGAGCATGTAAAAAGGGGTTGGTGGGCTTCCATTATGATTGCCTGTCAGTAGTTTCAAGTTTTCTCAGTTTATAGGTAAAATTGTTTGTTTGTTTGTTGTTTTTTTTTTTTTTAATAAGCTACCTTAATAATGAAGGACCAAATAATTTGTTTTCATTGGTGCTGAGTCAACTTTCCTCCCTTATTCAGATGCAATAGGAATTAATATTTAAATTTAAATTCTGAAAGTGGAGATGTGATATGTTATTTCAGGTTTCCTCCTCATAATGAGTGATAAAGCTTATGGCTCTCTTTATTCTGGTGGGTATTTTTGATTCAAACTTTTCTTCAAACATGTTAATGTACTTTAGAAAGATATAGACAATGAACAGAGGACTTTCTTGCAATATTTTTTTAGATTTCTAACTATTATTTCTCAAATTGAATCAGAAAATCTAAAAAAATTTTTTGGAGCGGCGACTGGTGACAAATGTGTTTCTCATCTTGTCCTTCCATGTGTTTCTCATCTTTCACACTTTCTGAAATTACTGATTTGCTAATAGAAATAAAATTTGATGTGTAGAATTAAAGAGTTGTCTCAAAAGTATTTTGGAAATGTTGAATTCTTCTTAATTGGTGTTCTCCAACTAAAGCAAAAAGGGAAAATAATTAGTTTGTGGATCAAAATTAAATGAAAATTCAAGATTTTTTCCAAATTGAATAGAATAAGAAGATATGTTTGCATAAAAGAAGCAGAAACTATAGTATGAAGTATAAAGGTTTCAAACATATGAATTCTTTTCTAATTATGATTGCAATATAGTGGGAACATACTGTTACTTCCAGATGTACATTTGTTCTGAGGTTTCCTAGATTCTTGTTTTGGTTTGGTGATAGTTGACAGAGCTGAAATCACTGAGATTTCCTAATGAGAACCTAGTGTTCTGTAAGTTCAGGAAACTGCTGACTTTTATGAGAGGCAAGCTGTAATGGTAGACGTCATTTCTTTTCCATTCCAACTTGAATGATACAGGATCAGTTGTGTGATTAGCAGTACATTATTCACTTAATAACATGCATCAACAGGACCATATGATGTATTGCCACAGGGAATTCCACATACATGTGAATGTTTTTTAATACAGAGTATAATTTCCTTCAAAAATTCTTCAAAATACAGTTAAGAGGAGTCTTGCCATGCTGGAAGTATTTTGTTTATTGATATGCATGCCTCTTGTTTGGTTAGTTTGTTTGTTGCAATCCCAGCAGACTGTTCAGAAATTCACAGGGGTCAGGCAAATCCCTTTTTTTGCCTTCCAGAACCTCTCTTGATGATGCTGAGAATGGAATCTAACCTGTTTGTGTTTTTAATGGGATAAAGTCTTGGTAAGCAGCAACCCATGTTACATAAAATATTTGGCAAAAAATATTAGACATACTGCCTTCTGCTCATCTTGCAGGTGGGGATACATTACTTATGCCAGTGTATGGCCTTTTGCTAAAGCTCTGGTTCAACTATATTTTAATTAAGCAAAAATGTAGGTGATCTTCTAGCAGTTTTCTGCGTGTGGCATCAGATCACAGCAGCGTGTGTGAACCAGCCAGACATCTGGCCTCTGGCTTGGTGAGATTTGGAATGATCTTAGCGAGCGTGCGAGTGCCTCCATCGTTACTCATCAACCAAACTTCTGTGGACCAGAAAGAGTTTAGCTAGTCCTCAGAAGAACAGGTTCCCAAAATAAGGATACTAGATATGGGTGACAGGATTCTTGACATCAGGGAAGAAAATGAATAGGTGTCTTCTGAACTGGGCCAGGAAAAGGTTGTACTAAATCTATTTGAGAATGGCTTCAGTACAAGGAAGAGGGTGGAGACATTGGACTTCCTGCCTGGCTGTGTGGAACTGGACTTTAACTATAAATCTCTTACTTTCATCTGTAGTGGAGCTGAAAGGAAGGAAGGGATCAAAAGTGAAAGCTCAGGTGATTTTAGAGGTGGGGGACATGAGTTTAGGGGGCATTTCCTCATCAAAGGAGGGAACTGACTTAGAAGTCTCACAGGGCATGAAAGAAAGAGCAAGATGTGCAGTAAAAAGTTGAAAAATATTTTCAGTGACCACGAAACGCAGCAATGGTGATTGAGATACAGAAGAGGATGAGGAAGGGTTTTTTTGCTCTACTCTTAGAAGAAGCTTTCTGATATGATAGAGAAAAAAAAAAAATTATACATGATGGAGTGTGGGTTACGATTATCCCAAAATGTGTCATCATATTCATCATGTATGAGAAGATTATGAAGATATATATTTCTTCAAAGCAGTCATTTCTGTATGTGTGTGTGTACTTATGAATTCGTGTTTACTTTAAGGAAAGAAGTCAGGGATACTGTTTCAGGCAGACTGATGCCCCTTAGGATCAGATGAATGGAGAAGTGGATTGTTTGGTAAGTTGTGAAAAGAAATTACCACTAGAATGGAAAACATTGCAGATGTTGTCCATCAATTCCCCTGTACTTACAGGCATCAGAATATGAAGCCAGCTTTGAAAGTAGCTCTAGGTACAGCAGGGAGAAGGAATGTATCTGACCTTGGCTGATGCTCTCGCTGCTGGTTATGATTCATCCAGTCCTGCAGGCAAGATGGGAGAAACAGGTGGTGCCTCAGCTGGTGAATCACTGGAGAGAGAAGAAGAGTCTTTTGTTCAGTAGCAGAAGCCAGCCTGAGCAGCTACTGGCACTGCTGCTGGCACAGGTTAATGGGAAGAGGAGGGTAAGAACACAGTGTTTGCCACAGCTGCTATTGCTGCTGGAGTCTTCTCTATTGATTTTTTTTGTTTTGCCTCCTTGTGTCAAAATCAAAGAAAAGTGTTTCAACAAAACTGGCTTGGTGTTCTTCTGGGACTTGGAACCTGATGTGCATTAATTCGAGTGTGCAAAACTGCTGTGCTAAATACTACCTTGATGCCTGTGAGCTGAATTAGCCACTATAGGCTAGTCAGCTATGATAGCAGTTTTCTTCCCAAGGATAGATCTCCATGTTCTCTCTAGGATCATTTGGAATATTGTGAAAAGACCAAAATATTTTCCATCATCCAGATGCCTATAGTTACACTGAAAATGTAAAGAGAGAAAAAAGACGCTACAAGTATTTTAGATTTGTGTTTCTAAATTTGTGAAGATGAGGCTATTATCATAGACACAAAAAGTTTGTGTAAAAATATGAACATTTCCTTATTGGGGCTTATTTTATAGGATTTTATCTTTACACTGTGCAAAATCAAATTCTATTCAATTTTAATGTGCATAACAGCTAGCTAGCTTTATTCAGCAGTCTTTATGATAAGTTGGGCACTTCAGTTGAACTAGTTTTCCTGAAGTAAAAATGTGCAGGAAATCACCTTATTAAAAACACGTATGTTTTTTGCAGTCCACCTTGGTTTTGTTTATGACAGTGTAGATTTAAGGGTAGAAACACTGTTAAAAGAATTCTGAGGGGATAAATAAGTAACTATTTAAAAATTCTTTTTTTCAGATAAAACCCAATATTTATTTTTAGGCTTAATACTAAGTTGGATTATTGCTTTCAGAAAGCTAGTTTACATATATTTTGTGATCCAGGAGCTTTGACATAATTTCTGGACTTTTTATCTGTAAAGAAGGCAAAAAAATCTTTGTGCCCTGGAGTCTTCTGCAGGCAGAGTTCTTTGTTTTCCCTGATTTCATTCCAGATGTCAGAGAAGTCATTTGTGCTGTTGGCAGCTCCTTGTGCTATCTCTAGCAGTGGTAGGTTTTTGTTTTGATTTTTTTCAACAACACACAGAGCAACCATCAAGAAAAAAACCGCCACCAAACAACAAACAATGGTACTCTTATTTTGATAAGACCAGAAGTCAAAATCCCCATAACAGGAACCTAGTGTATGTTCTCTCTAAAAAAATGCTGCCTCACAAAATGGCAGCTGATCAGCAGACAGGCAAAAACATTAGTACTTATCTGTTATAATGAAAAAATTCTTTTATAATTCTTTGAATTTGGATTTTCAATGCTTTATGTTTTAATTTTCACGCCCATTGCTTTCTCTATTGTATTACTGCAATGTCAGGCAAAGGGTAAAAGAATTAGAACAGGGAATAGTACAGAAAGTATGTAACAGTTTGCAGGTAATATGACAAACGTGTAATAATCTTCATTGATATTATTAGCATGGAATCATCTCCATATGATTCTTTATCACATTTCTCAAAGGTAAAGGTGAATTACTGTTCTCTGTACCACCACGGTACAGGGACCCTGAGTCATAGCCAAAAATAGAGGCATTTATGTTCCCAATAGGAGCTGAATGGAGGCAGAAAACTTCAGCACTAAGCTGTTATCTTATGTATTTCATATGTAGTTGCTCCCCTGTTCAAAGGACTTAGTTGGAACACCATGTTCTGGTCTGCAAGTTTGTCAGACTTGTAAAGATCATAAAATTTCTTACAAGGTGATTCTTCATATTTAGAATTTTATCAGCATTTTGAGACATTTCTTCTCCAAAGCAGGTATGCGCTGATCATGCAGATGCCATTTTGTGTTAACGAAGTTTCCAGAAGGATGCTTTAGAAAGTTTAGGTTTGTAGTTTGAAAGCCAAACTTCGTGGAGGCAGGGACTGTGGCACTCTGAGTGACTCAAGGATAGTCCTGGAGTGACAGAGTTTTCCATAAACAGTTCTAAAAATTGGCAAACAAAACTGGATGAGTTTTTTAATATAGGTAACAAACATCCTCTTCTATATTTGCTCTTCATCTGATCTTTAAAATTTAGACTGCTCTTTATGGCACCCAGCCAAGTTGCTGCTCTGAAATGTTGCGTGGAGCTCTCTTAAAAGAGAAATTATCAAAAGTCCAGCTGGCAGAGAGTGCCAGGAATCGCCATTTGCTGTGCTGCAGGGTTGAATCCCTATACTATAGCAAGGTGGATAGAATGCTGGTGGCACAAGGTGAAAATCTGGAGAATTACATTCTGTTTTTGCCATATGTCTTTCCTGTTACTTGAGAAAACTAAGAACTGAAAGGAAGCTAAGGGAGACTCTGGAATCCACTTGAAAAGTTTTGAGAAAGTTGAGGATCCTTGTCTAGGTGCCATTGGTCTGGGATCCTGGAGTGCGCTGAGATGTTTGTTATTCTCTGTGTCGTAGTGCTATGAAGCTTCTACACTAATGTAGATGAATATTGAAGTAACCTCAGCAAGATGTAATGTATACTCCAGTAAACAAAGATGAGTCATGATTTACTGACATGTATGTTTGATGAAATTGTATTAAGTTTGAACTGATTTTTCAGTTTGGTGATTTTTGTTGTTTTTTTGTAAGCATGGGAATCATGTATAACAATTGATTCCTATAGCTGTTTGTTCAGTCCAGGAGCAGGATCTATTCCACTGCGTCCTTGCAGTTTGCAATTGCTTTGCTCCTTCATATAATGTGGTGCTCAGTAATGAGTCTGGACTTGAGGTCTCATACTTGAAGTAATGGTAGAAGTTTTAGAAGCAACTCAGTGTTATTTTAGAGGAGTTTCTGACTTCTTGGTTCGGTGTTTTTATTTTTTTGTGTGAGTCCAGTTCCTTAGTGAATTGTAAATTGGCTGAGATTTCCATTCTACTTTTATTTAACAGGTATATTATTTTCTATGGTTAATAATAGTTCATTCAGTGTATCTTCAAAAGCTTATATAATTTTTTTAGTTTCTGCCCATCCTTATATATTTTACTTTTAAAGTCTGTAATTTCTGTGCTGGGGATCTCCTTACTGTTGTGTCTGAAAATTACCTGCTTTTTCTCTGTTTACTAATTTTTGCAGAAATGTTCATGGTTGTCCTCGGTTGATGCTTAAGTAATTCTGGAGATTTTTTGAGTAGTCAGCCCTCTCTGAGACCTGTATGTTCATGCAAGTTCAGGGACATTAGTCTTTTCATAGTTGCAGTGCTGGATTGAGGTTATTTTACACTGTAAAAAAAGCAGTTACTTCTCCATCCTCCTGCCTGATGATGGTTGTCCATTCTCCCTAGCAAAGTACTAGTGCAGAGGTGTTATGTTTGTGGAGCCTGTGGTGACTCTGTGCTCCAGGAAGGGAGCTGCTAAGGGGATTTACATCTTGGAAACCTGGGTTTCATCAGTGCTTTGCATTACTCACTCCACAGCAGGGGAAGTCTGCCGGAGATTGGTCTTGGTGGCACATGAATGGAGGTAGAGACCTCCATCTCTACCTGCACTCCCCTGAATTCTCTTAACACTACTCTTCTAGAAAATGTGAGATTATTCCAATTATTTTGCAATATGTGCAGCTTTGTAGAACTTCATGTAAGCGCTTGAAAAATTCAAATTGTCACATGCATTGATTTTTGAGACATGGTGTTACGGTTTTTTTCAGGAAGCAAATCTGCATTGATAGAGACAACAATGGAACTCTGAGCAATCTGATCTAGGGAGGTGTCCCTGTCCATGGCAGGGGGACTGGGACCAGATGGTCTTTAAGGTCCCTTCCAACCCAGGTCATTCTATGATTCTATGAACAGGTGACAAATCTTAGAGAAAAACTGGCCTCATGATTACACTACTCCTGCAGAAAGAGTACAGCAAAATATTGCATGGGCTTGCACAAAGTTGCAGGAAGGGACTGAAGTTGTCCCAGGCCTAATTAGTGGTTTGTGTCTGGGTTCTGCAGAAGTTTGGATTTTCCTGGATTTATTTTCTGATAACCTCTGCAGTTGTGATGTCTGGGACAGTGCTGCTCGGACAACTGTTTATTGCAGCTGATATATTCTCTTCTTGACCTCATAACTCCCATCTAGTGTCTTGAATCACTTGGGAATAACTAATGCCTCATCTCTCAATTCCTTCTCAGTTTCACCATCAGCCAGCTTAATGTTCACCTTCCTTCACAATTACAGGAAATGAAGATCTTCTGAGATGAGTGCAGATGAGCAGTATGTTTGGTCTATGGGGAAATAATGTGAGCAAAGAGAAGTTACAGATGGTAAAAATAGATGTGAGTTTCAGAGGTCTTATAATTCTTTTTTCCTCTTTGATTCTAAAGCATATTTAATGGTGTTGCATGGCTTAGGGTAAACTTCCAAAATTTAACTGAGTCATGCAGGCTTTCACTCTTTGTGTGATTGGTTGTACAGATAATGCACACAGCAAATTTGCCATAACTCCTGGGGATATTCATAGCAAGGAATGATATAAAGGGCTGTCGTCCACCATCAGTTAACTGCTGCAAATGAGTTAATCACATTTTTTTATCACCAGTAAAACATTAAAAAGAAAGCAGAAATAGTCAGGAAAAAGACAGGTTTAATGAACTAGAAAATCTACATCATTGTAGAGAGCGATAGGAAACATACAGTGTTCTGGCAGTATTCCAAACTTAATTCGGTTTATGTCCTGGATAACTAGATTTGACTCTTAAGTAATAAAAATGTGTAATGCTAGTTACAGAGTCCTCTTCAGCAGAGAAAGGAGCACTGCTTGGGAATGAAAATGTTTAAGTCCCAGCAGAGGGCAAAAAGGGTTGCTGTGACTGCTGTCTTTCCACACAGGGGTTATTTATTGCCTCTTTTATGGAATTTGCACCACGCCAGAATTTAGATGAGCTCATGTACAGTGTACAATGCACAGTTACTCAGAGCTAAATGGTTATGAAAGACATGACATTTGTGCACTTGTGGTGCCAGGTTTTAATGACTGAAGAATATGCATGTCTGTGTCAAGAATTATCACTGTACGATTTTAGTCTACAGTGTGTAGACATTTTTTAGAACATACCAATATCTTTGTAATGAGATGAATTAATAAAAATTCATTCTGTTCTTTGTACTTGAGATATTTGTTTCTTTAGGAATTACTTATTCCTTTTTTTACTTAATTTATTACTTTATTATTTATTACTTAATTCTTTTTGTCTCCAGTCCTTGAATGTAAGCTAAAAGAAAACTTACCGTTTTGGTATTTCATTGGTGGTATTACTAACTTCTCATTTGATCCCTGGAGTTTAGGTTCTTGGGGAGGGAAGAAGGAAGAGTTTTCATTAAGCAAAACCAGGTGCAGCTGACTGTTCTCTAAGCCAATTTACTTTAAAATAAATTTGATTAATAATACATCTGAAATCTGACTTTTGGTTGCTACGGTAGAAGTTACATGACATGATAGTATCTCCTGATTAGTTTAATTTGGAAATTAGCAGCTTATTTTGGCTTGTCTTATACTCAATTTGTAAAGTAATGGAGTGAGATTTTGAAAATTAATACATTTCCCTCTTGCTTGATTGTAATATGAGTGCAGGGTGGAAGTGGTACTTCAAGAGAATGTTCAGTTTCTCAGCTTCATTAATATTTTACTCTTTTTACCACTATGTAGATAGGTTTTTCTATCATGTTAGAACAACACAACTACTAAATGCTTTATAAATGCTTGTTTTGGGTTCTGAATAATATTCTGATGTGGCTCTATATCCAGTTTGGGAAACAAATTAAAGCATAACATGGCAGAAGTTGTTCAAGTCTTCCTGAAATGTTTCCTTATTTGTCTTGTTTCATGCAGGCTTTTCTTCACCGAATGATCCAATGTGCCGCAGCCAAAGTGGATAAAAATGTCACAGAAGAGACAGTTAAGGTTAGTCTCCTGATTACATTTTTCTTCTGTTTTGTATCTGATGTTTCACTTATGTATGTTTTATTCTTTTGCAGATGTTGTTTTCAAATATTGAAGATATTCTTGCAGTTCACAAAAACTTCCTGTCCCTTGTGGAGGATTGTTTACAGCCAGAACCTAATGCACAGCATGAAGTTGGAACCTGCTTTCTGAATTATGTATGCTATCTTTTATTTCAGCCTTTTTCTCATGTCTTTCTTTTATTTTTCTCCTTTATTAATTACTGTCATGATGATAAGTGTACCTAGTCATGAAGACTAAATATGACTTGATTGCATAATGAAGAGTACTTTGAAGTTCATCTCTTGGTTACCATCATGTCAAAAAAAACCCCAAAAAGTAGATGGGAGGAGAGTGAAGAAAGAACATATTAAATGACAAACTTTTGTTGTTTCATCATTTCTATATTCACCAAATTAGCTCAGGCTGGCAAACTGAGCCCTGCAACTTGGGTGAAGCTGTGCCTATGCATTAGATGGAGGTACAAGGTTGCACACAACAACAAAAGTAGTACTATCCTTTTATTCCCCCTTAGAGCTATGGAAAAATGTGAATATTTAATAAAGAGTTGCATATACTGGATAAAATACCTCCATGGTTCTGGATTGTGAAGCTATTTTATGTCCTGTAGTAATTGGTTTCTAGGAGTATTATTTTTTCCTGTTGGAGCAAAACAAGGATGTTACTGTTACAGAGATTTACAAAATGAGAATAAATTAGTTTACTTTCAGTTGTAGACCTAACAAAAAGTCTAGGTTTCACTGTTATCTGTGGTTAGAGTCCCATTTATTTGTTTGTTAAATCTTTGACTATTCATTGTGGGAGGAAAAATCTATTAAGGGTTAGTGGAAACAATTCACAGAAGTTGAGTAACATCAGTTTTTAACTCTGCAGAAAAATGGATCATATTTGAAAATAACTGTTTGCAGACAAATTGGTTAATAATGTCAGCAAATTAGCCACTCATTTTGCATTTTCTTCATGTATGTTTTTATCCTGTGTGTTTATGGTAGCTCTGTGGTAGAAATATTTCAGCTAAACCTTATGAATTTCAACAAAGACAAATATGAGGTCTTGCACCTAGGAGAACATAATCCAGGAGTGCATCACAGGCTGGGATCTACCTAGCTGGGGATCAGCTCTGTGGGAAGGGACCTCAGTGTCCTGGTGGACCACCAGCTCAATATGAGTGAACAGTGGGCTGCTGTGACAAAAAAAAATAAAGCCAAGGGGATGATGGGTTGCATCAGCAAGGGCATCACCAGCAGAGATAAAGAAATCATTATTATTGTCTGCTCAGTGCTTGTTAGGCCACCGCTGGAATTCTGTGTTCAGTTGTGGTCCCTGCTATACAAAAGAGATGTGGACAGTCTGGACAGGGTTAAGAGAAGAGCCTGTGGCCGCCTGAGAGAACTGGGTTTGTTCAGACTTGAGAAAAAAAGGCTTACTGGAGACTTTATCACTATGTTCCAGTATTTAAAGGGTGTCTACAAAGATGGAGACTCCCATTTTACAGAGTCACATGGATGATATGAGGGGTAATGGGCACAAGTTTCTCCTGGGGAAATTCCAGTTGGACACAAGAGAAAAAAATTTCACAGTGAGAACAATCAGCCATTGGAATAATCTCCCCAGGGAAGTGGTGGATTTGTCAACATTGGGCTCACTCAAGATGAGACTGGACAGGGTTCTGGGTCATCTTGTCTAGACTGTGCTTTTGCCAAGAAAGGTTGGACCAGATGATCCTTGAGGATCCCCTTCAACCTTCTATTCTATGAATCTATGTTTGAAATTCCCAAGTGGTGCTTCCAGACTGTTCATAATTTGAGGCTAGACCTCAAATAATAAATGTATGAAGAAGAGCTGACTTTCTAGAATGAAGGCTGTATTAGCTATTCAGCTTCGCAAAGTGTTAATTCCATGTTTTATTAATTAAAAGAAAATCAAAATGACAAGTGGAAAACAGTGTCTCTTTTTGTTTCTGCAGAAAGAGAAATTCCGTATCTATGATGAATACTGTAGTAACCATGAGAAGGCACAGAAGGTTCTTCTCGACCTGAACAAAATAAGAACAGTGCGGACGTTTCTTTTGGTAAATAAACTTTGAACTGGTGTTCTAACTTCGTATTTTTTGATGGGCTAGTGAATTGTTAGCACTGTCACCTCCACCATGTAACAAGTACAGGCACACCTGCAAGTGGTTAGCAGACAGTTTTAGCTGGGGGTGGTTTTTCCAGAGGAAGGGGGTGTGTAAATGGTATTTTCATGGCTGCACCTGGATCTGTGGATAATAGAGCATTAGGCAGTGTGCCTTGAACATGCTGGCTGGGAGACAAGGGTGTGAATCTGTAGAAAGGACAAAGAACAGGATTAAGTAGATGAGGAGGGATAGGGAAAGGAATTACAGAAAGCAGCTGAAGGACTCAGCAGAACCTCTGATGGTAAGGCTCACGTTCTGGTACTGTAGCCAGAGCTGTTGCAGACAAAAATCTTTTGTTAAGGATCATAGAGTAGCCATCTTAAACTTAGATACTGACTTAATCTAAGGTTGAAAGGAGTAGCCCCACAACTAGTCTTTCACTTTATAAGACAAGTAAGCAGGGGTTTGAAAATGTTAAGTATGATAGTCCTTATGGTTTTTCAACAGCAAAACCAATTTCCGTGTTAATGTTGAGCTTGCTAATAGTTGACATTAGTTGTTAAAAGAAGGATTCAGTATGGAATGATTTTTGTGTTTCCTCCATGGTGTCCTGTGGTAAAAAGGTCAGCTTTGAAATATGTAGCCTACTGTATTGGAACTTAAATACCTGAGGAGGTGTCCATGGATATGCTATCAAATTTTGGAGTGATCAGATTTGATCATTACGTTTTGGGACTGGAGAGCAAATTATCCTATCAGCAAAGCATCACAGATGTGTTTGAGAGAAAAAGATTCTGCCAACGCTGACACTATAAAAAGGTTTTTTAAAATTTCATTATTATTTTTAGCATGCAGTAGGGTTTCACTACTGCTGGACAGAGTTCTTGGGGAAGTTGTCCTGTTGCGGCTCCCAGATGTTTTGAAAGATACCAGATCTGACTCTCCAGCTGCACTTACTTACAGCCAAGTTAATGAGCAGTGTGGGAATATTGTTATTGTGGGAGATACTGGGTAACATGAGGCACCATCTGCCTTTTTGCTAAGAATCTCGTATTCAGAAATGTATATTCATAGTTAAAAACTGCTTCAAAGTTGTCCTATTTTTCCTTGGTGGTTGACACAGTATCCTTCACCTTGTCCAGACTGAGGAGTTTCATACACGTGGTCCTTGTATTGGGAGCAGCAAGGCCAGACTCAAAAAGGAAGGGTGAATGCTGACTACAGAGACAAAAAGCAAAATACTCTGGAGAAAGATTGCAAAGAGCTTGTTTTGTGAGAAAGGAAGCCAAGCGTGCAGTTGTGGCAGTTCATGATGTGTCAGTGTTACAGACTCATGCGCACATGCAGAAGGCTTTCACATCTGGTTTGGGTTCCTCATAGATTTGTAGGATTAAGTGGCAGCAGTCTAATGTAGAGAACAAGACATCTGACTGTATGATTTGAAAGCACAGTCAAAGCCTTCTGGGCATACCAAAGGGTCCAGGTCATTAGAATTGTGGTTATCTATCAATAACTGGGAGCCGAAACCAGACTTTTGAGCCTTTGAGTATAGAGACAGTTGTTATAATAACTATATCTGCATTGCCATTATCTTACTTGGTCTTTATCAGTAAAGCTTTTGTGTTGACAGGTTAAGTGAGATCCTTTAGGATAAAGTATCCTTTAGGATAAGACAGAAGTTGGTTAACCATGAGTACAGGGTGGATGTGGAGATCCCCATAGCAGCACTGGTTATATGTGTGTTGGGTGGCCACCCAGTTGTATAGCCTCTGTTCCATCAACAGTCCACATCCAGATCTGTGGCCTGTGTCGACATCCCATCTGGCTGCCTTAAACAACTTTTGTTTAGTGTCCTCAGTTTAGACAACTTGTTCTTTGAAGCTGAGATTATCTCATACCATTGCATCACAATTCCCTCTGATGTCTCCATAAAATAATTGTCATCATTACTTTAGGTCTTTATGTACTAACACTTAATTCCAGCAATTCCAAATATTTGCTGTGATGTCCTTTGCATGTTTTCTTATCCCCAAAAGCCCATATTCTTTTCTCTCTCTCAGCTGCTTTTATTGGGTACTTCTACCCAATATTGAATTTACTCTCTACTTCTGAATCAGATGTCTTGTTGAAGCTATTTAATAGCCTTTTGCCCATGACTTAAGGATATTTTATTCATTGCACATCAAATTTAAATATAGAAGCATGAAAAAAGAACAGGTTTTTTTTTGAGGTGTGTATTAGGATGGCCATGCTCAAAGATTCAAACCATCTTTGATACTACTTAATACTAAAAACACATTTTAGAAACAACAGCTATAGTGGTCACCCTGAAATATTTTTATTTTTGTTTGTTGACGTCTGAAAGCATATTCTGAGAATTTTATTTACTGTCTTTTAGTTTCAAACTTTAGGAAAAAGTCCTTTTCTTCATCAGACTGGATGAAGAAGGTGCTTAGGCGAGAGGCCTGCATGATGACTTCCTTGTCATGTGCATGATTTCCTTGCCTGTGTATGTGTTCTTTTGACAGTCTTGCAAACCTCCCTCCTTTTATGTATATATGTATTTACATAGTCTATGTATACTTTATCCAAACATTGCTGTATACCTATGCCCTTGTCTTTATTTCTGATAATTTTCTTGGGATTTTTCAATAATTTGTGAACCTGTTCCCACTCCAGAATTGCATGCTCCTTGGAGGACGCAAGAACACAGATGTACCCTTGGAGGGATATCTAGTAACGCCAATACAGAGAATATGCAAGTATCCCCTTCTTTTGAAGGTACTTACAAGATTTTTATTGAGGGCTTACTACTTCCTATGTAAGACTGGTTGCTAAGCATGTGTCCGAACTCCAAAAAAAAATCTTTCTACACAGTGAATTATCTCTTTATTAAGGTATTGCGCCCAGACTTGCTCTCATTAAAGCTGGTGGCAAGTCTTCTGACATCAGTATTAAAAGAACTGAGGATCTTGGCTGGATTGAGATGATTAGCTCTGTTCTGCTTCTAGTTGTAAGGTTGCCTGTCCATTGTTGGACAGAAGTGAGCCATTTGGGAGAGTTTAATGAGCCTAATTTCAGCTGGGTTTGACCATGTCTTTGCTTAAAATGCTTGGGATAGCAGAGTTTGTTGGTGACATACTTTGATGGTGTTAATTTATCATCAACAAACTGAAAATGAAAAATATTAATTTTTTTCATAAGAAAAGCTGTAGAGTAACAGTAAAGTGCTGTAAATGTTTTTATGTACATTTATATGTTTATTCTTATCATATTGTGACACCTTAAATCAATGAAAAATGTTAAATGTGGTGATAAACGTTAGATATTTAAACCTCTGAATTTGTAATTTACCATGTTAGGAAATAAAATACAAGAAAGTAAATATTTTAAGCAAATTTTTGCTTAACAAATTAAGGTCTAGTATTGCTTATAGTTCTAAATTGTGAGAGGAAAGCCAGAGCAGACTCTGCTCTAAAAGCTACCTGAAGCACAATTATTGGACAGTAATTTTCACAATGCATGTGTGAGCTTTGATCTGCAAGATTGCTAGTTGTGAGGCATATGACATAAAAAATCTAAAAAGAAATACATTAGAATAAAAGTTTTTAAAGCAAATTAAAAATATAATCATTACAATGAGGTATGAGTCATCCCAGATAGCTGTGGCTTTACAGTTCCCTTGGTCTATTTTGAAATTATTTTTCTATTCTATTTTTTGAAAGACATACAGCTAAAACAGGGAAAAATGACTAATGAATTACTCTAGAGTAATGAAAGGAGTACATTAAGTAAATTTAAATACAGGGTGTGGTGGCAGCAGGGTTAGGGCTTTGCAGGGTATTCACTGAGGGCTGTTCTCAGCCAGCCCAGCTGTAAATGGGTAGTTGGTAGTTTGAGATGGGAAATCTCAAACAAATGCTGGTGACTCCACTTTCGTTTATCAGCATGGCTGCCAGCACCATCTGAAATCAGTGAGTCACCTGAGCTATTGTTCAGTGCTTTGCTGCATTGCATGGGTTCAAACAATAGTGTGGAACTAAAGGAACCTGTGATTTCTGCCCTGAGTTGTGGAAAGGCAGGTGTTAATTTTGACATGGGTGAACTGGTGTATTTTTAAGCAGAATTGTTATTCTTGCTCTTGAACAGTTGCATCCTGCAGAATATAAAAAACAAACAAACAAACAAACCCAAACCCCAAAGCTTAACATGAAGAAACATTGTTGGGGGAGAAAGTGGCTGAAGTGCAAACTTCTTCCTAAGTCATGATGGTTATTTATTGCTAGAAATTAATTACTCTTGAGTTTTAGTGTCCTACTAGGACACAATGCTAGAGGGGTTACTACTTTTCTACTTAGTAAAACACTGGCTACTTTCTTTTTGTATGCTGGTTTTGTTTAAGTCTCCTATAATGAACCTTTAGAGATCAAAGACTAGTTTGTTTTTTCCTTTTATTTTCTTTTCTTTTTTTTCCATTTATTTTTTCCTTTTCTATGTCTAAATAGGAATTACTGAAGCGGACTCCAAGGAAGCACAGTGACTATGCAGCCCTAATGGAAGCTCTCCAGGCCATGAAAGCTGTCTGTTCCAACATAAATGAGGCCAAGAGACAAATGGAAAAATTAGAGTTTTTGGAAGAATGGCAGTCTCATGTTGAAGGATGGGAGGTACTGTCATAGGATTTGTTGCTTTCTATGTTGAGGAGGGGGTAATAGTTTTCAATAAGTATGTTTTTGAGATCCTGAGGTTCTATCAAGTCCTCGGTTTTGTGAAATCACAGCTTTTGAGATCTACTCTGTAAATTATGTTGTCCATGACTGAGCGGTGCTGTATAAAATAGCAGACTTCAAGGAAGAAGGATTTTTATTTAGTGTTTGTATTAACATATGTCTGTGCACACATACACATCTAAAAATCCTAATTTAAATGCTGATTTGATTTTACTGCTGTCTTATGCTGGCCTAGCAGCACTTTGTCTGGAAAAAATTTGTTTCTTGTTTATTATTGGTTTAGCATTGAGTCTGTAAGTTTTTGTCAGCTTATAGGTAGTCTCTTAATATTGGGTGACCTGAACTAATGTAAACATATGCAATGGAATCTGTGTGACAGTTGTGGGGCTTTTTAATAGTTTGCAAATGGAAGAGCTTTAATGTTCCAAGTTTTATGAAGTAACCATAGATCTAGTTCTGAGTTAGAGTTTTAAGTAGTAACCAGAAGAGCCACCCTTTTCTCAAGAAAACAACAAGATCAAGTAGTTGTAGCAGCAAAATCTTCCTTTTGAATTACCTTGAGCACTATAATTAGTTCATATGGAAAGATAGGTGCAGATAAGAGTGTATCTTTAAATTGCCTTAAGTGTTTTGTATTGACATGTCTGAGCTGTGCGCACTGGGGTGGAAGTTTCAATGAAAGACATAAAAAGCAAACAGTGTAAACATATTCAAAACTGACCTCAAAAAAACCCAACACAGTTTTTTTTAAGAGGCAGATTTCAACATGGAAGTTGTTCTTTGCTTTTTTGAATACTTTGCTCAAATATGCTGCTACTCTTCCTGAGAAATCTGCATAAGAACTAGAGGAAGAGGTTTCATCTCTTTAAGCTTTGTGGAAGGCTTGCAGACTGGGAGATGTAGCAGGAAAAATGTATTTGCTGTATGTTAGTCTGGTAGCTGAAAGATCATGTCTCAGACTATATAGTGGGAAATTTCCTTTGTATGGTGCTGAGGAAGGAAAGGGTTGGGGACACTGATGGGACACTGAAGCAGAGAAAGCCTTGAGACAGACCTGTCTGAGCTTTAACTGACAGAGTTCCCCACGATGTCTGACAAATAACAATTAGAATGTTGACTAGAACAGACAACTTTTAAGTAAATATCTGTAGTAATAGATAAAAAAGCAGAAGTAAGAAATAGTTTCTGCATGGCTCTGTTCCCTCCCTTCACCTCCTGATTCTGCTGTACCTGCTGTTTCTTGAACTTGCTGTGCCTAAGGATATGCTCTGGTTCTGCAGTAGTGGATTTAGCTTTCCCCTGCCCTCCAGTATGATTCAGCAGAACAAGCCATTATTTGAAAGGAGCATAGATCTGAACAAAGACCCCCCTAAATACTACCCATGACACCACATAATTATTTCCTGTATGCTCCATGTGAAATCTCCTGATCAGTGGACTTTTGCAGACCTTTGGTTTGTTGTTAATTGAGTAGTGTGGGAAGATTTGGTTCATTCTAAATGTGGATTAAGTGACTAGTTTTACTTTAATCAAAATTCTTCCTTTCTTCAGTGCATTGTGTGATTTGAAATGTTTCACTTCAGGTATTCTTTCCTTGTTTAGCAGCATTTTCAAGAACTGCTTTTCCATTTCTGGCAAATCATCTCATGCTGGAGCTCAGTGCATTGTAATCTTTTAGTACAGGATGGTCACTATGAAATTCTACTGAAATTCACTGTGCTCATGAGAAGGAATTTTAGCCAGTAGAAAAGTGATATAATTGCTGGTCCACATTCAGACAAAACTTTGCCCTTATTTTTAACTCTCAGTCTGAAATAAAATAAAATAAAAAAATTCAAAACAAATGCCATTGTATTGTTTGTAGGATTTTGAAAAAGAAAGGACTAATACAAAGTAAACTTCTAAATGTTGGAATTGAGAGGAGGTCTAGTTGACATCACTTAACAGCTGTTTCTTTAGACTAGGTGAAAATGTCTTTCTTCTTGTAATTAGCTTGAAGTTGCTGTCATCAGCAGTAACTTGGAAAGGTTAGTGTATCTGAACATTTAAATGCATTGGAAATGCTTGTGTGATAACCTCATGATAGAAGCAATAGCAAGTTAAATGCTTATGTTGCTAAATACATGGCAAGGAAATTTGCTAAATAACCCTTATTGCCTATCACCATTTTACTCCTTCTATTATTTTAAACTTTTCAATTAAATTTTCTGCTGCGCTACAGTGATTAAAATTCTTCTACTTGCTTCCAATGTCTGAGGCATAGATATTTGTCAAATCCATCTTAATGAACACACTCAAGTATAAAGTTACAGTATTATTAACTCAATGCATTATTAGTCATATAAGTTGGTTAAGAACTTACTGTTCTCAAACCTACCTCTGAACAGGGAATCCACTTTCCTGCATTGTTTCTTCTGAATTCTTGGGAAAACATCTGGTAGGAAATATGGTTGCTTTTGGAAATGTGTTAATGAGAAGAGGTAAAAATAAAGAAGGAATGATAACAGTATAGACATAAGCCTTTGAAACAGACTTATTCTCTCTGTGCTCAGAATGTATTCTCTACACTGTAACTAAGTAATTTCCTACCAACCTTGCTGGGTTGTTTTTTTGGCTTTTTTTTCACCTCCCCTCTTCCTAGATTTCATTTCAGGATTTCACCTGTGCTTGAACTCTGAAAGAGTGCCATTGTCTTAGAATAGGATGTTTCCAGTAGAGTTACGTGGTGTTTATTGTATTTTAGCTGATCGGGTTTGATATCATATGGCAACCACAGGGTTCACAATCTGGCAAAATTGCCTTGATCTTAATATAAGCATCTTTTTCAGACATAGTATAAGGTTAGTCCTTGAAATGGTAAGAATTCCATAGCATGTGTTAGAGCTAACAGTATTTTGAATGATTCCCAACAACAACTACAAAAAAAAAAAAAAAAAAAGTTCCTGAATGCAATGTTTGAGAGTGGATTTAATTAAATAAACATCTGGTTTTCTGCATTGCTGAAAATAAAGAGGCAAACTTGTTGGAGATTTCCTTCCAGAAGGAAATGCTTAGCACATTGCTTGGCCCCAACTGGAAGGAAAGGGAAAAAAATAAAGACTATTTTTAGAATTTGATCAAAGCATGACTTGAATTCCTGTACTTAAGTGTCATAAAATGAAGCTTGTGTTTATTATGATAAAAATACAGATTCATGGAAAAAATGGAACATCTGTTTCAAGAAAGATGATTTTCAATATAATTACTTTCTCGCTTAATTTCCTCAGTGGTTAAATTTATTGGCCTGAGTTCAGAACTTGTGTAGGTGGCTGTCTCAGCTGGAGAATGGCTCAGCAGCTGAAGGAGTCTTTCAGTAAAATTTGTGTGGATGTTTCAGTGAGAGAAGAAAAAGTAAAATTGTTGCATTTGTTGTAAGCTGCAAGCTGAACAACCCAATCTGAGTCATAGGCCAATTTAGTGACAGTAGCATGGGGTATTCTGTGCTTTTCCATTCCAACATATCACCAAGTAATATTTTACTGGAGATTTCTGTTTTAAACTCTGGAATTTCTAGCATTTTCACGTTTTATTTGTTTCCTATGTCCATGTGCAAGTACAGAAGAGTAAGTTAGTATTAGTCTGTAATTTCTGACTTACCACTATTAACATGCTTGCCACTGACTCAGTATAGTCAAACCTCTCTATTTGATGGAAATTTGCCCAGAATATACTGATAAGTACCTTTTTTTGTAAGAAAAAATACCAACCAATGCTGCTTTTCATGTCAAGGTAATAAAAATAATTTTTTAATATCAAAGAGGGATATTTAATGAAATGAGGATGAAAGAGGTTTTGTTTTAAATTTCTTGTGTATAGTCTCTCTCCTTGCTGTGCTTTTATTTTTCGATATGGTCATGGTAGCCCACATTTCAGACCACTCGCCTCAACTGTTTCTGTAGTTGGAATGATAGGTGTCTGACTGGCAGCCAAAGGTTATCAGAAGCCAGTTATACCTAAATAGCCTGCAGGCTCCAAGATTTTATGGGCTTTTAATTTCCACACTAGCGATCTTCAAAAGGCTCGGAGTCTTTGGTCCTGGTGTTACCCACAGGAGAGGATTGCTGTACAGTCTTTAGCGACCCAGTAGGATACAGGGAGGCAAAACTAGTCTAGATTCACAGTATAAGCCTGCTTTGCAGGTCATTTTTCCCCAACTGAATTATTTATATAATTTCTTGGAAGATGATTAAAATAGGTTTGTTTCTACAATACAGGGCATTTTCAAATTGACAGATTACAAAAACACTGGTTTCACTGAAAATAGCCCATGATTTCTACTTGCAGGTACTTTAAATGTATAGAAGCATGAATAGCATAGTAGTAGTGATTTTACATTTAGGTTGAGCAACTCTGTTAAAGTGGGGATGTTGCAACACACGTATCAGACAATGAGGCCAGTGGAAAAGAAATATATATGGACTGATTCTTGCTAGATGTTTCAGAGAGATGTTTATTTCTCCAGCCGCATGGCCGGGGCTCTGCCGAGGAACTGAGGCAATCACGGGACCCGAGGGTCCTTGCCCGAACAGGGGAACACAAAACAACCAATGGGGAACGAGGCTGAGCAGGGGCAGGGAAACGCCGTGTGTCCCCTCAGGGCCCCTCTCCCTGGACCACATGGCGGGGGGAGGGATCCCAACACAACGCTGTCATCTTCTCTTACAAGCACTGAGTATAAGTGTCTGTGAAATCTTTGAAATAGCAAATTGCATTTCAGGTTCAAGTTGCTCATATTGGAAATTCCTGTGGTAGTTTCAGTGCAAACACTTAATGAAAACGTGTTTGTGTCAGAAAGTTTTGATAATACTTGTCCCAACAATATTGTAGGTAGTGTAGTTCAGTTTTAGCTGTGCAGCAGAAAGCCTCACCTGCTTCTGGGACAAGGATGACCCCTCGTATGCTACTGCAGCCTTGAGCCTTCCCCCATGAGAGGGACAGCTTGGAGCTGGATAAGTGAATTGTCCTGCTGGGCTGGATATCAACTGTAGCTTGGTGTTCCTGCTGAGAACCCATGGGAGGGTTTAAGGTGTAGCTTCATCTTTCATGAGAGCTTAATATGGTTGTCCCCTTGGTGGATACGGCAGTGCTTGTGTGTGCTCTCTGCTTCATCCTTCTTCAGGCATGTTTTTCGTATCAAAGGGGTGTGGTGGAGAGCAGTGCTCACCCCAGATGTAGAAACAGCAGTGCTTTCCCCTAGTATGCCCTTCTTTTTTTTCTCCATTTCAGCTCCGTGCCCATCCAAAGTCTAGGAACAGGCAAACCCTAAGTATTACACAGGCAAGGGAGTGATGAGATTTTTCTGCACTAGCAGTGTTATGTAGGACAGCAAGATGTGACTTCTGATCCTGTTTTCTTATTCCCTTGGACTTCAGCCAATAAAACAGCACTAACAAAATTCACTGACCTGCGGTCTCACCAGCATGGGTTGTGATCTTGTCAGAAGGTATCTGATAAGTGACATTAACACTGTTCACTCTTTGGATGAAATGTCTCCAAGGGAAAAAAGTATCTCTAGAACGTTGTTTTCATCACCTAGCAGTTTATACTAGAAAGTGAAGAAAATTAGGAGGATAACATTAGGAAAGTAGTAGTAATGTGATACAGGTGGCCGTGACTGCCATACTGTCACATTGAGCTTGAATCATGAATGAAGCAATTGTAAATAAGTTAGGTAGCCCGATTTATAGATACTTAAAATATATAGTAAATGTCTTATTTTTTGACATGATGCTGGCACAGTAGCAGATCTTGTTAGGACTGTTGGGAAGGGTTGTATTTTTCTATACTGAAAATGAAATTCTTCAATAAGAAAAGACAAAATTTTTTTATAAAACCCTTTCTATTAAAAAACCCCATCCTTTTGTAGAAACCTGAAACTTCTAGTACAATTTTGAAGCCTTAAGCTGATTTTTTTGGGCATCCTTACAAAAAGATAACATTTCTCTGCAAAGTTGAAGTTTTCTGTAAAAACAAACCAAGACCCTTTAAGATTACCCAACCTTTTAAAATGCTAATTCTTAGTAAGTACCATACCAGCAAATTTGAAACACAGAATAAGATACTGTTTACTCTTTTTAATACACGAAAGCAATGAAATGGAATAGAAAAAAAGTGACCCGCTTTTCTGTAATTGTGGTCAACAAGCATTTGCCTAAATTATATCACCAAGTGTGCTTTTAAGATGTTTAAGTGTGTGATTTTGAAAAAAAACTGTAAAATTAGCATGCTGGTGCCGATGCTGTCTTAGGAAGGGAAATATGCTGTAGTGGCTATAGATGACATTCATCTTGGCTTGTTTGATCACTTGATCCTGAGTGGAAGCAGGAGTGGTTAGTTAATGTAGATCCCAAAGTGGCTTTACTTAGAGACCTGAATTGTGTTGCAGTGTGATGGTTGTGCAATCTCACTTATCTCTGTAAACAGACTGCATTCTCCTTAGGACAGTCTGAGCTATTGCTCAATATTCACAGCTGTGACATACAAAGGATGAAAAGTAGGATGAAGAACTGTGAGAGCAGAATGCGTGATGGCTTCTTGGCTCTTAATTGAATCCATTTTTCTTTGGACTACTGTGGTTAAATCAAGAACAGGAAGTAACTGCAGCTATCACATGCGTAAACCATTCAGAACATGTGTAGAGGACAGGAGAGTCTTGGCTTCTGCAGGTTTTCCAAGCTGATTTGATTTCTTCAAGCAGGAAACTCTTCAAACCCATGGTGTATGCTTGATGCAGGCAGCACAATATAAAATAAAATTATCAATAGGATTGTGTGTCTGGATGCATATAGCACAGGGACAGCAGCTCTGTCCTACAGGAGCATGATTTTTCAGACTAGCAAAATACACCTCGGAATTCAAGGTAGGCTTTCTTGGGTGGTAAACTGCTCATTACAAGACATAGAATTGCCATGAATTTTTCATATAAATATTTTTCTTTGTTTAAGTTACTTCTCTTTCATCAACTTTTATGAAAATGCCTGCTGCCTTTGCACATGAATGATCTATCTTGAAGCAAAAACGAGGCATGGGAAGTTTCATCCCAAACATCTAAACCTTACCAAAATTCTGATACCTTTGGAGTAGGTTAGGAGGAAGTATACTAGACAGTCCTAGCTGCACATGCCACTGTTAGCTTTGCCCAAATTTTGTATCTTGCTCCTTTTTTGATTTTTAATTTTGTGTTTAGCTTAATCTAGTGTAGAAGTATATACCCTTAATGATGTTCAAGTCCCAGGTTGCTTCAGCTTCCAATCTCATCATGGCATAGATTATGTCCTGTGAAACCCGATTTTCACACATGTCTGAATAAAGTTGCTGAGGATAAGACTTACTGGATAAAGTTGGCATGATTTTCAGGAGAGGTCTCTGCATGAAAGTAATATAATCTGGAAACTTTCGTGATTAAACCGTATCTATTCACAAAGCTGGTATTAAACATCATTACAGATTATTACATAATTACAATGCAATAAATTACCGTGATTTGTATTTATAGTCTTTCCAGAGAATCGTTATACTTGTGAGTTTCTATAAGAAACTTTTCCTTACTGGATGCAAAGTGCTTCAGTTCTCACTAAAAGAATAATCTCTTTCCACTCAATTTTAGGGGTCCAACATCACAGACACATGCACAGAAATGCTGCGAAGTGGACTACTACTCAAAATTTCAGCAGGAAATATCCAAGAGAGAATATTTTTTCTTTTTGATAATCTTCTGGTCTACTGCAAAAAAAAGCACAGGTAAATGATTACTTTCAAAAATAATGTTTTTTTCTCACAGTAGAGCTAATCATGAGTATGCTGTTCCGTAAGAACCACAGTATAAAAGCATTTTTAGAGGAAACTTACCAACCAAAGAGCAGTGTATTTAATTCAAGCAATTGGGAAAAATTATATGGATACAGAATCCTCGTGGTGAAGTGTGGGGAGAAACAGTCAGCTTTCCATAGCAGGTTATATGTGATGGCCTCACTCTCTTCTAGGAAGTGTAAACAGTCTGAATTTTTAGTTCAAACAAATTGGTATTTTAGCTTGCGCAGTAAAATAAGTCTCTACAGATTCAAGAGCTTCATGCCTTCTATTTGTAATCAGAGAAAACAGTCAGAAAGCTGCTTCTTGCTGCATTCCAAAGAGCAATTCCTTAGTTCAGCAACAAGATTCTGTAGATAATGTTCTGAGAAGTAAGGGTTCTCCTATGTACAGATATCCCTCTTGACGCTCAAGTTTGTCTCTTTAATCCAGAAGTTGTTTTGGAGTAGCCACTAAATACAAATTACTGTGTAGATATTTGATAGATTCCTGGATCCATGATACATCTTCTTTTGAAAATTTCTAATATTTGTTATAGTTTATTGTCCAGCAGTTACAAATGAGCTGCTGGTTCCATAGTATCTTTTCAGTTGTCCTCCACTAAGTTGTATATTTTTGTAGCCATATTCTTGCTAAAATGCACTATTGGATGAAAACGTCAAAATGCATGAAAAGTCATCTGTGGTTTCCTTAGTTTTGAGCAATCATGTTCTTGGCTGGTACCATGGTGACATCTCTGCAGGCATAGGAGTAACTCAATTTAGAATATAATTGCAAAGTTTAAGATGGGAAATAATTGATTATTACCAGCAAGATACTTCGAGTATTGATTGGCAAGTATGTAAAGAGAGAAGGTCTGTATTTTGGTAATTTTACAAAAATTGCCCTACCTTTATGGTGTGAGGTACTTTGTGTAATTTATAATGATGCCTTTGTGGCAGAGTTGTGTAAACATGGAATGCCATATTTGGGTTTACAGTTATAAAACTCAGTGGAGCTATTGGATTTACTCACTTTGGAAAGAAAAAACATGTACACAAACTTTTTGCTTTATGATGGTTTTGCTTTTTTGCTGTCTTTGTTTTTCCAATATATTACTCAAATTTTGAATAATAAATTTATGGTATAGTAGAGTTACTCATCAGACAGTAATGAAGTAACGATTGAGAGGTAGGTAATTTTCTGAAAATTAGTACCTCTTTGGAGTGAATGAAGGCCAAAATTCAGGAGATCCTTAATTCTTAGAAACTGACCTTTGTTTGATATACAGTATTAATTATCCTAGGCAAAAATGGATAGAGAATAATCACTGTCTTAGCTGAGGTGTGAAAAGCTGTCTAGAACTGGGGTTCTCAAAAGGCGTTGACTTCACTGGCAACAGTTACAGCAATGCAAAGTACTTTGGAATATGCCACAGAACTTCAGCAATCCTTAATTACAATTCCCGGTTAACCTGTATGTTAGGAAGGAAAAATGTCTTAATTCTTCCATACATAAATCCCATTTATGATGCTAAGGTATGTAGGTCAAGATTTGTATCCAAAGATGTTCTCGTTTAATTTTTTCCAGTCACACTACCTCTGTGCTGAGTGTCTAGACTAACACAGGGAGACCATGTCAGTTAGGAGGAAAGGCTCTCCCAATGCAGTATTTTGTCTCTGATGGCAGACAATGGCACACAGGTACCGGAGTGTTGGAACAGAGCTTTTACAGAGTGAGACTTTCCTGATGAACTCTCAGTCAGGCAGGAATTTGCAGCTTACTCTTACTAGCTGTAGCATCTTTGCATTGCCATCAGCAGCATCCCGTTCAGCAGCAGTTTCCACAGTTCTATTAGCAGGTATAAATGTGTTGGGATCCTTACAGTGGTCTCTAAATGCCACATGCACAGGTAGCAGTGCAGAAACATAGAAGAAGGGAGTGGATGACATGCTCATCTGCTCTTTCTTCTTTCAGGAGATTGAAGAACAGCAAAGCATCTACAGATGGCCACCGTTACCTTTTCCGGGGCAGGATAAATACGGAAGTGATGGAAGTAGAGAATGTAGATGATGGAACCGGTGAGTATATTTGTGTGGCTCATTTACAGAGCCATCTTTTGAGGTGCTGAATCAAAAGCAGCTTCGTAATTTCTTTGAGAATGGAGGGTGCTCCTTATATTTAGAAAGAAACCATAAGATGCTGCTTTAAAAGCACTATCTATTTGTATCAAAATTCTGCTTCTGTGACACATCATTGCTTTCATCCATTATTAGCTGGGCAGCCACAGACAACTACTTTATGCTTACGTGAACAGAGTAATAAAAGAAGGTGACATTTACTGCTCAACTGAAATTGCATATTTAACTTCACTTTACAGCATTCCAGCACTCTTAAAGAACTTATCCCTAGGTACATGGTATATTTATAACAGCAAGTGGAAAGCCCACCTCTGTTGGGATGAAACACTATAAATGCCGAAATTGTTGCACAAGGAAGGTTTTTTAAAAAATATCCTTAGGGGATATAATCCCATAAGATTACTTGAAATTTTCCTGACAAACATTAGTAAAGTAAAAACCCAAGGTATGCTTATACACGTCAGTTTTTGTTTTAGAAACTTGAGATTGAGCTTCACAATAATTACTCTTTCTTGCAATTAAAATATTTTGGGCTTTTTTAATGTAAAGCTAAAAAAATAGTGGCATGTGAAACTTGCAGTGCCAGTGCAAATATGTAAGTCTGGAGGGAATTTCTGGGAGTTATATATTACTTCTCCTGATATTTTAAAATAGTGTAAGGTTTGTCCTCTACTATGGATTCCAAGCATTTCTTAATGTAATTTTGTTCTAAAATTGAACATTAATAACAATGATTTTACTTCTAAGTAAGCTTCATAGGAATTGAATATTTCTTTAAAATGAAGGTTGTTTTTTTTCTATTCTTGAGTTCCTTGTGTTCAAAATAGTTTTCTTGCTTCTCGTTTTACAGGGTACAGTAGAACTGACTTGGAGAACACGTTGACTATTGTTCTTATTGCAACAAATTAGTTTGTTGGAAGACTGTTGTCTCTTTCCTCCGTGTCATATTTTAAAGTCTTTCAACCTTTTTTCATGTGTTGTGTTTTTATTTTATTATTTCTTATTTTATAATTTTATTTTTGTCCTTTGGATTTTTTTTTTTATCAGTTTGCTTCCATCTTTTGTCATTCACATTCAGTTTTATAAAGAAATTATATTAATAAATGCTTGGAATTCATAACTGAAGTGTCTAGAGCTGAAATCTTACTGGTGCCAGGTAGGACAGAATAATTACTGTAGTGCTGCAATGTGGGATGTCTGCTACTAATACCAGGATTGTTTGGCTTTTCTCAGAGCATTATTTTTCAGTCTTTTCATTTGTGTTCCAGAATACTAGAGCAGAGAGTTTTGTGCAGTACTGGTGCCTCTCTCATTATATTTTATATTGTGTTAATGTCTGAGAATAGGACTGATAATTACTTTCTTTTCTGTACTGAATTTTATCTTACCATTTCTACAATTTGTTAAGCATTCAGAATTCACATCTTGTTTCCCAAGGCTCTTGCAATGCTTCTTGACTTGGTTCCATGAACAATGTTACCACTGAACCATTTAAGCTATTGATAAATATGGTGAAAAATGCTGAACATAAGGCGGAGCACTATGGTGTCACACTTGATTAATTGTCTTTGCTTACCAGACATTTTTTGTAAGAGCTCCTTGACATCTGTTTTGGGTGATGTCCTTCACCAGGCCCACTGATTTAGTTAGTGACTTCAAGCTATCTATGGGTACACTGTAGTGAATTTCTTCAAGCCTGTTTGAGTTGAATATATTTCATTCAATATTCTTTACCCTGCTATTCCCCTTTTCCAGCCTGTATCCCTGCCCAACTTTTAGGTTTATTTGCATAAAATCCCAGTGTTTTGTTTATGCAAAAAAGAGAGTTGATTATTTCAGTCTTTCCTGTCACGTACTGTTTGAATCCCTTTCATTTATTTTCTTTCATCTTCCTAAATATGCTTTAGAAATAAAAGGCAGTTTACCTGTTTGCATCATGTCATTTTCTAAGACAGCATCTCTTTGCTTGTAAGTGTTAACATTACTGTGTCCAGAGGATTATGCCCACCATCGTTTTCTTGATGTATATTCCAAGAATTCTGTAGCTATTATCTTTAACTGATTCTTCCCCACATATTGCCATGCGTTTAGTGTTGGCTTCAGAAAATGTTTCTTTGATCCTCTATCTCTCCTACCTTTCTTCATTTACTTTTTCTAGCTATTCAGTCCTTGGTCTTTTTTTACAATGTTCATTTTCCTTTCTGCCTGTTTGTTTTCGTCCTCAATGAATCTTCAATTATAATGTGGCTAAGCACAAATGGTCTTCCTCTATGTCCAGACACCAGCTGTCTAATTTCCTTTAGCCAAAGGAAGTTCTGCTACTGTGCCCATTTCCTATAGCCTTGCGCCCAGTCCTGGGGGGACTTCCTTCCCCCTTGCTCTCCTGAGCCATATCAAATCTTGTCACTTTTATATACACATAGTTTCAAAAATCCATACTCCTTTCCACAGTTCTGGAACATCATTAATAGTTTGGTTACTTTGATTTCTAACTTGTTACAGTTGGTGGATGTTCAATCCTTGGAAGCATTTGAGGTCAGGTTGGATGGAGCTCTGAGCAACCTGATCTAGCTGAAGATGTCCCTGATCATCGTAGGTGATTTCTAAGGGCCCTTCCAACCCAAACCATTCTATGATTCTTCTTTCTTGCTTTTTTTCCTTATCACCACATTTTCTGCTTTTTCCATTTCAGTTTATGCAATATCTTAAAATGTATTTTTCCTTGTAATTACTGCTATTTCATTCCTCTTTTCTGTGGTTCTCTTTGCAATATGGAAATGCCTGTGTTAGTTCTGTGGCCTGTGACACCTTTCTGCCCTTTTCTTGTCACCCTCTTCTTTTTTTTTATTTAATTCTACCCGCTGTTTTCCTTCCTTGTGAGACTTCTGTATTCCCTCTCCTCACACAGATACTTTTTCTTTCACTCAGATCATGATGTCCTTCTTTAACCTTACTCTATTCTGCTTTCTTTACTGTTCTCATTTGTTACACCCAGGTGTCTTGTTTCTCATCCCCTGTAGTCATCTGTGTTTGAACTGTAACCCAGGAGTATTCTGCTGCTTTCTTTTTGTCTCATAGCATTCCCAGGAGGAGTAATATGGTTGTCCTAGTGTCACCCACATTAGGTTTGCATGTGCTTATTTTGGTAATGTATTATTTTATTCTCTGTAATCATGTATTACCCATCAATATCTGTAATTCCTAATTTAGAGTGGAAGCTCTGGGTTCAGGGTGCTTATATTTTCATATCTGTGCAGGACTCTTTGTCATGCACTCCAGATGGATCTCTTTATAAACATTAAAGAGTGTTGAGTCTAGATGATACTTTCCACAGTTCCTTACTGTAGACTTTGGTATCCCCTGCTCACTTTATGTAAGGAAACATGGAGCTCCAGGGAACAGGACCAACTGAGAGTGTTTGCTCTCAACATTGATAGATTTAGGAATGTAGTCTTCATTGTTTGTGAGTAGAAGCATAGAAATAGTAAAACAGATTCCCAGTGTGGTTTATTATCATGCTAATGACATGCCTACAGAAATTAACAAAGCTTTTTCTGAAAAGCAATTTTTCTTTGATGAAATTAGGCCTTGTCTGAGCAGTACAGTTGGTGTAAGCTTTCTTTTTTTGTTTCAGCACCATGAAACACTCTGTTTTTTCTTGATTGCACTGATTAAAGTGGAATGTGTATTACTTATCAGGGCAGACTATTTCTGATCTTAAAATAATGTGGCTGCATAACCACTTGCAAATATGAGAAAGGTGGTTTTGTGGTAATGGTATTCTTTTTTCTGTAGCAGTTTTTAAAATCCAGTTTTGAGAGAAAAATACATTTCGAAAGGCCATTAAATGAATGGTATTTAGTTTATGAAGAAAAGGACTCGAGACTTAGGAAATATCAGATTTATGTTTGCCTCTAGTATAGTAGTTCTGTCCCCTCTAGTCTTGAAATGAGGCGTGATACAGAAAAAACCACAACATGATAAAAGTAACTAGAAACTGCATCAAAAAGTATACTTGGAGGATGGTAGTTGATATTGTGCAGCAATTATTTCCTTGCTGCTTCTAAGAATCTCTAAGTCCGAGAAACTTAAAAGTACTTCAATACAGAGACTTCTGTTTATTTTTTTCAAGGGAAGAAGAAAATTCTGTTGTATATGGATGCAACAAATAGCTTCTTATGCATCACTCAAAGATACGAGTCTTGTATTTTGAACAATATATTGCAGCTCAAATTACAAGCTTTAATGTATTACCAAGTCACAATAAAAGATGGTGTCATCTTTCATCACCTTTCCTAGGAAAGTTGTAGGTTTAATGATTTGTTGATCATGCTTGTTCAGACTTTGCATGGAGCAAACTGCAGTGTTGTGCTCTTCTTCCTTCTGTAACCATTATGTCAGGTTTGCAGATTATTTATTTAGCCTGACTGTGATTGCATTGATGTGAAGAGTGTGCATATGTGCAGGGCAGCTGGGCAGTCAGGTCATGTGAACCTCCTGGCTGGCCAGCAGCTCTTGACCAGATTTTGCGCAATAGCCAGTCCAAAGAGGGAAGGAGTTTATATGGGTTGACAGTTTAATGCTGAAATGCTCGTCACTATGGACATGGGTGGATTGGGGAGAACAAATTGCTCATGGGAGCCTTGGAGGATTGTAGGGATTGCTTCCCTTCATGGGAAGCATGAAGAGCAAAAGAAAAAGCAGAAAAGACAGAAGCTGAAGTCAAAGTGGGCATCACAGCAGCGTGTTACTATAGTAAAACTGGACAACAGCTACGCATTTTCCTCCTCCTGAGCTCGGTGTCCTCTGTATACATTAAGCAATGATAGTACCTAGCTTGGTGATTGAGCTTTTCACAGAATTCAGTGAGTTTGTGGTGGAATGAGGTGAGTGTGGTCAAACAGCCAGGGTGCTCCTGGCCCTGCAGTTACAAATCCTCAAATGCGAAGGAAGCTGCATATTTAAAAAGTCATCTCTACATTGAGAAATTCAGGTGTCTGGACACACCATTTTTTTTCTGAATTAAGCTACTAATTAAACACCAAATTTTTGTTCAGAGTGGGGGGATCTAAATCCATTTGTGAGTCTGAGCCCTCATTTTTGATTTTTTTTTTTTGGCCACAATTTTAACTGCTATGGTTCAGTGCACCAGTAATCATTTCCCTACATGTATCTTGTGATGATAGACATACAGTAACAAAGACCACAGGAAAATTACGACCCTGTAGTTTTATATGTATTCACCTCTAACTTAATAAATAAAAAAACGAACCTTAACTTTACTTCCTTCAGTAGTGCTTCTGCCTCTGGTCTCCAAGGATGTGCTGTCTGTCAGTTGAGAGCTCCTGTCCGATTCTTATTTCCTGTCCTTGACTTTTGAGTCTGATTTTCTAGGAGTGAATAAATAGTATGATGGGTAATTTTCAAGAAATAATGTTTTTAAAGAGACAAAGGATATTATGTATAGGCTATGCAAATAAAAGTATGGTAAATAGGTAAGTGGCATAAACATGGTGTTGGAAAAAAACCTTGATTTTCTCCCCTGTCATAGACTTGCTTGCACTTTTTTACGTGCTTTGAGTACTAGAAAGTTTTGTTGGTTTAGAAATTAGCGATCAGTCTCATGATTTTCAAGTAGTTCCTGATATCTCCCAGTCCAGTACACAAAGCTTGGCTGCTTTCCATCTAATTAAAATGCAACATTATTGAAAGGATACTAGCATGTCTGCTGAGATTTATGATAAATCTTAGCACGCATTTCAGCAATGGTTTCGTTTTCCGAAAATCTCATAATAAAAAATAGGGCTGAAAAAGTATTTACTAAAGAAAAAGCTGTGTAGTTATTGCTCTAGTTCAGGGTTGGCCTTAGGACTTTTTTGCCTCTTAATGAAAGTTTGTGGTGAGAAAATACTGACCTTTGATTTTCTTAATGTTTTGTATTGTAGTTGCTAGCTGTAGTTTTTTAGTCTGTATTTTATGAAAAAAAGATTATTTCTTATCATAAGACATTTACACCTCACAAATTTTCCCCTAGGAAATGCATGTAATCCTAGTGAAGGATAGGAGTGTTAGTTTTGAAATTTCTGAATGAGATTTATGGACTAGCATGGTAAAATCCAGTGCTATAGAAGTAAATATAGAGTAATAAGTAGTAAATAATTTGATTTCTATAGCATAGGTATTTTTACATGTTAAGTGTTGGGAGTTCGAGTTATCTAAGAACATCAGCAGCCCTTACCTCTCTTGTAATGTGCACACTGAACACAAGACTGTTAGGAACATATTTCAGAAAGTATGCATTTGGTTTTAGATCAGAAACATCTTTATTATATTTCAGTTTGTTTAAACTAGTAAGGGTAGATATTTGCTTATTCAGGTAGCCAGTAAAGATACACCAAATATCTGTGCTTTGATTACCTGTGAAATTGAAATTGTATTTTTTCCCTCTGTGTATTTAGTCCTTTTTTACACTTAATAGTAAATCAGTCAAACAGCACAGCAACTTTGTGCAATTTAAGGGGCAAAAGCACAATGCTGCTTGTTTAAGGAATTATTCATTACAGTTTAACCCAAAAGTACTTCAAGTACTGCTTTCTTTTCTTTTAATAGGACTTGGCCTGTTTTAATGTTGAATTTATACCTTCTTCCATATGCTAGGCAGTTCTCTGTTATGTTTTAAAAAAGGCATTATTTACTAAAATTAAAACTACAATTTATTAAGTTTTAACACAGTTCACAAGCGGCACAGATAACTCTAAATTAATTTTTATTCCTCTGTATTGTATGGGCTTTTATGTGTAGTGATAAGAGTTTTTAGTAATTGTGACACATATTGCTATTGCTTTTTTTAAGAGTTGGTGCTCTTTAATAATTTTATCTATTCCCAGCTGACTACCACAGCAGTGGCCACACTGTTATTAATGGCTGGAAGATCCACAACACAGCAAAGAATAAATGGTTTGTATGCATGGCAAAAACCCCTGAAGAGAAGCAAGAATGGCTGGAAGCTATTTTGAAAGAACGAGAGAGAAGAAAAGGTAGGTTAATAAACTTCTTTGTGTTGCTTTGCCAGAAAGCCATACTGTATTTTTATGTTGAGATATAAAGCAAAACCAGCTGGTGGGCAAACTTGTGGTGTCACGTTCAGCTGAGGATTTATGAATACCAGTGTAGGAAAAATAAATCAAACTTGTACTGGGAAGGGCATAATGTCTTGAATCATACATGCTGGTAGTGAATGCTGTTTGGGAAATAGGGAGATGATTTATCTGTGATTTTACAACTTATCCTCAACCAGTATAAATTGCCGTAAATTCATTGAGGCTTGTGTATTATCATGGTTTGTGGTATCTGAGAGTCTATCCTAAATGTCTTGTGGGATTTTATGGACTGATTCCCTTTGTGACTGGCCATTTGAATCACTGAAACAAGCAGGCTTTCTGTGTTGGATCTTAATGCAGATGATCCAAATGAAATGGTACAGAACACACTCATAATTCCATCTTGGATGTATTTTCTCCTACCCAAGAAAGTAATCACAATTTCCAATCACTATTGGAAAACCACTATGTTTCTGAGTAACTGAATTAAGGAAGAAGAATACTTGGATGAAATATAATCCTAATCTCAAATGTGACCACGAATAACTTCATGTGTTCAAGGTGAACCCAGCTTCTACAAAGTAGAAGCAGGGAAAGATGACACATCCTCATTTTCTGGAGCTAATTTCATTTGCAAGCTCAAATATCCTAATTAGTATTGTTGTTTGGAGCCTTGATATTGAAAGAAAATATGACCTTGTATTTAGATCTGTGATTCTTTTCCTGATTTGTGTAGAATTTCTGTCGCCTGTTGCAGTAACTGTTGGTTTGTGCCTCTGTTGTAAATGTACACTAACAATATTTTCTTTGGTCTTTTAAAGTTGATTACTGGATGCTTCTAGAATATCTGTTGTAGGACCGGAGTTTCAAGTAGGGTGTCTCAGCACTGGCTAATCAGTAGTGTCATCTTGAATTAATAGCAGAAAAGCTAAAAAGATGCTTTAGAGGTCTAAACACTCATATTTGAAAATACGAAAAATATTCTAAAAATGAAAAAGCGATGTGGTAGACATGGTGTCAAATGCATAACCCCAGGTTTGTCTGGTTCTGTATAGGACCTTGTGTAGAACTGAGTAAAAAGTTTTCAGTAAATCTCAGTTCTCTGTTAAGTTTCATGTCCCCCTTAGGCTCTTGATGCTTTACATAAGAAATACAAAGAGTAAGTAGGAGTATTTTGTGTTGATGAATTCTCTGTATTTCACACTAATCAATTGAGCAGCTGGTAGTAGAAATGAGTTTGAGCTAAACTTTGGCAAGCTGGAGGTCTGAGGTAGCCATCCCAAAGCCAAGGGATGTATTAGGATTTTAGCATCCTATGATTTGTGAAAACTTTCACCTCCTGATGTTCTCAGTGGATTTGCCACCAAGGAGACAACCATGAAAGGAAGAGGAGATGAGGCACACATAGGTTCAGATTGCAACACAGAATCATCAAAAACCAAATGAGTTGGAAGACTCAGAGAGTCAATGGACTGAGAGAAACTAAATCTGTACTTTTATTTGGAATCCACGTAGCAGAAGCTGAACAAAAAGGAGAGAATGCCCTGAATTAAGTAATTTAGCAGAGTTTTCAGTTTTTGTAATCAAATTATGAACTAGGGCCACTTCATAGATTGTATTTGCTTGCTAGGGGAAATCAAGATGTATTGGAAACTTCTTGCAGAAATTTTTTGTCAATTTGGCAGCTTTCCTGTAAACACCTGAGGCATTCAGCAAGTTAGAAATTTATTTAAAAGATGATCATCTTTAGACTGATGATGCTGTGATGACCTGATTCAAAAAGTCAATACAAATAAAAATGTCAACGTCCCATAAGCTCCAGAAGTAGTATATTAATTAAATTTTCTTTTCCCTGCGGTACTTCAGATTTTGTTTGTTACATCACCACTATCTGGTTCATGGATAATGAGAGACACTCCTTATTCTGTGCCCAGTACCACTGTTAGCTTTTTCTCATGACAGACACTTTTCTTCAGGCTGTATTTTCATTACTAAAGAAGTACCAGACTCTTACTCAGATGGAATATCATAGAATGACTTGGGTCAAAGGGGACCATAAAGATCTTCTAGTTCCACCTCCCCTGCCAAGCCTGAATGCTTTTGTGGAAAAGGGGTGAATTATCTATGTGAAACTAGCATATGTATAGCAGATAACTTGTTACTACTATTAATTGGACATTTGAAAAATATTCCTTTAAGTGAAGATCCTTTTATTATCACATGGTGAGAGCAAAACCAAAGCTTTTTATTTTAAACTTGTGAAGATAGGACTACTCCCTTGCAAATGTTCGTATACTGAAGCCTGTTATTACTACAAAATAAATGGTGATGTCAATAGAGTAACAATTTAACTGCCCTGTGAGGAAAATATCTTTTGGTTATGCTTTATGAAGATCAGATGTTCATGGTTTAACTTTGTTGTTTAGAAAATAATGAAAAACAGTTCCTTTACTTTTTTTTGTATGTAAAATGTTGGTATTGCTTCTTCATTTCAGGGAGGATACTGAAATACAATGGCACTATCACTTCATAAAATGTTAATGCATTTTTGGCAGGTTTAAAATTGGGCATGGAACAGGACACTTGGGTGATGATCTCTGAGCAAGGAGAAAGATTATACAAAATGATGTGCAAACAAGGGAATCTCATCAAAGACAGGAAGAGGAAATTAACCACGTTCCCCAAATGCTTTCTTGGAAGGTATTATATACATTTGACAGTATGAATTCTCACCATCTAAACTCACATTTTAAATCTTCTTTGAGGTTCTGTAGAAACCGTGCTTCATTTGTAATGTCTGTTAGACCTATTTGCCTCACAGAATTTAGCCAGTAAATGTGAGACCATGTAAAATGGTCTGCCTGAAATTTATGAATGTGTACTTGTTTCGCAAAGTAGTTCTGCTGAAGAGACAAGGCTTGCAAAGGGCATGACGAAAATACGGAAATGCATCAAGTGAATTAGTTTCTCTCAAGAAATAATTCCTACCTTGTTTAATGGATTTTGTCTCTGTAATGACTAGTTTGGAGTGTAAAATTTCATTTATTCCACCTAAGTAATCTTTGTCTCTTAAGACAGCTGCTGTCCTCCTCTTGCTTGAAGGTCAGGAACAGAGTTACTAAATAAGGTTTACGTGCTTAAATTATCAGGAGGATCTTTATAATGCCATATTACGCCTACGGCTTGAGAAGACTGAAAGAGAAATAGATACTCTAAAAATGTGTACATGAAAAAAAAATCATTTGGGAGACTGAAGGGTTATCACTTATTTCATTTGGCCATAAGATAAGTAGGAAAACTTAGGGCCATAACTTAAGTATGAAAAGCATTTTTATAAAATAGAGACTGTTTTGCACAAATAAGTTGTTGAGAAGATACCATGGGGGATCAAAAGGGGAAAAGAAACTTGGGAGATTTTTTTGTGCTGTCAGAAGTGACATAGTTGAAGAGAATTGAAACCAGGATAGGATTAAGATGAATGATTAAGCTATGGTTGAATCATGTTTCCTCAGTGAAGTTGTTGGATGCAGGTGAAGAACATGCTCATGGGTGAGGAGCCATTTAAACCTACCATCAAATAGCTGCTTTTCTGTGCTGTTTTTGGAGTGGACCGATTTGAAGAATGCTTCTGCTGGTCCCAGGGTCACCAGTTAAAACCCATGAATTTGAAGGTTACATTACCTCATTACACTTCTCTTTTGATTTGTAACATGCACGTTTTATGTGCTCTAGATCTGATGTCTCTGAACTGCATCAGCTTTATTTTGATACAAGCCAGGCATTTCCTGCACATGAAGTATATAATAGGTGTATATACTCAGGATGTCAATATGTTTGACACACCTTGCAAGTAACAAGCCTACTGTTCTGTCATCATGGCATATCTGCCCTGGGCAGCGCAGTAGGAATGCCTGGGATTGCCTTATGTTGGTCTGTCTGGTCAAGTGTGGCTATGCTAGTTAAGGACATCCCAGAAAACATGGAAGATCTTCACTGTGTGCCAGGTTAACTTAATGCATGGAAAACTTATGAGCAGAAAAGACATCTCGTGGGAAACCGTATGTGGTTATGTCAAAATAATAGAAAAGCTGTAAAGAGTGAGGGTTTTTTTTAGAGGTGGTGTCATGTTTTGAGGATCATTTGGCTAAAAAAATCATTTACGAGACTAGTAAAAAATACTAGTTATGGAGAGAGAAATGCAGTAGATCTGGTGGTATGAGATGTAAAGTTTGTTTTCTGCATCTGTTTTTCAGTGAATTTGTGTCCTGGCTGCTGGAAATTGGAGAGATACACAAATCTGAAGAAGGTGTTCATCTTGGCCAGGCTTTGCTAGAGAATGGCATTATTCATCATGGTAAATTTAGTTAATTTAAACTTACTTATTTTCAAGATAATTGTTGTTACTAGAACGGACTTAATTTTGTTTGACAAAAAGATGGTCTTGTTGACACAAGACAGCTTGTTGAATCTGCATTATATCCTTGCAGGGTCTCATGGAGCCACTGTCCATGTCCATAGCAGATTTAGTGGGAAAGGCTCCACTGATTTAATCAGTTCCTCTATGCTGTTGGGATCACAACACTGGAAAAGGGGACCTAGAGAAAAATTGCTGTTCTCTTGTAAGCAAAAAGAAATTCTGGGGGAACATAGAATAACACACCGCTTGTAAGGATTTTCCAGGATTTAAGGCCAGGCATTTTAGGAATAGGTGTTCAACTAAGAACTTTACAAGAGAGTGAGTCACAGCTGGCTGTTTTGATAAATGTGCCTACTCACCTGTTAGATGTTACAAGTGGAGCTCATGAATCTGTAACCCAACAGTTTAATCTTTTGAATTTTAAGACCTTCTTTTCACTACAATGTATAGTTACTAAAATTGATATTTTTCTGCCGAAATTTGCAGCCAAATCTCTGCATTTAGCTCATTGTGGAGAGAAGTATCACTGAAATGGTTCATTTTTTTAGCCAATACAGAAGTTTGATTTCTGCAGGTAATTTGCATTGGCAACATTTTTCTCTTACCAGAGCACGTGCTCATCTCTGTCATTATTACAAGGTATAGTCTAACAGGACCATGTAAGCAAACTGGAGAAACTTCTGGTTTTGAAGCCATATTTTACGGAATCATATACAATAGATACAGTCAGTCAAAACAAAGCTGTCAAGTTAGTTACTGTTCCATCATAGATCTAGAGTGTAAATTTAGATGGAATCTTTGAAAATATACATTTTAATATGTCTATACTCCAGCCAGCAATTGAATACTTAATTTATTTGCAATGATTTTAGTGTCCTTGACTGGAAAGAAAGTGGGAGAAACATAGTGCCACTTAGTTGTGTGTGTTTTAAACATCCGTGGAGTTGGAGGAAAAATGTTAAGGTTATTCATCAGTAGTCATGTAGTCTTTATTTCTTTAATGTCAGTCTACATGATTTTCCTCCACCATCATTCAAATGTCAGATGCTATTATGTTTACTACACACACTGAATTGTTTTCAATGAAATGATTCTGTTGCCAAAGATTCTTCTCCTGATCTTGTAATTTATATCCTAAATACATGCATAGATTTTCTCAATGCAGAGTTAAACGAATATTGTGTAATTTCATGAGATAAAAGGGTAATTATATTAGAGCATAGAAATGTGAGCCAGACATGCTACTTTGAATAGTGAATCCAGCTGTGGTTCACTGAAAATAGCATTCCTAAAATAAAGTTGAATGAACCATCTGTTTTCACAGACGGAGCAAGGGAGGAAGAAAGTTGGGCTGTTATTTACATTGCAAATATTGTAGAGGCCTTTGTTGAGAGTTTGCATATTCACTAGGCTGTCCATTATTGTCACTGTGCTGGAGTTCATTCTAGCAATGACAGAACCATGTTGTGATGGACATTGTTTTACTTCCTGGTGTGTGAACTCTAGTGAGTAGAAAAGTTATAGTTTTTCCTTTTTTTTCCCCCTCCACTTCTCTATAAGGGGAAAAACCTGTTTGTATGCTGCTTTTTTAAATCTACGTGGTGGAATTCTCTGATTTCTGAAATGACCGATACCAGTCAATGGAGTGAGACACTTTGTCCACTCACTTGCTGCAGCTGATTAGAGATGGAAGCTTTGTCTCAATGGATTAAGGAGCTTTATAGTTACAAAAATAAACTGAATATCAGATAGTTTTAAAATGAATAGGTATTTATGTGGCTGTGCAGTTTCTTGGACTGATGTAATGATCTGATTTAAATTTCCTTGGCAAAAAAATTAAAAGAAAAGACTAGTTTAAGCCTCGATCAGTTCCCTTTTCTTAGCGTATGCCATATAAATACCTATCCCAGCATAAATGTGAGTATAGTGTTGGAAATGAAACACAAAACTACTTGGGCTTTCTTATTTGAGTGGTAATGCAGCTTTTTGTGAGCTTAAGTGTTTGAAACCCAGCATGTTCCAGCTCAGTGGAACCACTCCCTTAGTTTCTGGTGCACTGTGGTAAGTTGGAACTGCAGAGACAGAGTGGTACTTGTGTTTTTCAGAGGGCATAGCTTGCTCTGTTTGTCATGGGCATGCAAGAAAGGAAAGGTGCTTTGTAAGCCTCGTACCCTCCCAGAGCATCCCTGTAAGAGTGAGGAATAATTTGACTTTAGGCAAAATTGTTTTGATGGTGGTTTTTTTATTTTCGGAACTTGCTGGTTATAAAAAAAGTCTTCGTATATGTTAATCTATTGGAATAGGTTATTTTTCTTTAACAGTAGGCATGTTTTTTAATTATAGTGCTAGATCTTTTTTTCTTAGTAAAATGGTCACAATCCATTAAAATTCACTTAGATACTTACATTAGGCATTATATGTGAAAATTTCATCGTCTGTATCTCATTTATTTAGAAGCAATGATATGTAAAAGAGCTTAGGAATTATTTTGGATAATCATCGTAGCATGAACCATCGGTTCAAGGCAATTGGAGTAGTGTCCTGGGTTTTACTATTAGTAGATATATCACATGCAGGTAGAGAGCCTGTTTTGCTCTTGCACATGACACTGGTGAAACCGCTTAATATATGCAGTTCAGTTTTTATGTCTGTGTATCAGATGATGGGTGGAAATACTGAGGAGCTTGAAGGGGCATGAAAAATGACACAGACAGAAGGCACCTTACTATACAAGTTTATGGTGCCTAACTAAATTTTTGGAAGGGAATTATGTATGATGGCTTAATCACTTGGTGTAGGAAGGCATGCACAGAATTACCTAACTCTGTCAGGTGTGTTACTCTGATAAATGAGGACATTACAGTACCCTCCTTTATCAGTTGATGACATGTAAATTGACTTTCAAAATGAAAGCTTACAACTGCAAGCAAAGCTCTAATTAATAAAGTAGTTATCTTAGGATGGTGATAATGCCTAATGCTGTCCTCAGCCATCAAATGGATCAGCTTTTTTTCAGAAAGATTTGCAGCAGTACAGTTTCTAGGAGAAGGTTTGTATCCTACGATATGACTGTTTTGACAAAGCATTTGAAGTCGTGAGGTTTGTTGCTGGAATCCTGTGAATCTCCGGAAGTCCACCTGTAAAGATCCTTTTTCCCAGGTCTTTGGGGAAATAGATTATCAACATCTTCATAATGACTGCCAGTGTCTTGCACTTATGACCTTTGGATGGGTATATATAGAGGAAGACGTTCCTCTCTCTCTTTTGTTTCCACTGCAAGACTGGTCAAACATGTTATGAAGTGTTTGTAATTTACTGAATCATCTGAGATTGGCCTCATCAAGAATGAGGACAGAAAATAACGTGGAAGAATAATAGGAATAGTTGTAAAATGAGTCTTACTTGGCTACTTGCTTGATAAACTTTGCAAAAGCACTGAAGACTAAAGAGACTTGAATGCCTAATTTTTCATGCTGTCCCCTGCCTGTTTGTCTTCCTTATTATTTGCCCTGTGATTTGAAATTGTTTGTTTTCTTCTGTACTACTGAAATGTAAGAAGTTACCAGTGGCATAAAGGAGCTTAGGGCAGATGATCTAACTGGGCTTCCTGCCCTCCCTGTCTGAAATCTACCTATGGCTGTGGAGTGGGCTGTTATTAGAAGAAATGATGCTGAGCTTCCTCTCTCTCGTTGGTTTCTTCAGAAAGTCATCTAACAATACTTTTTTAAAAAATTTAGTTACAGATAAGCACCAGTTCAAACCTGAGCACATGCTGTACAGATTCCGATATGATGATGGAACGTACTACCCCAGAAATGAGATGCAGGATGTGATCTCCAAGGTACAGAATAAAATAGTTGCTATTATTAGGAAGAACACATCAGAAACTGAGATTCTGCTTAAAAAGTAATGTAAGATATGCTGGGATAAACAAGATCCCCTCAGAGTTGCCACTCTATATTTACGTGAATCAAATTCAGCTTTCCATTTGTAAGCTTTTGGCTAGTTGTTACACATTTTAAATACAAAAATGAAAGTTTACTATTATGTAGTTATAATTGCTATTAAATGGTTTCATATGCAGGATGCATTGCCTGTGTTTCTGGGTGATCCTGAAGCTGAGGTTCAGTCTATTGTATTTTTCAGTCCCTTTTCATAGATATGAAGATATATGTAGGAAACAGTTTTTAAGTTTCTCTGAAATCTGAGTGTCCTTCATTAGCGCCCTAACAAGGCAGTAAATCTATAGTCACATAGATGTTTAAATGTAATAGGTAGTCCTACCCATCTATGCTACTGAGAATAATGAAAAGATTGATCAAAGTTGCCTTTAGAGTCATTAATATTCAAATTTGTCATGATTTTGAGTCAGTAGAAAATGTCTGCGTTTGGGTATTACACTGCAGTATAATTTAGTTTTTTGCTCCACTTGTTAATGTAAGGTTCATCTAGAGGAATCTGCAATACTGAACTCCCAGGCAGAGCAAAGTAGGATGGAATCTAATTTGACACAACTTTTAATCATTATACATTGTTCTTCATGCATATTGTAAACATAATTGGGTTTTGATGTTTGCTAAGTAATACTAATGTGTTTTCTTTTTTTAAATACAATTTTATGATGGTAGTTTCTTAAACTAATCCAGATGTATAATTTGTTTGTTTTTAATAAAAAGCATTTCTAATCTCTAAATCTTTTTTGCATTTTTAAAATTGATTAGTTATAATTCTAATTTGTAAACAAAATATTGATGCATATAATGAAATGCAGTGGTTTTTACTTTAATTACTCAGTTGTGTGTAGAATAGCAACCGCTGTTTGGGACAACCTTAATGCATGGAAACATTGCTTTATTTTTTGTGTGCTTTTCTTTCAAAGTATTTCAAACTTTCAGAATTTTTTAATGCTACCTTAAAGCTAATCCTTTTTTGCGTATGTCTCAGTAAGCTTAGGTTACATTGGAAATATTTTCCTTCTCATAATTTATTCATCTATATTGTTATCTGGAAACATTGTTTTGGCACATGAAAATACATAGAAATTTGAACAGACCTTTTTGCTACGTAAGTGAAATCCACTGAGAACGTACAGTCTTCCTTACTGTGTCCCTGCCTCTTGTCTGTGATGTGAATTTGTGGTTAACTCACTGCCTCTTCCTCTTTCACAGGGTGTACGACTGTACTGTCGCCTTCACAGTCTCTTTACCCCAGTAATTAGGTGAGTCCAACTGGGAAATCCTGAGGGAGTCATTTGGAAGAAGTACATGATCTGGAGATGCTGTGTTTGAATGTAGGAACCTAACCCATCCTTTCAAGACTGGTCTTTTGAGAGTAATCAGATAAGATTGAAAGGCTATCCAGAAAAAAAGCGTAACTGAACCACTAAATGGCTGCCAACTCTGTTCAATATAACTTTTTTTAGTGGACTTCTGGAGCCTCCTAGGTCCTGATGGATATGCTTATATGCTTACTGTATATATTAGTATACTCCTTTACCAACACACCATTGCCTTGTTTGAAGAGTCCCAACTGTAACAACACACCTGTCTTTATACTCCAGTGACAATAACATCCAAATAAGATGTGACCAGACTCCTCCTTTCTGTCTACAAGAAGGACTTAATTTGCTCTTTTTTTTTCCTCCCAAGAAAACTTCTCAACCATTATTAAGTGCTCAATTCATGCTTGGAGTAACTTGTTCATAGACTACAAGTATTTTTCTCTTTCTTCTAAGCTTTTGTTTGATCTTTAAAAATTGTTCTGTGTTATTTTGAACAGGGATAAAGACTATCACTTGAGAACCTACAAATCTGTGGTTATGGCTAACAAGTTCATAGATTGGTTGATTGCCCAGGCAAGTAGACACCTTTGGATTTATGTATGTTTTGCATTTAAATTCTAATTTGAAAGCTACTGATAATATCAAGAAGAAAAATATGCAAACACTTTCTGTAGGGGTTATTAGAACAGTGTATGTAAGTATAAGCCTCTTAAATTAGTAAAGTAACAGAAATCAGCTGTCATCAGCTGTGCTGTTCATCCCTATTGTGCTTATCTTCCTTATTTGAAATTGAATTGAACTGTTTTAATGACACTTAGCTTTCTGATTCAGCATAGAACACTGTCCATGGCTTAAAATGAAATACAGTGAGAAACTCTAAATTGCTAACTAGATGAGCAAAAGTCAGTACCAATTTGCTGCCACCAATTTTGCTTCATTTTAAATGAACAAGAAAAAACAACATGGTATCCTTTTCCCTCTGTCAACATGCACTAGTTCCATAAAATAAAAGTTTAAAACTTTTATTTTCCGATGGTTATGGATTCTATTATGTTCTATTTTTATGGAGAATGTAGTCATACTGAAGTATTTTCCTATTTATTTGTAATTATAAAGTGTTACAGCATATAACCCAGACTACTCTCTGATTCTATGATAAGCATGTATATACTGATTTTTATATATATATATATATATGTATGCTAGAAATGTATACATAAAGATGGTGGTGGTAAATGTAGTCTACAGCAGTTGCTATCCCTGTGAGATTACGCCATTGTGCACAGTTTCCATTTTATAAATGGAATTAATTAAAATACATTTTAATATATATTAAAAAGTACTGTTTTTTAACAGGGGGATTGCCGGACAAGGGAGGAAGCTATGATATTTGGTGTAGCTCTTTGTGATAATGGGTTTATGCACCATGGTAAGTAAATACATTCTGTACAAGCTGTGCTTACTTTCTGTTTCATGTTATCTGCACAGTTGGAAGGAAATGCAGGGGCTGATAAAGATATTACAGAACAGATGGAAAGTTCTTCTATTTTATCACTAAAGAGACTGATGCTACAATCTTCAAGGAAAAAAATAGCTGTTGTATACTCTGAAAATTATATCAAATTTTATAGCACGTGCTGAGGAATTAATCCTTTACAGGATTTAGTGGGGGCAGTTTTATTAGTCACTTTGCAAGAAATGTCTTGAGAAAGTAATGCATGTTGGCACTGATGAGGCAATAAAAAATTACGTAGGAAAGAAATGTGAGATATTAGGGGGAATGAATAAAGTATGGAGGAGTGTGACTTCAAAAAAGTGAAGTGGTGACAATGGGAGTAAGTGGATTGGAGAAAAATGAGAAAATAATAAGGATAGCAAAGAACAAAAAAGGGAGAGGAGACCAGAGATACGTGCAGCACCAAATAAGGTGAACAAGGTCCCATTTAATACCATCAGAGGGAAAATTTCAGTGAAATGTTTGAAGTAGTAGGTCACTTACTGAAATGAAAAGAGGAAGAAATTCTTTTTTTATCAGCTTGTTTAGACAAGGGGTGAGAACATTCTCTCTGGTATTGTTCATTATTTTTTCTTTGGTTTTTGAACACACAAACTGCATCCATTGGCTGTTCTGCTTGCTTCCTCATCCCCACCAAACCTGTTTCTAAGTCTGAACCCGGCATGCTTCACCATCTGGAGAGTGCCAGAACTTGATGGTGAGCATCTTCAGCAGCTGCCCAGCAGAACTTTTCAAAACCATGTTTTGAAATACCTTTTAGGAAGAAACGTTCCTAAAACCATTTAACCTACCTAAAACCTTTCACTAAAACCATTTTAGGCTGTCTTTCCCAACTTGGTGGAATCCAGATGATGTAGTTGAAAAATGAGCTTAGCCATGCCTATCCCTCTATAATAGATCCAAATAAAAATTGTTGTGTATGTTAAAAAAGATTTCACTAGATCCATACACGCACAAATATTTTGCTAGCATTCAGTATGTGTATGCTAGTTCAGTATTTTATGGTTCATGAAAGACATGATATTCAAGAGTTCAAAAGAAAATAAACATTATGATGTGTTGGTTTCTGTCATACAGTGTTAGAGAAAAGTGAATTTAAAGATGAACCACTGCTGTTCCGTTTTTATGCGGATGAAGAAATGGAAGGATCAAATATGAAGCACAGACTCATGAAACATGATCTGAAAGTAGTGGAAAATGTCATAGCCAAATCATTACTGGTGAGTGAAACACCATCAGTGTGTGCTTTGATGAGTAAAAAATTGGTCATAGTGACAATATATTAGGACAGTTTATTGTTATTTAATGAAGAGATACTTCATTTTTTAAAATGCCTTTCTGAACAATATTTAAAAAATTTTATTTTACAGATTAAATCTAATGAAGGAACCTATGGTTTCGGTTTAGAAGATAAAAATAAGGTGCCAATTATTAAAGTGGTAGAGAAAGGATCAAATGCTGAGGTATCGAATATTTTAAATTATCTTCCCTGCTTTATTTACTTGATTGCTGGTGTATGTTTTGTACGTAATTCAGAAAAGTCTACAGTAGTAGAACGTGGCAGTGAACACTTACCAAGAAAGCTGTGCCTATGAATCTTTTTCCCTTTTATCCTTTGGGTTTTTGGTTGGTTTTTGGTGTTTTGGGTTTGGTTTGGGTTTTTGTTTTTCGTTTTTTTTTTTTTTCTTATTTGTTTGCTTTGTTTTGTTGTTTTGTTTGGATTTTTTTTTTATTTTTTTTTTTTTAAAACATTGCTTTGACCATTATCTAATACTTATTTTCTGCTCAGCTAACCTGTCATATTGAGTGATGATATAAAAGTCACCATTTTATTTTTATGTATTTTATAATATGCCAGTAATGACACTAATCATAATTGGAATAAACATGATTGGTAGAATATGAAATGGGTATAGAGATAGTCTGTGAGTTGCAGTTGACGTATTTTATAGTAAAGGATGTATCAAGCTTTAGATAAAGTCTGGAATTTGAGAATCTGAATGAAAAAATTACAACCTTCCTGTTTGGTAGTGTTGCTTTAGATTTTCTTTGTGTTAATTCATATTCTACTGAGCAGCATGGGTGTCTCTATATATGTAAAGATAAGGTACAGGCTCTTTCATGAGAGAAAAAAATTAGATTTCAAGGCTTTCTAAATCTCACAGTGGAATACAAATTTAAATTATAAGTAGACACAGCAAATGAATAATATAATACAGCCACAGAGCTAAATAGGGTGATTTCCAGCGGTCAGGTTCTGCCAGGATCTCCTATGGCACTAAGCACTAAGGCTTTGCCTGTACTGTGAGCCACTCTTTGTACTCCTGTAGTTCAACTGTTAGGGTGCCTTTATTGTTAGACCAAAGTTTAAAAACTCTTTCGTTTTGGAACTTAACAAATATTCACTTACTAAAACATTAATTGTGTCTTTCTTTATGAAAGGAAGCTTTAGTTCCTTTGGAAAATGGTGGATGAACAAATTAAGTACTGTCAGAAAATAAAAGGCTCAATTAAAGCTGTTGTGTTAATTACTAAAAAATTAACTGATATTGTAATACTGTCAAAAAATCTTGATGAAGACTAGGTCTTGTATTTAGCTCTCTTCAGAATGAGTGTTTACCCTTCACATGAATTTAACTGGTTTTAGAAGCATTTTGTGGTATAAGTGTGTGGTATGTGAAGGAGTCATAAAGAATGCAAAACGTGGAAGTGTGAACATCATTTTTTCTATTGGGGTTGCATGCCAGCAGAAAAAAACATAATGAAGCAAACATGTACACAGCTGTTGTTATTTTCTAGATGGCAGGCTTGGAAGTTGGGAAGAAAATCTTTGCCATTAACGGTGACCTGGTTTTTCTGCGACCCTTCAGTGAAGTGGATTGCTTCCTGAAAGCCTGTTTAAACAGCAGAAAGCCCCTGCGGGTTCTTGTGAGCACTAAACCTCGGGAGTAAGTTATCATTCCTTGGGGGAAATTTTACAAACAACAATTGAAGTGAATTTTAAGACCAGTGGAACTTCAGAGAGCACTACTCTAAAGTTATTTTAAATGCTGTATCTGATCTGACTTTGCCAAGTCAAGCAATTTGATTTGCCCTGATTTCGTTTTATTATATTTGTGAGTCAGCAAAAGAATCACGAGTACTTTAGATCTTCAGCTCTGCAGCTTTAAATACATGCAGGTGCTGCAAGTTTAAATGAAGTTTCCTTGATTATATGGACAGTTTTGATCACTTATCTCTTGCTGTGTGTATTAAATTCCTGTGTCTGGGGATTAGTTGCTGGTTTGGCGTAGTCAGACTCTGTGGTCTCATGGGCCCCTTCAGCTTGTGTGTTGGTGGCGTAAACAGCAGGAGGAAATAAACAGTTCCTCATCTTTACGTAACAGATGCATTTCTGTACAGTTTTGACCATTCCTACCTAAACACAACTTTTGTTATGTAAAAGAAATACAAAGTGAGGCCTAATGGGTGGATTCAGTAAATATGTAAATGAGCAAAAGTATATTAGAAAAGTTATTGCAGTTTTTGCTAGGTTATGCATAACAAGGAGACTAAGAAAAACTTGTCAGGAGTAATTTTGATCAAAATTTGCAGAATAAAGACGTGCCATCCTCTATTACCATATGGCATACGTGAGTGCCTTGCTCAGAAATGGCTCTGGTTATGTGGTAGCTTGAAGATCTGTTTCTCCTCTTAATAAGCAAAGGTGTCTTGAGAAGTAAAATGGCACCCACAACTGGCAAAAGAGGAAAAAAATAAATAGGGCATAAAGATGCTTATCTGGACTGATACTCCAACACCTGCTCCCACCCTAAGCAAACAAAAATAACTATTAAAGAATCCCCCAGACCACAGGGTTGTAGAAAGCCTAAAAGGCATGTCTTGGCTTTTCTTCAATGCAAATCTTGGTTTAATTTCTGACTCAACTTGTGGGTGAATTTCAAGGTTGACAGAGATGTTCTAGTGAATGAAGAGTTCACAGGAGACAAATTTGTTTCTCAGTGTTCCCTGCTTTTTGTCAGGAGCTGCTGCTAGTGCAGCTGAGTTGACAGAAGACAGTTCTCTCCTGAATTCTTAGCCTAAACTGCCAGTGATGGTCTTTCATTGTTCATTAACATGTTCTCAAGGTGGTTTCAGAATGCAACCATATAAATGGTATCAGTAGTTAATATATGAGTACATTAAATGATGTTATACTTACAAAAATATTTAAAGTAAAAATTTATGAATATCAATATATTATTATATTTTAAAAGAATTAAAGACTTCAGTGACTTTTGGATCTCACCTCTCATGATAATCATCTCCAAATGCTTTATGTATACTAGAAAATAAGAAGTACAAGAAATGATGCAATTCTGTTATTCAAAACTGCCTGTAAATCAAGTTTGTTATAGTTCAAATGTATTTTAAAATCAATTTCCAGCATCAATTTGAATTTGTTTGCTTTTGCAATGGGAAATGGAGCTCGGGGCAAAGATCCCTGAAATAATAACAGAGCTGGCTCTGGATGGAAAGGCTGCAAAGTTAAATCAGTGTACTGTTATGCATGACCTAACTAGCTCTGATAAGGGCTAATGCAGCTGTGTTGCTCTTTGTAGACTGTGAGCTGATATCATGAGGGGATGTTAGCTTACTTTGGGCGAGATCAGAGCTTAATTTTAAGGAGTAGATGTGAATTTTGATTCTCAGAATTGTTTCTGTTGGTTAGGTTTGTCAGTATGTTTATTACTCTTGTTCTTAGACCAAGGAGGAGCACAGCACAATGTGCTTACAAGTCATACAAACAGCAGTAGATGATTCTTGCTTTACAAAACTCAGTGCTTTCCGTAGCTGCTCAGAAAAACTGCAATAAAACATTATTTCAAGAAGACTCAGCAAGAAGAGGCACAGGTTGCTGGGAGTGCCTGATGCCTCTTTGCAAGGTTGGGATGACAAAGAGTTTTTTTGCAGAAGGTGAGCTGTGTTTGAGGAGCTGTGTTGCCAGGTGAAGGAGCTACGGGAAGAGGTGAACAGGCTCTGCAGTATTTGAGTGAACGAGCAAAAGACAGACCGGTTGTTTTCAGCAATGCTGCAGTCTCAGACTCGCAGGAGTCTTGAACCTCTGCTGTGGTGAAGAAGCAGATGGACTCAGAGCCCTGCAGGGTAATTAGCCAAAGGACTGTTAGCCAAGGGTCTGTTGAAGATGAAGGCTGGAGGCACATCACAGCACGTACCAAGAAGAATGTTCCTCCTTCTCTGAATTTGACAAGTAGGACTGGTACCTTTTACAACAGGCATGGGGCTCTGGATCTAGAAGGCCAAACAACTGATGAGGTGGGCAAAGATATGCTGGGGTGGTGAGGCCTCCTGAGACAACACCACCTGCACCCTGCATCAAGACCTCCTCTGCTAACAGGAAAAGAAGGGTAGCTGTAATAGGAGACTCCCTTCTAAGGAGGGTCCGATATGCAGACCAGACCCAACCCACAGAGAGTTTTCTGTCTCCCAGGGGCTTAGATAAGGGACATTACTGGAAAACTCTCTAGTCTACTAATGCCCTCTAATTACTCTCTGCTACTGATTTTTGAAACTGGCAGCAGTGAAATAAAAAAGAGAAGTCTGAGGGCAATCCAAAAAGACATCAGTGTCCAGGGACAATTGGTTGAGAGAGCAGGAGCACAGTAGTTGATTTCATTGATACTTCCAGTAACAAGGAATAATTTTGATAGGAGTAGGCAGATCCATCAGGTCAATGCGTGGCTCCAAGGTTGGTGTCAGAAAAAGCAGAAAAATTTTGTGTTTGTTGATCATGGGATGATCTACTCAACGGCTTGTCTGCTGACACCTGTCAGGATTCATTATTTCGGAGTGAAAATGTTTTTGCAGGTGCTGGGATCCATCAGTGCTGGTCCCTTTTTAAACATCACCTCCTGAGGGCACAGGAGCAGGCAATTCCCAAATGTTGTAAGTCAAGTAGGGAAGGCAGAAGGCCAGCTTGGTTGAACAGGACTCTCCTCTTGGAAATAAGATGAAAAAGGAAGGTATATGCTCAATGCAAGCAAGGTCAAGTTAAATGGGAAGAATACAGAGATGCTGCTCACCACTGCAGGGAGAAAATTCACCTGGCCAAAGCTCAACTGGAGTTGAAGGTGGCCAGAAATGTGGGGGAAAATAAAAAGAGTTTTTTCAAGTATATTAATGGCAACAGGTAATGTAAAAATAAGGTTAGCCTGTTACAGGATGAGGATGGTTACCTCACAAACGGGGACAGGGACAATGCAGAGGTGTTTAATTTATTCTTCACCTCCATCTTCAACATGGGTGATGGACCAAAGGGGGTCTCAATGCCCTGAGCTAGAGGACCATGAGTGCGAGAATGGTCGACTCCCAGCCAACCCTGAAATTGTGTGAGATCTGCTGCTTCAGCTGGATCCCTACAAATCTATGGGGCCTGATGGTATTCATCCAAGAATCCACAAAGAGCTAGTCATTGTAAAGCTTCTCTTGATGATTTTGAGTTGTCTTGGGAATCTGAAGAGGTCCCAGCTGACTGGAAGCTGGCATACATTGTCCCAATTTTCAAGAAGGGCGAGGAAGAGGACCTGAGAAGGTACAGGCCTGTCAGTCTCACTTCTGTGCCTGGTGAAATTATGGAGAAGATTATTCTGGGAGGTATTGAAAAACACCTGAGAGACAACGCAGTCATTGGTCACAGCCAGCATGGCTTCGTGCGAGGAAAGTCCTGCTTATCAAATCCTGTCTCCTGTTATGACAGGGTAACTCACTGCAGTCTGCAACTTCCTCTGGAGCAGAAAAGGAGGGGCAGGCACTGATCTCTTCTCTGTGGTGACCAGTGACACAACCCAAGGGAAAGGCCTGTAATTCTGTCAGGGGAAGTTTAGGTTGAATGTTATAAAAAGGTTCTTCGCCCAGAGGGTGGTTGGGCATTGGAGCAGGCTCCCCAGAGAAGATGTCACAGTACCAAGCCTGAGAGATTTCAAAAAGTGTTTGGACAATGCACTTGGGCACATGGTGTGGCTCTTAGGGTACCTGTGCAGGGCCAGGAGTTGGACTTCGATGATCCTTGTGGGTCCCTTCCAATTCCACATATTCTGTGATTCTGTTAAATTGTAATATGGGTCTAGGCTCTGCAGTCTTCTGCCGCTTGTCTGATCAGGGCTGCTGTGATCTCTGGTCCCCACACTCTGTCCTTTCGGCTGGGAGAGACTGCCTGCCTTCCCAGGGCTTTCAGTGTTGCTGTGCTGTGGCAACTTAGCCTTAGTCCTTTTGGGAGGAATTTTAAAGCTACAGTGGTGTTTTGATTATAATCAGCATATTGAATTTCCCCGTGGAATAGATTGCTTCTGCTGTCTCAGCTTGCTCTTCTGACGTCAGTGGTGCATGGTATCTGGAATATGAATGGTGCAAAATCTGTAACTGATTTGAATAGAAGTATGGAGTTTTATACCCTTTTAACCTACATACTGCTGAATAACGAAATGCTACCTTTTGCTACATTCATATTGAATCTTTGCTTATATCAGGACAGTGAAGATTCCTGACTCTGCAGATGGACTTGGATTCCAAATCCGGGGCTTTGGCCCATCCGTTGTCCATGCTGTTGGGAGAGGTAAGCTGTAAGAACTGTCAATGGTACTGGTAAATATACATTTAACATCTCAATGACTTGGTTGAGATAAATCAAAATTAGGTCCAGTAATCCATCTTAGATTTTTATTTTCCCCAAAGTAAAAAACCGTATTAAATAAACCCAAATAAAATTATTTTTTGTACTTATGCTCTGTAAGCTTTGGATACATCTTCCAACTTTTCTTTTAAATGTAGCTATACCAATGTAGGAAAGTTAAATTAAAGCTGTGCATTCTTTACAGATTAAGGAATAGCTGAAGGATGCAATATCACTTTGTCCAGTGAATGGCTGTTGGGAACCTGTGTGTTAATTTGTTAGATGGCTGTGTGGTTCTGCAATGTTCTGAAAACATTTTACAAAAAAATATGCCTTTTACAATTCTTCTCAAGAGCATTAGTGACTTTGTCTTAGTAATTGCAGATGTTTCATGTAAATACTATCTTGGGATGTGATTTTCAGCTGCTTACTATCCTAACTCAATATTTTCTGCCAGTGCACTTGCAGTAAAAGAGGTTGGAGCATTTTTTCTTACTGTGTCATGTTGTTTATGGTAGAGCAAACTGTATTTTCAGCTACTGTGGGACAGTTGTGTCTCTTCCCCTGCTCCTGCCTTTGTAACTGAGGAATTAAAAGTGAACTGATCTGCAGAGCAGCCAGATTTGAACAGAGCTTGATGACTTTTTTCCTAGACTCTGGTGCCAGAAATTAGATTTTCAAAAGAAAGACTAATAAACTACAGACTTAATAGCTGATGTGATAATTATTTCTGCACCTGGATCTCAATGCAACTGCCTATCATTATTCATTAAGCACATACTTTATTCCAATTAGCCTCAACAATATGCAAGTGCTTGCTTGTGTGGTTTGCTAAACCTGGCAGATTTTAAGCATATGCTTACATACTTTGCTGAATTGGGACCTTGGGGTTTTCTGAAGAGAGATTTGGGGTTTTTTTTCTTGAGAGAGATATTTGATAAGATCTACTTATATGTTTATTTTAAAGTCTTTTTGGGGGGAAGGGAGATTGCGATAGCTGGTAATAGTGTAATTTCTGATGACTTTATATTAGATTTTAAATGCAGCTTTAATCTAATAGTGATAATTCTTAAAATGAGGGAAGCTCGTATATTCTGTAAGTTATTTCCTTGTCAAATATGCTCAACTGACAAGTCATGAAGTCGTGACAAGCTTTTCTATTTTTCAGCCCTGCAAATTCAGTCTAGCCTTTTCTTTCATAGCCCCTAGCTTCTGCACTCCGGTCTGGCAGTCTCTAGGCAATAGATTTTTACTTCCTTGGCACCTCTGTGGCAGTATCAAGAGAGATGTAAGGAGGCGAATGTTCAGGTAGCTGGAATTAAGGTCATACTCCAGCAGACTGTCTTTCAGGAGTGAGTTTGAATCACACTGAAAGGACCTGGAGACAACTGCTATTTCTGTAGTGCCTATTCAGTCACTAGATTTTCCTAAGGTGGTTATTCCATTGTGAAAATAAGTTGCTGAACAAAATATTTTATATTGCTTAAAGAGAATGGGTTTTTTAAGTGTCATCTTGCATGTATCCCCCTGTCTCACCCTCTGATAATTTAATTTGAGATATTCTACTTATTTATCTTTGAGTATTTTGATTTAAAGCTGTAAGGTCCTCTTCTGTAATTGTGTTGGTAGAGAATATGAAGATAAGCAAAAGATCTTTGGAAATGTCTTTGGAATTGAGATATTTCACTTCATGTTTAACATGATACTCTAGTATGCTTTTATACTTCTTTATGTATTGCCAGAAAGCTTCTGTTTTGTATGTAAAATTGAAACACCTGAATTAAACAAGAAACTCATAACTTGGGTCATATAAAAGTAGACTAAGTTGTAATTAGCGACTTTCAAGCTAGAGCCATTTTATCCTTTTAAAGTCCTTTCCTTTGAGGTGAATTTTCTACATTTTCATATTGCTAGTAAATGTTTGTTGTTTTGCCTTTAGAAAGTTGTCTGGTCTCTTCTGCTGGCGAACTCAATTTTCTTGGCATCCAGCTGGTCCACAGAAGTACTCTGTGGTCAGGGGAAGTATGTAAGGATCAGTCAGACCAGGTTCTGATTAAAAAAAAAAAAAGGTTTTTTGGACTGTAAGCTTGAAACGAGATGTTTAGAAAAAAAAGTCTGCTGACCATGTGGGTTTTTATTGATAGGAACAGTGGCAGCTGCGGCAGGTCTCCACCCTGGCCAGTGCATAATCAAAGTGAATGGAATTAATGTCAGCAAGGAGACTCATGCAAGTGTTATTGCTCATGTCACAGCCTGCAGAAAGTACAGGCGGCCAATGCAGGTATGTCTCATTTGGTGCCCTTGCACACTTTCTTCTAGCTTTCTCTTTTTGGTCAAAGTAAACAGTGTGGTGTTTATCTCTGGGTACATATCTGTTGTGTTTGAGTGGGATGGGAGGAAAGGAGGGGTGAATAAAACTGAAGGGAAGCCAACTGAAATATAAAAGCTGAAGATTGCTCAATATATTGGTGATATTAAAGATCTGCTTAATTTCTGCACTGAAATAAGTACCAGAGATAATTTTTATACGGTCTTTTTAAAGGGTTATGTCAAACATTTCTGCAGTCCTATGCAGAAAGCATTATGAGGTATATTCTCATCTTGATGGAGAGGGAATCACACAGCTTGCTGCCTGCTCAGCAGCAGGGGAATGAAATGCATAAAACGGATCTTCTTCCAGAATTTTGTTACGCTTCAGTACACAGAGAGCAGAGTGCATATATTCCATCCAGAAAGTCTGAGTTCCCATTGCATTCCAATCTTCAGAATAAGCATAGATTCAAGGACTCAAATTTTCATTTTTTTTAATGCATGCAAATTTTGTTATCTTTTTCATATTCGTTGAGGCAAAAATCTCAGGCTTCCAAGACACAAATTTAAGGAAGAAAAACAAACCAATCTGGATTCTATAACGTAATCTTCCAATTCCCTGCAAATTTTTCATAAACTGTGAACCAATATCATTAATTAACCTCACAAACTCTTCAAGTACGTGTTTACTGAGGAGAAAAATCCAATTAAAATCAAGACTTAAATCCTTCTCCCACACCTACTGCATAGTTATAAGAATTATATGGTTAGAACTGTGTCATATAAATACAGCCTTTATGAAAATTTTCTCGGGATGTTTGTGTTTAAGTGATGATAATACAGAATTGAAATTATTACATGGTATATCAAGATCAAGCTCACCTATTCTGTAAAGGAAGATGCACTCTAGTAAAGAGAGACCATCTTGTGCACTAGTAGCAAAACTGGCTAGAATAAAAGATAAATTAAATTCTTTATAGCAGTTTTGTTCTCTCTGTGTGTAACTGTAGACTTCCTATGGATATAAGTGACATCCAAAAAGGGTTGATTAATGCTGGCTGGTGAGAATGCTTTGACATGAAGAATGACTTCAGGTTTTTCAATCCACTTGTATAATAACTTGAAGTTTTTTCCTACACATAGTATTTATTTCAATTTTAAAAAGTAACTGATCATAATTCAGCAAATCACAGATAACTGAAATTCCCCAGAGTGACAAGAAAAATGTCATTTAGGATGCAGTGTTATCAAAAACTATGGGAGAATTGTCTAGACTGAAGTAAATGGTAGTATTCCCACTGATGCCAAAACAGCTAAAATTTAATTTCCTATTAAGAAATTTGGTTGGGGTTTTTTTTATTATTTGGAAAATGACTATGGATTTCTCCTATTTTGTAAGTACAGTGCATTAGCCTATCATTTAATTACCAGGAATATTGTAGTCTCTCCTGTGGTTGCCAATTGCATAATTGAAAGGGAATCTTTTTCTGTTTCTTCTATCTTCTATTTCTCACGGTAAGGAATCTTCCTAGTCGCCTGGAGCATGAAGCTTCATTTCAGATTCTTTCAGTGAATTACTGTATAACTTCTGCTGGATAATGTTTATCTTCTGTCTTGTCTGAATAAAGAAAATTGAAACCAGATTTTACTTCTTGGAATTACAATTTCTTTGCAGTGATACTAATCATGATGTGACAGATTTATGCTTAGTTTGTTCTCCTGTAATGATTTTGAAGAACATTGCTCCAAGTCATATTGCATTAGATTGGTTGTTAACTTTTGGAGAAGGGTCTTCTGTTTAAGTAGTTAGTATTTCCTATTAGAGATTGGCATGGCAGTCTTCATGCTGCCAAGCAAGCCTGTAAGAATCCGTAACTCAGCATCAAGCTTTGAGGTGAACCTGCAAAGAAGCGTGGATTTCAGAAGCATTCCTGTTGATCAGCTTCTGCACAGGTGTCTTCCAGCAATCAACACAGAGCTCTGAAAGTTAAGCTTATTAAAATATTTCATGCCACTGAGTGAAAAGCAAGGCATAGATGAATCTGTGAAACCTAGAGAAACCGTATCGATGGGATAAAGAGAGAAGCCGAATGTTGTATTTTAGCAGAGGATAACCGGATGTATTTTGCTCTTGGCATGAAGATTTTAACATTCAGCCTAAATGTTTGTTATTCTTGCTTAACTTTGAATTCTTCCATGAACTTCTTTTTGAATTCAGATTTGTCATAATCATTCTGCTGTAGCTGTGATTAGCTGACTGTCGAGCTTGTTTTGAAGTGTAAGGGACAAAGAGTAGTCTGGAGATGCCATGCTTGACAGGGCCTTCCACAAGGGTCTGATGGACATGTGGCTGAGTTACAGACTGGATAGAACAAGATATAAGACATATACATGGCTTCTTTAAAGGTTGTATGACCCATGCAAGTCACAATTCCTGTCCTTGTGTGTCACTCAGCCACAGAAGATGGTGGATTTTTGGAGCCTGTGATTCTTTTCTTTTGGGGGGTGGGGGGGTAGTGCAGGGGGGCTCTAATCTCTGGGAAAAAATAAAAACCATTTATTACTACACTAGTAAAATAAGTGTAGTAAAGACAAATACAAGTCATGAAGGCTGTAGTGTGGTTCTTTGTGCCAGTGACACCTGGGTGATAGGTTAGCTGGACATTCTCTGTCTTTGGTTGATATTCCACAACATTTGCCACCAGATTTGTGGATGCACAGCAGATTTAGCAAAGAAAAAATAGGTTCTTTTTTTTTTCCCCATGATTTCTTGGGGAAAAATAATTTTCAATCTTCAATTTGATTTGAAATGTCCTAAATTATTTTTGACAGAGACATGAAACTGATGGATGTCATGCTGTCACAGACTTCATTCTGTCTCATGACAATATATGATGAAATAAAAAATAACTTGCCAAAATTCTTCAGATGGTTTTATACAATGCCAAAATTCTCTGTAATTTTCTTTTTTTTTTAACTTAGACCTTAAAAATAGTGAAATAGTTGCTATCAGTTGCACTTGCAAAGCTTTTTCTAGCTGTCTATTTTTTGTTGTTTTTCTAGCAAGATTCTATACAGTGGGTTTACAACAGCATTGAAAGTGCACAGGAAGATCTTCAGAAAACAAACACCAAACCCTCTGGAGATGAAGGAGGCGATGCCTTTGACTGTAAAGTGGAAGGTATGTGATGATTGTTTGATTTTGTTGTTGCTGAGAATGTTATTACAACGCAAGGTAAATGTAGGCAGTGGGTTTGTTTGCAGAGAGGAAATTTTGAGCAGATCATAAGATGTGTTTTACATAAGGATTTGCTTTCTTATGTATTCTGAATATATAAATTTAACATGCTATTCTTTGAAAATTACTATCTTTCCCATTTAGAGAAAATACTTCTGTGAACACTTTGGGGAAAATCTGTTCATTTTCATTTGTAAGAAACATAATCCTAGGCATTACCTGATTTATTTTCACCACTAGAAATAATTTATGACAGACTAGATACATTAGTCATTACTGCATGGGAAATAACAAAACAGCTATCCTTCATACCTTCATATCCTTAATTATTTTCAGTCAATTAACATTTAGATAAAATTGCATTCATATGCATCTTGTAATTAAAGAGAGTTAACATATGAACTGTATTTATGTTCTCTTCATAAATGCAGATATTGTGGTTTCATTTCTGAATGTTGATAGTTTTCATAGTCATCTTCTTCTACTTTATTTAGAAATTCTGTTTTCCCATTTTTGGGTCTTTCTTAATGTCTCTGGATTGTAAATTAAATGGAATTAGCCCCCTTCAATAACTGTTTGTAAAGAAAGAGGCTGTCTGTTTTGCAGTCCAGTATTTTAGCATCTATAAATCTACTGGTGTTCTGATTTTTAAATTGTTCAGCCAGGTTTTTTAATGAATGGTTTTAAATAGAATGATTAGAACATACCTGTTTCTAGAATGTTTGCCTATGTCATTTTTAGTTCATTTAATGACCAGGACTTGTCAAATGATTTGTGTTACTTTATTTATTCTAGAGGTAATTGACAAATTTAACACTATGGCAATAATTGATGGGAAGAAAGATCATGTGAGTTTGACTGTTGACAATGTTCACCTGGAGTATGGCGTGGTTTATGAGTATGACAGCACAGCTGGAATTAAGTGCCATGTCTTGGAAAAAATGGTTGAACCAAAGGGATTTTTCAGTTTGACTGCAAAGGTATGAAGCATTTTTTTGTATGTTAATGCTTATTGTGTTTAATACCAATGGAGCAACATGTGTCTTTTTAAAAGTCTTATGATTCTATGTCTTTCGTTTGATACCTTATAATCGATTGCCTTTATCTCTTGGATGTTTTGGAGGATGATTGTGGACTCAGGAAGCAAAATGAGTTATGTTGTCATTATAAATTGAGCCTTTAAATTTAAAAAAAACGTTAAACGATCTGCAAAGTTTTCCATTCCTCCTGCCCCTCTCCCTTATTTCTTAATTGCCAAATAAAACTCGAAAGAAAGTCAAAGATTGACTGAAATGTCTAAAAAGGCTATGTACTACCCTCATCTCTTCAACATGCCTTTTACTTAGTTTTCTCTCACCATCGTGGCAAGGCTTCAGTTTTTGCTAGGCAGTACAGCTTATTCTGTGCCCTATTTCCTGGCCTTTTTGTGCAGAATATACAAGAGGATAACATGAACTTTTCTTTTATGCTTTTTCAGTGTGTTAGTATTCTGCCAAACCAGAGGTTTTCTAGAAGTAATGAACGAATTAATTCAGCAGCTTTGCATAATATGTGCTCATCAAGTAAATACAGCAGATAATGTATTTTAGAGGAGCAATAGTGGTTACATTAGTAGGAAATTAGTAGTAAATCCATTATCAGACAATGTCATGAGAAGCCAAGCAAAAATACTTAGGGTATAACTTAGCAGGGAATAGATTTAAGAAAACCTCTTTACAGCCCACATTTCATTCGTTGTTGTTGTGCACCATTGCCTGTAATGTTATCAGGCTTTTCAGCTTTAGTTTTAAGAGATGATTAGTAAGAGGAAATTTTAGTCAACTTAATTTCATAACTACTTCTCGTGTTTTTATTATCTTAGATTCTTGAAGCACTGGCAAAAAGCGATGAACATTTTGTGCAGAATTGCAACAGCCTCAATTCCTTAAATGACGTGATCCCCGCTGAACTTCAAAGTAAATTCAGTGCCATTTGCAGCGAGAAAATTGAGCATATCTACAGAAGAATCTCTAGTTACAAAAAGGTATGACCTGCATGTCCTAAGCTTGATTATATTTGTCTTTTAAGGGAACAACAGGGGAATGTTGTACAGTTTGAATAACTTCAGTGTCTATGGCAATGACAAAAATGTGTCTGAAAGTTCAGCTGTAAATGCCTTAATTGAGTAATTGCATCAATTGTTTTCAAACCATTCTCTTTATTATCCCTTTTTTAGACATTGGGTAGTTTGTATCCTTCCTTGTTTGCTGTGTTCAGTTATAGACACAATCAACTGCATATTTCTGCAAAAGGGCCATCATTCTTGTAAATGCTTTAAAAACCAATACTCTAGTGAATTTGCAGATGTTAACCAAAAATGAAGCAATAACAACAGAATTGTTTTTTTTCTTTCTAGTGCACTACTTAAATACCAAATTGTAACCCTTTTATTCATCTTTTAGGGTCTAGCATAACTGTTAATAGTAACATTTCTGTAAATTATTAGCTTCACTTGGGTTAATAAAACATAATAGCATGGAAAAATGGAGAAGGTGCTGACTTTCATATGCTTGAGATCTAAATTAATGATATGTGAATGAATAAATACCCCAGACTATGACCTCTAGCTGCTGTCAGTGCATTTCGCTATAGTTGTTCAACCAAGCAGGGCGTAAATGAATCAACCATTTGCCATTTTTTTAATGCAAACTCTTTTTCTCATCCAGACTCCTAGTTCCTCTCTCATGGAACTTAATTGTGGGGGGGTGAATTACTTTGATGTAGACTCAAAATGGCTCAAAAAAAGTGGGTCTGCCCTGTCTTACCTCTTTTGGGGATCTGAGTTGTGGCATTTACAAACTGGTCTGTTCTGAGAGTTAATGCATGAATAATTGAAAAGAAAAAAAAAAAGGAAAGGAATAGCAAGTTGAGTGCAGGAGCTTTACATATTTCTAGAAGCTGCATTCAAAAGAGTGGATAATTTTTTTGGTTTTCAAAGGAATTGTAGGGAGAACTGCTAGGAATACCTGTAGCTTTGGTAGGATGAAGGCCAAAAAGCAGCTTGTCAGACTTTTCAGGATGCGCTCCAAAAAGAAATGTAATAAACTGAGTTGCATCAATGTAGGCATCAAAAGAATCCTGATGCTGCATTAGCAAACATCTGATCTCTCCATTGTTTGCAGAATTACAAACCTCCATGTTTCCCATTTGATTAAAATTCAAAATACCCTTTTTAAAAACAAAAGTCAATGGTTTTCATACTAATAGTTACAGTTTGAGTAACCTGCAGGTGATTTATACATTTTCTGTGGCTGAAAATTTTGACTATGATATACAGTCTCTACGGAGGAGGCCAAGACAGTAAATCAAATTTTGTTGCGTTTGCTGGATGTGAAACAAACAGCCTCAGGGAAGTTTTCATTGTTCTTACACTGTCTAGAAGCAGATATTGCTGATACAGACTGCTCTTTAAATCTCATCTGCTCAAAAATCAGTAGTTTCACAGTTACAGCTTTTAATGACAATTAGTAATGCAGTGGATTTCAGGAATAGATGTGTCATTTTCTTGGCAAGGTAAAGGTAACCATAGTTACAGGAGACTTTTGGAGTGCCTGAGCCCAGCTTGGCTCCTGGTTTCACTGTGAAAGTTCGAATTCTATAAATATAAGCCTTGTAGATTTCTGCAGTTCCTACTATTATTATTATCAGAACATTTTGCTCCTAATAGACTTCGATTCCAGTGCCATGAGTTCCAGATGTTTCTCAACAGATATATGAGAAGAATTTTGGTCCTGACTTATGACCTGATTAAATCATAGCCAGCATTTGGTCTCTCTGGAGCCGGATGTGTGGGAGATTGAGATGTGAAATATGTACTGTCTGCAGAAACATTTTCATCGTTGAATGTCCTTAATGCCCTTCTTAACCATTTGTACATTCTTCAGCCTTTGAACAATTCCATAATTGGGTTTCTTGTAACCCTCCAGATCTTGTTGTGATCTAATGATTTAAATGTAATTAACCCAACAAGTGTTCATCTAGCTGAAGTAATATGACCCCAAAATAAACAGAAATTTAAATCCCGGCACAGAAACATCTTACTTTGCAGAAGGGATGTGTCTTAATTCAACTGAAGTGTTGATTTTGAATTGATTTGAATTTTTACTGACATTTATTAGGGAAGAAAGTTTGCAAGTTAACTCTGAAAATATTCTTATGCATGAGCTGTGGTTCGTAGCTGAAGTAGGTCTGTGTAATATTTTGACTGGAGAGATACTATGATTAAAACACTGATTACATCTTGCCAGAAAAAACTCTTCCCTAACAACAAACTGCACTGGAAATGACACATATTGACAAAAATCCAGCTTGTGACTTCCATTGGAAGAGCTTGATCGCATGACTTTTATTATTCTGAAGTAGATGTAGTTTCTGAGTGTCCAGTTAGTCTTCACCATTTTGGGTTGACATCTTCTCATCTTAAAAACCAAATAACTCTAAGTCTATTCAAGACTGCACAAAATTTCAGATGTTGGAGTGAGGGAAATGTGGCTAAGCACTATATTAAAATTAGACCATAAAAAATATTCCTCATTGCTGAGCTGATATGTAGGGGGGAGAAGAAAGAGGTGGTGGTGTAGGAAAGTCTGTAAAATGCGGTGTTTGCAGTTTTTATGTACTAGTGTTTATCAGCTTCCTAATGCCACTCAAAATAGAAAAATATTTGAGGTTGGAATGGACCTCTGCAGGGCTTGTCCAGCCAATCCTGCTTAATCCGGGCCACCTGGAGATGGTTGCCCAGGACCATCTTTGAGGAGAGAGATCTGACCTCTCTTCCCTGAACCTCTCTGCACAACTTGTGCCAGTGCTCAGTCACCCTCACAGTGCAAAAGTGTTTCCTGATGTTTAGAGGAAACTCCTGTATTTAAGTCTGGGCCCATTGCCTCTGCTCCTGGTATTGGGCACCACTGAAAACAGCCTGGCTCTGTCCTCTTTGCACCGTTCCTTCAGGTATTCATACACATTGACCTGTTTTCCCCTGAGCTTTCTCTTCTCCAGGCTGAAGGGTCCCAGCTCTTTCAGCCTTTCCTCACAGGAGAGATGCTCCAGTCCCTTCATCATCTCAGTGGGCTCACCTTCACTGGGCTCTCTCCAATATGCCCATGTCTATTTCTGTGAAGCCCAGACTTGGACCCAGTACTGCAGGTGAGGCCTCACCGCTGCTGAGGAGAGGAACAGGATCACCTCCCTCAACCTCCTGGCAATGCTTCTCCTAATGCAGGAGGATAGGATGTAATTAAAGAGGACTTCCTCCTCCTTGAATATGAAATCCAGAATTCATACTTTCTGATTTGTCTTTATTATAGCTTCAGACAAAAATTTTGTGAATTTTTGGAAAATACTGACTTGAAAACATCTTGAGGTGTTTATAAATGTCATGAGCAGTACAGCACATGATCATAAAGCAGTTTGAGACTTGCTCCCCAGAAAGACACTTAATTTTTTATTATGTTCCATGGGAAACGAATTCTATCTCTCTGTTACAAAGCTAGTTACTTCTTAAAAAATCATTTACTTCAAAAAATGACCCCTTAAAAATGTAAAATGAAAAATATTTTTCTTTCCCTTTTAGAGAAAGATGGAAATTAAGAGGTCAAGACTCCTTAAGTCAAGGATAACTGAAATATTTTAAGCTTTTGTTTTCTAGTTCGGTAGACAAGTATTGTCAGCTAAACACGGACACAAGAAGAGCTGCTAATCAAAATGTGGTTTTCTTTCTCACTTCTAGTTTTCAAGAGTATTAAAAAACAGAGCTTGGCCTACCTTCAAACAAGCTAAGTCAAAGATCTCACCACTTCACAGCAGTGATTTCTGTCCAACCAATTGCCATATCAATGTGATGGAAGTGTCTTACCCGAAGACCTCAACTTCCCTGGGTAGTGCCTTTGGTGTACAGCTAGACAGCAGAAAACATTCTTCCCATGAAAAGGAAAATAAAAACACTGATCAAGGTAAGTCAATTGAGCTTGAAAGAGGTACTTCTAGTGCTTCTGGTATAGAGTCTTAAAAGGTAATAGGTTTAGGTTTATGGCCCAAATATTAAAATTAAGAACAAGCCTTTCTTAAATCACCCTACTTTTGCTTCTTAGGCTTATTTTAAAGCATAATAAGGGGTAGTCATAATTTCACAATAACTTTTTCCTAAATAGCTTGACTTTGAAATGCAAATAAAATGCAAAATTAAATAAGAACATGAATTTTTAAACAGAAAAATATTTCAATGTCTGTTAGGTATTTTACTAACTTCAAAATATATGTTGAAAAAAAGATAATGATGTAATCCCTTTGGATTATTCCTAGGTAAACTGAATCCCATGATTTATGTCCAACATACCATTACTACAATGGCTGCCCCTTCAGGACAGTCTCTTGGCCAGCAAGAGGGCCATGGTCTGAGGTACCTCTTAAAAGAAGAAGATTTAGAAACACAAGACGTCTATCAAAAATTGCTGTTCAAATTGCAAGCTGCACTGAAAGAGGTGGAAACATGTGTCTGCCAAATAGATGAGTAAGTAAATGTTACCATCTGGACTTGCCTTTAATTTTTCCATTTAAGATAATGATAAATCTGGGCAATGCTTTTGTGTAGCATAAGAATCAATGCTGGCTTCAGATAGAATTGAAATAAGGTAAAGAATTTAAGTGCAGGTAATGTTGTATTTTGATCTTTTTCCCAGCATGCCTGACATTCTCCCCCACAGTTTGTAGTTTTTTTCCAGTTTGTAGTTTTTCTTTAGAATGTGGCAAAGTTAATTAATTTGAAGTGAGGAAAATATGAGGCACACAATGTCACCTACAATTTCACTAAGAATGGAAACAAAGGGCAGAGGTATAAAAATGGCTTTTGTTGAACTCTTCAGGTATTGCTGAATAGTTCCACAGATGAATTTTTGGGTAAGGCATTATTCACCTATTGGGAGAGCATTAGTTTGTTAGACATTTTTCAAAACTGAATTGACCTTAAGGAAGAGCTATGGATTTAGGGGGAGCCACCCTTGAGTGATTAGAACATTTGTCTTGAATGTGGGAGACTCAAGAGTCTCATCAGAGTCCTAATTCAGGATAAAGATTTATACCTTGTTTTTTCATTTGCAAAGTTGGTGGGTTGACTACTAGCATCCTTGCTGTCTTGGGATAAGGATGAAGAAGGGTAAGGAGTATTTCAGTTTTGAAAGATCCCATATATAATACAAATGTCAGAAATTAATTTTGGAAATCAAAATGGTAAAATTTTTTGAGTTTAAAATACAATCTGTCATGATCTCCAGTTTGGAGAAGTGGTGTATCATTGTTTCTCCTGTTATCTTGAAAATTGTAGTGTGATTTGTCCTTTCATGGGTACTTAAGAATGGAATTCCTTTTTTTTTACTGTTCTCATAGTAATTGTAGTGGTTATGTAGTAATAAGTAATCGTAATGTATCACATACTGCAGTGGAAATGAAAGCAAGAGTTGACTCAGTATTTTTAAGAAGCTGTTGTTTTCTGTGCCTTTACACAGTTCTGCTAATTACCATGCTGAAGTCAATTAATTAAATTCATTATCATTTCAGTGCTTGGGTGCACTTAAAAGCAACTGTCTGTAAAACCTGTGTTGTCACTCCTCCTCATGGAAGTCAGAAAATTATATATGGAATTTTAGTCAATATTTCAAGAAGTTCCATTTGCCAGTATGCCACACCTTTCCTTTCCACTCCCTTGAGCCTGTGATACAAAAGCACCGGAAATTCTGAGCCTTTCTTTTGTATAAATGTATATATAAATACACACACCCAGATAAATTGTGTGTACAGCAATATATATATATTTATACATATATTCATTTTAAGAGTCATGCAGTTGTGACAGTAAACACAAGGGTTCACTTGTTTCATTCCTAAATTTTCTTTACACTGACCTTGTAGCAGGTCTTGTATAAGGTACACAGACGTATTTAGCAAATTTTACCTTTGGCTGTTTGTAAGACTGAGACTTTTCATGCTTTATTCTTCGTGGACATTGAGTGGACTGCCAGTGAGTAATTACTGTAGAGGAAAGCAGTTCTAGAGAGGAAACAGGGATAACCAAGAGACCTACTTAAAAATGCTGAACTGGGAAGAGCGAGCAGTTCAGAAGTATGTGGTATATTAGAACATAGTTACAGGTACTAATTAACTCTTGAGATTTAGAATGTAAGAAACAAAAGATAGAGTGACACGATAGATAATGCAACAGATGTGCTTTAATTTGAAATTTCTGTAGTCCCTTAAGATGGGAGAAAATGTTTGAACATACTTCTGATTTTTTTATAAAGACAGTAGTTCTGTTTCTGTTGTGACATAGTTACAGTAAAATTGATGTCTTTTTTTACTGAATTGTTTATTATCATAAGCAATCCTCATTATTGTGGTATTCTCAGGACAGATAATTTTAAATGAACACGGTATCACAATTTTTGATTTACGTTGATATTGTATGACAGAAAAATTGGACTACTGAACGACTCTTGGTATCCTTTATAACTACTGTTGAAAAACTTCCTCATTCATGTTACTAGAGGTCTCTGCTATCTGTTGAAGTCAGTATTGGTCTCTCAGCTCACATCATCCTGGGGCAGTGTTATCTGCTCAACCTCTGCTCTCTGTTAGTGAATTGAAAAATAAGTGTTTCATCTGAAGAGCAGGTCTGTGAGAGCCTATGGATTGTGGCAAGGGAACATTTCAGAGAAGATTTTGTTCTCCTAGCATTGACTGCATAAGACCTTATGGGATGGTTTGCTGATAAGGTTTGGTTGGATAAGTGATATAGTACTGATGGAGAGAAATACACAGAGAACATGTATCCCCTTCCCACAGCCTCTCAAGGCTCCACTGTATACACATTCAAATAGTTTAACAGTATCTCAGTAGTTCTTTAGTGGTGCTGCAGATACCCCGTGTTGCTGGAAGGTGTTACACAGAAATAAGTCCTTTGTCAAGTTGTTTTCTATACTGTGATTCTGCTGTGTTCTTGGTTCTCACGCACTCAGTGTTTCTCCCATGATCCCTGCTGTTTTTTGGAAAGATGTCTGTTGGGAGCATACAAGAAGCTTGAACTTTTTTCAAGCCTCTGTGGAGTGCGGAAAAGGCAGAGCAGCTCAGAGGCTGCAGAAGAATTTTTGTTACTGCTTGTGACTATCATTTTTAATTCTTTGACTAACCATAGCATGTTAGTCAACATGCTAGTCAACCATGTTACGGTTGTGTTGACTTGGGTTGCACATAAGAGTAATTCCACAGGATTTTTTGAGATTTAAATTTCCCTGTTTCATGGAAATATTCTTCATAGAGACTCTCTCTCTGTTGGTTTGTATTCACTTGTGTTTCTCCTTTGAGAGCTAGACATGTAAGGTAATTTTGTTTGGGGGTAGGTCCATCTCCAGAGAAGATGTATTGTGCATGTGTTGTGTTTAAGAAGAAAAAACCAAAGAATATTTAAGCATGATTATTAGGGAGGGGATGCATCCAGGTTTTGAGTTGTGTATTTTAAACTCCCTGGTCTGAGTTTTTAAGAGCACGTCAGTGACCTCAGTAACTACCAGCTCCAGAACTTGGTAATCCAAAGTTCCATCTTTCGTTCATGGTAATTCAGCAAAAAAATTTTCCTTAGAAAAAGAGCCTGCCTGCTGAGAGAAATGGAAAAGCCCCCTTAGGAAAAGATCCAGCTACCTTAATCAGTCTTTTACTGAGCTCTTGGCAGCAGTGAGTAAACAGTCACATAAAAGAAGAGGATATAATAGTCTGTCTGTGTCTTGACAAATAATTGCTCAGGGGAAGATATTTTCAGGAGCTGAAATTGCAGTTCATTATGCTTGTTTCTTACTCTTGATCATTTTCTTGCAACAACAAAATCCCCAAGAAGTTACTACAATGAACCTCCCATTTTTATTTTTAAGTGGATAATAGCGGGAACACAAGAACAACCAAAAATGTAGATTTAATCCTTGTCCTTATCTTTCACCAGCCAGAGCTACACGGTGGTCTTGGAATGGACATTTTGGTTTAAGAGCATTGTTAGAATGATCTGCCATGAATTTGTCTAATCCTTTTTTGAACCCCTTACATACTTTTTATTCAGAAAATAAGTTTTACAGGTATGAAGAACTGATTTCCTAAGGTTTCCACTTCCATAACACATTTATTTTAGGACAAGTTCAAAACCACATATGCTGTAGCTCGAGATCAACACTGAACACTAATGTAAAATATGGGCCCTATCTCTTCCTGTGCTCATGGAATCATGCTTACCAGTGACTTAAATGATTGGAAAGAACTCAGTTGTGATTTCCTACTGATAAGAAGTGCTAAGGCATCATGTAGTCTAAAAGATGTCAGTCTAGTGGATGGGTGGGTTTAAATTCCAGTGAAATTATACCTTTAGTATAATTTTTCTATATTCTAGTTGCAGTTCAGATCAGTATCTTTAACTATACATGGGATAAATCTGTCTATTCCCTTCAGTAGTAAGAATTTTGTGTAACAAGAAGATCTAACTTGTTTGAATCCTACCATGTACTTGGTAGAAAGTTTGCCAGTTGATCATTCTGACAGCTCCTTCAATAAACCCTGCTACTATATCTAACTAGTTTAAGGGGGGAAAAAAAGCTTAGTTCAGTCTCAGGATCCTGATTTCAGGTAATTAGCAGGTAGTTTTTGCAAGAAAAATGCTGCTTTTGAAATCCAAATCCTAATTTGAAAATGTGATTTTAATGGACTGTTTGAGCAATAGGAATTAAAGGACAATTGCCCATTATTTCTGTTCTGATCTTGAAAATAAATTAAAACATCTCAGTATGAATTAATCACCCAAGAATAGGAAATTTTTGCTGCCAGTATTTGTGCATGTTCTAAAAGTAGCAATCTGCACTGTTCTCTCTTCTTGGCTGGATGTCACTTTTGTGCTCATCACAGACATTTGTATATTAATCATCAGTTTTACTAGTGACAATGGCGTAGACACTTTGAATGTCAGGAAGTACACAGAGATGTTAATAAAGATCTTTAAAATGCCCTAGTAGAATACTTTGTGATGCACACTGGCATGTCTTGTACAGCAGTAACTGGGAAAATACATGCTTTTCACAGACATACAGTTTCTTTGGTTTGTTTTCTTGATTTGTGCTGAGAAGTACAGGATTCATGTGTAAAAATAGTTATGTTAATATGCAGTTTGACCCCAAGTGTCCAAGAATGTGCTGTAATTCTTCTCCAGTAGGAATCATTGCTTTCATACACGATTGAGTATTTGGAAAGGTTAATGGGTTTCACTGTTAGACTATTTAACAACAGAATGTGTCACTTCCTTTCCTTGTTTCAAATAGATGTTGACTGAATTAAGATATTCCCTTCACATACTGTATAATAATAGTTGGAGGATAGTGATGAGAAATGTTATCCTGTTGCTAGCTCACTTTCGAAAAACATGAATTTGCCTTTTATTTTTGTTTCACAGCCTTCTTTCTTCAATAACATATTCTCCCAAATCAGAACGTAAAACGCCTGAGCCTTTAATACCAGCAGACAGTGATAATGAAAAGGGTGAAAGGAATGGGAAGAAAGTCTGTTTCAGTGTAACAGGTGATGAACAAGAAGATTCTGGCCATGATACCATCAGTAACAGGGATTCTTACAGGTAACTTTATTAATAATATTTTTATTTTTCAACTGAATCAAATATGGAAGTTTGTAGACTATCAAGTGGTTATGAAGACTGTTAGTATATGATGATTCTGATATTAGTAATGGAGGAATGACTAGCCTCAAGATGTGTAAAATAAAGTCTTATGAGTACAGATTAGTTATTAGATCGATTGCCCAAACCTGCATAGGATATCACAACCAGAGATGTAAAATTTTACTTTAGATTACCTGTCTTATAAAAACCAGAAATAACTTCTCATATTATGTCTCCAACAACAAACCAAACATCTACCATGGAAAGCAAGATGATAGAGCCACCATTCTTCCTGATCTAAAGAAAAATATACTGTTTATCAACATATGTTCCTCACCTGCTTTCACTCTAAATGCTGTAGCATCAACTCACCTCTAGAATTTGTAATGCATCATGTTTACTGTGAATGAGAATACGAAGAATTTTGAAAAGGAAGGAGTAATTATAGCAAGTATAGTTCTTATATAGATTATACTGCCTTACTGAGAGAGAATTGGTTAACTACATATGGTATAAAAACTAAATTTAAATTTTAGCTGCAAGTAAAATGAGGGTTCATTATTTGTTCAGTATCATAGTTCATTATTGTGCTCAGGAATTAGAATCTCAGTAGGTTCATCATTTTTCTACAGAACCCTGTGTTGATGAGATCTCTTTCCTAAGCTGTATTTGATTCTTGCAGCCTGGTAGATATGAACTCTTCATCAGAGTAGAAAGAGAACTATACAGATATAAATGCAGAGATAATCTGCACAAATTAAGTTCATCTTGTTCTTACCATGGTGGACACACAAGCAAAGTTCTTGTTCCAGAAGTGCATTTAGAGTTTCCTGCATGTTCATGATGTGCCAAACTGACTGTTCAGGAGCTGCTCCTCTGATGTGTGCTTGCCCCTGTTGGGAGGTTTCCCAGTTGGCACAGGATTTGTATATGGAGAAAGAAGGTGTGACGCAGGACATGAGCGTCTCTTTGTTAAAACATTTTCTTTATTCTGATTCCAGTCATTTATAGTCCATTCTGGCTGTGTAGGAATAATAAAACCTATGGTTCCATATGCAGAATAATCATATAACTTTTGCATTAAGGACAAGTGTTGGAGTGAGACTAGAATGTTTTGTTTCTTTGCTTAAATAATTATATTAGTCAATACTTAAAATCTCCAGCTCTCATAATGCCGCAGTGGCTATTACTGGAACTGTTTGGCTAATTTCAGCCATAATAATGCTCTCATTTTGTGTAGGTTCTTCTTCTAAACTTTACAATACAACACAATAATGCAGAATGATACAGCAAATACATCTAATCTGTTTCTCATTTTCCTTTGTTTTATTTTCTCATGCTTTGCACAACCCAGTTTTAATTAACCTTCATCTCCCCTTTGGAGATTTTAATAAGTGAATAGAGTTAGTTAGAACACATTTCTTAATATTCAGCCAGAAATTTTTAATACTCCTTGGGACTGTTCACCCCCTATTAGGAACATGATGTTACTGATGTCTTTTCATCTACTTAATGGTTATGATAGTAATTATGTCATATTGCTTCATTTAAAAGTTTAACTCATTCACTTACCTCGTTGACTGCAGGTCCAAAACATGTACCTTAGCCAGGAAAATCACTCTACCTAAATTAGTGAAAAGTCACTTCTGTATCTACACAAATAAAGAAAACAAATAAGGAGCACATGTGTAACTGCAGTGTTATTTTAAGAATGGATATGTTAATCTTGGTGAATGGGTACACCCAAATCATAAAACAAGACCATATCATTATGTGTAAGCATCCCTTAGGTACACTTTTACATTATCTTGCATTCGCTTGGGTTTTTAAGACTCCCTCTGCTGGATAATTTCTTAAGCATTTCCTGCATTGAAACAAAATGATTTTCATATGGCTAAATAACTCCGAAGACTTTGAATTCGAGTAGGTCTTCATAGGATTTTTAGTACAAAAATCTGTTTTACTCTTGTTTTGTTGCAGGAGGAGGTATATTTCTTCATGTATTTTCTGTACAGAACAAATCGCTTTTGAGAGAAAAGAGCAGAAAAAAAATACAAATTTAAATCCAAAACCTCCTTATTAGACCAATGTGGGTGAAATTTCGTATGCATAGAAGTTTTGACTGAAGCTACAGATGTAAATGTCTATACATCTCTAAAAAAATGAACAGCTGTAAGAGATGGGATCATGAACTATTTTGGCTGACAAGGAAAATAGTTTGTAATTTGAGTTTTGGTGTTACTCAAATGAATCAAATCTCTTGTAAACCCATTGTAAGACTCTGTTATGCAAGTTGTAAAGACTCAATGTTTGTATTAGCTATGGACCAGGAGAAAATGGGAAGTAGCTAAAACATTTGAGGCCACAGATTCAAAACTGCCACTCATGTAAGAAAAGTTGGTTGTTTTGCATTGAAAGTCTGTATTACTATTCTGGAAATACTTTTTCACAGGTAAGGTGAAAGGAGATAATTGAAGCATCTATTTTGGGAATCCAGTCTTCTGAGTCCTACCAGGATTGCAAATTAAATGAAAGCCTAAGCACAAGGATCTTTATTGTGTATAAAGAATTACACATCATCATTAAATTTAGAATGGGAAAAGGGAAAGAATTTCCATAACTTTTTTTTACAGAGCCTGTGTTAAAGGACATAGTTTTATTTATTTTTTTATTTTGTGTTTTATTTTTAAGTGACTGCAACAGCAATAGGAACTCCATTGCCTCTTTCACCAGCATTTGTAGCAGTCAGTGCAGTTCTTATTTTCACAGTGATGAAATGGATTCAGGTATGTTTAGAAAATTCATTTATCTGTCACCTGTCATCTCTTCCTTTTATTCAATTTTATTCTTTTCATTTGCCTGGCAGTTTTATTGTTTTTGCTTTAAAAATTGCATCCTCCATAGTAATAGAAGTGCATAATTTTGCTTCTGCCTAGCTAGTGCTGCACTTAAGAATCCTTCTGTAAAAGACAGCCAACATCCATTATCTCTGTGAATAGACTGTATTAGAGCTCCTGGAGTCACTGCTTTCCATGTCTTTCATGTCTTGACAGTGCATTGTGTTGCACAGGGTAAGGAGCATTTTAGGTGAGTGTGAAATGCTCTCCTAGCCTGTGTCAGCAGCTAGACAGCAGGATATGGCTGTGTATGTTTGTAGGAAGGAATGTGAGACCACATAGAAGCACATTCTTGTTTGTGCCATGACAAATTGGATTTAAGTAAATGCAGCTGCTAATAGGAATGGGATGGAATTTAACTGCATGGAGAAGGAGGTCATATACTCAGGGACTTGTAATAAAAAATACTTGCTCTAAGCTGGGAGTTTATCATTTGGGGATGATTTAGGAAAAGAAAAATCTGAGCATGAATATGACACACCAGTGAGGATTGACCATAGAGAAGGCAAACTTTTATTGCTTGTTGTACCAGGAGAGATATTTTATGTTGGAACACAAAAGTATTAAGACATTATGCAAGGTATCTGAGATACCTTGTGAATAATGAAGAGTAATGTGAATAAGACAGAATTCATTTCCAGAAATGATACATTCTTATAGAGCTAAGCAAAGACAGAGTAAACAATGAAGAACATAGTGAATTGTTAATAAAAGAGGAGACCCAGGGTCTGTATCGTCAGATAAAAATGAGCTGATATACTCTTGTGCAGCATCAAGCTGAAGTACCAGCTGAGGTGCCTAAAGAGTATGTCTTTGCTAGCCAAGCACAGATACAGTGCTTTAGATGACAAATACTGCTGCTCAGTGAAACTCACACTCTCTGGTGACTTAATTTTCACCTGGTTTCAAAGTTAACCTGGCTAGCTCCAGTTCAGGGCTCTTGGGCGCTGTGCTCTGTGGCAGTTAAAATCCTGTGAAGAGGTATAATGGTTGTAGGGACATCTAAAGGAGCTAAAAAAAATAGATGAAAGAAAAGTGCTGTTAAAGCGTTTCACTGACATAAGAAAAATGAGTCTAGATTAACCTTGAATAAATTTGGATTATAAATTATCAAATGGCTACTGCTTGTTTGTCACTTCAGCCTCAAGGAGGAGAACCATTTTTAAGCTCAGTATTTCAATATTTTTGAAAGTTCGTGGTGTTGTCTGAGAGAGCAAGTGTCTGGGCAGTGACCTAAGAGAGTCCTTCTCCTTTGCACTTTTCCTAGGAAATGATGTGGTATGTGCTACTGAAAGCTTCATATCAAATACAGGATTTGGATGCTGTATTTTTGCTGAATTACTAAAATCTCAGAACCGTGTAACTAGTAAGAACATTAAGACTGTGATTTATCTGTACGGTCCTTGTAAAAACTTTACGGTGAATGCATTTTGGTGACTTTGTGGTCTGCTGCATTGGGTTTACACTACTTACCCATTTAGTCTGGAGTTTAGTATGTTCTCCAGAAGAGAAGAATTGTGTGTTCTGGTCACAGAATGGTTGAGGTTTGAAGGGACCTTTTGGGATGATCTGGTCTAGTCCCCTCCTCAAGCAGGCTCATCTAGAGTAGGTCTTCCAGAACCATGACCAGTCGGGTTTTGAATATGGTCCTTTCTTTAAGAGCTATTTCTGTATTATCAAATGAGTAATAAATGCAAAATATGTAGGGAGAGCAGTTACTATAGTCCTGACAGTGTAAGCATCAGTCTGTGTGCAAAGCAGATTAGCTAAGATGCAAAGGTTTTGGAAAACATGCTGAAGCTTCTAAACAGTTTGTCATTTTAAAATATTTTGCAGGTGATGAGCTTCCCATAAGTGTTCGAATCTCCCATGATAAACAGGACAAGCTCCATAGCTGCTTGGAGCATCTTTTTGGTCAAGTATGAGATTATTTTTTTTGGCTTTGATACTGATGTCTGTGTTTGAGCTAAGATGTCTTTAGAAAATACTTCTTTTTAATTTTGCTTCCCACTGTTTACTGGGATGGCATGTATTTACTCATTTTCCCTCAGTTTTCTGTAAATAATCCAAAACTGCAAATTAAACAGGTCCTTAAGTTTAGTCCAAAGTTCTCTAATTTGTTACTTTAACTAGAGCCATTAGGTAAGAAAGAATCCAAAGTCCCTTGTCAGTAGCCCACATTTCTTACAGAAAGAATTTCTAATTGTTGCTGTAGAAAACATCTTTCTCACAGAACCTCGATCCCAACAGGTCGATTCAATCGTCAATCTTTTGAAAGGACCAGCTGTGATGAGGGCCTTTGAGCAGACGAAATACTTCACACCGGGACGAGGCCTCCAAGGTAGCATTTAATTCTAGCTATGAGGATGGAAAGGCAGCCTGAAGGGTACATGGAAATGGCTGTCCACTCCTTGAGCTGGTGTTAAAGAACTGATTTTGCTTAATCTGGGTATATTCTGCAATAACTGATTGTTGAAGTTCGTGTTAAATAGATCTTAATTCTTAGTTGAAAACTGGCTTCTTGCATTTTATTGCATAATGTAGGAAAAAATTTCAAAGTCAACTAAATTGAAAACTCTGAATTGACTATTGTATTGCTGAGGTTTTTGAAGCAAGAAGCAGGTTTTTTTATATTTCAGGTGGTTTTAGTACATTTTGTAACAACTACTGAAGCCATTCCTGATCTATTTTATGACTAATACCAGATTTTTATTATTTTTGTAGTTACATAATGTTTCAAGTTTATTTATAATTTGTGACTTATAGTCAAAGCAATATTTATGCCAAATATATAATTATGTAAGTATTACTGATTGCTTAAAAACAAATATCCTGTATGTAAATTCAGACACTCTACTATCACTTGTATGTTTGCTTAAGTCTAAGGGTATATATAGGCATCTGGTGGTAGTCATATGTGATAAAAAATAGAAAGGACTTCTTTCAGTAGACTGAGTTTAAAAAAAGAAAAAAGTTAAATGGGAAACAGAATGTTTTATTAATAACAATGGCAAGATATATTGATCCTACACATACCTTTTCCAAAGAATACAGATTTTAGGTGGCCAGAGGGTGGTTTTTATCCCAATTAAGAGGTTTTATGAAGCCTGAATTACTACCAGCTAAATGAATTTGCATGTAAGAGTTTTTTTCTTTTTTTTTTTTGTCTTTTATTTCCCTTCCTTTTTTTTGTGGATTTTTTTTAGTTTGTTTTGGGTTGTTTTGTTTTGTTTTCAGTGAGTAATTTCAGTTTAAATTTAATTTTATGATTGAAACAATTTTGCCTGTAAAAGTTCCAGGGTCCCACTTGCCATGCACTTTCTGTGTTATGTACCCGGTTCAGAAAGAATCACGTTTCTCTCCTCACACTCTCACACTCATGCTCTCCTTAGACTTAAGTAGGGAGCTTATGACTGTTAGACCTGTCACCGTAGCTTTAACTAGAGTTAAGTTGCCAGTTCCTTGATCAGTGAAAACATTTAGGAAAAAACAATGTCTTACTGTGGCTTTCTTAGGAGGCTTAAGCAAAAAAATACTATTTTTGTCCCTGCTTAGAGTTTCAGCAAGAGATGGAACCAAAGCTCAACTGTCCAAAGAGGCTACGACTCCACATCAAGCAAGACCCTTGGAACCTCCCCAGCAGTGTCCGGAGCCTTGCCCAGAATATCAGAAAATTTGTTGAAGGTTAGTAAGAACAACATGTTCATAAATAAGCACTTCATTAATGATACAGAGGGAAGGGGAGAGATACAACTGCTTCCTGCTGCTTCTAGGCAAGATCTGTGGAAGACAGTGTAGTCTACAGGACTTTTTTGTACTCCTAATAACAAGGTTAGTGGAGTTTATCTCAGCTGTCTTGTGCTTACCCTATTGGCTTTAGATGCTGCAGAGAAAATAGTCTTCTGACAACTGAAAACAAAGGAACCATGTGTTGTATGTGGTAGGTTATTTCAGTTGCTACTGAAGTCCAGTGGGCTTGACTGATTTGTCACAGAAGTTCATGGGACTGATACACCAAAATGAGGCTTTTATTGAAATTAAACTATTTTTTTTTTCACTGTCTTAACTGGAAAGATGAAGACTCTGCGGCTTTTGTTCTGTATCTTGGTCTTCTCTGTGCTTTTCTGGAGTCATTATGCCTCCTTCTGCTATAAAGCTATGGTTTTCACTTAATCCATCCCAGCTGATGCTATCACTCCTCCTCCTCTGCCTCCCTTCCACCACTGTATAGAAGTTACCAAGTACTCTGCTCCTCTTCACCACCAAGTGACAATGTGAGCTGAGGTTTTATGCTTTCCCCCCTTCTTCATAAGAAAGTTAACTAGCCTTTCCCCTTCAGAGTATCTTGCCTGTAATTTCTGCTTTATTTCCTGTGCTGCTTGATAAAGAAACAGAAATAATGAGTAAGATTATTTCTAAAAAAATGCTTGTACTAGGAGTCTACGTGGGAACAAAAACTTAGGTCTAGCTTTAAATGATTCATGTGTGTGTGTTTAGCTTCTTCTGTTTGTGGGCTAATTTCCACGATATCCCTTAAAGAAACTGTTAAATATCAGATCAGTGGGAAAGAACTCTGTGATAAGTTTTATTATGATGAACTTTCAAAAACCAGACAGCCAAAGCAAACAAACTCCTCCCTTTCTGAATTGGCATTTCTGAATTGAGATACATCGTATTTTCAGACCCTGGGTTAGAAAAGTATAAAAACAACAACATAAATATCTCCTTCTTGGAGTCAAACAGGGTGGGTTGACTCTCCAATACTAAGAATACTTATATTAGTTTAACGGTGGCTGTCACTGAGTGAAAAATTAATAAATAGTTTTGAATCCTTTTTTTTCTACAGGTCCTTCTTCAGCCTAAACCAAATCAGTTTCAAGTATTAATCAGTGTTTCTTTCAAAGTTGAGGAGGAATGGAAATGTGTCTTGAACAGTCCTTCCTTACCCCTTTTCAGAAGCTAAGCTTACCCCAGACCATTTTCACGTAACTTGTTTGCCCAAGAAGAGAATTAACAGACCTAACCCATTTTAACATTGGTCATGTACCCTCAATACTGAGCTGAGATTATTCAAAGTTTTGTGGGAGAGTTCATCAAGGTCCAAATGACTTGCTGGCTCTCTGTAATATAAAAATTATTTTTTACTATACTCAGCTCAGTATTGAGACGCAACCAGCAGCTGGATTTTACTGAAATCAGATGAACAAGAAGCAGAGTTAATAATGTTTTTAACAGCTAAATTTTGCCTTTGCATCTTCATTTCTTGGTTTCTTCCTTCCTGTCTTGCCATCATACACTGTGTTGACAGCTGGTCTGGATATCTAGGAGAACCACTAGTACTGCCCCGAGCTATTTATGGCTGAAAACCTAACACATGGTACAGAGAGTCATGTCCCCATTTCTTCTCTTATTCACCTGATTTAGGAAAAAACCCAAAAGACGCCACCTAATATGACTGTTTAGTTGGGCTTACGGGAACAAGTTGAGAAATGTTGTGAGGTTTTAGAAGAATCTTCCTGGGTTTTTTTAAGTGAAAGGCAGTATTTCAGTAATTGAGGAAAGCAGATATATTTTTCTCTTCTAAGAGGAAGTAGTCAAAGGAGACCACGGATTCAACTTCACTCACTGTGGGGGGGGGAAGTGTAATTAAAACCTCCAGTTGTTATAAACATACTTAAACTTTATTGCTCAATGGTAAAGTAAGGATGAATACAATAAATTCATCTCCTTACTGAAAACTGACTCATTTTTCTTTTTATAAAAGTGTCACAGGATATTGTAATTTTTTATTCATTGTTCTGTTGCACTGCAGAATCTGTTAGATTAGATTGATTAGTGCATTAAAGCAGGAGACATGGCAGCCTCATAAAGATGAGATGTTTTAAGTCCTAGATACTAAGATTACTTTTATTTACTTTGTTTAATAAATATGAAGAAATGGGAAAACTCAGAATGCCTTGAGGATGACTGCTGTGGTCTGTCAGTTTTCTGTTTATTAGTGTTGGAATTGGGAGTACTATTAAAAAAATCCATGAAGCTTTGCACAGATTAAAAAAGAAACACAAAAAAACCCCCCAGAAAAAAACATAACCAAACCTTCCTTGACAGTAAAATTGAAATATAGCCAGAGATTGCTTTGTCTCATTTCATTTGCCTTACCAGATCATTAAAGAAAAAATTTCAATGGTTATGGTAAAGGGCAGCCCTAGAAGGCTAATCTAGTTGCTAGAATTGAAATTTTCTGAAGTAGTATGCAGGTTCTAGGAGGATTTATCTGGAGCTAAGTAATTAAGAAAAGAATGAAGTTACTTCTTGGATTGACTGGGCCTAATAAATTGTTAACCCAGTAAAGCTAAAGATAAGTTGCTGGCACAGGCAGATCTTTGAAGGTGAAGTACCTGATTTTGGTGGAGAGGGCAGTAGTCAGGGCAGGAGTTGGACAGCCACCAAATAGAGGAAGAATAATGTAGGTACGTGATTGTGAATCTGTGTGGGATATATAACATGAGAATCAGAAAGCACAGGAGGAAAAGACTGGAGCAGGAACCAGAAAAATGAACGAGATGGATGGAAAGAAAGGGACTCAACAATAGAAGGGCGTAAACAAAGAGAAGGAGACATTTCTGTCGTTGCTTTTTCCCAAAGGAAAAATAGGTAAGATTTTTGATCAAAAGAAGAGATGTTGTGGAGAAAGCCAGATTTCTAGCCAGCTAGTCATGTAACTACATGAGGAACTGCAGTTGTTCTTCTAGCACTGTAATTTTAAGTTTAAACAGGACATACGATGCAATTGAGAAAGTTCGCATGTATTTTAATTTAAATTAGGAGTGAGGTCTGAAGGAGCCTTTCAGTTACTGAAGGTATAAAAAAAAGTATGTCAATTTAAATCATAAACCATGCAGTGCAAAACCTCAGTCTTTTTGAAATATTTTCAGATGTGAAAAACAAAACAAAACTAAAATCTAGCCTTTCATGGCAAATATCAGAATAGCAGAATAACGTGGTTTTTTTTAATAAAGTACAAAAGAATGTTTAAAAATAAAAGAACCTGAAAGCATCTTGCATTACAAATCAGAATCTAAGAGAAATTGCTAGGGAATTATTCTTTTCCATACAACATGTAGCAAGAAGGAGTGAGAACTTCCATAGCATTTTTTATTTGTTGAAAAGCAAGTGATTGACATCCAAGGTTCACATCTAACCCCAGGTAAGTAGACAAATAATCTAAAAACAGTCTTTTGCCTGTGGGTATATTTTGAAGCAGAAAATACTTATAGCAGTGATAAAAGAGAGTTGCAGTGTCCTGTGATTTCCCCATAAGCAGGAAATCATTATTTATAGATACCTCAAATTCTTTTAAATTCAGAGATCCAACAAATCTTACGTAAAACAAGCTGCAAGTAATAGCCTCGTTGTATCTAAGTTATTCAGAGAAAAGCTGCATTTCCCTACACCCCTACACTGTATTTTCACTTACCAAGTTATGTTTGGACTCCAAGATGCCAAGTTACTAATCTCTCTAAGTTGTTGTGGTTTTTTTTTCAAAAGACAGAAGGCTAAGGCAAAGACCTAGCACCAGGAATTTTCAGGAATAACTAGTAATTTAAAATGTCTGGGTGTTTGTATTTGAGACAATGTGGCAGTAGCAGTGTAGGGGGAAACACATCAAATTATATTGTTCATATAGCCAATTTCAGCTCTGCTTGGGCACTGAGCAGGGCTTTGAATAGGACTGCAGAGAAACTTGGGGGTGTGAAAGAAGGTTTGAAAAGATGTGAAGGCATGTGGAGTAGTGTTGTGTTCCTCCAGGCAGTACCTGTAGGACAACTGATGTGCTAAATATTTGGCACTCTCTAAGGTTATGGGAGATTTTTAACCTGCAGTGCCTGCAGCACTGGTTAACACATTTAAATTTGTGCTCTGGTACATAAAGTGCATTTCCTTCAGCCTGCCTTGCAGCCTTTGGAAAGCAGCGCCCTCCAAGAAAAACATAAAAGGTGGGGGGGGGAAGTGTAAAGAGATACAAACCCACATGCTTGGCAGTGTAAATTAAGATTTAAAAAAAAAAATTCGTACTTTTTTACTTCATAGATTGTTAAATGAAAATAAATTTTTGAAGCAAAATAAAACCCTGAAGGCTGGGAGTAAAGTGAAAATGTTGTTGTGTTTTGCCTAAATACTTTGGCCTACATTAAAATGAGGATAATTTGAGATTTTTCGGTATGAACAAAAGAGTACAAGAAAGGTAGAAGAAAGAATTGGGGTAGTGTGGGAATCAATGAAAGCTGGTCTTGTTTTTCAAAGTTTTGAGACTGGAATTCTTGCTCTGACCAGCTGGTACACAGGTACTCTGAGATAGTAGTTGCCTTTTCATGTGTCTTTTTCAGTGATGGTGCTTTTGATTATTATCAATTTTTATCAAGTTGTATGTACAATTAAAGTTGAAGTTGAGACTTGTTTTGTAGGTATGAGTTGAGTTGTTTTGTAGGTATGAATCAGGACTGCCTACAAGAAGTTGGAGTTAAGCTGGTATAAAATGAGAAACTGCAAATGCATTATGTTGATGAAAACACTTTTAACCATGACCTCAAAATATTTTCTTCTTTTTCTTTAAGAGGTGAAGGCACGAATACTCTTGGCACTTCTAGAATATACAGGTAATTTTGCTTGCTTTGGGAGGGAGAGAACTGAATGTGGATGGTTTAAGATCATTTTTGCTTCTGAACAGAAATACTGTGTTTACATTAAGGAGAAAAACCTCAGATATGGTAAAACCTGATAATCCGCAACTTCATCCCACTGTTTATAGTAAGGATTCCTGAAGAACACAATTCCAGATATTTTTAACAAACACTGCACTTTTTTTTTTTTTTTTTTTTTCTTTCTTAATGCAAAATACCTTAGCTGGTCATTTACTCTAGATCTTGGCAGATGAAGTAAGTACTAAAGACTCAGCTTTTGCACAGTGTCTCAGCTGCCTTTCTTCTTTGGGCGTTTTCTTATTTGCTGTTTTTCTTTTTATTCCCATCTGCTTCCAGATTTATGTTGCTATTTTAACCCATGTGTTTCCGTTATCTCTTTTTAGAGAATATTTAAATTCCTCCTTTCTGGAAGGACTCTGATTTTTCTCTGTATTCTACTATCATGCCATATAGCATACAGCTTCAAAGGCATGAAATAGGAGCATGTGTCTGCGAAATAAATGTCAGTGAATCGGTATCTAAGAAATAGTATCTATGGCACAAGTTTCCCTACAGTTTGTATGTGTTCAAGTAGGCAGCTCATTATTTTAACAATCTTGCAGCACTACATGAATGCATTATTTCATTATTTTTGTTATGACACACAGGAACAATTTTATAAAGGGGAATATAACCTTTCTTTTGTCAGATTTCTTCAAAATATTAGAAAAGTTTTTGGTAATTCCTCAGTTATCCTAAAATAAGGAATGAGTTGAGAAAATAGCCTAGACTTGATTTTTTAGAAGCAGTTTTCCCTATTTATGTTGTTTTGTAAGTTGGTATATTCTCTAGTTTATTTTGTATAAAAATATTTTTGTAAATGGACCCCAAAGTGCTCTTGTATTCAGTATCTGATGTTCAAGTAGTATTAAATGAGATTTAGAAATGTGTTTGAGACAATAGAGGGCTGCTTCAGAAGCAGGAAATACAGAGGAAGTCAGCTGCTGTTAGAGAGAAAGAGATAAAGTTCAGCAAAGTGAGGAAACAATGTGTGTTGGGCTTAAATCCTGAGCACTGCTGTAACACTGGCAAGTTTTTGACCATGGAGAAGCCAGTGGGATTTTTGAAGCTGGAGATGCATGTAGTTTTTAGAGATGAAAATTCTGTCTGTACTGGATTTGCACAACTTCAAAAAGACAGAGAGGTTGATTTGAATAGTCCAAAAAAAAAAAAAAAAAAACCCACGTTGAGTCACAGTGCATAAATAATAGTGATTTGACCATTTATGGAAAATATTCCCAAGGTTCTGAGAAACTGGCAAATAGAATAGATATGATAGCAAAAGAGTGTTCACTATTATCAATAGCTGAGGAGAAGACTGAAGAAGATCTCAGAGGAAAATAGACAGAATGAGGTTACTTTGAGAAATATTTGGAGTCCAAAAAAGCACATTTTAAAATTTGGTAATAACTTTGTGAGTATCGAATAATTTCTGCTGACATATCCAGTTATCAGAATTCTTGTCAGCTCCATAGAAAAGTTGGAAAAAGACCTAAGCCTCTTAGGGGCAGAGGAATCTAGTAGCAAAGACAAATATTTTAGGCTTTGGAAAGACCTCTGTATCACCTGATCTGCTTCTCTTGCTCTGAGAAAGATTAAGTCTACCTGTACCGTTGTGACTGATGTTTGCTTAACAGCTTATAATGATAAAATTAGTTGAAGACCTTTAGAAAAGAGAAGAAGGAAGCACTGAATATTTATTGTCACAGTTTTGTTCTTTTTTGAGAATATGTTTCCCTTTCTAATTCTTTTGGCCTTTAGCTAATCTAATGCTTGTGCCCTTCAGAATAAAATGGCAGGTTAGCTAGTCCCTAATTTAAATGAGCTGCTAATGTTCCATAGCCATCTACCTACAGAGCAGTTGTGGACTTTCCTGACACCATAAATCTCTGCTGTTTCCTGGATATGTGATGCTGTTCTGTACTTATTTTATAGATTCATATTCATATATATTTTATTTGGACAGATTGTGTTCTGGGAGCAATATTGTGCTTTCCAGCAGTCTTCATCTGCCCTCCCCAGCTGGTAGCTGTGGAGTCGACCAGATGACGCAGTCATGTTAAGAGCTTCTGACTATCCTTGCTTTCTAGTGGAAGGTAAATTTTGTGGGCCCAGCTTGCTCTCACATTGCAGCAAAGAGATCTGACTCGCATCCATTGTCCTGTGACATCAAAAGTACATAGAATTTCTGGCATGTACATTAAAATCTATGAGAGAAATGTACATTGTTTATGAAGAAATACTTTAAATTCCAGATTTTAATTATGTATAAATATGTAATTTTAGTATTAGAACATAATATTTTAAAGAGGAAAATGCCAGATTTGGAGGAGTACTGTTAACTAGGGATAACATTAGACTGTAAACTTTTAATCTGCTTGACATTAAAATGACGTGGGTTTTAGACAAAGAAAAAAATTCCAGACTAATTTCTTTGCTGTTAACTAATCTGCTTAATTTTGCTTTTTCTCTTTTGGCTTTTGCACATCACAGATAGCGAGATACAACTGAGGCGAGACATGGTCTTCTGTCAGAGCCTGGTGGCCACAGTCTGCGCGTTTTCAGAGCAGCTAATGGTGGCTTTAAATCAGATGTTTGACAACAACAAAGAGTATGAAATGGAGACTCTGGAGGCCAGCAGAAGGTGGTTGGAGCAGATAGCCAGTGCGGGTCTTCTTCTTCATTTCCAGTCCCTGCTCTCTCCAAACCTGGTAAGACTCCTCATGTGTCATGCCTGGTCGCAGCCACTTTTCATTCCCTGAACCAGGGATGTGATTAAACAGTCTTAGATGTAAATCTGATTTCCTGTGACCTTTGCGCTTAGCTTGGTACTTAGTTACCTGCTGTTTGGAAAAGGTGCAATTCAGATAATTACAGGTTTGGGAAATGCTTGGTTATGATTTGGGAAATATGTTGTCCATAAAGTATTCTGTTGGCTTGGAGTTAGCAGATAGTGAGTTTACCCTTGACTCCCCATTGCTATTGTAGCTGTTCCCGGGGATTGAATATAGTATTAGGTGATAAGCAGAGCTTCATTTTGCAATAAGCAACAATACACGATAAGTAAAACACCTGGTTTAGTTAATTTTATCACCCTTTCCCCTAAAAAACTATAGGTCTGTAGTAGTTGAAGGAATAAACACGCTGGTCTGTTTTGCTCCTGTCATATGGAAAATCCTTGTAGCCTTTCAGAGTAATTGGAAATCGCCTGTTTCTTCACAAGGCTTTGGCAAAGAGCCATGGCTTAAGAAACAATTAAAAATGGGACATGGCTTTGTAGTCCCTTAATCCTCAGTTATCCAAAGTGCTTCTTTAGCTATTTAAGATGCTTCTCACACTAGACTGGTTCCTGCTGACCAGAGGAACCGTTAAACAGTCTGCATAGCCTGCTCCATGACAGTCTTTACCTCTGGAGCTGTTCAGTAAAAATAAAACTCCATGTAAATAACAGATGATGTTCTTAGTATCAGAGGTGTTCTTTCCTCTCCTTGTCTGTCTCAGCAGCAAGTTGCTGACAAGTTGACATAAGAAACTTTAGAAGCAGAAGAAACCAATAAAAAGAAATGTATTTCTAAATTACAATCATAAAGTCTTAGTCTGTGCTATTGTTGGAGAGCACTGCCTTAAGCCCGTGTGACCAACTACCTCACAGGCAGTTGAGGTACATGGGTTTGCATGGGCCTGTCAGGACAGTGTGTGCAGCTTACAAACAGATAAAATCAGGGCCTCAGAGAAACAGGGGAACTCTTTATCCACACGAGGAGCATGTGAAGAAGGCACTATCCAGGAAGCTTGGACTCAGTCTTAATGCTTTTTGACAATGTGTAGCACCAACATGTTTGGGTGGTGCAATACTTAGAGTACAAGAGTTAATTCCATTGGTGCCTGCCTTATGTTTTTCCATGTGCTTTGTGGTCATGTTATCACAAAGCAACTGTTGTCTTTACAGCACTGAATAATTATATATTTTCTTTCAAGATTGTAGTGATTTCCTTTGTAGTGAAAATGTGTGCTACGTACCTATTTCCACATTATCAGATATCAGCAGTATGCGTTGTCCAATTGAAAATAAAGTTCAGTCTTTTCTGTCTTAAAGTTCTTAACCAAGGGAAATGTATTTAAAGGCAGCTTTTTCAATACCTTCTCAGCACTATTTGGCTTACAAATGATCCATGTTATTTTAAACAAGGATATTTGAAGGAAGTTACACTCATTATGGCCAGAGTTCAGTAAAGAATGAGCAGTTGTGCAAGGGTTTCCCACGCTGCTCTATGGTATTCAGACTATTCTGCTGACAAAATCACTCTGTCCATAGACTTTATGAATTGAACCAGGAGACAAGATATTTCTAGCAGATTTGCTTTTTCATAAGTACAAGGGGGGATGCTATTTCACCATATAGATCAGGGAAAATCATGGGTTTTTTTTGTTCTGTTCTATCATTCTGTGAAGTATAATTTATGGTCAATTTATGGGCAGCTCTTTATTATTTTTTGCCATCCTACTGTTTCAGTTCTTAGAGGGGGGAAAAATACATGCCTCAGATTTCCTTTTGGCTCTTGCTTATCTAAAGTGCCAGGCGAGGGCTTTGTAAAGAATAGAATTACTTTAAGTGATTATTGATTTTGGCTGTAATTGCTCTGCATATCTAACTCAACCATAATTTTAGATTACTATTTTCCTTTTTAAAGATTCACTTAAGTGTCTTGAGAAATCCTGGATCTCTTTAACTATCTCTTTAGCTCAGGGGCATGCAAAGTGAGCTGTAGGTGAAAATCAGACTATTGGCACATCTATGTACTTGATTTGTGTCTAGAGTTTCGTAGTTGAAGGTGCAAGTCACCCTGAGCTGTACTTTCTCTGAGCTTCTGGTTCAATTATTGGTGCTTAGAGTGGACACAATAAATTGTTATATGTTGCTTGTAAGTGAAGTCCTAAAGTTATGGAATTTTTAGAAGAAAATTGCTAAAAAGAAGAATATAGTTTTCACATTTCCCTTCTGTTGCTTTATAAGCTAGACAAGGTGCTAAACTCTGGTGTCTTACAGAATAATGACAGAATTATTTGATTAAAAGACATGAGAAATAATGGTAGCTATAAATTACCTGTTAATTTACTGTGTGAAGTGATAACATGAATTTTGATAATCTCTAACTAGTAATGAAAGGGAAAGTGCCAATAGAAATGAAGATATTTACCTCATCTAGGAGTTAAATAGGTTATGCACTGCAGCAGTGAAATGTTGTGCAACATTCTGTAGTTAATTTTATGTCCTGCTCTCTTGTATTATTTCTGGTAGGGAAAACATCTGGCTGAAATGACCTTTCCAATTTTTATTTTGCCTTTTTTAGGCTGATGAGCAAGCTATGCTAGAAGATACATTGGTTGCATTGTTTGACTTGGAAAAAGTTACTTTCTATTTCAGACAATCAGAGCCAGAACCACTAGTTGCAAGTGAGTAATTAATATCTGGGCTTTACTGGTTTTGTAACATTTTTTATTCCTAGAACATCACCTCCCACAGGGAAATCTTGCATAATTTGGAATTATGGAGACTAAGTTAATGTATAGCTCTCCTGATATTCTTAGATGTCCTAAAATACAGGTATCACTGGTGACAATGCAGGATCATTATCTGACAATGTCGGTAACCTTGGGGGCAAAATTGTTTGCTTAGCTGAACTTTCCACTGGGAGTATGTGACTGCATCAGGAAAGTCCCTGAAAGACCCAGCTGTTATTGAAGAAACGTGTAAAAATAGCTTGAAGGTCTTGGTAGAGAAATGCACCGATACGAGATGGAGAAGCATAAACCCCATTTCATTTTGTCGTGTGAAAAATAAATAACTCTTTGAAGAGTTCGTTGAAAGGGCATGGCAGACGCTATGAGGATGGCTTTAAAGTGGGCAAGAAGCTTGCTCTGAGACCTGCTGCTGCAGATCGTCAGGGTCCTGAACCCTTCCTCCCAAAACTCGCCCAACTCAGCAAGAAAGGACTGTCTTTGTGGTCTGCTGTTCATACCCTTTGCTCATTTTCAGCCATTCCTTTATTAATATGTGTTCAGCCAGTAGATATTTTCCTGAAGTGAACTTTGTTTAGTGAGCAAAAAGGCCTCATTTTTTTCCTGTCTCGTAAGTCCCCTGGGAAGGGAGGAAAGCATGTCTGCTTCACATCAAGCCCTTCTGAAACAATTCCTTTGCTGGATTAAGACCACACGGGAGACAACTTCTGCAATAACCAAAACCAGAAGACACAAAGCTACTCCACAAAGCTGCCTGTGCTTGGGAGAATTCAGTAGCACAGGGCTGATAGGTAGGATTTAGCTTGTGTAAGGCTGTAGTTATTTTGGTTTGCTTCAAGTAAGGCCCCTGCTCAGAGTGTTTTAAAAAGAAGCCCTGCTACACTGGGTAACACCATGGAAATGCAGTTACAGGAGGGCCTCCTAATGGGGAGTTAATGCTGTACCTATGTCATGAACTGTTCATATTGCAGGAGCTTTCAACTGAGGTGTCTGTGCTAATAAACATGAAGTCCGTGTGTTCAAGGATTGTAATGAATTCTGCATTTTCTTTTGGTTTAAATGCTGCCACCACAGTCACTGACGATGCTTACAGTAGTCAAGAGCTAGAAAATTATTTTTTCAGTTATGATTCTGCATAATTAATAAGAGAAAAGAAGTCTTTTTCTTATTACCATAAGTAGTGAAAAATGTTCCTTTGGAATCTTTACCATTTAGGTACAATGTAATTTATGCAGACAGTAAAAACCCCTATGTAATAATAATACTAATGCAAGGCACTGTGTCTTGTTGTTACTGTTTTCAACTTGGAGACTTATCTGTGGAAACAATGTGTAATGAAAAATACTGAATAGTGTGTCTGCAGTGATTGTTTTATCTAACTGCATGAATTTTGGGTGCAAGAGTTTCTGGAAAAGAACGTGTTGTTGTTTACAATCAAATTGTAACACTGACTGTATTTTTAGATTTACCAATCACATACCAAGCAGAAGGAAGCCGGCAAACACTGAAGGTTTACTTCTACCTTGATGGCTACCATTTTGAACAGCTTCCACAAAGGCTGAAGAATGGAGGAGGATTTAAAATCCATCCAGTACTTTTTTCACAAGGTAACTTGAGGCTAAATTCCCCCTGCTCTGCTTTTTTCACATCATAGCTAACTCCCTTTAAACTCCCACTTATTTACTCTGATTTAAATAGTCTGTAGCTTTAAGGGTACAATGCCTATATTTAAGTATTGTTTAATGTGGGCATTTATTGAGAACTTTGAATTAAAATGTAAATTGAAGAAATTATGATGTCTCTAATAAAAAATAGAGGCATGGGTATAAATTTCTAAGTTTATGCCAGTTACAGGATTCCAACAGCAAAGAGTGAATCTTCATTTTTGTTCTTTTCAGACATTAATGGACAATAGTCAGACCATGCAATTTGCCCTTAATAGCATTTTGCTTTTCAAATGCTATCGTAATCGTTTCTCATTACTTCATATTTGAGGACTAAATTGTTATCCCCCTGAGAATTCTGTCTCTTGAAAATGTTATGAAGAGTTAAATAACATTTTCAGACTTACGTGGTTATTGCTCTGCAAACATTACAAAGTGAGGAACGGTGGCGCTGATGCTCAGACTGTTCATGAATTACAGGCAGTCTGCATTAGCTGCAGTGTCATTACAGTCATCAGGAGCGTGATGAAATGGTGAATGTGAGCTGCTGATTGCCTTGAGCCGCCTTTGATTTCACAGGGAGCTGAAAATACTCCATACCTTGTGAAAGGCTTCCAGGGTCTGTGTGGAATAGGCAGAAGCCAGGCATACAAATGAAGTTTTAGAGGGGAGCTTGGTCTTTGATAGACCAGGAGAATGTAAAAGGAAATAGGGCACAGAAACATAAATAAATAGCTGAACTTACTATAAAGGTAAAGCACACAATTTTTATAAAAAATAAGGTCCTTGAAGTCTGATTTTTAAGCAAACTAATAAAGACTTCAGAGGATTTCTTTTGAACAGATTGATTTGAGTCATAGGGAAAAATGAGAACACTAAGCAGGAGGCATGTTTCAGTACAATAGACAAAAGAAGCGCTTGAGAGAGAACAGAAAGTACCTTGGTTCAGCTGAATTCCTGGAAATACTATTTTTTTGAGATTGAGGAGGGCATTTGGTGTGCTACGGGATTTATTTTGGAAAATTTTTTCCACTTCTGTTTCCAAAAGTCCAAAATATTTGATTCTTAAGATAAGCATCTTTGTAGTCAGCTGAAGGAAAAGGGCAAGGATCCATTCAAGCATTTACATCCGCTTAATATTTTTCAGTAGAATGGAAACTTTCTTCTTTCTTTATCTTATCAAATTTCTTCAATTTTCAAGGATCGTCCTCTAAAATAGTCCATTGGACTCCAAGAATAAGAAGTCCTGGATAAGAATTTAAATCCTAGAGTTTAAATCATTATTTTAAGGGGTTTTTACCTCATTAATGAGTGGATTGGGATTCTACTTTTTACTTCTTTCCAGTGAGGTTTGGCTGAGCTGCCATCAAACTAACTCAGTAGATTCCCATCTGTAACTGAAATTTATTAGCTACGAATGTAGAAATCTTATTTAAGTTTCTCCATGAAGTGAATTTTTGCTCCCAAATCTAAGCATAGGTAAATCGTTTCCTGCCTAAAATACAATGGCTTATGATATTTTCAAATGGAACATTTAGAAAATCATGGTTTTGGAATACTTTGTCAAGGCATGGGTCAGTGCACATCAGTCTGTTTATCTCTGTGTTTCTCTATTCTGAGTGACATAGCTCCATGCCTAAAATTGTAAGTATACATGTTTACAGGATTGGCACTAAAATTTTTTTTGAAGTTTTTTTGTTGTTTGCCCAGGCTACATTATCTATCCCTCCATTTGTGAAAACCAGTTTTGTTCAACCACATACCCAAGTGTGTATGCATTCAAAAGGAAGCTGGTTTGCAGGACTGTGGCTGAGGATGTTAAGATACTGCTATTGGCATTTAGATTTCTCTATCTCCGACATTAGGCTTAAGATCTCGGCCATGAATTTAATGACACTATTTAAAATTAAAATTCTATTTTTTAAAAATTGCTACTTAGTATCTTAATTATGTATGTTTTAAAATTTTTTTTAGTTTTTCATAGAGTCTTAGAATAATTCCAATTGGGGGGGACCTCAGGAGATCTCTATTCCAACTTCCCACTCCTAGCAGCATCATCTGTGACATGAAATCAGGTTGCTTGGGTGTCTAAAAAGTAGGACCTTGCAAGCACCCAGGGACAGAAACTGTGCAACCTCTTGGGTAGCCTATTACTCTGTTTAACTGCCCTAAAGGTGAAAAAGGAAAAAGTTTTTCTTTCTGTTGAGATGAAACGTGTCTTGTTTCAATTTATGTTGGTAGTCTTGTTATGCCAGCTTGTACTGTTGTGAAGAGCCTGGCTCTTTATGTGGCCCTGCACTTGGGTGTATCCACTGCTTGTCCCAGTTTGGTATTAGCTGAAAACCTGTCTTACCTCCTGCATATTAGTGATAAACACACTGAACAGTAGAGATACCTGTGATGCTCTGCTTGTAGTGGGCCCCTGGGCAAACCATGTCCATTAGCTACTACCATTTGAGTCTACCCTCTCTTCCAGGTTGCTTTCCCAATCAGTTATTCTATGTCTTCAGACCATAATATCCTATCTTGGATCAAAGAATACCATAGAAGACATGTTTGTAAGGAAAGCTTCCTTACAAAAGAACTTTCTAATATATTGGGTAGAAAAATGTTAAACCCTTCAGACAGGGACAAAGCACACAGCATGCGAGTCCCTGCCTGCACCTGTGAGCATGGCCCCACAGAGGCAGAACTGCGTGCTCCTCCCAGTCCTCACAGATGACCGAGTTTCCTGGTTGGATACTCTAATTGGATAAAACCAACTTCATGCCAGCAGAATAAACAGTAGGGATTATCAATTCTGTTTGTGTTAACATGCTGTTGTGAATGGAGTTCAGTGGATATTTTTGTCTGAGCTTTCTCGTGTGACTTAGAACCAAAGAAGAATTAATTCTGACTGTTGAAACTTAATATTTTTCACAGAAGTACAAACTGTGAAAGCACAGAAGGGGAGTGCAATTTGCATGTTCTTTCACAATGAATGAATTATTTATTAACTGGTCATATTAAGCAGTACAAGCAGAATTAATATTCTGTGTGCAGCTGAAGCTGTAAGGTGGCAGCATGTTTCCATGAAAACTCTGCTTATGGCTTGCATTTTCTGATGGGGTGATGAATTATTAGAATGTGTTTGGATTACTAAAGTGGCAGTGTTCCTAATTGTAAAGTCTTTCTTGCTTCTCCACAAAAAATCTTATTTCACCAAAAATTGGGGTTTATGTTATAATGTGGTTGACCTCTTAATGTGAAGATCTTTATATTTCCAGTCCAAATTTTCATAAGAATCCCTTAAGTTTTTGTTTGGTTTCTGAGTTCTTGTAGCAATATTCATCCTTGGTTTGGTGAAATGAATACAGCAAAGGTGGACACACCACAGACAAGTATTTGACTTCACTTACCTGATCCTTGAAAAGGAACTTCTAGGTCATTTTCAGAGATCCAGTGAAATTTGCTTTACTTGATGTAGAAGAAGGTACTCACATTATCAGTGGGTATAACTAGAGGAACCTCTAAGTAAGGTGCTCCACATCTCCCAAAATGAGGCTTCTTGAAAAGTTATTAGGTCTCCCTCTGTGAAAGTAGCTGTTACATTGATCCTTTATTTCCTCTACCCCAGCTCATTCTACTGTTTTCTTCCAGGATATATCAGAATTAAAACCCACATTTGCATTCACAAGGCAGGAATACTTTAATTAGAGAAAAGGAACTCACATTAGTTCTCTCCTTTATATTTTCCACAGGGCAAGAAATAAAATTTTTCTTGTAAATGAAATCTTAAAGAGAGATCTGTACGAATTTGATGACATATGGAAACAGCTCAGCAATTCACAGTAGGGTCACGGCCCCAAGGTTAAAGAGTAATTCACTTGTGTGTGAACAAAACTACAAAGAAGGCAATTACTAAATGTTTAATACTGATCTTTCTCTTTTCCGTTCTCCTTTCTCTTTTCACAGCATTGGAGAGCATGGAAGGATATTATTACAGAGACAGTGTCTCAGTGGAAGAATTTCAAGCTCAGATTAATGCTGCCTCACTAGAAAAGGTCAAGCAGTATAACCAGAAACTACGGTGGGTAATAAACCAACATTCCTGAAATTAGCTTACCAAGTTCTGCTTTTCAATTCAGTTTCTGTGACACATCTTTAAACTGAAATGTGTTATATGGTGGTTTGATTTTGGTTCATGATTGAATAAGGTCCAAGATTCATAATTCTGACTTTTCTGATTTCTAAACTGTTAAGTTACTTTTTAGGAAATTGTTTTCTCCTGAAAGCTTTAGCTGTAATTGCCTCCAGGTTGTTGTACTAACGCATAGAAAAAAGGGAATCTCTACTTGATCACAGGAGGAGCATCAGAATTGCTACACATTATGATCTGATTTTACAGACCATATTTACCTAATTTCTACAGAATAGAACTTGAAAAATAATGTTCTTTTCCAGCTCTTTCACCCCACACCCCACCATACTAATGGGAATACAAACATATTTGGATACCTGCATCAGCATTGGCTATGGATTACAGAGTGCATACTTGCCAGTATATGTAGAAATTACGCAGCTGTGTATTTTGTTAAATATTTCATTAAGGAGTTGCACATAAAGACAGAATTTCTATTACACAAAATAATCTATTAGTTATGAAGTAAAGTAAGGAAAATGGGTACATAGATCACTCTTGTGTCTTACTGTGTCTGTGAAAAACACCTGTTTGAGTATTCTTACTTGCCACGTGAGTTGAAGAGTGCAAAGGACTGTGGTAAAATCACATGTATTCACTTCTAAAATTCTTTAATCAGATGGAAATGCTATCATTTCACTAGAAGGATTAGGCAGTTTATAAAAGCAGCAGAGAACAGGAGTTAAAAAAACTCAAGGACAGTGGAACAGGAGTTAAGAAAACTCAAGGAAAGTGGGGAAGGGGGAAGAAGATAAATGAGGGTCTTACTGCAATTCCTTCACCTGTTGGTCCTCTTTCTGGAAGATTTTCTTCATGGATCTTGCAAAACTATTTCTCTAATTTGTTATTTAAGGAGTGGGATTTCTATATTCTGTTTTAATCTAAGTATTGCTATAGCAAAAGTGATTTTAAAGCCAATTTTATTAAGTGAATATGATATATTTAATTTTTTTGTGTGACATCTCAGTGCGCTTGTATGTCAATGACAAATGTATTTATTTAGTCTGTTTTCCACCTTCTTACATTTGCACTTCTTACTTGGGGAAAAAAGTGCCTCCTGAGTATTTATGTGACAAGGCTTATGTTGTAAATCAGTTTTACAGGGAACTTTGGTCATGCCAGTATTTGGCCTAGATGAAGTCAGGTAATGTCAGAAAGAGATTCTATCAGTTAGACCAGGCAAGACTTTTTGTGTTGTTTTTTTCCTATGAATAGGACCAATTTAACCTCCCATGAAAATCCTTAAAATAAATTCTTCCTGACTCTATGCTCTAGTGTTCCTTGATCTTGCTTACCTCATGTGTTAGGTCCTCCATTCATTCTGTAGCTATAATGAGGGGCATTCCTCTTTACAGTGTTGTGACTCACAGCTCTGTTGAGTTGCTAAGCTCCAGCCTAGTTTTGCAAGAAGTTACTATGAAAAAGTTATCATTAACAAAAACTACCATGGGTATCTCTGGCAAGTCAGAAGAACAGGAAAAATTCTATTGTTTTTTTCAGCTCTCTAATGTCTGACTAGAACATTCAGTAATTTATTTGTTTGCTTTCTGGTGAACTTTCCCCATTTCTTAAGTGCAGCAAAAACAGCTTCAGGAAATAACTGGCAAAATGTGAAGGGGAAAAACAGAAAAGCAGATGCTTCATTCTTGTTCTGCTGTTTGCTAGCCTGTGTAGGTGTTTGGCCAGGAGTATCTAATGAAGTAACTACAGCAGCAAAAGATACTAACATTTGGGTAATTGCTCTAAAGAAGAACAAAAAAATTATATGAATATTCCCTGGAAACATACTCAAGTGCAATATTACTAAAATGCTTCACGTGGAAGAAATCCTCTGTGCAGCACCTCTTAATCAGTAATAAAAAAAGTCATTTGAGACAAAACCCCTAAGCCATTCTTTCTCCATAGAAAAGGGACATGTTCCTTGCTTGTGAGATTACCATCTGATGACCATTTTATAATCTCTCCATCACAACAGCAGCCAAAAACAAATAGGATCAGCAGCTATGGAAAAAATAGTGAGAGAAGAGGATGGGGACTATGGGAATGAAGTGACACTTCAGCCCAAAGCATCCATTGATGAAAACTCAGGAAACAATTTCATCTTCTCTCACTCCTGATGCATTGAGTTAATAATGCTCCTATAATAATGTGAAATAGAAGAGACCCCTTGGTTGTGTATGGTCCCATTTACAAACAGAGTTGTTGGCCTAGCTTGGTGTGTACCCAAGCAGAAGAGTAAATTAAAAAAATGAGTACTACCTTTGCTCAGCTACCTCTTAATTTCTTGTAATAAAGTCTTGTTAAAGTTTGAGTACATATAATATTTTTGGGTGGCGAATCTCATCCTGATGTGTGGTTTAAAAGAATTAATTTGCAGACTATTTATTTGAATGAATTAGAAGATATATTAGGAAATTTTTTGTGGATTTCAGGAAGGATAGCTATAAGTCAAGAAGATGTACCTTTGCTTTTATTGCAGACCTTGAACCTTTGATTTTATTGCAGAGGTCATTCATAATTACGGAACTCTGACCAGCTTTTCCACAGTATCAGAACTGATGCAATAAATCCAGGTGCAAAACTGTCCTTGAGACTGATTTCAGCATCATAAGATCTTCTGTCATTCATGGTTCTTGCTTTGGGGCTTTTGCAAATACTATCTCAGCTATGAAATAGTCATTGATAAAATTATCATTTTTATGAGAATGCATGAAAGTTGAAAATTGGTTATAGAATTTCATGCTTATGTGGAATGGAGGAAATGTCCCTCCATCCTCTGTAATGGACTTAACCCTAGCTATTTGAATCTTATTAGTAATGTAAGGGAACTTTTATTCTAAGATCAGCTCAAGTTGAGTTCTACAATTCCTGAGGCAACATCATTTACAACAGCAGTATGTAGGAAGTGAATTATTGAAATAAAGATGTTATTTAAAGAAAACCAACAAAAAAACCAATACGTAGTTTATGAAATTTCTGAATCTGCTGAGAAATTTTCAGCATCTAACCCACAAATATTCTTAATCATGCTGGATTTTTTTTTGAATTGCACTTACATTTATAGTTCACCAATTCTGTTTCTGTGATGCTGATAAGGAAAATAAAGTTATGTTCAAATTCTGTTTGAGAACTGAGCTGGTGCTAGTAGTTGCTAGCAATGTAAATTGAACCTGATCAAATTGTTTGCTAATGAGAAACATTCAGTACATCCAAGTGAAAGTAATTAGGTCAGCAGAGATTTTCAAAATCTTTATTACTATGTGTTTGATAGCTCAGCAGTTGTCTTCTAATTTAGAAGTGGACTAAAAAGAACCTATGTATTTGACCTCTATGGAGGTTAGTGTTAAGTGAGCCCTTTCTGCATTCTCATTCCTCCTCCCACTTGTCCTTATCTTCCTCCTTTGGTACCCCTTGACTTTCAACCAGGCTTTTTTCATCCTGAACCAGTGCTTTTGCTGTTACAGATACCAGACATTATTTTGTTTCAACAGTGCAGGGCACAATGGTGTTCAAATCCATAACTACTACAAATGATGATAGTAATAACAAAATCTCAAATGCCCTGTATTTACTCAGACTGTTTGGGTGATTTAAGTACTATCTTCAAAGTCTTGAGTCATGTAATTGTAAAAACATGAGGGTAAACTTAAAGCAGTAATGCTTGGAAATTGCAATTTAAGAATTATTTATTTAAAATACATTCTGTCCTTTGAATATGGTCTTTATAGGTGGTAAAGGTCTATTTCCTGCAGTAAGGTTCAATATGCTAGCTATTACTCTATTGCATAGAAATAAATCTTATGGTCCTTGCTGTGATGGTCAGATTGGTTGTGATGCAAGCCTGCTGGAAGCTGGGACAGACCCTGACAGACAGGTTAGCTGCATGGCCACAACTCAGCCAATCTTTGGACTGAACAGTGACTTCAAAGTAAAATATTTAGTTGGATACAAGAACAGTTTTTATCCTCACAGAAGTAGGATTCGGGGTTAGCTTCCTGCAAAAAGTAAGCCATTCTTAAAAATGGGCTTTTAGCGTAGGAATGAAAATTTCTGTAATGTTTGTCCAAGTCATCAGAGGTTTGGACTTGCTGGCCCAGGATGGGACTTGGAGTGTGCAATAGGAAGCTTTCTCTTTCAGGCTTCCTGTTATTTAACACTTTATCAGATTAACTTTTTTTTTTTTTTTTTTTTTTTTTTTTTTCCCTGGTGCTGGTGGGGGTGTTTTTTTTTTTTGTAGTGTGAATTCTCGTTCTGGGTAAAAGCTGTGTCCCTCCTATGACATTCTGTTAAAATGCAGTTTTCTACAGGTGCTTCTGGGTAGCTGCTTAATCAGAAAAGTTCAGGCACATCTGTGCTTTAAGAGGTTTTTTCCTGGATGTGTCTGGGCATATAAGGGATGTATCACATAGGCAGAGAGGATGTTCAGGGCACAGGTCATTCAGCAGGGTGCAGGGCTGCGGCTGTACCAAGCCTGCTTCCAGCTTCTGTGTGTCTGCAGTGTGCTTTGCTTTCATTGTTGACTGCAAGAGCAAACTGTGGTGGTCTATAGGTGCTGAAAACTGCACATCAATATACGTGCTTGGATTCCAAAACTGTCTGAGCAGATAATATTTAGCTAATAAGAAATTAGAGAAATCAATGGCTTTTAGATACGTGAGCATTTTTAATGCTTCTGCAGAAAGCTGTGCTTGCATTTAGACATCTAAACACCTTTAAAATTTGTTTTCTGATGTTATGGTGTCTAGGACTGGGAATGTACAGAGGAAATGAGAAAAATAATAGATGAAGATGAGGTCAGGAGAGCTCTGCTTTTCCATTAATTTTCTCTTATCCTCAGCATGGCACTTTCTTGTGACACCCCTGATTATGTGATGACCCAGTTCTTTCCTCCAAAGATAGGATCATGCTGTGGGAAAGACAGCTGAGGGTTGCTGTACGTCCCCATAACTGGTGTGGGTGCTAATTACCACTGTGTTGTAATTAACTCGCCTGTACATCAATAGAGAATGAAAGTCTGGAAAAAATGTTCCTTCCTTCCTGCCTACCATTCTGTGTGATTTGGAACTATTCTTTGAAGTCAGCTGTGTCCAGGGTTATTGGCAGCTACTTCTGTAGCCTGTTGTACAGCTATAATAGAAGAAAAATTAAAGCAAGCAGTAAAGGGGGAAAAAATTGTGGATTTTTTTGAGTTTTCTTGGGTTTTTGTTGGCTTTTTCTCCCTATGTTGTTGCTTTATTGGATATCATTTTAGGAGGTAAATGCAAGTCTGTTATGCTAAGGAAGCAATTATAATCAGTGAATCTAATGACAAATGATTTAGCTAACTACCCTCATTATATTGAACATCTGATTACACTGAACGTAATATTTGTCATTTTAAAGAGTTTCATTTACAATGTAACTTCAAACAATTTCTCTGTCTGAAGCCTCCTGTATTTATTTTATGTCATAAGTAGTCCTCCACAGAGCAATGGCATATTTAATTAAATTCTTTATTCAGGGATGTTACAATTCATGAGATTTTCGTGTTGTTGGGTTTTCTTGTTTCTTTTAATTTTCAGAAAGATAAGAAAACTATTTCTGCCCCTAGAACATGCAAACATGTAAGAAAATCTTTCTGAGGAATGTAACATCTTTTTTATTTATACACGCACATATACACGCACAACAGCCTCTCAAGCTGCAGGCTTCTTGGCAGGATGAGGTTTGCTGTATCCTGTATAATTTAGTCAAGGCAGAAAATAGATGTGATGGCACTCATGGCTTCAGGCTGAACTAAAATTCTCTTACAGTTACTTTGCTATAAATGAGTTACAATGACATAAAGGACCTATCCACTTAAAGGTAGTTAATTACTATGAAAGAAAGAACTGGTTTGTCTCGGAAACAACATGATAAAGCCTCAAGGCAATACCTGCATTAGCAAAAAGACCAGGTTGTATATCAATTCCTGTAGTAAATACATTAAAATCCACCTTAAATCTGACAGATTCCTTGCCCCACTGTTTCCAGTGGAAAGCTTTTCCAAAGCAAATGCTCATGTGGTCAAGAAGTTTATTTTGTTTGTCCATGTGCCACTCTTGTCCTGTGATGAGTCTTTCCTTCATGTCTGCTCACTTCAGTGAGCATTAATGAGCAACTAATAGTTTTTGTCATTGCCATCAAATTCAGAAAAGTGATGTGAGGAGAGTTATGGGTTTCAGGGAGTGATTCTGTGATAAGATTTTCTTTTTGTTACAGTGAGATATTTCTAAATCAGGTGGAAAAACTGTTTTCCTGTATTCGGTACTGCCTATTTGATACACAGGTTTGTGTTCAAAACAGCAGCACTAAAGCTGGACTGCAATACTACATAGACAGATTTATCATGTATTTTGTATGACTATAAACATTGGAAACCTAATGACTCTTAGATTTTTAAGATGTGGTTCCAAATGTCTAGAAATTTGTGGCATAACTCTCTCTAAATGCAGAGCTTTTATGAAGGAGAAATTGAAAATCAGGCATTCACTCTGAAGGATATCACAAGGAAATAATAGCTAAGTTTTTCTCCTGATGAACTTAGTGAAAATTATTTTAGATAGAACAGAAATTAAGATTCATTGCATCTAAGTGAAGCAAGACCAGAGAGAGAATAGAGAGATCCTGGGAAAGGTAAATTAAATTTGTCTGGTTGGTCTAAAAGATATTACCAGATGGCTGAAATTTAGCTTTGGGATTTTTTTCCTTTTTCAGTGCTGCACTCATTCTGCAAATGTAAATTAATTGTTTCTTTAGACTTGTTGACAGAGTGTGATCAGTATTTGTTATCAGTAGTGTTCTGTAATTTAAAATCATGTGTCTTGGTAGATTATATGTACTGACTCTTTGCTCACTGAGGTGGACATCAGGTCCATCCTGCTTTCTTTATCCTCTGCAAGCACAGAGAATGTGTATCTGCAGTTATCAAAGGTGGAGCCTTTTCTTTCACTCCTGGTCCCTGATAGGAATCCAGCCCAAGCCTGCAGTAGTCAAAAGCCTAACCACATGATTAGTATTTGGCATGTTGTCCCTTTCAAAGTGTATTCCATGTCTGGAATATCAGGAGCTAAAAAGGAGACATCCACTGTATGAAAGAGAAATGTAGAAGAGATTACATAGCATCATTTGGTTCAGTATGGATTTGGCTGCTTGGATAATGATGGAAGAAGCAGAAGGGGCTGCTGTAACTGGTCTGCGGTCAAAGAACTTCCTTTTCACATCACAAATAGGATGGTTTCAAGCACTCTTGGACATAGGTAGAGATGCTAGAGACTAAATTCTGGATAACAGGTTGCATGTGAAAAGTGGGCAGTGTTACATAGAGCAAATTGGATCTTTTTTTCCTGTTTTTTTTTGTCATCCATGACATTCTGTCTTCACATTTCTATTCTCACATTTATTTAATCCCCTCCTTTGATGTTTATAAAGGTTTAGGAGTAGGGCTGTGAAAGGCCTGCTTTGATAGCAGGACTGTTGCTTTGCAAGCATCCTCCTCTGCACCTCAGATACTTGTACTCATTCTAGTGCCAATTGCTCAGCATATCTCTGTAGGCTGAAGAGACTTTAAATTGATGGGAGACCAGTAATTTAGCCAGATGCTGCAGTCTTGCAAGAAAATGAGGAGCAGTATGAAGACTTCTCCCCTTAGTTCAAGAGTCTAGTTTCTTGGGAATTTGGTTTTCAAGAGCTGAAAATCTGTGTCCCTGCTATACTTCGTCTACTCCACTAAAGCAGGCAGTTGCCAAGGAAGTCCTTAAGTTTCATTTCTTGAAGTTTTCTTAACACCACTCCCCACTTGTAAGTATTTAAAAGCATTATTAAACCTGATAATTTTTCTCTCTACGTATTTTTCTTGTCTCACCATATAGTCACATCCTCTTTACCAAAAGGGGCACTATTTCCCATAGTAGAGGGGAATAATAGTTGTCCTGGTTCTGGCCAGGACATGATTAATTTTTGCAGTAGCCAGGAGGGACATGGCTCATAGAAGGAGATTATTCTATACCACCTCACATCATTACTGGGGGCAGGGGAAAGGAATCTCTTCCGAGGAGAAGTGGTGGAGTAAATGTGGCGCTGGTCCTGAGCCAGAGGGAGCAGTCAGGGGGGCATGGCTGCAGTCAGATTGTGGACTCCACAGAGAGCATTTTTGTGTGGGAATCACCTTCTCTTTTGTACACTTTTACCATTAATATTGTTGCTCTTATTGTTTGTTTTCTTGTCCCATTGCTGTTTCTAGTAAATTGTTCTTATTTCAATCTGTGATCTTTACCTTTTGTGCCTCCAATTCTCCTCTCCAGCCTGCTGCAGGGGAAGGGGGAGCAAGCAATGGTACATAGCTTGGACTGGTTTCAGAGGGAAGACTAAATTGGAGAATACCATTCCTAAACCATAGCTTCAGTAGAGACTGACAAAAGCTGGTTTGTCACTTTGTGCTGTGGGTAAGCCAGGAGTCATATGATTATTTAGGTTTGGAAAAGACCTTTAAGATTGAGTTCAACTGTTAACCCAGCACTGCCAAGTCCACGACTAAATCATGCCCTGAGTCCCATATCTACACATGACCTGAATACCTCAGGGATAGTGACTCAACCATATCTCTGGGCAACCTTTTGCAGTGCTTGACAGCCCTTTCAGTACAGCAGCTTCTCCTAATAGCCAGTCTAATCCTCTCCTGGCACAGCTTGAGGCCATCTCCTCTTGTTCTTTCATTTGTTACGTGGGAGAAGAGGCCAACCCCCACCTCATTACAACAACAAGAATGATAAGGTCTCCCCTGAGCCTCCTTTTCTTAAGGCTAAGCAACCCCAGCTCCCTCAGCTGCTCCTTCTAAGACTTGTGCTCTAGGCCTTTCTCCATCTTCATTGCCCTTCTCTGGACACACTGCAGCACCTCAGGGTCTTCCTTGTAGTGAGGGGCCCAAAACTGAGCATAGGATTTGAGGTGTGGCCTCATGAGTGCTGAGTACAAGGGTGTTAAGACAAAGGGTAGGGCTTACTGAGTTGCTTAGACATGAAATGTAAGTTACACATGATTAGAGTCACATGGTATTAAAGTTTTCCATTCTCCATTTCAGTTTGCATAATAGTTGTGAAAGGTGAAAATATTACTGTATGTGCTCTTTGAGAATTTAAAATCATGGTACTGTCAGGAAGCTTTTCAGTTGTTATAATTAAATGTTTCTGTAACTACTAAGGATGCTGGTGACACTGTACACAGGATGGTATTACTGACAGATGCTAGGAGACATGATTGAAAATTGCTGAGTCTCAGCATGGGTTGAGAAGGTAATTATACTTGGTGATTTATCATTTATTGAGGTTTGCCATTTAGCAGAAAGAATGCATGAAACAATTTGTTATAACAGAAAATGGATACATTTACTACAGAAAAAATTGAATTTTTACATATGTTATGTGTACATAAATGCATTTACAAATGTATGTGTATAAATATATATACACACACATATATGTAACAAGAATGTTATACACACTCTGACCTGTATAGTTAAAAACTAGAGGGCAGAACACAGAATTGTTATTAAAGAAATACAAAAATATGCATGCACATGGATGCAAAACCAGAGAGATACTGTTTATCTGTGTCATAAATATGTACCGTTTGGTTAGAGCTGAAGAAAATAATTAGGGACTCCAACACCTCCCTACTCCACTCCTCTGTTCTGATGTGAACAGGTTCTCAGGTTGCTGACTGTACTTTTCTACAAGGTCATGAATATCTTGTAACTGAGGGATAAAAAATCTACTAGAATTAAGATCCATTTCCATCCTTCTGTTGAGGACAGTATGAATTAATTTATGTTTGCCACAGTGATGTGGAAATAAAATACTAAATTCTTCTGTTCTACAACACTAGAGCAAAACCTTTATAGAGAAGAACCATCAACTTGGTGGTATTTAATGCCACAACCCAGTTACCTCTGCCTCTTCAATTATTTCTTTACTACCCTTGTATTTTGAAGAAAAGATTCACAATACCTAGGATAACCCTACGTGCTTACTGGCACAAGAAATTGAGAATAAGACTAAACATTTGAATTTGCTTGAATCATCTATCTCTTCAAAGTTATTCAGGAATGTGTGTCTGAAACCTTCTTAGGGCTCTATTTACAAAATTTCAACTTTTCAGGACTTTATACATGTCTGTGTCAGTTTTGGAGGGTACCCTGTAAAATGCTTCACTAAGAAAACATAAGTACTTCTGCATATCTTTTGTACTTAAGTTCTGGGAAGACATCTGGGGAAAGCATTTATCCTGTGAGAGACTTTTCTTTTTGAACTCTTAAGATGTTTGTTACCTTATCCCAGCATTAGTTTTCCCTGAGATACTTGTCCCCATTATTTGGCATTGCTGCATAGGGGATATCTTACAAAAGTCGAACACAGCAATAATCCCCAGTAGATTCATTGTGTATTGGATTATCTACCTTTTTTTTTCTTTTAAAGAAAGGCTTTTCTGCTAGATCTTAGAGAAATTGCAAAGCTTTAAAAGCTAAACTAACATCACATTTGGAGACAAAGAACTATGATTTCATTCTGGTTCATTTCAAATGGATTAGAAATTTTTTTCCAAATTGGGCACCATGCCAAGATTGCCATTAACTTTTCCCATAAAATATGATTAAGGACCTTAACAAGCATTTAGTAATTAAGTGAAGTGCTTTGGAAATTTATATGCTGTCCACAGGTTGTCATGTACTGTAAAACACTGAAGACAGTTTTTATGAAAAGCAATAAAAATAAAGCACTTGAGAAACATCTGGGAGTGTTATCTGATGGGGAAGGAATAGTTTCACTTGTAACAGGATATTTTGATACTTAAAACGAATGTTATATATAGTTGATTTTCTGTTTGTTTTTTTTAGGTTAATGAATAATTGGCTGAATTGATGGAGTAATTTGTATAATCGTATATCCCATTGTAGTGTCCATATTGCTTCATTTTATACCCTGAGTTAATTATTTTCCATGTACTCCATTAATTAGTGTACTGTTCTATATTTGGATTCTGGTTTCATTTAATGCATCTGAATTTTCTGGAATAACAGTCCAAAGAGATGGGATTGCTGAACAGTCTCTGAATGAAGGAGATTTTCCTATTGTATGGCAGGAAAAAGCAGTATAGGCTTTCAGTCTGATAATGTTCAGTGGAAAGCAGGGTGAGGCTGTTTTTTAGCTTTGCTAACAAAGAGAAAAGGTTGGTCTGTTGCTGCTGAGGTAGCTTTTATGTGCTGTGGCCACTCAAAGTGATTTATGAGTAATTTTCTCTACAAACCTCTTTTCCTTTCAACAGTGTCCAGCTTCCTTTGACACAGAGTACAATGTGGATCATGCAACAGGTTTAATGGAATAACAGAACTAGATTAACTTTGCTGTGCTTTCTGAGGGAGTTAATTCAAACCTTAAATTTGGAAGTTGTTTTTCAAAACTACAAACTACTGGAAGCAAAGTCTACTAGCATAAAAGGTGGATGGATTTTTTAATCAACTCAATTATTCCAGATTATTGAAGAGTAACAGGTATTCAGATCTGCAGTCTGCACTCCTGTCCACCAAATGTACAACAATGTAACTTCTCTCCTAGATAAAACCATAAAATAAGAGGGGGAGTGATTTTTAACCTTGTGTGCTACATGAATCAGTGCTTTAATGACTGGAGGATCCAGCTGATCCTCTTGTTTGAGAGTTAGGATGCAAGGATGCAATTTTTTTGAGTGGGTTTTTTTTTTTCCATATTTTAAAGCAACTGAAATTTGGTTACCAAACTCCATAGTTCCAGCCTGAGTTGTGGCTCAGTTTTGACCTTTAGTCAGGTCTATGCCTTGAGCACACACAGTGGAGCTAGATCACAGTGATACCTTGAGGTTGTCACTGGTGAATCTCTCTCTTTTTCCTATATATGTTCCATAATTCAGTGGGGTTTCTCTTGTTTTGTTTCATTTAAATGTTGCCCAGAGTTGCTGCCGTGGTAGCTGTTGCCTGGTTCTGACTGGTAGGTAGGGAGGCCTGTCAAATGTTTCTATTTTCAGCTGCCACAGGAAGTTTTAGGAGCTTTACAACCAGCAGAATGAGTTTTGTGATCAGAGAAATATGGAATGGTTTGGGTTAGACAGGACCTTTACAGATCATCTGGTCCAACTTCACTGCTGTGGGCCGGGACAGGCTTCTTTAAAGTGTTGGTGCAGAGGCAATAAAACCTGTGATCTTATCACAAAGATATATGTAGGATATTTCCTCTGCCTATGAGATGTTTATGCTCCTCTGCAGTGAGCAGTTAAGTTACTTATAAGTTGAAAAGTTAAAACAAAAATTCCTCTAGGGTTCCTGAGTTGAAGAGGACAGGAGAGAAGAGCCCCATGCTTCCTGTGTGCTCTTTGCTGAAGCTCTTCCTTTTTTGGTGTAGAGGAAGTAGAAGGGTGTTTTGTTATAGGGTAGAAAAATATCAGCCTCCTTTGTGCCACACAGAAATTCATCAACTTTGCATTTGAAGACAGCATATGTTGCACTTGTCCATTTTATATAAACTTTTTCTGGGACTGTTCATTGTTAAGTGAAAGGTTGTAGCAGGAACTGTGAGAATATGGGTTGATACACAGTAGATAAACCTCATACAGTTAAGTATGCTTTCTCCATCACTTTTGTGTTCTGCAGGTAAATGAGTTTTCTTTGGTTTTTCCTGTCATGCGCTAATTCATTTTCAAAGTATCTTGGGGTGACCTTATGATGTGTATCCCATATCGCTGCCTATGCCCAGAAATTAATTTTTGTGCCTTTCTATGCCTCTAAACTGAGCCTGAGAGGGGGAAGGAAAAAACTGAGCAAAACTTTTTCAAAGCAGTTTGCAGCTTGTTCAAGGTCACACAGAGATAGCGACTTTTTTTTTTTCCATCTGCAGCAGGGGAGGGAGGAGGCACCCGGCTTGCTGGGTTTTTTTCAGTCAGCTTTTGGCCAGTAGTTCTGTTTCTTTTTCTCCAGAGAGAGACTGAGAGTTGAATTTTTTTTCTTCCCTGGAATTTCGGATTTTCTCCTTTTTCCACTGGACTGCTACAATATTAGAACACATCAGGAGGACTTTCCACCGGGCACAGAGGGCCTGGCCCTGGGCCAAGCCCCAGCTCCGAGGAGACCAAAGGGAGGGCTCTGACATTTTCCCAGGTTTTTTCTCCACAGCGAGAGATTTTATTATTCAGCTTTATTTTCCTTTTCCCGTGTGTTTGTTAAATAAATAGTTTTATCTCCTTCACTTTCCTTCGAGGAAAATTTATTTTTTCCCAAACCTGGTGGGGGAGGGGTGCCTTCCCTCAGAGGATATATTTCTAAATTTGGCCAAACCAGAACACAAAGAAGTATGGAAATTGGAAAGAAAGGCAGGGTTTTTTTTATTTGTACATGTGTGCATGTCTGCACACATTGCAAGTGCCATTTTGCTGGTATGATGTATATGTGTCCCTTGTAAGGTTTTTGGTTTTTTGTTTCTTTTTATATTGTGAACATGTACATGTTTCCTCTTTCAGTACTGTGTTTCATGTTGAGGATTGTGTTCTTATGTTACTGCACTTCTATACAGCAAATATAAAAAAACTTGTAGTGTGTGAAGCTCAGGCACTGTTTGTGCCAGTTTTCCCAAAGTCATTCTTAAAATCTATACAGTTGCCACAGATGTTTTCATGGGTATCTTTGCTGAAAATCACTTTCAGATCCCATTTTTTTCTGATAACTAGACTTTCAAATTTTGCACTGGGGCAAAATTTTGTCAAAGGGCAGAGGGACAGTTTTTGTCTCCAGAACAAAAAATTTTCCCTATTACTTTAAAAGAAGGAGTGACAGTGCCTGTTTATTATTGTATTACTCCTTGACCCTCTCTTACCATAAGGTAAAGAAAACTCCAACCTTCAGATGGTGTCTAAGAATAGTCACTTGTAGAAATTTTTTTCAGGAGTTGAAACAATTAGTTTTTGCCTTACTTATCTGTTTGTTCTTTCAGGGCATTCTACCTGGACAAGTCAAACTTGCCTCCAAATTCAACATCTAAAGCAGCTTATATAGATAAGGTAAATAAAAATGTTAAGTGCCTAATTAAATTCTGCGTGTTACACACTGTGTTACTGAGGCTTTCTTTATTCTATCAAAAATTGAATTATTTAAATCCAGGGGGTGAGGGGCAGGAAAAGGAGAAGCTCTCTTGCAGCATTTTGTCCTGCCTGTGTTTTTGGGGTAGGTGGTGCCATGTGGTTCTGTATTAAAAGGTGTGGCAGGAGGGTATCTGTGTTTGAGAAGAGGAATCATTACTTTCCTTTTTCAGTGTACTTTCAGAGCAATGCAACTGCTCTAGGAGCATGTGGGGTAGGATGGGGGAGGACAGGTGCAGGCAGAAATTCTTTGTTCTGAAAGCTGGAAGCGCTTTTCCAAATTAAATACTCCTTCAGCATCCTGCTCAGAAGGCTTTCTTCTGAATCTTCTCATTTAGCCTTTCTTCAAATGCTTTCATCTGTCTTTAAACCTCTGTGGCTGAAAGATCCCAGGGGCTATGAAAATTCATTTAATGCTCTCTTCTCCTGTTGGAGAGTTAATTCCTATATTGCAGCCTAGTAGGGGGAATAAAGAAGTTCCTGGGGTCTTGCCTACAAAAGTGATTGAGCTACTGTGGCTTGAGAAATAACTGCTCATCAGCTGAGCCCAATGACAGACTAAAATTTTACATCAGTATCATCCAGCACTGGTGTTAACAGACTGATTAGTTCCTGTTTCTTGGATCCATGCAGGACTGCACAGGAAGGAAGAAGGACGTTTGCCACTCCTTCCCTAGGGTGTCAGCAACCTGCCTAGCAGTCACAGGTGCAGCAGGGGATGTTTAGCTGTGAGGGAAGTGCTTGTTATCCCTAAACCTGTTCCCTATTTATTTAAGCAAAAAGTTCAAGGGCAAGAGAAAAGCATCTTCTAATCCACATCTGACCAAGGGATGCTAGGTTAAGCCAATGCATTTATTTTGCAACTGGAGCAAGCCAAGAGTGAGTGCATCATCCATTTTTGGCTGCACCTTTCACTTTATTGTCCATAGCTCTGCATTAGTAGATGACACCAGCTAAAATCAATTTAGACGGATGCAAGTTAAACCAGTAGGACTTAAACCAAGTTAAATCTGTTTGTACCCCAGTTTAGATATGCTGGTTTTTATAGCTGATTTACTTGATCTCTATGCTTTTCAAGTGAAGTAACTATCACAGGAGCAAGTGAGGCTGCCATTTCTCTAACTAGTTAAAATTGTCTTTAGGGAATTAATCTGTCTTTCAAAAGATTAATTCTTTGAGTAGCATGGGGGTTTGTTGGAATCTTTAAGTGTTTCTGGAATAAAGAGAAGTGGGAATTTGGAGTTATGTGATCTGCAAGTTTGGATTGTGAACACCTCATTTACGCAAAGCACCCTGATATACTGGTTTTCATTGCTAGACCACTTTTGAAGGCTCCTCTTCTGACTCAAGCTTTGCACTTGAAAGCTGCCTTCTTTACTTCATTCATTCTTAGTACAGTAATGCTGGGGTTCTTTTAAGTCTTGCTACAAAGTTAACTGTTCTTGCTTTGCAGTATGGTTTTGTCATATCTGTTAATTTTTATTTTTTGATGTTGTTAGTGAGTATTAGGAACTAGACATTTGATAAATAAAGGACAGTGTTGTCATAACTGTAAGCTGATTTTCTCAGCAAGTCAATTAATGAGTCTTGGTATCTTCCTGTATATGTGTACGGTTGTAGGTTGCCTATTTATGGCTTCCCTTCTTTTCCCAGTCCATTAACGGATACAGCACTCGTGGGTCAATCGAGTCTATTGAAGTGAAAAACACTACTGTAGGCAGGACTGGGAATGGAATCGTCAGTGATGGGAGGAACTGAAAAGCAATGTGGTCATAGGTTGTGTAACAGAAGACTCTGTATTTTGTATTTATGTCATGGAGTTTGGCTTTGGCTTTCTCAGCTAGACCCAGTGTTCTACCTGTATCTGTGATGACCTTCTCTGTTAGAGTATCTCATGTGCTTTCAGGAGCAAATATTTAAATCTCTCTCTCCCTCTTTTGCAGCTGATGAGGCCTCTCAATTGCTTGGATGAACTTTACCGACTCATAGGGTCCTTTATCCGATCCAAGCGCACGGCTGCCTGTGCGTACACCGCATGCAGCGCTTCCGGAGTGGGATTGCTCTCGGTGTCATCTGAACTCTGTAGCAGGCTTGGAGCTTGTCACATCATTATGTGCAACAGCGGAGTTCACCGGTAGGACCATTTTTTTTCCTCCTTTTGTTGCAGTCAGTCATTCCATCATTGCAGGTTGGAGACTGCCGCTCTTTTAGAGATGGAGCTTATACTAAATATCTAATATCTTACACAAAATAGCAAACACACTTAGAAGATTTGTGAAATTCTAGAATTGTATTTGCAGCAACTGACAGAAATGAGCAGTACAATTTTTTTGGTTTGTGCAGTTGTAGTGAGATTGTTCCTCATTCAGGTCAGTCAGTAAAAGGCAGAAATCTTAATTGCTAAAGTAGAAAGAGGAATGTTACCTAGATGAATAATACGTACTATATTGAACTCTTAACACAGGCAAGAAATGCTGAAATTTGTATTTGCTTTGTATGGTACGGGGAGTAATAGTAGAGCTTGTTTCAAGGAAAAAAGATGAAACATAGGACATATGCATTTTTGCAGGTATACTTTATCATAACGAGAGGTTCAGCCTGTAGAGCAGTTGATGTGTTTAATACAATACCAAAATATAGACTGACCTATAGTGAACTGAACTTGATCATCAACCCTAAGAGATTTTAATAGACAAACATATTTATGACAATAGCGCCATCACAGAGCTTTCTAGCACTTAATATATTTGTCACAGGCAGCAATACATTTATGCTCCAACTGGGCAGATTACAGTTTTTTGGTACATTGTATCAAAAAAGCAAAGACTACAATTGGAGAGGGGGAAAAACCCTGACAAACAAAAGAACTAACATAACAAATAATCTGAGCTAAAAATATGCTCTTTTCATAAGAATTCCAAGCTGTAGATCAGGGGTAGCAGTATGTTAAAAATGCTGCTTAGTTTCTGATCTGTGCAAGTCCTTACTTTGGCAGACTTTGTTACCAATACCTTGTGTTAGAATGAACATTACTTTCTCCTCCTTTTAAGTAATATGCTTTCTTCAAAGGAGCTTTGAGGAGAGGAGAAGAAAAAAGGCCATTGCAGTACAAGCTGCAACGCAGATTATCAGGCATGAAAAAAGGAAAAGCTTCATATACAGCCAAAACAATTCAGTTGTGTAGAGACAGTGTATGCCATTTGAGAGTTGGCAACAGACTATTTGTATTACTCTCTGTCAATGATAGAAGTGTGTATAACATACTGTGTACTGTACTTAACTTTAGGGAAAAGTAGGAAAAAGCTTTGTTATGTAACACTAGTCAATATATCAGACGAAGATGGAAATACTGTATAGCATGGGCTGTCATGACACTATTGTTTCAGAAGACCATGAATCTAGACAGCTTTTCTCTTTGTCTTGCTTTCAGTTTCATGTCTTACGTGATCAGAAGAGACTTCGGACATAATTCTGACAGGTTTTTTTTAAGCTGAAAAAGACTGCCTCTGGGTTTCATCACCATTTCATGAATTTGTCAGTACATTTGTGCCAGAAATTCTGATTGTTTAAGACTATAGTCAGAATAACTTTCACAGCCCAAATAAATTACTACCCTCCGGTGTGTGGGTCACAAATTATTCAGAATAATTTGGTGACTGAGTAAGATATGGTTTGCTTAAATCTGAGCATAAGTTTTTCTAAGATAAAAATAAATTAGTCATCAAATTTCTGCTCAAAACTGGGGCTAATTCAAAGGTATAAACTCTTAAATGTCTATTTAAGTGTATTTTAAACACACAAAAAATTAGAAAACCAATATATTGGTTTTAAAGACTATATTATGAGCATGGGAATGGGATTTAAAAGTGTTATGTGTGGGTTTCCTTCTGGATGTTAAAGGATTCATCATCATCTATTTACATAAAGTAAAGGTGCAAGATGCTTTTCTCTAAAGCATGAGTAGTTCTACTTTACAGTGAGTCCATTTGAGTTTTGGTACAAGATACTGCTACTTCATTTGTGCATTAATACTGCCTTTGTGACTACCATCTGTTCAGAGAAAAAAACATCAACTCTTGGCATTATCAGAGATATTCCAAGATAGGCCCTCCAGGAAAAGGAATGGACTAGTTAAAAATTTTTATAGGTACTCAGGGGTTTGTACCTGGAAGTTCAGAAGAAAACTCATGTATTTAGAGACTAGAAGGGAATAATTTGCTCTTCTAAGGGAAAATAAGTCCCTTTAAGTGGTAAAAGCTGAGAAAGTTTTGTAATAACAGTTTCCTGAAATTACTGTTGCACATGCAAACTGGATGGATGAAGAAGCTTTTCCTTGGCATTTGGAGTCATATAAAGTCACTTCATGTACTGTTTTCTCTTTCTGGTCTCCCTAGGCCAAATCTCTACAGTCCAGTACTACGTGGGCTTTGCTTTGTGGCATTCTGAAATTGCCTTTGCCCAGACAGAAAGCTTGCTTTGTTTCCAGCTAGTAGGTTTGCTCAATGATTTTTGTGCCCAGGATTTCTAGTGGTAAATTCTGCAGTGTTTTTGTGAACCTACTCCCCTTGTTGCTCTCAAGAGTGAAACAGTCTTGCAGCAACATGAAATCCTGTGAGGAGGACAGAAGAGGAAAGAATAAGATGCTGGATATGATCAAGTCCCATAGACCCAGAAGATTTTGCTTTATGCCTGCAATCTTGAAGGCTAAATTTTTCTGTTTGTTGGAGTAGTATTTAATCAGGGCAGATCATTTTGCAAAATAGTGCTTCTTAGCTTGTAAGGTAGTTCTTTAGAGTTCAAGCTACCAATTTTCAGTTAGAGGGGATATTTATCTCTGGTTGTATTCAGCAGTGTATCTGGCTTTCTGTGTTCTTAGAAGCAAAACACTGTGAAGTCCGTGATTGCAATCAGTTGCAGAACTTCACATTTTGTAGGCCAAAATCAGTGGCTCATGACTGGTTTTTAAAACTAGGCCATGGATAATAAATGAGTTGAAAACTGGTATTATCTACAGATGTTACTAGATAAAGATGTGAATTGTTCTTGCATATTAAATTTTGAAAATCTACTCATTTGTCAGTCTTTACAGCTTAAAAATGAAGCTCAACTTGGAGCAAGAGTCCCCCATACTTTCTTTTTAAAAGCCTTCATTTTAGCCCAGTTTCTATGATTGGTCTTTAAGGGAGCAAATGTCTGAGAGTCTGTGGAAGAGTACAGGGTGCTCTATTCATAAATGTCTTTTGTTAATGGAGAGTGGGAGCTGAGCAAGGCATTAATCTGTCAAAAGTTTAAATATATTTAATAGATTTTAAAATATAGATATATACATAAATATATATACACATACATATACACATATATGTATATATATACCTTCCCTCACTCAATTTATCCATCTCTTACTGAACTGACTGGAGAGCCCTTTCTGTGTTCTCTCACTTTTGGTGTCATGGGTTGACAGGGGGCAGGGGGAGGTTCTGCCACCGCTCCTACTCACCAGAAGCAAGTCCCAGATAGCTTGTGAGGGAGGCCCTGGGTGACAGTCCAATGCAGAAGAGGCCAAGAACTAGGAAACAGCAGCTTTGTCTGCTTTGACAGTGATTGCTGATCTCTGGATCAGCAGTGTCTTGGTTTCTGACTTCTCTGTGATCCATATTAAATTGCTTTTTACGCTGCACTAGGCTAAAACAGCTTGACAGAGTTCATACTTTCATCCCTGTATCCAAGATAATGCTGGGGATTTTGAGTTGCTGGTGATTGCTTTGCTTTGATTTTTATTACGACAATATGTTTACCAATTTACATTACAGCCTGCAATCCTATATCTATTTCAGACAGCAGTTCTTTTCAAATACATTTTGAGCACCAGAAAACCAAGGACAGGGTAAAATAAGTCTCTTTAACCTTCACTGTCCTAAGTGATGTGTGAGTGCTACAAACCCCTCTTGGATTATCATAAGCGAACATGCCTTGTTGATCAACAAGAGGAGCAGAGATCCAAATTAGTTCAAGAAATCAATAGTTTGCATTTTTATTTTACCTTTTTTAACATTCGTAATTATATTTCTGCCTGCCAGCCAGCTGTCACCCTGTAAACAACGCTCTGCTTTCTTTACTTTTGTTCATTCTGTTTGAAGTTGAAATCAATCAGTACAAATGCAGGTGATGAAAGGCACTTTTAAATTTTATTGAATCATGATTCTAGTTCCTGCTTGAGGGAGAAGAGCAAGACTGCACTGCACAGACAGGTCCTAGCCTCTGTTTGCCAAAACGAAATTAGGTGCAGTAGCTGCAGAAATCTGTTCAGGGACCATAGGTCTTACAGGCTCAAAGGAATCATTTAAAGCATCCAAATGAAACAAATCCCAAGTTTATTTAAATTTTGCATTTCCTGGAGGAGCAAGAGAAAAATCTTCTATAATCTTGATCAACCCCAGAAAAATCACTGTCTTATTTTCTTTTCTGAATTTTAATTTCCCCTCCAGAAATACTCTCCTTAGTGTTACCATCCTTCAAGCAGTGGGGTTCTGGCTGGCAGACACTTGGCTGAACGATGAGGCAGGTTTTGCCAAGGGTTGATTATGCTGTCTCCTGTAGCTGGCAGTGGTCCTGCAATCCAGCTAAACCTGCTTCATCTTCCACATTGCAAAGCAGAGTAGCACCATAAGCTGTCCATCATGGCCAGCTGCCTTTCTGTGAATCAAATGAAACAAGGTGAAAAATAGGTGTTCTGGATTTGTATTTTTGACATTCTATGATAAGAATCCTTCCTTTTAGATTCAGAAGTTTTCCTGTAAGAATTTAGTTCTGAGCTCAGTGAGTGCATGCTACAAGGAAAATCCTTGGAGTTTTGCAGCTGTATTTAGGCTATCAACTCCACAGTAAGAAAGCTTTCGGAGATCGATGGGACTACTTTCAGGAGACAGGTTAGCACAGACTGAAAAACTAATCCATACCCTTCTCCAGCCATCTGGCCTCAGCTCGGCTTTTAGTCCTGCTACCTTCCCATTTAGTCAAGATGCTCTTCTATTTTTTAAATCTGTTATGTCTATGTTATGTAGTTCTGTTATGTCTGCCTACAATTAGTGTATTTTTATGATACCATACCCACTGAGCCATAAACAAACTTCTTTGTGTAAAATTATTTAGGATAATAGAGTATTACATTCTGCACTGGTTACTACCTAAAAACAGCTAAATAATTTTTAAATATGTGAGAATTTGTCTTAAAACAAATAGTGTCTTAGCACAAATAGTACTATACTGTTTCTACAGTAGTAATTGTTTTAATTTTGATCTATATTTGCCTTTCATGGGCAAGCTGGTACATTTTTGCTTTGTCATCTTTATAATATCTAATACATATACTGGATGGATTATAGTCTTACTGTTCTCATGCATGTTTTAAATTCTGAGACACTGTTTTGTTTAAAATGCAATCTGAAAATGAAGAGAAGTGCATAAAATGCAGTAAGATAAGATGGATAGAAGTCATTACTAGTATGGATTTCAAGGTGTGCTTTTTCTTGACTTGGTCTTCTTTTAACATTATGGATGTTTAGCAGGGCTGCCACACAACACTATTACTGTGCTCTGTAGAACCATCCTTCTACGCTTCAGTTCCTGCACTATTGTCTAATTGGCAGTCCAGGTCTTTGAAACTGGTGTTTTTCTGCAAAGTCTTCCATGTTACAATAAAAGTAAAACAGGACCTCTTGAATAATCGGAAATTAAAAAATTTAACCAGGTCTTTTTAAATTTTGGCATGAAGAGAGGTAAGTGAATAGCTTGAATTATTACAAGACAGGAAGTAAATTGCAATTTCCTACCAGATTTACTTGCCTGTTTACAGAGGAAGAAACCTTTAATGGAAAGACTTGCTGCACAGAATGAGAGAGAATGGCCAAAGCTGGGGTTTCAGATGCCTTTAGATTTTGTTTGTTTTTGCAAGTATAACTGAAAATGAGTAAATAAAAGGCATGGAATACTTCTAATTTTTGGAAATGCTGTTCTTTCATCAAGCAAAGAGTATTTAGTAGTGAAAATGCTTCCTTGCAACATTTCCAGCTGATTAGAGGTGGTAAGATCTTACAGGAAAAATGATTGTGAAAAGATGCTCCCTGCTGTTTTTTAACACTGACAGATGATGTGTAGTGAAAAGAAGTGCCGTTTTTTACTTCTTAATTTTTCTTTGAAAATCTCTCTGTTTTAAAGAGTTAGAATAGTTACATTTATTTCTGGAAATAGATTGGATGACAATAATCGTTCAATCTACAGGAAAAAAATCAACATTACCTCCTTCATGTTTCATACTTCATTATTAAAAATTATTAATATTGAACCAAATACTCCTGATAAAAATATGTTTGTAACCTACAAAGGAATTCATTAACCAAGGTTAAGTCTGATATATGACTAATGGATACTTACCTCCCAAGACTGATTCTCTGTCTTGATAAATTTATGCCATCTACTTCAGCAAGTCAGAAATCTGTTGGTAGTTTGTGTCTTAAGAAAGCTGGTAGAGCTGGGTTTGATTATCCTGTCACAGGATGGTGGATGTATGCCTGATAAAGTGAGTTGGGATACCTTTATTCTGAGGTTCGCACAACTATGTAATCACAATGGTGCCTTTTGTGAACGAAACCCCTGCATGCTGATGCTTAATGGATAAAAGGCAGAAAATCCCTTTAACATGGACTGCACATGCCCATTCTGTTCGGTGATGATGTATGTTCCACAGTTACTTTTGAAGTGTTGTTTTTGATTCAGAGTGGAATAAATACACTTGATGGGCATAATAATGATGGCTTTCTGTATGTTGGACTAGTCTTCAGTGGATGGGTTCTGTCCAACACTGATTTTAAAGTGGTGGCCTTTCCACACTGGCAACATCTCAGCTTCACAAAGATTCATAAAAGGACTAAACCTAACTAGTTAGGTAACCTAGGACTAACCTAGTCCTGAACTCCAACAGAGTTCACTGTAATTGTGAAATACAGGATTGTAGTTTAGTAATGTATGAACTTCATGCTCATTTTCTCTCTAATACTTAATGGCTGGCCAAATTTACCTCTACTGAAAAGAAATTCTGTTCAGCAAAGTTTCAGGGTATGGGCACAGAGAATGCAAGCTTCAGCTTTACTTGCATGAAGACATTCTCACAAGGAGAACAGCTTAGAACTTATGGGAGAATCTTGAAGTAGGCCTGCCTATACTTCGTATGCCTATTTCTTATAGTCCTGAACAACATTTGTCCTCCTTTTTAGTTTTATTGTGTCTATTTTCTTCCTTGGGTTGCCCATCAGAATCAGTGCATATTACCCAACCATCGCTATTAATTATAGACAAATGTCCCGAAAAATGTTTACCCCAAAGTGATTTACTTTAACACTAAGTTTTTAATTGCTGCATGCCTTGACTTAAATAATATTTGGTCTATACACATTAATTTAAATGACAGCAGAAAATAAAAAGAATTCTTACCGTGTAATTGGTCTAAAAGGTGGTCAAACCATACCATCATAGATATGATTAGCTTATGATGTACAGGAAGAAAAGTAATTAAGATAATAATAATGGCATTAAATTACATGTTGAATATAAGCCTTAGATTTTGATTAGACTAAGCATACATACACCCTTTTAGTATTTTTTCCTATTCACGTAGTTGGAACATAATTCATTTTGACATCTCTGATTGTAGTAACTACTAAACCAATTTGTTTCACCTCATCTTTTCTACTCAGGGCATTTTTCTAAGGGATGCTTTGGTGCATTTTTGGATGTAGAATGGCTGAAAGCCTAATTGAAACCTGAGAATGAATTGTATGGTTTAGATTCTTTTTACTCTGGTAACATTGATACACACTTTGCTGCGTGGCACGTCTGTTGGTAGTGAACATAAACTCAAATTGTTTTTCCTTTCAAGTGACATTAGACAAGCTGTTGTGAAATAATCAGTTTCCCAGAAAATTTCAGTCTGTATTCATATTTTACAACTCCATTTTTCAGTACAGATGTGCATCTGTCCAGCTGATTTGCAGCCCTTAAGTGAAAATCACATCCAGTCAGAAACAAATGGACTATTGGTGATAGAAAATTATTACTTTTTCAGTCATATTCAGAATGGTTTGATCCAGAAGTTGTTTGAAAGTTTGTGTTTAATCTTCACGTCAATACTGTCATGACTGATGGGAGACTGGGGATAGCAGGCAGGAGCTGGGAGCAGCTGCAGCCCCTTCTGTTTCTTGGAAACCAAATGGATGAAATGAGGAATTCTCAGCCCAGTTGTCCTGGGAAATCCAAATGTCTCTGCCTTGCTGTTGTAATCTGTCAAGGCAGGGAATTTATCATTCTAACTGACATAAATTCTGAGATGATGAATTTGGGTCTTTTGTTTTTCTCGCATAAAAAAAAGGGGTGAGAGGAAAAGAGAGGGAGTCAGAACAGATTTTGATTTGTTTACACTTTATAATCTATGGACTTGGGCTTTATGCTTCCCATAACAGAATGTTATGAGGGTTTTTCCCCAAATAATTTCCTTGTTTGGCTTGTCTGGGCTGATTGCATCCAAATGACCAGATACTTTCAGAGGTCAGAACTGCTTCCACATTGCTTTGTAAACTTTAATACCATCTGTTTATCAGATCTCAAAATGCGGGAGAAAACTGGATTATTACACACTGCACACATTTGCTAACAGTCCTTGATATTGAACTTTGCTCAGGCCACCAGAAGAATCTTACAAGATGGAGAATAACCAGATTTCATATTGTTTAATAAAATTTTAGAAGTTACATTGGTTTAAATTTGCATTTGCTTGGTCTCTCCATGCTTGGCAGCCCTATTGCTGAGGTACTTCCAGTTATGACTTTTCCATGTTACCATGTGATGTTTTGTGTGTGCATTTTTTTCTTTCACAGCTGGTGTCCAGGGCAGTTTGATATGTGAAAAGGGATATGTACTAATTAAAAAACTATTTGAAGAGCTGGGAGAAAGCACCAGTATGTAGATAAGTGTGAGTCACTTCAGTATAGTCTCATGGAAGGTTAATATGATCAGCTTTATTAGAAGATTCTATCTCACTGGTCTGGTGTTCAGCTAAACTGACACTGTTTGAGTGTTGTTGTTGGGTTTTTTTAATTTAGAAAATAGTAACCTTATTTCATAATCACAGGACAAAAGCCATAATCTATAATTTATATTTAACTCTGCCATTCATCAGACCTTTTATGCCACATGAAAGGTCTGATGAATGGCAGAGTAAAATACAAACTATATAAATTTATACTAAAAAATATATATATATATATATAAATAAATATAAATAGGAGGAACACGAATGCTGGTGATACTAAATTGCACCTCAGTGAAACAGTATATGCAAATGCAATCATGTCTCTGATGCTATTTTAACAATTTTTAACATCTGTTAATGAATAAGGTCTTTTAAAAGAGAACACAGATGTATCTAACAAGCATTACTCTAGGACTACACCTCAAACATAAAATGTTCTATTGAAGAGGTGTTATAATAATTAACATCATCACTGCTGTCATCATAAGTGTCTTTGCTACTAATTTCATAGGATATGTTAAAAATCTTACCCATAGAATCACTATTCTTACTTGCCATGAAGTGAGATCTTTAATTTTAGTGTATGTGTTTCAGAATTGTACTGTAGTTGTTGCCTACCTCCAAAGCAGCCTCTTGAAGTAATCTTTATTACGCTGTTTTGCTCTGTCTCTGCTTTTCCCACTCTGGTTGTCTTTATCTACACACTTGGCAGACTTATTTCTGAATCATGGTTGGTATTGTCCAAATGGAGAGGCCTCATAATATCCATGATCGCCAAGCATTTCATCAGGTTTTGGATAGGGAGCAGCCTGGCAGTCTTTTTCAATCACAAAATTGCACTTAATTCTTCAAGATGACCTTCATTTAGAAGGTTCTTTTGTTAGTTTTGATTCATGTGTGCAGAACCTAATTTTTTGGTCACTCTTAAGGGTTCCAGAAGATGGGATTTATGGGAAACTTGGCTCAGGAATTGCTTGCTTGAGAGCTGTGCGTTGAGCCCATATGACACCTACTGAGAAACTTTTTGCCGTGTTTGTTTGGTTTAGATTATACCCGTCAAAGACATTTCAGATACTTTTGCTTGTCTCCATTGTCAGTAGAACAAAGACTCCTTTGCAGTCTGCTCTTGAAGGTTGCATGTTTAAATTTTGGTGCTGGCAAATATTATGAGTATGTACTTTGTACAGTATTTCACTCTGCAAAGACAAGACAAAAACACATTTAGACTCATGTTTAGAATTTCTAATCTAATATTTAGCTATCTTACACCTTAATCAAACACATAACAGAAAAGATCAATACACTTTTGCCTCAAGTTAATTCTGAGGTCAGTGTATACAAGAAACTGGGGAATGAAAACTATCTCATTACCAAGGAAAATCACTTAGCTTGTAAATTTTTAATGAAAGGCCATTAATAAAGCTACAGATCAAATTTAGTATCTTCTACACTCACTTCTGTGAAACTTTTTGCTGTCCAGAAATTAACTTAAGCAGTATTTAAAATGTGTTGGGGTTTTGGATTTTTTCAGTACGAAAATAAGTAGACACATTTTTCCTCCTACAGATCTTCTGCTCAGCAAGATGAGTGTTTGATTGAAACATATTGTCTGTTCCGCGTGCATATTATAAACTATGCAGAATACTTTGGTCAGGATTTTGCCAAAAGCATGCTCAAAATTATATATTAATACTGTGTCTTAGTTTTATTATTTGAACTTGAAAATTATAGCTTTTGTCAGGTTCTGCTGAGGTTGAAGCCTTTTCTGTACATCCTGTCTTTCTGGTTGAAGAGATTTGATGATTGCAGTACTTTGATTGTGAAGAGAAAATCATCAAGCAGGTTTCTGGTGCAGAATAGAGCCACTCTCACCTCTTGGGTGATAGCAGCCCTCAAACATGTTCTTTCTAAAAAGTACCTGTTTTACTCAGGTTTTTTATTTTTATCCATGAGTTTTCTATGGCTTTGGTCTTGGTTTCATGAGAAGCCAAGCATTTGTTCTTGTCCTCACCATGACAAGGAAAATCAAATGGCATGTCCAAAATGACTTTCCCTACTACTTCTTGCCTGGTGTGCTGGCAGGTTGTCTGTCCTACAACACGATCTTCAGCTCTGAAACTTTTCTGGTTGCTCTGACACAACAGTGACAGCCTTTCTATTAGATGAGCTATCACAATCAGTTTTTGTCCTCAAGTGTTTATTTGAAAATGATTGGCAAAGCGGCACAGGACAGTTCATTTGAAGGAATGCAGTTTTCATCTATTTTCTTTTTTGAAAAGGGTAAATGTCTCTTAATTTTGCACTGCACTGATGTGCCAAGGGAAAAACCAAGCTAAATTAATTGTAAGAGATTGGGATCCTGGTACCAAAGCCTTGGTCAGCTTTAAGAGGGGAGGGTGAGATGTAACATGCAGAAACCACCTAAAAAGGGATTTATTCAATTACAAAAAATTTTTTTCTTGGGTTGTTACTCTCCAAGTTGTGCACTTGCCAAGCCATAGTTTTTAGTGTGGGGTTTGTGTGTTGGTTTTGGGTTTTTTTGGGAGGTTGGGCTTGGTTGTTTGGGGCTTTTTTCTTAACAACAAAACAAGACAAATGCATTTGATTGTAAGTCAGCAGGAACACTTGTTACACTCAAAATCTTAGAAACGTTATACTGTTCAGGCTAATGCCTGCATGGGTGAGGGAGGCATACAGGGCAGGTTTACTATGTAATCTTTTTATTTTATTTATAACTTTTTTTTAAAGATAATTGATTTAAAAGCAGTTATTTTAAGGAGATCTCCTCTAGCAGATAGCTGACCTCTGTCCCCCATTGCAGCTGCACTCTGAGTGTCACCCTGGAGCAGGCGATCACGCTGGCCCGGAGCCATGGGCTGCCCCCTCGCTACATCATGCAAGCGACGGACGTCATGCGCAAACAGGTGAGGTGCTCACTGCGGGGACGAGCTGCACGCTTCCAAACAAGACGTGCAGTCATCAAACAGGAATGACTTGACCAAGCATTTTTTAGCCTCCATCCTGCCTTGGTTTCACCTTACATCAGAATAGCCTGTTGAGTAAGACAATCTTTATTTTAATACATATGATCCACAAAAATAACTTCAGATTATTAACTGTTGTCAATAGAAAGTGACTCATGCTGAATTAAGGGGATGTGTGGAAGGGAAGGAGAGAAAGAAATACTATTGTTTTTAATTTTCCAGGCAAGATTCCTGAGGACAATGTCCTTATGACAAAATAGCGTTTTTCACTCTTTGGTCATAATAGGATATTAGAATTTTGAGGCTAGATTTAGATATTAGGATTTAGAGGCTGTTTTGTTGATAGATTACCACTTCAACATGAACTCTTGGTGCTAAGGTATGCCAAAAATACTAGATTAAAAAGTAATATCAACTGAAAATGGGGGATACACGTTACTGTATTGGCACAACATTTTCTAGAATATCTTGTTATCAGAAAATACTTTCAAAAGGATGTATCTTGGAAGGAATTCAGAGGAGGAACATGAATGGTCCAGTGGTTGTTAGACAAAGCTTACAAACTGAAGATTAAAGAGCTCAGCCTGTTCAGTTGATGAAAGAGAGGTTGAGGGGGGACTTAATCATTCTGCGTGCGTATGGAACATATATCCCAGCCTGTGGTAGCTTTCAACCCCACAACAAAATCATAAGCAAGATACAGGATACACTCAATCTTGAAGTGAAAAAAACCCATAATTAAGTATTGTAACAATTAATCACAGATAAGACAAGGTTCATATTTTCTGCATTTTAGATGACATCTAATTTATTATTTTCATTAATTTTGCTACATATTTTGTGCAACAATCACAGTTATCAGAACGATTAAGCAGCTGTGCTTTATTTCTAACTTGCTATAGAGAAAAATATGCATATGCTAGGTGTGACCTTTAGTCTGTTAAAGCAGTTTTGTGGATAGTCTCAAACCACAGATTCGCATCAGTTGTATGTAAGTGTTGCTGCTGAGCATGGGTACGTCAGAGTATTTAGTTTCATTCCTTTTTATATTGGGCTTTCACTTCTTTTGGTGCATAAATTAAGTTTCTGTGATGAATAAACACCCTTGAGGTTCTTGAATCAGGTCATGTACATCTGCTCAGGAATTACAGCTTTAAGTTGACTTGAAAGCTACTGCTTTATATGGATAAACTTGCATGTATAGGTTGGTATGTCTGCTCCTGAAGTTCTAGACAAAAGACAGATCTGCATATTTTGCAATCAAAAGACATGGTTGTAGGGGTTTGCATAAATCTACTTGTAGGATGCGTTCTGTCAAAGTGTACATTTTCAAAATACAGGTCCAGGCCATTTTAAAAAAATGCTGATTCATTTTTGGATCTTCTGCAGTTTATTTAATGAAAATGAAAGACGAAATGAAAGAACCTCACGTGGTTTTCAGCAGCTGTAGCTGTACTTGCTCAAATACAGATGTGAAAAAAGGCCTTTCGGTTAGGCCACATTCTTTGAAGTAAAACAGCAGGTCATCAATAGCTGTTAAAGATGCCAAAATCTCAATACCACGCACAGACACCGCAGAAAAGTGTGCTAGTCTATCTAGACTTTTTTCACACATTCTTTCTCTTGCAGGAAACCACTATGGCATTTAATGGAGTAATAATCTTTTGTTGTAATTTTAAATTAGTCTTGGAGTTGTGTAGTAGAAATATAACCCTCCATTAAATTCTAAATGCTTTGGAGTAATTTCAACAATACACTATGGCATTTTCTAGAAACCTGTTCGGATTTAATGTTTAAATTATCTGTAGGATTTAACTGTCAGAATCATAATGCAGGCCATAAAACTTGGAAGAAAAAAGAATAAAAAGTCTTCTCGGGGCTTAATGCAGATCATTTAGTTAAGGGCAATACATGTGCCTTTTTCACATCAAACAAACAAACAAACAAATTTGTTATCCCATTTACACACTAAACCTTTTGTGGAATAAAGATATTAGCCACAGGGAGGTGCAAGTCAAAGGACATCTATTCCATCTGTTACTCAGCAGCATTAACTCCTATCAGTATCAGCTTTCCACAAGAGGAAATTATCTCTATTCAAAGCTGATATGTTTTCTAACTTGGTGCATCAGTACTGAATAACTGGCGCACCTGATTGAATGGATGACATCAGGAATATTCTTAATTGAATGAGGTCAAGATCATGTTGAACAAGACTAATAATAGCTCCAACTGTATTGTTGGAACAATGTTCAAAGTAATTGTCCTGTCAGTTATAATAAGAGAACAAGCACCTGGTCTGCGAGAACTGAAGAAGAGAGACCAATTTGTGAGGATGGGTATGACCTTGGGTCTGTGGGATGGCTTTAGTTAAGTGGTTTTGATTTATTTATAAAATAAAAAATTAGTCAAAACATCCCAACTATCTTTTGGTAACTTCTTATCTTGTGTATATACTCCTGCAAGCATCTGCACAGATAAAATACTGTGTAAAGCATCCTGACAGTGTGACTTAGGGATGCAGCAAGGAGTGGAGAGGACAGAGGCCTAGGAAAGGAGCTGCAGGAGGGCAAAGAGGTCTGAGGAAAAAATATGACTAAAAGGCTGATAAATAGAAAAGGCCAGAAGAGAATTTATGTTGTCTTTTAAGTGAGTAATCATGTTTTCCTGCCTTTTTTAAAGTAAAATAACAGCACAATATTTTGAATAATTCTTATAAGTACTGTACTGATTTAGAGCTTTTTGAACAGGTCATAAAGAGAATCTGTGTTTTTTATGTGACTGGGTCTTGCTATCTTTAAATTAATGTGTAGCTTGAAATCAAACCTATAATTTTTAAACGTGGCAATGAGAATACTAATTCATATAGAAGAGTGCAGATTGATGGTGTTTTAGACCTGCCATCATCTTTCACCATTGTTCTGGCAGTACTGGTATGCAGAGGGTAGCAGTCTAGAGTCATGTAGCACAGCTCTCCCTTATGAGACAAACCCATGAGACAAACAGTGATAATTAAGAATAGAATTGAAGAAGTATAAATCAGCAGTATATTGAAAGAGAAATGGTATAATGATGCTCAGTGGTGACAAGCAAGTTGCTAGTAATTCTTGGAGGCTTTTCCTTAAAAGAAATAAGAATGTGGTCGTTTCAAGTAAGGTTTAATTTGTGCCCCAACTAAACAATAAATTACATGATTATATAAAGCTAGACTCCTTTTTAAATCAATGCATTTGATTTATTATGTGAGCAAGATACTAAAATTAGTTTGTCTAGCGAGTGATGCAAGTAAAAATAGGCTTGTTTTGTTCTCAGAGGTAGTCACAGCACTGACGTCCAGGATCAGCCTGTGATTAATTTAGATAGTTTTTGCAAGTATATGTATATTCTGGCTCTCACTGCTGTTAATCGTGTGCCAGTCTCAGAAGTCTGTCATGGTGAGATTTCTTTATTATGATAAAATTTTAGAAAATGGCACCAAGAAAAGGCCACTGGAGGTGCTGAAGGTCTGGACTCAACGTGTCTGAGCGTAACCAACAGCTATCCCTATGTCATTCCTGGCAGACATTTGCTGTATCTGTTCTTAAACCTCCAGTAGTGGGGACTCCTGCGCAGTGCTTCCCATGTGGTCTGTTCCATAATTTTCTAAACCTTTTCATTGGGATGCTTTACTTTGTGCCTCATTTAAGTGGCTTTTTTCTTCTATTTTTTTCCCCTACAATTCTCATTTTCTGTCCAATATACCATAGACTTAGTGACCGGATTTTCTTCCCTATTTAGCAGTAGACTTTTAGCATTTCAATTGTTTCCAGAAATGGGGCATCTGGCATACTATGGCCAACCTGTTCCTGTGTTACCACCCTCATCATAAAATATTTCTTCCTTATATCTATTCTGAATCTACCTTCATTTAGTTTAAAACCATTACCCCTTGTCCTATTGCTACAGCTCCTGCTAAAAAGTCTGTCCCAAACTTGATTATCATTTCCCCGATAAGCCATCACTTGTGTACATGGAAGAAATCAGTTCATCTCATCTGTCATTTTTCTGTTGTGTTTCCTCAACTAATCATTCTCCCTATTCTCCACTGAACTCTTTTCAATTATTTTATTAAAGATGAGAAGTAACTCTGAAGAATTACAAATAATCTTGCAGGAGTTTGTGATTGAGCAATAACATACTAGATGAAAATCAATGTAAATTACTCTTAAGTGAAGGACACTGGGGAAAAAACAAACCCTAAATTCACATTCAAAATAATTGACTGTGAGCTTGCCGTTCCATTTCATGTTCAAGACCTCAGGATACGAGGAGAAAACATCAGCTCAATTTGCAGTAGTTATCAGTAAAGCAGAAGTTACAATGGTTTAGGCAGGGATAGATGCCAAAGTAGAAATCATGCTGTCATGACCCTGAATTTTGAATTATCTGATGTTCTTATCCCTTCCATAAGGATATAGCATAATGGAAAAGATTCAGAGAAGGTCAGAAAAAAACTTAGCAATGGTTGGGAAAGCTTTATAGACAGAACAGACAGAAAGACAAAATAATGTAGGACTGTTAAGCTTCATGAAGGGGGAAACAGACTTCTAAAGAACATGTGTCACAGGTAGGGACTGACCATTGTTCTCACCAGTGAAGGACTAAAGGCATCAAATGAAATTGTCAGATTAAAACAAAATTAAAAGAGCGGAAAGCTGTAGAGGGACTTTTTACATAGGCAAGGGGTAATGGCTTTAAAATGAGAGTGGGCTTAGACTGATTCTTCATTTTAGAATAAATTTTAGACATTAGGTTTAGAAAAAAGCCTTTACTGTGAGAGTGGTAAGGCACTGGAACAGGTTGCCCAGAGAAACTGTAGATGCCCCATCCCTGGAAATATTTGGGGACAGGATTAATGGGGCTTTGAGCAGCCTGGTCTAGTGCAAGGTGTCCTTGCCTATGGTGGGAGGTTGAAACTAGATGATCTCTGAGATTTTAGGAACCCAAACCATTCTCTGATTCTTGATGTAACAAGCCAAGATTGTACCAAAGATGTGGATCTTTGACAAGAAGGTTAGTGATGTGAATTTATTACTGGGTACAAGATGAGATGGGAAAGAAAAGAGAATCACTAAAGTTGATTAAATACATACTTGTTGAAGAAGAGAGGAAGTATTCAATGACTAATGACTGAATTCTGGAGGAGTTTCTGGAGAAAGATGTATGTTTGTCATGGTTGGTAGTTATGTGCCTTTGCAATTTTTGGAGACAATCTTCCTGAGATAGATGCAGCTCTAGTAAAATAACTTTATATTCTGCCTTAAGTTTTATAGGTACTCTAGTTATTTTTTCTATCTTTATCACCATTTTTTTTTCCTTAAAGAAATGTAAAGACTCAGTATTTTTTTGTGGCGCATGTTGATTTACATACAATCTGAGAGCCTAGCTGAGTGTAAACAGCCAGCCTTTTTCATATTTTGTTTGAGCCCATGACAGTGAATTAATACCTTCTCAATTACCTGTGCACCTGATTTCAGTCAAATGAAAGATCTAGTCTTCCTCAGTCTTGAACCAATTATTATACCTCTTTTACATCATGTGCATCTGGCACTGCAGCTCTGTTAGAAATGTAAATTATCTTTAATGCTTCACATCAACCTAAATTACACTGTAAGAATTCTGAGGTTATACAGAATTCTGTTATTTTGTCCTGAATTTAGGTAGCACAGAAGGAGAAACAAATGGAGAGTCAGTGTATTTATTATTGACAGAACAAGTAGTTTCCATCTCCTTTAAAACGATAGAAAACCTAGTAAGTCTAATGGATATTTCTTTATTATGACTATAAAATAAAACTGCACTTTAAAAGCCAGACCTCATAATTCAAAAACTTTACTAAGTTCTTTGGTATGTGTAAGCTGGTATGTTTGCAGAAGAGGGTGTTTTTCACAACAGTTCATGGTATATGAACATTGTGCATGTTTTATCCACTTCCTACTTACTGGATGAGTCAGTGAGACAAAAGTACTTTCATTATTGTTTTTGAAAGGATCAACTGAAGTAGAGAGAGACCAACTTTTCTTTTGACCCTGCTTTAAGCAGGGATGTTAGACTAAACAATCTCAGGAGGTTCTTGCCTATTTGTTTTGGGATTTTTTGTGATTCTGTGATTATAAAGGAAGTTCAGGACCTCCATTTGTCTAATCCTTATTTATTTCCTCAATTTAGGCCATTTTTGTAGTTTTATTAGTATTTTCATGGGAAATTACCTGTAATATTTGTTTGTTCAAAAGTTCATAGGAAATAGGTGACATTTCAGAAACCAGCTTTATCCATGACTTCTATGCGGAATGGTGACAAAAATCAAACAAATTGAAATGAGATGTGTTTGGATTGTTTTAAACCTTAAATGTTAATATTTTAATGAATCTCTTTTATATTAGCAAGATGTATACGTATGCATTTATTTAGTGACAAAGTGGCAAGATTTTTGTTCCTTTATTTCTTTAACTTGTTCCTCACCTTAGAAGACAGTAGTTGTTTTGGGAGATTAAACATATGTGTTAATTAATTATAATCAATAGTTATGTTCATCTACAAAGCTCAGAAAATTTCCTAATTTGTTGTGGGATAAATGAAGCAAAATTGTTGTATTTCTTCCACAGGGTGCGAGAGTACAAAACACTGCCAAGAATTTAGGAGTGAGGGATCGAACACCACAGTCTGTGCCAAGGTAACTTGATTCTTTGTGTCCTAGACCATGATTTTTTCTACTTTGTGCCAAATTCAGTCCCAGCTGCTCAAAAGCTAACAGTAACCATTGACTATATTATGCTCTAGTTGGTAAGATGTGGCTCTTAATGTACATAAAATCAGTTGCATTCGTAGCCATACAATTTTACTTCAAGTGATTAGTTGCAGAAGTCCAGGCTATGTAGCACTTCAAAACATGCCCATTTTTGAAAAATGAAACCTAGTTCATGTTAATTATGAAAACACTGGGGTAAGTACTTAATCACTTGTACTATTTAGTGGGTTTAACTAGATCCATAACCCCATTTTAATGAAATATTGTACCGCAGTATCTCAGCAAAATCATGTTCTAGTTGTGTTTGGGGATGATGTAGTCTTTCTTTGTCTCTTTCTGAAACATGCATTACAATGAAAAATGACTTGTTCTATATTTATCCAGCTTTTTAAGGTTGTGATGGATTTCAGGTACCTGAAATGTTTCTTTAAAAGCACAATACTTATAAATAAAAATAACCAAACAACCATGTTCTTAATATGATCTTAAAATGGTTTTAGTAATCCAGAACTAATTTAAACTGGGTTTTACCAATTTAAACGTAATGTTTTTGTTGACAAATGAGAACACATTGAATGAGCTAGACACATAAGTGAAATACGTAACATATCCACTGTGGTGTTTAAATTTCAGTAAGGAAACATGGAATTAGTAAAACCTGATAGAGATGACCATGTGAATGTGATTAGCTTAGGCAGTCCGGGACCAAAGATCCCTGATCAGCTGTCTTGCCTTGTGGGAGCCCATGGCAATAAAGTAGCATTTTGTTACATTAAAAGCAATTAAAGCATTACTGGGAGAAGAATTTTCATATTTTGAACAGTATGATTTGTGCCTTAAATGAACTCCTTCATGACATAATTCTGGAGACAGCCAAAGAATTCTTGCAACCCAAACTTTTCCCATTCCAACATGACAGCGCATTTATCTAGATTCAGAGCTTTTGTGATAAAGGAAAAATCTAAGTTCTCAAAAATAGAAACTTAGCAATGAGATTTTTTGGCTTTGCATATGTGGAAAAAAGACTGCCTCTTTCCAGATGAAACTCCTACAACGTAGCACTGAAAAGCTGAAGAAGAATTATGAGAACATAGAATAGGCAGATGTACCCAGTATGCTTGCCAGTCAGCATCAATAGCAATATCCCAGAATATCCCAGACCTCAGTGGTCGAGGCATTAGATGCCCAAGTCAGAATAGTAATCAGCAGGATACTTTTGATGTATAGCTAAACAATACTATGGGTTCTCAGTTCTCTACTTTGAAAACAATTTTATATTTGGTTTCATTTAACATCACTTGACAGGGTTCTCTTGTTCTCTGCAGCTGCCACTATCTCTGTGTTTTCTTAGCTGATCTGTTTGTACCAACTCAAATAGTTGCTCCATATATATTGACCCAGAACAGGCTATTTCTGCTCTATAGCATCTTCCTCAACTTTAGATCCTTAGGGGTTTGTGCAGCCTTATTATTATTTTGCTTCAGAATTCCTTTATACCACTTGCTCTGAAGACAATCTTACTGATTACTGCTTTAACCTGAAGAATACACAGACCTTGGTACTTGGGGCTGAGGTTTTCTGCACTTTGCTCCACAGAAATTAGATATTGCTAAAACATCATCAAGTATTAACCCCACTGCAATTGCTTGGATGAGATTTAATGAGATGTAGTTTTATCTGTCTTTCAGCTTCGAATATTACTGCTTTATTATGCCAGCAGAATCAAATAATTTAACCCGTTTATTCTTCTCTGCCTCCTTGTCTGTATAAAGATCAGACCTTCTATTGCCTTATATATGGCTCCTAACAGATGTTTTGGTGTCTGCACAATGTGATCTTAAAAGACTGTGTTTCTGAATCTGCCATATGACTGTGTTGAAGAGCCCAGTGATCTTCAGAACACATTATGGTGGAGATTTCTCTTTGTTATTCCTTCAGTGATACATTTTCCCAGAGAAGTATGTGTAATCTCCAAATGAGATCATGTCTTGCTAGTTCTAATTTCTGTGGTTTCAGAGGAAATACCGTATGCTGGACAGGAATACAGAACAAGGGGTGTGAGGTCAGAATGATTGCCTTTTATTTTCAGTATTTCTATCATTAGGCTAAAGTTTCAAACACCTGTTAATGACCAAGTCCCTGCAGAAGGGGTTAATAGAAGTCCAAAAGCCTTAATAAAAGCAGTGGCTATTTCACTCTGTACTGAGGTAGTCATTTGAACCGAATCTTACTGCTGTTGACTTCATCCATGAAGAAACAGAGGGGAGAGAGTTTAAAATCTGCATACTATTGTCACTTATGTGACACCTGTCTTAGGTGCTTCAAACAGCATCTGTTTTTCAGGGAGCTGTTTTTAGAGTGAGGTTTGACTTGGCCAAGACAAAACAGAATTGGAGGCAATGACATTCACCAAGCAGCTTTTCCAACTGAGAAATCCAGGGCAACAACTGATAATTGGATTAATGAAGGGATCTTCAGTGCAGAAAAATGAAATATTTTCTATATTGAAATGTGTTTGTAAGACTGCTTATATCTATCTATGTGTTTTAATTATTCCACTTTCAATGTAAACAATAATGTTCACAAAGAAGATTTTATTAATTTTACTTTGATAGTATTAAACTGAATTCAGTACCTTTTGTTTTGCAGTGCAGAAAGATGTAGATTTAGTTTGTGTTCCTTAAATTTACTCATCATAGTAATAACCAAGCTCTCAGAATAATTGCTTTGTTTGTCATTGTCAGATTGTACAAGCTGTGCCAGCCACCACCACCTGTTGGAGAAGAATGAGGAGAACTGCTTCAGAAAACAATCCAGTAATGGCCTTTAGGATACTGGGACTGTATGACGAAAATCCTACTGCACTATAGCAATATGTCCCTGCAGCTTTGATAAATAAGAAAAAAAAAAAATCTTTTGCTCAGGACAAAGAAAGAAATATCCTAAATATTACCTACTGGCATTGAAAAATGTCTTCCCAAAAGCATTTCTGAAATCTGTGCACTCCAGCCTTACACTTCCTTGGGAATTTTACACTGGAATCAGATTAATTTGTTGTGTCTTGTTCAGCCACATGATAGGTATAGCCAGCAGCTTGAAAACAAATGTCTTGTTCAGAGGCAATGTCTTCACTTGTACACTATGCAGAATGTGTTCTTGTGGAAGCCTAGATAAACTAGGCTTGATAATTAACATGCACTTCATATGGGGCCCTTTGCATTTGATAAAGCTTTTTTTCCTGTCACCATCATAATTTCTCAGAATTTTGACATTACTGTTTCAAGGATATAATGTAAGTGAGGTTTAAAGATGGAAAACTCATCTCAGAATTGTGTTTAATGGCTGCAGGCAGGTGCTTTGAACAGTGTGTTTGTAATCAGTAAACTCAGACATGTCTGAAGCAGTGCTTGTCACACTGCTTTGGAAGGAGGACCTACCTGGCATTAGGAGTACCTAATGGTGTGGCATAGAAGGTGAAGTTTTGCCGTTTTGCAGCTGCCATTATAACGAAGGAGAAGGATGAGTCTGATCTTCATCCACTGGTCCGCTGAATTTCAGACTCCAGTGGATGTTTTACATTATTCCATCTCCGCATTTCAGAGTTTTCCAGAGCGGTGTATATTCATCTATAGCACTACACTAACAAATCTACATAAGGCAGAGATGAGTCAGTATTGTTAAACTGGAAATGACTGGTTTGAGTTAAAGCATAGTTTGGGGTTTTGATGTTTTATGCTACCATTTTCCACATTTTGTCAGAATTGTTTTGTATAGCATCTCAGTTCTTTGAAATGGTAATTGTTATAGATTTATGTTGAAATTGTACTAACTATTTAGAGAGCCCAGGGAGAATTTATCTGCATTTGGCTGTTCTTTTGGCCAAAGAATTTTCAGAGAAAATGCCCCCAAATGAGGATTTATATATGAACCCATTAAAACAAAAACTGTATTCTGAAATAGTACTACTTGTAGCAGTAGCGATGTATTCCATTAGGGCAAGACACATACTGTTTGAATAAAATTTATTTTTTTGTACAACAGCGGCCTGTAGTTATGCTGTAGCAATCAAACCTCACAACATAATTTTTGCAATGATCTCAGTATTTATGAGTCTATCAATCTACAGTGAAATAAGTGAGAATTCGAAAGGATCTATACTCTTGAAGAGAGTGGGGTTTTGTTTATAGAGGATATTTAGGGAACTTGTTACTTTTCTCCAAAGGAGGAATTAGAGCTCCTACCTTTTTCAGTATTCTAAATGTTTTTACACAGACTTTAACTTTGCTAAGAAAATAAATATTTTTATATATCCACAGATACATATGTCTGTGCATATACGTACATTTCAATACGTGTATATTTATGTTGTCATATCAATTACTGGTCCTACCATAAAAAAAGAATGTTTGCCTTAAACTATGACAAGACATGTGGTAATGAATCCAGTAACAACTTAACCTTTGTGCTTTAAAGTTTACTCTCTTTTGTAGTTACTGGAAGCTATTGAACTATGATATTTTTGATTAAAAAAACCTAATACCCAAAACCAAAATCCAAATCAGAAAAGAAAATTTTACTTTTAAAGACTTTTGTCTAGCATGACCTAATGTTTATACGTAAGAAAGAGTTATGTTTTCTATAATTGCTGTTCTAGTCAGGATCTCATACTTTCAGACGTGTTTCATTCGGAGCAGCAGAATTGGCTACAGTGATTCCTGCTCCGGGCAAAAGCACCAGTATTTTCAGTTTCTGCTTGTTCAGACACCCGAAGTACAGAGAAGCCATAAGCACCTCAAGCCAAGGGCGTGCCGGTGTCAGCCCGGCTCTGAGCTCACATCTTCCTGTGAGGTTTCTCCACATGAGGTTTGATTTACTATGAGGGAAGTCAGCTGTTGGCTGCATGGAGCTGCTGAGCCTGTATACAATAAAATAACATAGAGGAAAAAGTCTGTTGCATGCACATGCATTATTGTAACTAGTCATTGCTTTTTTTATATAGCATGGAAAATGGTAGGAGTGCAAATACTCCAAAATAGTCTCCCTGTATAGTAAGATAATTTCCTGTTTCATTTTGTTGTTGAAAGCATGGGATAATAGACATTGTAAGAGACAAATAGTTATATGCCAGTCACTGGACAAAATTCTTTAGCTATTGTTTTATGAATGTGCATCAGAAATCTTTACCTCTTCTTTTGGTATCTAACTTCTGGTTCTGTATTCCTTTTTGCCCCCTCTTGAGACAGTTTTCAAAAACCTATTCAGCAATATGAGCTTATTGGTGTCCCATACTGCAAAGTAAAGTGTCTATTCAGCCTGGTGTCAAAGGAGCTGAGAAACTTAAGATCTGGTTTTCTGGGTTTACAGATAGAGCATAAAAATAGGATTCCACAGTAACACACAGAATCACAGAATCAATTAGGTTGGAAAAGATCTCTGAGATTGTTGACTCCAACTTATAGATCATCGAGTCCAACCTATTTTCAGAGGAAATTGGGCAAAAATGTCCCACTCACTCTCTTTTAAAAGGGGGGGACTTGATTTCTCAAAATGTTCTTCAAAGCCTGGAACACTGTGTCATTTTCACACTGCTTTTCTTGTCCCTCTGCTTTCAGAGCACACTGCACATTCTAACACATTGACTTCTAATAACACTAGATGGACCTTTAATAAGTCCATTCTTAAAATATAAATTTACATAGGTTCATTATTAAAGCTGTTTATCTTGTTCAGTATATATATAGCATGTATTTATTCCTTATACAAGGTGCACTTGCAGCGTAAAAAAAAATCCATTCTCATCACAGTATGTTTATCCTCTTATAAATTTTTAAACTCACAGGTGACAAGAAGAGATGACCAAGAGTGATGATTTATAAGAATTGTATCACCTATAGCTTCTTAAATCTTTGCTTTGACAGAAACAGGTTATGTAGCCTTTTTTTAACAACAGTGTGTTGTACTGGTTTAGGGAAAGCATTTTGTATGTAATTTTTACTTTTTCACCCAAGACAAGTATAATCTTCTGGGAATAAATTCAAGGATCTAGAGGCATACATTACCAAATACTACCATGATTCAATGCTAGTCTGTGGGTGATATATAGGGGATTTAACAACTGGGAAGGGAGGGTTACAGGCCAAGGAACAGCTGAGTTGCCATGAGTTGCCATAGCATTCATGCTTGGAGAAAACATAGATTTAAGTAGAGCTGAGGATGTTTGGCCTATCTTTGTAACCATTATCTATGAATAATAGGATGTTAAACAGTCCTTAGTCTATTAAATGACCATTAATTCAGTCTAGTTCCCCAAATTAGTTATTTTTTAATACCTATACTCCTTGTAGATTGTAAATGTAAATTAATATAAAAATGTATATAGTTCAGTTTTTCAATGTCAAACTTTGTGTTTAGAGATCCATTTTAAAGTAAATATTCCTGCTGTCAGATGAAGAAACCAACCAATTTCATGTCCACTGAGAGAGTTGGAATCTTTAGTAGCTTTTTGGGTAGATTTCACTGGGTTTTAGCAAATCATCAGGCTTTTGGATTGGTTTGCATCTGTTTATTTTAATGCAGTCAGTAGTGGTCAGAACTGCTCTTCTACTGGTTTAGAGCCAAAAAAATTAAACTTCAGTCAACAATGATTTATGGTAGTCATACTTAATTTCGTTTGTTAGAATCCTTTAATGGAAAAAAATGAACCACTTTTATAGATCTGGTTTTAGCCAGAGAAATTCACTAGCAAACATGTTTTATTAATTCATTGTCAGATGTAGTGTATGTGTGTGTGTATATATATATATATATATATATATATGTATGTATGTATGTATTTAAGACAATTGCCTGAATGTGAGTATACACATCATGGTTAAGCATGATGCTCAAAAAAGGAAAGTGTCTTTCATTTATTTTCATTTAAATGAGAAAATCAGTAAATGCAGTATATATCTACATACTGTTCTGTACTCTTTACTTTACAGCTCCTTCATGGATATGTCTGCCAGCATTTTATGCATATTTTGCACCATTTTTGTTTAACATTATGAAAAGAGCTAATGCATTGACTTATGTATTTTATCTCTGTACTTGTTGATAAATGCAGGTAGTGCTTTTCTAATTGTACTCCAATAGTACTCTGGTAGTGGTAAATTAGATGTGCAGTACATACCTGACTCAGGATATCTGGATTTTTCATCATTAGGTTTTGAAGTATAAAAATATACTGAACTCATATTTTTGTATGCTGACAATTGTGTAGGGATTTTTATATACTGTATATATCAACCAAGTTTTCCTAAAGAAAATTTATTATTATGAATGTTTCCCTTTTCCTGCTAGAAGATGTGGGTTTATGTTTTATTGTTATGTATGTATAAATGAATATACAGCATGCACAGTCATGCAGATGTTAACACCGGTGAGAAATTTCAGATTGTCTAGAGGCTAATTGAGTTTTTCTTAATGTTCTTCTCTAAAAAGAATATCTCCATACTAGAAACCTACTTTAGAAATAACTTCAGTTTGAAAGTCCAATAGTGTGTTCAAAGTAGTTGGGACATTTCTGCAAGTACTTAGATTTGGACTTTTGTGGGAATATCCATGACATCATCTGTGTGTGTATGTGTGTCCTATCTGCAGTACCATATGCCAGATTTAAAAGACTAAGCAGCCTTATTAACTTCTTTACACCCTGTACATAGTGTATGTATTTGGTTATACTTGTGTTACACTTTAAAAATGAACCTAATTTCTGCATTGAGTATTGCACACATTTTTCAAATTAAGAATATATTTTGTAACATCTCATTAAGCACAAGAGACCATTACTGCTTTGAAATATTATGTGTAAGTACAGCCATATACAGAATTTCTCAGTCAGCTTTTGTTTGAAAACGATCAAACTAGCAGTTCTGTAGGTAGTTGAGTTTATTGGAAGTAACCTTTGGAATTAAAGATCCTTGGAACATGGATTTAAATTACTTCTTCCTTTATTTTGTAAAGTGCCTCTGTAGCATACTTTGAATCAATACTATATTGATTATGGGTAAAACTAATACTGTGTACTTTTAGATCTCTGGTTTATTTTTTTAGTTACATAGTAAAGACTGGAATCATAACAATGTATTACAAAATGTCACACAGCAATAAAACCATTCATAATATGGCCACTGCAAACCTCTTTATTTGTAAGCAAGAAATAAGTTGGGAGGGAGGGGGTTGGGGATCTTTAGCCCTTTCAGTGTGCCTGCCTAGGAATTCCACTGCAGGAGAACAGAAATTAAACTTCTAGAAATAAATGTTTACAGTAAGAATCTCTTCTGCAAACCCAGGCCCAACCTAGCCTCATTGCTGGTAATTGAAATATATCTTTATCACCACTGGAAAACTGAGCCCTGCATGAGCAGTAGCCTCTGGCTTTCAGCAGCTGTACTTTGTGAAGGCTGGAAGAGACACACGCATGAAAATAACTTTCTGGCCCCATGGTGCCATCACTATTCCATGAAGCTCTGAAATATCCACCATTTCTGCACTTCTTTGTCTGAAGACTTTTTGCTTACTGCTGTGCACAAGGGTAAGCAGACAAGCATAGTGTGGAGTGTTGTACTCCTTGTACTAAAAAACCACCTATAAATGACTGATCCTTTAGAGGGATCTTTTGGGATGCCAGGGGGTTGAGGAATTGCACTGTTTCTTTTGTAGGACCAAAAGCTGATGAACTACTAGACCTTGCAGAGCATTTGTCTCTATATGAAGTAAGTTCTGATTTCTACAAGGTTGTTGTGATCAACAGACGTTCAAGACTGAAAGGAACTGTGGAGACATGACCAAAAGCAACTACAATTACTTTGTAAAATCCCTTTTGTTTTCCATCTTATGTAATCAAGGAGGAGGATGTAAGTATTTCTGGATAACTAGACTTGAAAGATAGATTTATTTTTTTTCTTCTATCTATGTATTCCTCTCCCTAATTTTGTGAAGGAAGGCAGCATGACATTTTAAAGTATTCAGCAGCAGAAGTGACCACAGTATTTCAAATATGATCTTCTTTTCTACCATTACAAGTGAGGTTTCTTTTTCACTGCTCCTCATTTCTGTGGGGAGCCATGAATACCTCAGAAATGAAGTCCAAAGAATTCTTTTCTTGATCAGTGTACACAATGGAAATAAATAGTGCTTTGAAACAACTGCTGAGAAAGATAATCAATTACACCATGGTAGCACTTGAGTGTCCAGTGATTTTGCATCTTTCATGAGAAAGTGTTGCTATCATCATGATTTGAAAGTCAAAAAGTCTGAAAAGGCACTTGATACACTTCCATGTCAAATGAGCACGGTGTGAGTCCATGATTCAAAAAAGATAGTATATCTTTGCCTCCCATCAAAGTATGTGTCTGCTAAGTTTTGACAGTAAAGACACTTCCTTTTAAATGCTACTCATAGACTGACTTTTACTATGTATTTGATTGCTTTGGAGGTTTTTTTAATAGCTCATTATGTCATGCAGAAACAGGATAGATGAAGCTGATACTTAGCTTATACTAATGAAGTGGAATTGGTAACAGTTACTTCATTCTTGCTTGCAGAACCTTAATTCTCTGAAACTACTTTCCCAGACAGTACTTGATTCCCTACCCCCTCCCTCCCCTCCCCTTCATTATTTCCATATACATTTTGCTCTGTGGAGCTGACGGGGTTCTGAGGACACTAAAATGCCCTAATTGCCCGAAACAGCCTCATCCCCGCACCCACTGGCCATGGATTCAAGGTGGCATTTCAGCTCAGGCCCAGGCAGCTTCTGTCAGCAGCCTCACATCATGGGTGAACCTTGAAACCTGGAGTGTGGGTAGCTTTGGCCCTAGTCCCATCTTCTGTTTGTGATTGGACTTTCTGGCTGGACCCTGAACCAGCTTTGATATTTTGCCCTGACCATCCCTGGACTGTCAGCAGAGTCTTTTGTTCTCCTTGTCCTTTCAGGGGAAAGCCACTGAACTGTGTTCACCCACAAGTCCCAGCTTGTCCTCCTTCAGGGAGTGGACCTGCACTTGCTGCTTCCCAGGAGGAATATCCAGTGCTGGTACAGGTTTGTCCATGTGTAACATACTCCTGGCTTGTGTATTCTTGAAGCAGACCAGTGAGTTAGATTAATGGAGAGGTTGGAGGGGAAGGGGGAAATGCCCACTTCCAGTCACAACATGGAAGAGGCTTCTTCCATTGATTTTAATCTTGGGACTAAGGGTAGCATACAAAAATGTCTACATCCCTAATTTGGCAAAAAAGATGGGAAAATGGATCTCCAGAATGTAATCAAGTTTGGAGAGGGGGAAAAAGACACTGGGCAGTGAGGAGGAGTGTAAGATAAGGCAAGTGCTGAGCAGTGTAAACACAGCAATGGAATGTCCTGAAGATTTGGCTTCAGTTTTTCCAAGTATTTAACACAGTCGATGTGTTATAAACAACTGCATCCTTTATAGAAGACTCAGTATAAATTGTTAGAATTTTAACATGTATCTAGAACTTTTTTTTAAGCTCTAGGTTTTATCTAGTCATTAGTTATTTATAGTTCTTTATCAGGGCAGGAGGGATTTTAACATCTGGAATCAGTGTCTTTCCTTGTGAAGTATAACAGCCTCTAAAACTAGGAAGAAATTGTACTGGATATATTCTGGGAGCATAATCAAATGAAAGGAACACCATTAGGTTTTGATTCTGCTTTCATTTAAATGAATAACCAAATTTTCATTGACTGCAGAGAATGAATCTATAATACTAGCACTATTATGCCAGATCCAGACTAGCTTGAATGGTTGTCAACATGTTTAGTTCACCTAATTAATGAAACTATTCATGTCTCAAGACAGAAAGCTTGACTGGAAATGAGAAGCAGACCACATGTAATCAATGAGGTTTTGTCATCAACCAACCATAGAGTAGATCTAATCAAACCCATACAGGACATGACTGCAAGCAAATGAACATCAGCACTGTATTATCTACAGCCAGTGCATCATCACAAAACTTAATGACAAAGTATCACCCAGATTAAGACGGAAATAATGTCTGATGCTAATCAGTGCCACTCATATTGTGATACATTTCAAAATATGTTGAGTGGCAGCTGAATTCAAAGTCAAGACAAAGTGAAGCTTGATTGAATGCTTAGCAGTATATTAGATGCTGTTCCAAAATAGGAAAATACATAAAGCTTTTATACATTAAGAAGTTGAGTAGGTGTTTGGAATTTTGACAGCACGCCCTGGAAAATTAGTAGTTTGGGAAACAGGGAAATAATTACAATCATGTGCCAATTTTAAAGGACATTTGTGGTCCTGATACAGACAGAACAGACAGTAGGCTTTCATTTCTGGACTAATTCCCATGACTTTGACAAAAGGCATTAATATTTGAAACTGTAGCATAGGACTAAATTACGTTACCTGGGTATTCACCACACAGCAGTCATGAGGAGAAAGAGAATCTCATTTAGTCTTAGGCCTTATCTTTAAAGAAACACAAATCCGCTACCTAATCATAACTCCTATTTTTATATCTAATGTGAGAAATAATCAATGTCTCTCTACTGTGTTCAGTAACAAAACAACATATTAAATGGGATTTTAAGAAATTTTCCTCCTTTTTTTTTCATTTAATAAACTCATTTATTCTGCCAGGTGAGGTGCCTTTTAGAATATTAGCTTAGTAGAAGCTAATATTCCAGTCACACTGATCATATGGGCTTGTTGTGCCTTCAACACCTCTCTTGAAGGCCACAGTATGTTTGGAGCTCCCTGCATGAGAACTTTTCCTAGTGGTGAGCAGTCAGGCAAAGAGAGGACTCTGAAGATGGAGGCATGACTGAAGTGCTTCCTGTTGAGACTGTGGTAAAAATGCACTCCGTGCATATTAGTGTTTTAAGTTCTATGACCTAAATGACCTTATAACAAAAAACTCAGTTCAGTGTAGTGAAAGTAGAATATGAGCCTTCCTGATAGTCTTTCATATATCTGACTGCTAGAAGAACAGGAAACAGATATTCTGTACCAGCTAGAATACAAGTGGGACAACTCCTTATACTGTGTTTTAGAAATGAGAAGGGCAGAAAAAACAGTGGAAATTCCTACCTTCTCCCCAGGAATCTTCAACATTTATATTTGCCTTAGGCCACTTTTTATCAAAATAATGGGGACATACCCCTCATGATAATCAGGATTTCAGAATATTTCAAAGCAGTTCAAAATTTTCTCCAAAGAAGTAGAAAATCTGATATAAAATGGGGAAGTCCTTCTACTGTTCTTCTACTGAGTTCTATTTCCGTGTTTCAAAATGTTAATAATCCCTGTGAACCTTCATTAAAACAGACTCAGTGGGGAGGACAAAGAATAAACCAGCATGGAAAATGGACTCTGCTCATGTTCAAAGGAAAGAAAATCACAGATGCTGAGGGCTTTTCAAATATGCTGAACCACAACCATTTTCTGTTTCATTCAGAGTTGGTCTGAAGCATGTTACAGAGCAGGGCTGTCAGTGCAGTGTGGAAATACAAAGCTCTGCCAGGTTTTTTAAAGTTGTGATACATGAAAGCCAGGTCTGCTTTGAATAAGATGGGGTGAAATGGAAGAAATGTGCTTCCCTTTTACCCTTCTTGTGAAATTTGCTGTTTGCCTCCCATACAGGACTGTTTAACTATGTTTCTATGGGAAATGAGACTTTTTCTCAATCTAGATTTTAAGTCTGTCTGCTGAAAAATAATTTGCTTTCTGCATCCTGCAGTGACAGCTGTGTAGTGTTTCAGCTACTGCAGAGTAGCATGGAGGTGTGGTAGGACAGACCAGAGGAGATGCTGAGGTGGTTCTGCCTTGCATTCTTGTTAGTCCACTGCTGTAGATATGTATATATCCTGTATAGCTACAGCAGGAGAGATAAAGAATTGCTCCTTTTTCTAGAGCACCATCAGGCCACTGGGATGCAGTGATGGGATAACCACGTTCACAGGAGGGCCTGTTGTTTAGTTTGGACTATAAAATTTCAATTGCTAGGCCAGAAACTCTAAGAAGATTTTTATACCCTCATTTGTGTTAGATGTTATAAATGTATGTGCTTGGGATCAAGGCCTGTGTTTCAGATTCCACAAGCAATTCAGATCAGAGTTAGACTGCAATCTATTTGTCTATCAGCCCTAGGTGTACCTGGAGCAGAGCTACAGTCACTCACGATTTTTTTTTCAGTCAGAAGGGAGGCATCTGGAGATGATTTTAGGACAGACTCACAAGCCATTTTGAGCAATATTCACATTATGGTATAGGTACTGAATTTGTAGTTATCTAAAAGTAAAATCAGGAATTGTGTCATATTTTTCAGAGGTGACTCAGGCCTGGGTTATCAGAGTTTATACATATATATATATACATATATATTTAACTGGTGTTAAGATACGAATCAAAACTCTGGACTCGGATTCTGATTTGCAACCTGTCTTTTCCTCATTTAGGTATTGGTGTCAACAAATGCTAAGTGTCCAGATATATCAGGCACTATGAGAACAAAGCTAATACTCCTGTCCATTAGCCCACTCCAATAATTTTACAGTGAACACTGAAGTTCTGATTTATTGCAAGAATAGTCTTAAATCCTTTTTATGAGGCCTTTGTATTTTGTTACGTAATCATAAACACAAACACTTGTTAAAATTTCTGAAGCCTATTCCAAAATATTTCCATGGTAATTAGGCATCAAAATGCTTTTAAAAATCCTACCAGGCTATCTGTACCATTTCTAAAGAAGTAGCTTAAAGAACCTCATCTAGATGACTAAAAAATGTAAGATGAATGAGATAATATTCATGGTTCATTAACTACCTTCAGAATAGAAGTGAAATACCAGTTCTTATAAACAAGCTTGATCTTTTACTTATTGATCTTTCACTTACATTTTTTATGTATGCACATTTTTCATACTCACATGAAATTCCAGTATTTAATATTGTCAAAGCAACAGCCTTTCATTCGTCACTCCATTCACTATGTATTTGTCTAATTTGGCTTGAGTCATTGTTGAGAGACCTTTCCCCTTAGCTGCCAATCCCAGTGTAAGGCAAGTTATATTTAAATGCTTACTGGCAAAATCATCAGTTATTCAGAGATTCTGGTTTATATTCAGAGCTTCCTCTCTCTTTCTTTTAAAAATGTCCTTGAATACATAAAGTCTCAGCTAAACACCTAATGACAGGCTCTCTGACCAGCTCCCACTCACTGTGAACCTTATTATTCATGCTGCATTTGTACTACCACAGCTTTCCAGACTCATCAACTATCCAAAGATTTTTAAAAACTGTGCATAATCTGGAAGATCAGAACTCAAGTCAGTTATTTGCTGAAACATTAGAGCTAGAACAAATCCCCAATTAGTTTTCCTTGAGGATAATGAAATGCACCATAATAATCTGAAAGTATTGCTAGACGGTTGTCATATTTATGTTCTTCAGTCCTTTAAGTACCACATCATTCTTAGATCCACCTGAAAATACCACATATATTCTCCTTATCCTGTTGCAGGGTTGTACCTAAGTTAGGAAAGTAGTATAGTTCATTACTATAAAGGAATTAAGAGGCCTTTTTGGACCAGTTTCTAGTCACTAACATGCACTTAAGTATTTACTTAGGGTAAATCCCTAATCCATGGAATCTGTTCTGCTTCAACATCTGTAAAACATGAATAATACTATTCCTTTAACCTTTAAGGTTTTCTCTTTTTCTAAATAAAAGCATTCAAATGCAGCTTACAAGCATCTCTAGCCAAGTTTTTGATGCTCTTTATGCCAACCAACATTTGAATTAATGATATTTACACTAGTAAACTTCTGTAGTCAACTGCCTGCCTGCTTTGGGGCATGTCCAAGACTATGCAAGTCTCTACCATAATCTAGTGATCTATTTAACCTCTTTAAAAACACGAAGTAGACATTCTCCTGCATATTTCATTAGCAGGAGCTTTGTCAGAATACAAATGTCAGATCAGAGCTCACACACAACCTTGAGATTGAGGTAGTATAGCCAGATCCCTCCAGGGAATCCAGCCCACATGTGTGTGTTGATTTTACTAGAGTAAAGCACTATATACAGTTCCATGAAAATGCAAGAGGAAGATCGCTGGACTTTCTGGAGAATCAATAACTTTTCAAAAGCACCAGCTGAGAGGGGGGATGCAGTAATGAATCACTCAGTTCTTTAGGCAGAGGAACTGGTTCTTTTTCTAGGAACAGCCGAGCCCCAATTATTTCACCACATAACTATAGATTATTCTTATAATAAGGGCTTTAATGAACCAGACCTGCCAAGTCAGGCATTTGTCAATACTCTTCAGGCTACTAGGTTAGTATTTATTGTGAAGCTATCAAAGGAGAAGCTATGCAATTTGCTGAGTCTATAATTCTGCTGGTGATAATTGGCTCTGCTTTGCCCTAAATGTTCTAACAAATGGGTCAGGTGCAAAAAAAGAAAATAATGTTCAGCAATATTTCTGTATTCTGTCTACATAGTGAGTAAGAGAAGTAAAGTTTTACATCATTGTACTAATTATTTAGCATGGTCTTATTCTCTAAGCATACAAAATCTTTATTTTTCTCAAGGACCTCCAAACTACCTAACTTGATAAGGAAGAAGAGAGCAGCTGAGGAGGAGGGGAGGGGAGAGGTAAGTAAGCTGGTAAGATGAGTAAGGTCTTTAGACAGAGGCCATGCTCAAAACTCAGCTCCAATGGCAAAACCTCTTTTGGCTTCTGGTGCCTCTAAATGAGCCTTCACTTGAATGAGAAGATGACAAATGAAACAAGAATGATCAGAATGGCAGTATAAAACATTTCCAAGTTGAGTTCTTACATTTCATGGGGGTTGGAGCCTGAGCAAGTACACAGAGCATTGCATATTCAGGAAAAAATTTATTCTAATAGGGTTTGGATTGCATTTAGGGTGATTTTTTCTTCAACAAATTTGTTCAGACAATAGCTTTGTATTATGACTTGGGCTGTGTAAATTTTATAAACTGTAGTTTTCTAATTCTGCAAACCCAACCAAAACTTAGATAGAAATTTCAGTATGGTCAGATTACAAATGCAAAAGCTAATGACGGAACAAAGAAATGTGAAGAAGAGGACGTTTTGTGTACTAAGTAAAACTTTAATTTGGGGGGGTGGGTCTGCTTTGCTTATGTTTTGTTTTTTTTTCCCCAATAAATTTGTTTAACATCAAATAACTTTATCTGCTGGAAAAAAAATCCAACAACTTTTTATTTTCCACGATAAAGAAGATATTGAGAATCTCCTTATGAGACAAGGATTATTGACTACTGAAACATTTGAGTGACTAACTATCTGGGATTGAAATTACCAAAACTGTACATATGACTGGCATTGTTCATTTGAAGTGCATTCCTATATTTTTAGTGAAGCACTTAAAATATCAAGGGTCACCCCTTCTAGAAAAAAACATAAAGATACTTTTTCGTTATTGCACAGTATTTTCAAAATTCTCAGACATGTCTTCTCCTACAGATTCTACTCCCTGAATGAAGTTTCCTGGCTCAAACTTCAAGCTTAAATGAAAAGAAACACATGAATAAAAATCTACTTCTTACCTTTGTTTTTATTTCAATAGTTGCAAAAGGAAGTAATACTAATGGAAGCAGCTGAGCTGTCACATCTTGTTATCCCTAGAGGAATTTGAAGTCATCTATATTCAAATAAGTGGTATTAGTTTAAGTTTCTTGCTACCTATCTCAGAAAAAAACTCAAGACTGACATCTTAGACACTGTGAACAGGTTGAAAAATCATTGTAACTTGTCATTTGAGCATACTTGCTAAGCATTTCAATAAAGCTGTATGATGGAAACTGCATCAATCATTTCAGTTTTTCAGACTCTATTCAGGAGTGACTCCTTGAGCTTAACACTGGCTAATGAATACCAGAGCTTTGTTCTTTAGAGACAGCTACACACATCTGAATTAGATTGCTGTTACTGCCTCTGGAAAGGAAAGAGCCTCAATAAACTAGGGAGTTTGCTGTCCCAGAGGTTCCAGAGGCATACACGCCATCCTTCTATGGATTTGCCTTTTGTGCAGTGTAAGTGTTAGCAAGGCTATTTCTACTTGGCTGTATTGAAACACTGGAGGAAGGGGTAGTTAGTTTAAAGAGTAGGTGTGCTTGGCTCTGACTCATTAATGTCTCAAGTAACTCCAATTTTATTACACCTTGTTGAAATACTAGTCATGGCACTTATCCAGAATGTCAAGATGTTTGTTTTGGATGGAATTTATAACAGAACTGAATCTGGATTTCAGTATGGTCCATGGCCTCTTACTGGATGCAGAAGTACTTTGCATATCTAAATGGAGCACTCAATCAAAAGCTGCTTAAGCCTTGGGTGAAAAGGAATAAGATTTAGGCCCCTGAATGCTTTTATTTCTGAAAACAGACCATATCAGCTGAGTTCGTGGGTCTCTGCAGGGCTGAGTTTTAAGGAGCCCAGAGTATTTTACCATAAGCTTTCATATTTAGGCCTATAGCAAAAAAGCTTCTTGAGGAAAGGCTTTTTGTAGCATCATGGCTGTGAACATAAAACCAAGCTACAACTATGTCTGCCAGGTTTTTCTGGTAAAATGAGTCACCGTCAATATCACATCTTGTATCTGTGTTCTGATATGCATAAAGTAACAACATTTTGAATGCTCTTACTGTAAAAGCTTTTTTGCAGACAGAAGGTAGCATTTTCTTTGATACTCTAGTATTTTTTTAGATTTGTCACATCGAGAAGAAGGAGGTTTATATTTTGTATTTGAGAAAAAGCTTCATTTTCTAGAAAATACACATAGTAATACAACAGAAAAGTGCTTATGCAGGTTTTTTTATGGGTGATACTCTTTTATGGAGCAATTCCATATACTCCAGAAATCTTACATGACAGCAGCATATGCTCAGGATAAAATTTTGAGGAGTACTGATAAAGAGAATTTCCACTGATTTCATCAGTATCCCTACAGCAGACAGTTCCATCCTGGTGAAAAACTGAACATGAAGATATAAGGCATATAGAGACTTCCAAATTCAATTGGTACAAGAAATAATGTAATTAAACAGTTTAAAATGTAAAGAATTGCAACGGAAGAATAAACTCAAATAATAAAGTTTTTTATCAAGAAATAACAGAAATGCATCCTTTCCTCCAAAATAAGATTTTTCTAGAACAAGCCTCATTAGGTTGTTATTGTGTTGATTTCTGTAAAGGACAGTTCTATAGAGAACAGTGCATTGTGCAAAATATCAGCCCTAACATTTTTCTCCTATATATTGCGAAACTGAGTCCAAAGCCTTTCATGAAGAAAGGTGCCACCTTATACATTTGAAGTCAACAATGGGACAGAATCAAACTAGGATGAAAGTTGTCTCTGTCAAACTTTAAAACAATTAAAATACTTTTGTAATGTGTTTTGCTTTACTTGGGATTTTCTTTTTAAATATTTTAGCATTTTCAAACTTTGCCTGACTTCAGATCATTGCTAAGTGATGGGAGTCAAGGCAAGTCTACAAACTGTAGAAAGTACAGCAGAGGAAGACAGGGCTGGAGCACATGGCAGACAAGGTGAGGCTGAAGGATGGGCACTTAGCCATGTGAGGAGGAGATTGCAGAAAAAAAGCCAGATTATTCTGATAAGTTCAGAGTTGAAGCTAAAATATGGGAACAAGATAAAATATGGGAAATGCAGCATGAGTAGTGTTATGGGAAAAAACATGCATCACCTTAACCCCAGCACATTTTGCCCCATACAGGCTGTAAAAACCTGGAGATTCTCAACACTCAGCTGGAAAACCCTAAGCAATCTGATCTAACTTTGAAGGCAGCATGGCTTTTATGTCCCCTCTGACCTAAATTACTCTGGCTGCTGAATCAATTGCCACTAGATGAAGCCCTCAGCCACCAGCATGTTCCTTCCAGTCACACTGACCCCACACTGGTGTCCAGCTGATCAGTGTAAGCTGTGGCTTGTAGACTCCACAAGCTTCCTGCAGGTGCTGGATGTAGTGAGCCACAGTCTCAAATATGTCTGCCTCTGAAAACTCTTGCTAGGAGCATTGCACCAGGAGTATTCAACAATCCTCTGGATTCCAACTTCATCTTTGTAATGGGAAGCCTGGCTAGAATGGTGTCAGACTGTCCAGTGGTTGGATACCTGGGTTTGAAACACCAGTTCTTGCAGAAAGTTTACTGTCTACAAAGCAGTGGCTCATCCTCTGCAGTGGTGGAGGCTCAGGAAAGCCAGATAGACTTCAAATGGCACAGACTCTTGAGCAGGAGGAGGAAGAGGGGCAGGAGCAGGCAGCAGTTCACTTTACTGCTGCACTTCAGCTGGCAGCTCTGAATACCTCTTGGCTGTGCTGATTATCCGATGCTTTACAGGTGTCACATGAACGGCCTCTGTGCAGGTGTGAAGAGATGCAAGGTAAGGGGTGTGCCAAGCTGCACTGCAGCTGCTTGGCAGAGTGCATGAAGCGAGGGTGCTCAACAAAGATCTGGTCTTGAACTTGACCTCCCCGTAAGTAGTTGGGCTCTTTGCCCTTTTATGCTTAGAGATAATGGAGACACATATTTATGGTTTTTTCCATGCCAAGAATGTGAATACATGCCACCTATCCAATTATTACTATTGACTTCAAATGTGTGGTGAATGTGTCAGCAATTTCATTTAACTGTCAGACGAAAGGCAAAAAAAAAAAAAAGATTAATATCATCATTTCTGGATAAAACTAGATTTTTCATTATTTATTACATGACAAATAAAGTAGAAAGGTGAATGTCATTTTGAAACAAATACCACATTTTCAGGCCTTCCCAAATATCCTTGACACCTACATGGGAGTTGACAGATTTCATTTTCTGTAGTACATGCACTTAGAAAAAGCATAAAAAAGAGCAAAAATAGGAGGAACAGGGCATTCCAGACTATTAACTATAGTCAAGGACCATCAAATAGTTCCCCACCTGAATGATGAATATAGCATGTTTTTTTGACTAAGTCAGAAGATCTTTACTATAAAAAAAGTTTCAATCCAAGAACATACAAAGAAAAAGGCTGTAACAAATCTTCTAAGTTTTAGGTCTCAATAAGAGAGGGAGAACAGAATTCTAAAAAAGAGCTTTGAAACAAGATAAGGTATGCATATAAATAGAAAAAGTATTTGAAAACTTTTTTTCTTTTTCTTTGCTACCAGTAAAAATAGTTAACAGGATTCCTCAAGGGAATCCAGAGATGGAAATCTGGCTAAAACATAGCCTTCTCATGAGGACTGGAAGACTCTGCTTCCTCCTTTTTTGGAAGGGTCTTTGTATTCTATTATTAATTTTTCAATAGGTGACTGAGATAGTGATGATAAAGTATACATGGTTTCATCCAAACAATATAGCAACCAGTGACAACACAATGATTCAATGAAACTTAGCCAAGAATAAGCATTGTTTTCTTAACTGTCTAAATATTCTAAAGAAAAAAGTACTTTAAAAAAAAAAAAAAAGTTGGTTTACTCTACAATTTTCTGTTAAATCTTTTTTTCAACCACAAACCAAGTAACTTCTTTTTTGTTTGCTTGTTTGTTTGGGGTTTTTTTGGTGTGTGTTTTTAGGGTTTTTTTTTGTGCAGCCTTTCACACTGCAAATCTTAAGGAATATATTTCATATGTTACAGATATGGCTGAGTTTGCCTTTGGACCACAGAATGGCTTAAAGGACGTCTCAAAACCCTTTTTAGCCCTAATTTTCAAAGTTTTTATGACATTCTAGCATGAACCTGAGCTTGCCCTGACCCACAGCCTGATGATGAAATACAGTCAATGTTAACATTGTATCATTTGGAGGTTTGCACATCTGCTGGCATCAACAGAAAAGAAAAGCTCATTCTTTACTTTGAATGTTCAAAGTTCTATTTTGGAACTGACAGTATCTGGTCATTTAGAACAAACATAAAGTTACTTCAAAAGCAACCATTACCACAGAAGTGTTATTTTAGACTTGAGTGTAGTTATTTTGTTTCATTTTAGTGTGTCTTAAAGTTATGCAAAATACAAGTTAAGCATGAAGATAGAAACTTTTATCTGCTATATGTAAGAATGGTATTATCGAAATCAATTAAACCATTTCTGTCTGCTCCAAAATGTTCTCTCATCTTAAGCGCTTTGCTACACAACCATGTGTGCATTGCAGGAGTAAAAATTATCTGCCATGGCTTTTGGGAAGATTCTTGCTGTCTTGCCTACCAGGATTTTGCATAAATTGTGTAGTATATAAGGTCTAAATACAAACAAATATAGATTAGGGGGAAAAAAGGTATGGAAGGTTTACCTTGTATGAAAGCTGTAATTGGAAACAAAAGGAACCAGAAAGGTCTTACTCACACTCTCTTGTAAATATTAATAATAGTTGGCCTAGCCTGTGAAATATGGAGACTTCTCAAATTAACTGTGCTTTGCTGTTATTTATACTTATAATCAGACATGGAATCTTGGTGTTACTTATAATCAGACATGGAATCTTGTATTTTTTTTTTAATCTTCTTTTTCATTCCTCAGGCATCACAAAGACAGCCATATATATAGACACATATAGACATATTTGTACATATATACACACATGTACATAAATATATGTGTTTATATGTGTGTATGTATATATGCACATATTTAAATACGATCTTTTGTTTTGAATTTGGCTTTTTTTTCTTTTCCATTTGTCCTGTTTGTCTCTGTAGTCTGGCTTCACGTTTCTGGAGATGCAGACCACTCAGCTCCTGATGACTCTGTGCTCATGAAGCTGTAAGTTCTGTAAAGTTTAGCACATATATAAATACTTCCAAGGAACAAGGACTTGGTTGTCTCTAGGTACCTAAATGTAAACATCTGGATATTACTTCTATTTAATTTTCCAGTTTCTAGGACTTCTATTACTACAAGGCTAACCTAATTGCCTATGTGATCCTACTGGCCCTGGCTCCCTTATTAGATATTGGAAATACTATGCATTACATGTAATTTGATTGCCACTGAATTTTGGCAGGCAATTTCTATCTCTGTGCCTTGTGTGTCTTTATCTAGGAGCTTCTAACCATTCTGAATTATGCAGTGAATCTTTTCCTGACCACGAAAATTTGTTCCATTTGTCATCACTTTCTAATTGCTGAGTTTTCCTTCTCAGTTGTATAAATGTTTAGGATGTTTCATATATTATGTGATGTCAGATGGTTTTTTCCAAAGTATTACTTGTTCTCCAAACACAGAATTTGTTTGGGTTTGCTATATAACAGACCCACCAAAGCAAAATCTAACTGCCACTAAAAGCATTAGTTCTGTTGAAACATGATATATATGTACATTTATATGTCTTTAATAATGCGTTTTCCTTTCATAGTGAGCACTTGCCTTAAAAGATTTTAGAGATTTTTAAATTAACTTATAGGCACATTAGAGGAAATGTATACATGACCAATGAAGTTGAAGGTATAAGTAGTTACAAATTTTGTCCATGTTATCTCTTGAAATAGTTACCCAAATGAGACACTGAAACTTCTTCGTAGGTATTGTGCTAGAAGTTTTAATTCCACTTGACAGGAAAATCTTTTTTTTAAGATTTGTCTTATGATTCACCTTTCCAGTTCTGATCTTTTATCAATAATCTTCATAAAAACTCCATAAGCTAGTCATTGTTTTGCTGTTAGGTGTACACTGTATTCTCTGTCATACTCCTCAAATTCTTACCTTTATTCACCTCAGATAGCATCTTTGTCCACAGGAATCCTTAATATATGTGTGAGTGTAAATTTTTATTATATGTGTGAGTGATAATAATATTACTTAGATAAAACCCTTCTGAGGAAGGAAGCTGAATTTGGTCAGGAGCTGGAATCCACTCTTCACCTCACAAAGACTTTGTGCAGCAATCTAGTACCTTCTAGATGATTTGGCATTAAATCATGGCAGATTATTTCTTAAGATGCAAATCTTCTGAAGTCCCTTTAAGGATTTTGGATGAGCATCCAAACCTGGTGCAGCCTGATCTAAATTAGAGATGATGAGATTACAAAGCAATGAGAACTACAGTTCATTTCTGCCATCATGTAAAAAATACAGAGACTATATACAAAGGAAAGCCATAAGGACTTGCTAATTACATTAAATAATTAAATATTAACATATGCATAATACCATCTCAGTAGCTAAAAGTTGCAAAATGAAATACTTATTTGTAGTAGAAAACTATGACAGTAGATGTTCACTGTGAATCTGAAAGTTCATGCTGACAGCCAGAGGGAAGAAAGAGAAGAGGGAGACATAGGGTAGAGAAATTTTTTTTTTGCAGTGACAGTTACACCCGTGAAAGCCAAACACTTTCTTCCCTCCTGGCTAGCTTCTGCCACACTCTGGGGAATGAGAAGATAAATGCCCTCATGCATAGACAAGAAGAGTTATTGCTAAAGGTGCTGACTGAATACTCTTAGATTTTAGGTCTTCTTTAATTGAAACTTTAAGGGGTTTTGCATATTCCTATTGCAAATAAAAATGTGTGTCTCCATCGCAGAACTGGGTAAGACAAGGCCAATCCAAGCAATCTGTATCTTTCCCAAGTCTACATAGTTGTTGTAGTTTTAGTAGTTGTTTACTCTATATTAACTTATAAAAAGGGATAAAATATTGGGGTGAGTGGAAAGTTCACAACACTCCTTTGTAATGTATTAAGCTGTACCACTCTACAATTTTGTTTCACAAAGATCTTTACTACCCCTCAACACATTGTAACTTATTGGAAGATTTCTACTTTGCACGTTAGAAATTCCTAACTGGAAAAGGTAATGCCTTTTTCCAATGCTGCTAGAAAGTAACACTTTTATACAGAAAAGTCAGGCCTGGCAGTCTTATGGCCTAGTCTAACACAGAACAGGAAAATTGTTCTTTCTAAAATCCTGACTCAAGAAATTTGAAATTTCTGAAAAACTGAAAAGCTCTCCTGTATTATCTAGGAGTGAAGTTCAGGTGAACATATGCAAAGTGCTGATAGAAAAAACAGCACCATAGAAATGTCTTTGTTACAAGTAGCAATTTTTTTTCAGCAGGATCACACTTTTGAAAGGTTTCACAAATGTTTTAAATGTGATTATGCTGTGGCTGTCACTTTGCCAAAGTGTTGGGTAGCATTTTAAGAATCTTTTGGGTGGCACATTAATATCAGACTGCAAATTATAATCACAGTTCATTGTATAGAATGTATATGAAACCTATTTGATTCCTAGTCTGCCACTAGAGAATTTTGTATCTATATGTCCCAATTTTTCATTTTTATTTTGTCCAAATTGACATTACTTTTGTCATTAGGATAGCTCAACCACTGCAATTTATATCTTCCCAAACCCCAGTTCCACTCCACTTATTAAAAGCATACTAGCTCTTCTTGCAGCATGCATTTTGCACACATTTAATATCTGACTTTATTGTAATCACTCATTTCTTAATGTTCCTTCAGCTCGTAATCTTTTTGCTCTGCTTGGCATGCACCTTGGACTATATCCAAAATAGTCTCTGATCTTATTTTCCAGTAGCTCATCTGAGAAAGCACAACTGATCTTATCCCTCAGCTCATTGCTACAATTGTATTCCACATAAGTTTTTTTAGTCATAATTTTTATTTCACTTACTCTACACATTTAATTTAAGTTCTGTAGGACTTATGAACTAATTCCTTTACAGGTTACTTTTATGTCCAAGCAAACTACAAGCACTGCTTCTCCTGCCCTCAGTGATCAGTGCTAATGGCAAATCTGATTTTCTGCAACTGTTGAGCACTAAGAAAAAACGCTTATTTTTTCCATCTCCAAATCAGTTGGGAGATCATTTTGTCCATTGGGAACTTTATCCTCCAGTCTAGGCTGGACACTGAAGGCTGCATGTGTCCTCATACTCTTGACTTTCTTTCTGTGTGGGCACAGGGCAAGGCTAATTTCAAGCCTGTAAAAAGAAAGCGTGCGTTTTAGGGTCCAAGTAGTTTCTTCATCCCATGTTCTCCTGTCAATTCATTTTCAAATGATACTCTGATTCCTTCCTTGCACCCCTGCTGAGCACTGCTGGCAGTATGGCTTTCTTTAATGCTCTGTGGGGCTCTTAACTCTGTTACCACACTCTACCACTTTATCCTTTGCCTCAGAGTCTGAGGGCAGAATTTCACATAAGAACATTATGTCTTAATCCAGTAATTTTGATGTATATAAGCTTCTCTTTCAACAGTCTTGTAATTATATTATGTTCTCATAAAATAAATTACAATTACAGTCAATTTCCTTATTTAGTTACTACACAGACCAATTGCATTATATTTGTCTTTAAACATATTGTATACATTTGCATTTTTGATACGTTGTTTTTCAAGCTTCTTGAACGTGAACTGAAATTAAATTACAGTCTGTTTTGTATTTGTAAGGAAAATGTCTTCTAGTATTTCCATTTCCTTCCTTTTCAATGCACTGCTTTCAGTGAACATTTAAAACTACTTTACAAATACTTCAAGATACATTAAAAATGTTTTAAAAAAAATTCCCAGGTGGCAGTTTCTCTCCTGCTCTCTTTAGATATTATCCTCACAGGAGGTAGAAGTGATTCCAATGTCTTTCAGGAATGGGAACCAGATAATTTTGAAACATTATGTTGTGGTTTTTTTGTTTGTTTGTTTGTTTTGATATATTGAAAGAAAATCTGGAGAAGATGTCCATATGCTATCCAGCTTTTGACTGGAATGTATAAAATGGGGGTTATAGAGGAAAGGGGATATTTGAAACAGCAGTTTATTCAGATAGCAAGAAACATTAACTAGAAGGTTAATATTTCTTATTGCTAATTTACTTTTAAACTAAGAAGAAAATTTTGTTTACATGAGATTTAGTTTCGTCATGAAATGGATTGTAACTTGTTAACTCGTGCTGGTGTATGTAAGATTGGAATCCCTGTTAAAATGCACTGCAGTAGAAAACAACTCATCAATTTGGACCAATCAGTCATAACTCTATAAAGAAAATATATGTCTACATAATGTCATTATGGTCGTGCATAATGAAACAACTGGGCATTCATTTGTAAACTAAAAATAAGTAAACATTTTGTTGTGATGCTAGCAAATAAATGATTTGGAGAAATATCCCAAATATTAATATTCCAATAAATGAGGCAGAATATAAACTTTTCATCGTTGCAGACTAGGGAACAGGTAAAAGAGGACACAAAGAGGGAATAAGTGCAATGACTGAGATTGAAAAGTTGTAGTCAAGAAGGGTGAAGAAAAGGACAGTTGAAGGATTTGAACATCAGTGCAACTTCAATATTAGTGCAGAAGTGAATGGAACTTCATGATGGAGGTGGACACTTAAAATACATTAATTCTTTCTATAGAGCTGCTATTGGACAAATAATTATTTTTCTGACTTAAGGACCTTAAGTAGAAAGGCAGAAATGGTGATTCCCTGAAACTTTACCAGTGGTGGAGACAGAAGACTAAATCCTGAGGAAATATCTCCTAATGTCATTGGAACAAAGTTGTACTGAAGTTCATTAACTTCTTTATAATTGAACTGAGAAATCACATTTGCAGAAAGTGCTAAACAGAACAGAAGTATCTTTAAAGATACTTCTTTAAAGATAGCAGAAGTATCTTTACTACATATGTTTCAGCATAAAGCCGATGAGAAGGACATAACAAAAGCCTAAAGTAACTAAAACTGAGATTCCTATCCTTGGAACCCATGTTAGTGTATGAATTGAGAGTAATTAGGGTAGATCCTGGGATACAGAACTTTTTCAGTGGCAGGAATGCTTCATATATGCAAAAAAAAAAAGGGGGTAGAAGAGATAGTTGGTTATGTAAGAAGTCTTTACTGACTAGACAGAAAACTCAGTGGAAAGTAGGAAAAGAGCGAGAGATGCTGATTTTACTGTAGGAAAATGCATTGTCAGTGAACATCTGGATTGTTTTGTATGATGTGCTTAGGTTCCAAAAATGAGTGAGCTTTGTTTCTTTTTTGCCCCCACATTCAGATAGAATTTGAACAGCATCCTTACTAATAAACAATAAAGAAGTATATAATGCACACATCTACTCTGATAGAAAATGTACTCATCTATTCTGAGTAGCTCTTGATAGCAGTCATAAATTCTAAATAGGAAGTGAACAAGGGGAAAAGAAATACAAAAAACATGAGTAAGATGGGTACCGCATTCCTGAATGGGCTTGTGGATAAATTGTTTAGCAGAATGTTCACCACCACCTCCATCTCTGTAACAGTTCAGATAACTATCTGAATTGATTCTCCAAACCTTTTGAAATGTTCCAAATATCATTTTCTAAAGTTGAGTAATAGCAACTTGTGTACATGATCACAATATGTTGGTGATACTGACTATACTGTTTCTTTCTTACGTTTTCTCTGGTTTGAACAGACTGTTCATTCATGCCTTTTTTTATTTCCCCCCTCAAGTGCAGCATATTGCTACTTAAAAAAAAAGGCTGTGCAAACAAATCTGGCAGAAACATAACTTTAAAAATTCCTTTCGAAGCTTCATGTTTTCTGTTCTTTTTACCCTTTATCTTTACTGTGGACCTGACACTAGATTTAGATGCCTAGTCTCTGTCTTGCAGGTGTGATTCCAAATCTCTTGGAACGTTTTCTTCTCTTCTTAGGTACAAGTAGATAAATGTGTTGTTCACTTGGTCATTTTGACTGAACTGTCATTAACAGCATAGTACAACAAGCTTGATAGGTATCTTTTTCTAATGAACCATCATACCTGGTGTACAAACCTTTCCGCATCCTCCAGCGAATTAATGTGGTAGAATGCATGATTCTAGTACTTTTCTCATGCACTCTGTTTATGGTAGTTCTGTAGATACTCACACAATTACTTCCCTTAGTGGTTTCCCTATCCATTAGTCTTTTTGCTTCTCTCTACGTCTTTTCGGCTTCCATGCCATCATTTAGACATCATCAAAAAGTCATTATGTAAATTCACAGTTGGGAGTATCCCTGTTTCTTTTTTAAAAATCCCTCCTCTACACAATTTGCTGAAAAGCCTTGAAAGCCAGAAAAATTGTGACAAATTTCTTACGCTTATCCTTGATAATGTATTGAAGTTCCTAAACTACAGTTTTGTAAATCATGTACAAATGCTTACCTAATAATTATGAAATAGTTTTTGTTGTAAAGAAAGCCACTATGCTAAATTTCTATAGCATATTATGAAAACCCCACATTAATTCTACATTGGTCAGTCGGCATGAATATTTGAAACAAAACATTCAAGACTGACTTCACAAATCCAACCAGAATAGAACTGTGGTCCAATTCATGTTAACCCTCTAGTAAGAAGATTTAAAGCAGATCTGCCAATGATTACGAAAAAAATCTTGACTCACACTTAAAAAATACAGTTAATAGTTAATTGTAGTATTGCCTATAAGCATTGAATTAGTATCTCTATATGTGATCTATATTTCCATGCTTTATTCTTTCGAGGGAAAGTTGGTACCAACCCACATAGTATTTTTTATACATACAGTCTGGAATTTAAGTTGCCTGATAAGAACATGACTCAAGCTAAAATATTTCTGTGAAATAGACAATACATCCCTCTATTTGCATGAAAAAAGTTTCCAGCAAAATAACTGTCTACAGATTTTCATAAAAAAGCTTAGGCACGTCAGTAATATAGTCTCCAAATGAGTCTTTCAATTTTGCTGCAGATAATCCTTTATTTCAAAAATGTTAGGACAATGAAGCTTATGAAATTTAAATTGCTTAATCAAGTGCTGGAAAATTAATCCTAGATTAAAAATACATTTTAAAATGTTATTAGGGATGTCATGTTACTAATAACAAGCCAACCTTTTCCCTCTATTTTCAGACAGGAGACAAATTCAATTACATTTCTGCTAATTGTCTGATTTATGTTCTTATTGTAATGCATATTATTTCAAACGTTTCAAGTTCATAATTGCTCGTGGGAGACAGTTGTATTGCTAAGATTTCATGTATCAGGTGGAAATACAACTCATTATCAGGGCATCAGCCTGTGAAGACCTGTGCACAAACTGCTTTAGGAAAATCAGTTGAAACTTTCTGAGAGCAGTTAGATGCAAAAATGTTAAACACCAATTACTTTCACAGCAGAAATATCACTCTCTTTCCAATTAAGCAAATCAGCCATGATGAAGTAACCCCATGTCCAGTATTTTCCATGAGAAACAACCCAAGGGGATGGGTCCCAAGCCAAGAATTCTTCCACTTTAGAAAGAATCAGATGTGTGTGTGATGGTTGAAACACTGCCAAGGGCAAGCATTCAATGGCACATTCAGTCCAGTGTCCTTGTCTTCCTCTCCAAGGACTGTAATGGGCATTGGCATTAATATTTCAAGGACTTCCTCTAATTTTACATCCCTCCAAGTATAAGGAGTAGTCACCTAAGGAGACATTATTACTAAATAGTTGCTAAGCTTCCTACTACAGGAAATTAAATGGGATCATTGCTAGCCTCCCTCTTACTAAAAAGCAATACATACATCTTTGCTTGGAGTTTTGTGCAAAGATAAGACTTTAGGTTAGCAAATTTTCCATTTTTAAGCCCTTGTCCCTGGATATTGTCTTCAAATCCAGCTCTATTAAACCTGGAAAAGAAGATACAGTGGCATTGCCAACTCATATATTTTTTACCACTGCTCTTTTTTGTGTTGTTTTTTTTTCTGACTCTACTTCCTGCAATCAAATGGCTACTGCAGAATCTTTGCCTTTGTTATTAAAAAAAAGAGTTACTAGAGATCACAACTTTGTTTCAGGAGAGCAGGCAAGAGAGGAGGGGTGCTCAGAGGCCTTGAAACTGTGAAATTTAAAGGTTTAAAATACATTTCAAGGTATCTCTTGCTGATTTTGGATTAGAACTGCTTTTTTTTGGTTTGTTTTTAAATGTTGGAAGATGACATTACTGGTATGCTCATTTACTATAATCCTGTTCATTCTTAGGTAGGTTCTGGTAATAAAAACCAACCTGCAAAACAGCCTCCTGTACATTTTGGGGATTCCTGATGGGTAAGGAGAATCCTTGACTAGTCTTAACTTGCATTGTTAAGAGCAGAGAAGTCAAAGCTGTGTAAACAAAAGCTAACTCAACCATCTGAAAATCAATTGTCCTAAACTTCAACTATCTAGATTGGCTTGTGCACTGGTTCACTCACTCTTCAGCTGCTTTAGTACCATTACTTGCTTTTAGTAGCCTCCTAAATGAGGGTCTTACGGGCATCTAAGGCTTGACAGCCCTCCTAGGCTAGTTAGCTGCGACTGATCTCTGTTGGCCACACCTCCCTGCCCTTGAAAATGTTATCATCTGGCAAAACACTTTGAATATGTTTATCTTTAGCACCTGAAAAACCTAACTTGGATGTATGCTTTTAGATAAAAAAACAAGGTGAAATGCTTGGTGGTTCAGAGCCTACATAACTTTACCAGTGCAAGTAATTAGGATACAGGAAGCAGTACAAACATTTATAATAATTATGCAGTGACTGTACAAACATATTATAGGTTTAAAGACCCTTAAGTAAACTTGCTGTCTGAATGCAAATGTAATGGCTGCAGCATGAAGCAGCATTGCCAGCTGAGTCAGATACAGCACTTGTTCATGGCCATGCTTGAGGCGTCCCTGCAAAGCAGTTCGCGATGCAGTAACCTATGTTAGAACAGTATGACTCTTTATTCCCCTCTAGCGGCTGGTCTGCGTAGTATTAGTTACTAGGCGAGGGCTAGAACTAGACCAGACTCTCGGGACAGCAGGACATGCCAAAAGGTTTTGGTTCAGTCCCCGCTGCCATTCCCACTACCAGAATGCCAACAGTGCACAGAAAAATGGTCTGTGCTCTGGCAGTGATACTGAAGGAGGGGAAAGGAACAGTTTTTGAAGAGTTGAAGTTTTATGTTCTTAGTCACTACCAAGTAATTAATTTATTAGTTTTATCCCTCAGAAAGGAAGAGGAATGTAACTGTCACTTAGGGTTGCAAGTCTTTTATTTAATTACTTTTGTCCCTGGGTGTCAGTGAAGCTGAATATGAACCTGGCCGAACCACCTCCAGGAGCGTACTAAGAGTTCTGCTTTGCAGCTGGCTTCTGAATAAAGCCTGTCTGCAGTCTTCCATACTGCACATAAGCAGTAAATTCTAAGAGCGTATTTGTCATTGAAATGTATTTAATATATACAGCCAACTCTATTCCCAATGTTCTCGTAAGTACTGCTACTTTTACTAATGTACTATGTTAATGTGTAGCCAAACAGAAAGAAAACAACTATAAAAGTGCTAAAAATGGATATAAGCTGCACTAAAGTCTTGAAAGAGTAACGATTTCTATTAATGGTTGGATTGGTAATATGATATGAGCTAAGTTTTTCAAGTTCAGATGGAAATTTTTTTTTCTGAATAGGATGAGAGTATTCCCAAACAAATGACTGGAAGCAGGAAAGTGAACATGGTGCATGAAAACAAATTACAGAATACATCTGAGAATAAGAGGAGTCAAAGAGGTAGACACTCATCCTCCTTAAGCACAGTGGGGGTTTATGAATCTTGGATTTTCCAGTGATTTGTTCTTGTCCTTATTGAGAGCCTGAGGATAATGCAAGCTTTTAAGTTCCCAAGGGCTCCTGCCCTGCAGAGAATATGAAATTTTTTACCACAGAGGCTAAGTGTTTGTGGTCAAGATCACAATGTATAAAGGACAAAGCATCCAAAACACAGGCTGAATTCTCAATGAAAATGAAGATGCAAAGAAATCCTTGCTCTTTAAAACAAGTTTCAGTCTAGTCCAGATTTTGAAGTTGCATGGCTCTTATCTTGGTGCGAATAGAAAATCATACAAAGGATATTTGAGGTTGCTTAAGCTAAAGCTTGTGGATATATTATCCTTTATTGAGTACATTTAAAAAAACCCCATCAAATAAAATTAAGTGTACTAAATCAGCCCTCCAGTGATGTTATTCTCAGTTCTGTCAGTTAACTTGATATGGGATAAAAGGTAAATTGGATATTTCAGTATAATACAGTAAGATGCTTCCATTTCTTTTGAGAACATGTCATCTGAACAGATCCATTTTTAGGAGAATACTAAATAAAAAGCAAGATGGCAGCTTTCTAGGTCATGAACTGCTAGACCTTCATTATTTTAAACAGCTTGGAGCACTGCAATATTTAGCCAGTGTGTGTGTGCATGTGTGCTTTTTTAGAAAATTTTACAACAGGGGTTTGTAATGTTCCAAGGCTGTGCTTTGGCAATAAAAAATAATGCCTCATTTATAAAGTGCAGGAACTCAGGGATTTTATTCTCCTGCATGTAACTTCAATTCCATTTTTTTTAAAGTACAAGCACACTTTAAGACTGTTGACTAATGGCTCTTAGCTCTTCATGAAGTAGATAATGACTTTGCATAGAATATCAAACTCAACAAAAACATTCACAGTAATGGAAGAAGAATTCTTTGTTATAGAGTTATTACATGAAAGGAAACATTGACAAAACTGAAAGCTTTGTAAGGAAAACATCACCAGGTTTTGATGAATTTTGATGTGCCTGCTAGTTTTTCTTTTTTCTGTAATTGTTTTAGAAAGGTTTGTTAAGGAATTTCTGATGATTTTTGATAGCTGAAATACAAAGCACTTAATGGGAGCTAGAAAGCCATTTAAAGGTCTGTAATAAATTCATATATATTGCTGCTATATTTCTCTTCGATCGTAATGTCTCTTTTGTACTCCAGATGCCATCTCAAAAAATGAACTTCCTACAGAGCATATGGATCAAATTTTAGCCAGAAGGGAAAAGATTGTTGACTTGGCACTTAGTATTTGTGACCCATGGAATACCTTTACAGCCAGCCAAGTCATCAGTTTCCCTTTCTGCTAGGCAGTGGCAGCTCTGACTCCTGAAGAACACTTTTGCATATGAAGCCTGGGTAACTTAACTCTGGCAATGATGAATGGGTACTGCAACTGACTGTAACTTCAAAAATTCAGTGCTCAGCACTGGAACTGCAGCTAACTTATTCCTGAAAAATGGATGACAGGACTGAAATGATGTAGAATACTATGGAATTATTTAATGGGTCCCTACTCTAGTGAAGCCCTTGAACTAAGTCAAACCATAAACAACCTATCAAAACATGCACACTGCTCTCTTGAAGAAAAGAGTGAAGGGTGCGAAACCCACCAACATACGATGGTAAGAAGCACAGAGCTCAGATATCGCAGGCACAGACACAAGATAAGAACTGAATTGAGTGTGGTCACAAGCATCTTAAAATTAGCTTTTGTTCTTTTGACTCATCCTCTTTGTTTTTTGGGAACCTTATTGTTTTGTGAGGTGAATATATTTTTAAATTGGGATACTTTTCATTTTTTTATGCCCGTGTGCAAATTCTTTCAGTCATTTCTGTTCTTGCAGTTCACTGCTGAGTGTTATGTAGATGCCCATGCTGTATACTACTCTTGAAAGAAAAATATCCGTGAAATGAAACCAGGACCATAGCAAAGAACAATACAGAGACCATCTTTTATTACTTAGGTTGTTAAGTAATTTAGTGTTCATTTGCTCATACAAAAAGGGTGCTGAAAGTAATAAAAATTCAGCCATGCCTAAACCAGTAATTTTAATCCAAGAGATTTTTTCCTTTGGTATTAAGATGAAAGTTAACTTTAACAGACTGTATTAATACTGGCTTAAAAACTTAGAATATATTAATTAAATTTTGAAAATGTTTTTCTCCTAACAACTAAGAGGACAGTAGGGACATGTCCAGTTTTCTGTGCTTATTTGCAAATCATATGTATTTATTGACTGCTATTTTGGTGTGGCTTGTTTTAGATCTAGCAACAGTTTTTGTGCTTTCCTGGAAAAAAAGAGAAAAGAGTGCTATCAGTGAAGTTCCTTTCCTATTATACCATGCCACTCAGCCTATGCTCTCTGCGGGAGATACCTGAATTCCCATATTTTAGCACTCAGAAGGCTTTACTGTCAGGGAACTGCTGAAGACCTTCAACCAGGAAACTGTAGCAAAATCTCTTGGTAAGGAACTGTCTGTGTTCATGTCTCCCTAAAGTGCCTAATCCATATCAAAGATAACCTGTCACTTAAGTCTCATGGGAGCTGTGGGGGTTACAAGACATGTCTGTTCAGAAAGCTCATTCTGCATTTGGCCTTGGAAACTTTCCCAGCCACAGCAGGACTGCTACTGTGTCTCCCAAGCCAACAGTAAAACCTAGATTATATGTCTGGGTGAGAATTAAGACAAGGAAAAATTGTCTAGGGAAAAAGGAAGCAAAAACAACAATGGATACCAAAAAAATCCAGCATCCATGGTAGATTCTCAAAAGTTATCTGGACATAGTGCTGGGCAACGAGTTCTAAGTGAGTCTGCTGTATCAGGGGGCTTGGACCAGTCCCTTCCAACCTCAACCATTCTGCGATTCAGGGGGAGGAAAGAAAAACCAAACAAACCAAAGCACAAAACTCCTCAAAACTCTGAGGTTTTAACAGTGACATCTTGGGATCTAGCTATTTGCACAATATGCAACTGTAGACAGTTATGCTATCTTTAAAACCTCCTTTAATAAGTTCTCTTTTGTATTCGTATTGCTGATAGTCTTGTTTCTTTTCTTCAGTCCTCCTCCTGGTTTACATGGAGCAGTGGCAGTTTGCAGGTCCTAATGTAGTCAGGTCCCAGCAGGTCTGGAAGTGCTGCTAACTTTGAGAAGTCAGGCTGTGTAGGGCTACAGAAACATATGTTCTCATTTTTGCATCATGGGAGGGGGCATCATTTTACAAAGTGGGAAACTTTTATTTATTGGAGCAGTATGGGTTCTGGTGAGATTTACGAAATTTTACAAACATCCTCATCTGATGGGAATCATTAGAGCAACTGTAGAGAACCTGCATCACTGGCAATTACCCTTATGATTGTATGATCCTCATTAGGCTGATTAGCTCAGTACCTTATTATTTAAGTGGCACCAGACAGTACTTTGCTGAAGAAGATACGTTAAAATGCTGAGCTGATATGAATTTTAGAAGAGTACCAACACACTAAGAATCCAAATAAAAAAATGTGCCATTTTTAAGTGACTACTATGGAAACAAACACTGCCTCAGCAAGACTGGGATGAGCTCATTCCAGCAAAACCATTAAAGAATTCTAGAGGCTATTTCTTACACTACAGGGTGCACTGCAAGCTCTTTATAATACACTTACACCTGACCTCCTTCTAGGTAGAAGCTTGAGGTTTAGGTCAGTAAGGAGGACTTTTGAAGTCAAACAGTGAGTGGCTATGGGAGTGGAACTCTGGATCTTTTGACTCCTGACAAAATTCATCCTTTTCTTTAGTGGTTTCTGCATCAGGAGATGCTCGTACTCTTGCATTTGCAGAACACTGCTTGATTGGGAACAGCCAGCCTGATTCACCAGATGTGCTGAATGTTCCCAATAGTCTTCAAAGCTGTTTTGTGTCTTTAAAAAAATTCTTATTAAAAGAAAAAAATTATTTTTTTAACCAAACAGGTTAATGTTAGTACAGCAGAATCAGTTATTGCAGAAGTGTCAAACCCCAAGAAGCATGTTTGGGTTTGTTCTTCTCTAAACAGAGAGAGAAAGAAAAAAAAAAAGAAGCTGGTTATGATCCTGCTTCCAGAAATGGTGAGATACTAATTACTTGAAGACAGAATAAATACTGATTCTTTAATGTACTCATTAACTCACTACTCTCTGAAGCCAGCTGAATATTTCTCATTTACTCCATCGCATTTTGGCCGAGCGCCCTTGGCTGCTTGCTGGAACTCAACACAACCTGCGACCAGGATGCACCTGCATAGCTACTCCAATTATTCCATTAAAATGTTCATTGTCGCTAATAGGGAATTTCACTGGCATCATAAGAAACGTAGCATTTTAAGATTTAAAGATAATTTAAACAGAAATTAAGGAAAAGCGCTGGCTCTGGTCCTTACATTCCCCTTCCCTGCTGGCAGCGCGACTCTTTTAACTCCTCCGCGACCCTCCCCCAGCTGAAGTTTTCGCGTGCCGCTCAGGTGCCTCACGCCGGGCGGCCCGCGGCGCTCACCCCCGCCCGGGGGACCGGAGGCAGGCGGGAGGTCCGCAAACGCCGGCGGGGAGGTGGTGTGGGGGGACCGCGGCTCCCCCGGGGGCAAGCCCGTCACCGGGCGGGCAAGGGAGAGGCGTAGGCAGAGCAGCCCCCGCCTCCCGCCCGCTCTCCTCCCCCTTCCCCCGCTCCCGCCTTTTGTGCGCCGAGCCCGGGCGTCAACGGGCGCCGGCGGCCGTGGAGCTGACAGGAGCCCGCGGCTATCGGCCTCGGCAGCGGCGCTGTGGCGAGCACGGCAGCGCCCGTCACCACGGCGCTGCCTGGCACAGAAACACAGACAGAGACGGACTGACAGACACACGCAGCGCGGAGCGGCGCGGGCTCGGGGGCCGCCTTTGCAGCTCCTCTCCTCCCTGCACCATGCTCCGCTCTAGGCAGCGCCCGCCCGCTGCTCCCTGAGGGCAGCCAGCCCCGCGCCCAGCTAAGCGGGCGACTGGCACCCGGCTCTCTCCCCCCCGCCCCCAGTTACCTGAGTTAGCTCCGTCCCGGGGACTTTCGCAGCGCCTCCGCCCTCTCCCGCTGTGGCAGCCCTTGTGCGGCGGGGGAGTGAGCCGCCCGCAGCCGGAGGGACTGCAGCCGCCGCCGGGGGAGACGAGCTCAAGCCCCCGCCCCCGGAGCTCTTCATGGCGTCTCACCAGCAGACAAGGATCCAAGCCTACCTGGAGAAGAATAAGATCGGTCCCCTCTTCGAGGTAAGGTGCGCTCTTGCCACCCGGCTCCTCCGCGGCGGGCAGCGGTGGGGGCGGGGGTGTCCCCACGATGGCCGCGGCCCCCCGCGCAGCCCAGGTGAACGCAGGGGCGAGGATGAGTTTGAGGCGCTGCTTCGGCAGTGCCGGCACCCCTCGCCCTGCCCTGCCGCCCCGTACCACGCGTGTGCCCTTGTGTCCCTCCTCCACGCCCCTCCGAGTGCTGGAGCTCCGCGCAGCCCTCTCTTCCCGGCTATCCCGAGGATATGCCCCGCTTCTTCGCCCCGCCACGGACGTGCCGCCCTCTGCTTCGCACGATCCCGCGCGGGTCGTCAAACAGGTGCCCCTCCGCCCTCCCGCCCGCGGCCCGAGTCCCCGGGGCCGCCCCCGCGGCGCTGCCGCCTCGCCCCGGCGGCCGCGGGACAGCGGCCCGGCCCCGCCGTCCGGCCCCGGGGAGCCGCGGACCGACCGCGCACCCGCCGCGCGCTGCGAGGGGAGGCGGCGCTTCCAAACCCCCCCGTCTCCAGGGCGGCAGCGCTGAGCACCGAGCAGCGGGCACCGGGCGCCGCACGGCTCGCGGCGAGCCCCGAGGCGCTGCCCCTCCGCGACCGGCCAGTGGTGAGGGACAGGTGGATGCCTCCCACCGGGAAACACACCCTCTGGACCGGGTACTCGGAAAGAAGTCTGTCCTGCTAAAAGTCCGTGTCGATGGTGTTTTCTGAAATTTTTATCTGCAGTCACACACCGTGTTTTTGCTTTAGATTTTCCGTTTTCTTACGACGACGCACTTGCAGGGATTTGTAGATGCACAGATGTGCATATTTTACTATTTCAGTACATAAGCTGTGAATACTTTGAAAGGGTACTAGAGCAATCCTGATCATTACCATTTTATCATCCTGTTTCTCATGCAGTTTTAAACATCTAAATGCACATATATTATGCACTGCACTCTGTATTATCACAAGGCACAAGTCTCCCTTTTTCAGTATTTAACTTGTTCTCAATCAAGCTTACTATGTATGAAATCGTTTTAATTCTGTAGTGGTGGATGCCTTGTCTTCAGTGTATCTTTTGGGTAGCATTTGCCACCCCCCATAAGAAAGGTTCAAATTTTGTTCGAAAATCGTTCACGAATGGTCTGTTTTTATATTTTCTGTGTGCTTAGGCTGTGCTGGTTCAGTGCTAGCGGTGTTAGATCTTTTTATTTTGCAATAAATAAAGCCTCATTTGGTGGAACAGTAACTGGGTACTAGGGAACAGCAGGTGATTTTTCTAGTTAAGGAATTCATAAAAATGGAAACATTTGTGTGGTTCAATTCCTGAATAAAATTCTGTTCAGTTGGCAGTGTTGCTAGGTCTATGTATGTAACTGACTCTTGTTTATTTCAATGGGAATTCAGTGCTTTGGGGTTGCTCAAGAGTTAGGCCCTTGACAGCTCTCATTTTCTTCTAAATTTCCTTAACCCACTGGTTTACACATTAAAATTCAAGCAAACTACTGGACATCACTGTTCTGAGTCACTGTGTTTTAACTTAGTTTCTCTGTAGTATAAGATGCTTGTCTCTATTGTTTGGATTCTTGTAGGGCGTTTTAGTTATCAATAGTGGAGAGAAAGATTAGGAAGTTGTATTTGTTTCAGCATTTCATATATCACTACATATTTCACTAATCATTGTAATGTAGGAATTTCATTGCGATAGAAAGAATCTGTGAAAGACTCTTTGCATAACCGTGCAGGCTGTCTACAGGTTCTTAGTGCACTCTTGTATACCAGGAAGACTTTTTGGTGTGAAATCCACTTACACTGAAATACTAGCAACTGGTTTTAAGATCTAGAGGTATAGCATTCCCGCAGCTGTTTACATTACACTGGGAGGAAGAAGATCATAATTCTTATCTCCTCTACTTCCTGATTAGCCATTTAAAATCTACTTGCACATTTAATTTTTTAATTTACTTTTTGTTCTCAACAGTTTATTGAAGATCTGCAACCTGTGCTTGATCTTGCCGTCCTTAGAAAAAGGAAGACATGTATTTGAAGTTGATGGGAATTGATCAGACTATGCATGGGATGAATCTTGTACTCTATGCTAGTATTCCTATAATACGTGCTTTGTGGTGTTTCAAGAATACCATGTGTTCACAGTCAGATATAGTCACTAACATGTCAGTTTTTCATGTGTCTAAAAGTTCTGACACATTGCAAAAGGATACCTGTGCTTCATCTTTCATCCAGGAACAGCTAGCATTTTCTTATACCGCCTCTGGTTTGGATGCTAATTAATCATCACTTGTCATGGATGACAGCCATCTTTTTTTCACTGAGTACTAATTTTCTAATATCAATTCAGAACAGAGTGGACTTGGATTCAGTTTTCTCCAGTGTTATTTGCTGAGCAGGTTGTGACTGTAATTGCTCAATATATACTTCAAGTCAACATTTTAGGGAGTGCATAAAGTAATACTGGGTAACTGAGGCCAGTCACAGGAAAGAAGAACATGGAGAGAGGACCTGCAAGCTTTCTGACATGAAGTCAGGGATAGTGATGCATAAACAGATTGTATTTCATACTTGACTAATGAATAGTCAGTGATCAGGAGGACTTTACACTATAGATTTTAGACAATTACACAGGCACAGAATGCTGATGGATGTAACAGTTGGAGGTGTACTGAAGGTGAAGTACAATTCCCCTGCATTACAGTTAGGAGCAGTATTTGCTGTTGCTAGTTGGTCATTGTGTTCCAGTTGCTTGCAGTTATCCTGGTCGTGTCTCTTTTCTCCGTTCTGTCCTGTATTTGTGGCCTTCTGTTACAGTGGTTAGGGATTTTTGTACTTCATTAACCAGCAGTATCTACTTAAGAACATCTTTGCTAAAGTTTTGTGTGGTTTGACACTTGAATTATCTTCGTAATTTGTGTGAAAGGGAAGCGTTTAAGAGAAGTACTGACACACGAGATGCAGGAAGACCTTAGGCTCTCCCTCGGTTAGAAAGTTGTTTCCTTCTCTATAAAGAAACATGAGTAACCTCCTGGAGAAAGAATTAATGAGCTTAAGCTGACTGAGCAGGCAGTAGTCTTCTACCTACTACCAGTATCTGTTAATGCATAGTAGGAAGCCCTATCCACTCAGCTATGAATGGTTAGTCAGCACAGAGTCACTTGCTCCCAAACGTTTTTACAAGGTAAATTCTTATTTATGGGTTAGAGGTGGGAAGGAAGGTGGGCAGGAATTACTTTGTACATCTGAGACTGTGTCAATTTTGAGACTTAAGACAGGTTGCAAACCAACTTTGATACTTCAGCCTTCTTTTCCCTTTTGAATGTAGGTCCCCAAGTCATGGCTTTTCAAAACCGTTACTTCTCTGCCATTTCATCTTTCAGGTGCCCAGGATTTTTGCAGGTGAGATCCCTGTGAATCTATAAGTCAGCTTCTAAATGCCTCAGGGCATGCAGGTGGTGTTAGTGGTGACAGTAAGGTCTTAAGTTAACCCTTTATATTCTGTCACATTTCATAAGCATCCTTATCCTGTTCTGTGTAGGTTTTGTGTGTTGTGGTTTTCTTTTCTTTTGCTTTTGAAAGCTTAGACATCTTCCTGTAAGAGACTGTTGCTATCTGAGAATACTGTGGTTAGACAACGAGTTTAGATTTGAGGAATGCCCTTTAGAAATGCCTCTTTTCTGGGATTTTCGTGGTAACACATACCATGGCACTACCTGATTTTTTTAGATTCTTTCTTTTTCACATTAACTTGGAATGTAACAAGAAGTCTAAATATGAATTATTTCTGTGATGAAGCTTCACTGTTGGTTTTTTTTTTCCATCTTTCTAAAATGTGAACAGGAGGTATGTGCCTAAAATTGGCTGGGACAGAATATTCAGAATCAGCTCCCACTCATTTCTGTCTGAGTGAAGTATTGACCCACTTTGCATTTCAAGCATCCAATCCAACAAGTGCTTTTTGTGTGCTAATAATCTCAATGAATAATCCTGCTGCCTGTGTCCATACGTCTATTCTTCTGTACGACTGTATCTCTTTAGCATCCAGTTGTGTTTTCATTTGGACAACCTGACAGTTAGTTTCTGTGAATTTGAAAGCTAGATCAGCACTCTTAAGAACAGATTGCAATAAATCTTCAAGAGCTCTGAGATAAATTTAGTGTTTTGGAATTTTTTTATTTCTAGAACTGCAGCTAAAAAGCACCCAGCAGGTACACTGTTGTTATGCAAACCCAAGAACTGTAATTTCTTTGAGTTATAAAAAGCCAAAATAACTCTTCTCAAAATAAACATGCCAAACCCCTGGTTACCTAAGATTTTTTTTCTACAAGTAATGTGGAGTTAGAACTGTAATTTGTATTTCAAACAACATAAAGGCTTCATAATACCACCCTTAGCTTTTTTTTTTTGTTTGTCTGTTTTTGTTTTTGTTTAGTAGACATAGTTACTGAAGCAAATACAATGGGAAACTTTATTTTTTTTTAAAATCTATGATGTTTTTTCTTTCCCTAAATGAAATAACATTATTGGTGTATATTAAGTAGTGATGTCCATTATTTAAATAAAATAACTGTGCTTTTCACTTAAACCATAGGCTATTTGGTGATGAACACTATCTATAGTGCATCTTATGACTGACTTAGTCAAAGTTTGGGGATGAATTTTGGAGTTTGGAATGTCTTTTGAAGCAATGTTTACCCTTGGTTCTTAAATACACAAAGGTAGACACTGTCAACTTGAATGTCTAATTAACCAGAGTACCATTTCTCACAGTATAAAATTTTGTTTTAAGCTGCAACATCTGCAATTTGAACGATAGAGATGTCCTCAAAGAATTGTTTTCTTTTGAGGTTGCTCAGATAATATTTTATTTTATATTGCTATTGTACTTAATGGGTTAGATTCTTAGTGAAACATTTAATTTCAAGCAGCTAGATGGAGCCTTTGAAAAGCCGGGATTTTCAATACTTAGACATCACAAGGATCATTTTAGGCACCAACTGATTACCCAGTGACATCGTTTCAGCCTGGCAGTTCCTGTTGCAGGGGAGCCAGTATTTGCTGTTTTTCAAAGGATGTGTGGAAACCAGCAGTGATCAAGAAAGGCTGCAGTCTTACGCAGTAGGGGGTTGAGAGTCATAGTTGAGTTCTAATTTTTATTTTTGTTGTTACAGTAGGACGTTATTGTAGCCTTAATGTGCACGCAAGTAAAGACCTATTTAAGGGGAATATAAGTCAGAGGGAAAAATGGTGTAGAGATGTCCTTTGCTTTTTGGAGAGTTCATCATATATTCTCATAGTTGCCTTAGATAACTTTATCTTTAAGGGAAAACAATTGAAAGACCCTAATTAAAACTACAGACACACCCTTTTTCATTAACAAACAGTTCCATGAGCAGTGACTTTATCCTTATTACTTGGCTTTTGTGGTGACCAGCAAGATGCAACTGTCAGAAATTTCCTTGTAGTTGAGACACTCATAATTCTACTCTCCTGTGTAATCTGAGATTAAGAAAAAAAATGTTCCTGAGTGAGGAAAATCACATTGTCTTGCTACCTAGTTAATCTCTGAACATTTGAAAGGAGTTGCATTTTTCTGGTGTTTACTCCTCTGGGAATTTGTCTGAAGTTAGTCTAAGACTTTAAAAGCATATTGGAAAAAGACAGTGGAAGAGATCATAGATACAGGTACGCACTTGTGTGGTCACAAACATAGTAATCACATAAACCTTGTTTCCATAATGGCAAAAACTTTAGTTGCTTGAAATGGAAATGTGGGCTCTCTTAATTGCTTTAAAAAAAAAAAAAAAATCCATGGCAAAAGACACAAAAATAAATACAAATCAAAGTAGTAGTTAAATTGGAAGAATTGCATCTAAAATACGGAATGATAAGGTGAAAGTATCATAATAAAATCCTTTTGTTACATGAACTTTTAATGTTTTTAAACTCTCAAAATGACAATTACTTTGTTTCTTGAGAGGGGGAGCAGAAGGCATAACTCTCTTGCATCAAAAAATACCTGGAAAAATGAAATGTAGTTCTCAATTGAGTTGCTCTCACCATCATGTACCAGCAAAGCCTGGCTGCTCAATGGTAAGGCATAAAGCTAACAGGTATGATACTAAATTTTTGTCTGGCAACCCCTCTTATAATTAATCAGTCTGGATCAAAATAAGCCCATTACTACTGGTCTTATTTCTTTGTCTTTTATCACATTATGAAGTATCTTCAAACTTTTGGATTATATTAACAGTGTTAATTATCTGAAGTAATTTCTTCAATTGCTTTGTTTGTTTTGATTAATCCCGTCTTTTGGTACAACAGATCAATGTTAAGTGGCAAATATAAAGTAAAATACTTTGATGGTTTTAACTCAGCCTATAATTTTTTCTAACATGTTCTTTGCTGTTACTGATCTATGCTTTTCCAAGTGGGCTAGATACTATCCACACTCCAGAGTCAGCACAGTTTCAGCCTTCTGTTTGTTTAGGAGTGTCTGGGAGGGAAGCAGCTAGTACCTTAACTAGCATTTCTGCCACATGTGATGTGCTATTTTACTGTTCTGGAGCAAATGGGTTTCATAATTAGCTTCTTTATTGTTGTATTGACTAAAAAGTAACACCTAGACAGACACCTGTTATTAGTGTTCTTTCTTTTAAAAGTGTTACTTAGTAAATGAAAGCTAGAAACATAATATTTGAGTTAGAAACATAATATTTAAGAGCATTTTAACATCAGCTTCTTTTACAATTTGCCTCTAATTTTGAATACCTAATCAATATACTTTTTTTCCCAACGTCTTTTATTCTTTCCATTTGTCTTGATGCAAATGAAGATGTGGGGACTAATGATTTCTCATTTTCAATTGTCTAGTGATTATTTGGGATTTTTGGTACAGTGATTTTAATACATTTTTAAATATCTTGTGATATTTTATTTTTCTGGGAAAGCATATGTACTTTTGTATGAGTGGCGGGGGGGATGGAGATAGTTTTTAACCTCTGGACTATAAGATATGGCTTGAAGCATTTTTATGTTCACCAGCTTTTGGAACAAAGACTACCCAAACACTTTAATGTCTGTAATAACTCAGATAAAAATGAGGTGTTATTTCCTGTATTGGGTATTATCCCCCTTGCACGGATGCACACTTATTCTCCTAAGAAATGTCATACTAGCTGTGAAGGATGACAGAAGGATATGTTCTGTGTTAAGAATTTTCCGTGCCTGAAACCATAAGACATGGTTAAAAACCAGTGAAAGCAAGAACATTTTCAGATACAATTGTTAGGAAACCCTTGGCCTCCTGACTAAGGCAGTGGGCTGTTTCACACATTGCTAAAGGCAATGAAAAGCAGCACACAGCTCGTAGGAGAAACAAGGATTACAGAGTTTAATCCTCAACACAGGTAAAGAGCATGATCACTTGAAATGCACCTCTATGCCATGGCTAAGACAACCCAACTTCTAAATCTGCACTTAGTATGGAGGTTAAGATCCTTTTAAAAGCTTGCAACAGACATGGTTTTGATGGCCTTAACTTTTATGTCAGGTCCCATATGCTGTGCTGCATCAATTCTCCTTTGGCTACTCAGTTTCACTGAATACGTATTTTCAGTTCCATCTATAAATATTCAGATAGAGTCGTTTGGCTGTAGTTATGATGCCCCTCTGGTTTTGCTCTTCTGTTGATTTGAGCAGTTTTTTCCCTTATTGACATAAACTTCAAGTATTATTTTTGCCTTAAACATGGCTTTTCCAGTGAAACGCCTCAGATTTTGGCATATGTATAGTATACGTAGCACTATGAGGAGATGTGTTACAGTTATGAGGAATGCCCATACAAAATGAAGAATGCATGTTCATTACCCTTGATAAGTAGAAGGCTATTTTACATTAGCCACCTCTTACACAATTTCTGTTCATACAGAGAGTGAAAACTGTTATTTGTGTATTTACGTGAAACACCCTTTCTCCTTCTTCATTTTCCAGCTCCCTGCAATATTCAATAAATGAAATAATTCTATTCATAAACCATATTTCTCTATAGTGTCTGGTACAATATACTTACTATATAATAGCTCTTTTGTTGGCTTTTGGAGGAGCTGCTTTCAGGGGCAGGAATCATGAGAGTTTGGGTCTTTCAACTGTGTTGGAGCCTTTTGAATTGAATCTTTCCTCCTCTCATAGTTTATTTTACTCCAGACACTCTGATGGTTTAGTATTCGGGACTATGGGCTGTGAGGCTGATTTAATAGCCAGCTGCTGCAGGTCCTGTTCATCTTCATTTCTGGCTGCACATTCCTGCTGTCCTTGTTCCAGAACTGGTCTTTGTGTCATGTTACAGTTACCCAGTTTGGGAATATGAAATAGAAGAAAATGAAGTCTACAAAGAAGTGAAAATTGTTCAGTAGGCTGAGCTCAGTGTATCACCATGTAGTCTAGTGAGGAATGTGGCATTAACTGGGAGAGAAAATGTAGCTGGCCTGAGGATGAAGGGAGCAACTGCTTTGCTCTAGTAGCAAGCTACTAGGTGGGCATAAGAGATCTGCAAGGCTTGTGTGCTTAAGTTAGCTTCATATGGATCTTGCCTTTTAAAGGTCCAGTTCCCATGTGTTGGGAGAATGTCGTGGAGCCCAGTTGATTCTGTGAAGGAGCAGAAGAGGGAATTGAATAATTCAGGAGGATGGCTGAATGAATTAGGAAGAAACAGACCATATGAATACACTGAGTGTGAAAGTGAGAAAGGATAGGAAATGGGAGGGGGTGGGATGACAAATATTAATGCTACATTGCCAGCATGTTCTTTTCCTTTTCTATTATTTTTTTTTTTTATAATCTTAGTCCGTACAGTCAAATGGTTACCTGGAATCTTTTTTAAAGAAAGGTTCTAGTGCTGGTGTTTGCTAAGAGTATAACCAAAGAATGAGAAAGGGCAAATACAAGAAAATATAACTTATTATGTAAAGAGTATGTATGTTTTGCAGTGTCTTCTAGTACTTGATCTTGGATATATTACTTAGGCATGGATTTGCCAGAGAATTAAAGGTGTCCTTAGCACCACTATTAACACTGGCTGCTGTGCCATGAACTCCTTCATTGAGAAGGAGTTGCACTCCAATTTGACAGGCATTGTGCCCTTGCTGACATTTGTATGAGTGGAGAGGTAAACAGATTGTGAAATATTACTCTGTGAAATAATACTCAGGTATCTATATCAAAGAAAGGAATTCTGAATGATCATAAGTTCCATGTTTCTTTCGGTGCACTAGTGCAGAAAAGCTGCTTTTTATTGTTGATAACAGAATTCATCCTAGAAGCCTAAATAGGTGGAAGCGGTCTCTTCTGAAAACATGAGAGATGGCTCATAGAATTGAAGAGGAAGGGTAGCTTCAGCTGTAGGTGACCTTTGAAGAGAACCTGTGGAAGCAATTATGTATAGTGCAGTTAGGAAGAGAAAAGGTTTATGATGCAGATTCTGTGATAGTTTTGTCGAGATGGAATTGGGGGGTTTTGTGTGAATAAGGATATTGTTTCTTTTGAAGGAGAAGAAAAGAGAGATGGGATAATTTCCATGACTGGGGGTACTGGGATTTCTCGGACTGAAACATGTGAGTGTGCATGTGCATGTTCTATAAAATGCATACAGACACTCTGAAACATTGGGACAGGCCTGAGACTCCCATGTGTGCTGGACAGAGAACCCATATAAATGCGGCAGGTGTTGTGTGTTCCTGTTCAGACACATTGTATTAATTGCACGTGTCCATTGCAGTTGGGCGTGACACGCTCAGTACACCCAATGTGACCTGGGTGTTCATCCTCCTAAGCATTCTGAAGAGTCTCGTCCTTCCTACATAATGAGGGATGAGATAAAGAAGAGATGTCCAGGGAAATGCAAGCTGAGAAGAAAACCGAGGTTTGCAGATGCAGAAATTCTTCTGCTGTGCCATATGAACCACCACCCATAATTGTGCTGAGGAAATACTTTTGCATGATGTAGAAACCCCAGTTAAAAAATTAAAAAAGATGTTTCAGAGCTACTCCTAAGTATGTCATGGTTCTGAATAATGCCATTAGATAGTAATACCTGTAGTCAACTAAAAAGTGTAAAACTGTGAAGCTATTTGGAGACAAAGGCTGGATGAAGACTTAGCAATAAGGAACAATGAAGAGATAAACAAAAAAAGAAGACTAAATTACTAGAGTAACAGATTTAATCTTGATTTCTTATTCCCTGGAGGAGGAATACCTGAAAGAGAAAGACAGCAGAGGAGAAAAAAATCTCAAGAAAATTAATTTTGTTCTCTGTTTCCCTGTGATAATAGAAAAAAGATTAGAAAAATATAGTTGGCCAAAATGAAGAGCCACTTAACATTTACTTAAACACTGAAAAAAAAGTTGACTAGTAAGGAGAGGAAATAAAATACGTAGTAGTTAGGATACTAAAATGATAGTCAGTTATCTGGCTACAGTTCCTACTTTGGCTGATGCTGTCCTGCTGCATTATCATGTATTATTCTGTGTTTGTGTTTCGCCTTCCTTTGTCTTGTTTGTCTGCATAGAGCCTGCAAACCCCTCTGGCTCCTACCGTCTTCACATGGTTTAGGAGTTTTCACAGCAAGGCCCTGAGCTCATTATGGGCCTTCTGCTTTCTCTTCTTTCTTTGTGTTGCTTCAGTGTCTGGTAGTGCTATTAATCCCATTAATTGGTGCCACACAATCAAAAAAAAATTGATTTCTCCCTCCTTCTCCCCTGCTTAGTGTGGCGATTCAGAGGACTGACAAGTCTGAAGGCTGCAGTGTAGTCCATGTGAGCATGCTGTATTCCCACAGGGAGCCCTGCTGCAGCTGGTGAGACCCTGTTTACAAGAGGAAGGCCTTCATTCATAACCAATCAGATTTAGTCTAATATTAAATAAATAGCAATCAAATCATCAGGAAGCTTTAATTGGGCAATTGCTTTCAGGGTTGGGAAGTTACTTTGCAGTCTCAGAAACAAACAAAAACATACACCAGTGACTCACAGACATTGTTTTCTAAATAAAAAAGTGTTAGAATATCAGATTAATAATGCTTTGGCTGTTATTAAAAATAGCTCTACAGCCCCCCAACCCTATAATCTTGTAAAATAACCCAGATTTCAGCTTCTAGAAATAGTGTTTTTTAGTTGCTTAAGCCATTGCAGTCTTGATGGTAGAAGTGTCTGATGAAAAATGATGGGCCTAACTCCAGTTCTAGGTATAATTCAATTATCTGTCCTTATGAATTACTGTTGCTACCCATAGAAAGTCTTCAATTGTTGGTACAGCAGTATCTCTTTAAATATCCATTTAAGGCTCAAGCTTTCTTGTAGAATATAGATCTTTAGACCTTTGTTTGAAAACCTGAGCCAGAGGACAGCTCCTGGATGTTGCAGGTCATGTCCCTGGTAGGCTAGTGAGGACATGGTGACTAAATCCATAGTGATAGTTTATTTGGAGGAGATAGTCAAAGTGCAAATGACAGTTCCAAGAAACATACGAATTCTATGTATGTGTTAAAGTTACCTTCTTTGGACTCAAAAGTGATTTTAGTAAGTTGATCCATATGATATAATTATTAGTACTCATATTTTGGTGTCTTTATAATATTTTTTCTTTCTACTTTTTCTTTCAGGAAGAATGTATTCATTAGCTTGTACTTTTTGGTATGCAGAGACTGATAATTTTTTTTCTTATTTCATAATTATGCTTTGGTTTATATAAAAATGGCTTTAATATTGCCATCATATGTGTAGTTTAGCTAATCTATAATTTACAGAGTGGAAAGTGTATCCTGCTTATGTAAGCTAATATTTATTTAGCTGTCCCTGTTATCTCAGACCTACTTTATTTGTAGGCATGATAAAAGTGTCAGCCTTAAGCCTGTGCAACCAATGCACTTGGCCTCAGAGGTCAGACAGTGGTGCACAACATCCTCTCATTTCAGAGCCTTTTTTGCAGGTCTGTATTGACTCAGTTCTCCATTTTCAAATGCTCTTTAGGGCTACTGTGAGTTCTTTCACATTACTTCCTTAGGTGAGGATTTTTTTAGGACTTGGGCATGCAAGTAAGTTGTAATGAAGCAAATAATGGCATTACACCATCTCTTCTGTTAAACATGTGCCTGGATGTAATCCATGATATATCTACTGTATGTGGTCCACAAAGTTCAGTAATTTTCCTCATACAGTTCAACAGACTCTCTGTTCACTTCTGCTCATCAGTTGTCTTTCGCTGAAGAATTGTTTTTTGGGCCTGATTATAGAACATCCGTCCTCTAAGGAGGAAGTGTCTTGTCTGAAGGAAATTTTCCAGTGACTCTTTCTGTGCAGAAGTTGTATGGGGGTGTGTTCATCCTCACGGTGCTTCTCGACATGCTAACTGTGGAAAGCAGAGAAGTAGAGTGAGAGGTTTTTGTCTCTTCTGATGGTGATCAGATCTCTCTCTTTGAGTTGTGTCATCTAAATGCACTTGTGCACTGGTTAAGACTAATTTTTTTTTTTTTTTTTTTTTTTTGCTCTGTGACTCTAGTAGCCAAACCTGGGTGTAAGCAAGAGCATTCAAGTAACAGTTCCACACAAGATGATGTAGTTGTGTCTAGGCACAGGGAATTGATTCTTGGTTGTGTAAATAAGTTAATGCAGGACCGATACAATCCTGATACAAGTGTTTAGATTGAATTTTTGACATTACATACTGCAGGATTAAAATAAAATATAGTATTTCTTAAATGAACAGAGCTAAATATTATTTAGGAATCTGTGCTCTTCTGAATATGACTACATGTTTGTATGCCTGACATTTTATGTCTTTCCATGCTTTCTGGGGAATACGGTTGTGTTGTTTTTTCAGGGTACATTTGAAGATGTTCAAACAGAATGTAAAATATTGTCCTTCCTATATGTAGTTAAATCAATTGTCTGCTGCAAATCTCTATTATCTTCATATTATAATTTCATCTGCTGGCTGTAGCAAGGAAAAGGAGCCCTATTGTGGCAGAAATTGTCCAGGCATGTTGCAAAAGAGAGCTGCTTGATGAGTTTTGAGTCTTTATTCCAAGGCAGCACACAGCCAGTAAATGAGGTGAAGTAAGTCTGTGGAGAGGATGTTGGACCATGCATTTTCAGCGGGGTAATCTTGGAGCCAGCTTTGCAAGCACAGGTTGTCTGTCATAGGAGCAGCCAGCTGGGCAGTGTGGTGTTCATCTTCAGAAGGCAGTATCACCTGCTGGGCTCAGACCTCAAGGGCCTGCTTTTTGGGAGAATCCCAGATGGCAGCCTGGGAGTGCTTCCCCAAGTCACAGCCGTTTTTAGATGGAGACAGGCAGTGACTATAACTTCTCAGGGCTGAGGCAGAGCAATGAACCTGGTAGTGCCAGTGGGAAGCAGTTTGGGAACTCTGGAAAGTGGCTGGAGATATGTAGAACATGGGTACCTCTGCACTCAGTGGTAACATTTCCTTTCCCTTGTATTTTTGCCACTGTGTCTCTCCTACCTGATTCTTCACAGTTCGTATTGCATTCTAAACCTGAATACTTCAAGCCTGCTGCCCTGTTTAGACCAAAATGGACACCTGCATGTCTTTTTCCCTATGTGTTTCTAATCTTCAATTTTTTTTTTTTTTTTAAAGTCTGACTATGATGGGATCATCACTCTCAGAAGTTTCTTTGCCTTAAGCAGCAGAAATATCTATTTTAATTTGACTTGAAATAAGGAGATAATCCATGAAGACAGAGAAAGCTAGAAATCTGCCAGAACTTTGCAAAAAATGTTAAGAGAAAAAAAAACATTAAAGCATTTTCTTTGTAATTTTGTTTGCTGATGAGGAAAATCATAGAAGTAATTTTGCCTTAACTGATGGATGATAAAAATCCATATAGAAGCTATCAGAGGTGGATTTTGCTTTCAATTGAACTGGAATTATTAAGGTGTCTTCCCAGTTGGGGCTGAAGATAGATTCAGGTACACTGTTACCTACTAGAAATAAAATAGTTGCCAGTATTATGTGGTAGTATTTAATAGATGATAGTACACAAAATGGAGAAAGATTTCTAGAGTATAAAAACAAATTAGTCAATATTTCTTTTTTATTAGTTAACATGGTTATTTAGATATTTCCTAGAATATTATTAATATAAATTAATATTATTCCTAGAATATCATTAATATTATTATAATCAAATTTTGTTATGTCTGTGGACTGATGGCTTCTGCATGGCAAAAGAATCCTGTATTCTTGCGTTTAAAGAGACCAATTCTTCCTTTCAAATTTCATTGTGGGTTTTGCTTTTTTCTCAAACGGCAAAGTTCAAGTGTATGCCTAATTAAGCAAAAGCTGCATCTATACTTAAATGGACACAGGTTGAAATAGCTGTTAATATAAAAGTGTTACTTGTAATAGTAAAAAGATTTTTATTGTTTCCAGTTGCAATTAGGGAAGCACTGAGAATAAGCAGTGTTGAACAAAACTGAGCATGACTAAGTTTTCTCAAAAGTATTTGAGATCTTGCAGAGAGTCTGCAGTGGTGGTTATTCTGACAAGGTACTGCACATCTTGTGTTACCTGTGACAGGCAAATCAGTGTGACATGTCCTGTGGGGAAAATAGGATACAAGTAGCTTTAGGTCAATCAAGCAACTGCTTACATGTGAAATAACCTCTTTGTCTTCTTAAAATGCTATATAAAAACCACTTGTTAGTAATATTCAAGGAGTTCCAGGCACAATTGCAGTATATAAATTCTACAAATATAAAAAACCTCTTTGCATTTTGCTGTGGTAAAAATTAATTTTCAGATTTTTCTATGGCAATAAATTCTGACCTTTCAAGTTCAGAAATCTCTGTTGTATTGTTGCATATTAAACATTAGGTCTATTTAAAAAGCTGATTACAACATTGGTATGAAGTCTTATGAGACCAAGTCAATCTCTCACAGGTAAATAACCGGAAATTAAGATGTGTATCTGAATAGATATTAATATATTCAAAGTGTATGAATAAAACTTGTAATTAGACTGCATATTGCCCACAGTTGTTTAGTTGCTATACTAAAGGAACACTTCCAGATGACAGGATTTAAGTAAATTCTAATGATCAGGGAGCATATGTTAACTTCTTTGACATTTGTTCAGTGATCATTACTGGAGCAAACTTAGGGTTAATTTATGTAGGCAACTAAAGTCATGTGTTAGAACTTCCTCACCCTGGACTCTGGTAACTCACATTCTCCATTTTGTGTCACTGTAATTCCGGGTTATTACTTGAAGTTCCATGTGAACAGTTAAAAAATTATTGGTCAAGATTAAAAAATATGAAAGCAATTTTTATAATAATTTTAATGCATAGAACTTACACAGAATATTTAATAACTTTGGCTATACACACTTGGCAGTAGAATTTCTTAAAACATCATTTCTCATTTAGCTTTCTGAGTAAAGTATAACTTGAGTAAATCTAATGGTGTAGTAATGCAAAATTACTGGGGGAGTGTTTTGGGAGGAGAAAGAAAAACACCTAGAAAGTGTAGTGGTTGCTGCACACATTTTTCACACTTAAAATGTGTATTCTTCAAGTTTTCCATGGGATGCAATTGAAATGATTTCCATCAATCTTCAAAACATTTGTTTACCTTTTCTTTTTCCTTTGGTAGGCTTCCAGAAAGAAGGAAGGAAGTGTTTGTAATTCTGCAGTCACAGGGCAGTGATCTAATTCATCAAGGCATTTTAAGCATGTCCATGGCTTTGTAATTATTTACGTCTCAGGCATAAAGGATATCTAAGCCTAAGTGCCTTGCTGAGTCAACTCCTTAATATACCAATTGTTTTTTTCATATATGGCCTTCTCCTGACCAGCACTCATAAACCCTTAATAACTATTTCTATAGTGGTACTGTACTGGGACTGGATTTTCTTCAGAGCAAGCCTGTATGTTGGTGTATTTCAAATTTGTGACTGAAACAGTGTTAGTACACCAGTCTTTTAGCTATTGCTGGGCAGTGATTGCACAGGCTCAAGGCTTTCTCTGTTCTTCTCTCTGTCTACCAGAAAGCAGGCCTGGGGTGGGGACGGCTGGGAGGGGACACAACTGGAACAACTGACCCAACCTGGGCAAAGAGGTATTCCTTGCCATATAATGTCATGCTCAGCAATTAAACCTGGGAAGTAAATTTTCTGAAGTAACTGTTGCTTGGGGACTGGCAAGGCAGTGGGAGATGGTGAGTGATTGCCTTGGTACTCGTTCTTTGATTTTGGTTGGGTTTTTTTCTCTCTTTCCTGTGGTTATTAAGCTGTCTTTATCTTGACCCATGAAGTTTTCTTGGTTTTGCTCTTTTGATTTTCTTCCCCATCTTACTCTGGGGGTGGAAATGAATAAGTGGCTGGTGTGTGTTTAGCTGCTGGTTGGGGTCAGCCTACCAGAGGTAGCCACAAAAATGCCTGCTACTTTAGTTCCTAGCATTACCCTTCCTCAAAAAAAATCGTGTCAGACAGGTTGAAGCTAAGTCACTGAAGCTTAAAGTGGAAATATGATGAGATTTTTTTTTAACAGTTGCAGTAATGAATCACTGCACATGGTGGAACAAGTGATTTCAACTTAGACCTTGAAATTGAAATAAGATTACTTCAGCTGATCAGAGAAAGATCAGCTGCAGCCTGTTGAGTTAGCTTTTAGGTAAGGCAGTGATGTGCAGTCAGTGTTGTTTTATGGCTGTAATTTAAGTCCAGGTTGTAATAGTCTTTCCTAGTCTTTATCTATGAGTATTCCTTTTGATGTAAATCCTACAGACCTTTCAGAAAACCAGCAGTTTTCATTTACTTTGGCTGAACTGTGAAGTGCATGCCTTGAGGGCAGAATTTCCAGGGGTTGATAGAATGGATGGAAACTGAGGAAGGCTTCTGAATTACGCTTCAGGGAAACCTTACAGTGTTTCTGCAATAGCACGAACTACCCTTATTTGATAAATACTTGGTGAGTTCAGATAGTGATATGGTAGGCATAATTCCACAAGTGTGAGTGTTGTGCAGAGATACAGGATTGCAGAAATTATATCATAGGAAATCTTTGTGATTTGAAAACTAACCTATGAGAGAAAATTTGATAACTCTTGCCATGATTGGCATATCTGAGAGCATGTTAATCTTTTCTTCTTCTACTGAGAATTAGTGAATGTTTTAGAGTAACCTAGTAGCAGTGACTTCTCTTTTGACAGCATTCTTGGAATGCTTGAATGGGAGAAAGGAAATATTTCAGTAAAGCCACAGATTAAAGGATTGAAGCTATTTTGTGAACTTGGGAGTGGTAAAATAGATTTGGGACAATGATATTTGAAATGCTAAGATTAAGAGAGGAAAAAAACCTCAAAGGATAAATAAGAGAAAAAATGCAGCAAGAGGTTCAGATAGATATTGCATATGTGTAGTGGAGTTTGATAGAATGTCATGAACTTGCTAAATGAAACTTTGGAATTGTCCACCAGACCCCATCCATTCCCAAATAAGATCAGTGATGCATATTTTATTAAGTATTATATACATGAGTTCGATTTCAGATAGGCCTAGTTCATCCGAGTCAGGAAACTGATATTATGATCTGCAACGGGTTTGTAGTGGGACGAGTCTGCTGTTTCCGTTCTGCTCTCCAGAGTCCCCCTAAAAAAGTGGTTAGTAACATAGCCCCCAAAATTGGTCTTCTCTTATTGAATTGGTACAGATGTTTAGTAGATGAACACTTAAAAGACAGCTATTCAATGATGTTTGTTTTCAGAATTCCTCCTGTTATTCTCGTTCTGTGAAATGTTACCTGTGCCACTAGTCCCATACCTTAGATTCCCCCGGCAGTGCCGCCTTTAGGGGAATTTTGTTTGCCCCAAAGCATCAGAGCTATCATATCAGCTTTGCATTTTCGTTTTATTCCTACGTCCAAAGTAATTTCTCTGGGTTGTGTTCCCATGCTGTGTACTACAGTCATGTGATATTAGATTTAGCTGATCAGCTGTCTGAAATGGCATCAGTGAGGTTTTGAAGAAAAGAAAGTGTAGGTTGAAGATTTTTTAGTCAATTCCAGGTAAAAGTCTGAATATTTTGACAAGCAAGCTGAATAGGACTACTATTTGTTCTCAACTGTTACTCTACCATGGTTAGTTTAAAGCAAATAGTATGGTACAGGCATGTCGCTTGTATTTATGTGGAAATTTGCTTAGGGTTGAGTAATTTATTTTATAGGGAGATGTGGTGATCATATCATGAACACTTAAAATATGTTGAAGTCCATTTTGTTCATAGTTTATAATGTGATTTTACTACTTTCAATTAAAAATTGCTCAAGAATATTTAAATCCTGGCTATTTTCCAGAAGAGGGATGCTGGTATTTTTGGTAGAAGCAGTGATATTTACCTTTCTGCTCTCATTTAAGAATTACAGACTCTTAATTTAGGCAGTAAGAATAATGTTAAAATACACTTTAAAAAATTTATTTCTTTTTGTTTCCTTGCTTTGTTATTGCAGTAATCAGAAAGGAATTCTAACAGAAAAGTGTCAGTCATTAAAAAGTTTCTTAAACCTACTGTCCTTCCACAAGTCTATATCTTCTTTGTCCACTTACAGCCTGTATGAAGGGGTTAGCCAATTTAAATTTAGATGTCTGTCTGTAAGTGTCCAGCCTTCATTGTAGTCAATGCATATATCTCCAATAAGTCAGTGGAGCCAGGAGAGCAATTCTTCTTATTTTAAGTGGGCATACTCTGGCTGCTCAGCTGCGAGACCTCTTGCCCCTCATGACTTCTTTATTGACAAAGTCACCACTGACATCACTGTGATGACTTGCTGTATTTAATTGTATTTAAACTTCTAATTTAAACCCTGGAAAAAAGAGTGTAACACAGCCAGAATCTGTGCACACTGTGCCATAGTCTATAAAAGTCTGTACAGTTAAAACGTGATTGTTGTGTAGTTACCATTACCAATTACAGGGCAAGATAGAATGTCTCTTAATTAACTTAATAACCTGATAGGTACATTTAGACAGGGCTAATTAGGACTTTCTTGTAATTGGGCCTATGATTAATAGACTGTGAAGACTGTTTCATTTGTATTAAATGCATGGACAGTTAGTTACAAGGAAATTAAAATTTGAGCCTTCACTGAATAACTAATAGAGGACCTCAGGATAGCACAGTAGTGAAAGAGATAAAGAGTTATTTATAAATTATTATTTATAGATTCTGTATATTCTTTATAAATAATTCATATATTAAACCACTCCTTTAAACCTGGTGTTTTTTCCCAAGATCTTTTGCAGCCTCATTAACATGTGCATGGATCTCTCTTGGAAATATCTGCAAATCAACTTTTACATGGTTTTTTTTTTAAACACTCTATGTAACATAGTTCAATAAAACTAGTGAATGTAGGAGCATATGAAGATACCTTTACAGAAGAAAGAAGAGCTGGTTTGCACAGTGCAAGGTAAAATCCTTGAAGCAGTTAGCTGAAAGAGCTTGTATCACCTTGCTGTTCTTTCTCATTCTGCCTTCAGACAATGCAGAGCCTAATTTGGGGCAATATAATTGGGAAGCAGCAGAAGCTGATGTATTCACCCGAGTGCTCTAGTCTGGAGTAACCATGGAAGTTTCCTTTGGCCCCTTTTCTGTGCTCCACTGTGTCTCGAGGGTGCACAGGGAATTCATAATTACTGACTTCTGAACAGCTTCTTCACTTGGTACACAGCTGGGAGGAAGAGACTGCGTGGAGTCCAGTGATAGAAAAGATAAAAGGATGTAGAGTGAAAGGAAGACATAACAGTGGAAAGAAGATAGGAGGAGAGAGATTATGGGTAGTGAACAGTTCATTTGGCAGCATGGAGACCCAATCTGCAATGGCTTTTTATTTGTTTTTATAAGGCACCTTGTGCACAGAACAACAAACTTTCCTTATTTGAATTGTAGAAAAATTAGAATTTTGAGCTAGAAATATGAAAAGTATAATTAATATTTTTAAGAGATTTGTTTTTAAGTTTCTTGCATTTCTGTTTTCATGAAGAGTTGAAACTTATCTGATGATTTGTTAATGAAAAAATGAATCTCAGTTTCAGTGATCTTATGCCATTTTTGTTCTGCTGTTAATGCAGAGGCGTCTTCAGTGAGACTAGTTGGTCTTTTCCCTTTTCTTTTTCTTGTGAAACCTTGCCTACTTAGCACATTGTGAGTCAGATCAGACTGCTGCTAACCAAAAAGGAGTTTTATTTTTGTACCTTGTACACTTTAGTTTTTCTTATTTAATGCATTCACTTTTGTCATCTTTTTTTGAAACATTTCAAATGTGTGAAAGTTTATTTAGAGTGCCATGTAGTATGTTATTCCTACTAAGATGTCACCCGAGCAACAGATGAGATCATCAAATAAGCTTTCAATGATTTAATCAGAAGTTTGTTAGTTTTGCTAGAGAATGGTGCTAGAATGAGAATACCCTTTAGTTGACATTCCTAATCTGTAACATCTTTTCACCTTCAGAAAAATATAGGTTTTTACTTTAAAAATTAGGTGAGTGCTCACTATGTACAGTTAAGGTTGGCATGAAGCTTTTTGGTTTTTTTTTTCATTGCGTGACTTGGGTTTGGCTTTATTTTTGTTTTTCTTGCCCCTCCAACCCTTCCACCTCATGGCATAGCCAAGCAACTGAATGCAGGCAGCTAATGTATTTCCATGTAATTGCCAATTTGCTGGGGATGACAAAAGTCTCAAAGGAAATGTGAGCTTGAAGAGCACAGGTTGAGAGCTGAGCAGATGGAGTTGGGTCCCTTGATGAACTGGGTGGCAGAAACTGGTGGTAGAAGGGCAAAGGCAGTGAGGTTTATGGAGCTGTGATCCCATTTCTGGGATGTCTGACAGTGTGTAAGGCAGAAGGATATGGAAGAGAGATAACACCTCCAGTATGTGAGTGTGAATTTACCCATTGTCTGAAGCTATTGTTATTGGAGTGGAGGTGTTCTCTGCACATTGTCCGGAGTTCAGGAACTCCATGGAAAATGGTAAATTGGAAACTGCTTCCAAACCTTGCTTGAAGCAGCTTGAGAAGCAGATTCCTCAGAGTTTCTTTTCCCCCCTTTTGCAGTAGAATATTTGTAGTAAAGACCTATGTCTTCCTTAAATGGCAGATTTTGTAACCTGAGTTGTCTTTGTGTCTATTTTAAGTTGCATTTACTTTTAATACGTTTTTGAGAGTGCTTGAGGCAAATTAGTTTGAGGCTTATTACACAAATAAGTAGATTTATTCCTGAACTTCATACTCTTCAGTTTCTGAGGATTTCAGCAATGTTATATTTTTTTTCTTTTTTTTTTACTTTAGGTGTACAGGATTGGTACAACACATTTTTTATTCCAGATAAAAATAGCTTCTATCTACAGTTCTTTAAAATTTTCTAACTGCTGTCACTGAAGAAAAAACTGATTATTCTCTGGGACAGCACAGATCTTTGTATCACTCTGGTTTTATCGGTATAACAGTAGGTACAAAAAGTGGTCCTTTTTAATGGGATCTAATTTCACATCACCTTGATCTTTAGGTTTTTGATACATCTCAAAAGAGATTAAGAATCCTTTAATCAGCTTTATTTTATTAGATGTGTTTCTGTTACCTAAAAACCATTCTTCCTGTTGCAAGCAAGTCAGTGATGGCAACAATCAAGTAACATTTGTCTTACATTGATATGTAGGCATTTTAAAATTTTTGATTTTCCTGTATTACCTTTTTTAATACTATGTTAATTTTGCAATGTATTATTAATCTAAGACAAAAATAATTTTCAAACCATGATTCTGAGAAATTATTTAAATTACAAGTCAGCTGTTACAGATTGGCGCTTTTCCTTTGGTAATAGAATCCTCTGCAGTGGAATTACTACAGCAATTGTGGTCCATTACAAGCACTAGATTACATCCTTCCATTGTCACTAATTCTGCATTTTGGCAGGGAAAAGAAGAAAGGTTTGCTGTTAGGGTTGCCAAGCAACTAAAATATGAATTACTCCAATTTCTGAATTTTTTCCTGTGTTGTGTATTGGAGGGTTTCTCCTACCTTGGTGAGAGGCAGTCTAGATGAAGTTGCACTTCATAGCTTCAAAAATTCTAAGATTAGTAAGTAGATTAATTTATCCCTGTGGATTTCCAGTTCAAAAGCAAAGACACCCGGGGTTTTTCGTTTCACTGTGGGTAAGTATCAAAAATCATATCACAGCAGATTGTGTATTCACAAGACATGAGATTGGGCATATTTTTTCCTTTGTGTGGACAAAGATAACCTGCTGTGCCTTAGTAATTCTGTGTGTAGTTATTAATGTTTACTGCTATTTGGTATACTTCCTCTGAAGTATCTTTTCCCAACACACTTTACTGATGGTAATGCTAAGTAACTACTGGCATTTGAAAAATTTTTTGTTAAATGAAAATGTGTGGAAAAGATGAAGAGCAGGTAGACTTAAGTGTGTGTAAGTTATGTTAATATTTATGCTTGGCTATAGGTGAAGAGAAAATATATGCTCTGAGTAACTTAGCTTAGTTGTTTTGGTTTTGTTTTTTGTGTATGTTTTTTGCTTGTTTGTTTTGGTTTTGTTCTCATTTTGTTGTACATTCCTGTAATTTTTTGCTTCTGCGGAGCTTTTTCATTTTGCAGCAGCAGCAGCCACAGATTTCTTGTAGAACTACATGGGTTTCAGGGTCACCTCACCTGCCCTGAGTCATTCATTTCCTCTCAGAGCACGTGTGCAAAGCAGAGCTACAGCTTCTTTCTGGATTCCTAATGTGTTTTATGCTTAGGAAGCCAGGAAGAACCCCAGCAGCAATAATGGAGAGTGGTTTTTTTTCTGCAGTCCTGCACAGCCAAGGTGTAGAACAGCAGTTGGATAGTATCAATGCATGGCATAGAAGATGCTTTGCTGTTGACATTGGCTTTGTATCTGTGTCTCCAAAAGTGTAATAAAATATTTGCTTATTTCTATACTATAGTATTTTTGAGGACTTGGTTTAAAAACTGTCTACCTGTTTGATCAGACCTTGGAGTTCTCAGATATGAATGCATATTCTAACCAGACAATTGTTCCATGTCTGGATGAGATGAAAAAATTCACAAACTTTCCTGATACACCAGTTTCCAATGAGAAGAAACTTGGACGTATTGGTCAGAGAAGAGCTACTTGCCGCTCTGAAGACATGCTGGTTCTGAATGGTTAAATGGATAGTATTCTTATTGTTTGGGGTAAATTCAAACAGGTAGCAGGGATTGGGTTTTTTAAGCTATGTTCCAGTGGATAAGAGACTGTATAGGCTGGGAACACTTCAGATACGAGCATTTAATGGGGCAAAGCTAGCAGTAGTTCGAGGATGTTCCAGCTGTTTTCTTCAAATTTGAAAACAGACCTTTCCTTTATAAATGCTCATTTAGTTTTGGTAAATACAAGATTAGTTTAGGTGCAATATCTCACTAGTTTTATGTTTTGGTTTAATTTTCTAAAGGAGTTGATGACCAAGCTGATAACAGAGACACCTGACCAGCCAATCCCATTTCTAATTGATCATCTTCAGTCCAAGCAGGGGAACCGCAGTCAGCTTCAGAGAACATTGTCTGGCTCTGCTGCCCTGTGGGCAGAGAGTGAAACATCAGGTATGTTTTGTGTGCTGGAAAGGGCTGGTCTCCAGTATGATCTTCCCACACTTACGTCCATGATTTCCTGGATGCGCACGTACCTACTGAACAGGCACTGCTCTGTGGTTTTGAGCATGCAGAATATATCCTGTTTGTCCAGCAGATACTGAATTTAATATAGATTGCTGTCTGTCAGCTTGATCTCTGTGCATATCATGTAAGTATGGATCAGAGTTACAGAATGGAAACACTTCCAGTCTCAATGAGAGAGGTTCCCTTGCTGTCCTCTTTCTTTGTTTTCCTTTTCCCTCCCATGGTGTATTTGTGCCGGAGATTAACCTCTATTGAGGTATTCTCTTTAATAATACACATTTTTATATACTTATCATCCCAACCTTTAATAGGAGATGCTATGCTACTTCACGAATTCCAGTGTGAATAATTTATGATTGTAAATCTTCAGAAGCATTAAAATAATATTCTGAAATAGTATCTGCTCTGATTGTAAAGTAGAAGTCTTGGTTTTCATATTCTGGTACAAGCTGCTATTACAATATTAGTTTTGTGTTTAAAAGTTGACTAATGATCTGTCTCAGACTATAGTAGATCTTAAATAGTTGCTGATAGTCAAAATATTAATTTACTGACAAATCAACCATTTATATCAAATACTCAGTTTTAACATAGGCAGTAAAACATGTACATAACATTGGCATTAAAGACTTTTTCATAACAAAAAATAGACTTGTTTTTGATGAAAAACCTATTAATTTATAAGTTTTAATATTTAAGAAGTGGAATAAATATATTAAATATAAAAGAAATCAGAAATAGGAGAAAAAAAAGTGCTGTCTTCAATTTGGATTGATATACCTTGGGGTTTTTTTGATTAATTATTTGTTAAGTCTTTGAAAAATCACTCTACAAATGTTATAATTATCTAATTTGATTCTTTTAACAGAAAATAAAGGAACAAGAAGAGATTTTAGAAGTTATGATAAGCCTTGGCAGGTAAATGCAAAAAAGCCTAAAAAGTCAAAGAGCGACCTTGCTGTGTCCAACATTTCTCCACCATCACCGGAGTCCAAGTCATGTAAGAAAGCTTCACTACATTAATAATTTGTGCATGCTTTCCAACCTATAGCATGTTTTTCTTTTGAATTAGGTTTAAAATGGAAAGCAAACTGTGAGCAGATGAAATGCCTATATATATATATATATATATATGTTAGAAGAGTTTGATTCTTGCCTTAATCTCACTTGAATTATGAGTATTTTATAATGCCCTATGTTGTCATCTGTAGATAGAAAAGAATTCTGGATAGATGGATTAAAAAATAGACTTATATCTGAGTGTCATGCACTGTTTTATGTTCGGATACTGATCATGGTTTGATGTGTTAGTTTGCATTGCCATTTTGGAAAATCTGTTCTGTTGATATTGGTCCTAATAGTTTTTTTTCTGTGGGTCAGGCAATGCAAAACTCTGAATTATGAACAGATACTGTTCCAGGTATGGGAGTAGTGTCAGAAGAACAGGTATACTGTTCTGAAAGTTGCTGAAGGAATCTAAATGTACACTGAAAGAAAAGGCAGAATAGAAACAGAGCGGCTGAAGAGAATATTGTCTGTAAAAAATTAGTGAAAATGGAGACAACAAGCCTTAATGAAATATAGTGCTTCCTGTGTACTGGCTATTGAAGAAATCTAATTTTTAAGATTGATTCTTAATGTTGGTTTTTTCCCAAATAAATATATCTACAATATGTATACATATAAAAATATAGTTACACACAGATTGGTTTGTACAAGATTTTTCTCCAAAATAAATTGAAAAACGATATTTTCTTCTGTTGACTCTTGTAGCTTTTTGAAATTTTTCTAATAGCCAAGTCTTTGTAATAACTCTGAGTGTACCAGATGAGAACAGAGATATAGTATGCTGCAATACCAAGTTTGTTTTCTTTCCTCTAAAAGCAAGATGGGAAAGCCTAGACTTCAAAGAAGTCAAAGGAAAATTACCCAGTGACCTCACTAAGTCAAAGTACCACACAGCAATGGGTAAAATAAATCATGATAAATTTATGCAATAGAAAAACTGTGCTTTTGGGTAATTAACAGTCTTGTGTGGTTATGAAACATTTTTTACTGAAAATAAATAACTGCAACAAAAATAGCTGTTACAGGTAGCTGTGTCCCATTGTACAGGATTTTCTCAGGATTTTTTTTTCTAGAAATGGAGCATTGGTCTCTGTTTCTTCTTCATGAATCACATTCCCTGCTTCAAAAAACCTGAAATTTTATCATCAATTCCACTGTACCTCTCAAAATGGCACATGAATTTTTAAGTCTGTTCAAAAGAAGCATGTGGATTTTAATTTCTTTTCAATAATAAATAGCAACATTCAAATAAATGCTCGTAGTCACCCATAATGTGTGTCTAATCGAACAGATTTGCTGGATAACAGGAATTTATGGAGATCCACTGTCAGAAACAGTGGCCAAAGGTATTGTGAGCTGCCCCTCTCATCATACTGTGTTCCTTTCTTCTGCCCTGTGCTTGCTCTTTATACTTTGTGGTATGCATCAAATAACTTTCATGCCATCTCTCAAAGATCTAGAGTTCTGTGTCGTTATCCCAGATAAGGGGGTGACATCATGTCACTCCCCTCACTTGTGTGCCTGCTACAAGTTTCGTGCTTGTTGGTCCTTAGCTTGTCCCATTAGAGGGACAAAGAGGAGGCTGGGCATTTGAAGCTACCACGTCTCATGTCAAACAAGGAAATATTTTATACATCCATAGTAAGACTGAGGTCAAGGATCTGTCCTTGTAGACTGAAGGACACTTAATAATACTCTTCACCTGGTAAGACTATTCTTAAGCTACCCAAGTTCCCAGGTCTAGAAGCAGTGTGTGGGAGTGCAGCTTTGCCTGCAAAGGAGGTAGAATTAGGATATGCTTAATGCAACTGGACATTCATAAATACATGGCACTACATGGGATTGATTCTAAGTGTTCTAAAAGAGGAGACTAATATCATTGCAAGGCCATTCTGTCATCATTGAAAGGTCATAAGGATTGTGGGATGTTCCTGATGATTAGAAAAATGCAAATATCTCATTGATTTTGAGGAAGGGCAATCTGATCAGCCTAACCTCATCCTCCGCACAGACTATTGAGCAAACTTTCCTGGAAGGTGTTCCTAGTCACAAGGAGGAAAATGTGATTTGGAACATCAAACATGGATTTATGAGATCATATATGTCTGATCAGATCAACACAGTTGCCCTCTTAGGTGAAATAACTGGCTCTGTAACTAGAGAAACAACAATGAAGGTTTCATACCATGACTTCAGCAAAGATACCTTGGTCAGCTTCTCATAGTATCCTTATAACTGAGTTGATAAGATATGGACTGAGTAAGTGGACAAGAAGATGTATGGAAAGTTAACTCAGCTGGTGGATTCAAGGGATTGTGACTAGCAATGCAAATCCAGTTGAAAAGTCTATCTTTAATGGCATGCTCAAGGGACTGGTACTGACATCAATGCCGTTTAAAAGAATTTCCTAATGCCCTGGATGATGGGATAGAATTTCTCTTGGTTTGTAGGTGAGACCAAATTGTGGGAAGTGGTTGGTATTCTGGGTAGCAGGACTGCTATTCAGAGGGAGAGGACCGAGAAATGGGCTGAGGAACCTCTTGAAGTTGAACACGGGCAAATTCAAAATCCTGCATCTTGGATGGAATAACCCTGAGCAATAGTGTAAACAGGGTGTCCCAGTTTTTTTTTTTTTCTCCCTTTCTCTTGGACCCAGCTTAAAGACACAGAAAGGCACAGGATTGATGTTTGGCATAGGGCAGATGATAGGGAATACAGTATCATACAGTCATCCCAGGACAATGGGATATGTGTGTCTGGAAAGTAGCTTTGCAGAAAGAGATGTGAGATGCTGATGGACAAGGACTCGGAATATGAAGCAGCTGTGGCTGTGTGCTCATGTGGTGCTGAAGGGGACCTGCATACCAGGCTGCAGTAGCAAGAGTAGAGCCAGCAGTGTTTGTTTTTGAGATTGCATCTGGAGCACATCATGAGACATAGTGATGTACTGGAGCAAGTCCTGTGGAGGTCCACCAAGATGATGACAGGGTTGGAGCATGTGATGGACAAGGAAAAGCTGAAGGAAATTGGTTTGGTCATACTGAAGAAATGAAAGCTCAGGGGAGATTTCATTGTTACCATCAACTAGTATGCTGGAGGATGGTAGAGAAGACATAGATTCTTCTCAAGAGTGTTTTGTGAAAGGGCAAGAGGAAACAAAAATGATACTGCAAGGGTAGTTAAACACTGGAACAAGTTGTCCATAGAGGCTGTGAAATTGCCATCATTGGGTATACACAAAACTGAACTGAATAGTCTGAGCAACCTGCCCTGAATGGACCAGTCTAGGGCAGCAGACTGGGCTAGAAGACTTCTAGAGGTCCTTTCCAGCCTAATTATCCTCTGCTCCCATGCTTTGCAGTTTATGCACTTCCATTTTTTTTTTTCCATGACACTGATTTAAACCTTAATTAATCTTATTGTTTTCATTACTTACACCTGCAATTAGTTGTGTCTGCAACTTTTTGAAAATACTTTGTGTATTTGAACTACATTTTGTTTTAGTTACTATCACAGAGGTTGGTTTCAGACATGTGCCTTTTTGCCGTATCTTGCTTCCCTTATTTTCTGCCAAATAGATTAATATCAATGCTCTTTTGACATTTCTTTCTTTCTTGTTTATGGCAAAATCAGCAGGTACCATGTGCTCCTTCAGCTACACAGATCAGCAAGCAAGCATGTTTAAAGGCATTTATTATTCTATCCAAATGTGCACACCATATTCCATCTGTTTTGTGTCTTCAGCTTCTACGTCATTGTACTTTTTTTTTCCAAAGCATCTCCAAAGAGGTAGCAAGGACTCTTCTGAGAAATAGAAAGTTTTGGACCTGCTGAGGCCTAAAGATTTATTCTCAGATTTGTGTTTAAAAGGAAAGAGCAAACCCACACCCAAGAATCTAAAAAGCTCCCTGCCCCCCGACTGCCAAAACAACCCAAAACTTAATGGAGTCTATCAGCTGTATGATCTGTTTCAGAGTTTTTGTCTTGTGACTGTCTTGTTCAAATGATCCTGAACTTGTCATTTCATAGGAATCTTTGGAAATATGAGGGTATTCGATTTATTTAATTAGGGAATGTTTTTTTCCTTCAGTAGAGTGACGTTGACTACAGTGTGCATGTTATTCCTGCACAAATTTCTCTTCCTTAAGCTTTCAACTTTTTTACTGGAAAGATACCTCCACTCCCTTCTCCTTCCTGTTATGATCTCAGGTGCACCTGAAACACACAAACAAGAAGTGTTAATATCTAAGCCATCTAACCACCTGTTTGGTGTGTGCAAAACCAGAATTAAGCAGAAGCTGCTGCTGTTGTCTGGCAAGGAAGAAGCTTGGAGCCAGGGGTGGCTGTGTGTATGTAAATGAAATGTTTAAATGATCACATTCTGTATTTGAAGAAAAAAAAATTTGAAAGTTTCAAAATTGTTTGTAAAACAGACTTCTTGCTTCCCAGCTAGCTACTTCTAGGCAAAATAGGTTGATCTCTTCACCACCTCGATGTTAAACCAGATCACAGATTATCATTTCATGCTGCTTCAGTTCAGCATTCTCACCACATCCCATTTCCAAGTACGATGTTGTGTACTTCTAGCTACTCTCGGTCAGTCTTGGGCTGTAAGCCAACATTCTCTTAGCTTTTTAGTATCCAGATACTGTGTAATCCAGTTTGGATTTATTATGAAAGAACTTTAATCTGAATGCTATTACAAGATGTAAATGCATGAGTAATGTTATGCTCGATTAAATGATACATATTTTTGTTCTTTGATATGTAAGATGGTCATACAATGTATTAATGAAATGTAGGATTTAACGAGCAACTGGTCTGATTCTGTGTGTAGATCATGCATTGGGTAGATGAAACCAGTACTGATCTTGTACCATCATCCAGCAGAAAGTAAAGGTGTGCTGATTTGTGGCAGAATTCATAACACAATTGTGAATTAATCTAATGGGCATTTGTGGCCAGAGCACACCACCAGCAAATCAGAAATACTGGCAAGTGTGTCTGTCCAGTCTCCTAAGATGAGATGGTGAAATCTCAGCTCCATAAAGGGTAACTCTACCTCTTTCCATACAAATGCTACAATGTAGATGTAATAAATCTTCTGAATTGTAGCCAAATAATATCAAGAGGAAGTGTTATATAAATCTCTCAAATAACAAAGATGAGGTTGAGGTAGGTAATGTGATGAGGGATTTGAAATTACTGATATGATTTTGTGGAATGAGTGAGTGTAATAAAGAAAGGTGAAGGTCAGAGTATAATGAAAGGATTTTGCTGAGTGTGTAGTGACACGTGCATGTAAACGATTTATGAGACTTCATGCATACTGAGGAGGACCATGTATTTGAGGAGATTCTAAAGAAGGGTCATATGGTATTTGTACAGTTCTGAATGCTTCCAACAAAGCCATTCGTTTGAAAATTACCAGTGCTTATTGATCCTACAGCTGAGAAGATACAAGTTTATATTTTGAAAAAATCTGTAAGCAAGCAGAAAATGAACTTGAAAGGACAAACACATGGCACATGATGCAAGTAAATAGATGTTGTTTTAATATCCATTCATTGTTCGAAAGACTAGGTAAGCAGGAAGAGCTGTGTCTACTCTGGAAGTAGTAAAAATTTCAGTCAGTTCTAATTCTGTTTAACTTCCCCCTCTGTTTTGATTCCTCAGAATGAGCCAAATCATTGTTGAAACAATTTGTATTGAAACTTAGAAATATTTCATGACAGCATACCTATTTTGGTACCTTTTCACTGAAGTACAAAATGGTTCAGTAAAACACAGCTGATTGTACACTAGCATGCAAAGCAAATTTCCGCCATGGTTTTGACTGATTTCCCACTATCTATCTAGGGAGATGCAGTCTAAGATTCCTGTGTTTGTGAGACATTTCTCTGAAATTAGTAACCAGGTCACTGTCTTGAGCAAGTGTCCCTACTTTTCAAGAGCAAGAGTCTTGATACTCTTTTTTCCTGATGCGAGTTGTTCCACGTGCTTGGCAGTTGCTGATCCTGGAAGCTCCACAGCTGTAAAGTAGAACTTACATTTATTTCATCCAGTTTCTCTCCTGTGACAAATTTTGCTTCAAAATCATATGGTTTCTCAAAAATTCTGTTGTTTTTTATTTTGAAAAATGTGTTTTGTTTCAAACTGACATGGTATCAGATTATAGCTTGTGGAAATTTTCTGCAACCTGGAAGTTCCAAGGTTTGGTCCTCTTTTTATATGGTTTTACTATATTAAATTGTTGCCTGTTTTTATTTTGGTGGTACTGTGACTTTTTTTTTGGTATGGTAAGTTCAGTGTATGGAAAGAAAAAGTCTGTTGTACTGCTAGTGGGTGATGCTGTATAGTGTTGGCACATGGAAGGGTGATGGTAAGATGACTGCAGAAGACTCCCAAAGGAGCATGTGATCTCAATGTAAAACAAAGGTGGGTGAAAACAGAGAGAACTCTTTATAGAATTCTTTTTCTAGTTTATTAAAAATTTCTGTTTACAGTTAGTAAGAGTTTTGAAAAAATACTAAGTTTTCTGTAAATAAGAAAAAAAGGATTAGAAATGCTGAAGTTGTCCTGTTTAATTTGTATATGATAAGGTCTGTGAATAGAGTCAGTTTTTGTCACACAAGAATTTCTGTAACTTTTAATTGACTTAGCAGTTCTTAAGCCAGGGAATTCTAAAATAGTGATTGAAATTTATAACTATCAACAAAAATTACAAACGGCTCATCTGAGTAGAGACTACTCATACCCTAATACCTTAAAGCCTTTATGTATTTACTGGGAATCACTACAGCTCATTATTTCCATTGTCCTGAGAAGGAAATACGTTACTTGTCTTTTTTGAACACAGAGCAGAACAAGACTCTGACACTCCAACTTGCTCCTCTCTTCCCTTCTTCTTATTGAGGGTTCTTGTGTCCCTTTCCTTCTATTCTTACCTCTGTAGGTCTTTTTTAGTGTCTCTTTTGTCTTCTGTCTTTGCGAATGTCTGTAATTGCAGTACAATATATTAATGTCCCTAATAGCCAGGTTCCTAAGTGGGTGTTACAGATCAGGATATACTCTGGGTTGTCAGTTTCTTTGGATGTCTGTTTTGAAGATGACTTGGTTTATGTCTACAGAAGGTAGAATCATGTTCTTTGTGAAAGAAGGACTTCAACATAACTTTGTCCCATTTCTTTACCTGGAAAAGTGACTATTGACTTAACTCCACAAGGGAAAGTTGAAGTTGATCCAAAGTGGAGCAGATTCCATATTCACACAGAGTCAGCGATAAGGCAAATTTCAATACCAAGTTATTTAACACGTTTTGTAATAGCGACCAGACCTGATGTCTGAGCATAATTTCCCCATACCATCATAAAAGCACTCTGAAGTTCCAAATTACCATGAAACCTTTTTAGCACAATCTGTAGGAGTCTGTAAGTTGCCTTCGTAGCATGTAGTGAAAATGAAGTTTATAAGCATAAATTAGTTGGCAGCTGTCAAAATAGTAAACAAAAATTTTGAAGCTGGCCAGGATATATTGGACATTTTAGGCTTTTCTTTGGAATTATTTTTAAGTGAGTGGTCAGCAACTGGTAAATGACGGTTGGTAAAAGTGCAGCTGGTCCTTTCTGGTGGAAAGGTGGACTAGTCATCGTCATCTTCACACCAGCATGTGCAGTTCTCAGCATGGTAATGCTGTGTTTGGAGACAACCTAACAATTGCATTTCATGGCAAAAGCAGCAGCTCGCTTCTGAACAATGGCAAAAAAACCATGTTAAACTGCAGTTTCAGAAACAGCATTGTTTTTGTTGTTATTTCTACAAATTGTTCAAGATGTTCACATTGTTCAACGAAGCTCTGTTCGTTGTGCGTCCTACATATCTCAGACACTCCTCTTTGTTGTAGGCAAACTTAGCTCAGCAGATGAGATTCTGTTCTTTTAAAATTAAAGGCTTTGGTAATAGATAATGAACATCAGACTATAAGCTCAGGTCTGTGCTTCCCAAAGGTTGAGTTTGTTTAAGTAGCAAAATGAAGATTAGGGGCTGTACAGCATGAATGATAGAGACTTACTTTGTTTCACTGTTTTTAATGACCTGTGTTATCTACACTTTATGATTTTTGAAAAAAAAAATTGTTTTAAAAGCTGTATCTAAAATATTTTTTTTCTTCTTTATAAAATAACTAGTAAAGCCAAAAGTACCAGTTACTCATTTTTGTTTTGACATATTTTCTTACTGACCCCTAGGCCACACAATTCTATTTTGTTGTAAGTGAAGTACCATCATGTGCAATAGTTTCAATATATTTTTTGTTGTTGCATTAGTTTTTTTTATTATTTGCAATTATTAGTGTTATTTATCCTGTTTACCAATTAATTCAGTTGCAAGAATCATTTAGGTATGCATTTGTTCATAGATGTTTTTATTTCACATTGACCAAAAAAAATATTTCCAGCTGTTAAAATAAAAGGATAGTTAAGTAATTTCCACTCAAGATACTTGAGCTTGTAAACTCACTGTGCAGATTTTTTTCTACTGTAGGAGTCTGAAGTACCAAATCTAAACTTCATCTATATATCTGTGTATATTTAGTGCCAAGGTCAATAGAGCATCCTAAATGGGATTGGAAGACAAAACCGGAGAACCATGATTTTGATGAACTAAATCATATTCTTCAAGAGAGCAAAAAGCTTGGAAAAGCCCTTGAGAATCTGTCTCGCAGTAAGTTGATTGATTTTAGTTTTTTAATGTAACCATGCAGCCTGAATTGTAATTTGGAAGTATATAACAGGAAGGTGGTCTTCTATTAAATGAAGACCAAGGTCATTGACATCAGCAGTTACATTCCTGTTGATAAGGTTTACAGAATGTCTGAGATAATTCAGGAGCTCTCCTGGAGACTGAAACTACTACCCCTGCACCACACTGGGTTTTTTCTTTAACATTAGTTTTCTACCAGCTTAGTGAGCTGGATTAACTCATAAAGTGTTACAGCGGGGATACTGCAACATGCGTATCAAACAACAAGGCCTGTGGAAAAGAAATATATATGGACTGATTCTTGATAGATGTTTCAGAGAGATGTTTATTTCTCCAGCCGCGTGGCCGGGGCTCTGCCGAGGAACTGAGGCAATCACGGGACCCGAGGGTCCTTCTGCCCGCGCAGGGGAACACAAAACAACCAATGGGGAACGAGGCTGAGCAGGGGCAGGGAAACCCCGTGTGTCCCCTCAGGGCCCCTCTCCCAGGGCTCCATGGCAGGGGGACGGCCCCAACATTTCACCAGTTTATTTTTAACAAAAAGAGATTTAAAACTGAACATTGGAAACAACTGGATAAACATGAGATAACAAGGACAGTTTCAAAACAAAACAAGCCACCCTCCTGAGTCTTTAAATGTCCAAACAGATTCTCTGGAACATCTTAAGGCTGGCAGAAGGGAGACAGGACTCTCCGGGCATGCTTTGTGGGGAAATGGAGGAAGGAGAGGGTTTCTTCCATTTGTACCTGTTGGAACTCTAAACAACACTAGTTAATTTCTTCCCTCCCCCTCTTCATCCCCCACTCGGCACTGGAAAGGGATTTTTGGGGAAACAATTGGTAAAGGCATGGTTTTGTGAGGGAAACCATGGGGTGTAAAACTGATTAGGGATAAATTGGGGATGGGGTAAACTTAAGAAAGGGTTCATATTGCGTATAGGGTAAAAGGGGAAAGTAGGCTGTGGGTAGGGAAGCTGCTGAGATGGATATTGTTTATAACTTTTTGCATAACAGCTGCCTTTGACTGGAATACCCCCAGGCCCAGTAACATTTGCTGCTTGTAAACCCTTCTTTCCTTGCACTACATCAAATTGTACAACTTCCCCATCTCCTACACTTTGCAGGTAGTTTTTAGGGTTATTCTTTTTAATAGCAGTTCTGTGAACAAATATGTCTTCCTGGTTGTCACATCTTGTTATAAAATCATAATTTTGTTTAACATTATACCATTTTCCTAAAACCTTAGTTACGATGATTTTTTCCTTTTTCCGAGTGGCTGCTGTTTTCTGTCTGTTTTTGCTTTCTCTTTCGCTTTCGCTCGCTCCCACGTTGGAGCTGCCAGGGCTGCTGGGGCCGTCGGGGTTGCTTGTGCCTGCGCGCTCTTTGCAGGGTTGCATTCAGGGCAGTGCCGGCCGGGCCGGGCTGGGCTGTACCATTCCACTCCCTGCACGCTGCCGCCTCTGCTCTCAGCTGCACTGCTGCTGCCTGGGGCTGCACCCACATCTTGGCCAGGCCCCTGCTCCAGGGTGTGTCTCAGCTAGGCGCGGCTCCGCTCCACCGCTGCGAGCTGCCGCCTGCGCGCCGCCCCTCTCAGTCGGGCGTTCACGGGGCTCGCTCCACCACGCACTGCACGGGGCCGGGCGGACACCGCCGGGTCCCACCGCTCCCCGCTCCGCCTCGCTCCACTGCCAACACTGCAGCTCGCGCCGCTCCACCCGCGTGTGGGAACTGCTTCGCTGCTGCTCGGAGAGCGCTCGGTCCACATGGCCTGGGTCGCACGGACTCTGAGGCAGGCTTCCCTCCACCAAGACACAGCTGACATTGCTCAACAGTCTCAGTAATTAAATAATATTCACGAAAATATTCTCCCATCGGCATATATTTTGACTCAGAAATTAACTGTGTGCAAACGGTCTTCCAAAAGTCTTTGGTAGGAATTAAATCCCAAGAAACGTAGAAAAAGTTCTTAAACAACCATGCCAGGAAGTGTTTCCGTTCCTTTTGAGCTTGAATTAAGCTAAAATTTACAAATCGTTGTTCAAGAATCTTTTCAAGTTTTAAGATAAATGTCCATATGCGGCTCTGAGAGCCAAGAATCTTTCCATGGTTCCTCCATAATTTAGAGATGGAATAGCAAAACAAAAACAAGAGAAATCCAGAGTTTACTCACAAATCAGTTGCTGTCCTTAGGGATCGGGGATCGCTCTGCTCGCAATTCTCTACCATATTTTACAGAACAGGGGGTACTGCAACACGCGTATCAGACAACAATGCCTGTGGAAAAGAAATATATATGGACCGATTCTTGATAGATGTTTCAGAGAGATGTTTATTTCTCCAGCCGCATGGCCGGGGCTCTGCCGAGGAACTGAGGCAATCACGGGACCCGAGGGTCCTTGCCCGCGCAGGGGAACACAAAACAACCAATGGAGAACGAGGCTGACCAGGGGCTGGGAAACCCCGTGTGTCTCCCCCCCAGGGCCCCTCTCCCAGGACTCCATGGCAGGGGGAGGGCCCCAACAATAAAGAGATCAACAGAGGAGGCTGGTTTAATGAAAATGGTGGGAACATGCAGCAGGGAGGTTTCTCCTTCGTGTGGTAGCAGTTAAACAGGATAAAGCTTTGTGAAACCTTAACCTCATTGATGGAGTTCAGACCTGTTATTGAAAAATATTTAGGTATTTTGTATCCATCATTTCCTTGACCTCCTAGTTTTCAAAAAAAATTAAAATATTTTAAAACGTCTCAAATAAATACTCAGAAACATGAAATCCAGTTATTTCATAATAAACCTCATGTATTATCCCTTAAACACTCATGTAATGAGTAGCTCTGAGGTTTACTGGATATGATCAGAAATAGCTGCTCTGTTTTAGTTTTTTTTTTCCTTTTGCTGTCTTTCCTGTAGAAGAGAATTCTGAAATACATTTGTGGGAGCAAGTACTGCTAACAGTTTTTAAAGTATGAAATGATGACAAGTACTCTTTGCCGTGCTAGATGAAAACTAGGTGTGGCATGATCTGGGAGATACTTGTGTGAGAAATGCTTATTTCTTCTCTCTTAAAATTTTATACCTGGCAGTTCTTGATTTACTGGCGAATTTTAAGATAGGGGCATCAGAGACAGAGCTGAATGAGGAATGGAAGATTTGTTTTGTGAAGAATTTTGAGGTTCAGCATTTTTCCAAATTGCACCAAATACCCAAAACTAGTTTGCCCAAATCACACTCTCCCAAATGTTTTAGGTTGATCACCACAATTATATTCTGAGAAATTTTCCTACTTGTATTATAGTAGTATAGTTACAGAGCTTTTTTGAAATACTTTTCTAGTAAATTGATCTATCTGCATGTAAGGAGCTAAACCAACTCTGGTCAGAGTCTCTGATTTGCAGCCTTACTATTGCCTGACCGTGATGGATGTGAGTGTAGTTTTCAAGCTTTTCTCCTTTAGAGACTGGTAGCAAAGTTATGCACAGATACAGAAACAATTGTTTTGAATTTCAGAAGGGGTTATTTATTCACTCTCTGGAGATATAAACCAATCAGATGTGAGAGTTCAATAATTAATGCCTAAATCCACTCTTCAAACCTACATCTTTGTCTTTCCTTCAGAATATTGTGAAGGTTCTACTTTTACCTAGATCTATAACTGTACATCCTTAAACCTAAAATAGATTTTGCAGCATTCTGTGCCTCTCTTTTCCTCACAGTTTTATAACTGGAGTGTAAAATTCTGCAGCTCTTCTGGGTCCTACACTTGGACTGGGTGAATGTACCTGGTCAGCATTGTTGGAGTCTGTTTTTCATAGTTATTTCACAAATGAAACATTCTTCACTGTTTCTTGCTAGTACTTGATGCTTTCTGGTCGTTTGTCAAGATAATACAGAATTTGAATCCTATCCCCCCAAGTGATTTAAATCACTTGCAGCCTGATAATAAGTTCACTTCCATGAATATGCTCTCTATTTCTTCATCCAGATCATTAATGGAATTATTGTCAGACCTCTTCATGATCCCATTTCAGATCTGACAACCAGCTATTGAAAGCTACTCAGTAAGTCTGTTTTTTCCCACCAGATGTTTATCTTCCTTGCAGTGTTTTCACATAGATTGTAATTCACTAATTTTTTTTCACTGAAGTGTCATCTAGGACAGAAAACAGTCTTATAGCTGACGTATTTTGCATCTGCTTCTTCCTCTTATCCACTAAGCAAGTTTCCCAGTTGAGAATGCAATTAGACTAATTTGACGCGATTCATTCTTGATGAACTCGTGTCCGTTTGTTCTTACCGCCTTTCTATTCCATTAGATGTCGATACATTATTTATTTAGCAGTTTTGTGTATGATTCTTGATGTTGTCTGATTTAGGCTTGGTGGTTAGTAGTTCCCCACATCTTCTCTTTTTCTTTTTCAAAGAAAGATATGTATTTGCCCTTTTCTGTCCTCTCTATTCTTGAAAGACAGTTGCTAATGGATTAGGGGTTTCTTCAGTTAGTTAGTTAAATGCTCTGGAGTGAATTTCACAAGAGTCTGCCAACTTGACTGTATCTAAATCACCAGCATATCTTTCAGCTTCCCTTGTCTGTCTTGTAGTTTTTCCTCTTAAAACCACTACTGTTAAGCATCTGGCTGCAATTGATTTTTTTTTTGTAAAGACTGAAGCGGTGAAAGTATTTAACACTGGGAATTCTTTGTATCATCTCTTACTTGCTTTCCTTCTCTTTGAAGTAGTAGTTCTGTATTTTAATTTGTTCTCCTTTTCTAGTGTATTTATAGGATCTTTTCTTATGGCTTTTTATGTTCTTTTATAGTTGTTAGTTACTCTGCACTTCAACCTTTCTTTTTTTTTTGTATCATTTAAACACTTGCATCAGATTAATTCTAAGCTATATGTCCTTGTTTCTATTCTAAGCTATATGTCCAAGGTTTTGTACTTCTGATATTCATTTAATTTCAAGGAATAAAAAAATTCTTTGCTATTATTTCTTACATGTCAGCATGATATAAAAAAATCAAAATGAAAAATGTGAAATTTTTCTAAAAATAGAAAAGGTATAATTTTGAAAATAAATGAGGGGTTTTTTTGTTCTCCCAGAGATAGAATGTAGATTGCACATAGGAAATAGGGGGCTTAAATGAATAGAAGGTCTAGGACTTTATAAGGTGCATGAAGCTCATTCTGTGCTGTACCCAAATAAACATCCCATGTGGTGAATTTTAAGAAAGCCATCACAAGCTCCCATGTCTACCTCTCGTGATGCTTGTTTTGGGCTGTCTAGTTAGTGCTTTTGGTTCTACAAGTGTGCCATTACTCTAATGCTGCATTTGATAATAATCTTATTTTGAAGTGTTGTGGGACAGACACTGGGCTCAACAGAGGGCTGAGTACACAAATGATCAAAATATATTATCAATGGCTTTATACAGCACTCTCTCTTTTGTTCTTCAGTATTTTAACAGGGAAGAGTGACACATGAAATGAAATGTTTGAAGTTAAATGAATTTTCCATCAAGTCCTGGATCCAATTTCTTTACATTTTAAAGATAAGCTTTGGATCTTTTAGTGAGTTTCCATGAGTTTCGAGTCTTGAGTTGCCTGTTAGGCAGTTGACACAGCCTGTGAATTAAATTCTAGTTTCTATTGCTTCATTTACTTTTCAGTCTAAATACCTGCTTTGAGACAAACTTGTGCACTTCATGCAAAATTCAAACTGCCTGTAAGCTTTGGAAGGTGAGACTTGGGCACTTAGATGTCTGATTTCTTCTGTATTCAGTCCTAGTCATTAAAACTGAACTTGCTTATATTTGGAGCCTTTCTCCCAACTGCCATCAAGAGTGTGTATGTCTGTGCTGCAGTAGGTCCGAGAAACTGATAGTGACTTCATACTCAGAGTTAAAAGTATCTTAGGAGTTTTGAGAGTCTGGAGAAGGTTACTGTTGTAATTATGGTCTAAGCGTGGTGGAGCTTGCTGATTTAAGTATACCGTTTTTCAGAGGCTTACCCACATGGGAGAGCTGGGTTTTGTTTGCTTCTTCAATCAGCTGTATGTCATGGAAGTGGATTTGGAACTATCAAATCATCGATTTAGGGAAGATTTTGGTTTATAAAGCAACTTACAGGAATATACTTCATTTCCCTTGTGCATGTTTAATTTTCTTTTATTGCAAGGTCTCTTACCTTTATTGCTGTCATTCTTCTTCCTCTGCTAATCATAAGGAAGAAAAGTTCCATCCTGTTTCAAATGTATGCTCTTGTATTTCACCTTCTGGCCTGTTTGCCTTTAAACAGAATTAAAATCTGTATAGCTAAGGATCTTGCTAATGAATATGACTTTGTCCTTCCCCCATTTTCTGAGGATGGAAAAATAGATAACAAGATATGGAAACCAGTGAATTATGAGAGTTTTGAGCAGGGGAAAATTGAGGACTAAATCAGTGAGATCTTGCTGCAATTAGGGGGGAACTCTGCATACTTAATGAAAACTTTGCATCTTTTATATGAATAGTTAAGGATTAGGGTGCATATTGAAAATGTGTGCATATTGAAGGTTTCAGTTTATACACGGTAACTGCATTTGATGAAAAAATGTCTTCTGCTGTGAGATAGGTACTCTTTCATAATCACACATAGCCTTTCAGTGAAAATAACTGACATTTTGTTAGTAGTGTTTGAATACTTGTTCAGGCCAGGTGTGCTCTTCAGATCAGAGGGGAAGAAACAAATTTATCATGCTTTGAATTCAATTGAAATTCTAAGGTAAAAAAATGGTAATTAGTTAACATTAACCAAAAGTATTTGATAATGAATCCAAGTCAGTTTCGGGGAATCCCAGAAAAAATGATATCTATGTACAACCAACAGGAGAAAAATCCTCTTTTGTTTCTTAATTTCAAAGGGGAGTAATCAATAAACAATCAGTAAATAAGGAAACCATGGGTTTCCATCTAGTAGGAAATATTGCTGGAAATCATAATGAATTATAGAATCACAGAATGGTTGAAGTTGGAAGGGACCTCTGGAAGGTGTCTGGTCCATCCCTGCTGCTCAAGCAGGCTCACCTAGAGCCACGTGTCAAGGCTCTTCAATACCTTCAAGAATAAAAGACCTCCAAGTCCCTCCAGAGTATCTCAAACAGTTATTTATCATAATGTTAGAATCAGTTTATGTTGTTTATGCTTATGTTAAGAAAGGCAAGCACGATCTTACCTCTTTAAGAAAAATATAAAATAGTAAAACGTAAAAGCATATGTTCTGTTTATCTTTTACAGGGAAGAAGATAAGCAACAAGAGTAAAAATCTCATAACTACAAGGGTAGAACTAGTTCTAAACAAAATCACAATATGTTAACAAACCGCTAAAATCATGTCCTCAGTTTTGTGGATGAACTTGCGAGTATGTGGGATGTGAGAAGCTTTATATATACATCATGAACTACTTGAATGTATTTAGCAGTCTGTGAAAAACACATTAGAATGGGGTTTCATTTAGAAGCTTCTACACTGTAGGAAACCATTAATGATTTACATTACAGTTATGGAAGATGAACTTGAGTTGAATGCCACTTACATTTATTGAAGCCAGACATTTCTGTTGGTGAAGATGATTTAACTGTAAAAGCACATCTTCAGGACACGTAACTAGACTTTTGTCAATTGCCTTATGAGGGGCATTGTTTTAAGACATAACATGTTAGTATTTTTTTTTCAATTGTATACAGTTGATCTGAAATGGACTTGAGTCTATAAAGATGACTTCCCTGTTATCAGTTGATCATCTAGTCTTAAATGTGTTCTGCTAACTGAACCACAGGACTAGTCATCATGTAGAGGATTTTTCCCTTCTTCTCTACAATCTGAACTTTAAAATTATGTTATTCTTGCATGAGATCAATGCTTGTGATTTATTTTGAGATCAACATTTTTAGATAAGCTCAATCAAACCTTTAGGGAAGATAAATTTATCTCAGTATGGCAGCTGTTATCTGATACTGCCTTTGCTCATAAAACCCACTTATTTTTAATATGATGTAGAAGTAATAATACAAAATAATGATATTTCTGAGATTGAAACAGGATGAATATGAGCATAATTATTCCTATTCAATTATAAACCGGGGCTTGTATGGCCAGGAAATCACTGCTACTTTAGTTTTAAGTATCTTTTTCCTACAGACGTTAAAATTTTAATCACCTTTGTGAAGGTATTTGCCATTCTGATCCAACCTACCCTAACTTTCAGGACTAGAGTCTTGTTTTGAGTAACCTTGCCCTTTTCTGGAACATTATTTGGCTTGCTAAAAGTTTCTCTAATACTATCGCAGAACTGGGGTTTGTGTGACTGTCATCTTGGATATGGAACTTTCTAGTTCTTAGTACAAGGGGCATTCGTGGGGCAGCAGAATGTGAGCTATGACTCTATCCTTGGCTACTGGATGCTGTGGGCTACCCATCTTAACCCACCTGCTGCAGTGTACACCTTCCCCTAAAGAGTTCTGTAGTTTTGATTATTCTCTTCTGAAATGACCTTGGCCTAGGAGAGTTTCTGGGATATAATATTTGTTGGGTACTTTGCCTTTTATTTCTCTGTGTTTGCATAATTCATTAGTCTCTAAACCTAATCCTGAAACCTGTATTCTTCATTGGAGCCACTCAGAAATTTGGATATAGAAATTCTGCAAGTCTAAAGCAGAGATTATTTTGCTAGGGATTAATTTTTTTTAATCTTTTTAAAAGCCAGTATGAGGAGGAGGGATTAAATCCATGTTTTCTAGATAGTAACTATAAGATGTATAGTGTGCTCCGGTGTTGATGTGTGGTGCCTTGTAGATGACAGTTTCTCTTGTTCTAATATGGCCAAGTGTTGGGAGGAATATTGTCCTCCTTCAAGATGAATACCACTACAAAAAGTTTAAAGTTGCTTAATAATACGCGGGCATACACCCCTCATTGGTAAAAACTCTGAGGTTTCATTTCACTATGCCTTCACAGAAAATCTCTGAGTTACTATTGGAGGAAATATGTCTAATGTTGAAAGTGGTAAAATGACTCACTGTAGGTAAAGGCTATTATGACAGTCAATGACAAATGTATTTTAAAGTTCCTACACAGAAATGAGTGAGATTTTTTGGGTTTTGTGTTCTTTTTCTGGGGGAGGAATGCTTTGTTTGGTGTAACCAGAGCAACCACTTTATGTCCTTTATAATCCAGGGATGGTGTGAAATAAATAATTTCAATTTTCCTTGTGTTCAATACACAGTTCAAACAGGTACAGCCACTAGAACATACAATGCTGCCTGCTGCAGTATGGCACAAGGTTTTGCCATGGGAAATGCAAGTATATTTAAGATGGCCTGTCCCACCAATAAGAAGAACGTAAACTTTCTGTGAGAATTTAGAATTGGAGAATGCATTGGGGCAGTGAACTGCTGGACAGTTGATACGTGATATGATATTCCTGTGTTTGTGCTCAAAGCTGCAGGATTAATAATGGTAGAATAAGAATGCTGTTTCTGTCCTGGAGTTTGTTACAGAACCTGTGATATGCACTATGAGGTTGACAGTCCAACCATCCAGAAGTTCCCTGGCCTAGACTGATCCTGAGAATGAATTCTGTCACGTTAGTCAGAGTTGCGTTGAGGTTGTCGTAGTATGTCTAAACTTTGTATGTCAAAACCCATGTGCCAAATCTAGAAAGCTTTGTTTGGCAGGTAGGAAAACTGGCTATTGGGAGCTCTGTGGCCATCTTCTGGATGTTTAGGAAAATGCATATATATTTCCTTGAATATTGAGTTAAGTAATGGTAGTCTGGCATACATTAAAGCAGTAGTATTTTATTTTCTTAAGACTGGGTGCACATTAGACTTCTCAGATGTACATTGTGCCTTTAGAAACATGTAAGTCTTTAAAAATCTCCTCCACAAATTTTTATTTTGTTTCATTTTGTTTTATTTCTTCCTGTAATTATTTAAGGACCACACATAAAAGCAAAAATGATAGATATCCCTGAAGTGCCAAAACTTTCATTCTTACCAGAACACCAGGTGTATTTAGCATATGAAAGTATTGCTGAATTTTAAGCTACTGTAAAGCTGATCAGGAATAATGCAGCAGTTAGGCTTTTTATGACTTGCCATTTCATAAATTATGAATGGTTTGAATTGGAAGGGACCTTAAAGATCATCTAGTTCCAGCCCTTTCTGTGAGCTGGGGATCTAGTAACTAGATCTAGTTACTCCAGGCCCCACCTAACCTGGGAACACTTCCAGGCATGGGATATCCACAGTTTCTCTGGGCAACCTGTTCCAGTGTTTTGCCACCCTCACAGTAAAGAATTTCTTCCTAATATCTAATCTAAACATACCCTCTTTCAGTTTGAAGCCATTGTTCCTTGTTCTATCACTACATGCCCTTGTAAAAAGTCCCTCTACAGCTTTCTGTAGCCCGTTTTTAGGTACTGGAAGGTGCTATAAGGTCTCCCTGGAGTTGTCTCTTCTCCAGGCTGAACAACCCCAACTCTCTCAGTCTGTCTTTATAGGGGAGGTGCTCCAGCCCTCTGAGCAGCTTCATGACCCTCCTCTGGACTTGCTCCAGCAGGTCCATGCGCTTCTTTTTTTGGAGGCCCTAGAGCTGGACAAAAGTACTCCAGGTGGAGTCTCACAAAAGCAGAGCAGAGACAGAGATCACCTCCCTCAGCCGGCTTGCTACACTGTTTTTGATGCAGCCCCGGGTGAGGTTGGGCATTCTGGGCTGCAGGTGCACATTGCTGGGTAATATCAAGCTTCTCATCCACCAGCACTCAGAAGTCCTTCTACCCAGGACTGTGCTCAGTCCATTCTCTGCCCAGCCCATACTTGCGCTTGGGAGTGCTCCAGTGCAGGTGTAGGACCTTGCACTTGGCCTTGTTGAACTTCCATGAGGTTTGCACAGCCCCCCACCTCTCAAGCCTGTCAAGGTTCCAGTGGATGGCATCCCTTCTCTCCAGAATGTCAACTGCACCACACAGCTTGGTGTCATCAGCAGACTTGCTGAGGGTGCACTCGACCCCACTATCCATGTTACTAGTAAAGACAGTAAACAGCACCCATCCCAATAACGTCCCCCGAGGAATGCCATTCACCACTGGTTTCCACTTTGAGCCGTTGACCAAAGTTCTTTGAAGTGTAGCCATCCAGCAATTATCCACTGAATGATCCACCCATTAAATCTGTATCTCCCCAGATTAGAGACAAGGATGTCATACAGGACAGCGTCAAGTGCCCTGCACAAGTCCATGTAGATGATGTCAGTTGGTCTTTTTCAAAAAGACCTGAACTTGTGTGGTGCCTTTTGTTTTGAAAATTAATTTTATGCTGTTGAATTGAAAACATCAAAGTCTAAAAATCGTTTTTGAAAGAGAAATATTATCACTGAGTGTAGACACATTAGGTATTGGATAAATAAAACTCTTCTGCTAAGAAGTGCGTATGCAAAAGATAGGCATTTTTAAGACTCATGGAATTGTTATTAACAATGTTCAGTTTTCTTTAAAACGAAAGTTCATTTCTTGGTAATCTAGAATTGAAGCTGAATGTCCTAAGCAGAAAGCCTGTATGTGGAAGATACTCGTTCTAGACTCAGAAGGGAATTTATTTTGTTAAGATATGTTGCAAAGGTTTTGAGAGGTGGCTTTTACATCAAAGAAGATGCTGTAGTGCTGTATTGATCATCGTCTTTATTTCTCCATACTTACTATTGTGCTTCTGCAGATTGTCATAGGGATAGAAGACTGGGAAGAGAAATCTAAGATAGTCAGGAAAAGAATGGTTTTAATAATCCATGCTAATTTTAAAAGAGGCGTGACAAACTACTGATTTAGTATTTTAAATATAGAAATCTAAGTTAAATGGCTAATACAGCGTGAGATACACTTTTTAGGCAATCTGCTTAAAATAGACATGATAATAGTAATTAAAGTATAATAAGTACTAATAAATTACATTGTTATTACATTGTTTGTTAGATATATTTCATTGAATCATAGCGTGCCAAACCTTTCTTGCAATCAGACAGTACATTGTTCTTCCAGTCCTCTTCAAAAACCAAGCTAGTGAGAGAATGAGTGTTCCGGTAGAAAGAGGCTGTGCTAGCATCAACAGCCCCTCTCCAGATTTGTTGCTGATCAGAGATGGCAGTAGTTGTGGCTGTGGAGCATTTCTGAAGGACTGTGGAAGCATGTTGATACCAATTATTTCGTTGTTCAGCACCCTTACAGCACAGAGGGTTGTTACATTCTAAAGTGGAAACAAGGAATTTGTCTTCCTAATTCACCAGACAACTGAGTGGGCTGGATACTTGTGATACCTGATCAAATTTTAGCACCTGTAATTACTTGTAAAAGGGAGGATTTTTTAAAGACATGAAATTGGCAGCTAGCTACCTAAATAATTACCACGATAAACCTTGTCCATGAGCCTTAGCTGATGGAAGCAAACTTCTCACCCCTTTAGTTGGAATGGTTAGTAAGAGTGGTTGGTCTGTTGTACAGTTGTCAATCGCATTATGATATAAAACTGTGGCAAACGTTGGCTGTGAGAAACAGCTGCTATACGAGAAAAGGTAAAGCATACTCCTTTATTGCTGGAGGATTTACCTTTGACATCAGAAGACCTCTCCCAACAAAGGCAGGTGAGCAGTTTTAACCGTTCCCTTCTTTTCTGCTACTCAGTGTCTTGCAGCAGGGCAAGGATGATGCAGCTTTAGAACTTCCATTCTCTATGTTCATCATCATGCAGAATCAGGCTTTAAATGCGCTAAGCTGAGGGAAGTCAAAAATAGTTGTTCATAGTAACTTTTATTCTAACAAAGCCATAGGATTTAAGGTTGAATAAACTAGATGTGTCAGTTTTTCTGGTGTTAGAGTTTTTTTGTGATTAGGATTAAGTTTTGATGGAAAAGGCTACCATTTGAAGAAGCGACTAAATTGTCAGGTTAAAATTTTTTAGTGTATGGACATTTTGGCTATACCTCTGAATATTTTGCCTAAAACTGAAGCGTTGTTGCCATTTAGTAGTTTCATGGAATGGGCTTTCCCTTTGCCTCTAGTATTCTGTGATTTTATAATGCTGTTTTCCTATTTAGAAGATATAAAAAGTAAATGAAAATGATTACAGAAAATACAGAGAGCATAATCAATTACTTGCTGTCACCTATGCAAAGAAGTGAGAAAAGGGTTTTCTTTTTGAAAAATTCTGATGTCTGGATACTAGTAATTACATGAACTGGAGATAGCAACCATTGTTACCATTTCTTCACAGAAATTCAACTATTTTAAATTGTCCGTGTATTACTTGAAAATAAAGTAACTGAGTAACCTATTTGATTACTGAAAAGTCATGAATCTGCTAAGGGTGAAGAAATTAACAGAAATCCTAAATACTCCTGTACAATAACGGTGACTATCTCTAGTTGTGTTCTCAGGTTTTTTTAATGTTATGGTTGGGTTGTTTTTTTAATGTTATGGTAAATAGGCAAGAGTTTTAATTTTTTTGAGAAGTTGTTTTGTGAAAACCGGAGTCCATATTGCTCCACCTGACATCTGTGCCCAAAAATTGATGTTGCTGTTATGATTTTTTGTCTACTGCACACAGGGTGCAAATCCCCCTCCTCTCAAATTCAGCCAAGATATTCTGCGAGTTTGGCAACTGCAAAGAAAATTGTTAAAAGTTGGGCACACACTAACTATAGTGCAGTAGTGTCTTGGAAGGAAGTAAGTGTTTTTACAATCCAAGGTTTTTTGGGGTTATTTGTCCTAGCCTCTGCTAATGGAGTTGTGTTATCAGTAACTGAAAGAATGCTGTTAATATTAATGAGGCTTAAGACGTAACAAAAAGATCTGTGTGACTGACATGGTAAATACCACCTCCACAAGAATCACTGTGCTAAGATTGCTGTAACAAGCTCCTTATAAAGTTTCTTCCCCAGAATCCTTTTTCTTTTCTCTTGATGCCACATTAGAGAGAGAGAGCTAAAAAGAGTTTGCAGGTTTAATTCTGTGATTGCAAAGATCAAAGATTTCTAAATTTGCAAAATTTTATTTTGGCAACATGTCCTCAGAAGCTGCTAATTATCTACATGCTTGTCTAAAAAATACAGTTTGTTTTAGTGTCTTGATACTGTTTCCAATTTAGTAAAGAAGAAATCTGAGGCATTCTGGTCAATTCAATTATTCAGTTCAGTTTCTTCTCTAAATTCAGAGTAAGTTCTGGAGAGCAATAGGACTTAGACAAAGAATTTTACTAAAAGCACACTCATTTAGACTATAGATGTTTTAAAATTTTATGTCTTATGTAATTTAATCAGAGAAGTTAGTAAAGCTTTTTGAGTGAGGCATATAGTAGTATGTACTGCTTTTTCCATTTGCTACTTTGTACTTTTAGTACTGATCTTTGATAGGCAACGTAGGCGATTGGGTAGTAAAAATTATTTGGCATTTTTTTGGAACAGAGTTTTGGAAATGACAGGATTACCTTTTGCATTTTCTTTTACCATACTTGAAAATTCGTATTTTTGAGGGGTAAGTCAACACAAGATAAAATTGCCCTTCCATCCACTCCCAAGTTACAAAGACCTATTCATAGAGATATGTGAAAGCAGAAGAAAAGGGTACCAACCTTTAATATAAGGGAATCAACCTGTATCAGAACAAAATAAACTATATTAACATTATGGGAAATGGCTGAGAAAAAGTAGTTTGACTGGTTAGAGAGAGAGTATATGTGGTTTTAGAATGGATTGACCTTGGTTATGCAAAATGCATTCATGTGATGGTTGATGGTAATCAGGTTTTCAAAGATGAGGTGAAAAGAAGCTTGAATTAGGTTTTTACTACCTTCAAGAGTGCACTTATATTCTCTCTAGAAGATGTCCATTTGGAACTGGAGAAATTCATAGCACCTTATAGTCTGGTTGATGCAACCTGGTTATTATGCTCTTTGGGCATTAGTGTTGTGTCTGGGCTAAATAATAGTCTGAAGTTATTAAAAACTGGTTAATTGCAGTGAGGGATAGAAGGATCAGTCAAAACAGATCTTTTTCAATTTAATCTACTTTAGTACTATTGAATTACTGTGAATATTTTGTTAACTCATGCCATATTTCTTATATGTTGATGAGGTCTTTAAATTATAATTGCAGTTCTCGTAGCACTTTGTTCTTTTAAAAACAGAAATTGCTGTAAGGAATTCCTCTAAACTGAGAATTAGCCAAATCGAGTTAATCATGAAAAGCACAGTAAAAAACCCCAAAGAATTCATGTAGTTGTGCTATACCAAATCATATAGACTTATATATATGTATATGCTTATATATTAGCTTATACGGCTACACTCTTTAGTGTGATTTTAGAAAGAGTAACTATCTACTCAGTTGGTACTACATATTTTGCAATGTCAACTCTTGCATTCCGTCAAAGAAGGTGTCTTGATAACATGATAAAAATTAGAAAATAATTTTCAAATGTGTGTTCTCCCTATTTATGGGTACTTCTCCACTTATTTTCCTCCACCAGGAGAAGCTTTTCTTTGGTTTTTGAAGTTCTAATCTGGAAATGTTTCTCATTAAACCTCATAAGAATCTAGGAGATGCTTGCTTCCAATGTATCAGAATTTTCAACATGGTAGCATTATATATATGATGACTTGATTACGCCTTGTGATATACTGATGTGTGTAAAAAATTAAAAATTCTGAGACCAACTCTGTGTACTTTATGTGCTACAGAATAGAAATAATTGAAACATGACATGATGGAAGCAGGCATAGGGAAGCCTTGGGCAGGCATCTGCAGAAAAGATGAACAAATATACAAGTTCTTTTTCAGAGGATTTAGAAAAAGTTTTGTATTCTATTGTGAAATTTTCTTTATTCTCTGAAGTTCCACCTATTTTTATAGGATCATTTCTACATTTCATTGTGAAGAAAGAGAGAAGAGAAATGTCCATATTGCCCTTAATTGCAGCATAATGTGTTATGCATGCTGGTCAGGGTGAGATTTGCATAATAATGTGTCCATTGGTAAATCTGATATTGCTGATTTAATTTTAGAAAGAAGATAGAAGTATGCTTAAATTTGTTGTCACTTTATTGGCACATCTGCTATTTTCATTTCCATAGTTTTTTGAAAAGTCATTTTGATAATATTGGAGCTGAGAAAAATGAAGAGTGTATTGTTTCCAGGCAATTTCACTAACGGAAAAAAATATGATACATTGTATGGTACAGCAGCATGCAGAGAACAGGATGTACAGTTTTCAGATTTAACCTTACTTTTACTTGCCGTAGTAAAAGACATTTATAGAAAGCGTTTTTCTAAATACTTTTTTATAATCTGTTTTGTTTTCAGGCATTGCTATTTCTGATGAACTTGATAAGGTAAGATTGATAAAAGATGCCTAATGAACAGTACAAAGAGACACATGATTGTTATAAGGCACATGCCACTCTCCTGGCATACACGCTTCAGTTCTGTTGGGTTCAGAGGAAGTTTGGGTATGGAAAGCTATATGGGTAAGTACGGTGTATGTGGATATACAAAGAGCTTGACCCAGGATGGGCTGTCTAGTATGGAAAAAAAACTCAGTGAGTTTAAGAGACTCTTAATGAGACCGTGGAAATATGTTTGATCTTGACGCCATCTTTGCTTAATATAGTCTGTTGGATTACTTTGTGTACTTTTGGAAACATTTAGCCTTGAATACCTTTTATTCATGAAATTGAATTCTGCGTTCCCAGATATGATTTGTGAGAATATTTAGAAATTATTTTTACTTCCCAGGTTTACTGAGGAATGCACAAGGCATAAAGATCAGTCTTTACCTCCTTGCTGAATGCAAAAATGGTCTCCTCTGTTCTGGCCATTTTTGATACTGTACACAGTTAACATGCATTTTAGTTCTAGCTGTAATAAATTCTACGTTGAAAGAGTAATCAAGCTAGGTTTTTTTAATTACTTAAGGAAACAGAACCAATTTTTCTTACCAATTCTCAGCAGTGAACAGCAGTGTGCTTCTAGTGCCAAGAAACTTGCATTGTGTTCTTGGTGTCAGAAACCATTGCTGTCAGGAAAATAAGATCAAAAGGTATATAAGACAGAGGAATAATGCTTAATACAGAACACTTCTGTTTTTAAATAACTTTTATTTCTGCTGGTAAAATGAGGACACAAATCTTTCTGACACAAGTGCATATAAAATACCTTCACTGCGTTCTCCAAGGAAGGCCGGTTAGGTAAGACTGATCAATGTTACCATGCAGTAGTGCACCTGTGGCTGCCATTTCCAAACTATGGCCTAAGTCTTCCTACTGTTTCCATAACTGGGCTCAGAAGTGATGTAAAACGCAATTAGAAAGTCCTTCCATTAGAACCCTCACCTTTAAGAATACTTATGAAGAACTCCATTTGTTTTTGTTTTTTTTGTTGAAAAAAACTCTATAAGATACTGTTTGAGAGAGGAAAAAGACAGTTTAGGCTAGATCCTGGTATCACATACTTTTAGCAAACAATTTCTGGTTGGTTTGGGTTTTTTTAAACTATGATCTCTTATTGTTCAAAAAAATTAATGTTTTTTGAATTTAATTATTTGGTGTGAAAACTGAGATGGAGAACATAATTGGGGAATTTCCACAGGATCCAGCTTGAGTGAAGAGTTAGGGTTTTTTTGTTAATATATACTCTATTTTTTATAATTTGAAATAAGAAGGTAGTAGGTTTTTTTGAAAATAAAACTTGGAATTAAGTTATATACATTCGGTTCTTATATTGAATGTTCTTGAAGTCAAAAGCTGTTTGTACAATAAATAAAACCGCAAACAATTAAACTCTTTAGAGTACATCGTTTGTGCAGTATTTCTTAGCAGGCTTTAGCACAGATTTAGAGATGAAGAGTTGTGGGGTATGCCCCACAAAGAGTGATTTTTTTATCTCCATGGTGAGACTTTCTTAGTGAACTTAGTGAACTTTCTATTTCTTGTTTGACCCTTTAAGAATTTTAATGAATGTAAAGTCTAGTCTGTGTTAAGAATTTAAGCGTGCCCAGGACTATTTCATGGAATCCTGCCTCCTCGGAATGATCCCTTACACAAGCTAATTCCTGAAATGTTCCTGTGTCTTGTTTCTACATGTATTATTTGTCTTGGGCCAAAAGCAGCCAAAGACTACCTGATAATAGTTGTTTTAGCATTCAGAAGAATTTGGTTCTATTTCATCTGAATGTGTTCACAGGTGATGTTTATTTTTCAGGTACAGATGTAGTCAAGTTGTAATTCTTTCTTCAGAAATACATGCTCTTACTAAAGCTTCCTTATCTAAACTGTGTCAGCACTGAATAATTTTTGAAACCACGTTATCTTTGGTTTGGATTAACAGTTTAACTCATCAGATGCATGTCTTGGGTCTAGAACAGCATGGCCAAACTTGGCATTGGATTCTGTTAAAACATTGGCATCGCGTAGATGTTATGAGAGACATATAAAACTCTTCTGTATGCTCTTCCTTGCTTTATTTTCCTGATGATCATGAATATTTTGGGGAACTAAGACTATGACAGAGCCCATAATTACGCTCTTTTATCTGTGATTTAAATTATGAACCTTAAAAAACCAGAGAATGCATGTATATGTTTCTTTATTTTTGTTTCTGATTGTCTGTTTTTAAAAAATTATTTCTCTCTGGCTTCGGTAACCTCTAGTTTCCTTTGTCAGGGGAGTACTTAATCAGTATTGTTGGTTGATGCAACTCCTCTTCTAAGTAATCCAGTTAATAAGTTAGTTGCTTAGTTACTCGAGCATTTGGATTTGGAAAACCAGTTTTCTCTGAATCACTTTTGTGAAAGAGTGTTTCATTTAAATGGATTCTTGTCAAATATCTGCTCATATTAGCTTTTTGTCAGTACTTAGAGCTTTTTTGCAAGACAGGGATAGAGAAAATATGGCACACAAGATCGGTCTTTCAGTCAAAATTGAATCTTTCAGTGTGACCTATCTTCTAAAATTTCTGAGTTCACTGGTAGCCTTGCAAAAAAAGCAAAAAAAATTCCTAAAATTAATGCAATTAAAACAGATTTATTATAAGAGATTCCCTTCTTTTTCATTTAAGTCAGGCTTGCAGAGCTTGGTGTTCTGTCTCTTGTGATGATTCAGCCTCCGTCTCTAGGCCATGGATCTATGTAAAGTCAGAAACTGACACTGCAAGTACACTGTGTAAGGAAAGAAAATAAGGGATGCCTTGTCAGTCACATATTTTAAAACTAAAATGCAGAGTTAATATAATACAGATTTCTGAACTGACTCACCCTCCGTGCCACTGAACAGAAACTATTGAAGGGTTTTAGGAAACTGCGCACTTCCATGCATAATGTGAAGGGTTTAAGGTAAACAAAGAAGAGCTAGGATGTTAGCCATTCTTTGATATTCATAGAGTTCTAGGCTGAAAAAAACTCTAGAGAAAAACATTGAAGAGTGAGACCTGTCATAGCACTGTGAAATTTGTCTGGAATTCCCAATGATATCTTTCAGTCACTTCAAACATATTAATGTGAGACACCTAAGTATTAGAGATCCAGAGTAAGATCCAAGCAAAGACCTAAAAATTAATAGTAGATTTGGACCCTCAATGTCAATATTAAAATTTTTTTTCTATGCTGTCTAGGACATACTTTCTTCTTATATGTAGTGTACTACAATGGAAACAGGTTACAGTTAATAAAATAGAAGAAATAGCTATTCTTAAGTCATAAAAACCCCCAAATTTCTTCTCACCCCGAAGTATTTCTCACTATGGAGATTCCCTCAAAATCCATATCAGAAAATAGGAATACTGAGCTTTTTAAGTGATGCGTAAATAAATGGATATACAAATGTTGTGCTCTCGGGTAGAGGTTGCATCCAGCAACCACATCTCAGTGCAACGTGAAGAGGAGAATCAGCTGTCCTTCAGTCTTTCCCTTCTTTTCCTAGTCTCCACATAAAGGAAGCTTGAGTGTGTCAAATTGGTAGCCACTGATGTGGATAAGTGGATGACGTTCAGGCTGCACCATGAAATAGTCCTCTTCGTTTTAATGCAAATTTAAATGCCTACCTGTACTGAAAATATTTCACTGCACACTAATGTCACTGTCAATCTCTTCTGCTATTTGTGGGGGAATGTAAATTGGAAATCAATTAAGATTCTAAAGTTTATATGAAAAAACCCAACCAAAACTATAAAATGTTGTTTGAGAACAGAATACTTCATCTCAATTTATTGCAGCTTTGAAATACAGTGCCAAATAAACATCCTGGTTCTGAATAGAGCTGTCTCTGATTCTCCATTTAGTGTTTTCACTGAGTGCTTATATAGTTAAAAGGAGGACAATAAATTAGGTCACTGAAACTGTGGTGTACTAATCTAACATGAGTCAAAAAGGAAAGCAAGGTGGTAAAGTGAGGCAAAGCATGTACATTACATTACATTACAACTATGTAATGTAAATTACATCTTTGTTAGTAGAGTATATGAAAGTGCTACTTTAATCTTTAAAATGCCTATGAAAGAAATAAGCATAGCGAGGACAGTCATAGCATTCATTTTTTACTTATTCGTACATTGATTTTGCAGTTCATAGTGTCAGGAAAAACCTACAGTACAGAAAAAAGGGCAAATTTTTAGGTGCTTTGCATTTTCACTTAAGGGACTGAAATCTTTTAGCAAGATTGATATTGCAAGTTATTCTAACTAACTAGTTCCAGGAAAAATTTTTATTAATTATTAGAAAGTATTCTAGGGAGAAAGAGAAGGGTAAAATAGCTAGAATAATAGTAATAAACCTCGTAAGGGGCCAGGTGGTTCATATTTAAACTAATAAAAGCACCTTGTGTAATGAAGGCATTGTGGGTAGTGAAATAATCTTTTTTCTAAGCTGACAAGCATACGATGGTAGTCACACCTGTGACAAGTTACACTTGTCAAGTACCCAGAGGTGACTCTCGTCTAGTATACATTACCTGGCTATGACACAGCTCCAAGTAGATGCACAAAACATGTATTTGTAAGTACATTAAAAAATGGACACCAGTGGTTAAGTATCCTAAAGCATCTGAAGCCACAGATTCAATTTTCAGTGGTCCTTGCAGAAAACAAACATTGTATGAAAGTGAATTAGTCAAGTGGTGGACAACTCTGGGCAGAGGTGTGGAGAGTGTGGTAAAGCACTTGCTGGCACATTGCAGAAAGCAGAAAAAAAGACCAAGGATGAGTGAGTCAGATCCAGGGCCTGGGTTACATTTGACTCTCAAAATAAAAGGTTCTTGTGCTGAGCAAAATCGCAGCATCTAGCCACAGGAGGGTAAATATATTCATACTGAAAGCACTTTGCAGCCTTATTTTTGGTTTTTTTTCTTTCTTTCTTTCATTTCAGTAGAGGCCTCTACTTCAAACAGTGCTTTTAACCATATCTGTTTCAATTAGGAGGAGATTTCAAAAGTGGTTTGTTTTTAGGAAAGAGAGAAAATATGGTTTCTAGGCTATGTAGTCAATGTGCTGTACTTTTTCCAGATGCTTTTTGTTTGGAAAGCATTCTTTTATGGCAGGAATATTTATTGAGGCACTAAGTTAGGTAACAGCCAGGGATTTGCTTTCCTATAATTTTCACTTGTTAAATGTTAGGAATATATCTCTCCTAATTAGGCACACTGTGTTTGAAATGTCTTTACTAGCCTACGAAGAGTTTAATTAAAGAAAAATAATTCTTCCTATCCCATAATTTCATATCTTTTTTTTTTTTTTCTGATATGCAGGTGTGTTTTTTTAGTTTGACTGTACTGTTGTACCTGACCCTTTATCTACAACCATTCTAGTAAAATTGAAAACAGAGATACTCACTACATCAGAATGCTTTTTCATATAATTTTAAGGACAACTTGTTTCTTTAATCTAAATTCGTGATATGGTGGTGCAAGGTATTGCTATTGTTTTGAATATGTCAGTTACATTTTGCTTGCTTTTTGTAATCCTGTCCAGCTTATTGTCCTCCAGTAAGTGGTTAAAAATAGTTTCAGAAATGCATTTTATTCAAATGTTAATACCATTTTCAAAATAGGAAGATACATTATGTAAAGCCCAGCAGGGTTATTTTTAAAATGCAAAATGCAGATGTATTTATTAGTTTTGCATAAATTCATAATGCAAATAAGAGTGATGCTATTAATCTACAACAGTCTTTTGGTTGGGTTTTTTTTATACCAATTAATGTTGCTTAGCAGAACAGATACACTGAAGGTTTTAAGAGCTGTGCATTTATTAAAAAAAAAGTGATTTTTCTACAGTTGCAATTAAAAAAAAAGAGGCATTTGAGGCATCAGGGTACACAAATATCTCTTGGAATTTTGTTAATGGGAAACTTTTCATTAGTCCATTATTGTTTCTGGGTATTTTGTAGCCTTCTGAAATGATAATGTAATGTATTGGTTTTGTACTTTTAAATTTTTTTTTCTTTTCTTTCTCTATTTACATCTATGTTTGAGACCAAACAGTGCATTGTTTCTTTTTAAAAATTTTTATTTCTCTTCAGGACACAGCAGGTTTCAACACCCCCCTTCTCAGACCTCGTGTGATTGGAGAATGGATTGGCCGTGAAGAGAATGATGCAGATCCTCTGGCTGCTGAGATGTTGCAGCCACCAATACCAAGAAATAAAAATGAGCAGTGGGACAGTGAGGATAGCAGCAGTCCTGGAGGAAGGTGGGTGTTTGATCTGGCCTATAAAATTTATATTTTGTGAAACAGAGCTGTCTTTGTTACAAAAATTCTATTTCTGAGGGCAGAGTGCAGGGCTTTTTAATACCCATGCCATAGTGTGAGCACATGTAGAATAAATAGAAGTCATTAATATGTGACTTTTTTCTTCTCATGCTTTTATAGATGATTAACTTAATACCCATTTGCAATCCTATGGATTTATTCCCATGTGTAAAGCTAGGTATTTTGACATGGTTGGGGTCCATTGTGTAATAATGTTGTGATGTGTAGCTTCATTCAGATATTTCATACTCTTCCCTCTTTCCAGGATTGGTAGTAGCTATTTATTACTCTTCTTGACACTTTAGTGATAAATCTGATTTTCTCATTTAAAGGAGAGATAGACAAGGGAAGCAATATCTTTGTTATTTTTAACAGGACTTCCTAAATTCATTTTCATTTCACATCTCAGCTTTTTGATGTTAATAACAAGTCTTTCTCGAAGAGAAAATTTTGTTCTTTGCAGTAAATAACTTCTGAAGATTTATTGTGCTTGACTGAAAGAGTTTGTGCTTCAGCTACATGAATGAGATTATAATACAAGGAGTCCATTTTCCATATTTAAAGATATGTTTATCACAGTAGGTTAAGTACTCACAGCCTTGCTTTAAAAGGGATTCATGTCTTTCTTTTTAAGTGTAAATCTTCTGCACTGCCTCTGTTAATTGGCTTAAACACCTACGTTTCTCCCTTAGCCTTGTAGCATTTCTCCTTGGTTATAACAAGTACTTTGACTGCAGCAGACACCTTTTTCTTCCTTTTTTTAGAAGGCAAAAACTCTCTGCTTTCCCTTTGAAAAGGTCTAAGGTATTCCTTCACTTCACATTCTTCCAGGTGCTTTCTATGTTGGAATTCAACTCCCTGTCACACTGAAACTAATGTGTGACTAGATGTGCTCTTACAGACTGCATTCATTAACTTTCCTCACATCTTGGGAATATTTGTTATCCATGAGTAGTTCATTTAATTAAATTATCGTGGGGGTACCTGTGAGTACTACTATTTCAAAGAAGTAGCAGCGTGTAGTTAACAATCCCTCAGCCAGACCTTTGACAGGAACCAACATAACTCGGACTCTGGGTCTCTCCAGTGCAGTTCCTGGGAAAATAATGGAGTCAGCAACTGGCACTACAGCTTGATTGTGCAGACCTGAGTTCTTTTTCCTTATTCAGCAGTCCAGTAAAGGCACTGAATAAAGATCTGTTCCATGTTGCAGAGCAAATTGAGGATATTGTATCCCCTCTGTCAATAGAAAGGAGCAGAAATGAGCATCTCTAATTTCCAGAAGGAAGCAAAGAGGTCTAGTTCTGAGCAACAGATGATTCAAAGCAGCACATTCTTCTCTTTGTAGAGGGTGGTGCAAGCTGTGAGAAACCTCACAGCTAATGCTATAATTAAAAAATGTGATGAATGGCTTTGAGAGTAGTATTTGAGGAATCTTGTTGAGTAACATGACAAAATCAGGTTGCCTGGTGTGTGAATAAGGAGAATATAGGGAACTTTATGCCAGGAAAGACTCATGGGATACTGATATCTCTGTTTTTAGGTGCAGTAAGTGCTGAAGGCCTATTGAAAAATATGTATCGTTAAGTGGGAGTACTGATTTTCAGTAGAAATCAGTAACTACTAAATTACATGCAGCACATGGATTTACATTTGGTTGACTGATTTTATGTCTGGGATAATTCTTTGCTTCATTAGCATTTCATCAGCTTTTGTAAGGCATGTATAAAAATCATGTTTGCAGTCTTGCAAAGGAATCATAAAGTTGCAGAACTTCAAGATAGTGGTGATACTAAAATTGATGCCAACTATATATGGAAGTTTAGAAGTTGATCAAAATTAATCTGAATATTTAATAGCAGTTTACTAATAACTGGTGGTTGCTTCAAGGTCTGATTCAGTGTTCCTGTGAATTAAAGTGCTATTAGCAGAATTTGGAATTGACCGCCCACCAAATGCATGAGACAAGTACTAGGTAATGATAACTTGGTTTTAATGTAACAAATGCCTCGTAAATCTAAAAACAGTGGGAAGAGTATAAGTTTTGCTATCAAAAGAGTGAAGTTATCAGTTGTAAAGAATTTTTATGTATTTCATAGTTAATGTAGCCTTAAATAATTAAATTACGTTTTTACCTGGCAAATGAAAGGGGGGCAATTTGAAAAATTCCCATTCAATGTTTCCAATTTTATCTTGTTAAATTTTATTTAGCAACATTTCTAATAAAAATTGATAGGTTATTGATCACTATTTATCAGGATTTATGGGATAAGCCGGCAAACTCTTAGAACTAATCTTAATATGCAGTAAAAGTATAAGAACAGGAAAGTCAAAACTGTAATTGTTCCATTATTCCCAGGTAGTATGTTTTGTTCTACCTGTCACTAAACATAAGGAAATGCTACATATATGAAACACTATATAAATATCCAGGGGATTAGGCATTGACAAATCATTGGTAGAGTAAGTGCCATCGGTGTCATGTGACAGAATCACCATTTCCTCCTGAAAAACATGCATTCCTGTGATGATGAACAACGGAAGCAGACATGTCGTTTATTTGAAAGCGTGGCCCAGTAACTCAAAAAAAGGAAAAAAAAGAGAGCAGCTGAAAGGACAGGTGTCACTACTATGACTGGGAAAGACAGTGTGGCCAGTCTGAGGTAGCTGTATTAGTGATGTCTTTTCAAATGGATGAAGGGTCACCTTTTTGCCCTTGATGTTCTGGATTGCTACAGTGGAAAGATTGTGTTTGTCACTGGTTTTGCACTGTTCTCTGTTGCTGCTGTAAGGAAGGAAGGCAAGGTATTAATAAGTGATAAGAGACCATAGAAAAGTGCTGATGGCAATCCTGCTGGTACTGAGCTCATCTTTCAGAAATTTGAACACCGTGAAAATAGGATTAAACTCATTTCCAAGTCACTGTTAGTAGTTTTCTACATGAAAAATTTCTTGGAGGAATTTTGAGAAGATGCAAGGCTCTTGGGAATCTTCCTCCAGGGATAATGCATGTACATAATGAGGAATTTGAGTGTTTTTTATTATGATACTCTTGTCTCTTAGAGCGTGAAATGAACTAGAGCTTGCAGAGGCCCCATCCATAACCTGATGTCCTAAACTCAAAGCCCATTCTTCATCTCCAAGGTGCACTTTGTCTTATTAGTGTTTATCTTTGCTGGAGAAATGAACGATTGTTGATTATACTACAAATCATATATTTGCAACAATTCTGCCTTCCTGCAACACTGTAAGGACAGTCTGAGGTGTCACTCATGAGGTGCCCCTCAAGTGGGGCACCAAACTTCTGTCTGTTTTATGTTGATATTTTAAGGAATCAGAAATGGCAAACTGTAGCAAGTCCTACTTTAGACCCTTCTAACTTCTGTGCAATTCCAGTTCTCTGTTATTTAGGTCAGAGACAAAACTCAGCAAATCAGAAAAATTGTTATAAATATAAGGCCCTTAATCCTGTGGGGTAATGGTATCAAAACCACTCAAGGGAGCAGTTCTTTGTTGTCAGCTTTTTGCTATGCATCAATGCCTTAGCAATACTGATTAGTAATTGACATCCTGTTTTCTATATGTGTAGCTTATTTAAACTTGATTAGTGCACATAAAGTCAATGGGAAATTTCCCAAATTCAATCAAATTTTTAGGTAGAAACTGAAAACACAAAATATTTTAGAACATCCAATGATCAGGGAATGAGTGACATACTTTGAAGAGAGCACCAGTAAGAGAAAGTTGTGCTTTCCTCCCTCACAGCTTAAAAATGGAGCCAAAGACCAAAGGATTAAAACATCAACAGCAGCAACATAAGAAACTGCTGGCTGCCATGCTTTCTCAGGACTCCTTTGATTCTGCTCAAAGCACAGCTCCATCTGTAACCGAAGAAGACATTGACAATGAAGATGATGCAATGGAACTACTGGGTAACTGCAAAAAATTATGTGTATTTTCTGAAATTTTTTATTATAAAAAATCAAACAGAGATTAGTCAGAAACTGCTCCCTATGTTTGAAGCTAAAGTATTCAGCAGCTGTGTGAAGGTTCATAGGGTTTAATGTGAAACTTTCAGGAGAAGTGTAAGGAAGACATAAATGTGTGTGAACAAACTCCGAGCTGCATCAAAATCCCATTAAATCAAATGCTTCAGGTGCTTAAAGTAATTAATTTGGTTTCCTACATAAATCCCTTCCAAGTTCTACTTGCAGAATGTATTTCTGTACAAGGAACAAAATCAGCTTCCCCATCTTTCATCTGGTTCTTCTTTTTCTTAGCAGTATCACAGTTTTAACTTCAGTAGATTTTATTTTGACTTACTAGCTACACAAAGCTTATGTAATATGAATTTGTAAACTCTTCAGAGGATTTGATTGTAATTTTCCTCTAGACTGTATTGTATCTTAAATTGCACTCTAGAAGGCTCGATGCTCGCTGCTGCCATCCTTTCCTAGAATTACTAATTGTATTTAATTAATAATAGTTCTGATTTTACTTAATAATCTCTTCTCTGCTATTTTTCAAAGTTTCAGTGTATGATGCTTAAAAGGTAGTCATGGATTTCAATGTTTTTTCACAGTTTCTGCTCTATGGAAATTTATGTGGGATCAAAGCATGGAAAATTCACAATATCAGAATAACTCAGCATTCTGAGTTTATGAATTCTGGCGTAATTTTTTTTTTCAGGTTAGACCTTAATCTAAAAATCAGGAAAACACATGGTGCTCTTTTTGCTTTCTATATTTCTGTTGTCCTTGCTGTAGTCTTCAGAGAAACATAGAGTATTTGAGTTTGGAGGGGACTGCTGGAGGTATCAAGCCCAACCTTTTCCTCAAAAAAATAAGCCATAGCGGGTTCTTCTGAGTGGATTTTGGCTTTCTCCAAAATGGAGATTCTAGAACATCTCCGAGCAGCCTGCTCCAGTGCTTAACTGTGCTCATGGTAAAAAAAAAAAAAATTATTCTGCATAATTGTGAATTAATAAATAATTTCCTTTTCTTTTCCAGTAGTTTTACGTTTGATACATACATTGTTTTTACAAGAAAGAAGAGAATGGACTGGATCACTCACTATTTATCTTATAAGATAGGATCTCACATTAATATCTGTGGAGACAGTGAGAAAAATGTATCCAATAGATGTATAGGTCGTTTCTTCCAGACACTTGACTCCCTAAAGGTGTCTGGAACCAGGAAGGCAGCATAAAGGAATTATCTAGTGTCTTGACATTTGGGTAGAATATGATCTATGTACAGACTAGTGTTTTGGGGGTTTTTTAATAAGTACTTGATTGTAAGCATGCTTTCTAGTTTCGTGCCATGCAAAACCTCCAATATCTTTCTATCATGCAGTTCATCAAAACTGGCTAAGTTTGTACAAAATCAACTTAAAACTAAAGAAGTTCACGAACAGGACCTCCATTTTGGGTGAGGTGTTTATAAATGATTGTGAGATTCTGAGGCAAAATCCTGACATATTTGAGGAGTAGCCATGCTTGTAGTGATTATAATATCGCCATGTTATAGTAACGACCACTGAGAGAAAGTTCAGTATGCACATCTTGGTGTTGAAAGTGCTGTGCTTTGGAGAAACTGGCTTTTATTTTAATTCTCACTTTGCAATTTGCTGACAGTATGTGTGTTATATTCGATGTAATGGTTAGGCTCTATTCTGCAGAACTGTTCAAAATTTAAGGATATGACTGTGTTGCATAGGGCAGGTGTTCTAGTTTTCCTTTGAAGATAACATAAAGAACTTGAGTTTCTATCAGCGAATGTAGGTATTTTTCACTGCTATATTTTCCAGGTCAGTGACTGTTTGATACTACGATTTAATTATTTTTTATTATGTACCACATTAATCCATTAACTGCTTTGATGCTTTTTACACAATTTATATGCAGTATAACTATATTCAAATCATGGCTTTCTGCTGTCACTGAATTCCAGGGCATTGTACCATATAGCTCTTTGATTTGTTCTCTGTAGAGTTTAGTATTCTTTGTTTATTCAGCCCTTTCTTAAAAAATTACAAAACTTCATGCTTCTATGTCAGGATTGTGGGAAAAAAAATTCTACTATTTAGAGCAGATGATTTAAAATGTGCACTACTTTAAATGGAGACCACAAACGTCTATCTTTTTGTGTGTTCAAGAGAGTCTTTTTCAGAATTTGGTTGATTTATTTAGATATTAAAAGAATGAAGCTGACTTTTCACATATTTTCTTTAAAAAAAACCCATCTGTCTAGGTGGGCCAATGAAGGTTTTAGCTGGAATTCTTTTATATTCCGAATAAAAGAAACAATTATATTGTTATCCATTTCAAAAGAAATGTATGTGCAAAGAAGGAAAAGAATGTTACAGGGCTATATTCCGATTTTAGTTATCACTCTTTTTGTGTAAGATAAGATGCGTAGGAGGGCTGTTCCCATGCTGGTGACTTTCTGAGTGTGTTCAGTTGAGCAGGTGTCTGAAATAGATTAGTGACAGATAACATCATAGTGGAAAGGATCTTCCTGACTTTAAAAAGCTGAGAACTGTAAATTTGCATGTGTTTGTAAATGTTAAAGGATCATGCAGTTGAGGTCTGGGACTGAAAATTATATCAAGGGGCTCATTTTTTATACATCATAATGCCAAATATTGTGTTTTGTAAATCTAACCAGGAGCTGAAGTAGTTCTATGAGAAACTCTGCAGCCCTTTTGGAATTCTATGATGTTTGTGCTTAAGCTGTCTTTCACATTTGGCTGAAGTCTATTGAGACTTTGAAATTATGTTATTCCCTCAGTATCTCACTGATGTACATTGGAGAGGACTGAACTGTTATTTTCCCTGAAAATGCTGTGAATATTGATTGTACGGTCACCAAAGCATGACTCGTTTGGTTTTAAAAAATCAATTATTTAAGTCTAAGAATATAATTGTTTAAGTGTATTGCTGTGCATAAGCATACGCAGAGTAAAAGTATAAGGATTTTTGTAGCACACTTAGATATACATTCTTAAAGTTTTTACAAGTAAGGAAGATAAGAAAGACATTCTGTATTGTTTTATACAATAATGGTATAGAAAACAAATCCTGTGAGGAGCAGCTGAGGGAACAAAGGTTGTTTAACCTGGAGAAAAGGAGGATCAGAGGAAACTTATTGCACTCTCCACCTTTCTGAAACTAGGTGGAGTTTTCTGTCTTCTTGCATGTGATAGGACAAGGCCACAAGTCATGCCAGGGGAGATTTAGGTTAGATATTAGGAAAAATTTCTTCATGGAAAGGTTTGTCAAGCATTGGAACAGGCTGCTCAAGGAAGTGTCTGAGTCACCAGCCCTGGAGGTATTTGAAAGATGTGTAGATGGTGTCACTTAAGGACATGGTTTAGTGGTAGACTTGGCAGTGCTAGGGCACTGGTTGAACTTCATAATCTTAATGGTCTTTTCCAGCTTAAATGATTCTATGATTCCATGATATTTAGTCATAATGCTGAAGCAGCAATTTCTTGGTTTTGTCCAATCTTTATGTGTGCTCATGGTACTAAAAACGTTACCATATGTTAACAGATGCTATGGAATAGCTAACTCTGTAGCACCACTCCAAAGGGTACCCAGGAAGTTGACTCACAAAACCGTGGTTGAAGTGAAAGGTGGTGATAATTGAAGCCAATTTCCTTCAATTGATGCATATGCCAGTCTGTATGATTCTGAAAAGCCTCTCTGATTTCAATGCAAATAATCTTATATCTGAACTGAACTTAAGTGTTTGGAGCATCAGGGCTTGTAAAACCATCTCTTCTTTTCTTTGGAGCTTGTTTCACAAAAATAATGCTTTTTTTCCCATAATGTATAAATCTTAAGTGAAAGTTCAGTGATTGTTTGCCTCATGTTTATTATCTGTAAATTCCTTCTATACAGTAACAAACCAGAATCTTTAAAGATAGAAATGTACTTCAAGTAGTAATAAACTTTTCAATTATTGCTATGGGAGGTACCTGATGTGTTCTGTTTGCTTTAATAACTCTTCTTCTAATCTTTAGAATTTCTTTTTTCTTCAAGAGCTTTTTAAATGTTAATTTTTTAATCATTATAACACCCTTGAAAGGTTATCTGGTAATATGTTTACATTTTATAACAAGAGGAGATAAATAGAATATAGTGGAGATTGCATTTGCCTGAAGCTCATTTGATTGTAACTCAAGTGTCTGGTAGTCTACCCCTTAAATATCTATACTGTTTTTCTAATGAGTCTTTGAGTCTTTAATGAAAGGGTATGCAATCTGCAGTGCTTTCAGTACATTTCCTCTGGCTTGACAGACGTTCCTGATTTCCTTGGTTCCTGAAGGTCTTTGACAACATGCAGGAAACTGACTCTAGGCATGATAAATTATACTAATACTAGCAACAAGTTGTTCCTTTTTATTGACTTCCCAGATGAACAAAACCTCCTCCATTATGTGACTAGAATACATCATTTTTCAGAAAAGAGGCCACAAAGCCCTGGGAAAGATGATGTGAGTTGTACTACATCTTCAGAACAGTTTTCTGGCCTGTAACCTATTTTGTTGTGATTTAAGTAGAATGATTGTGTGGGAGAAAGATGTGTGAATTGCTCCTCATGTTCCCTTTTGCTGGTCTTCTGTTTTTGGAAGCTACTGAGAAATCAGCAAAACTACCAGTGGGCATGTGCCATGTAGGGCACGCACAGACAATGACACCCCTGGGAGACAGGAGGCCTCCTCTGCCCGCAGAGACTGGCTGTGCTATACACTGAAAAGTTTTCGGTGGCAGATGTAGTGCACTGGTGCCAGTGTGTGTAACAGATGTCCACTAGAAGAGCACTCGGACTCCATCCAGTGTGGGTTTAGGTATCTTTCTGAGGTAAAAGTTCAGCAAATACCATATTCAGTTTTTCTTTTTTTTCTGCAAATATATAAAGTCACTGAGCAAGAGAGATGCGCAGGTCTGTTTAATGTCATTCATGGAGTTCATTGATTTCAGTTCACCTTGTGGCCCTTTGCTAAGAGACAGAAATATCTGTGAGAATATTTTAGTTGATCTGAGAATAGGCAAAGCTCTAACTTGTTATTCGAAGAAGAGGAATTTGGTGCTTAAAGTCCTAATAGAATCCTGCTCTTGCATTTTACTGTGCTTAATAATAGAGGTATTTGATGTTTAAATAAAATTTTGAGACTGATAATAAATAAGCTAAGTTCTATTGCTTGGTTAATAGTGTGTTTGTAATATTAGAAAAAAATATTAAATTAATTTGTCACATATTGCAACACTTGTTGCAACTGCTGGTTAGATAAGCATAAAATGGGTTGAAAGTGAGGTTGAATGTGCTTCATACTGCTAAAGGGAAAGTGGAGAGAGAAAACTTAATTATAGCTAGAGATACTAGCTTCTCTTGAGTTGAAATAAGTTACATCAGCTAATAAAAAGGTTCAAAAGAATGATTAATTATGAAGGAATAGAAGTGTACTAAATATAATGATGTGCAGAGGCCTAAAATGTCATTCATTTATAGTTTGTAAAAGAAACCAAAGTTTTTTTTAAACCTGTATCTAAACAAGAGTGGAGAAGGTGTACTTCCACTACTAAACCATGTCCTCATGCATCAGATCTACACATCTCAGCCTCTTCCCTGGACATCCCGTTCCAATGCTTGACAAACCTTTCATGAAGAAATTTTTCCTAATATCCAATCTAAACCTTCCCTAGCATGACTTGGATCCTTGTCCTGTCATTAGTTACATGGGAGAAGAGCCTGACCCCCACCTGGCTACAACCATTCAGGGAGTTGTAGAAGTGATAAGGTCACCCCTGAGCCTCCTTTTCTCCAGGCTACACAACCACATTTCCCTCAGCTGCTCCTCATCAGACTTGTGCTCCAGACCATTCACCAGTTGCCCTTTTCTGGACATGTTCTAGCACCTTAATGTCTTTCTTTTAGTGAGGGGTCCTAAACTGAACACAGGATTTGAGGCTGGCCTCACCAGTGCTGAGTACAGAGGGACAATCCCTGCTCTGGTCCTGCTGGCCACTCTATTCTTGATCCAAGACAGGATGCCATTGGCCTTCTTGGGCACACAGCTGTTTCATGTTCAGTCATGTATCAACCAGCACCCCCAATCCCTTTTTCACTGGGCAACTTTCCAGCCACTCTGACCCAGCCTGTAGCACTAGGTGGGGCTGTTGTGACCCCAGGGCAGCACCTGGCACTTTGCCTTGTTGAACCTCATACATACCACTGGCCTTGGCCTATCGATCCAGCCTGTCCAGATCCCTCTGCAGAGCCTTCCTTTGGCAGATCAACACTCCTGCCCAATTTGGTGTCATATGCAAACTGACTGAGGATGCCCCTGATCCCCTCATCAGATTATTGATAAAGATATTAAACAGGGCTGGCACCAATACTGAGCCCTGGGGAACACAACTGGTGACCAGCCGCCAGCTGGATGTAACTCCATTCCCCATCTTTCTCTGGCCCAGTCATCCAGTCAGTTTTTCATTTAATGAACAAGTGCACTTATCCAAGCTGTGAGCAGCCAGTTTTTCCAGGAGAATACTGGGGTAATGGTGTCAATTACTGTAGTCCAGGGGACAACATCCACAACATTTCTCTTGTTCAGTAGGTAGGTCACCTTGTTATAGAAGGACATCATGTTGGTCGAGCAGATACTTATGCCTTTCATAAACCCATACTGGCTGAATCTGATCCCCATGGGCTTGAGGTTTTCATTCATGTGCTGTATGATGGCACTCAAGATGATCTGCTCCATGACCTTCCCTGGCACTGAGGTCAGGCTGACAAATCTATAGTTCACCAGATGCTTCTGGCTGTTCTTGTAGATGGGTGTCACATTTGCTAACCTCTCGCATTTGCATATTGATAAAGTATCTTTATGTACCTGCCCTGATCTTGTATCATCCCTAGGAACGAGATATCCCTAGGATGCTAGATAAATTGATGTCCAAACTACTTTGTACTTCTTTAGGACACTCAGGTTAGTTTAGACATACTGGACAAATCATTCTGCGGCAATATATCTAAGGAAATCCAGCAATGGATGTAACTGCTTTTGTGCCTGGATCTGTTTTAGTCAGGATGCTGACTCTCCAGTATTAGTAATCTGCAATTGCATCCTCATATACTCCGCATATATTCTTTAGCTTACACTGAAGCTCATAATATTAATGTTGGAGTTCACAAGCTGGTTGGGGAGTTCTGGCCCGCTTGATTGACTGGTCTGTGTGCTACACTGCTGGCAGTTCCTGAGCAATCACATTCTCTTTTTGGAGCATGCAGGGAAAGTAAGTAGGAAAAACGTCAGTTACAACCATCAAACTTGTAATTTAGTAAAAAATGACAGGATTTCTTCACTTGGAGGTTCAGAAGAGAGCATGGGAACACTGTGAACTCTGGTGAGGGTTCTTTACTATTCAGTTAAACACATTTGAAATCACTGTCTTTGTGCTGGGAGAACAGGATTGATCTAGACCTATCCAGAAAATTCAGGGAGGTGACAGCAGAGTGAGAGTTATTATGATTACTGGATTTTGGGTATCCCCATACAGCTGGTGTTTGAACTGCTCAGTGAATTCCTTGGCTTTGGGGCTCTTTTCAGCTACTGAGGGGAGATTGTTCATCCGAGTAATAGATAGGGAGAGGGCTTATTCAAAGAGACATTTGTGAATTTAATTTGTATTGTAAGGCAAGGATGTGAAGTCAAGAAATTATATCCAAACACAGCAGAGCTTAAAGGTATTTTTCTTGTTAACATGTGGCTGATTAGTGTCATGTTTTTCTGAATTGCTAGAGTATCCATTTCTCTGGATAAATTGTCCTTTATTTTATATACAGATAATTTGCTCACGATAATTACTGCCAGTAAGAACATTCAGTGAAGTATAAATTTAGCAGGCTTTTGATGGTTGGCCAGAGAGATTTATTTATATATATAAAATCACACATATAAATTCTAAAAAAACCCAAATAAAATATATTTGTTGCAGGAGTATTTCTTAGGTTTTGCACCCTGAATCATAGTGCTGTTTATAATATTGGACAGAATTTGATATATATAACAACACAAAATATGACTTGTAACAAAATGAACCAAGCCAAAACTATGAATGAAATACTTAAAAATGTGCTTTTCTGTCTGTCTTTCTAAACCAGAATTTATTGAGAGGAAGGTATTGGAAATCCATGTAGGAAAACAGATTCTGTTGCCATGTGCTGCAGAACACCCCAGCATATTTTTCATATTTAGTTTTTCTGATGCATTAATCAGGTTGGTGAAGCCTTTCCAATTGTTGAAACTGTAATTTAATGCCGTTTACAGAAAATAGGGGTTTATTTACATTTCATAGTGCATATAGATGTTTTACATTCTGGTACAGTTAGTGAAAGTGTATGAAATTTCTGAAAAAAAATATTTGTTGCATCTGATGGACCCAAAACCAAGACAGTTCTATTGTAATATTATGAATATCTTGTCTACTTATGTAAGTATTATGATTCAAAACTTGTTATGTATTGTTTCTCAATATTTTATACTGTATTTACTTCTTTTTCTGTTTTATTTGGTTTTGGTAGTTGAGTTTGGCACTCCAAATGTGTTTGAGACATAGGTTATTTGTTTATTCCTAACTAGTATATTATATTTTAATTACTGCTTTTCTGCTGATGTTCATTTATAATAGTGGCTTCTATTAAGAGTTAGATTTGAAACTATTTATTTCTATTTCCAGAATTCATAATGTATGCCGTGCAAAATGATCACCAGAAAGCATTCATAATCAAAATATATAATTTTGTTACTTCCTAATATTAGAAGCTTAATTTCACTTGATTTAGTGTAATTGTATTGGCACTTGTCAAGACATGAGCTTACAGGCTTCTCATGGTGTGCACAATGACTCTTTAAAGAACAATTTTGGGAGAAACTAAAAACTTAGGCATTAAACTGAGGGCTCATACTACTCCTTCCTCTGCCGTTAAAGAAAAGTAGAAATGCGGAGGAGAAGGTGTGTTGATCTTCCATCCCAATGTAGATAGATATCACTTACATGAGAACGTCAGCTACCACATGTGAATAGATTCTGGAAGGGAACAAAGAGTATTTTGAAAAATACTATCCTCACGTTGTTACAGAAATTGAGAATCACACAACTGTGTCCTAGTCTCAAAGAAAGAGTCAGTGTTTAGGTGACAAGCCCTGAAAAGGCTCAGTCTGCTTGAACCTCTTACTTAAAAGTGAAAGCTAAATTATGAAAGCTAAACGTGTGGTTCAAATACATACCTGTACTCAAAACAGTGCAAGGCCCAAGCAGCTCAGAAGACTCAGTGACAGTAGAAAGAGTCAATTTTTTATACTTTGCTTTGACTGTTTTCTACATCTTTCTGTGTCTCGGTGGGTCAGTTAAATTTGTTTCAGTTTCAGGTGGAGTATGTAATGGAGCTGATCCCAAGTCTGGTAGTGCTGGAATGGGGCTGTGTGTAGGATTTCATGCATGCCATCATAGTAATGAGAAATCAGGTATCTAATGCATTGCTGTCATCTCATTCTCCTCCTCTCAAACAAATGTCTTTTGATGTGGAATGTAGCATTTGGTTGCTATGTACTAGTTACATTTTAGGGACTTCATACAGAGTAGTTTTAGGTACTTTCCCTTGAAACAGTAAGTATTTCTCCTGTTGTTTGAAGTTAGGTAAAGTGTTTTGTATATTTACAGTTTAGGTGATACTCTTTAACATACCTGTTTGCCACTAAATCACTCATGAGTTCATTCTTGTATTAATTATACCTGTTCTGCCAATAGTATGGGAAAATCACACAGAGCTAAATTAAAATATATTCCCTGAGGGCTGATTCCTTGTCTCCTTTCATTAAACGAATACACCAAATATTTTTGGCTTTTCTCTGGGCAGGAAAGGTATTGCTTCTTGCTCATTCCAACAGTCTGTGTATTGGGATTTCAGGATTTCCTACCTCATCTACCCCAAATACTTCCAGTTAAAGGTAAGGTGATGTAAAAATTGTGTGCTACTCCGTTTTCCTTTTGATGGGGTTTTCCATTTTTACAAGGCAAGGCTTTGTGATATTCAAATTAACTTGCCTCTACAGGGTAGTTGTTTGCCATGTGGCAGGATAACATGGTGGCTGATGTTACATCTTCCAAGATGTTTAGGCAGCAAATCATATGATAAAGTAACACAGTCACCATCAAAGCCTATACTGAAAATCAGTGCCCAATAAATATTAGTGGATTACCAGGGAGAAAAAAACCAAACTCAAGTAGTATCTACACAACCAGTTACTAAAAGCCTTTTAATTTTGACTTGTAAGGTTAGCTTGTGCTGAGACTTGACATCCAGTTGAGCAATTGGTATAATTCACAATTGTCACTATGGTTTATTGATGCAGAATTAGTAGAAGGACTATTCAAGAGATACTGATAAACTCTAACAAGTTTCTGAATGGCAGAAGATAAGTGGGGAATGCTGAATGTGAGTTAATTACTTTGGAAATCAGACTGAAATGTCTATGTTACTTTGGACACTACCAACGTTAGTTACTCCAGAAGACTGATCACTTAGTTGTTAATATATAGTTAATTATTTGGGTTTAGATTCACAGATTCGCCATGTGGATTTGTAAGTATGAGAAAGAGACTGAGAATTAGGTGTATGATTTTATTGAGAGGAAGGAACTGGATTGTAAGGTCTTTTCTCAGACTGTAAAACTGCCATTTTTTAGTATGAAACTTAACAAAATGAAGTTGGAGTTGACAAGTACTGTAACAGGGTGGGGGAATAATATTATAGCTTTAGTAACTCATTCTTCTGCACAAGTGGGATATTTCAAAATAACTAGTATTCCCAGCAGAAACAATAATAAACTAGTACATCTGATACCTTGTGTATGTGTAATATTGTCTACTAAGAGTAAAATAATGAAATATGAGAAAGTGATTTCAAGAAGAAGTGATAGTACAGCTAGGAGAATGAATAGAAAAATAGAGCCTTATCCTACTTTTTCCTTGAGGCTATTTAAAAAAAAATTCTTTAAAAATGGCAAAACCTCATGAACAGAAATGTGGGTTAAATGGTAAGTTCAGGTTTCCTGAAGCTTCAGCTGCTGGAGCAGATCTATTTACTTTGATATGATGGGATAGAGCAGTTTTGAGATAAGCAGATAGTAAAGAAGTAGAGGTGCTGCCTTTTCCATGCCTTTCACATTTCTTACACTGTTCTTACACTGTTTGTGTTTTCTTACAATCCTTTGTGAGAAAAAAAAAAAAAAAGAAAAAAATTAAATGCATGGAGTAGTATACAGGATATAAGTTGTGATAGTAAAGAGATTGACTAAGTTATGCTGCAGCAAGTCTAGCAGCTAGGAGCAGGGGACATCCCTTTTAAGGCTGTCCAGTATTTATAAACGAGTCCTGCCTATGGGTTGCAGCTGAAGGAACTCAGCCTTCCGGTGCTGAAGTGGGGGCTCCTGAGAGGAGCCACACCCTATTACTACGAGGTGCAGAGCAGGAGAGTGAGTGATGCTGGGCAGAAACTGATACAGGCTAAATTCTGATAAAATATAGAAGAGAAAAATGTCAGTATATGGATACTTAACTGCTGAAACAGGTTGCCCAGGGAGATTGTGGACTCACTGACCTTGGATGATTTCAAGACTCAGTTGGGTAAAGCCCTAAGAATCTTGGATGACCCTACTTAGAGCAGAACAGACCTCGACATCCTGAGGTCCCTCTGAGCCTTAATGATTCAATGAATTGCCAGTGTAGAGAGGGCCATGACATGTAATTTTGTTGTACTCTGCTTGCGATAGACTCAAAATGAGATAATTAGAAACTTAATGTTGATCTATATCTGAGTAAGCTGCTGTGCCAGTAAATGTTTTACCAAACAAAACATAGAGGCTGAGGCAAAGGGATTAGATCTAGACTTCAGAAGGAGAGTAAAATAGGTAATGAAATAGGATATTTTCTGTGTGATTAGAAGACATGCAGAGGGGTTTAAAATATTAGATGGTTTAGATAACTGTGTAAGAATTATATCTGTCATGCAAACATGCATGAATGATTGCTGTATTTCCTTATTCCTCTCACATCTGTATTACTTAACATAAGAAGGCAGTTTCAAATATGGTAACAACTATTAGAGGTACAAGCTGCACTTCTAACTAACCAGAAGCTGATTACCAGTTCAGTCATCTAAAAGGGACATTCATTTACTGATGAGAATTGTACGAGCCCTCTAGTATTGCTAAAATTTTGTCAAACCTCATGGTTATCTCCAGAACCATGGGGGTAAAAAAGAAGCAGTAGGCTGATTCAAAACCAAAATGTTGATTTTGCTTAGGAAAAAAACCAGGTGGGAGGTTTGAAGGGTATTGTCCAGTTAAACACTCAGAAGTAAATATATTTTTGTGCCATGTTTTAGAAGTTGGTACACCAAAGTAGTTAATATTAAAATTACACAGATAGAAAGTTAATATAAAATGACCTAGACAAGTAATTACAGCCCATTACAGTTGTTTACCTTTCCTGAGCCTTTGAAGTGGACTGAAATGCCTGCCTGAAATTATCTAAATAAGTGGTAGTGAATGGCTTCCAATTTTTGCTTTCTCTTCAGAACAAGTAATTTTAGAAAAATGGTAGCAGGCTTTAAAGGTGGATAAGTAGCTTAGCAGCTGTGAGGGCAGTAACAGGAAGTTAAAATGAGGAGGTGAAATGCTATGAGTAAAAGTTAGTAGAAGTAATAAATGTGGCCCATTTCGCTCTGAAAACACACTTAAATGACACTTCTTTTGTGGAATAGGAGAATGACAAGATAGATGGGAAAATGAGTCCTCCGAGTACAAAGCTGGAGGCATCCCAGGCTGTGTGATAGAGACCCGTATTTAGATAGAAGAAAGAAACAGTTCCTACAGGTTAGGTGAAAGTTTATTATTAACCAGTGGGCTCCAGATAGAACAATCCTAATGGAAAATTAAGAAGAAAAAAAAAAGTGAATAGTCAATAGAGAGTATCTGAATTTATTTAGGTACAACTTATCTGGTAGAATATGAGGTGACAAAATATGGGTATATTCAATGCAAGGAAGCATCAGAAAATTGCACATGAAGGCAGATAGATAGAATCTCTACAGACAATCAGCAACACCCTCATGTCTCCAAAATCCCTGACAGAGACTATGGATACTGCATTTAACTATGACACAGGTGAGGCGGCAGTGTTATTTAAAATGCAATGAATATAATTATTTAAAGTGAGGTATTGTTGTGACCCAAACAAAGCAGTCCTGGTTATTGACCAGGTGAGAGATGGTGTCTTAGTAGTATCTTACAGAGAGATGCAGAGTCACACTGCTCACTGCTGCAGTCTGCAGAGAAACTACAGCATTGACATCTTGGGAAGTGAGGAGAGGAAGCTACAGAACTGGGTAAGCCTAGTGCTAGGAAGAGCATGTGGGAGCCTGAGGCAAAAACATCTCGTCCCTTTCCACTGCTGCACAGCCTAGTCAGGATACTTTGAAGCCTCTGCCTCAGTTTATGTTGTCTTCAAAATTCATGTGTGTTGTTGCAATATTGCTAGGGCTTATTTTCATTTATTTAGATTCTTTTAAAAAAATGGAAAGATACTTTGCAAACATTTAATTTTTTTCTTTCAATTTGATGAGATTAATAGTGTTTAAGAAAATAATCCAAAGGCAAAAGAAACTTTTGATGGATAAGCAATATTTTCCTTTAAATCAATGATGAACAAGCAGGGGACAATAAAGGAATCTGCTATTTCAGTATTGACCTAATCTTAAGATTTTTGATTGCTTTATACTGATTTTTTACAAAAACAGGTCCCCATTCATTTCATACAGTACAATGAATTCAGTGGAACCTTGTTTAAAGGTTTTTGTTTGGACGTAAAGTTACCTCGTATCTTGAGTATCACCCTACCACAAGTATTTGGACATAGACAAAATAGTTGCTCAAAAAGTCACGGTTTTCTATGAGAATGACTGGTATAGGCTTCATCTTCTGCAGTGCTCCTCAGCACTGACTCAGTCTAACGCCTCTGTCGCTTGTGACAGCCTGGAAGAGTTTATTTCCATTTCCAGAAAGGAAGTGTTTCCTGTAATACACTGGAAATAGTAGGTACAATGACCTGGCATATGCCTCAGTGAAAACCCTGAGATGGGACCTCAGACGCTTTCTGCCTACAGAGATGAACACAATTCCAGAAGTGGACTGAGAGGCTCCTGAGTTTACTGCTTTTGGCACACTGGTTCCAGATACTGCTCTGCATTTGGGACTCTGTTTCTCATTGGTACTGCACTGTCTTTATTCTACACCAAATATTTATACTCTGAAGACTTTATAACTGGGGTACTGTGATTGCTCTTTACCCTGAAATTCCAATTATATAATGGGAATTATGTTCAGGTGGGACTTCTGTCTGGTAACTTTAGACTTTATAGGAATCTGCAATGTTAAACATTGTGCAAAACTATGAATGGCGCTGGGAGCAAACTTAGACTTTGCCTTGCAAGCAGCTTCACTAAAAGAGACTTCCTCAGTGCATTTTTACTCACGTACATTTTATCACCTATTATGTCCATTTGCACTAGGATTGGACCATTCAGGTTCAGCCTGCCATTCTTTGTCCTCTGTTTTATTTTGAGTTTACAACAGCTTTCAATTTATTTTAAGATAACAAGCCAACATAATAAATGTGATTTACTAGTACTAATTACTTTGCGAAAGAAGCAGCCGAAGTAAAGAGCTTAGAGGTTCTATTCCTCATAAACCTGTTTCCATCTATTTTATAGTAAAAATAAGGATCCAAAAGTGAGTGTTTTGAGCAAACAAGAGAGTGCTTCTCCAGTTTGCAGGCCTAGTTCCGCAGCCTAGTGGATGATTAGAAAGCGTGAACGTGTAGGAAGGCGATGAAATGTCGCTCTTCTGAGGTGGGGTTTTGGAGTGACGCCGGTGTTATCAGAGGGCAGCCGTGCCCACCAGGGGGCGCTGGCGCTTTTCCTTAAGCGTTGATTAATCTAAAACTAGATGAGATTTAATCTGTTTAAAAGGCGAACAAAGTGCTTCAGGTTGCAGGAGAGGAATACCGTATGGGCATGAAAACGGGGGAATAAAAGGAACAGCTTAGTGTTATTTTTCCATTCAAAGGTTATCAAAACAAAATAGGTGCTTTATTTTACTAAGAGTTGTATGGAAATTTATATTGAAGACTGCATATGACTGCAAGAACTGATAAGCAATTTTTAATTAATGTTATGTGGTCCACAGAAACTTTTTTGGCTTTTTTATTTTTTTTTTCCACGATGAACATGGATTTTATCATAGAAATATGCATCAAATAAAAATAACACACAGAAGAAATGAGAATCAGATTTAATTTTTACTCCTTGAATTAAAAAGTAACATTTTTGTAGAAGAAAGCAAACATCTTATTCTGTATAATCAAGAAATTCTGAAATGTGCAGCAAAAAATTAGGCTTTACAGGCCTCCATTTAGCCTGCATTATAGTGGCTATCTGAAACTGCACAAATACGTCCTTTTTAACAAAATGTGGGGGGTTTTGCCCAATTTTTCAGTCTAGGTTAGTGGTCCTATAAGCCTGTTGCATCATTCATTTAATTGTACAAATTGTGAATATCTGGTTTGTGTCGTCTTGATTAATGTAGAAGCAAGTGAACTCAGAGAGCAACACTTGCCAAATGTGGCAGAATCATATCAAAAATTGTTGCTCATAAAGACTGCCACTGCTGTTCTCTTGTATACGTATTTTTATCCCAATTTTTGTAGGTCTGCTGGCAAAGCAGTTATTTAGGTATGGGGAGGGAATAAACGTGTAAGAAGGAGAAGAACTGATGTTCAGCTAAGGCAGCTGCTGAGTTATATTTTTGTAAGAATAAAGGTTGTTGTTGTGATGAATTTGAACTTCATTTAGTTTTATTACATTTGTAATTAACTTAGCATGTAGTTAATGCTAGACTTACCAATGCTGACATTTAAATAGTGCTGGAAAATGATTTACAGATCAAGAGCATGACATAGTATATGATATAACATGTGCTTAATCGAACATATGCACAAAACTACAGTCACTTGTATCAGGCTAAAACAACTAATTAGTGTGGAACAAAATGTATGTGAAACCCATAGTAGTCATCAAAATGGTCATCTTTCATTCATCCTCCTGCCTCAAAATTAATAGAATTATTCCTTGTTTTGTTGCAGTAATTATGATATCCTTTTCCTCAGTATAACATTGATATTATTTCTATAAAATGTTTATCATAAATAAGGTTAAAAAATAGCTTGTATGTACAGACCAGAAAAATAAACTCTAAATAAATGTATAGAACTTAAAATAAACTTTAAATAAATGTATAGAACTTAAAAAATGGGCTCAGCATCTCCAGCTTCAGTTGTTTAGAATTTTAACCAATTTGATACTTTCGCTTTAAGATAAAATGAGTTTTGCTTTTAACATAACTTCTTCTCAGCTGGTGTGTTCAAAAGACTTTGCATTGGGATAATAGGGACTATTTGATTGTTTTAAATTTTGATTAAAAGTACATGAAGGTTTTGCAATTAATTTACGAAGTATATGTTGATTACTCTAGAAAATAAGAAGTTAGTGATACAGCTCCTGTCAAACCCCTCCTACTGAACTTAATTTAGAATTTGTTTTCTTCTAAGATGTTGTAGGTTAAATGGGTTTAAAAGGTTTCCTTCTCGCCAGCAAAGAATATTTTTCATTGTGTATGTATTGCTTTCTCTTTTCAAACTTTAATTCATACTTTTAGTTTGTAGCACACCTGTTACTTTTTTAGAATTGTGTGGGAAAGTTGAATTTTAAATGGTTCTAATCCTGACACTATTTTTCTGGCAAGTTGTTTAATGTCTGACTATTATAGTGATTTGAATTTTTTATTATTTGATTTGTTTATACAAAAACCTATCTCAAGTAATTGACTGAGTTAAGTCTGTTGAAAGAAGGGAGAACTTGTGGTTTAAATAAAGAAAACCCCTAATACTTTTCTTTATCTTATAAGGGAAAAAACGATTAGTTTTGGAAATTGTTTTGTAAAAGGAAACAGGGCATTGAGATATAATCACCTACTTTTTAAGGGATTCTTGCTATAAAATATTAATAGAAGTCCTTGCTCTGTGAAAATGAAAGGCTCAAAAGTCTGTAAGGCAAAAGACAGTGCTGATAGATTCTTGTGTGTGTGTGTGAGTGATCACTTCCACACAGAAGATTAGGGGAAAAAACAAGCTAATACTATTCAAAAGATGGTTCTAAATAATATCTATTTCTAGAGCATCAGTATTGTTCATATTCCCTTCAGAGAGATCATATCTAATAGGTTATGATGATCATTATAAACAGATGTAGGCTTGCACAGATACAGTTACTGAAAACCATCACTAGCTCAACTTAAACTTTACTCTAGAGAGTATTTACCTGAATCTGTGATGCAGTTCAACTGTAATTCCTGGGAGATAAGAACGCAGAATGGAGAATAGTGTGAATTATTTTGTTGGGGTATGTCATACATTAACTGAAGTGAGTTACAACGAGCAGGAAAAGAGTGCAAGATAAAAGAATGGCATAATTGTAACTTAGCTGGCAAAAAAATAAAGTGAATTTATAGGGATTTACTTTGTGACAAAACTAAAACTCCAGAAGAGTTTCAAGGAGCAGTCCCTTAGTAAGCTCTATCTTCACTAAGTGGGTTATCAAACATAGGACTAATTTTTTTTTTTTAAGTGTGAACAGACCTAAAATGGCAGGATGTTTAATCACAGCTTGAGAAATACTAGACTTAGGGTTCTATTGCGTATGTCATTTGAACTCCTTGTTAGAATATATGCTTAGAATGTCATTTTTCAATATATGATTACATTTTCGCTTGTTCTCTGTGCTTGTTTCCAACCAAGTCCATCCTTCACTTTTCTCTCCATTTGCAATGCATTCCATCATTTCTGCTGCTTGGTGAAACAATGCTGGCAAGTGTCCAGCAGAACAAACAATGAGCAGCTATCCAATACTGGAGCCTTTGAAAGGAATGTATGATGTCGAGGTAGGATATTCACCAGGTAGGATACACCTGTCAGTATCCCTATATGGTAGGCAGAATAAGCTCCTAGCCCTAAAAGCTTTTACTAAATTTGGATAAATTTGAAGTTTTAAGACGTTTAAAAGGAGGCTGCATTGACCAGGTTTTCCACAGAAGTGTCAATAAGATGTTTGATAGTTATGAAGTTCTCATGAGTTTTGGATTCCTGCCTCAGTGTCTGAAGTCTAAGAACTCCTTGGTAAAATAGATACTTAATTGTCTTAACATGGGCAGACGTTCTTCTGTGTTCTTTACGCTTAGAAATGATAAAACCAATGAACTCAGTAATATTTTCTTGTAAATCTTTTGAGATGTACAAGAAGTTAGGAAAAAAACAAGATGAAATTGCAAATATTTATCATTATTCTAAGAAACTGAAAAACAGTTGTACTGTTGTTCAAGAGTTGAAGGTTTACTTCTCAAAAGCATCTTTGTCTTAAGTAACTTTTTCAGGGTGATGGGTGAAGTAAATCTACAGAATCAGATTAAGTAATCTGCAGAATCATGTTCTTTATTTTTCAGAAAATAAATGTCAGTTTTTCCAGCTGAAGTTCAGTACATATGTGAATGACCTCAAGTAATCTCCAGCAAAAGTCTGTGATGCACAAATATATGTATGTATATATAATCATAGAATCATAGAATGATTTGAGTTGGAAGGGAACTTAAATATAATCTAGTTCCAATCCCCATGCCATGGGCAGGGACACCTTCCACTAGATCAGGTTGCTCAGAGCTCCATCCAACCTGGCCTTGAACACTGCCAGGAATGGGGCAGCCACACCTTCTTCGGGCAACCTGTTCCAGTGCATCACCACCCTTACAGTTAAGAATTTCTTCCTAATACCCAATCTAAATATACACTCTTTCATTTTGAATGTATTTCCCCTCATCCTGTCACTACATGTTCTTGTGAACAGTCCCTCTCCATCTTTCTTGTAGGCTCCCTTCACGTATTGGAACAATTAGGTCACCCCGAAGCCTTCTCTTTTTCAGACTGAACAATCACAATTTTTTTAGCCTAATATTTGGGTTTTTTCTGTGACTACTGGATTTTGCTTCTTTTTGTTACAAATAATAGGGTATTATTAATTCATTGCCATGAACATGAATATTGTCGTGATATTACAGATTTGAAGTCAAGAATTGCAGTCTAAGTATGGATGTTGCAGCATTCCCATAGTTTGTTGCCAATAAAAGGGTAGGGCATTTCCTGTGAGAAGCACTGACATCTTTCTTCTATGTTTTCCTGTACCATGGGGATCACTGAAACTGGCAGAGTATTTTTAAATTGCAATTAAGGTTTGAAATTTTGACATTTTTGAATCATATGCCTATTTAGACACACCTCAAAGAAAAAGTGTGAATATTAAGGTGGACTGAAAAGCAGACATTGTTTTTAGTATTTTCTTTAAATGTTCTGTTCCAAGTAAGGAATTTGTAAATCTCTTTGTGTGAAGATGCCTGATTCCGCTGCTGCAGGCTGCTGAAAATGGCGTTCTTAACACTTTCTCAGCTACTGTTAGTGGTGGACAAACAAGAATGTCATTTTCACAGAGGAGCTGCTGGGACCTGCAAGATCTGTGGCTCAGGGGCAGCCCCTCTGTGAGTTGTGCAATTACAGGCCGGGGCTATAATGGCTCAGAATTTACAAGCATGGTGTATGTCCAAATCTACAGTTAAGGGAGAGGGTTATTATGCCATGTTGACTTCAACGTGCAGCATGTAAACCTGATCTTTGGTTAGAACTCTAGCTTCTTTAAACTGCAGGCTTCCAACTCCTTCGAAATTCCCAGCCCTTGTACTCTGAGAGCAGATGCTGACTGCTGCCCAGTAGGCTTTCTCAGGCTGGTGTGATAGCAACAGTGTAGGTTCCAGCAACACCATCTCTGAGGATTTCCTGCCAAAATCTTTGCTGCTGGGTAAAAAAGCTGGTATAAACCTGTGCTGTACTGGGTAGAAATATAGAAAACCTGGTACTGTTTTGAATTAAATATGCTTCAACTTAATGACGTAGTACTTTTGAATATAGCTGAGACACGGACATCTGAACATCAGTCTTCCACTGTTAGTGTGAAGACAGTTGTTGCTGAAATATATTTGGTGATGTTCAGCTAGAAAAGATACTAGCATGAATCATGCTTGAAATACAGAGCAGGTAACACCAAAGTTATCTTTGTCAGCTCAGAGTTGTTTTTCCTAAAAGAGGAAATGAGCATCTGAAATACTGTTGGTGATCATCAAAGTACATTTCTGTTTTCAGTGGTCCAGAACAGTTGTGCAGTTCTGAAAAAGCTTGTGCTCTTTTTACCTCTAGAGAGGCATTGCTTAACTAACAGTATGGCAAATACTTCGGTCTCTGGTGTTACATATTTTAACAGGATGGGCTCTGAGCTATTGTCCTTTTGCATGCTTGGCTAACAAAATGAGCTGAAATTTAGGGAATAAATAGTGCTTCTACCCCCTAGGCATTGTATAATTTCTTAAAAGCCGTCAGCCCAATACCAAATGAACGGCTCTTGGCTGTGAAATAGATAATGTTTTCTTGGTGTAACCAGGCTGCGTGAAAGGGGAAGTTGCCAGCATTTACAAAACCATTTAATACATGGAATGGTTCTGACACAATTGCAAAGGCAAGGCAAACCCACATTTCTTTACTATAATTTTTGCCACAGTACAAAATTTGTGAGAGCTTGGAAGTTACACTTTGACCCTTATTGGTGTAATGTTGCATTTATGCAGCATTTCAAGTAACTTCTATGTCAAGATTAGTTATGATCATGATTAGCAGAATTCAAGAACATATAATCATGTTCAGTGTTTCATAGTGAATAGTTGAATTCTATTTTGTTGGCTGATTGAGCTCCCCTGATTAAAAAAATTTGTCACTGTGTATCAGAACCATTATTTTACACCCTGCCATTCAAAGAATAGTCATGAAAAGTGTTTTCTTTAGTGTTACTGGCATCACTTTGGTGATAGGTAAAATAACAGTTTTGTGTCAGCTGGTATGTAATGTCCCAGTGTCATTAATTCACACTGAATATCTTTGAACAAATATCTTTATTTGGAAAATTGTGGAGCCCAGTACTCGTTTATTAACCAGCATCCTGTGTAGTGAAAATAGAAAATAACCTTTTCTAAAGTAAGTGCTTATTTTGCATTAAAACTAAAACCAATTGAATTTATTACAAAATTTGTTTCAGAGTATGACCAACTTTAAAAAATTGTATTTAAGTTTTTGTATGAATTTACCTTTGCAGTCTGATTAATTTTTAGTTAGCTGCTTAATAGGTTCAGTTCTGAGAAAGAAGACATCAGAGGAGTTTCCATATAAATATTTCACAACTTCTCATAAGAAATATGTTGTTAGGATGTGAGCTGTAACATTGCTTCTGAGGCTAATGTTGGTCTCAAATACTAAACATTTACTTACTGCTTCTCTTTCTCTCAATATTTGGTAAACCAGCCATTTGAGTATAAGAGATTTTTCTCTGCTTTTGAAAGGTGTGTGTTCATAGTAATGTCAATTTTTTCTCCTTAGAAAGCCACCAAAAGGGGATGTTTCTAGTGACTAGGCTTGAGTGCAATGATCTTTTCCTTTTTGAGTGTGTGTATTTATGATTCATGAAGGCGTTGGCAAAATATTGGCTACTACGTACTAGTAGGGATGACTTGGACTTTCATAACAAACTTTTGCCGTAACCTCAAACAAAAGGATACTAAGGAGATAAAGTAGTCATAAAGCGAAAAATGAAGTGCTGTCATGGATTAATATCTGCCCATGTGGCAAAATAATAATAATTAACAAATACATGATGCATTTTAATATTTATTATTTTAGCAATCCAGTAGCGGTAAGTTAAATATTCTAATATATTAGAATGTTACAGTTTAATGGGAGGTACATGATAAGTGAGGTGATATTTATTACATTACACTAAAATATCCAAGATGGTCAGGGCCAAAAACAAGTGAAGAATTTTCTAAAAATTAACAATATTATATTAGGTGTCTTTTGTGGTTGAGAAATGTCCATGAACAGATTAGAAAGAATGATTTGTCCTACTGCTACAGTCTTCAGACAACTAAATTAAAATGAATGGTTGTGATGATATGTTTGCAGGCCCAGAACAGCTGTGAACATAAAAGGAGCCAGATACCTTTGACCCATCCTGTTAGGTCAAAATAATAACACTGTCTACACTGGATATCCTGCTTTCCTGTGTCTTTCAGTTGTTCCTGTGTGTATCCAGTGAGCTATCCTCATCCCAGTTTGGTATAAAGCCTCTCTGTTCTAGGCACCCTCATCTCAGAGCAGATACAGCAGAAGGGAAGGACATTGGAAGATGTGAGAGGGAAATGACTGAAGACAGACAGAAGTTGGAGAGTTTTATAGATAGCAGTTTAGAGAAGGAATGAAAAAGGGCATGCAAAATCATTAGTGAGTATAAATTGATTCTTACTTGGCTTCTGACAGACTTGCCGCAGGAGATTGTTGGCTGGAGTTGTTGCCACCCTCAGCCATCTGCCTTGCCCTGCACGTTTAATAGATATGGAAGCCCTCAAGGCAGAGACATCTGATCTGCTTGTAAATCAACTTGTGAATCACTGTTGTTTTCAGCCCAGTGCATTAAGGAGAGCTCTTTCTGCCTAGGAGAGTAGCACTGTCTGGCAGAGGAGGGAAAGATGCTTTCTCCTGGTAGCAACTTCAGGCAGGGTGAGTCTGCCAGAGACCTTACGTATTCAATATTTCAAGGACTAAAGCTTACTACTAACTACTGAAAGCTGATAAAAAAGGAAATGTTTGTTTTACCCGGGGTTTATTTCAGTGAGGAAAATGTTCACAGAAACACAAGTGATTTTAGCGTGATGTAACTCAATAGTGATATCGCCTGTATATTGTTTTTCACCCGGTAAGTTTTCAGCCCCTGTTTTCCAGTGAGGTTGGTTTTGTGTGGACTTAGAAGATTTTGTAAGGCATGCCCCTCAGTCTTTGAGTTCTAGCCCTTTTAAATCTACTGTCAATTTTCAACTGAAACTGACAGTTTTCTAATCCAGGAAATTTCCACCAATTCCCTGGAAGCTGGTATCTGCCTAGAAGACAATCTCATTAGTACCATCCTGAAGCTTCAGTACAATGTAAAGAGTTACTACTGCAGATTGATCACTATTATGGCTCTGAGACAAACAAAGCGTCTGCTGGCTTGCTGAAGCATTTTGGGACAAGCTGTTTGAGTTAATGTAGAAGAGGAAAAGAAGAAAGGTGGGTAGAATTACTAGAGAGGGGATACTCTAAGAAATATGGAGAGAAACAGCTGATATTAGCGTGAAGGAATTATTGAGATGTAACACAAATCCCTGAGAATTCAGGATGCATTAGGTTTGCGGCTTACAGAGTAACTAATTCTACCTTTCTTGTGTGTTTTAATTTCCTTACCAGGCTGAATTTTAATTTTATTGTATGTTGCAAGATGTGTGCTTTTACCATTGTACATGATACCAAATGCAATCCTGAATTAAAAATTTAGAAGATAAATGTAATTGTAAATGCTGTAATCAGCAAATAATATGTAAAGCAGTGAATAACATGGGAGAATGCAAACTTGTTAAATTACCTGTTCTTACTTGGAAACAGGATATTAAACTTATACTAAAAGGCTGTTGCTTGGCCAGACATTCTTTTTATAGTGTATTGCATGTGAAGAGCTTCTGAGAGTGTTCTATTTTGTAAAATTAAATAGGAGTGGAATACTGGTTGTAATTGCTGAAATCAAAAAAAGAAGACAGAGGAAGAATAAACATGGAGAGGAAAGAACAGAGTGAAGTAAGAGGTTATTTATAGCTAAGTACAAAAGGAGCAAATGTGGGTTTTCCACATGGGAGCTCCTCTGATATTTTCAGAGCTCAAAATGCAATTTGAAGAGCCTTGATAAAAATTAGCAGAGAGTGAGATTGAAAACAAAGAAGTGAATAGCAGCATTTCAACACAGGTCTTCAGCCCACCTAAAATTTCAAGTATTCCATTTATCTTCTTTGATTGCTGCCTTAAGAAATTACATGATTGAACTTCCATCAGGTAAAATTATGAGTACTGCAGTAAAAGCCCTGCAAGAAAAGGATAGTTTCAAACACTCCAAGTCAGATACCACTACCAGTGCCACCTTTTGTAAGTGTAGGCCTTTTTGAGCAGACCAAGAATCTCATTAGCCTTTGCTGCGTTTCACAGGGTCGCTGTGGTACACAATACTTTGGGTTTGCAAGTTCACTGTAGTAACTGCACTGCACCTGCTAACATCAAAGGTAGTGCTGTTACCATTTTCTTTAATGACCCAGCATTCATGAAGCCGTCGTTCTTTGTATGTGAATATACTGGCAGTAGGTGTTATTATATCTAGGACATTTTGACAATTATGAAGAAAGGGCAAAATGTAGTGAAGGCTATACTTCAAGAGAGGTGGTGGACTGGAAGTCTGTGGAGACAAAAAGAATTCAGGAGATGAGAAATTCACAAACAGAACAATTACTGAAAAGATAAATCAGGGGTAATCATCACTTTATAAAATCACAAAATAGGAATGCTGAAAATAAGTAAAAAATAACCTAAAGAAGCATTTCAACTGAAGGCTGGGCTGTCATCAGTTATAAATAGCTACTGGACCCTGTGCATAATTAGTGAGGACTAGAAGGGTGAGGGAGAGACAAGTACAATAAGAATATGGACTAAGTAACAAGTCTATTAAAAGAAAGCATGGCCATGGGCAAAGATTAGGAAAGAAAGAGGAAATATGCTAGATTTAAATAAAAGGATCCAAGTTATCTTTGATATTAAGTAATTTGAAGTTAATGGAGTTGTAAAAAGTAAAAGTAGACACCGGAGGCTGTTGTACATAACTCTATTTGGAGTCCTTTCCTTATTTCACTTTTTTTTTTTCCCCCTGAAGTTGGGAGTGTTGATTTAATCTAAATATCAATTTTTGAAGCAAATTTATGTTCTAACCTTTTGCTTTGGAGTTGTGAAAGTTTTGACAGTTTCTGTATGTTTCTCTGTACTTAACTACTACTGCAGTGATCTCAAGATAATACATACAATATTTGTGCATAAACTAAATGCAAAGCAAGAGTTGTTAAAGTAAAATTTAAAAATTAAATTAAAATCCTAAATTAAAATTAAATCCTAAAATTAATTTCTAATATCTAAAAAATACTTAGTCTAATTGTAGGCTATAGGATTTCAGTCCTATTCCAAGGAAAATAGAAATGATATTTTAGATGATTTAGTATTGCTATTTTCTATGAAGATGCTTCCTGGTGGTATCTTCTATTTTAACTTAAATAACAAACCGTTGCCCTGTTTTAATGTAGCTGGTTTTATACCATAGACACTGAGTTGAAAACAGATATTAGGCTGTATTTTAAATTCAGCTTTTTTCATTGCCTGTTTAAGAGGGTCCATGCCTGAGCAAAAACCATCAGAGAAGATACTGATGAGTGAGTCACAGCTGAGCGCAAAATCAACGCGGCAAGAAAGAGAGAACCTTCCGAGAGATGAGCTCCTTGGCCCTGCTCGCTGTGGGTCACACAAGCAAGGCTGCTGGCATAAGGATGGGACAAGTTACTCAGCTGACATGGGGGACATGGGGTCTGACTCTTCCAGTGGCAGCACAGATTTAGTTTAGCTTAAACTGATTGTGAAACTGCTCCTTGAACAATAAGCAGCACAGGGAGCACACTTAGAAGAGTTAAGTCCTGCTCCACTGCAGTAAAATATGAGTTTGGCCAGCGATGCTTATAAAGCCAAGGTTTTGCTGTGAGGGAGTGAGATCATGGCAAGAAAGATGGTGAGTGACCTTTGGAAGAATATCTAGAGGTGAGGATGGAAATGGTTAGCAAAACATTGAGATATTGAGCATCTGAAAAAGAAATTAAAATTTAATAGGTTTTGTGTGTATGTATGTGATGTTAAATGCATAAAGTTTGTACATTCCTGGACTAAACAGCAGAGCTTACAGTGTGCCTTTGTGACAGAAGGAGTTTTAAACACGAAGGTTTCATTTATTGGCTTACTGTTTTCTAGGTTATATTGAGGTAGCCCAAATTTCTTCTCTGTAAAGAAATGGTATATCTTTGAAGTATCCAATAATGAAGGAATAAAATAGAAATGAAAAGAATTATAGTCGTTCCATTGTTTTTAATTCTCTTCATGGAAACTTTACAGTCCTGGGAATAATTAAATATAAATAAATATGCAAATAATAGGATTTGTCAGTTTTGATTTTTAACCAGATGCAAAGAGAGACAAATCCAGTTGTCTTCAAAAAGGTTGTTTCCTTTATTTTATTAAAACCAGAAGTTACAAGGAGATTGTTTTATGTTCAATATGATGAGAATAAAAACTTGAAAAGGTAGTGTAAATGAAACTATAAAAGTACAAAATTGTTCTTAAAAGCATAGTTCATAATAAAATAAGTGATAGTCACATATTTGTCCTTTTCAACAAAAGCAAAGAGCATACTTTCTTTTTGTCCAAAACATTCCTACATTATTGCAGGATTTAAAAATATTATTGACTTTAGTATTTTCCTATTTTTGAAGCTATAAATGCTGCCATTGAAGTATGAAAGTAATATTGCATGTAATCCTTTCTTAGTCTTCCTTCAGGTTTCTTCTGATGAGTAATTTCAGCTTCAAGATTGTTCAGACAATTAAAGTACTGTCCAGCAGGCTAGAAAAAGTAATTTGTATTATATAAAAAATGCATTTATTGTTTTTAAATAATTATTAAAAATCATTATGGTTTATATGAAGTGCAAATGAAGGCTAACTAATTTTATTCTGATATGTAATCTTTTGCCTAGCTAAACTGAAATCATGAAGCTTTGAGATTGAGAAGATAAGCCATGCTTGCCATGGTCATATTTTACAGTTTTCATGTAGAAATAGTCCTCTTGTTGCATGTAGATATCAGAGCACCTGAAGGAAAATCAGCTGGTTTCATGAACACAAGAGAATTGCGTTCATGTCCTGCACATACCTTACACAGAATTGCCATTCACTGTGGTAGTTCCCTGTTATCATACAAAGAAGTAACTGAACATTTACATCCTTCTTGAGACATTGAACTGTGAACCAAAGTCCTCATTTCTCTCCTACACATAGAGAATACAGTCATTCCTAATTAATGCTTGCTTTAATGGAATTGTTTCCTCTTGCTCTCTAAAAAATTACTTTGGCACATCACAGGCAAATGCTTTTTCTTGACATATGGATTACTCTAATTTTTATTTAGGATATTCAGAAGCTGAGTGAATCATTGTCATTTTTACATATACAGAGGAACTTTATGTATAATTTAATCCCTGTTTCTGACTCTCAGTCAGTTGCTTAGTGTATAAATGACTAAAGGCAAATGTGAGTTAATGTCTGTGGAAAGACAATTCCTCAGAACGTCACAAGATTTAATTATTCAATCACTATCACCTAACTGCGGAAGTACTCTAAGTAATGTTTGGGGTAGAGGAGACTTGTCAAGGTGTCTGACAATAGTTTCCAGACCTGTTTCTCCATTTAGCTGTATGGGGAGATGTAACCATGCGGGGGATTTTATGGAATGGTTTTCATGCTTACTTGGATGTCCTTAGAGACACAGAAAAATCTTTTGACATATTTGAATATTTCTGAGAGGAACTGATTTTCCTGATGTTTTTCAGGAAATGGGTAGCAACTGGGTTATGTCCTCACAAATAATTAGATTAAATTTATCATTGTGGGGTTTTTTTATGAATATTCACACAATGATTTGATAGAAACAATACTTTTTTTGGTGAAATTTGTTCTAAATGTATGTCTGGTTACCAGGGACAAAATGCTGTTAAGGTCTGACAGAGCAATAGTTATTTTTTTTGTCTTTGAATATTAATTTTCTATTGATGTGTTCAAAAGCATTGGTGAAACTTGAATAATATATTTGCTTAGGGAACCTAAACTCTTCAGTTAAAACTTCCAAATTCTATAAATATTGTAATTATACCACCAGTGACTTGGGAATTGTCTTTCTGATAGTCGGTTCTTTAGAATTTGTTCGGATTATATGGGTTTGATTTCTTTATATAAGACATAATTTATAATTTGTAAATGAGCAACAGTTTGGCAATAATTCACATCATATTGAATCTTCATATAGAGAAATTCTCCATAAAAATAGAACATTAATCATGTGGGGTACTTTCTCTGGTGTGTTGGGAAGTTGTGTCAGCCTTTTGAAATGGTTCTGAGCTTCTTAAACTTCTTAACCAGACTGTTTTGAAGTGTTCATCTGAGAAGGAACTTTGATGTTACATAGATAATTAGAAAGGTCATTTGGGAGCTGAAGAAAGGGTTTCTGTGGATATGCTGAAGCACTGTCAGATATTACAAACTGTTTCTTGTGTTTTGGGAAACTTAAAGGCTGTTAAATTTGAAGGAGTGCAATTTAATTGAGACGACATAATTTTATGAATGTCAATACATTGTATCAAATTTATGTGTAGGCTAGTTTCAGAATAATATTTGTATCTGTAATATGGAAATCGATAAATTGTTAAGTTTCGAAAATTTCTTTGATCACCTTTCTAATTTGTATTAATTTTCAAAGTAGCAAGACTTATCTATTAAGTCTGCATTCACTTAAAAAAATCTTTATACAGCTGTATCATAATATCAGAAATAATTTAATTCATGCACATTACCGTGGTTCAAGAATTTTAAAACAGATGAGGAAAAGGTGGTGAGAAGGTAAGACACTGAGTTGGTAATAAGCCTAGCAATCTTAGCCTGCTTCTCATGTTCAAGCTTATTTCCAAGTTCAATTGTATTAGATTTTATCAGCTTGGCATTGCTCAGTTAAATACAAAAAAAAAAGGCTATGTTTACTTGGCATATGTAATACTTTTAAAAAAAAAAATTGAAAATCATATCTTTAATGTGGTAACACATAGTATTAAGAATCGTATGTTGATAATATATTAGGAATGCTTTTCCGAAGACATGTGAATATTCTGATAGAGTCATAGTTTTGAAAAACTTTTATTCTGTGTCTTGAGAGAAGCAAGAAGCAAAATTACACTAAATTTTAGTTAAAGCAGCAGTGGTGAGTTGCAGATGGGGTATCATTCTGTTAATGTAAAAATGATACCTGGTTTGCTTTTATTTCTGATACTTCAATAAACACGTTCATATTCTGACTTGTTAGTGTTACTTAAATACCAGATGCTTTTACCCCTTAGGGTTATGGCTCTGGGAAAAGGGCTGAGCCTAACTGATTATGAAACTTGTTTTCATTGAAGAAGGTGGACCTACCTCCTCCTCTGTTCCTTCAGGCAGAGCCATAGGGCTCCTGTTGTTTCCTTTAGATGGATCTTAATGCTTGTATTGAACCCTCAGTGTGCAGCTCTACAACTCAGTGCAGCTCTACAACCTCAGTGCAGCTCTACAACTCTACCAACCCGCATACAGAAAATTCCACCAAAAATACAGTATTTTTCATATGCGTTCGTACCAGAGTCAGAAAAGAATCAAGCACTGATACCACAGGGAATGATAGAAAGGGGTAAGAGCATAGTAATAAGTGGGACTTTATCACTGGAAGCAAGCTGTTGGAATACAGAACTGAATCCTTAGTGACTACAGGTTAGCACCTTGGAGTGTGACCTCATTTATCCACCATTTGAGCTAGCAGTATTTCAGGGCCTGTGAGGTTTGCCAGTGTGCCTGAAGATTGAAAACCAAGAATTACTTGGCATTTTTGTGTTGAGCTAACTTTCTTCTTGGTGCAGTGCTACCTGTTTCCTTTTTGCTTGAAATAGATCTTTACTGCTGTATATTATTGAAGATGCTTTCAATTTAGACTTCTTAGTTTTTTTGGGTTTTGGGGGGTTTTTGGTTTTTTTTTGTTCTTCATTTTCTCTGTTCTTCCTGTTGATGTGGTTTGTACTGTGACTTTGTCTTTATTTCATTTTTAGGTTTTCTATCAGTCAAACTGCCTGCAGTCTAGGAAATTAGTACAGATGGTTCTTTTTGAGAAGGAAAATATACTGAATTAGAACTTAACTCCTGTGATACGATGTACTCTTTTCTGCTGTCTTCATCCAGCATATGATGATTGTGCTTCCTACTGTTTTGTGTTTCCTTTACCCTTGTTTTTTCACAGCTCTTAGAGGAACATTTGATATCTGATGTTGAATTGGCATTCCATTCTAGAGTGTCTGACTCCCTCTTAGTCAGTGATAGAGTAGATAGAGTGGTTAGCCTGTGGTTTTTATCCTCCACAAGAGAAGGACATACAGTGACTGCCAGGGGATGTGGTTCACATTCTATTCCACTGCTGTGGACTCCAAAGTTAGACATCTCAAGATCTACCTGAGATTCACAGCTCTCATATTAAGGAGCTAAAACCAAAGGGGAGAAACTTGCAATGTTTTAGATAAATGTTCAGTCTATGGAGTCATGGAAAATTCCACTGGAGTTCAATGGAGTCATGATTAACCTTCATATGTCTTGAGAAGCAGAATTGTCAAGTAAAATTTTCTGATTCATTTACAAGATGATTCTAATCTTGTGAAATGAGATATTCTGGAGAAATATGTCGTTCATATCCAGAAGATAAAGTAGTGTTGAGTAAAAGCAAACATATCTCTATGATGTTTAAGATAGTAGGCTTGAGCTAACATTGCATGACCTAACATGCTGTAATGCCTGACTTATTTTTAGGCAATAATCTTGTCTTGGAATATTCAATGAAGGTGTAGCAACAAATTGTATTATATGTACCACTAGACTATTTTCCATTTCAGCCAGGTCTCTGTCTTGCATTGCAGAATGCTTGTGCAAGCATTGCAGCAAAACCAAAAACCTTATTTTCTCTTTTCCAAACCCAAAAGCATGAGCAAACATAACCCAGTAGTGCACTGAAGTCATAGGTTACACAAAGCAATCTAACAGAACAAACAGCACCTATACAACATCTCCAACTGCACGTTTTTCAGTAACCTAAACTTTCTTTAAAAAGCATTTAGTCTTTTAGTACTCTTCAGTAAAAAAGAAAAATTATTGGAAAACTGTGTGGTGTATTTGAAACTTTATTATGGATGTGTGGAATGGTTTTGACATACCTGCTAGTTTATCTGCTTGACCCAGCTGGGGAGGTAAAATTAAATTCTTTTTCTACCATCTTTGGAAAGATGTCAGTGGTATGAATTTAATCAATGATTGAGGAAGAGCATGTACTGTCAGCAGTGATGGCATTGGTATGCTGATGGTATCCAGCTCAGTGTCTGCTTCTTGGAGTGTAGACAGTGCAGTCTTCCAGATGTCCCAGTGTCTGGCCATAATAGGGATAGTGATACAAAACAGATGGTCTTGTCTCAGGACAAAGCAGAGTTGATGCAAGCTGATAGAGGGATGGGGCTGGAAGAAATGGCAGAGCCTCGGTCGTTTGATGCCATGCTACTCTCATCCTGGATTCACACTTAGCAGAGGTAGCAAGGAGGGCAGCTGTCCCTTTGCAGGTAGGCAGAAGTTGAAGAACAATAGAAAAGATCCACAGTATGTTTCTTCTAGTGTTTTATCTAAGGGTTTTGGTAATTATCGTAGAATTACTGACATGTTACTGTCTCAGTCAGGACTTGCACCTAGAGCTCACTAGGAACGTTCACATACAACATACGAAGTAACCATTGCTAAATGTGCCTGTGCACACAGAGAGTTTAGAGATTTCTTTGCTGTCTCCCTGCCTGCCCAAACTGTCTGGTCTGAGATCACTCATATATGAGTTCCTAAATTAAATGGAACTTTCCTAGCACAATAGATGCAATAGTGCCTGATTGAAAGGCACTTTTTCTAAAATGGGAGATGTGCTAGTTTGTCAGTAGAAAATTTAAGTTGTATAAGCATCTTGCTTCTTACTTAGTGTGTTTCTCTTTTCATGAAGAAAATTCTCTGAAGGACAAGTAAAATGTTTGACATTTTAGAGATATTTGGAATTAGAGATATTTGGAATTCAACCATTTTAATTTCAAAAAAAAAAGAAATTGGAGAAATAAGAAATTTGCACTGTAGGTATTCTCATGTGTGTAGGTTTATGAAAGAGAGCATACATACTGACACTCCAGAAATCCTTGGACTAACAGTTTTTTTTAAAAAAAACCCTCTTGGAAGGTTCAGTGTTACTGGAAATGTTTGGCATAAGACTATTTGTAATTTTTATGCTTTGCCTCAACTTTCATTTTAATAAAAGGTGTATGAATTTCCACTGGCCTCTCAACAGCTAGGATTAATCCAGCCAAGGAGCTGGTAGAGTAACTTATGACGCTGCAAAGAAATATGAATGTGGCCCTCAGTGCAAAAATTGATCAATAAAATGCTAATCAGGTTAATATTTTCTCTGATTGGCTGAAAATGCATTGTAGTTGCTCTATGTTTTGTAAGGTATATTGAACTAATGAATTATTATTCATTTTAGCTCATATTTGTAAAACTTCATATAAACAGCATGCAAATTATCAGTTTAATTCAAAATAGACTTAGTAAAGAAAAATGTAAGCAATAATGTAATGTGAAATTCAATATTACGGATATATATTGTAAGGCACATCTGCACTATGTTAACCAAATACACTTCAAAAATATTATGGCTGTCTCCTCTTTGTTAAAGAATAAAAAACCCAAACTGAAACCTTTTAAATATACATTCTTTTCTAATGCTTTGATATTTTCATTATGATAGAAGAAAAACTTAGGGATTTAAACATGGCTTTTTCTATTATTCTGAAAAAGCTTTTTTTGGTGGTTTTCTTTAAGAATGCAGAGTTGAACTGTGGCCTAAATTGCACATAAATATAGTGGTTGCAGGAATGAGTGACTTAAGCATTGAAACTGATGAGAAATATTGATCAAAATTTGCTTTAAATGTTAAAAGTTGCTTTACTTAAAGCTAAGGTGCAAAAAAAAAAAAAAAGGAAAATGTTTACCAAGGGAAAACATTAAAAAAACATTCCTTTAGATGCCTTCTCAAGTCCAGAATTTCCGGTGGTTTTGTGTATTATCTCATTATGACCTTTTTGAGGTTCTGTATTATTACTGTGCAAGCACTGATGTACAATTATGGCAATTGCAGTAATGCATTGCAGAATGTGATACAGCAAGTGAAATATTCTAAATTTTATTTCATTGGAAATGTAGAAGTAATTCAAGTGTTCCAAACAATAATAGATTCCCATTATTGTAAAAATAAAGTTTTTGAAATAATTCATTAGCACTGAATGAAACTGCCTGGTTGATAGCTTAGACCAATGAGTTTGAAATCCCTACTGGTAAGGAGCAACCATAGTTGTTTAGTCAGTTATAGTGGCTGAACTGGTGGGTGAGCAGTGGTTATTAGATGATGTTAGATCCCTGGCTTACCAGTAGGGGAATGATAAGAGGACATGATGCCAATTCTTTTCAGCTGTGGTTGTGGACTTTCTCATGTAAATAAAATGAGGCCATAATTTTGCATTCAGTGGTTTGGGCAGTTGAGATATCCAAGATTTGTGTTTTAAACTTCATCTGCCTAATTTGGAGCAAGGCTCTGAAGCCCCTGCACTGCATCTTATCCTCTAATCTGCATCTCATCCTCTAATTCAGTGTTCCATCAGTCTTGACCGCAAGTCATTTGTTTTCAGTCATAAACAAATATCATGCCTAGTAGAAAAAGGGAGAATAAGCAGGAGCCCTGTGGGCCAGTGCTTCATGTGGTTTTTCTAAGATACTGAAGCATGCTTTAATGAAACTAGAACATCTTCATCAGAAAAGGCTACCTCCAATGTTAATTCCAGTCCCAGCTGGGGGAAAATAGAAAGAGGGAGAAACTGAAGAAAGATTCCACTCACTCTTGTGGTTAGAAGTGAGAACTCGAATCAATGATTCATTGTATATTTCGGTACCTGCAAACAATGCTGCTTTCCCTACTCCCATGTTGGTTTTGTGGTTTTTAGACTGTGGAGTGAATTTCTGCTAGATTGGCTCTGACAACTGATACAGGTAGAGGTAGATGTGCAAACTCAAGGACTCAGCAGCATCATGTTTCAGCTGGGTTTGTGTGCATCCATCAGTGAAAGCACAAACGTTTAGGGAATTTATTGTCAACTTGAGATGCTTCTTAAGTAAGATATCTTCAGAACATTGTGTTCAAAAATCTAAGGAGTAAAAGTCTCTTGATGTATTTAGAATATTTGTATCAAAAGTCTATGGCATGGGTCTGAACTAGGCAAAATTCTGGTATTTGAACATGTTTTTGGAAAATCATATTAGAACATATGTACCAGACTAACAACGTTGTCTGCTCCATGACATTGAAGAAACAAAAGATGTCATGTAGTTAGTGTACTGCAGAAGATAACTCCAGTTTTCCATCTGTTGAAGCAAATATTTAAAATACCCTATTCAGGAGTGGAGCATCAGATATTCTAAGTTAATGATTCTTCTGTGTCTGGAAGCCTAAGTCACATTATTTCTTTAGGAATTAATGTGGTCTTTTTTACTGGAATCTCTTGATATTTGGCAAGATAATTTATCCAAACCAAAGAGGATTGGTTTACATAGTAAGACACATAAAAGTATGACATATAAAGCAGCTTAGATTCCAAAAGCAGAACTTCTATCAGCAGTAGGATTTTGTTGATTTGCGTTTTTGGGTTTTTTCTTTGTTTGGTTTGTTGTTGTTTGTATTCTGGGGTTTCTTTGGTTGGTTGGGGTTTTTTTTTGTTTATTTGTTTGTTTTCAAATGAGATTAGTAGAGCCTATTAAGAGTCTGCGCATCAGCCAACAGGCCTTGACAAATCAATGCTATATACAAGGAATACGTCAATGTCTGCCACAATGTAAGAACACTACCTTGAGAAATTCATTGTTTCAAAGAAAGAGGCATTATTTTACTGGTTTACCAGAATTGCCTGGTGGCATGCAAGAACATAAATCAGAATTCATTATCTGAATTTTTACTCTTACATGAAAACATTTAGTGCTTTTCTTAGTATTAGACTGAACAGACAAACTGAGCTGTCATAGACTGCTTCCAGCTTTGAACCTTATACTACTTGAAGTACTCCTGGGAAATTACTACATGTTTTATAATAGAGGAAGGAGACAGAAGTGACTGGATCATATAAAATAGTACAACACATGAGCTGATGTACACATGACTGGATCATATAAAACAGTACAGCACATGATCCTTCTGTGCAACTAAGCTTTCACTGTGTTTTATAGGAGTTTTGCGTAAGAAGAGCTCTGTCCTTAAAGTGAATGGTGTGCAAGTCTTATATGTGTTTGTAAAATGATTCCCAAGACAATAAGCAATCTTGCACAGTTTCTAGAATACTTGGCACTAGTGAGTGCCCCTTTCCCTCTCCCCATCGCTTCCTCCCAAAAAAGAGAGGAAGTAAATAATTGTAAACAATGTCCTATTTAAAAACATGACCTTGTTATTGGGCTATATTCTTGTAGAGTTGAAATAGATAACTTTTTTCCCCCTTCCCTTTTGGTGAAAGTTTTCTATTTAAAAAAATCACAAAGAATTAAGCTTAGTGCGGCATTATTATTAATCTAGAATACATCTGGTTCTGTGCTGTGCTATATTACACTTGTGGTCTTTATCTCACTTTCAAGTATTTTTGTCTGTGGTTGTTTGGCAAAGCATGATGATTGCAGCTGTGTGAATTGATTTTGGTAAATTGCTGATTTGATAAAAATGTAAGGTTCTTTTTGCTTGATTCACAGGTACTTTTTTTAACCACATGGAACATATTTAATGGAAATTGCTATAGGACCGGGGCTGGGTTTTCACATACCCTATTCATTTAGAGAATAGGAGAGAGTGAACATTAAAGAAATACAGTGAACAGTCATGCATTAAAATAACAAACTTTTATTAGCATAAATGAGATTGCTTCATTTATGTGAACTTCCAGCCTATCACTATACAAAGATAAATAACCATTTTCTAAGGATTTGAGAAGTTTCACCGTATTCTTGTCTTTTGTGACACAAGCAGTCACCAGCTTGGCTTTTCTCTCTCTTTTTTCTCAGTGAATTACCTCATTGCTGCTCAATAAAATCACGGAGCCACTCAGCTATATCATTGCTAGTTGGTCTAGCAAAGAATACAAAGAAAGAGAAAAGATTCTGTGTCCAGACCCTGTAACTGCATTGACTTCTCAATGAAATCCTATTTTGCTAAGACTGGTTCTTTCCGATGGTACATAGAAACATTTGAACCTTTGAAGTTCTCTTTTTTTTTTCACTCTTAAAATGCTGTATTGCATTCATTGATTGTATTTATATTAATAACTTTCCTATTTGTGATCAAATATTTTTCTGCAAAGCATACATGAATTATTATGAACAATATATACACATACATACAGAGTTTAGTACTCAAACTTCTGTGTGATTTATTGTTTTATTGCTGCCGGGTTTTGTCGTTTTGTTGGGGTTTTTTTTAATTAAAGGCCTTCAACAATGAATGTGGTTGATCTGGAAGATGGCATATAAACTTGCTTACAAACTCAAAAATCCCCATCCAATCCCATTTGGGTATTGCAAACCAGGCAGCTTCTCAAAGCTGTGTTGCTTTAGTGAGAAAAAAGTTCAATATCTGCACTGTAAATCTGAGGTATCCAGAAGAAACTGAAATCATTCCATGCTGATGCGGAGGTGCAGTAATCAAATTAAATCAAATGCTACAGTTAATCTTTGGATTTGGTAGATGGAGTTATACTTCTCTGCTTAGCTATATTATTAAACAGCTTTTTGTAGCTTGCCATGGACGAATTCCATCCCATGTTGAATTAGATCAATGAAAATTCCGTGAGAAAAATTAACAATTGTATATGATGTAAGGTTTTGGTATTTTAAATCTGCATTTTGTGTGCACATTACTGCTGTTGGTCTAACACCATGTGACAATAAATCAATACTGCATACTATTCTGCCTACTTGTCTATTGGCTACAACTACAGGCAGCTCTTGAATCCACATTTCTTGGACAAACTTTCACTTAATTTTCTCTTGAGAGAAAAAGGCTGGTAGTTGACTAAAAATGACAAAAAGGCATGGGTTTGATATACAACTTCAAACATAAAAGTTATCATGGAGGGCAGCCTATATCATTGCTTTGTTGAAACACTTACTCGTCTGAGAGCCAAAAGTTAATCAAGCAGAGAGCAGTAGAAAACCTTATTTAAAGAAATCACATCTGTTTAGTGGGAGAAAAGCCTGAGGCATATGCTTCAATTTCTTTTAAGCTGTAATTCATCCAGTGGTTTACATCTGTTAAAAAATATGGAGATTTTCGCACCTCTTTAAAGCACAATTTAACTGTATTTATTTTAATATATAATGTGTTCCAAATACAGAATACCTTTTCTGAAATGACTCATAGATGATTGATTTCATAGCTCTCTTATCATATAACCTTCCAGGTCCTTTGAATTAGTTTGTGTATTAACCATACATGAAATTTAACAGAAAATATGTTGAAATGGTGTAAAATGATGACAGAAACTTCAGTACAGTTGTCAATTTATATCAAGGCAACAAATTGGCTGGTGGGGGGGTGGTGGGGAGGAGAGTTTTCTTAAGCAGTGAAATAAAACATTACAGAGAAGAAAATGTAGTTTAAGGACTTTGGTCACAAAATTTTCATTTGAGTTTAGCCTAGCTGTTATTGAATGTTGCATATTAAAATGTGTGTCTGCCCAAAAGAGTGTTGTTAACATGACATAATCCTGACAATCTTACCACACTTCACTGAGTTTGAAGCACAGTGGTAAGAGTAGGGTCTATGAATTATAGAGGACAATGAGAAGTATTTCAGGAAAAGATTTGGGGGATTGTATCTCATTCTTTTGTGTCTGAAAAGCACCTTGGTTCTCCATTGTGTGTCTATAATGATTACTTGTGTATTTTAAATTCTAATTGAATTTAATTGGATATTAATTCTAATATGCCTCCTCTGATTTTAAGGTTCTCTGTGATTTTTCTCCATCTGATATTGGGATTTAAAATCTTATTGTACTTCCTGCTTCATTTAGATCCTTTAACATTAGGTTTCTTTTGTAAATGTAAACATATGAAATATGTTTACATTTACAAAATGAACATATGTATGGAAGACATTTTAAGTAGATGATGACATACTGTGTACTGTAAACCATATGCATCAGTCAGTACATGGAATGGTTACATGGTCAGTATATGGTCATTTCATAGAAGCTAACCAGTGCTTTGCTTGTTTACATTTCAGTTAAAGTCTAATCAATTTATAAACAACTGAAAATTGGTATTTATAGATACATGAGGCATAGAGAACTTGCCTGTTTTGTGTTAGCAAAAAATATAGAGATTAATATCTAAAGAATGGCCTGACTGTAAACCAAGAGAATACATTTACAATCTGACTGAGCTACACTATTCCAATGTGATCTTGGGAAAAAAATTCCCTGAGAACCTCTGCAGTCTCCCTTTAAAATGTGAATGATTTTACAATAGCTGAAAATTCAGTTACTATTATGAGTTGCCCATATTACAGGAATATGGTAGATTTAAGTATGGATGTTATGGTCCCTTTCAATGTGATATATTTGTCCATTTCACATTTTCTGGGTTTAGCAGAACACTTTTATTTTAGCAATATTTTTTCATTGCTAAGTGAATAGATGATGAAAAAACCACAGAGGAGTAGCATACACTCAAAAAATTTATTTTTGTCTTCAATATGTCTTGCTATTGGACAGCATCTCTTGATGACAAGTTTTTTAGAAATGAACCAGATAAATAAAGATTTTAAAAATATGCAACATGGTTTGATGTGGAAATGATACTGAATATTTTTAAAGGAATCCCTTATAAGAGGATGATAATATAAAAAAATAAAAATGCTCTCAAATGTCTTTTCCCATTAGTATGCAAGTAATTGTGTTTTCTTCTTGATTTTTGAGCAGTTCCATTTTTTAGTGATTCTACAGGTGAGGCTCCTTTATTGCTACAAAATTTAACCATGTGTTCATCCCATCATTCTGTCTTGTTGCAGAGGATCTTGATGATCTCAGAATGGAAGGAGTAACAAGTGTGGTATCTTCTGGGAGCAAATTCAATCAAACTCGAAGTGCTCATACGGCTGAGCCTCAAGCAAAGGTCACATTGAATATATGTGCAAGATGTGCCAGGTAAAATCAAAACAAAACCAGATCATACTAACTAATGCATTTTTTCCCCAGGTATTTGGCTGTGTATTGTGCTTATTGGCCAGGTGATGACCTCTCCTGTGCTAGAAAAAAAAAATTACTTAGCTACTGACTACCGTATCACCTCTGGCATTTGAATGGTGCAACTTATGTTTATGCTTGATATGTCGCATCAACAATGCATCAAAGAACATAGTCTGAGGCCTTACTTCACAGCTTGAAACTATTTTAAGCCCTTCTGTCTCTGAATTTCATTAGTTATTTGAGCTTCTGTGGTTTTTCAGGGGATGAATCAGGGAATTTAAAGGTTCAAATCCAATTTGAAAAGCACCTGTATAAATGGAGATTTAGTTGCACAGGTGCAGTTCAGGATTTCAAATAGTTGCTTCTTAGTACTTTATAATCTCATCCTGTTTCATCTCTGAGAAATAATTTAATCAGGTTGAACCTCTTTCGGTTTTGACAGCTGGAAATAATTTTTGCATTTACAGTATGAAGGCCAAATAAGCAGGTTGGTATTCCTGTAGCTTAGTCAACTCGAGAATGCAACACTAACAGAAACCCCTTAAATTTCCTGGATGAATTCTTCTATGTAGACAAAAGCTCATTTGGAGAAAGGATTTAAGCCTGTTTAAATGACAAAACTAGCCTTCTCACCCTTCTGTTAATGGTTCAGATTAACAAGAACAATACAGAGGCATGCCAATTTTATCTGCCTGCCTTTGCCAATGGCTGCTCTATTGTGTAGTTTGAGAGCGGATTAGCCGCTTGTAAATAAAAAGCAACCTGTGGTGAAATTAAGTCAAAAGTTTGGCCATATGCCACCCTACTCTTTTCTACTTTTTTCCCCCATTTTTCTCATAAATTACTAGTTTTCTAAAGCACTTATGTAGACAGAGGGGCTTCAAGACATTTTCTGATGCTCTGGAAGCATAACTACAGGCATAATGAATCACTCGTGCAATAGCATCTCTTTAGCAGGGTTGTGGAGCCTCAGGGAACTTCGGCTCACAGCACTGTCAGAGTAGCAGTGACTGGATGGCCTTGTAATTCTAGAGTTTTGCTTGTCAGCAGTGTGGCCTTATGCTTTAAGAAAAGAGCAAAAAGAGCAAACAAGCGAGTCATGGGATTCTTCCCAATTCATACAAACAAATTGCTTATGTTGTAAAATGTTTCCAAACAACTACCTACATGAATGTGTGGCACATTTTTTCATCTGCCATCCGTTGTCCATGGATTAACAAGTAGAAAGGTAAGGAATACAGAAACCTTACGTTTTCTAAATGGTCGTTCTGAACTTACATAACATCTTTTATGGATTACTATGGAGGTTAATTAAATTTTGAATTCCCTAAAGTAGCTGCTAACAGCAGGTGCCGAGATACTATATATTCTCTCAATCCTGCACACCAGGGAACAAACAGCTCAGATCTTGAGCCAAACCTAGCAACCTTGGCTATTGCTGTTGTTCTTTAACTCCCTGTAATAAACGATTCTGCCCTCTAAAATATGAGCTGGGAGAGAAAGATCTCACAAAATTCCTTTTGTCACTTCACTTACCAGAGAACGCAAAACAGTGTTTTATTTTGCCTATACACCTTCATTAATTTTCCTACCATGTTTAAGGAAGTTGGTGAAGAACTAGATGATGCCTACCATGACTGATTCTTTTCACTCTAGTTGCAGTTTAGCAGTTTCTTTAAACTTTGAAGGAATTAAAAAAATACACAATCTCATCAGGAGCAAGGGAAGTCAAAAGAGAAAAGTGGGTATTTCTATTGTATTCAGTAGTGAGGAAGCTCATTTTTTCTTCAAGGCGATAAAGTCTATCCATTCTTTTGGAGCATTCCTTCCTTCTTACTGAGGACACCTTTCCTCTCTTCAAGACAGTTATTAGTACAGTTAGCTCTCCCTTCAGTACCTTGACAGGGTTTTTGTCGGGAGCAGCTGAAGTAGTGGGTACAGACAGTTGCATAGAACAAGTGGCTTGTAAGACATGAAGACAGTTTTCTTCCTGTTTGGTTTCAAGAGCAATTAGATTTTCTGTTAGTCAGTAATATGGCCATTGAAAATACTGCTCTATAAAATTAGTCTGAGTGTTTGGATCATCTCACTGACTCAGTTTCTCAGTGTTGGCATTTGTTTCCATTGTAATGACAAAGGCTAGTATTTGATGTAAGGTCATACAGAACCTAGTAGTGTATTAATTTGTTTTAGAAATTATATTTTTGTGTTTTCATATTCGATTTTCTAAGTAGTCCTGTGTGCTGTACAGTGTATATATAAATACTATGTGATTTGATTGTAGACATGTTTGAATACAATTGAAAAAGAAGTCAATATAAGTTGTTATGCATGCTTTTTCTTACAATTAAACAGATATATTTCCTCTTAATGTTACTCATTTTTCAGTTGTACAAAGTGATTTGAAATTAATTGAGCTATTAATGGCAGTAGTGTTCTGTAGATAATAGGGTTTGTCAAGTCAGATTAGCAAATTAGGGTTGCTGAAGGTATTTTGGCTGTCATTAGGAGAAATAACGACTTTTTACTTGAAATTTAATTGGCAAAGTTCCAAATGTTAGAAAACGTGCTTCATGGCTCAGACAAAAAGTTGAATTTTACTCGTGCATTTGCATAATTGATTTCTTTCACCTTGCTGTATTTTTTTAAATGCTTTGCTCTGATTACTCTCCAGTCAATTTACCTTCTATGACACCTCCTTCAGACATTCCCCCACTTTCTTGGGTATATTGGAGCTTTTCTGAGAGAGGTTTATTTAAACAATCAAAGGAGTTTTTCAGTACTAGCTTTAATTAATTTGGCTTAATATTTTGTTTCCCACTTGGAAAGGACAAATATTCTTATCAAAGTTCCACCCTACTTTGTCATTAAAATAGTGTGTAAGTTTTGGACACTCCTGCTTCTAGGATTACATTTTCTTGCCATAGATCGTTAGCCTCCTCATTATTTGAGAATTAGAGTGAGCAGGTCTATGGCTATGTGTAGGTTACCTTAGCCTGAGAAGAGTGCTGGTTTCATTTTGTATACCAAATAAAACCACCTGCAGTAGGGTGCAGCTATATGTCTTATATTTCTGTGGCTTCTGGAGCTTCCTACAATGAGAGCACAGTGACTTGTGAGAAGAATGGACTGAACCAATGGTTTACTCCATGCTGAGATACTTGTGATCAGACTTCATTTTGCTCCAGTTTAGCTCCTTCCCTTTGTACCACAAAAAAGGAATGCCAAATGGAAGTGACTATAGTTAGAGATAAAAACCAACTTTGTTACAAGGCCAACTAAATCCAGTTTATATTGTGGAGGAAACCTGCAATGGTGTTGAGGCACTGTATTTGGGAAAATATTCTCACTTGCCCTAAGTCTCTTAGACAAAAGTACAAATTTGTTTGTTAATCATAAGAAATGAGACTCAGAATTGACATAATTGAACTAGAATAAAACTCCCAAACTTGTAAGTTTTTTTAGAAACTGATTTTTAACCTTCAATCATGATAATTTCACCAATCATCTTCAAATAATAAATAGGTAGATAGTTATCACAGACCAGGTCAGTTATTTTTAAAGAAGATAAAGTTCTCCACCCAGACATCTAGGAAATAAAAATGGGGAATTCTTTGAAGCTATCACACCAAATCAGTTTTTACAGCTTATGATTTAAAAAACTGAAACAATCTTCCCAAAACCACCAGAACCCCAAAAAACCAACACCGCCTGCAAAAAAATTCCCAGAGGGAGATGAGAAATTAAAGGAAGGGTTAATTCTACTGGAGTATAAATTGGTTTGTAGTCTGGCATATAACTGTAAGAAACAGAGAGCTTACTGTTTTCTGTATAGATGTTTCACACACGATGAGCGAAATGCAGATGGATAACAGCTTTAAGAGGTTTTTCAAAAGGGGAAGTAGCTCCCAGAACAATGTTATTCCCATAGCTGCTCTTGGACTACAGGGCAAGTTAAGTAGCATATTAAGTCATCTAAATAAAGGGGTGACATCATTCACAAGGTGGAACAAAACAAGGTTTATAGATAGAGAAAAAAGGCTACAAAAAACCCCCACCCTGTATTTAGAAGGTTTGCTTTTTTCTATTTAGCCTGAAAAATTAGCAAGGACACTTCTAGTAAAACAGATCTGTATTTAGATTATTTGAGCAAAATTGTTGTAATAATTCCTTCTTTTTCTAAGGGCACAGTTGGTCTGACTGACTTAAAAAATAGACTGACTCATTCTGTAACATGTTTTTGTGAATCCTTTCTCACATACAGGCAAAACAAATGAATTTCAGGTTTGGCCAATGAATCATAAGACATCCTCACACATTAGCAAAACTTGTATGGGTTAAATAGAGATTTAAATGACAATTTGTGAAAGCCAAACAACACTTCCATATTTCTCATCTATATTGTTATTTGCACATTGAGCGTTTTGCAAGAATTTAATCAACCATAAGGTAAAAGATAATATTAATGTACTATTGAATGAATTACAGGGGGTTTTCTTTTTCTTTTTTCTTTTTTTTAAGGACCACCCATTAGCCTTGTATGCCCACTGCCATGCTCAAAAGTTAAATCTTGTTCTTGTGGAGTCTTGCCAATGCATTCCTGAAAGTAAGAAGCTTTTTGTTTTTAATAGCGCAAGGGCTGCATTCATTCTTTTTAACATCAATAGAATACAAAAAAGGGGTTGCATGTGATTAAAAAAGAAATGGGATTATAGAAAACATACTGTGCCACAAGCTTGAAGGCTTCTGAACAAGAATGTTGGGAAGGAGCACTAGTCGCATACAAATGTGGGTTTGAGATGCAATGTTTTAGTTAATATTTTAAGATTAGCTAAAGCAAAAGGACAGTGTAGTAAGGCCTTTTAACATATTAGAGGAATCAAAAATATAGGTATAAACAAACAAATTACATCTATACATTAAAAAAAAATAAATGAGGCTTTTCTTACTGTCACCATGGGATGTAGAGTACAGTTCAAGTGTAGTAACTTGTATCCTTGAGCTGTTAATGTAGAATAAATGAGGTGCTCTGTGTATGCTGCCATTATAGATATTTTTGGAAAACTTAGTTTGAAGAAAGTACTCAAAAATTCTCATGCCAGTCTGCCTTGCCTGTGAAACCTTCATTGTTACCCTGCGCATCATCTGTGAGTTTTACTCCTTTAGGATGTCTTGTCCTCCAAACAGTCTTCAAGTTAGCTTGTTTATTTACCAGTTACCTTTTCTTTAACAATTTGGATCTTTTTAAGTCTGGTTTTCTCCAGTAGTCTCCACTATGTCCCTGCATACCTGGGATATAATCATATAAACTGTGTGGTACTATATGAAATTTAAGAATCACATATTAGTTCACTGCCATACACCACTGGACTTTGAGCAGATCTTCATGACACACAGCCCAGGAACCTACAGGGGAGGAGACAGAAGAATTGAAGGAGCCAGCTATAATTTGTCATAAACTTCAGATTAATGGTGGAAACTATGGAACTGTTGTTTGAATTGGCCATCATATATCTCTAGAAAAGAACAGGAATTAATTGGTTGGCTGGGGAACTCTATGGTGTTAATCTAGCTTCAACCATTTTATAATCTTAGAGTTTGTATGGACGTGCTTTATCTCAGTATCACAAAGCTCTAGCAATACTAATGAGACTTGAGGTCATAAAGAAGCATTTGGTGGAAAACTTGATAATGAGCTGTGAAGAAAATAGTCTGAAGCTGGACAAGTGAATCTAGTTTAATTATCAAAAGCAGAAAAGCAGATGTCTGTAAATAGGGAAAAACTGCTGTTAAAAAGCCATTTTACTGTATGCACTGTAATCAGACAACGCTCTTGAAACTTCAGGCAACAAAGAGAAAAATTAATGAAATTAATAACCCCTATGAGTAAGATCATAAATACTGATTAAAAACTACGTTTAAAAAATGGACAACGATAATGGAGTCCTGGAAGATTTCCTCAAGTAAAGGAAGGAAGCCTGCTGATCTTCCTCAACTTCCACTCTGCACAAGATCCCTTCCTTATTGTCTATGAATAGTCTGCTCTGTTTGTCATTGTGTTCCCTGAACAGAAACCATTTTCATGGCTGACTTGTGTTTTGAAATGAGATGGGTTCTCCTACCTTGTCCAGGCATGTAATCCCAAAATAACTCTAGAACTGGGGATGGAAGGGTGTCAGGGAATGGATACTGCACCATGCAACATCGGGATAGAGGCTGATTAGGTAGGGTGAGAAAGGGGCAACCTCCGGCATCCCCTGTAGATGGCATAGGTCCTGGAAGAAGGAAGGGTGTAACTTTTGTTTCTGGTGCATTTTTTTGGCAGGTGGTCTAGGTTTATGTTCTGCCAGATTAGACTAAGCCATCACAGTAGATGCTTCTGCTCTGTTTTCAGCAGACTGCTGCTGTTCAAGTCAGACTGTAAGATTTCTTTCCCAAACAGAGCCATTCTGGCATCAGTCACCTCAAAGGGAGTAATACCTTGAAAATGCATGCAGGACTAAATGACATTGAAACTCCATGGACTGTTTTCCCCTTATCCTGACTGTATGTAACAGTATGTGCTGCCTGGGTGACATCATAAAAGGCTATGTCTGCATTGAATTCTAGCAGGAAAAGTTCTGCATGTGCAAATATTCCTCAGCTGCTACATGAATTGTCAAAACTGCTCTGTGAAGGAAATCTGCAGATGCTAATTTAAAGGTGGTTCAGGTATGTTTACATGAACTATAATCATCTCTTTAACTGCAGTGTTAAGGGGTGATGGAATTAGGAGAACACCTGATTACAGTGAATATAAAATAACTGCCTGTTTTTCTTAATAGACTCTAATATTATTATTATTAATCAATAATACACAGATGTGTCAGAAAGAATAACCTCTCAAGTTCTCCATATAATCCCTTGCTTGGCTCTGTACACTGTGATGTAATACTGGGGAATGGGCACAGGTAAATGTGTGGTTTTGTACATGTATTTGCATAAAGAATAGTCTTTGTATGTCTGCCCAGTAGTGGTAAGGCCAGTGTAGTGACTCAGTTTCTGGCAGAAATTTCTGGTTTGTTAATTTTCCTGAAATCTGGGAACAAATTACTTCAAAGTACCAAGGGAAAAAAACTGTTTCCAAACTGAAGTGGTTGGTACAGAATGAATGTTGGTGGAAAAATTCTGTGATTAGTGTTCATGTACAGACTTTGAGGAGGTTTATGTCTTCAAATCGTATCAAAACTTTTGATTATATACACATTTTTTTTTTCTTTCCTGTCAGGCATTTCATATTATCTGACTGTGTATTATTTCTAAGTGGCTATTATTATAGTGAAGAAAGTACTAAACATTCCAGATGAATCAGGTCACTATTTTACGTTCTTTTTTCTTTATCTATTTTTTTTGTAACCTTAGTTTTATTGGACCCCTTGTTTAAAAGAGTTGAATTTTCCTCATGTTTGTTTGTGCCAGCTTCACAGACTTTGTCCTAAACAAAATATTTTATTTGCATATTTTTCCTTTTAATAGTGGCAAACAAGTAAATTAAACTCCATATGGTAGTGCTTTATAAATTTTAAAAATCTCCTTTCACTTTGGAAAATTGAGAACAAACCCCATATTTTTCCTTTGGCTTGTTGGAACTTCTTATAAAGTAGAAAAACAAAAATAATTACAGGGAAAAAAAAGCTGTGTTAAAAAAAAGGTATATTTTCACTTCGCTTTTTTGATGAGCTGAGTTTGGGCAGCGATTAATTTGCCCAATTTTGATGCATAAATAACGATGATAATGTGTTCATTGTCTTTGGATTTTCTAAGTGCTAAGTACAGCTAAAATCACTTTATCTTTCCCTTCCTGGAGTGGTGTACCACTTTAGTATCCTATTCTTTCAAAACAAGAGAAAAAACACTGAAGAAGAAAGTCATTCAGAAAATATTTTTACTAGCCTTAGTGGTTATCAGAAACAGAGACCATAAATAAATTTTCAAGATTTGGTAGGCTGACTTGCTAAGTTGTCAGAGTAACACACTGGCTTGCCATTTCTTTCACTGTCTTCTGTTTCTTTAGAACATCTTACTGTATGCAAAATGGAGAATATCTGTGTGATTTCAAATTACTTTTTGGGTTCATGGATGACCTCTGAAATGCACAAGATAGTATAATTTTAGTCCTAGACCTTAATTAGTTTCATGGCAAACTCACAATGAATGTGTGTTTTGGAAGAATGGCCAAAGTCTCTCTATTTTCAAAATCTTAACAGTGTCTTGGGAAGGGAACAATGTAAGACAGGAAATTTACATGAAGTGATTAGACAGAAATCTTGGAAAGATCAGACTTCTTTCCTCCCTCTTTTTTTTGCATGAATTTCCCACTTGGTAAATTCAACAAGCAATAATTTCAGTCCTATTGGAAGTTCCACAAAATATTGTGAAAATAAAAATATCATCTGTTATCAAAAATTATGTAAGCTGTGAAGTGACCAGTGTTTTCAGATGATGTATTTCCCTCTGTGTTAGATTTAACAGCTATTTTATTTCCTTATAGTCTGCACATATGGGGTAGACTTGTTGTTTTTGACCTAAATAGCTGTCAATCAGCATAAAAATAATGGAAGACTTCCATTTGTTTGGAGAAGGAGAAGTGTTTACATGTTAGTGAAAATAGGCTTAGACTTGAAACTTGAGCACTAGGTACATAAAATTTGCATGTGAATTACATCTTATACATACATCTTCTCATGATAAGTCTGGTTTTGGAGATGTGGCAGTGCACCAGTTTTATCTGGAGATAGCCCTGCTGTAACTTAACTGACAGGGTATTAATATCTGGTTTTGGTTATGCAGGAAGAGTGCAGCATAAGATGCTGTGAATTGATGAGGTGTCACTAGAATATCTTTTGTAAGAACTATTGTTCAACAGTACCTAAGAGGTTTTTTTTATTTCAGGCTGGCTGTTGAAAGAGAGAACTGGTTTGAGCAGGTTGGTGCACTTGTGAACATTTAAAAGTGCCATGGAGAAATTCTAACAGCAGATATAAAGGATTTTTTAGATCTTTTGAATGTATTAGTCTTGATTAGTAAAAATGAAAGCAGTAAGAGCATATTTGAATATGAAATTAATATTATTTTGCTGCTCCTGAAGATTATTCTGCTGTCTCTCAATTTAGTGGAGGGAAGCATCCTCTTCATTCTGTCCTTCATTTGTAGGTCTTGTCAAGACATCTCTTTCTCTTTTCCTCTACAAAACCCATTTAACCCCCTCAATAATTTAAAGAGACAAGTGCTTTACCAAGCTTTTCTCCCTTCTTTTCCTTTGCTCTCTTTGATGTGTGCTTTGCAAGCTAATTCTCTATGGCAATGTTTATAGATTCTTTCTGTTTTGTGCAACACTGTGATGTGTATTTGCCACAGCAGTTTCTTCTGGGTGAAAAAGATATAGGGAGGAAGCCAGGAGATCGTGAGCTTGGGGAAGCCTGTTGGTCATAATTTGAGGCTCTGGATAGCGGTTTAATATAGCTCTTAAAGACACAAATGCACACTCACACACAAAACTCTTTCATAAGTCCTAGAAAAAATGGTTCACAGGAGAAGAAAGAGTGTTAAGTCTGAAAAGACTGACAAAGACTGTAATTTTTCTCCTGTGAGATAATGGTTTGAAGCCAGCAGCAGATAAAAGATTGCCATAAGAATGGCTTAATTCCCCATCTTGTAAAAGGATTAGATAATTCAGTCTCTTTATGGATTCCTTACTCTGGGAAATATATTTCCACTTTTGGTTCTCCTCAGAAATAGCTGCAGAGTGTACTTATTTAAAGGCACAAAGACCTGCATTCAGACATTTTGAAAAGGCAAACAGCACACAAAAAAGATTATTTTGTAGGCTGTGTCAATGTGTAAGTTTTGCTCAGCAAGTGCATATTCTAGTATTACCAGCTGAAAACATTATGCTGTGCATTATCTATTGGTGACATGGAAACTTTCCACAAAAATCTCCAAGAGTGACTGCAAAATAGTGTGTTTAATTTGCAGAAGGAGAATGGATGTCAACCAAAATCCATTTTTAGCTACTGGTTTAGGAATTTTCAAGTAATTTGCTGTGTTCTAGTGTGTAAGCACTGAGAAATAGTGTCCTTAAGGAAGTGAGTCCAAAAGCAAGAGACAGAGTGTGGTTTGAATGGTATTGGTGAAAATGAAGTTATTTTAGATTAACTTTGTCTTAGATCAGGGTTAAATTCAAATAATACAAATGCTTTATATCTCGCATGAATAGAATTGCAGGTAGTAACAACATACTCCTGCCTGATAGCCTTGCATCACCCCTTTAAAGTGGATTTAAAGGAATTATAAATCTGTGTTGGGAAGCATGCTGATTGTGTCATTAAGCTTATATTCCTACGTTTTATTCAGAAATTGTATTAAATATCTGTATTTATTAATGTAGTCTTATAGTGTACTTTTGGAAATGTCTGCCTTCCTAGATAATGTTCTGCAGGATAATCCAATAGTCCTCATGCTTCATTTCTCTTCAATGCAGATGCTTCCTGTATTTTAGTGTATGGAGAAAACAGAAACTATGACACTGATTTCTTAATATAACCAGGTGGCATGCTGCAGAGCTTTTCTATTGTTGCTTCAGAGGTGGCAGCCACTCTCACTGCTCACCAAATTCACAATCCTCTGTTAGAGGATCCTCCTCTGATAGAGCTAAGACATTTTTCTTCTAGAGTTCATTGATCTAAAAGTCATATAAACTTCTTTTAAAATCTGATCTTCATTAGGAAGGTAGTGTGTGTAGCTAAGGCTGATGAATTTTTCCAGATAAAGAGTAATTTGCCAGTATATTTTTTAATAATATTTATTTCATATAATTTTATCATTATATTAACCAGTACAGTTTGTACTGGAAAACTGGCATCTTTTTGTCTCTGTACTTGTGAATACACTAGGAGTTTTTCTGGCACAGTTTTAATATTTTTATATTTGTAAAAGACATTAGTACGACAAATGGAATAAGTAAAAAATTCCTGGCTTTATATTTAGGTGCTGAAAAAGTGTTGGATTTTACAGCAGTACAAAGGAGTGCAGAACTTGTGGAGTCAGTAAGTCAAGGTGCATGAGATCAGAATTTGGATCAGTATGTTTGGGAACAAAGAATGAAGTAAACTCACCGTATTATAGGCAAGTCAGGACAGATGATTATGAAGCTTGAAATACTCTTACTGGTGTTGGGGTTGCTAGGGAAAGGTGCAAGAAAACATTCAATGTAACCTAAAAGCGTGTGGGGCCTTTCAGGTCTTTTGTTGTCTGATCTCTGTTGCTATAACTTCCCTGGAGTTATGTATTTGTCCTAGGGAAATTATAATTCAGTATTACAGTGCTGTCAGAGAGAGATGTAAGACGTAGATGTGAAGTTTTAAATTACAGAAAGGAAGAAAATTATTTGAAAGCAGAAAAAAAAAGGAAGTACAATAAGTCAAATTTATCCTTCTTCTCATCTCTGACTAAAATTCCCTTTGGCTGCCAAAGGAACATCACCATGTTGTGTGTATAATAAGTTTCTTTTGTTAATAAGTTCATGATACTCATTAATCTTACAAAATCTATATTAGAAGTTTTGATCCAAATTAATAACTGCTTCATGAAGAAACTAACTATAAATCATGGAAGTATTTGTTAGGATTTTTTCAAGAGAATAGGTAACCTACTTTGAAGTAATTTAAGGAAAATAAGTGATTCAACAAGTCAAAATCTCCTTAAGTAAGATTCTAATACAAACATGATACTACTTCTGTGTTTCAGAGAACTTTGTTGCTGTGGCCTTAAAAATATACACCTGTTCTGGCTGATCATGAAAACAACTTTACTGCTCTTTTTGCCGAAAGATTTAAGGATTCTTTACCAAAATTTCCCCTACTTCTCACCATATTCAGCTAAAAGAAGTCAGCTGAGTCTTTAGCAATGCAGATCAAGAATTTTCCAATTAAATACGTGTTTTCAGGAATAATGTTTCACAGAAACCAAAATGTTTTTCAGTGTTTATTCAGATTCAACAAAATTTAGCTGACACAGGGCAGAGCAGAGAGAATGGCTGGAGCTGCAGTGCTCAGACTTGTAATTTCCCCCCTCCTCCTTGGAGAGTGCCCTTTACTGTCCTGGAGCCTGGAGGAATTTTTCTTCACTACTAAAAAGTCAGCAGAAGGATTTGTATTTTCTTGAAATAACAGGTTTTCAGGATTTCTTCTCAAGTTGAGTTTGAGTTTCTGTTGGTGTTCGCCTCTAGAATTTGAGCACAGTTATCCAGCTCTGGTTTGCTATGTTTAAAATTAAAATTAAGTCCTTAGTTGTGCACCAGAACTTGAAGGCCAGCCACATGCACAGTAAGTATATAACTCTCACCTGTAGTTGTTTATTTGGGATTAAAGAAGATTTTGTCTAAAAATGATAACCCTTCTTCTGGTTCATTTTAGGAAGGAATAGAATGGGATTTTGATTATTTAAGTGACATTTCTGGAAGACTAGGTCAAAATAGCATTAACCTAAATATAATCTAAATTTCTCTGTCTGTAAGTGACAATCACCCTCTGAATTTTATTTGGCTCTATAAGTACAACCTGTACTATACACTAGTACAAGACAATTAATAATGCACATACTTTGGATCAGTAGTCTATACAAAGAACAAATACTAGAGAGCATATATCTCACTATGAGATATCCAAAGCATTTCCATTGCTTGAATTTCAGAATACTTTATGCCTTCTCCTTAGGCTCTGATGTTAGAAAGTACCTAGGCTTGTAATTAAGTGTTTATAATTATTTTTATTAATCCCATATAGTCCTTGGAAGTATTACGTGAACTGTATTGGGGTTTTTTAAATTGTAGTATTCTGCTATAACATCAAATTTACTTTAGTTTCTCTAACTACTGATTTTAAGAATGTCATAGAACAACAGTGTTGACAGAGAGGACAATAATTGTGTATATCTACATTTAGTGCACAGGAGGAGTTCCCAGGTAGGAATTTGTCCTGCATCCAACCTTGACAGGTTGGAGAGATGGGCAGAGAAGAACCATCTGAAATTCAACACAGGCAAACGCAGAGTCCTGCACCTGGGAAGGAATAACCCCCCTGCACCAGCACAGGCTGGGGGCTGACCTGCTGGAAAGCAGCTGTGCAGAGAAGGACCTGGGGGTTTTGGTGGACAAGCTGTCCATGAGCCAGCAGTGTGTTCTGGTGGTCAAGTAGGCCAGTGGCGTCCTGGGGTGGATTAGGAAGAGCCCTGCCAGTGGGTTGAAGGAGGTGATTCTAACCCTACTCAGTCCTGATGAAGCCACATCTGGAGTGCTGTGTCCAGTTCTGGGCTCCTCAGGACAAGAGAGACTGGAGGTCCTGGAGCTGGTCCAGCGGAGGGCTACAAAAATGGTTAAGGGACTGTAATATCTCTCTAACAAGGAAAGGCTGAGGGAGCTGGGCCTGTTCATCCTTGAGAAGAGATGAGTGAGAGGGGGCCTCATCCACGTACACAAGTGCTGAAGGAAGGGTTTCAAGAGGCTGGATCCAGCCTCTTCTGAGTGATGCCAAGTAATGGAACAAGGGGCAATAGACAGAAACTGATGCACAGGAAGTTCCACCTGACATGAGAAAGAACTTCTTTACTGTGCAGGTGACTGCACTGGAAGAGGTTTCCCAGAGAGATTGTGGAGTCTCTCTCACTGGAAATATTCAAGAACCATCTGGACACAACCCTGTGCTATGTGCTCTGGGATGACCCTGCTCAAGCAGGGAGGTTGGACCAGGTGGCCCACTGTGGTCCTTTCCAGCCTGACCCATTCTGTGAATCTGTGAATCATATTTTCTAAATCATACCGGCAGTAGGACTGTGATTCCCACACCCACAAGCTTGTTTGTAGTGATAAACCCTGTATAATGCTTCTGCACTGAATCTGTAGAATTTATTCAGAATATCTTTGGTCCTGAAGTCCTTGACAGTTTTCTTGGAAGAAGCACTACAGAATGCATTTTGGGGTCAAAGAAAATTGAAATGTTTACCTGTAGGCTGTTTGCTTTTGTAGCTCTTGCAGCTCCAGCATGCAGCTGGTTAATATAACTTAAACAATGTCCTCTGAGAGATCACACTAGAAACAGATATGGGAAAAAATTTTGGCTATCAGGTATAAAATTTAGACTGACATTAAAATAATTAATAGCTGAAATAATATTTTGGTTAAAAACTGAAGTAGTCCATCAAGTGTTAGTAAGATAGTAGTTTTTAGGTAACTCTTCTAAACCTATGTGTCTTTCTAAACTATACTTCTTTCTGCTTAAGACTTTTTAAGTGTTTTTCACTGTGGAGATGTCTTATGAATAATATTACTTTTGAAGAAGAAATTGTAATAGTCCAAGTAACAGAATTATTTTGGCACGAAATAGTGTTTGTGACTTGTTGCTTGAGTTTCATGAGAATCTATTCTAATATTAATCTATATGTAAGAAATACATAAATAAGTTTGAAAACTGGATGTGAAAATAAGGTCCGGATATGTCAAACATCCTATTAATCCATCCACCCAGTACCCCAGCCATTTCTTCCTACAAAGCAAAATCATATGAAATGGATTTTCTGATTAGATACATTGAAAAGAATTTTTTTTGTGTGTTCTTCATGCGGCAACAGACCACTTAAATATATCTAAATTCTAGAATAAGATGAGAATAATTTCAGTTACTCATGTCTGGTTTGGATTTATTGAAGCTCAGAATGGGAACTTGTTATAAAATCTTGAAAATTCTGATGGGATAAAATAAGCAGCTCCTAGAGATTGTTCTTGTATGACTGTGATGTAAGCAGAAAAGGTTGGAGTAATTTTCCTTTTAGTTAAATATAAATGAACTACCAACATGGCTGGAGAGAAGAGTATCTCACTTCTGGTTCCTGCAATTTTGTGCATATCCTTCTAAGATTGAATATGTGGTTGCAGTAAACATGCATATGTATGTAATGAAGGAGGATGGGTTTTATTCCAGAAGAAAATTATGTGATTTTTGAGATCTTCCTTTTTTTGCATAGTTTTTTCATTTGCAATTTGTTTTCTCCTATTTGAATATCTTTAGAATAATGGTACAAAATTATTTGCTTCTGTTTTACAAGCTAGGTTTTTAAAGAATTGGCAATTAGAGCATTAGAAGCCAGGTACCGAACTATAAAGGATACCTAGAAGTAATTTTCAAAATTAGGTTTACAGCTTCTAGTTTTACATTTTGTTGTCTTGAGGAGTTTTGTGTTCTTCTATGGAACTGCTTCCTTAGATAAGAAACACTATGAATTTACATTGAGCTTTCCATCAAAAAGAAATCATTCTAGGAGCAATAAAAGGAGATCAAGTAATTGGGGGAGGAGGGTGCTGGGAAAACAGTTTTGAGGTGTACAAACAAATAGATGACTTAAGATCCATGTCTATTAGATAACTGTGGGAGTCATAAAATGTGAAATTTAGGTAGGGCAGATAAGGGGGTTGTACTTGGTTTCAAAGGTTAATTTCAAGCTTAGTGTAAAACAGCTGCAGAGGGTAAGAATACAGAGTGAAAAGAAACATTTTTTCTTCCAAGAGATAAGTTATTTCTTTCCCCAAGGTTTTACTTCAATGCATTTTTATGATTCCTGGGCTTTGCAAAATTGAATTGCATTTTTCTTATTCTTTTCATGTCTGAATAAATCCAAAGTAAGATAACCTTTATGTAAATGGCAGTTATATTGCATTTAGAGCTACAAAGCATTTCTTCAGAGCTGAATTTGTACTCAGGATTCATAAGAGCCTGGAGAAGGATGGTGAGACTCCTGGGATGCTCATTTGAAAGAACAGATACAAGCATTATTTGTATAAATTGCTGTCAAGGCGTTGCAGTCAGCTGGTGCAGTGGGAAAGCCTGAAGACAAAGTCTGCCATCATTACTGTATTTTCCTTTTAACAAGTAACGAAGGAGGAGGAAGTACTCTTGCATATGTTTCCTTGTGGTGGGTTTGCTTTGGCTAAGGGCCGGTTCCCTACGCAGCCAGTAGGGTGACAGGAGAAAATCGGAAGTAAAAGCTTGTGGGTTAAGATGAAGACAGGGAAATTGTTTACCAGTTACTGTATTGAGCAAAGCAGACTTGACTTGGGGAAAATGAGTTTAATTTATTGCAAATTAAAATAGGTTTAAGTAATGAGTAAAACTAAAAGACAGACATTAAAACCACATTTTTCCTTCTTCCTTTCGTGGGCCCAACTTCACTCCTTCACTTCAGACTCCTCTGTGCACCCCGAGTGGTGCAGGGGAGACAGGGAATGGGGCGTTGTGGCCAGTCCATTACAACTCCTCTCCGCCCTTCCTTCCTCACCACACTTTTCACCTGCTCCAGTGTGGGTTCTCCATTGGCTACAGTCCATCCTGGACATACTCACCTGCCCTGGTGTTGGTCCTCCATGGGCTGCATGGGATATTGGCTCTGGCATTTCATCGTGGGCTGTAGGGAAGTAGGGGAGTATATGCCCAGAGTGTGGAGCACCTCCTCCTTTGACCTTGGTGTGTCCTCTGCTGTTTCCCAGTCTTTCTGTTCTGTTCCCTGTGGGGCATTGTGGCTGGCTCTTCCTTAACTGTGTTTCCTTCAAGGTGCCACCATTTTGACTGAAGAGCTCATTTTGACTGAAGAGCTCAGCCATGCCCTGCCATGGTTCTTTTTGGAGCCAGATGAAACCACCTGTGTCTGGCTCAGGGCAGCCCCAGCCACTCCTCACCAAGGCCACCCCACTGCCAACACATTGGCATGGACATCCAGTACAGTCCTATTCAATTAAAATATTTTTGAAGGTGGTGAAGCAAGCTTGCAGTTTCACATGCACACCAAACGCCAACTTTTAAAAAATATGACAAGTATGCATAAGCTAAGATTCAGTTGGCTGTTCCTTGGAGGCTAGTTTTGGTTACTGGACAAGTCAGGGAAGTTATGACTGAACCACGGGTGTGGGCTTTTGAGCAAAGCTGCTCTTTTAATTAGGTCAATGTTGTGAGCAGGGTATGTAGTCAGGGATAATGTTCTTCTGTGTCTTATCCATGAAATATGATTGCAAATGTTTTCATTGCATTTTTCCACAATTTAGATTGCAAGGGGATAATTTGGCAGAAAGGCCAGAAGATGTCTCCATGGTATCTCAGACATCTGAGCCAGCAGTGTCAGACTCTGATGGTAAGTTATATAAATATTTGCTGCTCATAAAAAACCCCAAACATCAACATTTTGAGTTTGAGAGTGGGGGTTATGTCTGTAAAAGATTAAACACTTCCAGGAGAGTGTTCCTGGGCATTTGAACTCAATAATTTACACTTCAAATCTGTTCAAAGAGCTGCTAACATGTTTTTTGTCACAGCCATTAACACTCCAGAACAATTCCTAGGCATATATTGAAAAGCGCATTGGGCCAGAATTTGTTCTTAGTAGAGAGATTTTATGTTAGCACACTAACATTTAAAACAGCTCAATAGCATAGGCATGGGCTGTTCATTGCTGGTTGGCTTTTATGCCAAAGAATGGTCTTTGAAATATTTAATTTATTACTACACATGCACCCAGATGATTCAAACAATTTACAGTAAAAATATAGAGTTTATAAAATGACTCTGGAAAACACTTTTTCTCCTCATATAAACATGTTCATACGTTGGATTAATCTGCAGTCAGGACACTCAGACTTATTTCAATTTCTTCTCAGGTTTTTGAACAGAGTAACACCTGAAATGTTGAAAAAGGCACTTCATAAGGGATATTTTTCCAGAGAATGCCCAGCTTTCCTATGAAAGATGAAGTTGATGAAGGCTAACTTTATCTTAGCTGCCACTGTAGTGGAGAGAGAAAGAAATAGAGGTTTTGACAGAGAATCTGCAAAGATAAATCTTTCAGTCCATTCCCTTACTGTTGGGCAGAACCTGTCGAGTCTACAAATTGTATGTTTTGATTTGCAGTATAGTCTTCAGCAGCTATGGACAAGTCAGCTATGGTGATCAATTAACACAAAAAAGTCAGAATTAACTTTCTTTTAGATTATTCTACTCTCTGTCTACTAACTAATTATTATATGTGCTATTACGTATCACAGCAACCTGAACTTTCACTCATTTCTCTTGCCTCATTTGTAAACCAACCATTAGTAACTAATATGTCTTTAAAGATAAATTTTTCAAGCTGGTTTTGTGAGAATGCATGGTTTCAGGCAGTCAAGACATTGGCTTTTCCTTTTACTTGCCATTGATCACTTAATTGAACAATGTAATAGGGGATTAAGAATCTCACAACATGATGTCGTTGCGATCTTCATGAAGATTGTCAGGAAGAGATGCTCAGACTGGTGACTTCAATCAAGCCCTTTGAAAGGAACACAAAATTCTATTGTTGTGAGAATGATTCCCAGAAAGGGAGGTGGTGGCTTGCTTGTGATAGGTAAGGGAATATGCAAGCACAAGATTATTGCAGCAAAAGCAAATAGATGGGTAAAACAGACGTGTGGGGAAAAGTTCTACAGTTCACAGAATAGGTTTTGAGCAGATCTCATTCTTCCACTTTCTTTCTTTCTTGTGTACCTTTGTTCTTGAAGTGAAAATCTGCCCATTTTGCCATGCCATCTTCTGAAACTGCAGGCTTCAATTAAATAGTTAGGTTTTGCTAAGTGGCAGAGACATCAGGATTAAAGAAGGTGAAACTATGCAAAAGTACTGTGTGCTGCGTAATATTGGAGCTGAATCTTTCATGGTCAGAGGGTATGGAGCACAAAAGTGCTGTAGCTGTTCTACCTTCGGCCACTTCCTATGCGTCTGAATACTCTGCAGTCAATATGGGTACACAGCAGATGGAAAACACTTTCTTTGGAAAAACACTACATTCAGTGAGATACAGGGAGTATAAGTTAGATGGGTAGGTGGGGCAATGACATTCATGTTGTTATAAACACATCGATCTCATGTCTGTGAATATACATGGACCTGTTACTCGTATAGCAAGAAAATAGCAAGGCCTCTTGGGCAGAAAGACTGAGGTCAATAGTAAGGAAATGCCAAATTTCTGTCAGGAGGTGCCCTCAGAAATGTTCAGTGTTTCAAAACATATGGTTGGGGCTTTTTTTCCTAAAAGGTTGGCTAGTGCTACATTTTGATTTGAAGAAAAACACAGCTGGATTTCACAAATAAGTGCAGACTATAAACAGACACAGAACTCAGGCAACTGCCCATTCTATCAACCTTTCCTATAAATGCAGCACATTATTTGCTCTCTGTCCATCTGATACTTATTTCCAATAAATGTTATGTATGAGAGCATGATAAAAGAAACTCATAAAGATATTGTTAAAAAACCCTAGGCATTGTTGTACTGAATTTTTAGTTATGTCCTCTTACAGATTTTTTATATCATGAAATAGTGGCTAGCAGGCTTCACTTACCAGGTTTATTTGAATTTATTTTCTGCTGTTACTTCTCAGTACCAGTGACCTTACTGAGGGAAAACTGTGCGTTGGGAAGTGCTGATGTAAACCATTCATTCAAGAATAAGCAAGCAAGATGCTGATGCACAGCAAAGTTGAGAGTAGCTTTCTTCAGATAATGATCTGTTTCTGTTGTTAGATCTGGAACATCTCTCCTGTGGATTTCAGATGAACTAAGCTCAGAAGTAATTGGCAGAACATCTGATCTAAGAGCCCTTATAAATAAGCCTCATTTTAAGAAATTCCACTTAATAAAGTCAATGTGGTAGCTTACGTGGAAAGATCATGTGCAGCATCAGACACTTTACTGACTACACTGGCGATCTGGATCTGGTTCTAATTAACCACTACACTGATTTTCCTCTAGTATAATCCTACTACTGAATTGGACAGGCTTGTGTTTGATCTAAGTGGTAAAAATGAAAGGTAGGAATCAGGTCTCAAGATTGAATAACCCAAGACTCTTTAAAGCTGCAGTTTCTTTTCACTGTCCTAAACTATACCTCTCAGAAATGTTTCTCTTTTCCATCAGACCACTTCACAGGAAAGAACTAAGGGAAGAATTTAATAGGTTCTTGATTTTGATTGGAAGCAGCAGCATTGATGACTGCACAGCAAACTTCCCCTGTAGATGCCAAGCCTGTCTGGTTTGTCTCTTGGATCAGTTCTCCACTGAGCCTTGCTCTTGTTCTGTAGAGGTTGATGGGGAGAATGGCTGAGGCTTCGAAAGATACACACTATGACAGAATTGATCCAGAAAAATCTACATCTGTCAGCCCCCAATGTGTTTTTCAGGTTGGGGGGATTTTAGAAGCAATCTACTTATGTGGGGTTTTTTTCGGGGGGGTGGGGGGGGCATTAGATACTTAGAAATAGTATCACTAAAGGATAATTACTCATTTACTCCCAATTTCCTGTAAGTACCATACAACCTTGTTTCACTTGTTTCATTCTCTTCTGAAATGTACCTTACCCTTTGAGTGAAGCCATGATATAAGGCAGGAAAAGAAGACATTATTGGAAATAAAGCTTTTGCAGTCTATGCATTCTTGTAGAAGGAAGTTTAAAATGCAGTAACTTATTAGGGAGTAATCTCTTAATATAGGATAAATGAAAAGTGTAACACTTCTAAACCACTCCTCAATTAGTCTGAGAAAAGCTGCTTGTTATGTGAGTTTCTTTGCAGTGTATTATGCAACTCCACATATTTCTGAGGTGTGGGCAAAGACTTGTTTCTTTTGTGACTCTCCTGGAATAATATAATTGGACTAAAAATTATAGATTCTATGCCACTGTGTAAATGTGGTATTTCCTATTTAATTGTGCTATTACATCTACAGATGTAAAGGTTATATTGTGATATATAATACTTAGTTTGCTAAATAAATTTTACTAGAGCAAATGCCACATCAGTAGTTCATTCCCTATCAAACAGAACTCACTGGTTCTTTTTATTTGCAGTTAGCTAGTAGAAACGAGAAAAAACTAAATGTATAGTTTCTACATAGTTGAGTGTTTTGGTTCTGGTTTGTTTGTTTGTTTGTTTGTTTATTTTTTGTTTGGGGTTTTTTTTGCTTTTAAAGTGTCAATATAGTAGAAAGTTCAAAAGAGGCATTAGGATGTAGGGGAAAAGTTTGAAATTGGGGATGTTCAATAAAAATATGAACGTATGAAACATATAGTGTTGTTCTAGGTGGAACTGCATGATCAAGGTAAAAAATTAAGGATGTAAATATGTGGGAATTAGGATTGAGAACAAGATAAGGCAATGGCAAAAGTGCGGTATCTCTGAATTCCCACACAATTCCCTGACCATCACTTTGTGTCATCATCACCCCTTCCTTCTCCACTTACATTTGTGTTTGTAGTGAATTGGTAGCCACCATTGCCACACTTCAGTATAGTTCTGCTTTCATAGTAAATATAGTCTGAGATGCTTAACAAATTGCGTTCTGGAAACATAAGGACCTCCCTGCTAAGTGTCTGAGTAACAGTAGAACGTAGGGAAGATCAGGACATCTTGTTTTGTTAGGCTGCTGATGCAGCACCTAAGTGCATTAGCAGAGTGTTAGGCAAAGGGTGAAACTGCATAGAATGTTACTTGGAAATTCTTTCTCTGACATGGGTGCATAAAATCTCTTTTAAGTTATTACACATGCATCAAAGAGACATCCTCACAAAATTCTGTCGCTTTACAAATCTGGCAATATGGGCAAAAATTATACTTGCAAACTTTTAAATGTTGTCTAAATTGACCAAATCCTTTTGCTTCAAGGATTTTAACTGAATTAACTTGATATAATTTTATTCATTTTATTAAAGCTGGAGATACACTACTCACTTGTGTAAAGGGTAAACTATTTATTTTAAATAGTAAAGGTAATAAAGAACCTACAAGATACCTTGGCAGCTGAGGGAAGCTTACTTATCACTCTAGTCATGTTAGAGACACTGTTCCATGTTGCATTAAGCTTATAAATTAAAATCAAACATAAATTCAGATTTAAATTATAATCCATTGAAGTGTAACTGAAAAGTAGTACATTTACAGTAGCCATATTCACCTTCCCAGCAGTAAATTTTTAGCCATTAAATTTTCAAAATGACTAATGCTTACTTAATTAGAGTGATTTACCTTTCTCTTGTACCTCTTTGGAACAGCTCAAGTACCTGGGGTTGAAACACTCACAGAAGATATTGATGAATTTCAGAGTGCCTCTCAAGTGGCAGCATCTGTAAGTACCTTCCCTCACGGCTAATCCTGTAATTTTTAAAAGTAGTTTCATAAAAAATAGATTGTGCATAAAGATAAAAGTTGTGTTTACCAGCACTGTCATCTTAGAGAGAAGAAAACTAAATTTACATAATACCTATAATAATAACCCTTCTGAATTTTCAGTTCTCTCTCTGTGTTAATTTTTTCATTCCAGAAAAGGTGGTATCTTGAAATACATTATTATAAAAAGCACGTGTTGTTGGACTTGCTCATATAGCTCCCATTGAAAGTGCAGTTGTTTTATACCTATTCTGTATGTTTTTAAATGCTAGTCAAATACTAGTTTTACCAGATAATATTCAATTTTACAAATTGAAGACAACAAAATAATTCAAACTCTAAAGTACAGTTTATGTACTTTTGTCTCTTTATAATGGCTTGGTGTTCAGAATAAGATTCAGCTATCCAACACTTTGTAACTGTATCTCCTCAAAAAGAAACAAATGATCCAACTGTTCTCCTTGCCTTTTGGGGCTCTGAAGGAGAGATCTATTCCATGCTCCCCTAATAGTTTTCAGTGAGATTTATTCTTTGACAATCTTGACATACAAAATACAGAGATAAAACTGAGATGTCTCATAGGAAGGCTGTGTAGATAAATGCAATCCTGCAATGGATTTTCATAAATCCTTCAAAGCAGTAAGAAATATGCCTGTAAAATAACTTCAGAATTGATACCAAAATGCATTCTCATGACTTGAATTATTTTTAGATCATATATGAGATACAAGATGAGAGAAAAATAGAATAAGATGTTGATCGGACATTTCTCATAAATTGGACAAACTGATTCATGGCATTCACTCAAATGTGCATATTACATGTAAAAATTCCTGACGTGGTTCAAGGTGTGCAGTGTTTAATATTGGTACTGCATTCCAATAGAGTAATTTGAGTTTGTTGCTAGTTAAATGGATGATTATATAAGATTTTTCTCTGCTAGTGTATATTTGACAAAGATGCCTTGGCCTTCAGAGGGTAAGTGTTCTGAGAAAAATTGTAGGATAAAGTAGCAAGAATTATACAGAAGTATCTTCAGAGAAGAACTTTGGGTTCTTTTTTCATGTCCCATGTATGAATCCACATGTAAGATCTTTAATGTGGATACACTGGTACTCAAAAGAGATAGGCAACATCTATGTCTATAACATGGTTCATGTTATTTTCACTGTGGTTATACTATGATTTTCTTGCAGCTTTGTATATGTTTACTGTTCTATTTCTGAAAAACCTGGAGGTTTTTGTAGTTAGGCCTTTTTCTTTAAGCTTTTTAAAATAGAATATTTTGCTATGCTGTATTTTTTATAAAAAGAGTTACTGTTTGAAAAATTGAGAACTTGGACTTTCAGTGCTGCACAATCTCAAACAAGGCATTCTGGATGAATAAGTGAGCAAAGCTGGCAAAAAGCTGGTTGAAGTATTTACAGGAATCAGCACTTTCCCCAAGTGTTTTGTAAGAATTCAAAGTGGAAGCAAGCATTCAAAACATCCTTAGAGATCCTAGTTTACTGCCTGTAAAGTATTTTGTGTAATGAAAAGTGCCAGGCAAAATGCAAAAGCTTTTCCTTGAGATTTTTTCACTGTGGTGAGCTCAAAGTTTGCTAGCCAAATATTTAGAACATTTCCAGAAACATAAAGTAAAATAAAACTCTAAGAAAATATGGAAGTGATACTAGGAAAAATTTAAGTTGCCTGTAATTCTAGTGGAAGTGGAAGAGCAGGGTGTCAGAGGAAGCTGCTGACTTTACAGTGACTAACAGATAGAGACAGGGCACATGCACTGAGCAGATCATATCGAGTAGCCTTTGCCTTCTCTTTGACTTGTTTCTTTTATCACCTGGCTCTAACAGGACTTATGGTTAGCTTTTGGGGGTTTTTATGTGAATCTTGCCTTGCACATGCACATAAAAAGGTGTATTTTTCTTTGTAAATTATCCATGTAAGGCAAACCTATACAAATGCAGCAGAAACTGGAAGAAAAAAGTTATCCAACTGCAAAAAGCATTTCTGCATGAATATGCCTTGGGTTTTTACTCCTTATTACTGTGGGGAAAATACTGTAATAAAGTATTTTATAGAAGTGTTTTGTTTTAAATAAATTTTTTCCTGTATTCCCTACTGCTTTGGAACTTTTCATTTGCTTTCATAGGAGAAACACAGACATGGATTTTCTGTGATAAATGCATAAATTTCTTAATTCAGCTTGTGAAATTACTTGAAGCTTCATGCATGAAGCTTCAAGTAATTAAAAAAAATTAATCTTTTATTCTTGCTGTCAGTATATGTGGAATACAATAATATTTCAATCATACATTATTTCAGTTCTATTTGTTAGAAATTTCCCACTATTCTCCCCTAGAACAATACTATGAAGTAACTTAATTACTTGTAGAAGTTTGAGTATAATCACCCGAGCTTCCACATTTAACTAAATCTACAAATTATTTTTGTGTTGGGGTCACTGTTTAGCATTTAGCAGGTTAGTCATTAAAATAATTATTTTAAGATTCCACTGCCACATTAGAAACAACAGCAGTGCACCTTTGAGTTAGTATGAATTATGAAGGTCATATTTATGCTCAAGTTGATGTGTTCTGATACAAAATTTTTCAAATCCAAGCTGAATTTTGTAATTATGTGGAAATTCAGGCACTTGAAGGTAAAATTTCAAATTTTAACTTCAAATATTAAATCTTCTGTAAAAATCGTTAACAGATAGTATTAGATTACTGCAACTCTCCCACAGGAAGTTAAAAAAACCTCATTGAAATATGTAAGTTTTGCCTCTGTTAGGTAAATTAACAATACAAGATGGTTAGAAAAACATAATATAAGGGTCTTGGGAAATAAGTGATAATTCCTGCAAGTAGTTCAGAAAGTAGTTTGAATTGCATACCTTGAACCTCTTTGATTGAGACCTCCCTTATGTCAAACAAAATCCATGAAATAGACACAGATTTTGTATATACAGCTGCAAAAAAAAAGATTTCTTCTTGGATGAAAATATTCTTGTTAGAAAATACTTTAATCCTCTAAAATATAATTCTAAATTGAAAGAATATTCTGAACTTTAGAAAAATTTATGTTAAAAAAAAGAAATCAATGAATGCCTTGTTTTTACCAGTCTAAAATTTTGTGTTCTTGGGCATGCCAGATTCAGAAATATTAGTCCAGATAACAGTAAATAAAACAGAACTGAGGTTTAGAAAACAATTATTCTGGTTGCATTTCAAAAACTGAAACAAATGTGATTCCCAGGTGCTGCTTCCCATTTTCCTGTATACAGAAAAACGATGTGTAAATTAACTACCATTTTTTTAGTGTAAGGTTCAGCGTAAAATGTGCTGCTGGCTGACTGCCACGGGAAGCCCAAAGCTTGTAATTTCAATTACATGGCACTTCAAGTAGAACAGGCCCTAATGTGGAAGGGGGGATTAGAGGTGGCAGCCGATATTGTAAGAGAGCTCCGAGAAGCCTTGTTATTTTTACAGTATCAAATGGCTTGCTCACCTTTATGTCCTTGAACAGATTGTGGAAGCTGAAAGAGTAAATATTAGGTGACCTCTTTACAGAAAGTACATGTTGAGTGAAGAATCCTTAAACAAAATATTGCACAAAAAAATTCCACTGCATGCATAACATCTGTACTTGCCACCTGCTTGGCCAGAGTGGGAAGGACGCTTGTAAACAAATTGTTCAATAAAGAGGTTTGGGTTTGGGTTTTTTTGGGGTTTGGTTTTTTTTTATTTAGAGTGATGTCTGTCAAATGTGTCTATTTAAGATACTTAAGTTATTCAGCAAAGAAATGCTATGTTATACATGGAAAGCTAAGCACAGTTGTATTCCTTACACTTCTATCTCCTGAAGCTAATAAAATTTCCACTTGATTAGAAAAACTGTGTAGTATGAAAAATACAATACAACCACTTTTCATATACTTACAGCTTAGCAGTAACTAACTAATCTGGCTTCATCTCCTTTTCCTCATTTCACTGTGATCATTCAATTCACATCCAAAAACTAGGTGTATGTCTGGGCATTTCCATGAATACCTGGGTTTTACTCTGAAACAGGCCACAATGACATAGAAATACATGCTGAATAGTTTGTTAATGCTTTTTATGGCCAGTAAAGAAGAGTAATATATTTTCTAACAAGTACTTGATTTCCAGGTGATGTTGTAAGTAAGCTGGAGCCCTAACTCTTGTTCTTAGCTGTTCTGAAAAGTTATACCTCTGTAGAACTCTCCAGGTGTCAGTGGGTATTACTATATAGCCCATGTCAATTCAGCTCAACAATGAGATTGAGACATTCACATCTGCACTGGTGTTTTTTTAAGGACAAAAGCTCTACTGATTCATGCTGTGTAGCATTGTGCTACAGATTGAAGCACAGAGAGTGAGCTTGAAAAAGCTTTCTTACTCTTATTCATGACCTCCTTAATTTTATTTTTGTTCCACTGTGGCATTCCTGGTAAGTTACGGTATTTTCCAGAAGTTTGGGGAATCAGTGATGAGAGGGATTATCTCTGGCCTTATTGTTTGTAATTTTTTATTTTAGCAGTAATTTGGCTAAGTGATAAAAGGAAGAAAAATGCAATAATGAATGTATTTTATGTGAAGAAATTTGATTATGATATATAAAGAAAACCACTTAAGAAAGGGACACATAGTTGACTTTCAAAGTTGACAAGTTCTCGTTCTTTCTTTGAACATATTTCTGGTGCAGAGAGATGCTGCCTCACCTCCAAAGTTTGAAGGTGATGAACAGGACACAGAGTTGTTTCTACACGTTAGAAAGAATGTCTTTCAGGAACATCCTCATACTTAGATCTCATTAATGTTGTTAATGCAAATAGGCCATTTATAAGTTTTGTGCTAATATTTATAAAGCTTAATGAATGAGCAAGGGCAATGGTAGTTTGGAAGATGCTGAAATAATTGGGAGGATTCTATGCACATACTTCACACATACATGCATTCTGTATTTTTCAACTGCTTTCAGTCTACTGTCATTATCATTAAAGTCTAAGGTAACTGACATTAGTTTTATCTCTGCAGTTCCTGGCCAGGAGACAAAGGATAAGTTTTGGTGAAGTGCAGTAAGAATGTTTAAATAAATGGCTTGCAAGCCTGAATCTCTTTCTTAAGTGACGTATCTGAACTGCTGCTATGTATCCAGTGGAGAGAAGGGGCACCAGGGAATTCTGCTAGAGCTGTACAAATTCATTTATCCCTGCATTTGAACTGACATGCTTCCAAAGCCATCTTGATAACATCCCCTGCTTTCAGCTTGTGTTTATCTTTTAGGAATAAGGCTGTTGCATAAATTGTTTACTGGAGACACTGAGGACCTCTGTCTGTGTTTATGCATTATTCCCCTAGATGAACTCATAGTTTCAAAATGTTAAAAAATATTTTTCAATGCTCAGTGTTATTTAGAAATACATAAAAAATTACCTGGGCCTGCCTCCAAAAATGTTAGTTATAGACCTGGAATATTTAGCTTCAGAGAAAGAACAAAATTAAAAGTACAATTTTAATGTCTTAATAAACTCTTATGCCCTTTTTTCCCCCAGATAATTGTGATTCTCTATCAAGTAAACATTTAATTGGAAGGTACTATTATAAGCACATAATTTGTTATGAAATGAAATTGCTAATATTAAATATTTATCTCATCTTCCATAGCTACTATAGCAATACTGTTCTGATCTTTTGTGAAGCTATTGCCTGAAAAAAATGTCATAAGCTTACAATATTACATAAAACAGAAAATGCACAGAAGAGTTACAAAATTTGGGGAAAAATTCATCCAAAGTTATCTTGGTTTCACAGGGTGCTGAAACTCTGTATCTGAAAGCGAGTTTGAACATATAACAGTATGTAATGATAGAGACTGAATATATGTAAGTGTATTTATTTTAAATCATATGCAAAATTAATATTTATTCTTTGAAAGAATGGATATAGCTGTGTATGTCCAAAACTGAAAACAGATTTGTATGGAATCTGTAGATGTGCTGTTGTGTGCCTGTATGGGTTTATACTCAGGTGTATCTGTATGTCTTACATCAACTTACATGAGATTTAAGAGATTTAAAAACTTGTGTTGAAACATGCAAAGATATTGCAGAAATTTGATGTCCTTTGTGATTTGGAGTCTCCTAATTTGAAGTCACTTGATTTAAATATTACTCATGTTTTTATAAATGTCTAAAGCACTGTCATGATAACAACCTTTAGGGAATCATTTTTCTTCATTTATCTTAGATTCTACTAAGACACTAGAGAGCTTCCTTTATTCAGTCACCTTTGTTTTGTATGAGTCTTACATGACTAAGGTGCATAAGGGGATGAAGTACAGTAAAGACAAAATGTACAAAAATCCAGCAGAGGTTTGTAGAAGAGAAAGATAACTCCATTTCATTTCCAGAAGCATTTCCAGGACATGGAAAGTGAGATCTTTTCATCAGGCTAACCTTTGGAAGTATGTTTTAAGGAGGTTAAGGAGTTACTGAAAGCTGATAATAATTTGCTGTAAAAAACTTGAATAATCCAATGTAAGAATATTAGAAGAGCAGTTTGGTTTTCAAGTACTGCCACAGACCACTGACTAGTTTTTATTCCGTATTTAATCAGAGTTGTATTTATGAATGAAATTGTATATTCAAAAAAGGATTAATCCTTATAACCCTGGGGTTTTTTTCCCTGATGCTTTTTCCCAGATATGAAAATATACCCTATAAAATGCAAATAAAAATGTCCTTTTCCACCATAAAAATCTGGGGACAGAGAATATCTAAAAACAAGTTGAAAATTAAAATATTGGAGTTCTCTTACATACATTTCCCCCCTTCCCATCTCTTATTTAGTTTCATTTATTTCAGAGGAAGTGATAACAGAATAATATATTCTTCCATTTAGAGATCGGTATTGGGTAATGAATATCCATTTGAAATAAGCATTTAGAAATGTGAGTAATTTAATAGAGATTAATATTCTGTAGTGAGCTCAACAATCCCGATTATTTTTTGGATGGAGAATTCACAGTGAGGAACAAAGTGACAAGTGCTCAAAATCTCTTAGGGGAACAAGTGAACCAGGTCTAGTGATATGTCTGAAATAAAAGTGTTTGAAGATGAGTTCACTTCTGAATAATTTACTGTGTTCTTCATCTATTCCTCTGTATTTACATGGGATTAAATACAGGTGACTTTAACCAGAGGAGAACTAGCATAAAAAAACATTTGGCCAAAAAAAAAAAATGTTGTGAGTGTTCTAAAAATGCATTAATAAGGACAGAGTTATCGGCAGCTTCAAACTATTTTGTATGCTGGTAAATGTGACTGGGCTTTTTTGCATATGCATGAACAGCATTACAATATAGCTGTTGATTGATAAGGATAAATCTGTGTTATATTTTAAAGATGCATGGTTCACAATGATCACTTGCATTCAAGGCAGTGTTTATTTGGAACAGATTAGGAATGATGTAAAATATATCCCATATAACATTTTACTTCTGTAGAATTATGCCTGCTTTTCTAAAAGAGAAGGCAGCTACACTGTTCAAAGCAATTTTTTTGTGAGTAGAGATGATATCAAACCTGTACTTTCATCGTTTGTTAATCGTTTGAACTGTGCTACACCTTTCCTGGTGGGATGAGAGTCTGGCCAGGGAAGTGCCATCACTCACTGCAGTGATCCGCAGCAGCCCCTTGTCAGCTGTGATGCAGCTCCAGCCTGACGGACTGTGGAGCCCTGTGTGCCCTCTGTGAATGAGGCCACCAGTTTGGGTCTCCCTCCTCTTATCAATCATTCTTCTCCCTGAAATTACTTCAGTTTAATGTCTTTAAACAGTGGTCTCTCTCTGAATTTGCTTGGCATTTAATGAAAGATTTAAAAATTAGTAAGAGGTGAATGACAATGACAATTGCATAAGCCTGGTTTCTTTAGGAAACCAACAAAACTTCCTAGACTACAGATTAAAATTTTTGGTGAGGTAATAATTTCAAATTAATTTCAGATAGGCTGTCAAGAATTATTTAATTAATGCTTTTGTTTGTTGTTTTTATTTGGTCATTATGACCAAGTCTTGCACACTTGGCCATATGTTTTTATTGTGCATTTTAAATACATATCTATCAAGTTACCTCATAGTATATTTTACAAAAAATTTCCTGAAACTGTGTTGAGTGGGTTCCAGAAAATGCAAATAATTTTGAGTACCACAGTGTTCAATAAAGAAGAGACTGGGGAGATGGTCTGTTTGTTGACAACCCTTTCAAACTGCTATGCTGCCCTGATGATTTAGTTGCCATTTCTGAAAAGAATACTTCTTGCAGTGATAAAACAGTACTGGCAATGTTGATTAGGAAATTCTCTGATATTCCCAGAAGTGCTGCTTTGCAGAGATACAGTGCCAAATGTTATGGTAATTTAAACTAAGTGCAACCCTTACTAAGTAGTTGGAACTGAAGAGAATTTAAATCATTGAGGAATTTGTCCTGTTATGATGTGTCAGCATAGAGCAAGAGCTTCTGTGAAGGTGTATATTTGAGTTATTTTGGAATTGCTTCTTTTAGCTAATTCCTACTATTTATTTTATTTATGTTAAGAAATGATATTTTGTAGTCTTTTGCATAAAATTTTATATATTCTACATAATAAGCACCAGATTCCTGATCCTAAATGGGGACACCAATATTTTTATTGTATAATATATAAATATGAAACGAGATTAAAAGTATTCCATTTTCTTTTTATCTGTGTAAGTCTCAGACAGTTTGGACCTTGGATGCCATGACTGTCAGACCTGGAGGTTCCCCAAGGCAGAAACTCCTAAAGGACTCCTTAGCAGCAAAAGAACTTCAGACCATGGAAAAACACCTCGCTGGTATGTATGGGATCAAGGAACCATAAAATGCCTAGAAGTACTCACCCAGCTTGCTTTGCCAATATTTCAGATGAAGGAAGGAATTATCTAACTCACCTGCCAATGAAAACAGATGAAAACCTTAATTTCCCCTCTATTTTAATTGAAGAAAACACAACTAGTGTTTTATTTGTAGATTTAATGAACTTCACTGTAAGTACAGTACTTGAACATTAATAAAACTGTATTAAATATTCTGTGGTCTGAAAGCATAATAATGCACTTATTTTTTTGTTTCCATGTTTCACCCAGACTTATGCAATCAGCAGGTGCCAATGTTTTACTTACTGTTAAACAGTCTTTAAAAGCAGGCTGCAATGGGTCTTTAGCTGGTGAATAGATTGCTTTGCAGGAAAAACTCACCTTGTTTATGAGACTTCTGGTTGAGTGAAGCCTTTTAATTTGTGTGCCTTGGAACACCTGCAGTATTTTTGATGGGATAACCAATTCTGAAAAGTCAAACAAAAAAAGTGTGGTTTTTTGGTAAATAGATGTTTCAGAGCTCTGTAAAGATTAACAGCAAATATTCTAAAATTTAGCTTGCAATTTGTTCTTCTTTGTAACCAATGTTTTCTATCTTCAGCTTTCATTATAAGGTATGACATAGACCTATAGTGTGGTAGTCCTATGTTATGTATGCTATTTATTATATGGTGAAAGCTTCAAAGGGTAAATCTATGAAAAGTAATGTTGCACTGGAACATAAAGACAGTATATGTAAAATGAAGGTAGAAATGAAATTTATCTGATCCTTTTTTCAAGTCATTTAGAGAGTGAGGCAGAGAACACTTTCGGGATGATTTTCTAAAAGACTTTAGATATTTATCTTGCCAGTTACACTGGTGTGAAAGACTTGGGAGCTGTATCCTCTTTAGAAAGGGGATGTTGCAGCTGAGGCAGAAGACAAAGCTATGAGCACAGTGAGGGAGGCTTTTTAGGAAAAGATTTTGCTCATAATGGAGCAAGAACTAAAAATTATGATATATACAAATGAAGCCTTTCTGGGTGGGTTTTGTGTCTGACAATAGAGATGCTGTCATTGAAGGGGTTTTTTTGATAGGTTCATATACCTTACCGCTATTAGAGCTTCAGCCACCGCCAAACAGGACTGAAAAATCCATGAGCTCTCTCTCTAAACTGAAACTCCCAGGAGTGTCTAGTGGGAATCAGGAGAGCAGCAAACCAGTATGTGGTTTCTGTAGCATAGCAAGGACCTGTGTACCCCAGGGGCCTGTGCTACCAAGGCAGCACTTGTTTTCCCTTATGTTGCTGCAGTTGTCACTCAGGAGGGGTCTGGTGAAGATCTCCCTACTTTGATTTATGTCCTAACTGTTCTCAATTCCGTGGTCATACAAGCTGTTCTTGTATGCATTATGCTATGAAAAATGCAGTCCCTTGGCAAAGATGACAGTAATAACTACAATATTCAATAGAATATGGAATTTTAAATACTTAATTGACTATAAACTAACTAGCTATATTCACTTAATCTCTGAGATTCCTTCTGCAGCTGTGTGACCCACAAGGTTTTCTCTCTCTCATCAGTGTTGTTCCTGTCATTTGACTTTGGGCCTGTTTTTTCAGTAAAGCTGTAACATGAGGTTCAGTCATTCTACCATCCAGTAATTTTTTTCTGGCTGAGAACTTCACATGAAAACAGCCCAATTATTAGACATTAGACTATTGTATTCCTAATAACTCATGTCTTATTATTGACACCAGTGGTGCTTGAGACAATTATTCCCCTCAAAGACAAGAATAACATAATTTCCATGAATAATCCGTTTTCAGAGTACCTCAGATAATAATGCTGTGGTTTTGCTTAGCCTCATTTGTCTTACACATTTGCAAAAGTTCAAGTGTCTGTGATATCAGCAAGTCTCTTGTTTCAGTTCTCTCAGCAAGCGCGATGGAACCTATTAATTCTTCGAAATGGCTGCCTATCTAGGCAGTAATTTAGATGCCTGGGTTATGACTTGGATTACCTGTGTAATGATGAAGAATGGTTCCCTGTCTCAGATACACCTTCTTAAGAGGCCTCGCCTTCCCTTATGGACTATGTGCTGGATAAAACTCACTCCTAACATAAGGCATAATTTGGTGCCTGTGCCTAAATTAGGGACTAGCAGCAACTGCCAGCAACTACCTCAGCACCTTGATATTTGAAAGAAGCAGTTTTACAAAATCAGATACTGGAGCAATCAGTTTTCTTTTCCTTCTGTACATATGACTCATATATTTTTTTGTCTAAAATCCAGGCTCTTGTGTTACTCAGTTGTATTGTATTGCTTTGTATTGCCTGCAAATAGAGAATATTTTTTTGGTAGTTGATTCCAGTATCTTGCCAATTTGGTTTGTTACACTGATTTTGTGGTCTTTGTATACTTCTGGAAAATATTTTATCACAAAAAGAACTGTTAAAAAATAAACAGTTTGTAAGTGCTTGTGAATCATATCCTTATTCTGCTATTTTTTATATGAAAGCAAAATGCCTTTGAGTAGCTCTTTGCTTTTTATTTTCCTTTAAATGACATCAACAAAGATTTTTAAAAATCCTAAGTCATAATTCGGTTGTATTATTTAATATGGATCAGATAATACTGCAAAGCTGGGAATGCGTGATTACTTTTTCTTTCTGGTTGAAAAGCTTATATTTAAGCAAAATCAAACAGAGGATGTGTAAATAAAACTGAATAATTATGCTATGGAAACATGTTAATTATATGTAGAGAAATGATTATAATAATTGGTTTATCTGCAGGCTTGATTGCTATATGAAATTAAGGAAACATGAGCCAGCATATAATGTTTATTTAACTCTTACTAAATCATTCCATATTCATGCTATTTCTTAGCATGCTGAATTCACTACAGGCAAGTTGGAGATGTGTAATTTTGCAAAGCGATAGATGAAGCTGGATCTTTACAAGACCATATTCTTCATTTGTTTTAAATCAAGTAGCCCACAGTATTGTTTATTGGCCCCTGAATTTTTGCCAGGCATGTCACAAGTTCTGCACCAAAAAAGGAGTGGGCAGCAGGTTAAGGGAGCTGGTTCTCCCCCTCTAAGATCAGTTCAGTTGGTCAGAGCCTGGTGCTAATAATGCCAAGGTCGTGGGTCCGGTCCCACTATGGCCCAAACTGAAGAGTTTGACTCGATGATCCTTATGGCTCCCTTCCAATTCAGACTATCCTGTGATTCTGTGATTCACTGCTCCACATTCATGAGACCCCACCTGAATGCTGGATTCAGCTCTGGGACCCCCAGCATAAGAAGGATGTGGACCTGTTTGAGCAGGTCTAGAGGAGGCCACAAAGATGCTCAGAGGGCTGCTGGAGCACCTCTCCTATGAAGACAGCCGGAGAGATTTGGGGTTGTTTGGTCTGGAGAAGGGAAGGCTGCAGGGGAGAGCTAATTGTGGCCTTCCAGTCCCTAAAGAGACTGTCAAGAGAGCAGAAGAGGCACTTTTTACATGGATATGTAGTGATAGGACAAGGAATAATGGCTTTAAACTAGAAGATGAGAGATTTAGATTAGATGTTGTGAAGAAATTCTTACTGTGTGGGCGGTGAGGCACTGGAACAGGCTGCCCAGAGAAGTTGTGGATCCCCTGTCCCTGACAGTGTTCAAGGCCAGGTGGGACGGGGCTGTAAGCGACATGAGGAAGGCATCCCTGCTCATAACCAGGGGGTTTGGAAGCAGGTTACCTTTAAGGTTTCTTCCAGCCCAAACCATCCTCTGATTCTATGAAGTTCCAAAGTGAAAGCATAGTGGAAGAGTAGTTCCAAAGATGTAATAATTTCAAAATGGAAATCATTAATTTTAAGAGGTCAGCAAGGAATCAATTAGAAATATTCTTAACTGTGTGCTAGAAATATTGACTATGTTTTGAAATTTGTTAACAGCAAAATACTAATTTTTTAGAAGTTGAGAGACACTTTTTTAGATGCTTTCACAACTATTTCAGTTTTACTAGCTTTTCGAGTAAAAGCATTTGAATTGTGTGCAATATGTTGTATTAGACTAGTAACATGAAATTGACATGGTTTATTTTCCTGTTTTCAAGATGTTATAAATTATGTTGATGTTAAGGCAGCACATCTTTAATTATTTAACATACAACATTCCTTTTATACCTAATGGTAAACAAAAGTGAAAGAAAACCTCATTTTCCAATATGCGGTTTAGAATCTGTTTCTTTTAGGACTTTTGGAACCTTAAATAATTGTTATCAAAATAAAAAAATTAAATGCCTATTTTAGACAAGTTGACTTAATAGGTGTCAACTAAATCAGTAGAGCCTTGCTGATTTAAAGCTTCTGGGACTGTGACTTGTGCCATTTAAGTGGGAAATGGTATTCCTTTTTTAAAGATAATCAGCTGTCTCTATAAAAATCAAGTACAGTAGAGTACATGCTAGGGAAAATGGAAATTCGTAACAGTAGTGTAAGACAAAATAAACTTGATTAAACTGTTTGTTAAGCTCTACATTTGTACTTGCAAGGACTTTCAATATGTTATCAATGCCAACCTAAATTCCAGCTACCCTTGCCTGACTTTGGATATATTCTGATTTAATTCCTTAGAAGCATTAATATGATTTAAATTATCTCAGGAGACACTTTTCATTCACTTTCCTTAATCTGTTGTGTTTCTAAAACAGATCTTCTTATTTCTTGTGGCTGTGTGAGAGGTAGGGATTGGGCCACCAAATGGCTGTAACCTTTTCTCCTTGGACTCTGGATGCCGGTAATGCCATCACCTGCTGTGGCACTGATGGCAGGCCAGAACACGAAATTCAGGTTCAAACAGGACCACAAATCTAGATGTGCTAGAGTTCAATGGTTATTTCCCTCAGAGTTTTTGTTGGGCAGTAGACAGCAAGGCCAGAAGCAAAACTTTTGCCTCGAGCCAGTTTTGGATTGCTCTTTGGTGCAGCTGAGTATAGCAAGTTTACATCGCTGCTCCATCTTGGTTTGATACAATCTTATTTTGCAGTAGCTGTGCAAAAGCCATAATTATGTCCAGAGACATAATTTTGATGAAACAAGAGGGATTTTTATAGGTTGTGTTGACAAAGTGGTAATGTTTGATTTCTGTGGGATAGCTGTGTTTGCAGTGAATCAAATGTAAATAAACTAGGGAAATGTTTGCCAAACATTTGGACTGTTAATTCAGATGCCTTTTATTTTAAGCATGAATAGATTTTCTCTGCACAGCTTCCGGTTTTCACTTACATTGCAGAAAACCATTTAGAGTTTTAAACCAGAGAGAAACAGTGAGTTTCTTTCTTTTCTGTTTTGTTCGTGTGTGTGTGCACAGACATTGAGAAGGACCTCGCACTGTGGGAAGAAGCAAGGCTTTCAAGAAGCCCTGGTGTCCAGCATCCCAGTGTAGTTACCTCTGACCATCCAGGCACTCTTCAAGCTGCACAGGGCCAAACCCCCAGGCCTCAGGTGCCAACTCCGACGGGGAAGAACATTCAGCTCCAAGGAAGCAAATCACCGCCGCTGCCCACTAACAGCAGAACACAGGTCTCCAGTGTCACAAGCAGTAGACCTTCAACGCCTGCTGCACAAACCAACAGGCCATCAACTCCAGGGAGCAGACCTATGACCCCAAATAGCTTGTTGTCACGGCCTCTTACCCCTAGCAACCAAGGAAATAGGGAAGGCATTATTAGTATTCAAAGAAGCAGATCTTTGTCATCTAAGAGCCAAATGGGGAGGACCCTCAGTGCCGCTTCAGGGCTTTCTGTGCAAGTGAGTGGAGATGTTGTTGGAACTGTCACTACTCAGAGAAACAGTTTATCAGAAGTAAGATTTTCAATTTAATGTTTTTGCTATGTTTAATAATGTGAAGACTTGATTGCATTTTATGTTCAAGTAACATCAGTATACCTAATGTCACCTACTGTGCTGAAAAGAGCTTGAAATATAATGATGAGAAAATTAGCAAGGAAATACTGCTCAGCTTTGAGAGGTACTCATTAGAGAACGTCAGTATTATTACAGAAATACTGAAACACTCGTGCCCCCCAAATTTACCATGAGCTTGGTAGGGCTTGCCTGTATGATGCATAGCAATTTTATTAGCCTTACAGTTTCTCACAGGTGAAATGGTAAGCACAACTTTATCTAATCTTTATGTTCCAGGGTATTTTTTTTCCTGCCACACTGGCAGTGCATGATATTTTATTGGTCTACTTTTTATTTCATTTTTTTGGGCACATTGGAATGATTAGTTAGGCATCACTGAAAGGACAGGTTTTTCCAAAGCACCAAACTGAATTGCAAGAGAAAATGTCCACTATCTAATACTATGTGCATGTTAACTAGGCTGATTTACAGCATAAGAATTTTCTGTCCCGTATTAATGGGTTTTACAGGACTAGTCTTTGTTTAAAACAAAGCAGAACAAACAGTTAAAGTACCTTGTAAATTCTGAGTAGGATTCTCCTCCGCTAACCTTAGCTGCCTTAAAGATAACTTCAGTGTGTAGGCAGTGGAAATAAAAGCACCTGTGGAAGAAAAGCCCTGCTGTCTATCTCTATACATGCCTTACAAAGGTGAGTCTTTTCTCAGGATATGCCAGTCCTTCTATACTGACTTGGGAAGGAACTATATGTCTAGACTGCTAATTTTTCAACGGTGGAGTATGTTTGTTCCCACCATTATTAGCAATCTCTTTGTAATCCATTTGTCAAAGCCTGGAGACCTTTTTTCCAAGACTGAAAATAATATCATACCTTTAGATTGTTTCTGAGAAGTATCATCTGTTTTAATAATCTGTTGGGTGTGAGACTTGACACAATGTATTATCAGTCTAATGACTTCTAAAGAAAATTTAAAATGTTGTTTATGATAGTGTTGTTTAGGGTTGCTTGTAGGAAAATTAGAGATTTAATACTTAGTATAACCCTGCAATTAATTATATGACATCCATTATTTGTTGTGAAGGAAAGGAAATGAGGCACAGATTACTCTAAAACTAAAGAATTTGGGGAGGAATTCTTAGTTAAATTTGGAGGTAAAATAAATTCTCATTATTTTGGTGTTTGAATGGCAGTGCACTAATCCTATCACTCGAGCTGCTTCTTCACTTACAGTTGAATATCCAGATTAAAGATGTGAGGACTGAAGGTGACTACAATTCTCCTATAAGTGTCTTCACTGCCAGTTGTTATATTTTCAAAGCACAAGTTTTCCATGGAAAAAAAATCAGTAATTTTAACACTTTTTTTTTTACCAAAAAAAAATCACTTTGTGATTCTTGTGAAGTATGGGATGTGTTTGTGTGTTACAATTTTCTCACGTATCAGAAAATGAGAATTGAAATTAGTATTTAACTAAAGGATGTTCAGAAGAAATGAAGGGTTTAATTATCTCCTACTAAATTCTTCACCCCTCTTTTTCTTCCTTTTTAGGCAGTCTTGTTCTTAACTGATGCATAGTCATGTGATGCCAAGTAAATTACTGTATATACTCCTGAAAGTACGTGTATGTAATGAGCACTGCGTCTCCACCAAGGGATATCCAGTCTGCCCATCACTTATGATCTTTCCTGTAAAAAGGCAGGCAATTAAAAATGCTTTCTTCCACAGCCTTTCTGTAGTTATAGTAATAATAACCAAGAGTCCCTTTTAATTTGCTGTGTCTTGTTACCTCTGTTTGCTGACAGCTCTCACAGTAAGTGTCCTGTTACACTTTTAATATATGTATATATTTGTTTCAAGAATTTTAGGAAGTTAGCAATATTATTATTCTATTTTCCAGTTAGAATAGCATGTCCAGATTCAGCCAGAAATCCACTGTAAAGCTGATGTTAAATGTCAGCATTTCTATGCAGGATCTTATCCTCTGTTAAAATCCCTTCTAGAAGTGACAAATTCTTTTCTTTCTCATTGCTCACTGGGTACAATAGTACCTTGGCTGCTAGTGACCCAGCTCAGACTCTGTTTATCCTTTCTGACATGCACAAGTGACCTTTGATATAATGGAAACTCAACTGGGGACTAGCTCTGCTTCCAGAGGGAAAGCTGCTAGTATGACACGTTCATATGGAAGACCTGCCTCTGCCAGGCTGTAAAGGCCCATGGATATCAGAAAGTAGCTGATGGAGGTACGGCCAATCTACAGCCCTTTTAAGCTGTCTTTGCCCACTAAAGTTCCTGGTCACTTAGAGAAGTGGATTTAGACAGAACATACCCAGGAAATATGTCTGTTCTTTGACATTTTTTGCCATGTTAGATGTTTCCTCCTATTTGTGGCCATATGATCTTATTTTCTTGTGTCACAGCTTCTCTCTGACCATGGAGACATATTTTAAAAAGGCAGAGGTGGTTTGGGGTAGGAGAACAACAAGAGTTCTGTCTTTGTACTTTTACAGATCACAAACATAAAACTCAAGGCTGATAATGTAATTTATTTTGCGACTTATATTGTAGGTTTTGTATCCTCTTCCTGTATAAAACCAGTAAAATAAAAGGAGGGAAATTGCCTTTATTCTTATTAGCCTTATGGTCTCAACTGGGAATTTCTACTAGATGTAAATACACTGTGGTTATATTGCCAATCCTATACAAGATACTATGATAAGATTTTGGAAATAATTCTGCTTCTTTACTCGTAGGTGATGTTAATGGAATTAATCCGTTGATATATACTTGATGAAAATAATTCAGTTGAAAAGAATGTGACTACTGGGTACCAGGAACATGTTTTACCATAGGGAGCTTTATTTGTTTATTTACTTGTTTATTTGTTGGGAATTTTAACATATCTCTCAATGCCTTATGTATGCATCCTAGATTGTAACGTGTTTCAGAGTAACATAACAAGTCTAAATAGAAAAATATTACTAATAAATACAATTCAAAGTTCTTAAGCCTTAGTAAAGTTCATGCTTCAGCATGGGTGGTTTAATCTTGTTATAGCAAAAATCTTAAATAATTTGGCAGGTACTTAACATATCAGCTGTTAAGAATGTTTTGGGGTTTTTTAATGCTCAAGACTTATAATGATCTGAGATTTTTGTGGACAAGTTTCTGCCTTCTGGCACACATAATATTACTATGTTCTAACAGGTGTGTTTTATTATCAGCTCTGTTCAAGGCTGAATTGAATTATAGCAAAGAAATGCTACCTAGAGAAATAGTTTTATTATCTCTATAAAGCTAATAAATCTGGGTTCCAAATCCTTTGGCAGAGATACATTTATGCACGTACCTAATCCTTTGGTGTTTTGTATAAATTGGCAAACGAATGTTGAACCCTGCTTATCTCTTTAGGATGGATTCCATTAAAGTGACACAATTCTGTGATACTTGTCAATAGCTGTAGAGATGAAAATACTACTGACTCCCTTTTTTCCCATATAATTTTCTGAACACATGAAATTTTACAATAATTTTATTTATTGAGATAGTTTCAAGTGATATTCAGCAATCCTTATTAGTCTGTCATTCTTAAGAGCAGGAAACTTCATCTTACTTGAATATAGCCTTGATTAATAAACCTTTTATTCCTATTTACTGGAGTACAGAGCATAACTTGTGATGAGGACCCTCTTTTTGGTCAGATACTTTCATTCTGTTCCACTGCCTGGCTCAAGTCTTTGCTCTGTGTTTTTGGAAGATTAAAAAGTATGTGGATCAGTGTGAGAGTCACTCATCCCTAATGCAAGAATCCTGTTACATGAACCAAAACATGTTCAGTGTTGTCGTCAGCAACCTTCTCAAACACATTGGAAATGGCAATTCATGAGTGAGGCCTGGAGCTCCTGCCTGAGTTTACTGCTGGGCCATGGCAGCAATCTTTGTGGAGTTTTTTAACACATTACTAACAGAATTAATAATTTACTCCCAGCGAGAGAGAGCTTGATTGAGCAGCCTTCAGTCTCCCAAAAACTGATTTCAAAAAGCCTGAATTCTGTGTTTAAATCAGATAGGCTAAGAATAAAATTTATGTTGTAGTACAATTTACCTTTAAATATGTAGATTCTGGTTTCAGCTGATGTAAGACAACAAAGGGTTATTACCCACCTTTTTTTTTTCAAGAACTTATAAAAATCTGGCCACTAATTTTATGATATCTGGGCAATGTTAAAGTTTTCTTTTAGAGACTAAACTTGCATGTTTGAACTGCTTTTGAAAATAAAACTGTGCATTCCAGGCTTATCTCTCGCCTTGAATATTGCAAAGGAATGTGTCAAAATATTTTATATGTCTGTGTGTGTACATGTTCATACATATGTGTGTGTCTGCATGGAAAAATATTTTTATACACATACATATATATAATATATAAAAAAGTAGGTAATTTTAAAACATTTTCAAAATTATATATTCAGCTGCATATGGATTTTTAACCATGTAAAACATTTGTATTTTGATGTTTTATGGTATCTTGGAGACAAAAGTTTCCCTAACATTTTTCCTTCCTAAGCCTTCTCCTTCTGCAATAAAACCATAGGTTCTAAATCAGGTTTCAGATTCTTGTTCTTATTAGACTAGAAATAGTGAAAATTTTGACAAATCAAAGCCTCACTTAAGCAAAATGCATTTGAAATGTCTATGCAGTCCAAAAACTGCAGGGTCAGATGTAATATCTGCAGTTTTGTTCTGTCACTGCATTTCCAAGATGAGTACATATGTGCCTGTCATATCTGTGTTTATAGCAGATAGACAGCTAAATAGACCCCTTCATTTTGGTGGTTTTGGGTTCATTTTTTTGTTTGTTTGTTTTACTGAATAGATAAATAATTTCTAAGGAGCCTGCATATCCTCTACATTCTGGTTTTATTTCACAGCAAAGTTTTTTTATTCTTGAAGTCTTTCTCCTGTCTAGTTAATTGAGGCTACTGTTTGCTGCAGTCTTCATTTATACAGAACAATTGTCTGTCATTTAATCTAAAATAGATCTGTTTGTGGCAGGATGAATTCTTACAACAGTTTCAACTTGCTCATCAACCTTGGATATTGCCAAGTGACACAGAAAGTGAAGGAGTGGAAGCTGACCAAGACAAATGTAAGTATATATGTAAGGACCAGATAATACATCAAAAACCGTCAACTTAACTTCTGTTTTCCATATATTCAAATACTGTGGAGATGTCATGCCTGCTCACAGGAGCTTTTCTCACAAGTACCAATTACTTATTTGTCTGAGGGCTAGACCTTACAGGATTGATTTGCAGAAGCTTTCCTGCAGTCACTGAGCAATGACAAAATGATCACAGACCACACTTTACTTAATCTAAGTGAAACAATTTGTCCTGATGTGTTAAAGTAGCTATTCCAGAGAAATAACCTGAACTTGAAATAGGCAGTCTGTTTAATAAATCTGTATTCACCAGCAAAAAAAAAACAAACCCTAAAAAACTTCAGATCTGAAAAGTAGAGCCTCCCTTCTTAGGCCTGTCACTCTATTGTCTCTGTTTTGCTTGCATTCTTTTTAATTCATCTGTATTAATAAAAAAGTTCTTAATCATACAAGTAATCCTTAATATCCTACACTCTTTGAAGTATTTTTGTAATCATGGAAGTGAAGGTCAGCAGGATCAGTGCCTAAATGACAGAACAAGTAACTACAAGTAACAGGCTATAAATTGCAATTCTTTCAAACTGTAGCAAGTTCCCCCTGCCTACAACGTACCTGTAAATGATCTTACTGTTTCACATTTTCTTTAATTCACAGTAATTTTGTGATCTGCAAGGGTGAATATGCAAACTGTTTCCTAACAGATTTTAGGTGATACACTTGAAAAGAACAGATTATTTTATCAGCATGTTTAGAAAATTCAATACTGGTTTAAACATGAAGAGTTAACATATGAAAAACACATTTTCTTTACAGAAGGGAACAATTCTATAAGGGATTAAGGATTCATAATAAACATTCCAGATAAACAGAATGTATTTTTACATTATGCTAGTTAAAAGAATTGTTTTCTACTCATACATCAGTTTCACAAATTCATACATAGCCCAGAGTTTGACTGAAATTTAAATTTATGCAGTGAGGTTCTGAAGAGCATGTGCCAGGTCTTTTTGAGCACTAGTAAAATGTTAAAATGAGATTGTGTGCATCCAGCTGATTTTAGTCCAAAGCCAGTAATATGACTTCCACCAGAGCCTTTCAGTTATCTTTGGACTGAAGCTCCCCTTAGGAGGCTCAAGAGATACCCTGTCACCTGCCTTTTATGTGCATGCAATTTTTCCTCTGTATTTTCTGTAATGAATTTACAGTCCTACAAACATTGGTTGGATTGTCTGTGCACACACAGGCTGATGCCAATTATGTGACCAGGGAGACTGATGCTCCGGGACATATCAGGTACACAGCATGGTTTCTTATAGCTGCTGTACTTGAATTGTGTGGGTGTGAGGACTTGTGAGCACCTAAAATCCTGTACTATAGTATTCCAAGAATCCTGATAGGTCACTGTCACTGCCCAAAAAACAAAGTGTTAAGTTAAAAAAGTATGTTGTTAAGGTCAATGTCCAAATCCCTCTTGAACAGTGACAGACTTGAGGTAGTGACCATCTCCCTCAGATGCCTGTTCCAGTCTTTCATCCTCTCAGTAAAGGAATGCTCCCTAATGTCTAGTCTGAATCTCCCCTGGCACAGCTTTGAGCCATTGCCATATGTTCTGTCACTGAATACCAGGGAGAAGATATCAGTGCCTCTCTCTCCACATGCCCTCCTCTGGAAGCTGTGGACAGCAAGGTTGCTCCTCAGCTTCATTTTCTGCAAACTAGATAAGCCCAAAGTCCTTAGCTGCCCCTCACAGGTCATTCCTTCCAGCCCTCTCACCAGCTTTGTTGCCCTTATCTGGACACATTCAAGGACCTTCACATCCTTTTTAAATTATGGTGCCCAGAAGTGCACACAGTGCTCCAGGTGAGGCTGCACCAATGCTGAATACAGTGGGATAATCACCTTCTTGAGGAGCTGGTGGTGCTGCGTTTGATGTACCCCAGCATGGGGTTTGCCCTGTTGGCTTCCAGGACACGCTGCTGACTCTTGCTGTGCCTGCTGCCAGCCAGCACCCCCAGATCCCTTTCTGCAGAGAGGCTCTCCAGCCACTCCTCTCCCAGTTTATACTTGTGCCTGATATTAGTCCATCCCAGCTGCAGAATCTGGTATTTTAACTTGTTAAACTTCATGCCATTAATCACTGTCCAGCATTCTGGTCTGCGTAGATCCCTCTGCAAGGCCTCTTGTCCCTCCAGAGAGTCAGCAGCACCTCCCAGTTTGGGATCATCAGCAAATGTGCTGATGGTGGATTCAACTCCTGCCTGCAGGTTATTGGTAAATGTGTTGAACAGAACTGGCCCTAGAAGTGACCCCTGGGGAACACCACTGGTGACCAGTTGCCAGCCACATGTAGCCCCATTCACTGGAACCCTTTGAGCTCTGCCCTTCAGCCAGTTCTTCACCCAGCACAGCCTGCAGCCACTCATCCCCCACAGCTGGACAAGTTGTCCTGAAGGATGCTATGAGGGACAGTATCAAAAGCCTTGCTAAAATCCTGAAAAAACACATCCATCACCTTTTCTTCATCCACTGGGTGGGTGCCCTTACCATAGAAGGCTATCAAAGTAGTTAAACAGGACTTTCCCTTTGTGAACCCATGTTGACTGCAGTGTAGTTAGCTGGTGCACCCTCTATAATAGATCACTGTTTCTACTCATATAACTAAAGTGATGGAACAAAAAATGTTTTATTCAAGTAGTACTTCCTGTAATTGAAATCTAAGAGTGAAAAATTTTATTAAAAATGACTAATGGTGGTAACATTCCTGTCTCAGTTTTTATGCTAGTGACATTGTCAAGAAAGTGCACAACTGCCACTGCTGACAAAGAGAAGCTGCCAATTCCTGGTTGTAAAGTGGAGTCAGCAAGGGGCTTTGGCACACTTGCTAATGCCAGTGATTGTAGGTAGAGCAGCTGGCAAGATTACACATCATTTTTCACGCCAAAGTAATAAATCTGTGTGGATATTTTGTGTGTGATTTAGTGTTGAGAAGGCCCAGGAGTTCATAATTTGTGAGTTTGAGCAGAAGAGCTGCAAAATTAATCTTTACAATAGCAACACCTGTTCTTTAACTCAGCTTTTAATAAATTACATGTGGATAATGTTTACCACATTCTTTGACTACTTTGAGATAATAGCAGCCAGGTGTAAAGCTAGTTTTTGGTAGTGGGAAAACAATGCAAAAAGAGAAACTGTGTGAGTCACCTTGAATTCTTTAAAATTAATACCTTCTGGTTAGAGTTTTACAAGAAAAAGAATGAAAAAGTAAGGGGGGAGCAGTTTCAAATGTATTCAGATGTAAGAGTTTAGAGAGGCTATTTTCAAAGGAAGTGATAACAGAACTGGCTCACTTCGGAATCTCAACATCTCTCGACAAACATCATTTGCAAAACAGCGCGTATCTTGTCTTATGGAAATGAGATCTTGGTTCTCAGATCTTGTAAATCAGACTTTACATTTTAAATTCTCCAGGCTCTCTGACAGCATTTAAAAAATTTATCCTTAGCAGCAAGTTTCAATGATAACTGGAAGTCAATAATTTTTAAACCTTCCTACTAATTATAACAACATTTTAAATCAAATAGTTACTCATATAAAAGGGTATAAATTATTCTAGCTTAAATGATTTGTTATGTTAAAGAAGGAAAGAAAAATATTTTTAAGAAGCTTTTTGTTGATTTTTTTAGCATACCCTTTCCTTTTCTTCTTTGTGCACTTAATCAAATTTGTGGCCATAGCTCAGAGAAAGAGATAGTATATAATTATTTGCTCTTGTAATGTACATTTTGTTATTAAAAATAGGAATTAACACAGGCATTTTAAGAGCTATTATACTTTAGTAACTAAATCTCTTCTGCTTGCTAAGTGTATTCTCCTTTGAAACTCTCTACACAATGAGAGATTAAAGTTGTCGAGGCAGTATGATACAAAATCAAGGACCTGTGGTGTTCTTTTAGAGTCACTAAAAATGTCTCTAGACAGAGCCTCATGAGTGTTCTTCCTCAGCTGTCATTCTGGAGACAGTTCCCCATTATTTTCTACAGTAGATTGCTTCTGTGCTGATTCTCTGCAAAGAGCTTTCAGAGAATGCACAGAGATCATTCTTGGAAAAAGGAGGGCTGTGGGGAAAATATTTACCACTTGCATAATCCTTTACTTTGATGAAAGTTCTTTGAGCTGGCAAGAATAGATTTTCTTCTTTATGGGGTACTGACACAGAAACAGAAGAACTGCACCTACTACCACCAGAACATTTTTTAGCCAGCTTTTGTGAGAAGAAAGTCCTTTCAGGGGACTCACAGGAGTCTGCTTGAATTTTCACTTGAGAACAAGTTCTACAAATACTACAGGTTAGAAATTTCTTAAGTATCTCTAGCTTCCAAGAACCTTGAAAAGACAAAGACAGGCTTTTGGTGTAATTTAATCTACCATCTGTAGTCTTGGCAAGGATTTGCTGCCCAAAAGCCTAAGTCTGCTTTCTTGGGTGCCAGACTCAAGAAGTAACCCACACAGCAGATTTCCTCAGGTCACACAGCCTTGGACGTAAAGGATCCCTACCTCCAGTCAGTCCACCTAGCAGATGTACATGATGGGTGAATAAAGCAGGCTCTTGAAAGCTTGCTACTTGGTTTATCCAAATTAAATACACCCACAGAACATTAAGGGTTGGAAGGCACTTTAAGGATCATCTGTGTAAAAATATTCCTTTGTGCTAATCTGCTTAAGGCATGCCAGTTCCTGTAGTCAGTGGCACACGAAGTTGTGTGTCTACTATCACTTCATTTCAACTTGCCAAAAGGAGCACTAGATGCTCATTTCTAGCTCAGTTGATCTGGGGCAAGTGTTGAACTCTCACCCCATGACCTGTGGCAAGATATGTAAATGTTTTGCCACTCTTCATCTGCAAAAGTCTTTGCTAAGGTTGACAGTGAAAGGTCTGCTGATAAATCAATGATGGTTGGGAAGAAGTGGGATTTCTACTCCATTCATTCTTGCACTGGTCTTGAAACTCTGCGGTCAAAGACACTCTGCTGATGACTTCAAGAGGTGTTGGAGATAACCTTCATTTTCCCATTTGCACACATCTGCCTAGGAAGAAACCCAAAAGAATGAAAGATGGGGGCTTTTTTGTAGACTTGAGAAATTCAGACTGTGTTCTAGTAAAATTCCAAATACAGTATTTGTCCGTGGGTAAATTTCCTTACACTGAGCAAATTCACATGCCAAAACAGTGAGTTTTTCCTAAATATGAAAATAAGTGTTCCTAAGATTTGGAAAATTGCTTGGTCAGAGTTAACAATAAGGAGGAGTCTACTGCAGGAATATGTTTTTGCTGTGAAAGTTTGCTTTTGCTAGAGCCAGGTGCTCTGCTCAGCCAGTATGAGTAAGAATGACAGAATTGGATTTAGAGCAGCAAGTGTTCATTGCAAACTTTATGACATTTACACAAACACATTCCATTTCTGTCATAAAAATTCAGCTGTTTGTATTTGTGTTCTGCTCTGATGGAGCATAGCTGTGTTGGAAACATCTCTTTCAGTGGGTATGAGTTGAGGGCAAGGCTAGATGTGGTTTCTCTAGAGAGTAAGGTGCTTATGAGGCATCAGTCAAACATTAAGTCAATTATATGTCTGGTTAGTAAGGACATAATTGTTGTAGTTGGTGTTATTTTCTCAGTGGATAATAAATTCACTATAAATACACCTTTTTTTTTTTTTTTTTTAACTCACAAGTGAATCTGTCCCAAAAGGGAACTTCTGGGAGACTTTTATCCCAATTCATGAATCTTCTGGAGAAACTTACTGGTGTCTTTCTTTCATTTAATATTTCAAGAGTGGTAATACAAACTGCAGTAAAAAAGTCATATCTCCCCATTCCATGTAACCTCTGCAGAGGGTGTCATAAAGCTTTTGTCTGCTTGAGGTATGAGTTATTTTGTAAATTTCTCCAGTATGCACTTATGTATATTAAAGAAAATCGGTTGTCTCTCATTCTGCCTGCCATTGGCTTGGCTATGTATTTAGCTTGAGACAGTTCTTGTCCACTTCAGAAATGGGATACCAGAAAGCACTGTGCTCCTGTAAACAGAATTTCTCCAGGCCTATTGGATGGTCTTGGCTGGATGTCTCGTGACACTCATAGCTGAAGCTGCACCACTTCATGTAACTGCTTTTTGAGTCTCAAAGTAGATAAAAACAATTTTCTAGCATGGACACTTGCCCACTTGGATTTAATTATTTATAGATGGTGAAACAAAAGTAGAGATTTAAATTTTTTCTACCAGAAGTCAGATGTCTGTTGGGCAGTGAGTGGTGAGTTCAAATGCAGTTAGGAAAAGTTGGAGTTAGACTCAAGTTTCCTATTTTTTGAATGGATGTGCTTAAATCCAAAGCTGCTCTTATCTTTTTGTATTATTAAGGCTTTAATTCACATTACTTTATTTATACTGACTAATATTTGGTTTCATTTTGGAAAAGTTCACATTGGACTAAATATTTAGTATGAAAAGGGAATTTTCCATTGCAGTGAGTAAAAAAAAAAATTCTTAAAATCTGTTTTAGTGCAGAAAGCTGTTTTCAGTACAGCTTCCAAACCTACAGATATCTTTTTCTACAGCTTGCCTTATTATGCTAAACTTGGATTTCCAAAGACATTTAATGGAATAAAAAATGACACTGTAATTTAAAAAATGGCATAGAGAATTATCAGGACACACATTAGGTAAATTAAAAGCTGGCTCAACTAGGAATCAAAAAATACAGTTTCTAATGGGAAGATGTAGATGAATGGGGCTCATTAGGGTCTGATAGGTTTGGATAATGGGTGGGAAGGACAAGTTGAAGTTATTAAATGATATGAATCCCCTGGTATAATGGCCACATTCCAGTAAAATGCACTTTATTATAACCAGATGAAGTATATTTGAAGCAAATGAAATATATCTGGCACCAGAGAAGCATATCTGTCTCTGCTGAAGAATAATGAGGCTTTGTCCTGGAAATCAGTGACCTAATGGATTTAGGATGGTCATAGAAGATCATCTCAGTGTGAGCTCTCAGCATAAGGCTGTCACAAAGAAGGGTGGACCATTTCTTGAATGCCTTAAGTAGCAAAGTAATTATTCCACATCATATCAATAAAAAAAAACCTGTGGGTTAGGTGTTTTGCCATTAAAATAGATTGGGATTACTTGAGGGATTTCAGAGGAAGATTAAAAATGACCCAGGGTTTGGGAATTCCTGTTAGGAATTTACCTCACTCGCATGAAGGGATTCAACCAGGAACTTCAGAGATAACCTGATATATGTAGGTAGACGTTTAAGTAAAAAAGATTTGGCTCATCCAACTGGACAAGGGAAATTAAATGCTCTGTTCTAGCAACCAGGAGCTTCAAGTGTTATAAGCAAAAATTATGGGAGGAAACTAACTCAAAGCCATTAACATGTGGTCAACTTCTTAACTTCTTCTTAACTTCTACAGTTAAGAAGACCAGTCCCTGTGTTTTCTGTGGGTAACAGTCATGAGAGGAATCTGCAAATGAAACAGGTTTACTCATACTTGCTCTTCTTTATCCCACCGTAAGACAAGTTTGTTACTCAAAGATCAAACTTCAAACTGTGACAGAGCTTGAGTATCTGCTAAATGGAGTACCTCCAAGGAAAGCAGTTGAACATTAGGTATAAATAACAAAAAGCCCCCAACCATATAAAGGTAATAAAGGATAAGAGCTGTTGCTAAGGTTTCCTAGGCTTTATGTCTTGTTTTTTGTTTGTTTGTTTGTTTTGTTGGTCGGTTGGTTTTTGTTGTTGTTGTTGCAGAGGTTTTCATGGTATGTACCTTGCTCTGTTGATTATCAATACAGAATCACATAAAAAGTCCAGGCTTATCACCTGACAAAGTGAAATTTATTCCTATTGTATTTAATTAATTAGCTGGAGATAATGGGGAGAGTTTATTCCTACCAGGTTTCTTTAATCTCCCAGAAAGGGCTTGCATATTTATATGTTCAAAAGGAGTGAATAAATGTGAAGCTGCTGTGCCTGATTTCCTTCAGTGTTTAAAAATGGCAAGGTGGAGGCTCCTCAGGTAACATAGAGACCTTTATGCATTCACCTGTGCAATTAAATGTGGTTGTGGTGTTTATTTCCAGCTTATAACTTTGGTTCTCTAAATGGATCTGTGTGATAGGTCCAGTTACAGAATTACATCTTATACAAACACTGGAGGGTGCAGGTTGTGTTGCAGTCAGCAACATTTGCAAAACAGTCCACTGCAATATGCATATGTAAATATTTGTAAAAGCTGGATTTCCATTTGCTTTGGGGAAAGTTTTCAGCCTGAACACAACCAGAAATTAAAACATTGCTATCTCAGCTTATCTGATTCATCACAGTTGCATATTATGTTCAATGTTTTTTGAAACACAGGCTATTTTTTGCAATCTATTACCACTATGGAAAAAGAAGCAGCAGAAAAAAACCACCAAAACACTGAATAATTGGAAAAAATAGTGTAACTAAAGACACTGTTATTTGCTTCTGAATATTTTAAAATGAAAAAGAATTGAGATTCACCAACATACTGATCCATGTTATTTAACTGCGAATTCAGCATAATTGAAAACTTACAAAATGCAAACACGGTGAAGGATTAATTTTTCCTTTTCTCCTATTTTTGAGTACATTACATTTTAGCCCTAATTTCTGTGTTTTTCTGTTTGATTTCACAGGTTTGTGAAATCAGTGGGATTATTGAAGAACAATTTATTTTAAAAATTATGGTGATCAAAGCTACACCTGAAAATTTGCTTTAGTTTATACATAAAAATTTTAAATAAAGTTATTTTTCTAGTATCAGCAGCACCTGAGTGGAACTGCTCTGATGTGTGGATGTTGTAATGCACTGAATCAGAGTATTTACTGTGGTACAGTGGCCTTAGGAAAGAAGGGTAACTGTCACCTTTTAGTATAAATTTACTATAATATTTTGTTTAGTTTATACCCCTGTTGTTTTGGATTGACATTTGATAAACTAAATTCTGGCTGACCAAAACAAACTTTGCCTAAAGACTATATGTATTTTAACTTGTCTAAGGTTTTCTACTCCTTATATTTTTGTAATCTTTGCCCTTTTTTAGATTAATAAACATTGAAGTATTTGCTGCATCTGCCCATGTGTATGTCCCATTCAGGTCTCACAGAGAGCTAGCTGTTCACTCATAGTCACCTGCAGAGAGAGGTCAGACGGGGGAATGAGGGAAAGAGTGTGTGTGGGTAGCAGAAACAGGTGCTGCTTGTGCTGCATAGCTTTGTATTGAATTTATCTTCTTTGATCCTTAAAACAAATAAAGACTCTGTTAAAAAGGGAAGCATAATAAAGAGTGGTGCATGCATGCAAAAATAAAGCACCTAAAGGAATTTCACATATTATGATAAAGTGTTAGTTACCTATATGGATTACTGAAACAAACTTGCTGTTTAAAATATGCTATCTGGTATGTGCTGTGTGCTTGGAACTTTAGAAGATGTTTTAGCACAGACATCAAATGAAGGGATGTGGCAGTTGCATTTACTGATTTCATTTACCTGTTAATTCTGTCAAGTGTGTTCTCAGTTTCCTTTGTCCTCAATTATGTATGCTCGGGTCCTGTATCTTAGACAGAATTATATCATGAAATTGCTTGCAACTGTTAGAAAATACAGTATTACAAAGCATCTATTTGTTTAAGAAATAAAAACAAGTTGTCTGTCATAAGTGTTTCATAGTGTGAACTTTCTTCTGCTGTCTCACAAATGCACAGTGCTAAATACACAGAAATTGTATGGTCTGTGTTAGTCATGAGCGAGCTAAATGGAAGTTAACATTGTGATGAGCAAGTACTTGCTATCTGTGTCATCATACTGTACAGTTCCTATCTGTAAAATGTTTAGCATACTGAAACCCACAGGGACAGTGCCTTTCAGTTCATTTCAGGAAGGTACTTTGTTAATTTGTTGTCAGTAAAGGAAATCAGTTATGCTGTGTGCATTTCCAATATATTTGAAGACTCGTTTGCATATTATCATCGATATACTGTATTTAGTCAGTCGTGCTCAGAAAAGCATTCTTGTGAAACTAATATCTCTTTTTGATGAGTTTTATTCTTCCTTAGTGGCCCTCATTTCATATTTTACCTTGATATTACTGAAAAATATAACGTAGGATTGCCTTTTCTTCTTTCAGTTGCTTCACTAAACATCTTCTAAGTTGCATTCTTTCTGCTTCATGTCATTACTGGTTGAAATTATGACTATATTTAATCCTTGGGAAAAATCTCATTGAAATCAGGAGAACCACGATTGCTCACAACAACTTGAGAAAGAAATTGCAATTTGGCAGCATCTTCATTCTAGAAGTTCTTGCATATATGAGAACTTCAAGTCAGTTTTGGCCCAGTAGGGCAGAGATATTTGGTCAGGGACGGGTCTGGTTTTAAATTTTGGTTACATGTGAAGAAATACAAGACAGGCTTTATTCAGAAAGGCAGAATATCAATCCTGTCTCTGGTATTCGCAGGGAAAAAAGGTTTTTCAGTTACAGATATGGTGAGTACATCACAACTTGCTAGAGTGATAAAGAATTTAGCAAGTACTAATTGTACACAAGTATCTCAAAGTGTGGTAGGATGTCTTGGGTGGTCTCTGTTGTAAAAGCTGTGAAGCCTTGAGCTCCTGAGATATGACTGTTCTTGGGACTGGCCAGAACAATGGTATTTTTCTGGGACACTTTCTAAGCTGAAGAGTAGAGGATAAAACCACATAAAATATGACTTTATTTTCACACTAAAACATAACAAAATCCCATGTGATTTTTTTTTTTGTTTTAGTTCTCATAATTTTGACATGATCTCTTGATTTTTTAACACTCATGGTTGGCACTACTCCCTCTAAAAGCATATGGCAAACAATTTTGGCTGATATTAGTGCTCAGCCCAGCAACCAGTGTTGGCACTGCAGAGGAGAAGCAGCCACCTGGTGCCCTGACTGCAAACAAGCTGGCAGTGAAGCGTAGCAAGTTAGGAGAACTCCAAGGAGGAACTGAGATGCGCTTAATAAGCAACAAGCAGCTGGGCTTAGGGGGGGGCCCGGGTGCATAAACAGCAGCTGGGCAGAGCATGCAGAAGGCATGTGGGACAAACTTATTTTCACCTCTGGGCTGCAGGAAGCCTTACTCATTTTCTGTTTGACCTTTTTGGCTTCAGGAAGCAGTTTCTCAATTGCTTATGGAATAAACTGTGCCTACATGGTGCCTAATTGAATTCAGTGTCAGCTGTGGATGCTCTTGATGTTGCTCTAGTTAGTTTGGGAAGAATGTCAAGGTAGAGGGGGATTTTTTTGTTTGTTTTTGACTCTGCACAAGGCACTTCAAAGTCATCCAAAAAGCTATTGTAAAGCTGCATAGAAATGTGCTACTGTCTAGTTGCATGGAACAGAACAGATTTAGCACTTTTCAGAAAGATACTTTATGGGTCATTTCTGGTGCTATTCAGTTACTGCATTTTGATGGAAAAAGACTCATGAGAAACAGATAAATTTTTCCTAGCCATATGTTTGCATCTTGGTTTTTTTAAGCCTTTATGAATGCAGTGATGTAGGGATGCAGGATTCTAAATAGTACTTGTTAATGAAAAAAACCAAACATGTCTCAGTATATAAAAATGCATGTAGCTTGTCCAAAAAGCAGTGGTTTTTCTTTCAAAGGCCAATTTATAATAAAATAGGGTTTATTGCCATACGAGTTACTGCTGCTTCTTTCTAAGACATTCATACCCTTAATACTTTATCTGGCAAATCTTAAAAACAATGTATCTGTATTCATTTCAATAACATGATAATACTAATAGGTTTCCTTCTGTATCGCTCACATCAAGTAACTTCATCATTAGTCAGATTTTTGAAAGTGCCTTCTTGCTACCCCAGTGTCTAGCTCTAGGATTTGTAGGTGTGACTGAGGGAGAAATGGGAAAGAACTCTTACTTGCATAAAGCTATTATAATTAAACTATATATTTTGAAATATCCACTGGAAGATTTCTCTGAGCAAATCCTTATCTTGAAAACTTCAGCAGTAGTTTAAAACCCCACAACAATCAGTTAATTTTGTATTAACAAAACCTTCTGGCCCTGTGGGATTATGTTTCCTAAAAATATGACCTTATTCACAGTTAAGGTGTCTTTCCGCTGAGTCAATACTTACAAAAGAGGGAGGAAATACATTTCATTCTTCCTAGAGTATTGCTTCAGGTATGTCCACATTTCACTTGCAGAGGTAGCTAGATAAGTGCAGGGGAAGTCCTATAATCCAACAACTAAATTCAGAGAAATACATTAACTCGGTGAAAGCCAACTTACATGCATGAATGTGATGCTCTCAATTGCTCTGGCTATACATGGACATGCTTCACATTTAATCCAATGAACTATTAGTGTAAAACACAGAAAAGTTCCCCTAGATTAGATTACAGCAGCCTGGACTGCTCTGCAGTTAAGCATGCTAACCATAAAGTTACTATGCTGTTACAAACTTTAGATTACTAGCTCCAGGCAGCTTCGTGAGAAAAAAAGATGTACAAAAATACATGTTCAGAGAATTTTGCGCCCATTCAGTCTTTGCCCTGGATTCTACTTTGTTTGGATGAGACAACAGAGAGTTAAGCAATGCAATTAGTTTTGTAGATGTTTTTGTCCTTTACAGTTTCAGCTGAAAGTGCAAAAATTTGGGATAAATCCAAAAAACCACTGGTTTGACAGCATTAGCTTACTTACTGCTATATTGTTGAAGTATTAGTCAAATGAGTTTTAATTACTTTTAATTATCAAGTTGCTGGTTAAAAGAAGGTATATTTTTAAGTCAGATTTCTGACACAACTGTTCCTTGTGACTTTGGTTGCTGTTTTGTTTCTTGGCAATGTTATATAAAACTAAAGCATAATCAAATAGGATCTAGTTTGGTGACACTTTTTTTTTTCCCTTTGGATAGTACAGTCAGCTACTATTTTTTATGGCTTGCCTGCCCTAGATATGCAGCAAATCTAATATGTACTGTCTGTAGAAGATTCTTCTACATCAGCTTTAAACCTATCAGGGTGCATCATCTAGTGAAAACACTGCTCTGGACCATAAGTTCAGATCAACCAGCAAAGCAGTCTGGTGGTGTTTTCACTTACACAGTACAAAGGTAGAAATTTCACTTTATCAAGAACTGGAATTTAATCTATGAAGATCTAAATCTCCATGTAGATCTTTGTTGTTGGAAGATGGCAGTAGTTTAGTGACTAATATTATGCCAGCTGATATTCCAGAAATTCTGCTGTAAACTCTCAGATAGTCTTCATATAATAAAGATGCATGACTCTCCAACTCATCTTTATTGTATGAAGAGTATCTGTGTTTGAACCTCACATTGTTTTTGTTTAATTATTATTAGCCAGTCCTGGAGAATGCTTCTGGTTCTAAAATGTTTAGGTAGAATCACTGAACCAATGTCTTCTCTAGATTCCTGGGCCTTCTTTTGAGAGCTTAATGATGCAATACTGTTCTGAACTGTGAGAGAGACAGAAGAAACCTTTTTGCCCACTGAAACTAGTTACAGCACAGCTCTGAAGAGACCCCACAGGAGAGTGAACATAAATCGTTCCTCTTGTGACTTACTTAAATGCTAAATTACTGATGCTCACCAGGGACCTCCTCTTCCAGAAATGTACATGTGTTTGCCTAGAGAAGGAGTGTAATAGGAAATGGGGCTGGGAAACATCTCCAGATATCCGTTAGCTGCTAACCCTGATGCAGCGTAACTGCAGTTAAACCATTTCTGACAGATGTTTGTCTAATGTGTTCTGAGAATGTCTGGAGATGGAGAGCCCCTCTCCTTCTCTAGAAAATCATGTACCCAAGTGCTTGTATCTTGCATGACAGCTCTTTCCCAGAACAAGATCTTTTCTCCTTGAAGACATTCTTTATGTCTTAATTGTCTGCATCTTGTTTCAGCTCAGATAACAATGAATTGAGTTGCCACCCAAAGCAACAAAATTAATTATTGGTCCTGTAAACCCTTTTGAATTTTTGCAGTGATGCAAATGTGCCCAGGATTTCATTCCAAGTTACAGACAGTGGTGAAGAAGCATTGTTACAGCCCCACAGATGTGTCAGCAGCACACAGCAAGAACTTGTGCTCTATGGGGTGGACATGCTGCTGCTCTGAGAAGCCCTGCTTTTGCACTAAAAGTGACATGGAATGAAACAGCAAAGAGTCCTTTGAGCATCCATTCTTCAGTCGTTGTAGCTGTCTCCAAAAGTGCATGAGGAATTCATGAGTACATTTCAAAAACTTGCCAAAATGCTCCCTGGGGCCTGATAAGTACCGTCATTCAAAATCTCTCCTAAGTGTCCCTAGAAATCATTCTCTTCCAATTGATGTGTGTAATCCAACACCTACACACTCGCAACTCCAGGTTTAATAAAGTCTGGGGCCCTTCCACTGAGATTCCAAAGCAACTTATACTTCCTATCCTCCAAGGTGAAACTATATTTCTGTGTCCAGAATACATTATCTGTTATTGACTTTTCATCTGGACACAGATCTTGCAGAATTTAAAATATTTTCCTATGAGGATGTGTTGAAAACATCTGATGGGCTTGCCTGGGGTACTGTGATGCATAGGCCTTCTGGGAGACTAGTATGAACCTCATCTGTAATTCTGTGTCTGCTCTGTGCAAAGACAGGAAGGTATTTCAAAGACAGAGCCAAAGTTCCTGATTTAACAATAGCCAAAACTCCAGGGAGAGATGTACACTCACTATCTCTCTTTAAAGCAATTAATTCAAAGTATGAATTAATGTTATCTTCTATCACTTTTTCTGCACGCAAAATGTTTGTAGAGAGTAATACTTTGTTCAATGGTGGAACACCGATTTTTCAGCATTTGGGCATGTCAGGAGAAGGTTGACTTATTTGGGAAAATAAATGTTGTACCCTGTATATTTTAAAAGGGTAAGAGAGTGAATCCAAGAGTGTGGGAATGTTTAGTCCAGTATTGAGATTAAGTATGAGTAATCGGAATACTTTATTTATCTAGCTTGAGGTAAAAAACATACAGTATCTCCTTCTCTGCTCCATTCCACTGGAACAACATTCAAGTACATAAGATAAACTTCAACAACCCTTCATAATATTTTTTTATATTCCTTCTGTCTTCACTGGTGATTCAGAAACCTGAGAACATTGGCAAGTGTCAGGCATAGGGGTCCTAATCTCTTCAGAGTGATGCAATGAGACATTACCAATTCTGAGAAATAACATCTACAGAGAATGTTGACATGGTTTTTTGCTTGACTTTGACCTGTGATGGTCATGTGGTATCATGCTTTTGTCTCAGCTGCTCACCTGACCCATGACACTTTTCAGTTCTATGCCTAATGTAGTTATGAAGTGCTAAACACTGATGTGTAGTAACAGAGACACTGAGATAAAGTTTTATCCTGTACTTACTAATACAGAGGAAAAATTGCTATTAGCCTTTGTGTATAAGGTTATAACACCTGTGACATGGTGCATCCATTAGAATGGTCTTCTGTTATTCACAGCATTAATAAATTCTGTGTTCAGGAACCTACACTCATTTCTGAATGGTGAAAAGCATCATATCCAAATTGCCCTGTTGTCTTTTTAACCTGGTGTATTCTATTCTTTGCTGGGCAAAGTTGCCCTAGCAGAGAGCAGTCTCCCAGCAGCTGCATCTTCTTGGCACCCTGAAGGATCCTTTGCATCCTTGATGGTGTTTCCAGCAGGTTCTGTACTATACAGGGAAGATCCGGCACTCATACTCCTCATGTTTTATGATTTTGAAAGTCATCCAATTTTATTACTGGACATTTTTAAAACATCATCTGAAGGTTTTAATCATTCTTTCTAAAATATTTGAGTATAGGCGAACTTTGACATAGATTAATTACAGGGCTACAATTTTTCCATTAGGAATATCTTTTCTCCTTCCCATTGCCTCCATATTAAATATTTTTTTAAGTTCTTAATTGAGGTGGCTACTCTAATCCAAATATAGCATTTTTGAGTGATTTTGAGAAGCAATGATAGCTTTTCCTCCTATTAATTGTAATTTACCACTACCATGGGGTTTTGGGGAGAGGGGGTGATAACTGAGAGAGACTTGAATAAAAAACTGCATCTTTTAGCATGTTGGACTGTGTAGCATCTTTGAATTTTAAATTCTTTGTTATGTTGTATTGCTTGTAAAAGCTGCATTTTTCTATGTGAAACATGGTCGTAAGATCTGCCAGTAAAAAGTCTCACTTCTCTATTTAGTGTGCCAGTAATTGGGCTACATTTTGATTTCATACCCTATGATGTCACAGGGATACTGTAGTGTTCTGGTTTATGGTCTTCATGCTTCTTCACTATTGAAGAAGTTTGGTCATAGTTCAATTTAGAAAACTAACTAGCCTCATTGCAAACTAGCATTTATGGTTCTCACAGGCTCATATGAATTTCTAGAGACTGTTCTCCATTCTTCAATAAAAATTGGTAGTTTTGGCTTACATTTAGCTTGCGTTCATTTGTATTTTCTCAGTAGAAAAAGACATGCCACCAGACAAGAGGAATTTTCTGGATTTTGTTTGCATGATTTCTTTGCCTTTTTTAATTAGTTGGGCGAACAGAAGGGCATTTAGCTACCCGGAATATGTAGCTGAGTGTCAGCTAACATTTTGACCATCTTAGCGTCTTCAGGTAGAGGCAAAGGGGCGTTTGCCAAGTGTACTGAAATGCAGTGAAATGTGCCCTGAGCTCCACAAGGTTCCACTTTCTCCCAGTGCTTCAAGCTCTTTGAATTCCTCTCCTTTAAAGCTGCTCTAAGAGCATTTATGCTGCGCTTTTTTTGTCCTCTTCATGGTCTGTCCTCAGTACGTGGCTTTCCACATGAAGCTCTTCCTTTTGCTTATAGGCTGGACTGCTCTGTTGCCATTGTAGCTCTCCTTGGTGGAGTGTTGGAATGGCCTCAGATGTGTCTTCACAGGTGGTGAAAATTTTATGTGTTGGGAAGTGAAGGGAGTTTGCACACAGGTGTTTCTGTGCTGGTGTTTGTGCTGTGTGCGTATGTGGACATTTCTGTACATCTCTGCTGTTGCCTGTTTGAACAAGGGAACTGGGTGGGCATCTCTGCTCCAAGCTGCTCTTTCTCAAGTGCTTGCAAGATCAGTTTGGGAAACAGAGATCCTTGTTGACAACCTTTGGTGCACCCCAAATCCTCTGTCCTCTCATAGTTCCCGTGCCCTGCTGACAGCACCTTGACACTTCTGCAGTCATCTGACACTGATGTTCTAGGAAGGTGTCCGGCTGCTGTCCTGAGATTAACGGTCCTATCTCAGGTTTGAGAATAAGATCAGCTCCACAAGTGAAGGGTGCAGTTCTTATCCTTAAAATGATACAATTTAGTGTTCCCTGTTCTTCTGCCAAGCAACTTTCTGGGTCTGGACAGGGCTTTAAGAGAACATTTAAAAATGCTTTCTGCAAACCCTCTATTTGATGCTGATGTACTGAAACACTCCAGAAAGTGCTTCTCTCAGTCCCAGAACTTGACTTACAGACAATATTTACTGCAGTCCAGTTTTGACCTACAGAGCTTTCAAATCTGCCCTTTGCTTTGTACATTCTGTACAGAGAGATACCAATTTCCTCTTTCATGAGGGAAGGAACAGTTATTCATATGGTGATAGATCCCATAACTTTACAGAATGAGAGAATCATTTTATTGATGGCAATGGAAAGCAATATTTATGTCACAGAGAGGAGGAACACTCTCCAATATATTATACAGGATTCTAAATTTATTATACACATTCAATTTTTGCATTCAAAAAAATTCCTTTTTGATAAGATTTAAGGTTCCTATGGTGAAATATTTGGAAATTGAGACTTTTTTATTGCTTATATTGCCTCATGTAATAAATTGCTCATGTAATAAAATATACCTGTTCTTTACATACCATTATGAAGTTTTTTCCTCTACAGAATAATTTCGAGTGACTATTCTACTGGTATATTTCAAAGGAACGAGATTTAGGGCAAACTTATAGGAGACAGGTAGAATAAGCAGGTAGATACAAAGTTTAATCTACCAGTATACAATTAAGTATATTTTTTGTGTGAAGGTCAGGAAATTATTTTTTTGAGCTTTAGCCCAGTGCAAACTCAAAACAAACAGGGTTTGACCCTTTTGGAAAGTGATTGTGTATTTCCAGTGATGACAGGCAGCACCACTCTTTGATTTATAGCAGAACAACTTTCACTTAATATTGACCATGTGGCAATTTTCACCATCTACATTGTGCAGGAGCATTTTGTCAGTAGCACAAAAAGCAATGAACCTTATTCCCAGGAAATTCGACTAAGACAGAGGATGCTGCATTGCAGCATATTGATTGATAGCACAAACCAGTCATAATTAGATATCTCTTAATCCTTTGTAAACATGTTGCGGGCTGTTGAACCTTATTGCATTATTTTGACACTATTGAATTATCAAGTGTGCCAGCTTGTTTTCAAATTGTAGATTTGAAGCAGATTATGACAAAAAAGTGTCTTGGAACTAGTTTATTTAATATAACCCACAGTCCTATTTTATACATAGTCTGTGTTAATACACAGTTTAAATGCAAGAAATGGGGAGGGAGGGATATCATTGGGAGTACTTGACTCAGTAGCTTGCATCTTCATAGAATCATAGAATTATTTGGGTTGGAAGGGACCTTAAAGATCATCTAGTTTCAATCCCCCTCCCATGGGCAGGGACACCTTTTTCTAGAGACCAGGTTGCTCAGAGCCCCATCCAACCTAGACTTGAATATTTCCAGGGTCTGGGCAGCCACAGCTTCTGTGGGCAACCTGTTCCAGTGCCTCAACACCCTCACAGTAAAGAATTTCTTCCTATTTCTAGTCTAAACCTACAGTCTTTCAGTTTGAATCCGTTTCCCCTTCTCCTGTCACTACACACTCTTGTAAGTAGTCCTCTCCATTTTTCCTGTAGGTTCCCTTCATTTACTGGAAGGATGAAAACATCACAGATCTTTCACAATGAAATTTTTCCTCCCATCAATTTATTTTTACAGTTCGAATTGTTGCTTTGCATATTGGAACAAAACTGGAAGCAGGAACACTTAACCTATATTTGGAGAGGAAAACATTTTTTGTTATTACTTATGGAAATGTCCATTATTGGAACTCTCTGATGGCACTGACTTGGCTGACATGCAGGACTGTAGGAAGGTGTTGGTACAAGTGGTGTGAACTCAGCTCGGTACCTCACTGTACCCACATTATTTATACGCTGGTTGTGTGGCTAGTTGGAAAGGGAACTTCTTTGGTCCATTTAGTGACAGTGCCACCAGACATGCCAAATGTCATTATGTAGGGCATGCTACTTAAGATATTTGTTCCCATTTGACAACTTTTTTTTTGCCAAAGGTGTTTGTAGAGCTCTGCCCTTCAGTTAACTGATACTGGATGATTTATTACCATACCTAATACCTGAATACCTAAAGCTTTGTGAGCCAGACATGACAATTTTGCTGAGGCTGGATAACATCTGGCTCTGTAGCTGGACTGCCTAATGGCCAGTACATGCCTCCTCAGGCCATCAGAGCCTGTTCTGTTCATACTGGGTCTACACCAGTTACTGCTGAGAAGCTTCCCCTTCCCTTGTGCCAGGGCTTATGTGTTGCTGGCTGTGTCATGACTCAAAAATGAACCACTTACTTTTGTCAATCACCTTCAGCCAGATTGTTTCCCAAAGCACTAAAGTACTTATCTTGATGACTAAAATTGTATCTTGGGTCAAAGATGGAGCTGAGGTTTACAGAAACCTATAGCTAGTTGAAAAATAAATAGCAGTAGATCCAGGAGACAATATGATTGTACTATAGGCGTATGGAGGTGGGATTGGAGAATGTGAGGTGAGAGCTGGGAGGGAGAAATGCTTACTTACTATCTTACTATCTTGCTCCAGTTAAGTATGAATGTGAAAATGCTGAATTAAGTTCTCTTAGAGATGCTGATTAGATTTTAATATATTTTTTGTATAAATTTCAAAATTTTTGTCAAATCAGCCAATATGATAAGTGCTGTTGGCTCAGGAGACACTATCTTGTTCCAAGAGGATAACCACTAGCTGCTATCTTATTCCAAGAAGATAACCTCTATATGAATGCCATGAGATTTAAAGAATGCTGAATAGCTCCTAGTTTTAGCCTGCCTCATTTTATAGCTCCCTCCATTTGATTACAGTCTCCTTGGCGCATGCAGGATAACCCCAAACAAAACTAGAGTGTATTTTTGTAACCTATCCAAAAGATGACACTTGCAATTAGTTTGGTGTATGCTTGTGGTTACATTAAATCAGCATCGTAGTAGTGACAAATCAGTCCATTCAAATGTCAAAATCCTAAAATATTTGTGACCTAAACGAGATCTGTTTTCAAATATATGTTTGTATTCAATGTAAACATAAAATATGCAAACGATGGCAACCAGCTTCACAGCAAGACATTTGTGCATTCCTGCTTGTTTTTAAAGAGGCTACATAGACCATATAGAGTATAGCATGCCTCACATTGTTAATGTTAAACTATTTAGTGATTTAACCTTTTATTAAATAACAATGTTTGAATAACAGACAATAGAGTTGGAAAAACTGTTATTCTTTAGCTAAGCAAACATAGTTAGAGTTTGTGGCCTCTCTGTTATTGTTCATCTAGAAGATATGGAAAATAGCTATATTGTGATTCATTCTATGAAATACTTTTGGAATACCATGTTATTGAATTCCCCATGAAACCTGGCTGGATTACAACACTATGTCTTTTCCTACCCATTATCAGTAAAATCCCTCAGAGATCGTAGTAGACTTTTAATGACCTTTGCTTATCAAAACTGTGTCTACACTAACTTGACAGCTAATTAAAAAAGGTTTGTCTCAAGTTGGATGTGGACATTGGTTAAAGCCTCTTCAAGCACCCTCATTCATAGTTATACTGTATCATGAAATAGAAAAGTTTAATAGTTCAGACACTTTTCCTGTATGGAACACAGGCATTTTATCAAAACTAAAACATTAGAAACACAAACCAGCATTGAAACTGCTATTTCTCAATTTTGACATGAATACTAGCTTTTGCCAAGTGAAATTGTAGTGATCACAGCAAAATTATTGCCCTTATTTAAGCTAAGCTAATATCGAGTTTCTTCTTCTGTCTTTTAAATCTCTACAGTAATATTCCTACATCCACTGAGAACAATAAGAGACCTGGATGTGGGATCAAACTTTTTACAAGAAGATTTTTGTGTACTGTTTCCCATAACCCCACAGTTTAGAGAAACCTACTCAGCCTTATCTTCTGGTTTGGATGCCATTTTTTTCATTCCTGTCTTTCCAGGCAAAATGGAATAAAAAACTGCTAGGTGAGTTTCTGGCTACACATGGACACTGAAGCAATAAAATTCACAGAATGCATGATTCCTTTACTGGAGATGTCACTAAACGCATGCGTAGATTATCTCAGAACTAACAAAGTCTCATTTTCATATCCAAAACATACTGAGTTAATCAAACAGACCCACTTTATTGACTCTGCACATAAATCTCAAATTTTAACAGGTCTAGTTATCAACTAACCCTCAATGTCCTGAATCTTTTCAGGCAGAAAACCAATGAATGGATTTTAGCACAGATAGGTTTCTAAATACAGCAAGATCCTCAGCAGAAAAGCAACTATCCTGTCTTTAAAAAGGCTGCAAATTCAGAAATTGTGCTAGTCCTCACTAAGAGCGTGAGTGAAGTGGCCTTCACTCTGTAGCGCACTCTAGTGTTTAGAGTCCTGCCCACAGAAGCCAGCAGCATGGGTTTGCTCTTCTGGAATCAGAACAAGGTTTTGGATATGATTTCCCAACATTTTGAGTGCTCTAGGCAGCAAGATACAGAACCCAGAATCCCTCTTTTCTTTGTTTGGGGTTTTTTTGTTTGCTTGGGTTTTTTTGTTTTTTTGGTTTTTTTTTTGTTTGTTTGTTTGTTTGTTTGTTTTACTCCAGCCTTTTGAATACTGACATGTGGAACTTCTCTACCAGACAAAAGATCCAGGTCGGAATAATTACTACTCTAGGTGTGATGACACATGTGTGAATGAGTTCATGGCCTCTCACTTTTGCATCTGACCTTTTGGAAAAGATTGTGCATATGCAGGAAGATTCTGCAAATATTTCCAACAATTAAATTTCTCACTGGAAGCTCTTGGCCCTTCTTTCTTTCTCTGTGCCTCCATGAAAATTTGTTTGGAACATTTTGTTTTCTGCTTAAAAATAAGGAACTAGCTATGGTAGAAAAAATAGATGCTTGAATGGTCAACTTTCTGTTTAATTCTGTACCACTAACCTCCTGCCATGTGTTTTCACTGAGCAAGAAAAGTCTGTTTGGTAGTGCCTGCAAACTTTAGAAATTATTAGTGTAGACATTTCTAAATGACATCTCTGTATCGCACTATTTTCTTTATTGGTCGAGACTACTGATAATCATTTGGTGATGTAATCAATCATTTAGATTTCTCGATCTTGCATTAATTCAAGGAAGTACCATGGTGACCCATTTAATCCACTGTAAAACCAGTAACTAGAGTAAGGATATGTATAATATCTGTGAGGTGTTCTTTGGAAAGGCAATTTAGCTCTTCTGGAAAGGACTACAGAGCTTTTATTTAGTCCAGTGCAGTATTGCACATCCTGTGCCTTGCGTCACGTAGCATTGCACAGGTACATGTGCATGCACAAGCTTACCTGGGAACAAATCTAATACTGATTTGAAGACCCTTGTAGTAAGTGGATGGAATGCCAGCTTTTGAAATCCTGCTTCTGTATCCAGAGAATGGAACGAGCTTCGCACCGTCTCCAGAGAGGGCAGAAAGACACATGACACATGGTAAGATCCATCACATCTAGAAAATTATGCAGAAAGCTACCAAAAGTGGATAGACAGTTAGGAAAAATGCAATAAGCTTGGCTCTGCACTCACTGTTTGGACTGGGAAAGATTGGGATGGATTGGGAGAGGAAATCATTGAGAGCAACCTGGGTGTTCTAGTGGATGAAAAGCTGGACATGAGCTAACAGGTGAGCTGCATCCTGGGCTGCAACAGAAGAGGACTGGTCAGCAAGTTGGGGAAGGTGATTCTGCTCCTCTACTCTGCCCTCATGAGACCCCACCTGGAGTTCTGTGTCCAGGCCTCAAATCCTCAGCACAAGAAAGATGTGGACCTTTCTGAACAGTTCTAGACATGGGCCACGAGGATGATCAGAGGGCTTGAGCACCTCTCCTATGAAGACAGGCTAAAAGAGTTGGGATTGTTCAGTCTGGAGAAGAGAATGATCCAAGGACACCTCATTGTAGCCTTCCAGTTGCTAAAGGGTGTTTATTAAAATAGGAGGGTGACATGTTACGAGACCATGTAGTGATAAGATAAGGGGAAAGGATTTTAAAACTAAAAGAGGATAAATTAAGATTCTATGCTAGGAAAAAATTCTTTACTGTGAGAGTGGTGAGGCATTGGAACAGGTTGCCCAAAGAAGTTTTAAATGCCCCTCCCTGGCAGTGCTCAAGTCAAGGTTTGATGGAGCTTTGGTCAACCTGGTCTAGTAGAAGGTGTTGGAGGGGATTAGAAAGAGATGAACTTTATGGACCCTTCCAATCCAAGCCAATCTATGATTGGCTTGTAAAGAGCTGCTTCAAACCATCAAGATATTAAGCTTGAAAGCAGCTTTTGAAGGGGCTTACTAGTGCTGTCCTGAAGAGTTGAACAGGTGTCTTTCTTTCTTTGGTTTCTTTTCTTTGGCTTGGTTTTGTTTGGTGTTTTAAGTTAAATTAGCCATTTTGTGCTGGTTGGTCCTGCTTGTATTTGCTCCATACCATATTGCGACTATTAAATAATCAATGAGTTACTGATTACAATCAGTGATTGTCTCTTAAGTCTGCCCCAAAACCTATGGCAAAACTTCAGACACAGCAGAGGTTAAGTGTGTCTGTTCATACTATAATTTAATCACAGGCCACTGGCTTTGTAGACATGCAGAGTTTGGTTTGGTGAGCAGGCTCAGTAGTTGCCAGTGCTGTGAAGGTTGAGTTATGCTGAAAACATCCTTCTGGTTATTGCACTTGGGTAGGTCAGAGGTCCAGTTACCAGGATGGATCTTTTTCTGGGTTCAATGCCCTGATCTCCCTGTTGAATCAGTTTCAAGGGAAGGCCTTTATTTTGCTATAAAATGTGATTGCTATCACACAGGAGTAAAAGATATTGCACCGAATTATTCAGTAATGATCAATTTCTTTATATAGTGAGGTCAGCTTCTCGTGAACATATGGTTGCTGCAAGCCAGGTATTGTAGTCCTAGTAGCTGCAGAATAGATTTTCCTTCTTTCCGCCCACTCCCTAACAAAGAATTACCAAAGAAATATCCCATCACGTTTTCTGTTTAAAATTCATTGCCAAGACCAGGTACTCCAAAAAGAGGAAATTAGTGGAGTTGTCTTAATTTGTCCTCCTACATAAATACACAGTGCTTTTATAAACAGGAAGAACTAAGCATCATTAGGAAGCACATTTGGCCTAAGTGCATTTTCTGGAAATATTTATGCTCTGCTCCTTGTTTTTTTGATATTCAGCCTACATAGTTCGGAGGAAAGCAGTCTTGGGTCCTTTGCTTTATTACAGGGTGCAGGCTGATCTGTTCCAACCCCAAATTTGTTCCTTAAAACTGTTTTAATATTTCTGGGGGCAGAAGTAATCTCCAATTGTATGATGGTTGATTCCCTTAGTTCTTATATACCTCCAAGGCATCCATTCAGTTTCAGGGGGATTCCACACTATGCAACAATCTGGGTGACTTTTATGGATTACTTACTGTATTTAGCATTGTGTATATGGGAAGTCTGTCACAAATCACATGTGTCAGAAAGGGGATGTTAATGGAGCTAATTGCTTTGATGTAACTGTATTACATATTGGATATAACTGAGCTAATAAAGTTAGCCTTTTATAACAATTAGACACGTCAAATCTAATTTGCTACTTTTAGAGTAATATCCTTTAAATTAGTAATGTGCTGGAAAGGGCTGTAGTCATTGTAGATCTATGAAAAGACTGTGATATCTGGTGGCGATACTACGAGCATAAACTTCTAAAAGATAGGTTTAATTTGATATTGAAGACATATACATTTAAAAGCAGTTTTACTAAAAAAACTGAGCTATCTTCAGGTAGAAAAGGCATCATTCAGCTATTCTATTTTAAACTTCTTTCCACTCAATGTCCTCCAGAGTACCTGCCAGTTATGATGGACTGCTCTAGTATTTGCAAGACTCAGTGTCTGCTGGACTCATGTATAATCCTTTCCTATATGATGCTGGAACCAAGCTCATTTCTACTTGAGCCTCAAAGCTGTACCTGTCACAGCAGTACAAGCCCTTCAAACTTTGCATGAATGGCAGTGACTTAGATCTTTTTCTTTGTAAACTTTTCATATAGTTTTGTAAGTAGTGAACAGTACTTATTGGTTTATTCTGAGTTTTGTTTTTCCTTTTCTATCCTATACTCTGCGTTCTTTGCCATACTTTCTAAATGTTTTCTTATATCTCTGCTCATTTAGTCTGTGGCTGAGCATCCTGAAGACTTTTGTGCACGATAAGGATGCATTCATAAACTAAAACCAAATGAGATCTTGAACAAAATGTCAGGGTCCTGCAAAATACCTGCCCTGGCCATCAAAGCAATCACCCCTTTGGCTGCAAAGCCCAAACCTCAGAAATTCCTTTTTCCCTCCCCATTTTTCTCCTTTGCCCTCTTTCCTCTTCACTTCTTAGTACGTTTTATTAGGGAAACAGCCTTTCTTTTTCTAAAAAACCTGAAGACTCCAGTCTTGCTCTCCTTAGCCCTGTTGTTGTCCATTACACTGAAACATGCTGACAGGGAGAGCATCCATCTTCCAGACTCAGGAGCCAGGACAGGAAGGAGACCAAAAAGTAGTTGTGAAGTTTTCTTGCTCCTCACAACAAAGACTGGACCAGGCAGTGTCCACTCAAAGGAGAGGAGTAAATAAGAGTAAACCTGGTGCTCTGACAGCAGTTACTTAAGATATGTTACTATACAGCATTTGCAACTACTAACTGGGTCTTTACCTTGATCTGTCACTATATAAAACTGTCATTATTTGCACTTACAGGAGGTTAAACATCTCCAAACAAAAATGAGTTAAATAATATCTCATCTCTTTTTAATGGTTTTGCAATTTTAGTTTTAAGAGGGTAATAGTTATTTCATGTTTGTTGGAGTCTGCTGGTCATGATGATACGGGTCACAAAGTTTTCTTGGGCTAGTAGAGAGGCTTTTGGATATCTTTTACTCTTTTGTCAAGTCCCTGCCCTTTGAATTGCTTAATGGAGGCTAACACACAGGTAGGAGCTATTGGTTAAACCTTTGTCAGCTCTTTCAGTTCCCAGCTAATCTGGAATCTGAATGCTAGCCCCAACTCCGTTAACACTGAAATCCCCAAAGGTGTGTTATTTTGGACCACCTTAATTTACATTACTTCTGTTATCTAGTCTCCTTGAAGCACATGACCATTAAACTCAGACATATAATGGATAATGTAATAATGTTTGCACAGTTTATGTCTTATTACAATTGATTATGTACTTGGACAATTGGTACTGTACCACCAGTCCCAAGAGAGGACTATAATCCAGCAGTTCCTCTGAATGCCCTATGAACAAAGACATGCCCTCATGCGTTCTACATCTATACCCTGTCAACATGCCAGCACTGAAGGAATCAAAATTTGCTGCAGCTTGACTGCATTTTTCTGCTTTTTTTGGACTCTGAGATGAACAGTCTGAAAACCTTATTTTTTTGTTATTTTCTGAGTTTTCTCAGGATATGATTTGGATCAATCAGCTCTTTGTTCTTTCAATGTAATTTGATTTCAAACCTCTCTTTTTCCATTATATTGCTGAGCTCGCTTTTTGCTTTCACTAAGAAGGATTGGAATAACTTCATATTGTCTCTCTGAACGTGACAGTTGACATCCTGAAATTATATATTTATATATGTTAAACCACAATTAAAACACACTATGTTGCACTTTAAAAGCTGATCTCATCATCTGCAGTTTAGCTCATTTTTCTCTTCCTTCACCCATGCCCCCATTCCAATGGTGGATTGAAACCAGGCTTTTTGGCTGCAGCCTTTGAAATCTGAATTTCATCAGTGATAGAGCACTGGAATGTCTGGTTTGAAGCAGAAAAGATTTATTGCAATCAATGTTAGCATATAAAAAGTCACACCATCCTGTTTTAAAAGTTACCTACTGCCTCTCTCTTCCCTCCAACCACTCCACCTGACTTACACCTTACTGTAGAACAGTGTACTTGCAATCCCATCTCAGACAAGGGTGGGGTTTTCTAATGATTCATTCAAATATGTAATAATTATGATCAAAGCATATTTCACAAATTGAAATTAATCACATTTTTAATGTTGGCCCATGAACAATAAACAATTTCTTGTAGGGGGCCCTATTATAGATGAGTGAAAGTTCAGAACTTAATTTGTCTTTAGTGCATTTTTAGGGGGTACTAAATGATTTCATACAGACTTTCTGGCTCTATGTAAGCTTTCCTTTTGGCACAAGTTTACTTAAAAATAAAAAATGTAAAACAGACAGTAGCTGCATTTCATAAACCATTCTATTATTTCAAGTTGATTTTTAATACTATATCAAAATTGACAGAAAGAAAAAGTTTGGCAAGTGCGTTGGATCAATTATCTGTGATGCTTTTAATTTATAAGTGAGATTGTGATTTGCTACTAAGCACGAAATCATATTAGCAATTGGCAACTAAAACCCACCTTTTCCTATAAACTGGATATATATTCACAGGAGTGAATAAAAAGCATACAATCAGTCAGTAAGAAAACTTGTGGGAGTTTTCTTTTTCTTTCTGTAACATTACACAAGTACAGGTAAAATTTAGACAACTGGGAGCAGTTTGTTTAGGTAGATATCTGTTCAAAGGGCTTTTAAACATAGGGTTTATCTCACATACCGTGAGTCTATCTGGTTTTGCTTTCACAAGGATTCTTATGGCATTCTCATGTTGTAAAGATGAAATTAGGTTCCTTTCCTGAAATATGGGAAAGATTCCACAAAATGTCTGTTGCTCAAAATCAATACAGGAAGTATATCAATTTACTGAGTAATAGACCTCTTCAGAAAGTGCCAAAAAAGCTATGAATCATTTGAGGGATATGACCTTGCTGTCCTCTTACTGTCTCAGAGGAGGACGAAAGGAGAGAGAGTTAATTTCATGTGTGTCTCTCATGCAGATATTTATCATCAGCACTGATATTATCTTACATTTTCCTTAAACACCTCCAAGATGAGTTTCTAGTGCTGGCCAAACATCCCAGATTGGTTTCCACAAAAGAGAAAACTTTTAAAAGTTTGAGAAAGAACATGCATGACAGCTGTGAGGGAGCATGTTAGTTATTTCACAGGGTAAAGACATGACAGGACAGAGCAAAATATAGGGCACACTGGAGCACAAAGTAGAACAAATTTTTTTAAAAAAATGTCTTTTCGATGTCTCTTCAGAAATTTTTTTGGGTAGGAAAATCAATAAGATAGGTCCAGCACAGCTCTTTGTGTGGCTGGATTTATGGTTTAGTGAGGCTGTTAGTACAGTGAAGTCCTGGTAATTCCAGGTGTTTTCAGGATATGCTCACAAACTAAATAGAAATGTGGTTATAGGCCACATGGGTAGTCCAGAATCTCAGGTTTATTATAATTAAACTTTGCCAAGATTTTTCACAGAGTATCCTGAAAGCTAGATAAAGGCAGAAATCTGAATGCTAGTTTCATACCAGTAGTGTGGGTCCACATTTACAGGAATTTCTGCTATGAACAGGCCTTTGCCAGTGAATTTTTATGCCTGTTTAGTAGAAGTCCTGTTTATTGGAGGAATCCTGAGAATCTCTTTCCCTGTGCAGAACTAGCAGTCCTGCCACTTCGTGTCCCAGAGACCCTGTAAAAGGAAAGGCTAAAGACTCAGATTTTTACTGGGAGACTTTGGAACTAGAGTACATAGACTTAACATTGCTCTCCAGAACACTGAGCCATGAAGGTTAGGAGCAGATTATTTAACTGACTATTTGGTAATTTCAATACATGCAGAGCTGAAACCAAGCTAAGCTTGAGAGCTAAAAGCCTAATCAGCTCCTACCAGTTTGCAAATTTTCTGTTTAATTTACGTGTTATAGAGTTTTCCCACTGCTGACACTGGAAGAAGTTTGCATAAGCTGACACCCTTAAGATGTTGATACTGTATTTGACTCTAGGATTTATGAGTGAATTTTCAGACCCTTTAATGAATGTTTTGCACTTTAGTGTATGTGTGATCTGCCAAGGCAAGATCTACAGAATTAAAGAGTAGAACACTTCTGAGAAGATTTTAAATTGTATTCAGAAATCAAATTAGGAGATCTTTAGATGACCACTCTTGTGGTGGAATAAAATTGTATCCCTTTTGTGAAGACACTACTGTAATTCTTCTGTTAGTTTTGACTTAATGATTGTAGTGAAATGCTCAAGAGTGAATTACTGGTTACCAAGCTTTAGTTATTTTATCTGAATGTTAGCCGTGTTTTAACAGAATGGAAGGGCTCTTGCTGTAAGAGCTAATGCCACTACTAGTTCACAACATGAAATTATTTCTGTTTATTTTCCTTTCAATTGATTTGAATGATGTAATCTGTGCTATTGCCTTTTGGTCTGTGTTTACTAACCTCAGTGCATTTCCTCCTACTGTTTTAAATCATCGTGATTTTAATAGTACATGCAATTCAAAACCATGTCTGGATGGTTTTACCTGTTGTAGCTGCAAATCATACCTGCTTAGGTCACAGAAGACAGTCTGTTTAATCTGTTTCAGGTGGTTAATCTCAAAACACCACCTCTAGGATCCTCTTTAGGTTTTCAATCTCCACTCCTTCCACTTTTTGTTGATAAGTCTATTGACTCCCATGGTGGACAAAACTTCCTCCCTGCACAGCTTATCCTCTCCTGAGTTGTCCTGTGTCTGACCTTTGTCTTGGATAAGCCAGCCTTGCTGCCAGCCTCAGTGGCCATCATCTGTTGTCTTTTACATGCTTTTAAGCATTCAAAGGAAAACTCCAGCTAGGCATCCATCTCTTCTGTTTAAATCCCTGCTGCTCTGCTGCAGTGGTCTTTACTAAGCAAGACATCAGTCAAAAATTGACTGTTCTTCTAAACTCATCAGCTAAACAAGCTTTCAATTCATATTTGTGGTCCATCTCTGTTTATTCTGGCTAAGGAGCTGCCTTACCTTATTTCACTAGCTGAAGTAGCCCATTGTACCCCTTACTTATTGATATTTATTTGGACAGCAGAAGGGAAGCTGACTGGGTGGTGCTTGCATAGCCTGACCCACTGGAAGGTACTAGTGAGTGGCTGGGGCACAAGGAAGGCCTACAAGTCTCTCCAGGGGAGAAGTCTGAGACTATGTGCAGAGCCTTAGTCTTGTTTGAAAGATTTACATGCTTCTCTAATAGAGAAATAGTACAAATAATAACACCTTCATCTTAGCTCTTGTGCTCTTCTCAGCTTTGTGTTTATAATATATGAACACAGGCAGGCATTGATGAGTACTTTTTTGCATGTTTTTTGCTGTGAAAATTAATCTGCAAAGGTTAAAAATTGATACTACATATTTCTGAAGTATCTAGTCAAGTAACAGAAATGCTTAATTATTTATGCAGGGAGTAACTGGCAAAATGAAGGACAAAGACTTTGACTGAGGTAGTTGTGCATATGAGGTACAAAGCTGCTTGGGTCATTCCATGAAGACAAAGACGTGCACAGCTCAACTCACTGACACACAAGCCCAGGTGGATTTATTCTCCCAGTATGTATGGCCCTTATTAATGCTGTTAAAAATTATTGCTCCAAACAAGATGAAAATACGCCCTTAAGCAAACAGTTTAACATTTATTTCCAATCTTATTTTTGTTTTTTTGGAAACATAGAAGAGAAATATCCCTCCTTTCCCAGGTGGAGTAAAGGGGAACAATATAAACTCTGTATTTTAGTGTGAAAAATGTAAATACAGATGAAATGTACTTCAGAACTCATTTTGCCAAAGCTTTTCTTGGATGATTTCCATCAACGTAGTTATTGTAATTATTTTCCAAATGTTACCCATGTGATTCTCATTTGCTGCATGTTTAATTCCCTACCTTAAACGAGGGCACTCAGGTATGACTAAAGATGGCAGGCATCTAAAGATTTGTAGGTTCAGCCTGCATAATGGCCCCACAGTGGTCAAAGAGTGCTCATGTGCTCTTACATGAACTACAACAAGAACTGGTTGAAATTCTAGGTTTGGAGTCAGTCTTGTGCCTTTTGAATCTAAAAAAAGTAGATGTTATCCGTGGCATGATACTTCAGGTATAAAATTAATATTTAAAATTATTTCTTTTTAGTTTATTTCTGCTATTTGACATGTAAAAGCCTAAGGGTTCCCATCAAAAGTAGCTAAACTAAATAATTGAAGGTCAAAGCAGCTGCAGTAAAATTAGGGCTATTATTGAACTACATTATTCTCATAATTTACTTCTCTTATTCCTTCTACTCTAGACACCAGCCACAGATAAACATTGTGTCTCAAATACAGGTTAAGAGTCAAAACTTGTCAGCTTAGACACTAGTTAATCAGTCATAAAGGTATAGCCAACAATAAAAATTTTGGAATTAAGGCTCCTTTCTCTTACGTTTGTTCTATGGCTACATCACTTCAATGGATTTAATACTCCCAGCAATAAAATGCAGACTCTGTCCATTAAAATTTTTCATCCTACCTGAATGTGGCCTTTCTCCTCCTCTTTCACGTCGTCTCTTAATTTAGAAATGTCTGGTTGGATCACAATGGTGTTGCCAGATTATCTGGGAGTTGGGGAAGCTGCAATGCTAACACCAAGGTGACTTTCTTCCAATCCTGAAAGAACATTAAAAAAACCTAGAAAAAGTCCAGCCCCAGGAAAAATGTTAAATGCAAACCAACTCTGTCAATTCTAGGCTAAATCTCAAGATAGAGGACTATTTCCTTCTGCAGTATTTGAACATGCTGGCATACTGGTGGAGAAAATGTAATTCCCTGAAAAATGTTCTGCACAGTACTTTTTTGTTTAATGAACCTTGAATTTGTGTGAGAATATCTTTTTAGTTTTCTGTAATACAGCACAGTGCTCCATTTACTGAAGCAGAGGGTAGAAAACAGAAAAGCCAGTGGATCCCGACTGTCAAAAAGCGACTGCTTCCATAACTATCCCTACATCCCTTCCAGTGCAGGAGACAGAGGGCAGCCTTGCATTTCTGTTTTTTCTATCCTCCTTGGCTTTGCTTTATGTTTTGATTCCAAATGTTATGAGACACAAGGTGAGTTATTCAAAACTATTTATTAGCTTGTTAAACTGAAATGCCTTTGCTCCTTGGCCAAGTTTTATAGAAACCCACAAAACACTGAACTACCTCACAGGCAGTGCCCCACCTTTGCAGATGACATCAGTGCAAAGGGACTTGATTTTTCAATATATCTTAAAAAATATATTTCTAACAAGTACACATTCTTACATGTATTTTCTTTCACTTGAATCAGCCAGCTTATATGAAGACATGATTTATGTCTCCCAAAGGATCTTAAGAATTTAGAATCTATAAGCCTGATCCTAATGTCTTTACTCAGGCAAAATGCCTGGAATAAACCAGAGGATATATAAGGCTTCATACAGCATTTGGCCATGAGTTGAAAAACACCATTAAAAAAAGCATTTGTAGGTATCAAAGGTGATCTTTGCCTCGTATCTAAAAGTGAAGGAGTATTAAGATACACTAAAGTTTATTCCACACATACAACTTTCAGCAGTTTGCTTGATGGCCTCTATGACTTTTTTGGCAATGTCCATCTAGTCCATCCCAGCAAGCACTGGTACACATACCTGGGTGTATTTTTGTGAGCCTTTCAGCTTGGACCAGGTGAGTGAGCACTCCTGAGGAGACTCATCCTGTTCTCTATCACTCCATGTCACAGAGCATTCTCCTTGCACACAGGCAGCTTTTTGAGCTAAGCCAAGGCAGAAAATGTGCTTCAGGAGATGAATTAATGCAGTTGCACAGCTCATGGGCATTTGTTCTGTGTGGCCAGACTACAGCTCATCTGAACCAGCAGCCTGTCCTCCCAAACGCAGATAGTTTGGAAGTCAGGTCCTTGGCTCCGGCTGTTTCGCTTTCCAGATCTGCTCGTGTTGGGATGCACAACTCATTGGGGTAGATGCAGTCACATATCATGTTCCTCATGATCCTAGTACAAAGCAGACTGTAACTGCTGCCTCAGCAACTAACCCACGTCTGCTGCACATCTGTACAGTGAAGAAATCTGTGATAGGGGTTTTTGGGAGGGGGTTGTTGTTTTCTTTCTTTTTTTAAATTTCTATCAGGGAGTCTTAAATCTGGAGTTGTTTTCTGTTATTGAATGTAATTTCAATGAAGAGATCTGTTGCATCTATCTGCCCTGCTCAGTTTGAGCCCAGCTCAAACTATCACAATCTCAGTGTTTTATAGACGAATAATTTGTTATTTGAAAATCTCCTACTTGGAAAACTGTTCCATTCTTACTGTGGCAAGATTTATTTCACTAAAACCAACACAGTTTAGCCTTGTCAGGCAGTAAGTTTCAGTGACATATGTCAAAGATCTCACAGTGGCTTGAGCTGATTGAAATCCAGGCTGCCCTGCTAAGTTGGTCCCTCTGCCTTAGGCCACACTGAGTTGCCCAAATGCCTGAACTAGAGTAGTTCAGGAAGCTCCCCCACCAAAGGTTTGTGGTGGAGTTGTTTTCAGCCAGTCAGCCACCTAGGGTGGGTTGCTCTGGCATTTCTCAGCCACCCAGCTATGGCAAGGATGAGCAGGACAGGGGAAGGACTGAGGCTGATGCCTCGACCATGATAATTCAGACTTAAATAGTTTTATACTGAAGTGGAATTGTAGGCTTATGCAAATGGAATTACATTGATTTGTTGTTATTGAACATGGCTTGTAAAATTTAAGTAAAAAATCTGATCTGGTAACTGTTTCAGAAAGCATTCATTCCATATTCAGTGTGAACCACTACGGAACTGGTATTGTCCAAATTAATGGAAAGAATTGTTATACAGGTCCTAAAAAACACCATCCATTTAATGCAATCTGTTCCCTAATTCATCTCTGAGTTGCCCCTTTTTCCTCTGAATATAAAGTTCACATGACACCATTAGAAGTGAGCACTCCAAAAGGCAGAGAGAGGCCACTTCATGGACTGTTTTGGAAGTTCCCTAAAGTGAAAAATGATATTCATGAGGATGAAGATTCCACAATGCCTTAAGGTACAGTACATTCTCTAAAAATGATGCCTAAGCATATTTTTTACTATCTGTAATACTTCCAGCATAGTAAGATTGCAGACATGCTCGTAAGGATTTGCTGGGAGCTATAACAGTCAAATCTTTCCATAAATTATCAGCACAAGAAAGCAGCCTTTCACTAGAAATTGATTTAACACTAACAAAATTGTGCTTATCTTAATGAGTTAATTTGGTGTTCAACTGCATATCATATACATTTCCTTGGGGCTCTAAATATAATCTAAAAATACTTGTAATGGATATTTAAAGTTAATTGTCTCTCTCTCATGTATGGAAATAATAAGTCTATGTCTGAATTAATGCAATAGATATATAAATAGGTGAAATGGAAATTTCAATGGAAATTCAAAATGGACTTTTCAATATAGAAGCATTGATTGATGGCTTGTTTCATTAATGTACTTCAAATAAAAGGCTATAAAATTAGAAGGTCATGAAGAAATGCTGACATCACTTATTATGATTATTTGCTGTCCTGGACACTTTTATTAATGTCTTAATGTTCAGTAGCTTAAAGCAACCTATCATTTTGCAAAATAAAAGACAATTGATCAGGTTATTTTTAATGGCTGTGTATTCCTTAGCTGCATAATGGTGGCAGCTTTTTTTTTTACAGCAGAAAAGGATCTTCCTTTAAAACTATTCAATATTTTTGATGAATTAAGATTTTAAAAGTAATTGAATACTTACTTAAGAATTAATCTAAAATTCTTAAAATTAATTAAAAGGTCAGCTTGGAGAAGGTGAAACAGGCCTGTTTTGCTTTGTTTTGTTTTGGTTTTGTAATTGGGAATGACTTCTGGGTGTGAAGTTTGCTCAGGTGATTATGGCAATACCTGAGTAATCAAAGGCAGCAATAGGCCCTTCAGTCATGAAGAAGGAAAAGTTCCATTTTTTGAAGGTGTAGCATTCAGGTGAATATCAAAATCCTCAGTGTAAATGTGGGATACATTTAGCAAAAGTATATCTCAGATATTTCAAAAAAATTCTGGTTAGAGATTACATTTACAATCTGACATACATTTACAGTCTGGTGACAGATTACATTTAATTCTTATTCTCATCACAACTCTTCCCATTTCCTCTAAAAAGATTAACGTTACTGTAACTACATCTGTCAAACAGAGACATTGCTGTTGTGAGCAAATGCACACTGGTGACAATAAAGTCTCAATATTGCAGAGAATTCACAAAGAATCGTAATAGTTGAGAGGAGCTTTTTTCCCCTAAAAATAGAGATGCTCTACAAGTGAACATGGGCAGCATACACAGGGAATGCAGATGATAGCCACTGCTGAAGGACAGTGCTGGTGTCTTTTTAATCCACTGTTCTGCAGAAAAAGTAAAATCATCTGACTTAACACGATAATCTGTTTTTAGCCAAATGTTTTACTAAGCGCAGCCAAATCTCGTTAATCCGTGCTACATTTCTAGGAACACGCAAGCTACCTTGTACTTTGCACTGCTGCTTTATTCTGTAACATTGTATATCATGAATACAAAACTGTAAAGCAAATTAAACAGTATCCTGCTCAAAGCAAAATATAGCTAAACCCAAAATAACTCTCAAATTGAAACATGGGGGAACATAGACCAAAAAATTTTCACCCTATGCTGTCAAAATAAAAATGGAGTAGGGTTCCCCCATATATAACACCTCACCACATATTTCTGTTCCCCCTTCCACTCATTTGAACACTATGTTTTAGTATATTGAAATACTGGTTGGGCGTTTATTTTAAAAATTAAGAAATGTTTAGGAAATGACACAGTTTAGCCAGTGGCAAATAAGTGAAATTAAAAGTTGGCCTTCTGCCACTGAAAACAGAGACATGCTCCTAATGTGTTTACTCAAAGCTCATAACATTTCTGGCAAATGAAGCATGAAACATATTGTCAGATAAGTAAAGACTGTTACATCCAGAAAACTACTCTACAGGAATGCTAAGATTCCAAGTCAAGCACTGAGAAGTTAATAATTCCTGGGGTTAAACTGCCTGAGTAATATTAATTCAACCTACTTGTACATGTTATGATGTTCTTTAATTACATGATAATTGCAATACCTATTAAGTGCACAGAACATAGTGAGGGCAAGATCCAACTGCTAGACCATCTCTGCCTAGAATCTTTCCATCCAGTCATTTGCTGTTCTTCCATTTGGCCAGATGCTTGAGCCTTGCAGGGTTGCCTCGATGACATCCTTCTGGGAGGAGGTGGTGGGAGGCACACGTCTCTCCTTGCAGCTGGGCTCAGAGCCAGAAGTCATGGTGCCAACATAACCTGAAAAAAGAAATCCCAAGGGCAGGAGCTAGTCCTACATCTACAGAGCTTTGCTCACCTGATTTATTGCATGAGTCTGCTTGTGGGAACACTTGATATGTTTTTACAGAAGCTGAAAGGTGTCAGTGAATAAAACAGAGGCTTTCAAGAAGAGAAAGGACAATATTAGTACTACAAGAAACTGAAAAACACTCAAATATTGAACCAGCCCTTATCTCTATTTCTGTCACAGAATTCTTCATGCAGAGATGATCAAATACTTCTAATTAACTTTCTCACAGCTGCCTACTACCAATCCCAGCACTAGCTGTAAGAAATGGAAAGAGAACTTCTTCAAGAAAATCATCCTTATTTGTTAAGCATTATGAGAGTATTAACAATAGGACTGAATTCAAAGATTGGGAATAAATACTTGTACTGTATTTAATACATTAATATGATAAAAAGTATAGAACAGCGAGCCTGTTTGATAATCCCACAAAGGAGGCTGTGCAAGAAATGGGCAACAGTGTCATTCAAGACTGCCATAATGATCATGTACAAAGAGTTGATTTGTAGCAACCTTAATTCTGACTATTTTCACTTTTGTGAGGGATTCTTTGTTTTCCTGTGTTCCATTATGCATGGTGTTCTTTAACATGGGAAGCTGAGGGAAGGAGCAGGGGAAAGAATGCCTCTCCACAACTGCAGGGCCAACAAGTAGACTGGAAACTTCAGAACTCAGAAAAGACCTCAGTCATCCGGGCTGTCCATGCTTGCAGTGGTTGGCTATTACCTAGCGTTAAGCCACACATTTTAGCAGTGGTTTTCACAGCAGTGTTTCATTGCGCTACAGAGGGACCCAAGACTGCTGCTTTTCTTCCCAGATTTCTAAAGGGAGCAATTTCACCACTTGTCTATAGATACACTTATTTCTTCTTCTCAGCCCTCTCCTGCTCCCTTCTGCTTTCACCCAGACCCCCAGTTTCTGACGTCTCTCAACACATGCTTTTTGTTTCCTTGTCTCTTTCCCCTTGGATCAGATTGTTTCCTTTACTGCCAGGACACCGATGGGAATGGCATGCCTGATGGATAGAAACAAGTTTTCTGTCTTAGCTCTGGACTAATGGCATGACAAAGCTACTCCATCCCTTGCAGCATTTCTCCCAGGGAAACATATGCCGATTTCCAGTATTCTCAGCCACAAGCATTTAAAATATCAGGATGCAGACCACAACAGATCATGAAACTGCCTTCACAGTCATAAGACTGTATTAAAAAAACCCCAAAATCCAAACTTCTGTTGTTCTTTTTATTAGACTTTTTGGGTTTTATTTATTCTCAATTTTTTTAAGATTTCAGCGTGTAGTTACACTGTGTTTTCAGGCTTTTCATTATAATAGTGAGTTTTGGAAGCTGTCACTTAAAAATATTGACAACTAAAATTTTCTTAAGCTCAGCAGGACTTCAGAAGTTGTCATTTTAAGAACATAAAGTGGTGCAGGATGTGGGCTAGAACGAGGAGCATTGTTAGCTCTGCCCCTTGTCCAGCACACAGGAGCTATGTGGGGACAAGGCATGCTCAAGGACAAGAGGATCCTTGGAAAATTTAGCTGCCAGGCTTCAGCTGACTGTCCAGAGCAGGTAGCAATGTGCTTTCCCGAGCTGTCTCCATCAATATTTTAATCGACATAGATTTTTCTAGCAAGAAACCTCCTGAGCAGATTCATGCCTCTGCTCCAAGCAGCCAGGATGACAGACTTCTTTCATGAGGCAGCTGGAAGGATTTTTACATGGACAACACCATTTTAACCTTAATACTATTCCTGGAAATGGGTGAAGCATTTAAGATGACATTCTCTAGAAGAACTCAACCTGAAGTGAGCAAACAACATGACATACTTCAGGGTGAACAACTGAAATATGGCAAACTTCTGAGCAACTCAAGATAAAAGTTACTGGGGGAAAAAATTGGGCAATAAGGCATTGGTACCATTCGCGTTTAACATGAGGTGAACTTGGGGATTCTAATTAATTTGTTCCATATTCTTTTTAAAGTTTGTTTCAACACTTAGCTGTGTATTGATACTATGAGACTGTTTATATACTACAGTTATATTACTGGATTTAAATACCTAATTTTAATTATATATCTGAAAGAATCTGTTTTTTCATATTAATGGATGTTCCTTTTATTTTAAACCCCATCTTTAAATGTAATTTCAGGACATTATCCTACTCTAAAATTCTGGATGATATGAAGATACCTGTCTGATTAACAGTACTACTCAAAATCTCATTTTGACTTGTGTCACTTTGGAAAATCTCCTTTACTTAATGGGAGTTGACAGCTTCAAGAATGGAGAAAAAGGGCAAAGATATATTTGATAAGCTTGAAATTTACACTTCTTGACTGTTTTCTACTTATTTGTATACAGATCTGAATTCAGTTGGTAATTAAATTTCTTCATACATTATGGGTATCACAGGTTCATTTACAATCCAGCATTTGAAAGTTTTGGAATCTCTGAAATGACGATGGGCCAAACCCTACCCTATCCCACTGGACTAAATCCAAAATAGTTCCATGAAGAAAACAAACACTTGAAGAAAAAGACCTGGAATTCAGACTTACCCCAATGAACTCACTTCCAGATTCACATTAAGGTAAGGCTGACAGCTCAGTAAAGCATCTAGCTGTGAATGCAATTTAATGAATAAAACCATGGTTCAAATTAGGCAGTAGGAGGACTTAACAGATGACTGTTGTAGTACTTGTGTCACACTAGTATTATATTCCAAACTTGACTTTCTTTTTCTGCTTCACCTCGGAATCTGTCCCAGATATAGAATACTTAAACCTTTGTATCCTATAAACCTACAGTTGGAGCTCTCATAAACTGTGAAGAATTACATCAGTCTTCTACACACAACTCTTAAAGCTATTGAATGCCTACAGTATGCTGCAAACAAGTGATAAAAGTGTGCATGTGTGACACTATGTCTGCTTGGTAGCGGAAAAGGAGAGAGAGATGCTGAAATACCCAATTCTACTATTAAATAATGACTTGCTTATGAGACTCACTGACCTATTAAATACAAACATCTGGTTTAGGTGTTCAGGATCCAAATGAATTACCCACCAAAGACTAACCAGGCATATCAGACCTCGACTCACTCCCAGCAACCAAATCACCCAATATTTCACTTGTGGAAAAAGTTAATGTTTTGTTAAAGTGGGTCTAGTCACATAAAAGTTTTTTCCAGTACTGACAATGAGGCTTTATGATTTGTGTTACTGTATTCATCAGCTGTATTCTGTTGCTATTCTACTAAACTTACCAAAAGCTTCAGATATCTCATGACTTTCCTCAATCACTCTGAGATCGCATCCAACAGGAAATGATAATTATCATAATTATCATAAATGATAATTTATGATAAGGTCTTGTTGGAACTGGGAAAGAACAAAACTCAGAACTATGGGGAAGGGTTTGTTTATCACTTGAATTTAAGATACATTTTTGCATGAGTCAGTATTAAACCAGAACTTGTGCATGGTGTTGAAGGAGTTGTGATAAATGGTAGTGCCAAAGACTTTCCTGATACTAATCTGACACCTGATTATTTGTAATTGTTTTATTTTTATTACTCTAATGGGAATGTGTCAGACTTGGTTCACCACTTACATGGCTTATTGTGGCCATGCCACAGAAGGCTCAGTGTTGCTCTGTGACAGAACAGCTCAAATCTCCGTGCCTGCTGTTGGCTGAAGAGGAAGAACAATCAGTATGCCTCTCTTTGCTCTTACCTTGTCTGATATCTATTCTCAACACATTGTTTTGTTGCTGCTCTGTGGATCACCGAGAGACAATTAGCCTTGCCTTTGGGAAGGCAGAAATCAGACTGCTGGCTCTGTGTGGCAGAGAACAAAGAAGAAAGTGTGTGCCACTGCTGGGAGTTTGGCACTTGATGAAATGATGTTTTCTCAGAAGCCTGCGTTGAGCCTGCCTCCCTGGCAGGGGAAAAGCTGTGCCTGTGTGAAAACCAGGTGGCTGCAATTCCTGTCTAGCCATGCTTAGGTCTCAATTATCTGGCATCTGTGTCTCCTGCAGTCCTGGGTCCTTTAACCCAGGGGGAGAGACTGGATTGTTCAAGTTAGAGAACATGAACTGGCTGCAGTAGTCATAGCAAATCTCCTGCCTCCAGCAGGTGAGCTGAATGGCTTTTCCTAACAGGAGCAGCAGTTGGCTCCTGGCACTACCTGCAGAATAACATCTGCTAGGAGCCTGGCAGAGAGCAGTGGGAAGAGTTGACTCTGTGGATTATAAACCTTGGATGCCTTCTCACCCAAATTTTGTCACTTTCTCCTGCTAGTGAGCCAAGTGTTGCTTAAAGAGAAAGGAGTATGTTCTCTCTCAGAAAAATCATCAGTGGAAGGAAACTCTTTACCCTGATGTTAACACAGTTAAACTCTCCTTTGTCCTGGTGAAGGAATGCAGAGCTGTGTGTGAGGATGTGAGGATGGGGAATAGAGAACAGGTGGAAATATACTTTAGCAAATGTATGACATCTGCCTTCTTACATGTTCTCTAAGTGGGACGTGCTTTCCTAATGACCGTACATAATTTTCTTTCCTCTTCTACCTCCACCCATCTTCCTCCTGACCTTCATAGCTTATTCCACTCCTCAATTTTTATCTTCTGACAATGCTTTGTAAAGATGGTCTACATGCTCACTAGTCTGTAGGGGAGAAACTTAGAGAAAAGTAGATGCAAAAGAACAATGTTTAATAAAAAGTCATTGATTGTTGGTACTGCCATATTAAGTAGTTCCAGCTTCCCTTTATACGTTTTATTCACTATATTTTATCCACTTATTTTAGATTGTTGGCATGCTGAAGCAGGAACTGCATTTTACTACGGCTTTTTAAAACTGCACTGAAATTGCAAAGAAACAGTTTACATCAATCAGGAGACATGAAAATTATTTCACAGAGAGGGATGTCACTGTACTTTTTGGGACCTCAAGTAAATTTTCCATTACAAAAACAATCAAATCTAGGCTGTAATACAAAATTAGCAATTCATTATGCAGTTTTCAACTAAAGTTATGCATGCAAGTGGAGCCATAGTTACAAAAGCTTTAAACTCCTCACAGTCAATTGTCATCAATGGCAGTGCAAAAATGACTATTTACAGACAGGAAAACTTCTCAGATAAACACATTAATAGCTGTTTAACATTTCCTGTTGTTGCTGTTCCTGTTTTCCAGTTACTCTTCAAACAGGTTAATTCGAAAATGCTGATAGGTGGCTTAGCATTGTGCCACAAAATGCTATACAAGGTCCCCAAACATAAATATGTAAGGCTAAGCTAGTTTAGTAACCTAATTTAATAACTTATATTTAAATATACTTATGGACAATGCAATAAACCTAAACAATTCACATACTAGAGCTGTTTATCCTCCATGAATCTGTTTTCAATAGCTGATTTGTTTAACCAACATAAACAACTCCCTTATTAAATTATGTGTAATTTTGGAACTTGGGTTAAAACATTCCCACAATATTTGGTGCAGATGTTATAAAGTTGTAAAAATCTGCAGAATACCCTGTTTTAAAGCTGGTTATTTTAGGATTAGGAACAAGATGGGTAAACTGAATGAACGTAAAACACACTATAAATTATGAAAACATTAAGCAACTGCTTTCTACCTTATTTGCCTTTGTGGTGAGGGTAACGAGTACTGGTGCAACTGCAAATCTGCTTGCACACATCACCTGACACAGAATTTTGAAATATTATGGATTAAGGTCTAACACTGATGCATACAAAGTCATTCTACAAAATTGTTGTCCTATAGGCACCACCATTTGTTAGGTACCGTCAGAGTTTCTTCTTGTGTGATTGAGTTTCTTCAGTGTTTACATGTCCAGTCCCTGTATCTGCTTCTTCCCTTTATTGAGTGGAATTCAGGACCCAGGAGGACTAGAGGCTTCACCCTGCACTACCCTCCCAGCTCTCTTTCCTTCTCCCAGTTTTGCTGTGTGGCAAAGGGAAGGTTGTTCATAACTGCACCAAAATCTTCAGGAGGAATTCACTGTTCCCCTCAAGTATGGTCAACCAGCCTTACACCTGTAAGGGCAGAAACAACTCTTTCTTAATTTTGTCCTGAGTGATTCTTGCTTACCTGAGATACCACGTCTAACACTTTGGGCCACATTCACACTGAGTAAGACAGGTTGAAGGGCCATGCTCTTAATGCCACAAAGTGAGGTTCGAGGATTGTGATGTGATCATAAATTGAATAGAGCAGCCTCACATTTTGTATCATGTTCCTTTAGCTGGGCAAAGTAGAGGAGTCATGCAATTTGTCACTGATTCTGGGACACATCCTTGAACTGTGGTGTAGTTTCAATTATGTTTGGAATATGATCATTTGTAAAACTCCCTCTGAAAATATTGACTGAATGAACAGTGAAAAATTGATTATGAACTGTGCACATCAGAGAGCACAAGATCTGAGACCTGGGCATGCCTCTAGGATGCTATTTAGGGCATTTCTGTGCCCAACCCAAAATTTCTTTACAAGCTTCCAATGGGAGCTACAATGCCATAGACTATGTACCAAGGGAGAAACTTATGGAGCTTCAATTGAAGTGGTAACCTGGTCAGGGACATTGGTGAATGAAAAGAATGCGAGGTACTGTGATAACAAAAAAATAAATAAATAGTAAATAAATAGTGATTTTGGTTTTCAATTTAAACGCTTCAGTATTTTGATAAATCATTAAGAAAACACAAAACCTACATCAGAATGTGTCCTTTTTCCCCCTGACCAGGTATGGGTGTATCACATATGGATTAAGTAAAAAGAAGAAAGCCTGTGAGCCACGTGAGCAATTTGCTTTACAAACTTTAAGTTACAAAAAGACTAAATTTGAACATCCACTTCTCCCTAATTTTGTCCCACACATGCCATACAGTAACAGATTAATTATGACTGTAAAAGTCCAGTGTCTGTGGGACAGTCTGTCAGTCTGTGTAAACTTATGGTAAGAGCACAAATGTACAAGGGTGCTGCCTCTGAGTTTGCGAGCTGGAGAACGAGTACAACACTCCTGCTACACGAGCCAGTGTTGGATGTCTCTTCAATGACTGAAATAGCTGAAGGTTCCAGAATGTTTCAGTCAAACACAAATTCTGGTAATTCTTGCCTTGGGCAGCCACTAGTTCTGTCTATATGTTACACCAGTATCTTCAAAGATCCCGCAGATGAATGAGTGGGAATAGCTGCTCATGGTAAAGCAACACCTATACTTTCTGTCGTCCCATCTGCCAGCCTTTGCCCAGTCTCCCCTAAATCCTCATCCCCTAGCACACATTCCTAAATTTTCCCTTCTGTCAGGCACACACTTAAAACAAGTTTCTTCCTCTTTCCTGCCTATACTATCAAGAGGATCTAGTATCCGTGAGGACTCCTGAGAAGTATTTAATAGATGTGGTCATATTTACTCCTGTCAGCTGTACTGAAAGTTATGAAATACCACCACCACGGTTCCCTCAATTCTTGTGCTTCAGAGAAACTTGCTGACAATTGCTTGCAGGGTGGCTATTTCCCATTGTGCTCCATGACAGTAAAGCCAAATGCCCCCAGGGAGAAGGATGACCTCGTAACTGGTGAGGAGATAGAGACAAGAGAATCCCATTAAGAACAAAGAGGTAGAAATACCACTTGCAAAATCACAGCCCACTGAGGTCAGCTGGGAAAGAATAAGGGGAGATGGCAGCCATGTTGAAAGGCGTCTTCAACAAAGCTTTGTTGAACTTCTCTACTGATCAACTTTTTCATGTAGCTTGTTTGTTGACGAAAATTAACACCAAAATATCAAAATCACAAAATTTTAGAGTTTTTTCAAAAACCAGCAATTCTACAGGGGTTAGAATACTTTTTTTTTAACAAATGTGGCACTCTGATGAGTCCCTGTCTGTGAATGAAATTATGCAGGGGTCCTCAAACGACTTCAAAAGTGTTTCTTGCAAATAATATGCGCTATACATCAAAACCTAAAAAGTGTCTTTTATTCCAAGTAATGCATCAATCTCAAATAAAGCAAAAAACCCAAACCAAACCAAAAGACTGCATCCTGAGACACTCAGAGACAATGAATAAATTAAATTGTGGAGTAATAAAAAAAGAAAGAAAAAGATGCAAAGGCATGGACATATTGTTTATGTTATAACTTTAAGGAACTGATCAGAAAATAAAAATCAACAATTTTATTTGTTGAAGGGTTTTTTTTCCTTTATAGTGGAAATGATGCTTTATTTATAGGCCTGCCATTAACTGCTGCTAGGACCTAGTGTTCCTTCTCAAAATTAATACCTATAAATAACTGACATGGAGGAGAATAAAACCCAGACTCTTGTACACATAGTATTTGTACATCTTCTTTACTTATTTTCTCTGTGTTTTGACCTATGTAATTTTCCTCTAGATGGATAGGCAAATTTAACTTTAGCAAATTAAAACTTGAGATGACATTTATTTCTGTTAAACAAATATGCAGCATTGAGAACATAACTAAATATGTTATGAATTATGACTGCAGTGCAATAAGTCACATACTTGCTTGACAGAAATAAATGTTGACTAGAATCAAATTGTAGAACTCAAAGTGCACTGCCTTAAAAATAACTAATTTTAAACTAGATAATTTCTTTGAGATGGATTGAACCAGGATAAAAGGAAGTGCATTTTTCATATAATTGTATTAGCTTTCACACACTCATTTGCAATTTTCACAGAGGGGAAAAAATCAGGAATACTGTTAAAAGCATCTGCTAAGCAGATACTTGTAAAGAACTATGAATCATTTTTGTGTACAGTACACAGCTTTATAGGAAGATTTTTCATGCATTAAATGTTGATCCTTGTAATCCTAGTTATCCTTCCTTGTCTCAGCTGTTTATTTCTAGTTACAAGGTCATTCAGCTCTTTCTGTATCTCATGTTGAATTTTACATTAGAACCATGAAACATTCATTTCCCTATATTTTAGCTGCACAATTTATTAAAAAAAAAATCCCTATAAAATATAGATGCAAATTATTTTGAGCTTTAAGAAAAATCTTAGCAATTTTGGGAAAAAAAAATCTTTATAATTTTTCTGCCTGAACTCTTGCTTCCCACGATATGGATTATAACTTGGCTTTCAGGACCATCCTTATTTAATCATGTTGTTTAAGTCCAATATTGAGACAAATTTGGAGCTTTTCCCACTTATTTCACTGAGACATAATCTGTTCCTTGTTGAAATAATTTTTTTCAACCTGAAAATCTGACTTTCTCCTGTGATAATTTCAAAGTAAATCTTTTATGTTAAGTTAGATGATCAAGCTGATAACAAATCTGTGGTCTTACCCAAGTAATGAGCAAATACAGCAGTAATATTTTTTGGTTGCTCCTGAAAAAAAAAATGTTTTGCCAATATTGCAGGAAGTATGGGTTTTTTCCTATTACTTTATCTCCAGAAATTTAAACTGCAATCCTGAAAGCTGCATGTGCTCTACATCTGCATGATGCAATTACCTTAACTGGGGCCATTCGCTTCTTTATCTAAACAGCTCCCTAAGTGTGTTTGCAAGATTGGAGTCTTAGAATATTTTGATTTTAAACAATATGATAACATCAATCTGTAATGGTGACTTGGTGCTGTCATTCATTTAGAGAAATGGAATCTAAATTGTTTCAGCCAGGACTAATCTTCCTCTTGAATGAAAACAATGGGTTTGGCTTTTTGTTGTTCACAGTGTTGTTTTAGAAGAGCGCTTGGTCACTTTTTGAGAGGGATTATATGTCATATCGCCTATGATAGCAGTGGAGTCAGTTTGATGACTTTGAAAACCCCCTTCAATCTTGTGCTTATATATGAACCTGGTCAGTATAATTGCTGCTGTTTTCATGGATATTTTTTGTTATGTCCAAAATCTTAGTTGGTGTACTGCCCTGCACAGCAGCACGTGTTACACTTAAAGTGTAAGCTGACGAGAATTCTACAAAAGTAACCTGCTAGAAGAGACATTCTGTGATTAACAAGTTTACTGGTATATTCTTGCAATGACAAATAGAGAGCACAACTGTATCTATTGCTTTTTTCTCTTTTTTTTTCTAGGTTATCCTCTTTAAAAAGTGTACCCTGTAGGTGTTCATGTTAGCTGGTATTTCCTTTCAGTGTCTCCAGTAAGTTATCCTTTCATTGTGGGTAAGTAAGAGTTTGCAAAACTTTGCACCCTTATTCTTAAATTAAATACTGACAAGGAATGGAAGTGTAAAGCATGCTAATAAGCAAGACCTCCCTGTGGGAACCTGTGATAGAAGACTGTTTCACATTGAGAGGCAGACAGCGCTGTTGACACAGGCTGTCAAAAAGGCTTCATGTCTTTGAAAGAAAATCTTAATCTTCTTTATTCATGTGTGAACAGGCCCAGGCCTTCATCCCGTAGCTCATACGCATTGACTGTTTAAACTGTGGGTTGCTAGGCTTTGGGTAGGGTTTGTTTGCTTGTGTCTACATTGTACGAATGGATGAGGACTGAAAATTAAAATCTGTCTGACACAGAGCACTGCTTTTCTGTCTCTGTTTGAAGAGACATGGCAACCCAGGGCGAAATGAAAAGGAATTTTATTGAGCGCAAAAACCGCTCAGTGTTTAAATGTTGGACGCAGGAACTGAATGGTCAATTTGGGAGGTTTGTAGGTTGTTTATAGACATTGGGATGGCTGTCAATCACAGTACAATGGTGAAATTTGTGTTGGAAAAAAAGTGCTTTTTAGTGGCTGAACTCCTGTTTCCTGTTAAAATGCTCACATCAACAAACAAAAAGAGGTTTTGTCTGAAGTTTACAAGCAAGAAAATTTCAGAAGAACAGAGATGCTGCTACTGTTGTGGCATCTTTTGATCATTGCGGCACTGACTATTTAACATTTAAAACCAAATTTTACAGAGAAAGATCCTATTGCTCTGTGGGTCAGATTCTGATCTACTTCTGTGGCTTATAAATCAGGAATAAAATTCAGGAATATGTCAATTAAATGAATGGCATTATGCTACTGAAAAGCATTATGACAGTGGATTCTGTGACTTCATGTATGTCTGTGCTGTTAAACTTAGATATGTTTTACATGTTCTTTATATGCTTATAAATCAATAATGAGGAGAAGCAGAAGATAAATAGCACCTATAAAAAAGTAATCCCTTCCAGCGCTTGTTAGTAACAAGTAGAGAAAAGGGCCTTATTCCAGAAGCAACTTTCCCCTTTCCATTTGTTGTTAAAGCTAACTGGAAGCATTTTGCTACTTCATTTTACAGAAGCTTGTATTATCTCAGCTACAAAATTTCACCCTGACACTTGGCCAAATGTCAAACTTGCCACTATAGGCTTTGGAATCATTTAAAAAAAAAGAAAAGAAGGAACTGAATGAAATAGAAATAAGCATGTTTTGACAGAACCAAATTTAAAATGTTAATGCTGTTGGCTTTTTCTGGTTTTATAACATGAAAAAGCATGTTTTACAGAACACTGGCTGAGAACTCAGCCCTCAAAATCAGATATAAAATGTGGTTTCTGGGCCCCTATGGGATTTGTAGGAGGAAAGAAAAAGAAGACAGTTTCTCCCATTGTAATTCTTTCACCTCTGAACATTGCAGCCCCCAACCCTAGATATTTTTGCTTCAGTGGTAGGAGAAGCAGGGAGGCTGAAAAGGACCAAGGCATGGCAGACCTGTCATCTAAGTGATCGTTCATATTAAATCCTTCCTCGCCTTATGAGCATTCAGCCCTTATGTTTTCCATAATCACTGGGAGCTTGCAGAGCATGGTGGGAGATGTCATGCAGTTTTCTGGTTCTAAGCAACAGGGCTCTTCCTTTGTGTTCACCTTCATATTTTCACTAGCTTCCTCAATGTACATTTATGTGATTACAGTACTTTTCATGTCTTTCTGAGCAGGGTTTTCATTAGCATGTGCAGTAGTAATCTATTTGTCATTTTGTACAGCTCATGTGTGTATATAGCCCATCCTGAAATAGCTACCACCTTCAAATGTCTTGATTACTTGTTTCATTCTTCTCCTTAAATATATAGCTTTAAAAATCTATAATATAGATAGTGACTGAAGTGTTCATCATGAGGATCTCTCCTCTGTAATTTTTAAATGAGACAGTACATCTGAGAACAGTCTCAAAACTAAATTTCCTATCACTTTGCAGATTTCTGAAATTTGTTGTCTTTTTATCTTTTCTAATCTTTGCCTAATTCCTTCAGTAGCTTGTTACAGTGCTCATGCGAGACACCAAATGTTAATCATATCAATGCTTTCCAAACATTCCAGTTTTTTGAGATCCATCTTTCCTTCTTTCAATTTAAATTTACCATAGTAAACCATGTACAGCCCTAATTAATTATTTAATAATTGGTTATTTACTGCAACTCCCTCTCTTTTCAGGTTTTGTTATCTTGACAACAAGACCTGAGATAAACCAATGTGAGTAACTGAATGGAAAAACAAAACTTGAGTTTACATTTGGAGGCAGAGTGAACTTTTGTTAGTCCATGTGTTATATACAGGAACTATATAGGCATTCAACCTGCTCAATGGAAAATCATAGAGGGATGTCTCACCTGGAAGTTCATTTTCTCTTCCCAAGTATCCCACAGCGCTTGTTGCAAAAGGGCTTTCCCTCTGCATTCCCTTCTGCCACGGCTGCATTTGGCTTCAGTAGGAATGCAGTGCATGAGCAAAATGCTGCGGGGTTTTCCAAGCACTGTGCTTCTGTCCTTGGCTGTACTGCAACACTCAGCAGCCTTAGGTGATTTGTATCACTTAGTTATATGTCATTTTTCCCTCTTCTGTTAAATGGGATCAGTGATAAGGGTTATGCATAAAAGCAGTGATGAAAACTGATTTTATGAAAAGCAAAGTTGCTGTTGCTTATTACTGCTCATAAGTCTCAACTGAGTAAAGCCTTTAAATTTCTTTATAGTTTCCTTCACCAATACATCAACACAGCTTGTGTTGCTTCCTCTGTGCATGACTAAGAGGTAAATATGTCTTCTCTTGCAGAAAAGTAGAACACTATTTTTGCTTTCACTCATCATCTTCCATGTTAACTCTTGTAAGGTCCTACTACTTATTATTCTCCTTGTTTTAATCTCTTAGAAGCATATGGCAGTATATGCTGTTCTTGCATGATCAATACATTATTCTTGTTTATTACCAGTCCGCCTCCCCTTAGCATGCTTGATAGATACAGCTGCCCCTGGAGACAGCTTCCTATAGCCTCTCCCAGGTTTATCTCCTTCTGTCCAAGGTCTACTCCCTTTGCCATCAGGAAGGTCAAATACAGAGCTTTTTTAATATGCTAACCCTTTTCCCATCCTATTGATTTCTTCCTCTCTGCTATGATCTGCTTTTGAAATCTTGATTTGCCAAGGTCTTCCCTTCTTAAAATGTCTCCTAAAGACTGACTTCTTCTATGAGTATTGTAAAAGGAAACCATTCTTCTTGCTCTTCTTTCCAGGTTTACTTTAGTCTTTCCTCTGCAATGTAGAGTCCTTGGGGGTAAGAGACTGGGTCAGATTCTCTGGATGTGGACAAGAACTTTATTTTTAAGGAATTTTATCCGGTATAGAGGAGCTGCTGCAAACTGGGCAGATAGCTAGGAACTGTATGCTGCATACAGTGGTCAAACAACAAACTACATCTTTCAGGCAGCAAGTGTTCCTCTCCCTCCCCCCTTCCTCCAGGCTTTATTCTGGAGGTCTAAGTTTATAACAAAAGAAACAAAAAGGTTTTTATATAAATGGAAAAGCAAATGGAGCCCAGCTCATGTTACAACTCAGCCTTCTGACAGCCTGGAATGGAGATCTGCCCTACTTAGAGGCCTCTCTTTGCTCTGAACTGCAAGGGAGCTTTTAATATTCCCTCACTTGCTCTGAGTGCTCTCTGATTAGACCTTCACCTCCAGCTCGGTCTTAACCCAAACTGTACATTTGGCAAAGGTTGCTGCAACAGTTTTGTCTGTACAGTAACTGCAACAGTGGAGCCATTATCCACTGCCTCAGCGCTATTGGGGTATAAATAAGAAGCAGGGCGTGTATGCACAGTGTTGTGATTGCTCAGAAAACTCCACTGTGTTGCAAATCCTTTAAAATAATACAGTGAAAAAATATTTCAGCTCTCCATTAGTCATAAAAGCCAACATTTTTAATATGCATGATTAAATTTAGTCAGGGAGATAAATGTGTGTTGTTTTTTCTTTTTTTTTTTTTCCTGAAAGAGATTAATGGAAACTGACCAACACTTTTGGTGTTTGTGTTTAAATATGCTTAAATTTAAGAGGGTGCTTTAAATTAATAAAGCAGGTGCCAGAATGCCTAAATTCAAGCTTCTTACTCAGGTGCCCAATTTTAGGCAAGGCAGTATTTGTAGGATTAAATATATTTTATTGGACTACTTAGAAAAAAACTCCAGACTCGGTAACACAAATCATTCTCTTGTTAGGCACTTAAAACTTTAGAGAAATCATTCACACTTTGAAAGATGTTCTGTGCTGAAAATAAACCACACTTGATCCTTTTTTCTTGCAGGCTTTCTGCAAGCTATGTAACAAAGGTGGAACACAATTTTGAAAACAAATGCCTGGATAAGCTGCAAGATGTAGTGATGCCTGAATTGAGAGCCACAGATAACTGCCAGACTTTGAGGTTGAATCATTGTAGTTTTATATTAAGCTGATTTGTAGATGACAATATTTTTGTCTATTTTTACCTATTTTTAAAATAATTTCTTCCTACAAAATGAGAACTTCTGCAAGTTTATGGTTGTAAAATAGTAAAGATTTTGGAGGGTGTGGGAGAAGAACTAGATTACAGTATGGCTCCAAAACAAAATGGAAAGTGTGGTCACTGGCAAGAACAATTTGAATCTGGTACATTTTATGGAATAAATCACTATCTGGCTTCTTGTATGATTATCTCAGTACACAAAAATTACTAAAGAGTAGGAGAAGCTTGGGCAGGTCTATTCAAAGTAATGACATGGCATACAGAGCATCACACAATCCTTCCATGCGAGGTTCATCCAATGTCATCATATCTTCTCTTAACTTTTTTTGCCCTTTTTATGATTTCTGCCATTGCAGGAGAGAGAAGCATGAGGAGATTTCAGGGATATAATTTTCTCTAGTTTTATGAAGGGATCAGATAAAACAAAACCCAGATGACCTTTAGAGCTGCAGGTGACCCAGTTTGACGAACGCTGGGCACATCACAGTATCATGATATGTCCTTTCCACTTAGAGCCCATACATTCTAAGTTCCCAAAATGCATAGCTGAAATCTTACACTAGTGAAGAAACAGAAGGATGTGTCACTGATATTTGGAGCCAACTTCCATGCGTTGTAAAAATGGCTAATTACTTTGCTTTCCTAGCTGCCTTTCGCTTGGTGGGATGCCGTTGGCCTTCATCTCTGTTTTTATATACCCGGCTATTTTGTTAGTGCTCTGCACTCTACACCCCTGCTTCTGTTTCTCAGGAGGTTAGACAGTGAGTTGTATATTCACTTCAGAGACAGCCCTCCCAACTTTGAGAATGAATGCAAAAGAGAAGTTGGATAAGCCCTTCCTTTCTCTTTTAATTTAAAATCTACAAAAAATTATGTGTGGGTTGATGTGTGTGCAGAAGAACCTTCCGTTTCTACCAACAGTACAAAGATTTATGGGGAGAAAGGCTTCTTTAGATGAATCTTGCTGTGTCATGAGAAATACTATATGTGGTTTTTCAGATCTACCTAAATTTTATGCCTCTACACTCCTCCTTAAAAGGATTGCCAGCTTTGTCAAACAGTGAGGTTTGGGTACAGTTAGCTTTTCCTTCTCCTGGAAAGAATACATTTTTTGCCCTCACAAAGGTTTGCCCTTTGTGAGCCTGCTCTTTAGGGCTCTGAATCTCATCCTAGAACACACTCTGTAGACAGCAAAGTAGAAAATGCGTGTTCATTGCCTGAGCACTGCAGTGCTTTAGCTAAAACTAAGGCTGCATTCTATATTGTAATAGGTCTCGCAAAAGGAAGCCAAGAGCCTCACAGGGGGCCAGCAGGTTTTTGGATCTCAGTCTGAGTTTGCTTCTGAGCTTTTTCTTAATATCACAATGGGCTCTTGCTGTGTGCTTCTAATGCCTCAGCAATGAAGTCAGGGTATATTATGCCATCTGTCCAGGAGTCAACACTACAGGTCAAGCCAATTTAAACTGGTACTTTTCATCTCCCTATGCTTGTATGCATTACATTTAACAGTTTAAGTGAGTGATTGTATCTCCTGACCCTGCAACAAAGACAAAGCACATGTTTGTATTTTTTCATTATCTCTAGTTGTCAGGAATAAGGACATTTGATCCTTTAATGAAAAATATGGTTTAATCAGGGACTGATACACAACTTTTGCTTTAGGAGTGGTTTTGTTCCTTTAAATTATTTTTCATGCCCATTTCTACTTTTTTATCTTGGAAAGGTAAGTAAGAAGGAAAACTTATATATGGTGGAACTTTGTAACTTGTAAATTTAATCCTGGATTGAAGAGTTTAAATGTAAAAATCATTCATCCTCACATTTAGAGTTAAAAATTTATCAGGGGAACTGTTTGCCCTGTGGCAAACAGAAGAGTTAAGTGATGATCCTGGAGCAAAATTCTCCCACAAATATTTTGAATGTTGTGAAAAGAGCAGCCTCTACACCATTATTTCTCAATTGAACTCTGCAATGAACTTAGAGAAGTTAGATGTATAGAGATGATGGGTGAATTGTTAGAATGGAAGTTTGACAAATAAAAAATGTGCACAACAGTATAAAAATACATCTTGTAAAATCCAGGGAAACCTTTCTCAAGATTAGTACTCAGTTTGCTTTATCTGTCATATTTTCCCTCCTTCTTTCTGCTATTTCTCTGACTTGCTATTTCTCCAGACCACCATGTTTCCAGCATTTTCCTTTTTCTGACCCTGGAGAAATAGAATCATTGCTGAGGAGGGAACAGAAAGAAAGACCACACACAAGTATTTATTTCTTAAACACATCTGAAGTTTGGAACAGGGATACTGTTCATGTGATTAGATTGTCAATATGCTATTTTCCCTCATTTCAAAAAATGTTATACAACTATGATAACACAAATCTATCTCCTGCAGCCATATTAGCCCAGGGCACCAAAGTTATGACTGCCAAATTCAAGTTAATTTCAGAACCAATTGAGGTGTATCTATGTAAATTAACTCTGTAGACAGATATATGGGTTGTTTGTTTTTGTTACAATAAAGAATCTTCTTAGAGTAAGGTTCTATATGATGGCTGTGGCCAGCTATTGGTCTAATATCTTTTTGTGATGTGAACCTTTTGTCATTAATCAAAGACATAACACCATTCAACATACACACACAAACACACAAAGCTTAAATATTAGGAAATGAGAATAAATCCTCGGAGCTTCAAACACTACACTGGGGCAGAAATAAGAGACACATGGCCCTCCTTGTCATCCAAGGGACCCCAGAACTGAGAGAAACTAAAGGAGAAAATGTGACTGAGCCAGTAGCCAGTGTGCAGACATGAAGGTACAGCCTACCCAAGGCACAGCTTATAGCTGAAAGTATTTGAACTGCCAAAATTAATGTTTTTACAGAAAGGTATTAATTTCACACCTACTTTCTATACTAGTGATGTTAAACTTGGTACAAGGAGCACAAGCATATTAAATCACTCATTAAGGAAAAGAAAACACAATATGCAATAGGTATTTTTTTATATAATACTGAGTGTAATTTCATATTCATGTCCTTATACAAGGAAATATCTGTGCTATAAGTAGGTACAAACAGAACAGATAACAAGATTTTGAACCAGGATTTAAAAACTGGAAAGAAATGTATTTCTTTCAGAAACATGTGCAATATTTTCAATATTAACCATTATATTTTATACTTTCTCATCTCTATTGCATCTAAAATATACTAAAATTTGCTAATACTGATATATGGTTTATTAATCAAAGTGAAACTGTAAAGTATTTCTTATCATTATTGTGAGTTAAATATTGCATTTTAGGTAAAGTTTACATGTCCAGAATCTAGATTCGTAATTGAGAAGTAGGAATAATGGCATATTATACCACTGGTGAAAGAGGAAAATTATGAGAAGCTATGATGGTGACTTCATTGGCTGTTATAAATCTGGCAGGGGAATGATGTCACATAGAGCTGTATCTTTAAAAAGACATTAAATTAATCCAGTAAGGGAGGACAAAAGTGGCTTAGAATTACACATTAATTTTAATCCAGAGCAAAACGTATTATAAATTCAAAATCAATTCCTAAAGAAGGGACTTGACAAATTTAATGAATAAGTACAGAAACTCCCATTATCAGTAGTAAAACTATTAAAAAAATTGAAGAATGAACATTTATTAGGTTGAATGTGTTGTACTTACACAGCATGATAAAAAAGTGAGGTACTTCTTATTCATGCTTGCAATTCTAATGTCTATAAATCACAGGAAAGACCATCACAAAAGAGAATTCAGAGAAGAGAGAAGGGACAGATAGTCATTAGCAGCAAAATAAGTGAGAAGTTTTTGTGGGAGAGGGAGTGCTGGAGAGTGATTTAGCCTCCTTTGCTTCCAGCAGACTAAATGATGTTATTCTACATTATAAAAATGGACTTAACAACTGGGCATTTCCCTTTAATTCAGGTTAATTCCTGCCTGTTGTTGTGTTCAGCCTTGCTGCCATGGCAGCACATTTCAACCCACGAAGCACCAGATCACTGATCACAAACACTGCCAGTGGTACGTATTGCAGCACCCCCCGTGCTTCCTGGAGCGCTGCTCCCCACAGGAGAAGGCATTCTCTGATTTTTGCCTCAATTGGCATGGCATAATGGGTCCTGCACAGGAAGGCACAACGTCCTACATAACTTTATGAGATCCATTCTGGCTTTGTTTTCCTATGGAAAGGCCTTCTTACTGGTTTGTAGTCCCAGCTGAACTTAGGTATGAGCTTACTCTTTGCAATTCCCAAGCGAATAGGTCTGTTAAGGGAGCTGCTCTCCAGGACCCCATGATTCATAGAGCTCGATTTCCAGATGACCTTTTTAGAGCACAAGAGCAGGAGCCATGCCCATGGCTCTTGCTCTGTTTGTCTGTGGAACTTCACCTGCCTGGTTTGTTTCAGACAGTCTTGGATTGATGAAATTTTACACTGTGTATATACATCAACCATTGATTTTTGAGTGGGTGAAGGCAAACTTGTTTATCTGTCATTTACACTATTTGTTTCCCCCCTGAAATGCTAATTTGAGACAGGGCAAACAGCATAATGGTATCTTACTTCTGTGAACTACTGGTTAGTAATACAGTACTATGTTCAGTTTTTGCAGCAGATAAAAATGCAGAACAAAAAATTCATGTGTTGTGGAGCCTGCAAATTCTTTTTGTTTGCACAAGCTTTTGGGAACGGAAGATTTTTTCTCCCTGCACATCTGACTTTACATGAATTTTGCTTTTTAGGAAGGAAGGACATACTGTGGTTTCATTTGCAGATGGCTAAAAGAATAATTGTCCCTGTAGGCTTTATAAACCAGGCTTTTGGCTTGTTTGGGAATACTTTCTTAGGAGAATGTAGGAGAATGATGCCAGTTTTGCCTTGTTTTTTTTTTTTTTTTCTTTTTCACTCTGCCGTGCTTGGTGTTCTGCTAATCTATCTTTGGAACAAGTCACATGCCAGTTGCTTGAGAAAGGAGATCTGTTGGTAACTGACATTACAAAGAGTCCACAGAAGATTAAAAGAATATTGTTCTTTCTTCTGTTCTTCTTTTATCTTACTCTCTTCTCTCAGAGCTCTTGTAAGCTTATTTTGTAGGCTGAGATATGCTGTGTAATAAATAAGGATATTATATAAGAAGTTTCTGACAAAAAATATATTGCATTTACTGAGATGATGAAATCTGAAAGAAAGTTACAAACATACAGTAATATTTGGCTAGGTATGGACATTAACAGACATTATTTGTTGAAATTATTTCTCAAAATCAGGAAATTATTGGAAATTAGCAGAAATCATTAGGATTTATGCTGCTGCAATATTAACATATTTCCTCTCTGTTAAAATTTTTTAACCCTTTATTATGTAGAAACTACAGAAAAGTAAAACTTTCTGTACATGATCAATAAACACATTAGCCAAAGGTAACTTTCAGTCTTAGCCCTTTTCTCTGAAAAAAATTAGGAATTTAATTTAGCTTTAATATGATATTAAAGGGGAGAAAGAAGAGTGAAAAAAACCAAAAATTATTATATAACTTTGGGACAAAATAGATTGAGCATTTTTTTCCCATACTGCCATGTAGTGGCACCTCGCTTCAATAATTACCTCTGTTATGTTTAAGAAATGTGTGGGGTTTTTTTCCTTCAGTCAGTCATGCCTGGTAAGCAGATGTTGCTTTAAGTAGTATAATCAAAAATTAATTGGGTGCAGGAGGCTCAGAAACTGTTCTACTTTCAGAAACTGGAAAACCCCTTTCTGATTTGGGAGCATGTATACTCAGTCCAAGTTCAGAGCTGGAGACAAGTTGTGTCCTGTGGTATTATTCTCTTCCTGACATACTCTGCTTCGTTCTGGTGTTGTAGGGCTTGTTCTGCACATCCCACTTTTGTCTGTGCTGTACAAGTGCTCAGGATGATGAGCTGAAGTTGTGGTTTACTGTGGCTTAGAGGGGTGGCAAAGTCCACTGCTGTCTTTGAGATATTTGTAAAAAGCAGGTTGCTGCTGTAGCACACTAACACACAGACATTTTACACAGAAACACCTTTTGAGAGGGTCCTTCCAAAAATGACTGCCTGCTCAGCTGGAAGTTTTCTTTATGTGCTCAGTCATTTTGAATTTTTTTTCTCTTGTTTGTTTTCTAACAAATGTACAGCTGACCTCACGTGTTTACAAGCAATCGATAAAAATACTTGCATAATAATTAAGGACGTAATTTCTGTTCTATAAACTGGTTTAATTTTAATAAGAGCTGTACTTGATCCATCTGCAAGTGAGGGCTTAGTTCCTTCAAACAGATGAACACACTACGGACTTTGTACAGCTAAGATGTCTGCAATTTTTTATAAGCTAGCAGAGAGGCTGTTTTATTTAACATAGTTCACATTGAAAATATGATTTGATTCTAAGTTTAAAGGAGAAGTGCAAATTCTAAACCACAGGCTTTGTTAAAGCATTCTAATTCCATTCCAAGTATTATGGAAGTCTGATGTTTGAATAAGGCCAAGTCATCTTTTAATTCCTAAACTGGCTCCCATAAAAGGCTGGAAAGTCTTTGATCTATGTAAAAGAGAAGATCACTAGGGAGAAGCCTCTGCTTCTGTTTGTCCAAATGTTGCAAGCAGAGTCTCTAGGCTATAGCTAACAACTCAAATTATATTTGTTTGTGTCTTAGACAGACTTTTTGATTTGCATATAAAAGGGATTTCAATGGCAATATCAGCTCTTTCATGGGATTTGCAGTGGAGGAAAAAGCGTAGTTAAAGTTTGATCTAATAGACTGGCCTGCAATGATGTCATGTAATTAGTGTGTAGTAGTATAAATGTTGCCTGATGTCATATTTCTATGTCTAAAGTTATCTGGTATATACATACCAAATCTGATAAACTCTATGTAAAACTGGGGAATAGAAACTTTTTCAAAATTGGACTAAAGCATGGAAATAAAACACACTCTATGGAATGGAATGAGGTAGAATAGAATAGAATAGAATAGAAAAGAAAAGTTTTCCTGAAAGAAAGAAGATATGGAAGGATCATTCTAGGAGGAATAAGGGAAATTCAGCTTCAATATATGTGTAAAGTTTGTAGAATGCAGTTTCTAGCAGGGCCTCCTGAATTTTTTCATCGGTTATTTCAGAGGAAAATAGAAAGTACAGAAATAGGCTGAAGAGCTGTTCTGACTATTTAAGAGGGAAAAATATGACGGAAGCACAGGAATTGTAAAGAAGGCTCCATGCTGCAGCTTATGTTGATGGCATCTAGTTTTATTTTGAGTGAAGTGGGAGGCACAGTACCATGCAGCAACACTGTCATCTGTCTTATGACTGAAGTTATACTTCTCATAAGCAGAAAGATTATTTATAATCACCTGTGAAAATTGCCTCCCAGTAATTTTTCTGCATAGCACACTCCTGTAATGACCTTTTTTTTTTCCCCAGAGAAAGTCAAAGACGGTTTAATGAATAAACCTTCCCAGTCTTTGTTTCTTCCCTTCCATGACAGTCGTACATGAGGGCTTAGATAGGAAGGAAGAATTGTTCTTGCAAGCCAGACTTTATTGTTCTCTTCTTGAGCATTTACCACAACAAAATGCAGATACGAGAGGTTGTCCTGCAGAAGAACCATTTTATATTAGGCTGGTGCTTATCTCTTCATGTCACTGGAGCCCTTGACCATATGCTAGAGATGATACTTGCTTTTTCCATTATCCCCATTTGGCCATCATTTTAATTCCCTTTTCATGATACAGGAAAAAAATCGTAATTCAGTTTATGTGAGCTAACTTTGTCTCTTGAAGCCTTACATCTTCCCTCTCAGTATGAAATACAGCAACTCTAGAGGTAAATGTACATTTTTAACAAAGAGTAAAGATGTTAACTAGATCAGAATTTTTTTCTAGTATTAGATATAGTGCTTCAGTATATTAGGTTTTATTGTTTCCGTGAGAATGATGTCATATCATGACCTCATATTAAGAGCTAATGCAAAGAACAGTTGCTCTTCTCCAATAGTCCTTTTAAACAATGCAAATGTGTTGCTTTCCTGTCTGCTCTACTCAGAAAGGCACATGTGCTCCAAATAGTATCTTTTTAGCCTGATGTAGTTGGAAAATAAAAGATGTCATCTCTTCCTGCAAATTTTGCCTTTGTTATCTCTGTAGTGAGTAATTGCTAGAATAAAGGGTCTGGACAATCTTAATGACATCCAAAGGGTTCAAAGGAGTCTGTAAAGTTTGTCATCACTGCTTAAGTTGTCAAATCATAGAAAATAGTCCTGGAAAAAACCTCAAGAGGTCATGAAGTCTCTAAACTAAGATCAGCTATACCTATCTTTTTTTTCCTGAAAGATGTTTGTCTAACCTTTTTCAGTGATGGAAATTCCATGACCTTCCCAGAAAAATCTATTCCAAAGCTCTTTCTTAATGTTTAACCTTTGATGGTGTCACTGCTTGTTCTTTCCACCATGAGCAAGTAGAACAGATGATTTTCTTCTTCTTGACAAGAGCTTTTCATGTAATTGAAGGATGCTATGATCTTTCCCCTCTTTCCCAGCAAACTATTTTTCTGTCTTTGTGTTTTCTAATCTTTAACCATTTTCCCTGCTCTTTTCTGGAGAGGTGATGAAGCAAGAAGATTTGATATCCTACTTCGAACCCTGTTACCTTCCTTTCAATCTTCCTGCTAGTTTAGCAAGGAGAATACAGATAAGACTCTTTAGATAATCATGTTCTCTCCCAGGCTACCTGAAGAATTTGCTCTGGTATTGTTAGCTATTTTTACTTTTGTGTAGTTAGCTCTTTGCTTTTGTCACTGTTTTTTTTTTTTTACTTTTTTTAAATGCAAAAAAAAAAATATTTGTCCGAATATAAAGAAATATAATCTGTGTTGAACATAAAATCATTGATGAGACTCCAAAAAAAATTATTCTTCAATTTTCACTTCTTGTATTGCTGAACATATTTCCATCTGCCTGTGCAGGACAGGCTAGACATGCTTGTTTGCCTTGAAAGCTTTGGTAACCTTGGTTTCCATATGATCTGCATCTGCAGTTAACTGTATTAGTTAACTTTGGTTAAAATATCATCACGAAGGGTCTGATTTAAACCATTTCCACAAACAAATGCATTATTTCTAAGGGACGTCATTAGGGACATCATATCCCTTTGGCTCCTGCACACAGTTTTCTTCTGAGACATTTTGCCTTCTTTAGAGCTTCAGAATCACTTTTGCATCGAAACTTTATGTTACTTAGCAGCAGGGTTTTCAGTTCATTTTGTGTCTGTACTTTGTCTATTGACTGAGCTCCACCCATCTCCACTATTAAGTGCAGGTCACAGCTTTTTTCTTTTTCCCTATGCAGCTGTCCTTCTGGCAGTCCTTGTGGTGAACTTCTTCCAGTTTTGTTTCAGTCCCCGAACTCTTCAGGTCTGAGCCAAAAACTCTGTCATGTAAGTACCATCAATAAATATCTGTTTCTTAAGCTCATGGGATCAGTCCTTCTTTTTTGTGCTCTGCCTGGAAATTCCAAAGTTAGGCCTGATGGGAGATCCCCTTGTAACATCTGTTCCGGGACTGTGCCCTTAAGTCATTATCAGTGGATGTGGCATTGCCTTGCTAATGCAACCTGTGGACAAGAGGGAAAAATGGAAGTTGAAATCAGACATTGAAATAAATTCTCCACTGCCATCACCCCAATAAAATTATGTAACACTTAATACTTGCTTGACTTTGGGAGCATTTTGTTGCTCTGAATTATGAGCAGCACAATTGTGGCACCTATTGGAACACATTAGGGCTGGGGTGTTGGACTTCCGTATAAAAATGTAGCTATGTGACCTAAAACAGCTTTGTGTGTAAAAGAACATAAAATTAAAATTTTAAAAGACTTAAGACAGATAACAGTTTAGGATTTGACATTGCTTTAGCCTGGAAAATCAGTTTCTGGTCTTGAAACAACATTTAATATAGCTTTCTGTCTTTATGGATGTCTATATGACCTTTGTGGGGACCCTTTCTGATTTTCCATGAACCTTGTCTAGAAGTAAAGGCAATAAGTGCTTTCTCCTCCCCTTTTCCAATGCTTTTTGAGATGCAAATATTCATGCATGGGTCACAACAGTTCTGAAGTCCAAGAAAGCAAAACCATGAGATCAGGGACTTTGAGAATTGTCAGTAAAGCCATAAATACGTCTTGCTTTTATATATGGAAAAAAAAAAATGGTTTCCTCTCATATTTGAATTTGAAGGAAAAAGAGAATTTTCAAAGGCATGAAAGAGTTCAGTCTTCTGAGCATGAATATCTAAGCAATATGTGATCCTAAAATGACAAGGAGTCAACATCTGGGTATGTTTTCTCACATTAGCAACTGCTGTCCTAAACTGCTGTTGTATGTGATATTAAACAGCTGCTCAGTTTCACCCCAGAGGTAAGACTATTCTGTATCCAACTTACATTTAAGTCTCCTACAGCTTTCAAGATAAAAAGATCTTAAATGTATAAAATAGAGGCACTGAATCTTCACTGTACTTGGTACCTAGAAACTTTTGCTTTAATTCAATAAAAATCTGCTGACATGTTTTAATGCCTATTCCTGGCACTACCATATTCCACTATCCAACCATTGTTTCTCATTATCTATATACTAAATTGTGCAAGTCAGGAATTGGAGTCTGTCCCCACTGTGCCCTAGTGAAATACCATACAAATAGCTGCTACAAATATTAACAGCTGGTCCATTTCAAGGTACTGTACTTTTGTCTACAGTTTGCAGTAAGAATGATCTCTATCCTGCCAACAGTATCAAACCATCCTGCAGGCTGAAAAGCCTGGTGGCTTTTGAAGCTGAATGTTTAAGTAGGGTTTCTTACCATACTGCTTTTTAAAGGTTGTATAGGATCAGGGAGAGAATTATTTGGGACTTGTTTGTATTTAATAAAATTATGCTCAGGAAGTTCATAATGGGTAAAAAAGAGGAATGTTTTGTAAACGACACAGACATTCTTCCTGTGGTGATTATAGACAGGATACTGAAATGTAACACACCAATGCCTGTAGTTTTTGTCTGCATTTCTGTATCTTAAATGAGATAAATCATGCTACTAGAAAGAAAAGGCATGACTAAAACACACCTCACTGAACAGGACTGTAATTCCCCAAAACCTCCATGATGTTGTGAAAACATGTTCATAAAAAAGCAGAAATATGATTTTGTAGGCACTTGCACACAGAAATAAGATACAATTGTGATTTCTTACAAAAAAATTGCTGAAGTGAGAATGATGGATGTCACTTCTTCCAAAAGTTTCATGGTAAAAGGTTCTTTTGAAGGTGGCCTTGTTTTCTAAGTCCACCTGGAAACAGTCAACCATTTTCCAGATTTCTGAGACCAAACTGAGCTCCAAGTGCACTTGCAAAATCAGTGGCTCTGGAGTTAGCTTTCTGTTTACTAATGTAGTTCAAACATTTGCTCAATTATATAATTTTTCCTTCAAAATGAGTTCATAACTTTTTTCCATAAGAGGATATGGTGAGATGTTGCTTTTCAGTTTGTCTGAATTACTGCAAAAGATCTGACTTGCAGTGTTAGAGCTACAAAGAATATTTAAAAAATGTTTTTAAGTATACATCTGTGGGTATCTCTCTCCTAAAAGCTATTGAAGAACATATCTGAAAATGGTATGGAGACATTTATGCTTTTTATTAACTATATTGTGTCTGAATCATTGCCATAAAAGAAAAATCAGAGGATGGATTCCAAATAAGATTAATGTGGTAGCTTGAACTATATTTTGAGCTGGTGGAACCTTCTGAGTATACTAAGGCTGAAAAAGTCCTGTCGAGGCACTTTTCCCTCTTTTGCCCTAGCCTTATTGAGAAAAAGCATGTGAATGCTCTCATAGAGAATCAGACATGGCAAATGTTCACTTATTTACTACTTTAAAATTATCTGCAAACATACATAATTTACCTGACATGCATGTTAGTGAATTCTGCTCTACTGGGCTGTTTACCTTCCCGCATTGCAGGTTCTTTTGCACTTGCAATTCGGTGCTGCAAGCCTTACTCCACAGTAAGTGTTACTTTTAGAGTCACAAGAAAGTCTTATAAAGTGTTCTCTTCCCCTTGAGGAATATTACTCTGTATTCACCTCACATAACACAGCCTTTTTACAGATTACAAACGTCATTCAAGTCGAGCTAGTCTGGTAGTGAGTCTCCTCTAAATAAACTTTCTTTTATTTGCCTGGTCTTAAAGTCTGTTCTCTGTCTCTTTATTTTCTTTGCTCTTTTGTGTGGGGTTGAGATTTATAAGGACTGCTGTCACAAGCAGTATACATACTTACATCAGTCCTTTTGGTCTCAAGAATGTGGAACAGAGAATTTACAGTGGCCATAAAAAGGACCCCCCAAAAATATGATTCACCTTTGCAAATGTTCTGAATTTGGTGTAGAAAACCAGTGAGATGAAAGTTTGTTCCTATTATTCTCCATGAAGAAACCAGCTCCTGGCTACCATTAAAATTAGTGAGGAGCTTACATCAACTCTCTTTTTAGAAGCTAGAGGAAAGTCTCACAATTTTCAGAGTCTTCATCTGTACCTTTGCAGAGAGCCAAGCTGGCTTGAGATCTGAGAAACTTTCATCTTCAGGAAAATTCAAGCACAGCTCCCAAAGTTTTGCTTAGGTCTGTGTCTAAGGGAACTGTATTTCTTCATGGAACATAGTGGAATATTCTAAACAAAATATGAAAACCTGTTATAAATAAACCTAATTAAGCATTTTCAGATGAATAAACAGTAGTTTCATAACCCTTGCTATGAAATCTCATAATCTTATAATTAAGTCCATGTTTAATATCAAAATGACAGTTTGATGGAGTTGCTTTGAGGATTAAATAGGGCAATGTAACACACACAGTTTTTCTGCTCCATACACTACAGATTTTACATGGGGATGACATCACACTAAGTAAAAAGACCTATTACCTGGATAACGTGTGCTAAATTGTGTCAAACCTGGTACCTTTCATATGAGTTTCTTTTTTGGAATTGAGCTCCCTAAGGTTCTCTTTGTTCACATTTCCCCAGATTGGTCATCTTGCTCTGGAGCAGCATCTGTACAGTCTATGAAAGGTAAGAAAGTGAAAATCAGACTTGGTTTTCTTAGGATGTACTCCAAGATTCTATGACTTGTGTGAGGCATGTTTCCCACTGTTACTAGCACGCTGGACGAGATCTTAATTGATCTCTTGTTCTTTATTTTCTGGGCAGAATGGAGTCTTTGAAGATGAATACTGGCTCATAAACTAAATGCTTTCAGCTGTTGCTGCTGAACATAACAATTCCTAAGAAGATTTTTGTCAGTTGCTAAGATATTTCCTTGTTTTTGTGGAGAAGAAAAGGTTGTAGTTTAACCCTTAAACAACTTCTGGATCACGTTACAAGTCACACAAAATGTGTACAGTAGAAATTTAACAGCTGGAGAAGAAAAGCATTCTTTAGTAAGGCAAAGGATTTAGAAATGGGAACAGTGTACCCGGATTAGATGCAGAATTAATATGATCTGCTAATCAGGAGCTCATATTCATTGAGTAAGTTGGTCCACTCTAAACTTAAAAAAACATGAATGGATAAACTTAAATAAACTTAACTATTATTACTGTGTGTACATGTAGTAGCTAGGTGAGAAAAGGTTGCAGGACAAGACCAACATGCAGCATGCTGACACAGCACAAGGTAGTATCAATCTTTAACAGAAATCCATTTCAAGCCTTTTTTTTTGCCTTTATTCCAGAAAGGAGTGACATGTTACATGGTGCAGCTGGCAGCTTGTCTTGGCCTGATAATGCATGATCAGAACCTCATGAAACAGTTTAGTTGGAACGCCCTCCCAGTACATAAAATATTCTAAATGAAAAGCAGAAACACAGTGGGGTGAGAGGAGTGTTTTTGGGAGTCAGGAGTGTCTGAGTCCAAATTCTCCCATAGCAGAACTTCCCCTCCCTGCCTTTTTCTCTCCCCAGCCAAGCAGGTCAAATTATTCTCTGTCTTGCTGGAATAAATGTCGACAATCTTTTGAACCTCTCCAGCAAAACAAAAGATTGCTTCAGGAGCTTTCAATTCTACACACATCACATTAACCTTGCTGTCAGGCAGCAAGAGGCTGGGAAAGAGCTGATGGGAATAACTAGTATGGGGGCCTTGTGACTGCTGCCTAGAGTTATTGCAGGGTCCACAACCAGGGGGAAGGGAAAGGAAAAACTGGTATCTCCGTTATACTCCGGGTTGGACCCAAAACTCACATGATTGTATAAACTGCTGTGGACAAAATAGTAGGATCCAGAGCTTCCATTTTATTGTGTGCTTGTGTGTTCTCTTTTGGGAAATCACCTGAGCTGCCACTGTAAGTCTTTGGTGAGATGGGAGAATGAATATCTGGTAGGAATAAAAGATAAATCCATATTCCATATAGCAGGAAAAAAAAGTCTTGTCTCCTCTAGGGAACTTGTTGAGGTGCTGGGAAGTACCTCACTCTCCCTGTTCCTCTGCTGAGAGCAAGACACCTCAGCTGTATCCCAACCAGCCATCAGGTTTTGTCCTCTCTTTCTGGTGTACATAACAAGTGACAACCCACTACACATATGAGCTGCAGCTCAGACAGTTCATGCTGTTGGCTGAGGGGTTCATACCTTGATAACACACTTTTTAAGAATTCACAGGAAAGATTGTTTTTTCTTTTGTAGATTTAGCAGCCTCCCTCCCACCCAAAAAAGGTAAATCACATACATAAAACTGCCTTTGGGCGCAAACTCATGCAGCTGTAAGCTAGAAAATACCAGAATTAAAGGTGTTGCTTGTTTGTTTTCCAAAATTAATTTCATTTTCCAGTGATTAGCTTTTACAGTATCTGTAACTTTTGCTATCATGTGCTTCTCTCCTGCAAGATCACAGTCTCATTCAGTGCAGTGTACTTACTCATTGAGAAAGCTTAATCTTTTTTTCCTTTTGTGTTTCCAGTAGCATTGCTATGTATTACCTTTCTATAAAACACACACTACACATTTCATGGAGTTTTCTGTAAGATTCATCACTGAGGGTTTTCTTTTTAAAGCACTTAAAAATTTTTTTTTACATTTTTGTGAGATGAAGAACTCATTTTATCAAGATTTTCTAGAAAATATGAATCCAAACTTTAAAATACTAAGGTGCATTCTTTTTAAAAAGTAGCACACTGATTTTGGGTTCCCAGTTTCAGACTTGAACATGAACTAATAAGCAGCTTTCAAGATGTGAGAAGCCAAAATAAACATAACACACTGTGTTGAACAGCACCTAGGGTCTTTGGGACAGGTTGAATCCAATTGTTCACAGGAACACCATTTACCACTCCTTGAGTTTCTTTCAACTTCTGCAGCAAGTAGAGGTCTTGCAATCAATACGTACCTATTTTCAAATCAGTCCTAGGCAATGGCCTACTCTGCTTGGTCAACTGTACAGAAGCCTTTAATTGAAAATATTATGTTACAGTCTTTAATGTCACGGTTTCTTGAATGTACATGCAGGATACCAGCTTACAGCTACGTGGTCAGTGTAATCATTGACTTCTCTTAATTACAGCAATCTTAAATTCTTTTGTATTGTGTTTTCTTTTATGAGTTGCTCTTATTTTTCAAGAGGTTAGTTAAATTATGTTTGACTTTGGAAGTCAAAAGAAATGTTCTAATTTCCCTATTTTATTTACGTATTTGTAAATACTTTCTTGTATAACATTATGAAACAAGCTCTTAGAACTGAGAACATCCCCACTATCTCTTGATTATATTTTATGCTTCAGTTCTCCTGCATAATGCTTTCATGAGAGTTGAGGTAGAAGGAGGAATTGTTTAGTAACCGTAACTTGTATAAAATGATATCTTAGTGTGCTTTTTTTGACAATTTGCTTGTTACAATTAACTTTAACACATGACATTACAATTACTTTGTGGATTGTCTGCCAGCATGTACTGTTCATATACTGAAGAATACACTGAAGATGTCAATTCTGTACTTACTTGTGAACCTTCCAGCAGTTCATAATTAGTGCTTTGCCTTAGATGTTACAAAATCAAATCCTTGTTATATCCCATGAGTTCCATATTAGGCTGGAATTCCAATGGAAATTCATGAGGGACTTTCTGTCTGCGGGGTTTTGTAATGTGGCTACGAATACCACCAAAAATTTTTTTCTTAAAAGCTGGATATCCACACATGCCCTATTGGTAAACCACTGGGTTGCTGAATTAAGGTTTTATTTACCACTGAAATAAATATACTACCCAGTATACACATAGTCAGGAACCACATATGGGAACCATTCCTAGGCTATATCAACATCAGTTAAGTTGTTTGCTGTATTTAATGCAGTATGTTAGCATTGGGAAGTATGATTTTAAATCATTAGCTTTGCTAGTTAATCTCTTCATCTCTTCCAGAGATTTGGAATCTGTGAGAATCTTGGTCTTTCCAAACTTGGAAGTGTTTTGCATGCTTTGAACCCAGTTTCAGAGAAAATTCCACCATCTTTCTTGGATGTCTTTTGTGTGATATTTGCTTCAACCTTCATGCTGTCAGAACAGATTTTGCAAACTTAAAGTTTTCATAAAAGGAAGACATACGCAAGACATAGGTGTGCTGTTTTTTACTGAACTCTCTTATTTGACAAAAAGTAATAGTGCTCTTAAATGTTTTTTTTCCCTCATTCTACAGAATTCTATTAGTATGCACTATATATTAGCTCTGGAAAAAAAGAAGTAAAATGTATTGACCTGACTTTGTGTTTTACTTCTAATTTGTTACCTGATGAGATGAGAAATGACTGTCTGAATAAAGCATTTTTGCTGAATATTTTAATAAACCATATACAGTTTTTTCAGCTTATTTATAGTTCTAGCCATTTGATACTATATATTTTTTAAAAGTTGATTGTTGGCACTAGCTGATACACCTGTCATAGTATCTATTTACAGTACATACATCCTCTCTGCCAAGTTAGGTCACAGTTTGCAATGTGGTTAGCACTGAATTCACAACATGGCATGATTCTGTATAACAATCCGAACTTGTGAAACCAACTAAATAGTGGTAATCTTATAGAGAGTTTTATTAAGCTGCAGCTACACATGGGGATATAGGAAATATGTTGCTGAAACTAAAACTTATATAATTAATCATTTTGAAATGAATTTTCTTCTGTGTGTATTTTTGTTCAGGATAATTAGCTAACCACAGTTTGTTTATACAAGGTGTGTGTAATCTGTTTATAGAGCATGGCAGCTGACATAATGTAGCTCTTGGAGAGCTGTGACATTCCCTTCCCACAAGTAACATTTGAAATGATAAAACAACATTCAGATGAATTACTCCCCACCAGGTAAAAATCATTACAGCCCACATTCTCCAATAATATTTTCAATCCACCTTGTTAAACCTTTCCACAGAAGCAACCCCACTTACTGTAACTGTAGAGCAATTCTTTGGCCAGTTTGGGGCCCAAAAAATGTGTCTAAAGTAAATTTACTGTTACTGAGAAGAGAGTGTTTTTGGTAGACCAAAATGTTACTATATGGCTCAGACAAAAATAATGAGATTTGATTAGGGGATTAGTCCCATGTCATTTGGATGGAAATATGACATATTAGGCCATGAGGCATTTGAGCCCAAGTATTTGTCATCTTTGAGACTCACATTGTGCCTGGACTCTGAGAAAATTCTCTCCAAGATCACTCCATGCCGTAATGAGGAGAGCTTTCAGAAATGCCAGGATATCAAACTTCTCTATTTGATGGCCCCCAAAAGTATGCATAATTTTTGTACCAGGATCCATGTGAATGTCTTTTTTCTGGACTATCACTATCTCTCTGGCTCTGCAGCTTCTGTGCTGGAGTGCGAGGTGTAGCGATCTCTAGAAAGCGTCTCCAAAGCGAAGCCGCTCGGCAGGATCAGCCACACACACGCGTGCACGCACAAACGCACGGAGAGCTTCAGTAACGTGGATCAGCGGCAGAGAGGCAGGAAGGGTCTTTGCATAGATTTCCACAGGAGCAGTTTATTGCTTCTACCCTGTGAAGGGTTCTAGAGGCAAAAGACTGAGAACAATGGAAAGCTCACGTTCAAGTACAGGCGTGGAGCAAGTGCCAGAAACCAACGGTGTGAGGGCACGAGGCCGGTACACAGGCGGGACTAGGGAACGGGGACCCATGGAGAGCTCTGGGGGCGTGGCGAGGGGCAAAGGCCAATGGGGTAAAGTGGAGAACTTTCTATGGCACGGAACATAAAAGGTAGCAAGGGGGTGGAGCGGCCAACAGCCAACAGGGGAAGCAGAACTGGAGTAGATTACCATAACAGAACAAAGCACTCTGGGAGGGGCTTCTTTTCTCACCGTGACCTAGACAGAGCTCTCTGGTACTAGAGATTGTTTTACCGAACCTGCAGTGTGTTCTTTGTACCACGGGCTAGCTGGTCACCAAACTGGAGTGGTGTATTTTTCCTTGTAGAGTGATAAAGCAGGAAGCATATAAATACAATTGTGGGATTTATGGTCTGTGTGGAAGTGTTGTACAAAGATGGACAGTAAACTTACAGCCTGCATCTTTTGGGAGGGATGCTGTGCCAACAGGACTTAGGGCTGATGTGAATGGCTCTAGCTTTGATTTCTAGAAGAAACACAGATCCCTTTGGTATGGGTAGAGTACACCTCAGCTGGCCTGCATTTGCTGGATTCAAATGCCAGAGAAAAGGCAACCTGGTAAAAGTGATGTCTGCTGCGGATCAAATTTATTGGCCCCCGAACAGCATAAATACATGTAGTGGGTGGATCCAAACTAGAATCAATTATCCAGGGAAACAGTCTGGCAAGGGTCTGAGGGCTGGGCTGTGTACACCTCCTTTCTTAGTCTGCAGTGGTAAAGCAAAGGATGAAAAGGAAAGTGCAGTTAAAACAAGCAACAGTGTTAGCAAAATAGAGTGGGGAACCACTGCCTCTTCTTGTGCAGTCTCTTTTCCCCATAGATATGGCAGCTTTCAGTACTTCATGCTTACAGCCTGGCTCCCAGGACAAAAGCTCCCTGGCTTTTGTCACAGATTTCTTTCAGTGAGATCTTCCTCCCACCCTGAAGGAAATTCATTGATGTATATAGTATGTCCTGGTGCTGAAGCAGTGTTCCAGAGCAAACAAGAAGATGTTTGCTCTGGAATCTCTCGGCTCTTCACCCTGTGGAGCCTCTCATAGTCACGCCAATTGAGGGTTCTTCTGACTTGGAAATTCAACTTGCAATGTACACTAGTGCTGCTCCTACCCATCTGTGGACTTATTTACATGATGGTTTCTTCTTATAACTGTTAATTTCTAGTGATAGTGCCTCTTTCATCTTACTTTGACAGCATATGAACTAGGTGTAAATGAGCTAGATGTTTACCCCTTTGCCAGCTCTGAGCTGCAAACTCCATCAGCATGCCCAAACTATCAATTTCTGCAGAACTGTGACTCCAGATGAAAAGTTAAAAGAGAGTGGGCAGGATCATGTTCTGCACGAGTGAACTTAGTGCTGAATTCTGTAAATATAGTAAAAGTGAGTGGGTGATTGCAGTTAGCCTTTCTATAGTCACACTGCTGCAATTCAAGACCCAGCAGGTACAGGCGAAATGGGACAGTGATAGTTTTTCTCAGCTGGAAAGACATGTCAGGAAAGATCCCTGGCTGGTAGAGTGGTTACGTGGAAGTGAGTAGAAACTTATATTCAATGGAGCATATACTCCAAGGAGAAAATTTCCAGCTTTATTGAAATAATTGGAAATTTTGTTATTTAATTCAGTGAGACAGGCTGTCAGTCCCAAATCCTTGGGACATAAGAAGACTGCAACCTGGCACTGAAAGAGGTGTTATTTTCTTACTGCATGTAGGGCTAGGATGGATGTAAGGATGAGGTAGGAGGCTAGGTGGAGGTAGGAGAGGTAATTTTTCAATAGTTTGGACTGTGAGATATGCGCTGTACCAAGCACCTGCCGTACTGTATGGTTTATGTATAGCTGGTTGCAAATGTTCTTTCTGCTGACACCAAGCTGCTATGGCAGTGACACAGGATGTAATGTATGCTGGTTTCTCTGTGTAGGATGTTCTCATGCAACTCTTTAGTATCAACTTGTGACTATTTGGTCCTCTAACTAGTGGGTGGGTGCTGAAGGCTTCCTCATGGGGTATCTCATGCAAAAGCTGCAGATATTTTCTTCCTAATACTTTTGTTTTGCAGGTATGATGTATACCTGAAATATTTGTCCTTCGTTCTTGTAGCTTTTTTTGGGACGTATTTGTTATGTCTTCCAGAAATGTTCAGTATTTTACCAGAATATTGAGAGAGGGAATAAGACATGACCTACTGTGTTCTATTTCTGGGAACATTCCTGCATGATAGTTGTGTTTACACTGACTGTATCCTCAAGCCCACACTTAAAATGTAGATCAAATGGTATTGCCAACATGTATTTTTCCTTGAGAGTTTTTCCGAATATGGAGTTATATTTGCTGCTCTGCCAGTATTTTTGCAGCTAGTGTCTGTTTTATATTTCTGTGCAATTCCTCTTGAGAAAGAAAGAAAGAAAGAAAGAAAGAAAGAAAGAAAGAAAGAAAGAAAGAAAGAAAGAGAAAGAAAGAAAGAAAGAGAAAGAAAGAAAGAAAGAAAGAGAAAGAAAGAAAGAAAAAGAGAAAGAAAGAAAGAGAAAGAAAGAAAGAAAGAAAGAAAGAAAGAAAGAAAGAAAGAAAAAAGAAAGAAGGAAAGAAAAAGAAAGAGAAAGAAAGAAAGAAAGAAAGAAAGAAAGTGAAAGAAAGAAAGAAGGAAAGAAAGAGAAAGAAAGAAAGAAAGAAGGAGAAAGAAAAAAGAAAGAAAGAAAGAAAAAGAAAGAAAGAAAGAAAGAAAAAGAAAGAAAGAAAGAAAGAAAGAGAAAAAGAGAGAAAGAGAAAGAAAGAAAGAAAGAGAAAGAAAGAAAGAAAAAAGAAAAAGAAAGAAAGAAAGAAAGAAAGAAAGTGAAAGAAAAAGAAAGAAAGAAAGAAAGAAAGAGAAAAAGAGAGAAAGAGAAAGAAAGAAAGAAAGAAAGAGAAAGAAAGAAAGAAAGAAAGAAAGAAAGAAAGAAAGAAAAAAAAGAAAGAAAAAAGAAAGAAAGAGAAAGAAAGAAAGAAGGAAAGAAAGAAAGAAAGAAAGAAAAAGAAAGAAAGAAAGAAAAAGAAAGAAAGAAGGAAAGAAAGAGAAAGAAAGAAAAAAAGAAAGAGAAAGAAAGAAAAAAAGAAAGAAAGAAAGAAAAAAGAAAGAAAGAAAGAAAGAAAGAAAGAAAGAAAGAAAGAAAGAAAGAAAGAAAGAAAGAAAGAAAGAAAGAAAGAAAAAGAAAGAAAGAAAGTATAATAGCCAAGGTCTGGCTGAAATGTGCAACTGGGAGTATTGACTCTATTGTGATTTCAGATAGGTAAATGATAAATAAATATGCAAGGAGACTGCAGCAATGAACTCTTGGGTATAGTGTTGCTATTCTACCATTTCTGTTATGTTCAGATGACACTAATATAGTCATGTAATGGCAGCAAATAGAAATTGGGTGATTAAGAAATCTGCTCTCAAGCTATTTAATATGCAATATACTGCTCAGAATCCTGCTACAGTGGGGGTACAGATATATAGCTAGGCCTTACACATTTGATTAATAGTTTGTTAATAATATGTGATCAGTTAAATAGCACAGAATGAACACAGAAAATTATTTAATCATTTAGAAATAACAAAATTTGCTAAATAAAAGGGTAAGGAAATTTGAATTTGTTGAGCTTTTTGTCATTGCAGAACAGTCCAAGCTAGCCTTTAATTTTCATTACTGGGTCAAGTTACAGTGTCACGTCTAATTCATGGGCATTTATAAAAGGCACATTTAACAATCTTCATTAGGAAAAATGCAGTAATTTTTCCTGAAGGCTCGTAAGATATTGCACAAAAAGGAAATAATCTTAGGCCACTGATCTGGAAAATGCTTTCCTTTTTGGCATTCTTTACACCCGTAAGAGGGCAAAAGCCCAGTATCTGTGATGTTACTCAGTTTGGTATATTTCATCCTCTTCAAAAGGCTTCATCTCTCTGCACAACCAAAACCATTAATCTAGGGAAAAAGAATCAGCACTTAATAACAGAATGTTACTTTATTGAGCACTTAAACTGTGGCCAGGAAAAGCAAATACACTCTGAATCAACCCAGTGCAGTGAAGTGGAATATAAATGTTGCAGAGCTTATCTATGGAAGCATGTTGTCATTTCTCTGAGGTTTCTATCAAACTTTTAATCAAAACCACAGCTGAAATTGGCCCATGTTACTGTGATCATTTTTGAGTGTTCTGTACTGTTAAGTCTAGCACACAGATTTATAATGTTTGAACACTTGCCACTTTTGCCATCACAAGAAAGTTGCAGGCTTCAGACACACATCATCAGTACATGTAATATATCTACTTCAGAAGCAAAGAGAAGTCCATTGGAGATGGCCACAAATGCACTCCAGTGGCTAGAATCAATGATCCAATAAAGTTGCAAGATGATCTGGGAAATGTATTACTTTAATGAATAAGGAGGAATGTATTCACAAAGACCAGATGCAGACCAGGTAGGCTAAAGGCCTGTATTAGCTCCTGTAAAAGTCAGATTGGAAAACCTATAGTTAGAGTTCAACACTGAATTGGCCTAAAGAATGCCAGCACTGATTTAATATATAGGTCAGTGACATGTGTTTTTTCTATTCATTCACTTTTCTTAGCACAGCTGGTCATTGTGCCTCTTATCTTTCTTACATACAGAGTAATGTGGGAGTCATACCAAAATATATGAAGAAAATCTCCATTTATAGTCCATAATGCCTACTGCACATACCTCAAATTCACATTTCAAACTTCTTCAGGTAGAAAGATCCTAGCACTGCCAGGAGGTGTATTTTAGGCTGAACTTCCTGTTTTGTTGTCTTCTGTGCACATAAACAAGCACTTGCTCATGTGTTCTCATAGCCCATGGCGACAGATATGTCTACAGGCAATTTTGGGGGGTTTTTGCCTGATAATGCATCTACTAGAATAGGTGTTAGTCTAGTGATTTCATATAGCACTAGAATTTATATACAGACATCAAATAACACACATATCTCATATTACAGCTATCTTTGGTATATATTAGAAACATGGAAAGAATACAACAGCCTAAATGAGAACCAGGAGTGGTTTACCTAATATCACAGCTGATACTTCTCTACAATGGTAATATCATAAAAATGCTGTAAGAAGTATCAAAAGAAAAAATACGTGTGTGCATGTAATACATAATGTTAGTGAAGTACTTATTTAGTAAACTATACTAGTTAATCATGCCCTCATTAAAAAGTTTTGGGAAATGCAGGTTGATCAAAAACATATAAAACATTGTAAAGTAAGGAAAGGATATACTAACACTGTCATGCATTGATACTTTTTTTCCAAGGAGAGCATTGTATGTTGTTTTGTTTTGATAATGGAGTAAGTGTGAAGAATGAACGTTATGCAAGGAGCAGCAGACACTGTAAAATATTGGTGTATTTTACTAGTGGGTTGACAAGTTAGTTGCTTGTTTCTAATTTTTAAAAGTTAGAAAATATAAATATACTTACAGCGATTAGTTGAAATATTGAATTAATTTTGTGAGGCATGCCAAATTAGGAAAAATGTAATTCATTTGGTTCTCCTTTTCCTAAACTTCATCTCATTGGGTACTGGTCTTGGAATAACTCCATCTTGTACTCAATTTTCAAAGTGTTTCCATCTGGTTTCATGATATTGGCCCAGTGTTTGAAAGGTAAATAGGCATTCAAGTGCTCCAGATACTTTGCAGAGTTAAGTGACCACAATCAGGGCTTTCTGAGACAGTCACATAATCAGTTGGGGGAAAAAATGACTCATTTTTATGAAGCATCCAAATCCATTATCCTTTATGTAGCCAAGACCCCAAATTACCCTGATGTACTTGACTGAGTACATGATGAATGGGTTGGCTGGAGGAAGGAACTGGTAGCATTTGTAATTTCCATGTATCTCTGGGAGGTCCTTGTGAGGAAATCTCAAGAATTTGAAGACTCCTAACACTAAGTTGTTCAGGATTATTATTTTTCTATCTTTTGAAATAAATTGCATAAGGTAATTTAGACAGTAGAAGTAGTAAATTACAAAAAGTCCTTCTAAATAGGACATATTTTCTGCTTAACTAGTACTTCTTCCCTTTTGATTCTTACCTGCTTCCTGCCACTCTAGCATCTGAACAACTTTCATACCTCTGTTTAACATTTGCCCTGTAAATTATGAGAATAGTGGTGTTTACATCTGAAATAGTGGTGTCTACATCTAAAATAGTGGTGTCTACATCTAAATGACTGGATGGTGGGGGTCTTCCAGGTTTCTGAGTGTTTGGTGAGACCCTACCATGCACCAGTACATTCCGGGGTTTCTGGAGAAATAAACCTGAGAGGTTCTGGCTAGACATACTCTCCAGTGACCACCACCTTTGTGCAGGCCAAGCCATGGTCCATGCCATGACTTAATCAATCTATGTGCTGCCATAATTGCCAACAGTGTTTACTCCACACAAAACTTCCTGGAGGGAGACAGTAAGTTATCTAATCTATAGTAGATCTGTTAGCAGAAATACTATTCACATATCCAAAACATCAAAGGTCATGCTGCTTAGAAATAATATATATTTTGTGTTTATGTCATCCATTGAAAATCATTAGGTAGCACGAATCACAGAATTACTTCAGCTAAGCCAGAAATACAAGAGTCAGATGTTACAAATAAACTCCAATTTCAATTGATTGAATAATTATTTTATTCAGCCAGTCTTCTTTAGAAAATGGTTACATCAAATGGTTTGAAAACTGTTCCAGATGTCAGTTGTTGTTTTTCATTGGGAATGCATGGGCAAATGGAAGGTCATTTGATTGATACCAGCATCATACATAAGTACAATGCCGTATTCTGTCTTAATATATGTCACAAGCAGTTTCACTCCTAGCAAAACTAAACCTGAGCGTCCTTTTTCCTAATTTAAACAAATATTCAGTTTTAATTCTGTTTGTAATCACAGAATACACTCCTGTGTCCCTTCCAGCAACAAGTACCTCTGCATGTTTGAAGATGAAAGCTTTAATCTGATACAAGTTCATCCTTCCTGGTATCATTTAACTTAATGTCAGCGTTTACTGAAAGTCTTCAGTCAAAACTATTAAGAACACACTGGTTTTTGATGGAATGACTCTTTTGTGAACCACACTGCTTCCTATAGAAAATGTTGACTCTTGGTTGAAATTGCCGGAAAACCAAAAGTGCTACGTTGGATGTACTTTCTCCATTCTTCCCATTCCCACTTGCTTCTGTGTCCAGCTTCCTCGGTCGGATTACACTGCCTGTAAAGCATTTAAATGCCTCTAAGAGCAGTGAGATTCAGTGGACTGTGAAGGCAGACAAGACAAAATGTCAGAGCAAAACGTTTGCAAACAATTGCAAACAATTGTTTTTCTTCCTCCTTCTCCTGGCTTTGAGATCCATTACTCTGAAGTAGTGATTTACAACAAGATCATGTTACTTCTTAACATATTCATCATAGTTTTGACAGCCTAATAGGTTTCAATAGCACATTTTAAAAAGCTGACAAACATTTCAAAAGATGATTCCTGATATGTCATTAAAAATAATGCTATTCTAACAGACGGCACTTCCTTTAAAAACAAAGTAAAACCCAGAGCTTCAAACATCTTCACTGTGTTTTTAAGGGCTTAAAACAGCAAATTTTTTTTCACTGAGGTTTCACAAGTTCTGAGACAGTAAATAAAGCATGATTTCTAATGTCTTTCTGTGGCCTGTTAGAAAGTAGATACAATGAAACTGTAGTTTACACAGAGCAGATGAAGAAGTGTTAATTTATGAAGACCGGTGAGCTCTATGGTGTAGATTTGCTCCTTAACAACCAGAAGTTCTGGATAAACCCTGACTACCCTGAATTTAGTGGGAATTTAATCACTGACTTCAACAGCTTGGACTGTACTAGTAAATAAAAAATGCTTGGGGGTCTTCTCTGCTCCCCTGCAGTGTAGTTGCCTACTGGGACACCTCCATATACCTTCTGAGCCCTGCACAGGAGTGCTTTGGTAGAGGAGTAACTGGCCCAGGACAAAGTCATGCCAAGGACTCTTCTGGAAACCAGCAGCACAAAGTAGCATAGCCACAAACGCTGAGGCTAGAAATTCACCTTCTCCATCCAGTGTCTTTTAACTAAATTATCTTGTCCCTTGTTTCTCTGTTCCTCCCATAATTTTAATATCTGAAAGATTAGATCATAAATATAGGCATCACCTGAATTTTTGCCAGTGCAGCTCAAAGGGATCAAGAACCTTTCTAGTGAAGTTGATGGTTAGTTGAAAGCTGGATTTGACTGAATTTCCCCCCTCAAGGTAAAAGAAAATCTGTAGACTAATAAAATTTTAAGTATCCTTAAAACTGTAAATGTTAAGTAACTATTTTATTTAATTACGTACCATATGCCACATTTGGCACACAATATAATCTGTAGGGTTTTTATGTGCTTCTTACTGCTCAGTAACTAGTACTTAGTTAAATATTTAATCTAAAACTTCTTACATACAGAAGTGCCCTGCATGAATTTATGGTCTCCTGTTGTGCAAGAAAGGAAGAGGTAAAAATCTGCAACTCTATAAATCATTAGAGGGTAAAAAACCATATATAATGAATAGGAATCACCCTCCCTCTGGATCACTGAAACTTAGGTCATATGCTCCATCCAATATGACGTAATATTTACAAATTAAATTATCCCGTAGTGCAAACTTAATGCACCATCCTATCCACTACGTATCTGTTTGAAAGCAAATATTCAATTCAACTTGCATGTATAAATACATGCTCTTTAAGGCTGGGAAGTCTAAAAATGTTTCACCTAAATATGTAATTAAACATTTAAAAGAGCTTTGTGTTATTCCTATTGATCATCTGTTGTGTATCTTCTTCCCTCAATTATGACTCCAAGGAGTTGAAAATAAGGCTTTGTCCTGTATTGTAATTACGGTTTTTCACACTATGAAACCATATTAGATTCTGAAGGCAGAAACAGCTCTACAGCACGCTAAACCAAATAAAAAGTTATTACAATTAATTTTTGTAGCCTTTTTAAAAAATAAAATTGTTGCCAGAAGGAAGAATTTTAAACCACATAGAGAAAGAATTTCTGCCTTTTGATTCCCTCTTTTAGGTTGCAATGCCATTAAAAAACTGGGGAAGAAGAACGGGAGCAGAAGTATTCACTTCATGAAAATAATAAGAATATGAAATAAAATACAAGCAAAGCCCCTGTTTGCCTGAGTCAAAAGGACTTGAACTTAGAGCTTTCTCTACTCTACCTTTCCTTAGTAGTGACAGATTTTCATACGTGAGATGGAGAACTATGGGAAATGTTTCACTTTCATTTTGCCTCAACAACCTGCATTGTTTTTCTTGAAAATTATTCCTTTGGAAATATGGAAGCATATTAAAATAAAGGTGAGATTTTTTTTTTCTGAAAAAATAATAATCCAAAAGAATATATTAGTACTTGGGTGCCTTCTGTGGGTACAATGGAAAAGATGTCTCTCTTCTGGATTTCTTTTTTATTATTGTTATTTTTTAGGATGGATGAAAACTACAAAGCTTTATTTTGTTAACAAAAGTCCTAAGGTCTTCCTCAACTCTGGTAACATATGGCATTCTTTAATTTTTTGTCTCTCTGATCACCAGGAGCATTAAATCAAACCATGATCTAGAGTCATCAAAGGGATAATGTACCATGAAAAGATGAATTCAATTGCAATATCTTTATTAGCACTACAAGGTACCCAGGTACAGTAGAAGTTAATTAAGGCAATGAATAGCCAGCATCTGCTCATTGAAAATAATTTAGTACTAATTTAGTGTAGATTTTACACACAGAGAGATAACTTCTGCGCTGAAACATCAGCTGTTTTTATTGCTGCCTAATACACAAAATCAGCACACTAGTTTGGCACAGATTTCTAATGGAACAGTCCTGACCTTGCATCAGAAATGAGAACTGTGATTATGCAGAGTACATAGTTGTTGTCCAAAAGTTTGGCATTTTCTGATCATAACTTTTAAAATTGTGGTGTGTTCATCACTGGGAAAAGGGTCACTTGAAGCTCAAAATTTGTTCCAATCCTGTTCATATGTTATTTTTGAACACATAAAATGCTCTTTCTTTTTCATTTGTAGCTCCAGATTGCAAATAGATACTCATTTGCTGAGTAGCCTACTTCTGTAAAAACTTTGTTGAAAGCTGAGGATTCAAAGTGTACTGACCTTGTGGCATAGAATATTTCCTTCTCATCTAAAAGAGTAAATACTCAATGCTTTTAATTGAGACTGTAATGAAACAGATAGTGTTTCCTGTTTCAGTTGGTGTCCTCTGCAATTTTTAAAACTTTCTTGGACGCTGTCTTAATGAAGCATTCCTCACAGTGAACTGGTTTGCTAAAATATTTTTGCAAACCAAACATCTGAAGAGGCATGTTGCAAACATGAATCAAGCGGAAACTGAGGGTTTAAAACATATTTGGAAAAAGTATTGTTTGCAAGTTATCTTCCCTTTTTTGCTTAGAATGTTCCATCAACATCATAATTTCTGAGAGAGTAATGTCCACGAAGAATTCAAAGCTAGTTATTTCATGTAAACTATTTTCTGATAGCTAATAGTGGACTCTCCACTAGCATTACTTAATGTTTAGGAAACAGAGTGAAAGAACTCAGCTACTAATGTGAAATCATGTAGGTCAAATACATACTAGAGTTTAAACATGATAAAGTATTTGCCAAAAGGTAGCACTGAGAGGGAATCTGATGGTATGCCTAAAATTGCTGCTATAAGGCTCCGAGAAAGTTTTTATTAAGAAGTCCTTTCCCTTCTATAAGAGCAAAGGCATGAAAGACAGTGCATCAATATTTTGTCAATGGCAGATGAGCTTCTTTGTGACTAAATAAGTGTTAGAGCTGCAGTTATTCACATTTAGTGGTATCCTTAGGAAAGACACAGTTTACTTTTTTCTTTGGGCTTTACTGCAATTGCTTTCTTATCCATTAATTCCTGAAGAGGCATGAGCACTGCAGCTCTTACAAGTGACTGATGTAACAGGCTCAAGAGCCAGACAGGCATACATCCCATTTCTTAGATGTTTTCTATGGTGCTGACAAACCTGCAGTCAGGAACATGTCAGTACTGTATGTTTAAAGCTGTGGATGAGCCTCAGCCTTTCTATTTAATGACATATTTCTTGTAAGCAAATATGCAATGGAAACTGAGCTCTGTGTGTGTTTGATTTTGTGTGTATTTAAAGTAGTTGTTAAGTACCAGATTAATGTCTCTGTACAAACCTGCTCAGTTAGCAAGGTCTGTAAATAATGTATTAAGTCTTATTCTGAGTCTCATAATAAAGCACATTGAACCATTCCTTTTAATATTGCTGTTATGACCTAACATAAGAAACAAGTATTACTTTTTTCACAGTAGGCAAGTCAAAGATTAATGGTCTCAAGTGGAATCTTTGTGGTAAGAACAAGGAGCAGCAGTTTGAAGGGCTACCTTAAATTACCCCAGCAGCAACTACCTTTCAGAAGTTCAGATTCACCAGTCCACTTTCAAGAGATTAAATTTACTCAAATAGCAGGCAATGTCATGTCTGTAAATATCATAAAATGCAATGGATTAGGCAGTTAGAAAGAAAATGCTGATTTACTAGCAGAGTTAATGAATGTCCTTTGAAAAAAATATTTAAAAATATAGTTAGTGTTTGACTTAAAGATTTGGATTTTAACTTAGTATCAGAAAAAAAATCAGACTGTTTAATTTCTGACACATGGTTCTTCCAGTCTACTTTCAGACGCTTTTTGTATCCTGGAGTGATAGACAGCAGAGAAATGATTTTCTAATTTTTATTTGTTTTAGCTGATCTATAAACAGTGCTCTGACCTAAAGATTGAGATTCCAGAGACTTATTCTCCTTGGAATCAGGAAGCTAAAGAAACCCAGACAAAGTCACGAACAGAGGCAGCTTTTTTTTTTACTTGTCATGAGGAGAATAAAGCTTTTATCATCGCTGATAAAAAATGACTGCAACACTTATTGCTTTCAGTGTAAGAAGCTGCAAGATCAAGGTAATAGGGCATTCTCCAAAGGATACAATAGGGAGTAAAAGCACTATTCTAGTATAGCGAAATAGAAATTCTTACGAAAATGGTGCTCATCCATTTTAAGCTGAATGATACTCAAGAAAAGAAAAAGACCATAGCTGGGCTTTTTGGTGCATTATAATCACAGTCAGCTGAAAGCTCTGAGTAATGAAGCAGATGATACTATGTGAAGTTGTCCATCTAAGCTTCCCAGCAGTAAGGAATTTACTATAACAGTTTATGGACTTTGGTTCCCATGGAAGGAAATATGTGTATGCCTATCCTGATGTAACCGAAAGTAAAAGCTGAAAAATAAAGTAACTGTTCCCAGGGCTTTTCACATTCGACTTGATTTCTGCATTAATCATCTCTATCACAAACAGTCCTTGGCTGTAGTCCATGAAGACAAAGGAATGATTTCACAAAGCAAAGGAAGACATTTTTCATTTACTCGTGGACATCCTCGGTCTGAAAGGTAATCTTTCAATAACAGAGAAATTTAATGTAGAAACAGTGATATTGACAAGTAAGGTTAAACTGACTGAAGCAATGCTGAGTTTCACTTCAGATTCTGGGTAAAGACACTTCTCTTTGTGCCCAATGTGTTTGAAACTTCGAATCGAAAACTTAGGGCTAATCTTAACTTCTTTTTCTTTCCCTTGCCTTTCCTGTCAAATGCCAGTTTGAGAACCAATCATGATACTTCTCATGTCGTCTAAAAGGTTTCCCACAAAACTTAAAAGGTTTTTCACAAAAAAAAATAAAAGGAAATTTCACAAGTAAGGAGTCTGAGAGTTAATAGTCTGTATTAATGTGCAATGCAATTCACAGCCCTCTCACCCACCGCTGGGTGCTGAGATGCTCAAAGCCCAGAACCACAGAGACAGTAAATCCATGTAAACTCATTTCTGAAGTAAAAGACAGATGATACGAAGTTGAAATTTCTTTCAGTGAAGAATTCTATAGGAATGAGGATTTAGGCCGAATGCATAGGGAGGTTTTTCCTGTTTCCAGTGGGAAATTTTGCTCTGTGATGTTGAATCAATGCTGAGTTTGGGCAGTTGACTTAGCTGTGTTTCCCACAGCACTCTCGGATGCAAGGTGGCCTAGGAGGACATTCAGCAATGATCAGTTGCAGGGCTTGGAACAGAGTTCCCAGATCTGCCTACCCACTGGGACACCTGTGGCATAAGGACTGCTCTTGTTACAGACAGGGAAATGCTGGGAGCCCAGGAGGTGAGCTGACAAAAATTTAGACGCAGTTCCTAAGAGAACTCATTTTTCATCAAAAGTTTGCCTGACTGGCCTATCACAAAGCTATATTTTTCAGAATAAACCTCTTTCATTGTAAGTTTTCAATTACTTCAGAGAGTGACAGTATCACCATGTCTTTTTATTTTTTTTCCAGGGAAACATTAATATGTCTGTAATTAATGAAAGGGTTGTGATCAAGAATGTTTTTCATGTGCCTGAATTGATGTATTTTCCTCTGCAAGATGAGGTTATAGAGCTGATGAATGAAAGATCCTGATTGTTTTGTTGTTTGTTTGGGATTTTTTGGTTTCTTGGTTTTTTTTTTTTCCTAGGGAGAGGAATGTGAGAGAAGGGATAAAAGCAGAATAATTTTGTAACCTCAGGAAATCATGGGTTCACAGTCAGACAAGGTTGCTCAGGGTTATTCAGGAAAGTATTTAAAATCTCCAAGGATGCATATTCAACAGCCTTTATTAAGCAACCTGCTGTTTTTCCCTTGCTGCACTTAGAGCTGGAGACACAGAGTCCTATTACAAGAGGCAACAGACACAGTTTTCTCTGTAACCACTTGGCAGGTAGTTGAAGGCAAAACCAATACTCCTACCTCTAACCTTTTCCTCTTCAGATTGACCAATCCCCATTCCGTCAGCTGTTTTTCATACACCAGGTGCTCCAGCTCCCTCATCATCTTGGTGGCCCCTCACTGGCCTTGCTCCAGTTCCTCATTGTCTTTTTGTCTTTCTCATACTACAGACCCCAAAGCTGGAGGCATCACTCCAAATGCGGACTCACAAGTGTTAAATATAGAAAAAAAAATGCTCCCTTTGGCCTGCTGGCAAGAGTATACTCTTGCTTATGCAGCCCAGTAAGCATCTGTCCTTCCTCCCTGCAGAGGTAAACTGCTGGGTTTTGTTCACCAACGCCCCTAGCTCCTTGTCTTCTTTCTCTCCCACCAGTGCCAAGCCTTTACTGTTACATGCTCTTATTTCATCCCAGATGTAGGATTTTGCATGTGTCCTTGACTTAGGAAATGGTGCCTGCAGAAATGTATTCTTCCTCATGCTTTAAGCCCCAGGTTGCAGTCATTGACACATTACTTGAGTAACACAATCCAAATACTACTGTAGCCTTTAAGTACTTATAGCTGTGTCTTTTTTCAGCCACAGCATATGGCAGGGAAAAACAACAAAAAATAATTTAGCTTTCTGAAGTGAATGTTGTCCCTGTAGGATGAAAACTGTATCCCTTTGGATAATATTTTTTCAGTGGGGTTTTGATTTTAGCACCCAAAAGCTATAAATATTAAATGCACATCCACGTTTATTGCAAATGTTACTGTGCATGTATTTAGATAGCTATTTATTTATCTATGCCTGAATGAGATATAAATTACCTTATTTGCCTAAGTAAGCACCACTAAAATTCCTGCCACATATTCAGGCACTGAATCCTAGTGAAGACTTCCAAGACATGGTCAGCAGCTTCTGGGCTTAGATCCCTCTGTGGACTCAGCATTCAAAGAAACAGGATGAAGCAAGACTCTTTGCCAGATAGGGAAGGAAAAGCATTTTGTTTTTAGTATGCAGAGATGGGGAATTGTGCAACTCAGTTTGTATAAAACCACAATCTGATTAAGCCTGGGTGAGACTTGGCAGGTGAATCCAACAAACCAGCCTTTGAGAATGTCCCTACAAACCTGATTGGTGACACAGCCAGATAAAGGAAAAATAAAAATGGTTGTGATGATTTTCCTTTCCACCTTTCCTGGTTACCTTACCAGTGCCCCATAAAGAGCCAAAAGGCTGCAGGACATAAATCCTTTTACAAGTCATTTGCTTTTATTATTCTTGGTTAGTGTCAACCTCATCTTGCATTTCAGACAGTAGGTGTGATGAAGTCTCAGCAGGATTGAAATCAGTAGGCATTTTCACTATGCATTTACACTCCAAGGATGGAATCAACACTTTGACACAGGTAGTTTACAACTGACTTGTTTTTCCAAGATAGTCATCTGGTCTCTTTCAATTTCAGTGTTGAGGACACAGGTACCTAATGTTCAGGGTATTCCAGCAGGTTAAATCTCTATCTTGGAGACCTATTCTGCTTGTTTCAGTTTTCCATTCTGGAGACAAATTCTACAACTGCATGTAGACTTACAAAAGTGCCTGAAAAACACTTAAAACAATGTTGTGCACTTTAATCTTAAAGTATATATTCACAAGTAATATGCTACTTTTTATATAGGGGGACTTTTTTAACAAATATGAAATGTGATTTTTTAAACCACGATAAAATAGTTCAATAGGGAGGCAAGTGGAGGTCTGCATCTAATCTGTTTCACTACTTCATCCCATTGTTCAGTTTCAGTCTACCACAGAGATAAGAAAAAGAGCTGTTAAGATACAGGATGGAAGTTTGTGTATTGGAATTTCCCTGGATCTGATCTTGTTCTTGTGATGAGGTTGTTTTACTTCCTAGTGGAAAGGATTAACATTGGGTAAACAAAACTGTTAGCAATGGCAAAAATTTGACTGGAAAGAGTTGAAATATCAGTTTGAGATGCACAAATGGAACTGTCAAAAAGCCTAATATTTTCTGACCTCCTTCTGTATTTTTCATTGTTCACACAGTTGTTTTATTATACAAATGCTTTGCTGTGGAGTTGGAACATTCTTGGGCGACTCTTGTGTAAATTCATAAGTCCTTTGATAGTGGAGATCTAAGGCAAGTATACAACAGGAATCAGACCCAGAACTTTTTCCCAAGAATCATCAGACCTTGTAGAAATTAATTCTGTTAGGACTTCTAAAAAACCACAAAATTTTAAGCTTTTAAAAAGTTTTTTTTTGTGATCTCAGAAACGCAGGCTGCAGAACTCCCATATTAGCCCTATCTCTTGGTCATCAGCTGAAATTTTATAGAGAAACAGAAACCTAAAAATCCTAGGAACTCAGCAGGTTATTAGGTTTGTACTTTGTTTCAAGGGCTGCTTTTGATCTTGTGATGCAACTATGGTGAGTGCTAGTGGATCAGGAAAAGAGGAGTCAAAAATTATAAGCATGGGACTTGATTCTGTATCTTAAGCAATAAATGCAAACTTCTTTAGGCACTGGAGAACTCCAGTGACTTACTGTATCTGGAAGGCCCTGATAAGCTTTAAAATTACTATGCAACAGCCATGGTGATCTGTGTAGGGCAGAGCAAAATATGTAGCCATTTATCACAGACATACTGCTGGAGTAACAAAACTTTTGAAGTATGTTTTGGATGTATGAAATAACTAGTGAGCAAAGCAATCAAGTAAACCTGCCTACTTTATTCAGTCTGGGCATAGCAGACAGTGATTTGAAGTCATTGTCTTTCATATTTTATATTTCTAGGACCAAAAAATCTTATGAGATAATGGAACTATGGGAAATCAAAAGCAGAAAATATGTTTGCATATTTGAAACACCTTCCCCGCATCCTTCCCCTTGAGTGAGTTGACTTGCTCAGCACTGAGCCATCTCACTGATGTTCAAGGTACATCGTATCCCTGGCCAGGCTGACAGGGTGTGATGCTGTTGGATACCAATGCAAAGTGCCTGCTTGATTAGGGGCTGGCCCGGTGCCGTGACAGGTCCATGATGTATGCACCAATTGAAGGCACAGGATTCCCAGATGGGAGCGCGGTGAAGCGCTGCTCCGCGGACGGGATAAGTGCTCTCATTATTCACACTCTGGACAGCATAAGTGCCTCCATTACTCACATGTGGGCCCACGGTATATTGAGTAAAATATGTATCTTTATTGTTTACTCGGTCACAGTGCGGCATTTTATCAAGTTCAGCGTTAGTGAATTAAGTAAGGGAGCACATGGCCTTTTTAACCTTTTTTAATTTGCTCCTGTCATGCTGGTAGGTGATCTCAGGACTAAAACCAGAGTGACCCATTATGTCGCCAGAGCAAATGCTGTGCCAGTGAAGTTTATGTCCTTTAGTAGAGATTGTGTTCAGATATCAGATGGAACTGGTCATGATCTTAACAAAATGAAAATGCTAACTAAACTAACATTCTTTGAATTTAAAATATAGTACAAAAGCAAGATAAAAAGATTTTTAAAGATTGTAGTAGATGAAGGTTGTTTATTTTCCTAAATAATATTACCTCATGGATGGAATAAAGACGTCTCTTTTACTGTTACAGAATACTAAGGAGTTTTTCCAGTAGCCTGAGTATATCACTTTTATTTTGATACATGTTGAAAGACAGTAATCTGTATTGCAACTCTGAAATACATATGCAACTCAAATTTTGAAAGTTCTTGGGGAGAAGAAGAGAGTAAGTGAAACCTATTGCACTGATTCACATCAGGTTCAATGCCAAGGATTGACACTCACAAGTATTGCTTGCTTAGAGATGGCCCTCAAAAAGTTACAAATTAACACTCACCAAAAGAGAAAGAATTAAGATGCAGAAGAGCAGGAGATCAGCAAAGCAACCAAAGGCTTGATCTTCTGATTTGAATAGTACTACAAATTGAAAAGCTGTTCACGGACAACTTACCCAACAGACAATGAGATGTTAACTCAATTGCAAGAGCTGGCACCTAGAAAAAGTGCTATCAAATTGTTGGTGAAAGGGATATATGTCTTCCTTTTCTTAAATTTAATCCAGTAATTCTAGGAGCCCTTTTTGGTAGCATTTCAAAATTAACTCAAACTAAAAAGCCCCTTGAAGAATTACTCCATGATGTAACTGTATCCATTTTGGCACGGCCAAATCCTGTTCATCACTGTTACCAGATCACAGGCAAAAGTCGGAAGGACTGGCTTTTTATTTTTTCTGCTTTTACTTGAAAATGGAACAGGAAATCTACTTGAAATGACTGATGTATTTGCTAGAATGATAGAGTGGTAGCAGCTTAAACAGCTTCTCTTCTGCTATAAACAACTTAATTCTGACTGATCATGTGAAGAGATATATGTGATTTTTTTCAATTCTAGTTTCAGTCAATGGAAGAATTTGTAGCCGGGTGTGATGTGGAACACCTCCAAATTTAGTGCAGGCATTTACCCAGACCGAATACGCAGACTGTCTAAAGGGGAACGAAGATGCTTAGCGTTCAGAGGATTTATTTTGGAGCTAACAAACAACTATTTAGACCATTTCACTTAAGAGACAAAGCAGAAAAGTTGAGATCTGAGCCTCTGCTGTTCTGTGCAGCCTGTGTCCCCATCTTGCTGTGTGGCCTGTCTTGAGCTGTTTAGACAGTACCCTGCCTGCAAAGGGCAGTAATACTCATTATCATTCTCTGCAGTCCTGTAAAACACTCTCATACCTTTAGATTCGAAAGAGGCTATGTGAGAGTGCTTTCTTATGATATGAATCCAAATTTGTTGCTAATGTAGTATTTGTCTCATATTGCCCTGGATTTTTAAATTTTTAAGTCCCCTAGACCAGGCACAGATTTATTGCAAAGTCTAACAGACCATGTGAGAATGTTCCTATTCACTGCAGTTCTATTTAATAAGTCAACTTCATTGCTTTTCTTGTTATTTATGCACAATATCAGGCACAAATGCACAAATCACTTAGGTGCAATTCTTAATGGAGAGGCAGTGAAATTGCCAACAGACCTAAAAAATAACCTTTCCTGCCTTCCCTTCTGCAATCTGTATCATATTTACACCTGGTGCCATTCCTGCCAGCTAACAAGCCTGAGTAATCTTACCGCTGGTCCTTCTGCTGATTGGTATTGATTATTCCTCTCACCTGAAAATGAAGAGAAGTCTTCATTTCCTTATTGAACTCATGAGGCCAGATGACAAGAATACAAACGTCTTCTGCTACCCCTGCAGTAATAATGAAGATTCAACAGATCTGTTTCAACCCTTTTAAAAAGAGGACCAAGTAGCTACCCATGGCCCATTTAAAGCAGTCTTTGAGCTGGGGACAAATGGGTAATTGCTGTCTGTGGAGTGCAGACAGAGCTGGTGCTCATCTGAGGAAGTGCCACGGCTCTACTCAGGAGCAGGAAGCTGACACACTCAAAGGCAGCTTGACTGTGTCCAGCAATCTGTCATGCAGTTTGTCGTAACAACTTACATAAATTAGCAACTGACCCGAGCAGAATATCTCCTTTGGTGATATTTTGGGTTGCTGTTAGTTTACAGGATGAATTTTGCTTTCTACCCATTCTTAACTGTGTCCTGTATAGATAGATACAAAATGAGGAATCCTATCTCCCATGTAAAATGGTGTATATATTTTCCAGTGTTTCATTCTCTGGAAAGAAAGGAAACTAAAAATTACTGATGAGCAAAGTGTCAGTTAACTGAAAATGCTGATTATATTTCAACAATAAAACAATTATACTGAAAACTATCAAATTTAGGTATTGAATTCACCCTCTTTTACAGCTGGAGGCTTATAAATTTCTTCTACTGGGAAACATTAATCATGGCTGAAGTTTCTCAGCAAAGTTGAGAGAGGGCAATAAATGCAAGGGAAGAGAAACATGAAGCCTAAAACTTGAGCAGCTCAAGTTGCCTGTTTTGTATTGCTTTTAAACCGTCAAGTTACCTTCATTTACAAACTTGTAGCTTGCATCTTGATTTCACTTTACAAACAGCAGAGACTGGTGTCTCTGTTTGTGCTGTAGATACCGACAAATTTCTTATCCTGCTTTGTCACTTGTGCAGTTAATTGGAGCCATCTCTTCTTCATGCCCTTTTCTAAGCATGTGCTCAAAAGTTGGCCCTCCTTGTATTATCTGTATTGTTAACTATGTTGGCAGGGACCTCACTGTTTCTTTTCACAGATTATCAATAAAGGTATTAAACAGTGCCGTGGTCTAGTTGACAAGGTGGTGTTCAGTCACAGGTTGGACTTGATGATTCAAAGATCTTTTCCAACCTAGTTGATTCTGTAACTCTGAAATAATAATGGCAGACACTTAAAATACTTTGGTTGTGAATCAAGTGAGGTGTAAAAGTTTCAAAGAATGACACAGTCCATTTTTTTGCCTGTTTATTGGGTTCACCCCTGAGGCTGCAGTTACCAGATGTTACTGATGTCTGTGGTACTTAGACACTAACAGATGTAAAAATGTCAGTATTTCTGGCTTTCACTTGTGAATGTTCAATTTGGGATTTATTGCTGTATTAAAAATGTATGTGTTTATGACGGCCATTAGTACCATTAAAAGTAAATAAAACAATAACTATCCCTAAATTTTGCTAAGTTTCACATAGTCCAAATGGACACTGATTAAAATACTGCAAAAAACTCCTGTAGTTAAAGCAATTTCGTTTCTTTTACCAATGAAATAATGAATTCAGAAAGTTATTGCAAACTTCATTAATTTTTGGGGAGGGGAGAAATAATTTGTTTTTTCAATGCAGCAATTCCTTAAACCTCCCTCAAACACCCCTACTCTTTGTGCTAACGCATCCTTTGCGAAATGGTCTGAGTTGTGGCGCTAAGCTTTCCATGTGACTTTTTATAGCTAGTTCCTCAATCCCTCCCTCTTCATCTGCTTTCTACAAACCAAGAAGGTTTAATTCTTCTCAGCTGCCATTTCATTCTCTGTTTTTCAAAGGTGCAAAGCTTCCCATTAGAGTATTGTCTAACTGACAAGTCCTCCCAGTGTATATCTGCTTGAAGAGGGTGAGGGGTTAAGCACCCAGTTAATGTGATGACATACAAGCAACAAATAACTGGAGTAAGTGTGGGTTATTAAAAGTCTGTTGACCTGCAAGGTGTTTTCAGAGTTGCAGTTCTTCTTGATGACAGGTAGTAATGGTTCCAGTGAGCTGGAGGCTGGCATGCCGTTGAATTAATAGCTCACACCAATTAGATTTTTCCTTTAGACCATGTGGGCGATAAGAGATTATTAAAAATAAGTGTGGCTGACAAACAAATCTGCACCAAAAATTGGTTATGTGAGTGGTCAGGTCATCTTGTCAGATGTGCTGACCAGCCCATTTCTTCTGTCAACAGCTTTACAAATGCTGTGATTTGGTTCCCTCTTTTTTTCTACATGACTCCCTGCTCAGAGACTATAGTTCAGTTATGCCCATCTCAGAATTATTTAAAATTAAATGGATCTTAAGACTTAGGGCATTCAATTTGGTATTTTCCATCGGTTCTACATGACCTTAATGAAACTTTAAGGGAATGAGCAACCTGACTTCAGACACATGGATGAAGTGCTTTAGTGCCAGTTCATTTATTAGGGCTTGCCCAACAGTCAAAAGTCTTGCCCTAGGATTAATTTAGAAAGTATTTAATGAGGAGGCCTAAATGCAAGGTGAATTGGTGCACTAAGTCTTCTCACTTTGTGTTGCAATATCTATCAAAAATGTGGTTAGAATACGGCATGCATCTCTCTGTCAGACAAGGCTAAGTAGAAGTATCAAAGAGGTGCTGTTAGATGTTATTCCATCACTCCTCCACAGCTTTGGAGTCCCTTATAATGTTACAGTTTGTTGGATCTTGCTTTTGTTTTATCTCAACTACATAAATCCCACTTTTTGAAATCCAAAATAGACCTTTTATTTGCAGGTTATCCTTCAAGTATGTAAGAATGGCTGCATACAAATGTGAGAGGTCCATGAGCAATAGAACCCCCACCATTTTAGTCCCTTTAGGGTCAACTGATATGATTTACTGTTTTTATTAGGGAGATACCTCACTTTTCTCACTTTCTAGGATTTGTTTGGGATGGATTTTCCTGTGTTGCTTATTCACAAAAAGGCAAATGAATGTGCCATATCTTTTTGATAGTCCTGAGTAATCAAAATATAAGATTATAGCTAAATAACAGCACTTCAGCAAGTCATTGTGAAGTACTTGGGTGGCCAACTATCCCTCTTCAATTCCAATCTTCTCCTTTCACCCCAGTTCCTTCAAGCTGCCTCTGCTGCCATCTCCTGCTCAGAACATGACCAGGGACAAGCATCTTGGCAGGTTGCAACAGGATCAGCCTCAATCCATCTGAAAGGCTGGGGGTGCTGTGCATTTAGCACTTGATTGTGTCAGGACCCTCCTCAAGAGTGCACCTGCCTCCTACCTGGAACTGGGAGAAGTTGTCTTATTACATCATCATCTTAGAAAGGCCACTCAAATGGAAGAGCTATGGAGAAAGCGGAAAGATGGGAAGACAAAAATATTGGGTATAACTGCTCCCCGTGTTTTCAAATTATGCTCCGACTTTCATGAGCCAGAAAACCAGGATGTTTGGCCAAAAAAATCTCAGATGCAAAGGTCAAGCAATAAAGATACATACTCTATTATTGTAAGAAACTGTAAATTATTTAATACGGAGATCCTTCTTCAATACTGAGGTTTTGTCCACTTAAAAAACACCCATCTTTCTGTATCTTTTGCTATGAAACTGGGCTTACAATTTTTGTGTGTATTTAGAGGTCACGTTGAGCTGAAAGGAAATATATCAAAACTGGGTTTATATAGTTAGAATCAGATAAAGTTTCAAGTTGTTTTTTAAGGTGTACAACATCTATTATGTGAAAATAATAGTTCTAACTATTCGATTATAGTTCTAACTAACAATGCAGTTAGTTCAAAGATAAACTGGGCTGTACTCATGAAAAAAAAAAAGTGTCTTTAAAAGATTTTAGTTCTTGGGGTCCCAGCAGGCTATTAATTCAGTCTTCCTTCCTTTGTCTCTTCCCCTCTCTCCCTTTCTCTTTCTTTCTCTTGTTCTGGCTTGTGTTTTCTTCTCTTGTGCTCTTTTTTCTTTCTCTCTTTTGAAAAAGGTATGTGTAGATTGAAAAATTCCTAGATTGAGAAATGCTCGTGAAAATTGATCAATTATTAAAGCTGATATATTTTTGCTTTTGTAAAAAATCTTTTCAGAATAAAATTTCAATATTTTTGGCAGTTCACTCTTAAAATGAGCTATTTTTTCTTTAATTGTGCAGCAGTCACTTTATTGCCGTTTATATGGTTATACCGAAATTACATGAACTGGGGCACCTAAGGGAATGTTTATATTTCAGAAAAAGTATGGGCTGGATAGAAATGCAGCATGAATTATAAGAGAAGTTTAGAAGTACAAGAAGATGAATGTGTCCCTAGTGACTCAACAGAGAACATCTGGTAGGTGAGATGCCTTATAAATAAATACCTGAAAGGACCTTGGTTTTAACAAATATCAGTAAAGCATGAAAATGCTTTAAAAACCTGAGAAATGTGTATTATTAGTTTCATTTAGGAAGGATAGAATATACTACATATTTGTCTGATCATGCTGGGAGATTCATGGAATTGGCACAACAGGTAACTGTGATGAAGTCAGTTCAGAAATTCCAGGTCAGCCCTGTGGAGGGATACTGGTGCAGGGCAGTTTATGACACTCATCAAAACATTAGGCACATGGCAGCCACACTGAAAACTTGAATTCTTCTCTGGGAATCTTCTCTCAGGTGACAGGTTTAGGATGGGCATGCAAGCAATTGAAGACAAAGAGCTGTCCCAAAAGTATGTGGAGGTCTTTCTGAAAGTGTGGTGGACACCTTCTCTTCTTGCCTGGCTCCACCTGGTTTCCAGCCTCAATTCTCTGGTTCTGCCAGCTGTAGTTTCCAGCTGGGATGTGGAAGCACTCATTGTGCATGCTGAAGGAGGACGTGCGCTCAATTCCCAAGATCCTTTTCAAGGCTGTCTATTTGAAGAAAGATCAACTATTGAACTAGCAGATTTTAACCAGATTACATTTTGAAAGACTGCTCACTGGAAACCAGTTACAAACAGACAACTCAAAACCAAACACAGATTTCCCTATAAAATATCTTATTTACTTAGTTTGGTGTTATTTTCTATATCTTTCACTGTATAGAAGGAAAGATTCACAGGGTCTGGAAAGAGATTGATTTGGCACTTGGCTGATGCAAGAAGACTCAAGTTCTGATCCCCTCTTCAGGGATTTCTTAATGTTTATTTTGTGATAAACAACCATTTGACAAAATGCACAAACATTTTATGGAAAAGAAATAAAAGCCACAGGCAGTGTCTATTCTAGGAAGATGTTCCTGGAACCGCTTGCTGGCACAAAGGCCAAATGGCACAAAAATTACCCATATTCAGGCTACCAAATATTTTTACCCTTCTAAACTGCCTTGTGGGGGTTGTTCCTGGCATACATTAACTCCCAGACAGTGTCCAGGATCTGTTTGGAGGAGGGTAAATTGCCCAGTGCCAAAAACAGTCCAGAGTGTTCTCTGACTGTGCAACAGTGTGGATGCTCCAGCACCGGTGCCCAGGAACAGGTCCTGTCCATGGTACAGGTTAGTTTACTGGCACAGGCAGAAGTGAACCTTTCTCCCTCACAGGTGGGTTTCACTGGGAGAAGAATGCTATGATCCAGGTTTTTTCCTTTAGTTTCATGACACGAAAAGAAAAGGGGTTCCCCTCCACACACCCACCATGACAGTCGTCAGCCAAAAGTACTGTCTTGAATGAGCCCTGTAGATCGGAAACCTACTGAGATGAGGAAGCTGCTCTTCCGCTGGAGCCCCCATCTCCTCTTCTGGCTGGTTTTACTTTTACATTTTTTTTTATACAGATCAATCTTGTCTTGATAATGATACAATGAAAACCCATCTCTCTATACTTACCTGCACTTTGTCAGCCCAATCTGGTTTTGTCTGGTGATGCTGTGGTCTCACCTTCCTCTGCATCTCTGAGTCCCACTGGGAGATGCATGCTGTCCTTTCTTTGATGCCTGATCTGGTCTTCATGTGAGTGACTATGTGAGCTTGTTCTGGGAGTTGATCAGACAAAACTTAAAGTTTTGGTTTAAGGTTTAGGTTTTCAGTCAGATAATTTCCCAGAACTGGCTTGCTGCTAGTGTTCATGTGATCTGAAGAAGGAGGAATAAATGCTTGTAGGCAGCTCCTAATTGTACAGATATGAGCTCAAATGGAACTTTTGCAGTATGTAGGCAGGAAGAACAACACAAAATCAGAACCTCATGGGAGAAAGGCACTCAGTGTCTCTGTCTTCCAGGGCTAAGATTGATGAGGCACACAGTGAAGCAGAAGCTGAAGCATCTCAGGATTTTATATCAAAACCTCTCCTGTCTGCAGCCTTTAAACACACTGGAAGTTATTGATGGATTTCAGGAAACAGACATATAACTGTTGCCTGCTACCAACTTCAGGTGTCTGCCTTTTGTGAATTTGGGCCTAAATTCATAAGAAAACCCAGTTCCCAAAATTCTGAACCCTTGAATTTTTCTGCAGCTCCCTTTAAGAAAGTGACATCTTCCCAGACAAGCTGTTGAAAATTGTATAGGATGTTTTATAGCAATTTGTTTAAGAGTTGCTTTTCAGTATAAATAAAAAATTCAATATTTTAGTTGACATGAGGTCCCCATTTCTTTTTCTTTTCTTTTTTTTTTTTCCAGAAGTACTTTGTGTTGTGCAGTTGGATTTAAGCTCTGTGTTCAGTCATTAGGAAAAAAGGACATTGTCTTTTTCGTGATTTACTTAGCTGAGTATCTAAGCAGCATTTTTTTTCAATGTGAGAAGCTACAAGAGAAATGAAGCATATAATATTTTCAAATTTAAGAAATTGTAGCCTATATTTGGGGTGTCTTAGGCTTACTAGCCTCCTTGTTTATCTCTGCAGCTTGTTCAGGTCTAGTAATCTGAAGACATGTACTAAATCTTTTTGCCTGCAGAGTCTGAGAGACTTCTGTTTATTGACCAAACTGGAATGAAAAATACTCCATTTTTTTTGATCCTTATCAAAATAAACTGTATCCATGTTAATTCACAATGTTATTCCATAAACATTTTTTTAAAGCATAGGGAAGGGAACACACACACACACAAGTATTCATCACAAAAATACTAAGGGTACACTTTTCTGTAAACATTAATCCCCTAATCATGAAATTCTCCTTTATGTGAATCCAAAAGAACTATGTCTGGGCAGATACTAGCATTTTCTTTTCCATGAATAGTTGAGTTTTTTCAACAAATTCATTCTGGCTGCATTAATGGCTGTTCTGTATTTTCTTTGTGTCAAAACTCAGACAAATGCTCTTATTGTCCAGAAAGTTGGCAGAAACACTGAATATTGGAGAAAAAATTCCATGTGACCTATAATTCCAATCAAAACGAGTACTGCCACTCCACAGGGCCAACCCAAAGCCTATCTTAAGTCAGTGGGAGATTTTCCATCAACTTCAATAGAATTTGGATGAAGTCCATGCTGTATACTGGCAACAAACAGCTCATTCACAAACTACAGACCACTGCTTGTTTGCTGAAATTTTGGAATGAATGATTTTGAATAATGAAGAAAAAATCCTCAAAATTGTAAGCAGCTCATGAGCAATTTGTACACTCTGAAAACAGTTGCTGTGCATTAGTAAGCTTGCTTTGACACAACAAAAGCACAGCAGTGAACTGCTTGGTGGTTGATGTCTAAATTCTGTAAGCATCTGTCAGGTGATAGGAAACACTGAGTTTTAGGTTTTGGTTTACTTATTATTCTGTGCTACCTTATGTATATTTATACATACATTCCAAATGAAGCTTCAGAAGAAGCTTGAAAAGTAATTGGTGTCTCCTGCAACTGGCAACTCTTTAGTATTGGTCTTCCCTAGCACCAGCAGCACCAGCACAGCTCATTAAAATGTTTCTGGTCTTTTGCATCTTTGGTCTGCTTCTGTTCAGTTAAACTATTCCCACCCCGTTCAATCTTATAAGCATGTAGTTTAGTCATTACAAAATTCCAGCAGGCAGGCTGAAGCTAGTAGAGTGTCATAGGTCCTAGCATATATAAAGCTGGAAGAAACCTCTTAAGTCTTCTGACCAAACCCTTGGCTGAAAACAGCTTATTCCAGTTTGTTGACAGTACTGTCTAATTTAGTCCCAAATATCTCTAAAACTGGAGATTCCACAATCTTCCCAGCCATCTTGGGAACCCTGTTCTAATTACGGGGTTTCTCATGGTTTAAATTTCCTTTCTCCTGTACTGAATCACGATTTTCATTACTGCATCTTCTACCTGAGGCCTTTTGTCCAATCACTGTGTATGTAGGAGAGTCTGGCTCTGTTTTTTCTCTACACCTTCCACTCAAGTCACTGAAGACCTGCAACTCTCCCTATCTGTTGTATTCTGCAGGTGCCTAGCTATCTGGTGGCCTTCCACTGTATCAGGAGCTTGTAACTGGATGCTACATTCCAAAAGCAGTCTCTCAAGTGCTGAACAGAGGAGAAAAATAATCTGCTGGCAGTGCTTACCCTGTTCTTGAAACTCATGAGGTTCCTGTCAGGCTGTCAAGATCCCTCATATCTCTCCACCTAAAATAAGGCATCAAAATGCAGCCAAGTAAAGCAAATGGCATATTTTCTGCTGATGAGGACCATATGGGATCCATTTATTGCTGGTTACACGGTTAGACTCTGCCAGAAAATGATACCTGCTTTCTGTCTGGCTTTTTGGTTTTGATTGCCGGGTCACCAGGTCTTTACCAGTAAAAATTAAGCAATAATATGGCAATGAAGTCCTATAATGTCTAAAGCAGCTTAGCAGACCCTGATGTGTCTACTGATACAATGTGCCAAGAGAAATTGTATCTCCAAATAACTTGCTTGTTACCTTTAAGACCAGCTCAGAAATCTTTGACTGATTCTGGCCTCTTAGGTATTTTTTGTGCATTTCCCTTTTAAAGATTATCTAGCTTGGTTTTCCAAGCCCCAGTCATTATAGCAACTAGAACCTATCAACTTTGCTCATATACGCATGCAAGAACTACTGCAGCTTCAGCTTTCTTATGTGTAGGAACTGCATTAATGCTGAGAAGATTTAGAACCCTGCACAGCCTTGCCTTCTTAATACTCTTTCCTGGGCTGATCTCTTTTTAGGACAGAGAGGAATGTATATATTGAGTAAAACAATAAATTCAAAAGGGTCCCTTAAACAAGGAGGTAGATGGAGGAGGGTGGATCCATTAAGGATTTTGCAAATCATCAGATATGCAGATGTGATGACCACACCTTCGTTTCAGGTGGATTTTGGAAGCTGACTGAATTTTATGTGATTACTTTTGCTGTCATTGAATTAGAAGAAGACTTATGAAATTCTTTAAAAAGCCTAGACATTCCATGAACTGCTTACAATGCAAAGCTTTGTCAGTCAAAGCTGAAAGTAAAATTTCTTGATAACAAAACCAAAAGGTAACATTTTCTTCTGAGTTGACTATTTCTCCACAATATCCAAAGTGCTGTGTTTTGAAAGGTTTCAGCCTCCCATAAATCTAGACTTTTGCCTAATGCGTATATTATATAGAAAGCAAGATGATGGAGGTTCTCTTGTGCAGAAAAGTGTAATTTGAGGTATTCTTGTGGTGAAAAATGTATTCATACTCATATCAACATTGTTTACTTCAGAACTGTTTAAAATATAATAAATTTGCTTGATTTAGGAAGATATAACATCTAGGGATGACTTATTTTGCTCACACTCATGAAAAATAATGAAACTAGGGGCATATGATTCACATGAGAATGACACTGTGTATTTCTAAGTACTGTCTCAATTTACTTCTTTTCTACCTATTTTTTTGACTACTGGCTTTCTTAAAAATCTAGTGCCTCCTCTCTTCATTCAAAACCAGTGAAGATTAAACAATGTAATTTCAGAAGGTAGATTTCTTTTTTATTCCCTCTGAAAGTAAAAGTATTTTACTTTTAAAGTCATGTGCTGGATGGTAATTTCATGTTCTTTTCTGAGGAATGCCACTGTCACAATTTATAAGGTTTCTGCTGTATTTCAGTATTTCCTCACTGTCCAGACTATTACGTCCCATTTGTCTGACACTGATTTTCTTAAAAGCTCTTCACTTGTGTTAACCAGGCTCTAAAGACACCTTTGTGTATAAGTATCACCACTGCTATTTTCAGCAGGATCTATGTTATGAATTTTGATGAGATATCCATATATATTTTGGTCAATTGCATGCATCTGATTTGAAATGTAGTAGATTGTCTGTGGTTTAAGTGTTTTAAAGAGAAGCATTGTTCTATCTTTAGGCATGTGTGTACTATATTTAGTGTTTCTCCTTATGAAAAGATATTTGACTAAAATCTGGTTATTTATCCCATATTTCTACTAAGTTCCCATGATCTCCTCTGTACCATCCAACTAAATAGTGCACAAGAATTGTTATTGTGGACAAGTATATTTTCTGATTTCATAATAGACTTCAAACCTATGTCTCATACTTTCCCTGGTGTTGGCCTAGGGACTCATGACTAAAGACACATCAGCACACTTAGGACCATCAGTGACAGATGTCTCATGGGCTGATTCATCTGTGCACAATTCATTGCCCTCTGTTGGATGTGGCTCAGCATTTTTTAAGGCAAATTCTGAGCAAATTGTGCTGATGTCTCAAACATACAAATAGCAACCCCAAAAGAAGTGCAACAGGTCCCACTGAGGTGGTTTGAAGAGCTGGTGTTAAGGCGCCTAGGCAGCATCCTCTTAAGGCAAAATTAATTACCTTCAAAGAACAACTCACAGTACTGAAAAGGATTTGATTCCTCATTGTGATGCTATATAGCACTGGATTGCATGACACTCTTCTGAGAAAGATCTGTGATCTTCTTCAAGATGGAAAAAAACCCCACCAACATTCCTGCACATTGCTTTTGTGGGAGCCTAAATTCTAGGTGTTTAACCATGAGAACTTTGGGGACAAAAGCACTGTGTTTACTGACATTTCTTTCTTATTTGGGTTATTTTTTCCAGATAAGTTTTGTAAAAGTTGAGCCTACATCCTGTCTAAATGACCACCCGTTCTGAGGCTAGCACTTTGCCCTTGTGTCCATCTGAAAGGTATGACTTATATAATGGAAAGATTACTGATTTTCTTTACTGTTTTGTATATTGTTTTATATCTTCAAGTGTTAAGAATATGATTCTAACTTCTCCACTTCATGATGCTTATGGTTTAGCTCTCCACTTTGGTGTCTGCCATCATATAATTGGGGATTATGTGGGAATAAAATGACATTTGATCCTAGATCTTCCAAATGGAAGATCTTCATGCCAAATCTCTCCTCAGTCCTTACTCCATCATTCAGAGCACTTTCGTCCTCCATTGCCAACTTGTCTTTTAACATAATGAGATGTGATTGAAGTGAGTTATTATTCCCTTCCTCTTCTTCTCTGCCACACTGTCAAGTACTACCAATGAAGGAGTGAATGTCATGAGATGTTGACTAGCTAAGTTAAATTCAGACCTTTTAACAATAATAAGTCTATTACATGCAATATTAGATCACTTCCTGTTACTCTAGGCAACAGCCTTTCCAGAAAAAAAAAACATTTATATTTCCAGCATCAAGAAGTCCTCACAACATTTTCATTTAGTCTCACGGTATTGCAAATACAGCACTAGACTGACAGATGAGCCTACAAAATAGCAACTGGCCACCTACTTTAACTCATAAACCAGCAAACTATGAGCATTAAAAATGCCATCACCTTGCTCCCCTGGCTTGAGCTGTGAAAATTGTAATTCTGTAGGAGCCAGAACAGTCATGTTGCATGATGTCATTTTGTAGTAAAGGAGATTGTAGAAAGACAGCTCTGCCAGTTTGCTTTACAGCCATTCCAGTACAGAATTTGTGTGTGAAATTAGTGCATCATAATTAATAGAGTAGTATAGGCTGGATATCTGGGACCATAAGGGAATGTGGTACATTAGGAATGTAGACATGCCAAAGCTGTATTTCAGTCTGCTTAAAGAAGAAACAACAAAAATCTTAGGACATATGAGGCCAGCTAAATAGGGGATTGAAGTAATTTGTTTACATTATAGTTATTTCTCTTCTAGAATAAAGGTCTGCTTTTACTGAGGCACAGGATTTGCTTCAGTAAAAGCACCAGGAACAAATGCACTTTGTTCAGAGTAGCTGTGCTGCTGTTTTATCTCCTTTGCACTTTTCCATATTGTGACATCTGCCTTTTAGATATCTCTCCACAGTACGTACTCCAGCCTCCTACAGCTGTGACTTTGAGAGGTTTTGTCTGAGGTAATTTAGACATCTTTCAGAGATTATGGGAAATTCTGAAATATATTAATATCCATTTATATTGTTTTAAGTCATCAAGAATTTGTACAACTTTCCTTCCTGGAAAAAAATTCATATTCTTGTTGTCCAAAGTGAATGCCTGCTTGGAGATGCTACTCTCACTTCTTCCACTGTTACATGGTCTTTGCTGGAACTGCTGAAAAGCACTCTTCCCAAGATTTGGGAAGGTACAGAGTGAGAAAAATCACTGGCAAAATTAATCATGGCCAAATTATCACTTGTGCAGATAGAATCTGACCAAATGTAGTGTTAACTCAAAGAATGTATGTTTTGTTGTACCACTAATGTCCTTTGTTTTGCTTGAGACTAGGGAACTATAGAGTAGTAAGAATTCTGATATGTTTTTCCTTTTTAATTATGTGTACATGCAGAACCCTGGTAGATTGCATCATTCTCTTATTCTTTCAGATATGTCCTTTTTAATACAGAAGAACTTCACTTCTCATGTTAGCTATGAACAGTTTTTAACTCAGAGCTCATGGCAGTCCATGAAATGAGTAAGATCTGTCCATGGTCCTCACAGGATGCTGTAACACAACCAATATGCTCTTGCAAAGAAGTCCCTGATTTTAACTTTGATGAGCTTCTGTCCTCACTATAGCTTTATGGTTGACCAAGAACTCTAACTGAAGGAAAGAAAAAAATTCTTATTTTTGGGATGGATGTCAGAATGTAAGACAATATACAAATACACAAAACCTAGAAGAATAAGAAGAGAAAACTGTATTTGTTTCATTGACAATCAAAACCAAGCAAAGACTTGTAGAAAAAGAGAATATTTGAATTACAAGATAGTAAATACATGGGAAATATGTATTCTAAGCAATAGAAAATTATGTATCTACCCAAACTCAAGTCATTGTACCTTCCTATCTAAAAGACATGAACGGAACAACAGTGATAAGTTAGTTTAGCTGCTGAGTAGAAGATTTGACGATGATATCCTGGCCTCCAGACTTTTTGTTTACTCTTAAATAGAAGCATCCTTAGGGGTGGAATTTTAATGCTCATTATTCATTCTAATGAAAAGCAGTATGTGTAACACCCAGCTCCACTGGCATCATGAATCTTCTTTTGTTTCATTTTAAAATTTAAATGGAAGATTTTTATAGTCTAAGACTATGAGTACACTATTGAATATGTATCCTACCTTTGAACTCTGACTGAGGTTATCTAGCTGAAAAATGAGGGGACACAACAAAGTCATATAAAATAATAAAGCCTTAAAAGGCGCATTCTGAAAATTAAAAAAAAATACTATGAATATAGCAGGATAAAAGACATATGGACAACTGCTTTTTATGTAGTTAAATAGTTACAACACAAGTTTTTTTAGTGCTAGGGTTTTTGAAAGGGACCTGAAACCTTATATATCAGGGTATAACTCAGCCTCCAGTTAGAAGCTTTGAGAAAAAAAATCTTATAGGCAAGCTGCTTCATAACTTGCAGAAATTGGGTAGGTATACCTGTAGACCTACACTTAACTTCCCAGGCCTGTTCATGGAGTCTAACCATCATCAGCGGTAAGTTCTTTCCTCAATTTTTCTGAAGGAAAAGCTCATAATATAGGATTATCATCATAATATAGTTCTTATATATTTGAAAATAGGTGTTTATAATTCTTCTTCATAGTGGAAAGATACATAATTTTTAGGCTTTTTCTCATATAGCTGACTTCAGTTGATTTTATCTTCAATGACATCAGTGTGGATGTTTCCTGAGAAAAATATTTTGCACTTTTGTTTTGTCCTTTGGATATATGAAGAATAGATAGGAAATATAAGTACATCTAAGACATACAAGGATGTGTACTGCAGAGTGTTCCAGTGCTGCCATGTATCTTTCCCCTACCTAATCCCTTGTTGCTTTCTGCCCTTGTTTCTAAAAAATCTTTCTAAAGTTGAGGTGAATTTCATGTGTACAACTGTCAATAATCTGAATTGTTCTGTTCCTTGAAATTCTGTCTGGGCTTCTCCACAAAGTTATGTCATTGTTTTTCAATTAATGGTCTCCTGGAAAATTTACTCAAATAAGTACCACTTTGAGCTACCTTATATTTTGACTGGGCATACTTGGATGATGACTAGCTTAACCAAAAATAACCCCAGTAAATGGGATTTTTTTCAGACTTCCAAAGAGACAGGTAAGAAAAGACTCAGAAACTATGAGGAAAGGAAAAAGCAAGCTCTACTTACGAGCATTATTGTTTTTAGGTTTTGGTACCACTCCACCCAAGTTACCAGTTCTAGCAGAGAAAATACATCTTGCGACCATTTATGTTATTCTGAAGTGTTTTTGAAAACTGCCTCTGAAGTCTGTCATTTACTAACTCCACCAATTTGCCTTTTATGGTACAGCTGCTCGCTGAGTTCAATCCTGCACCAATAAGGGAGAACAAAGCTGCAGTTTGAGTCATTCTTCACAAGAAGGAAAAAATTATATTGAGAATCTTGCTGAATTGGATTTGAAGAGAAAACTATTTATTGGCATTCCTAAGTGATCTGAAGGATTAATTAGTGAGAAAATGGTGCATAAAAATTATAAATGAGAGAAAGGCCTCATTTCAGCTTATAGGCTATAATACTTTTATTTCCACTTCTGAAAGACGCTTCTGTAAGGAATTAACCTTTGTATTGACATTTTCAATCCACAAATAGGTTTTAGGTTACACTTAAATGAGGCTTCCATTGCTGACTCTGGAATTTAACTAGTGAATGAGCAATTCAGCAGAAATTCGTAAACATGAATGTTACAAGTTCCCGGTATCATATTCTTGTTAGAAAAACCTCAGTACTTACAATTTCTCCAGAACATTTTTTCCATAACTGACCTTTAAAATCATGACAAGAGAACAAAGGATTGGCTGACATTTAAGGTGAAATAGGAGGATTTCCTCATATTTTATTACTAAGTTTGTTTTTCTTTTATTGCAGACTATGGGAGGAATAATTTGTGTCTGTTTTTAATCAGCTGGTATCAACATGGAAAATTACTAAGGGTGCCACTTGACTGGAAGTGGAAACTGCTTGTTTCCTTTTGAAAAAGAAGCATAATAATTTATCATTTTAAGACAAGCATTCAGAGAATGATATCATAGCAGTGATCTACTTTTTTTCATAGCCTCAGAATTTCTCCATCCCTGTGTGTGCCTATAGAGGATGAAAAGAGAATTTGTGGCTCAATTTTGTGCCTTCCAGTTGTATTTGCTCATTTTCTTTTGGGAAATGATCTGTTCTAGAGGATTCCTGGATTTGGCACACTTGATAAAAGACGGTGTGACAAAAAAAGTGGAAGTAAAAATTGTTGTGACAGTTTTGGCAAAAAGTAGAAACCATTAGTATTAGTCCTGGGTCTCAGATCACAGGTAAAACTACTACTTTATGTAAGAGCATTAATTATATGTGCCATCAAAATCTCATTTATAGGACTCTCAGTCATAAAACCAAGTCATGAGTTATTTCCTATTAATCCAGTTCTCAGTGTCTGGCCTGTCAGTACACATAGGCAGGAAACAAATCACCTAAACAGTGTGTGGAATGAATTGAAGAATAAAAGCATGTAACAATAAAAATGGTAATCTAAACATCTCAGCAAAAGAGCAAGATTTAAGAGTACAGTTAGTTGATGGTTGCTTAGACAAAAAGCAGTAAATTAGAGACTATAAATAACAGAACAGTTACAGGCTTTGTAATAATGTCCTGTAACATAATTTGAGAGGCAATGGTTTACTATTATTACCTCTAATGACCAGCCTCTGTATGAAGAACAAAATCTGTAAAGCACACTATACCTATAAATTTAAAGAAGCACATTTAGTCTACAAACACACACCACAAATGTAAATGGCCATTTCATGTATAATAAAACAAGGAAAACAGAGAAGACACATGACAGAAGAGTAAACCCGAAGCTGAAGTCTGAGAGAGTTTATTACAGCTCTCCTTTGTGCCTATGTCACAGATAACACACATTGCCACCTGAGCCTGGAGCTAATGCTAATTAGCATTCAGAAGCTCATTTATCCTTAGAGGTCTTTTCCAACCTAAATGATTCTATGATTCTGAGTCTTTCTTTCTGGAGCTTGCCAGTTAGTTACCAGATTTCATTCCTGAAAGTGTGTGCATGCACGTGTGTGTATGTGGTAAGGTTTCATTTTTTTGGTCCTCAGAGGATTTTTGGTATTGCTAGTCCTAGTTGCAGATTCTTCACCCTTTACCTCAACCTGTGCCAGCTAATACTGTTTTTCTCTAGAAGTTTCTGCTTTGTGATGCCCAGAAATGGCTACAGCTTTGACAGCAGGTTTGACACCACTTCCAAAAGTCAAGATTTTCTCTTCCCAAAGAATTTAGTATCTCCCTGGATATGTGGCCAGGAAAATGGCTCATATTGCACCTTACAGTTGCTTTCAGTTCAGAGGCTCACTTGATGGCTTGTAAGGCATCTCAGTTTCTTTTCTTTTTACTGAATGTATGAAGCTCCCTGCATTGGTTTATGTGATAAAGGTGATGCTGTTTACTGATGACTGAAATGCTCCTGTGTGTCAGCTGAGGTGGCTCAAAGGATGGAGCCACATGCTGAGGAGCAGTCAGGGAATGAGGGCTGGTAGGAAACCCTTGCTGCACTGTGGATGTTGAGCAGTGCTGTACTCCCAGTTCTGCTCTGGGACCTGACTATGTCAGATGTGTAGACTCAGTGGGTCTGTGCCTGGGAGATGAAAAGAGGCTGCAACCTGTTCCAGGAAACAACCAGGTGTTGTTTGCAGCTAAGAAAGAGGTCTAGAAGGACTATGTAAAATGATGGGGAGAAAAAGATCTGCTTCCCTGGAGGAAAGCTTGCTCTTCAAGAAAAGCTTACAGGAAGTTACAACTCAGCAAACATGGGCAGAAAGTTTTCTCAGAGCAGCTAAGACCAAGCAGCACCTTGTAATGTCTTACCTGACAAACTGATGGACTTACCAGCACTGATTTTCTGGGCCATGCTTCTTTCTTGGTATGTTTAGGTCAATGTTTCAAGACACGGCTACCATCCTTTAGGTACATTCAGTCATGGTGATGTCTCACTGAAATGGGCTGATGATCTCACTTGGTGACCACAGCTTAAATAGCAGGACAGCTGCCCAAGCTAGGCTTCTTTAGCTTTAAATGGAATCATATGAAAGAAGGGAATAGTTGATGCAAAATATAGCTATGTGCCTTGCTCTCTGCATTTAAGATACTAGATAAACAGATGATTTAAATACAGATGATGTGGTAATTCTGGATGTATTTGCCAGTGTGGTTTATTAAGAGAGAGTCCATGTTTATACTGTGTGCATGTGATCCCCAGAATGGAAAAGTTGTATCCTCTTTATAAAAATCATGGGACCTCAGACAAATTATCAGAGACATCCTCCTGTCTAAAACCTCTTCCTTCTCTGTGCACACAAATTTCAAGATGCTAGTGCTGTTCAACGGCATAAACACTTCTGTTTGTTCCAGAGCCTGTAACAGCACAGAATCTAATTTTTTTTTTACTTCTGAAATGAAGAAAACCCCCACTTTCTTTCAGCTTCTTTATGGTAAATTCCTCGGATGCCAAGAAGTTCACAGCATATGCCTGAACATTTATGAGTAAATGCTGCATTATAATTGTGTGCATTCCTGAGTGAGAGCAAACTAACATAAACACCAGCAGTTTATCACAGCATTATTCTAACGTATAAGAATTTTTTTATCTATTTTACTTTATTTTATTGACAGATTATATAGAGAGAATGAAAGACAGATGGCAACTTTTCAGTTTAGTCAAGAGAAGATTTCCCATAACCATTTATTTTAATTTTTCGTTTGATGCAAGGAAATTATTAATTGTTCTTTAAGTAATGAGCTTTGACATTAATAGCTCCTTAAAATCTGTCTTTGATTTTCCAAGAAACTATGTTCATGCTTTGGATTAACATAAAACAGTAAAATAATTATGTGGAATCATGATTCAAACATTTCTGATCTATTTTTAACTTGATTTTAAAGTTGTCAAACTATATAACTTATACAAAAAATAGCCAACTTTACAGAACTTTACAGAAAGCTGACATAGTTGGTTACCATTTAATCATTTCAATAAGACACTTGTTCTGCTGACTTTGAAGACAGCTTGTAATGGTGCCTGCATAGTACCTGCTCCTGAAGTTGGTTTTGAATGACAGGAACTCAGTAGGTGTTTCTTTACCAGGCTGAAGGTGGTTTTTCTGCTTTCCTGCCTTCAGCAACCTTCACTGTTCTCAGTAAAGAGGCTGTGTAAAGTGGGAACAGAGAGGAGAGAGGGAGGAGAAGGGAAGATTTTGCCTGCTCTCACACACTCCCTTCTGCCCTGACTGCATGATACCTTGGCACATGCAACAGCCCTGTCCCAGCCTATGACTCAAATGTATTTTCATTTAAAAATGCAAATGGGAAATTGCCTCATCAAACCCAGGGGACAATGTCAGGCGTTGAGAGCAGCAAGAAGTTTATATCTTGGAGCAAGATTACCTAATTTTCTACGTAAGCTTTCCTGGCCCAGGTCTTGACAAGAATAAACCTAAGCAATTTTAAGCAATAGGGAGAAATCTGTAGATTTAGATGTGAACGTAGTTTCATTCCAATTTCTCGCCAGTATTGAAGGGAATGGGGAGCTCTGAGAGGTCAGTTTGCAGAAAGACTGTGAGAAGAAAATGGACAACCTTGCTGGCCTAATCCCCTCCCCCTCCCAAGGGAATTCTTACAGACTATGACATCACAACTATATATACTTAACCCTGCTGGAGAGCATGTTGAGAGGACTTATTCTTGGTTATTTGGTTTAGAAATAGTTGCATTATACAGAAAAAAAGCCCAGATCTGTTATTTTCTTGCTTTTTTTGTTGTTGTTGGGATATGTGTCTGTGTGTTAAGTTCCTCATGTGCGTTTTTGCTTAAGCACCGTGCTTCAAGATCATTCTCCATCTTAAAATTCATCCTAGTGTTTGTGGTTTCTTTTTAAAATGAAACCACTCTGTGACAATGTGGGTGGCTGGGTATGTCATAATCCTGTCATGCACTTGGGTGCTCAGACTGCAAAGAATCCCTCCACTTTCAATAGGCAGGAGAATTTCTTTACCTGAATGAAAAGAAGGCTGCCTCCTTGGTGGAAGATGCCACCCAAGTTGGCTGTGAGGAAAAGGCCAGTAAGCCTCTCCTCTTAACTCAAACTTGCCTCTTGATGCACCATTTGATTTTGAGTTGTATCTTATTGTTGTGGTATTTCTGTCCCAGAGCATGGGGTACTGTGCTGTTATTAAAAACACGTTAGCAGAACACAGCATTTGATGGTACAGAGAAAGCAGTAAGCAGAGCTGGCTATGGAAGAGCACTCCAAAAGTCAAAATGTGCTATGGAAAGTAGGTATATTTGAGCATGTGATCCTAGGGAGTCTGCTCAGCTGCTAGACAGTTTGGGAAGAAAGAAATTCTGGGTAAGTTGACGGGAGGCAGGCTTCGACTGCTACTGCATGAGTTGATCTAGATGAGTGAAAATATTTTGCTGATAGGATTTAGCATGTGTGACAACAGTATGGCAAACTCTCTGGAAAAAAAGCTTGAAAGGATAGCTTATAGCATCAGCCTACAAACTTTTTTGTTCAAAGCCAAGGAAGAAAGCTGCCTGTATATTCCAGAAGGACTGTATCTTTTCTGGGGCTTGACTGTGAGAAATCTAAGCTACTGAAGTTGAAAAAGTATCTTTTAGTATCTCTTCTTCAATAGTAAAGGAAGGCTGAAATCTGGGAGAAGGCTGTGTAGGTGGGTAGTTCTCTGCAAGGTGGATAGGGTGGTGGGTTTTGAGGGAAGCCTTGCTAAGTGTCAATTATCATTTAGATGTTCCTTTTTCTACCCCATTACTTCTGAGAAGCAGGAGTAGTTCTCAAAAGCTATGGGCCAGGTATTTTTTAATAGGTTGTGGTCTGTTTTGGTCAGCTTTTTGCTAGCTCATATAAAGTGATTCATTTTCTAAGTCCTCTAGCTGATAAGTGTCTCAAAGATTTACTGTTTGTATTTATTTTACAAAGAAGAGAGCTGTTTACCCTGACTGGTACTTCAGTGAGAAATGGATCCAATGAATTAACTGACATGGTTATGCAGATTTATCCAAATTGAAGGAGTTTTAACAATATACTTGAATTTTGTAGTGTGACAATGAGTTATGCACTCATTGTGCATTTTCTTGCAGCTTCAGCACTGTGGTTCTTTGAGTCTGTTTTGCATTGCTGTTTTTCTTGACTGGAGACAGAAAGACCTTGCAATAAAATATGTCATGGCTGATTCTTTTCTATACTTTGCTTTATTATGCCTCCAAAATACTTTTATAAAGACTGGTGCTGATTTCACAGAGCTGGGGAGTCATTGGACACCTATAGTTTGTGCATCTCTATAAAGTATGATCTTGTTGCTTAAGTTAAACTAGTTCTGTGATTGATATTCCCCATTAACAACCTGTTATTCTAAACAGATAATCTTTCTTGTACTTTGCTGTTTGTTTGCAGCTGAAGTGATATTCCATGTGCCATTTTAACATGCATCTGTAAGTCTCAAATATTCTCAAACAAAGCTATGATGGAGCATGATAGAATGTCATTAAAAAGTGAGTTTCCATTTCACTGCTGCGGCGAACCTATTCACTTCAGAGTACTTCTCATGGATATGGAGCAGCATGGAATGTGACAGGCAAACCTGAAGCAACAGCAAAACACAACTTTCACGATAAATGTAGAACTGCAAACCACGGGAATATAGTGCCAAATTGTGGTTTATATTACATTCTGACAGAACACTGTGAGGCAGGATAGTATTTCCAAGCATTAGCAACAGTCAATTCCTATGTGAGGAATTAAAAGTTACATTGAGAAATTGCTTGCATCTGTACAATATTCTCTATATTAATATGGCATTTTGTCTTTTAAATATAGTATGGCAGAATTTTCACTTCAAAGTTCAGCTAATTTTTCAACGTATGAGCTGTGTGTTTCAACATGAACGGTGTTGTCATCTGTGTTGCTAGAAATAAACAAAACAAAATTTATAAACTGTCATTCACTTCAAACAATTTTACAAGCTTTTTTTTTAACTGCTAATGACATTTTAATGGCCAAGGAATTATCAGATATTATATATTGTTTTAACAGTGGGCACCAGTTTTGGAACTGCAGATAATTCTTCACTTACATGACCATGATAGGCAGAAGAAATAGCCTCACGATTTTATAGTTGATCACAACTTGTCCATTCAGTTTGAAGGTATGTCTAGTCAGTTCAGAGAATAATCTTCACTAATGACATAGGCAAAGGGGTGGAATGCACCCTCATCAAATTTACAGATGACACCAAGCTGAGTGGTGCAGTTGACACCTGAAAGACAGGCTGTCATTCAGAGGTGCATGGACAAGCTTGAGAAGTGGGCCCTTGGGAACCTCATGAGGTTTAACAAGACCAGGTGCAAAGTGCTGCACCTGGTTTGGGGAAACACTTGGTCTCAACACAGGCTGGGCAATGAACAGATTGAGAGCAGCCCTTCTGAGAGGGTCTAGGGGGTGCTGGTGGGTGAGACGCTGGGAATGACCTGGCAATGTGCACTTGTAGCTCAGAAAGCAAACAAGGTTCTGGCATACATCAGAAGCAGTGTGGCCAGCAGGTCAAGGCAGGGGATTCTGCCCCTCTACTCTGCCCTCATGAGACCCCATCTGGAGAGCTGTGTCCAGCTCTGGGGTGCCCAGCACAGGAAGGACATGGACCTGCTGTAGCAAGTCCACAGGAGGGACACCAAGATGCTTAGAGGGATGAAGCACCTCTCATACGACAAGAAGCTGAGGGAATTTGGTTTGTTTACCTGGAGGACAGAAGGCTTCAGGGTGGCCTAATTGCCACCATTCAGTATACCTACAAGAAAAATGGAGGGGACTTTTTACAAGAGCATGTGGTGACAGGAGGGACCATGGATTCAAACTGAAAGAGAACAGGTTTAGATTAGACATTAGGAGAAAGTTCTTTGCTGTGAGGGTGGTGAGGCACTGGAACAGGTTGCCCAGAGAAGTTGTAAATGCCTCATCGCTGGAAGTCTTCAAGGCCAAGTGGGATGGAACTCTGAGCAATGTGGTCTAGTGGAAGGTGCCCCTACCCATGGCATAGGGACTGGAACGATGATCTTTATGGTCCCTTCCAACCTGGGCATTCTATGATTCTATGAACAAAGTATTAAAATATGCTAACTGAAAAACTGAAATAGACAGTGTTAAGGTAACTGTAATAGAGGAAGAAAAATTCCTGAGAAAAGTAACTTTGGAGAAGATTAGATATTACTGTGAGAGCAGTGAGTTATATGGCTCAGTAGTAAAGGAAGAGTGGATTATGGAAGATAAAATTTGTAAAGATCCCTTTCCATTTAGGAATGCCTAATGAGGAAAGAGGAAGAAGAAGAAGATATACCAAGAGACATTGCTCAAAAGCTACAAAAGATCAAGGGAGATAGTGGAGAAGAAGAAGGAAAGCAGATAAATAAGGTTTGACAGCCATTTTAAAAAAAGGCATTAAGGAATAGATAAGTGAGGCACAGTGGTAAGCATTTGGAACAGGAAGACCTGCAAAGTTTTGAAAGCATGAGGGAGAAAAATGAGAAAGCATTAAACTGATAATAAGGGAATGAGTTTTGAAAACAAGATGGATATCAGCTTTGGAATTTTGTGCAGAAATGAGAAGCAGCAGACAGAAAACAGGAGCGAAACAAGCAGCTTTCTGAGGTGATAGTGGTACATTTGCAAGACAACTGAAAACATGGATTAATCATAGTGCAGAGTGACTTGTAAAGTGCAAATGTGGCGGCTGAAGCTCTGATAAAGTAACAAAACAGTATTGATGAAGAGCTAACAAGAGAAGAAGGAATAATCTTTGATTCTCATCTTGAAGGATTCTACTGCAGTAGGGCAAATAAAGTCTTGAGGGTCATGAAGTGAGACAGGCTAAAAATCAGCACCCACAGAGAGTAGGAGATAAAACCAAGTAGATGATAGAAGACCCTTTGTGTTATTTCCTTTCCTTGTAAAAGGGAGAGGTTTTTTTGAGGTAGTGAATACATTGCTTACACTAAGCTGTAATACTATTCTCCTGTGTCTTGTGGCTATTTTGACAAGTTTAAAAGTTTATTTTAAAATTACTACTGTTTACTTTAAATGACAGTGTATTCTGGCTTTGTCTTTAGGTGGCTTGAACTCTCTCAAACTGGGGTAAGTACAACCTTTATCATAAAATTTATATTTTTATTGATTTTATGTATGAATCCTTTATGAGTTGTTTTATGAATCCCTATAGCAGTGATTGCAACGAAAACCATATCTACACTATAATTACCTTTATTGCAGAAAAAAAAAATTAATTCTCCATTCCAAGAAACATTACATGGTGGGACGTATTTCTAAGTATTAAAATGTTATTTTCAGTTTAGATTATATATTCCAAGTTACATTCACATAATTTTTAATTCCTGTAATTAATGCTGGTAAAGAGGTTTAAAAGACAAAGGTTGTGGTACTCCTAGTTAGTATCATAATATTGCTTTCACTGTAAAATAAATATTTTAGAAAATATTTAGCCTTGGTGCAGACAGGTCCTAATCCACTGTTGTGTTGATCCTAAAATGAGGTTAAATTTGCTTAGACCAGGTCTTATTTTGGTCTATTGATATAAATGTTTTTATGAAGTGAAATGCTCAAGAACCAGAAATACAAAGCAAGGATGCCAGAAGTTCAGCAATCTCCACTGGGTGCAGTGATATCCAGAATGATATCATGGTAGTGAGTATATCATAAACATCTAGTTAGCTCGTCTAAACTAACACTGCAAGAGACCAGCATATTATACAGCATGAAGCCAATGGAAAGATGTATTAAAGGATCAAGTTTAGATAAAAATACTGACTTTATTATTGAGATATTTGCAACATTGCCAAACTCAAATACTCAGAATAACTGTTTTGAATTTGATGTGAAATGCACACCGTATCTCTAAGAATACTTTTACTTCTAGGAGTCAGTGGTTTGGGGGTTTTTTAGTTTTTTTTGATAAGTAAGAACAGGACATATTTTATTTTTTTTCTGCACAACCATTACTGACTTAAAATGTCATTAAAAAAGACAAAATTCTTCTAGAACCCCAAGAATCTCAGAGCAAGGACTTCAGGTAAATAGTGAAATGATGAAACTTCCCATAAAATCTTAAAGTTTGCAGTACCATTTGTGAGAGATATTGTTTTCCACATATATATTCCACTTTTAAAAGTATGATAATACCAACTTCAAGGCTGGTAGTAAAAGCCCTGCAAGCAGGGACATGCTGTATCAAAAAATAAAAAAACCTCTGAACACAGCTGAGGATAAAATTAGTCTGGGCAATGGAAGTCAGAGGAATCTTTTTCATGCTTGATGGCTTGATTGGACAGTCAAGGCAATATGTAATATGATATATTTTTATGCCTGGGATTAGGTCTATTTTCCTTTTATTTTACTGTCTCTTCAAATTAAACCTCTGCAACTTCACTTTTTCATGTCACTTGTTCTAGTCAAGCCCCAACAGAAGAGACTTAATCTAATTGACACATATGCTAAGAACACACAGTGAAAGAAAAACTAGACAGTCAGTATTAATATTACTGCTTTACAAACTCTTATTCTCTGAGCCTTACTAGATCCCATAGAAATCTCTGTAAATGATTCTGGTTAATGAAGTATTTAGAAATCACATTACAGAAATTGCCAAGAGGGTGGGATGTACTCAACATTTAGTAGTCATTTTCAGTAAATTTCCATTTTATCATAGTGCCTACAATTCTACTAGGGTGTAATGTAACCACAAGGAAATCCACAGAGGCATGCAATGAGCTTTTGATGGTGGGGGTTTTTTGTATTGAACTTTTTTGTCATGTGAATATTTGAAAAGCACGTTGAGTTCATTATAAGCTTTGTTAAACATGTTTCAGTCCAAGAAGAAAAATCCCAAGATACCTGATCATGTTATTGTTAAATAATGTAACTGGGGAGTGGAGGGATGGTGCAGAGTGGGTATGGACAAGCGCTTTTTGCAATGGAGCAGAACAAGGAAAGCCCAAGAGTATGGCATGTTTTTACTACCAGATATAAATCTCAGCATCCCCAGCCATACAAACCTAAAGGGCCAGAGACTGCACAGTTCACCACCTCCCCCTCCCCTCGGTAGGGAGTTACTGCTGGGCAGAACCTATCTCACCCACTAAAAGCCATGGGCATGCAAAGATGCACAATTTCTCTAGGATCCCTTCACTGCAAGATCTTGCAAGTAGAACTTGGGATTGCTGCTACCGAATCATGGGCTGTTACTACTGTGAGGAAGAAGACAATTTAATTGGCATTACAATTGAAAGTACTTCTGTGAGTTGGCTTCTAGAGAGATGAAGGACAAAGGGATAACATATCTACTACATTTATATTATTCAAAAATAAATAAGGGAAAGAATATAGAGTTCATTCAGAGATTCTTTTTTTAGGGGGCACATAAAAAGAACTATTCCTTTCTCTCTCTTCTCTAGAGGACAAGTGCTAGTAGGTGAGGATCCTGAAGAAACACGTCAGGAGAGTATGTGGCTTTAACTCATGAGGCAAAAGCACTGAAGTTATGATCAACAGAAAGGACTCTAAGGTAGCAGCATTTTAATATTATGTCAGTTATTTTAACCTAAGAAATCCTTAGTGCAGGCCTTTCACTTTGAAAAGGGTCTGAAAGATCAGTCCTGTAACAGCTTAAGAAACAGCTTAAGAACCTGTAACAGCTTCAGAAAACACCTTTTAATTCTTTCCTGTTCTTGGTGGTCAAGACGGTGGAAGCACATTGACTGCTGGTGTGTCCAACACTGTTGTAACTGTTTAATGGAGAAATAAAACACTTTACTTTCCAGGAAAGCCAGTGTATCTCACAAGAGTACATCTATATTTCAAAGTCCTTGCCAGAAAGGCACATTTATATGAATGATGATAGTCAAAGTGAAAAACAGAATGCAACCTGGATTTGGATTTTTAATGTATTCTTTTAATGAAAAGAAAGAATTTTTTCTGCTTCATCATCTGCATAATTAAAATCTGGATTTTATTAAGGCATTAAATATGAACTGGTGGATTTTGTTCATCATTTTTTCTACTATTTCCATTAATCTTCAGAATAAAAGGCATCTTAAGATTGTAAAAAATTGAAAATTATATATTAAAGACTAACTTTCCTTTATGGACTAAGGAGATTAATATTTAGAATAGGACAAAATGCAGCAACTAATACGGATCTCCTTAATTTCATGTATATTTATAAAACCCAGTAAAAGTACTCTAAATGAACTACAAAAACTTAGCCTGTTTATTAAAGATAAGGTCCTACATTTAAGAACCACACATTAAGAGGCAGATATTCAGTTTTACTTTTGCAAGAGCTGGTCCAGTTATTTCTGATTAGTTGCTGAGACATTTTAGAAACTATCAGATATATTTCTCCACATTTGCTTGGCTGACTTTCAAGGAGAGGATCAAGAAAGGAAATGGAGAACACCAGTGATAAATATTCCCAGGAATATTCTGAAGCTGGCCAACTCTCAAAATCATGTTTTACTGAGGTTCAGATGAACTGCATGTTATGTACGGTCTTTGGAAAATGAACTAAATGAATGCATTCTGTGCTGTGGTTCCTGGGTTTAAGATGAAATGTGTACTGTGTCTGCTGTGCTCTCTGTAGCTATTTGCTGGTAAGAAGTCATAGCATAAGATGACTCCAAATATATTTGTGAAACTAAAAGCCATACTTCTTCTGAAAGTATTAAGAGCACACTGTACCACCTGAGCATAATGAGCTTGTTGAAATAGGCTGGCTCAGTGATGTCTACTTGCAAAATTCTGCTTTTTCTTAGCTTCCAAGTAAGTATTTCAAAAGTTTGTGTTTCTCCATTATCCAAATACTACTCCTTTATTTCAGAGAAATTACCTCTTCATCTAACCTCCACAGAGATGTTCTTATGGCATGCTTAATTCATATTTTGTCACTAGATGCCCACTAAATGAGTAGAAAAATGATACTAGGGAGCAATTCCTGTTGCACTTATTGCATGGCAGATAAATTCTTTTCAACTGGAATGATTATCAGTGACAACAGAACTGCATCTACAGAAAAATATTAGGAGAAATTGATATTAAGGACAAAGACATCTGTTTTATCAACATCACAACAGAATTATTTTAATCCCAAAAATATCTGTAACATAATCTCTAACAGAGTCAAAGTGATATGAGGGAGATACAGATTTATGTTGTGGGAACTAAACAAGACAACTATGTTGCAGGAACTATGGACACTGATATACACATTCTGCTGTTGGACTAGCCAAGATTTTCTGGTCAAGACTCTCTTCTAGTGTGTTTCCCCCACTTTCAAAATCTGAAGAAAAAGGAAGGATCATGCAGTTTGAAATTTGCTTCATCTGTATTTTATGTGTCATTTGTAATACCGGATCCACTTAAAGGAGCTGGTATGTCAGGTAGTATGTTGCAATTAATTTTCAATTAGCAATTGTTCATATATAAATGATCTTCTTTGCTGCTACAGCAAGTTATTTATCCACGCTAAAATTATAAAACTGAAAAGTCAGGAATTACATGTACTAGTAAGTTGTACTTCCTTGTGGGGATCTGTTAACCCATTGCTTTTCCTATTTCATGTGTTCCCCCTGTTCCCTGCCCTAGCCCTGGCCACTCCCTCAGTTTCTCCCTATTTGCTCCTGTACCCCAACCCCACCCAGGGACCACCCTTGGGCCCCTGACAAAACCACCCCGCACCCAGACCTCGTTGCCTCTCTACCTCTGAACATCGCAGGGACAAGATGTGATTAAAGCCATCTCAAACCCTCATGAGAGACCCTTCTCTACCTTCTTTACCATCCACTGCGTTGTAATGCTGCTGGCTGCCGGAGCCAGATCATGGGGCTGTTCGAAATGGACTCCAGGATGCGACTGATCGCATGGCCCTAGGAAACCCTTGCTGAGCTGTCAGGGAGCAGCAGCCTGCTAGGCAGACTGTAGTGGTTACAACAAACGGCGCCCAGTGTAGGGCAGAATGTGCCCTGGAGAGCCTAGTTGCCTTTGGGAAGCCATTTCCCAACTGAAGGGACAGCCGGTAGCCTCTGGAGAGGAGTAGCGCTCTTAATAGAGGTCGGCTGGCAGTGATGGACTAAACCGAGTGCTTTTAGTTGATTCTCCGTTCAGGAAAGCCCTGAAGAGGAGCCTGGTGGGCCTGGTTAAAAGAGTTGGGATACTCTTTGTGCTGGTAAGCCTCAGAAAGGAGATGGGAATGGCCTCGTTTGGGGGATCGTTTTTCTTTTTAGTTTAATCCTTTTGCCTCGGTTTGGGTGGAGGGTTGGGGGTGGGTTCTTGTCTAGGTGAAGGAGGTCGCGCCTCATGGAAGCCTTGGCAAGAAAAAAACCCATTCCTAACAAGAGAAGATACAAGTTTAGTGTCCCCAGATTTGGGAGTTTATTTTAGCAATGCGTGGGTGGTCTTCGTGCGTGAGAAACCTTTGTTTTGTTTCACTTAGTCATCTGGAAACAGAAACCTCCAATTCTCTCCCTCTGACCCTCAGGAGAGATCGGAAAATGTTCTGACCCTTCCGTGTCTCCCCTGTCCCCTTACCACACTAGGGCTGATCACCCCGGCTCAGGAGCTCCCCTAAACCCCTATCCCAGCCCCTAAAACCCTCACCGTGCCGGCTCTAAATAGCAGCCAAGATGGCCCTGGCCATGTGGTTCGGCCCCACCATGTTGCCTTCTTCTTCTTGGATCTTCCCGCGCGCATGAAAACCTTTGGCTCCTCCCTAACCCCGCCCCCTGCATCGGTCAGTGTGCTGCATCGGCCCCAACACTTCCTATTTGCTGTTCAGCAAAAACAAGACTTTATAACACTTTTTAAGACAGGCATATTTCATTACAGAGCTGTCAGTATGGGAATGATTGCATTTGCAAAAATAGTCACCCCCATTGGTTTTACTTTCCTGCAAATTTACAGTGCTCTTGAGAAGTACCCAGAAGCTAAAGCAGTGGCACGTCAGCAGGTCACTAGTGTATTGCTATAATTTGGATGTTGCAGATAGGCACAAGTGAGAGCAGCTGCAGAATGGATGAGTATGACGTGCACAGATAGAGAGAAAGCAGAGGTGTCATTGGCAAAATGCACCTCACAACATAAGGAAAGACCAGAAGACTGGTCTCATGAGGGAGATAAAGCGCATTCAGTTTTATGAGATTTAATTGTTGACTTTTCTTTGTGTAAAAAAAAAAACCAATATTGCAAATATTATCTATGGAAACTGTTGAATTTTGGAATGTATTAGAATCATGAAAAATCCACGAAATGCCTCTTTTTTGATGTGTGGAAATTGACTTTCTATGTTTTTTCCTGTGGGATCCTCATGAAAAATCAAAAAAACTATGCACAAAAGGGCATGCACAAAAGGGTCTGTGCATGTTTTGCCAGCATGCACTGTATCTTCAGCCCCCTCTTTAAACCTATCAGGAGCTTGAATGCATATCTTGGTCTGGGCCCTCTGAAGTCAAATTATGTCTCTGTTTCCATCTGGGATTTCGCCAGGAAGTGCTTCAAGTACCAGGCTGTAGGCTGATACCATGAGATTCGCAGACCTGAGAAATTCAGATAAGCCCATGCAAACTTTGAACCTACAAACCTTTTGAAGATTGCCTGTCATGAAGTGTAACTCCACTGCTGTCTGCACACAATACTGAATCATGAATGGAAACAGATCTCTGTTTCAAAAAGCTCTTGTGGGTGGCGTAAGGATAAAAGGATAAATAAAATTATAAATGGAAATATAATGCCTTTCAGAGAAGCACTGAGCCTCTTTGAATACTTTAATATTTCTCTGCATCCATGATGGTAACAAAAGCCTGTAAAATCAGTTTATTTCCTGCTTGCTCCTGCATTTTCATTGTGGTTGTTCCGATGCAGTGATGTGTTCTTTAAACATTCATTTCTCTATTTACACAGTCAAGCTGTTGTTGTTTACCATATTCCCATTAAGCTGGTCAAGGGTGTATATTTGGGAGAAAATCCAGCAGTAGCCAGAAGTTGCTGCAGTAGAAAGAAGACTAAACAAGCAACAGGCATTGATAGGGACACAGTGTGGAGCAGAGCTTGCACCTGGCCCACAAGCCTGTGCCAATATTTCAGTGTCTGTGACTAAAGCCACAGAGTATCATGAGACCTGCGTCAAGCATCAGATCACCACCCTGTTTTTAACAACAACAAATAGCAGATAATACAGAAAAGTATTCAAGGATTGGGAAAGTTTAGGGTGGTGCTTCTTCTTGCAAACATTCCCAGATTCTAACAGTCTTTGAACAAGGTGTTTCCCAAATGAATGGACATTACATAGACCTGTTTAAAGCTCCTACAGACTTTCTACACAAATTAAGGGTTCAAAAGCCCATTTCTAGGAGACAAAATCATGTGGCAATTAATTCTGCAAAGTCTCAAATTGCCCACACTTATACGTCATCTACAACTATGTATTTTTCAGAGGAAAAACAAGAGTGATTATACTTTTTAATAAACTCTTTGTTAAAAAATTTTGTTTGCTGCCTTTCATATTATGAAAAAAAGGGAGTGATCATTATCTGTGTTTCCCATGAATGTCACCATTTTACTGGCCCAAGATGGAAGAGAAGATTTCATGTAGACCCAAATAACAACCTTCCAATACCTGAGATGAGGTCATCGAGAAAACAGAGCCAGGCTTTTCACAATGTGAGGACAAGAAGACAATGGACGTGTTGAAACAAGAAATTGTTAGATGAGTTATAAAGAAAAGCTTTTACACCATGAGGCTGGTGGAACAGTGTAAGAGGTTGCCCAGAGAGGGGCAGTTAACATTTTTTGAGGTTTTCCAGATCCAGTTGGATAAACCCCAGAGGCCACCCTATTAAAAAATAGGTGGTTGGACTAGAGTCCTCCTGAGGTCTCTTCCAAACTGAGTTTTCCTTTGATCTTGTATTGTATCCCCTACTAGATATCTCTTTTCCAAAGAGAAAAGTTCTCCCTCGCACAGAACCATTTACTACTATTGAACATTTTTGTTGCACTTCTACCTTTTATTGTGTCCTTTTTGATAAAGGGCAACCAGAACTGCACATGTTTTTCAGGAGAGTGTGCACTGAAGGTATTCAGCGCTTTGAACCTTAGTCCCTCAGTAGTATCTTTGTCCTAGTTGGTTTGCCTTTTTGACTGAACCTCACTATGCAGTTGATATTTATTATCCAATGATCCAACAGCTGTGGATAGATGAAGACTTGTCAAATGGTCACAGCAAATTTACAACCTATCATTTTGTATATTCAGTTAAGTCCGGTTCTACTCATTGACCCAGATTTTCATCTGTTGTTTAATATCTAATGTTGTTAACTCCTCTTGCAGTACTTTCAGTCAGGATAGCTTTGAACTAATCTGATTTTTTTGCATGATATGAAAGTTTCATTACAGAATAAACAGTAATGCAAATTATCTGTTTCTTTCATATTATGTTTTTGTCTATTTTCAAGGCCCATTAAAATCTGTTAGGAAACAAAAACTCACCATCATAGGAGAAGGAAGATGTAAAGTCCTGTTACTAGTGTCCATGCTTTTCTTCTTTTACTACTTTTTCCGTTGTTACGGTTTTAGACTGAATGTTAATTTTCTTGTTCTTCTAGTTGGAGATGGCTTCCATTTCTAAATGATTGGCATATTGGCTTTCTTTACTCTGATGTTTGGCCTTGATGTTGTTGCTTTGTTCCTTTCAAGGTTATTTGGCTTGATAGGATGTTTATTCAAAGTCTCTGTTGCAAAATGTCTCTATAACTTTTGGTGGTTCCTAATAAATTTCCATTAATAAAGCTTCCAGGGCAAAATTAATAATTATGTATTAGAACAATTCACATGTGTCTCAGGAGGAACTTGAGAATTGCTTCTCCTTTTGAGTGTTCCCTAATTTGCTGTTCATAGAAGAAATCAATTATGGCATGTAAAACCACAGCCTTTGTGCTTGGTTTTCATGACATCTACTTAACCCACCCAGCAGACTGAATCTCCCCTTCAGCTTTCACAGCCTCTCCACTTCTGTGGCTATGTGGCAAGCTGTACATACTTATTATGGGACCTATGATGGGTTGTGGAGGGAAGGGTTGCAAGATTTAAGCTACTGGGGAAAACTGTCTGCTTTTCTAAAGGAAGGATTGACCATGTCAGGAGTTCTTGCACCATTTTTATCCTTCAGTGGTTCCTGGTGCCCTATTAATGTGGCATTCCTTCATTAAAGGCTTATGTTTAAGGCTAGTAATGTAATATGGCAAACAATCTGTAAACACTTTATTTCTGCATTATCATTGCTTTTATTGTTTTAATAAGTGTAAGGCTGACATTTGGGTTTGTTTTTTCCTGACTGAGGCTCTGAAACCATTCAGCTCTTTCAGAGCCCAGAATGTTGACACCAAAATGGAAGCCCCAAAGCCAGAAGGCTTCAAGAGAAAAACACTAATCAGTAGAGAAAGGGAAAAATACTTAAGTTTCATTTACATAAATTACATCTTTTCCCAGAAAGCTTTTTCCAATGTTTTCAGTTATGTGTTTGTAATGTCTTTGTATTCTGGCTATGGAAAAACAGAGTCATTACTGGATATGCAGGTACAAGTGATGTTCATGGAATGGGGAAAAAAAATTGCAGGAGAGAGATCCTCAGGCACTTGTGTATTCATTCAATACAGAAACATAGAATAGTAAGTACCATATTGTCCTGAACTGTAAAAACTATCCAGATGAGAAGATGAAAAGAATGACCATAGCCAGATGTCTTTGATTCCAAACCACAAGAAAAGAAGTATCTACCTACCAAGGAAAGTTTGAGGCCGTGAGCAAATCTTGCAAATGATGTGAATTTTGTTATATCAGAGCCTGCAAAGTGTTGTGGTGGTGCAGTACTTGCATCTATGGACTAGGCATTACATATTAGATAGTTTTCATGAATAGTCTTTTCAGCCACTTTTATGGAGACTTTACTGGAAATGTGTAACCCGATAAGAGACCTGTGAAAGGGGAAGGTCATCTGGTTCCTATTAGTGACTGAGGCCACCTTTGTGCTTTGTGTCCAAAGGTGTTAAGGCAAGAAAAGAAACTCAAGACTTTTAGATTTTGGTACACTGTTACCAAAGGAGAGAAGTCAGTGAAACATGCCCTTAGATTCAGGCCTGTCCAACAGTTGGCTTCACTGAATGTTAAGGCAGTACTTGTGAGCCATTTACATACTGGTTGGAAAGAGAGTTAAGGGACATTTGTCCCTCCATGAAAAAAGTGGCTTTGCTTGGGAATTATTTTTGCTTCATCCCCGGTCTGCAATGGAAGTGGTTTAGGGTGCTGACTGAAAGGGTTAGAGAGGGATAAATACCATTGTAGATGGCAGAGGAGGAAAAACATGAAGAGATTCCTGTGCTATGAATGAATAAGATATCATTTTTATGAAAAGGATAAGGCACTTGGCAGGCACATCTGCATGTGGTTAGCTGATCCTGAAAGAGAAACCTGTCTGTTTCCTATACTGTCAGCTACCTCTTAAAAAAAAACTTATCCTTACTGTTTGAAAAGCAGAGATACAAGGTTATCATGAGACAACTCTTGCACATCTGGTAACCATAGGTCACGAGGGAACACTAGCCAGACAAGTGTGCTGGCACTCATGCTGCAAAGACTGTCAGCAGTACTATATCCATTTACATCCCTGCACTTGTGCTAGGGTCAATCTCCACAACATACTCTTCTGAACTATTCACTTACTGCCTGTGTTGTGTCAGGACATGTGTGTGTCAGCAATCTAGAATAGGTTTAGCATTTGTTCTAATTATTGCCAACCATCCTGGAAGTTTGCTATTGATCTCATTTGGCAATTGTGTGCAACTAAACTGTTAGTTCAGGCTTTCTAGTTTTGTTTCTTTTTTGGTTTTTTGGGTTTTTTTTTTTAGTTTTAACTTTTTGATTTATCAAGAAAGGTAATCAAAACAGGATAGCTTTTATGTCTATTCACATTTTCATGTCTTTTCCTTCTCCAAATTTAGTGAGGTTGCACAGGTGATCCTGTGGGTCTGTCAATGACCCTGTCAATGTAAACATTTTGATTTAATCCAGTCTGTTTTAACCAAGTCTGTCTATCAGGCACTTCTGTCTTCCTTGGTCTGTTGGGAAGTAAAACAATTGATCCAGTTCCTACTAAACATCTAAGCCCAGATCAGACTTTGAAGTGAATGGCATGACATCCATTGTTTGGTGGGAGCAGACTCAGGCAAAATTTCTTTTTACAGAAGAACACAGACAATTTTAAACTTTTAGTTTTGCAGTAGCAGACATCTTGGTTGCTAAGATTCCCAAATTCTTTGGATAATCCTCCAATTATAGGATGGTTAAAAAGTGTCTGGGTGAATTTCAGTAATATTGCAATATGGAGGACAGTGAGACAGCTAAATTTCCAGCCATAAATATATTCAGCAATTTATAACAGGTCTGCTTATGGACATTTGACCTAATTTTCACAGCACACATTGGGCTACATTTAATATAAGAGGTAGGCCTGGCACAAAGGTGAGGGATCCAGTGTGCCAGAAGTAAATAACATAGCCATCTAAGGCTAGCTATATTTGTCTGGGACCTTGGCATTTTGTGTGCCTCCGGGATGTAAAGAAGTACTTGTAGGCACTTGATATCTGATGGACAGATATCCTTCTGGAGGATCCCTATGCAAAGTGCAAGTATTAATAACTGCTTTACAAAAGGATCAAACTCTGCTGAAAGACATCTGGGATTTCTTTCTCTTCTTGCAACATGAAGCTCTAACCTGGTATACACAGTTTTTTCTGCAAAGTGTGAGACCCTGCCACCCTCTCTCTGATGGTAGGCACCAGGCCTGCTCACTGTCATGCTCTCTCTCTGGCATGATGAACACAGAGCTGATGCCTTCACAATGACTTATCTTCAAAGTGGGAACTTCTCCCCTCCCACCCCACCCTGGTGCATTGTTTATAGCCTGATGTTTATAGTCTTGTGGTTAAAGAGCTTCCTGAGAAATGGGGGTTTGCCTGCCTGCATGACAGGAGGATATTGCACTTCAGCTTCCTAATTACCACTCTTCTACTGTGTGAAAAAGGGAGAGGGAGAATAAATCCCGGTGGTCTCTTTTAGAAAGACAGAAAAAACTGCAGAGGTCTTGAGAGCATCTCCTGAGCAGCTTTCAGGTGACTGTGGCAGAGACACTGGAGAGAACACGCTCCAGCTACTGAGTACTTTTAGGATGCCATGGTGGTGTCTGTCACTCTGAGCTTGACTTTAAGGTCACAGTGTGGTGCTCATGAAATTAAGGTAGATGATGTATCAACTTGATTAGATAGGTTCAAGATGAAGTTTTGACTCTTGGAGCTCTATTTCTGGTATTTCAGATGCTTGTGATTTTATTTTTCCTAGCTCCTAGTACTCATTATCATCTGAAGTAGGGAATGGCTGAAAGCTAAATAGATGCATTTTAATAAAGGGAGGTAAGTGGATCAGTCTTGTGCTGAAATGAAAACTCTTTTCGTTGCCTCCTTTGGGTTTTACTTGTGTACTACTGAGTTTCTCATAGCATGAGTCTTCCCAAGATATTTAGCAAAGATAAGACAGAAAGGTTTTGGGACTCTTACTGATACGATGTTGAAATAAATAATTTTCTTCCCTCCTGGAAACCAATTTGCATTTGCAGATTGAGGAAACTGGTGGAACTGAACAGCTTTACATTCCACTGGCTTTTGCTGAAGCTGGGAACGGCTGGCCCAAGAGCTTTGTTCGTCATCTAATTTGGGGCACTACAAAAAGGAAAACTTCACACAGACACAGGCTTTCCAGACCTTCCTCATAACACGGAATTTTCTCTGTTGTGCCTTCAAACCCTATGTCCTGTATAAAAAGCACAGAGGAGATAATTTTTTCCATATTTTTCTTGTTTGTCTCCTATCTATTCTTCCCAGGCTGCGGCTCTGAGAACATAAGCATTCACAGTGATGGAGAGAGGGTTTCAGCACTCTTATTTTAATACTTAAAACCTAACATCCTTACACATCTACCTTATATGTTTTACCCTTCAATATGATACAGTTCAAATGTGCTAGGAGACATTAAAAAAAAAAAAGAAAAAGAAAGAGGGCTTCTACAATCAGTAAAATTTTCCTTCAGCCTTTCAGGCCTCTTACAAATTTAGTGAAGACTTTACTAGTGATTCACTTCACTTTTTTTTAAACTCTGCTCTGCTGTAAACAGTTTTCTGAGGGACAGAAAGTCCCAGGTGTATTCTTTTTTTGAGATGTTGCATAGAAGTAAGACCGCAGTTGTTCTTTTGCTCTCATGGTATCAGGATTTTTGGTCCAAGGGAGAAGTACGTGTCATGAACTAGTAGTCCATGGCATTTTAATGCTCATCATTTCTTGCTTCCTTAAGAAGCTAAGACAGTTCAGTGTATTAAACTGGGACTGGGTGGAGTAAGCAGGAACATCTGCATGTCTTATGTTATGACTCCCCTAGCAGTCATCCGTAGTGCTGTATGGTTCCAGAAAGTCTCTCAAGCATATAGATGGTGGCGTTCCAACAAGCTGGAACTGCTGGCTGCAGCTGATATTTCAGTAAGTTACTTTATCTGCAGCTGTCTTCATCTGTTGCTAGATTTAGGGAAGAATATCCTTAGATTTTGTAGGCTGAAGGAGGGACAGAATTCCAAATGATTAAAACAAAAAGAAAAAAAAGTAAAAATACAGAAATCAAAAAAAGAAAAGAAGAATACCAAGAGAAGTCCGAGACTGTGAAGATGCAAAGAAGTTTTAGAAGAGGTTATGTCAGTGGTTCCTTTTAAGTACATGGTAGGATTACATTAGAAGAATGAGGTCCTCCAGTGCAGTCACTATGACAAAATCCACTACTGTTAAGGATGGATTTAAATGATCGTGCAGTCCTAGTAATTATCCCTAATTCTTACAGATAAATCCATAGTGATTTTGTTGATGAAAAAAATACAAATAAGTATTTAAAGCAAAATTGTGCTATCACCTTTCCTCAGAACCATGAACATCTATTGCAATAGTTAACTTCAACTCGATTTCTTTTTTGTGTGTGTAATTTTAGTTTATATGCCATGAAAATACATTACCTCACAAGAGGAAATAGCTCCCAAGTTCCAGCAACCACAATAGCAGCTGTCAATTTTCTCAGTTTATGGTTACTTTGTCAGTAGATTTATCTGATCAGATAAGAAGTTTCTAACTGCACAATCCTGTTTTATTTGGAAAACTGAACACAATAATAAAAAGATGTTAGAGAGTGTGTTTGCAAGTTAAGTTGCACATCTCAGCATCATTTAGCTGCCATTTCCCCTATTGAAGTTCTTACCCTACTCTCTTTGCCACCCTGGCTCAGTCCAGTGAATGGTATTTCCCCTCCCTGTTGTCCCTCTGCTTCTTCATTCTCTCAGATCTACTATAAATAAATAATATTTCATTCTGAGCTGAGCTTTCAAGAACATTATTGCTAGCTCATAAGTGAAAACTGAATTAGTTGGATTTAAATTAAGATCTTTGGGGTTTTTTCAATAAAAAGCTCACATGGGTTTAATTGATATGTGGGACAAGGTAATTTGTATGTTCAATTGCATCTTTACTGGCAATGAGCTCTCTTCCTTCTTTCATCATTTAAAGCATAATGGAGAGAAAAGAAAGAGCATTCAGTATTTCTACTTGTAAGGCTGCAAACAGCTGTGAAGGTACACAGGCCATTCAGGAGAAATGCCTTTTACTCAGAAATGTTGAATGCTGATAAAGATCAGAAATTCTGCAAAGAAAAAAGAATACCTACAGCAACAAGCCCTAAAGGCAGAACGGAGATTTACAAAGAGATTTAGATTTAGAAACTGATATCATTGTGTGTCTTGAGGATGGGGATAGTCATGAGGTAAATTTTTCTGGGTTTTCCATTCCCAGTAGTATTCCTAATCATATTGAGTCCGGGGGACTGAAATTTCTCCTCTCTGTTAAGACCACAGTCACAATTAGAAATCATACTGTTAATAAAGTCACTACAACTGTGAAGATCTGAGAAATAAGCCTGCTTGGTCCACATTTCTATTTGTGAAGCAAGCTTTTCTAAGAAGGAATATTGCATGTTAAACCAACTGAAATTATTAAGAAAAGAAATTAAAGAGTTTAATACATAAATTTTGATTTATAATTAAACACATTTTCTGCAAGTGGATTTTCCTTGCCAGAGAGAGTGAGAGCTGATAACTTACTCACTCACTTAACTTTACTCAAGAAAAATGAATTTATAATGGTCAAGATTCACTCAAGATGTTGCTGTTATTACTTATGGTGTTGGTGTTATTACTTACAATAAATATACTTGCATTCAGAACATGAGTTTGTAGTTCATACTTCATAAGAGAAAAACACTAACTTAAGCACAGCACAGGGCTTCTCTCCTTGTTTGTCCCTGATGTACTGGGGTTTGGAACCCATGTTTCTTTGTATTTTTAGCTGTATTACCATGCAAATCTGGTCATTAGCCCCAGAAGCTGTTGCTCACTTTCTGCTTATATTACTGTCCAGAAAAACTGATGTGGGAATTAGATGCCTGAACTGTTCTAAAAGTCTGAACCCAAGCTGAGTGCAATAGCTGCAGAGTTTCTCCTAAACTCAGATGATCACTTTGTCTCAAAGGGTGACAGCTGTATCCAGTAACCTTATGAAAGATTTCCTAGAGACAACATGAAGCTGCAACCTAAGTCATGCATTTGCTCTGTAATGCTCTGGTTCAAAGTGCAAGCAAATAGTTTGGGGTGTGGTATTCTTACTGTTCATAGCAATCTTTTTAATCACTGCTTCTTGCTTTGGACTAGACAAACTGCCAGAAAAGGTTCAGTTATAGGTCTTTTTCATTTCACAGTTAATTTCACACTGATATCCCCCAACAGCCACGAAGAGCTATTCTGACTGCTGGATATAGCTGGAGCATGGTGGTAGTCCAGCCAGACTTTAGAAAGGGGAAATTCCCAGCAAGTCAGTTAAGCTAAATCTGCCCCATGAACTTGCCTACAAAACTTCTAAAACTTTTCAGATCCAAGAGAGCACACGTCACTTTCCCCAAAAACAGGTATTTGACTCCTAGTGGTTGAAAAAACCCTGCCCCATGATTTTGAGATCAGTTTATTTTGTTCTTAGCTAAACCAACTCTAGTCCTTAATTCATGATACCCATTTCCTTAGGAAGCAATGCTCTTCTCAGTTTATCTTCCACTCTTTTACCAAGTTCTCCTGTATGGCATGAGTCCTGACAACTGTGAGGAAAATTCAGAGAAACTACTACATGGAGTACTATTTTAAGCATGTCATATTGGATCAGGGAGAGCACGGAACAATGTTATCCTTTTCCTGATTAAATCAATAGACAAAGACTGCAACAGTGGCTTCAAATTTGTAGTACGTGATGCTTCAGACTGCAAAACCCACAGCTTTTGAACAGCAGTTGAGACTAAGGTGTCTTTAAAGGCTACTACAGAGGCTGCTGTGTTTTCTCCCCAAACTCCTTGTGTTATGCAAATAGATGAAGAGTGTTCTCCATGTCTGTATATTTATAATGGAATTATATTAGTAGATGTGTGTACACTGGGCCCATATCAAATACAAGAGTACCTAAAGAAGCTAATTTTTTTCTGTAGCTTGTCTCCAGAAGAGTAGGTTTTGTCCCAATTACATTTTTCTCAGTGGGAAAGTAAAGCACTTAAAAAACATATTGACCAAGTTAGTCACACATAAAAGGACTTTGGAGTCAGAAAGATGAAGAAAAGCACTTCTAATTATATATCAAAGGGACTCCACCAGCTTCAGAGAAGTTGGAGAGAAAGCCAAGATGAGGGAAGCTCCATGTTGTGGAGAAATTGAGCCCAGCAGAAGGACACTGAGAGGATCCTATCCCATATATTGCTCAAAAGTGGTCAGGAAAGGATGATGAGGTAATGATACAAGTGTTTCTTGTTTTGCCCATGCCTATGAATATCTTATTCTGCTTGAAGACTATTCTATTGGTCTGAATAAAATTTTGCTGCTTTATGTTTTTTGAAAGTGTACAAAATCTCTATCTGTAGGCCTTGACCAAATGCCTCTTGAAAAGTTAATTTTAAATTAAAGCACCAACAAGATAGGAGCTATTAAAAGGAAAAACTTAAACTGGTGGGCAGTTTCAACAGAGAATTCTAGTGTGAAATTCTTCTCATGAAAATACTTCATGTTTGAAGCAGCGTCAGGATTATCAGAAAAAATGTGCTATAATCCAGTTTCTGATAAATGAATGACTAACCAAAGATCTTAAACAATCTGTGCTACATGGGAATCACAATGATTGTATAATTTTGCTGTTTATTTGTGTGCATTGCGGCTGATTTTCACTTTGATTAAATGTTCTTAAATGCAGAGAGGTGGACTTCCAGAAAGATATATATGGAATAAGATAAAATTCGAAGTGTCTTAGGACAAACAGAATTATTTTACTGTTCTTTATTTTATTTTGATGTCTATTACTTTCCTTTTCCCCTCCTCCCTTATAAATAAGTTCTTAATCAGTGATTTAATCTTCCTTATTTATTTGCCTGAGAAAATTTCCAGTAGATGTCATACTGCAAGATTTGGAAAAAACTCTGAAGGTCCCTGAACTAGTTTTAGTTTTGTTCTCATTATTTTTGCACATATATGTCTTTCTTTATGTGGCTCCCGCTCAGCAGTATAATTGTTCCAAGGAGGTTTAACAAAGCAAAGCTCCATTTAGCACATACATGATAAATACACGTTTGTATCCGTTCAGTTTTCTCCAGAAAGTTAATACCACTTGATGGTGGTTGAATATAACAATATCCGTCTCTGGGTAGATTTAACATCAAAATAAAATAAAGTAGTGTGAACATCTGATTAACACATGGAAGGATTTTTAAAATAAAGATTTCTTTTCAAGTGCTGAAAGTTTGACTTTTATACTGTTTTATAATGCTGTGGTAGCAATTGCATGGTTACAGCTATAATTCGCTTTCACATTTGATTTTGAAAGCCCAAACCCTTCTGTGTATCAGTTTTGAGAAAAAAAAGTATTGAGTATGACATTTTTCACGTGTGGTCTTCAACAAGAGACAGAATATACTTATGAGAAATAATCAGATGAGATACAGAGAAATGAGAAAGTTTGAATAAACAACCATTTCTTATGAAAAAAGTTTCCAAACCTATCATGAGCACAGGCCACTTTATATGCATGTATAGAACACTGGCTCATGTAACAAGGTAGCATGACGCTACTAAAAAAAATATGGAAAAGAGTCATACTCCATTGAGGTGTTATGGTTATATTTAGAAAAATTTTAACACAATGTACAGAAATTCCAGCTTTAGTTTTTAGAACTAAAGTTCTGAGTTTTAAATATAAATGCTCTTGTTTTCAGCCATGCATTTTTGATTCAAGTGAGCAAAATGGTTTATAAAGCTTTGTCTACTTGAAATGGTCAATTTAATCTGAACTTGGATGGTTCTGAAATATTTTTAGAAGCTCACCTACTGACTTGTGATGTCCAGTTGCAAAAATAATGGAAAAAATATATTAAAGATATGACAGAAAAAAGTGTGAAAAGGAGTGAAGTAAAGAAAGGAAAACTGCCATACAATCAAATACTCTACAGGAAGGATTTGAAATATGTCTCTAATAAGTCCTCTTTTGTGACAACTAGAAAGCCTGTTTCTTATAAGGCTGTTCAGTAACCCTTCAGTTTTCCTGACTTTCCTTTACCCAGCAGAATTTCTGGAACCAGAATTCCACTGCTAATTAAATAGAATAATAACAATATTTCTTTTATCGGCTGCCTAACTGGTGGAATGGAGAAAGTCAAGTGTATTCACCAATTTTACATATTATTTACTGTCTGAAACATGTCTGGCACTGGGCCCATAGCAATCTTGTCTGTGGAGGAGGAGCTCCAGTTTGCCCTGTGTGCAGTCAGTGATGCCTCTCTCTGCTCTGTGACAAATCCTGTGCCTGGTGCCTTTTGTGGAAGCTGCAGCCCTGTTGTAACTGCCCTTGAGAACACATATGCCCAGCGGTCAGGGTTGGTGTCATCCCCCATTAGAACACTGGGAAATGTGAGTTTATGGAACTAGGTCTTGCACCCAAGAAAATCTTCCTCAGTCCACTCCTCCATTGAACATAACATCAAATAAAAATAAGTAGATAAGTTTCAGTTTATGTTATTGTTAAGAGGGATGTTAAAAACGTGTTCTCTTCTTTTATGTACACTACAAATCATTTTTTCTCCCAGTGATAGGTATACTCTTAAGAAACTTTTGATTAAATTTTATACTGCATTTGTGGTAAAAAATACCTGAGGATAAATGGTATGAATGATTATGCTTTTAATTTTCTGAAGGCTACTTGAAAAAGTCCTTTCAGATGACTTGAAAATATTTTTTCATAATATTCCATGTTAAATACTTAAGATGTGTTCTAAGTGGATAGATTCAACTGTAATTTGCAAAATGCAAGAGCACATGAGGCAGTCCCACAGGCCATGAGGAGATCTTCCTCATTCCAGACAGGGAACCTGTAGAATACACAAGTTTATGCAAGACTTTGGTAAGTGCTCCTAATAAGCTTTGTACATATTCTGGTAGGACTTGAAAGTTCCAGAGAAAAAATATACAGATATAATAACATCTGTTATTGTATGTAACTCTCGCCTTCAGCACAAAGAGGGCTCAGAGTTAATTGATTCGATTTCTCACACATGAGCCCAGTTTTGGGTAGGAGAGTACAGCCAGTTTAAGATAGAAATGTAGGAAAAAGAGAGAAAGATGGCCAGGAAAAGAGGAGACGTGTAAGTGTTAGACAGAGAAGAAAGAGAAGCTAATTCACCTGAAACACACCACAGCTCTCAAGGGGTGCACAGATTTTCAAGTGCATGTGCATTTGGGTGGTTTGTGATGAATTTGCTCTTCCTATGAGAAAATTTCCTTTTCCTTATAAGAGCAAATGAAAACAAGCATTTGAGATTACTTCACCTTGAGATTTTTTTTATCTGAAGACTGAGTTACAGAGCTCTAAGTGCATGCCACCTAGGATTGTTACAGGGAAGAAGCACCTTCTGGCACTTCTGAATCAAGACCACAGGGATCCACACAACATTGTGAATGTTTTCAATAACCATTTTGGGTTAGTTACCTACCACACCACCAAAGCTTTCCATTTGAGATAATATAAAAACCAGAAGCAAAAGTGACAAGGAAAGCATGTTAATGGAGACTCTGGCCAAGAGAAATGTTTTTTTTTCTTACAGGACTGGAGGAAGAGTGGGATAACAGCTTCCTGTTTGGAAGCTATCAGCTTGCTACCCAATTATTAGAGTAGAATAGAGGAGCAGGTATACTGGGTTGAACTTCACAGCAAAATACCTGGGAGGACGTGGAGTCTCGCTGTTAATTGGGATGGAGCATAATTTACCAAGATTAAAAACATCACAGTAGCAAATGAAGTATCTGGATAAAACAGGCACTCTATTCTTCAATTATCTATTTCAGGTAAAGTGAAATGTGCATTGTAGAGCACAACATTACTGTGTGGTTTATCTACAGTTAGTCTAGCACCGAATCTATAAGCATTTAAACAACTCTATAGGTATTTGTCCTGGTAATTATTATTTATTTTCTTATTTGTATTTTCTTTTTTTTTTTCTATTTTTGTAAAAAAAAAAAAAAAGGATTAAGCTGTTAAGTATCAGGGAGGGTTCTGCAAGATCTTTTGAATGTTAGGGGTATTTAGCATTTAGACTCCCGCTGTACAGAACAATATCCTGCTTATTTTAGAGCCTTTAGGAGAAAATGAATTGCCCTCTGGAATTACCTACATCTCTTCAGATTGACTGAGGGGCTCAGATTACTTTTTAGAATAAATTGGAGAGAGCTAAAATGCATTTCATCCTGGATAAATCAATACTTGTTCTGTTCTAAGACAACAAATGTAATCTCCAACTCTGTAATAAACTCCACACAGGTGAAACACATGGCAGACTACATCCCCTCTGGATATTGTTGTGAGTCTCGTGATGCACTGAAGGGTTTTTTTTCAGTTAAGCTTCAAGGTTTCTGTTGTAACTTTTCTACTTTTCTCTGTATTGTTTCATATCGAACTGTTACAGCAATAGACAGGATTTTCCAGTGTGCATTTTATAACCCAGCAAGGAGGAAGAGGGGAGTTCATCCAGGGGAGGATAGCAGCAGAATGTTTTGCTTGTGGCTGACAGAACAAAGTAACTGCTCTTTCAGAGTGTACATGAAAGGATAAAATATGAAATTATGTTCTTTCCCCCTGTCAGCAAACAGCCAAAGTATTAGAAGTGATACGAGCTCATTTATAGTACAGCAGGCAGTTAATGAACTGTGTCCATACATTAAATGGAGTAATCACTTCAAGAGCAGTTCTTCATATTTTTGTGATATTTTCAGGATGGTTGGTGTAAGATTCATGGAGCACAAAAACAAATGATGGGCCTCAATTCTGCTTCAGAAACAAAAGAAAACTTAACTTTGTGCTGTTTGAAAATTGCTAGGAGGACAGCATTCTTATAGACAAATTTGGAAGGACTCATTCCTCTATTTGTTTACCATGGGTACTGTATTAACCTGACAGCTCATGTGGCAATCCTCCTTTAACCATGATATAAACCTCAGTTTTTCAGAGATGAAAAAGCTCTTTCCTGTAAAACATGTCCCACCATTCTTATTGTTTCTTCTGCTTTGTCTTTCTTCTTCTGGAATGGTCAAATGCAGCTGGTAGCACTATGTTGGTTAGCCAGCTTTCTTGCTTGCAATTGTTCTTTTCATGTCATCTTACTTCCTGCCTCATTGCCTCTTACAAAATGATCAAAATATCCCCAAATTATTTTCCCTTGTGGGTGGATTGCAGGACCTGTCAATTTTGGCACACAGCTTTACGTTTTAGTTGTAATCCACACCAGGAGGGATTAGTATCAAGTCTCATTCTTTGTGATTGTTCTCTGTATGTTGTACTGCTTTTGCTCTAGCCCAGAATTGCTGCATCACCTCTTCTGCAACCTCACCTACCCCTCTTACCTCTTAAGATTAGAATGGCCCCTTTTTTTTTGGATGTACAGCCACTTGTTTGAAGAATGCCAGGCATTGTGTAGCAAAACCTCAAAATGTTACATAATTTCTATGTTTCATTAATGGGTTAAATACCAAAAAGAACCTGGTAGGGTTTTGCACAGCCTGTGGGTAAATGATAAGAAAGGCATGTTGTGGCTACACAGCCATAAATACTCGGGGGTGTGAGGCAAAATGCTGGAAACCTCTCTTCCATTTGGCAAGCACAACCTCCATTCAGTTGTCTTCATACACTAAACACTGAGAAAAAGGTAAAATAAAGAATGTTTTTAGCAGGGATTGTAACTTGTTTGCTTAAACTTATTGATATTTAGACTGTCACCTAAGAATTGCACGTATACTAACGAGCATAGTATATTCACTGGTTTATGTATCCAGAATTCTGCAAGGAATGTCTCAAATCCAGATCAAGTTTTCATACGTGTTATATTTTCATTTAGGTGAAAACTGTATAACATCCCACATTGCCAGACAACTTCCTGCTAACTAAAGAAGAGTCTTATTTGTTCAGTCCCCTGTATAGATTAACACAGAATTGGTGAATTAACTTCTGATGCTCACATTTGTGAGAGTAGGATGGGAAGAGCTGCAAAGCAACAGAAGAACATGGGATCTCAGTGCTCTTTCAGTAACACTCAAATCTACTGTAAAACTTCAGAATAAAAACAGCTAACACAGAAATAATTTCAGAAGTCTGTGTGTATGTATACATAATTATGTGTGAGCATGCATATGCACATCAACATATATGGTTCTGTATCCAGCTTATTAGTATGAAAGTTGAATGACTACTTGTTAATATAGAGTGTAATTCAGAGTTATTTTGTTCTATTTTGGTCTTATTCCTTAGTTGTCAATCAGTTTTTGAAGAATACATCCAAGAAAAATGCGTGTCTGTGAAGACCATAGATAACATTATTATGGCAACTACAACAGTTATCTAATTTGATTTTCGAGCTCAGATAGCTCTTGTAAGGCAGCTCTTGTAAGACTAAAATCAAGCTACAAAGTAAAAATTCTGACACTTATTCATTAATTTGATTTTTAAAAGCTACTATATAGCCTGCAATTGTTCTTTTCATGTCATCTTGCTTCCTGCCTAATTGCCTTTTATAAAATGACCAAAATATCCCTCAATTAAGATTTGGGGAAGAAAAAAATGTCCTGTTCTTTATAATATTAAATATACTTTAAAAAATTTCATCTTTTTAAGGTTTTGTAAAGTTGTCAAAGAAATTAAGTTAATAAATTGGATCTAATAATTTCAAGGATTCTAGAATAATTTGAAATATCATTGGAATACCAATTGCATTATTGACCTTCATTTTGCTATAAAACTGCATGGGAAATTTTTAAGTGAAAACTTCAGTAAATGAAAACTTTAGTTATTGGTATGGATCAAGAAACTAAAATTTATTTACTGTCATGGATAATTAGAATTTAACAAATTTTCCAGATCAAATTGTTAGTGTTGCAAAATTGCTGCACTACAAAAGCAGTTGTGTATCAAATACTCTGTGGCTTTGGAGCAAGAGAAAACTAAGTACTCGTTTTAAACTAAATGGGTAATTTCTAGATGGCTTTTAGGACTAATAGAATAATCATCAATCATCCAGAACTCCAATCGTTCCACTTACTGGAGCTGAAAGAAATCATTAACATGGACATTTGTTTTTTCATGCTGGACCCCTGTACTGAATATAACTTCAACAGCTTTGCAGGCAGTTTCTGGACAGTCTCATTTGTTATGGAGTTGTCTGCTGCATAGTTAAAAGATGCCTGTTTATTTTGGAGGTGCAACTGGTAATTGATTTGCAGGATTTTTAGAATTACTTCAATATTATTCTGCTCAGTTATGTAGTCCTGAGTGAAATAAAGGATTTATATTTCAGACATAAAAAAGGCAGTAGGTTGGACGTTGAGGAACTTAGGTCACGCTGCGACCTCTGGCTCTTGTAGACACACTTTCCTTCACTATCAGTACTGTTACAGGTATAGTGTAACATTCCTTATACTTGAAAATGAAAACTAGTTTTCTTCCCTCAGAAATACTTTTCTTCTAATAACATATGTAACTCTTCTGTGTTCAGGAATGAGTAATAATACTGGACATAACCATATAGAAAAGTTTCAAGTTAAGGGGTAATATGCTAACACACTTCTCAAAGCCAGAAATTCGTGGCCTTGCATTTGAAGCCTCAGAGGTCTGATGAGAGCACCCCAGTAACCACAATGTGTCATCTCCAGGTCCTCCAGCATGCTGTGTCCTGATTAAAACTTTAACAGAGAGACATTTGACACTCACTGACAAGTCTATTAGTGGCAGGAATGAAAAGGAGTTTCCCCCAAATATCTCAAGAACCACTATTAAGAAACTGAATTGGAGATAAGTGGAGTACGCTACATGTGTTCAACAAACGGCTTTGGTTTTTTAGTGTGATTTTCTAAGGCTGTGAATATTAGAACAGCTGATGCCCAAGAGTTCACCCCTTTGTAAACCCCAGGATTTTGTTTCATCTAGATCTAACTCCACTACCACAAGAACTGGGAATTGTGATGCAGGGACATTTAAACTGCTGTTTATAAGCCAAGTTTCCAGAGACAGCAGCTAAACTAAGTGAAGTTTATCTGACTAAGATGTGAAGCTGATCAGTGGTTCATACAAAAATTTACCAAATGCTTATCTGCTCTAAGTTTGCTGCACTCTCTCATGCCTCAAACATGACAGGCAATCAGAAAGATAATGGAAAATAAGGAATCAGCAATGCCTTTTCACCTTGACAGGAAGATTGGACCTAATTACTCACAAGAGACAAGATGATCATAGCTTGTAAGAGTGTCCATTCTATACTTGACCATTAAAAATCACTATAATCCTAAAACAATTTTCCTCAAAAATTCTAAAAATTCATATCAAAGTTGTGCACTATGAAGCATATTTCATGGCCTTAAGGGTCTAAACAGAATTCAGGTTGTTCCCAGAGATACAGTTTTTGCCTCATATGAAACAGAGAGTCATCCAGTCAAGAATGATAGTTTCAGGAGTTGAGGCAATTTAAATACAGAGTCTGAGAGACTAAGACAAGAGACCAAAAACAATCTGTTCAAAGTCTAGAGCTGGAAACAGACTGGACATTTTCCAGACCTTACTGGCATGGAGGCATGAAGCACTCATTCAGTATTTATTCAAGTGACGGACACTAAGGAGACTGTCAAATCTGTAACATTTCTCATAGTCATACTCATATTCCCAGTGCTAGACTTATATGACTTTTATCATATAAGCTTTGTAGCCTTCAGTCAGACAGTCTGTGAATGTATGGGAAAGACTAGCACACTCACAGGACGTGGCCTTGGTCATTCAGATCAAACAGAACTCAGTTTCACAGGATTTTATTTATACCATCAAAGGTTGATCAACCAAATAATCTTCTCTTCTTCTTTGTTCAACATTTATTTGAAATTATATTTGTAGAAATTATAATTGTAGAAAAGTCATTGTGAACTAAAACATCAACAATATCCAAAATTATTTGCCTGTTCAGCACATACAGGTTCAATGTAAAGAGAACAGACTGCCAGATGTTCTAATGCTTGATTGGGATCAACACTTGCATAAAGAACATATGGATGAAGGTAACTTCAGGATGATTTAGGTGATGTTGGCAGAGAGAATGAAATGATTACAAAGTTGTTCTCTGAAGAATCATCTCTGTAAGGGCACATCCTCCTTGGGAAGATACATTTGGACACACTTCTGCTTCTTGGATGTTCAAATCACCAAATGTGTTGCTTTCTATACACTGTGTGTAAGAATCCCTTTGCTCAGCCTCAGACTTGCTGACTAACCATCATCCCAGGAGGAAATCATAGCAATTATCTTTTATTAGATATGGAATCTCTAAAAATACCTTAACCAAACATTCCTTCTCAGACTCCACAGTTAGTGAAAAGCACAACAGCCAAGTTGCTATCTAATGTTATCAGTGCTTCCAAAATGTGACTGAAGTCCCTCTTTGTGGGTGAAGCAATCACCCACAAACGACTGAATGCAATCAAGGCATTTTCTAAGAATATTGCATGTTAAAACAGCTGAACTTTGAAAAGAAAAGAAAAGAAAAGAAAAGAAAAGAAAAGAGAAGAGAAAAGAAAAGAAAAGAAAAGAAAAGAAAAGAGAAGAGAAGAGAAAAGAAAAGAAAAGAAAAGAAAAGAAAAGAAAAGAAAAGAAAAGAAAAGAAAAGAAAAGAAAAGAAAAGAAAAGAAAAGAAAAGAAAAGAAAAGAAAAGAAAAGAAAAGAAAAGAAAAGAAGAAAAGAAAAGGAAAAGAAAAGAAAAGAAAAGAAAAGAAAAGAAAAGAAAAGAAAAGAAAAGAAAAGAAAAGAAAAGAAAAGAAAAGAAAAGAAAAGAAAAGAAAAGAAAAAAGAAAAGAAAAGAAAAAAGAAAAGAAAGAAAACTATTTTCACTCACATACATTCTGCTTTATAATTAAATAGTTGAAGCAACACAAATTCCATTAAGCACAAAAGCACAAAAGCATTAAGGACATACAGTGTGCTGAAGAGTTTCTGGTAAATTGCTTGCAGGAAGGCTGTCCTAGTGGACCAAGTAGCCAAGACCCTAATGTCTTTCAGTACCATCTTACATCATTGCCAGGGGGCAGGGGAAGGGGACTCTCTCTCACTTCCCTGAAGAAAGGTTGTCCCTTTTCCAGTTGGGAAAATACGTCTGCGTCTGCATGTCTGCAGTGTAGTAGTGTTGGGCTCTGCAGTGAGCGTTTTTGCACATGAATCTTTCTGTATTTCTGTATACTTTTGTTATTGGTGTTACTGCTGTTACTGCTCATTTCCTTATCTCATTGCTGTTTCCAGTAAATTGTTTCTTATCTCGACCCATGATTTTCACCTTTTTGTGCCTCCAATTCTCAACTCCGTCCCTGGAGTGAGAAGGGAAGGTGTGGGGCAGCAGCAATCGAGTGATGTCTGGTTTGGGCAAGTCTCAGAGAGGGGGCACTAAACTGGGGAATGCCATTCCTAAACCATGACAAAGGTTTACACTAGTCTCCTCACAGGACTGTCAGAGAACAAAAATGGAAAATACCATCTGTTCTTCAGCCCAGCATTTTCACAAAGCACATTAGACCCCATAATAAAGTTGATATCTATAACAAGAATGCAAAGTTTAATCTCTAAAGATCATAAGGAAGACGTAAGAAATATATCTTGTGTTATGTTGTATTATTCAGAGATACAATAATTACTATTACATAAAAACTGGAATAGGCTGAAGGATTAAATTATAATTAATTGGTCGATGAATCAGTCCAGTTCTTAGGTAAAGGGAAAGAACATTTTATAGGCAAGTTCTTGAAAGTGTGTTTCAAACCACTATTATGAAATAGGAGTATATGTATGTATATAGGAGCAGAAGTGAACCCTTGGAGTTATAATCTTTTAATGTGTTTGTGTTTAAATAATAATTTTAATTATATGTTTTTCAAAGCAAGGAAAAAATACAATATCCAAAGTTACTATAACTGTAATTTTCAAATCATGTTTGAACAGATCACTTCTACCAGACTGGGTTATTTAGGGCTTACAATACAAAACTCGATACTTTCAGTTCTGCACTAGCAAGGCATCTGATCATAGCCAGTTTGCAGCAGTGAAAATGAGAGCTGAAATTCCAAACTGCTTCAAAACCTACATTTTCCTCCCTCTCATTTATTAAATGTTAATTATATCTTTTTTTTGGAGAAATTTTTGTATTAATTGTGCATGAAAATAAGCATAGTTGTTTGGTTTTAATGTTTTTCTTCCATGCATTCTGAAATGTCTAAATCATGTTTTTGAAGACATAATCCCTATCTGTTGATTAGGAATGATTTAGCACCATAATGAAATAATTAGAAAGGGCTCCATAAGGACCACATATGGGAATATACATCAAAAGGCAAAATATGGAATTCATATTAGTATATAAAAATATATGTGTTAGGTCAAATAGACTCTTTTCCATGAAGCTTTTACTCTACCCTTACAGTGAATAGATAATATTGAAAGACACATTAAGTGTTTGATCCTTGAGCATCAGAAAGAATATTCTAAGCAGAAGATGAAGGCATTAGACATTCCTACAATGCAGCAGTATGAAATTATTCCTCATAAAAAATGTGTAGTGGTCATCGAACATAGGAATTCACTAGAATAAGGGTCTATTTGTACTATTATCTGTTGCAGGTCTTTTAACACAATCAGTTCTGCTTCAATTTCAGCAAAGGAAGATTACATGTAGTGTTGCATTCAGTCCATCAGTGATGCAATCTATGTGCCTCATTGGCCTCTACTTCTAAAGGCTTAAACTCAGCATAACCCTATTGTTTCTTTTGGTCAGAGTAGATACACCAAACACCTCAAAAAAAGGATTGTAGAGCCTTGTTAGCCAGCCTCAGAGACTACTGGAGGAATTATACCTGCTACTGAGGATCCTTGCTGTTAAGCATAACCTTGAGGATCTGTTTTCCTTTTATGAAGGTGTTCTAACATCCATCTACAGTTTCAATAAATATATTATTTTACCTTAAAATCTTTATGGCATTCATGGATCTGACATGCTAGACATCCAATTCCACTGGATATGGAGGATCCATGATTCCAGGAAGGACAAGTCAAACTACACTCTGGCACTGAGCTGTGAGTTCCTAAGAACTCTGTTCAACCCATCGCTGAACACTGAAGGACACTCAGCAGACTGTGAACAGATGATTCTGTCAGCATTAACCTGAGTCCCTTCTTTTGTTTCCAAGAAGTAAAATAAGAGAAGATAACCCAGGACTTTGGAGTCTCCATGAACTCCCTTCTGACATTCTTGTATGCATGGTCCTGTTTCTTTGCACTAGTCTCTTACATCTTCAAGCATATTTAGTGTTACTTTAGGACCTCCAGAGCATTTTAGCTCCAGTCTCATCTGTGAAGGTCACCTTTTTCTATTAGACTTCCTTCCCTCTGTCATTAGCGTATGATATACCTCATCTTTTTGTCTTGGTTTTTTTTTGCTGAGTCCAGTCTCAGCTGGACTATAAAGGTTTTGGAGCAGGAACTTATCTATCAGTGTATCCTATTTATCTATCCACAAATCTTTTGGATTTTTTTTATTGTAACAGATTTGTGGGGATATAAATTTTCTGAACTGCCTGCATTCTTAAAAGTAGCATTTAATTTTGTATTAAAATTTTAAAGGAATGGAGTTTGTGCCATGGCTGTCCAGACACTTTACTTTCATAGTTATCTGCTCATTCATGTGGATATGTTGATAAGAATGTGGTTTGAGTTTGTTTTTTTATCTTTGCTATTTTATGAGCATTAATAATTCACTACCCTTGATAAATATCAAGTTATTTTCTTTTATATCATTCATCACTACAAGTCTGAAAACACAATATCCTAGGTGATGAAAGATAGAAAAATACTTACAGAGAAGCAGCATTCATCATACTTCTGATTATAAATACATTTGAAGTTCTTTCAAATATGGAAACATTTTTAGTGAGTCAAAATTGAGTCAAACTCATCCACTGTGAGTGGATCATTGCTTTTGTTGCAGATTTTAAGTTCATAACCCTGGTAACAAGTAGCATTATTCTGAATAAAGCTGCTCTCTTGGCTTTTAAAATTTCTAAACAGGAATTTCTTTCTAGGAAAAAAATGCCTAGCTTTTGTGTAAACCATGAGTGAAATAATGTCCACCTTTTTGTTACACTAGTATGTATTCACCAAGATATTCTCTTTTCTTACCGATTTGTCCTCCCAGTTGAAATGGTAGTCCTTAAAGACTGGAAGGGTTAATTTGTATACCCTATCCCTCTGGAGACACTCCATTAGACTGAACCAGAAAAAGTATAAAGGCCATTCTTCAATTCAGCAGCTAATCTATATTAGGAAATTAAATGCTTCCAGGGCCCCTTTTCCCAGCCTGGATCATTGGCATATTCTGGTCATGATCATGCTGTATAATGCTACTCTGGTAAGGAGTGGACGGTTGCCAGTTGACAATGCTTGTAGGTCTGGGCATATTCCCAAACGCTATTTGGGAAATATTTAGGTTGATAAAGATGATGCAGGTAAGAAGATTAGCAGTGACCACTCTAGAAATATAATCATTTAGCCTATCAGGACCCTGAGAGTGTTTAATTTTCTTATTTAGATACCGCCATCGTGGCTGAAGTTTATGGACACATTGGAACCAACTGCATAAACTCAAGGGAATTTAGCAGGGCTGGGATGACAACTCTGAACTGTGATTAAATCTTTGCCACAAATTGTGAGTGAGTCCTTCACATGCTAGAATGAAAAACAATGTTTGGTTCAAGCCTAATTAATTAGTGGGGAACTTTTCTAATGATTTTATCTGTATCTGAAGAAAGCAAACCCTCAGAGTATGTTACTGTTCTTCTGTGATATGTCCATCCTCCATTGTCCTCAAAGGTGTCCCAGGTCATAATTAGGCTAGTCTGTTCATTCAGGAGGAGTCCTTTCATTCTTTCTGAGGAACCATACTGCTTTCCTTGGAGCCCCTCTTTGCATCCCTCATTCACCTGCCTTTCATCTGTATGCCTCAACAGATAAAGTTTTCAAAATCCCAACTGTCATTTTCTCTCCTTATTACACTAATTAAATTGTTCACCTGCAGGCATTTCAGAGTTTTCCTATAATGTCATTCAAAGAACAGCACTTTCTTTATGTGACATTTACCACGAATGTTTATTCAAAACCAGAAGGTGGTACTAGAATGAAAGACAACTCCACCCACACATTTGTTGAGTGTCATAGTTCAGCTTTACACTGGCAAGCAGGGAGACCCAGAAGAGTGGATTGACAAAATGCAATGAGGCTAAGGAGCTAAAGACACCACTGTATAAAATTTGGGTGTTCATTTTTTGCTAGTGTTAGTCTGATCATGTGTATTGAGTGGCCATTTGTGGTTGGAACAAATTAAATGTATTTCTGGTCTTCCAGCTTAATTTTGTGCAAAAGTATCCAACATACACCCTCTAAGATGACTCAGTGATGACAAATGGGGACACTTGGGACATCAGTTTCAAAGTACACTATGGTTCAAACTCAAATGCACCCTTAACTTTATTATTTGGGTCAGGAAGAGGTCTGAGGTTATCAGAAGAAATTTTCTATGAAGGTTTAGCAAATATTGTCAAAAGATGAATGTAGACAATACTAAAATCAACTAAAATGTTGAAATATTTACCCAAATGGGTGAAGTGAACAACAACTGCCATATTGAAACACCTTTATGTAGCAGAAGGTGGGATACTGGAATTAAAAGAGTGAGAAAGAGCGAGTCTTAAAAAAAACCCCAAAACATTAGACAGTGATTGTTAAAAACACAAAACAGTAGAGAAGGAACATAGAAGTGAAGCTCAGGAGCTGACACTTAAAGGCACACATGTAGTCTATGTTAAATTACAGTTCTGTAACAATGGAGTTCCAAGCAATTTTTAATAAACACTTTCTTAAGGTAAATGAATTTAGATTCACACTAAGATTTTACTGCCTATATTTAGCATAGCAGACTATAAATAGCACACAAATAAACAAGAAAAGTCATTAGCAGCTGTGTCTCCGTTGATCCACTTAATTAGGAAATATCTGTGGTGTAGTCAGTGTTCTTTTCCATAATTGCTTAATGTGGGACAGGATGATATGAAAGCAAAATATGTGTTTGGGAGGTTTTAGCTCACCAATTTATCATGCATATGTTTTAAATGTTTTTAAAAGGTGCAGTTTCATCATAGAAAGAAATCATACATCACAGAAGCTACTAAGTTATAAGATGACAACCGCCTCCAGCTTCAAAAGCCAGACTCTTTCTCTTGATCAGTGGGTGGTGGAAGTTAATATTTTTTTAAGTGAAAGTAAAGTTAAGGGATGAGGTACATAGAAAAAATTTGGAATTCATTAAAATAAATAAGAGTTGCAATTTCTTTCTTAGGAATATTTTGTACTTAGGTCTTGTAATGCATATGATTTTTAAATCTCCTAAATTGGCAAAGGCCTCTGAGATAGTGAAAAGACTGTAGACTAAGAATGCTCAAAATTAAATCTGAGTTCCACGATTTCTTTTGCTGTTGAATCATGAACAGTATTCATTTCTAAATGCACTTTTCTACCATACATTTGTTATACCTAGTAAAATAAAACAAACTCTATGTACTCTAGTTAATAATATTCAGTGACAGAAAAAATTTAAAATTTAGTGCATTTTTCTCGCACTTATAAAAAATCAAAAGATATAAAAGGAAATGGAAGGGAAGGTTTGTTTATGAAGACAAAAATGTAGGAAATTAATTTACCTGTGACTGTCTGGGCTTGGTAGAAAAAGACCATGTCAGAAACAAGTCTTTAAAATACTGATTTTGTTTCTCCCATAACAACTGTAGTTGCATGACACCCTTAGCAAAAGCTGTTGTTTCATTTACACTTCCATGTTCTTTAAAAATCTTTGCAGAAATTAACTATGCACCTTTGAGCTAAGATGCCTGTAAGGCGTGGCATATCAACTTTATGACTTAACAATCTTTTAGTATTTGAATTAATAATTTTGGTTGCCTGATAATTTCTTTGGGTTTGTACTTTTTTTTCAGTAGGCAAAATGCGTAGGTTAAGCAGAGTGTTAACCTTTTGGAAGGGAGGGACTGTGAGAATGAGCTTTTATTGCTCTTATCTTCCTCTTGTTTTCTTATGGGCTGGTCTCAAATATTACTTCCCATCAGTTTTTGATCTGTAGGCAAAATAATCTTGATACAAAAAAGAAAAAGAGTGTTGTTTGACCTCACATTTATTTGTATTCACATGATTCAGTCACTGAACTGTTGAAAAGCCCCCAGAAAAAGTGCAGGAGGGTGGCGAGGGAGAAGCAAGGGGAGGCACTGGGAAGACTGGAGTCAGGGAAGAGGTAAAGAGTCAGTCAACAGAGCCTGTAAATTTTGAGATAGCTGTCTGACTGGTTTTGTTTTGGGAGTATAGACTTTCTCACTCTTAAGTAACTAAATTATTTTTCTTTTTGTCCACACTGGACTGTGGAATGATGAGGGCCCCTAGAAAAGTAAATTGGAATTTGATGGCTGTGGTAACAGAGAGGCTGAAAAGTCAATGTGGTTGTTAAAACAAGCCTTTCCTCCCATGTGTTGCCATACATGCCAGCATCAAGTGTTCCTGACAGGAGTGAGAAAATAAGTGAGATGAAATTCCAATTGGATCAGCTTAATTCAGTGATGAAGGTGGAGTAAACACCAAGAGAAAGGAGTGATACCAAATACCAAAGGTGCAGTAAGACAAACTCCAATGATAATACATGGATAACAACATTTAAAAATCTTGTGGCTTTTTTTACTTTCCTACTTGTTTGCAAGGAGCTATTTTCTGACCTGTTTTCCATTCACAGTCCCCTCAGACTTTAACAATGTATTCAGCTGGTTCAGAATTAATTCTTAGAAAATGACAGCTTCTTGTAAATACAATTAAAATTCACTACAGGATGAGTAAAGTATAGTGAAGTTATCTAATACAGAGTCAGAGGAATTTGGAAAAATAATAAACGTAAATAACAAAAAAATAATTATCATTGAAGATTTAAATTCAAATTCTCTTAAATAATCCCTCAATTAGAAAGTGTGCCAACCTAAAAAAATAGAGGACAGAAAAAATTACAAATATTATTGGACAGATCTTTCAGCAGTATCTCAGGGCTAGTTCCTTCCTCTGAATAAATCCAGTTTTCATTACTAAGAGCTAAAAGGGACATGAAGAGTTAGCTAATGCAGGTTTTATTCTGTCTCTACAGAAGACAACACCTCTCCCATAGTCAAGGTCCTAAAACTTTTCACGGGCTAAGGCCTTATCTGAGGCAAATTTGGGCAGTGTAAATATTTTATGAAGGTATTCTGTTGATAGAAAACTGTATTAGTATGTAATAAGGACAGTTTTCAGGCTTCCTGTAATTAGGCCTGAATTTTCAGCACACACATAAAGAAAAAACCAGAAGAATGAGTGGGCTTTGTTTTACATTGTGCCTAGGACAGAGATTTAAGAAGTCTTCTAAAAAGATGAAATAAGACATTTCTCTCCATTGCATATGTTTCTTGCCTATGGTTTATATTTTTTATTAATCCAAGACTTCAGAGTTTTCCTTGAGTTGCAGCAGGAACCAAGAAGATGTTATCCTCTTGCTTTATAAGGGAGGGAGAACAAGTGGAAGAAGCAGTAGCTAATGACCTGCTTTTACAGATTCAGAAACTTGCCATAATTTGAGCGTGTTGCATGGGGCAAGATCATTCCTTAATAATATTAAAAATCTCACGGAGTCCAGCAGCACTCTGGAAAACTGCATTCTTTCCCATTGCAGGGTCCTTTGGGGTTGTCAGTGGTTTTGTTTTCTTCTGTTTGCCTGTGGCATAATACAGCTTTGGATTGGTTTTTCTATCCAATGTAACTTATGTAAGTCCTCAGCTATCAGACACTGGGAAGCAGTATTTGTCACAGAAATGCCTCAAACCTTTTTTTATTAGGTTTTTACTTGTGGTTATAAAATTCTGAACTTTTTGATTCCAGTGGGCCAAGTGTGGGTCACTAGCTATGTTTCTAAGAGATTTTGATCAATTTTCAATAAGAATAGTGATGCTGAATGTGGAACAGAATCATGATGGCAGTGGAAATGTGGAAAAGGAAATGACAACAGCTGAAGTGGAAACCAAAAGTCAAGCAACGTAATGTACTCTTGTTGGGGGAACTAGATAATCTCCCTGCAGTGCTGCATGAACTCACATGTGAAGTTGCAGATCCAGCAGAAGAGCTTTTAAACAAAAGTCTTAAATCAGGAAAGGTATAACTGGAAAACTGCCAACATAGGATATGCACTTAGAAAATAAATAATGGCATATATGACACCATAGTACATTAGTTATGTGCAAGACTTTAGAACACTTCAAAAACGTAGAGGTAAATGAAAATGGAATGCAGCATAGACTTACCCAACTTGCATTTCACCAAATCAATATGATGTCGTTTTTAGATAACTGGTTTCCAAAGACAGGGAGATAAAAATCAGTGTGATTTCTTAGAAATTCAGTAAATAATTTTATATGACTTCATGTAAAGGACGTCTTTAGTTACGGTAGAGACAATTAAATTAATTTAAGAATTGCCAGACTTTTCTGAATCAAAATATCTTTATTCAAAAATTGAGTGGTTCCACAAGTGACCTTGACACAAAAAAGTAGGAGTATGCAATGATTTTTTATTAACAAAGTTAGAAAGTGCTGTTTATAAAGAGAAGGACAGGAATATCTTATGAAGGGATGAATAATTCTGAGTACACAAAAATTCCTGTGCAATACATGTAATAGTTCAACAGTGGAAAACTGAGTACTGGTGAACTGGAATTTCTGCTGTAAGATGAAATGACTGAAACAAATGTGAAGCTGATTAATCTTGGAGAACTAATGGATCATAAGATGAAAATGTGTCTGTATCATGAAGTATTCTGAAGCTAGAAAATTTAATAAAATAGCTGTAATCTTATGTGGGAGCTTGTGAAATATTTCTAGGAGGTTTGTCATAGTTATGCCATTATCAGAGGTCTTTTTAAATAAGGGGAATTTCAGAAGAGCTTCCCAGTCTGGTGTATGTGTGCACTATTCTGCTTTTCTCTCTCTAGATTAATTCAAGCTGGAATGGGAGCAGAAGAAAGCTATTAGCAGAGCAAAATACTGAAAAGTCAAGCAAAAAAGCTGGCTTGTTTTTAGTGTAGGGGAATGACTGATGAGAAAGCATATTTTTCTCTATCAGTAAAGAGGAAAAGCTAAGTGAACTGAAGGATGCAGCTGGTATCACAGTGAGGAGAGAGTAAAAGGGCTGGTAATTTATGTAGGATGGAAAGATCTTAATCATCAGAAGATTTCTAGCTCAGTCTTCTTATATTATTAATGGGTGTTAAAAGCACCCCTGTGGTTTTAAGATAGAACTTGGTAAATGTATTAAAGAAAATAATATGTGATTATGTACGTATTATGACTTATGTACTCCCTGGAAAATGGAATCCATTATTCACCCACCAGTCCTATATTTACTCAAAAACTGGCTAAATCATAAGTCTTTCAACTGAAAAAAAAAAAAAGTAATAACTTTTACTTTTCTTTTTGCCCTCCACATCTATTTTGTTCTCAGCCAAGCCTTCCAAAGGTTGAGGGCTGCAGTCTCACTTATTTTCTGATAAAATTCTCATTTCTGAAATCATAACAGTACTCTGGGATCTAAGAATTAGAATTCTGGTTTATAATAACACCCCAAAGCCCAACCAATTCTGTATGGTCAGAAGAGCCAAGAGGCTTCAGTTAGGCTGATACCTTATGATGACAAGGAACAAACAACTTAGAGAGCTTTTTTATACCTCTCCACAAATTTCTGACGTGCACACGTTTTGGACACTGGTGTGCCATCCTGTTTCCCCTCCTCCATATCAAGAAGGATAATGTAGCAACAAGTAAATATTTGGGGCAGGATGCCTGGGGATTTGGAAAGGCATTCATCCATGCAAGACACAATAAATTAGGATAGGACCCTTCAACCTGGTCGAAGATTAATAAGGAAGAATATAATAGATGTGTATGAAATATAAGCAAGGTCGGTATGTATCAATTGCTTACTGCTTCTACCAGTAAAAAAAAAAAGATATTAGAGGAAGCTAGAATGGGACAGATTCCACACAGAAACAAGGGAAGCTTGTTTGCCAGTAGCTTACAATCAAGATGTGTAACTCCTTCCCTCAGGATGCTGCCAGACCTGGCTCAGAAAATCTGTGAGCTGTCTGCTGCTGGAGAGAAGCCAGTATCCTGGAGAAGCAATGTTAAAGCTTGACCTGATCTTACACTTTTCCAGTCTTTGCTACTGCCAGCATCAGCTGTGGAGGGTGGAGTTTTGTTTTGACCTGCCATAGTCTCTTTTCAAAATAATTTTGATAAATTCAAGAATTGGTCAAGAGAATATTTCTGGGCATTTCAACAGGGCCTGGAGCAATGACCAACCAAGGTTTCATCCTATCTCCAATATGCTACCATTTTCATAAAAATCATTTACAGAGATGCTCACTGGTTTCAGCTGCTTCCTCCTCCAGCAGAAACTGTCCTAACTCTTGCTTTTCCTATCTCTCAAGTCCCATAAAACCAAGTTAGGAGGGAGCTGCACTGCAGCTAATTGGAATGAAATGAAGGAGATTCAATTTGTCCTCCTATTTCATTGCAAATAGAATTGTTCCAGTCAGCTTCTCACATGCAGTGCTGGTGAATACGTGTGACAGAGCAGGCTGAGCCTTTAACTGGTGATTATTCACAAGAAACTGCAGACTTGGCTTGCATTTCAGAGGGCAGGCTGTGCTTCCAGTGCTTTGTAGGAAGAGAAAAAAATGATCTGTTTACTTGCAAACTGAACATACTTTATGTGGAAATTATGGGGAAATAATCAGTGTGAAATTCCATGCCATGGTTTTCAGAATAAAGCCAAACAATAAATTAGCAAGGAGAAACTTGGCTGTACTTTTGCCTTACCTGCTTTAATAGCAATATTGCTACTGTTTTCTCAGTATTTTTAAGCTGTAGGATTTATGACACACTCAGGTTTAGTTTCATTTTGTTTTGGGGTTTTTTGACATTACATAAGCAGGAAGAGTTTTGATCTTCTTTATCTCCTTTTTCTTTTAATCTTTTCTGTATATCAAGCAATATAAAATTGTGACTCAGTGGAAAGATGTTTATTTATGACATGTCACCCGATAGGTCCAACAAATGTAGTTTCAATATTATTTGACAGTTTTGACTTTGAAGATGGCCATTATCTCCAAGAAGTGGAGATTTTTTTAAGTTATTTTGAGAAATTTCAGAGGAAGACGCAAGCTTTACTTACCTGTTTTTGTGTCCAAATACCAGACGCATAAATTGCTACCCATTTACTTAAAGCCATAACTTTTAATAAATGCAGAAAGGTTCCTTTTTTTAGTCAGCATTTGTAGGTGCCAAGATGTACACCTGTTAGTTTGCTTGATCCTTGGAGCATAGTAGTTGATTTCTCATGCATGTTTAAAAAATTATCAACTTGAAGAGCAAAACTAATCAGGCAACTCCTTTGGTTCCAGTGCACCAATCCTTCATGGCTATCTGTTATACAACAGGTTTTAACCAGGACATTTATCCAGCATGGAAATTGGGAGCTACTGTATAACTGTTCTATCAGTAGCAATGTTTGAAATATGTACCTTGGTCTCCTGCTGTTCAAGCATTGCAAATTGTCATATTATATGTGACAGACTGATCGTGATTTGTCTTTTTCATGACAGGAAAAAGTGTTTTCCTAACCCTGGGGGAAAAAACCCCAAAATATTCAGCTACGCTGAGAGATGGTTCTGATCCCATTTAGCTGTTATTTTGAAAAAGGTTAGTTTTCTTTTAACAGGCAAATTTAAATTTCTCCCAAGATAGTATTTTATAATTCATGTTGGTCTTTCCCATATTAATAGTGCTGCATAAATTTCACAAAAATTCTTTGATTGCAGAGCCTACCTTGTGACTTGTAGTAATGAATATATTTCTCTATTAAGCTACAGGAAAATTAAAATATTTTATGTTTATTGCTTGTACTGGTGTACTACAAAGAGAAGGTCATTCACTGAGAGCTACACCATACCTCATGTCATCTATGAAAGAACATCTGCAGTTGTCCTTGGTGGAAAATACTTGTGGTGTGAACAGTGGATGAAGTAAGGCAGCACATTCCAGTGTGAATCTATTGAACACTGGCGATGACTGTGGTGGAGTCGTATTTGGGTGCTGCATTTGCATATAAGCACCAGAGACATTACTTCCTAGGCAAGATTATTCTTCACATAATGACTGTGTTAGAGCTGTCAGAAAATATTCTCCTCTTTACATCGCAATGTAGGATAGACGACGTAGACAACTTCTGTTAAAAAGACCCTAAAATAGAGCTGGTGTGAGATGTAAAGAGCTTCTGAAAAATAAAACAGGAAGAAAGGAACTACCGTTTTTCAGACAAATGCAAGTATCATATTTTTCTGTATTGGTTAGTTAATGGAAGCAATATATAGTGGTACAATTAGAAAAAATCTAATCTTCATTACCCACTGCTTCTGGCATGTAGCACAAAAAGTATCAAGAAAGCTGGAACAGTATTAAAAATAAGTTCTTCAAATTTTTATTAAAACACGCCTGTACAGGATCACATTTTTAAACAACTAATTGAATTAGCTGAGTCTACTATTTGCTGACATCTCTATTAGATAATTATATGTTAAATATTCACTGTCTATAATCTACAGCTCTCTGTAGCTGAAATTCAGCAATTGTGACTAATTGAGTATTCTGTATGGAATCTTGACTCCAAACTGACTCAAGTGTAATTTGCAACATGACTAATACCTAGTATTTCTGATTCTAAAGTTTCTTCAGCATGCTTGTGGTTTTTGAGAACACTGGGATGGACTTCTTTGGTCTGCTTTACTGGTGGTCCTTCATATAGATTAATCTATAATTTTTTCTATTTCTATAAAAGTGGTTGTGCTTATGCATGAGAAATAATGCAAAAAGGAAAAGGCAAATATGAGAATTAAAATCTTGTGAAAATTTGAGAACAGCATTAGTAATACTGAAAGCATGACTTTTAGCATGAAACTGATGTGGTTTAGAGTGACACATTTATCAATAATATCACTATTTTTATACCCCTTTATAAGTATTTATAATCATAAAATTATAGACTGGTTGTAAGAGACATTAAATATCATCTAGTTCCAACACTTCTGCCATGGGCAGGAACACCTCCCATTATATCAGATTGCTCCAATCTGCATCCAGGCTGGTTTTGAACATTTCCAGGGATGGGGAATTCACAACTTTTCTGGGCAACCTGTTCCAGTACCTCATCACCCTTACAGTAAATAATTTCGTCCTAATATCTAACCTAAACCTAGTTTTGGTTTAAAACAATTTCCCTTTGTCCTGTCAAACTATAAATGTAGTATACTATGATAATTATACATAACATTTTGAGAATTCAGATCTAGTATTGGCTCTGCTTAGACTACTCTAGGCATAGCTGTTTAGGTTCATTATCCAGTAATTTGTAATCTACTCTCCTCAGGTTTCTACTATGGCTTTTTTTTTAAATCTCATTTTGTCAACAAGCTTCCTTTTACAATTTTGGGAGTCTAAAATCTGACATTTGACCTATCTCCTGATGTCAGCATCCTTGACGTGCTCATTAAACCACTGTAGCATGCAGCATACCGAGCCCCACTTCACTAAACACGCCATCACATTGCTCTCTGTGACTGAGAGAGGAACCTCCCTCAAGTGGGCCACAAACTGCCAGGCAGCAGCACACCCACACAAGAGAGAGAAGCTTAGAAACCTGGCTGTCATCTTCCTAGTCTTGATATTTGGTCTACCCCTTGGAAAGGGGATTTGATGAGACAATGTGGAGACAGTTGCATGAAACCCAACCAGCCCACTGGGGAGGCACTCTGAGATGCTGATGTATTTCTGACACCTGCATCTGCTGGCCATCCGCGGAGGAATGCTTCACTTGGCTGGGCTCAGCCTGACCACACATAACCAGAGCTGCTTTCAGCTTTCAGCTGCTGTCATTTGGGCCTCTGCTTGTTAAGCCCTTATCAAGGGGCAGTGCTGAAAAATAATAGGATTGTTGCCAAAGACGTAGTATGTTTTACACAGAAAATTCATTTGACAAAGTTTGAAGTGAAAGCACTTGGAAATCAAAATGCATATGACCTTTTAATAGTTTCTGTATAACAGCATTTACAACTGACCTATTGTGTAAAAATTAACTAACTGCGCTTAATTCATATCCTCTTACCAGTGCTTGCCTTCTTGTCAAGAGTGCAGAATGCAGCTCTAATCACATGGTTCAGGTCCTCACCTGCTGTGAAAGACTTGTCAAGTAGAGACTGAGCTTTACATTAACCAGACCATTCTCTTTTGGAAAAATACCCCTGCTACCTATTTGGGATAATGTTAAATGTTCTTCAGGCCTACAGGTCACCATTATGGCTCAGAGTGCAGTTTCATTTAAAGAAAGAGTAATGCCAAAAGCCTATAAATTTAAAAATATACTTCATGTAAATTCAGGTGAGAGAAGTTCTCAGCTGATAGGAGAAAATGTCCTCTTCAAATGGAAAACGTTGTTTGTTCTTTTTCAGGGCAGGTGGTAGGCAATGCTCTTGAGGAGATAAAAATGGCTTTTATTTCCTTTCCCCATGCAGATGATCAAAAGAAAAGTAGGCAACTGCCAGACTTAATGAGGCATGCTGAAGGGCTGCATCCTGGCAGAATTAATGCATCATTTATAAAGCACTTTGTAGGAAAATGATTTAGCGAATCACATATGACTTTGATGTCTTGTAACACTACTGCATTTTAATATGTATGCAAAGAGTTTAGCAGTTGCAAATGACAAAACCATGCACGGCAATAGCTGGAAGAACACATTGTGGGGTCTTTGGTGTGGAATGGCTATAATTAGGAGAGTTGGGATGAATCAGTACACACTCTAAGTTTTGGGACCTGCGCATGAGTTCTTGACTTGGACCCAAGTAAGTGTCACTCAGTGTGGTGGAAAGATAAAGACGGTCCCTGGCAGGCTGTATGCTGCCTTTGAATGGTACTGCTCTGCTCATTCCAGCTGTGACTAGAAGCCTCTGAGCAGAGACTGGGCAATCCTGCTCTTGCCCGAAGCATGGGGCCCTGCAATGAAGATCAACTGTAGAAGGAAACAAAGAACTAAATCATATCTGTGCAATAGACCTCTGTGAAGGGGACTGAGTACTCCCAAATCACCCCTGCATGCAGCTACACAGGTCCTGTTTCCAAACACAATGTTGTCTTCTGTTGATCAGAGGAGTAGAGCACCCCTCCTGTGAGGAAAGGCTGAGAGAATTGGGATTTTTCAGCCTGCAAAATAGAAGGCTTCAGGGTGACCTAAGTGTGGCCTTCCAGTACTTGAAGGGGCCTACAAGAAAAATGGAGAGAGACTTTTTACAAGAGCATGTAGTGACCGGACAAGGGGGAATGGATTCAAACTGAAAGAGAGTAGATTTAGATTTGATATTAGGAAAGCAATTCTTTACTGTCAGGGTGGTGAGGCACCGGAACAGGTTATCCAGAGAAGTTGTGGATGTGGTTTTCTCTAAGTGTATATGGCCAGATTGGACAGGACTTTGAGCCACCTGGTCTAGTGGAATGTGCCCCTGTCCATGGCAGGAGGATTGCAACTAGATTGGAATTTCAAGGTCTCTTCCAACCCAGGCTGTTCAATGCTTCTGTGATAGCCTACCACATTTTCTTTAGTAAGGATTTCGCCACCTTTTTTCAGTAGTGAGGTCTGTAGGGTACTAAACAGAGCTGTACTTCTCAAATTTTTCCTTGAGACACAGGGCTCCAGAACGCTCAGACCTACACCTCAAGTTTCTCAGGTCTTGCAGTGGTTCAGATATTTTCCTCTGAATTTCATCCCACTCTAGGAACTCTGGCCTCTGGCTTAAACATCTTCAAATATAATTTGTCAAGCAAGCAATGAATATAGCCTTATAAAAATTCTTAACCCTAGTCACTTTGCTGTTAAAAAGGCACAGATGAGTCAGAGGGCTCTGGAAGAACATGCAAGTCCTTAGGCAGAGCTTTGCTTAACCTGTTCTTCATCTTTCTGTAGTGAACACCTCAGGCTAGGTGAAGTTCCTGTTCCCTAGTCTGCCCTGGCAAATTCTTATCAAGCAACAGCACACCTAAAGTAGCACCTTCTAAATGTGGTCTCACTCCAGTGCCTCCTTTTTCCATATATTCAGACTGAGGACATGTAGTTATAACATGCAAGTTATATTGTTTGGTTCAGCAATTGAATACAAGCTCCCAATGTTTCTGTATGGTTTTGCCATTCACTTAGCTCCAAATCATTCTTTCTGGGCAAAACAACTGTCTGAAGTACTTTGCAGCATGTTTCTTTGTCTTCAAATGGGCAGGATTCCAGCATATTGCAGAAAGAAGTGGAATTCCTACCTGGAGCCAGAAATACCCTAGCTTATCAGAGAGGAAATTGGGCGCTGGGTTCTGTCTGGATTCGTGGCGCATCCCTGGCATTTGTTCCTGAACCTGTGACTCTTTGCCAATATACTCAGTTTTGTGTAAAATTTAGGTAGAACTAAATGTACTGGCAATCCTGGAGTGAAAAGTTCCAAAACTCAGTTTTCACTGCATCAAGAATAGCTTAAGAAAGACTCTTCTTTCATTGTTTTTATACTTTGCCCTGGGGATAAAAAATTAATACCTTTCTCCTCCTCCCTCAGTGAATATGGGGATTTATATCTTCCTTGGAATTATATAGCTGATGTTGGAGACAGCTTAATGAACATACTTTCATTTCCTGTGGTCTGCACTACATTCTCAGGAAAAGGGGGAAAGAAAGCTCTCAAACAAAAAACTATAGGTTGTTTGGTACAAAAACACAACAAAATGAATCTTTTGACCGCCTCTGGCAGCCTGTTTTTACTGATTCTGCCATTTTGTACGCCTTTGAAAAAATTGTTCTTTCAACGAATTAAAAGCTCATTTGGTTTGCCTGCACACTCTAATGGAAAGATAAATATGCCTTCTCTTTTTCCTTAGTATGTAGCATGAAAATAGACAAGATCATTGGGATTTATGTGGAAAAGTGTGGCTGGCTTCTAGTATTGGATTATGAAATGCAATTTGGGATCACTAAGAACAAACATATATTTTGAAAATCTGATTAAGTACTTACTTTGGAAGGTCAAAGATGACAAGTAATTTTTAAAACTATTTTTAATGGTTCTTTTTAACTTAAAACATTCGCCATTTCAGAGGAAATCGCATTCAACTCTATTTTGGCAGATAGTAGGGCAGGAAAAGTATTTTTAATGTCCATAATTGATTGAGGAATACCATTATTTAATGGGTTTTAGAGAAAAATAACTGTATTTAGATGAGGGCTTTTTTTAAAACTGCATTTCAGCAAAATCAGAATGAATATGGTTCATTCAAAATATCTTCATCATGTAATATGTCCTAGAAGACTGAACAAAGAAATAAAAGTGTCTTACTATGCAATACAGGAGTTTAACCTTCTATGATATGACTAAATGGAGAAGGATTTTGAAAACTTAATTTGAAGTACTGGCTGGTTAACGATTTATTAAAATCTCTTCACACTTCAGTAAACTTTACACATTGTGGCTTTCATTCATTTCCTCCCTGACAGGTTGAATGAAAATATACAATACAGCTATTGGATATTCATCTTTACTCTTTATGGTTGTTTTCCTTTAAACAAACAAGTATTATTGGCTTTTATTAAGGCTTAAAAGTGAAAAAAACCCTGATAGTACAATTCAGGCAACACAGGAGTATGACACATCTCTGAATGCATTTGGAGATAAAATACTTAAAACTGAGAACTATTCTAAATTTTGCTTATGTTAACAATCATATTTCTAGACCACATTCATTCATTTAATACAGCCAGTAATACATTTAATACAGTGTGTTACCTCTGAGTAGTAAAATTGTTCTTCATTCACAAAAATGCATCATAGTAGGACATTTCTCAAACAAAATGTTCTATTGATGAAATTGTTCTGGCTTAAAAAAAGCTCTATCAAAAAATCTTTAAATAGTACATAGGTTTATACTGGTAAAAGTGGATAAGTGAAAATACACATAGTTGAGAAGCACTTTTACATTCTGTGTGAAACTAAATTATGCTTTTCCATTTCCCTAAAATTGTACATTACTTTGTTTCTGAGCTTTCGGACCAGACTGGTGTTTTTCAAACAAAAATTTTACTGATCACTTTTAGAGAGCTTGTTTCATTTTATTGAATAATGGTAGTATTTACAAATCTACTCAGTAGATAATGCATGTAATTGAAGGTTGTACTGAGGGGTTTAGAAGAGCTCATGATGATAAAAAATATTTCTGTGGGAGCACAGAATGTGAAATCTAGTTTGTTTGGGTTTCACCTAACAAACAGTGGGATACATCTATTTCTTTGTCACCTTTGCTGATGTATAAACAGAATGGACACAATCAAATAGAGGTGTACCTGTTCATTCATGAGAAATAAGAAGTTGAATTTTATTCACACCTTTTCTGCAGCTCTTGCTTATCACAGAATACAGAAGAGTATGTTCTCTTCTGTACGGGTCATCGGCAACAAGAAGCTGTTGTTTTGTAAGAAGTCAATGGAAGACATCCAAAGTGAGAATCTTAGAAGATTATCTATCTGCACAAGTTTATTTGGGGTTTTGTTAAGGGCAAAATGGAACTTTTACAATATTTATTTAGGTTTTTTTACTTAATTAACCAAGCATGTTATCGTGTTACCTGACACCAAGAAATGGAGCTGTTCCTGTGGTAAATTACTTCTCAGAGTGAAGTAAATACTGGGGAGATTAAGTGTAAAACGGGTGTCATATCTGGGGCCAAATTCAGAAACAGTGTCAGCTGGTGTAAACCACACTTTGTTAAATGCACATGCAATGTCTTATACTGATGAAATCTTAACCTCAAAAGAAGGATTAAGATTATATGAAGAACCATATATTAAAGTGTGCAGATTTTTTCCTCATTTACTCTTAAATCTTCTAAAATCCTTCTGGCAAGTGAATGAAGCATAAAGGCAAACCGAAGTATACCCCCACATTTTTCCCTTATGCAGTGGGCTTTCTCATCCGGGGCAACTGCAAAAGGCTGCAGCAGACTGGCCCCCAACCTGTGACACAGCGTAACAGCCACGAGTGTGTGGCCAGACTGGCCTTTGCTTGTAAAGAACCCATGAGGAATGAGAATGAAGCCAGGCAGGATATCACAGCTTGTACTAGAGGTGGAGTAGCCCCACAAAACAGATTAAACGGAGGCCTTTCTTGAGTTCTCTGATATCTTCTTTATCTACTCATACATGCATAATTTCGGCTTTCTGTCTCACAGGCTGGTTTATGGTCTTCTGGGATTTATCTCTCTTCGTAAGAAGGTGCTTCAGTGCACAATCTTATCCTTCCTCATGGCCAGGCCCTAATTCCACAGCAGCTCTAAGCCATGTTCTTGTTTTGCAAAGGAGCTTCCATGAGCAAATGACTAAACTTCAGGCATTTTATAGCTCCTGTGGATTTTTCTGACAGTTTAGAGACATGAAAAAATCTGGGGCTAGAACTTCTTTGTTGCTGGAAGGTAGGCAAGTAGAAAACGTGGGAATGATGCATCTTTCTCTATCCAGCTACCTTGTTTGCATTTGGGACAAGACCTTCACTCTCACTGCAGTGCAGAGAATTGTTATTCCAACTGATTGTGCTATAAACATAAAGGGAAGGACTTGACTTACAGTTCCATTCCAATGTCATTCCCAAGTAAATTGCCAAAAAACCTTGTCTTTCAATCACCAGCTAAGGTTATCTGAGATAATTTCTGCACCTTGATGGCAGAGTGGGATGAAGTCTGTATCTCTGACTTTGATGCGTGGTGCTCTTGAAGTCTTCTGCCATGTGAGCCTACATCCTTTTGAGGTTCCTTACTTGGAAACTTGAAGGTCAATAGTAATTCACAATCACACAGAGCTGCCTTTTCAAGACAGCACTTGACTTTAAACTAGAAGGCTTTGTATTTCTATTCCTCAAAGTAGAGTAAACAGCAAGTCAAATGTGCATATTTGTCACCTGACGCTGTCTTCTGCTTTCTCACAAGGCAGTCATCTCACAGCTTCCTTTTGGGAGGCTGGCTTAGTGCTTGCCTCAAAAATCTCCTAGCTTCACTGTTTCTTCAGTTCCACCTACTGCTGCATCAAGGTCTATTCAAGACTTTGTTCCTTGTTTTCACTTGCAGTCACATTAAATCAACAGGAGCTGTGCCTTTGGATGGAGAGAGAAAAGTGATGCTGGTCCATCAGGTCTCAAAGCTATGAGGTTCAGTTGGTGGCTGTCCAGTCACACAGGGACAGCCATGAAAGTGACCTGTGAGATGACTGCTTGTTCTTTGTATTTCTTTCTTCTTTTACTATGAAAAAACAAAAAAGAATCTCTTAAATTCAGATAGATAATAATGTAGAAGTGCATGGGGGAAAGCAGAGTATACATATATGTGTGTGTGTATATATATATGTGTACATTAAATAATATATATATAACTATATGTATTTGCTGTATATAATGCAAATAGTTATATTCTTTGTAGGCTTGTTTCTGTCACACAAACTACCCGCAGTTTGTGAGTTTGTGCTGACACGTATCCTTCCCGTAGTATCTCCCCTGCATACTCTCGTTCTCCAGTTGAGGTTAGAATTAATTAGCCTTTGATGTCTCCTCTGCCACTTCTTGTCACAATCCTCTTGGGTTATTCTTTAGTATGGGTCTATCTACTGCCAATTCCACTATCTCAGTGCTAAACAGATGTCATTTTTTGATTTGTAACCAGAGTCCAGCTCTCTCACACTAAGTGACAGCATTTCCAATGGATTTACCATTCTAATCAGAAGTTTAGTGATACAGCACCTCTACTGGTAAATTATAAAAGAGGGTTGTTTCTTCTGTTCTTAGAACTAGGGTTCTAAACCAGCAAATTATTTGATTATAAACGAAAGAGCAGAAAATTAAGAATAAAATTCATTCTTATTCTGTATTGAATTTTCCTCAGTGTTTTTCATCATCTGGGAGCTGATGCTAACTATTTCCGACTTCCTGATCATTGTAAACACAAGTATTTGTGGGCATACATTGTGTTGTCATTCTGAATATCACCCTAGTTATATTTAAGGTGCAGCATAAATCATGGACGAAGACAACAAGAGAAAATTATTCATCCTAGAGATGAAAAATATCAAATAGAAATTCCCTTTTACAGTTGGCATACAATTCAATCTTAAGAATATATGTGATTATGATATAAATAATCTGAGAAAAGCAATATTTGTAAAATCTATACTGCTGATATTTTTTAGGTGGTCATATTTTATTTTAAGTAGACAAAATAATTTATTCATTTGAGCCTGAAGTGCAAAAATAACTTTAGGTCTAAGAAGCATGAACATAGCCACAATAAGGATAGTTCTAATAGACACATGTTGCAGTCCTAAAATAATGGTGTCTTCTATCCTTCTCCGTAGTTCCACTTTTATTCACTATCAGATTGTACATAGACATTTCCTCCACAAGATGCTGAGTACAGTGTTTATGTTAAGTAAATGATTGTGCAGATTATTGACCACTAATGGTGTAAAAGGCTTTTGCTGGATTATGGTGTGGAGTCTTTTAGAATTACAGTGATACTAACCAAGGTAGTTGTGTCCCTGCCAGCTGTGCACACATCTGTATTCCAGCCAGATGAAAGTTATTGTCTAAGTAATGTGTTTGATGAAAAGGAATTGACTAACTTTATCTCATCAAGTTCTACACAACCCAATTTTGAGTGTATTTTATCTTGGAAGGCTTGTTTTTTAATAAAATCAGAGATCATTAAAGTCATAGAATCATAGAATATGCTGAGTTGGAAAGGACCCACAAGGATCATCGAGTCCAGCTGTCAACTAATTTTACCAGGCCTTGACTCTGACAATTTCTCTCCCTAGGCCAAAAAAGTAGATTTACACAGTGTCACTTGGATATTCCAATTCAAATAAATCTAAAATACTGCAATATTTTACTTATACAGAAATCCAAAACCACTTTGGAAAGCAAAAATAAGGAGTTTCTAGAAATGAACCATTAAAGGCACAAGTACTCTAACTAAATAATGTGTATATCATATTATAACAATGATTATATTCCTATGGAGCCAATGTGTGTGTGATGTCTTGTTCACACTCTTCAAATGGAAAACAGCTAACTCAGGTTAGTTGATGCTCTATGGCCAGATGTTTTTTATTGGTTTTTTTAATTCTACTCTGTGACCTGATGCCATCTCTAAATCAAAATTCACCTTTTTCAAATAGAAGAGCTTTCTTTCATTTGTTTAGATGAATCTAATAATTTTCCTTCCTGACTTTCATTGGCATTCATCTATCCTTATGGAAGGTGTGAAACACGGCACAGCTATATCCTCTTTTTCCTAACACAGCAAACTTTCTAGATGGCAATTCTGTCCATTACCATGACAGCATTTTCATCAAAACATCGAAACAGAGACATGGATTTTGTTTTAATTTTGCCTACATTAGAATGGATTCTAGGACTTGAGATTTTATAATGCTACCAAATAGAACCTCCAAGGAGAACACCTTGTTTTTCCAGGGCCATCTTTCTTGATTTATTACAGCTCCCAATGATGTGAAAAGTACCCTATTGAGAACACATTCCTAGCAAAAGATAATTAAAAAAAGCAGACACTTACTTTTAAAATCCTTGTCTTTTATAACTAGATCAAAAGCCAAAAGGCTTCTGAAGACTGAAGAAATAAAGATTGTTTTCTTAAAGCTGAAGTGTTACCAATTCTTCTCAATAACTCAGATCTTTAACTCAGAAAAAGAAGTTCAGGGAATGCTAACAAGTACCAACTTTCTGAAAATTCAGCAAGTTGTTTTAAACAGGTCTCTTAGTTTCCTTCAGTTTGCTGAGTATTGGGATATTTGAATCATTTAACTTCTCTAACTGAATTATTTTGTGCACCACAAGCCAGATTTTGCAATATCAACAGCTCATCATGAAACAGAGCCAAAGCAGCACCAGGAAATAGCTAAAGTAAGAGAAGAAACAGATTTGTTTAATTTTGCACACATATTCCTTAGAAATCAGTGATGAGGGTAAAGAAAATCCAGAACACGTATAAAGTTTTCCTAAAAAAATGTTTGGATAAAATTAATTTCATATTTGTGAAGTTTTCCACAGACTATTGACGGCTTAGTAGCAACTGTTGCCAAAACCTTAATTTCAGTCAGTTTTACTGCTCTTGCCTTATTTCTAAAAGTATTTTTTTCAAAGAAGAGATTTAGAAGATAGTCAACAGTCAGGCTTTTAAAGTAGCAGGAATCATTAAGAAAGCATCTTTTAGTGCTATTTGAGATGAAGTTTCTTTCTCTTTGGAAATACAATTAACATCCATGCCTAAATTTACTAATGATGAGTACTGGGTGCATGTGTATTTGTTGTCTACCCATGTATCTAATTCTATAAGAGCAAATAGTTTTGGCTGAAGAATGCTTTCTGCAAGAGTTACAGGAAAAAAGTACAATCCAGACAGTTTTCACATTGTAAAGTTTCATACAATTTCATAGTTCTGTGTAGTTGTACTTGTAGGGGTATATGGGTAAGAAAGGACTTCCCCATTTGACAGATTCCAAGTATATAAAAAGACACTACAAGAGACATGAGAAAGATAACATACATAACTTCTATGTGAGGTCTTTTTTTCTCTTTTTACCTGCTAATACCAAGGATTGCCACGCTTAGAATATCTAAATGTTTAATCTGAAAAAAATGTGATTTTGCAAAAGATTTTGGATCCTATGACTCTTATTTTTCTGTTTTTAAAATCTTAAATGCACATCTTTCTCACAGTTAGAGGGCCATTCTCACAGTTATGAAAATGTTGTCTTTGCGTGATTTCTCTCAACTTCTGGAGTCTGTTTATTTTATGTGTGTATATCATAATTACAGTACATGTCTCCTAGAGTACCCCATGGCTAGCACTACATTAAAAGAAGCTTTCTTCAGTTTAAAGTGAAGTAAAACCAGAGAGGGATGTGCTCTAGAGTTATAAGGAAAACACGGACATTGAAAAGTACTTAACATTACTTACTGCCATGTTTGCAAATGTCAAAGACCATTCACGGATGGAGGGGTTTTTCTGGGTTTTAAAGACTTTATTGTTCTCAAGAAAGACATGAAATATTTCCATGAAGATGTCAAGGGATAACAGGATGGTCATTAATACTGGTGTACTGAATGGGAAGGAAAAAAGGCAGAGTCAGGAATGCTTGTAATGCTGCAATGCAAACATGACCTGCAGCACAGAGCCCAACAGCAACAGGGAATATTGCAGAAACTGGGCCCACGAGTTAACTCCTTTTCTGCCACCTTGGTCTCATCCCCTAAAAGTGCCTTTTAGCACTGTCCAGCTGGGAGAAGCCAGAATTTCAACAGTAAACACACAATCTCAGATATCACAGCTGTAGAAAGAGAAACAAATGCTAAATGTCTGGTTTGCTAGCCAGCTAGCCAGCAGAGTGAGGGTACACCTGCTCCCACCTCTTTTCTAGAACTCTCCTAAACACCAAAGATTTTAAAGGGGCAGTGAGATTTACCAACACTTTTTTACACGGTGTCATAGCGCCAAAGGCAGGCGCAGTCAAGTAGAATTTCGTTTTTACTGCTAAACATAGGGAATGTTTCAGAAACATGATCTCCAGGGAAGATGAACAGCCCAAGACTCAACTCCAAAATATCTTCAAGGCCAACTGCTTCTGTATGGGAAACAGAAGGTCACAGAATCAAGTCTGTAAATAAAAGCAGCTACTTCATCCAAGAGACCTGTTTGATAGATACACTAAAATGCAGACCAGCGTTATCCAAACACTAACATTCTTCTATCAAAAAGGACAAGAAGGGGCAGGTGAGCAGGTTTTAGAATCACAGGATCATTTAGATTGGAAAAGACCTTTAAGATCATCAAGTCTAACAGTTGCTTTGGCATTGATAAGTCCAGCTCTAAACCATGTCCCTAAGTTCCACATCTAAGTACCTCTAGGGATGGTGACTCATCCACTTCCCTGGGCAGCCTGTGCCAATGCTTGAAAACCCTTTCTGTGAAGAAATTTTTCCTAATATCCAATCTAAACTTCCTCTGGTGTAATTTGAGGCTCTTTCCTCTCATCCTACTGCTTGTTCCCTTGGAGAGAGGACAGCAACCCCCACCTTGCTACAGCCTGCTTTCAGGGGGTTGTAGGGAGCTATAAGATCTCTTCTGAGTCCTTTTCTCCAGGCTGAACAACTTCAGTTCCTTCAGCTGCTCCTCATCAGACTTGTGCTCTGGATCCTTCCCCAGCTCTCTTTCCCTTCATTGGACATGCTCCAGCACCCTGATGTCCTTGCAGTGAGGGATCCAGAACTGAACACAGGATTCGAGGTGATGCCTCACCAGCATCCAGTACAGAGGGACAGTCACTGCTCTGGTCCTAGTGGCCACACTATTTCTGATATAAGCCAGATTGCCCTTAGCCTTTTTGGCCACCTGGGCACATGCTGGCTCATGTTCAGCTGCTGTCAACGAGCACCCCAGGTCTTTTTCCAATGGGCAGCCACTTTCCACTTTCCAGCCACTCTGCCCCAAATCTGTAGCAAGGCATGGTGTGGCTGTGACTCAAGTCCAGGACCTGGCACTTCATCTTATTGAACCTCATAAAACTGGCCTTGGCCCATCAATACATTGTGTCCAGATTCCTCTGCAGAGCCTTCCTGCCCTCCAACAGACCAATGCTCCCATATATATGCTATGTCATGACACTCAAGATAATTTGTTCCACATTGTGTTGGTTTTCATCTTCTCTTAAAGACCACGAAACAACAAGACTTGATTATTTCAAACTCTAATGCTAAAACTCAATTTTTAAGGGATGGACAATCAGTTGCTTTGGTGTGTACTACCCTTTATTTTCAGACAGGTATTTCTTGCCAAGACCTTTATGTGGGTTACAATTGCGTTTTCATTAGCATGGTTTCTCAGTGCCTGCCAGTAATACTCTGTGAGACATGAGTGGCACCTGCCACATGGGGTTTTAATCTTTTTATCCTCTCCCCAAAGCAGAAATTGTTCATGAAGTAAAACACTTTTCTCTGAAAGATTTTACTCTGTCATATGTACGTGCAGCAAAGTGTTTGTGTTAAATAGAGCTAGGTCAAAGAAATGATGTCTCATAGCTCCTGTGGGAGTTTATTTCACTGTCTTGCACGGGATTTGAACATCTCTTGTCTGCTTTAAAGACTCTTATCCTTGGGGAAAATAGTTGTAATTGAGGGTCAACAACTTGAATGGGAATATACCTGTTTCATAAGACACAGCAGCTTTTAATTTAATGACTTCATTCATCCTTGTTCTTCAATTAATGATCAACTATTTCTTTCCTTTTTTCCCCCCCCTTTTTTAACAGAAGATATTCCATGAGGTTTTTCTTCTTTGTGATCAAAGCATCTGAATGACTAATATGACGTGTTGAAGTTTTACAAGTATTCAGTGCTGTTCTGCAGAGCTATTGGTCTGCCAGTTCACAGTAGTTTTTTGTTAAGACTCACCATTCATTTTGGTTGACTCTCCACTCTTTTACAGGATAAAAATGTATTGCCTCAATTAAAAAAGCTGAAAAGATTAGGGAAGGAAACAGTTTCAAAGTTCTGAAAAGATACAGCTGAATACAAGATGAAAAAGATAACTGAGTAAATACTTATACTTTTAATACAGATTTGTCATGCTTTTTGCACTGCTCTTTATCCTGAGCATTAGCTTTCTTCTACCAGTTTGGTTATGGTTCCAGATGAATAAAGTAGATTCACTTTCAGCATGACTTATTGCAATCAGTAAAGATTGATATCAAATGCTATTAAGTCAATTGTATAGTTATGTTGATCAATTAATGAATCAAATCACTGAAATCCCAAGTGTAATAACAGAGCAAATATTTTTATTGGCGCCAAAGTACTGCAGCTGTGAAGAAGGATAGAAGGACATTAGAGTCACCTTTCACCTAACGAAATGTGAGCAAATCCCTAACAAAAAAAAAAAGGAAAGAAAAAGTGTGAATGAAAAAATATAAGTTAATCTGAGGGACTTTGAGTTCACAGCAAAGTAGCAAAATGTAAGCAGAACGTGCACAGCTAATTCTCTCCTCAAAGTTGTAAGTTTACCAAAAGCAAAATTCCAGTCCCCTGAATGTAGGCAGTACATTCATGGGGTCAGGGAACATTTGTCTAAATGAAGTCATACTCCTGTATCACCTCTGCTTCCTTCCTTATCTTGTTGTCAGGTTGGCTAAGAAAGTTAAACACTCTGCTGTCTTCAGTGTGAGCCCTGTTTAGAAAGAGCCTCCAGAGTCAAAACACCTGTGGATATGGTCTAGTACAATACATAGAAACCCCTCACTCTGTATATGAAAAATAAGGCAGAAGAATCAGATTTACTTAGCATAGGCAGAGAACGTGCTGAGACTGAGTGATACACCTTAAAATGCACTTCATACAGAACCAAGACCAGCAGGTCAAAAGAGATGATCCTCCCTGTGTTCTTCTCTACTGTTGTGATATCTCACCTGGAGTACTGTATCCGGGTCTGGGGTCCTCAGCACAGGAAAACATGGACCTACTGGAGCCAGTCCAGAGAAGGGTCAAAAAGATGCTCAGAGGACTGGAGCACCTCTCCTATGAAGACAGCTGAGAGAGCTGAGGTTGTCCAACCTGGAGAAGACAAGGGTCTGTGGAGATTTTATAGCACCTTCCCATACCTAAAAGGGCTACAATGGAGCAGGAGAGGGACTTTTTACAAGGGCATGTAAGCGATAGGACAAGGGCTGATGGCTTTAAATTGACAAAGGGTACATTTGGGTTCAATATTGGGAAGAAATTTTTCTCTGTGACAATGTTGAGGCACAAGAACAGGCTGCTCAGAGAAGCTGTGGATGCTCCATCCCTGGAAACGTACAAGGCCAGGTCGGGTGGAGCTCTGAGCTACCTGCTCTAGTGGAAGGTGACCATGACCAGGGCAGGGAGATTGGAAGTAAATGATCTTTAAAGTCCCTTCTGATCCAAACCATTCTATGATTCTATGAATCGCTCCAGCATTGTAACACATCTCTAATCAGCATATTAGCAGTGGGTCTCTAGATAGACTCTTTTCTTATCTGGAGAAGAGGTTCTTGCATTTATACCAGAGAAAGGAATTATGCATTTCTTTTTCTATATATCTGAAAATATAACTTTGAACAGGGAAACAGAAATATATCACAACCACATATAAAATTGTTTTAAAAATCTGCTTTTCTTCCAAATATTTCAGTGATTTATGGATTTATGCTAATCACACACCTTTAAACTTTGATATATCTAATTTCAGGTAAATACCATTATTTTAATCCCACTGTCTATTAACAGTTTTGATACTGGTTTACTTTAATGTGAGACCTAGGGAAAATGAAGCAACAAGAACTTTATTTTTTCTAGGACTATATATATATATAGAGAGAGAGAGAGAGTTCTAGATATGTAAGAGAGGAGAAAGATGAGAATAAGAGACATGAGAGGAAAAAGACAGAAAAAATCCACAAACCAGAGTATATATCTTTACGTTGTATTTTGAGAGATGCCCAGATAGTGAACATGGAAACATGGCTCCAGGTGGGTATTGCTTCCCTGACAAGATGAAATACCACCTCTCAGGCACAGTTAGAGGTTCATGTACTGTTGATGTGCTGTTAGCTCAGCGTTAGGCACTTTGGATGCTCTCAGGAACACCTCCATACTCTATCTGCAGGTTGCCTGCAAGCATTTCTGCAATCACTGTAACTGCTGCCTGAGAGTTGTCTTGTACTGGAGACAAGCAGAGCTGGAAATATGCCATGTTTTTGGCTTCTTCAAGGCTTAAGACTGATATTGACAAAGCCAAAGACTGGTAACGTGATCCTGAAAAAACTCCAAACCCCCTAGAGAAAGTACTTGTGTTGGATGTTGACTGCCACAGATTTGGTTTAAATTATGAGGGATTTTTAAAAGTAAAAATATATGGACAAAATAACCTGAAAGAAAATCTTGCTTAAAGATAAATTGATCTGAGTCCAGGAGAAAGAAAAGGTGTGTAAATACCAGTAGGAGCGGCAGATGTTTTGAGATACAATGAACACTTCTTAATGCCATCTCTCAAAAGTAGTAAGTAGTAATAATGTTTAACTGACATAAATAAATGCTGTACCTATCTTATGATATTCATATAGTGCAAATCTGTCTACAACTCTGTGAAAAGAGAACTGCATCCTCAGCAGAGCTGTGCACCTTCAGAGACATGCAAGACCTACAACCAGGCAGGCAAGACATGTCTTGTCTTTCTCCAGCTGTGCTCCTGCTTGTGGGTTAGCAGAAGACAAAGGAATAGCATTTTCTGCCCTGTGATTTTAAGGCATGTAATTAACCTGCTTCTATTTACTGGATACACAAATGCTCCTGGGAGAGTGAACGGCCCTTCTTTGAGGAGTGTCACAAATAAACAAAATGGACTGGCTGTTTAATCAAGTAATTGCCCTAACGATGCCCTCCTAGGCACAAACACTGGTGGGTTTGGGAGAGAGCTTGAGCGCTGTTGACTTTTGGTCATGTTACAAAGGCCATTTATTTACTCAGATTTCTCCTCAGAGAAGCGCTAAATGGGCAGAGTTCTTTCCTCTGATCATAGAGGAGAATTTTTGACGTTCTGGATAATTTGGTTATATTTTACCACTCTGTAGCTTTTCTTTACTTAGTTCATTTAAAAAATAACATTTTTGGAGATATACTCCAGCTCACTACTCAAATAAAACAATTTTAAGACATTTTTTCCATGTTTAAGAATTAAGTCTATAAATGAAATAACAAAGAAAAATTAAACGTTAATTCAATGAGTTGTCTAATTTCAGATCAATATGGTCTTTGGAGGGCCATATTTATAGGGAATTCACAGAGCCAACATAAATCTGTGGCCAGTTGTATTCATAGAGAAGTGAAATGCTTCCAAGAAAAAAAATACTTGCTATTTAACTATTGAATTCTTTTCATACTATCTTTCTTCCATCATCCTTGACAATTTTTAAACAGCTATAATCATAAAGTAGCAGTCCTCAGCAAATACCCATCAATAACTTTGCCCCAGGAGTACAGTAAATCCAGAGAAGTTCTTTGCACCAGCAGAATAAACACCATGCTCCTACATCTCCTTCCAGTCTGAAGGCTGAAATTGGTTTTTTATGGCATAGAACTAGAAACTAGTGGAAAGGTTGAGAAAGTACAAATTGATATGGCTAATGTGAGAAGGGGCAGCTTAACAAGACAGCCCCCAAACTGTACCCCCTCAGAAGCTGCTCTCCATGCTCCTGTGTCCTGCCACAGGCTGCTGGTTCGTTGTCTACATCTGGAAGAAAGGAGGCCCAATATCTCACTGTGCAAAGCTTTTTAACCCTCTCACACTGATTTCTTTCTAATACACCTTTGACTACACTTGCTTTCTGTAGCTCCAATAAATGGCTCCTAATGAACAAGTAACTCATGGTCATGCACACTGATCCTTCCCCAGCTCATGAAAGAAGCTGCTACTCAAATTTAGGTAAGAGCAATGAGGTGAACAATGATCTTATCCTCAAAGTTGCTTCTCCTCATACAGTCATTGTCATTTCCCTCTTTTTTGGCTGGAGTACGTCACATCTTCTCTTCCTCTATCGTGCTTTAGAGCTGTTGATCTTAGAGGAACTCTTTCCATGCTCAAAGTGGGCAGCTGGTGACTGTCTGGGGGAAGCGGGCTTTCTATCAACATGACCAGAACGTACAGCACTACCAGCTCCTTGTCAATTTTAATAATTTAATTTCCAAGTACTGGAATGTGGTACCAATGCGTTACCCTGCCATCATGTTTGATCCTGTAGTGCCTGGTCTGTGTTCACTTTTAATCACCACTGTATGCTTTCCGTATTGTAGCTGATTGTCTCTCACCTGACAAACAGATGTCTGTTATTTAGGGCTGCATGACGAACCTGCCTCCCTGGTAAGTGGCTTAGCTAATGGTTCATCCAACCAGCCAGACACAGACACAGCTAGCAGGGCACAGACTGGAAAACTTGTGGGAGTTTTTTTAATAATGTGGTAATTTGGTAATGACACTGCTCACATTTGGAACTTTTGTAACTGATCATGGAATCCTATTATTCAGAAGTATGTAAAAGGGGGATATAAATATATATTGTCCTTAAATCCAGACTGAGCATAAGTCACAGTAGAGTGTCCCAAAACTTGACTTCATCAACATTTTTGTCAGATAATGTGATACAAATTTTAAAAAATGCAAACCAGCTGCCTGCCATTGTTTGCAGACAGTTTAAAATAAATTTCAAAAAATTGAATAAAAACTTCCTGTAGCTTTTGTAAGTGGTGATTTTTCCTGTGCATCCTCACACAAAGTAGTGGTCTGTGTTAGGGGAGCAGTCATTGGCATAAGGATCGAAGTTACAGTCTCTTACGCTTATCCTTGCTGGCTGTGCAGCAGGGAATAAGCTGGGAATTTGTACTGCACATTTGCTAAAAGTTTATGGACAAAGTCCAGTGGCTTTCCCAACATTCCCTCTCTTACTGAAACATGTTGTAATGGCCAAGGTTATGCATAAGCTGCTAATGAGGTCATATAACAGTTGCTCTGTTACTCTGAGAAGTTACAGGAACCACAGTTCATTCTTTCTGGCCTTTTTGTAATGCATTTTGTGGTAGTTTAACAGTGAAGGAACTATGTCTGACCAAATTTCATGCAGGCATGGGAGAGTTATAAAAACTATACACACCATGTGTAGCAGAAAAACACAGTACCGTGTCCTTTGGGCATAGTATCTGTTGTTTCTTTCAAGGAGACCTCATGTCTATCTGATAGGTATTTCATCATCCCTGTTTTTCTTAATTTGTCTACATTTATCTTTATGTTAGCATGTGTTGACTGTTCTAGTCCAGCAGGAACTCTCAAATGAAATATTGAATCCAAATAGCATATGAAAGTCTTCACATGAGATGACACCTTTGTTTGTATTGCAAAGGGAGGTGCTAAAGAAATGGGTGACTTTTCGTGCTTATAATGGGCACCACTCTAGAGGATTAGAGGACATAAAAGATTTTATTTTATTTCACAATTTTTTCCATAGAGGAGATTGCTAACCACTTTAACAAACCTACTGCCTTGTTCAACAACTTGGCACAAACTTCAAGGGGCTATTCCAGATGCATCTGATCGATCCTTGCCACAAAGAATAGAGATTAAATAGACCTTCTGTTATTGTGGGTGTCTGTCTTATTTCATTCCTACTGGACTACACAAACTGCCCTTCACACTGGCTAGTTTTCAAACTTGAAAATACAACATGGGGATTAATCTATGGGTGAAGTGCTTTTTATTGGATCTAAAGATTTTTGCTATGAAAGCAGAACACAGAGATCTAGCAAGAAAAATAAACACACATTTTCTTCAATTATCTTGACATGAGAATTCAGTGTATCCAAGAGAAGCTTTGTTTACTTCCTTTTCCAAATATGTTCATTTGAAGACAGCAAAACAAAAGGTATTCAATTTATGTCCAGTATTCCCAGGATCATATGTCCAGTTGCAGTAATCTTTTTCTACATATTTTCTTTTAAGATGAGCTAATGAGTCCCATTCACTGCTCTCATTTATGTTTTATGATGGCATTTCAGAAGTCATGTTGTGCAGAGTTACGTACTTGGGCTCACAACTGCACAGAGGCAGTGCAAATTGGCACCACCATTATGTCTGCCAGGAAAAGGCACTTTTGCAGAGCATACATAAATTTGTTTACAGTCAACAAAGAAATACAGTGAGAGGTGTCCACCCAGCTGAGCAAGACACTCGAAAAATACCTTTACGTAATGAAAGGAAAATTCTGGCAGGCAGAAGTTCATTTACACAGATATAAGGGGAAGAATTGTGCTACTGTCTTAATTAAATCCATTTTCAGAACTGGAGGTTCAGGATATCCTGAAAGGAAATTCAGAAATTTAGTTTAATTCTGACAGCCCGCAGGGGCAGCTCTGATGACAGACAAGGTGGCTGAGGGTGTCAGTATATTTCAGATACAAGTCTTCTCCACTGTCTTTAGTTCAATAATTGTACAGCTGCCTATGCCTCCCACATCACCACCCTCTTCTCACAACAGTCCTGACTTTCCCTTGTTGGCCCATGTGTACTCCCTTCAATGTACTCATGTCTTCCCAGTGTAAGGTTCCCACTGATCCACCATGATCTAGTAAACCTGTATTTTTTTATCTCCTAAGATCAGTTTAATTGTGTTGGCAACATTAGAATTGGTACAATGTCAAAATGTCCTTTTTTCACATTGATTTCAATTACCTCTACTCATAGCTTAAAGTGAGTGAGAAGAGATATGGGGAATTAATTTGTCATAAGGAGCACTGGTAAAAGAAGGCAGCAAGCACTAGACAAGATGAAGATTTTGTCCGTATTGTTTATTACTAGGTTTGAGGGTCCAACCTAAACCTAGCTTAAACAAAAGGGAGTTCATTTATTAAATTCACTGGCTTAGGATCAGACTCTAGAACATAATCTTATTTTGCGGTCTACTAGCCTATAGAATTGAAACAGTGAAAAAACCAAATCAACAGTGACTGAACATGAGGCATTGGTTCAGAGACACATGAATGCCAGATTTAAGAAATCTAAAAAAGTCTAAATGTCTTGTGTTAGCAATATTTTCATGTTTACAATTATAGCATGGTAAGAATGTTGACACGTTCTTAAAAGTTGTGATTTACTATATGACAAAGTGTTATGCAGATCCAATAACTTTTGAGGTGCCACAGATACCAGTAAAATATCTAAAATGTTCTTTCTGTGAGCTTATTGCTCCTTAAAATTACTGTAGACCACTTACCACAAAAATCTGAAAGCAGGTACTGTACTATTTACTGAAGAAGGGGAGATAATTAACTCTAATTAATTCACTACATCTCAGGTTACTTCATGACATCAAAATCCTACTACTAAAGATAACACAAAAATTTTCTTTTCATCAACTTACCAAATATTATTTATTCAATGTGAGTTTTCCTGTTACACTAATTTGTCTCAGATGTTTTCTCTGACTCTGGGGTAAGAAACAGCTTCTGGAGGGTGTCCTGCATTCTTCAAGAAAACAGCCAGGACAATCTAGTTGTGTCTTAAGAGCTTCAAGATTGTCTTTGATAAACAGCCACTGTGAGGAAACCCCAGTGTATAAAGTCCAATGCTGAGAAATAAAAGTTTCTGAATTACTGATTTATGACTGCTCACACCAGAGTCACTGACAGTTAAAGGAAATAATTACATCTAGCTTAACTGGAAAATATGATTATTCTTGTTTTGATATTACTAGTGTTGGTTGTTGTTGTCTAGCTGCTATTTATAACGTGTAATTTTGGTGTTTCTGTTCCTGTTAAGCATGCCTTCTTCCTGACAAAATCAGAATGTTTTGTTTCTGAGTCAAGTATTGAGATTAAAAATTGAAACTGAAGGAAATTTCTAAAAGAAAGTTATTTCATTCTTGAACATCTGAAAAAAAAAAATTGAGAAATTACAACAGAAACCAGTGAGATAGAATTCAGTGATTAAATTGATATTCCTTCACTGCAGAAATATACTGGGACAATTTAATAAAACATTTCAGGTTGAGCTAATTTTTATTTCTTGAAAATAATATAATAACAAAATAATTTTGGCAAAGATTTTGGCCCAGTTCTGCTAGGAATCTTTTCTGAATCAGCACAAATTAAGTCATCGTGACCAGAAACTCATTATCCCAAGTGATCACAGTTTGAAGGAAAAAGTTAATCTTTGCAAGTGGATCCTGGATAACTTACACTTATAATAAGATGCTCCAGTTGTGCCTATTCATAGTTGGGAAGATAATATGTATCAGATTATGTGAGGTTTTTTACTCTATTTTGGTTAACAATAAAAGGTAGGCAGAGGTCAGAAAGGAGTATCGCAGCTTGGCATAAGATGCCAGACTGCAATTTGTGACAATACGAAACATAAATCAAGAGGGACTGAATCCCAGAAGACACTGACATTGTGACACTTTTTCATCACTGCAAATAAATATCCTTACAAAGGCCCATTGCCAAACTCCTAAAATGTCTGGGGTTTAGTACAAAGTTCTTTCAAACAGAGATGTCCCCTTCTAAAAGCCATGGAGGCAGTCTGCATTAACAGCCTTTGGGTCAGCTTTAAAACACTTTGATGAAACTATGTGTGGAGTTTTGTACTGTACTGTCTCTGTTCCTTGGATAATGCAAAATTTGAGTCCCTAAGTCTCTTAAGTTTGCACATTTCATGAGTTGCATAATGACTTCAAGAAGAAAAAATATGAGAAATAGAAACTTTTAGGCAATAAAAGCCTAAGACTCAGTTATTTCTTGAAAACATGTCTGTGATAATTTAATTTTTTACTTTAAACAGTGTAAGTACTTTGAAACTTGTTCATTTTTATGCACTGGGACAATTTCAAATGAACTTATTTCCTCTATTAAATCTAAAGAAAAACACACTGGCACAAAAATAAAAGTTGCTGACACAGGAAAAAAAATGTGAGTAGTTATTTGAAATAATGATCAACGTATTGTATGTAAAAGGCTTATGCTGCCATTGCAGAAATTTTCCATGTTTTAGTCTTCAATAGAGCCATTAATGATGGGGATGTTTCAGACATTCAGTGTAGATTGTATTGCTGTGTTCACCAGTTACCCTGGAGAAGTGCGATCTTTCCATCTTCCCCAAAGTCATCCACCACTAAACATAAACACTTAAACATTTTCTGGGGAAGATTAGCACTGTACGAGTCCTAAAGCCCCACTTAAAAAGATGGGAACATTTAAGATGTGACAAGCACAGGGGAAATACGGAAGCATGTGTGATCTGAGATTTCCAGATGCTATTAGATTACAAATGACATAAAGCACAGTTTGTAGAAAATCACAGGTAGATTGTCTTTTAACTGTCCCTTCTTTGTTAAAATCCAAGACTTTCCTTCCCCACAGTATTTTTCTTTAAGTAATGTGCTTGATATGTATCATATAAAATAAGTTCATTGGGAACTGACATTTTTCTATGCATTTACAAAGCAGCTACTAAAAATTATTTCAATTACTTGTATTACTTCACTACAACTGATACCACAGCAGCACATCCTAACCAACTACTCATTTTTATCATTGTGAAGTTATGTAGTGATAGAAGCTAAAACCCCCATAAAATTAATCCCTACTTGCATTCCTGTAGTGTCAAATTCTAACACCCATCCATTTGCCAAGCGAGCATTCATCTGCAGCTTAAAACAGAGTCCTTCCCAGTCACCTCTTCGGTGTTTTGGTTTGGGGTTCTTTTGGGGGTTTTTTGGTTTGGTTTTTTTTGTTTGTTTGTTTGTTGTTGTTGTTGTTGTTAAATTTCATTTTATTTTACTTCATTTTGGTTAGCTAACAATATCTGGTTCTTCTTCAGCCTCCACATCTTTCAGGAAACTTGCAGATAACAACTACAATTCCTAATGCAGTAAATGAGTCCTAGCAGTCTTTTTGTATTTTATTTCTCAAAGATGAGACACGAGGATCTGGTGTTACAACACTGCAGAATTCCCCCATGATGTGTCAGGTACACAAATCCAATAAAGTATATAGTTCTCTTGCTAGCAGGATTTTTCTTTTACTTCTCCAAGTCTTCTCCAAAACATACAGTGTATATTGCCCAAAATAACACTTGGATTCTGGTCCTTTAACTTCCAAGAATCCTATCTTGTATGTTTGGACATTTTCACTTTTTTCAATGCAGATACAAAGATATTTGAGGACGCTGTCCTGCTGGATGACAGTCACTTTCATGAACATAAAAGTGGTATTTGAAAAGACTGGGCGATTTATTGGATACATTTTAGAGGTTTCTTTGGAGAGATGGATCTTGATAAACGTAACTTCTTTTTCTTGTGTACTTTTCTTTGTGGGTGAGTTTTTTGGTTTTTTTCGGGGGGGCGAGGGGGGGAAGTGGTGGTGGTTTTTTGTATTTTGCTTTACAAGACCTAGCAACATTTTGTGCTTTTCTTCCCAATCATAAGTAATAGTTGAAGCCAGGGGTAATTCTTTTCTATCTAAACAGTAGATATGTTAATTAACATTTCCCCCTGAGGGGAAAGAGTGTTTTCACAACCATCACAAACATCAGCCTGTGGCCAACTCACAGTTCCAGAGTTCAGTAGATCCACATTTCATGGGATAATGCAGAATGTATTTCAGAAAAGGTTAAACTGTGCTTCTATAAGTCCTTTACTTTTTTATATTTTGCTGATTATGTGTGTTTGCTAGCACATAGCATGAACTGAAAAAGAAATAAATCTCCATGAGAATAGCTTATTGTCTGAATGGTAAATTGTTGAGCTTCCTGTACTTTTTATAAGTCAATCAAAAAGGTTTTCTCTTGCAGAAAATATATTGCTCATACTCTTTTACTGCTGTCTCACTGATATCAAGCAGAATGGAGTTATACAAAGTTATACAAACTGATGCAGTGAGAGACAAGGATTCATTAGGTAACTATGTATGAGAAACAGGAAATTATATGTCTTCATAAATATCCAAGGTTTTGTTCCTTGACTGGAACACTTTCTGAACTTCACTTTCTTGGTTCTTATCCACTCTCACACCTAGTGATCAGCTGAAAGAAACCTTGAACAGTATTACTGCAAAACACTATTATCTCAATATTTTCCATTCCATTGAAAATATTTTTTTTATCTTTTAAGCTCTAACTTTACCAAAAAATTTCTGAAGATTCAGACACTGATTTTTAGAGGATAAACATAAATCTTAGTATTCATTAAGCTAAACAGAGGTCATTATTATTGTGCAATCAGTCACAGAGCACAAATAATAAAGAGGAACTCAAAGTCACATTTCATTTGAAGTTGTGAGCAGCTTCCTATGGGTAATTTTTGGGAGGAATTTTATTTATTTGTGATTAGCTTGTGCTTCTGTGGCACTGTGCAGATCATAGAGTTGCACACACACACAAAACTCCCTATACACAGTAGGGAGCAGCTCCTCCATTTTTTTTTAATTTCACTCCATCTGTTATTTCTCACCTGAACAAGAAAGCTTAGGAATAGCACTTTCTTTTCATCCTGGTGGTTTATGGATATCCAACATAGTTCTAGTGTCTGCTCTGGACTTAAGCAAAAAACAATACCTGAAACCATTCCACCCCCCAACTCATTAGAGAGACATTTAATTTGTTTTATTTGGCAAGCTGTTGACATCCTGATCTTGTACAAAAAGTTGCCCACTGCAGCTGATTGGGTGAGCAAGAAAAAGACCAGAAAACTCATTGTCTTTAAAATAATGCCTGAATTACCAGTCACATGATGTTTAGTATAATTTTAATCCTTTAGACTGAGGCATGGCAGAAATGGTAGTTTCAAGCTGTGATTAGGAAGGAGGAATAGAGAAGCAGTTAGGTAGGAGAGAAGAAGCCGCCTGAGAGCAATGGAAAGACTGTAAAGAAGACAGGCACATTTAAAAGATAGGAGACTTATTGAGATGAAATAACAGCTGGCCAAAACAGCCATGAAAAAAACCAGTTCCCATATCACATAAGTGTCCATCCCTTTCCCAGCACAGGGCAAAGATGTGCTGAGTCTTTTCCAGGAAAAAGAAATTAGAAGTATTTTATGAATTATAAAAATTCATCTTGCTATGAGGTGCAACACAAGCAAGGTTATGCAGTGGTCCATTGAGTAAGACTCTTGTTTCCAGCTATAGCTAATGTCAAATGCTGTCTGAAGCAGAGGACCTTGTGATAGATAGACAGTACCAAATAACACGGTTTTAGGAAGAAATTCTTCCTATAGGCATTAGGCTTGAATCTAGCGTCTATTTTCAAGCAGAAGTTTTCTTTCCTAGTGGGTAGGCTTATTTTCTTCCCATTCTTCTGCATTTTAGACAGGAAGCCTTTCATCTGTATTTCTCTTATGAATTATCCCAAGACTTTTAGCTTAATGGTAACTTGTAGTGACAAGCTTTAGTCATTGTCAATTTGACTTGTAGAAGTGTAATTGTTTTTACTGGTTTGGGGTTTTCTCTTACTTTCAAAGAATGGCCTCTTCTTCCATGGAAATGGGAACTCTCTTGGCTCTATCTGCCTTTGTTTAGCCATTTTACCATTCTGAATCTCTCCAACTGAGCCTCTCCAATTTCTCTCCTTTCTAAATAAAGAAGTCACAGACAGTTTCAATCACTCTTCATGTAGAATATTTTCTGCACCTCTGACATCCCTTATCAGGCACTTCTATTAAGAGAGAATAAGGGAATTGGAAATTTAAACTAGGACTACATTCTGTGCCTGGGTTCTTGTTTGTAAAATAAGGCAAAATAATCCTAATTTTCTCACATAGTTATTTACAAATCCACATGTGGATTTTGTTGCTTGCTTATACTTTTATTTCCTATTTTGCCTTTTTTTCTTTTGAATCCAACAGAATCTGCTGTCTCCATTTCCATGCACAGTCCACCTTTGGGCAGAAGATACCATGATAAAAACTAATCTCAGGGTATGAAATTTAACTTCCCTTTTCTAATTTATTTCTGCCATAGCATCAGCAGCGTTTGATAAGTGACAATGGTGTTTTGTTTTTCTCTGTCACAAATATCACCTGGGAGGTCTGTAAAGTCGTTGCTGCTTCTCCTTTCCTACCCCTAAGGGCATTCTGCTCAGCAGGGGTGTAGTCAGTAGATGACTGCTGGAGAATGGCATTTCCAAATGGGATGTGTATGGTCTGCTATTCCTGTAAGATTTCCATATCAATATCTCCTATTTCAGGCTTCTTCATCCTGCTCATGAACACTTTAAAACAAATGCAGCTATCATGACACTTAATATGTCACTCTTTATTATGATTGTACACAATCAACAAAAGAAATTGAGTCACAGAAATGAGACATAATCTCAGTACACAATCCATGACCAAGTCTGAGTTTTTCTAAAATCCTAAGCAGGTTTTTCTTTGACCTAGTTGCCTCATGGATGCAGCCAGCAATGCTAACTCAATACCACCCAGAAAATCTCACCACAGCAAGTTTATAAGAAGTTCAGCTAGCAATTTTCTTCAACTCAAGTGACAGGGACATCATTCTTGCAGCAAAGTAAAGGTGGACATATTTCATGGCATAGCCAAGATTTTATTTTTTCCTAATATCTGCCAAATCACTCAAAACAAAAGGAGGCAGCTGGCAAGACTTCAAAAGGAGGCTTATGGATGAAGTAAATCAAGCTGCACTACTTTACCTGGCTAAGCTCTTGGAGACCAACAAAGATAAAACATATAACTTTGGGTCAGCTGGGAGCCTCTTTGCAAAACTACAGATGGAAAGTTGCCTGGCCATTGTAAAGTAACAAGGTATTCAAAGATGACAAAGCAGTACATCGCCCTTTAATTTTGGATATTCATTTCTTTAAGACATAAATCAAGCATGTGCTTTAGAGATGAGAAATATCATAAAGGTAAAGCAGAATGTAACCCTACATGGCTATTTTCTTGGTATATGGGCTAGTTATCAATTTCTTTTGTATTTTCTTCAAACTACGGTTATTCTTAAGTATTGAAAGTTACAGCATAAAAAAGCAAATATCTACATAATAGATAGCAGGACTGGCAAGTTTCTTTTCCTCAGTGCAAAATTTTGATATTTGATTGTATTCTAAATTGAACAAAAGAGCCATCTCTGAGTGTTTTGAGCAAAGCTTAGTCACCAATGGACTAAATATGTTCCCAGAGAGGTATGATGGTAAAATATCAAGTGGATCTGGTGGTGTTTAACCATATCCAATAGCCATTAAAAAGGAGGAAGATCATTAAGACTAAAAAAAAACCCAAAACAAAACCACAAAAAAAAACCCCAAAACCAAAAAAACCCCAAACAAACACAAAAACCCCCAATAACAACAACAACAAAAACCCAGCCCCACCAAACCAAACCCAGAGGTGAACTCAAAGTGCTTATGGTAATTTGTCATCATGGTCTATTGTTTATAGCAGCATCTCAGGATGAGTAGGGATTTAGAGGAAGGAATCTAAAGGGGATAGCATTCTAGCTTCAGTAATGACATAGGATAGGGCATGGAAGAGTTACTGACAGAAGGAACAGACAGAAGAGCACAGAAATCCTCAGACCATAAGGATCATAAGGATCAGATCCCTTAAATCCCTAAAATCAAGCTAAAACTCATATTTTCTTGCCAGCTAGAGAGAACTAGTAAAAGAAATCAAAGGAAAATGTTTTGAAGCAGCAAGCAACAGACAAAGTAATAGTTGCTGCAAACTGCTGGCTACCTTAGAACAGCTGAAGGGAAGCTCCAAGGCCAGAGAAACTGCAGTAGCAGTGTACAGATTCCTATATATGCACACATGCATAATGCAAACACACATACAGACGTGCGTGTGTGTGTGTGTGCGCGCGCGCATTATTTTTTTCCTCATTGCCACTTCTGGTCATTCCAATAACGTTGCCTGCATAATAATGAAAAGCATCCTGTTACAAAGTCTGGAAATTCAGCCATCTGTATATGATTTCTACTAGATGGTATTTCTGTGAAAGAAGGATGAGGTAAAGTTATTCTTGTGTACAAATTCTGCTGTCATACCTGTAATGTGCAAAATCCACCTAGAAGTGCATTACAATGAAGTAACATACTATTTTCCCATCATAAATTAGTATAACCTCACTCAACACCAAACACATTTCAAACTCTGCTTCATTCTTATAAAGAACTTTGTCTTTCATTGTGCTATGGCTACATAGCCTAAGCCCACTTGGATAAAACAGATTCACTATTTCCACTAGCCTTTTCCCCTGTCAAATGTTCCATAATTACAGTTAAAAGTTAGAATTAACTAAAACTCATTTTAATTTCATAACCTATTCTATGGCAGGCAGGTAGGGAAAGCAAGTTGAAGAGCGACCTCTTAATCAAGAGGCAGGAGAGACTGTCATGTATTTCCCATGTCTGTTATGAATGGAATAAGCAGGGATTGTAAAATCCAGTCTTAAGCTTGTGTCCATACACAGTGTGATCTGTCATATTCAGCAGATTGGCAACAGCACTGAAGTAAATTTAGTAACGAATTGTTACATTTGACTAGTTACTCTGAGGAAAAAGAAAAAAAAGGCATTCCAAAAAATAACCAGGCAGCACCTTTCATTTGATAACCTTGCTTATAGGCACTTTTAGCACCACATCAATCCAGCAGTTCCATAGCATTATGTGGCAGCACAAGTGTGAGAAAATGGCCAGGCTGGTACTGGAAAGGAAAATCATAAGAAAGGCTTTATAAGATTTATGGAAAGGAAGGCTGTCCTTGACTAGTAGCAGAGGACAAAGTGTGTCAAGATATTTCGCATCTTTCCAACCAGGCGGGTCTGTTTCATTCAGTTATTCCTCAGCTCCTCCTTCTGCCCAGCCCTATTGGCTCCAGTGACATAACTGAAATCCAGGAAGAGTCAGCTGCTGGGGGCATTGGCTTGGGGGTATTTTACACTCCCTTAAATAGAGATCGAGTGCACGGACTCAGAATTTTTTGCAACGAAAATGGAAATCTCTTCATCTTCTAGTATTTCTTTCAAGCACATTTTTTCCAGGGCTGGGAGAAGTGAGAGGGTTTCAAAAGTGATGTGGCCTTCTGCCAACAGCTGAGATGTGTTTCAGAGTCACTGGATGACCTGTTGTGATACTGGGAAGTATTTGATGAAGCTCACAGGACTGTACTAGAGCAGGTGCGGGGGTTGGGAGACAGGCGTGACAGGCAAGAGTATTTGCACATGTGCGCCAAGTTGGAACTGGAGAGTTACTGTTATTCATCATCAGTCTGTCAATGTTAAGGTGAAAAAAAACCACCCAACAGTGTGGGATGTCCTCTGGAGTGTTTTTGGAGCAGGTCAAAATTCATATAATACTGCCACAATTATCTGATTAACTTGTAGCCAAAAACATCCACAGAAAAACTTAAAGATGAAAGTATTTACATCTTCAGAATGCAAAACTTTCACACACCAAGGACAGATGCTTTGCATGTATGGATGGTAATCTATTATGCTTTAATCAGCATTATCTTATGTTTACTAGAAAAGTAATATAAAAATGCCTGAAAGGCTTTCAAAATATGTTTGTCCTTTAGCTTTAGAAAGTGAGGAAGATTTAGAATTACTTTGATGAAGTAGGAAAGATTAGAAAGTCTAAGGGTGGCTTGGATCCTTTCAAATGCCCTTTTCATCCACACTGAAGTTTTTACGAAATATTTCTGTCATCAGACACAGTGGGAATGATTGTTCATGCTGCAAATAGTGTAAATATCTCTAGTCTTTTTCTGTGTGCTCTGCCGAAAATGAAGGGGCTCTCTGAAGTAGAGCAATGTTAGACTGACATAGATGGAAAATCAGACTCTGGCCATGTAAGGGTGACGGAGTCAAGAAAACGTCGTGCATAAATACTGTGCTAATGTGTTATATGTGTATGTGAATAGGTGTATTTCAGAAAGGTTTGGCTTGCTGAAGGACAATGGCCCCTCCAAAGTCCTGCAAGTCAGGAAGTAGCCGTAGCTCACCTTCCCTCCCAAGGTATCAGAGGAAAACCATGTCTGTGGGAGCTAGAGAAGGAGACTGTTTCTTTGTTTTGCAGCCAGTGTTTGCTGAAGTATATTGGTCCCCAGTTCAGGAAAATTTTTGTGTCTTACTTTTGTACAGCAAGAATTTATTTTGCTGTTATAACAGTCCAACCTTCATAAAAGAGATATTGCTCAGTACTTATAGTAGCAACTCTACCAATAAGCCTGACACAGGCAAAAGTTTTCAGTGAGAGAGTGACTATTGAAACTTTGATCTCCACTGGAGACTCCAAAAGCAAACTCCTCAGGTTTCAAATTTACTGGCAGTCTGACACATCACTGCCATAAACACTAGGACAAAGAGAAAAAATTTTTTTATATGTCCGCATATAGAAGGATATTAATTATAAATAATGAGTTGTGACTGCCTGCAGAGCAGCTGTGGTTCTTTTAATGAATAATCTTCCAGTGGCTGAAATAAAATGTCAAGACTGGTGGAGATTTGCAATTGGAAAAGCCATATAAGCTATTTATAAAAGCAAATCCACTGTAAAAAAAATACTCGCTAAATGTTTCTGGCTTCTACAGTGCAGCTGTACACTGAGTTCCTTAGTAAAATGTCTATCCTCATCACCTCATAACCTCCCAGAAGTAACTTGGTTTAGAGTTAGATTTGATTTAGATTAGAGTTCTCCCTCCTGTAGCTGGAGAATATCTTTGTCTTTTCTATAAAAATATACCCAACAATATCAGTCATGCTGATGTTTTCTAAGAGATTCATTATACAGTGGCATGACTTGTACTTGATTTTTCCCAAGATTATAGGAAGCTATCAAGACAAAATAGCTTTATAAACCAAATCTGTTTCAATAATCGAAAAATTTCACTGAGACTAACCCAACTCATATGAAATTATATCATTTGAGGCAAGCTGTCATATTCCCGCAAAATTGCAGCAAGGTGCACCACGGTGCCTTAGCAATAAATAAAAGAGCAAACAAGGCTGCAGCGTGACCTTCCCAGCGCCGCGGGAGCCGGGCAGGGCGAGCCGCGCTCGGCGCTCCGGGCAGGGCAGCGCGGGCCCGGCGCGGCCGCGCAGCGCTCCGGGCACCCGCGGGTGGAGCCCGCAGCCCGCCCGGCTCCGCCGCGCTCCGCGCCTCCGCTCCCCGCCGCCCTGCCCGGCTCCAGCCTCCGCCCGCCGCGACGTGAGTCCGCCCCGTCCTTCCTCATCCTCCCCGCCGCCCCGGGGAGCGCCCGCGGGATGAGCCCCTCTGCCGCAGCCGCCCGGGCACGGCGTGCCTTTGGGAACCCAACGGGACCCCCACCAGAGGGAAGCTGTCAAATGAGTCTTAAGGAATTTCCCAGCTAGAACACGCCAGAAAACCCTGCAAACAAGCAAATAATCAAACCCCCAATTGTGTTAGCTTGGCTTTATTATTTGCCCGATTGAAAATGAGCTTCAAATATAACATGTTATGGAGACAAGAGAGGGTTTGGGGAGGAGAGTGAGCACTGAGTGACTTTTAAAGAGTCGGAGGAATTCATCTTCATTGTGGAGGAAATTAAATGTTTCTGGTGGTTTGTTGTTTTTGTCTTTTTGCGTTGTTAATGGTCTGGAGGTGGGATTTTTTTGGTTTGTTTATTTGTTCATTTCCCAGTAAGTCACCAACAGACATTTTATGAAGTTAGCCACAGATCAACACTCTGTTGGAAAATATTTTTTTTCAGAGTGGATAAAACATCAGGAGTGCAGTAAACATTTTAAACTTAGAATTGCAACAGATACAGTAAATCACATGTTTGCGTGTTGGAGCAGGAATCCCTGGAGCTGCAGCAAGTTCCGTCCCCGCAGCAAGTTCACCTTGGGACAGTTCCCAGAGCATCTTTGGCTTTTGCAAGGCAGTTTTTATGGTTTATTGTATTTTCCCTGTTGGCACATAGATCTCAGTACTGGCTGATAGGTAAAGCTGGCCACATTTTAGTCCCCTGGCTTGTGCCAAATGCAGGAGGTGAGAAAAACTAAGTTGCATGGCTGAGTTCCTTGGCGGTGCATGGAAACAACAGATAAATCTAAGTGAGACTCTTTCCCTCCAGATCTAATTCTGGAGGTGGTTTGCCCTCTCTGATGGTAATACAGGGAACAAGCACCGTAACACAGGTGCTGCAGTTAAATGTCCTCACTTGGGTGACATCTAGCTCAGCTGTCATCATGCCCTGTCCTTGTCTTCTGCAGACAGAGGTTACTGATGGTGCACAAAGTACCTCCCAGTCTGACAGATGTCAAAGAGAGGACACCTGTCAGCTGGAGAGAGCTGTAGCTGTCTCATTTCTAGACAGCAAATAGAATGAAAGGAAACTAAAACCTTCCATTCCAGTCTGTTTATTTTTTTACTATTATTATTTCTTTTTTACTTCCCAGCTGAGTTCATAAACTCAGTTACTGTAGCTGTTACAGAAATATTAGCTGGTTACTGGTGGGATGGGAGGTGGCCCTCAGTCTGTACGGGAGGGATGTGGTTTCATTTAAGATGTGGTTCACAAAATGGAAAAGTTTGTGTAAAGGGAGTTGCCTCTGTTCCGCTCTTTTTTGAACAGGTGCCCACGTTACAAACACCACCACAGCCTGCAGTATTAGCAGAGAGGTTAACAAATTGGCTGATCCCTGCTATTCTTTCCGAATATCCTTGTGCTCTGAAATGAAACAGTCCTGCTTGGCGAGAGTGACTCAGTAAGAAGGTGACCTGCCTGCATTTCCACATCTTCTGTGTGTAGAAGAGTTTTACTATTTGCTTCATTTCCTGTATCAGAAGCCTTTATTTAGGTTAAAAGATTTCTTCTTCCTTAAACTCCTTTCATAGCTTTCTGCATAATTAAGGCATAGAGGCATCCCATCATCAAGTTTTAAAGGACCTATTCAAGTTTGCCTGTAAATTAAGATTGTGTCACACCAAGGGGATGGAGGAAGAGAGAACAGTTCTGTGACAAGGCCAATTTAATACAGCCATAGCTGTGTAAAGCAGAGACTGGCAGGAGTAAGCGCCTTAGAGTCTAAGCTTATTAGTTAATTAAGCTATTAGCAAACTTTTAAAGTAACCTGTACTCTCAGGAAAAAAATCACTGTAAAAAATAGCATGATAGTCATCTTGCTTCTTTATACGATTTAAAGAAACTATAGTCTCCTTTCACTAATGTCCACACACAGTGCAACTGGAAATTTTTGTCCCAGTTTACTTTCAGCGTGGGTCTTTTTTGGCATTAATTATAGCCTAGAATCGCTCCCTTCATTAATTTTATCATAGTCTTTGTGCAATTTATTTTGAAATGAATGATTATTTAAATACATATGATCATACTGGTTTAAGGGTACTATTCACAGTGTTTTAGAGAATGGAAAAAAAGGCCTTAATCTAAAACTTTTCCAGATAGCTGATCACAAAGATAATAATTTTTGTTTGTTCTGAGTGCATCCTCTGCTAGTGCAAGATATTTACACATGCCAATAGCTAGCGCTAATGCCATGTGTATCTAATGTAGTACTGCTCTTCTTGTTTGCTTTCCAGAAAGACCTGTCAGAACTGTTAAGGCCATTTATCATTACACTTTCCTTCCTACAACTAAATTCTGTTCCACTTGTTCTAATTCCAGACCTGTTGGTATACGCATTGATAAGACATAATGAAATTCAGGGATGCTTTGAGGTTGTGATGCTTCCAGTGATGCTTTATATTTTCTTCAACAAACACAACCAGTGGTATAGCACAGATGACACTGCACCTAAAAAGAGATGAGCAGTGGGAGTGGAACAGCTGCTGTCTCAAAACCACTTGTATGACATTATCTAAAGAGGAATGACCTGTCGGGAATTTGCAACGCGCTGGTTCTAGATCCCATTGTAAGTATGAGCTCTCCTGCTTTTAAGGCGGCATGCAGAAACATGTTGGACAGTAATAATGGTAATAATAGTAGCAATGATAGATGTCTCTTCTGTTTTCCTAAAGGCCAGGTACCACTGCCATCTTCTAGACAGACATATATTTCTCCTCAGATTGAATTATTGCTTGTCATTCTGTCACAGTTATGAAAAGTAAAGCCAAACCAACTAAGTACAAATGAACACTCCCATGGCAATACTTTCCTTTCTATTGCTTCCCTAAGCAATACCTCTATTGCTTGTATACCTTTCATAAATGTTACCAAGTGTGCATGATATTACAGCTCTCTGGTAAATGGAGACAGGATATTAGACATAAACACGGAGGTCACACAGCACCGGAAAGAACTGGCACGCATGCTCTAGCTAGAGGAAGGAACCGGTTGATACTGAAAACAACTGCTGAAATCAGTATCTAGCTGTATACATTACAAGCACGAGTAGCATTCAGAGTCATGTGAAAGAAGACGTAGTATTTTGGAGAAAAGTACATCAAGGATGTATTAAAGACACTTCAGAGAATTAAATGGAACAATTCTTTTCTCTTTTATTTTAACAATATTTTTCAATTAAGCTTATGTCAGAATAAGTGAAAAAATATCTTTGACAGAGTCAGGAGAGATTGGATGGATTGGATGGATGAACTATACTTCCAAAATACTGGTCTGGAGGCCAATAGATGCCAAGAAGGGAAACAAGAAAACATAAAATTATATGACTGCAAAAAAGGTGCCAACACACCTAGGGAGGTCATAATTTAGCTGTCTGGTTTCCAAGAACACACATTTGAGTAGCACATGGTTTCTTGTTTCAAGACAGGCATCAAAGTAGCAGTTCTGATATATTAGCAGACAGGCAGACTGAGGATGTCAATAAATGCAGCAGTCTTTGATGAGATGCTTTTCTCAAATGTGGCGTGTTGATTAATCTGCTAATTAAAAGGGAATGTATGGAGCGACAGCGATCACGGTCTTGTCTACCCCACAGCTCTGCCATTGCTGTCGCTGGCAGAGCACCCCACAGCACACACTGTTCAAACTGACAGAAGGAGTTTTTCTGGCATGGCTACACCACCTCCCTAAGTGATGTAAGTTGAGCCAATAAAAGCTCTCTCCTTCTGGCAAAGTTACGTCCGCACCAGGAGTTCTGCAAACATAGCAATATCTGCTGGGGACGTGAATTCTTCACACCAGCAACTGACATAGCTATGTTGGCAAAACATTATAATTTGGAACAGGCCAGGGAAAAAAATGCATTTATCACCCCATCCTCAGCCATTTGCAAAGCATTAAAGAGTCCTAAATACTTACATTTTTCTTAATAGTTATACTTTGCAGACAGAAATTCTTATTTCAGTGAGAGGGACAGTGTGTTGTTACATTTATTAAAAATGCACTGCTTCCTATTCTTAGTGATTTCTGTCACTGAGGTGTCTCATAGTTTTGCTGATGGCATCTAGAGTATTTATAAAATATGTTAATAACTCAATACAGTTTGACTGTTCTACAGAAGCATAACACTTTGAGGGGCAGACTGAATCTTCTGTTGGGCTGAAATCTGGGTCTCCTATCCTCAGTCTGGCTAGGCTGGGGGTACAGTGTGAACAACCATGGTACCTGGCACTGCACCACCTAACCCTCTGTGTGTCCTCCTTTTCAGAGTTATGGTCAGCACCTGTAGTGAACAAAAAATGGATTTTTTTTTTTCAAAAGAAAGTAATTTTACTGTAAGTAATCTTATTAAAGTAGGTGAAAAAGCAAGTTGTTTACACAACACAAACCGGAGTGACTTTTGTGCAAAGCTCAGGTAGGCACCTTCAGTCTGGAAAAAATTCAGCTGTCTCCTTGCAGTCTCTAACTGTCTCATCACTAGTTATTCCCAGTTTCCACAGAACACCAGGAGCAGGAAGGCAAATGTGAATGCTTGCTTTGCATTTCCCTTTCTGCTTCATCAAAGGTCACCACTGCCTTGCTGAGGATTACCATCTCTCCCTGGGCAAGATGAGATGGAGCTGGGAGGATTGTCTAGCCCGTGTCAGCCAGAAAGAGATGGGTAAGCAATAATTCACTGTTTAAACAGACTTTAAGTAAGTTGGCTCATTTTAAGCAGCTATTCTAGCAATAGTTCAGCCAGAAAATCAGGAGTGGGAGGGTATGCATAACCTCCAGGAAGAGGGTGGTGACAAGTAGCTGGCTGAGGGCTGCATATGGAAACCACTTCTAGTGGCACAGAAGCAGCCAAAGTATGACTATACTGACTGTTAGCACTGCTGGCAGCTTGCTACTAGCTTTATCGGGATAGAAATCCTCTAGATCCCTCACTCAAAAAATGCCTATCACTGTAAAAATATTCATGGGTTATCATGTATCTATCACACAAAAAAAAAAAGAGGGAAGGAAAGAAACTTTCTTAATCAAAAAGAAAAAAGTAAGGGCAAATGTAGGCAGGAGATGAAAAGGCATCTCTGCCAGTGAAATCCATTAGCCTTGAAGTAATCTCCTATGAGAACTGAAGACGTTCCTGTTGCTTGAGATATTTAAAACTAGGTTAGACAAAACACTAGGAAGTGTACAATGGAAGACAATCCATAATCAGCAGGGAAAGGGATTAAATAGTCTTAATAAGCCTTTAACATAGATTCTGTGATTTCAGTGCCAAGACTTCACGTGTCACTCTGCTCTGTCTCCTCCCTGCAGCTGCCATAATGGGAGATTATGAAATCACTGTAAATGTGAGCAATTAACTATTCTAATAGAATTTGATAATGAAATGGTGCTATGTTTTTATCCCTCTTAGTCTCAACTAAGACTCCTTTTACAGTGGATTTAAGTTGACTTTTAAGTAGAGCTGTTGTAATCTTCTGGTACAGAGATTTAGTGTGATGTGTTCCTAATAATTGCTCTAGGTTTCAGGCAGTGATTTTGGTTTTTTTAAAATCTATCCTTATTTTCCCCCTAAATTTCAAAATTCCTAAGTAGTTTATCAGAAAGTCCCATCTTTTACTTCTGTCTTTAATCACTCGTCATTATAATCCCACATCTTTCTAAATTTTTTGTCTTTTGAGAGCACAGGAATGCCAAGAGGTTCATCTTAGTAAATCAACAGGTAAATGATGTACTTTGTGGCATGAAGATGAGTTAGTATTTATATCTCTGTTCTGTAAATGTTAGGTCACTGTTGAAGTATTCAGATCAACAGTGTATGTTTATAAACACTGTCTAAGAAGAAGTTATTGTTTCACAAATACCACTGTTTGCTATGATCTCTGGTAATTTTTCACATTTCCTGTTGTGTCGGTTTGATAGTGTGTCCTCAGGTCCAGATAACTGCTTGAATCATGCTCACACTGGAACATTTTATATAAATAATAAAATACTGGAGTATTTTGTTTAGTTTTACCAGGGGAGATGCCAGTACTGTGGTTTAGAGAGGTCCTACCAGTGGAGACAACTCAGTGAAACCAAGCTTTGTGCTTAAGGTAAAATGAGTTACAATGACTTGCAATTGACATCTTTTGAAGTCCTTTGAGTTCATGCTCTGATGGAATTCCTGCGTAGAATTGTTTTGTATGTACACATCCAAAAAGCCAAAGTCACATTGCAAATGAATTAAGTTTAAATAACATGTGACATTCTGTGGTTTCTTTGTGTAATTTTGCATGAGAAATACTGTACCCATAAATCACTGCTAGTCAGTTTTGGTCTTTTGCATATTTAACAAACTCTATAAGTAATACATGACATTCAACTTGGGTATAAAACTGTCTTCAAACAGCTGGGAATTCATAGCTAGAATAAGAATCTTATGCAAAAAAAATGTTGTTTGAATCAGAAAAATGGTGATTTATAAATGGCTTTTTAACAAAGAGGTTATTACTGTTCTGTGGAGTTACAGCTGGTAACGTGAATGATAGATGTGGCAGTGGGGGAAGGAATATGATGATTGAAAAATGGGCCCCATTTTGTCTTTCACACCCAAGTGGTGCTTACAAAGTCAGATTCTCTTTTGTGCTGTCGTTTTCAATGGGACTGAGCAAATGGTTACCTGCAAAACATTTAAGTAGTACACACATAAATCTAGAAGAAGCCCTGACCATAATTTCAAGATCCAGATTGAATTTTCAGTACATAACATCATTAGGAAGAAAGCTTTGTGCTAGGTAATTGATTTTTTTAATGTCTTGAGAATTAATTTTCACCAGGAAAAATTATGGTAGCCTTTTTACAAATGAAGTAAACAACTATATTACACCGTGGGAGGTGGACTTAGACACACCTATTCATCTTATGAGGATTCATTCTTATCAAACTACTTCAATTTCAGCCTAACTTTTTGGATGACAAAACATTGCTCAAAGGTTGTGAGGAACTTATTTTATGTTACTTGCCAATATTTTATTATTATTGATCTGAAATAGAAAGAAAGGTCAGTGAATTTAGAACAAGGATGAATTTGGCCTTTAAGCTGTGCCTATAACAATGTGATTAGCAGCCTGTTTTTCCCTTGCACCTTAAAACTCAGTATAGATTGATATATTGGCAGTTGTTTTTAATTTTCCTCATCCTATTCTTTTGACAATGAGAAAAGGGAACACATGGCTTATACTTACTCTAATAAATTCAAAAGTGCCAGCAAATGCTCTCTGGCATTGAAGAGCGTGGCATGGAGCATTCCACATCTACCCAATTACATTATTTTCTGAACAATGACCACCTGCAAACTACCTGTCTCTGTACTGTGCCAGCTCCCAGACTCTGCCCAAAAACTGCCAGGAGAATTCAAGCTGGCCTGGACTGAAAGCACTGCAGAGACTATTCTTGCAGTTTAACAGTATATATGCATAATACTGAATGTCAATTTTTCCATGTTCAAAATTACTTATGAGCTACCACCATGTCTTTAGGATTTGCTTTGACACATTAGATGTGAGATCATAGATATGTTTGATGCTCTTCTTTTTTGTTGTTCTCTTGGTATTTGAAAATCTCCTAAGGATAAAGCCATTAAGCCAAAACACAGAGATGTTTCTTGGCAGTATGCTTGATGTACAAAAACAATTACAAAGAGGCATACAGTCATAACCTCTGCCCTGTTCCTGTTCAGGTAAGTGACAGTGCTGCAAATGAATTGATAGATAGTAGTTTTTTAATGTAAATAAGCTGTTGTGTTTCTGTTCAAGTTCTCAGGCATGGAGGCAGAGGATTTTCTACTTGTCTTAGCAAAATGACTGCAATCTTTTCCCAGATAAAGTAATTAATAGAGAATATACATCAATGCACAACACCAGTTGGAGTTATCCAGATTCTCTTCTCTTAATTCAGAGAATTTAATACATAAATATTTGTTGGGGAAGATGAAACAGGAAAGCCTTGGAAATATGATTGCCTGACAAAAGATTTTGGGAATATGAAAACTACAGGCAACATCGAAATGAAAGCCACTTTTGAAATACCAGGTCTTAGTTACTGAACAACTAGAAAACAATGGTATGGCCGACTGAAGTAATCCCCTCTTGATGGAACAATACCCTCTGCTTGCAAGCAGGTCCAAGGGTCAGAGCAGACCCTACTAGCTCAGCAGAAGGGGTCCAAAGAGTAGTTTTTAGAAGTTAAGATGTAACACTCTATGGTAATATAAGAACTCTTATAGGCTGTATGTAAATGCTATAGGATTTGTATCTTGTATTAGATTGGTTAGTGACAATTAGAATATTCAGTACAGAAGATGATTTATTGTATTGTAACCAGGACTTCAGACATTCTCATTCTCATTCTCTCTTCCATTCTATTCTCCTGCTCTCTCTTCCACTCTTGCTCTTACACTCTCTCTCTCACCCGTTCACTCTCTTGCTCTCTTGGGCCTGCTCAGAGCTGAGTCTACCAGCTCTGAGCAGTGCCCCAATACCCACGCCCTTTACAATAAACCGGCTGTGTCCCAAGACCTGCCTATAGAGATCTCTCGTCTCCATCCGTCACCGTCTACGTCCGGCCGTCCCGACTGGACCCCCAGAACCCCCGTAACCTACAATATTGACATGAGAAAATATTCTATCTCTGTGGTATTTGGCTGCATTGAGATCCAATGTGAACCTTGGCACCATTGCAGTGACTCCAATATGAAGATTTTCCAGTATCTAGGAATCCCTCCTCACCAGGAGAGATGATCCTGCCCAAAGCCCTTTTCCACACCTACAGTACACGGCTCTGGAAACTGCCCTCACTAGTATTACTGTTGTGCCATTGCAACGGTATAGTAATTTACTTAGAAGCCAGATACTTTTGTGGTTCAAGTCAGGATGAGGCCTTTATAAAATGCCTAATGGTGTTTTAAAAATGTAGTGATGTGAACTTTAAAGAGTTCCCAAATAGCTTGTTGAGTATTATTTTAAATAAATGTAGTTTATCATGTAGCCATTTGACATTGTTGTTGTCAATGTGATCACAAAATATTTCTAGCTTACACTTGTGCTGTCTAGGCTAGAATTTTCTCTGAGTTTTACCACCAAAAATAGAACAGGAGCAGACACAGCTTGTGTGACTTCTGGAGAAGAGCCCTAGCATTGGCACAGCTGTATGAATCCTTGGGAGTTGTCATAAGTTCAGGTGGCTCCGGGGTACAATGAAGAACCTGTCCAGACACACATTTATTGCAGCTGGATGGTGTTGCTTACAGAGCTGGGATCCCAAAACATCCATCTGGAAAGCATACTGAAAGCTTAAGGAAGCATAAGCAGCGTTCCTGATGATTTTAGGAAAAACTGTCTAAGGAAATTTGGTAAGACTCCAACTCACGTTTGCATTTCTTTAACCCCTTTTGTTTAAAATCCTGCCTGGCTGACTAAGCCAGAAGAAAAATTAGCTGGGGTGTATTCAAACATTTCCTAGCTACTTCATCTGGGTCACTCAACCCCATAGCAAACCAATCAACTCATCCTAAGATAAGAATAAAAATGAGTTAAATAAAAAAATGAAGAAACTGGATTTTAATCATAGAGAGTTCACTGTAAAATTATGAAGCATGTGCAGAGTAACTGGATGGATCATAGCTATATTTGCTATATGAACTGTATGTGCAGTTAGAAGAGAGGTGATTCAGCAAGGTGATCAAAGAACACTCTATGTTGCAGGGAACTTCCAACTTGAAAAATTCACCTGTGGTGCCCAAATGAGTAAGGCTATTTTGGGCATTGTATCTTTCCTGTTAATATGACATAGCCAGCTGCATGAGAATTTTAGTATGATGAGACAGATTAGATCTGTCTTGATAGCTCTAGGCAAAGGACAGACCCAACTGGAGGGACTGGAAGGGTGCTCTGGGCTTCTCCTGTGCTTGTGTCCCTGACTGACCTTTGCTGCATGGCTGTTCCATTTAAACACAAAGGATATTTTGTCCTGGCAGTCCTGCAAGCCTTGTCGGGTGGTAAAGAATCAACCCACTACATCTTTTGTGCTCTGTATTTTTATGAGTGATCGTTCTGCAGCCCACGCTACAATCACACAGTCATCCTCAATAGGATTTATATAGATGTCTCTTTTAAAATTGCGACCTTCAGGTAGAGTAACAACAAAAGAGATGTGGGAAGATGCTAAACATACTGCTTTATTGTAGCTGTGCTGGCTGTAGAAGTAATGGAAATACTAAAAAATGTTTTTTCTCTCCTGTTAAAAACCTGCAGATTTCTTACCTTAAGAACACCATCCTAATGGAAAAGGTATTGTTTTCATGTTTAACCCATTCCTGGAGTAAGAGTCATTTCAAGCAGTCAGATAATCAGTTTTATTTTATTTTTGGTAAAATCTCCATGCACACAAGATAATTGAAGGTATAATATTAGACTTTTTATAGCTTTAGCACAATACAATATGGGAAAAAATAGAAAAAATAGTCCGATTATGTCATCCATTTATTGAAATAATATTACTTTAAATACAGGTAATGAAAATCTTTGTTTCACTGAAATCAGTGGGAAAATTTCTGTGGCTTTTAAACTGAGCTGTGACTTAGATCTTTTTCCTACTCCGATTGTTTTTGAATTTCATTACTAGAATTTACATTTGAGAGGGCTCTTAGTATTTTCCAGTTGAGCATATGTATATATGTATATATATTTATACACATATGTGTGTGATTGTGCAGAAATGGACTTGAAGAGAGTTACCTGTTTGCTTTTTTTCGAGAGAGCCATTACAGTGAAAGTGTTTGTCAGCGTATACCACAGTTACCTCTGATTTCAGCGACTGGAGACAGCTGAACATTGTAACTCCTGGCAAACAAGTACCATGTTGACAAGTACTGTTTCCAAGTTAGGAACCATGCTGTATTGCTAAATAATCTAAAAATCCATCTGTGCCACTCAGGGAAAAGACTTCGGTCAAAAGGGTGAGGTTTTTGGTAGCATCAAACTGGTTTGTCTCCACTCCCACCGAGCTGATGGGAGCACTGCCCACAGCTTCAGAAGAGCAGGGCTCAGCAGTGCTGCTCACAGGAGTCACATCACACTATTTGCTCTTTCTACATATTCCAAAAGGAAAAAATGGCTTGACCTATGCATAACTTTCCTGCGCTTAATTTGCCAGCTGGTGAGTGTCACATGTTTAATTTGGGCAATGTAAATAATAATCTCTTTAATAGTTAAGATTTTCACTGACAACACAGTCGCTGAGCTTAGACAGCTGATTGCTGCTGCTGTAGAGCTAAGTCCTTAAATATTATCAAACTAATACCCTTGTATGGTCACACTGGATACAGATTAGTGAAAGCCATAATCCTATTTAATTTAACACAGTCCCAGGGATTTTCCTCTACAAAGAATTTGGTCACATGCATACTGCATAATTTGCATAGTTCTTAAATATATGGACCCTCTCTAGGAGCAGGGCTGTCTGCCAATTTAATGGCAGTTATTAAATCCCATTGTACTCTGTACCACAGTTCAGATGCAAGTATATGCTAGAAAAAGCTCATGGTTACTTAGAATTTGTTGTGGCTCTGAGCTATGCCACAGCTTGTTCCCTCAGGTCATCTGTTTCCCCCTCAAAGGAGGGTGTTACCCCTCAGCACAGGTAATATGACAAAGGACTGCAATTAATTTTACCCACAGTGCAGCCCAGCCAAGATCCAGCCATCCAAGAACTCAGACATATAAAATCTGACTGTGCTTGAAACTGTCACAGATTCTGGGGTTTGTGGTTAATCAACTCATATCTTAGTCATAGGAAAGGTCTGATTTTTATGTGCTGAGCACAGTTAAGTTCATTTGCCTTCAACACCGTGTATTGTCATTGACACTACAGCAGATTAGATTCAGAGACCCCTTTTGGGTTCTGGATTTTGTTGTTTTTGTTGTTGTTGTCTTCTTTCTTTCCCCCCCATGCAGAACCATTGTCTGAATGGAAAAAGGAGACACTGTCCCTTAGCTAACATGATTGCTTATCAGGGCCAGCCGCAGATTGCTAGGACCATGTGCTTGGCACTCACAGATACACCACAGACCTCACAGGGCACAGATAGTCCAGCTCTGTTGGGTGACCCTGGACAGAGGTATGGGAGTCTAGAGGAAAGGAGATGGGCTGAAAGCAGTAAGCTCTGTGGTCAGCTCTGTGTTCAAACAAGTATTGAATCCCAGCAGGCTGAAACCACAGGATGCTCTGCCACCTAGTCAGGAGCTTCCTTTCCAAGCACAGCATCAGTACAGATAATCTTGCAGGGCTCTTAGTTCAATCTTTTTCCTGTTACACAATGTTTGTAGCCTTTTATAGGCTTTTGGTATTTATTGCAGGGAAATGATGGTGAAATTTTGATCCACAGATTTCAGTGGAGTGAAGCAGCTCCAGAGACAGGGAGCAATCTTCCACCTTCATTTTCCTGGCAATTTCCAGGCATGTTGGGACAAATACATGGTCTGGCTGATTTCCATGTGAGAGAGTGGCCCTGCTCTCCTCAGCAGGGCTTGGTATATAAAATCAGCTCAGGCACAGAAACTTCTTCACCTTCTCTAGCACCATGCTGGAGGTAGAAGCCTTCACCTCCAGGAAGCACAGAGAGTGGTTTGAGTTGATTAGGTTTCCAGGTTATTTTCAATAACTTAGGCACCACCTGAATGGCTGTTGGCTTAAAAAACAGAGTAATTATTAATATTATTACTACTATTACCATTAGTAATAAAATAATGCTGCTTCCAAAAGTGCCTAAGGAGCAAGCTGAGGTAAACTTCATCTTGCTAGGTGCCCCACAATTTTGGGCTGTCATTCAAGAATACAATAAATCCTGCTTCAGGGTTTGCACTACTGGATCAAAAGCACCAGAGCCACAGGAGCCAAAATGCTGATGCTGTATGAAATAATGCTTCCCCCAGCCATCCACTGTGGTACCAAACCAACTGCAGCCTGTTTTCTCAGCACTGGCAGAGTCAGCATAAACCCCAGATCAGGTGCTCTCAAAGCTCAGTCGTGTGACCTCTTCTGGCTCAAAACCTCACTGATCACAGATCTACTGTTATTTTTCATGGTAACATGGTCTCAGAAGGCCCAGTGGTTTTCTCCTGAAGAGCTTGCCAACTACACGGACAAGAGACTTGTCAGAGTAGAGGTTTAATGGCAAAGTGAAGGGAACAGAAAGATGGTATGTTTAGAGGGGCAGTGAAGCTGTGAAAGATTGTGAGGAGAATACACCGATGGAAAGGTGAGGGAAGGTGAGGACACAGAAAAGCAAGGAGAAATAAGACAAGATAGATGGATGGAGAAGCTGTTAAAAGTCCCAGCTGAGAAAGAAGAGACGGAAGAAAGAGACGATACAAAGGGAACTGGAAAGCCTGAGCATAACTCGGTCAAGTTGCCATGCTGTGCATTTCCCTTGCAGGGTTCCCCCAATACTTTCCTGGAAGAAGACCCAGAAGGCATTCCTCTTGCTCACAGGTAGCAGAAATACCTTACTGAGACTCAGGAACCAACCTCTGCCACATCTAGAGCTGTAGTTCCTCCTTTTGCCTACTCTTCTTCCTGGTGTTTGCTGTTCTTACAAACACTTCTCTAGTCTGGCAGAGATGAGTAAGGCATAAAGGACAGCAGCTGCCTCAAGAGTTTGCTCATCACAAAAGGATGAGATACTCTATCTTTTAAAATTGACACCTTATCAGAAAATCAGAACCTGATGACATTTACCTCTTGTTACAAATATTTACATGTATAGCTGAGACGTGTCCATTTTACTGCTCTCAGTCATGCGTAGCAGAGTTTGGCTTATTTGCAGTATGTTTTCACGTAGTACATCTTTAATCAGACTGGAGCATGGACTGCTTTAATTTTTTTCCATGGATGGTTCCTGCATGTAGACTAGAACAATTGTTATTGCTTTGGCTTTTCTGGTGTCACATCCTGAAGAAATTATAGGAAGTAACAATTAATTTTACGCCTTCTAGCTCCTTCAATTTGATTATAAATTTGGGTTAGTGACATATGTTTTGGCTGCTGCATCAAGATCTAATATTAGACTTTTTTTTTCATAATTGCATGTGGAAACTAGAAGACAGCAATGTGTATGCATCTGTATAATGAAACCTATTATAATAAGTGAAGTGATTCTAAAATGGTATGCTATTATCTGATATCAAGATTACTAGGCACAATCATACAGCTCTGTCATCTGCAATACCCATCTTCTGCCCTGTTCTGGATTTCCCCTCCCTTGCCTTCTGCCCCCATTTTCTGCCCCTGACTGGGGACTGTCCTGGGTCACAGCTGTAGGAAGCTAGAGCTTCTTAGAATGTGAGGGGTGTAGGTTGCAAAAGCAATGTCTGAACACCATAGTGACACCTTGTTTTCTTTAAACATGCTGTGATATTACTGTGAATATCTGTGTTGGAAAATATTAAAATGCTGTCATCGGTATCTACTAGAGGTCAGATTTTCCTGTATACTTTTTCTTCCCCTGCTGACCTGCTAATTTTTGTGTAACTTCTAATGAGGTTAGGCCTGCTGTCCCTGTTTCCCAAGAAACAATCAAACATGCAAACAAAAAGCTAGTAATGGCTTGCTTGGCATCTTTTAGTATGTACAATGTGTATGACCACAAAATGCTGAGGTGATGCACATCGCCCAAGGAGAACGTGGCTCCTGAATTGTCCTGGCAAGCAAGCTGAGGACTTGGCTTGTGAAGAGAGGGGAAGAAGAGAGAATGGATCTGGCAAAAAAGCCACTGTATGCCTACAACAGTTGAAGTATCTTTGATTTATTAAAAAGAAGGGAAAGGTAGCAATCTAATTTAGAAGAGCTTCAAAATCTTTTTGTGTAGTTGTAAAAATCTGAAGTAAATAGAGCCAAAAGAAAAATGCTTTAATAAGTAAATAATAAGTGATTTATTGTGTTTGTTTAAAACACACAGAGACTATTACACTGAAAATAGTACCTTCTGAATCTGTGAACTAGTAATAAGATCAGTGGTCATAATCTTTGTTTCTTCTCTGCTTTTGAAAATGCCTCAGTATAAAATCATTTCTTTATACTAAAAAAGGATCTGTTTTACTGGAAACAGTAATGAGTTATTAGTTGCTATTAATGCGAGCTGAATGGTCCACAATTTTATTGTTTCTGCACACTGAAGTAAAGTATGAAATTATATTCCTTGAAATATATATGGATTATTTTGTATTATCTAAGCTTATTTTACAGTCATGCTTCTATTTGAAGTGAAACAATACTGCAGAAGGTTAAAACCAAGGGGGATGTGCAATTTAAGAATAAGCTCAGAAAAAACTACTGCGATCAGGTTATCTGTCATTGTGAGATATGTATCTATATATACACATATGTATTCCTGTCCTCAAGATTTACATGGCTTTATGGAAATTCTTAACCCTGGCTCCTTCCACTTTTTGAGGAACTTGTTTTATGTGATGGCCCTTTACCTTCCCTGAGCTCTGGTGTGAGTTTTCAGAGAGGTGGACCAGAATTTGCAATTCTCTGGGCTTCCTCTCCTCACCTCCCTCCTTCCCACTGGGACTTTCACATTTTTCTTCTGCAAAGCCTATTTTATTAAATAAATCAAGCTTAGATTCAAAAGCGTATCGAACGTGCTCGCAGAGCTGGGAGTGTTAATAAAGGAGCCCGTGGGGGTGCAGGGCAGCACTGGTGCTCTCCAGGAGGAGCACAGCATCAGCTTCACATCCCACTCTGCTGCACCACTGCTGCTGAAGGAGAGCATGGGGGAGGAAGGCAAAGGGCTCCCTTCAGCCTCTTCAGCTTGTGCTACAAAGCCTGAGAAAACATCTGGTCTTTACAGATTCGAAAGGAAAAACTTGTACATAAGAATACAAATTGGGAAACATATTTCTTTACAAGCCCTTGAAAATGAGTGTCACCCACCACATATATTATGTCCACCACATATATTATATCTCTGAAATTAGCTAAATTGAAGCCAGACATATATTTCTCTTTGATGACTCCATCAAGGTATGTTTTAACTCCTCTCCCCAGTTTTTCAGTCTCTCAAAAGATACATGTGTAGATAAGGGAAGAGCCTCAAACTCAAGCACAGTAACAGCAGCCAAACAAATGGCTTTCAAAAGAAAAAGACAGCCTTGTAGAACTCTCTTCCTGCAAACAATTTCCTTTTCCAGTTACAAATTTCAGTTCCTAAAAAAAACTTCCCTGGAAGAAGCAGAGGAGACAGGGAAATAAGAGTTCAAGTAACTCTATATATTCTGAAACTGGAGAAATTTGACTCAAACTTTCCAGCCATCCCTCAGGTACACAGATGTAAAGCACCTCTAATTTGCATGCTTGTGTGCCCTAGTTAGTAACTCAGACATTTTTGGCATCTACATGTACTTATCAAAAATAAGTTGTGTTCAACAGACTTGCTCTGCAGGGAGTTTGAGTAGGGTACAATTGTTTGATAGCATGGTTAGTGTTAATGAGATTACTGTCACTTGAAAAATGCTTCTTATTTTCTATTACCTCTTACTGTGTGTCAAAACCAGCCTGCAAGCTTATATATATTTAGTAGACACTGTCAGATCTGAGAACTAAAACCTGTTGTGAACTATATTTTGAAATGCTGGACCTGGTGAAAATAGACCAGACATCCTCATTCGAGGTGAAACTTAAACCTTGCTTTTGCTATTGCTCCCATTTTTTCAGAGAGAGATAAATGGCTATAATGGCCTCTTATGAAATCAGGAAGACAGGATGAATCAGGAGAAAATGCACTTCCTCACCAATTCCCATCTCCATAGAAACTCCTCAACTCTGCTATGCCTTCTGCCTATACAGATTAGGCAACCCAGTTTTCCAATAACAGACAGCGAAGTCTGACGCCTGCATTGTCTCACAGAGGGGTATCTTGAAGAGCAGAATTTAAGTATAAAAAGAGAACTTTGCTGAGTGCTTAGTGTTGCATTTCCCAGCTTTTAAATTCTTCCTGTTGCTTTTCAGGTTCGTAAGAAAATTTCTCATGAGAAGCATCAGTATTTGCTGCCAGGGTACTCACAAGTCTGATGACACTTTTGTCAAACTACTTTTGCTTCAAAGGATGTGGTGTCATTAAAAGACTAGTCCACATTATCCAGTATTACAATTCATGTCACTTACAGGGAAGACAGGGAATCATCAGAATAAGACCGTGGGATGTTAATTTAAACATAAGGCTTTATTTTCAAATTAATTGAATAGTTTATGCATGAATGGATGTGCTTTTCCAGAAATTCAGATAAGCAGATAAAGAGAATATTTTTCTAATGAAGTGAAATATATGAGAAAATGTATTCATTGATTATTGTTAGGAAAAGAAGAAGTTATTAAACCTCAGTAGATAAACATCAGCGTGCAAAGTTCCTTTGTTAATAAGAATAAATTGATAGATTTATAGACTGTAAATTTGGCAAGATCATTTGATTGTCTCATCAGACCTGTAAATCAAAGACGCTAAATCTCACAGTATTACCTCTGAGCTGAATAGAGCTAGACAAAACATGTTGGTAAAGCAGTACATGAAACAAAAGATGCAATTCAGCTTGACAGAAGCCTTATAGCTTTGGGTCAAATATACCTTCATTAAGTTTTAAAAATAGAGAAAACATCTAAAATTGAAGTGCTGTTTTCCACAGTTTTTCAGCTTTGACTAAGTGTACCATGTGTTGGTTTACTTGTGAAAGTGGCATTTCTCTTTTCTTTGTTCTAGACTTAGTCCATAATACACACACACACAGGACAATCATACCTCTCTGAAAAACATGAGGATTTCAAACAGCAAAAGTTTCAAAATGTCTCTTGTTTCAGAGGCTGATGACTCACTTTGTATGAAAAGCCAAAGTGCATAATTTCTTATACAAATATGTCCAGCTTTAGCATTTAACCTTTATCACACCTTCTTGAGTGTGAAGGGTCCTCTAATTTTCTTTTCTAACTGTACTGTAGTCAAGTGTCTCTCAGTTTTATTTTTAATGGACTAAATCAGTTGAAGTATTTAAGTCTCTCCCAGTCGGGTATTTTCTATGGCTTTTGAATAAGTCTGTGACTCTGCTTTTAAAAGCTCGATTTTTTTTTCAGTATATCTTCCTTTCTAATGAATTCATCTTTGCTACAGAGAAAAATGAAGATGTCTCCCATTTTTCCTACATTTATACATCCATGGATTATATTAGCCCTTTTGTAATAGCCTTGTAGTGAACACTTACGTTTTATTGCTTACCCACTTTGACACTAAATTATTTCAGAAAGATTGCTTTCCAAGATACTACTCTAACTTGATTTCAGAATGCCATTCTAACATATGCCCCAGGTTTATAATTCTGCAATAGCCAAAACTCATAACAATTTTGTCTTTTGAAAAGATTTTTTCATCCAACAGTTGACATCACTTTGTATATGTGCTCTGTCTTCATTAATATATGCTAATGTTGGTGTTACGTGCAGATTTTGTCTGAAATACTTTGTATTTGCAAGCTATTAATTTAAATAGTATTTGGATTTAGTTTTCATGCCAACATGACCAGAAACATGCCCATTCAATGAATATTTTTTATCAGTAAGTCTTGGGAACAAGGAAGTTACATATTTTGATTTCTTTATCCGTGTATATTTAATCCCAATACAACTGCTCCTGCATCTGCATCCTGGTCCCCAACAGTCCTTGTGCCTCCATGAGATGTGTTTCCTAGCCCATGCTCTCTGATTCATTGCTCATGTTATCCTCAGGTTCTTGTGTCCTGCACAAACTCTTCATCACATCTCCATTTTCAATAAAAATGCTCTTACTTTTTTTCTCTTCATGGTTATCTTTTTTCTCTTGATGGAGAGGCCTTTCTTTACTATGGTTGAAAGTGCCATGTAGAAATAGTATTGCTGGGATGAAAGATGAAAAGTTGTGCACTGATCTCACACTTCATCTATAAAGACTTTCCCCTCAGACCAGAGCCTCAGTGTTTGGGCAATTTATGCTGTATTGATTTCAAGGAGGAAAAATTACTGTCTGACAGCTATACCACATCCTTTATTAGCATGCAAAGTAGAGTTGGGATTTAGCTAATGAAGCTTAACTATCTCCTTTTGCAGTTGCTGGAAGAAGCAGTCACTTTGGAGGAGCAATTAATATCAAGGTTATGTCCTCTTGTCACACTTAAACACCTGAAGCACATTGTCCTTGGAGAATCTGGGCCCTTTCCTGAATACCACACGGGTAGAGTTGTAATGATTTCTCTGTCTCTGTTCTGTCACTGTTTAAGGATATTAAAAATATGGAAAGAGACAGGACTTCTACAGTTTAGAAGAAGTTAACTGTTATTTTTGCCTTTGTGTAAACGATTTTTTTCTACACTTTCTGTACTACAGAAATAGCTAGTTATCTATGGTACCTACACCCATATTAGTCACAGAGATATCATGAAACGGACCTTTGCTATGCTCAGTATGCCCAAACCAAAAGGCATTTTTAGTTGTTTCCAGCAGCAGCCATAGGACCCTGCTATGTGCTCACACATCTGATTAGAGCTTCTCTCTGCATGGTCGTATAGCATAGGACAATGTGACAAAATTTCTTTCTTTATTGTTTATGAGCAGTACATGATAGAAAGTATTACAAGACTAATTGGAATTATTGCAATAGTCTGCCTTGCTCCCTTCTCCCTCTTCTTGACTAATTAGCTTTAACATTACAAAATGGCTCTGGCACGAGCTGTCAGAAAGCAGGGCTCCAAAGTCACTACTACACGTGAGGCAGTCTGCACACATTAATAGGAATCTGCCACTGCTGTTAGAAATCCGTGTTCTCATTCTTTTCTTATTTTTCTTTTGCCTACTTGGGGTGCTCTGGGGTCACTAGATGTTATAATTTAAACCTGCTCATTCTTCGCTCTGTCTCTGCATGCTCAGGGAATTCACATGAGCACCAGCTTTGTTATTTCTCTTGCACAACCATGGGTCAGCTGCGGCACTCCTCATAACCAGGAAAAATGTGGGGTTCATCACTTCTATATTAAAATACTGAGCTTGATACAGAATTGTGAGCCTGCCTTAGAAAATAGTATTTCCTCAATCCATCTCATCATAAACTGCAGTTTGGTGTTTGTTTTTGCATTCCACTTTTCCTCTTCATTCCCTGTTTTACTCCATCTAGGAATACGGAGTTTTATGATTTTAAGAAGTACTCCTAGTAATCAGGGTCCCTTTATCCCTACCGTGGTCCTACATAAATATAGTGCCAGATTATCTCTTGAATCATTTTTTAAGAAGCAAAGGACAAACCAAACTGCAAAGCAAGTTGGAAGGAGCTGTTGACGCAGAGCTGGAACATTCTCCTTCCTGAGGGCAGGGGGCAAAATGAGAGGATTGACAGGCTGAGAGAGATGGGTTGTTCAGCCTGAAGAAAGACTGAAAGACATTAGACCCTAGAAACCCAGAGAGACCCTAGAGCACCTTCCTGTACCTAAACGGATGTTACAAGTAGGCTAAAGATGGACTTTTCACAAGGGCACATAGCAATAGTACAAGGGGGAATGGCTTTAAGCTGAAGAGGGCAGGTTTAGATTGGATATTAGGAAGAAATCCTTCCTATGAGGGTGGTAAAGCACTGGAAGAGATTGCCCAGGGAAGTTGTGGATGCCCCATCCCTTTTCCTTAGGACTGTACTCAATCCATTCTCCACCACGCTGCGTTTGTGCTTGGGAGTTTCAGCTCATAAGCAGCACCTTGCACTTGACCTTGTTAAACTTCATCAGGTTCTCATGGAATCATCTCTCAAGCCTGCCACGGTCCCTCAAGGAGAAGGACTTCATTGTGAACTGCTGTACTGCTCTGTAAAAATTGCACTCTTCTGTCTTTTTTTCATCAAGTGCTCTTTTTCTTGACTTTACCAGTGAAAATTCAAACTGCCTCACTTTCCAATTTATGATGTCTTCAAATGGTTTTTGGCCTCTAGAGAATATTCAAGCAGCAACTGTATATTGGTGCTTCCTCAGCTGATGCCTATCACTGTCCTTTCCTCATAATGCTACCCCTGTGCTTTCCAGGGCAGCTTTTTAATTTAATACCTAGAGCAGGCAGTTACCAGAACAGTTCCTCTAGGGGAACCTAATCTACAGTAGTTCAGATACTTTGCGAAGAAAGCTTTTCTCAGGCATCCTTTCAAGGTACTTAAAAAGAAGAAATATTTGTCTAGAAATTGTATTTCCCTATTTTTTTTTTTTAGCTAATTTCAGCTTCTTCTTTGGAGAAAACAGTCATTTTAAAGTCTCAGATACATAAATTATTATTATTAAAAAAAAAAAAAAGATTTAGCACTGAGTCAGTGATGTCTTATTAAATATGTATCTTGAAAACAGCTGCAATGCACAACCAGAGCTTGCATTGAATATGTTGCAAAAAGAGTTTTGTTCCTTTCCAGGGGCAATTGAAATGGAAATCTTTCTATAGAATGGTCAGGCATTTATAAAATTTGTTAATGATTTTCTTAAGGGACACATTGGTGGTATTGATTTACAGCTGAGGAGAGGAAAAGGTTCATTACTGTGTTTAAACACGAGTGCCAAAAAGATGACTGTTAAAGGTACCAGGGGCTGGCTAAACACAGACTCTTAGTGACAGGGTTTCTTGTATGTTACTTCTCCCAGAAAGTCAAATTAAATGCTATATGCTCAATTTCCCACGTGTTTTCATTCACCATGACAACTAGCTAAATGTGACTTTGACTTTTAAAGCCACGTGTTGCCATCTGTATTAAGAGAACTAAAGATGAAATATTCCTTAGCATTTTTTCTTCCAAAGGAAAGACAGGGATATTATTTGATTTTTTTCTTTACTTTCAGACTATGTGATAGAAAAAAAATTAAATATAAGACAGAAAGAAAAGTGGTGCATCTGTGTTTCAGGTGGGAAAAGTCAAATTCAATGCTAAGGTATATTTTACTAGGGTAGTTATTAGGATTGGTCAAACACTTTCCACCGCTTCCGTTTTCCTATGGAAAACAAGTTTTCAACAAATTGTGACTGAAATATTTGCTTTTTGTGAAATTGTCTCCACTCCTCCTTTCTTAAGGTTCTCAAGTATTGTGTTAGAATCCATTTTCCAAATCAGGTTCATTGGAATTGCTGCAAAAGTCTTTTTTGTCCCATATGAACCAGGTTTGCATCTAGATGTCACCTCCTGTGGGAAATCATAGGTACCCCTAACATTTGCGTTATCCTTGAAGAGAGGAGAAAGGATAGAAAACATCTTTGGGATTTGGACTGCAGGTAATCCAAGAAAATTGGGGTTTTCCTAATTAGCGTTTAATTGGGGAAAGACAATAAAGGAGAGTTTTAAGCAAGTTACAGGTTGGTAACTTCCCATATTTTTTTTCAGAGAGCCTACCAGAACTGGAAAGCTGAAATCAGTTTTCTGCTCCTCCAGAGGATTTAAACATGTATGTCCCATATTCTCAGTATCTCAGCCATCAAAGATTAGAGGTGGGATGATTTTCAGCTAAAAGTTCTCCAGCTTTCTAAAACAATGACGTTGTCATATAGGGTATTCCGAGGTAAACTACCCTCAGTTGCCCATATGAAAGGACCCCATCCCACAACGCACATTTCTGACACAAAGTGAAGTGACTCAGGCCAGCCTTGTGTCAGAAGAGGGCTCTGCTTTTCTATTGCCCAAATCCAGGCAATTTTTAAGCCTTTTTAAAATGTAGTTTAAGTACTTTCAGTTGAAACTTTCTAAGCTTTTGGTAACTCTGTTTCCAAAGAATATTTTTGCACTTGAGTTGGATATGTAATTGAAATAGACTGTTTGGGGCTGTTTAGGCTATGAAATCCATTTAACCATGTCCCTAAGGATTTCCTGCCAGGTCTCAGCAACATGGAAAAAGAAGGTGTTGTATTTGAATGAAAGAAAAAAAAAGGCTTGTACACTTGAGCAGCAATGGGAAAACTAGAAAGAGATAGCAAAAGGAATTAAAGAGGGAAATAAATTGGTTGGAAAATAATACCACAAGAGGAATTGGGATGGGCAGGAGATTTGGACTTAAGGTAACTGGGCCTGCATGGGATGCAGGGTAGATAAAATGAGGGAACAGACGGAGGTCTGTGCACACCCCACCCCATTACACTTTTCTCTGGGGGTTAAGAAAAGATCACGGTGCTTCTGTCTCGCTTGCCTACAGGCAGGACACAGCTCTCACACCCCACAACACTGCCCATGCTGGACATGCCCCGGCTGGTGCAGATCCCATAGCAGCAAGCAGTTTTCCACACCCCAAGTATAAGTAGTTGCTGTGATGGCACTAAACCTTCAAGCTCTGGGCATGTCCAGCACAAGTTTTGATATTACAACAGAAGGAAAGTAAATTCCCAAAGTATTTTCTATTTTAAATACCAGATTGGAAGACTATAATGTTGCAAAGCCAAGCAAAGAAAGATGCCAGAAGGCAGTTTGCCTGCATGATTTCTTTCTCTCAAGTACCACAACCTGGAACTTTGGGTACACAACCCCATCCTCCTCCAATTCAATGGGCTCATAGGGGCATCCAGGGGAAGTCACACTGACTGACACTAGCCTTCCACCCCAGTGAGGTGTACAGAATTTCCCTTTGGAGGCACTTACCTCTCTTCCTTGGCTATGGAGGAGCTTGGTTCTCAGCTGTAAGATAGGTGCCTAAATGTAAAGGTATCCAGATGATCTTGATTCTACTGTTATCCCACACAACATCATCTGCGCTGTACAGAGAACCTACACCTCTTCTGAGATATCATCAAAATTATTTAACAAAGACACTGCTCTTTGTGGGACTTCTTGATTTGCTAAGGGCAAGAAGGAATGGCGAGAAGGGGAAATGAACCCTGTTGTTAAATTTGGGGTTGCTCTATGATTTGTGACCATTCAAGGAAGACAAAAATATTCAGATGGTCACTTATTTTTGGCATGCCTTTCTAGAGGGATGTGGGCAGATTTATAAAGTAAAAAAATACTCCCTCTTGGACATGCAGTAAAAAAAGTAATTAATTCTTCAAATAGATAAAGCTCTTCTTAATGTGAAGGACTCTCAAAAATATCATGTCCTGCCTCTTTAAATTATATGGCCAAAATCCTTTCGATCTTCTGACCTAAAGTTCCCCCCCAATGAAAGGATGATAACACTTTCCTGTTGCAATATGTCCCTGTCCTCAGAAACATGCTGTAAAAATAAATTCATTTTGTTCACAAAGCCCTTAGATACAATACTGTGAGTAGAGCCATGAAAAAGTTCATGGGGAATGTAATAACTCTGTCTTCAGAGCAGGATATGAATTGTGTATAGTAAATAAGGCCTCTGGGCACAAATACTGTGTAGCTGCTCATTATTTGAACTCTGCCCATCCTGTGCATTGAATGAAAAGAGAGGAATGGAAGAAAAGAGCTGATTTTCCTCTTTCTATTTACCTTCACTTAGAAAATTTTACTTTTGATACTTCTCACCTTGTGAAAGCTTTCCTTGCCAGCTCTTGTGAACTTTTAAGATATATTTAACATGCAATTAAAAGAGTGTTCTTCAAATCAACAGGAGGTTTGCTTTGCATGTAGCTCCCAAATTGCTCCTGGCTACATCCATGTTTTGATTTAGATCAGGTTCTAGGCAGCTGAAAAGGGTCCATAAATATATCTGTTCCTCAGAGCAGGCCTTTTCACTGCTCCCTCATCTTGATGTCAAAGAACCTCAGCTGACATAAGTAAGAAAACTTGTGCTAATAAGAAAACCTTATTGTATTTTTTGGCACTGAAAGTAGACACAATTCCTTGTAGAACTGGCTGCAGAAATCAACATAAATCAGATTTTTGAAGAACTCTGGTTTATTCCCAATGATTTTTTATTTTCATTTAAAAAATTATTTTATTCTGTCCAAAGTTTAACTGACAGGTTTTTGCTTGCAGTGTCCTCTTGTCTCTGAGTTATAGTGACTATTGTCCTGAAAACAGCATTGTTCATGGTGCAAACTCTCATATGGAATATAAGACCTATCCTTCCTAAAGGATATCAAGAAATGAAACAAATATGCAGAATGAATCTTTCAAAAACATAACTATAACAAGGTGAGATTTTACTTCATATAATTTTTTTCTATGTTCTATTTAGACAGAAATCTTTGCAGTCTACGTATATCTGTCAAAGAAATGGTACTGAATAATAAGCGTGGGTATGGTTTGTTTTCACTGGTCGTGTTTGTTTTCCATCTTTTTTTTAAAGTAAGAGTCAGAGGTACACTTTTGTTTTGTCCCTGAAAAGGGGATAACTAGCTGATATGATTAGGTGAATTACCTGCCAGGATGACTGGGACTGAGCCCTGCCTGGGCTGGTGCGGAACCACAAAAAAGTCAGACGGGTTTTACCCATTCAATTTTGAAAAGATAGCCTCCTGTACAACTTCTTATCTGGGGTGTTCAAGTCAATGATTACAGTCTGGTTTTCTTGAAACAGCTGCATCATGTCATGCATCATCACACATGCACCTCTCTACTGAAAATGGAGGAATTTCTGTTAAACCTAAACCCCTGCTTATTATATACCAAGCCTACTAAAGCCAAAGAATATCTTCCTCCCAAAATCCCTCTTTCCCATTTAGCCATTTCAGACATCTACAGAAATAACCATCTGTAGTACAGATGCTAGAAGTTAAAGTTCAAGTGGTAGACATAATGCTGAATTTCACTTTTATGTTTAGACTTGTATGACCAGGTCTCATTCTCTAGTGGATTTATATGATTCTATTTTACTCTTAAAAATATGTGAGAGAAAAGCTCACAGACCCTTAAATGTAGCAGTATGAGTACACCACTATAATTAATGCCCTGGTCTACTCCCTCTTTTTTGTTTTTTATTTTCAGTGTACAAGTCCTGTGGAGTTCGCAGATTGATTCAATTGCAAAGTTAGATTCCGACTGTGATAGCCGTTTTCAAACCACTGGGCCATTCTGCTTGTCCTGCCAGCCAGGGAACAATGGGTGCTAATTAAAACCCTGCTTAAAAGGTTCCCCTTTACTTCAGCGTGGAGGCTTTCAGGGGGCAGACGGGGGGAAGGATGCCTTGTTCTGTTTAGGCATATGCAAGCACTTAGTGAGCTGGGCGGCTGACTGTGGGTCGAGAAAACACTACAAAAGCCTGGTGCTTGTAGGAAAGGGCTGGATTTCAACCTGATGAGGTTAGTTAACAGACTAGACTGAAGAGGGCCCAGCTGTATTTTCTTTCCAAAATTTGAGGCACATTTCAAAATACGGATTGGATTTTTTTATCATTTGCTTTTACTGAAATGTTCAGGTCTCTGTCTTCCTGTATTGGAGTGAGCATTTCTCTTAAAGTGCAAGGACAAGAAGTAATAGTTTCCTTTGTTTTAACTAATGAGATTAATACTTTAAACAACTGGTTTTGCTACTCGAGTGGGCTGCCTGTGCCAATATGTATATATGGAGTAAACTTGCTTTCCTGCATCAAGGATTTGTTTCTTGAGTCAATTTTTAAATAAAAATTTAAGAGATCTCATCAGACACTTCTACTGCTCATTGGTATAACTGACTTCTAAAAAGTATACAACCTTCTGCCATTTTCAAGTAGGAAAAATGAGAAATGAGCTGTACCTTAGAACTTCATTTGTAAATGAATACATAAAATTGCTCGGTACCAAAATATGGCAGATAAAGAATCAGTTTCATTATGTCAAGCAATTCAATATGCTTTGGTTTTCAGCAAGAACTGAAAAAGAAAACGCAGCACTGCAAATAAACTCATCAATAAGCCACACAGGTTTTTGTTTGATGTCATTTGTAACTGACAACTTGATCAATCTTGCATTGAATAGTCCCTTAGAAATACAAGAGTAATAGGAGCAGAACTGTCTCATTTCTTTTGTTGAATAGCAGTTCACTTGGTGGCATTCACAAACCTGTCCTAGCCTTCCTCAGCTGCTTTCTTGTATAAAACTATCTCATCCATTGAGGTAGTAGAACATATTTAATGGGACAAATTGCATGTCATTGATAGTGAATGGTCAAAATGAACAATTCACAGATAACCTCATACTTTGACAGGTATTTTTCTAAATCTTCTTTCTTGTTTCAATCTCCATGAAGAATGAGTGCTTGTGCAGAAATCAGGAGTGCCTTTCAAATCACTCACCCACCAAAAAGACTATTAATTTATCTTTTTTTCCTGTGTGCAAACATTGAATAAGTGGTTAGCTGTATAGCTATTTTAATTAAAGGGCTGATAAGATATTTCTCATTTTTATCTTTACAGCCATATGCTGTAATAATTAATACTGCTTAATAGAGCTACTTGCATGCTGAAGACTGCTTAAAAGACTAAAGATGTCTAGGATCAGGGCATATGGGCTTTGTTGTGAGCCCCATGCTCACAAAGAGGAATATACACAGTGAAGCCCAACCTCCTACTCTCTGTCACTCAGTGGTTGTTCGCACTGTGATTCCTGCTGTGGGGAGAAGACAACTGCTTTTTTTCCTCCTTTTTTTCCTTTTTTCTTCTCTCTCTCCTTTTTTTTTCCCTTTTTTTAAAAATTGTTTTAGTTTCCCATGGAAGTGGAGAGGGGACTGAGACTGTTTGGGAGAAACCCATCTCTGTCCTTGCATTTGCTCTCCCCATTTACCCAACTGGGCAGCCGAAAATGGAAGGTTCTGAGCAAAGGGGACAGGGCCTGATTCAGTGTGCCATCCCAGCCACCCTCCTCATGGCACAGCTAAATCCAGATGAATGGAAAAGCCAGATACTTATGACAAAACAGGAGTCCCAAGCCCAGCTGCACACATTGGTTCAGGGACAGGCAGGAGCTTTGCTAGTGCAGTGTCCTACACAGATATTCAGTTCTGAAAGAGCTCTCATGCAGCCTCCAAGGTCTGATCCTGTAACCCTATGTACCACTCTGCTTCACCAGGATGAAGAGATGGGAATCACCTGAGGAGCCTCTCTTTATAACAAACACCTACAGTCAGTGCAAAGGACCAGCTCTGTGGAGGTATTCAAGGACATCTTGAACAGGCACTTCAGAGGGTGAAGATAATTTTAGGAGCACCTCAGCAAGGATGTTACTTCCTTATTCACTAGAGCTTTTTCAGGGATTGCTCAACAGTAGGAACTGAAATAACCAAATCATAAAAGCTGTTGCCCAGACCCCCACTAACAAAGAGTGAACAGCACTTTGCCTGGTCACAGGAGAAAGTGGTGTTGCTGTGGCTACAGCCAAGAATCCAAAAAAGATTAACAAAACCCTGTTAGTGGATAATCCCTGGAAAGGTACTCTAACAGCAGATTTCTCTCTTTTCTGCCAGCATCACACAGTCTTACCTAGCTTCCAGATTTGATAGCTAAACCTCAAGAAGGTGTTAATTTCAGCTAGACAGCTGGCCAGTCATACAACCTTGCTTTAATGGAGATGTACCATCCAGGGCTAGGCGTCTTTTGATCTTGTCATCTCAGCAACTCATCTTCACATCTGCTCCTGCCCCTGCCACCTCAGGAAAGGTTGATGCCAGCTCAGGGCTTCATTTCTCATCAAATAAATAGATCTGAACGGTCTCATTTGCCTCAGCCCATCTATGTCCATTTTCCTAAAGGATCATACCATCTGTTCCTCAGCTGGATGCTATATAGCCAGGAGCAGATAAGATTTTCTCAGAATATGTTGCTGATTTCTCCTGGGAAACTAAATCAGGGATCCCTGGCAGACTTTGACAAACTATGCCCCACTGTGGTAATGGAAAACTGAACACTGCATCTCCTCTGTCCCGTGGCCTTCACAAGGATACTGTGTGAGATGGTAGAAAGGGGAGGATTTCCACCATTTTCACTCTTGGGCTGTCTTACCTGCTGGGCCCCAGTTGCCAGCGGCATAATTCTGTGTTTTCTAAAGCTGAACTAACTCTAATATACACTCCTCCTACACTGCTCTCTGCCAGGAGCAAGCCCAGCATAAAACTGAGCAGTCAACTTCTGCAACAAACCTACAGTCAGAATAAGGGGGAGAGGGGAAAGATATTTCTGATTTTAGGGACAATGTGCACATTAAGGCATTTAGTGATTTGGGAGTAGATAATTAATCTGATGACACAGGAACTCACTTCTCAAGACACCTGTAATACATACATTTTTTGGTGAAGGAAAAGAAACCATTAGTCTTGAGTAAATCAAGTCTGATCTAAAGGGGATGCTTGAAACTTTGCTGTACAACTGGCAGAATATTTTATTAAAATGCTGTGCAAGGGCTTTCAAATAATGAATTCTCACCTTTTTATGGCATTCTCTAACAAATGATAGTGTGTCTCTGATAAGTAAATCTGTTTGCTTAAAGACAGTAGATTCAAGGCTAGTCACCAAATTATTTTCTTTTCAACAGCTAATTTACACAGCTGCCGAGATTCAGTCTTGAATGAAATGCACGGGTGCCATGATTAACATAATTCTATGCCAACCAATTTCTTCTTCTCCCCTGTCCTATCCATTATGACTGAATTTTAACACCACCTGTGAGACTGGCAGGGGAGTCACATACACTCTTGCACAGAACTTGTGCTGTGCAGAACTGAGCCAGTTAGGAAGGATCCTGCATGATCTTTCATCCCAATTTCTTCTGGCTCTGTGTATTGGTATGACTGCTAAGAAAGGTCAATAATGCATGGAGCCCTCTGGGAGTCAAGGCAGCTCTGCAACAATTCCTAGCCCAGTTCTGACAAAGCACATGCTTTACTGTGTGCTCACGCATAAGCCTTGCCCTAGACTCTAACAAGCTAAAAACTTGTGATTACTGTATTGCATATTCTAACCTAGATCTCTCTAATTCAGGCAAGTGTTTAGATGACATATCATTTAACCCAGTGTTTTTCCTCTGATGGAGTCTTACCAGGAGCTAGACACACTGGATATTACTTGAAACTGGCTTGTATATGTCCTGAACTTAACCAAAGGCAATCTTATCAGCCTGATTCTGGTGAATTAGTCCACAAGAAAGAAGAACTGCCCCTGGAGTTTCCATACTCTCTGTTCTCAGAGGATCTAAAAGAATTCTTAAGTGTCCTTATATCAGTGGAAAGTATTTATCATTGTTTCACTTTCAGTTACCAGTTTTTACCTGTTGCCATGGAAGTATTCATAAATCTCAGCAGCCAGTGTTTTGGTAGGTGATGGTGATGTGCAGCAATATGTTTGTTTATGTTTCTGATGGCCTTTGGAAGCCTATGTCTGAGTGATGTTAAGGACCAAGAGCAATTTTAATTTATTCTACAAATTGTTGCAGTAATGCAGAAGAAAAGAGATTTTGCACTGGGATAAAACCTGGCATTATTTTGTGGGTATAAGTGTTTTTCTCAAAGTATGTGTGGATAAAACTTAAAACAAGGAGTGACAGAATGTGTGTGGATATTGATCAAACAGGTGAATAATTGTAATAAATTTAGGCTTACCACATCAATTATAAGCATTATCGTTTCAGTATGCTGTGGACAAAATATTTTCAGATATTGTGATACTTAATTTAAATGTAATTTGAATACAGTAAATTAGATCCTACTGGGTTTAGTAACAAAATGCAGGTGATATGCACAAAAAAAGTGCAATGAAATTGTACAGCTTGCTGACAGTGGAGATTTCACATACCCATACCTTATCCTGAAGTGTATTGTGTCCTGATCTGGGAAGCCTCAGAAATTGTATCATAGAGTATTTTGATAATCCAAATGCATTTAAACATAATGATGAGACAAGTGCCATGCCTGTAGTGTGTGTAGAGGTTTGAATAGTGGAAATTTGTTCAAAAGTGACATAAGACCTTACTAAAATATGGAAAACTGCTGTCTCAAACCGGTAGCAAGTCCTCAGTCTGAAACAAAACTAACCAGAAAATAACAAAAAAGCTGCTTTCTGTTCCCTGTTAGTGCCAAGGACCTTAGCACTGTGCACATAGTATATAAATAAACCACTGTGATCAACACCTGAGAGCTTATAAATGTCTGAAATGTATGGTGACAATTTGCAGAACTTCTGCATTGCTCCCTCATGCCCACTTACAAACTATTTGGATAATCTGGAACCTGTTAGGCAATGCCTACCATACACCATTGTTTGCTGTTCTGCTCCTGGCCTGCACAGTGCAGTAGTAAACACTGCTAGGAATGCTTCAGTTTATACTGGGGAGTGGCAGAGAAGTGCAGCTCTCCCTCGCTTTTTGCAATGCAACTGTGCCTGGCAAAATGAGTTGCAATTGGGCTGTCTTAGCCACCTGGTAAAACCATGCCTGCCTTCAGCTACCACTCTCACATCTTGGTGGTACACTGTTTTCACCCAGGTTTGCAGGATCCTTTATTCCATGTGTCTCTGTGTGTGTGTCACTGTGCTTTTATCACCTGGGGGGAAACCCGTGTGTGTTGGGCTTAGTTCACCTCCAGTAGGACACTGTGGATTCAAGAATACTTGGTGGCCAAATTCCTGTGTAGCTCTTTGTGGCGAGCAGATGGAAATTCCGCAGAGATCTCTGGATCTCGTTCAGAACTGGCCTGAATGATTGTTACTCATCATGTGTGACTGATCATTAAAAGGCTTTTAAGCGTTTCCAAGCTGTTCCCCAACTTATCATACAGTTTGGATGCAGGGGAAAAAGTATTCAAATATTTGATATTCAGGTTCCAGCTGAAGAAAAGGAACAACAAATAGAACAGAGAAGGTGCTATTCACCTTCTACACTCCTGTCTCTTTGCTTCTTTCCTGCTCTTTTGCACTTCTGTGCTGTTCCACATCCATATGCCCTTCACATTTCCCCCCCATCACTAATTCCTATGCTGTCTAAAATGCCTTTGAGTCCTATTTCAGTTCTGGTGTTCAATAGATGTGAGTCCCATTGATTTATGCCAGGACTGAATTTTGTCCCCATAGCATACCAAATCGCTTCTGCACACACAGGGAATGCCAAATCAGTGTACAGACATACTACTTTGTAACTACTTTATTACTCATTTACACTTGGCACGAAATTCAGACCCTCATTTATGACACTGCTGAGTCTGGTTTGTAATATAAATTTGATCCTATACAAAGCTGACTGGCTTAGAGGACTGGCAGTGGATACAACACCTATCCCTTGTAAATCACCAGCTCAAATTCTAATCAAGTCATTAAATCAAATGAAGCAAAACCTCTTTCTGTGCAAAGCTGTTGTAAAATTGAGGTTGGTCTCCTCCTGGTTCCCAGTACATGTGTGTCAACACCACAGTTGACTCTAATTAGCACCCTTGCTGGCTACGAAAGCTCCCAAGCCCAGGATTTAAGCAGGCAGGGAGACTGAACTCTTTGTCCTGGCCTCAGGTCATGGCAGGTTGATGAACAAGCAAGTCCTACTTCTGCCTCAGCTATAGTTGCCTTCTATTTTCTGGAACTAGCAGTCTGGCACCTTCTACAAACATCTTGTTTTCATAAAAAATATTCCACTCTAGTCTGATTGCATAATATATGTATTTTCTCTCTTTTTTAGGGAAGTGTTAGAGCTAACAGGCCTTTGGTTTGAGTAGGGATTGCAGGATTGTGACCCCTCTGGGATCTTTGTCCTAGATTTCAGCCTTGGCAGGTGGAGCATTCTGTAACCAGTTGACATTTAGTGGCTAGTTTGTGAGTCAAATACCTTGTTTTATTTTTTTCTTTTTGGTTTGGATGAGTTTGTACAGGTTCCTAAAGTATTTGGGAAAGGCACGAGCTTCATGGTGCCACTGCACCTTCCTTGAGCCAAAGAAGTTGCTTTCCTCATTGAGAAATCTCACTTCAAAAGAAGTTGCGATGTTTTCTAAATTACTGTTTCAGCTGGCTTCTATTTCCAAGTGTCTGCATCACTCACAAAATCTGAGTTTGTCCTGGTTTGTGGTATTTCTGATTTATTTTCCTATTTAGAGGGAATATTTTTTTTTTTTTTTACGTATGTCCACTTTCTTCACACACAAAAACACACACAAAAAGAGAATGTGGAGTGACCTCTGGTCTTATTTCAGTTTGAGGAAAGAAAATAAGAATGTAGAAAGACTCTGGATTGCAGCCATTACAATGAAAAACATCTGTTGAAGCCTTTGCAAGTATAAATTTATCTTACCATGGGCATGATTCTTGATTAAAATTCACATTCTTTTTTCTAATAAATTAAATTATTAGAAATGTTCTATTCTTTTTTTTTTCCTAATAAATTATTTCAGCTTCATTTCATTCCTGAATAAAGAAAGGTAGAAACTTGTTGCATGTTGGTGCTTCTGTAAAGCAGAGGTGGCCAAAGTTTATTCTAGGCACAACCTGATGGTGGTCCAGAGTGCTGGATGATCCCACAATGCTGGCTCCTTTGCTCTCTTTCTCACTGCTGGATTACGTAAAATAGTTTCCTACTGTTGTGTTTCCATGTAAGCAACCAAATAAAGTCCTGTGGAGGTATGGTGATGTTCCAGACCCGAGTGGTTTCTCTGACTGTGGATGTGAAGGGCAGCATGAGACAAATCTGTAAAATTCCTATTTCAACAGATCTATCATATCTGAGGATTGCAATGTCTCTGGACTTGCAGGGACACCAAATTATGGCCAAGGCTGTCTGTTTATGAATGAGTATTACACAGTCTTGCTGGGATACCGATCTGTTTTGGGATCTGTGTCAGAGTTGGGGCATGCCCATGCCTGAGTCATAACAGCCCATCCGGAGAATCGGAAGAGGCCAGACCTGGATGGTTTCCAGCCCCCCTCCTGGACTGGGCAGGGAGTTCTTGGGAGACTCAGAGGTCTGCTTGTCACAGAGGTGTCTGTGCTCTCGCCCAAAGAAATTTTGGTGAAGAAACAGGAAAACACTCTTTCTCACGACAGATCGCATGACACATTTCTTCAATGTGGAATTTTTATATAATTACATTGATGAAACTCCTCCCTGTGATTTATTTTCTGGAACAACTTCTGTGGTGAATGAGAGCTCTGTACAAACTAAAAATGTATCTTCTACAAAAGTCCCCACTTCATGCCCCTGTATGGTTTTATTTAATCTTCCAAACCCATATCTAATCTAAAGGCCTAAATCACTTTCCAAGACTCAGTAAATTCAATGGGTGTGTTAGGCTGCTCAAACAGTTAGCTAACGAATTGGGTCATGGACTTAGCAATGTTTGAGAGAAATAGTAAATGATGCCTGTTTTTATTGGAGTGAAGTAACATTTAAGCATAGGTAATACACATGATAAACTTGCAACATTAGCAAACTGAAAAACACATGGGACCCATGCGTGTGCCAATTCAAATATAACTTTATTAAACGCACCTGATTTTAAGCTACCTTTTAGTATTCCATTTAACAGTTTAATGAGAACCAGCTATAACATACTTGGGTTTTTTTTCTGTGTTCAGAATTCAGTAAGCTACACAGCTAACATGCATATCCATTCAGGCAGACAGAATCAGAAAAATACAGTGAAGGCCTTACTGTAAGTAAATATAGGACATCAATGTGACCTTCTAAACCAACACCGCCCTTACACAGTCTGCAGAGAACATCTGAAGCAGAAGCTATCAGTGTTTCCTTGAGACCTTTTAGCATAAAGACTGTATCGTGAATTAAAGAGCTCAAGCTGTTGACTACAAGGACTCCGGCATTACCAGAGAATGGTACCTAGCAGTGTCCATTCTTACACAAACATCTGCAGCCATTGAAATGGCCACTTGCTCCTGAAGGCAGGGGAGCAGGCTATTATGGACATGTTACAGAGTTCTCTTTCAGCTGCTGTTTGCCTGAAGTGCCAGGTGCAAAAGATGTGCTGTAAAAGAGAAGAGGGTAATGGTCACATCGATTACGAACTGGTAATTGCTCACTCACTATTTCCCCGGTGTTCAGCCGACTGGCTGTTTCAGCAATTATTTTCCAGTTCTTTATTTCTATTAATGGTGTGCCCAATATTGGGGACTGTTTCCCTCTTTTGTAGCTCTAACCCTCTATTGAAATCCTGGAAGTGTAATGTATAGCATTAGCTCTAGTGTAGCTGATTAATGTAATCACAAGCTTAGTTCTGGAAGGAGTCCACCCTGTAGTTTACATTAGCTGATAGATGACCTAAAATTCTCCTCTCTCCCCCATCCATGTGCAAAGTACTGGTTACATGTTTTTACTTTTCTTTTTGTTTATTCTTACAATTTTGCTAAGTCTGGTGAAAGAGCTGACTGCCTGCCATTTTCCACATTCACAGTAACCTTATAGTTCTGAGTTCTGTTTCCAGATGCACTGGGATGATGAGGGTCACAGAGCACCATACGTCTTTGTTAATTTACCTCCTGCATCTGTGGCTGCTGATTTATACAGGTTAGAATACAACTGTTCAGAAAGATAGCCACAAAAGCCTGCAAGCATCTCTTTTTTCTCTTTTTCTTCTTTTTTCTTCTTTTTTTCTTTTTTTTAATTGACAATTCTTTATCTTTTTTTTTCCAGCTGAGATATTATGAGGAGTGACACCCTTTGTATGAAGTAATCAAATCAGTGCTTTTTAAAGATAGGAAAATTAAAGCCTTTCAATTTCTTCACTTATTATTTCTTTTCTCATGTAAGAAATTTTGGCTTACATAAGGATTTCAAGATCAAATGCAGGTTGACTATATTTTATTCAGACTCCGGAAGTGTAGATTCTGGGTTGGCTTTTGTTTTGTGGGGTTTAAATTACAGAGAATTAAATTCCACGGCAGCATATACCAGATAGTAAAAGAGACTAAAAGAAACAAAACCTGCATTTCTCTTTCTCTGTGAAGAAGAAAGTGAACTATTTGAAGAGGCCAATTATGGAAGTTGAGATCAATATAGCATTAAAAACCAGTTAGGATGAAATGCCAGATGATGACAGGTTATCATATGAATTAGATCTTTGCTTGCAGAAACAATTATCACAGCACCTGTTAGAAGCTTACTGTGGTTATTTTAGTACAGCAGATCTCCTCTTATCAATGAACAAAAACCTCAATAATATTGATTTTTTAAAAAATTCTGGCAGATTCCCTACCTGGTAAAGAGGTCAGGAAGCAGTGTAACAGATAAAGTGCCCACTAAAATCTGGGACTTTGCAGGTGGGGAGCTGTAGATGAAAGTGATCAGCTTATTTTTAATAGAATTCTCCAGCATATGAGGCTTCTTAGAGTGACCCACAAAGCTGGTGAAACTCATGAGCCCAGAGCAGTTTTCTTGATAGCTGCAAGAAGGCTTGGAGTGGCAGCAGCTACGTATTACCATGCAAAGTTTTGAGATTAGGATTAGATTAATCCAGTGAATTATGATACTATACAAATCCCTGACAGTAACTGAAATCAAAAATTATTTCCTCACATACAGATTAAGCAGAAATAAAAGGCAGGGGTTCTATGATTATTGCTGGAAATGGGAATGTAGAAACTCAGTAATATACAGAATCTATGTTCTGGCCTCCTTGCTGCCAATGTATGCTAATTCTTTTATTTCTAACCTCAGAACATCAAGGCTAGCAAATCTGGAGATATCTAAATGACTGTGTTTCAGTGTTGTTCACTCACAAACAAATAATTTGTTATTTTTTGATGAGCGTTATTAAATCTACTCTAGTTGTAACAGAATAAAGGATGAGACCACCACAAGCAAAGTACAAGCAGATCCCTTTTCCCGTACAAGCCGTCTCAAATACCTGCTGGCTCTGCAGGCAGGCGTCTCCCTGCCTTGCTGGGCCACTGTGTTTGCTGTGGCTGAGGCGCAGTTACTCACTCCTTCCCTTTTGAAATGATGCTTTCTGATGGCAGCTCCTCACAAGCCTGGGAGAAACCAGTCGTCCTTCCACATTCTCTCCATATGGTGCCGTACAGAAATCCCCATGTGCAGTTCCCTGTGAGGAGGAGAGTGTGTACAGAAAATAAGCATAAGTTCCCTCGCGGTTATGGCACCCAGGCTCAGGGCCGGGCGCCCAGCCCGTCCCGCGGAGGGGCTGCGCCGGGGGCGCGGCGCTGCCAGCGGAGCCGGCGCTGCGGAGCTGGGCTGCATGGCAATGCCGCGGCCTGGCCGGCGCTTTGTGCGAGTGCCCTAATTGGGAATGCCGGGTCTCATCCATCCAGCAAAGCCTGCTGAAAGCACAGCAGCCTGCCTGGGCTCAGCACTGTCCTACCCCATTCCTGGCTCCGAAATGAACTCTAACCACAGCCAGACAGTTTAGGGGGCTGCTTGTGGTGAGTACTGTATGAGACAATATGTGGGAAGAGTTTTAAGCCCCTTGTTGTAGTTTCAGTGAATGCATAGAATGTTATTCTGTGTTCTCGCTCTTTCCTGAACTTTTAACCTCATCCTACCTCTAGCCATGCTCAAAACGACAGCCACTGAAAAGGGGGGGGTGGGGGAATGCTTTCCATTCCGTTCTCTGTTTAAATATGCAAATATACAAATATGCTTATGATGGCCATAGGCTTTGGTACTGCCTGAGCGACTCCATCCTCCCAGTCAAAGTGGTGGTCCCTACCAGTAAAAGGGAGATTACTTCAAAGTAAGGTACTTTATTGTGGGACAGATGCCAGAAGAAAGCAAGAAAGCACTTAGACACTTTTAATGGACAATGGTTTTACTGATGCTCTCAACTTTGAGCTCACATATAGGGTATTATGAGCTAAGTTATCGAAATGTATGTATTCATATTTCTAAAAAAAGAAAACATTTTGGGGAGTATAACCTTTTAATGTTACTGGAGAAGGCTATTCACTTTCCAGTTTAATTCTTGCTGGTTTGTGCATATTAAAAATGAAAAGTCAACAATAGTTCTTAACTTTGCCAGCAAGATCAACATCAATGCATATCTGTCAGTGCTACCCACTTAGCCTGTGGTCCCTCTGCGTAACTTGACAGAGGGTTAGAGCCATTCTGACAGCTCCACAATGGGAGTAAGATGTGGTGACAGGCAGTGCTGAAGAGCCAGAGATGTCAACAGGATCTCCAAATATCCAAAGGCCTTGAAAACCAGAACTCAGAGCTGTAGAAAGACAGTAAGTTTGTCTAATGTAGGAAAGGCAATCTTGCATGAAATGGGTCCTTTAGACAGAATCAGAGGATACTTGGAGATATTGGGGTGCCTAAACATTTATGAATCCTACTTATGGACTGCCAGGCTATATGAAAAGTACTGAAGTCACTTTGTAGCCAACTATCAAGCTTTAATCCACCATATTTTTATAGGGAGTTGTTAAATGGAAGTCATTTTACACTTCTCTACAAAATCCCATTGCAAAAGATTTCTAAATTAATTTTTCTCCCTTTGGGCCTTTCTCCCAAGTATCTGTAAGTACCTATGGCCATATGTGGTGCATTTTAGCTGGAATAAAATGATTTCATTCAACTCACTACTTTTTTTTTTTTTCCCCCAAAGTACCTCATAGCTCTCAAAGAAAATGAGAAAAAGGACAATCATTCTTATTTTATAATTTGCAAGAGCATGGGCAACTATGGTTTAGACTTGGAATGTATTAATAGGTGCCATGTAATCTGGTATATACACTTTTGTTGCCTGTATTTGTGCAGGTAAATATATAATTAGGATTTTAGGTGACACAGGCTTAGCTTTTCTGCCTTAACACAGACGTGGCTAATCACTTAAGTTAACTGTGCACTGACTTTCCAAATGATATTCAACGATGATGGGGGTCATTCTGAATTTGCAGAGTTAAAAATGGGAGGTGATGGTAAGTTCATCACATACCTTGTCATGCCTATGGCTCTCCTAGCTGCCTGTGGTACTGGCAGGTGAAAGAAAAGCAGCTAGAAAGGCTTGGCAGGTTGAGGACACTTAGAAGCAAATGGTGACATAATTGCTCTCAGGTGTGCACTTAAAAATCTATGGTGTTTTGTCTAAATACTATTATTACTCCATGGAGCCATTGTGGAATACTAATAACTCTAGAGGGAACACTGGAAAAAAAAAATGTTGTTGCTTCCTGGGCACTCAGACAGTATATTTAGTCAGCAGCTCCTTGTTGAAACTGAGACCTTGTTGTGGTTAAAGAGTTGGAGCAGAAAGTGTGTAAAATCCAGTGGGGACATGATTCCAGTCTCACTTCTGCTTCTGATGGTGACAGACCTGAAGGAAGTGGAATTAGGCACAACATTTCTTAACACTACCAAGGGGGAAGGCCCTGCTTCCCTTTCACAAATCTCTTTCCTTGCCTCCTCCCTGCCACGTTCTCCCACCACTTCATTTTGGCACCACTGCTTCAATTTGGCAGCATTTTGGCTGAGACAGCTCAATGTCCCAGGCTGACAAGAAAGACAGCAAAAACATGGCCATTTCCCTCCTGGTTTTGGTGAGTTAAATCTCTCAGCTAACAGACTCTGACACAAGGCAAGTGTGGGAGGAAGGTGAGAGATGAAGATGGAAAGAAGCAGAGGGCCAGACAGCAAAAGGAGTGGAGCAAAAGAGAACATGCAGGAAGTGATGCCAGCTTAGCACTTGAAACTACAGCAGGAATGTGTGCTGGAGGCAGAGAAGGTCCACCACACTATGCTCTGCCCAGCTTCAGTGGCCTGAAAAAAGAGCCTCTTAAGAAATCTGCCACTGTGTTGGGAACACTTATACTTTAATTATAACATTCCTTTTTCCTCAAAAAAAGATGAGTAACTTGGATCTGGGACAAAGAAAAAGGAAATTTTGGCTTATCTTGCGAACAGGATATGGGTGTTTATTTCAGTGAGGGATATTTCTGTTTTAAACAACTGTATGATGTGTTGCTTCTTGCTATGCTATGGACTAAGGAAGCCATTCCCAAACTCTTTTTGAAGAGACCATATTCTCTGTTTCACCTCTGAGTTAAAGATGGTCTCTGGAAGAAGCTTCAAGGGAAAACTTATGAACTGCATATAGAGAAGTGTCAGGGTCCAGCTGACACTCCACAAGTGTGATGCAGATGTTTCAAATCATATGTATGTTCCACTAATGCATATTGGATAAGTGCAAAGTCACGGATAGAGGGATTGACATCCTTATTGCCTAGTCAATAAATCTTAAAAATACATGTTGGTATTTCAGTTGCTACTAAAAATGCTTTACTTCTGTTCTTATACCATCAGTGAAACACCAAGTAATTGTGTGGTAGTTCTTGCCAGGCCCTGATTTTTAGCTATTAACAAGCCTTACCGAGGTAAAATACTGTGATATCTTAAGGGTTAAATTTGACAGCTTTAGGTAAATTAGCCTAAAGATCCTTCTCCACAGATTTATTGGATGGAAAATCTGACTAACTTCAACATAATCTCCACAGAAAACTTGCCAGGTTTGCTTTTTCTACCGAGATAATCAGAGAGCAATAGACTTGAGCTAAACAACTCTCAGGTCCTGACATTCACTTACTGACCACATTGCAATCAGAGCTATGTACCTATATTAGAGCTGCAGTTGGTCTTCTGTACTGATAACAGTGAAGTACTTGCAACAATCAAATAGACCAGGTCCTGGTATCTCACTGCTGCAATAAGCACCATCCCCCCTCTTAGCAGCAGTTTTAAACTTATTTGGTATTCTGCAGCCACCAGCTGTAGTGCAGATGTAGCCTCTGATGGGCCTGTTTGAAGTCCTGCTCCCACTGTCCTATTAGCTTTTCCTGGAGGTAGTTTGCACTGCAGTAATATCCAAAGCAAGAGAACATCCTCAACATTTATCCGGATGCCTTTCAGCTGGCACAGTGTTGGGAAACCTGAGTGACACTTCAGGGTCTCTGTAACATCTCAGCCCCAAAAGTGGGTGAGGGGCTGGTGCAGAGGCAGCCATGAGAAGTCGTCTGTTGCTCTCTGCAACAGACATTAAACACAATGTAAAGCTTTAGGGAAGCTTTGGAAGTGCCCTGTGCCTTTTCCCATTCCCCTGATCTTTGCCTTTCTGGTTTCGCCAAAGAAAACAACTTGGAGGCAGAAGGAAGGAGAAGTCTGAGTAGCTGTTACTCAGGCCATGGTAGCTTGCTGATTCAGCAAAGAAAAGAACAAGATACATTTATTTAGATGCATAGTGGTTAAACACCATTTACAGGATTGTAATGTTAAGTTGCATCACCAATATGTGAAAACACCTAGAGCTGAGATGAAACTTTGGGGTCAGAGACAAGAAAAGCTTCTACAACAGTGCTCCCATGGGGTGAGAGTGTTGCCATGGCAGGTGGTCCTAGCTAAAACTTCCCAGTGGTTAAATGGCATCACCCCTGTCAGGTGCTCCCTGTCAGCAGGGGCTGGCACTGCTGTTTGCCCACTCCTCACTCCAATCATGGACCTGTAAAGCAGAAACTATCTTATGGGTTTCAGGGTCCTAAATTTTGTGCATTAAGGTAAGCATAATTGCATAATTAAGTCCTGGTACACCTTAAGATATCTATGCATTCTAATGGATACTTGCCAAGGCACAAAAATTCAGCAGCAAGAAAGGGTTAAACTTCAGATCACCACAGACCTGTAGGGCTCCAGGCCTCATTTGGAAGTGAGTAGGGCTCCAGTGCTCTGTTCAAGCACAAGTACATCAGCCAAACTACTAGAAGCAGGGAAGTCAGCATTTGCAAAAAATATGACTGCCTGATTTTTCTGGGACATGGGATTCACATGCTCCTCTGTAAGCTTTGAATTATTTGGAATGTCCAACTGCTTATTTCTGTGAGAAACATTTTCTGACAAGAGCATTGCTGAACCATCTGTCTGCACCTAGCAACACTTTGAGTGGCTCCTGTTATGATATGTAGAATAGCTAATGACACTCCTGTATGCAGTGATCTTTTAATGAGCAGCAAGATCCTGGGAAGAGTCAAATAGTTCCTCTGAACCAAGAACCTAATTCACTTTGAAATTAAATCAGAAGCCCCAAATAAATGTACTGACTAATCTGTATGAATGCTCTGCCTAGGATGGATGGCCACTTGGTCTAATAATACTTCATTAACTGCATGGTAGCAAAACTAACTATAGCTGGATTACTTAAAATTTAAAGGGTCCAGTATTTCCCGGACACCTTTTTTTTCCCTGAGCCTAGGTCCTCACTAATTAAGGAAGTCCAGCTTTATAGGTGGAACAATATCAAAAAAGCACCAATAAAATTTTTAAAGCTCTCTAAAACATTTTAATACCTTATTTCATGTGGCATATACAGAGTTATGATGGTTCATAAGGTATAAAGTTTTTTATTAGCGGTCCATTGGGGAGACTGCATAACTCAATCACTCCTTTGCAACTCATTTAATGCACATCACCACAGCATTCGACTAGCATACTTAGCACAAATTGAAGTCAGTAAAATATTTGACTCAGCAGCCCATTACATACTTACACAAAGAGAGAGTTAACTAGAAACTAATTTAGGGAATTAGTGGTTGGTTACAGAACACAGCATAAACAGACCAATTTTTCTCCAGATTAGGCTACATTATTCCCAAAAACTTGTAGGTCTTGCAGTGTTTTCCCCAAAGGATGTGCGGTATAAAAACTGTAAAATCAAGTGACTTGTGCTTTAACATCTTTTTATGAAACAAATGGTAAAATGGATAAGGGAGGTATAGCACTCATTTTCTCTCTCTCCCTTCTTCTCCCTTTCCCAATATTTAGAGAGATTCGCTTCAAATAAGGTAAGCAGGACTAGAAGGTTCTCCTTGCAAAAGCCTACTTCTTTCCATGCTCAACATCTGACACACAGTTGTAAGAGTTCAGTCAGCCTGTCCCCAAAGTGCTCAGGTCTGGTGACAGCACACATAGTGCAGTCACTTTTTAGGTGACCACTGCTCTTGATTTCCCTACAGCAGTAGCTAACAGGGCATCACAAATGGCATCTATATGTGTCCAAAAGAGAATAGAAACTGGTCATCCTCTGCTATTTTATATGTCACCACCATCAGGAGATTAACTGTGTTTTCAGCTGAGAATTTCCTTTGAATTACAAAAATCTTGGTTAAAACTCTCCTGTTTATCACGGAACAAACACAGATGGCCATAGTATACCATTTTCTTGTCTTATGACATGTCACACTGATCTTCTATAAAGAACTTGAAGTTTGTTGTGTGTGGCAGTGCAAAAGAGGAGGAAAAATAACTCAACAGGGGGAGATTAAAGACCCAGATGCAAGTGTTTGAGAAACAAGGATTTTAATTTAGATCTTCAGACATTTAAGAGTAAAGACTGTTTGGTTCTTCTGTTAAAAAGACAAGAATTATTTCAATCTGTTCCTACTAATATTAGCCTGTACTGATTGTATTTATAGAAGGTACACTTTTCAAGGCTACATGAGGCACAGAAATGAAAATTTCCTTGGTTGACATTAGAACAAACAAATGATCTCCTGGAATTGTTTTTATGGAAATGTGAGAAAAGCCTGCAGGTTACATCATTTACCTGAAATCTACAACACCAGCTTAAAAATTGCTGTGTTGTGCAACTTGAAACAGGGATATGAGCAATAGACCAGAGAAGTGCGATGACCATTGGGTCTAAAAAAACAGTCTTGCTTTGGCTTCAACGTTTAATTATTTATACAAAACAATATTCCCAATAAGAGACTAAACTTGGCAACATGGAATAAAAATGAATTATTCCTCTACATCTTTTTGAAAATCTATCTACAACTGGCTGAGGTATATAAATTTGAAAATTGCAGAATTACAAAAAATTCCAGTGCACTGAATATGTTCCATCCACGTACAGCTCTGGTATGTCAGCTGGGTCGATTGTGTACCTTCCCAGAGCTGTAAGGGAGGTTCAGATCTCCCCTGACATTACTTGATATTTACTAGGCTTGAAAAAAGATTGTGCTTTAATTTAACACATTGTCTGCCACAACCCAGAAGAAGGTGGAAGAAACAACCTAACTAATACAGAAACCTGCACTTATTGAAAGAGGCAGGAATAAACATGCAAAACAGACAAGGTAGATGAATGAAATTGATAAGAGTCAAAGAACACTGAGATAGCTTAGAAATAGAAAAGTGATTTTTAAAGTGCAATAGCTGTGAATGTTCCAGCCCTGACTAAGAAATAAATAGCTATCATAGTAGATTTCTGCTCTCCATCCCTTATTAGCTGCTCTACAAACAGTATGATATCCTACTGAATTTTATTTAAGAAGCTGGGAATCCAGGTCTGCTATAAGTTTCTGCTGGGAAACATCAAGGTCTTGTCAGTTTTTCAATAATCTTTTTTTTTTTTTTTAAAGATGTGTATAAAATCAGATAGATGGGTGCCAAAACTGTTGAAACCACATAAAATCTCAGGCAAATAACTTCGACCAGAATGACGATAATCTGGGAAACTTCAAAATTCTCTTCAGAATTCTTCCCAACTACATTGTTAAACTTGTATGTGACCCATGCCTTATTAAATGACACCTTAATTTGAGACTTTCTAAGTGCCTTGAATACTTGATCATTGAATCTTTCAACTTCCTCCTTAAAAAAAAACATCAAAGCAAAAACCGTATTTCAAAGAGCTAGTCCTTTATCAGCAGTTAATAGCTCAGTTCTGCTGTGCATACACAGGCAAAATTCTCACTGAAGTCAATGTCTTAAGTTCAGACACTTCTTCTTCACTGGATGCCTTTAAAGAAGTATGGAATCTCTGTCCCAGAAAAGATATGGCTCAAATTAAATTTCTACAGCAGTTAGATTCAGGGCTACAGCGCAGGGACTGACAGGATATACAACAGGGTGGGTCCATCAAAGACATATGGTCTGGTAAGCTCGAGAAAACCAGGGTAGAGAAAACTGGTGGCACAGAAGGAAGCCTGGGTGCCATAGTGGTGATTTAAAAGCAGAGCAAAGATGGCCCTGGACTTAGAGTTCCAGAAAACTTACCATGAAGAAGAAACTGCACATAGTTGATGCTCTGCATTGGGTCGACACCATAATGGAAATTCCCACTGAAAGGGTACTGCAACTTCAGCAAGGCAAGTGTTTCCATTTGCTTAGCACAGATCAGGAAGGGACCTCATCCTATGGCCAGCTTTTGGCCCTGAAGATTGAGAGCTTGTCATGTGTCTAACTAAAGGTACCAAGAGGTGCCCGGAAAGGGGCAAAATAAATTTGCATGCCATCTTTTATATTTACTAGATAGTGAAACTAATGCAAATATCCACATTATTGTTCCTCTATAATATATAATACGTATCTTTATTTTTTTGAAACTTGTGCTTATTGTATAACTCTTCCCAAATTACGCCATTTGGAAACATTGCTTTCATAAAGGCCACATCTTGCTTTAAGTTCTATAACGATCAAGTTAAAGGACTACTTGGGATGGCAGTAAACACTTGCAGCAAGATGGATTAATCGGTATCCTAATTGTAAATCACCTTCGGAGTTGGCAGCATCTTGTGCTCTACAGTAGTAAACTCTGAGGAAGTTTTGCATGTTAGAAGCAATATCCTCTGTGAATTAGTACAAACACATACTTCCAAAGCAGCATTATTAGTTTGTGATACGTTTGTCTTTTTGGCTAATGTCTGCTTGCTTGCTTGCTAAATTTAACTGTGGACTGAAGCTCGTGCTGCACAATAAAGATCTACCACGCTTTTTCCCTCTGAGAAAACATACGAGTCCTACCCCACTTCATGCATTGTTTCCTGAGTTTGAGCACGTATTTCCAGGCATGGAAACGGCTGTCCTTGCCTTATTAAGACATTGACATGAATATCCCTGGAGGAGCAAGGAAAAGCTTAAACACCGAAATGAGGCTTGAGACTGAACATTTTTATCTCATTAATTTATCTGCTGGTGATGTGTGTGTGTGGTACAAGGGAGATTTAATGAATACTGCAAGTCAGAGGCTGTATATGAATCTAGGTATTCATATACAGAGAAATATTTGTATACTTTTACTATGAGCTTACTGTTGAATCAGAGGTTAGAGATTAACATTATTCATTGGCGTCAAAAGATATTGACCTCTATTTAAGAAAACGTATGTATCTATTATCTGGCTTGAAAGTTCAAAGAATTGAATTCTCTGTATAGGTCTCCTGTCACTTTGTGCCTGCTATGATGCTTCTGGATGCTCTGTGGTGTCCTCAACCCTCACTACTCATATTGACATAAAACTCTTCTAGGAAAATCCTTCTTCAGATTCCAGCGACCTCTGGCAATAAAATAAAATAAAAAATAAAATAAAATAAATAAAAATAAAGTAAATCCCCACAACCTCTCTAACAATACAATTTAAAGTGAACAAACAAGCTCAGGTTTCACATTTTTCCCAGCTTCCTCTGGTCTGAACTCTATGGTCTTAGATGTTTTTTCCAACCTAAATGATTCTGTGATTCTGTGAATGCATTAAAAATCAGAGAATAAAGCAAAATTGACTGACTAATTCAAGTCTCCTAAAAGAGGCCACTTGTATTCTTCATGACATGTGGAGATGGTATTTTTGTGGTAGTGAGTTCCAGTAGAGCATTACTCAGCTCAGAAAACATGAATGTACCACCATTCCAACTCCAGTTCCAGCCTCTGGTATTGCTCCCAGTTCTGCTGGGGAACTGAGGAGCTTTCTTCCTGGTGGCCTCCTGATTAAAAGTTGGCCAGTCCCCTCTTAGTCATCTGTTGTAATGAGCTAAACATATAGAACTCCTTAACTTTGTCCCTTCAAGCTGTTTCCTCTCACCCTTGATTTACTTATTCAACTTTTTCTGTGAATAAATGCTCATTCTAAAAAGGTCACCTTCCACTTACATGAATTTTACAATAATTAGTAATAATTATGGGTGAGTGTTTTAAACTCAGTGGGTTTGAATTTTTCAATCTCTGGGTACTTAGTTTGTGAGGATAAAAGGGGCCTGGCACTTATGGAAACATATGCTTCTCCTTTTGAAAGGTCTAAAACTAATTTACATACAGCATCACGGAAATGCTATTACCTCTGGTACTGACAACAGCAATCAAAAAGTCACAGAAACAATGAAAGAATGAGGAAGAAGCCAAAGTTTTGGAGATTATATATGTATATATATGTATGTATGTATGTATGTATGTATGTATGTATATATGAGGGCAAAGAATAATTCCTATTAAAAGATTCCATGGTACATTCCATGTTCTCTGAGACAAGACCTTATTTTTTTAAGCCTGCATCTGAATGACCCAAACACAGTAATCATGGATGCGTGCAATTTTTTTCCCCTCCTTCTGCTCGATCCTAAATTTAAATCATAATGCTGAACTTGTGACGTCACTCTCAATCATTTCCACATGGCTTCACTTGTAGGATCAAAAAGAAGGTGAAGCTCTCTTGTGTCAGCAGAAAGCTGATTTGGGGGATGGAAGATAATTCAGTGAAATTTCTAGTAATGACAAGAAGACTGCAAAGAATCCTGCAGGTAAAGTACTGTTCTTTTTCAGTAAATAGGTGCTCTGCCTCAAATTTACCACATTGATAGAGGTTCAGTTTTAAAAGGGGCTCTGCTCCTAAGGAGACTCTGAGTCTTCAGATGCCCCAGTTCCTTTAGAAAATCCTTCATGAATTTAAAATCAACAGGTATGTTCCAGAAAATAAAGCTCATTGGAAACAGGGTAAGATAACAGCATGGTGGGTTGCCCAGCTTCATATTTCCATTTTCTCTGGTACGTTAGTTTTCTAAAGGTGGCATTTTGGCTCTGATCAAATGGGAGGGCAAAGGTTACCAAATGTGAGGCTGTGGCTGCTGGAAAAGAGAACCAATACAATGGTGGGGAAAGGCAGGCCACCAGCATTAAGCAGGGAGAGATGTGGGAAACTGGCAAGAAGGAAGAGGATGTCATTTTCTGAGAAACCAGGAAATGAGCTCCGTGTTCAAGCATTTCTATTTATGGTATAAGAATTGTAAATATCTCAGGAGATATTTGATACTGAGACGAGGAAATATGTGTCAGGCCTTTTAGTTTTAAGCCCTTGTCTTTGCATGGGCTGCTTTTGTTCAAGGAAGTGACAATGGAAAAGGAGGGATTTGGGGAAAAAAAAAGGCTTCTGCTGCAGCATTTCTCAAACTATTTTTCCTGCGGCCCCTCTCCCAAGTGAGCTCTACTGTTCATGACCCTTCTCTCCCCTTTCCTCCCCAACCCATTCAGCATCCAGAATTCAGGATTATAGCCACTCATCTCAGTTTGCAGCCCTGCCAGTATCTCTCATACCCCCCTCTTCTTTCCCAGAGAGAGGGTAGAGTCCTACTTTGGGAACTGCTGTTTCCACTGGATTTCAGTTCCTGGCAACCTATCTGTAAAATACTTTGACCAAAAAGGAGCTGTTCCCCTGAGACTGTGATGCTAATTCTGCTGTGTAGTTCTGGTGTGAATTCAGAGTAATCTCCTGGCCGAACACCAGTGTTGTCCTGCTGGGTTTGTCCCCAAATGCATAAAATGAGAAAACCTCTACAATGCATTTTTTTAAATGTAGCACCTCACAGCCTTTGAGGTTAGTTGCGTGGTTTGGTTAGCAAAGTGCCTCTGTGCTCATTTCTATTCAACTTGGAGCCTAAAAATAATCTCCCTCCTCTCCCAATAGCCTTTCTTAATTTGGATACTTTTCCTTTGAGTTTCATTTAGTTCTGTGTTTTCAAGGCAAAATCAAGCATTACGGGGCAGGAGGATGGGACACAGCACTGTTTTCACTGCTCATTTTACAAATGTAAAGGCAGAAAGCATGTGACTCTTCTATGCCAGGATCTTTCTCATGATAATGAGATAACTCTCATTCCCACTTTTTATTTATACTCACCAGAGCCATTGACTCATTTACCTGAGTGAGTGGCTGCCCAACTCCTGGAAGCCATTTACTTATCACAAGATGGAGACAACAGAAGCGCTCAGCACTGTTTATCTACCCAAATATGGATTTTAAAGGCTCATTACAGTCATTTGACTTTGAAAACTCTCAGTCCCAGAATACCAAGTGAATAAAACCAATAAGGGATTTGGTACAATTTCTGCTATTTTGTTCAAAGGTTTCCAAGAAACTCAATAACCTCCTCTCTAAAAGAGTGTATCCTTCTCCCACTATTTGTTTATTTTTTTCAAAGATAAAGCATTGCATCTGAAATCAGGGAAGCAACAGTGAGATGCTTTGGGGAGGGTATGGAAACAAAGAGAAATTATTAGAAGTTGTGACCTCAGTGGCAACATTAGATGCATGCAACAAAGGTGCATGCTGGCCCATGCTCGTGGACCCTGAGGGGGACACACCAGCATGTCAGGCACCCCGTTCTTGACACCACCCTACGTCTGCCACCTATTTAGCTTCCTTGCCATGCACCAAAGTTAGGAGAAGTTGCTAGATGTCATCATGGCCCTTGTCATCTGGGGTACCCTGCACGCTTCCTCTTTGTGACACTAGGTGAATTAGGTTTATATAGGGAGATACATTCTTTTGCCTGAAACTCAAGTCGCTAGAGATAAGTCTATAATGAACACAATATGTTGCTGTTCCAACCCTGTGCACTCGAGGTTTTTCTGCCTGTCTTTCCCACGGTAGCTTTGCTGTGAGAGGTGTCCCTACACTCATCCCACGCTGGCTGCCACTCTGTGCCAGGGCAGCCATCTCTGCCTGCCAGAGGATGCAAAGCAGCTCCACAGCCACTGTAGGGAGCACGTCCATCCCAGCTCCTGTCAGGCCAGCGTTTGTACTTGTGTGAGATGTAGGTGATTGCTAAAGTTGTTTCCAAGACTGCTTGTTATATAAAAATAGACAGTGACAGAACTGCATGGAAATACAATCTGATGTAAAACCACATTGCTTTTTTACTTTTCAGAAAGGTTTTGTAATGTGTTTCAACTGGCCACCTGGCTATCTTCGGCTGTGACTGCTAATCCTTCAGAATCTTTGGAGGTGTCCTTGATACTCTAAATTAGCTGATATTTTTAGAATATTTCAATTTTTATTATCAGTTATGAAATGGACATATTGCTGAATATTTTTATGTCAGTACGATTAAAATGCTGAATCCCCTCAGAGAAAAATTTGCAATGACAGAAACCATGGATCAGCTCTAAGTTGAAGAACAGCAAAAAGTCAAGTAACTTTAGGAGGCAACAATTTTTCCAAAAGGTTTGCTCAGTCTCCTAAAACATTGGGACAGATTTTTTTGCAGAGGCAAACTCAATATGAGTACTATATGGATACAGGGGATGTCTTCTGCGTTTATGAAACTGGCGTGGCCAAGGAGTGGGGCCCCAGGCCAACACAGATTTTCTATGCAGCTGAAGGGACTGTGACAGCAAAGCAGTGGTGTGCCCTGATACGGAGTTAGGGTCAGTTGAGAAACCAAATCTCTGTATTTAGCAAGAATCAAAGTCATCCAGATCTCACCCTGTGGACAAGATGTGAAGCTTAATTTGGGATGGGAAGCACTCTCTACAGTGACTCTTGCTTTGCCAAAATGATCCAAATTCATCTCCAATGAGAGTCTTCAGAAAATATGGTACATGAAGGGCCTTGCCTGGAAGGTCTGCAATGTCATTCTGTTTGTGGAAATAAAGAACCTCAGCAAATGCAATCTTTGCATAAGAAAAAATGATGTGACCTAATTAACACCATGTTTATAAAGGAGTACCTTCTGTCAATCAGTATGTCAACTTTTTCTATATTTTTCAATATATTTCTGACTTTTCAACAATCAATTATGTGTGTTCATATCTTGATCTAGCAACTATTGAGCTGTAGTAGGTAAACACTTCTGGTTTTGCTAGGTCCTGAGGTGTTGGGCTGTTTCTCAAAAGCATTACTGATGTCACTTCTTTTTAATATGCACTGTATTGTACAATGTTTCTCAGAACAGCTTCCAGGGAATTTCCATGATCTAAACAAATGTCTTTGAGATTATTAATATTCAAAATATAAAATATGCTATCTTCTTTTTGCTTATTTTTTTACTCTGTTGAAAAGAGAAATTGAAATTTCAGAATCGCAGAGGGCTTTCAAAGTGTATGGGAGTGAGATTTCTCCTTGGAAAGGTACAGATAGCTATTTTCAAATCCGAGGGGCCCACAAAGAGTGTCTGGGCTTCTGGAATGAATTGCTGAGTTGTACCTACAGGTGCTAAGTGTGATTACGTCAAAGTGCAGGAAATGAGATCACCCAAAGGTACCACAGGCGCTGCAATATTAAGAACGGGGTACTGCAACTGTATTTATCTCCAGGTTTCAAACCCCCCCGTTAAACCCACTCATTAACTACTTTGTTAAAAGCTCTGAAGGAGACCAGGCTGGGGTAGAGGGATACAAAGAATTTGGAGTGAGCTTTCAATTAAAATCCGCAGTCTGTTCCTGATAATCTCTAAATTCTTTTGAAGAAATGATCATTATAACTGTGTCTAATCTGTTTTCAAAACAGACTCTGAAATAGCCATTGTGTCCACACCTTCTGTTTTTATAACTTATGTGCTTTGATACTGTAATTGATGCAAGTGGGTGCAATTAAATCTTTATTTGGAAACTTGCACCAAAGCAAGTCATTCAGTAAAAAAAAAGCCACCAGTGTGCTTTGACTCTAGATTCTCACACATATTTGCACTTACAATCAAAGCTTTTGTTCTGTTAAACTAACAAGGGCTGTTTAGTATAAGAAAGAGTTAACACAGGCTGCCTTACATTGTGCTGATTTTGGGAATAACAGTTGAATGGAAAAAAAAATTCACAGGGAACTATGCTGTCCCAATAAAAATGACCAATTTCTATTTTAATAAGTAACTCACCACAAGTGGAGAGGTTTCAAAAAAGCCTGATGATAATGCCAATGATTACTGTCACTCAGTGATAAAATACCTCTCTTGTTTTCCCTAGGAAAGATCACAAGAGAGCAGATCAGATCTCTAGCTCAAAATTGCTTCTAAACTAGGCAGTGAATTCCACCACTTTCACTTGGGGGGATTTCACATCAGCACAAGACAGGCAGGGATCAAGATCTGCAATTAGTTGTTTGTTGGCATATCTTTATTTATTAGTTCTGTGACACAGCTATTGATCAGCCATCACATTGCTACTTATAATTCAGGTACTGCTGTCTTGAAACTTAGCTGTGGATTGGTTTGTGTGAAAGGAATTTTTGTAGAAGGGTAAGCATGATTTATTTCAGTGAAATGATCTGTCTGCTTGGTCCCACTGCAGGGAGAGGCTGTAAAAGCACAGAGCTTAGTTGGGCTGTCAGCTGCTTCTGGAAAAACTACAGGTTAAAAGCTTTTTTCTTTTGCTCAGGGACTCTCAACTAATAGGAAAAATCTTAAATGTAATAAAACATGGTGTGTATATGTACATGTATATATTTACATATATATAAAACACAGTTTCTTTTTCTTCTGAGAAAGTTCAAGTAGCCCACTTTACCACCTATGAAGCAAAGTCATGAAAGCACACAGTGGGTGTAATCAGGTTTAAAACCCCTTAAAGTGGGTTTAGAAACCTCTGTATTAATTTATCTGGAAAATAGCATCTTGACCTTCTTGAGACCCAAAGATGTCTTCAAAAGGACACTCTTTGGCAGAACACACCTCCAGCATAAGCCAAGGTTATTTATGGAGTTCCTGTGCCAGGCTATCTTCCTGACAGGAAAGGTCAGCCTCCTCGTATCTCAAACAAGCATGGCAGAGACTCTAACCTCAGTCAAAGTCTATCATTATGAGGAAATCAAGCTCAACTCCACTGAAACTTTTTTGTTGTTGATGAGACTGGTTTAAATAGCATCTGGGCTAAAACCTAAAAATAATGCTTGTTATCCGAAGATTGCCTCTCAAGATAATTCAGCATCTCAGGAACTGGTCTCATATCCTGTAGTAGGACAACTGCACGTTAGTAGAACGCTTTCTGTCCCTAGTGCCATCCCAGAGTAGGTGACAATTGTAAAGTTTCTCCAGTTTGACTCGTCTTGAGTTTGTGTGAGTTCTAAAATTTGATTTTAAAATTAACTTGAGCCCATTTAAGATGATATTGTCTCTGAAGGAAGATGTACTTTTCTTCTCTCCCTTGGCTCAGTGATTCTGTGCCTTTTCTTGTGTCAGCATTAGTATTTTCATAGCTTTATGGTCTGATTAAACCTGAGTAAAATTTAGCCACTCAAAAAAAATGCCAAAGTGGTCAACTAATGTTCATGCAAAGGAGTCAGTAGGAACAAGAACCGCGTGAGCAGAGCGAGGAGAAAGGATGGATTGTTCCTTCCAGAGGTTTTTGCTGAATGTGAACCTGTCCTTGGAAGCTGCATCACCTGCAGTTGGAGTATAGCTCCTAGATGCCTCTGTAGGGCCAATTGTTGGACTTTATGTCAAACAACTGCTGTTCTTTTGACTCCCTGATACCATCCAGTTTGACGAAAATGTTAGAAAGGCCTTGGATTTATTAAAGTGCAGAATAAAAACAAGTTTCGAAACTAGTTGCAAAATGGCATTTCTGTACTTTTTTTAGAACTATGTGTACAGCCTTGGGAAGAGAATAAGCCAACTATAAAAAAATATTCTGAATCCCTTAGGATAGTACAGAAGAAAGAATAGCTCTGCCTTTTACATTAGTCTAACTAATCAGGTTCCCACTCGTCGATACCAGAATGAAGAGGAAAAATATTTATCCCTCCCTTCAACCGAATATGGAATTCAAATAAAAACAAAGTAAACCAGCCAGGCAAATAGTACAACTTCCTGCTCCAATCCCTCTAAAATTCAACTTTACTGACACATGCTTGGAAAAGATTCAGTGCCCTAAATTACCACTGAGAGTAAATAATAATTACCTTTGCCATGACAGGAGATTTTGGGTAAGTGTCAGCCTAAGGACAGCATATGAGACTATCTGTTGGGAGTTTTCCTTTGCTGCTGTAGAAGGTTTTGATTGGACAAGGAGAGACAAAGGAGGACTGAAGGGGTACTCAGGCCCATGGTGGCATCAGAAGCAGCAAACGCTTTTCCAGCCAGACTTCCATTCTATCTGTTTCAGTCCTGACCCTGTGTCCCTTGCCCTTTAGTGCTCACAGTCTGGAAAGTGCCACGGGACCAGCTAAGGAGAGACAGGGAATGTGGCTGCTGTGTTAAAGGGCAGTGGAGGAGAGTGGTGGGTACTGAGAGAGAAAGAGAGAAGCCATGAAGATGAAGAACAAGATCATCCTGTGCCACAGCTGTAGAGAAAGTACAGGGAGGAACAGACCAGTAAAAGTGTCCGGAATCTCTCTTCTGTCCCACAGCCTTTCAGAAATGCCATGTCCAGCAGGCTCTGCAGCCAATTTTTTTTCAAATTCTGACTTTTGTGAAAACCTCCTTGAGATGGATCAAGGATGGATATTCCCCTAAGACCTTTTCCTAGCCCCTCCAAACCTTTACCGATTCTTTGAAGACCTTTCAACTCCCTGCCGATCAGCTTGAATGCCCTCAGCCCCTTTTGCTTTCCTGAAATTTGACTAACACCTTCCTGTTCTACAAAGTACCATGCCTTTTTCCTTCCTTCCTCTCCCAAATCCTTTTGCCACTACCACAACACTGAATTTTGCCTATCCTTGGGACAACACAATTACAACTAGTCAATACAGTTGAACAACCTGGAGTGCAGTGGGACCCTCAGATGGTACCACTCACTCTGCCCAAACTACCTCTGCTTGGAAAGAAATGAAAACTCTCTTTTCTTTACCACTGAACACCCTCAGCAGCACCTACACAGGACCTACACCTGCTACTGGGATTTTTATACATCTGGAATGATTGTTCTGACCTGCAGACTAATCATGATGTCTCCCAGCAACTCACCATCCCACATTAACTCTCCTCTGTTGGCCTTTCTCAATATTACATTTCAGTTTTCACTGTCCTCACTTTTTCAGTTTTCTCTACAATGAATTTCTTTTTTTTTTTTTTTTTTTTTTTTTTACTGCAAGAGGATGTGAGACAGATGTTTTCAGAAGGTGAATTAGAGGTTTTGGCAGTAGAATGAGGAACTTACGGGCTTTTGGCACCTACAAAAAGAATGGCAAGTGCCTTGGGTTGGGGATAGGCATGTTAACTTTCCTTCTCGTTTCCTTCTGGCTTTTTTCTTAGAGTAGCTACATTTGAATTGTTATCCATAGGTCATGTTTCTAAGTATACCAGTTTATTATGGTTTTATTTGGCCTTCAATCGATGATATCCCTAATTTAGGCCCAGTAACAAGAATTTAGATATAGAATTATATACACATGTAAATATATATGTTTCATATACATATATATTTAGTTCTACTTATCAACATTACCTATACATGTCGACACATACTTTTTTAGGGATGGATATTGGCATTTAAGTCACTCCCATGGGCAGGAGAAGGTAATAGCTACACCCAAGAAAACTCTTAAGAACACTTGATTCCAGCAAAGGTGTTCTCTATGCAATGAATACTGCATTATCATTCTTTCGGTGCCATAGAACTCCATTATGAGTTTGGTACGTGCTTACCTTAGGTGCTACGACTATGTCATAATTTATGATCAAGAGGGCCTTGAATGAATCTGCCAGCTATTATGGCTGCATTACCCTACCTGTTTATTTGTATGTTCTTACATGAGATGCCAATTTCTTTGAGGTTAATTGTCTTAGCAGGTGTAACTCTGAAGTTAATTACATATGAAGCAAGCTAAGCATATTGGCCTCTTTTCTCAGTGAGAACAGAAGAAGTGAGACTGAAAGGTCCCTGCTATTATATAAAAAATTCTGTACACAGAGGTATAGCTGGTCCTGCAATCCTGCAATATGTCTGCTCTTTCTGCTCCCAAATATTCTCTCTGAGATCACAAAAGGGTTAAATGAAATGTTTTACTCAAGTGTTATGGGATTTGCTGATACTTTGTTGTTATAAAAATAAAAGGGCTACAGGGGCTGTTGCTTCCTTGAGTCTCTAGGAAAAAATGGATCTGTATGTTAAACTGTGTGTATTCCCACGCTCTGTCCAGAGCAACATCATGAACATGGTTGTTTTTTTAGGCAAGAGGTACCTTGATTATGTGCAATATTAGAGGCATGCTCAAAGGGGGAAGAGCAATATGGAACCTTCATAATTAAAGTTTTCCTGATTTTGGTGAGTTTAACATGGGAGTCATTGAAATCCTTCATTCTTTGTTATCGCAATTTTTTCAGGTTGAAAGTTTTGAGTAGGAGCAAAGAGGGGAATTATGTATGTAGAAGGGAGGGACTTAAAGACGACCACTGCTCATCACTTTACTAATAATTAACATAAAAAGCTATGAGACATTCTGGCTTCTAAATTTTTGGCATTTTTTCAGTTTTTTTAAGTATTGGATGGTATACCTCAAATTTTTTCAGTAATGAAATTGAACTCTGTCCAAAAACATGAAGTCAGCACAAGTTCTGAGAGCACGTTGCTCTCTGAGTTCTCACACTTTTAAAGCCTTATAGACTCCATATATACTCTCTCCTTGGTGTGTTCCCTACTGCTGAGGATGGAATCACCTACCTTGTGCAAACTGGTTAAATCTGTTGATTTTCCTGCCTTTATTTGCCCCTATTTTCCAGCTGTCTGGTGTGTTGAGCTCTTTCCAGACTCAGTGATCACTTGTTTACTGTGCTGGAGTTGAAACTCTTGGCCAGCTGGCAGCTGAGAAGAGAAGAACCACAGCTTTTTGGTGCATTAAATTGTCATATTAGGCTCTAGCTTGGAAAAACTTTTGCTGGCTTTGTTTTCTTTTTCCCAAAGCATGACATGACAAATATACTGGGTTTTCATTTGTTGGGTTCTTTTGGTCTTCTTTATTTAATTTTGGGATACTAAAAAAAAAAAAAAAATCTTACAGCTCTTCTGCTAGGGTAAGACACGTGTCTTTTTATTGCAGTGACCTTGTTTGGTACTGAATTACTATGCAACCACTAATGAGGGAGTTACCTTAGAAGAAATGGTAACCAAAAAGAATCAGTGTTTTGGGAGGGGTGTAAGTGAAGAAACACAAATTTGAGACTGAAAATTATTTCAACCATTAATTTTCTTCTGGAGGCAAGTGATAGTGATGACAACAATCTGACAAATTGTAAAGCTCTGTCATGAATTGAGTCAATTACGTTCTTTTGTCTGTCTCACCTGCACTCTATCCTCTGTTCTGGTTATCCCTCAGGGAAACTATTTTTAGTATTGCAGTCCTAAGACAAATTGTAGCTGGGTATAACTTCCATACCATCTGATTCCATTGCAGGGAAGATGGAGCAGGGCAGAAGAGCTTCCTTAAAAAAATTGAAGAAGTCTAGACTCCTCCATCCCACAAGAGCTATGCACAGGCAGGTAATCCTGATTCTGGAACTGTGCCTTAATGCATTTTTAAAGCAGTCCTTTTGTAGCCAGCATATGCTTGGTTTCATATTAAGAGACTACATGTATTTGCCCATGCACATTTCCCCAGAAAACATGGAAATTGTTCTGGGATACCTGGATTAGCATCCATGCTTCTAGGATACAGAATTCTGCATTTTCATGTGTGCTGTATGTAACTCACCACATTTCTCAATATTTTTTGTACGTTCACCCTATTGTGTTCTTACACAGAATAATCATTGTTGGAATATTTTGTTCAGGTGAATGGGTTTGAGCAGGCGCAGTGAGAAGAAAGTTACCCAGCGGGTATAAAGTTGCATGTCCTAGAAGTTATTTATTTCTTCTTCCTCTGGCCACGTTTTAGAAGAAACAGTTGACCTTTAGCTATGCCACTCAAAGCTCTCCAAGTTTGGTAGATGAGTTCTGAGAGCCCACTGAAGCACTTTAGACAACTGCAGTGAAGGGGTGCCTGACTCCTGAGTCTTGCATGGCACTGGGCTTTCAGCATGGAGGAACCACTTTTAAAAGGCCATGTGTTTCTGGAATTTAGGTGACTCCAGGTTAAGAAACACTTGAGCAGAGTTTTGCACAGAATATAGTTTGGGATTTAGCACACAAATTTTACATGATCTTATGTCTGGCTTTGGAATGCCCACATATGGAGAAAAATAAAATGAACTGCTGGCTTCACTAGCAGATGCTGTATCCTCAATATTTTTGATTAGACCTTTTTTACTAAGGTTCCTGAACATGGATTTATGAACTAACCTCTAAAAATCTTGGCTGAAGTTCTTAAAAGGAATTAATCTCTCTTATACTACCCACTACGAGGCCCCCAAAACTTCCAATGGTTAAATTGTTTAAGAAAGAAAGAGCAGCTGTGCCACACTAAGTCATGGGTATACTAGGCTTGGCACCCTCCAGGAGTGGAAAATAATGGATGCTTGGGGTAAATTGTAAGAATAGGACAAGCACAGAATGATATTTGTCCAGGATCCACTCCAGCCAATTCAGGGATTCCCTGCACCAGAAGCTATATATTTGTATTTAATTGTTGTGAGTAATTTTTTTTCCATGAATTTGTCCAAACATTTGAATACATGTCATTTTTATCCCCACTGCATCCTGCAGCAAGTAGCTCCAAGGCTTCACTGTGCTCCACATGAAGTAGCAAATCTTCCTGTGCTTCTTGGAACCTGCTGTTTGCTGGGATCTTTAGAAAGAAACATTGGTTTGTAACTATTTACCATTTCTTTGCAATTCAGGGTTTCAGAGGCTTTTTTATATGTCATTATTGACATGATATCGTTGAAACTTAACAGGAGCATGAGTACATTTCAAGCTAGAATTTAACAGTAAACTTGTCTGTGGATTTATAGTCATGTTCTAGAACCTCTTCTGTTCCTATATAAACTCTTCAAAAATAATTGAATCCAGGGTAGACACAAAACGATTCAAGGAAATAAAAGTTCATGTTCCATTCATATTGGCAGGAGAGATAGATTGAGGTTACTGCAGAAATCATGAAAAATCCCCTTTAATTACTTTTGAGAGCTGAAAGTGCCAGAATTGAGAATTACATGAGGTTCTTGAGCAGAATTGCACCTGTGTGATTATGTACATATGTCCACACTGACACAAAAAACTGCCAAGGCTGTCTGTGCTGGAGGAAAGGTGGTGAGTTTAAGTCTAGGCAACACAGAGTGAGGTTCAGTGCCCTGGCAAAAAGATGCTGTTGGCTACCATGGAAACCAATTGGAACTTCTGTGTAAGGGACATGTTATCTGTGGGAACAAAACAGGAGTGACTATTTCTCAATATCACAATTACCTACAATTAATCTTGCATATTAGGATTGTCTTGAGTTATTTGCATAAAGCATTATTCACTTTGTTCCAAGTCTTATGTGAGTGGGGGCAGCCTGACCTTAGCAAGAGTTCAAGGGTTTGACAGTCAACTTGAGAACCTGTTTTATAATGTGTAATTTTAACAGCATTTTGGGTATGGCTCTCCCAGTGCAGCTTTCATTTCAGCCTTTAAAACCCAAACTCTTTGCAGATGGCAGTGTGCACAGAGGAGAAGTGGTGGAAAAGTCTGTTATGAGCTGTCACAGCAAACTAAATCTGGCTGTAGTCACACAAGTAGCAGTTACATTATCCCGCAACATCAGCAGTAGCTTTTAAGTGAAAACATGATCATGCATGATGTTTGAGGGCTATTACTAACATTGGTTATGGAGATGAGAATTTGTATTTCAAGTCATTGCAGCATCTTTGAAGATAAATGTGGGTGGGTGTGTGTCTCTGTATACAAAACACTCAATTAGGGGTCCTTTTAAACATGTCAATTTTACAGAATTGTGACTTGACAGGCATCAGCAGAGGCATCCCTGACTTGCACAGGCATAAAAACCCAACAGATCTGGGCCTGTGCATCACACAGATGCTCAGTAACTTGCTTGTGTATATTTATTATCAGATATAATACACAACATTGTGTAAGCATATACACACCACAACATAAAATAAATGTATGCACATAACTGTCATTCATGTTGGTTAGAGGTTGAACCTTGCTGCATTTGCCTCTCATCTAACCAATACAAAATAGAGCATCTGTGAGGTGAGCTGCATTTTAGAAAATGAGTCAGTACACAGGATGATACAGCACAATTTGAGGGGCTTTTTCATATTCCACATCTCTGATGGCTATAGATTTTTAACGTAGTTACTATAAAATACTGGCAAGAAGTACAGTTTAAAAAAATGCAAATGAGCTCAATGAAGTCTCCAGGGCTTTTCGAATATGTAAGGTTATCCAGCCTGTTTACAGACCACAGTCTGCTAGAATGAAACAAAATCAAACCAAACCCTTGCCCTGAAGATATAATTGGCAAGGTTAAGAATCTTACAATACCCCAGGGACAGTAGTTGCATCTCTACCTCACCACATATTATTGTTGAAAATATTATTCAGCTGTTTATTTATCTGGAATTAGCAGATTAGGGAGTAGTGTTTTAGTGATACCAAACATCTGTGATAGCAGCTTCAGAGTAATAGGCTGAAACAGACACTGTATCATCAATTCGGGGAAGAATTTAGGCAAATGCAATTGTGACTACAGTTTCTTCTTTTTTCTTTCTTTTCCCAGTCAGCTCTGCTAACAGCTATCTGGGCTCAGACCCCAGTTCTTGAATCTCACATTTTATTAAGTATTCACTTTGCCACTAGTCTTTCAGAAACAGCTTTTTGTAAGGTATTAAAGAACAAGTAAGCCAAATCAACATTTCAAGACTCTCATACGGCTTTCATATAGCTGGGCAAAGTGTGTCTTTTCACAATTGCAAACCTTTCTTCAAGCTGGATGTTAACACTTTCAGAGTAACTTTTAATGCCAAAACAACGTCCTTCCCTTTCAGTTCAAAGAAAACACAACATCTGTCATAATGTGAAATGTAGATTTAATGCAAGTGTCAAGTCAGGCACTTCGTAATGAGGTAAAAACCCTTGAGATTTTAAGTCTTTCTTCCACGTTATCCGATTACAGGGGGGGGGAAAGGAAATAACTGTTTCTTTGGCACTTAGCAGTTTTTCTGTGTCCCTTATCTATCCTTCCCGGACATCTTCTGTAAATTAGCGGATTTTTCCTGGCAGTGTCCCTGAGAAGGAGGAAGGTGTGATAATGTTTGCTTTGAGGCCGAGGGAAACTGAGGCACAGAGTAGACACAGTCCAGACCTGCCGCGGCACTGCCCGGAGCTCTCAGCCCCGACTGGGGCGGTGACGGGTCCCCAGGGGAAGGGCAGCGATCCCGAAACTGCGGCTGCATCCCGACACTGCGGGGCGGCGCGGTGGTGGCGGAAGCGGTGGGAAGGGGGGAAGCAACAGGCTGGGGGCAGCTTCCCGGCCGAGGGGCGGCAGCCGGGGGCGCGGAGCGGGGCGCGGAGCGGGGCGCGGAGCTGTCACAGCAACGCCGCGGGCGCGGGGCTGCCGCTGCAGCGGCCACGGGCGGGCGAGCAGCGTGTGCCGCTGGGCCACCGAGCCGCTGGGCGCGCCGGGGAGCAGAGGCGGCCAGCCCGCGTCCCGGGAAGCGCGGGCTGGGGGGAAGGACTCGTAGATGTCTGTGTGCAGAAGCAGCAATATTTGCCCTTTGGATATCCCCTCTTCTCCCCGCCTCTCCCCGCACCCCGGTTTTCCTCTAGCCTCTCTCCGCCGTTCTCCCAGGAAGGCTGGAAGCAGCCAAGGGGTAACCGCGGCACGGTAAGGAGTTGGGATTTCGGGATGCAGATGTCACATCGCCGTGCAAACGACTCCCGCAGTAGCACTTTATCAGAATTTCAAGCTGCATCTTTTATCTCTTTTAGAAAAGCGTCTTTCGGAGGAGATTGCCCTCAATAGACCCGTCATAAAAACATTTTAGTGTTGCTCTTGTGCTTCCGTGCATCCCACTGCGAAGGGGTCCCAGTGGTCCCTTGGGAATACAAGGAGTTGTGAGAAGTTACGCAACTGGCCACCAGACTAATCCACTCCCTCTACCTTCCCGCGAGTACCTCCCCCTTCTGCTCTTTTTTTCAATAGCAGCCCTTTCTCAAAATCTCAGGTTACTTTGCGAAAGAGTTCTCAGTCTTATAGTTTCTGCCCTTGTCTCTGCCTCCAGCTCCTTAAGAGCCTCCCAACCCCAGCGATTGGATTGGGCAGCCCGTCTTGACACACCACTGTGCTGAGTGCTTGAGGACGTGTTTCAACAGATGGTTGGGGTTAGTGTGTGTCATCACACTCGAGTGGGGATTAGGGGAGAGAGGCAGCCTTGCTGGAGCTGTGTGGTCTTCCCCAAGTGTGAGCTGCAAGCAAAAGAAGAAATACCTAGCTTTGGGGGAGAAGCGGGAGGAATCGTTTCCAGCAGCTCAGAGGGAAAAATAAAACCCCACACTTTGTTCAGGTAAAGTAAAAGGCACCTCATGCCTCTCTCTCTCTCTCTCCTTTTTTCCTTCACGGTTTTCAGAGGAATGCTAGCACAGCACACTTGTCAAACCCAGTTGCTGCTGCCTTATCAATGCTGCTATTGTACGGCTGACAGATAACAGCGAGCACAGCCTGATGCTTGGCTGTCTTCATAGAGCTAACACTCTTAACGCCGCTAAGGTCACGCTTTCAGAGGTGTAGATTGGAAAATCTCCCCTGGAGCGGTGTATCCCAGCCCTGCGGGTGCCTCCTCTGCTCCCCCCGCAGGCACCGCTCTCCGCTCGGCACACACGTGTGTGCCCGGAGCGGCGCGGGGAAAGCGGCGGCCAGGCACGGGTGGGTGCGGTGTCTGCGGGTGCAAACGCCTCCGTGCTCCAACACATCCGTGGAAACTGCATGGGAGGGAGGGAGAAGGAACCGTGGCAGAGTATTTCCTAGGTTTGGAGCAGGATGCTTCAGCAGTGTGCAGCCTGTCTGGGGCTCAGCTGGGAGGCAAACCAGACTGTTTTGAAAGTGCGTTAGAGATGTCTGTAAAGTTGGAAGACTCCTTTCTAGAGACCTGCCTGGGCTCCTGATGATCGGCGTCGAGATGATTTGGCTTACACATGGGCATAAAGTTAAGAGAAAATCAGGAACGTAGGGAAAGGCAGGGTACAATGTAATGCTGCTCTTGCAGCTGCAGCAGAGCAGATGGATGTAATTCATTTGCAGATCTGTTTGTGGAAGTTTTACATGTCATTGAAAACTAAGTAGCATCACTATAATGGATCATTAAAGACTCGCTGTATTTATAGATTTTAAAGTAGCGATCTGAAGTGTTAATTAGAAGTAGGCAAAATTTATGTTTAGGAAGGAAGAGGGGCAGAAATGTAATTAGAAATTAGTTATGGAAGTACTCTGCTATCATTTTCATTTAATTCCGCTATTAAGTTCATTGATGTCTGGAGCGTGGGAAGCCCAGCAAATTAACTAAATCAAAAATGTTATCACTAATTACTGTATGTTATCTTCTCAGAGAAGATGTTTTCATTGTTTTGTTCTAAATGATCTAGATGGAGAAATTAGAAGATGGATTATTTTTCCTTTTATTTGGTTTGGGGCTTTTTAGTTAAAAATTTGCTGTATATATATTCTGTCTTCCTGTGCAGAGTAATAAAATTATTTGTTTCTTTTGCACTATAACAGATCTTCACACTAACTGTCACATACCTCTGGTGCTTATGAATTATTGGCCTCCTACTTGAGAAAGAAATCTAACACTGTCCTCACCACTTACAGGTGAGATATTCTATATATAATACTGTATATAATGTGTTCTGAAATAAGATCTGTTTAGTAGGCTGAGCAAGGGGATTTATAGCTGGTGCTTTGTGATTTTGGTATTCAACTGCAAAACAATGCCCATAAACTCATGTTTCATGTTGCACATATATTTTTAACTCAAACCAACTTTTTTGTTAACTTTTTTTTCCTTGAGCAGACTATTTGGCCCCTTTACAGGTTGTTCTCAGTTTGTATTTTCAAACACACTCTTTAGTAGGAATGTGTCTTCAGAAGTCATCCACAGCAATTTGAAACAGAGAATTAGCTAAATCCCAAAAATCACTGCACAACCAGACCAAGATTTATGTGAATAAATTTGACCATTTTGTTTTTTTCTCTCAGTCTACACTTTCTCATTGTAAAAAGTCATGGAAATTTTTACAAGCTTAAAATGAAAAACAAAACCAAAGGAAAACCTCATTACAGCTCCACGTTAAAGTCTTGTATATTGGATTTCTCCTCTTTCTCCCAGTGTGTCCTGTGAGAAGCTCAATATGCCAGCTTCGGCACACAGAGGTTTAGACTTCCAGCAAAGCTAAGGTGCAGCACTGTGAGCTGCAGAGCATGCTGCTGTCACTGCCTAAGTGAAACCCATCCCTCTTTGTGACTGATCACACATCAGATGATCTATAAGAAACCATATTTTTCAAGAAAGTGCATAGCTAATTACACATGCCCAGCTTGTTATTGTTTTACTAGGGGGAAAAAAACCCCAAACTAGTTTCTCTAGCACTGCCAGAAAATCTTGCTGAGAAACTAGGAACAGCAAATCATGTTTTTCCTTCCTTTATAATGATGGGGCTGTTTAAAAGACAATGCCCACAGGGCAGTCCAGCTTCTTGTCAAAATGTAATCTACTGTTCCAGATGGTAAACATTCAAAGACATATTTATGGTGACTTCTACATACCTTCCTTTGACATTGGCTTTTTTTTCCCTGAGAGCACTTGTGCTGGGTACACACATGAAGTTCCCATTAGCATCCTAGCAGCTGTAAAAGTGTTCAGAGCTCACAAAGATGTTCCTCACAGTGAGATAAAAATAATCTTAGGAAAAGATCTGAGACCGTACAAGTTCCATGATATGCTCAAGGTAAAAAATTCCAGAGGTACAAAAAAATCCATAAACTGCTGCATGAAAGCTGTAACACATTTTTGTTGCGGCTAATTCATCTTTGCTTGATATGGAATGCTGAACATACCAGGCATGTCTGTACTATCAACTCTGTTTGTGATGTGAGGCAACCTGCACTGCACAAAAGCCGGTGTGTTTCTTTTTCCCCCAGCTAGTGAAGATTAGGTGGGATACTTATTGTCTTCACAGAGTTTTCGAAGTGTCACCCCAGTTTTTTTTCTCTCACTGCTCTGAGAGCAGTTAGGTAGAGCACAAGAAAATGTTTTCCAGCCAGAATGTGTTCTGCCCTGAATTGTCTTAATTATGTGTCAGTTATTGCTTGTCAGGGGCTTCCTCTTCTTAGCACTTTATAATCGAGGTGGGTGAGCTTGTTACATCACAATATGCAACTTCAGTTTCTGCTTCTTGGCACATCTCCTTGGCCTTTCATTGATTTTTGTCTCTGTTTCAGAGGAAAAAAATTAATTATGATTGGTGTAATTTACATTGAAAAAAACCCCTTGGTGAATTTCCAAATGGCATGTAAATGCACCTTCAAAAAGTAGGTTAAATTAGAGGTCGTTAGGAAAAACCTGCATGTGGAAATCCAGAAGTATCCTAGAGATTGCAAGTAACAGTGTGAAAATTATAGTAACAGCTCTTATTCCAGTCAGGAACTGATAAAAACAGTTTATTTAAAATGTTGTGATGCTGGGGACAGTGTTCCTAAATGTGCAAGCCATTATAAAACCCACACAGTGGACATTAGACAGCTATGGAAAAAAATATTTTGAAATATTTGCAAATTCTGTTCTGGCTAGAACACTTTATTGCAGACTATTTTGACACTTCGCAGGTTTTTTATCTAGCTTTGTTTAACTTACATCCTGCACTTGATATTTTATATGTATATGACCAAATGTTCATGCAGGATCAGGAGTTTGAGACTTGTGTAATGTCAGGGCCCATTCTCACATTGATGAGGCCGGACACTTGTTGCAGATGTCATGGGAGTCATGGGTTCCATGATTTCCTCAGCTTTAGAAAGAGCTTTGAAGGATTTGTGTTTGAGTGGGAAGGCAGACTGATGTGATAACAATTGAGAAAGCTCCTTTCTGAGTGCCTTGAGAGCTGCAGTGTTCAACAGAGAACGAGGGTCCCGTGACAACTCTGCGGTGACACAGAAAGAATCCAATTAGTGGCCACTCCTGCTGTTGATACTAGATCTCTCCTAAAACATTTCCACCATTACCACCCTCATTGTAATCCCATCCACGACACTGATAATGGGATCAGGAGTGTCTTTTCAGAATGCCTGTTTAAATTTTAACTGCTGTCTTTGGAGATTTTGAGGATATTAAATCAGAAGGCACTGAATAGCACAGCTCACAAGAGAGCTTTGTGACACCCGTGTCACCCAGTAGTTGTCTTTCTCATACTAGAGTTTCCTAACACCTCTATCACAGGTAGAGCTGCTGTGAGTGGGCTATAGATGAAGTAGGGGGGCTGTATGTACACAGTGAAAAATCTATTGAGTTGTGGCTGTCCCTGCACTGCCGTTACCTGTAGACCTTGTCCCTGAGAAGTTACATGTGTGGAAAGCAGCAGTCAAAGGGATTGGGAGGGGATACAGTCCCCTGTGCTGTGCCCTAGTAGTGGCAGCAAGTCATCCTGCTTCTCCCTTTAACAAGCCTGAAGTCATCACTCTGCCTTTTCAGCTGGATCAGCAGTGTAATATTCTCTCCTGCCCCCCTCGGAATTTTTTTGTCTTTCACTTTTCTTGCTCCAATGCTAATTCATCATTTCCATATGATCAGAGTGCCGTAACTCCATTGTTATTCTTACCAAGAAGGGCAAGTTCAACGCTCTCATGTGCTTGGAGAGGACGCTGTAAAGTGGAAAGATTCAAGGCTCTAAGCAGTGTCACCTCAGAATGCAGCACAGTAATTAATAAATGAATTGCCAAACCAGACACTTTTTAGCTGAATTATTTTAGCGTATTTCAGTTATGTCAGTAGACTGCTTTTGGGAGCCCCTGCAAGATCTTTGTTTAGCATTGCTGCTTGTTCATACTCGAAAGTTGTTGGCTGGTGAGAGTAATTTCATTTTAATTTTAGGTATCTTAAGACTTTTATTTTCTGAGAAAACTAATACTTGTTTCATCTTATGGTTTATGCACACAGCAGATTTGGTATCAGTGATTTTTCCAGAACTTTAGTTCCCACTTTCAGAATCTGCTGACAAGTTTGGTAAGCCTTTGTTACTGTGTGTGCTCTATTAATCCTGGAGCTCTGAACCTTCCCAGTCATAACCATCACTAGTGGTTTGGTTACAATGAAACACTTTTTGTAATAGTTGATCTTTACACCCAAGATTTTATCGTGATTTTCTTTATTTTTATTTATTTCATTTGTAGCAAAAATTAGCTTACAATTAAATATAATCTTGCATTATAGTATTTATAGGACCCTGCAAATTTGGTAGTATTGCTGGAATTTATACTGGAAGATTTCTAGATGTGATACTGTGCTATAGAAATCTGGACTGTAGATCAGTGCTAGATTTTCCACAGAATACTTCATGAAGTTTCTACATGGAAGCAAAAGACTAGAAAGTCAGTGATGTTATACTCTAAAAAAAATCCTCTCCTGGTTTGAATGTAATTATGGCACTGCATGCTGCCATTTCCCTGTGATGTGACTCTAACCCATTTAAGCAAGGAGAGGAGCTGCTTGACAGCAGCTGTATTTTTGTGGTGCTTCACAGGAGGTGAACTCTATTTGGAAAGCCCACAGAGAAGATGGGGAAGCTTTTGGCACTAGAGTTCTGGAGAATAAATGTAACAGGGAGCTGAACACAGGGGATTGTTTTTCCAAAAGCATCTATTAAAACTGAATAGTGGTCTGTTCCAGTATTGTAATTGCAATGTGCCAAGATGTTCGTTATTCTACCATGTGCACTGTTTTGTCTGTTTTCACTTAAAACCAGAAAAATATGTTGCCAAGCCCATAAATGTCAGCAAAACTGCCAACTCTCCTGACTTTTATCAGTAGTCTCAAGATATTTAGCCTTCTTTGTAAAGCTTCAAGTGTAAGAGTCAAGATATAACGTGAGAAGTTCAGATCTCTGCTTTCTGTTTTTTTAAACCTAATCCTCCTGGTTGCTGAGACAGCTGGCTTGCATGCAGCTCCAGAAACATGAAGGAAACTAACAGAAATCCCAAATCTCTCTCTGTAAGTGCATGCAGGCTGTGTGAACAAGGTGGGTTTGTGCATGTCATGCCTGACAATTAAAACAACCCAACTTTTTTTCCTGAGGTTTACCGTAATCAGTTCCCCCTGAAATTTCTGATCGGTCGTCTGATAACTCCCATTTTGTTAAAGAGGTTTTATTGCAACAGAGGGTGAGGTTTCTTTACTCCTCTCAGACAGCAGAATAGCTAGCTGCCCTGGAGAAACCCATCCTTGATCCTCCCATCCTCTGCCTCCAGCAGTGTGTTCCCATCTCCTTCCTTGTGCCAGGTTTGGCTCTTGGCTCACCTCCTGGAGTGCTGAATGAACTCACCAGAGCAGCGGGAAGCTCTCTTGGCTGCCTGCCTACTGAGTTGGTTCATCTCAGCGAGTGGACAGAGGGTCCACATGCTGCAACAGAAGTGGTTGGAGTTGGTGGCTTGGGGTGAGGAGGAGAGACAAGGCCAACCCTTTAGGGGAGTGTGAGCTGTAAGATACTCAACTACTTGCTGACACCTCAACCCACAAACTGGGGTACTGTGTGTGTCTACAGTAGAAGTGTGACTGTGCCGGTGTCATCACAAGCACAAGGCTAAATGTGCACTTTTAGTGAAAGCCTATCCTTTTTTATTTGGAGAATAGCTGCAGTGTCACTCAAAATATGGAAAGTCCTCCCTTACCATTTCTGTCTTTCTAACCCAACAAATAGGCTTTGGAGAGTAGCTAATGAGCAGTGTGGAGAGAAAAGAGAAAGAAACAGAAACGCCTGCTCAGCTGTTGCTTTAAAAAGGTGGATGAAATTCTGAGGGTGGGATCCAGCCTGCAGAGCCAAGGTGCCCCTTGGGTCTTAAATCCTTATACAGCAGCTACCTAAAGGCATGTTCTCTCTCTGATCAATGAAGGGAGTCCCCCTGAAGACCTCCAGGCACTGCAGTTAGGAAAGCAGGATTTCCTTTTGTAAATCTTCAAAGGCACCTGCCTCTTTCCATATGTAGGGATGAAGCTCGCTTGCTTTGCAAGGATTGCTAAGGAGCTTAACCTGGAAGAACTTGATACCATCTTGAGTTTCTTGGTTGGCCCACAGATAATATGATAAACACTGTATTTGAACAGCTGTGATGTAATTCCTACACGGTTTTAAGGTGTCTCCTGTACTTTCCACAAAAGAATGCATGAAGCAGATACTTTCATTTGAACACTGGAGATACGATTCACTTGAAGAGACTAGGATACTTAGATTAAATGTAATTTTGGTACTAACTGTGGAAATGGAACACTGCACTCCTCCAAAGTGTCACCTCTTTATTGCTGGGTTATGCTGACAAAAAAAAATCTAAATGTAAAGTATATAAGTTACAGAAAAATGTTTTAAAAATCACCCAGTGTTGTTACCTAAAGAATGTTTCAAAGGCCTTGTGGGGCAGATAAAGCTTAGGGGAATCAGAGATGGTGGTGATGGTGCCTACATGCAGTAAAATCACAGTGATGAATAATGGATGATCTTAGAGGAATATGATGTTGGACAAAGAATGGAAGGAAGACAGAAATGTAAAAGATTCAGGACACATGTTTCTGGATCTACCTATGCTAAGTCTTTTGAGGATTATCTCCCAGTGACTTGACTGCCTAGGGGCATGCCAGTGACAAATTAGAGAACAGTAGTGCAACAAGAAGCTGAACATCCTGTAAATAACCAGCACAGGATACCTTTAAACTAACACTTTTTTTCCCCCCAAGCACTGCAAAAATGTTAAGAACAGTAGATTTTAGAATAATATTTGGGTTTTGGTAACTTTGTGACAATAAAGAATTATGCATTAATCCAACCTTTGACGCAGTATCGAACAAAGGTTCCTTTGGTGTCATTCCATGCTATTTTATTTTAGCTATATTACCTGAAATCCTGAATGTGTCCTTAGTAAAGCACAAGTGAATTTACCTTGTTGTTATCTATTTTACATCTAGGGCCAGTTTATGAACTGAGACTGTAACACTACCTGCTTGGCCATCAGGAGGTGGTAGGATTTAGGGAGACAACTACCACAGTTAGACCAATAAAAATGTTCTGAAGTGAACACACGTATCTGTCAGGAATTCCAGTAGTTTCTTTTATCTCTATATCAGTAGGACATTGGTATTTTTTATACCACTGTAAACTTCAGTCCACTGCTGGTATACAAGGTCACAGAGGAAGGCTTCCTGTGCTCTACTGCTCTGCAACTCCACTATGGGAAAGAGGCCACTGAATTTGGGTTTTGTTTTCCTTCTTCTTGGTATGGAGAATTCCTCTAAAGCAGAGATCCTCTGAAGTGAGGAAGGGCAAAATGAAGAGCCTTTGTGGTATGCATAGTCAGGGATCACCAGAGTCGTCAAAAAAATAGCAGTTCAACATAGGAAGATGTGAAGCTATAGAGACGTATTGAAAGATGTACCTAAATTTTTAGATTTTTTCCATCCTTTGCAGCTCACATCCAGTTTTCCCTTTCACTTAATGGCTCTGCAAATATTTTCTCTCCACAAATTTTGCACTGTTTTGCACATCATCAACTTGTGAAGGGTTTGAGATGCAGTATAACCATTTCTCAAGAAATAGGTATGTGTTACAGCTATTTGTTTTGGTCTTGGGTACCATGGAGATCCGGAGCACAAAGAGGGCATCTATCAAATCCTGTGAAACCTTTAGAGAGGATAATAGTTGCCAACATGCAAAGTGGTCTGCAAAAGCCAGATAAAACAAGGACATGGCTAAGTAGAACTGATGCATGTGCTGTCTTGGACAAGTGACATTGTGCAATTGTATCTTTTTATTGCGTGCTTTGAGAACCCTGTATACCTTGTATGTAAGCCTGGAGAATTCACTGCTCTTTCTGGTAGCTGTAGAGCATTTGTAGTGTGAGAATATCAGGCGTACTTTGTGTATTCCTCCTTTTATATGCAGTGTAAGAACCCTTAGTTGTTGTTAAGAAATCCACAGGGTTATTGGAGAGAATCACTTGCTGAGGAGCTTGAACCTGGGTTGAGGGAGTTCTGCAATCATATTCATATACCTATCACACTGCTTTTGGGTGCTGTTTCAAGGCTCCTTTGAATAAAGCTGTTTCCTACATACTGTGTACATTTTAATGAGGTCATCAATATGAGCATCAGCAGCTCGAATTCAGATGAGTGATGCTGCTGCTGTGACCTGTCTGCTTCACTCCTCTGCTGGAGATGACTAATGCACACACCTTGGGAGCCCCAGGGCAATATCCAGTGCAGAGCAAATTTTCATCTCCCACAAGAATATTTACCTTTCAGTCAGAGACAATTCAGCAACAATTGCAACAGTACAACAAGCAACAGCAATTTGGCCATTCTACATTTGCTGCAGTATCACAGCCCAGTACTGAAGCCTGAACTGTGACACTAGTGCTACCATGATGGTAGAAAAGAGACACAGACATGTGGAGTACCAGTGTGTTGAATCTGGTAGCTATTGAAATATTCACTGGTTTGTTTTAGTCTCCAGTCACGAGTGGCTGCCAGAGTTGCTGTGTTTCCCTGCCTACAGTAGAAGAATATGCTGGGCTTTTCAGTTCAGAATTGATCTCAGTAATGCATGTATTTATGAGTCTGGGTTTTTGAAGTCATACCCTACTGTCAAACAACTCATCTCTAAAAAAAGTGTTGCAGGGAGGCAGAGCAGGTCTCCTAAAATGCCTCACCCGTCTCTTCCAGACACCTTGCTGAGTCACATCTGGTATGAAATGAGGAGTCCCATGTCTCAGTCCTTATCTTCAAAGCTCAGTGTGGGCCACTCTCATTGTTTGAAGAAGCTTTTTGCCCTACTTCATCATGAATTGCCAACATATACAGTTAATAGGAGCAGTGATAGTGAACAATGAAGGATGAAAATTGAGGTGGGAAAGAAAGTGCCTTGCTGACACTATAGGGCGAGAGAGACATCACATATTAGACTGAGAGACTAGGGAACTTCTAAAATAGACAGAGTAGGAGTCTGAATCGTGACTGATAGATATCCCAAAGGAATGCAGACCAGATTTGATGAGTGGAGGATGGAAAGAAAATATATTCTTTTTCTCTCTCAGTAGCGTTTCTGTGTGTTTGTCGCACATATCTGTTGATCCATTCACATATCAGTCTGCTCAAAGGCATATTTATCTGTTCTTCCTGGAAAAATCCTGAGTGTGGCATTTACCATGTATTATATTCTATTGTCCAGTTGCTGTAATGAACACGGGGAGGGGAGAGTATCAAAGCAGAGCTATTTTGTTTTCTAAGCAGTTTGGAAATGACATACCTGTCAGCATTAATTTCCATCTCTTTTGTAGTGCTTGAGGAAAATTCTTTCTTCCTTAGAAGCCTCATAGAAAACAAAAATTTTCCACTTTGGTAAAGCCACATGTGTCTTGGTAGCTGTTCAGCTTAGAGTACATGTACATGGAAGTACACAGGATGGATGATTACCTTGCATAACACTGATCATATAATTTGCAAAGGCTAAAGTTATTATTTCTCTTTTCTGTTTGTGTCCTTCATAATTTTCCCTGTTTCATGTATAGTATACAAATTCTTTTCCATTTACACTTTTATCTTTTGATTAAAAGATACTTTAACATCTTGTGTTCAATGCTGTCAGGAAACTGCTTTAAATGAAAGTGTGGAGTGATGTGGAATAGTTTTAATGAAGGCCAAAAGAATGTGAACTTAATCTTTTTCATAGGAAGTTTTGTTCTGTTCCATCCTGTGCCCTGCTTAAACATATTGGCCTTTTTTGACCTTTTCCTTGATGAAGGTTAAGTGGGAAATATCTTGGCTGCAGCCTTTCCAGCTTAACCAGAAAGACTTTCCACAGCTCATGTTTACTTTCCCTGCTATGCACATTCATCTTTCCTGAATCAAAATTGTTAAACTGAATTTTCAGAGAGAAATTAATAGCTTATGGCATTGACGATGAAGTGTCAAGCCTTCTTCTTTCATGTCTCCAGCTCTATTTTGCTAGTGATGATTTTGTCAGTTCTCTTGCTAGAAATTAACAAATCTTGGGAAAAAATCTGTTTGGTTAATGGGTTCCTTCCAAGCATCTTCTTTATTGTCATTAAGAACAAATGAACAGAATTGCTGCATTTGCAATTTATTGAGTGCATTGCTTCTGCAAAAACCTAGAAACATTGCTATGTTTTCCATTTCTGTCTGGGCATCTTTTGTGCGTACTGCCACACACAGAGTGAGACAGAATGTTCTTGACTAGTGAGGGGTCTCAGTCCTTGGTGTGCTCACTCCAAAAGACTTTGTCAATCATCCTGTAAAAAAGTTTCAGTGAGAGCAGAAACCGTGTCCTCAGGACACTGCTGCTTTTAATGGAAAGGCAGTCATGTTCTTCAGTTACCACACTCTTGAGAGGAGAAGAGCTAGGTCTGAAGCTCTTTCCTGCCCTCAGTCTCAGTAGTAACCATTGCAGAATTTTGAAGTTTGGGATGTCTCCATTTCTTATGCCACATCCAGTTGTGTTCCTTGGAGCTTTGTTATGAGACACACAACAGCGTGCAGTGAATGCCAGACCTGACTGTGCAGTGCAGGGAAAGAACCAGCCAATCTTCAAACTCAAATTTCATTTTGGTTTAGTTCTCAATGTCATTTTTGCCCCCATGAAGCACGATTGTATGATTAGCACTATGTTCATCCATAAATATTCTGAAGGAGTATGCTCAAGTCAATTCTATATCCCTCTGTCAAGAGTAAGGGAAGTCAACCTTTCCTGTGAAGAGAAGACACTCTCAACCAGGCCCTTCACAAATATATTTAACATTTCATTTACTTGCAGAATGATCACTGGAAGATTCAGGTTGGAAAGGACCTTAGGAGGTCCCAGGTGGTAATAAAACTAGGCTATGAGATCAGATCCAGTTGCTCAGGACTTTATCCAGTCACATCTTGAAAATCCCCAGAAGACATTGAGTGCAGAGTGTCTTGGGAAACTTCTGCTGTTTAACTTTGTCTCAGGAAAGAAGCTTGCTTTGATTTATATCCAGTTTGACTTTCTTTTGTTTCAGCCTATGCCTGTTATCTCTTGAACTCCTGACATGCACCGCTGACTCCTGAGAGAGCCTGGCTCTCTCTTTTTATAACCTAATTACAGGCTCTGGGCAGCTGCTCTGAAGCCCCCCCATGTCCAGCTCATCTCCAGGAGGAACAACCCCAGGTTCTCTCTGCAGAGCAAATGCTCCAGCCCTAAAACATCTTTATAGGCCTCCACTGGTCTTGCTCCAGTTCATCATAGCTGGTTTTGTACTATAGGCCCAAAAATTGAGCATAGGTGCCATTTAATGAGCTCTGAGCAAAGGGACTTACTGTCTGTCCTTGCTGAATTCCATCAGGATCCTGATGGCCCGTTGTTCCAGTCCACCTAGGTCCTTCTATCAGTCCTGTCTTGAAGAGATCTATTGCTATCTCCAATTCAGTGTCATTCTCTAACTTAATGACTGTTGCTAATCTTGCTTGAAACACTTGCCCTCAACTTTTTGTTTTCATTATCTTACTTTAAATTAAATTTTATTCTTGATTTTCATCCTGAATTCTCAGTGCCTTTGAGTAAACTCGGTATTTATAAAAAGCAGTATACTAAAGCAATTCATTCCAGCTTATAGTTTGTTTGTGATATATGCAGTTGTTCTTAGCTTGCCTTTAAAGAGGTCTTCCAGTCACAGTGAACTGCAGAAGAAATATTTCTCCAAAATACATTCACATGAGAAGGTTCTCTTCCTGTTTTTGGCCAGGTCTGTCACATTAGACATCTTTAAGAAGATCACCTTCAAAGAGTATCTCAGATTCAGTGGTTTGCAGTGCAGTCCAACTAAACAATGTTGAAGACTACTAATTAAAACATATAAACTAAAACTAAGCAAGATTTTTACTTTTAGTAAAAGTTTAGGTTTTATTGTCAGTATGGATTTTTTATTGCCTTCTACAGAAGTTGGGGAACACTTTACATCAACTTTTGGAGTTCTGAAAGAGATCAATTTCAAACAACTGCACCCCACCCCACAGTCTGGAGGCCTTATTATCATTGATAGCAGTGATATTATTTCCCCTGAATATCTTGCTGCTTTTCAGCAATGTTGCCTTCCCTCATCTTCATGTAGCTGGAGCTTCGTCCCATAACTTCATTGTTGATTCTCCATGGTGGTGCTTCTTATATGTCTCTGTAGCTTTAGAACTGACAATTATAACAATCTAATTTCAGTCCAATATGCATATCCTATTAATGCATGTACTGTCCCTATGAAGTTATTTTAAAATTCTGTTTGTAGACAGATAAAGAGTTAACCAACAGAGCTGAATTTTATCAACTTAAAACATACAAAATCCAAAGCCACCCTAGTTTAGAGAATATTTGGTGTAATTTTAGTGTGATTTCTACCTGAATTTGCTCATACCTGCCCCCTTAAAAAGCTTCCTGCTCCCTGCGCTTAACTACTTTGTGAATATCACTGAACTTTCAATTCATTCAATGCCAGGCATCTAATTAAGAACACTACTAACCTCTGGTAGTATTCTAGGAAACACAATTTCAATTTCTCCTGTTATAGGTATAAGACAAAATATCTGAAACACTTTTTTATTAAGAAGTTTGTTTGGTGCGTAAGAGAAGATCAACTATTGACTCATCCATTATGCAAGTGATGTGACCACCTGCACCATTCATCCATTTCTTGAATATCTACAGGGGAATAAATGTTTCCTGAAGCTCAGTCCACATCTGAGCCAACTTTGTCAGAGTTTCACAGTGTGAGGAAAGTGAAAGAAAATTCCATGGTTCTGTATAGGGTTGTGGTAAAGGGGAATACTTATTTATGAGACTTGTTTATAAGGTTTAGTATTAAAGACTCAAAATAACCTAAACTTGAGCAACATTTACTTCTTAAACCTGGCTACTGTCCTGCTATTGTTGACTTTTTTGCTGAATTGAGTTGCTAGCAAGCATGGTCTTACTCAGTTTTTATCCATGCTTCTTCACTACCCTTTCTTTTGTAACTGCTCATAGGTAACCGTAATGTAATAGCAGTCATCACCACAAACCTGTAAATGTCTCTGAAACTCACAGCTTGTCTACAGTGGCATTTATTGACTTTTTGCACCAGTGCAAACTCATTTGTACAGATGTATTGAAACTGGCTCAGCATTCCTCAAATAAATGTGACACTGGAGCCCTGCAGGCGTGTGGTAAGGGTACTCCTGTAGAAGAGACACATGTGACCACTCTCATCTGAAGGATGTTTCTTATTTCTTTAGCAGTGTTCTTTGCACCACAAAAGCTTTGACCATACAAGGGTTGAGCTCCTCCTATAACTTCCTGAAGAGAATGGGTTGTCTAATCCTGAGCAGGATAATTTAGACACACAAGTTCTGACAAGGCAAAAGTGTCCTTCTCACTAGCAAGTTAGGTCTACTCTTTGCTCAGCAAGATGATGGGTCTGAAATACTGTCTTAGACTCCTCACTTCTAGCTTGTAGCCTCAACACAGATCTTAATTCTGCACTGATCCATGATCTCTGATGCATCAGGGAGATTTCAGAATCTGCCCTCCCAGTTCTTGCTCCATTAATGTCCTGGAAATTAGAAGTTCCATTGTAAACAAAGATGAATGTGCTCCATGGCATCTCCTCAGCCACTCTGCATCTTGATGCACATTGAAGTATTTTAAAATGGTAGTTTATATGCCAGGCTATGAACAAGAAGCACTAGGGAGCTCTCCCATCGGGATAGACCTCCTATTCCTCTGACTCTGTTAGAGGGTTAGTACACTTGCCCAGAGATAGGGATATAGAAAATGGAAGAGTTGAAAGAACTAATTTATTCATTTAATAGCATACAAATTTCCAAAGTTATACATCAGAGCTTTGAGTTTCGCTGGTGTTATCCTGTATACCATGATATTAAGGGAAAAATGCTAATACCAGTTTTCTGGCTGTAGGCCTCAGGAAAAGTTAACAATATACAATAGAAAATCTGCATGAAAGAAAGTAGATGTGAATTTTTAACATCTAAAGTAGTTTTTATAGCTGAGAGCTTTCACAGCCCTTCCTATTGCTGGAGAAACTCAAAAGATACATAGACGTTCAAGAAAAAGCTATTTCTTGGGAGAGGAGACAATGTAGCTGAAGCTTGACTCTTATCTAATTTAGATTTTTTGAGTAGGATGTGGAAAAAATGGTCTTAGTAAGAACTAGTTTGACCATCGTGTTTTAATATGGAAAGCAAATGTTTTTTCAGTGTGTGTGCACGTGGGAGGCACAGCAACAGAAGTAAATCCCTGTATCTCTAGTGTTGGAATATATAATGTAGCTTTCACTCTTTTGGACATACATTAATTCAGGAATTTCCCATTTTTTAAGTTCATTATAAGGACACAAAAATAAACAAATTGCACACACATGAGAGAGGCAGTGCAAGCTATACTTCCCAGCCAATCCATGAGTTCTTTTGCCTCCATCTTTAATCCAGCTCTGCCAATATAGCAACATTTCAACAAAAGAGTATTTTTTTCCTGAGGAACAAAATTTGCTAGCACTCTTTATTATGTAATGTATTGAGAATGCAAAATGTCTGGTTACACTGATAAGTCACCTTTTTGACTTATAAAAATATATTCCCATTCTGATTACTAGAGCAGTGTTGCTTAAGGCTAGGGGTGTAATAGATACAAATTCATCCCATAATTCCTTTAACCTCTGTAAATATATTGCAAATGTTCAGTGTCTATTGTGGCAACATAAAGCAGAAGTCATAATTAGCCTAAACAAAACAAATCATAGGAGAGTTTCAAAGTGTGTTTCCAATTTCAGAAAAAAAACTCATAGATTTTTCCCTTTTTTTTTTCTTTCACATCTTGAATCAGACATGAGCAAATGTGTTTGTATGTGTGCATTTTCCCCAAAGCACTGAGAAGAATGCTGTGTGAGAATTATCTTTTCCATTCACAGTCATGCTGCTATTTGGTCACATTTCAATCCACTGAAAGAAAGAAAGAAGGTGGGGGGAATTGAAAGCACAACAGAACTGCTTAAATTATTTCAAACTTCAGTGGTGCTGCAACCCTTAACAGAAGGCAGAGCTCAGTTGTGTCCATGGAATGGTTCCACATTTCTTTAAAAAAAAAAAAAAAAGCTAATAAAAATTTTAAAAAGCACAGACATTAACAAGCTAACACAAAAGATTTATTACTTTTATTTTCTGTCTTTTATTTTCTGTCTTTTTCTAGCAAACTTGTGCATTCTCCAAATCAGAGAGGCAAATTTCCAGCAAGTGGGTTTATTTTCCTCCTTCCTTGCCTTCATGTTTCACTTTCCTAAATTGCTCCTTCAATTTTTAAATTAAGGTCACCTTGCTTTTTGACTCATTGATTGTAGTGACATTGTTCTTTATGTTCAGAAGGCGATAAAGAGTGGTCAAGTTTCAAGTCACACTGACTTTGTCATTTTAAGTACTGAAATATAGGAAAAGTCTGCTTTATTAGACCCCCGAGTTATTTTTCTGTTTGAAACAGCCTTGTCAGTAGTTTGTGTTTCTTGCTAAACAAAAAGTTGGGTTTTGCTGCTGAAAAATCTGCCAGAGCAGTTACACAGAGGAAGATGCTGATATTTTATCAACTAAAAAAGTACACATGTAACAGGGGGCTCATTAACCCTCATCAAGTCACATCTAAGAAATTTCCTGCTTCACCTCCCCCTTCAGGTATTTTGAGTATCAGTTAACATTTTAAGCCTATTTTCTGGCTGCCAGGTCTTCCAAATACCTAAACTGAGATAGACATCCCTTCAAATGCAAATTAATAGTTTTCTGCCCTCAAAATTGCATACCAGAAACCTGAGAATGCTTTACACCCTGGAAAATTATAATAGTTGTGTAGAAGTCTATGTCAAGGAGATTCTGCTGCCTTTCTGGTGTTTCTAAGATGACACATACTTGTTTCCCCTTTCCTCAGTGATTGATCCTACTGGAATGATGATAACAGGAATATCCCCAAAATCTGCAGTTCTGTTATTAGTACACTTGCCAAATAAAAGCAATCATAGATGCATAGAACGGTTTGGGTTGGAAGGGACCTTATAGATCATCTAGTTTCAAACTCTCTGCCATGGGCGGGGAACACCTTCCACTAGACCAGGTTGCCTAGGCCCCCATCCAACCTGGCACTGAACACTGCCAGGGATGGGGCATCCACAGCTTCTCTGAGCAGCCTGTGCCAGGGCTTCACCACCCTCACAATACAGAAATTCTTTCTAATACCTAATCTAAACGCCCTCTTTCAGCTTGAAGCCACTACTCCTCGTCCTGTCCCTACATGCCCTTTTAACATGTCCCTTGCCAGCATTATGTAGGGCCCTTTCAGTATTGAATGGCTTCTCTAAGGTCATTTCAGAACCTTCTCTTCTGCAGGGTGAACAACCACAGCTCTCCCAGCCTGTCTTCAGAGGAGAGGTGCTCCAGCCCTCTAATAATCTTGGTGGCCCTTCTCTGGATGTGTTCCAACAGTTCAATCCTTCTTGTGTTGGGAGTCCCAAAGCTCAGTGGAGCACTCCAGGTGGGCTCTCATGAGAGCAAAGGGGAAGTAGAGGCGAAGAATCACCTCCCCTGACCTGCTGGACACATTTCTTTTGATGCAGCCCAGGATACATGTCGTGTTCCACTGTGAGGAACTGTGAGGAGTTCTTTTTTAAAAGCAGATGGTCCGGAACAAAAATTAAGCCAAACAAGACAAACGTTGTCACTGAGAACTGATTATTGATAACAAAAAGGAGAAGGAAAAGGAGTTGCCCGAGTGAAAGAGGGCTAGAAGAGACAGAAAAGAAGAAAGGAAAATGGAAAAGGGAGGGGTGAGAGGAAAGAGAGAGGGAGAAGGGACAGAAAGCAAGAGACGGCGTTGCCACCAGCGAGTCAGGGCAGTGCTGTCGGTGTCCAGGCGGCGGGGGCTGTGCTCGCTGTCTGCCTGGGGCCGGGCTGGCTCTGTCCGAGCCTGTGCGGCTCCCGGAGGGGCGCGGCTCCCGCGGCGACGGCACCGGGCACGCGGTGAGTGGGCGGGAGGACGGGAGGACCGGGACCCTGGGCAGGGTCGTGGCGACCGGCTGGATCGGGGCGGCAGGACGGGCAGTGATCGGCAAGGCAGGGTTGGGAGCAGGCAGCCCAAGCAAGGACGCGGGGCGAAGTGGCAAGGCGGCAGTCAGGGGCACAGGAAGGCAGGACAGGTGCGAGGCCGAACCAATGAGGGTAGGAGAGCCAGAAGGCAGGCTAGGACCAGAGCAAAGTACAGAACAAGCAGGAGCAGCAAACAGCAGCAAGCTACCACAAGTCCTGATGGAGTTTTTATACCCCGCGGCCCCTCCCAAAGTCCGCCCGCTAACAGGGAACCATTGGCCCCATCCAGCCTTCCTGTGCCGTCCATTGATGGAGACCTTTTCACGGCCTGATCGGAGCAGCCCCTCCGCTGTGTCTCCTGCTGCCTGCCTTGTGGGGGGTGTTGGCAGGCGAAGTCTCCCCAGAGACGAGGCTTTCCCCCACTCCTGGCTGCCTCCTGCCAGCGGCAGGTGTACGCTCCCTCCCCCCCAGATGCCTCTGACAGCCCCGACAACCAGAGGTGAGGCAAACTAAAATGACTGAATTCAAACTGAATTGGCTTCTCACAACACAGTTGGCTTTCTGGGCTGCAGGCACACATTCCTGGGTCATGTTGAGCTTCTTGTCAACCAACACCCCCAATTCCTTCTACCCAGGGCTGTGCTCAATTCCTTCTCTGCTCAGCCTGTGCTTGTGCCCAGGATTGCCTCACTCGAGATGCAGCACTCCCTATTTGGCCTTGTTGAGCTTCATGAGTTTTGCATGGACCCACCTCTCAAGGTGCCGCTGGATGGCATCCCCACCTCAGGGTGTCAGCTGCACCCCACAGCTTGGTGTTCTAGGCAAACTTGCTGAGGGTGCACTCAATCCTACTGTCCATGTCACCAACAAAGATGTTAAACTGTGCCAGTCTCAATACCGACCCCTGAGGGGCACCACTTTTCACTACTCTCCGCTTGGACAATGAACCACTGACCTGCCAACCCTTTGAGTGTGACCACCCAGCCAAGTTTTCCATCTATCAAATCCACACATTCCAGTTTGTAGACAAGGAGACATTGTCAAATGCTTTGCACAAATTCAGGTAGATGACATCAATTGCTCTTCCCTTATCCAACAACGCCGTAACCCCTCATATTATATTAAAGTAGGAAAAAACACAAGTTGCATGTAAAGTAATAAAGTTATATTGAATTGAATATTTTTCTATTATTTTAGAGTGATTATTGTATTTCTATTGCCTACTATGCTGGCTTTATTGTATTTTTACTTTAATGCTCTTGGTGTTCAAATTTTTAGCTTCATTTTCTACATTTATGCTAGAAAGCAGAATTTTTCCTTTGTTCTTTTGAAGTTAAGAGTTGCCTCTAGTTTTGTCACCAGCTAGCTAGCAAAGCACTGGGAAACAGGCTTAAATCCTGTAGCCAGCATTTCTTCACAGTGTAGCAAAATAGATTCCTGCATCAGGCTACCAAGTTTTTCCAGACGTTCAGCTGCTACAGTAATTTTTAGTCATATCCACCAAAATAATGAAAAATTAAATTATCAGAGTCTTTTCTTTCAGGAGAAAAAAATACTTATGTAGCTTAATTTCATTTAATTTAAGGGGGTTGCTCATGGCTGTTAAAAGCAGTATTTACTCTTCAAAAAGGTGACAGCGAGTAGTTTTCTTCTGCACCTTCTCACCTAGAAATGGGGGTCAGGGGTCATTTAATGACTGGTGCTGAATTGCTCCTTTTATATCCAGTATGTTGATAGCAGGTCATCTTTAGCAGTAAGTGATCAAAGCTGCTTATAAATTAGTCTGCTGAGATAATCCTACTGAGTTATGAATATCTAAAAGCATGTGAGATCAGTTATAACTGTCACAGTTTTGCATATAGAAATAGAATACTGATCTTCATAGGCTGATCCATTTTTTTTAAACAATAGATGTTTCCATTGTTATGGCAATACTGCTGAACAAGTGCTGAAGTCAGTAAGGTTCATAAGTTGCTGACATTTGGTGCCTTTTTACTACTCTATCTTCTCAATCTATTACGAGCAAGGCAGATGGCCTGATAACAGTGCCAGGCAGTGGAAGAGCTCTGTGTACACTGAAGGTCCCTTAAATGTCAATAATGGATTGCAGTTCTGAGAAATACTAGGGTATACCCTTACCCAGAAATACTTCCTGCTGCCTGCTGAAGACAATGAGAAAGACAAAGCCAGAAAAAAATTCAATGCTTGCATAAATTGTGGTCCCTCAGGCTGCTCTGCAATCGTGTAGATGGTCCAGCAAAAAAAGTATTGGATAACTGGAATCGGATTCTGCTGTCCATTTATTGGCAATTGTGACATCCACCACCAAAATATTTTCCAGCTCATTCTGCTTTCAGTGAGTTACTTTTGCAATCATCTTGCTCTTCTAACTTATGCATAGAATATTTTTACATATGGAAATGCACACGGCTGTCCACTGGAATAAAGTTGTTTCTGAGTGAAATAGGAAGCTGCTGCATAAGGACCGTCTTTGTACATCATAGGTCTGAGGAAGTAAGGAACATGTCTCTGGCTGAGTCTGTAGGAAGATGTAGGTCTGGTATTTTCCTGTTTTCTGAAAGACCTCCCTTCTGGCATGAAACTGAGTACATAAATTTAGGTCTGTCTGAGATGAAGTGAATCACCCACACCACTCTCTGCAGTCCCTCAGGTCTTCCTTGGAGGCTTTGTGACAGTGTTTCTTTTGTGAAATTAAACAAGATGATTCCAGCCCCAGGAGATGGTAACAACCATGTATTACCACTTCTGGAATGATTTGGAAAACTTTTTATCACCAATATGTCCCAGGTATGGAAAAAGTCCTGCACACAGTAACCTCTCCTATGTTTTGTGGGTTATCTATGTTATACAGGGAGGATTTTTCTCAGTGTCACACATGCATTTACATTCCCCCAAATTCCCAAACAATATGCCATCTGGCAGTATCTAAACTCCTGCTGTTCCAAGGCAGAAACAATAAATAATAATTTTATGTATTACAGTGTGCTGTAAGCCTTTCTCATCCTGGGATGCTGTTAAGTTTCCATCTGTACCACAGTTTGGAAGTGTGTTGTGACAAGGTTCCTGGCTAAGGCTGTGTTAAGAATTTTGATAGTAAATGGTGCACAGAAACCTCAGGAAGAAAAGTAAGAAAATAAAAAATTAAAATTCTAATGCAATTTCTTTAAACACAGCAGTGTTTAAAGCAAAGAATGAATCCCTTTTCCAAATAATAAAATTATGGTATAACATCCTCTCAAAAGTTAAGTCATAATGAACTCTTTTGTGCACCTATAGCAAAGCATTATATTTTCATATGCTCATGAATGTGGAAAACAGGGATCTGGAAACTTTTACCATCTCCATACATATTTTTCTGCTCTGTATGGACTTGTTCAGTGCCTATTAAGGTAAATGGAAAGATTCCTGTTGATTCCAGTGCTGTTGGATTCTTCTTCTATATGTCATTCAAGGGCTTATTTCATCATCACTCTGTTTCATCATCTGATATTCTTATTCTTTTGTATGGGTAGATAAAGAGATTCCTAAAGTCAATGTTTCACCCCAGATGGTGCAATTAGGTGATTCTTGCTTTTGTCTTATCATGTGCTTGAAATTAGCATCTTCAGTGCAGTAGTGAGCAAAACAAAAATATTACAAAAAATCATCTATCTCTCTCAGTGAAAGAGGGAGATATTTTTACAAGTGAAAAAAAGAGATTTTCTTGTCCACATGCAGTGAGTTTACTGACTGTGAACACGAATGATGTGAGGATGTTTTTTTAAGCATCTTCCCTGTGTTTAATTTGCTATTCTAACCATTGTTTTCTTCATTAGCTTAGTTTCATCTTAATAATTTGTTTTCTTTATTGTCTTTGCTCTTACATTCTTGGCCATTAGAAAACCCTTTCCTTCAAAAAATTCTTTGTCCAATTTGTTTCCCATAACAACAACAATAATAGGGAAAAAATACTCCTTTTAATAGCAATTTAAGGGCCAAAATTCATCCTTTGGTACTTACATGCAGTCACCCTTTCAGTGGGATTTGCACTCACATTACTAAGGCTAAAAATCTGGCCTTATGCATCACAGCCCACCCCTCCACGTAACTACAACAAGCAACAGTAACAAAACAGAGCAGACTTTATTAATGGTTTAGAACTGAAGGAATAACATGGTTAATCATCTTGTAGTGTTTGCATACCTATCCTTCCTTCACATTCTCTCGTACTGTAGCCGATGGCTGATATTTCCTTGCATCATGAGGCTTGATCTAGCTAATAAAGTAAGTGGGAAAAACATGCCTTTTTTGACTTCTTGGCCTTTCATTATATCACAGATTTTGCTGGGGGAACAGAATTGTTCTAACACTACTGTTCATTCACCCAGCTTCTGTGGGAAGGGCTCTGGTGCACTCACCCATCCCTAGCACTGGTCACCTAATAGTTACGGCACTCAGAAGGTCAGCTGAGCATTGCTGGCTCCTATGGTGGGGTCAGAGGAGAGCTTATCTGGCCATTGGGACAAACAAGTTGTTTTGAGGATCATTCACTATGAGAGTGCCTTTTTAAAATTCCTAACCTCTTGGCCCAAGCAATATACATGCCCAAGAGTGCTGAGGATATCCAGAGAGAAAGACAAGTCTTCGTTAGTTGCCAATAACTTTATAAGACATCAATGGTGAGCAGAAAGGTTCAATAGTAGCTAGTGACAATGTCGAAGAAACCCATCAGTCTGATTATCCTAGACTGTCCTGCTAAAAAAATTGGAAATCAAACAACAAAAATAATACATTATTAAAAGCTGGACAAACAAATCTTTCAATAAAGAGATCCAAAGCCACTTATTAGGTAATACAATAATATTAATTTTCACTTCTCTAGTTATTTCATGCCTATGTATTTTTTAAACATTAAGAGTGTTCAGTATAGATTCTGAGCTTAAATTTTCAAGGTGAAATTGCAGAAAACCTATTGGTTTTCACGGCCACTACCAAACTGAAAACCTAATAGCACATTGGTTTGTATTTTGATTTATTAGGAAGCAGGCTTAACTGAACTTACTGGCTGGAATCTAAATAAGTCTTGCTGGATTCCTGCTTTGCACCTGCAGAAGCAGCTTTAGAGAGCTATTGCCCTCTGTAGATACTATATACTGTCAGTATTATCTTCTCAAGAAAATAATTAAATAAGAAAAAGAATTGTTGATAAATGCAGAAAATTGCAGTACCAATGTACTTTGCTGTAACTGCTCCCTGCTGTAATTTGAGACAATGGTCCCAGTGAAGTTTATGGAACAGCTCAAAAAAACATTACTGTAAGCAATGTTTTTCTTATTGTGCTGGAATTTACTCCTAGAAGTAATGTATTGATAAAGTGATTTGTTTGGGGTTTTTTTTCTTTCAAGTTGTTATTACGTTTGTTGCTTAGAAATTGTTATAATTTTCTATTGGTTTATTTATTACAGAAAAAAAAGACGGAACTGAGTGGAAAAATAATGATAATATTTCTTTCTTGCATAAGAAAAAGGTAAGATTTAGAGGACCATAATACTGCAGGTACTTATTTATGGCATACTAATAACCATGAGGTAATTTGTTAAGTTCCCAAATACTGGCAGCTTTTGATTTAAGCTTATTCAGACCTTCACAATCTTGGCTGCCTAAAAACTGATGATTTAAAATTCACAATCCTTTCCAATTAACTGAGACAATGAATCCACTGTTTATGCCACTGTATTAACCTGTTCTGCCTTAGAGAAGAAAAGGTTACATTTCATTTAGCAGCATATTAGGCTTGTATGTATTTCAGGTTCCTCAGTTTTGATTTATACTATCTCCAGCTTGGGTTTATTGAAGGGAGAGTTCATTCTCTTTTTTTCCTCCCCCTCCATTCCCTGGGAGCTATAAATGCCCCAGTTTTCCTGGGTTTGTTTTTTTTTTGGTCCCAGGTACCCAGCTGTGAATGAAATAATGCTCCCCATCTGTGTTCATTGTTCGCATTGCTGGTGTCTGTGCAAGTCACCAGAGCTTTCCTAATAAGGTTCAGTTTCACCTTTCAGAGTTCTCAAATGAAGAATCTAACTGCACTCATCAGCCTCAAAAGAGATAGACTTCCCTGCCACTGCCCTTAAAAACAGCTGTAAGAAACAGTAAAGAATGACTGTTCCAAAACCAAAGCCAGCCTTCTGAGCTGTTCAAGAGTGCACCAGCATTGGGCAGCCAGGGTCTGGCTGTTCTTCCAGAAGGGTGGTGCACCAGATGGAGAGAGAGATCCTGGAGAAGGGGAGCAGACAGACTGACAGACAAAGAGACTTCACAGCACAGGAAGCGAAAGTCTAGAGAGATGCCCTTTTAACAGATGGGCTGACTTTTAGGCAGGAAAGCACTGTCTGGTGGTTTTAGTGCCCACGTGTTCAAGGTGAGGCTTCAAGCTGCACATGTTGACTTCTGGTGTGGTGACTCCTGGTTCTCCTCCTTTCTTTTGACAGCACTGGAATTGGTGTGACAACACAGGCAGCCAGGTGAAAGAGCTGATCATCTGAAAACTAATCTTGCTTGCTGGTTTGCACTAATGGTTTTGGCTGGCACAATTAGTACTTGGACAGATTAGTTCTTTCACCTGGCTCTCCTCAGGCCCAGGAATGGGTGTGCTGACACATGCGGGGGAGACTTGTGGCCGGGATGGTGGGGGAAGGTGGTGTTTCTTCTGTCAGAAGCTTGTGACTAGCTGAGGCTGAAACTATGGCTCGTGTCAACAAAATATTTCCTGTGTTCATGAAAATAAATGAAGCAAAGCCCTTTTTTTCTGTCATCTATCTGGATGTCACCTATGGAATCTGGAATCTTAATAATAGCTCAGTTCAGAAGCTGAGAAAGTAGATATTAACCAGTTGGTTTTTATCAAAGGAAGAAGATGAGCAGGGAATTTAGATTAATAAAGCAGATACTGGTAGCTACCTTTCAGATGCCTAAAGACAAAATAGAATAGTTTGTGCTAATTTATGTATGATTTTAATATTATCTCATTTTAGTAAAGAACAAGTGAACAATTATGAAAGCTAAGACAAGTAACTCCAAAACTGAAATTTCAATTAAAATATTACAAATATTCTCAGAAAACATCCTGACAAGTTATAAAACTTATTGATGGACATCTAGATATTTGAACTGTTCATTAGAATCTGGGTATATTAAGGCTCTAAGTTTCTATTATTTTAGCTATAGCAACAAGCTAACTTGCAAGCAAGGTAATTACATGTTGATAAACTTGGTTCTGCAGAGTGATTCAGCAAAGTAAATCGGAATTAATAAGTTAAGTTTTGCAAAAAAATTCTAAATCCAGTATGAACAGAGCTTGTGTTACAAGTGTGTGATTCCTAGTAATTGTAAGTATTAATGTGTTCTCCCCTTTTTGCAGGTTTTGCCCATAATAAATCCACTGAGCAAGACATACAGACTTCTATCCAATGCTATGAAAATTAACCAAGGCACATTAACTTCAGGAAATTTTCAAAGGTATAAAAATAAAATGTGTAGTCAGTAATTAATTAAACCAAATAAGCCATCAGCTTGTGTGACATAGTTTAAATATTATGTCAGGTCAATAATTAAGCTGTAGTAAATCTTTTGGAGGTTCTATTCTGCCAAACTTTAAAGGCTCAAGACTAACCCAAGGACCCTTCGCATTTTAGGAAGCCAGTAAATGATTACACAGATAGGTTTTCTATCTGAAGTTTGCTACTATTAACTTTCTATTTTTTAAGACATCCAGGAATTCTGTGTTTCATGGTTATTGAATAATATCCTGTGAAAAAATGTATGCCTGTCTTGAGTTTACGAAAAGGAATATTTAGTAGGCTTCAGTTATGTCAAGATAAAAGTGCAGTTTTCCTGTAGGGAAAGATATACATTAAGGGAAAAGTAATGGTTTGGAGTTTTCCCTTGTTTATGTGAACATGACAGTTATGAAAACTGGAACCTAATCTTGCTGTATGCAGCTGGTCATGGTAAAGAAAAATCATTATGCAAGCTGTCTGCCAAAGCAATTCCAAAATATCTGTGGTAGTTATGTGCTTTCAAAGTCTGGCTGACTTTTAGGGGCTCATAGCAAGTTGTGTGGTGACCTCGTGATGTGGGAATTATGGCAATAGACTGAGTATCAAATCATACATCTCAGCTTAACAAATAAAAATATAAAGCCACATGACAGAATACAGAGCAGGAAGTTTGAAGTGCTCTGAGATTCATTTTTTCCCTCAACTGTATTATTTTCTGTCACCTCATTTACATAAAGTATTTCTGGTTAAACAATTTGCAAATGCATGTGATTTAATAGCAGGTATATGTGTGGCAGAGGTAAATTTGGACTTAAAATTAAGACATTACTAGCAGTGAAAGACAGCTGGTATACATCAAGTTTATTTCACATGCAAGTCTTTGTATGGAATTTTCTTGGAACCAGTTACTCTCTGACATGTTAGCTCATAGTTTATTTTAATTAACAAAATATCTAAATTTCCAATCTTCAGATAATGGTTCATAATTACTAGAATTAACATAAGATTATTCAATCCGCTTTATTTTCCCTCCAGATGTGTGGCTGCATATTGGTCCCATATAAAGCACATATTATTTTCTTGCATGCAGCATATCACAATACCCAGGCTGTCCTATACCAGTGATCCAGTCATTAACTTAATTTCCATCTTAATTTTCTCTCCCAGCTTTATCTAAATTTTTACTACGCTTATCTATATATTTATCTATAATTGTCCTAGGTTGCTCTTGAAGAGGTTAACCAGACTAGGGCCAAGAAAATGAATGCCACAGATTTCCACAGAAGTGGAAGTTATGAAATAATATCATATAGATGAGTGCTCTTGATTCTGATGAAGAGAATGGATCAGATTATTATTTGCCATACCTTTCAGTCCTACTCAGTGAAATGAAAAGTGATCATTTTGGTCATGTTCCCCGTCTACCAAAGGCAAGAAGCCCAAATAATCTTAAGAAGGACGTTATATTGGAAGAATTCCAAGCAATTTTTGCAGATCCAAAGGTTAATTTTTGGTTTTTTTAAAGCTTGAACATTGTTTATCCGATATGAAACTTCAGCGGTTCTCTGTTCATTGACTACATTATCTACTGTTCTAGAGAGATTTTACAAGAAAAGTTTATAAACATACCTTTTCTCTACAGATTTGGGGTCATAGTACCTCATACAATGAACCTATAACTGTGAATGTACATAAATGTAATTCATATTTGTCAGTATTAGGAATGCCTTCAGAATATTTATTATGAAATAAAGTGTTATCACTTGCACCATGGATAAAGTAGTTGGAAAGTTCCAAGAAAAATGCAAAGGCAACTTTTTGACCTGAAGCTTAAAAATCATGTCTCTCTCTTTAATGACACTTTCAGTGCAAAGGCTTTCCTGGCACATTATCCGCTGACATTCCAGGAGCCAACTTCAGTTAAGTTGAATACAACTGAACCCTGAGGGTCAGATCTTTTAGAAATGTATTTTCATTACTGCCCACACATGTATCCCAGTCCCAGTTCCAAATATATGTGTAGGGCTCCCAGTTTATTTTTGGGAAGTGTAAGAGGTTGAAAAACCCATTTCAGTTCATCTGAAATGAGTATGATCTTGAAAAGAGAGCTGGAGAGGCTTGCATGTTACAGGACTTAGGAGAGTGAGTCTGCTTGAGGCCAAGAGTACTGTGCTGACCAGCGGTGTCTCCAAGAGAAACCTGGGTAGATGGTCAGATGGGTCTCACAGAATAACTCAGAAAAATCCCAACAGTCAGTAGTTTGTTAGGAGAGGCTGGGAAGCTGAGGAACAGACACACAGAGCTTTAGAGCATGTAAAATTTTCTTGCAGTTCACTGCACCACCCTTCATTTTACTGTGTGCACACTGAGGGCACGGTCACTGGCCTATCAGCAAGGTATTGCTGAGAGTCCTGCTAGCAGGCGTACAGCAGAGCTACAGTCTTTTTGTAGGGTTCCTTTTTCTGTGCTGTGATATTTCATTGTTGTTATTTGTCTACACAGGATGCAGCCAAGTTGTACTGAATCTGAATCAGGCAGCTTTTCCCTAGCCAGGATCTTGTCAAGTGTCTCCATCTCCTTGTCTAGAGGTTTTTTCTTTCACTTCTGCTAAAAGGTCACAAGGAAGTACCTATCAAAAGTAGGGAAGTTCCGTAGGTAAAGTCCTCTAACACAGAGGTACCTCTCTATGTTGCATGCATATACAAGTTAAGACATGCACCCACAGAAAGATTATCTGCCAACAAGCATGCCAGGAAGTTATTTGCTTCTGCATCCCCCGTGAGTGATCTTTGCTATCAGTAACTTTAGCTCTCTGAGTAGTATACTCCACTTTTGCAAAGAAAGCTGATTCATTCTCAACTCTTTTTCCTCTCAAGTTGTCAAGCTTCTAAGTTAGGAAAAGTGGGTTATGTAGAAGGGGGATTATTAGCTGAAAGATAAGGGGGGCGGTTCCCCCTAAAGGCATTAGGGTGATTTATTTCTATCTACAATAGTTACAGCTGATAAAATTAGGTAATAGAAGAATACACTAATTTGCCCCTTCATTTCCTCTCCGTTTTGTGACTTTCTTGCCTACATCACATTTCTGATCTGACCTGGTAAACAAGTGCCTTTTCCATTTGGTTTTCTTTCCCATCACACTCTCACACATAAGCCTTTTCCATGTTGCTCTATATACACTGTTGATTAAGATCTAGAGGGTGTTTTTTTACAGACTGTCAATACAGTAGATAGTCTGTGATCTCAGAGTTTTCCCTTTAGAAGCTGTGAAAATGAAGATTCTTGGCTTCGCTTTTAGTAGATCTGTAACCTACCACATGTCACTTAACTTGTTTGCCTTTGTGGCTGCTCATCCCTATTAAATTAGTTCACACCAGTAGAGCTGCAAAGGGAAAGGATGAGGTTTTTCTCCTTCGTTTCCTCCTGCTACTTAGTGGGAAGGGGTTCTCAGCTGCTGATTATGTTGCTTCATTGGTTTTCTTACTGGCGTGTTTCTCTGCACCGCATGCCTTAATGAGGAACAGGCGGTCAGCAGTTTGGTGGGCAGTGTGCTCAGAGTGTGCTCTGGAAAAGAGACACGGGCAAGAGTAAAAGAGATACAAACAGCTTCCTTTCCAACCTGCACCAAAATGAAGGCAGGAACCTGTGTCTAAGTTTACTCTTAGGATTTCAAGATCAAGCTGTCAAATTACTGATCTCTGGAAGTATTTATGAACTTTTTCCTACATTTAGGTGGTGGTTTTTTTTCCTGTAAGAGCCAAGTCACTTCCTTCCTGTCCAGTATCAGTCATTACATACTGGAGAAATATAACCATGCAAGGGCATCAAAATAAGACATTCATCATCTGATAAAAATACTTCTAATATTTCACGTAAGAAATGTTTTTAAGGTGGATTTTGTAGAAGAATTGTATGTGTCATTATTTCCTCTAGCCCTCCCAAATATCTCCCTTCAGATGAACATTTAAGAACTGTGATTTTTTTTCAGCTATACACTTCTACTTCCAGTAACTTGATCCAGGAGTATCTCAATGTTTTTCTTGCAAAAATACAAATTAGGCCTACAAAATCATTTGTATTTTACTTATTATAGAATCCTAGTCATAGAATGGTTTGGATTCGAAGGCACCTTAAAGATCATCTAGATCCAAATCCCCACCGTGGGCAGGGTCACCTTCCACTAGACCAGGTTGCTCAATGCCCCATCCAAGCTAGCCTTGAACTCTTTCAAGGGATGGGGCATCCACCGCTTCTCTGGGTGACCTGTGCTAGTGCCTCACCACCCTCATAGGGAAGAATTTCTTCCTAATATCTGCTCTAAATCGATCCTTTTGCCTTTTAAAACCATTCCCCCTTGTCTTATCCCTACATGTCCTTATAAAATGTCCCTCTCCTGCTCTTCAGTACTGAAAGGCTGCCCTAAGGTCTCCCTGGAGCATTTTCTTCTCCAGGTTGAACAACCATAACTGTCTTGGTCTGTCTTCAGAGGAGAGGTGCTCCAGCCCTCTCATCATCCTGGTGGCCCTCCTGTGGATGTGCTTCAACAGTTCCATGTCCTTCTTGTGTTGAGACCCCCAGGAGCTGGATGCAGCACTCCAAGTGGGGTCTCACGAGAGTGGAGTAGACGGGTGAAATCACCTCCCTCGACCTGCTGGCCGCACTCTGAGGCAGCCCAGGGTACCGCTGACTTTCTGGGCTGTAAGTGCACAGTGCTGCATTTCGCTGAGCTTCTTGTCAACCAACACCCCAAGGCTTTATCTCAGGGCTGCTCTCAGTCCTTTCTCTTCCCAGCCGGTATTTGTGCTTGACCCACATGCAGGACCTTACACTTGGCCTTGTTGATCTTCATGAGGTTCACATAGGAAGTGTATCACAGGATATATTCAGGGAAAGGAAGAAAAGAATACTAGAAAGGAAACTCTTTTGTGACTTTACATATTAAGACCAAAATGAAAGAAGAAAACAGTTAAAGCAAAACTATGCAAAACAGGCAGAACTGCCTAATGTCATGTAAGTGGTGAGACAAAGTAATATTAAAACTGTAAATGCTTTTTGAGTGAGGTGTATGGGTAAGCCTGACATTTGTTCACAGAGGACTTTTTTGGACATCTAGAAAGAAATTATGTATCTGCAACTGCTTAAATCTACTTGCAGTGAGAACAGTACTTGGACATGTGTTTATAGAAGTGTATGTGCTATTGACATAGCCATGAGGCAGCTTACTGACTCGGGGCCAAGAAACACTAACGGTAAAACTTTCCAGCATTTGTTGTTGCCTTGCAGTTTTACAGCTATAAGGCAGCATTTCTCATTGTTGCCTTAAGTTGTAATCATTTTCCCTATTGCCTCCTCAATCTGTTCCCAGAAGGAAGAAGAAAATGGCTTATTATCTGTGTCACATGTAGGTGGAGTAGGTTTGTGTCATGCATGACATGCAACCAGATCAGGTACAAGTGAAGTGCAGGCTCTCACCTAAAGAAGATATTACTTCTGGGGAAGAACTCAAACATGTTTCACACTTTATTCCTCATGTGGAATCAAAATTCAGGGCTTTCCAGCCAGTTTTGTAGTTCTTAATATATAGGAGTATGTACAGAGGAGGGAGAGGTGTATGTACGAGACTCACTAAGTAAAATGTCATCCCCTTCTCAGCTTCTTTGGTGCTACATTGCAGTGAGAAAACTGGTGCCCTAGTTAGTTGGCTAAGCTGGTATTTGAAGGAACCTAGTCCCACCTTCTTGTTCTGGGCAAGACTTCCTATATGACAGTGCTACAGTCAATGCCACAGTCATTGCTTCACCACCTCACAGGACAGATATGTTTAAGATTGTGAAGTGCTTGGGTAATGCAGTAGTGGGATGCTCATAAATGCCACAGAGAAATCCCAGGCTTCATGGCACAGCAGCCATGTATCACACAGTGAGCATATTTGTCTCCAGGAATCGATCCTGGAAGCTACAGGCCGCGACAGTTCCCACTGAAGGCATTCTTAGACCCCTCAGTGATCAGAGCTTCTATGGGATTTTGAAATCCTGTGAGATGTAAGTTAAGATGACTGAGGCAATAAAATATAAACACTGATTAACAAAGCAGGTCTGTATAGTCATTAATTTTATATTTTTAAATAGCCAGGGACATGACTGAGTGACGATGTTCAACCATGCAACAAATTGAAAGCAACTAAAGATATGATGACACAGTAATTGTAACTGAAATGAAAACAATCTTCACCTATGTTTTTAGATTCTTATACACACATTTACTTTTTCTTTTAGGTAGCAGGCCTTCCCCACAACTCTTCATAGTTTAAATGGTACCAAATTAAACCATCATGTACATTGTGTGTTCCTGAATATTTAAAACTCTGCAGAAGTATTTAAATAATCCAGAATACCATAAGACAACAAAAGTTTTTCTATGAAAACTTAGACTTTGAATTTCAGCTGTGATTTAGATAAATTCATAAATATCCCCATGGCCATAATGCCATGGAAGTGGTCAGCTGTGTTTGCACAGCCTGATGCTTAGTTACACTTAAAATTCCAGATGGATTATATTCTGTTGTGTTCAGAAAATAGTGGATGTATTTTATGCCTCAAAGTATTCATTAGGATCATGATGAATTTTTAACCTTATAAAAGAAAATATGTATTTTGAGACTATTTTGGGGTAGAAGGGGTAATTTTTATTTTTCCCCATGATTTTCCTTCTATTTAGTACCAGCTACTATCCTATCAACTTCAGAATGCATGGTCTGATTCTCAGGTGCATGGCAATTTTCTGCTGGATCTCTGTTGAGACTTTTCTTCCAAACTGAATGTTGTATCACACACAACACAGGTTGGGATTAAAATAAAGAGAGGTTAAGGTGAAGCATGATGCTGAAATACAACATTAACAAAAATCTAACTATTAACTCAAAGGCTATTAACTGGAATAGGCAATACAGCAATACTTACAGGTGGAAAAAATGGTGGTGAGAGAGAGCAGAGTGGATCTGTCTCATTCCAGGAATGTATCAAAGGCAGAACAGCTCTACTGTTCTACTGACTTCTGAAAAATTTGCAGGGATATTCATTAATGTGCAACTCTGTCGTATGCCCAGTATCATAAGGGTCCCATGCCTTTCGTGGTTCATGGTGGTTACAGCGACCCTGTTAAAGCTATACAGCTTCTGCAAGCAAGTTTACAAACATAATTTCTATCTTATAAATCACTATTACTAAAGGTGTATAGGCTACATTAGACATATTCCTGTAGAAAAAGTTTGCTGGCTCCAAACTTTAGATGTCCTATATGAGTTACTCATTAGGTTATCACCATTATAACAGCTGAAAACGACATCTATCTTTGGAGGACTTCTCTTCAGTTTTTGGTCTTGGATTGGTTCTAAATTTGCTCTTCACTAAGCAAATATTGCTGAATAATAAAGCATCACTTTGCAAGTTGAATTTTCATGTAGGGTAATAGTTTATATGCATTCTTGATCAGTATATTGAATAGCAGCAAAATACTTCTATAGATCAGTCTTAGAGTGCAAACTTGAAATGAGTGCACCTTCTATCTAAAAAACAGCATAAGAGATTTCTGGCTCTAATGTTTCACTGACTTTTTTTTCTTTTTGTAGACGTGTCCTGTAAGTATAAATAAAGTAAAACATTTTCGAGTAGCACTGTTACTTCACTACATAAAGAAAACAAGAGGGATCATTTCACCCATCACTGAAATGTAGCCTTTTCAGTGGTGTGTAATTTTATGGAACCTAGCAAACTAAACAAGGGGTTAGTGAGCAGTAGAATAATATATGCTGTTAAAACTGCAGAGAAAACTCAAAAACTGTTTCAATTAAGGGAGATGTTTGACCTGCTTCAAGCTATAAAAGAAAATTTGTGATTCTCCTAAGTCCACAAGCCCTAGATTAATGTTAGTGTCCGACTGACTCTATGTTAAGCGCGTCTGATGTACCTCTGGGCTATAAGATGTTACTTTGCCAGCAGCAAAGGTCACATGTTTTCAGGTATTGACAGTGCAAGTAATGACAAGTTGTTTCTGTGTTTGAGTGGATCAGGGTCTTTTTAGATTTCATTCAATGAATTTGGCAAAGTGTAGCCTCTGCCCAAGAGGGCCCTGTGCCTTTGAGCATGCAGCTGAGGGAATTATTAAACCTCCAGCTCTGAAATCTATGACTTCATTTAGTGCAGACCTCCCAAAGGAATGTTTATGCCGTTAGCTAAATAGCAAACAATTTTGAAGCTGACTTTACATAGGTAGAAAATTTCTTCTTGATCAGAAAGAGAAAGAATCATTTATACATTTAGTCCTAAGAACATTTCCTTTAAAATATGTTTAGGTATGGTAGGTCGAGCTAGACTTACAAGTGCAGTTACAAAAAACAACAGCTTCTGTGAAACTTTGCAAGTACCATTCTTGAGGAGGGAAGCCTGATCAAACAGCTGAAACTCAGGAGCAGAGCTGAACTGCTGCTTTCCTTGCTCCTTCCTGGGTTCTTGAGTGACAAAGTCATGTAACAATACCAGATTTACACAATGTTGTGAGTCTTCTCTAACAGGCAGTCAGAAAATATATTAAGCCACTCAGATGGGAGCCTGAAATTTCCCAAACAGTCACACAATACAGATGACCTCCTGTGCACTGGAGTGGTAAAGAGTGCTTTGAGAAAAGTTTGTTCTCTAAGGCAAAAGGCAATAAAGGGAGTTTAGGTTAGAATGCTCTGGGAATAGAATTTGCTAAGTATTATCTGACACCTTCAATCTGTGGGGTAGGTTTTTTTCCTCCCAGCATGAGATCTAAGCAAGGGGAAATGATAACAGCTTATAGTGGATGACAAGGGGATGGATACCCCAGATAGCTCTCTCTTACACAAACACAGATACAGTCAGTCTTCTCTGAGAAACAGATGCTTGGCGCCTGAAGTCATGTCCTCGGTCTCAGAGCTTGCTCTTAGACTGTTTCTACATTATCCCAAAATTTTCATTTGATAGGAAGCAGAAATATCTCAAGAATGCCAGCAGCCCATCACCATACCAAGTGATCTGACCTGCAGAACTAAGCCCCCCTCCTGCTCCTCTCCAGCATATGGAACTTGCCTGGACCAGCTTTCCTAGGAGAGGTATATTTAACCTCTTGTCACCATTGCCTGGTGACTGAGGAACACTCCTGGATCTCCAGATATCATCATGAACAGGATCCCTTGAAATTCAGACTTCCAGTTCCTGTGGGATCCCCAGCATCCCATGAATTTTCCATGAATAATGTGTGCCTGACAAATTGGACTCCTTTGGAGAATTATGCCTGTTTTGCATCTCCCAAACAGCTTTAGCTAAAAGGCAGGATCTCAAGCAATTAGTGCAACACAGACAGGGTGACAACTGAGCAGACCCAGAAGCCCAGCATTAGGTCTCCAAAGAACCTGAGGTATCTTAAGCTGTGCAGCACGATAGGTATGGATTATTTTAATTGGTCTTGTGAAGTTAAGCCCCTAAGTTTCTCTGAAAGGGCACTGATGTGATTTGTTGCATACTTGCTGAAAAGCACATTGGTTCATGCTATAGTGACCCAAGTACTGACAGAGATTGTTAATTTGTTTGTATATGTCACAGTTCCTAGAAGTGCCTGTACAAGGGTTTAACTGAACCTGATTAGCTTAATCAGCACAGACTTGTACATGGACATGCCTTTCTCACATCTGTGCCATTTGTTTCACTGCCCCCTTTCTCTCTTCCCTTTAGTCACATTTTTTCTTAACGAAGTTTCCGTAATTTTAAACACTTCACTGAGTCTTTTCCTTTTTATTCTCTTCCTAGTTGCATTTTTATCTCTGTAGAAAGTTGAAGAAGGTGTAAAACTGGCAAAAAGAAATATAAGTAGCAAAAAGATGAGACTAAATACAACCTGAAAATGCAATTTAGTTTGCCCCCAAGCTTTTCATAGCAGAATTTGGGATACAGACATCTTCCTGAACCTGCTTAGCTCAGTTGAGCAGAGAAAGGGAAACAGAGCACCACTGAGTACATTGATACAGTAGGCTTCAGGAGAAGGTAAAAAAATATTAGAGGACAAAACTGGTCATGCTTTCCCTCACAGTAGCATTGAGTACTCAGGCACAACTTCTCTAAAGCATAAGGAAAAGCAGTAAATAAATATTTTTAGTACTGCAAGTGTAGTCTTATGTCAGTGTCACTCTTCCAAAGGCAACAGTATTTTATTTGCTTGTATTGATAAAATTCAGGGTTGCAATTTTTCCTTCTGAATACAAGCCTGTATTTTTCAACCCAGCTGTGGTTTGCGAGACATTGATATGTTTTCTCTCCCATTTATGAGAAAGTAAATGTACTAAGTTTTAAATGCATGCGTAAGAAAGGAACATAATACATGTAAGTGTGTGTGCACCTGTAAGTAGATGTAGTTGAAGACATAGGTGTAATTTCTAGCCTTGTTTTGCAGTGTTGATCACTGCTTCCCTGACACAAGCTGAGAAATCATGAAAATTTATGAAACTGTGCCACTATTTAACCCTCTTCCTCTGCAACTTTTGTTCTTGTACAATAGTTGTACCATTGCATACAACTTGAAGGAGCATCATCAGGGAGATTTTAATTCACGTATGCACAGTAGGTTGAGTATATCCTAAAACTTTCAAATTTGTGCTTTTCAATATCTTTTCAGTAAAAAAGGTAGGGCAATAGCTCAAAAAATGACACCAATTACTTCATCTACTGGGCTGGATCAAGGCACCTAAATGTGGGTGCTAGGGGGTGAATATTTGGACTCCCATTACAGGCAATAGCATTTGAGTCAATACAGGCAGTGGAGCTTGGAGAACTGCACCTGGACAGTCAGATAGTTTCCAGGTTCCCCTAGCTGTACAGGCTAGATTGCTCTCTGACTGTCACCTTAAACACCTACCAACATTTTGAGAATTAAATTTTGATGTCTGCAGTGTAGAGGTGAATCTCACCCAGGGAAATCATTTAAGAAGATGCAGATGTATGTGTAAAGTAGACAGTGATTGAATTAAAACTATTGTGATTTTAACATGAATAAATTCCTATTCTGTTATGTGGCCCTCAAGTGTTATTCAAATCCAGTGTATGGTTACCTTACTTTTATTTACCTGTCACAGGAGGGATAGATATGCTGTATTTGTGAGGCAAGTAACTCTAGATTATTTTTTCATGTTTACGATATTCAGGGTGGTCAGTAAGCATTTAGTAATGCTAACTCCCATTAAGCATTACGTAAGTCAATTACACTTACTCATTTCCAATGGAAATATTAAAACCAGAAGTTAGAGCACTAGTTCTGTAGCGTTTGTACAATTCCAAATAATGATTAATACCATAAAGTAAGAACACTCAGAAGCTGTTTAGAACTAAGTACGATGGAGGCCTCAGAGCCATGTTCATACCATGAGAGAGGCTCAGCCCAAAACCAGTGGAGCACTGACAAGTGGTCAAAACAGACCTGAAGTGATTAATAGATTTTCATGCTTGATCCCATGCATGAAGGTGAATCTGCCTCTCTGACCTTCCCTTAAATAACAAGATTCAGTCTTGTTTTTCTGTGCAAAACAAGTTGCTGACAGCCTAGAAAAAGAAGGGATTGAATTTCTTTTCAGCTTAGAGCTCTTAAATTTTTCTGTCTCAGCACTGCCTCGCTAGGTATATTGGTTGTGCACCCATTCATAAGCAGGATACAGTCAGCACTTAATTAGCCATGTGTCGCAGATTATTCATGCCACTTATACTAGCTGAAGCAGAGAGCTGCATGAATGTTTCTAAAGTCCTTCCAGGAGCATCTCAACTCTGTAATCACTACAGCTGCTTTTGTGTTACACAGAGCTGGAGATAATAAGCCCATATAAATCTTATCTGGCTCCATAGTAAACCAGGTCCCTGGGAAACACAAACTGGTAGTGTCGACCTGTATCCAGCTGGGGTTTATTAATTTTGGCTCAATGTTGCTCTGCCAAACCTATAGTGGAGCTGGCTTTGGTGGCAACCCACCTGACAGGTGACAAGGGGTGGAGGGAGTCAAGCAATTGCTTCTGAACCACAGTCCATTTTTCTAGAAGAGGAGTTTGAGGTTTATTAGAGGAGGCATGGTGCTACAAGATTTCAAAAGTTTGGTCCTTTAAAAAAAATTTTTCTAAGTCTTTCAAATTATTTTATTTTAATTTTTAAATTTGAACTAACGTCTTTTTGAAGTGACAGGAGGAGTTGCAAGGACTTGTGTTCAATCAGAAAAGTCAGTTCTAGATAGCTATAAATTAAGGGGACTTTAGTGCTTATTTAGTTTTAGTAGGATAGATGTTTTTAGGTTGTCAACAGGTAATCAATTTTAAAGATGTCTATTCATCTTTAAAATGTACTTACATCAGGAGACTTCAGTGCATCAATCCTAGGCTGACACTGTGACTGGACTGCTCTTGAAAGCTTCTGGCATGAAATAGGACTCCAGCACTAATTTTTCGGTTTCTCCACACTTTTAGCATTCATTCATATGTAGTTTCTTCATATGACAGTGAGACACATATGTTCTAGAGTAAACTTGAAAGCCTAGCCTCAGATACATTAAAATCTTAGTGGTTTATGGTGACTGTGAAAGTTGCTTAGTTAAAGCATGCTGTTTCCGTATCTGATGGAGACACTTCCAATAAAGTTATTCTTAGAGGTTCTTGATTTTATTTTGTCAAGAGCAGAGAATTCTGGACAATAAAATTTTGGATCATTCAGTAATCTTCTTTATGACTCTGTATTAATTTCTATATTTTTAATTTTTTATTTAAAAGTCCTAATTCAAGTAGTGGCAATTCTAAAACTATAATGTCAGTTTGTGTATAAGTGACCAGAAACCTCAAACATTCTGTTAGACACGGACAAGACTGAGACATAACTAAAGAAAATGTAACAAGAAAAATATCTTAATTGTGCTGAAGAAAAAGTTTCTATGGGCTGCAGATATTTTTGATTTCTACAGCAACTTATCATCAAGAACTTTCTAAAAATATGAATTAAACTAGCCTCACAATTTGAAAGATCAGTAAGAGTTATATTAGGATAGTCCTGTTTATCACTGGAGTACAGTCTGATCCAGTTGTGATTGATATTTGGCAAAATACAAAGCTGTTGACCCAGATGGTAACAATCACATACAGAAAGTATTTCTAGATCATAACTGTAGTCAAGATTTTGATCCAAACTTCCTAGCATTTAATGTAAACAGTGGCAGAATTAAGACACTGCTTAAACTGAGAAGGGAATTACTGTCAGTATTGTCTGTGAAGTGCATTGGGAACTGCCATTAATACAGGTAGTTCCAACCATGCCATGCTAATTGCCGGGGCAAGTCCCTCAATCTTTTCTTATCAAAACAAGGACCAAAGACACGCCATGTGGAACAGATTCTGAAAGCTCTGTGGAGCCAGAAAAATCTGTTGCCTGTGACCCCAGAGAAAACCTCACATTTGGTAAGACTTCAGTTTGATTGTATTTCTTTGAGCCTTTCTGCTACAAGTGTTTAATTATTTGAACTATGTCAATAATTGCCCAAGTTTGCCTACATGAGCTAAGTCATTTAAGAAATTACTTAGGAAAGTAATGAATTTGATGAGAGTATAAGTTAAGGTAATTAATCATCAGTTAGTCATGGCCTTGCGTCTAGACAAGCAGCAGTCTTGCAATGTGCAGTACCTGAGGCCAACAAATGAAAATGCTGCATTTCTCATGAAGTTTTAATTTCACAGTGATTGTGGTAGTGTATAGACACACTGTAACTTAATTAAAATGCAAAACGCAATGTACTTAGTACAACATTTACCCGTACTGTGTAATCCAGATACTGTATCCTTCAATTGAATTTACTCAGCCTGATGGAAAAAGAAAGCCTCTTTCATAGAAACACATCTTTCCCTAAAGCTTCCCTAAGGAAATTTTTAGTGTATGTATGTAACAAGCAAACTAATCTGTCTTCAAGTTGTCTATGTTGCCGAACTGTAATTCAGGAAAGCAGATAATCTGTTGGGTACAATGCTCAGAACCATTTCTTTGTAGGTGAAATTTGGTTCTTATCACACCATCTAGAGCAGCTCTTGTTAGCACATCCTTTCTGTCCTGTGACTCTCCTGGACCTGAATGTTCTGTAGCAGCTTCAGAGCCTCAGTGTGTTTTTAAACAACTCATAGTCACACATGACACAGTGCTTCAGCTGAGCATTGATGGGACAAGGGTTTTTATATCTTTAGGGGATTTTTATCCAAGATGAATAATGTCACTGTTTTAATAGCAGAAACTTTTAAAAAAGGTCTTTGTGGTTTCAGCTGTCATTTTCAACTTTAAGGATCTAACTTAAGGGCAGTTCAGCATATTTAGCTTTCACGACAGACCTGTGGTGTGTTCCTTGTCTCTCACCAATGGTTTCCTACCTTTTAGCTCACATGAGTGAACTTTAGGTCCACTGGAGTGAAACTCTTTCAGTCGCTTCTCCAGTTTCTTTCTACTGTGTTTGTCAAATCTGTCTGAATTGTACCAAAGTTATTGGGCTAAAAACAGAGCAGTAACTAGGAATTAAGAAAATGATAATACCAGTGTGGCCAAATGTACTATTCATAAAACAAAACAATACAATTTCACTGCTCAAATGAAAGCTTGCTTGCTATCCTCTACCAGTTCCTTTATTTTACATGCTCAGTGGAAGATCAAAGAAATGTCTCTTTTTTAGGGGATGATTTAGTTCATTTATACCATAGCCATAGGCAAAATTCCTCAACACACTATATTTTGCTGTGAAAATATTCATGTTCTGAAGTCAAGTTCAAATGTTTAGTCACTTTAGATATTTGAACAATCCAACTGTTTAACATTTCATGTCACTTTTTAACAAAGTCCATTTTATACACAAAAAAATGCTCCTAGCTAATTCTTGAGTTTACTTTGCTAGGCCAACCACGCTGAACCCTTGAATATCCAAGGAGTAGGTGCAGTAATATGAAAGTACTGTAAAAACACATTACTATATTCACCTTAAGTACATTTATTTAGAGGAGGCCCTGCATTAGCAAGGTGTCCAAGGAACATAAGGCAATTATGTGATGTAAAGCTGTAGTAGCAATGCCATTATTCCCAGCCTTGCCAGTACACAGTAAGACAGCAGCTTTCTTCTGTCCGGGAGAAGAAACAATTCTTCTGCCTGTTTCCCACTACTCCCCTTCTGACCTATCAAAATGAGTACAAGGACAGGATCCTCACCAAAACAGTTTCATGAAGAGGGAACTCTCTCATGCAGGAGGTACATACCAGCTCATATTTCGATAAGATGGCTGCAGTACAGAGAAGGGCTGAAATTTCAGACTCATATGTTCTGTGGCTTCTTTTGTGGCTTCTTTTGTGGCTTCCCACTCTCTTAGATGTGAAATTAGTTTATTGTAAAGAAAAGAAACATGGATTTAAAACCTTTAAATTCTATCAAAGTGAAAACCATGCTTCAGAAACATACAGCTGATTTGGCTTGGTACATAGGAGTGTTCCCTCCGATTCTCCGTCATTAAAGGAGGCACTGAGGAGCATGGATTAAATTGTTAACTTAAATCAATTAACTAATTACATTAAAGCAGTAAGTGGATAAATTTATTCAGATTTGCTTGACAATATCTTGAAAGCACATTCCCAGCACAGCTTCACATATAAAGTAGAAAAGATTAATGCAACTTGCCTACAGGATTTGTACAAAGAATCAGAGGCAGAAGCAGTATTCAGAAAGAAATGATACTTCCAACAAAGTGGAGCAGTATTCCCTGACAGTTTCGTTGATTGATTATTTTTTAATTTATTTTTATTATTTTTTTAAGCACTGAATGATACTTTGTTTTCGTGGAGGTAAGCTGTCCAAGCTAGCAAGCTACAAGACACAGAAGTCATGTTTTGATTAACATCAGGATTCCTACATACCTAAATCAATTCATTGTGCAAACATACGAGAGTCCAAAAAAGTAATACTAAGAATTAATGATGTTTGGTCATCCGTTCTCCAGTGAGGTTGAAAACACAGATGAATGTGGTGCCCTTCCCATTGTGTGTCATCAGATCTGTCTTCCTCGGTCCTGAAGAAAGCACATTTCTAGCACTGCCAGCTCACTCTCCTTTATCAGACATCTCAATTTTTGGCATCATATGATTCTAGGAAAACTTATCTCTCATTTGGAAGAAAGAAATAAACACATTTTAGTACCTAGGATTGCCAAAAATACTTTCAAAAGGCACAATCACAGAGGCTAGGAAGCCAAAAGATAAGTAACATGAGCACAGAATTTATTATTTTTTTAAAGAATGTTATTTTGAAAACAGTTTCTTGATTTATCTTGGTCATTTGACTGAAACCTTTTTTATTAACACTTGCTGTTGGCTGGAGTAGAGTCTTCATTTCTCAGTGGTTCTGATTTCTGCTGTGCAGTAAATTGAACATCTCTGTCATTTTCATCCACATGGACCATCTCCTTTCTTTAATGCTACAGTTACTATTGAAGTAAACAAAAGTGTTGCAAATAATTTCAGAACAGACCTTAACAAAAGTATATTTTGGGAAATCTAAGCAGAGTCCTTCAGACAGTTTCAGACTGGACCTCTTGTGCAGCACGGTTAAATCATTGTTATTCTTTTATTCCCTCTGTATAAATATAACAGCAGTATAAAAATCTTTTTGATGTCTAAGATAGTGTATGGCATCAAGGAAAACTAAGGAGGTCTTCTAAGCTGATTAAATAAAACCAACAAGAGTCACAGGAGGGAAGGGAGGAGGGAAAACACTTGCTCGCCTGATCTGAGATGTTTGCAAAAGCTGCAGCAATTCTCCACCAGTTAAGGATTGAAGTTTCCCTGGTGGACTGATGACCTTTGATGTGATAATTGCTGGTTTTCCTGAAACTCCCAAAAGAGAGCATGTTAGAAGAAAAAGGGATAAATATTAATGAAGCATTGGATTTTCATTCAAAACCAGCAGGAGCCAAGCAGTTAAACGCTCCTTTTCATCCCATGAAGCAGGATAGAAAGCAAGATCCCTAGAATATTTGCCAGACAACTTACAAACCTTAATCTCTGAGTAGTTTTACAGTGTCATGTATCTCTGTGGGTACGAGCTTATTCTGTTGTTGAAGAGATCATTCATTATCTTAGATTTTTCTTCTTTTAAAATTGTCCTATGAAATTAAATTTCAATTTTTTGAAGTATTAAGTTTTTTGCCTCCAATGTGACACATACGTAAGTGTCAGCGTATTGATTTTCCATTATGGTGACCTTAGAAGTTTACTTCTTCAGGTAAGGCTGGAGAAAGTGCCCCAGGATAGGAATGTGGTGGAAGTAGTATTCTTCTTTTGTTGTGGTTCACATGAAAGTTTTGGTCCTTTGCCTGAATCCAAGTGGATCCTAAGTTACTACTTTTCAGCATCCACATGCACACAATTCACTTGATCATAGAAAATAACAGGTAAATGTGCTATAGTCAGCATGCAGTTTGCTTGCTGTTTCACAAGCTGGGGGAAAAGAAAAATGTTTTTAGAGAAAAACGAGACACCATAGCCCATTGCTTACCACAACAACATTTTCTAGTTGTTTGGGGGGGGGGGTTGTTTTCTTTTTGTAATAGAGACAAACTTTTATTTATCTGGTGAAGTTACTTTCTTCTGGAGCTTGCTTTAGGTAGTAGGTGAAAAGTTACTTGGAGTTTGCCAAAAGGCTTATGATCTCCAGTCAGATGTTAATTTGCATGTCTGTCATGGCCTGGAAAAGATTGAGTATTAGCCTTTCCTCTAGCATCTCGGTTATATTGTGCTGTTATCTTGAAGTATTCTAAAGACAAATAAAATTGAGATTTTCAGACTGATTAGCTGGTGTGACTGCAAAGGCATTTTTGCCTTGAAGAAATGTCTTTGTTACAGCAGCCGTCATATCTGACCTGCTCCCTAGGTCAATAAAGATGAAGGGCTCTTGGTCTGTTGCAGAAGAAACTCATTGTGACTCACAACTGGCCCTGCTTTCATATGCATACACTTACTGCCAGCCTAGCAACATGCACCTTCTCTCCAAATGATTAATACAGCATCAAATGAGACATACTGTTTCTCTGGAAAACATCCTTGTAAAGCTGGCTGAAATGGGAGGTTAAATATCAAAGGGCTAACACAAAGAAAGGGACTGATCAAACAACTAGACTATTCTGTGATTTACATGGGTTATTTTGCTGATGATTAGGTAAAGAAAAACCTGCTGAGATGAAGAGTAAGCAATTACATATTGAGGAAACTCTCATACTTATTACCTTATTAGTAGTATTCATAGACTGAGAGACCCTCCACAGGGTGATCCCTTGCTAATTCCTTATCGACAACGGCTTTGATGTGCTTACGTTATGTGATTTTCTTGGGGGAATGGAAAAGGCAGGAATTATTCACTGAATACATAACCACCTAGCATCAGAGGAAAATTGCAGAATTCAGGAAACCTTCGTAAATAAAGAAGGCTGCATGTTTACTAATGCGTGTATACCATCTTCAGCTGTCAATGTAATTTCTTAGAAGGCTGTTTAACAAAAAGAATAAGAAAAGTAAGAAGAATCATAATCACTGGTTAGTTCAAGACAAAATAATTCCCAAACTGAGAGGGAGACACTTCACTGTCAGCACAGATGACAACATCAGTAATAGTTGGCTGTGGAAGGGGAAAAAACTTTGATTACTTGACCACAAAAGTTTCCTTTTACTGAAGTTTTGGTGTGTTACATGTACAGAAAAATGATACTTAGCAAACATTTTCTCTAGAATAGCCATTCCTGGTTCATCCCATCTGAGATGCATCTTTCTTTTTGGTAAGGAACCTTGCCTCTATTTTAAGCTCCTTTCCTGCTCCAGGGCAGGGGAAAGGTGCTTGAGAAAAACTAGGTTCAGATGTCAGTTAGACATTGTTAGACAGGCTCAAACACAGTGGTGGAATGGAAGAGGACATCTTACCTGTGTCTGTGCCAGTAATGAACCAAAAAACCCAGCAGATGGTGACTACTGTTCAAATGCCAGCAAATGTTTCTCCTTAAGGCACAAGCGTGTTGTGAGGACTTTTCTCTGTGGCAGCACGTAGCATAGGGACCTGTGAACAAAGTAGCTAAGTAATACCAATAACCTGGCTATGAGATCATCAAATTCATCTGGCATAACTGTGCTAACTTACAGTTGTCCAAGATGTGCTGCATTTGCTGCAACAGGTGTCATGCTCAGTTAACATGCTGCATTTACCAAGATAGCCCACAGCATAGAAGCAAGCATATTTTGGTCTTCACTGTTATTGTCATTTCTAAAGTCTGAATGCCCTACTGAATGCCCTGTAGATCATGCAATTTAAATTCCCTTTGTCTTCAAAGAGAGTGTTGAGACTTTAAATGTAGGTCTGTTGGCTGCATATTTATATATGGCAGAGAACCATAACACAGACAAAGATTGTAAAATAAACTTGTCTGAAAATTTTGTATTAGTAAATAGGTAAATATCAGTAAATCTTTTCAAGTTGCCTTACTTAGCTCCTAAGGTAATGCACACCTTACATTACTGAAGAAATACAGTGTCATGGTTTGACTCCTGCCAGTTACATAAGCCCCATGGAGCTGCTCGCTCGCTCCCACCCATCAGAATGGGGGAGAGAATAAAAACAGTAAAAGGGAGAAAACCTGTGGTTTGGGATAAAGAGAGTTAATGAGTCTGTAAAGGAGGATAATAATACTACTAACACTCATACTAGTAGAATACGCAAAACAAGTGATGGACAATGCAGTTGCTTACCGCTTGATGACCGATATCCAGCCAGTTCCAAAGCAGCCAGTTCCAAAGCAGCCACTTCCAGCCAGCTTCCCCCCATATATACTGAGCATGATGCCATATGTTATGGAACATCCCTTTGATCAGCTGGGGTCAGCTTTCCAGGCTGTGTCCCCTCCCAACTTCTTGTGCCCCTCCAACCTTCTCACTGTCTTCAGCATGAGAAGCTGAAAAGCCCTTGACTTAGTGTAAACATTGCTTAGCAGTAACTCAAAACATGCAGTGTGCTCTTGACTTTGCTCTGGTACTAATCCCAAAACATAACACTATACCAGCTACTAGGGAGAAAATCTAACTCTATCCCAGAAGAAACCAGGACACACACTCTGTCTCATATTACCGCAGAATAGAGCAGTAAGTGAAATTACGGTTTTACTTTGGACATTGACTCAAATACGGCATTGTCAGTTTATCATTTCTCTTAATAATTTCTGAATGGTGTGTGATCATTTTACAAGTAAAGAGATGAATTAAGTGTAAGACAGTATTAGCTCAAATGAAAGGTTGATGAATGGGAGTTCAAGAACACATCTTCAAGGAGTCTTACCTGAATGATCATCAAGGATCCAAGTTCATGGTCCAGTCTAGCTTGACATGTCATCATCCATAATAGATTAATGAATGGTGTTGGTTTTGGTTCTGTCTGGTATAACATCCTCACTCATAATATCACTGGGTTTTAAGAAAGGCCTTGTACTGATGACTCCTGTAATTTAATATTATAGGGATGTATGATCTGCACTATGCCTTTCATTAAGGGTAGAGATGGCCAGAGTATGACAGTTTAGCTTTCAAGGATTCAGGTTTTTTCATTTCACACTGCAATGGAAACAAAAGACTTTCAGTGGGTTTTTGTTTGGGGTTTTTTTTTTTTTTTCATTCCATAGCATGAAATTGTATTGAAATTTATTTTCAGATTGAAAAGTTAAGGTTTTCCATCTGAGTCTCACATTTGGGAGTAAGCAGAAAGCTTAGTCTGGAGTCAAAGTAGTCAAGCTGATCCTTCTTTGTTTTAGTTTCAGTGATATTTCATTGATACCAGAGATAATCAATTAGCTAGTACTTTGCATGGTGAATCAGGGAACTTGGATGAAAGACGTTATGCAAGAAAACATGAAAAAATAGTGGAAGTGTTGTATTCCATATATCATTTACAAACAGAGAATGACAGATTAAAAATTTGTCCAAAAGTCCTATTCAACAGGATATTTCCATAACAGATGGCATGAGGAGTAGTTTTTCAAGCCTTAGGCAGGTATTAGATGCTAACTTATGACATTCATCATGCTGTCTAGGAGATCCATCTGATTCACACCAGTCAATCAGCTGCCTTGGTTTTAAGCAATTTCACGCTAAAAAGAGAATGTATTAGCAATAGCTCTTTGCTATTTGGTTACGGTTATTTGCTTCCTAAAATTGCCTTCCCACTGTGTCCTCACCTGTAAGCTAAAACCTCTATCATTCAACTGTTAACAATGGATATATATTTTGCATAGTTGCTGAACTGAATGTTAGACCATAGAAGACAGGATAATTTGTAATAAATAGGCTCCTCTTTATCATGCTGGTAAAGGTGATTTGTGACATTTTACTGTATCACAGGTCTTGGTTGTTGTTGTTTACACCGTTGTACACACACTAGCTAATTTTACGGTTTTAACTGTCACAATTTCCTGATCAAATGTACTTGCCCACTACAACTTTTAGGGCAACTTTCCCGCAGTTACAGACAATGGTTTTGATTCTCATTCAGCCAGATAGATCCTTGTTCAGTCGCTTACAACTGATCCTGTTGCTGTCTGTGTGTGCCACAGCCATGAAGCACCACTGGCTCTCCCTGCCCCTGCCCACCCCCCAAGGCCTTCACCTCTCTGCCTATGGCCTAGGACCCCCTTTCAGCCCTCCAGGGCTCCCCACATCTGCCCGCAGTATAGGGCTCCATTTCAGCACTGCCAGGCATTTCCCAGCCTGGCCTGTACGTGTCCTCATCCCCACGGAGCTGGGGCTGCCCCTGTGCCCTCCCCATGCCCTGCTGCTGGCTGTGGGCTAGGATGGGACAGGCTGCCAGATCCTGCCTGCTCCAAGCCATCGCCCACAGGGCAAACTCAGTGTCCTGAAAATGTGCTCATAGGTGTTACTGGAAACACAGGAGGATTTCATTTGCAGATACATAAAAATTACATTAACAGGTGTAGGAAACAGATGCCAACGCTCAGACATTTTGTCGTATCTCTTTCCCAGCTCTACTCGTGAAAAATGGAATATGTAACTCAATATTGTAATAAAGGCCTAGTTTTGGTAAAGAAAATCATGTGAAGAAATGTGCAAGAGTTTAACAAATCATTGCAATGTTAACATAAATGCCTCTGACAGAGGTCAACAGAGCTTTTTAAATGTAGGAGATAATGGAAACATAAGCTGGTGCCATATGATACTTTAGCACAATGCATTTTTCATTTCAGATTCTTTCTCCTTCTTCATACCCTGAAATGTTTGGTATATTTTTTACCAAATTGAAACATATCTATAATCTGACCATATTATACCAGTCTGGGGAAAAGATAAGTTTCTAGGAGCTTTCAATAAAATGGAAAAACAAGAAGGTGGGGTAATGCAAGCAGGGGACCAAGTGGTAGGTTATGCTCTGTGCTCTGTGGGTGCTGTCATCCACATCCTGAAAGTTGGCAGGGGATTTAAGGTGTGTTGTCTGTTCAAAACCACCCTGCTTTTAAAGGAGATGCTATGGAGAGCCAAGAATTTTATAAAAACACATTATAAACTTGAATAAAAGAACAAACATATGAAGATATTGTATTATCAGGACATCCTCCTTTCTGTGAAGTCCTTTGCAGTGCCTGTCTGCATCCCATCACCACCACAGTAAGTGGTTTTCCCAAACAGTGTCAATGCTTTTTTTTTATGTGCAAATTACAGTCTCCAGATACGCATCAGGACACTGAACACGATTACAGAGCATTTTCAGTCCGGAAATTTTTCTGTGTTAATGTTCAGTGCTGAATTTTTCTGCCACAAAGGAAAATGTTTGTGCAGAAAACAGTGGGGATTATGCCATGGCCTCCTTGTATACTTTTTCTGAAACTTTTGTCCGAGAGGCATTGTTTGCTCTTCACTGTAAGCCACGGAAAGCACCTTTAATTTTGGAGGGAAGTTGTTTGGAGTCTGTGTTAATCTAAGAAACCTGTGACCCTCAGTGTCAGATTATCTACTTAGACCTTATGGTCAGAGGTTGCCTATACCTTCCACAGTTGCCTCCATGAGCAACCTGTACTTTTGGGAAGATTCTATGAGAACAAATGCAATAACTTCATTTGTAGAGTAGAAAAACTCCGGGAAACACATTAATCATTATGTGGTTAACAGATCATAATGGTGTCTGAAGAATAATATATTTTTTGATAAATTTTAAGATATCAAAATACAAAAAGGATTTGTAAAATTTAATGCATGCAGAGCTGGTTATGATTTGACTTCTTTTCTAGGAGACTTTTCCTATAAAACTGCTTTATTGTAATTAAAAATTTTCCATCAAAATTTCTTACATTAAATCTAGAAATAAATACATTTTGCAAATGCAATGCAATAGAGACTTTGGAAAATTATCATGATTCACCATCTGCAGCCCTGTGTTTAGAGTTTTGCAGTCTTCTAAGAAATGAATAAGCAGCCCAAATGATATTTTAAGGAACAATTGGAACTTGTTGACAGTGTTAAAAATTGAAATTCCATATTTTAAAGCAGTAACTGTTTCACATAGTGAGACAGAGGATGTAGCATTTAAGCTGCCTTCATTTAGACTTTAAAATCAGTCATATGGGACACAAGGGGTCCCTCTGGAAAACTATTCGTTTAACTCAATAAATTACTCATTTTTGCTTGTTTATTTTAAAGGACAGCATACACAGGAATGTATTCATGGCAGATGAATTAGCTCCTATATTATGAGCATGCAGTGTGGTTAGTGTGAAACATTTACACCACCCAGCTCATCAGAAACCAGTAAAATCATTTGTTTCATTCCAGCTGTGCTCTTTGCGTTTACGTGGGGCTTGAGTATTTCAAATCTCTCTTTTCTCAATACATAAAGTTGTACTTTTTTTGCAAGTCCTAACTGCTTTAACTTTTTTATTAAGAAGAGAGAAAAAACCAGAAAATGGTTTTAAATCAGCTTTCATTTCTGTTGAACAAATGACCACTGAAATAATTGGAAGACCTCTCCCCATTTCAAAGGACAAGTGTAAAATCTGAAATTTTGGCTAGTTTCTTTGACTGAGAAACAAAATTTAGCTTTTGCATTTAAGAATTTTAAATAGGGGAACAAATTTCTTAATTGTAATTTCTTACAAACTGTGTACAGTGATGAAATAAGTGGAACGGAAAGTCAATAGAAAGGGTCTCAGGCTTGTGGGCAATGACACACACAGATGTTGCTCCATGATGCTACTATATACTAAATGCTAGGATTATCTAAAATTGTATGTCCACCTCTAGGTTGCCGATATGAGAAAGACATCAATAAACTGGAGTGTGTTTGACAGATGGCCACGAAGATGCTTGGGGGCTGGAGTCCGTGTCCCATGTGAAGAAGTTATAGGAGAAGAGTTGTTCAGCCTGGAGAAATGAGAAGTTTTGGGGGGTCCAACAGAAGCCCCACAGTGCCTAGAGAGAGGTCACTGATTAGACAGAGCCTCATTCTTGACAGTCATGTATGGCGGGAGAACAAGGCAGGAGGCAGTGGGCATAACTTGAAATGTAAGACATTTAGACTGGGTATAAAGAAAAACAAATTTCACCCTCAGAACAGTCAAGCAGTGGAAGAGGGCCCCAGAGCATTTGGGCAGTGTCCACCCTTGGGGTTTTCAAACCTGACTTGGTAAAGCCCTGAGCAGCCTGGTCTGACCTCACAGCTGAGCCTGCTAAGGACAGAGAAGTGGATTCTCTATGTATTGGTCTAAGCATTCCTGAATTAGGTCATTGACACGGTTTATGAGACACCTTTCATATAAGAACAGCTCATCTACATTTAGGGAAAAAAAACCCCAACCGTCCAGTAAAGCAAGCATTGATGGTTTCCCCACAATAATCACCGTAAAATGAGATGCCTCCCAAATTCCTTCTTACACAAAATGAAGAAAAACACTACAGTCCCGTTCTTCACCTTTCTATCTCCTCTCAATTTTCTGGGAATGATTTCCTATACATCCTAGTCCTTGCCATTCCTGATTCATGCTGCATTATTCAGAAGCTTCTACCTAATGATTACCAGTTTCCGTTCCTGTCTTCCCTTCTCTGTGCATAATGCACAGTCCAGTGTTGCAACATAAGGTTGACTGCCTGCTCCACCACTCCTAGAAAAAATAATTCAGTATGTGCTGTATCAAGCACCTGAGTAGAATCTTGGCTCATGAGCAGGCTTCCAATTAAATATATATGAAGATATATAGATATCTACATGTATAAAAAATAAAGATGGTATAAAATCATGTCTCTTAATTGCTAAATAGAAACTTTGCTCAGTAAGAAGTGCATTGGAAACAAAAAAATGTTTGTCTCAATGTATTCAGCCTCATCTTCCATGCTTTAAAACTGCTCTCTCATCTACAGAAGCCAGTACTGTGAAATTGAAATACCTGTATGTGTACTTGAAAGATGAAGAAAGTGTTTCTGCAGGCATTTTCACTAGGTAAATGAAGGTGCATTTATATGTGCTGTCCCTTCAAAATGTTTTCTGAGATAAAGTTGTTCACAGAATAATTTCTGCAAGTCATTCTTCAGTCTTTCAGATCTCAGACTGAAGATTATTTTCAAACAGCCCTTTGAGAATGGATTTTCAGAATTCAGGCTGGAAGAATTGGTATTCCTCAGACAAATAAGCTGTATATGGTATATTCTGTCCTTGAACAGGCAGATGTGACTCTAATTTCAGGCTTTTTTGATAGGAGTTTTCAGATGAAAGCCAGTATTCAGATACTTTGTACATTTTGGCCTTTCTTCATGTACCATTAGGTGCTTAGATGTTTTCTGAAATAAAGGTACCAAATATCTTAAAACATTGTTGCACCAGGAATGTATTGAAGAGCCTGCAGGAAGTTGTTTTAAGGAGCTGAGCAGTCCTGTTGAGTACAAGAGTACTTACTTCATTTGCACAGCAGAACTTATATCAGAGGTTAAGTAAGTCTTAGGCACGTGATTTGGCAGTAAAATCCATTAGCTGTACTCCTTGCTCATATTTGCTGCCATTCCTGTACAAAACCATTTTCACCTGATAGGACAGGGTGATGTGGAGATGACTTTCTGAGTTTCCCCATGGTGGATTAGTCACAGTCACTCTGCAAATCCCCCCTGAGCGTACACAGGTGTGTTCTTCAGGGGGGACTGTGGGACAGCTAGGTGAGGGGAGGCGAGAGGACTGGAAGGGTTACTGTGATAGCAGACACAATTCCCCCATGTTCTTAGTAGCTGGGGTTCTGCCTTGTCCCCCACCAGGTAATGGAGCTTGGTGAACACCAGGGACTTCCTGATTACAAAGGAGATCAAAAGTAAGGGTTGATGGCAGGGTGGTGTTGTTCTCAGCAGTGCCTCAAGTCAGTGTATTGTCCTTGCTGACTAGTCTTTATGGAAAAGGATATGAAGCATCTTTTTTTTTTTTGTAACAGATTGGTTGGTTTGGTCTGTCTGTTTACTATTAATAGTAGGCTGGTTTCTCTATAGTACAGGTTTGTCAGGGAGGACTTTATTTGAAAATACAATTCTTGGTTGAGAAGCTTTTACATGTATATCGGAGAAGGCAGAATTTATACTGTGCGAGGACTGGAAAAACTGCTTGACAAAAAGAAGTAGCATAGTAAAAGAGATCTTGCTTTAAAAACAGAACTCAGGACCTGATGCATTGGTGCATATCTTAGTAGTCCTACTAAATTCAATTTGAACTGAATGAAAGTAAAACTCACTAGAATATAATGGTATTATATTAAAAAAAATTATTAGGCTAGGAGTCCAGACCTGAAAGTGAAAGACAAAGACAACAGGCACCACATGCAATCTGTAGTGGACCTAGGCGCACATGAGCATGTTCACTGCCCGTAAGCACACAAAGTGCTGATGCTACAAATAAATTTACTTACTGCACTGTAGTATAATAGAGTGAGTTTTCCAAAAGCACTTAGAAGAACTGCCTGACTCTCCTGACTCTCCAGGAGATGGCACCTATCTAAAGTCCTATGATGTTTCTGAGTAGTCCATCCTTTGACAATACAACTGAAAGTACATTTGAGCTCCCCTCCTAGAAACACAGGTGATGTTGTCTGTTTACATACACACACTTGTGTAGATTCGTACTGGCAGTTCCTCCCCCTTCAGTCCTTACATGAACTCCTCTGGTCCCCGAGAGCTCCTGTTGCTTCCTCTGGGCAGTCAGCAAGAGAGTGGCCAGAGCAGCCATGCATTAGGCTCAACTCAAGACCACACACCCCTGTGATGGCACAACCTACCCTAACCCCTCCTGTGATAACAGACATTTGAGTAAACATACCTAGAAAGTTTTTAAATTACGAGTTTTCTGTCCAGAGGAGATGTGGAAAGCTATGGTCTTGCCCAGTTTCTAAAGCCACTGAACTTAAACAGGAATTTAAAGAAATGTGCAAACTGTGCTCCTGTTATTCACCTCTGTGATATGATCTCCCAATGTAAGACTACTTTCTGAATCACTGAACTGTCGCTGTGTTATTGTGTGGTATATTTTCACAGTGCCCCACACTGCTGAAGTGAGCGAGAGTATAGCAAAAGTTTGTCAGTTTAAAATGCAATTTTAAAATTACCTGAGATTCCCTCATACACAGAATTTAATCATTATATTTGAAAAATACTTGGAGTCTTTTAGTAATTATATTACCTTCTAGATGGAAAGCCACCTCCTTTAAAGATAAAAACAATCTGATATCAGAAGCCTGCTTGGAGCCTAGTGCACATCTAATTATCTCTCAGTCTTAATTATTTAGCAAGTGCTAATAAACTGCACGTATCATGACACTCATGTGTAATAAGCATATAAATTTAATTTATTTTTTTCCCTCTCTTTGAAGACTAACAGACATGGAATTCAATCACAAGGCAATGGCATTATAACCTCCAATATAACATCAGGTTTTAATAAGCCTCCTGTTTGCTGCACACATGTGCTTAAGACTGCCTGGAAACCAAATCAGTAGAAAAAGGGGATTACTTTAGATTACTTTGAAATGTGCATTGTTTGAAATGGCCTCTGGTGACCAGCTTTCATGAATGGTTGATTTTACTTGTGGGGCACGTCATCTGGCTCAATTATACCAGGCTCTTTTGTATGACAAGTGCATTTCTTGCCTGTGCTGAAATATGAAATTCTAAAACAAAGTAAATCAGATGGTGAGAAATAAATTTAGGTAACTGTATATTATTAGAAGTTTGTAGCTTAGCAATGCACATTCTTCTTACTGAAAAATATGTGGGAATTTTCTTTTGAAATTTCCACAGATTTGAAGTTAATATAAAAACATTCATTTTAATTTTAATGTTTTGTTCAGCTATAACAGCAGCATTACAATCAAATACATATTTTTCTTTTCTCAAAGGCAGATCATTTCTCCTACAGTTGTGTATTTTTAAAATGGTACTGGAGTTTGCTGTTTCACCCTAACAGATGAAGTGTTGGGAACTTCTACCTACTAAGAATATCCCTTAACCTGTAAAAAGTTATAAAAGTGGGTTAGCAAACCTGCTTTATACTTTCAAGTCACTGCAAGCTTTTTCCTTTCCTGTCGGTAACTGTTTGCAAAATTACAATGTAAAAACGTAATATAAGGTTATGATTCTCCCTACCTGCAATTACTTTAAATTATAGTTACTTTAAATTAATATAGCCCGAGGCACTGAGGATACATCATTAGAATACACAGATTTCATTTGAAAGGGGAGAAGATATCTGATTGATTAGTTAAGTGTGTTGGAAATCCAATAGATAATGATTAGATTAGACCCAGATAGGAACTACATTCTTTGTGTTCACTGTAAATCCTGTACTTTACAACCTAGATTAGGGGATTAACCTTTAAGAAGAGGTGGTAAATCTTGCTTTTTCCTGACTTCTGCTGTACTGTAAATGTGTTTCCCATGGCTGCAGGCTCAATATTCCCACAGGAAACTGACCTGCAGATTTACGCAGTCGTGCCTGGTAGTCTGAGATGCAGTGTTTGCCTTTAAATACGAGATAGAAGAGTAAGATGTGAGAAGAGCTTTAACATTACTAAACTTAAAACAGTCATCTGTCAACAGCTTTTGCCACTGAAGTGCTTCACTGTATTCGTGAAAGTGAGAGTTGTTATTGTTGTAGAGTGTTACAACCCTCTAGTCATCAAGGCAATATGGTTTAAGGGAGAGATTTAAGACCTCTGAACTACTAGGTTGCTGGGTGCAGATGAACACCTCACTTCCCTGACCTTTTATTATGTAGTTTCAATCTGTCTGCACAATCTTCATGTAATTACTGATCTTATGAAGTGCTAATTTTGTTGTGTCTCAAACCACACACTTTTTATGATTCACAGCATAGACCACGTGAGATTTCGAGAGGTCCATCCACCCTTTGACACAAGCATCAAAGATTCACAGAAGCTGTATTTGTGTGGCTCTGAGAAAACCCCTTTCACCTCCTGCACCCTGGAGTTTCTGTGTATGCAAAATATTCTCAAATACTGCAACATTGCCAGGTGGACACATTTCAATTTAAAGCATAGAACTTAAAATGGTAGGTGTAAACCCTGAATCTGGCATTTGTAGGGTCATGGGTGGATGAAGACATCTCCAATTTACATGATGTTACTGACAGTGATTTCTGGCACTACAGGCAGACTGGCAGGTTTTTGAAATTATGCTGAGCAGGTGCCCAGCAATGTGACCAACCCCCAAGGTCATATTAGAAATTACAAAACACTGACAATAGCAGAATCCCAACTCTGAATTAAGAGACTTTTTCTAGTTGTCCTTTGCCTTTGTCTTTTTCTTTTGACAATCTGATATTAAGGGAGCAGAGAAGACTGGGATCATAGTCCTGTAAGAAAAGCTCATTAAAGCCAAAACTGTCGAGTCAGCAGGTCAGAGGTAAGATACATAGGAAGATGCTCTTCTGCTTGAGATGAAGAAAGAAAGCTCATTTTCTTGTAGTGATTGATATCTGAGGACTTGTTTCTTTGACAGGTTTTATCCATTTATTTATCAGAGAAGCCTATAAGAAAAAATTATCTGAGTTTTTTTTTGCATAAAGGAAATGACACATAAAGGAAACACTTGCCTTCTAGTTCTTTTCCATGCATTTGATGTATTTTTGTGCAAGTTCCTTGCACTTGTCATAGAGTCTAAAAATGTTCTAAGTTGCAAAACATTTGTTTGTGGACTGTGTCTTAATTATATACAACTCTGTCAATTTATGGGGGCAGGGAAATCTAACTACAGAGATAAAATCTGTAGGATACTGGATAGTAAGGAGGAACACAACGCAAATAGGTGCTGCATTAGAAGTTTATTGATTTAGGAACCCTATGATACCTTACATTCTCAATTCACTGGGCATATGTATTACTAATATCTGGGGAACAGAAACCAGAATTCTCATTCTCATGTTCGCTGATGAGACAAAACTGGGGATAGTGACTGATACACCTGAGGGCTGTGCTGCCATGGCAGGAGGTTTGGACTAGATGATCTCCAGAGTTCCCTTCTAACCCTAATGATTCCAAGATTCCTAAGCTCCACAATTACAGTCCACATTATTACTAGTTATTGTTATTATTACCACTGTTTCATTTATTGTCTGATCCACTTTTTTTTCAAAGGAAAGGCCACTAGGACAGTGGGCCTTTACTTATGACTTTGATAATATAATGCCTCAATGTTATCTCAAAAGAAAACACTAATGCCATAGTGCAGAAAAGACAAAGTTGTTTGCCTTTTGTTACCTCTTGGTCATGAATTACTGATGTGGGGCATTGCATAGCACATGGTACTGGAGACGGACATATGTCCAGCATCATTACTTACTATCCCCGCATTTGATGTCAGATTTACAAACAGGAAGTGTGTTCATGTAAGCCAGATTCCCTGTGCAAGGATATGTGGAAGCCACATTTGAAGAATATTAAATATGAATAAGTTCATATATATTTAAAACTTATAATGGAGTATTCATGTGGAGACTCAGTGCTCTGTTTCATAAATGAAGTACATGGCTTGGACAGATTTTTATTGGCCAAACACAAAATGGCATTTTAAGTGAACCGAGTGAAAATGTGGACATGAGAACCAAGTGGCAAATCTTCTTTTTTGAGTACTGGCTGTCTTTTTTTGTGTTCCAAACTAAGTGCTTTCAGTCAATGCCCTGAAAAATCTTGAACAGTTCTGTATCAAAATGAGTAACGAAACGACAGAGTTCCAAAAGGTACTGTTATGCCTTTTGCTTTTCATCTAAGTCACTGAAAGATACTCTCTTAAGAGATCTAGAATAAAATCCTCATAGTTTTTTATGCCACACCACACAAAGTGGCACTGTAGCCTTTCTTTGCAGTGCCCTACCAGTGTAATTCAAGTTTCATGAGTAAATAATTCTCCATGCCAATAAGTCCCTGAACTGCATGTTATAATACTAGCTGCATAGAAACAAGTTTTCAGGTTTTATCCCTTAAAAGGTGATTGCAAACTATGAATTTCTGCTCCTGTGGGGAAAAAATAGTTTCTTTGGATTTCTCTGGTTTCATTTATTTACTGACTACAATTTGGTTATCCTAGGTATCTTCTATAAAAGAAATTTACCCTAAAATTCCCACATAGAAGTTAGATCAGCACTTGTTTATTTGGCTAGGAAAAAAGCATTTTGTAGTACCGTCTTGATTTCTTAACACTGCCAAAAAAAAATTTCAGTTTCCTTCCCCATGTAACTTCAAAAAGGTCTTTTTTAGAATTCCTCCTATTTTTGTCTGTTTCTCAAGACAAATTGGAGTATCTTCAGGGGCACTTACATGCTACCAGCCAGTATCCAATACAAACATTGCACCCTTGTCTTCCCTATCAAGCCTGTATTTTGACAGTTTTCTTTACTTTATTTCCTTCTAGGACTGGGAAATAGGCTGTAAAAGGACAAGTTGTCAAAGATCACCTTTTAATAAAGATTTGCCATATGCAAAACTGAAATATGAGCAACAAAACATGGCATTACTGTGCTCTTGTATAAGAACTACTCAGTGAAACTTGGATAATTAATTTTATATGCATAGATCTGTCCTGATATTTTCCTTTATCCATCAAGGAGAAAAAAGTTAGAGCTGGAAGAGAAACTTTCATACTCTTATTTCTAGAAACACCTGCCTAAGGTGCCACGAACATGCTAGAGAAAAGGTCTTTATTAAAACTAACTAATACAGACCAGACAGGTTGAAATGAGGAATATTTGTTAATGTCCATTTGGACCAGTGTAAATTTTATTAGCTCTGAGGTATAATTGTCAGGAACTTGCAGTTTCGTACGGTGGGGGATTATTCAAACACGTCGGTGCCAATGTTTGCTCAGCGCAGTCAGGATGACTGCACTTTCTGGGTCAACATCGTCTGAAAAAGTTTGCTGTACAGCTGAGGTAAGAAACTAAACATTGAGTCTCACTTCACATAGCCTTTCGTGCTTTGTGATCTGAGTCAAAGTTTCGCTATTTAAAGATCAGACATCTAGAGACATTGTATTTCTGCTTTTGCACCAAGAGCATGTATCTGGTGTCTGTCAGAAGAAAGCTGACTTCACTGGTAACCCTGGTCTTCAGGGCTCTTGTCAGCTTTTACACGACTTAAGAACATATGCATGGAAATGGAACTATTTTTAAAAGTCCATCCAGACTAATTACAGACTTCCAGTTACTTATCTGAATGTTGTGTAATCACTGAAATAGCATTTGCTGTTCGATGGCGATCCCGTGTATTGACTTTGCAGTGCTATAATGTTAGTGGAAGGCTGGAGTGTTGGTTGGTGCAGAGACAATGAAAGACAAGATTTCTCTGCCACAGACACTTGGATTTTCCTTTTAAAGACGTTCACACTCTTCTGGTGTAATTACAGCCTGCCAGAGTGAGGAGCATGAAACTGTTTAGCTTGCGAAGCTTAAAATAAAAGGTGTATGTGGAAACAAGAACACGATCCTTTTTCTAGCAGTCCAGCACCAAGTCCTATCCCCTCCCTCTGCCGTGGCTTCTTCCCCTGCAATTCAGAGCATCTCCCTATTAATGCATTTTTAGGTGAGTGATTGGGGGACCCTTTTGTCTTCTGTGTTTCTCTCATTATTTCTGTTTCTTAATCTGTTTGTGGCTCATGTTGCATGTCTGAAGTCTCAGGTGTGGGTGCACAGATCTTGTGATTTATGCTCCAGTCTAATTATATAAGGCGCACCCCAGTTCCCATGCAGTCTTCCCCTTGGGCAGACTTCTTGATTGTTCTTGGGCTTGGGTGGTTTTGTGAGGTTTTTTTTAATTGACCGATATCACCGTGCCTTTATCCACAGTCCCAGAATAAAAACAGAAGAAACGTATGTGGCAGGTCAGTACCCTGGAGGGAACAGGCATGACTCCGTGGTTTCTTTCCCACCCCCTTCCTTTTTGCCCCCAGATATTCCCTCCCTTCCCTTGTGTTACAGACGGGTTTTGCAGAGCTTCAGTCAGTAATGCCAAAAATGTTAAAGTGTAAGTGGCTACCCCTTCCTCTCCAGACCAATCAGTCATTTTCAGTCACAGGTTTCAATCTGCTGCAGCAAAGCCAAGCCTCTGTGCTTGCAGCAGGTCTTACAAAAGCAAGGCTGTGTGACTGACAGGCACAGAGAGAGGGTTCTGCTAACGCACTGAGACAAGTCTGGAAGCGGAGTATCAAGGACGAGGCTGTGGCAGAGGTACTGTGCATTATGGATGAGGCGCTCAGCTCTGTCGTTGATTGATTGAGAGGTGGTTGTGCTCTTTAACAATGCTGGGTAAGATCATATGGACTGTCATTTAATATGAGCTTTCTTGTCAGTGGGAAGATGACTTTTCACACAGTGACCCCATGCAGATTGCAAATGACAGCCATGCTCTCTCCTCTGCTTTTTAAGGGTTTAGTCTCTCATGCAGGTGAGTTAACCTAAAACAGCGTTAGTGCTTGCCAGGTGTCATACGCTGGAATTAATGCTTATTCTCAGAATCTCACTGTAAATCTGACTATAAATATTGGAAAAGCACCTGTGTCTGATGATGTGAGATACATGTCCTTTATCTCTAGAAGCCAAGGTGCCATCCAACCCCTGCGTAGGTATGGTATTAAATTCAGTAGGGGAGCCATGGGGAATGCAATTTTTTTCTACGCTTTTCTTTCAGGACAGAGAAAGAAGCTGTAACAAACAGTTCTGGAGACTTTGAAGCACAGCCACAGTACTGAGGTCTCTGATTGACAAGGCTTCTGCTTTCTCCTTCTCACAGGGCTCCTACTACAGATGTCCTGAACGCGTCTGCATCCCGGCAATTTTTTACTGCGCCCAGGTACTGAATGTAAGGAACCAAGCTGCATAGAAAGAAGTGTGGGGTGTAGGAGAAGGAGCACTGTGAGGAGTATACCAGAAGTCATGTCTATACAAAATGCAAGCATGACTTCAAACAAAAATTATTTGAGAGAGCATAGCTGCAGAATGACCGAGTTTATTCTTAGAAAATGATAGAATAAAGCTCTCATTCAACAATATGGCTTATAATCATGTTAAATGGTATGTGTCAGGCTTGACTTCCCTAAGTGTCATCATTTCAGTGTATGACTGGAAGTTTATCTATTGCTTGAACAGAATCTCTTTCCTCCCTACAGGTCTTGAAAACTAGAGTTCAGGAACTTCTGGATCAGCCTTTTCATTGAAATACTGGAACTACTATGAAGCCTTCTTGGTTTGCAGTCATCTTGGCAGTGCTCAGTACTGAATTGCTAACAAGTCACTGTTCCACCATCAAGTCCCCGAGGTTCAGAGGACGTGTGCAGCAGGAGCGAAAAAATATCAGACCAAATATCATCCTTGTACTCACAGATGATCAAGATGTGGAGCTAGGTGAGAAATAATTGTTTGCTACTACATTTGGTCATGTGTCTTTCAGTAGTTTATGTCAAGCAGAAAGAACTTTAAATTCAGAGAAGGTGCTGGTCCTGGAACAGTACCAGAATGTGGGACAAGTTTGGAAAGTGAGTTAACAAATATTATTGAATAGCATTCATTGCACTTAATTATAGACTTTAGGAAATATATGCTTGTCAAAATCCACCATGGGAGTCTTTAATCAACACAACAGAAAGATTTAATAATGCGTGCAAGGACATACAGATAAAAAACTTGTATCAAAAGCCTTTTCTCACTCTATGACTTTTTGTAGCATTTAAAAATTTGTGCCTTATGAGGCCAGCCTTTCCCTCAGTGCTGTATAGGTGTCTCTACATATTTGTCACAGGGATATATGTCATCTGACATGTTTATGCACACAGAAAAACTGGTCTAGTTACAGGACTTAGTAACCTTAATATTTGTATGAATTACTGAAATGTTTAAAATCCATCTGCTTTAAAAACTATGCTATATGTATAAAAACATGGTAGTTTTGCTTTCATAAGTATACTAAATATCTGAGCACGTACCAGTCAGAAGTGATTTTCACATATTTTTCTTAGGGTGGAAAAAGTTAAAACACTTGGATGATGTTCCAGGAGGCCTTTGAATGTTTTCCATTAAGTAAGTTAGAAAGATATTAATGGTAGTTATGCATATAACTGATTTTTTGGTTCACTGCCCAAAACGAAAAATCAAGGAGAGAAAGAGGATCATTTTAGGTTACCCCCAAGCAAATATTTTGGGTTGTGAGATCAAAAAGGTGAAAAAATGGCAAATTAAGTTGAAATGAAATCTTGAATTCTTTGCTTTTTTTTTTAATGAGAGACATATTTTTAATAGAAGTATATAGACAAAATGCCATATGACATTGAAAAATAAAAATGTTTCATTCCAGAAAACTTCATTCTGTTCTAAAATCACATACTTTCAGACAGAAGATTTGTAGACAAAATACGGTCTGTATCTGCAAGCAATTCTTTGGTTGCTTGCGTTTTTGTATTTACCATGATGCAATAATAATTTCATAGTCCTTCAGGGTTCTGAGAAAATAATTAATAAGCTATATTTCGTGACTGTGGGTTGGTGCTTTTATGCAGCAGAGCTCCAAACACAGGCCTTTAGATCGGAACGATTCTTATCTTTTTTATTTTTCATTCTTTCAAACCTCTGCTCTGTTTAGCCATGCTGCATAATGAATAGCTGTTCCCAGCTCTGGTTTTGGTCTAAAATACAGCTCTTACAATAGGAGTGCATTTCTTCTTGATAGAGTCGTTCTGAAAAATTTTGTTAAAAGGGTCAAGTCAAGTCTTCCTTTTTGTGGTCTGAAAGAGCCTACTCTCTCCAGGGCACTGGGGAAGGTAGGTCAGCAGACACACATCTCTGAAAACAGTGTTACCAACTTGCTGCCTTCAGTCTTGCAAGAAGGTTTGCGAGTGGTGAAAAAGGAGGAAGGATGTGGCGAGTCACTTTGTTCATATTGTGGAGCTCTACTCTTTGAAAGCTGCTCTGAATGTTCACAGGGCACTCTGGCTCCTATTAGCAGGCAGCTGAGCAATAGCCTGGGTGTGTATGCATTCCCGCTGCCTTGAATGCACACACAGGTTTCCCCTTTTCATAGATCATTTCACAGGAAACAGGATTCAGCCCCAAGATTTACTGTACTGCATTATTCACACTTCTGCTAATAAATCATTCTGCTTATTTGAAAAATAAAGCCAAACTGTTTTCCATGTGTGAATTTTCCTCTTGCTCTTCATTGATTCCTGAGGAAAGTCTTAAATTTCTCAAAGGTCAGTGGGAAGTAACACTTTCTGCCACAAACAGGATAAAACCTAGGGATTGGTATCCAAAAATCACAAGACTGAAAGTCGCTCAATATGGATTATTTGCTATTGTATTCCCAGCACGAACATTTCTAAAAGCTATTCTAAATGAATGCTTTAACATAAAAGCACATAAGGTACATTATAGACTTCAATCAGGAAGGATTTGTCTCCAGAGCATGTATAAGCATTGAACCAAAATATTCATCTGCCTGAGTGCAAATGATATACAGAGGAGTTATCCAAAGTAAAATTTGCAAGGGACAGGGAGTTTGCATTTAGTTAGTGCTCAGACCATAGGAGTATGCACATCTTCCTATTGATCTGCACCATCCCCCTGACTTTTGCATTCTGAGTGCAGAGAAGTTCAGCGGAGTTGCTGTCTCATTCACCTTATTAGATAAAACTAACAAATTTCTCCACAACTCCAGTCACTTCCTGTCTGTGCAAGGAGGAAGGATATTATAGATCAGCTGGTGGATTGCAAATTAAGCTGTGTGAAGCAGCCTGGCCCACAGTTCTTGAAGAAACTCAGCAAATACTTGATCTCAAAAGCTGGGAAATTACTTCTTGAATTGTGCCACTGTGCACTTTCTTTCCCCTACCAAGATCCTGAGGGTAGAGGACTCACTGCCCAACAGAGGCCAGCGTCATCTTGCTCAAGGCAAAGTACCAGCTCCCCTCCTGGAGACAGCATGCTGTGGCTCTTCAGGGCTCCCACTGGGGTCAGGCCTGTATTCTCTTCAGTCCATTATTTTGCTTGCTTTTTGGTCTCTTCCGCTGTCCTCCCGATTCTGTATTATTTGCATGCATCAGTACCTCAAAATATGACACCCCAATCACTCTTATTGTCCTCACAGTAGAAAATATCTTGCATAATGTCAGAAAGGAGTAAAAACTAATGAATATGTTGGTAGTTCCAGTGTTTCTGACCCTTTTTTACAGCCTAATGCACCACCCAGTGAGATCTATGTAAACCATCCACTGAAGAGAACACTGGGTGAAGAGATCACAGCATCATCTAGACACATCATATCAGGCATAATTTGCATGGTGTGCTTTCCATCTTCACTAAAACTAAAGCACTAAAAAACATAAGCTGAAAAAATGGGGATATGTGCTGAGAACTGAAGAAGTCCATTACCTTCCTGGCGACTTGCATACAACCCATATAAAGACAAAGTGGCTCCCAGCTATGCCTTTATAGAGATGCCCACCTGTGATGAAAATCCATAGCAACTTTAAGACTTGATATGAAACCTTGGTTGCCAAACATATTTCTTGAGGTATGATAATAGACTGAGAAGTGACACTGAATGTCTTGTCTGACAAAACTTAGTAACTTCTGTGTCCAAAGTGGCCATTCCCTGTTATCTGGTTGCCCTCAGGTGCTCTCCAATCAGTCATGTAGAGCACGAGTGTCCTGCTGACAGACAGCGCCTGAGTACATGTGCCCTGAAGACTGCAGGCCAGATGGTAAAAAATACAAGCTGTGAGGAGAACTACAGACAGCAAAGGATTATAACTTATATCAGCAAGTTTTATCTCCTGCTTGTGTTTTGTTTTCCAAATGAGGAAGTCTCACCTGCTTTGAAGTGCCTATTCCAGAATTTCCAGAGGGGCTTAATCTATTATCAGTGTCAGTAAGTGCATACCTAGAGGGAAAACTTAGTCATAAACAGCAGGTTTGCAAGAGCAGAGGGCTGACCAGCTGGAGGAATGAGGAAGCACTCTAACAGCTACTCATTTATAATACTTGGAGGCAGGAAGGTGCAGATCAGCTCTGCTGCAGTTACTGTGCATTAGGCTACCTGAATAGCCCACTTTCTATCTGAGCACCTCAGCACACGTTACAGCTGAGTTCTCAGGAATAAACTGTGACTTTTCAAAAATAGAAGAGCTCTGGTGAAAACAAAAGAAAACCTAAAAAGTCAGCCTGGGGTCCAACATAAAGGCATGTAGAAGGAGGATGATCTCTGATTTGTCTTTTACTTAACAATTGAGTGAAATGCTCCTACTCATGCAAATGGAGACCTTTTGTGTTCAGGTACCTCTCAGTTACTCTTCTACTTTTCTATATCCCTAAGCACAAGGGGTTCAGGAAAGCACAACAGCAGATGTTCATTTAGAAAATAAGGACTATAAAGACAAAGAGTCTAAAGTGATGATGATTTTCATACACAGTATTAAATGTATCTTTAAAGACAGAGACCCTAACATTTTAAATGAAATGCTGAAGACCCTACGGCCTCTTCCCTTTTTTTAACAATTTTTTTTTATCCGAAAGACTTCATATTCAACACTTACTCCATAGCCCAAAACCAAGACAGAGCATGCTTAACTTTAGCTAGTAAGATAATTTGCGAGATTTTATGGCTATAACCTAAAGTTGAGTCTCCTTGGGAGTTCTGTGGTTTTACGGGCAGGTTTGCAATTGCTTTAGAACTTTTTAAAATTTGATTTTCAAGCAACATAAACAAAACCATCAAGAAAAATTCTTGTTGTATCAGTGGAATCAACAGATTTAAATGTAAAATAAGGACAGTCAACTATGCAAAAACCAACGGAAAAAGAAAAGAAAAAATTCCAGAAACCTCTTTTTAACACCAAAATTGTGCAAGTACTACAATTCACAAACTTGTTTCCTGGGCTCATACTGACATATCCACAGTTCACCCTCACCCTTCAATCTCTGCTCTGTTGGATAACATAAAGAACAAACTTTGACAGCTGTCAGCAAATACTGACAGACTCTATCCAGGGCTGCTCAGCCTTTCTGCAATCAGAAATCTGCAAGCCCTGCCTCTCTCACCTTGCAGTTCATGAAGATGATTTGAAGGATGCAAAAAATGTCTTTGTTCTTTAAACATCATCAATGCAATTTCTTGAAAAAGGTGCTGCATTTTACCTTTTTTTTCCATACTTTTTTAGCCCTGAAAACTGATTTTGAGCACAGTGCTTTAGCTTCAGAACCAGACATGCTGATCTTGTGTCCACAGAAACTTTCCTTTAGAAGAATTGCTACTGAATTCTCTCATTCCTTTCTCCCCCTCCTTTACTCCCTTCCTCTCTCTATTTTTCTCTTTCTTCTGTCATCTGATAAAACAGAAAGAGTATTAGCATTTTCATTGGTAATCTCAGCATGCTACATATTTTAGTGGCATATTGACTAATAATTCAGTCTGTGTAACATACTGCTTTTCTACAGCTGCATTTGAAGAACTATTGATCTGTGAATTTGATACAGCTTGGACCCTATTTCTAGATTAGCCCATATTTTAACTTTATTTTGAAGTCTGAGAACAAAAAAGAATTCAGTCTTTCTGGAATCCTGAAAAATATTTTTATTGGTATAATAAAAATGTGATCTTTTGCCTAAAATTATGAAAGCTGCAGAGTGAAGCACACTGATGTTCAGACACAGCATAATAACAGCCAATATATTCAAACTATTTTTTGCAGCACAGTGATGATCAGTACCTCTTATTACAGGGTCCATGCAAGTGATGAATAAAACCAGGAGGATTATGGAGAATGGAGGGGCCTCTTTCATCAATGCCTTTGTAACCACCCCGATGTGCTGCCCATCGCGGTCCTCGATGCTGACTGGGAAGTATGTGCACAACCACAACATTTACACCAACAACGAAAACTGCTCTTCTCCCTCATGGCAGGCTACTCATGAGCCTCGTACCTTCGCTGTGTATCTCAATAACACTGGGTACAGAACAGGTAAGAGACAAAGCAACAGCAGTTCTTCGTTTAAAGTGAAGATAACATATTCAGCAATCGGTCTTAAATCACTGCCTAAAATGAAACTATTCTTGGTTGTGATAGAGTTTATTTCCTTCCTAGTAGATGCTATAGTGTTGTGGTTTGGATTTAGCATGAGAATAATCTTGATAACACACTGAATTTTTAAGTTGTTGCTAAACAGTACATATATTAAGTCAAGAATTTTTAGTGTCTCATGCCCTGACAGCAAAAAGGCTGGAGAGGCACAAGGATTTGGGAGGGGTCACAGCTGATCCAAACCAGCCAATGGGATATTCCATCCCATACAGCATCATGCTCAGGACATAAACTGAGGGAAAGCTGGCCGGGGGGTGCTGCTTGGAAACTGGTTGGATATTGGTAAATGAGTGGTGAACAATTCTATTGAGCATTACTTGGGAGTTTGGGAGTTTTTTGTGGGGTTTATTTCTCTCTCTTTTTGTTGTCTCCCATTACTATTATTATTATTATTATTATTATTATTATATTTCATTTAAATTGCTAAGCTGTTCTTATCTCAGTCCATGGATTTTACCTTCTTTCCTATTCTCCTCCCCATTCCACTGTGGCAGGAGGTGGGGAGTGAGAGAGCAACTGAGTGGTACTTAGTTGCTGGCTGGGGTTAAACCACAACAGGAGCAACTGTTGTCCCAAACTGGCTGTGCAGGGCAGAGGTTGAATGTCACAGAGAGGGAGGGTAGTACTGCCTGCTGCTCCACATCTGCAGTAACAGCCAGGTAAAGAAACTCACTGGTAGTGAAGCAGCATATTTTCACATTTGGATGTCCCAGGTGGGAAATAAGCTGTTGGGCAGTTGCACCTACTGTGAAAGAGGTGCATTTTAGTGGCATTGTGGGTCTGAACTGGCAGTTCCAGACGTGATTATGGTCAGTATTACGGCCTGCTTGTGGACAGCTGCTAGCAGTTATGGAAGAAGATGTCAGGGCCAGGCTGGGAACTGGTGCCAAAGACCTCACAGGAGTGGAGGGACTGTCGTGGGAGCAAAACAAGGTGAATGGTATAATTTAAACTTTGCCATGGGGCGATATTTCATTTGCATTTTCTGAAAAGGAATAGAAACATGCCTTTAAGAAGGATTGTTCTTCTGTGCACCAATAAGATTTGATCATTTTCTTGTAAATTCCTGGTGGTTTTCCGTAGTCAGGAGATCCTTTTCCTGTCTACAAAGAACTCTTCTTATTCCTCTCGTCTGTGCTTCAGCTTGATGTAAAACCCAATTCATTTCTGTATCACCTATCCCCTAAGATTGAATCTGTAGACATGTTAGGCTCCAGCCTGACTTCCCCTTCGCAAGGTACCGGAGTTGTGCGAGGTCGTCAGAGTGCAATTTGTCCAGAAGTGTCGTTCAGCTACAAAGACTCCCCTTCACAGAGCAACGAGGCACAGATCTCCTGCCAGCTGCCTTCCTTACAATGTAACCGGCAGCAAAGAAACTTGTCTCTATCGGCAGTTTAGGCACAAGAAGGGATTGCTTTCAAAGCATAGAGCTGGCAAATGTCTCCATGCTGTCTGCTAGTCCTAAATCTCTTAAAGCTGCTACCTCCAATGCCTCAAGTTTATCTGCCTCTTTCTTCACCACACAGGCAGTTCACTCTTTTTTCTTCTGTCTCTCTGCATCTCTAGTTCTGGAGAGCTTCTGCTTCCTGTATTAAAAACAAAACTAGACAAATCTTTAACTTTTTTGGACCTGGTGTGGGCTCTGACATGAGCTGAACAGTACTTCAGTCTCTATTAAGTTGGTCTCAGTGAAGTTGCCATCTGAGTACAGCACTGCTAAGCCTGAGTAGGGGTCAGCATCAAGGTTTTGGAGGAGAAAAGGAAGGGAGAATTGACCATCACTGTTAGAAAAGGTGCTGAATTTGACCTAAAATGAGGTTTATCTCATGACTTACATGTCAGAAATCCTTTCTGCTTGATATATGGGTGCTTCATGTGGGACCTGGCTTTAGTGTTCTTAAAAAATTAGTATCTTATTGGTTTGTCATCTATGCTTTGCACAACTAAATGCTTCACACAGAAACTGGACAGATTTGTCACTAGCCCTCTCTGCCCTTCTGAGGGTAAACACTACTTTGAGCATATCTGCTCCACTGCCTTGTTATTATGAAGGCATGTGGAGATGCTTACTAAATGCAGACTTGACCCTATTACATGGAAAGGAAAAAGGGGTCAAAAGGAAAGGAACAGGAAAAAAGTGCTTTTTCAAAGGCAGGCAGAGAGAACATCAGTCCTAAAACTGTCAGGATAGGTGAGTTTTTACAAAGGGCAGAAAAGAGTAAAAGAAAATGGAAACAAATGAAAATACCTGCATGAATCTCCAATTCTGACTGAGGTACATTGTTCAATCCTGCAATGCTATGGCTACAAAGATTGATCTTTTTACTCCTTGTAAGATGATCCTACCTTCTAATTTAGCCACAATTATTTTTTGAGGTGGTAGCTTAATTAACAGCAGATCTTATAATACATTTTTCAAGGATAGTGTTGCCTTATTAAAAAGTCACCCAAAGTCTGCTTGCCAAGCAATAATCTACACTTCACAGCTAGAAAGTTTAGTAAAATTATAGTGACTCAAAAATACCTGGGAGTCAAAAATAATTGGGAGCAAAAATGAGGGAACTGGGGATAGAGAGGTTGCAGATGTTATGGATACTTACCCTGTGAATTTCTACATGTTTCGACAGTAAATCAGTAGCCTCTTCACTGGGAAACTGAAACACAGAAAGAGAAGTGAATGACCCAGGCCAGTCACAGTTTGGTGACAGTCCTGATAAGGCCCTTGACCAGAGAGCTCCCATCTGGATGAGACAATGTACAATATCTCCAACCTGGTACTCTGAAATTATGAGAATTTAACTCTCCCTTTTTGCATAGGATCAAATTATTATATGTCAGTGGAAATAAAGGGGTGGGAGAGTGTTTATATGATGTCCTCACTTCTGTTCACTCCAAATCGTTTTCAATATCTATGAAGCATCCATTGTCTAAACCTGCAGCAGCCTTAACTAAACCCTCTGTATTGCAATTGATCACATGTGGGCAGACTGTTATGAGGGGAGTTCTGCTGAAGCCACGAGGACTCCACACAAGCACAGCAGGCCCTTTAAAGAGAGGTCTGAAACGTGCTCTAATAAACTGTGGTTATAATTAGAGCCCACTGGGAAAACCTGGCAAGGGACCGAATGGGTTCTTCTTTCTTTTTTCTGTTTTATTCTTCTACTCTGATATGACCTAAGGGTGATGTTGCATTTCATGGAAACATCCCTTTTTGAAGATTGTATGTCAGTGCTAAATCATAGGCAGAGACTGTGCTGGACTCTAGCAGGGCAGGCAACATTCAGAAACCATACTGAGCAGTAGCAGGGCAGAAAATATTCAGAAATAACACTGCCAAACCAAAATCACTTTTCCTTCTAATTATAATTTTCCAAAGCTATTAAGGATGTTTCAATGTTTACAGTTTCCCTTATTCACAAGCTGTATGTTAATGCAGCAATGAACCAACTGCAAAGCTTCTTGATTGTTCACAAAATTGGTAATATTAAATAAAAATTTATAGGACATAGCAGGGAAGGTACACAGTAAATAGGTAGAAAGAGAAAACAAAGCAGCTATGGAGAGTTTCAGAGATGACATTTGTTTTAATTACATAGGATCCAGGCATTCATACTAGAGAGGAAAAAGGGTCTCTTACTTCCAAATTTTGTGGAAATTGTGAGAAAAGCTTGAGAAGTTTTCTTTGATCTCATAGTTTTTAACATCACCAGATATTCCTTCAGCTATTTAGATTTAGAAGTTTAATTCATAAATTTATTAACTTCAGGAGTTAGAGATTTTGTTTGGTGCTTTCCAAAGTATTGGCAGGTCATTTGCTGTTCTTTCAGTCTCATAATTTCTTTACCTTCTACTGCTCTGTCCCAGTCCTACAGCACATAGTCTTGCCTCTCAGATGTGCCCTTTGCCGTTGCTGGTTGCCTTTGCCATTCACCTACACAAAGACAAAAGAAAACCCCAGAAGTGCAACCTTGGCATCCTTAATAGGAAAGGGGAATTGTGCTGCATCTTAATAATTGAGCAGCATCCAAGCATAATCTTGGTATTTTAGAAGACAAAGCCATCACATGAGAGCAGCCAACATCCAGAAGATATAAAAAAGATAAACATTTTCTTTTTAAATAATGGATCATACTTTGCCTTCTGCAGGGTTTTACGTTTTTGCCAGCTGAAGTTTCATCCCTTTGCAAATATGAAAACAAGTACAAGCTTAAAATTCTTGCCTTGATTTAACACACCTACATATTCTAAACCCTCTCTGCTTAATGTTACTTTGTAGAACGACTACTCTCTAATCCTCACTCCTCTTAGCCCCACACAGCCAGTGTAACTGTGCAGGTGAGAGCGTGAGAGCTGGACTCTTCCTTGGCTCAGTAGCTGCTCACAGCCTCACAGCACGATGCCAAACACAGGACCAGTCTCTCCCTTCATGGAATCCCACCCGAAAGAACAGGGATCACCAGATTAGGCAATTGTTTGCTTGCACTTTTTAGAACTGTCTTTGGGAAGATGATTTCCCGGTATTTTATTTCTTGCTCAGATGTATCAACTGACTAGAATAACATTCAAGATTCATGCATGCAAGTGTTCTGATGTCATTTGTGGGACAAAAATGGTAACATAGCAAAGTTAATCAGCTCAAATGTTAATTCCTAAATGGCTTCATTTGTGAAACTCCAGGCTCAAGAAGTGACACCAAGATGCCCCTATCTGGTGTGTTTTGACATTAGTCACAGACTTCTGTGCAGTGATGAACAGAAATGGTCACTTGGTTGACAACTGGGTAATGTGTTCAACAGCACACGTCAGTGTGTCCATTGACATCTGTCACTTATGGGTACATTTCTTAGTGTAGTGAACAAAGAACTCATAAAACACTGAGATGACAGGAAGCTGAAAGCTAAGGAGTATTTAAACTGTGCACCATTCCCCTCTGACACACAGGGACATGTTAATCTTTCATAAAGCGAGCAAAAGCTATGTCTCCTGAAGGTGTGGGCAGACAATCAGTTTCCTCTAGAGGCAAAGCCAGTGTGTTTCCTGTTCACAGCGTTGCAGTACAAATCACTGCCAGCACATGCTATTTTTAATCTGCATCATTTCAGTGACCTAATTTGTATCCTGTCTCATGCACCCTTTCAAAGCAGAGAGAGTGGCACAATATGATACAGGGCTGGGAACAAGTGAGCAGAGAATGAGTCCTGGTTTTCAGATTATTTCTAAAGTGAAAATAGAGAGAGAGAACTCTGAGTTTTCAGATTCTTTCTTAATTGGTGTGAAATATTCTGGGAAGCATCAAACATAATTTAATCTGTAAATATTTTAAATAATTTTTAAAAGTCTCACTTTTCAGAATAATTTGAACTTTCTGACAATGAAAAAAATGTATAAATGAAAGTGAAATATGCTGAATGTATGCACATAGTCCACAAAAAGTAAAATGTAGAAGAGGAAAAAGGCCAAAAGGATAACATGCAGGATTTTCTAGTTCTATGGCATCATGTGAAGTGAAACATTTTGGTTTCTGTCCAGGACCTCATCAAAAACTACAGCATATCTGCCTACTTATGCTTAAAGCAGAATTCTATGCTATTAAATATCACACAGAAAACCATACACTAAAAGACTTTTAGCAAGTTTATGTATTCAAGTGCTTCATTTAGGAAAATCTGGGTAGAACATTGTCTATGCAACCGTTTCATCTCTTGTTCACATGGCTAAATTATAGTCTTTAACTACATAACAACATACCACTTTATGGAGGGTGAAATTTCCTCAGTTTGAAAAGATAGACCAGTTCTATCCAAAGACAGTGCTGGCTTCCAGATCAGCAAGGCTGGGGGGGTCTCATATCCCATCAGCACACTCCACTGCTCACTTGCTGAGAAACCAAGCAAAGTGGGGTTTTATCACATGCATGGGGCTGGGCACACTGCTATAGGTTTTCAGATGTCTTATGAAAGGCAGGTACCAGTGAGATTCAGGAGTCCTTTCAGACATTGTTGGGTCCTCCACTCTGACCAAAAGCACTTCTGACTCCCTTACTCCTACCCCATTAGGCAGTGCACTGTCCATTCCTCAGTTTTCTCATCCCAGTTTTCTGGCCCTGCAAGACCTCATTTTGGCCTGTGCTCTAAGCCTTGTTCCCCTGCTTGTCTGTCCTCAAGTCATTCCCTTTCTCCCTCTTGCCCTCCCTCCTCTCTCAGGTCCAGTCAGTTCTTGACAGACATGTCCTGTTCCCACTGCTTACCATTAACGATCTCTTTTTCCAGCCTGATCAGCAGATCTGCTTCTCCCACCCCCCTTGTCAATCAGCTTCTTTCTCCTTTCTGCACTCATTGTCCCGTTTCTTGGTTGACATTGCCAGTCCTGGGCCCCCAAGCCCCCACTGCTTCTTCCCCCCCCTTAGCTTCTTTGCTGGATTTCCTGCTGTTCCCCAGACTGCTTGTCCTTATCGGGTCACCTCCTGCCCTCTGCATTTCAATCAACTTTCTCCCACCTACTGACACCACTCACAGGTGGACAGGGAATAAATGTCCTGAGGTGTCCAGATCTCTAGCACATGAAAATTGCACGGTTTTTTCAAAGGATTCTAATAGATGCCTCCTTGACAGGAAGTCCATCATGCCTTTGACAGAGTTCCTGCTCTCAGTGCAGAACATGGAAGTGCTATCAAATGAAATCTCACATAATTTTTTTCAGATGTTAAGCATAATTCCTTTTCCATTACTGTGGTTCTCAAAGATGGCTACTGTTTGGGCTAAAAAGTTTCAAAAATTCAGCCTGAGGCAGACATCCAGTGTGGAAAATTTAAATCCAAGTATAAGAGAGTTATAAGCAGCTGAAAACAGGATCTTATAATGAGAAGTGTCAGACAACATCAATATTGGAAAGTGCTACCAGCTTGGCCCATAATACAGGCTTTGTTAAAGACATCACCCAGGCTAACAATTGCTATATCAAGTTATAGGCTAATGCCTTTTGCAACTGCTGAGTTATAAAATCTTTAATGATCTTTTTGGTTGCAATGGTAAACCTGGCAGCGACTGGGAAAGACCCACAAAGCTGGAGAAAATGTAGAAAACCTGAGGTTTTCTACTGTGTTTAAGTTACAAGACTGGGAGCTGTGAAATCTGAATTATATTCTTGGCAATGTCACAGGCTTCCTGCGTGACTTAGGTCTAGCTCAAGGTTAACCTCCTGGTGCCTCAGTTTCCTCACCATATTTTTTGGGACAATGCTTATTTCATTTCCTAGGCGTGCTGGCATACTGAGCTGGCTTTCTACACTGCAATGCTGTGATACACTAATCCTCTGCAATTTTTCAACAGAAGGGAAAAATCAAACTTCTCGGGTTTGAATCTATGGCTTGCGTAATGGGAAGAAAGCAAGGAGGAATTGACTGGAATGATTCAGAAGCTCAAGTTATGTTGGGTTCTGTCCACAGAAGCATAGAATCACTGTGTTTGAGTCCTGAAATGTCATATAAACAGTGCTTTGCAACTCCTGTAAATGGTTTCCTGACTTTGTTAAAGGAAGTGGGCTGTCTACTTAAAGCTCTTGTCTGGGTCATGGTGACTAAACCTTTCTGCAGCTTGACTTTTTAAAAGTTTGCGTTTGTTTTAACTCGGAAATGTTCCCATAAGCCTCAACAAATAATAAGGGTGTAGAACATAATATACGTCCTTTGATCTGTGGAAGTGCAGAGATGTCTCACTGGTAGATGTAGCCCAGTTCACCTGTACACTAATCCACTAATGCTGACAGGAGTTAGAGGACTAACTCTATTGTGTAATACTGTAAACATGTCATAATTGCTTGTAAAACATGCAGGGAAAAGAAGTCTTGGGAATTATGAGAATTTGAATCACACTCAGCTGTTAAGTATTAGAGATCCCCTGGATCAAATGATATTTGTCTTGCACCCATTGCAACCCCCTGGACCTCTCAGTCCAGTACAGAAATCATTAGCTCATTGTAAAAGGGAAAACAAAACCCTGTCTTAAGGCATCTGTTCATGTCAGGTACCAGGCATGTATATTCTGCAGCCTCTCCAGAGACACATAGATGTCTGTATAACTGTTCACCATGCCACGTGTTGTTGTTTGCATAAACATAATTGAACATGCTAATACAGAATACCATTATTCTGATATACTAAACTACACTACATGTGATTAAAAAATAACAATGTGTCCTGGGAACAGTTAGCAAAACTGCCAGAATGCAGATAAAAATTGTCTTATTAAAATGCAAAAGTAAGCATTTATCTTTCCTGTTATCCCTATGGGGGCCATTACACATAATAATGAAAAGATGTCCCTTGAAATGGCCTTACTTTTTAATGAGGCTTTTACCCCTTGAGTCATAATCTCCATTTTACTAATTACAAGCAGAAATGGCTTCCTAAACCCTCCAACTGCTGAGTACAAGCGGCTTCTAAAGATGAGGCTTCCCAGTCGGTTCTCAGACTTGGGCAATTCAGAAAGTGTTGGGCTACAGCTAAGTTAAAGACGGGGGTTGACTCTACAAGCCAAGCATGTGAAGACCCAGCAAAGACATCTGCACATCACAGTGTCAGTTCCTGGGTAATTCTGTGACATATTCCATAGTGCTTTTTTGTTAACAGTCCTCTGGTTAAACAAAAAACAAATGGGACACCCATTGTGATTACTTGCTGGTTGTTATTTGGTCCCATGGACACTCCTGTGCTTTCCTTTTACTCTGGCACTTGTCTTCACTCAGAGCCTGAAGAGCCACACATTAACTGCTGGTGCTGGGCCCCAGTTCTGACTCACTTGCCCTATCCTATTCTCAGTAGTACTCAAAAAACCACACGGTGCAGGGACTTGAACGCTTGTATTTCAGTAAAAGCCTGGCTTTTCCCTTCATCCGTCTATTTACTCATATCCTCTTGGGCTTTTGACCAACAAACCATTTTTGGTTAAAGTATTTTGGCAAATATGATCCATTATCACAGCCACTGTTTCTTCTACTAGTATTCAGGGCTTTGCTACACGTTTGACATGGGAACTGCCTTACACAGCAACAAGGGTAAGCATCTATTTCTGCAAGCTGTCACTCAGGGAGCTGCTTAAAACTTAACAGCACTGAGATTATTTTTATGATAAAATACTAAATCATTGCCAATGCAAAGGTGAATGGTTCAGGCTGTCAGTCTGAAGTCTCATAACGTGCACTGAAATAGGGGGTTCAGGGGGCCAAAAGGTATCTAACAATGCATTATTAAAGTTAGAAAACTAAGTAATCTAAAGGAAGGAAATTCCAAGATGATTTGGCCCTCCCTAGCTCCAAGCCATCCTTTCTTTTCCAAATTCAGTTATCTATTCTCGTATTGATGCCCCAGGTCATTTCATCTCTTCATTTTATGCTGGTGGTTTTCTCTCAGGTAATGAATATCAAAAGAGAGAGTAGAGAAGGAGTGAGAGAAGCTGATGGCTTTTTGTTTTAATGTCAAAAATTCTGCGAAAATTCCCTGGTCTGTAAAGGAACACTCCATTGTGACGTTAAAGTGAGAAGCTGGAGTAATCACCTGTGTGCTACAGTTTTTCTGAGCTTGGTCATTTTGAGGCATAGCTACCTCTGTTATTTACAAAGGCCCTACATCAAAACCTACAGACACTAGAACTTCTTAGAGAAAAATTTGTCTATTATTTTTAAATGGGTGAACCCATTTCTTTTCCATAGTCTTTTTCTTGGAAATTACTGAACTGTTTGGCTAAAAGGTTCCATAGAGCAAAATACAGCCTGAGTTAGATAGCATGGAAACTATCACCACTAATGATTGAAGTTTGGCAAGACTGTAAATAGCAGAGTCTCTGAGTGAGTCAATCTTAATAATAGATGGGGCAGTCAAACCATCCTATATGATAAATTGTTATAACTTCCATTTCAGTTTGAAAGCCGCTGATGTTTGTGAGAGGCAGGTTGTCAGTAGAGCCCTTTAGTGATCAGCACAGCATGCAGAGGTTCCCCAAAATCAGGCAGCTGCTGTTAGACCTGGGATGACACTCAGAGGGGCTGACCTCATATTTCCCCTGTAACCACAGACCATCCTTGGTTTTGCTTGGCTCAACAATGCTTCTTCTCTCTCAGTTACATCACTCTCCCATAGTTTTCTTCACTGTTGTCTCTCTCTGACTTCTCTTCCCCTTCTCTTCTTTCCCTGGCTTCCCTTCTCACAGTATTTCAGCCTTTACCCATACACTTTCCCATGACATCTAACTGAGAGTTTAAACCAGTTTGGCTGCCTTAGATGAGAGCTATGGTTTCCATTCCGGGAGACAACAGTGCTGGCCATGTATTCCCTGCCCACTATCACCCTCTTCACCTCACAGTTCTTGATTTCTGGTAGGCCTGAGGATAAAAAAGGAGACAGGTTGGATTGCTTTCTTGGTGGCTGTGGGAAGAAGAGCTGGAAGCCTGGTCTAGTGTCTGTAGGACTTGTTTATATGTCACATTCCATGTGGTATAGGAAAGTAACACTATATATGACTGTAATCTCTGGTTAGTGACATTTGGCAGCTCCCTGACTGAATTGCATCATATTTATGTTGCCTCAGACAAGTCTTAATTATGAACACTTTGATTTTTCTACCAGTTTTCCCAAGAAGTTCACCATGCCCACATCAATCAGATCTGAATTATTTGAGCCCTTCCACAAATGTGCTTTTTTGGTTAGATTGAATGTGTCTAGGTTGGATGTGAGGTTTTCCAATGTGACTTCATTTCCTAGTAGGAAACAAGTACAGGGATCCAAGGTATGTCCCACTGCCCAACTGAGGGACAGCATCTCTGGACAGCAGCTTTTTGCAGTCAGGCCTGACTGCTGGGTTGAGGCTGGCAGCTAGGGCAGGGGCTGGGCACTGTGAGGGGGGCAGGCAGGGGGACAGCTATCACCCAGAAGAGCTCTGTCCCTGGAAAGGGAGAGGTTTCTGTCATTCTCTCCTCTTCAGTGGTGTCTGATTTTGTGAGCACCAGGGGTACCTGTGTGTAGACTGCTGGGGACACAGGCAGCAGAACTACTGGCACAGGTGACCATCCAGGGTCTTGTGAATCTGAAGAAAACTAAAAAGGAAAACAGTGAAGATACTGAGACTCCCCATTAACTTGCTGGGACTTAACTGGATGTAATAAATCCCAAAAAACCCACATTGCAGACCTAATCAAGTGTTTTGTCACTGCTTCCCAGGCAGTGGAAAAGCAGGATAGAGCCATCCAAACTGACTATTCTATCCAGGTCACAGACCATATACAAGCAGCTAAAGATCTCCCACACCCCTCCCTCCCTAGAAGCAATGTGGCTGCCTTTGCCAGGGTGCCATGCCAGCATTAATGCTCCTTTCCAAGGCCAGCTGGCTGGCTTCTGGTGTCTGTGTGTCTTTGCCATAGGCAATCCACAACTCCCAGATATCTGGGAGCCTGCTGCATTGTGAGACTGCTTTTCTTCCTACTTCCTTCCAGAGGAATTGGCAGGAGCACCTATAAACCTTTGGTAAAGGCTGAAATTTTCAGTCTGAGTGGGTTCTTACTTGTCACCTTGAGCTAATGGAAAAACATGCATGAAGTTTGGCAGGCCAGGTAGAGGAGATGGACCTCCAACCCTTTGTCTCTTTTTGGCAAGTTTTGCCTTAGAGAAGATGTGGCAGCCAAGCAGGGTGGGGATTCCTTCTTGCTCTACCTGAATATGTCCTAATGGGATGGAGATCTGTACTTCTCAGACCTTTTATCGAACCAGCAAATGTAGGCAGGATAGCAAGCCTGAACTTTCAAAAGTCAGAAGCCAAGCTCCAAAACATCACAGGACTTGCTTAAAACCACTAGGTGTTTCTCAGATGTTTCCTCTGGGCACTGAGCTTTTATTTCATATTCAAGTGGAAACCAAGAGGAACATACTCTTTCTAAAAAAAAACCCTGAAAATATTTCACATGAACACTAGATTCCAAAAGATTAAGAAAAAAACATAGAGTCACAAAGGCTTTCAACTCCCATAAAACTCTGGAAATAACTTATTTTAATTTCAAAACCCTCTAAGCTATAAAAGGAAGATTTTTGGTAAAGCAACTCTGACTCATTCTAACACATTCTTGTTTCATTCATACATTCTTTTGACTCAAAGACTAAAAGACTTGGATTGCAAAGCCTCATGCATGTGTGTTCTTTTTTTTATTTACTTCACAGCTTTTTTTGGGAAATACCTCAATGAATACAATGGCAGCTACATCCCTCCTGGGTGGAGAGAGTGGGTTGGATTAGTGAAGAACTCTCGCTTCTATAATTACACCATTTCTCGCAATGGTAACAAAGAGAAGCATGGATTTGATTATGCAAAGGTATTTTCCAGACGCATAAATGCCACATGATTAATCCATATAAAAATAACTTTCAGATAATTAATTAATTAACCAACTACAACCATGAAATTGAGATGTCATTTTCTCTCCAGGGCATTGCAGATGCATTTCCATGTGAGAATATTAATCACTCAACAGAAGAAAGTTCCCAGGGCTCTTCAGTGGAGCCTGGTGATTCTTCCCTCCCTCTCCGTGATAGAAAGTCATGTTTTGGTGGCAGAAGCAAACAGTAAAGAAAAGCCTTTCCCCAAAAGAACTGTGCCCCCTGCTCTACTGAACTTTAAAGTTTACTGAGTGTTGTCAGTTACTACCCACAGAAGAACCTTGGTTAATGTTGTTTTCCATTATAGAGTGCACACCAAAGAAAGGCTGTACGCCTGTGGTGTCAGACTCCGGATATGACTATGAGAATAGATAAGGGCAAGAACACAGCCATTGGAAAGGTTCAGAGATTGTTTGTGCTCTTGACAAAGTGTGGAAAGTATGCCAAGGTGACCTGCCCACTGCCATGAAGTTTCTTGGAAAGGCTTAGGAGCACAGATCGCAGACTGCAGAAAGCAATCTGGAATTTCCTCAGATTGTAGCTCAAGGAAGATGATACAGATGTTGCAGCTGTGCTTTCTGACCCATGTAATGAGTTTTTATTGAAAGCTAGTGATGGCTGTTTCTGATTTTCCCATCCATAGAAATTGCATTACACTGATTATATATTTATAGAGAAAAAAACAGAAAATATAGAATATTGGTTAGTCATACATTCCTTACACACCCTGTGTATGTAGCTAGAATAGCAAAACATGAGAGGAATAGATGCTTTGGGAGAGCAGTCATACAGGCATTTCACTTAAACAGGCCACAAACCCAGAAATTATCACAACCCTGGTGCCTTGCACTCATTATCCATTTTGGAAACTAAAGGATCACTCACTGTCTCATCCATAAGTTTGCAGGGTTTGTAGCAGCCAGGGCTGCCGTGTGTGCTCCAAGGGGGCTTCAGGAAAGGGGAAGGGGCAGGGGGACAGGGAGCGGGTGAGCGAGGAGGTCACAGCTGGTTGGCTTGTCCTAGCACTGACATGCAACACAGACCTTGTCCCTCAGGCTCTGCTTTTGCAGCTGTTCAGGGCCTCGAATCCACAACATAAGATTAGTCATGCCTGGAAGTGCTTGAAATTACAAACATTGTCTCAGCACTTTCTCAATGAAGCTCGAGCTAGACCTCCAGGCCAACAGTGAATACTCCAAGGTGGCAGGTGGTTTAATTTAAGTTTTCATCTTTTTTTCTTAGTTCCATTTCCTCCCTTTTCCTTGTAGGCTTCCATTTGCCACCTTAGCTGTGGGTTAAGCCAGTTTATTAGCGAGTCACAACCTTAATCTCAGCAGCTGCACTGCTTAAATTTGCACAATTAAATGAACAGAGCCCACAGGAATTCAACTGCTCCCTGCATTCTCATTTGCAATTTCTTTGATTAAGATTTTTTGCAATCTGTTGCCTGTTGTAGCTGTCTTCCACTTTGTACATATGCAAAAGTACAGTCTGAACAAAGAGTGTGCAACAAAGGTTTATGTAAACATAAAACCAGATTAAGATTCAATGTTATTTGGGAGCCATTACCTTATGAAATGTTTTATCAATGAAATTTGAGAAACACATCTTTGTCAGTACAGTCTGTCATTTTAAATGTTACTTAGCATTATCTTACCAAATCTGGTAATCAAATTTACTTAAAACTTTCTGTTGTATCTTATTTGCAAAATACTGTCTCATTTATGTGGCATTGCCTGCTTAAGAAAGTAATTACTGCTCAGTCTCCTCTATGCTCCCTTAAATCATACATCTCTTTGATGGTATGTTTTTACTTCCTGATCTGAGCTTTAATGAGGACTTGAAAAATAACGTAATAACATGATAGTATGTGATCTAATTAATCATGCACTTTGTAACTTTTGCTTTTTGTTAATCATATGTTCCAGGACTACTTCACAGACCTAATCACTAATGAGAGCATTAATTACTTCAGAATGTCTAAGAGGATATATCCCCATAGGCCCATAATGATGGTCATCAGCCATGCTGCACCCCATGGCCCCGAGGATTCTGCACCGCAGTTCTCAGAGCTCTACCCCAACGCTTCCCAGCATATGTAAGTCAAAACCACACACTGCCAGACCCGCTCCTTGTGTCTGCTGCTGTGAGGGGTTTGTGGGGTTTGTTTATGGAGACGTCGCAGGAACAGAGAATTCAAATATGAGACACTCATGTAAGCAGAGAATGTTTGCATGTTTCTTTTGCTGTGCTTGCTCCTTTCGCGGGGGAGAGTGACAGCTCTGACCATTATTAAAGCAGAGAGAAGCCCTTTTCCTCCTGGGAAGTTGTGGGAGATTAAAAGGTCAGTATTTGGCTTTGTAAGGGCAGCTTCTTACAATACCCTGAAAATATGTAGACACAGGTCAGGATCTGTTGGAAAGATATTACTTCCTTCGTTTCTCTCTAAGATATGCACTTCCTGGGCTCTAACTAACTGAATGCATTGAGAGTAAAAACACCCTTTTGAAGCTTTTGAGTGTACCAGATTTGTTTAGAGACTAGATACTGGCAGATTCCCAAAATAGCCTATCAGACTGCATTTTTAAATAACATGCTTAATCTTTTCTGGTGAATAAAATATAACAAAAAAACCCAACTCTTCATTTTGTTTCTAGAACCAAAAGCAACTTCAGGTAAAAATCTGTGGATTGTCCACATCTGTGGATTCCACATATTGCTTCATAGCTTGAATATTCTGGGTCCTTTTCCTTATAGTGAGAGGCAATGGAAGATTTCCGCTGCACTTGTGCCTACCATGGCTTTGTAGACCAGTCTTTCCATTTGTTCTAAAACAATGTCTTTGCACACCTTCAAAAAGAAAAAAAAAATAAACAACCCAAACCAAACCCCACCAATCACAAAAAACACCTTAATTAAATATTTCAGCTGGATTGTACATTTATTTGTCCTCTCAAAATGAGGAGAAATCAATTTCATTAGACAATGGGAAAGCTTCTTGGTCTAAAAGTTGTATTTTGGACATGCTGCAATAGTTCACACACAAGGAAGGTTTTTCTACTTACATCGGATACTTTAATATTTCAAGGAGTGGTAGTTACTGCATAAACAGCATGCATAAACTGATCACTAGTTGGAGCCAGAAAGAGATTTGCTGTTCATGGCACATGGTAACATTTCTGTTGTTTTGCATCTTTTTATCCTCTTACTGGCTGCTACTTTCTAGATATGCCAGTTTCCCTGACCTTATAATCTTACATTCTCCATGATCCCACATTCCTGGGACTAGACTGCAAGTAATGCAAACCAGTCAGCAATGTTTTGTAGTTATTTATATATTCAGAGTAATTTCTGCCTGTATAGGGAGCTAATGAAGATTTTAGTTGGTAAATAAGGTAGACACACCTGTTATTATTGGGTTGTATGGAAGAACTTCCTCAGTCAGTATCCTGAATTATGTGCTCCAGCAGAAAGTAGCAGGGAATGACGGTGGGGCGAGGGGAAAGTAAAACCACAAACTTTTTCCCTGTGTTTTTCTAGCTTCTGCAAATCACCAGTTTAGGTGAAGCATCCAGGTCAGTGTGCCGCATTCTCTTTGCACTGATTTGATCTCTTTTGGAACTCTGGTGGCAGCCTCACCATCTTGTGGCAACAAGTTCCACGGTGTCACTCTCTTCACAGGGGACAGAGGGCTGCTTTTTGTTTCCTTCTAGACCTGAATCTTGGTTATGCCACCTGTGTCCCCTACTTCCCATTCTGTGAAGAGTAATGAATAGTCACTATATCAAATTGAGTGGATTTCTCCCATGCCTCCTTTCAATTGCCACTTTTCATAGCAAGAGTGTTATATCTATTTGTTCTCACCCCATTCAACAGATTGCTTCCCATTTAGTAGCACAGACTGCCTGGCCTCAGGCAAGCCATCCTGTCTCCTGGGGGACTATCCATCATACAGGAGGGCAGGATTCAAACTGTTTCCGCTTAGCTGTGGGGACAGTGTCTGGAAGAAAAGCACTGAATCATTGTATCTCACCCTACCTCTCCTCAGGCCAAAGCAACTCATTTTAGGCTCCTTGCTCCCTGTCTTCTGACAAGTGCTTGTAGGAACTTGCTTTGGTTTATCATGCTCTTGATGCTTTCTACTGCTTGGTGTTTTCAGCCTGCTTGTTTTCTAACTTGTGCTAGTAGAACAAACAGCTTTAGTTAGTCTCAAAATTTTTAACTGCCTCTGCACCTTATACAGGTTATATGTTACCTGCAAAGATTAAGCAAAATCTTAGCTAAAATTAATTTTTATTTGTGTGGACTCCTGGGGTCTAAATACCTTGCTCTGGTAGGCTGCTTGTGAGAGCACTCAGCTGTGCTTCTTCTTGCCTTCTGGTGTTGTTTATTTCTTGGCAACCTTCTTGCAAAGAGTTTTTTCTCCAATGACCTCAAGAGATCCTTGCTGGCTTTTCTTGTTTCTTCTTGAACTGCATGTGTTAAAGTTCAGTCTGCAGACTGAGAAATGAGACAAATTGAAGATAAACTGCTAACTTGGGTTTTGGTGGCTGAAGATTCCTACTGATTTCTCTATCAAAAATACGAGCAATGTGCTCTAAAAGATTCAGTTCTCACAGAAATATTCAGTGCTCCCTATGAAAACAGCACAAGAACAATAAAATCCCTCCTGCCAAGGTTTGTGTAATTTGAACATTTAACCCTTAGGTTTTCTTCCTTGGTGGTCAAGCACCATTTGAATCTCTTTCGTTCTGACCTTGGGTGACAGCCATCTGACCTTGGATTTTGTTTTTAAAAATGTAGTTGCTGTATCATGTTACTGTAACGCCTACCTCCAACAAAGAAGGGAAACCAGGTCAAAAGCTGCTTGCTGGCTTAACAAACTGAGATGGAAGGTTATACCTACAAACCAAGGATTAAGATAGCCTGTCAACCACATGTGAGAAGTTTTGCTTAAAAGAACAGTAGCTGAAGCAGACCCTTAAATTATGTGATGTCTCTTTGCTGGTAAAGTGCCTGCTAAAGATGGAAATACTGCCACTATATATTAAAACAAAACAACATCAAAAAAACAACTCAAAAGTTTGTTTAGAAGAAGTTTTCCACTGGCACATATAAAGACGGGAGTGGCTATGGCAGGAAATACTCCAGTTCAGGGAGAGCTCTGCCCTCAAGTGTGGGCGTCTATTGGTCTCATTTCCTCACTTATCAGCATGGCAAGAATAAAATCAAATGAATGCAGCAGCAAAGTCCATAAGATTTATGAAAAGTACGTCAAAGACAAAAAGAAAGTGAAGAATTACCATCATTATGTTACAGTCCTGTCCTCCTCAGCACAAACAGGCTCAGTCGCATGGAAAGTCTTACAAAGACATGAACAGTAATGATGTGTACACTGTTTACTTATTAAGTGATTCCTGTTAATTCTTATTAATTCCAGTTTAAAATTAAACACAAACTATATCACACTGGAAACAGCAGACTATTGTTTTTAAGCATCCATTCTCCCTCCCACTCTCCCACTTCTCCTCTCCATAAAATATGTCCTATTTCTGACATCTAAAAATATTTCTGAAGGTTTATTCTGGCTGCTATCACCATAATGAGTGATATATTTTCTGAAAATAAATCACACTAATGCATGTACTCTAACTATCCCCAGACATTATTTCTGTGAAAGAAAATGGGGCTGTAGAAGACGTACTAGATGAAAGCAATACTGAGATTTTTGCTGTGGTAATGAACATCATCTGTCAAGGAGCAGGGTTGTTAGGCCTTTAGAAATGTTGTTGTTAAGTATGAAGTTATGTTACAGGACAATCTTGTTTCATCAGACAGCTGAGCAGGAAAGCTCTGATTCAAAGGATGCTCTAATGAAAGCCTGAATTATCTGTTATTTGCAGGGCCTCTGGCACTTTAACTTCCCTCTACCTTCCAGTGTGAACCAGTCTTAGGGGAACTGTGAATCAGACTTAAGCTGTTTATAAGCTGTGAAGTAAACAAACATTAGAAGCAAAAATCTGCAGGAGACAGGTTTACTGAAGAATGTAAAAAATGAAAATCTGAACCACTACTGGCTGTGCTGAGTTAAAATCCTTGGGCTGGCAGGAGAACTGACAGGCAGATTTTATGACTACCTGGAAGCAATCCTATTGCCAAGCTAGGAACATTAGGAGGAGCAGATAGAAATGATGTCTTGGAATAGATCAGAAACCTTCATAAGCTAAGAAAAGGTGGCAGATAAGAAAGGCAGAACTTTATATTTCCGTTTAAAGATCATATGAAAGGTGCTGATATACCAGGTGTGTAGGTCAGCATGTCTGCAGTAGGAAAGTGTCAAAAGAAATGCTGTTGCAGCTCTGGATCCCCAGAGTAGTCTTTAGTGTGAGTTTAGGGTGTGGGGTGGCTGCAACTGGAGTCACTGAGGCCGAGTCTCAAACATCTGTCAGTAACAATGGTATTTCTTGTAATGTGGACACGGGACCATTAGAGTGGGCTCACACATTTGCATCAGCAATAAATCTTGACATGTCAGTGTGTAGTGGCACTGCTGGCCTCAGGCCTACTTGGACCCCTGACTTAGAGATAAATTATCAAAATCGTAACACTCGTCACTGTGGGTGTGATTTTAAACAAGACAAGAAGAAATGGTGTGAAATAGAAATGTAATGTTCTAATTGCACAATTAACTTCTGCAGAAGCATCAAATTATGTTTCCTAAATGAAAAAGGTGCTACATTTAACAGGCAACAACTGTTTTACTTCTCTGTTCTGAAATATAGCGGTTGCGTTACTCTTTGGAATGTAAGCTTGGAAACTTTCATACCCCACATACCTAGAACAATAAATATCACTGGGTTTAAAAGATTCTCCTTTTAAAAGGCAGCAAAAGCAGACCCAGAATGGTGAAATTCAACTTCACTTTAATACTGATCATGGCCACTGGTTGTGGGGGTTTTTTTGACTTCTAATTTTGGCCAGAACCTAGGCTTCCTGCTTTCCAAGAACAGTGTCTAAACCTGGAAGTCTACTTTCCCTGGAAACAAGGAATTTGCTTCCTTTGTTTATTTACACTTGAAGAAACATGACCACTTATGCCATGTTTGCTAATCATATTTCAAAGAATAATAGAGGTGCTAATTCTGTACAGAAACTATTCGTTTTTTTCAATCAGTTTTACCAGAGGTATTATTTTAAAATGTTGTTGACTTTTATTTTTATGAAACAAAAATGTTCTTGGGCCATCTAAGTACTGTATTATTTTCACTAACTGGACGAATCCCAATCCAAACAGAAGATTAGCCAAACACTTTTGGGATAAAACCCCCTGAGAACTCTATGGAATTATTCAAGCCCAACATTTTTAGACAGTATTTTTGTGAACATAATTTCTTTTGTTGAGTAGAAACAGGAGGGAATTAGGAGATTGTAAATAGGAGCAAACACAGATTTTAACTATGAGAAATTGAACAAATGTTTGGAAACATACTTTTTTCTTTCCACATTATCCCATCTGTTAGAGACATGTATATATTTAGATCAATTTTTTAGAAAGCAAATGTTAAAGTTGTACTAAATTCTTGAAGCTCTTAAAACATGCTGAACTCTCGCAATCCCTTCTTAAACTGCAAAATATCTTTTAGTAACAGTGATTTGCAAAAGGGCTATATTCCATTTATTTCATTATCACTATTCAGTTCAGTTACTAGTCGAAGCTAGTCATTTCTTAATTATTTGTTTGGAGACTCCATTTTAATAGATCCTCAAGTACAAGCATCCATTTTTTGGGTTGTTGGTTTTTTTTTTATTGTTTCTTGTCTAACTTAAAGTTATTGTGGTACCTTAAAAGCCAAATAAGATGCGTTCTTAATTTTGAAGTTCAAATTTAAATATATAAATATAGTAAATATGTTGTCAGAGTTACTGAGGCCTTTTGATTACAACAGTGACTGCTAATACTGCTCCTTTTCTCTCAACATAACTATAAGTATCTATTTGAACTTATGTTTACAGACAAATAAATTATAAATTTTGTGGAGAATCTTTCTTTAAAAATGCAGTAATGCTTATAAATATTTATTCCTTCCATAGTCTATAGATCATTTGATTATCACTGTAAATTTCTCTGTAAACTTATTCACATAAGTAATTGATTACAAAATCTCAGGGTGAAATGTTCTCATTGTAAGTATGCATTTATAGGAAAGTACCTGACTATGTTCAGCATTTGTTATTGTTAAGTATTTTGAATTTTTTTGTTAGTTTAACTGAGAGTATCAACTCAGGATTTTGTGAACCTGACATCTTCCAGAACAGATCTGTTATGGAGTGCCAAGTGGTCTCTGTGTATTAAGTTCTTCACAGTATGTGTTGGACAAATAAAAGTGAGCAGCCGAGCAATCTAGATTTGCCCAAGTTAGTATATTCTACAAGAATGACAAGTACTACAGTAGCAACTTGCCAGACTTAGAGGGCATGGACAACCTGAAAATAATGGGCTACCTGGTACTGTGTGCTGATCATGGGTGAACTGATGTACTCAACACAAGATGGACTCATGACTGAGAGGAGTCCATGGAGAACATGGTACCTATCTTCAACTTTATCCTTCCAGTGCAAAGAGGAACCAAGGAAATGTAGATGTCAGTGTTACTTTACAGCAGTACTGGTCAGTACAGAGCAAAGTTGTTCCCAAAAATGGAAGGATAGAAACAGTGAGAGACCATGCCATAATGACTTTCAAGGGCTTATAACAGCTGAGCATTTAATTGATATCTCCAGCTGCTTCAAGAAAAAAAGTTGTGATAAAATATTATCGCTGACCAGGAAGAGGTTTGTCTACATGGAAAAGTTTTCAGAAACCAGCAATATTCTGCCTAGGATTTACCTCTGCAGTGGTTGGTTGGCTGGTTGGCTGGTTGGTTGGTTGGTTGGTTTACACCAAAAAAATAAAAGGTAGGTAGATTTGAGAGCAGGGTCAGATCTTATGACTGGCAACCAGTGCCATTCTGGTGGATTTCTGAAAGGCCCAACAAACTGGGGTACACAGGGAACATATAGAAGTGGGGTTTTGAACACTCGGACACAAAACCCCACAAGAAGTGGGGTTTTGGAATTCCTTTCTGTCTCTTCCTTAGTACTCTTTCTCTGACATTATGGACCCCTGTTTCACATTTATCCATCAGCCAGCGACACTGGATATTTCACAGAGGGTTCCTGTTCCTTGAATTGTCTGGGAGGAAAATTCTGCTCACTCTCTGCCTGCTGCATTTCTCACCCAGAAAATTCAAAATGCATTTGGAAAGTGTCTGTGAAAGGTTTCAACCACCCTGCTAAACCCTTGAGTGCTGCTTTTAAAAACTATCCATTATGTGGAGGAGGCTTCTCACAATAGCCTGGGAACATAAGACCTGAGCCTGCTTCAGCAGCTGGCTCTCCTTCCTGGCACAGCAGCAGGCTGTCACCGCACTGCCGGCTGAGCTCAGCTCACAGCCACCTCATCCCTCTGTGGCTGGGGCACTCAGGACCCCACTGAAAAAAACCCCAGGGTTTTACTAGGAAATGCTGATTAATCAAAACTGAGCTCTTTCATGGGAAAACATCTTGTCTGATGAACTTCCAAGGAAACAGAGAAAAATTTGCACTGGAAATATCCTTCTTTTCTGTCTGATAACTGATAAGTTCCTAAGACTTGCTTCTTCAAGGTCTGGGTCTCCCTCTGCTAGTACTGCTGGCTAGCCAGTAAAACAGAGGGCTGTGCTCCTGGGATAAATCTTATTAATTTTATGACAGTATTAATTTTAAAAGTCAGACTTCAACCATGGGAAATTACAAAAGCTTTGACTTTTCAATATGAAATAAAAGATTTTTCAGCAGAAGAGGAATTCTAGTTTATGCTTGTCTTTGCTCAGTAGGGAGTTAACCTTTTCATACTCCTTAATCTCTATCAAAGTCCTGTGATACTGTTGCCTTACTTCTCTTTTCCCTTGAGACTAATGATTAAGTAGGTTAGTCAAAACTTGCTGCGTTTACTAGAGGCATAGTTCTCAAATTCTGCCTAGCTTCTCAAATAATGGTCTCCAGTTAAAATGTGTACTCCAGTAATTTATTGAAGATGACTATCAGTTTACTACTTTATTCTTTCAGCTGATTTTTATCCTCAGAATATGTAGCTAAAGGTCATACATACAATATCTGATACAAAATCAACTTGATTCCTGTGATCACATACAACCATGTAAAGAAAAATGAAAGCTAAGGGAAGGACTGGTCAAAGGTATGACTTCAAGTTATACAGTATTCTGAAATTGTTCATTTTAAGAAAAGACAACTACACATAAATATTTCAATGGGAAAAATGTACCTTTTGTTAACGCACGTTATAATTTTCTGTACCTAAGCAGCAAATTAATATTGAATTGAATTTTTATTCTAAACTGAGAAGAGAATAATAAGAATCAAATTAATCTAATCACACAACAGTATTTTCTTCACTTTCTCTTTATGTTTAATTTTCAAATGTAATGCTGCAATTCGTGCATCATGTACTGCAGTGTAATAGAAACAGGGGAAAAATAAAACCCAAAGAACCTAATCAGAATGACAAAGCCTAGATTCCTTCTTTCTAGAGAAGGAAATTGTTCATATGTAGGTGAAACCATTATGGGACATCAGTTTTGCTTGGTTTCTCTTCACCTTGTAGTTGCCATGTATGCTAGGTATAAAAACAAGACTGATGGAGAGCTCTTGTAACATGCTTCTCTGTAGGGAAAATTCACTTGACACATTTTTTGCCACACCTTTTCTTCCAAGGTGATATCTCTGGGAAAATATTCTTGTTTCTTATAGGACATCTTTAATAATACACTGGCTGTGGATAGAACACCGCTCTTAAATATTTCTTTTGATGTTTGTACAAACTCTTAAAGCATCATTCTTTGCTTTAGATAGGACTCTGTTCCATCCTTCTTCTTAGTACTAATATTGAGAGCACTGTTAGCTCAGTTTTGTTGTCATGGTTCATTTTATACTTGCAATGCACTGTGCTTTGCATTCACATTAAATAAATAAAAACACCTCAACAGTATTTAGTGTAGAACCAACTGTAACACTGGTGCTGTTCTTAATACTGACTGCTCAATTTCTCTATCCCACTGGAAAATACCTTTCTTTGACTTTTATTTAAAGGTAATTTTTCTACTGGGAGCATCAGGGCAATATACCCTAATATTAAGGGGAAGCAGTCATTTTTGATCTCTGACTTCCTTAATTTTTCTGCTTATCTATATGAGATGCATCATTCAGATAAGCTTTTTTGATGACTACAGTTTTGTTTGAGAAACAGATTTTAGCAAATCCCAAATGTTAACATGGAACCTGTAGTGGTCTTTGAGTGTGAAAGAAAGCTTGGAAAGCAAGCAGTTAAAATATTTTTAGGAGATGATACATGACCAAATGAAGCTTGGAAGCCACTGAAGTGATGTTTGTTGGTATTTGTCAGATACCACATGGAATTTGTGATTTAACTGTTTGTTGGCTATTTCTGTGTTGGAGGAGTTCCCACCTCCCTCTGATGCCTGTCATGCTGCACAACTTTTCAGATCCATTCTTTTCCTCCAGCACTCCCAGCTATAACTATGCACCAAACATGGATAAGCACTGGATTATGCAGTACACAGGGCCCATGCTGCCAATCCACATGGAGTTTACAAATGTCTTGCAGCGCAAAAGACTTCAGACCCTGATGTCTGTTGACGACTCTATGGAAAGAGTGAGTGCAAGAAACTGCTGTGAATACAATGTTATTAGTTGGTAACAAAGTTTAATTAATTCTTTCTTTACCTTCACCAACTGCATTCTGGGGACAGTCATTGTGCTGTGAGGAATTACTCCACTTTTTCCCAGTAGAAATGAATTCTGGTTCTCTGCAACATGATGCCAAGCTCCTGGCTTTCTTCTTTCAATTGCTGGGTTAAAAAACTACTTTTTTGAAGGGAAAAGTCATTGGGCCTAATATAAAGCCTGGTATTAACAGAAGATGCATCACCTGTGTGTACACATGGATAGACACAGGTGCACACATGACAACTTCTATTCATTTCACACACTCCCTTCACAGTTTGTCCTTCAGTTGAAATCTGGGAACTGGCAAATCACAGCAACTCAGGTGTCAGTCTACGAGTGTTTGCAGAAGTTAGGCAATGCCGTGTACAGCTAATTATAGGTAACATGATACATGAACTATTAGGTGTACTTTGTATGACTTTTTGTTCCAAAACCAAGCACCATGACCAAAGATCTTCCCCCAGAGAGATTTCTTTAAACTTTAATAAAAATTTACAGCTTTTTCCCAAGCCCACAACTGTAAGGAATGAGAGAGTTGTAGACTAGCACAGTAAATCAAATATGAGTACCTTTTCCCCTAAAGCTGTAGCAGACTTTTTTCACAAACTGTGTTTGAGTACACTGTGAATTTTGGACATACTAATGCAACTATCCCATCATTACCATATTTTTTCTAGTCTAATTTTCTGGACTTGCTTAATTGTCCCCTCTGTCAAGTGTGAAACTGAACCTATATGTTGATTTTTTAGCAGCACGGTGAAAGCAAGACATAAAAATGCCAATCCCCAGAATCTGTGTCAACAACCTCATTGATGCCATGTTTGATCCTGTATATTTAAGAGTTGTAAATGATGGTTATACATGATTATGCACAAAACACGTTTTGCTACACTTAACTCAGAGTTCTTTCTGTGCTGGCTTGCAGTTACACCAAATGCTTGCAGAGATGGGAGAACTGGAGAATACCTACATTATTTACACTGCTGACCATGGATACCATATCGGGCAGTTCGGACTGGTCAAGGGGAAGTCAATGCCGTATGACTTTGATATTCGAGTTCCTTTCTTTATTCGTGGTCCAAGTGTGGAGCCGGGATCAGTGTATGTTCCCTTATTTCTCTAGCACAGCTGTTGAGCCTAATGTAAAATGTTTCTGAGAGCATGTAATTATCACTCTGTCTAGTTTCATTTCATAAAGGATGCCCTATTATTGCAGAGCAGCGAGTCTCATGAAGAGGCAGTTCTTCCACTTTGCATATTATGAATAAGTTATAATGCCATGAGAAAATTGTGTAATGCATAGTCCTGTAGGGTTAGACTTGGATTTTGCTTTTAAAAACGATGTGCTCATCTTTACTGCTCACTCTGAGGTTTAGCAGAATGGGTGGCATCATGCCCTCATTGTCAGTGAGATAAGAGCAGTGTTGCTGCTGCACCTCCTTGTTTTATTGTGCTTAACTTTTTCTTTGTGATGTCAGTCTGCAGTACTGGCCTATCGTTCTGAGCTGAAGACTTCAAAGGGAGTTTTCTAAACTTAGCACTTCTGTAAAGCTTTACATCTTCAAAGCCCTGATAAGCATTAATTATCATTCTATTTCCAAGAGAATGTGAAGACTTATACATTGAACACATGACAACTATGACCTTTCCTGTTGACTTGCAGAGTGCCTCAGATTGTTCTGAATATTGATCTTGCTCCAACAATTCTGGATATAGCAGGCCTTGACACACCTCCAGATATGGATGGCAAATCTGTCCTAAAGCTTCTGGACTTGGAGAGACCAGGAAACAGGTGGGTCCCAAGATCCTTTTTTGGTCAGTTCAGAAGCAAACACCTTAGTAAATCAACAACTGAGTAGAAAAACAGATTCTGTGAAAATGATGACCACAGCTTTCCCATTTGAAGCGTCTCTTAAGTAGTAGATCTCTGAAATTGCACGTATATATAAATGGAGAGTTGTTTTTTTCAGAAATAATTTCTTAACACTTACAGTGGTATACTTCAGTGCCAGCAGTAAATATTTTTATTTTACTTTCAGGTTTCGAACAAACAAGAAGACCAAAATTTGGCGTGACACATTTCTAGTCGAAAGAGGGTAATTATTAGGGGTTAGAGATTTTTGGGAGAGCCTGCCTGCTGGGAACACTCCCTTGTACACACTTTCCTTTCTGCTTCCTCCTCTTCTTTTTTATGGTCAGAGAAGCAGTAAGTTTTGCAAGCAAACTGACAGGCATGACTTTTTTCCTAGTTTCCCACCACTGCCTTTGTAAGCTACTGTGCTCCCAAATCCCTTTCTCTGAAGAAAATTGAAAGCATGCTTTTCTGGTGATTCTCCTAGCCTCTTTCTCTAACATTGTGCTTGTGCCCAGTTTTGTCATCATCTGAATAATTTTCTTACCAAATCTCTGTTTCAAATCCAGCTGTGCAGAATCCTCCTATCAAATGATTTTGTATTTCCCATCACATATTAGAAGCATTCTTCATTTTTGTTCCAGCTAAGACTTATGTGTAATTGAGATTCATGACTACAACTGCTCCTCTCTTCACTGATAACTCCTTATACCCTCTCACCTTGCCAGTTGTTGCTGTGAAAATTTTCTGTGGGTAAAAATTTTACAGCAATTTTCTTTTGGCACTTTATGACTTTACAGATTATGAAAACCTTGTCTGATGTATTACACAACAGTGTATACAAGACACATTGTAATGTGTAAGATACAGCCAAGCTTGTGCTGAGTGTGAAAGTCCTGTTGTGTCTTCAGCTGGGTTTTTCAGCCAAGAAAGTACTGGTTCAAAGAGTTTTGCTTTGTGAAAGAACCTACATTTATGTATGAACGGTGCTGAACTGTACCAGTTAGACATATTTTAGCAGCACTTGCTTATCTTCTGGCAATTTTCAGCCAATTACCTGAGCCTTTTTTCAGTATGTGACCTACACCGAAGGTCAGTAACAGAAATGTGGGGATTTTTTTTCCCTGAGAATACATTAAACCTTCAAGTAGCTTCATTGTTCAAGTTACATTCATCCTTAGAGCTTAGAACAATGTATCTAAAACATTCAACTTTATTTTTGTAATAAGCAAATTTCTACGTAAGAAGGAGGAATCCAACAAAAACACTCAGCAGTCTAATCAACTACCAAAGTATGAGAGAGTAAAAGAATTATGCCAACAAGCAAGATACCAGACAGCCTGTGAACAACCAGGACAGGTAAGCCACAAGTAACTGCAGTTTTCTAGATGTCGCGGCAAAATACATTTTTACACTACGGGTCAAAAGAATTTGAAGAATATGGCATTTGGAACGTAACTAAAAGATCACTGTTGTTAATATCTTCTGAGCAAAAAGGACCAGAAAAATTTCTCTAAGCAGTGGTCCAATTTAAGGTGTTGAAGACCCAGTCCTTCATTTGCTGTCTTAGTACAGAGCTTATTGTAAAACTCCCATGCTCAAACATAACATGAAATGACTGCTTTTTCTTTGATCATGTGTATTGATAAATATGCAAGATAGTTCAGTCATAATTGTTAATAAGAGAGAGAATCTTTTTGAGCAGTGAAATCTTGTACTCAATGGGCTAGCCCAGGATTACCAAAGCAAGCTGGTTAGTCCTAAGGTTGTACATTAGTTCATTTGCTGGGATGAACAACTGAACAGCACACTTAGTAATCATCATCCTATATTATTTATTGAAACACCTTAAATAGAAGGCTCCCCTTGCCCACAAACACTCCCTATTTCAGGTCACTGTAAGGATTCAGGCAGTGATAACCATACCCAAGCATTACTTTTTCTTCTTGCAGCCTTAATGATTTCATTATAATGCCTGACTCTGATACAAATTGTCTGCTCGTAAAACCAAAAATTACTGCACCCCTGGCTATTATGCTTACACCTGCATCTCAGCGGTGCATGCACAGGAGAAGAAATAAATTAAGAAAAGTGATTCTGACTCCAAATTCTCTTCAATCCATCCTGAATTAATGCAATACCTATGGTAACATATGAAGATGGATTTCCTGGAGAGATGTATAAGCAAGCTGTGTGCCTTCTCATTGACACCACCTCCAACCATGCTGAGGCACATGCTGCGGGCCCCAGGCAGTGGCTTGTGCCTGCCTTGCTGTCCTTGTGCTCCGTCCCCATCCTCACACACCTCCCCAGAGAAGTGTGAGGTGATTTCTCCCAGGCAGGCACTGGCGCTTTCCCCTCAGATGTTTGCTCAGAGCACTGCAGCCAGCCGTGGGCCTGGCGCTGAGATCTCGGTGGGCTGGTTTGAACAAGGGCACAAAGCCTTCTCTGTGCTCTGCTCCCCTCCGCTGCCACCCATGGTGCCTCTCCCAGAGCAGGTCGCACTCTGCCTGGCCAGCCCGAGGGAGCTGGGGGGAGCTCTCCTAGAGAAAGGCTCCATCCCCTTCTCATCCTGCAGAGTGTAACAGTAAATCTTGGTTAAGCACAGATTGGGCTGGATTAATGTTTCGGCTGTCACATCCTTGGTCAGGTCCTCTGTCACAGCTCTCACCTCACACGTGCTCCTTAAATGCAGCCACTTTTGAAGGGATATACACAATGTCGCAGTCTCACCCAAGGGCAAAGTTTCCAGGAGTTCAAGCACTGCCATTGTAAACAGAGATTAAATTTGAAAATCTGAATGCTTTATAAAAACTGAAAGAGATCATTGGAGTCATTTAGATTATTAGGTGCTAAGATGTTTCATTTTAAAGTAACAAAATATTTTCTTTGCAATTATTCCTTATATGTACTGCCTCATATGCCGAAATCCGGGTTTGGAGTAACTACTTCTCCACATACGAATAGAAAAGGTTAAGTATCCTGACCAGATACCACACCTGAAGCAGGAGGAAACACTGCTCACAGCCCTGTTCTCAGCCCAGGGCAGTAGATCATCCCATACTGGTGAATCCAGTTTGATAAAACGGTGAAGGAAGAAGGGCTTCAGTCAGCAAGGAGGCTACAAGAGCAATAGTGTTTGATAGTGGGTCTCCCACCTACAAAGTCTCATGGAGGTCTTTTCAATGCAGAAGATATGTTGGCTGCACAAAGCCCAGCAGCCATCCCTCACGGATGAAGGACAGGGCTGAACTGACCTCTTTAAGACCAATTTTCAGACGCAGCCATTGGTGTGTACACGTTATTTTCTTAAACAAATAGATCAAAGTTGTCCCTGATAATTCTAACATCCTGAAGGCTTCCTGCAGGGATGCTGAATTAAATGTGCCTATGGAAAGCTTCTGTTAGGCAGAGCATCATGAGGGGTGGAGCATCCTCTCTCTGTGCTTGTTCAGCCCGTGGGGCACAGACCCAGTCCTCCCACTCCTTTCACCCTCATGCCAGCCCTAGGAAGCAAGGCCAGCTTCTCTCTCAAGGACAGACTACATGTGGTGCTCACAGGAAAGCCAGCATAGAATAGGTAAGGTGTGAATTTGAAGACCAACACTGGAATAATATGGACTTCAGGGAGGCACCGCAATGTGAAATAAGTGTCTACAGGATTTTTTTCCATGTAGAGAAGTTCTTAAAAAAAAGTTAGTAGGTCAAATAAATATACTTTAGTCCGAATATGTTCCTTCTGAGTTCCAAATATGCACTTCTGAGCCATCATAGTTTAATATGAGGTTCCTGCAGGAGATTTGCTCTAGTCATTTTGCACCTCTTAGAAAAGAGAAAATATTGCTGTGTGTGACTTAACATTGTTTTATCTTTTGAGATTAGTATATTTGATTTCAGTTACATAGGTGCATATATAGAAATAAAATCTTCCTTTAAATTATGATGGTTTGTAATACTCCCTATGTTTAATCAGTTGCAGTTAACATTAATTGAATTAAAATTACTTTCACAGAATGAGTGATTGCTGACAGATTTTTAAATAGTGAAACTACTGGTCTGTGGGAAGCTGCTGCTAAATGTCTGAAGCTAAGAATAAGTATTTGGGGAATTAATACACTATTAAAAGCTTGTTCTCAATTTAAATTTATTCTAGTCAATAGGTAGTTTATTTGAAAAGGAGAACACCAGGAAAATGAAAAAGGAAAAAAATTTTTTTCCTGTATTAAAATGAGGTGTGATCCTGAGACCCACTAGTTCCAAAATCTCCAAGGATGTGGTACTCAGGATAATAATTGCTTCAGCTTATTTTGTCTTAAAAAACAAGGCATAATAAAGATCTTTTTTTAACTAAAAGTTTCAAAATTCCTATTTTTTCTATGTGCAATATGTATCTGAAAATAGATAAAACTAAAAAGGGTGGGGGGGGAAGAAGACTAAACATCTGTAAAATATAAATATAAAATACTTTCACTGTTATTTTTTAATGCATTTAAATTTTCTAGCACCATTGGCAGATTGCATCACTTTCATTGTATTTCCCATTGTAGATCACTGTCCCCTTGCCATTTTTTCATAATCTCCTTTATGGGAGGACAGTTTCCATGAGTTCACCCTCCTCCCTGAGAACATCTCAGAAATGAGATGTGCATCGGATGTGTTCCCTCCTGAGTTATGTTCCGGCAGTCGTTGACGTGGGTCGGCAGTGAGCCCATGCCAACGAGGGGAGCACTCCTGCTGATCTGCATGAGCAAGAGCACTGCTAACAGGTCATGGGAAGTGAGTGCTCACCTCTCCCTGGTGCCTGTGGGCTGCAGCTGGAATGCTGCGGCCGGGTTGGGATCTCTGTGAGCAGCGGAAGTTCGGTGCGCTGGAGCAAGTCCAGTGGAGGACCCCAGAGATGGGGTGGAAGTACTGAGGAGGGGCAGAGGTTTGTTTAGCCAGGGGAGCAGAAGGCAAATGAGGAAGCTAATTGTTTCCTTTGATTAACTAATGGCTAATTAGGGAGAAGACAGACCCAGGTATGTCTTGGAGGTGCACAGCAAAAGGGCCACCAGTAAGAGACAAGCTGCAGCAAGGGAAATTCTAAATAGATCCATGGAAAAAATGTTACCATAAACGTGATTAAGAACTGGAGCCCAAAGAGCCTATGGAAAGTCCATCCTGGGATACTTCCAAAACCTAATAATTTTGCTACTTTGAGGAGGAGGAGGATGAACTAAATGACCTCCAGATGTTCCTTCCAGTACATGCTCTTAATTTTTTTGCTTGCTTAGTACCTGGACTTGAGGATTTCATGTTTTCTTCTTCCTCCTCAACTTCATAACTTGGGAAGTGCTGTTAATTTTATGAACTTGTAAGTGAGTTATGGGTCACCTGCCCATGTCATATTTGGATATAGGCCAGATTTCATCTCCTGCCCTGCCCCAGCTGTTGATCTGTGCTCACCCAAAGCAAAGGCAGTCCCATCACACCAGGCCAGGTTCACTCCCCCAGCAAAGGGAGCAGGAGTGGTGGGCTCCCTGATCAGCTTTGGGGCTTGGAGCAGAGTGGAAGTTTCCTTTGTGGTCCCTCCACATCTCCACATGAGAGAATGATCAAGAAATTATGATGGGAACAGGAGGTTTCTTTCATAGTTTCTGTGCCAAATTTGTCACCAGTTTACATGGTGTAGCTTACTGAGGTCACCTGATTCAGCCTTGTTGGTTTAGCAGTGGATACTGATGGGTTTTAACACTTAAATGGTTTGCAGGGTATTTTTATATTTCACTGATAGATATTTACCGTTTCGGTAATAAGTTACACAGCACAGAAATATTGATTCATCTGCAGCATTGCTATCCCTGCTTTTTTTTATTTAATGAGAAATAGTTGGTGTCAACTTGTAACAAAGCTTTGTTAATTTTCCAATAGAGCAGAAATAGTAACACGTGAACAAATGTTTCTTTGGATTAATACAACCTTATCATGACACAAATCTCTTTTCAGCTTTTCACTGGAATAACCTGAGACGAGAATATATGTTCGTTCAGGAGGTTTAGAGGCAAGCTGCTCTTAAATCCTCCAGCAGGTTATTTTTCTTGAACTCATTCCATCTTCTCACTCACGAAATTCTTCTGGATACTTAGCAAATATCAAATAAAACCATGTTAACTGTGTTTTCATTTATACTTTTTCTTTCTCTCTTCCCTTACCTAAACATGTAATTAAGGAGTTGAGTTAATTCATAAGTATTTATTCTTTTTCTCTCCAGTCTGAGTCATAGGAATTTTCCTAAGGCATAATTTTGACTTCTGGGACCTAACACTCTTTCCCAGATCACAGTTACCTTATGAGGTCTGGTGACTGATAGGCTGGGTGTCCCCAATGTACTGCTCAATCCATTATTTATAATCAGTATCAAATCCATAGCCAAACACACATTTTTGTCCTCTTAGAAAAATTACACAAACCACAATTTTTTTTAGTTTTCCCAATAGGGTAAAAAAAAGAACCACCCTCCCAAAATAAGGACTGTGAAGCACTGTGTTTTAAGTTTCAGCTCTTAGATTGGATGACTCAGCAGTGAAGCCCAGGCATGGGTCTGTTTATTTTATGGGCATACATCTCCTACCATCTGCTCGGCACAACCTGCCAGTTTGTGAACAGCAAAGGTCTGAAACTTGTAAAGATCCATGGTCTTCTGCCAGCTCCAATGAACACTGACAGTGGGCAGAACAGAAAAATGCATCGTGCTGCCTTTTTGGTATGACATGCACGCACATGAACTCACTCTGTGCTAGACAGGTATAACATTTTAGCCACACCTTCCATGTGCTCTCTTTTCATGCATCTCAGCTTTAGAGATGCATAATATTGTGTTTCCTCCTGAGGAGCTGTGTCCCAAAACTACTCTGAGGAAATAAGGTTTATTTGGAGAAAATGCCTGAAAACTGTACAGTGAGATTTTAGTTAGATTAGGTCTCAGAGTATTTTACAGTGATCTAAGGCTTTACGGGTAGTCACTGGAGACATGTTGCTGAATCCAAACATCAGCTCTGTGGTAAATGTGCAAGATTCTTCTGGCTCTGCTCCAAAAAGCATGTTATGTAGCCTGTACTCCTATTTCTCACGTATTTTTCACCCTCTAAAAACCTAGCATAAGAATTTAATTTTATTATTGATATTCATATTTATCAAATTATCATATCAGCATTCAGTTGAAAGCACGTCTATTTGTCATAATAAAAGAATACTTGCCATCAATCAGCTTACAGATAATATTGTAAAGGAAATTAGAATGGGACTTATTAGGTGTAGTCTGGTTTGGCTCAAGTATCTATGCTCTCATAAAACAAATATCACAGACCATACATTTGTATAGGTCAGCTTTATGACCAGCTGCAGAGTATGAATAAAAACACATACGCTGGTAAGAGCTGGCCAGAAGTGTCAGATGGCTGGCCAGCCACTGACAGCCAGACCCTGAGCACCCACTACAACTCAACTAAAATTATGCTATGGCATATAAACATCACTCATGGATTCTCCAGATTCCAGAACAACCTCCTGATACTTGTAGGAGTCAAAAGGCACTGGTGATCAACCTGTTTTACCAGAGCATTGATTCAGAGCTGTCTCTTCTTTGCCATCTCCCCGTTGATACCATCTTTTCTTAGTAATAATTCAGTGGAGTATCTATACACTGACTTAACTGGAAGCATATGTGTTTGGGACCAGTTATGTGCTTAAAACTAAGTGTGTGCTTCAGTGCTTTTGTGAACAGCTCTTATAGCTATTCCTCACTTTAGACCCTGCAGAGTCATCCCTCATAGCTGACAGAATCATGCCTGCAACTTAGTTGCTCAAGAATTCGTAGGAATTTCCAGAAATTATGATACGTCTAGTTAAAATACCAGTCTGTTTATGAGTTAAAACCAAATATGAAGATAAGTTCCTTTATCTCTAAAAATAATCTTTCAAGGCATGGTATTTCATATTTCAGCCTAAATAGTTCACATTTCAGCCTAAATATTTAAGTTTTTATCAAACAGAGGGCAGCTCTTCCCAGATTTGACAATTCTTTAAATTCAAGCAGTTCTTAATCGGAAGTACCAAGTCTATTCTGGATAAAATCCAGAGATGTTCCAGGAAGATCACTGGATTCACTGGTTTCATCTCTTTCAATGCACGACTGTGTTCAGCATTTTCACAATCATCTTACTGGTGTTCTCTAACAAGAAAGACTTTTTGGTAGAATGGCACCTTTTTTAACAAAGCTAATTCTTTAAACATTTCTTAAAGTAATTCTGTGTACCAAAAATGTCTAGACAGAAAATATAGTTTACGCAAGAATTATTTTTAATGCTTTCTGTAGTACTCCTTTGTGGTTCTCTTTTTGCACAGTTTCCATTTTAAAGTATTCAGTGAAATAGAGTGTCAGGTAAGTCCTCTGCAAGTTAAATGTATATGACTCAATACTAACAGATTGGTATTACTATTTATAGCTAAAGGATTAAATTTATCCTTTTCATTGGCTCCTATTTGTTTGCACCTGAAAGTGGATATTTATTGGATAGCAACAGAAGTCTCTTGATGTTGAGCCTGTAACTACAGGCAAGTTAATAGATTTGGTAGAGAATGCTATGCAGGTGAAATATTTGCTGTCTTGACCTAGGTGCCTACATTTCTAGAGCTGACAAGGCAGGTCATGCATTTTTTATAACTAGAAAACTGCTAGAACTGTGACACTTAAAATCAATCTTCTCTATACAGCAAGAATGCAAAATTGTGTAGTCTGTAAAATTCCTAGGCAATTTTTTCTTTCTTTTCAAAAACTTGTGAAGTAGCTCAAAATTGCCAATTTTTATATAGTTATTCCTGTTATCCAGTGATTAATTCCTTCATTCCTTTTTCCCTCCAGTTCTGTCCCTGTGCATTTATCTGAATGTATTTCTAAAGCCTGTCATACATTTCTGCCCATATTGCATCAGCTCTTATAGGACAAACTTTTTCCCTATCTGTTGAACCACTGACCATTGCATTTCTCAGGAACACTTCTCAGGGGCTAAGCCTGTATATAAATAACCATCTTTGAATGTATTCATGTTGTCAGACTCCGGAGCATGATTCAACAGAAAGTGGTTCAGTTATGAGAGAGTGGTACAAAAATTGGGATCTGCCATTACAGGCAGTATCAACTCAGTTCTAAAATGGAGGAGGAGATTTTTTTTCCACAAAAATGCAGCAATTCCAAATTCCCTGAGTAAACCTGGCAAACTGTCCCTGTTAAACAGCTGCATTCATGTGCAATGTTCAAGTACTGCTGAGATGAAACAACACAGATCAGTATTTCCAGGGGCATTTAGGAGCCTTGGTCAGGACCAGGGTTCAGTTCTGCTCTACGGGAAGGCATAGAGGAGATGACCTTAGCCAGTAAACATTTCTCAGTATTCAGGTCCAGTTCAGCAGAAATGAACTGCTGCTACTCTGCACTGTTTACCATAGACAACTAATTACAGGGCACTTTTCAATATGTTGTGTGACATGGCCTCTTTTAATAGCCCAAAGAAAGCAAAAGCAAGACAGTTCTGATAGCAGTAGTGCAGCCCTGAACCAGACTCCTTTTCCAGCATTATCACATCAAGTTCCCTGGCACTGCCCTGGATCTGGTTACTGCTAGTGGAGGAAAACGGTACACACGTATCCAGCCCGTGATGGTATTTCCATCTAAACTGTTTTCAAATTTAGAGCATACCTTTCGAAACAGGAAAAAAGGGAAATGAGATCTTGAGGACATGTTTAAATTCATGAGGTCTTCATTTTTAAGGTCTTATCTTAGCATTCCCTAGGCTGAGCAATAATACTCAAAGTCAGTCATACATTACAAAATTGAAAAAGCACCTGTAAAAATATTGCTGCTATGCTATATTTCCGGTTGCGTGTTTTTTGGGGTTTCATAACTTTGTGATAAAATCTGACAAGGTATTTAACACTGATGTGTCTACTGCAAATACTAGATGTTTACATTTCATAGAAACCTTTAGCTTGCCTACTGTTGGGACACTTTTCATGACTTGTCTAATTCATTTCCCCTCTATATAAGGGGGCAGCAACTGTCTCAAATCCATCACGGTCTATTAACTGCACAAAGCTGATTTGAAGTCCTGTCTAAGTAGCTATTTACAGTGGAGCACGTCACAATGATTCATTCTGAATGTATAGTTTTATGCCTTAATTATAATCAGTAATGAAATAGACTTAATTTTAAGGCTGTGGCACAGCTGATTAATACCAGGAAATTGAGACCCCAGGTAGTTATGAAGTCAATTGGTGTTGTCTTCCTTATGTAGCTCTAAGTCACAACTGGAGCCATGCCAGTAGCAAGGCAAAACAAAACCACCAAGTACAAACAATCCGTTTTAACCAGCCCATGTTCTACCCTTTCTCTTTGAAATATTTTTATGGGGACAAACTTCTACCCCCAGAAGAAAATTCATCATGCTAGTGCCATTATCCAGGGAAAAGCTCCTGCTGCAGTACTGTTGCAGTGCTTGCCTCAACCCTGAGGAACAGGCACAGGTACTTACATGTTTTAACTTCAGGTTTGGCAGAGAGCAAAGCAGCTTAACTTCTGAAGGATAGGAAAGGAAAGGAAAGGAAAGGAAAGGAAAGGAAAGGAAAGGAAAGGAAAGGAAAGGAAAGGAAAGGAAAGGAAAGGAAAGGAAAGGAAAGGAAAGGAAAGGAAAGGAAAGGAAAGGAAAGGGAAAGGAAAGGAAAGGAAAGGAAAGGAAAGGAAAGGAATATTGGTTTAATCTCAGCCAGCAACTAAGCCCACGCAGATGCTCAGTCTCTCCCCTACCAGTGGGATCAGAGAGAGAATCAGACAAGTAAAAGTTGGAAAACTCATGGGTGGAGATAGAGTTTATTAGGGAAAGCAAAAGTAGTGCGTGCAAAGAAAGCAATTCGTTCTCACTTTCCCAGGAGCAGGCAAGTGTTCAGCCATCTCTGGGAGAGCAGGGCTCCATCACATGTAACAATGATTTGGGAAGACAAATGCCATCACTCCAAATGTTCTCTTCTTCCTCCTTCTTCCCCAACTTTATGTACTGAGTATGATGTCATATGGTACAGATATACCATATCCCTTTGGTCAGCTGGGGTCACCTGTCCCAGCTGTGTCCCCTACCAACCTCCCAGGCACCCCCAGTCCCCTCACCAGCATGGCAGCACAAAAAGCAGAAAAGGCCTTGGCTCTGTAAGCCCTGCTCAGCAATAACAAAAATATCTCTATATTACCAATCCTGTATTCAGCACAAATCCAAAACACAGCCTCATAGCAGCTACTGTGAAAAATTAACTCTTCCACAGCCAAAATCAGCACAATAGGATAGGACAGAACTATTTCTGTTGGAAAGGACCTGCAATGATCACTGAGTCCAGCTGCCTGGCCATTTCCATGGCGTGTTGTTAACAGTAGTGTCCAAATGCCTCTCGAACATTGACAGGCTTGGGGCAACAAGCCCATCTCCAGGAAGCCTGTACAGTGTTTGGCCACTGTTTTGGTAAAGAATGCATCCTTATGTGTAGTCTGAACCTCCCCTGGCACAGCTTTGAACCATTCCCATCACTGGATCCACATCTCCCTCTCTGCTTTCCCTCCTCAGAGAGCTGTGGGGAGCAATGACATTGCCCCTCAGCCTGCTTCTTTCAAACTGGACAAACCCTATGTCCTTAGCTGCCAGTCCTTTTACAGTTTTACCTCTCTTAAGCTCCTCTGCAATTTGCTGCCTGGGGCAGGGAAGGCACTGGGAAGAGCTGGCAGCCAGCACACACAGACCCAGCCAAGGCTCCAAATGCATGTGCAGAACAAACCCTGCTTGGTTCAGGATGGCTAGCAAAGCTCCTCCCAGTGGGGTAAGTTCCATCAGCTTTCAGGTGCGGGGTTTCAGGTGTGGAAGCATTAAAGATCCTCTCTCACTTTTGCTTCCCCTCTGAACCTAAACTGAGGAGGAATGTGAACTGAAGGTGGGGAACTGAGGTGAGAGGGAAATAGTTGCTGGAGGGTAGGTGGTGAAATGAGGTGAAAGAAGGAAAAGGTGAGTCAGTGACGAGGAAAAAGGCTGACACAGATGAAGTTTCACAACATGACTGAAATGATGTAACAGCTTGTTGCAGCCAAATGTCAGGGTCTTGGGTTTTTCTCTACTATTAGTTTAGAATTTTTAATTCTGAGTTAGTTTTCCTTTCTCCTACTGAGGTGAGAATAAATCAGTGCAGGGGTCCCTAAAACAGCATGAAGACAGAAGCAAGAACTGTCCTATATGCCTATGGCAACAGTGAATTGTTAGATTGGCTTAGGTGTCTTGTGAAATATCACCGTAAGAAAGAATATAAACATGGGGAAAATAAGAAAACATATACCAATTAAAATTTAATGAAGGGATATTTAGTTTGTGTATATGCTAATAGCATTATTTAATTGATGGAGAAATGACAATCCAGAAACCAAAACTAATAGTCCTGAACTTAAAAGAATAGTTTGGTATTCATAGTGGGAAAGAAGGTAGAAAACAGGGGAAGGGAAGGGGCAGTGCATTCAGTCAGAATCTTCTTTTATGTGCATTAATGCATTTTATAGGTCTAAAGATGAGCAGAAAGACCATTATGACAACTGTGTAATGCATGCTCAGTGCCTGATTACACTGGCATGGGCAGGGATTCAGGAAAGTTAGACTGAAAATTCCATCTTAGAACTCTAAAACATCTTTATAATGGCACTTTTAAAGTAAAATTTAAAAAAGAAAAAGAGGAAATGAATCACATCTAATCCCTGTTTTAAATAGGGAACTATTATTGGCTTGTACTAGACACAGAGCGTTTTGTTTCAGTGTTAGTCATAATACTGTTAAAAATGATCTAAAAGGTTATTGAAGCCACTCCTACAACCTCTTGCTATAATTAATGCTAGACAAAGAGAATACTTATTCTACTTTAAAATGCTGCTTTTGAGACTCTTTAAAACTAGTGCCATATGTTTATAACTGTAACACATACCAAATAAACACAGGAACTATAGTGGTGCAGTCAGCTCTTACCCTGTAACAATCATCTCTTGCTAAGGGAGGAAGAGTGCACATGCTATTGCAGAACATAATCTGCAAAACTTTACAGCTCTTGGACACCTTTTCTCATAGAAAATTACATTGTCACCTGTAGATATACCTTTACACTGAAAGTCTGGGCACGAGTGTAATTTCTCTGCCAGCCGTCAGACTTGGTCAAATTAATGTCCTTTTACACGTGGCGTACTGTTCTGAGATCAGTCATGCCAATCCACAGGAGGATCTCAGCATGGAATCCATCTTTAACTCAGCCCACATGTTAGGCCAGAGAGTGCTCTCATGGTGCTGTGGTTCAGACCCACATCAGCTCATTCCTCAGGTTATCAGGTCAGCAAATCTACCTGAGGCTTTATTTTCTTTCTCCGTTCTTCAGTCAGCATGACAGCATCCCCAAAACAGGCCAGAGCAGCCATTAGTTAATGGAACTTACCAAAATAGGTATGCTCTGATATTAGTGTCCATTTCAAAAATTAAGTTGGAGACTCCATTAGGACCAGCATCCATCTGTCTTCTTATTATTAATGAGGCAAGAGAAAGCTACTTATTCTATTCAGTCATGGGAACCAAAAAAAGGACACATTGTAGAGAAACTTTACTGAAGCTGCAGCTAAAAGGCTCCAGTTACCAATAGCATTATTGAGTTTTGTTCTTTGCAATATCCAGCCAAGCTTAATTGCTTTGTATGCAAACTCTGGTCATTGTGGCTCAAGACGCAAAAGTGAACAAAACTTACTGAGTAATAGTCATTCATGGTTGTATTAAAATTATAAATAAACATAGGTATTTGTAGTTCTCCCTATTGTTATTCAGACTACCACTGACTTAAAATCTTCATAGACTTCTTATTTTATGTAGTGTATCATGAGTGCCATGTATGGCAAGCTTTGGGTATGGGCAAAGGAGCTCTGATCTCTCAGCACCTACCCATGGTTTTTTTTAACGACATTTAGGTTTTTTAAGACAGTGTGATGTGGAAAGGAATTAAAGTCCCAGTTGCTTTTTAATTTGAAATGTGAAGGCAATGGGATCCACTGGAAAAATCCACCTGGAATCTTCCATCTGGTTCAGTGATGTTGATAATTAAGTCAGACAGATACTGTGCAGACAAACAGAAAAAACCTCTGTTTCCTCTCATTCTCCCACACTTGCTCTGATATTCAGCACACATACAATGCTTTTTACAGGTACTCCTTCCAGACCTTTTCCTCCCAAGTCTCATATGAATCTCCTGACTTATAAATCCGAAGGAGTTTATCCAAGATAATTTCTTGTTTACTGTCCCTAAGGTTCTTCCCCTTGCTTGCACCTGCTGGCTGTAGGGAGTGGTTTATGTATTTTTCTATAGATTACATCCACAATTTGTCCTTTTCTTTCCAAAAAACTCTACAACTGAATCAGTTCTTCATCTGTGGGTTGGGGTTTTTTTTATTTTCCCCAACTCATGCTAGAAAATCCAAGTCACAGAACAAAGAAAAAAAAATTTTTTTTCAAAGAAAAAAAGTTGGTGAAAACTGCCCTGCCAGTACTCCTTGACTCAGTAAATTAAGGCTTTTTACTTGCTCTTTTCAGGGATGTGTGTAGTCTAGATACTCTCAATTTATATATGTTTGTTTGTTTGTATGTTTTTTAATCTAGGTTGTATTTTTTTAATGCAGATTTGAAGTGATTTCGTTCAAGCTTATGTTTACCTAGCATGAGAAAGACATTGGGAATAATGTGACTGAATTTGTGCCCTAAAACATTTCCCTTCTCAGTTTGCTGTTTAGGGGACAGCTTAAATTTTAAAAGAAATTTACCTTTCTCCTTTTACTATCCACCTGAAAGCAACAGGGGTTTGGAAGGCTGCTGGGAAATCATCTTCATCTCTCTCTCTCACAGAAGTGGCAGTGTACAGAGGATGCTTCTGGCAAACTCCGAATTCACAAGTGCAAGGTGTCCAGTGACATCCTGGCCATCAGGAAGAGAACCCGCAGCATCCACTCCCGGGGATACAGTGGTAAAGACAAAGACTGCAACTGTGGAGACACTGATTACCGGAACAGCAGGGCCCAAAGGAAAAATCAAAGACAGTTCTTGAGAAACCCTAATGTGCAAAGTGAGTGTTATTTGATCTCTTGGACTCTGAGGCAGAGAGCAGGGGAAAATGGCTAGCAGAGCATTTTCCTACCAGAGTGCTCTTGCTTTCACCTTCATGTCTAATGAAGATGTCCGTAATTGGTAGTCAGGTTCTACGTAATTGCCTCTGTAATGAGTACCTAAAGTGGGCCGAAGGATGGAGAGGGACTTTTTACAAGGGCGTGTAGAGACAGGACAAGGGGAAATTGCTTTAAACTGGGACAGAGCAGGTTTGGGTTAGATATTAGGAAGAAATTCAGTATTGTGTGGATGTTGAGGCCCTGGAACAGGTTGTCCAGAGGAATTGTGGATGCCCCATCCCTGGACGTGTTCAAGGCCAGGTTAGGCAGGTGGAGCTTTGAGCAACCTGGTGTAGTGGCAGGTGTCCCTCTCACGGCAGGGAGTTGGAACTGGATTTTCTTTTAGGTCCTTTCCAACGCAAACCGTTCTGTGATTCTAATCGCATCAATAGCAGCAATATTTATCCTTTGGATCACGGGGGGGAACAGCCTTTGGGCTGCGGGCGGCGGTGATGCTCTGGTGCCACCTCCCGCGCAGCTCAGACATGGCAGCCCGGTGGCCTCCGCCGCGGGCCGGGACTCTGCTTGCCCAGGCGGCCGGCGCAAGTGTTTTGTTGCCTGGTTAAGGCTGAATTCTCGCTGTTTGGTAATGCCCTGCACACATTTGCCCCCCGAGGCACTGCGGGGCTGCTCTCGGGCTGAAATACTGCTCGGCTCTCGCTTCCCTTCTCCCTTCCCTGCGCGTCCGGAGCGGGATCCCCGCAGGGACACGCGTGAGATCACAGTGTCCTCTAGCGGAGCGTGTGCTGAAGGCGTAGTACAAGAGGGTTTGGGAACTGTAGCACTTGGGTTTGCTTCTGCTAATGATTTCTACAAAAGAAGCCTGTTATTTTAAATGGAGCACGATTTTTCTTTTCTCTGCCCAGCAATGCAAGTGAATTTCTGTAGCTGTAGCGATAGAAGCAGAGCAGGATTTTAGAATTTGTTGAAGAGTAGGCTGTATTCTCCTGCTCTTTAACTAGAGTACTAGACTGGAGAATAAAATAAAGATGGGTCTTTAAAATAAGATGATAGTAAAGTCATATGAGAAACAAAAAAGTTAGAAGGTGCTACACACATGTCTAGCAAATAAGAAAATAATGTCAGTATCATTCGAAATATTTCCTGATTTAAAGCCTCCCCACTCTGGATGTGAACAAGAATCCCTGGTATTCTTTGTGCATTCAACCACAATATTGTCTGTCTTAAGTTGTCTCATTGTTCAGCCTAAATACTATTTTGATCTAATTTCTTCCATTTGTTTAGTGTGGTCTAAGGAGCCTCACAGTGTGTGCAGGCAGACCTCTGCTGAAAAGTGTACATGCCACAGACTGCCAGGGTGATTCTCAAACTGGGAAATAGTTCCCTCAAGTGATATTTTCATAGGGAGATAACTTCTGTGTACCTTGGAAAGAAGTGCTGCCAAGGAGTGCACCAGCAAGGGCTGAAAGGGGATTGCAACTGGAGCAAGTTACTTGGGGAGAGGAAATAGGGAAAGGATGGAAAACATCTGAAGGAGGCATCAGAAAAGTTGCTTTTTTATGCTTTAAATCTTTACAACACTTTTATATCTCTTCCCTTCTCTGCCTCCTCCAAATCAGCCTTAACACTCCTCTGAGTGGAGCAGGGAAAGATTCATAATGATGACATATTTTTAAGGGAATTACTAGTTCAGGCCTGTCTTCAGATGACACGTGCATGAGATGCTTATACATTCCACCCTTTCAGTCACTTGTTTATTAAGTAGTATAATCAGAGGCTGTTAAATGCAAGAAATTGTCCCATCTGACCCTATGAATCTTTCTACATAATTTTATTAAGGAGTAATATGGTTACAGATCAGGAAGATGCTTTGAAACTAGTTTTTCTGTTCATAAAAATAAATGTCCTCATTGCCTTGATTGAGACTTTTTCCGCCTGACAGCAGGCAGTTGCTGAAATGGTTTAGGACATGGTGGTTTGAATGAAAAGTTCAATGATATCTTTATGATATTTTAAAAGATTCTTGCAGGAAAGGTTCCATGTGAGTCTCTCAAAGACACATAAAAACTTCACTAGAACTGACATTGCCTGCCAAAGGCAGTACTTTCCTACAGCTACTGTTTTCTATTGCATAAATTAGTGTTAGGTGACATGGGTGTGCTCAGCATAGATGCAACAGATGGAAATGACCTACAACTGACATTTACAAGCTTAATTTTGTGTGTCTAGAGCTCTCTGTGTGTGGTTTTGCTAGACAGGACATGCTTTGGTGTGGTATTGACTGTTGGTTTTATCAGCTTGGTTTGGGTCAAGTGCATTTAGCAAAAGAAGTAAAAAGTGTGAGTGAGATCTTTCAGACTGAGCCCAAACACAGGTTTTCTTGTACATAGAATTAAAGACCCCTCGAAAGAGTTTATTTCCTTAGTTAGTCTTACTCACATACACAGTAACCAAAAGAGCTGTAATCCTACTAAGGTCAGGGGTAAAAATGATATAATAAATCTTACTGTAGCTCTGCAATGCAGCAACGTTTTGATGGTCTATGACTCATACACATAAATACAGGTGACATGCATGTCAAAGTATATACATATACACATGTAGATACATACAGATACTGATATCTGATGGACTCTTACCCTTTAAATTCTTACCCTTAAAAAGGAAAAGGTGTTAATCTTTTAAAATTACTTTTTATTCTAAAGCATACATCAAATATGTCACATGCCAATTTACAGGTGGTGACCTTGTTTCACAGTACTGAATGATTTAATTTTCTAAAGTGGTTTCTAATCCTGTGGTCTCTGATTTTTTTTAGTGTCTCTTTCTAGATATCTGATTTCTGAGATAATGTTTTCTATGTGAAGATACAGATACCAGCTGTGGCATAAGGTCAGACTAACATGAAATGAAAACCTTGAAGCAATCGAAATTTCATGCTGCTCATGGAAGTGTGGCCCACAATGTATCAAAACATCATTAAATAAGTTTCTCTAAAGGCACAGAAAAAATAAACTGGTTTTACTGAACTGCATTCTTCTCTTTGGAATATGTTTTCTGTTCATGGCACAGGTCATGTATATACCTATATATGTATTATATTGAACTGTGAATGTTTCTTCTGCTTCAGAATACAAACCTCGATTTGTTCACACTCGCCAAACCCGGTCCTTGTCTGTGGAATTTGAAGGTGAAATATATGACATAAATCTAGAAGAAGAAGAGCTACAGGTGTTAAAGACCAGAAGTATCACCAAGCGTCACAATGCTGAAAATGAGGAAGAAGCAGAGGAAACTGCTCGTGCTGCTCGTGACACAATGGTCGCTGATGGCACTGATGCTATAGGTCAACCCAGCTCTGTCAGAGTGACACACAAGTATGATTGCTTTCTCTATACGGCTTTTTTTGTTGTTTCTTAGAAAAAAATCTTCATTTTCTGATTTTTCTCTTTCTCCCTCCATGTCATATTTAGGAACTTGAAACTGCCAGCACAGATTTCAGATAAACCTGAGCTGTATTTTTTAGGAAGTGAAATCATTTATATGTAGTATGTGTATTTTAAATGGAGGTCTCTAGTTCAGGTTTTATTTCTGAGGAGGAGTAGGCATCTGCAGAGGGAAATTCATTCTTCATATCAAAATATGTATGTTATGATGGATTAATCACCCTGTTAAGCTGATGCTCCTGCTGTTCATTATAAAGTCTAGACTACCAGTTTAGTATGGAGGCCTAAATCTGAGATGACTGAAGTTCCACTCTACACGAGGAAGATTAGGTCAGTTATATCATGTTTCTTAATCCTTAGTTGTTTGCAGCCATTAACATTAGCTAAGATACATTAGACCTGTTTATTCAAGATACACTAAAACTGAATGAAAAGGTGCAAACATCTCAAATTAATTTTTAGTTTAAAAATGTTAATATGATTGGTTTGAAAAGCCAGGAAGATGCAGGCAACAAAAATCTTTGTTTAATCTCTTTTATTATATTTAAAACATAAAAAGATTTTCTCTCTTTTCTTCTTTTTACATTTTTTTAGGGAAACACAAAAGTTAGTTCAGAACAGTAAAAATTATCCTTTCTTACATTGATAATTTCCAACCATGGAATTAATAAAGCTGTAAATAATTTTCCAGAAAAAAGGTTATTATTTCTCCATAAACTGTTTTGACCTTTACAGAACAGTATTGCTTTCAGAATTCTTTGAGTGAACAAAAAACCAGCATAGGATTACATGGGGAGAGATAAACATCTACATCTTTTTTTCTGTTATTCTTCTCAAAAATTAAAAGAAGGGTTCTGATGAAGCAGGACCCTAAAATAGTTCTATCTATAAATAGGTATTTCCAACTAAGGCATTTCTGCTTGTCAATATGATGACTTTGGAAGCCCAGCCTGCACTCTGCTGGATTTTCTATCTCAGTCCGCTGCCTCGGTCTTTCTTGTGCTTTTTTTTCCTTTTGGTAGAGCTGTTTTTTCAAACACTGTTGTGAATGATTTAGTCCTTACAATGTCTTTTAACTCAAGTTCTCTGTAGACTTTTTGTTTAACCACCTGTTTGAACTCCTTCCTCTAACTTTGGTTCTTGTTGGTCTTTACTGATTATATTGATCTTCAGCCCTCTGGCTCTTATGTTCTCCTCTTGAGTGTTTTGCCTGCTGGGAAGATGGGCTACACTCATGTGGCAAGAAGAATAGATTTCTCAGCAGCTGGTGGTTAAATAACAATGACACATTTGATTAACAGGAGGCTTTAAATTCTTAACAGATTTTTACTTCAGTTTCAATTTCATTTCTGATTGATTAAGAATGTATTTCATTTTTTGCTTAGCAGGCACAGACCATCTATCATGGATGATGAAGTTTTTTTCCAGAGAAACCAGATCAAAGCAATTGTTATTATTAAGTCAACACAGGAAGAACTTGTAGATTTTTTTTATTTACTAGCAGAATATAAAAAGTAATTGATTAGGAATGTTGGAAGAAAGAGAAAAAATGGGTGGGCAACTGGGAAATGACTGACCTTCTTTTTCCTATTTCTTAAACTCACATCTACAGATGTTTCATTCTTCCAAATGACACTATTCACTGTGAGAGGGAGCTGTACCAATCTGCCAGAGCCTGGAAGGACCACAAGGCTTACATTGATAAGGAGGTAAGAGGTATTTTAAAATCTCAGTGAAGTCTTTACACTGATAGCTTTTCAAAGAATAATTCTAAGTCAGAAATATTCTCTGCAGATCGAAGCTCTCCAAGATAAAATTAAGAATTTGAGGGAAGTTAGAGGACACCTAAAAAGAAGAAAACCAGATGAATGTGATTGTAGTAAACAGAGGTATGAGAGATGGCACTAAATACTGAATGCTACACTGATTTCTAAGGCTTATGCATTTTCCAGGGGTTTTGAGATGGAAAATAAAAGAACAAAGCTTTATTGATATTTATAACCATTGTAGGCCCCTATTTTAATTATATATGGGTAGAAGCTACTGTGAACCACAAGAAGATAAATTTTAACATTTTAAGATTAAAAATGTTTGCATTCTACTAACATGTTTGAATCCAGTTGTAGTTCTGCTATAACCTAGCATAGGAACACACAGATATAACTTTGGTAAATGAAGTGAAAATTGTGAGTCATTCTGTATAGTTCCTTAAGAAAATGCCAACGATAGTATATTTCTGTTTTGGTTTTGTGTTGAAAATAGTTTCATGACTTAATAATTCCTAAAATTTTCCCTGTAGCTATTACAACAAAGAGAAAGGGGTAAGGGCCCAAGAGAAACTCAAGAGCCATCTTCATCCCTTCAAGTAAGATTGTTATTAACCTCTCATTCTCACAGTTAGCTTTTTGGTGACTAGAGAAATACAGTTTTGGGGATTTGGGGAGTTTTTTGGTTTGGGTTTTGTTGGGTTATTTGTGAAGAGAAGAAGGGACGAGCTGAGGGGAAGAACAGGTCACACTTGGTAAGCTATCACAAGAAACCTTCAGTAGTTTTGGACCAATTTGTGAAAGTTTATGGACAATATTTCTTCAACCTGTTGATAGAAAAAGGATGAAAATAGTATTATCAAAACCAGATCAATATTATTTTTTAAAGATCCAGTGAAACCTAAATGCAGCAGTGCATCTTTTCTCATGCTCACTGAAGAGAACACCTTATCTTAACAGCTGGGGAAGCTGAGCTAGAAGGTCACTTTCTCATCCTTCTGCCTTTATAAAATCCAGAAAGATGTAAAAACTGCTAGCTCTTAGCAGGTAGAACAAAGTTCTTAGTCAGACATACCCAACTTCCTCTCTGAACAGAGAAGCAGCACAGGAGGTGGATGGCAAACTGCAGCTGTTCAAAGAGAACCGGAGACGGAAGAAGGAGCGGAAGGGGAAAAGGCGCCAGAAGAAGGGAGATGAGTGCAGCCTGCCTGGGCTGACGTGCTTTACCCATGACAACAACCACTGGCAAACAGCACCATTCTGGAACTGTAAGTCTTATGGCAAAATGCAGATGTGATCCAGGCTATCCTCTGCTGTATTACTGGTTTTCCACTTCATGCAATCAAAGAATTATTCTGACCTTTAATGCTGTCAAAAACTTCAGCACATAAAAGGTCTACTTTAATTTTAACGTTTTTATTTCAAAGTATGTAATAAACAACTTATCGTGACCAAAATGCAGATACTGTCCCTTATGAATTCTTCCTATTACTCCATTTTTTTATGCTAAAATAGTTTCAAAATCACAACTGCATAGCACTTGTGTATATGAACAAAATATTAGAGGTAAAGCATATTTTAAATCTCTTTAAACTTCATGGTATACAGATTACTATTCTATTGAGACATACTTCAACATTTCTCAGTATTCGGCATTAACAAACAATACTTTTCTCATTTTTGATGGTGGAGAAAGAAAAGTGATTGAAAACTTTATTTTCAAAAACTTCAAGATCAGGTGAAAATTAAGTTACAATATATTTGACTTGAAGCTGAAAATTTGCTAAGAACAACTTTTCATTTGGAGAAAGAAATGGTCTCCTAATGGTAATCTGTTCTGATTGCACTGGGATTTCTGCTAATATGTATTCTACATTTTAAAATATTTCTAAAGTAGTCATATGCATGGTTTTTGTTTTAAAGACAACAATTATATTGGCTAATTACTTGTTAACTGTGGAGTAACAAAAAGTTATGAAAAAAATTCTCATATTGCTGTGCATTCTGGTAATGCTCCAGCAAGAGTCATGGGGTAAAAAACGTCCCTTTGACACAGTCCAAAACTTAAAGAAGAGCTAATGTATTATACTACAGTTACTATTTTTATGAAGTCTGTTCAAAACATTGATATTGTTCACAACTTGTCACAGTAACCAAATCTAAATAAATCTTAATAAAAATCTAAGGCAAGGCTAGTATTTTATTATTGCGATTAAAGGTACTAGTAGAAGAAACAAGCATATTATTTTTCACTGAAAACTAATAACTTGTTTCTTTAATTACAGTGGGCTCTTTCTGTGCTTGCACAAGCTCCAATAACAACACTTACTGGTGTTTGAGAACTGTTAATGACACCCACAATTTTCTCTTTTGTGAGTTTGCAACTGGCTTCTTGGAATATTTTGATATGAACACTGATCCCTATCAGGTAAACCCCTTTTCCTGTTACAAAATGTCATTCACCAGGCTCCTCTAGGGTTTTTTTTAATTTTTGTTAACACGTATCATTTCCCTTCATTCCTCTCTTTCTCAGCTGACCAATACAGTTCACACAGTGGAAAGAGGCATTTTGAATCAACTCCACATCCAGCTGATGGAACTGCGAAGTTGTCAAGGTTACAAGCAGTGCAATCCGAGGCCGAAGGGACTTGAAACAGGTACAAGAGAAATAGAAATGTTTATTTCCATTTTATTAATTTTTTTTTAATCTACTTTAGCTCAAATTGTATCCATGAAGTGTCACTCTCCTAAGTGTTGCTCTGAAAAATTTAGAATTATCCATATACACCATCCTGCACATCCACATGACCAGGAAACTTCTTTGTAAGTTTGCACAGGTTACTCTTGCCATCTTGATGTTGATGACAAAAACCATCATTTGACAGAAATGCTGCAGAAGGGAAATCGTTATTGGAGCTATAATGGCCACATGCAAATCTTCACAGCTATAACTCTTTTCTCCATTGCAGGCTTTATTTCATTAGCTTTTGCCTCCCAGTATTGGGTGAGGTGTTAAATCCAGTGTTTATTTCAAATGCTGTCTGCCTATATGAACAACTACAGGTTCCCTACCAAAACTGAGACTTCAAACTTCTAATCAGCAGTAGTCTTCTTCATTTTTGAAGAAAGCAATATTTCTTTACAAGAGTCTCTGGGTAAAAGAAAAGCTGGTTTTTTTACTTCTTGTCTCTGGAATTCGTTGCACTTAACTTTGGTTGATTGAACATTGTGATTTATTTTTTTTCACAGGAATACTCTGTTCTGCATAATTTGTGGTGTTGCATCTTTGTATCTCTTTCTACATCTACAAATGTTTCTCCTATTTACAATATCTAATTGTTTGGGGGTTTTATTATTTTTGAAAACCTGTGGGTTTTCAGTTCTTTTATGTAAAACTTCCAGGAAGTCTTTGTTGGACTGCAGCTCTGTCTTTATTTAACACAGTACATTTCTTTTTAGGAATTAGATGCTGTGCATGGAAAACTACATTTTGAATGGTTTTACAAGTTCTAAACACTAACAAAAGTTACTCTTGTATTTTCCTATATCAGGAAATAAAGATGGAGGAAGCTATGATCCACACAGGTATCCACACTTTTTTATTCTCCTCAGCAGCTTCTTTCCAAATAATTGCATGACTCTAGTCCATTTCAACTAATGTCTGTATCCTGCCATGTTGCACACAGCATAGCTTTTGATGCATGCACTTTCTAACTACTCTACATTGAACTTGGCCATTGTTTTTTAGATCTACCATTCTGCATTTAACGTAGCTCATTGTCATAGCAAGACTTCATACAGCTCATATTTCATGCCTGTACTTCTTAGATGTTTGCCCAAGGAAAATTACCCTGAAAGAACCACCTCTTTTGGGTTGCTCTTATGTTATCCTGTTGATTTTGGATGGGTTGGAGGTGTTTTTCTGGTTTTATTTAGTAAGTCTTCACAGCTGTTTTTCACATGTAAACCAAATATGTTTACAAGCCTTTCTGGGGTACAAAGAACCTAATCAAACCTATGGAAGCAAAGCAAAATCTTCTCACTGGCTTTAGGAAATGTTGGCAGATACCGCTTTAAGCAAAAGCAGTGCGCAATATGAGCAGCCTGTGCTCAGAAGCCAGCAGGAGACTGTTCAATATAAGTGTGGCAGAAAAATGAGGCTCCTTTGGGCTGAGACCAGATCAGACAAGCATGAAACGAAATTTCCTAAAAAGGTTGTATTATTTGAACTGAGGAAAGGCAACAGGTGAGGTTTTTTATACCTAAAAAAGTATATGTAAAAGGCTTGAACCTGAGGAATACATGACAGACAGCTCTTCGAAAGTATATTTTTCTTTTTAAAAATATACTTATTGTACCTACATGTTTATCATGCAGAGCCCTGTGTCTCCTGGTGGAGAAACCAGTCAAACATAACATAAAACCCTGAAGATACTGAAAAAAACTCTGCAAGTCTTAACAGTACTGCGCTTGCTGCTCATTGAGCCGTACTTGTCCTCAGGGTGAAAAACAGATTAACATCTGTGGAGTGCCATATTTAGACTGGGCTCCTTTTCACATTTTTATACATTTTCATCTCTATGCACTGTAGAGGAGCAGCTCCTGATACACATTGCTTACTTGAAAAGTAAACAAGGGAGTCCAAGGGGTGTACAAGTCTACATAAAATGTTTTTCACAGGGTCTTCTGAAAGGAACCTTGTCATTAGCTTCCAGCAGTCAGAGAACAATTAAACTAATGTATTTCAATGTACAGATCTCCAATTTAAGCAGCAAAATTTTGTTTTGCAGCCAATTTTGTATTTTTTCAACTGAGTTGTTTTGGGATCTAGGAAAATGATAAACTTACGTTTGGTTTATATCCCACTGTTTGCATTGCTCATTACAGCCTGGTGGGAACTGGTTACTACAATGATAGAAAGTAATCCCTGTAATTTTAAGTCTTTCATTGGAAGGCATCCTTGTAAGTAAGCATTTCTCATTTTAACTACAGATCTAACAGAAATGCCATTTTTGAATTGTAGGATTGCCTAAAATAGTAGAGGACACAGGATTAATCCTTAAAGTATATCTTCCTACACTGTTTAGTAACAAAAACATTTTAACTTCTGGTACCAAAGAACATACAATAAACATTTTACTACTGTGATAAATAGCAGGTGTGATACAACACAAGCAATATTGCTCTGTGCTATGACATTCCAGACACCCAGTTATTCTATTTACACAGATGCCTGGGTTCAACATTTTGGTTCAAGCCCCATCTTGGTGGAGTGTGTTTTTCTTTTCTTAAACAAAAAAAACCAACCAACCAAACAAACCAAACCAACCAACCAACCAAAAAAAAAAAAAAACCACCAACAAAACAGAAACAAATCAAAAAATTAAATTAACAAACTGCATTTATCAGGAATCATTAAAACAATCTACTAGAGGATCCTTTTCTTGCTCCCTGCAGAGAAACAAATGGAATAACAACGGAAAGTCATCTGAACTGCCCCTTAGGCTTCCTTCAGATCATGTAGATTCTGCACTCTGACCTGTTTCCAGTTCAAAATGCCCTGAGTTAGTAAAGCACAGCCTGTGTTGCAGTAAAACACTGGAACAACAGGCCCATGTGGAAATAGCCAGTACAATGCAGTTTGCTTTACACAGAGGGAGAGAGAGCTTCAGCAGGGAAGAGCTGGTGTCACCTCTGTCCTTTGATGGACAAAGTGTGGCTCTGCAGATGTGGTTGATAACACGATGTGTCAACTTCACATTCCTCTCTCCTCTCCTGCTTGTCTGAAATTTTTCAAAGCCACCAAGAATATGATTGTACCCACCTATCTTTAGTCTCAAAGGAGACATATTCAAATCTCTTCTTAGTTTTGAGACAACACAGGCACAGAGCAGATCATAGAGGATGCCAGGGTAGGATAAATGGAGAGTAAAGCTTAACTAAAGCTTGATCTAAAAATGAAAAATCAAACAGCAAAAAAATTAGTAAGTTTTGTTTTGAACAGATAGCAACAATTTTTTCTCTTTTGGATCTATATCATAGCTGAGAAATTCCAAAATGTTGATCAAGGAACCCACTGCCGTGCTGTTTCTCAAATGTAACTCATCTGCACTTTCCCGTTTCGTATCTATTTGTAACGAAATTTCTTACAGGGGAAAAAATCTCTTCTTTCCTCTCTCCTTCCCTCTGTACGCTTTGATTTCAGTGGGAAACTTTCCACGCTTACTGCAAGTTGTGGAATTAAACTGTGAGGTAACTTGCTCAGTCAACCAAAATAGCTCTAGGACTTTAAGACTTTGCTTCCCTATTTGTTTAACATGTATGAATACAAGTTATCTCTGTCTTCAAACAAGCTATTTTTCTCTGCTTTACACAAAGATCATGGAACAATTCCCAGTGCTTTCCCAGCTGTGAAACTTCTCTGAGATTGCAGAAACAGTGCCACGTTTAGAGGGAAAAAAATAGATCCAGAGTGAAGGACCATGTAGCTCTGACTCAGACTTTCAGCTGTTTTGTAGGAATACAGCAAACTCCATGCTGATCTTACTCCTGTGCAGTACAGCCCCATTGCCCTGCTGCTGAGGCTCCTCAGAAACCCTGTTCCTCTTCACTGGTCCCCAGACTTTCCCACTTCTCAACCTGCCACCGCAGCTCAAGCCTCTGTCCCACTGCTGGGGATGGGCAGCAGAGGCTCTTCTGAGCCCAAAAGCACCTTTCTGGCTGCTGCTTTTCCCCCCACTCCCCTGGTGTATCCCCAAACCTGTTACCAGTCAAACAGCATCACTTCTTTTTCAGTTCCCTGCCATAATATACCAACCCACTTGACTGTCCCTACAACAGTTTGTTTTCCTATACAGGCTCTGACGTGGCAAAGAAAAAGAAAAAAGAAAAAAACCCCTACCAACAGAAGTAAACCAGAAAAATTTATATATTTTTGCACTTGTGTTGTGGTTAATATCTTAGAGGGTTTAATGACTAAATTCCTTGACAAAGCAGCCCCCTGCCGTGATGTTTTCTAGGGCCCCTTATGCCTCTAAGCACTGGAATAGTAAATCTTCTTTCTTGAAACCTCTGTGGTATTTAATTATCTTTTGTTTCAGGAAACAAATTATCCATAATTTGACTTATGAAGATGGCTCTCATGTGGCCATGCTATGATTTCATTTCTCTTGTCTACTTCAGGAAAGAAAGAAGATGCTCTGTCATAGTTGTTCAAACAAATCCAAAAAGCTTGCGTTTCTTTGTGGAACAGGAAGATTGTCTAATGTTTGCAAAAAAAAATATTTCTAGAATTTCATATTAAAAAAATAAAATACTTAGATTTTATGTTGTGAAATATTTCCAGTTAAGAGCAAAGATTCAGGTGTTTTCAAATAAGGAAAGTGGTCTCCTTTTGGTGGGAACAGAGTAAGGCCCCACATTGTAAAAAAATCTCAAGGGTTTTTTCTGACCATAATGGTATTTTTCTGACTTTCCATGTGATGGACTAAATATTGGAGAAATTCTTTTACTGTGAAAACCCAAGCTAGTAAGAAGCAAAGAATGTAATCTGTGATAGAGACAAGTTGTATCTTCTGTTCCACTTAAGTAACGAGAAAGGGCAACTTGGAACACAAATTAATGGAGATGCCAAGAAGCATCTGTAGGATGCAGGGCTCAATATAGATGAAGATTTGAGCTCAGTTCACACAGTTGGACTATAGCCATTTGAAGTTCTAAAGTAATTGCTACTAGCCTACCTGCCTATACAATTTTCAGGAAGAGAATAAATCATTACCAATGAATTAATTACTAAAGATTGCATGCAATATCATTTATAAGGACAAAATTGTCACTTTCCCTGACAGGCATTTTCATTGCCTGATTTGTCTTTCCTTGTAGACCACCTTGTTGATAAAATCTTATCAGTGAATCCAGTCTGCCCAGTGAATTAAATAATATAATGTGTGACTTTTCAGTATAAAATGGCTTCACACCACAGTTGATAATCTGAGTCACTATAGTTACTGTAGCAAAACTTTTAAATATTTTTGAAATGGGATTCTTTTGTGTCTTCACATTTTCTGGCTGTGATCAATAAAAAGTGCAGCTCCATTGTTACTTATAGACTCATATCTATGCCCTTTATTTACTTACTATTTGAAAAGGCTGTTAAGATACTTTTGAGAGCTTTTTTTTAAAAAACAAAACCTTAAGAAGGTTCTCTGTGTATATTTTAACACTATTTCACAAAGTGGTGCAGTCCTATCAATTAATTCGCACCAATTTTTGACAGTTTTTATTTCCCTTAATTTCTCCATGTGAACTAAAATGAACATTAACAAAATAGATTAAAACCCCCTTTGGCTATCATTTACTAAATCAAATGTGTCTGGTTAGTTTGTAGATCATATTTTTTAAGCTACCCAGAATCAAAATTCATGTGAGTATTGAAGTTCAGGTGACCAGTGGCTTTCAGATTGGTCCCATCTTTTATATTTAACCATTGTTTGGTTATTGCATATTTTGCTGGAGTGCTCAAGAGGCAAATGGATTATTTGTGTATTGAAACACATTTCCTACCTGGAAATATCAGAGGAAGGACTTATCTCTGAATGCCATCACAAAGCCCCATTAGACCAGATTCTGTTCTTTTTTTACTCAGCCCAAGGATGTAGCAGGAGACAAGGGGGGGTTCTTGGAGCTGTGAGCATATCCTAGGCCAGAACCATTCATCTGATGACAGAAGAGGTGGAGCATCTTACACTTTGAGCTACCTACTTTATGAGCAGTGGTGCTTTCAAGCCAATTGAAGTAGAGACACACGTGGAAGATTTGCTTGCACCTTTAATAGTGTTCACCAGTAGGCTTTATTCTTTCTTTCAACAGAGGACAGTTATGGGATGGATGGGAAGGCTAAGCTGCCCAATTTCACTGGCGACATTGACTGGCAAGGACTGGAAGACTTGTACAGTGTGAATGAAAGTGTATATGAATACAGACACAACTTTAGACTTAGTCTGGCTGACTGGACTAATTACTTGAAGGATGTAGATAGAATGTTTGCACTGCTGAACAGTTACTACCAGCAAAATAAAACAGACAAGAATAACACTGCTCGAAGCAACAGGGATGGGGACGAATCATCCACGCTGTTCACCCTGGTGGAAATGACTTCTGCCGAGGAGTCCAGCGGCCTGACTGCAGAAGAGTTGCAGCTTATTGTGCCAACAGACTTTGCAGCCCTTGCTTTGAGCACGGTGAATTTAAGTCAGGAGAGGAAACTTGAATTAAACAATGATATTCCTGAGAAAAGTAGTTTGAATGATGCACACTGGAGAAATAGTCATCCAGCTGAAAAATGGATGGAGGATAAAGAATCGGACCGTTTGGATATGGATTTCAGTGGAAATGGCTTGATAGAGTTGGAGTCCCGGCATAGCTTCATGCTACAGCCCATCAGCATTCCTCAAAAAGACACTCATCAGGACAGTGACACCGTGGAAGATATATTTGAAGATCAAATGTATCTTCCCATGAGGTCTGGTGAACCCTTTGTTCATCAGACTGTGAACATATCCATTAGGGATTCACCTGTCAGTACCCAGGAAGCAGGAACTTTCTTAAAAAAAACCAAACAGAGTCTTGCAGGAGAAAGTTCACAAATCCTAAATGCAGAGGGCAGTGCCTCAGCTCCACTGTCCTTGGATTAGATCAAGTTGTAAACCATTAAGTAAGTTCTTCCTTTTCTTATTAGCAAACTAACAAAGGTAATCATGACAACTGACATTCCATGTTTATTGTAGATATATTTTGCAGCTAAATTGAGCCCAGTTCAGTATTTGTGCATTTTTTTATTCACACGCACTGCTCTCACTGTAATTCTCCACACTGGGAAGCAAGATTTCCAGTTTTCCATTAAAAGAAACAGTGTTAACTTTCAAATGCAGTAGCACCCTATCTGAAAGCTAAAAGCTATTTCTTTGAAGAGGACACTCAAGTTACTTTCACTATTTCCAAATGATCCCACCATGAATGAGTGTTTCAGTTCACCCAATATCCCTGCATAATGTCTTTTTCATCAATTATTTTAACCACTGGCAATTCTTAATGCCACGCTTTCAAGTAAAATGCACTTTTAAAATCTGTATGCCATACCATTTATGCATCTAATACCTTACAGTTTCTTAGTTTGCTTGTTGTCTTGTGAAATTGTGAAACCAATAAACAGACTGACCTGAAAGAGGTAAACACCATGGATTGTGGAAAAAGATTCTTCAAATATTATTTTAGCAAAAATATTGCATGTTTTTGTTGCTTTATTAAATCTACTCTCAGAAAGGTATGGCTAATGATTGTTAACTGTAGAAGGATTTGTTTAAATTGGATTGTTTCCCTATATGTTGATATTGCAGAATTAAAATTCCATTAATTTTTTTGACCTTTTTTTTTTTTCTGATACTGGTAGAAAGGTTTACATCAACACATAAATGTTTTTGTCACCCCGCCTGATTTTTATTATTCTCAACAGTATCTTGAAAGCATTATTATAGTTTTGAGTCTTGAATTCCTTTTTTGTTTTGAACAGGCATTAAAGGGAATGATAAAATCATGTTAGATTTCCATTATTTTAGACACAAAAGGCACATGAGAGTAAACAATAGTAGTTTAGTAATAATTTTTGTTGTTGTATTCTAAATTTTTTCTTGAACTTTACCAAACATTAAATTGTATAAACTATAATATGAAAATGACTCAGAAAATCTGTTACTCAAAAGTTAACATTGTCCCTTGTTTTTTTTATAAATTTCTAAATAATTATGACAACAGCAACTAAAGAGAATTACCTCAAACAGATGTAATTCCACAGTGTCCAACTCATGGGTGTGTTTCCTACCTGTTACGTTATTTTGTGTAGTGAATATTTTTTGGCTATTGCAAGCAATGCAGGTTAAACTTACATTCATTACATTGTATTTTAAGTGGAAACTTTTTAAAAAGCAGATTCTTTTAGTAGGATTTTAATAATTTTAAGAAGCAGTCTTTTGATGGACTCTGTAAATATGTTAAAATTACTAGTTCTTTATCTGATGTATGTGTCATGGGCGGATTGATAGAAAAACGTATTTATGGTCCTGAATGATGCTATTTGTACATAGGTTTTAAGTTACTAGGATACAAACTGTGTTTTTAAATCTTGTATAATATTTCTGTGATACTTTTATAGTACAATTCTGGCTTCGGGAAAGTCTAGAAGCAATATTTCTTGAAATAAAAAGTGTTTTACTTTACCTGCTTCAGAGAAGTCCAGATGATCCAGTTTCCTTCCTGAATAAGTTTTATTTCAAAAATATGTTAACAGTTTCAGCTTTAAGAATCCATCCACATTAAAAACAGGTAACAAAATAACACACAACATTCTGTTAGTTATAAATTATTCCTGGAGATGTGAGTAATGTATATTTTTGTTGTTGTTGTTTAAGGCACGCTGTGATTTTAGTTTTTTTAATTCCAAATTCATCAAATCCTTTCTTGCTTGAACTCCATGCACCGAGCTGCACAACCAGCAGTTCCCAGAAGTAACGCAGTGTTTCATGGAGCCATGCCTTGCTTTGCTGCTTTCTCTCCTCACTGCACAGCCGTCCCTGAGACAGCAAAGCACTACAGACCAGACATGCAGGGCTCACCAAGAGTGAACCACAGATCTCTAGCCAGGAGTTGTGTCTCCTTGTACAAGAGTCAGCATGAAAAAGAATTAAGCCTTCAAGGTAAACTCTGTCTTACATGAACTCTATGTTTGTTCGATGGCCTGTGAAAAAAAGATTACCTTCATACCTAAACTCAGCCTCTAAATCTGTGCTTCTTGAACTCTTCTTTCTTTTACATAGTCCTTGGACTCTGATGCTCCTGCAGACATGAAGTTTCAGGTGACGTTTGTGGGGATCAGGAAAGGGAGTGAATCTAAGTATTTCAAAAAGCAGTTGTTGCAATGTCAGATACAGCCTTGAGAGAAATCTACCCTGAAAGCACAGTAGCAAGCACAGGATGTATTTCAAAGCAGGGTGCAGAGCAGGCTGAGCCAGCGAGTTTGGGAGGAGTTGAAGGACAAAGGCAAATTGAAGCAAGGTCCCACACAACCATGTCTTGTGTCTTTGTGCAGGGAATTATCCAGCACCAACAGTGTGCCCTCCATTCTTTGGAAGTTTCTCTCTTAATGCTTGGGTAGAGCAGAGAAGAGAATGGTGCAACAGTGTGGTCCATCCATTCACCCCACTTGTCCTTCCTCCTTACCTGAGAGCTTAAAGTACTCATTCAGGAAATGGAAGAGAGAGCATCTTGAATGTTGTCTACCTTCCTTCTAGGACAGTACTCATTCATCTAAACTATCAGCTGAACAGTGCCCTATCTTCTAAACTAGGTGGCAGGCTTTTTTACAGGTCTCTTATAGGAGTGTGGAGGAAAGAAAGTATAAAGGACTCATTATGTAGGCAAGAGGTAAAGGGAGCAGTGAGCTCTGATCCTTGCTTTCTTGGAAACATGCATGAAATATAAAACCAAACCCAGCTGAAAAGGCCAAAATCTGTCATATCTCTAAGTATGCAGCCTAAGCAGTGTGTTGCTGTCCCAATATGTTTTGCACTTCTTTCTGCACAGTACTTCTTGTCCCATAGCTGAAGCAGTTGAGTCCATGAGCAGTCCATGGCGTGACTGTCAGGAAGCTTTTACAGGCAGTTGCAGGCTCAGGAACAAAACAAGTGCCTAAATCTGACTTCATTGGCAAGTGCTCCTCACACCAGGGGAGGGCCAAGAGGATGACTTTCATGGCTTTTTGTGATGTGCAGAGCAGTGGCAGATGTTCTATTCTGAAAGGCAGTACATAGTTCATTACTTTCTGAAGGGCCCCTGGAGCTGGACAGGAAGAACTTTAAAACTTGCATATCTTTGGGAGGTAGCAATGTTATGTGGAAAGTTTCATCTGGAATTTAAAATAAGGCAGCCAGTATTGCCCTCACATCCTTGGAAAGTGTGAGACACTTTCTGAGACCCCCTAGACTGAAAGCACTGCAGAAGAGCAAAGATGTGTAGTGCTTCATTTCCAGAGCTAGACATAGAATCACAGAATGGCTTGGGTCAGAAGCAGCCTTAAAAATCATCTAGTTCCAACCCCCACCATGGGCAGGGACGTGACTTAGAGCTGTTATCAATAGGTGAATCTTGTTATTCCTGAGGTAAATGCACACTAGCAGCTTTGCAAAAAAAAACCAAACAAACACACAAACATTTGAATCAGAGCATTGTTCTGAAGTTCAGCCATCTGTTGTTTTTTGTGACAGTTGAGAGAAGATATTTTAGAGTGCAGGTCTGAGCACAGACCACCCCCACTCTCCCAACCAAAATCCCTTGAGATGCCTGCAGCTGTCTACATTGGAAGTCACACAAGCACAGTCAGTGAGGATCTGTGTAAAACAGTCAGGGCTGAGAAGCCAAGAGGTGCAACAGCTCTGTCCAAGGAAGATCTGCCCAGACTTGAGCCCGGAGCAGCCATGGGTGCCTGGTACGTGTGATGTTGTAACAAAACTTCTTCCTTTAGTTTCAGCAAAACCCAATCCTGTTTGCGTGCTCTAACATGATTTTTCAGTGAGAACTGATGTGCAGTAAACGGGGTACGAGCCAGAGAGTCTTTCAGAAACGATGCATGACACCCGAGGGGACGCAGTCACAGCCTGACCCGCCCGGGGCTGCCTGGAGCCGCTGGGGCAGCAGGGTCAGCGCAGAGCCGCGCCCCCGGAGCCTCTCCCGGAGCCGGAGCCCTCCGGGCTGCCAGCCGAGCGCTGCGTCCGGCCGGCCTTCAACCTGCAACAGCACCCACACTGTGGTGTGCTACAAACCTAATGCCATCCACCTTCCCTGCTTTAACAGCTCTGGTCTTGGACACTGGTGACGTGCAGCGGGATCTGAGAGATGCTTTTTTGTCTGGTTATACGTATTGGAAATGAAAACACCTTAAGTCTTACTTTGAACTGGGAAAGAGGATGTGGACCCAATCAACATGATATGCTATTTTTTATTTCCAAGTATCAAGTATTCAAGAGTTTGTTTTGTAAACACATGTTTACAACAGATGCTGACAGTAGATGTCATTAAATCCTGGGTTATACAACTTTAAAATTATTCTAAGCTCTGCTGAGAAATAAATATCAATTAAAAAAAAACATACAGGAGCCTAAAGTATGCAAAAATACCCAGCATAAACCAATTATTCTCTTTTTACCACAGCACAGCAGCCACACATTCATACGGTCAGACATACTCTACAAATTTCCTTAATACTCTACACATTTGCTTAATAATGAGTTTTTTAAAAACTAAACAGTTACAGGCAGTGTGCCCACTCCATGCTCCTACTATACTACCCAGACTGTTGCTGTTCTGCACAAATCATTTGGTAGAGGTATGCACTGCAGCCAGGGGCCAAACTCCCATGTGCTCAGCTGGGGAAAAGAGCAGGAACCTTCCTTCAGGAAAGCCTCCACTCAACCGTCAATCTCACTGATGCAAAATTTTCTTTTTTGTTCTGAAACTGAGCTTTGGATCATTTTGTACCTATTTTTTTGTTTTGTTTTGAAATTTCCCTCCAAGTTTTCCAACATGGAGTTTGCTACAGAGGTAAAATTTCTGGCTTGTTAGTTGGAAGTGTGATTAGTGCTATTAGTACTTTCAGTACTACTGAGAATACAGACACCTGTCCTGCATGAGCAGCCCAGGTACAGTAACACAAAAAAATTATGATTCAGAATTCAAAATGGAAGGGAAAAAATTTTGTCTTCAAGATTGTAAAACCAAATCCCTCTGTTGTAAATCATAGCTCACTTCAAAGTCAACCAGGTTTGGCCTTTTTCCATTCCTAGAGATAGAATTTGCTCTTATTCTGCCCCTCTCTTTCCAATATTCTATGAACATTCACATTTCAGATCTCAATCCTCAATTCAAACCCTTGCTAACATTGCTTGGTTAAGTGGTTCCAGAATTTAGCCCAGTGTTTCTTATCATTACTATAGAATTTATTTTTAGCCCCTGCTTAAGCAAAGCAACTAAATAAAGTAGCATGCTACAGCAGGCTCAATACATTGTACACAAGACTTCTGTGGTCTGTGTAGCTTTTACTTTACCTGTTAGTGCTGGGCCAGATCCTACACAGACTCCTGAAAGTACTTTCCCACAGAAGAGCTAGGCAGGAATTGGCCCACCAAGAACTACAAACACTGTCTTTGTCGGAGCAGTCCAGACTTCAGGAACAGAAACACATGCACTTGCATCATTGACATGCCTTGAATATGTCATTTAAGTCATAGTGGATACATCATAAAATACTTCAGTACCTATTAGCACCACAGTGTTGTTTAGTCATTTGTCCAGAGATTATGAAGCTGTCTCACCCTTCCTCAAGGTGAACAATGTTTTGGATGTTTTTGTAGCCCTTCATTAATTCCACAGCTTTTCATCTATTCTATACAATGAACATAACATTGTTACAGAATAACATTGTGACAACTGCTTTGAGGTTGAAAAAATAAAAAAATACAATACACACAACGGATAATGCAATAATTAAAACAGTAGAATGGTACCTGGATAAATAAGCATCTGTTCTGTAACACTTGAAGTCAAGAAAACTTTGGAGCTACTTTGAAATTGCAGAGTTATGTCTGTGTTTAACAGGCTGTATTAATAAAAAAATACCTTAACTGAAGGACTGGAAAGGTGACTGCTAAAGTTACTAACTTTAGTTATTAACTGCAGTTTAATGTAATGGATATGGCCACAGGACATGGGTAGTGTTAACTTTCCTCCTTGATTTACACAATAAATTATGAGGAAGATACAGGAAAAATTTCCTTCCTGAGGATCAGGTAGGCTTTCAAACCTTTGGGCACACAGTAACATGTATTAGTGATACTCAGTGTAAAGAAGACAAATCATGTGAACCCTGGTAATACCCTGTCCTCACACTGAAGGTTCCACATCTCTACTCTGTGACAGTGTTTACATGCAATCCTTTTGAACTGTTATTTGTCAAACAAGATGTTAAAAGAAAAAAGAAGAAAGCCCTAATTCCCTGCCAAAGAATAAATCTACCACTGTGACGTTGACTGCTCACTTTCTAAGCACTCTAAAGAGATGAAAGTGTCCAAAAATCAAGTCCAGTATGTGAAATGTGTTGATTACAGGTTTAATATCCAAGTAGCAAAAACACTGTCCAAAGCAATGATTATTACGGTCCAGGTAAATCTCTGCTACCAGGTGTTTTAAGCCCTGGAAAGCAACCACAGCTGGATAGCTTCAGCTGGCAGAAGCCAGATTCCGAAGCATGCAGCATGGCATCTCCTAAGCCATTGTACAAGACACATTATTGAGAAAACAGAAAAAGATAAACTTGTTCAGGAAGTTTTTTGTCTTTGATCTCTGAAAATAGTAGCAATAACCAGTGAATAGAGTGAATAAAAGCTAAACAAGCACTTGATGTTCCCTAGTTCACACACACTCGCTAAAGCACCAGCTTGTTAACTTCCAGCCCAAGGTATGGCCTAGTTCTTCAGCCTCAGCATTGATTGATGAGGCAAAGAATCTGGCTACAAAACAGCAGTAAGACACTTTGGACCTATTTATCATCAGTTTTATATCAATATAACACCACGAAGTGGTATCACATGCACAGAAAAATGTAGTAAGGCAGCAATTATTCAGGCATTTTGGGGGAAAACCTGCAAGAACAGTGCAGAAGGTGCTGACCCCTGTCCCAGACATGCTCTCTGAAGCAGTCCTCTGCTCTGTTTGTGTGGAATACTGACAGTTTGTCATCTGAACCTCTAGATCCAAATCCTGTGAAAGGGCACAACTTGAGTCTACAGCATTACTTGAGCAATTTCATTGGCTCTAAGGTCAGAAAGATACCTTTATTTAAACTATCTCCCCATGTAACACACAGGTGTTCAGCCAGAAATTCATAAAATAAGTGAATGGCAGGAAGAGCTAGAATTAATCTTAGACAAATTCCCACAAAATATTTTGAATTTGAATTCTACTTGAAAATGACAGCCTTCCTCCATTGCTGGATATGTAAGCAGACACACCTGAATGCCACAGGAGAGTACTCAAGTGCTACTTTGTGCTATTCTGGTTACAATTATCACTGAATCCATGCGAGGAAAAGCTCACCATAGAAATACTCTTTGGATAAAGGAATTCCTTTTTGAATGCAGACAGGATTCAGTCCCATACTTACATATGTGCATTATTTTTAAGTGCATGACTTAAGCATATAAATTTACCCACATATTTAAGTTTTCTGCTGGATCAGAGCCATAATGAATGCATAGCTAACAGTACAAATTAAGAAGCGATATTAAAAAAGAGAGGGAAGGTGGCAAAAATTACAGCCTAATAGAATTTTATGTTCTGTGGTGAGAGGATTTCACAGGAGGAAGACAGCATGGGCCCCTGCACTGGATGACAGGCAAAGTTCTCTTTAGTTCTTGTGAAGTCAGTTTAGCACCAAGTGTCGACTGTGACTACTGCCAGGGATGCACTCCATGTCTAGAGATTCTGTTTCCTCCAGCAGTGACAGCCTCAGAACACAGTGTTTGCTCAGCAGGTCACACCACCAGTCAGTGACAATGCTGGAACTGACATTTCTAGGAAGCTGATATGTTTCCCCTGCATACCTTTATTGGCTTAGTTTAGACTATTACAGCTTACTCACAAGAAACCCTCCTTCAGGAATCAATCAAAAACTGGCCAGAGTTTGGGTTTTCTTTCTTTCAGAGGACACTGACTTAATTGATTTTATAGCAATTTATTCGCATTGCCAAAATTATCTATATTCAAAAACAGGAATGAATTTGTTTGAAAAATAAAGAATTACATTTTGTTTTGCCTATAATTCTCAAAGAAAAAATTAAAATTTAATTTTTAATTAAAAATTTAAATTGAAATGATGTAAAGAAGGCTTTTTCAGTATCTCTGAAGTTAGCCTCTTTCCTTCTACATTTCACTTTCTCAACCATTTAGAAAATATGAATGTTCTTAGAAGTTGAAGGGTCAGGATATCCTAAAAAATAGATGGTCTCCAGTGCAACAAGCTCTGAATTCCCTTGAAAGCTCAGAAGCAGCAGCAGCTGCAGAAGTGTCACTTTCATCGCTCTCATTCTTTAGTATCAGTGCCATTAGTTCCTGACAATTCTAATCTGCTCTCCCTTGGTTTTTGTATGGAACAGAAGCACACAAGGCATGAAATAGAAGAGATCAGGATAGATGATTAATCTTCAGTCTTTTACAATTCCCTATATGCTCTGTTTCTGAGGTATTTGAAAAGATTGTCAGTCTTCACTTCTCCCTGTGTTGATTAAAATGAGGAAGTGATAAAAATGGTTGAGTGCTGGGCTGCAATTACACTTTGTCCCACTACTTTGCCAATTTTTGCCATGGCAGAAAATTCTTGGTGCAACAAGTACTTGAGACTGGAGCAAACGGAAATATTTTTGTCATCTATTCTGATCTCCTACAGGAAATATATATATATATATACATATATATACATATATATATATATACACACATATATATTCACCAAACACCTTTGAGCCAAGGAAATTTATTTCTCGAGACAAGAAGTGTAGAAGCCAACATCTCAGAGAATGTGTACTGACTGAGGACACGTTGTATCTGGTGGCTGCATAAAAGGAAAAAACATTCTCAGGCTTAACCCGAAAAAAGCTGTTAATACGGACAGAATAGTAGGAAGTAATCAAAAAATGTTTGGGGTAGAAAAATCTGAGTTTCCAGACACAAAGAGTAAGAATTGTTACAAACTACATAAATGGACTGAGACATTCTGAAATAAGCAGCCCCATGGGTAGTCCCATGTGCTGGTCAAGAGAATCCAGGTCATGACAAAAGGCAGTTGGCAAAGGCAGAGAGGGAAATCTACTCTTCCCAGGACAACTCAGTGGATGCCAAGGATAGTACTGCCTTTATTTTCAAGGATGTGGTTCCATATAATGTTTGATCAATATACATATTCTAAATTGAAAAATTAAATCAGGAATAGCTCTGTTCAAAAATATGTAGAAGCTCTGCTCTTTCCTATTTATTTTCACACAAGTTCTCTACTCAGCAAAATCCAAACCAGACTATCACTGAGTCCTCTTAAAAGACTGCTTTTAATTTCCTACACTTCTAAGACTTCTCCTGCAGGGCACAACACAGCCTTGACTTCCTAGTGTCCAACTGAAATAATTTTCTGCCCTTTGAGACATCATTAGTACCTCATGAGCATGGCACCACAAAGCCTCTAGAGCAAGAAATGAAATGCCAAGCACATTTGATTAAGTCTCAGCATCTCCCGGGGAAAGAACACACTACAGTAATTTGGAATAAGCAAAGGCCACATCACATCCTGTGAGTCCACCCTTGCTGACAATTCCCATTAGCTCTTCACCTGGAAGGCCAAAGGAGAGACAAACTCACCTTCTGCCTTCACAGGAACTTTCAGAGAAGCTGAGAAAAGGAAAGGCTGCCATGTGTGGGACAAACCACACAACCAGGATCTCCAGGCCTGTCCGACCAGCCTGCCCAGCACCAGGCAGCCGGAGAGGCAGAAGTGTGGCAGAAAAGAGAGGGTCTGAGCCAGCCCTCCCTTCCCAGCTGTCCTGGGTGCCAGGGTGCTCAGTGCCTCGGCGGCGCCAGGAGTGCAGGGAGAGCCTCCTAGCTGGCACCACGGTGGGCAGGCTGCTCGCAGCCCTCTGGAGAGGCTCCTCTGCTCTCTCCTGCAGCAGGTGGGAGCAGCACCCGCCTGAACTCTGCTGCTGCTGGCTGCGAGGGACCCACCAGGTCCCAGACACCAGACCAGGCCATTGGCTCTCCCTCGGGACTTTCCCACTGAAGCTGAACTAGACTGGCATGGAAGGACAGCCAAACTTCCTATCAAGCTATAACCAGCTGTTTTCTTCTTCAGGAAAGTATGGATTTGGTGCTATTAACAGCCATCCAAATAACATCACAGAAATATGCACATATCTACTCTGGTATGTCTGTATGATTCCTACATCTTAATGTTACTATAAACCAATACTGAAGTTTTTTACTTCAAGCATTACAGTATCCTATATACTTTGTAAAGAATTACTACATCCCATCAAGTGAAAATTAATGCACATTTTGACAGGATAAAGATGTTACAACTCAACATTTGCAAACACTACCTGATGCATAACTCTTGTATGGCTTGACATGTTATTAACAGTACTTTAAACCTTATGTTATTTTTTAATTTAATGATTATGCCTGAAAATAGCCCCTTTCAAATTCAGTTGCAGTAATGTCTTTAAAAGCAAGCTTTAAACTTAATTTGCTGCACATACAATTATCCAAGTAAGTTGCATAGTTTAAATAAGTTCGGTTGTGCTTTGTAGCAGAACTCACAGTAATTACTCATCTCTTAAAAATACAATTTGAGGATATGAAGTTGACAATACATTTAAGCATTTTTCTGAGTCTAGACATCAACAATATGAGTTTTTGTCACTCTTCCACTGACTTCTGCTGTTCATAACACCTCAACTTTACAATGGTATTAGATCAGAGCATGGACATTTCATGGACACATCTGAAATAATTACAAACACAATTTTTAAAACTCCATTGTCAGGAGGGGAGAAATAAGAACTCGGGTTGGTTTGAGGTATCCAGCCCTCAGGAACATATTATGGTTGTTTGCATCAAGCTTTGTTGGTTTTATCACATGTTACATTTAGATTAAAAATAGAAGGCACAGGTGTTTTACAAGGCGCCGTAATTAAGTCAACCAACAAAACTAAGTATTACATTACCAAGCCAGGGGTCTATATCTCAACAGTGACTTCTTCCAATGCATTTTCTTTTGAGGAATTTATTGCTTCTGAAAAAGGGCCGGGGTAGGTCTGTGCTATGCAGTTCATTCCTTGTGCTACACTGGTGTCTCCTTGGGAACTGAAGGTGGGGCAGGATCTAGTCCGTGCATAGTTTTGTTGGGGTCCAGCTTGTCCAACCATCTCACTCACAGTGCTCACCGGCGAAGCCCTCCAACTCTGTCTCTGCAGTTGTTCTTCTTTACACTTTATGGAATACCAGGCCAGGAAAATAAAAAAGAATCCCACAAACTTGAGAGCAGCTGCCAACCCAAAGTAGACAAAACGAAACGAGGTGACATCGTATTCCCAGCAAGATCCTTGTACTCCGCAATCCTGTTGCCAAAGCATGCACGTGGTGTCAATAACAGCCCCAAAATAAATTGGAGTGGGAATGTAAGCTGAAGCAAAAATAGCAAGAGAAATAATATGTGTTAGCATATTGTGGAAAACTTCTAAAGAAACTATATGCCTCAGCCAAAGAGTGTAGGTTGAACATTTTCAAGATTTCTACACTGCTGTTCTCACATGAAATGTAAAACATGGAAAACCGGTCAGCCAGTCTTCCCACCAACACTATTTATCTCACACATGAAACCTACCACAAATGGAGAGAATTCAAACAAAGAAGCCCATGCAGCAGCACCTTCCAACAGGTACTTCAATCTGCTGTTTTTGAAGACAGATGTAAGTGGTAAGACCACTAGGATTATAAATTTCCTTTTAAATACATCTTCCTAAGAAACAGACTAACTTCTAAGGCAGCTAAAAATGCAGCCAGTCCACTGAATGCTCCCGCTTTCTCCAAAAATACGTCTTTAAGACGAGATTGAAACATCCTTCCTCAAACAAAACCTGAAGATACAGCTCTATGGGCTTCTCTTGTTATCTTACAATAGACCTTGCTTGCTCTAGTCATGTATTTCATAGTAGCTGAACACCTGGAGCGTTCTCTATGGGCAGGATTTTAGAAATTCAAGAGCTTGAAAGAGAATGCTTTGAAAAATAAGGACTTTTAACATTTATCCATTTTTGCTTTGAAACACTTGAAAGACATTATGTAATATTGGAAGAAAGACATTAAGATATTAAGTAACAAATGCTTATTTTAGAAATTAAAAAAACCTATTATTGCTAAAAGCAACAAAAATCTGTTTCTGAAAGTGAAAAAATCCTTATAAAATAATATTTAGTAACTATTAAATTTTAAATACAATTTGCAACTGTAAAAACGTATCTTTCTGGGACAACAATGTTGTTCTAGAAAGTCAGTAACCAAAAAAAGTAAATTAACCACATTTTCAGATGCAATGTTCCCAGAAGTTATTAATTTTAGGTTCCTAATACAGTTAGTCAAGCAATTAGTTGCAGATTTATGGAATTTTAATACTTTTATGGTGCATTTAAGCTGAACATGGCCTTTATGGAAATGCTGAGCTACTGTAAGACTTACCAAGAGTTCTTAATAAAACAAACTGCATTCCTAGTGCAAAGGGCCGCTCTCCATCTTCCACAGACCTAGCAGGTGAACAGAAAACAGCAGTAAAGAAACAGTCATAACCAATAATCATCCTGCTATGTTCTGGCTCTACCTCATGGCTTTTTTCTGAGCTATAGATAATCTTTGTCTAAATTTCTTCTCTTTAGCTTCTACTCCTATTGCTAGGAAAAAATACAGCCAGCCCCTCCTGAATCTGTTTAATCAAAATGTAAGTCATGGCCTTTTGACTTTTCTTTACCTGTGTAAGGCCTGAAGAATTTGATCCAAAACCATTCAGGAAATTTAGAGAATCTACACAAAATGTTTATGGCTTCTCATGATAGCCTTCTATTATTTCATATGTCTTAATTCATTTTTCTTAGTATTTTTGAGGTAAATTAAAATTCATGGATAATTAAATTGCTGAAAGCTGGACTCAGTTTCTGAATTTAACGGATCTTTTTTGTACCATAAGCATTTTGGAATTGCTTTAGGAAAAATACCAGTACAAACATCCAAACCATCTCTTAAATATCTTTTCAATTCAAATAATACAAGACTCCTTCCACTGGTTTCAAAAGAAAAATGTCAAGCTTAAAAAGACTAGATACAAAGTAACAAAATTCCACACTGCAACTACAATTTTAGTAAACCACAAATTACCTACTGCTTTTAAAATATTTTTAATTCTAAATCTAAAGGTCTTAAGATAGACAGCTTCTAATGACACTGAAATACACTATAAAAACACACAAAAAGTCTGCAGTCAAAGGGATGCAGCTGTAAAATCAAGTTTTGAAGTCAAGAAATTGAGAAATTGGAGAACCAACTTGGGCCACAGACCTTGGACTGATGCACAAAGCACTATACGTGGTTTGGGACAGCAGGTGTCACTGTCCATGTGTGTGAGCCACCAATTTTGGTACTGAACATTACAAAACCCTGTTGGAGATGTCCTTTACGTGACTTATGTCCCTCACTATTGTGAGGTTCACTGCTATATTTATCTTCATTTGCCTTTGCATAATTGCAATGCAAGGGCAACGTTTTTTAATTAGTATTGTTTTACATGTGGGAAATCCAGAGACAGAAGGAATAAAGTCACAAGTCTCTGAATTATAATGACGCTGTGCACGCAAGAGTTGAGGTAAGGCTGAGCAGCTGGAATTCTGATGTGCCAGCCCCAAGCGCCTGACTTCAGTGTCCTAACAGTGATCTTTACACCCCTTCTGTGCATTTTTTGAAAAGCAAACTGGAAGACAAAATTCCACAATGTGACACAGCACAGTCCTCCATGTGTCAGCAGCAGGCTCCTGCATAAACCTCAGCCACCTGAGCTGAGAAAATGTCAGGAAGAGAGTGCTCGTCCTTGGAGGGGGTGAGACAAAGATTCCTGCCAGAGTGTTTCTCAGCTGTGCTCATGACTGAGCCTAAGGATACCAAAGCTGAGTCCTGACCTGCCTCATGTTTTCCAAGGTTCTGTGACCTATTACAAAGATTTGCCATATTTATTATTTTTATAGGGGGCTAAATTTCTCCCAGAATATCAGAGTGAAGATCTAAAGACAACACTACCAGAAGGAAATCCCACTTGGTCGGGAGGACCATTCTCACAGAAATAAAAGGCCCAAGACTGGTTTTAAAAAAACCTCAATTTGAAGACAGATTTTACACAAAACCAGGACAAAAGATGTCTCTATGTTAGCAATTAATGCAGCTAAACAGCTAGTGCTGAGACAGGGGACAGGTACACCACAAGTATTTCAAGCATTTGTAGGATTTACTTCAGATCAGCTCTAACCTGGTCTCATGGACAGGATGCCCATTTCCATCTGGATCATTCTGGGTGTGCTTCTGAAGAGTACCTCAAACACTGGAAGAGGCTTCCTAGAGAGGAAGCCAGCCCCATGCCTGTCAGTGCTTGGACAATGCCCTCACTAACAGGTTTTCATTTGTGCTCAGTCCTGCAGTGGTCAGGCAGTTGGACTGGATGATTAGAGAGAGTATTTACCAGAGCATGTAGGGACAGGACAAGGGGCAATGGCTTCAAACTGAAAGAGAGTAGGTTTAGATTAGATATTAGAAGAAAATTCTTCACTGTGAGGGGAATGAGGCACTGGAACAGATTGCCCAGAGAAAGTGGTGGATGCCCCATCCCTGGAAGTGTTCAAGGTCAGGCTGGATAGAGCTCTGAGCAACCTGGTCTAGGAAAGGTGTCCCTGTCCACAACAGCAAGTTGGAACTAGGTAATTTTTAATGTCCCTTCAAGTCCCTTCAGCTTCTACAAGTCTGCGCTCACTGTAGGTCCAACTGAACTATTTTATTCTATTTTTTCTATCTTCCATCTCGTCTTCATTTGAAAAGAACTTACTTCCTGAACTCTGAGCCCTTCATCTTCAGATCCCAAACCAAATAGACATCTTTAAACCATTCTTTGTCCTCCTGTTACCAGCAGAACCAATGCTTATGCGTATGCTCTGTAGATTCTAGCAAATAATTATATAATTTTCCTCTAATTCCTCCTTCTCTTTAAACAGCAGCAACATAGATTATACAAATACAGATTTTAGCAGTTTATATTATATTTATATTATATTTATATAATATAACCATATTATATTTTTTCAGCTCACTTTTCCTTAAAAATCAGCAGAACTTCACTTACAGGAGCTGTATTTTAAATGGACAAAGATGTTACAGGGAATGATTATGTTTATCAACCTAGATGGCAGAGATGGGAAAAGCAAATCCAAAAATGAATGCTTTTTTTCAAATTGACAAATAAATGCCACTGCCTTTTTCCTACAAAGGCAGTGTGTTCTCTATCCTTAGAGTAGTGGCAATAACACCACTACTACAGTACAAGTTCAAAATTCTTGTGAAGATAAAAAAGGAAGACTCAAAACCAGGCATGTGGCAGGAATCAGCATTTTAAGAATGAGAAAAGGATAATTTTAAGTGCTAACTTTTTTATTTGCATTTGAAAATCCAAAACCATCGCTCTAAGAAGGTTGAAAATTTTTCAGGAGTAATCATTTTCTTCCATGATGTTTTGCTTGTTTTCTCTTTATAGTACCTGGAATTCACTGTGCACTTCATGTTTCCTAAAGTGGATTATCATATCACATATTCTAAATACAAACAAGCTTTACCCAATCCCTGTCAGCCCCATTCTATTCACTTTTTATGACACACAAGCTTGACAGGCGCTGGTGATAGCAGGCACGGCAAAAATACTTACAGAACTCAAGTGAGCTCTCACCTGAGTGTCACTATGACTGCTGATGGCTGGGCACATGCTGTTATAAGGGTTACAATGAAGAGAAATACGAGGAATGGGATGAGCGTGTTGCAGGTTCGATCACACTTCCCAGACACCGCGTAGCCGTTCTCATTCAGGTAGGTTTTGACAATCACCAGCCGGAGCTGACTGCGCTGGCCCACTGTCGGTGGAGTGATCACCTGGCGACTCTGCACACAGGCACATTCTGTGTAATTTCTGACCTGGGAGAGCAAAAAAGAACATTTCCACATAAAAAATATGTGTAAGGAAGACATTGCATAGAGACATCGTACGACAGTCCTGTGGTACTTCTCAATTGAGAATCTTCTGCCTTCAGCATCATTACCCCAAGCACAAGCGAAGTTACGTCTCCAAGTAATTTTAAAGCTGGCCAGGACTCTCTATGATGAGGTCGCCTTTCCATTGCTTTATTTAGTCTGAGTTTAAAAAAAAATCTGGAATATATTTGGGAAATATTGACAAAACAATTCAATCACTTCCAACAGGTAGGCTAGAGAAAAATATTTTTTCTACTGTACTACAAAAAATGTGAGGAAACGCTCTTCAGGCAGCAGTGACAATGCCATATTCTGAAACTTAGCAACTGCTGACTTTCATATTCAGGCAATGTCTTCTGCCATGTTAATGGAAGGCTACCCAGATCTGGTCAAAGAGCAACAAGCTGCACTTCATGCTTGAAGCTCAAGACCTTCCACCTGGATATGGGTGTGGTTCTGGACAGAAGCTGAAACAGAGAATAAAGGGAACGCAGAGACTAAAACAGTGAGACTGGAGGACATGAGAGATTCCTGAATGAACAAAGAGAATGAAATTAAGATGAAGGACTGAATAAAGAAGAAGCATTTCACAGGCAAAGGGGACTCTGATCTGAGCAAGGTGAGGAAGAACTAGATCAGAAATAGCCATCTTTCACATTTATGCTACTTCTGTTTTCATCTGATCAAATAGCAAAGGGGTGTGTAGCAGATCAGAATATTCGAGTGCTACAGAGGAAGATCAGGGACATATGTGACGTTATAGGAAGAAGTTTCTTGTTTCAATTTCTGCACTCATCAAACCTTAGACCACACATGCACAGAAGCTACAAAATCATCTCAAGATTGTAAATTTCAGCACTTAAGACATCAGGACGTATCCAAAACATGGCTGTTTTGTCAATTTTAATGTATACCTTTATATGCATCCATGCCATCATGTAGCCTCATACTTTTTTCCCTATGGGACTTAGCTGAACATCTTAATAATGTATCTGTTTATCCAGTATTTTACCTCCCATTTAAAAATGTGACTTCAGGTATTTTTTTCCTCACACTAAAAATATTCCACTACGAAGATGGAATGACTCACAGTTCATTTGGATTTTTCTACAGCACTCACTATTATAGTTTAACTCTTTCAAAAAGGAGTCGTTTATCTTCAAAATTTATGAGGTATTGATGCTGCTATCTCTATTTATTTGATGTTGTTATCTCAGGAGTTAAGTAACTGAAACAGATCAAAAATTTCACAAACACAGGTGACTAATTTGAGACAACTGGATTCCTTTTCTTCAGAACATTTTCCATTATACCCAGCTAAATATATTCTAAATGTAACTTTTCATGCCTTCAAATACAGATTTAGGCAGTGCATCTACAAGTGGCACTTCTTATTGCTCATGTTCATCGTCCAGAACATGAAGAATACAAGACTTACGACCAACTGGAGAAGTTTTGTTTAAGTAACTTGTCCAGCGTCGCTTAGAAACAAAGCCAATGACAGATTCTGGTTTCCCAAGGCAGCACTCCACTCTAATATCATGAGTATCTGATTTCTTTCTGCAGTACCTCACCCTAAACTCCTTACTGCTTCCAAATGAAAATGTCAAATAGGAATTCTACAGAAATTAGTCCTCTTTACTACACAATCTTGGTTCATCACCAGTGAAACCAAGTCTGTGTATTAGAGACAGACATATCATGGCAGAAATGTTAAGAGTATAGGAATAGATATATGTATAAATATATATTATATATATAAAACAGGTATGAACTGTCCACTGGTGTCCTTTCCTCTTAGTCTGAACTCCTAAATGGTTAATTTTGAAAACACTCTATGTCATAAACTTAAATCCAAATATTATACTTTAGCAACATTTTGTGTGTTACACAGTGGCATTAACCTACATTTATTGTTTTTAGAAGTACCCTACAAAAGGATTATTTAATTAAAAAAAAAAAAAAGCCTTTTCCAAGCAATGTCAGCCCTATTCTGTTCACCATTAGCTACTGAGTTAAAACTTCAGGCCACAAAACATCTTTTCTTAAATCATAAGATGCAAAAGTATGTTTCAAAATCTGTAGTGAAGACCACATATTCCCAGAGTATTTGCCTACTAAATAAATTAATAGTGCCAGTTAGATATTAAGTGAAATGCAACAAAGATCAAGCCTATGTGTCAATTCAGGAAAACACAGATTATACAGACACTGAAATTTAACCACAGGCTCACACTGCAGGCTTTTCCAATTGGTCAAAACAATTTTCTACTAAAACCCAGCAGGATAATCTAAAAAGGAAAAAAAAACATTTAAAGGAAACTAATCTGTTCTCAGTGGCATCTATGTATGAATATACTTTTTCAGACCACTATCCAGGTGACCTGAGAAAGCACAGTGCTGGACCTAACATCCTTCTGCTTCACAGGCTAGCTCAGGACTGCAAATCAGGAGGCTGATACTTTATAAGTAAGCTTTCTGGAAAGCACAATCAAGCCCTAAGAAAATCAATGTTTACATTACTTCTTGTCTTTCTTAACTATCCCTTTTTAAAGGACAGTTCCATAACAGAAGAATTAAAGAGTTCATTTTTTTAATGAAACTAATATGACCATAATGCTCTGTTGATACTCAAGGCAGATTCTACTTTTCAACTGTCTTCCTGTGCCCAGTCCTGGAAACTGCCAAATTTCCATGGTTTGGTTTTACCAGCAGGATGTCCTTCTCCAGTTCAGCATAACTGGAATGCTGGGCTGTAACAAGTATTTCCAAGAAAGAAAGTGGATTATTAACATCCTTTCAGTTCTTGAGTTTCATGACAACTTTCATTTAGCCTGGAAGAGGTTTAGAAAAGGGCCATGGGACTGGTCAAACTGTTTTACAAGAGCAGAATACACGGGCAGTCTTCACCTAGCCAGGCAAACCACAGACCTATCAGTGCACTGGTGCAGGTGCAAGACCTACTTGGGCAAAATGACGAGGCTGACACAAACACCAATGACTTTAAACACGTCCTAACTAAATTTAAACAGGAGTTGAAAATACTTCCAACTACCTGAAGAGTTAAGTTTTTCCTTCAATTCAGAGAGGGAGTCACAAAAAGCCCCAAACTGCTCTGAAAGGTAAGACTGAACTCGGAGAAAGACAGTTTGACATGTTGGCGTGTTGGCAGAAAGCTGAATTAGATGACACTGACTCAAGGTACCCCCTCCAAGCCCTGAAGGAACAGCAGGCATGCAGGCCACTGCCACCAAGGTCTTTGGGGTCCGGAAACACCAGCCATCCCTATCTCATGGCATTTTGCACTCACTCAGCTGGAGGATTCACTTAGTACAAATGAATTTGCACCTCAAATTGGTACAAAACTAAAGGAAGTGGGTTGGGACCATGCAATAAAAGCATTGCCAGCCTTTCAAAACATGGAAAGGCTCAGAGATGAACGAGTCAGCTGTAGAGAGCTTACAAGAGGGATTCTTTAGCTAGGAACAGAGAAATCTTCGATCTGCAGCGGTCACGAGGGGCTACTCAGGGGTTGTGTGTGGATGGTGGGTGAAGCACTTACCCCTGTGCTGTGGTTTCCACCACTGATGCAGCCAGCTAGGCAAGGATTAAAATAGGTTATTCCATCTGATCCACAGACAGGCTCGTACTCATGAATCTTACATCCACAGTTAACATTACAGCTTCCAGTCAGATTCCTGTGGGCCATGGCAAGAGTGGGACTGAGGAAAGGAAAAAGAACATGCTAGTAGAGCACGCACAGATATCCATATCGTCCTTACAGAGGGAGCAAACATCCTACTCATTAACTCTGGAACTGAGAGTTGATTCTTAGACAAAGACTGCATTAACTCTAGGTTATGTATGTGACTTAATATAGAAGAACACTCAAGTCATCCTTGCCATCAACTAAAAACAGGATAAAAAAAATAATACCAAAGTTTAATATTTGTATTGTACTTGGCTAGGTAATAGGTGTATTTCCCCTGGGTTTTTCTTCCTCTGTGAGGTAAGACACCACTATTTGATATGTCTATTCTTAGCTGCAGCAATTTCTTGTTGATTACTAATGAAAGACTCGGTGACAAAATGTAAGGATTCTGTGAACTAATGTGAACTAATAGGCATCTGTTCCCACATACCAACAACTGTTCAGAAAACTTAATGCTTATATGAATATGTGAAATCTACAGGAAGCTCTCTAGATGTGAAATACTGCTGTGCGTTTACTAAATGTCTGTAAATGAACCACCACTCTGCTTCCCTAGACCATTCTCCAAAATGTGGCCAAAGCCCAAATCCCTTATGGATTTGGACATATTTCAAATGCTTCCTTCCCAACCTTGAATCAAGGCAGTTTAAACACCTGTACCTACATGGCTCCCTAAAACTATACAAATCTATGCTTCGTGTTGGAGAGCTCCGGCCAAAATGCAAACAATAGCTTACTTCACTTCAGTAGTCCTTGAGAATTGGAAACTATATTAATGTCTGAGAATTATACTGGAATGCACAACCACTCCACACCAGGCACTACAGTGTAATATTGAATTAACTGTTCTGCCTTGTTTGCGCTGCTCTTAGTACTGCTCAATAGGCACTGCTGTTTAAAACTACCTCAAGTACCTCTGCTCTAAGCAGATCAGTAGATATCCAGGGAATTTCAGCACCTCCTCAGCCAGGCAGGAACAGAACGGAATGTGGATTGGGTTTGTGGCTGCATCCTCAAGATCCTGTACACATCTCACAGACTGCCATGGCTGCAGAGCCTCACGAGGGCTGCTGTTGGCTTGTCTTCATATCTGTGATGCGCAGGCAGGGCCAGTGTGAAGATAAACAACTACCAGCAGACTTACTGCATCTCAGCTACCCCAGGGACCACAAGGGATGTTCTTCTGCTCCCATCTTCTACCCCTGATGAGACCAGAGGCGAGGCTCAGAAGCCATTCTGCACACAGAGACTGTCACCCCTGCTGTGTGCCACCTCACCTCCTGTCGCTAGTGACACTCAGTAGCACAACTGCTGCTCAGAGCATTCCACTTGACTGGTTTTCTTGTATTTATACACCACTATTTGCTTTTGCTAAATATGCTTGTCTTCCCAGCTGTGCACTTTAGCAGACAATTAAATATTACTAAGTAGCTTTCAAATATTTATTGACTGTCTACTGATCACACAAATCAGGTTCACAAATTTAGCTCTTGGAGCTACTTTACACTTTATGGTCTAGTTGGATGCTAACCAAAGCCTTTCTGAGTGTTTTGTTTCTTGCTCCATAAACAAACAAGGTACACTTTTAGAAACAAGTTGCAGCTTGAGCAGGAAGTTAAATATCCAGGACTGGTAGTGGTTCTGCCACCTTCTCAGCTATCACCTGAAATTTGTCATATTATATCCTGCTGGATTTCAATAATCAGTGTGCAACAACACATCACATAGCAAAGGGCAGACTTTTCCAGTAGTCTCTCAACAGAACTTTTTCTCCAATGGAAAAAACACCAAATCATCAAAACATTCCTCAGGAACATACAGATTTCAGCAGCACAGTGAGGAAAGCTTTTCGCACCAACAGGAGAGGCAGCATTTGTGGAGTTTTACGAAATCCTAGTCAGCCTGCTGAGCTGGATGTCCCAGATGCCAGAATACTTGGCATAAGAAGAGACTGAAGGCCCTTGTGCCCATGTTCCTGTTGACAGCAGGGCTCTGCCACATTGCACAGGATCAGGTCCAGGGACAGCCCAGACTGCCAGGAAAGGCACAGCTCGGGTTCCACACTCCAACCTCTCCCACCGTGCAGGACACATTCTTCTGACCTCTTATCCCTCCACCACCTAAAACGCTTCTCAGCAACAGGTGGGTAGGGTTGTTCCACAGGCAGGAGAACCCATTCCCCGTCTTGCTCTGCTTACACAGCTAACTCCCTGCAGCTGCACTGCTGAACATTACCATGACACAGAGGTTAGGAAACCAGCTTTAAAAAAAAGGTGAAAGAAATCAGGCGTGCAAGAAATGAGAAGCATGAAACTGGAAACTGAACTGAGACCACTGTGATAATTTAATCTCAGGGGCATTTTTTTCTTTGTCCTGGAAGAAGATTTAAGTTTACACAAAGCAAATATGCTCAAATTAGTAACAAGTTACTGCAAGCGCCGTCTCTCCAGATTTCACCACCTTTTGCCCCCAGCATATCACCTATTTGAGGAATTTCTTTTTGTTACTTAGAGCAAATACCTTGCACACAGAGAGGTTTGTGTTTTTTCATCCTTTCAAGAACATGTAAAACACAAAATCATCTATTAATTCCATTTCCAAAAGTTCATTATCAGACAGTTGTAAGAGGCTCATGCTTTCCTCTTCATTACCTTCTCGGTTTACTCATTGTTCACTCCTCTTTCAGTGGTGGCAAAAAAATGAAGGATGAAGGAGTTTCAGATGCTGGGGACATGAAATCTCTACTAACAAGTGTCTATGTAACCCCATTTTCATCATATGGGATCAACCACATAGCATATACTATAACAGTTTTCTTGAACACTTCTTTCAGGAAGGAATCATTTTTTCTTGAAGGTATGCCTTTTTCAGGAAGTAAGCTGAACCAAAGCACTCTACTAATCCTGCCTTCTGGCACTGGAAGGCTGCCTACTCTCCACAAAGGAAAACAGAGCATTTATCCCTGAATCACAGCACAGCACATCACAAATTTACCTGCATCTGCCATTAAGAGCAGGTTCTTAGGGAAATTGCACCACAGCTACTTTGTCCTGCTCATGAGCTGATCTGTGGGAAAAGCAGCCTAGTTTCAATGTAGCAGCTGCTATAGAAACATGGGATGTCTGAGAAAGAGCTGCTCTGGCAGGTGCAGATGCTGCCAACTTGCAAAACTGCTTCACCTGAGCTGCCAAGGACACCAGTCATGCACGAGCACACGAAGAAAAACCAGCCCCAAATGACAGCACTTCCTGAATTATTCTTTCAACTACAAACAATGCTGCTGCTGCTTCCATTAATAAGATTCAACTAACTGTAAGTTTGCTAAACGTGTGCTGGGACAAAACCCAGAACCCCATCTGACAAATTGCATTTGTTCACTTCTCAGGGAGACTGTTCTGTGTCTCCATGACACAATGCTAGTAAAGCTGATAAAGAGAAGACCTTTATTAGATGTGACTAACAATGAAAAGGACTCTACTCTCTAACATTTTTTTCTAAATCCTGTTTTCCTCTCCAACTATTAGTCCAGGGAAGGTTTGTGGTATGGGAGTAAAGGGAAAAAAGGGAAAATATGAGACTTATTGCCTGGAGTTTTTAGAGCTGTGACCTGTTATTTCACATACTTAGGCCTGGATGAAAACATCACTGTACTGGCAATCAATGAACATATATTGGGGGGAAAAAAAGTGGACCCTCTTCCCACAAGGCTACAATTTAAATTAAATGCAGTTTAAAATAAAAAAGTCTGACTATATTTTGGTAACATCTAAACAAATAATTGATTTTGCACATGGTTTTATTTGTATCACTGTAGTAACCTACAGGACCAAGGAAATACAAAGGGAAGGAGATAACCTCACCACATAATTTCTATAAGCTAAATAGTGGGCTATATGATAAAAAGGATTATCTTAATTTGATAGCAATACTTTTGGTTTGGTATTGCAGGATATTCTGGATGGTAGAGATCTGCAGTCTCCTTGTTGGCAAGCAGCTGGAATTGCAGCAATGATGCAATTTTTGTGTAGCTGTCAAACAAGGGACCCTCTCACTGTGTTAGCTGGATTCCTTCTTTGTTGTTATTGTTCTGACCCAATTAGTCACTGCTTTCAAGTTAAGGGATCCCACTGGCTGATTGGACTGAAATAGATACAATAATAATAGAAACTCAAACTGGTGGTACAAGAGGAAGAATATAAATATTTTTTAATGTAAAATACATCAGTAAGTCAATTGCATGCTTTAACTAAACTTTAATTGCACCAAAACAACACAAAGCAATCAAAAAGAGTCTGCTTTAATTCATTACATATCAGAAATGTGAGAGATGGAACTGAACTAATCCAGGAATCTGTCACTATGAGTAAGCTCACCACGGAGGCTGTTTAGCTGCCTTATACCACAATACATGCAAGAGACAGGTCTGAAAAAAACCAAAGCAGCTGATATCTGCTATTTCCCTTTTGTTCAGTACTGGTGAGGCCACACCTGCAGTGCTGGGTTCAGTTCTGGGCTCCCCAGTAAAAGAGAGACATGGACATACCAGAGAGAGACCAGTGCAAGTCCACTAAGATGATGAAAGGACTGGAGCATCTCTCTTCTGAGGAAAAGCTGAGAGAGCTGAGACTGTTCAGCCTGGAAAAGGCTCAGGGGGATTTCATCAATGCCTATAAACACCTGAAGGGATGATGCAAAGAGGATGGAGCCAGGCTCTTTTCAGTGGTGTCCAGGAACAGAGGCAATGGGCACACACTGAAACACAGGAGGTTCCCTATAAACACCAGGAAACAGTTTTCACTGTGAAGGTGACTGAGTGGTGACACAGGTTGCCCAGGGAGGCTATGGAGCTTCCCTCCTTAGAAACATTTAAAAGCCATATGGACAAGAAGACAATTCACTGGTTCAGGGCTTCCCACCTGGGTGCTGTTACGGTGCAAGAGAAGGGATGCCATATTGTGGTCTGACATAAGGCTCCTTACACTGCAATTCAAATATCAAACATGCCTTCAGAACAAGGCAGGGGCATGGAACAATAGGTTCTAAAATGCTGAGTGTATAACACAAAGGTGCCTTTGATCTTCCTGATAACAGAAATGCTGATGACATGCCAACACCAGGAAAACTGCTTGTGCCTAACATAAAACAGCAGAAAATCCTCTCTACTATATTCTAATCTGTGCATGCCTCCAGGTCCCATCCACTTCCTCAGAGCCAGAACAGTTAGAAAAATACTGAGTTATGAAATATACTGAATTATGAAATGTCATTGCCTACTTTTCTGAGTACTGCTATCCACATACTTCTATATTAACTGAAACCCAGGTCATCCCTCTCCTTTGTAGTGGTTTATGGCTCAGTTCACCAAACTAAAAACTGTACGTTTAAATGCATATAGATTGTACACATAGATCTACATGTAAATGTAGAAATGAATATATTTGTCCAGAAATTATCCTGCAGGGTATGTCTACACTGCCCACTGCAGCTGAGATCTCTGGGTTGCTGCCAGTGCAGGTAGTTCAGGAATCAGGCCTGGCACTGCCATGTTAATGGCAATTAGAGCATCATGCAATACATTTATCCCAAACCAGGCAGCTATACTGCTTTGCCTATCCAATCTTGCCCATTGAACTGCCCTTGATGTCCATATGCTGCACTACATTCAAAGCAGAAAATGAAGTATGTGTTTTATTAAACCTCGAAATGAAAGCATGCTTTTTTATTCCATGACCAACAACATTCTTTGATGGCTGAGTTAAAGAATTGCCTACTAAGTAAGTGATTTGAAGATATCAAATGAGGATTAAGAGAATGTTTATCACATCAGATATTCAAGATTAATTTATGTGTAGTGCTGCCTTTTTATTATCATTTTGATAATAAATAAATTTCTGCATTACAAAAACCTGGCTGAATCATGCTTTATAACATGCTGATAATGCTCAATTTCTGATGACATTACAGCCAGTATGATTTTTATACTGATTTCAAAGAACTTATTTACATCAAAATTTGTGAGAATTTCGCCATTACTATTTCTCATTTCTTTTCTCAGTAAGAACAGTAAGATGAACGTGGTAAGGAAGTAATGCTATTGCAGACTTGCACAACAGCTGTGAATTGATGCCTATTTCAATTCATGCTATGTATTTACTGCAAACACTATTACTTACTAAAAAAATATTAGATAATCTTACAATTCCAACATGAAGGCTATATGTTCCATGGCAATAGTATGCCTTGTCTTCAGCTTAGAAATAGATTTAAACCAAATGGGACTTTTCCCCAAACAGAAAGGTACAGGCATCTCATCAGTCAGGCAGGGATATTCTGACTTGCCACACAGATCGACTAATTCCTATCTGAAATTTATGTTTTCATTCCTATTAACTCTCATTTCTTCATCTACACCTACAGGCTGTCATAAACATTAACAGCAGGTGGACAATCAAAGCATTCCACCCCCTTCCCATCCCTCTTCTCTCCTTCAGCCCACTAAACTCAGATGAGGCTATATCACCATGCTACTTCCTTCTACTGACAGCCGCTCAGTAGCAAGCTTTAACTCTAGGTCTTAGGAATACAAAGGAGCAACAGCTTTTCATCAGCTCTTGACTTTGAGCTGCTGGTTTTCTTTGTGCTAGCATTAAGGTTTGACACCAGTGTAGTAACACCCAGCAACAAGCAATGCAAAACATTCTCTGTGTAAATAGTGCCTATTTTCTTCTTTCCTTGCTTCCCATTTTACCTCTTTGTTTTTCACTTGCTATCCCTCTGCCCCACTGTATTTTTCCTCCATTTCATCATCTCTTTTCCTGCTCCACACTCTTTAGTCTCTTCAAAATATTAAGAGTCCAGAGCTGAGCCCTAAAAGCAAATATACAAATGGATCTGATACCCAGCACCTGGTCATAATTAAAAGGCAGACATGGCTCTGATGTAAAAGCAAAGGGAAATAACATTCCTTCAGACAGGTTCACACTCTCCAAACACTTACTCTGTTCCTGTGTTTAACCTACGTGAAGAAGGCAATTTTGAGGAAAATCTCATGTATAAAGTAAGAAAGAAAATAAAAGCTCATGATCAGGCTTCTATGGAATCCCTTTCCAGTGAAAATGTCTCAAGTTTTACCACACTGCTTTCCCTCCTTTTTCTTTTTTTTTATGCCCTTCCATGCATTTCTTAATGCCAAGCCTAAATTCCTCACTCCCAAGTCCTTCCTATATCCACACCTTCTACCTCATTGCAGTTCTCTCCACTCTCTATGTAACTTTAGGGAATATGGTCCAGTTGCTGTCTTGATGATGATCCAGCAAGCGCTGGAGGACACTTACACAACTACTATGGAGTTCAGAAGCAGTGCACACCACTAAGGTTGACAGCACATGCCCAAGTGATTCCTCTCAAATAGGGACTGTAAACCTAAGACACTATTAAGGTGGTAATTAATAAACCCATTCAGAAATAATCTTCATAATCCACTTAGTTTTGTCACAATTTTTATGAGCAGAAAACATTTTGAAACACTAAGTAAATTCTAAGTAATCTACAGAGGACACTATTCTTATTTTTCTGCATCACTGAAGGCCACTCTAATGCATTTTCTCACCCCTCAAAAAGGTGAGTTACTACATAAACTGCATTATAAACCAGATGTAAAAAACAAGGGCCACACACTCACAGCACATGTTCACATCACAATACTCACTAAATTCTCATATGAATATGTGGCTTCCTTAGTACACCAGCTATCAGCATTTTTTACATTTCTAGATCAGGCTTACTGGAAAAAGCTGGTTTTGCCAGAGATAATCATCCAAGATACTTACCCAGTTGTGTAGGGTATATTTATTCCCCCTAGATTAATGCTTTCACATCCAACAATGAAGAGTGTTGAAAAGCACAGCAGAGAGACACCACTGCAGATCATAGCCAACTTTGCAGACTCTCTTGCACCGAGTTTCAGCTTTTTTATAATGTAGCCACCTAGGACAATACCAACACCAGCACTTGGGACAATAATCACACCTACCAGGAAGAAATTCAAACAGCATTAAAACAGGACCTACAGAAATGGTATAAAACATAAATATTGGTTTCATTCTGTAATTAGATGACTGCAAATGCTGCACTAAGGTCACCATTGTCTGATTCTCTGCTAGCAAACTGAGTCAGGCTTTTCAAACCTCTGGAGTGTTGTCAAAGAATTTATAAAAGCCTCCTTATCATATCAGCAGCAGCCAAAGCACTATAAGAGAACTATTGTACTTACAAGCAGAAACACTGTTTTGTATTTATTTTAGAATGGGGAGAAGGGCTACATATAGGTCCAGTTTAACTAGTGAAAATTTGAAAAAATCCAGGTTTGGACACAAATGTTCCTCTTCCCACTCTCATGATTAATTCCAGTGAAATGCAAGCACTAACCCCAGGCAGGACCCCAGAACCCTGCCCAGCTGCGAGTGCACACGAGCCTGGCTGCAATTTCTGCCTTCCACATACTTAAGCTGAATAGCACTTTCATAGGCAACTAGCATCAGGACAAGAGGAAATGGCCTCGAGCTGGGCCAGGGGAGGTTCAGGCTGGACATCAGAAAGAACTTCTTCACTGAAAGGGTGGTTAAGCATTGGAACAGGCTGCCCAGGGAGGTGTTGGAGTCACCATCCCCGGAGGTGCTCAAGAAACGGCCAGAAGTGGCACTTGGTGCTATGGTTTATTGACATGGTGGTGTTTGGTCCAAGGTTGGACTTGATGGCCTTGGAGATCCTTTCCAACCTTAATGATTCTGTGATTCCACGATTCCTACCTCAGCACTCCATCTCAGCACAGTTATGTGGAGTGCAAACTGATCAAACACAATTAAAGAAATTAAGATAATAGAATTAGGGTACGTTTAAGACACAAAAGACGTGCCTATGAAATTTCTGTGGCTCTGCTGCTGCAGTTATAAAGTTCAGCAACACATCACCAGGTTGTCCTCACTTGTCAGGTCCTGAGGTGGTGGCAAGTCAGCAAATGTCTTGCACTTTTCTTCCCTTGTTTTTTGCTTCTCACTGACATGTGAGAAGGTCTTTAAATAAGGGCTTTGCCAATAAAACCGCATTCCACAGTAACATGGAATTTGAACTACTTTTGGCAGCTGCATCTACTGAGAAGCTAAACTTTATAATCTAAATTGTTAAAGATGCTGGTCTTTTAAAGAAGCCAGTAAGACTATCACTTGCAAATACCTTTAACATTACTGCAAAGCATACTCATTCTCTGCTAATATGTCTGAAGGTGAAAGGGACATTATACTTATCAAAAAGTTGAGATTGTGGAAGCAAGAATAAGAGGGAAAAATAGGTGACAAGTTAATTAACCACCAATGACATTACAGAATAAAATGTCATTACATGGCGAAGATTCTGAACAATAAGTCTTCACAGAATCAAAACCAGTCTTTCTCCCAAGAGCAGAAACTAAATGTAGAAGCTGCACAAGTTCAAGACATGAAGTTTGGCACACAGTGTTTTTTGATGATGATTAATGCCAGCGCCTTTTTAAAACAGAAAGAAATTGCGACTTAATTAAAAAATTGCTGCTTAGGAGACAAAAAATTACCAGTAAAATCTTTATCTGAAGAGATTCAGGAAGTATATGTACTCAGCTAGCAATGTATGTATTAAGCATAGATGTACAATGTAACATGTAAATTCTCCTTTTACTAATCAGAAAATCTGTGAACTTGTCATGTCTTTTACTGTATTAGCCAGTAGCAATCTAATACAGAATTTCCAAGTTTCCCTTTCCCATCCTTCCCACAAAAAATATTTATAAAATTAACAACTGTTGACTTCAATGCGAAGTTTAAGAGTTGGGATTGTAGAAGCAGTGCCCACTTGTCTATGTTACACATCCAGCCTGATACATTTCATCTTCTTCTGGTTCATTATATAGTCTTTATCAAGTAATTTATAACAGGGGAAACAACAGATGTTAAGATCTTCACACTCTGGGCAAGCTCACACCCATTTTCCAGTTTTAGCTCTTTTAATGTACTGGCTGTTGAGTGCTTTTTCTGACAGGAATGTTTCTGGTTTATCCTGAGAATGAAGCAAGCTATGGTGTAGCCATCCCATCAATACTCATTACAGCAGAACTCCTGTGTGTGTAGCTACCCTAAGCTTCAGAGAGCATCACGGTCCCGTGAGTCAGTGTTTCCTCCTTATATGCAGAACACAGGGATTTCATGCCCTAAAGAAAATCTCATCCCAGAAACTCTCAAATAGAAAGCACCACATGGTGCTTCTCTGACTTTTCCCCTCCACACTCCAGAAATTCCTTGCATTTCTTCCAGCTACTGCAAGCGACAAATTCTTCCCATGTGAGGCTTGTGTGCCTTCCTTCTTCCTTCTGCCACTTTTTGTCTTTTTTTTGACGGATGTCCCTGTGCAGCTTCACCCCATACTTCACCTGTGTCCCCACAACTCACTCCAGTCCATCACTCCTTGGGCACAGTACCTGGAAGTATGAGGGAGCAAAGAACTAACCTGCCTAGCAATTAGCAGCCCTTCTATATGAAAAGCACTATGGAGAATTTAAAAAGATGTTTATAAAGACAAATGTCTTTGGTGCAGCTAGAAGAGGAGGAAACTCATCTGCACGACACAGGCCCCAATTTTGCACAATATTCTGGCCTCTTTCAGTAGCAAAGTTCCCATCTCTCCCAGTCACAGAGCAGTGTAAAGCTTAAAATTTTGTGGTCTGTAGTGCTATTAAAAGTTGGATGTGGCTGTACACTGGCACAGCAGCGGAAGCACCACACCTACTGAATAGGGGTCTCCTGAAATGACAGGTAGGAGAGAATTTGGGGAGTTGTGCCTAGACTAGATTGCTGTCTCAATGTTACTAAGTAAATAAGGAAAAACCAGGACCCTGGAGGAGAGAGATAACTGAAGGATGGGACAGATAGACAACTTGTCACTGAGGGAAAAAAAGATAAAGATATTTTAAAGATCAAAGAGGAATTAAAATTCACAGAAAATAACAGTTTTAAGAGATCTTTTAAAGCACACAAATTGCAGTAATGTCTGTGTTTTTTCTAGATTGTTTTTGTTGGTTTTTTCCCCCCTTGGAGACCATCAACAAATGAGAAAACGTCTGGCTAGGCTTATGCAAAAAAAAATCCAGCCCTTTAACAATACAAATGGGTTCACATTTTACAAAATATGTGTAACAAACATCAAAAAATAGTCTGAATATCTAACCAAATGCAGAAAGCTGGATCCAATCACCTGTTCGAACAAACACATTTTTGGTTCACTCCTACATTGACTCATGCCATTAGCCAAAGCCAACCATTGCAAGGTAACACTATGTGGCAATGCCTTACCAGTGTAGATGCTGGCATTGGAAGCTGGGATGCCAAACTGTGACTCGATGAACTTGGGAATGAAGGTAATAAAAGCTGTGACAATGGCACTCTCAGCTGTGTATGACAAACTCACAAAAAGGAATGTCATGTTGCTTAAGATCCTGACAGCTGCTCTTGGAAGCTCTATAAAATGACAAAAATGACAAACGAATGTTATAAAGAATGAGCGAGAAACAAAAGCAAACTGAAACAGAACCAACTGATTTTCTTTGAGACAGACTGGCAATAATGGCTTGCTAGCAGCTGGTATGTTTGCTAGGCAGAAGGGAGAGTGCATACTTGGGATTGCAGCCCCTGCTCTCTGCTCTGACCCCATCTCACCGCCTCGCTCAGGGCCACGTTCCCACTTGGCACAAACACAACTGAGGTGTGTATTAAAAAACTATCAGAAGAAACAGGGCTTACATAGTAACACCATAACAGGAAGAAAAACAGCAGAAAGATGTACTGATTTTGGAGCTATTCTGATATCTTATTTTGAGATTTTCTGTGAGGTAACACATACCACACCACTGAACTGACAGTACTGACTTTTGCACTCCAGAAGAGGAAAAAAGATCATATACTCCCCCTGTTACTCTCTGCTTCAAGGACCATGCTTAGAAAGCTGGGGTAATAATACTCTAATTTGAAAGGGGAACCAAAATATTTTTAGTTAAACATTTTTCTACATGATTTAAAAGCATTTACAATGATGCAGACAAAGCATAATGAAAAATTACATCAATGATATCAAGGAATCTCAACATACATTACATACCACTCAATATTCTCAGAAGGGATAAAGCAATCAATTAAAAATGAGAATATGTCATTAACTTAAACCGAAAAGTATTCATAGATGTTGCAGTTATTCTCAAATCAAATACCAAACCCCCATGAAATTCAGCACTGTAGTTAAATTAAACACTTACATACTTCTAATTTAGTCCTGAAGTGATGTCGAATTATCATCAACCTATTCAGCACTTAATTTTTTTCAGATTAGATGCTGTGATTTTAAACACATCTTCTTTTCCTTGGGGCTTTTTTTTACCCAAGATCAATTTTTTTTTAAGTGTTATATCTAATCTTCTATAGTTCAGATTTTTTTCATTTGCTTTTCACTCAGTACAGAAATGGAATAGTGCTTGAATCAAAGCCAGTTGAATTCAATGACAAGAGCACCCATTAGAAATACATGTTGAACAAGAACAACTGAGTGAGAATTGTATTGATGTTGAAAGTTGTCAAGACAAAAATCTGTATCACTTTCTCCACTGACTCCAGTAGGTTATCTGTATAAAAGCAAACAGAATTTCACTTGTCATGTCAAAACTCATCAAGCTGCAAATTAGCACTTAAGTTGTCTGACTGCATCCAGTCTTAGCTTATGCCAGCTGTCAAAATTTACACTGAATTCATGATGAGTACTGGGTTTATAATTTTAATGTAGTCAAATGCTCTTCTGCTACCCCTATGAAGAAACATATTAAATGTTAAATACAAAATTTGGTGGAAATAACTAATGAATAAACCATATTAAGAAGCACTCATATATTTGAATTTTAATGGTTTTTACCACCTACAGCTTTAAAAAAAAAAAAAAGGGTGCTGTTCGCAATAGAAGCAACAGGAGCAAACAGTTATGACCATGCTGATGCTGCTGTGAGAAAGGACTCAGGAAGCAGAAAGGAGGATTGGTCCTGCTGGAAACTGAGTTACTTAGAGGCAGCTGCTCACCTGGGTTGAAAATGTGAGAGAAAATAAGGTATTATCACAGAGAGAAAGATAATTTTATTAGGATGATGAACTGAGTGCTCTTTGTAGAAATGAACTGGTAGCTCTTGGCCAAGAGCTGAACTCAAGATCTTTGCTAAATCCATTATTTTAAAGAGTCTGGTCCAGACATCATAATACCTGGTAAAGTTTAGCCCCTCCTGGTAAAACTGAGCTTCAGGGAAATGTCTGCTTTAGAATTTTCAGTCCTAATAAGAATTTAAAGAATTTGGCAAAGAACTGCAGAGCTAATGAACATTTTGCTCTGGTGTTTATATCTAGAGCTGTACTTCTGCTGACTCATACTTACATCTCATCTGAGCACTCAGGCTAAAGGTCATTACTCATTTCAAAACTAATTAGTATTTTGAAATGGGATTTCTACTGATAAGTAAATAAAATGTAGTGTCTTGGAAAAAGCATAAGTTCCCTTACACCCGTGTGGAGGGTTCTACAGAGAACAGCTTTGCTGATTACTGTGAATTTTGGCATGAAATAGTGAGTTTATTTCTGCATGCCGCACTAATACACGCCACCTGGAGCACTTGAGAGTTGAAACTCTTCATGGTTTATAAACAGCAATTGTCTGGCATACAAGGGAAAGTTGCTATATAGTAAGAATCTTGGAAATAAAAACACACATTCAGAGTTAGGCTTTCCCCAATTTCCTCCCATGATCACCGTCAAATCCTGTGTGACAGCATCTACACTACACTTCTGAATTTAAAAACGTATAGTAAAAAGGTAATTGTAGTAAAAAGCAAGAATGCTAAAAACTTTAGGGATCCTTTATACTACATAATCAATCATGCTTTTAAAACATTTCTATGTCAAACTCCTTTTGCGTGGCTAGCCATAGGCCTAGGCTTTCATTTCAAGGCCATTATTAAACCTGTCAGCTTTGATTTTTAGGAAAGACATCTTCAAAAGACATTGCATGTTTTTGCACACATGCATCAGAAACAAACCTACAGGAACTTGCAATTTCCCTCATTCTGTCATCTAAACTAATAAACCTCTATTGATCACACTCCTAGAACTAAAACAATTTTTTAGCATGGCTGCAAACATGTTTCTATTTCTGTGCAGTAATTCAAATCTTAAACATCCTCGGGTTTTGGGGTTTTTTTTCCCAATAACCTAACACATAACTAAGAGTAAACTGAAACTTGCCTTGCTGGACTGGTTTGCTACTCTACTGGCAATTTTCTTCCTTTCATGATCTTTGACAGTATTTTTTCTCTGGTCAGTATTCATTTTTCTTTCACTCATGTGCTGGACCACTGCTTGATATATGGTAAGGGAAAAGCACATGAAAAATCTGCAGGTAATACAAGTATTCATAAATATTTCTCTAAGCACAACTTTTAAAGCACTGTAAACAGAATTTCAATAAAAATGCAAATAATTCTGACTTCACCTCCTTTTTTCAACATTGAATATAGTTTCTTTTATCCCTGTTTCTGCACGCCCAGCCCAAGGCAATGCAATGAATACAATCAGGGGAATAAATCATCCCAGTCTACAGCCCTGTCCGTTTGCAGCCCATCAGAAAAGTCCCTTGTAAGGGTGAGGCAGATACTAGCTACAAGACCTCCTTCTGCTAGTGCTCCCAGTCTGGACAGCACTACCCAAGCCTGCAGCTTTGGAGAAGGCTGGTTCCACACCGAGGTTCTCAGGAGCGGATTCCACTGTTGTGCAGTACAAAGCAGAGCCGAGATGTGAGCCAGAATTTCTGGTTTGTTTATCAGAATGGAAACTAGCAAAGTGACACACAACTACTTCAAATATATCCTGCATGGAGCTAATCACTAATCTCTAGAATAGTATTTTGCCACTTCATTATCTACTCACACACCATTTAGACAACCTCATTCAACTCTCAGGACACGCCTTAAGCACCTGGGTGGTGGCTGCATCGTTGAATAGCCCCTAATATCCCATCAAGAGTGGAGGGGTTCAAAACCAGTTTGATATGAATATTAGTTATTTAAATTTGATTTAGAGCAGGTCCTCGAGGCTCCAGTTAGCACTGCTCATCACTGCATGGAGCTATGCCAATCTTTTCTATTTTGAGCTCTTCAGGACGGCCTAAGAAAGGACGAGAGGGGAGCGCCTTGCTCAAGGTCAGTGGCACTGCAGGATCTCCAGCCCGTGGGCTGCTGAACCCTCTGACATTTACAGTGCCCACCAAGCGCCCCCCACACACAGTCCACTGCCTCCCCTTCCTCTTCTGATCTCTGTCAACCAATCTTCAGGTAGCACAGAAACTCCAATCCAGATCCTTGGCAAAGCACCTCAGTGGGCTTATCCTGCAACCACGAGCCCCTCAGGAGTTTCTTTTATGTCTGCTGATACTCTGACAATCATTATTATCCTGTCTCTGTCCTTCACAGGAACTCACTGAAAAAGGCATACGACAGCTGGTAGATGTGAAAAGGCAAACGGGAATATTCTACATTTAGGAAAGGGCCGTACATAGGGACAAAACAAAAAAACCCCAAAGGCTACAAAATACATGTAATTAATTAATTATTTAATTCAGATTAGATCAGCCTATTTTAAGAAATATATACATTTGCTTTCTTTACACTGCTCCTTTATTCAATTGCACATTAAGTTTCATTTATAGTAGTAAATGAAAGGGACTGCACATACAGTTTCCATGGTACAAAACCTGAAGGGTATAATAAATGAGAACAGTAGTTTTGTCTGCTCAGATTCATGTAGTATCTGCACGTATGGGATTGAATCGTAGTTTCATCATTATAAAGCTCCTCTAGCTCATGTAATCCACACTACCTCTATTTTTCCCAATAAACTACATTCAATTTTCTTCCTCCTGTGACCTACTTACTGTTTTATTTAATACGTTTGATACCTGACTCAGAAGCATTCTTCAAACCACATTTTCTACTTGAAACGTAAGTAAGAAAAGACTGAATTCCAAGCCCTAGCAACTTGAAACATGTGAAAAAGCAAAGTTGTATCTGTATTTTTATCCGATCTCAGCTCTACCATGGGCCAAAATAAAGCTCTGGTCACTGAAGTTTGAGGCTACTTGCAGATGGAGCCAGTTTGGGTTTATTTCTTCAGCCTATACTGGCAGTCAGTGCAGAAAAAAAGACTCTCATTATGACTTTTTGATACCTTTTCATTAGCCTAGACAATTAATTAGGAAATTAGGACAAGTTACAACAACAAAAAAATCATTTCGCCAGGCTTCCCAGGTAAGATGACATCATACTGGAAGAACAAAACAGTTACCTTCCTTACTAAAGCTGCATGGATTTCAGAGATTTGATGGCACTGACCTCTGTCATGGCAGACTATGACATCACTGACATTTATTAGTACAGAACAGAAGATATGACCTACTAAATCATCAGTCTCCTGGCTACTGCCTAAGTGGAGTTTCTGCCCATAGTGCTACAAAAAGATGAAGCTCTGAAATTCAATGGGAAGTATAAAATGTTCACTGCATCTCAGAAGAAGCAATGCTAAATGACTTAGACACATATGATCCTTTTTTCCTTCCCATTATAAACAAAATTACCTCAGCTGAGAAGCTTGAGGCATGATCTTATTCCATAAAGCCCACTTAAACCTGAAAAATAATTAAATGATAGTGCATTCCTGCTGCAGGCCTTCCTAGCTAGGGTAAATGACACCAAATGGGAAAGCTATTATCAGCTTATAGCAAAATACTTTTTTCTGCTTATCTCAACTCGCTTGCTATCTTTCTGGCATGTTTCTTCTCACTGTTCCACGTTGGTGAAGTTTCTTCCCTAGAGAAACTTAAAAGTTTTGTATAGTAAAAGCGCTAATTTGGTAGTGCCATTAATATATTAATATAGAACTTTATAGAATGTATAGTATACTTTTAGATAGATACATGCCAAAGAAACACTTGCCAAAGTAAGACATACATAAGTTTTTCTTTCTGAAAAAAAAGTCCTAGGAAACATTCTCCCAAGCAAATACTTGTTTTTTCTGTATCTGCTGTGCCTGCAGGGACAAAGTGGCCTGGAAGGTGAAATTATGTATCAAAACAGAGAACCACTGTTGGGGTTTTAGGAGCTCTCCTGGTTTGTGGTTTTTTTTTTCTGTTAAAGGAATTTTCCCCATACGTGTTGCTAGGGGGACAAATTGCTGGGTACTTCAGAAAAACAAAGACCTAGCCACTGCGGGTGGGGTGCATCTGGCTACTCTTTTGTTTTACCTGGGTGTGCGGTCAGTCGGTCTCCGGTGTTTGCACGGAGAGGGAGGCTGCTCTCTTTGGCTGCTTTTCCTTCTGCCAGAGAAACCCTGGGATCCCAAGCCCGCCTTCCCTGCCCTGCTGGGAGCTGGGCCATGGCCACCCTGCCCCCGCCGCTGCTTCGAGCTTTCGCTGCGTTGTAGCCCTGCTCGCCCTGCCTGCCCAGACCTCCGGGGGGTTCCCCGTTTGGATACATCTCCTCTGCCACCCGGGATTTGTGCTCGTCCCTGCCATTCCAGCCTGCCGTTCCCGAGGGTCCAGCTGGACACCGGGATCGGCTGCCCAGCGGTTTGTGAAGCCTTTGTCCCATCCCTTCCCGGGATCCCAGGGCACCAGAGCCGCGTGCTCCCCGAGCTCGCTCCGGAGCGCCCCCTGCAGCCGCGGGGGAACCATCGCACCTGCCCTGCTCACCGGGAGCCGCCAGCGCCCCTGCCGGCTGCGAGCGGAACTGCACCCGAGGGGAAAGGGCCCGGCAGCCGAGAAGGCTGGCACTGGGTTTGTGATTGCTGTTACTGCCAGAGTTATTGCTGTTTGTTTGACTGGTTATACACATATAGATATATAATAGTAAAGAACTGTTATTCCTATTTCCCATATCTTCGCCTAAAAGCCCCTTGATCTCAAATTTATAATAACTTGGAGGTAAGGGGGGTCGCATCTGCCATTCCAAGGGAGGCTCCTGCCTTCCTTAGCAGACGCCTGTCTTTCAAACCACGACAACCACCATCAGCAAACTCACCCAGATGCAGTTTGTCTGTATACCTGTATCTTTATCAGGCATGTCTAACAGTGAAGCAGTCCCTCTGCTGTGACACTGCCTGCAATGATTAGGAAGGAGCCCAGCAAAGACTAGACTCACCCAATTCCCTAGGTTACTGAGAAAATCTTGACAGGAGTTAACTCTGAACTACTTCCACTAATCAGAAGCCAGTAGGTTTGAAGGCAAATAAAATCCACAATTAGTTGTATGGATTGTCAAGAAAATATTATGCATTGGGACTCAGAAATATGGAGAATAAAGAGTCTTCAAAGGAGGAAGGAACATGCTTTTCTTACTTCTCCCCCACGATTTCAACTACTTCGCCAACAATGAGTCTGAAAGATCTGATATTTGAGGTTCACTTTGCTTGCTCTGTGCTTGCTTTGTACCTTGATCAAGAAGTTGATTTGTAAGCTAATAAAATGACCCCAAGAAAGTTCTGGTATCCTCTTTTTCTTTATTTCTGTAGAAATTAACAGTAACTTTAGATACCCTGAAAAAAACAGTGCAAATGTAATGCAGAGCAAATCAATATGTAGGTTGCAAACATAACTTAAAATTACACTGGATTTAGTCTAAAAACAGCTGGTTTTGCTAAGCCTTGTCTATTCAGCATAAAGAGTGATCATAAAAGTGTCATTAAAAAGTCTGTCAATCATTATAGCCTGGACCAATATCCAAGTAAAAAATAACACTAATGTCTACTTCAACAAACAAAAGTTTTGAGTTCAGATTACATCTGATGGTACAATAGATATTTAATGGTTTCTCCCAGTCCCACTGCATTTATCAGGCTACCGCAAAATGGCACAAACCAGCATTTGCATTATAGAATCCAAGGAGGACACAACAGCACTGACAACACATTGACATTAAGGCACATTCACTCTTGTCCTGTACTATTCAATTTTATGACATTGTTAAGTCTGTACTGTCCATTTAAATTGTACATGGTTCACATTAATCAATTTGTAGCAACACTGCCCTTCTTCCCCAGGCAATTTGTCAATAATTATTACTTACTGTTAGATTTTACATTAATGGTTACTCCTTGATTAAAATAAAAAACTGTGCTACTTGTCAATCTTTTGATCTCTTCTTCTTCCAAAATTAGCACAGGTTTTATTTGTCTCAGCCTTCAGAAAACAGCTTGCAGTACAAAACAGACAGGAAAGGAATATGAAACAAGTAATCTTTCTCTATGAACTTACCCAAATGCATGAATGTAATTGAACTCACATACCAGAATTCCTTCTATTTGTTTCACTTATATTGTAGAAGAGCACTTTATTCCATGAAATTCAGCTTATAAAGCAAGTGTGACAATGACGAACTCTAAGGTGCACAAATACATGTGGTAATAGGGGTCCTACAGCTATAGGAAATAGCCTACCTGTTTGTTAGAGGTACACAAACCCATCGACAATTGAAGAAAATGGATGTCCCACAATCATTGCTGCATTCTGTCATTTTAGAGGATGACCATCTATTAAAATCTCAATAGCAAAAGATAATAGCAAATACAGGATGTCAAAACTGCCTTCAGTTACACTCATACAATCCTAGATGACCCTACATACAAAATTTAAAGCACTTAAAAATTAAAAACAAACTTTACCTTTAACATTCTCTCCAAATCCCATAGAGGCAGAAACTGAACTGTCTGTTTCTGTTTTGCTACTTGTTTTCTCCTTCATCACGTCATCATCACTTGAAACATCATCAGAATTCATCTTTTTTTTCTTTTTTTTATGTCGAGGAGGGAGCTTTTTCGGAAAGGTAAACATGGGAAATATCACAAGGAGCATTGCAATGGCACAAAGGAGAAATCCACTCCACCTAATGCCAGGAAAACAGGAATGGAAATAAAAGCAAACACATTACATGAAATCAAAAATCAAAGTGACTATTAGAGGCTGCACTGGCTGGAAAGAGACATTTGCAAAATATGAAAAACTGACAGTAAGAGTAAAGAATTGGAGTGGGAGACAGCCTTCACTGCACTAAATTCCTTAATCAGAAGATGTTTCTGTTGGCTTATTTACTGAAAGGTATTTATCCAGAAGCCACCAAATTTTATTAAATAGTGTCAGCTTTAAGTTCCCACCATTTTTCAGTTTTGGTAATTATTCAGTACCAAGTGCTGAGAAGTAGATACTCACTTTGACTTAGCATTTCATGGATAATTCCTAGTAAAACAATACAGTATTTCTCTGGAGAACACAGAAAAATTATCCATGGCATGAGAAAATAAAATGTCCTGATAGATACACAAGGGCTAAATCTGTTCTGCTTTCCAGTGCCTACCTCTCACTGCCCTGACTGTCCAGTTCTCCCTTCACAATTGAAGAGTTCCCAAAGCCTGATTGTAAACAACTGATGTGCTACAATTCATGCCAGGATTTATGCTCAAAATACGGTTGGGTTGTGATCGCAACCTGAAATGGCTTTGACAAAGAATTTCCTTCTCTCTCTGTCTTTTAAATTTGGGATATAAAAAAACCCCTAAAATGATCCCTTGGCTCTCAGGGAATGACCTGGGACATACCCACAGAAGGGACAATGTGTGGGATACACAGAACAGAACTCTTCAGCTGCAGGCATACACAGTTGTCCTCCCTGCAGCCAAAAAGCTTCATGGACTTCACCATTGCACCACAGATGGGCAAAAGGGCTGTACTAGAAAGCACTCCAGAGTTAACTAGAGTCAGCAGCCAGAACACTGATAGAGTGTCAGATAACGTAATTTCTCCTCTGAGTTCTAACAGTGAAAGACTAAGGGAAACATAGCCTCACATAACTGGTTCCATAAAGAAGGACATCCACCCACAGAGTTCTTCTTACATACTGGAAGTGCAGTTTTCACTACAGACTCATCTCACTGTACCAGGTTTACATGGCAAGGTTTTGGTAGCAAAGTGGGGACTGCAGGGCTGCTTCTGTGAGAAGACACCGTGAGCTGTCCCATGCTGGACAGAGACAACTCCAGCCAGTTTTAAAACAGATCCACATCCACCACTACTCAGTGCTGAGCCCATCAGAATGCTTGTGGCACTTTGGTGTTCACTTATTTAAGAAAGGGAAAAAACACTGCACAGCAACTGTGTGAAGGGAATGAGAAAATATGGAAGAAACAGCCCTGCAGACCCAAGGTAAGAGAAAAAGCGGAGAAGGGTCTCCAGGCACAGAGATTCACCTGCAGGCCCAGAACATGACCATGGTATCCACCTCCAGCCTGTGGAGAATCCACGCTGGAGCAGTCTCAAGCAGGAATTGTGGCCTGTGGAGAAAAGCTCCCACAGGAGCAGGTTTTTGGGCAGGACATGTCACCCGTGGGGGATGCTGCACGCTGGAGCATTCTGTTCCTGGAGGACTGCACCCCATGGAAAGGATCCATGCTGGAGCAGTTAGTAAAAGACTGTCTGAAGCAGAGAAGGAGCAACAGAGACAAGGTGTTATGAACTGACCACAACCCCCTTTCCACAACCCCCCTATACCACTCCAGCAGAGGATGTAGAAGAGTCAGGAGCGAAGCTGAGCTTTGGGAGATGGAAGGAGCAGGCAGGAAGTGCTTGTAGATTTCTTTTTAATTCTTTCTATCCTACTCTGTTATTAATTGGCGATAAATTAATTTCCTCAAGTCAAGTCTGTTTGGCCCATGACAGAAATTAGTGAGGATTTTCCCTGTCCTTATCTCAATCTATGAGCTTTTCATCATATTTTCTCCCTGTTCTGCTGAGGAAGGGGAGTGAGACAACAGCTTGGTGGGCACCCAGCAGCCAGACAAAGCCAACCCACCACACAAATCTACCCTAGTGCTTGGAAGTTCCAGTGAAGTCAATCACATTACTATAATATCCAACCACAACAATGAAAGCTTTTTCATTTGAAATCAAATTTCCAGAATCACAGTGCGTTGACCCTGGCTGGATGCCAGGTGCCCACCAAAGCCACTCTTATCACTCCCCATCCTTGACAGGACAGGGGAGAGAAAATGTAACGAAAGGCTTCTACTAGCTGCAGGGGAATCTCTGCTCTGGCACCTGGAGCACCTCCACCTCCTCCTCCACCTCTTCCTCCTCCTCCTCCTCCTTCAGTGACGTGGGGGTCTGCAGAGCTGTTTCTATTGCATATTCTCATTCCACTTTCTTCTGACTGCTGCTGGTGTTGCACCTGTCTTTTTTTTTCCCCCCTTCTTAAACATGTTATCCCAAAGGTGCTACCACCATCACTGATGGTCTCAATCTTGGCTAGCCTCCTCTTGGAGCCGGCTGACATTGGCTCACTTAGGCAGAGGGGAAGCTTCTGGCAGCTTCTCACAGAAGCCACCCCTATAGCCTTCCTGCTACCAAAACCTTGCCATGCAAACCCAATGAGAACAAATTTTACATATTTTTGTACAACCCTTGCACTATTAATTATATATTTGTTCAAACTTTAAACATTTTAAATTCTGAGTAGACAGTATCACTTGCACAAGAAACAAAAAGCATTTGGCCTCATATTTGTAATGCAAAGATATTGCAAACTTTATTTTTCAGTGAAGACAAATTCATATCCAGTGCTTTGTATGGTAAGTGATTACACACAGGGAAACAATAAATAAACACCCATGTATAACACAATTTTTATTAGAAGCTTACAGGAAGCTTTTGCAAGGCAAATATAAGTGACTGAAAGTTTTGACTAATTTTGATATTATGTAAACAGAAAATCCTCCATTCATTTTAGCTGATAACATACATGGATTAGAAAGCAGACTTTTAGGAGGATTAGTCAGCACTGTCAGACGGAATAAATCCGGAGTCTGTATAAAAATGTAGCAGGATCTCAAAGGCAGAAGCTGCAAAGGCTCTGATCAAAGAAACAGTCTGTGGCAATAATACACAGAAATCTGCAACCACCCCCTCAGGAGGAAGCAGCAAAGGAGACAGGGCCTGTAATGGAGCATGAGATGAAATTCAAATCCAAAGGGACCATTATGACAGCATACCAAATGCTGGAGATGTCACGAATGCAGCCCTGGATGCAATTATCTCACCATCTACACTTCACAACTTCCTGGAGAAATATCAAAGAATTGGAAAACAGACAAAAGACAGTATCAAAAATAACAAGGACACCTACAATGGGAAATCGAGAGGTCGGAACAGGAGCTATATTAATTTTAAAAGCCCTTGATTTTCTGTCTTCTAAAGTCAAAGAAAATATGCAGAAGAATACCTCAAAGGCATCCGCATAAGCCCTAGGACCTCAAATAAAGCAATTAAAGCTAAGGAAGGACCAGACAATGCTGAAGGAATTCCTTTAAACTTCTTGAGTGGAATGTTGATGAAAGACTATATAGGAAGATCCAAGTATTAAACAGATTCTGAACTAGGAAAATACTCAGAAAAGTGTCAGCAAAAGAAAATTTGATTCAAAGCACCTGACAGACCGCCAGGGGCTACTTCAAAGCTAGTGAGATCCCTATATAGCACATTAACAGTTCTCAAAGACAACAACATGATGAATGATTTCAAACAGATATCCCTACAGTTACCACATTTGAATAAAAAACATTTTCAAACATTTGATGAGCTGGCATAGACAGCTGGCTTGCAATTTAGCCCAAAGCACCTACAGAAAGCCCAGGTGTGCAAAACCCAGGAGCAGAAATCCAAGTCCTGTGAAACTCAAGGAATAATCAGATCAGAAATAACCCTGAAAAATAACCATTTTACTTTACCGTGTTGCATAGGAGATAAACCAAATTACATGTCCTGCAATATACCTCCTAGAAAGGAACAGCTTAAGGAAAAAAAAAATTACTATTTTTATTTTAGCCATATATCATAGTTGCGATACTCCCTATTTTGTCTGTAAGCATTGCCTCCTTTAACAATGGAAACTGTTAAATTGGGTCCCATTAGGAACCTTACAGCTATAATAAAGAAAAGATAGGAATCAAAGACACTAATTCACTTCAAAGGAAACAAGACTCAGAAATCTCATATATGACTTCCCATTAACTTATCACAATTGAACCATACTTTTGAAGTGTGTCAGCTGAAGTAAGTGTTGGGCTACTCTTACATTTCAAATTGTTAGATTGCATAAATAAAAATAAACTTGACTACGCAGCACTTCCCTGCAAGGAGAAAATGTCACAGTCCCAGAAAACACATTTCAGTGGAATGAAAGTCTACACTTCATGAATTCTCTGCAACCAGGCAGTCAGTGAGTAGCAAGGGGCAAAGGTTTAACCCTCACACCATGGGAGTCTTGCTTTTAATGGGTAGACATAGCCTCAGAAAGAGAAAAGAGAATAAGACACAAATGTTATGAACGCCACTAAACTTTTATGAGAGGCCACCACAGATTGTGCAACAAATTATCAGAGATCTGATAGCAGTTGATACTCTTTATTAGAAGAGTATTTTTAAGAGAGAAAGAACTGACATAGCCAAAAATGAAAGAGAAATAAGAAGACCTGGAATACCCTTCAGGGAAAGCCAGACCCTACAGATTTAATCAACATGATAGAAAAAGAAAACTTTGAATAACTTTTACTGACTTTGCTGCTTTGGCTATTTTACTTTTGCTGAAGCTAAAACTCAGTTATATCAGTGGTTGTGTTATAGATAAAGTCAAAAATTTATCCCACATTTATACAGCCCCACTGATTTCAATTAAAAAATATATTTATGGGCCTGTTCGCAATTTCTGTCAAAAAGTACTGATCAGATTCTGATTACCGGTTCTGACAAGTAATTAGAAACACATGAAGTGTAGGAATTTTACAAAGAATGTATAATATTTTGCTTTGATTTCAAATCTTTTATCCTAAATAGTCCAAATTTTGACATTGCTGCACACCCACGTAACAGATCTCTTCAGTGAGATAAGTCAGTAGATAAATCAGCACAGAGCTGTTAACCCCAAGGCTGCACTCAGCACTCAGCTTTGCCTTTCTCTCACTGAAAATTCAACAAAACAGTCCTGTGCAGCAATGCTCTTGGACTAAGTAAGACAAATAAAGCAAGACTAAATCTTAAAAGGTTTAAGAAGACTCCAAAGAGACAATTTTTTCATATCAAACTGTCAGAAAAGATCACTGCAGAATAAACAGAAACAGATACAGACTGACTGCAATGGCACAGTGACAAACACTAACCCAGGGCATGAGAACTGACACTGCACCTTACTCCGACAAATTCCTGGCATAATGAACTTCAGGTTTTTTCTGGGCTTGCATGAAAACTTCAAGGCTGATTTATGATTTATCTGAGAAAGGGCAGTTAAAGGCTCCTCAAGACCTACTTCCTCCAAGAGAAATTTCCAAAGAGGCCACATCTCAAAGGCTGCCTGAAGACATCAACTAACAATTCCAGCTGCTACATCTCAGTGCTGCTGCAAGCCTACTCCTTACTAGAGAATAATGTGTTGGTTTACAGCATCTGCTGCCTAAACATAAGCCATCACCCTGAGAAACAAAGACTGGAAAGGGCATATTCTGACCCATCCTATCTCCTTCACCTGAAATAAGATCAGTGAAGTCTACTGTTTCTCATCTGGGTAACAGAGTTCCATGTTTCATGCTGCCTCCTCTGGAAAACCAAAGAAGAGATTAATCCACCTTCGGGTAGGAAGGGGTTGGTTCTGGGCAGCAGGGATCCTCCATGGCCTCCTGCAATAACAGTATCCTGCCCTGCCATCCCTGTGCTGAGCACTGTCAGTCAGTGCCCACTGTGGTCAGGGACAGTCCTGGAACAGCCAAAAGTTGGGGGTTTTCCATGGACTGTTCCTGTGCACTCCTGTGGCAAACTCTTCCTCTGTCAGAGGCTAGTGTGTAGTAATCAACAGAAACATCATCTTCCTCTGCCTCCTACAACCTTAAACAAGTCCTCAAGGGATAAAATCTTCCAACCTGTCTTAATTCCCTACCAGCAACTGAGAGAATAGTTTTGAAAAATGCTTGAGCCTTACCAGTTTCCAATGAATCGGGGATCGCTCTGGTCAATATACACAGTTGTCCTAGGATCAACGTAGAAACCAATAAGAAGTCCTCCTAATAAGTATCCAGCTGCAGGTCCAAGTGCTCCCATTACGTACATGATGGCTGAGGAAATAAAGGTCACAGTCATACATCAATAAAATTAATCTTTCATTGTTTATTTACACATAAAACCACAAAGTAACTGATGCTTCTTTAAACAAGAAGTTCTGCACCCTAAAACTTTTACGGACCTTTTTCGCAATGAAGGCAACAACTTCTGCCTAAGTCACATATTAGTGAGAAAATTACTGATTTTTGTACATTTTCAGTCAAATTATGCAAATATACATTATTCTGATATTCTGGATGGAAAGCATACTTGACTTGCATAAAATTGTTCCTACTTGGTAACATTTCCTTTAAATCAAATCAAAATTATTTAACACATAAATTAAAAAAAGGTCTAACTAATGGCAGGTAAAAAGAAAAGCAAAAAATAAAAATTGTAATCAAAGAACAAAATACAACATTCTAATTTAGTTACCATTAGTGTAATACTGTGTATAAAACAATGGTCCATTTTAAGAAATCAAATATTCCTATTTCAGAGATTGACAGAACATGGGTTCACAAAAGGAAAGTCCTGTTTAACTAACTTGATATCCTTCTATGGTAAGGGCACCCACCCAGTGGATGAAGAAAAGGTGATGGATGTGTTTTTTCAGGATTTTAGCAAGGCTTTTGATACTGTCCCTCATAGCATCCTTCAGGACAACTTGTCCAGCTGTGGGGGATGAGTGGCTGCAGGCTGTGCTGGGTGAAGAACTGGCTGAAGGGCAGAGCTCAAAGGGTTCCAGTGAATGGGGCTACATGTGGCTGGCAACTGGTCACCAGTGGTGTTCCCCAGGGGTCAGTTCTAGGGCCAGTTCTGTTCAACACATTTACCAATAACCTGCAGGCAGGAGTTGAATCCACCATCAGCACATTTGCTGATGATCCCAAACTGGGAGGTGCTGCTGACTCTCTGGAGGGACAAGAGGCCTTGCAGAGGGATCTACGCAGACCAGAATGCTGGACAGTGATTAATGGCATGAAGTTTAACAAGTTAAAATACCAGATTCTGCAGCTGGGATGGACTAATATCAGGCACAAGTATAAACTGGGAGAGGAGTGGCTGGAGAGCCTCTCTGCAGAAAGGGATCTGGGGGTGCTGGCTGGCAGCAGGCACAGCAAGAGTCAGCAGCGTGTCCTGGAAGCCAACAGGGCAAACCCCATGCTGGGGTACATCAAACGCAGCACCACCAGCTCCTCAAGAAGGTGATTATCCCACTGTATTCAGCATTGGTGCAGCCTCACCTGGAGCACTGTGTGCACTTCTGGGCACCATAATTTAAAAAGGATGTGAAGGTCCTTGAATGTGTCCAGATAAGGGCAACAAAGCTGGTGAGAGGGCTGGAAGGAATGACCTGTGAGGGGCAGCTAAGGACTTTGGGCTTGTCTAGTTTGCAGAAAAGGAGACTGAGGGGCAACTTCATTGCTCTACAGCTTCCTGAAGAGTGGATCTTTTCTCTCTTGTATCCAGTGACAGAACACATGGCAATGGTTCAAAGCTTCACCAGGGGAGGTTTACACTGGATCTTAGGAAGGATCAAATCTCTTTATGGAGAGGGAGGTCAAACACTTGTGAAGGTTTCCTAGGGAGGTGCCAGACTTGTCAGCGTGTTCAACAGGCATTTGGACAATGCCCATAGTAACAGGTTTTAGCTTCTGATCAGCCCCAAAGCAGTCAGCCAGTTGGACAAATGATTATTGTAGGTCACTTCCAACTGAAATGCTCTGTTCTATCCCACTCCACTTCATTCCCCTACAATATCTCTTTCCTTCCTTACTATATCCTGCAGTACCCATTCCTTTTAAGATGGTTCTGCCCTGCTTCCCATAGGTCTGGCTGTAGGTATAAAAGGCAAGAGGCCAGAAGGGTTGGTCTCTGCTGTCCACTCACATATCTTGTACCACCGAAACCCAGGCTCCAGCACAGCAACACTTGTTCAGCTGCTGCAGATTCTCTAGCAGCACATGAAAGACCTGATTATCTAATTCCCTGTAATTTTCTCTCTAGGTCCAGATGGTTACTGGACCAGTGCCTGTCCACAACAGCAGTATGCAGAGTCCATCCTTTTTGGTCCCATCCTCAATCAGACATGCTGAATCCTAGACTGCAACAGCTGAAGAAGCGTAACTGAGTGGTTATGGCTTGAGTTTCCATGTTACTTGTTACAGTAAATTATATCTCATGGATAAAATAAGCAAAAAGAAATCACTAAATCCGCCTGATTAAACCAAAATAACTTGCACATTTCCATCTTATGTTTTGAAATAAGAGAATGAAGAAAAAGAGCATTCTCACAAGTAAAAAGAGAACTATATTGCAGCAAAAAAAAATCACAGAAGCTACCACAAAAGGTAAAACTGCCAATACTAAAAAATGCTTCCAGACCACAAATTGATTACACAGTTTTATCACTTTTAAGTCATTTTTTGAAAACACTTATTTTGTTTTGATGAAACTGCAATTTTGAATAAATAGATTTTGCTGAAGTCCCTTTCACATACATAATGGTTTTCAGAACTGTGTTCACTATTTAAATTTATTCCAGCCATGTTCCCTACTGAATTGATCGTAAACAATTCTCTGTATGCCTAAAATGCTCCATCAGACATTGAAACTCTGCTCCTTAGCAGCAAGTGGTTAGATAAATCCCACAGTAACTGTTATTTTCAAAATTCACATAATGAGCAGAGAAAAAAAACCCCAACAAACAAAAAACTATATCCACACTCCCACAACCAGTAATAAATTTTGTTCTACAAATGTTTGCTTGGAAAATTGATTCAGACAACTACAGCAAACTCAGATCTCTAAAATCTTTAGAGAGGAAACACAAAGGGAGCAAAAGACTGACCTAATCCATTCACTTCAGTATTCAGAAAAAATACTTATACTGAATTAATTCAGCTTTAGTTCCACCACTGAAAGCAGCAAAATGCAGCAACTGCTTAGGTTTCAAATCACTACACAAATAGTGTATTTTGTACACCTGGAAACTTCAGAGGGTTTTCCTTGTAAGCAGAAACACTGCACAATTAAGATGAAAATAACATTGTACACTGTTCTCCTTTAGAGGAACAAATGCTGCCGACAATTTCAGCGGTATTTTAAAATTACTATATGCTGTTCAGGCTTCAAGATGTATTTCTTTTTAATAAACTTACAGGCAAAATGTCACTTTCTGAGTCTTTCAGAAAACACAGAGCCTCCATGTTCCTGGTCAACGGCAGGAGGAAACATGACAGGTAAGTTCTTAAAATTGCCATTTTAAGATACATTGCAGCCTCTCTTTCAGCATCTAATTATGGTCACTCTCAGAAATTGGACACCAAGTGCAAGAAACTGTTTTAGACTTATAAATGGGACTAAACACAGAGCACGACAAGCATAACATTTTGGTATTTCAAAATTAGGTACTTGAAAGAATCTGCCCCAAACTTTTAAACCGTGCTGTGGAAGCGAAGGGCAAACCAGCTCCATAAGTCACCCTGGCAGGCTACTCAAGGGTCCGGGACCCTTAAAATTCTGGTCACAGCCCTCACGGCTATGTTCAGGAATAAAGACGGTTTTGATTTCCAAGTAGGCCACCAGGATGATATGGAATGGAAACTAAACTGGAAACAGATTCAATCAGGGTGTCATCAAAAGCGTACCTGCTTCACAAATAAAAAATCCTATGGAGAATAGTTTCAGAACTTTTTCTACTCTGAACACTAGAAGGGTGTAGGAGGTCATCACAAGGGCTCCAACTTTTGGATGAAAAAGGTTCAAAAACATGTAGATGATGTACGAGCACCTTCCTTTCAGCCTTCTGCCAGGGATTTCAGCTAACTCTTTTTGGTCCTCCCTCTTCAGGCCATAATCTGGGACACTGACCCAGGGAATTGCACAGATTTAACAGCCAAGAACTTTCAATGGAAATAACAAGCATTTTTATCAGGGGACATGCTGGAGTACTGTGATGCTGAGGCAGGATGCACAGTACCCAGATGATTTTTTAAACTGCACCTAAGGAAATCCAGGATTTGTCTTACAACCTCATAGCTGTAAGTCTGACTGGTGCTTATACTTGCAAGTTGCCTTACTATTTCTAAGTCATAAAAAGCTATGCAGTAAAATAGCAGTAATATGTCCTTTCCCATGATAAAACAGAGGTGATGTACATTCCGTTAAGAGTTAAAGCTCTACTCCAAACCATAAATCATCTTCAACAGATAAAATGAGGAAACTATTGTTAATACAGACATATGGGCTACAATATCAACCTGAATCTCTTCTGATTGGGTTGCACTGAAACGTAGAATTGTACCCCTCTGAGTTCCAGCATTAGCCACACATGTTCAATGCTGACAAGTCACAGTACAATTCTCTGGGAACATTGGTCTCTCTGGGAAAGCACATTTGCAGGTCACCCACTCCTACCTGACTTCACGGAACCACAGAATATGGAAGCCACCCAGTGAATTCCTAAGTGAATGGCCCACACAGGGATCAAACTCACAACCTTGGCATTAATAGTACCATTCTCTAATCAACTGAGCTGATCTCAGGGTGACTTAGAGCCATCTGAGAACTACTCATGACATTCAACACAACCAGCTCAGACTGGACCTGGCAGAAGTTTTCCCCAGAAGTCTGTTGTAGCTTGCTGCTGCTGTGATGTAGGATCCTAGGTCTTCAAAGGAAAGCACAGATTGGTTTACTAAAATTACACGGCCTTTAAACAAGACAAAGACCTTGTGGATTCTTTAAAGTTGCCCTCTTCTCCAAAACCTTAGTGTTGTGGTTAGGAGTTTCCATTACCAAGCATATCTCTTCCTCTGGGTGTACCTTCTCTTCAGTGATGAGGGACAGCCTTTTCCCAGCCCTCCTAAACCAGGTCTTTCAGATCATAGCTCTACCTCTGACATAGACTGTAGGTAAGTAAAAATATCCTGGTTCAGACAGAGTTAAGTGCCCATTTTCACCCGAGATATCCAGCCATGGCTATTTTAATTCCTTGAAGCTTTGTACCAGAGGAGCTTCACTGCCTCACTATGTCCTCAGCATGGCATATCTCGAGCCCTACACCATACTAGCAAGGCTGTCTAGGTTTCAAAATTGCAGCTAGCTGTGGCTAGCCAGGTTTAGCCATAAACTGCCATCACAGCTAAGATGCTGGATGGGAGAGAAAAGGGGAGTCATAGAATTAGTAACCTAATTACATACAAATTTACCTATCCATGTGAAATAAGATTAAGCAATGTCATTCTTCACCACAGAATAGTTTATCCTGGGACATGTTGCAATGAATAGTGCCATTCTCACAACGTTTGACAAAATTATTACATTGCCTGTTGCTTTTATTCATCGGAGAAAGCTTTATGTACAGCCTAGAGCAGCACAGTCTTTTTGACTACAATAAGATAGGCTGAATCCTCTATGGGTCTGAAAAATCTGTGTTCACACCAAATGCATGAAAAAACTCTGTTGCCAAAGAATTATTTTTTTTAATCTACCTACACTACCATGAGTGATGAGAGAGAGATCATAAAAATATTGTGTATGTCCTTTTCCTTTTCTAATCACACCAAAAGACATCTTCAGTAGGCTTATATATAACATATGTCCCTGTGTCACCCTCAAATGCATATGTGAACCCTCTGACTGTGCCTCTTTATATTAGCCATGCTAGTACCAGTTAAAGTCACAAGTCACATATTATGCCTAGATGAACAGAAACTACACATTAGTGAGCCACAAGGCTGGCTTCTGGGTTCTAAAAGACACACTTTGGTTTAAAAAGTAAAAACAAAGGCATATAGTGCTCAGTCCCTGTCATCTCCTCTGTGTGCACACACATGTCACCACACAAGAGTTTATCACTGGAGGAGGAGGAACATTTCTGAAAGACCCCGTTGTCCAAATCTTGGCAGCACATCACCATAGTACAACTGTTCATTTCATACATGTGTAAGACAAGCAGAATTTGACCTTTATTCTATTTTCAATGGAACTTTAGAATTTGCAAGATCCTGCAAAAGCTACAGGGTGCATTCTGAAGGTATATTATATATATGTATACAAGTATGTATATGCATACATACATTTGCTCCTGTCAGAATAGTACAGCAATTTTAATAGATTTTGCAGGATTCTTTTTAGTAGTATAGAATTATAATCCTTTTATATCTGTAGATTTCAAATTTTTACTCCAAAACCTTAACTGTCATTAGTATGAGGGTATTGATTGGAAAACAGAGATACAAAAGACAAAATGAATCCCTTATAGTCATGAAGTAGAGTAGGAAGTCCAGAAGTGTAATTTACTTAATTGAAGCAATAATTCAATGTCCTACCTGCTGAACAACGCTCTCATTAAAGAACAGCACAAAGAAGAATAAAAACAACAACAAAAAGAAAACATTTGTGTGAATTTTGCACGAAAAGCCCTGTGTTTACAGATTACTTGTTTACAATCTGAGGACTGAGCTTCAATGGAAATGCAAGATGAACTTTATATAATCCTGAATATTTATGTGTCAAGTAATTTAAAGGGCTATAGGTTAAAAAACATAGTTGCAAGGTTACTGATGCCTTTTCCTGGTCTTAAAATCAAGAGTCAAACATGGTTAGAAGGGGAAAAGGGATTTTACCTTGGTATTTATTTTAAGGATCCTTAGGTGCACTACGTCCAGGTCAAATGCACCAAAATGTACACTGCAAATCCCACCCAAAAGACCTGGTATAACATTATAGGTTTTACTAATTAGCATATCTATCAAAAATTCCCCAATGAGAGGCTCAAGTGAGCCCCCCCTCCCCAAGGAGCCTTCCCCTGGATGGTTCTATCTTAGTTTACAGAATGTGTTCTGGAGAGGACCTTGGGGTCTGGGACACACTGATCCCTAACTACGAAGCTTCTAAAATGTTTAAGTCTCGCAGCTTGACAAACAAGTCCAAGAATGTAGGCAAAAAGCACTAGGAATACAGAAGTTGTAAAAAGGTATAACAGAGGTATAAAAGAACAGGCAAAAAATCTTCATGGCATCATTACCACGTGGAATTTTGCAAGCAAAGGAAGCATCACCATGCTATGGTACCATAGCATCCTCTCCAGTGCTACCAGCAGCACATTTCCTTGGAAAGCTGTACTATGCTGTCACTGGAGAATGAGCAGCGCCATTATCTCTCTAGGGTATACAGCAGGTTTTGATTTCCCCACAGAGCAAAGCTGATAGGCAGAGGTTTCAAAGGGGAACAGGTCCCAGCTCTCCCCTGTTCCTCTCATGTCACAGCACCGTGATGGGATAGCAAGGATCAAGCATAAAGGAGCTTTCAAAGAAACATCACTCACATTCAAAAAGGCGTATTTACCTCATTCTGTCTAATTTCACCCACACAGAAGCTACCCCAAAAAACATAAGGTTTAACCACTCTTTTGAGCCTGAGGACACAAAACGGAGTTGTGAGCAGAAGCCAGGCAGACTTCTCAAAAGCTTTTAAGTCAGGAAACCAGTTCACTTCCTTCTTTTCATCACGAACACACAATCAAACACATCTATACATGCTTTAGGATTTTTTTCTTAATGTGGTTATTTGCTCAGGAAAAAACAATGCTTTGAGCATTACTGCAGCTCAGATAATAATGTCCAGTTCAAATCTTTAAATCACTTCCTTTCAAAACGTATTAGCGTTACCGTGACTTTAATAGTCTCTCAGATCCAGTGTTCCACTCAAAACAATAAACAAAGCAACAAAACCACTTCAGCAGCCTCTCTTGATCTTTGTATAGAACATATTTGTCACTGTTTTAACAAGCAGATTCCACAGACCTGGAAGACAAACCTATAGAGAAATATAACTAAAGCATAATTTTACATGCCTACCATGGAAAAGAAAATGAATGGTCCAGCTTACCATTCCATTAAAAAAATGTTGGAAGTTAAATTTAAAAAAATATGTTTCAATTTTATTTTTTTATTTAAGTGACTTGCCAACACCAGATGAAAACCATTCAATTTTTAGTTTTCTCTTACGGCTTTATAACTAAGATATCATTTGTATTAAAACAGATATCATTTCCAGATTTAAACAGCAAAGCTGCTTCATGCTTTGTACTCACCCTCTGTGGTCATGTTCTAAAACATTATAATCATTTTCATTGGATCCAATTCTACTATATCCATAAACCCGCAGGAAAGTAAAAAAGCCCAAAGAAAACAAGCTAAAATAGGCAGTCTATCCTAAAGTGTACTTCTTGTATGCATTGTCACTGCAATGCTGCTCCAAGTCACTGCTATGCTGTGGAGCCACAGTGCCTTCAAAGCAATTCAACTTACACCACAATTTCACAGACTCAGCACTTGTCTTTTGGTTACACTACCAGGTGTGTGCATGCAATCCAAAATCTGAAAACATTGAAAATACCAAAGAAGAAAGGCTTATACTTGTACCATGGTATTTCAGCTTTACAGATACTTGGCTAAAGAAATGATTGCCCCAAGGAAAACTACTCCGGTGCTTAAAATGAATCTTTATTTCTTTATTCCTAAAAACTGAGAACTGTGGAAGTAGAAATCCCAGGGGCAACTGGAGACTGTCCCATTCTTTAGAGACAACTGTTTTGCTTGGAACACACAAATATTACTTGGGGGTTTTCATCAAAATCTGTCTTCTCTCTCTTTATATTCACCTATAAATAAACATTTGCTGATAATATTACCAAGAACGACTTTGTGGTTAGCAAGTAAATATGGAAAAGACATATCTGCTGTAAAAGATTAGTGAAAACAGCTGCAATTTCTGAGTGCAATTTCCTATCAGTGTGGTTAACTGAATTTAGACACCATGCACAAGGAAATTCTTAGATCAGATAATTAGGCAAATCAGGTTTTATCAGCTTTATAAGTTCTTACACCAATTCTAACACAAGAACCTTCTGGTGATGTTATTCCAAAAGCACATACAACTAATTTTAAGCATACGGATGGTAAGTACCCACTGATGTGAATTGTTTGCATGACCAAAGATAAACATATCTGTGCTTGCTTGATCAGAACCTAAACTGAAATCAAAGATGTTCTGATATTCTTTCTATGAAGTCAAAGGCATCGGTTATCTAAATAGATGTTTGGGATTTTTTTAAAATAGAAGTGTCAACAACTGCCTAAATGCATGATAACAGTGATCAAAACCGTCTTTCTTAAAACTCCTAATTTTTTTTCCACACGTAGGAAATTTTGATATGGAAAAGTACTGTTACTGAAATTTAGGTCTCAGACAGATGCACACACTACTTGTGCTAAACAGAATCAGAATGTCCAAAGATGCAACAGAAGGCACAACTCTGCTCTTGGCTGTTACTTTCTGGAAATCAGCTCTCAAAAACACTCCACATCTTCAAGTGTTTTAAGTTTCTGTTGGTATGTTGCATTATAAACACAAGGTAACATATCCCAAGAAGCTGAGTAGGCATGAATTCCCAAACCCTGACTTTTCAAAAGAGCATGTTTCTTAAAAATGTTTTCTTTTGTGAATAGTATGACAACTAGACAGAGACATTGACCAACCATGTTAACACCTACTGAGTGACTCCTCAGTGCCTTCTGAATTCTTGGTATGTCAGCATCCCAGAGTTTTGATTACTCCAAAGAACAAAACAATGAAATATCATAGAAGTAGTGTCCATTTCCATACAGAAAATGATCTACTGAATATAACTATTATCAACTAAATTGTAAGCAAACTACTACTCCAAATCATTTTTAAAACCTTTAACTAATAACTGGTTAGATAATTTCACTGTATTATTTCCCATTCATTCAAACAGTGGGAGCTAAATCCACAATAGTGAATTAAACATTCATATTACAAGTATTCTTGAAGCCCGTGTGACTACTCTCATGAAGCAGGCAGGATTAGGCACTTCTGTACTAATACTCGGTGGTGTTCCTACTAAAAGGACATTGAAGTTGTTGGCTGTCTTCAAGATACTAAAGCAGCCTCTTGACTCATAGGCATTCTTTCCATAACGTCATGTCAAATGGCAATATCTCATCTCTGCCTTGTAATTGCTTGGCTTTGGGATTTTTTTAATGGTTTGGCAGTTGAGGCTACACATATACATTTAATTTTCACTAGGGATTATCCCCAGGCACGTGCTTATAGACTCTGTTGATCTCAGCTTCTTAAAACTAATTTTGATGTCTTTAGCATTACTTCTAACTACACTAGAGTGGGGCGGGGTTGTTCACTTGCATGTCATCCCCTGTTCTTCAGGCTATCATAACTGAAAAATATCAAGCTGTGAAAGCTGAAATTTGGCCTTCAAGCAGACCTCAACAGGTAAATCCCAAATAAGAAAATGAAAAAAAAAAAAAAAAAAAAAGAGAGGGGTCACATTTAAAATCACAGCTGGAAAGGTCCATAGCTACAAGACCAGCAGAACCAGCCCAGAAGAGTATTTCAGAATATTTCTACTATGTTTTATTTGTAATTTGTTTTAAATCATGTTCAGGTAGTCTAAGAGCACAAGCCAACAGAAACATATTATTCAGGTCCTCTCATGTCTCTGAGTTGGGAGAATGCACCCACTCCCAGAGGAAAAGCAGGGTGAAATTTATCAGACACAGAACCAGATGTTAAGAGTATGCCATCATGAACCATCGGAAGAACCAGGAATAAGTACCAATTCTTCAGCAAAATCTATATACACTAAATACCCAGTGTCTATGGATGTCAGCTTTACCAGTTATTGTGCACAAACCAGCTAATGGCACACAAATACCTGTTTTTCAGAAGCAGGTTTGACATGCATTCTTTTATACTTCATCATTATTCAAAGCCAGGTCCTTTGTGCCTAAGAAAGAAAATGTGAGGAAGCAGCGGAAACAGACCAAATATCTACTGAAAGGGAAGGTTAGGTGCTGATAGTAAGAGCACTTATATATATATATCTCTTCATTTTTGCTTTGTCCCACCAGCAAGATAACAGAACAAAGAAGGAAATGGGGAAATGACTTCAATCATATTCCCTCAGAATTAATTTCCTTTCAAAAATTGGTTTCTGCCTAGGAGGCGTAGGTTAATTATTGAAAATGTTGGTGATCGTTTTTCCCTTCACTACCTCTTGCTAATAGACTGCAAAGAAAGGCAAGCCAAACACAATTTCTTCTTGTTTTCTTTGTAAATTGCACTTACATTTTCATCTTTCAACTGAAACAACAGTAATTACACTTCATTACTCATATCTGGCTGAAAATCTGCCTGTAAGCAAAAGCACATTATTCCAGTAATTTGCAGATGACCCTGTGAGTTTTATTAACATCTATTGTATTGCTAAAAAGTTATTTTTCTACATTCACAAAGGTTGAAAGCTGCAACAGATTCAATAAAAAATACATTAAATAACAACTGGCAAAGTGAAATGCAGAGCTGTATAGTCATATTTGAAGCAATATTGAAAATATTATTACAGGTCAAAGAGTCTGAAAAACATTTCCATCCATGTGTAACAGTTATAAATAGAGGAGACTGTTTATTTTAGCTAAAGGACAACACCACTATTTTATGAAAATCTCCAAAGCTTCAGAATATGGTCTTTATCTTCATAGGAACAACACTGTTTGGGCACTTTCATGAAAGTGGAATTACACTGAAATGTTTGATTCTGGAAAGAAAACTTGAGCTTTGCGTTCTGGGTAAGGATCTCTCCTCTGTTTTCCACAGAGGGATCATAAGATAGAACAGCTCATTAATTCCATGCTCTGCTTGGGGACAAAAGTGTTTCTTGCTGTAGCACCAAACTGAATCTCTTCATCCCAGCTATGGAAAAATGTCATCAAGCAATGCCCCAACAAATCCTTCATTCCCCATGGTTAAGGAGCTAATGGGTACCCCATGGAGAAACAAATTGTTCCCAAATGACCCTGACACTCCCGACACAGCTCCATGAAATAAGATACAGAAGCACAGATCTGCTGCTGCAGATCCCTGAAAAGATCCTCCTAAACTTGATAAAGGGACATGAATTGTCAGAGATATTCAAGAAAATCACAGAAAATGAAATTGAGATCACAGAGAGTTACAGAAAAAAGAGGTGAATACAGTTTTGTACACAACCAAAAGGCAGGAAATTAATTTATACTTTTGTTTTGTACAGAAAACTGCCACAGACATCATTTGTTAGTAACAAACTGATTCTATAAATAAATATGACTCTATAAATATATTTGCTTAGACCAATTTTAGTCAGCTCCTGAAAGAAACAAATGTATGCCTCATGGAGAAAGGCAGATATTGACATGCAAAGCCAATAATAAAAGAAAATAAAAAATTGTGAAAATATTTTGGTTTGACATTATAAGTAATGTGTGTTTCACATGGTTTGTTTTGGTTCGATTTTGCCTATGTGTCAAGTAAAAAAAAAAAGTATTTTTTTAAATGCTAATCTGTGCTCCTACATAAAGATCAAAATAATTCAATATAACTTAAATATTTCAACATGATCAAAATAATTTTCCCTACACAAAAAAACCCCTAAATCAATATATCCCTATAATCAAGATTTAATTATATCATAATTTGTCAGAGCAAGACCATCACAACATTTTTATCAGTGCTATTAAATGGCATAGCTCAAACACCATGTGTAGCATTAAAAAGTTACTCTAACAAAAGGTTCTCCTATTACAAATGCTAATATTATAGCTACATTTGTCTTTCTAAGATATAAATTGTCATTGTGATTTACAGCTCCATTTGCAGCTCATTCCCAGTTCCACTAAGATATGTTAATATGTTAATAAAATACAGAAGTATTACTAACTTGTAGTGTTGGCATTTTCAAGAGAAAACTATTTATATTACAGGGATCCTTCCAAGATATTTCAAAACACCATATATGGTTGACTTAGAAAATCTGAAAAATTTCTAATCAGCTAAAGTTACTTTCACTAATTTGGTAATTTAATTATTCAGCTGACATGTTTTAGAGAAAATTCACTGATACCCTTTCATTTAGTCTGCAATTTTTAAAAATAAAGATTGCTCATTCTGGCTTTTTCTTTCTTCTGTGAGCAGAATTAGACATAACAGTAGTTTCTCAACTACTTAGATGAACAGATTATTAAGCATATTCTTGTTCTTCAATAGTAAAAGATGCTTTCACAGACATGAAAAACGTGGTGGCTAGAGGCTACGTAGAAATGACTTTCCACCTACTTTAGACACACTTTCACGGCAGTAACTTTTTTAACGAGATAGTTAACTCTATGACATTCCTAGGGACATGGCAGATTCTCTCTAACCATGAGTGCTTTGTTTTAAGCTATATGGTTTTATATAAATAGAGCTTTGGACAGGGATAACACTGTAATGAAATCTGATTGAACACAAATGTCAAAGTAAATGAACGTAACAGTCCTTTCTGGCCCAATAAAGCATGAAATTATCCCACCAATTCTCTTTTCGTCTGTAACACAGATTTTGCAGAAACAGACGTCACCCTTTGCAAAGAAGGATGCCAAAAGACAAGAAGCCTCTTCACCTTTCCTTCCTGGCTATGCTGCCTCGAGGCATCATTTCCAAAGGCATTACCCTGGTAAGGGAAGGGCCAGAGCCCACCCTGTGCACTTTACCATTTCACAGGTGCATCAGCTGAGCACTTAGCAGACATAGCCCCAGCATGTGTGGTGGCCTCAGTACTGGATGAGGCAGCCAAGGAACCTCGAGGCTGTCCTGAGACACCCCCGGACACCCCTCTCTGTCAGGGTAACTCTGAGAGCACCAAAGAACAAGAATGCCCCAGAAGAACTACTGGAGCTGGTACTGAACACATAGACACTCCCCAGGCAGACTCAGGAAATAAGGTATGAAGTACCAATGAAAATAAAATGTATTTCCTGACAGATTTTGCTCACTCAAGCAACTCAGTGACCCTTTCTGTCTAGTATCTTTGTCCATTTGCATCCATTCTCATAGGGAACACGTCTTCAGTTATTTACACTAGGAAGATTCAATTGGAAGATTACACTTATGCACACAGTCTGCAAACTATCACAGCTTTCAATCAATTTACCACAAATAAGCTATCTGTTGAAACTTTAATCTTATGTTTGCAAAGAAAATTGAATTTGAGCCCTAAATCCCATTGAAATTCACTGAAAGTCGGGTCCCTTGACTTCCTTAGACTCCTTGGGAAATCTTAACCTGAGTTATTAAACTATTCTGACAGAGAAAGACTGACAGGGAGGGCCTCAAGGAATGATACTGGAGCTGCTTAGAATAACCATGATTGCAAGTGTTACCAGTGGTCTCTGCTGCTGTCAGAGCTTTTCCAGGTCTAGTGAAAATTGATCTGGCATCTTTACAGAGACTCTATGGGAGTTTTCTACAACATGTGACAGAAGAGATGTGTCTTCTTCACACACTGTTGGATCCTTAACTACATGTTCAGATTCATACTGGTGAATTTGCCACCATAACAAGTGGAAGCCCACAGCTCATAGACAAAGAGTAAAAATGTCCATCACCAAAAACTGAACACCTAGTACTCCACCAAAGAGCAAATACAAAGCATGTAATACATTTCTATGCTGCATGTTATACCTAACTGCAATTGTTAGCCATTGTAGTGATGATCATTTTAAGAAACTATATTGTCATGAGATTAATTTACGACAGTACAGACTGAGTTTCAGCAGAGCACTCACAAATATTTATTAAACATATACATTTGAAGGTGCAGTGCAAGCCTTCATCTGTCTCTTGTAAAATGACTGGTTATAATGTGAAAGTTGAAAGAATCAAAAGCAACACTAGCAAGAAGGCTCTTAAATTTTCAATTACTGTTTAAATTATACTTGATTCTAACAAACTTTATAATTTTGTAATAACTTTTGTAACTTTATAAATTTTGTAAATAAAAACACAATGTACAATAAAAAAATTGCCTCAAGAACAAAAATAGATCACATTCCCTTGAACTAAAAATGTTGTATAAATTATTTATATATGCTAATATAACATGCTTAGATCCATACGTTTATATCATTACACTGATAATTGTATCTGACACATTCTTATCCCTAATCTAAATTGCAAGTCTCTAATAAATTTTCAAAAACATCCCAAGATTACAAGTCTACTTCTGCCATCAGTGTTGACACTATATTCAGACCAAAAATGGCTCAGACAAAACAAAAGTTTAAAAAGGGTCTTTGCAGAACTTTTGAGAATTGCACACCTTCATCTCCTGTAACCTCTTACACAGGACAAATTCTTAGGCTGCTTCTATGAAGCATATCATGGTACCACTCATACACACAACACAGGACTCAAAACATTGAAAATATCACACAGTAAATTCAGTTTTGAGATCTCTTGTGGTAATTTCCTTTTCCACCATGCAGATCACCTGCTGCATGCCTAAGGTCACCACGTGTTACACTGGAGCAACATGTCCTTGCTTAGAGGTCAATTCTAACCCCAAAACTGTGTAAACCTGTACCAAACGCATCACGGCTGCTCCATTTGTGCTCCCAAACACCATAGCTACTTTGTAAGTGCTTTGTGGAGATTTTCAGAGCCAGAGACATGCTTACAGAACCAAGGCTGTTGCTGGTTCAATCGCATTTGAATCACCATCTGCTAACTCATAAAATAAACCATTCAGGCAAATGTTTCTTTCAGAACAGACAAATGATAGTAACACAGCATTATGCTTTTCAAACACTAAAACTGTTGGGAAAAGGTTAGCAACTGAAAGATCAAAACAGTGCAGTGACAACACCAGCAGAGATGCGGCAGCAGAATCAGACACTTGTTTGTAGGTAATACAGCTGAATAACCAAACTAAAATGTTACTTCTCAGCTTCATACCTGTGAAACTGTGTCGGTAACTCTAACAGCATGCATCTCCTTTTCCAGTGGAGGAACAATTCAGAGGTACTGCCCCAGGCTTTTCTCTTCGGGATATTTAGCACACAGCTAATGGACACTGCCTTCCCTAGCCATTTTTGTGAATACATCCACTCATTTCTGTTGTACCTTTACAAATGACCACAGAGAAAATATTTTGACACAATCATTTTTTTTGTTTCCATAAAATCACAGAATATATGTAATGTTTCAATTATAGAACTGACTCAGAAGATGCACTAAAAAACTATTTGCATAGTTTTAAAAGAAAACAAAAAGTAAAAAGCTTAGATCACAGTATGTTCTCCTTTACGCTAATGTGAACAAGAAAAAAAACCCCACAGAAATCAATGAAATGTCTTCAGATTGACACAGAAGAAACAAAATTAGAAAACAGCCTTCTCTTCCTTATTGCCCAGTTTCAGGAATATCCTGAAGACTCTTAGGTGGAAAATAGGAGCACTAATTTGTGGAACTATTTAGAACCAAGCTATTCAGTGAGCTAACCTGAACAGTATGTTTTATGTGTTATGTCTACTGTTGCTACTTTATTCCACTCAAAAGAAAAGAAAAAATAGGCGGTTTTCATTTCTGTAGAGATTTTCTTGTAGGAAACAAACATTTGCAACAATTCTAAAATATTTTAGCTATTATTACTGACTGTTTAATTTCCTTTCCAAAGTCCTCCACTGTTATGGCACCACTGCACAGCTTCACAGAGGTCCTCCCGTGCCACAGGCCAAGAACGTCATCACTCAAATAATACAACTTCATCTATCTGTGGCCAGGGAAGAGTTAAAGGAAGGCCAAACAATCAAGTCTTAATCCTGAAGAATGGAGCTATTCCCCCCACTGCATTTATAATACATAAAATAAAACCAAGCTAAAAGCACAGGCAGCCCTGTGACAGTGGAGATATTGATCTCTGCAGAGACTCATCAGCTAAACTGATGAGGAGAAAGAAAAGCCAGGCTTGAAAACAAGCCCTTCCCCAATGGTGGGGTTCAGCACTGGTTCCCTTTAGCACTGGTGTGTGGTGATATTCTGTCTTGTGCCTTCACACAGCTTTTTCAGCTAACATTTCTGCAGGATCACCTACTTCCATTTATTGCCTTTTCTAAAAAACAGAATGCATTACTCTGTCTTCCTATTCTATTCATTTCTAAATGAAAATTATTTGACCTTGCATTGTAAGAATAATGTATTTGGAATCAAAAGAAATACCTTATTGGATTGCAACATCCATCTCCCTATGTGCTACTCAGTGAAAGAACAGCACTTAATCTCAAAGGTTATTCTTATTCTACACTATTTAATTTTTTTTTTAGATCAGATTCATCATCGCAATATCCAAAAGCAGATTACAGACACTTTAGCATGAATATAATTTCTCCTGGTTTTAAGAAAAGAAAATGAAATGTTTGAGGTAAGGGAGAACAATTTGAGTTTGGTAGAATCCTGGGGAGATGTCTGCTTGTCTGTTCAAAATGCAGGGAGAGAAACTCCTACTGCAAAGGAAAGAAAGGGAGCACGTCTATTATGAGGGGTGACCAATCCCTATTATCTTTCCTTCATTTATCACTTTATCATTTATTTTCAATACTTAATACTGTGTAAGACCAAATGGCTTTTATATTTGGCTTCTATTCTACACAAGCACCACATTATGAATAATGTATTACAATTCATTACAACATAACCCCGAAAATTTGTATTTACAAGTGTGTAAGAAGCTTATCGATGGATAATGTCACTGTTAGTTACAGTGTGGGAGTTTCAAACAGTCGCAGTAATAGAGGGGAAAAAACCTTTAGAGAAAATATTCCACGGAAAGACGTGCAATGAGGAAGTCATCATTCCAAATATGATATTAAAGAAAAATCCTCTCTTCCAAAGTATTAAAAATACATGAGCTATTCAGCTAAACACCTCTCATTTCAAGAGTGTCTCTGACTAAAGGAATGAAAGTTTCAGGCAGCTGTTAAAAATTCAGACGTCTGTTGCAGCCGCCTCCTCTGTGGCTCAGATGCTGTGCGCAGCCTGCTGCCCCCGATGGTTCCGAGGGCCACCCCCTCCCCGGCTGCCCTGGCTGTCCCCCTCCGTCCCATGAAAGCCGGCAGACACCCACACGCTGCAGACCTGGCCCTGCCAGCCGTGGAGAGGGAGTTCCGTGTCAGAGCAGCTGGAGGTGTGCTCCGTGCCACAGCCACAAAGCCCTTGAAGCCAGCACCAGGGAAGTGCAGCAGCAGGCACCCACAGCACAGGGAAAGGAGCAGCGCGGTCACAGACCGCCCTCCGGGCAGCACATCACATGAAAGCGCATCTGCTGCTGACAAAAGCCAAGGGACAGCCCTCAGGGAAAGCAGCCTCCAGCTAAACTAGCACTGCAACGCTCAGCTAACGTTGGACTCGATGATCTTAAAGGTCTTTTCCACTCTAAATGATTCCATGAATCTATGTACCACACACGTAACATACTACTTCAGCAGTAACAACATTCAGCTGGGGAGTCCCAGAAGACTAAGGAAACAAAAAGCCATGCACTTAAAAATCCATCAAAATGGGTAAATCCAAACGTTTCTGTTCAGCTTTCTTCTTGTAATATAAATAATAATCAAAGGCTGTGACCTTAATCCAGCACTTTTGATTTATTCCTTGGAGATAGTATAGATTAATTACCTTGTTATGCAACTCCTGGGTGATACAGTAATGTGCCGTAAGAATACTTTACTCACACAAAAACTGCACTAACAGGCAGTGAGTGTGATAAAACACTGTATTAACTGCAATGTGATATGGAAGTTTTCTCCCAAAATGGAATAATAAAGCCGTTTATACAGATAACCACTGACAGAAGAGGTGACATAGGGACATCTAAACACAAGCAATATCTAAACAAAACTAAAGTTTGTAGATTACAACTCAAACTGGATTATATTGGTGCTCCTCCGCAAAGAGTAAATCATCACAGAGATCATCCTTTTATTAACACAAACTGCTGAAACCCATCAGGGAAACATTTATAAATGTTACATTTATAAATGAAACATTTATAAAAACACATAAGCCTGAAGCTACAGAGCTGGGATTCTCGTGAGGAGCAAATGGAAAAAGTAATCTCCGCAGTGTACCAGAGTCTAGGTATGTCTTGAATGATGGACTAGAAGAAAACAGAAGCAAAAGTTACATAGAGAGTGATTTTCAACCAAACGGGATTTTACTTGTATTTTCCACCCAAGAATGAATGGAAGTTGAAATGAGTAAAAATTGATAATTAAATACCAAAATGCATCTCAAAGTGTCATGCTATGCAAATAAGTATACATTGATGGCTAACCACTTTTTCCATCAAAAGTAGTTTTGCCATCAAACTCAGATTAATGAAAATGATACCTGCCCAAAACTTTGGGGGGGGAAAAAAAAAGGCGTATTTCTCCATAACTGGTTTTGTGACTTGAAAAATGTTTAATAAATGACATGCCTTTCCATTATTTCAGAATACTTAAACAAATGTGGTACAAAAATCCCAAGAGGCCTTGTTATGTGTTTAAAAATGAAAAAGGTTTACAGATCAGACCCTGCTCCCATTCAGTATCAGGTGCACCTCATTACCTTTAGAGGGAATGTGCCACAGTTAGTTGTAATTTATTAACTTTTCTGGAAAGCTTTACTAAATCTAATGTTCATTAGGTGTCAGGTTTGAGAACCACAAGAGCAAGGCAGCAGTAACCTACCACAACTCTGGCCCTCATAAGCACAAAAGCATTAGTATTAATTAAACACCTCCAGACCTCCCTTTCTGCTCTGTGCTTGCTCTCGAGCTAATTGCTTCTCTCCTCCAGCACAGCTTATCATGTCTGCCCTGCTACAGAGCAGCCAACTTCATGTTTTCTAAATGGGATGAACAGCCTGCAGACAGTAACTGATTGCTTCAGATCTTTTCAGGGTTCTTTGTAAGACAATTGAAATGTTTTGTGTAGACTAAATGATCTTCAAATTTTTCTTCATCTGAAGTTTTCACATTAGGAAATTAGCTGAATTATAAAACTCAAAATCTCTGTGGCCTTTTTAAAGCAAGTGCATCAATTACAAAGATGAATAGGAAAGTCTTGATATCAGCTGACATCACTATTGTGAAACATGAACATTTGCAGGACTTAGAAGACGGACTTATTTAATATAAAGATTAAGAAGTACTAAAGAATCTAGGCGATATGAATGACAATTATGTTTATTAAAAAAAAAATCTCGGAACTGATGGCACTGACTTGTGCTCTATTATTACTTACTTGACAATCCCATGTAAGAGGATTACTGTCTATTTTGGCATGATGTATAACAAGAATATAAAGCACATCACCAAGGGATTGTATGAAGAGGCTGCCTTGTATCATCACACCCACACATTCTTCAAGTCAAATTTCCCACATCAGAAAACCACCAGCTGTCAGTTCCCTGACACAGCTCCACACCATTTTGTTACTCAAGAAAAGTAGGGGAAAAAAGCAAAAAGGTCAAGAAGTCTTTTTAACAGGAGTGCAACCCAGACTAAATTAAGGGCAGAATTGTTGTATCATTCTTTGACCCCCTGCACATACAAATAACCATGTTGCTCCTCACACTCTGTATCCTGATTCAATAGAAAAGCAGCAGACAGCAGTCCTAAGAGCATCCAGAGACTGACAGAGTCACAAGGGTTACACTACCCCTTCTTTTCTAATGCTATGCTACTAATTCTTCTAATAGCTCCAAACAGGCCATGAAAACTGGGATAAATCCAGTGCTAGAAGAGTTGCTTTGCCCAGCGGTTGTATTTTGAAGAAATCCTAATGCTCAGACCACACAATAATTGATCTGAGCATCTTATTAAACTAGACAAGGGAAATGTACTACATTCCTAATATACTACACCATTTTTTTCCTGTCAGGCACAATTCAAACAAAATGCAGCTGGCTCACAGTGTAGGATGCCTACCTGCTAATACAAACCTTATGGCTATCAAACTGTTCTACCAAAACCACTCATCAGTCCCCTCTCACTGTGTGTACCAGTTACATCTACTCCTCCTAGAGGAAAATGGTCAACCTTGACCCCCGGCAGTCAGTAAAAGATTTCAGTATGCCAACTTGGGCAAACCATGAGATGTTATTTCTCACATATCCTGAAACCGCAACACACAATCGATCCCTTCCTCAGTCTGTAATACTCAAGGTAAGTATAAACACACAATACAAATCTGAGAACCAAAACATGGAGTTTTCTTGAAAGTGTGGCACTGCATCAGACCCATGGTAAGCTCTTCTTTCTGCAGGATTTAAATTTGGAGTGTGGGGATGCAGGGGAGGATGAAGAGGGGAATAAGCATGAAAGGAAGTTAATTACAGATCTATCTGATCATACACAGCTCTCTTTCACCCTGTCCAAATACTTAAAATTTATTATTAGTTACAGAAAGGAGTAATAGCTGCTCTAATGACAGTGCAGGAACTTAAAATTATGTTAGTTCATACATTCCTCCCTTTTTATCTGGTTAATTGAATAGCTTATCCTTAGTGAGGCTGAGAAGGCATATATGAAGCTTCTGACTCACCAGGTTTAAAAGCTCTTTTCAATTTCTTTCCCATTAGCTGGCCTGGCCAATATTAGTCAATCAGTTTTACCTCATTTCTCATAAAAGCCTGATCTTTTAATTATCACAAATGCATGGGGGCAGTAGCCTTAACCACTCTTTTTATTTTGCCTTTCCAGGCCACATGCATTCCTATTTGCTGTCTGTGTCCTACTTGCTTCTGAGTGTCCAAAGCTAGTGCAAATAACTATAAATTCAATAAGAACAATAAATGACCCCATCTAAGCAAAAATCAATTGCTAACAGATATTGGATAAGACAAGAAGCAAAAACTAACAAGGAAAGGTCTTTTTTTATACTTCTCCATAGGTTCAGTCACAGAGGTACTCCTAAAAGCAGAGGGCATTCTGAGAAGTGCTCATCTTCCTCCTCCCAGAGGTTCTGGAGAAGCCATAGGAGTAAACACATGGATACTACTGCCTACTTTGCTTCTGCAGTCAAAGAAATTCACGCCAGCCAGCTCTGTCTTTGACATTATAATCACAATCTCTTTAAACTGTTCAGTCACTGAGGTCAATGACTATATAGAACTTCTACATATGAAAATAGTGCAATATCTACTTAGGAGCTATAATTTAGAGTACAGCTCTTCCTTCAAGCATCAACTCAGTCCTCAGCCATGCTTTTGAAAAATTATTTACAGCATGGCATTTTATTACAAAAATGTAGTGCTAAGTTCAGCGTCTTTTTACTCTCATTGTGTAACAGGACTAATATTCCTCCAGTAACACAATGGAGGTGTGGTAACAAACTAACAGTTATTTGTCTGAGATAACCCCAAAATCCCACTTCTTTCCCTAGGTCTTCCCTAGCAGAAGAAACAGTTTTTTGAAATTCTTATTTTAGGCAAATTATATAACTTACCAGATAAATGCCTACATTGATGTGCCTCAGCACTACTATACTGCAGACTCAAAAAGCTCATGTGCTATTTTCTCCTGTGACTATAAAAATTCCCTAGGGATACCTTCACTATTTCTGTCACTAGACAGCTGTATTAAATCAAGTTGATATACACTGCCCATCATATTTACAAAAATTACATACTCTAATATTATGTAACAAATTTTTTACTTTTTTTAAACGAGAGGATTATTACTGAAGCTATTTCCACTCTAGAAGGTTATGCTCTTCATTAAATCTCTTTTTGCCTCACTGGGGTGAATTAACAAGCAGGAACACAAGTTTATATTAAAAAAATCACAAAATGAAAAAACTATTTTGCTACTATTTCTTAAATTCAAACTACTGAAATGGCAGGGACCAATGAATGGCATGAAGAGGCACTTTGGGCAAAAGCAGAAAATGCTGTTCTGTGAAGGTGTGAAGAAGAAAAAGCGTGGCAGAAGCAAAGCTTCTCTGTTCTCTGCATTGCCAAAACTCCCCAGCCTTGTTAGAGACTTTCCTGCACTCCACAGACACTTACAGCATCTTCAGCCCTTCCAGGCTCCACCTGGAACTCTCCCTGGCAGGTACCTCCTCACCAGAGTCCATTCTGGATTTGTCCCTCACTGCCTTGGACCACACAAAAGAGGCACTGACAGTCCCATGCTGCTGGCACTTAACCTCTTCTCCTTCACTCTTCCTGGGGCTTTTTCAGCTGAAAGTTCCCACCTAACCAGCATCCCCAGGTTATTCTGCTCATGAACTTCACATGGGTTTGACCTCTGCACCTATGAGCTGATTTCTTAGGAACTTTTGATGGAAAAGATAGTGTTTTCAGTTGTCTTATACAAAGCAAAATCTACTGAGTCAACAGCTCAGCTGAATACAGCAATTTCTCTTCAACTACAGGGAGAGCTTAACACACAGCAATGTCAGGTAATATCTTCCAGAGTACTTCCTTCAGATAGCTGTAGATGCAAATGAGGCGTGCTTGACACATTTCGTTTAAGTAATCATAGGTTAGCAGCTACCACAGCAGAGCTCACAACTATTTCCCTGTCTACTCTGGCTTGCCTACAAAAATGCGTTACTCGAAATGACTGCTGGGGAGGTCCGGTATTCAGATTTTAATCTAATCAGAGACTAAAAAAAGGAGAAGTAGGAACCAAGGTGTGATTGAAAGCACTTGGCTTCATGAGCACACCAGCACTTTTCAGTGCCTGCATGACACCTGAAGTCAACAGCTGTGAAGAAATCCAGGACAAACACCAGGATAAACTACAATTCAAGTATAAAATAGCAAATCAGAAGATATCAGAAAATACATTCAGCTAATATATGCATTATCTGAAATACTCTGACTCTAGAGGATAGCTTAATTAATACAGAAAGAAAAGGGTGCAATCACAGAGGAACCCTGCCAGGATTTAATTTTTGTCACTTTGAAGAAGTTGACTGAAAACAAGTAAATATGGAAAGTTGTCACTAATTCACAAAAGCTTGCTAAATTCAAACAACTGAAGAGCTGGTAGCTGATTTCGGGGCAGCTGGATTTTAAGAAAAATCAATGCTGAGACACTCTTGAGGATTTCATTCTAATCCAGTAAACATCAAAGATAAAAGGTGCAGAGGGCAACCACCAGATTGAGGTCCTACTGTGCATGATGCAATGTAAGTAGTGTTAACGTCAATATAAGCAAGGAAGTAAGTGGAAACACTAAGAAAAATATCCTGACAAGCTAATGAAAAGGAAGCAAGCTGCTGAAAAGACACCTGTACTGAAAATGGGGAAGAGAATCAAAGATGAAAAGCACAGGAACATACAATTAGTGGACATGCAGTACTGCTTTGCAAACTTCATGTGACACAACTCATGTATCTGCTTGTTCAAATTACAAGGAAAAATATACATGGTTTTTTTCTGACTGTATCTCCTTCAAACTCACCACAAAATGTAATTCATACCAGAGCATGATGCTTTTCCCTGGTGTAATTAATTTGTCTTTGCTGCCAAGTAAGCTGTTTACCTACATGAGAGCTAATACTTTCTGATTAGACAATTGGGTCTAATGGCAGCATAAAATAACAGTCGAGCTTCTGTGTCTGCACTTCCTCATTTCTCAGGTAAGAAAAAATTCCTTGTGGCAGAAAAGAAGGGAAGTGGAAAGACCCAGGTTCGTTAGCTTTCTCGTTAATGCTGTGCAGTGTCTGAATTTCTGGCCTTGTGACAGCACAACAGATGCCCAAACTCCCAACTGCTCAGCAGCAGAGCAGGACACAGCCCATACATCTCCACACTGCCGAGCACTGATATATTTTTTTCCCATCACAGGAAATGTCCTATTTTTTTCTGGGCACTTGGAAGGAGTTAGAGTATAGATCTGGCTGACTCAGGTGCAATTAGCCTGCATGCGCACTGCAGAGCTGTCTGCTGTCATAAATTTGCTAGCTCCAGCCCATGTGCAGATTGTCCAACTGAGTTGAGGTAAAAGCATCACGGTGCTTGAATAAAAGCATGGACACGAGGAATCAGAAAGCCAACAGTTTGCTCCCTGTGCAGAGCCCACACTTCTAGGGCTTTCCCTCTTCCAACTGTACCACCTCAAAGCTTTCCGATTACAGCCCTAACAAGTCCCAGCGTCCCTGTAGCTGCTGAGGGGGTTGCAGAGACACCCCTGGACTTGGAGCTGAAATTCTGACAGCTCTGGTGACGATTCACAGGATGACAGGTGACCAGCTTGCCCTGCCCTCAGAGTCCATGTGGCACTGCCCCATCCATCAGCAGCCAAGTCAGAGCTAGTGCTTACTTTGACCCTTCCAGTCCAGAGCAGCAGCAATTGCCAGAGGGGACCAGCTGAAGTATGTGCCATTTTTGCATGGTAGCTTCTCAACTGTTTTCAAAATTCTACACAAAATAAATAGGAAAGGCATGTAAAAACAACAAAAAAGGAAAACAGAGTTCATTCTTCACAAGAAACAAGGATAAAAAAAAAAATCGTAGGATTAAAAAGAGAGCGTGAGAGTTTAATATGATTGAGTTACTTTTCTGTTCTTTTAAAAACCATGGATAAATTCCACTCATTTACTTTCCTCTAAAAACTCTGAATCTTTAGATGCTGGCCTTCAGGATGAAACAGAAGGCTGAGACTCATTTATATAATTGCCTGTATTTCCTGCACAACCAAGACAGAAACCCATGTATCTTTGAATGACAGTAGAGAGAAATCCAGTCTCCTTTCTTTTGACTGCATAAGCACTTTCACAGCAATTAAGTCCTCCCAGGTGAGGCGGCCACTGAATGAAAGTTAAGGGAAAATGGATGAAACACAAAGCATCTCTAATCCACCTGCAACAGGAGTAGTTACAGTGATCCTTTAGAAAACAGTTGGGGCATCCAGCAGACAGCTAAAGTTTCCAGCCCCCAGGTAATCAGACACTAGATCCCAAGCCTTCAGTTCCTGGCAAAAGCTACGAACAAGCTGTTACTTAAAGGCCACTTTCATGTCTAGGTTTCCAAGCTGCTCCAGGACCACAGCAGGTGGAGACACTTGTCTGCACAAACCAGCCCTGCAGCAGAGCTTGACAGGGAAGGGAGCCACTCTCCAAGAAAACATTATTCCCAAGTTCAAGCGGGTGAAAAGGGCACTGTCAACCTCAGAAACAAAATGCTAACCATTTTGACAAATGCTAAGCAAGGGAAACAACTGGACCTGGGAATTCAGTGAGTTTCAGAACCCTGGATCCAATCCAGTTTTTGTCCTTTAATATGAAGAGAAAGAGACAATCAGGGAAGCATGTGCCTAAGTCTCTTCTTGCTCTTAAGAAGGGCAAAGTGCATTTTGCCAGTTACTGGAAGTGATGCTTTGTCAATACAGCTGCTTGTGAACAATGCCATGGCTCATGGCAAGGACACAACTGGAGAGATGCAGAAAGCATCCCTAAGGGACATGACACTGGCAGAGCAAGTGAAGATCTACCACTCACAACACTAAATCCTGCAGGCAGAAAACTTCAGAGCAAAGGCTGCCCCCCACTCTTCACTGAACTCACTGTATGAACACATTGCTTAAACGGACAAAAAAACCCCAACCAACCAGCTTCTCTAAATGCTTAAGAAAATTGTATCTAGGATCACAGTACGAAAAAGAAGTATCAGTCCACCTATGGAGTAGGAAACTAAAGCGGAGAAGAAAAGTAAGATCTTTCTAGCTCCTCGGTTATACGAAAGGACAATAGAACTGCACAGTGCCACTGTAAGTAATTATTAGGAACTATGCAGGAACTGTGCCTGCTGCCTGATCAGCATTTTAACCAAAAAAAAAGATGCTACAGAGTGCCAGAGAAGCACAATATCGCACCATCTGAGTGTTAAATCATCTGTGTGAGAAAGCATTATAATCCATATGCACAAATAGAGCTGCAGTCACTTCACCTGCATCCCAAGATGCTCCCTACCCCCAGCCGAGCACAGCCTTCTGCTAGTGCTGCCCAGCTGAGTGCTCAAACAAAACAAGCATGTGTTCCACAGAATCATGGAATCACAGAATATGCTGAGCTGGAAGGGACCCACAAGGATCATCAAGTCCAGCTTGTAGCCCTGCACAGGACCATCCCCAAGAGTCACACCATGTGCCCGAGAGCATCATCCAAACACTTCTTGAACTCTGTCAAGATGGTGCTGTGACCACTTCCCTGGGGAGCCTGTTCCAGCACCCAACCACCCTCTGGGAGACAACTTTTCTTCTAATATCCAACCTAAACCTCCTCTGACACAATTTCAGACCATACCCTCAGGTCCTGTCACTGGTCACCACAGAGAAGAGAGCAGTGCCTGCCCTTCCTCTTCCCCTCACAAGAAAGTTGTAACTGCAGTGAGGTTTCCCCTCAGCCTCCTCCTCACAGACACAGTGACCTCAACTACTCCTCATACGACTTCCCCTCAAGGCCCTTCACCATTTTCACTGCCCTCCTTTGGACACTCTCTAATAGCACCCAAAACTGCACACGATGTTCAAGGTGAGGCCACCCTAGTGCAGAGCAGAGGGGAAAATCCCCTCCCTTGCCCAGCTGTGCCTGATGCACCCTAGGTTTGTACAAAAACAAACTGCTGATAGATCAAGTCTTAATGCTTGCCTGTGGATAAAACAAGATGTGGCCTTCTCTCAGATAAAGTAAAATCATGTATCTGAGAAATAAGCTTGGCACACTTCCCCTTTACAAGAAATATAGAGCAAGCAATAAAAAATACTGGTGAACACGCTCTTTGGCTTCAATTTTTGGTTCATAAAATTCTGCCTCCTCACAGGCATGCTGTAAAAATAAACGTACTATTTCTGTAGGGTTTACCAACTATAGGGATCAATGCTGAGAAAACCCTGTAAGAAACTAACTTTTTTGGATATCAGGAAGCAGGAAGCATATTCCAAAGGTAAACCAAAAGTGGTCATAAGCTGAATGGTGAGAATAAAATTAAATGCTGGTCAGCTGTTTCCCTGCTGCTTGATGGTCCCTCCTGCTCAGCTAGAAAGTTGATCCTGTCTCAGAAAACCTCAATAACCTTGTAGCATCCACATAGAGGACCTGCTGCCCTCGGGAGGCTCCAGTTCCTGTCTCCCAGGGACATTTGTAACCCCAGAAACAGCCAGACCAAAATGGGTCAAAGTGGCACAAAAATCCAATGCTTCCTGTGCCAACATCCAAGCAGCGGCATGTAACAGAGATCTAGCTTGTTTGGCAACTGCTGTGGGACCCAGCAAGTAGAGGTGGCGGGTTTCTGATGGAGTGTGTGAAGCTACTCCTCCTGCCCTCTCCTTCCAAGTGAGATGCGGATATAGGGATAGATTTAACTAGAAATACAACAAATACAATCATCATACATACATATATAAAGACTTTGAGGAAGTCTGTAACAAAAACATGAGGGGTACACAGAACATCAGTCTGTAAAATGCTGGAATAAGGAGGTGTTTTCCAAACAGAACGTAGTCACAGAATTATACCACAGTAACTGTTTACCTAATAATAGAAACAGCAACCCACAAACAATCCTCATGAAAACAAAGCAAGAGTTCAAAATATTTTTGAAACTTGTCTAAATATTTATTCTTTTTCCAGGTTATGAAATGATTTTATTTCCCTGGCTTTCAGCAATTATCTGTACCAAGCCCATTTGCACAGGTTTATCCAATTTTTCAGCCATTATCTCATAAAACCTTTATGAATTTTGTGATTACAGTTTGTTCCAAAACCTAGGAACAGTCTGCATGAAATTAAACTGAGACACTTTTCTCATATCATATCCTAACCAGCCTATAGTATTCTGGAAAATGAAATAAAATATCCTTAGCACAATGACTGATTTGTCCACTAGTCATTTTGGGGGGGTACTGGTAGAAGCCATTCTTGAATGTTAGAATATTTCATTAATGCAGTGTTTCTGTTAAACCTAATACTGCCTCTCTACGTGTGAATTTTTAGGGTAAATTCCTTTTTTATTACAATATCCAATTGCAAAAGAAGAAAAATATTTAAAAATTATTCAGGTACTGTAATGCCACTACTAAAACTTCTAAGTGCCACACTTAATTTTGAAGAACTGCTTTTAAAAGTCCTGATACAATCATATGGCAAACTCACATTCAAGACAAACTGTTGGATCCCTAAAAAAACCCCACAGTGTTTAGAAAAATCACAGTGTTTTAAGTGCTAGAATTTGACAAGTAGCAGAAACACCACCAAGTGTACAAAACAAGACTCATGAAGTCCAATTCAGCTTCAAACTGAATTGCAATTAATTTAATTGGATAAATACTTGAAAGAAGAACCTGCACACATCAGGCAGCTGACAACAGACATGTCACAGTACAGCTGAGCACAGAAGAGAGAGACTTTGGAGGAGACAAAGACCACTTAGTGACTGCCCAGTTTTTATATAGTGTGCAACTTCCCTTTTGGATTATCTGTGATTAAGGGAACCAGTTCTTACATTTCCTAGGCACCTGTTACAATCAGGATTTGTTTCCAAGCCTGATGTCACACATTTCTCAAAGTTAGCATCAAGGGCATCAAAGTGTTGTCAAGTTTAAGGGACGGGAGGACCCGGAGGTGGCATTGCTTCACAAGGAAGGAACATCCCACAGAAGAGCTCACACACTGCTATGCAGGCAGCCCAAATACACATCCCTGCTTGGCACCTTTGTCCTACTAAAAACGACACAGCACCTTGTAAACTGGCACCATGCCATTCTGACAGATGGACTTATCTGTAGGCAGCCAAGAGACTATGTATAAGCATCAAATATGCTTTTTGAGAGGAGGACTTCCAGCCAGGAATGTTAAAACAGCTGTCCACATTGAGCTTGCATGCCTACACTTAAGAGGATATGCTATCGCCACTAGAGCCCTGAGCTGGATTAACTTGAAAAATAAGTAAGATAGCTTCCACAGCCACATAAGGTGAGTTTTTGCAGAATCAGGATTAGTGATACTCAGGGGGGCTTTACTGACCTACTGTTAGTGGGCACACTTGCAGGGTCAAAAAGCTCACCAGTTCTGCAGCCCAGTGAACTTTTTATCAGGTGCAAGCCTATATATTTATTTTCCTTTGGGAGAAAAACATAGAATGCAATACCAGCATGATTATGAACAAACAGGTTAGTGTCCTTCCATTTTGTGTTAGAGGATACTTTATTAATTACTATCCACACTCAAACACATGTCTGTGTGACTGGGATTTCTGTCACTGGGCTTTCCTCTCTTTTTAAAACCTCAACCGCCATGGCCCACTCTGAGACTTTTTGTTAGCTCATGCCTACACACAAACATACATTTTACATTTTGACATCACTTGCATAGTTTTCCCCAGTAATAGAATCACACCAGCTGGAGAACGAGGCATTACATAATATAGGATGTGAGGTGGCAGGCCTGCAGAGCCATGCCCAGGCCACTTCTATTCCATCCCTGCACCTGGCTGGGCTGTCTGCTGCCCACAAATCCCTCTCCTCAAGGACATGCAACATTCCAAACCATTGAGAAGATCCAACAAAAACATGTTTGCTCACATCAACGTGCCAGTGTTCTTTTTCCCCCAAAACCTCAGACTCTACTGCTGCCCCTCAAAAAGTCATAGGCCTAAGTCTAAAGTAAGGCAAATACTCAAACATTAGGAAGTAAAAAGCCTCCTCAGACATCCACACTATTTAAAAAAGATAATGCCAGGATTTCCAACACCAGACAACATTGCTTCTAGCCCTGAGCAGCTTCAAGACTGAATGGAGGTGATGGTATGTTTTATTCAATGCTTAAACACACTTTGTGTTCATTTTAATTCTCCCTGTGGTCACAATCAAATCACAGGCATACATTTTTCACGTACACTGTAGCTGCGTGTACTCATCTTTGTTCTTATGAATCACTAGAAATGAGCTTCAACTCTACAAGCGTCCTCCCAGTACAGATCAAAGCTGCCTTCGGTGCCTGGCGGGCACAGGGTCACATGGAGTCTACCCAGCTGCTGGTGCCTTTTACCTTCGTTAACTTTGCAGCAATTAAAGTTACCTGAGTCACTTCATTACAATTTCCTGTGCTAGAAGCCCGTCAGTGGTAGGCATCATTTCTCCTGCACAGTGAGGATTTCCCCCCATTGACCTTGCCTTCCCCTTTGTTGAAGAAAGATTTCCTCCTCTCACACCGTTCACCTCTTTTACCCTTCTTTCTTCACCTACAGCATTTCCATTTCCTTCTTTTTTCCGTGTTTTTGAGGACTGTGTGAGATCACCTACTTGCAAAACTTCCAAACTACAATTTAGTAACCTCAGTAACGAGCTGTTTTGTTTTTTTATACTACCAATAAAGTCGGTGCTAGGTTAATCTTAATTTCCACACCACTTAACCTTTCTCAGATGGGAGAAGAGAGGGAAAAAACACTGTCAAATACTTCATCATGCAGATTAGCAATGCAGTGAATACTTCTCCCTCCTTCCAAAAACTGCCCCAGGCTTTTTCAAGACACTGTGCACAGACTGTGTATGGCTTTAAAACGGTTCAGGGAACAGTCAAATTGCCAAAGAACAGGTCAAAAGGAATAAAAACGCTGATCCGGATCACTACTTTTGCTTAGTAAAGTAGTTATGCACACACCCCACAAGTGTATTACTTTCATAAATGTGTGTTTTACATGCAATTATTATCTCCATGGCTATTGTAAAGCCAAAGTAAATTGAACTGCAAATGGTAATGCTGAGTATCCAAAACCCCTTGGCAGCTCTCTCAGCCCCCTAAGTGCCTCTTGTTATATGAAAACAATTTGAAGGGGTACATGAGGTTCATTTCTCACAGAAGCTTGTAAGGTGCTAATGCAAAGTCAGAGAGCAGCCAATCTTCTTATACATTACACAAACTATCATGATCAAACTCCAATAAAGTTTAGTACCCAGTTATCTGAGACACTTCTTCCTCCCACCACCGCACAACTATCAGAAAGACTTGTCTGTACCTGCTGAAAAACGTGTGCCGAATTAGACTCTCATTTCGTTGTGCTCCTTGAGCTACCCTAACCAAACTCAACCCTAAAGGTTTTCCATGCTGGTTTATCGATGGGTTTTTAACTCTAAGATGCCAGATGATGTATCAATGCCAGTCAAAATTCATTGCTAGTTAAAGGCAAATGAATGCTGGAAAAGTAAAATGAAGCATGCCAAAAATCTCTTGAAGTGCTTATCGAACATTAACATTACAGAGACTTTACTCTAAAGGCACACTAACCAGAATTTAGAAATATAAAGCTTCTGAGTTTTGAAAGGGCACGGCAAATTTTAACACTGCTTTCTGAAAAAGTCACCGGCTACTGCCAAGTGCTAGAGAAAGCACTTGAAAAGCACTAGAGAAGACGGCTTTTTCTGCTGTTCTATTCCCTGTGCAGGAGAGTGTGAGTACAACCGCTTTTAGGCACACTGTATTAGCCTCACCTGTTACTACTGTTCACCATGCCACAAAACATTTTAAAACAGGAAAGAATGGCAATTTTACTTCAAAAAGTCATTTGAAAAGGAAAACTTAGCACAGATGTTGTTCAGCAGGACCAAGGCAGAGAAGTACCTGTAACTGGCCCCTCAGAGAGATTGGGGTTCAGCATTCAAAGTACCCAGGTACTTAAGTTGCCTTACCTAGGTACAGCGAGGCGTTTTCTTTCTTGACATTGTCATCTAAGTAGGTTGGTCCCAAGGTATAGATGGGTGTCGAGCCCATGCCAATGAGGATTTGGGCACAAATGAATAAAGCTACATAGAGAGAGTGGTCATTTCCACCGGTGTCCTTGATGCAGGCCGACGAGTCCCACTGCTCTTTGGCAGTGCCATTGCCGGCCACGCACAAGCCCTCGTTACTGACGGAGGAGTTCAGTTCCTGGATCTGGTACGGCGGAGAGATGAAGTGAGGTAAGGAGAAGAGCGCAGCGCCCAGGGCGATGAAAAGCCCCCCTACGGCCAGCCAGAGCGGCCTCCGCCCGCGACCCCCGAAGTAGCTGATGAAGACCACCACCACCAGGCTCCCGATGTCGAAGCAGCTGACCAGCAGCCCCGACTCCGAGCTCTTCAGACTGTATCTCCGCTCGATGGTGGTGATGACGCTGCTCAGGTAGCCGGAGACCATGAGGGACTGGATGAAGGTCAGGAAGCACATGCACACCAGGAAGAAGCGCGAGTCCGCCAGCACTGTCCGCAGGCACGCTCTGCCCGGGGGGCCCGCCAGCAGCAGCGCCGGCGGCGGCGGTGGCAGCAGCAGCGGGGGGCCCAGGGATACCCCTCGGCCGGGCGCCGCCGGCTGGCCGCCCTCCGTCCTCCAGGGGAAGCTCCCGCTGCCGCTGGCGGCGGAGGGGGGCCGGGCAGCCTCGGCGACGGCAGCGGCGCCCTCGCCCCGCTCGGCCTCGGGAGCCGGTCCCGCGGCGGGGCTCGGCGGGCCGCCGCCGCCGCCGCCCCCCCCGGCCGCCAGGGGGGAGCCGAGCGCGGGCAGACTGCGGCACCGCGGCGCCTCCGCCCGGCCCCCCGCCGCCGCCGCCGGCCGCTCCGCCCCGGAGAGCCGCTGCTCCGGGGTCCCCGCCGAGGCCATGCTGAGTCCGGCGGCGGCCTCAGAGGAGCCCGGCCGGCTCCATCGCCGCCGTGCGTCGAGCGCGCTGAGGGGCCCGGCGAGAGCGCAGCATAGCGAGGAGGGGAGGAGGGAGGGGAGGGGGGTGGCCCTAGCCGCGGCCGCCGGCCGCCCCGCCGCACGTGTCAGCCAAACTCCTTTGTGGCTCCATCCACCCTCAGTCTCGCTCGAGGGGCCGCCCGCCCGCCGGGGCGCCCGCGCTACCGGCGACTCCCGCTCCCCGTCGCCGCATGCCCGCGGCGCCGCGCTCAGCAGCCGCCCGCCGGGGCCCCGCGGACAGCCCGCCCGCCGCGGGGCAGCGCCGCCCGCTCCGCCGCCCACATGCTCCTCTCTTGCCGCCGACGCCTGTGACAGAGCTCCGGGGGATTGCTGCCGATCTGCGGGGCGGAGAGCAAGCACGGGAGGTCAGCGGTGCCGGCCCCAGGGGCCCCGTCCCTCCCCGCCGCCCCGGCCTCTGCCCGCCCGACACCGCGGTCTGCGCTGAGCTCCGGGGAGAGCCTCCGTCCCCGTGGGGGCTGGATCACGGCAGCGCCCCGAGGACCGCGCGTCCTTGGGGACGGCACATGGATTTACATAAGAGCTGGGGCGGCCTCGGCCAGAGCACGACCCTTTTATTTGGCGCCGGATGCGACAGCCAAAGGTCGCCGTGCCAAGCCTTTTATTTTCCAGCCTAAAAATAAATGCGCTGAAATAAATACTCCGCTACAACTCGGCGGCTCGGGGAGCGGCGGCAGGCGGAGGCAAGGGGAACAAAGCAGGAGCCGGGCAGCGGCGGCGGCGGGCACCCCGGGACCCGGCACCCCGGGGCCGACCTCGCCGCCCCAGCTCGCTCGGGTGGACCTCGGGACCGCGGACACCCGGGACTGCCGGGCGCAGAGCACTGCCCAGACATCCCTACCCCGGCAGCGGAACACGCCTTTTGCCTCCTTTGTCCGCTTTTGTCTCCCCGCCGCCTCCTGCTCGCTGCGGCCCCGCGGAGGGGCGGGCGGGGGAGGCAACGGCACCCGGGCAGCCGCGCCCCGGCGGCGGATCTCCCCCACGCCCGGGGGGTGGGCAGCGGGCAGGGCGGCGGAGCCTGCGGGGCGCACCGGGCTTTCCTCCCGGCCGCCGCGAAGAAAAACGACGGGGCTACTCACCGAGCGTGCGGCGCGGGGGGCCGGCCGGCCCCGGCCCTGCGCCCCCGCCCCGCCTGTCACCCAGCGCTGGGTCCCCCTCGGCCGCCCCCACCTCCCCGGGCGCCGGAGCGCAGGCGCGCCCGCCGCAGCCTCCGGGCCGGCCGATGCCGCCGGGCGCTCGCGTGCCCTCCGACCTGCCCTCGCCGCTGCGCCGGCCCGCGGTTACCGGGCTGCACCTCCTCGCCAGGGAGGCCGGGCACCCGCGGGACGGTGAGCAGTGAGGGCTTCATCCAGGGAAGGAGAGGAGCCAGCCCTTCCCTCCCCTCTGGAGGAGGGTGTGCTCGGTCGGTTCCCTTGCTCACCCGTGGAGCTGCTGAGGGCTGCAACTCTGCCCTCGTGGCTGAGAAGGTCCGCGGAGCGCCACGGTTGGCAGCCCCGGGCGGCGTTTAGGATGCTTAGGATGGTGTTGTATCGCCTTGTGCAAAAGGCGGAAATATTCGGAAGACAGGACCTCAATTACATCATCGGCTGAAAAGTGAGAAGAACGAAGGGATGATTTTCAAAAATTGTTAATTTTAAGGAAAATAGGCAGATCACTTTTTGTCCAGGGTCTTTTCTCCAATGCAAACCATCTCCAAAACTGAGAAGCACATGCGAAATACAGGAGAAGTAGTTTGGAGTTCACTCCTCATAGAGTTTTCTCCTAAATCTCTTTTTTAGGTTTGTCTAGTGTCTTGAATTGCACTGTTTTGTTTTTCTCTCAAGTCCCTGTGTTTAAACCTGTAATATCAGGATAAGGCTAAATAGTACTGCAAATTATTTTATTTGTTGTGGCTTGATAGAGTGTAAACTATTGAGGTATTTGTCCTTTTGCCCAAAATTTTTCCATAAAATAATACCAATAAATAGACCAAAGAAGTATATTATCCTACTACACATTTTTGAATAGTTAGTGGTTTTCTGGCAGGATGGAAGATTTACCATTGATTTTTTTTCCCCTCCTTTAAAAAAAGTGTGTAAGACTGACTCATCACATTTGTTTAGTTTTTTATAGTCTGGATCAACAAGATAGTTCCACATAATAAAAGATACCATTTTCCAGTTCTATAAAGCTATTATCAAGAGGTATTTTGATACCTCTTTGTACTCGCTTAACAGTTCAACTGCTCAAACTCAACACAGCCAAAACATCTTTTTTTTTCTTTGTTTTTCAACCGCAGTTTTCCTGTTAAGGAGCTGTCCCAAGTTTAGTGCTTGTCTAGGCCTGTAGTTCTAGTATTCCATTTGAGGTTTGCGCAGTTTAGTATTCCCCAGTTAGGTTTTCAAGGATTCTTGAAAAACTCATCCTAATGATTCTTTCTTGCTACATAAGGTCCTTATGACAGTTTCTTTTATTTCATTATCCCACAGCTAGTTGTTACTGCAGCTCCTCTCTCCTGCCTCTTCCACTGTCAGCTTCCCATGGCCACAGTTTCTGTCACTGCAGCTCTGGCACTCACCTCAGTGCACAGTAAGCTGAATAAACTCACTGAGGCAGCAGAAAACCAATCCAAGGGGGAAAAAAGGGTTTTGCTGGTTTTATGAGCTGAATCACTTCACCAAGGATGGGAGCACAAGAACTTGAAAAAAGAAAAAAATAAAGGGGGGAAAAAAAGAGGTCCATGAGGATAGAGGAAAGAGCATAATCCATTTCAACAAGAACAAGCTCTTCATTAAACCCCATCATCTCACATACATGTAATTCACCTGGTAGGCAGTATCCCTTCAGTCACTCCTTTGCACTTGAACTGGTACATGAACCAGTAACTGCAGTTTTAAGTCTGATGGATCATATCTATGGCATCTCAGTGCTGGCTTCTGTCCTTGGTTTACCATGCAACACTGCAGACGTGGGGAAGAGTGGCTGGAAAGCTGCCTGGCAGAAAAGAATCTGGGGGTGCTAGTCAACAGCTGGTTGAACATGAGCCCATGTGTGACCAGGTGGCCAAGAAGGTCAATGGCATCCTGGCCTGTATCAGGAATAGTGTGGCCAGCAGGACCAAGGCAGTGATTGCCCCCCTGTACTCAGCACTGGTGAGGCTGCACCTCAAGTGCTGTGTTCAGTTTTGGGCTCTCACTGCAAGAATGACACTGAGGTGCTGGAGCATGTCCTGAGAAGGGCAGCAGGGCTAGTAAAGGGTCTGGAGCACAAGTTTCATGAGGAGCAGCTGAAGGAGCTGAAGTTGTTTCGCCTGGAGAAAAGGAGAATGAGGCAATACTTTTATCGCTCTCTACAACTACTTGAAAAGAGGTTGTAGCCAGGGGGGAGTCAGTCTCTTCTCCCCAGTAACAAGTGATAGGATGAGAGAAAATGGCCTCAAGTTGCACCAGGGGAGGTTTAGAATGGATATTATGAAAAAATTCTTCACCAAAAGGATTGTGAGGCACTGAAAAAGACTGCTCAGGGAAGTAGTGGAGTCACCATTCTCGGAGGTATTTGAAAGACATGTAGATGTGGCGCTTTAGGACATGGTTTTGTGGTGGACTTGGCAGTGCTGAGGTAACAGTTGGACTCAATGATCTTAAAGGTCTTTTCCAACCTAAACAATTCTATGATTTTTACATCAGCTTTGGGATCTTGTTCTATGACTAGAATTCCTAGCCATTATTGTGTAAAACCAACAATAACTTTTGTGAGATTGCAGAATAGGAATAAATACACAAAAGCATTCTTCATTCCCATGGGAAAATATAAGGGCACAGCATTCTCAGCTTTCACAGCATTTGCAAATAGTACAGCCTGCAAGCAGGTACAATTTCAATTCTTTCTGCAGTGGCAAACCTGTCAAGAGAGAAACTTGTTCTTAGGACTATGTGAAGAAGTTTGTTTTCAGAAGTTACTCCACCTGACTACAGGTTTGTTGGGGTTTCAGTTTAGTCTTAGTTTTTTTTTCTGTTAAAGGAATTTTCTCCCATATGCATGTTGCTAGGGGACAAATAGCTGTACTTAAGAAAGACAAAAAGGGGGGTGGGGCGGGCCTGGCTACTCCTTTGTCTACACCTGGGTGTGGGGTCAGTTCGCTCTGAGCGTCCGGAGAGAGAAGCTGCAGAGAAAGGAGCTGCTGCTTCTTTCTTTTTGGCCGTTCTTTCTTCCTGCTGGAAGCAACGCCGGGACCCCAAAAGCCGCTTTCCCTGCCCTGCTGGAGACCGGGCTGTGGCTGCCCTGCCCCGCTGCTGCTTCGAGCTTTCGCTACGCTGTAGCCCTGCTCGCCCTGCCTGCCTGGGCCTCCGTGGGGTTCTCCCATCTGGATACATCTCGCCTGCCACCCGGGATTTGCGTTCGTCCCTGCCGCTCCAGCCTGCCGTTCCAGCCTGCCATTCCAGCCTGCTGTTCCTGAGAGCCCGGGATCAGCTGCCCAGGGGTTTGTGAAGCCTTTGTTCCATCCTTCCCCGGGATCCCAGGGCACCAGAGCCGCGGGTTTCCCGAGCTCGCTCCGGAGCGCCCCCTGCAGCCGCGGGGGAACCATCGCACCTGCCCTGCTCACCGGGAGCCGCCAGCGCCCCTGCCGGCTGCGAGCGGAACTGCACCCGAGGGGAAAGGGCCCGACAGCCGAGAAGGCTGGCGCTGGGTTTGTGATTGCTGTTACTGCCATAGTTGTTGTTGTTTTGTTTGACTGGTTATATACATACATATATATATATATATATAGAGTAAAGAACTGTTATTCCTATTTCCCACATCTTCGCCTAAAGGCCCTTGATTTCAAAATATAATAACTTAGAGGGAAAAGGGGTTATATCTGCCACTTCAAGGGGGGGCTTCTGCCTTCCTTAGCAGACACCTGTCTTTCAAAACCGAGACAAGGTTCTAAAATGTTTGACTTCCCTGCTTACTTTTGAGTCTGAATAGTTAAATAATGGGTTGGCTGCAGTGGGTATGAGCATCCAGCACCAAGTCATGAATGGGAAATCAATATTACTCTCTTCACTTGACAGGTTGATTACAGAAGGCATAACAGTGGTACCCAAATCCACAATAAAATAGAAATATATAAAACTTACTCTACAAAATTTCTCCTTTTAAAGTTTTACCACAGTGAATTTAAAATACACAATATCTCTCAAACACAAAGCAATCACTTGGTGTTGCAGACCAGCCTGTTTATGGCTACAACTGCAAAAGAACATAGTTCTCATTTTGCTAGATTAAGGACATGGGTAGACATCCTATTTTGATTTATCTGTGTTAATGAAAGACGTGCAGTCAGGAATAGTGAAAGGCATCTTAAGAGTTCCTAAGTTCCCAGCTGACAACCTCCTTCTCTCATGGGCTGCCCTACTGCAGTGGCAAGCGCTCACACAGCGTTCTCAGCTGCTGTTCTGTGAGGGACAGGACCTTAAGTCACAGCTTGGTCTCATGAACTCATCAGTTCCAAAAGAGACGGTACCAGAGCTTCCAAGGCACCATCTTTTTAAGGTCACGCTTTAGTTGGTGATAGTTTTGAGGCTTTACATAGTACTTCCTTGATAGTTCAGGAAGCTGGTGATGCCCAAGAAGTACCTCAGCCTAGTCTATTTCAGGCCACAAAGAGAGGAAAAAATTCAGCTAAGGCTGGCATGAGTTGATGGCTCTGCTTTTCCTTCAGTGTTTCATATTTCCAGCCAGGTTTTCCACTCGATGAAATGTCACAAATGCAGTAAATCAACACACTTCTCTTCCTTCCCCTTTTTTCTCACACTGCTGCCATTTTTGGGCAACATCTGTTCTTCATTCCCAGCCCAATATTAGTAAAGGAATAAGCAAAACAGGGTGTGCATTAGGAGGCTAATGGACTTTAGATTCTCCAGGAGCATGAGCATTGGGAAGCATAAAGCAAAAGGGGGGAAAAAAAGAGGTCCATGGGGATAGAGGAAAGAGCATAATCCATTTCAACAAGAACAAGCTCTTCATTCAACCCCAAGTGTCCATTTCAACAAGAAGTGTCACTCCTCAGGGACCCTCACCAAGCTAGTGTCCTAATGAACTCCCGAGGGCAGCTCACTGCTGGGAGACAACAGCTCATTATTTTTATTTGAGATGTCAGAGAGAGCACTTGTAACAGCAGATCCTATACTAAAGAGCTCGTTTAGTACAAGAAGTGAGCTTAACCACAGTCAGATACTGTTGGGAGACATCCACATTAATGTTTGTCAGTCTCCAGAGAAGAACTAGCTACAGTCTCACGAATTAAATAAACCATGAATGCCGGGGAGGTGCAAAGCAATAAGGAAAAGGGAAAGGAAGAAAAGAGAAAATCTCAGAAATAATGGTTGAACTTAAAGGTGACAGCTATCAGTATTAACACTATACACATCAGAGAAGAAAGGACTACCTTTTCTCACTGAAGTCATTCTTCTACATTATAGCCTGCCTCTGCCATGCACTCCCATGCAGAGAGCAGCCCCGCTATCCACAGTGGGACCAGGGCAGTGGGAGTGATGGATTTGGTTGGCCATCCAGGGATCATCAGGCATGGAGAGGTGGTGAAGCAGCATATGTTAGGGTGGGGGCCCAGTCAGAAGCAACAGTGGTAAAAACACCTGCGAAGGGAAGGCTCTGACATGCCTTGCTCATTGCAGGGCTGAATGCAGCACCATGCCAGTAACATGGGCTCTCCTTTGAGTGCCTAGTAGTAAGATAAAGCCCATGACACTTATATTAGTCACAGCGATGGTTCTGCAGGGCTTACTGTTTTATTTTAGAAGATGCCAAGACTCAGGAAGTAAGTCACAGTGAATCTGCTTGAGATAATTTTAACAGTTGTGTTCAAAATTAGACTTTCCTTCTCAAGCAAAAGCCCAATGTTTAAGTGTGTCTAAAAAAGCTAGGCAAGCATCTTAAAAGTGGGACTGACTCTCATTTATATCTGTCTCCTATGCAAGCACACACAGATAACCTCTTATTTTGAAAAATAAACTGAAGTGTTGTAAGTTTCAGGGTTTATACATAAGGAGTGTAAAGAATAAAATAAAATTTAGAAATTGTAAACCATAAAGACACGAGGAGCAGCTAACACGTTTTCTTTTAATACATACCATTAATGTCTTGAGATCATATTGATAAATGCTAAGTAACAAAGCAGGAGGCAGGGGCAGGAAGAGGCTCTAATTCCCACTCTTGCAACATGTCAGACTGTGCTAGGAATTTGTCTGGTGGGGCAGAGGTAAGGGGGTGATGCAGGAAGCTTTCAGAGTCAGCACAGGACCTTCATCTGGGAAGTGTCTCAGGTCTGAGGAAAGCAGTGAGGGCTTCATCCAGGGAAGGAGAGGAGCCAGCCCTGCCCTCCCCTCTGGAGCCAGCCAGGCTGGAACCCCTCACTCAAGCACCACGGGCTCTGGGCAGCTTTGAGCCACCACTCATTCGGCAGCACAGTGCTCTAAGTGCTGCACTCTAGCCCCAAGCAAGAAATATCTAAAGGCAGATAATCCACCAGCTAATCATCAAAGATATCTTTTTTCCCAAGTTATTTACAACCAAGACATACCAGATTATTGAACACCAGGTTACTTTGTTAGGAATGTAAACAGGGCCATGGTAGCCTAGTGGCAATAAGATGAGATATGATTATATGCAAAGACACATTTGGTGCTTGTAATTGTTTCCTAAGCCCTATACCTCTGGTTTTAAGCCTTTTTTTTTCCTACTGCCACAGCAGTATCAGGTATTAAGGAGACATGAGATACTCAGACTATGTACATGGGAGAGGAAGAAGGGAGTTGTACTGTGCCTTTCTATGTAATTTCACTCTTTGTGTTCACATCTTTTCCCTGAAAGTCCCAGTCCCTCTACTACATCCTGCTTTTAAAATGATATAAACATTAATCCAAAACTGTGAAAGCATTGTTTGAACCCAGGATCAAAGCTATAAACAAAGACTAAACCAGACTTGCCTCTCGCTCATTCACAAAGATCTCATTTCTCAGCATCTGCCGCTTTATTTCAATGTCACCTTTCAGCAGCCCTTTGGCAAGAGTTCTGTATTTATTTATAAGCTAGTGCATTTATGTTTGACTAGTATATGCATTATGACATTAAACAACCTTAAACATTATTCTTCTTTCTAAACTTATATGCCTTTACATGTGCTAGTTTTAAATGTTAAATGACAAAGTCAAAATACTTGGAAATAACTGCTTGAATCTGTTTGAATTCTTTGCTCATGTGCAAATTCAAAATTCCTTATTAGAATAGAACATTTGCTCATTGGTTTTTTCCCCCCACCTGATCATTAGTTTCTCTCAGGGGAAAGACACTGGTGAAATCACAAAATAGCAGTGCCACAATAGAAGAAACATGGAAAAATGCCAGTGAGTAAAAATATCCTCCCCAAAAGCCAGTACACAGAAACATAAATATATCTGGGAACTCCTGGGTCATCATCCCCCAAGGCCAGTCACCAGGACATGATAGGCTTTTAATCTACTGTGGGGCACAGTGTGGCCTGACCACAAATATCAATAACTGCAAAATGTAGGGGGTTTAGTACAAAACACTGAGAAACCCACAAAATCTATAGTGCACCATTAAACAGCGAACAAGAAAAAAAATCAATTTCATTGCCAGCTTCTAAATAAATCTATTGTGTGTCTAGAAGTAGACACATCAAAGACATTTTCCTGGCCCCCTCAGTGTCCGAATTGGTGCTCCAAGGTGTCACCCATCAAGTCACCTTGGACGGGAATCAGCAATGTGCCACCTAGAATCAGCACTTCTGCCTTCACACAAAGAGAAAGAGCATTTTTCCAGGCAAAGTGCATGCCATTCAGAATCAATATCTTTAAATAAAATCATGAGCAAGTTTAATTAGTGAGTAACAATACAGTAATTGAACATTCATTAATATAGAGAAAGGTAGCACAAAATAAGAGTAACACAAGAAGGAGTGATGAGAATAGACTCTCATGAAACACTGGCATCTAAAATGTAATTTAATACAATCGGTTCAGTAAATCTGAGAATATTAAAAACATTCTTCAATTGCCAGTACAGAAGAAGCTAGCTCCGTTTCAATAGACCTGAAAAGGGAACAAAGTGCTGAAATGAGACGAATTACACTCTGAGATAAGTCCATAAGACTTCTGCTACCTACCTCCTGAATGGCAAAGCCATTTCAAAGCCCTTAGGCTACTGTGCACCCCCACACTTAAACCGAATTCTCTACCTGGAATACGAAAACCAGAAAGGAATGTAGTGAGCTACTTACAATTACCTGGTCTGAAGCAATACAGTGTAAAAAGAGTTACAAAAAGCTAGCCAGGAATGCAGCTGATAAATAGGTACCAATGTTCGAAACAAATTTAAGCCAGATATGAGAGCAGGGTTTTGTTGGTTTTTAGGAAGAATAATTTGTCCAGTAAGGCATATTTTATAGCCTTAGGGTCCCTATACAAATAAAACAAGCAGATCTCGTAGAGGAATGCATGCAAAATTATTCTGAAGTTATGTGTTTATTATTATAAGGCTGAAAAAAGAACCGAAGGAAATGCTTTAAGAGGAACCATATGCTGAAGCATTATTCACCTTTTATCCTCAAAAACATGTTTTTAATGTGGGCACTCTGAAGGCTCATTTCAACAAGCAGTAGCCTCTGCAGCTGCTGACCCAATAAAGCTTTTAGGCATGGCAGTCATGGAGACTTATTTATGAAATCCATCAGTAAATTTAAACTATTGCAGCCTCCCATTCCATGTTAAAGACTACCCTACTATTGCCCTGAGCTCTGATCTGTGTGGCCCAAATTCTCTTCTGAGTTAAAAGAAAAAGTGATTCCCTATGGTTCAGGAAAATACTGTTGGGTTTGTTCTACCCATAGGACTGAGATCAGCCACTTAGCTGTCACTGAGGATAAACAGAGACTTTAATCCAGTGTTCATCGCTTGGGCAGGGACTGGGAAGCCTTCTTGCACTGGAGCTGAAGTGAGAGGCAGCACAGCAGAGATATGGTGACTGTTGATCTGAGGGGTCCTGCACACCACGGGGATTGGGATTTTTAGTGTTCCCCACAAGGGACAGGTGGACATGCGTTGGGATGAAAGGATACCTCCTCAAAGAGGGAAAAGCAAGCTAGCCCCTTGTTTTCCGCAGTCAATTTTCTGCCCTCAGTGTCATACTGCAGATTCTACTGCTTACTCCAGATGTGACCCAGCAACCTCACTGCTGTCAAGAAGAGGAAGGTGATTGTTCCAGTGGTTCTTTAAATGATAATTACCTTTAAAGGCTAACCTAAGTCACTAGCCTGTATAGCTCTTCGGCTTAGGGTCACAGACACTTGTAAAATATTTATTGTCATGACATTTTGTGGAAGACCTGTTCTAATTTTAGCTTTAGCTAGCAGGTTAAATCCTAGCAGGAAGATGGGAGATTTTCATTAGAAATACTGTCTGGAGTAGTGAGGCATTGCCAGACGTCAGCCCTTCTGCAAATAGAGTTTCCACACAACTGTGAAGGGAGGAGGCTTTATCTGCTCCCTTTCTCCACTCACCCTGGCTGGCAATATGGTCCTGGCCTGGATACTAAGTATGTGTTATTTTCTCTGTTATATCTGTGGTCAGTAATACAACTTGCAAAAAAGTTAGGGACCAAGCAGTATATGAAGGCTGTTGACCGAAGTTTGCCTCTGAGCACGAGTCCTCTCAGCCAAATCAAGGCACTACAGACCCCCTTTCACCCAGATGGTGATCTTTTATTTTCTTACTTGCAAAAAAAAATGCTTTGTATTAATTTTTATGTTATTATGAGATGTCTGTAGGGACCATTAAGACCTGGACATTGTGTAGGATGTTGCTCAAGGACACACTGCAGAGTGTGACCTCAAGGCTCTCATGATGGGCTTGATGTCATGTAGGACATCTCTGGACTGCTGCTGCCACTGTCAGCAGGAGCAAACACTGAGTTTCTAATTGTCTTTACTAGTCCTCAGAAACCCTTTGGTGCCACAAGGACAGAGCTTGTGTTTGCACAAGAGATGCTGCAGACCGTTCACTTTCAATATACAACATTACTTGTTGTGAATGAAATTCAATTATTTTACCTATAAAACGGCGATGTAAAATTAATCATAGACAGTTTTAAAAGAAAATCCTGCCTATAATGTAGCTCATAAACCAGATTTTCGCTCAGGTGTTTTTAGTCTGTCATTGTTGCCCCTGCAGCTATTATTGCTGGATCTGAAATGTCAGAAAATGGGCTTCCTATCCATCACCTAAAGGAACAGTTGCTCCCAGCATAAGGACAAGACAAAATAAGTAAAGCTTCAAAGGCAGTGGTAGCAAGTATCTTTAGATATTAAAAATCTTGTTAAGAAATATTACTCAACAAAATGAAAGAGAATACTAGTAAAAACTATTATTATTTACATGCACATATGCATGCACACAGGCACACTCATACACAAACTACTCTCATACTAGTGCCAAATAAAAGGAAAGAGTTGAACAGAAAAAAACTGCAAGAAAGGGTGTGGCTCAATACAGGGCATGGAGCTGTATAAAACCACTGGAGAAGGCAATCCAAGCTGCTTTCTCCACATATGGTGCCCAGTGCTAGCTCTTGTACTCTCACTGTGCACGCAGAAATTCCCACTGATGTGTTGGTTTGTGTTCTGTGAATTAGATGCGGGCAGTGGTGAATTCAACAAGGGCTTTTTTTTAATGTTAGCTATACCCTAGAGGTGACATGCTGTCCAAAGGCAAAGGGTAAAATCCTGGCCCCACAAAATTCAGTGGTAAAATTTCATTTGCCAGGCACCTATTCTCCAGGTTATTGACACCTTTAACCCATCATATTGTCTTCTGAGAAGCAAAGAACTGTGCATCTGAAACCTCTTTACGTAGTGTCTTTGACTCTCTATGTGTTCCTATAGGAGCCTGTTAGGAGGGGTCCTCTTCTGAGAAGTTTGATATTCCCATTCCCTCCTTGGCCTTGGATCAACAATTACATTTCAGCAACAAGAATTTCATTCAAACAGGAAGAGAAATATGGCCCCTAGAAGGATGACTTGATAGCAAAAATCAAAAATAATGTTTGAAATTTTCAATTGTTTAAAGATGGTAGCAGTTTGAATGTTATGCAGGAGTTGTAGACCAAGAAATCACATGGTCCAGCAATCCTTGAGAAGATTAAGTCTGTAAATTCAACAGTATTTTGAAATGTTTTGTATTGTTTAGACATGTAAGGTAGAAAAATTCTGTCTCTACACATAGCTTTTTACACTTAGCTGCCTCAGGGGAGAAGTTTTCCCTGTTGTGTCTTCAGAGAGAATTAAAACTACAGTCCTCAGGTGCAAATTATTTCCTCAGTGCTGCTCTCTCAAGCTCCATCATTTACAGTTTGTCATGTCTTCCTGCATATTTCCAACTTTTCTACCTTGTCTCCATAGAAAGATGCCCATAAAAGAGGTGTAAGGAAATTTCCCCGTCTGACCATCTAGGGGCCACACTGGCACCACCTAAGCTGGGACTAAGGCCCCTTCATAGCTACACATCCCACACTCACATGGTCAGACCACGTTTCCTCACCATCTTGACCCCAGATTTCCTGCAACAGACTCAAGACATCTCGATCCTTAAAAGAATGTCATTGTGGTGAAATAAGAAAATAACAGCTCGAGCTGGGTGCCTCCAAGGAGGGAACCGGAACAAGGGAGACCCTGAGCTTTTATACCATCACAGTCTAAGTGCTCAAGAGTCTGGAGGTCGTGGCTCCTGCTTCATCTCTGTGTGTCCCTCACCTGGCTGAGCCACAGGTCCCCAAGTCCTTTGTTATGCAAAGGGTCAGCACTTGACAGGCTCTTTTCTGGGCTTCCATCACCGAGAGCTCAACCTGCAGCTCGCACTGCAGCTGCACACCGAGCTACCTGCACCAAACGTCTTCCTCAACACAGGGACCCCTTGCACTCATAAAAGAGAATTCCCCTGCTGTCAAATGCTCTTTCTTGGAAGACCAGCAACAATTTTGGAACAGAGGACACGATAATATGCCCATTGTTCATAATCTGAATAACAATGTGCAGCATCAGCTTCTAAATGTCAAGGTCATTTGTGGTATTTCTATTTTGAGTAAAATGGCTCCTTACAGTTTCCATGGTTTCACCTGAAATATGTACTGAGCCTTATTGTTAAGAACCTTGAAACCCAACCATTCTAATAAGAAAAAAGAGATCCTCTTCTGTAGGTAGTCGATTTGACTTTTAAATGTAAAGCAGTCTGTATTTGCCCTGGATAGGTTTATGGATCTTTACACTGCGTTTGTGAACAAAACCAGATGTTTGGATTATCCAATTTGCCCTTCTTTTGGGCATATTGCACAACAATAAATTTAATTATTTCCACATCATCGATTTTTTTTTCTACAGTGGAAAGATTGGCTTTATTGTTTACTACACATAAGGAAATATCAGCTTTATTAAAATAAACTATTGAGAAAACGTAGTAGGTCACAGTCATAATGAAAATGCAAAAGAAACACAATATGCTTTAGACAGAGATTTTAAAAGTTTAGCATTGCTTCAGATTGTATTCTGTATGTCACATTCAGCTGTGGAAATAGTAACAGTTATTAGAAATGCCAAATTTTGCAGAATGAGATGGTAATTTTCCTATTATTGCTGTTATTTAATAAGTATTAATCAGAAACAGAATGCTGGAAGGAGATTGAAGAGTGACTCAGATAAATAAGGCAAGGAATAGTTTAATGAATTTTAAAACCTCAAAATGAAAAATTTAAACTGTGGATACTAAAAGACAGAAGATTTCCATATTAAGGCCTCCAGCACAGTTTTTGTTGCATTGCCAGTTTCAGAATGCTCCTCTTTGCAATATTACTGGCATAAACACTGTGTTTTGTCACCAAAATGGGGTGATTCATTACAGTGATGTAGCTGCACTGATATAGATAGATTGGAGCAGACACTGCATAGCAAGGAAGTCCATTGTCTCATTAAATGGACACCTTTACAGCCCATTATAAGAATATGGAACCAGGTCATTATTTAAATTTGTCCTTCTTTCTTCTTTCCTTTCTTTCTTTCTTTTGAAGACTATCTATTAGTAGACTGTCATCTGAAGCTCTCGTTCTGAAGCTGAAGCTCTCGTCATTCACATGACACCAGTCTGTGATATTTTTCTCATCTGCTAGTTACTCTTTTTACAGCCATAGAAGACACAGAAAATGTAAGAACATAGCGGAAAATTGCCATTTTATCTCTGATAAATTGCAGTTTCATGTTGTGGAAAGTCTGGTCATTTTCCCCTTATCAAGCCAAGAGATTTTTAAAAGCAGTAAATGGGATCTAACTCACCCAGCTGTAGTTGTCTTAGATGTGGCAAATCATGCTGGGTTCATGGACTGGACTCTATATGCATCAATACAGAGAGAATTCCGTGGTTGACCTCTAGATATCTTTTGTTCTTTACTTTAGATACATACAACAAATAGTTAGCTACTCCAATGTGAAAATCCTTAGAATGTCTGCACAATGACATAGCTCTGAACAGTTTTGCTTAGTGTCAACAGAATTTTATACAAAACAGAAATGTATGAGGACTTAAGACTTTGGCTACCTATTTTGTATCATTTAAAGAGCTTACTTATATTTCTATATCCTTCAGTGTTATTTCTTGGTTGATAAATTTCTCGTATGTGGGATTTTAGAGTCCTTACGTTTTTAGTTATTAGAGAGGAGGAAAAAGAATAAAATAAAAACTTTGCATACCATGTATATTTTCCTACTCTCATTTCATTAGAAATCCTAAACAAAACTGTAGAAAACTACAATAATTAGTGTCAAGCTTGCTTGCATCCTCCACTCTTCCTATCCATCCCTATTGCCTTCCTCATCCATCCTTCCAAAAGGGTTTGTCCCACTGTCCTGCGAGCTATGCCAGAAGTCACCTCGTAGCTGTGCAGAAAACATCCAGCTCCTGGAGTGTGTGGTCTCTGCATCACAAGGGAGTGGGTGCAGACCATAGAAGGATTAATTGCTCCTGTCATTCTCACTTCGGTATGATGGCTTGGTTCTGTACTCTCCTCATCTTGTTCAGTCAAACCAGCTGGCCTGAATCTAGCTTTTGGAGCAAAACTAAATTGGTCAAGCAGAGCTTTTGCCAGATCATCAAAGGGGCACCAAGATGTGACAAAGCATTGCATCTGGTACAACAGATGTGTTAGTAAGTGCTTGGGTTTTTTAATTACAGAGAGATCTTATAAATATGCAAGATCTGCCATATCCTTTCTTATACCTCAAAACACAAGAGAAATGCACAAGTTAGAAAGTATTCCCAGCACTTAGACACTTCAAATTCCTTCATAGCTTTAATGTCTAGGAGATTAACAGGTGAAAAACACTGTCTACAGTGCTCTAAAGTAACAGAAATTACTGAAGGCTACCACATCCTAACACATCCAAATAAAACCATAGGATGTTGCAACCAGTTAAGACTATGACAACAGTATGAATATTTCAGAGACTGATCTATCTTAGGCAAGCTTACACTTGGGGCAAGGTGCTTGAAAATCTTTTTTTTTTCTTTTTTTTTTCCACAACTTTTTTTCCTTCACCTTCAAAAAACTCTTTCTTAAAGCTCAGAATATGCATGGTGCATGCGTATTAAACGTCGTATCTTTTGCTAGTTTTGCAAAAGGCCACATGTTGGGTTCTTTTGATCAGAATTGCCAGCCCTTGGAGAAAGAAAGATTTTCTACAGTCACTTGGCCTATCTCGCCTGCAAAATAAAATCTGTGCATCCAAGAGTTTCAGTCAAGAATTTATAGGGAAAGCTTCAAAGCACTGTAGACAGAGAAAAATTTCAAGTATCTCTTAGCTATACAGAGCCCTTACTCTTCCCTAAAAGACCATACGGTTGGTGCTCTGCTGCCAATTCAATGAGTGGTAAGAAAGCACAAATTTTTAATCAGCTGTGTTAAAACTCAAGCAATATTCTGTGGCTGCTTTTAGTATTAAAGAATGTAAATATTTTTGAATGGGTTTTACATAAATAACATGAGAAAACGTTTTTTAAAAGTTGATGCATTTTAGTGTCTAGAGCATAGAATCATAGAATGATTTGGGTTGGAAGGGGCCTAAAAGATCATCTTGTTCTAACCCACAGTGACAGTATCTACATATTATCTAAGTTTAGAATTCCTTCTCTAGTCACTGAAGGTAAACTTCTTGGCTCATTTCCCAAATGTAGATACCAAGTGCCATCGGACATGCCACAGGACACTTAGGAGCACTGCAAAAAGGTGACAGATGTTGCACACATTACAGAGGAGACCCATGACTCTCCAAGCTTCAGTGGGATACCAGGCAGGATGCTCAGCGGGCATTAGGCAAACTCAGTAGGGTTTGGAGCTCCTCATGCAAGCTGCTGTTTGAGGGTGACTTGAAGAGCTCAGAGCAGTGGGCAGTCTGTCAGCTGCCTTGGTTAGGTTTCCATTGAGTGTGACGAAGTTTAGACAGCTCGTTCCCATGTAGTTAGCTCCATCTAGGTACCTAAATCTTAATGTCTGTGACCTGCCACTGAGTCTCACCATGGATGTGCAAGTAAGAACACAAAGTTGTTGGGATTTTTAGAGAGATCAAGTAAAATGTGCTGTGCATCAGGTAATACTGATGTTCTATGGAACAGCAATTTCCAGAATTAAACGACACCTGGAATAAGCTGATGGATAAGGTCCCTCTCTAGAAAAGTATTTACCATTAAGCATGCAAAAAGCTTTGTCTTTATTCAATGAAGCACTGCAGCATACTCTGGGAATTCAGGATGTGCTTAACAGGTCTTCTGGTTCAGGACTCTAGCTCCATCTGCATACACACATCCTGCTTTCAATCTTGTGCTTGTGCACAAGGCTTTGCAACCCCTGCCCACTGTGCATAACCTTCGTGGAAATAGGGAAAAAAGTCAAATAAGTGGATTTCTCAGCACAGCCATAGGATAACTAGAAAATCACATCCTCATCATGTTCAAGCACTCATGGTAGCTGCCAGTTTGCTGACATACAGCAGCTGATGAAATTGCCCTTGCCTGAACATCACAGGGGTTTGCCTTCAGTTACATGGCCTTAGTTCTGCAGTACCCATGCAATTCAGAAACATGTTTTTGAGTAAGGAGTATTTGAAGTGGAATTCAGTTTTAGGAAGCTTGCAGACCATAATTGATTGGCAAAAGAGATAGAAACATCTCTTACCAAGAGGTTTTCTGTGGGTTTTGGAGGCTATGAAATCAGCTTTTACCAAAAAAAAAAAAAAGGATATAAAAAGCATTTAACTGTGGGATGCTTTTATAGTCAATGGGAACTTTGTAATAAAAATATTCATTTATTCTTAGTTCACCCAGGATTTCACTATGGTGAACTTAGATAAAATTCAGATCTCTTCACTCCCAGGGCTGAACTGAAAGATTACAAAAATAAAGCCCTGTTCTCATGAAACAACCATATTCTGGTATCAAGTATATGGCAAAGAAAAAAATACTAGTAATTTAACCGAATTTTAAAAAATAAACTTGTCTTATTGTCTAACTTAAGTATGGCTCCTTATCAGAGCTGAAAAGATCCTTGTCTTGAATAGGTTCTCTAGACCTTTCTGAGCCCTTAGACCTGATTTGCTTTTTCAGGATCTGTGTAATTGGCTTAAAATTGAGAGAGGAGGGGGGAATGAGACACGTGGGAGGACGCATGATAGATACACATGATACTGGCAAACTTCAAGTAGCAATATTTTATTTTATTTTATTTTATTTTATTTTATTTTATTTTATTTTATGTAAAAAGTCCATTCCACAGTAAAATGTCTTAACAAAAATGTCCATCTTCCCAGAACAAATATGTGTTTTGTTTTTAAACTTCCTTTTTAAACCAAAGCCAAGCTTTGCTTTTTTTGGCCTCCACCAACGTTTTTTCTACATTGAACTGAACTGCCAAATGCATTTTCAGTGAATAAGTTTTCCAGAAGCTTTGCTGTTAATTCTACTGAAATAACAAGAGGATGCTGATCTGCTCGCCTTTTCACTGTGCTCCCCAGACAGCTTTTGCCCAACCTCTCATTAAAAGATTATTTCTTTAATTTACCTGTTACAGTGAAATATCTGGTTGTTTCCCAGATCTTATTATTATCTTAAGCCGTGAACTCCATAAGCATGAGAACAACCATTAATACAATTTCACACTACATAATTACATTAAATCAGTAAAATACTGTTAATACAACCCAAAAATACACTATCAATTGAAGTGCAAAAGTCCAAAAACACCTGGTGAAGGACAAAGGTGGAAGGACTCAAGCCCTGGTACAATCCACTAAGGTTCGAACATCTAAAGGGACCTTGCTACTTGTGATGTGTGGTCTACTCTATTTTATTAAATCCTGGTCCTGTAGCTGTGGCTCTGGCATTTTCAAGACAAATCCTTCATCAGCATTATAAAATTGGGCTAAACTGGGTGACAGTCTGATCCAAACTAATCCTACAGAAACATTAACAAGTCCCAAAAGCAGCTGCTATTAGTAGCTGATCTGTTTGAAGGAAGATGGACCAAGTACGATGAAGAGGTTAAAAATAAAGTCAACAACCTGCGTGCTTGGCCATGCAGCTTTCTGTCTCTGTTATCTAACATGATCACCTCAGAAGAAATCTCTGATTTAATTAGAAGTACCAATCTGGAATTCGTGCACTTACATAACAAATCACTTTGGGAAAAAGACTTTTCACTTTTAAAAAAAGACCTTTCTACCAGGAATACTATCCCCAAATATTAATTGTTTATGCTTGTAATAATTACAGCATGGAACTGTACAACTAGACAGCTCACAGTTTTGGATATGCTGAATTACAATAGTTGCAGACAATGAAGGCCAGAACCTGAGTGATAATGATCATACTACAGAAATATTATGTGTTTCTTCTACCTTTCATTACTCCCTGCTATAATGAAACTTCTTCTATTTTCTAAAATATATTCTGGCCATTGTATTTTTATTATTTTTTCTCACCAGATGATCTGCCATCTAGCCAGAAGCTGAAACTGGTTTAGCTTCTATTTTTAAATCTCTGCATTTGAATTATATTCTCTTGGTTTGTTTGGTTTGTTGTTTTTTTCCTAAACTCACATCTGCCACTTAAAAAAAAAAAAAAAGAGAAAAAAAGCAAAGGCCACAGTTCAATTCAGTGGATTTATTTCAAATCCTGGCAGGTTAGCTTGACACGTTTTTGCAGAACACGTAGGACATTTGGGATTAAAGTTACTCCTTGTAACTGTGTCATTAGCATTGTAGCAGCGTGCAGGCACTGATTATGCTCTCTCTGCCTCGCCTCCACACCTCTAATCTCAGAGCTGACCCGATTTATATCACTAGCTTTACATGAGCCTGTACATATTGAAATCCAGGAGAGGGAAAAGGGCTGAGACTCCCTGAAAATAAACTCAGCTGGCAAAGAGATTAACCCATTTATAAATGCATTTTTGCCTGTTGCTGAGTGTGCAGAGTTTCATCCATTTAAGGAACATAGGCCTAAATCCAGATACTAGCGCTGCTTGGAAAGGGAGAAGAAAGAAATAGATTAAATGGTATTTTAAATGGATCTGTTGCCAGCACACCAATTCAAATGATTTGGGGAGGTTTGGGAGAGAGGGAAGGGAGGAAACAGAACAGTGAATTTGGAGTCAACATCTCAGAGAAATCATCTGCAGTAGTTGGTGTAAGAAAATATTCTTTTCCTTTCCAAGTACCACTCATCATTAGTATCTTTGGAAAACCTGATGTCCTCTTAAAAGCATTCCCAAAGTAGGTGCAATCAGTCATCAGTGGCAGAGGTTTATGTAATCTCCCATTTGCAGTGAGGAAAGCAATTTATGGAGGAGCATAAACATGAGACAGAGTGGCCCTCAGGCCTTTGTCAAAGGATTCCCAGAAAACAACTTAGCTGACACAGAAATTACAAGTACACTTCACAAGAGTACTTGTACCCTTCTGAGCACCAAGAATCTTACCCATCTGATGATCCCAGTTCTAAATGCAGGTCCTTCTGACATTTAAAACACAGAACACCATATATTCATATGAAGACCATTTTCTGCCCTTCTAGAAAAAGCTTCTGCTGAAGCATCAAATACACAGGACTAGATTTAAAAACAGTGCTTTGAGAATTACATTCACACATAATACCAGGAAACAGTGAGACATGCAAGGTATTCCCTGAGCAGTTTATGCCAGATGTGAGTGGATGAGAAGTGCAGATGCCAGATGTGCACATGAGATCTCTTTGTGCATGGGGAGATTTTAACAAGTGGGGATCCATGGCTGGGCGGGCAAAGCATCCATGGAGCTCCGTTTAGCTTCTGGAGTTTCAGCTCTTTTGCACCTCTGACTCTGCTCCCCTCTTCTGGATTGAAGGCAAGTCCAGAACATTTATAGCTCTAAACTGTGTTTTAGGCACTGTAATGTCATCCCCAAGAGCACACATGACCGTGGAACTTCAACACTCTGCTTGATAAGTCAAGGTGCATCTTCCGAGATTGTGGGTGGGAGCAGGGATGAGAGCCTGTGGATGAGAGCCATTCTTTCCTTGGGCCCTGGGACTAAGGCAGTAGCTGTGCCTGGAGCAAGCACACTGTGTTTATTTGCTGATTTCTTACAGTGACAGGGCAGTACAGGTCACTGCACCAAAAATACTGGGATTATCCTCATTTTTTACCTAAAAATATCTAGCAGTAAGATCTTCTTAAATTCCTGATAGTCCAAAGCAGGAGAATGATTTTTTCCAAGAGGCGATTCAGATAGACCCCTAACATAGGTACTTAGAATTAACTTCCAGCACTTCTAAGTCAGATCAAAACCAGAATAAAATTGGTATAGGGTTAGGAAAAATTGAGTGTGACCACAACTCTTATAAAAATCAACTATCCTGAGACTCTGGGAAGAATCATCCTGCCCTTGTCAGCCAGAAAACTGTCATGATTGTATCGCTGTCAAATCTTTCTCTAAATTAAGAGTGTCAAGTTTATTTTTGTACCTGTTACTATTGCACGACTGGTGTGTTTTAAATATGTGCAAAATTCCATCTCAAGAGAAATTTTGATTTAAAAAGGAAGAAAAAGGTAAAATGAGTTTTAATGTGATAAAAAGAATAAGCAAATGAAAAGAAATTGGGTAGGAGATGAGGTAACAATCTCTTTTAGATGCTTTGTTATGAGTCCATAGCCAAGGGATTTTTCAGACACTTCCTTCATATATAAATGTAAATATTCAATAAATATAAATACCGTATTGTCTCTGAAGGGTAATAGAAGAGACACACAAGACAGTATAATGATCAGTTCAGAAATCTATTCTATATTTAAGTGGATTTAAGGTTGAAAGCACTTGTCAATAATTCAAGGATAAAATACATTAAGGGACTGCTGTAATTATCCAAAGCTCAGGCAATATAAGCTGGGAAACTGAGAATCAAGGAACTGATTATGGAACATCCAGCCATGCAATCATCAGGATTTTGTGGTTACTGTATATTATTATGACAGAGCAGAGTTAAGGATAGCTGCCTGCCTCTGTTGTGCCTGCTTTGTCTACGTGTATGTTGATTATTTTTGGTGTAAAGTAGCTATATATTTAAATGTAGTTGTTTGCTGACCCTGGTGCCTCTACTAAGAAGCAGTCAGCATTTCCAGTGACTGTCAGAACACAAATAAGGTTGTTCTCCTATCCATGCAAACATAAACAACATACTTCAGTGAATTGGAGCAAGAAAGATTCAATTAAATACAACCCCTGGTCTCTGACAGCTGTGTCTCCTTTCCCTCACACAGCCCAAAACAGGACATCTTGTGTGTTTGAAAATAGCCTAAAAGAAAGTGATCTGTGTGTAAGATCATAGAAATGATCTGTGTGTAAAATCACAGAAAACAGGCTGAAAGGGATCTCAGGAGTCCTGACTAACATATTGCTACACCCTAACCCCATGCAGTGACTCTTTCAGTAGGTCTCTGTCATAGATAGCAGCAAAAGGAGATTGCTCTTTCTTAATGCTTTGCCTTCTTAGCTATGGCTATTTAGGAGAAAATACCCTTTAAATATAAAGAAGTGAAGAAGTTCTCTGGGGAAAGTTATCAAATAAAATAAAGCCTGTGTTATGGGCATTAGTCATCCATTCTGCATGTGTCCAATCTGTTCAAAATGACAGAGAATGCCTTCGTCTCACTTTGGCATTAGAAAAGAACTGTGATTCCACTTTTGACTTGTTTTCTTAGTCAGATGGTCTACATACGCTCAAACAAATCTGAATAGCTGGGAAAAAAAAGAGAAATAATAAACATATTTTTGCTTTCTTCACCACCATTCACTGTGCATCTCAAATCAAGGCTAATTAATTCTTACAATTCATGTTTTCTTCCTGGAGAATGTGCTGCCAGATCAGACCAAAACAAAGAAACAAAAAATCCCCACCTGGAATGCAGCCTCATTCAAACAACACTGACACAGACTGGCCCTGCACAGTGCCACGACAGCTGTGTGCCTTATGCAGAGCACACAGCTGGTGGCAAAACAGAAACAGGAGTGGCACGAACTGAAAACCATCCACTCTGTTTAGTCCGTGGCTGTATGGTTACCAGGAGTAAAAGAATATTCTGGTTGCTTTCCTCCCTGCTATCTTCACCCAGACCCTTTCAATGACTGCTCTGAAGCAGGTTGTCACAGTAATACTCTTGCCTCTCTCTGCCTTCCAGCTGCTGGCTGCTTGCTGCAGAGCTCAGCTCTGACACCTCCCAAGGGCAGGTTCCCTCTGTTCTACTGGCAGTGAGTACCTGACCTCACCAGTCCCCAGGTCATCCTAGAAGCCTGACAAAGAGTGCTTTTACTTTGTCCCTCCCTCTGCCCCAGGCTAGGTGATAGGAAGTTTAGGATAGGCCAGCTTGGCTGTAGATTTGCTGTTCCTATCGTGTTTGTTACATAACTTTGAGAACGCTTTTATTGCTAGATCTTCTACAAACAGACTAAATCAAACATTCTATTAAAGTACTGGGCTAAGGGCTGGGCTGAAAACTGAATGCTGAGTTATAAAGAGTTCAAGTGATCAAATGGATTATGAATTTCTAACTAGCATGTTGGCTTCATCTCTCACCCTTGACAAGCCATAGACAGAATAGTGAATATGTTCCTGGCCAGCATTTCCTTGACTTTGGTCATTTATTTTGTATTCTTCCTAACTTAGGAACACAATGAGTTCAAAAAAGCATGAAGATAAATCTCACCATTCTCCTGGTCCTTTGGGGATAGGAGAGCATCCTAGCTTCATGTATGTCTTCTGTTCTTGCTATTCTGTTCATGGAGTTTGTTGTGTGTTAATAGGAATGGAAATGGAGCAATTTTTTTCTCCTAGATCAGCCAGTCTGAGTAATGGTTAACTTCTAATGTAAGTGCTGGGAATGGATTCTTTATACTTCATTGTACTTAAATTATTTCATTAGCCAGAGTTCTTTATTTTGTTACAGAACACCAAAAAACATATAAGGTTTTCCTGAGCTTCACCCACTGGGGTTTTACATCCCAGTGGCATTCCACTTTGAGTCTCAGAAAAATGACAAGCAGGATATGGAAACTATGTCCATTGTAAAACCTCTTGAACAAAAATGGAAGTTGAACCATTTTTATAAGTAATTAAGCTGGATAGAAAGGAATCATTGTAGCCCCTTGTATTACAGCTATGAGGCATGTTATATGCAAAGTTCTGGGCAGACTGCCACAGCTGAGCACCTCCATACTTGCTGCTGAGGCTGAATCCTGTCCTATCTGTACATATGTTACACACTTGTATTCACAGCATCAACATAGAAACCTTCCATCTAAGGCTGACCAGCATTTTCTGTTACAAGCCCCATGTGCAAGCACATATGAATTTACATAAAGGGCATATATAAACATATTTGTATGGAACTTCCCACTTCATTCAGAAGAAAAAATTAAACAAATAAAAAAATCCATTGTCGTTGGCATTAAAACATCCTGTTGCAGGAAAACATTCAAAGAGACAGTGTATGGAACTAGATGTAAGTTACCTCCAGGATTAATTTGGATGATTGGCTTCAAAGATGGGTTCTTTTGATTCAAAAAATGGTATTGCTGCTTTGGAAAATATTCAGCAAAACATGCCTGCCAATTTAACCTCCCAAAGGGAGGTTAAAAGCTTGATGAACATTACAGGCAGGAAGTCAAGAGAGTGTAGCATGGCTTTGCTCCTGAGCACCCCTTACACCTGCAGTCACAGTGCAGGGCAGCCTGAAGCTGCTTCTCCCCCACAAAACAGGGGTTCAGGGACTAGGCAGGAATAGCAGAATTTGGGCTGAGTCAGACTGCTGCCCCTCAGGGGTGACAATGTCACTGAAAGACACAGCAGAATTTACTCTGTGCTCAGAGCAGTGACAATCTCTCCATTAAGTCTAGTGTATTGATTGCAGGTAGTGATCAAAATTACACCTCAAATATATTCCTTAGAGTTTGACTCTCTGGTGGTACAAACTTGACTGAGATTATAGGAGCTCTGTCAATCAATTAAGCTATAAATCTGGCCTTTCAACTATCCGTACCCAAATATTGAGTAAACAGAGAAACTTTATTAATACACAGTAATAACATTCAGAAACACCTGGATGAGTCCAGCTGCAGCCAGTTTTGTCCCCTGTAACCTCTCTTCAGTTCTGCCACACATCATTTTGAAAGCTGACCCCATGCGCCTGGCTCTTGCTGTACTGTTTAATCCCACAGTCTCATCTCCAGAAACAAAGAAAAAGAGCTAAGAAGAGATCCCCACTAATATAACTATAAAGGGTGTTAGCCATACATTGTTTATTGGGCAGTGCATTTCACATGCCACAGAGATGCTGCTAGAAAATCAACAGGGCTGGTGCTATAAGCTGCTCTCATTCCCAAGAACGGCATTTGAGATAAGCTGTTCCTTCAGCAGCCAGAAAATGTTTCGTAGCTGTGAATCCTCTTTGTGCTTGGCTGCAGGTACATTACAAGAGCTCGCAAGAGGGATTCAGTGAGTGATATCTTCAGGGACAATGCCTTCCAGAAGATAGTCACTTGAGCTGTGATAATAAAGGACACAAATAAACCAGTGACTCCATAACCCTGAACATGCTCTTAAGACACAGAGGAACCAAGTAGAAGAGAATTCACAGCTGAAAAAAGGACATACAACTGGGAATTTTCAAATTGGGAATTTTCTCTGTATGTCCTGATAATAGACCCGAAGTCCACTGGCCAGAAGCTATGCAGGTAAAGTTGAACCACCTGCAGCTCTGAGACAGGTTTGATTGATTAACTGTGCCCTCTTTTCTGTCTGTAATTAAACTCTGAGAAATGGGATTTACTTGCTGTGGCAACAAGACTTCATGCACTGCAAGGCCTGTGTTTGCCTCCCTTGCTTACTGTTTTGCATCCCTGCTCTGCCAGTTACTCATTTGGCTTTTCCCCATGCAGACTCCAGTTCCATGTCTGCAGATACTCAGCCAGTGCTTCTCTCTAACAAGCCCTGGGCCCAGGGGCTCACAGATGCATTTGTGGGGGACATGGGGACTTCTTCTGCAATGTGCTTATTTTCATCCTCTTTATCTCTGTGGCCAGATAACACAAGCCTCCACTGTAAGAAAGCAACTGTTCTGCATCTTTAACTCACTGCTAGTATAGGAATCTACCACTTATATACCAGTGAAAGTTGTTCCTCAAACCTCGGAGCAGTTAGTCCTAATGTTTATCCCAGGTCACGAAGCAGCCTTTTGTGGTGCTCTGTCATGTTTCAGGAACCACATAACACAGGTTGTCTAACCATAATGGATAAAGCAGGCTGAAATTAACAGAACTGCTACAAGCCCAAAATTCATGGGCTTGTATGATATGATGCAGCCTAGAGGTGCTCAAACCGGATTTGGCATGTCTAGACCCATAGCAAGACTTGTTAGCTGTGCTTTTCTATCCTAGTTCCCAGATGACAAACAGCACCCAAATTCTTCCCAAGTAATACATGAGGAGGAAAGACATTCAGGACATACTTGTTCGAGCTTGGGGAGGGCAGCATGGTACAACAGTTACACAGTTAATGCTCTTAGCATAGACTCCCTAAGGATCACCTGTACAAATAAGATGGTGAAGGATCCAGGCCTTTGGGCCAGATCCAGCATCACCAGTTCCAACAGAAAGCTCCTGCTCATCTCAATGAATTCTAAATTAAGCCCTCAGGCCCTGAAAGGCAGCTGCTCAGAAAATTATGCTAGGTCATGGCTAGAGACCAGGCACTGCAGTCCTGGGGATTACTGAATATTTTATGATTCAGTTATTAAAAAACATGTGTATCAGACATCTATCAGGTTGGGCATCCATAACCCTGGCTGCTCCTGGGGAATTGAGGGAGGATATTAGCAGAAGAGCTATTTCAGGACTGCAGGAGTCTTCCTCCAATAAGCCAATACTTTGCTGCAGCGAGGGACTTTGCTGGATATTCTTGTATCTGTCAGTAGGTGTGGGGCTGACTCACGCTCTGCTGCAGTAACAGATTATTCAGGGGTGAGCTACCCCGTGCATGTCCCTGGCCTCCTGGGGACAGATCAGGGCAGGGCCAGGGCAGACAGCTGAGACCAACCACCTCCTCCCAGGCTTGTGTACACATGGGGTCGAGGCCTTCTGGGTGTGAAACAGAAGGAAAAAGCTTTTGGAAAGAGAATGGCTGCAGGGAGCCGTGCGCAGCGAGGGCAGGTTTCAACAGGCATCGCAGGGTACAGCTGTGATTTCAGCAGTCAGTTCATCCAAACTGAATCAAGCTGTTCCCAACACAACCTTAGACGTATTGCCATCAAAGAGCAGCTGGATAACAATCTACTTGAAAAGTAGATAGCACAGTTACATAGGTTTTCTTCAATACAATATGTAAACAAGCTAGATCACTGTTAATTACTTTTTAATGTTAATCCTGCTATGATATGAAATGCCAATCAGTTTGCTGTTTCTCAGATTCTTGAGGAGAATAGCAATGCCTACTTGATTAATTCTTGTCCTAACTTAGCTGATCCAAGATGAATAGCAAAGGAGATGTGAGAAATTAAGCCTATATTAAAAAAAAAGAAGAAAAATATTTTTGCTGTTTTAGTCTTTGTGCCTCATATCAATGTTTTCTAAGACAATGAAAGATTTCACATGTAGATGCATGTAGTCAAAGAAAGCTGAAAATATACCAGAGCAGTAAAGTGCCTCTGATTTCTTTCCCAGTCTGACTTGCTGAAAATAAAAACTTTTGGGATGAATCTCACAAGAACGACTGTGAACTCCACCTTGAGGTCATCTGTAGGGAAACCCGATGTTCCTGAGAAAAGTGATTTAGATTGTTATATGCCAGTCTGCAATGTTCACTAAGCCAAAAATGACAGTGACCGTGTTAAACAGACTTTAACACCTGGTAATATTTGTCTGTCCTCTGATTTCCACTTCTGCTCAGGAACAGTTACTGCAAACACTGATGCTTTGGAAATTGTGGCTAGAAGGAGTGGATCAGACTGAGGAGAACCATACCAACAGAAGCAGCCATCATGTTCTTCAAGTAGTGCTACAAGATAAAGGAATCTGGCCCAGTATCTTTATTATAAGTAGTAGTAATGCTATGTACTCTGATTCAAATGTATCACCACAGCATTGCAGTCATCCTTACAACAGCATTGTACTTTCTACCTGAAAGACAAAGGGCAGAGAAAGCAAACGGGGTTGGATTCTTCTCCCAAGTGCTCTACTTTGAAACACATTTGGGTTCATGACGTTTATTCAGCTCCAGACGTAGGAGGGCTGGGTGCTGTTATCAACTAAAGGAAGTGTTCAGGCAAGTGGTAACTGCAGTTAGTGGTCCTGTTCCCCTCCCATGTCACAAGGCAAAATAACATGAACAGAAGCAATGGCACTCAGCTCTCTCTAGACATTGGTGTGCATGTGGGAGGGAAAACAAAACGTGCTTCCTGTGCACTTCTCAAACAAAACTGTCCCACACTGCCACCAGACTCCATGCTACCTTCAGATAAGGGACACCCCGGATATGCTGTCCAGCACTGCCAGGGGCCACCCAGGACAGTGGTCCTCTGCCACGCCAGCACAGGAGGGAGCTGAGAGCTTCTCTAAAAGCCATCCAACACATAATAAGAGGCCTGTCCCACCTCAGCAACAGCAGGCAAAGCTAAGTCAGGATTCTGTTACCCCCAAATGAGGGAGTGCTGTGGGTACCCAAGGGCTGATTTCACACCCACTGAACCAGGGTGAGAAGCGATGCAGCCAGGGTTGCATGGCGTTGTGTCACAGTAACTAAACCTCTAGAAACAAATAGACTGAGTGTTCATCTTAATTAAACTGTTTTAAAGGTCAGACACTACACTTCCTAAGTGCAACTCCTGGATGTCAAAGCTCATCCTGTAGCAATCAATCCTTTAATGACCTCCCTCAGCACCGGTTACTGCCCTCACTCACGCCAGTTGCCCGGCTGTTCAGGCTGGCTGGGATGAGGCAGACAGCTCATCCATCTGGACACCATCTGCCTCAACCGGAGCACCGAGTCATGCTGCTGAGGGCTGAGGCGACCCCGTGCAAGCTGTGATGTGGAGAACACACACAGGCAAAGAATATCCATCTGCAATCCGTGCAAGGACACCACAGGTTTTGTCCTAAATCTCTACTGCAACAGGTGGTTATGCTGACCCGGGACACCCGCAGAGTCTTGCCCCCTGTTAGAAGTGATAGAGGGAACTCTGTGTTTTTTGTGTGGCTCAGTGTGTGCATCTCTTCTGGATGACAGGCTGGTGTCTGCCTCACAGCTGACAGACGGAAAGGAGATTTGATTATTTGTCAGATGGAAAAAGCAACAGTGATCCTCTCTTTCAGTCTCTGGAGAGGTGAAGGGGGAGTGTCTGCTCTTAATTATAGCCTTCAGACTGGATGGTGTCCTGAGAAGCTGAGAGCAGGATGATACATATACATATACTTGTAAGTCACTCTAAAAGTGACTCTGTCTTGGCATTTGTGGAGACAAAAAAAAAAAAGTAAACTAACATGGCAACATTGTACTTCATTCACTGTAGCCTGCATTATTTCACTGTGCATCAAATGTGCAAGAGACGTGTAGAAAGGATTTCCAGAAAAACACCTCTCTCTCAACTGGCATTTGGTGTCTCATGGCTGCAATGTCTCTCACCATGTCTTGCACAGGTAGAGAACCCTGACCACCCTACACAACACAAGTGTCAACCTGACCCAGTGAAGCCAAGAGAAGAAAAGCAGAAATTAATGCATTTGGAAGTCTGAGTATTTTCAGATGGTTGCATTAAGGAAAATGAAATGTGTTCAAAGGATATTTTTAAAGCTTGTTTTCATTAAAAATAAAAACCTCTGTGATCTTTTAAAGGGCAGTGGTAGCGTGGTAGACATAACTGGTCAATAACTGCAATAGCAAAACAAAGTCTTTGTAAATGCTATGAATCATTTAAATTACCATTAAAAAATATCATTATAACCACACTCCCTAATTCTGGAAATATTCATGAGGAAGGAACTCAAAGTGCAGTTAACTGTTTGCTGGACTATTGTCAGGAACCTGGTTCTCCTGCCACAGGAACTGATCAAACTTTTGCCAGTATTTTCTGCAAGTCTGCAATCCCTGCAAGAAGGGTCTGTGCCTCACAGTCACTCCCTGACTTTGTTGGACAATCTAAAGAGGATCCAGCTCACCTAATTCAACCCATCTATAAGTCAGGGTTGCAGCCTAAGCTGGCTTTATGAGCTTCTTTGTCAGTCAGTGGAAAGAAACAGGCGCTTGAGGAAGGCAGTTCATCTTACTCTAGGCAATGTTTAAGGTAGGATGACACATCCTGTGGAAATGTTTACCTGCTGCTGATTGTAGGATCTAGATGCTCCTACTCAGTTTTAAGGGAATAGATGAACTAGGTAAGATGAGAACTTTCCCTTCATAACCTTGCAAAATGGAAGGAATCACAGGCGCAAATAGACAGCAGCATTGCCCAGGTGGAGAAGTCATACTTCAGTACCTTCTGCCTTGCTCTGGTTTCTCCTGCCAGCCCTGGAGTAAGCCCAAAAACTGAGTCACCAGTAGTGTTATTCCATGTTGCCTACAGAGCCTGCTCCCCTATGGTTCTGGTTGTCCAGTCTGACATCTGAGCTTTGTGTCAGGGCAATTGTTTTGGCAGTCCCACGCTGAAATACAGTACCTCGCACAAGGAGTACTGAGGACAGATGATTTACTAGCTCCCTTGCCTAAGTCAAAATTTAAATTATTGTTTTGATGTTAAAAAAAGTGTTGGTATCTTTTTCTTAATGAACTGATTTTCTTAGAATTTGGATCTTACATGTGAAAAACTTTCGCTGTCAAAAATGTGGGGGCTGAGTTCTCATCTTCAACTGCCCCTAGGTTTTTTCACTTATGGGTTCCTCATGTGAGTAAAGAGCACAGTTTTCTTATGTTTAGACTTCCCTAGACAACACCTGTCATCATAACCTTTGAAATCACTACCTGGCCAAAAGCTCATAGGGAGAGCATGAGGGAAACATGAATGCACACACACATATGATTATATCATTGCTAAAGCTTTGTTTGGTCTACTGTAGAACAGGGGGAAAGTTAATTTCATGAGGTCTAAATGAAATTCTGTCTCAACAGAAAAAATCTGAAATGTTGCTCTGTAAGCATGCAATTCTTTTTTTAATGAGACCTTTGCTCAATGGTCTAAAAATGTAAATTATCTGGCATTATTTTGTGAATTAAAATACCTGTTTTTCAGAATGAAAGGAAAGGGAAATATCTGAGTAGTCTTCCTCCAACTAGCTTATATCCTAGTTTTTTGTCTGAATTTCTTTTTCAGATTGAAGGCACAAGCAAATCCACTCCAAGTAAAAAGGCTATATCCTACAGAACCATCGCTACAATTATTCTATAGTTGTTCTCAGTCAAATGCCAACGTGGCACAACAGGGACACAGAAACCCCTTTTTTTTTACAGCAGAGCAGATTTATGTTCATGACCACAGACAGCAAGTCAGAAAACACATTTTGAACGTGCCCCAAGGAGTCATGTCTCTTGACAGGGTATTGATTGCTTATACACTCTATCTGATCTCAGAACTGAATGTATAGATCTGCCTCACATTCTTTGTCTGCTCATAAATATGCCCAGAACCCATCTATGTTTTCATTAGGCATATATTACATATGACTGGTCAAATTATTCAATATAATTGTTGCTTGTACATAAAGTTTATAGCTAAATTAGAAAAATGTTTTATTCACCATAAAATTTTCCCCTTCCTGTACTTAAATGGTGGGTCATTTTCATTATTCTGATCTATAACCTAGTCTGAATTACTTTAACAGCTCTTTTCTATCAACATGTTATATTATTGTGCCATAATTTCATTTGTTTTAAACTTTATCTTGCTGGGCTCCAGAAACATGAACATTTCTGCATGTTTGAATGTGCACTGTTGACCAGAGCAGAACAGGAGGAAGAAAACAATGCCAATTTTCTGCTCTATTTTAGAAAGAGCTGGTGTCCTTTCATCCCCTCTTCCTGCTGACTGGTAAAAACAGTGATAACCCTCTTTAAAAAGATTAGAAAGTTGACTGCATTGCATTAAATATACCTTTCCCACTCCAGCTGTAGTTGTACCTGCAGCTAAATATTTGACCCATCTGTCCTGCTTTGACTAAGAAAATGAAGACATGAAAAGACATGTTGACAAAATCAGCAGCTGCTCTTATTGGGACTGTTTACTGTTTGTTGCTGACTTTTTTGAAAGATGTGCAAATCCTGGTGTTTTCACTAGTGCTAACACCATTCAGGAAGGTACCAGACACCGTTCTACCTATTACAGTATTTTCCCACTTATTAGATCTAGAGTGTTGGGCATCTAGTCCAGAAGTCTGAAATGTGGAGGTGTGAGCTGCTAAGTGTTATCTTCACAGCCTTCCATGCAGTGGTAACAGTGCTCTTGGCAAACCATTTAGACAGCAGATTTCCACTCTGTTACCTGGAATGCTGGAACGTTCGTTATATACAGCTGACCTGGAAGCATTGTCCTCAGAACATTATTTGCAGGGAGGATGTCATAAACAACAGCAAATAGAAACAATTACTGGAGAAATTGCTTCCAAGTGCACTTCTCTGACTTACCAAACAAAAAGCGTCTCTTTAGGAGAGATGCTGGAAATATCTCATCAAGGGAGATATTGGAGTAACAACTCAAAATCATAATAGCTACATGTTGCTCTGGTGTTTGAAGAATATGAACATTTTTTCTCTAGATCTGCTGTCTTATATAGCTCTGCTATCCATACCAGTGAGTCAACCCAAATGTCTGTTGAAGTCATGCACTGAAGTTATCCTTGGAGTCACACCACGCTGATCAGCTGGAGAGAAAAAATCTTCAACTGGTTCTGGGAAGAGAGAGAATTGGTTTCCTAATGTTCACCAAAAGACAAAAAGAATATATAGAGATATGCAGTGACCCTATTTCACCTGCATAGAAAGTAGACCATCTGTGAATAATGAATTCCATATTCAGCAATAGCTACTTGGAAGCTCTCAGATTTTGGGACTTCATGAAACAGATACTGCAAGTAAAACATTTTACATTAGACTAAGCAGGCCAGATAAGGCTGAATTATTTTTTAAAGGTGAACATTCCAAGAGTGTGGTATGTTAAGTTCCTTGCTTAGAGACTGTAGACCCTTTACAATAAATTGCCACATAACCAGTTCAAACACAGCTTCCAGGCTCACAGCAATCTCCACAACAGTACGGTTACAACAAATGTGCCACGGTGTCAGGACAAAAAGAAACTCCTGAAGAATCAAGGTATTACAAACACAGAGGCCTTTTGACTCTGACAAGAGAAAGGTCACACAGTAACAGAATAGCTGGGGTGGGAAGGGATCTCTGGAGACAATCTGGTCCCAACCACCTGCTCAAGCAGAACCATCTACAGCGAGTTGCTCAGGATCATCTCCAGATGGCCTTCGAGTTTCTCCAAGCATAGGGACTCCATGACCTCTCTGGGCAATCTGGGCCAGTGCTCGCTCGTCCTCGCACTGAAAAGTGTTTCCTTGATGTTCAGAGGGAACGTCCTGTGTTTCAGTTTGTGCCCATTGCCTCTGGTCTTAGCACTGGGCACCAATAAAAACAGCCTCTCTGAAAACAGGCTCTCTCTTCTTTGGTCCTTCCCTTCAGGTATTTATATACTCTGATGAGCTCCCCTGAGCCTTCTCTTCTCCAGACTGGACAGTCCCAGCTGTCTTGATCTTTCTTAGACAAGAGATGCTCCAGTCCTTAAATGACTTTAACTGACCTTCACTGGACTCCCTCCAGTATGTTCTTGTGCTGAGAAAGACCTTGGTAACAGTGGGCAACAGCCCTCTCTGAGAGGCAGGAACCTCAGCAGCTCCTTCAGCATCTTGCTGGCACTGGGTCTCTGACTGCAATATTGGAAGAAATCCTAGATTTAGTCCCTCACTAGAAGAGTACTTCCTTCTTCAACTCATTGCAGAATGGCTCCAGTCCAAAGCAAACATCTGTTGCCCCTGAGTTCTGTTTCCAAGCTGTCCCCTGCTGCTGTAGGGATAAAAACTGGCCTTTTTGTAGACAAACATTTGAATGATGCTATATACTCCAAAAGTGAGACACAAATCAGAAATTCATCTTCATTCATCCAGACTGGTATGTTCTACAGCATGCAATGGCAAGTACTTTCCATAGAATATTTCCCCATAAAGTTAAAAAAACCCAATGAAATGAGGGGCAATTTGGTTATAAGCTATAATGGGCTCCACTGCATTTCAGGAATAGCTTCCATGTGGGTTGCGCATATTAAATGTAATCATAGTCTTGAAAAAGGAGAGTGCATTCAGCATTCGGCACTCCAGGAAGAGGACAGGCAAGGCAGTGGACAGGGACAAACTGACCTCAAGTGTAAATTACTAGTTTGGGAATTTTAATAATGTAGATTATACTGTCTATTTCCCCAATTTTAATGCAAGTATCAAGATTTTATTTTATTCATAAAGATCCATCTCTTGAAAACAAGCAAATATGCAGCATTCTGACCTTTTTTTCTTCTTATGTAAGTACAAGATCTTTTTCGTTTATTGTTTAGGATTTTTGGTTTTATTCATAGAATAGTACCTTAGAAAATTCACTTAAAGAGAAGAAGACAGAGGAAAGGAAAAACCATCTCAGTTTGTGTCACTGTGCTGATTTTTTGGCTCTTAACTTAGACTTCCCGGCAGTTGCCTCACATCCTATAAGGGTTATATCCTATAAGGGTTATGTCCTATAAGTGTTACATCCTATAACCCTATATCCAGCAACATTAATTTGTGGTTATTTGCAGCACGTGCCTGCATTCCTGCATAGGAAAAGCCTTGTGCCGTCCGTTCTCGGTTGCCTAAACCATGAATTGGCGAGGCTGAGGGAAATCAGCGCCCCGGCTGAGGAGGCGCCAGCGCTTGGTACTTCCAGATGGGGAAGCACCCGCAGTGTTGCATCCAGGCATCCCCGCGGGGGACACGGAGCTGTGGCTGCTGCTCTCGGCACTCTGCTGCTGCCATAGAGCTCTCCCCCGCCTGAGTGACCGTGCCTGGCGGTCGGTAGCTGCTCCCACCCGAGCCATCCCCGCCTTCCCGCCCGAGCAAGGCTTGGCTGCTCTCCTGAAGCTCGACCAAAAAAAGCCATTTCCATCTTTGGCCAGAAGAGGGCAATATTACGTCATCTAAACCACCCAGAGGCCGCGCTGCCTCCGCGGGGACAGAAGCCTTGCGAGATCAAGGGAGGGCGGAGCCGCAGAACCGTGGAATGGCAGAATCCTGGAGCGCTTAGGGTTGGAAGGGACCTCTATAGACCAACTAGTCCAATCCCCCTGCATTGAGCAGGGACGTTCTCAGCTCAGCCAGGTTGCTGAGAGCCCTGTCCAAGCTGACCTCGAATGTTTCCAGGGATGGAGCACATACAGCACCTCTGGGGCAACCTGTGCCAGTGTTACCTCACCCTCATTGTGAAGAATTTCTTCCTTCTATATAATAAAAGGCTACCCTCTTTTAGTTTAAGGAAGGGGTATTAAAGGTAGGTTAAAAAGTCCTATTCCAACAGGCCTTGATAAAATGTCTGTCTCCATCTTTCTCATAAGTCCCCTTTAGGCATGGAAAAATTGCAGTGAGGTCTCCCTGGAGTCTTCTCCAGGATGAGCAATGCCAACTGTCTAGCCTGTCTTCATAGGGCAGGTGCTCCATAACATTTTATACCAATATAATACAGCTTTTCTACTCCTTTGTGCAACTCTATTGTGTTTCACTGCTTTATATGGTTCATAGCAGGTCCAGTTAGACCTCTACTCACCATAGGACACCTCAGCCTCCCAACCCCAAGCCTGCTGAAGATGCCACCTGAGGGTGTGAAGCTCAGTGATTTATCTGCAGAGAGCAGAGGTTATTGTAAAGTATATGTGCAAATACACTTGAAGAAAGGCAGAAACAAGCAAAAAATTTTATTTAGGTTTTTGAAAGTTCAGAAAAGGGAGAACAGTGGTCTCTGTAGAGGAGTTCAGCTCTCACACTGCTGTACTGGCAGTGCAGACCTACGTGTGTTGAGAGGCAGGGACCACGTGAACGCAGCCACCTCATCCATCCCTTCATACCCCACCTCTGTTTTCTGCCTCTTTGGCTTTCTGCCTCCATTTCCAACCAGTCTGTCCTGCTGGTCTTCTTGTCACAGGCTTGTGCACGCTCTGGGTGCCTCTATGTTCCCCTCTGCATCCAGTTCAAGTACTTTCAGCAGTGTCACTTCCTGCTTCAGCACTTACCCTGTGAACTCTAACCTGTGGACATCGGGGGAATGTATTGCTCTGTGCTTCTTCTTAACCCTTCTTCTGCTTCCCTATTTCAAAATTTTGGGGCAAATATCTCCCTTACAGACCCTGAGGAACAGGCTCTGAGCCATAAAGCCACTGTGGGGGGATCCTCTTAAAGGTTTTTCGCAAGCCCTCTGGATGTTATTAATGCATTGTTTTGTGACAACTTTGGCAGCTCAGAAAATCTCCATTCACTCAATTAGGGAAGTGAGTAAAGTAATTTATTCATGTTCTCAGTGTTTTTCCAGCGCAATGAGGACCAAGGGGAGGTTTCCTATGTGGAGCCAGTGGTCAGGAAGGCAGACAAATGGCACAGATGAGCACTCACCCCACACCCAAATATTTCTTTGGAAGCACCTCGTATTCAAACAATTTTTGCCAAATCTGGGGCAAGTTTCCTGGCAGACTGTGCCAGGGTTTCGATCTAGCACTCATCCACCACAGATGATCTTTAGATTACCCCAGGGCAGAGCAGACAGACAGCATCCTCTGAACAATTTACTGGTTTCCATCTGTCTAATATTTTCTTCATATCAAAAAGTCAAATCTCACACAATTTCCTGCAGAATTGTTGCTTGCTGACTAACTATAAGCAAAACACCATGCCTAGATTCTTCTAAAATTTTTTTCATGTGACCTTTAGTTGTTCTGAGTAACAAGAAACCAAGTAACCTACTCCTGCAGAAGCACTGTACACTGTTAACAGCCATGGCTTGAGTGATTTGCACCTTGTGTGCTTCAAAGAGCTGACAAGAGTTTTATAAACACTAAGTAATGAAATACATCAGCTATACTGGCTAATATAACCAAGGAAAAAGAAGGCTCAGCTGACATACTGCAGAAATCCAGCTCCCCCTTAAAAATTAAAAGGGATTTTACTTAGTCCAAAGACACATAGTTTGACCTAGATGCTTCTTTGAATAGCTCCTTGGTTTTTAGCTACAGTAAAACCAAGAACCTATTCACTTTCATCCCATCAGACTCATCAAAGAAGTCATCGTGGGATAGTGGCTTACATGGAAGAGAGGTGCCTATTGTGTCACCAGCTGCCACAGCATCTCAGCAAACACATGAGTCTAACTAGGATCAGCTTGGCTAATCTAAGTGCTCTCACGAGGTCACAGCACAGGCAGTAAGACTGCTGTCTGGAACTTGGGAGGGCGTTGGTATCAGCAAACATTTCCTTGACCGTTTGCATTTCATGGAAATGCCTTCATGGGTAACAGCGAAGCTGCTGTATTGATGCATTTGCACCTGCATAAAGGAGGACTCAGGCAATGTGAGCTAGCTATGGACCACACTAATAGAAATCATAGCATTTCCCCGGCAAGGTCTGCACTACCAGAAAACTCAAAGTCATGTCGGTGGTAAGACTAGGCAGTTTCCTGGATTTGTGCTGTTGTTACACAGACATGTAAGAAGGTTCAGTCTGTTGGTGAGAAGGTAAATAAGATCCCTAGGCAGAGCTAGTAAGTTGTTCTCTTATTTATTTTATACTTCCATTTTTCTCAAGAGCAGGAGGCGTAATACAACTGCAGTGTCTTTCCTTGTGTCAGTCCTCTCACTTCTGGTGATGTGTGAATTTCTTGATCAATTGTTCTCATAGACTGGGAGATATAAAGGCCTCAAAGATCTTATGTTGATGCAGTTTGCCCAATAACTGCAGTGTGGCTGGAGAGAAAGGAGACCAAACCATCCTCCCACCGAGGAAAGGTAGCACACAGCAGCTCCTGTTCTCACTCAGCAGTCATGGACTTAGTGCAGCAACAGTGTGGGACCTGGACAATACTGGATGTGGAAGATTGGAAGACCCACATCACACCTCCACTGGAAAGCAAGCTTAGAGTTATTTATAAAATTCACTATCCTTAGATAACACTGTCCTTTTTGCCTTGGACTGATACAATGTACACATTTTTATTGGTTTCTTGCATTTTGCTTTCCTTATCCTGACATCCAGCACCTGAAATCTACTTAACTGTGGTTTATCTCCTGTTGCAATAAACTTCTATTAAATTTACTGAAATCATGAAAGTTAAGTTTGCCTAAAATATCTCAACTCCATCTTTTTTACTAGTTTGAGGCTGGTTTGTGCCTTTATATGTATAATGAGCTAGCCAGCTATATTAACTTGGCCCTGAGTGATTCAGTGTGTATTTCCAGGTCTCTGAGAGACAAAGCTAACATTTTGTATACAGTACAAATGACTCCTTGCCACTGCTGATTGCACTTCTTCTGGTTGGACACATCTACATTTTCCTGTCTATAAATTTAGAAGCAGAAAATCATTAGTTTTCCTCAAAGAGTTCAATGATTTTGAGTCACCCAAACCAAACAACATAAAAACAGTATTCTGAGCATGGCTCACTGGAGTTATAGGGCCTTGGCTGCAGTTTATTGTCATAATGTCATGTATTGTGGCAATAGGGAGCTCATGTGACTCCCTCTTCTGTACATCATGATTGCTCCTTAAGACTATGCAATGAACACTTGAGGGACCTGCTAAAGATTCAATGATAATTTCTTTGCACCTGAGAGAGGGAAGATATCATTGGAATCTCCACATGGGGTGTAGCTGAAAGCAAAGTGGTTAACTGATAGCAGACAGACTATTATACTATAACACATACAGCACAAAAAAAAAAGGCAAGAAAAAAATAATTAAAATTCAAGTATTCTTCTGCAAATTTGAGATAATATTGCAACTTGATCAATTATAGGATGAAATCTTCAAATCCAGTTGGACAAAATCAATGAAAGTTCAATCCTTAGTTTTTCCTTTTTTTTTTTTTTTTGACATTTTTCCGTATGTATCAATACAGATGTACAATTGATGGTTTATCATGGCATAATAGCCGTGTCAGCTAACAAATTATTTCACTGATTGAAAAATTTATATTTGTGAGTGGTACTGCTGTAGTGGTTTGTGGGAGCCAGGAAAGTGCTAATTCTGATCCCACAGAGCCATTGACCAATGTCTGCGGTCAGATAACTTGACCTTCTCTTCCCTCAGTCATCCCAGCTGGAAAGTGTGTTAAATGTATCGCCCCTGGATAATGACAGCGTGTGTTCATGCTTTAATGTGTGTTTTACTGCGTATAGGATGTTGCACTTCTCCTTCCCCTTCAGTTTGGGGTTTCTGGTTTCCTAAAGTGTTATGCAGAATCCTGTGCAAGTGATATTTTACATTTCCTAAACCTTTTATATCCTTGAAGTTTAAGAAATTAGATAGTATTATCTTTCCTCACTTGGATTTCTAAAGACATTTCAGGCTTGTCTTTTATCTAAATCATTTTATGGCCCATTAATTGAATAGATAATGTTTCTCAGCAAAGTCTGAAGGGTCATTTAGCATTTTCAGCATGACACAGTATATTTTCAGCCAGGGATGATTTTTAGTTTACAGTTTTAGCACCAACAAGTGAGCCAGGTTTTGGTACCCACTGTTCTTGATACATGTAAATCTTTGTGCCAAAATTTAAGCAGAAGGAACAGGATTTTGGTTGAAATGGCATGTCATCTAATGCCATCATTGAAAATTCTGAAAAGGCAAGGGAGACATTAACTACTGCTTTTAATGAGACAGGATAAAATCCCCCAAAGGTCTAGCCATTAGTTCTCACAGAGTTCAGAGAAAGCCTTAATATGTTAGTAGTAAAATAGGTATTTTCAAAGAAAAACCTAGTTATACTACACATTTTAACTCAAAGTCAGTTTCGTAAGCCAGTTTAATCTCTGCTAATGAACTTTGTTAATCACCCAGTTCAAAGTGCTGCCAGTAGTGGCCTGGTGGCATGAGGAGCCCTGTTGCCCTATGGCACAGTCAGAGAAAGCCAAAGAGATAAGTCAAACTTCTTACAGTTATTAATATTATTCTGAACTTTGGGCAGTATCCAAAGCAGTCAATGCAAGCTATGTTGAGTCTACTGAGCCATTAGTTGTACCACATACCAAGGACAGGGGAAGGTGCATCCTCCTCAAGGCTCTTCTGCCACTGCCAACTGGGACCCAGTCCTATAAGGCCTTGGAAACACACTGCTGCACACACCTTTTCCAGGCAGACATGGACAGGAGGATAAAATCCTGTTGATCAGCTAGTTGGATATTTTGTGTTTGGAGTCTATAAGACTTCTTGGCTTTTGGTAAAATAAAAGGAAAACTAGGCTTAGTGATTCAAAAAGGTCTGCAAGTCTAGCATCAGACCTTTAGCTCATCATAGAAGCATAGAAAGGTTTGGTTTGGAGGGGACCTTAAAGATCATCTAGTTCCAATCCTCCGCCATGGGCAGGGACACTTTCCACTAGACAAGGTTGCTTAAATAATTATCCTTTCTAAATTAAATGAGAATAATTACATTCTGTAGTACGGCTTCTGTGGACAGTCTTTGCACCTGAGTTGTCATAATTTGTGGTGGGTCTTTAATTTCTTAATTATTTAGTAGCTACTTTTGTGGAGGATATTTTTTTAGAGAGGTTGAGCTGAGGAGGGAGAAAGAGAGCTGGTAATTCATATATATATATATATATATTTATATATAACATATATATAAAAATACCTATAACTAATTGTTAACAGCTACTTTAAATCTTTAGTGGCCACATTCGACAACTACAACCTAAGAGTATGGCAGATTATAGTCCATTACATAATTTTAAGTCATGATAATTTCAGGGTGTGTTTTGAAAGACTGTGAGCTCTCTTGGTAAATAGCAAGTAACTTCACTTCATTTCTAGAATTAATTCCTATTGTTGCAGTTCAGGTGGAAGAGTTCATAACTGTGTACCCACCTCTTACTCCTCCTTATGGTACCATTGCTCCAGGGACTACTTATGCATTCACACTCTTTATTAAGCAGATCACTCAGAGCTTGCACTTCTATTTCAGTTCCTGCCATGTCACAAAGAAACAGCAGGGCAAAACAGGGAAGAAGCATCACAACACGTAATGTTATTTTCTCTTTCATGACTGCAGGTGCTAACATAGGGCTTAGATTCTCTGTGAAATGAGAACAATAGATGACTAAGTTGTGCCAAGAGGTGTCAGGGTGCCAAAAGAAAATTCTGTACACTTATGATCTTGTAGAGTGGATGAGGGCACTCAGAAGAACTAATCAGCTTTTAAAGTCATCTCTGTCTCCAAATTACTGCAGGCCCTGAAATAACTTTTCCTGCATATCTGTTTTCGATTAGCACCAACACAAAAGAAGAACCTCAAAGGAGCATTTGCCCCACATGCTCAGAAATCCTTAGTGTAGTAAAATTACCCAGAAGGCTCATGTGAATAAGGCCTTGTGTAGCACCTTTTACTCTGAAAATATTACTTGCCTCCCAAGGAACAGGAAAGTCTTGGTTTTTTTAATACTAGTGATATGACTGCGTGCTCAAGTTGGAAGCTGTGCAGTCCATTCTCAATCCATGAGCCCACCAAAATAGTTGTCAATATCACCTCCAACCATAAAAGACAAGAAGTAAGAAGTTATAGAAGGATAATTTGGGTTGTTGTAGCCAACAGCTGCCTGAGCATGACATGGGGCAGATTCTCTAGGAATGAATGTTTCTGATTCCATATGAATGAATGACACTTGATTTCATGTAGGATTTAATGCCCAGGCAATAAAGGAACTTGGCATCCAACACAAAGTAAGTTGGTGCCTATGCTAGTCCTTCTAGAAACGTGGTTACAGCAATGTAATCATTGAAAGAACTTAAAGATTGAGTATGTCTGAGCTTTGTAAAGTTATCAAAGAGTGCATTTTTAATGTTTTTTGACAAAAAGCTTCATGTATAATATAGCTTAATATAAGAAGAAGAAATAGTAACAAAGGTTATCAGGCAGACTGCACAAGGTGCTGCCATTGTGAGCAGGCTTGACTTTCTAAGCAAGGGCAGCAGCCTAATACCAACAGATAGATACTTCCTGGGGGGAACATAAAGAGTCAAAGGAAGGACTAGTGGGAGAAGAAGAGTTTAAAAAGAGCATTCATGGACTCCTACACCCATTTTACAAGCAGTAGAAAATATGATGCATCTTGCTCATATTGCATGATTCAGGCAGTAGAAGGAATCACAAAAGCAGCCAAAGCAGGGCTCACTAAGCATCCAGAGACATATGGATGTGCATATTTTCAACTGTGTGCATATTTTTACCTTGTTCAGCTCATTGGTTCTTTGTTCTAATCCTCTTTCTTTCACTCCCTCTTTCTTTCCCTCTGCTTTTCTCCCCACTAGCCACTATACCTCACAATGTTTGCTGTCATCCCGCAGCTAACTGTGCTCTCTCATGATTTCCTTTTTCTCCCTGTCCACTTATCTCATCCATTTGCATTTAAAGATCTCTGGGACAGGGGACACTCAAGCACTGTGTTTTCCCAATACCTTTAGACCAGCTCTGGTTCCCGTACTGGTTTATAGGGTGCTAATCTACTCACTATAGGAAGCTACAGAGTACCTTAACTGATAGCACATTTAAAATAGATTATAACCACTCACTGCTGAGTTTGAGACCAAAACAACAGAGTGTACCTACTTCCTGTGACAGTCATGAGAATACTTGCAGTGTATCTTTTAAATGTCAAAATAAAAGAGGCTCTTTTCTCATAATTTCTTGCTTACGTATATATCTTTTTATCTTTTCTTTTTTTTTTTTGCAAGGACCATAGAGGACTGAAGTCCTTTAAGGGAAGCATTTCTACCGTGAAATGGAGCTCCTCTCTCTTTTTGATCAGGAGCATTAGCAACAAGTCCATGTGCAGTTTTTCAAAAAATTAAATAGGCAGATGATTTGTTAGTAGTGGGGTAAAGGCTTGCAACCCCTCATTAAATATTTTTATGGGAAAAAGGCTATGAGACAAGTCAGAATCAAACTCCTCAGAACTTGGAGGGAGCTTGTGGCCTCCTGGTGAACACCCAGTGAGGTCCTGCTCTCAGTGGAAGCAGGAAGATCCTACTGTAAGTAGGTAGAATTAGAGACGAGCAGTAGGTCAATTAGATGAGAGAAACACAATCTGAGATAAGTGATCAAAGAAGCAAACCCATTCCATTAAAAATGTGAAACTAAAAAATATGAGCTCAAGTACATTTCCTTTCTAAGGATAAGTCTGTGTTTCAATCAGAATTGTGGCTTCAGCCACATGCACAGACCTTTACCTTTGAACTAGCCAGGTGTTGATATCCATGGAGTCCAGCAGGAGCCACCAGATACCAGGACAACCTTGAGTTTACAATCTGTTGATTACGCCAGTGGTCTAAGCTACCACAGCACTGAGTTCTTATTCATTTGTTACCACAGTGGCCTCAGTTAAGGCAGTTATCTATAGCTAAGGGATTTGACAAACCATGGTGTTGTCCTAGAGACTTTTCAGGTTCTTCCATACTGGAACTTCTGCCCCTGAAGGCAGAGGATGATGGCAGAGAAGGAATGGATGGCGAGAGCAGTTGCACAATTTATATGAAACTGTGAATGCAGTTATACTGCCATTTTCTCTGGGGCAAAAAGGTCTTGAGAAGTTTCTGGTTCTCATTTTTTCACCCCTCTTGACTTCACAGAATTTGCTTCCAGTGCTGCAGGTTAGAGCCCGCCACAGCATACTAATGCAACTCTGTGGGGCAGTGCTGTGAACAAAATCACACAAGGCTGGAGCCTCCCAGACTGGCTCTGACAACAAAGTAGAGTACTTATACAAAGAAAGCAGAGTATCGATAACGTGTGTCTATTTCTCCTACCAGAATTGTTACAATTGTATGAGTTGATTTAAAATCAGTTTTTCTCTTATTGTGGGAGCCAGCGTAGGAAACCTTGATCCCTAAATTAGACCACTGCTGTAGATGAACTTGAAGCTTCTGTAGTCTTATATGTGCTTATCTTGACCAAGTTTGCAAGCTCAGGCTTGCCTGTCTTATTTTCCCAAATTTGAGGATAGTAATGCAAACATTTATCAGAGAACAGTGCATGAGGAAAAATCAATTAAGACTTTGTGAAGTGCAATATTCTACCCCAGGAGTTTGCATCTTTTGATTCATGAGAAAAATTTTAAATAAACAAGATCTCTGTATACGCTTGCTCCTCCTCTATATTTAAAAGACAGTCCTGTCATTTATAATTGTATTTTTGTATTATTGTTCGACCATATCTTCCAGCTCTTGGAAGCACTAGATTTCAAAAGCCTGTGTGACCAAAAACTTGTCTCACTGATATTTATATAATACTGGACAAAGCTGGGACGTACACAAGCTTTATGACGAAATCATTTCTGTTGTGTCCTTATTTGAATTTCTGTATTTACTTAACAAAAGGTTTCACTGGGGCTTTTCAGTCCTTATTTACATAGATCCATCAAAGATGGCATAGTTAGACACAGGATGTAGTTGAAAATAGACAATAGCACAGCAGGGTTAAGGTATTGGGCTGCAGCTAAAGTGTTTTGTTAGGAAGATCTGATAAGTGCTTAGACTTTTTGCTAAAATAAAGACCCTAACAACAGTGGGAATTCAACAGGGTAATCACACTTAATGCAGACTGTTTAGTGCAATTAGAGGTGATTGGCAGTGTCTTAGAGCCGTTAAACAGAAACAACATATAAAAAGAACTGACTTCAATTGGATTTCAGCTTCGTTGCCAGTTTCAGTTTAATGCATTCTATCTACCATTGATGTACATAAGAATAAAGAGTTTTTTATTGGTACTGTAAGGTATCGGTACCGAGACTTTCTATGCCATGGAAATAGCAAAACACTCCACGTGATATGCAGCCCTATCAGTAGACAGTGTAAATAAAGAGTTCGTACTCGCCAAGGGATAAATCTCTCTTCCCTGATGTCCATGAGGTGTTTATCAATGAATGGATCAGGAATGCTGCGGGGGAAGGCAGGGAGACAGTGACAGATGATCCAAAGGCAGAATGGACTGCAAAGTGTGTTTTTAATGCAAAACCAAAGTTTGCAAAGACTCATTTACAAACAACCGTGTATTTGTGCTTATAAATAACACAGAGATATTTAATCTTCAGTGGGTGAGATACTCTGGTTTAAATCTCTGCAGACATACTGAAGTCACTGCAATGAGGCTGACTTTTCATTTCCCAAAGATTTAGCTCATAGCTCTAAGTGGAACCGGCTAATGTAATGAATTGCCAAGGCAGTTACACACATCTTAGGAGCCCTGGCAGGATTTCTGTGATAGCGTCTTTAAGACAAAATTTGCTAAGGCATGACACCCACTGATGTTGCCAAATGTTGAGTACTAAGCTGGCCTTAGTAGAAGAGATGTTTGAATTTAAAAAGTCACACTTATCCAGAGAGAGGGTATGTCCAGAAAGACAAAACATCTACCTGGAACAGTTTAAATTATGTCAGCCCAGGTAAGAATTGCCGTGTTTTCATCTGAAATACACAGCTAGAATAGTCATGTGCTCCCATGTCATTGCAGTGCAGAAGCTGGGTATCTTAAAAAAATCTTAAAACCTTCATTTAGGAGGCAGCAGCTTTTTAAAACATGCTGTCCTGATAACTTTTGAATGTCTAATGCCACCCAAGTTTTTAATATGTTTTTTATATTTATGTTATTTATAGTTATCCAATGGTCACGTGCATAAGATGTCTTGTGTTCATCTAACTTAATCTGTTCTGAAAATATCTGTATTACTATATTGCCACCATTGTAGCAATATATCTGTAACTAGGGTGTTGGAGTGTCTGTGATGTGGTCAGGGAACAACCATTCTGTCATGACAGTCGCCCCAGCCAGTACTTTTTGGTCTCTAAGGGGAAGGGGCAATGCTGAAATAAAGAGCTGGGTACACTGCTTTAGCAGCAAAATTTATGCAATGTAATTTGTGTATTTTCACAAATGCAAAATAATGACCCAAGGGAGCAATAACCCTCTGCCAGTTTGAATGCACAATGAGGTGAGTATACACCAAGAGCCTTTCTCTGGACAAAATTTACAGAAAATGAAGATTTGCTTACAGACTGCATTATGACAGACAGCAAAGAAAGCTGCTGGTTTAGCTTTCTTAATCAGAGCCCTAAGTTTAATCAGTAGTCAAGTAATCCCATCTACACAAGGCTGGGAATTGCCTTGGTTTAGCCACCCAACAGATAAGCCTTCCTTTAAGTCTGACCCACTCACCTGGACTCCCTCCACGGCCAGGGGAGACAGAATAGGCACCTTCACAGAGGTATTCCTCCCACCCCAGGAAGGCATGTAAACGGGGTGGGACAAGAGGATGTCCACAGTGACTGCCTGCAAGAAGGACATACACGATTAACTCATTGCAGGTACTGAGCTTGCAGTGATTAAAGTTTAGGTAAATGTTTGCACAGGGTGTATAGCACGGTCAGATACAGTCAGACAGAGAGACAGATCCCTCATCCTGCGCCTATAGATACTAGAAAGCCTTTCCTCTGCTTTCAGATCCAGTAGAAGCAGAGTTTTCTCTTGCAGTTGTAGCAAACCTACCTGCACGCATATGTAACTCCTCAGCCATTTGCTTGTCTCACTTTGTTCCTTACTGGTTATAAGCCAGATGTCTGAAATCTCTGCTTGTGCACACATCTTACTCACGAAAGAACAGGTAATAAACATTTCATATGGTTTCTACATTAGGAAAAATAATGTTCCATTATTTTATTACATAAAAAAAGAAAAAAAATTGAAATTAAAATACTCTCCCAAAGACAAGCTCTCAAAAATGGAGAAACATCATAATTTTGGTTGCTTGGCTAGTGGCATAATTTTGAAGCTTTTTGCTTTACAAACAACTTCGAGTTTTGTTTCCACTTTTAATACATTAACTGGAGGCACAAGCTTATGGCTACTTAGAATGCTAGTTAATTAAAACAATGTTAAATTACCATCCTTTTCCTTGCCATGGGGAGCAAACAGCCAGAGGATAATGAGTTTTATTAACCCTCATAATGTCAGTGTTGATTGCATCCAAATATTGGATCTATTATTTGTCAGTCCCCAAAGAACCACCTAGAGAAGCAAATGGGTCAGGGATTAATTGATCAGTGAGAGGGTCTCTCCTTCCAGTCACGATTTTGCTACTGTGCTGTTTATATGCGGAGGAGAAGAGAGTAAAGGTGTTTTGAGGCTGGGTTACTTCTGCACAGCACCAATTACTCTCCTTTTGCCTGGCTTCTCCAGTTGATGTTGTATGTCAGAGACATTCCTGCAACCTTTCAGCAGCTGCCAAGTATCTTTACAAAAACACTGGTCTCAACTGGCAACTATCTATCGAGGAATTTTCTAAGCAAACTTTTAGATTTCTTGTTTAGCTTTGTTTCTTAAACCTCATGCTAATTTGTGGAGTTGGAGTCATTACCTGGGAATGTACCCCCCTCCAGGAAATTCACACCAGGAAAGGACTCTCTAGCACAGAATTTCGGAGAGAAATCTTCAGCCCAGACTAAGGAATAGATCAGTGATTAGGACACTTGACTGCGATGTTGAAGACCTATTCTTCCTCTGCCCCAGTTTTGCATTAGCCCTGGGCTACTGCAAGAGGAAGGGAATTTTCCTCAATCTCCTCCAAGGGTTTTCCACTTTGAATAAATAAACCTTTGCTTGCTGGGTGATGAAAACTGTGTCATTTCATAGTATAGATAAATTTGTCAAACATCTGTTTGCTATTCATGTAGCTCCTGCAAAAGCTTTTTCATGGAATTCCTTCGTATCTGCAACATCAGGAACATTTCCTTGGCTCCATGTTCATGGGTGAATACTAAGTCTACAAAAATTTCTGCTTTCTCAATTGTCTGTAGGGAGTCCAAGAACCAATGGTACCAGCACAAAGAAAGCAGAGCACAACCAGGAATGAAGGGGCAAAACTGGTTTTCTGGTAGCAAGTAACCCTTAGTTCATTTCATGTGCATTAAGTGATCATATCACATCTTGACATCTCTCTTGACTCTGTTTGCCTCTTTTTTTGAGGGGAAGGAAATTGGATTTTGATTTCTTTTATTCTTTTAAAAAAGACTTGGTTTTACCTCACTGAGGAAAAGGTTGGGAAGAAACATTGTTCAGCAATTTTCCATAGTAGAGATTAGTGGGGATTTTATCCAGCCTTTGTAACAGTTATCCCTGAACTGGAAAGCAAAATGACAAATCCCCATGAAGATCACACTGGTTTGGTGTCAAAGATATTTTCTAATGTGTAAAGAGCAAGTAACCCTGCAAAGTCCAAAATCACCACAAATTTAGAAGAAGCAGGTAAAATCAATTGATTCCACTGTACATTTCTGTCCAATGTGGGTGAATTTTCAGGAATTTGCCTCATTCCCCACACTGGGTCCGACCATCTTTGTTATTTACATGTTGACTTACCCTCTGGCTCAACTCTGGTGAGCCAGCCAGCTCTGCAGCCAAAGCATGTAGGTTCAAGGAAGGTCTGTCTCATTCTTCTGAAATTAAACAGAAATGTGGTATTTCCTACCCCTTAAATTGTCCATTCCCTAAAGTGGATTTTATATCACATTCAAAGGAAATTTGAGAAGCAAAATACACCATGATACTAAAAATAAGCAGTGAAATGTACGAATATAAGAATACATATATATGTGTATATATATATTTAAATGATGCACAAAATCCCTCAGAATATGTTAAAAATGGGAAACACTGGAAAATACAGCCCTTTGCACTATGCTCCTACAAAATTAAAGTCTCATTTCCTGCAACCTCTGATTTTCAAGAAAGATGCTTTTCAGTGGTACATCTTCCCATGATACTAAGAACCGAACAACACATTTAGAAAGTTCCCAAGGTATCCTAAATGCAACCTTTTAGGAACTCATTTCCAAATGTCATTTTTGCCATTTCCACAAACAATTATAGCTTAACGTTGGCAGCGTGAATGGAATGTATTCTGTGCAGCTTTGAAATCCAGCTTGTTTGCTTCATATGTCTGATAAAGTAAATCCCCAACAGCAATGGTAAATTGGGACCCAGTAACAACTGGCACAAGTGTCCACAGCTCCACTGAAAGACAAGAGATGTGACCATATAAGATATCCCCCTCTTCTCCGCTCATTCCAGTTCCTACTCAGTGTTACACTGCTCCCTTCTCTGGTCTAATGTGGTTGCTCACAGGCACATTGCCTGCATGACACTAGACATCTGACCTGATTTTTTAAGTGTTAGGCAAATTAAAAATTGCTTTAGAAACTAATAAAAAAGCACCCATAAGCCAGCACTGTGACTTATGTCAACAGCAAGAATACTGTAGAAGGAAAGACAAAGGGGTGTAATGCAGTCAGTGTAATAAACCTTGTGCTTGCCTATTCTCAAGAGGCTCAGCAAAACTTCCACTTAATACAACAAGCCAACCTCTCTTACAAATAGGAGATATTGCTGCTTATTAACACTCAAAGCCAACTGCAACTTGGAAAGCTGCATGTGTTTTAGACCAGGCAAATTCTCCAGAGTGGCCTTGTTTGTTAAAATGGATAGAGAAGCAGGTTAAGGGGTCTGAAGGTAAATAATAAATGAGTGACAGCTTAAGATCACAATTAGGCCAACATTAATGAGCATCAATTCTGAAAGATAAAGGATTTATCTTTAGAAGTTACCACCACATAATAAATGTCCTACTACATCTTAATGGATAAACTCACTTAGTATTACAGTTGAATACAAAACAGGAAAAAGGTTATACACAGGAAAAGTCTAAACACTTTTTCTCCCTTCTTTTTTCCCTTGCGCTGCCTCAGCAACAGCCTTACAGTCATTCCCACAGGGGAAGAAGATATCTGAGTATTTGTCCATCCTCTGTCACACAGTACTAACCTTCAAGAAGGGATCTTTCAGGCATAGCTAGCTTTGCCCTGCATACTATTGGCACGCCATTCTCAACCCTAAGGGGACCCCCTCTAAAATTTGCTAACTGTAAGAATTATACTAAACACTAAATGTTCCAGCCAGACTGCTATGTCTTCTTAATGCAGTTGAAGTTACCTGTAGAAAATAACATTTCCAAAGCAAAAATGGTGAGTTAAATTAAATCTTGTTTATTTGTTGGCTTGTTTCCCTTCCTCTATTCTATTCTTACTGTTTATTTGATCAAACTACACTGAACAGCAAAACATCCCTGTGATAAGTCTGGCTCCTGCTGAGCATATTAGCTTATCTGTTCCTTCAGCCCATCTTTTACAAAATTGAGTGCTGTGACAAATCACAGCATTTTGAACTGTTTTAAGTTTCTCAGCTCTAAGTGATTTACTGTTAACCTTTGTTAAAAAACACAGTTCTTAGAGATGAGATAATGACAATGTGCAAAGATATTACAATATCAACATACAAAAAATAATGAAACAGGACTTTGTTACATGATAATAACAATGAAGATGTAAATCCCTTAATTAATCAGGACTGACTTTATCCCTTGTTCAGCCTATAGCAGTGGAAGTTTAACTTCTAACTTGGAGCACGTGAGCCAAGTGCAGGTTTTCATTATGCTGATTCCAAAAAAGTTGGTTCCATGGCCCCACCACAACCCTGGTTTACCGTAAGTCAGTGGAGTGATCCTTCAAACCTATGCTCTGAGTCTAGAGGGTATGAACCCAATTTTTTAACATGAAGCATTGGAGCTGGGAAGAAGGGCCCATAAGGTACAACATTGCAACATTTACGTGGGCACCTAGGAGTACAAGTACCTTGTTTTACTGATGGACAATAGCACTGCTTAAGTAAAATAGGTCTTCTTTTACCTATAATATAGCCAGGAGGAGAGTTGCTCTCTAGTCACTAAGGTGTCTTTGCCTAAAGCATTTAGAATAAAGAGACTGAATGAGCGACTACATCATTGTTGCCTTAAGGAAAAGTAGTGTGAGGAGTATTATGTAAGTGTGATCAGCTGCTTTAACAAAATTATATTCTCCAACTCTCAAGAATGTTATGAGATGAACGCTTTACTTATTAAAGAAAATGGAATTTCTTAATGGAAGTGCAAAGTCCATACCAGCCTTGGAATACAGTACTGACAGTAATGTTAATACTTATCCTAAAATTAAAAATAGCTACTTTCCTGTAGGTCATTCAAGCAACCCCTCTAATTGCAGTCATTGTTTCTGTTGCTTGAAGCAATGGAAGAGACAGTGGAGGAGCTAATGTACTTCTTTAAGTGAAAACAGGCTTGTCAAGGACCCAGCACAAAGCTGTTGTGCTACTGGCACCTCCAGAGAAATATCAGGTGGTATCAGCTCAGGTAACCAACCTATCTCAGATGAAGGATTAAACAGATTATGTCCTCATTTCACAAACAAGAGGGATATTTACCCAGCCCTCAGTGACTCAGTGAAAGATTTCAGTTTCCACTCTGTTAGAAGCCCAGTGATTCTAAAAAAGAAATTAATACTGAAGATAATAGACCTATTTTCTTACATATTTAAATAAAAAGTCTTCCCAAGACAATAAATTATTACCTTATTTGCAACTGCACTATTAAAACTGGGTATGGTCTTTCACAAATCACATGATTCTATTGTTCTGTGATTCTGTGATTCTATTAAAAATCTGCTTGATGTCAAATATCTCTGCTTCTCACTGTTCCAAGATTCCCATTCTCCTAGCTCACACCACTGAGCCCTGTCTGCCTGAGAAGACTGCAACAATTATTGGTGTTACTGTGATAAACTCAGCATTAATGATGTACAATGGTGTCAGTGCTTGCGTTCATGTATCGGCTGCCTATAGACCCTGCACGCTTCCAGCAATAGCAATTGTGTTCATGATTGATGCATTTGCTTTTTATCCCTTTAGATCAATTCAAACTGCAAACACCTATTGGTCATCTTTACTATAAACCTGGCTAATGCAAATCTTGCTGGTGTTCTCAGAGCTTAATATTTCCTTGTATGCCGGTTTTCTTTTCTCCAAGTCCCTGAGCAATGGTTTTGCATTAGGCCGTATATCCTTCATACCAGGCAGAATGAACATATGGGCATTACTGGTTTTGTGTGCAGGTTGAAATTCAAAACACCTTCACTCTGCCTCCAGTCTTTATACTTCTGAAATTCTCATTAAATCAGTTGCAGTTTTCCCTCAAATGAGCACATGAAAGTGCATGCAAGGAGGGTTTGGCCCTACCTGAGAGGTTGTTTGGGTGAAGATAATGTACATTAGGGTTACTCACCAACTGGTGAAATAACTGAATTGTTCAGAGACTGCTAATGCTTGTTGAGGTCTTCAGTTCTGTATTACTGCTGTCTAGAATATAACTCATGGTGGCACCAGGTGACAGCTGTCCAGTGATCCATGAAAGATGAGCCAGCAGTAGATGTCAAGTCCTTGGGAACCTGACATCCAAGCAGGAAAGGTGAGTGGTTATGCTACCAAACCCATCAGAGTCCTGATGAATGAATCCTGAGTGTGAACTGCCAAAGTTATGGCTTCATAAGCCAGGAGGGCCCAGGCAAATGAATTGCCCTGCTTGCAATTGCCACGTTTTATTTCCCAGTGCTGGTGGAAACCTGGGCTGTCAATTAACCCCTCATTTACAGCTGATAAAACAGCTACTTTGTTGCTGTGGAGACATAGATATGGGCACACTCGGTCCCTTGGTGATGTAAAATTTGATGAAGTGAAATTTGGTTAAATTTAAAGTCAGTCACATAAACCTTGGAATTATCTCCTTGTAGCACGTGTGGTCTCAAGTATATTATTCTGCTTATTTTAAAATGAAATTGTTGAGGAGCAAGTTTTAAAAGCAGTAAAAAGAAGAACCTTTCCCACAGAGTATAATTACGTTTATTGCTGTGGTGGAGTTTTTTGGGGCAGTAGTAAAAGTTGCTCCAAAAACAAGTTGATAAACTCACACTAGAAATACTCCTTCAAGGACTGTGTTAACAAAAAAGCTGAATGCAAACTCACCTCATGAAATCCTTAAAATGCAGGTGGCAGGAAACTTGAAGAAGTATCGGAAGTAGTAGTTTTCTGTGTCTGTTTTCGTATTTTCACTGAACATGGAGAAATGATCATTCAGAGATACAATTTCTTTTACCATAGATCTGAACCAGTACTTAATTTATTAGTTCCCAAGAAAGATGAAAATTATCTTATGTCCTTGTTTTGCTTATATGTGAAGGAAACCTTAATTATTTCTGGACATCATATTTGTTTGAATTTATAAAATATAGGCTTTTCTTCCCTTTTTTTTTCATGCCTTTGAAGTGTATCAAGGATGCTTCATGAAATATGTAGCATTTCATATGAAAAAGACATTAATATATTTCCTATATTTCCACCAAAATGTTAGCCAGTAGACTTTATACTTTTCTTACAGCCTTTTTACAAAACATTGAACAGCAGAGCTGATGCCATGTTCTGCAGACTTTCTCCAAAGTATTAGTCAGCAATGTGGGTAAATATGTCTTCATCTTTAGTCATATTTTCCAGTATGTATCTTTTTAAAATCACTGTTACTCTGTGGTTCTTACTGTGGTTTTCCGAGTCAAATAGGATTAAAAATGCATGTAAGTGTCCATGTATAGAACAGGAGGTCTTTAAAGGGAGTATCCTCTCTACAGACAGACATTAAAGATAACTGGGTTTTCCTCCTAATATCAGTGATTTGCATTAACAGGCTCATTTTATTTTAAAGGCAACGAGTATTAGAAAGACATGTTTCAATATCATCCTGATAAAGCCCATCAAAGCAGATACTGTTTAGTCCAGGTTAAAAATCTGGATGTGAGACACTGTGCACATGATATCTTGAAGTCATGGTTCATTAATGAATGATTGCACAAGGCACCACCAAACTTGGCTATGGGACACGTGACAGGTTTTGGCATGAGCAGAGAGCTTCCTTTCTTTTTAATGGGCAAGCCTGTGCTCATGAGTGTCAACTGCTCATCAAAACACAGAACTTAAATCCAAAACTTGACACATGCACTGCAGCTCTAGCATTTTTCCCTTTCAGTTCCATCTAAAAACATAGGCAAATTCTCCTGAACACTTTTCCTTAATGCACAGAATACTCGCTGCAGGCTGAACTTATAAATCAGTATCATTTAAACATATGGATTTAATCCCCTACTGCGGAAGCAGGTTCAGTCTGATTTCATCTCTCTCCAAAGCTGAAAATAAAATAGACAAAAAAACTAACATCTGAATCCCACATGTCAGGCCCTAATTATTAAACATGTATATGTAGAGAGCTACACAAACAGAACTTAATTTCTTAAACTGTTCTATTCCAAAATACATATTTAAAGGCCGCTACTTTATTATTGAAGCATAGTTAGTCTATACATACTTTCTAGCTCACTAATCTTCATTATTTTTCTGTGTTATAAATGTTTTACTGCAATGTTTGTGTGGATTTTGTCTTGTTTTTTTTGTTGTGTTGGTCTTTTTTTTTTGCTAGGCACTTGTAAATCAAAGTCCCTTCAAGTAAGTACATAGGATGAGAATGTCAGCTCCTGAAAATTCATCTATTCCTTTAGTACACTCATTTCTTTAGTGCCAGTTTCTTTAAATACTTGTCTGAATTTTTCTTCAAAATATTATTTTATTTCTTTTTATAATAAAAGCTTTTAAATGTGAGTATTTTAGTTTTGAAAAGAGAATGAAACTAACCATAAGTTACTGAAATTTTTTTCTGAAATTTCCAGTAAAATAACACATAAATTGTCACTGGATGTTAGCGACCTGCTACTTCATCTCACTGTGGTGAGTTGTCACAAAACATTAGACCCATCAGTGAGTATAAATGTGCTATTTTTAGGCCATTAGTAGTTATATCCTTTATGGCCTTTTAAGTAAAAACCAAACGTCTGAATTATTGTTAATGTGACATGGGCTGCAAAATACAACCAGAAAGGCTCTAAAATCTGCTTTTTAATGAAACCACCAAGGTTTTCTGTGGTGCTTAGATTCCTTTCAGCAAAGTAATTCCATAAAGAAAGTTTGAGATTTGGCCTTCTGTAGTAAACACTCAATAGGCCACGAAATAACACTTTTATAATAATCAATTTTGCCTTAAAAGCCTTTTTTTTTTGGTAAAAATAGGTTTATAAGTCATGTTGCTTCATTTCACATCCAGCAGCCTTGGGGTAACAGTTCCAGGCAGTAAGATATTGTGAGTTAGGCCTTGATATTGTAAAAAGCCCCAGCTTCTGCAAGCAAACATAGATTTCTTGGCAATTAGACTAGCTGGAGTAAATTCCTCTCTGACATGATTTATAAATTCATCCAACTTAATTTGCTGATAGGAAGCTGAGCTCTGTACCTGGGTCATTTGGTCTGATTTATATCAGAAAAGTGTGCAAAAGGAAATGGAGCTTCTCTATCTTCCTCTCATTCTCCCCTAGATTCCTGTTACTATATAACAGGCATTCTTTTCCTTTAATTACCTTCTTCACGGCTTGAGAGCTTTGATGACTTGATTAAGCCTTGCAGTGCAGTTCCAGTCCCTACCCATCTGATTAATTAGCCCAAACCTTATTAACTTCCTAATTCCAATCAATAATGCACTGATGCTGAACTGTGGAAGGGCAAACTAAGGATAGCAATTTTATCTGAAGACACAGAGCCATGTACAGTTTGTTCTTTACTTCTTCATAGCTGCAAAGTTAAAACTACCCACCAAGAACATGTTCGCTCAGCAATGCGTTTTGTCACCACCTGTCTTACCTGAACCACATCAGCAGTGAAACTTAAACTGATGGAGGGCTATTGGTGGCACCTCTGTGCTGAGCTGCCTTCTACCAAATATTTAGCTGTTTCTTGTGGAAAATGGTACCCCCTGTCTTGGAGTTACAATTTCATGCACAAAATGCTAATGGCACTGGGAGGACATGGCAGACCCATGCTCTCTCCTGTACAGCCCTCCCTCAACCTGTCCAGAAGCAGGGAGAGCCAGCAGTGCCTTTCACTGTATGTTAAGGATGCTTGTGGATATATTTCAATGCTGAAGGATTATCTCAGAACTGCCAGCACTGTCAAAACAGCACATAGATAAGCCAGTGCAAGTGTAACTATGGGTGGCTGAAACAGAGCTGGGAGGTGATGGCACTTCTGTGTCTCTCAGCTCCTCTGTCCCAAACTCTGTCACTATACTGGTGCTGGAGATCTAAACACTTACAAAGGCTTGGCAAAAGGAAGTCAGGCTTTTTTTTTCTTCCCCAGGATGATCTGAATGTGCTAGCAGAGAATTCAGCATGACTGGAACAGCCAGGAACTGTCATGCAACTCTGTTTCTCAGGCTGCCACTTTCCCACTCGGTGATTGACCATTGCCACCATTTCACATATTTTCATTACAAGTGTATGTTAGACCTCACTTGCACAGTCCATAGCTGTTGTGACTTTTTTTTTCTTGCAGCAGCATTGACAGTGAAAATGGGATTCAAAGGTCACCAAAAGTCTGTTCAGCAGAGATTTCACATTACAGTACCCATTATTATGAAAAGTACTGCTCTTGTCTATGTTATTTGGGTTGGTCTAGCTTTCTTCAGCTATTGGGGGACAGGGGACGGGGGGAGGAAATTACAGAATCATAGGATATCCTGAGTTGGAAGGGACCCACAATGATCACTGAGTCCAATTCCTGTCTGTACACAGGACTATCCAAAATCACACATTGGTTTTGAGAGCAAAGAAGTACAAGAAAAAGTAGGAAAAAAGTATGACAAGAAGATGTCTCTAATATTCTTTCACCTGTAGTAGATAGTCCTGGCAATAGCAAACACAGTAAAGGGTACAGCTCAGCACATTCCCAGCAGGGCACAACTGGTTTGCATTCAGGATAAGAATCAGTACCTGAGATTGTTGCTGAAAGCTTACTATCCGCCATTTATTCTCCAAATAGAAACACACAACTTCCAGACCAAATACATCTGAATAACAAACCTTTAAAGCACTGTATTGCGCTAGGAATGTCTGCAAGAGGGGAGCTGCACAGGTAGGATGTGTGGGAGGACCCAAGGGCTTCTCATTAAATGCCATTGTTATTCTTGTTTTCACTGGGTTTTCATTTTCTGATCACATAAGCAGCTCCTTTGTTCTCATTAATGTCTGCCTTTCTAAACAATCCATAGTAACAAGTACCTCCATTATGCTTTCCACAGGCCACTGACAACAAACCACAATTCTCTGTACAATACATTTTCTTGAGGTAGTGGGTATCAAGGACTCTTAATAGTGCTATGTCGAGGATCAATTGTTCAGCTCCATAGCTCAGGAGTGTCTCCTGAGCCTTTCAGTGCCTGCCTTTGTGTACACTATCTCTGATGGGGAGTGACATTTCTTTCTTAGGGATCCTTTCCATTAGAGAGGCTGCTTCCAGGCAAATCCAGTTGTGGAGCGTTTGGAAAACAAAACATGGGTAGAAGTGGGCTTTTATCACATTTGGCCACGTGACTGATAAGGAATTAGACACTTTTCCTGCTACTCAGTAGAAAACTCTACAAAAGCACTTTCATTCCTGGACTGTTACTATTTCTCTGAACTTTCAAATATAAATACATGGCTCCTCACTATAAGGGTAAATTTCCTAAAGCAGAATTTAAGAAAAATTTTTTAAATTCCTTCATGTCTCCATTTCCTAGGTTTACATGAGCCACTAGTATTTGGGTACAATGGCTTCAAACCTGTAGTTTCCTAAAGGTATGAAATCACATTTTTCATGTGTCTGTGCTCAATTAAGCCAGGGTAGTAATTATGCAAGGGTTATAGTGAAGCAAAGCTGTATATGAAGTTTTTGTCCCATGAAAACCATATGTACACTGCAGGTAGATCTGGTTTTGAGCAACTCCTCCTATCATACCCATGTAAAATCCTTCTGCATGTGTGCTTGTGGGTTTTGAGTCCAGCATCATGCTGGGAGTGCCAGGTAAGTCATGAAGATTTCATCTTTACTGATGATGGCCTTTACTGAAGAAGCAGAATTGGTGTTTCTCCTTGCATTAACAGCCCTCCAAAGCCATCCTACAAATCCTTGATTCCTAGCTTCTCTTGGGGTATTAGGAGCAATCAAGCTGTAGCTGAGGTCAGCAGTTGATATATGAGATATGGGACTGCTCATTTGTTAGAATCTGGAGTCACATTGCCCTAGAAGAAACTTATGAGGAGTTTAAAATCCTAGCCTTAATGGCTAAACACCAGGAGTCAGGAAGATGCATCTGCATGAAAGAGGCTGTACCGCCTCACTATGCCTCAGCTTCCCATCTGCAAGCCAGAAGAGAGCAGCGTGCTGATAAATCCTAACAGAGTTTAGGAACTCTGAGGAGGAGGTGAGCAACATAATCTGGCTTCACTAGCAGGGGGTTCTGTACAGCTAGAGAAGGTGTGAGGTACTTACACTGTGGCAGAATTAAGGTGTAAGTAGAATTCCACATTAGCCCAAACTAAGAACACTTCCTCCAAGCTGGTAAGTTTCACGAACACGTGAGTCCAAGCAGGAAGATTTTAAGCCAGTTTTGTTACTGGCAACTGAGCTTTGCAAGGGAATCTCATGCCCAGCCACTGCCAGCAGAAGATCCCAAGGGTCTGCCAGGCTGGATGCACTACCCAACCCAGCTGCTCTCCCAGGGCTGGCACAGGACAGGGGCAGGCATACTTCACTGGTCAAGATAAGCATTTAAGCAGCTTCCAGTAATCCTTTCATTCATTAAACCATGCTAAGCAGATTTGCTTGGTCTTCAAAATGAAGTCAAACATGTGAAGAAAGGAAAGTGCACGTAAACTGATCATACAAAGTCAGCACAGGCTCTTGGCACCAGGGACTGCCTGCCTGGGACAGAAGCACGAGGCTGGCTGCAGCAGTCAGCGCATCCATGCTGGAACAGGTCACTCAGGTTTAATGAACATCCATTGCTCCCTCTCACCAAGGGGCGTTGAGAAGCAATGTGACTGCAGGGGTCTTGGCACTCACAGCTTATAGAGAAGTGCACAGGTCTCCAGACACTTTTGGCTTAGGTTTCTCAGGGCCAGTTGAGAAATTCAGGCAGCTATGGCTCAACACCTATTGAGACTCCAATCCACCTCACCCGATTATTCCCACCAACCCAATTCCTTTCTGTTCCCTGAAACATTTTCTCCTCTCCTCTCCTCTCCTCTCCTCTCCTCTCCTCTCCTCTCCTCTCCTCTCCTCTCCTCTCCTCTCCTCTCCTCTCCTCTCCTCTCCTCTCCTCTCCTCTCCTCTCCTCTCCTCTCCTCTCCTCTCCTCTCCTCTCCTCTCCTCTCCTCTCCTCTCCTCTCCTCTCCTCTCCTCTCCTCTCCTCTCCTCTCCTCTCCCCTTCTTCCTCCTGTTTCCTACCCTCCATTACCTCCTTGACATTTACCTTGCTCTGATAAGATCTCTAAAAAACCCAGCCGCGTGTTCACAAATACTCAGGTAGCAACTGGCACCTTTTGCTTGTCCTTGTTTTGCATTACCTGTTCTCCCGTTGTTTCAGTTGCCCCTCACCCCGCTCATAAACACGCGATCCAGATAACCATCACAGGACACAGACAGCAATCCTGGTGGCAGACAGCATTGAGAGAACAATCAGCTCCTGCCGCCAAGCCCTTACATACATCACCCAGTGCTGTGAGGCTGAGCACAACTGGCTACAGCAAGAGGAAACACGGGTTTGGTGAGGCATAAAAAGAGAGCCTGGCATTCCTTCCTCAGAGTCACTCAGTGAGAGGCTGTTTCTCTCTTCTGTGCAGACACCAATTTGCAGGGATGCTGGTTTTGTCCAGATAACTGCCACCAGCTTGGTGACCTCCACTTCTGACATCGGGACATGTTGTGTCTTACAGGATCCATGCCCTCAGGGATCCGTGGCCCCAAGGACTATAGGGTGAGGGTCTTCCTAAACATTGTCTGGGCAAATGCTCTTGACACCACGAATGGTGTTATCTGATCTGGTATGCATTTCCCTGCAATGCAACCAGACCTGCCAGATTTGGTAGAAAAGCCTTCCTTAGGTCATGTGGAGTATGTCCATCTAGTGTACTGGGGAAGGAATAGCCCAGGAGAAGGCTCCAAGGGCAACCCATTGTGTGCGTGGTACAAACCACAGCCCAGAGCTGACTCTGCTAGCACCCCTAGACTGCCCAACAATCTAAGTAATACCAGCAGTAATTACTTAGAAGATATTGAGTAAAATTACATTTGTTTTCACAATACTATTATCACAAACTATTTATCCATATCCATATCCAATATCCATATCCAATCCATGTCACCCTGTTTCAATAGTAACTGCTGAAAAATGTTCTTTCCTTGTGTTCCTTGGGGCTGCAACAACAGGCTAGTCAAAATCTGCTTGGACCTATAAAAACTATAAATATAATGTTATAATTTAATTACATTATTAAATAATTATATAATTAAAATATAATTATAGATTATAATTATAATACAATTATAATTTATAATATAAAGTTCCTCCTCAAATTTTGCATTTTCATATCAGGTAGTTAGTTACCTGCCAAAGCATTCATAGCTTAAAGGGAGTAAATCTGCTCATCAAATGTGGGAGCTCCATGTTTTGGTAAAATGTTTTGCACTCTTCAGGTGTGCCTAGGAGGGAAAAAACACAAACAAAACAAAGTGAAGAAAACTAGGAAAATACCTGATTATATATAAATGAAAGGAAAAAAGGTATTTTTTTATTTTTCCCTATATTCTTTCTCTCGGGTATGTGGAAATGTTATTCTAAAATACATAAAAGGAATGAGATTTTTAAAAAAATTGCAGCAGGAAGGAAAGATCTGATGAGCATGGTATCACCCCCCAAAAAAATCATATCTTTCAGGTTGGATATGTCTCACTCAGCATATATTTTAACAAATAGACTGCAGTGTAGAAAGGACAGTGAAATTTATCCCAGGAGCCTGAGCTATAGCTTTCATTCTGGGACATTAATGGAAGATTTCTAACCAGGCTGAGTTTACTGAAACAAAAACATCTCAAGGTCATACTTCTTAGGATGAGATATGTTCAATAGAATCACTGAAAAGGGCACATGTGTTCCATGCCCATATACTTACAGATGTCACTCATATACGTTCTTACTTTTTGAAACCTGAGGTGTAATGGGAGTATATTTATGTTAAAAGGCATTTAAAAAATCAAGAAATCAATTTCTAGTAAGAAGCCTTCATATGAGGAAATGCTTTTTCTATCTCTTTGGGTTCCTTTTTTCTTTTCTTTTTTTTTTCCTGGCTTACGGACATTGTGGCAAAGTACAGCAGGGGCTTTGTAACACTTTATTGATGAGCAGTGGCCAAGGACATCTGTGGTCTAGAAAACCCACTACCAATGCAAAACAAAACCCTCAGCCTCAAAACCATGAAGTGAATTTTAAAAAGACCACAAAAAGCTCCAGCTCTCTCCTCCTGGGATTCCCCCATGGGAATTACTCGAAAAGCTGCTTATTTTTTTTTTCTGTTGGGATTTCCTATATCAGTGAGAAACCAGCTGATCCTCTGGAGCCTGGAAGTATTCATCCTATTCCTTAGATAAAAGATACCGTGACCAGAAGAAGCAAAATTGCTGAAGTGCCATACCTGGAGTGCTATACTTCTTCAAAAGAAGTATTTTTCAGATGTGGAGATGATGGTTTCTCAGTTCCATGCTGATCCATGAAAATTCCAAGGCAAATTTCACAGACATTGGGAAGTTGTGTCATGAAGAACCAGTTCTAAGGTTTAACCCTAAAAGCTGTGTTTTTATCCAAAAGAAATCTCCACTGTCTGACAAATGTTGGACCTAGAAAGACAGTTTCCTTGACTTGCCGATAGAAAAAAAATCAGGGACTGAAATGTCAGTTAAACTGATGAAAATTAATAAAATTCAGAATGGCAGTCTGAAGTCTGGCTACAACAGCTTAAAAGGCACTGGTATCACAGTTTTATTAGACTTTAATTTATACTTCATTAGAAATATAAAATGACTGAAAATTAATGTGTTCCCATCACCTTTAGTGCTGTCAATTCACATATATCAAACTATTTATTAAAAGCTATCAATGTACCTATTTAACAAAGTAAATCCTGTGTACAGCAAAACATGAAGGAAAGTGTGATGGCTCATTTCACTTCAGGTTTCACTTCAGGCACGTCATTTATTGCTCTGTTATTGCAAGTTTAGACTATTAGCTCAAGTACTGCGAAATCTTGTGTATTTTGTGCATCTCTGGTGAACTGTAAACCTGGAAATATGTAACATTCTCATTATGGCTTATACATTTTGACTGTCTTAGCTTCAACATGCCTTTCTAAATACACACACACACATGTATGTTTACACAGAGCTAAATTCTGCAATATGGTACATCCTGCTTTCTGTGGCTGAGGTGGAGAGAACATTTTTTACTCAAAAAAGTGGTTTTGCACTGGAAGTTCAACTATCTCTCCATCAGGGCCTTGAGAGTTTCAGAGCAACTCCTGAAAATTATTGGGAAAATAAGAAGTACAACAGACAATAAGAATTTTGACATAAAGATTAGGGCTTGGTGTTGTTTTGGGGTTTTTTCTTTTTTAAAGAACGTGCTAATAAAGGAGCAAATTCTAAGCATCATAAGTGACACAGCAGACAGTAGGGTTTTAATCAAGCAATCTATACATCTGACTTTCTTCTAAAAATTTTGTCTGTCTTGGATCCTTTCCCATATATGTGCTAATTGTAATCTTGAAAGTTTAAGTAGCTACAAAGTTGTGTGAATTTGTTGACTATTTAAAATAACAAAAGGGCTTCATCTCCAAGAGGAAAGTCTGTGCAAAAGAAAATTCAGCAATGCAGGAGAAGGAAATTCCAAGTATACTTAAAATCCTATTAAAAATAAGTTCATTAAAGAGAGGCAGACACACAACTGAAAGCAACCTGACTGGGATATTCAGAACAGCTACTAGAGCACCAGCTGCAGTGGGTTAGATGTCCTACACTGATGAATCCCATTTGAGGGAGATATATTAGTTAGGCAGATTATTAGATAGGTTTCTGAACATGGTTACAGAGGAACATACACAGTGTTCCAGCAAAGGGCATCATCAGGCATGTAAATGCCAGCTCTGCCCATGGAAAGCCAAAAGGAATGGAACGAACGGGATTAAGAAGGTATAAGCAGCAGGACAAAGACAAGGACCTGTGAAACACTAAAACACCAAAACGTGTAAGAGGAAACCTTTGTTGCTTCGGACTGAGTCAATGAAGAAATAGTGAACAGTGGTTACAACTGTGTTAATCTGCTGATTAAGACACTGAGATTTAGAATAGCTCACTTGCACTGGTGACATTGCTCCGCTATTGCTCTTTCCCCACACACCCTCCATACACTGCGAGGAGCAACGTGCTGAAGAACACACAGAGCAGAGGCTGGTCCCCAGCAGACTGTGGAGATGACACGTGCTGCTGCAGCTCCCTCTGAGGCCATGCCCTGAGGCTGTTTCCCTTGGAGAACGTGTCACGATGGGAGAAGGAAGCAAAGCTGGCAGTGGGAAGTATATGTTTGTATCTCACTTCTGTATAGAAATTATTTTGGAGGTCCGTTAACATGGACAGTTAAGAGACCATTAACTCTGCAGTGCAAAGAAAATAATTTAACTCATCTGTGGCTCCTTTTTCTCCCCCCCCCCCCCCCCCAATTTGGAAAATAAGAACTGCTACCCTCATCTGTCTTTACACAAGCCTATGAAGAACTAAGGACAAAAAGTGTGAATTGGCATCACACTGGGACATTAAAATATAACTACTCTAGTTTTCCCAACTTTCTGTCAGGGACAATCAGCCCTGGTCCCACTTTGAGTGTCTTGAGAAAGCCCTCTTTCAGTAGAGAAATCACTGAGTAACAGAAGGTCACCAAAATAACTCCAATTCTTCCCTCTTGCAGGCTTCCACCTTGTCCTGACTGCTGTAAGAGTGCCTTGGAGACGGTGGCACTCAGAAGTCAGCAAGAAAGACACTTGTAAGAGACCAACGTGGACCAGAGCCTGCTCTACACAGCGGGAGACAGTGGTGCAGCCTAGGCCAGCTCAGCCAGGCCAGAAACTCCAGGACTGGGGTCATTGTATTGCAAAGGAGCCATTGTAGTGAAATCAATAAGGACGTTTTAAAATACCCCTACATGACAATTCCAGTGTCAGAACAGAGCAAGACAAAGAAGGTTGTTCCTCATAGGAGGTTAAACTCCTGAGGGTGGAGATAATCTCACAGCAGGAAGGGAGGAAAGTGCTGCGCCTGCCTGGGCCAAGATGCTTTCACACTTCCCATTGCCAGCTTTAGGCTACAGAGCCGGCCATTATCAGAATCATTGTCATGATTATCCTAAAATCTGTTGCCTGACATTCAGGCATCTATCAGGAAAAGACCCAAGGCCCTATTAGTGCAGGCAATAAGCCCCCAGGAGGAGGGGAGCAAACTCATTCCTAGAGAAATTAACGTTCCTGATGGCTACATTCCTATCAGCTTTGTTAATTCTGAAGTGACATTCATTGGTAAATCTGATTTTACCATCGTCTCCCATCAATCAGCAGGACAAGTCTCCTAACAGGTTTTTTTTTTATTGTCATGCACAATAATTTGTCTCACAGACACATGGTCTAGTGGCCCTGGGGGAAGCTGAGCATCAAGCCTCTGTTGCTATGTGAAAACCAAGTGCCCACCACCATCAGTGTGTCCTGACTGTCTGATGTCTGCCTTCCTGCTCTCAAGCTGCAGTTCAGAAAGTCAGCATTTTCCTATTAAACATATTAATCGATTGTGAAAGAATGCCACTCCCTCCCCAAGTGACGCTTCCAAAGAACATGATGTTTAAATATTAGAAAAGTCATTTACCTGGAGATGCTTCCATTGCAAATGCACATTAGAGATTTGAAAAAGGTGGCCAACAAAGCCTGTGTGTTTTCCTGATACACACGAAAGTGTTAGAAAAATCGTGAGTTTTCATTCCACACTTCAGCAAGTCAAGTCCCACTGAGATTCTAATTCTTCAAACTGATTCCAAAATATTTTGCCCTGATTTAGATGGCTGGTCACAAAACGCAGTATCTGACTGGTTCTCATTTGCAATTATAAGTTAATTGAGTATTTTACCAGCAACTGCATAAAATACAAAATGAATTAACAAATAGACTGCACATACAGGCTATTTCTTTTGGGAAATTAAGTATTTGACTGTGATAGAATCTTTAAAGAAAGCGTATAAAAAACCCAATAAACTTCTTGATATGTTTCTATCTAAGTGAATGGAAACAGGTGAAAGCCTGCAATAGTCTTATAGCTGTTTAGGAAGAAAAAATGAACCTGTTACTTTGTTGCAGATTTATATAAAATATCCAAACTCATGAAATTGAGTGTGAAGAGCAGAGTCTTTAAGGTGATGAATAGTACTAAAAGACCTCCTTACCACTCTGAAGCTGACTGCTTCGAGCATTGACACCTTTAAATGTCATGTTTATCAAAGGAAAGATGGGTTGAATTTGTAAAATATTTGTCCTCCTTCTGGGGCTACGCACTAACCCACTAAACGGTGTAATTGCTTAATTTTCTTCTACTCCACACCCTGCAAGTGACACGAGCAGTGAAAAGAGAGCCTGATGCTGAAGGAAAGTAAGTTTTAAATGTCCGCTGGCAGGTGGGGTGATGGGCAGGGGGGTGATGGGCAGGGGGCTGCTGCGTGCCTCCCTCCCACGGGAATAGTTATAAGAGTGGGTTACAAGCTCTTTCTCACAGCCCCCCGGGCACTGCGGTATGTACAGCAGCACATAATGCCGCTCTGTCCACTGAGCCGCTGGCTGGGGCAGGGATCTGCCCAAAAGCAAGAAGAGATGGGCAAATGGTCTTGTGGGACTGTACATGCAGAAGGGTTGAGCAGAGGCAGAGCTGTTGTCCTGTTCCCATCAATGGCCTGCTGAGCCCACCACAGTGCCCGGGCTCTCACAGGGCCCCCACATAACCAAGCTGAAGCCAAGGCACCTCCGGTTAAACTACAGCTGGTTAAACTTCTGGTGAGTTTCTAATGACTGTAAAAACTCCCCTTTGGCCTTGGGTGCTATAACTATTTATGAGGTTGACCTTTAATTACTCTCTCATGTAGAAATCTTTGATAATACGTCTTTGAAAGCTTGACAAATACTGACCTACACAGCACAGATCAATACCAATATAGTAACATAGTAGAGCAGCTCCCACAAAAGCAGATGCTAAAAGGTATTACCACCAAAGCTGCTTCAAAGGACTTGTCACTTCAGCTGGGCACCATTAGCTCTTTCCTATTACAGAAGGGTTTAGGGAATGCAAAAAACGAATGTGCAAGGGATGCCAAATATTAACGCGACATAAAGACTGGGAAGGGTATGAACCATTTATCCCACTGGGCCCAAGGGAACTGCAGCTGTCAGCAGCAGTAGGACAAGAGTGACTGCCATCTGCCGTTGCTGTAAAGTTTTCTGCTCATCCTCAGTTCAGGGCTGGGGAAAAAAATTGATAGTGTCAAGTACCTAGTCTGAATGTCATAGCATTTCGTGAAAAGCATCTCCTCAGCAAATTCATTATCTTTTGCAACATGAATGCCATCCAAATCAGTGATGAAACTGAGAGTGGACATTAAATCTATATTCATTTTACTTGAATATTCAGTATTGCTTGACTTTCCAAGTTTTAACAGACATTATACACATCCATGAGCATACCTATATGTACACAAATGCACATACATATGTGTGTATATGTACACACAAATAGAATCAAAAAGTCAGTAATATTCTGTTAAGAATGCTAAATACACTTGGAAAATATCTACACCGTGTAGAGCAGGGGGTTATCAGTACAACCATACAGTTATATAAAACAGAACCTCATAATGCAGAATACTTCATTGTGATTTTAACCCATCTAGTGTGACTTATTATTATCATACAAGTTTAATACTTTGTGTCATAAGTATTACAGAAACTGGTGGGAGTTCTTCTATGACAGTGATTAAAGGCACAGAATATGCATCATCTTTGACCATCACTGTACATTATAGGGAACTTGCCATTGTTCTCACCTAATGAAATTTTGCTGCTGGGAGGATGATTCCCAAAGAGGTAGATTGAAGAAAATGCAACGATAAAATTTTAAAGATTTTATAATAGTTTTTATTTCCTCATGACTGCTAGAAAAATAATTGATCCATCTACCAGAAAGATATAGTTTTAAAAAGCATCACAGACCAAAAAGCTGCACAGATTTTGGGGGAGGTTTTAAATGCTGAGAGTCCCTTTGGTTTTCCTTCTCTTCTTAATTTCTGCAAAATTAAATTGTTTTCTCTTATTCAGAGGAACAACTGTTCTCCTTTAGCCCCCTCATAGAACTTTTTTGTCATAGCAACATCCTGGGCAAAACAGCTCCCAGGAGACAAAATCAATGAAAGCCATAAAAGAAGAATGTTTTTGTCATGCCAGGTCCTACTGCTCATGTCTTACACTTACAAAACTATCAGCAACTAAACTGGGATAGACAGACCATCTGAATAGGTCTGGCCAGTCACTCTAACCAGTTGAAAAAATCCAACAAAGAGAAACAAACTTTATTAACACTGTGATAACGGTGTCACATCAGCATGGAAACAGAAAAGGAACTTAAAAGCCCTAAATTCAGAGACTTTCCCCATGAGGAGGTAAGATCAGACTGGTTTTCTCTCAGGTTGCCTCCCTGTCTGCTGATGTGGCATCTGAACTCTCTGATGGAAAGAAACTCAAAAAACCACTCTGCCTGAAAGGCTGCCTCTCCATCCCTTGTTTCTCAAATCTCCAAAACATAAGGCTGAGGACACCCTTGGGAAGGGGCCTGGGGGGGATGAGCAAAGAACCTAGGTGCGTGAACAAATAACCAAATGTCTTTTATCCAGGAATTTTCCATTTTGATGCCATGTTTTTTCATGCTGAATTTTGTTTTGTGTGTATTACATTGACTGTGTGTGTGATTCCTCTAGCTCTGAAACTGAGAGAAAGAAGCCTTAGAAGAAGAGGTGTGGGTTAAATAGAAGCCTACTGTGATAAATATAATGATATCCATACAAGGTTTCATATCACTCTTGACTGGAGGTCCACCAAAGTTGAGAGAGAGAAAAACTCATTCTGACTAGTAAACTTCTGACTCAGCCTTGTTACGGTGTGTGGAGCAAAGACCCCCAGCAGGGGCCTGTCTGGGCCCCGCTGCCTTCAGAGCCGCGGTGTGATGCCTTCCTTGGCTGACAGCAGAAGGAAGGAAGCTTTCAAGAAGGCAGCTCCAGGCACAACAGAAAAGTAAAATCCTGCCCTCCACGGGCGGGACTGTCTCTCTCCCAGCACTGAACATGGCTTACGGAAGGGAAAGCCCCCAAGCTCTCCAGCATCCTCCAGCGCTTCTGGCTTCTGGCTTGCCCATCCCCAGTAGCAGCAGGAGCAGGATGCTGCCAGCCCATGTTCCCACTCTCTGCTTACTGATGGGTACATCAGTGGGAAACAGCCATACATCAGGCTGGAGGGAGGCTCAAGAAAAAGAGCAGATTCCCCTTTGGTTGTTTTATTGGGGTTTTCACATCCCTGACAAAAAAAATAAAATTGAAAACCAAATCCACTTTTCATTAAAACAGTCTATTGGTGAAACTGATACAACAGAAATACACATTCCTGTGTGCTGCCTTCCTGCTCCATAATAGCTCTTGCATTAGGGACTGGGGGCAGGGGGGCTGCTGTTGTCCATTTACTTTAGTAAAGATTGCTATTGAATGAAACCTTTAATGGGGTGTTTATGCTCCCGCTCAGCTAAGAGCTCCAAGCTTGTGGCAGAGTAGTCTTTCCCTCCACCTTGACAGCTATTAGAGAATTGTGAGGATTTTCGACCTCCACATGTCCTCCCTGGATGGAGGAGAAAGTCCTTGCCAGGAATAAGAGACGAACGGGACTTTTGGATCTTCTCAGTCTTCAGGTTGTTTATTATATCTTATCAGTAACTTACATGCTGGCAACATAGCATGAAGCAGAGCAGATACAAAAGGCAAATGCAGGAAAACTCAAGGCCTTTCAAAGGTAAATCATCCAATGGCTGTTAAATGTGTATGTATTTTTACTTTTCTACCAATGCCTAATGAACTATCCATTCTCGTGGCCTACACTGCGGCATTTTCTAACCAATCATTCTGTGCTACCAGCACTGCAGAAAATGGAGTAGGTGAAGAAGAAGGAAGAGACCTGAAAAACCACAGGGGTCCTCCATCTTGCCTTCATCTACTTACTATACTAATAAACCTAAAACTCTAAATTTTTCACTCTGTAACAAACTATATATTATACTACTACCTAACTCACACCCTTGTAGATTCTAATTCATCCCAAAGCCTTGACAGCTTTCTCCATGGACGAAGGTTAAAAACAGTGTTTTCCAGGGGGGATGGGTCTTTCAGAACAGGCAGAGGAACACTCCCTGCACTTTGGGTTCCAGCAAGAATCAGTACAGGTAATCTCTCAGCTGACCGTCAGCACTGCTGCTGTGGACCTGCCCTGGCCACTGCAGTGGGGTCACTTGTGGGAAAGCAAAACTTCTCTGGGAAGTGACTTTCCACAACACCCCCACCATCGCTGCACTGACCCTCTGCAGCTCCAGAGGGAATGCCACTGACCCCACCTAGATTAGAGGATGGACGTACCCTTCTTACCCTTACTCTCTAGGAAGCATGGGCCTCACAGCTTGATTGCACTTCACGGACTATCTGTGAATTGCACTCTTCGGCCAGTGTAATCTAAGTAATCATCTTTTTCCCCTTCCTTCATTCCCAGTGGATGTTTTCTCTGCCCCTGCATTTCTATTCGTGACTAAGGTATCTCCTACTGGCTCTGCTCAAGTCCCTGCAGCCAAAGTGGGAGGATTGCATTTTCTCACTGCTCCTTTGCAGACTGATACCACTACAGTTTGCAGGACTGTGTGGCATTCTCACACTAAGGCATTCAAACGTGCTCCCTACACTACTGAAGTGCTGGGCCAGCTAGAGGTTAGTCCTGTGACAAAGATTAGTCCTGTGAGTTTGTCTGGTTTGCCGCTGCTTCAGTGGAGATAAGCTGGGGTTTTAGGACAGCCCCTACAGCAAGAGCTGCTGCAGAGTGGCTGGCTGGGGACAGAGACGGAGTAGAGTCACTCAAGTCCCCCTTGTAGGAGAGGCAGAGGTGCTGTTGCTCTCCTCTGGTGCTGCTGCATAGCCTCAGTTTTCAACACCCAAACCCAGGAACCTTCGAGGGGATTGGCTTTTCAGAAAAAGCGTTCACTGGTGGAGATGAAGTCTCTTTAAAGCTTGAGTCAAACACCATAAAAACACAGACTGAAAGTCTGGATGTGTTTCACCTAAGGTTAAAAAAGAATGAAAGAAGAGAACAAAGAGCCTCACACCCCTCACGTGCCCAAGGCCCTGCACTAAGTGCGTTAAGGAGAGACAGAAGGGAGAAAGTGCAAGGGCACGTGTGTCAGGAGAGAAAGGGAAATGAGGGTGATGGTGACTGTAGGGGTGAAACAAGCACCAGCACTTGCTGTGAAGGCCTGTAGGAAAGTGGAGACCCAAGGAATGGCTTTCTTAAGAAGGGGTCAGCCAGTCAGAGCTCCTCTGGTGAATGATCTCTCTTGTTTAATGGATGGTTTGGCACTAACCACCAATTGTTTGTGGCATTATCTTCAATTCATGAAGCTCCGAAAGGAGCTTTTCACCTTCCTTCAGTGGTCAACCACCTCCCTGTTCTCCAGGGTGAGCAGCAGGAGAGGGGCTGAGACAGCAGGGCTTGGGGACCAGGTGTTTGAAAAACAGGGATATGCAGGAGGTGTTAGAGGCAGCAGATGTCGGTGGGCAGGCCTTTTGTTCTCTCACACTTGCAAGCCTGAGCTCTGGGACCACCCGTTTTTTTGTCCTCCCATTGTCATTCACCCAGGAGGAGCATTTTAGGAGTTAGCCTCACAGTCTCTCTCTGCACCCCTCTGCTCCAACAAAACACTTGATTGCCCTTGTACTCTGGTTTCTATTTAGATCACTTTCTATTAACATTTAAAAAGCTCTGACAAGAGTCAATGCAGAACACTTAAAATCATCTAGTGTCTTACAGGACTGATTAGTCCCAGGGACTTGTCTTGCTGCTCCCCTTGGCAGGACCATTTTTAATCCTGGTTAAGGGAAAGAAGAGCCAGGGTGCACACACATCCTTTGCCTTAACGAATGCAGCGACAATGTGACCCCAGACATGGACATCACTCCACAGCCAGTTTAAGCCAAACTGAGTGAGAAACACGGGTACCTATCACACATAGTGTATTACTGTGGTTACAGTCATGGAAAATAACACGTTCGTCCTATATTTGAAGATGCCAAGAAATGGAAGAATTGGATTTAGTACAGCATGCAAAGCCACAGCCCAGTCCCCTGAGAACTGCAGGGATGTCCTGCTTTCTGCTGCCTCAGCTCAGAAATGGCTGCAGGAGCATGGAGCACCATGCTCAGGGTGGACCTGTCACCTGAGCCTGCCCAGCACAAGGACTGAGCCTTTACTCTTGATCACAAATATTCTCCTTTCTGCTGAACTTGCAGTGCAGCCTCCTTCATGCACATGTCCTTCTGTGCCGTGCAGGTATTCTGGGAACCTGCCAGATAAAAAAGTGCAGCATGCACACATACTCCCTCCCTCTCCCCCCTTCTTAGCTGTGTGTATAAATATCCAAAACCCCTCGGCTGCTGGCTGAGGTGCCTGGAGCTGCACATTCTCTCGGCTGCTGAGAGCACAGCCACAAAAGGCACAAGTAAATGTGCAAATCCTCGGGGAGGAAAACGTCAGCTCACTGGACACACACAGGTTACAGGTACACTACAGGAGCATACCCTAACCTCTCATAACCCCTATCTGTCAAGAACAGCAATCCATTTTCTCTGACAACACTGCATTTTACTTTGAGGAAACTAAAATCTGCCGTGGTCTGGCAGGCGGCTCAGCTTGACCTCCCTCCTGGTCCATTTCTCCCCACCCTGCTGTGAAGCACGCAGAGCCAAGTGCCATCCTCAGTGTCCCCAGCCTCAGCACAGCTGGGGCTCGCTATTCAAAGGGGAGAGGATGACTCTATGGGGTAGTTAAATGCTACAAAGTACTTTAATTCCTTTTTTTAGTGCTCAATCCAGATCCATCATCTTGCTTGCAAGTGGGAGTGAACTCCATCCAGAACTGAATGGCCTCAGCTTTCATGAGCTGTTGGGGCACTTAAGACCCAATCCATCAAGACACTGGGTGTCTTTGACTTCCAGCGCAGTCAGCTGCTGCCCAGCAGGACAAGGACTAGAATTCCCAATAAGCGACAGTTTGACTCTGTAATGGCTTACAAATGATGCAGAAAACACCCTTCATCCATTGCTAGTACTGCAAATACACAACTCTGTGCATCTGGCAGGAAAACAAGCCATAGCCCATTAGTGTACACTGTAGGCTCCAAGAATTTATTTTCATTCTTTGCATGAATGTAATTTAAATAATATTAATAATAATTATTATTAATTAAAATTATTAATAATAGGAAAGATGGGTGCTAATGTCTTTACAAACAATTTGATGGGTGAGGGTCTTTAGGACAAATTGGTGTTTACATCTTTGAGATGGGTCTTACCAACCTCAAGCTGCAAGTTTGTTACAGAACCCAGTTTGACTACAGCTTGAACTCCTGAACTTCATGGTAATAGAAGAATGAGTCCGTGCAAAGTCTGTTGCAGAACCCCTGAACTTTGAGGGAAAATGACATGTTCAAGGCGATTCAGGAAAGCTGTACCTCAGCCAATGGGGAAAGGAAGAGGGCAACATGTGGCTGGGAGTTTAAGATAAAAGGAGGCTGCGTCCTCTGAAACCCCAGTGGACTCTCCCTCCTCCCTTTCTTCGAATAAAGTTGCAGAACCCCTCTGTCTCCTTTATGGACACTGGCTTTTCATAGCGTGGTTTTCCGCACAATAATCAGCATCAAAATTTACATATACATTTTAATGTGCAAGACAGCCGGTACCTTCAATCACAAGTACAAGTACAACCCTTCACATACTCTTTTACAGGCAAGACATCAAATAGTGTAGAAAGGTGCAAATATTTTAGCACAAGACATTTGAGGTTTCTTCAAGAAGAAAATGCACACAAGAACACTACAGAGGCACCATTTAAATAAAAAATCTTCATTCAGAACAAAAAAGGGAAGCTAACCAGGCATTTCACAGTACTTCAAAGGCATCCCTAGTCATAACGTTTTTCATCATTAGTAGGTAGTTTATTTCACCAAATCCTGATTTTTAGGGACTGAACTAACAAAGCCTTCACATACATAATTCTTGTTTCTGTTTGCCAGGATTTTGTATGCTTGAGGAAAAGGATCTCCTAACAGCAGGCAGCTGGAAGAAAGGTTCAGTTCCCCTACCTGTTCTTCAGCATGGTTTGTACACATAAGTACTGCGATAATTTTCTGCTCAGGAGTGAATTTTACCTATTATGGGGTCAGGGATTCAGCCCTCAATATGTACAAAATTTAGCCTGCTGTATTATAGTAATATTTGGTATTAAAATAAGCAAAAGACAATAATCAGAACATGATTTTCATTCTACCCTAAAACCTACATGTATAAATATACAATCCAAATGGACTTGCTTGTTTGAGATACTGCCTAGTGTGGGCCTCAATATTTTGCTTACCAGTAAGTGGTTTAATAAATATTTAAAAAATATTTTTATCATGAAAACAATGAGAACAGAGCAACTTAATGTACAAAGAACCTTATAAAAATTAGTGCAAATCAATATATTTAAGGATACAATATCTGCACAATATAATTAAATGTACAAGTAACATTTTTTTTCTATTTCTATGCCATATTTAAAGAGACTGTTAAAGTTGGCACAAAATAAAAACTTTACTTTCTTATATTTTCTGTGCAAAATTCTTGTTAATCCTAGCTGATTTAGGATACTTGAAAGAGAATTTTATCATCCCAGTAATATCAGACTACCTATGTTCATCAACTAGCTCCAGAAAGGACTTCCATTACTCCTCCTGGATGCAACACACAGTCCCACTGACACAGTGAGCCTTCTCACATGCACAGCCTCCTGCCGGCCGTGGTGGTTACTCAGCACTGATTAAAACTTCTATACCAATTACAGCACTCCCTATACTCAGCAGTTCTCCAGCACAGGCTTTTTGATAAGCCTCCTAGTTAAGATTTCACACTGATATGGAATGCCACTTTCTTAAGAATTCTTAACTATTTTGAAAGTACATAAACCTGCACAAATCATTCCAGACTTGCTTGTATGGCCAGTGAGACATGGAGGATTACACCTTCCAGTCCTCCCATGGAAGCAAAGCCTTTCCTGCAGTCTGGGGAAGGAATGTCATGTGCAGAGTTGTAGGCGCTGAGAAGTCCTGATATCCCCATTTTGATACTTTAAATCTTATATTTTGAACAAGGGAAGGGAGTGCCATTATAACAGTCATCCAACTTAAAGCCAGGAGGAAGTAGAGGAGCCCACCACCCTTCATATCAGGGCTCACTGCAAAGACTCACCTGGCCAGGACCAGGCAGGTTCAGTGAAATTCAGAAAGAAGAGCCTCATGCTAGGATTGTGCCTGCTCCTGGCCTGTTCTGAGTCCACAATGAAACACTTCTGTGAGGCCACTTGACTGCTCATTATCCACCCAACAGCACTAATGCTTAGGAATATCACTGTGTTTGGTCCTCCAAACTCTTGAGAAGACAGAGCCACCATCTCTGCTAGCTGAAACATCAGGCCTGCATCTCTCTTACCACACCCCACTTCTCTCCCTCTGGGCTAACCAGCATCCAGCACCCTCTGGAAGAATTGGTCTCACAGTCCTGGAGCTCCCAGTGTCCCAGCAGCTGAATGAAGGATTTCAAATACCTCTCTGTTGGTCCAGTAGTCAGTTTCTCTGAGGAAGTTCACATTTAAATAGAACATCATTAAAAGACAGGGTAGGGGTGAGTAGACCACATACCTGCGGTCATGTGTCCAAACAACACAAACAGGTTAAAACAGCTTTGAGAAATGCACCTGATAAAAACTTCCCTCGCACAAGCTTTGATACAGACTGCACAAGGCGGTCCACAGACATGGTGCATTAGAGATGCAGAAACGCTCCTCACAGTGATACCTGTGCACAAAGTGGTTTTGGGAGGTAGAATTCCCTCCTGCCTTTAGAGATTAGAGTATGGGAGGAGAGGGAGAGTGGCATTAGGGTGTACTCTGCTCCCTACGCTCAGTCATATGCCCTGGGTCCAGAGACCAGACCTACCCCAGGAGCCAGTGCAGGCGTCACCTCCTGTGCTGTGCACACAGCCACACACAGACCGACACACACACGAGCTGCTCCAGGACACATCCGCAGGGCTCCTGGCTAATGAGCAGCATGAATCTTCATGTGGAAGTTGTAATCCTCCTGCTCAGGGAAGTGCTGGCCACACACGGAGCATGTGCAGCCCTTGTCCTTGCTGTGTGTGCGCCGCACGTGGCTGTCGTGGGCCGCGTGCGAGGCGAAGGCTTTGCCGCAGTGCTTGCACTTGAAGGGCTTCTCCCCCGAGTGCTGGCGGATGTGAGTGCGCAGGATGCTGGATGCTGTGAACGCCTGGAAGGGCAGGGATCATCGGAAAGGAGATGCAGTTGCAAGTAATTTGCTTTCACATGTGTCATCCCCGCCTTCAGCTAACCCAGACCCCATCGAAGCACATTGCCCTCAAAATTAAGTCCTGAAATAGCTCACATCCTCAGGTGACTGGAAAAAAGAATGAAAACTCCCAGCAACGAGGAATCAGAAGGCAACAGCTATTGCTATACGGATGTGGCTGACTCCATGAAGACAGATGAAGCTCAGAGAAAGATTTCTGACCAAAGACACCAGTAAATATCTTCTGTATGTCAGAGGTAAGAAGTCAATACTGCCCTAATTAGCTTTGCAGCTCCTTTATGTTTGGGAAACAAAATGCAGGCTTTCCTTTCAGTTCTTATTTTCAAAGATAAACCCTTTGACTGTCTTGGGATTCAGCTGCTAAAATTCATCCATTCAGTCCACATACACCTTTTACAGGCTCATTTTCCCTGCTCCATCATACTCTGCTCTTTCTGCAGGCAGACTTTCCAGCCTGTTCCCCCACCACTAACACGCACACTTGAGTAGCAAAGTCATAAAGACTTCTCCTACATTTGGGGATAAAACCCTCACATCAAAATTTCAACAGGAATGTTGTGAAGTTGCCCATGCTTCCCCCATTTTTTCTTATCCAAAGAGAGACAATTTCAGGCCCTTTGCTATTTGCAGACCACAAAAAATAAATACTCTGTAGTAAGTTTTCACAGCAAACAGCACTACATCTCAGATGCCTTTTCACTTGCAACCTTAGAGCACAAAAAGATCACAGAGTCCTATACATAAGCCCTTGGAAATGTATATCAAGGGCCAAAATATGTTTTAGGGAGAGAATAGTGATGTTGACCCGACACTGTTCCTTTCATCTCACAATGTTGCCGAAATAAGTGACCACTGCTTTCCAGCAAAGGAGCTGGAAAAGCAAAGCCACTGTAGAAGAGGAAAAGAAGTATCATAATTGCACAGGAGGAGCAGGTGAGGATTCATTAAAACAGACCCTGGTTTTCCAGCCTCAGAAATGATGGCTATGTCCCAGGATAGCTGCATCCAGCAGCCTGAGGACTAATAGTTTAATCTGATCCAATCCACAGCAGTCCAACCAGAAATGGCTGGGGGCTGGTCAACTGTCCCTAGAGATCTCTTTACAGAGCAACCTATAAAGCTCTGCCACCTCCTTTTGTGATCAGAAGATTAAGGATGATATTTCACCCTAAACTCTGCCTACAAGTGTGTTCGGGATCATGGGGAGACAAAAAAATATAATAGCCAAAAGGAGCTTCCTCTAGGATTCTTCACAGCATAACACTTCAGCTTTGTGTTAGTCCAGCCAGTCACAAACAAACTTGTAGCTCTACAAAATCAGGAGCAGGTTACCACTGCTTGTGGGACTTCTGCATTGCATGGACAATCCATGGCACCTGAAGCCCTACCAATACTCACCCAGCAGCAGCCTGTGCATCCACATGCTGTCTGCTGGGAGAGCCATCAGCACTTCCACAGGGAGAGCTCACCTGAATCGTCCCTGCTGTGATGGGCAGTAACAGCAGAGGACATCTTTGATCAGGGCTGCATGGTTCTGTTTGTGTTCTTTTTAAGTGAAACCTCCATGCCCAGCTGCCCATCAACAGCCCTGATGTTACAAGGTAAGCCTGCACAAATTTATATTGTGCAGGTTCAGTTTATAGACCAGATCTGTTTATTGCCATCCAGAAGCAGTGTCACTAACACCAAAAATTACCTGTCTGATGAAAAAGTAGAATACTGGATCTAGCTGCATGCCTTGGATGGTATTTGAAATGCTCTCAAGCTTTTCTAGACCTTATTTCTGCAGCAGATCACTGAGCTGGGACGAGCCACAAATTCCATGTCAGATGGAGACCAGATCCTGTTTCTTCAGTCTCATCCAGCCCTGTCACTTTACCTCACAACTGCCCAGAACAGACACCCACTTATCTGGTTACCACTCAAATACAAAGCATTTTCTTGAAAGAAAAAAGAAAGAGCAGCAGAGGACAGAGGGAGGCTTTGCCTTACCTTGTTGCAGTAGACACATTTGTAGGGGCGCTCCCCAGAGTGAACCCTCATGTGTTTGTTCAGGCTGGAGGACTGAGAAAAGCTCTTCCCACACACAGAGCACTGGGGGGGGGGGGGGGGGGGGGGGGAAGGAATAAAGTTAAAAGGAAGCATGTAATGGAATAGTTAAAAAAAAAAAAATTAAGTATGTGGATGATGTGCACATTTCTTACATATATCTATATATGCATATATATTTATGTATTCATGTGTAAACACAATAGTAATTTTAAGCTGCAATAATTTGAAATACCTGGAAGTTTAGTCTTGTATTAAGAACAAATTTAGGTGCATATGCATACATACACACATGAAAATCATGCAAAATCTCAAATAATTTGTGTTAAAATTGTTTCAATAAAAATTATTTTCTTCAGGAAAATATTGATCTTCAGCAATAAAAATATGAAAATTTTTGCAAAATCATTTAATAAAAAAATATAAATCAAACTCCAGTTATTTTTCATTCCTAAAAGACAAACTTCCTAAAGAATAAAATAACCTTAAATCGACCAAGGCAAGGGAAAATGAAAAAGAAAGGGATTACATGGTATTTAATACCTCATATTTAATGGAATATTTTTATCTGTTACTAATTCCATGCAGATATTCTGACAGTGCAATAATGCCATTTTAGTTATAAAATACTTTCCTGAAAAAAATCACATTGTAGGATGATGTATAAAACAGGTATTTGGAGAATTTTGAGGACAGATTTAACTGTGCAAGTTCAAGCAGTAGGACTTGCCCTTCCCAAGCTTTTAGAAACAGTCTGATTTTCCATCCCCAGTGCTGCTAGAGAAAACTGGTGCTAGAAGCAAGGTGTTTGGTGGAGATGAGTAAAGTATCTCAAAGATTTGCTTTCATCATTTGAAAGTCTGCTTCACATTGAATGTAAAACTTTTAAGCCCTGTTTGGTTCAACAGTCACAGACACAGCTGTGGTCAGTTCTCAGACCGAGGGGTGGGGTGTGAGAAACAGACGTGAGACATCTCTCTCCTCATCCTGCCGAGCCAAGCACCTCTAAACACAAGTTAACCCCCCACACTGTGTAAGAAAAAGAGCAACATTCACATGCAAACACCCAAAAAGCCCAGGAGAAATTTTGTTTCTTTTTAAACTCTCACTGAGACCGTGGGGTTTATTTTCCTAAGCTAAATCCATTAAATTTCTTCAACCAAGCTTTGTTGAACATGACAAGCTCTTCCTGTAAAGGCAGAGCAGTCCCACCAGGAAACTGCTGGGGAAACTGGAGGAGGAGGAACATTGTCAGCATCTTATCTGGACCAAAAAAACCACTTATTAAGTCCCCCCAGAAGAGCCAGTGACTGAGGAGAGACCCGGGAGCAGGCTCACCTTGTGAGGTCTGTGCTTTTCGTGAACGTGGAGAATGTGGATCCTCAGCCTGTCTCTTTTTTCAAAGGATCGGTCACAAAGGTGACAAGGAAATTTGCGGTCCCCCTGGTCCACGCAGCGGGTGTACTTGAGGTGTTTGTCCCGGTAGTACTTGTAGGCAAAAACTTTGCCGCAGCGCTCACACTTGAAGCTCTCCCCGGCTTCTGTACAGCAGAAGGGAAAGTGCCACCTCTCTGTTACACCACGGCAGAAGGGATTCACTTCAAATCTGCATCCTTGTCAGAGCTAGGACCCCTACGGGGAATTTTAAGTCTCCAAGAGGGCAACAACTGTAAATGGATGCTGGCAATATCATTAACAAAATACGTGCCGTGACTCCTGAACGTTCGCAGTGCTCCCCTTGCCTTTTTAACGGAGGGGAACAAACTAGAGCCTACAGTCTGCTAAAATTATTCATTTTAGCTACTAACTTCAGCAAAAACAGGATTTCATCCTTGTATCTCCATAAATAGCAAGAAAACATATGAAAAAACAACTCAGAGTCCCACATAAAAACTTCTGCCCATATGGAACCATTGCAAGATATTTCTTGTCAAGAATTGTCCGTAAATTTTACCTACCATCCCCCCCCACAAAAAAAAAAAAAAAAAATTGCACACCTTTTCTATCGTTTTCAAATAACTATCGAACAAAATAACAAGTTTATTTGGCTTTTTTTTTGGTGTGTGTATTTCAATTCATTTTTAACCGCTGAATTTAGGAAAAACACTGGAAATTTTTCAGACGTTTACACATCTTTTTCTGTCTTTAATAAAAGTAGCTTTAGCTTAAACCTTAAGATGAAATGAACCATTTAGCATCTGTCCGAATTAGACACTTCAATACAACAGGTACAAAATTTTCCATGCCAAATTTTCATGCCAGTTTGCTTCTCTCCCTTTCTGCTGCACCCAGCTGACCCATCCCTTCCCTGCTCCAGCTCTTCCCGTATTGGCACAATTCTGTTTTCTCCACACGTGTTTTGTTTATAAGAACATCATACTTCCTGTACATTACAAGTAGAACTACCCTTCCCCTCCCCTCACCCTGGCGTAAGTGCATTTGGCTTTCTTTTGCAAGCAATATTGGCGTTACGGGATCGGAACGACTTCAGCCTGCCTCATTTACTGAGAGCGTTAATTACACTAAAGTCAGGTGTGCAATCGTAAGATGGAACAGGACCAAAGCTGGAATAACCCCGAAAAGCCCATCTCGTCCCAAAACGGGACCCTGAACAACGGCGCTGCGGGGCCGAGGCAAGCTCAGCCCAGGACCACCAGATGTTTTGCAATCGTCAGAACAAACAACACTTTAAACTCTCCGAGGAACCGCGGACTGGGAGCGGACTGCCGGCGGAAGAAAGGGGAGCCTCTTGCTCCGCGCTGCCGGCAGCCCTCGGTGCACCCCCCGGACTCCCCGGCGCCGAGGGGAAGCTTCTGCTTCGGGGTGCTGGATGCTGCAGGAAGGGGCGGCCGGGGATCGGCTCCCCGGGAGGGCAGACAGACCCGAGGGACCGGGGCTGCCGGGCCGCCGCCCCCGCGGCAGAACCGGTCACCCACCACCGCCTCATCGCAGGGTCTGGGAAGCCTTTAAAATAAAACAGCTGGAAAAAAGTGATGCCTGTGTTTCTTTACCTCGTGTGAATCTAATCCCGGCCAGGCACACGTCCGTCGGAATAAGGGGTAGTGTCACCCAAGGGGTTGCTGGCAGGCTCACCTTCGGAATGCTGCGGGGGTTTCTTCCCCTCCACCATGCCCTTCAAGCTGATGGGGATGCCCAGGAACTGCACGTAGCAATCGCCGTACCACACCAGCAGCTCCTGCTTCGGGAAGATTTCCTTGCAGCTTTCGTAGAAGATTTGTCCCTGGCACTGGATAGCCGTCAAATTCTGCTCCTCGGGGAACCTGGCGCAGTTCACCAGGGACATCCAGTTGCCAGCGGCGCCCTTCCCGTCTATGAAGTGGCTCAGGCCACCGTATTCAAAGATCTGGAGAGCAGAGAAAACAGGATCAGGTTTGACCGACCCTTCCGCACACGTCCCGCTCCCACCACCCACACTGGGCCGGGCCCCTCTTGCAGGCTACGATAGAGGGGAGGCTGAAAGCCTCGCCCCGGTCCCGCGTTGGGGCTGCGGGGTGAGCCCGACGGTGCCTCGGCTACCTCCCACATCAGCGAGTTGTCGTCGTAAGTCTTGATCTCGCTCGTGTTGACCACTTTGCCTTGGAAAGGGCCGAAGCGGACTCCTTTCGGGATGGGGTCCGTACAGAAGACTCCGAGCTGAGACACGTCCCCGTAGGCCACCCGCAGCACCGCGAGCCCTGCGGGTGACAGGGGGCTGAGCGCGGCGCGGCGCGGGCGGGCGCAGCGCGGACGGTCCCGGGCCTTACCTTCGGGTAGCTGCAGCGAGTCGCGGTCGAGCGGCGGGGCGGAGGAGTCCGCAGCCCCTGCAGAAGAGGAATCCCTCTTTCAGCACGGCACCGGCCCCCAGGAGCAGGTCCTACCTCCCCGACAGAGGCCGCAGACTGAATCACCCCTGGCTTTTCCCAGGTGTGGGCTCGTAACGCAAGAAAATCACAGGGAAATAAAGTCCGACGTGCCCCCTGCGATGGTCCTTGACCCTGGCTGCCTGCATCCCTTGGGACTGTCCCCGAACCCTCCCGCACACCTGATTGTGTGGGAGCGCAGAAGCGACCTGCCGCCCGATGTCACCCTGTGCGCCCCTCTCGCCGCCGTCGAATACCCCCTTACCCGAGCTGGCGGGGGACACCCGGAGCCCCGAGATGGCGTGGAGGTTCCCGGTCGGCTGACTGCTCCGGAGGGCCCCGTACAGCACAGCGTTGAGCTCCTCTTCGGTGAAGTGGTACCTGTAGCTCTGCCCCGCCGCCCCGTCTGCGCCCGGACTGCGGGCAGCCCTGCGCGGGGGGCTCGGGTAGGGCGGCGAGAGCAACCCCGGGGCCCCCGTCCCGAGAGCCGAGCCCTCACTGGGAGGGAAGGGGGCCGGCAGCCTGGTGTAGACAGGCAAGGGGAGGCTGGGGAAGGGCTCGGGGGGCGGGGGGGGTGGCTGGCTCAGGAAAGCGGGGACCCTGCTGAAGGTGAAGGGAGGCAGAGGCGGGGAGGAGGAAACCAGCCCGCCCAGGGATTTCAGGGGCTGGAAGAAGTCGGGTGCCGTCTCGAAGTACTGGGAGGGAGGGAGGAAAGAGGGGAAGTAGGAGGCGAGGCCGGCGGGGCTCATCCCGAGCGAGTCTCCGCCGTCTCCGGGGACCGACTCGCCAGCTAGGGACAGAGCCATGTCGGGAAGAGCCGGGCGGGGAAGGAAAAGAGGGATCTGCCGGGAAGCGGGGGGGGCAGACACCTGGGTGCTGCCGCCGCAGGGTCCCGCTGCGGGGCGGGGGCGCGGGAGCCGCCGCTCTCTGCCCTCCGCCGTCGGGGCGAGCGGGCCAGCCCCCGCCTACCCCCGCGGCTATATCGGCCCGAGGAGCGGGGCGGGGAGGGTGGGCACGGGCGGCGGCCCCCGCCCTGGGGGTCACACAGCCCCGGGGGCGGACTGGGGTGCTGCCCCGACCAGCACCCCTACCCCGGGGTGGAGCCACGGCTACTCACGGAGCGGCCGGGCCGCCCCTCCTCACGTCGGTGCAGGGGAGGGGAGGGGAGGGGAGGGGGGTGGTCCAGCCTCCCGGACCCACCTTCCCTACCGCCGGCTCTGCCCGCCGCCTCTCCAAGCCCCGGCCCAGGGCCCCGGCCGCAGGCTGGTGGGCTCTGCCTCTCCCCAGAGCAGGAGGCCGGGGTGCGGGAGCGCTGCTCCCCACGGATGACCGCCTGCTGCCGGAGGTGAGGGTTCTGCGGAGCAGGACGCAGGGCTCCCACACAGTGTTTTCGGGGGTTGCAGGTGTGTGGTTTGAATATGGAAAGGCAGAAAACACCTCTGAAACTCCACTGGCCTGAGCACACAGGAGCAGCGCACTCTCAGTCCCTGCAGGTTTCACGGACACTGCTGAAGTGCTTTTTACTCTAGCCTGGGGCTTCCTGTTAGGTGCTTAGCAGAACACTGGGCTCCTGCTGGGGTTTTCATGGCTCCATGATCAGGCCTATGCCAGCACCTGCCCAGGATGGGACCAGAGGAAGACACCTGGCCCTTGCCTCTTGCAGAGGTGCTAGGTGATTCCCGTGTCTGTGGTTTCATCCCGGGTTTTTATAGGGTTTCTCCTGCCTTCCTTCCAGGTGGCTACCTGACACAATTGCAATGAAAAGGGGACTTGGAAGGGACTGCAGGATCCTAGGGGCCCAGGTGTTCACTTTGCAGAGTGTGATCCCTGCTGGTGCAGGGAGATGGAGAAATCCTCAGCCCAGAAATAACCCCATATAGGGTGTGTTACTGCAGAGCTCCCTCCTGAGTAGCTCACTCCAGCCTGGGTGACACCGCACCTGCAGGCATGGAGGGAGGGGACAGGGTGGGCTCTGCTGCACTGTAGAGAGCCTGGGGACTTGAACCCATGGCTCTCTCACAGAGAAAGGCAGCAAAGGTTTCCTGGGGCACAGCATAGCACAAGCAAAACTGCACACGGACACAGCTGGAGTGGGGAACACAGCCAGGCTTAGCTCCTGGAGTTTTAGATGCCATTTCAGTGATTATATTTGGTATGCTATAAAAATTAATTAACATAGCTCCATGTGATCCTCTCTAAAATATTGTTTTCATCCCAAAGAAGGGATGCATTAGGAAGCACTTTAAGCAGCCCCAGAGAGAGAACCCTTGGCTCCAGACACAGTCACTGCCTGCACTTGACCAGAGGTGAAGCCATCTGTTCAATCCTGATTTCTTATCTGGCCTGAGTGAAGTGCTCTGAAACAGAGTTTGAGAAGGAATCACCGGCTGCCTGGGGGAATGAGGACGTTCAGCCCACACTCCCTCAGGCACTGCAACTCCTGCTTACCACAAGCTTTGATTTGCAACCTCCCTTTATTTTTTCACTTAGGATATAAACACTAAGACAGCAAACACAAGCACGCAACCCAGCTGGAGAGAGACACAGAGCTGATCCAGGCTCTCTCAGCTGCCAAAATCCCTCCCATAGCCAGTCCAACACATCTCTGTCCCCAAAGCTGAGCAGAAACATTTCTGTAGTTTGCATTACATGTATTGGGCTAGTTTGTCTACCTACAACCTCATTCTCCATCCCAGCCTCTGTCAGACAAAAGTACTGGATACACCACGGAAGCTAATATGCACAGGTCTTAAGGAGAAGGTAGGAATCCAGCCTTCTACAACTTGCTTGAGAAAGTCCCTTAGCTTAAATGGCCTGATTTTTCAGTTGTCTTTTTTGGTTTTAATTTTTTTTTTTAAATTTTCTCTTCTTTGTGCCAAACCTCTGTTACTGGTAAAACAGAATTGATGCTGCAATGCTTTTGGAAAAGGCATTTCAACACGACTTTATTGATGCATCAGTAGCATAAAAGTAGTACTAGCACTAATCTGATTTACAGGAACAAGACTTTGATTGTATAGAAAAGTTTGAGCTACAGTTAGAATTTAAGTGTTGCCAGATAATCTGGAATCTTTTGACTATGCTGTGTCCAGGTATCACAGCAAAGGACGAGGGAGAGGGACTAGGGGAGGAGAGATGCTCACATTAGAGGTTCAGGAGAAATGAAGTCAAGTAAGTACAACATGAAATTTTAAAATTCTCATCATTAATTAAATTGTAGACACGACCAGGAACAAAAAGTTTCCTTTTTCTAGAAGCCTGATGACACAGAATCCAGGAGAGGAGAAAGGCTTGAGGCACCCTTGCCACTATACTGCAGCTAAATCTTTAGATGCTTTAACATCTTCTAAAAGATTAAAGGCATTTAGTGCATTAATAAAGTCATGACCTCGGGGAGGGACGTGGGGAAGCAGAATTGCAGCCGTGCAGATGCACCCCCCGCAGTCCAATCAGCCCTGTGGACAGCCCCAGCTTAGAGGGCCCCCCTTCCCTGATTTTATGTCTTATTACAAAGTAATCAGAGAAGTCTATTAGGCTCCCTTCCCCACTGCAGGATTTTAGGGTGTATTCCTTCTTTGCAGTGATGTGGGGATGCATATTAAAGACAAGCACCAAGGGACATCCCTGCAGGCTGCTTGCATAGCATTCAGTCGCCTCTCAGTTTGATCATGAGTTCTTCATCAATTTTATGCCCATTCTGCATCTCCCTTACTCCAGGTTTAAAGCAGTCTGCCTCCTACACATTCCTGAAAACACAATTTGCACCTATGAGCATTCTCGTGATCCCCCAAAGACCACAGTGCCACAGCACACCCTGATGCTCATCTTCCCACTGTGAGCTCCCTGTGCCCCAGCACCTACACTGATACCCAGCTGCAGCACGGACATGGGAATCCCAGCAATGGCACCAGATGCTGTCATGAAAATAACCTGAACTGCAATTTCACAGAATCACAGAATTTAGATGAGGTCAGAACAGAAACAGTTTATTGCTATGGCTATAGAAGAGGATAGGTAGCAGAAGAGCAACTGATTCTGCTGGTCAACTATTAAAAAAGGGGGGAAACAAGGTGATTCAACTTTCCTTTTCTTGTACTAGTTATCTTTAGATGCAGCAGCATTTTAATGATGTTACCGTTAGCTCTGTGACTTCGCAAAAGTAATTAATTGCTCTCAACTTGTTCTAAATACACTGAGAATAGACAATTAATGAAAAATACGTGTATAAGAAAAAGGTGGGGAAACCAAAATTTGGATCAAACCAATCCTGCCATAGAGGTGCAATTCTCTTCCCTTTGGGGCGGGCCACTGAGTGGACACAAGCAAGGGCAGGAATATCTGTTGTTCTTGTCTCTCAAAGACACTTCGCCAACAGTTTGCAGGGAGCTGAATAAATTACTCCAGTCAGGATGACTGTGGGACCTTCCAGCTTCCTGAGTAGTAGTAGAATGAAGTGATAAAGTATAGTCTGAAACTTGGATGGGAGAGACATTTTTCAAGCAACAGGAGAGTTTCCCCACATTTTCTCCTCTGTCTTTCTCAGGAACATCTCCTTGAGAGAAATTCCTGGGCACATCACAGTAGTTGGAGCAGCTTCGCCTCCCCAGCAGCTGTATGGGACTGGACGAGTGTCTCGGTTTCCCCAATCTTTGCTACCTTCTTTATTCTTAAATGAGTGGCAGTTGAGTAGTTTAGAGCATATACAGTATGAACTGAAATAGTCAAAGCAAAGTTCCTTCTGCTGTGTGAGCTTTACCTCTGGCTGTGTGGTGGAAGGAGGGTCTGAATGCTCTCTCAGCTCCTTCCCTTGCACAGAATCCCCCTTTCGTCATGGAGTGTTTCTGCCTTTAGTGCCTTACTTCAAGGGAGGTGGAGGAAATACCAATCGGATGGCATTCAAACTGTCACTTGGCCTGTCCCCTGTGCCCAAACTGCTGCTGTTCTTAAAGCCAGAATCTTTTAATGATCCACAGGATTCCAGCTTCTCAGGGGTGGAGAAGTAACAAAGCATTCATCCCATTGGAGCAGGGGGTTATCTGAGCATCCTTGGGCACACTGGCCTCTTGTGCTCCTGACAATCACACTGGCTGACTGGGTTTTCCTGCTCACCCTCCCTTGTGCACAAGATAGTAGCATTTGTCTAATGACAGCAGCCATGGTTTGCAGGCTCACCCAGTAGCGAAGCTGAGCACAAATGCCAGACACACAGACACAGGATGCACACACAGAGAGGACTGATGTTCAGTCACACAGACTGCCATGAACAAGGCGTTGCCCTCAACAGCACCCACTCGTGGTACCCATGTGAGATAAACACAGCTAAGTTTCCTCCTCTTCTCTAACTGGTAGAGCTCTATGTTCTGATGAAAGCACATCCTGCCCCCCCTCTGTAGGTTCACAAGCACACACTGGTTCATGGGTGGCCTTGCTATGGGCACAGCCCTTCTGCCTGCCCAGTAGCCCTGCCCACAGTCCCAGCCCTCACACCAGCTTTCAGGTCCTTTACTTGCTGGCTGGTGCAGCTGGATGCACCAAATATGAGCACGCACACAATTGTCCCTTGGGCATTCCACGTTCTGGTCATACTCAAATGTACTATTGTCAAATTTCACCCTTTTAGGCAGAATGTTCTGTTTCAGCCACCATCAAATGTTTCTCTGTCATTTAAGATCCTCTACTTGATCTTAACTTTTTTTGTTTTTTTCTCCTGAGGGTCTCTCAGACTTCTGGTTTGGGATTCTGGTTTTTTTTTCGTGGCCTCTTCATACCAACTGGAAAATACAACTCAGTGAAACTGGGGAATTACAGCCTCGGGACTCCAAGATGCTCCTTAAACTTAAACCCTGTAATGCAGTCAAGTATGTTTTTTCATCCCCAAAGTAAGTATCCAGAAAGAGAGACTGAACAGAAGAAACTAGATATACAAGGGTTCCCTCCTGGTCACAATATCTGGCTTAAGCCCACCATGCTGCCTGAGGCTGGAGTCATTAGCAGCAGTAACGAAGGAGGCTCAGACTGGAACCTAAGACAGAGAAGGGTTAATGGGGTCCATCACATAACCTGAGTCTTTAACTCTTCTTCAGCTGAGAGATGTCCCAAGAACCTGTCCTGAAGTGGCAAAGAGATCAATGCCCAGCTCTGAAGGACCACTGTTCATACAGGTTCACTCACACTGTAATTCCAACTTGGACATTTCCTGGCCTACATCTCCTAAGGACTTCATCAATTTGTGATCATTCTTCCCTCTTTTAGCTGACTAAAGAGTAGGAACTCTTAGTGTGATTCTGGACTGACCTGTATTAAAAGCTAGAATTCAGCTGAAGTGCCAGCAGGGATTTCCTGAAGGTGAGATGACACAAGCCATTTATATCCACTACGTGCACAAGGCCAACAGAATCACTCAAGGCAGCTCTGAGTTCTGCTTTCTTCAGGATAAGAACTAATCCATCAGGAAGGTTTCACTGTGATGACTGTTCCAGGAGACAGGGTGTGAGTTCAGTCAAGAGGCCCACTCAGGCTGTACTTGGCACGTCTATCTCCACACTTCATAGTCCAAGAACCAAGGCAGAGGGCAGACACCACTGGCTGCTCTGCCCTTGCCATAGCCTGAGCCCAAGCATACGGGACACAGAGCCCTCCTGTTATGCTGAAACGACACATGGAGAACCACAGGTGGTGAGCAACAAGCTGGGGAATAATTCATGAGCTCCAGGCACCCCTGTGAAAAGTCTGGTCTGCAAGACTCAACGTACCAGTTACCATGAGAAGGACCTTCAAAAGGCAGTAAGTTTTTCTTTGGTCATGACATCAGGTTAGAAGAACGTGTCCACATGTCACATGCACTGGTCTCTGTCAACAAAGCCTGATCTAGAAAGTAAAAGGCAGCACTTCTCTTTCATAAAGCCAGTTACATCAGACGTCATCATTAGCTCATCATATTTTGATGCCAGGAGTCTTACCTAAAACTGTTGTATCTTCTTTCCAGTATTAATTAACTATAAGAGTGTATAAAGGCAAGGTTCCCATTGGAAACATTTTGCCTTTTACTACATGGATGTTTTCTCTACTTGCTTCTGACTCCACATTGGGAAGAAACTTCCTTCCTTGGTTTCCTTAATGTGGCATTAGTTTCTTCGTATCGCCAACATTTTGCTGAAGACAAGAGAACTGCAGGAGAAGCCTTGTTTTGGTGGGAATGGCAAAATGTTACTAGTATTTGAAAAATAACTTTAAATAAAATAACTTTAATTTCTGAAAACTTTTAATATAAATAGTTTTTCTGCCTCATCCATTTCCCGGAGACAACATCATTCTTGTACATTGTACATTCTTGAATGCTACAAGCATTCTTGTAGCTCTTTTTATTTTTTTTTTCCAAATGACCAATCAAACCTTTTCAACTGTCTTAAATCCACCATTTGGCATAGCAAGGAGAACAAGCCATAACTCTACTCATCTCCACATTTGAGGTCTGCTTCTGCTGACACTGCCATGAAAGACACCCATTTCATCCTGACTGATACAAAAGAGTACTCATAATGAACTGTTCTCATATTAAGCCATGAGATAAACATTTTCAGTTAATATAGCACTACAAAGATGAAAGGCCTTGCAAGTAACAACTAGCTGGAATATAAATTCATCACCAAAGCCTGCTGCCTTTTTAAAACCCAGCAATCCATCTACCCTGGAGTGCTTTAGTGCTACATCTTATACCCTTCTATGAACAAATGAAGACACAACAGAAACATGTTGAAATCTCTAAAGCCATGTAAAACCCGAAGGCATTAAAATTTATTAAATGATGCAATAACAACAGAATTCTTTATTTACAATAGCATTATTTAACATCAAATAAGCAAATAGCATCAGCAAAGCAATATTAACTTGCATAAATGTATTTAAAATTTCTCTGAATATATCTACCTTTGCATAAACTGCTAACACTAGAAATACAAACATCAATGCAGGTGAACAAAGTGATGTTCAGAGTCAACTCCGTTTTGAAAATAAATCACAACCTGAAACACTGTAAGCTTTCTCCTGAAGAACCATAGTTTATATATTGCTTAATTTTACCCTTGTATAATCTTTTCATATACACACATCTCAGATGCAACTTCATGATGAACTGTACAAATAAAACCCACAAATGACATAAAGGGAAAAAAATTAAATGACAGTAAATGTTTGAAGAAATGTGTCCATCATCTCTATTGAACAACATAAAGATTAAGTGATGATGCACTTATTCCAAAATTGTACACAATTCACTATACAAATATAATACATCAGACAGCTATGTAGGAATATACAAGACTTAAAAACAGATCTAAGGCATTATGCTAGATTTTAGCATTTTGAGGTTCTTGCACATAGCTTTTACCTGTAGTAAGAAACTTAAAAGATTTTGTTTTAGTCTACAAAGAAACACCAGGGAGAAAATTCTAATTAAAATCAAAGCCACTACAGTAAATTTTCTTTTGTGCAGAGAATGCTTTTGCTCTTAGGCAGCATACTACCATACAAATACTAGAAAACTTTTAAATTCACACCAACAATTAATGGCTTAAGTTGCATTTCAAAACTGATTGTGTATCTTTGGGTTCTGCAAGTGGAGCTGTGCCACCCATTTCTTCTGTTAAGCCCATATGAATTCCGCTTTTAAACAAAGATTAAAAAATGTATTGTATAAACTGCAAAAACATTGCTTTTAATTAATACAGGCCCAAAGGGATACTGGTGTGGGACAATATTTTAAGGATTGAGTACAAATTAACTCCTTGTAGCAAAACAGCTCACTTCACTTTTTAAACTCACCACATTACATGAACACTTAAACAGGTCGTGCGACCGTGTATATATGCTTATTTTTCACATTATGCGCCTTTCACATTTAAGAATGTAAATAGAACACTGATTAATTGTTCTCTTAAACAAAATCCAAGTACTTTCTCCGACAAATTTACTGTATACAGGATGAAAAATACTGATAATGAAGGGAATTGATTTGGCTTTTTTGTTTCTATAGTGATCAATATGATCAGAAGATTCCTTCACTCACTTTTCTCTTTCATTACTTAGAAGACGACAAAAGTCACAATGAACCCAAACGGAGCCAAAGTGATAGGTACAATCTCCTTTCTTTCAAAATGTCAATGGATGATGAAGTCTCATAATCACTACAGATATGGGTTTGCAGGTCTGTTGTGAAATGGGACAAATTTAAACTATTTTTTTCCACTGTGAAAAAGAATAATCTATCTGCAGAGGTTACAGTTAAGAACCAAAAAAGAATGGAATAGCAAAAAATTATTTTAAAACTCATTTACACTTTGTGGTGCATGAAATTAATTCCTTCAAATTTATACATTTCTTATATAAGCAATTTTTTGTCAGATATATAATGCAAGTTCAACACTAATGTTGTAGTAATGAGGCTGTGGAGGTCAGGGCTGATGGTTATTTTTTCCCATCAGCAGGTGAAAGAATGACTCAGCTGACTAAATATTCTGTTTGAGTTTGGCAACAGAGTGGTGACAGCTGAAAAATTGTTGCTTCTCTAGAATGGTGGCACTGTCTTCTTAAGGGATGAACACAGAAACAGCCTTTACCATATTTTCCTCAGCCTTAACATAGAATGGCTGCTATTTCATTCAAACTCCCACCTGAATACCAAAACAAATTAAATGACAACACGACAAACCTTTCAATACCAAAAGGCAGGGCTGATTAGATATTATAAAATGCATTGCATTTTACATTACACCAAAAAAATTGCGTTCAGGTTAGAAAGTTTGTGGATTAGTGTCCTGGTTCCGGCCAGGATAGGGTTAACTTTTGCAGTAGCCAGGAGAGGGCATGGCTAGGACCCAGAGGTTATTCTATACCACCTCACATCATTGCTGGGGCGGGGGAAAGGGAGTCTCTTCCCAGGAGAAGGGCTCTCTTCTGGATCAGCGCAGTTGCGGAGGGAGCGTCGGGCACGTCGTGGGTTTCCGTGAGAATCGTTTGTCTCTTTCTTGTACCCTCTGTCACTAGTATTGTAGCTGTCACTGTTTTTTATCTCATTGCTGTTTCCATTAAATTGTTCTTATCTCAACCCATGATCTTTACCTTTTGTGCCTCCAATTCCCCTCTCCAACACTCCACAGGGAAAGATGGAGGGGGAGCGCGGTTTGGAGAGTCTCACTGGGAGCACTAAATTAGGGAGTACCATTCCTAAACAATTAGGAGTCAGCAGAAAGAAAACAAAGGTCAAACTCATCAATTTCTTAATATTCCAAGTCCTCAGAAACTGATGTCAGTATAGTAAAAGATTATTCAAACCACAGTGGGCAAGGAAAAAAACCAACATGCCGTAACAGTGGCCTGCTTAGTAACAGTTTTTCTAAGATTTGTTACGAAAAGATATAAACATACAAAAATCAAGAACTGGTTCCTACAGTGGCTGCATATAATATAGGTTAGTTAAATGATATTATGAGCAGAATCACAAGGCTTAGAAAATGAGAAGTCTCAAGCCTACAAATTAGGTCTAATCAAGGCATTGTGATCCTTTACAAAACACTTTTCCAGGAGACACACACGGCTAAGAAGATATCTAATTTAATACTGAAGTACCTCATTTGGAATCAACTTCACAACATGTATATCTCACAAAAATTATACAAGTAAAACACTTAAGTTTTCAACTTAAATTATTGCTTGTTTACATATAAACTGGATTTTATGTACCTTACAAAACGTCCTTGTAGTCCACACTGCTTTAAAATAATGAGAAACACGATAGTGGTGAAGTCTGTAGTGATATCTGCTATAGGTATTACAGGAATTGTTATCTTCCCAGCTAAGGGGATGGGAACCAGAAATTATCATGCTTTACAGCAGGTATCTTTGATATTATGCACCCATTCTGCCACTACCATAATCAGTACATGCATTACCATCGAACTTTGCTGTTTGGCATCCAGTAACTGGCTGTGCAGATTGCTGGAAACACACCTAAGGAAATAACGGAGTAACCTGGTTTTTAATTCTATTAGAAAGAAGAAGATGACAGAGGTCAGGAGAGCCAAGTTAAAAAAAACAGATTTGCTGATTGTTAGGAATTTAATTAAATGAGAATGTAACCAACTTGTATGTTTGGATTCATGACTTGCATCATAAACACTACCACAAAACCCAACCAAATCACCCCTTATAAACAGCCCTCTCGCAGGGTAATTTTCATCTGTTTTACAACTTTAACCCCATTCAAAATTGGTCTGTATAGTTTTCTGCATCAGTTGATCTTCTCTGACTTGCTGTCAGTGGAACGTGCTTGTTGGAGGTCTCTATATGTACCAGACGTTGCTTCTACGCCCTCCTCCATGCCTCCTCTCCGCCCCAAAATGCAGGCCTTAGTCTAAAACACCAGTTTTCAGACAGAACTGAATCCTTTGCACCAGACTGAGTAAGCCAGGGAAAACAAAGCAAAAAAACCCCAAGGTCTAGAACTAAACAGAAACAGAACAAGAGCATGGTTGTTTTTCCTTAAATACATACATTTAAATACATTCAATCTGACATGGTTTATGAAAATTGCCTGTCAACATTTACTTTGCAGGAGAGATCTAAGTTGCACTAAGGTGAATGCAGTGAACAGACTGAGCAATGTCTGTACGCTAGCTTCAGACTGTCAAAGAAGAGGCTGCTCTTCGGCAACGACCACCCAGCTCCCCTCAGGAAGGCAGGGCTGAGTCCTGTCGGCAGCAGGCAGCCGCCGGGGCTGGCAGCTCCGCTGGGACACGACAAACAGACGCAGCTCTTCAAACTGGTAAGGATTTGGGGCCCTAAGCCCAGTCAGCTGAAGAAAGGAGCAACCAAACCACCCTCAGGGTCAGCAATATTTCTGCAAAAGAAGAGAAATGGGGAAAAAACCAATGAATTCTTCCTGCTGGGATAGTGAAGATAGATAGGTCAATGAGATCTGGGACGTTGGAGTGCAACATCTGCTGTCAACTGTGCATTCCTGTAATGCTTTACACCTGAAATTTCATTGGAATTTATAAAGCTGAACTATTCTTTGTGTACACTGATACAACTGACCAGCAATTTAGTTCCTTTGGTATCAGTGGGGCTTTAATTTCACTGCATTCTTAGGTCCTTAATTCATTCCAATTATCCTGGATATTATAGCAACTCAGGATCATCCATCTTTTGTAAACTCCAGCTGAAGGCATGGCAATAGGGTTTAAGAGAAGTCTCATTCTCACAATATGTGCAAAAACCTCTCTTACTGCTGCATCACCATCAAAGGAAAAAACTGCCCTGGCTCACTTTCCCTTCCAAGACTCATAATGAAAAAGGGAATAAAGAAGTAAAACCAACTTCAGCTATCGATCCCTAGAGATGTTTTTTACCTCATACTTAATACCCTTGCAATGTCTTTACACAAATATAGTACAAACTGGTTTCAACTGAGTTGATTATCTTCTTTCTTATTCAAAAAACCATCAGGATGTGGTTTTCACAGTTGTTTTAAGACTACTCCTTCCAGTGGCTGCAATCTGTGCCTGTCTTCTCTCCTTGTAAATGCCTGCTCCCATGGGGTGCTGTGGTCAGTCAGGTCAGAGAGTCAATCCAGCCAAACTCATTTTCCTACTCCCCTGGGGTTTCTTTTCACTCATATCCTGTGGCTCTGGCCGTGGAGCAGCTCTTTGCTCACAGCTTCCTGCCACGCATAAGGAAGGCCCTGTTTGCCCAGGGACAGGGCTGGTGGGTGGGAAGGCAGGCAGTCTTCTCTCCAGTCCACGTGCAAGCTGCTAGGCTGCCTTCTGGAAGCTGTCTACACCGTGCTTTGGACCTTACCACACCCTCCTCTGCCTTCACACAAGGCACAGAAATGTATGTTTATTGACAAATAAAGTCAGTGTCAGGAAAGCAAGGCCCTATGTTTTGTACATCCTCTATCCCCAGTTTAGCTGGTGCAGCTGGACCCCTCAGGGGGTGACCAGCCATGGGCAGCACTGAGCCCTGATCGTGGCTCCTCCTTCCTTCATCATAGCACAGAGACACCACACTCATATCGCTCATGCCCTGACTAATACGGACAAACCAAACTTTGACTCCTCTTTCTAACATGTTGAGAGGCAGTTCAGGGACCCCGTTAGTGGTTTTTTGAAGATAAAGGGGAAACAAAAGTGAAAATCCAAAGATGTCCTTATTTTCAGGGTGGACATTTAGCAAACAGTATCTCCAGAGAGATACTAAATAAACACTCTCACTATACCAGCAACTTGAAAAAAATTATGTACTGCAACAGTTGCACATTAATTACACGGCTTAAACTTTCTTAAAAAAAAAGTTATGTAGCAGTAGTTTATGGCTCAGTTGCATGACAAAAGCAGTTGTTTAACCTCTATTACAGTTCAAAGTTCAGTGAAAGGTATTTACAGTGTATATAAACTGCATTTGCATTGGCAGTCACAGGTATATTGGTAAAATAAACGTAAAATTACAAAATTTTAGTCCAAAATAATTTGGAAGTACCTTTCCAAATAATTTGAGAGGTTTTAAGAAGTTGCTTTTCTTCAGGTGAGACAAAGCTTCTCTCATGCATTGCTACTGTCCCTCTCATTGTCACGGCACTGACTCCATTATTTTAATTTTACACCCCAGAGATTCCCTGCCCAAAGTCATGCCACTTATTTCTTTTCACCTGCACCCTGACTTATCTCCACCATCTCTTGTACCCTTTCTGTCACATTCACTCTCTTTTCCTTCTCTCTTCAACTAATTTTTAAAATCTACCTCCTCCTTTAGTCTGCTTCTGTCTCAACATCCTTTTCCCCTTCTTTCCTCAGCAGTACTTGGTATTTTCTTCTCTGACAGTCAGGCTTCTCTTAGCACATGAAATTTAACTGGTTAGAGAATGCACTAAGAAGGAGACCTTCTAGCAGCCTGCCAGTACCTAAAAAGGCCCACAAGAGAGCTGGAGAGGGACTTTTTACAATGGCACATAGTGACGGGAGAGGGGGCAATGGCTTTACACTGAAAGAGAGTAGGTTAAGATTAGGTATAAGAAGAAATTCATTACTGTGAATGTGATGAGGCACTGGAACAGGTTGCCCAAACAAGTTGTGGATGCCTCATCCCTGGAAATGTTCAGTGTTGGATGGGGCTTTGAGCAACCTGGTCTAATGGTAGGGGCTGTCCCCATCCATGGCAGGGGGTTAGAACTAGATATCTTTAAGGTCCCTTCCAACCCAAACTATTATGATTCTGTAATAACACCTTGGTATATAACAACTTCTGCTAGAGCAGAACACACTGCATCCTTTCATTAATCAAAGTGACCATGAAATGGTTGCAGAAGAGACTCTTTATGGACAGATCCCTCACTCTTGGAAACAGACATTTGTATATTTATGTGAACAACGAAGGTGTGAGAAGAATTGGCATCCGGGACGTTTTAAATACATATGAATACAAAAAAGACAAGGATACAATAAAATACATGCATGGCTACTTCTACCTCAGTACTTTCACATTCTTCGTTTTCATTCATGTTACTAACTTTTCAGACAGATGTTCCTAATTTCCCCTGCTACTCAAACTCCTCCTCTTGGACAGCAGGGAACGTCACCGCGCCCTGGCCCAGGAGGCCGCGGGGGCAGAGGCGGCGGCCGCCGCTAGATGGCGCCTCCCCCGCGCCGCTCGGCCGCCCGCGGTCTGTCTGCCCGTCCGTCCGTCCGTCTGTCCCTCCCTCCTTCCTTCTCTGTGTCCACAGAGCGCGCCTCCCTCACGTTAATTACTATTATTCAGGGCACTTGTAACGTTGTAAGTAAAAAGATACCGTATCCGCTCCAGCCACAGCATATTCACAGTCCTGCTGCACCCGTACCCCATTTCTTACCCGTGCTGCATCTCCGTCCTGCTTTATCATATCCATTCCAGGCAGCTGGTTTGGAAAGAGATTGCCTCCTCCCCTCATAGCAGGATCATTAACCTATTGGTAACAAGATATTAAGGAGAATGAATCAAAAAACACTTTGGGAGGAGGGCTGGGAATTAAAAAGAAGTGTTACAGACCATTACACTACTTGCATGCACCAACACCCACTCCTAAGACGATGCTACAGTCAGGGAAGTGACTGTAGAGCCAGGCACTCCTCTTGCACAGCATGTGTTTGACTCATATTATTCTGCTTCACAAGTAACAACAAAGATTTAATTCCTGATACTAGGACCCTTATGCATGTTTTACAAAGCAGGCTCCATAAATTAGGTCAATGTTATCTGAAGAGGACATCTCTGCTATCAAAGTTCTGAAAGCAGAAACAAGTAACTACTTTCCTAACCTCAGTAACACATGGCTTTGCTGCTTGCAAAGCACCACAAAATTTTTTCAAAGCCTGATGAGATAACATGTAGACTAAATTATACCAACTACTGACTTAATTTTAACAATACTTTTCTTTTTGTAAGCTATGGGAGAAAGGTAGCATTAAATGGGAAAACATGCAGTGGCATGCTTTCCCAAAGGGATGGTCTCCACAATTTTCTGAACACAGTCACAGGAAAGTATTGAAGCTGAGCATTTCTGCACAACCAAAAGGTCTGTCAAGCTTAGTTATGTGAAAAGAGTAGCTAGCCAAATTTACAGCATTGCTTTCTCAGTCAAAGGATTAATCTCACCATGTAGGAACTGGCATAAAATACAAAACAGAGCCCTTCAGCAAGGTTCTGAAATATTATAAGAAACAGCTTTCCCTAGAAGTTTTACAGGGAAAGAAACCTCTTTCTAGGGAGTCTTTGTTGATTTGATTCTCTCTGTTATTTCCCTCAGAGTAGATGGATGTGATAATAGTGAAGATATAGCCCTCCAGATCTCTCAGGAAGGAAAAAGATGTTTTCTGTGTTACCAGTCCTTTAGGAGACGTGTGTTTCCAAAGAGAATAAATTCTCCCTGTGGAGTAACCCACTTCAGCTACAGCAACCTGCTGCAGCATGGGGGGAATCACAAAATCACAGAACGGATAAGGGTGGAAGTGACCACAGTGGGTCAGCTGCTCCAACCTCCATGCTCAAGCAGAGTCATCCCAGAGCACACTGCTCTAGGGGTTGTGTCTAGGGGCTTCCTGAGTATCTCCAGGGAGGGAGACTCCACAACCTCCCTGGGCAACCTGTCCCACTGCAGTCACCCGCACAGTAAAGAAGTTCTTCCTCATATGCAGGTGGAACTTCCTGTGCATCGGTTTCTGCCCGTTGCCTCTTGTCCTAATGCTTGGCACCACTGAGTAGAGCCTGCAAGAAGAGCCCAACTCCATCCTTTTTACATCCTCCCTCCAGATACTTTCATATATATTGGACAGATCCTGTCTCAGCCTTCTCTTGTCCAGGAAGACCATCTTGAATTTACCACACCAAGCCTTCTCATTTCAGGTCCTCCTGCCTGTTATATCTGTTGCCACTCACTGATTTTGAAAAATGCAATCATATACAACCACCTAAAGATTGTTTTCAGATGCTGCCAGAGACAAGACTACAATTCAATGGGAAAGATAAAAAACTTCAAATATTTGTGCCATAGGAATTTTAACTCCAAAGAAATTGATTAAGTGCTGCAAGCCTCCTAGTGATGCTTTCTGTTTCTTAAAGTGGACAGATTTTTAAACCTGAATGTGAAAATTTAAATCAGAAGGAAAGAGAACCATGTTATTTTATTCAGAAAGAAAGAAAACAGCTTTGCAGCTCTATCTACGTGCATTTGGTGATTCCATGTTTAAAAAGTGCTTTCTGCTATTAATCAACATTCATCAGAATGTGCAAACACAAATACCTTTTCTGATTGTTCAGTAGACAAAAGGAGGCAAAAATGAAAAGCAGAAATAAAAAAAATTGTATCCTGAATCAACAGCAGTTTTGGAACGAAAAGATGACTGCATGATTTGCCTCAAGGCACTTAGGACAGATACAGAAAAGGAAGGTGGCTCCAGGCCACCAGAAAAGGATAGCAAAGGCATCAATGAAGTTTCTATTACAGAATCTCTTTGCCAGTGATGATGCAAGAATCCTGACATGGTATCAGATACAAAAAAACCCCAACCCAAACTCAAAAAACACCCATTAAAAAACCCCTACTATTTTGTCATATGAATACATTTACTTCAGAAGACCTTAAAACACACCACATTAACTTTTCTGACTGCAAAAAAAATGCAGTTAGAAAAGTATGGAGAAGGACAAAGAAATAGACATGTTTTTATAATTTTCTGAAGAAAGGTAAAGTGGTATTATCAGATATTAAGTCTGACTAAAAAGGAACAAATATGTTTTACAATTCCTTTCCAATTAAGCATAATCAATAGTCTTCTGCTAGTAAAGCAAAGTTATATACAAGGTGTCGAACAAGAAAAGTTTCCTACCACTCCAGAGCTCCTTTAATCTGGTATGCTGAATGAAATCAAAATAACATTTCAAGATAACTCTTCTTAGATGCCATGATAATTTTGGCCTGGGGAGTACTGCCCTGTGCAGATTAATGAGCAACTCCTCTGAGTGGACTTCTAAATAGGGGGTTATTTCATATAGTGAAAAGCCTCTTTTCTTGCATAGGTTTCAAATTGCTTCTTTGATAGCTCAGTAAATAGCATGGATCCACGATGCAAAATAAACAACAGGCAAAAACCATGGCAATAGCTCACTGTGCAAACAAGAAGATGAGGACAAGGGCACAGCAGGATCTCTGAATGGTGCAACACCAGCAAGGTTTACTTTCTCAATGCCTGGGGAAGCTGTTTCGGACAGGAGGAACCTGCAGACCTGGCAGCTAGCATTTCAGCATTCCTGGTAGCTGCCTCCTAGAAGAAACACTAGTAAGAGCAGCCTGAAGAGATTTAATGTAATTATGAGAAGATGACAATGAGACAAGATCTCATTCCTCAAATATATAAAAGAGCCTCTAAGTATATAATAATTACTAAGCCCATTTTGGAAATAATCTTTTTGCTTGGTGATGCTTGGAGCCCAGGTGGTAAAAAAGAGAAGTTGGAGACAACAGAAGTATGATCAGATAAATACCAAACTCAGTATTTCTGAGCTCTGGATATATCCGTATGATACAGCATAGTGCCACAACGAGAGAGGAGAGAGCCAACAATACCTGTTTGGTACCAGGGGTAATATACCTGCTTCTCACCAGGTAAATAAGTCCAGGCACCTTACTTCCAAAACCACCCAATAATAATAATGTTGAGGTTTTTTTCAAAAGCTAGAACACATTTGCAGTGTAATCACTGTTACTCTCACTGCGGTTAGAAAGAGACAAGCATGTGAAGTTCAAATTATGTATTATGGAACAAAAAGTGACACTGAATAAGTAAACAGAAGTGTAGGTGACAGTGTAAGAAAACCCCAAAGAATGAATGAAATGGCAACAGTCAGCAGAATTACAGAAAATACAGTCATTTTGAAAACCACCAGTTACAAGAAAAAGTTCAGCAGAGTCTAGGTCACTTGCTAAATAAAAATGTCAAACAGTAAAACACTATGCCCTGAAAATAGGAAAAAGAAGTGTCAATTTTAGTATTCAAGTATACATTTTTAGCTATTCATGTTTCTCAAGAAAGAAAATGTAAAGTAGTACAGCACGTTCCTGAGGACTAAAAAGTGCTGTCTTGTGGCCCAGAAATGGCCCCTCAGCTGTCATCTGGCCACCTCTGACCTAGACCAAGCATAAAACATTTGCTTGCAGATGACACAGGGCCGGGGTGGTAGATCCGGAGGAAAACAGGTTACTGTTACAGAATGAGCCACTGACTTTGCTTAAACACACTCAATCTAAGAAATGCAATTTGATGGAGACAGGCGGGAGGCAACACTTTTGGGAACAAAGAATGCAGGTTTCATCTATGTAGAATGTGTTGAGGAGAATTTGGGGGGTCATCACAAGGCTTTCAGTGTGACATTGTCACCAAAAGAACCAAGACAACCCATGGCCTGGAAGAGAAATTACAAGCAGAACTTGACTTTACACAGCTTTGGTGCAATGACTGTTAAATCACTGTCTCTGATTACTCTGTTCATATTGCCAGGAGGAGGTTACAACGGAGTTTAAAGTAGATCCAAAAATCTACTGGGCTGAAACCCAAATGTTGAGATAGATAAAGAACTTCAGCCTATTCAGCTTACTGGAAGTTAGATAAATGCTATCTTGAAACAAGATCTTATAGTCTAACAGGAAGGAAAAGCAGTGTGACAGCTGTGCCAGGGGAAACAGTAGCCTGCATGGAAATCTTTGAAATAAAACCAGATCTCTTTCTACAACACAGTTTGTAAATTCAGGTTCCTGAGAAAAAAATATGTAGCATGGGTGTGCTGAGAAATCAGATTGGGTCATCACCTTTAAATCCCCTCTCTTTTCTTTTTTGGCTTTACTATTGTTTTACTACATTAAATTTGTGCAACTCTATTCACTTGGGAACTAATAATAAAAAAAGTCTTCCATAATTGGGCTTAGCAACTGGGAATATCAGAGAAGGTGACAGATTTGGGAGTATCAAAATTACTTTGGTTCACCAGTATGTAGCAGCTGTAAAAGACAAATGTGATCTGCAGCTATATCTGTCAGAGTATTCCAAGAGAAATGGGGAAGAAGTAATGTTATGCACATGGCTCTGGTGCTTAGGAAATACTGATTCAAACTAGAACAGCTGCAGGAAAGGAAGGGGAATTTAAAGCCTAAGAGACTGAAAAACCATGGCTTGTTTGGCTTACAAGAAAAACACCACAAAACCCAAAACTAAAAAATCTAACAATCTCAAACTAACAAAAAAAATTCATGTTGATAGAATCTTTTTAAAATATAGGAAAAGAAAAGAGCTATTTAAGGTAAAGGACAATATTGGAAAAGCAAATTCTCTTGTTATCAAATTTAGGCTGCAGAAAGGTCATACATTAACAAGCCATTAACATAACCGGCTTTAAACTGGAACATTATGGTATCAGGAAAAAGTTTTAGCAAGAGATGTCCATAGAAGGAGATGTTACCTGAAGACACAAGAGGTACTTTCCAGCCAATATTTCTAGAAAAAGTCCATAATTTCAAGCCTGTGTTTTTGAACTAGCTGTATTTTAAACAACCTGAAAGTCAGCTTTGAAACAAATACATGAGCCTGTTAATGAAGAGGATTTGTTTGTCACTTATTCATGTACTGTGATAGTTTAATTGCAGGTCGACAAACAGAAATGTTATTTTTCCTTATTTCAGATATCCTAAGCAGCAGTATCAAGTAAGAAAGACTGTGCAAACATCCTCTCAGCAGAAAAGAACAGGTTACTTACCTATTGATTCAGCAACCTATTTTATATGCACCACATTACAAAAAATGTGCATTTTGTGCTTGTAAAGTTGCCACATGGATAATTCTGATAGCTGATTGAATATTTATTGTCTGGGACTACAAACCCTGTGGCAGTTGAAGCATCTTCCAAACCCTGCCCATGCTGGCAGCTTTCGCTCTTCTCTCTAGGAAGCAGCTGCCTGCCATCCAGTTCTAGCCTCCACTGCTGGGAAAATCAGCAACTGCAACTGCGCTACGGAGACTTAACTACTCAGAACAGGAGCTACCATCAGCACGTGCTTCCCATGGAAGTCCAGGAGACAGCCACAGTGCTCTCTACCTCACTGGTCACCTTGGCTATTCGAGTGCAGAGCTAAAACCAAAGCCCTTTTAACATCATCATTTCTCAAGAAAACTAGTAAGAGAAACATAATGCAGTGGACCTGAAAAACTACCGGAAGTAAAAGCAAACCCTCTAGCTGTCATCTCACATCCTTAGATTCTCACCTGCTCAGGACCCATGGAGGACAACCCTGATGTAGGCACAGAGGTCGCTGAGGTCATGCTGATCTGCCCTGTCATCTGGTTCATGTTGTTCATACCACTTGTGTTGGTTGCCATGGATACATTGATGTTCATGTTATTGTTGTACATGCTGGTGCTTGCTTGCTGCCCAAAATGTGGTGGGGACTGTTGTGAAAACATGCTACAGCAAGGAATGGAAAAAGCAATGTGTCAGACTTAGAATGCTGAAGCCACTAAGAAACTTTTTTTAATATATCTTAAGCTAGAATTAGTATATACTGTCATTTATTCCAACTTCAAAGGAAAAACCAGTTTTCAGCTACATTAATGTCTAAGGAGTAGATTTTCAAAATTTAAGGTCCCATGTCTGTGCACAAAAATGCATGCCTTTGCGTGTGAAACTTTGGCAGAGTACAAATCTGTTATGCATGTGCAAGAACAGCCAATTAGCTGTCTAAAGGAGCTTTGTATGTATTTTAAAGTAATGCCTGGAGGGACAGGAAAACACCTTTAACCTCCAGTGTTAGCACAGCACAGGACTGCTGAGCTGAAATTGTAGATGGCGTAATAACCTTTCTTTTTTGCAAAATAGGCTATTTGCATATATGAATACCAGATTTGCACATACAATTATGGCAAGCAGGCTCACAAATATAGACATGCAATTGTGCAGAAATTTATTTACTAGGTCTTAGCATCAGGTTTTGAAAATGTGGCACTGTAAGAAACAACATAAAGTCTAAGACAATTACCCTACATGCTCCTATAAGGGCACTTCTGATCAACTTAAAGAGGAGTAACTCAGGTGGAAAACCTCATCCCAGATTTTATTTAGTCCAAGTGCTTTCTGGACAGTATCTTCCTTCCCATTATGTTGAAAGCCATATGAGAGACTTCTTTACATTTCCTAAAATGCACTCCACTGTTTACACATCAGTCTTTTGTAGTCTTGGAGCATAACTCAACAGCCACTGAAGGAATTATTACTGACAAAGTGTCTGTTTAGAGGATCTGCATTAGACTGAAATACTGGAAAAGCTGCTGTGTCTGTATCAGTGGCTGACTTTCCCTTCCCTGTGAAACACTGCTCCCACAGCTGAGGAAATCTTTCAGGGTTAACGCTCAACCTTGCACTTGGGTACCCTGTTAGGCTCTTGCTGTGCACTCAGACTTGGTGGAGTGCAACAGCATTCTGGGCACAGGACCAAACCCAGAAAATCCCACCATTCTCTTCCTTCCAATTCCATGTCTTTTCAGGCCACCTCACCCCAATTTGAAGTTGTTATCTGGATGGCTGAAACAGTACACTACAGATCATTGTGAATACTCAGTGGCTTGTGTAAGCACATTTGACATGTCTCTGCTGTAGAGCTGCAGTTCAGCAAAGCCAACCATTGGACTTATGGAGCTGCCCCTGCTGCCATTTTTGGCAGAAGCCATGACAGCAACAGCTATGCCCCCTGCAGATGCTTCAGGAAGACAGTGAGGATGAGGCATGGACAAGGATGAGGATAAGAGATAAATCAGCTGCTTTAGGGGCACCTTACTTGGATGAGCCTCATCAATAAAATACTGGTGTTCTGGGTTTATTAAATCTTTGTCAACTAGCAGGAAAAAGATTTGTTGCTGTGCTAGGACACTCAGCCTGAGAACTTCAGGATGACAAAAGCACTGTGCTAGAGACAGCTGTGTGCACCCCCGTGTCAAGTGATACAGGCTGTACCTGATAGCTCCTCCCATCTTCCAAGGAAAAGCTCAGATCACTGTCATCTGGAAGCTCACTGCTGCCTACTGATAGTGTTCAACATCCAATCCATTTGATTTGGACAGACTGATTATTAGAGCTACACCCACAGGGGCAGGGGCCTCAGCTGAAAAGGTGACTGCATGCGTGAGGTATTGCTACAATGCTGTCAGAGAATGACAGCTATATGCTGACCCCCAGCATGTGCAAGCACTAATGGGCTGAACCTGGTTACACTCCAGCATTTAAAGTGGGAGGTGATAATCCAGTCATTGCAATTCCAGAGCAGTAGGGAATGCATAGGCTCTGGCTCAGCTGATCCAGCCATGTGGAAAGCAGTGTGGGAGCATAACATGAAAATCATATGCAGAAGAAATGCATCCACACAAACATTAGGGGCTGGAGTTCACTGCGCAGCACAGGTGCTTCTTAAGGGCACACAGTGCTTGATCAGTTACCACAGACAAAGCAATGCATTGTATGGATGCAGGTCTTTTAGCTATGCACTCACTTCGCCTTGTATGAAGACAGAATTTAAACCAATTCGTCAAGCCAAATTGAAAAGAAATCTCTTTTAGGATAGATAGTTAACAACAACTAAACACGCGAACAATTACATAAAACAAGCCCATAAGTAAGTGTAGACCATAAATGACCCCATTATTCTATGTGTTCATTTTGGTTTTCTTCTGGATTTACCTGTTACCACCCATATTCCCTTGTGCCCACCCATTCATCTCCGTAGAAGACTGATAGGCAGGATTAGCCTGAGACTGCTGAATCATGGGGCTTTGAGTGTGAGCCAGCCTTGGTGACATCAGTGGACTCTGAGGCGTGGTGGCCCCTGTGAAGCCTGGATCGGGCTGCTGACTAATACCTGAAGAAGAGAACAAGACATTTACCCACTGTACATTCAGAGTTAAAACAAACCAAGAGCTCATACCTGCTGACTTGTCCTTACACAGTCCTACTTATATTATCTGGAACCTTTAACTTTGTGTCTCTTCATTTTCATAAAGCAGTTACAAATACATGGAGGGAAAGCACTATTATGAAACATTATTACTATTAGAAACTGGTGTAAAGGATAATAGATCAGTAAGAGTAGATACCAAATTGAGAAATGGATGGGCATAATTTATTATATCAGCAGAACTTTCACATAACATATTATTTAAAATAATTATAACTTATACAGTAGGTATAAATAAAGAAACTGTATAACAATAACTGTATGGAGGTAACTGCCCAGAACAACGTGGTTTGTGGCTTTGTAAAACAAAGAAAGGAAATGGTATTAATTATCATATTACACTTTGGGTTAGGGGTAGAGAATTGAATGCCTTATCTAAAACTGATATATATTATTTAAATTAAAGAGTTTTTTGTTTAGTTCACTCAAAATTCAGAGTCCATCAAGCAAATACATACACATATATGTGTTTGTGTGTGCATACACACATTTATCTGCATATATCTATATATAAACAAACACACTGCACTTCTGCTACTGCTCAAAGAGCGAACGATGCTTGGAGAATAACTGGTACTAGGGCTAGGAAAGTGGAACCTCCAAGGGGTCCAAACCACCATGGTTTCCACTCTTCCCAGGGAGCCAGGCAAGAGCCTGTGGACCAGGGGCTTGGACCCAGCACAGGGGGGAACACGGGGGAGTCAGGACTGACAAAATGCACTGAGGGGGGGTGGAACCAGTACCGTAGTTTGGAGGAAATGGAAACTGCTGTGCATTTGCCTGCGGGATGCGCGGGTTGCTCATGGTTGCTGGGATGCCACCGGTGGCCACCATGCTGGGGGTCATGCTCAAGCCTTGCCCTCGCATCATCAGCGTCCGCTGCTGCACCTGCTGCTGCTGCTGCATCTGCCGCTGCCGCAGGTGCTGGCTCAGGATCTCCCGCTGCCTCTGCGCCAGCATCTGCGCGTTGATGGGGCCCTGTGGGAAAAACCACCGCCACCCATCAATAACCCTTCAAGGCAACCCAGCCTTGGAGGCATCTCCACTAGAGCAATCTGGGAGATTCCAGCTTTTTTCCCCCTCATCACACAACTAACAGAAATATAAAGAAGGAGAAAATAATCTTGCTAATACTTCTGCTGGGAAAGACTTGCAACAGTGCGAGAGTCACTAACTGAAATAATACCAGTGTTTAAGGTTGCAGTGATTTGTAACTGCAAATAGAGCAGCTCATTAAAAACATACATCTTTAGGAAATTAGAAGCATGGTTAAAAATGCAGTTATATAAAATCTTTATTAAACAACCATCCATCTCATGTAAAAATGGGAATGACTCTCAGATATAAAATAGCAAAATACTCCCTATCATGCAGATTGTGTTATTTGTATCGAAACTGTGCTTGCCACATAGCATTACTACTGCATTATATTGAGGGAAGCAAGCAAAAAAGAAAGTGACTTTTTTTTTTTTTAAAGGTATTATTTCTCTCACCTGTGTTGGCACTCCAGTTCTCAAAGACAGATTCATATTGGAGACGCTGCTGATCTGATTTATCAGTGGCTGCCGATTCTAAAGAGAAAAAAACAAACCACCCCAACACCAAAACCCAAAAGTTTTTAAAGGGAAAGAGAAAAAAAAGTGTTACATACAGAGTTATATAGATCTACTTCCCTGGTCAGCTGGACTGTAGACCTAGTTCTACATATTCAAGCAGTGACTAATTTTCCTCCTCAAATCCTACTACCATTCACAGAATGCTGTTTCTTGAAGGGATAATACACCATGCAAATAACAACACAGGTACTACGCTGTTTACAACAAACATGCTCCCTTCATAGCTCCTGTTCTTTTTCAGTTTAGGACTGGACTGTTGAGGTTTACTCCAAAGTAGACCTCACCCTGATGTTTTAAGGCAGAAATTATCTTTCCTCCTCAAACAGAAAAAGCATTGATATCTCACTGATAGTACTATGAACCCATATATTTAAAAATGAAACAACTTAAAACAATTCTCAAAAGTAGACCAAGGCCAAGGGGAAAAAAAAGGATGCAGGTAACAGGCAGCAATAAAAGCAGTTAGATTGGTGGAAAAGTCAAGACACAACAAATAGAAAAAGATACAGCAAAAAGCACAAAGAATAATGTAGAGATGCCAAAACGGAAAATCAAAAAAGAGAATGTGCAAGGCACTATCTTGTCAAGTTATTGTGGCTCCTGTTTTTAGCTTAGGAGCGCACTGAAGCAAGACCCGGTGTATTTGGCGCAAGCTGACCGCAGGTGCCGCCCAGGAGAGGCGCCTGTGCCAGCACGGAGCCGGGCACGGAGGGGGCTGTACCTGCTGCGCCTGGAGCCGGTGCTGCAGCTGGAGCCGCAGCTGGTTGGGCTGGTTCTGCACGATGCCGGCGGGCCGCAGGCCGGGCCGCGGCTGCATGCGCAGGGCGGTGTACCCCGGGCGCTGCCCCATGCCGTGGAAGCCGGGGTCCTGCATGGGCGCGTAGCTGCCCTGCGCCATCTGCGCCTGCGCCGCGTACTGCTGCGAGAACACCGGAGCCTTCTGCTCCATCAGCATGCTGGACTCCTGGCTGGGGAAGGTCTCGGGGTCGACAGCTTGGCTCTGCAGAAATACACCAACAATAGGAACAGTTGGCGGGACACGGCTTCCCAGAGGATTATACGGGACTAATAGGGACAGCCTGCGAAAACAACCTTCTAGGATGTGAATGTTTTGAAACAGAAAATTACATAAGCTTTCTTTACCTCAATATAAAACTTAAAAATAAGCAGAATTGTGTATTTAAGTATCAAAATACATTCGTGGAGACAAATTCCTCCTCTCCCTTTTCTTTTGTTGTTTTTTTTTTAAACAAAACCCCACAATCTTGCTTGTGTTCTTTACACAGACATTGTATTACTCTTCTAATTAATAAAAACCTGAAACAACAAATGCTAGATCAAAATCTGTAAATGAAGTGATGCCAGCGTATTTTTGCCCTTGAATCTGAGATAAATTCAAAGGTATTACAAATGAATAAGTAGATTTTTATCAGTATCTTTAAACAAAAGAATGACTTCAAATAAAGACGCCTGAAACTATTACAGAAGCTAATGTGAACAGAGTGCCTAATTCTTTCAGGGCACTTTTGCACTAACTGATTATCCATTAGCATAAATAAGCTAACACAATTCTAAATTCCATTCTAGATACTCCCGTAATATTTGCTCTAGCCAGAATAATTTTATAGCTTATTCCACACTGACCTTGAAAATGAAGTTAATCTAAATTTCAGTGCCCTCATGAAAGTCTTTAAGCTGCTGTAAAATGTTCAAAGGCTATTTTAAAAAACATGTTTTAAAATGAAGCAGTTCTCTTATCTTCAAGATCCTTTAACTGTTTCCACTGAATTATTAATTAAATAGAAACATATTTACTGCTTAGTTTGAAATAAACCATTATTCATAATTTTTGGTGGTAGCATTCCAAAACCTGTATAATACTGCATGACAGTTTCCTACTGCAAAATTGAAGTTCAGCAATAAATTGTATCTCCAGCTCTACACCTCACTGAGTTCTGTGTTGTACCAAATAGGCTTGGAGATAGCTTTCTCATGTTCAAAGCAGAATTTCATTGGTCCTATTTCATATCTAAAATGCAGAGCTAGTTCAGAAGTTATGCTCAGGGTGCTGATGAGTGCTGGGGAATGAACTGGGTACTGCAGGCTCCTCTGAGAATATTAAGTCATTATACAGACATACACTGATTTTGGAAAAAAAATTCTGATGCCAGAAACGTCAGGAACTAACTTTCATGCAAAATACTTCTATTTTTACCACATTTTATTTGTACCACATAAGACTGAAATGGGCAAGAATCACATGGAAGTCAACAAAAATTACTGTGGGGATGAAAAAGCATAGAACAAAGTTTAGGAAGCATGCTCATAACTTAGAAAAAAAAAATTACAGTTTAAGTGCTTGGAATGACATCAGCTGCCTCAGATAAAACTCATCCCTTAACACACACTAATCAGCTAAGGAAAAAACCATGGGTGAATTTACACATCTCAGGTTTGCTAATACAAAAGCTTATTACCCCCATCACACTAAACTCTTGATCCTGCTCCTCTGCTCCTAGGTCTTCATGTTCTTATTTTCCTCTTTCCTATACACTGTTGCTGGCCATGATCTTACCTTTCTCCCCCTACACTTGTTCCTCTGACCACCATTGTTTTGTTTTGGTCAGTTTAGTTGCATACAGCAGGTCAGAAGAAGGAGATCTAGGTGAGGCTGGCAGGGGAGAGGAAGGAAGATTAAAGCAGGGGCTGAGGGAAGGTTTTCAGGTGACGCTGAGCCATTAAACGGACTTCCACCATCCTAGCTTGCAAGAGGTGTTTTATAATCCCCTTTTTCAACCCCACCTTGACAACATATCTTATAAAAGTAATATCTAATACATGCAAAATACCATGTCCAGTATACCTGGCTCACTAGTTCTGGTATTCCTAGAGCCCTGTCAATTTCTTCTAAACCATCAAAATTCCTTAATGCCATGTAAAGCTGATCCAGGAGAGCACCCTCATCACTTGGTGACTCTGATGAAGGATGATTACACAAGAGATCATCTGGTGAGCTGCCAAACGGTTGCCTGTGAAAACATGAACACAGCATTGGTAAACAGCTGCCAGAAAACGTGAAATAGTATCAGAGGATTAGTACTCAAATTGAACTAACAAGTGGAGACAGAAATTATTTTAATCGCGGCCAATTCTGCTTAGAAAGTTACTCTGGATGAAAGTTATGCTACCCAAAGAAGTAACTAAATAGTGTGATTAATGCCTGCCAAGACCCTACAAGCGTGGTATATCTGACAAGCAAGAAAGCCCACCAGAGGTAGCCTGAGCGCTGATTGCGTATTACAGGGTACACAGAGGAACAGAGAAGTCAGTATAGAATATCATCACTGAAGACAGAAGGCTAAATAATTGCTTTTTAAAAACTAACTTGGAATTTCTGATGTCAGATTAAGTATACTACCACAAGTAGTATTCATTTCACAAGTATTTATTTCCACAGACTCTCCCCTTAGTTGGTTTTCTATCAGGCTAAACAAGCTGAAGAAGTCACAGAGGGGGTCCATGGATTGACTAAGCTTGCACAAACTGAACATCTGGAAGAGCTGGGCAGAAGCATGAGGGACCAGGGAGAAAAGGACATTCCCCTTTTTTTTGCAGCAAAACACTGCATCGGTTCACCCCAAATGCACATTTGGGTACCAGTTTATACACTTGGTTATGTGCCTTGGAAGGACATCAGCAAGAATTTGGCTACTGTCAGGCTGCATGTGATGGCTCTATAAATCCTGCTTACCTCACCCCTGAATTTGTATGCGAAGCACACTCGCAGTTACAAAGGCAGAATAAAGGTTTATTATAAACCCAAAGGACAAAACTTCCTGAGAAACAAACTAAATCTGAAATAACACCTTATCTGCAGCCAAATGACACGTTTTTGTTTTGCAGTTCACACACCTGCCCTGCTTCACTCACGCTACCACAAAACTGCAACAGAAAATATAAAGAGCAAAGCATTCTGCAGGCAGAGCAGCTACAGTACACACATCATGGAAGACTCTCATCCCAGATAATTACTCAGAGACAATAAAAGCTGTCACCCATGGAGGGAGGAAAAACACTATATGGGAACCCTTTTTACATGTCTGTTTAGAAAAAACAAAGAAACATGTTTGTGTATTTAGTTTCCATAATGAGATATATGGTTGCCATGGAAGTCTAATCTCTGTGTCAAAGCTAAGCAGGAGAGCTGCATCATCAGGCTATACACCGAAAAAACTCAAAGGATGGCAGGCAGGAAAACTAATAAAAATGTATTCTTTTTAACTGGATCCCAGATAGTAAACAAAAAAAAAAGGATATATGACATACCTTTAAAACATTGCAAAGTATTAATCAAACTCATAGAGAGATTTCTTTAACTCTTATAGGTGGAATTATGAATCATCAAAAGGGAAGACAAAAAAAACCCCCTTTGATTCAAATGGCTTACAAACTCTAAAGATAACTTATAAGAAGGGATCTATTATAAGGAAAAACAATTGATGAGGCTAGCAAAAAAACCCTCCCTGAAATTGCAAATGAGCGTGAACACACATGATAAAAACCCCAAAATGTTTGTCAAATTCTATGTATTAAGCAACAACAACAACAATTACTTACAATTTCTCCATTTCTTTTATATACCCCAGGGACAATTTTAATTTTTAATTTAAGAATTATTTTTACTCATTTAATACATGGCAACAATCAGATTATGAAAACACCAATCTTGGAGATTAATAAAGCAAGAAATGGCAGCATTAACCATTCAATTGTTTCTGGTTGGGGTGTAAATGATCAAAATATTGTTACTTTCAGATGCAATGGGAATTTTTTCCACAATCTTCAGCTATAAGGAAATTATGAGAAATGCAAAGGTAAAAAAAAAGGAAGAATCAACTGCCTGGCTTGCTGACCAGAATGACACTGTATTTTTTTTTAAGGTGTAATTTTTAAAGTGAATAATTCAGTTATACATACAGTGCATTTTGCATATGGATAAGCTAACTGAGGGAAACACCAGGAAACATCTTGAAAAGCATGGAATATAACAAAGAAAATGTCACATATATTTATGGATACTATTTTTGGACATCCTAATGAAAACTAAGAGAATGTAGTCAGAAGATTAACATATTTTAAACATACTTTTTTCCCAAATGTATCTACTTCATTTTCTTTTCAGTGATCCCCTGATTTACTACTTACATAATTAGAAATATTTCAACATTTTGCACTTGCTTGTCCATTTTGCATTCCTTAGACATTCCATATATACACAGTTTCTCTAAAGTAAGCTGCAAACCTTTTGGAGAAGACATGGCTCTTTTTTAAGAAGTGTAAACTTCTTATTACATTGCCATCATTTAAAAGTCTTAATGATGAATGAAGTTATAAATACATTACATGTGAGTTAATGAGTTGTGACCAAACTGCAGTTCTGATTACCTGAGGAGGAGCTAGCTTCAGGGAAGAGGCAGCCTTCCTTTCACTTCATCTTTCCTTCCTCATCTTTTACAGAATTTAGGTGAATTAAAAAACCCCAAACAAAACATAATTAACCATGTCCTACATCACTTAAATTGCTACCCCACTGCAGGAGGGGACAGATATTATGACTACATAGTCATGGCTAGTACTACAGGCACTTTTCCACATTTAGTGTTGAGTGTAGTTGTTAACAATAAGAACAGTGAAATCAGACAGAATCATGCCCACGTTAATGCTCCAGAGGTGAAAAATGGTGCAACTATACCCGAAGTGCTGGTAGCATTCACTGTGATACAGAACTTTCAATTCATTCAACACATTACATGGCAAAGACAGCATTTATAAATATTATTGGAACACACATACATTTCAGAGCACAAAATAATACAAAAATTAAATTGATGTACATTTGGTGAATGTTTTATGTAGAACTTTGTTCCCACAAGGTGTGTAAAATATAGGCCTGCAAAATCTCTCTGTGCTCTGATGTGACACCAAGACTCACCTGTTCTGACTACCAAAAGTTGCCTGCTCTATAGGCAAGATGCTGTCTGGCCATGGTGCAGTCTGATTTGGAGGTGCCTGTTGTTGGCTATACTGAGGTCCTCCTATGTTCATCTCCAATTCAGATGGCCCTAATCAAGAAAAAAATAACCATATAACTTTCCTGAAGAGAAGCTACTGTCAAGTTAATTCTTTCAATTGAGTTATCTATGTTATGGTGAAAGCAAACAAAAGCATTAAGACCTCAGCAACATTACACTTAAAAGCATCATTACTCTTTTGTTAAAATTTGCTTTTAAAATTTGAGAAAACATGAGTACTCTGAAAGTGGTTCAAAATTACAAAATAGCAGATACAACATCATAGATGCAAAAATTAAAAAGACAAGCATCAGAAAAAGACAGTACATAGAGTCAGTATTATAATGTACTTGCTTTAAAAGTGACCAGGAACAATTATCCTGTCCACAGCATGTCCACTAAAAAAACTCCACAGTCTTTAGTGAACCAAGGCAACTTCATATCCTCTTTGGCCACACAACCATGGAGCTAGAGGGTAACAGGAACTGTCCATCTTAATACATGTGTTAAAATTTAGTATTTTAGACACCTTCTTTCCCACATCTGCAGGAAAATTTCACGGTGAAATATGGTTCTCATCAAATCTATAATTGAAGTAGGATTTTTTTCTTTTTTTTTTTCCTCCTGCTTCATCTTTAACAATCCAGCGTGTGCCAAAAGGAACAGCTCCAGATGTGACTTACCCATATTCATGACCTGAGATGGAAGCATCTGCCTTGGGCCAGGCTGGTTGCTGGGTCTCAAGGGGATGCTGGCCGTGGGGTTGCGGATCATGCCTGCCTGCACTGGCCTGTTCATGGCACCAGCCGTGGGCGCACAGGTCACCCTCACAGCGGGAGCCTGGCTGCCCCAGTCCCCGGACGCCATGGCAGGCCGAGGGGCATTGCCACCCATCATTCCTGCACAAAAGCCAAACACACTTAGGTACCAGCACATGACCAGAACAGCCTTAGCACTACTGCTGCCTGAGGAGCTGCATTTTCAGCAATGAAAATGCAGTAGTTTCACTCAAAGCACACTGTACCACAACTTCCCATCCAGATGTGCAAAGCTACAGAGCGATGCCTTATGCTGCTTAGTCAAGGGACTGGAGACTGTGATACATCTTACAGGAGGAAGATCCTTTTATCATTTCCGAAATGTTGCTCAGAGTAAGTGTTCCCACATGTAGTCTGCAACAGGTGCTGAGGGTGTGTGGATAGCCTTAACTTCCTTCCTCAGGAAATGAATCACGTTTGCTGATGTGTGTGTCAGTGCTTTACTTTCCAATGCTAAGTGAGAATGGGGACTTGAGTAACAACATGTTAACATTAAACACGCTTACAAATTAGAAGGACTGAGTATCAATTTATGTTCGGCAAATGTCTTTTGGTGACTTCTTTCATTTGGAACCTAGAGCCATCTTAGCTTCAAGGCTCACCCAGATAATCTCAGACCAATGTACAGTGCAGGGAAATTACTCACAGGAACTTTCCGATAGATGCTGAAGTTCATTACCGTTATTTTAGGGGAAGTCCTCCCACATCTACTGTAAACAACTGATACACTTTATTTACACTTGGAATATATAGAATACTACACTCTGACAGTAGCCAGAAAACCTCAACCAAAACCCAACACAAAAAACTCCAACCCCCAAAGATGGCATTCATAGTATTTATACATTTCAATTTTACTCAGTCAAGAGAGTAGGTAAAACACTGCTTTCAGGTAGGACTACTGGTTCATATTAGTCTTTTCAGTTGCATTTTGCAACATCCCTAAATGAATACTAAAAGCCACACAAACAATTATTACTTATCAGTTCAATTATTTGGTAACATATAACCAGAGAAAAACCCTCTCAAAAGGGTCTTTGTTTCAGCTGCTGTACAAAATTTGCTTTAGTGTTACATCCTCAGGTTTGGTCCATTTATGTACATATTCTATCAGCTGACAGATGTGCTCTGCTAGAACAAGGCAGGGACACAATAATACTCTCTAACTTGTACACTTAAGATTAATAAAATCCTCTAATACGTATACAGAACATGAAAGTAATAGGACACTTGAAAGAACACAAGTTGACCTCTAAACTGCTTAAATAAAGTATTTCAGTGTCTGGCTGCATGTCTTTTTTAACAGTGATGCAAACTAAAGCTAAAAACTTGACACCAAATAGCCAGCTGAGAGGACCTAAAATGCCTGGTTTTATGCCTGACTCAGAGCTCTTACAGTGGTTGTCACACACTTGCACAATCTCAGGCTATGCACTAGTTGAAATACGTCCATCAGACTTTTCTTGTCAAACACGCTATATGTTTGTTCATTATTAGGTTAACATGTTGTTAATTGCAACATCTGATGGTTCCCAAAAAGGAACTAAGGGTAATAAATAAAGGATAATTGAGGGCAAAGCCAACATCATAAGGGCATCAGTACTGCCCATGATTTTGTTTTGAAAGACACATCTCCACAGGTAGGTAAAAAGCAGTGCACACAAGGCAGGACTAAAAATACACAGAAATTCAAAATAAATATGCCAATACATAACTTCCCACAAAACATGATTTCTTCCAGACTTTATAGAAAGCAATAATCTGGACTGGTATTAACCCCAGTGTTAAGCTGCACATGCTATAGCCTGTTACACAAGTATATTTTTAATAAAAAGGAAAATCATCTTACCTGTGCTACTGTTGCCTAAAGTTCCTTGACTTCCTATCATCCCTTCATTCCTGCCCATCAGTCCCGGCTGAGGTATCACTGAGTAGGGGCTACTCGTTCTTATGGGTGGGAAAGTTCCTGCACCTGCTGGGTTCTGCAGTGTTATGTCAAGTGGTAAATTCTGGTTTGGTAATAACCTGCCAAGTTGCCCTGCTCGTGGGTTATTAAAAGCTAGACAGGAGGAGCAAAGAAAAAAAACAAAGTTACAAGAATGGAAACTTCACTAGGTAAAAAAAAAAAAAAAAAAAGAAAAAAAGAACCCAGACACAATTGAAGATCTTGGGCTCAGCTGTTTAATGTTGCATAATTTACCCACTCCATATCTGTCTGAGAAACATCCCTTCTTGACATTTAAATGTAAATTTCAAAATGGAACATTCTGACACTAAACACAAACCAGGTACGATGCATACTTAAAAAAACTTTAAATGACGCAATTTAACTGACAGAAGAGCCACTAAAGCAAAATACACCACTACGTGATGTACACACTACTGCCAATGAATCTTACACCTAGTAGGACTAGGTGCATGCAGATGTCATCCTGCAGATTGTTAGAATTATCTCAATTTTGAGAGTTTTCCAGCATAATCTGTGCCCCTGAAGAAGTTTTCAAAATAAGGACAGACTGACTCTATATTGGATCCCACAGCCCCATTTCAACATGACCCGCTTAATATTTTGGGGTTTTTTTACATTTTTTGTCATTAATAAAAATAAATACTTCCATGATTCAGCAACAACAAAAAACCAGTCCAGAAACAGAGCCGTGCAACCATAATATTCTGGTAAAATAGAACCATCCTTGATGGTTACTGCCACCTTTATGTAACTACTTTCTTCTGGGTTGTGCTTTTTAAAATCAGCCCCTGCAAATAAAACTGCAGACTGCCTCAGAAAAGTGAGTTTCAGACTGTGACTGGCAAGTATCTGGCTCAGCTGGTCTTTGGGCAATGTTCCAAAATGCGTGAAAGCATCCTCTGTGTGCTCAACTGGTTCTCAAACACGAATCAAACACTGACCTTGTAGCTTTGATTCAAGTTCCAATCATACCCATAAAATAAATGCAAGTAAATTAAACGTTTTTGTGAAAGTATTATTTGCAATACTTTCTGATAGCTTCCCCTAGGAGCAGCTGTGATACAGCAGCATCCTTAAAGTGACTTCTGCATTTTTGTGTTCACCACATTACTGAGAAGTTAAGTAACTACTTTCTTATTTTAGACTGAAATAGTGCTACTTTTGAATCTGAAAACTTAGCTGAGGTTTAGTAAGTTTGTTAAAATGTACAGAAGTATCTCATAACAGAGGTCTCTTTTATTTTTATTTTATAAAACCAGATTAAAGGAACTTATTGTATTTTTTTTTTTAATATAAGTTCTCTGCCAGGTGAATTTGCTCATATGTGTGTACAGAAAATATATCACATCACATACACCTAATTCCTAACCATGAGATCAAAATTTTGTCTTGTCTGACTGTTCAACTAAGCAAACAAAACTTACATACGAAGCAAGAATTACTTTCTCAAGATTAGGGGCATCACAAAGTCTAAGGATTGAAGCAAAATTGAACTTCAGTGACAGTTGAACAGTTTGCTCCAGAAGTTTGAAAAATCACATAGATAAGTGAGTTACTGTATGTGCAGCTTTGCCAGCACCCACTAATATTACAAAAAGGAATTCTGCAAATGCAGCACAAAATAACAACACTTAGATCATATATTCTACTGGTGCTTAGATCATATATTCTACTGTTCGTCAGGATGGGACTGAAGGAGGCTCCCTATCCTTCAGGTAACAGACTCTAGCAACCTGGCAGATCTAGCAGCGTTTTTATTTTTCAACAGAAAAAAATATTTTAAGTATCTTCATGTAAAACCTGTAACAGTAAAGATGGTTATTTCTTCAGAAAAAAACCAGTAAAAACCCCCAAATCTCTTTTGGAATTGCATATGATTTGGCATTCATTCTACATTGCTTTTCTGTGAGCATACGAGAGGCCCTTCACTATTTCTGTGAACCTGTTTTCTGAATGCTCTTCTATGGAAAACAAGGCAGAAGTTCCTAGGGGAATCAGGCACAGACACGAGACTGAGATGGGGGAAAAAGTTTCAGGGTTTTAATTTAGATGGGAAACAGGATGCTGCTTTTACAGAACTGCTGCTAACCACCAAGCCACTCTCATTTACAATCATACTGTTACTGTACTGCCAGTAGCTTTGAAAGCAGATTTAAAGCTAGGCTAACCCTCGAAAGCTAAAAGGCTACACTGGAAGGAACAAACAGACCTTGATTCAGGAAAAATATGCTAAAGACTTCACATGCACAGAGATTTCCTTCTGACTTTTGTGCTGCTGCTGTTAGTAACTCTGTACTCACAAAAGTGAGTACATTAAGCACAAGCATCTTTCTCTGAGCAACATGGATAACAAGTGATAATTTAGGAATCTGAAGTGGCTTTAATATGAATTTAAACATTAATATTTATTGATAGAATACTAATATTTATCTAAATATTTCTAAGTAATTTGAGTGAATTTGAAAGTGGCTCAATGTTAGTTTAATATTATCAGAATGGCTAAAAATATTAACTAAACCCTACAAGAAAAAAACCTAGAGTACATCTAAGGAAGCAAATAGATGCGGCCATCCTAGCCAACAGGCACAAAAAATGAAGCTGTGTTTTTTTTATGCCATTTTATTCAACATTAGCACTTGATAAAGACTCTTGTCTTGCTTGCTTTCCATTATGCTATGATGGTAAACCAACATTTCAGTGCTGATTTGTAAGCTGATTAATAAGGTTAAGGAAAGCTGTCAGCTGGAAGTGACTCAACAAAAAGCCACAATCTCAAATTAAACTTGGGCATTCTTAATCTTCTGTCCTTCTATTAATCTTGTGGTTTTAGAAGAAGACTCTCCTTCATGCTTAGAAAAGCCTCTCTCGCACCTTCCACTGCAAGAGCTGCCAGAAAGGAACGATCTGCATGACAAAAAAATGCACGTGCTCTCCATGCCAAAACCCTCACTACAGAAGCATCACTTATAACCACCGAAGGGGATGTTTGGTTTGAGGGTACCCCTTAAAACGTCTCAGAGGACACAGACTTCCAGGGTGTGCGAGTTAAGACACAACTCCTCGTGTGTTTGGAACTGGGACGACCGCAGATGGCGCTCTGTCACCACACAACCCCAGGCCAGGACTGGGAGCTGCCCAGTTCCTCCCTGGCCGACCCCTGCTCTGGGGGGCTCCCAAGCTCGGTAGGCGCGTGTGGAACGCGGGGTGCACTCACTGCTCTGTGAAATCCTCATTGCTGGTTTCTGGGTGGCCACTGCCGCGCCGGGGCTGCTGTCACTGGTGAGCTGCATGAGGTCATTGATGATGGCTTGCTTGTCGACCGAGCCCGCTGGCACGCCTGGGCGGCTATCTGGGAAAAGCTGTGGTAACTGGCTGTTCTGCAGGTCATCCAGAATCTCTTCCAAGTTATCCAATTCACTGCCTGGCTGCAACAAAGAACACACAAACCCACAATACACATCGCTGCTCGCCCGCTGTTGGCGTCCTGCTCGTGCCAAGCCAGGCAGCCCCCACCATCACCCCGCACCGGCCTTGGATGTGTCTGGCAGCACGCCTGCCGTGGAGGAAGCTCACAAACCTGTTGGAAGGGGACTGTGCAGGCTTCTCAGGGCTAGTCTGCCGTGCTTTTGGGCACTGGCACCCCTTCAAAAGCCCCACATCAGGACATATGATTCCATACCTTGGGCAACAGGGAGATGCTTCCCTGTGCACTCTGTGACGGGTGCTGACAGCAGGGGTAATAGGAAATCCAGGAGTGCTGAAGATGGGGGCTTATGTAGGTATAGCCAATATTTCTTTCAGCACAGTTATGTTTCTAGTCTCTTTATGACTTGATTAAAAGCATACAATCGGAAAGTTACTTTATGGCTAAAATAATTCCCCATATGTCTTTTCTTCGTTATATTCAAAACCTGAACACTGAATAACTCTATGTAAGTTAACTGGCAAGATATATACATAGGATTGGGAATTTATTTTGCTCCCAACTTCCCAAATAATTGAAAATAACTTCTCTGGAGTATGAAAAGAGAAATCTACATAGGAATTTACATTCAAATTCAGTAGAAAATTATAATGAAACAAAGATGGGAGAAAAATTAAGTTCATCTTATGCTAACATAATTACTGACCTGCTTGTTTTTCTTAAATACATTGATTCTCACTGGCATTCTCTTTTGTCAGCTTCTCTGTCTAAAAACTCTCAGAATTAAAATAATTTTCTGACTCAAATGTGGAAATCATTGCAACTAATGTCCAATCCTAAACTTTTGATTAGGGTAAAACTTGGGTAATAACTAAGAACAGGGCGTCCAGTTTCAGTTACTACCACCTTGAACAGTAATTATATCATAACAGTATTTATAACAAGTATCTACTCAAAATCAGTGTCTTCATTAGGAAATATGCAATGAGAGAGGAGAAGCAGAGTAAGCAGCCACTCATGAAGGATGGGGAACTGAGAAATAACACCACAAACGTGCAGAACTGAAATACAATTCTTCCTGGGTTTTTTTTTTGTCCTTTCCCACATCATGAACTTCTTACTGAGAGCAAGCTTACACCACAGATCACAGAAGACTGTAGAAATACCTGAGATGGCTTTAAACTACCTACTGGGGCTCTCACAGGCTAGCTGGGAAGCACTGCCCATTAGTCTGTACAGAACTCCTCCTGCCACATCTAAGCTGCTCCTGGGAAGTCCAGTTATTTTATTCAAAGGTAGCTAAAATGCCCCGAGGTTACACTGCTATGTGCCTTTTTTGGGTGACTGACTGCAAATAAACATGGTATTATTTTTTATTCCTTCTACATCATCTCCTAGTCTTACAAATTGTAGTATATGGTGCAAAAGAGGAGGGAGTTTACTCCATTAAAAGGTAGCATGTGGGTGATCTAGAGGCTGGTGTTATTGGCAAAATGGTAGGAAAGCAGAGAATCAGAGGACTGGAAGAAATTTAAAGCCTCAAGGCAAAATCAGTGTATGCCATTCCCTATGGAAGTTCATACAGTTGTTTGTTAAAGACATCCAGAGACAGAAAATCCATAGCTTCCCTGGAGAATTGGTTCCAGCACTCTGCCATCCTCACTACTTTTGTTTTATTTTCTTAGTCTCAATGCAAAATCTCTCACACTAGGATTTAGACCCTTCCTTCCAATCATATTTTGAATCTGGAGAACACACTGTGTTCTCCTTTCTTTCTCTAACTTTTTCTGTATTTGAAAACATGTGCCCTTTCATGTTTTAAGCTGCAATTAATAAACAATCTCAACTTGTGAATTTTCTTCAGCAAATAACCTGTTTTCTAGGCCTCTTATTACTCTTGTTGTTCCTGTGGATTGCTTTCAGTTGATCCACACTTTTGCTGAAGCCCTGTCCAAGACAGGACTTAAAATAATGCCTTACAGCTGCTGACTAAAGCAGACAATTTACTCTACACATAGTACACTCTGATGGCCTATTCCAGAAAAGTGTGTCATTCTCTTAATTTCATGACAGCACTGACTCCCACTCATCTTATAGTCACTATGATCTCTAGAAGAGCTCTGAAAAAGTCCTATCTAGTCAGTCCCCTCCTTAAAAAAAAAAAAAAATCTGAGACATTATTCTTGACTAATGATAATAACTTTATTCACCTTGAATGTTCTAGCATTTTGTCTCTGTATCTCTTCACTGCAACTGAATTTGAATTCTGTCCTCCAGTGTGTTTGCAGACATTCAAGTGTCACACACAGCTTTACCAAGCCCTATTGTCACATCAGGTCATTTAGGTTAACTAAAACAGCAGCTCTAGATGCTGCACGAGTCCTGCAGCATCTCCATTTTGACAGCAAATCCTTCAATAACTGCTGTGTGTGGAGGGATTTCCAAACACCTTCCTAACCACTTACAGCAGTTTCATCTTGACCATGCACCTCTAACTTGCCATAAGGGCCACAGAGCCTTGCTCAAATCTAAACACAGGGATACACTGTTTCTCTTATGCCAGCAACCCCGCTACCCTCTTGCTGAAGGAAAATAGGTTGGCTGGTCCAAGATTACCTGTTCTTGAGAAATCCCACTGATGACTCACTGCCTTCCAGGCAACTACAAGCAGCTGGGTGGACCCAGCACATCAGCAGAAAAGGCTGAGCCAGGAAGAATCAAATGTGATTATATGAAGCCTAAATCATTACACGGCCAGGTGATAAGCAGATTCAAAAAGGCGCTCTAAGAGACAGCCATGAGTGATGTTTATAGGAGCTGCAGTTTGAGCGATGGGAGATCTGGTACAAGATTGCAAGAGCCAGGAGAAGAGACTGATACAGAGCATCATAAATTATAGAACGATGATTCAGTACTCTTTGGGGGAATTAAGACATATGGCCTTCATTACACGTATCTGAGACAACAGCAAAGGAAGTTTTATATTTTGCAGGGGGGTTTTTTTGGTTGGTTTTATGCGGGATTTTGTGTCATCTTTTCTTTTAGCATTCTGGCTACTGCAATTCTTTGTTCAAACAGTAGATGTAAAAAAAAAAAAAACCAAAAAACAAAACTCAAAACCAGACCTAAAAAAACACTAATGAAGAACATATTGATCCAAATGTGACAGAAAACTGGTGGTCTTAATTCATCTCAGGAAGCGGTAAAGAAAGGGCAAATCCAACAGATGTATTACAACAACACAAATACATAACTTTCTTCTTTTTTTTTTGCTTAATAATCAATATAAAATATTTTATAAGGGTTCTCAACTGCTACAAAAGCTCCAAGAGATTTGGAATTAACACCAACCCATGGCGTTAGCATAAGTCTTTCCAGACTAACCCTCAAATGGCACCATATGCAGAGAAACTAGCATTAAAGTATTTGCTTGGTTAGGTTCATGGGATTTTTCTATTAGTTATCTTCTATATTGATTTTGTTAATGGTCTAAGTTGAATTTTATGTAAATAGAAGGCACACCCTAATCTCCCTGTAAAAAAATTATTTGTCATGAATTAAAAAAAAAAGCACCTGATAAAGTGCTAAGCATCACAAGAAAGTTCTTGTGTGGGTATTTTCACTATGTCTAAGTAATGCAATTATGACAATCTCTGTAGAACTTGGACACTAAGTGCCAGAAAGTATAAGACAATTCTCATTAATATTTTTGCATTTGAAAAAGTACTTATTTTATACTGTCATATAGAGAAATACAGATTAAAGTTAAGTGCTTACAGAATTTTTGCAGCTGTACTGAAAGGCAGCTGCACCTCAACATGAAGTTTGGTTTACAAAAGTTGCTGTGTCAAAGTCTAGCTTCCATGGATTGTAAAGGACTGGATAAGATACTCAGGTCTCCGGAAATCTCCTTCCTGCCCATGGCTTGCACTGTGACCCTGTATTCTATGGAATTACAACAGGATGTCTTTTGGTGGGGGCACAACTTGAAACTACACCTGACTTACATAAATTTGAAGTTAGCTCATCTTCCACCTCAGAAGTAAGGGCAAAGCATTTGACTGTAAGAGGTAAACAAAACCAAATCCTTGCTCCAAACTGGCAGTAAATTAAAGGTTTATGAAAAGAAGGGAAAAGGAAATTAGAAGTGGAACCAATATGGTATTTTTCTCCCTGGTAACTGCAATAAACATAAAATTGGCTAGAAATCCTATTAAATTATCAAGCTACTCTATGACTAACATTTGAAAACAGAGCTCTAATTGAAAGACATTCAGAAAATGGAATCCCCGTTCTAAGATTTTGATAGGATTTCAAGAAGAAATCAATGTTCCTCATGAACTTAATGGATTCTGGACTATTAAACCAGAAATAGGTTTTTTAAAGATGAGTGGCATGTGTAGAGAAAATATGCTAGTACAGGGAAGATACTGGTTTCCACACAAAGCATGAGCACAGCAGCGTTGATGAAGTACTTGAGGAACACCAGAGCAGTTTCTGAGTTTTAGGACAAAAATGTACATGCTTAAGATGATTTCTGGAACAGCACTTGTGCAGACTGTTACATTGCAAAGTCCCTGTCAAACAGGCTGTCTTTATGGTCTACTGAACAAAAAAGAGGAGCGTACACTTGTGGAGATCAGGATTTTATTCCACACTCCCCCAAGTGATTTCTCAGAGAACAAGCTACTTTAGCAAGGCAATATCTAACATTGTTCATTATGTTTCTCTAATGTTCCCCCGTACTTTCACTCTCCTTCCCCTCCAAGCTGTCAGCCCGTCCTTGCCACATCTGACCATCTCCTGATCACTACAGGGGCTGCTCCTGGCAGTGGACTGTCAGGGAGAATGGGAGAAGGCCAGCTTACTGCTGAGGGATAATCTCTTCTCTTTCTAACAGTGGTGAACCATATGAGAACTTGTGGTGGTTGACAGCAACAGCCCTACTACGGTTGGTGCTGTAGGAAAAACCCCGCTTAGTGCCCCCAGCAAGTCTGTCTTTTATCCTCTCCCCTACAGCTGCTACAACTGGAATAGCAATCAGCCTAATAAAGCTTGATAACCATCATCCCACCAGGGAAAGGAAAAAGGTACGGCCATGCTGGAAATATTCTCTGCCATTTGAGAAAGGCTTCCTGTCAGTTGCTGCTCTCTGCAGAAGAGTATGTTTAAACACACTACCTAGAAGACTGCTATTTTTAGTACAGTGGTGCACTTCAAAGCATTTCCTGCTCAGAAAGTCACACCAAAAGTAAAAGGAGAAAATGCAATGGCTCTGTTGCCTCCCAACACACTGATCTCCCTTGTAGAGGCCATCCCACTGCTGCTCTGCTGCAGTTTCCAGAGAAACTGCACACTCCAGTGACTAATTACTTAAAAATACAACATTCCTCAGGGAGGAGAAGTTTTAAATAAACCTGCAAAATAGGTAACACAAGCACATGGCTAATTTTTACATATGGGAGGAAGAAGGAGGGGGAAGGATGCAGGAGGATGGAAGAATTTAGCTCAAGAATCTCTGTTCTAGTCTTGTACTAAATAGTTCCAGCTTTGATCTAAATTTAGGCAATGAGCACTTCCTGTGGGAGACCATCTTCCAAAGCTGAAGAGTTTTGATGCTAAATATTTTTAGTGATTTTATAATTGGGGTAAAGTGGTTATTTGTTTAAAGGCCTGGCCTACATTATTCTATATTCCCCACCATTTCCTCTCCTATTCCATGCTGGACTTCTGTTTATTCAGCTCCAGGTTTCACTGCATTTTAAGTGGGTTTTAAAGCTCTATTTACAACCAACAGGAGCAACAAAAGCCCTTCTGTCATTATCCAGCAGTCTTCCACCACAGTGACAGGACTGGCTTCTCCATACCTTGGTGCTGAGGAAGCCCTTACCACTTTATCATGACTCCTGCACTGCTTTGTGGTTTTCTGAACAAACCCAGCTCCTGGACCTTTCTGTACCTCCATTTCCCTCTCTCCTCGGAGACAAACTCTGTCTTCAAATGTTAAGAAAAGGCAATACATTCGTAGCCCACACTTCAACCCCTTCAAATCCCTCCCCAACCTCAGAAACATAAAACCCAAAAATTAAAAGTGAATAGACTATTCACTTTAAGAAGTTCATAATTCAGGAGACCTGATTTTCAACTACTTGAGGTTGGCAATGCTTGTAGACACTAAAGTCTCTTTCTTGAAAGTTGGTTTTACAGTTAGTCTCATGTTTACATTTAGGGTGAGACATAACTTGCCTATCTTTAGTCATGAGAAAGTAAAGCAGCTAGTTCAAACTGTTCACCTGTGCTACCACTTGTCAATGGGAATATCAGTAAAGAGAGGCTTACCTCATCTGTTTTAGACACACATTAGTATAAGATAAAAAAAAAAATCCTGGAGTATTTTCCTGTGTTTCCGTCAGCAATAAAAGGAGTTCGTACAGCTACCTTGGATTAGACAACAAACTTCTAGAGAGGACAAAACCTGCTCTCTGAGAATTGGTTCATAAGCTAAGCTGTTTCTTGTGTACTCCATAGAGATCATGAAAGAGGAAATTTTAATTCTTTTAGAAATTTAATTCTTGGGGAATAAACCATCTGAAGGCCCTGATTTTGATCTACGGATGAAGGGCATAAATTTTTTGGTTATTATCAAATTTTACATTCTTGTCGAGTACCTAATACTGGAGGATTTAAGATCTCTGCTTTCCATCTAGTACTGACTTCAATGTGTAGGATCTGAACTAGGAATTGAAATCTATCAGACATTTTACAAGTAGTCCATTCTTGCCAGTTTAGCTGTGAATTTCTTGATATCTGTGTTTTTCTAGCCTAATGAACCATAAGCTCTCACACAGAATCTAAATCCTACCTTTACAGACACTACAAAATAGAGGCTTCTTTTGAAAACTAAACCAACATCCAAGCTTGAGGATAAATCAGTGCAAATTTCAGTGAGGAGAAATTAGTACAATCTGGCTATGTTTCTCCTAAAGCATGGGAAGGATTGAAAAACCACAATTGCTCTTACATAATGGCAATAGTTGTCAAATTCTGTTGAAACAAAAGCAGCAAAGTAACCTTAGGAGTTGCCTGGATAACTGAGATTTTAACAGTGCTGCATCTACTCTGGAATGGCATGTTTGGCCTCTATGTTTTGTGGTTATAACCACTGTTGAAAGAACTGTCTACTAGTTATAAATTGCCAAAAGGGCAAATAAAAAAAAAAAAAATCCAATGTTGTGACTTAGGGCTAAGAAAATGTTGTCTATCCCTGCTCAGCCTCACAATACAATACAGAAAATATAAAAAAGAATGTCTTTATACACACACAATAAAAAAATAGAATGGATAAAAAAAAATAAACAAGCTAAAGCCTAGTCTGCACATTAAAAAATATACAAAATTTTTAAAATTAAGGATATGGCTGTGAGACGTGAACGTTTGCATGGTATATGATCTGATCATGATTTACAAACTAAGGCTTCATACACACAGGGCTGCCTAGGGGTTAATGACCAGCTGGGAGATCTGATGGTGTAAGACAAATCCAAGGATGATTAACTCCAGCTAGTTATAACCTTCCCAGAAAATACTAAAATTGATACTGTAATTACCCATTTTATAAATAATATAAACAGTAATACTGAAGTATCAGATTGCTTTTGCTGTGTCCTTTTTTCTTGCAAAGCTCTGAAAACTGGAGCACTCTGGGTAATGTGGACCTGGTGCTTTTGGAAAGTGAATTCTGCATGAAAGCCAGTGACATAACACTTTTTAGCATAAGCCCCAACAGTACACAATTTATTAGTGTGTTGGGCAGCAGAGCAACAAGCAATCTTGCACAGAAAGCAAAGAAATCCTGCATGTAAAATTCAATGTAGATAACCTTGCACAAGGAGACATGATCCCTGCACTGAACCATTAATCATCCGCAGAAACTTGCAGCAGAATATAAAGAATTTTTAAGATGACAAAAAAACCCCAATAAATCCTCCAAACTGGCACAGAAGTATATTTGCTTTGATTTTAATTTGCAGGTCAAGCATAGCACAAAGACCAGTAATGCAAAGTTGTTATCAGTCCTTTCAAACAACTTCTGTTCTTGGGCATGAACCTGTTTTCCACGGAAGGAGGGTAGCTGCTATGCTGGCCTATGTCAAGGACTCATTTAGCAAGCATAACAGCAGTTCAACATCAGTCTGTGGGAAAAGCTGTCAATTAGGCAGCACTAACCAAGAGTCACGAGTATTTTGTCTTCGCCTGGCTACCATCTGGGAAAGGTACCCTGCATTATCCATCTCTTCCCAGGCAGAGTCTGTGCTTTCACACAGTGTGATGATCACAACTTAGTAACACCAACTGGAAAACTGAGCGAAGACTGGATTTCAAAATACAGGTAACACTGTCCTGAACTGCCAAGATACCACTCTTAGAGGAAGTCAGATGGCAGGAATGCAGGCCTGGAACAACTCATTCACACATAATGCAAAAATCAGCTTACCTGTTCATTAGGCTCAAAGCTTATCTCTTCTTTTTCCGTCCTCATAGCTATTAACTTTGTGCTACCGGAAGGGTCTGTCTTACTGTCCAACCGCTCCAGTTTTGGGGGTATGTCTGGTAAACCAATATCTTTAGTATCATCTTTATCTAGCAAGTAGCGAAGTAGTGCATTGTTATTCTTCTTAGGACTCGCTGGCTCCTGTTTAACAGTCACCTCTGAACCAGGAGCTGTGCTACTGGACTCCTGGTTCAGTTCTTTGCCTGTGGCCTCTGCTGTGAGCTTGGCCAAATCTACAGGAGAACTACTGTCCTGCAATAGTCTGTGCAAAATTTTATGCTTCTCCTTGAGCGAGGTTCCATGTGCTGAACCAGACCCAGGCAACCCTCCCGCGGAGTCCTTGCTAATGTCTCCCATGGTACTGGACAAAGGTGAAGGCTCCATCTGATCTGATTTGGTGGTCAGCAATTGTAAGAGCTTTGTCTGGCTTTTTCCGTCGTGCAGTTTATTTTGTCCATCAGGTCTCTCGCCACTGACAACCGGTGGCATGTTGCTATCACTGTTGTCTTTCTGTTCTCCTGAATGGCAGCTGCTCTCTGCTTGTCCAGTTGTACCTTCTGATTGCTCCCCATATATTCCAAAGCAGTCTTTAGAGTCCAGGCTTCCCATCTTGCTTAGCTGGGGAGGATTCATATTCACAGGGGAATTTTGTAAATTTCCCATTTTTAGGTCAGGTGAAGCCAACGACGATCCTAGAGAAACGCCGTGGCCCTCGCTGAGGGCCTGAAGTGCATTCAGGGAACTGTTGGTGTAGTTATGGCTATTTCCTGTGCTGCTGCAGACTCCCACAGGTGAATGTAAGCTTCCTGCAGGGGAGAACTGACTGGGTGGGATGCGAGGACTTCCTGCCACTCCAGGGCTCACGCGATGCCTTGGGGAAAGCATAGAGTTTGGCTGCCCTGGGTTCATGCCAGGGCTGCTTTGTGAGGGGCTATTCATTTTTAGTGCATAGTTACTACCCTGAGGAGTGGATGCTTGTATGCTTGACACATGGTTCATTCCCCCTGAACCACCAAACCTGCCTGCTGGCATGCCCACTTGTTCCTTTGGGCCATTTATGGCAAAATTTATATTGCTACTGATGGTCATATCCTGACCTGGGTTCCCACTGCACATGGCCTGATGGGCAGGGCTGCTGGAACTAATTGGGTTCAATATCTTCCCCATTCCTTGTCCAGTCAAATCCTGATTCATTCCACAGACATTCTGCTCTCTATGTGGCAAGGGGAAGAAAAACAGTCTGTTAGCTAAATGACACTGGCCAACTTGCAATTACATTACGGAAAAAGAAGCAAAACCCCAAACCTCACTTTAAAATAACACAAAACCCCTACAATCAAAAACAAATCAACAATTTGACAAAAGTGATATGTGACTCTCAACATGGCTGAACATCAACAGTATGGTTTTTCAGTACATCATTACAAAACAGTGGAAGAGAGGAAAAACAAAATTAAAACCTCACTTAAATGACAGTCATTAGAAATGCTGATAGGTTACAATTTCAGACTCCCTTTAATGTATCTCTCCTCCACAATTTGGCAGGCTAACTTCTAGAACTGACAGAAATCTCATCTGAAACATACAACCCAACAAATACATGTTTTACAAGACAGCTGTGGACAGCTGTTTGCTGGAGTTTTGAATTTCTGTGAGTTAGCCCCACCACAAGGCTGGAGTGGGCTACTTGCCCACCAAGTTCCTAGTGAAAAGAAAGTTGAAAAAGTCACATTTTTACACTGCCAGAGTATTTCAATACTGCTCCAAAACAGCATGTGAGCCAAGGGAACTACTGGATACTGCTTCAGAATGAGAACAGTCTGTTAGCAATCCAGTCCTGCATAGGCCTTCAGGAAAAGGGGAGAAGAAAAACAACAAACCACACACACAGGAGCTGAAACCTGTATTTTAGAGACGTAGGCTGCAAGATAGAAGAAACAGAAGAGAGAGCGACACACAGAAAAAGCTCTTGTGAGAGCACCTGAAAGTCACGTTTCTTTTCCCCAGTAGATTTAAATTAGTTTATGGGAAGATGTAATACACTTTTTACTCTGTGCTAAAACTTAAATTAGGAAAATCAGACATATTCCCAAATGCTAAAAGCTACAGAAGAGACAGAGTCAAGTAGGTTAGGAAGCAAAAAAAAAAAAGAGATTCTGACAAAAATCAAATCAACTCTGGACTTCCAAAGCCAAATACAAATGGAACATTCCTAATATGCATTTTCCATGAGACAAAAACCAGTCCTATTTGCACAGTATAAATAAGTGCAGTTAAACCTTCACATTGCTAAAGCATGAGAAGTGAAATAATTCAAGAATATAGAGTAGCGAGTCTTTATTCTGTGTTTGTTATCTTAGGCATGAGGGCAAAGGTGAAAAACATTAACTATAAAAAAGGGGTATTTTTAAAACCTTATTACAAATATAGTAGTACCAGCACTCTGCTGAAAAAAGTGCAACAAAATATACAAGTACCATTTTAAAATTAATAGTGCTTGCTTTTTAAAATTTGGCACTTAATGAAATATTAGGTATCTTCAGCAATGCAAAGAAAAATTTGAGACAGCTTTTGGTCAGATCAATTTGCAAATCTACAATTTCTATAAAAGGATTTCAGTTATAATTATGTTTAGCACTGGTTTCTTCTTCTCAAGAAAAATGATACAGAGGATTAAAGGAAAATAGTGTTGTAATTACAGTCAGCCCATAAAACCTGAAGCAAAATCTGATACAAATACACCAGGACATGCAATGACTTAATAAAAATTGTACGCTGAAGTTCTGATGTCAGTGATTACTTAAACTTGACTTTAGCATATTATTGGCCGTGCTTTTTAAAAAAAACTCTTAACTAAGGGCACTTAGTAATAGCACTTCTCAGGATTGGCCATGAGAAAGCCACTAAGCCAAGCACCAAAAAGACAAGGCACAAAGGGAATCAAAGAATGAAATAACAGTTTGTCTAAAGTGCAGTCCTAGTAATCTTAACATGTTCTTTTAAGAAGAACCAGGACCAATAACAGAATGTGAACTACAAGAATTTAATCCCTCTAAATTTTCTAGATTTAATTACAGCTGGAAAGTTTCTTGTATCTACTATGCAAAATAAGGGAAATTAAAATACTGAACATGACTTTGAAAATACAGCATGCCATTTTTAAATCCTGAAATAATCTTACAGTCTTTTCCTGCTGCAAGCATTGATTTCAAAATCTTATTTTGTTTCCATGATATCAGTTCTGGGTCAACTGAAACCTATCAGCCTTAAACAATCTATTTGCTTTGGCAACCTTGTACTTTCCACATCTCTTAGCAGAGTGTGGGTGAAAGAATGTGGCCAGGATTACCTGTGAAGCATATGCAAGGAGATTACAAGCTGAGGTTCACTGGTCGTCTGAGAACGGATGAGCTTGCTCTTCGTTTGGGCAGAAACGATGGTGCCATCCGACAGGGAAAAGCGATAAACAGGACTGAAGGCCAGTCCCTGCCTCAGCACTGCAGGCAAGCAGAACAACACAGTTAAACTAAGGAGAAACTGCAGTACAGGTAGCTCAGCTGCTCAGCATCTGATGTTCTAAATCCATCAGCATCAGTACCACAGATATGGTGCTAATTAAACAAAAGAAACAAAAAGAACATTTTGAAAATAAATAGACATGATGCATATAAAATAAAGGATCCTGCAAACTGTAGGGCGATCAAATGAAAATTTGTAAGGAGTGACAGCAATAACAGGAAGATACTATGAAACAGAACGTATTTCAGGAGCAGACAGGAAGTTCTTGATGTCCATTTCACTTTTCATCAAATATGTATCTAATTCCTTTTGTTCCTCAAATATTTTTTCATTGTACCATCTACTTTATGATGTATTAATAAAAATGTCCTTCGTTCTTAGATCATCTGTTTCCATTAGACTGTATCTTTTCCTCCTTATTGCCTGTTTAAATTGTCTTGCAACACTAATTCTTTAAGTTAAAAAATGCATAAAACTTTTACATAAGAACAATTAGAAATAAAAACTGGAAAGAGAAATTATTCTTTTTAAAAAAACAAATATAAAATACATATAGCTCAAAAAAATTACAAATAAAATTACGGAAACCAAAATTGGGGCTGTGCTACCTTTTCCCAGTGTTGACGGCATTTCAGGTTTGGGGTTTACTTCACTGTACATATTCTGCAGCCCTTTAAGTTTTTAATGTAAATGTGAACTTCAACAAATTCAGTTCTCTAACTTCCACAGACTCCTGTGAAACTTCTTTAACAAAAAAATTAAAACATGTTATGGAAAAGCAAATCACCCAAACATTTATTCTACTCTTCACTCTCTGCCATCAATGAAACGAGTGTGGTCGCTTACAATTTCTAGTCCAAAAGCAATCACATAAGAATTGCAGATTTGAGAGAAGTAAAATACTTCAAAAATTTTCATATAATCATTTAGGGAAAAAATAGTAATGAAGCACTACAAATACATTTAATTTCCTATTTTTTCCTACATATATATTTTCTGTGGGGTTCTTTCTCTCTTTTTTTTTTTTTAAGTTAATAGTATCATGTGATCTTCATTTCATTGCTTGTCTTTTAATATTTCCTGTTGTAATGAAATGACATGGTTTTCCAAGTGTGGCCTTTATTTGTCTGGTCTACAGAGCTACCACATTTTCAGCCTTGCAAGACTGGTTACGATTGCTTTCCTTCCCTGTCCCCCACTGTTATATATTGTTCTGCAAGGTTTCAAAGTATTATCTAGGCAGTGAGAAAACAGGAAGCACAATTTAAACAACCAGAAGGGGTTTTTCAGAGTAAAAATGTAACGAGAAACAAAAACCTACAACAGTGAAACAATACAAAACAGAATTTCACTGTTAGGTATGTCATTGTTTCAGTTTAACCTTTGGGCACCAGAAGGTCCAAAGCTCTTAACTTTAGCATATACCACATCAGGAAATTCCAGTACTCAATGCCAACAGGATACAAGTGAAATCTCTACTTAAATCATTTTCCAAACTAATTCTTTAAGCAAACAAGAATGTTTCCGTACTCCTCTTGAGGAAATGCTATTTTTCTGACTGCGGCCAATAAAAACTTACCATATATTCTGCATTTTATACTGACAGATAATTTTAAAGCTTGCTTTTTATTGTTTATCAAGCTGATGCTGCATTTTTTCACAGCATAATGCTGGATTACACATAGGAGATCATTACTTTCTTTGCTTCTATTCTCAAACCACAATGACTTGAAAACTGCAAAGGGTTCCTCAGTCAAGCACAAAGATGCTACAGCCCAAGATATGACTTGTTTTTCTTCTCCGTCCTGCAGGGCAGGGGAGGGCAACATTTCAGCCATTATTCTTCCTCATTGCTGCATCATTTGTAGGAAAACCATTCCAGAGGTTTTTCCTCCTCTTGTAACTCACTCTTTTCACTTTGACAAGAAGAGCCCTCTCATTTAGACTAATTCTACAATTAACACAACGATCCTAAGCCACAACTGAAAAATGATACAGTGCAAACCCTGAAGCAAATATATTTTCACCACTTCATAGATAGCTTAAGGGAGGACTCATTCAAACCTTGGCACTCAGTGTAGTAGCTGCTAATTTGGTCAGGAATAACTTGAAGAAGACTGAAATAACAAGTGCTGGGACGCTATAAGAGATACCCCTAAAACACCTCTGGCACAGATGGGTCCTTACCTGCAACTGCTCTCTAAACCCCCAGTGTAACTTTAATTGCATACTGCCTTCTTCAGTTCTGTCAGAAATCACAGCACAAGGCTGTGAAACTTTTAGCACTTCTACTGGATATACCCCAAAAACTGCTAACTAAAATAACACAGCATTTCTGTGATCCCACATTTCTAAAACACCACCTGAAGATTTCATGAAAGCAGAACGTATTAAAGAGTATTTAACTAATGCCTCATGACTAAAGCTCTTTTTTTTGTGCATTTGGTGGAATAATTTGATATTCCAGTTACAATTTAGTATCTAAGATGACATGCCTGTTGCTTAATGACCATGGTAACTATTTGTTACAAGCCAGCTGTAAACCCTGTTCTTTAAACATGAACCCAAAGAATGATGCTTCTGTACTGGAAATGTTCCAGCTATTCCCAATTGGTTTTAAAATTACTTTCCCATGGACTAGATAGGGTTATTCACTTTATTAATTTGGGTCTGTATTACTAGAATTAGAAGTGTAAGGGTTTTATGAAAAATCCCCACACAGTCACTACCACAGAAACCTCATGGGGACCATTCCAAAGTGCAGTACTTTCCTGCTTCTTACCTACCATAATCTTGACTGAGTAGACGTGCTTGTGGTATATCCTATAACACTTATCAGCTAGATACAGTGCAACAATGTAGATTTCCAAACAGTATGAGTGGTGCAGCTTTGGGAATTTACACTCAGTGTTTCTCACAGGAAATGTGACGGTAAAAGTCCATTTTTGTAGAGAAAGGGAATACAGGCAATGAACTGGAATGTGTGAGTTGAGGTTCTGAAGAATAATGCCCAGTGAACATTTTGGTGGACAACATGCAAGGGTCTTTCTTTCCAAAATAATTTTGACATTTTGAAGATTTAAAACATACTCCAGGATGGCACAGTTGTAACAAGAAGGCTAAAACAAACAGTGAGAAAGCTGAAGACCTGCCTAGAGAGCCATCAGTGTGTTAGATAAAACAGCTTGAGAAAGGGACTGTCAGTAGCTGTTGACTGTTCCATGAAAGCATAACAAAGAGAACACAAGCAAGAGATACAAATGGCAAACAGGTTAAATATAGAAAGTGCTAAAAGTATGAAACCTAACCTTCCTGGTGATGCCTCTTGGCAAAAGATATTTCTCCCTCGTGCTGTGAATGGAACCTCTGAATGCATCTTCTGACCAAATCCTCCCAGCCGGGTTTCATAGCTGCTCGCATGGTACTTGTGTCCAGTGAAGTTATTTTGCCTGATATTTGATACATTAGAAAACATTTGTTATAGCAATTCCCCCATTGAGGAAAAGGAAATAAAATTAAAAACTTCTACCCCTATTTTACAATACCTTGAAGATCCTGGCGTGTAGTAAAGCTCTCTGACGAAGGAAGAAGTGGTCTTTCCTTCATTGGAGCTCTTCTTGCAACACAAATCAAGCAAGACTGCAAATCTTAGAGAAAAATGTTGCTTCATTTAATTTTTATAGAAGGGGAAGACTTTTGTTTCCACAAAGACTTCAGAAAGATTTTTTAAAAGTTCTTTAAATTTATTTGGACCCAAAAATAAATTTTGTACCAATAAACGCATAGACAAAGCTCAGTGGGTTTGTATCTTCATTACTTCCTAAAACATTAAATAAAACAGGAAAGGTGGATTTTTTTTCTTTCAGAAGAAAAATTAACAAGGAGTTTACCACAACCCGTTAAGTACTGGCACATGTTTATGAATATACCTGTAGTAGCTCAACCACTTATGAGGTTAAGTAATAAAAAAGAATGTACTGCATGCACAAAGAGCACATTTCTTCAACACTCACCATTCCATACCTTCTAAGCCAAATTTCTTAAACTTGCCCCAAACGCTTGCTGTTCCTGAGAACGCACCTTCACGATAACCATTTTTACTTACCTGAATACTTACAAAACAATCTGAGGAAATTTACCTGCTGAAGTAGTAAATGGTAAAGGAAATGGTGAACCACGATTGTCTTCAAATTCTAAGAATTCAAAAAACTGCCCTTTGAAACTTTCTTCCCAGTCAGCTACATTTTTCTTACAATTGCAGCAATATAAAACTAGGGTATCTCTCTTTGAGGTAAACAGAATTTCTCTCAGTTCTCTCAGCTAGTTTAACAAATAGGTGCATGCAAGTATACACTCATAGCCAAGACAAAAGTACATTTCTACAGTTAAATCAAAAAAGGAAAAAAAACTAAGAATTTTTCCAATTTTCAGGAATTAGAGGTCACTTTATCGACTGCACTGAAAGTGCACTAACAAAAACTGGAAATGATAATTACCTTCACCGTCCTCCTTGAAGGAATTTGGTTGAGAAACAGCAAAGCACTGCATAGTTTCATATTTCTGATGTGCTTCCTGGTTATCATGGCCTTCTTCAGAATCAGCAAGAGGTTTTACCAGCATCCGACAATTAAAGGTATGGCTATTACGCCTAGGAGTGTCACCAGACCAAGATCCCCCATTCACTGAGCAAAAGCAAAATCAGATAGTGAGATAAATCTGGTACCAGGCATTTCTGCTGCTTAATCCACAGGAAATTAATCAAGATGCTTTACAAACTGGTTGGGAAACAAGCTCATTTAACAACAATAACAATCTAATTTTAATATTAAAGCCCAAACCAGCACGTAACAAGGTCATTTATAAACTTAACAGATTTTAAGAGTGCTGCTAATTTGTTTTTTCAAGTGACTTAAAATGACATAGTAGAAAAGCAGAATAAAAGGCTAAATATTGGTGCATGTCAAAGTTATACAGTACAGCAAAAGCTCACTGGGTAGATCAAGTTGATTTATGAGACTGGAAAAATTAAGGCAGCATGTAGGATCTTTCCAGTAAAAGGTACTACTAAAAGACATGGCTGCATTGTATAAAAATATCTGCCCAGATTAGAAAGGGAAAGAAACGAAACTAATATGCATTTATAAAAACAGGAAGCAATACAATAGGGAATATTGAAACACACAGTCTCAGCTACAATGGGAAAGACTGAAGGGTTGAAATTACCTGTGTGGAGTGATGGATAAAACTAAAGCCTAACACAGTGCTTAAGACAAGTAAAAAAAGAAACAAAATCCTGAGATGCACAAATACAGGTACTAGACATCAGTCAGAGCAAATTAATGTTACACCACATTAGGAAATGGCAGGGTCATATTTAAAATACTCTTCACTTGCCCTCTTCAGTCATAAAATGCAATAAATGCAGTAATATATTGACTTTAGCCATTTACATTTTTGCTTCTTCAAAGTATGTAAGTACAGTAATAAAATGCTAAAGTGAATTGAATACTTTTTAAACGCTGTGAGTAAATGAGGCACCCAGTATTGACTTTCTTTTCATCTCCTCCAAAACTCAATGACATTAAAACTAATATTAATATGAATCCAAAAATGGCTCCAACTAACAAAAACAGGTTTTGAAAGTCAAGAGTAAATACTGCTGAGCATAAAAACATTAAAATAAAAATTCTAGTGTAAGGAGGTTTCTGATTATTCTTTTATATTCCTCCTTTCCCCGGCCATTCTTGGAACGAGCAGCCTAGACAGAGAACTAACAGAGAGTTCACATTGCTAATGCTGTCTTTTAGTGTTTCACTCCGAAGATCCATTAAAAAATATCAGCTAACATGAGTTACTAAGAGCAATTTTAACAAAGAAGAAGTTGAAAAGAGTGGAGGATGCTTTTGAGTATAATATTAATCATTCATAGTCTATATATACATTAAAAATAAATAATGTATATGATGAAACTGTAAGTAGTGTCAGGACATTAACTTAAGTTACTGAAATGCCGACTTATAAAACCAAAGTTAAATAAGTAATGGTATGATGCAAGGAAAAGTTATATACCTAAGGATTTTGGCAGCAGGATTTTGACAAATTCATTGTGGTCCCCTACATGCAGGATGCTATATATGCTTGTGTTCATCAGCTCTTCTTGGTTGTACCTCAGGTACTGCGTCACATTCTCAGAAACAAACACAACATTACCTTCTGGGTTCACTACAAAGAAGAACCCATCTAGGGCCTAAGGGGGAAAAACAGAAAACCAGAGAGAGAAAGTGAGAGAGCCACAATACCAAACAATCAGATTAACAAAATACAGAGAAAATAAATACTCAGTTCAGAAGAATCTGAATCTTTCTGCATCCACCCCAGTCCTTATATAATTGTCTGTAATAGCAAAGGACACATTTCAGATTGAGCATCTAATCTTCGTTATATGAAACTAGTGTAAAAGCAAAGAAAGGTGCACACCTTGCAAAACAATGAAACTCACACATGGAAACAAACCAAACCCCCCACCCCACACAAACAAACAGAAATAATGGAAGATGTTGTTCTCTATCTGTCTGCCTGTGTATGAGGTAAGAAACTTGGACCACAAGATGGTTCTGCTAAACTCACAGCCTGTTCACTCCTCTATGCAGTACAGGAAGACTGATCCCAGGAAAACACCACAGGACATGCTGGCACAAGGCAAGGAAAACACTGGCAGAAGGAATGACTCTCTCCCCATCCCCAGCAGTGCATCTTCATAGAGGTGAGGTTCCATGCAGCTGGGAACATGAGTCATTAAAAGCAGAGAAGGGCAAAGGGAGCTGAGAGCAGGCAGTGAGCAGTGAGATGAGGGAGCTTTAGCCTCTGCTCCTAGGACTGCTTTCATTTTTTTATAATTTGACACCAGTTTAATTCAATCTACCCATCATCCAGGGAACAAGAATCAGATTTTCACCTCTTCAACTCAGCTTCATGGTTTTCCAAAGGACTTAAAGTTTCTGTGAGGAAGTGTCTACATTAGTATTTTCTGCTGATTGGTTTCCTTTCTTATCTCTTGCGACAGTGACAACCTAGCTGCCGCATTCTTTCCAAGATATCTGCCCTGTGTTATCTGAAGCCTAAGCCACATATCACTTCTACCTAATGATGATGAAGTAAAATTGTGAGTATTGGTAAGCAATTCTCATGCAAACTTTATTTTTCTTAAGATGCAAGCATGACTGCAGATAGTAGAAATGTATCAGAATTCATCCCTCTAACTTTATGTCATATGAGCAGATAAAGGGGGGGGATACAGTTTAACTTAAAAGAACAAAAGCTTTTGGTCTAAGCATTCAATTAACAACCTACACAGACTTCTGCAGCTTTGCCTGATTTATACACCTCTCTAAGGACTGGCAGGAAATCACTAGAAGAGTTGTTATTGTATCTCCAGGGACAGAAATAAATCAGAAAACCAGGCCACACACAATTCATTGTGGGTCAGAACCAAGTGGATCCATACTAAATCTGAACACAGCTCACCGCAAAACAGTCTAACAAGGAGGAGCTGCCACAGCAAGCACAAGGCATTTTTGATATGACCCAACTTGTATACTGTATAACTCATGTGTTGGTCTTAAAAGGCAGTTCTCAAGTCCACTGGTTACAAAGAGATGTTTAAAATATTGCACAGTACTGAGCAGTTAGCAAATCCAGACAATAAAAGAGAAGGCTAACGATGGATTTTACTTCTGCCTTCAGCCACCCAGCAGGAGGCTAAAGAGAAGACAGAGCTGGGCTCTAGGTTAGAGGTTTACAAGGGAAGGATGAGATGCAACAGACACAGGTTGCAAGTCAGGAAACTTCAAGCAGATTCAAGGAAAAAAAATTCCACCGTGAAGGTGGTCAGATATGGGAAGAGCTGCAAACCCCCCTTCTCCAGAGATATTCAAACCTTGGCTGGACTCAGATCTGGGCCACCTGCTCTACTCAGACCACCTTGCAGTGGGAGGTAGGAACACATAAGCTCCAGAAGCTCTTCCCAAACTAAATTTGATAAGTTAGATAATGATTCTGCTCCAGGGGAAGGTCAGTGAAAGCACAATGCAAGCAGAGCAGCTGAGCCAATGGCTGACAAACGCTTTCTTTGTTCCAATTTTAAATTACAACATAATAAAATACACAAATAAATGTATAAGTGTATACTTTTCCTGACTGCCTCTAAATTAAGATAAACTAGGTCTTTTTTCTCCTGTTGTCACAAATTCTAATCTCTGGTGTTGTTTTTTGCCTTCTTGTTGTTTCTGATAATTCTTGGTTCCTCCTGTTGATTTACTTTCTTTGTGAGATCCCTACTTTTTTTATACTTTCTTAACTTTCATTACCTTTTCCTGCTGAGTAGTATTTATTTTAACTAAAAAGATTTACAAATTAATTAATAAACCAAGGCTCTAGTATAACTTTCTATCAGCATCTCTGCTATGGATTAGTGTCTTAGGCTGCATTTCACCACTACTTGAAGCCAGTGTAAGCATGGCCTGTTTAATTTAGTACTTCCTACATCACAACAGCAACCTGTACTGTGTGAGGCTATGAACAGCTGGACCAGAAAGCTGAGCTGTCTGAAAACTAAGTAAAGAAAAAAGCGATGCTAGCCACATCACTCCCCAGCTGGCCAACCATAGAAGCCATGGTATTTAGAGCTGGCAGAAGGATGTGGGTTTGGCTGAACCATCCTGCTTGGCAGCTGTCCATACATCAATTCATAAGGGTTGCAAAACCAAAGCCATCACAGATGTTTATTGGAGTCCTACGGAGAAAATTTTCAAAGGTGGAGATGGCAAGCAAGAGATTATGAGAGTTACTGGCATCCCACAATAATCTTCAGTTTTCCCTACTGTTTCCTAGAGTGGCAACTTCTTTGGCAAAGAAGTGCTCTCTGTGCTGTTCCCTCACAGCTGTTCCTTGAGTTGATCACAGATGTGCCCATCTGGACTTAGAGTAATAAAGGCCCTGTATTCAGTCTCCCATTTCTTTCTATTCTATTAAGAAAATAATCCTGCAGGTGAGCAGCAGCAGGCTTTTGAGGAAGTTAGTGCACCAAGACACTTGAATATTTTAGAAGCTTCCACTTTTGCAATAATTTCTTAATTCTGTCCCCAGATGTAAGCCACCACAATCAAAAACTTTTCTTCAGAGCTATTGGGAAAATGGATGAACAAATAAGGGACAATATGATGGACGAGAAATCAAGAAAACAGATATTTTAGATTATATATTGGAACAGAAAATACATTTGTGTTCTTTGACATGTTGTCATCTCCCTCTTGACTATTTTTCCACACTTTCTGCCTATCTACTTTATGCTTTAAGCAAGAAATATGTTAAAATATTCCTCAGAGGCAGCTGCCTGATGAATTTTACTCACTTTCTTCAGCAGGAAACACTCATTATTTTGAGGATTCTTTAGTTTTATTCTTTAATAAAAACATACAATTACATTTCTAAACCAAATCAACTAATAAACTGTTCATCAGCATTGCCATTTTTATTCTTATTTGGCAATGAAAAAGGGTAGGTTTTTTTAAGAGATTGTATAAAGGGGTTCTATAAAGATGAAATAACTTAATTGCATTTCCTTAAGGCGATAAAGACACAAAGGAAGTACCTGTAGCCTTTCCACAGCAAATACATAACCACTTTCAGTCCTTTTTAAGTTTCCTGGTGCAAAAGGACCACGGTTCATTAATTAAGTTCCACAATGTTTCATTGTTAAAATGCAAAGGAAAACTAAACTAAATTAAATGCAACACCAGAATAGATGGGTGATTTTACATGTCATGTTTGCTGCAACAGCCAATCAAACTGGATAAGCTAGGAAAAATATCATCTTGTTCTTATTTTCCCTGCGATTAAAACAGGTCCTTACAATTAATAGGAAATTAAAGATAAATTTTAACATACCAGTGTAAGAGATGAATGCATAACCTTGCTTGATAGCAAAAACAACAACATTCAATTCAGTGAGTATGTATAATAAATATTAAATTTAATCAATTAATTTGTTACCCCCACTTTTCAGAGAACAATGTCTCCAACCTGTCTAATTTGATGTTTTGCAGTGTGAATTTGGAGCCTTTATTTCATACGCAGTATAGAAAACTATGCCCTCATTCGACCAATTATGAAAAATAATGCAAATACTTAAAACTGTTAAACATGCATTCAGAAATAACAGAATAATTATGCTTCTGCCAAAGCTGGTTCCTTTAGATTGATTCAGAGTTTGTGTTCTATGTTATCTAAAGTAACATTTATTCTTCCTTATGGATAAAGTCCACAGCCAGAACAGGAATAAACAGTTTGCAAGTGAGCTTAAGCAGATAAAGCAGTAGTGCCAAAGGACAGCAGCACATGACATAAGGATCCCTGATAACACACCTACCCAACATTACTGCTAACACATTTGGAAGCTAGGCTTGAATCATACTGCCTTTTGGGGTATCAAAATAACAGCTAAAATCAGACAGAAATCTTAACTGAACAAACTGAAATACACATCTTGAAAATCTCTCTTAGATTACTTTCATATTCTAGAGGGAAGAGTCCTGCTTCAAGAGCTGAAATGATAAAATATTAAAGCAGTATAGCAATGACATGCAATTTTAGAGGAATATTATTCACTTGTATATTACAGTATATATAAGTCAATGTTTAGGTGCAACAGGTCTTCCACAGCTGTTGTGGTTCAGAACAAATAACAACAGACATAACAACAAAAACCAAGCAGACACCCAAGACTTGCTACCAGCTGAAGCTCCTCAAGTTGTCTGTGTTAAGAGGAAGCATAATTCTCTCTGCCTCTCCCTACTTCAAGTTAAAGAGAGTTTCATCACTCAATGCAAGAGAAATAAATATGCTGCCTGCTCTTTAATGACATAATTCCAAGTAGCCAGGAGGGCTTGTCTCTCTTGAACATTCCTTTACGGCAACCTCTGCCTACACCTGTTCATTTCATTTGCCCTAGGAGGAGCAGAACAGCCCTAAATAAAGGGATTTTGTGCTCTTTACCTCAAGCATCATTGGTCCAAGTGCATCCTTGTCGATGACACTCTGACCTGTGGACGATACATCTGCTTTTTGCACTTCATCTTCATTAGCTGCTGCTGCTTTTTCTGCAAGAGAGAAAACGATGTGTTAAGTGACAGCGGACTGATCTTTCGCTGATACACCAAGAGGCCACAGAGTACTGAGAAGAACTGTGAAACGCTTACAGTGCAGCAGTTCTGAAAGTGAGATTAGACAGTCTCCCATAATGATTCAACGGATGCATAGCTATTGCATCTCATAGCTATTTGCTTCTCAGTTTTCAGGTCTTATGACACAAATAAAATAATTTCTGATGTTTCTCTGCTAGACGTTTTACTAAACTATAGAGCCTAACAGTGGGCAAAGACAAGGGCTTGTTATAAAGGCACAGTGAGCAAAAACCAGGATCAAGGTGTAGTAGAAGACTGATCTAAAAGAGCATGCAAAGCTTACAGCTGCAGAGCTTTTCCATGACTGCTATATTTAGAAGGAAAAACATAAGTCCACAATCTACAGTTTCAGTACCGAGAAACAGCGGTCTCAGTTCTGTTCCCATGCCTCCACCCACGTTCTTACTATCACGTAATTTTCATACCACCTTATTTACCAATGTGTTATTAGAACTACATAAAAGTTCAAGTGCTGTATTTGAAAATTACAGGCAAGAAAATAATGATTTCAGGTTTCTAGAACATAATGCCATACGTTACAATATGTTATAATATGTTGTATACAGCGTCACAGATTATACCCAACTCCAAATGTAAGGCATATTCACAGAACTTTCAAACCTAGTGGGTTTATAATTCCTATCAAGTAATGAACTGCATTAGTTTTTCTATTCCAAGAATGATATTCTTGTTTAAAGATGAATTAATAAAAGTAATAAAAATACTATGTAAAATACACATTCTAATGCATATTGTACATTGCAAATTAATGAAACAAGTTACTTTGTGTTGTTAGTTCTATACTCAAAACATTCTTTTATTATTTTTCACGCAGCAGTTATGTAAAAGCTAGGGCCATCCTGCAACCTAGAATATTAAAAATAATTAGAAATCTCTTATTTTTAGTATGATGCAATAGATTGTTTTAATAAAAATGAAAGCACACTGAAATAATGATAACAAGAATTTATGCCTTCTACAACAATAAAGCAGAAGAACATCCATTGTAGGAATTACTGAAAGTACCATGTGTGGATGGAGCAAAGGGCCTTTGGAAAATCACCTTTAGCGGAAATTAAAGCATCGTTCATACAAATTGAAATGTATCCAAATGTGCAGTATTTTCCACTGTCCGTAGATCTGCAATAGTGCAGGTGAAGTTCTTCTGAACTGTCCTTGGCGTAGGTTTTAAGGTCAGTGTGAATACATGCTGCTCAGACACAGAGTAAAGGAACTGCATTTGTGAAGCCCTGGGTGTTCTCCTATCAGCAATCACCCGCTGGCAATAAGGCTTTGCTCACTCGGCCTGTCTCATCCTAGATTTATATGGTTTCTTGCTTTCATGAAAAGAGCCACAAAAATTTTAGCTGTCTTCTTAGGTGTTATACACTATATAACAACATTGTGAATAATGACTTAACACAAAATCGCTCTGAAGATGGATTGTTGCAACTAATGGAGTAATTTTAAATCATTCTGATTAGCATAATCTGATAGAAATAAATTCACTAGAAATAACTACTAATGTTTCCTCTGCCACTTAAACTCACCAGGATGTTAAATTAGTATTTCTGGTTTAAACTAGGGGTGGGATTTTATTTTTTTCCTTACCCTTCTTGTTTCGGCAAAAAGCAGAAATTAGGTGTAACAGAAAAACAATTGAACAATCCTTCCCATGCTACAACACAGCAGAGTTGGCACCATATGATGATACAAAACTGAAAACATGTTCTAAAAATTCTAGAAGAATTCTAAAAATAGAGTTGAGCTTTTAATAAAGCCAGTGATGATATCTGTTTCCCATCTGTTCCTGGTAGCATAAAGTGATCTCTGTTTTCACACTGCAAAATATTATAATGGACAGGGATACCAGCTTCCTGCTCTCATTCTACCACTGCTTCAGCCATTGATACCGTCTTGATTATGGGAGAACATGGGATTATTCTCTATGAGCCAGAAATGGAGGGGCTGCAGATATGATCCAATAATGGTGTGCAAGCACATTAATTACAGTTTCCTCATGTCACCAGTTTAAAGACTACTTTTCCTGGTTACTTTTCACATAATACGACGTATTTGCTGATGATTTTTTTCACTCTTATAACCATGGAGTTTATACAAACCACCCATAACATCTATAAAAACAACTGTTTTCTTTTATGCACACTGATGAGGTTTTATACAAAGGAAAAAGAAGACATTTTTAATTACTATAATAGTAATCAACACAGAAACTGCAATACCAGGTCAGACTAAGGATCTCTCAAACCTCACATCCAGTTCCTGAAAGCAGCTGGTTTCCTCTCTGCTCCCCTGTTTCTCCATTTTGACTGTTTGATCCCTGACTGCTTCTGTTTCATCACCAGCTATCCCTCACAATCATTTGACTTCTTCATTTTCTTTTCCCTTTGACACGCTTTTCCTCAGAGGGCCCAACATCTTTGTGGGATCAATAAACTCAGTGCTTTCTCATGGAAAAAGCGCAATGAATGGAGAAAATATGAAAACGCTATTTATACTCAAACGTTACCTACCTGCTTTTCCCAAAGATGGTGACAATGTACACTACACTACTCACGACATTTGGCTAGGCACTCTGAAAAGCATTATAAATAACAAGTGCTCCAAAATTATGGACTTCATAATTGGATCTGTAACTTAATTGTGTAAGAATTCAAGTAGCTGGAGAGCTTAGAAGAGGTTACACATCCAGGCCACATGCCACACTTAAATTCAATTGGCATTGTATAGGAAACCAAGGCCTCAGGTTCTGAGTAGGACCAGCTGTAATTTACGTCATTGTTATAAACTGCAGCTACTAATAATGTTCAGCTATGCAATGAATTATCCATTTTTGATTGATCTAGAAAGCCCCTTGTGTAGACTCTATCAGCACATACAAAGAACAGTAAGTGCAAATCCTGTCAGCAGTGTCGTCTTGACAGTCAGTCATGGGGAATGTCTTGAAATGCAAATCTTTCCCTCAGCAATACTGCACGTGGGGCCAATTGACAACAAAAATTTGTTGCAGGAAGGCTAGAAAAAAACCAATCATTGATATACGAATTTCTAATTCTGACAACACTTATGCATTATCACAAGTTAGTGTTCTTGATTTTTCTTAACAGTTTCAGCTTCTGGTGTTAAGTAGTGGTGCAAAACTGTAAAGTTTACTTTCCTTTTTTTTACTTTTACTCCAATCTTTTTCAAGTTCACTGGGGGCCCTACAAAGAAATTTAAAGCACAGAGAGTTTATAATTTCTACACTAGATCAATCATTTTTGAATGTCAGGGCTTAGGAAAATAGCTGTAAAGGCCCAACCTTGCAAAGCCTCTCAGAACCCTATTTTTCCAGCTCCATGAGAATCGTTGGTATTACCCTGTGACTAACCACAGCCACTAGATTTTTCCACTGCAGCCACATGGGGAGTGGGAGCTGGTTCCCTGACCTCGCACGTCCCAGTGATGCCCCCTCCTAGAACAGCGACGCCCCTGTTAAATGTCAGCAAGTGTTACCAGGTGTCCTACAGGCATAGTGGCCAAAGGGCAGCAGAGAAAGAGTGTGGAAAGAGAAATACAGCCCTTTGCTGCCAGAGGAAGTGAGCAGGATGGAAAGGGACTTCCCATGCCTTCATCTCCATACAGGGAATTCTGCACTGGAGAAGGAGTATTAAATTAGAAACTGGTCCCATCCTTATGAATATGGCTACCTGAGATCCAGCATATTTTATCTGAATTACAGTGGTATAAACTTCATGCACATGAAATAATTATTAGCTCCGCTCAATTAAGAGTTTAGCCTAGAGAGAGAAAAAAATTTAAATAAAATACAAGTACCCCTGAGAGAGATACTACAAAGAATATATATATCCAATGATGTAGTATTTTAGTGATGTGTGTAATTTAGACTTTAAACTGGGGGTATGTTTACAATTGCATAAGCAGTATTATACTAAAATACATATTAATATTTTCAATTGGACATCTTCCTAGTGATCATAAACTGTATTTACTTTTCTACATGTAACATACAGAATAAAGAAGGAAAAAAAAGCCCTCAAAAATATTTTCTGACAAACTTATGAGTGGGAAGCCTCAAGCTTTATTCAAAGCTTATTCCAGATTCTGAAAGCAAACCGTTGTGAAATCACATTAGTTTAACAGAAATTCGTAAGTCAGAGGAAGAGAAGCCAAAAGCAATAGCTGGAAGTCTCCTGCTACATTTTAACTTAGCAAGCCTTCTTGGTTTTCCAGTCTCCCAATTCAAGCTATGTCAGTCCTCCCTGCATTTCTGACAGCAGACTCTGAAGTGTTATTGATGGGCATCACCTTCTCTTGGTTGTGTTTCAAACATTACTTTCCTACAGGTGGGCAGGCAGGACCAGCTGAACCACTAAAAAAGCTCTCTTTGTCTGTGTTCTGCTCCAACTTCCTTAAGGAAATCTGCTACAGAAATATTTTCCCCTTTGTGCTCTCTGCAAAAACAAAATGCATTTTTGAATTAAAAGGGTAAAAATTAGCCTCTGCAGGAATTTCAAAAAGAAGCAGCATAATTCAAAAGAGAAAACTGGCATCAATGCAGATTTAGCTCATTTTTCAATGGAGCAACATTTAAGGGTCTTCACAGAACAAAAAGAGCAAAAAATAGATGCTGGTGAAGGATCTGGGTTCCCTGGACAGGGAAGAACCCATGCTCTAAAAACCACCAAAGAAAAAAGTCAAGCAAAATAACCCCCTGTAACAGGTAAATTCAAGTTAATTATCCAATACTGTTTAAAACAGTTTCCCAGATATATACTCCCCGCTCTTTGTAATTTTCTGGAATTGCTATTGAAATGCCACACTTACCTCAAATCACATACCCTTATTTGTACAATAGATTAAAAAATATAAACAAAGATATTTGTAATAAGTGACACTAGAAAGCTCAACTCTGCACCTTAAAAAACCCCATACAAATCAAGATCCTTGTAACAGTAGCAGCAACATCACTTGAAAGTGAATGTAAATGCTATACAAAGTTTAAACATGCAATTTAATTTTACACTGGAACTGCCTTGAAAACAACTTATCTTCTCCATTTTTTGTATGTATTAGCCAACTACTTTTGTCTTGCCTCATTCATATTTCTGTTTGCCCTGCATGATCCTTCTGAATTGCTGTGCAAAAATAACATCTAAACAACCAAGAAAACAGCAGAAGTATCTAACTGTCCAAAGATAAGGGTAGATACACTATTAAAAACTAATGCTAACATAGAGCAGAAAGTATACTTAGCAAAGGCTATATTTTAGCTAACCTTACAGTTTTGAGTATTAGATTAAATAACATTTCAAATATTGGATGTAATAACATCTGTGTGTAACTACTGCTAAGTAATTACATTGACTGTGGTAATGGGACAGGAGGTGTTTAACATGAATAGGGCCATACAGAAAATGCCTTCAAATTTATCAACTTGAATAAAACACAGAAGAGAAAAAACCAAAAAATTGTATTCGGTAATGTGAGTAGTTTTGGATCACTACACCTGATGAAGTAAAGCAGTGAAGAACATGCAAGTTATTTTGATGCTTGGTTAACCACAGGGAAAGCAGCTCTGCCTTGTAGCTGTGTAATTCAAAGCACTACGATCCATGGCTCACATGAAACTTGATATCCCCCTGCACGTTCTCACCCAGTTCCCATTGCCTCAATACAAGTTGTTTTTATTCCCTGAAAGCAAGCAATTTTTCAAAACACCAGTGCCTAAGAAACAGCAACTATTTCAGCAATCAATTTTAAGACCAGCTTATCCCATCCTTGTGAATAAAGTTAGCTACTATTTTAGGGAAGTGAGTATATAGTGAGGTTGCTCTTTCATCACACAGCACACATCTGTCCAGAGCAAAGCAGCTCTTAGATTCTTGAATCCATATTTTCCCCCAGAAACTATAGATCAAGTCTTACAGGAAAAACTATGCAACATCTCAGGAAGGTTTTAGGAGGTAAAACAAGGGAGAATTATGCATCTGCACCGAACTAAAATTAGAAAAGCTGCCATATGGCTCTGTGAAGCCAGCAGCACGTTCTTATTCATTAGGAAGCATTCTGCTAGCATAAAAACACAAGGCCTTCCTGTGCTCTCCAAATGTGTTTATCTTTTCAACATTAATGCATGATATATTATCAGGCTGCTGAAATCTCCTGCAGTGCATATTAAAAAAGCACAGCTGCACTTTTTCTCAGCACGTTTATTCACTGCGAGCACAGCTTTGCCCACCTCCCTGACCCAGCCCTCCTGTCAGCCCTGCTTCCCTTTGCTTGAAAAGGGCTGCACTCCCACTGCATGCTCGCCTGCCCAACTCATCTCCCCATGTTCTGCTCTGCTCATCACACCCACATGGTTTAGCTTCACATTTACTATTGCTGGTGGAAGCACACTTACATGAAAATGACCCTAGGGCTTAAGCTAAAAACCCTTGGAAAGCTGTAAGTGAAATTACTCGCTCAGGAGTCGCAGCACTTACAACACTGCGATGTCTTTTTTCCAGTGCAAGCTGCTCTAACTGGTGCAGCTGCTCTCCTATCGTATACATACCTGCCCCACCTTCCCATGGTAAAAAAGCATCACTGAGGCACCCTTCCCATGGTAAAAAAGGATCACTAAGGCACTAACTCTATGGAAAGCTTCACATTCTCACAAAACCTTCAAATAGAGGTAAACATTCATGGAGCTTTTCAAGCTTTGAGTGAAGTCCTGCTCTTAGAAAAGTCAGTAACAGTAGCCAGCATATAAAATTTTCATGGACAGTGAAAAGAAAACGAGCACTGAAAACCCAGGATGGATTTAGGAATAGCAACAAATGGAAGTAATAATACCTAAAATTAATACTAGTTTTGTCTCTTAATAATTTTGACATTTTGCCATCCTTCTTTTCTTGTACAAGTCAGCATTTTTGTCACTCAATACACCTTGTGTAAGAAGTACTGCCTGAGAAATAATTGCCCCCAGCTCAGTTAAACTGGAACAAGGACAAAAATAATGAAATTCAACTTACCAAGAATAATATTTAACTGCTGGAGAGAAAGGTGCCTATTATCTCTGTATGCATTTTTTGCTAAATATTTCAATAAGCATTTTACTACCTTTTCCTTGGTTTCTTTCTGCCTCTCATTTTGCCGTCTTTGCTGTCATCAACACCTATGACTTCTTTTCCTTCTCATTACTACAAAACTCAATGGTCTGCTTCCTGAAAGTGAGGAAGAAGACAGGGGCAGCAGTTGCAGTGCCCACTCCTTCCTGCTCTGGCCCCAGGATCCAGTTGTCTCCAAGCCCCATAAGCTGGGGTATCACAGTGCTGCATTCCTGGCATGTGGCACCACTCAGAGCACTGAGGCAGAATCCCATCCATAAACACACTTAAATAACTTCTCTGAAGATTGCTAACTCTTGGATATAACAGTGACAGCTGTTATAAAAGTGATGTTATTTACAGAAACAGCATTATTTACAGAACTTTGTACCTACCATCCGCGGATTTTTCTACTTAATGCAGTGGGCAAGAGATTATTCTTACTTGATATCACCTCAGAAGGTCACTAGTCTCTGGTAAGTTAAGAACTGGGGACTGAAGTAAAACCCAGAATTACAACCTTCTTGCTGCTGCTGCTCAAGTGAAGACCCAAGTGAAGACTCAAATCCAGGACCCCAGATCTTCAATGGCTTGATCCAACCCCAGCACACCATAAAAATATGACACAACACAGCAATCAAAATAATTTCTTTGGTGATATTATTTCTAGTACTTTTATTTATCAGTAAAGACACAGACGGACAACTGCTATACTACCCGTTAAGTGAAATCTAAACTAAGACTAAATGGAACCCTGAATCCAGAAACTATTTCTCACCCCATGCCTCATTTACAACTTGTGGTGATGTGTGAAACTACCACATTGTGAGTGGAAAGTTGTTTTTCATCTCTGGAACATGGAATTAAGCTTCCTTCATGACCATCACCTATGGAATCCCCGGACATGCTGCAATATTAACCCTTTCCACTATATTTTCAAAAAGGTGGAAAAGAATATAACTAGGTATAGTTTCACTCTGGGGAAATTTTTAGACAGGTCTTAGTTCACTGAAATATTTGAGTATGTTCAACACATGTTTTTATATGAAATGAAAGGTTGCGCTTAACTCGCAAACAGAAAAATTAAATGTACATTTATAGATTCCTATGTTTTAAAGTTATTCTGTCTCTTTTCCCCAAAAAGACCACCAACATTATCTTTCCAGTCTATACTGACCGATTAGAGAAATATCTAAATAAATAAATCATCAAAGTAAATAAATCGTCAAAGGTGCCCTGTCCAGGGAATTTCCTTATCAAAAGGCCTAAATCCAGGATGATGCTGAGAATTTATAATTTTCACTGGTTTTAAAATGCGTTTTTAAATACAGGGCTTTGGAGCTCTGGTTTTGCATTTACATTTCCTAAGAATGTCTAGTAACCAGTATAATAACAAATATCTGATTGATTATAGTGTAATTTACAGTATTTAATACAGGCCTAAAATACAGTACTCCAACAATAAAGGAGTACATGTGTTAGATTAAGTACATTGGCTATCAGTGCCTTACCCCAAAATACCCTCAATTTAATCAGTCACTTATTATTCTGTGCTAGAATCAGATAAGCAGATTCAAATATATGTATCTGTGGCTGTATACACAAACACATCCAGGAAACGATTTTGCATCTGTTGCTATTTAGATGATTTCAAAACACTCACGTAAACTACTCAACTGTGCATGATAACAAACACCACATATCCATCACCATTGACTTAAAATCTGCTACATTAATATGGCTGCATTTCAAAAGAAAGAGCCAAGCTAACTGACCTCTGCACTGAAATATTAGATACAAATATTTGGCATCACTCAGTTTAACAAAGTAATTATTTTTTTTGGTATGTACTGAATTAGGACAGAAAATTTTACTGTATTTTTTGGCATTTGCAATTTTATAAGTGTTAGATATTTACCTAATGAGTAACCTCATCTTATTTTGATAATTCATCTCTCAAAACAGTATTAATGTGAATATCTAAATGGTAGGAGCCCAATGTTCTTTAATATTTTGGCTGAGCTAATGTTTTCAAAGACAAGAAACATGGCAGAATCTGATAATTTCATTCAAAACAGGGCTCCACCATGGTCTCAGAAATAATATATTGCTTTTATAAATGTTAACAGCCCTCCAATTGGTTCTTTGACATGTAAAAACACAGGCAAGATTTTGAAAATAAAGATATAAGGGTTAGCACTCTTTAGACTAGAATCTGTAATGCAGTTGCCAAGCTAATTAAGCTTATAGGTTTCCAAAACTTAGGCCAAAATAACATACTAGAAAGGAATATTAATCTAGCCAGACTCTGTTTCTTGAAGCCTTACTTTTCTGTACTCAACCAGCTGTTAAAAGGAAACAGATGACTGACTCCCTTTCTTCAAATGCCACATCGCCATGATTACAAAATATCTGTCTTATTTTAGGATGCTGATAATAAATCTTTCTGACACACCAGATCATCCACAACAACAGGCAAAGATCTTTTTGCTTTTATAAACTGCCATTGACAACTGCATAAGTTTTCAAGAGACCTAAATGTGGTCCACAAAAAAGAAATATGATGGATCACGGGCTCCCTATAAGCCTGTGAAAAGCAGTTTCCATAATAAAGCGTAGGCCAAAATGGAGCACAAATAATTGAAGACAGCTAAGGAAGAACAGAAACAGGTTTAATTAAACGTGTCCATGTCAACATGGATTACAGGGCTCCTACTGCTTCTAATAGTCCAGATTATGGTAGATAAATCTTTTGCAAAAAAGCTCTAAATCATTAAGGACAAGTAAAGTTTTCTTCTATAACAGCCCAGTGTTCAGAAATAGAAGCTTGGGCCCCTCTTCTTAATTGTCTAACCCACCATCACAGACTTCAGCCAAATTTTCAAGGCAATTTAGAAAGAGAAACTTTCCTATTACTGCAAAGAAAGCAGATGGAAAAACAAAACCATCTTAAAAGAAACTGTTTATTTCTGCACGTTAGTTATTTAAAGGGATTTTTTAATCCAAGTCCTTTATGAAATTGTGTTTAAGATTAATTTCATATATTTCAACAGTGGCTATGTTACTTCAAGTACATTATGAATACAGCATGGCTGTGAGAAGAAAGGTAATGATTATTAACATGCATTGTTTAAAATATTCTCTAAAATTAAGAGATCTTTTTTCATTACCCTAGAAAATCTTGGCTTATCTCGTTGCTAAGATTTACATCCAGACAAAGTCACTTTTAACCTCAATTGCATTAATTTGTTCTGTCACATACTAATTAGCAGACATTTTAAAATGTCTGCTAATAGCACTGATAGGTACAAATGGGCTCCCTTCAATAGACTGAACCATACTTAAAACTTAATTAATTAGGCGCTACCATCTCTGCTTCTCTAATTCAGATTCATGAAGCGGGGATCAGCACCCAGTCTGAAACATATCAGTATAATCCATAAACAGAAAAATTATTAAACACTAATGGTATTATTTTCTCTATTTTCTCAGTGAGTTTTATCAGTTCTCTTCTGAGAAGAAACTTTGAGCTGTTTTAACAGTTCCCCTAACCATGGGCAGCTAAGAGCTCAGTGGAAAGGATGCTCCATGTTGTGCCAGTGGGTGCTGCCCAGCCAGCTCTGTAGTCTTGCTGCTCTTCCCAGCCCCAAACTCCTGACACGGCACAGGGTGGGAGTGAGTGGCCCCCGTTGGGCAATCGTCACCCTGAATATGATGAACAAATGTGGCTTTGACCAGGAAATGTTGAAGATTATGGTCTGCCTCCAGCCGTGTCCCTCCTTGGCACGAAGGCCGGTAACGCAGGTCTGCAGCCAAGCCTGTGCATTACATCAGAAGCAATAATGCAGAACGTTTCCCTCCAGTCTGCAATTTACTTATTTGCTTGCAAAAAGGAACATGGCTGCCTGCTCCTCATTTTACATTTTACCCATTAGAGCACCAACAGGTGAGACCTTCTACATAACAGCTGTTATTTCCACAGTATTGCACGCTCTCATCAGCCTAAACACTTAAGGATACTGGGCTTCGAGCTAGGTTTCAAAATTCTAAGCTATTTGCAGACCTGGGCCAAAGTCCTTATTAAATAAACCAACCAACTAACCCAACAAAAATCCCCACAAAAAACAACAGAAGAAACCATACCCCTTCCTCTGGAAAGCACTCAAGCCCTTGAGATAAAGGATATATGCTCCTTGTCTGAGCTTCAAAGAAAGAAAGAATGGCAATGCCCATGACCATCACATAGCTCAGGGAAAGGAAGAGTATTCTTGCACCATAATTCACAATGACCCGAGAAAGCCAATATCCTCCCTCATTTATATTTTGTAAAGGTTTTACAGACTGGCTTCTCTGCCTGTATCATTGATTAAAAAGTAAGGGGAAAAAAGCTTACTGGGCATATTTATATTTTTATATATTTATCTGCCAACTGCAAACACAAAATTATATTTTGAACATTAACTACAATGGCCTGACAATCCATACTACAATGTTCACATAAAATCAGCACCTCTTGCAGATAGACAGATGGTGGCTCAACTTTCAAGCTCAACAGTAATCACAGTAATCCTTGATTTTCATCAGTGTAACACTCAACGGTTCATTAGCAACTTTTGTCACATTCCCTAAACTATGTGATGATTTCTTACTGCAGCAACAAAGAGTAAAAACCATATCAGAGGGATGATAGTGAATGGAATAAAACTGTCACAGGTATGGTGTTGTTGGTCCTAAAATTATGGCTAAAGCCACACCAAAGGCAAGAGACAGCATGAGTGGGAAGATGTGAAAAACAAAACCCAGGACAATTACTGAAAAGAAGAGAAAACAGTACAGGCTTAAAAAGAAAACCCTACAAAAAATGCGGGAAAATTTGAAAATACAAAGAAAAACCATTCCACATAAAACTCCACTTTTGACAATTAGTAACAGGGAGCATTGCATTCAGAAAAGTCAATGAGGATATAAAGAAACAACTAAAGATAGAAACCCCCCCCTCCCCCAACCATTCAAATATTTCCTTCAACTCAAGATGGTGAAAGGTCTTATACAAAAGAAGCAAGACAGGAAGAATTTTATGTTATTGGCACAAAATACCTTGATATTTTTCCACCAAACATCAAGACAAACAAACCAAGAAAAACCTAAATGAGGGTCCCTCTAAATTTTCCAGCCTATATTTAGACATTACAACCTTGATATCTCTTCCTCTTCTTCTTCTTTTTTTTTTTTTTTCATTTCCAAGTAGATTAAATGTTATATTTAAACACACTTCCTCTTCAGTGTTGAATATAGGCGCACACCTAATTTGTCTCTGGATGACATCTCCATCAGAAGAATCATGGGAATTGCAGGTTGCTCCAAGTCTTTCTAGGAAATTGTGCCTCAGGAGAAAAAGTACCAGTATAAGGCTAGTGCTCTTCATGATCACACATCTCAAGATGACAAGGAACCGTTCTAACTGTCTAGCCAGCTCTCTGTTACACATCCCCAAATGTTTCACCAACTCCTGCATCATGACAAGAACTTCTGCTGAATATTCTGAAGAACATTCAGACTTCTTTGGGAGGGCTGACAGAACCTACCAATTTCTTCATTAAGCTGCTCCAGATTTCAGTCAACTTTCCATTAACAATCTGCACCTTCCATATGAGTTGGTCACAAATTCCAGCTGTTAGGCTGTATCCTGCCTTTGTGTGCTGTAGTCCTCTGTGGCAGGTACACCATGGAGCTCCATTTTGTTTTGTGCCAGTGAGCAAAGCAAGGTGCAGGGACACACATTTCTGCTCTGAGGTGACTTGGGCCTCAGTGACGGGAGATACAACATGGCTGCTTCATCCAAAGGGGCATGAGGATACTTATTCAGATAACATGGGGATATCTGAAGCATCTCCAATTATGGAGTACCTACTTCATGGATTTATGGTTTATGGAGTTATCCACTTTAGCAGAACTTAAATTTATGGACTTCTCTGTCTCCTCTTTCTGACATTTGCTCTGATCTTTTGCAAGTTAAAGAAGGGAAAGGGAGTATGAGTGTGTTTAAGTGTGTAGCAAATGTATTAAGAGTACCCCTTGTCTTGTGAAATACACAGAGATGTGCCAACACCCTGTAATGATGAAAGGAAACAGAAGGCATGTATGTATTGACTCTCTAGTTGTTTGTCTGAGGGCATTCACTATTAGCTCAACAGTGTTCACGACAGAGCAAGCAACTGATCACTTGCCATGTCATCCTTCAGTCTTCAGTCTGTGATTTTCCCCCAGTTGCCCACTGTGGGTTTTCATAAAAGAAATGGAAAGCTGAAAGAGTAATAGCTGACTTATTGTTTTTCATATCCTTGGTGATTCCACATTCAAGGACCCCTATTTCTAACTAACTGTCCATACATAGAATCTTTTACAGCAATAACAAAATGCATGACTTAGAAGAGATGCAATTATTGTGGTTCTAGTTTGAACATAGAGCAGCCTTTGATCAATGCTTCTTCAGTGTGCTGTGAATTCACAGGTTTCCAGGATTCAAACGTGGTATGAAAGGCATTGCACCCTATTGTGAGTAAATATTATATTATTGCTTTTCAAGCTGCAGTCTTTAAAAATAAAACATAAAAGCTGAGTAACAAAAGCTAGATTCCTTAAAATAGATGATCCTTTTTTGACTGAAGTATCATCACTATTCACAGTGAATTAATTTGCTATTCCATAAATTAAGCTGCAGACAGAGAGCCAAGGTAACATGAAATCTCCTTCATTTACTTGCTTTATGTGCTGCTGAGATTAAGACATTGCATTCACTAATCTAAAGCACACAGAAAGATCTGGTGTTCTACAGTCAGCACCTTTTACACTGCAACCGTCCAGCAACAAGGGACTACAAACACTATCATTAAGACTCAAGTCAGAAGGCCCCAATTTGTTCTTTAACACCTAAGCTCAGCATTTTTTTTTAGCACCTAAACTCAGCCTTTGTTTCTGACCAGACACCTCTAAAAACAGAACAGCCGGTGAGAAACACTAGACTCAAAAGCTTAGTTCATACTGTGAAGGGATGGATGTCAGTCTATATTTCTGTATTTTATTTTCCCCTCAAATAAAATGCTAAAGGAATTTATGATATTTACAGTTCATAAGAGATTACATGATAAACTGCAAAAGAAACCCTGAATAAACCTGTGAAGTTTTGAAGTTTAAAGCACCCAGTGACAATTTAAATGCAGTCTGAGAACAATACCCTTACCAAAGAGGCAGCCTATAAAACCCAAAATTTCAGGAAGAGATGTCTCCATGTCTCTTATGCAAGACATTTTTACTACCATCCCAGAAGTACATAGACCATTACATATTAAAGTAACTAAACAAAAACTTTAATGAAGATATTCCTGTAAAGAACAAAGAAGGAACACTTGACACATACCCCCCAAAGAAGGTTAAATATAGGAGAAGCAGCTCAGTCCTTTATAGCATTCCCCAGCACTGATGTTACTGATCACAACCTCTGACATTGCAATCATCTTTGCAGCTATACAATATAAACAGCCACACTCTGCTAGTTTGAATTTTTTTTTCTCTTGGTCATTTAGAAGTTATGAAAGAAAACAAAGATCAAAGAAGAGCAAATATAAGTAGGATGTAAAAACAAACAAGAAAGTTTTCCTGTAGCATTTGCCAGTAATGACTATTTCTACCTGAAAAAGACCAGTACCTCAACAGCTAAGAGTAACATTTAATTTCTCTTTAACTTTGACCTATAACTTGAAGTCAAAGCTTAGTTTTTCTGTCTAAAACTTCAAGCAACTTATCTCTGGCATGGAAGTATCCATCACTGATTAAGTTGAATCCCATGGTTAAGAGGAACGTCTTGTTAAGCCCTCATGTGACACCCTGTAACGCCCAACAATGCCAAGATAGCTGTCTTGTGAGAGAGGATCTGTCTTTGCCGGCACACTTGGACCTGAGCGGGAGTGGGGCCCCACCAAGGACCCATGGAGAGACAGATCCTCTCTCCAACAGGCCAACTCAAAAGCACTGCTCAGGCTCATCACACAGCTGCACAAATGCTACTGTCACAGTAAGGGAGGTCATGGAAACTCATGATCAGGAGGAGGGCAGGGATGGTGAAACCAGGGCTTTTCAACAGCTGACTTATTTTTCACAGGTTAGTTTGCAGCCTGCACACTTGATGATTATTACTATCTGTTTTCTTGAAGCAAGGGAATCGTAGAATCACTGACTAGCTTGGGTTGGAAGAGAGCTTTAAAGACCACTTAGTCCACCCCTCCTGCCATGAGCAGGGACATTGTAGCAGTGCAAGACGCTGCAGCTACTCTTTGTCCTGAAGAGACCTCAGACAAACAGCTGTGGTGGTCAGCAACCCGAGTTTAGCATGTAACTTGCAGTCATGGTGAGAACCCATGATTCCCTTGTTTTGTCTTTCGCATATTTTCCCCAGATTGGTTAATATTTTGTCGCCTTGTTTTACATATGAAGTTATGTATATTCATTTTCTTTCTTTAATATCTATTAGTTCTAGAAAGTTCCTTGTTCCTCGACGCCTCATTGGATCCTTCCCTGAGTCCCTCCTATGTGTTGTTCCCATTGGTTCCCTTCCTGTCAACCCCACCTGCTTGTCTCTATCCCATTGGCTGAGATCCCTTTCCCCACCTATTCCGTACCCAGTATAAGATCCCTGGACCCTCCCACCAATTGGCCTCTTCATCTGTGTCATGTCAGAGGAATAAACCTGTGTGGAATACGTACGGAGAGTCCCCTCTCTTTACTTCTTTGCCTTCGCCTGCGTGCCTGCAAAACACCAACAGAAAGATACAGTCCCTTTTGGGTGAGGAGCTCTGCCCCTTTTCATTGTGTGTTGGGCACTGAGTGCCGCCTTCCAGAGGGGTTTCAGCGTTGACCTCCGGGCTTCTTTGTGTCGGCACGCGAGGGGTAGAACCCCCTTCTGCCAGCTCCCAGTGGCTGAAAACCCCTCCAGGACATCTTTCACTAGACCAGGTTGCTCAAAGCCCCATCCCATCCAGCTTTAAACACTTCTAGGGGTGGTGTATCCACAGCTTCTCTGGGCAACCTGCTCCAGTACTTCATTGCATTCACAATAAAAAACTTCTTCCTTATATCCAGTCTAAATCTGTCCTCTTTCAGCTTAAACCACTGCCTCTTGTTCTGGCACTACAGGCTTCAGTAAGAAGTCTCTCTCTTCTTTCCTTTAAGTCCCCTTTCTGTATTGAAAGGCTGCAATAAGGTCTCTTCAGAGCCTTCTCTACTCCATGCTGAACAATCCCACTCTCTTAATAGTTCAATCCCAGTGTGGACAAGTTATATATCACAAAGTGTCCTCAGCTACTTATTTACTAAGTAATAATAATTACATTATAACACTGTGTCCACAGGAAAATATTAGTATAGTTAAAATGCCTTAACTAACGTGTAGATAAGGTCTAAGTCAAGTATTCTGCATGACACACAACTCCAGTAAAATAAGAAACCCCCAGAAAGTTTCCCACTTGATGGGTCTGCTGGCCAATGACTACTTTACATCAGACCCAGAAAAGAAACTGCTGGTCTGCATTATTACCTAAAATCAGTTTAAATTCTTCAGTGACTCAGTAGTTCTCTGGAGTCATGCAAGTAGTAAAGTCAACATAAACTGGGTATTTAGCCAGAAAACTTTACAATGTACAGAGGAAGATCAAAGACACTTTCAGTACATCACTCTCAGCTGTAGGTAGGGGAGACAGCAAAGCAAATTCAGTAATAGATTTTTATTTTTTTGGTAAATGCTCTGCATAAATTCCTTGACTTCAAGCACAAATTCCTGTGACACTTAATTCAGTCTTAAAATCCTATCAGACTGAAAATACAGTATATACAAACAGTGATACCCATGTATAATTCCTTCAGAAAGAAAAAAAAATCAAAATTTGGCATAAAATTTGAATATCCCATCTCAAATATTATTAATATTAAAATATAATTACAGCAAAATTGACCCAGTAAAATATTTGCAAAACAAAAACCAACAAACAAAAAACAAGTCTGCATATGCTCTCTTGCCTTAATATCCTGATTTTGCAAGATATTTATGCACATAACATTAAACCTTTAAGTAGTTCCACTGACTTAACAGGGATTACTCATCTGCTTAAAGTTAGGCAGTTGCTTAAATACCTTGTGAAATATGAATCTAAATTCAGATCTGATAAATTCAAAGTAGCAGCAGCCAAAGCAACACCTCATTACAGTGTTAAGACCATGCTGTTTTCTTTTAGCAAGTGATTTTACTTGCATACTGGTGCTGGAGGCAACAATAGACTATCTGCTGGAGTGCCCCTGTGATTACATAGTACTGCTACAGGGAAGCAAAAACTGGTTTTGCTATCGAATGTGAAACCAGAAAAAGAAGATAAATATGATTAACAACAAGCCTTCTTTTAAAGTTCATACAGGTTTCCATGCATATCTCTCTTCATCAAGCACTTCTCCCTCTCCCAACACTACATGGTGATTTATTCTGTCCAAGGTCTGTCTTTTAAGGCTATTCCAAAAACAAGATCTGTGAACTCAGAAGTGTACATTAACAGCTAGACTGACAATTGCCACCCCAATATCCCCTCCTGAACCACTGAAAAGCTGATCTACAGAACACAAAACCTCTTCACAAACTGGTAACACATGAAAACTGGACTCTGCAGGAAAATGGAAGTGATATAAAATATTTTTTTACTTGGAGGATACTTTACCACAGTAGATTATATCCAACTGCATGTGAACCTAAGTAGGACAGGTGGACGCCATCTTAAAAAAAGGCTACAGAAAACAGAAAGCCTTGGAGAATAGAAGGAGAGAAATAAGAGATGGAGACCTGGAGTTTAATAAAAGGAACTCAGGAGACTTGAAAAAAAACCAAATCCATGTCTTGTACTTATGTCAGGACACATTCCTCAGCACTCCAACCAAAGAGGTCAGAAGAGACTTAGCTGGACAAACTGCTGAAGAAGCTTAAGGTGATCTTCAGTATCCTCTGTACCTACTGCATTGCTGATATTCAGACAGGAGGCTAAAAGCACAACTAGATAATGAAGAAAAGGAAGTTTCAAAGTCTGAAGGAGGAGTTGTTCAAACAGTGAAATGTGACAAATACTCTCTGCTTTAAAAGACAAGTTATTTATCTGCTGAGACTGGGGCCAACATGATAGATAAAAAGAGCTGCAAACTAAGGGCAAGGGTTTAATTTTTATAACCTGCTTTATACTCTAAAGAAGAAGAAAAAAACCCAAAAAAAAACAAAAACCCCCCACAAAACCCTGAAATAAAACCCAGCAAAAGAGAGACAAAGCAATCAAAAAAATAAGGAGAAAAAACCCACTACCATAATGAGGGGAGTCAGACTGGTGACAAGAGTGAAGGAAAAGGACTACTGTTGGAATAAAATCAAATGGGATTGATGTGAAACAGTTCAATTGATTTTCAACTAAGGAAGAAGAAAATTCAGATTTCTTTATTTGTTGCCAGAATTTTGTTGTCTTCAGATATGAGAAAACATTTTCAGCAGTACTTATACGACAGAAATTAACGTCTTAAGTGCTGAAGTTGCTTCTTAAAATAAGATAGGATCCTAAAATCAATCAGACACTGTTTTATTGAGCATATTTCTTAAGTACCATCAAATGGCTTTATAGCTCCTTGGCTGTCTGGCATATAAAGGAACATTTATTCCCAATGGTCTTTACACTTGCCTAACACAAGCCTTTTAAATTAAGCACATGCGACTCAGAACTGACTTGCTTGTACACATCTGTGTACATTATGAACACATCTGCCACATATACGACCACTACTCTTTCCAAGAAACTTAACATGGACTGCAAACAGCAGGAGAGCTTACACTTCAATGACCAGGTAACACCACCATTCCAAATTACTTTTATGTTATAAATAAAAAACTGAATGAATGTTTTCAAAATGCTTGAAACACAAGTCCTGAATCCTCAGTAGGAACATCCACTTAAGATTTACATGAATACAACTTCATGCTAAAATCACAATTTTTCATCTCTTCTGGACATTCACAAAATCTCTACTCAATCATTGTAAGATAATATGATAAAAATCCTCAGTAGAAAATTAAGCTTTTGTAAAGTAACTTGTCATCACTTTCCCAAGTACTAAAACCATTTCAAAACCCAGATTAAAACTGCATGCAATGGTTACATCTTCCAAATGTCTTTAATTCTTTTAATGAATTCAGTTTTACACATACATTTATAACTTGCCTTCAAATTGTAATAAACTGAATCTCTAACATACCACAACTTAGGAATCTTTGAAGTATATACTGTGAGAAACGATATAAAGATAACAGATAAACTATTCCAAGTATATATTTGCATATAAAATAGATCAGGATAACATTATACTAAATTATATAGTATTATTAAAGCAACAGATCTACTACTTTTTTCAGCTACCAGCCCAGCTAGCTTTACATGGGAAACAAATGCCAATCTGCATTTCAGCCTTCCTTGTTCTCATTCCTAGAACCTACAAAAAAGTTTCCTTGACAAATCTCAGTAGCAGCTATAACACTTGTTGCTTTCAGTGGCTTTACAAGATCGTTATAATTGACTGTGCTTTTGTAAGTAATTAGACCTTCATGTGCAATTCAAAATTTTAGTATTTATTTCAAAGAAAAAACCTCTTTACTAAAACTTCTAAATAATAAAACTGTAAATTAAGTTCTCACTGATTTAATCTCATCAGCCTTGGAAGAAATGCCGAGCCAACCCACTGTGTGACCACTGAGCCATCTTAATTTGACCATGTCAGTGTAGAATCACTGAAGAGTTTCAGGATGTTCATTAAGTTTTCTCCTACAAGTATTCTGCATAATACTAAAAATAAACAGAACAACTGTAATAAAATCTTATTTTTAACCTGAATCTCATGGCACTTCATGCAAGTATAGCATTATTTTAATGACTGTTGTTTTAGCAATAGATAATGCAAGTTTTTGACTGTTGTCAAGGTGTTCTAACAGGTCTTGACAGTGGAAAAGCAATCAGAAAGATCTGGAACGACCTAAAAGTTAATGCATTTAAATAACGAGCATGTTTAAGTGCAGGATTCCCAATGTGAGGTGATAAACTACATATAAAACATGAGAGAGCAATAGTAATAGCTTCATTAGGTCTTCAACCTGTTTGCATTGTTTATGTCAGGGTTTTTGTGGCACTCAACAGAAGTACAGGTATACTGTACTGTTTGTGCAATTTGGACATTTACTATATGGGAGATATATTTGTTAATGGAAATGCCTGTTCCAAAACAATATTGCATTTCAGAGTATGCAGTCATTTGAATTTTTCTTAAAAGGAAAAGCCTTTAAATTTGCTATCACAACAAACAAAAGTATCTTCTATGTAGAAATAGGTATCAAACCTTTAATCAGTTCAAAGAAATAACTGCAAATATTCTGATCGTATGTCTAGACCCTGAGATGCTGTTAATGACCACCTTGAAGGTCTCAGTGTTTTGCAGTGTCCCTTACAGAGGCTTAAAGTCAGTCTGTACCAGCTGTGAATTTTATGTGAACACCCAGTTACCAGAACATCTAATTGTCCGCAACTGAAGAACCTTGTGCAACAAATCAACATCAAAAAGAGCAATTTAGTGTCTTTATTGCTCAAGGGTTGCAAACTACTTCTACTTGTTGAAATAAACAGTGCTCACAGCAGTTTAGTCTGTCTTTAGAAGTGTATATTCAGTTGTTTTTGCAATAAGACTTTATGACTTTAAAAAACTAACTGCACATTCATCTTTGGCACAATTCTGGCCCATGATGACACATAACTTGGTTTGGTGAGGGTGATTATTTTATAACAATATGAAAAATATTTTTGTGATAATGGTCCTGAACAATAAAAACCTGGATTTGACAAAGTTACCATGAGTTAGAGCCAGATTTTCAGACTAGATTTTCTAGAACTGCTGACAGAATTACCAAAGTGGACTAGCAGATTTTACTTTGTGCACCCACTTCCCAGGAAAACACAAGTTTTTTGTCCTTTTCCTTTTCTCAGATGAAGATATGTGTTGCTTGGTGACAGCAAAAAAAAAAACAAAAACAGAACCAAACCTAAAAACCATTTTGAGAAAAGGATGAAGACAATAAGGGAAAAAGAGTATCTCAAAAGCCAGCAAGGTGCAAAACAATGATGGACACTGTGTCAGGTTAACAAGTATACTTCTAATATGGGCCATGGCACCATCACTAGAATATCCACTTTAAAAATCATAGCAACCTAACAAGAAGAGAACAAGCTGAGAAATAGAAACGCTCCCTAAGATTAATCAGTTAGAGCCACTTTGGAGGCAGCTGACACAATCTGACTCTTTCCACTTCCCATTTAGCTTTGAATAGACCAATGTCTAAAACTGTAGATTTACTTATACACTTGTTTTAGAAATAAATACGTATCTGAATTATGAAACATGCAATCTCCACTTTCATAATTTTACACACACAGTATGGAAAAGGAAGAATTATTTTCCCACAGATATCACAGAATAGTGAAAAAGTGAAAGATGCTTAAAGTATTTGAAAATCAAAGGAATCACTGTAAACACAGCTTACAAAGACATATAAATCTTCTATGTTGAAAGAAAAATTATATGCACCTACTTTAAGAATTTGAATCTGCCCCAAACACCTGCAGTGTGCCAGCCTAGACAGACCTGTGCCACAATCCCACATCCAAAAATTTAAAGTTTCTGAAAGATTTGTGTTTTCTCTTTGAGTAGGAAATATATCAAAAGAAAAGAAATACAAAACTAATCTTCTAGACAAAGAACAGGAAGAAAACTGTCACGTTCTGTGGTTTACATTTATAACAGGACCCTATCTAGAGATTAGAATAGTTTCAAATCTATTGTAGTTGAGGATATGATGTCATCATTTAAAGGACGCAGATAATTTAGTCCACAATATCTATTCATACCAACAAAAGAAAGCAAAACGGGTATGCAGAACACTTACATACCCCACTCTCCTGGATTATTTCTCTTTTGCATGGATTCATCATCCATGTAAGAGTATGTGGTTTTTTTCCCAAAGCCATCTGCTAGTTTAACTTTTCTGAAAGCGCAAGTAATTTCAGTTCCATTAGATACACACATCACACTGATCGATTTTCTCTCTCTCTAAGCAATTTTCAGTGAAGCTTATTTTAAAAATACTGAGTATGATACCTACCACACTCTATTCACGTGACTTTACAGCATTTTTCATTACTGATTAATGAAAAACATGAGAATTTTGTGAAAGAAAAGTTGAAGAGACTATCAGGTTAGCCAAAAATAAAATAACAATCAACACAAAATATTCCAAGTCAATTCATTAGTCTTCTTACCTTGTTCTTTTATCTGACGAATTTGCTTCACAGTTTCTTTCAAGATTGCACATTTGTCAGGTTTAAAGTTAAAGTTGTCAATATCATTAAAATTAGCAAAAATCAGCTCTGCAAGTTCTTCTATGTATTTATTCTCTTGCTCACGATTGCGTTTCTCAGTGCTTCTTTTAGGGCTGAAAGAGGAATTAATAAAAATGCTGTCTTTAATGTCAGTTTACTTGCCTTCTGGCCAGCTCAAAGATTATTTCAAAAGGTTTGACAGCAGTTTAACAAAAACAGAGAACTGCCCTCTCTCACTACCAAAATATAACTTACAAGTTTTTCAAGCAGAAAGGTTTCCTCTGGAACAAGGAAAGGAGCATTATAAAAGATATTACATTTTTTTTTTCCCAGCAGTCATGTTTTTGTTTCAGAAGAAGCTTGGGATTAGAAATTGAAAACACAAGATTATTTTGGTGGGGTGGGGTGGGATTTGAATATTTACAACTATCCCTCCCACATGGCATTGAGAATCCAAAGAGTATTATATAGTGATTGTGTATGAGAAAATAAAACAGCTTAAATAGTTAAACTGAGTAATCCATACTCCCTGCCTCCTTTTGAATTTATGACAGTCTTAAGAAAAGATGATGAATGAGTGGTTATGCTTTAAAATGTATTTGTGTTGGTAACATAACTGCTGTAGAGCTGGAAATTATTTTTCAAGACCTAGATTATAATGTACAACAGAGGTGGTAAAAAAAAAAAAGTCAGATTGCCAAAATGAGTGACTGAAGACTTTTTGCAGTGAATAGCCAAAAAAGATTTTTACATTTCTCCTAAATTGTCACCAAAATTCTGCATTTTGGTACAACACTGGATTCAAAATAAACAAACAAATAATAATAAAAGAGAATAGTTCTCATCCCCATCCCAAACCCTCAACAACACAGAATTACTGTAATAAAGTAGTTTGGCACTGACTTCTCTTTGCAAGAATGTTATTTGTCATCTTCTAACTGAAAAACAGATGCACATGTAACATTTTTTTAACTCATTCTCTCTTAGTATTTCCAGAAGTAAATGGTCTAACCTGGGTCCAACCTGATCGGGATCCTTGCGCTTTCTTGACTCTGCTCTGGATGGGTCAGAGGTATTTTCTCCCATTCCACTCATCTTGAACACATATCAGCAACTAAAAGGAAGAAAGTGCAAGAAAGGGTTATGATGGAAAAGTTTGAGTTCTCTGTTCATTTTCCAAATTTCTCATTCCATGCTCAACTCAGATTTTACTTGGCAAATCTATCATTTGAAATAGAGTTTGTTTGAAAGGCACCAATACAAACACCGTGTTTATGACCCCACAAAATGCTACACAGAACTCCTTCGGAAGAAGATTTGTGGTGTGCAAGTAAAGCGTTATCATCTCTTTGATTGTTACCAGTTACGTAAGAACAGATAAGTACATTTTGTGCCTGGATTGCTGAATTTTCACGGCAAATTTGCAAGATCGAATGAGGAAGGACAAAGGAAAAGCCATAGTGCCACACAACAAGGAAAATACAACAGAACTGAAATACATAAAATAAAACATGTGTCCCAGCTACGTGAAAAGGTATCACATGCAGCCTTAGTTAAAAATCAGAAAATAATCCCTGCAAAAGTACATGTACAAAGTTGTAGAAACAGAACATTTGTCAGCACTAGAAATCGCTGAGGAACTGATAAATATTTTGTACATATAATATACCTCATAAGGAGAATAACTTGTCAAGCTAACGTAGTAAAACAACACAAGCTTATAATTTGTGCAATAGACAGCCTATGGAAATCCTGCCCTGCTCCTGGCTGTTGGTTTCCCTGCGCCCTGTAGAAGCCTGAACACAAAAATTGCCTGCTCCAGATTACATATTCCTCAAGTACCAATATTCTGGAGGCAGAAATCACCGAAGGACATAAGGAGATAATGTAAATTATCAAAAATTCATGCAAGATGGGGCAGTCCCAGCTCACCATCTGCCTACTTGCTGCCAGTTTTGTGAGGATGATAGCAGAGAGGTATTGCTAGACATTTCAGAGAGCTCCTGTATTGTTTGGGATTAGCAGAAATGAGGGCCATGAAGGAGGTGAGTGTATCCAGGAGGTGATTCATACCCTACTAAAATAAGGTCTGGAGTCTGTAATTGTATGACTACTTCACTTTGGCATAAAGTGGAAACAAGGGAGTTCACCACCTCCTTCAAGCCCTTCATTTCTGTTCCACCAGTTCCCTTCCCTCTGCTGGCCTGGTCAGCCATGCACTGAACCTAGTAAGGGAACTGCTGGGGGTTAAAGTCCCCTTCCCTTTTTCTTTTTGGTATTTTTTAAGATCTAGAAGCCAGCCTATGGGTTGGTAATCAGATGTTCACACTGGAAATCAAAGTTTTCCCAATGAGCCAACTGAGTGAAGCTATTGCAGATATTGGCAGAAACAGCCCAAAGACTAAGGTCCAAGCAGTTAATGCTGAGAAAGGCTACTCACTGAAACCTGAGCAAGCAAATGATGAGTTGGAGCCAGCTCAGATTCATAAGTGACCGCCACCTAACATTTCCCAAAATAAAAAATAAAAATAATTTCATTTTACCAAAAATATTTTTTTCACAGAACATTCTGAGGTGGAAAGGACCCACACGGATCACTGAGTCCAACTCTTAAGTGAATGGCCCATACCAGGATCGAACCCACATCTTGGTGTGAATAACTCCATGCTCTGACCAGCTGAGCTGATCTCAGTATTTTTTTAACCACTCTGGACAGAGAGTGGAGTCCTTCTCCTTTTTCTAGATATGGGTAAAGTTCCATGAGAAAGACTGTATCATGCCTGTACATATCGCTTCCACCTGGTCTTTGACATGAATGGTATCAGATTGTGTTTGAAAAATACCTTTTTCTCTACTGAGTCTATACATGCATATGCATATCTACATATATATCCATGCTGCTATTATTTTGAGAAGAACCCACTGTAAGCGCAGCAAGAAGGCTGTGGTTCTGTGGCGGAGCAGACACAAGGAGAAGATGTACCATCACAGCCTCCACCATGCTGTACTTGCTGCAGAGCTCCCAGTGACCTCATCAGGGCAATGGCAGAGCCACACCAGTGCCAACCTCGTTGCAGAGCATGAGACACCTACGGCAGTCTCCAGTGTGGTCTGTGACACCGGCTGCTCCTTAACAACTGTCTGTCTTCTCCAGTCCCAGCAGACATACACATCCTAATTTATCCGCGTACAGGAGTAGCATATACACTCATAGATTAGGAGCTAAGCACTTCCTTGAAAATATACAATTTCACAAGTATCACAAGTATCACAAGTAAGAGCTCCAAGGAAGGTGTAAGATACTATTAAGGAAACTGACAATATTTAAAGAGAACATGTCTTTGTCAGTGGAAAGCTGGAACTGGCCTTGCAGCTCTGTTTCAGTGACTAAACTTTTCACTGACCAAGGTGAGAAAAAAATCATCAGCATGATGAAAGCTGTGCATTCCCAAGATCTGATCTCTGATCCAGACTCAGATGGTGACCTAAAGTTCAGAAGAACAATTAAGCTGGGGAATCCCTTCATTTCCTATGCTTCCTAAGTAAAACCTGAGAAATGTAAGTCAGCTATTTTTCTTGAGAAAAGCATAACAATTCACAAATATCTGTCAAACTTTCAACTGTCATCTTTTCACTCCCCTTGCCTCCCAAGAAGTAAGAAGGTAAGCATTTAGGGTGGGCACCACCCTCCAAAACCCCTTCCTCCTCAAGAAAGCATACAGAAGCTGTTACTGACAGCTTTCCCATCTACTCTCTCAGACCTACTTCAAATGGAAGTTTTATTTTTGTGGGAGCCAAAGTTTCACCTGTAGCTCCACCAATGCATAAATCAATTCTTGCATTCACAGTGATGCTATTCTGTGGAAATCCCACTAGGTCCACAGTATCAGCCTTTGAAGGACACATCATCTCCAACAATAAACTCTAAACTTTATCCTTCTGTATTAAGGGGAACAAAAGCAGTATCGTAATTACAAAACTAGCACTGTCTTGCTCCTTATTAAACACAGCAAACAGTTCGAAACAAATAATGTATGTACACATTTTATTTTGTTTGCACTTACAGGCTATTACATCTTTTTCTCAGCAGCATTATCAGTTTATTCTTAGAATAAGTTACCCATTTCTTTTTCACTCATCATAATTTATTTCTGGAAATCTACCACCTACTACCATGTTTGCTTTCTGTTCTCCCTTCTGTCTTAATTAAAAAGCATGTTCTATACCTCAAAGATTTTTATAGGCCATTTCTTTGTGTTGTATGTGACTGTGCTCCAGAGCAGGATGTAAAATCCAGAGTTAGGTGTCTCGGAAAGTGGAGAGCTGGACAGATGATATTGAAGCAATCTAAAAAATCCCAAAGGCTAAAATGAAAGTCACTCATCTGTATCTAGCACACAGTACTAAAATCAAAAGGATATGCTTCCAAACCCTGTCTCCCTAGGGATTTAGGGACTAACTGGATTAGTTAAAAGTTCTGGTATTCTTTTGGAATTCAGAAACCAAAATCTATTCCTTAGTTAGGAGAAATGAGGAGGAATCAGCTTTTAGAAGGTATGAATAGACTCTTCTGTAAGCTATCAACTAAAACAGCTAGAAACTGGGTGGTGGAGATACAGTTTCCTCTTCAGAGAGGGCTCCCAGGCCTGTATTTCCCACCATGCAGGGCAGCCTCCTGGGTGCTAGGCCATCTGCCTGCCAAAACTGAATGTTTATGAAGCAAAGAGGGCAAGGCTGATTAACTCATGCAGTGCAGAAGGAGTCTTTAGGTGTGTGGTCTATACCACTAAACTCACGAGTAAGTAGTTCAAACACTGTCTGAAGACACAGAGATTGAGGTTTAACTCCCTCAGGCTGAGGAGGGTAGCAAAGCTCCATCTCCCATTTCTCAGCAATGACTCCAACGAGTCAAAGAGGTGAGCACTCTCCCAGCTTCCTCATGTCTTTTAAAAAGAAAGCAGCTGTTTCGCGTATTTTTCCATGAGCTAATTCACAATCAAGACCAATGCATAGCACTAGATGAAGAACTCTAGAGGGTTTAGGTACCTCCACAAAATTAATGTGGCTCAAGCAAGAAACTAAAACCCCATTTTTCTGAAGAAAGTACCTCTGAGCACACATAGTACCAAGGAGCAGGACCCTAGGAAATTTCCAAGCAAGAAATAGAAAATGTCACGAATTTTGATTGAATTGATAGATAAATTTTAGACACAGAAATAAACATCTGTGGGTTGAAGCAGCTAAATTGCATATAATGCTTTTTGGCTTCTGCCTTAACTTCATACATATTAATTTATCTGTATCAAAATGTCTTGGTTATTAATTATTACCAACAGTTTTATACTACACAAATATTCATAACACATATAACATATTGAATGATAATTCATATCATTCAATATTTTGACAAGATAATTTAAGAATTTTTAAAGCACTTCTAGATATTCCCAGGTTCCTGAACCATTCATATAACTTCTCAGATCAGAAAACAGAAATCCCACATTTGAAGTCGGAATTTTTCCAGGAAACATGACAATTCAAAACTAAAGACACTATGAGTAGAATGACAAGTCAGAGACTTGAAGTTTTACTCCAGTAAACTTCCCCTTGAGGGAACTACCTTAGATTAGAAAGCAGCATTCATCCTGCTCCTGATCTTTTTTATACATCTCTTCAGGAATTTTCAGAAAGAAGAAAGATAAAGAAATTAAAGCATTTGATCCATTCAATGAGTTACAAGTAGTGGAAATGTACTATCAGCTCTACCACACAAAAATACAAAAATCAAGAAAATGTTAAGGGTTATTTAGCAAGGTATAGAAAAAGGATTAACCAAATTGTGAATTAGCAAAAACAAAACCAGCAGTAATCACTGCTTTGAGGAGAGAAAGATACATGCTTGATAAAGAAAAAACCAGCATCATGATATGTCAGATACTGAACTAAATCAATTTTATTTTAAAAGAAATTGTCTTACAAAGTTAAACTTGAATGCATGTCTTGCAGAATGACTTGTCATGCAAGACCAGGCACTCCCTTTTTCATTGTGTAAGTTGTTTGAGAGCTGTACTGCACTCCAAAAAACAAACATCCCGCTGTGGAACTGGTATTTTGCCTTCAGTGGTGGTACCAGATTTTTCTACTCAATACATGTTATGTTTTTTCCATGTGTCCGACCCCAACAAAACACCAAAACTACAACAATAACTAAGAGCTGAACTTCTAATGCTGGCTAAGATGCTACTCAAGCTTCAGTTCCACTGGGTGTAAATGAGCAATAGAGCAATGGAAAGATAAATACACTCACTGTAACATTTTCCTACAAGGAAGGAGATAATTAGAGAATCAGAATTATTATTACTAAAAATATCTAATTTTACTCTCCTACTGATGACCCATACCAACAAGGCATCCCAGGTAACTTAACACATTTTTCCTATTTATATTTAAGATCCGAAGTACATTTTCCTTCTGTTTCCATTTCATTACCACGGGCCAAATCATCCAAAATACTTGTAAAAAAAACCTGGCTAATTATTCCAATTGTTAATTGTAAATCACAAACACTGAAAAGTTAAATTAAAAAGCTTTAGGATAGTACATATTAGTAATTAAATTCATTGACACCTAACCAGTTTCTACCAGATGTTGGGTGACTGAAACAAAAGAACCTGAAATATGCCTAAATTCTCTTTTCTTTTTTTTTGTTTGTTTTTGTTGTTATCAGTAATAAAACAATAGTCTCTGCTCTTGTCGTAACGGCACATCCTCCTTTACATCCTCTATCAGCAACTGCTAAAGTTGGAGTACACAGAGAGACTTCACCTAATTATAAAGCAATAGTAAACATCCATCTTCCAAATGGGAAAGAAAAACAGAGGCACCATGAAGCAGGAGACAGGAAAATATCTAGCACAAATCACTTGTGTCAATTTTTACATCTCTTCAACTCCTCAAATGCCACGAAGGAAAATGGCATGCAGAGTAAGCCTTCCAACACTGATCCTCAGCATCAGTGAATTCAGTTAATCCAGAGTCAATGTAGAAGAAGATAATGTGCATTTTATCTCTTATCAGAGCAGGCCATCTTCCAAACAAGGCCTGTTAAACTGTCAGATTTATTATAAGCCTAACAAATGCAGTTAAAGAATAAATGAGGATTACACCTTCAAAGCTGCTATTTCAACCTGAAAAGTAGCAAACAAAAGGTAAAGTACCATATCGTGGACAATCAGGTAGCAATACTATACTACCACCCTTCCAGCCCACCAACACATGAAACTACTGTACATATAACTGATACAGATCAAAGAGATTTACCGAAGTCAGTGTTTTATTGAGTAACAAACAGAAAAAATACTGTTTACTGACCAAAAATACTGCAAGTCAGTGAATTTTTTTTTCTCTAACAGCTAATTTGAAAAAAATTTTTTCTAACAGCTAATTTGAGAAAAAAACAGCTTATAATTCTGTGGTTAATTGTTTACTCAAACATACAGCCATTATAATTCATCCTTTTTTCCTGTGAAGTTGCCATGACTAGAAAGCTTTCTATCTCAGTTTCAAAATTACAAATGTACTCTGTGTAACAATAATTCTGGTAGAAACCAGAGGAAAGCTGGAAGTCACATGCCAGTTCTGATTCTTCACATTTTTTCCTGCTTGTGAACTCTTTTTGCACTGGCTTCATTTCAGAATTGGAAAATATTTAATATTGATACATACTGCAATCTTCAACCCTTTTGAAGAAGGCAATGCTTGCTAGTCACTTTCCCAGGCCTCCAAAGGAAATCGCTGTCAGAGGCAGGATAAGATACTAGATCAGAGGGGGGGTGGGTTACTGGAGCCTAAGGCCGACCTTTCCCTGGTCAGCCACAGCAGTTCAGGAGGAAGGGTTGCTTTGACTCCCAGCACATCCATTGTTGTAGCACCTGTCAGGGTCCCAGGCAGTGAGCTGAGCCTGCCCGCCCCACGCGCTGCACTGCATTTGGAGAGGCTCAGCCTTTTCGCACACAAACTTGCTTGGCGTAGGTATGTCGACAGATCCAGTGAGACAGGAATAAGGGTTTGAAAATGAATAAAAAAACAAGAGGTGAAAATCAAGGGAAATAAAGGAAGAAGGAAAAAAAGATTGCATTGTCTGGTAAAATTAGATAGAAGCAAAAGATCCACTACTAAGAAGTGTGACAGAAAAGAAAGTTAGAGATATATTAAACACTCGTCCTGAATCCCTGGTGTAAGCAAGCCACATGTTCAACAACCAACTTACGGTATACCTGACGTATACCTGTCCTACCTGGAACCCCAAACAAAACAATGCCAATCTGTCAAAATAAACAAGATGCCCAATACCTTGGTTGGCAATAGTAATCTCGCATTAAAAACATAAACTAATTTATGTAAGGGTATGCTTTTTTCTCAAAACAGCACTACCACTTTTACTATAGATGAAACTGTCTAAAACTTCTGCACCCTACAACAGCCACACAGTAGACAGCAAAATTAGGAAACAGAGTTTCTACAAGGAAGGTGATAGCAGCAAGCTGAAAGACTCTAATCACCTTTAAAGGATGTGTACTAAAATCTGACATGCACCTGTAGCCCTTTCTATCTTTTCTGTTTTTTCTGTTTTAAAGACAGTCTATTACAGGTAACGTTAAAGCAAGATTTATGGCAATATTTACTAAACTCTACTTTAATTCTTCAACTCCACGAACTATAACTAGGGAAAGAAACATAATTTACTTGGAAATGCCATTGAGCCCATGTATAAAAGAACTGAAAACTGGCTCCAACACCTACTACTCACATTTTTAAGCTGAAGGCTCCTTCCTCAATCTTTCTCCTTACTCCTGTGTAATGGCTTTAGTGTGGTGTATTAGACATTAAGAAGACAACATATTCCATTTGCAGCCTGAAAGCCAATAATGCTCATGAATTTTTTACCTGACAGACACTTCAAGATGCCACTGGGAAGATCGTCTAATAAACACATTAGGCTGCAAATGGGCAGCAGCAGCTCTTTAACACATGCTGTAACAATCAAATAAATGGCTAACATTAATGTTGAGTGTTACAGACTGGGATTTAATATGACCTTCTGTAAAATCCACCTACATCCTGAAGGAGAAAGAGGTTTTTCTCAGCTACTCAAACCCACAGGTTTAAGAAACCCCCAGTTCTGCTTGAGACTTTGCCAAAACCTCTCCAGACTGACCCCAGCACTGTAGGATGGCTCCTACCTTCTGTATTCCCATAGGCTAAGGCTCTTAACAGAGCCACTCACTCAGCTGCTTATGGATTAGGCTACGTCAGCACCTCTAATATGCCCAGGAATAGAAAAACCAGGCTCTAATAAAACAACAGCAAAAAAATATCAGAATAAGGAAGTACCTTTTTTTTTTCTTAATACACAACAGGATTGCTAATCTCTACTTTTAAAGAGGAAAAGATCTGTTTTCATCAAAACATCATCAAAGAGGAGGCAGGTGGTACTACTGAAAAAAACCTTCAAGACTCTGTGTTGTAATTTCAGGTCTGGGATTCTATTTCTCTAGTTATTAAGAACTGTTTGTGCTTCTTAATACTCAAGGACAAAAAAAATGTAGGTTAATATCACTAAAGCTTCCCTTTAAACATCAAATTAAAAAAAACAAAATACAATGCCAGAATGTACATATACATGTATATATGCCAGTCACTCTTACATCCTTTCGTTTGTATTAGGTAGGTAGCTAAGTTAAAAAAAACAAAACAAAACAGAAGTTATTTTAAATCCATTTAGCCTTCTATGATGAATTTAATAAGTATTACACTATGGCTGCAAAAAATATTAAGCCTGCAAGCATTTTCACTGGAAAAGGAGTCCAAATTCCCACATGAGTTGTTTATTTAATCTAGATTTTTCTCTTATAGTTCACAATTATTAATAACTTATGTGACTGATTTTGAAGCCTAGTATTTCATATCTACTGTGATTTAAAATAGAACTCTGTGAATAGCATAGCTGATAAATGAAGCAAATCTAACAACACAGAAAAGGATAATATTATAGGAAACTTTGTATTTAAACAGCTTTCATTTCCAGTTGATGATACTTCTGGAACAGTGAGTTAAGCATATTTTAACTCCTACTGAATCTTCTCTGCCAATCTCAGTTTCAAAACTGTTTTGTCCACTTACATTCCCACACCAACTTTTCTCCCCAGAAACCACCAAAGAGCAAGGAGAAAATCAGACTAGAGAGAGGGAAAGAATGGAATAACTCTCACAAGCATAAGGCACTGTGGAAAAACTCAAATCCAGGAATGTTTTCTAATCTCATAAATATAACTGACACATACGTATACATTACTTACAACACCATAAAGCTTATACAGTTTGGTGTGATTTTCAAGACACCTATCTTAGCGATGAGAAAAATACGACCAATCACGTGAACAGGGGCATTTACACATCTCTGTAATGTGGCCTACACTAGGATTTCACTCAACTGCCTGTCCAACACCAGTCTGTTTACATTAGATAAAACATATTCTGTTGATAAAAAGCTCAGGAAACATGGTTCTGTATAGGTAAAAAGTAAAAAGTAGAGGGCAAGCCAAACAGAAACACAGCATGTTTCCACATAAGGTGTATACAGTAAGTAACATGTAGAGTTACAGGACCTACACACACAGATATTAAACCTATCATATTTGAATTTGAGTTCTGTCATTTATCAATCTGAGTTTCAATGACTTCACACAGCTAGAGAGGTGTTGGTCCTCCTGGTCACTAGGACCAGCTTAGCATGTCTGCACACTCAGGTGCAATGTGATGTGCAACCCAGGCTTGACTAGAGCTTCAGCAAGAGATGCTTATGTTGCATGCCACCTTTCACATCTCTAACCTGGCCATCAAAATAATGTTCCTTTAGTCCCAGAGTAGATACTGAAGTGCAACAAAAGGTTCAGTAAGATTATTGCTTTCAGTAAGAGTAAGCCCAACTCTATGTGTCTTCTCTGGCGCCTCATCAAAAATTAAACTCGTTTTCAATTTCCACATACCTGCAGCACCAAGAGGGTTTACTTTTCTTGTCTACCCAACCACCCATTACTAGGAAGCATACTGAAACTTCAGGCCATTCTTTTGAATGCCAAGCACTGAATTAAAACTCTTGAGTTGCAGAAAGTGTACCTAAACATTATCTATAATATTTCTACACATTTTGATACTGCTATCATGGTGGAAGAATAACCCACTGCACACATATGTACAATGCTCCACACTTCCTTCTATAATACTGAGATGCTCTCATAAGCATGAATTTCATTTAACAGTGTATAATAATAAACTTTCAAATTAAGAATCAAGAATTCAAGCTGCTTTGTTCCTAAAAGTTGCGAGTTAACAGTAGTCTGAAGTCAAACATACCTATATTCAAGTTAAACAAAGGGTAGTACTCAGCTCCACAAAAGGCCACAGTCACAGTAACTTTAACAGGTGGCTATGAGGTGAATTGGACTTCACTTTGATGTCCTCTGTGCCCCCAAGAAGTTTCGAGTGCTGCACCACTTGTTTAAATTGTATACCCAAATTATCCTTTCACTACAGTGCCCAGTACGGCTTTCCCATCCTCTTTGTCTCTGAAATGCATTTGGAGTGTCTGTCCTGGAAAACTCAGTGTCCTCCTCAGTCTATGATGGTTTGCTGGACCCTGGTCCCAGAGGGTGCCTGCCTAGTGGCAAGGATGTGGTTCCGGATGTTATGGGAGAGACCAGATGGAGTTTAGCCTCTATTTCCTATCCCGTATTTGTAGGAACAGGTAGATTCCCTCAGCAGGTGCTTCCTGCTGATACTGGTATGCATGCCAGTATCATCCATTTATACTGGAGCAGCAGCGTAAGAGTTGGGAAGTAGAAGAAGCTTTTTTCTTAATAAAGTTGGAAGAGCAACCAATTTAATACACGCTTTTTGAGAGAATACAGCTACATGCATGAAAGATTACGCTTGTATCTCCTCCCAACACGCAGAATTGCAGTTTTTACTTAAAACAGGTATCTGTTAGATGGACGCTAAACTCTTGGCAAAACCATTGCGAGTGCTAACTAAGCACATTGTTACTAAGCACAAAAGTTAAAGCTACCAAATTATGCCAGAGCCATACATGAGTGGCTTACAAAGTATGATTAACTTGATGCTCTTAATACATCCATGAGTTCAAAAACTTATCTGTGAACATGAGTAACAGTTACTAATAACTTCAAATTTCATGTTGGTCTTCATTTTATTTGCTTAAGTAAAATACTTCAACCAGCAATAACAGAAGAAGATGAAAGTTTGATTGCCATTTCAAAGCACTTAGAAGCATTAAACTCATAAAAATGTTGTTGCTTTACTTAGTCAACTGCCAAGAAATAAAATCTGATGAACACCAGCTTTGTAGTCATTTGTGTCTATGTGTATATACACACGCACATATATATGAATACAGGCTGTGACCAAATAAAACATTCATAGAAATGGCTATATGAATCAAACAAAAGAAACAGTTAGTTAGTGACTAATCTGTCATGGAAGCTAATAGCAGATATCTTGGAAGAAGGTACAGGGCAGCTGTAGAATGTTCCTTCCCCCCTATCTGCTTTCTGTCTCTGACAGTCAGTGGTACAAGCTTAGCTGCTGTGTTGCTGTGCCTCCTCCTCCCTCTGAACCTATCTTCAGTGGTGCCTAATTCCGTCTTAAATCCATATATACCTTTGGCCTCCACAATGCTTACAGGCAACACCCTACAAGCTTTACAACAGTTCTCTATAAGCTCCCCAAAGCAGAAATGACACTGTAAAAAAATGGAACAGTTCTATGGGGACGCTATGACTCAACTGAAATAAATCAGAATTTTATCACTGACTTTACTGAAGCTTCGATTTTCCTCCTAGTCTACTAGAAGATGTCAAACTGTTATTTCTCTCTTTTGTAGGTCATAAATCACTCCATGGGCCTGAAAATCTATGCTTGTATCCTGCAGCCCAAAGAAAACAAGATTACTCTACTATTAAAGCCGAATGCTAATAATGAACCATTTTATTCTCTCTGTAAAAATAAACTGGAATTATTTCTTGTTAATAATTAAACAGTTTATGATAAAGAAGACTCACAAGTGCTAAGAAAGAATATCTATTCCAAGTATTTTTAATTTTGGATTGTAATGGAATATAATTACTAAAGAGAGGAACACCCACTACATTCATAGAAGGAGCTACCAGAAGTCTGCAATACACTGCCTCAAAGCAAAAAATAACACACATTTATAACTACTTGGACTGAACACCTGGAAAAACTTCAGGAAAAGGACCAAAAATAATTTTATTCCATGCAGTTCTAACAGAAGTTTCTTCATGAGAATCTTGGGTTGCTCAATCACAACAGCCTATGCTATCAGGAATGGAAAATCACAGCAGTACATCCTGATGAAGTTTGTTTAGGGACAGCATGCATAGGAGAAAATTAAATGGAAACAGCAAAGAGGAGATACAGGTACAACACACATTGCAAATGAAATGCATTTATCATAAACTTCTGGTTTGAATCTTCATTTACAATTTTCGCCCAATTCCTGCACTGTTCCTTATGTTCTGTATACTCACAACCCAGACAGCCCTCCCAAAAGGCCCCACTGTACACCTTCAGCTATCAGGGAAACTACACAGGGATCAGCGTCAGACTCCTGGGTACTGAGAGCAGCCCACTTCTGAAAGACACAGGCTTTCACATCTTATGCCTCACCTCCAGAGACCAAAGCTTTACCTGCTAATAATAATTTTTAGTCCACTTCAGGCATCCTTCTAGGCCTGCCGCAGATGAATGTAAGCAGTAAGAGAAGCTAAGGAGGAATGCAGGCAGTAAGATGACTCCGCGGGATTTCCTCCCAAGTACAGTGATTATCAACTTACAAACACCTTTCTCATTTACTCAGCTCTAACAGCTTGGCTTGTAGATCCAGTCCTCAGTCCTTAACTCAGCTTTCTTATTACAATTACGGGGCTATTATATAGTAATGTGCTAACAAACTTATTCCACTTAATAAAGTGGATTCTGAGAAAAAATGTTTTCACACCTCCCCTCATTCTTTTCTATGACTAGCCTAAATAAATAAATAAATAAAATTTCACTATAAAATCTAACCAGAGAGTTGACTTCGTAATGATGTTTATTATTAAAAGTCGTTCTAAGAACTCTGGAGTAAAAAGAAACATTTCAAAGTACACCTGTAGTTCACACTTTCCAAGAAGGAGTTTTTTCTTACAATATGGTATATTTTGCAGTCATACCTTCCCTCCTTCCTGGCACAAGAAATTTCCCTTACAGAGAAGACAACAAAATGCAGGGGGGGGAAGGAAGAGAGCAACACCTTTCTGAACATTACCAGTGTAACCCTGTTGACTACAGAAGCATACATAATTTGGTGAAGTGGGCAAACAAAATTACTCTGGTCAAAGACAGTTTTATATGTGCTAGATACAATAATTCTGTAAGAAATTGCTCATGAAAGAAAACACCCCAACTTGAGTTTTGTGAGAACACAGAGCCACCTGAAGAACATAGTCTACACAAAAGGTTGATTCTGTTCAAATTTCCCCCCCTTAATACATCCTAAAAGGCATCAGGGAAATAAAAATGACTGTACAAGAAGCAAAAATTTATTTTTCTACAAAACATAGGTGCCAACATATCAGTAAGCACTACTCAGCCCCCACTATCTTGTTAGATCTTCTGTAATGAAATAAAGGAAGAAAACACAAGACGCAGAGAGGAAGTTTCATTGTTCTTGTGGCTTCAACATTTGGTGCCGTGAACGTGACAGGCTCTCAAGCCTCTACTCAACGGCACCGCCTGCCCCAGGCCTCTGTACCAAAATGTTACTATGCTGCAATTAAAATAATCAAACCAACACAAAAGAGAACAAGCAAATAAATAGTGCAAACTTGTTTATGTTTCTGGCTCTGCCCTCACAGTATGAAATAAAGTCTCTTCAAACACAAACTACGTTAATTTAAAAAACAATTAATTTTTTCCTTTCTCCCTCCTATCTCAAAGTAGCATGAGTTTTTCAAAGTCCAAAAGAAAATAAACTAAGGCATTTCCTGTATGTATTTAGTTAATTATTAAACTGATTACTAAGCAGGATAGTCACGACCACTTTTTCAATAGGAATCTGGGAAAACACACTTTTAGCAAACTGCCAGTGCACTGCAGTAATGACTGATCATATGCATCCTCTCAACCCAGCCCTTAACTTTGGAGGCAAATTTCTAAAGCAATGACAACCAGCACTCCTGTACAAATCCAAACGCTTAATTTTATCTTCTTTTTTTGTGGTCCAGGATTAGTATTACTGCTGTGATTTAAGGAGAAACACTGGGCTTAATGCTGTGTATGAGAGGAAAATAAAGTCAACAAGCCTTCAATAACTTCCCAGGCTGGGGAGACAGCACACTGTCTTCATTTTACTACAGGTAACTACCAGTAACCTTTTGAGGGGGATATTATCAGTTAATTAATCTGCAATATTAAATGCTGTCCTCCCAAGGTTAAAAGAAAGGTAAATACTGCCAAGATATTTAATGACATCATCATGCATAACCATGAGATAAATACGAGGTCTGAAGATTAACTGAATGTCACTCTGTTTATATGATCATGTACTTGTAAAGAAAACTATTAAGATCAGAGAATAGAGAAAGTTATATAACAACTACCAATGTTTCAGTGTGTTTTGTCTACTCAAACCCTTGGTCAGAAAGAGAAAGCTTTTTTGCAAAAATGTCTCACTCTGACATACTTTGTACTTTTTCATGTGCATATAAATTACTGAATATTGAATAGTAATTACTGCAATGAAAAAGACACTCTCAGGCTCCACCTCCTCTTGACAGTGGGAAAATATAGATGGGTTTGTGTATTATTCTGGATGCCAGAAAACTTGCTTACAAAAATATTTCCTGTGCACTAAGATATATTTAGCCTCATAAACCCATAAAACTGTCACAGGCAACCACAAGTACACCTGTAGCCATTAAAACGGGGGAGGGGGGGAGGGAACAACAGAAACTGCAGACTCAAATTTACATTATTTCTTTGCAATTGTTATTTAGAAATATTATCTTTAAACTCTCTTACTCAAACAGAAATTAGCTGTTCCTCCCACTCCCCCAAACCAACACCCCCTTGCCCTCCTGCACCCCCAACATCCAGACACCTGCGATGCACACAGGAACACAAATACATGCAAAGAGAAAGCACTAACAATGAAGTCACAGCACTTCAGAAACACACCTTGTCGTCTTCCAGCCTTTACAGATGAAGGCAGATCTCATTAGTTTTTCTGCGTCTTCAGATCAAGATGTAGATAAATCCCCCATCCATCACACTGGCTTTTTATTAAAAATGGGAGAGGAAAAACAAAAAAAGGAAAAAAAAAAAAAAAAAAAAAAAAAAAAAAGGGAGACGATTACCAGTAAATTTACAGCCTTAAAAATATCAGCTCTCCATTATCCCAAAGCAGTGTTATGTCTTGATGTAAACCAAAGCACATGCTGAGTGAGGACGTGCGCACACAGCAGCTTATCATCTCTGTCATCTGCTTCTAATGACAGCTGACAAACTGGCCACGCTAATCCTTCCCTAACTGCTGATCAGAGAGATCCCCCTTTGACAATCCAGCATGGTGGAGTACTCGAAAATTCCTCCTGCTTCTGTTCTGTTGCTGCTCTAAAAAGCAGTTTCCTTTTCATTGAGATAATAGCCTTTTCTGCAGTCACGTGGCACCCGGGCTACATTAGCAGAGCTTGATGATAACAGAGAAACTCCCCTCCCTCCCTTCTGCTGATTTTAAGTGTACGACTCCTGAAGAAACCCAAACCTGGCACACTTGAAATCATTTTGCATCTTCCTCTGTTGAAAAAGAAAATGTGCTGTCGATGGGGAAGAGGAATATATGGGCTCTCTCTACTTCTTGCACCAAAACTAATTAGTGAATACATTTTTAGGCAGGGTCTTTGTTGGGGCACACACACTGGTCATAAACATGTCATATGAGACTAAACTGAATATTAAGCATGCTTAATACTGAGTATCTGGCATGCTAGAATTATTCTTCTTCCCCTAGAGTACTTTAATTTTTTGCCTGTAATTTTAGCACTGCTGCAATAAATACTCTTCTCTCAGCAACAACCTATGGTTCAACTCCTCCCAGCACCCAACTCTCCTGCAAATGCAAAAAGCACAAATAACAAATGACCCACACTACAAACTCCAGTGTCAGTGCTTCTATATATATTTTTTTTAAGTGACATCATTTATCTTGCTTTAACGCAGCATCATGACAAGTATCTTAAGCATTTTTTAAATACATTGTCCAGTGGGGAAACCTTCTTAAGCTTTAGCTTCAGAGTTCCCTCCTGAATGCCAAGCCTCAGGTGGGTTTGCACCTCACCATTCAGAAGTTTTCCTGCTTGTAAAAGGCAAAGTACACATACAGCCATAGTGCTCTGTCCTGCCTTCACTGAAATAGTTCACAGACTGAAAGAACAAGCCTTTCCTCTTCTGCATTAGCACACCATTTCCCTATTACCTTGGCACACAGCATAAAGATACCCAATTTACTCTCCCAAGCTCTGTCCACTTCTGACAGCACTGGGCAGTAAAGCTGGGCACAGACCACCGTAGCCTCACCCAGACATTCAATTGTTAGGATTTGCAAACTATTTAAGAAAGCTGTGGATTAAGCACTGCAAGATAAGTGTCAAGCCCACAGAACAACTTTTGCAGTTTTGTAGCTGCTCTTTTCTTATATGATCAAGAAATAAGACTTATCTCCTTTTACTTTAGGGTAGGTATTAGAAAAAAGGTTCTTCACCCTGAGGGTGGTGGGCACAGGCTCCCCAGGGAAGTGGTCACAGCACCAAGCCTGACGGAGCTCAAGAAGTGTTTGGACAGTGCTCTCAGGCACATGGTGTGACTCTTAGGGATGGTGCTGTGCAGGGCCAGGAGGTGGACTCAATGATCCTTGTGGGTCCTTCCAACTCAGTGTACTCTGTGATTCCTTCAATTTCCATCTTTTCCCATTATGCCACTTCATTCTCCTTAAGACGATCATAAACTTATGTTTTTTCCAGAAACTAGAAAACAGTGTTCGAGTCTGTGGTTGTACTTCCAGGAAAATAAAATGGAAACTGTAAAGAAATAGTGGCTATCCTGTACCTACCATCTTTGCCAATGCTACGCCACCACCCTTTCTGTTTACCCCTCTCCCTAAGGACAGCTCTTCTCAGGAAAGCAGCCCTGCCCGAGGCTCTGGGGAAACCTGCTCCAATGCTGTGATCAATGCTAGGAGCTGAGGCCCAACCTTTCTGCAGCAGAGGAGCTGAAAATTAAATGGGAACGAGGCCCCTTCTGCAGCAGCATGAATCCTGTTTTCTACTCTTCCTGCTTCCATGCTATAGAAGGAATCTGTGAGAAAGATCCTCAGTCCAGGAAGAAATAATCTGGTTCCATAAGGAGACTATGTTCAGCAGAAAAACATATTCATAGTAAATTGAGGTAGCTTATTTTTCCCAGTCCTTTCTCAGTATATCCTTCCATCTCAAAGCACTACACTGCATAGGGTAAGCAAAATGAACATTATTTGGAGCTACGTACAACTTTTAGCCCAACAGAACAGGAACTGCTTTGCAATCTTAACTTTCTTTTATCTTATTTGCATTTTCCATACAAATTCCTTAGCTAAAGAAAATGCATCAAGCATACTGGTTAAATTGGAAAATGATAGAAATAGGACAAAACCTGAAGATTATGGAGAACATCTCTGATATGCAAGAAAATATATTAACAGTCACCAGAAGGAAAATGAGCTTTCACAAGAATGCACACACAAAAACCACTTCACTTGTGAAGTACAAATCTAAGGAAAACATTAAAAATGGGAGCATTCCAGTCAGATACCATAGCTAGAACTATACTGGTAATATTTACAGGAATCATAAAATGAGAAAAGTCAAAACAATATGGTGAGCACAAACACAATAATCACAGTGTTAAGGGAAGAGTTATGTGTAAATAAAATGAGGTAACAGAAAAGAGTCACTGTAGCAATAAAATAGACTGAAAAAGGAGTGAAAGTACACAGATGTTGTTAAAAAGATTGCTTAGTGAAGAACAGTATACAGAGAAAGCTAATGGAGAAGTGGGAATATCCCACTGCAGTGTACACTGTTTTTAGACAAAAAGGGGAAGCAGAAATGAATTAAAAAATATTCCTGACAGAAAAACACTGCTCTAAATGGGAGCAAGGGAACATGCAACAGCAAAGAAGGAAAGGCTCTTTGGCTTTATCAGGGAGTGAATACATGCTTCCAATGACATGACAGAGTTGTTGCTACCTTTTAAATAGTTTCACAGGAACCATACATTTAATTTAGGGATGAACAGGTGACCTTCAAAACTAACTCTCACATTAGAGATTTTTTCATGTTAGGATAAGACACAGCAGAAGAGGTTCACAGCAGAGGGGTTCACCTAAGTTTTCTCTAAGAAATGTATCTCATAAATACTTCATTTTCTTTGCCCAGCCACAGGTGACTTTGCAGTAGACATGGGGAAGATGCACTTTCACTAAAACGTTGACAAATTACATTCTAGCATGATCAAGTAATTAAAACTGATAAACAGAACACTGCTTTCAGTGCACGCATTTCAGAGTTTTCTTAAGCTTATGTTTTCTTTTTCTTCCTTTATTTTTTCTTAAGAAAGAGTGAATCAGGCAGAGACAGGACATACCACAACAATCTGGTGTTCTTTGCCCTTCTAACACACCCACACCTGAGGCAAGGACTGGTAAAGCCATCTCTAAACATCATTTCAGTCTTTTTAATTCCAAACCATAACTTTTAGTCCTTTCTCTCACTCTGTACACCATACCCAGGAGGATGAAATTCCATCCTCACAATCCCCTCAATCCTCTCAGTTTGGAGTAGCCAAAGGGGTACCCAAATTGACAGCTGTAGTCACAGCCCTCATTTGCAAAATAGCAAGACATTTCAAACTGTGTTTGTAAGATTCCAAAGCTGACTCACTAGGCTTTATTCAAGGCTAGAGGCGACTGACTTTTGGGAAAGCTGACTGCACAGCATTAAGTCTCACTCCTTGTGAGAAAGACTGGAAGGACACTGCACCAGCATAGAGAACAACCAAAAACAATTAGGACTGACGGCTAAGATTCAGAATAAGGATATTATTGCTGAGATCAAGAACAAAGACAGTGCAGTGATTTGCATGTGTTACATTTCAATAAATGTAGAAGCAAACATACAGTTTTCAAATATTAGGGGTGTTTTTTAAACTCCTCCATCTGAACACTAACAAAAAACATTGGGTTTTCAAGTCAAAACTGAAAACCTGTTGACTTACATATCAATGACATTGATGTTTTATCAGTTTAGGAACCCCTAATTCACCACTACTTGAAAACTAAAGTTCTTCCTTTCACTAGCTGAGGAAAAATAAATAGGATATTGTAGATAAATCTAGTTTTCCTGACCTTTGCATCTCCTCTTGAAGGGCACAGGAATTGTATCAAATGTACTTCCACTGGAATTTGTTGCATCTGGGATTGCTCACAGTCAGTCTCTGTATTAGCAGTACATGCACCGACAGTGTTAAGAATCTTTTGATTTCTGTCCATACGAGGCAATGAAAAGACACTCCCTGCTCTCTCAACCTCTTAGATATTACAGCTGACTTCTCTTTGTAGCATGAAATGTCCATGCTTCTTGAAAACAGCTCATCAAGGCTCTCATAACTTCATAAACATGCACCCAGCCGTCCACTCAGAGCATTCCGTGTGCAAGTTTCTGCAATATTTAACTGGAGAATTCAATACTGAGGTGTGTGCCATATATAGCAATTAAGTTCTGTATGGGCATGTCCACTGACAATTGTGTTCTTTTTTTTTAAGACAAGTTTGATGACTATGGTTAATTGAAATTTTTGAGTAATGGTTGATGAGGATTTTTTTTTTTTTTAAATCTCTACTGCTTCATTCCTTTGCCTTTAATTAAGAAGGGATATAAGAGAAGAAAAAGGGGCTCTTTCAGTGCAATCTGGAAATGGTCAACTCCTGGCTCAGTTCTTTCTCTCACTGCAAACTAAAAAAGGGTGCTCTCCCCTGCTCAGAGCCTCTGAAGCAGGGTGCTTGCCAGTGCTCTCTATGGGTTACACACAGAGAGGTGCTCTCTGCTGGAAATGGGCCTCAACCCACAGAGAGAAGAGTTCAATACCATTAGGTGCCTTCATCCGTGCTGACGCTACATGAGAGGAACTCAGCACAGGAAGTTGAGCAAGCAGAGAAAAGCAGAACCAGAATGGAAATACTACGGCATAGAAAAAAAATGTTGCATTAACACAGTAAGTTACATAAATGTAATAACATCTACCAATGCTTTTTTAACAGAATGTAGCTAAGTTATGAAGAGTCTGGGATTTTTTAAAAAGAAATTACTTTATGCTCTACAGAATGTGCCTTCCAGTGAATATATTTTTAAAATCAGCTCAAACTCTTTATTTTACCTCATCTCAAAACAGAAGTACTTCTAACAGTAAGTACTTTTAACAGTAAAAGGTTCCCAAAATCTGCAGACTGACTGCTGGCAAGATTCAATGCCTGAGATTTGAATTAGACAAAAGTTTAAACTAGATAAAAGTCAGAAAAGAAAATGTTTATTATTAACAGCAAAACAAATCCATACTAATTAATCCAAAAACAAGGTAGGTTTTCTTTCATGTAGTCTTACCTATAAATAAAATATTTCTAAACGACATCATATGAATCAATCAAGGTAGAGGATTAAAGATGAAATAATTTAGTGAAATTTCAAGGTTTCTGATAACCACACAGGGCAGATCAGTGTAACACTCCAGCTGACCATAACAGCAACACTGTGTGAACTCAGCAAGATTTGATACATTGCCTATGTTTCGCTTGAAACAGAAAGTTGCTGTGTTTAATGCAAGTGGGACCTCTATCTTTTAGTTCACGATACGGCAAATTATTCTGCCATACCTGGTGATGAATACTCAGGTCTTGGCACCTAGATCTCTTTTTTAAGAGAAAACGAACATTTCCCAGGAAGTCGCAAAAATCTCATGTCTCATCAACGTTCAGCGGTCTTCTAGCTGCTAGTTGCTTGCAGACATTGCCTTGCATTTGAAAAGCTACTTCCCAAAAGAAGCAAGGAGGAAACACACAGAGACTGTATCTTGCAGATCCTGAAATTCTGGGCTTTCACATCCTTCCAAGAGACCTCAATGAAGAAAGGAGATGCTAGTTACAACTAATGTCACATGGGAGAAACTGGAACACAGGGACAGCTGCTCTTTACAAATTTGAGAATACATGGTAAGCTAATTTAATGTTGCATCATCCACTCTCATCAAATCTTACAAGCACCTGAAGCAGAACTTAGTGATGCTGAGTGGTGAACAGTGATGATGAACAGCCAACATTGAGGACTGACCTCTTGCCTTAACCACTCAGGATGTGGTACACAGTAAAGGAAGGTCATGCTCCAAATTTTGGTATTATTAAACATCCAAAATATCAGTGGATGAGATGAGGTACAGAAGAGAAAGTGAAGAAAGTTAGGTTTTCTATTAATAGTTTTCAAGCGGTAATTTCTATCAGTACTAGACAGAACCATGTAACTTAACTGAGCCCAAGCACAAGTACTCCTGAGAACTGCAAGAGCTGACACTGATGAGAAAACCAAAAGCCAGAGACTACAGCCTATCAAATAAAACAAAAAGCGAAAGGAAAAGCAGGAGCAGTTGAAATTAATTTGACTTACAATAAAATATTAAATACTCTGCTATGAAATAAATACCAACTTCAGGACAATTGGTCTGTGCTCTTTTTTATAATGAGGTAGGTGTGACAAAATTGGCATTTAACTTTAGTATTGTGTAAATTCAGAAACTTCAAATCCCACTTGTGAGAATAAAAGAGAAAAAAACTCACAACTCACAATGTGATAATTCAACAGCAATGAATGGAGGGTATTAAGGATTATTTAACATGACAGTTATGTGTTCAACAGAAACCAGACTTGCTCACTTACCTGACAAAAGCACAGGTTTGATGTAAGTGTCAGTAATAACAAATTACACCTCTAGAGCATGTAAGACAATACTCATTTCGTTTATGTAAAAAAACAATAAAATTTAGGTTTGCAGGTAAATATTTGCAGTAGAAACAAGACAATTCTTACAGAGACTTAATTCTGAGCAGGAATGCTACACAATCTCAACTATCCCCCAGTGTGGTTAGCGCTGAATATTTAAGTCTATGATAAGAGGAAACATGTCAGAACTTGGGTCTACTGCTAACTCTTAAAAAGTCCAACACACTGAATTCCAAAACAGAAATCTGTTTACAACTTTACTTTATACTAGGTTTTCCCTAAAATCAACTGCAAGTAGGTTCATATGTAAGACTGAAGGGAAAAGCTGAGAAGCAGAATACTGCCCAATCATTTTAATCGGAAATACTTAGAATATATAGCAAATCCTGTCCCATCCTGAGGACTCCTACACATATTTATTTATGTCATATTGTACATCAGTATGAAAAAGTCGAACACAATCTTTGAAAATAGATGGCAGACACATTACAACTGCTATCAGCTGCAAATAGCAGGCCTTACAGGTCTTCCCTCAATGTAAAATTAGTGATCCATACCCTGCTTACACACTTTAAATTTTCCACAAAAGCAATGTCAAAAGTATTTAGTGAAAATATCAACAATATGGACAGTGCATTTAATTTTGTTAAAGACTGCATCTGAGCATGTTGTACTGAAGCACAAGAAGATACAAGGTCAGTTAATGAGGAGAAAAGTCAAATTTGGAAGAATACATGGATATTTCATTGCTTTCCTTTTGACAAAGAGATTCCCATCTTTATCTTTCAAACGCATGGCTGTCATGACTCATCTTGACAAAGCAGTACTTGACAGTTCACAGGACTATTTCTTAAAACCATTAGCAAATAACCTTTAATATGAGAATTATGAGTAATTTAGATTTTTACAAATTGCCTGTCCCAGGTTCTTAAGAACCTACATTTTCTAAGCTTCAAGTTAATAATGTAACAATATATAATATTGTTTAAGCCATTTGTCTTGTGAAGCAAATATCCTTTTGAGAAGAAATCAGCCAAGCTGAAATTAACTGTCCTTTCTGCTGCGCAATTTCTTCCCCACAACTAAAGAGAAAAAAGGCAGGGCATGTAACATATCAAGACAAAAAGGGCTCAATGAAAACATTTTGCTGGCAGTTTTAACAGCAGTATGGCAAAGACAGAGATGATTTGAAATAATCTGGACATAAAGTAATATTTTGCCTTCAAAAGTCAGAAATTCAACCACAATACAACAGACAGTCAAAGCAACTGTGAGAGAACTGATGTGCTCTGCTTCCAAACTACACCTCCACCTGAGAAGTAGGATGCCCCAACAGGGCCACCTTAAACTCCAAGTGTATGACCACTACGGCTGTCCAAAGGCAATCCAGCTTTACTTGCTGAAAAGTATTTCAAGACCATCTTGTGACTTTGTTCTGTGATGTGCATTTGTATCAACTCATTTGCAGATGACACTGCAGTGCTAGTTTTGAATGATAAAGCCATGTAGGGTCCTGGACATGGGAAGGTTGATTTTCTCTTTATGGCATATGTGACCAGCAGGTCAAGGGAGGTGATTCTCCCCTTCTATTCTGCTCTCATGACACTCCACCTGGAGTGCTGCATCCAGCTCTGTGGCCTCCAACATAGGAAGGACATGGGCCTTACGGATTGAGTCCAGAACAGGGCCACAAAGATGATCAGAGGGCTGGAGCACCTTTCCTGTAAAGATAGACTAAGAGAATTCAGTCTGGAGAAGAGCCGTCTCCAGGAAACCTTAACCTTCCAGTGCCTAAAGAGCCCCTGAGGGAGGGACTCTTTACAAGGGCATGTAGTGACAGGACAAGAAGGAATGGCTTTAACCTGAAAGAGGGTAAGTTCAGATTAGATATTGGGAAGAAATTCTTTACTATGAGAGTGGCAAGATGCTGGAACAAGCTGCTCAGAGAAGTTGTGCTCAGAGAAGAAGTGCCCCATCCCTGGACGTGTCCAAGGACAGGCTGGATGGGGCTCTGAGCAACCTGTTCTAGTGCAAGGTATTCCTGTCCATGCAAGGGAGTTGGAACAGGATGATCTGTAAGGTCACTTCCAACCAAAACTATTTTGTGATTCCATGATGCTATGGGAGCTGTGGGGTTTGGATGCTATTGTTTTGCAATAGCTACACAGACACTCTGATAACCACTCATATCTTTGAAAATGCTTCTAACTTAACTCAGCAGAGCCAAGGTTCAGGGACAATCACTTTACTCCCAGAAAAGAGCCTGACAGGAGTGGATACAATGTAATTTAAGTGAACTGAGGCCATGAATGAACACTAAAGGGAGCTTTGTTCTCCAACTGGTGTGATTCTCTTGATAAGCATGTTTGATACTGCATTTGCTTGCTGACAGTTACTTCTCAAAGAAAGTTAAGGTATTAGGGGGCTGCTGAAGGATTTTTTTTTCTTGAGAGGCTTTTGGAAAAAAAACTCCAAATTTTCCACTTTTTAAATTTTACATGGGAGGGGGTGCAACGTACAATGATGACCATCCAGAAATGTAAGCCGTTCCAGATCAAGAGGAAAAGATATCTACAGTAAAATAAATTTTACAAACAATGCTGAGAAACCAATAAAGAAAGGCAAATTTATGTTCCTATCAGCCAAGAGAGATGCAATTTCTTAAATTACCCGCTGCTTGGAGACTTTGGATTTAATGCAATTCTGAATACACTGGCTGTACAATACCACATAAATGCATATACAGTTGGCACTGAGGGGCTCATGTGAGAACACTTTTTGAGAGGAGCAACAATGGAGAGCCCCCAGTGCAAGCAATGAATGATGTGTTGGAAATTAAGTAACAGGGTCAATTAAAATACCTCAGCTTTAGAAAACCAGGTAATATAAGACTACAGCTCCTGTCTGCAGTGCTGTTCTTCTCTACTGAAGTGTGGTTTTAAAAAAAATCCTGTGGTCTCAATATTATTTTATGACTTTAAATATTTTGTAATGCAAGGGGGAAAAACAGCAAAGGAAATACTGAGCTGGGTATCCCCTACGTAACATTGACACTATCGTTTGTATTCGCAACAGAGATTACTGAGAAGGATAAGGAGAAAGAAGTGACAAAGTACCCATTTAGGGTTTAGGTTCTTAGGAAGCTTCCATGACACAGTATCCCTGCAACCTCTAATACGTCACACTCACTAAATATCTGTGCTGTATGTAAATTACTTGATTTACATATATTAAATTACTTTTATAAATATATAGCCTGCAGTACCTCAGCATTCTTAAGAGTCCGAGTGGTGGGTAGATAAGAAAAATCAGACTAGCCAAGACCTCAGATTCTACAGCTGTGAGGAGGGCTAGATGAAAGTATCAGATAAACACAAAGAACATGCAAAACAATGCCTGAAGTGTAATGGAAGAGAACCAATATGGAAGGTAACATAAAGGGAAATACTTCCAAGCAGATGGCTCCTTTTAACCAGACACTTTACTAACGTCTGAAAGTACAGTCTTCTAAATGAAATGTATTGATACGTGGAAGCAATTTTTCTTTGAACAATTTTCTGAAATAGCTCCTACTTGGAAATAGCACTGCTTCCCTTCACCATCACAATCTGATTTCTAGTAACATTTGCCCAATCCTTCCAACCGGACATGACTTCAGCTGTAAAACTGCCCTTCATCCAAAAGTGCAGTAGAGAACCAACGTATCCAGGAGTCTGTTATCCCCAAGAGGAGTCTTAAAACCTGCGCAAGAACCCTCTTGCCTCTATTGTCAGCACTAGAAAGTCTGTGCCTATCCCAAATAGTTAAAAGCTCTTTTGGATTTAGCTGGATACAAATTTGACCTAATATTTGGACTTGAATTAAAGGCCAAGCACTTGAGATTTATGCTAATGTCACGGATCTCATTTCTAGGTAATTAAAGTGTGCTCCTCTGAAGACCATTCCTTACACTCTTTCGGAGGCCAAAACTGTTACAGAGAAACCAAATTATTAAAGTAGCATATGTCACCAAGAACATGCGCAGCAGTTCTACAAAACCTGTGCTAGCTGCCTACTGATTTCCAAGTACAGTTAAGAATGATCACATTGAAGTGTAAAGGCCTGTTCTTGCAACAAGCCTATTCTTGCTTTCTGTAGGCTTTATATCTCTACCTATACATATATTCAAGATAAGCTATGTATACACACACATATAACACATACCTAAATTAATAAAAAAAATAATGTAAACTGTAAGCAGACAACTCTTTTGATGACAAGTAGGACCTAAAACAAATCCTAGGAAACATACTAAAAGAAAAATCAGTTTCTTTTAAAGCTCATTGCTGGGATGTCAATTAGAAAACAAATGGCTACAAGCACTAGCAATGACTTGGAAGTCAAGCAATCTCTTACCCTGCAGTAACTTTACCACAATTTTGATGCCATGAAACTCTAATTTGCTTACTTCAAAGCCCAGTCTTTGCCTCACCCCTGACTATTCTTTCTAGTCTTCTCATATTCATTCTTTATTTCAAAAATGTTTATTATTTTGAAAACTACATTTGCACCTCTCAGAGGAAGATGGGTATTAACACTGAAACCAATTCCTTGGGGAAGCCAAAGTTTCAATGTTATCACACAGTCATACACATAAAATTAGATTTCATACAGTGAATACTTCTTTTTCTGGTAGAGCTCTGAAGTTATGACTTTTATTCTCAGGGGAAAAAGGAACAGACAAGATATCTATAACCTTACAGTCTGCATGCTGTGCATGTCATGTAGCAATAAATAATTCATATTTTGACCTTATGGGATACCTTTTACTCATTGATTCCAAAGAGCTTTTGCAAAGGTGGATATATGTTTTATTATCAGAAGTTTATAGATCTCAGGATGAACAGAGACATAAAATTACCTATTCAAGGTCATCTAGTAAGCCAGGTGTATTTAAGTGGGTAGTACCAGGCATTCTGCCTTTTTGGTTCAGGTTGCAATTTACAGTGACACTACGAGAACGGTCAGATACTGCCTTAAACTTCAATTAAACCTGTGAGAAAGCATGATGGATGCTATCTCTGTAAAAATACAGAAAATCTAAACATATTCCTGGGTGAGAAAGGAGAAAAAATTACTAACTCTAGGTATGTGGTAGCAGGACAGCACAGGAATTCTCCAGAATAATCTTATGCAAGCATTCTGGAAAGGGCACTGGATTCACAGCCACAGCTGTCAGGATCTGCTAAAGAGGGATGAAACAAAAGTTGTCTTCTTCCACAATGAGGTTGTCTTGGACACCATATCAGATATCAGAATGAACCTGAAGAAAGCAGTAGCAGTTCTAGTATACTGCTACAAAAATTGTAGAGAGACATGAACAGTAGAAAATAATACATTTTAGAAAACACTGATTCTATTTCCAGCAACTTTCCCAGGAGATACACTACCAGGATTTAAGGTATGTAAACCAGAACTAACCATATTAACTATTCTAGGAAATACTCTTTTTTTATTTTCATCTGCTAAAAAAATGGTGTTTCCCTTTATGTTAATAATTAACTTTAACATCTGAAAAATACTTTAAATAAAAATAAATATGCAAAAAGCTTTGTACAGAAAACAACTCCAAACTGATACATAAACATGAGAACATTTGTGAGAATGTAGCACTGGGAAGACAGTTTGTTAGTTAACACCACAGCAGTAATGCTTTGGATTAAATACTTATGTCTTGCAATTCTCTGAACTGCCTTACCTAACATTAAATACATGGCTCCATTCATGGCCTTAACTGTAAAGATTGTGTGCAAATGCTTTCTTGAAGTAAGCTCGGAATGTTTTTTACTTTTCACGATGGAGTCCTTATGTTGTCGCAGACTGCAGAGAACTTAGAAGCATATAACATGCATAACTTAGAAGCATATAACATACATAAATTATCTGTTCAGCTGCCCTCTGGAGCGCAGCAGTAGTAGTAGGACCCAAGGTCCCTATGTGTTAGCCAAGAAAGATAACAACGAAGTAAGCCTTGGGTTGTTTCTTTGTTTTGCTTGTGTTTGTTTCTTTTTCCCCAAAGAAAGAAGGTACTATGATCTGCCACAGAGGGAGCTTACTCTGTTCTAATAACATTATGTTTAAACAAACCAAAGATTTATATTTTACAGGGGGAAAAAATTATCACCACTGTTATCACCACTGGCTTATAACAATTGGTAGCAAAACATTATTTCATAAAAGGTCAGCACTTCAAAGCCAGATTTAACTAACACCACCATTGAAATGTTTCCTTTACAGAAAATTAGGTTTTAAGAAGAAAAAAGAAATCACAAAAAAACCCACACTCCTTATTCTGTATGTACTAAAATGAGGTAACCCCAAAACTTAGTTACTGGCAAATCTAACGATCATTGTGGGGACGAAAAAACCCATCCTGATTTGTCTATGCAATCAGAATGAAATGGAGTTTAAAGACATACAGCAAGCACTAAGAAAAGACAGATTTGCCAGAATTTTCCTGGGATTAATTAAAGGGGAATCATTTTAAATCCTTCTCTTCTTCCCAAGCCTCCCCAAGCTGAATTTACTCCATTTAGGTAACAAATGCAAAGTAGGCAGGAAGGCACGTGCTATTTTCCAATCAGAAAAGCAATCTGGTCTAGAGAAGAGAATTTTTTAAGCTTTCAAAATACAAAACCATTCAGAAGACCAAACAAAATACAATCTTCAATTCCTCTGTGCACATGGAGTCCATCAAACAGACAATGAAATGTGCCCCTCATGAATAATTTCCTGCACAAGATTTACAAGAAACCCTCAGAAGTCTTGATGTTCATGCCCAACTGCAAAAATATTTGATGTAACGGAGAGATAAGTAATGATTCTCTGATTCCCTTACTCTACTGTAAACAGGAGTATCAGCATGGAGGACTGGGATAAACACAAGCCTCCACGCAAAAGGCAAGGGACAATTACCACACACTGCACGTGTTTCATCACAGTTTGCCCCATACCTGCTCCATATTTAAGCTCCTTACCTTTTTTTCACTGCTACTTTCACCACCTGTGCTTAAGCAGAAATTATTATAAGCTTATTAGCTGTAAGTGGTCACGTCTACAAACATGGGAAGGGTTGGTGCTTGGTGCCAATTAGCTTTCACTAATCTGCACCCTACCAGTGATCCCACTGCTCCTCAGGATTGACTGTCAGGAGGTCAAAGTCATTCCCTGAGCCAACAGAGGCACAAATGTCATGTTCCTGTCTCCGTCTCTTCTGCTGAAGGCATGTATCGACCTAACTCCCATGTCTTATGGAAAATGAATGTGTCTAGTTACTTCTTTGATTTTGAAGGTATTTGTTATGTCACAGACATTGTGCAAAGCCAGTGATCCTCACAGCTTAGGTGAGGAAAGAGAAAATTTCTCTCAGGAGATCACACACCTCGGGAATGGAGATCTGCGGAGTTCCTCACTCATTTACAAATGAAGAGAATCAAATTCAACACTTTCTTGTAACAAATATTTCACCTTGATTTTAATACTTTTTGTGGGAAAAAATCTAAACCTGAACCTTGTCTACACTTCCACTAGCAACTTAAATGTATCAAGAAAAAATGTTCTTTTAGCTAGATCAGTATGGGCAAATTATTGCTTTTATCCTACAATTACACAGCCAGCACTTAGCTTGGTGAGCAGCATGAAAATAGCTGTTATACTACATTGCTATAACTATATTCTATGTATTACTTTATTTGTAATGATTATACAATGGTTTATTGACAACTTAAAAATAATATATCTCAATATCCAAAATACTCTTGTGACAATAGCTCACTTGCAGAAACCTAAATATTACTGGTACAGCTGTGATGATGCCCTCCTGCCACACTAATTTCAAGCCCGGGTTAAACCAGGTAAGTACTGACACAGGTGAGCAGTACCTCAATATAGGACAACAAGGAAAGATTCCACCAGGTGTGGAAAGTTGTCTTCTGGAGGCAGAAAAAGCCCACCACTTTACTCGAATCTGTATGCAAGGTGTGGTCTAAGAAATGACAGCTTTTGTCAATTACTCTTTCAGAGCACATACAAAGGAAAACTAAATTAGTTATTTAGATAACACTAAAAGGAAACTAAGCTTACCCTTATTGCACACAGGCGTTTCACCTACTTACCAAAGGGTAGATAGGAACTTTTTGTGCCACTCATAATGGAAACCTTCGTACTCAGCTTTGAGCAATACTAGAAGAGTAATTTTAACTATTTTATTTCCAGAAATGATTAGGAAATATGAGCAGCTGTCTTACACTGTGGCAAGAAATAATGATCAGAATTAAAAGAAGAATATGCAGGCATTATAAAGCACAGGTCACAGTGTTACAGGTTTAATATACCCCCCAGTTTGGTTGATGTGTTAATATGTTTTACATTTTAAAGCAGCACACAGGGTATTCATCAGGTAACTATAATTGTTGAGGATATTTCAGGTACTGGAATACAAAACTAGTTATTTACATAATAGCTGTGAAAATTGCACATCCTTCAATTAGATTTCTATTTTAATCAGTGAAACTGTGGGAATAATCCCGTAATATTTCAGTAATGTTTCAATAATAACATAACATTTCAGTAATAATGTTTCAATACCTTTTTATACTTCAAAAATAGTAAGAATATAACTAGAAAAAATTCAGAATATTCTGAAAATCACTTTCTTTCCCAAGTATGAAACCCACCTCTTTAATTCATTTCCCTTTCTACTTCATATATTAAGAGTAATCTTTTTCTATAGAGTTGTTTTTGGTTTTTGCATTTCGCAAGTACAACAAATTCAGAATACCTCTATGAAGTTGGTACTTATGAGGCAGAGAGCTGACAATAACTGCCCCTATTTTCAGGTGGAACAGCTGTCATGCAAAGAAGCCCCAATTCATTAAAGTCATGAACACAACAGACAACCACCTCCAATGAAAAATTATGCTACTACCTTTAGATTAAGGTTACTCAATTACATTTTAATGAGGTCTGTGGGGTAACCCTGCCAACCCACTATCTCTGGCAGAGGCCACTGTAACATCCCCAGCCCAAGCTCCACAGGAAGCACAGGGCAGCACTGTGGCCATGAGCCCCCTCTGAAGAGCTGGGACATAACAGGTCCAGGCAAATTTTGAGTGCAACTCAAAGCAGGTGATCTGAAAGCTGCTCATCTATAAAAGTGGGATTTTTAACTGACTTAAAGTTTGTTTTGGTGGTGGGTTTTTTTGTGTGTGAGGGGGGTTATAAAACTGTTGAAGGAATTAATCTATGAGAGTGTGTGCTGTTTGACATTTGAGGAGAGTAGTTTTCATTTCACTGTATTTTAACAACCGGAAAAGTTTCGAAATCTTGTGTGACCAGATCAAACTCATGTAGTAGCAGTCATCGAGCCGTTTAAGTGCCTTAAAGCTTGCAGCAGCAGCTCTTTGCTGCAGGTACAGGCATGGCTAAAATGAACACAATTCATCTCCAAAAAGAAATGGAATTACACCCAGCAGTCTATGTACAGTGCAAGCTTCAGCATGATTTAAAAGAAAAAAAAGCAAACCCAACCAACCACACTTTATCAGTATTTGAAAATTCTCCCTTCCTCCAAAGAGCATTTTCCAGCATCTTATTTAGCTTACTACCATATGCTTGCAATTTCTCCTCTCCGTAGAAGTCATTCTAAAAAACCAAAGGAAAATTTTTGTGAACCACAAATATAATAAAATAACCCCCTCCGTGAAATGGTCTAAAAAGCTTGGATTGCTTCTGCTCCACCTCCCCACATCTGGCACTCGCATCAGATTACAGGCCAGAAGGCACCACAGAGAGACAGAAAAGGAGATAGTGGCTGGATCATAACTAGAAGGAAGCATGCCTTCTATAAGTCACTCTTTTCCCAAATGCCGATACGGCAAGCGTGATAAAAAAAACAATTGTGGGAGAAGTCTGCACACGTACATACACAAAACACACAAACAGCTGAAAGGCAGTGAATTACACAAAATATGCTCAGATGACTTCAGAACTATCACTCTGGGCCAGAAGTGCAACTGGGCTTCTGATTTTGTAACTGACAAAATTTACAGGAAATGGGCAATCATTGGTTTCTAATTCACAACACTTTCACTTCTTCTAATTTGCCATGTATTTCATAGGCATAACAAAACCTAAAGCCACTGAATTATCTAAATGCCACAGTACTGTCAAATAATATTGATTGGTCTTTTTGAAGTTTAAATTTTGCAAACTTAAAACTCAACCAGGAAGATGCATGAATCTACACAAGGATCCAAGGAGCTGGTTGGAAGTGTTGTTTCCCAGACCTCTCCCTGGAACCACACTCTCCTCATCCCTTCAAGCCCACATCAGCAGCACAACAGCATAAAAACTTTCACTGAGTCTTTCAAGCTTAGCAATAAATCTACTGCAGTCTGAATTATTGAAATTATTCAGACTGTTCAAATGATTTTTTTGTTCCAAATGGACTTGGCACGCTGGTCAGGAACTCGTTGACTCAAACACGAGCAACAAAAGTGGAATTCTTCTTGCTAAGCTAATTGATGGCTCTACAAAAACAAAACGCAACTCCATATTCAAAAGTTTCAAAGACACGCTGTATTAGAGTTGCAGAGCGCCTTCCCCTCAGTGCCTGCTGTAATATGATCATAATTGCTGTGAAAGGGCGAGAGACCGACTATACGTTAAATCCTGCCATCTGTAGGTGCTTTACACAGTTCCATTTGCTGCTGCCGGGTCAAAAGTTTACCCTATTTTCGCTTGCTCATAACCAATCACACAAGTCTCTGCTATGCGTAATCTTTGACCTACTCTCAAAGCAATTTTTGTATTATAGAGTCATATGATTACACTGAAAAAACCCACACATTTTATTAAGAATACACTTCTTGTTGGTTAGCTTTATAATTATTATTATTTCCATATTCAGTAAGCGTACTGTACCGACCTCGTTCTTCCCGGTTAACTCCCTTGGAGCACAATCATAGAGCCATGAATTCTCCAGCATTTCTGGCTAGTTGCAATCCAGAACCGCATGCAAAACAGAGCTGGAAAGCATTCACAATATCTGTCATTTTAAAAGTAAGGGGAAAGAACTGCTCGATTTGCACTAATACAGAGAGAAGGAGCTCTGTAAACATTTAAATTAATGTTCACAGTGAAATTGAAAAATGTTTCTGAAAAATAGGACTGTCAAAAGAATATCCCTATATATTTACCGTAAAGATTAAATATGCAAAAATATACTGCATGGAAGCATTTATGCTACTGATATTATTATTATTAAATATCAAGGGAACAAGTAGATCCATGAACAACAGAATTAATTAAGCCTCATCTCCCACAGATTTATACCTCCTGGTTGGTTGACTTTGGTGTCTAGAAAGGTGAAAGCTTTGAAGGAAGCTTTTCCCACAGCTGGGACATTTGTTTAAAGCCTCTCTTTTCCCATCGCTAGGATTCCCAGACAACTAATAAGATTATTTCATGCTGCAACCTTTCCCTCTGTCAGGGCACCTTTAGGTGGTTCCACCTATACTCAGCTACTTATTTTCACAAAACTTGTGGGATCTGAATTTCGAGATCAACACTGTGCCAAAAAACGTGATCAAAATCAGCAATAGGTTCAAAAGATAATGAGGGGTGTTGAAGGGATGTGTGTGCATCTACACATGTGCACAGTGTGACCTCATAAGCCTTGTTTCTATAGGAAAAGAGGCTAAAAATAAAGGAGGCTATTTGACTTTCTTACTATTTCACAGAAAGCTTACTTAGAAGGACCCAACTAAACAGCTGGCTATACTAACGGATCACTTAAAAGTAATACCGCAATAGTTAAATCCATCTTGTACATTTTGCTAGACAGCTTTTAAAGAAAAACAGACACAAAGGCCCATTTAACTTGTAATAGGAGACACAAATAGATACTTTTCCACAGATATGTATTTTACTGTAATCTATGAATTGTGATAGATTTGTGATGTTATAAATTATTTTTAATCTAGCATTTATACAAGTGTGTTCAGTCTTCAAGAATATAAACACAAGTCAGCACTTGCATGAATAGTTACATTGCTCCATTTCACATTTGACTCTTAGTTGCTAAACCTTTTGTAAATGTAACAAGAGAACATAAACCAGCCCTTGCCACTGCGATCAGTGAAGTAATACAAACCAGAGAATAGTCAATCAAATAACAGCATTAAGCCACTTCCAAGCAGGTAATAAAATATGTTCACATACAAAATGCTAATAGTTATGAAGTCACATCATTTACTAAGAGACAGAATAAAAATTACCCCAAATAAATAAATCAAGATGTAGATTTTATGGCAACACCAGTCTGCCATCTCAGCTCTTTGGTACAGCAAAGACCATAGGACTTAGCAGCTCTTACAGCAAAGATCAAGACCTTAGATGTGCAAGCACATCTCTTTAGAATGCTATACATGAAGTCTTATATTACTTCCATAAACTGATCAGTTTAAGTCAACGAGATGTTTGGAAAACAGAAAAAGTTACAGATAACATTTCATTTCTCATAGAGAAATAAATAAAAACCAAAGTAAAACAGGAATCAATATTTTAAAGGAATGAAAGAGGTTTATCTAACTCGGAAACATGCTGGCATATGCCAGGCATTAGCTATTAGATATTAGACAAAATTCTATACAACGAGATGTTTATTATACATATTCAATACATAAATACCAAAAAATAAATAAACTGTGTGCACATATATACACAGCATTCAGACATCTGTTAACAGGACTGATAACACCTATGATCCAGGCCAGGAACAAGTGAATAGTCTTTCGCCCAGGGGAAAGCAAGATGGATGCTGTTACAGGAAACCTACTCCACTCAGCTATCAGCAGCAAAATGAACAGTGGAAAAAGCCCAGTATAAAAGAAGAAACAAAGGCAACAGAACTGACTCTTAAGAACACAAAGGGGAAGGCTGAAGGTACCCAAACGTATCTACAACATGTCTCAACACAGGGAAATTTTTCACCTTGGCAGAAAAGTCTGATCTAGAGCAGAGCTCAAACAACTGGAGCAACAACTCATCAGGAGATAAAAAGACTGAAGTGAAGTTGAGAATTTGGGAAACCTGACTCGAACCCCAATGTGATCCAGTAGCATGGAAGTGCTAGAAAGCCACTCAAGTGTTTTTATGTAAGTTTGTACATCTTTTCTAATTTTCCTACAATGCAAAAGGTGATTTTAGAAAGTTTGCAACTGAGCATGAATTTATATTACTCTTTATATTACTGGGGTAATTTGGAGAGTTCAACACCAATCTTGGTAATGAGGTTAGCTGAATCATGTGGGCCCCATTCCTGCTAAGGAGAAACAATCTGCTCCCAGCAAAGAGATCTTTCATGCTGGAGCCAGAAACTTTACAGGAACCTGATGAGGCTCGGGAATTTACAAGTACCAGGATTTTATGTAGGTCCACAGAGCAGTATCATGAGGGATCTGTGGTGCAGAATTTTTTCTTTCAGTTTTACTTAAGAACAACAATTCTGCTATACAATTAGAGACCAGGCCAATTGCAGTAACTCCTTACAACAATGCATATATTTCCGTTTGACTGTATTGGAATTAAGCGATCCAGATTATTTGTATAAATACACATACACAAAAGCAACAAGTTTCTTCTACCATCAGCTGAGTGAATTATAGTAAATTGAGATCTTAAAGATACCACCCAATTTGCACATGATTTTTCTACTTTTTCATTTTCACCTGAACCATTTTCATTAGTACAAGAGCCTAATGATTTCCTACGTGTGAAAATTCTTAAAACAATGAATCTGAAAAAGTACAAAAGTTTAAAAAATTATAAATCATATAAAAATCTAAATCTTCATTTAGTATTTAACCGTTATGATGATAAAAACACACAACCAAGTGTGGAGAAAATTGTTAGAAGCACTTGCTTTAGGTGATCTGCACAGATTAAAAAGGTATTCCATGCTCTCATGTAGTGGATATGCTTATTATCTCAGAATAATAAAAATTTGATAGACTACCACTGCATGACAATGAAGAGTACACATACAACTTTATACATTTTATTAATATTATTATTGTTTTATATATATACAGAGCTTTCCATCTTCCCATATTCTTTTCGAGTTTAATAGTTACAGTCTCAAAATAATCTTGCAGTTCTCCTAGAAGGCAATATAAAACAGTAATATCAAAATCCACTCAAAAATTAGTATTTGACTTCTCAAATGGCAATTAGAAGTTTGAATTTTAATTACTTCATATGCAAATAAGGTGCTTTTTATATGGTATAGGAGCTTGTAATTGATAAGGGCATTTTTAATGAAGTGTTTTAAAAGATGTGGTTTTCTATTAAAAGAGGTCACTTATTACAAGGAGTTGGCAATTCTGTTTCAGCGGCTGGATGCAGAACCTCCCACCAGCTAATTCTCAGAGACTTCACTTCCTAGTCCCTGGGGTAGTCACCAACCTGGCCAGCCTGCACATGCCACAAGTAGCCATCCTAGAAATATTATCAAGATGTTATCATGGAAAGAAAGCCAAACCACAGGAGAAGGGAGACTCCTCCAGTCCCTCAGAGCCAGCCCTCTAAACTGGATTGTGGCAAGCCTCCAACGCAGTCCAGTTGCTGGGCAGCATTTGCTGCAGCAAAGCTGCTCTCCATCTCCTTTGGTAAAAAGCAGAGCAGATGGAAATTTCCTGTAGGCTGGTCTTGGCCCAGAGACCACTGTTTGGACGATACTCCTCCACGAATAAGAGCAATCCATTCATTGCAACAAACTGACTGGCCCTACTGTCCTCTTTTACAACACAGCTCGGTCCAATCCCTTCAGTCAGTGATAAAACACAGCGCAATTTCACCGCCTGTGCCTGGGTAGGAGCTAAGCCATGAAGGAAAATACGGCCATGTCACGCTAAGCAAAGAAACACATGAGTAACTCTGGCAAGCACCTAAGATAAGGCTTTTCTGAATGACTGAAGGTAATGTTATATTGATGTTATGATAAATTATTACCTACAGACACAGAGCAAGCAGACACAGCAGCAGAAGCTGTGCAACCATCCTCTTCAGAGTGGCAGCTGTATGTTCTCAACACCATTGGAAGATAAGAATAGAAAATAAATCCTTTATACAATTAAAAATGTTATGAACCTGTTGTTTCCTCAAAGGTTCCAAATTTTACTTGGAATGAAAGAAACACTTCAATATATGTAACAACCATGGATTTTCTACAAAATTCAAAGGATTTCTCACTTTCTTTGGTCTTCCCTTGTCTGTCCAGCTACATCATCGCTAAAACACTAGGGAGCTCAAAGCAGAACTCTGTCCTGATTTCTGTTCCCTTTGGAATCACTGGTGTACGTATCTTGTTCGTTACACAAAGGCTGTTAAGACTGCTTTTCAAAACTCCATTCAAGCATGAGTCAAGGTTCTGGTCATTGATGTAGCTTTTCTGGTTGTTCCAGTGACAACAAAATGAGTTTGCCAGCTATTCCTGATGAAATGAAAACCTTGGGACAGGATGAAATAGTCCTTTAAAGGAAAAAAGACAAAAGGTGGTCACTATGAATTTATGATATTCCACTATTCATCTGATAGTTGAAGAAGAAAGATAGGAAAGGGAAGGGAAATGTTCTATATTATGTTTAGAACAGAGAAGTCTTTGTTGAGCTTTGCCTAAAGTTTTCTCACAGGGCTTTGCAAAATGCAGTGCCACCTACCACATGAAGAAAAGGTTCACTCTCAGTCACCATATGCAGCCAGTGTTGCAGCTCCATTTCCTGCAGTGCTTCCCTACAGAAAACCTCCTGGGTGAGCACACTTTCCCTGGAAAGGCTCCTCAATGGTCCTTTCCAGCAAGCAGAGTATATAGGGAATATTCAGTAGGTATTTTCTGTTCAAGTGCATGATATCAGCAGAGACAGAGTGCGACAAGCCTTGTCTGGATGAAAAGTTAGGGCTCTCCTCAAAGGCTCCCCAGGCAACCTAAAGCATATTTAAACCGACCCAAGAGTGTACAGGAACAGAAGAGGAACTCTTTCTTATCCTTTTGTTCTCATGCTTTTCTGTCACACTAAGTGCATGAGTAGAGTCAAAGGCAGGACGGGTGAATTAACTCAGAAAAAAGCTGTCCAAAAAAGCTGAGCAATCAGTCCTCAAAAAATTAATGATAAAAGACTTTGAATAAAGCCAATTTGTAATGGAATGTAAGAAGGGAAGTCCCTAAAGAGAAGAACTGTCTACCAGCTCTGCAGCAGGTTTTGCTGCCCCATGCAGTTTACCATGGCAAGACGCCAACTTGGCAAGACTCACTCTTCTCCAAGGAGCCTGGCAGGGTGCCAGCCACACTCACAGGTCTCATTGCTGCTGCCAAGCTCAAGGGGCAACTGAAGACCCTCTTCTGTGAATCTGCAGATCTGGTTATGACTGGGGATATTTGTGTTTCAAAATGTTCTTAACCAAGTCAAGCTCCCTCTGTGTTTATACAGTGACTGAACAGGCGAAACAGAATACTTAACCCAGCTAGAGAAACGAGCCACAGATTGTTAATTATATGGCTATTTGCACTTTGACTGGAAGAGGAAGTAAGCTGGTTATAACTACTTTGGGCTTTACTCCTGTAACTGCATTGAAACCACATTTATGACAGCTGAAACTATGCAATTTTATATAAACGTAGGCACTTCCTGTTTTTGAAACAAGCCATGGTCTGCTTGCCCTTACCTCACAGTAACGTCACTGGAACCAGAATGTATTAAATGTGCTCAGTTTTACTGACTTTATGATCTCATTTTGCTAATTATCTTTAAATGTGTAGATAAAATGCATATTTTGGACTACTGCTGACAAGCATATCTATTCCTAGAACCTAGCTGTACTCTTTAGGCATTAGGAAACATGTTTTTCATGCGTGAGACTGAAATGCCCAGCTATCACTACATTGTGCTCAGTCCCTGGTGAGTGGTCATGGTCACTCTCAGATGAGGAGGCAGGTGCGTCACACTCCCCTGGCAGGCAGGCTGCATTCTGAACTACACATGCAGGGAGACCTAACTTTTTCCATTCAATATGCAGTATTTCAAGTAATTTGTAATAGCAGCATTATTATTTTACACAGTGTAGTGTGCATTCTTCATTGTGGCAAGTATATGTTTAATTTTATAGACACACTGAGTGTGGGGAGTAACCACGGCCTTACTGGCATAAATTGAAGAAAATCACAATTTGAGGAGAAGATAATTTTGAAAATATTATTTAACAACCCTAATAGGCAGGAGCATGTTTCCTCTCCTTTTTCTCTCGTTTTTCTTATTTATGTTAACTGGAACTCACAAACCAAACTTCTGCAATGAGCACAATTACGTAAATCAGCACTCTTGCTTTTCCAGTACAGTCATTTTCCTACAAGATTACAGAAGGAAGACTGATCCTACTGTTCAACTGGAAAGCAAATGGATATCCAGTAATTCCTGATGGTAAAATGTGATAATTCTTACCAAAAACCCCCACACACCCCACTTAATTTACAGTGTATTCCTTCAGATTTAGTTCAGGACATACTGCTTGAGAGTCAGGTATCCCTATAAATCCAAGATATTTACAGCCAAGATAGCCAAAATCCTTAACAAAGAGAAAGTGCAGCATTTCCACCACCTTTGTTTTGCTCTCCAAGACCACAGTCTCTTATTTCAGACAATTAGATCCCACCCTTTAGCTTTAAGAACTCACCAGCTTCACAGGGCTAACAGAGTGAACAATTACAGACCTCTTAGACTCACACTGTAAGAAGATTAAATAAAAATTCAGTTTAAAAGTCCTAGTGCAAAAACCTTCAACTAGAGGAAACACTAAAGCTAAAATTTCAAATTCAATTACACCTGATTGATTGATTTCTCTCAACTTTAAAAGTAAAGACAGTACACAGTCAAGCTCAGGCATTTCTTGAAAACACTTCCCTTGGTTGCCTTCTCATTCAAGGCATGGTTTTGAAAGCAACTTACAACTACAAGAGGCTGGTCCTGCCATTCCTCTCTTCCAGGCCATCTTCAGCGGAGACATTTGTCCAACGGAAGTTCGAAGAGGTCAAGAGCCAGCCAAGTGACTCAACCAAAAATGCAGCGAGCTGACCTCTGGTTTGGCTCCCTGAGCCAGCTCAGCCCAGAGCTGTGGCTGCAGCGGCGCTGGCACAAGGGAGAGGGGGTGACACCTCAGCACAGAGGGTGCAAGCCACACTTCTGGAAGCGCTTACACCAACACTAACTGCCATGATGTCACATTTGTGGCATCTCCACAAACACTGGCCCCACGTTCAGCCCCTAACCTCCAAACAAGAGAGGACACAAAAATCCAATTCATGGTATCCATCTAGAGCTGCCCAGATTAAAGAGACTCACTGAACTACAGAGTCTCCACTCATCTTCTGACTTTTTTTTTTGACTGAAGCCTACTGTTTCTACATAGAAGTGCTCAAGTCCAGATCTTTTCAAACTTATTTCCCAAAGTAATGTGAGCATTTCTAATAAGGAAAAGAAAAAAAGGACTTAATGAAGGCAACCCAAATTAGCTAAATGACACATCATAATGGAACAATTCTGCTGTTAAAGACCATGCAGATGTTACGACGGAGGCAAAGAAAGCCTTTCTTTAGCTACAGCACAGCTGCGGCATACAACTTCAAAAAGACTTGGCACAGGATTTCAGCCACAAAACTTTCCCCTCACTTCATTTCATGAACATCAACTGCAGCTTCAGTGAGCTGCACCAAGGACAAAACCGACACATGGGGAGTTTGCAACATCTTAGCAGCAGTGGGGCAGCTTTTTGCACTGCCAGTCCTCACACGCACACTCAGAAAACTTGACTATATATCTCCACTCCTCCTCAGCCCAGCAATCCCTCAAAAGCAATGACATCCCATGCTGCTGTCCCTCCTATTTATACCACCATTATCTTCTACTTTAAAGAAGACAAACAAATCACTACATACTTAACAAATATTAAAGCTTAAAAACCAGCTGTAATAAACAGATCATTTCCTTTACTTTTTAGGTAACATTAGAAGGTATTATCAACTTCCATTCATATCCCTCATACACTAAGCTACTCTGAATAGACACGCTGACCACGAAGTTGAAAATGTCATAGCTTACAATCACATTGAATGCACATGCTTAATGCCAGTCTTGTATTTTCCATGTAATATATGTACCACAAAGAAAGTATATATTCACTGTCTAAATTCAAAGTCCAGCTTTCCCCTTCAAATATGTCAAAGTCTTACAGCCATTTATAGGTAGTACATAGGAAGAACTTGCATTGATTTTATAATATTTAACAGTAAAGCACACAGAAATTAACATGATCTGCATTACATTTGTGATTTCCTTTCAGTGATGGTAGTGTTAGGAGATGTACATGAGAATTTAAACTGCTTTAAGACGCATGTATGTGTATGAGATTAAATTAAAACATTTCTGACTCATGGGAGCAAAATCTTGGAAAAACTGTATTTAATTTTCCCCTTTTTTCTTCTCTTATTATTCATATTACATCAGCTTGTTGACTCTATGACATTCTTAGGCATCTACCATATAGAAGTCATAAACTGCTTTGTCACCTACGATACTTTTCCCACAACTGCAAAGCTACAAAGAATTAGTCCAAATGAGAAAACAGCAGTAGGAGCAACTAAAATACTATTAATATTTAAACTTCATAAGTAAAACAGACTAGAAAAAAAATGCAGAAATAAAGAAATAGAAATGCACTGGAAGAGGATTTTTTCTAAAAACTGCTCAACTACTTCACCACCGAGAACTTGATACAAAGCTGGAAACCCACAACTTTAAAGACTATTAGTAATATTGATTAAAAACAGTGAAGAAAACTCATTAAACCAAAGGCAAATCTTGAAATACTAGAAACATGAACCACGGTATTACTGTATTCATAAAAACAAAACATTTCAACATGACCTACTTTAATAATAGTAAAAAAAGTAAAGAATATGGGCTCTAACCCTGACTCTACTGATCTTATAAAACACCATCTACTTTTCAGAATTAGCAACAGACTCATGAAATTGAACCAATTTGTTCAACAGATGTTTCAGCTGACTCAGGGAAATTTTACTTTTCTATTGTAGAAATAGAGTGAGCTGAGTAAAATTCCACTCTTATTAGCAGCAATCGAAGTATATTAGCTCATAATTAGCTGCCATTTCCATTCCCTCTTTCTTTGACATAACAGAAAACATTTTCCACACCGGATTAGCTGTGACACTGAAATAAAAGTAGGCGCATTGATGAAAACAAGTCAGCCTCCTCCTCTCCCCTCCCGCCCCTGTTTTATGGGATACGCAGGAACGGCAGAGTTTTTATTTTCCTTGGCGTTCCTCTCTCACATTAGCTGATAATCTCCCCGTGTAGCTGTGCCAGTGCCTGCCCTGCAGGCCCACAACACCCCTGCTGTTCCAGTCCCGTGCTTTCCTCCAGTGGGCTCCGCGAATGGTGCGATCCTTTCATAATGTGTGCTATTGCATCAGTCTAATTGCAACATAATTCTCAATGCTCTAGGTAAAGCAAATAATTTCATTTTTAACTTCTGCTCATAAAATGCAGACTGCTTCCCTGCTGCCCCCACCACCTTTTTTTGTTTATTTTCAAAGATTTAAAGAAAGACTTGCACACTGCATAGCAGTAGTCAAACAAAAATACCTCATGTTTTCTTAGAAAGCAGCACTTAAAAATATTGCTCAACACCTAAAGCATTAGTGCAGCCTTTCACAGAGCTGTATGTAGTAGATCCCCTGTGAGCAGGCTGGAAGGGGAATGTACATTCTTATTCTGTGTATTTAATATAATATTAAGCCATTATAAAAGCTTCATAGTTTTTTACTCTCTCTCTTGCTCTCTTCCCTGCAATAGGGAGTAACAGCTTATCTGGCAAACACACTCAGTATGTTTCTAGGCACTGAAGACTTGGTTAATTCATAAAATCTGATCTAATGTTAGATATTTTGCATTTAGGTTAGCTAAGTTGAAACAATATTTAGCTTAACCATGCCTTGGCCAAAATTCTCTGTTATCTACTGATTACAGCAGCATTGTAGCTAGCTATGGACATCACACTGGGAAAATACAAATCCCATGCCTGAGGAAATGCAGATGAAATTCTGACTCCAAGCCATTCTGATAGTGAGCATTACAAACACCGTCTACTTAGTATCTGATACAATAACCAGGCACAAGAGTCATGTGCCTGCAATGAATGATGAATTTACATGTAATTTTGATTTTATGCACATATATTATCCGAGCTGACATCACCAAAAAATGCTGTGCTTCTTGCACCCCAAATCATCTGCATGATACAAATGTCTACACTAAAACTAATCTCTAGATGCAAGCACTCAAAGGAGGAAGTACCAGAAGCTAAGTTTCAGAAAACCTAAATGTTGCCATTGTTCGCTTTTGTGGCATGGTATACGTTGCAGTTATGTCATACCATTTCCACAGCACCTCTGCACTGTTCAAAAAATTACAAAATTACCACTAATCAAAACAATAATCTGTTTAACTCTTGGCATTTGGCGCATGGTCCAATACCTGATTTACTGCACACTACTCAAACTTTTTTTGGAAGACAGAACAAGTGATTTCTTTGTGAATTCAATGGTGCAGCTGAGTGCTCCATCAACATAATGGTTAGTCCTACCCTTACTCTGTTACTCCTAACTTAGAATAACTGTGTTATTCCTAGCTTCCTAACTAAAGCAGTGACAGCTTTAAGGTCAAAATGATTCTCCAGTTCTGAAGACAACTTTGTCTCCAGTTTGGCATAACTCAGACCTAATTTTTTCACAGCACTTAGCATTACATTGTGCTTTATATAGCACTTTCAAACCTCAGTCCCCGCTGCCTCACCCCCAGTTACCAGTGGTCCCTACTTTTCCAAGTAAGATCCAAAGATCTCAAGTCATCCATAAGAAAGCAAGACAGAAAGTTAGCAAAGACATGAGAAAAGCTAGGATTGAGCAACTTACCTAGCATCACCTAGGAAGTCTGCAGCACAGCCAGGAAGGGAGTCCCGCTCGCCAGGGCAGCATGCAGCTGCACAGAGCACCAGAATGGCTCCTGCCTTCTGCAATCCCCTGCCTCGTCCACCACGTACGTCCTGACTTCTGCTGGAAGTGAGGCAGGGGTACTCCAGAGAACAGTCTTCTCCAATGCATCAACCAGATTCATTCCCAGAGCAAGTCCATCCTGTGCATGGAACGGAGCAGGGGTCCTGTGGGGAAAAAAACCAGCACATCAGCATGTGATTCAATACAATTAAATTGAGGAGCTTCCGCACAAGGGGCCTAACAAAAGAGATTTGCAAAGATAAGCTCAGTTTTGGCAATCCTTGACTTGGACACTGCCACACAAGAAAAATGTTTGCATTCACCACTTCTAGAAATAAGAAATTCAGACATCAGACATTACCAAGCTGACACCTACAAAAAACAGCAGTTGGGTTGAAATCTTTAGATGTACCGTGCAGCTTTTGTGGGAAAGTCATAGTAAATTGGTTGCAAATGTGAAATGATTCTCTGCATGGAAATTAGCCATAGGTGATGATTGAAAACATTCTCAAGGAGCTTCTACTGAAATCAAAGACTGTTTACTTAATATTCAAGATCTCTGGACCTTCCAGGACAAACTTCTCTGCCTGTTTTCCTCAAGCCATATCCTCTGGCCCATGTTGATTCAAGCCCTGGTCCTTCTTCATTCCTCCCTTCAGCACCCCTGCCAAGTGTCTCCTTACTCTGCTCCCCAAGGGTTTTCATCTCTCCCAGCTCAGTCACTTCCAGGCTTGGCTAGCAGTGCCACACTGTCCCCTTGACTCCCCCTTCTTCCTTCATTCCCTAATATTAACTCTCACTATCCTGCCGGGTCTGCCTCCCCTGTTCACAGTCTAGGGCATTTTGGGGCCAGGACCACACTAGGGTCCCACACATCTCATTGTCCCATGGGTTTGCTTCTGGCTCTCAGGCACCAGGCTACAAATCCAGCCTCTCCCTCCTGTTCCAGGCCACACAGCTCTCACATGTCCAAGACACCACGCAAGATCTGTCATTTCTTAAAAAAGTTACAGTTTGTTTCAATCTGAGAATTTTGCAGTGCTGACAAAGCCATGACTCGAAATCTGCTCTTCTTCCCCAGTGCCCATCACTAGCGCTTCCCACACTCTAACTCCTAGTCTCTGTTTCAAAGGGAGTGACACCGAGCATTTCCAAAAAAAGATTAGGTTTCTTTGTGTGGTTTGTTTGTGTGTTTTTTTAAAATCTACAATGAGAAACAGCTTTTTCCACACATGCTCACAGATAGCTAAATTATTTTGGCAGCAAAAAGAAATTAAGCTGGAGGCAACTGCTCAGCCCCAAAGGGTAACATTTTGTAAAGTTATAAAAAACTCCAAGGAGCATCCTATACTGGGAAGCACCAGGCAGCCTTCCTTCCTGCAGCTCCTGGCACTTTCAGCCCTTAACAGCTTAACTCATTCAGCTCACTGAAACAAGAACTGTGCAAATCTTAACACCTGAGTGGTCAAACTGAGGAGGACAAGCTGTGGGTGGACAATGCTGGAGTGAACCCCATGCCATGCAAGCCTTGACCACTTCTGTTGCATGCCTACAAGCAATGTAGAAACAGCATCATCAGACGGCACATAGTCCAGCCAGCATTTCTTTGGATGCTTTCATCCTAGAGGTACCAATGACTGCCTGAAAAGCTAAACCTGCTCAAAAAATACTTCTAGGCCATGAAGACCTGAAGTAAAATGGGTTAGCTTCATTCCTGATGAAGGTCACACACAGCTAATAGAGATAATTTAAGCAAATCCATTTTACTTTACATTTGCAGTAAATTAGGAGCAGCCCTGTATCAGTTACAAAGGGAAGGGATAACTTCACACAATACTATTGCTAAATGCCACTGCCTGGAGTGGGAATAGTCTTCTTAAATGAAATTCCAGGAAACTTCTTCTTTCCTTTTCTCTATTTAGCTACTTAGTTATTTATTTCAGTATGATAAACAAATGCAGCATGCTGTCAAGTAACATACAAAGGAAAGAATATATATAAAAGAAAAAGGAAAACCTCTCAAAACAGATAACATTCTTCTAGAGCAAAGTCCAATTTACAGATTTTTATACTGAGCTCTTAAGAGCAAACAGGGCAACAATTTCCCGATGGCTCTTGTAAATATTCTGTACAAATAAGGTCCAGAAGAGGAGACCAGGAAAAGATAAAAACATTCACATGCTCACAGACAGATGCTAATTATGACATGGATTAAATGCATTATGACATTTATTTTTCAATAAGAAATAATTATTTCTGAGGAATGACTAGCCATTCCTATGAGATCATATTTAGTCTAGAGACATTTGATGCACCTAACTCTTAACAACTATGGCAAAAGAAGTATGGCACCTACATGCACACTCCTAGAACAATTATGTTAATTCTTATGAAAATAAACTGAGAAGCTTCAACATCAGTGTGTAAAACAAAAAGAGCATTAAAAGTTCACTTCCATTTTCCAAAATTTCTAATAAATAATTTTATTATATTTTGAATTCAATTTAGCAATGAAACAGGCTATCAAGCATCTATATTAGCTATATGTATTTGTTTTAAAGACTGAATAATTATCTGACCACTAGTTACAATTCAGATGAAAAATATAATTAGGTTGAATGAAACTTCAGTACTTCAATGTACAATCATGGAAACTAAACAAAACTTCTTGCTTAAAAAATGAGAGCAGAATTTCATGCACTATTTCATTTGGCAGAGTGTAACATATTTGCTGTCAGCAAAGGACTTTTTTCAGTGAAGAAAAAGGAAAGCATCTCAATTCATACAGTGTTACCCAAGTGATTAGAAGTATCAGCCACTGGTAGTTGTCTCTCAACTGTAAGCAACTGCAATGGATTTTGTTCCTATGGACTACTATATTGTGTTCCTAAAAACTCATCTGACATCCAGCAGACCTCCAAAAAAGCTATGTGTTTGTTTAACATAAGCTAACCTAATTATTTTGTCATCAAAATCAATACTTATGGGCTAAAACACTACTTCAAGTAGGAGAGCTTTAATGTAAAACAAATCATAAAACACTGATAATGGATATGCTTGAAAAGGCTCTAGGATTGCATGTATTTATATAAGATTTGTGAATATATAAACACTTGGTTACACACGTCAAGAAAAAGGTGAGGCTCAGTGCAGTGAACTTAACATCTGAAGACTAAGCTTCTAGAACAGTGTATTCCTACAAGGACTAAAGACAGCTGGCTGAAGTGTATCAAATACCTTCCCTAACAGCAAAGACTCATCCAAGACCATAAATTCATTGTTTCCATTTTTTCTATTTTTTAAGCAGTTTCCAGCATTTTTGAAATACAATATTCCCTGAAAACCTTCAACAGCTTTTTATTGATAATACCATTATCACAAAAGCCACATTACAATGCAAACAGTGTGTTTGCTATGATCAACAACACTGGCATCATTTGGTGAGGGATTCTTCTCTATATGAATAAAACAAATTCTGCTATTAAGTCTGTTAGGGAAGCTGTTCTTTAAGTCATCATAAGGAACATAATTTCCTACAATACTAGAACTTTCAATCATCAAAAATCCCCAAATCATGACTCCTTTTTAATTTCAAGAAATATCTCAAAGAATTCCATACTCCTATATAACTATAAAATCCTATATACTAGCACCAACACAGAAATTACTTCATGCATTGATCAACATGTATAGTGTAGTTTACTCTTTCATTTCAATCTGTTCAAATAACATGACACAATGACTTCAGTATAAAACATTATGGTTCTTATGCAAATTAACAGACTCCCAACATTAAGGTTACTGCTCCGCTGTTACATTGCACACAGCTGCTCACAGCTTGCCTTCACACTGAAAAGTAGATTAAAACGGAATAATAAACTTCTGCCTGTATTCCATTGATTTTATTGACTTGGGGCATATTATTAAAAAAAAAAGTGAGTTACTGATACTGACATCAGCACATATAGCTTCCAACTACTGTGGCACTGCATCCCCTAGTTTTGTGTGCAACTGTCATATGAAACAAAGCCCTTGCCTTTGGTGCCATGGTTAGAGAAAAAAGGGCTGGAGTTTCTAACACTGTTTAATTCCATACCACCACCCATGTCATGGCAGGGGCATGGTTCCAGTACGAGGAAGCTGAGGCTGGAAGCAGAAGCCATCTTTTGCCAGGCTCCAGGGAGGGTGTGTGCAGCTTTCGGGGCCAGCTTGGTGGACCTTGTCCCTTTCTGCCACTTGTCCCTTCCCCTTTCCTCTGAACCACAGCATTTCTGGTTTGGTGCTGAAAGACAGTGCCAGCAAGCCCAAGACGCTGCTCCAAGAAAAAAGAAAATGGAGCCCACTGGAGCCGTGTGGACCCCAAGCCACAGCCATGGTGAGCACAGCAGCTGCTGGAGCTCCAGCTGGAGCCCCAGATGTGGCCACAACCACCGAGCGCTCCAGTCCCACTCCCACAGTCAGGCCAAGAGGAAGCCTCCCCTAACCTGTTTCAAGGCCCTATCACATCCCACCAGGTTTTCTCTTGTTTTTCCACTGTTTTCCAGCTGGGGGGGGGGAAGTTAGGCCGGGAGCATCCCTGACACACTGCCTTTGTTTTCCCATACACCACATGGCTCAGCGTGGGGCCAGTCGCCATCCTGCCTTTGTCTGGGAAACCACACTGGGCACTGTCTTCAGGAAGTGTTTTGGTTTGTCCAGTGGTAAATACCCTTCTGTGGGTAAAATACTCACTTTATTACATTATTTTATTAACATTGCTGTGGTTATTGCAATTTTTCAGTAAATTGTGATTCCATCTTACAGTCTCTCCTAGTGTTTCCTCCATTATCAGAACGGAGCAGGGAAAAGGGGGCAGCTTGAGTAGCTTTAATTTTCCCACTGGGTTTTAAACTGGCACACTTGGAAACCAAGTCAAGCACAATAAGCACGCACAACACCAACCCTCTACTGTTAACCCCAGCCCTAGCACTACTGCGAGTTCAAGGTATTTCAGTTTCAGTCAAATACTCTTAAGGTCAAATGACTTTTCCATTCTTTAGCCATTATTGAGGGAAACATCAGATGCCAAGAGAGTCAATGTGTCATAGCTTTGTGGACATCAGCTCATGCCCCCTCAGACTTTTTCTTGGGATCTGCAGCAATTTCCAGCACCTCAAGCACTGTTCTGACTGACTAAAAGCTTGGTTATGTCATAGGCACTTCTTTGAGACCAACATTTAAGCTCACCTCACTTCACATACTCTACAAGAGAATTTGTTTTCCTTAGTCTATGAACAACAGCGCCAAAATAGCTACAAAGCAAATCTAAAGAAGTATATAGTAGTATGTAATTCATATGCTATCTATAAAATAAATCTACTTACAGTCTGTTGTTTTCAAAACAATACACCTGAGTCTCAGATTTGTGAATATCAGAAGTTATATACTAATGTGTCATTTAACTTATTTTTAAGTAAATCAGAGTTACAAAAGCAAAACTGAGTAACAGAACAGATACAAGGATATCTTGCATAGAAAGCTAACAAAAAGTCCTTAGAATAAATGCACATACACCTGTAGTATTCTCTGGCCACTGAGGTGGCTCTTAGGATATATCTCAGTGAAGGTGACTCCTGGCACACATTTCGCTTTGGTACTGTACCAAAGCATACCTTTTAAAGTTATCTCTCTCTTATTACTGTTGTTTGGAGTAGAAATACACTGTGACCATTTATTTTTGTGAGCAAAACCCCATTTTTGCTACAGGGCTTTATGACTATTATAAAACTACAGTTTAGTTTTCACCAAGGTAATTTTCAGAAATTCAAAACTACATTATATAATTCATACATTTTCCAGAGACAGAAGGAAGTTCTCCACAGAACAGAGAATAAAAAATAGGAGAACTGAGAAATATTATTGCTCCTAAACATATAAAAATCCATGTTATGCATAGGCTCCTTAACAAAATAATGAACGTTAAACTCTGTTAAACTCTATTATACTGTTTGCACCTAATTTATTAAATTCTTTGAATAAAATGTCCTTTTTTACAATACCTTGCTATTCCAACAGTGTGCTTAGCTACAGAAATTGTAGGTTTTGAGCCTCAAATCCATGATGAGAAGGAGCAGAGAATATTTTCTAACAGATACTGTGTAAGGAAATGTGAGTTTGGTGCCTCAGTGCTTGACAGCTCTGATTTAATATGCTGATTTCTCCTCTACTGCCTGGGCTACATTTGTAAAACTTAATAATCTCCTTTTTGAGATCTCTTATTTGAACCCACAAATCGTTCCTCTCATGGAAAACACCCCAACCACCATCACATTATTCTCAAAAGAAATGCTCAGAGTGTGGTGTCACACCAGAGCACTGAGCCAACCTAACAGCTAACTATTAAAAAGTTCCTTGCTCCTGTCCCTTTCCTTGCATTCATCCTATGCTGCTCAGTTTATCCTGCCATGCCAAACCTTCTCAGTCACTTGTTGATGCTTCTCCCCTGTGCACAGATTAACTCTTGCTAGCCCAAAGACTAGGAATCAGGCATGTTCACTGCCAGGTGAGTACATTTGATTAAGCTAGACCAGCCCTCTGAAACCTGATGACTATTGCCATCTCCTGTCTCTTTCCTACTGTGGTTGAAGAATCTCTGAATACTCCAAACAGTGGTTTCCAACCTGTAATGCATGGTTGATAGCTTCAATAACTGTTCTATAGCTGATCTGGCAAAACTGTATCATACACCAGAATTATAAATGCCTAAATTTCACAAAGTTATAGCAGTAGCCAGTGAGAAAATTTAGTAATGGGAAAACATCCTCAAAAAATTAGGGAAGCACTTTGCAGTAAAGTTTGTCTGTCCCGGGTCCTTGCACAAGAGCTGAAGAAAGCTCTCAGTGCATTAATCTGCCCCACTCCTAATCTATGATTTCAGTGGCACTTCTCTCACCTTCAGCCAGTGTGGCTGGATACCAGGGACACCTCACACTTACCACACTTTGAACTGAACAGTGCAGCAGTTACAGAAGTTTTTGTAACTTTTTCAGCAAAGAGGGAAGAAAATTCAACACAACTTAAGTATTTTGGTTCAAATTGTGCTGCCTGACTTGACTTTTTTTTTAATTTCTTGCCAAGCATGGGGTTTTTTTGCCCCTTTAAGCCAAGTCACCATTAACTCACTATGAAACCCACGGAAAGGAACAGCTTCTCTATCACAATCTCCCCAAATGTGAAATGGTTTTAATACTTCCCTCCAGTGACAGTTACAACATGGAAACAGAAAGTTATTATATATTACTCCTATGAATTTCTGAGTCACAGAAAAATGTACAGCATTTAAATACAAATTTTAAATGAGAGAAATCTACTCAATTTACTAAAAATTATACTGTGCATATGCATTTATGTAGATATACACACATTATATATAAAAATATAAAACATACATAACACATATATATCATTTCTAATTTCTAAAAATACTGCCCCAAAAATGCTACTCAATTCTTTTAAAAATCTAACCAGTTCCACTGTTACGACTAAATTTGGTGAGTCATTTTCTTCTTTTGTTCCAGGATTTTTTTGCAGATATCCCCTGAAATAAGGAAACTGCTTTTGTTCCTGCTGAATACAAATGCAATAAGTTGCATCTCTCAAAAGAGAGAGAATATTTTAATTGTTCCAGGTGTTCATTAAGTGCAAATAGGATCAAGTGGAAAAGCTGCTATACCTACAGCTCAGTGCAACTGCAGTCCCCAGCTTTCACCAAGTCAAAGTAATGTTCTCATGCAAGGTAGGGTGCAAACAAGTTCTGACTACACTTAAATTAAAGGAGGTAAAGAGAGCTTCACGCTTTGCTACGATGATTGGTCACGCTCACTGCACCTATTCAGAGCACCCTGAACACCCCCATGCCACGTTCCTTCCTCCTCTGTTTCACAGACTATTGACCCACCTCATCCACTGCTTGAATCACATGAGCACTACTCCTCCTTTCAGCCCCTGTTTGGGAAGCTAAGGGCCATTACTATGATTGCTACCTGACTGGTTTGTAACCAGGCAGGCCAGTTTTACTGCTATCTTAATGACTGCAAATGAGACAACTGAATTTTCCAGTTTTCTGAGTAGCCATTTCAGCAGGGAACATGTGGAAACACTGGTGCACACGCCTGTCCACGGCCCTGCAGACTCCCAGCTCTTGCACCACATTGGTGGCTGGAACCACTGCACATGCACAGGGCATCTGAGCATGCAAACCAACCACCTTTAGATGCAAACTATTTTTTTCCTTTAAAAAGTGCCCAGACGGCATGCCTAACTCTATTTCTCCTCTTGCATGACAGCAGGACAGTCAGATTCCCATTTCTATTGACAGACTGCAAAAGGTTTTGTAAACCATTCTTTGGTAACACCAGGGCTTCCTGCCTCACATTCCTTCCACTTCCTCTTTCACCCCACTTCCCATACACCCCAAATCCTCATTCCCATCTATATTCCTCCTGTTCATGAGCTAGGTCTTTCAGAGTGCCAACTTTTTGAGCTGCACTAGGAGGATGGGCAGAGAAGGAGTTGGGGATATTATGCTGGAAGGTGTTAACAGCCACCATCAAATGGTTCTTCCATCTCCAGGCAATTACAGAGCTGGGCCTGCTAACCAGATGCAAGGGGCACCCTCTTTCCCTCATGTCTTCCTTCTGCATCCCAGACAGACAGAAGTACCATCAGCTTGAGTCCGAGGCCCTATAAACCAATTAGAGGTTTATTCTGAATTTAAAAAGAAGAAAAGGACTGTTTTCTTTTATAGATGTCAAAAAGTTTGCAAACCAACAGTGCAACTCTGAAAGAGACTCTTGTAACAGCTCCTGTCTGCTTAAGAGGTGGCTGAAAATATGCAATTTGATTGCTGAAATTTAACAACATTTGAAATTCTCAGAAATTCTTATCACAATCGTACATATAAAAAAGAGAATTTTTAAAAGCTTCCAATACTAGATGAAAAGCATGTAAGATTGGTTAGGTGCTTTCTACTAATTAGTACTGCTTTTATTATACAGGGCAAGAAAATGACAATTTTTTTCCCTAAACTGGCAGTGAACAGCCAATTCAATAAGCTGCGTTTTTGTTTGCTGTGACAGGGCAGTGGAAAAATCTCTTTCATTTATTAGGTCTGTGGAGACCAAAACTGGCTGGGTGTCAAACCTGCTTTATAAAAGCCCAGATCCATTCAGCCATGTGTAGATTCCATAATTCTTTATGACCCGTTCTCAGTATCAGCTTCACAAAAGATGAAACTTTGGTGTCTTCCAGCAAGTGTTAGTGCAACCCTTTATAAAAGGAAGCAAAAACCTGAACTGACAGTTCAACACAGAAAGGAAAAAAAAACCCTAATGGCAGTGCCAAATTAAATTCTTTTTAGATTTCTTTTTTCTTTTTTTTTTTTTTTTTCCAGATGAGCTTTGCATAAAGATATAAAATGAGGTCTCCTACAACGGTGGATAAGCAAACTGCATAAATATGTAAATTTTACTAGCTCATTGCTCCATGCCCCACCGCATGCACCTATGATTAAGTGACAGTTTCAACACCTCACTAGAGATTGCAGAGTATCCAGAATTTGTCATGGGGACAGACAGGGCAAGGCCTTAAGCTGAACAGTCTGATGGCAAATGGAGATAGTAAAACAAACTTTTTTTTCAGGAGGATGGGGTTTTCAAGATAGAAGAAAACTAGGAGGGTGGAATGATTGACTTGCTTTTAACTACAAGAATGGCTAGATAGCTTTGATGAACTGAATAAAATGTGCTGCCTGGTTAAAAACTACTTCTCACATCGATTCAGGTACACACTGTATCATATCCAGGGAAAAATATTAAACTTCAATTTTCAGTGAACACACCCAACATCACATTCTTACATTTTTTATAGCAGAAGTTTATGAATAGAAGCACTCGTAAAACTTTTTCACCTCAGACTGTGAAACTAAAATAACTAATTCATTATTTTATTCAACAGAAATATTCTTGGCTATGCTAAGATTCCTCTGTATCTGTCTATACCGACAGCATTTGCTCGAATTGTCCCATTTTTTTGGCAATGCATTTTTATCTATTGCATTCTTTAAGGTAAAAAGAACTGCAAGCTATCACAAATGTTTCCCACATTATTAAGTACTGTAAATAATCATTTTACCATTAAACCAAGAAATTCTTGTGAAACCTGCAATATGCTTCACATATGCTAGAAGTCTAATGTCCTCATTCCATACTCAGTTTGTAATCTTGCATCTGACACGTATGTGAACATTAGTAGTCTTAACAACACCTTTCCATGCAAGCTACATGTATTTATCATGACAGATAAACATGCACACATGCATGTGATTTTCTTCCAAGTTTAATAAAATCTGCAGGGTCTTTAGGTCACCGGAAAGTACGTGTGATTTTTATCACCACCACATAAACAGCCTTCTTTAATACTCCTCTCTTCAGTATGCAGTCTGCAGATCACAGGAGCATAGAGACTCTGAACTTAAGTTTCATTTTCACAAGAGCACAGGGAATGTTACAAAGCACCATTTCTGATACAGAGAAGGGAATCTGTGCTCCTCACACACAGGTTTGCCACAATTCAAACTTCAGCCATAATTTGCTGATGGTTTTGGGGTAAGGAGTAAAAATTTTAGAAGTAAACAAATGCAGCATTCATGAATACAACACAGAAACAATTTAGAACTGTTTTAGGAGTACGATGCTCAAACATGGCTCATTTAACATTTTAGAAATCTGCTGCAAAACATTAAAACTCTATCCTAATCTTTGTTCCTAACTTGAAGCAAAACAGCCTTGTGTTGCCTCTAAAAATAGGGAGGGAGTAGTGGGGGATGGGAAGGGGAGCGAATAAGAGGATAAATGGGAGCAAGAACTGGTACACCATACTGGCAGTAATTTTAAAAAGACTAGTGACTGGTATTCTTAATACTATGGCTTTCCTAACAAAGTCAAGCACTTTCTCAATTACCAAATAAAAAAGGTCATCCTGTACTTCTTATTTTGTACATGCACATGCAAAGGAAAAAAGGAAAAGTTTTGTTTCATCTATTACCAAAACCATCATTCTGCAGTCAACACTTTTAATGAAATACAGGCCAAAGGATTAGTCAGAACAGATTCATGGAAAACAAAGGAAATCTGTATGAAAATACAAGTCCACCACATAACTAAACCCAAAAGAGAATCCTGCTTAAGTACCTCCAAATATTGCCCTACAAAGTTCCCTGCAAGGGCTTCCACTCACCTCAGCTTCACAACAATTAGCAGCAACTGTACTAGTCGCTGCCCAGAAGATGAGAAAGTATACTGATATCATCACTAAAGCCCTGACTTAGGTATACTAAGTATCAAATGTGTCAGTAATATAGTCCATGTGTGCTAGAAATCTTAAGAAAAAACTTTTCTTCAGGAAAGGAGCAGTCAGGGATCTGGCAGCGAAGGCTATGGGTGATGGTACAGGGAAGGCAGTTGCTGCAGAGCTATCGACCAGCTGGAAAGAGAAGTTATTTCAAAGCTACAGCGTCACAAACAAGATAAGAAAGTCAAGTAATTGTGTCTGTCACAGGAAAACTTGTGATGAGCCAGAGGATGGGCATGAGCATGGAGCATCACCAACACAGCACCGCAGGCCTGGCCTTGGAGAGGCAGAAGCAGCAGAACTCAACACTTTCCATGGCTTAACATCAGGCCCATCTCAGCTGGGGCTTTATGTGAGTAAACATGACTCTAGGAGTTTTTTTCAGAGAGTTATTTTTAAATACCTGACCATATGAGCTTCCTTGGAACAGGAAAAAAGGGGAGACAAAACTAAACAGTCATTACATATGTATTTAAATATAACATTAAAAAAACCACAAAATATTTAAACTTACTAGAAATGTTCACTTTCATTTTAATTTTAAAGTTGGCAATGGACCTGGACCAAAAAAAAGTTATATTCTGACTGAGTTGAAGCAGCGTGGATTTTCTAAAACCAGTCTTTAAAACATATCATAAGAGGGGAAAAAAACCCCAAACTTGCTCAGAATCTCTCACTTAGAAAAGTGGCAATTTGGGTTTGAGTTCTTACTCAGAGATGTGCTAAAATCACTCAGAACTAGAAGAGCTGAAGTAGGAAAGGCAATAGAAATAGGTGCACAACAGGAGAATGTGGCTGTACAGAGCTCAGTTAACAACACCCATATCGACACATTAGGTCAGGTGGTTTGACACAGAGTTTTCCCAAGAAGCATATGCACTAATGCCAAAAAGACACTTGAAAGTCTTTATCTACTTCTGTTTTAAAATATGGACATAAACACACCTAGAGATCTATATAAATCATCTCCAAAGATGTAGTGGGATGTTCATGGTCACAAGCAATAAGCATTATCAAGGGAAAGGCTGAGACCCAGAAAGAAAACAATTACATCTAATAGCATATTTTGGAAATACTGATACTGTTTGACTGCTGAAATGTAACAACAGTATTTTCCAGCGGGACCCGTTAATATATTTAGAATCAAATCCCGTAACAATACCTAAAATTACAAAGCAAACAACTGCTTGCAAACATGCTTTCAATACACAGAGAGAAGTATCTACTTATCAATCAACCTCAAATCAACTGTCCCCTTCTGTTTACCTGGAATACTTTTACCTGTCACTAGCAATAATGCATTCAAAAATTTGCATAGTTCTGCCACAGCTGTGGTTAATTATCCATTGCTGAAGTCCTCAGCAAAATTATTTGTCAAACAAAATGTTATGACAATGAAATAGCAGAATTTGACAATGGAACAGTAAAATTTAAATATTAAAATTATATTACCTTATCTCCATATATGACAGTAATTAATAGCCATTGAAAGAATGGGACCTTTTCCAGGCATGTCTTTCAAGGTTACTTAATTGCTTACTCCCTCATATTCCCTTAGTTTTCTAAGTTTGGACTTTTATATCATTAGAAGAAACTGATTTTTTTTATTTCAAGGAAAGTACACTCACCCCACATCTCAGAGTGGAAAACACAGACAGCTAAGCTGTTTCTCAAGTAATAAACTCCCACAAAAACCCCCCTTCAGCCAACTCCCTGTCCCCTAAACCCACCAACAGAAGAAAAACACCACAAAGACCCAACCCCAAGTGATACTGGTTAATACTTATGCTTTACTCATTTTAATATTTGGATATTCAATACATTTTCATTTACTATGTGTATCTCTGCATTTCTGGAAGAACAAAGCTTCTCTTCACATGGCAAAGCTCTAAAAAAATTCTGCGCTATTTGCTCCAGACTGGTTTCCTTTCTGCTACATACACCCCGTAAACTTGAGATGATCTGATAACTTACTTCTGGTTTTGCACAATTACTGCAGCTAATGAAGTTTGTGGTTGTTTATTAGAGAGGGAAGGAAGAGCTACATCGGCTTTAAACCAAAAGGTCTGTGATGCTGTATGAATCTTTCCTACAGTGGCCATTTTCAAATGTTCATTTCATTACAAAGCAGGAATTTCTTTTATGAGCTTCTGGGCTTTCTTTCAAAGCACACAACTTTAAAAAAAAATATTAAAAAACGAAAAAAGAAAAACCTCCAGAAAGAGCATGAGCACTCATACCACATGTACCACTAATCATCCACAGAGACAGAACATCTCTATTACATACACATTTGAGTATCAGCAAGTTGTGCACTTACATGTATTTGCAATATACCTACAGGTCCTAATCACATTCCAGAACCCTTCATTCTAGCCAGTGTTTAGGTTAATGGTTGGACTCCATCCTTTTTGAGGTCTTTCCCAACCCAAATGACTCCTATGATCTAAGGCAATGCATTTTGGGTTCCCTCACCTCAAAGAGTTGATGAAAGGCTGAAGGCAATGAACTGAAAGGGGAATGAAATGAGACATGTAATATTTACAAGGGAAGATTTGGAGTTCCAACCATAAATTAGCTTTCTTCAGATTTTATTCCTTGGCATTTATAACCAGTTACAAGATAGTAGTTTATTTGGCATGAGTGCAGCTGAGTATTTGCAGGAGACTAAAGCCATAAAACCATCTGCAGACACCAAGTGGAAGTAAGTGATCCTTGGGCTACTTCTTTCTGCTATTACCTTTGTGTCTTGAAGAGGCACTACTGCTGCCTTTCCATCCATGTAAACCTTTTCAGTGTTCAACAGAGTTAAGTTGTAAAACTGAAAGAGGAAAAAGTACAAAAAACCACTCACAAAATCACTTCTCTCCATCAAAACCAGGTTTCACATGACAGTAAGGGCTCTGATCTCGCTCACTTTCTTTTCCATGTTAGTGTACCCCAAAAACCCCCAAACAACTACAGCACAGGAATAGAAAATCAAGTTCTTGAGTTAGGACCTAACTGAGTTTGCCTGAGGAAATCAGTTTCCTCACATGGATGAATTATAATGCATCTAACCACACAAATTCCAATTGTGCTGCCCACTTCACCACAGTATTCACTGTATTCAATGTTTTGTCTTACTTCCATTGCCCATTGCATGACTGCACGCACCACTTGGTGCAGTATTCAGAAATGTCCAGTATCAAGTATTATTTTCATAAAGGGACTTTCTATGAAGTTCACAAGTAAGCTGACCTGCTTCACTTACAGTATCATTTGTGTTCAGGATCAGCATTATGCTTTCAACATGAGCAACAGGCAGTATCTAAACGGAGGTGATTATTATGGAAACTTAGGCCTTTATTTTCCACAGTACTTAGGAAATACATTCATTTAAATATTCAAACCACGTAATCTCCTGATTCAAAGTACAGTTTCTCCTTGAGAAGACTGAGCACTCAGCATTTTTGCAAATCAGACCAAAGCTAAGCACATGCAATCAAGATGAATACTTGGTGCCAACCTCCAAAAAAAGCTGAATGACATGCAAGCATCACATGGGAAGCTGGTGGCAGAGCCCAGCGCAGAATTCAGTTCTTTACAGTTGCCTCGGTCAGGAAACTATTTTTTGACTGCAATCCTTGCCTACTTCAGCTTTAGGCAGACACCTACCACGAAAACTTGGTGAAGATGGAAGCAACAGAAAATCAGATTTCATATTCATCTTGAGATCTGTCAGCATATATTATACTAACACTTTGGTATTAAATATTACCTTCTCCAACTTTTTGCCCTTTTTATGTGGGTTGTCAGGTTTACAGGCCACAGCTTTTTATGCATTAAATTTTATTTTTTGTATATATATGCATGTTTCTACATATTTATGTATCTTATATAAAAATAGGTTTCTATGTTTTATATATCTATAAAAGACTACAGCCAAAATGTTATTGAAATATTAATCAATCAGATTTTGGGATGGGGGCATAGGGGAGCCCATTCTATAATTTAAGCAAAATAAGTGTGAAAGAATGAAGTACTCATTTTGGAGGAAAAAAGGTCATTTGATGAAAAATTTCTCAACTAAATGTGAAATACATTAAAAACATACTGCTAATGCAACTCTGCTTTTTTGGCATCATATTTGTTACTGAACTGCTCATTCATGAACTACTAGCACGAGTTTGAATACAAATGCAATGTTTAAATTACACAGCCCCAATTCAAGACGTCTGTGAACTAAAAAAAAAAATAAACTAATTCAAAAAGCTAAACATTTATCATGCAGGAGAACTCAGGGTTTCACATGATAACATTTTACACTTTTCATTTTGAGTTCCCTTTGAAGCACACTCACACTATTTATGTGTGTAGCAATCAAACACCTGATCCCATTACAGAGAACAACTAGCAAACCAGAAGATTTATTGTGATCTATTGCTCTCTCTGTGTATGTATTTCACTGAGCAGAATGATTGGAAGAAACATGGGCAAAAAGTGATAGTGAATTTTTGGTTTTTAACTAGAGTTAGGGAGCTTGTTTGAGGAGAATAAAGTCCTGATTCCTATTCCTTGGTCCCAGGTCTGTTCCTGTTTCAGTTTTCTGGGGTTTTTTTTAGTGGCTCTGGATCAAAATAACAAACGAAGAATATTTTTTTAAATTCATAAGGGAACATTGTACTGCCCTTGCACAGCTACTGCTGGGGAGGAGAGACTAGACAGCAACCTCCACTTTGTCACATAAAGTATATCTGAGCTCTGTTTCTGAAACATATTGTATCTTAGCATATAACATGAAAACTACTAATTGTTCCTCCCCCCAAAAAATCAGATATGATCTTGTCAAATAAACTATATTGGTTAGTTTTAATTATATTGCTGTGTTTTAATTCCTGGTTAATCAAGATTTCAGGCAGCCTTTACAAGACTTTGTCTAAGGCTGGAGTCACTCTGTTAAGATTAGAATAAGCAACATCCTGCCTCAAACAATATTAAACTTCTTCTCAGTATATCTAAATTTTCCACACGTGACAAGTTTAGGTGTGAGTGTGGGGTTGCTCCATAAAAAAGAAAAATCTACATTATCAGTACAGATAACTCTGCAGATAAACCCATGAAGTTACGGACAGAAGTTGACCAACTAACCCAGTATGTTCAACTACTTTGCTGTTTCATATCCTGCTGAGCCAGAACAGGAAAGGCAAGTGTTTCATCATCAGCTCAAGAGCTCAAAACATAGTGAGTGTTAATTTTTTTTAAAAAACAAAAAGACAAGAGAAATACACTTTTCATTTTCTGTGTTGTTAATTGCAAAGCTACAGTTTTCCCCTTGGGTTGCTTTGCTTTTTCTTTTGTTACTTTCTACTATCACAAGCTTCTGATTTAGATCCGGCTTCTCCCCCTGCCCTGCCTTGCTTTGATTTGTTTCACATCATTCCCAAGTGCCTTAGTTGTCTTCATAATATTCATAGTTTTCAATCAGTTTTTATCTGCAGTGTTGGTTTCTTATTGAGAAGTTTTTTTAAGCAATTCTTTTTCAAATCATGTGGCTTATCATTTGTGTATTCCACACTTTCCGTAGTGTAAAATACACCAATATACACAAATTTATGTGTACCTAGCTTTAGGGAGATATTTTTTGTCCACCCCTAACTAGTTCAGACTTGATCATGCCTTGAAACTTGCAGCATATTTTTTTTTGGTTGTGTGTTCAATCATCCTTTTTATTTCAAACAGTGCGATGCAGTGCCTTTTTTTTCAAAGTATGGTGTACAACATCTTCCATAAGGACGTTGCCATCTCCATATTTAGAATGCCCAAAGTAAAGGTACTATCAGAGGGAAACTTAGTATGTATTCCTCAGCTTGTAATGTCCCATGGTATTCTCCTGTTCTCCCCTTCTTCATCTCTTGGGAGGGTCAACCACTCTCATCTACAGTGTGACTTGAGCAGATCTTCATCTTGCACTCCGTCATAAACATTTAGAATTATTTCCCACAGGATTGTCTGAAAAATCACAGCTAATTAATGACACCATTTCTAACATCTAAGTCAGATGACCTCAATAGGCTTAGGTCTGATTCAGTTTTCCTACCATAAATCTGCATGTGAAGTGGGAAATATATATTGTTCACTTTCCTAACAAAGTGAATGCTTTTCTAAAAAACCTAATCAATGTATACATACTTTTTTTCTTTGGTATATATTTATAACCTTGATCAGATGTCAATATACTGGAAACAGCAGTCTAAAATGTCCACAATGATTTCCCAAGAGACTCCTTAACTTGTCTTGGCTAATTTTCATCTAGCTCCCTTCTGGGGAAGTAGGTTTACTTCCCTCACCACCATCTTCATTTCATTGGAATGGAAAGTGAACTGAATGGAAATGGGAAGATTCCAACCACAAAGAAAAAGAAATCTACTTCAAATGAGAAGCAGAAAGTGGCAAAAAACTGGGGACTACAAGTGTTTTGCAGCAGAAGTTAATCACAGCTGTACTCAAATTAGCACAGCTACAGAATTACCATCTGCATACCAGCACGCATGACACGACAACCTCATCACTTCACCCAAATTAAAGGCCAACAACACTGAAGTTCTCCTAAATTATTTTGTTTTCAAAGACACATTAAATCCCTAAATTATGTCAACACTCACTGCAGAACACGATCACAATTCCATTTAAAAAGTGGCTGGCTTAGTTTGCTGATGACATCACTTAGGAAGGAAGGTGCTTTGTATTAGAATGGCTGGCACCCTGCATCTCTGCTTACTGACTCCAGTTTATTTTACCCACCTAAGTCTTTTCCATCATTATTTCTCAGGTGCACAAAGATCTGCCATTCATTAAAAGAGCATTATTAAATTAGTATCATAATCTGTCTCTGACCCACATAACATTAAAAAAAACCCCTCAAAATATCAACTTTATTTTCCTTACTAATAAAGTGAAAAAAGCAGCAAGGCAAGACAATGCAATAATCTGAGTCCTGAATATATAAACAACAGCTGCCATATGGATCCCTTTCATTAGTTAAGCAGAAATAAGAAATAACGAAAAATGAAGCTATGATCTCAAAGCAGTAAAAGACCCATTTTAAGATATTTTATTATAGTAGTTCTAAGATGTTTTATATATTTAAAAATGCTATTAAAACTTTTAACAAAATCATAAAATTACAGAATCATAGAATAATTACAGTTGGAAAAGACCTTGAAGATCATCCAGTCCAGCTGTTAACCTAACACTGCTGTATTCACCACTAAACTATGTCCCCAAGCACCACAGCCACATGTTTTTTGCACATTTCCAGGGATGATGATTCCCCCACTTACTTCCCTGGGTGGCCTGTTGGAATGCCTGACGACCCTTTCAGTGAAGAAGATTTTCTTAATATCCAACCTAAACCTCCCCTGGCACAGCTTGAGGCCATTTCCTCTTGTCCTGTCCCTTGTTACCTGGGAAAAAACACCTACCCCCATCTCACTACACTCTCCTTTCTGGTAGTTGTAGAGAGTGTAGGAGGCTCCCTTGAGCCTTCTTTTCTCCAGGCTGAACAACTCCAGCTCCCTCAGTCGCTCGTCATAACATTTGTGCTCCAGACCCTTCACCAGCTCCATTGCCCTTCTCCGGACTTGCTCCAGCACCTCAGTGTCTTTCTTGTAGTGAGGGGCCCAAAACTGAACGCAGGATTTGAGGTGGGGCCTCACCAGTGCCAAGTACAGTAGGACGATCACTGTCCTGGTCCTGCTGGCCACACTATTGCTGATAGAAGCTAGGATGCCATTGGCCTTCTTGGCTACCTGGGTGCAGCTGGATCATGTTCAGCTGCTGTCAATCAGCACCTGCAGGTCCTTTTCCATCAGGTAGCTTTCCAGCCACTCTGCACCAAGACTGTGGGGCTGCATGGGGTTGTTGTGACCCCACCAAAAAATTGTAACTAAAAGCAGTAAACATTGGTTTACCACGTTTGCATTTCTGACTGACATTAAGAAATGCTTTAAATTAAAACCTTTCCAAGGTAGTGACAATGTCAGAAACAGGTACCAGACAGTTCTGAGATTTGCCAAAAAGGCTTCATCCCATCACACAATAAATGAGTTTCTGATTTAATAGGAAAAACAACACAATTGCAGGCAAAGAAAATTCCACTTCTCAATTATCTAAACAAATAGATAATATTACAAATATGAAATAGAAGTCTTATGGGAAAAAGCAAACAATCTCCTCATTAAAAAATGCCCTTTGATAAGCACTTTTACATCCATCAGAAAAGTGACAAGCCTGCTGATGCTATTATGCAACCCTTATGCACATATACAAGTTGATTTTCATATACTGCAAAGCGTGATAAGATATAATCAATTACCTAATTGGTATAAAGACTCAAAGAAACCTCTTCCATGTGTTCCCCAAAAAAGAAAATAATGACATCAAGTCCCTCTGTAAAACAACAGATATAAAAGATTTAGCTTCATATACCATCTGTAACTGTGATGCTAGACCGAGGTTTCCCAGAGAGCTGAAGCATCTTTTTTCTGCAATTGCATCTAAGAATTTTTTCCACTACTGTATCCAGAAAGAAAACCTCTCTGATCTGACATAAGTTACTTGAAAAGTTTTATTAGCAAAAAAATTTAAACTATTTATATAAAGGGCTACACCCAAATAAGAGATGTTTCAAGCATCCTACAGAATAGCTTTTAGGAATCCACAAAGTAACATTAACAAATAAACAAATTTCCAAGCTTGTTCTGAATTAACTCTTCTTCCTAATCAGCTCTAGTCCATCATCTCAAGACTAAGCTTTGATTTTACTTATGACAATGCAATGTATCTTGAATGCACCTTTGAAATCTAAACTAAAATTATTAACATGCACACAATGAATTGCTGACTTCCATGGCCACCTTGTTTAACACAGATTACCTAAGAAAAAGCTATTGGTAAAATGTTACTGCTTAAGAGTCATTCAACATGCGCTATAACTAACAAAGCTTACTTTCCTACAGATTTGTGCCATGTGGTTGGTTGGCTTTGTAAAGCTCTTCCCATGCCTGAAACATGGATGAAATCACCCTAACCTTTGCCAACTCCTTTGGGTCTCACAACTTTTCTTCCTCAGTTCAGCCACTAATAATGTCTCTCCTCTTGACTTAAATTTCTGCTGTTATAAATGTCTTTAAGATATTTATTCCTCCTCCCTCTGAGATATTTGTCAATATTTACTGAAAAGGGCTAATAAATCAAAACTAACAAGAGATGAAACCCTGAGACAGGCAGACACCATAATCATAATAATTGCTTTTAATGCAAAAACAAGCTTAAACATTGAACTTCTAAGGTTTCAATAATTACTCAATCCTTTCAAAGAGAAGGATATCTTGGTAGGTTGGACATCAAGAAGAATTTCTTCATGGAAAGCGTTGTTAAACATTGGTGGTGGGATCACCATCCATGAAGGTGCTCAAGAAACAGCTTAGTGTGGCACTTAAGGACAAGGTGGTGGTCAGTCAGGGGTTGGGCTCTATGATCTCAGAGGTCTTTTCCAACCTCTGATATATAGGGAAAGAATAACACCTTTTCTCTCTTGTGTTGTACTACACATAGGAGAGAAGCTGCACTGAATCACAGAAAGCCTGAAATTCTGGAAGCACGCAGCTAAGGCACTACTTTGCCTGGAAATTAAGAGTGATATTTAATCTCCTACTGGTTTTGACCTAACCCCTTGCTAAAACTTGAAAACAAAGCAATTGTTCTTCAAAAAGTGCTAAACCTCACAAGTTAATGCTTAAGCTTCCCCTAGGCTTTAACTCCATCAACCAGCAATGTTAATTAGACTGAGTTAGGTAAATCCATCAGGAACACACCTTTAAAGACTGGACTAGACAAGACTGAACACTAATATCAATTGAGTGGATAAATTTATTAGCATGTTTATTAGCATAACCACCTAGCAAATATCCCACTAGGCTTGTAAGCATTAATGCCTATAAGGTGCAATAATATAAACAGATTAAAGGTTTATTGTAACAAAAAACAGTGGTGACACATTGGGCTAAGTGAATACACGCCAGTTAAACCCAATATAAGCTTTGCCTTTAACTGGACACAGGCTACCATCTTCCAGAATCAATTAAACTATAAAGGTCTAGCTTTATTATTTCTATGACATTATGATATCATCTCTACGATGAAACCTTTAGCATAAGGTAATGTAACTGGCTTTGGTTCTAGACTGATGATGACAATTCTGTAGTGGAGCCAGCACAAATGCAGTGCTGGTGAATGGTACTGCACCCACAGCACGCTGCATACATTATAACACGGCCTAATTTTTTATGAGGGATCATCTATGCTGTGCAGCTACCACAGATAATGGCAAGAGGCAATCCATGTAAAAGGGTAAGATTATGCACAGAAAACAGAGGTTTAAGTGACAAACAACAACCTTCTCACACTGCACCACCATGAGTTCCCTTTCTCCAGACTAAGCAAGACTTTAATTCTAACTGAGAAGAAAAGGCAGCTCATTATTCCTTGGACATTTCAGCAACATGCGGATAAATGGTTATGGGCAGAGGCACAGTGGGTGCCACGTAAGCAGAAACCTGTATTCTCCTCTTACTAAAGCTTCAGGTGCAAAACTCCCAGAACCACAGGATATAAGAGCACCCACAGTGTACAGACTACTTCAGAGACGAATGCAAGGAGGAGTTACTCATTTAGTATTTCTATTTTTTAAAAAAAGCTATGTAGAATAATTCCAGATTATTTTCTGCACAATTTCTCCAGCTTTTTGCAGTTGTGCAGTTTTATTTGAGGTTATCACACAACTGGGAAATCTTGCTGCCTGAAACTTTGAACAGATTAAAATGCTGTGGTTTTTCTAGAACTATCTTATTGGAAACAATCCTCACATTCAAAGCCCTCTAAAGACGTTAAGCATGCGCCAAGCCTCCTATTTTAAACTCATCTTCTATCCATCTCCTTTATAAGGGCAAAGTTTTCCAAGTGTGAAATGATCCAAAGCACTGATAATATATTTAAAATGTCATGCTAAAATCCTAATGAAATTACAGAACAATTATTCAATTATTTCCCCTTAACTCTTGCAAAATAATGTAGATTTCAGTCTCCCTCAACCCACACTACCGCCTTTCAGAGTTTAAATCCAGAACTAAATGCAATGACCACACTACACAAAGTTTAACAAATGCATACTTTTATAGTTTTCTGGGTTTTTTCATCATCCAACAAGCAGTCCAAATAGATTATGGATTAATAGGAGGAGAATTTTCAACGGACTATAGAAAACAATGTCCTGACAGTTCTTAACTACATTTTAGAAAAATCATTATATATAAAAATTCTCCTGTAAATTTACTTCAACGTGGCACAAAAAATAAACAGAAAAGACACAGCAGTACTGTAACAAAACAAAACAAAAACTATTTCTACAGACTGGCCTTCTCTTATGCAAGTTAAAGCCAGATACCAATTGTATGCATGTGGCTTCCCATGAATGATGTAACCAACAGCAGAATTCCAGTCTTATCAGAGACCTGAATGCTTTCCCAAAGACAATGTACTCAGTTTTTCTTACTGCTGAATCTTTCTTGCCTTGCCAAATCATGAAACCTTGGCTCTAACCTGATGAATGCCCAGATTTGATAGTATTAGAAAACAGACAAATTTCCTAACATTGGCTGTAACATCATGATTCTTATTCATGAAGCAAAACAATAAAATAAAATTAAAAAGTAATGCAAAAAAGTGTAAAATAAAACCTTTAAAAGGTACAATATTCAGCATTCCTTCACCAATTTAATGTCATTCTAGAAAACTTAAGAGATATTATATATGCAGCTCTTCATCTAGCAGAAGGCACCTATTTCTAACTCCAAGTTACAATCTGAAGCCTAGCAGAGTTTTGGGGTTGGGACAAAGGGGGCACTGGTATTTTGGTTTGGTTTTTAATATACTGGTCTACAAAGTTAAAAACAAACAAATACACCACCACCAGCCTCCAAAAAACAAAGTCAAGATCCTGAAACAGTATTTCTTTTCCATCCCTGACTGCAGCTGAAATAGTCCATCCTCACAGCCTCCTGCTCTTCAACATACAGTTACTGCGGTTGTAGCTAAAAAATGCTTTAAGTCAACTGAAAACAAGGGAAGCATTCTGCTGTATTTTTAATTTTGCTGTATCTTTATGGCCAATCTCTGCTTGCAGCCTTTGCAAGTCAACTGTTTCAAGCAGATGGGAAATCAAAACAGTACTCAAAATAGAGGCAAAAAATTGTTTCTAAGGCAGTGAAATGAAGAAAGCATTACTCTACTGAATCTCAGTTATGTTAGAGAGCACTCTCTAATGATCCTATGAAACATAACTAGAAGTCTTAAAACCTCAATAAACAAATACAGGCTAGAAGGATAGGTATCTTGCCATTTTAGAGGACAATTATTGGAATATTAATTTTCCAATCTACTTCCGAAAACCCAACTCCTATCCTAACTCATCCTCTTTTTTTCAGTTCTTATCTGTGATGAATTCACTCTTTCGACATTTGTAGCATTCTTGCCAAATAATAATAGCACATAGCTGTCCTTAACTCTTTAAAATACTACTGTTATATGCAAAATGTTCTGTATTTCATAGAAGAAAAAATTTGAGTGAGTGTACTGGGAGTTTCACTCCCTCTGCAGATAATGTAACAGGGAGAATTATAAAACCTAGGAGTTTTTTCATCATTCTGCAGAATTGGGGCAGGGGGTGCGGAAGGCAGGGAGTATGGGCAATACTAAAGAAATTCCAGATCTTCTTCATATTAAAAGTTTATTTGAAAAGTCATTTTAGAACCACTGTGTAATTCCTCAGACTTCACAGTTGCCTAGTAAACCTGCAGAAAACAAAGTTTTGGCACCTATCCCAAAAGTGGACAACAAAATACTCATTTCTGGTCTCTTCTCACTTCTTTGTAGGACAATTCCTTATCTCCATCCAGGAGAGCCAGAAAGAATAAGCACATTACAAAGGCATGTCACTGCTTAACTCCTTGGCACATTCTCTTTATATTTCAGTCTTCGAGGAAACTAAAATCACCATGCTTTCTCAATATGTTCAGCATGCTAAAACTAGATGACTTTCTTGTGAAGTAATGAGGAGCACACAAGAGATGCACCACAGAACAGTCTGTACACACACCTTAATGACACCAATCTCTTCACAAAATCTTGAAGACCTATAGGGTTTGATCTTTCTATTTACATTTCTGCACCAAAGGACATGGCTAAGAACATTGAAGTGTATAACAATTACTTAAGAGTGAACATGGGGAGCCAGGAATTAAACTACAACATCTCTCATGCAAACAACTATCATGTTCTACACCAGATTAAACTTGTCTCCACAGAAATGAACTATACCCCTTATGATCATATTTGAGGAGCTGGTCCTTAATGTAGCTAGATATAACATGTCAGTACATAATAAAGATTTCAATGGTTGCAATACTTAGCAAAGAGACTAGAGGTTAGGAAGGAGACTAAATGATGCTCTCAACCCAAGCAGCAGCTTCAAGAGATACTAGGGGCTGTATTTCCACAGCAAATTTTTCCTTCAGACGTGAAACGAGTAACCTTAGGACCTTTCACTAACATCCAGCATACTACAGATGTATTTGATTTAGGAAGTTGTGTCAACACGACTTCAGTAAAGTTATCTCGCTTTTCAATAAACACAAGTCAAAATGAAATTTCTCACAAGGGTTCTAATATTTCAGTTACATTAATTGCAAATTCATAAAATCTTTTTCAAGTCTCCAGTGCCAATTCTGCCCCACCCACACTCCATGGAGAACTTAGATAAACAAGCCAAACAGGCAAGAAAGTCTCACACATTTGAGCTTGGTGTACATTAAATGCACTTTATGCAAACATTCTATTATGTAAACATTTATGAATAATTTCTTTATATTTAAATTAAAAATTCAAATGGAAATACAGGGCTGCATGACACAAGGGTTGTTTTAATTAGTGCAAAGAAATTCATTTTTGTTAAATGTCAGCCCATTTAAACAACTAGACCCTATGTTTGGGTTTGGGGGAAAAAAAAAGCAAGATGCCCATACCAACCACACTAAGAAATATGGAGATGTCTCACTGCAAAAAAACAGTTTTAGTTTTAGCATTATTTTGGCATGGGTGGAAGTGAATTAGCATTACAGCAAGCAAGTGAATTCATCTGGAAAGCAAAACCTACAGACACATAGTCTGTATTAGCAATGATACATACCAAGTTGTTCCAGCAAGACCTTGCCATTTAGAACAGAATATTTTCGTACTCCAGCCACACAGAACCCAGAGACTCAACCCACATTTCCTGACTTCTACAACAAAGAGTGTCACTAGCTACCAGCACCATCAGGAATGCAGTACTACAGTAACCACACTTAAAGAAACCTTTCATCTAGTTTGGGAAAAACAAAAGTATGGTGAGACTGGTATGGCAAGTTAATCAACTTTTAAGCTATTAACCTTAGCTTCAACAAGACAGCTGAACTAGTAAGCACACAGTCCTACACATACAGCACCTGTGCTCAACTCAACACAAGTATTAAATGTTCAGTTTAGTCTGCTTATTCCAATTCATGATTTCAGTTTAGTGTGCTTATTCTAATTCTCTACTTCCTTTTGTTTTGATTTGATTCATCTATCAAGTAATGCATAATTTCATAAGATTTAGCTGCTAAATAAAAGTCTCAAAGGAGGTTCTCTTTGCTACACAACTCCAGCAATGGATTCTTATTAAGAGCAGAGATTCAAGAGTTATTTTACTATCATGCTGCTGCTCAAAAAAAATCTGTACTATTAGGTTGGAGTTATGACTTTTCTGGTTCTTATCTTTTTCGGCAAGTTGTGTTTAACTGTTGATTTTAATAAAGCACTAAAATATTCTACTATACTCAGACACAGTTGAGTCTTATAATTCCTAGCAATCTTATGACTTTTAATTCCTTAAATTCTTGTATGTAATTTTGCTATGCCCCAGCTGCAATGGGAGCCAAGACCTCGCTATACTGACCCTGTGACTATGCCTCTTATTGTTACATCTTTTTCTATCTTAGTATGTTTTACTAAAACAATACTACTGCATATATTTTTACTTTAGCTTATCCCTATAATTGCTTTTTTCATAAAGTACATAATGAGAACAATATGCACAGATGAGGAACATATCAATACAAACAAAAAGAAGTCCCTTAGGCTTCTCATGTAAAACACAGAAAAACTACAGTATTTTTGAAAAAAACTGTGGAGGTTGGTGGAGCGGAGTGAGAACCCACACACAGCTGCTGAAGAATATCATTCCTGCTTCACCTGACCAGAGTACATAAGCTGGGGTATTCAAGAAATGTCTTCCAGCAACCCCACAAATCATCTTCCCTGGAACAAACCTATGTTTCCAACTTCGTTCAGACAACTAACACCTCTCCTTATGTACCCAGGCTGGCTGTACCACTGCCATTGATTTCTTGACTACATGTGTGCACTGAGCTTCTAGAGTTCGCAGGTTAAGTAGTAGAGATAATCTTGTTGCAGTTATCTGTAATTTGTTCACATAAATGTTGATTGTATTGGCCAGGCTGGTGGAATAAAACCACTTGCTGTTCTACAGCATGACTGGGGAGCCCTGTGTGCAGTTCAGCTAAAAAAGAGCAATGAAGGTGGTATTCCTGGCAAAGAACTCTATTTTCCTTTATCTGCAACTCCTTCCATATTTTGTGTACCAGTGGCATTACATGAACGATTGTATCAGTAAAATCTGCAACCTTCAGGTGCCTTTTGTTCTGAAAAGCTTCTTTTTTAGTTGCTGAGATAAATTACAATCATTTGTGTATCTGCTTATTTAACGTCAGAGAAATATAAAGGAAAAAAATATCTGAAGGACAACTGAAGTATAATTTTTGGAATCCTGATTAATTTTAAGTTTTTAATATATTTCTAAATGAAAACTATGGAGCTCCTCAGATTTCAGCAGCACTCATCTTCAGCTTGCTTTTCATTAACTGTTTGATTCTTAGATCTCTAAACAGCCACTCCAAAAGTCAAGCTACAATTAGTCTAAAGGGACTTGCTAGATGAGATTAAGAGAGTTCCAGTTGCATCCTGATTAAATCTACACACACCAAACAAATTAACTTTGTAATGAAAGTTATCAAATATATTTGCCTTTTACAATTTGAATAAAACTTTCGATTTTCAGCATGCTAGGGAAGCAACACATTTCAAATTCCAACATGCCTGCCAGTTGCAGTTTTTGGACTGACGTGCCCATAAATATTGAAAAAGAGAGAGGAATATTCCAGATAGCTGTGAAGTTTAATGAAAATCAGGAGCAGGTAACTCAGACATTCTTAAACTCCCTCTTTTTCCTTTTTTAAGCGAGTTTTTTGGTCTTTCTTTAGGACCCTATTCAGAATTAAAGCCTCTGTCTTAAAAGGTTTACTAGAGAAGCTGATGACACTCTGCAAGGGTTTCCTATTATTCTCAAGACTGCTGTTTGCATGGTAGTGATTTCTGTAGATTTGGAAAAAACTATAATCTTCTAGTACAGATCATCATAATTCTTTGTCCAACAGTTAAGTACATAATACACACATACTAAAACGAAAACATCTAGCAACCAAAAAGTTTATTATGCCTAAAAGATTCAGAAACCATGATAGGCAAAAACTGTAATTTCAATATTTGCTTTTAAAAGAATGCGGTTTCTAGTTTAGGACATTTGTTTGTTGAAGTTGAATTTGGCCCAGTGTGAGCCAGGCCACTGAGATGAAAATGCCAGGCATACCCAAAAACATCAAATCACAGTGTCTTTTCAACACAGTCTCAATGTCAAACAGCAACAATGAAAAAAAAGAAATAAAACAAAGACCTATTGAGGTCAATGGGACATTTCAAATAACACTGCTATGTACTTTCTAATGAGACTTGTTAGCAACCCTTACAGTTCAACTGCCTAACTACTTTCATCATAAAGGATCTTGAAAGCTTTTCAAGCAGAAGTGCCTACACCTCAGTGGTTTACAGTATACCTTTGATATTCAGTAGAGGAAATCCCCATGGGCTACATAACTGTTTTCATTTTGTCCCATGAAATTCTGTTCACTTTTGGATGATGTATATGCTGTTAAAGTCCAAATTTTTCTCCTCTCTTGCATTCCTGCAAATTTTTGGCAGCATACTATAGTCATAACCAGCTGTTATAAAGCTGGGCTCATTTCACCACCAAAGCAGCAATGGAAATGTCAGAATAATTTTAAATGGTCAGCAGAAAACTCTTTCCTCCTGCATCGTCTCAATTTACCCTCCAAAAGACACCATGCAGGTCAGAAGACCCCTTACCTCCAACCATGACAGAGTGGTTCTAAAAAAGCCAGAATTAGTACACAGCTATAGCAGCTGATACTCTACAAGGTGGTAACAAAGAGAGCAATTTTCCTAAGTCTTGGATGAGGGAAAATACAGCATGATCAGTCATGACCAGGATTTTTCTTGCCCATCCAAACACTTAAAACCCAAAGTGAACCATCCAGCATACCAAAGACTGACGGCAGACAATTTTGTAGATCAGCTGAAGACAATTTTGTAGTTCAGTTGAAAACTTTAAGACATCAGTGCTACAACTGAAACTTAAAACCTTATTGCTTCCTACTTATTAAACTCCAGAACGCTCCTGCACATATTATTGAGAATGTAAATTAGGTTACACACTCAAGACTTTAAAAGATGGGAAATGGTAGCTTGACCGTCATCAGTCATCTGCTTTGGATATTCTACTATGTCATGCAAATGCATCATGATTAAGTTTTTTACCTATGTAATATCATTCCTTCATTAACTTTATCTTCTTTACTGTTAAGAAAAACAACATGCTGAGAAAGGCAAATGAGTACAGCAACCAAATAAGTAGAGCAGGACCCTCTCTCCCACTGAATACCAACTTCCAGATGACTAAGTTACGCTCATTCACATATTCTAAATTCATTGCCATAGGAAAATTTCTTCTGGCAAAATGTTTTGCTTCCTCAAGATGCCAAGTACTTTTTTTCAGTATGAAAGCTTTGGTCTAGGGAACCTTGAACTCTGAATCCCTTTTTTTTCTCCCCCTCCCTTCCTGCTTCAGAACAGAGAAGAAGCCCAGAACAAAGGTTTATGCTGCAAGAGAGTTCACAAATGAGGGTACCACCAGAGCAGGATGCACACTCCATGCCTCTGCCTCAAATGGAAGCACATACATAGCTTCACCACATTTTAAGGACCATTGCAAATTTTATTTAATGCCCCTAGTTCTGGGACTGGGGGGATAAAAAACAAATCAGTTGACAATTGTCGTGCTTTTAATTTCCCCATGTCTATCAACTTCTGTCCTATCTTTTCTGTTCATAGGACAGACACAGAGCTGTTCACACTGAATGAAGTAAGAGAGGTATACTGTGGGAATCGAACGCAGCCCTCATCCACAGCTGCAGGTTTCAACTGATCCTATTTCAGGAAGGTTCAGGGCTGCAGGTGTTACACAATCAGAGAGATAATCTCAAAGAGAGGCCAGTACTGTCTGAAATGTTCTTCTCGTTGCTTCAACTTGCACGGAGTTGCAGTTATCCCTGCCATCCCACCCCCCTCCCCAAATTGGAGAAATTACACCGGAGACACAGTGACAATGAAACACAGAATGGCTGATTTTAGAAGGGACCTCTGGAGATCATCTAGTCCAACCCAGTGCTCAGAGCAGGGTCAGCTACAGCAAGCTGCACAGGACATGGTCCAAATGGGCCTTGAGTATCTCCAAGCATGAAGACTCCACAATGCAACAACCAAAGTCTAAGTAAGTTTTTCATTTATGATGAGCCCATCAAACGCTATTTGGCCATTCATGCCCTGCTACAGTTTGAACTATGAAAGATTCATCCAACTTTGGGATTGTATGTGCCTCAAAGACACCTGAAAAGAAACATGCTTTGCTGAACACAGTCACCAGAGTCTCCAAGAAAAACTCCCCAACTCTATATTCACATGATCTACAGGCTAGAGCTCAGTGGTTCTGTGTGGTGTGATTAAAGTGTTCAAAGAAATGTTTACAGTTTTTAAAGAAAGACTTCCCAGAGTAAATAATCTTTAACAAGGAAATTTCTTGAAGAGATACCAAAGTAAAGGAGAAATCCACTAAGGGGGAAAAAGTAGCACTTTTTTAATACTACAGACTACACAGACATGGAGGGTAAACTACACTGGTGGAAGATTTCAGACCTGTATCAGACACCAAGCATTCTTAGAAGAAGAAAACATCTTTACCAAGAAGTACCAGCATATCAACATTAACATCACAGAAACAGTCATACTTTGACTCACTCAAAGATGAAGGATGAAGACCTGACTCCAAGGTATGTAATCCTCCAGGTATGTAATCTTTAACAACCTCACAGAACTGATGTAATTTTGACATAGGAGGTGTGCCTGCTTAGAGAAACCCTCATGAATTTTCTTATCCCCTTGTCTAGCCAGTTCTGTGACAGCAAATAATGCCGGGCCACACCTGGGCCTCTTCAGCCTTTCTTGCTTCAGAGAGAAGAATAACCACTAGCCCAGACAGATGGATGAAGTGGGTCAGAGTAGTTCTTCATGGCATGAAGTTTCTTTTAGTCAACAGGTCACCTGTCTCCTGGAGCTGGCTCTGGCAGCTGCAACATGTGACAGAAGCAAATTTAAAGCAGGACTCTGGTACTGAGACAGCACCTCAGAGTCACACCAGCATTTAATGAACTTTTCCACTAAGAATCCATTTAGAGAGGTATTTCAGACTTCTCAGAAAGCCTCACAGACTTCCCACAAAGTCTCCATTGAGAGTTTAGAAATGAGGAGGGGTGGAATGCTAGAAAACAGGCCCTCTGAATAACTGTGATATAAGAGGCATTTCGAAGACCAAATACTTTGGTTTTAACTACCCTGCTTCTTTAGGGCTGCCCCTAGGCCACCAACAAGACAGGACCTGCCTGCTTTGCTGATAATGAAATAAAAAACTCAGGTGCAGTCACAGATAGGACCCTCCAGCACACACTCAACCTCAAGCACTTCAGCTGCCTAGCACTTGCTTGGCACAGGAAAGACATAGAGCCAAGGCAGATCACAAGATGGGTGCCTAGAAAAGGGGAGTCTGTAGAGCAAAATTTACATATGGACATTCTCATGCTAAGCACCTACTAATGGCTATCTTACACAGACCTTGTTATCAAGAAACAAAAATCAAAGCAAACAATTAATGACTTACATCATGGTAAAATACAAAGAGCTTAACTAGAACTTCCCATTAAAAGCTTCAGGTAAAGAGGAGAGTACAGTTATATGTGACAAGGGCACAGCTGATGCTGCTGTACCTTTGTTGGAGGGCAAAGCACATGCACCAGCCCTGGGCAGCTGTGCACATCTGGTATCCTGCATGAACAGCTACCATGGGCAATCTGGGCACATACCCAGCATACCAGGTTTCAACTCAAACATGAACACTATGAAATAATTACATAACAAGACATTGCCTTTAAAAATCAAAGCCAAAAGCCACTAGATTCGAGAAGTTTGCTAATGTCACAGAAATAGCACTACAGTTTGACTGAAAAAATGCTGCTATTTTCAAGTATTTCTAATCTTCTCAGTGAATCACATGTAAGAAACTATGAACCAAAACCTGAAAGCTTTCAGTACATAAGCAACGCAGACTTCATTCTACACTTTTTCAGCCTGAACCCAAGAATAAATTTAACCATATTAACCTTTTCAAGTTAGTGTCTGCAGTTCTGCAATTGTACTTTGATAATCTTCAAGTTGATACATCCATAGTAATCAGTTACAAAAGCTGGGCTGGCTCACATGTCATAAGCGCTGAATCGAGGAAAAAAAAAATTAGCACACCTAATTTCCAGCTCAGGAGATAACCCTATTTAATAAGGTACATGTTACTTGTTACTCTCTTGTATGTTAGGTAAATGTTTTCTTTAAAAAAAAAAAAAAAAAAAAAGGTATTTAATTGCTGCTTTGAAAATCAGGGCTCATGAAAAGTCCATATGTGGAAATGTATTTATTCTCATTTTTAAGTGATTCCACATGTACAGTTACTCAAGTGTAAAAACTTACACATCTTCCAGTACAGCAGACCAAACACTAAAAAGTTGGAAAAATGTTATAATAGTAGGAGATTTATCTAAGAAGAAAATAATGAGAGTCAATGTTAAAATTTTTACAGTACTAACACTACTAAAATGCATGTTCATGCAGTGGCCAAAAGAATTATACTATAGGCTTAGAAATAAATATTCAAAAGCAGCAGTTTCTAAACAGTGGTCCAAAAGGCCATGGTTGGCACATGGTTCTATTTAGGGCATTTTCCCTGTAAGTCTTCATTAGAAATGCATGGTGGTCTTGAATATATTGAAGGAGGAGAGCTGTTCCATTGCTAAAAAATTCTGGAATATCCTGGCTCTGTTTGAGTTAAAAAAAAAAGAAAAAAATTATGTTTAAGAAGTCAAATAGTTAACCTTTTCTTTCATACATATTCAGTAACTATTAGAGGTTCTATAGAAACAGGACCTAAGTAAAAACTAGTTATTATTTAATAATGTTTTTAAATGTATCCAAGCTATTTTGGCAAATTGGTGTCTTTGGAACTGTGTTCCTTATTTATAGTCAGAAAGGCATAGGCTGCTCATACTAATCAATTATATAACCCCTTTTAAATCTGAAAAGCAAATATAAGCTCTCGCGAGTTTTTCAAGACCTGAAGGCCCTCTCATTAATTAGCTTTCTAAGCCAATTAAAAGAGGTTTTTTGAACATCACTCAGACAACGTTTTGTTTAACTAGCAGCTTAGGAAACACCATTCTATTCAGTATTTAAATTCATAGTTTAAACAACTCACTGAAATTCTACAGCAGAATTTACTATCCTTGGCAAACAAATCAGAAACATTACTTTATTCCTTAAATAGCCCTAAAACTCCACACCAACGAGTTAGAGATTTGTCAGAACTGGACTATCTTTCACTTACCTTCACATGACACACAAGCACAGGAAGCAAGCAGGAAGTTATTCCTTAGCTTGAGCCAGCCCTTAGCTTGAGCCTGAGCACAGGAGCAATTTCTGCCCACCTAAATAGGTATGATAACACATATCTTTGTGCTAAGCTGGCCCACCAGCCTTTCAGGTAGACACAATGCTCATTTCAATGTGCATGGCTCTATGTATACTCTGGAGCATGTAGTGGACCATTATTTTATGCATGGCTGACAAATAAACCCATGTTAAAGGGTCTGTTCATCTTCAGAAACAGTGCAACAAAAATACCCAAAATACAACACGTTCCACTAGTGTTCAACATTCAAAACCTACCAGTGGTTAAAGACAACCTGATTGCAAAGATACTTACAGAGCCATCAGGGGAGAAAAGGAAGGTGCTCCAACAGTCTCGCCCACCTCCAGATGGACGTAAGGCATTTCAAATTGCTAACAATTTCACTATCATTATTGCCATTAAAGTTCCTATGGCCTCATAACTACTACATCCTGGCAATAATATATTGCTCCAGAACAGAGCTTTTAGTCTTCCTGATACCTGCTGTGTTTACCTTTTAGTTTGTCCACATGATAAAAAGCCAATGCACTTTGCCAAGACACACACCTTAGACGTGCAGTAAATATGTATGTGCTTCAGACTGTATTTTTTACTGATTAGTCAGATTTATATTGTACTGTCAAAATCTGATTTTTCTTCCTAACTCAGCTACATATTAAGCTAACTTTTTTTGCTGTTTATAATGTATAAAATCATCCTACCAATCATCCATTATGATGAACTCACACTAAACAAGAGGCAAAACCTTTGCACGTGTTCACGGTCCACCCAGAAACAAAACCACAAAGAATAAAACTTTTTTTCCCCTTAAGTTTCAGAAAGTGTTTATTTAAGGTTAAATTATTATTTTCTTCCTGTAATAGCAACTTTTTCAAAGTTAGTTAAAATGTTTGCTGTTACAACCTCTACAGGTTGCTAAACACTTTCTGGGTACAAAGTCACAAGTTCTGTGGAATGCTGCTCTGTGTACTCTGCCTCTGCCAGCTCAACTTCCCTAGGTAACACACGCACCATACAAACACCAGATATAAGTGGGGAGTTAAAGGTCTGTGCTTTCAAATTTTGTTATCTACAGAACACACAGCAGGTTCCACTTGACCGCTCCAAAGCATCATCTTCTGGGTTTCCTACAATCACAGCAAGTGCCACATCAGTGCCTCTCTTCCATGCAGCCAAAAAGGTTTAAAAGATAATCCAGTAAGTCAAGTAATCACAGGATTTGTACAGAATTCAATAAAAAAACAGAACAAGGTTTCCCTACTCTATGATACAGTGAAAAGGCATGTCAGCACTCCCTCAGTTTTAGAATTCATAACTTTTTGTAAAAAAAGATACAGATTTTCTTTTTCCCCTAGGTGTTATTCCAAGTAGTATTATTCTAAATATACACTGTGCTTCCATTAATTTATGGTATTAGTAAACAAGTATTTATGGTAGCATGTTAATTTTTATTCCTTGTCACACAAATGAAACAAATTTCAGTTCTTGAAACAAATGTCCTTGTGAACTAGGATTTCAAATAAACAGCTTGAAACATTCAGGTTCCTCTTACATGTTAAACAACTAATACAACAGATGTTAAAACTTAAGACTGAGATTACTGCCTGAACATTCCTGCAAAACTTAAATTGTCCTTCATAATATTTGGAAAAGCCCCAAATGGGAGAACATGAAACTTCCTGTCAAATGAGCCCTCTTCCAGGGCAACATATCCCATGTCTGACAAATCCTGAAATGTACAAAGGGGCAACCAGCAAAGATTGCTAAACACACTAAAGATCAATACCTTTGCACAAGCAGCACAACCTGGAGCACTAAGCATGGGACTGGCTGCTGCAACCCTTCAGTTTATGCTGCTGCAGAAACAAACATGTATCTTCCTGGTTTCTTAAATGAACAAATTGATGCACAATTACAATTACAGAAGTTTTGTAAAATTCCCTGAGGAGTTCTCTATGTCCCAGTAAAGCACAAAAGTGTACCAAGGAACAAACTATTACTGCCTCAATTTTTAGGAACCTTGGCACTAAAAAAAATAAAAATACATAAAAGACTAAGCCAAAATGACTAAATGGTCACATAAAGCCAGATAGCATGATAGAGGTATTAGAAACCTCAACAACCTCAGCAACTGCTCCAACTGTCAAAATTAGGAGTCTTATTAAAAAGATGGCATGATTTTGGTTTGCTTCTGTAAAACAACAATATAAAACATATAAGAGTACTCCAAACAACTAACTCCACAAAGCAAACTTTAAATACAGACTACTATCAGATTTTTTTTCTTCTGGCTTATCTTAAAATAGCTAATGAGAAATTTTATGAAACACCATGTACAAATATCATGAGAGAATAGCTATACAAAGAAATTTTAAGAACATTTCTCCTTGCAGTCCCTCAGAACGCAAAAATCACAAATTATTATAACTGGGCCTAGAAAGACCTTGCATGTATATCAGAGGTGCCATCACAATTCATTCTTTCAACTATGTTTCAAAAAAAGCTCAAGCATATCCTCATGATAGCAGATGTGCTCAAAATGCCATCAGAAACAAACACTATCATATCAAGAATTTATATTTAAAGAAAACTCTTATTATCACATAAAACTTAAAATCCACAGTTCTACAGCCAAGTTGAATAGTACCCTGGGCTCCCAAATCTAGAAGTCTCATTAAGGTTTTCTACAAGCACATACAAAAATAATAGTAATTTAAAGAAAAAAAAGGGGGGGGAGGAGGGAGGAAAGGAATTTTAAGCAAGAGCAAGACATGAATCCAGTTTTTATGTGAAAACAAGATAATATAGTTCTGAAGTGCTTCTGACAGTAAGCAGAAAATGTTAGCCACCCCAACAGCTGGAATATATACCTGTTTTGGCTGCAATATTGTTGATTTCTGACCAACAGGTTATTTAAAATAAGCTGGTCATATCTACCAAAAGTACAAAAACATGTAACAACTACAAGTTAAGCTCAAAACAGGTAAATTTTTATTGATCTACAGAAGTAAATCTTCTTTTCAACCCTGCAAAGAAATTAAATGTTCTAATGAGCAAGCAAAGGTAGATAATTCTCAAACCTGTGTGTACCCAAACACACAAATGGAAAGAACAGAGATGCAGTAAAACCTGTTCCAACATGCTGTACATTAGAAATCTGACTCTCATATTTCATAGGATCCAAAGTAAATGAAAGATGCAATGAAAAGCAAGCTAAGAACAAGGCAGAACAAAAAAGTACAAAGCTTCCACACATTACAGTGTTGATGAAACCCACTGAAACACATCTTTGTAGTTTTAAAAGGTCAAAGGAAAAAAAACCCAGATGATTTATTCTTAATGCTATATTTGAACACACACACACATACATGTCCTTCACAAGCACCCTTGGATCTTAAATTAAACATACTTTCCCCACAGATCATGAAATTGACCCTATCAGACAAAAAGTTTGGCTAAAGATAGGTAACTAAACCAAGCACCCATAATTCAGCAGAAAACACGTTTAAAAATGGACTTAAGACTACTAGTAGTTTACCATGAGGATTTGAACTTTATGTATGGCAGTCTGCTGAAATTACAGAGCTGAAGAGTAACAGCTCAAAGAAAAAGCCCAGCAAAAAGTAATTTCAAATACAACTAAATGCACAGAAAAACTACTTGTCCTTTTGTGTATAGACCATTCAAAGATGGCTTTCCTATCACAACTCTGTTGGGCTTTTTGTGGGATGACAAGTAATTATTTACGCACTACTTTTCAGAGCAAAGATGGCCATAATGTGCAGTTAAGACAGGCAAATGAAAGGCAGCTGATGCCTGCACTCATACTCTTCAAAGCACTCCTGATGTGGAAGGCTTCCTTCACAAGAATTCCCACTAATTTACAACAGGAAAGGAATCATCCCTAAGCAGCTAGGCTGAGATTTTACTCTGCTATTGGTTATATTACATTCCTGGTGACAAAAGTTGTTGACATTAAGGTTGAACAGTCAAATTTGCGCTAGAAGAAAAACGGTCTCGCATATCGCTTTCAACTTTTTTTTCCACTACTGACAGCACTTGAATAGCCCAAGAATTTTGTTTAAAAGTGTAAGACTGATTTCATCATGTGCAATTGAGGAAATAAGTCTTACACTCTTTCTTACAAAGGCTGTTTTATTTGCTTTTCAGTGACATAGGCCAGTGGTACTTTGTCACAGCCTTTGAAATTGTCCGCCATTTCTTCTTCAACTTTACAGTTCCTAGGAAATGCATAAACTCCATGCCCAAATGTTTCAGGACTCATTTTCCCCGAAGGCCATTCCTTAACAGGACGAGCTCGCACATGTGGCCAACTGCTATATTAAGGAACAGGATTAGTATCTGAAAACCGATCAACATCTACATCACCACTGGATAGAATAATTGAAATTACTGCACCATCATTCATCGATAGGCCCGCAATCAGCTCTGAGCATCGCTAGCATGGTGCATGAGAACAAGAACGGGGCTTTAAAAACTCAGTTGTTTTCCTAACAGGGTTGTCACTGTTGTAAGACGTGACTTGGAAAGCTTATGAGGTGCAACTGAGTACTTACTCAGCTGGAAGTAATAGAGTGATACTTTCACAAGAGCCTTTAAAAACCAAGTGTGCAAGTGATGTAACACCAGTAGATAGAAAAAGGACAGGAAAACAGCATGTAGAGGAGAGAAATAAAAGGCATTTATGTGAAAAGTAGAATTGTTACTCTAAGGGTTTTTTCTCTTAAACCTCTGGTCTGATAATAACAGTGCATATTTCAGTAACATCCATTTGTGTATTACACTTGGGAGACCACTAAACACTCATTTAATTTGTAGAACAGCACTAGATGCAATAGCCCAATCTCTCCACTTCTGCCAGAGTTTATGACAATTTATTTATTTACTTGATTATTGGAATCACAAGAGGCTGGACTTTTAACTTCTTCTATTGACTAAATCCTGAGATATACGGAGAGGATATAAACACTTAATTCACATAATTATGTTGAAACAATGCCATACTAAAACAAACACAGAAATTCATGAGTATTGAAATCACAGCTTCAGCTCTCTGTTTAGGAGATTCAGAAACAGAAACCTTAGAATACACTTGCACATGAAAAATAAGTGTCAGTCTTAATTTAGAATTTCCTTGTTATTACTGATATAAACAGTGCACTAGAAATTTATGTACTTTGAGATTGTAATATCTTCGAATAATACATGTCCTTAAAGTATGGTTATAAAAATATCCATCATAGTATCTGTAGTCAAATATACAAATTAATATATTTACAATGGAACTAACACGCCATAACAGTCTCTTTGCCAAAAACATTTGTCACTTGGGTAGAATAAACAAGTATCTTAAGTTTTTAAAGCCTTTCTGCAGTTCAAAATTCTCATTTATCTCCATGACTGTGTTAGATTAAAATGCACAAAAATTCTGCATTTAGGAAAGGGAGATGAGAGGAGATTTTTATAAAACCAGAACTCTGAATGGTGTTCAAATGTATGCAGATAATATCACCAGTTTTGCTGGCACAAATTAGGTCCTATTCATTTTTACAGTTTCTGTTACCAAAGGGAAACAAAGATGACAGCACTCCATTTTGGTTTCTTAAATGCAGAAAAATGAAAAGTATCATAAGTACAATTCAAAGCAGTGCTCATTTGGAAAGCTGAGGAAAAATATTTTTCAAAAAGAGAAGTGTTAACATTTCAAGCCATTATTTGAAAGCTCTTAAGGGCGAAGTTGAGAGAAGCAAGGACAGGATTACAGCAACATTAGATGCAACCACAGTCTTGTAAAGTACAGTGGAGTAAAACAAGTGTGGGTGGGACATTATGTAAAAGGAAATAAATAAATCAGTCAACAATTACATGTATTGTTTTAAAAATACCCATGAAATTTTGTTCCATCATCTTCAGCCGACTTTAGTAGATAACCTTACCATCTTATTGCTGTAACCACATCTCTTTCCCACCATGTTGTTATCTCCAGAATCAAATCTCATTTGGAAGAGGATCATAAATGCATTAGGGCAAAAGCAATGGCATCCATTTTCTGTTCCCTTCCACTTATCTTGCCACCACAAGGTAGTGAGAAAAAGGGGTCACTACTGCAACTACAGACAGCTCAACTTCAGGTTAGCAGCATTCATTTTCTAACAGGCAGAGGTCATCAAAGAACTAACTTACCAAAACCATTTCCTTTGCAAGAACATTCTCAAGAGAGTCCTGTTAGAATGAGATTCAGGATGAACCTTTGAGTGAGACTGAGGATCACCTTGAGACAACCCACTGAACAGCCCTGGTGCTTACTACAGGTATTTAAAACTCTAATCTGGTTTGGGCAAGTTGGCAATTTTACAACTTGAGTTCCTGTCACCACAGGAAAATGCCACAGTAGGGACTATTCTTTATTTCAGAATCTCCCTTTCATCAACATAGTCTGTGAAAATATTCCCAACACCATAATCTTATCCTCATACGTAACAAGCATTTATCAGATGTCTTGCCATTTTTGAGAAAAGGAAAATAAAAATCAGACTTAACTCTACCCTACTTAACTTCTAACACTTGTTAAAGCATTAAATCATGTTTCTTACCCTCCACTGCCATTTCCTAAGATATTCTTGTGAAAAGGGGCTGAGAGCTGCTGTGAGTGTATAGCATGAGCTATGGGACCATCAAAGGACTCCATTCCATTTAGTTCCTTCTAAGGACAGATTAGGAAATGAGGTGTCAGAAGGTACTTTACCTGTTTGTCAAGGATTCATAAACCGCCATAAAATAACATATATTAACAGAATCTAGCTAAGTCACTGAAAAAATTTAAATTACACACTCAATTATGGATAACAGGACTCTGCTCCTTAAAGCAGTATCACATGAGTTTCTCAAGGGCCACTAAAAGGCGATAAAAAGAAAAATAGAGTGTTAAGCTCTTCAGGTGGTCAAAAGCTTCTCTACCAGAATAAGGTACTTTCTGTTCTTTTTTCTAAAGTCTAAAGAATGGTTGAACCTTTTTCGGTCATATTTTCAGTTAGCTTTTACTTTCTGCACAGCAATTTAAATTACAAGGACATTTTGTGGTAAAATTTTAATCTACTAAAATATAAATGTGCACAAAAGAAAAACAATTAAGCTTCATCTGCAAAATATATTGAAGTTGCCAATATAAAGTGCACACATGAAAAATTAAGCCTATAAAAATATATAATGAAAGACATCTGGCACAAATGTCAGCCTTCACATGCTTGTTTTGTCAGCTGTCAAATCATGGTAATATACGATGGTAAAAAGCACACTGACAGCAGCATTCCCAGTATTTTAAGGAACAATCATAAAATACTTGCATCTGCATTGCTACCAAAGTAATTGAACAGGGCTGGTGGTCCACAGAAAAATATTCATGCTTAATGCTTGTGAATCTCAAATGAAACTCTTCTCAAATTATTTCTTTTCCACACACGGCTTTTTGAAAGAGTTATCTGGAGTTCTGAATTATTGCATGAGTTATTACTCATGCAAGCCTTTATAGTTATTGTAGGTAAATACTGTTCCTAAGCAGCAAATGACATGGGGTCAAGGAATGCTTGCTATTCAATACATACTTACCTTTGTCAATAAGAAAAGTATTTTAAAAACATATGCAAGAGGGAAAAAAAATTCCTCCCACTAATTCCCTGCTTGATTTCATCCCAAAGAGTTAATTATTTTGGTATATCTTGCTGATTCAAAAAGCCAACGCTTTTCCTCTACATCAAACACAAGTTCCAGTTACACTTTGTACTTGAGCACATGAAGCACTAAAACCTCAGGATGTGGTCCTATTACCATCTTCTTGTAGTCCATACTGACTAACAAGAAGTTGGAAGGAAAATGAAAATATTATATTGATATAGGTTTTGATCTTAATTTGTTTCTTTATAAAATAATGATTGAGAGTAATACCATGGGACAAAAAAGAAAGTTGTCCAAGATGATGCTACCTGTCTGAAGATTTTATATAGCATTATAGCCATCATCTCCTGGAAACCAAAGGGACAGTAGTAATAAGAGTTAGTCGCAAAGACTCCAACCTAGCTTCCTGTTAAATATATAATCATGTTGCAACAAAAACACATTACTTTTAAATAACCATTCCTTCGAAAGTATGCCTGAATTTTTTTCTGCTGCAATCAGGAAGCTAAATCAGGTCTGCATTTATTAACATACCAGGCACATGGTGACATTTTATTTAAATGCTAAGGAAGGTGTATGAAGAAAGTTTTCACTAGAAACTAAGTTTATTTAGTTTAGTTGTTGGGATTTTTTTATTTTGTAAAGTTAATTTCTACCTTGATGTTATGAAGTAGAAAAGTTTTAGTCTTTCTGAAACTTACTTTCAAGTCAGAAAGGAAGACCGGTGAGACTTAAGGGATAAAACTACGACTCTTGGCTTTCAAAGACACTGCAGCAGGCACTGGACTTGGCGAGTCCCGGTGGAAGCTGCCAAGTGATGGGCTTTTCTAAGGAAAACGCCAGTAAGAAAATTTTATTAGGTGTCATTTTACAAGGTAAATTGAAGCAAAGTCTTCCAGCCACTGAAATTCAGAAATAATGATGCCTAGGCTAAAACTGGTCGAAGTACAGATGGCCTCAACAGGGGTATCAGACCTGACCAAGGGCATCTTCTACCACATAGAAATCTGACTAACATAAAACTGGCCAGTAACAGCTTGAGTTTGTGACACTTGCCTATACAATGTTACCATTCAAATAACTTTTTTCTCTCAATCATTTTACTGAGTAACACCTAGTATAGACTAAGTGAATAAATCTCACTGCTTTCACTCCTCCAGATAGCAATTAAGCACGTAAGAAAAGTTCTCATAGTAGTGTAAGTCTACAATCACTTGTGCCAAAAGATATATACATACACCTAACTCTTTTCAGTAAGTTTTTTTTATCACCAAGACTATGAAAATGAAGCTTTCCACATGAGCAGCAGCTCAGTGAAATATTACTGCCACTTCAAATGCTTTCTGTATAATATCAAATACCACCAAGATATTTAATCAGATTGATTATCTGAGGCTGAAACAAACAACTTGCAGCACTGACAGTCAAAATCATTATTTTAGATGTGAAAAAGGACAAATGAAGGCCTGTACTGATCCACTGCCAGAGAACACTGTACATTTTCTTTCTGCCTCTATCTTGAAAATCAAGAGACTTAAGAAGGAGAAAGAAAAAAAAAAAGTATGTTGAAACATGACATTATGGCTAATTCATAGATGAAAAATAAGACTACAACTATCAGTAGTAGCTTTAATTTTGTACAATGAAAGTATCTATAATTTGCATATTTTAACTGGATTTCTCAGTGTATGGAGTTTTTCACACTTTTCTAAAAAGAAAGAGAGTTGTAAATTTTAAATACCCATATACATTTCAGAAGACTATATTAATATTGCACATGTTTTTTCCAACAGATTTTGAAGCACATAAGACAGTGTCTTCATATAACTTATCTTCTAATTTTTAATATAAAAAGTCTTAAACCTCATAATCCCTCTGCTGCATGAAAAGGTGTTTCAATCCCCAGCTGACAAGCAGAGAGTAAGGAGCACGGAAATTCAGTTTGACAAACATGCACTTGACTGACTTTGTGGCCCTCAGCCATCCATAATTTTGCTCTCTCATAATGATTTTCTGATGCCACATGAGGGCTGTCAACAGGTAAGGTCCTTCTTTCACTAACAGGATGACAGTCATATACCCAATGACGTAATTTCTTATACTCTGTAGAAGTATATATACAGTATATACAGTTCCTTTGGGGCAGCGGAAGAAAAGGGCAAACACACACACATTATCCCACAAACACACATAAACATGTTTTATCTCAGTCATGATCACATGAGTTTCACTTCCTTCAGAAACCAGACTAAAAATGACAAATGTAGGGAAGATGCATAAACACACAACTATCGGATTCATTTATTCTCACACCTTTTTATCTCTCTCCTACTCACTTCCTCAGTAATTTTTGGTAAGCCCTCCCTGTTACATTGTACCAATGATCAAACAGAAGCTTGGGAAACATTCTGGCATCCATGTAATTCTTGTAAAAACACCAGGAAGTATAATCCTCTCAAAACAAGGATCCTAGGGAACTAGGGAAGCAGTATTTTGGCTTTTTACCAACCGTTTCACAGCAAAGGTAATTAGTAAGTTACATACCATTGGAAGCAACACCAGCACAAATCCAGCTTCCCTCACTGCTTGCTCTCTCTTCTAATGATGCCAAGATCGTGACAGGCTTACTTAACATGGTTATTGTTTCCAGTTTCAAACCCTTATACTTAATTAAGTATCAGCTCTAGATGATCTATCTTAAACAGCCAAACAAACCAAAAATACTCCAACTCCATTACCTCATCTTCTTCCCCCCTCGCTATAGCAACAATGCATCAGAAACACTTCAGAAGGAGTTAGTTTGTGTTGAATGACTAGGATTTGGTAAGTGCATGCGAAAAGCTACTTTTGAAATAAATTACACAGCATAACATATGTTTCAGTAACAGTAAGTATCCAGATTCTGGTCAGTCTTTTCATATCAAGAGAACGCTATGTATCAGGAGCAAAAGCCTGTGACAGAAGTCATCTGAAAAAACAACAAGATGAGTAATAAGTTGCGTTTTATGCATATCAGGTACAGTCTTCCATCACCTGACAAACTAAAAGAGTTGCCCCTCTGTCTCTTGTACAAAAAGCTATTGCCTTTTGGGATCAAAAAGTATCAGTCATTTGCAAAGGCTTTAAAAGTTTTATATAATACATAATCACACATGCCTGTGCACAAATACACCCCCATCCTAACGGAATTCCATGATTTCCATTCAAATGCTGAAAAGATTCCAAAGAGCTGAAAAGATGGGGACGGTGATCAGCATCTCAAAACTCCTTTCAAGAACAAACAGGATATGATAACTAATGAAAAATTCCAAATATTATTAATACAGGAAAATATGTCCAGCTTTGACAACCAATGCAGTCCTGGAATAAACACTTCCATCTTCAGTAGCTGCTAAAACAAACACTCTTTTACAGGCTTTGACAGAGAACAGAATTCATTTCCCCTTTACAGCTGCAGTGTTTCAAAGTCAGTTAAACATCAATGTGACAGCCTTACTTGCGAGAGCTCAGACATTTACTATATTATCTTAGCTGGACATGAGCAGAAAGCAGAGACTGTGAAGCCAGAGAAGGCAGAGGGGAGAGAGGGAAATCAAGATTGTTTTTCTTAAACACCTTATGAAGTGTTCATCTTAGTTTTTGCCAGAGGGTTATTTTTCTTGTTCATTTATTCTGTATTTAAAGACCCAGCTAATACAAACACTTCCACAGATCTGGAAGGCAAAAAGTTCACTAGGATGGAGCTTGTTTGCACAGATACTACTCAGCTACCAACTTCTCGCTCTGTGATAGCGTGCTTCTACAAATGAAACCCAGTTGACTGAGCTGTTATCAATGCTTACAAATTAAACTATCTTATTTGCTGCTAGCCATCACCCTACTGATTTTCTCATTAATATCTAGAAAACACACAGTTTAGTCTCTTATCCTAATTTCTGCCATTGACTTTCCTGTACAACCCCTACCTCACAAGACCATTGTGAATCTTAACATATATTAATTTCACACAGAGCAAGCATGCTAAGTACTTAATAGTAAGCAGTTAGGAATATTGGCCAGATGTCAAACCAACCCTAAGAATGTGCACAGGCCACTAAGTTGAGGATCATGAACAAAGATTAGACACTAAATAACTGTAGTAGCCATTTGCAAATTGAGATTCTGTGGAAACCTGGCTGCTCACATGATTATGGTCCTGTCTACTTCCAGGTGTTCAATTACATTAAACGAAATTAAAAATACATCAATACATGTTCTTACTACTGTTTTCACGTGAAAGCAGTTGTTGCCACTGCAGAAAATGCTGTGATGACAAAGAGAAAATGTCTTATGAATTACCTACACAAATGGTTTGCTGAGTGACTAGTTCTTTCATGACAAATAATACCTACAATACTAAAAAAGTTTTCCATTTGAATTTTGAACATATTTATCATTTCTCTGTGCATGCTATAAGCAAGCTTGGAAAAAAAAATCTGCATTTCTTTTATTCTTAATGGTGTTTTGTACATAAATACTGAAGAAGAGGCACATCTGAAATACAGCCTCAACTACAGATCTACTATTAAAAAATAAAATGGAGAGAAAACAGTAGCTAGAAAAAACAAAACATTGTCACATGAAACAGCCTGTGTAAATTATGTTATTACATGGTGTTCTTTTTTTCTTCTTTAAGCCAAGCTGGAATTTTAGAGAAAGCCTGATGATTTGTGGCCATATCATTTGGCAAAACATGTAACCTTATATTCAGGAAATCTCTAAATCGCAGCTAATCAGAGTTTGAGCTCCCTTTCACCTTCTGAAGGGTCACTTCACAGTTAAGGGAAAGGCAAATCAAGGTGGACTTCATCTGCCAATAATAAAATCACTCTTCTTCACTGTTCATAGCAGCCCCAATCTATGGATTTCTATTTCACAGTAATACTTCGTGTTTGAAGTTTCTGTCTGGCCATTGACTGACTGCCCATACTCCCCCAAGACACTTTGGTTAATATTTCCCCCCCTAGAAAACACAAGAGAAGCAAATCAAACACTCCCTAACAAAAGCTTTTTTGCCTCTGCTTCTCAAAGCCACCCTCTTCCCCAAAAGCTCAAATGAGTGACCTCTGAGGAATGCTGCCCAAGCCAGACTCACAAGATGAGCTGGCCTGCAACTCTGCCTACCTCAGAGAGATGGTGTGTTGTATTTTAACCATTTACTTGTTAAATCTTAGTGTTTGGAGGGTTGCAGAGGTTTTCTGATGCTGTGCTGCTGGACTCTTCTTGCTCCAGCACCACTATTTTTAGTAACCAGCAAATGGGTGGCTGTAGGACCTCTCCTATCACCAGAAAGCCATCCAGCTTGAAGCGGAAAAGCAGCCCAGCTTGTGCATGCTAGCAATTCTTCAGATAGAGGCTTGCAAGCCCAGCCCTGCTTGCTTCTGCTGCAACTAGCACTTCATTACATCCATTTTAATGCAGTAGACAGCTCTTTTTTTTTCCTTTTGTAAACAAACCTTTGATCGAAATACTGTAAAATAAATGTGTGCCTTTCTCTCTCTTCAGAATCCTTATTGCACTATGTTAGTTACATATGTAACTTTCATATCCTAAAAAATTGCCTTCCCCTATACGTGTACAAAACTGATGACCATGCTCTTCTACCTAGTGTTTCCTGCTAAAATTGCAAATCCTCAGACTTGGTCAAGACTTGAATCTCCATATCAATTACCAACTTCAGAAACATGATACAAGACATTGAAATGCAATTTAAAATTTATTTCAAACTGATATATATCAATCTACACTATAATAAATATAGCTGAATTAATAAAAAAAGGAACAAAAAATTCTCAGAAGCAACAGTAAGTAAATTGTTAAATATGCAATTCAAACTATGTATAGACCCAGTTACTCAAATCAGAAATCTTAAGTGAAATACAGGCACGTGGTGTGTGGCAGATTGGCAATGGAAAGTTCTGTAGGACAGGCAACACTCAGAGCAGTGCTGGAGCTGAGCCCACGACTCATGTCAAAACTGATGTCAAAAAGTCTTGTGAATTTTCTCAGTATATGCAATGTACACTGCACAGCTTGTCTCCATTCAATACTCCTCATCATTAAAAATGATGCATTATGCTAAGCTTTTCATTGTCTTAATTTTTATCCCATGACATCACAAACTATAGATGTTTTTTAAAAATTCAATTTAACTTGTAAGACAGAGAAATAAGTAATCTGCTGAGATATGAGTAGTTTTGTTATATGACTTTTAAAGGTGAAGTGTGGCTGAAAAAAATGTAACAGCAATATACACCAAATTTCCAATATAAAATTGTGAAAAACAAAATGTTAGAGTGAATTCATTTTTAACTGAAATACCCCTTCTTTTACTCCCCCAAGTTCAAGTAACTAAATAACTGCCAAATACTCCCTTCATGTATGACACAGCATAAAACAGTTGAGTACTTGTATTTCAGTAATCTGCAAATTAATTTTAAATGTTTTGGCAGGATAAACTTTACATGCATAAACTTGCAAAACATACAAGCTGCTTCTTTATTTACTTATAAAAAGCAGAACTCCCTTCAGTTCCAGTCACATGAATTTAATTTCATAATCAATTTTATTATGAAAAAAATACAGATTCTTCCTATTGGGTCACAAAACATTTATACAAATAGAAGAAACAAAAAATAAAAACTTTGCCATGTGTAAATAACGCTGAAAACAGAACAAATAGTAAAACCCTAACCCCAACTCCCCCCTGTTAAAGAAGACATTTCCCCCTTATCCCTCAATTATATTAATCTCCAATTAGAAAGCTGATGGTAAGTAAAAAAAAAAAAACAACAACAACAACAAAAAACAAAACAAAACAAAAAAAACCAAAAAACCAAACCACAAAACAACAAAAACAAAACAACAAAAATCCCCCAAATCACCACCCTACAATTTCAGCCTAAGTTAGAGCTTAAAAATAAGCCCCATTCATACAACGCCTTAGTTATCAGGTCACAATCCTAACTTAAAACAACAAATTTTACCTTTTGGTTCCATTATAAGGTGATAGCTAGCACCTCTAGTAATTTAAAGACATCCCATTTTCCTTGAGGTTAACCAGACAGCAAATCAAATAATCCCACAACGGATTCAGAGCAGGCTTGACCCATTACTGAAGTGTTAAATTAGAATTTCAAAGAGTAACTCCATAGTCACCCTTCACAGGGATAATTTTTAATTCTTCTCCCGTGAAATGTGAAGTTAAGTCAATACTTGATGTTTTATCTCATAACAAAAGCAGACAAAAATACTGCTAACTCAAAACAATCTAGGTTGATTCTTGTTTAATAAAATAGCAAAAGGCCACTGCTGCAATGTTTTAATAGGCAAGTTCTCTCTAGCATTTTTTTACAATTTCAGTATTAATTCACACCAGTAGAGAGAAGCAGGTATTTGATTTACATTTTATGAAATTAAATACATAAATATATTAATTTTCTCAACACAATCCACAAATGCCAATGAATCTGAATTTTGCATATGGCGAAAATAACATGGGTTGACCCCATTTTACAGCTAAGAAAATGAGGAACGTAAGTTCAAGTGACTTGTTTAGTACACTTCTGGCAAACCTGGCACTGAAGAATAAGCCCCTGGCTCCCTAGCACGAGGTCTAGCTCCAGCCCAGTTGTTACCCATGTAAGTTCATTCCCATGGGTACAATTACAGGGAAATTTCAATCGCATGCAAGGCAAATATTGCAAGTCCCCAAATTCTACAAAACATACCTGACACCTTAAGTAAATTATTTGTTGATAAAAAACCAAAAAAATAAGTTGTCTAAGGCAACAGCATGTTCCATTTTTGTAGCTGACCCTAAGCCAGCCTAAATAAATATTTTTAACTGCCTGTTCAACACAACAGCAGAAGCTTAGCACAGCAAAAGCCACAGAACCCATCACTGGCATGGCATAAGTGCGGTTGATGTCACTTGGTATCCTAAACAAATCAATGAGACAGAACTAAAAACTGATAATACTACCAGTACAAACTACAACATAAAAAAAACACACACAAAAACTCACGCAGTTTTAATTATTAAAATAAGAAATAAAAATTCTCATGCTGTTTCAGATACGCACCCTCACAGCAAACCATGTTATATGAATCTATTCTGCTCCTCAAGACATTGTCTGTGTAAGAAAATACCAATTCCCTTTTACTGACTTCCTTCCCTGCCAGTAGTAAGCAAAATCAGTTGAAAACCAATAAAACACAATGTTGTCCTTACATTCAGCTAATGCAAGTGAAATATTAGCAGAAACAGGTTTGACCCAATATTGGATTTTACATTTTCATCTTTCCTGCACTGCCAGTTAGCTCAAACTTTCTGCACGAAACCTTATTTCCCTTCTCAGAATCTTGTCTCTTAAAAAGTCCCTACACCCCCGAGGAAATTCTAAGGGCAGGTTCAGAGTTGTCCTTTCTCAGCTTCCCCAATACAACTTGAGCAAAAATTATTTACATGTGTGTAACAGAATGGAGTACAACTCATTTATGAAGAAGTTACCACTATGCTTAAACAGCAGTATTTCTACAAAATCAGAACAGTAACAACAGCCTTCAAATCATGTCATCAGCAAGAAAGTTACAGCATATGGCCCTTCCCACCATAACACAAAGTATTCCCTAAAGGGTTTAAATTTTTAAGAGTTCAATTCTACCATTGCCAGACACTCTCTATATAGTTCACATTTTTACTTCTCAATTGCTCTGAGATATCTAAATAGGTCTCATTTTGATCTTTTCAGGTTTTCAAAAATTCATCAGTTTTACATGATAAAATACCTCACACTGACCTTAGCAATAGACTTGGGGAAAAATGATGGCACAAGCAGTGGCAACCATGTGAAACTTTAATTTGTATTACATCTTTGTAGTCAAATGGATCCATTTAATTATGGACAATGATACATCTGATACGAGGAGCAGAGCTGTGCCTATAATGAATTTTTCATTTCAGCCACTGAACAGGAAAAACACATATTTTAAAGCTATTACAAGTTGCACAAATAGTCAATTCACCAGGAAAAAAATGCCCTTGTTTCAGATAGCTTACTTCATGTCGAAGTAGGGTAAGCTATTCAAAGCATTAAGAACATCCACAAGGGGATATAATTGCTAAATATATCTGTGAATGTATACTTTAGCTTCCTTTGCAGTACCTTGTTTGAGAAGACAACCTTAGGAGTAGCAGATAAATAAATTACATCTATAAAAGTAGGCAAGAGAAGAAACTACTGTCCTTTACTGTAGGACACATGAAACAGATAGGATGCTCGCCTCCAGTGTAGGAAAATCAGTTCTCTGACAAAGTATTTACACAACAATAAAAAAGCAGAGCTATTCCACAAGCAGCAATGCTCTGCCCAGAAACACTGAGCAGCCCAGAGACAGCAGCCATCTCCTAAGAGGCAGGAGACCCAAAAGCAAACCCCTGCTCTGAATCAGGAGCAGTGCGATTCCCTCCTCCATCTTGTGCACCCACATCCCAGTGTTCAGAAGAAGGCAGAGGCATGCAGCTATCCCACCCTCCAGCCTCTCCCTGCTTGGCAAAGATGGGTGTATCCCTGATGTCCAGGTCTGCTGGTGCATTTGCAGGCACATATCCTGCAGTCATCCTGGGTGAAGTGGGTGACACACTCAGCCACAGCTGTAAAACACTGGCAACCTGCCTGTCCCCAGCTTGGCACAATGGAGAGAGGCAGGGCCACCCTGGGCCCAGCAGCAGCCAGGAAGTGAGACCAGAGGCCAGGAAGCCATCTGACCTGTCAGCTGTCCCTCTACCCGGGGCACAGGCTGTGCCACTGAGATGATGGCCCTGCAAGAGCCCTCTCCTTGCACCCCGCAGTAGCTCCCGCTCAGAGCTGTACCGACAGCCACACAGGTGGCTCCCTGTGGCTTACTGACTGTTCAGTCTTGCTGTGACTCTAGCCTTGAAATCCAAAACTTTTCATTTCAGAATTTCCTGAGAGCCATTAAAGCATTTCTGATTAGCAGGGACTTTTCCCCCCTTCCTCAATGAAGCTACTTATGAAATTCAAGCCGACTCATTAACAGCTTTAAGCTAGCCAAAAATAAATTTCCAGTAAGCAATTTCCCCTCAAAATACACACACACGAGTAAGTCTAACTCACTAGTAAGAGTCTCACAACCACGGATCAAGCTGTCCTGACCCAAAACATGGGACTATCCCAAAGCTTTATGAGATTGTATCAGAAGACCGCAAAACAATTCTCCTGGAAGCTGGGGGCGGAAGGAAATAGCTCAGAAACTGAGTGATGAAGCAAATAAGAGGACGAGTAAGTGGGAGGCAACTTTGATAACTACTGTTACTGGAATCAAGTTCAGCAGCAGCAGGCTGTTAGGGGTTTTTTTTCCCCCTTTAAGTGCCCACAGTACCTAAAACAGGACCAGAGCACCATATGCATACTTCCATGCCTATATTCAAAAATAAATACATACTATTGTGAAACATATGTGCTATATACAGAGCATATTTGGCACTAAGCTCCTAAAGTTGAAAATTAATATAACAAATCTATTTAACCATTTAGGTTGTGGCATATAGCCTGTGGTGTACAGTAGTGATAGTGGTGTGGTTGGGGTGTGACAGTGGTGGAATAGCAGGTGATATCTAATATAAGATGGCTTAGTTTGGGGTAGTTTGGGTTTGGGGTTTTTTTGCCTTCTGTAGATTTATACTGAGTATGTTTTAAGTGTGGCAACAATAGTGTTATACAGTTTGACTCGCCAGTATTGGTTCCTCAAATATTTCAATGTTGATGTAGAGGGTTGACCGTGGTTGGATGCCAGACACCCACCAAAGACCTCTCTCTTACTCCTCTCTGCAGATGGACAGGGGAAAGAATGTATAACAACATGTTCATGAGTTGAGATAAGGACTGGGATAAACACCATCATGGGCAAAACAGGTTAGAATCAGAGATATTAACTGAATTTATTGCTAACAAAATCAGAGAAGGATAATGAGAAGTAAAAGAAAACCTCAAAAACACCTTCCCCCCACCCTTCTTTCTTTCCCAGCTCTACCTTCTCCCCCATCAGTGCAGGAAGAGAGAGAATGGGGGTTATGGTCAGTTCATCACTCGATGTCTCTGCACTACTGGGGGAGAGGAGTGCTTTCCCTGCTCCAACATGGGGTCCCTCACATGGGAAACAGTTCTCCATGGACTTGTCCAAAGTGAGTCCATCTCTGGAGCAATAGTTCTCTACAAACTGCTGTAGTCTGAGTCCATCCCATGGGCAACAGCTCTCCCAAAACTGCTGCAGTGTGGGTCACTCTTCCATGGGGTACAGTCCTTCAAAGACAGCCTCTTCCCCTGTGGGTCCTCCACAGAGTCACAAGTCCTACCAGGACCCTGCTCCAGCATGGGCCTCCCACAGGGTCACAGCCTCCTGTGAGCAGGCACCCACCTGCTCCGGTGTGGGGCTCCTCCACAGGCTGCAGGTGGATCTCTGTATCCCCATGGCCCTGCATGGGCTGCAGGGACACAGCTGCCTCACCATGGTCTGCACCACAGGCTGCAGAGGAATGTCAGCTCTGGTGCCTGGAGCACCTCCTCCCCCTCCTTCTGCACTGACCTTGGTGTCTGCAGAGTTGTTCATCTCACATATTCCTGCCCCACTCTTCTCTGGCTGCAGTTACAGCTGTGCAGGAACTTTTTTCTTCTTCAATATGTTGTCTCAGAGCTGTTACCACTGTTTCTAATTGGCCCAGCCTTGACCAGTGGCACATCTGTGGAGATGCCAGGGGTTGGCTCTGCTGGACAAGGAGGAAGCTTCTGGCAGCTTCTCAAAGAATCCACCCGCTACCAAAGCTTGGCCAGGCAAACCCAGTACAGCAGATCAAGAGCCTAGAACTTGGATATTGACAAAAGAGTAAGCTCACAAGGAAGGAAAGACTAAAATCACAGTCCGGGACAAAGAAAATTTCAAATATTAGTAGTCATGCATCAAGCTTCATGTACCATCAGCACATAAACCCAATTCCACCACAGGATATCTTCTGGAAGTTACGTAGTGTAGCTCCAGACAGAAAAAGTTTTACATGAGTCTGTTCAGCAGGACTAAGCAATTAAAACACAGTTAACCAGGATCTGTGAAGAGAAGCCAAGCAAAAAACCACAACTGAAAACTGAAAGGCCATAAAAATTAACCCAAGTGAAATTTCATATGTGTTGGCCACCTACTTCTAGAGAAATGTTGATGGTTTTATCCCATTTTAAAATACTATTAAACTGTGTCACCACACACTAGTTTCAAGCTCATAACCTGAAGAAAGAAATGTAAGGGATATCTCATCTCTTAAAGCAGTAAAATAGGTACCTAGAGATTGAAGGACAAAGGAATCCAAGGCAAAAAGGGATCTTCAATTCTATGTGTTACTTGCAAGGATAATGTTTTAAAGTTTAAGTGAGAACATTCAAATATAAGTGAAGAAAAACATGCTAAAAAAACGTGAATGGAAATGTTTTAATTCCTCCTGACACTACTACAGCTTCCCTCAAGGAAGAGCCAAATTGCAATATCTACTATAAAACTAATTCTTTTCTCAGTTCTAATTTTAAATATTCCTAGTTTGCCTATTGCTGTCATTTTGAAAGATACAGAGTTTGGTGTATAGAGAACACTGTAGTTTATTGATTTGGGATTACTGAAGGAAGGAAAGTACTGAAAATGAAAAAAAGGGAAGAATGTGGACCATAAAAACAGATGTTGGAATAGGAGAACAGAGTATATTCTTCATGTATCATGGCCACAGTTGCAAACAGAGTTTTAGCAATGCATTTACACACTGGCAAATATTGTGTACACAGGAGTGTCAGTACCCTTTTCTGGCTGTGGTGAGATGACTAAAGGAGGTTTCTGTAACATACTTGAATAGTTAGAACCCTGCACAGTGATACTGTAATACTCACCAATATTTCTAAATCATTTTCCTAATACTGAACTTCTGTGACTTATCTAGGACCTTGCATCTGAGTTTTTCAACATCCAAAGCTTGTTTTAAAAAGAAAACCTGTAATTTCTTGCCAGTTCAGTTAATATTAAAGCAAATTAATCAGAGAGAAACACATTGTACAACACTTTATATTATAATCATCTACAAATTTGCTTACCATGATAGCACATAAGTCTTCTGAGCCTAACATCCCCACATGGTGGTATTAGAAAAATTCACCCACTTTAATGTACAGAACTATCCATGAACCTCAAAGTATTGTACTATAATGCTGTCAAATAAACAGACAACTGGAATTCAATTTCCAGGAAGCCAAGGCAAAATCTACTGGCCTTCATCTGAAATACCAGTGTCATTTTCAAGCCCTGTATTTAATTAATGCTATTTACTGTCAAGAGCCAAGCCGTGTAAATATTTCACTCTTCCCAATTCAGAGACTAAGGGCAGGCCCAGAGGAAAATCTGCCCAAGTAAATGTATCTCATCTTCTCTGATGATGCAAGTGCTCAGTTGTCCTGCTCTTGACCTCTCTAGAATTCCTAGGCTCCAATACTGGTGATACAATGTCATCAATCTATATATAAAATATACATTGATTTTCCACAGATGATAATGACAGCTATTTCTTCTGCTAATGCTAATACAGTATAACTTTGTCCATATAAAAAGGTTCCTATCAAGGTAAGAAATGAAAAATCTTAGCAAAGTCCATTACAAAGTCAAAACCAATATTTAAGAAGTGAATAAAATCAAATTAGCGATCCCATTTCCTAAATATTTTTTATTTATCTCACTGAAACTGCACTGTTCAAAATAATCTTCCAGGATATAACTACATACAAAAGGCAAGCTTCAATCAATTGAATGAGCATTTTCAACAGTCCTGGATATATATTAAGTTTGGTTCCATCAATGCAGTAAAAAGTTCACTGACAGAGCACTCCATTTAAATCCGTTTACAGTAGTTAATGAGTTTTACATATATGTGAATAGTTTAATCCAGCTTTACAATGAATTTGAATGCTGTGGCCTCAAAACTACAAAAGTACTTTAAAAGTACTTTCATTACTAACAAATCTAGTTCTCCTAGTTGCAAGCATAAAATTTCTCTACAGTACTTTAAATTTTCATAAATTTTAAAGGAAAGAAATGCAATATATTACATTTGTGTAAATTTCAACTTTTCCACAAAATAATGTTTTTCATAAGCTCCCAGTTCCAATTTTAGGAGAAAAAAGCCTTTAGGGTGCAATTGTATAAATCTCAATAGATGCTCATTTCCTAATACTTCAGTTCTCATTGTACCACCCACACAGAACTTCACTCTCAGATTAGGAGTATCATTTTAACGCTGATTACATTAAATTCACTATAATCAAGCATCCACTTTTACAAGCATCTTCATAGGCAATTCATGTTAACTTATGTCGCTGCTGAACAGCAGTGACTGAACACAGAATAATCTTACCACACTTCATGCAAAACACAACTCTCCAATTTTGAGGTCCAGCAATGGAAACACACTCCCTTTATTTATCACAAACCAATTCAATGCAGATTTAGTATCCCTCACAGAGAAGACCAGATTCATTAAGGATTACACATACCTGTATTTTATTTCACCTATTTCAGAAACACAGCTTCTGTGGGAATGAGGGTGCTCTGAACTGACTCCAGTGTTCTAGGTAAGCACCATTCCAGCCCCGCTTTGCAAGCTCATAGAAGTGAGCTCTGCCGTATTCATTTTTGATACTTGGAATCTACTGTAAGTTCCTCGTTTGCATCCTTAAATTAATACCCAAGGCTCTTAAAACTTGTTTCGATATAAGGCAGTTTCAGTATTGCACTTTATTTTCTGACAGCATTCCCTTTACACGCACATTTATTAGGAGAACACAGTCAAAAATGAGACATTTGTCAAAATTTTCGATACCTACTACAGCTGTAAACAACGAGCACTATAAGTCAGAATGAATAGACACACAGATATTTTCTATCACACTTGACACTAACTACAACACAAACGCCAGTGAAATCACTACAGTTAGATGGAAACAGACTCTCCAGATCAAGAGTGACAGAAAACTGAGATTTCTCTATGTTCTTTTTGCTGAGAAATATTCCTTACGAAGCAGATCACTTCAAGAAAAAAGGAGAGGGAGATTTTAAAAAAAATTTTTTTCTGACTGGTAACTTTAGACTAGGAATTAAAGTAGATATTTTAGCTGTTTGAGTTTTTGTAAGTCTAAACTTATCACCATTTTAACTGCATCCCTTTTTTTGTTAGCACACAGCAGCTGCTTCCCACTACCTCAACTAGTATGAAAAATAGACCAGATAAGTTTTAAGCAGTAGTTTCACTTTCCAAAAGACTTGATACAGTGGTAGACAAGCTGAATGTGCACAATTTCAGTCACAGTGGTGATACAGTCTCACAACATACGGTCAAACCCAACACCTGTAATTCCACAGGCAACACTAGTCAGAAGCCAAGGCCAGTACTTCTTAAATGAATCTCCACCTGATACATCCTTCCAACACTAGTGTAATTTCAGATGGGTATACTGGTTAAAAGAAACAACTACAGCTCTTTGATCTTGCAACAGAGAAGGTGAACATGCAAGTATGTCAAACCATAGGACTGAAACCCTGGACATTCGAAAATCAATAGGAATTCAATGAAACCAAAACTTTAAACTATTCCTTTGCTTATGGAACCTACTTTTGCTGAACTGTCTATAACAGGAACACAGAGATAACCACACACTTTAAAGCAAAAGGATATTTTGAGTGAAAACTACTTCTCTACTTCATCCCTGCCCTATAAATTCTTTCATGACACCCATTTTTTACAGTGGTTTATTCCTCACTCTCATCACCATAGACTTCATATACAAATATTCATGTCATACTTGCTCTTATTAAAGGTTTTGAACTTCCTAAACACAGCAACTGTGTTTTGGTCAGCATCTGTAAAGTTACCAGATTATTTTCTATCACTGTATCAACCAAATCTATAGTTTTGGTGCAGAATGTAGCAACATTAAGGAAAAGACATGTTGGGTTTTTTTTCTCCACATAAATTAATTAGGAAAAAACCACAAGAAATTATATGCAAATTGCTTTTTATTTTAATATTTCTCTAATATGTTAGTTTTTTTAATCAAAAATTAGAACTGAGACAACTGAAAACAAACATATGATCAACTTGACAATAAAATTTTGTGTTCTCTATAGAGAATCACAGCAGTGACATTTTTCTCTTTATTACACACACCTAACTCATTCTGAGTGCTATTCACTAGGAAAACAATATTTTAGAGTCTTTGCATCTTTTTTTAACAATTTGCTTAAATGATTACAAGAGCAGATCATTATTGAGAAGACCTGCACAAGCACATTATGATTATGCAGTCCAGATAAGTAGTGTAAATAAATAATAATTAATATGGTGTAAGTAATAAGTGTAAAATAGTAATAACATCTCCGTAGCTAAGCATTTTCAAGTTAATATAAAACAAAACAAATTATTAACCAGTATCAGAAACTTCATTGACTAGAATGAACTACAAAGTGTTTTATCTGAGCTGAAAAGGGAAAAGACAGAAAAGCACTGGAAAACTGCTTAACCTGCTTTTATTCCCTGATACTAGAAAATTAGGAAAGTTTAAAGAAAAATGTTAGCTTGCAAAAACTACTGAACATAATTATCAAAAGAGGAAATGATACCTGATGTGGACATACATAATTTTATCCATATTTGGTTGGCATTTTATAAACAGTCATCCCTCGAACAACTAAAAACCCTTTCAGCAGGCTCATTTCCCACCTCTATATTTAGCGTACAAGCCTCAAAAATACATATTTCTGACCTTAATAAGTCACTCTACATGTTAAAAGACAACATTTATTCGTGAGTACACTGAAAAGGTTCTCACATAAAATCTCAAATGCGTATTTGTTGTAAAAGATTTATACCAAGTGAATATACTGATATATCAAGCATACCTAAAATAAAACCACAGCATTTGTATTCTACAGCATTTATTTCTTTCACTGCACTACCAAACTATTATTAGTCTGCATTTAAACAATCCGCAGGGGTCTCTTTCTCTAATTCTCAGTGGTATTATCCCTTCTTGAGAGCAGAGTTAAACAGGCACAGCACTGCCTGATGGAGTCATCAGACACTAATTCTTGAGCAACAAGCAGTTTAAGTCATCAGTGTCATTATACCAATTTCAAGCCTCTATTTAAGTAATTTATTAGTGCACAGAGTTGGATGGAAAAGCTTGTATTATTTCATATTCAACCTTCACCATAAGACAGACCATAATCAGCACATCTGATTATTATACTTAGTTACAGTATAAAATATCAAACAAACCTAATGAGAAAGGCTGAAGGGATCAACATGTGACATTCTTTCTCAGCACTAAGTCCCATTCTTGGTCCTGGCACCAAAGCAAGGACCCTCTGCTTCCATAAGCAGTCGGCATTACTTTTCAAAGTTTCTAAAATGTTAGTATTTCCACTCAGCACTTAAAACCAAGGCTTGTTCTGCTGTATCCACACAATCAATTTAAGACATCTCACATCAAAACCCCCAATGAAGATAAAACTGTAACACAATCCAATTAAATACAATAGGATATAGACAACTCACCAAGACTCAGCGATGCAGACAATGATTTCTAGGGGCTGTGTGTGCAGGGGGCCTCACTACTCAGATACATCTCAAGCATGCTAGGAACAAATTTGAGAGAAAAATATTAGTCTTTTTTTTTTTTTGGAGATGGGCATAGAAAAACAAAAATATGATGTTTAGCACATTGCTGTTTTAAGCATAACACAAGGAGGGAAACAGAAACTTTGCAGAGCATTATCTGCTTTTCCAGACATAACTACAACCCCCTTCCAGTTGCACAATCACTCCAGGCACACAACTTCCTTTCTACCTGCTGCCTACTGCAAATTCACAGTGATAGCAACTAAAATGTTTACATTAAGTTACACAGTATGCAGCCTCTATTTTCACTAAAGAATCTGCGAGAACTCTGAAAGCGGTCGGTTCCTTTTTTGGTTGACTGCTTGATTTGATAGCACACTAGTTTCAAATCTCTAAAAAGGAGAAACTGGTGTTCTTTCTACCATTATTATAAGTTGCATGTACAGAAGCATGTTTCTTCTCTCAGCCCCCATTTACAATACTCCTGACCCAAGTGACAAGCATCAGTGAACAGAAAGCCTTTCACTAGTATTAAGTCCCATAAAGCAGTGAAGGGTCCCATAGAACAGAGGCCATACATTGCACAGCAAAATAATTTCTTCAAGGCAGGAGGAGCATGCCACTGCCCACATAAATATACCTGCATTTCTGTTTGAAGGTCAAATAGCACTTTATGTCAAATGTATCCAAGCAAATTACCAAAGAAGAGTTTTCTGCTTTCTTATTCTGACAAACAAAAAGTCAGAACATAAAGCAAACGAGAACACAAATAAAACGGAAGATACACTACAATAGTCATCAGCAAAAAAAAAAAGCACACACTAATTATGCCTCAAGAGAAACGGAATTTAGAATCAACTTCATTCCTTGTCATTTCTGCCATCCTACAGAAACCTTCTTCAAACAAACTCTGCCTAAGTTCTTTCAGTCACAGACAGGATACCACTGCAGTAATAGACTATTCAAGGGCACTAGTAACAAAGAAGTATTCTTATATAAAATATATACACAGAAGATAAGACTACATTATTTCCTCAGGAATGTCCAAACAGCACACAAGATCTGTGGATCACAGACTCAGGGCTTTGAGTGGATCCTCGTTGACAGAAAAAATTATCTTGTTTTGGAATAAAATTTTAAGTAAGCTACTAGATCTTTTGGCAGTTCAGGGAGACACCAAAGAGAAGTCACTGTCTCACCAGCAGATGGGGGCTGCAGCCCCAGCCCACAGTGGGGAGACCTTTTCCACTGAGGAGCAGTAAACATGACACTGCCTGTGCAAACAGAAGCATTTCCCACTCAGCTCCTGTCTTTTACCTGCTGTGCACCGGTGAATGAGTACTCTACTACCATTTTGTTTCTTGACAACTAATGTGGCTGCTTACTTTTATTTTCCTGCTGTTTTTCCCTACTTTTGCATCCCACCTCCTGGTCTCTGTGGCCTCCAATACGGCAGCTCAAGAAGTCTCTACAAGTAATGTGGCTCCTGACCATTACAGTAGTGTCCACAGGGCCCCACCAGAAAGGACAAGCTTTGCTGATTTTCATTTGTTCTATTCATAAAATGTTTAACAATAACACTGTCTGAAAATAAAGACAATGCATTATAGCTTCACAGTAGAAGCACTACCTTCAACACAAAAACATGACTAACAAGATCTTTCTTCCAAAATAAAACTCTTCAATTATACAGCAGCTAGTGACAGGCTCATGTACCTGAATAGATAAGTATTATCTAGTATATTTCAGATATATTTCTCTAACTAAACTAGGCTGTCAGTGGAGAAAAAAGGTGATTAACACGAAGTTATGGACAACGAAATTATCTGTTAGTCCTCTGCCTTCCCTTCTCAAGCCCATTCTGGAGGCTGAAGTAAAAGCAAGCCAACTACTATCCATGCCTATGCAAATTTACACCCAATCCCACAAGACTCAGGAGCTTCCTGGGATGACCCTCAGAACTCAAGGGAAACTAATCCTGCATGAAGCAAGGTCTCACAGTGGCCTAACTCTGTTAACAGTGGTGCGCAAAGGCCCACATGAAGAGCAGGTCTCTGCCTCGAACAATACACAAATAATCAACATTAGCTATGATATAAAAATGGAATACACCACAGCCACACCTGCCATTTTCCAACACCACCATCCAATCCTCCATGCCACAAAGAGTAAAAGAAAACTGTTTTAAAGGTCAAAAATCCCAACTAAAAGCAATTGACATGGAACAGAATAATACACTGTCTGTCCTCTGACTATAGAGCACTTTACATCTTTATTTTCCATTCGTACACAGTCACTTCTTCCTTTTCTGGTCTCTATTCCAGGTACCTAAGATGTGTTTACCTCCTTGGTCCATAAAAACTTTGTTGTGAACAAAACACACAACATCAACACTACAAACTACAGTTAAGCTAAAAGGGAGTGAAAACTGCCACTTTCAGACATACTTGGAAGAGATCATCCACAGCATGCGAGCTTAGTGAGCATGAACTTGGTGAGCTTAGTGAGGCTTTTCTCATCTACATCCAGTCTTCATGTTCCATCATTCTTAAACTAAGAAGAAAAGGAGCCACCAATGATCTCACCATTGTGCAGTTATCACTAGCTTCACACAGAACTGTAGCAAGAAAATATTTTGAGGCCTCATGAAAAATTCAGTATCTTTGTTTCAAAGTAACGCTTTAAAGAATCCAGCAAAACAAGCAGAAGTATGTTTGCACTGCAAATGCCAACAAAAATTGGCAAGCAATTAAAATAAAAAACCTTTATGCTGTTAGAGCTACATTTTATAGCCTGTAAAGTATCAACAAGTTGATTTTTTTTTTGCACCCAAGATAACTGCAACAACTCTTCCGGACACATTTAAAGAAAATAATGCATTTTTAGCTGTAAATTTTAATTTTGGAAAAATACAAAGCTTTTCTCCTAGAGAATATAATTGAAAACTGTTAAAATAAATAATTTATTTATTTGTATACACTCGATCTTCCTCCACAAAATCTACTTCATAAAATGGATCAAACAGGACAAGGACATTGCTCATGTATCTGGAGACCAAGGTATAAATCTGAGTGAGGACAGCAAGTGGAATTAGTTAACAGTAATCACATGTATTTCTCAGAATATGTAAGTAGTTGGTCAGCAAGTCCTGACAATAATTTTGGAAGAGTAAAGAGTAAGGACTAAAAAACTACTTTGTGAAATCAAAGCATGGTGTAAGCAGAATGAAGAAAAGCAATCTCCATTGTAGCTCAGACGATAGATACCTGAACTCTCAGAGGAACAAGTAATAAAACCTATGACCTTGGGTTTTCTTGGGGTTTGGGTTGCTTTGGGTTTTTGGGGTTTTTGTTTATTAATTTCTAATTCCATCACACAGGCATATGATGAATTTTTAAGTACATAAAAATATGTGTAATAGAAGTGTCAGTATATACTATCAAATTTATTCATAGGCAGACTTTCCTCTATTCTCAAGAAGTTTTCTTTTTAAATGCAGTTTAGTATCTCCTACATAATCCATGGGGTACAAATAGGTGACAAACTGCATTGCTTTTAATTGGAGTGATTTTCTTCAAAATCCATGAGCAAGGCTCATTAGAGATCAATACCGACAGCAATGAAAAACTAAATCTGTTCACACACAGATGAATTACAGCATAGGCAGAGTAAGAGTAAAATTCCATAATAATTCTGACCTAACAAGCAAAATGTTCTTTCACTTTCCATGCCCATTCTTCAATCCCAGGCTTCTCCACTGAGGCAGCCAATAAAGCAGCCAATTGTGATATGCCCACTATAAATCCCACCCAGGAGCAACAATATGTCTTACATAGCTCACTAAAAAAGCATCAAAATAGCAACTCTCAGTCAACACTGCAGCAGATAAATGTTCTCACTATGCCCCCTCATAGAAGCTCACGTGACCCATACTGTCTAAGATTTATGCATAAATCAACACATTCAGTAGATATTTTAATTAATTTGTCTCCTATACTCTCTGCCCTTTCATTAATCCATTAGTAGTGGACTATTCCAGCAAAATACAAGTTTTCCTTTTCAAACAGCAAATAACTTCTTGAAGTTTAAAAACAAAGAGAAAAATGTAAATAGGATTTACTGAGGGCATTGCATCTTAGCTGCAAAAAGCAAATGCACATTCCAAAGAAGCTTCTGAATATCTAAGTAATGGGAACACACACTCACAGAAAAAGTGAGATTTACTATCAATTGTAACGGCTAAAATGAGAGCAAACGAAAAATAATATCTGTCAGTAACTGTATTAATGGGAGATTGTTATGGAAGCCATTTAAGGAAATGCAAGACTTGGAATAGCATAATGATGCAGCTGCAGAGGGAAAAAAAAGTGCATATTGTTAATATGTTGCGGTATAGCTTCAGACATTTAAATTAATGAACGAATTTCAAACTTCAAGATGTCAAGCACTCCAATGACGATACATTTTCCATAGGAATTGTTTCCATTACATATCCATAAAACTCTTAAAGAAAATTTCCATTAGTCCTTAATTTGAATAACGTGCAATTTCCACAGAAAAAGATTGAAAAATCATAAACAGCTACAAAATGCAGTGCAGCAAATCTACCACATTCAAGATCTATTTTTCAAACTATTCATCAACTCAAAATAATTGTAAAAAATCAGCAAAAGTATTCCAGATGCTCAGGAGAGGAAAGGCTGTTCTAGGTAATAGGTAAATGCAGGACTGAATGAAAGAAAATTAATTTCTTCCACTCATTTTTCCATCATATAAATGCTGTTTCTGAAGACTCATAACACTGACAAAATGGCTTTGTCTTAAAACTGTTTAAAAATTCCCTGCGTTTTTTGTCTTTGTTTTTTTTTCTAATTCTGTATCCTAAATTGATTAAACCATACAACCTGTCATTTTTCATGTCAGATTTCTACTTGGTATGTTTTGAAAAGGCTAAGCTACTGAATCATTAAAATAGGGAGTGTTTGCATAATGTAAATACTGCTGACAAACTACTAACTGTAGAACTGGTAAGATGCCTTCATAATACATAACCACTGATGTAATATTACAAATTATTCTTACTACTCAAAGTTACCACTTCACCAATACATATTACTGTTTAAAATGCTATTCCAACACAGAGCAGGAGTCCTGGCAGCTGTATTTTATTCCCTGAAATCATAAAATATTATCAAAATATTATCTATAATAAATACATGAAATGTATGTTATCTAAGCTCCATTATCCTGGCGGGTAAAAGCCAAAGAATACTTCTGTAAGGTTTAAATTCCCAAGAGAAGAAGAGCTCAGATCCTGTCTGCAAGCACACAATGGAATCACAGCTGACGATGCACATCTTTTTCTGGATGTCTCCATATGCTCAGGAGGGTTTTTTCCCCTCCTCTCCCTCCCTGTTTCTCCCTCTCCGCCTCCCTTGCTCCCAGCACTACACTGAAGAATTTGTCATTATCTGCTGCCAGAAGTATAAGAATGTTTTAACAACTAACAAAAATAAAGTAGTGCAGTGAACTTCACCTCATTTAAAAATAAAAATAGGGGATCCTGCCAGAGTAGCCGTCTGTAACTAAGTTAACTAACAGCAGCAAATGGGTGGATGAATGGATGCTGTTATATGCCTTCTACAAAGTAATTATCAATGTTACTCTGTTCTTAGTTTAAAATGCTGTGTCACACAGCAGAGTATATACTGTAACAACACATTTAACCTCTGACCTCTAAAGCCAAACATGGACATAAATGAATATTGAGCATTTTAATGCCTATAAGAATACCGAAGAAATGTGTGGAATTTGTTACATATACCTACTTGCATGCAAACTGCATTATTTAGGGAGGCCAGCCACAGCAAATGTACAAAGAACTGAACATGGCAAGAACAGTTTTAATTCAGTGTTCCCTTTCTCCAATGCACAATCTATTAGTGCTCGGCAGACAAAGACAGTTACGTTTCTATTTAAATTTGGTAGCAGTCTCTGGTTCGTCTTTTTCTTCCAAATGAACTGACAGCATCCTCAAGGCTTAGACCTCTTAAGCCTCTGCAATTCTGGTGTCAGGTGCTAGAGAAACTCCAGCTGAGCGCAGAAGCCCAGATTTTGCCAATGAGACAGTGACATCAGCAACAAAGGCAAGGAGCAGAAGACAGTGGGCATTGTAGCAGCAGCTGGCTCGCTCACTGACTTTGTTCTTCCTGCTGCAAATCTGGGATCCCTGCAGATGGGCTAGCTCTTACTGGTTTTTTGGAAGACGGAGGGAAAAGTTGAGAATGCCAACACAGACAGTTTACATGGCTCTTTCAACAGAGCCTTTCAGCCTTCTAATGAGCAAGCTACACCCTAAATTATTATAAAAACATAAACATTATTCTTAAGTAATTAATTTTTACTTCAGAGTCTCAGTTTAATGCAATACACTACACTATATGTGAATAAAACCCTTGTATTTTCTAATGTTTCCACCAGAAATAACCTTTATTTTCTCTCTCAAATAACACAATTCCAGTTTAAGAATGTAAACTGATTCCAAAAGTACCATTCTTGATGGCAATAATGTATTCCTTCCCCAAATGTCTTGAGTTTCAAATTTAGCACTGACACCACCAGGACACACAATGAGGAATTTACACACTTAGTAAAGAAGTGCCTTTCAGACATTGTAGAGTCGCTGAAGAACCACATCATACACAGATTCTCCCCCTAGTAAAGACCACAAGCCTGAGAAAATACAAAGTTGAGAAATCTTCAGGTTTTATGTGAAATAAAAGAGTACAGTGGCTAAAAAGATGAGGTGGTTGCAGCACGTTTCACATGCGTTTATTGCATAACACCCACTGAGATAAAAGCATATTAAAAATAATGTGATTCTTCAAAATATTGCATGATGTTAGAAAGATTAACCTTTTTTCTTAAAGTTGTTCTCAATATTTTTGAAGGTTGAGTCCATGACAAAGTATTTTCTTCAAGTCTGTAGATAATGAAGACTTCCTATGAACATTAAGCTTCTCACAGCACTTCTCAAACTTAGGGATTAACCATTTGGGGGCAATTTACAACTTTCCTTATCTTGCACGGCACAACAGAGCCAATTTCTGTGTCCGGTCCCCAAAGAGCTGTTACCACAAATGCCAAAATAAGGGATACAAATGCATGAGTGTCCATAAGCGCTTGCATACGTGTCTGTACGCGCAAATATGTGCAAGCCTGCTATATCCTATTTGTGACACCACTGCTAATGTAAACAAACAAATGTTCTGGAAAAACGTCAGAGGCACAGTACCTACACCAAGTGCAACAAAACAACCAGTTTCCATTCACACTAAGCCGTGTGCAAGCAAACAAGATCCCTGCTTTGGGGAGTAACAGTTTCAGTATGACATTAAAAATTAGGTACAACATGGTAATTTCTCAGAGAGCATCCAACACAGGGGACCAGCAGCTCCCTCCCTCTGGGCACTGCCAGAGGATTCCCCCATGAGATGAGCCCACCAGGTGGCCCAACACTGCCACTGGGTTATAAGAAGCCCGGAAATTAACTGACTAGAGCTGTTTTTATAGTTCAGTACATAAAAAACCCAAAGGGATAAAATCCAAATGACTGCCTTCAGCCACAATGGCAGAACAACAACGGAAAAAATGCTTTAAGTACAAAGACTGGCAGTCTTAAATGCTTACATATTTACAGTGGCAATAGAGCTCTACTGTAACTGCCATAGCCAGGCACTATATGCTTAGCTCAAATTATACTTAAACATCATGGGTTGAGTTCTAAAGCCTATTCTCCTGCTTCTTACTACTCTTGAGAAAAAGAAAGAAATATAAACACAATTGATTATTATCGAACAAGCAGGCTGTTCTCCTTTCACAAGGAGACTCTCCCTACTAAATTACAAGTGTATTTATATAGTGTCCCACATACACACACTTCAGACTGAAGTATACAGGTTTACTCAAACTAATTATAAATCATGATATAGAGATATCACGACTTCCCGGTGACTACCGGCAACCTCCTTGCCTTTTTTCTTAATTTCCCTCCCCCCCACCTTTTTCTGCCAGGCTCTCAGGCAGGTCTCCCGCAAACTATACGGCCTGAATGCCCCTCTCCGGCAAGAGCAGCGCGCGGTCCCCGAGCTGGGGGAAACGCTCAGGCCCAAGCGGCTGCAAAGGAGCGAGGGGCAGAGAGGGAGGCGAGGGACACGGCTCCGGTTACACCTCACCCCGCAGCCTCCGAGCCGCGCGGTGCCCGCGGCGGCGCACACATCGCCCCCCGCGGAGGCGGGGAGGGGCCGCGCACCCGCCCTCCGCGGAGGCGGCGGGCACCTCCGCACCCCTCCCCCGAGCCTCACGCGTGGGGCTCCGCTCGCCGCGGAGCTCCCCGCCTGCAGCCGCCGCCCGCTGCGGGGAAGCGGGAGGGAGCGGAGCGGCACCCGCCCAGGGACTCCGGCCCCCGCGCCCGGCCGACTGCTCTCCTCTCTCCCCTCCTCCTGCCGCCGCTCCCCGCCCCGCGCACACACGCAGACACACGGCACTGCGGCGGCCGGGCCCCCACCCCTCCCCGGGCCGCGGGGAGGCGGCGGCCGGGCGCCCCGGGCTGTGCTCGCACGCAGCTGCGACGCCCCGCCGCCCGCCCCCGCGGCTCGGCCCGGCCCGGCCCGGCGCGGCGCTGCGCGGCGCGCACGGGCAGGCACAGCCCCCGCGCAGAAAGTTAGAGAAGTTGCCCGCTTCGCCCCCTCCTTCCCCTCGCGTCCCCTGAGGGCGCGGAGCGGCGGCGAGGCGCCCTGCGCAGGGGGAAGGGGAGAAGGCGCCGGGCGCCGCGGTCCCTGCCCGGCGCAGAAAGGGGGGCGGCCGGCTCGGCCCCGCGGACGGAGCGCGGAGCGGCCCGCGCCGCTGCGCACCGAGCCGTTGTCAGCCGGGGAAGAGGTGGCGGCGTGCGCCGCTCTGCTCCCCAGATCACCCCTTTTGTCATCGGGGAGAGACCCTCCCTCAAGTTTCGCTATTGCTGCGTGGTGGGGGTGAGGGGGAACGTCCTGAACAATCCCTTCAAAATCACACCCTGCTGCCCCATCCTCCCTGGCCCGGCCAGGGCAGTCCCTGACCCCCAGATCAGCACTCGCCTTCCCGGTTCCTCGCACTTTCCCCCCAGCCAGGGGCGCGGAGAGGCGGCACCCGACCTCCGCCTGGCCTGGGAGCAGGCAACCGGCCCCCCCTCGGCCCGGCAGGGTGGAGTGCCCTATCCCCCCCCCCTCGCCGAAACAGGGGGACGTCCCGGAGAAGTAACCCCGCGCGCCCACCCCCCACCGCCGGGCGCGGGGGTGCGAGCACGATGCCCCGGCAAGGGGCGGCCCCGCGGTCCCTCGGCTCCCCACGGAGGGGCCGCAGCCCCCACCTCGCTCCCCCCGCCGCCGGCACGGGGGAAGCCGCCTGGCCGCGGCCGCGGTGCCGCCCGCCAACGCCGCCCCTCCGCGCACCGGCGCGGCCCCGGGCGTCCCCCCGGCGCTACACGGAGCGGCCGGGCGGGCGCGGGGGCTCGGGCACACCCCCCGCCGCGCCGGGGCCGTGCGGGAGCCGTTACCGGGGTCAGTGCCGTCTGCCGCCGCTGCCGCCAGCGCTGACCTTCGCTTTGTAAGATGAAGCTGAAGCTGGGGCTGCGGCCGCCATGTTCCTTTTTAATAACTGCCTGCTTGTTTATTTCAATGGAGACCCTCCCACCGCTCGCCCTCCTCCTCCTCCTCCTCCTCCCCTTCTACCCAGAGGAGGGCTGGACGGGGAGGAGGCAGGGGGAGGCACAAGTCACTCCCCCCTGCCCCCGGGCACGGCGGCAGCGGCCGGGCCGCGGGCGGGGGGAGGCTGGGCCGGGCGGGCGGCGGCGCGGCGCGGTCCGGGGGCCGCCACCGCCCCTCGCCGCTGCCGCTCGGCGGAGCGCGGGGCTGCTCCGCGCCCCGCCCGCAGGGACAATGGCAGCCGCCCCGCTCGCAGCCCTGCGCAGCGCTCCCGGGAGCCTCCTCCTCGGCACCCGAACCGGGGAGAAAGGGGAAGGGTAAAACAAAGTCCTTCGCCCTCGGAGGGAGAGACTTTGGCTGTGGCCCTTTGCTATCCGTCCTCGGAGGAACTCCGCTCCCAGGCGGGACCGGAGCAGTCAGCCCTTTTACGGCTTTCAGTGGCCCATATTCACGAAAACAGGGAAGCGAGGCGGGGGGATACAGTCTTATTTCCTTTCTTTGCCTCCGGAAAAAAAAAAAAAAAATAGAAAAAGAAAAGACACGCATGCTGAAAATCGTGTCAGCTGTATCTCACTCATGGGAGCAAGAGGATTGAGATGCAGGCTTTCTCTAGATTGGAGGAGTGGATACATGAGTTAAAATTTGTTAAGAACTGGAGGGCGATTGTTAAACATTGCCCTTTAGTCCAAGAAGCAATCCATGACGCAGAAATCCTATCTTACAAGAAAAGATTTACATTTTCACACATATCGATAATGGTGAGTTATACTTTCCACACTGCAACAGTCGTTATTTTTGACATTTTCTAACCTGGATGTGCAGCCTCAAGTTTTTCGATAGCTATCTGCAGATTATATATCGTTCCTGGTGGTATAGCTAACTCTGCTTGCAATTAGGCTCGCCCAATATTTTTTTGATCATAATCCTTGTTTTTCAGATGGTTACATTTTGCCCCACTGTGCTGCATACAATTTCCCGTACTTGTCTGAATTAATTTTTTTTAAGCTGTTTTCTTGCATTGGGCAAAAATAGTTCAATTGTTTCTCCAAACAAATTAAAGGAAATCTCTTTCCCACTCTCCTCCCCCATGGTAAAGAAAACAGTCTTTGCAATCAAGTAGCTGAAGACTTGCAACATTTTATTCTGCTAGTGAGAGAACTCAGAAATGGAAGGGATGGCCATCAGAGATCTATTTGAATTTAGTCCCATTAGAGATGGGGGTAGAGGGATTGTCTTTTTTTATGCTCAGTTAGAGCTTTGATGTGAAAGTAACCAGAGATCCAATACACATTAAATGCCACTGTTTTAGCTGGAGTACTTTTGTACTGAAGACAAGGCTCCAGCACTGGGTTGCAGAAGCTGGAGAGGACAACCTTTCTGAATGTCCCTCCCTATCAGTTGTATTTGGCAGAGAAATTACTTAGTCTTCAGGAAGTTCTTCCACCCTGCCCATACACAGGCAGGCAAAAAAATGATTGAGGGTTAATTCTGTCTGTAGAACAGACAGAACAGAATATTACCTTGAAATAACATAACAAGTAAGAGTAGCTTATATTTGGAGGGGAAAAAAATGAAAAAGAAACCACCCAGCAAAAAAAAAAAAAAGGGGTAAAGAGTCCTGGAGAGATAGAGCTTTTCCTCTGACCTCATTTGTCATATCTGTGCAAATCTCTGTGGCAAGTAAACTAACAGATAGGCAATAATCTCATTTACCTCATGGTTGTGATTCAATCGTTCTCCCATGCAAAGTGAAATGGGTGTTCACTGGGGGGGGGGAAGTAGGTCTTTAATTTTATGACCATAGACAGTCCAATTTAGAATTGCACAGATAATTTTAATTCCAGCATTTCTTATTTATGAAAGCTTGATTTTTTGTTTTCTAATGTCACACCTTCTTTAATATAACCAAAGATCTTTGTTAAACTAATACCTTAATCCACTGGGAAAAGCAAGGAAGATCTTTTAACTTGCTGCAGTAAGAGTATAAGAGACAGCCCATATAACACAGAGTTTATGGTCTCAACATTGACAAAAAGCCCTGGCTCCTATGTGGCCAAGTTTCCTAGTCAAACTGTGTGGGAGAGGAGATTTAACTACACACATATGCTCAGATCCACTGAAATCTGTTACAAGCTTCTAACTCATAAGCAAATACATTTTGTCATCTAAGGCCAAAACCCAAAGCCCTGGCTACAAGTATCATTGTATGCAAAGACCAGTAATTACGTTATTCCTAACTGCTATTCTTTAAAGGGAAGGGACCATCTTCCAGATGGGAAATAGATTTGATAAACACACTTCAGTGCAGATTTTGTTCAGCATTACAGCTCATCTCTGAACCTTCTCCAGTGTCACCATTGCTGCATTGTGCTGACTAGAGCTGGGCTTAGTTTTTCAGCAAAAGCTTCATCCATTCTAAACAAGAGTAATACAAGCTTCCTGTCATCCTCCTGTATTAACCTTCCTCCCCTTCATTCTTCTGCTTGCTATTTCGTTCATAACATCACTTTATGCATTCATTTGATTATTCACTGTGATCTACAAACCTTTCCTGATGAGAACTTTAGCATCAAGAGAAGTATTTTATTATTTTGAGTTTTCAGTGAAGTTTGGTTGAATTTCCTCTCATAACTTTTTTTTTCTTCCCTAAATTAACAGGAAAAAATTCAAAATCTGAATGCAGCCATATTTTCCTTGTCAGTACAGTCATATATTTTCAATATTCTTTTCTTACTTACTTTTTCTATGTAACATATTTCTTAAAAAATTGGTACACAGGGTGAGTAAAACTAGCATTTGCAGGTGTGTTTCTAACTGGTTTTCAAATAAATGAAGTTATTTTTCCAAAAGGTGAAAGGTTATGAACAAATTGTTGGTAGATTATGAACTTGGTAGGCCATTCAGGAATGGCTGCTGTCTCATAAAGCTCTACCTGCAGCTTATATGCAAAAGGTTTATGTGCACCTGCTGACATCAGGGCTACATGTAATGCAGCTGTTGGTCCACAAAGCCTTTTTCATGAGCAGCTGCATTTACTCTGTAGAATCACTTTGCCCGCCTTTATGGGGAATTGAATCCCCACCTATTCATTAACCTTCCCAACTGGATTTAAGTATTGTCTTTATGAAACCAGTAAGATTTTTGTTGACACAGTATATACCTAACTCAAACCCACAAAAACACCAAAATGAAATTTAAAACCATGTAAAACTACTGCACTATCTTAACCTTCTTCAGGATTCAGGTGACCTGTTGATGTCTTCTGGTTGAAGTCTCAGCTCCAATTAGGGCCAATTTTAAAGTTATGCCAGGTTTTCCAAGGTCATTATCAGATGATTTTTACTGTCTCCACAGCCTCTTTGAACAACCCATTCCACAGTTTGAACACATTTGTGAGTTTTTCTTTTCCCATGATGTCTAATTGGTCTGTTCCAGCTAATGCCTGTTGCCTCTCACAACAAAAATTTTACCGTGGACTTGCTAGAAGGCTCCATTTCTCTGCATCTGTCCATTAAGAAGCTGAAGAGAACATTAAAATTTACACCAGCCTTCTCTTCTTCAGACTAATGGCCTGACCTTCTCGGTCTCATACATTATGTGCTCCAGCACCCTCACGATTGTGGTGGCCCTCCTCTGGATTTTCTTTCTTATATCTGTGACTTTCACACACTGGGTAGCTCAAAACTGCACTCAGTTTTCCAGATGGGATCACACAAGTACTCCATGGATGGGAATAACCACTTTTCTCAACCTGCTGGCTATTCTTTTGTTACTTTAGCCCAGGATGCTGTTGGCTTCTTTGTTGCAAGGTCACTGCTGACTTACTTGTTGCTCCCAAATTTATTTTTGAAAATCCTTTCCTATCCTTTTAGCCTCCAGCTCATAAAGCAATGGTTATTCTGTACCAGATGCAGGATGCTGTGCCACCACTCATGAGGTTCCTGCCAGCCCATTTCTCCAGCGTGCTGAGGTCATCCAGGGCACTGACTGCTATTTCCCATGTAGCCGTGATCTGTGTTTCATCTCATCACTGAAGTCACTGACTGACCGTGTTACACAGTAACAGTGGCAGCATCCACCCTTGAAGTGCACTGGCCACAAGCTGGACCTGCTGCTGCTGATCACAGTCCTTGAGCCCAATGGTCTAGTCAATGTTCCACCTTATCTTCTCCTTAACCTAGTTCATACCTCTCCAGTGTGGTTAAAGGAGATCTGTGGTTGATTGTGTCTAAAGCTTTGTTAAAGTCAAGGTAAACAACATCAGCTGCTCTCCACTTCTCCACAGATGCACTTATCTCATTATAAAAACCAGTCACATTGGTCAGGCAGAATTTGCCCTCTGTAAACCCTTGCTACCTGTCCCCAGGCACCTTCTTGTCTTTCAAACACCTGGAGATGGTGTTCAGGAGGATTTACTACTTAATCTTCCCACAGACTGAGGTCAGGCTGGCTGGCCTGTAGTTCCTTGGATCTCCCTCCTAGAAGATGGAAATGACAATTGCCTTTTTCCACCTTCCCCCAGTCACCACCACCTTTGCTCACTACACCACCAGAACCATCCCCCCCCCCCCCCCCGACATGACACATACACTCTACAATTCCTCCAACAACGGTGACCCTCTGCCCTCCCTTCACATCTCCAAACTATTGCAGATTATCCCCCTTCCATTAGCCCTTTACCACCATCTGCCCTTTCAAAATAACACATTGACTTACATGGCTTCCTTTAAAGCATCTAGGATCTGGCTCAGGTTCTTCGAGGACACTTTGGCTTTATCATGATTTGATACAGTGCTGCAGCAGCCTCATCAAGAGTTTGCAGTGAAGAGCGTATCCCAGGCATATAGTGCTTATGTGGTTAGAAAATAAGATTTTTTTCCAATAAAAGCTTCAGACATTAATATGGTCTTTTTTGCACCTCAAGTAACAAAATCCTAACTAAAAAAAGTGGTTAATCAAACACCTTGTTGTATGCGTATGGGTTATTAATTCAATAATCTGCTATATTTTTTTAATTGAATAATCTTGAAAAGGTCAATCCATTTCTAATACAAAAAAACCAGTCAAGATAAATTTTACTTGTTTTGAAGAATGTTCTAAATGTATAAGAATTAGAATTTTAATCAGTATTTGTTCAAATATTTTTATACTAGAATAAAAGACTCATTTTACTCATGCTACTTTGGTGAACAGTTCATGCTAAGACAAAATAATGTTCAGCTGAGGGAAATACACCTGTAGAGCTAAAGGACAATTGCTATGATGGTACCAGAAGTGTATTTATTTGTCTCATACTGTAATGTCATACCAAACCCTTGCATTTTTACCTTGCTGGACGTGCACCTCGGTTTACCCAGCCCACTCGCTTCTGTCACTTTCCTTCAGCTATGTATAATAACTGTGACCACATGAAGTGCTGGATCAGACAAGCAAAACCTGCCTCTAAAGCTCTTCTTGAACACTGTGAAGGGACTGCTGAGCTGGGGACACCAAATTCCAACCCTGAGAGAAGGGGGAGTGCCTGCTGGGTACTCCTGGACAGCCTGCTGAAAATGGGCCTGCTTGAGCAGGACCGGGTGATCTCCTTTCCGGTCTCAGGAATCCTGTAGCTCTGTGATATTTTTGTGGAAAAAAATTCTTTATGCTATTCTACTTTATTTCTCACTGCTCTCCCAACTTCTCCAATTGTTTTTCCCTTAACCACCTTTTTTTTTCCCCTTATGCCCTTATTTTCTCTTTTATCTTTGTTTTTGCTAGTCTTTTATTCCCAGTCTCTCCCATATTCTCATCCTGCAGCCTGTGTTCAACAATAGTTATGCTGTGACATATTCAGCATATTCATGCAGTCTATTAAAAAAGACATTGCCATCCCTCCTACTGAGGATTAAAAAAGTCCAGCTCACTCCTGTACTCTGCCTTTAACCAAAAAGGTAAACAACCCTCAAGCATACACATTAAGGGGCAGAATTGAGCTACTTACAAGAAATAGAGCTGGAAGAGCTTCATATGGTTTTGCTGTTTAAAGAGCAGTATTGCCTTCCCCTTGTAATTACACTGTTGAATATGTTAACTTACCTTTTGTTTAGAATTGTGCAACACTGTCTTCTTCCCTTGATTTCCTGCACTTGAATACACAAATTTTTGTACCTTCACAAGATTTTCATATTGAAGAGCATTGCTGAGGAAGGGCATTATTAAAAGCCATCCCACCATTATCAAGTGGAGATGTACACATTATCAAGCCCCCTTTGTGCTGCTCTCTTCGGGATGTGCTCTGAAAATTGAGTCTAAGGCAGACTTACTAATTCATATTTAACAATTACTTCTCATTGTTGACCATATACATTGGAAAACTTTCCTCCTAAATCATGAGCGTGCAACCCTAAGTGACTCTACATCTTCTATGTTGAAAGTACTTTCTAAATTTACTATTAAGCTGATTACACCCTGAGTCTGACCAACTTCTGCTCACCATTGGCCACTTACTATGTAAATCTAGAGTTATGTACACATGTAAATTTACCAGCTCATGTAATTAGAGTCCAGAAGATAGGAAAAAAAAAAAATCAGAGTGGTAGTGAAGCATGATTTTAAATGGCAAAATCTAAGCATGTCTGTACAAGCAACACATTTCATGCAGCAGAGTTAAAATCTGCCTCCCTCTGTTGCAGTTCCTAATGCCATTATGAAAGAAATGAAATTAAGATGGAAGGATGACAGTGATTTAGTCACAGAACCAGTTAAATGACTTTCCAAACTGGAGGCCACAGATAGCTTTTTGATTTACAGATAGCACAGAACCTTGATCTTAGGAACTTTTAACTGGAGTAAATAAAGTCCAGAAAGTATCAAGTAAATTTAAGGAGTCTGGCTTCATTTTAAGATAGAGTTAAGAGTTTTAAATTATACTTCTGTAAATTCAGACAATCAGCTTTTTGCTCTATTTTCTTATTATTTTTTAAAATTAATTTTTATCATTAAAACAATTATATTTTTATTAGAGCTTCCCAAGCTCATGTTTTTTGTTTGACTTCAAACCCTAGAATAACAAATTTTTGTATGGAATTATTTTAATCTAACAAGTATTAGGAAAAAAAAATCTCGTCCCTGAGCTTTTTATGCTATGTAGTAGGGCAGAGGTTTTCCATTCACTGAGACTACCTCCATTTCACCCTAATGGCGTGGCCTCTGAAAGCTCCTTGACATCAGTTTCCTCTGACTCACCAGAGGCATCAGGAATGGGGAACAGTCATTCTTGAAGACTGAACCAGAGAGTGAAGAATGACCAGAGCAGTTGAAGATTTCCCTAATCAGTTTTGGACATCTGTCCTCTTTCCCCAAACAGCTCCTTGGATTTGCAGACTCTGGTGGTCTCCTTAAACTGCCTTCCCTGCTTTAGGAGGAGATACTATTGCCACGCGAACCTCCATATGTAGGCCGAGATGACACATTGCTCACAATACAACAAGAAATTCTGTGGGTTTCTTTCTCCTTTCTTGTATCAGGAAGAAAAGGTAAAAACAGCGCTGAACTTATATGATCACTGGTCATCAAAACTGTCACCTCACTGAAATGAGTCTCTGCTCCAGCCTCCTTGCATGCTAAAGGAGACAGCTCTGTATCAGCAAAAGGTAGTTTACATTTCTGAAGTTATAGTCATACACTAGTACATTCTCACATCTCCATTTCTTGTAGACAGAAGTTTTGGGTTTACTACACATGCCTGTTATCCATTAAATATGGTTCATCAGGAAGTAGTAAAGTTAGCAAAAGCCAAGGCTTTTGAGAGGACAGAGGCTACAATTGTATTAAATTTTTATGTTTTTCTTGTGCTGTCCCACTGCAAGCCATTCCACTTTAAAGTTCTCAAATACATTTGTAATAATTATGGCAATGTGTAAAAATTTAAGACAGTAAAGCTGTTTCATTAAAAAAAATTGAAGAGGAAAGGGACTCAGAAATGGATACACTAACTTAGCGCTCATATTTGCAGTAAGACAAAACACGCTTGACTAGGTGCTTGAAAGATGATGCAAATGTACCGAATGGTTTGGAAAAGTACAATTTGTAATCATGTGTGTACTTACAGACAACTTAACTAACTCAGCCTTACCATTGTCTGGTGAGTCCAGCCTGACAGAGAAGGTAATGGGCTCTGTCAATAGCTCTGCTTGCACTCTTTAAATCAACAAGTGGTTTTGCAAGAGGCACTGTAGCCCTAAGGTTTCGAAGAGAAGCGATGTAAAGCTATTCCTCCTCCCCCACCCTTGCAGTCCTGTCTGCACTGTCCCTCTCAGAAGGCAAGTTACAGCCTAAGCTTTCCCCTTCTCGTTTTGATGCTTACACTTAAGAAAGATCCTGCGTTAGACAATTCAAGTACACTCGATGAGAATCTTTTAAATACTGTGCTTGCTGAGAGATGCAGGCTTCCAAAACAAATTGTCCTTTGTGTTCTCCTCTGCTGAGTCGCAGCCATATGCTTACCAAATAGAAAAAAAAGTCCTATGAAGGGCAGACCGAGCTGAGAGAAAGGTGTCCATCAGAGAGTACCAAAGTATGAAGAGGAATTTAATTTCTTTATAGAAAACTATCACATTCCCTCTTAGTTTAAATACAGCTGGATTGGTTAAATATATACCCTGAATCCAGAAAAAAAAAATGTAACAACAAGACCATGAGGCTGAAAGAGGTCAAGAGGCCATCTGTGTCCATCCCCCTCCTTTAAGACAGCATGATCAACACCTGTCTCACTCCTAATAGATCGGTCTAACCTGTTCTTAATGACTTGTAATGAAGACATCTCAGCCTCCCAGGCAACTGCATTGCTTTAAACTTCTTACCGTAAATTTTTCTAGTGCTTAAACATGGTTTCTTTTGCTTCAGTTTAGCCCTTTGTCTTCTCAAATCTACCATGCATATGGAGATATTCTGTTCTCCTCTCTTTTTGCTATTCTCACCCTTAAGCAGAGCTGTAGCAATGTTTCTTTTCAGTCTGTTGCTATCCTGAGCAAATCCAGTTCCTTCCCGCTCTCCTTCCAGGGCTCATTTTGCCGGTCCCTGCTCACTCAAGCCGCTGTGGGCTTTCTCCTGTTGGTACAGACAAAGGAATGCATTTTTGATACTGAGCATACTGCTTAGTTTGAGACCTTACTGATGTTGGAAGCATGACTTTGCCATTGCTATGACTTGCCATGAAAGCTGTACGTCACTTCCAACATCCCAATAATTATTTTACACCTCCCCCACCCCTCCAACAATATGGCATTACTCACTATTGTTCAGAGATCAGATCTACCATCCTAACTTTAGGATTCCCCAAATTTTAAAATGCAGTTTAATACATTGTTATATACATTGCATTGATGTAAAGACACACACCACTTCAGATGAAGACCTTGCCCAGCCATTACTTAAACAAAAATCAAAGAAAGAAATCTAACATAGCTATTTAGAGCACAAATATTCGTACGTTTTGGCAAAATCAAGACTCTAAATCAAAGCATAATAAACAAACAGCACTGCTAGTGCTTGTGAGCAGATCTGCCTGAATTTTTCAAACACAATGGCATATGCATTATTTTCAGTGCTGTCTGTATTTCTACAAATCAGGATTTGGAATTTAAGAGAACCATCAGAGAACTACAGAAAAGGCTCAGTAACACCTCATTATAGTCTTAAGACAAACATTCTGATACGTAGAAAAAAACCCTTTCAGGATGGAGAAAGATGCTGCTTATGTCTATGAAACTGAGATGGTCACATTTGCTTAGGTATTCTGTTCATAGCTATGTACTTTTCTAAACGGGTCACATAACTATAGGTTTAAACACAGGGCACTACACTTCTGCTATAGCAGCGATTACCTCTTGAACACGATCCCATTTTGCTAAGGACTGTACAAGTTTATTGCAAAAAGATTTTCCCTGGCCAAACATTGCAAGCTAAATACCAGATAAGGAATGGATGGACTGGGGAAAAAAAACCCAAAAACCAACAAAAAAAAGAAAAACCCAACCTACAAGTCCCATCCTCACCCTCCACCTAGAGACTAGAGTTAAAGGGAACAATGAAAAACTGGCCAAGTACAGGGTTTGGTATGATAGAGAGGTGTCTTACTCCAGCAGCTGCTAAACTGTTGTTGAGTCACTTGGTAGAAACTAGAGCAGGGTAAACAATTCAACGATTCAAAAAATTCAGGAGACACCCTTAGGTAAGTGATTTGGCAAATATATTTAGCTTTGCTGGGGATACTCACAGAGACTACTTACGTGCCTGAGCACCTTGCTAATCAGGAGGCTATTTAAGCTATTTGGAGTCCGAAACTGAAATGTGTTTGTTTGAAGCTGGTGGGCCTAGTTTTAGCTGGTTCTTGCAAGACAAAATCATGCACAATACAATATGCCTTCCAAGCATGCATTTAGTTGAATTTATTTGCTACTGACATATTTTTTTAATACTGTTTTTCATACTCATTGTTGTAGATCCATGTATTTCTTTTTTTTTTGTTAAAATGATACAAATTTGAAAAAATCCAGCAATTTACTATTCATTAAATAATTATAATTTTGAGGCAAAGCATGTCTGCAAGCAAAAAAAAGGCTTTTTTTTGAAATTACTTAAATCTCATCCTCTACTACTTTGATGAAATCTTTCATTTTCTTTGAACAACAATCATAGAGGAGGAACCCTGGACTGTGACATGTACAACAAGCTCTATTCAAGGAAAACAATGTATAATTGTGTATAACTTGTGTATAATTTTGAATGTGTTGATATTCCTAAATATAAAATCTTTTCATACACATGGTTTGGTTTTCCATACTGGCTTTCTTACACACAATTTTTAGTTTGTAATCTACCCATAAAAACTGAGTAAAATATTACACCTTCCTATTAAATTGATTATGTGTCCTTTCTATGGATGAATTGCTTGTGATATTATTCAGGAATTCTATTTGACTGATTACTTTAAAATGTGTTCAGTTCCACAGTGTCTTACTTAGCATCCCCTCCACTGACACATTGTTTGTGAATACCTGCAAATTTAAGAGGAGTAAGAAAATACATTGGTTAGAGAAGCCAGGTATTATATTTCTGTTTAAACATCAGATGGCCTCTCCAGCTATGTAGTAATAAATTGCAATTTACTCATTGCGTGAGCTTATTTTCCTAATATTTTCTCACTCTTCCGTCAAAAACTAGAAAACATAAATTATAATCATGGAGATAAGGGAGACCATAAGCAGGAAGTAGTAGGCTTGCCTTTGTTTAGTAAGCCTTCCTAATTCACACAACTCAAAACAAGAAAATCAAGTGAGCTGGCAAACCCCAAACAATGGAATGAAGAAGAGTAATTTCTAATTAATGCTGTTTATTTTGTAGAAGCAGAGTACTTAAACATCTGGAATTTCATCTGAACACCACCATTCGAATATGTTGCTTTTAAAACCTATATGTATCACTTCTGATATAATGCATTATATTTAGAAATGTACCTATATACACATTATATACGTAAAATGACATCTATAAAATCACCAGCTGTAATTATTCATAGCTATTGTAAGTAAACATGCTGAAGTCAAAGCAAAAAGATTAAGTAATTGAAGTTAAAAGAATATAAAAACATGAATTTCTGAGAGGATAAAATTCTAATAAACAAGACCACTTTCAAGAGACAATTTCTCTTCTTTTTGTGCACCATGCCAGTTTGGTGAAGGGAGTAAGAAATTCTGGAAATGAAATGCAAATTAAAGTGAAACAGAAAATCAAGTTGTTTCTTAAACAAGGAAATGTACATACATTTTAGATATCCCATAATCTATAACCAAATCATGAATAAATTGCTACTTCAGAGCAAGTAGAAACGTTTATTTAAAAAAAAAAAAGTACCTAAATAGTCAAGGTATGGAAATATCTCTTTCTACCTGCAGCAATCTCAAACTTCTTATGTTTCTCTAAGACTTACCTACCAACCTATAATCCAGATAGAAACACATGAGAAAATCCTGTACAGATTGCAATAAAGATAGAATCTACACTGAAACATAGCTTGATTTTCTTGAAAAAAAGCTGCCAAAAGGCACAATGGGAAGGTTCAACCCTATACTGTGTTTTGTAAATGCAAGTATTATTCTGAATGCAAGCAGAAAGGAACCTCACCCTAACTCAAATCATAGTGTCTGCAACTGCCACTTACTGGAAAAAAATAAAAAGAGGACAAGAACACTTTGTAGTTCTTGTGTAACTGGTTCACACACAGGTAGGTAGAAATCTGCATCAAACCCCTGCGTCAGCTCTTTTTCCTACGAATGCCGTGAGTTACCCTTTCCCTGCCCCGTGAAATGGGGCGGATCTGCAGCGCTGACGTCGCTTACACAGAGCAAACTGAGTCGTACAGCGCTAGAAGCAGACCACAGACCGCCTCCCTTTGGCTATACCCTGTGCTTTTTTCCAGCCAGCAGCAGTCATCTCACTGTATTGCAAGCCCTTCCGATTGATACTGCTCCATGCTGCCTGTTTTAAGGAGGAAATGCTCCAACGAGCGAGGCAGTGGAAGCCAAACAGCTTGCAGTGTATCAGCTCCAAACTGAAGGCTTAAAATTCTCTAAATATACTAGATTTTTCACTCTATTAAAAAGCACGGATCAGCTGTATTATTTAACAATCAATTGCTGTGTTTTATACACCAGTAACCAAGCCCTACTGTCACATCCAAACCCCTGTGTGTTTGGGGTTCCAGATGCAATGGGTGTTCAGGTATTGTACGTCAGGCAAGACTTTAGGCACTGAAGGTACTTGTAATTACTTCAGGTCCTTGTGAAACTTCTGAACAAACTACTATGGAAGCCAAACTCTCAAAGCTGACAAAAACTAGCAATCCCAGCATGGTTTTATTTGTGAAAAAAGCAACAAGCATTCAACTTTTGGAAAACGAAACAACTACTTTGCACTTCTTAGCCAAAATAATGAGATATTATTTAACATTTGGGCCAAGGGGCCCTTTTTAGTCCAAGCCAGGACTGAGGCATGAATATACACCTCTTGGATTGTCACCTGGACAGTTTCTAGTGGGGTACTCTTGTCCCAGCTGCACTCCTTTAAATAGATCCTTACCTCTATCATATCTTCTCTTGGTCTTTATTTCCCCTTTCACTAAGACTGTTAAAAAAATCTGCACATCCCTTTTCAACAGAGAACCTGCTTTCTTTTCCATGCTGACCAAGCACAGCCATAGAGGAGGCCACGAGGGGAGAAGGACATGATCCCAGGGGTGGCTGGAGCTTGGGGCACCTGCCTCAGTAGGTGCTGGCAAGTGTAATGTGATTCCCCAGCTCTCCAATGCCAGTACTCAACCTCAGCAGTTCCTCACAGGCACCAGGAAGAAAAAAATTGCACTACTGTCAATTCAAAGCAATAGTTATGTGAAGAAACAACACAAAAATAATAAACACTCTGAGGCTTACTTTTTTCTTGCTTTTTAAAAAGAAAGAAAATGTTGCTCTTCTTTTTTTTTTTGTGAAACTTCTTTTCTTGAAACCTGGACACCAGTTTGATGGCTGAGGGTAGTCTGGGGAAAAAAAAAAGTCCCTATCCAATGGTAACAAAGGACAACCCCCCTTGCCTGCTGTAGGCAATGCATTTCATCAGAAGCCACACGGCTTTGGGTACCAGAGAGCAGCACACCAGAGATGAGCAGCCTCAGGAGTCAGTATCAACAGGCACCCATTTTGGTTTCTCATACATGAACAGGCCTAAAATGAGCATAAGGAAAACATGTCTGATGCCAACGGGCCTGATGCACAGAGATGGAGCTCACAGCAGCAAAGCTTACCTTGCAGTTTCCTTGTATCTCCACAGAACACCTTCCGTACGCAATTAATTCACTTACGAACTAATTAGATTTTCGACACCTTTAAAACTTAGGCCCTCATTGTTGTAAAAAATTAAATAAAGTATACTAATTCTGTTTGTAGACGTGAATTTCCCACAAGGTAATAACCGTTTTCTTTGGACTTAATTCCTTAGTTAATTTGATTGCATGAATTAGGATGTAGAAGCTTCATCAATATAGTTAGTTGAAGTCTCTTCAGGGTTTTTTTTTAAGGGATACAAAAATTTCTGTTTATGTGGCTTTGTTTGGGAACCTAACATTTACTGAGATAAATGGTAAGGTAATTATATTCAATGTCACTGAAAGAAAACGACAGAGAACATTATGTAATTGTTCTGCAAATCCATGTTTTTTAGTTGCTAGACTGCAATTTGTATTTTACCAAGTAATATCCCAATTTCCTCCCTAAGACAAGCTGCAAATTGAGTTTATAGTTTATTTTAATATTTCCTGCCATCAAATTATATGGATAAGAAATCCTGTATGTTCGTGCCATAATCCCATTTCTGTAGAAGAAAAGAATATACAACCCGTAGTATAATATTGTCATGCAAATGGATTTGAGTCTCCCTATCTTAGCTTGTCCAGACTTTGAAATCCTTTAAAGTAAACAACATATTTTTCTTAGGTTAGCTGGAGAATGAACTTAGAAACTTCACATGGAAAAACTGAGATATCATCTTTCAAAATGAACAAAATAATGGAGAGTAAAAAAAGAAAATCCTCTTTTAACATGGTTTCGCTTAGAGTTCCGTTAAGAAATGAAGAACAGTTCTCCAAGCCTTTCACTGAAATACTATAACTTGAGACACAAAACAGATCTTTGGTTTTTACTGAGCACAAGTTGTGTTACATGAATGTTTAATTTCATTAGAAGATGAGGATGAAAGTCAAAGAAAGAATTATAGCTGCATTAAATTTCAAAAGGAAAAAAACCTCTGTCACTCTGCAGAAAGGAGAATATAGGATAGGAGGGAAAGGTATCTTTATGAAATTCCTGAAAGTAGTTTGATATCCTGAGAAAAAAATATTGAAAATTGGTATGAATAAGTAAAAGTAAGGTGAAACGTAGTGGGACCATCATAATGCCAGCTCCAAGCAACCTATAAAAAGAAAGTGAAAAATACTAAATTATACCATAAATAGACAAGATAAAATCAATTGAGAGAGGGATTTAACTTTGGTATTTACATAGCCTTAACACAATCAAAATAATTATTATAAATCCAGAATAGCACAGAAATGATACATTCATTGAAATTTCTTCAATTAGATACATTTTTTCAGCAAATATACAGCAGGAGAAAACACTTGTTAGTTCTAATACTAGATGATATGCAAAATATAGGGTACAATCTGGGGAAATGAATGCAATGATGGTCAAGATTTAACAGTTGGTAATTTCAGGGTCATTGAAACTTTAATGTGGTCCATTCTACTGTCCTCAATGCTTTCTGAAAATCAGGTCCCCTCTGATGTTTTCTCAGAAACTGGGGCACACAGAATAACTAGCAATTTGTTAAAGCTGTGGCCTGAAAAAACCTACAGGAAATAGATAACCGCACAAAGTTTGATGAATATTTTGACTGACTCCTGTGAAAATATTGGACAGAGGCAGAATACAGTGGAATGTCCAGCAATGAATATTAACATGTAAGTCACACCTCCTCAAAAGAAAAACTAAAATGCAGCATCCTATCTGAGAAAACTGTGAAGAAAAAAATTCCAGCTTATTTATGAGATGAAGAAACAACCTCCCAGTGCATCACTAACAAGCAAACCCATATCAGATGTATTGAATGTTTTGGGAAAGTACCAAGCTAAAAGCCAGGAATGAGCAATACCTTTCAGTGTGACAACCTAACCACAGTGCTGTGATGCTGACAAATTCCTCTCTGACCATATTACCATGATAAATTGGTGCAGTTAATACTAATAACAGAGGATGCAGTGGTGCTTTAATTTCTGTAGAGCATTATAAAACTATAAAGTGCTACATGTTGTATTTTTATTACTACTCTTACCATGCTCTTTATTTTTCAGCCAGAAAGCTGAAGGTAAAACTTTTTAACATACCTGTGTATAGGATATCCACGACAATCAAGACTGTTGTCCAGAAAAAGTAAGATACAACTGTTCAAAGGTATTTGAGTATGTTCTGGAGGAAGTTAAGACCAGAAAGAAAGTACAGAAGGCTCTATATTTGGGTCTACTCAAAATCTTCATTTTCCCTTTTCCTTGCATCAAGTGTCTTTTACAGCCCATCGTCTGGACCCGTAGCCATATGGGTGCCTATTCTCTAAATTAAAAGTCAGAAATTACTAGAGAGTATTCTGGAGAACATTCATCTCTCTACATACCTTTTCCAGACATGTAATGAGTAACCTCATAAAGGAAATGCTCAAATGCTTTGATTTTTATTGCAAGGCAGCAGATCAGAAGAGAAAATGATTGTTCCAAGCAAGGTGCAGCAAGGATCTGAATACACCTGAAAGAAATATCAATTGCTTAAAAATATTGATGATACAATTTTATTTAAAATACTTTGAAAATGGAAGTAACACCTGTAATCCCCAACCTGGTTGTCCTCATGAAATAACAGCAGGGCCTGTTTCACAGGTTTGTGTGACGGTTGGTGATGTGTCTTGTTAATCTTCCATAAAGAGTGACTTCAAGCTGACTTATGTGGCTTGAAAGCCGTTTAAAGACATCTTTAAAAACCAGAAAGGTAAACAGTGAGAATGTGAGTTTATTTAGCTTTCTATGAGCTTAAAAGGTTTATAAATTGGTTTCATCTCATTTAGCAGCTTCATTAATACAATGGCAGAGCATGCTGTAAACAACATGCTAATCACATCACATAATGCTGAAATGAGAGGGTCTGATGGCATTAATGAGAATGGAGATAGTATAAAAAACCAAACCAAAACAAAAACCAGAGCAATGAAAACAGTGTAAGAAAATACAATAACAAGCTTTGAAAATTATTATAGGGAGAGCACAGGCAAAGCCAGTGAAGGGAAGGCAGAGCGGCGGAAGCGGGTGTGCCCAGGCAGCCCTGCAGGTGACACTAGACAGCGATTTGGAGGCAGTTCCACAACGTGATGCAGTAGCACAAAGAGGATGCAAAATTCAGGCTGCTACTGTGGCATTTCTCATCTAATAGAGCAGAGAAAGACACTCCTGCTAGCTAAATCTGGCTCAGTTTCCGCTCCCAGAAGACATGCAGCACGCTGGCATAGATTGAAACGAACTGAAATGAAGGGTAGAAAGAGAGAAAAGGTCTTTAAGGTTGCAAGGAGAACATTAAACTCTTAAGAGGTTTTGAAATTTTCCCTTCACAAATGTTGCAAGAGGTGAAGTTTGGAAACATTGGATAAAACATGATGTAGGGAAATGAAGGAGGGGGTTGGCAATGGGTATATTTTTTGATTGAGTCAATTCATTCCAGCCAGAAACCATTCAAAGTCTCTTGCAGAAGAATGGTGGCAAATTAGAAATGGGTTGTCATTCTCTCTGCTAGTCCCACGGAGAAAGGCTTCATTTTGCAAAGGCCTTCTGCCAAATTACATCTCCATCAGTCACAACAAAAGAGTCAAGATCTGAAAGGAGAAGACAAGCAGCTTCTTTTCAGATGTATGTGCTCTCAATAATTCTTAAATTATTTCATGAACAATATTCATCATGAGGACCAGGGGCTCATTATCTGCATTTTTCACAAGAATTCTGACCAACACTTTAATAATGTGTCATTCTGAAAACTGACACTCCAATCATTAAATCATTCAAAGTGTAAAGTAAACTTTGCTGTTTAGCAAAGAGCACCACCACCATTAGACTTTGGTACTCCCTCATCCTGCCAAAGCTTCCTTTAAATTGTGTTGTCCCTGACTCTGTTTCAAGACTTTTCAGCTGTTCTCTCTCCGGCAGTGATTCAGGTAATGGCTGCTACTGGCAAATGTTTTGAGGATGGGCAATTTCTGGCCTAGTTTCTAATAAATACAACAGCAGCTACTACAGCCCCAGTAGGGTTTGTGTGCACTTCTTCCTTAGTGCTGCTTTTATTCTCTGAAACTTTGGAGTGGTCATGTTGTAATAACAACCACTCTTCCTTATGCAGAGGGAGAACCGTAAAACTACATTAATATTTTTTTTTTCCTTTCTGAAGGGCTAAAACCAAAACAACATGCTTCTCATCCTTAATTTTATGCACTCGGATTTGAAAATGGTGACTCACCAGAATTAAAAGGCAATGTAACGCTGTCTTTTGAGCCAAGATGGAAAGCCTCCTCTGCTGCATAAATCTTGGGTTCCTACTAGAAAACAACATAAAAGGGGAACTGCTCAGTCCAGCCAGCATACAAAACAGTATCAGAGAATGCTCACATCACCTATCTAGGATCCCTCACTCCTCAAAGCCTCTTCCTCTGGTGGTCTTCCATGATGTTTGAAATAAGCACATGAACTTGGCTCATCCCTGATTTGCAACCAGACTGCCTCCTGCATGGCACCTCCAGCTGCTGCTCAGCCCCAAACAGCATCTTCAGGACTCCACCCTGCCAGGCTGTGACCCACAGGATTTCTTCTGTGCTCTGGTTTTGGGCTGTATATAATGAGTTCTGCCCAAGCACAGGAGTAGAAAAAACAGAGCTCTGGAACTGTGGGCAACAGCATGCTCCTCTGAGACTGAAAGAGTGCAAAGGCAACGAGCCATCGCAGCTCCTGTCAGCTTCCTGATACCTGAGCAGGCACCCACGTGTTCACATACCTGCCTGCATGTACACACAGTGTGACAGCCATTCAAAGCTGGAAAAAAGGTGACAGATGGCTTCTGATCTCTTTTCTCTCAGAAAGAGGGCCATTTCATGAACTGTTATATGCCCTGCATTGGCAGAATCAATGGTAAGCATCATCCTGTTTATAAATCAAACCAAGATTGTTTTCCTAATTACATTTACATCACTTTGGTTTTTAAATTTCATCATAAACGGTGCACATATTCTGGAACAACATCAAGGACTTTCTAATGACACAGAAAACAGGCAGATAACTTTGCAGCAATATTGACTTGTGATGCTTGTCCAATAAAAAAAGGCTTTTTTCATCAGGGCTCTGCATATAGGGGGTTCCAAAACAAGATATGAAGTAACAAGAAATTGTTTATGAAGTTGAATTTTATATTAATGATTGGGGGGGGGGGGGGGGGAGGGAAGGCAAAAAGTAAGCAAAACCAAATATTAGTTAACAATCTTTACTTCTGTTCTAAGCTTTTCTGACACTGGCTCAGCCTCCCCCACTCTGCCTCTCCTTGCACTGAATTCTGCCTGATCACATGGCCACAAGTCAAAATGAGATCAAATGACGCAGAAAACTAAAACCGAACTTTAACCCCCACTTCTTCTCACTAGTTATTCCCCCCATGCACTGACAGGAAAAAAAAAATTCAAATATGAAGCAGAAGTCATTCCCCCACAAACAAAAACCAATCCAAACAAAAAAAAAACAAACCCAAAAAAGACAAAAAAACCCCCAGACAAACAGCAAAAATGTTTAATTTGACACAAAGACTTTCCTTTTTGCAGAGTTCTGCCAGGCAGATTATCTGCAATGAGAAGTAGAGCATTTAGAATGAAGAGCAGAAATAGAAATGTAGGCGTGGAGACTGCTAGCTCAGAAGAGTCTTTTGTCTGGCGATACTGTGACTAAAGATAATCTTTGTTTATCTTGTATGTTTAACTTGTGCCTTGTATACCCAAAGTGTTGGAAAAAAAATGTGGAATTGCAAGTGAGTAACTGAACAAACCCATAACACAGGGTATAATTTCTAGGCATGGTGAAGGCAGGAAAAACAAACTCCGCAGTTATTATACCGTATTTATCCTCTTTTTTTTCTTCATAAGCACTCCCAGACTTGTGGCACAATAATGTTACAATTAAAGCATACTTTGACTAACAATTTCACAGCAGAATGGAACGAATTATGTGACATTACTAATACAGCAAAGCAGAGCTGCAATGCACCCTGGCTACACAAGTACAGCTTTCAGCTAAAACTTTACAGAGATGAAGGAGTAAGCTCAAGGCTGCCGAAAACTGAATAGGATTTAAGTATTTAGTGTCACCCAATCAGTGAAATATGATTAATGAGTCTGGAGGAGTACACTGCTTTTTAGTCTTCACAGCAAGGCGGACATGGGGGGAAATGTATTGGAGCTCTTCAGCGATAAAAGCCGCAACAAAATTCTGCACAGTTAAACTACACGTTCAATTGCAGCTGCTTATTTCTCCTCTGTGTGATTAGAGCCTCCCATTTCCCTCATTACAGGCTTGATATTATTGAAGCAAAGCCAACAGCAAGTTAGCAAGCCAGCAGGGGATCAAATTGATTATACAGTTAGCTGTGGAAAAACTGAAATTCTTTATTAAGGAGAAATGAAATACAGTTAATTTATGCTTCAGCTGAACCCCTCCCACACTACATTTACTCTGCTGATACTCTGAGTTTTCTCTGAAGCTACAAGACAGCTGAGAAATTACAGAAGCTTTATTGATATAAAAATAAGTCAGGCCTTCAGTATTTTTTTAAAGGATTTTTCTATTACTGATTATCGTAACTCAGTATATAGGACAACACAGCATTAAAGCCGAAAAGAAAGAAAGGTGGAAAGTATTTGGGTTTAGGTAGACTGTAAGATTTGCTATCTGTCTTTAGCTGGTGTTACAGAGGCAGTCCACAAGTAAATGTAAACATCACCTTATCAGTAAAGCAACAACTCAATTTTTGTGGTATTTCAGTTGTAAATCTCTTTCCCAAAATGAAGAAAATAATCATTTGGGACCAGAAGTAATTTTTTGAGAATAAGAACAGGCCTGTTAGTTTATTTCTGACAAAGACGAGTGTGAGATAAAGCTTGTTTCTAAAATCAGACCTTGCAGAAGACAGCACCACACTTGCCCCATCCCAAGCAGTTATATCCAAGCAGTTCAGATCTTCCCTACAGAGCTGAAAAGTGCTGAGAGCTCACGAGCAGAAAGTTCCCCCTGCCCCACAGCCCTTTGCTCTCCAGCCCCAAACATTTGTCCTTGGTAAAGCCTTGATGAATAGAGCTGTGGAGGGGACTCTGCTGAGGACCATCCCCTCTCCAAACAGCTGTGATCTCCCATTCCTCTCAGCAATGTGGTCCCAGACCACCGGCCACCCTTCCCAAAGACAGTCATTGCTTCTTTTAATCTATTTTTCATTGTCCCTTTCCATCCCCTGGCAGGAAAAGGGATACATCCTCTTCAGAAGGCACCTTGGCTGCTGTCCCATGAGGCATGAAGGATGTTGTAACTTGTGGAAGTTTAGCAACAGAGCCCACACAAGGGTCCCATGGAGAGAAATGCTTAATGAGACTGTTCTGCAGGAAGTGAAAATACCATACAATGCATTTTTAATAAATTTGTCAGGAGTCACAGCCTTAATCATTGTCATTGACAAGATTTGCTAATCAAATTGCAAGGAGGAGCAGCCCTCTAATTGCTGGTCTCCTCAGATAGACCTTCCTGTGTTTCTTTTCCTTTCTTCTGCCTTTTTTGTATTTCTGATGCTCTCTTCATGTTGTAACATCCCTGTAATATGTTTTTTCTCCCAATCACTGATGAATGCTTTGAAATTTCTCCCTGGTTTTCAGATAAAACTTCTACCAATTTTCTATACCTGTCAGTGGCTTTTTGGCTGAAAAGATCGTGCTGGTTTTGGCTGCGATAGAATCCATTTTCCTCATAGTAGCTGGTATAGGGCTGTGTTTCGGATTTGTGCTGGAAACTGTTGATAACACAGAGATGTTTTAGCTGTTGCTTATCAGGGCTGTACAGAGTCAAGGCCTTTTCTGCTCCTTACCCCACCCCACCAGCGAGCAGCTGGCTGGGGGTGCCAAGGAGTTGGGAGGGGACAGAGCTGGCACAGCTGACCACAACTGACCAAAGGGATATTCCAGACCATATGGCATCATGTTCAGTATACAAAGTGGGAGGAAGAAGGAGTAAGGTGGGGACATTCAGAGTAATGGTGTTTGTCTTCCCAAGTCACCATTATGGGTGATGGAGCCCTGCTTTCCTGGGGATGGCTGAACACCTGCCTGCCTGTGGGAAATGGTGAATCAAGTCTTTGTTTTACTTTGCTTGTGTGTGTTGCTTTTGCTTTACTCACTAAATTTCTTTGTCTCAACCCCTGAGTTTTCTCACTTTTACCCTTCTGGTTCTTTCCCTGGTCCCACCAAGGGGAGGGAGTGAACGGCTGTGTGGGACTTAGTTGCCAGCTGGGGTTAAACCATGACAAATATTCAAGGGTCTTATTAGAATAAAAGCAATCAAGATTGATTTGCACTACCCACTTTAGCAACATTAATACTAAAAGGGAAGTACAAATAAACATTATGCTTTTATTTCCTCTTACTCTTCTCCCCCAAGAATTGAATAAAACTCTTCTTTTTTACTTTCTGCTATAATATCCACTGGCTGATCTGAGGAAGTGCTAATAAATGCAAGTGAAAGTTTGCACGCAACTTAAAATGCAGAAGAGCTTATTTCACTGAAGGCTGCATGTTTACCAGGAAATGAGATGGTCACAAATTGCCCTTGTGACTGCTTGAGACATATACTCATTAAAGATACCATTGAAAGAATATGGAGGAGGAAATAAATTGTTTGAAAGGACAGTGCCAAGACTGGCAAATCTAAAATTTACTACACAGTCATACAGAAGCTATTTTGGGAGCCACAATCACCTCTTGGAAAAATAAACACATTTCCACAGAACAGCAATTCTGTGTGTTGCACTTGGCCATCTTGACTGAAGCCAGTAGGGTAATGACTTTTACAAGTGGCAAAAACCAGTCTCTTGGCAAAAACAATCCCTAACCTCATGAAATACAGAATATTTTGTTAAAAGGAAAATAAAATTGAAATGCATTTTATATAAATATAGATATATGTAATTGTTGTTTATGAGAAAACTTCTACTAGAAGACAGTAAGTCTATAGTACACAAACACTGACATAAAACAATCACAGACATAAAAATGCTGCTCTTATGCTGACAGGTGGTTTTCAGAAAGAAACAAAAAAAACCTGCTTCACAAACAATTAAGTGAGGCAGATTTCCAATAAATTCTCTGTGCCATTCTGAACAAGTTCTTTCCTGATTTAAAAAAGCTATCTATTTCAAACAGTATTATTTGTATATGATGCAAAAAGCACCATAGAGAAACCAATAGCCTAAACACCCTGGATACATCGTAGCTGTGACTGGGATGTAACCAGAAAGCTGTGTGTGCATGTGTATATACATTTATACACACATATTTGCGCTGCATGCAGATCCTTTCATAGGCTTTTGTCCTATATTTTGATGTTTCATTTTGCTTTTTCTTTGCTATTTGACTGGTTTTTACATTTATATATATAAAAATACGTAAAATTTGAAATTATATATAAATATATATATAAGATATAACTCAAAAATTTCCGTTTTGCAAAGGGAGCATGGCAAAAGACTGTAAAGAACTAGGGCTCTTCTCAGTAACCTAAGGTAAGGATTCCTGTTGTGAAAATCAGTCCTCACGTGGCCATGGGGCCTCTTCAGCTAAGTGGTGTCATCTTAAGGCAAGGGCTTGAATTACAGAGCCTGAGTACTGATTTGGAGAGCCCCCATTATTTGCAATACAGCTGCCAGACACAGTAACTACTATGTGACTTCATAGTATATGACGAAAAAAACCTCACCATGGCACAGAAAAAGCACAAGGGACAGAGCTTTTCTGTTAGGGCAAGTTGATTTTCTGGGGATAGAGCTGCATTCAGGTAAGAGAATCATATCACTAAATGGATCTATCTATGTGCAACAAATCTGACACCTTCATCTTCAGCACGATAAAGACAACCTGATCCACTCATAATGCACGTGCCACTTAACCATCCCTGGACTGTGGACAAGAATTTGCAAGTCCAAAGTCTCTAAATTCCTTTAGGTGGTTCTGTTACTGGTCTCAAATACAATTCATATACTTTGAAGGTGGAAAAATATTCTTCACAAAGAAAAGTGATTGACAGCATATACCAAGTGAATGGCACATCCAGAGCCTGTCCTAGCCAATTGCCCTGTGTGTTACACAGTATTGCTTCCTAATACTTTCAGAGTTGCTTGTAATGCTTTTCAGCTAATAAGCTCCAAATGCTTTTCAAAGATTCAGACATTTCAAAAAAATCATTAATGTTTTTGAGTGTATTTTTCTGTGAAGCCAAGCTGAAATCCTAAAAGGAACATTTAAGAAGATGGCCTGATGGTGAGTGCAACAAGCAGGCATCTCAAAAGCAGCTGGCATCAAGAAGAGTGACAAAAGTCAAGGCATTCAAAAGTCCTCTGTGAGTTTCAGAAATCTGTGGCCTGTGAGTCCTGTTTCCTGTATCTTTAAGACATAACATATCATTGTTCTGCATCAGAGAGCATTGGTCTGCAGCTGGGAGCAATACGCATCACTGATACCAACCACTGCTTTGCCAGGTGTGAAAACCTGGAGTTAAATAATTTTATCCCTGGGTCATTCTTTGAGTCAGTTACAGTGCAGTGGAGAGCTGCCTTTCCATCACCTTGCTGACACTTAGATACTCAACAGATGCAAAGCACTCATCTTTCTCACTACCAAAATCGAAAACCCCCCTTAACACGGATTTTCCTTGATGTAATAAAAGTGAATGGGTTTTTTTTTCAGTTTACTAGAGTTTGAAAGGTCATATAAGTCTACTTTTATGAATGTTCTTAACATAATCTGGAACATAAGCACAATATAAACACAAACCAGAAGGATTCTGAAAAGAGAGAGAGAGATGGAGAATAATGCTTTACCATTGTAACACTGTTATATTAACATCACCTCTTCAGTGAGGCTGATGCACTGCACAGGAAACTGGGCTGTTTTGCTAAAAGTGGAAAGTTACTTAAGTAGGGTGTCTCTTCAGAGATGAAGGATGCAGCAAAGAGGTGGAAATTTAAAAAGCCAGATTTGGTTCCCAGAAAGAATACAGCAACATAAGGACAGGTATAGGAATTTGAAGACCTTTTTCTTAGCTGCTACATTTTTGTAGCTTTTCTACCCTGTAGAGAATAAACTCTTCAGCATTTAAAGCACTAAACACCTGGGAAACCTCAGAAAACCGAGAAACAGAAAAAAAACCCCAAGCAACAAAACACAAACCCAAATCATCTGAAGCAGTAGAGTTGTGCTGATTCACTTGGAATCCTAGGTAATACAACCCATCAAATCTAAGATCTTCCAAACAGGGACCCAGTAGGGAAATGAAGAAAAGTAAAAAGAAAACCAAGGGAAAGAAGTAAGTTTGATGCAGTGATAAAACATAGGTCTTTGTTAAATTCCCAGATCTGCTCTGGGCTAGCTGTATTTTGAGGTACTATAGGTTCCTCAAGGACGGAAGAGGTGTAATCTCCAAGCCAATGGAGGCATTATGAAGTTTAATGATGGCTCTTCCATTGGTGTAAATGTACAAAGTGGGAACATGGAAGATTGGAACAAGAAGAAAACAAGCAAAACTGTCTAGCATTCATACAATTTCTATAAGCTTTTGCTTGCCTGGGACTAGAGAGCAACAGAGAGCAACTCTGTTCATCCTGTTTTTGAACAGCAACTGGAGATGAGATAGGATAGTCACAGCATTAAAGCATCCAGCTGACACTTGAACAACATGTCTAAAATGAGCCTATCCAGAAGTACCTAGTGGCTGAGGAAAAAAATTCTCCACTTTTGCATTACAAGTCCTATTTTTAGATCACTGGTATTTTAAAATAAGGTTTTCAAGAAGAGTGTTTTTTAAAAAACAGACAGAATTTACAGAACAAGACCAAAATGTGAAGTGCTGGATGACTGTGGGTGAAGGGAAAGACTTTGGCACAGCCTCCTCAGCAAGACAGCCTAGCCCAGACTCCTGGCCAGGCTCCAGCTTTGGAAGCTGTCCTCAGACTCCTCCGAGATGACTATCGGCTCCTCTTCCTGCTCAAAGCTGTTGAGCAATAAAGCTCTGAGTTGTCAAACTGATACTGCTCTCTCAAGCAGAAATGCTGTGATTCAGTCATCAGTGAAATAACCCTCCTGATACTAAAACTCCCAGAGCAGCTCCGGAATGAAAAGCGTAATTATAAATGCAACGACTTTGTTTTGCTAAGCTTTTTGGTGAATATTGGTTTGTTACTGTCTTCACTTTTGTGATCTTTCATTAGTAATGACTGACCACGTGATACCGGAAATCTTGCACTGCAAACAGGAATAAGGTTGTGCACTTCACAGCTACGTTTTAGGAGCATGAGAAATATTTTGAAAAATGGCTTTATTCCTTCATCGTGTCATCTCAGTAAAGCAAGAGGAAACAGGATGTCCAAGCACAACAGAAGCACTTAAATTCATGAGAGTGGCAAAGCCAAACTTGAAAGATCCCTCCTTCCCCCATGGAAGCACTGTTCTCATCATGCTAACATTTCTTCAGCATCCCCAGAAGTGAACCAGGATGTCATTTGAGCACTCAAACTAACTCTCTCTTGCCCATCAGCCACTATTTTTTTGTTTTGGGGTGTGGTTTTTGTTTTATTTTTTAAAATTTTGGTTGGTTTGGTTTTGTTGGTGTATTTTTGTTTGGCTGGGTTTTTGTTTGTGTGATTTTTTTCTTCTGTGTTTGCTTTCCAGGAAGATCAAAACTTTGAACCTAAAATGTTTTGTTTTCCACACCAAATTCATCAGCACTTGTATCTCAGCACTGATTTCTTCTGGCTGTCTTCCTGATTATTCCACTAGAAAGTATTTCCCCTACATAACATTTCTTGATTTGCTAAAACATTTCTAAGCATTACTCCTTTCCATGTTCTCCAAGTGATGCTGTCAGGAGCGTTCTAGCAGTGTGTTTGTGAATCAAAACTGGTATTTTATAGAGGAAAAAAAAGCCAGGAAAGATCTAGCTTGCCTCTAACTTTCTTAAAACTAGCATATTCATACAGCCAAGATGACTGTAACAGCAGATGTGCCCCTATTCTCTTTTTCTCCTCACCACTGCCTTTGCTACAAGAATGAAAGCCACACTATCACACCTGCAACAATATCGAAGTGCCCGAGGTCCAGTGGTGCTGGAAGGAATCTGTGTTTTCAGAAAGATCTTTGAGGCACACAAACTACCATGGTAATTTAGTTTGCTACAAATAAGTTGTAGACGGGAGAATGGCAATGAACTAAGCATGCCTCAAAGTTGTGCCAAGGGAGGTTTAGATTGGATATCACAAAAAATTTCTTTGCCTGGAGGCTTGTCAAGCAGTGGAACAGGCTGCCCAGGGAAGTGGTTGAGGCACCATCCCTGGGGGTATAGATGAGGCAGTTAGGGACATGGTTTAGTGGTGGCCTTGGCCGTGTTGGGTTAATGTTGGACTCAATCTTAAAAGTTTTTCTCAACCTAAATGTTTCTATGTATCTATTACTGAATTAGCCATCTATCTCTTAAGTATCCAAGCATCCTTGAAAAATGAGACAGAGAAAAACAATCATCCAAACAGCTAGAAATAGATAAAAAACTAGCTTTTATACAAAGGGTTTCCTGACTAAGGCCAAGTTTTTCTATGTAAAGAAAAGCAGATCAAAACTACCCAGTCTTTCTGATCTAAAGCACATTTCTGGTTGTATTACAAAAATTTCTTCTTTGGGATACACCCATAGGGAAGTTCCAGCATTTTTGGTCATGTTGGCTGTCAAAAATGCATGGAGCTTTGTTGGTGGGAAGGATGATTTTCTGTTTCCAGGCTCAGACTCTTATAATAGCTTAGATCAAACCCTGTAATAAAACCCTTTAACAACCGCCAATTCCATCATATGAAAATACTTAAATTTCTACTGAATCCCCCAGCCTAATCGACCATCTACAGCCTCATTTACCCTGAGAGCATTGCCAGAGGTGCATTTGTTCCTCATCATTTCATATTCTAGGCATGGACACAATGTAAAGTTCAGTTGTGTTCATCTCATAGCAGGAAAAAACTGCCTTAACGCAACAAGCTCAGAAAAAACAAATTTGGATATGTTGCTATTGTCTGAAAAATGGGTTTTAAACTAACAGACCCTCATGGTTTTGTTTGACAACCCCTGTGAAAGCTTGGAAAGAGTGTGGAGCACTACTACATGCACTTTTAAGAACCTAGAAAATAACTCCCCCAGACCAAGTTGACCAGGGCCCTTCCCTTTGCCCCCTCCAAAAAAAGCCATAAAATTCTCCAGAAGAAAAGGGCACTGCTGGGTGTCCAGAGGCTGCACCAGGCTAGCAGGGGCTGCTGCAGCTATGCTACCGCAAAATACATGTCATTTCTCATTTTTGCCAGAGAAGAGAACCCATGAACAGTGACAAGGCTGCCATTAGGAGTGTGATGTCTCTGCATTACAGACCAGCTCTCCAGTCTTCCATGAAAAGGAAGATACATAAAAAACCCACCAAGCGAGGTCTATTGCATGGAAACAAAATGCAAAATGGCATATAAAGAAAAATAAAACAGAAGAATGGCAGTGTCTTTCATTTATAACCCACCTTTAAACTTTATTTTAGCCTTATAATTTTTGGTAAATCAAGAAAGCTCACATAGACTCCAGATGGAGCTGGGATGAGTGTATATTGATGGTAAGAGTCTTCTGTTAAGCCATGTCACTAACTAATGACAGATCACTGAGATTTTTTTAACTAAGTGGCTAGGTAAGGAGGCAGCAGACAGTCTTCTAACCCAGATCTGTATCCACAGTGTGCATGCACACAGCAGCCAACAAATACCTACAAGTCTGAGAATTCATAGCAGTGACTTGAGGCTGCTTCCCAGTCTCAGGCTGACTTACACCCTTAAACCTTAGAACTCTTCTCCTCCAGAGAGCCACTCCCTCGCCTGCAGGGGAACAGGACATCAGCCCTCCCTACCAGGTTCTCACTCCGGCACCTCAAGCTGAACAGCACAAGACATCTCATCCATAGCACTTCCCTGACCAGCTGTCAATCCTCCTTGCTCCTCACCTCTCCTTTCCACACTGCTCTCACTTTTTCGCTTTCAAGCTGTTTGTCTCCAACAGGCTCCCAGAACAACCAGCCACTTCCAATCTGCTGCTCCCATTTTGCCTTGTTTTATGACTGCTCTTGCACAATCAGGTGCAATCAGGTTCGTTAGCCTGTAGCTGGTGGAGGTAGCCAGACCTCCTTCCTAGCCCTGTTGGCTTCCCCTCTGCAAGTGCTTGTATCCCAGCTCAGGAATCACCTAATAAAGTGGCTGGTGTCCAGGACAAACTCTTAAATAGATTACCTGGAATATTTTGGGGGGGGCAGGGAAGGGGGAACCCCCCCAAAAAAATGAAGGAAAAAATGCACCAGCAGCCTGCAGGAGCAAGACAGTAATTTGCTTTCTGAACTCATTTGCTGTTGGGTAAATTACGAACTAAAATGAAATAAAATTATATTCCCAATTGCTGCCTCCAAGGGAGCAGAATGGAATCAGAGAGGAAAGCATAGCTCTGGAGAATCAGGAGATGTGGCTGCAGTTTTCAGTTCTGCTAGAGAAATCCTCTGGCAGAAGCGCAGTCTCAGGCAGGCTGTAGGCTCGGCATTATGTACCCACCGTTCGGTGGATTCACTCTGCTCAAAACCACTCTGCCATTTTCAGGTGAAAGTAGCTGGAGGTTCATAATCAAATGTGTTCTGCTTTATCCTTTCCTTTATCCTTACAATCTTTTTATCACACACTTCACCAAGAGACATAGAAAAACCAAAAGAACAGCGCTAAGAACGGAAAATACAGACTTTTAATCTTGTAAATAGGTGCTAAGCCTTGCTAGGGACTGCAGCGTTCCCAGTGCAGATAAGCATCACTCCCTCGTGTGGTTAAAACTTACTATTGCTAATTTAGCGGCACTGCAGATCTTTGCATGAAAATTCAGGGAAGAAAGGATTATTTGCCTGGATTTGCATCTCAATGCACAGTCACATACGCGTTCACGCATGCAAAAGTATGACTACAATAATACACCTTGCCCAGAGTTCACTCTGAACAGACAATTTCACCTTGTATCTGTGTTAAAAGGCTAAAAATAAAATCATCTGCCTCAAAAAGCTGATAAAAACAGCAAAGAAAGCCGGGATCTGATACGGAGAAATCTACAGCTCCTTACAAAAGAGGCTGTAAGGAATCGAGTTTTTCATATGCAAACACTGACTGAATTGTTGCCATCTAGATAACGAATAGTTAAACCCACAGAGTAGCTTGAAAATTGAAGATGTGAAACTACTGGATCCCTTCACAGGACTAATACACACCCTTAAATATCTTCTCAGGCTGTGCAGAATCCTATATAGCATTCAGAGAGTCCACAGACCTCATAAATTTACTTGTTAATTCACACCTGAATGGCATTTGAGTCCAACCTACAGTGTAATGACAGAGTCCCTTACTGCATGTAAGTAGACAAGAGATGTGCTGTTAATGCTGCTCAACAGAGCTGTACCAAGGCACCCTAATGCCTCAGAGCCCCCTCCCTTGCCCTGGTTTCCAGCTTGATAGCACAACAGAGTATGCCTCTCATTTAGTCTCAATGCAGTGGACCCTTCTTATGCAGCTTAGCACAATAACCTTGCAAAAACAGGTCCCTACAGAAAAAAAAACCAAAAAACCCCGGGACTACTTCCAGTCAAGCTGCAATTTAATCAAGAGAACAATGAGTTATTTTCTATGCTTTCATTGCTAGCAAATTACAATTAATTTAAAAAGCCAAGTATAATATAAGGTGTATATGAAATATCATTGTGCAATAAATTCCTATCCAAAACCACTGGAGAGTGAAGATGGGAATAGAAGACTGAAATTGTTGAAATTTGTGTTCTCTTAACTCAATAGCAAGATATTTGAATAAGAAAGCATTATTCCATTATACAGTATGAGCAAATATGCTTATTCAAAGGAGTAACAGCTAACTCAGGTATTTCCAGCTGATATCAGGAAACGTTCAAATTTATCTAAAATACATAGCTACTGTTATGTGTTGCAAAAAATGGCTGGAGATCAAGAATTAAAATACCTTGAACATAGGACACACAATGTCATTTAATCCCAGGCAAAAAAAGAAATATGCTCTCTGGGACTTTTCCACTCCACTTCTCTTTCAAAATGTTTGCTGCATTCAAGGTGTGAATGTCCTTGAAAGCAAAAAATAAAGGGAGCATAAAGGTGATATTTTGGGAACAAACTGCATCTACATATGTCTGTGCTTTCCAGGAATTGCAGCTGCTATTTTTCCCCTCCGTAGTGACTGTGGCCAGTCTCTTACAGGAAAATTAGACCGATCCCTAGTGGAGTTTCCCCTCAAGCAGCCTCCCCACCCTCCCCCATCCTTAAGGAACCATAATTCAAGCTTAAATACTTTGGAAAGAAATTCATTTTCCTGCAGCATAGGAAGACTGATGCACAAACATTAGAGCAATCTAATTTTAGATCATTCAGACAATACGCTGGATCCTTACGCGCATTTATTTGAGGCTATTTATAGTCCTCCAGACACTGCTGGAAGTACAGTCATCCATTGTGGAGCTACTCCACTGTGCTCTGGTTTGGGAGGGAGGGAGGAGGGAGGAGGCAATCAAGAGGCTGATTGTTCTGGGGAACACAGGTATCGAGGTGTTGGATGAAATGTTCATTTGCAGGCTGAATGGAGATCAAAAGTTCTGGCCGCTTAGCAACTCTGCTGCTGCCAAGAACTGTAGGGGCACTGGAGAATTTGGAAGTCCCAAACTGCACCAAATTACAGGCCCAGATACAAGTGCTTCTCATAGCTGCAGGCACAGAAAAGGGACCATGTGCCAGAACAGGGGGAAAAAGCCTTGAAAAAGTTTTTAGTTCTCTGGGGACATTTTTGGAGTAGAATAAATGGCTATACTGTACCTCAGAGCCTGAGTGTTGGAGTTAGCAGCTCCCTCGAAGGCATGTGACTTCCAGAATACAGTTCTTCTTTTTGTTGTAGGCACTTGCAAGTTCATCTGAACACTGGCACCACACAGTCTCTAGGTCTTGGTTATTAGAATGCCTCTCAAATTTCAGCCTTCTTCAGTTCTTCTTTTTAGTTCATCTTTTAAAAAAAACACAACCAAAAAACCCCAACATATCTTCTAGGCTCAGATGAATTTTAACAACACATTAAGGCAACATTTCCAATGCACACATCCAGTGGTTGAACTGTAATTCACACTCCATGGAGTCACAAGAGCCTTTGGACCATCAGCTCTGGTTCTCCTGCTGTAACATTAGAACATACTTATTCTCCAGTTTGCCCTGTCTGATACGCAGATCATCTTTTATCACATTTAGATGCAAGTCCTGGGGCCACTAGCTATTCTAGAGCAGATGTGCTATTTTAACTCACAGTGTCATTCAGATATCCAGGTCAAAGGACTCCCACTTGAAAATATGGAAAATCTAAAGCATTACAGCACAACATCTTGTTTTCATTACAGTATGTCTTGAGTAGGAAAATCTGCTTTTGAAATTATTGGTGATTTTTGACAACCTTCCCCATGAATCTGGCCATACAGAACCAAAGGCCATTTTCCTATCGAGCAGCCACTGCAAGGCACAGCAGATAAAGTACATTTGTAGGTCACAGATCCTTAAGTCAGTGTCCTAGTATCTATGTGAGCTAAATATGATCCACTATTTAAGGAGAAGCAGGTAGTAAGTTTAAAATCACTATTCCAAGGCTCATAAAAAGACTGAGATCGTTGCTCTCAGATCTAAATCTGCTCTTGGAAGTATTAGCCAGCTGACATTTCAGTGATCAAACCATACAGCTTGGGCCCCCAAAAATAGTTCCTCACTAGAAGAAAACAACTTTGGATTTTATGAAATTGCCATGGACAAAGATGAGCAAGTAGCAAAATGGGAAAAGGACAAAACAACCCAGCATAATAAGGTAGCTCTGCCTTGAAGATTTTTGTTTCTAAAAATTATGTATTGTAGATAGGTTATGACCCTTTAAGAACTAGCTGATATCCAAAGAAGTCCAAGCTACTCCCAGCAATGAAGGTGTGCCAGCAGTGCTCCTGCCAAAAGGGGTTAATTGGTTATGCTGCCTTCTTTCAAGACCTCATGTTCCCAGACCTTTGAAACATCTAATGCTTGCTATTGAAGTATTGTAGAACTAAGGTATTACAGCCAGTTTTGCTTGCATATAAATGGTACCGTCAAAGAGTATTTTCCCAAATCATCTGAAAAATGTTTTGATAGCAACAACAAGAGCAATAACACAGAACAACCACTGCACAGGAACTACACTACAAACAAAACCAACAGACCACTAGAGAGTAAGCGTGGCTGAGGAAGACCAGGTGGCATTCAAAATAAGGTCTTTCAGTTCTGTGTTGGCGAGTTACTGCTTATTTTCCTTGTGAGGAACTATTGTATCACCAATCAATTAATATCCCAGCATTCTAGGAATATAGTTATGGAACTCAACTGACATGTAAACACCTGCAGCTAAGATTGGATGCCATCCAGAGGGACCTGGACAAGCTGGAGAAGTGAGCCCATGGGAGTCTCATGAGGTTTAACAAGACCCAGTGCAAAGTGCTGCACCTGGGTCGGGGCAACAGGATGGTCTCAATACAAATCAAGAGGACTCCTGCTGACAAGGGCTTGGAGGCACTCGTGGATGAGAGGCTGAACGTGACCCAGCAATGTGCACTTGCAGCCCAGAAAAACAAAAATGTCCTGGGCTGCATCCAAAGCAGTGTGGCCAGCAGGGAAAGGGAGGGGATTCTGCTCCTCTGCTCTGCTCTGGCAAGACCCCAGCTGCAGTGCCACGTCCAGCTCTGAGGTCCTCAGCACAGACAGGACATAAACCTGTTGCAGTTAGTCCGGAGGAGGCCACCAAGGTGATTAGAGGGAACCTCTGATGAGGAAAGGGTGAGACAACTGGGCTTGTTCAGCCTGGAAAACAGATAGCTTAGGGGTGACATAACTGGGGCCTTCCAGTACCTGAAGGAAGCCTGTAAGAAAGCTGGAGAGGGACTTTTAACAAGAGCATGTAGTGACAGGACAAGGGGGGATGGATTCAAACTGAAAGAGAGTAGGTTTAGATTAGAAAGGAATTCTTTACTGTGAGGGTGGTGAGGCACTGGAACAGACTGCCCAGAGAAGCTGTGGATGCCCCATCTCTGGAGGTGTTCAAGAGCAGGCTAGATGGGGCTCTGAGCAGCCTGGTCTAGTAGAGAGTGTCCCTGCCCATGGCATGGGGGTTGGATCTTTAAGGTCTCTTCCAGCCCAAACCATTCCATGATGTGAAATTGTGTTGGAAAAGAGTCGTTCAAGATAGAAAAAATTCAAATCTAGAAGTGAATGAACTGTTAGGATCTACTTCTCAATAAATATAACATATAAGGTAAAAAATTAAGCATTTAGGTGAACTAGAAAAGGTACATAAAAGATAGCACAGATAATCACATGTACAGAACAATTTCTGCCCAAGAAAATACTAAATAGACAGGGAACCCTCCAGCTTGAAAAAGAGAGGTCTATAAAATCAAGCATAAAATGAGAGAGATGAAGAGGGAATGATTATTCACTACTTGAGACTCACACAAGGAAATCATCAGGTTTAAAGCACAAGCCACAGGAAATATTTTTTCCAAACAAGGCATAGTTAAATTGTGTAACTTATTGAGTGTTGTGGATGCCAAGTATTTAAATGGGTTCAAGAGGGATTATACAAATGCATGTAGAATACTTCTATTGCTGGCTATAAAAAATTAAAAGAAAACAACCCCTACAGTTTTGATGCACCAGATGCTTCAGAAGCCTGTAAAGTAATAACTGTCAGAACTGGGGAGATGAAACAGGAGGACACTTCTCACAGTTTTGCATCCCTTCCCTAAAGGGCCATGAGTGCCAGACACTGCAGCACGCGGTCTTCCGGGTTTGTCCAGGGAAGCAGCTCTTTGCAGAGAAGCCTTACAGCTGTGGAGACGAGAAGTCTGCTGGGCTTCCCTGTAAGAGGAACCTCCAGGGTTAATCAATTTCTCTGGCCTTCACTGCAGCTCATTCTCATGATTTCATTGACTTGTGGGGCAGAGAAGGGGAAGAGGGGAGAGTGAGAGAGCAGAAGCAGTGTCAAGAGAACTATGGCACTATTCCTGTTGCCTCTAGAAAATACACCATTTCCTCCACCTTCTAAATACTTTTCTTCCAGAAAGCTTCTGAGAGTTTTCTTGACAACACAGACAGTTTACAACATCTGAACGTATTTTTTTATGGCATGCTATGAACAAAATTTAAATACCAGTGCCAAGAATTAGAATGATTTACATCGTTCTCTCCAGGGTGGGGCATACTCTATTCTCTACTCAAAGGCTCCTAATGTCCCCCATGCTGCTGAGCTGTGTTTATCACTATAAATTAAAAGGTTTCCATTCAAATCTCTGAAGCTCTTGAAGCAGGACAGGCTTGGTGGTGAGGAACTGGGGGTATGTATTCAAGTCCTGAGGGAATCAACTGCTTCCAGCGCAATCTCAGCTCCTGGCTCCTGCTGCAGTCCTGCAGGTCTTAGTGCAGCCATTCACGTCCATAGCCAGAGCCAGAGCAGGAGGAGAGTGCTTGATGTTGTACCTTCTCAGTGTAAGCATTGCAGATCTTTGGGCCTGTTTTCAACTGCATTTCCATGGATGTAGGGCCACACGAATTGATGCATCACATGCTGTCCATCTCAGAGGGCAGCATGGCAATGCCAAGCCAGTGATTAGGCCAGTCAGGCACTCAACCCATCACCAGCAGTTTAATGAATTACAAAACAAAGCACATTCACAGTTCATAACATGATGCAGATAGTTTGCCATCTCTTACCAGGCCTACCCAAATCCACATGTTCAGAAATATTTTGCCCAGACTCCACCAAAGTCCCAGGACATTCCTGAAGGACAGCCATATTCCTTATTATTTTTCCAGAGATAGATTTCCCTGCACTGCTTTCTGGAAGCAAAAGCAATCCTACCAGGACCCAGAGCAGCTAGAGCCAATGCAGGATGGTTTTTATTTTCTGGGCAGACTAGGGAAAAATTACCCTAAACTACAAAACTACAAAAATTAGCGGACTACACTGTTTTTCAATGTCACACCAAAACACCTTTTTTCTATATAAAAGGGGGAATGTACTAATAGAAGAAAACAATTCCTTATTATTGTAAAAAAAAAAAAAAATCTGTAGGCTGCAACTTATAACTTGTATTTTCTGAGAAGTTGTTTTAACTACTGTAGGCTGAGTTTTCATACAACTCCTGTAGCATCTAAAGGGAGATATCCTAAAGCAATGTTCCCACCAAACAAGGTTCTCCTACTGGCAGATAAAAGCTGAAATTTCAGTGCAGGAAACAATTTCATAGGCCTTTCTAACAAATAACTTCATTCTGAGAGCACGAAAAATTGGTGGAAATAGAGAGAGCAGGTTTTCTGTATTTTCTCCCACCCCAAGGCTTAAGCAAAGCAAGCAGCATCTGCCACAGCACAGTGTACTTGCCTACAAAACTGATCTCAGACAGCAGATGCAGTCTGAGGCTTGCTTTGCACTCTCAACGCTGCTTTTGATCGAAGGTGTTGCACTTTTGGGCTAAGAGAAAAGCTTTAATACTGGACATCTACATCCTGTTCTCTCAACCAGAAGTGAGGAAGTAGATTCTTGCCAGATAAGGAGACCTTCCAAGCCCTGCAGAATAAAACACGGGTTTTATTACTATGTCAAAACTACAAGGAGATAGGTCTAATTTAATTCGATGCTCTGAGTTACAGCAGAAATGCTTCTTAAAAGACAAAAAGTAATTGTTGCTGAAAATGTAGCAAAAAAGTGAACCTTTGGAGATGTTCTTGCTGGCTACCAGTCACCCAGAGTCAAACGCAGCTGTCACAGACTTTGGTGGCCTCTAGTGGCTGTTTTGTCCACATACCAAACTCATCACATGATTTGACTCCTAAGACTGCATCTGCTCCACTTCCCATCCGTACCTGCTGGATCACTCTAAAACTGGCTCCAGAGTGAGATGATGATATTGAGAGGTGCAGTGGGGGAAAGAGAAGGTAGGAGTTGTTACAATCATCTTAGATGACATGTACCCATCAATATCTACCTGTCCTCACCACCTACAGTAGATTTCCTGTCACCTGACAGGTATAGACAGTGGCAAGGTAGCTCTGGTTCTTGAAATTGTGTTTTCCATAGATTTTCTAACACTATTTCTTTTTAAACCACAGTTTAAGCTATGATGTCTAACAATGAAGTCAAGAACAAGATGTGTCTTCATGAAAGACTAATCTTCACTTAACATTGTCTTTCAATTAATTTGAGGATTTAAAAGCTACAAATGCAAGTTTTTAAGAATTAAGTAGTTCAACAGTTCTTCAAAAGCAGCAATCTGATGTATCTTGAACTGAATACAGAGCTCATGGGATCTGTAGACATGCCCCTACAATGCATCAAATGAAACCTAATGGAAAGTAACATTCACAGTAAAAGTTTCCTAAACGCAGTCTAGCTTTCTCTAAGTCGGGTACAGTTCTTGGATCCCACAACATTTCCTAGATCACCAACAGAGTAGTGTGCAGGCTTTGATTCAGATTGGATGAAATTTTGCTCTTCTGTATCAGGGAAGCTGAAGTCTACAAAGGCTTTAAAAGTTGTTCAGCTGAAGAGAGAGGAGACACTGGAACAGCGAGTTCCCAGGCCACATCCGGCACTGCCCAGCACAGCTCTTGGTGTTCTCCAAGTTCGTGGTTACTCTCTCAAGCTGGAAAGTGCTACTCAAAGGATACGAAATGCTGCACAAACATTACAGTAAACAAGCCCCACCTTCCCAAGAGGGAGGGCCAATGCAGTTTCTCAAGCTGACAGAAGGCGAGAAACTCAGTCCTGAGCTCCTGATAATTTCATGCAAGTTCCAGCTCCAGCGTGAGTTACAAGCCACTGCTCTTCAGCCTAAGCAGATTTCCTGTCTCTGTGTTCCCTGGTTCACGTGAATATCCCCAAACAAAACACTGTATTTACCTCTGAGCAGTATCTCCCTGATGCTGCTGAACTGTAAGCAAGGCCAGAAGCAATTTAAATGCCTCCATTTTTGTAACAGACTATTCAAGCACAGTTTTAATTCGATACTCTTTATTATGATATCCAGGAAAACAATAACAAGGTGATTGCTTATTACAGCTTCCACAGACTGGGGCTCCAGACCTTATTGTCCTGGGTACACACACGCGCACGCACACACACGCACGAAAGACAACCCTTGCCACAAGAACTTACAGTCTACATAAACAAAACAAAGATAATGATTAATCAAGAAACAAAGAGGAGGAATCACCTGCGTGAGAACATGAGTTAAGTTTTGGCTTGCTTTCTAGTCTGGAGTTCAAGAGTTGAAATTCTTACCCTGTTACAACATTCTTATTACCATGGGCTGAATTTTTATCTGTTGATTACAATGCAAGATATAGTCTTCAACATATAAAACCAATATAAGGAGACACAAAGCTCTAGACCATCATTTTTCAAGTGGTATACAGCAAAACTACAGTCTAGAGATTCAGAGATCTTGGGTGCCCAGTTTCCTAAATGAGAAAGGCAGTGAAAGTGAACTGCAACATGCAAAGCAAAACCATCCAGGAATATAAATTTCTGCTGAACCTGACTAACTAAAGTTTTTTTTTTTCAAGTCAGTATATCAAATTGCCTAACACTCTTGTGTGTGGCATGAAGAAGTAACAACTGTGTTGTGCTGAACGACAATGCCTGACCCTTAATGTTAACCATGATAAATACAGACAAAGAATGAATACTGAAACACTATTCAATTATAAAGCTACACTTTAGCTGCTCTGATTCTGCAAAAAGTTTCAAATACAAAAAGAAGGAAAAGGAGTTGTCATTTCTGGCACTCACATCACAGACTTGCCATCCTTGAGCTGGATAAAACTAAAGTATTTGCAGAAACCTAAAATAAAAGTGACAGGACACATAGAAAGAGATCAAGTGTATTGGATTCAAAACTAGGCCGTATGATTTTTTTTTTAAACCAGAAATAAGAGTTGTTGCCTTTTGAATTGGCAACATCAAAAGAACTTCTCCAAAAGGCAGAAAGCAGCCAGCCCACTGCTTCTGCAGCCCAGCACTCCTCATCCATCGCTCACCAAAGGGAATGGACAGTGGCAGATGCCAGCAGCAGTCCCATTTCACCCACAATGTGGATGGGAGCTATATCCAAGATGTATTGCAATTTATCCATCCTTAAGAGTTTCAGTTCCCATTAAGGTGGTTCTGATGACACTCAATTTATTGATGTGCTTACTTCATGCATGTCTGATCCAGAAACACTCCAGCACTGATCCTATTTTAGTTCTGAAGAGCACACAAAATTCCTTAATGTGTACAGATTTAGGGTTATCAGATCCAAAACTGAGTAGTTTGGGGAGCAGTGTGAAGAGGGGATACTCACCAGACATCCACAACAACCCACAGTACATAAAACAACCCCACCAACAAACCAATAAGCATGGGCTAATCCAGTGCTCTAAAGATAATCCACAGCTCACAATGTAAGAGATTCAAATATGATGAACAGATGATAACTGACGTCAGTCCTTTGAAGTATTTTTCTTTTTAAAGGATCTTCTAAATATTCCCCAAGCCTTCATTTTGTAGGACATTCTTATACCCTGCACCAGAAATAACCGAAATATTTGCATAACAAGATGCAGGCATTAAACCACAGCCCCCTCTCTGGATGCCATCTCTGTATGCAGGCTCTCACCAGCCTGTAAATGTTACAAACATCACCACTGTCTCTACTTTGTGTTCCAGTCCCTTCAATACTGACATTTTCCAGAGAGAACAATTAGGACAGCAATGACCACCACTGCATAGGGAGCCTATTGAAAGTGCCGGTCTCCAACATTTATAACACAAGCCCAAAGGGCTGAGTCAGAAATGGAACCAAACCCAAGTATGACCTAGGAATCAGCTGGTGAACTTCCTGAAAACAGGAAAACAAAGTAAGAGAAAACAAACAATCCTCCCCTCCATGTACCAAGACATGCACACAGTGCAATTCTTGCAAAGCTCTCTGGAAGACCTACTTCAATATATAAAGGGTTTAGGTGGAGAAAAAAAAAAATCTCACACCAAAAAAGCAAAAAAACCCCATAGTTTCCTGGCTGTGAAGGGAAGTAATATTGTTTGTTTGGTCTAGGACGATCTACATTTTCAAAATCCCTACTTCTACACTGCCAGTATCCTCTTGCACTGCTTGGAAAGCCTGATGACAGATAAAAGGTATCTCAATACAGTAAACCACAATGAGTATTTCCCCTTCCCCACCAGATTTGAAAAAATCCATTAACACTTAATGGATTTGGCATGTAGGAGCTACCAGAGAGACTAGGTCCCTTCTGGTACCGATAACTGGAAGCCTTTAAAGATCTCCCCTACTGTAATCTAGCGTAATTTTAAAGCAACATGCTGTTGAAAGGGGCAGCTGCCTTAGAACCTGATCCATCAGTTCACCATGCAACTTTTCTTCTTGCTTATACATAATTACTTGTGAAACTCTGGGGTTACTATCAGGCAACTAACCCAATGGCAAAAACCCAAACATGCTTGTTTTCAGGTGCACCAGCTCTCTGGTCCAGCTCACCATGCAACCAGAAAGGCTTCTGCTAGCTAAGGCAAGGGACAGAACCTCAATTTTGGCAGCAATCTACATTACTTTCAGGTTAGCATGGCTATGGAAATCATCCCTTCCCTTTCCTATTTCCCCTTCCCCCAACAAAATCAACTCAAGTGCAGTCAGTCAGAAATCTTCAAAGAACAAAGGACTGTAGAGGTGTATTGACTCTTTTTACAGAAGCCCAATTACTTAAATCAGAGGACCACACTGCTTATTACAATTCTGGGTAATGTAACTCCATCAACACAAGTAAAATTTTCAAAGAAAAAGAGTATTTAGAAAAAATACCAAATGCTTACAAGTAACTGATTTTCTAAATGCATTATCCCAACATATATAATTTACCTTCAGCATAACCTGAAGTTAGCAGAAATAGCCTATGCACTTTCTCTGCTTAGCAAATTCCTTCACCATTCCTGAATTTGGGCATGGGGTCACCAGAAAAGCAGTATTTCCAAAGAGTATTTCCACATTCATGAATGATTCACACAGGAGAAATCAGTTTTTGAAACCAGTCAAGGAGAAAGTGTCCAGATAAAAACTAAAACTCTGAAAATTAATTTCAGCTGCTCTGCATTCCTTGTTTGTAATTTGAAATTAATCACTTTAAAAGTAAAATACTGGTTTTGAGAGAATAGCCTGGCACATAAACACACATTTGGTGGTCAAAAAAGGCTTGAAATCATCTGTTGTTAAATCTTGAAAAGTTTTGACAAGACGGGGCAAAGAGAAGGAAGTTTAAGAAAAAAACCAAACCCAACAAACCCTATCCACTCTCTGCGTAATTACTCAATTCAAATCCATCTGAATGGACAAAGCTTTCTCTTTGTGGGACCTGGTAATTGATGAGGATAAATTAACTACTACCTATTTTATTTGGTGTAGGATATAATAATGAACTCCTCAGTCATTTCCATTTCTAATTTTCTTGATTCCATAATTAAGAAAACATGATTAGACAACTAATCTTCTTCCATTTTACTGAATCCCAGATTACAAGCAAAGAGCCAAAAATGCAGTAACATTTGAAAATCAATTATAAGCAATTCAAAAGAAGTTACCCAGCCAAACGATACTCTTATGCTAAAACAAATAATACCAAACTAAAAATAGAAGTCTCAGTATCTTCTAAGTTTATGAATGTTTCCATCCCAAGGTAGAGAATTTAAAATTACTGCTTTTGCCTCATCAAACATGATAAGTATGTATTTTTAGTTGTGACACATGAGACAGAAAGTACTGGCTTCCAATACTCTTTCCAAATTCTAGAACAACGGTTGTTACTTTCTATTATCTGGCAGATCCCAACAACTCCTATAAGGCAATGATGAATATTAAGCCATTGTGGTTTTGTAAATGTCCGAAGGCCGAGAATGTCCATTCATAAGGCCAAAAGGAGACAAAATGCAATGTCAGTATTAACAGTCAAGAATATATTCTTTTGAAGTTTTTGGAAATTAACCTGAAGTTTACATTGCAAGACTACTTTGCTAAAGAATGAGGTTTACAAGAAATAGTTTGCCTTAGGGAAACAAGTATTACAGCCCTCAGACTCCTATCAGGAGATAGGAGACTCCTATCAGAAGATCTCAAGAAGTACCTTAAATGCTCCCTTCATAATTTGTTCCTCCACTCTTTATGATTCTGACAGCCCCAGTACAACCAGATATCACAAGCAAACTGATTTAGAGTCCAAGTACCAGGCTAGACACTTAAAATTTACCCCCTTTGGCTTAAGGTACAAGTTGAGAGCAAGGCACACAGAATCTGTGAAGGTTTTTCTAGAAACATCAGACACAAACCAAGATTTTGGACAACGAGTATATAATGTACACAATTCTCTCAAAATTTCCGAGTTCCAGTTTTCCAGTTTCACGGTCAGATCAGACAGATTCACAGTTCTACCTGTTCCAATCAAGACATGGGATAGCCAATTCTACTGAAGCAGACTATATTTAGGACAGGGTATTACAGGGCACACTGCCCCAGAGTTCTTAAGCTAAGCAAGTACAAGTCTGCCAAGGCCAGCTCAGGAGCTGTGAACCAAATACTTGGGAATTGTGACTGTAATCAGCCGAAACATACAATAAATTATACTGCAATAACTCTAAATAGCACTAAACAACTGAAGAATGGATAGTTACTTGTAGTGAGGATTTTGTACTAGAAACATTTATTCTGAATAGTAAGCAATTGAACTGTAGAAAATACAGAATGCAGATTTATTACTTTGTTGGGTATAAACTCAGTTATAGTAACAGTTTTTAATTAAAATTATTTTATTTATCAGCTTGATTGCTCATAATTATTCCTCAATCAATAAGCAGTTCAATACTTGGGTTAACTTGGTAGACTAATTTAGCAACTTCTTCTTAAGACTGAAATAAATGTCTCACTCATTCTCAAGTGAAACAGGTTGAATTACACCCTTTACAAAAGCATACAGAGGAAACATTATCTGCATATTAAACTGGAAAACTAACTGGGCAAAGTTTCACATTGAATACAATTATGCAAGATAATGGAAAAATTCTTAAATTTAGATTTTTCCAGTTGTAGCAGAGACCACAATAAATCAGTTTTAAGAAGCTGTAGCTTTTAAATATTTTTTCATAAAAATATATATAGGAGAAATCAACCTATGTCCTAACAGAGGTGAAACAAAGCAAAGCAGTTAGAATAAAGGAATGTTTCTCATAACTTGATCCATTTATTTAATTCCCTCTTCATGGAGCATTAATTGCTTCCCAAAACAAACACAACACATTGTAAGACCCTCCACCCCTAAAATCAGACAGACAAGTTTCCAAAGAAGGTCCAATGCACACTAATTCTCCAAGATATGTACACTTCAAAAGCACAGACAGAAGTGAACAGTGCTACTCAAATCAACTCCTTCTATGACCATACACACTCCCTTCTAAGTTTCAAGTGCTAAAAGCTATATCTCAAAAAGGTGTTTTGCTCCTTGTAAGAGATTTCTAACCAACAAACAATAAGACTCTGCAACATTTCCAATTAGTTCAGTTTTGTTTTAATGATATGGGGCAATTCTTAGAGCAGACATCGTGCAGCTAGTAACTACCAAATAAAGACGTCTATTGGTGTGGTCTTGGAATCCCAAATTGAAGTGTAAATTTGAGTCAAGGTAATTAACTGAAAACCCAGAGTATCTGAAAATGCATACTATGTTTTTACTTCAATTTTGCAATACTTCTTGAGGAACTTGGAAAAAGTGAAGTTGGTAGAACAGTATCACCAAGGTTACAAAAACTGGAAGGAAATAATACACTGCAACAGTGATCCTCATTAAGTTATTCATCACAGTAAATATTTAAAAAAGCGTCAATGTTTTTTAAAAAGTGTTGAATCCTCCCCCCAAGTATTTGAAGAGAGATAAACCTTTTGCTTTAGTCAAAATGGCTTTTTAAAAAAAGTTTCCCAAAATAACAGCAATAATCAAAAAACATGAATTGTATTTTCTTTAATCCATAATATCTCTAGTGCTGAAGGGCCATCCATGTAAAAAGCAGATTCTTTGGGGACATTAGTCAATTAACTTAATAAAACCCAGTTTTACGAGGATTTATCCTTCCTGCTGCGAGGCGAGTCTGCTCCATTTGAGGTCACTGTTCCATTTATTCCATTTTCTAGAAAAAAGGAAGAAAACATTTTTCAAATACAGTGAGATGCTTTAGATTTTATTACATTTTTGTGGGTCCTACACAAACAGCCTTAACTTCTTTTCTGATGTACCTTCTTTGTTAAACCTCTTGTCATTCAAAGTACAACAGTATAATGAAGTTTTTACAAAGTGCAATATTTAAAGTTTACTACAATAAATTCCAGTTTCCTGATGTGGCCAGACACTGAAATGTGTGCATTATATACATCTAGACTGAAAATCTAGACCAGTTACAGTATTTCAGAAGATAGTCTGTGAAAAAGTAAAGCACAACCTGTAGATGAGATGGTTCTGTGAAATTCTGGAGACACAGTATATACACAATTCTCTGCTACAGGCCTTATAATATGAAATAGGTGGGATAAATAATTAAGTCTTGCTAAAATTACACTCCTTTGCTTACCTTCACAAGCATTTGATACAGAGGAAATCCTTCATACACACATATACTCGCAATTTTTAAAGCATGTACTTCAAAATACAGAATTCATTTATGTTATGATGAAGCTATTTACATAGGTAAGACAGACAGAAGTAAAACACTAGCTCAGATTTGCAGTATGTGTAGGTGGAAAGAGTTCAAGATCAGGCACCTATCTAAGAGCACAAAGCAGGAATGTGTTACCAGCTGCAACTCTCTACTTCTATCCCGCTTCAAGGCCAGCTTGAAGATCTCAAGAGGTTTAATCTGTTCAAGCACCAGTGATGATTTGTTAGCAAAAGCTTCCCCTAAACCAACAAGGCATACAACTAGTAAAGTGGAGCAACATGATACCATTGTGAATGAAAAGTAACCCCTTTATTCAGTTTCACCACAACCAAGGAAACAGATGTTGCCTGACAGTAACCATATTTATAACACAGATCTAAAGAGCATAGGGCACAGGCAGCTACCATGCTTGCAGCCTAACATTTCTGCTCTGACTCATATCATTCTGACTTCAAGCAACAGTTGCTGGTTTTTTGGGTGCCTTTTAAAAATTATTTTATATATATATATATATATATTTTTTTTTTTTAATATTTTTTTACAAAGGACTGGCTAAACTTATTTTTTTCCATCTGCAGATGTGTTGAAGGTCACCAGCGTGTGGCCAGTCTACAAAAACAACTGTTGGCCTCCCTCTCTCTCCCATGACACCCAAATGCTCCCATTTATGCAAATAAACAACAAAAAACAGTAACAAAGAGAACCACACATGAGCACAAGACCAGAGACAGGCCCAAAGAGTCAAGGTCTGTTTGACCACATATCTGGCTGTGAATGACACCACCATTTTAAGCCTTCATAAGGAGGTCTTCGGATATTTCTGAAAACATTTAAATTATTTTTAAATAAAGAAGCTTAAAAACAATGTACTAGACCCAAGCCAGCTAACTGAAATCATATTTTCTTACACAGGTTAGGTAAAAGAAAGAATTTGAATCAGCATGTGGCTGGGTACCCCACCTACATCACCAGCATGATTTTTCTACTGTCATTTCTTGCTTTTGGCATAGACTGAAAGTAACACATTTTATTGTGCCCTGGCTCCCCAAAAAAATTCAAGCACAAAAAAAAATAGTGTTTTAAACAGTTCAATTGTGTATATTACTCTTTCAAAAACACTGTTTTGCTGCACCCTATGCAAGTGCTCTGAACAGACAACAGGAATATTCAAAACAGAAGAATTTGAATGGACTGAGTTCTTTTATTTCCATTTAAAACATGGAATAAAATTCTCCAATCTTCAAGACAGGCATAATTCAACTATTTTGTGAATTAAACCACAACTCCAATTAACTGACTTTTTCACTATCTGTTTACCAGTTGCAAGTCTCCATTGAAGTTGGGTGAAACACAGCAGATTCACTAAATTACATGAATGATATAGATTAAGAGATTTTTAAAAGCTATTACATTTCTGACTCCCTGATTAAATCACCATCAAGGCACAAATTTTAAAATTATTTGACATAAAAGACTTAAATTAAAAAAACCCATAGTGAGAAGACCATGAACATGAAGCTCTGATTAAACAGGACATTTACATAGGAAACTACCTTCACTCAATTATTAAAAAAAAAAAAAAAAAAAAAAAAAAAAAATATCCAACTGAATATTCAGATGTAAAAAACCCCCCCCCAACACCACACAAAAGCCAAGTTGTGATAATTACAATTCATCCAAAGGGAGTGCAGCAATACTCTAAAACACACAATTTTAATAAAAATATAAACTTGGGAGAAATAAAAAAATTATTGATCTCCCACCACAAATCTCAGTTCTCAGTGCAAACGGTCTTGACACATATTACATGGAATGTGTCAAAAAGTGGAACAGGTTGGTAACACATGATTGGGATCAAAGGATCGTGCTGAAAAAAGATTTTGAAACAATTTTTGCCATTTCAAAAGAGTGCAGAAATTATTCAAGCTAGCAATTAAATACACAAAAGCTGAACTGTTGGTGCAACACAGTACAGGGATTTAAATTTTTTTTTAAAAAGAGCACATAACTTTTTCTTGGAGGAAAGAGCATTCAGTTCATATTTCATGCCCTTTCCATCAAAAGGGTGTGACATAACCAAAAAGTCAAACCTGGACTCATCAGCTTGTTTCCAAATGCTTCAACACAGGTTTAGAGTAGTAAGTAGTTATTACCTTTCCTTAAAGAACTATCACTTTCTAACACAAAAATTTTCACTGGGTGGATCATCAAACTACCTCTTTGCCCTAAGCCCTCAGAATTTCATGGCAATGAAAAACAAGCTTGAAATCCACTGCAAGAAAATTTTACAAATAAGTGTCTAAGGGAACAGATCTAAAATTGCATCTGTTCCCTTTTTATAAAGGAACAAAACATAAACATGACACATTTTGTTCAAGTAATTAAATTAAAGATAATAAAAATATGCTGCAATAACTAAAAAATCACAGTAATTCCTTAATTTGGGCACTTAGAAAACCCAACAATATATAGTGGTTTTTTTTAAAATCTATTCTTCCCACAGTAATATTCACCACTACTGCTTCTGTAAGCTGAGTCATCTCACAACTTAAACACAAAATGCTTCTTCAGCAAACTGAAGTTGGTTTTGAGAAGTCAAGGCGACAGAAAAACTGAAACTACAAACCTCTTTCTTTTCTGGAGGTCTTTCCTTTAGCTGATACAAACTTCTTTTTCACTGACTGAGGCTGAGAAGAAGAATGCTCTCTCCACCTCCGAAGCTGGAAATTAATGAACTTCCACATCATAAATGCCTGAGTCATGCAGATGGAGGCCAGCACACTGATTCTAGAAACAAGTAACAGGTAAAGTTTTATCAGTGTGTTTGTCTCATTATTCAAACAGAAAAGGAAAGTAGAACACCTCAGGTTTTTCAGCAACTTCCATCCCCTCCTCCTGGTAACACCCATTTTCTAAGCCAAGAGTTTGCCCGCATAGGGCGAGACTGGGCTCAAGCACAGATGATCAAAACTAGATATAATCGAGTGATAGTGAAAATTTTGCCCATAAGAACTGGCAAGTACTAGGTTTCTTTCCTGCTGTCTTTCTCAGAATTACTGTCAGGGTACCAGGTAGTAACAGCTGAAAATGGTTCAGGAGTGTCTTGCAGTACAGAGTATCAATTTTGCAAGATAATGCTGAAATTGTCAATGTTTCAATAACTTCCTTTTCTGCATTCATATGAAGGCCAGGTAGTTGGATCATGCAGCAGCAATAGAAGCCATAATAAAGGCAGAGAAAGAAACAGAAATCTTCAATCAGGACCAAAGATGCTCTGGACATAATGCCTTGACCTCTAAGATAAACTCACAGCAATTATATCTAGAATTCAATTTACTAACTCTACAACAATTGAAAGTAGTGTTTCTAACTGAATATTCCTTTTAACTCTGTTTGCTTGGTTTTGGTTTTTTTTTTGTAGTGGTTTGGGGATTTTTTTGTTTGTTTTTGGTTTTTTGGGGTTTTTTTTAAGCCGAAAAAGAAGAGTAACCAGTTACAGACTTCTCAGCTGTAGACTGTAAATCAGTCAATTCATTTCACTGTGCCTTATAAGTTTTTTACATAAGCTGTTCCTATTGATCCCATTGGTTGCATGAAAACACTCAATAATTCAGAATTACCGGCAGTAGTACCATACCACTTATACTGTGTATTTAACATGGGTTTACAGCACATGCTTAAGAACTGTTCCAAGTTTACCATACCTAACAGCCAGGATATTAAAGTTCCCAGTACTGAAATTCAGCTGCTGATCTTCTGCTCTTGCCAGTCCAAAGCCAAAAGTGAGGACTGAGAGAATCAAGGTGAGAAGCCTTCCCAAAACAAAAAGAACTGCCCACAGTGAAAATCTAGAAATAAAAACACCACAAACACTAAATGAACTCTCCATTCAAAATACAGGCACTAACAATGCAGATGTTTACCCTTCACCATGCAAATTTGTTTGAAATGTAAGAACTTACCTAGATTCATGATTTTGCACCTATCTTAAATGCATCTTGTATTATGATATGAAAACTAATTTCAACTCAGTGCAAAGTGCTTTCCAGTACTATTAGAACAAAAGCACATTATTAGTTCCTACAGAACTGGCTGTACTAGCAACCTGTCCTGTTCCTTTCTCTACATTAGCACACATTGAGAGATTTTATTTCATTTTATACTGCTACTAATATTTACTTAAATAGGCTAAAACAAGGTAAAAAGTATACTGATGGTTTAGAAATATAAGTACTAACATTAGTCTGGAGAACTGTGGTTGCTTAAGAAACACTGTTTGAACTTCCTTGTAATTTTGGTTTCTGGTTAGTTAAATGCAATAGGCTTTAAGACAGAAATTACATGCATTTTAAAGATAAAGACTATTTACCCTTTCTGGTATTTTTCATCACTGAAGTAGAAAAGACGGGATATGTGGAAAAGAAATTCAACGAAGTAATGCAATACCAGAAGAACAAGTCCAAGATGGGTCAGACTATCAAAACAAATAAAACAAACATTCAGACATTTTGTTAGATGTTTAAGGCAGAGAAGGGAGCCAGCATAAGTTTACAATTGACTTACTTCAGGAGATAGGCTCCAGCAATATGAAAGAGGTAAAGTCCAATGTAGACAATCTGGCGAAAGATGTCTTCCTACCAGGGATAAAGAAGGGACCATGTGTTATACACAACGTTATACAGTATTGTATAATGCTATCTGTTATTACAAACTGTTCCCCAGTCTTGGAAACTCTTCTTGGTTTATCAGCTACCTTAACATGGCCTGGTCTGGCACTGAATTACTCAGCCTGGATCATCTAATTGCACACACAACTTATTGCTTACTTACCAGTAATACTCTGCATCTTACATATGCTACTGTGAGAAAAGGCATCAAACGTGCAAAAGATGCTTTTTAAAAGGATCCACTTCTATTTGTTATGACCACTGTGAATTTGTACAAGCTATTAAAGTACTTATTTCGTATGTATTACTGTATCATCAGATCCTACAGTTCCTCATGTTTGCTGCCCATCAAATTGTCAGATTGCAACAGAATAAAATAACAGTCTACAAATCAAAATAAAAAGTTTTCTAAGTGTTGACATCAATTTTAAAAATTCAAGGTCATCCAAAATTCTGGAACACAGTTGCTGGCAAATACAGAGAATACTGTTATTAACCAGTCATGCTAAACCACGTGGTCCCAGTTTAAGTCAGCCTTTAGCCAGCCCTATTAAAGTGAACACTTCATGGAGATGAAATAATGAAGAGGAAAACACATAGCACATGGAGAGCAGATTGTGCCACCTGTGAACACAAGAACCACTGAAGTATGCCAGATCACAACACAAACCTATTTTGGAGTGGTAGCAGAGTACATTCAGTTGTGCTTACAATACTCCTTTTTGAAAAGATTCTCTAATCTTCAAGCAAGGATCTTTAGCTTTATCTTGTCTACATGTAATTAAAAAAGGCCTAAAATTTTAATCTTACAAGAGCTGTACTATGTTATTCAATACTCCATATCAAATCCAACAAACCCACAGAACCAAACAACTGTGCCAACAGCGAACACCACACTCATAATACACAAAGAGCAAGAAAACAGGTGGAGAAAGACCTACTCTAAATTATCTGAAAGAAAATGAAAAATTAGTTATTTCAGACAAAGACAACAGTCAGTACAAATGATCAGTTTCTCCAAGCACAACCAGGCAACTTTATAACTGAGGCAACATTTAAACAGCCCATGCTGCCTGCTTAGAAAAACTGTCAGAGACTGCTGGCCTTGTGGAATAATGCACATGCAGGTATACATGACTATGTAGGAACCAGAGTTAAGAAGTTTTTTTGTTTATGTCAGCAGGACAGATAACCAAACCTGAGCAAAAGCCGTAAAATTCCTTCATGAGAAGGAATAAGGCAAGGAAGCCAAGATGGCAGAGGTTAAGCTGTGGTTAAAGAAATATCAACTATGAACTTGCTAAAACAAATGAACTATCACTCTTTAAACTTAATGCAAAAGTCAGAGTGCACAATTTAAAGCAGCAACCAAGTAAAACACTACTATTCAACATACAGCACTTAAGCCACATGTGACAGCTTTCTTGAAGTTATTTTAAGAAAAATCTCCACCCTTGGCTGTGAAGTCAAATTTGAGAGGTATCACTAGCTCAACAGGGGAACATCAGCTGCAGTGTATCTGCAAAACAGTATTCATACTGCATCTGAGCAGCATAAAAACAGTGCATCTCATTACTATTTTACCAAGCCTCTTCCAGGCTCCTGTACAAAGACCTATGGTTATGTAACACCTATGTTTCATTTTCTTGAATAAAGCAGAACTGGTAACAGAGATGCAGCCTAGTCACAGAGCAACAATAGTCGCAGAGTGGTTTGGGCTCAGAGATACCTTTGTGGATCACCTTGTCCAACTGCTACACCATGGGCACGGACATCAATCACTTGATCAGGTTGCTCAAAGCCCCATCCAACCTGACCTTGAACATTTCAAATGAAAGTGAATTCACAACTTCTCTGGGCATTCTGTTCCAGTGTCTCAGCATCTTCATCATAAAGAATTTCTTCAGATCTACTCTAAACCTACCCTCTTTCAAAATCATTGCTCCTTGTTACTACAGACCCCAATAAAAAGTCTCTCTTCATCTTTCTTACATACCCCTTTCAAACAGTGAGAGGCCACTGTAAGTTCTCCCTGGAGCCTTCTCTCCCAGGTTGAACAACCCCAACTCTCTCAGCCTGCCTTCATAGAAGAGGTGCTCCAGCCCTCTGTTCATCTTCGTGGCCCTCCTCTGGACCCACTCAAACAGATCTGTACCTTTCTTGTGCTGGGAACCCCAGAGCTGGATGCAGCGCTCCAGGAGCAGTTTCACCAGAGCAGAGTAGAATCCCTTCCCTCTACCAGCTGGTCACTGCTTGTTATGCAGCCCAAGTGACAACTGGCTTTCTGGGGTGAAAGGGTACATTGCCAGCTCATGTTGCATTTTCATCCTCCCGGTGCACCCAAGTCCTTCTCTGCAGGGCCATTCTCAACCCATTAATTCCCAGCCAGTACTGATGTTGGGAATTGCCATAACCCAGGTGCAGGACCTTGCACTTGGCCTTGTAGAACTTCATGAGGTTCACAAGGACGCAGTCCTCAAGCCTGTCAAGATCCTTCTGGATGGCATTCCTTTCCTCAAGCAAACCAACTACAACACTCAGCTTGGTGTCCTCTGCAAACTTGCCAAGGGTGCACTTGATCCCTTTGCCCATGTCATTGACGAAGATGTTAAACAGCACTGGTTCCAGTACAGAGCCTTGAAGAACACCACTTATTACTGCTTTTCACTTGGACATTGACTCACTGACTCTCTGGAAGCAGCCACCCAGCCAGTTCCTTGTCCATCTAACAGTCCATCCATCAAATCCATCTCTTTCCAATTTAGAGGTAAGAATGCTGGGGGAACCCTGCCAAGAGCCTTAACAGAAGTTCAAGTAGATGACATCAGCAGCTCTTCCCTAATCTGCTGATGCAGTCACTCCACCATGGAAGGCCACTAAATTAGTCAAGTATCATTTGCCCTTGGTGAAACCATACTGAGGAGTTTACAACAGGAAAGTTTAAGCAGGAAACTGTCTATGCAAAATGATCCTGAGCAAAAACATTCAAAGAGACTATTTTGGTCCAGGAAGGCAAAAAAATGTGCTACAAAAAATCTGTGGCAAACTCAGTGTTATCAGAGCCCAAACAGAGAAAACGCTTAATGGAAAAATGATGCTGTTAAAAATCGAGCACTGGAAAAAATTTCAATACATAACTAACCAGAACTTCTGCTGAGGAAAATGCTATTTAAATCAAATCCCAGACTTTCATACTCCTTTGATGTACAGAATTATTCACCGTTTATATTCTACACCTATATCATGATTCATGAAGCAACTGTGATTTCAATGAGCCTATTCAGTCTATCAGTTCTGAGAAACAATACAAAACAAAACAAAAAAGAGCTGAAAAGAAAATCTCACATTCATTTGCTCTAGGGAAAATTCTTTCAGTGGATGAGAAATACCAGTAATTTTTATTTACACAACAGATATTTAGCAATTTTACTGCAATTAGGATTTAACTGAAAAGAAAAAAGCCACCTTGCCCTGGAGTTCCTCCCATTTACGTTTTGAACTTACCTTTTTAGTTTTCTGGAAGTACAGTTCTGGAAAAGCATGAAACCAGTATGCCAACTGTAAGATGTAGAAAAACTTCATTTGAAACCTGTACAATACAGCAAAAATTGAAGTATATTACTTATTATGAATTAACTTAAAACATTTCAGAAGCTTCTAGTGAACTCATTTTATCACTGTCTCAAACAAAGAAAAAATACAAATCTTTCCTGCCAGCCAACTCTAAACTAATATTTTTAAAAACAAAATCACTAAGACAAAGCTCACAAAAACTTAATTCTTTAAGTAATAGCCTACAGAAAAAGAACTTTGTATGCTACAAGTTGTCAAAAGAATCAAGAGGCCACATAAATATGACCAAAAATACATTAGTGACTAATGCAGTTTTACAAACTACTTATTCTACACAGATTGTACATGACACATCCTAGGCTTAAAACACTCCCTCCTCTCCCCCAGCAATCCTCTAAGGAAGAGGCCTTACGGAATCAGAGTGTGCGGATAGTCCCTCCACAGAGAGGTTGGATCTGATATATAGTTCTCCTAAAAAAAGAAAAAAAACAAACAAAAAATCCCAATAAATGCTCTAAGATGTTACTTTCTAGTCAGAAATAATGACTGGACATACATGTATGCATTAATGTATGTGCACATGTGTACATACAAAAACGCACACATCTACATACACAAGTAAAACTACAGGATCTGTAAATTTTCTTTTTTAGAAAGCCCTCAAGAAATCACAAATAAACAAAACCAAACCAACGCAGAAAACAAATCCCCAAAACAAAAGACAGTTGCACTGGCTTAGGAAAAAGAAAAGCAGCCAAACAAATCAAGTGATCATTCAAGATACAATGTCTTTATGAGATGGAAATTATTCCAGCATTACTACAGCCACAAGTCCTCTCTTGTAAACCACTGAAAACATTGAACTTAACTAAGAGAAAGTTTTTCCAGGAGTTATTATATTTAAAAAAAAAAAAAAAAAAAAAAAGGCGCACTTTTCCCCTTCTATGAAGCTAAGCTCATACACATCCAGCCACTAGCAAAGAGCATGTCACCTAAAAGCACACACTGACCCGAGGCTACAGGAATCTGTCATATACCCATTCCCTGGGCTCCAAAATGCTATGTGTGGTGTTTTCTAAACATTTATTTTATGTTAATAAACCAACACAAAAAACCCCTACAGAGAATTAAGTACCATAATAGAGTTAAATGGTTTTACCTGACTCATTTCAACAGTAAATCAACTCAACACTGAGCAACAGTAACACTACGGGCTCTATACTGAGTTATCACTACAACCCACACAGAATACTTAAACTTATCCCCACTTTAAAATTAAAACCAGCTAAAAACAGAAAAATAAGCCAAAGCCATATTCATCATCAACATAATTGAATTTTTAAAAATCTCGTCATACAAACAGAAGAAGCATACTTACAGAGACAAGAATACTCGTTCCCCAAACACAGGAGAAAAGGTAGAATGCACTAAGTTGCCCAGACTCATTGAACTTGCTATGCTTTGTTTTTGAAAAGTGCATTTTCCTGTTAATTTTCTGAAAAGAAAGTTCACTGTTATTTTTATGCTGGAGTACTTAACATCTATTTGGTAACTGCATTAGAATGTCTAAAAGTTTTAATGCATGTTTTTACAGTTAAAAACTTCAATGCAGAAGTTTACTTTCAAGTTAATAGTCTTAAAGTCTAATTAAAACCTGACAATTATCTTGATGAAAGGAATTAATATTTTGTACTTACATCCAGTACATACTCCTGAATTATAGCATGTATGATTATTGCTACAAGCATGTAAAAGAAAATTGTAGCCAAGTCTTTGATGCCATAGTAATAGAGAGAGATTGTTTCTGCAGATTGTTCTTCTAAAAGACAAACAGAATTAATTGTTAGGCACCAATACAGTTTAATGGTTAATAAGTTTATTTCTCAGAGTGAAACCTTTCAGACAGAAGTAGCATGTAGTTAGCTGAACAAATAAAAGTCAAATTAAACTGCCACCATGAGCTAGGTCTCTAGACTGCTTATAGTTATCTTCTCCATCACATCACAAACTTATTTTAACTCTGGAAAGGTGCTATAAGACTAAAAACTTAAGTGCACTTAGGAAGCTTACCCAAATACACCGAAAGTGGACAATGAAAATATGTTAAACTATCGCCCCACTTTGACTATTAAGGATGGTCACCTGCAAAGCCAGAGTAAGAATTCACATGAATTTATCTACCAGTCAGATGGTGGTTCAGCACTAATAACAAAAACAGCAGAAAAGAAACATTGTCTCTAACCTAATTAGTCAAAACACTGTTTTAATAAAGTGGAATTCTTGAAAGATGTTCATTATCTATTCAGATCAACAAATTCCCTTTCTGTCAAGTCTAGGAAGCGCGGCATACTAATAATGTCTGATACACTGTCTCATATCCTGCAAGATACATACCTGTGGCAGGGATGGTAACATTATATTGAAGTGTAACAAAAATGACGGCTGCTTTTGCTGTTATCTGAAAGAGGAAAAACCAAAAGTGCTATAAATCCTCATGGAAATAAACTACATTGAACTGGAAACATTTGCCCATAGTTTTGGCATCCTTGCCCAGCATGTTTGTCTCCTCCCAAAAAACTGATCAACTCCCATTATCTCACTGCTGCACCTGACTTTGCAAGGGCAGCACACATTGCGTGGTCTCTATAGTTTTGTTTACAGAATACTCAGCCTGCCAAATGAAAAATGCTTGAAAATGCTACTTACAAACGGCCTTTCCTACAACAATAAAATGAAGACACATGCTACAATTTTGTCTTTAGTCCATACTGTATTATTACATTAACAGAATGTACAATATCATGGAGTCCCTTGACCATGATGCATTCAGCAGTGGCTGAGAATAAACTTTATTTAAAAGTACCTTTTTTATTTGACAAAATTTGGAAGTCAGTTATCATATTCATACATCTGTGGGTCATCTGAAAAAAGTGGACAGGGAACGAAAAAAAGGCATGAAGAACAGAAAACAATTTCAGGCCAGTGGGATACCAACTCAGTACAATCAGCATTCTTTTGACCCTGGGGATCCTTTGGCAAGAAGCATAAAACAAATGAAATTGAATTTACCAGTAGCGGTACTACCCCATTATGATGGGCTGCAAGAAAAAACAGAATACATAAAAGCAATTTGAAGAGAAGATGTTTGTCCTAATGGCTTTCTTTGGGGAGAGGGGTGGAGATATTCTAAAACCCCCAATAAATAAGATGGAGTACAAGTTCTTATTTGTCAATAAGCATAAACTTATTTTTAACTATAACACATCTTCATTGAATCCCAACATGAATTAACAGGCCCTAAATGAGAGGGAAAAATAATTGTGTTTTACCATATTCACGATCAGATATTTTCTCATTGCTGTAAAAACCCAGTGTCTATGTGGTAATTAATAGGGCTGACAAAAAACCCAAGCCCCTTTAGGAATCTTGGAAGGACATGCTGAGTGTCTGAAGATAATGATTAGGTTACTACCAGTACTCATTATTCACAGGAAGTGAGAATTTAAAAACTAGTGCTTTGTCAACAAGTGCCAGATTTTCTATGAAACCCTGAATACGTGGCAGACTGTTCAGTCCATGTAACTTCAGGGAATCCAACTAGTTTGCTTAAATTAGTGAAGTTGCCTCGGGCTCCCTATTCATCAACGGAGCCCTCATAGGACAATTCAGAACAGTATTCAATCCTGAACTGCCCTTTGAAGGCTCTGTCAGCTACTCTCAGTACTGGAACTGTACAAGTTAAACAGTGTAAACACCTTACCATAGCACCATTAACCGCAACAAGTGATTTCCAAGACTTATATCAAAGCATTTAAAAAATTAAAACATACCACATCTATACCAACAATGACACACAGCCTTTTTACGCTGGGCTAGAAAACACTGTGGGTTAAAAAAAATGGAAACAAAAGAATTCTGCACATTCAATCCCCCGAAACTTCTAACCCTACCAGAAATACTGTTAATACAGTAAGGCTGATGTAGGCACAAAAAGTAACTTTTTAGGTTCACCTCTTTAATGTCATTCCCCAGGAAACCACCATATAACAGCTATCGTGGTGATTTTTTATAGCAAACCCAAACACAACAGTGCAGCTGGTCTGCCCCGTTTTTACTTTTCATATATCTATCGATCTTCTGTCTTCTTCCTAACTCCACTGGCCTTTAGTGCTGAGCTGTACCAACAGCTGGATAAAACCATCCTGAAAACCATCCCTATAACAAAAAGGTTCACAACCCTCAACAAATGTCTAAAATAAATGTCTAAACAAATATCTAAAATACCAGAAACATTTGGTCAACAGTGTCTTCATTTGATCGTCAGCGATATTAGATCACTGATAACATTTTGGCAGTCACACAGGTAATTTACCCTTCCAGTGCCAAAAGGGCACGTTTTAAAACATCTGCATTCAACATGGGGGCCCAGAGAGCGGAGGGCCTGCAGCAGGGCCGCCCTCAGGCCGGAGGGAGAGCTCCCCTCGGCCGCTGCCAAACCTCGGCGCATCTCCGAGGCGGGAGGAGGCGGCGGGGGTGCCCAGCCCAGCCGAACGGCGCCTGGAGCCGCCGGGATGCTCCGCGGGCGGGGGCCGGTGCGGGGGCGCGGGCAGGGGGACCCGAGCGGCGGCCCTAAGGACACGTCACCGCCACCTTCCCTTCCCTTCCCGCCGCGCCGCCCGCCGGGAGCCGTAGTGCCGCGGGGCCCGGCGGGGCCGCGCACACAAAGAGCGGGGGATCGGCTGTCGCGGCCGGGCCTCGCCCCCCGCCCCCTCCCCGCCGTGCCGCGCACTCCTCCCCCCCGCCCTGGCTGCCACGTAACCCCGCCGCCCGCAGGAACTCCCGCGGCAGGCAGCGCGCCGCCCCGCTCCCGGCCCCGCACGGCTCCCCGCCCGAGGCGGCGGGGAAGCGGGACTCGGGTCCTGGCGGCACCCACGGCTGCGCCTCTCCAAGCCGAGCCGGGGAAAAGGGCGTTCCCTCCGGGGAAGCGGGGACGCGCCGCGGGGAGGGCGCCCGCGCTGGTTCTGGGGTCGTGCGGCGGGGCGGGGGTCGGCTCCGCTCCCCGCGTCCAGCGGGGCGGGCGTGGGCCGGCGGGCAGGTGCGCCGGGAGGCGGCGGCGCTGGCTGGGGGAAGCCGCAGGGCTCCGCCGCCCGCCCGCGCAGCCTCCCCCGCTGCCACGGCACTCCCGCGCCCTCCCTCCCCTCCAGCACCGAGAGCCTCCGGTGAAGTGGGAGGAAGCGGGAAGAGGACCCCCGGCGGGGGCGTCGGTGCCGCCTCACCTCGAACATGAGCCCCAGCAGGAAGATCATGGCCATGCAGGACACGATGTCCGCATGGTTCTGCACGATGAACTCGTGGCTCAACACCGGCGGGTTCTTGTTGCTCTTCTTGCGGATCGCCATGGCGGGCCGGGAGCTGGGCGCCGCCGCCGCCGCCTCCCCGCTGCCAGCACAGCTCCTCTAGCCGCGGCCAGGAAGAGGCGGAGGGGGAGGAGGCGGCCGCGCAGCCGGGGAATGGCAGCGCCGTCTCTCCGCTTCCCCCTCCCCGCCGCCAGCAGCGCCCCTGCCGGCCGGCGGCGCCTCCGCCCGCCCGCGCTGGCGAGGGCAGCGCCCGCCGGTTCAAACCCACCAACCCGGGGCGCGGCGTGGCCGGGGCTTGTCAGCACAGCCGAGCGGAGCCGTGTCGTGGCACCTGGGCAGTGGTGCTGCGTCCCTGGCAGCGCTGGCCGGATACTCGCTGGCGGTAGGCCGAATCCCGCGCTGGGCACCGGGCCAGCTTCTCTCTCCTACCGAGGCAGCGGCGACAGAAAACGACCGTGGGTCCCCTCCGGGATCGCGGAGGAGGCGCGACCTTACAGAGCGGGTTGTCCCCGCTTCGGGTCCTCTACTCCCCACCGGCCCCCCCCGCTATCCCGATTCACCACGGATGTCTCTCTCCTCCACCGCGGGTTCTAGCTCAGTTTAGTGGCCACCAGACCCCCGCCAGCTGGCTTCCCGGAAAGCGTGAGGAGGCCGCGCTGGCTGGGCTCGTGCTGGGTACGACTGAGTGGCAGCCTCACGGTGCAGGTGCCCCCGGGCCGGCAGCGAGCTCCCGCCGCCACTCTGCCCACACTGTTCTGTGTAGCCAGAAAGAACAGTAACAAGACACCCAATTCCAAGAAAGCAGACAGGAAGAAAGCCAACCGGGAAGCACAGAGGGAAGAGACATTACGAGACAAGCTAGATGTGGATTAAAAAAAACCAACTCAGTAACAGAAGGCTCTTGCAAAGTTAAAGCGATGAACGAAGAGGTCTGAAAAAATCAACGCTGATGCGGCGCTGATCCAGGCCGAGTGCAGCGGCCCTTCAACCCTCGCGAAATTCATGCTATTTTTATTCATTAAGGTTTCTGTCAGGCAGACACTCCCCGTGGATATATGGAAAAGAAATATAAAGAATTGGACTAATTTATAGCTGAAATTAAGTGTTGTCAGAATGGCTTTTGCTGCCGGTAGCTAATGAATACAGGGCAAGAAACTAAGGTGTAGCTATTTGGCATTGCTTTGCCTTGCCAGAACTGAGTGTGCACCACATACATTGAATGAGCTGTTTTAAACAGGTTAATTTCTTCCAACTGTATGGAGCAGTGAGTCATGGAACAGACTGATCAGTGTAAGACCAGGTTTTTCAACTGTGAAACACCTCCATCAGCTGCATAGATGCTCAGAGGTTTTCTATGAATTTATATTTGGTGTCTGGAGATGATCTAGGACACTTAAAAATACAGAGAAAGCTACCGAAAAATTTCTTTTCACAGCTGGATTTTTTTTTAATGATTAAACAGAAGAAGCATTCATATTTTAGTCCCAAGATTTTTTTATATTCTAGAAGTGCCTTAATCCCCTGGCTGCACCAGTATTCTGTAAATGTAAAATAAGCAGAACATTACTTCAACGGTAACAATGTGAAAGTGTATCCCTGATTGCACACGGTATAGTTATGGATGTAACATACTGCGCCTGTGAAATATACCAGGTTGGAATAAAAATTGGACTCCTTTTTGCAATAGAAGTTTGCATCAATTTCCCACCTCACTTAAAAGAAATCAGGTCATCTCATCTCCACAGAACATAACAAACAGGACTTAACTGGGACAAGACATGCTTTCCCCAAGCTTTAATCAGCAAGTGCCTCTAGTGCCTGGCTAGATATCCTGTCATACAGGCCCTCGGTTTCAGCTTGGCTGTGTGTTTGTCCTGATGATGCATTGTAAACTGCTACACTGAAATGGAAAACAAGGCAACCTGTTGCCTCACCTGAAGTTTCCACACCTTCCTTTTATCAGGAGTTTCTTCTTCTGCCACATGAAGTTCTGTATGGCACTTTAGGAAAAGTGGGATGGTCAGCCCTCAGTCTGCTGCGTGCCATGGGTGGCTAGTCTACGTTCGCCAGGTTTCTTTCCAGACATCCACATTTTCCAATGCTGGGCTTCAAAATGATCACATTATTTAGGAAGGAAATTCCCTACAATCTGAGTCAGGGGGAGTTTCTGGCATCTCATCACAGAAGCCACCATCACATGTGGCTTGCCAAGACCTTGCCAACCAAACCAAATACAGCATTTCAGGTGGCAAGATCATGGCGACTTTGGCAGGAAGCGTATTACGGCACCTGCAGTAACAAGACACAAACAGAGGAATACCCTTGTCTATTTGGGAACCTTTCCTGAATTTACTTGTCATCAAACATGCTTAGAGATAGAACCAAGAACAGTACTTTAAAACAAACACAAGCAAGCAAATTAGCAAGGAACAGAATGGGAAACTTCAAAAAAGGTTATACCTACCATCAAACTTCTAGGTCTTAAACATAATAAATGATGTTGCCTCTCAGCACAGGATCTTGAAATTAGCTGGCAGGAAGGCTGGAAACACAATTTGTGCTTCCTCCAGCTTCTGTCCCCAGCTGTTCAGAAAGCTATCCCAGCAACTGGTATTAGCCAGTAAGACAGAAATAGCTCCCTCCCATCTTTTTATTTGTAACTTTTAATGCATTCTGCACAGATGAACATGTTCACACAAGGGATGTGAACAGGCTAATCCCCATTTTTATACCTACACGGCATATAGCTTACATTGCCACCTTTTTAAAATAAACATTCCACTTGACATAATCAACAAGGAACCTTGAGACTTTTTCAACACACCATAGCAAAGTATCCTTTATTATATGTATGCATCTTAGTAACAGTGCAATTTCTGCTCTTAATATTCCAAAGACACCATACAGGACCATTAATGACATGCCTGGTTGAACAGTCTTTTTCCTTGGTTTTTTTTGAAGATGTCAGGCATTTGCTGCAGCACAGCACAGAACATGGAGTTTTCTATTTGTATCCTCTTGCTTTCTCTGTTATCTTCAAGTTCCAGCAATTCTTTAATTGGATTCTAAAGCCATTTCCATGTATTTAAAAATGTATAGTAAAACAGAAGGAAATTGTTAAGTGAAATTGGATTTCTTCTTTAGCTCAGAAAGGTAGTAAGACATCACCTCCTCATAGCAGTTTCCTGCTGTCTTAGGTTCTCAGACCTCATGACAGAAAACTGTCATTTCACCGAGGATTCTATTTTCCTGAAGCAAAATGACACCATTCAGATCATGTGAATTATCTTTTTTCTTTTTCAAAAAAGCAGTGATAATTATGTTTTTATTCCTAACAATGGAAAAGGTAACTATAAATTCATGGAATAGCTATAGGAAAACTAATTATTAATGAAAAGAAGTCCATGTGAAAATGAAGTCACTATTCCAAAAGGAATTGAGGAAAAAAAATGTTTGAGGGAGGAAGGGATAGAAAGTATCTGGAAAAATGCAAGTAAACAGAAAATACAATAGGAAGGAAACCTAGAAGACCTGAGAAAGACCTCAAAATGGCACTGCACAAAAAATTACAAGTGAGCATGTGTCATGATGTGGCCAAGTTTCAGATCAATGAAGTTTGCAAGAAGCATCATTTTAGGCAGAAAGTAATTATTTCTCTTCTTCAGGGGTCTGGCTACTACTTCAGAATATGATTTCAGTTTTGGGTTGCTATTCTTGGGAGTATTTTTGTTTTGGATTTGTCTCAGCTGATCAGAACAAATGCCATCAGCTTCATAAAATAATGTCAATTATTAAGACATGCCTTCAGTACCCAAACATATGCATGTTACACAAATGAGGGTACAGGATTGAATGGTGAAAGGTTTTCAAGGACGTATATTTGTCCTTGATACTTTCAAACATCTCAGGTCTGCTTTTGTTTTTTAAGGCTGAGCCAACGTTATAAGAAATGTATGTATCATCAAATGTCACACACTTTGAATACACGAAGTAATGCAAATACTTATGCACTATTCTGCAAGCATAAGGTACACAGAGAACTGAACTTGCAGTTTAAATTAATCTCCAAACATACTTTTATATACTATACAGTATCTTACAACCAAATACAACCTTTTCGTTAAAATATTTGTAGTTTAAGTGGATTAGCAGCAAAACTTAAAGACTGTTAGTTGTTATGTCACAGACAAGGTTAACTTCATATGGCCTGTAACACATATGTAAATTTATACAGCTTTTTAATCACATTCTTGCAGAACCTTATAAAGAATTTAAGAGTCTGCTCTAACTCAGTGCATTTTTTGACATTCGTTAATTAAAATTAATGAATCCTTTGAATGAATTCCATAGAAATGGTGTCTCCACCAAAAAACACAGAAGCCTGAAATTACTTTCCTATTGCACCTATTGCACTGAGCAACCAATGAAGATGAGCACACTCAGCTGAATTAGCAAAGGAACATAAACCCCAGTATTTAAATCTGTTAGCAAAAATAACTTGGTTTTTTAGAATGTACAGGTAACTTATTAGCAAATCACTTTTTGAGAAGCACAAGAAGGTGAAACCAGGTTTAGAATAACATAAATTCTGGGGTTTTTTACTAGAGATTTCTTTTATATATGTGATTTATTGGGTTTATAATATTGCTTTATGATATCATAGTACTAAGTTTATAAGACCTTGCTATTTGTCTCCTGCCACTGATGATAAAACTCAGCATTTTATAACAAAGGTAAGATTCAATTCTTCACACTCATCCCATTTTATTAATTCAGTACTCACCAGGATATTTTTAAAATTCCAATAAAGTAGAACGTGAAAAACATTAGTTAACTTACTGTAACATTGGTTTAAAATTGTTACCTATTTTTTTTAAAAAAAGGGTTTTTTTTACATATACTCTGAACTCATCATTATGTTTTTTCATACAGAAACCATGTAGATTAAATACATTCCTGAGCAATCTTGCCTAACTTATAAATTGTTTTTCCATCTGAAGCTGGGTGTTTCATCACGTACTGTTAAGAAAAAGAGACCAAATTAGTCACAAATCAACACTTAGATTTTACTTATAAGCATTAGATAATCTCAAATTTAACCTGTACATGCATATGTATGTCTACACGTGACATTTTTTATTAAAACTAATGAAATATTTTTCTTCAGGCCAGTGTTCAGTTTCAATGGAAGGTAATAAACACTAACTGTTTCACAATGTAACCTAGCAGTATAAAGAGTGATTGATAAAAAGGTTTTAATGATCCTCTAGTTATTTAAAGTTTGGTATATTAAACTTTCTAGATATTAAGAAATCTGAGGTAGCAGAGCACTTGTTGCATTTTCTGAAATTTATAACCTTCAGATGGAAAAAAGTCTGTGCTGATAAATTAAGAACAGCCAAATTATTTTTATCTCTTCATCAGCTATGATGTGAAACAATGACCAAATTATTTATACCCAAACATGGGAGAAAGCTTACACGTGAGCATTGTGCCATGCTCCTGCTTACAAGATATTACTTTTCTGTTTTAAGTAAGAAAAGCAGATCCGTAAGAGGCAGTGTCACTCCCAATTACAGTTACAAAAGTTATGTACTGACAAAACCCACAATCCCTAGTATGAAGTGGTTAATTAATGACTGCAGCAGGCAGCATATGGCCATAATTTGCAGTGAGTAACTCACTTGTAAGGTTGTAATATGCTTGTCACATTCATTATCGATACTGACAAGATGTTTCTTTGGAAAAACGTTATGTGAAAATTAAGCAGACAGTGTTATGTCTACAGCTCAAGTCTTCCATAATGAGAACAAAACTTGAGATGCTGCAAGGTCGTGGAGTATGGGAAGGGCATCAAAGGATATTAAAATCAAATGAGCAAGTACCATGAGTACACAAGCATTTGTATGCTACATGCTCAGAATCAACAGAATCAGTTTTCCTTAACAGATGCCCTTAATCTGAACTGAAAAATGGGCAAAGGTGATGTGATGTTAAGCATTTACCATAGGTCTGGGCCTAAACTGCAGAGATCAGCACATAACACCAAGTGTTCTGATGAGACTGTGTCCCACCCTCTCTGTGAGCACAAATTCAAGTTTAAAAACAAAACAGCTGCAGTAGGAGAGTCCCAACAATTATTCTGACTAGCATCTCCTCTAGTTATTTAACCACTCTAATAATTTGAAGTAGCTGATACTTTGTGAACAGATACATGACTGTATCTGCTCTCTCTTCAAAACTGAAAAGTGATTTCTGAGAAAAAATGGATTATTTTTGTTTGGTAAATATGAAAAGGGTGGTTTTGAGAAAACAAACCCTTAAGTCAGTAGCTCACTCAACCAAATTATTTCCTGGGCATTCAAGATGCAGAGTCTCTTGTAGGGAAGACTACCTTTAATGAGAAAGTTAATTTATCCACTACTGGATCTCAACAGAAAATGCTGTTGCTTGAACTACTTTAAGAGTGAAAAGAAGGGATAAACAGCACCTGAGGTCCTTGATGAATCTGGAGAAATGTATAGGTCATTGACATATGTTAATAACCAAGAATTGAGACAATATTTAAAATCTGGTGCAGTAAGTACCATGCTGGTACAGTTTCTATGGCATTCTGCACAAAAGACTAAAGAGAACATTTCCTGAACTTCAGTAATGACTGTATTCATGTGATTCTAGTCTATTTTCTTTGAATAAAAAGCAGGTTGTTATTATTATTAGAAAAATTAGGTCTCAATTGTTCAGTTTGCACCTAGCAGCCGTTCTATCATTAAGACAAACAGAAGGTTTAAGTTGAAAAAAATATACTGATTTCATGTTGTTATTCAGGTTGGTAAATGCTGAAAATCTGCAACAGCTGTAAATGAATGTAATTATTTACTTAAAGAGACAGTCCTGGGTGCAGTTATGTATTGTATAGGAAGAAGTATTTTCCTTAGCTTTGGCTGAGTAACATTTCCACAGGCATATGCCATTACAGAAATAGAATACTTCACCTTGTTCACTAAGAGTAAAGGCACAATGTAAAAACAGTAAACTAAATACAGCAGCTCTACTTAGTACCGTACTAATCAGAAATTGTAAAAATTTACACTGTGTGATTTTAACCATCACTATTAACACATAGACACAAAAACATGCATTTTGCAAGAGCAAAAACTTAAATATAAACCCATAAAATGAGTTTAACTTGTATATGCATATTTAGGTATGAATTTCAGAAAATACAGGAAGGTATAAAAGCTAGCATTAGGAATGCATTTTATGGTATGTTTTAAATAAAAATTTAAAGGTATATGCATAGCAGTAATCTGAGCTTTAAGCACTCAAATACTTTACAAAATACTTTCTAAGAGTTTGGAAATACTGTACAACCATTTTAGATACTACTCTGCTTCAATTTGTCTAATGGACAGCTACTGCAAAAAATTGCATTTTTTTTCCCTAGAAAATAACGCACTAAAATAACATGAGAAATAGTGCATAGAACATCAAAATGAAAATGACCCTCCTTCCACCACTTACACACTTTTCCTTCTTTTTCCAGCTTCTTCAAGTGGACTAGGAGGTTACTTTCTGCTGCTGGAAGTAAATTTTCAGGTATTTCCTAATGGGAACAAAAAAATATGCATTTTGTATTTGTTTTAATATCCATCAATTACTTTTTCAATATAGAGAATGCATGGTTTATTACCATGCATTGGTATGTGGAACATTCAGTTAGTTACATAACACCAGGAAACTAAGATGGATAAATCAATTTTATACCAGTTAAATAAGTAGTCTAACAACACATTTTAGTTTACTTTGCTTGTTTTTTTTGCATTATCCATTTGTATGATGAAAACTTTGGCCAGCACTAAGAAGACTCCTCTTCAGAGCTTGGTCTGCCCTGGGTTGTCAGTGTAGCTGAGTATTTTTAAAGACAAATTTATGATGCATTTCTCCACAGATATCTATCACTTCTATTCCATGACAACATTTGCATATGTTTAAATATCCTGTAGCAATTAGTATCTGTGAATGAATAAACAATAAAAAAAAAATGTAACAGCTTCAGGAGGACAAAATATCTCAAAATTTTTCAATGCTCATTACATAAAAAGCAGTAACACCTGTTGCCCAGAAAAGCCGCGGATGCCCCATCCCTGGAAGGGTTCAAGGACAAAGTGGATGGGGCTTTGAGCAACCTGGTCTTGTGGAAGGTGTCTCTGCCCATGGCAGCGGGGATGGAAACTGACAACCTTTAAAGTCCCTTCCAAACCAAACCATTCTATGATTGTAAGACGATTGCTCAAAATCCCCCTCTCCGGCTCTATCATCCTAAAGGTAAAGCTCTTTTTTCCTTGTTGAAAAGTAAAAAGTTCTTTAAATAGTATGTGTGGCAGGAAAGTTCACTAGAAAACTAGTTAAATAAATCATGAACCTTTAGAATATTCTGAAAGCATATACTTTGTTCCGTAATATAAAGCTTTAATAGTACTGAAAAAAATTCTTACATAGACAGGACAAGAAGTTTGTGATTTACAGAAATATGAGAATGGCTCTATACTTAAAACCTAGTTGATCAGGCAGGAGAACTGCGGAAGCTGAACTGCCATAGGTAATGGTACATCAGGACTGCAAAATGTTCAGTGTGATGTAGTCATTCTTTTGGAAACCGGGGATCAGCTGAACCATGAAAAATGAGTTGAGAAGCTGTTACAGACCTGTTCCCAAGCCACAGCCACTGGCAACTTTGACATCTTTCTCCAAAGTAGAAAAGCTGTATCTCTTAACTCTGCTTGTTATGAGGGCAATTCCACACCACAGGGACAAATTGCAGAGGTTACATGAAGGATGATGAAGTAGCAAAAAAGTACTCTTACACCAGTCTAATGACACATACAAACTATCCAACTTCTGAGCTGCAATATCCTCCTCTGTGGAACTGCAGTTCACCTGCAATCTCCTGCAGACTGATAAACCAAGAACTGGAAGTTTTTAGCCAACCTTCAGGATGCTCCAAACACACTTTGGGAAATCCACAACTAACAGTCATGTCAAACTTTTCACCTTGAACCAAGCACTACAATTTTATTTTTGCTCATTCTTATGAAACTGTGCCTAAGACCATCTGGATAGTTAAATAAGTTCCCAAGAATTGTCTGGGCCCCGCTCCAATTAAGTGCTTAAACAAGACAATTTAAATGCACAGTCATAAGTGAACCCTGAACAGGCAGAAGTATTTTTTATCCCTTTTAAAAATCCACCATGGTTTTCACCCAAAGCCACCATGGTTTCCACTTACATACAAATTTTATGAACACAAACTCCATTTGCTTTAGTTTGATCTAAAAAACTTTTAATCAACAATTACCTTGTATACTATCTTTACAAGCTCCGAGGATGTGTATGATTTCCCAGCATTCTGCTGGAAAACATTTAGAATTTGCTGTTCACGTGCAAGTCGGTGAGAAATGTAGTTTTGGATTCTAGTATTTGCATCACGTACTACTGGGCCATGACCTAAAAATCAAAACACATGTACCAGAGCACTATTATTTACATTTGTAATTAAGTACACTATTGAATAATTGAAACATTCTTATGTAAACTCCAGTAGATTTAAAAGTCATGAGAAAAAGGTTCGAATGTCTGTATCACAGTCTGCATCTGAAAACCATTAAGATGGAAAGGAAGAATAAGAATATGAAAAGTCTGAATGGGGAAAGGGAATACTTCAGAAGGAATAAGGAAAGCAAGGGAAGACTAGGCTATTAGAAAAAATGAAAGGAGCTCACTGCTGAACAGATTTAAAAAATGAGATTCAGATTACTGTATTATCTCTGTTTGCCCGTCTTCCTCTCCCCAAAAGATATTGATACTAATGACTTAAACTGATACTGGCCTTGGAACAATAATGGCTGATGCAAAGGACTCAGGTACTACTGTCCTGTTGGGGCAAACACCAAGGTGACATCTTTAATTATGACATGTAATTTTCCCAAACACACCTTCAAAACGGATTCATACACTGTATTTTATGCCTTTAAAAACACTGTCCCAAGCATTATTAATTTTTTAAAAACAATTAAGAGAAGACCAATAAGTGAGCCAATCATAGTGAGTCAGGGCAGGAAAAAAGGAAGGCACAGGGAAAGTTACGGGTGGATCATTTTATGTCTGACTGCTTAATAACCAAAACACATGTTTTTTCCTGGACTGATCAGAAATGTTCCAACTTACTGACAGGCCTTTGAATCACATTAAGAAAAGGCTTAATTGGTAAAGCACTAACCTTTATGAAAAATCAAATACTGCCTCATGGTACATTAAAATGACAGAGAAAATATTGTTCAGCCATGAGAGCTACACGCACAGAAATTAAACTTAATATGTTACCCGTAGAGGAAGTGACTTGCACAAATATTCATCACATGCTTTTTATAGCAAGGTTTCCTATTTCTTTGCCTGTACAACTCACCTGAAATAGCGGCAGCAACTTCCAGCTCTGCCAGTGTAAACTCTAAGTAATTTATAAAATTAGTATAAAAGAAACTAATGTAAAAAGACATAGCTTTCTTTTAGGAGTTGTTTGGTATCATCAAAATCAGTTTCTTTTGAGGTTCTCTGACTATTTAAAAAAAATCACCATATTCTTTGCTTGTAGTTTTGGTTTTACTGATTAAATGACTTTTTAAGCTTTTTAAATTAAAGCTTATTTTCCCAGAGGACAGGCAGCTTATAGAAAAAGAGCAACTGATTTTTCATGTTTTGAACTAAAGCATCAAAGGAATCTATCCTTCTATAAGTCAAAATATTTATACATATCTCAATTTATACACTCACTTCAGCACATTTGAAATTACTAAGTATACATTGAAGCTTACCTTGTTTAAATAAAGTATTATAAATACAAGATATTTAATGTCTAAATATAAAACTATACTGTCATATGCATTTATATTTAATGATTTCAAACATATTTAATCTGAAGCTATTTTTCCTTACAAAATAAATTACAAGTATAACAGTATCTCTACTGTTAGCATTTATAAACCCAAAACTTTAAATGTAGAAAAAACATAGCAAGACATACAAAGCAGAGACTGCAATGTTAACTGTCCATTCTCTTGCATTCTCTAATGACAGAAGTCTCACTAAAGCAATCAAAATTAAGGGTTGCCCATGGAATCATAAGGCATTCTTAAAACCTGGCCCTACTCTTCCAAGTGATTTAATTGACTTAGACTACAAGACCAATGTCAGAACCTGAAATGGAACCCCCATTTTGCAAAGTTAAAGGGATTTCATATCCATTATATCATCTGATCCATAGCTGTTGTGTATGAATATATGTACATTAAAATGATCTCAGAAAGCTTGGAACTAAATCCAGATGTGGAACTTTCCCATCCATCATTTTTCAGAGACAGTAATACAGGTATTTACTTATTAATGAATAAATGGATCAATATCTGAATAAATGTAAAATGTTTCTGAGCATACGAAAAGCACCCTCAAAATACGAATGTCTTTCCATGAATTATGGAAAATTATTATTTTAATATCAGATAGATTCATATTATTTCCTCATAACACATTGCGAAGTGTGAGATTCTCTTACTTTAAATTACAGCACAAAAGACAGAAGCGAAGAAAACAATTGGCTCATGAAATCTTCCACAGACTCCTAATTCCAGTACTGTTATTTTCTGTATTACCAAGGAACATTGTTTATTATTACAGGATGGGGAGCCCTCTGCTGACTAAAATGCCCTTTTTTTGTCCCAAGGATTCTCATCAAATATCATCTGTAATTAGATATCATGAGTGGACTGCCTTAGTCATTCCCACATTATATTCAAAAAGAAACATGGAAGGGGAAGGATTGACAAAATTCACCTACTCTCACCTAGCCAGCAGTCAGTTTGTTACAAAAATTCACCTAATTCTGAGGCTACAACATGAGTGCTAAAGCATGGATGGGGAACAGAGAAACAGTTCAAGAATTATGAAGGCCTAATATTGCAGCACAGACAAAGTACTTTTCTTATACAGAAAGTATTGTTAAAGCAAACTACCTCTGCTGCAGTTACCCAGCAGTATCAACAACTGTTCTGATTGGGCAATAGCCACCTTCTACGCAACTGCACATACATTTTGTGGTGCATGGATGAAAAAAGAAAGTTAGTTCCAAACCATCTTGATACTTAGCTATCATCACTGAAAATGCACCATGTCAGACTGGCTTCCTAACTGAAGTACAGTATGCACACACTTAAAACAGTAGCAAACAGTTATAAATAAAGAGCACCAATGTTCAGCCTTAGTGAATGTGTAATCTAGATACATAACCATTAAGAATAGAGTGAAATACAACAGATAAAATTGATAAACCAAATAGAATTTGGTTTATATACGGGGTTTTTGAAGGCAGAAATTCAGTTTGAGGAACAGGCTTTATTTGGAGGTATTAAGAAAGAAAGAAAGTAAAACATTTGATTTGAGATTCTGGAGGCTAAAAAACTACTGTTAGTTTTAACAGTAGTTAAGTCAATAAATATGACCAAGTCACTATTCTGTCTACATCAACCTCCACATCCATGGAATATCTACGATGTGTTTCTTAAACAGCATTTTTATGCTTAGATCTTAAAGGGCACCTACTTCAAAAGAAGGCTATTTTAAGAGTGAACACAAGAGAGTAGGCTAAACATAGACGGTTAATAGAACAAGGCAGAACTGAGAACATAGACACGGTAGCTTAGAATGACAAGTTGAAGATGAAACAGAAAAAGTCAGAAAAAATCCTGAGATGTAGCTCTGAAAAAGCAAATGAGGAGCTTAAACCTTATTTACATAATGAATTCTTAAAATGCAGTCTTGTCAAACAGACAGGGTATATATTAAAAGTAAATGCATTCCCAAGGTTTGGAGGAGAGAGAGGAAAAGAATTAAAGGAAAGCCATAGACTGAATGAATCGGCAACTTATTTTTAGAACATTTTTGGCCTCTTGGCTCTTGTTCAAATTTAACCTAAGTTATTAACTAAGACAACCATACTACAGTTCTGCAGCTTTCCAAGATGAATTTGTGATTAATCAGTACTGCAAAGGACAGACATCTCTCTCAAAAAACACTACTAGGCTAGTCACATTGACAGTGAGTGCAAGTGGGGATGAAAAGGACTGAAAGAACAACTATTATTTTTTCTTCCAGGATAACATTAAAGCACAGGGATAGAGTAAAATAAGAAAATTAAATTTGCTGTATGATTCCAACAGTGAAAGATTTTGGCCTCTGGAGTCTTTGGGCACAGAAAGACAAGATCCACCCTCAAATGAAGAAATTTCACAAAGGAAAGATACCTATCACTAAAAATTTTTAAGTTTTGCAGATCACCATGACAAAGTTAGCTTAGCTTAGCACTTACTAAGTAATGAACTTGAATTGTTAGATCAGGAATGATGTTTAATTGTAATAATAGTTCTCAAATTCTTGGAGGAGATATTTAAAAATTACACAGTAAAAGAGAGCAGTTAAAAATAAAAACACTTACCTGGATATATCAAATCTGGTTTCATTTCTAGCAACTTTTTCAAAGTTTTCATGTAATCATACAGGTCTTCTATTACTGTTGTTCCTTCCCCTAAAATACAGTCACCAGAAAATATAGCATTTTCTTCTTCTAGATGTAGAACCATATGATCATCAGTGTGTCCTGGTGTATATAAAACTCTATTTAAAGAGCAAAGAAAGCATATGTTTTCCATACAGCATATATACTTCATTTTTGAAGCCAGAACAAACGATGATAAAATCATACACTTGCAAAGCAGCCCGTAACAAGAACCAAAAAAAATTGACCAAAAAAGGCTGAAAAGTTGATGTAAACAGGTATCACTGCCTAATCCCAGTCCATTTTCTTATACCATGTAAAGAACACCAATCATCATCTCTAACATGCTTTTACTTGCATGACACACCATAATATAAGTGCATTAAAGGAGCTGACTAGCCATGTAGAATTTCAGTTTTAGAGGGCTTTACTCTGAAGCTTCAAAACAGAAAATTGACATGTCATTTCCAGATTGAAACATGTGAAGTTCTTGACATACATGCTGCACTTAGGAAGGAGGGTATGGATGATGTCTATTCTTTTAGAAATTACCTACAAACTTCCAAACCCGACCCAGAAAAAGTTCAGTCTTCCAAAGTTTATTTTTCCGAAGTTTATTTTTAAAAGCCCCATAGCACAGTGGAGCACAGCTGTCAAACACAAAGAACCATGGTCTTTGAACCATGAACCATGAACCATTCAGCTATTCTATGTGCAAGTCATTAAACACCTGCATGGGAAGGATTAAGCTCATCCACAGCTTGGTTGAGCACCGTATTAGCATGCAGCAAAGGGACAGTGGGTATGTATATAGTATGTGGTAACCTGAGCTGCCAAGGAGCTGCACTGGCGTGTCCTTTTACTATGATTTCTGGAAAGCAGAAGGGCCTTATGCCGAGGCTGATGCAGACTGAAAGTAACACAACTCTGACCAGCATCACTGCAAAAATTCATTACAATCTTCTTGTCAATGGCAGATGCATCAAAGCAGTGATCAAAAACTGACAGAGCTGGTGCCAATCGTGGTGTACAGGGCAAGGCTAAACAGCTCCCAGCCACGTCGATTTAGGGCTGGGAGACCATAAGTGCAGCATCATCTCATGCAATGACTTCCAGCTCCTACTGAATACTGAGCTCAGAAGAAAGCAGGTGAGCCAATGCCCTGTGGAGCCAACATCAAAATCAAGTTGGTAGGTTGTAGTTCACCTTTGGGAAATGGTGTCCTTCAATTCTTGACCAGGAAGCCAAACCATTAAAATAGCAGAAAGAGAACTCAAGACTGCCTGGCACACCTTGAAAACGTGAAGGTTGCCAACTAAAATGTAACATGCACATACTGCTATTTTGGAAGCAGTCGTGGGTCTAAGAGTATCCTTAAAGTAATTACCAAATAAGAGGTGAGAATACCTGCTTTTAATCAAACAAAGTTGGCTGCATTACCCCTGTCACAACCCACCCGTAGGGGCTGTGATGTTTGTTATAAATTCTCTTCAGGATCAACAAGGACACCGGACTACATGTCAGGGAACTCCCACACTTTCTGGTACAATCACCTTAAGTCCTGCAACTAGCCCACTATTTGGTCTCAGAGGCATTGGCTAACAAGCCCTTCACTTTGATGACACACTTCAACAAGCTCCCAATCCTCACAACAAACTTCTCACAGGTGTTGCCTAACAAGCCCTGTATTTTTACAACAACCTGCAACAAGCTCCCAACTCCCACAACAGCACAACCAGTCGGTCTGAGCCCTTCAGAAACTGAGCTGGGGTGGGGGATGGATGAAAGTGTGAGTCTGAAGGCAGAAAAGGAAGTTGGCTCAGGACAATGCTGTCCCACCTCCAGGGGATCCTCCCTGCCAATCACAACTTCCCTGTCACAAGTCAGAATATCTGAGACAAAACATGCCTACACCTGGTCCTCCACAATCCCAAACTTCAAAATGTGCTAATCCTTGACTGACTTGAAGTTAAAAAAATTATTTTCCATCTCCAAATTTTTGTCCAAACATGTGCCACTTAGGGTAGTGAAAGGTCTTCAGTATGCAATATAATACTCTTTTTACTTATATTTTTACAAGAATAAAATAAAATGCTTTTGGACAAAATACATCCCTTTTCTTTTTTAATGGTTTTTTTCTTCCAATCAACCAAGTGACATATTCTACAAGTGGGATATAGCTCCCATCTAAACTGAGGAAAACAAGCAAACTTTGTCCTTATAAGAGTAATGCCTTGTTAATGAAAGAAGTCTGAAAACTGAATGGTCAAACCTTTTTATTGTGTGTGTGCTTTCATGGGGCAGACTAGCTTTCTGTTTCACACTCATTCAGACTAACATAAGCAGTACTCTCCATGGAAAGAAGTCCTCCAAAACTGGTACCCTACAAGAACCTCATAGGTTCAAGGTTTAAAATCCAACATTTTAAGTATTAAATGTTTTAGAGCCTCCCAGGGAAATATTTTTAAAGTAAAAAGAAAGCCATGCTAAATAATCCAGCCAGCCTACCACAGACTTCCTCAACTTTAACAGTAACTAATTGCGTAAGAGCGATGAGAATGCATATAAAATCCTATTTGATTTTCCTGGTGAAAGTATTTTTCTAGGGAAATATTCTTAATTTCTCTGCTGAGTACAAAGACTAAATCCAAAGGCTAATTTCTGATAATTCTCATTCACAAAAACAATTTATTTCTATTAACATATCCTGCTGGATCATGATAGGAAGTCAACATGCATAAGTGCTGAAAAGATTAGATGTATGGATTGGCAATCATTAGAATTAAGATACATGTACAGGTCAAAATTCTGAAGAAAGAAGAACTTGCAGAAATTCATGGTTACCTGAGTGTGGCTCCCTCCATCTGTATCACATCTCCATCTTTAAGATAAAAATATTTATGTCCTCCTTCTATTGTTTCTTCACAGTGAGGGACACGAGGGAGCTTACATATGCGATATTCTGAATCTAATATTTAAGGAAAGCAAAGAAAACAATGTTTTGAATTTGCCACTAACATAGTTATTCCACAGACAGGTTACTTTTTGAATAAGTACGATTAATTATCACACAGCATGAACACAAAACTAGAAACAACAAATTCTGTATAGTAACTTTATATTTGTAGAGCAACTTTATTCCAGAGCCAAACCCACTAAACAGTGAAAGCCACTGATTCTGAATACTGCACTCTGGACCAGCGACAAACTCGAAGATGGCAAAAACCCACAAATGGAATTAATAAAGATCAGTAATTGTTATATTTTACAAATGTTCTTTCTTGACTCAAGAGCAAACTCCCCCAAGTTTTTATACCACCACTAAGATTTCTGTGCTCACATTTTGCTTTATGATTCACAGAAGCACCACTGAACATTTGCCTAAAATTGGATGAAGACTTTTTGACCTGCAACTTCTCTCAGCTTTTACCATTCTGAACAGTGCATAAAATGCAAACACTTTGGCTGAACAGCTATAGATAGCAACCCAGAAAGGCATTTATATACCTTGCTAGTCTTTACAACCACATTCATAGGTTGGCAAGCCCAAAAGCCTCACCAAGACACTCATACACCCACGTCTCCAAGACACCAATTGTTTTCAGTAGTGCCCAGGCTTCGTTGCAGATAAGCACCTGGCAACTTTACAAAATTAAGCCTGCGACAAAGCTCGTGACAAAATCCAACAACGTTAAGAATTACCACATTATCCATACTGCTTATTCTCTTCCCAGATACCAATGCAGAAATGTCTCTTACTGTTTATCAACATGAAATACACACTTTTAGATCAGACTTTACTTGCAGACTGCCCTACTGCTTTCCCTTCATGACCTGAGGCCTATGAATTTGTCAGCAATTACTAATGGGCTCCTTTAAGGAATCTCAAAGTTATGCACATTTCTTTTTCAAAATTCAAGCTATTTGTGTTTACAAAAGGGAAAATAACAATCAAGTTATCATTGCTGTCCAAGTAAAACAGAACAAGTATCAAGTTTTTCTCACATTTCTTAATACCATGCTGATGGTAACCTAGGTTCTCATTATACACACATAAGAAAAATTCACTATGAAGTTATGCACAAGTATTGAAGAAAACCTGTAGTACTACAACTATTACATTCAGATTATTCATTGCTCTCAATCTATACACTGCAGCAGAATCATGAAATTCCATGCAGTTTATACAGCAATTCCAGAAGAATAATTCAGTTGATTTGCACAGAAGCATTCAGTTAATGTTTTTTCTTGCCATGTATCTAACATTGTCAGCAATATCTGAAATCTCTGGCCTACCATTTGGGATGTTTTTGCAGATATCAGGTATTCCACCAGTATGATCACGATGCCAGTGTGTCACTAAAATGTCTTGAATCGCGATGTTGAACTCTGACAGTGCCTGCTTTAAACAGCTGATATATTCAGGAATAGCTGGCTCTCCGGTGTCAATAAGGACCCTTCTACACACGGACCAAAAAAAGGGAGGGAGAGACACACACCAGAGAATAAAGAGTGTTCATATGACAGCCAAGTAATATGAATAAAATAAGCCAACACATGGAAATTTAGCAATAATTGATGTCTCCATATCCAGACGCCACTTCGTGCCTCCTGATATTCCACCCCTGTGGCATAACAATTTAAAAAGTGGGATACATAATAAACGTAGGCCACACATTTACAACTCCGGGGCAAGAGGCAGAAGCTACGTTTAATACCGCGGGGGAGCTGCGAGGCCTGAGACACCCGCCCGCTTCCCTCACGGAATTCCCCGCCTCAGCCCAAGGGTCGCCCGGAGGAGACTCCACAGCGCCCTGCCCAAGCCGCCTCCGGGCACTAGCCCCTAAAATTTAATGCCGTACGGTTTCTTTCCTCTTTCTAACCCTGACTAAGGGATTTGGGAGCAGGCCGGTAGCGGCCTCTAGAGCTGGAGGCAGTGCACGGTGCCCAAGAGGGGCCGGGGCAGAGAAGCCTCGTCCGCCGTGCCCTGGCCCTTCTCCGTGCAGGGTCGGTACCTGTGCCCGGTGCCCACCAGGTAGGTGTTGGTGCCCTGCAGGGTCATGGGCCCCGGGTTGCAGCCCAGCACCCGCACCACCCGCGACGAGAGCCGCTCGATGCGCGGCAGCAGCGACACCATCTCCGAAAAGAATCGCCCCGAGTTCCCAGCTCCACTTCCCTCACGACGCCAGAACTCGGGAAGGCGGAAGCCTCTGTTACCCGTGCTCCGCCTCCCGCTGCCCTGCCGCGGCGCCTTCCGCCCGGGTGCGAGGCGGCTCCGCCCGTTCCACGGCCGGGGCGGGGCGGCCGCCGGTGTGCGGCTAAAGCCCGGCTCCTAGCGATAAACGCTGTGGTGATCCAGCGGGATAAAGTTCTCTTTCGTGGAGGGCAGTTCTCGGTGGAGTTCAGTTCGCCGTGCCGGGTCGGTGCGTCGCTGCTGCCCATTGAGAGGCATGTCCTGCTTCTGCCGGCTTTTTCCAGAGAAATTTGTTGCAAGAGGCAGATACACCTTCTCTATATCCCAGGAAGACGCCCACTTAGAGCGTACGTACGAGCTGTGTGGGCTCCTGCACAGCACATAGGCGCTATCTAGGATTCAGCGTTTTTAATAAAATTTGAGAGCTATTGGAGAGCGTCCAGCAAAGGGTCACTAAGATGATGAAGGGACTGGAGCATCTCTTTTGTGAGGAAAAGCTGAGAGAGCTGGGACTGTCCAGCCTGGAGAAGAACAGGCTCAGGAAAATCTCATCAGTGTATGTAAAAACCTGAAGAGAGGGTGTGTAGTGGACCGAGCCAGGCTCTGTCACAGGGCCATTGCCTCAGGTCCTGTCATGGTGCCCTGTGCCAGGACCAGAGGCAATGGGCACGAACTGGAACACAGGATGTTCACTCTGAACATCAGGAAACGCTTTTTCACTGTGCGGATGACCGACAGTTGGCACAGGGGGCCCAGGGAGGTTGCGGTGTTTCCATCCTTGGTGATGTTCAAAACTCATATGGACGCTGTCCTGGGTAACTGGTTATAGGTGGCCCTGCTTGAGCTGGGGGCTTCAAAAGTGAACTCCAGTGGTCCCTTCCCAGCTCAGCCATTCTGTGACTTTGTGAAATTATGTCACTGTCATCCAAGTGGAAATACTGTGTTTGCAAGCAGCAAACCTGCAAGGTGCTGAAATTTACCTGTTTGGCTTTTCAGCATCTTCTCTGAACCCCCAGATTAATTACCTTTCAAGTGATACTGTTAAAGAAAATAGGGTAGACTTGTTCTCTCCTTAAACTACCTGTAAATGAAGAATAAACATAATTTAACCTGAAATAAAAGCAGGTAATATTACTGTAGGTAACTGTACTAATATTAGAAATGCCAATATTATCTGATTGTTCTATACTTATATAATATCTCATACGGTACCTGTTATAAGGTGATCATAGCAATACAAAGCCACAGCCAGAAACTGTACCCCTGATGCTGATAATCCCTATATTTAGGCCTTCAAGCCAATTTCCTTGATTTATCTGTTAAATCTTTACCTATTTGAGATACCTATTTACTTATTTGCGATATAAACCCATTACTTTTATTTTTTATTTTCATGCTCATTAAAGCATGAACTACAGACAACAGAAGGGGTGTTTCAGGTCAAAGGAAAAAAGCCTTTATGTGTGCAGGTATGCTGCCGAAATAATAAAGAAAACCCCCTACACAATATTTCGGTCTCTCCCCATATCATTTGCCTGTATGCTCTTTTGTAAGAAACTGACTAGACCTGAATTTACCTAATCCTGAGGTACCCTCTTATGCTTATTTTGTAACATATTTGTATAGCTATTGGTACATTCAACCAATTTTCAGTCTTCAGGTAAAGTTTAGTTTAGTCATTAGAAGAAGCTACTACCTAAGCCAAGGCAACTTGTGTATTTAAATGGTTTTCTATTTTTAAGAAAATTCTGAATGTTTAGAGAGGGTTTTGAAAATTATTTATCTGAATTTTACATGTCATTGATAACTCAATATGGTGCCATTATTTGTAACAATACAAGACTTTTTTTTTTTTTTTTTTCCAAATTAAAAATTGTTTGGGGAGCTGTAGACTTGTTCGCTGGGGTGTCCTTGTTACTGCTGTTGCTGTCCTGTACTAAAGAGCTTTCTGATGTTGGGCAGGAGCTGTGGATTTGCTTCATCTGTAGGTGGCAGCAATGGTGCCTTTGGAGAGCGAAGTACAAGTTCTTAGATCGTTTCCTGCACAAGCCTATCTGTTTAAAAAATCTGTTGTTTCTCTTACAATACAGAGGTTAATAGGCACATAGTGAAAGTCCTGCTATTATGCTCTGATAGGGTACAAGAAAAGATGAGTGTACACCTTCAAGTTCTTTTGGTTCTTTGACTGTTTTGCATTGTTAAATTTTTGAGGGGAAAAGTGTTCTGAAGCAGGTAAACTACCAGTAAAAACACCAAAACCAGCTGAGTTTCAATGAACCTAAAAGTAAATTGTAGGTGATATACAATGATTAATTTTGTAACAACTATGAGATACACAAGACACAGACTGGTATTCCTGAAAATCCCACAAGGTCACTGAATTTTTATCACTCAAGAAATCTTTGAGTACTGGCACTTGGCTTTTTTAACATTTTAAGAGTAAATGTTGAGGATAAATGCCTCTCCACTGTGGCTGTGTAATAGCCTAATAGAACTAAGCACAAGCATGTAATTCTTCAATAATTAGTCTGAATCAATTGAATAGCAGATAGGAAATATCTTGAGAGACTTATCTTCATAGCTGTTGGCATGTGAATGTCTTGTTGAGAGGATTTTTTACTTGCAGAATTTCTCTTTCTGTTTCATTTTATTTTTATTCTTTTTATCTGGTACAGAGATAAGGGAAAAGACCTTAAACCAAAAAGAAGTGAAGCAGATTTTGCAGAGAGAAAGGCCATGGGCTGCAAGATTGCTGCATGGAGAGGCAACATTGTGTAGAAAATGTAAAAAGTCAGATCAGCAGGTTTGTGGGAGATGGTTAGGGGGGATGATGAAGGGCCTGGGACATCTCTCTGAAAAGGAAAGGTTGAAAGAGCTGGTTCTCTCCAGTCTGGAGAAGAGAAGGCTCATCAATGCCTATAAATACTTGAAGGGTCCTTCCTACCACATTTGGAAGCAAATAAAAGGATATGTACTGAATACCATAGGAGATTTGTCACAATTTAGAATTGTGCTTGCTTTCATGCCAAGTCTAACCAGAAAACAAATAAATCATCCAGCCAGTAATTTATCTTGTGGGCTGCTTGATTTACACTCCAAGAATCAGGTACACAAACCCTGCCCCTCCCTCTGTGGCACAGAGTTTTTGTCATTCTTGTTATTGTAACAAAGGTCACAGCAGTGAGTTTGTGACTTGGCTGACTTAATGGTATTTCAAGCACTGCAAGGACTGTTTAGGACTAAGACTTTCTAAAGTATAAGGGAGAAGCAGGAAGGCACACAAAAAAAGACAAGGGTTGATACCATGTTCATTATGAAGACACTGAGGACTGTACTCCTGTCCTAAGAGCTGGAAAAGCTACAAGCTGAGGGTGTGCATCCTCCTGTGCAGCACACAGAGGCAGAATCACACCTGTGCCTTGTACCCTGCAGCTGTTTTGAACATGCATAAAAGTTTCATGTTGAGTACCAACAGCTCAGCTGGAGCACACTCTTACAAACACCTGTAGTTTTACCAGAGGAAAAGCATTTTAATCACCTGTCCTTGGCCATGTGCAGTCTCTTCATGCCTCATTGCACAGAAAGGATTTTTTTAAAGTGCATTGTACTACAGTTTTCAACTATAGCCAAAAGGATCATTCTTTTTGCATAAATCTTTGGGATATATACATGGGTGTATAAATAAATAAATGACTACATAGAAGCAAACATATACATGTAAACACACACAGATATAGTTGTGTTTCCAGAAATTATCTACTGGCTTTTGCTCAACAGGTCTAAGGACATAAAATCTAATGAAATAAATTTGAAAATGAATACACAGATATAGAAACATACAGAGGGAAAGTGGTTCTTTTTTTTTTAACTTCTATGAAATAAATGGTTAAATTATTTTATTGAAGAGAAATTTATAATCTGTTAAACTTAGTGTTTATTATAAACAGGAACTTCTATACCAAATTTTTAGAATCAAAATTTTTAATACAATCATAAGGACAGTTCTTTACATATAGCAAATCATTAACTGTGTCACGTGGTTTCCATATGATTTGAGTTTCACTTTGTGTAATATCAGTAAGCCCTTTAACTTCCTTGGATTGCAAGTCTTGTAAAGGTATGGATGGGAAACCCATGAATATGGAAATCTGCAGTTTTTGAAGTGAAAAAAATGTGTATCCAAGGGCAGTATTAAGGTAACTGCATTTTTTAATAGAATTTTAAATGTATAGTGAGAACTGAAGGCCTCTAATCACATTTTATTGTTTCTGCTTTATCACAAAATGATTCTGTAGAAGTATATTAGTTTTTAGAGCGGGCTTATATTTATGTTGACTGACAGACAGTTTACTCTTCCTGCTCCTGTCATGTTAGATCTCATATGTTTAATAAGACTGGGGACAATGTAATTCCGAGTGATACAAGACACTCTCTCCTGTGGCACTTAAGTGAACCCCACCTGCTACATGAGACCGTGGTGCTCTTTGGAGTGCTATCATGCATAAACTATAGGGCTGTTACAGGCTGGGATCTTCAGCAGTGATTTCATGTGCACCTGTGAACAGGCATTGGTGCTTGGACTTGGAATTAAGACAATGGACATTTGTGAATACAGATTTGTGAGGCTCAGGCAGAATATTTTTTAGGTTGCTGTGAGCAAAGATAAACCTTGTGTCTTCTCAACCATTCCAAGGCTCTTTCAGGACTAGATTTCTTATCCAAAACAATTGTGAGACAATGAGCAAGCTGACATGCTTGATATTGTGTGGCTCTTCATTTATCTCAGCTTACCTGATGGCTTCAAATAGCACCAAGATGTCCTGTCCAGACAGATCTGCAGACTGCTGACATGACAGTAGTTTGGATGGTAGGCTTGTCAGAAGTAGAAATCACCTGGCTCACAGCTACTCTACATGCAGTTATTTCAGAGGAGTCTGCCTGTAAAACTTTCTTTCTCATATTCCTGTTTGTGAAGTGCATGCATACAAAAAGGATAGTGAGGTGGTAAAGAGGGAGGAATCCTGTTACTTTTTATGAATTTCAGATGCAAAATTAGAGGCTACTCCTTGCCACTTGAATGTCTGGTACAGTATTAGTCATTAAATGTGAACCTTGGTATTTTGCCTAATTTGGCTCTAATTTGTCTCTAAAAGAACTTTCTGTTTGAATCCAGGTATATTGACTAACATGTAACTGTTGTTCTTCCTGTAACAGTCAAATAGTGAACTTACTTGTTTTGTTTTGTTTAATGTTTGTTTTTGTTTTTAATCTGTTCTAAAAACCATGGATACAACTTGACAAAGGTGGTACTCAAGTTGCAGAATGACATGTTGTTATATAGAGTTAATACAGTTTCCCTTGGAATTTTCTTGAATGAACCCTAGTAATAAACTCTTAAAGTTGGTTCATACACAAATTTTCAAATATAAAAAATTCAGAATCACAAAGCAATTGGGGTTGGAAGGGACTTCTGACGGTTGCCTAATCCAACCCCGCTGCTATAGCAGGTTCCCCTGTAACAGGTTGCACAGGATTGCGTCCAGGCAGGTTTTGAATATCTCCAGAGAAGGAGACTTCGCAACCACTGGGCAGCCTGTTCCAGTGCTCTATCGCCCTCAAAGTAAAGTTTTTCCTCATATTCAGATGAAACTCCCTGTGTTTCAGTTTGTGCCCTCTGACCGTTGTCCTGTTGCTGGTCATCACTGGAAAGAGTCTGATCCCATCTTCTTGACACCTGGCCTTAAGATATTTGTGTTCATTGGTAAGATCCCCTCCCAGCTGCCTCTTCTCCAGCTTGAACAGAACCAGCTCGCTCAGCCTGTCCTCATGAGAGAGATGCTGCAGTTCCCTAAACATCTTTGTAGCCCTCTGCTGGACCCGCTCCAGTTATTCCTTGCCTTTATTGAACCGGGGAGCTCAGAACAGGACGCAGTACTCCAGATGCAGCCCCATCAGGTCAGAGTAGAAGGCAAGAACAACCACTCTCGACCTGCTGGCCACACTGTTCATAGCGCACTCCACAATGCCATTTGCCTTCTCGGCCACACTGAGACATTGCTGGCTCATGGTTAACTTGTCTTTTTGTGTTTGTAAACACAGAGTTCATTTTATGCTGGACTTTGTACTGAAGTCCACTTCCCAGAATCTAACTGTGAATTGGATATAAATTGCTTTAGTGATTTGCCGGAGATTAGTGCTGGAGAGAATAGGAAAGAACAGAGAAAGGATTCCAACTATCCCAGCTTTCCTTTCCAGCCTGATCTTTCTGACCTCTTCTGGGCCAGGACATGAAACCTAAGTAGGAGATAGAACGAGAGGCTAGAAATAGCTAAGGCTTAGATGCAAAAAAATAATCCATACACTCAGTACCTTTTCAGGCTGTTATATTCCCACTTGTCTTCATTAGGAAATTAAGACCTTAAGTTCTCTTTTTTGGGTTTGTACCTAGGTCACAGTGAAGATAAGCCCAGTCAACCCAAGCAAAGAACAGTAAATACCTTTGTTTATGGGTTATTAACCAATTCTCTCATTTCATTCCTCGGTGGCAGTGTGCATAAATTCACAAAATCCAAAGGGACCTGCCTCCACACGCCCTTCCCCTGCTCCAAGTTCCCTGGCGCAGCTGTTCCTCATGTATTGCCTGCAGCTGTTTGGCACTGGCACTGGCACCAGCCCAGCTTTGGCATGTCCTGCATCCCATCCTTTGGGTTTGCTGCCAGCAGCTTTTTCCTAAGATATGTAAATGAAATAAAGAGACTTTGTAATTTTAACTTTATAGCTTTGCAGAGGTGGACATGAATGAGAAAAAAAATGTATTGCCTTATAGCTTTTCTGTTTCACCTGGGAAATACCACAGATCTACAGAAGAAAGATGTTTAAGGACTACCCAAAGAGGTCACAAGAATCCTTGCAGTGTTGGGCAATAAAAATGTAGTTCTGACTACAAATTAATTATATTTGCAGTGAACTATGTGGTTAAATAATCTATGTGTAGCTACACACAACTTGGAAGACATTTCTCAAAGAGGTAAAGACTGGTCTAGGTCTGGCTCTTTACAAGCTTCTTTAACAGGAGAGCTGCCATCCTCTTCAGCACTTTCTTACTGCGTGTGGAACACCAAGCAGGAATGACAAAAACACTGGATGTAAGCACACAAATGCAGTAACACAGTCAGAAACTGCCAAATTATGCATATTCTGATACCATGGTGTGTACTTAAGACAAAAGTTTTCTCAATGTTTTGTGCTGTGTACAGTGAAGGAGAAGAACTCAGAAATTAAGAAAGTTCTGGGACGGAATCAGTCTTTTTTTCCATAAGCTGCTTTTAAAAACTTGCTTGATTTTTAGTGTTTTGCAACTCTTAGGAATTATCTCAATAGCTGCTTGAGTGGAGAGTCACTGTTTAGGAGAGTGGGTGATCTCAGCAGGTTCAGAAATGCAGCTCTCTTGGGCTGATTGTTCACCACTATCTCAGCACATTCTGTGTTTTGTACTTGCCTGTTCAAATGGTCAAGAGAATTGCTGTATGATATTTTAAATGATGAAGATATTCTTACTGCTAATCTTCTTTTTTTTCTTCTTCTTTTTAGGAACCAGTAATGAAGAACGACTCCATCAATTAAAAAGACAATTTACATTTATCTTTTTCAAAATAGATGTGTATTTTAGAAGTTAATTTAATATTTAAATCAAGAGCACGGAAAAATGCAAGTCCCTTTGCCATACTAAAAATGGATAACCCAACTTTCCTTTGTATAAAACCACATGAGCAGGGGCTATCATCAGGAAAAAGACTCCATTGTAGGAGAGCATTTAGATTCCTTTACATGAAGTAAGGAGAGAATGATGACAGTGAAAGTTCCACACATGATGAAATTTACTAAGCAGAATTTTTTTTTTTTTAGTTGGTGGAATGATAATTTATGTAGTTGATATTGGAGTGGACTTTTGGGTAGCTAGTAGATATTTCTGTCAAGGACAATATTCTTGGAGTATATTGATACTGTGTTTTAGAGGTCTTTCATCATTAATAACTCAGATATTTAGTTATGAGTGGTTTAAAAATGACTGGGAAGGTACTGATACTGGGAAGCTGAAACTGGTTTTTCTAGTTCATCTCTTTCAGTGTGGAATTTTTATAAGGTAAGCACATTTTAAAATTTATTTTCAAATAAGAAACCATGTTGCTTTAGGACAGTTATTAAGAAGTGCCTAGTATGGCTTCAGGGACAAGACCAATTCTGGCCTTAACAATTACTGCTCTATGAAAGCAAAAGGATTTTTGTCTGGTTATGCCAGTGGTAAATTTTGTCAGGTTTTGATGGACATGTAATTCTTCTTTCATATATCTGTAAGTAATGATTTTTATCATTCACAACTCAGCTCTATTTAATTAATCAGCCATTTGATGGGGCATACTTAATAAAAACGATTGCTTTGAAGTGTACTACTGTTGCAACTGATAAATACAAGTTTTCAAAGTGATGTTAGGCACACTAAGCAGCTGAGACAGCTGAAGAGGTTATGTTTGAACCTGAGTGTCTAACCATATGTAGAAAACTCACCAAGATTCAGGAGAGAAATGAATAGCTGAATAGTTAGTAAAAATACTTGCAGCACTTAATGGTGATAGGAAACTTTGTTTCTTAGTGGATTACCTTAACTCTGAAGCAATCCACAAAACTCTTGGATTTACCTGAACTCATACCCTTTCCAATGAATATCTCTTACCATGAATTTCTATAATTTGGAGTCTTTCCCAGAATTAGCTCCATATTCTCTGAGTGGCTTATTATCTAGTAAACATTATTTTGTTCTTTACTCTGACAGTGTTGTCATCTTGGTTGCTTGTTCTTTTTTGCACAAATGATATTTTCTTCTATGCTGCTACTTATGCTTGGAAAATTTCCAACATGTTATGTATAAGTTACAAAGTTCTTCCAGCCACTCCTCACAATTCAGCAGTGTTATAAAGCATAATTTAACGTGTAAGCTGGTAACAGCAAGCTGGCATCTGTGCTTGTGCCTTTGTGATTAACTATTACATACTTCTTATTTTATGTGTTTTTCTTAGGTGTATCAAGGTACAACTTCCTCCTGTCCTCCCTCTTAGTCATCTGATTTATGCAGTTAGTTTAGACAACAAGTCACTCAGGTTTATCTCTGCAGTAAATGGATAAAAATAGATTCTGTCAGGTCACACTTGTTAAGGTGAGATTCTCCAGAAAGTCATTTGGGGCAGGAACCCATATTGTTCATTCAAAGAGGAAAATGAGGGCCTTACCAGTAAATAAGATTTGATCACTGAACTCTGGATGCTTGAAATTATAAGATATGAACACACCTTACCAAATTATCTTTTTTCATTTTTTCCTTTTTTTGTTTCCTTCCTTCTTCCCTCTTTCATATCCTCTTACACCTCCTGCTCCATCTTTGAACTTAGACTCCTAGAATGGTTTGGTTTGGAAGGTGACCTTAAAAATCATCTCATTCCAACCCCCCTGCCATGGGTAGAGATACCTTCCACTTGACCAGGCTGCTCAAAGCCCCATCCAACATGGCCTTGAGCACTTGCAGGGATGGGGCATCCACAGCTTCTCTGGGTAACCTGTGCATCACCACCCTAACAGGGAAGAGTTTCATCCTAATGTCTTGTTCTTAACCTAACATCTTTTAGTTTGAAGCCATTCCCCCTTGTCCTATCACTCCATGCTCTTGTACGAAGTCCCTCTTCAGCTTTCTTCTAGGTTCTCTTTAGGTACTGGAACTGGTGACTTACAAACTGGTACCCTTTCGGTACTGGAGGTTTGTACAGTGCACAGAACAATGGGAATCAGTTCGGTTTTGCTGTCACACTGACAGTGCTAAGTAATAACTATGAAAATCATATTTGTATATATATGTTTATAAATATATGCAATATATATAAAATCAGAGGAAAATGAAATTAAAGTATTTCTTATCTAAGAAGGCTTTAGTTTCTTTTATTGGAAAGAGTGCATACCTGCAATTATATTTCATATGAAATAGTATGTTCTGCAAGGAGACAAAATTAAGTTAAAAACATACACAACAACTATGCTGAATAAAATTGTAGTCAGCCTGACCCATCTAAATGGCTCACACAGATGTTTGTTGAATGGAGAACAGTCTTGACATAACAGACAGTATTAAGACAATAACACAGTCAGGGAATGTGGGAGAATGGGACGTTTCCTTAGGGCACCGTATGAATTCTGGCGCTGTCTGATGTGTAGCAGTGAGCTTCATCAGCCAAGGACACACCTGTGGGAGACTAAACATTGGCAAGTCATAACTTTTGCTGTCAGAATAGAAGGTCATGTAGGCAGCAGCCACTGTGATACTGGCAGCTGCTGTTGTGCCTCTCGATGCTTAAAGGTACCTCAGAACGCCCTGCAACTTTGAATAGAAGCAGATGAAAAAGATTTTTTTGCATATTTGTGAAGATTAATTCTAAATCCATGAGACATCAGAGTAAATGTGAGCACTTTGCTGAAACTGGGGTTATTTCATTACGTATTTCTAAAAGGCAGTGAGAAAAATTCAGAGCCAATGTAGGTGACGGGCTGCAGGGTGAACCCTGCTCTGAAGCAGTACCAGCTGGCAGCAGTGAGCATACCTGTGGGAGATGCACTCTGGTAAAGGAACTCCACTGCTTAGTGACAGAGCTCTGGGAGGAGGTGAGGAGGTTGAGGAGTATCAGGGATAGACAGAAAGAGAGACACAGGCTGCTAGATTCACACCCTTTCCTGAGACAGCCCCACAGGCAGGCAGAATGCATGATATGGATGATTCCCTATCCACTTTTCACCTGGCTGAGCACAGTGACTTAAGGTTAGGGGGCTATGGCAACAAGTTCCTGCCCAGTGCAGCACGTGTGTCTCCCCTGTGACTACCCCACATTCACAGGTGCCCTGGCATTACAGGTATGAGACTCTGCAAGTGGAACTGAATAATAATGAGGAGGATGGGTCATCTGGTTTGGAGATGTCACAGTTACATCCTGTGTCAGACTCTTACTGCTCTCTACAACTGAAAGCAGGTTGCAGTCAGGTGGGGGTCAGTCTCTTCTCTCAAGTAACAAGTGACAGGTTGAGAGGAAATGGCCCCAACTTGTACTGGGAAAGTTTGGATTGGATATTAGGAAAATTTTCTTCACTGAAAGAGTTGACAAGCTTTGGAATAGGTGCCCAAGGAAGTAATTGAGTCTCCATCTCTGGAGATACTGAAAAGACATGTAGATGTGACACTTAGGGACATGGTTTAATGATGGACTTGATAGTGCTAGAGCAATGGTTGTACTCGATGGTCTTAAAGATCTTTTCCAAACTAAATGATTCTGTGATTCTATGTGTTTGATCACATTTTCTTAATATAAATTTACTGACCTAAGTATTGACTTAGTGCATCAGTTCCATGGATTTAATCCAAGTATTTTTGATACTTAGAAAGTGAAGTTTGACATGCAGCACAGAGTAATTTTTCTTTGATAAAGATTTATACAATGCTGAAAGCTGTGACTGCATGACCAGAATTTAGACAGGACAGTCATTATTACCAGGCCACTTGCAACCTGCCTGTATGAACTACTAAATGGCACCCAAATATTTATCGGTGTAGTTTGATGAGATGGGATGTGTAGCATAATACTAGGATTGTGTTGCAAAGTCAGTGGAAATCTGAGGGGAAGCATGTGATATGGAAACATTGGCAAGGCAGCTTGCTTGTCACATGTGAAGCCCGTGAAGCAACAAAACCAAATAGCTGTCACCCCTGTGAATTCCCAGCCAGAGACAAAGCCTTCCTAATTTCACAGGATCAAACTTAATCACTTGTGAAATGATGATGAGTATGTAGGAACATCTCAAGAAAAGAGAGACAGTGGAGCTGTGTTTCCACAAGTGTTTATAATAAGTAGGAGCCCTGTCATTTGTGCTCTCCACAAAGCAACACTACAAAGGCAGAAACCATTTTTTTGTTCTCCTATCAAAGTGAATGTTACTTAGAGACACTGATAATTCTTTGCCATTCACATATGACAGTTCCAGTTGTAAAGAAATTGTAGGTTTTTTACTCTGTTGGCTTCCAAGTATCTTATATACCTTGAAATGGTGAAAACCATATTCTCTTTAATGAATTTATAGGGAAAAAAAGTAAATGGTAAACCTGCATTTGTCTATATTATTGACTTAACCATTTCATATTCCGTTTAGGACGTACCTCTACTAAAAATACATAACTAATCAATTACTTTAAATTAATGTATTTTTATTACAGTTGTAGTACCTTTTTAAAAGACTTTTTACAGTTTATGAATATTGAAGCACAGAACTTCTATAGATATAGATATATTATAGGAAAATAGATTTGAGGGATATAACCAGAATAGTTTCAGAGCAGGCACAGGGTTTAAGTGAGCCGTGGGCATGATAAAGGAGAAAATTTGAACCTGACCTACCCTTTACTATGGACTGAACTCTGCTCTAGGCTGGGAACATAGTTCAACACTAGGTCTAAAAGTTGGCTCTGAGCCCTTCCTAAAATGTCATTATATTGCATGCCAAATGGGCAGATGAGAATGAGGGTGTAAACTCAAAATACTCTTAAAATATGAAAATTTGTCACAGTGAACTACAGTAAGTAACATAAGCTTGTGGAGCTCAGAGAATGCCACCTTGCTTAATATATAGTTAAAGAGCAGTACAAGTATTTGGACTTTACTTGAAAAAAACATGCATTCTATACGGAATTCAAAGTCAGAAGTGGACTAACCAAAACCGCTACAACTAGGGACAAATACACAGTGTACCCCATTGTAACAGTATAAACCTAGTACACAGTGCTCAGAAGGAATGTGCTTTGAAAACGTTGACAAGTGATTTCAGGTATGCATCCAGCTGAAATACTCCTTTTAGGACATTTCTTGCCTTGCATATCACCTGCCATCTCAGCTGTGAGCTCTGCAGCTCGAAATTTGTGCAGCTGGTTTCCACTTCTTGCTGCTTGGACAAACACAGGCTCTGGTGAGTGAGTCCATGGACAACTAGCAGATCAGTCTACCCAATTGTTTTTTCTTGAAAACATTGCAAACTTTCCATATTTTTTACATCTTGAATGCAAGAACCAGATGTTTTGGAATACTAATTGTTTTATAAACAGAAAAAGCAATAGATGCCTTGCCAAACAGTTCAGTTCTTTCCTTATGAGTGATTATTCAGGGAAGAATAAGATAAATACACAAAAACATAAAAATAAAAACAAGTTTCCTTTGGGAGTAAATAATAGATCTAGAGCCAGCTCATGGAACCAACACATGGCCTGAATGGCAGGGATGCAGTCTATGAATCTTTGCAAGGAGAAGAGCAAAGGCTCTTCCCCTGAGACTCTTGAATAGTAACAAAGCTGCTCCACACCTACTCCTACCATGTTGCAATTCTCACATACTCTTGTATGAAGGAGATGACTTAACATAGCAGGGACAAAGTCATGAATCCTCTAGCATGCACTTAACCCAGGACCTGCCAATCCTGGCTGTCTTGCCTGTAGCTGTGGAAGAGACCCCTACACTGCTTTCCCTGTGGTCAAAGGATTTGGTTTTTAGAGGTGGTGAAGGTGTTAAACTTTTAACTTCTGAAGGAGTCAGGGATTCTTCTTAGCTGCCTTAGTAAGCAGAAGAGTACTGTGCTCCAGTGTTATACCGGGATGAGATGATCCCGTGAGATCTGGGTGTCTAATGATCTGCTGCCCTCTGTTTTCTACATATGGTAAATGCAACGGTGTGAGTTTCATCAGGTCCGTGGTGTGTGTGATCCTGTGGATGGTCAGGCAATTAGGAAGCTGCACTTTAGCATGAATCTTTAAGTTATCTCAGATGCAGTATTAGGGAATGTAAGCAGGAGGCAAGTTAAGGCATAGGACCTTGCCTGTCTCAGTCTTTGTATAAGCAGTCTTGTACAACTGTCTAAGATAATCAAGTGTTGGCCTGTGATGTTCTGCTTAATTTCTCAAGAAAATAGATCCAAATGAATGATGCAACTGTCATAATTTATTTACTAAATTAGGTTTTCTTTTGAGGGGGAAAGGCTCCAGTAATCTTTGTAAGGCTAGAAAGATTGGCTGAATAACAGTGAGTTTTCTTAAAAAAGGACTACTTACGTTGTCTTTGCCTGCTAGTTATAGTCAAAATGAGTTCATTGGAGAGGAATATTAGAAGCTCAAAACATCTGGGAACTAAATAGACAGAAATAGGCTTGGAAGTGATGTCTGAAGGCGGCTGTGATCAAAATCCTGTTTATGGACAAACATATGGATTTATATATCTATAAAGCCAAGAACTTAGTATAAGTGAAATTCTAACAGTTGATTCCAAGACTCATTATTAGTCTAGATCTATTTATTACAGGCAAAGAAAGAATACTTCTATGCATAAAAATCTTCAGTAATAATAATAATAATAGTATAAATACTACAGTTAAAATTATTACACATATATTTTTTCATTCCTATCCCTTTTTTCAAGCCATCCCTTATCATTCTATGTATGTGCTTTTCTACACTGTATCCTATCTCTCCACATCTAAGGACCTCTGCTATCATAGCAAGACTAGAGTTCTCTATCCTGCATCATCATATATGTAATAAATATCTCATTTGATGCATATCTGACTGTTACTGTTACCTATAAAAAACTATGACTGTATGACGCAAAAGTGAAAAAAAAGAAAAGTAAAACAAATCAGCCACCTGGTCAGTGGGAAGAAACCACCAGTTTTGCTGCAGAAAACCCAAGCTAAACCAAGCAATACAAAGTCACAGACGGGTCAAGAAAATTTCAAACAGAGCAAGCCTGGCAAGCCTCAGCTCTGAGGCCTTGCAAAGCTCCTGCCAAGTTACCAGCAATAACAGTGCTTATTGCAGTGCTGCAGAGTTACAAAGCTTAGGCTGCAATCTGCCCAGCCAGTGTTAATGACCACTTGAAGTCAAGTTACCAGCAGAAGAGAGCAAGCATTGATTTGCTTCAAGGCAGGATTTACATGCATACTAATGGAGATACTTCTCCCTGCTTTCATTTGTTTACTCGTTCCAAAAGAGTCTTTGTTTGCTGCTGAACAGTTCACTGGAAAAAGGTCTTTTGCTGTGAAACCCACTTCTGCAATTGCTCCCTTTAGTTTATAACAGAAAAGAGCATTTTCTATCTTTCCTGACTTCCAAAACAGTAATGCACTGAATCAGATCACTCACCAGGGCTGTGTGGCTCTGTATCTGAGTCCATTAGGGGCAGCAGAAATACTGTAATTTCCAGCATCTGGAGTTCTGGTTAGAACATCAAGTTAGAGCCACCATCCTGTTTTCCCAAACTCAGATGTAAAGATTAACATGTACAACAGCTATCTCTTCTGTTAATTACCAAAAGAGTTTATGATTAAAACTTGTGTTCTTTCCCCTATAAAGTGCTAACCACACTTCCAAGCCTGAAGCAAAGGTCTTGAAGATGGGAATAAGAGCTAGGTTTATCTCCAAGCAAAGCATTAGGGATATCCTGAACAGAATATGTTATTTACAACATGGAATGAACACCACTCGTAACTGACTAATTCCATGTATCCTTGCATTTACTCTCTTTAAAAGAAAGTGTTAATTTAGGCTTAATAAAAAATAAACCAGGACTGTTCTTAAAGTCATTCAGGTGCACTCATTTGCCAAGGCAAATGGCTTCCTCATGTAAAACCACTCAGATTGTTAACAGCATCTTTTGACCCAGGAATCTATATGTCTTGAAAACTATTTTCTGAAATATAAGTCTTCCTGTGTATTTAGAAAGTAACAAAGTAGTAATTTTTTTTAAATGTCTCTTTTATGTTTGCAATTCATCAGGTATTATAGTTGGGGCTTTTGGAGCTATATTCTACTTACACAGATGTGGATGTTCACAGCTGGATATTCACTAATACCCTGAAAAGGATACAAAGAAAGTGAATGAGTATTTCAAAGAGAGACTGAGGAGAGATGCTGAGGGAATTTTCAGAAATGCAGTACTTCTAAAGAAATAAGAACCTAAAAAATAAAGCTTGTAATTTTTATTCAGACAACTCTCATTCTGTTCTTATTCGTTTTCTTATTGCATGGTATTGCTGGGCTTAAATGATTCTCTGGTATTACTGATACCAGACAGATATCAGACAAAATTTTACCTGAGTAGAAGATGGAAAAAGTTGTTTTAAGGCTGTATCATTTTATTGAGTTGGTCTTCTAAAAAGTGCTGCCTAATCAAATGTCCTTTTTTTAATAGGTATTGGTTTGCTTTAAAATATGGCTGCCAAGCTGCTTTTAAACAAACAAGCAGCAGAGATGCATCAGAAGCAGACCCTTCCATCTTCATTCAAAAACAAGCTATTGATGCAGTGACTGATATTAACATGCTCAGGGTGTTCAAGACTTTTCTTAAGATCATACCACAACTTCTTCTTCAGATTTACATCCTCATGGAGCACGACAAAACTCATTTCTATCAATGTAAGTCTGTCTTTTTCCTTATGTTGCAAGTTGAGTATCTTACCTAAAAACATAACTTGTGACTGGATAACATTTTACACATACATTGGAAAACATACAGTCCACTGTATTATTACTCTGCATTTAATTAGAATTTCTCTCTAGTAGATAGTCCATTCTGCTAAATCGGTGAGAAGGAAGATTTCACTATAAAAATGAAAAGTCATAGATAAATAGTATATATCATAAATATAAAAAGTCATAATATCTAATAGAAACACAATGGTGCATCACTTGAAAATAAGGTCTTAAATGCAATTAGCATGTAATTTGCAAAGCAGTATGATTTGTGTAGTCTTGCTTATAGATTCTTTTAAAACTGCTAGCTAGGCATTTGGAAATCAGTAACATAATTAAAGCAGCCCCATGAGCTTTCACTACCATCAGCCATGTTACAGGTGAGGGACAGAGTCAGAAATAAATCTAAGGATATGTCAGCACTGTAGAATGCAATATGGTGAAGAGATACTGGTTCAACTCTCAGAAGCAAGACAGCAGCTGTACCATTTCCAGCTCTAAAACTAGCAGAATTATTGGCAGGACATTGACTTATTCACAGTTGGAATTTATCTAACCAAATGGGGCTACCTGCACTGATGTCTAGCATTCCTTCAAAGTCCATGGAGTCAAAATTTACTCAGGGAAAAGGATCCAGCAAATCTCATCTTAGATATGACCATGTGAAGGACCAAGTCTTAGTTATAGATTTCTACATTTTAGATACCACAGACTTGCAAATATCAGTCGCTGAAACTTAAATTTTTATGGTCTGTTTGCAGTACTTTGGGAATTCCTAAGTCACCTGTGTATGGAGATGGCAATGCAACTTAGGCAAGGCCATTAAGGATCAGGGGCTGGGCAGGATAATATAAGCATACCAAACAGCATCAGATGCCTAGATTTAAGTAACTAAAGTGAACCTTAAAATTAAGGTGACTTGCTTTGGAGCAGAGAGTAAATATAAAACTGGGATAAAGAAAATGTTAGGAAAGCATGAAATTTTCTAAAACTTCATTCAGAAATCATAGTGTAAGACACATATCTTTTTCCCTGGTTTAACATTTTTTCTTGTGTTTTGTTTAGATGCTGCCATTATTATGTCTTTTTGTGGTATCTCCTTATCAATGGTTGATTATCAGGTATCGCTACGAAAATCTCTGCCTGAAAAAGATGAATTTCGTGTGCTATCCAAGTTCATGTATGTCTTCTATAAATTGCTTACCATCACTTCTTGGATACTCAGTATTTCATTGATCACTCTACTAAGCGTCAGAATTTCTGTAATTCTGCTGATATTTCTTTGGATCTGTGGCTTCACTTGGACTTTGAAACAGCATACAACATTTTGCAAATCTGCGAAGATGGAATATCTGTACAGAACTGTAGTTGGAATCACTCTAATTTTTTCATTTTTTAACATAAAGGGGAGAAGAACAAAAGTTTGCATTTCTATTTATTATGCTACTCACACTGTAGTAACTCTAAGTATTTTGTTTGTATATATGTTCTGGAAACCTTCCATTATCGAAGAAATATGTTTTACAATTGTGGGCATCTTAACTATTTTGAGTCTGGTGTTAGGTATTATTTTTCTTGTTGTTTATTACAGCCATTTGCATCCCACTGCTTATTGCAGACCTCAGGCATGTTCAGATGAAGTTGACAGAGTGGCAGGGCAAAAAGATAGCATGAAAACTGGTAGATTTCAAAATTTCTTAATGCAATGAATGCTGTAGGTTTGGGGTTTTTTTGTTTATTTGTTTGTTTTTTGTGGACTTCAAAGCAAATTCTGTTTCTCTGTCATTGTTTCTTGTGTATCATCACCGAGGAGCATATAATGGACCAGTTATTGGCTTTGAATAACTATTTGTTTTCCATGATACAAAGACTGTAACATGAACATTTATGTGCTGGTGAAAGTTACTTTTGACAAAGAAACAATTTAACCTATTCATCCAGCACAATCCACAGTTTTAGTTTTTTAGCAATGCAAATGTAACACAGAAAAAGCTAAGAGTTAATTAAATGAAATCTAGCATTAAAACCACATTCTATTAACTTACATTGATTCTGTTAAAAACAAGGTTTTTTTTTTCCTTGATGGAAGGAAGGAAGAGTGCATTTGAAATAACTGAGGGCAGTGATCAGTTTTCTGCTTTTCCCCATTACTGTAAAAGTTGCAGTCCTTCATGTTAACAAATTGTACTGCCTTCTCCCTGAACATCCCTTGAGGAAGAATAGCTTTGATTTATGGCTCAGTCACTGTCTTGCCATAGGAAATTGGGGAGATATTTTTCAAGCATTTTATCATCTAGGTGTTTTAATGACTTCTTTATTGTTTTTGTTCTGTTAATCTTTTGCAGTCTTCTGTATTTAGGGGTGATGCCAGCTTGTTCTGGGTTATAATAGCAGCCTGAGTGATTTATGGATGGCAACAGGAGTCTTGCATATAAATGAAGAACTATCTTCCATGAAGCTTCCTTCTCCTTTGGGCTCGAAGATGTAACACTTTAAATGCTGATTTCCACCAAAATACGAGACTATGCAAGGCAGGCTGATATCTTCTGTCTTTATTACTCGAGAAAAGAGGAGCAACTCTTCTGATAACTTACAGGGGCTGGCAAAAGGTATAACTAGCTTGTCCATCAAGAATTTTTTGCAGAAGGCAGAGTGAAACTAGACAACATTTCAGTTGTGTTTGAATGCTAAATCAACAGTGAAATAAGGTTGATACCCACAGCTCCTTCAGAAATAAAATCCAAGGGGAAGTATTTCAGAGCTGCTGTGTTTTAAATCTGTATTATGAAAACTTGGGGCTCTTTCTCTCCCCTCCTTTCTCCTTCCATTAAGTCAGTCACATTTGCAGTTAATTTAGCCACAGGCAAAGGTAGGGAACAGAGTTTGAGAAATAGGCTAGAGATAAGAAAAACTGATAAACTTTTCCAGGAACCTAATCTGTTAATATTATTTATTGACAATAAACTTCTGTGAAACTCTCAGGGAAGGGCTGATGCTCTGGTTGATAATTAGGGTGCTCAAGAGCTGTGTCTTGTGCCTCCTGTGTGAAGTTCATGGACTACAGACTTTTTTCTTGTTACTCTTCCAGCCTTACCAGAGCTCAGGGGAAGTTTCTAAACATGTTTCTTTCCTGTTCCATGTCCACACTTCTCTTTACCAGGCCAACCACATACATCTCCTTGATCCTATTCAAGGAAATTAATTTCTATGTGCATAGCTTGGACTGAATGGTCTGCCTTTCTGAGGCTACACATGAGAAAGTGGTGTGGTGAGAAGAGTTTACTTCTAAAATCCCTCATTCCTGCTTAGGGGTAACAAAATGTGGTCCAGAAGTTAAGACAGAAAAGCACAATCCATGAGACAAAACAATAGTTTTACTATTGGTATGAATAGTAAAATATAAAATTGGTATAAAAAACAGTACCTTCACTTCTTTTACTCTGGAAGAGAGATTTCCAGATTTGTTTGCCCTACAACATCTTCTTAGATAAAAGGAAAAAGCCCAAGGCTTTCTTGCAACGTAATTGTCCTAAGTTCTGTCTTCTTTATTGCAGAATATTTATTTCTGGTGATGGTGTCCTTGGCAGCAAAGTGCATGCCTGCTTTTAGGCTGAATGTACTCTTATTTTGCTATGGAAAAACAGAATCCTAAATAGTGAAGACAATCCCTGTATTGCTTCTCACACTTTTACTGTTTGTCGATCTAAAATCTTGAGAAGCGACTAGGGTAAGGGATGGTGGAAAATGGAGAATATTATCTCCATCTTGCAGAACATGACAAAATGTTGTCTAGCTATTATTTAGAAGATGACCTCAAACTTTATACAAGGTCTGAGAAGCAGATCTCTGGGGAAATATGAGATCCTGAGAAGTCCTAGTGTGGGCAATTCAGCCCTGTGGCCTCCAGGTTCCCTGCCTACTGCCAGAAATCTGGAGCCTGAGTTGCTCCTGAGGAGGGTTAGTTCCTGGTGTAACAAAATAATTTATCTTGGTGAATTTTTTCTCCTTTCAATGAACTGACAAATTCCAAATAGAAGTCTTTCATTGCCATCTCTCTGGCCAACTCCTAACACTCATTTTCTCTCAGGGGAGAAAAGCTGAACATTGTGCTCCCTTCTGTTGTTCTCCTTATGTCTCCTCACTCCCTCTTCTGTGCCCCTAAGAAGAATATTACACTGAAGTTGAATTGGTAAGAAAGACATCTAGGTGGCTATTTATATCACTAATTCAAATACACTCCAAACCCAATTACTTCAGTTTCAATTCTTATTTTATGCTTGTAAGTCCTAGTGGATATAAATGTAGCCATATCCTAAACCTGGAAATGATCATGTACATTCTTTTCATAAATCTCAAAGATCTTCAGTGTCCTTCCACCAATACGTCTCCATTTTGCTGTCATCAGTCAGGGGGCCTCAAGAGATGGGAATTCCTTGTAGCTTGTTCCCTGCAGATTTTTATCTGCAGGGGGATATTATGAGAATAATTTTAAACTTTAAACTCCTCCCTTTTTTCCTTGACCTCGAGTTCAAGATTGTTGGGGTCCCTCCCCGAGGCACGGGGTTTCCCTGCCCCTGGTCAGCCTCATTCCCATTGGTTGGTTTGTGTTCCCCGGGGTGGCCAAGGACCCGCGGGTCCCATGACTGGGGGAGTTCCTGAGCAGAGCCCCGGCCACGCGGCTGGAGAAATAAACATCTCTAAACATCTACCACGAATCTGTCCATATATATTTCCTTTCCACGGGACTCCTGGTTTCATATAGGCGTGTTACAGTAATCCCCGCTGTAACAACTGGTGGAGGAATGCGGGCAAGACACCGATCCTTGAGGAAGATTCGTGAGTAAAATAACCACTCTAGACCTCTCTCTTCTCATCTTGGTTTGGATATTCTCTCTGGACTATGGAAGAATTGTGGGAAATGGGGCTCTCTAAGCCACAGAAAAAAATGTATCTGGAAGTAAAAGGAATCCTTGAACAACAAAACAAAAAAGTAATGCAACCGGGAGATCTAGAACATTTTTTCATCTGGCTTTTCAAAAATTTCTTCTATATTTCTCGAGACTTACTTTTTGATATTGAACCTCCTGGAACTAGTCAAGAGTGTTTTTGGCACGAGATCTTGTTGGAGATGAAGAATCAAACAGAACATGCATTAGTGATTGAACCCTTGCGTGGATCCCTCGTGGTCAGTGAAGCTATTCAGGAGCATTTATATGGTCCTATTACCCCTAAAGCAAAGGATGGCCATAGTCCCGTGGCTGAGACCACGCGGCCGCCATCCCGGGAGCACATGACTGCAGCCGTGCCGGCGGAGGTGCCTGCGCTGGATGCGCCCGGCCCCCTCGGGAGCGCGCACCTTACCGCGGACCCCATCCCTGTCTCGGGGTCCCCGGCCACGCGGCCGCGAGTGAGGGAGCGATGCCGCAGGCGCCGCGGGTGCCGTGGGCCACGAGCAGCCAGGAACCGGGCATCGGCGTGGCAGGCCGCTCTGAGCACACGGCTCGGAGAGCCCTGCGGAGGGAGAAGCGGCGGCTTCCACAGCGACACGAGAAGCCGCGCAGCGCAGCGCCGAGCCGAAACGGGGCCGCTCTCAAAGCAGCGTGGAGTTTGCGGAGCAGAACCGCTCACAGGGCACGGAGCCGGCGGTGATGGCAACGCGGGGCCGCGCAGAGCCCAGACACGCGCCAGAGCAGCGCCGCTCGGAGGGCGCGGAGCCGCCGCAACGCGGGGGCCCGGCCGAGATGTCGGAGCCGGCGAGGCAGCGGCCACGCGGGACCAGCAGCCACGACGAACACGCAAGCACGTGATAGGAGGAGTTGTAGCCACGAAAGTCACAGGAACTGTGAAATGGTACAATGTAAAAAACAACTATGGATTTATAACACGAGATGATACAGGGGAAGATTTATTCATCCATAGAACTGCCATTAAAAGGAATAACCCTAAAAATTACCTGCAAAGTGTAGGAGATGGGGAAGTTGTACGATTTGATATAGTGCAAGGAAAGAAGGGTTTACAAGCAGCAAATGTTACTGGGCCTGGAGGTATTCCCATCAAAGGCAGCTGTTATGCACAAAATTATAAACAGTATTCATCCCAGCAATTTCCCTACCCACAGCCTACTTCCACCTTTTACCCTATACCCAGTATGAACCTCTTCCTAAGTTTACCCTATCCCCAGTTTATTCCTAATCCGTTTTTCACCCCATGGCTTCCCTATACAATTCCATTTCCCTACAATTCCTCTCCGATGCTGAGGGGGGGATGAAAAGAGGGAGGGAAGAAATTAAACCCTCTCCTGCCTCAGTTTCCCCACAAAGCATGCCCAGAGAGTTCTGTCTCCCTTCTGTCAGCCCTAAGATGTTCCACAGAATCTGTTTGGACATTTAAAGACTCAGGAGGGTGGCTTGTTTTGTCTTGAAACGGTTCTTGTTATGTTTATCCAGTTGTTTTCATTCTCCTTTTATTAAAATAAAACGGGTGAGATGTTGGGGTCTCCTCCCCTGCCATGGAGCCCTGGGAGATGGGCCCGGGGGGGAGACACAGGGTTTCCCTGCCTCTGGTCAGCTTCATTCCCCATTGGTTGGTTTGTGTTTCCCTGTGTGGCCAAGGACCCTCGGGTCCCATGACTGGGGGAGTTCCTGAGCAGAGCCCCGGCCATGCGGCTGGAGAAATAAACTCTCTGAAACATCTACCACGAATCTGTCCATATATATTTCCTTTCCACGGGACTCCTGGTTTCATATAGGCGTGTTACAGTAATCCCCGCTGTAACACAAGGTTTTCACTTGATTCCCTTCATTTTCACAGTTATGAAAATGGCTTCTCATTCAACTGGTCATTCTAACTCAGCATCACTGTAGCAGGGAGGATAAGGAAGCACATGAATTGACTCCAGACATTTCCTATCACGGGTGACCACTTCAGACAAAACAAACAAAGCCCCACTTCACCTGGGTGTAAAGTTCAAACAATAGACTTCATAGATATCCTTTCTGCTCCCCAACTACACTTAAAATTCAGCTGCCACTCAGTTCATGCATTGTGCTTGACCTTGTCATTTTAATCTAACAGCAAATTGAAAACAAATGGGGTTTTTTTTCCTTTTTTTTCTTTTTTTTTTTTGTGTTAGGTATGCCCATTACTCCTCACAAAAAGTATTTTAATAAGTTAAATAAAATTAATAAACAATTTCTTCCTGTTTTGACTACTGTCAGACCTGGGTAAGAAGAACAACATCCAACAGAACTGTTTTAATTATCCTACTAATATTCAATGTGCCATTTGATGGCATGGGTGAGCTCACCTGATGTACCACAGATAGCACTGATTTATGAAGCCATAATTGGGTTTCCAATAAACATTTGTCAAAATAATGTATTCATTCAAACCAAAGCCTTCTTTAGTTATTCATATAAAAGAGCACTTAACTTTCAACAAAGAATTGCCTGCCATCAAAAACACTCCATAAACGGGGGAAATTTATGAAGATACAGTACCAGAGGGTGATCAGTGGAAGACTAAAGTTCATTTTAACCCTTCAAAGAGCTGAGTTCCACCTCTTGCTTGGTACTGGTACTGTACATATTTCTCACTAAAAGCCTCAAGCCCAAACATTAAGCTTTGTATATTTACACATGAAAGTCCCATCTTTTTTTTCTACCATTCATTCTTACATCTCAAAGACTCTTTCAAAACTAACATCTCTCATTTTTATTATACAGTCTAGAAGCATGCACACAGCTCAAAGTTCTTTAGGCTTACCTACATTCTGCCCACAGTTTTCACCACGTGTACATTCTTCCAAAAAAATGATAAGCTTTGAGAGGTTAAACAACGCATCTTGTCTGAACCTGAGGTAATACATGTACTTGTCATTCATTACAACTGAAGAATTTTCCTGTTCTACCTCTTTGCACTCTTCCCTATTTCCTTAGCAGTTTAGTTTAATTTTACAGAATTTCAGTAAAAGAATAGCAAAGTAGATGGGTTGTACAATTGATACTAGAAAGGAGTGCAGCTAACCCCTTGGAGTCCACCTTCAACAAAAAATGTTCTTCTTTTACCTCCAGTTGGCTAATTTATAACAAATACAAGTCACTGAATGTTCCCACTATGCAAGTCTTACATTTATTAGCTTAGGAAAATGTAGACCTTGGTGGAATAGAGAGTGATGCTTCAAAATTAATGTAGCCTGCTAGCACCTGTTGAAAATACAAACCACTTTCCTATGACTGTATTCTGGATTCCACATTTTAGCATACTTTCTATTTCTGACTATGAAAACAGATGTAAATAACAGAGCACAGTGTGAAAGAATAGTAAGATTTCCAAGTGCACGTTCAGAAACTCTGGTGTGATTTTGCTACTCTCCGTACAGATAGGTCAATATCATTACCATTATCATTACTACTTGTGGCACTTTGTCAAACTGAAGAGGATGACAATACTTAGAAGAATATCTCCATTGCAACTGGAATGCAACAAAAAGTTAGTGGCAAAGTTCTGTAATGCTTTGTCTGCTCAGCACTTACAAGTGATTGTGTCTGATTCAGCACAGGTATTTTTTAATGGGAGCCTAGAAAAGACACAGTTAACTATTTTGGTCTGTGGGTGGTAGGTAAACTGCTGAAAATTAAGGGCTAAATGTTACTGGACAATTCTTGGCCGCTGTGAGAAAGTAAATGACAAAGCTACACGTTTGCAGGTCACTTGCAGAAAGGTACAGAGAGGAGGGTATAGTGGATAGAGAGAGTGGGAGCTGGTGTTTTTTCCACACAACATACTCCACACATTCAATCTAACTTGAAGTGTGTTATGCTGTAGTAGAGCAGAAAGAGACCTCAAACATAGTTTTGTAGTTTGTCCTACAGCAGGATCACTGTGCTTGTGCCATTCCTGGAAGAAGATTTCTGACTGGTTCTGAAAAACACAATGTTCCAGTCAATCTCTCCCAGATCTACACAGTGTTGTCAGTCAGAAGCCTCTTAGGTTCAGTCTCTCTACTGCAGTCTCAGCCCCTTGTTGTCCTCCCTGCCTTGCAGAGCAGACTGGTTCCCTCTTCTGTGAAGCAGAATTTTACATATTTGAAGATCATGATCATGTTCTCAGACTTCTGTAAGTGCCAAACACATGAAACCACTTAATCATGTTTGCCTTTTCTTCTGACAGTCCTTCCTGCTGCTTTCTCTTCCATTTTGCCATGTCCTCCTTGAAGTTCAGGGCCAAAATTGTTTTGCCGTACTCTAGATACTGCTGAGTGTATCCAACGGATTTTTTTGTGTACACAGGCTATAATCCTATTTTTGTATCATAAATAAAGTTTTCATCTTTTTTTATGACATCATAACTTTTAATGACTCATGTTCAATGCACTGTAGTCCAAATATTTCTGTGCAGAAGCATTGTCTTATCTGTTCCTCCTTCTTTGGGTGTTTGGTTTCCACTATAAGATCCAAGTTCAGCTCCTGCCTTCTTTAAGTCCTGGCTTCCTTCAGAGATTTGTTTTCAGGAATAAAAACCAGCTTCTCCTCTTCAATGGCAAGTATTTATTCTACCGAATTTGTCTGGGTGTTCACATAGAAGTTTGAGCCACTTCAGAAGAATACCATTCACTTTTTAAATTCTTCTGTGCTTATATTTGGGGTTTTCCAAAAATTACATCTTACATGAAGGTGTGCATCATTAGTGAACACTGAATAGTTTAACTGAGAGAAGAAATGCTTATGTCTGGTTGAAGTCATGCTGTGTGGAGATACACACCACTGCCGTGATGGAGACTGCATGCTGTTGACAGTTTTGTAAGCCACCAGGTCTTTGTCATACTGTTTTAATTGGATGAAAAAGCAGAATGAGAAGAGAGTGTTTTTGTAATCTGGACTCTGAAAAATGGAAAATATACAATGACACAGGAAGATTACATACTACAAGTCTCTGCCATGCTGTTTTGGGCTGTATTTTGCTGGGCTGCAGACATTCCTAAACTTAGATTTAAAGAGTAAGTCTTAGTCAACTGTCAGTTGCTTTTGTCACCACTCCGAAGCAGAAGACAGTACCTCATAGAGTTCTGTGCTGCTTTGCCACATTCACTAGCGCGTGGCAGTGTTATCTGAGTGGTATTGATATCCGTACTTGTAGGTTGGTATTTACCTCCAACTTCTGACAATTAATTTAAATTGTATGTTAGGTTTATAGGGATCTCTACAACCAATGGAGAAAAAAGCCACACCCAAGGTATTGCCATCCTGTCTACCCTGCCACCTATTTAGGATGAGGTAAACGTTCCTTTAGAGGTGTCCTTTCCCAGTGACTACAGCAAGAATGTTGACGGGATGGATTTTAGGTAGGTAAAACTTGGTTTAACTGATCCTTTGCATAGGATTATGTGTTAGGTATTGTTTTGGTGCAAATTGCTGATATGACCCTATTTTCTCACTTGCTAAGAAAAGTGGAAGGAATTTACTCCTGGTGAGTTCTCCCTGGGTTCTTCCTGATTCCTCACAACTTGGACTACATGGTCTTAACTGAGTGTGACCTTATAGTCTGCAGAGCTGAATGGCATAGTTACATAAACACAAGGAAAACAGGCTAGGCCACACAGTACGGCCTAATCCCTTACAAACAACTTCTTAAATGACACTACCAGAACTTGCATAAGCTAATGAGTGTGTGCTTTGGCAATCAGTTACCGTAATCCACCACATTTTAAAAAAGCATAATATAAGCAAAGTTATATTTCAAGTTGAATGTCCATTTCTACTGTGATGTGTTAAAGAGAGGATTTTTATAAAAGAAATAAGCATGGGGGTTTCAAACAAGAATGACTATTGTGTAGAAAAAATGAATATAAAATCATAATTACTGATTTGACATCTATAACTATAATCAGACTTGGACAACAATTGTAGCTATCAGTAACTAATTTATGCCTTCCTTTGAAGAGAGAAATGGAACCCTAAAAAACCTTTTCTCTCTTACGTTCTCCCAGCCAAAGGAATAATGTTTACATATATGTATTTAGAAGTATAATTAAAGCAGCTGGCTGTGGCCTTCCTCAATCCTAAAGAAAAACAAAACACAAACCCACAAAGATATTTTTTGTTTGTGTTTTTCTTGATAATGAGGGATTGTGCCTGGGAGAATAGAAACTAATAACTTGCAGGCCTTTTCATGGGCAATAATTGTTTTTCCCTCACCAAAGTGGGCTGGACCTCTGAGGTTCAGCAGTCACCAAGCTACACATGCAAGGTGGGTGGCCCCTTGTTTGCTGGTTAATGGCTACTTACCCTTGTGTGCTTAGAGAAAGGTACTCAGCTCAACCACTTGGGAAGGAAACAATGGAATCCCCCTAAGATACTGGGTCTTCCAGGTTCTGTTTATCAATAAAATTTTCAAGTGGGTGATTAATGATTAATCTGCTGCTTAGAAAAGTCCCAACAATATTGTGTTGGTGGTATCTTACCTATGTGTCAGACAGCCATACACCAAGTCAAGAGTTCTACATGATTTAAGACCTCCATCTGAATTTTTGTTTTAAAAAGGGCTTTCTCAGTAGTAGATTGGAGAGAATCTGTGGTTCCTGATACAGTTTGCTGTATCTCAGGAAATTGAAGAGTGTTGCTCAGGGGAATAAATTGATCAATTCAATATAGCACCATGCTAAAAAAAAAAAAGCCTGTTTCATAAATTTTAGAAGACTGATTCTCCTACTGCCTATTGAGCTTCAGAAGCAAGTTTTCAGCGAGTGCAATTTGCCATCGCTTAATCCGCTGGCAGTCAGAGCACAGCATGGGAAGTCAAAACATACAGCATCCCAAGCCATTAAAAAATAATTTCAGAGAAGACTGGCCCATACCTTGTCCCTCTCACCCCTTTATTTTCTGTGAAGGCCCACCTGGCGCTTTTTCAGGAGTTAGCTCTGCTGCTGCTGCTGCTGATTAAGAAACATCTCTGTGTGACACCCAGGCAGTCGATGCATAGGCAGGGCAATATGGCAATAGGATTTTGTGTACCATCTGAGTGGGCCTGAGGTGTAGGAGAGAGAGAGGAAGACAGAGCAGGTTAGTCCCTGCTCTCTTCCAGCATAAAGCCCCTGTTTCAGCTCTCCACTGTTACAGTGGGAAACTGCAACACGCTTATCAATCAACGAGTCCCGTGGAAACGAAATATATATGGACGGATTCTTGATAGATGTTTCAGAGATGTTTATTTCTCCAGCCGCATGGCCGGGGCTCTGCCGAGGAACTGAGGCAATCACGGGACCCGAGGGTCCTTGCCCGCACAGGGGAACACAAAACAACCAATGGGGAACGAGGCTGACCAGGGGCAGGGAAACCCCGTGTGTCCCCTCAGGGCCCCTCTCCCAGGGCTCCATGGCAGGGGGACGGCCCCAACACTCCACTACTTGTGCCTGTGGAGAGGGCAGGAATCCACCTCCTGCACAGGAAGAGAGGGGCACGGCCTGGCTGTGCAACCAGAGAAATGCCCAAAAGTGCAGCTTTTCTACTGCACCTCACCCCAGCTGCTTATCAAAAGATAACTTGAGTGTTGCTTCTGCATGCCTGATTATTGTACGTACGTGGCCTACTTTTCCACATCTTTTTTTTGTTTCTGTCAGTGTCCCATCCACGCATTATGATGCCATGCAGCCTCCCCTCTTCTTTCATCTGAGGAATGCTGGACAGCCCACCTCTCAACACCAGAGGTTCTGTAATACCTTTCTCATGAACTTTTTTCCAGTGTCCCATCCACTCACCCTGCCTAAATCTGTCAGTCTGTTGATCTCCCATTTCATCCACTTTACTGCTTCTGTGCATTCCTCTTCATTTTCCCAGGTCTTGTACTGCTCCTTCATGTGATTTCTCCATCCTCCAATGCCTACGCCAAAGCCACTACTGTACTTCTATCCCTGACATAATCTTGTTATTCACTTATTACTTTTCTCTCTATCCAGCTGTGTCACAATCATGGAAGAGTTGAGGTTGGAAGGGACCTCTGAAAATCATATGGTCCAAGCATATGATTGGTGAAGCAGGGACACCTGGAGGCATCTGGATTGTTGTGAAAATTCCCTAAATTCAGTCATGTTACAACATTCAGCAATGTTGCTAGTTTGGAAATTTTGGACTGTGAGAACTTGAAAAAAACAAACACACCAAGAAAACTCCCAGATCCTGAAGTAACATTGTGACACATGAGCAGGCCATAGTACTTAGCATTTCCAGGTAAAATTGGGAAACATAACAGGAACCCAGTGGCCAGAAAGAGCTGTAGCTTTTACGAGGCTTTCAACACCTAAATATTAATAGAAGAGCCTGATGTAGTCTTTCTCATTTATATGGCTTGTGGGAAATAGCCTACATGCTGTTGCTCTTCCACATGACACTTCCTGATATTGCTGTTTCCCTAACTTCCCACAGAGTGAGGTTGAATAGTCACACCGTCCATATTTGCAGGTGTCCACACGAGCTGCAGACTGACCATGCTGCAAGAGCAGGGACCTGGGGACCACCTCTAAATGCCCTTCTGAAGGGAGGCATTAGCATATTCCAGTGAGCTGCTTAGTGAGCACCTTGGGTCCAGAGAGTTTTTTACTGTGGATGTGGTGCTGTCTAAGAGTGAATAAAGGCCTCTGAGCTTCAGCCAAAGTATTCCCACAATGTTGCACTGATCCATGCACATGGTCTGGTTTTGGTCAGTAAGTCCAGGACTCCAGAATCACTGACCTCCCTTCTTTTTAACTTAACTCTCTGTTGCTATAGCCTGGTTTATATATGTCTGTACAATCTGCATTTATTTCATCCTATGTGTTTTACCTTTCGTACTCTAGACAATATAGTTGACTGCAAAAAGAGCACCTCTGCCAATGATGTCTTCTGGTATAACAAACAGAGCAAACATGATACCAACAAAAGTAGCAAAAAGCAACACAAAATATTCATATATATACATATATATATACACACACATATGTATATATATATATATATGTAATGAAAACAGATGGTTGTTGCTCTGCTGGGAGGGGCAGTATTGTTTACTGCATAAGCAACTGTAAGTGTGGGGGCTGCTTTTCATTTTCCTAATCCTTCCTTGACATCCTTGGTCTGTTGCCTGCCAACTAATCTCCCTCATGCATAAACTATTACCCAGCAGTTCTAGCATTAATCAAGCAGTTGATTGTCTTTATCTAGGCACTATTTTCATCTGAAAACAGTTTACATTAGAAACACATCCTTAGCAGAACCACTAAAAAGACTTTGTAGTTTTTCAAATAGTCATCAGGGCATTGGCATGGTGATTTCCTTGCATGGTAATAATGTCAGAAGTTTGGTTTGTGAAGAAAGCATTCTCCATTTCTGCAATTTAATTCTCTGAGTGTTTAATAAAGAAAGGAATGTAACAGAGGGACAAAAATAATTTCAGATACTAAATTTTTTTAGCAACATTTTGTATGACTCCATTCTCTCTCTACTCCCCCTCTGACTATCAGGGTTTTCTTTTTCTCTTGGCTTACAAAGATGGGAGGTTGACAATACCAGTGGTAGAATTTCTCCTTTTATCCACAAAAATTTACAACACAGGTAGTGGCATATTTTCAATCCACCCTGTCCTATCAAGTCAGGCCATTCATTTAAGTGGTGTCTGCCCAAAAAAGGTCAGGTATCAGAAACTTGAATATTACATTTTTTAAAAAAAATTGCCATGTGGAAAAAGTGGCATCAGTGTCACTTATGTCAGTTAGAGCTGGGGTAAGGAAATTTTAGCTTTCTTGTTTTGATTCTGTAGTTAAATTGTTTCAGTTCCCCTAGACAAGAACTTCAGTGGACTTTGCAAGCTATCAGAGAAGTTCTAATGAGGTATTTAACTCATGGGCTTAAACACATCTGTGGCTAAGCAGTGAAGGTTAGCTACATAAACACTGGTTGAGGGTTTGGATTTACCTGAAGAATTATAATTATCCTAGGATTATTCAGCAATCTCTGGATTATTAGAGAAATCTTTCAATCCCCTATCACCCAAGACTTGGTCTAACAGATCAAGGGTTTAACAGATGTTTGATTGAATGGGATAATAATTTAAGTAGCCCTGACCTCTCTTTGAGCTAGAAAAGCTTCAGCTGAACTCCGAACTGAGATAAAATTTTGTTTCTCAACACTTTCATGAAGGGCTTGTTTTTGCAGCAGTACTACCTCATTCTATGATTTCACAATGTGCTGACCTCAAATACTGAATGCAGTTCTTATTTCGCCATCTCAGAAAAAGAATGATTACAAAAGATTCTATAGAGAGACAAGCATGATCAAAGCTATTTAACAACTTTCACGGAAAAGAACAAGTTGTATCAAAATTCTTCAGACTAGAGGGAACTGAAAGGTGATATATTACAGGTCTACAAAATTAGAAAAGGAAATAATCACTCCCTATTTACTTACCTGTAGTGATATAAGAAGGGAGCATCAAATAAAAGAGACGTACCTCTTTTAAAACAAAAGGAAAGAGACATATGTTATGAAAGCTCTTGAGATAGGTATAGTAGATGTTAAGAGATCATGTGAGTTTACTCAGCCGCTGTGGGGATGGGGATGAGGGGTGGGGAACAAACAAACAAAAATATAAATTATTTGAGGGCTATTAAATATAGGCACATTTTTATCACAAGCTTGTGCCAATTCTTCACCACAAGTCTAAAAGATGCTTACCTCCAGTCCATTACAAATATTGGGAATGGAAGAACAGGACCTGGAGGTGAAGCTCTAGCACTGGTAGTGAGTTTTCCATATAATGAGGCTACTGAAATTCCTCATCACAGAATCACAGAATGCATAAGGTTGGAAGGGTCCACAGTGGGTTGTCTGGTCCAACCTCCCTGCTCAAGCAAGGCCATCCTGGAACACAGGTACGGGATTACGGCCAGATGTTTCTTGAATATGTCAAGTGAGGGAGACTCACAACCTCTGGGCAACCTGTTCAGTGAACTTCCCATGCATCAGTTTCTGCCTGTTACCTCTTGTGCTATTGCTTGGCACCACCATGAAGAGCCTGGATTCAGCCTCTTGACAGTCTTCCTTCAGACACTTGTGTACATTGGTGGAGTTCCCTCTCAGTCTTCTCTTCTTGAGGCTGAACAGGCCCATCCCTTGCAGCCTTTCCTCATAAGAGAGATGCTCCAGTCCCTTAATCGTCTTTGTAGTCCTCCGCTGGACCAGCTCTAGGAGCTCCATGTCCCTCTATTCTGAGAAGCCCAGAACTGGACACAGCCCTCCAGATGCAGCCTCACCAGGGCTGAGCAGAGGAGCAGATCACCTCCCTCGATCTGCTGGGAATGTTCTTCCTAACATACCGCAGGATCCTCTTGGCCTTTTTGGCCACAAAGGCACACTCACTGCTGGCTCTTGGACAGTTTGTTGTCCACCAGCACACCAGCTTGTTTTTCACCAGGACCCCTAGGTCCTTCTCTGCAGAGCTGCTTCCCAGCAGATCAGCCTTTGCTGGTGCAGGGGGTGGTTATTCCCTGGGTCCAGGGCCCTGCATTTGTCTTTGCTGAATTTCAGATGGTTCTTCTCTGCCCATCTCTGCTCCCTGTCGACATCCTTCAGAAGGGCTGCACAGCACTCTGGGGGTATTGGCCACTGCTCCCAGTTTGTGTGGTCAGGTAACTTGCTGAGGAGACATCTGCCCCTTCATCCTAGTCATTGATGAATAAGTGAAACAATACTGGGTCCAGTATTGAACTTTGGAGCACACCACTAGTGACCAGACTCCAACTAGATAGCATGACGCTGATTATGAACCTCTGGAATCTGTCATTTGGGCAGTTCTGCAGAATCTTTGAAATGTTTTCAGTATTGCAGTGTTACAGTAAACTGCATATTCAGAGATCCACATTTTAATAAGCATCCATTAAGGATACATCCATTAGCTACATTAAAGACAGATGAGTAACCACTTACCAGTGTAATGACAAATGTAATGACAAAACATAAACCAAATAGGGAGCACAGCGATTTGAATGTTTCAGTTCCAGTCACTGACTCTAACTTTCTTGGTATCTTATTAGAGAGACAGAAATTAAAGAGAACAGCAGAGGAACAATAGTGAATACTCTTGCTCTCCTTAGAAAACAGGGCATGAACAGGGTCCTGCTTCTGGGTTTCAACTGATAGTCCCTGATAAGCCAAAATGATGATTTAGGGCCACAGTCCAGCCAGTGACACCAGTCAGGAGCAAAGCCTATGCTATTGCCCAGGTCTGATGTCCATGCAGGAGCTTACACTTAGAAATAGAGCTGGAGAGAAAGATTCCTACCACAGAGACCTAGTACCTATTCAGAAAACACACAGCCAAACTTAAATGTGCTCCTGAGGCCATGGGCAGAAGGTGTGTGTGTGTCCCAGGTGGGGCTGCTCAGGGTGATGGAAACCAGTTTGTGCAGCCAGGGCCCCGAGAGAGTCTAGGAAAACATATCCAGCAGGAGCGAGCTAAGCCAATGTGTTTGGTTTGACAACCTCTGCTTTGTACAGGAAGTCAGAGGGAGCTTTCTTAGTCTCATTGACTAATCCCTGCCCATCTTATAATATTTATATGCTCAAAACAAGCAGGCAGTCTTTTAAACTTAAAAAAAGGTCAAGTTTTGTCCTGCTGAGGTCAGTAATAAAATTCCAGTTGATTTCAGTTGGGTCAAGACTTTACCTCACTGTTTCTTTTCCTGAGCTGCTGTTTTGAAGTCCAACACAGTAATAAAAATAATTAGAGGAAATGCCACAGACTCTCTTTTTCCAAGCCTTTTCTGGAAATCACGGACATCCCTCCTATATCAGTGCATTTTATACTCCCTACTTTGACCCTTGTGTCAGGCTAATGCCTTTCAGATTAAGAGTCAGATAAACCTGCTCCAGAGTGCATCAATATCATTCCCTTTTAGTCAGAGGTCTGGGTCAGTGATGTGTGCGTGAAATATGCCTTTCCTCCTGACCTGCTGATGGAAAAGTGTTGTGCTACTGTAGAGCTTGAGTAAAAGACAACCTAACAGATGAATCAGAAGTGAAGTCCTTCTCAGGGTAATTCTTTATGCCCAAATTGTTTGACCATTTTCATAGTAAATTTTTACTGCCAGTACTTTTATCCCACGTGTTTCTGGAAATGGATGATTACTGTTAGTGTCTTCTTGTCATAGACCCAGGGATTTCTGTTTGTTTATTTTTGCTTGAGAAGAATAAATAAACCGGGTCAGTGTGACTAGTAATGTGCCAAGAGTTTAAACACATGAAATGCTTCAGTTAATGCTTTCAGGATTTTTTCTTCTCTGAGGATCCTCATTGCTCAATGTTTGGCAAATAACTTTTCCTAAGATTATATTCTTCTCTGCTCTCAATGAGTTTACTACGGGAGTCAGAATTATGTGGACATCCATCTTTTAGCTTAGAACTATGGCACTGACACAATGCATGGGATTTAGGTGTCTACCTAAATTTAGCAGTGAATGCTATATGTACACTAGCTGTCTAGTCCACAAACTTAGAAATCCATAGGGAGCTCCTCAACTCACTATCCAGTGCAGATGGGATTCCCTTGCCTAATCATGTATGTCTACTGTCATTTTTGGTGCTCCAGGATATTTCACCTACCATTTGCTGCTCTTCAAGGGCGAAGATTTTCAGTAGATCTTGGGCCCAGCCTCCCTTGGTTCTGTCCCAAGTATCCTAGAGCAACTCAAACAGCTCTCAACATTTCTCTTTAGGAGAGTGAATGCCTCTTTTGTTTATTTATCTTAGGATAAGGTGAAATTCTCTCCAAGCTTCGTTGACCGTATTGACTAGGTCTCCATTGATTACTCAGAAAGTTTAAGATGACCTTGGCTCACAGTAGACAGCTAAATTCTGGTGACTTTCTGTCTGAAACCTATTCCTTGTGTCCTTAAATAAGAGCTCCCCAGTCTTCAGGATTACAATCAGTACTTCTCAACATGCCCTGGTTTAAGGAATTATTATTTATCTGGGTCAGGTTGTCCCTCTAATCACAGCATGCAGTGGTGCTGTTGTTCTCACATGAGGCCTTAAAAGGGATTTAAGATGTGGAAGAATTTGTAACAACAAAACACAGCAGAGATCAATTTAGTATTTTGTGACCTTTCCTTTAAAACAAACTTATTGATTCAGAAGGTCTTGTTCATGTGTTTGGCAACTTGCTCAATAGCACCCTTTGGAAGACCTGCTGTGCCACTGCCAGAAGTCAGTACTTTTTTTCTAATTGGGATCATCTGTTAATTCAATCATTACCTTTGCTTATAAATGGCAAAACATCATTGAGCCTTAATTTTGCTGAAAAGCCTTATGATATGACCTTGTGGCACATAATATTCAGAATTTATACAGTATTTTACAGTGTCTTCATAGTAGCAGCCTCATGTAAATAGATATTATTACTCCTTTGAAGGTATAACTGTCAATGTGTTGCTCTGTATAGTTTATTCGTACTAATTTGAGAAGTGCTGAGGAATTAATAATAGTTGCACAATCTCTGTAGGTATCAGATGGTGTTCAGCTCTGAACTCTTGAGGAATTAGTGATTTGGGGTAGAACAAATGCAAAATTTTTCTCCTGCTTTCCACTGAGAAGACATGAACCATGACCATAAAAGGGACAGATAACTACATTAATAATCTCTTCCACGGGCTAGCTAATAGCTCAGTTAATGAACAGAAAACTAGATTTATATTTATATAAATGCTGTTGTTACTCTACAGATCAACCGATCTTTGCAATCTTGCAAAGGAGACCTCAGCTTTTAGGTTTTATCTTTATTTTGTTTTTCCCTTACAAAGAAGAGTTGACACACAGGCAGAAAGGCTCCGTATATGTATAATTGTATACATATTTGATACGAGAATTATATATATTTTAAAAAATGTATGCTACTGCACTTCATGGTTTGGAAAATGACATATGATATCATATCAAAGATCTCACAGCAATGCATGTACTCAGGGGACAGAGTCTAAGCTACGGTGTGTAAACTTAATCTGATCATTTCCTGACTTAGCTTGGCTGATGCTAACCCATTGACTTTCTCCTGATGTTAATATTTATAGAGAGCATGTGTAAACATAGACTATATTTCATTCAATTTTTGTTTTAGTTATTTTCTATTCTAGTGCATCTGTTTCTACTGGAATTCTTCTGTCATAATTGATTAATGTTAAAAAAATTAAATACCTTATTTTTCTTTAAGAAAAATATTCCATTAAGAAATCTAATCTTTGCTTATACCTTGCAGACTTACTAAACTATTCCAATGACTGTATGAAAGGTGCTTGTTTGCATGCATTTGGAGGAGGCAGCAGTGGAAGCATCTGCAGATATCAGCTCCTGTGGTAGCCTTTTGGTAGTCTTTTAAAACTGAAATCAATTTGACTTCCAAGCAAAGACAGGCACTGTTCATTGCTGTTGATGCTGTATGACACCTGGAATATTTAGTATGTTTTTTACCAATTTTGCATTCCATTTCTGCCTGTACAGCAATGATCCAGTCAGAACTACTACTACCATTTTAATGCTGCATGAAGTATAGGAAAGGATATTGCATGCTCTCTGCTCCCATCTCCAGATCTGGGGAGGAATTTCCAGAAGAAATGAAAGTTCAGGCTTCATTTTCTACCTGTTTTTGTCTGATTTCTCTGCTTCCTTTTTGACTCAGGTCTAATTCTGCTTGAGCTTTATGCCAACTGTCTGATAAAGGATATTAGACTTTCACATACTTTTATGAGTAAAAGTTTTGTAGTTGTTTTCCTATGCAATTCATAGGACCAGCTGGAGTGAGTGGGAGATGCACACCTAGCATCCGAACAAGGCCTTTATTATTCTTCTGCAAGAACTGGAATAGCCCTCTGACATCACTGGAGTTCAGCCTCTTGAGCAAACCCTTGTCTTTGGGTGGCCAAATTCTCCCTTTGGTGGTACATGTAGTGTCTTCTTAACTTCTTAGAGAATTCACTTTCAAGATCATGACAGCTAATTCTAACCCTAATATTTTTTATTGGAGTTTTTGACAGGAACTGTGAAGGAGTAATATCAAAAGCTGCAGTTCAGATGGTAAGGGTTAGTTCTTGTGTATGGTTGAGTTGGAAGAGCAAAGCACAAGGAAATGTTTTTCTTTTTGGTAGTAGCATGCATGAGTCTCTCCCTAGCACTCAGCCTCTTCTACCTTTCAAACTGATGTTCTTTCTTAACTCCATATGTAAGCGTGTGCTTTGCAATGGATTTAAATGCTCAGTGGTATTGAAGCCTAAAAGAGCAACTTAGCTTCTTTCTGTGTCCATTAAAAGAAAAAAAATTGTTTGATTTGTTTCAAAGCAGAAATGGTTAACTGGAAAAACACAACTCAGCACCACAGGCTCTCTGTATGTGCAAGGGCTTTAATGACCCCCAACTTTTAAAAATTTGTCAGACATAAAAGCAGTACTAATCCGATTAGTAACTGTGATTGAGTAAATCTACTGTAAAAATGGACCGTGCCCTGTTTTGAACATGATACCATGCTGGTCATTTGAGAACTGCCACTGTGAAACATAAAAGTCTCTTTGATGGAATATTTATTTCATGAGTTGGAAAAAAGGGATAATACAGTATTGTTTGTTTTCAAAAATCACTTGTAAAATTTTATTGGCCAAGGAGCCAATATTCAAAACAGCGAAGAAAAGATGTGTTGTGCAGTAAGAGAGAGATGAAAGCTCATCAGAATTCTAGGAAATCAAGTGGTTAAATCCAAGAATTGTTCACTCTAATTCTTTTTACTGCAGCCCCCCATAGGAATAAAAAGAAGACAAGCATTTTGGAAAACAGCATTTGCTAAGTTGAAGAAGTCAGCACTCTGTTGTGTGGCCTTGGAAACTCTCATCGAGCTTTCTATCTGCATGTCACTTTGGCAGACACAGCTACTAATTTTAAAGCAGAGAAGTGTCTTCATTCCTTGGGGCTCACATGCACTGCAATTAGTCTTGTTACAAAATGCCAAAAAATCTCTGGCAGCTAAAATAAAGTCCAGGGAAATGTCCACACCACTGATGAATGAGTTCCTTGAAAAGAAGTAGGGGTGGGCACGAGCCACAACATTTGGATCTTGATCCAGGTCTGGAAAACCTGAGGACTGTGCTTTGGCTTGTCCCATTATATATATATATATATAGAAGGAGATCATCAGCAGCATTTGTATCCTGATTTCATTAACTTTTTATTTTAAGTACATGCATAGGTACACACACATGTTTTACAATTATTATCCAAATTTCAAATAGAACGATAAATAATATTGCATGTACAACATCTCATTTTGCATTTACCCACAGTTAGAAGTATTTCCTTTCTGGTCAGAGTGTCTAAGAGGTTGTCTTGAGCTAGGAATGCTTGACCAGCCTCTCTTGCTCCAACACTAATGTTCTATTTACCTAATTAAATATTGGCTCAGGCTGTTTGTGTGTCAGAACATGCCAGCTATTGAAAGGAAAAAACCAGCTTTCCTAAGCCAGAATGTGCATTTTTCAGACATGAGATGTAATTTACCAACCCAGCTGAAAAGGTTTTAATTTTTTAAAAGAAAAATGAATTCAGCTTGTAATGAAAGGCTTTCATTTTGTTTGCCAAAGTGAAAAAAATTATCATTTTTAGGATATATGGAAATCTGAATTTGTCCTGCAACAAGTCTCTTGCTTCATGTTCAGTTTGTCTGAGGAAATATTTTAGATCATATGCACAAGAAACTATCAGAACATTGTTCCTGCCTGCAAGATCTTGCCATAAAATGATTTGCTTCTGGATCCAGGCAGTTATTGAGCACCTGTGGGAGAAATCCCAGGTGAAAAGTCCTGACACTTTGGTTGGGGCAGCAGGGGAAGTCCTGAGCACTGGCAGTGTTCATGAATGAGGCTTTAAACTCTGGCTGTTGGACAGCCCTCTACAATGAGTTTTGCTGAACACTCACTGTTAAATCTGCATTTTTTGAAGAAAGTTCCTGAATACAAAACTGTTTGAAAAAACATTTTTGGATGATTCACTTGTAGTAAGTATAGATAAATTAATATTTCCCTTTCATAAGCTGTGCTCTGTTCATTGAGAAGAAAGAAAAATAGATGTTTTCAACCATTGTAACCTATGATTCAAGCTCTTCATATTGGTACGTATGTACATGTGTTTTGATATGTATAGATACATACTTATATTTTGAAGATCTTTCCATGAACCTTGCCTCCTATAAAAACAGATCTGTGAAAATTAAATAGGAGGCTAAAGAATACTTCATCTAGACTGGGGTAAACTTTCTGAAGTGTAAAGATCAGTATTCTTTGTTCCAACCCCAACAACCTACATCTGTGACATGAATTTTTTTCTATTTTGAATCTTAATGAAATTTTTGCCAACAGTTCAACAGGTGCAAACTCTAAAAACAAATCACCAGAATGGCTTATTTGGACAGTTTTCATCAACAGATCCTGCTGTAATAGAGGCACTGTAGAGAAGCTCAGCTTATGAATATGAAGTAATCTAAAAAGCAATTTCCTAGGCTTGAAAGAATGGCTCACAAAAAGGAAGAGTGCCGGGAAGGGTCTGCACACTGCTTCTCAAGACCACAAATAAAGGTCCAGTACAATTACTTTATTTTGAGTATTGTATGAGTCACTCTGTATAAAAATCCCAAAGGTAACAGTGACCATAGCACACACCTATTGTGATTCTAAAATGAATCTTTGGTCTTCAGATAGTTAATTTATGACATAAATTCTCTTTAAAGAAATTACATACAAGGACAAGGAATAATAAATATATAATATTTTAGTGCAAGGTAAGTAACAGTTCCAGTAATTTCTAATGTCCATGTAACATTATGTCCTAAAGAAGAAGTGGGCACAAATCAGGACTGTTAAAACACAATATGGATTTTTTCACCAGCATTTTACTTCCTGACACAAACTGAACTTGATCCACTATTTTTTACACTTTCAGCTTATTCTATTCCAGTATATTTCAAAATCAGACTTGCTAGAAAAGGGTCTGTTTGTATTGAAACACAGGAATTGTATATTTTCATCCTTCTGAAGTAAAAAATCCCAAATGTATGGTGTCCCAGGATGCTTGTTAGCGATGATGGTTTGTGTAGAACAAGTGATAAACAATCCTTTGTTTCATTTCCAAACAGTTTTATAAATAGAGCTCATTTACAATCTCACAAACTTCATTCTGTCCTGAGGCCTTTCTGCAGAGCTTCATTTACACACGCACAAATTGAGCATTTAAGAGGTTTACTTAAGTTTGATAATGATCTATTAAGACTGATTATACACATATAAAAAATTGGTCTCTAGTACAAATATTCTTTCACATAAACAAAGCATCACCTCATTTCGCTGCGGTCTCATTTCTGGATGGGCTATCAAGTTCATGACATTATTCCAGGGCAAAGTGACTTGCTCTTGTAACATAGTGCTTTGGAGCTTGTACTCTTTCAAAAATACAGAGCACCAGGTCTTAAGCTTTTTTGAGGAAGATCCTTCTTAGCAGAGGCCATAGTTGAAATCAGGTGATACTATGTGCATGTGTATGGTTTTATATGAGGTTATCTATATGTGCATATGTGGAGTGGGGGGGAACAGAGTGGAAAGGACGGTGTTAGTAGTGGGGACTTATACTATCCTGGTCATTTAGATAGGGTGTTCAGCTTGGCACTGGTTATTATCTAAGATTCTTTGTTTTCAAGTTGTAAAGTATCTCAAATAGCAATTCCTGATCCCTTGCCCACATTCTTTTCTTTCAAATGCATTCCTGGGCTTCTGCCTTACAAAATGCTATGCATCTTCCTAACCTTACACATGCAGCAAATGGCATTCCCTCTGGCGTGACCTCGGCTTTATGACAGTGGCTTGGACAGTGCCCTGCACGGAGCTGTGGAGGGAGTGGTTGTGGCCACTGCCACAGCATTGCTATTCCCCAGCAGGATGAGTTGGGCTGGGGAGAGAAACTGGGAATGAATAGATTGAGCAAAATTCAGGTTGCTGCCTCACACCAGCATCTGAGGTTGTCCAGCAGAGACAGCAAGGAGGAGGTAAGAGGAACATGCCAAATAGGAACAAGTATATCCCAGACACTCCGTCTGCTGTCATGGCTTGTGCTGCCACACAGAAAAAGGCTGTCATGATGGTGGTGGCTTAAATTGCCTAGAAGGATTCCAAGGGAGCAGGGAAATTTACTGGGGAAGAGATGAAGTGCTGCAATGAAGAAAGGAGAGGACTTCAGGAAAATCTTTCTCACCTGAAAAATATGACAAATATCACTTTATCACTGAAATTCTCTGTGATCAGTGTCCCAAAGCTGTTCTTCAGCAAAGGAACAAAAGAAAAGTCTGGTCACCTGCCAGTGCCCTGGTGCACTTGACAATTCTAACTCAACCAGTCACACAATGAAAATATTGATCTCTCTTTAAACTGTGCCTGACTTATTTAATATAAACTGACAGTGCAATATCAGCAACATATGAAGTACCAAAAATGATTAATGCTATATTCCATCTCCTTAAGTGAAAACACAAATGAGCATGTAACCATTTTTGTCATCCCTCTGCAACTGTTAGCAGAGCAGATCCCAATGACAGGTTTTCCTCTGGAGAGTCCATGAGACCAGCTATAACTGGAATGACCGGAGAAAACACAAAACAATTTTAGATTTCACACCAAATCCAGATAATTTTTAAACTAACTAGCTTTTTTTATCAAGCTTTTTGCACAGTATTTATTTCAGGTATGATATTGTAGTTTTCTGGTGCTGCAAGGAATCCATAAAAGTATTTCCTGATTGGGTTAGTCCATGGATAGGTGATCATAAGTATTTATAACCAGCAAAAATAATTATGGGTAAGAACATGCAGCCAAAAAAAAAAAAAAGAAGTAAGGGAAAAAAAAAAATTTAAAATCCTATCAAGATTCACTTATCTTTCTCACCGGAAGGACTTTATTTCCAGGCAGGCATTCCCAGGGAAGGCTGCAATGGTTAACTGTCAAAAAAAAAAATCTGATTCTTTGTTAGCTGTTTAACTGAGATCTATAATATCTTCACATGCAACATCAAGGACTCAGTCAGTTTGTTCCCACACTTGAAATGAACACCTTCTGAAGAAAGCTGTAGTTCACCGTTGCCAAAGGAGTGACATGGATACAGACAGCAACAGGACTCCACTGTGGATAAATATGTGGTTGAGGCCCAACATTGTTTTCTGATGAATATACAGTGATCATTAGCTCTAAAGATCACTAAGTAATGTCTACACTAAGTGTCTTCTTATTTCTGAGAGAGATTACTTACAAGAGCATGTAGTGACAGGACAAGTTGGGAACGGCTTCAAACTGGAAGAGGGCAGATTTAGATTAGATGTTAGAAAAAAATTCTTTACTGGGATGGTGGTGAGGCACTGGAACAGGTTGCCCAGAAAAGCTGTGGATGCCCAGCCCTGGAAGTGTTCAAGACCACACTGGATGGGGCTCTGGGCAACTTGGTTTAGTGGAAGGTGTCCCTGCCCATGGCATGGGGTTTGCAACTAGACGATCTCTGTGGTCCCTTCTAACCCAAAATGTTTATGATTCTTATTTGCTGAAATCCAAGTTAGTTGATCATCTGTTCAAACACAGGAAAGCCTTTCTCACAGCATTTTTTTCCCTGGAGAATAATGTCAGAAGAAAGATGGGAACTTTTTAGATTTTATTCTTTCATTGGGTAATAATCACTTGGTTTTTTGGTTATTGTGTATTTCTGAAGGTGCTGTCTGGCCTCTTGGAGTACTGATAAGACAAGGACAGTCTAACTGCTTGCAGCACCGAAACAAAGGGAGCATAAAATAACAAAGATGAAAACTGTAAATCGACCAACACTGAAGTTAAAGCCGTCTCCTCAGTACTTTATGCGGAGCATATAATTGACAAAAGCATGTAAACCCAGGTATCGACCTCATTTTGTGGTTACAATCTGTAAATTCAACGCTGTCGGTCAGCGGGACCGTCAGTTCATAAACTTAACTTAACTATCTTAACTTCTCTCCTGGTCCAGCCGGTTTGTCCTTACCCATTTCCCCTTGGAGGCCGGAGGCTGCCCTGGGTTTCCCCACGTTCTTTACAGCCGATCCAGCAGCGGGGAAGGCGCGGTGCGGCCGTGCCGCGGAGGGCGCGCTGCGGGCGGCAGCTCCCCTCAGCCCCGGGCCGGCGCGGCCGCCAGATGGCGCTGTCTCCCCGCGGAAGCGCCGGCGTCCCGCGCCCTTCCGGGGATCCGGGCGGGACGGAGCGGGATGGAGGCAAGGGATCCTTCACTCCCGGCCCGGGATGGAGGCAAGGGATCCTTCACTCCCGGCCCGGGATGGAGGCAAGGGATCCTTCACTCCCGGCCCGGGATGGAGGCAAGGGATCCTTCACTCCCGGCCCGGGATGGAGGCAAGGGATCCTTCACTCCCGGCCCGGGATGGAGGCAAGGGATCCCTCACTCCCGGCCCGGGAACAAGCTGTCCGGAACAAGCTGTGGGTGCGTCATCCCCGGCAGCGTTTAAGGCCAGCTTGGATGGACTCTGAGCAACCTGGTCTGCTGGAAGATGTCCCTGCCCGTGGCAGAGGGTTTGAACTAGGTGATCTTTAATGTCCTTTCCGACCCAAATAAGTCTGTGATCCTATGAAGCTGATTAGTTTTTATTAATATATTTTACACTTTAGCAGCTGATGCAGCTGCTCACTCATCAGACTGAATCTGACAATACTGATGCAACAAAGAGTTTTTCAAGTAATCTGTAAACATCTCTTACAAAAATACTCACTACACAGAAGTGAGAAAGCAGCAGACTGTCAGACTTTTTACAAAAATCATGTCTACTGCAGCAATATTTTCGCATTTCTGGAAATTGTTAGTTGACACTTTAAAGAAAAAAAAAAGACTGGCAATTTCAAGACATTCCAATTTTCAGAATTAAAATATTCAGCATTTTCTGAAAAATCAAGCATATGATGTTTCATACTAAGAACCCCAAATTACTGGTTACTTCTCAAAAACTAAGCCTGTAAGTGCTGAACCTCTTACTGCCGCTCTATTCACTGATAAAGTATTCATATTGCCATCTGAAATATTTTGGCCTTTGGAGCAGATGCAGTTATGCTGTCTCATGAGATCACAGCTAAGTCAACAGTATTTATTCAAACCTTTGGTTTTTTGCTGGCCGAGCCTCAAAGGATCTGTGTTTACCTTCAGCTGTTAACAACCACCCAACTGGAGAGCAACATAAGAAATGATGCTCAATACTTGGTTTCAGAGTCAAACATCTTCGCAGCTTGAGGAGGAAGAAGAAAAGAAAGGTGATTTGAGCATGGGTTTGGTTCACCCCTTTGTACATAATGGGGCCACTGAGATTTTTGGATCTGGACCCAAGCGTCAATGAAATGCAGGAACTTTAATATACAGGCTCTCGGTTTGGATCTACTTCTGTGCTTTTAACTGTTTGTGTGTTTACTTGAAGATCGTCCAACTTGTCCATATTTTTTGAGTCTGGAAAAGTGAGATGAAAATGTGACCAACTGTGTCTTTTTGTGGTATTTGACAGTTTCAGTTTTTGACAGAAACAAGAAATGAAATCTCCATGTTTCAAAACTTCGGGTGCTTCAGCTGAAAATTAGTTGGTTGGTAACAAGGACAAAGAGGTACAAATGTGAACCTGCCTGAATGGTCATGGCTGTCACCTCCTTTCTTCTTTCCTAGACTCAGAATACCAATAGTGTGAAATGCTCTAATGGAAAAACTATTTTAGAAGGTACAGTGCTAAGACAGCACATCCCCACAGATGCTTCAGTAAGAAACAGATGTCCCTACTGCTTGATTCTCACATCATTTCCATTTTGAACAAGAAAGTTAAATGAAACAGAAAACTGTTACATGTGCCTCTAGTTTTCTGCAGTTCTAGGCATTTGAAACAAAACCCCTCTGTCTTCAGAGAGGTTTGAAATGTTTTTATATTTAAAATAACCTGAATTTTAATGCATAGTTTATTCCTCTTCCACCACTTTAAAAGTACAATTAATTAAAATAATCAGAGCATCTGCACTGTCCTTATTTGCATAATCCTTTCATAACTACACATTATTTTTATTTGAATTCTTACTCTGTGTTATTTTTCCTACCATGATAATGCTCATAATCAATGAAACATGATTTTGAAAGTACCTGGTAGTCTGATATTATTTGAATGTTTAATTAAAATCTAGCTGTAGTCATTGTATAGTTTCATGTCGCCCATGTCATTTCACTTCCTACATACTCAAAAGTTTTCCTAATTTATTACAAGCCTATTTGTGTCCACAGCTCCATTTACATCTACTTTCTAACAATGGGAATTGTTAATCCCTTAAAATTGCACTGAAGCAAATATTTGCACAACTGGAATCTGAAGTTTGTGCAGGCTTTCCTTACGTAATTTATAAAGCAAGTTAGGGATGAAAAATGAAAACTCAATGTTTGTATTGTACTAAGAAAACCATATGTATCAGGGTGGACTGTAGGCACATGCCAGGGGGCAATGGCATACACAGATGTTACTTATAGTCATGTCACTGTCATTTTTTGGGTACCTGTGTTCAGCAGCTGCATGCAAAGCTAATTTTAGGAAAGCCTTCTGGAATTAAATCTGTGTAGCAAATCTCTGCAGATAACAATCTGCACTTTCTGCTGTCAAAAGAGCAGGTATTTTAGCATCTTTCTCTTCACCATGCAGAGTAAGTACTGAAAAGCTTTCTGGCAACTTTTCCATGTTACTGATGCTACATACCTCTCACAAAGTAGTTGAATGATGGCTACAATAAGTCAAAGATAGTAGCTAGAAATATAAGAAACAGGGTCACATCTTATTTCTCTTCTAAAACAGAATAAATTGCTTGATGCTTCAGGATGAAGAGCTTTAAATTTGCAGAGTGGATTTGCATGAGCTGACAGCCTTTGAAGAGCTTGACCTGTAACTTGTATACTCCTGTTCCACTGCCAGCCCAACCCCATAATTCACCCCGAGAGAGAGTGACAGCCTCACCTATAAAATTATGTCCTCTCCTCACTACTGAGCTCAGGATTAGTCTCCTTGAAAATGCTAACCGAGGTTTGAAGGTATCACATGGCTTCCTGGGACAGCAGTGGTGATGTTTGTGGAACCATTCGCTGTCTCAGGGCTAATCTCCAGGATAATTTAGATTAACCTTACAGATCTCTGGAAACCCCATTCTCCATGATGGACTATCCCTCTTATATCCAGTCTCAATCTTAAGGGTTTAACCCGAGCTGACATCATGATGTTATATCAAAAGCCTTAAACTGATATATATCTAAATAACCTTCCAACCTTCCTTGATTATATTTTACCTTTTGCTTTAAAGTCTCTTCACCCCCTCACATAAACACTGTATCTACTGTGAATAATGTTAACCAGAGAATGTAGGACATTTTGACATCTTCTTGTGTTTACTTTGTCGCAAGACAGATCGCTGTGGCAGATAGATGTGATGTATCAAAGAACTGCCCCTCCTTGTGTTTGGGAAAGTTTTGAAATCAATCAGCCCAGGGTGGGAAGCGAGCAGGGCTTTTACCTTAGCAAAGGTACCTCAGGGGCAGACTCTGGCTTCTGGCATGGGAAGCCAAATTATTCTCTGTTAGTAAATGTATTTATAGTCACCATTACAACTTTGACTGTGGAGTACATGGCGGAAAGCCATTAGAAGCATAGAGAAACATGAACTAAAAGTGCAATTCCAGTCCAAAGCTGGAGTAAAAGAAATAAATCATGCTTCGTAGGGATATTAAAAAAAAATTAGCTTGTCAAAAATTATGCAAACAGCTTTCTTTTTTTTTTTTTTTTTAAAGGGTTTTGCTGCTGGGAGAAAGGAGTTTATGTCTCAGGGATTTTTATATAGCAGCCAGAGTAATTCCCACAAGACACCTCCTGCTGAGGTGGCTGCCACCTGCTGCACTGACCAGCCTTAATGCACCTCCCCAGCCCAAGGCATGGCAGAAAGATGCTGCGGTGAAGAAGGCCAGCAAGGTCTGAGCAGTGTTTGGGCCTGGAGAGACTCTCCTTACCTATAGACTTATTTCTAATGGCTCACCTGACCTGACTTGACCTACATCACCTGAGCCTTTTCACTGCCCCCTGCGTGTTCACCACCAACAGACTTAGGACAAAGAAGTTTCGACAGAGTCATTCCACTGGTTTATGTTAGTTACGTGGAAAATCTCATAATGAATAGAACGTCTTGAGGGGGAGGAAGAGACCTAGGTCATCATTTTAGGCAGGTGCCCCCCTCTCCTTTTTCATGCCTATATTAGATGGGACCACACTATAAAAAAGGGGAAATCCCTTTGAAAACAAAAGATTACCCAACTCCTTGGCACCATTCAAGACGTTCCTGCTCTCCCTGCATCATGGCAGAGAAGTTTTTACTTTACAATTTTGAACAGGTTGAAGACCATTCACAGAATAAAGAAAAATTATGAACCTGTGAAAGGCAGGTCAACCATCATGTTTCCAGCAACTGTGAATATTTTTACTTCCAGCCTGCTTTTCGAGTACTAGTGTCAATGATGCAGCAATAAAAGCAGCTGCAAAATAGTGATGCAAAGAGGCCATGTGTCTTATGGTTTATGTACAAGACAGAAGCTGACAGAACATTAAAGACTATAACTGTCTGGGAGGCACCAGCCTTGGGAGAATATTTTTTTCTGTTTCCATGTTGGTTATTCCCTGGGGAATACTTATGGGATTGTTTCTCTGGTCTCTATGATTTCACAATTATGCAATCTACCTCCAGGGATATGATCTGTTGACTCAAAAAATAAAAATCTAAATAAAAATGAGTCCAAAGGTACAATAACAAAATGGATTTAAGGAGAGAACGTGGAAATTTCCAAGCATTCCTAGAAAGGTCACTGAACTAAGCCACACATTTCTTCTACTTAAATATAGAGCAAAGGTGAATTGCAAGTCTTTCTAATGCCATTCTAGTTGTCCAAAGCAGCTTTAAGCATAACTCTCAGCTCTTTTGGTCTGTGTCCCATCAATCCTAAGGAGCACTGATCTGTGATACATTTGATCTAGGAATCCTCCTAGTATAGGAGTATAACTTCCCAGTGACATTATCCTGAGGTGTGACTACTATGCCTACTCACTTGAGTACTGTATCTGCACTGGTGTTAGCTCTAGCTTCAATATCTTTCTGTGCTAATGCAAAACCATTGGCAAACTGCTCTAAGGAGCAGCTACAAATCCCTTCAAATAATTTGCTCTGAAGTTTTGTCTTTTTGACCTGTTGGTAGCTCTTGATCTAAAGAGCAGGAAGTCAGGTCAGCTGCTCCGCTCAGCTCTTGCACCTAGCAGATGCTTTCAGAGCAAATGGAGATCTAAATTGTCCCTCGATCTAATGGATGTGGACAACTGCTGTCTAATTAAATATCAGCTCTTTGAGGGATTAGGTGATCTGCTCTTTCATTCAGACATTGGGTGACTTAATGACTGTAAATAAAAGGCCCTTTAAAAGTTAAAGTCACTTAGGTGCATGTGTTTCATAGACTCACACAATATTCTGAAAGCAATGTACACAAAAAATCACACAGCATTATCTGTCTCACACACATCCTGGATAATGTAAAAAATATGAAGTCTTTCAGTGTGAAATGGAATGGGAAGTGATTGGAGGAGAGTCCTCCTCGGTGTTTGTTTTCTTTTTCACATCAAAAGGCGAGATTAGTTCCAAGAGTTTTATGTACAACTGGCAGGAATCTGGCAAGAGCCCAGGATCTTGCAGTGTTCCGTTCTGGCGTTCCCAGCACAGGAAGGACATTGACCTGTTGGAGTCCAAGGGAGGGCCACCAAAATGATTACAGGGATGGAGCACCTCTCCTATGAGGAAAGGCTGAGAGGATTTGATTTGTTCAGCCTGGAAAAGATCACTTAGCTGTGACCTAATTGTGGCTTTCTAGTACCTGAAGGGAGCCTGCAAGAAATATGGAGAAGGACATTTTACAAGAGCATGTAGTGACAGGACATGGGGGAATGGATTCAGACTAAAAGAGAGTAAGTTTAGATTAGACATTAGGAAAAAATTCTTTACTGTGGTGAGGCACTGAAAGAGATTGCCCAGAGAAGTTGTGGATGGCCCATCCCTTCAAGGCCAGGCGGAATGTACTCTGTGCAGCCTGCTCTAGTGAAAGGTGTCACTGCCCATGGCAGGGGGTTTGGAACTAGATGATTTTTAAGGTCCCTTCCAACCCAAACCATTCTATGACTCTGTGATTCTATGATTCTATGATTCTATGATTTTGTGCAAGATGAATGGTCTGAACAGTTAGTGAGGTTGTTTACTTGTGCTTTTTTACAAAACAGTCATTTCAGAAAGTGCTGACAATTTTCTTTCCCTGTGTTTCAAATTCAACTCCCGACAACACAGGTACTAAAAATCAACTTAAAAGACAGAAAGTCTATTTAGTCTAGGTATGCTTATAAATAAAGTGATACATTTGACAGTCAGTATAACTGACCTGCTTTCTAACTGCACTTACAAGCATCCTTCCCACCGCCTGCCCCAGGGATCCTCACTGTGCTGCAAGTGATCTCACCACCATTTCCTTCAGTCTGTGGTGGATTTGGCCTAAATTTCAACTACATTTCTGGTTTTTGTTCTGGAATCACTAATAGTGAGTCAAGGAATCAGTTCAAATGCCGTGATTTATGTGAGAGTTAAATGCCTCTGAAAGGCAGAGCAACTGCTTCTCAAGACTGATTGCTGTTGTGATGTTTGGTGTTTTCCTTAAAAGTCCCAGGGAGAGTTTCATGAGAATCCAGTTACTTTAAATTTAAAGTAAACCTCAACAAATTTATAGGTCCTCAAAAATTGTGAAGGAAACATTAATAGAGAGGCTTTTTAATGGCTTAGAAGCCAAAGAACCAAATATTTAAGCCAAGGAACTGAATGTTTAGCATTCGAACAAGGATTTAAAACCCGTTGCTGCTGCTTTTAAGAAAATGATTTACGAAGGATTGCTTTAGTGATGCAGAACAAAGCCCTGGGCCCTGAGGCTGTATATACTCTGTGCTTGCTTTGGCCTTCAGGAAACACATTTTTACTCGAAAGTTTAAGAGACTCAGAATGGTTTCATCTCGTCTGACTTTGGTGATTAGATAGATATCTCTGTGTAACATAGATGTCCCCACTGTAGTTGTCAACCTGAATAACTGTTGAGTGACTGCAGCCTTCTGCACGGTAGGAAAGACCTGTTGGAAAAGTGTCCTCATTGTGTACAAGACGAAAAAGCTCATAACAACCACCTGCAAGGACACAAGGACAGAAAACAGTTAAGGTAGGATGCTGAAGGAATAGGATCAAAGGGGCTGACAGGAAGAATGGCTTGGGTACCATGGCTGCAAAATTCCAAGGTGGGCACATGGCTCATGGGAGAGTACTGGGAGCAAACTGTGGCAAGTGTATGTGTTTGGGGAGGCCATGGTCCTGAGGGCAGCCTGTGGCAGGGCTTGCAGATGGGCTAGGGAATTCACTGCCTGCACTGACATCACTACTGCTCCAAGGAATAGTCACTTAAAAAATTGCAAAACCATATCCCCTATCAAGGGCAGGAAGAACCAAAGCTGGCAAGGATGGGGAAAGTATGGCAACAACAAGATCAATGTGGTAATGCAAAGGAGATGAGGCTCCTGAAGAGCTGTTTTGTCCCTGCTGGTATGAAAAGGAGTAGTTTGGTTTGCACTGGTTTCATAAAGCAGGCCCTGGGAAGGAGATTCCTGAGCCAAGTCACCTGTGGTGTGGTGTGTGAGTATCTCTGGCGCTCGTCAGAGGGAAACCTGAGGCATGGCAGCAGATGCAAGAGTGTGGTTCTGCAACAGGACTTCTGTGTTTCTTAAGCTTAGTCTGCTTGTGCAGCTGCTCTTCATTGAATGAGAAGCAAGAAGAAACAGTGTTGCAGTGGGGATCCTGCAACACGCATATACCAAACCAGGAGTCCCGTGGAAAGGAAATATATACGGACAGACAGATTCTTGATAGCTGTTTCAGAGATGTTTATTCCTCCAGCCGCATGGCCGGAGCTCTGCTCAGGAACTGTCCCAGTCACGGGACCAAGGGTCCTTCTGCCCGCGCAGGGAACACAAACCAACCAATGGGAACGAGGCTGAGCAGGGACAGGAAACCCCGTGTCTGTGCCCTCAGGGCCCCTCTCCCAGGGCTACATGGCAGGGGAGGGACCCCAACACCTCACCCGTTTTATTTTAATAAAAGGAGAATGAAAACAACTGGATAAACATAACAAGAACAGTTTCAAAACAAAACAAGCCACCCTCCTGAGTCTTTAAATGTCCAAACAGATTCTCTGGAACATCTTAGGGCTGACAGAAGGGAGACAGAACTCTGAGCATGCTTTGTGGGGAAACTGAGGCAGGAGAGGGTTTAACTTCTTCCCTCCCCCTTTTCATCCCCCACTCGGCATTGGAAAGGGATTTTTGGGGAAACAATTGGCAAAAGCATGGTTTTGTGAGGGAAACCATGGATGAAAAAACGGATTGGGAATACACTGGGGGTAATAGGACATAGGGTAAAAGGGAAAGGTGGGATTAGGAAAGGGAAACTGTAGGGGGGGCTTACAATGGAGATACTGTCTAACATGACTACGATTTTTTGCATATATACTGCCTTTTACAGGAACACCATCAGGCCCAGTGACCTGCGATGCTTGTAACCCTTTTCTCCCTAGTACAATATTAAATTCCACCACTTCTCCATCTCCCAAGCTTGGGATGCATTTTTCAGGGTTATTCTTTTTAATAGCAGTTCTATGCACGAATATGTCTTGCTGGTTGTCACACCTTGTTATAAAACCATAATTTTGCTTAACATTATACCATTTTACTATCCCTAAGGTCTTAGTTGCTATGATCTTTTCCTTTTTCCGAGTGGCTGCTGTTTTCTGTCTCGCTGCGTCTTTGCTCTCTCTTTCGGTCGCTCCCGTGTTGGAATTGTCGGGGCTGCTGGTGCCTGCGCGCTCTTCCCGGGGTCGCGTTCGGGGCTGCGCGGGCCGGGCCGGGCCACGCCGCTCAGTTCTCCGTGCGTCGCCTCCTCTGGTCGCAGCTTCGCTTCCGCTGCCGGGCGCTGCACCCACGTCTCGGCCGGGCCCCCGAGCGACGACCCCCCCGCGCCCCGCTCCAGCGCGCGTCTCGGCTGGGCGCGGCTCCGTTCCACCGCCATCGCCGCCAGCCGCCGCCCGCGTGCCGCCCCTCTCGGCCGGGCGTTCACGGGGCTCGCTCCACCACGCGCTGCACAGGACCGGGCGGGCACCGCCGGGTCCCGCCGCTCCTCGCTCCGCCACCGACACTGCGGCTCGCGTGGCTCCGCCCGCGCGCGGGAACTGCCTCGCTGCTGCTCTCAGAGCGCTCGGTGCACGTGGCCTGGGCCGCACGGTCCCTGCGCCACGCTTCCCTTCACCAGGACACAGCTGACACTGCTCAACAGTCTCGGTAACTAAATAATATTCACGAAAATATTCTTCCATCGGCATATATCTTGACTCCAGTATTAACTGTGTCCAAACGGTTTTCCAAAAGCCCTTGGTAATAATTAAATCCCAAGAAACATAGAAAAAGTTCTTAAACAACCATGCCAGGAAGTGTTTCAGTTCTTTTTGAGCTTGAATCAAGCTAAAATTTACAAATCGTTGTTCAAGAATCATTTTAAGTTTAAGATAAATGTCCATATGCGGCTCTGAGAGCCAAGAGTCTTCCCACGGTTCCTCCATAGTTTAGATACGGAATAGCAAAGCAAAACCAAGAAGAGGAATCCAAAGTTTCCAGGGTTTACTCACACAAATCAGTCGCTTAGGGATCGGGGATCGTTCTGCCCGCATTCTCCACCATTTGTTGCAGTGGGGATCCTGCAACACGCATATATCAAACCAGGAGTCCCGTGGAAAGGAAATATATACGGACAGACAGATTCTTGATAGCTGTTTCAGAGAGATGTTTATTTCTCCAGCCGCATGGCCGGAGCTCTGCTCAGGAACTGTCCCAGTCACGGGACCAAGGGTCCTTCTGCCCGCGCAGGGAACACAAACCAACCAATGGGAACGAGGCTGAGCAGGGACAGGAAACCCCGTGTCTGTGCCCTCAGGGCCCCCTCTCCCAGGGCTACACGGCAGGGGAGGGACCCCAACAAAACAGCTTGGATCAACTGTGGTCAAGGCCACGCATTTACTGTCTGCCTTTAGCAGTTTAGAGCAAATGAAAAATTTGTTTTGTAAGAAACACACTTTATGTGTTGACCCAAATCACATAAAATAGATGTAGCTGTAGAGTATGAAACAGTCCAAGCTGAAGTGGTGAATCCAGTTAACTGTTATTTGCAGGTCATGTCACTCATGTTTTGGGTGCTCAGACAGCGTAAAAGCGTAAAACTCTCAAAACTAAAGCAGTTCACCATAATTGATTAATCTTTTGGCATAGAAATTTAAAGTGCTTTATTCTCTGGGTGCTATTTTTCACATTTTGTCTCCTTATTAAAATCTTCCCTCATTCAATCAGCTCTCAGAAACAATGACCTATGACTCATGTAACCATTGACACACTGTTTTGGAACAACTCACAAAAAGGTGAAATGCATTAAACTATTCAGTTAATACATAAATAGAATACAGGGTCAGTTTGCAAGCCATTTGTTAATAGACTAAAGGGCTCCTTTCCCACAAAAATAATTTAAAACATGATTTATCCAGCTTTTTCCAGAACAATTAATTCTTTCCAGAGTCTCCTCAATGTGAGTTACAGATGTAAAGGCTAGTCTGGCTATAGCAGTCAAGGACAACTTTTTTGCGGGTTTTGGATCATTTCTCATTCCTTATGTGCTTGCAGAAGCCTAGCTGGCTGTGATAGACTGGCCTGCAGATAAATTTTCAAGAGTAGCCTTTCTATTGGTTCAACAGTGGAGCTTCCTTAATTTTGAAGTATTTGGCATTTTCTGTCTGCACAGGAGTTTCTGGAGAGTTGTGGTGATCCTGGTTGAGCAAGCTGATAGAGAGGAAGTTCTTTATGTAAATAGGCCAAATTCTAGGGCTGTGGTCAAGAAGTTGGGTAAAGGAATGGAAATTAATTTCTCCACATTTGGTTATGTTGAAAAATCTTTTGTTGTTCTGAGTACATTCCTGATGTCACTGTAGAACAGTGGAAATGCCACCTAACTGCTAAACTACTTGGTTGCCCCCATTTCCCCTGCAATGCAATTAAGAATATATATCAATATGTAGCTATCAAGGAGACCAGAGGCTAATTTAGCCCACTATTCTGTTTTCAGTAGCATCTAATGGCAGATGCTTACAGAGATGTAAGAGAATGGAGCAAATAAATAGTTCAGTGCCTGTTTGCAGCTCAGGGTCTTACTCACTTAGACAAAGTATCTGGTTTTCTGATACCCCTCAATGGAGCTTTTTTCTGTGAGTTGTACAATCAGTGCTTAAACCCCTGTAACCTCTCAGCATCCATTATGTTCCAGGGATTTACTAGGGATAGGGCTAAGCTTCTTTTATTAATTTTGAGTATAATTCCAGATATTTTTTAATGATGCCACAGAATTTTACTATAGTGTGTAACAGCAAATGCTTTCTTCCCATTCAACATCCTATCACACAAGATTCTGCAGATTGCCATTTTACTGCCTTGATTGCCTCTTTTTCAGACTAAGCATTTTAATCTCTGTTGAAGACATCTGATCTATCATTTATATCTTCCCATCTCAACTTCTAATACAGACATTATGTCTCATTACTGGTGCATGTAGCTGAATGTGCCAAAAAAACTCTACTCTGTAGGTTTGAATTATTGGGTTTATCTGATAAAGCTGGCTGCCAAACCAAAGTCTTATTTGTCAGATTTGTAGATCTGACTGTGGATCCTCAATCCTGCAATGCTCCCAGCCTCTCCACAGCAGCAGAGTAGTGCAGTGCAGCCCATGCTGGTTCCCTCTATACCAGGCTCTTAATGGTCACACACATTATGCTAGCAGTCTCTTCATAGGCTCTGCCACACATTTTCAGCCCCCAAATATGAGCAAAAATTACTTTGCACCTGCCTGTCTGCAGAATGCAAATTCTCTTCTGCCCTGCCCCAGCCACCCCTGGGCTGGCAGAGAGCAGAGGCTCCAGGAACACTCTGCTGGCCACACCCTTGGGAGAAACCCCCTATTCAGCAGCAGGCTGGGGCTCCCTCAGCTCTACTGCCTTGGGGCTCCTCCTGAATCATTTCCACACTGGTGAGAGCCAGTGGGCTACTGGCAGACGCAGACCAGGGGGCTGTGGGTGATCTAAAGTGCAGATGTGATGAGGTGCAAAATGCGGCACCTTTCGGAGAGAACGGATGTGACTGGATAGGTGGAATACACATGTGACATTATGTCACTGTGAACAGCTGGGCTTGACTGCATGGTCATAATTTTGCATATAATTACATAAGTTCTTTCTGGTCTTACAAGGCTTTTCTTTCAAAGGTCAATCATGCTGTCCAGATATGTTTTTCTAATGCTTTAGTATTTAATTATGATATTATAGACCCATGAAGGATGTAATAATGGATTACCTATCAACATCCATCCTAAATTATCCATACCGTATAAAGAAATATATTTTGAAAGGAAATATAAGACTAAGAAAATCAATCCGCTTTTGAAAGAAATACATTACCTTTTTGTTTTAAAAGGTAAAGGAAGTTATAAAGATTCATTATTTTTCACACATGGTTGTGCTTTAAAAGGCATCAGATGGACAGAGCCAAGTTTCATAGTGAGATGAAAATCACTGGCATCCTCTATAAATCAAGCCTTCCTTTCTTTTACTCTCCTGAGCCAGGTGCTCCAAAGGGTTACCACTAGGAGTTAAATCTTTCCAATGGGAAAAAATAGCAGTACATAAAAACATATAACTTGCAAAAAGAGAGAGTGTGTCAAGATTTGTGCCTTTGAAAACCTGTCAAACAAAACCAGAGTTAATGCTTTTCATTCGAACTGTAAGCTGTGAGCTTCCTGGGACCACAGAGGTCACTTTGCAGATTCCTAGTCAAGCCAGAGAATGTCTGAAAAATTCCTGAATAGAAAGTAGGAAAAGCTAGAAATGGAAGAGCATATTTTTGAAGGAAATTAGTAAAATTTAATTAATTATTGAGATCCTCTGATCATTGTGGGTATTAATGAGGGTACAGCCGCGCTGTCCTATAACACTCCCACGTTTGGTTGATAATGAAATCTGGATGAAAGAAGGTGTTGCAATTCCTTATCCCAGAGATATGACTTGCTTGTTTTTGGCATATGAGAAGAACTAGTAATTTATCAATCATAAGCATTGCATACATCCTGAGTCCTAATAAGTTATCTATTTAAGGTTAGATGGAAGTAGAAGCACTAACTATAGGTATTTTACAGGGAGAGTGACTTTAGAAAGGCATAGGATGTTACTTCTGATCACAGGTAAGTAAATTTGATTACACACACCTGTAAACATACATATATTAAATTAATACATATATTATGTGTACATATACATATGTATAAAAAGAAGTGTCTTACAAAATATATGGAAACTTAAATACCCACCTCTTGCAACCTAAAATTCTAAGGGTTATCAATTCTAAAACTCAAAGGTATCCCATCTGGTTTCATAGGTTGGGAAGAGATATTGTCTAATGAGGGGCTATAATTAACCCTCTATTTGAATCTGAGTGCTGTCATGAGGTAAATCTCTTTCTAATTAGTCTCTATCAGGAAAAGAAATGAGAGGCACGTTCCTTATGGGAAGGTTTTAGGACAATCTAGAAAGCATGGCTCAAGCCTTGTTTAGGTGATCCTCCTTTGAGCAGGAGAAAGAGGGCAGACTAAATAATGGCATGTAGTCACATTCAGCTCTGATTTCAAACTCTACGAGAAGAACACCAGTACTGTGTTGGGTATTCTTCCATAAAGTCTGGCTGTTCCTCCCCAGAACTGATGTAACAGTATGGAGAAGGCAATAGATAGGTTATGTATGGCCACAGGAATTTTGGTCATTCTTTGCTACGGTATTACATGGACAGAGAAGGTGAGGCACCAACACACACTGGCTCCTTCTCACCTTCATTATTACAATTAAGTTTGTTCTGTTATTAATTCCTAAGTGAAGCACACGTGTTCTTTATCATCAGTGTACATTGGTCCTGAAAGAAATGAAATTAAGTATCATGTGTAATCATAAACAGAACCAACTTGCATTACACCTTTGAAATGAGGAGGCAATGGGTATTGAGATGAACAAAGGCCTGGCAACACAAAATGAATCCTTTTTTGATCTTGCCAGTTTTAACAAGGAATTGGACTGGACCATTTCTCTGTATTTTCTGATTACTTTTGATGACAGGGGAAAGCCATTGTAGATTTTATCTGCCCACCTACTTCTTTTGTTGGTGAATAGATAGAGAAGGAAATTTTATTTTTGAGTCTGATATACAAACCGTATTCACCATAACTTTGTTATACTGTCCAGAACACAGAAACTCTCTAGACATTTTATGATAGCCCAGTCTTCTGAAAGAACCTCCTGACAGAAAATACAAGATCTTCATGGAAGCCTTCACTGTGGTGTTTGTTAGAAGATAGGTGCCTGGGATTACCTGCCTCAGATAAATCAGTAAGTCATAGAGGATCAAACAGTGGTGAAAATAAAATGCTTCAATTAACTACTTTAGTCTGGTTTCTTGAGGAAGTTAATAAGTGTGCAAGAAGAAATATGCAGTGAATGTAGGAGAAGCTTGGCTAAACATGTTGCAGTCATATAATAGGATGAAATAAAAGATTGCATGTCAGACCTGAAATGGTATTATTCTCAAAAAAATCCTTCAAAACCATTTAAGAACTAACTGACTGAATGGTGATTGAAATGTGTCTCATAGCCAGGCAAAATATTCACTCTCATAATGTAAAATAGAGATCCAAAACAATTCTTGATGAAATTAATGAAACATATAGAGCATTGTCTATATTTTTGCATGAACAAGCCTTCTTTCTGAGACAACACAATTTTCACTTGAAAACCTTCCATGAACACAAACAAGAGATTAAACACCCCCTTGTAGAGTTACAAACCCCATTTTGTTTTTTCAAAATTAAATTGAAATTTAAAATAGGCAGAATACACAGATCTTATTGAACTCTGTAAAAACCTGTCCTTAAGCTGGCATAACCTCATGGAGGTAGAAACAGAAGCAACAACCGCAGCAGCCTGTGCCATTAGTTTCAGCGTCATGTTTTGTGGGAAGGTCATAAATTAGGTGCATATAATTGTGTTAATGTTTTCTGCAGGAAAATAGAGAGGAAGTGGCTAATTTGCTGGCTGATAGCATTACACATAAAGCTATTCTATGGGTTCAACTTATTTTCACACTATTGTTATTACCTGTTAGGAAATCTGCAGCACAGTTTGCTGGAGGTCAGTAGATACAGTGGGAACATGTTTAATGCTGAATGTTTACCAGGGGGTCATGAAGTGAAGAAACAGCAACTTTATCTGCAAAAGCAGATAAAGTTAGATAGCCGTCTCCCAAAGGACTTGGTTGCTGAGTGGTGCTCAGAGAAGCACACTGCTTTCTCTTCACACCTGTCCTGTGTGGCATCTGACAAACAGTAGTGAGCTATTAGCAGTTATTGACATTTGTCAACTCTCTAGTTTTCTAGCAGGAAAACGGAAATGACAGCAATCATGCCCAATTTAGTTTCTCATGATGTCAGGACTTCATGGACTCACACACACATCAAGAAGCACCCAGAAAAGGTTTACAGATGTGCAGAAGGCAGTCAGCTATGACAGTGATGTTGCCAATGTTGCACATGGATCAACTAACGATTAAGATATCAAAAGCGATCACTGTGGCTTACTGACAGCGAGCTCAATTGTTTGCACCTGTTTCCCCTGCATTACACATGAGTCTGGAATGGATTACCCTGCCTTGTGCTAGACACATTTCACCTTTCCACAGCGTGATATACTCCAGCAACATCTCTGCTAAAGATCAGGCAACTCACTCTACCATGAGGACCAGGAAAAGGAATGGGACAATTTGTTGCCTGTTTTCTCCTTGGTGAAAGATTTCAATTGCTACGGTGATTTTAAAAGAACATATTGACTTAAACAAGAACTTACTGCTTTTTCTCTGCAGAAATCAGGTAGTGACTGCAAGCCATACAATCAGACATTACCCTGACCACTTAAATCCAGAAACAGGCCTGAACTAGGCCTCTCATGAATTAGAGTTACCTCTTCTTCTTCCCATAGTATTTGTAAAGGAACTCTGAACACTTTGTGGTCAGATATGTAGCACAGAGGACTTTCTGATCAACCACTTTTAATCAAACCAATCCAGCACCAACAGAAATAAAGATGAGGTAGTTCAGATCCTTTCCTTAAGGGGAGCCCATAAATCTCACAGCAGCATGATTTTCTTGGACTTGGCTTCCAGGTCACCCAAACTAGTTAAATCTATACTGCACCAGGTATGTCTGGCCATGCTGCCATCTGCCCCCTCTTGTAATACAGGCACAATTTCCATATCAGATGGGAGCAAGCTGCTAGGATCAGGCAGCTGGATGCATGCACAGATTTTTTTTCAGTGATTACAGTGCAGAATTATCAGCCAGGGATTATGGCTCGTTTGTCTAGAAGTGCTTATCAAAAATATATTTTTGGTAGGGGGCTGGTGAGAAGACTGGGTTTGGGGGTCTCAATTATAGTTGAAACCATTCAGAAACCAGGAAGATCTCTTCAGAGAAAGCCAGTGTCAATTCAGAAATGGTTTTCTACAAAAATAGGCTAAATTTACAGAGAACATTCAGAACAAATTGTCCAGCTGTGTGTCATGTACCAAATGTAGGGACTGACATGCCAATTAGCAACACAGCTTTTGCATGAAGTGAGCAATGAAAATATGTAAACCAAGCACAAGAACTTCCCAATGAATGGATCATGTCACATTATTTTCTTGAGAAGCATCAAAGCAAATAACTTAATGGACTTTCTAATAATTTACATTTCTTTCTGCTACATGGTGTTGCCACCTGTCACAGACTTCTACATGTTTATAATTAACTACTGCTTTGTTTTAGAAAGTGATTTACTTGAACAAAAAAAAAAAAAAAAATTCCAACCTTAGGGTATTTCAAGTTTTGCTTTACCGATACATTTAGCTTACTGTGATTAACACATATTTCTGTTCCATTTCTTTATTTCGTGGTGTTTTGTCTTAATTTGGTAGATCCCACAGGAATGGAATGGGACATTTAAATGGCAGGACACTAAAATGAAAACCAAACTATTTTCACTCGTGCTCTTGTGGCTTTACAGTGCATAAATATCAGCACAGGCATTCTTTGAACACACAGGGAAAACAATGTCCTCTTTGAAAACAGATCAGCTCTTAGACTGAGCTTCATCTCTTGTTAGGCTGAGGCTTTTTTCATCATCCATGCTATTGATATGCGTGGTTGGCAAGCACCATCCTCCATTGCTCTGGCTGATGTTCACACCAGTTTGACCTGATGGACAAGGCACTGTCCTTGGGCTCAGAGGAGATGGATACTATTCCTGACTTTGCTGCAGGTTGGCTGGTATTTTATCATTATAGATCACTGTTTTCCAATCTATAAATTCAAGAGAAAACTATTAATTTACTACATAATAAGGGAAGAATTAATGAAAATCCTTACAAAGGTCTGTAATTCTGTCAACTTTTACAGAAGCACAGAATGGCTGATGTAGAAAGAGGCCTCTGAAGGTCTCCTGGTCCAACCCTCTGCTCAATCAGGGCCACCTAGAGCCAGTTGCCCAGCACTATGTTCAGAAGGCTTTTGAATATCTCTAAGGATGGAGACTCCACAATCTCCTTGGACAACCTGTGCCAGTGCTTGGTCATCCTCAATCTGAAAAAGTGTTTCCTGAAGGTCAGAGGGATTTTGGTTTGTGCCCATTGCCTCTGGCTCTGGCACTGGACTAGAAAGAGGCCTCTTTGCTCCCTCCCTTCAGGTATTTATATACATCAATGAGATTCCCTGAGCCTTTCTCTTCTCCAGGCTGAACAGTCACAGCTCTCTGTCTCCTCATAGGAGAGATGGTCCAGCCCCTTCATCATTTTTGTGGCCTTGTGTTGGACTTTCTCCATTAAGTCCATATCTTTCTTGTACTGGGGAGTGGTACCTTAAGGAACAAAAAAAAAGTACCCATTTTACTTGTGTAAGCTGTCTCTGAACTGGAAAGGTTTAATTCTGATGTCATATGTACATTTCAAGAGCAGAAGTTGCCACATACCACGCTGTGAAATTACCTATTATGTCTCAGTGAGCCAGTATTTTTAAAGATTTAAAGATTTAAAGATTTTATTGCTTTGCATGTGCAAAAGTAAGAAAACAGACCAAGTTATTTTCCCCTTAAGACAATGAATTTGAATATATTAATATCAATAATGACAATAACAGTAATAATAATAATAATAATAATCATCGTAATATAAAAGTCTCACATTATTTTGCCATTGCTTTTATTTCTGTTTAATCTGTAAGATGTTGGCCAGACCCAGAGTTGACTGAAAGACAGACAACAACTGGACTACAGAGGAGATGGTCAAGAAAGTCAACCATGTGTTCAGAGTTTGGGGCTTTTCGTTCCAGGCACACATGGTTAAGAGGAACCAAGGATGCCACATGGAAAAGGGAATAAAAACAATGAAAACATCAGAATAACAATAATTGGAAAGCAGCATAGTAATAAAGTAGGTCTCTTATATTTCTGTATTTTCTAATAAAACAAAATAACCTTTTTTTGTGCATTTTTTGGTCTATTTATTTTTTGTGGGTATTAAAACAAAACCCATATTTTAAAGGGCAATACAAAGGATGTCATTTAAAGATCTCTCAAATACAAAAAAAATTCCTCCAGCATATATGGTATCACAACATCTAGACCTTGGCCCTTAGGAATAAAATAAGCCAATAGCAAACTTCTATAGGGTTTTCTTTTTTTTTTTAAAGTCATTTATATGCAACTGCTGCTGATTGTTACCTAAAGTCATTATTTTACAAACATTAGTAAAGTAAGTGGGTCACAGAAAAGGGACACACATTAACTGAAGTACATGATCAGATTACATAGATAAAGTGACATGCAAGAAGGCCTCAGACTACTGGGCCATAGTTCTAGGAAATATTTTTTTTACAATGCAGAAAGATGAAGCCACTATTAGTGTATAAAGAATTCCCTTTATGCCCTGCCACAGGTAAAACAGAAAGGAAAATGCATTATTCCAGTTGAAGTGCATTATTTATTTGGATGTTAAGAATTAGACTAGAATCTTTGTGATTAGCTTTCATACAGTCAAAATAAATGGTTAAGTTAATGACTTTAAAGGGAGTTAAGAGAGTAAAAGCTGTATTTTTACTTCATATTTACATATATATGTATATATATATGTATATATATATATATACACACACACATAATCAATAAGGGGAAATGTATGACTCTCCTCACAGAGAAATGAAAACATTATAGTGTCACTTACAAATGTGTCCTACACAACACTTTCTTACAGTGACAGGGGAAAGGAATAATTTTTTTAAAAAGCTGGCACGGACAGTTTAGCAGGTCAAGGTATGTTCAATGCAGAAAGAATTTACGGGTCTTTTATATTCAGAAATCACATGCCATTCACTATTATTATTATTATTATTATTATTAACATTATTATTAATAATAATAATTACAGAATCAAGATCTTCCCCATTAACTCAATTTTTGAGGTGGAAGAAAAGGTACTACACTACGCTACCAAACTGGCACGGCTCAGCAGTGCAGCTAATAGCTAAAGCATAATTTAATGTAATGACATAAAACCTAGCAAAAAGGGAAAGAAAACCAAGAAATTGTTACAAATATTTAGTGAGATTTGTGCAAGGGACCCTGGGGTCCAAAGGCTTCACTTAAAACCTGAGCAAGCTCTTACCTTTCACGACATATGGTAGGAGGAACTTCCAGAGTTTAGCTATTTGTTGTGCATGTACACATATAAACCTTTTCTCTGCTTTAAAGGTGCCACCTACAAATTTCATTTGATGCCCTTTAGACTGGGGTTAGGAAGAGACAATGAGCAGAATCTGTATCTGTGATCTGTATATCTGTGTCATGCCACTCTTTGTTTTGCAGACCTTGATCACAGTCTGCCTCAGATGCCTTTTCCAGGCAGAAGAGTCCTTGCTGATTCCTGCCTGGGCACTCTCCTCTCCCTCTGAGTTTCTTTGTTGCTTTTCTCTGAATCTTTTTCCATCCTACAGTATCCTGTCTGAGAAGGCGAAAGACATGGGCAAACTGTTAATGCGGCTGTATGATGGCAAGCAGCCCTTGCCTCCCCTCTTCCTCCTCATTGTAGGAGTGACAGAGTGACACCTGTCTTTGAACAGAGCCCTGGGAACATCGGGAACATCCCTGATGACTTCTTTGCTGTGAAAATGACTTTTTAGTACTAGTTTCTGCTCTATTACTCTTGCTTATGTGAATGTCAGGGCACTCGTTTGAAATGTTGTAATAGTTTTTTTGATCCATGACATCCCTTTACGAAAACTCACTCTTCTCTGGCACCTCTCATTCCATGATTTTCTGATGCTGACTGAGCACAGAAAGCTATAGGTGACACCTCCCTGGAATGTGCCCAAAAGCATCTTGCACAGACAGAGAACATTTGTATGATACACAGGCAAAGCTGGAGATGGGCTTTAACTCTCCACAGAAGATAATATTTGAAAGTGTGTAAAATGATGCATTTTCCAAAAATTGGCTGTTGCAAAATTTACTAAACAAAGACATTGACTTTAAATAAATTATACCTTAGATATGTAGCTGTTGTTACACACAAAACCTTTTGTTTATGTATGCTCACTATCTAAATATATATTAAAAAATGTCAATCACTTCTGTGAAATCTCTGTGTTACAAACAGTTGAGGAAGTGCAGTTGAAACCTTGGTCCTGCAAAATCTATACTTTCCTTTTGAACCTTCAAACCCTTGGACTTCGTATTTGTTCTCATTTATTTTCTGTCAGTTTTCTAAGATGAGATCCAGACTATGAATGAAGTTTCCTTTGCTATAGCTGGATATCTATTTCATACGTGGGGAACTGAGGCAGAAAAAGAGCAAATGAATTACTGAAGGTCACACAGGCCATGCAGAGCAGCAGGCATGGAAGAGGGTTCATGTTTTCAGGCTCAGGTTAATGCTAAGCACAGGACCATGCTGCTCTCCTAAGTTAGGGCTAATTTCATCTACAATATTGGTAACAAAGGGGACAAAGACATTTCAAAAGGGTAATTATTCCTCTCCAGTCCTATTCAAACTAGCTTTGTGAGCACAATCTAGTGATTGTGAACATTCACAGGGCTTCACTGCTGCTAAGAAAAAAAAAAAGTTGTTTGCCTCAGGGCTATTTGAGCAGAAAGAGAAATGTCTCACAGTGTTGGGAAACAGTCTGTCTTAGTCAAATGAATCATATACGGCCATAAGCAGTACAGATGTGTTGTAATCACTGCTTAATAATTGCTTTCAGATCAAATAATGTTCAAGAGATTACCGCATCTGTAAGATGCTCTAAATACAAGAACAGGACATTTTGTACAGACTGATTTAGAAAAGCAAGCTGTTATTTTTAGGGATGGCAACTTTTTGTGTTTTATTACTGAGCCACAATGAGGCAGAATCTACATTTTTAGCACAAGAGGAATATAAATAATCTCAGTGCTCTCATGATTTTAATATTATTAGCTAAACTTTCCTTCAACATGGTCTTGATTTAGAAAGCACCTGTAAAACTCTGTGTTTTGTGGATCCTCTTCTGTTCCTCCTGGATAATGTTTGCCATTCTGCATGTGTGTGCTATGAGCATCAGTTGAATTATTTCCCCTGATTGTCTGAAACTGTCTCTTCATAGTTCAGACTCAAGGACAGTGCATATGCTCATTTCTGTGAGTTCTATGTTGAATTTGGGTACTAACCAGCTACAAAAGCACCTACATAATAACCAGAGGATCAGCAGGATTCAGTTCTATGACCATTAGGTTTGATTTGCTTTTCTTCCCCTCTCCCCCTGCTCTTTAGAAACAGGTGGTATTTATCTAAGCAGCCTGCACTGGGCAGCTGGCTGATGGGTCCCTCCAGCTGGACATCTTCCCTGCATTTAGCTCAACCACACCTGCTTCAGATAGCAAACAAGAAGTGTTTTTATCTCCTGTATCTGGAGGAAAGGGGGGCATGTGAGATGAGATGGGGGAGGGGGCATGAGGAAGAGGAGAATGAAAAATCCTGGGTTAATCACATCTTCTTCAGTTGTCATATTCTGTGAAGCCCATCTGGTCTTGTACCAGAGAAAAAAAGAATGAAGTTCAAGAGCTTTCTCTTTTGCTCTGTTACACTACTCTTTTTAACACAGTTATTTCATTATCTCTTGCTATCATTTGATCAGATTTATCTTCCATTAAAACTTCCTTTCCCTTGAAGTAGACAGTGACATGAGAATGCATGCCTTTCCAAGCTTTTATTGTTTTGAATTAAGAAATGGTAGAATAGTCTCATGAAAGATTAATGACTTCCTGCAAGCATCTTTGTACCTGAGGACAAGCAATTACAAAAATATGTCCAAAAAGAAAACAAGAAAGGATATTAGACTGTATTGGCCAGGTATTTCTTGGCAGAGAGCAAGCTTAGCTTGTTACACTGCCAGGCTATTTAGAGCTAAGGCAACTTCTGTCTTGACCCGATGGATCACATTTTGTTTTGTACGTTAGTAACAATGTTGTCTTTGCAAAGACCAACTCACACTGTGGATATTTTCCTTGATGCTTCATTGTACTTGAGTTACCATTTCTGTGCTAGTACCTTTTTTGAGAGGTAGTTCTGTTCAAAGGTGATGCTTAAGGACTGAGAAAAATATATATATTTCTGGAAACTATTTCATGCTTATCAATTATTATTTTCTTTCCCATATTTTTTTTTCCTGTGCAGGAATTTTTCATAAGGTTTATTTTGGCTCACTAAGAGACTTAAGGCAAAATCAGTAAAATTGCTTAAATCTTTTTAAATAGTCTCTAATACTCTCAATACTGAACTAAGCATTCACCATTTGATACACAGTTTGTTGCAATCTTTGAGAGAGGTTGGAAACCAAAGAGCTTCCTGTTTCTCTAATAAGTGCACTGACAGTGCGGTGTGGACTGATTGTCCTTCTGCATTTATCCCACTGGTATGTTGCAATTAAATGGAAATACTGATGGCAAAATATTGTGGGGAATCAAAGTTAAACCTATAAAATCCAGCAGAGTGGAGACTCTTTTCCACAGTTCTCACCTTGACACATCATCTCGGGAAAGGCAGTGCAGATGCCCATGGGATCACCTTTGTGACTGTCAGGTAAAATATTTGACATGCACAGCCTTTGCATCTGGCTTTGGATGTTGGAACTACAGAGACTCCTGTGAAATCCCCTGGTGGATCAGCTTATAATGACATTGGATCTATTTCCAGAAGTTAAAGGGCGATCCTACTACTTGCCTAAAAATATGGGATTTGACTGGAATTAGCCATGATGCACTTGATTTCCCTGCCCAGTTCCTCAACACTATGGTCATTTTAGCTTAGATGTCTAGTCTATGAAAAATAAGTGAATTTCGTCATTTTCCCAATAAGCAAATGGGGATTTACTGATTTTGAGAGCTCACCTGGGAACCTGCATAAGCGCATTCCTTAGAGATCCATTTTCCATTAAGTCTGAGATTCTTCATCGAACAGTGCTAGGAAGTCTCTCCTTTGGAGAAGGTGCTATTGCATGCCCAGAGATGGGTGTAATACAGCCTATTTTAGATGTATAGGAAAATTCTGTTCATATTGGACCAGGATAGCACAGTCTATTTTGACATCAAAGCAGTTTTAGTGGTGAGTGCAACAGATGCAAGAAGGCTGTAACTCAATGGAAAATAAAGGTATGTTGCAATAATTTTTGTAATAGCATAACATGGGCAAAAGCAGTACAAGAAGAAGTGCATTAAATATTTTTATTCAATGAGAGTTTCTTGAGTAAAAGCGTAGCCTGCACTTGATGTACTCTAGAGAAACAAGGATCATTGGTTGTAAAACTATCTTTAGTTTCAATGGGTGTTTTTTTATTTCAGACAATTGCCCTGCAGTGGCACTGCTAAAATCTGAGAGTGAAGGTTACAAATCTTTGAAAATACAGCAAGCACATGGGGATACACCAGCTTCTTAAATGCAAAAGATATAATAGCTTTTCTGCTATGGTCACAAAATTTAGGAGATTTAGGAGATTTAGGAGATAGTAAAGGCTATACTGGATGGGCTCACTACATGATGAAAGAAAAAAAGGAGGAAGGAAGAAAGAAAGAAAGTAAAAAAGCATAAATCTATTTTTACAAGTGTCACCTTAACTTACACTATTAAATCTGCCTAAGAACTGGGTTAATTTTATGGTGCTGAAAGCGACATACATAAACGAGGCAAAAATACTTAATGACAAATAAATAGAAATAGTGGGAAAAGCATTTATAAAGGCTAGAATCTGTGAAAATTAAACCACAATTTTGACCCGAGTTATGGGCCAATTATTTTAACCACTAATGATTCTTACACAGGATGGCCTTATAAAACCCTGCCATTGTCCCTGTCTGGATTAGTAACTTTTTTAACTTCTAGTTTCCCACAATGAAATTATGTGAATAAGAAACTTTTTTCCTTAGAATGAGATCACGAAATCATTGCCCACAAACATAAGCATAGGAAGGCCAAGATACAGGAGACTTCAAAACTAGTAGGGGTGAGCAGATGATGGTGTAGTCAAGTCTGAAGCAACCCAAGCTGTCAAATGTCCAGATGGGAGAGAATGCAGCCTTTTGCAACAGTGGATTGACTTCAGCATGCTGGATTTGCAGTTGTTGGTCTCTAACCTTCCCTTGGTGTCTCTGAAATGCACCGAGAGCTCAGGAACTATCAGCTGGCCTGAAAGAGTGGGAGTGCTGCTAAAAGAAATTTCTCTGATTTCTTATCATGCCTTTGTAAAACACACATGGATGGAGTTCCCACTAATCCTAATTTTTGAAGCAAAAAAGCAAACATTAGTAAATGCTCACAGATTATCTGTTTTTATATAGTGTTTTTCTTATATGTGATCTTACTGGCTTCTGTTTTATTCTCAACTCTAGATAACTCACTTATTGTATTTTGTTTGCGAGTACCAGCTCTGGTTTGTTTAATGCTACGTGTTCCTTATTGCAGTTATCATAATTTACCCAGCTGTTAGGTTGGGGTTTTGTTGTTTGTTTTGTTTGTTTAGGGCTGTTTGTTTGTTTGTTTTAATATGTTACTGGCAGGAAAAACTCCAAGCCAGATCAGTTCTTTTCCTCCTGAGTTCAAATCCTATTGCCTGAAGAACTATAATGATACTGGCTAGAATAATTTTCCATAAAAATTTTGGTGTATCAAAAATCTTCTGTGAAAGTGAATGCAGAAATGGACAGTAAACACCATGAACTTCTCTTTTTTATGTGAGATCATCCCCTGAATGCTGGGACAAGTCTGACCTGGTTATTTTCTTTTCCATTGTGATGTCAGGTTAAGGGAAGACTAATATGGACACAGATACATTAAAAATGTGAATTTTTAGAGTTACTTTTTGCAGAGAAACAGGAAAATACCTTCAGTTTCTGATTTCTACATGCATCGTTCCTGCTGTGGAAGCATGGCACGCTCCAGCCTGTAGCCCTGATTGACTGAAATCCTCACATTGAGCCTTGACTGACTGCATGTAGGTCTTTCAACAATGGGATTTAACATTCTGACCTAACATTTAATGTATTAATCCTAATTTTATGCTGATACTAAGACTCTCTGCTGTATTAAATCAACCCAGGTTAATTCGAAATTACGTCTCTCCCACCCACTATCAATAGGTCCACTGTTTGGTTCACCAGAACTGACCACCCACTTTTATGAGAATCTGCAGTGAATTAGAAAATCTGTCATTGCTGGAGGAGCCGGACAGCTAGGATTCAGCCTGTCATTCCTTCCATACAATACACACCCTTTGTCTGCTATCTCTTAAACTAACCTGACATAACTTAGCCTCCTGGTCAATGGCATCTTTATTCTCTCCCAAGGAATGCTTCGTTCACCAGCGTTATTAAGAAATTTCTGGACAATGTTTAGTGGCTGCGCAATCATCCAAGGTTCTATTAAAAAGCCATCTGGGTAATTAATAGCACATTTGTTCTCAGCCTCCTCCCAATTTGTCCATTAGTGGAATAAAAGCACAGGACAAAGGGTAATGTGGTTCAGTTATATTTTACAAGAATTCTTCAGGAAGTTAAAAACACATGATAGTTTTCCAAAGATACATATGTTTATGGGCACTCTACGAGAGCTGCAAAGCTGCACAAGCCAGAGGCTCTTAACCAGGCTTCTCCCCTGTCGATAGCAGATCAGCTATTAACTGTGGGCTGCCCTGTGCTGATGCTCTCCAGCCTGGGATGAGGAGGGCGTGTGAATCATCTCCTTCATCTCAATTCAACTGCAGCTGATAAAACCGATTCCAAGATCTACGTCAGGGCACCACATCAAACACAGCATGAATGACTTTTATACTCTTTTACCTGATATTTGAAGGCTTTTCTGAGGTTTCTTTTTAATGTTTTTTCTTGAAAGCAGAGTTGCAGCCTCAGGCTGCACTCTCTGAGGTGGTTTTATTATTTCCTTTTAATTTGCTCTTTCTTTTTCTCCTCCCTTGAAAGGACCTGAAGAAGAAACACTTTGGGATTTCAGAAGTTTGTTGATAAAATTAAGAAATACTCATCTTAAGCTGGCATTGTAGTCCTTTTATTATTTTTTTTTAACTCCTATAAAATGAGCTATTGCTAAAGAGCTGTGCTTCAGCAGCAGAGATTTCTCTTGCATCACAGACAATGAAAACTAATGTTTGTGTTTACTCAGTTATAATTGGTGTAAGGCCAGAGCTGGTGTAAACACAGTGATGAGCTCAATAGGACTGTGATGATTTATACCATGACTGGATCTGGCCTCTTAAGAAAATGGGCCTGAAATTCATCAGCCAGAGAGATTTTTCATATTAACTCTGTTGGCAAAAAGTTAGATTGTGGATGAAACATGATTTTTCATTAAAAAGCCTCTGCTTTCTGTAGAAATTTTTGTTTCTTGGGTTGAAAAATGAAATTTCTGAAAAACAAGACTTATTTATTTGCCTGTATTGCCTCAGAGACTCATGAGGATTGTATTTCTGTTGTTTTATTTGTCTCAGTGGGCTGTGCACTGCAGGGAAAAACACAGCTCTCAAAAGAATCATGACATGACATTGTTGTGGTTCACCATCTCATGGAGATTGCAGCACAGAGTGCCTATCTAGCCAGCATTTTGTGTCCATGCTTTGCACATGCTGTTCAGTCTACAGAACACCATGAGAGTGTTTCAGAAACCACCAGCCTCCACTTTTCTTGATTTTGATTTTAATTTTCTTGAGGTGAGGATGCTGGTTTGCTTTATTGTTTTGTTTTGTTTTGTTTGTTTTAGTTTTAGCTGATTTCCTGGGAGGTGCAGATACTCAGTGTTGTTTGAGCATTTTTGGATCATGCTTTCCTTTCTTTGTTTTACACAGTAAGTGCAACCCTCCTTAATCTTGTATTTTGGGGGATAATTATGGATCAATAACAAGTACTGTGTGAAATTACCATTTTCACCATATCCAGTGAATTGTTGCAGCTAATGGGATTTCCACCCAGGTGGCAAGGAGCCATTCTTCATAATTCTTTTATCCGAACAGCAGACAGAGTTGTTTATTTATATGACTTTGTTTGCAAAACAGTTTTCCATTAAAAAATGGAAAAACATTCCTGTTTTATATTCAGCTGTAGTCCGGGAGGTAAAAGACTAAGTCCCATAGACAGCTTTTTCCCACCTTTGTGGAGATTGTTGAGATTTCAGTCTGGATTGGAGCCAAAGCAAAGAGAGTGTAACACACAGAAGCAACACAACACACACACAGTTGGCTTTTAATTTACTTTACACTCCAAAGCTTCCTCTTACACTTGTGTGAAAGACCTCTTTCCACAGCAGTATAAATATTTGTTGACACTTCACAGCCTCAAGTGCCTGTAAGAACATCGTGTTTATAAAGTAAGTGCTCTGTAAATACTCAAAGGACTTAGGGTCGGTATGTCTGACTGTGCAGCACCCATATTTAAGCTTTGTTGGCATGCTGTAGACCTACTAACTTAAGCAGTGCTCTCAGTAAAGATCACCAAAGTCCTTCAAGTTTAACTTTCATTCAGAGGGTAATCTCATTAAAATTAACAATGCAGTTGTAATTCTGTAGATTCCAGTGGACTTGCAGCTGCCTGTTTATTGCCATACCAGCCAGCAGGTTTGCCAAGCTTTTTTGGCATGACATGGCTTCTCCTACACAAAATGTTCCTTAATATCCCCATTCTGTACATCACACTGATATATCCCTCAGTGCCTCTCTGGGTGATATTTGTGTTGCACATGCTGTAGAAAGCAGAGCACCTCACCCCACAAAGGGCCCTGGTAACTTGAGCATATCTTGTGACTTCCTTGTGTGGAAGCACGTGCACAGTTCTTCATACATTCTAAATTAAAAGCGTCAGGACGACCCCGTGGAGGAAGAAAGGACAATGGTACCAGTGAATCACATTAAAAATCTTAAATCACTTAGGTGAAAGGCACATGTAGTAGAGAAAGAGTTGAGAAAGATTTCCACCACAGTCCCCGAGGTCACAGCTTCCACAGATCCCAGACATCACATTCACAGTCTCAGGAAGCTTCTGGGCAGTCAGTCTCTCCAGAGTTGCTAATGACACTTACTTACCAGTGGCACGCACCCCATTTGATGTCTACATTAGCCTGTACAAGAGAAGCCTGTTGCCTTAGAATAGTACTTACACCTGTGCATGCTATTGGTGTAAAAAAACCCCATAATCTCTGAATCTGGAAATGGTGTTGGTTGTATGTGGTGCTTACACAAAACGACTGAACCCATTTTGTCTGAAATTTTGCATCCTACTTTTTTTGTTCACACTTTCCCTTTGGTTTTTGGTTTTTCAGTGGCTCTCCTATGAAGGATTCCTTCCAAGGGATCTAGAGAAATGTTTTTCGTGGGGATCAACTGAGATGCAAAAAATAATTTTAAGTCTTGTTTTAGACTCTCATTCGAAGTTTACTGATGTTGAAGTGTTAGTTAACTTCCCCAGCTTGGTCTAGAAGCTCAGACAGGAGACTTTTGAGAGAAACTGGAATTCCTCTAGTTCACAGGCAAAACAGGCTGTGTTTTAGTGAGGAGAGCAGGGCATTTCTTGTGTGTCTTGGCTGAAGTGACTTGAAGAAATTGGCTCACTTGCGCTTGAGGTTTTTAACTGAACTCAGGAACTTTTCATTGCATGGGTGCATTAGGTACAAGACAAAAATGACTGGTTTTGCAGATCACATAGCAGGACATTTTCATTCCATACCTCTGTTTTTCTTCCACCATCCTTTTTCACAATAATAGAGAATTTTGTCTTTACTTTTTTTTGTGAGACTATCTGTATACTGAAAAAAGACTGACTGATCCTAAGCTACTTACAGAGGATATTTTTGTCCCATTGACTTTCTGACAAATGAGAGCTGCCTTCTATAAAACTTAAAAGCAGAGCAAGCTGAACAGTTTCTGACCTGTACTTGACCTACTCAGCTTCATCTGCTCTTGACAGACTTTTCAACAGCAAGCTCACAAAACTCTCTACTCTCTTTTTTTACATTACTCTTGGATAAAGCTGTTAGGCTTTTTTTCCGTACACTATTTCAGTTTCATTGGACTTTGTGTTTCACTATTTCTACTCATTCTTTCCTCCCTAGGTTCTGCTTGTAAGAAAAGCAGAGAGAATATTTATTTACTATTCATAACACAGTGCATTTCAAAACTCTGTGAGTGTGCTGAGAGCCACACATGGAAGGACTGAACAATTTAGGAAAAATCCCCTCCTATTCACTTCATAGAAACAGATACTTTAACTGAATATGTACGCAAATCTGCATATGGTGAGCTAAAAATGCTCTCTGCGGTAGTCAGTCATGTATAGAGGTAGCTGAACTGAGAAGGAAAATAACCCAGAATTTCCTCTCTTATTCTTTTCCCTGTATCTCTCAAAACAAAGTGTTTCATAGTCAATAAAATTTCATCTTAAGTAGTTCCATTTTTAATATTTTGAGTCCAGTTTTCTGACATATTAAGTATGTCCTGTGAGATGCTGAATGTGAAAGCAGTAGGACTTAAGCACTAAGCATTTCCTGGAAAGTTTTTCAGTAACTTCAGAAGAACTATAAATAAAGTTGAAATACTTTTTCTTCATTGTCCTATTCACCAAAAAAGAACCACCTTAGGCTGAGATGATTAAGTTATTAATTTAGTTTGCTTTCCATTCATTTTCAGTTTATGCAGTGAATAATAATTCTTTTTTCTTGATATGATGTGCTTTTGCATAGAATATAAATGGGCATTTATCTATTTTCTTCTTGATACAGTAGGTGTAGTGTGGGATGTTCAGTTGTGTGTAGAAACAGGAAATATTATGGCTCATTAGCCAAAGATTTCCATTCTTTTTCCTATGTTCCATAAAGATTGCTGGCAGAAAAGGAAGGAGTACAGGGAGACCTGGAATTCTGGAGTCTGAGATGATAACTGAGTTAGATTTGTAAATAGCAAACAGATGATGATGAAGAAATTTTTTTGTTGACTGATGATGAAAGCCAACTGAAAAGTGCAAAGATTAAATAATAATGTGTCTGGAAGTCATACATTGTAATTAATCTACTTGTCCTGTTCATTTACATTCCTTCTACTGAATGGCCTTTGCCAGAATGTAGTAATCAAGAAAAGGACATAGTTAATTCCCCATATCCCTACAGACTGATCTCTTGATTAAAAGTTTACATTTTCAGTGTGACCTCTACTTGAGTCAGGCTGTTGAAAACACTTTATAGCATTAGTTATTTCTGTTTTACAAAGCACTATAGTTTTTAATGTCAATTGTTAAAAAAAATCAAGGATGTTATTCTCAAACCAGTTATATGAAAATTTTTAAAAACATTCAGATGGTTTTCTGGCTTTGAGCTTTCCTAAATGGTCTTACTATTGATTTCATGTTTCTGAGTCTCAAAAATTCAGACTTTGGTGAATATATAAAAATGTGCTCTTCCTATTCAATAGAAGACTTCATTTTTGTACCCTGAGATTCTGAGATGAGATACGCAACTCCCACAGTCTAACAATTTTCCTTTATCTTCTTCTGCCTCCTTCCTTGCTATGATCCAAATCTCCTGTTCCCATCTAATTCCTGCTTGATCTAGCACCACGTTTCCCTTCGGAACCTCCTAGCCTCTCTCACACCATTTACCTTTTCAGTGTGCCACTGGTCCTTGGGATTTCCCTTGGTTGTATCTTTGTGTCCCCTTCAGCAATTTCCTCAGTCTAGGTAGTTATGAATCTTTTTATATTAAGAAATTTGGCCTGCTTTAAAGGAGAAAAAAAAACCCCTTTCCTAATGTTGTAAATATGAGCTCATGGTTCTAGAAATTATTTTCATGACTTTCACTTTCTCTCTTGCCTCTCAGGATTCTTGTCAGCTCACAGGTATAACATGCACCTCACATGGCTTCTGTACAAGTGATGTTCACACCTGCTGCATCTCCTAATTATTTCAGATGAATTGTCGTAGAAGAAACTGCACACAGAGAAAAGTCCAAGAAACAGAATCTTGTCCCTATCCATCTAACTACTGTGGAAGTTTGCTCAGTTGGGAAGTCTGCAGTCCATTTCAGATGTGTAGTTCACTGAAGAGAATAGACTCCCTATGTATTATATATCTGGTCAGAAAAAAAAAAAACCCTGGTTGTGTGCTTATGTTTGTTTTATTAGTTTTGAACTCTTATGCAACCATTTCTTCATGTTTCTGATTTTCCTTTTTCCTAAAGTATCTTGGACATTGAGCTGCTTCCTCATTTCTCCTTTAATTCACAATGTGTTGGATTATCACAGCTTTTCTGGTGATGAAGGTGGTGGATTTAGTGTTGGTATGAATGAGGAATCCCTAGCAGAACTGTGCTTTCCGATCTACCGTAAAATCCTTCCTGAAAATGATTGCCTTGAGAGATGAAACAAAAAAGGAACACGTAATTGGAAAGATCCTTTTTTCCAGGGGATTCCTCATAATCTAGATATTGTCATACAGTTATCTGTTTCCACGGATTTACTTGGAAAGGCAGAGGGAGAGGATGGGTGAGGTTAAATGCTAGGATATTTCAAGATGTGTGATTATAGTTTCAGATGTTAGTCTTGTGTGTAAGGTTTCCCTTAATAGGCCGTAGAAGCTTTGTATAAATCACTCAAGAAGTATGTTGGATCTTGGGGACGGAAGTGCAGAATCTGTCCACAGCTCTGTGCATGCGCAACTCTAACAGAAGTTTCAAAGAGAAAAGCATGGCTGCAGCCAGGAAAGTAAAACGATATTTTGCATATCTGAGCAAGTTTACCCCTTGCAGCTAAAGGGCTTCAGAAAACCTGTTAACCTAGAATATGGAATTGAGTATTTACAATATGAAAAAGGTTATCAGTCTTGGGGTAGAAGTCCCTATTTTCTTCTGTGTCCTGAAGTTACACCTGTTTGAATACCAGCATGGATTACCATCATATGTTGGACTGCTTTTACCATACCTCACTAACATAACATAAATCACAGAAGTAATTTCTCTGGTTGTGCCTATCACTGTTGTTCAGCCAGAAAGATTTCACTGGACTAAAGGGATGTTTATGTGTAACATTCTGAAGAATTATGAATCAGTCAAGCTTGACCTTAGGGCTCCAGGAAGATACAGAAACACTGTCTTACACAAAACAAAATTGTAAGCAATAAAGGAATGAGAAACATTAATAAAAATATAATAAGTAATAATATGATGAAAAACAGTCAGAACAGATTGCCAAAAGCAGGTTGAGCCAAAGCTAGTTCCAAATCTAATTTTCTTCCCTTCTGAATAAGTAGTGTGATGGATAGGCAGGAAACAATAATAGTGACATATTTTGCCTCTAGGAAAGTTTTTTTAAAATGCAAGCTCCATGTGCCATGTCCACAAGGAATGGGAAAAGAATATTTTGGCTTTCCTAGGTCAAAGTTAGGTCAAGATCAGTGGATGCAGAATTGCTTGAAAACCTGCACCCAAACAGTAGTTATTTCCGATTTTCTTTTATGCATATCAGTAGGATCCTGGAAGGATGACTTCAGCCAGTATCACTCAACACTTTCAGTATTGACTTGGCTGATTATAGGTTGGAGAATATGTTTACAAAATATGCAAATAGCAGAAGTCTGTGAAGGGTTACTTGTAGACTAGGAGAAAGGATCAGCATTTAAAATACCTTTGAAAAGTTGAGAAGTCAGAAATCAGTTAATTGAATTAATTGAATTCAATAGAGAAAAAATCAAAAGAAAGAAAAAAAACACCTTTTCAATGTACAGGACAATTGGTTGAAGTAGTAATAGACAAGTTAAAAAAATAAGGTATCAATAAATGAGTGAAAAAATAAGAGCCTAAGAGAAACGTGATTCTGGTTTTTAGTCAAAAACATTCTAGCTAGAATTCAAGAAAAAATACTTTATTTGTGTTTATTAGGCTTTATCTGGACCAACACTTCCCTATTGGGATACCTCCTTTCAAAAAGGTGCAGATAAATTAGCCCAAAATGGCAACAGCAAAAGAGCTTTATAAAGTAAAACACATAGGAGACATTGAGTTAATTAGTAAAGATTCATCAAGGAGGTAGGAAAAGATTAACTATACTTATGAAAGTCCTGCTGGGGATGGCCTAGATGTAAAATTGAACCTACCTGAGAGTAAAGGCTTGACAATATTTTGAGACCCCTCTGTTTCTGTGTGACACAGTTATGGAGACGGACTCAGTTCACTTTGCAGTGGCGTTTGTCATGTTTTCCTTTTTCATGCTTTCTGAGCTGGTGATTCAGGAAGCTGGGGCAGGTCCAGGCATGCATTAGAGTTAATGGATGTTTACACAAGAAACAATGTCTTTGCACTTGAGGTATTCAAAAACAGATGAAATCAGAAAAAGGGCCTCCCTCAGTGGTTCTAAGGGAATTTGGATGCATGTCTGTGTACTGTGAAAGCAGCCAGCTCTACCCCAACATGTGAAAGCCACAGGCTAGGGCTCTTATTTCTCCATATACCAGTCAATTAAGTGCCAAAGGTGTTGCCTTGCCCACATTGCTGCAGGTTTTGGCACGCTTTTAAGGCATTAGAACATCATTCTCCATCAACAGCTTGATGCACAGTCTAGCAGTAGGTCAAGTTTTTGCCAGACTCATCTTTATTTCTGTGGAGTTACAGAGGGATGGACTGAGATGTCCACTAACAATTTCTGCAGGCACTGGAAACGTGGCTACTGTGTAGATGTGTGGACACCGTGCTCTGGGCTACCAGGCAGGTGGACAAGTCATGGGCCACATAAAATGTGTCAGGTCAAAAGTGCCCATAAGGTGAACTGATAGGAATTGCAGAAATCACAAAACTCCAGTGTAGCGCTGGCTTGCTGTTTCACTGTGCTCATACATATGGACTTCTTGTACAATGAACCTGGTTTTTTTGAGGATGAAGGAAGATATTTGTTGTGTCCTGGATCTGACATTTGGCTTGGAGTCCTCAGGGCAGTCTTGGGAGAAACTTTTCTGAATTATGGGTTATGTGATGAAGACCATGTAACTCCTTAATACCTCATTTGTGATGGTGAGGAACACAGGGTAAATGACACAAAAGAAACACAGAACTGTGACCTGATTCTTAAACAGATCTCCATGTCTGTTGTCACAGAGTATCGTGATGGATGGACAAAAGCAGCCTTGTCCAGTTTGGTTCTGCCAAAGGAAATGCACAATATGGCATTTGTGTGGTTGCAGGAAAACTAGGCTTTGATTTCTTATTTTAGTTAGCTTGATAACTCTTTTTAATTAAAAAAAAACAAATTAGAGTGACAACCAAATAAAGATAAGCATGTGACACTTTAATGGTGCTGTCTTTTTCATTAAAGTTAGCTATTTCACTAATGATGAAAATACTCATCAGTACTTGCTGCATCATTATTGAGATCAGAGTATTAATTGAATAATTTTTTGCCAGACAATGCATATACATTTTCAAATAAAACTTTATGCCTCCCCTCTACTTTACTCAGAGGAAAGTAATAAAATGTATGGAAAAAAAGTTGCAGTGGCTATTTGCCACTCAACTAATTTTTTTTCAAAACTAAAAATTGCAAGGTCAGTTCATTAACTTATAGCTTGTTCTAATGTCAGCTACCAGTGTGATCTTGTGTTATTCATGAGTCACTGAAGAATACAAATGGGATATACCAGGCCATTTGCAGTATCCTAGAGGGTTTTCATCCCTTCAAATTTATTAATTTCTTTTTTTTTCATGCTGAAGTCCAGGTGTCCTTGTCCTGAGCAGCCAGAAATAGCTGTTCATTGCAGACATATCTGGCTCACACTCACCCTGCTGTCTACATGTCTCTGGCACAAATCCCTTCTCTCCCACACACAGTCCCATCACGCTCAACAGCAAATCCAAAGCTTCTAGTACAAAAAAATCCCAGAGCTTTAAAAGCTTTAAAAACTACCATGCACTCTTGAAGGAGATCAAGATTCAGTGAGGGTTTTGTCAATGCACCAGGCTGTTCTTACTGGAAAGGAATTTGTTCGATGAAGTTATCTGTGAAGTTCATTTCCTTGGATAATTCCTCAGAGCTGCCCCCCATTCCTAGGGAGCTGCAAACTCCCTTTCCCCTGCATAAACCTCAGTAGCTTCTGCCAATTTTTTTTGGGGAAAATGGTCTTTCAAATTTACTCACAGGGCATAACTTGGTCCCTTTTCCAAAGATTTTGTGTTCAGGTACTGAACAAAATGCTTCTGCTTCTAGTGATTGCTTTTATCAACACAGTGCTATCACAGATATATCACTAAATCTTATTTTCATTCCACATACCTGATTAAGAATTTAACCATATGCAGTGATTGTTCATATTGGTGCACTGGGCAGAATCCTTAGTGAAGTCTTAAATAGATTGCTATGGCACATTGCAATTACTGTGATATAAATGCAAATACTGTGATAAAAAATGATAAAAAGCAACAAAATTTGTGAACAAAGTTATCTGTAACTTGGGGGAGATAAGAGGCCACAGTACACAGAGGCCTGATTTACAAATAATTTCTGTATGTCCTAGGCTAATCTTGGCTTTCAGTGTCTTTCAATACTTACCTTTTACTTACAATTTTTTGAGTTTTACCATTTACTTGCAATTTTTTCAAGTTTTACATTTTATTTATAATTTCCAGATGGGTCCCTACAGTCACTCCAAGTCTTCAAAATCATGCTCCTTATGTACTCCACATCCCAACCCCTTCAAAATGGTAAGTGTGGTTTTGCATAAAACAGATGCTTCCCTTTAGAAAAGTTTGTTACAAGAGAATAAACTTCAGGATCAAGGGAATTAGGTAAGCTGTGCAATTACCAGAAAATACATGCTCTAGTGCAACTGGAAAGCACCATCTGGGATGTTTCAGACTGTAACTGTTCTGCAAAAATCTACTTGTTGAAAGAAATAGACACTGCAAGGGCATTTAATCATCTCACTTTCTTATATAAAAGGAAATCCCTAAACTCCCTTAGAATATCAGCTTTGAGTATAATTAGCCTGGTGATGATAATGTACTTCACAGGGAGTGGTAGATTTTTTGAAAGATTTCAAGTATCTGGGAAACACATTTATCAGCTGATGTTATTTCTTGCCACCATCACCCAGTGATTTCAGCAAATGGAACTGCAGTGACAATTTCACCTTAGCTATCCTGAGAGTTATCAAAGGAAAGGCACAGGACTTTGTCTTTAAGATGCATCAGAAAATTAAGTTGGAACCATGTTTTTTATTTTGGACTATGATGCCTGCCTGCAGAGTACTCCTGGCCACAGGCTGCATGATGTTCTGTGTTAGCACACAGAGCAAACTTTAAGAGGGTTATTTTCAGCAGCTAGAGGACACAGCTAAAATACCTTTGTATCTTCACAATGAAAATGGCATTCTATCACTCACATTGGTCAGGTGTCAGCCCAGTTCCCTCCTGCACTGTTTTGAAGGAAAATTAATTCTCCGATTTTTTTTTTAGTTGAGAAACTAATCAATCAGTCTTCATCACTGACACCATGCTTTGCTCAGCCAGATATATCTGTGTCTGGCTTTTCTTCTAGTTCAAAGAGAAGGAACAGTAAAATCTCCGATGCTGTGTCAGGGGTTCAGCATATTCATTTCAGCCTTTACATTTCTTTGTCACTGGGGTAGAAAATGGTAAGTCCTGAAATTGTTATTTACCAGTCATGTCTACTTCTCTATATTGCAACTAGAAGAGGCTCTTTCTCATGGGCCAATTCTTCCCAACATCTGGATTCCCACCAGAGCCTTAAGTGTTGAGACAGTGCTGTTTACTTTAATAGCCATGCAGTGCACAGCAGAGGCTGAGTATGCACAGATGTTTGAAATGTGGCTGCAGCACTGGGGCTATACTGAAACACTGAAGCTGATATAGCATATGTCCTTACACTGAACTGAAGGCAGACATGATCTAATGCTTATTTTTAATGGCTGTTTTGTCCTCCTAGTATGTCACACATGCAGCTGATTATGGTGCTGTGCTAACACAGCACTGTGGATAGCTTATTTTGACCACTACATTCTGTAGATACCTACACAAGGTATGGTGACAAGACTTCTGAGGCAGATCATCAGCCAACCTAAATTTTTACTCACAGATTATCAATATCCTTCCAGAAAAAGTTTCTTCTGGTGACAGAAATGGTTCATGGAGTAAGTTGTGATGCTTCCACTCATGCGCCATACTTTTAGATATCCTATGCTGCTCAGGTAAAACACTTGACCTTGTTTGAATTTCTCTTTGTTCTAAACCTGAACTCTGGTGGTACAAGATAACCAGTAACAAAACTAAACCTAGCTGGTACTTAGGTGTCAGGGGAAAAAGCATCTACCACAGACAACAGCATTATTTTGCTGACAAGAACATTATTTTGCTCCTTCAAATTTCTGGACCCTTCCCTGACGACATGAGAATTTGTTTGAAGTGTGCAGAGGACCCCTGCATTCTCTGACACCTGCACTCTAGCACCTACTTTGATACAAAATTTGCTCTCAGGTGTCTGCAGTCATTCATGATGCAATTACCAGCACAATTATATCCACTTTAGGAGCAGCTTGAATACCAGAAAAGCAATCCCAATGTACTCATTGCCTAAATCTCACTCGCCTATTACTGTATCCCACAGCCGTAGGGAGGAGAGGAGAGAAGATCCAGCAGGCAGGAATTGTGCAGCAAGATTGATTTATTTAATTATTTTACAAATTCTTTTATAGACTTTTTTCTTCATAGTCTAATTGGACAAAGGATCAGCCACCCCCCTGGAGTGAGTGTCTAGAATCCTAAAACCTCCATTGTCAAAATATTTTTCTACTGTACCATAAACATAGTTCTACAAAGTCACAGGTGTTCATAGTTTACAGAACTTCTGCAAATAGCTTTGTGAGAGAGAAAAGTATCTCACAGGCTTAGAAAGAAGCAGGAAAAATTCCTGCTGGCAGCATTTTTGTATCCACACTCGCCCAATATAAACTGAAGTCTAAAATTTCTATTGCATTATTATGTGGTAAGGACAGTAGCTGGCATGCTTAATAATATCTTTTAGTGGCTGAACATAAAAGGGAGTTTACACAACCACTTCAGGTGGCCTGGGTCCCCCTTTTCAGGTGTGAAACATGATTCTAAACCATATGAGCAGGTATAGCAAAGGCAGCTTGTTGCACAATGCCTGGCTTTGTTACAAGGGCAAGCTTGTCTTACTGGAACCTGAAATTTTGCAGTCTATATGACTTTAATCAAACCAACAGATGTTAATCAGCTGCATTTGCTTTGTTCACATGGAGTGTTATGTGCTGCTTCTGCGGAAAAGGACTTACAAGAGAAAGCAAAGCACAGATGTCCTTAACTCTTAAGCCTTGGTACCAGATGATGAACTACACTGGAGCTGCTTGTATGCACACCCCTTACAAAATGTTCAGTAATTAATGTAGCTTCCTTGTGCTTATTGTACAAGCCATGCTGTTGTGTGCTTAGTCTCACAGCATCATTCCACCAAAAATCAAGTCCTGGACCAAAATATATTATTGTATTTCTAACCAGGGACTGTTATACTAGTATATGTAAAACTTCATTCTTCCTTGAAAACCACTAGATTTTGAGTATTTTAAGTAATGTTACCTGGCCTCTGTTATTCATTAGGACTCTCTTCCTCCAGTGTGGATTTTGAAAAACAGATAGAACTCTAGCTACTCAACATCACTGAAATGGAAAGAAATTTTCACTAATATTTTTTGCTGGCATTTGCAAAAAAGGGAACCTGTGTGTCAGAGTATGAGATTACAAGATAGTCCCATTTTTTGGCAATAAGAATAATTTTGTCTGGGAAAATAATTTTTTTTTTCTGCTACTTTTTTCTTTTTTTTTAAATTTTGCATACCATTATTTATTGCTATGTAAGAAGTGAGATAAGTGTGAAGTTTGACATGTTCAAAGGGTCCTGACGCAGCACAGCACATGCAAACCATTTCGATTCAGGGTTCAGTCATTAATTATCACAAGACTAGACTAGTCCATTGCTTGCTCACAAACAAGATAAAGGAAGAGGAAGAATCATGGCTAAAAAGGAAACATAGATTAAAAATGCAGTTACAACATAACTGAGATCACTCATCGACAGTACACAAGAGAGAAGGGTGAATGGTTGAGGGTATCAGTTGAGATAATCTGTTAGGGCATGGTTTCCATAGCTTTTTCCCTTTTCAGCTGCAGTGGTGATATCTGAAAAATTTGACATCAGCAGTTCTGCTGTCCCAGCATCCAAACTTTAATTACTTCTTATTGAGATCTGGAATTGTTTCTGTGAAGGAAACACTGCATGGTCTCGAGGGAAATAGATTTTGTCTTGGGTATTTCATGCTCCCTTGCACATGAGAGTAGGTGGGAAGCAAATAGCCACAAAACAGGATATAGTGGGCGAAAATGAGTTTGCTGTGCACATGACTGAACTCACAGGGCTGTGCTATCACAGTTCCAAGTCAATCTAAAAAGCTGTTGAAGAAGTGAGAAATATTGGAGGAGTCTAATAGTCATATAACTTGAGTAGACCTCAGGCCATGTCTGCCTTCAGCATATTCAGGATCTGTTCTGTATCAGCTTCAGCTTTTCATCCACATAAAAAAGGCAGGATATGTTTATCTTCAGCAGGAATGTCCAGAGAGTTGTTTAGTGCTAATTATGTCTAATGATTCATATATAACCTAAGAGCTCAGAGTTTGCAGGAGTGCACTGCAGGAATTCAGGTGAGTGTGTAGTGGAAGGTGTCTTGCCTTCCACTAGGAAGGACAAATCTGAAATAGAAATTTCGTGGGAGTGGCTACAAGAGGCTCCAGAGATGCTGCCTCCAGCCTGTACTGATCATCACACCATGTACTTGGCTAGGATAGAGTTGATTTTTTCGTAGTGATTTGTATGGTGCTATGTTGTGTGCTGGAAAGAGTGTCGATTATACAGAGATATTTTAGCTACTGCTGAGTAATTCTTATACAGAATCAAAGCCTTTCCTGCTCCTCACACAGCTGTGCCAGTGAGTACCCTGGGGGAGGGCAAGAAGTCAGGAGGAGACAGAGCTGGGATAGCTGACCCCACTGACCACAGGCATATCCCACATCATATGAGGTTGTGCTCAGCAATAAAAGGTGGGGAAAGATGAGGAAGACGGGAAAATTCATTTATGGTCTTCCCAAGTAATCATTACAAGTGATGGAGCCCTGCTTTCTTAGAAATGACTAAATGCCTGTTTGCTACGGGAAATAGCAAATTCCTTGTTTTGCTTTCCTTGCACAGGCAGCTTTTGCTTTGCCAATTTAATTGTCTTTATCTGAACACATGAGTTTTTGCACTTTTATCCTTTCAGTTCTCTCCCCCATCCTGAGGGAGGATGAGCCAGCTGGGGTTGAACTGCACACCAGTGTTAATCCACATCACTCCATGGGCTTCAGCTTGTTATAATCAAACTCAGATCAGACTGGTTTGGTGAATTCAGGCATACTGACCCTAGAAGTGTCCTGACCAATGATCAAAACAGCTGATAAAATTTATCATTGAACTTTGTACCCCATCTTTGCTTAGGAACATTTGATGAGATGTGACTAACCCTCTGTAGCCGCTGTCATCTGCCTAACTAGGACATTCCACAAGAGCACTCCATTTCTTGCATTCTAGATTCTAGATATGCTAGATACCCAACAGAAAGCATCCCTTCTCAGAATCTTTCACCATGTCACCTTTACAGGGATGATTGGGTTGTCCAAAGTCTTACACACTGATAGAAAAAGCAAACACAAGAAAAAGGAGCTCACAAGTAGCTTGTGTAGACAGAGTGGCAATCCTCATTTATGTCTTGGATTATTTTACCTTTGCCTAAACTGAAGAATTTAACTGGTAGATCTAAATTAGTATCCTGTTTGCCTAACCCTTGCACTGGGGAAAGGTTTCCAGTGTCTAGTCTCTATTCACTCTATGGGTAACCAATCTTACATTTAGATGCTTAATGTTAGGTAGCTTAAACCTCCCAGTAATATCTGGTAACTTTTTTAATACTTTTTTTTTTTTTTCTTAAGAATAGAGAAAGCAGAAATATGGGCAAATATTATTCTCAAGCACTGAAAACACTCGTCTTGAGTATCATGAATGGTGATTCTGGAACAGAGCTGGTTTTAAAAAAAGGGGAGTCTTATATATCTGGGTCAAAGTGGGAGTTTCTGAGCTTTGTATAGTCAGCTCACCTGTCCTGTCAAATTTGCTTTTCTGGGTGCAGAATCCTGTCTGGAGCTCTGAATCACCGCTGGTTAACAAACACACCCATCATCAGTGTCTGACACTGACATTCCACCACCGACATTCCACACCACCAGCAGAATAAAAAGATGGGATGTTGCCGAGGGGCATTCTTTTGATCCAAGCTGAAGACAAAAAAGTTTTGGCTATGCAGGCACAGACTGTGACTATAGAAGCACAGTTATTTTTGCTATCCTTACTAAATTATCCAGCAACCACAGGAGCAAATGAATCAAGTTCTTTTGTTTGCATATTTACATTATAATGTATTTGACTTGTCAAACTAACTTAATGGAAAATTAACAGGGATTCCAGCTCTTGCTGTGGCCCTGCCTCTACAGTATGAACAAGTTGGTACAAACCACGGCAAACAACCACTAGTCATTTCTGATTATAGAGAGCAGTCATTTAAGTTGCAGAAATCTTACATCTTGTGGTACTGTCTGGAAAGCAGAGGCTGTGATTTGTGGGACAATCCCAACAAAAACTGAAGATTGTGGGATCTACCACTGTGAATATTATTTTAGAGTGAGTTCAGGAGAAGAATGGAAAACTGAGAAGATTAAAGTTTGCCAACCCAAAAGTCTGGCTGTTCTTCTCTGTCATATATCTCAAAAGAAAAAAGTCCAAGAAAAGAGGGAATATGAGGAAGCAGTTTGCTTGGCAGTTCTATCTTGGCTTCTGCCATGTCATGTTTTGAATTTTATAATGACTTCTGTGCTAGGAGACTGCATCTGTTATTTGAATTTTAATGAATATATTTTTCCTTCCTAGGTGTAAGTTTTATCATCCTCATTTCCCTACCATTTATATGCACTAATTTAATCAGTTTTAGAATAAAAATTATTATCCAAACTATAATAAACTTTTGAAATTAAATATGATCTGTAGACAGAGATTGATTTGATTCCCTGCTTTATGGCAAAGGAGGCCTGAAGATTTTATCAGAAATAATTTTTCCTCCATTATTTTTCACATGCGTAGTTTAGACCCAGTCCTATTTTTCCTGAAAGTCTGCAAGAAACCTGAAAGTCCTTCTGACATTTTTAAACAGACCTGAATAATAGAATTAACTAAAACCATAGGGTATTTTTTTAAGATGACACAAATGATACTCTCAATTTTTTAATAAATAATTTGTATCAGAGAAAAAAAATTGAAAGAAGAATAATTAATAAAAACCCCCCTTTTTCCTTCAGTTCAATACTGAGAAGAATTACCAGGATAGCAATAAGTGAATTTCAGTGAATTAGAAATGAATTTTGATTCACAGCAATTGAATGGTTTTTTTCCACTCGCTCTTCATATTCACTCTTGTAACCATTCTAGTTAACACTAGTCCATGGAAAATTAATTTTCAGTTCATGCCAAATTTAGTGAAGTATATCAAGTATAACAATGTCCAGAGCAGTAGAGTTTTTTGTCCAAATTTCTCATTAGTGTTAAGATGCCTATCAACTCATTTTGGCAAGTGAAGGCATGACTGAGATAGTGCATGCAGGTCACTGTTGCTTGATTTGCCTTCAGCCCAGCTGCACTTTTTTACTAGATCTTTTTCCTGTTTGTTTTTTCTCTTCTTTGTGTGGGCTGATGCCTGGGGATTCAGCGTGAAAGATCCTACAGACGTCTGACCCTGCTTTCCCACAAAGACCACGCACGTTCGTATATGCTACAATAACAATTTCTCTCCCACAACAAACTCTTAAGGACAAATGAGCACAGAGACAAAAATGAAGGCCAAGATGCCATACAATAATCCCAAGAATGAATCACCAGGGGAATTAAACACAGATGTATTTCTCAGGATCAACCTGCATACTGGAAATTTGCAAAGGCAAATACAATATTCACACACAGAGTACAGAAGGTGAGCTCCAGCACAGCCAGACTTTAAGAGAGTTGGAGTGATGTAATCCATAGCTGTTCCTGTAGCAATCTTGAATATGCCACTAATCTTTGTAGCCAGTTGCACTCTGAATCAACAGCTGCTGATGGATTAATGGAATACTTTCTCAATGGTTATTTCGAGCCATTTCTCTTCTTTCTGTGTGCACTGAAAGCTAAAACATTCAGATAGTTCACATACTAAACTGCATCATGCACAGACATATTATCTCTTCTTCCTGTGATGGAAAAAGCACCCTACATCTTACATATTACGCAAAACCTCTAGCAAAAAGTAGCAAACCTTGCTGACAATTTTAATAGCCTCCCTCCTAACAGTAACATAAGTGCATGCAGGGTGAAAGTAAATTTACTACTGAAGCTGTGTAGTTCCTCAGTAATTTTCTCACTCACATACCATTCAACTTACTATTTTGAAACCTGATGTATCATGGATTTAGAAGTACAAATTTATTTCTCTGTATTGAGACTTGCTCTTAATTTAGAACTACCCTGGCAGCAACCTGCTTCATGCTGGAGCAGCTTCCTCAGATGATATTAGGAAGTGTCTCAATTTTCTGCCATGAAGATGGAAAATCTCATTCCTGAGAAGACTAATCGTTTCCTTTTTGAGCAAAGTGGGACTCTGGGGACAAGAGAAGCTTCTGGGGAGGCTTCTTCCTTTACATTTATCTAGAGAAGAACAGAAATGTCTGTTCTAGATGCACAGTGATGGGTATGTGTGCTGGGAAAGATGATGGGGGAAGGTTTTCTCTAACCACATCTAATGTGGTTGTGCCAAAGCTATGCCAAAATTAGATTGAGAAGGAAAAAAAGCATCTGGAAAATTGCAGCAACTTAAAGCATAATATTTTAGTGCAAGTCTTGGGGGACAGCAGGGGTGTAGTGATATTTATCAATAGCTACAACATAGAGTTCCAACAAAAAGAGAAGGAACAAATTTCTCTCTTCCCTTGGCATGATAATTTGCCTTTTACCTTCTGAATTTTCATATATTAGTTTGAAAAGCAGAGGACCAAAACAATCAACAACAGATGTTCCATACAATCAGTGTGGTACACGAATTCAGTTAGCATGCAAATTGTCATCCCTGGGCTATTCATGAGGAGTGCTGGGAAAGCAGGCAGCCTGCTTTGCAAAAATAGATAGAAGGGGTATGATTAAAATGTCTGGATTCAATCATATGTTTAATCACCATCCACCATTGTAGCTCAGCTACAGTGACTGGTAGCTATTATGACAAAAATTTGAAAATGTGCATGATGCGCAGTGGCACCCAGAAGCCCGATAGGTGGTCTGTGCTTGATCAAAATGATCAAAGCTTTGTTCTGTGTTTTCCTCTGGTCCACCTCACCACAACAACTTTGAATGCACAAAATATGATTTATAGGAGGGTGTTCTATACTTCTGTTCTTAGGCTAGAGTGTTATGAAGTGCGTCTCAGTTTTTCAGTAAAAGCAGCAAATTATTTTTTTCCCTCCTTAAAAAGTAACAATAGATGACTGTGTTATCCATTCAGATCTAGGTAATACAGGAAATTGAGACTTCTAACCTGCCTACACAGAAATCAAAGGTGAATCCTAAGACAAATTTTGATGTGTCCCATAAAAACTTTATTTGAACCATTCTGAAACTTAAGAGTCAGATAACAATCATCCTTGTGCCATATTATCACTTCCTTTGTAGTTGTGGATGGGTCCCAGAAGGGTAGGGAAAAGTAGCAGGAAAATTATAACCTCGATTTAATTTTTTAAAATCAAAAAGTGGGTTAGTTAGAATTTTTTGGCAAGAATATATATTATTTATTCAATGAATGAAACACAAAATAAAAAGAGCAGTCTCTGAGGGATAGACTCTGGAAATTTTACTCACTCTGATAAGTGCTTGCTCATGTGAAGAGTTCTGCTGTTTTCAAAGGGATTTTTTTTTGTTTTGAGTTGGATAATATGGATCAAAATTAACTCAAATTAGCTTGAAAAGGAAAATTGTCAAGGGGACTGAAGGCTGCTTATATTACACTGTATATTAGGATCACCCTAAATGGCAAAATATCAAATAAGGGAAAATTCTCTAGTAGGGTGATCTGAGGATCAAATGTAGTACAGCACTGTATTGAGAGAGAACTAAGAGCAAGGGTCATTTTAAAGGACATTTCTGGACACTACCAAACTTAGAATACTTACAGATATGGGCAAAATAAGAAGAATTTCTCTAAGTCTAGGGAAATTAACAACTGGACCTAAAAGGATAAAATAGGATCTGACCTGGGAATATGAATGCTATGAAAGCAAAGGAGAAAGTAAACTGAAATACATAGTCAGCAGCAGAAAACTGGGTAGCAGAAATGCCAAGAAACAAAACTGAAGTGAGAGCCAGTGGCTCTATAACTGCTGCAGCCAGCAAGGTGAGCATGGAGCTCATGACGCTGCTTATGGTTATGGTACCTGTTTTGAAATTTCTGCAAGTGGGAAGATTAGCAAGGATTTATAGTCCTGAGAAACAAATGGCATCTGAGATGACTGTACTTCATTGGGGTTCTATGCTGGCCTTAATCAATTACCTCTGACCTTTGCTGCAAAACCCTTTCATAAGCAAAGGGGCAGGAGAGGTACAGTGAATTTAACTTTCAGACGATGAAGTGGGTGGATGGTTCTGAAGAATTATGCCTTTCAGCCCGAGACAAAAAAAAAAATCCAATAATTCCTGTGTCCTTTCAATGTGCCTCGAGCTATGACAACCCAGCTTCTCCCTGGAGTACCAAAACAATACCCATGTGTCTTCCATTACAGAACATAAGTGACAGAAAGTTTCAAATACAGAGTAAAGAAGAGAGATGGCAAGTAAATAAATAAAGAAGCACGATACTGCCTGCTAGATGTGCTAGTACACTGCTGATGGGCTATAAAGGCAGCATTCACTCTGCTCTTGTAACAGCTCTGTTGGCAATGGGGGGCTCATGTCATTACTTAGAAATGAAAGCCTGTAGCTGAGCCATTCAGATTGAGAAGAAAGACAGTGCTATAACAAGAAAGGTAGCATATGCCAGTGGATCAGATGCAATTTGTATATTTTAACATTGAAACATTCTGTCCTGATTAAAGCTTAATTGGTCAAAACACAGACTCTGCAGACTTCTTGGCTACAATGAACACAAATATTTAAAATGCACAGTTCTTGATTAAAACAGTGACTGTGCACCATGACTAGCAGCATTATTATTTAAACAAAAAGGAAAGGAATGAAAATGTAGAATGTTCCCAAGTTACCCAAATAGAGCTGCAGTGGTAATGGTTCTGAGGCTGGTCACTGTAAGTTATGAAATGAATTTTTTTCTTTATTAAAACAAAGAGAAATTAAGCACTCATTCTTTTTGGTTTTTAAATTGGACTTGGTTGGTCAGCTGACCCTGTCACTTGAGAAAACCATGTCCAAACCTATTTTTCATGGCTTTTATTTGTCAAGCAATTTTGATAATTGCCTGTGTCCTCCAGTACTGGAGAACAAAGCTGAGGAAAGAATTTTCAGCTAGCTGCTAGCAAAATGGTCTGGAGAAGAAGTTTCAATAAATGGTTTTTGCTTCCTCCAGACACTCTTCATTTACCCACATGAGAAACCTTTCACTAGTCCTGCCTTTGGTTCAGGGCCCTTCGGACAACACAATTGAAGATGGAGGCAACAGGCTAACAGAGAAATCAACAGCTGTTAGTCACAAAAGCTGATCAATTTTTCAAGTCTTTCCATCCATTTCCATCAAGGAGTGTGTAAACAGCCTTTCCCACCCAAGCCTAATGGCAGGACTCAGCAGTTCCTCTCACAATCCAGAAATTATGCAATCTACATTCTAATTTGAGCACTATTCATAAGAATGAGCAGTGATATCAATCTCAGAAGATGTGAAATTTCCCAACCTCCTTTTTAAAGAAGAATTGCTCATTTTGCGGGAGCAGGTCTCATGTTCTGGCAGGTCCCTGAAATACAGAGCTACATGGCTGCCGACCTGAAGTGTAGAGGTCACTGGAGCAGCTGTCTTAGCACTGGAATTAAGAAGTGAGTCTGCCTAGTTGCATATTTAATATGTGAAAACCAAAAGTTGTTGCCTAGATATTTCATGGAAAAGATCTAATAGTGGGGAAGCTTTGCAGCCTGCTGAGCGTTGCACCATACTGAGACAAAGGCAGTAGATCTTCATTACTGTTGTTAATTATTTGATTTTGTTACATCTGAATTACACACAGAGCTCGAAATACATAAATGGCAATGGAGCTACAGGAGTAGAAAATAATTCCTCTCTCTTCTGGGCTGAGAAATTGTGCTGCCAGTTTCGTGAAGTACATTGAAAAGACACATATTATTGTGAGTAGTGTTTTTTAGTCTGGGTAGAGGAAAAGAAGGAAGTATTATGCTTGTTTACGCATAATGTTGGAAAGTAGGAAAAAACACTTCACAGCTCAGGAATCTGAAAGTGTATCTTAAAATGCATTTAAAAGAAAAAGAATTTAAAATAGAAGATGTTAATACATATTCCATTGCTACATTAAATTGGCAACAACCCATGAAAATGAGTGAGCAGTAAGTTTCTAACAGGAAGCAATGGCTTGTAAAGCTTTTTGGGTAACTGTTTCATCTACAAAAGTGCATCCCCCCAAACCAAAACCTTTGTAGACAGGAACGTTCTGTAAAAGTCATATTTGAAAACTACTGAACAAAAATGCTTTGCCTGTAGAGACTAACATCTGTTTACTATATTAAGTATACAGATCTTTGTGTTTTTATTAGAAGACTTTTTCTTTTAACAAGGCAGACTGAGGAGCTTAAACATACAGCAAACCTTTTTACTGCAAAAATGTGCACAAGCTCTAGTGTAGAAATGGCATGACATTTGGGGAAGATTACAAATTCTGTCTTTGAGTGCTGCTCAGAGGCAAGAAATACAGTTATACTTGTTTCATTCCTGTAGCAGTGGATGTGAAAATCACTTGTCAGAGAGAGCACAAGACATTTTTATGTTAGCTCAAGTACTTTTACTCTGCTAGTAGACCTACCAGTCTGAGAAATTTAAAAGAAACTCTGTAGCTAAAGATTATTTTTAGCATTATGTACATACATCTGTGTGAAACCTCCTAGAGGTGTTGATACCCATGCAATGGGAAATCTCTCCTTATGGAGCTGACCAGCTGATGTGCCACAGCTGGACTGGAAGTGAAATTGGGACCATCTTGTTCACTCAGTCATGGACTTCAACACTTCACTAAACAAATGGCATTTTAATTGAGGTCTGATATCAGAGATTTGTGAACTGTAACCAGATCCAATTACTAATAAACATAGGTCTTGAGCAGTTTTCCTTAAAGAGATATTATGCAAGTAATACATTTCAATTACTAAAGCTTTAAATTATCTATAGAGACTGTTTCCGCTAGTAACAGTACATACCATAATGATTTGAGCAGCTTTTCAAAAGATTTTTTTTTAAAGTCACTGTATTGTCTCAAATGTTTCCTATTATTAAAAGATTTCTTATGGGTGTTTGCTTGCTGTTATATATGTATGAAATCTGTACCAAGAAGAAAAACTTTGAATTTTGGAAAGACAGAAGGAAGAATAAAGATGCAAAAGAGAGAAGAATGAAGAAAGGGAAAAGGAAGAAAGAGGAGAGGAGAGGAGAGGAGAGGAGAGGAGAGGAGAGGAGAGGAGAGGAGAGGAGAGGAGAGGAGAGGAGAGGAGAGGAGAGGAGAGGACAAGTGTTACATACCATTATTTGCAAGAGATACTTTTGGGCTAACTGATGACAGAGTATATTGAATGTGGATTTAAGGCCAAATGCTCTGTTGAAGGAAATTGACAAAATTTCTCTGATGTCACTAGAGCACTAATCACTTCAGTCGGCAGAGGGAACAGAACTGTGTCTTAGATGGTTCTTTGAACAATTAATATGTGACATGGATTATTAAAGGGAATTAAAATTCTTGAATACAGCAGCCATTTTAATTCATGTCCTCCTAACACGTAAGAACATGTAAAAGTTGTCCCATGGAGAACCAGGACTATCTAGTACTACATCCCTGGGTATGCTGTGTTCAAGGGACGATATGAGCATTCACTGTGATTTGTTTACTAGAAGATGTATATTTGCACTATGACTTTTGAAAGAGCCTCCTATCAATGGATCTATACACAATTCAGTGATTCTTAGCATATTATGGTGTATTTCAGAGTCATCTCACATCTCCTTTCTTGCTTTAGACTCCCAAATCCCAACTACTGAGCTGTGTTTTACTTGAGAAGCATAATGTTGTTAGAGATGAGGCATGGTACTGAGCCCAAGCTAATATGACTCATAAATACAAAAGGTATTACCAAAGCCCGCTTAAAGTGCAGTTTTCAGCTGCAGATGCTGACCTGGGCCTTGAATTTTGTTGCCTATTCTGCAGTTACCCTTGCATGCAACAGCTGGAGCAGCCATAAGCAAACACACAGTATGGGGTCAGAGCTCATGTCAGCTGATGAAAACCATTGCTGAAAATCAATTCCGCTGAGAGAATCTGCCTGGCTCTTTGCAGCAGTTGCTCCCTCGCCACACTGCAGGAGCAAACCTCCAGCTACACACTGTTTCGTTAGTCTTCACTGCAGTGTCCAAGGATGCTCACATTCTTGTCAGCTCAGTTGAAGGTACGTTATTCTAATTGTTTTCTTATTAGTAGAAGGTGAAAAGAAAGTTCACATTTATCTTTCCATGTTCACATTGGAGAAATGCTACACTTAATAAGTTGAAGAGGCTTTTGCATTCACCTACTGCCATGATATCAAACATTATGTTTTCACAAGACTGATTTGCTGTTTGCTGTATATCTCAAACATATCTCATTGGGATCATGTCTGCTGCACTGCTCTTGTAGAGCATCACATGTATGTCACCTTTCTCTTTTGTTTCCTCCCTGTTTCAAGAGACTTGGTCAGGCTTCTTTCAGCACATGTAATATGTTAACAACACAGAAATGTCATTTGGAAACAGAGCTCCCTTCCAGCTATGTATCTATCATACCAAATCCAAAAACCAGCATGTAATTAGCACTCTGCCTGGTCTCACTTGCCCTCCTGGCTTGACTCTCCATATATTATATCTGAACCAGAACCCACCTTCTATCACCAGCTTTAAATCCTAGGAGCATATAAGGTCTTTGGACAGTGTATTTCTCAGGCAACATGAAGTCCTCTGAAGCAAGCGCAAGTTTCTTCAAGATCCAGTGCACAATGTTACCCTTACCCAAACAAGACTAGCTTAGTGGTTGCTATTTTAGACTGGCTATTTCTGTTTTAGAAGTATTTATGAGAAAGTTATCAACTCCAAAGTGTTGGAAAATCCTGGCTTCCTTCAGAGTCAAATTGATTTTGCGGCAAAAGTTCAAAATTTATGATGCAAAATCCCAAGTGTTTTATAAATAAACAACTGATGATTCCTTCATCTGTTTATTCCTGATTTCTTAGACATATGCTTTGAGTATATCTCTGAGAGAGTCTTCAAAACCAGAACAGTTTAAAAGACACTGTTTCATTTAAATAAAAGTTGTGTGTTTCAAATAATCATCTGATTATTAGGAGCAGGGCACTGTAGAAAGGGACACAGGCTGTCAAGAAAAAAAAAATTGGTAACAGCATAGCAAATTAAAACACTAGCTGAACTGATTTTGAATAGGGAAGAAGTTGATTAATCTGATTATCAGTTTTCACTCATGAGTAATTGATTATTTATGCATTTAGAGTATCCTTACTTTAAGTAACGGTAGTTTAAATAATGAGAACTATTCATTTAGTTGAAAACTGTGACTAAATGTTTTTTTCCAGTACACAGAACCTGTGTTTTCCATTTTTTTAATAGTATAAGGGAGTTGTTTTCACTTTTTTCACACATTGGAACATATGTCAAAAGCTTATATCATCCATTTTCTATTTTCTGCAAAATAAGGACTTTCAATTACAGGTCCTCAAAATACTGCAAAGAAAGAAGTAATTTATTGATGATGAGTTTTTGTCTCTCAATTAAATAATAAGACACTGTTCAAGGGAAAAATGTGATACCATTTCTTCTGGTTGTTTATGGCATTTCTTTAGTTATCCAGGTCTTTCTTCACATCACAGAATCATCTTCATCATCAAATGTTTTAGGTTGTGACCTTGAAGATCCATTTCCAACCCCTCTGCCATGAGCAGGGACACCTTTCATTAGACCTGGTTTCTCTAAGCCCCATCCAGCATGGCCTTGAACACTTCCAGGGACGGGGCTTCAACAACTTCTCTGGGCAGCCTGTTTCAGTGCCTCATCACCCGCACAACAAAGAAATTCTTCCTCATATCTCATCTACACCTACTCTTAGTTGGAAGCCACTGACCCTTGTCTTATCACTACACACCCTTGTAAAAAGTCTCTCTCCATCTTTCTACCTCCTTGAACACTTATCTTTTTCATGGTGCAGTTAGAACTACACTACTTTTTTTTAATGTTTTAAATGTTCACCATGGCTTGTCAGGTACAGCCAGAGGCACTGCTGGGCAAACACATGCACACCTTTCCAGCAAAGCAATGACTTCACTGAACAGCAAACAGAGGACACCATCTGCACAGCTCCCCCAGCAACCTGCCCTCTGCACCAGTGCATGTAGGGCCAGGACTGGGACAAAAGAGGTAATGGTGGCATAAGATGCTGTTTTCAGCATCTTAGGTTTTTTCTTTGCTATGAATGTCTTGCTAATATCCATACTGGGATCACATTTGAGTAGAGACACAGTTAGACTGGAATAAATGCAAGTATATAGCTACAACTCTTCCTGAGGAACACATCACCAGAGCAGATAATATCCCTAACCAAATGGCCAGCAAAAATACAAAGTGCACAGGCAACCTAATCATTGAGCTACTTTTAAATAACCTACAAAAGGCTGCATTGTCGCTGACCTTGTTCTTTTGTGTGACAAAGATATACAAAGTAAGTCTGGATTGAGATAAAGCAAAAGTGTCTGTGGAGCTTCTTGCACCTGATAGAATCACTGAATCATTTAGGTTACAAAAGATCTTAAACTGCAAAACCAACACCACAAAGTCGACTAAAGGAAGTGATGGAATGACCAAACATCCTTCTCCAGAAGCTGTCTGTAGTGCAGCTGGAGGTAATAATAGTGAAGATAAGGGTTGCAATTTTTACCATGCTTCCCTTCTAGTAATACAGACATCATCCATCTCTGACCTACCCAAACTCCTAATGTGTTGATCCCAACTGTGGTGGTACTAGCACAGACTGGAGCACAGCTGGACAACAATTTGCAAGTGTTGCACATTGAGTGCTAAAGTTAAAAGCACCTTTTACATTAATAACTTAAGCTCAACTATGTATGCAATATCTAAGTTTTAACTGTTGTATGTGCTGGGATGGAGAAGATAACTCCTCACAACTCAAAAAGTGGAATTTAAATTATTTCCTACTTCACACTGTGGTTACTTGTTTAACTAACTTTTACTGGGATAAAATAATTTTTATTCTGGTCATGCTTAGGTAAACATGTTCTGAGCACAAGAAAAATCTCTGCTCAGAGCCAAGCTTTCTAAATTTGAGAGTGCTCAGGTCTAGGGATTTGACTTTCTGACTGCTTCTAGGGTATACAATAGTATTTATGCCCAAAAACTTTTTGCTGAACTTCTTTATGGTATTTTATCCATAAAGTAAAGTTTCTGTGTTTTAGAAACAGCATTTCCACAAGTTTTTTCCTCTGTGAGATGTAAAAGAGTCACTGAAAAAGAAAAGAAGCATCACACAAGGTATACAACAGAAAAAATGACTTTCTTTAGAGAAGAAACAGTTATACATAAGACTCAAGAGACTTTTGAGAGTCAAAAGTTGTAGTTTCTTACATAAAATAAGTAAAGTTCCCCCCATTCTTACTTTATGTTCTGTCATACCCACTGTTGTCTCTCCAATGCTACTGGAAAGACCTCACTGTGGTTGCTGCAGAACAGTCTCCTCCTCCTAAAATACATCCCTGATCACTTTGAAGTGCATCATGCAGTCAAAAATAGATGTGCTTTACTCTGTACTTGTAGATTTTTCCATTTAAAAGGAAGAATGTTGCTGCATGTAAGTACGCTCAAAGTCAGAGACCAAAAAGCCTGGCTCATGTTGTGAGAACCTTTAAGGTAAATAGTTGTTATTTTTAAACAGACCTGGCCTTCATGAAGACTGCTGAATTCCCAAAGAAAACTCATTAAAAACTCTGCCAAAGCTTTTCAGAGACCTCTAACTGCCTCCTGAACCACCTCAGACGCTGCTAACACCCAGGGCAATATCTGCCTCTCTAGCAGATTTGTAAAAAGCATCAATGCTTGGCTTATTCATGGCTGATCACAAGATTGAGTATCAAAAATAAGAGACTGCTCCAACCACCATTAATTCTGTGTATTGATATCTAAACACCAGAAAAGTAAGTTTGACCTTCGTTTAGCTGAAAACCTTAGAAATCTCTGAGTTAAGCCATTTAAAAATGCTGTGAGTAGGCCAAGCAGAATTCACTAGCTGCACACAAAAACAATAACTAGTAAAACTGAGCAGCCCTTCCTCTTTCTTCTCTCCACAGATCCTGCTGTTTCCATTCCACAGAGATGTAGACCAACAGTAGAGTTGTGGGCCAACAAAGAGGTCTTCAGTAGTATGGATTTAGGAAAAAACATCAAAACCTATATTAATAATCCTGTTTGTTTCAGCTCATTTCCTCTGGGGTCAGAAGTTAGTAAGAGATCCAAGGAGCTGGCTTAGAGAGCCTTTAAAAGTTTAAAGGTCCCCCAAATTTCTTTAATTGGGTCAACTTCATTCTGTTTTCAGTCAGAAAGAAACCAGATGAAAGCAGAACATGGGAATGGCTAGAGACCAGTGTAGAAACAATAGACTGAGGGTGACAGAGCCATGAATTTCAAAATTGAGATGGTGAAAGACTTAAGTTCTTTTAATTGCCCTCACTGTGCCAAAAGGCAAAAAAACCCCCCAAAACCAAAGAACTAAAATAACCCCATAACGCAACCAAAAAACCCCACCCCAAACACCAGACCCTGAAAGAAGCTACTGGAATAAATGAGGTGTGAGAGGTAAGTTCCTGACAATAATTTAGGGTCAAATTTTCTGCTCGTATAGCTAAAGCTTATTACACCACACATCTGTCTTTGGGTAATGGGGAACATAAAGTGTACACTGAATACTAACAGAGCCAGGTTAGTTTATTTTCTATATTATTTGAGACTGCTGTTGCTCAAATGGAAATGTCAGTGACTACCCTTCCTGCAAGTTTTATCCTTTCTTCCTTTTCTCCTTAAAATGAAAACACTTTAAAGGTTTGCCTTCCAAATTCTTTAATATTATCGTATTAAAAAAACGTTAAGAAATTTATATTCTCTACGACTCTGAGTAGCAAATCAGGTAATATTTATTACCTGATATATTTATTATTCTGTCCATCTGCTCTTGCACATATACACTAGCTATAAAAATAATGTAGATTCTCTAAGGTGAATGGAAGATTTTAAAGCCTGCTTACTCTCATACACATTAAAAAAATATTTACTTTCAAAGTTCCAAATATAAAAATCCTACTTAAAATACAGTGTACAAAAACACAACTGGCAAGGTGGCAATGACAAGCAGAATGAAGTGGGAAAAAGGTTACAATGAGATTAAATATGGCATAAGAAAAAGGCAGGGGGAAAAGTATTTGTAAGTGCCAAAATACCTGCCAAGTAATAGACTATCCTTCAGCTATGTTGAATTTGAACAGTTTCCCATTGTATCACATCATCCATTTTTGGGCCACCTATAAGTTTCAAGCTGGCTTGTTAAAGTAAAGCACATAACAACAACTCAGTAAAATCGAGTAATCCCCTGGAATAATTTTCAGTTCCTTGCCTCTTCCTTTCCCCTTGTTGCTCTCCTTTAGAAAACAGGGAAATGAAATAAATTTAGAGCCATGCTTTCCAGAATAATGCTTAGCAATGAATATCAGGTTTTAAAGACCTGTCACCTGCATTTTTTTTTTTTTAGGTTCACCAAATTATATTTACTGCAGTAGTTGCAATAGTTGCCATTAGAAGCCCAAAAAATTGTGGTAGAATCAGACTGCAGAGCATTAGAGCCTCAGGCTTTTAAACGTGATCTACATGGAGGGCTGAAGGCTGAAATATTTATTACTTGCAAAACTTCATATCTTCTAAAGTCTTGTTGTTGATGATATAAATTATCATTCAACATTTATGGTGGACAAAAAGATTATTTCAGTGGCTTTCTCCTGCTAGTCCTTTCATCCTTGTTTGAGTCTTTATGTATTACCATAGTGATGGCACTGGAAGCTGAACTACTTTCACTTCCAAAGGCTGTGGACTGCAGGCAATTCACCAAAGCATTGAAAAAGATTAAATGCTGAGAGTTATGCAAATGGGAAAATAAGGGAGTAAATTCTCTTGTTTGGAGCTTGTAATCAGCTCTCATTTAATAGATGTTCACCTGATTGTTTTTCAGTGCTCGTACTGGGCTTTTTGAGAGGTTTGGCACCACTGTGCTAGAAGATACAGGGAAGTGTCATTCTTGGGTCCATTCTGTAGTAAAAGGGTTGTAGGGCAAACTGGGTCAGGGAAAGCGTGTGAGGGGATGGGGTCTTACACTAATATCACTAATATTGCAGCTCCTGAGGGCTGGTCTTGCTCATATCTGGAGGCCTGACTGCATGACAGAGGCTCAGCTCAGAGCTGTAACAGTCTTCACATGTGTGTGGGGTGTGCACTGAAGAGGGAACACCGATGCACAGCACTGCAGCTCTGATCTTGCAGCTGAACAGCCTGGATGCACGTTGTTCCTAGATAGCTCCCAACCTGCCCTATTATCTGCCTGTAACTTAATACACGCCTTAGTCAGAGATGAGCTCTCAGGAGGGACTTCAAGGAGGGGAAAGGTTACAGGCTTGAAGAGGCTTTCAAGGCATAGGGTCTGGCACTGGCCTTCTGGTTCATTGCTCCCTGTACCTCCAGCACATATGCAGACAGCCTGGAAAAAGGAGATGGAGAGCTTTTTTGTCAGATAGAGCAAAGATGTATGTCAGTGGATCAGTGCGGCTGTCTTTTTAACAGCAGCTCCTGGTTACTGTTCCACCTGCCCTGTACTGAAATTGCTCACAGCCTTTGCACCTCGATGGCATTTCCTGAGCAGCAGAAACTCAGCAGAGCTAACCTTCAAACATGCTTGTGCCAGCACAGTGACACACAGCTGTGAAAGAATTGGCATCAAGTGAAAAGGCAGAGTTGTCCACTCTAGAAAATACAAACTTTGGGGCTTACAAGGTGTTGCAAATCCAGTGGCACATCTTGGCTTTACTATTGACATCTCAACTGGGCCAGTACCTTTAGGGGAAAAAAAAAACAAAACCTCCCAAACTTATATAACTTCTGTTGGCTGAGTAATTGCTAACTTTTTTGGGGCCAAGAACAATCATTATGCATAATGGAGCAACTGGCTGGTTACTATTAGTTTTCTTTTTTTTTTTTTTTCCCAACCAGAGAAGTGTTTGCATGGCAAGTGGCATGTGTAAGAGATACCAACCAAAGGGAGCAAAGGGAAGGTGTACCTACAAAATTCTTCACAACACTGAAATGAAATATCTAAGCACGGCTGTTTTAAAATTTATTTTTGCTCAAGGTATAACTGTATCATACAACTTTATGGCTGTAACCAGTCCAAACAAAGTCTTCTACTGCTGTCTCTTACATCATGATTTTAGTTGGTTTGTTTCTTCCCTCAACTTATGAGCTGCTTCCTGCAGCTTATGAACACACTCAAAGACTAAAGGAGCAGAAAAGCATGACTCAGAATATATAATTATCCCATTTACAGAAGCAGTGTACTAAAGTACCTGTTTGGGAGAAGGTGAACTTTATATCCCACATTCTCATTTCCTAGCCCCAGAAATGGATCTCCAAATATTACACCCAAATCACTGGCAGTCCACTGGATTGTTGCATGTGTATTAATGTCAAAAAAACAAAGTTAATTAAGTACTTGAATTCCATATTTGCTCCATTTTCTGATTTATCAATGAGATATTTATAATTTAAAGCATTATTTTCTGGAATGTTGCAATTTGTTTTTCTTTACTAACTTAGTTAGACCAGGAGAAACTAGAGCTTGGGTTTTTCAGACTGGGAAACAACGATGCTGTCTGTCCAGCTCCGGTTAATCCATTTTTAGAAGAAAATCTCCTGCTCTACCTAAACTTAAAAGACAGCTAAAAGCTATTGAAAAAAATCTTCTTTTTCAAATTATCAAAGATATTTTGCTGTACTGTTTCTTATTTAATGGAACCATCATGTAACAATGACAGGATTTTGTCAATTTATGTTTTTATTTTAAATACAGTACTTCTATGAATAATATGCAATTGTTCGGGGAAAAAAGTTAAGAAAGAAAACTCACAAGTTTTTTACTAAAGCCATAAAAATATAATGTAGTTTCTGCATTTCATTTAAAGTTATTGTGTAAATTGAAATGCTCTGGGAATTTCTTATTTATAGTACCTTAAATGCTTATTAGTCATCCTTCTACAAAACACTGGGATTGAGGCCAGGTAGTTTCAATATTTTCCATATTTGAATACTGCCATGAGGGTTCAGGGCTGAGATCTTAATTTACGGGACATTGTGGAGAAAGGCAATTTTCCAAAATATGAATATAAATTCCAGTTTAACGACTGGCGACTCAGCAATGCAGGCTGTATTAACAATATATAAAGCACAGTAATCTGAGGGAAAATGTAATGGGCTTTAAATTACTAATTCTTGTCAAGGCAGTGTAAGCTTCATACTAAGACAAAACTAGAATTCTTATATTTTAGCTAATGAATATCAATTTACGTAATTTTACTTGGTTCTGTCTATCAAAAGTAGTATCACTGGTTTGGGATAAGATTAATGTCCATGCAGCCATTTGATTTCAAAACTTTGCTATAGGCAAATAGCTATATAATACTAAATTAAACAGGATTGTTTTGGGAATATGAACTATAGCATGTGGGATCAAGAGCAAAAGAATGTGAATCTGAACTCTGCTTCTGGAGTTAGAAGTCAGGAAGAAAATGGAATTGGGAATTTTGATATAAAGCATTAATACCTCAATAATTTTTAAAACTGCAAATGCAGTTTTTAATTCTTGGATGGACTTTGCCTGTTATGTTAAAGCAATTGACCCCCACGCACCATGCTCTATATTGTCACTTGATGCATCCTTATTACTTCTCCAGGTATTAAAGCGGTACGATATGTTTTCATTTCATTAATCTTCTCTCAGGGGGCAGTGATGAGTTCATCCAACTCTCTATTCTCAAGACTAAAAATTTTTTTCAATTAAAAAATCATCTCCACAGATGGTCCCGGCATTAGCAGCAGCCCTTTCTGTCTACAACAACAAATATTGAGATATTTCAGGAATTAGCCTATAAATCACTGAACATGGAATGATCTGCGGGATTAAAAAAAAAAAAAGAAAAAAATGGGCTACCAAAAGTTAAGATGGTGAGAATCTGGGCCATATGGTTTATTGTCTCTTCGATGTATCAGTTTCATCACTGTGTCTGGAGAATTTAATTGCATGTTAAGGTGAAATATAGTGAAAAATTTAACAAAGCTATTAACTATAAATATGTTATCCAAAACATTAGGATCACAAAGGTGATAATAGAAATGGTTTAAAGTCAGGGAAAATTCTCTGTTAAAGGGGATTAAAGAGGCCATTTATTGAATAGGATGGATTTCTTCCAACCCCCTATGCGCAGAAAGCATGCAATGCGTGAATAATTCATCCAGAAATTCTATCGTGAAGTTGTATCAGTTTCCACAGTAAAACCTGGCTGTGGAGGAGGAAAATACATCAACATCTGTGACAGGCCCTATGAAAGAGACAGTTGCAAAGCCTTTCAGGCACCAGGAGCAAACCAAAATATAATAAATTCACCAAGTGTCAAATTTGTGTCGGCTGAGTAATGACACCATATGTCTGGGTTGCCGTGTCACTGCAGGCTGCCCCACAAAAGCAGCCCCCGCACCTCCCAGTCTCACCAGCCCCCTCCCCAACCCCCCCATGGCTTTATAAAGTGTGCGTCGGCAGGGGAAGTGCTGCAGCTACCGTTTTCCACCCAGAAGATGGATAGAGATCCGCTTGACAAATATGACTCTTGGCCGGTCTGTTAAATCAGAGCTCAACCACATCTCTTTATCCACACCCCAAGCTAGGTGAAGTGGTCACTTCCAGTCCAACACGAGCTCTCTTTATTGTCTGATGAAACAGAGGCATCCAATCCCGCAAGGATGGTTAGCATTCCAGAAGAGGCAGGCTTTTCTCATCCCGAGGGGCATGAAAAAAGCTTAAAACCTGCAGTAAGAGCCGATTGACTGGGCTGGTGGCAAAGCAACGCTACCCCGCAGGAGAGGCTCTTTCTTGGATGTAGTGATCATCCCTGCAGTGAATAAAGCCAATAAATTCTGGTCTGATGCTTGTGCCCCAGAAAAAGGTGCTGACTGCACTGTTCCTAGTGTCTGATCCCTGCTGGCAACTGCTAGACAAATAAAACAGGGGAAAGGAAAGGGGCAGGGGGGTGGAGGGAACAGCAAGTTTTATGTCTTACATTGGGCTTGCTCTGCATTGAAAAAAAGGGACAAAGAGAGAGGTCCCAGTATTTCCCTGAACTGTCTGTGCTGACAGGTGAGATCACTCCAGATGACATATTTGACTCAAATCCTTGGAAAAGCACCTGAACTTCTCTCCAAGTTCTGCTTAAAACCTCAGTTCTACTAGCTGCCTCACAAGCTGCCAATTTGCATTTTGTTTTAGAAAGCTCTAGTTTTGCCAAAAAGAATCTCCCCACTTTTAATGTTGTGATTGCTGTTCCTTTTCCTGCAGCCACTTTTCTCTCACTGGTAGCTTTTTCAAGTTTGTTTTTCCCAGAACTCATTTCAAGAGCTGAAAGTAAACAGTATTATGAGTATCATGGAATGATCCACAGAAAATAAAGAACTGGTTTTTGTGAATCAGCTAGCATATTACATGGGCTGATGAGAGAGAGATAATTATGAGCTGTTACAAGATACCAAGCAGTCTTATTTTCCCTTGCAAAACAGAAGAGTCTTAATTAAACAAAATGTGAGATCAGTTAGAATCAAACTTTTAAAATTTCATCAAAGAAACCTATGCAGTAGGGAAGAAAAAGCCAATAGGAGATTTTGCTGCCCAGCAAAATTCTATGTTTTTGACATTATTCAGTGAAAATAACCCATAAATCCCTAAATACATTTTAATCCAGAGAAAGGGAAACAAAGTCAGTAGGAAAAAGCAAAAAAGAAACGCCTGCTTGAACAAGTGAACTCCACTGTGAGTTGTTCAGTTACAGACATCTATCTGTCATCATTGCTTTTATGAACACTGGAATCAGTGACAAGTCTGTCAATAAAAGGAGGCCAAAATGAAACCATGTCTTTAAAATAGATGGGAAATATATCGCATATGTGTATCTACAATTGTATATGCGTATCTGCAGGCTGTCAAGCCAACACACACACGGAAAATGGAAACCAGAATGTCCTCTAAAAAGGTCATTGAAATGGCGAGGACAAAGTCATTCCAGAATTGTTTTGGCTTGTGTTTTTGCTCATTTAACAAAGAACTAAAGATGACTGTGAAACTTCGGTTGCAAAAAAAACCCCAAAGCAAAAACACAACAACAACAAAAAACCTGCCCTTCAATAAATTTGATATTTGGTTGAAGACAAACTTATAATTTTGCAAAGAATAACATTTTGGACGAAAATAGACCCTTGCTGGTTATTGAAGGGCTGGAAGATTGCTCTTCTCTTTTGTTGACTGACTTTTTTTGTGACTAATTGGAGAGTGATAAAGTTACTAAGAAAATTTTGCCCTGATTTTCTTATTTAATAATTAAATGTATGGAATTTTGGTCAAGCTATTCTGGAGCGTCTGATGGAAAAGGTGATAAATCTAGGAGACAGGACATGGAAAGGAATGGTTAGTGAAGTCTAGCAAGTTAAAAACACTTCTGTTATGTAATGGCATTTCCAAGAACATCTCTCTTAGAAATAGAAGTAAATGGCAGGTTGAATAGTGGAAGAATAAAGGAGTATCTTTTATAATCTCATTTTCACAGAACAGTAGTATGGGTATGTAAAAAAACAGAGGTCAGATTTTGTCACACTGATGTGAATTATTCTAGGTGAACCATCAGGGATCTCTATAGACCTGAAGAGTCAACAAATTTGATTTATCTAAGTCCTTGTGTCCATAAGTCTTGACTATGAAAATAGACATAGTAGCAGTTTTAAATACAAAGAATTAATGTTTCAGCTTGAACTAATTTAATGCTTGATAGTTTTAGATTTGACAGCAAAAGTAGTAATTTTTCTCAGATTCTTAATCAGTCTTCTGCGAGCCTCACTCATCTTTACCTGGTACTTCACTAACTCCTTGATCTGCTTTTTCCTCTTTGGCTCCCACCTCAATTTCCTTAAGAATTATCTCATTTTCTCTCCCAGCGCTCCTATTCACACTGAGAAGATGAAGGTTAGTCAGATGCTCCTGGACCACCTCTTCCCTCTTCTGTCTTCTCCTTGGCTTGGTCTCCAGAGAAGTCTCAAATACAAAGACACCATCAAGGTTCATTTGGTGTCTACAGCACTGGGGTTCTGAACATGCCAGAAGTCTTTAAAGTTGCACAGAATGCATTTAAAATAAGTAGCAAAAACTGAAAAATCAACACTATCACCTATCTGTAAAACATTTCAAAAGAGGCAAGCGGAGAGAACTTTTCCTCTAAACTGCTTTTTTTTTAACATAGTCATGAACCATAGCTGGTGTGAGGGAACCCATTGCTCTTTGAAAAGTAGAAACAGTTGGTGATATATGGGGAAATGTATCTGTGAAAGTGACCTTTACCCCTGGAGCAGAGTGCTCTTTGATGCATAAATCTTATGAAGAGACAAGAGTAAGGGGCTTTAGCTGTTGATTAATCTCTTTTTTTCAGCAACAGTGGGACCAGACAGTAAAATAAAAGCTTGAGAGACGGTTGCTTAAGAGGTTCTAAAAAGTACTTTGAAGGCAAGAATCTCCCCAAAAGGCTGAGGAAACATCAGGTTATTGACTGACATGCTCACTATGCTATATTTAGTCAAGGAAAACAGCTAACAGATCCACAACATTTGTATATATAGTTTTTTAGAACAGATGTAGTCTGAGCTCCCCCCGTTGCAACAGCAGGCTGATCTGATCCTTCTCAACTGTTTCAGGGTTTTATACAGTCACAGAGTACTCAGGAGAAATCATGGGAATTTTACAGCGCTGAGATAAAGCTGTGTGAATGTGCCTATGCATCTCCACAAATATTTCAAAACCCAGAATCTCAGGAGACTCATTTTGCACTTAAAACTGACACTCAAAATTTTGTGAGCATGAGATTGTGAGCAAAAGTGATCCATTTTCTTCAGTGAGCTTCATACAAACAAAATCCACCACGCACATCCTTGTGGCCCCACTAGCAGATCATCTAATTTAGGAAGGCTGCCTCCCCAAACTTGTGCAATAAATTAGATTACAGCCCCTTTCTGGGAGCTGTAAAATATTTTTTTCTTCCTGTCAAATTCCTCACAGACTTTCAGAGTTGTTGCAGTCAGTCTTACGCATTTTGACAGATTTGGGACTTTTATATGTGCAAATATGCCTGCAAATACAAAGTCAATGGTGGGACAGGGGACCTAAGCAGTAACTAAGTTCACCTTGCTTGAATGTCTGTTCTGAGGTGGAGGTTCTACATAAATACTCAAGAAAACAAATGAAAACACCAGTAAGGCGAAGGGCAGAATTTATCTTTGCTTGGCACTAAATTAAATGATTATAGAAATATAATTGTAATGGAATGTGTTATACAGTCATTTCTAGTGAAATACAAGAGCTCCCTGGCTATGTAAGTCAAGTGAATGAAAGAAGTTAGTAGCCTGCAGCAAAGAAGGACTTGATCCAGCCAGAGAGGCTTTAGACCCCCGATGCCACAAATGCTTTTCTGGGCAGTATCTTCCATCTTAAGAAATTATGTAAATGGAATGTGAAAATATTGTAAAAAATAACACGATTTAAATCTCTCCAATAACTATAAGCACCCAGATCAAGTCTGTCTTTTTATACCATTTCCCCTTCTGAGAAGATGAGGTGAACGGATATATGAAATTTGTAATGTAGCTTGGACAGCCAAGGGAGCGTTGTAGCACATGATAACAGCATCTGGTAAAAGCAGAGGGAAGCTTTCTTGGTATTCAGATATGACATGCTAAAGTTACTAGTATTTCTCTTTAAATGTAATTCCAAATCTGCAGAACATTTTCTAGGGGGATAATATGTTTTTGAGGAAATCTCACACTTGGAAAGGGCAAAAAAACGATAAAGAAAAAAGGAAAAGGGAAAGATTTTCTATTAAGAGACATTTTTCTACTATCTCAATCTCTTGCTTTGGTGAATGCACTGATTATTTATTACGACTTTTGTTCCATGTCCGAAAGTCTTCTTAGTACAAGGTCTGCCTTTTTCACTGCTGTATTACAAACCAGATTTCTACTCCCTAAGCTGTGACAGATGTAAAGCAGAAAGTTCAAATTGCTGTATGTTCATCCAGTCTACTTTTCCAGACTGCATTGGATTTGTATTATAAGTATATCTAAATAACTTCAATTTCACATTCATTGGAACAAAAATTAAAAGAAGAAAGACCCTATGTTATACATAGCAGCACTGCTACTTACAGCAGTTATAATGGCATGGTAGGCTACTGTGGTGACAGAACAGCCTGCTCCTGCCAATGCCCAGTAAATCAAATACTCCAAATTATGAATCCATCATCTATACCCTGTCCTGTCAGAAGTTTCCCCTGATATTTTGTTAAGACTATCTCCTGGTTTTGCTGCATTACATTTTTCTGAGGGTTCTGTTTCTCACTTAGCACGAAATTGCAATTTTGCTCCATGGAGTCATTGAGTCATTTAGGTTGGAAAAGATCATTAGGCACATTTCATTGCTCTTCATATTTATTCCCTTCTCAGTCTCAATTGTTAAATGTCATCTTCCCATCCCCAGATTATTGGGTTACTCATTAGAAGTGTCACTGAACAATTAAGGACTTTAGAATTGTCTGTCCAGGCAAAACAATACAAAATCAGCTTTTAAAGTATATTCTCATGTTTAGACCTTACCAGTTACAAGATTATGTTTGCTAAATTATATAGCAGTATTTTAACATGGAAGAACCACACTATATGCATATTGAACTCACAACTGCCCTGTTAGTGCATTGAAACATTTAAAATAAATATCCAAAACTCTATTAAGCTTCTGTGATCCTTTTTTTATTTTTAATTTAGATATTGTTTGAACTGTCAAGGAAGTCCAAATATCTTTCAAGTACCTACTAAAAATTTGACTTTACTTCTTGGTTTTAAATAGATTTTATTAAGTCTTTGATGCAGAGTTGCTCTCTCTTTTACCTCTAGCAAGAATCAAAAACCTGTGAAACCTGTGTGGACCAGAAATCACCTTAAGGCATCAAACCTGCAGCGTGAAAAACCACTAAATGTCTTTCTTTTTCTTTCATACATCCCTTACACATGGCAAAATACTTAAAGTGATGCCAGAATCATAAGGAAGATGATCTACCTTGTAAACTCTTGGCTACTGGTGGTTGCCCTGGAGTCGCAAGCCCATTGTTTACCTTTCCTTTTGAAGCCTGGGAAAAAATATATCAAAGTATTTCAGGCTGCCAGAACTTTGCACACACAGACACTGGCATTGTGACAGGAAACCCAGATGAAAAAAGATGTCTAGGCTTAAATATCATACTCTCCCCTGAGCTCTTCTTGGGTGCTTAAAAACTAGCTTGCATCAAGGAGATGATTATAAAATCACACACAGAAATGGAAGAACTGTATGACTGACCTACTCTCTACATGAACCAGCTGGGCCTGACATAATCTGGCATTTCTTTCCCCAAACTGCTATGGGAAAAGGTCTGAAATGGGCCATTTTTTTTCCAGCCCATGTTTGACCATTCCATATAATTTACCACTGTTGTGGAGGAGAGAGCACCCATTTGCTGCAAACATTTTGCTGTAGAGCAGAGAAAGTGACTCTCTTTCTAGGTTCATGTATTGATCTGCTAAATGCACATAGATCCATTCTGTGCTGAAGGGTATGGCACAACTCATAAGCTGCATCATTCTACTTGCAGAAATTCTAGCTATAGCAGTGTGGGGTTTTTTTATTTATTAGGAAGTCATTCCATTCTCCTCTGATCTTCCAAGTAATGCTCTTTGCTCTCTACATCGCCTTCATCTGTCTCTTGTCTGTCCCCAGGTAAATATTCCACTTTACCAGTGGAAACATTTTGCTGCAAACCACATAGAGCTTATGTCTTTCTGGGGCTGTATAAAATGTCTTTGGATAGCCATGGGTGTAAGTCCTGTGCTCCAGTTATCCTGCAGTTTAATTGAACTAATTATGTAGTTTAAATGAACAGGTAGACAGCTCCTCTTCCTCAGTGTAAATAACAGTCAAAGAAGACAAGCTCCCTGACACAATCTCCTGTACCATTTCTGTGTTCCGGTAGTTTTCCCCTAAGTCACACCTCTGAGATGTCCAGGGCTTAAAGTAATAGCAGGATCTTAATCCTTTGTATGTCCCAAGTATATGTGGTATGTTACCAGGCTAAATGAAGCAACAGTTCCAGCTTATTTGGAAAAATATTCCACCAGAGCTTAGAAATACCCTCGTACTGAAGAAGAAAGAAAAAGACACCCCACCAACACACACTTTTCTCTGTTCCGAAGCACCAGTCCCTTTTCTCAGCAGGCCTCTTCACAAGCACAGAAACCGGGCAACAGTTTTAGCTTCCTCAGGTCAGCTTCCAAGGAGGTTTAGGCAATTGGTTAATTCGGTTTTTAGACTAACCCACACAACACATTTGGCTCTTTCTTACACAGGCTATGTAGTGTTTGAGCAACAGAAAGGCAGCAGCCATATGTAGGCACAATACTAAAAAAAGGATAAGACATAGCAAGGCAAAGATAAGATTCCATGTCATGCATATTCCATTCATTCACTCCCATCTCCACTATAACATTCCTTCAGGAGACCACCCTGTCACACCATATAATAAGATGATACCTTCTCCCATCATTCCATGGGATTTCTCTTTACTTAACATCTTTGTGTTCCAGATGTTCCCACAGAAAATAATTTCAATAGTATAGCGAAGACTAAACTGTTCCAAGATGTTGGCAACTACCAGCTGAAATTCCAGTAACACATAATTTTAACATCAAGATCCTTTGTTTGAGCAATCTCCTTGCTGTGGGCTATATTCCAGCAACACCCTTCTCCATTGTCCTAGCAGCAGAAATAGAAACTGTGAACATGCAAAAACCTTGGGGACCAAATCCCTCTGAGCCACAAGTTCCCTGTTCTATGAGACGACAATGTTTGCAGATGTTCCTACGAGGCCACCTGCACAAAACACGTCTCCCCAGGCCTACTGGTCTGCCTGATAAAGTGTAGCCCTGCCACAAGAAAGATTTCTTTTCTATTATGAAGAACCTTTATAAAAATATATGTTTCATTTTTACTAGAATTTTTTCTGATAGAAGCAAGTAAAAAAAGTCTACAGGTAGGTGCAAAGGAGTATTGTTCAGGTAGTTTAATACTTTTTTCTGTCAGAGACTGACTCATCTTGCCCTTTGGTGTTCTTATTTCATGCACCCATTCATTCTGTGTCAAATACAAACTGAGTTTCAAACTGAGCTCAAGTGACTGCAAGACCATTTTAGAGCCATTTTTACTTCAACAGGTTCCCAACACAGCTAGGAAATAAAGTGCATTTTCCTCTTCCATCTCAAACCATGTAATAATCTTGGTTACATGCAAATAGACCTTCTGTACTGCTAGTGTAGCCTTGTAAGACATTAAGTCTGAGTATGACTGAGAAGTCAACCAGATCCATACCAGTGATGTTTTCTCTTGTTGGTGGAAATTCCCTCTGTGGAGCATGCAGCTGAAGTAAATGACCTCTTTCTGAAAGGGCTCCCATTTCTTTTGGTCCAGTTTTCAACTCATCACTACTGGCTGTGAGTTCATCAGATCATGCTGGAAATGGTCAGTGTGCACCAAATTACCAGCCAGCCTCATAAGCAAGCAGGAGGCATGTCAGGAAATACCTTCATCAGTAATGTTAGAAAGGTCCTAGAAAAATGACACAAGCTAAACCCAGAACTCTCTCCTGTCCACATCTTATGGATCCACTTCCTGCTGAAAGGCACCTTTAAGATCAGGTTTGAAAAGATGTAGATGCATTTCCTAGCTCTCAGCCTAACTCACCTAGGTAGGATACACTGATTTCTTCAAACAGTTTTGACCTTGTTCTTTGTGTTTTTCTTTGAATAACTGGGAATTGTGAGACCCCACAACTGGTTGAAAGCATAGTTATGCTTTTTTAATACCACAAAATCTTCAAAACAGTAATCACAAAAATATCTATATGATTGTACCTGATCTTGCCTTACCCCACCAAATAAAACCCACCTCTCTGTTGACTTTAGAGAAGTTCCCTTTTCCTTATACTTCCAAATATTTTTATTGCACTCAATTTAAATGTACAACAATGCCTGAAACTACTCCAATAAAAACTCAGAATCCACAACCTCTACTTATCCTGTAATGTTTTCCTGAAGCAAACACTTGCAGGAATTACACATCTTGGACTCATTCTTTATGTGCTGCTTTTTAAAAAGAAGTATTTATGTGCTGAGCACAAGCTAGATCCCACTACAAGCCTGTAAGAATGCTACTTGCTAGAAATTCCCTCCACATTTGTCACTTCCACACCATCACTATGATGTGGTAGCAAGGATCACTGCATTTAGCATGGATCAGAAGTGCTCTTGTCTGTAATTCCACTTCAGCAAAGCAGTTGTTCCAAACAAGCCACATGGTTTTGGGGTTCCCATAATGGTTTTATCAGCAGAGGTTACAAAATTCCATGTGAGATATTTAAGAGAGTTTCATAACGCATTTAAGCTTTAAATTAACAGTGTGTGGCCTCAACTCCAACTGGATTTTAATGCATGGTTTTGTAATAGCATTGTCAAGACTAATATCTTATTATTTGCATATTTACCTATTCCAGTTTTTGTTAGAAATTCATTTGTTCCAATCTATCCCAACTGACTACAACTTTCTTTCCTCACTTGTTCCCATCTTATCGTAATATTTATTTTATTTGTCGGTTTCAATCATGGAAACAATCTGGATAAAGTTCAAACTATATTATTATAATTATTATTAGATTTGCTCTTGGGTTTTTGGTGTATATTTTTCAATACAGAAATATTTAGCAAAAGCAACAAAAGAAGCCCTGAGCAAAAAAGTTTAAAGGACCCTTTCCTGGCTCAGGAATTTGTTTGAACTTGCTGAGTTAATAGTTCCCAATGATTGAGCTATAACAAAACCACTTCATCCCCAAGACAACAGAAATTCTGAGATAAACTCTGGAAACAAATCAAGCATTTTTGTGGGGAAACTCATGTGGTCCTGCGGAGCAAGAAGAGTTGTAGGAAATGTCTTTGAAATCAAAGTTTATGAATCACTAGTGTCTATAAAAATTGCATACAGATGTTATAAAGTGTCTTTTCAGTTTTGATTGCCAAGAAGGTAAACTAGAAACATAATAGTTGTAAAATGAAGGCATAAAAGGCTGATCAGTGTTATAAACATAGAGGACAAAACCTCTTATTTTTTGCATCTTTATTATTTGTATCATCTACTGATGCAATTTTTGCAGCTGTTATCAAAATACAGCTATAACAAGTTACCTCTTGATTCAGCTCTTCTGCATATATTCTATGCTCTTGCATTTGCTTGTGTATACCATTTAAAAGAATTCTTGTCAGCATTGCTGATCCTCCCCAAATCTGTAATCTACTTTGTTCACAGTAGATTAACAGTCAACAGTGTTCAAACCTGTTCTCAAACCTTTGCACTACTTCATGACTTTCTTTGGGGTGTTTTGCCTCCTTACTTCTATGTACTGAATGTTTGGGAAAGACTGGACTGCATTGTTTTAGCCTTCTTTTTCTGGAAACAATAGCCAAGCGCTAAAAGTTTTGAAAAAAGTATTACAGAAGCTAGGCGTCATGACTGCTTTCAAGCCATGCTTTACCACTTATACTTGTTCAGAAACACTGGAAAAGTTCTTATCTGGGTGTATAATAGTTAAAACCTCTGAGACAGTTGGCAGTGCTAGCCTTGTGTGTGCTGAAGCAGTGCAAAGCATCTGTATTGCAAACCAGGATTTTCCTCTATGGCCATTTGTTAGCCCAGCTGCCTGTTACTGAGTCCAGGTACACTGATATTGTCCACAAATGTCCACAGAATTACAAAAAGTCATTCTGCACAGATAAGCTAGCATCCCTGTTGGATTACTTTTAGCAAGCCTGAGGATATTTACTCAGTTGGTTATAATAGAACTTCACTTTTCTCAGTTTTCTAGAGCATGTATTTAGAAGACAGGAATCACGCTAAGATCTCAACTTTTGTTTTAGTTAAACAAACTTCAAGGAATATATTTAATGACAAAAGCACCAAGAACAGAGGTATTTTGGTTTTATAGTTATGAAACAATTTTTTTTGCTACAGTAGAAAAAGAAACACATTCCTTTTCTCTGCCCCTCACGAGTGGTTGAGTACATCAGAAAATAAAATCTGGCTGGGAAATAATTCACTGAATTTAAGTAAGTGATGAAACAGTAAGTCTACAGGGATGATGTGTAGACTTAAACTAATTGGTCAGGCATGTGCACATAATGCTTCAGATATGTAGCAGGACATTAAGAAATCTGGACTTCTTACCAAATAAAAAAATATGGTATATATTACTAACCCACTTCCCTGAGTGTCTGTATCAAAGATATTGCTTTATGACTCTCATTTTCACTTATGCCACTGAATGCTGTGTGATACAGGGGGGAAGAAGTCAAGCTCAGCACTTCCTGTCCTTTGTTATTTTTAGAAAACTGAGGTAGTGTATACATCTGTGAAACTGCTGTGCCTAGAAAAGCACTTTGTGCCAGGCTGCTGTATTATTGCCTTCAGAGGGAGATGGAAGCAAGGGCCAAAGCAGGTGATGGTCTCAAACAGACCTCCAGCTGGAGTGAAGTGTGAGTGAAGAGGGCACAGAGTGCTGGTGGAGATGGTGATCATGCAGATCCCAGAAGCACCGACCTTTTATGTATTTTTTTTTTTTTTTAATTTGTTGACCTCCATTTCTAATGACTGGAGAGGCAGAGTTGGAAGAGCCTGGGCTTTTTTCCAAGATGGTTTTAGTGATGTGCTTAGAAGAATGACAGTTTCCCATTTTTTTTGCTTGTACTGACTACCTCAGCTTCCCGGTTCTGAAATCTGGGCATCAGAGACAGGGCACAGGGAGAAGTACTACAGGATGGAACAAATTACATCAGCATTGAAAAAAAAGTTACCTGCCATTTAAAGTTCACTATAATTTTAGAAGGAAATAATTTACAGAGCTGAAAATGAGATAAAGGCCTCTGGGGCTTGATGTCTAAAGAAAAAGATGGCTCTTACTGTGCGGGACAGCAGCTCCCCTACAGTTGCAGAAAAATAATATCCTCAGACAACCAGGCTGAAGAATGCATGGCTTTAGTCCTCATCTCACTGAGTGTGCTTCTATCTGTGTTCTCCAAGACCACTATCCCAAACTTCACATGACCCAAGAGAGCTTTTCCAGCCCTGTGACTACAGCTGAGCTTGTGATTCCTTTCACCTGCACTCCATCAGAAAGTTTCCATAAACAATCTGAAGTGAAGAAACCCAACTGTCTCTCATCCATACCCTGAGGCATGATGCTTTTCCCACTCTCAGAGTCAGATTTTCCAGTTGTGATGGAAGGCAATGACTGCTAACACAACAAGCCTAAAACCCCCTACACTACTCATGTTTTACTCTTCAGTTTACAGAAGCTCACCATTTCTTTCCAAAGGGACTGTCAAAATAATCCTGCATTCATATTAATTTTGCATAATGCAGCTTTTAATTTCCTTGTTTCACTCTTATATGGTGTGCACCAAAAACCACATTAACACTTTTACACGTATCCCCCTTTTTTTTTCTGAATCCTGATTACATGAGTGATATCTTAATATTTGCATGTGTGAGTGTTGAAAATCAGACTTTCTGAAAGTGTATATATTTTTGTTAATTCTTTTGATTTCTGTGTTGTGGCCAGAGCCCAAAAATTAATTTCTGCTATTAACAGGTGCCAACTTCAGCTACAGTTTGAATCAATGAAATGCCCTACAAAATGTCTTGCAAAGTGATTTTCCTTACACAGAAGAAAAAGGTAACTCATTCCTAAACTCCAACCATGGCTAAATTATCTGATGTTGGCAGTGGTTCAGAGAAAATCTACAAACAAAATTATAATCACTAGGCCATCAGTTTCCATAGGTCTGGCCAGAAAGGATTTTTCTCCCAGACCTTATCCCATTTAATCTTGTTTCTTTTTTCTTCACCCTTTCAATCCCTTCTTCATACTTAATTTCTCACACTTCTCTCTGAGTCCTTTTCTCAATCTCCGCTTTGGTTTCCCTTTCCAGTTATCATCCTTTGCTTAATAACACTAGGTGCAAGAAAATTCCAAATAGATCAACTTTGGATCAGGTCTTAGGCTTTTTTTTTTTTTTTTTTTCTATTCTAAATAAAACTGAGATGGGAATTATAGTCTGAAATACAGATACTCCAAATCTGTATTTTAGCATCTAAATAAAAGTGGTTATCCAATAGTTTTGAGTATCTGCAGTGGAAGTGTTAATTGTTCCATTTAGACATTCACTTATAAAATGTTTCTAATTGCAAAAATTAAATGTTTTTGGTGTTAAAATCTTCTGTAAGTGAACTAGTAATCTTGTCTAGAAATAAATGCTTCACAGCAGTAAAGTTTTAAAGTGCTGCATTCCAGTCCTGTGAAAGCTTTTGTTCCGCCTCTTGAGAGGGTTACAGGAGCAAAGAAGAGAAACTGTCCATTTTCAGTGATCTGTATTCTTGTCTGAACTTTCTTTCCTTTAAGTCAATGTAATAAAGAATTCTTGAAAAATTTCATGTTTTTTTAGGAATTCCAGAGGTGATATCTGAGGTTAAAAGGAGGTTGTATCTTCTGTTAAGAATCAGATACTGTTTGAAGAAACCTCCATGACAGCCTGAATCAGATTGCCTTCAGCATAGAAATACTCCAGAGCAAGTCTGCCATGGTCTCCTAGGTTGCTGGACCCATCCAAGCCTGGTCATGACATGAGTGTAAATGCATGAGAAAGCTGGTCCAAATCAGGGTGCAGAGAAAGGTGACCAGACTTCAACCGTGTTTGGGAGTTGGTCTCTTTTTCACATAGATTTAGCTCTCTCTTTACTTTAGTGTTGCTTTGGGGGTTTTTTTGGGAATGGAGGAAAGAGAAGTGAAGACCATGGGCACTTATCAGAATCCAGAGGCACTGTCCAGGTTGACTCCATGAGTAACTAGCAGATTAATACAGCTGGAGACTACTGACTGGTGACACTCTTCTGCTGCAGAGTGAATCTTACTCCTAAATCTCCAGGTCCTGCACTGACCCTTACAACATTAGTTTGAGTGTATTTGATCCACACTTGTCTTTCTCTCTCCTTGTCTCCAGGATGAGAGGAATTTAGGCAGAAAAAAAATGGAGTTCTAATGATTTAGGAGAAAGGTTAAAATAAATGTTCAATTGCTTAGCATTTTTAACATTTCTTAAGGACTTAAGCATAGGTACACACATGCAGCCACAGATTGAAAAGTAATCTCAATAACGCCATGTTTTTCATATTGTGTTTAATTATGGTACTTCTTAGCCAAGATAATAAGTGTTCAAAAGGAGCTGCAAGAGCCTAGTTAATAATAATCCCCATTCCAAAGATAACAGTGAAATTTGGGAAATTAGTATGAAGAGAACTATTGGTCTTTCTAATCCATCCTTTTTCTTTGGACTGCTATTCATTAGCCATGCACCAAAGTGCTCTCCACACACTGCTCTTCAACTCCATGCTGTTTGAATCTTCATCTTTTGTTAGACTTTTCAATATCCTAATTAGGTTTTTAAGTGAAAAATCTCTCATTAAAACCCAAACTAAACCTCCTTCTCATTTCTCATTTCAAGTCACAGAGGAAACAAAACAATGGCCATTACAGATTTAACCCTTTTTATACAACATTTGTTACATTTGAGTTTTCCTGTCAGCCCTTTTTTCAGACTGCAGACATTCAAGCTCCTCAAAACAAGCTATGGCTGTAATATAGCCAAAGGCAATTGCATCAAGGGAGCTTCAGTAAACATCTTTAGAGAAGCTTTTACATTTGGAATTTTCCTTAACTTAATGCTAATTACTTAGTCATTAATGACTTTATTTTTTTAGACCTGCTAGAGGAATATGGACAACAAAAGGCATCTAGTATTACTGGCTGTGTGGATTTTATAGTGCTATTTGTAAACATGAATTTTTGGTTCCTAGATCCAATCTCTCTCTGAACAGGAGGTCAAGAGATGAGTGGAGAAAAAGGTAGGCAAATTGCATTTTCTCCCTTTAAAAGTGATGAAGAACTTCCTTATACAATTTAAATGACATGTCTGTAGTGGTATGTGAAAGATTGTCTCCCCACAATGCATTTTTCTTTGTAAACATCCTGTCAAGGTACTTTAATGTGTTCTGAATTGTCTTATCTCTGCCTCAAGGGGAAAAAGTCAGTTGTCTTTATAATCCTGTGTTTTAGGATGCTTTAAATGCTGATCTAGTCTACGAGGATTAGGCACTCTGCGGCATGTTTCTTAATCTGGGCCCCAGTGATGGCTGCATTCAAAGGAAAGCACATATCGGGAATTGGTGCAGGTCCCTTCTGGGCTCAGCATCTGTGAAAAGTAGAGTAGAGGAAGAAGGCTTGTATCTTCTTGGGACTTCGGAAATGGATTTGCAACACAGACACCTAAATGTTTGCATCATGGAACTGCTTCTGGGGTTCCTTACAGCACTCATAATTGAAGCACAACATTTAAAACTTTTAACAGCTGCAAGTAGGAATGTTAAACACTTCCAAAAACCATGGTGCATTTGAAACAAACAACTGTCTCTCCACAGCCCAACTGGCAAATGATTAAACCTTCAATACTTTTCTCTTGTGTGCATGCCATCAGATGCAAAGTGTACACAAGGGATTAGTAGGTTACTCAAGAATTTTGAAATGAAGTAGAGAAAGAGTAAATTAAATCCCCAGATGCTATGAGGTGCCAATTTAATCTGTGTCCTCAGAACATTGCAACATGAAATGCTACTAGCCAAATTAGTTGTTTATCAGTACTATCAGTATTTTGGCATCTGTAACCTACCTGATGGTGAGGAGTTAATAGGTGTAGGGGTCTGACTGACGTGGTCCCTCTGTGCTCTTACTGAAGTAAATATATTACCACGTGCTGTGAAAACCTCATCATTCTGCTTATTTACATGCCCCCTTGTCTATATTAGATTTTTTGCATGTATGTGGGCTCTTGAAGATTATGGTTATATCATATATTTGATTTTATAAACCATGTTTCTGTAACAGCAGATGTAAGCTGACAAATACATTCCCCAACTGGCATATATAGCTGAAGTTCCATCTCATAAGTTCATGTTAGGACCAGTTCTAATAGCAGCATAAAAATCTCAAAATGTCATACAAAGCTAGGTGACAAATGCTTGGCCTTCCTTCACAAGCTGGTAAAGAGTAAAATATAGCTTTCTAAGCAGTCATTCTTGGATATCTTACCAGTCTGGATATTCCCCAAACATTTGATTCTGGCTAAAGCATTTGTTCTTTACTTTCTTTAATGTTCTGATCTCTATGACATAAATGTATCATGAGCCTCTTACTAGATCCCAGGAGGAAAACTCTTTCCATTTCCCAAAACCAGGATAGGAGCCTTTCTTTAAAGACCAGCCAGCAGACAAACCACACAGGACTAGAGGAGGTGACCTTTCATGTGCTTTGGCAACTACCACCTCCCAGTGTCCTTTCCTTTCTAGGGCTAAAAGCTCTTAGGATTGTGAATGATATTAAAAGATACACCTGTGACTTTCTTTGTCTTAGCGATACTAATCTGGTAAGATAGAAAACTGGTGAAACTGAACAAACAAACAAAAAAATTGAACAGCTGCCTGAGAAAATACCATATGGGTTCAGAAGCCAGGGACAAGGATTGCAGTGATACTTAAGTAGTTCCAAATGGCTTATGATGAACAGCGTCCTTAGCAACCTGCACTCTTTCTTCTTGTGGGTTGGTATTAAAAATAGTAGTAGGAAATAATAACAAATATTTATTACTTAGTACTTTAAATAAGAAATGTTTTATTGTTTGTTGTCTTTGGAAAATGGAATTATAAGGGTTCACATGCAACTGTGAACTGTCAGTGGCACCCCAGAACAAGATTCATGTTGGCTCAGTTTGTCATGGGCAAAGCTGATGTAATCCTGACATGACCCAGAGCCTGAAGTGACCTGAGGAGATAATGGATGAGGGCAGAATTGGGACTGCTGCTCGGTAAAGCAGGATGGCTGCAGTTTACTCACAGGACAAAGCTGTAGTTATCCCTGCCATGTTGGGTCACCCAGGCACACTGCCCTCTGTCAGCTCAGGTACTGGGCCACAGCCAAGAAGACTTGCATGGTTCTGGGCTACAGCTGAGCACAACCAGCCTTTGGCTCCTGAAGCCCACACACCAGATGTCATTGGTAGAAATAAGAGCCAGATGTGTGAGCTGGATGTATAAAATCTGTGAGCTGACATGTCTGCTGAGGTCCCAGCCCCGTTAATCACACTATGTAAATCCCTCAGTAAATCCACCCCAAGTGGCAGCCCCAGCCTGCTTCCATCAGTGCTGATTGTCCCTGAGTTCAGGTGTCCTGGAAGGGCAGACAAGGTGTGGATGCTGACCACACTGTCCACCTGTGCCATCAACCCTGTATGTAGACCAAAAGCAGCTCCTGGGGAGGGGAGCTGGGACCAGACAGTCAACCACGTGCTTGGGCCTTGGCAGCTGCCTCTGTAGAGCCCTGGTTGAATTTGTTGTGTACCTGCAGTGAGAGCTGGCTCACTCTCACCAAGCTGTTAGAGGACCCATCCATGACCTTGGAACAGAGGGGTCACCTATACAGCTCTTGAGAACAGTGTGGAGCTACATGTCCTTAAACAAATGAAAAAATTAATATAACTTCTGCCTATCTGCACCTCTTTACATTCTAACAGCAGTATGAGTGTTGACCTAGGAATCAGCAAAACCTCTCCTTCAGTCCCACCAACCCATTAATTTATGTGACTCTCATGCACTCCATTCATAAAATACAGAAAATGCCTTTTTTATTTTCCTAACTAGTAAAATCACAATAAATATTTTCTAATTTTTTAAAATTTCTAACTTTAAAAAAAAAAAATTATTTGAGTATATTATATACTGGTAATTAAGCTCTTACAGTTATGCCTCTCTTGGAAGTCAGTTTTGTGCCTAACTCAGAGGTAGGATTAGACTATTATGAAACTGTGTTTACTGTATGTAGATTATGACTATATATACAATAGTGTCTATTTGGACATTTTTCTTATTTTACTATTTTTAAATATTAAAAAATGCATATTAGAAAATGGTCTTTCAAAGTCTTCACTATGTCTTTGTTGTGGGTCTCTTGCTAATATTCACGTAGCAATAGCTATCCTGTGATATAAAAGCACATATATAGAAGGCACAATATATATTTTTGTTCCTGTCACTGTACATTTTATTCTCTTCATTATAACAAAGCATCTTGTCCTCAGATGACTCTCAAGAGAATGTGAGCTCTGTGTTGTGATCTGAAGGGCTTGCATTATACATTTGCCTGGAGCTTTCATTATTAATAGACCCTCCTTGAGCACCTCTTAGCTAACTGACATTCATTTGAGACCACTGCATTCCTAAACTTCTCTGACCGTGCTACATGAACTCAAGATTCATAGTCTCAAGTAGAATGGATAAATCAAATAACATGTTTTTTATTATGAGGTCTCAAATGTTGACAGCAAAAGGGACAATAAAATTATATTGAAAAATATTTGTCTGGAACAACATGCTTTTATTCCCCAGTTTATGGCATTTTTCTATTGTGTCAGTAAAAGTTAAACAGCAATTTCTTCACTTCTAGCTAGTTGTGTTTGTAGTCAAAGTTGAACAGGAAGTTTTTCAAAAATTATTTTCATGAGTATTTGAACAGTCAAAATGACATCATGGATTTTTTTACAGTAGCATTAGTCCTTGCCAGCTATAATATGTCAGTCAGTACAACTGTAATATGAGACTCCGGTAGGAATAGGTATTGGATTTGTTTTATGTCAAGGTTTCCTTCAGATTTTTCCCTACAGTCCCTGCTGAATGAACCTTTCCTGTGTTTCGAGTCACTTACTCTAAGCATTTATTCCTTTGTTTCCAGCACTTTGAGAAGAAGAAGGAGAGGACACTAACAGAAAAATCCCAGCCCCACTGCAGAAAACACAGAACCCTCTTTGGGTTTTGGGGTTCAGAGCAACATGCAGCAGGCAGCTGACAGAAGTTTGCCCTTTGGTGTTCTTTCTACTACTGAAATTGAGGTTTGTACCATGAAACATGCTACTAAGGAAAGTGTTTCTTGAACCCTTGTTAGATATTGAGGTGTCTGTAGTAAATGTCAGAGTCCCCAGGGTTCATTCCCTCAGCACATCTGAATTTCCAGGTGTCTAAGACTCATCCCTTGATGTGCAGTTTGTCTATCACACAGTTTCTGCTAATTCAGAGGAGCGTAAGGTCCCACTCACAGCCCCAGGAGAATTTCACCAGCAAAAGTTCTATATGTGTATGATAAATCAGAGCAGCTAATTAACATCATAGATGCCTTTGCCATGTAGATAAGAGGAGATCTGCAGAAATAGCTGGGGAGAATGGAGCCTTCAGGCAACTGTAGTCCTCTGTCTAGGTGAACATAATGTATCACAGGAACTCTTTTTAAAATCTGTGCTTGGAGAAGATGCTACAGACTCCAAGTAGTGTCCCAGCTACATGGCTTGTCCTGAAATCCTCTCAGTCATATTACCCTCTTTGGAGTATTCCTTTCTGTTTGAGGAATGTGATGTAATATATTTTCAGAAATATAAGTCCATAATTTCATTTTCAATACACAATTTTTAATAGATTTGTCAAAAGGCACTGTGTTTAGACTTACATCTATCGAGGCATTGCAGAAAGAGAGATGCTAAACTGTGCAAAAGATTGTATATACAAGCTCTCTAAATTTTCCTTTGAAAGCAAATTACCACCCCAAATGCAAATAAGGCATCTGGTGTGCCACCTTTGGAACTTAATTTAAGTGATTTGAATATATGCCTGGAAGTATCTTTTTCCACTGACTACAGAAAAAGTCCAGGGTAATTGCCTGAGATAAATTATTCACTAAAGTTAGGTTCCTGAACTTTGACAGTATGACTTTCTCTATTGCCTATCTCTCCTATCTTGGTCTTTAGACTCCTAAAGGTGGGCACTCAGCAGGTGGGGATATGAAGACATAAGCAATCATATCTGGTCAAAGAGTGAAGAAATTAAGCCAAAATGTTTACAAAGGCATATGTCCCTATTTTTAATAAAAAAATCTTTTGAAAATGTTCTGAAGATTTTCCCTACTGTGAACATTGTCTTCATACTCCCTAGAGAAGAACTTTGCTTCTGGGAGAGGTGCCTGTTTCAATTTACTTGGGAGAGAAAATGGCTTGTGATTAACCCAAGGCAGGATGACACCACAGAAAATCTTGTGTGTTTTTCAGTGTCTGGAAACCTTCCGAAGAGCATGGCAACTTGCAGACAGTTAGGGTAATATTAAAGCAATGCAGAGATACTGATCAAGGACAGTACTAGCTCCTTCCCAGAGGTATTTGTGGCAAATGATGTATCTGAGGTGGCTCCTCTCCCACTGACTTGCAGCTGCCTCACTGGTTTGGGCTAAGGAGTGAGGGCACAGAGCAAAAGCAGAGCAAACATGAGGCAGAAAGACCACTCACAGCCCTCTGCATGAGAAAAAGTGGCAAATGTCACAGTTCCTGCAAAATTTGGACCACTAGACAGATCTGAGGGTGTTGAGAGGGATGGGATATAAAGGGTTTTACCTTGTTCTTGTTCCAGTGGAGAGCAAACTACCAGGCCTGTTTGCCCATCTTTGGAGAAAAGCCAAGGGTTTATCCCATGGGGAATAAATTATACACATAAAATATGAGGCATCAGGTAATGTAATTAGCTCAATTTAGGTGCGCTATTGACATGACACTAGTGCTTATTACTAATGAATACACTGCTAGTGAATCATTAATAATGGCAGTATCTAACTACCATGCTTATGAATGCTTTACTGTGGAAAGGTGGAAAGTTCATTTAGGCTGTTGCATTTTTGTGGGCCAGTTGTTTGCTTCATTTTTCACCTTTTTTGATCTTCTATTCTCAACTGGGTTTATGAACAAAAGGAATATGAGTTGAGTTTTGAAGGAAATTTGGTGACAAGGATAATGGAAAAGTCTTGAATACATTCACTACATATTCTTTGCATCACAATTCTGGCCAGGGCACAGAAAAAGGCACATAAATCTAGAATTAAACTGAGAAAGAACTGAATCAGCAACAAGCAAATCTCATTGCTGCAGAGGATGCGCTTGCTGGAAGAAGAGCATTTGAACCATCAGGGGGGACATTTTCAGTGAGGATTTGCAAAGGTAAAAAGACAGTCACAGAGTTGAGGAAGTGGGAAAGCTACAGGAATGTGTTTTGCTGTGTAGCCATATCCCAAGCCTCACTCGGCCCTCATCCTAAAAACTGGATCTACTCTGACAGCTGCACTTGTGGGAATCGGGGCATTCTGCAGGTATGCAGCACGGTGTAGGATGTAAAGAAGGGATTAGGCCTTGGGCAAGTTCATTAAACTTCAGCTGTGACTTCTGGCACCAGAGGGTTAATGACAATCCCTGGTGTGGCAAACTGCTTGCTTCAGGGCAGCTCCATCTTTTTGAGGAGAGCCTTTGCAGTGGTGACTGGTGCTGGGCAGTCAAAACAGCTCTGGCTTTTCTCAAGGGGACACTTGCACTGCCAGCAAACACTATCCATTGTAGCCACATGTTCTGCTGCTCACCAGATACCAGACAGGCCCACAAAGCTGGATTTGGGGAGTGGTCCATGTTTCAGGACTTGGTGCTACGTCCCCAACTACTTAGTGAATAAATTCAGGGAAATGCAGGTGCATCAAAACTGCATGGATAACAAGCTTTATATTGGAAACACTAGCTGGAGCCTCACCAAAACCGAAATATTTTACAGCCTGTTTGGAATCTGAGTAGTAGGATGCAGAGATGTGGTGTCTTGTGACAAGCTGGCTCAGCTTCTAGTTTTGAAGCAATTCAACTGATGAGGTTTTGCAAGCCCAGAATCACTCTTATTATGCCCTTGCTAATTGACTGAAGCTGTTCCAATAACAACATTTTCCTGTATGAAAAGGAACACCCTTTTTTAAAAAATGTCTGCCATATAGGAAATTCGGTTTTCAAATAAAAGTTACAATTTCACTAAATTTTTATGGTCACATTTTGTTCTGTATTCTTAACAATGGATTGGATTTGTGTGATCAGGACTGTACCTCTGCATCAAATTCACCACCTGAAAGGACAAACTGCTCAGGATGTTTCATGACCTTGACCTTCACCTCTGACCTTGCTTTATCTCTTTGGAGAACCAAACACAAAATAGATGTGCTCAGACTTGCTTGTCCTTTTCAGCTCACACCTACACAGAACGTTTTGCACCCATTTTCCTCTTTACTTGATCCAGATTAGTCATGTGAGATGTAGAAATCAGCTAACCCTTGATGTACTGGATTGTTTTAAACTATTTTGACAAAGATGTCAGGTTTTAAAACAAAGTGAGCCAAAAATCACACAGTATTTATGATTTGTGAATTGAAACAATTCCTCTTGGACTGATAATTTGCTTATAAATAATAAAACAACTCACAGAAAGATCATGCTCTGAAAAAATTAAACCGTAAGTAAACATGTGGTGCATTATTTTTGACAGATTACATATTCATTTAGCACAGCTACATGAATTTGTAAAGGAAAATAAATAGACTTTGTGAAGAAAGAAACCGCTTCTAAGCTTGATGATTTCTGTGTGCTCTACTGGATTTTCTTTCTTTCTTGAATTACAGTTTATCAGAGGAGACTACAAGTAATTCCCAGTTCAAAAGGCAGCTACAGAGGGAACAATAAATCTCCTGGAAGCCAGACTTCCATTTTTTTCTGGAATGCTGTACATCAGGCAGAGTGTTACAATCTGGGCTGCAGCTGATAAAAATGGGAGTCTTCCTGTACTTATTAAACCTATGAATATTTGCTAGCACTTACTATGACTGTCCCCAGAAGAATATTCCTGTGTGAACACGGAATAAAACGTCCCAAATCCACAATCAGATATGGGACTATGGAGCCTGAAACCGCAAGACTCTGCACAAACTACAGCTCTGTATCCATCCCATGATGGCTCAGATTTCAGGATCAATGTTCTAATTATCCCAAACTTGAAAAGTATGCTAGAAAAATGTTTTTTGCCAAGTAGAGAAGGAAACGGAAAAGCCATTTCCAGTGTGAACAGACATGTCTATGCCATAAAGACAATTGGGGTTAGTTTCAACAGAGTTGTCAACTGCCACTGTCAACCCTGGGAGTGTTTAATCATTGAGGTAGTGATATATCCTTCAGTACGGCAGGTGCTATTAAGGTGTTGTGTTTCCTTCTAAAAGCTTCTAGCAATCTTGTTTCTTAGAATGACACAGTTAGTAGTTAGGAGCAACCAGAGTACTTACCATCCGGATTTTCAGTGGGAACTTTTTGCTATTTGGGCCATGGAAAGGTTTGACGCATGAGGGTTGTGTGTCCCCAGTTTTACCCTTGCTTTTCTTTCAGACTTCTTGCCTTCCCAGTCTCAGTTCTTGTTTCTCCAAGTTCTGCCTCCCAAATACCAAACACTTTCGCTCCATGGATGCTGATGAACTTTACAGAATGCGCAGTAAATCCAGTACTTCTGTGTCACATTGAACCTACTGCGCATGTGCACATACTGTGTGTATGGTGAAAGTGCAGAGAGCCTGATGCTTATTTAAAACTTTATGCTCCTGGATCCAGCACTTGCCAGCCCATGCACATGTATTTATTCATGACCAGTTCTTGATTTCAGTATGTTTTCCTTCCTCTCCCATCCTGCTATTCCCTAGGGGACAGTTCTCAATAAAGCTGTTTCCATTCTGGACCCTCGTGGAGGACAGTGTGTTGTGTGATCAGGATTGTATCTCTGCTGCAAACTCAGTTCTGACTGCAAACATGGTATGGCAGGGCTTCAGGAAAACAAACTTCCATCTCTTGAAGGAGATGGTCAATAGGATCCCCTGGAAGACTGCCCTCTGGGATGAGTGGGTGAAACAGAGCTGGCAGATCTTTAGTGAAGTCTTCCACAGAGCACAAGAGCTAACAATTCCCAGGAGGAAGAAATTGGTCAAGGAAAACAAGAGACCAGCATGGCTGGGTAAGGAACTGCTGGTCAAACTAAAGGGAAAGAAGCAAATGCACAGGCATGGAAACAAGGACAGGTAACCTGGGAAGAGTATAGGGATAAAATACAATTATGTAGGGATGGGGTGAGGAAGGCCAAGGTGAAGCTGGAACTGAACCTGGCAAGCGATGTAAAAAATAACAAGAAGGGCATCTACAAGTATGTTAACCAGAAAAGGAAGGTCAAAGAACATGTTCCCTGCTGAAAAACAATGCTGGAAAACTGGTAACAACAGTTAACAGAGGAGAAGACTGGGGTACTCAACAACTTTTTGCCTCAGTGTTCAATGTCAGCCTCTCTTCCCACACCCCTTGAGTGTATGGACACCAGGATGAGGACTCGGGGAGCAAAGTTCCTCCCACTGTAAGAGAAGATCAGGTTCATGACCACCTGAGAAACCTGATTGTACTTAAGTGTGTATGACATAGTGAGCTGCATCTCATAGTCCTTAGGGATTTGGCTGATGTAGTTGCCAAGCCACTGTCCATGATATTTGAAACATCATGGCAGTCAGGTGAAGTCCCAGGTGACTGAAAAAAGGGCATTATACCCTTCTTGAAAAATGGTAGAAAGGAGCACCCTGGGAACTACTGACCTGTCAGCCTTATCTCTGTGCCTGGGAAGATCACAGAACCAATCCTCCCAGAAACTATGCTAAGACACCTGTAGGACAGGGAGGTAATTTAAGAAAGCCAGCCAGGCTTTACCAAGGGCAAGCCCTGCCTGAACAACCAAGTGGCTTTGTACAGTGGAGGGACTACAGCAGTGGACAAGCAACGGGTTACATATTACATTTAATTGGATTTCTGTAAACCCACAACATCCTGCTTTCTAAATTGAAGAGAGCTGCATTTGATGAGTGGATTGTTAGGTGGATACGAAAGTGTTTGGCCAGTTGTATCCAGAAGGTAGCAATCAATGGCTGAGAGGTAAAATGGGCATCAGTGACAAGTGGTATCCCTCAGGGGTCCAAACTGGGAACAGCGCTATTTAACGATCTCCTCTCTGTGGTGACCAGTGGCAGGTCCTGAGGACAAGGCCTGAAGTTGTGTCAGGGGAGGTTTATGTTGGATATTATAAAAACGTTCTTCCCCCAGAGGGTGGTTGGGTGCTGGAACAGGCTCCCAGGGAAGTGGTCACAGCACCAAGCCTGACAAGAGTTCAAGAAGTGTTTGGACAATGCTCTCAGACACATGGTGTGACTCTTGTGGACGGTCATGTGCAGTGACAGGATTTGGACTTGATGATCTTTCTGGGTTTCTCCCAGTTCAGCTTATTCTGTGATTCTGTGATTCTATGATTCTGTGATATCTTCATTAATGACACAGACAAAGATACTGAGTTCAGCCTCAGCAAATTTGCAGATGACACCAAGCTGTGGTGCAACTGTCACACCTGAAGCCATCCAGAGGGACTCGGACAAGCTTGAGAAGTGGGCCCTTGAGAATCTCATGAGGTTTAACAAGACCAAATGCAAAGTGCTGCACCTGGTTCAGGGCAACTCCTGGTATCAACTCAGGATGGGGTATGAACAGATGGAAAGCAGCTCTGCTGAGAAGGACTTGGGGGTGCTGGTGGATGAGATGCTGGACATGAGCTGGCAATGTGAACTGGCAAACCAGAAATCCAACTGTATCCTGGGCTGCATCCAAAGCAGTGTGGCCAGCAAGGCCAGGGAGAGGATTCTGGCCCTCTGCTCTGCTCTGGTGAGATCCTACCTGGAGTACTACATCCAGCTCTGGGGTCCTCAGTCCAGGAAGGACGTGGACCTGCTGTAGGGAGTCCAGAGGAGGGCCACCAAGATAATCAGAGGGATAGAGCGCTTCTCCTATGAAGAAAGGCTATGAGAGAGAGGGTTGTTTAGCCTGAAAAAGAGAAGGCTTTGGGGTGACCTAACTGTGGCCTTTCCATACCTGAAGAGAGACAGCAAGAAAGATGGAGAGGGACATTTTACAAGAACATGTAGTGACAGGACAAGGGGGAATGGATTCAAACTAAAAGAGTGTGGGTTTAGATCAGATATTCAGAAGAAATTCTTTACTGTGAGGGTGGTGAGGCACTGGAAGAGATTGCCCGGAGAAGCTGGGGATGTCCCACCCCTGGAAGTGTTTATGGCCAGGTTCGAAGCAGCTCTGAGCAACCTGATCTAGTGAAAGTGGTCTTTGCCCATGGCAGGGGGGTTGAAACTAAATGATCTTTAAGGTCCCTTTCAATCTGAACAATTCTATGATTCTCTGATTTTGAACTTTTATAAAAACTTGGGTGTCTGAATATGAGCTTCAGAAAAATCTGGGCCCAGCATCAGATCCTGAAATAGTTGAAAGTCTGAATAGCAGTGTGTATTCTTCCACCAGCTCAGCAATATGCTTTGGACACAATATTAACAATATTGGAAAGCAGATTGATATCGGGATTTGATTTTCAGCTCTTTGGTAGCACCAGCTGAGCAGATCTCTGAGGCCTGAATCTCCTTTTCAAGGGAGGCAGCTCCCCTTTGCCCCCACCCTGCTCTGCCGCAGCTGCTTGGGGCAGCAGAGCCCCATGCCTTCCCTCTCCCCAGACGGATGATTCTGCATAACTGGAGATTCTTGGGTGCACCCCGCCCTGCCATGGCAAGCGCCTGTCACACAGCAATGGCCACTTGGTAGAAAGCCCTACAAAAGCAATTGACTCATTTGCAGACCTGTTTATCTCTGTCAATTTATCTGTAATGCCTCAAACCCCTGTGTATTTAAATGATTTGTATGTATATTGCTCACTCTGTTCAGGAACTATGTAGAGGATCCAAGAAGCATCTGCCAAACTGACAAGTGTGACAAAGCTTAGATCTCAGTTTAATAAAGTTGGAAAAGAATTGACTACAGGGGGATTTCAGAGCTGTGCTCATCACACTATGAGGGCACACATCTCACAGTAAAAGACATATGAAGATTTAGGCTTCTACATAAAATTCTTTGGGTCTTGTAATCACATGCTGAAAGCTGGGCTAGGCTACTGACAGAATAGTTTGCCTGCAGCCATAAATAGTCTTATATGGCTTCCTATCAGAGACTGTTTATTACCCACAAAATCTGGACAAATCACAGACATGCATATTTTTCAACCATTCCCTACTATCTCACATACTACAGAAACCAGGTCTGTATTATGCATACTGTAAATTGTAATTTAGTACCTAATTATCTCTGGAAAAGAGAAGGACTTTTCTCTCTCTCCCATTTCTTTTGGGGGGAGGGGGATGTCTTTTGTAGACAGTTACTGTGACATATAAAGTTCTGCTTATGTGTAGGAACCTGTTCATCTATTTTGAGAGACAGCTGCAATTCAGTGGCTTTTCCATTTAGATTTGCTGTGGTGAATATTCTCATTAACAATTTATGTGCATGTGAAGGTGAATACTAAGACAATTGTCTTGGAGTTTTATATTTGATAACTTTCATATGTTATTTCACAGCTTCAAAAATGCTAGAAATTTTACAAACTTTTCATCCTCCCACCGCCCCCAGATTTGCCATCTTGTTCTGTTCATTACTCATATTAATTCACCTCCTTTGGAGAAAATGGATTTCTAACTAAAAGGAAGCCTATGTAATGGTTTTACAATAGAATAGCACTCTTTCAGTCTTCAGGAAAACACAGGTGAGCTCACACAAATTGGTGAGCTCTACTTCTCTAGTGATTATTTAGCAACACAGTGGCTCTCCAGCTCATTTGTTTGCTGGTATAGCTGAAAACAGTTTTCAGTCACCTGAAGCTGACTTTCAGCCTAATTTATAGCATTTTTAAGATTAACAATCTTTACTATCCCATCTGTTCTTCTTCATCCCTCTCTTCTTTTAATCACTTCTTGACAACTGAAAAATAGGTTAATATTGTTGTTTAAGCTCAACTCTCAAACCTATTGTGTTCAAATTCATTTGAATTTGGGGAAAATGAGTTTGAATGACCCAGCAAACATGACTACACTGAAGAAGTGCCTGAAATTACCCATGATAATTGTTTTCATATTATCTCTACTGTAACTTTCCAGTGATATATTTACTGCCTGTTCTGGCAGAGATGCAACAGCGCTGTGTGGGCAAGTACATGTCAGACATTCCTGTGTCCGTAATTATGGTTCCTTGCACATGCCAGATGAACTGAAGCATGGCACAAGTGCCTGTGTGTTTCTTCAGTCTAAATCCATACACTTGCTCTGAGCTATTACCAGCCTGGCAGAGGAATCTCTTGTATTCAGCCTTTTCTCTTCAACACATAGAAATTTTTATTAAATTACAAGAGTGATGAAATGTTGAGACTGTCTTCTGCATATCTGATACAAATCAGGAGGCCAAATTTTCACTCACATGACCAGTTCAATTACTTTTTATGGGCATAGCACATAAATATTAGCAAAAATTGAGACTTGAGTTTTTTATTACATATGCTATGAATGAAAGTGACATAGATGAAAAACTGGGAAGTGAACTTAGTGAAATTGTTTAGTATCATAAAGAGTACTATGAGGGAAATCCATGTTCCAAAGAAATTAATGGGAAGCCTGAAGTAAAGGATAAGCATCAGAAATATGGTGTATAACCACAAGAATTCTCAGGCATATGCTCTTAGTTAAACAGTTTAGAAGTTTTACTTCTTACATAAAATCTAATATTAGGAATATTTGTGTTCGTTTAGAACTCAAATAAGTTGAAGGGCGCTTCATTTCAACAGATTACCTTTCACACAGTGGGTTCTCTCATTTGTCGTGGAAGACTAAAATTTGTTTCCACTGGAGAATATAATTGTGTTCTGTGTGAAGTACTGTAGGTGAATTGGGAATATATGATTTTTTTTTCTAATTAGAGCCAGGCTTTTGCCTAATTAGATCTGAGTAAGGATTTCCAAACTTAGGTCTGACAGACTTTGTGTGTGATAATTTTATTGTGGCAAATAAATTAGTTTCAGACTCATGAAGCCACATTCACTGCAAGAAGAGAGAACGGGACAAAGCTGATACCTTTACAACTGCTGGAAAATCCTTGTGAAACTTAGTAGTCTCGGGTATATTTTATAAATATAAACCTATAATAACCTATGAATAACCTAGGAAATAACCCATGAGTGCTTGTGTCCACGTTGAGTTGGAAACTGGAATGGTGGATCCGAGTTGCTGCCAGATTTTCTAGCTATTTCCCTTTTCCAGCTAATTGCCTTCAATTAGGTATTTGCTGAAAAGCCCTGGGGGGTCTGGTTTAGGGAAAACATATGAAATTCCTATATGTTGGAGCCTTTCCATAAAAAAACCCCCAGTCTCATATGCTTATTATATATATCAATGTATTCTGATAAGTGTTTGAGTTGTCCTTGAGAACTCCTTTGAGTTATTGAACCAGAGAATATTTAAAATTATTTTTAGTTCCTCATAGTCTAAACAAATGTACTCACTAGAAGCAACTGAGTAATGGAAACAAACATGCCCAACCATGTAAACCAAATGCAAAAATCTGCCAGTCATTTGTGAAAATGGTTTTGATTTGGCTATATCTAAATTGGTGGCATTATAATTTTCCCTCAGTAACACTGATGTGGTTTTACATAGAGGGTTTAATAAAATAGGTGGCATTTGAGAAATGCAAAAAAAAATGTGTCAGGGATGTTATTTTTCACCTACAAATATTGAGACAAAAATGCAGTGGGCACTGTGGATTTTTATTTTTTCAATTAAATATACTCTGTACCATCTATTGTGAGAGGAAATCCAGACCTATAGGGATAAATGCTCTAATACTTGCAGAAATAAGTAAAATGAATTACAATATTTCCTAGCAAGTATTTTTCTTTTCAGCAAAATGCCATATTCTGTGGAGCAAATGTATTGGCTAAAATCTTTGCCTTTTTAGCACATTTCCCACAAAATAAAATGCCATTTTGTGCTTATTCTGTGCCTAGTATTTACATTTCTATAACTTTGTGGCTAGCTTTGATTATATTTTTCCAACACAGTATGTTACTCAAATTAAAATAAGATTTAATTAAGTATATTAACAAATGTAGTGGGACAAGCCTGCACGAATCTGGAACAAGATGCACTGACTTCCAGGGAGTCCATAAGGATTTACACTACTACTACCAGAGCAACATTTGGCCCTGCTTCTTTGCTATATCCACATATATAATTTATAAATCTCAAATCTGGACTCTCACAACCCATCCACACATCAATTTCTTTATTTGATCTTGTAATGGTGTCCAAGGCTCCTCACTTAGGATACAGAGAGGTTTCTGATGCCAAAGGTTTGAAATGTTGTGCTTATACCTGCACCCTTCAGAGGTCTGAAGGAGCATTGCTGCCACTTTGCAACCACGGTTCATCTGCAATGAAAACCAGCACCTGCTCTGCTCTGCAGGCTCTTTGTGTAACTGTGGCTGTCCCTGGACAAAACCTTCACCTCCTCTTCCCCCCCACCCCACCATCCCATTAGCATGGTTTTGCCAGCAGCCAGAACTCCTCTTGGCAACTCTCCTGCACCTCCATGACACAACAATTATCTTTACCATGTTCTTAAGAAGATTTACATATGGCTTTCTGCTATGAAAAAGTGCATCAGAAAATGTGTAAAATACCACAGCCTGTGAGACAAGCAAATCCTTCCTCCTTCAACAGCATCAATGACTTCCAGCCAAGTTAATGCCCAGTTGCACATGTCTGCAGTAAATCTTCACCTTCTTCAACACCTCTGCATGATTTGCTGTCTTTAGGTATACTGACACCTTTTCTCATGTGAGAACTTTATGGCTTGATAACCATAAAGGGACAGCTGGCCCTGCGGAGTGGTTACTGCTTACACTCACCTCCTAGTTAGTAGGAATCTAAATATATAGAAATGCATGTACAATTCTCACTTGTAACCTGATCTACGGGAAATGTCTAAGCTTATTACTGCAGGGATATGTGTCTTAGATCAGCAGTGGCTTTGTAAGTCCCTTTGTAGTAATATAGCTATGGCTCACTCTGAGCAGCCCTGAGCTCTGAATGAGGCTGGATGTAATCCTCAGTCTGAGCCAATGGGTCAGGTCTAGTTCCAGATTCAGCTGCCTCTGTTCATGCTGTACAGAAAAATCAGTCATAGGTTGGTATTATGTAGAAAAAATATCTGAATTGACTGTATTAAAAATGTGTTTGTGGCTGCTTTTGTAAATAAGGGAAAAATCAAGGCATTTAAAAAGTTCTCTTTATTTCTCTCTCTTTCTTTCTCAGTGTTGTCCTGATGATGTTAATTTTGGAGGTGATGCATTCAGAGTCCACTTTCCATGGGACTGGATACCCTGTGATTTCCTGTCTGCAGGAAGAGCAGACTGTTTTGTCTTTACAGGCCAGGCAGACCTGTAAGGACAGTGACTAATTACCTTCATTTATCATGCTTCCTGGCATCCTTTCAGGTAATCTGATCAAAATCTCTTACTTGACAGTGGCTCAGGAGTCATCAGTTCACAGGACCAGAGGTACTGAGGTTTTGGGATCCATTATTGCTCTGGCTGATAAGGTACTTAATTACTGTAACACAGAGGGAATATATTGCAGGTGTCAGCTGTTAAAAAAACTTATGTCTTCAGTTTTGCCTTTATAAATCCTTAATTCAAAATAATTCTAGCATTGCAGTTTCCTCATTTCACTGGGATGGGAAAGAATAGACAGTACAGCAGAATACTTGTTTCCAGGTAGCTGGGAAAGAAAGGGTGAGGGAGCAAGAATGTATGACTGAGGCAACCTGTTGCTAATTGAACTGTTTTCCTTTATCTTCCTGGCAAAATTAAGGCATCCTACATATGGCTTTTTCCACAAGGGAAGAGGTGGGGACCAGACACCACCCCTTGCCAATGAGATTCTCTTGGAATTTTCCTCTTCTCATGCCACTGAAGAGAGGACTTAGCCAGAAGGAAGGTGTTTAATAGGGCTATAAAAATTGGCCTTCCTCTCCTGTGGTGAGGAAAGGCACATTCATTGAATAGGGATAGTGGCTGGAGTGCATCCACAAAGGCTTCCCCATCTTAAGAAACCCTTTTCCTTGTTGCTAGTTTTCAGCTGACTGAATCATAGAGAACCTTTTAGGAAAAAAAAAGGAGTTGGAGGTAGTGAGATGGAATAGCTAAAATCAACAGTGTTATATTTCTCAGAAGTGGGAAATCCACCACCTCTCCCAGCAGTTGTAAGGACACCCCACAATATGATAAGAAAAAGCTCTCTTGACTTGATGGTTTCTATGATAAAAATTCCTACATCTGGACTACTCCAACACTGTTTTTTGAAGTTCCTTAAAAATTATGTTCTTCTGCCAAATTATCAGTCTCAAAGCTTGTTTCATGCCAGAATGATTTCTTTTCAGTTCAAGATGTGAAAAATGTCCTTCTTTGCTTTTACAAACGTTTTATTAAATTCTTCCAAATTCATGGAATGTGCCTTAAATTCTGTAATATGAAATTCCTAATTATTTCACTAAAATTTCAGCTGTCATGCCCCTCCCTTAGTAAAAGTCACAATCCTGTATCCAGATCCAGATCCTTATCAGGGTTTTTTTCCTTATCTGAATGAAATATTACCTTGCAATTCCAAGCACTTAAGAAACCTATTTCTGCACTTAATGGAAGACTAGATTAAATTGTGCAGAAGCCACCTTTCCTTCTGTTCCTGACTCTTTCATTACCTTTTTCAAAATTCACCCAAGACAAGAGTAAATCTTCAGTTAGGGAGAGTTGTATTTTATTGTGCTCATTCTTTATACCATTAATCTGAACTTTCCCCCTTGTAATCCATTATTTGAGCAAAGGACCTTTGCACAGAAAGATATCCATTTTCAATCATGAAAATAAAATTGTAAAAAATATTTTTTCCAATTGCAATATTCCACAAGAGAAAAAAACTCAGTAAAATTAATTATTGTTTAGACAGAGATTATACTTTTCTATTTTGTACATTCACAGAATGGAAAATGAACTGGTCCATTGACCTAAGATCCAAAATTTCATTTATTTAATCTTCTAGAGCTCTGCGAAATATATTCTCAGCCATGTCAGTAGCAGTGTATGTCTGTGGTTTTGCTAGCTATACACTGCACGGTATTGTGTTACCTCAGTGCTATATTTTGAATCCCACACACATCCATTACTGTAAAATGGGCAAGTACTTCCCTTTTGGCTATGCTCTCTTAGGTATTTCCTTACGCTTGACTGAAAATCTCAAATACTTATTCTGTTTGCTAAATACATACTTCTAATTTAATAATACATTCCAAGAATGATCACTTAAAGCATCAGGTACTTGGAAAGTTTGCAGAGCAAAACCAGTACATGCTTGTACACATTTCATGACCATTTGCCAATATATATTTTATTTTTGTTGACCTATTCCTAGCCTTTACAGCTTAAAGTAGAGCTTTCCTGAGAAAAAATGCTTCTTTCTGGGATCACCTCATAATTTGAATTGTTATCACTTGGACTACAGTGTCTGTTTGTCTCTTGCTGATTTTCCATTCCTTGAGGAGGTAGGAAGTGTTTGTGTCGATACTGTCCTACACTCCCTAGCAATTATTCTAATGCAATACAATTTATATTAAGGTTCTACCATTCCTAGGCTTTTACACAGGAAAGAAAAATGTGACATTAATCACACTATTGGTATGCCTCAGAATGGTGACAGCAATATGACATCAATAGAAGCCAATGAAAAAATTCCCCATTTCCAGGCAGAGGGAGGGAAAAAGCCTATGGTATGTAATTATTTCTACAGCTGATTTAGAAAGACATTTTCCTATTACCTCACCTGTTTTCTCTTTGATACAGATAAAATCCCTAAAGAAAACTGAAATGACCAGGAAAATATAATAAAAATCAACGTGCAACATAAGACTGCAGTAAAAGTCTTTTCCTGATCTGTATTGTAACTAACTTAATGAAATTTTCTTGAATGTTCCTGGAATGTCTGTGGTCAGTGGGCTGTGCATTCATAACAGTTTATGGTAAGAAAGAGAAAGTAGATGCCTTTTTGTGTAAACTTATGGACTAGTCAAAGTTTCACTGATTTTGGAAGACACTTACATCCTGTTACCCACCCTGCCATTCCATTGTCCCAGTCAAATGTGAGACATCTCATGCACAGGGTTATGCATGTGTGGCCCTGATCAGTGGGGCAAGAGGACTTTTCCCTGTCCAGCTCTGCAAGGCAAGTTCATCTCTGAAGGAGAAAGGAGAGATACATCTTTTGGCCACTTAATAATTTTTGTACATGAAAAAGGTGGTTTTAAATTTCTCAAAGTGGTTCCAGCTGTTAGAAGGAGTTTTGGCAAAGATGGACTGGTGGATATAATGAAGGCAGTAACCAATCCAAAGTGTACTTTATTCCTGAGGTAGATCTACCTCATCAATGCATCTGGATGTTTACTGGTAATAACACTTTAAAAGTGGGTTACTTCTTCTGAGCAAAGACATGACTCTTAAAGTGGATACATTTGGCCCGAGTTTACATTTTTGGCCTGTGAATACGTTTTGCCAGGGACAGGGCATTCTGACAGGCAGTCAGGGAAGGCAAGCTCATGGCTTTCAAGTAAAAAATTCTTGTTAGTAGTACTGCTCAGTGGAGGTGAGGGGAGCAGGGTCGAGGTTTTATTTTTGTAACAGAGACCCAGAATAATTCTCCTTAAGGGTCCTCAGCAGAAAGAATTGTGCCCATTCTAGGCAGTCTGAGCCAGGCAGGCACTTCATTTTGTTTTCCTGGCAAGAAGCAGTGATGGCTCACCACATCTGCTGCCCCAGGAAGGGTAGGAGACACAGGTCATGCTGTGGGAAGGCAAGAGGCAGCATGTGGTCAGGGTGGGGACTCTCACCCAGGCACTGCTGACTACGCAGCTCTGGCCAGCAGCAAGATCAAACATCTGGGAGACACTGACCATCACTGATGGTTTAATTTAAATTCATCCTTCTGGGTGAATTCTTACACCTTGTGGGCAACCCACAGATATATCACTATAGCCCGGAGGGGCTGAGATTGAGAACCATGAAATCATTTCTTCAGATTGCAAAATAAAAGCCTGAAGCCATGTGAATCTTTGCAGAGATTGTGTTTCAGGATTCAGATTGTGTCAGTAGTCATTAACTTGCTACCTTTAGGTATCACAAGAAAATTTTCCACTGTAGAGAAGAGCTAGCAAAGTTAACTTTCTAGCATTGAGAAATTACCATGAAAAATATTAATTGGCAAATACCTGTAAGCACTCCTATTCTGCAGGTTAGATATCATCAAAACAGCGTTGGATAAAAACCCCCACAGCTATGAGAGCTCCACTCAAACTATTGCCAAATAGTTACAGAAAAGTAAATTGATTCGATCTAACAGTATGATTTGTATTTCTTTCCAAACACATCTTCTTCTTGCTGAAAACACTTTTTCAGGAGTTCTTTCATCAAATAGTAATTATTTTAACGTATTGAACCACAGGTCATCAGTAGGTTCACCACAGATTTATTACTGTGATAGGCAAATAAAGCAAGTGCACCAGTTTCCAGTGGATTCTGCAATCCCTGGAACTGGTTTGCAGGAGTGCTTGAGCAGACTTAGGTCAGCACCCACTGTGGCTCAGCCACTGAGACTATGCAGATCCTCACTGATGTGATAGTGCTCCGTGATGGTGGGTTGATTCCAGGGAGTTACTGCTGCAGCAAGGAGACCTCCTAGTACAGCTGGCACAATCTGAGCAATTCCTTGTGAAAGTCTCTCAACATTGCTTTAGCTTCTTGTAGATATTCTTTTAAAGGTACACAGAACAGAGGAAGTTGGAAGACACCACTCTGGAGATCACCAAGTCATAGAACAATAGACTAATAAAATAGTTTACTTTGAAAAAGACCTCAGATATTACAGACTCCAAAGGTTAACCCAGCACTGCCAAGTCCACCCCTAAACAATGTCCCTAAGTGTCGAATCTACATGTCTTTTAAATACTTCCAGGGACAGTGACTCAACCGCTTCCCTGGGCAGCCTGTTTCAATGCTTGTCAACCTTTTAGGTGAAGAAAATTTTCCTAATATCCAATTTAAATCTCCCCTGGTGCAGTTTTAGGCCATTTCCTCTAATCCTATCACTTGCCACTTTGGAGAAGAGACTGAGACCTTGCTACAACCTCCTCCAAAGTAGAAGACTGCAAAAATCCAATGTTCCCTCCCAAAACAGTGTAGCCACACTTTGCTCTCCCTTTCTGCAAATATTTGCTTTGAGTTAAATAACTCAGAAGAAATCTACAGAAACTGTTAAAATCAACCCAACCTGTTAAATATCTCCTGTGAGATGCTTTGATTCACTAGCTGAACAGCTCACTGACTGTAAACAAGTGGCATTTCAATAAACATTTTGGGAACTCTGGGTGATCTGAATGACTTGGCTTTTAGTGTGTGCAGGCATGAGGAACATAGTCACTCAAAAGGAGCAAGTGTGGCTTCTCTCATGGATGAGGGTCATTGAGGCCCAAGAGAAAAGTACATCAAAGCATGGGCAGGAGATCAAGTACATGAGCACTACCATTGCCTGCAGTGGGACTGCTCCCGTCCTGAGGGTGAAATCAAAGTTAAATGCTTTCCTGGGCTTCTGCTTCACTTTGCACTTGTTTTTAAGGAACAATTTAATTTTTTTAAGCAACAAACAATCCTTCATGCTATTGCAGGCTAATGTAACAAGACGGGTTCACTTTATAGACTAAATTAAAAAAATAAATCTATTCTCAGTTTTCACCTGAATCTGACATTTCCCTTGTTCTCTTTGTGTTTAAATTTAAAAGTGGCAGCCTAAGGGAATGCGTTTGAAGAATTCTGTGTTTATAAATGGTCTATATTATATTTTATATATGTAGGCAGTAGCTATAGTCTTCCCTTTTAGGCCTGAGGGGAAGGCAATGGTTTCCTGCGTCACAGAGCTGCAGCTCCTGTCTGTAGGCAGGTACACAAAGCTCCCTTTAACTGAGTGGAAGGAGCGGTGAGATGAAACATGCCCGGTGATGGTTAACAGATCTGTCCCTCAAGACTGCTTTTCACTGAACATGGCATTTGTTTACACTCAGCTAAAGCTTTTAGCATTTCTGGGCCTATAAGAGGATTTGGCTGGTAGCCCTGCTGCTGATTGTCATATTCCCTAGCTAGAAACGTCAGTTACCACTTCTCTTTCTTCTTCCGTTCATTAAACTTTTTGTATATTTTCTCTGTCTTTCCCAGGAATTAGTGATGACATGTTCCATTTGCATATTACTGTAGTTCTTCCAGGGGCTGTGAGTGCACACAGATCCTGCAGCTTTTAACCCACTAGGGATTCAGGGGACCAGGAGCAACATAATATCATCAGAATATTATTTGTAGCATCTTGTGTATAAAAAACCCAATGAAAAAATAGGAGCTGTTCAGCTGGAACTGAATATACACACATACTGCTTTTCTTTCATGACCTACCACTGAGCATTTTCTCTGCAGATGACAGGAAGGTATTTCTGGAAATCTGTCACAATATAACTGAGAGGATCTCTTAGCTAAAACTGTTTAAAAACTCCCCTTTTATTACTGTGTGATGCTCAGTTGTCACACTGGCAACACAGCTGATTTCTCACATTTGCCACTGAAGAATCCTCACAGGGTTGTTGCTTCACACTGCCTGGCTGAGGAGTTACCATGGGCTTTCTCTGCTTCTCCTGTGCTCACATACAGGGGAGAAACACTCTTCCCCTTTTCTTAGGTGAGACAATTTTCATAATAATACAGAATATTCTGCCATGCAGGGCTGAGGCTCAAGACCACATAATTAAAACTTCAGTCATGGACAGATGATGTAGGCCAGCTGCTGCTGATTCACATGTTTTGGTTTCTACCCCAGAATGCTGTGGTCTGCCAATTTTGCCCCCTGGTTCATTCACAAGCCCAGAGTTCACTGACAATTATTTACACAATTGGAATTGAAGAGGCAATAGCCTCGAGGAGGTGGGTAGGGGCAAGCAGCGGGCATCAGTAGCAGTTGACTTAATTTGCCTACCAAAACTGTCTTGGCTTGTTGCAACAATGAACTGGAGGGGTTTAACCACACTGGAGTCATTTCACATACTTCTACCCACCTAGAAATTATAAGCTTGTCCTAGCTCATGAGCTGAGTTCCCTTTGGTGACTAGAAAAGAGACAATCTCCTCCAGAGGGAATTTCATCTGTCTTAGATGCTTTCAGAGCAGCTCATCTGACTCTGTCTCCCTGGATGATGGCAAAAGCTACAGATCAGAGCAACCAGGATATATGTATTGGAACTTCCAGGGATTGAAGAAAGCTTTCAAGATATTAGCTTGTCCAGATTTTAGTAACTTTAATCAATACTGCAAGGGATTCATCTAGGATGGGTCTTCCTCCTTAATATGAGGCTTAGCTCCTCTTAGTCATTTCAAATCTGCAGCAGGACAGGAAGATTTCTGCCCATCATGCTCCCTGACATGCTTGCCATTCCCATCATAGCCATTAATCCTGTGTTCAGAGTCAAGCTGCTGTACTGCAGTAGAATAGCCTACCTTGGAAACCTGAAATAGTTAAAATCTAGGGAAATTAAGTGCATTTTTAAGGGATAAATATGGTATAGACATGGCAACACTGGCTTTAAAATGGTTGGCTTGGAGAACAATAACAAGTAGCTATAAAGGCAGGGACCTCAGTTCAGGCTGAAAAACCTGTCTTTATGAAAAATTTTGTCAAATTCTCAAACTAGAACTCCATTCAAGCAGGGCTACATACACAGCAGTATCAATTAGCTTCTCAAAACCTAAGACACACAAGTTACCTACATAGTAATGAAATGTGCATGATCTTACTCCCTGTCCCTCTCAAATGAGACTCCAGATAGTCTTTGACAAAGGCTCTGCCCTGAAAAGGCTGTCGTTTATTAAAAGACCCATAGTAATCCCAGCTCAATTTGTGGCTGCTGCTTGGCTTTTATGTATGATGAATTAGAAAGTGGGATGGTTCCTCCTCGCACTACAGGTTTCATTTTACTCTTTGTGAAAAATTCCTTCCTTTCAACCCACAGACCTGGAAAGCATTTCAAAGCCTGTCCTGTTCATGTGATAGTTTGGTAACTCCTCAGGAACTGGTGAATTTAAGAAGTAAGTTAAGAGTTCCCCACATCCAATTCTGAAGCATATCTCAGGACCACTTAGATTGCTTCCATTTTGTACCATTTCTGGAATTGCAGAGATCACTTTGATTTTAGCTGGTAAAACAATGTACTACATTTCTAATAATTCAACTGGACCAGCTGAACACTTTCTCTGTCAGCATGAATACTACAAAGGGCAAATCCATATGACAAAATCTTTATTGAAAATGCCCTGCAGGACTGAGCTAATTTCAAGTATATGCTTACCTTCTTCAAACACACCTTGTTTATTTTATTTTTTTATTCTGTGAAGTACTCCTTTTAAAAAAGTCCTATAATTATTTTCTAATTGGAATTTATAATGTACATGCCTGGCTGTACATCCTCCTGTTATCCTCTTGACAGTCCAGTGAAATCTCTGCTAGACACACAGCTGCTGTGGGATCCAGTTTCATTAGCCACTTCCTGCGGCCCTGTGCTGTTGCTGGGGCTCTCAGCTATTCTTCTTCCCCTTCTTTCAGTTTGCTCCCCCCTCGTTTATTCTCAATAGAGTCATATACTGTAAGGTACATCAGCTCTGATGTCTTTTCTGAAAAGTTTTCAAAAGAACTGGTGCTCTTAAAGAATGCAGAGATGAATGTATCCGGTCTCACAAAAGTAATAATTGAGGAAAGAGGGAAGTTTCAGGCAATGGCCTCAGTTCCAGCAGGTAGCAGGGCTGCATTTGTATCTTGCATGTCAGCAAATTATTTACACAGCCCAAAAAGGCAGTGAGAGAATTGATGGAGAAGGGAAGGGACTGCCATAGTTTTAGAGCAGGGCCACACAATTTCTGTGAAAATTCCAAAATGATAGCATACGCTGAAACAGGCCATATCCTGCTAAGATACTCTGCAAAGTTATAAGTCGTACACGTTTCACAGAGTGTAATTTGGCTTGCTGTATATCATTTAGTAAGTTGTTTGCAGAGGTTTGCTACCGTTGGATAAGGATGTTGTATTTGATCTGTTTCAAACAGGGGCTCTTCAGAGCAAATGGTCTTTCTTCATGACTCTACAGTCTTAACCCAGTGGAAATGGATGGCTTGTCAGTGCTGTGTGATAGGGACAGTAGTGCTACTGATTTAACAGAAGCTTACAGCTGCTAGGAATTTTCTTCTTTTACATTTAATCTTTCAAACTGGGTTAGACTCCTGAAGGACTGTTTTGTCTTGTGGTCACTTATTTGTCCTTTTCCCATCCATTTACACAACATGATTTATTTATTTTTAAATGCACAAAATAATATTTTATAACAGATATTAACATTCATCTTTCAAAACAGCTACAGCTTCTAAGTATTTCTTGGATAAAGATTTGGATTTGGCACATAGGGAGCTTCATGATCTGAAATCTTTCAGCATTTCAACAGCCTAGTGAAAGTCTATTTCCTTTTGACCAGATTATCACTGTTAAGTATATGTGGCTTTTGCAGAAAGTACAAAGTGATTGTTTTCCTAACTATCTGCCTCTCAATTTTCTCCTGCCTCTGTCCAATGCTTGTCTAAGTAACCTTAGAGGAGTGTTCAGTCTCTGAGGCTATGACTATTCTAGTAAATTAAAAAGTGGCAAGAAATGTTCCCAGGCACTGTGCTTCAATTACATTTACTCCTAAATTTTTAAAAAGGTCCCAGGGATGGTTTTGGCTCACACTAGTTATCACTCTCCTGGACAATATCCAGGCATGATCTGAGGGTGAGAAAAGGATTCAGTGGGCAACCTGAATGCAGGAACCCTGCTTTGAAGGGCAAGAGTGTGACAGTGTGAACCCAAGTACCATCTGTGCGCACTGCCAGAGAGTGGTTCCAAGCACATCTATTTTATGAGTTCAGATACAATTTGAGTGGTATTAAGGGTCATCTACCTCTTTGATATTTGAAGAACCTTTAAGGTACCCCTCTCATTTCAAAGGAACTGATAATGAACCCACAAAACTTTGATGTACCAAGACACTTAACCAAATAAGTAGTTCTGTGACAGTCAGCAGCGTAACTCATACACTTGAGTTCAGCTCCATCCTCCTCACATCTCTGGGTTGAAGCTTAAATTATGTAAGTTTGGAGCTGACTGGCCTCACTGAAGTTGAATCTTCACAGATGGTCTCTTGTTACATTGTGAAAAGTATCTGAGGAGAAAGAAGACTAGTTCAGCCCAATTTCAAACATTAGGCCTTTTTTTAGTACAGCCACCCTCTCTATCCACAGTGAAATATTTGGTTTCTGGCCACTGGTACAATTACTCTAGACCTAACTTACATGGTGTAGAAACAGGAAAAGGCACCAGATGGTGCCTCATGTCACCTGTCTCAGAAGACTGATGACAGCACCGATGTTGTCAGCCAATTTACCATCTTTAAAATAGCACAGCTCAGGGACAAAAATCATATAGACGATAGCTGATATGTCTGAATCAAACCTTGCAGGTGCCATTCACATCTTAAAAATAAACCAGAAAATTTGGTGCATTGGTACTGATGAGAAGGCAGAAAGTTTGCTTCCCTAATTTTTACTATCTTAAAGCTACATCTCTGACCGAACCTAGTTTAGGTTTCGTTTGATAGACAAACAACACTAAAGACACCTCAAAGAGTGGTCTTGAAATGAAAAGTTTCTGAATGTACCATGAGTTTTTTGTGCATTAAGTACCTGACTTTTACATAGCTAAAATTGAATCCGACCTTAGCTCCTTACATGAGGGTTTTTATATCTTTCTGAAAAATAGGTGCTGTTTCAGTTAGATATAATGGGTCTGGAGTCATTCAGTGAAATTCTATGGTCTGTGTTCATATTAGAGGAACTTAACAGTACCTCTGTGTTTAAAGCTACTGCTCCATGAAATTTTGCAGAGGTGACACACACTGAATGACAGGAACAAGATATATAAGTAGGCAGACCATACACAGACATGGCTTTGCATGTTTTTGTCCACCACAAACATATGGATCACAGATTCAGCATCAGTATTTGACATGGCCTCATTTGGTGCTGGACAGCCTTTGTGCCAAACTCCCCTAATGACAATATTGTTTTGAATGCAGGGCTCAAGTGTCTTCATTGTTGCTTCATAACAGTATGAAGTGTTAACAGAAACTTTGCCATGACACAAAGGGATTCCCAGGAAAATAACAGAGCTTTGATGTTTATTCATTCACATCAAGCTCAGGATGTGGTGAAAACTCCAGCAGAATCAGGGTAGCCAAGCATGCACTGCAATAACTAAGCAATACAGCTCAGACCAAGAAGTGGACATCTTGCGCTAGGATGGATTAGAAGAGCATCTGAGAAAGGTGACAGAAGATTCAAAAAGATTAACATTATTTGCCACTTTCATCATCATTTATCAACAATGACAAACCACCAGAAATGTAAATCTTGAGTCCCCAGAAGCAGAGAAATAAAATCCAGGGGGGGGAAAAAAAATCTCTATTGCTTATGGGGAAGCCTGTTGGTCAGAACCAAAGGCACAAGGTTGCTATGAAGGGATTGCAGATAGAATATCTCTGCTAAAAAAAAAAAGCAGCAAAGAAGAGTCTGGATAATTATTAAGACCAGAGGTAGCCCAGAATATTGTAGGCTAGTGTGGCATTGCTATGAGGACCAGGCTGGTGGCCAACCTCAGCACCATGCAATTTCAGTGATGTGTGCTTGCAATAATTTCCATAACACCAATTGCAACAGGAACAGACAGATAGGTTGCACAGAGGTTACTTGGAGTACCTATCATAGTAACAGGATATCAGTCCAGCCTGATATAGTAACAAACACACAGTAATTAGTCTGGGTGTGAAAAACCAGCCCTGCCAGAGTGGTATATCTTGACTATAAATAGGTGGGCACATGGACTTCTAGTACTTGTTGAAGACATTTTACCTCTCCTGCTTTGGATTAAAACCGTCAACCTTTAGGAAAAAACACCAGCAACTCAGTCAGACAAGGATTTTTAAGTCCAGAGACAACAACATCTTCAAAGAGGGAAACAGGAAATTTAATTGCTGCTTCTCTTCTCCTAGCCCTTCCCCTTGAACAATTTGTCATATTTGATTGAGGCTGGCTGATTTTATAGTGCAGATGACAGGTCTAGGCAGGCAGCGCTGCTTGTACAGTAGGACTAGGAGGGAAGCCCAGGTAAATCTGTGCCAGCTCATGAAGTTAAAACAGTTTTGCATATGAAAAGGAAACCATAACTAATTAACACCAGGCAGGTGGTCTAGCTGGAAAACTGAAATCCAAACTAGGTCACAGGGGAATATGGGACTTGGCAGATGAAACTGTAACTGAAATCATCTCCTAAGACCAGCCAAGTGAGAGCAGAGCCAACTATCCTTGTGAAAAAATATGCCTGCGCTAGTCATTTCTGGGAAAAACAAGCCAAGGACAAATGACTGCAGCTCTCAGAGTGAGCATGATTACATTTAGTCTTCAGGGCTTTGTTTCTAAAAGAGTTTTTTGTTAAATGCTAATCTTATTTGGTCAGATTCACAGTGAGATCAAAATCAGTTTTCATGGTGCTTTAAGGGAATCAGCAGGGAAGATGATTGGGGGTGTCAAGTATTAAAACAAAGGGAAGGGTGTGAAAATTTATGTCAAATTTTGGCGGGACTTGCAGGAAGCAATAGACCCTGCTGAGTTATGAAAGCAAAAGCAGATACCAGCAAAATACAGAGCTGGCTATATATCAACTACAGTATCAGGGACTGTAACCAGAATGGTGGGAGAAGGTTTTGTTTGGAGGAAAGAAATGGAGAAAGTGAGATTTGTGAGGTGAAAGACTCTGCTCTTTCACTGAAAATAAGGACTGAACAAATACAAGCACAGTGTCTTAAAACTTACCATGAGTAGAGTATGGACTTTGGGAAACTGAACACCCAGATCACATATTCAACTGGTGGCCCTTAGGGATACAGAAATTATTCCGTCCCCCCAAATTCCTGAAATGTAATCCTATGACATACCTAAATGTTAAAGCAGACTGATGGAGACTTACCCACAAGCTAAAGAAATAGGTGATAGATTTTGACTTTTAAAACTTATGAGACCTTGCAAATGTGTAAGGTAACAGCATGTACAAAGTCCCAGCTATTCCTGCTGCTGCAGGTAGATTATTCCATGCAACTCACTGTACCCGTGGTCAGAATATGTATAGTTCTCCATGTGAAAATCTTGAGCTCTGCATTTAAAACACACAAAAAATACAGTCTGTTAGATCAATTGACTGTATTTTAATGGAGTTCTTTGGCAAGCAATTCAGTGAAGAGCTAATTGCAATCAGTGAGCAGGAGAAGTAGCTCTTTAGCTTTAATCAGCCTCATGGTACCATTTATACCTTCTACTATAAACATTATTATGGTAATTCTATAACAATTCTCATTCATACTTCACTAAGATTGTGATTGTTCTACTTTACACTGCAACTCTCACATGCAGTCACTCACATATGTATAGCATTATACACATGCCTAAAATACAGAGGCCCAAGTTCTTAGCTGGTCAGTAATGGTGTAAATTACTACTGCCAGGTAAAGCCCCTACACTTGCATGAAATCCCTGCCTTTCAAATATTTTTCAGACATATTTAAATATGTACAAGTCAAGGCACAAAATACTTTTGCTTTTAAAGAAAAGCTGGGACATGAAATGATGTGTTCTGCCAGATGAAACTAGAATATTTGAAGACCTTACTCTCCTCATTCCTCCATTGCCAGCTCACTGGACCTTCTCCGAGCCTTTGGCTCCATGCTATGCTGGCCACCCAGGGTAAATGAGGCCAGATAAACTTCAAAACTCATCAATATGGTTTGAGTTAATCCACTAACCCTGCACTGAAGGGGATTAAGAAAACTCACCATGTTTACTGCTGAAACACTGTTGGCATAGCAGACATCTTGTCAGGGTGAGTAACATCTTCTAGCACCACGAGGTTTGTGAGGTAGATATGTCATGCATAAGAGAAATGAGCCCAAACATAACAACTAGCTCTTCCATCAGAGAGACAGAAAGGAGAAGTGATTTGTCACAAAAGGCTTAGGAAACTATTTCATCTAGAAGACTGCAGCATGGAAGGGGAAAAAAGCTGACTTGGGAGGACATAAAAAGGGCAGAGTTGATACCAGAAATTAGAGTGGCAGCATGAGAATATATGTTATAGCTCTTAGTGCATGAGAAGACCTGTCAAGCTTCTGCATCAGACTGGGAATAGACCATGCGGGAGATAGAATCCATTTCATCAAGAAAAAGAGGGAGTTTAATTCCCCTTTCATATAATGTTCTCACTAATTAACTGCTCCCAAGACATTGCCCTGCTAACTTCTTTTCTTGTGTCCCTCCAAAAGTCTTCAGTTCATAAAAAATAAGCAATTAAAAAGCCAAAAAGAAGACCAATCTGGCAACTGAGCAGTCAGAATCTCTTTTCTTTACACGTTCTACTTTAAGCAATATACCGTCCTTCCAACAGGCAAGAATATTCTCTGAATGGGAGCTAAACCAGGTGAATACCATTGTTTAAAAGCTCCATACCATTGCTGACCTTCTGCAGTAAACTATCTACTCAAATCATTTGGGAGTCCTCTATAGCTGGTGCATGGAAGAATGAGGACTAATTGATACAGTCATCATAATCTCTATAGAAACACTTCTCATTTTCTTGAGGGAAACATACTTGAATCTGTAAGAACCTTTATTAATTAGATTAGAATTATTCTCTTGGACAATTATCATACCCGTAGACTTGGGTATTAAGTTGAAACCAAGCTATTAAAAAACCACCCTGAGGTGATTTTTGTAAAACTTTTAATTATTGAGTTAAATAAAACATCAGTTGTCTTTTAATGAAATATGTCACTGCATTCAGCCTTTCCCTTGGGTTTACCAGGTGTGCTCAAATGAACACTTAGAGACAGCTCTGTTGTTATCATTTTTACATTTATAGTGCCAGATAAGTGCTTGTTGTATTCTAGAGAGAGACAGATAGTAGTCTAAATATGCTTGGACTACTCAGCAATGCAAATGAATATCACAGGAAAAGAGGCTTTAGGAGAATGAAATAGAAGAAGATCAGTGTTTGGCTCCCATAGAGCAAAGCTGATAGTCTGTATTGCAAACTCACAGCATGGCTACAGAAAAAGCCAGGCGCTTTAAGAAGAATCTCAAGTGTTCAGCATGGGTCACCTAGTCAAACACTATTCCCGGACCCATTGCAGGGAGGTGCCAGACCTGAAATACTCCCAGACTACAGGAAAGGAATGCCCAGGGCTAGACTATTCCTCTGCCAGGATGCAACTGCTGTTCGTATGGCAGTGAGCCCAGGCATACTGAGAATCCCATTATGGCTTTGTTGTGCATGCAGTCTAAGGGAAGACAAAATGGCCTGGGAATCACATTATGGAACTTCACGAGATTTGCCTTAGATGCTCCCATCCCTGTCAGGGCACATGTTGACTGCACATGTTCAGCGCCCTGACTGCTGTCAGGAGCAAAGGCAGCACTGGAGCCAGCCCCTGCTTTGTGAAGCAGGAGTGTTCCTCGGCAGGAGGAAGTGCTTCACTGATGTAAAGCATCTTCTCTGTCTTTAACTAGCAGCACAGTGACAGGGTAACATCTTTGTTATCAGAGTGCTGCAAAGTGTTTTGTAACCACTTAAAGTGAAGACAACGGGTACTCTTCGAGGGAAGCACTACAGGCTTAGATGATACATGGGCTACTGCTGGACTTGGCCCAAGGCACACTTTGGGTGAAATCAGAGTCATCCAATTGGCCTCCCTGGGATTTGGATAATGCCAGTTTGGCTCCCTGACCGCCAGGCACAGTTTGTACTGTTCATGCAGATTGTATTGTTACACTTTTCAGCTTGATTAGCTATGCCAAAAAAATTGGAGGCTTGAACTTTTTTTTCTTTAAGAGGAGAAATTGATGATGGACTCAGAGAGCTTGCATGCAGTTCTCTGGCTGCAAGCCCTGTGTTCCTAAACCCAGGTAATATTAAACAGTGGAAGAGATCTTTGGTTTTGGCCAAACATATTAACATTTTTGAGCAGGATCTTACGCTCCTTTGAGTAGAGGCACAGGCTTGTCTTCTGTTTTGAGAGGCTGCTATAATTTCTCTTACACATTTCCACAGAGGAATTTCGTTATTCTTTTCCACCTTTTTTGAAGGAAGTGTGGCAGCTTAGTTCACTTCCTTCAGTGAATTCCTGCCCAGCTCATTTCATTCTGCCTCTTTCACTGTAGCCATTTCTCACACTGCATGATTTTCTTTCTTTATTGCTCTTTCATTTGGTATAAAATTTTCTGCACATTCTGTGTATTTTATGCACTATGAAAATCAATATAAGAGATTGAACAATGAAATGTTAATGAATAGCAACTGAGGGACTCAGCTGTTTCATTTTAAGATGCTTTTAATCTCCATTACCATAGCCGACAGCATGCTCTTCAGTGACAACAGTTACCAAGACAGACGTACTGTCCTCATCAGTAATGATAAATCACCAAAAAACCTATTCAGCTGCAGCATTGCTGTGAACGATCTGAGTCCATTCATTGAAGCTCCTACACCAAAATTAAGGAGTCTCTGTGCAGCATCACTTTCAAACACACAGATCTATGGAATGGCTCCATGAAGTGACTGAACCAGCGCAGTCCAGGATCTTTACATCTTTGCTTGTCTGCCTAGGGACACACAGGAAAGTTAAGGCAAACCAGCTCAAGGTGGGAAGTACTGAACATAAATTACAGCATGCTGATCCCTTCCACAGATGCTCTCGTTTAGGTGTAAAATGGTTTAAGGTTATTGAAGTTCCATGCCACCGGGATTTATTTACATTTCCTGTAGGAGGCTGTGGATTGATGTTACAAAATAGACAAGTGGTGATACCAACTTAAGAGAAATTTCCTCAGTTACAAAAAGAACAAAAAACCCCCCCAAAAGACCCAAAGCAAAATATGGTCAAAAATACTTTTAACTGACTTTGCAAGCAGATCAGTTCACCAATCTTATTCACAAAGAAGTCACACAAATAGCATGCTAGAAGCTCTCCTTTTCCTTCCAATAAAGTTTGTTCCAGAAAAATTGAGGTTTTATGTCCATGCTTTACTTTTAGCAGTTAAAGATAGTCCCATGGTAATCAATTTTGTTCAATTCTGCCCTACTTAGTATCACAGTAATTGCAAAAGTGATTTCAAATGACTGTCTTAATTAGTGAGATATGTACATGCGTAGTTAAGGCAGAAATGAGAATGTCTATTCACAAATTTCCTTCATCATCTTGTACTTCTGCAAATCCTTTAAGTATTTGCACAGTTGCCATGAAGCCTAATGCAGAATTAGTGACTAATATGAAATCAGCAGAATCTCCCTGGTTTGTGAGGTACAATCCAAGAAGAATAAAGCTCATCCTACTGAGATTGGTGCATTTGGTCAGTAGGTACCCTGGTCAGGTAAACAGAAAACACCTGGGATTACAAGTGTCTGAAAGCAGTCTTCTAGCTACGTGGAGATAGGAAAGTTAGGGATAGAAAGAGACTTGGATCCAGAGTGTGAATGAATGTGTACAAAGTGGAAGGAAAGAGTGTGAGAGACCAGTTTGAGCTGTAGCACCTGAAATCCCCCTAGGTGCCCCAGGAAATGGGCCAGGAATTGACAATCTTAGGAATTAGACCTGAAAGTGATCCCTTGACATGAGGATGGACTGGAGCTTCTTCCTATAGTAGGAAAAACCGCATTAACTCTACAAAAATGCTGCAAGAACTACTGAGCTGGTACTGCCCAACCAAGTAAGAGACAATGATATTTATTCTGCACTTTTCTGTGGTTGGACACACTGGATAGAAACTGCTGTGGATGTACCTGGGATAACTCAGAAATATTACTCTCCATTTCTAATGAATGAGTTAATGCAATTCTAGTGCGCCTGAAAATGTTTGAAACTTTATAAAAATTTATTTTCACTAAACTATTGTCTATTTAGGATAATATCAACATTAGTCAGTAGCATTCTTTGAATAATAAACTAGCGTCCAGCTCTCTGGCAAAACTCACCTTGATCTGTATTATCATTTAGACTCCACCTGAAAACCTCATTAATTTAAATAAGCAATAGAGACTGAAATAAAATTCTGGTCATGCTTAATTCTCCAATGTGGTTTTCAAAAATCTTTCTTCTTTAGCCAGTCTTATGTTACATGCTGGATGGTCTTTGCTTTGACCACCTCATAAAAAAAGGCTCATAAATATTTTCATGTGTTATTTAAACTAGCAGTACTCCCTGAGGCACCATGCTTTTATTTTAAAAAATCCTTTGTGTATTCCTAAAGCATTTCTAAACCAGTAGCAGAGGTAAATGTGTATTTTAACCCAGGAAAGCCATGTTCATATCAGAACACAAATTTTCTTACTCCATGCTGATAAGAATAAAACATTTTTTAGCAACTTCCACTTGATTTATGTGCTTTCCTCCTAAAAAATCATCAATTTCTGATTATGAGTGAAAATAGCTGAAATTATTTTTCTTGACTAGATGCTTTCCAAAACACAAAATATATTTCTACTATGCTACAAGCAACACACTGGGAGGCTCTCCCCTTTCTGCTTGGGAATGCTTTGAAAGAAGGAAGGATGTATAAAAGCAGCACCTGGGATGGGTAAGAGCTTGCCTGGAGAAGAGTGTGATTAGCAGAGGTGTGGGGATAGTGGCTGTAGGCATGTGGAGCAGGTGGGGAGATGGGAATGCAAAATATCACCTGGCTTAAAAGATGTTTTGTTTTCCCCAGTTGACAAGTATGGATACCAGCAGAATTAAGTTCTACTGCAAGCAGAAGAACCTGTACTCACAACAAGTGGGTAACAAAAAATATACAGAATATTGAGGGACTATCACATTTTAAAAAATCTAATGTTAAGTAGGATTTAAACCAAAAAGATTAGAAATTACACAGGTAGAATAGGCATCAGGAAATTGGATAAACACAGATATTCCAGCAAAGCTAGAATGGTTCTTCCACATTCCAATTCTTCTCCCAAATTATCTTTCAATAGGGAAAAAAAACCCCTAAAAAAGTCTTTTTGGCTCACAGCCTGAGCACACTCTTGGCAATTTATAACCTGCGAGCTTCTTTGTATTATCCTAAATTAGGACAGGAATGATGTCATTCAGAGTGAGAGAGGTATTGTCATCCCAACCTCCTTGAAAGACCCAGGCTGCAGTGCCCACACAAATATACTGTCAGTAAAACCAAGAGAGAGAAGTATTTCTAAACCTTTTCCTTAGATTCTGCTGTTGTAGTGGTGTATTGGGTTTACATGGCAGGTTTTGGTGGGGAGGGGCGCTACAGAAGTGGCTTCTGTGAGAAGCTGCCAGAAGGTTCCCCAGCATCTGGCAGAGCCAATGTCAGATGGTTCCAGGATGGATGTGTCACTGGCCTGAGCTGAGTCAATCAGAGATGGTGGTAACGCCTCTGTGGTAATATTTAAGAATAAAGAAAAGTTATTGTGCAGATGTAATTGTGCTCAGGTATTAATTTTCTCAGTTTCATTTCTTTCCTTCTTTGCCTCTGTTTCGTGAATTCTTTTACTCAGAGTTCGGATTGAAACACAGGAGACATGGAGTTTGTCTTCAGACTCAAATGTTTATTGTTTCTCATCTATAATACAGCTGCTCAGAGTGTGCCTCTCAGTTAACAAGGTGAAAATGGTCATGAGTTCTAACTTCCAAGGCTTTTAAAAGTCCAAACTGTCCAATTATGGAATGCCAACTGATTTTTTTTCTTATAACCCAATAACTATTCATTTATGATCCGCACTGTGGGTTTTTTGAACCAATACCAAAACCACCAGATTTGTGAAGAAGAAGGAGACAAGAAGAAGGACAAATCCACACCCCAAATCCTCCATCTTGTTACTAAATCCCATAAAACAATTTTTTCTACATCTCTACATATTCCACCCAGTGACATAACTTTAATTACACAGCAACAATCTCAGTGTTATCACACAATTTGGGAAGCCTTTCCCAAGGCCTCAGGTCAAATGCAGTGTGCTTTTGAAGATCATTGTCTTTCAGCACTGAAAGATTGAAATTCTCAGAACTCAGGGTTCCAACACTCAGGGAAGTAAGAAGTGAGAACACGTGAGAGAAACAGCTCTGCAGACACCAAGGTCAGTGCAGAAGGAGGGGCAGGAGGGGCTCCAGGCACCAGAGCTGAGATTCCTCTGCCGTCTGTGGTGCAGACCATGGTGAGGCAGCTGTGTCCCTGCAGCCCATGGAGGTCATTGGGGATCAGATATTCACCTGCATCCCACACCAGAGCAGCTGGATGCCCAAAAGAAAGCTGTGACACTGTGGGAGGCCCACATGGAGCAGGCTCCTGGCTGTGACTTGCAAACCTTTGGAGAGAGGAACCCATGCTGGAGCAAATGTCCTGGTAGGACTTGTGACCCTGTGGAGGACCCACACTGTAGCAGCCTGTTCTTTAAGGACAGCATCCTGTGGAAAAGGACCCACATTGGAGCAGTTAATGGAGGACTGCTGCCTGTGGGATGGACTCACACTGGAGAAGCCCATGAAGAACTGTCTCCTGTGGGAGAGACCCCGCTCTGGAGCAGCAGAAGAACTCCTCTCTCTGAGCAGCAGCAGAAACAATGTGTGATACACTGACCATGACTCCTGTTACCCATCTTGAGGAGGCAAAGCCCAGGAAGGAGGGAGGGGCGGGAGAAGGTTTTTAAGATTTTTTTTCTTCTCATTTATCCTGCTCTGATTCTGATAAGTAATAAGTTCAATTAATATCCACAAGTCGTGTCTCTTTTGCCCATGATGATAATCAGTGTTGACATCTTTCCCTGTTCTTATCTCAGCTCATGAACATTTTGTAATATTTCTCTCTCCTGTTGTGGAGGGGAGTGATAGAGCACCTTTGGTGGGCACCTGGCATCCAGCTGGGGTCAATACACCACAGGTGGAATCTCCTTGGACACATGAAGATCAGCTGATACAAGGGATAACCTTTTTATTCACGGAGTTCATGGCAGTCCCTGTCAGTGCCTGACAGGTCTTTAAAGGTTCACATTTCTTTAGTGGATGAATCCCTATTAAAAAATTTTACATTCCTCAGGAGAACCTGGCAAGCACTAGTTCTTGCTGAGATGTGTCACTAAGACTCATTTACAACTTTAGAAGTAGCTGACTTGCTAGATACTATATTTTAGAATAAATATCACAGAAAAGTGTTCACATATTCTTTTTAACAGCTGTTTAATCAAATACTCATATTGTCAAGACTTCCTTTCATTTATCCTCACAGTTTTTAAAAAAACAGATACTGAGTAAAACAAAATAAACTCCCCCAATCCTTGCCCAGTCATCTCAATTACTGGGTAGCCTATGAGGCATAAAAGAAGGAGGAAGAGAAAGAGATTTATGAAGACCTGAGAATTCCATTTAATATGGGAGAGAGAAAAGTGGCATTGGAATTGGTCTAATAACACTGGATATGAAGCAGGTTTTTCTGTAAAACTATTTCTTCCTCCCTCCCTCCCACTCAGATCATTCCCTTCAGACAAAAGCAAACCTTTCACAACATCTTTACCATTCAGCTGGCACCGTAGCTCTAGGATTCAACTCCAGTTCAAATGTCATGAAATGTGAAAGGCTGCTGGACCGTAATTATTTGTCACGCACCTTGACAGTAGCCAATATGGGAGCCACGGTCAAGAGCAGAAGTGGAGTTAGGAGCTTTGCTTGTTGGAAGCTTTCTCCTCCAGGCATGTTACCAAATTCAACAAGAGATGAGGTTCCTCCTTCCCTGCAGAGCCACCAGCCTTAAATTTAGAGGGGTGGGAGAGCAGGAAGTGTCATCTCAATATATTTTTGTTGTGTGGTGACCAAGAACAACCATTTTCCCTACCTCTTATTACACCCTACACACCACTTGGAAAGCCAGAGCTGGGCCACTGGGGTACCCTCTAAAGGGGCACAGGAATTCAGCAGGAGAAGGAGAAGTTGGACTGTCTCTAAAACATCAAGGCATCTGTTTGACCCACTGGGACCTGTGGGGAGTAAAGAAGATGAAACAGTTGAAATAGAAATAAGACTACAAACTAAAATGAAAATGTACATACAATAAAATATGGACATCACTGAAGCCATTTGACCTTTTTGTATGTTGGAGAAACACACAATACCTCACATCTGTAATCTTCCCAGACCAACACTGGTCTGTGTATGATGTTTTCCTTACAAAGAGGTAAGAGACATCAGATAGAGTCAATAAGTGACTTATTTAGCATGACATGGAGAAATCAGGAGCACAATCCAGCTGTCCTTGATACTGGAGCTGTACTTGTACTCCTTCCAATACACTGCTGTCGACTCACAAGATACCAGGTCAAACAGGAAAATGTATTTCCATGATGTGCATTGGTTGGAGGACAAGAGTTGCTGAGGATAAGGGCTTTTTCCTGCTGGCTATATTCATACTTTAATTTCCTAGGCAGCGTCCAGGGGATGCACACACTGTACAGCTCTGCACAGGGCTCAGTATTTTAGCTCTAGGGCTGCATGGGCTCAGCTGTATAAGTGAAGCAGAGGTGCAAGTGAAGATCCCCAAATCAGAGGAGGGTCATACATGGCTGTGCTGCAGTCAGATGAGCTTGGCTGCTCCTGCCACAAAGCGCTGCTTGCTCTTCTTTCCAGGGGATGGGTTAAGCCCCAGCCAAACTATGACAAGCTATTCCAGCTAACATGCACTCTAAAATGAACCACAGATGCTGGCATGGCATGCAACATGCTCTCTAAGTCAAAGAACATCTCCTAGCCTGGCTGACCCTTTCTCCCAGACTGCTGCCTGTCCTTTAGTTTCTGAGGGACAAGTAATGATTGATGTTTTTCCATCAGTTATGTTATTCAACCTGATTTTCAGCCTAGCCTAGCCTGGCCTAGACTTTTATTTTTAAAAATCTAGAATGATTGTTACATACCATGCATCCTCAACTACTCTTAAATGAAGGAATAGTGGAATGTTTGCAGACTGATGCAGACAGCATCTGGCAAGTTTAAATGCTGTGGCAAAGTAGCAGACACCACAAGTTAGGTTTGTGGGCAGAGGTTTTTACCATTATCCTATTTGGTTTTTTGGGTCTTTGGTCTTTTTCAGCAGCTGTCCTGATTAGTGTTACTAAAACGTGGTTCTTTTAGATTTACTGTCTGTGCTACAGAACTGAAGATTTGGGGAGTCCTGGCAGAACTGAATATCAATGCTGTGGATAAATAAAATGACATGGTTGCATAGATTCAACTTTTGTCTATGTAGTTTCAAATCATAGCAGTGCCTTTCACTTATATTTGTTTGCCTTCCTCTTTGAAGCAAAGAAAACTACAAGCCACTGTAGATTTATAAGAATATATAAGGTTGTCAGAGTTGGTTACGGTCTGACTGCTATGGCTCCATAGTTTATTTTTTAATAGTCTATATCACTAACATCACAATTAATCTATGTTTTGGAGAATTGATTATTAATTTTATTTATAAACTCAATGCAGTTGTTTCTTCCTGGCATTGTATCTGTAGACAGGCTTAAATTTTGCATGCTGTTGTTAAGAAGTATTGCAATGAGTTTGAAACAAGGCCTTTCTTCTAGCCATAGATATAAATATATGATACTTTGTTTCTTTTACCCAGGCTGTCTTTGGGAAACACTGAACATGAAGATGAAACAGAAAATTCTTCTTCAAGTGAAGATATAAAATGAACGAGACCTGAGGAGCTGACTCATGACTCCGTGACTTGATTCAAGATTAATTAACAGGAATCCAACCTGTGTAAAAGACAATATGCCATGACAACATGCCACAGCTCTGCCATTCCATGTTCTTGCAGCGTTACTACAACAACTGTGAACATAGGAAATTACTATTGCATAATCCCAAAAGACCAAGGTCAGTGGAGCTGAGGAATGGACTCTGCAGGTATATGAAGTAGGGCTGCATATGGAACAGCTTGAAGCCAGCCGTGGCCCTGCATACCTGGTGTTGAGGCTGTTAATGAGCACAGACCCATCTGCTGCTGCTCTGGGGCTCCATTCATGGTGTCACCTGTCTGGTATAACAGAAAAGCAGGTGATGGGTGGCTAAAATACTAATTTCTGCATAAACATGGAATCAAAACAGAGTATCTGGTGATGGGTGGGCAGGACACGTGGTGGCCCTGGGTCCATTTGGGAACTCCTCGTATCCACACTGATACCAACAACAACTGATGCTAGAAGTGAAATCCAAGTGACAGGGAATGAAACACACAGGTCAGAGGTCTGGACAATGCTTGTTACATGTGTTTCAACATGTTCATGTGCCAGTTCTGCCACAAAAATACTGCATCTTATTTTTCTCAGTTACCCTCTTGCAGATTAAAAGTGATTTCATTTGGTTATTTAGGTGGATTAGTAAACCAAAAGGCCAAAATCAAAATCTCAATCTCTCTACTGAATTGTGGAAATAATGGGATTTAACCTTAAATTGCAACTCTGCCTCATTCTGATTCAAAGTGTGTTTGAAGAGGGTCTACTTTCCATTTCCATTTAGAAAGGAGTGGATTAAATGATTTTTTTCCATTTATGAGAGCCAAAATCTTTCTATACTTTAGGCTTCTGAATGAACAGAATGTCAACTCACAAGTCTGAGGAAGTGTAATTAACAGACTGATTTGAAGGCAGCATTCTTAGCTTATATTCAGATTCATGTTACACAATGAAGCATTTACAATGGTCTATTCTTCTGTTACACAACAATTAGGTCATAATTTCAAACAAGATTTTTATTTCTACAAAATTGTTGGCAGTTAGTTTGTCATCTGGATAGTAAAACCATCTGTCCAGAATTATTCTCACCAGGAAACTGAGGGTTTAGAAATCCCATGTACTTCCACACTTTAGAACGATACCACAAATATTCACCAGAAAGCCACTGTCTAAGAACGAAACCAAGTGCCTTGTGGAACAGACTCCTTCTGCCAGCATGTTTTTAAAATTACTAGAATGGTTTTAGAAACCTGACCAGAGACAACATAACCATTGAAAATCCTGCCAGAGTCCTACAAAAGGTTTGATCATCAGTCTATATTTAGTACAGATGAAAGAGTAATTAGAAGCCTGTGGAAAATATTATTGTCCAAACTGTAACTTTTTCTCCACATTTCAGGTGCAGTATTCTCCATCTCAGAAGAGAAGGAAATGCATTACACATTATTATGGAAATATTAAATAGTTTCTGTCTCAGATGTCAATGTTTAAAACGCTGGAGTATCATGGAATATGGAGGAGAACATTGCATGGATTAGGAAGAAGTTAAAATGGCAAGAATAAGGTCATAAAAGATCAGTTATTCACAGACAAATGTGGGAGAAAATATGTCAAAATAAAAAGAAAAGAAAGGAAAAATGAAGAAGCATGAGATCAGTATCTTCTCTCATCACCCAGTGTCCCAGCTCATGACTTGGACTGCTCAGCAGGAAGGAGGATAAACACCAAACCACATTTCCAAGCAAAACATGATTCAAGAACCAAATAACGTCTCCAATCAACATCAGGCTGCCATAGGTTTGTCTTGCTCCTATTCTTAGTGGAAAAAAAGGGCAAATATTAAGCAAAAAGGCCAGTAAGCTTTAAGGGTCTACTACAGTTACAGGTCTGCACAGATGCCCATAACTTTCATTGAAACCAATGGGCAACCCAAGGTTGGGAATTCTTAATATACAGTTTCTGTTCAGGTTTTGATGGAAATGTAGTCTTTGACTTCAAGGAATTCCAATTCTGTTTATCTGTAAGAAAAAAAAAATCAGAAACTGAACTTCTCAATTTTCATTTAACACATGTCTGTTGCCTGTGACAAGGAAGAACAGTCAAAAGTAACAAGAGCACCTTCACTCCCAAGAAGGTACTAACATTGCCTCTGTTACCTTCTCAGCACACCCATCCCCTGATTTGGTTCTTCTGCAAGGAAATGCCCAAATTCACTCAGCAGAACCCTCAGATCTGCAGGTTCACACAGCTACTGGAGCAATGGAGAGAGGAATCTGGTGGTATAAGAGCAAGTATTTTAGAAATTCTGGACAAAAAGCTTACAGAAGCGTGGATTTCAACTGGGCTTATTTGGAAATACCAAAAAGAATGCTAATATTCACAAGAACTGACTTTTTCCCCTCCTGTAACTGCTGTTTAAAGGGGATATTGCAACCTTCCTAATTTTATTTTGCTGAGCTTTCCTTGTCTTCTAGAGAACTAAGTATACAGTTTAGGGTTGTTTTTTATTCCAATTCCCCTTTAAAACTTTTTGTCTTAAAACAAAAGGGCTCCAGGAAGGCTCTTACTAGGTATAAATCTGTATGGTTTAAATTGAATTTCAAATTCTCATTTTATAAGAAGGTATCAGGAGCAGTCTGTAAGAACTTACCTACTGTGTAGTGGAGATATTACTGGGCTGACCCCCTGTGACCCCAGATTAGTGACAAATACCAAATGGCATGTAAGTAGACCTCTGATATCTATGAGACAGATGCTTTACTGAATTTTAAGTGAGTCACATATAAATAATGACTGCACAGATAGATTTAGGAGCTGGAACATGAATTTAATGCAAAGTTAATAAACCCTTCTGGAATTATAGCATTTCTTGAGGTAAAGGCGAACGTAATGGTTTTGTTTCTATTCAGTTGCTTGTCTTGGTACTGAGAACTGCACTTGTTTACTCTGGAGAGGTGTTTTGCTGGTTTTGGCTGGGATAGAGTTAAATTTTCTTCCCAGTAGCTTGTACGGGACTGTGTTTTGGATTTGGGCTGAAAACAGTGTTGGCAATTCAGGGATGTTTTAGTTATGGCTAAGCAGCACTTGCACAGAGTCAAGACCTTTTCTGCACCTCACCCCACCCCACCCCACCCCACCCCACCCCACCCCACCAGTGAGCAGCTGGGGGCATGCAAGGAGCTGGGAGGGGACACAGCTGACCCCAACTGACCAAAGGGATATTCCATACCATATGGCATCATGCTCAGCATATAAAACTGGGGAATGAAGAAGGAAGTGGGGGGATATTTGGAGTGATGGTGTTTGTCTTCCCAAGTCACCACTATGTGTGATAGAGCCCTGCTTTCCCGGGGATGGCTGAACACCTGCCTGCCTGTGGGAAATGTTGAAGTAAGTCCTTGTTCTGCTTTGCTTGCGTGCACAGCTTTGGCTTTACCTATTAAACTGTCTTCATCTCAACCAATGAGTTTCCTCACTTTCACTCTTCCAGTTCTCTCCCCCATCCAAATGTGAAGGGAGTGAGTGAGTGACTGCGTGGGGCTTAGTGACTGGCTGAACTGAAACCACAAGAGGTAGGAAAACAGGTATTCAGTCCACCCAGTGGATTTTTCTGAGGAGAGCTAAGGGCACCACTGGATTCAGTGGTGTGATCACGTCTCAGAGGCATGAGCCCTGATTTATGTGCCAGCTACTTTGCATTAATCAGCTATAGAGAGGCAAAGTGTTTTTGCTCTGCAAACATCATCCTTGCGTTCTTCACTGAGACCTTGCATATTTGAACTTCTCTTTTCTTCCGCTCCCACAGAACTCGTCTGGCTCTCCAGGAGCATTAGCAGCAGGCAGCCTCCCACATAGCTCTGAGTAGGGTTGAAAACAGACTTGGCTTAAAGTCACCTGTATCCCGTGTGAGCGGTCACTAATCACTAAGCTTCTGCAGGGAGGGTGAATAGCAGGAGCGACACAGGACACGGGCACCTCCTGCCTTGTTCCTCAGCATCGGCAGCCTCCAGTCCTGCACAGGAAAGGGATTCCAGCCATCAATCGGGGGCAAGATGTGGTCCCTAAGCTCCTGGTAAGGGCAGGATTTTGTGCATACTTCTGGTGCCAGTAGCTGGCTTCAGCAGCTCCTCACTGAGGCTTCCAGCTCTCTCCATGGAGACATGCACGACCAGCTGAAGCCCTGGATGTCCTGCTGGTGGCCAGCCACAGTGACACTTAGCTTTGCTGAACTTGAGTCCTAACAACATGCCTGGGTTATTCTGTGGCAGAGTCAAGAAATTAATTTGCCTTCCTAAACATAATTTTCTCCATTCTGGACAAGTCAGCAATCTTCCCCACACCTTGCTTTGCATTATATTCTCCTAGATTTATTATGCTACATTTTTCAAATCAATTTATGTTTTGTCTTTTTCTTTCTAACTACTTTTCACCTTCTCTGCATTATATCGTCCATCACTGCAGTCTCAGCTACTCGGCTTAATGTGATATCTAGATCTCACTTCACTTCCACGTCAAATTTGACATGACTTGGCAATGAAGAAAATGAAGCAGACTGGGGCTTCCTTTGAAAATGATTCAACTCCCACTTTAGAAAACAAAGCACCTGAGCATAAGACTGGAAATAGTACAGTGTCAAAGGCCAGCCCTTCAGGAAGCAGTAGAGAGCAAAACATTTCAAAGTGAGGGTGAGAAACAAAACCCAAGCCACAAATACCTCTTCCCAGCAAAAACACTTTCAGCGCTGGGGAAGTGATGGGAAAGGCAGATTGCTAATAACATACTTGTGCCTATATCTGACTTCCACGTTAGCTGGCAACATCATGTGGCTTCCATGAGAGCTAGCACATCTGTGTTTTCCTTTAGGTCAATCCAAAAGTTTTGTTTTTCTTCTGCTGTTCTTCTAATATCATTAGCAGGAACAAACAGCCACTTAAAAACCAGAAATGGCAATATAGAATATTAGTAAAGAACAACAACAACAAAAAATCCCTGGAATGTGAAAGTTTATTTATACTCACACAAACTGAAATGCGGACAGTTACAAAGATGGATGATTTGAGTAGTCAAATGTAAGAGCTTTACTTATCTTTCATATCTGTGCTGGAGAATGAGAGTAAGGGGCATTTTCTATTGCAAACCGTTTGCTTGAAGTCACTTAGACAACAGGTTCAGTGATAGACCATTTTAATTTTGCTGTCATAACTAAGCTTGGCAACAAATACGTCTATCCATATTTGTATATCTAGCCATATATGTATGTGTATATGTATGTATGTGTATATATATGCATACATATATTACAGAGAAGTTCACACAGTTAATAGGCTGTGGAGGGAATTCAGGACATGTACCCCAGAGATTTCCATCTTTGCTGTGTCCTTTCTGCCACATGAAGGTGCATCCCAGCTGTACAGAGGTAATGGGGACAGGGCAAAAGTTTCAGGAGGAGCCAGAAGAGGGATGGCAACCAGCCCCCACCTTGATTTACACCATCATCCTCTGAAGGCCCATACTGAGTTATGTGCTGTTGTTCACCATGCTGTGGCCAAGCTGCCATCCACACCATGAAGTTGGTGGGATAGGGTAGCCAAGAGACTGTGGGACCTCTCACCAGACCCTTGTCCCATCACATTCCTGGGCACAATGCTGAGTAGCTGCTAGAAGGCCATCTAGGAGTACTGGGTGCTCCACGCAGTGACCCTCCCCAGTTTCCTACAGACTCTCTTTGCAGTTGCAGCCTTGTAACCCTCATACCTCTTCCCTATTTTTTTTTATTTTCCAGCCTGGGAGATGACTGTTTCCCCCTGGATTTTCCCATTTTCTTCTAGCCCTTTGCCTGCACAAGAGAGCTGGACAGTTTTGGTAGAGCCAGTCCCTGGCTAAACAGAGAATAGCAAAAGTGGCAGCTGTGCAGCCTTGCCATTGACAAAGAACAGGAAGATTAGGACAGGACTCTGCCTCTCTCTTGGCATATGACACAAAGAAACATGTCTCTTGATATCCATCCTCTACTCATGTTGCAGGGCAGAATTCAACACTGAGAGAAGCAGAAAACTGAAGGAAAAGGCAAAAAAGAATTTCTAACTGTATTTTATTGGCTTGCATTGCAAGCATTTTTGAGACAAAGGTACCACTCACTGAGCATGCATTCCAGTCATGAAAGACATAAATAATAATAATTACTATATTTAATTTCACTTTCTTGGCACTACCTCAAAGTTACATGTGTGTTATTCTTAGAATGAAAACCATTACAGCTGAACATTTTTATCAGTGAGCATCTAAGAAATGGAAACTTCAAGTGGTGCTGACATGTTTTAAAAAGTGGACCCCAAGTTTATGAGCTGCCTACATGAACTCCTTCACTCTATAGGACTCCTCTCTTTCTTACAAGATTTTGATTTAAGAAGGGTCTTCATATGATGCTCCTTAAAAAAGAATTATTTTTCTGATTATTGAGAATCTCGGAAAGAAAGACACTGACTTCAGGGCAGATTTAAGTGCTTACTTCATTGGACTAATTTCCAGCATCATTGGTGCTGTGCTGAAAACATATAAACATAATTCAACTCTGAGCATGCAACTTCCATGGTGGTGCCAATTACGTAGAAGGAGGTCCTTAACTGGTCTTGGTTTTGCTTCTATTTAAGTCTCACTAGACCAGAAAGTGAGTGTGTGTGATAACCACCTGGCAGTCAAGGCTCTCACTGATGGGCAGAGAAGCAAAAAGAGATCTTCACCAGACCATGTGTGTATAACAAAGCATCTGCTATTAAAGGGTGTTCACTGCCGCTCTTCCCAATTTAAAGGGCAGCCCTGCTCCAAGCTTGAAAAAGTTAAATACCAGTCCTGAATTCCCAGATGTTCAGGTCTGTAGAACCTCAGAGCATGGGAGACTTCTTGTAGCCTTGAGTGAGAGGTCTGAATGGTGGACTCATGCATTCAGCACATGGATTGCTTTGGATGGCAGAGGCACCATGGCACCTGAAGTTCAGGCATTTGCTTCTGTGAGTCACTTAGAGACACATTTCCAGGACACCAGGGCCTTATTCTGCACTGACCATCTCTAGCTGCTGCTGCTAAGAAAAAACACTGCTGCTCATCTAACTGAGCCTTCTGTAAACTAGATGCAAGTATTCTTTAACCTATTTAACATCTCAGCTGGGCACAAGAAGGTGAAAAACGTCTCTGGCTTGGAACAACAAAGAGATGAGAGATGTCTCCTCATTCCCAACCCAGAGGGCAGAACTATCACAGACTTGCATACAAGACAATTAATACGTTCACAAATCAATTTTATTAATTTAAAACAAAATTAATGAAGAAAAATTCTGTACACGATTGTGGACACAACACACTTTTTGTACAATAAGGCCCAGATAAACTTTTTTTTTTCAGTCAGCGAGTGACTAAAAATTGAAAAGAGCCAAAGAAAAATAAAAAAAAGACAACCAATTCCTCCCCCCATCACTGTCTACTTTGTTTGAGGAAAAAAAGGCTAATTATAGTCTCCATTCTAAAAACTACCCACAATGTGCTTTATGATGTATGTGAGTACTGCATGAGTGGCAGCACTCATACTGGGTAAAGCAAAGCACATGTGCAAGTCTTGGTAAGATCAAAACCTCTCTGTTGGTACTAAAGCAATCCACAAACATTTTATTCTAGCAGCAATATGATTCCTCTAATAGAGAAGGGTGCTGATTTGTAGCTACATTGGTGCTCTGTAGCTTTGCAGGTAGCTGTTTCAAGGCTGGTGGTTTTTTAAAAAAAGAAAAGAAGAAAAGCCAGAAAATTAACGAAAGGTGAGGCTTCTTTTTAATAAGATATTTAACTGGGCAAAGGGAATTGGTACAATTCAAGCCAAAAAGTCAGACTAACTGTTTATTTAACCAAGTAGCTCACAGACTTCAAGATCAGAAAAGTCACAAGTCACAGAAAGACACAGTTTAGTTTTGTCCTTTAAGTGAGCACAGACAAAAGCAAATTTTAACTCCTTGGTGATAACCATTTCAGCATTTCCATTGCCGGCAATGGATGTTATATCTTAGGAAAATCTGACTCCTGGTGGAAGAGGATTAAAAAACTTAAATGTATATGAGCATTCTTGTTTAATTTCTCCAAAATATTCTCATTTCTAATTTCTAAAAATATTAGTGATGATAGTTTCCTTCATTTTTGGATGAGACAAAAGCTACTCAATACCAAGGTTCCAGTTTAAGTTACATCTTAAAATATATTTGTGTTCTTTCTCTATTTCTTTATGGAATGACTCTCCTAATTAATTTTTTAATACTCTAAGAAAGGGTTAATATGTTAACTTTAAAAGAGGAAACAAAAAGACAATAAAGGCCTCCTCTTCACTTGTATTTTATCTGTATTTGCTTTGACTGGGGGGGACACAAGAAATCAATCTTTTCATTATCAGTGGGTGAGAGAAGAAAATGGCAGAGAAACAGCTGAGAACAAAACCCAATTCCTATTGACACTTGACATCCATGCTTTTGGTCTTGACAAATTTATCTAAAAAAAATCCATTATCTACATATTTATATCCAACACATTGATAAGGCACTGCACAAATTTGTGCACACGTGGCCTCATTCTTCACCACAAGGCATTACTATCTTTCAATAGCATTTACCTTAACAATATGTAAAAGAATCATTCATTATTACAAATTTACACAAAAAATTCTTCCTGTACACGATTGTCTCAGTGATGTACCTATTAGTTTAAATTAGACATATTTTAAACTACTCTGTAATGTGCTAAAATCAAAAGTAGTTGCTGTACCATAAGGCAAAGGCTTATAATAGCCTTTAATCCTATTATACATATCCTCAGTTATATGATGTCAAAATATAGTCTGTTCATAAATAAGTAAAGATGTACAGAGTACCCTGGGTATGAGAAACCAAAAAGTAAACCTTCTTTATAAGAAAATTACTCCACTGGTATTTTGTAAAATCTCAGTCTTCATTGTGCAATCAAGTTTGCTGTGTTGAAGAAACGGCGTGTGTCACATTGAAGAGGCTAAAAACTAAAAAGCATTTGCAGGTCCTTTTTCTTTTCTTCACAGGTATGAACCTCTTATTTCCTTTTCTTTTTTTTTTTTTTTTTCTTTTCATTTTCTTTTTCCTTCTCTATTTCTTTTTGGTAGCAAATATGGTAAAGATGAGTTGTTCAAAGACTCGCATGGCTTATTTTCGTTGGACTCGCAGTACCGGAGCCAACAGCTGTTCTGAAGAAAAAGACATGCTCCTCCGTTTACTGAAAGGGCAAGGGTTAAGACCAATTGCAGCTGTACGTCAACATGTTGAAATCATAAAGTTCTGTAGTCCAATGCTGACACAAGACACAGGCATCTCATCCACGGGCAGAAGGAGGCTCTGAGGTTTGAAAGTGCTGCTAAGCTGCTACAAGTACTCCAGTTCCAAGGCATGGTGAAGGGCCATAAGGTCAGAGTGGCTCGAGATCCTCCAAAATGGCATAGCATGCTGTGAACAGCACAGACAACATGTAAAAATAACCCCAAGCATTCTGGTATTTAGACCCACCCTTTGTCTTTCACAGGGATGAGAGAACACTTGGGGGAGAGAAAAAGAGCTCTGAAAACCTTGAGTCCTTCATGTTTGTGTCTGGTTTCTCTGACCCACCCTCTGAGCATAAATTTTCAATAAGAGCAAATCTATTTACAATAGGAACTACAGCAAACACATCAGGACATCATAAGGAAGGGAGGGACTTCTAATCTCTTTATATGAAAAACAGATTGCAGAACTTGTAGAAGAAAATATTACTTCTGGAAAAAAATAAGACAAATAACATTTACATGAAGCATGTGGGTAATCTGAGGAAAGGAACAGAAAGAAAATAGAGAAAGTGAAAGTGTTGTTTACTATCAAAATTTATTTGCTCCTTGTAAAACTACTCCTGGCAGAGGAGTTAAAAACAGAAATGGTGATTCAGAATAACTCATGTGTTGCTCACATCACTTTGAAAAGAATTTTATCCCAGTGACTTGTGTAACATTGGTCATTGCTAATACTGATCTTAAAACATCTTTTCCATATGGGACATTAAAATGAATACATATTTTTTTCCTATTAGTTGTAACAAAATCTGTCTGGAGCACAGATACTTTTGCAAAGAACCTGAATAAACCAAAAACACAAATCCCAGGAAAAAGCACAGATTACCTCATTCATGAAGGGTAAAAATCTGATTAAGAACTGTCTTTATACTTGAAACAGGGGATTATAATGTCAACAAGAACTTTTGCGTAAATTAAAAAAAAAATAGCCATTAGCTTTTGTCAGGAAATCATTCTATAAATTCCATGGGAAAATAGTTGCAATTCAACAGTATTCTGGAGGCAAACATGGCCGTGGTCACCTTTTCATTGGGTCAGTTTCTGTCCCAGCATCTTTAGGAGGCAAACCACAAGCAATTTATTATCACATTAGCTTCTAAGTTCCCCAAGCATTTTATCTATGACTTCTCAAAGAGGCTTTCATCATCCTACTTTGGCAGCTCCTGAGCAGATTCCTAATTCCAATGGCAAAACTCCATCTCCTCTGTCACTTTTATTCTGATCTCCTTTTTTCATTCTGGTCTTCTCAAATTTTAAGTTAGAGAAAAGTTTTGAAAAAAATGTTAAACTCACTGTTTCCAGCTGCATGTTTACCGTAATTTTTATACCTGTCTCAGGAGGCAAACACCTTAGCACAGAGCCTGTCACATCTTCTTTGATATGACACTCCTGGGCTGAATGAAGATGCAATATGGATGCATCAACACCTGCCCACATTCAGAGTATGCCTAGCTTCTAGAGCAAAGGAATTTCTTCAGGAAGAAAACAAAATGAACCCCAAGAAAACACCATTGTAACAGTTTCTGTTCTGCTTTGCTTTGCTCCAGAGTGTTACAAAGCCTTGAGAAACAGCTGACTGAATCTCAGCTTGAAGATAAATTCATGAGCGATGGCTGACAATGGAGAGAACAAAACAAATGAAATTCAGAGACAATTGAGGTGTTTTTGGAAAAAAATGCTTATGATATTTCCAAAACACTTTTATAGATAGATCCTTTGCTTAAAAAGGAAATGTTAAACACTACAACACCTTTTTTTTTCCTGCATCTTCAATCTGGACTTACACTGTACTGTCTCTATGCTCCACCAGCAGTAGAAAGCAGATGTAGTTAGCTCACTCAGTTACAACTCCACGTCTCAGTGTCTTCCTTATTACATTTTACAGGCAGCTTACCCTCTGTGCTCTGTCAGGCCAGACACTGCTGCTTTCCAACTCACAGATTTCCTAAAGATGAACTTCTTGCACCACGTCCAGGAAATGAACCAGCAAGGGCAACATGAAATAAGAATTACTAGTCATGCCATTCTCTGGACTTGGCAAAAGCTTCTGTGCACCTATCTCTAACTCAGGCTGCAAGATCTTTCTGGCAGAATTTGTAATATCTGGCAGGGGTACTACATCAAGGACAAAGGGACACAGGCTCGTGCTTGCAGCAGGTCCATGCTGTGTTTGCCAGATGACTGCAAAGGTCAGCGATGCTTGGCATTGCTGCCTCCTTTTCTTGTGAGGTTGCAGCTTCCCTCTTCCTTCTCAAAGCCCTGTCAGGTAGGACACAGCTGCTCTCCCTGACAGCCAGCCATAGCTCCCTGCTCCTCCTCTCAGCCAGCTTGGCAGCAGCTCTGCCTTAGCCACTGGGTCAGGGAGGTGTAAATAGCACACCTATTATGTGGCGTGGCGAAGAGTTTGGTGGACACCTGCCTCTGCAAAGTGTCTCTGCAGAAGCCAAGAGTCAATGACATGGATGCCCTCCAAGGTCATGCAGCAAACCAATGAATAGGGAGAACTATAGGAATAAATTCTTGGCTTCCAGCTCCCACCTCATGCAGCTCCAGCTTTATACTGCTTCCCTAGTAACAACCTCAGCATCACAGAGCATACACACACCAGGCAGATAGAGCAGTTAAAGACTCTGAATGATTTAACAGAAGGTTTAGCTTCTGCTAAATCAAATTACAGCCCCTCTTGCTAGATGCCCATGTGCAATATCGAGTTTTGGATTACCCTGTTTATGGGTCAGCTGTTCACGGTCAGATTTAAACCAAAACTGTAAGCAGTCATTATTTTGACTATATCTTTCTATTTCAAATTCAGTTAAGTATATTCTGCTTTATTTATGTCTGTCTGTGAAAGGATTATACCTATATTTACTTCATGCAGTTACGGGAATGAAGTGTGGAATGATACTAGAGAGTCTCATGAAAGAAGAGGTTGTGTAAATCTCAGTATCATAATTATTTTCAGTTCTCCTGCATGCAGGTCAAAAGCATAGCCGCACACTCCCAAGAAATAAAGCACGCCAGGAACGTGGTGGCTGCATGGGGCTGGAATCTGCACTGACGCCCTGGGCATGGCTGAATGTGGCCAGTTCAGATTTCTATCAGTCTGATCCTACAGTACAGCCTTCAGAGCTGTGAGAAGGGGAAACAAACCTGATACAGATCTATATATATCTATATGTTTGCGTGAATATATAGAGTCTCACACATGTGTTCATATATGCATGTGTTTTCATGAGGCATGTACATTAATTTTCACCCTAAGATAATAAATGATTGTATGAAACTAAAACCTTTAAAATAACAAAATTATCATACATAACCTTATATACTATTCCTGTATTAACATACACTGTTTATTCACATCTACTTAGCCATGTCAAAAGCGGGAACACACCCATGAGACGGAAGTGTATTTTCTCTTACCAAATGACTGGGCAAGAGATCCTTGGTATATATATGTACTAAATATTGCCTTCAAAAAGCCATCCCTGCCAACACTTAGCACACATGTCATGCAGAACACTTCTATTCTGAGCAAAGCAAGAAATGCTAATCTTGCATGTGTTGCTGCGGGAGAGCGGATGACAAATGCTAACCACTAATAAATAGGTGGTGAAACTGGATGCATTAGTATCTAATGAAACTCTAAGTGTACTGTTTCAACATCTTCCAAGTAAATATGGAGATTCTGTCTTTTAAAAAACATGAATTTTTTGGTAGATGATACTTAGTAATAAAACATCTATGAATTTTTAAATGATTTGATTTTTATGACATGTTGAAACTAAATATGGTGGCAAAAGTTTGAGTTTGGTTTTGATGTAAAAAGCATAAAAAAATGAAACTACCAATTTATTAAGCCTAATAATTAGAGTATTATTAAATAACCTAAAATATTAAGCTATTTTATTTCTGAAAGAGAAGTAATTTTATTTTCAGCATGTACCTACTAAAAATACAAAACTTCAGCTATTTTACTCCACAAAATAGAGTGTTTCAATTAATACACATGCAAAACAAATCCATTTTTTGATAGCAACAACAAAAAGTGTGGACTACCCTCTATCCTCTCTCCCTTAAATGAATACATATTTATACAAAAAACTTACTCCTGAGATTTGTGATGGATTTGAATAGAAAACTCATCAGTTTTTGTCATCTTTCACGGTATTTTTGTTGTATTCCTGCCAGATTTGCTAAGTGGCCGCCTTTACTTCCTACCCCAAACCTGACCAGCACAGTGTGACTGTGAGCTTAAAAGCAGTGGCATATTGGATACCCATTTATATTCTATTTATTGCTCCACAAAGATTTATGATTTTTCCTCATGATTTCCCTCCAAGGCAGCACGACCATTTTGGAGACAAAGGGAGAAGCCCTTTGTCTGGGCTGCCCAGGCTCTCCTGAATCACCTGATGTAAAATCCAGCTCCTCAGTGCAGAGAGCTTTTGTCTCTTCTCACAAACTAGAAATACTTTGGAGAATTCTCCTAAGCAGAAAAATTCAGGAGTTGGGGTTTTTCTGTCTTATTTCCCAAATATGTCCCCAAAAGCAAAGGCAAAAGATGAGCTCAAACAAGACAAAACAAAACAAAACAAAACTAAACAAAACACAACGAAACAAAACAAAACACAACCTCCAAACCCAAAACACAAAACAAAGCAAAGCAAAATAAAATGCTGAGACAATGGAGTCTCTGGCAGAAACCCGCAGAAACTTATACTGAGAATAGCAGTGTCACTGCAGTGGCACTCGGAGGCGGCGGCTCTGACCCACATGGCACCGGCACTGGTGCCAGCAGCTCCCAAGCACCCTTTGGTCTTTCACACTGGTTGCTCTCTGCCCTCCTCTGCCTCTTTTCCTGGGGAAGCTGATATGAAGGTAGCAACGTTTGTGTGAACCCTGGTGTTACAGCCAAGCTGGCTGGTTGCTGCACTGATCCAGAGGGGTACGATTATTTCTCAATCCACAATGCAAACATCTTGAGAATTTTAATTATCTCACCAAATATTTTGCTGGAAGTGACAGCTAAACAAAGGTGTCAATATCATAGTTTGACTGAAGCTACCAGAAATGTAACAGTGTGCAGTTTCTTCAGTGTATTATGTTTACTTACATCAACCAAAAGAGGCATTTAACGAACAAACTGTTTATCCTAAATATGTTTCTCAGTAAAGCAGTGATCTTTTAAATGGTATTAAAAAGATTTTATTATTGAATTTTTATACTAATGGCAATAATAAAAAGATTTTAAATGTGTCTTTTATTTTTCCTTCTGCTGTATTGATTCAAGATTTTCCATGAATTAAGGACATAAATGAAAATCTTATGATGAAGCAATTTATAAATGATTGGTAAATTATTCTTAATAGTAAAACTTAACTTTCTTATCCCCGAAGCTGGAAGCTCAACTTTTTTTTATTCACTGAATGAACACAGAATAAAAAAATCTCTTGAATTAAATAGGCTTGAATTTATATGCTCACTTGAAAAGACTCGTTAATGTTTACATGTAATCAATGAAGTGCTAGCTAAAGAAGGGTGTAGTGTTTATGCTTTAAGCAGTGTAAAGAAACACACATATATTAATGGCTTCACCACAGGCCAAACCCCTACAGAAAAGTGCTGTGCAAAGGGGTAACAGAAGACCTGTCCCTTCTCTGAGAATACCACAAAACCTGACATGCTGACAGGAAGGAAGGCAAGAAGGAACCAGCTACCAAGATTCAGGGGATAAGCACGATAATGGGGTGGTACGTTGCAGGACAGTTACGCCACTTTGGATTGATATGCTTTGGGTACTTTAGTGGAGGTAAAGCTTCTGTTTTGTTTGTGTGCTCTCCAGAGAAGGTCCAGGCTTTTACTGTTTTTTAATACAGCAATACAATTTATTCCTTAGACAGGGCACATGCCTTTAACATGAATGCACTAGGGTGCATTCCCGTCCTTGCTCCTCCTAGTAACCCTAAAAAAACCTTGAGGAGCAGATAACAGTTAAGACATCATCAGAGTTGGCAGCAGCTCCTCATACTGCAAGGCACTGTGTGGTTTCTGCTCTTGCAGAATGTGAAGGACAAAACTAAAGAGGCAAATCCTGCTTTCACAGTGTGAAATGTTGATTTCTTATTTGATGTAGTAAGAAGCAGGACAACAATCACAGAAGCATTTTCTAAATCAGATTGATAGTTTATGCAGAAAGGCAGGACTGCTGATGTACTTATTGATTTCTCTGGCAATGCTGCAGCAGATAATTTAATCCAGAGCATCTAACATGCTTCCAACCTGAAAATTCCTTCCACCAAGAAAGAATACACAGAAGTAATTGCACAAAGGAACTTTCTATACTGCTACTCCTCTTAGTGACTGGAAAGGCTTTTTCTTATGCTTTTCTGAATCATGTTTCCTGTTGAAAAAAAGCATTGAAATAGATAATGTTACCAAAAGGACTACTCCTGCCATTATCATATACAACACTATTTCACCGAGCAACAGAAAAGGAACAAAGAGAAGGAATTTTTTCCCCCCGATCTTAAATACAGCTTTTAAAATGTAATCATTTGCAGCGGGAAAACATTTCTCTGCAAAGATGAAAGGCATTTCTGAAGGAGAAAGGAGCAAACTGCTCCCAGTTTCAGTATGCCAAAGGGATATATGAAACTGAGAGTCTGCGAAGTGCTGGGACGAGCCGGGAACCTACCCGCAAGGCTTCAGGGGCACAAAACCCAGATTTCATGAAGCAAAACCAGTCAATGGTTGTTAAAACACCATGTGGACTAATTAGTTTCACTTCTCCAATTTAGAAAGTCACAGTGGAAAGAGATAGAAGTATCACAGAGAGTTTTGTGGTAAAAAAGCAGCTGTGTAAAAGCAATTTATCTGTGAAAGGAAGCAAGAACAGAAACGTCCATTTTCCTGCTCTTTCTCCTATTATTCAAATAGCCAGTGTTATGCCTCATTCCTCCAAGAAATGAGTGTGTATCTGTAGACTATCTTGGGTAGAATAGCAAGGCTAGAAATAACGCCTATTATTTGTGAGTGGGAAGTGTTACTTTTTATGCAGCTTAATTCACATTGAAAAAAAAAAATGAATTATTCCCTTCTCAGTGGAAAGCAAAAAATAATAGACAGTCAAATAGTATCCACTGTTCAGTTATCTAAGGTTATGAATGTAGGCCAAGCCACAGGTTGTTGCCTGAATGCAGAATCCAAATTATGGACACACAAGAAATTGGAAATTCCTGTATACCTACTCCAGTCCTACATGTCTTTTCAAGGTGTGACATATATGTATTTCATACAGGCAAACAGCATACTGCCTTTGATCGGTAAGAATCACCATATTTTGCTTACATTCATAACATCCTATGTGGTATTTTCAGTTGCCAAGGAAAACAGAACTATTAGTTCTTGGCACAAAAGCCAAGGTCCATTTTCTGGTCCCTTTTTGAAATACATCAAACATAAATAGTTTAATGTGTCTTTTGGAGAGCAGCAGGGCAAATCATTATCTATAGTCTTACCCAGCTTTCTACTGGATATGGTCAACACAAACTTCATAAGGCGAAGATATCCAACCTAAATGTCAATGTATGCTGTCCCATGTTGAAGAGAAGACAATTTGTCAGACTCTTGAAACCAACCCTCACCAAAAGAAGGTCATTACCTTTTTTGCACCTTGTTCTTCTTCGACACCATCCCCTATAACAACATACACTACTTTTCTTCCAAATCTTTGAATTATTCGTTCAAAACAACTTTCCTTTCCTGAAAGAAAAGATCAGACTATTCAGGGTAGGTGGTGATGGGATGACATCAAATAAATAACTTTTTATCCTGGATCTCCCCATCCCTTGGAATTCTTAAGTAGAGCTACAGGGAGAGAAGAGTCTGTCCCTCAGAACGGTGTATCAAGGCCGATTGCAGCACAGATATAGCATACTAGAGGACCAGAATATCACCTATCTTGTCTCATTCCCTAATATGGCACAGGTTTTGAGGGGAATTTCCATACCAGGAGAATTATCTACCATTTGTTTATGACCAGTAGCCTGAGTTAATTGATTGAATCTGAGTTGAAATTCTAGCTTTTTCTCCAAAATCTGTGACAAGATTAATCACAGCTCCTAAAACAGCAGTACCCTGACTTAGAAGGTCACCCAAAAGATTTAGATTTAAATGCCTATAATCTAATACATGGGCCATGTCCTTGATCCTGCACTGGGATCCATTAACATGGGTCATTCCTCCCCTGCACACACCTAGGGAAATGATCTCAGTGCTCCAGCCCTATGCACAAGTACCACTGAATCACAAAAATGTTAAGGGATGGAAGGGACCTTAAAGATCATCTAGTCCCAACTCACCCTGGTATGTGCCAGGACACCTCCCACTAAAACAGGCTATCCAAGGCCTTACCCAATCTGTCCTTGAACAATGCCAGGGTTGGGGCATCCACAGCCTCCCTGGGCAACCTGTTTCAGTGTCTTGCCACCCTCACAGTAAATAATTTCTTCCTAATAGCTAACCTAAATTTCCTCTCTTTCAATTTGTACCCATACTGGGAAGCTTCAGGTACTGGTATTGAGAAGCCAGAAAGCAAGCAAATGCTTAGAGTTGAGTTTTCTCAAATGTCCCCCTTCTGAAAGGTCACTTTAGTCTGGCCATGGGACATGCTAACCTGTGTGTCTACAGCAATAGATGGGAAAAATTGTGGTTTTTAAAATAGTTATTTCAGCTAAAGAACAATAAAAGCACAAGAAAAAGTAAGCTGGAAATTAAATGAAGTTTTCTAGCCATTAGAGAAGCCAAACTACTTAATGATACCCTTTAACAGTAGTGCCAGGCATAAGAAACCTCCAACACTAAGTTGAAACAGCATTTATGAATCATGGCATGTTATGAAAATCTCATGGTTTCCTGTGACAGTCAGTGACAGAACACATTTTTCCAAAAACATCCTTCTATCCCATGTACGTGAAGTCACAAGTGAACATTTATTAAAATGTTTTCATTAAAATGTATATTTAAATTATTATATTTCAAAGTTATAATTTACTATACAGTTTTTACAGAGGGCACTGCAACTTTAATATCCAGGAAACAGCTTTAAATCTTTTATGGTAATGCTTTCAAATTTCTCTGTAAAACTCTGAACAAATTTTTGTTTTGTCTTGTTTAAAAAAAAAGAAAACCCCACAATTTTTTCTTGACCATTTGAGCTTGCTGTATTATAGATACTTAAGAACACATGAAAAATGTTTTTGTGTAGCCCACAATTTTGAGGGAATCTGAGAAAGAACAGATATGTCATAATCACATTAAAAACTACAAACACCGTTGCCATCTGGTCTGGGGTACTACTGCATACTCAGAATAACATCTTTTATACTGAACCAGAAAACAGAAATAAACATTTGCCTGGCTGAAGCTTATTACAGTCAGTATGAAGAAACTTAATAATTACATTCTGCAGCAAAACATTCTTGCTTCTGGTAAATTGTTTACCAAAATTTGCTCCAGAGCCCATGAAAACAAATGGAGCCAGGGCTTACCTTTACAGAATTTCTCCTACAGCTACTCAGGGAGACTCCTACACAGCCCCACAGTTTCAAGAAATGATGGAAAAAAGGCAACTACATTTCTTCCTAACAGAGACTGCACCACTGTTAATAGATCTATACAAAGCTTTCTCCGCTGGATCATGACACATTTGAAAAGCACTTTTAGGATGCTTTAGCAATGTTTCATGAAGATCAGGTGTTACTAATCTCTGTATTTACCACTGTGAAAGCATGTTAGAATTAAATATAGGCTACTATACCTTTTTTTTTTTAAAAAATACAGCTTTAAATGTATCACAGCATGATAAAAATAGCTCACCTATTTTAGTTGCACTGTAAATATTCTCTATGGGAAATACAACCCCTAGTCCATACAACAAGACTTTTGCCAGAGCTGGAATTAGCTGAGTAGTTGTTACAAGAATGTTCACACAGTTTGTCCTATGGAAGAGAAAATGCATATATCCTTTTTTAACAAAGCAAAACAGAAAAAAACCAAAACAAAACAATAGAAGGAAAACCTTATCCCTCCCATCGGAACCCCTCAATATTATTATTATTGCCACTTAAAAAGAACATCTCTTTTTTTGCCACCTTACAGATGAGCAAGGTGTGGCACGGTCAGACCAGAATAAGGAATGAGGATAAGGTCCTCCAGGTTCAGCATTTTGCCCATCAGACCAGACAGCCTCTTCCAGATCATCATCAGACACCCTAGAGCTTCCTTCATACTCTTAGTACTCACCTCGAATGAATGAGGGTGAGTGCTTTCAGTGCAAGTGTTAACCAAGAATCTGTCAAAGCTTCAATTTCTGCTCTTAGTTGTAACCAAGCCTCTCTTTTTGCTGGACCAAGGAGACCTGTGGAGTAGACAAGGGCATGTCTGCACTGGTATTAAGTAGCGCTCTGTCATTTTCCTTTGCTTTCACTAACTCAGACAATTTTCCACACACTGCAAACTAAACAGATCGCTAAGCACTGCTATGTTAAAAAAAGGAGTAGAAACCAGTTCTTCCCATTGACAACCTCTAATGTGTGTTTGTTAGATAACTCCAGAGTCACTTGCCTCCAACATTGTTTTTGTAGGTGTTGTATATCTCTTTTACTCGTCTGTAGCGGAAGGCCAGTTTCCGCATCCAGTCCACTCCTCCGCGCACGCCGGTCGCCAGGCACAGATTGGCGCTGGTGGCAGCCGCAGGAAAGCCGTCTGTTCCGAAATTATATGTGCTAGGCAGACATAAAAAAACCCACAGATGAATAAAAGGCAACAGGCTACATTGAACCACCAGCTACTCACCTGGCTGGGCTGTACAGGAGATAGTTAAAAGAGAGCAGGCTACTCTGAGCATCCCAGCAGCCCATCACTTGCCCAGGAAGGAAGAGGCAAAGCAACTTTTTATCTTAAGGAGTTCTCTTGTACCTTAAATCTTGACCGTTGTCGTCTGAAGACACGTCATCAATGTGAACCTGGTCGCATTCCTAAGGTGACAGAAAGATTTTATAATTTTCCTGGTTTTGCAAATCTTGAAAGCACAGCTATAAAAAAATCTATGAACCATCTAGTCATCAGGGATATTTTTAATTGTGGAAATCAGTAGATGGCAGTCTTGCTAAAACAACTATTTTACCTATTCCTTGTGCTCATTTCTTAGAATAAATGCACACCATCATTAGCTACTACTGTTAAATAGCGTTCCAAAAACACATTTTTATGTTTAGAAAGGAAAGTGGTTAAAAACAATTAGCATATGTGTTCCATAAACGTTCTTGTAGCCTTTCAGGTACCTTAAAACATCATGCTGCTCAAAGCTGATTCAGTCAGTGCATAAGTGTAACTAAAACCAGACATTTTGGTAAATGTAACATATTAGAAAAATTAAACCTGATGCTAACCGCCAATGAAATTATGACCTCTGATTGCTGTTGAGCCACACACCAACACAGCCTGAGGCCAGTGTTTCAGAGGAGTGCAGATGAAAAATCTGTTCCTAGTTTGCCATTCATTTGAGAGTTGTGAGTTTCCTTCTCTCTCTTTGGTCTTAGTGCATGAAAGCAGCATGCCAAGATGAAGAAAATCTGAACAGAAATACCCAAATCAAACCATCTTTCTTCAGCAGCTTGTCTGCAAACTAACACAATGCATTAAAAATTAGCTTCGTCCATCACTAAATTAAAAATCGCAATGCATGTTGTTTATCCACAAAAAGCCCCCATTAAAACATTACTATTAACATTTTAACTGTTGGCAGGAAAACAAATAAGCCTCTGACACTCTAGATCAATATCAATTCAATGTTTGTAACAATAATAGATTTTAATTATTTTACTAATTTCCTCTTCTCTCTCCTAATGTGAAGTCTTATAACAAATATGATCTATTTTAAAGATGAAAATGCTGCAATCCTTTATTTTTGTGTTGCTTTCCTCTGAACAAATTTTTCTCTCTCCATGGATTTGTGAGGAAGGGAGGGAAGATAGAAGTGGAAAGAAACTCAAACCAGCTGTTCCCTAACAGAATTAAAATCATGACCCTCAACCCTTTTTCTAAAACATCTATTTTCCAGCCAACCCTCTCCCAGCAAGCAGCAAGCTCCAAGGAGGAAAAGACTTTGACCCTGTAACCTTCTCCTCCTCTCCTGAGGTCAACAACCTCAGATAAGAAAAAAGCTGAAGAAGCCTATGTGGTCTCACATGGTGGCTGTGGATTCTAGATTTTTAAAAACATTCATTTACGAAAAATGCCTCAGAAACTTGAAATGTTTTGAAGAACAAGGTGTGGTCTTTTGCACTTGTACAACATATTCTTACTGTAATGCTTACTCTTCTATATCTTATGCATAGGCAACTTGTGCTAGAGACAGTGGTAGGAGTGACAACCAGCACAGGAGAGACAATACTACATTTGCTCATATTTAACCACCATACAGTGAATTTCCTCCTCAAGCAGACAAAATGCATTAGATGTACAGACACAGCAGAAACTGCAAGTGTGAGCATATGTTGCCAGGCTTTGAAAATCAACTTGGCTGAAAAAAGAACCAGAAGCTTCTTCAGCAAGTTATCAAATTCACATAATTTTTTACTATTTTTCTGTTTAAAGCTGAAAGCAAATGTCCATCCAAATGCATGCCACATTAACAATTCAAATATCAGCTGAGTGTAAGCCAAAGAAGAGACACCCTCCTGAATTCATTAGCTTCCCACTCTAGTTACTCTTACAGTGCTCAGTGATTTCTCCTTCCCCAGCTTAGAAACTATGAATGGCAACTGCAACAAGCTGCTGGAGAAGAGAACCCAAAATAGAAATCTGTGAAAAAGAAATTATTCTTTTAGTAACCACAAAACTAAAGGAAGGAGTAGAAAATCATCTCTGAGCAGATGAAGGAAGGAATAATGCAAAAAATTTCCAAATTCAACTCAGAGAAAAGATAGAGGCAGGAAAAATGAGACTTCTACATCTTAGATACCACAGTTAGACAGAACCTGGGGACTTGGAACTTTAATTCACAGTGCAAGATCTTGGGACCATCACAACCCTTGGGACATGACAGACATTCTCGCCTTCTGTTTAACCATCTGCTTGGTAGGTAGAAAGTGAGAACTGCAGTGATACATTAGAAATAGAAATTGTGGCATCAAAAGAAAGAGGTATTTTGGAGAGAAAAACCCAGAAAATAAATCAGAGACTAAAGATTGGTGGGGCAAAGGTACAGAAACAGTGTCAAGAAAGGAAGAAAAATGAAGAAAATGTCACAAGCACCACAAATTTCAGAATATAATAAGAGAGAGTGTCCTCTTTTGTCAGGAATACAAGAAGGAAAAAGACAGGAGGGGAACAAAGCACAAGAGATACATGCTATAATTTAGAAAGGATTAAAGCCCACTGTGATTGACACTACGTTAGAGCTAAAGGGAGGTCACAAACAGTGCACGACTGTTTTGTTCCTTTTGAATGGCAGGGCACATCTTTGAGGCTAAATGTGAGCTTTGAGTGCCAGGTATTTTTTCACGCTGTCTAGCTGACTTGGACTTTGGGCTAATGAGTGATGGCTGCATTTTTCGACCCCTGAACATGGTAAGGAAAAACACTCATTTAGCAATTGCTGTTTTAGCAGAGAAGTTATTTAGGAGTTATTCTTCAAAGAAGCCAGTTACCTGCCCATCATTCATTGATCTGGTCCATCCTTCCATCAGAACCCCTTGTATTTGTTTTCACCTGCTTGGTTTGTGTGTAGCATTCTGTTTGTGAGATACCTGAGGTACTGCACAGTCCTCTGATTAGATATAAGCAAGCACACACGGAGTCAACAACTTAAAACAGCCATCAGCTCAATATGCATAATCAGGGGTACGGTAAAACACTGCCCAAAAAATAAAGTATGCCCTTCCAACAAGAACACATAGACTCTAAAATGTGGTATATATATACATAGACGCTAAAATCCTCAAGTACTTCTCAGAAAGGCTTCTGTGAGGGAAGCTGACTTACTATAGGCCAAATGGCCATTCAGAAAAAAAAAGGTTGTTTGCAGGCTTATGATTTCAAACTTTCACAAATGTATTTGATGCTTTTGTGAAATTTTCATAGGAAATACAGTACTAGAATTCTTCCCCTAATTTCTCTGGCAAAGTGATATCTGAAACTAATACTGAAAGTCCCTGTAGAAACACTGTTATTTATGCAGATGTATTTTATTATGACAGAATCAGTTTAGCAGTCAAGTCCAAAGCAGAAAATTGAAATTTTGGGATTCTCTTTTAAAATAGGCTGAATTGGCAAGTAAGGAGAAAAATATCCTGTGGCTTACATATAAACTTATGCAGCTAGCTGTGTTTTGCTCCTAAAGGCGTTGACCTTGCAATGTCAGTGTTTCCAGTTTGAAAACTTCAGGAGAAACTACAAGTGATAACCTGTTTGTACTAAAGATTTGTATTTCAGTCAGACAGGCTGAGATGCAGCTCTGCACCTTCAGATCAATCCCTGGAAAGCAAAATGCACTTGGTATCATTTAGAGATAATATTTTCAGGAAAAATGGGAGTTGTCAGCATGTGTAACTTGGCAAATCTAGGGATAGTAGCTTAAGAAGTTACTGCCCATGCTGTCCTTTTTTGCTCTTTCACACAGCTAGTTTGCATGGATTCATGTGTTTGTGTCCTTCAGACCTTTCTGTGCCACAACTGGTAGCTTAGCTTGAATCTCCTGCAGCAGCCCAATTAAACCAACAGATGTTTCATGGAATAACCGAGACTTGTTTCTCCATTCCCTTCCATCAGCTCTGCTGTGGGGCCTGAAGCAGCAGCAGATATGTGCTTGCAGGAGCAACTTAAAGCTGTTGCAATCATTAGCTAAGTGAATGTCTCCAGTGAAATGCAGCAAGCCAAAGATAAACAGTAATCAAAAATGAATGACTAGGGGAGTCTAGCCTAAGATTTGTACATGGAAAGCTTTTGTCTTCTCCCTCCTCCATTCCCAAAGCATTTGTTACCTTCTTCCTGCTAAGTTTTCTTCCTTCTCTTTTCTGTTTTTGTATGACGAGCTGAACACTCCCAGAGATGCTCTGCAGTCATCATTCACAGCTCTTAAAATGCCTGGACCTTTGTAGTCCTCTGGAATCATTCCTTTAAACTAACTTAGGATCTTTATAAAGATTCATATGCAAAGCATTAACTTATGGCAGAAATGTTCTGCAAATATTTATATTACTTTGCTCCCTCACTACCACCCGTCAAGTTGTGTACTTCTGCCATAATTATGTAAAATACGCTTCACTACTCAATTTACTGTAGGAAAATTAATAACAATAATTAAAAAAAAAGACATTAAGGCTGTTATAAGAGTTCTCTTATCTGTGCCAATACTACATGCCAAGTGGAGTGACGCAACAGCTAGCATGCTGATCCTCTACATTTCTGTGTTACAAAACTAACAAAAATAAAACTAATAATTCTGCTGTCTTTGAATAAACACTGACATAAGGTAACTCTGGACAAGTCTGCACATTATAAAGGGGAATAACGTGAATAATATCAACATAACCTCAGAGGATGCCGAAGTATTACAGTTTCAAGTCTGCTGATTATAGCTAAAATATATTTCCACATTTGGTTAATCTTCTTAATTTACTGTGAGAAAACTAACACCACACTGCCAACTAATTGTTTCAATACCTTAGTCTGCAAAGTCAAATGAGAGAGGAAAAAAAACCCCAACCAATAACCACCCTTCAGAAAGAGCTATTTTCATTTTGCCTTTACATCAGCGGGCCCATTGAGACATCCTGGAAGCTGGCCAACTCACAGGAAATGATTGCTGGGATTCTCTGTTCCTCTCATATCTGTCATTATGCAATTATATCCACTGCTTCATTTTCCCTACTGAACAGTAGAGAAATTTGGTCATGTACATGTGAGAACAGATCTAGCAAAACAAGTTAAAGATGCAATCCTTTATAAATGTGATGTATCCGAAAAAAATAGAAAAAAAAATCCCCAAGCATACACTGCTGTGTTTTTAATGCAGCTTTTTAGGACAGAAGTACCTCTGTTTACGTCTTTTCCAGGAATAAGATATATACCCTTTCAGCTGTATATACCCTTTAAGACTATTATCTGCTCCACAAATACTCATCATTCCTATTAGCCATCACAACCTGCTTCTTTGGGAATCACAGAGTTACAGATTGTCAGAATTTTTTTTTTTTCCAGGCAACAATCACATATTCCAAAGCTAGTTTGTGAACGACCATTTACCACCACCCCCCCCAAACTGTTGATTTCTAGTTTTTTTTACTCATAGTTCTGACCACCTTCCAGCAAAATGAAAAGCAGATTGCTTCAACCAGTTTCTGTTCTAATTTTAGACAAATAACAAGGATCCCAACACTATTTACAAGCATTCTTTAAGCTTTAGAAGTAAACCTCTGGCTTTTACTTGGCTAGAAGGATAAAATCTCTGGTATGTACAGGTTAGAAAATTGAACAACAGCACATCTATATCCTCTGTGCATTTATATATATATATATATGTGTATATATATATTATGACCTGTGCCTAATGTTCCTCTACTGTACTTCTGTGCTTGCTAAATATAAAAAACCCTCTGCACTTCCTTTCAAGCTGAGGCAACAAAGGCTGAAGTGCTGAACTTCCTAACCCATCATCGTGGAGCGCCTGTTAACGCACAGCACAAATCCATGTGAAAGAGCAGGGACTGCAGTTCGCAGGTTCTCAACACTGGCACTCAATTGGCAGGACCTGTCATCTCTGTCTAGCCTGAACTTTGTGACCCTAACATTTTCTCTTCTTTCCCACCACAATTACTCAGCGCTGAAGAAAAAAGGTGCAGATTACCTGTGGGTCAGGCACAGGATATTAAGAACAAAGAGAGTTCTTGAAATCCACTTCATTCTGTCTGACAATTTGTGTATGAACAGTCAAGGAATTAAATTGGGCTGTGAAGGCTTTCAAAATGCTCCCTTTTTAAACTTAAGACTATAAAGAGAAGCTTATAATGTAAAAAAAGCCCATAAAAATGCTACCAACCCCCCCTCCCAAATCCTATCTTTTATTGTTAAAATAGAACACCAGAACAACAACAAAAATATTATCAATATAACCTATTAGCTGTTATAAACACTGAGGACTATGAACTGAAATTATTTACTAACTATTTTTCACAGCCAATGACTTTAAAGTACTCTTCTGCACCAAACACGTAATCCTCTTATAACACACAATGTAGGCCGTTCTTTTCTAATAGAAAAAGTGATTAAAATCCTACTTTGCTTGCTCACATCAACAAATGCATTTGGATCAGATATGATACTCCTAAAGTAAACAGTGTTTATTCCAAAATAAATCAACAGATCTTATTCTGCAACTTGTGTTTATTGAAGTAGCTATGCTAAAACCAAGGTTTACATTTTCATTTCAACTACACCTTGTAAGTGGAAGAATCCAATTTAAAATAAAACATGACCTAAAGAAGTAGAAAGCAGTGTGCCAGCTACATTCCCACAGCAAATGAAAACTCTATTTTGCTAGTTTTCTTTACTTCATAAGTTTCATGAAGCAGATATTTCAAGAACTTATATTGTCTCTGTATGTATTACTCCATACACTGAAATCTTACTGTTGAAAAGGAAGACCAAAAAGTTAAATCGTATCTCTAGCAGAGGGTCAGCAGAACTCAGGACAATCACAGAAAGTGCAGTCCTCTAAACCGCAGAGCTTTCTTGCCTGCTACACGGTGTAAATTTGTTCAGATTTCAGTTCAGAGACAATCCCTATTGTTCTGAATACACTGGTTACATTCCAGTTGTCCAGACAAGATAAAACATAAAATTATTCTAGTTCTGTAGTATATCAATTTACTCAGAGAAGTGTTTTAGAATGCCTCTCTAACAATCAATTCTTGCTCCAACTCTGACGAAATAATTTGTTTTTCTATTTCTGTATATTTTGCAGGAAAAGTGAAGGGAAGAGGGTGGATGTCAAAGAAAGAGTTTTACCAATATATAGAAATGGCTAAATAAAACTCAAGTGTATCTGCATAAAGAGTCTGTGTCACTCCTGGAGAGAACAGTGCTAAGTTCAAAGTGTAAAATTAACTGTATTTTTAAAGGTCAGCACTTCACATGTGTTTAAATATTCTCTTTACGACATGATTCCTATTATTTGCTAATATACACTTTTGTAAAGAGAAAAAAATTCTGAGATTAATGAAAGACAGGGAAAATAAAATATGAAGGTATTTTAAGAAGTAAAAAAAGCCATGAATCTCATCAGAATCTAATGAATTATTCCCAACACATTAACTTGAAAGTATACTTCTAGGAACATATACATTTTGTTGAAACTATACACAAAAGATTGTTAAAATATATTTAAATTTTAAAGAATCTAAAAATTAAATGTATGAAAAGAAAGCTTTTTCCACAAAAGCCTTAAAATAATGTCTCATTTCTCAGGAAATAAGGGATTCATGTGGAAATTTTTACAAGATGATCTAAGCTGTGTCTTTCAGTTCCACACAACCAATTCATTTAAACTTGCAGGGCCTTGGTGGTGTTGATAATCTCCAAATGCATATGTTTAAAATGAAACCTACAATGATTTGAGTGAGCAAGTCTCCCATCTTTGTAATTGTCTGCTAATGAGACAAAGCCAGGGTTTAAAATTCTCTCTGCTAACCTTGCCAGGACGGACAGCAAAAACATTTTCTTCTACTGACAGCCTGAAAACCTTTCCACAACACTTTGACTTTTCTCTTTCCTTTTCTTTCCCACGCCCAGTGCTGCGGTGCAGAGGGCAGATGTTGACTCCTACGCTGCTGCTCAGTGGCAGGACTAGGGAGTGAGCTGACCCATCACTGCCTTGCCCAGCCAGAGCAGAGGACAGCTATCCTTTGTCAGAGCTCTGAGAGTGCCAGCTAGAGAGACAAGAGGTTTTGTGCCACCTTACAGCCTGTGGTGGTTTAACACCAGCTGGCAACTCAGGGAGAAGCAACAGAAAGGTAAATAAAGTGACAAAGTGATGCTATGAGCATGGTAGGCTTGTGGGTATTTCAGCTCAGCTGCACATGTGCAATCCATGTTGTACTCTTGAGAAAGGAAAGGCTCTATTTACAACAATTTTTAGTGGCACCTAGCATGAAAGGTACTTGTCATTTGCCATGTGAAAGAAATTAAGTGGTTAATAAGTTGCATAAGCCTATAGGAATGGTCTTCTCAAGTAAGCAAAGGAGGTATTTGTTATTCTTTGTAGCGCTAACACTCACGAACTACAGCAGCACATTCCACAACAGCCAGGCATCTTGCATTTCAGATGGGTTGAGGCTCTTAGCTGTGTTTTGCACACACCAGCAAAGCCACAGTTCTGCCTGAATGAAGACTTTGTTTTGCATTTTTGGTCATTCACCTACAGCTACATGTGTGATGTAATTTGGTCCCACATTCATGAAGTGAACTTCATGAACTTTCTGCAAGTCACCCATGGTAGTAGTATGATCTCACATAGATGAGAAACTATTTCCAGTCATTCCCTCACACACATATTAGAGAAAACTCTGTACTGTGATTCGTGTTTCCTTTCCTCCCTACCCTTCCTTCCTGCACTGCAACTGAGCTGTTCCTGAATTGCTGCTGTGGAAAATCAAATGCAAATACATGGGCTTTGTGTCTCAGTCTGAATGAGCAAAGGGAACTGCTGTGATGCCTGTTGGAAGGGAGTTCACAACTGTTGACAGGTTCCTTAGAAAGTGAACTTGCCTTTGCCAACTCTTCATAGAACTTATAGTACCTTAAAAATAAGGCTTATATCTCTAAAAATAAATTTAATGCTGTTAAAAGGTTTTGAAATAATCACATTTGGCTTTCCCAGAACTCTCTGTTGATGAAGAACTATCAGAAGTTGAATCACATGCTTCTCATAAAGCATCCCTAGCCACTATCTGGTCAGCAGGTTCCCATTACAGACATCACAAATATTGGGAGGAGATGAACTCTTATTTCAACCAAAAGAGAAAAGTAATTTTTGAATAGATATTCCTCTGTAGGCACCCAATGACTCCACTCTGGGTGACCAAAGATTTGTTCAGCTGCCATCCTTATGGTATTTGGGGGTGGGCAGAAAATAATTCAGTCAGCTCTGTTTGAAGCTTTCCTCTCCCTGAAACCATCCCTTGTATCTCACCAGGAATAAGGCTTATTCAACAGTCTTTCCTGTAATTGTTTATTTTTTTGAGTCTGATGGCCCAGAAATCTATTTTCAGTATGTTCTACAGTCCTTTCTATGTTTGGTGGTTTTGTTGTTTTTTTGGTTTGTTTTTTTTTTTTTTTTAGAAGTGACTACAGGTGTTTCTTATTCAACATCTAGCTAATCAGCTAGGAAATGAAGAGCCAAAGGTTTGCTAAGACTTTCCAGGATCCATCCTCCAATCACAGCCAAATCAGACCAACTCCGCCAAAATCACATTCGTGCCTCAAGGAAAGCAGCTATTTCTCACAGCAGCAGAACCAGACCTAGAGGTCTGAATATGAGCTTCTGTCCATTGTTTATTGATAAATGAAGGTCACCTGGCAAAAACAATCATGAATGATTACATTCAACAATCACCAAGAGCTGATTTCACTTTCAGCTCATCTTTAACTATTATACTCTTCTGAAAACCTCTCAAGCAAAAAGATTTTCTTTCATCGGTTGTTTTAAAAATATTTCTATTGAAGAAACATTTCTTAGAATATTAAAGATAGCACATGCAATTTTTCTATTTTGAGAGAATGTGAAATGTAATTTTCTAAGAAATTTATTTTCTTTGGCATCTTCATGGTCAATATTTATTTTTAGGTCAGTAAATCTATCCCTTCAGCTCAACAGTGGTTGACCTCCACCTATCAATAACACAGTTGCTTCATACTGGATTTTTTTTCTTTTTTACTGACATTGACATATTTAGGTTTATGTTTTTCTTGCTGGCACATCATTGGGGATCCCAGCACAACAAAGGAAATTCATGCCACAATGAAAAAAGCTGAGTTTTGCAATGCTCCTAGACAAGTTTGCAAATGAAATGTTTTAAATAGAACTGGGGTAATTGTCCATGAGGATAACAAAGAGCAGGAAGCACTCAAAGCTGTCGTGTTCTCTTCTTAAAAGAGCTGATATCTATTTCTTTTTTAAAAAACCCCAACCAAAAAACAATAACAACCCCCTTCATATTCCAACAACTTAACTTAGGAATGGTCGAACAACTAAAACACATAAATGTGCTGTATGGTTGTAAGAAAATCATTAAATTCTAAGTAACTTTAATCATCCTCATTTTGAATGGAAGATAATACCAGCTCTAGTGGGGATGCTGCAGACTTAATCAGTGATTTAATCTTTTTAGCATTCTGAAAGCTTATCACAAACCAAACATAAATGGGATAACTGTTAATACTAAGTTTATCAATATTTTAATGCATTCTCCATCCCAATTTTCTTCTAATAATATTATTTCAAAAGACATTAAGAGGTAAAAAATAGACAAGTGATACTAAGAAATAATAGAATTTATGAAAATTATAAATATAGCAAATAATTATGAAATGATATTAAGTTCTAATCCCATGATGTTTTTCACCTTTCTCCTGAATGATTTTAATTCATAGCTACCAATATTTTATGTTCTGCCATGGATTGTGGTATAACTTTGTGGTAATTTTACTGATTTCTGAAGCATTTTTTCACACCCCAGAAATTGAAAGCCTAGAAGTCTCACTTGCTTTATGGTCAAGAAAAATGAGCTATTAAATAATACACACAATCACAGGTAACTTGTTTTGGAATAGCAGTACTTAGAGAAGCAATACTCTGATTTACTGTTGTTCTGATTTCTTCTTTTTCAATGGGTTACCACATCATTTTGTAAACATAATTTGTCACCAACACCAGCCAGAGTTCTCTGTAGCTACTTTTTGCCTTTCTTTCAGATCTGTTATTCCTGCTGAGAGAATCTACTAAAGAAGAATTTTTCATACTGACACCAACTGTAGTCTTGCTGTGAATAACCACATTCCCATAAAAATCATTCCATTTATTGCAAAGTTGTTGGCAGACCATAGGAATAATAGTCAACTCAGGAAACCTTTTATCCTGAAATCACATAGCTTAACCCTTTGCATGACCACATGTAGTTCATACAGAAAAGCTATATTGCCACACTGCTATTTAATTTCTTAGTAAAAGCTTTTCTGTTGTTGGCAAGTTTTTTAAAATTATTTTTTCACAGTACTTCATTTAAGTAAAATTTAAATAATGATTTTTAAAAAGACAATTTGAATTAGTCAAGCAGTATTCAGGGTTTTTTTTCTTAATATACAATGTAGTATTAAAAATTAGAGACTCTTTCCCAGTACACGAAGTATTACATTATATAGACATTTGAGTGTGGTTTTGATTATAGACTAAAAATTTTCATTCATACAAATTTTTTTGTTTTTTCTACCTTCCTATGGTAAAGAAAGACTTATGAGTTTACAATATATGAAACAATTAGAAAAATAACCTGTTTGCTTTATGATTTTTCTGTAGAAGATACTTCTGTTAGTCATTATATTTGCTGTGAGATTACTGAGATTCCACTAGTGAGAAACTAGTGGAGATTAGATTCAGGAAAGAGATGTTCTGTTAGTCAGTCCTCTTGACAGTTTGGGAGTCAGAGGTTGTATTGCTTGTATTAAAATTTCTGTCTGAATTTATTAAACTGACAGAACAAAAACCAAAAAGTCAGTGTGTGTTTTCACTGTCTATTTTGTTCTGCTTATAAATCCTTGTTTGTAGGTAATCATGGCTTGATTTATGCTTTATTCATTTGACCAAGGCGATAATGGGAGTTTTGGACGTGTGAACACACCTTTAAGAAAAATATATACATCTTGTTCCAATGAATGAATTGAAATATTTGTGGTTTAAACTTTTCAAAGTCAAAGAAAATTCCTAGAAACCCTCTTACTCGTGTTCTAACTGCTGCTACAACTGTCTCTCCTCCTTGCCCAACAGTGCTAGGGAAGGAGTTATTCCCCTGTGTGTCCATATTTTACATTCACAGAGTGAGTTATACAATTAGGCAGAAGAAAAAGATGAGACCTTTTTACTTACTGAAGTGGTTTTCTACAGTTCAGAAAGTATCATTTGCTTAGATAAAGCTGATCTTTCTCATGACAGTGTTTCAGCTGAGCCAGTACTGGTGTCAGCAGCCTGTACCCCGCTGCCCGTGAACACGCATGAACGCTCATCTCCTGACTGCACGGTGCTACAGGTAACCCTCACATAATGCCTGGACTGCCTTGTTCTGACCGAATGAGGGTCTTGGAAAACCCCAAAAAATAAAATCAACGCTCCATTCCTTCAATACCTCATTGTTTCTTTTGTTAAACTTTTTGTTTACATTTTTTTAAGTCCTTATTTAAAGCCTCATGCTTTAACAGCACACTTTAAGGTAGTTTTAGTCTACTATAGAATCACCCAGCCTCTTGACCATATCTAAAAAAAAATTTTACAAATGCAATTAACAACAGTCAAATTTTACTTTAAAATACAGAAAAATAGAAGTGATACCGCAATGAGTAAAGGAAATAATGCTCTCCCCCTTTCTTTACAGTTTCATTAGACCATTGAACTGGATGAAATTCAGATAGAGACCTTATTGTAACCACACTGAAACAGAAGAAATCTCCTGAGACTGTGAAACTCAAACATTTTGGGAACCAGCTTCAAGAACTCCTTTCGTGCTTTTAAAAGAAAGTGAATGAAAGAAACTTCTTAATTTTTCTCCCTGTGGAAACATTTTAACATAATTGCTACCAAAAAGCCAAACCAACCAACCAACCAACCAACCACCCTAAAAACCCAGCACAAAGAGATATGCTTAAAATTCATATGTATGCATATTTCCTTAACATTTAAACTTCAATCATAGCACTCACACATAACCACACCAGCACAACCTGCACGACAGCTTTCATGATACCAAACAACTTGTAAAAAACATTGTAAATTCATGCCAAAAAATAAACCTAGGCTGACAAGATTGATAGAAACTACCTACCATGTATATTGCTAAGATGCTTAAGCTGTGGTTTCAAACCTTTGTACTTATGTGAGGATTGGCTAATGTGCTCTAATCCTGCAAAAAAAGGCGTAAGGATGACACTTAGCTTCACCCAGTTTTCCTAAAATAATTGCATTACATAATTTTCAGAGACTAATCCACTCAAAATATTAACCTGAATAATTCAAATCTGAGATTTTAAGATGTTACCTACATCAATCAGGAGATATTTTTTCTAAAGGTGGCTATTTGGTTTGCCTCCTGGGTTTTTGTATTGGAAGAGTCCAATGAGAAAACAATGGTTTGCCTCAAAGTAGCGGAATCAGCACAAAATAACCACACTACATGAATAGAAAGGGCAGTCTGGGAAAGATATTTGAGTGTAAATTAATGTTGATCTTAGCTGGAATAACTTGCACTCTTTAGCACTCGCAGCTGCACCAGGGACTTGACTGGCTGTATGAGATTTTACACATCTGTCAGCTTAATCAGAGACCAAAACACAAAATCTACTGTTCAGGAATGTTAATTGATTTTATGAAACTCTTTATATTATAAACTAATAATGGAATACTTAGTGTTCGGAACAAGTTGTAACTACAGTCTTGACATCTATAGTGGTAGATAGGATTTTGTTCAGTGCTATCAAATTCATAATATTTAAATAAAATGTAAAAAAAAAATTTGTTCGCATCAGTTCCATGAAATATTAAAAGCCAAGTGAAGCTTCTCTACACAAGAATAAAAGGAAAGCAATACAATAATTAATACATAAACTGCTTTTACCATTAGTATCAACTATTTATTAATTTATTTGACATTACTGCTCTATTGTTTCAGATAATTTTACTAATAAAATGAACCTATTCAAATCTGAAGTGACAATTCTGGCACTAAGAGGCCTTCAGGATGAATGACATTATTACCTAGTTTTGGATTTAGTATGATGAACCATCAAGTAGTGTATCATATCTGTGCTTAGGAAAGAATTTGCATTGTGAAACAGCTCTGTGGCACATATCAGCAACTTTTCAACCTCTCACAAGTAAAAATTCATTATTCATTAAAATAAGGGTGTTTTTATGTGTCAGCAATATAATGTAAGACACTGTTTTGAAATCTGCTAATGGTTGCAAAGCTCTCAATCTGATCAATTTCTTGCAGTCAGTTTTGCATCTCTTAGTTTCCATCAAGTCAGACAGGCTTTTTAAAACAACTCTATCATTTCATTACTGGCTGTTAAGAGAATTTTCAAACCACTGTCTCATGTCCTTCATGACATAGCAATCTGCATGTTGCCCTTCAGAGCCTGCCTCTGCAGCCCAGCACTGAGGTTTCTGCTGCAATTAAAGCTGACATACGTGGGGTAGATCTGGGATTCCAGTAACAGACCCTGCCTATACACAGCTTTGATGGAGGTATTGCAGTGGCTTCCAGGTACCTCACCACTGTCCTTCTACCACTGTCTCCTGAACTAGCTGATCCTAAATCTGATATTTCAGACTCTGCAGAATCTAGCTATAACAGGCAGGTATGATTGATACCTGAAAAGCATGCCAGCATTTGGTATTTTATTTCCTGTGAAAGGGACAAGAATGTTCGTTCTGTCACTGGAAGGAACACCTCTGAATGTGTAACTTGGGAGAATACATAGACAAAACACATTTTGTTATTTTGAAAGAAATTACTTTTAGCATACCATCTTGGAGATGGGTCTCATACCACTAAAAGTTAGCTTGCTGCCTACCACAAACCTTTTTGCACTGGAATGTATTTCACTGACTTGTGGGATGCCATCCAGAGAGACCTTGACAGGCTTGAGGAGTGGGCTGATATGAACTTCATGAAATGCAATAAAGGGGAGGGTATTGCAGCTGGACTGGGACAATGACCCATATCAGTACAGGCTAGGTGGTGAACAGATAGAGAATAGCCCTGTTAAGAAAGACTTGGGAATTCCAGTGGATAAAAAATCCTGGATATAACCTGCAGCCCAGAAAGACAACAGTACACAGGGTCACACCAAAAGAGGTCTGAAGAGCAGGTTGAGGGAGGTCATTTTCCCCCTTCCCCTTCTACTCTGCCCTGGTGAGATCCCACATGGAGGACTGCCTCCAGCTCAGGGGGCCTCAGCACAGGAAAGAGAGGCAGGCTGTGAAGACAGGCTGAGAGAGCTGGGGTTGTTTAGCATGGAGAAGAGAAGGCTCTGGAGTGACCTAATTGTGGCCTTTCAATACATCTAAAGTGGATTTAGAAGAAAGATAGGGTCAGACTTTTTACCAAGGCCTGTACTGATAGGACAAGGAATAAGGGGTAATGGTTTTAAACTGATAGAGGACAGATTTAGATTATGTACATGGAAGAAATTCTTTACTGTGAGAGTGGTGAGGTACTTGAACACATTGTTCAGAGAAGCTGTGGATGTGGATCCCTGGAAGTTGGATGGGGATTCAAGCAACCTGGTCGAGTGGAACATTGTTCCTGACCATGGCAGTCGGGTTGGACTAGACGATTGCTAAAGGCTTCTTCCAAACCAAACTATTCCATGATTCCATGAAATGCACTATACTATACTGGGTAATTTGCATGTCCATGTATTTCTTCACAAAGCATGCCTGCCTAGCCTTTAGCTCATTTGTACTACAGCAAAATCTAGGCATCCCAAACAGAAGCCCTGGTACCAGTTGACTACATGGAGTTCTTACTAGCTACTAGCTCACAAGTACAGCCACCTGAAGCACTGCCATGATTAGTGATGACTGATGCCCTTTTACTCTAAATGTTGGGGTGTTTTTTAACCTGCGCTTTTACAAATCAGACCTTACCTGAACTGTCCGAGTAACGCAAACTGGAACAAGTACAACTGACAAAAATCATCCAAAAAAAACCCCCAAACCAGAAAAGAAATTAACAAATACAACAGAAAATTGGAAAGTTTTCTTAGCTGACTATTTGTAATTTTTTTGTACTTTTTTTTTCTTTTGAGTTGTTTGAAATACATTTCCTAATTGTGTCAGTCGAGAGAGAATTTGTGCCAGTATGTTCCTGAGGACTAATATGTTAAAGAGAACAAGCTGAAGCTTTGTTAGAAAGCCAGCTACAACTGTACACAGTAAAAGCTGCTATAATCATCAGACTCAACTGCTGCTTTTCTCTCGAGTAGTTTATGACAGAATTATGATCCTCATATCTGTAGATACCATCCTTATCATCACCATCATGAAGAGACTAAGGCACAGTGATCACGAATTAAAAAGTACTGGTAACCACAAACACGGGCTTCGTGTTGTGTCATCTGCACAAATATGTATATAAAATATGCACCAGACAAGTGATTAGTACATAACGCCAGCAAAGGGTCACCCTGTCAATGTTCAGACCTTGGAGTACAGCTTCAGACACAAAATGACCTTGATCTGATTCTTTTTATTGTGTGGAGAAGTTGAGAAAGCTTTTCTTTCTGTAATGGTGTTTCACAATCCTCCTTCTGCACTTCTTTGGTCTGACTGCAGCTCCCCCAGTTCCCATCACTGACTGTGGACCTCCATACAACACAGTTAAGTTTAAATCTAGGCCACGTCATACCTGTCAAAGCTGGCTCCATGACATTTCTACAAGGTGTGGGAGAATAAATGATGGACCTCTACATTGCTAATAGTGGCCAACCTGCTCTCCCAGCCTGCTTTGGAGCTTGCTCAAAGTCTGCACTTAAGAGCTGGCTTGCATCCAAGCACTTCATTTGTTAGATTATTTGATTCTAGGACCAGATGTGCTAAAATGCTTTCAGAAAGAAGAGCATTTTACCCTGCAGTGGTCATGGTTCTTTGACATGTGCAATAACCTGCATATGGTAAGTCTGCTGAAATGAATTCAATAATGTGTATTATCATAATGCCCATGATCCCAAATCATGCTTCAGAGTGCTACTGTGCTAAAAGTTACCAGTCCAAGTCTGTGGTGTATTAAAGTACCCAGGTCTGAGGGGAAATAGTTTCCCTTTCTCCTTCAGATTAAAGAAACAGAACATATGGCTGTATTGCTTCAAAGGCATTCCTACAGGGCACTGCACGGTACACGGGGGACGTAGCTGTGTGCACGGTCACTGAAGGACCTGTGAGGAAAGTCACTTAGTCTCCTGTGGTGTTACTGATACCTACAAAGGAGAGATTTTCAGGCTGATGAAAAGAGGATATATGTCCCTGTCATGAAAAAAGGTCTCCTTGAGGGCCAGAAGTGATTTATATGGTACATTTGCTTCCAGCAGCAGGGAGGCAGCCGGGTTTCACCTGTAAGAATTGAAGGCAAAGGCCAAAAAGGAGCTAATGTTCAAGGAGTTCTGCTCCACGATCAGCCTTTATAGATGCTATCCCTGGGCTTTAGTTGTTCTCTCTCTTATCCCTGAGGTTTCACAAAGATTTCTCATCTCGGAAATCCCTGTAGTGCCTGGTGTTAGTACAGAGTGTATCATCTGCTTTAGTGACATGAGAGTCTGCCTTGTAACGTGGGCCTTACTGGTCCTTTACGTGCCTTTAGGGAACAGAAGGCCTCAGCATCAGACATCTCCATCACATTTCAAGTAAAAAAGCTGTCCTCCACACAGTCTTCAGCTTGAAAAGGCATAAGAGGGAGAGGTAGAGTTGATAAATACTCATAGTCTAATGACTGGGAGCCACAAAGAAGAGCAGGCACTTCCACACAGTAAATTATACAAGAAACAATTCACAAAAAGCAGTTTTCATAAAAAGTATCTGATAGCTAATTTCTCCCTATCAACTTCTAGATCTGAGTAAACCTAAGCTAGCAGCTACAGACTTGTAGGAGTCCTGGAAGGATTTATTGCCCTGTGGGTGGAGGGAGGAGGTTTACAGGGCAAACACAGAACGTGAGAGTGCAAGGACATAAACGCTGCTTATTCTCTGCTTTAAACTGTGAGAAGATGCATCTGTGGAAGACAGCATCTCAATGCTTCATTAAAGCTGGAAATGTTCCCATATGTGTAAAATGGAGGATTTGTAAAATGTTTCTCTATTAATCTAACTTCGTTTTATGGAGTGAAGAGGCAGAGAGATGGGCTGCTCCTTGGTGCCTGAGGACTGGCTGATCTTGTTGGTGGCAGGTGGGCAGGACAGAGGAGTGAAGGTGCTGCCTGGTAGCCAGGCTGGGATGGGAGCACCTCGGCCACTGCCCGCCCTGGGCTGACAGTCCAGCCAGCTGTGGTTAACAACAGTTGCATTTTATGGAAATCACGTGCAACTCCAGCACAGGCAGCTTTCCAGAGGGGTCCATGCACAATAACATGCTCATATGGTGTCTTAAAGGTTCATTAATGTGAAGTAACACCCCATACTTGAAATCATAACACAGTTATGCAGCTCTTTTTGACACACAGAAGAGATTGTGCTCTGAATTTTCTTCATGAACACATTAGGTGTGGAACACCAGGTGGATTTTAAGTAACAATTTCAGAAGAAATTAATCAAGGTCATCATTCCTAATTGTTAGAATATAATTGACTATTTTAATTTTTTTTCCCAAAGAACCAAAGTTACTGCTTGACAGTAGTACCTTACAGCATTCCCTCATCTTTTATCACTAAGAGAAATATATCAACTAACGAAGCCTGGAAACTCATACCATACTGCCATTCATTATAAACGACTCCCATACACATATCATCACTTTGCATAGGCTTCACAAACAGAAGTGAATTGTGAACCCATGGGTGTGCATTATACATCCTTCACAAATGGCATAAAAATTAATGCAATTCATCATGATCATGCACTCTGCATTACTGCATTTGTCAAAGGTGTGAAAATTTTTGATTTTTTATAGTATCATTACAATCTTATTTTGAACCTTCCCACAAAAGCCCACACCAAAAAACTTGACATAAACAAACTGAAATAAAAGTCCTAAAAGAAAAAAACAGCAACCATGAAATAAAACTACAAATTAATTTGCCTTTAATTACTTCAATAGAATTCAATACAAACAATTAAAAAAAAAGGAAAGTATTCTAAGTGTTAGGTAAGATTAGACAAAAAAAGTGTTAATAAGTGACATATTCAGCTCCAGTATGTATCTCAGTATATATAAGGAAGAGATCTAATGAGGTGGTATCATTTTAGAATAAAGTTTGCAAAACACTGAATTAACTTTTTCAAATAAGATGTTCCTAATAAGTCACTACCACCAATATTCCTTTAACATACCCAGTTATAATATGCACTTGATATTCCAAAAAAATGAGTACACTAGTATTTTTTAAAGTACTAGTATAAATATGTAAACATATACAATCTTTAAAGATGCAGATAGAATCACAAAATGGTTTTGGTTAAAGGGACCATAAAGATCATCCAGTTCCAAACCCCCTGCCATGGGCAGAGACACCTCCCTCTAGACCAGATTGCTCAAAGCTGCATCCAAACTGGCCTTGCACCCTTCCAGGGATGGGGCATCCACAACTTCCCTGGGCAACCTATTCCAGCGTCTCACCAACCTCACACTGAATAATTTCCACCTAATTCCTAATACAAACCTACCCTTTTTCAGTTTAAAGCCACCAACCCTTGTCCTGTCACTACACGACACCTTGCAAGAAGTCTCTTTCCTGCTTTCCCCTCTGGAAGGCCACGATAAGGTTTTCCTGGAGCCTTCTGTTCTCCAGGCTCAACAACTCCAACTCCTCAGCCTTTCCTCATATATGAGAGGTGCTCCATTCCTCTCATCACCTTTGTGGCCTCCTCCTGACTCACTCTATGCCCTTCTTTAGCTGGGTTCTCAGAGCTGGACGCAGTACTCCAGGTGGGATCTCACAAGGGGAGAGTAAAGGGGGACAATCACCTCCTCGACCTGCTGGTCATGCTTTTATTGCAGCCCAGGACACAACTGGCTTTCTGTGCTGCAAACGCACATTGCCAGGTCATGTTTAGCTTCTTGTCAATTAACCTCCAAGTCCTTCCACCCAGGGCTGCTCTCAATTCAATCTCCTCTGGATTTCCGCAATCCAGATGCAGTATTTTGCACTTGGCCTTGCTGAACTCCCTGAGGTTTGCATGGGCCCACCTTCCAAGCCTTTCAAGGTCCCTCTGGATGATAGCTCTTCCCTCCAGCATGTTCACCACATCCTCTTTGTTGGGATGCACCATTCTTGAGCTTGGAGGAGCTGATCCTTGAATATTAACCCCTTTTCTTGGGCCTCTTTTCCCTCTAGGGATTTATCCCATGGTATTCTACCGGGTAGGTTGCCAAAGAGGCCAAAGTCTTTCTTCCAAAGTTCAGGGTTGTGAGCTTCATGTGCACCCTCCTTGCTCCCCCAAGTATCTTAAAATCCACCATTTCATGGTCACTGCAGTCAGTCCTTGAGCTTCACATTCCCCACCAGCCCTTCCTTGTTGTTGAGAACAAGGTCCAGCATAGCACGTCCCTTCTCCATCACTTGCAAAAGGAAGTCATCATCAATGCATTACAGAACCTCCTGGATTGCTTATGGCCTACGGTGTTATACCTCCAAGAGACATTTGGGTGGCTGAAGCTCACCATGAGGACCAGGAATTGCCAGTGTGAGGCTGTTCCTACCTGTCTATGGAGTGCCTCATCCACTATGGAGTGCCTCATCCACAATCTTCCTGGTTAGCTAGTCTATAGCAGACCCCCACTTAACGTCACCTGTTGCCTGCTCTCCCTTTAATCCTGAATCACAAGCTCTCAGTTGGCTCCTTATCTATCTCCAGGCAGTTCTCCATGCACTCCAGCATCAACATCCACTGACATACAGGCCCTTCCTGTCTCCCCTGCCCGTCCTTCCTAAACATCTTGCTTATTTTCATTCCAACACTCCAATCACAAGAGTCATCCCATCAGTCTCTGTGATGCCAATAAGATCACAGAACTGCAGGCATGCACGTGCATCCAACTCCTCTGTTTACTCCCCATGTTGTGTGCATTTGCATAGAAGCATTTAAGATGGGGCCCTGATGAAGCCAACTTACTGGCTGGAGTGTCTGGAATTCTTTTGTACTGCTCTTCAGGTGTTCTGCTGAACTGTGATCCCTCTCCAGGCTCTGGGCATGTCTGGCTACCACAGGCATCAGACTGGTAGGAGTGGGATGGATTGGGGTTCCTCTCCTCCAGCAACTTTAGTTTAAAGCCCTCTTCCTCAAGCTTATGACTGAAGATGCTCTTCTTCTCTGACAGATGGAGCCCATCAGCCCCATCAGACCAGGTTTCTCAAGAAAGTCACATGCTCTAAAATACCTGAACCCCTCTCTGTGGTACCAGTTCTGCAGCCATGTGTCAATTTGCCAGATTTGATTGGCCCTTTCAAACTCCCTTCCTATGGCTGGGAGGATTGATGAAAAAACTACTCACACTCCAGAATCCCTTACTGTTGCTCTCAGGGCTCTGCAATCCATCTTGACTGTTTCTGTTTCCTCAGACTGTTTCTGGCTGTATCACTGGTGCCCATGTCAAACAGCAGCAGATAGAAGAGGACTGTATGAGGCTTGGTAGGCTCTTGGTGATACCCCTAATATGAGTCCCTGGCAAACAACACACCTCTCTAGAGAGCAGCTGAGGCTGACAAATAAGACTCCCAGAAGTGAGTCACCTACTACTATTGCCTCCTACCTTTTCTTCTTTGCTTTCATTGTTGTATGGGGGGCGGGTCAGGCTCCTTAGTCAGCTCCAGCATCTCTCCTGTATGATGTGTCTTTCCTTTTCAGTCTGCACAGCAGTGAAGCAGTTCTACAGGGGCACCTCATCTTCCTCCTGCAGATCCTTGCCATTGCAGGCTTACATTGTGCCATGTTATTGCTCCCCCTCCCTTCTGTGTGTGCCAGTGGGGGAGGTTTTGGCTGTTTGGCCATGGGCTCTGGGTACACTGCAGACTGCGCTTGGAAGCAGCCATCCAACTCCACTGAACCAGCTATACAACTCCTTCTCAGCCACCCTGATGCTATGCAGTCTTCCCACTGCCTCCTGCAGCTCAGCCACCTGTCACAGGAGCTCCTCCACTTGACGCACCTTTGGCAGTCAGGTCTGCTGCCTTTCCCTACCCCAGGAGAAACTTCTACTTGCTTTCTGCAGTCTCAGTTCTGCACTGCAGTCTCCCCATTTAGCAGCCCTGTCTGTGTGGAGGCACTGGCCACTGTCCGGACAGATGGTGCAGATCCCCCATCAAAGCTGCAGCCTTTGCTCTCAGATGAGTGCCTACCATTCTGCCCTGGGAGTCAGGTGGGATGAGTGCCTTTGACCTGTGCAGATGGCTACAGAATGGTGCTGGGTTGCTGGTAGACTTCACGTGTGCACTTGGCCAGTGGAATGTCCCTCCTCGGAGTCATCATACTCCCTGAGCACCCTGTCGGGTTCCCTTCCCCCCTGCCATGGAGCCCTGGGAGAGGGGCCCTGAGGGGACACACGGGGTTTCCCTGCCCCTGCTCAGCCTCGTTCCCATTGGTTGTTTTGTGTTCCCCTGCGCGGGCAAGGACCCTCGGGTCCCGTGATTGCCTCAGTTCCTCGGCAGAGCCCCGGCCACGCGGCTGGAGAAATAAACATCTCTGAAACATCTATCAAGAATCGGTCCATATATATTTCTTTCCACGGGCCTCGTTGTTTGATACACGTGTTGCAGTATCCGCACTGTAACAAATGGTGGATAATGTGAGCAGAATGATCTCCGATCCCTAAGGACAGCGACTGATTTGTGAGTAAACTCTGGATTTCGCTTCTTGTTTTTGTTTTGCTGTTCCATCTCTAAATCATGGAGGAACTGTGGAAAGACTCCTGGCTCTCCAAGCCGCATATGGACATTTATCTTAAACTTGAAAAGATTCTTGAACAATGATTTGTAAATTTTAGCTTAATTCAAGCTCAAAAGTAACTGAAACACTTGCTGGCATGGTTGTTTAAGAACTTTTTCTACTTTTCTTGGGATTTGATTCTTACCAAAAACTTTTGGAAGACCGTTTGGACCCAGTTAATTTCTGAGTCAAAATATATGCCAATGGAAGAATATTTTCGTGAATATTATTTAATTATCGAGACTGTTGAGCAATGTCAGCTGTGTCTTGGTGGAGGGAAGCCTGCCTCAGAGTCCGTGCGACCCAGGCCATGTGGACCGAGCGCTCTCCGAGCAGCAGCGAGGCAGTTCCTGCGCGCGGGTGGAGCGGTGCGAGCTGCAGTGTCGGCAGCAGAGCGAGGCGCAGCGGGAGCCTGCCCGGCCCTGCGCAGCGCCTGGTGGAGCGAGCCCCGTGAGAGGAGCGGCGCGTGGGTGGTGGCTGGCGGCGGAGCGGAGCCGTGCCTAGCCAAAATGCACGCTGGAGCAGGGCACGGGGGGCTTGTACTCGGGGCCCTGGCCGAGACGTGGGTGCGGCCCCAGGCAGCAGCAGCGCAGCTGAGGGCAGAGGCAGCGGTGCACAGGGAGCTGAGCGGCGCAGCCCGGCCCAGCCCGCACAGCCCCGAATGCAACCCCGGGAAGAGCGCGCAGGCACGAGCAGCCCCGATGGCCCCAGCAGCCCTGACAACCCTGGCAATTCCAACACGGGAGAAAGCGAAAGCGAAAGAGAAAGCAAAACCACAGCGAGACAGAAAACAGCAGCCACTCGGAAAAAGGAAAAGATCATCGTAGCTAAGGTTTTAGGAATAGTAAAATGGTATAATGTTAAACAAAATTATGATTTTATAACAAGATGTGACAACCAAGAAGACATATTCGTTCATAGAACTGCTTTTAAAAAGAATAACCCTGAAAAATACATCCCAAGCTTAAGAGATGGCGAAGTAGTAGAGTTGAAAATTGTGCAAGGTAGAAAAGGGTTACAAGCAGCAGAGGTCACTGGGCCTGATGGTGTTTCTGTAAAAGGCAGTATATATGCTAAAAATCGTAGTCATGTTAGACAATATCTCCATTATAAGCCCCCCTACAGTCTCCCTTTCCTAATCCCACCTTTCCCTTTTACCCTATATCCTATTACCCCCAGTGTATTCCCAATCCGTTTTTTCACCCATGGTTTCCCTCACAAAACCATGCCTTTGCCAATTGTTTCCCCAAAAATCCCTTTCCAGTGCCGAGTGGGGGATGAAGAGGGGGAGGGAAGAAATTAACTATTGTTGTTTAGAGTTCCAACAGGTACAAATGGAAGAAACCCTCTCCTGCCTCAGTTTCCCCACAAAGCATGCCCAGAGAGTCCTGTCTCCCTTCTGTCAGCCTTAAGATGTTCCAGAGAATCTGTTTGGACATTTAAAGACTCAGGAGGGTGGCTTGTTTTGTTTTGAAACTGTCCTTGTTATCTCATGTTTATCCAGTTGTTTTCAATGTTAACTTTTAAACCTCTTTTTGTTAAAAATAAACTGGTGAAATGTTGGGGCTGTCCCCCTGCCATGGAGCCCTGGGAGAGGGGCCCTGAGGGGACACACGGGGTTTCCCTGCCCCTGCTCAGCCTCGTTCCCATTGGTTGGTTTGTGTTCCCTGCGCGGGCAAGGACCCTCGGGTCCCGTGATTGCCTCAGTTCCTCGGCAGAGCCCCGGCCATGCGGCTGGAGAAATAAACATCTCTCTGAAACATCTATCAAGAATCAGCCCATAGGTATTTCTTTTCCACGGGCCTCGTTGTCTGATACGCGTGTTGCAGTATCCCTGCTGTAACACCCTGCCAAGCAAACTGCCACGCCATGACCTGCCTGCCTGCCCTGGTCACGGTGCTCCTGGGCACAGTGCTCACTAGGGCTGCCTACTGTGGGAAGAGGGACTGGACACCAATTCTCCTGGCCTTGCAGATGCCAGGAAAGTAAGCCACTCTCATATGAGCTGCTGGCTCCTGATGGGTCTCTGTGCTCCCCTGGGCTTCCCTGGGGTGAGGAACACCCCCCATGAGCCATGGTCCCCTGCTCTGCTGTAGGACACACCTGCACCGGAGCTGATCACCTTGGTGGATGTCATGTTTCAGTCCTATCATCAAGTCACTCATTTCCCTAAAACACTGGAGCATACCTCCTAAAATACATAATATGTGTAATTGCTCCATACACACCTTTAAAATATTATACCTTATTATCCCTATCACAACATAATCAGCATGTAAAATCAAACATTATTTTTGGATGAGGTAACTGTGGTTCTCTTGAGAGCACAACATCAATTTAGTTATTCCCTCTTGCACACAATTAAAATTCAACTATAGAACAGAAAGTATGAGATATTTAAATAAAAAAAGCTTCAATACTGAAAACCAAAAGCTCTTATTTGGAAGCCCAAATGCAGATTTTGGAATCTAAGTTTTATAGAACACTGCACTATTTTCTACTGTTTAGCCTAGTACACTTCTATAATTTCATTATGAAATTACTGCTATTGCAAGAAAACACTGTTTATTATGGTACTTAGATCAAATTATACATAAGTAAACATTAATATTTTTCTTTTCAGTATGTTAAAACCTTGTCATAGCCCTTTAACATGCTGTTTAAGGAATGTTCCTAAAGACCAGAAATTATTTGCTATTACATCACTTTGGAATTAATTACTCCAAATAAATCTGTGCAAAGTGAAGGAAATAAGCAATTTATTTTATTTTTTTCAAAGTAATAAAATAAGAACTTGTACAAGGGTGCAAATCTAAACATACCTCACCCATCTAGAAACAGAATACTGACTTCAGACCTAGACAGTGAGATCTGACTGAATTTTTTCAATGACTTTGAAATTTTCAATAAAAATATTATTATTATTATCATTACTATTACTATTATATAAAGAACAACATACATAAAATTAGGTGATTCATTTACCTGGCTGTACCCCCTACTAAATTCAGATGGGTAAACCAGTTTTAAACTGATAGACATTGGCACTGATTCCCTTTATACAGACTAAAAATTGACTGCCAAAGTTTAGAATTTAACCTAATAACATTATTAAATCTCTAGGCTGAGCTTTGAAAAATCAGGTCATATATAAATCAAATTGTGCTTCAGAGATCACTGCTGCAACTCTGCCCTTTGCATTCAAAATGTTCAATTGGTCTTCAGCATTTTATAAGAAGAAAAAGTATTTTTACTTGGATAACATGAGAGCTGTTCTGATTATAGAGTTTTCTGGAATGCGTTGGATGAAAGAAGATTTTTATTTAAAAACATTTAAGTTGTGGTATCTGGAAAAATGTGCATCATAGGCCAAAGATATGACAGATGATTGCCTGCCTGTAAAAGCAGCCTCTCTATATGCCAAGAAGGGTTCCCTCTGAGCCTGGGTGAGACAGAGGGCATCAGCTTTCAGGTTCCCACTTTGAATTAAGCCTAGACCCAAAAACGTCTACTCTGTGGGTTAGATATGTTCCAAATCCAGCTTTGCCTTTCTTCGTACTATGGCTGGGCAAGGATACCCAAACTCTGCAGCTCACTGGCAATGGTGCCTACAAACATCTTCATTCCCAACAGCCCAGATGCTTGTGCTTGTGAACTGGAAAGCTTAGGCCTGAGTAGTGTCACCATTAGATCTTTCAGACTCACTCCTTCATCAGTGAGAACAGATGCTTTAAGCCTGAGACACATCCAAACCAAATTGTCCACAGTTTTCATGAAAGCCTGTCAATCTGTGGGCAGCCTGAACTTCCAAACCACCAAGCAAGGACTTTTGAGTTTCTGAGATGGATGCAAGGAATCTGCCCCAAGGTCACAGCCCTTGGAAAAGTGGCAGGCCCTGCTAGTTAAATGGTGATGCTCACAAGAATGACAGAGTGTGGCTCCAGGAGGACATGCTCCTTCAAAAACACCACGTGCTTGTGACATGTTCCAAAAAAACATGTCACTTCTGGTGAACAGGAAGCCTCAGTATGTGATGAGGTCTAGTCCTTATGTGCTGCTTCCCACAAAGTACAGGCTCTCTTATGTCCTTTCACTGTGTACTTTTCTGAAGGCTTCTCTAAACACACTGAACATGCTCTTCACTCCTTGGACAAGGCATGGTCTTTCAGACTGGAGCTTATGTTCCCCAGACATAAGGATTAGAGCTCATGTGCAAGGACATGAACCCAACTGCTCACTCCTGGGTGCTTCTATGTATAAGGAAGACAGAATAGGGTATAGGCACAAACTGTAACACTTCAGTTTGGAGACACAAGATAAACTGGGTTGTTATGGTGGAAATGCAAAGAATCATTTCCAGTGAGCTCCTATGCCTCCATGAACCACCTGGAGCAGTTGTTTTCTCACATACAGCTTCAAAGTTCTTCAGTGAATAAACTGCTGTGCCGTACTGTTAAGGCTGCAATATGTCTATTAGCAGAAGATAATCTACCACCCCTAAGACACGATTGATTAACTTTCATTAAAGTCAGCGATGTCAACAATCATGTATGAAGTGGCTACATATCTGGCTCTGCATAGCAAATGAAAACACACTGAACTTTATTAAATATACTGCTAAAACACCGAAAGAGTAGTACTTTTTCATTCCGCTCTGGTTAAAATGAAATATAACCAGAAATCAGAAACAGAGTTGGAAAATAACTAGTATTGTTATATTTTTAGACAAATCTGAAAAATAATTCCTATACATGCAACTCACTGATGGTGCTTCTTCTATCCAAAACAATCATATCTTTACATACCTTCATGAAAGAAAACGCTACTTTAAAATTTAAAGAAACCAGCTATTTTACTGTAAGTATAAAAAACACTCTAAGGAATGGAAGGAAAAAAACCCCATGTTCAATAATTTCATTACATTCTAAGATGCCAAATCATCTGTGAGTGGTTTCTTTTTAGATGAAAAGAAATCAAAATATAGGACAGATGTTGGACAAACCACATTTGAGGTCTATCACACACTGGCATTTTTCAAATTATTTTGGCTCATCTATTGAATAAGGTGTATTTTGCTTGATTTTGAAAAGGGAAACATCAGGAAATATTTAAAGGCCAATTGCTGCCAATTAACTTTGATCAGCAAAAGTTGCATTTGAATCTTTTAGATTCTTTTGCCTGTCTGGAATAACACACTATTCTAAAATCTAGCAAAACAACAATGTGATGATTAATGTGTGTTGGCAGCCCCACCACAAGCTTGCTTAACAGCTGGATTTTAAATAAACAGCTGTCTTCACTATGATGGGAAAGAAATCTGACTGTTTTCATGTTTTTGTGTCATTAAAATATGATCAGAAATCGCTTTTTTCCCTTTTAAGATGAAACAGCCAGGCATTACAGTGACAGTCTCTTTCAGCAGTTTGGAGAGTTTTGGAACAATCTCACAACCATAGGCTGTGCAGGCTAAAAAAGCCCTTGGCAAGGCACTCACAGCTCCTCGCTGCACGCTGCAGGCAGAGGCACCCTGGCACAGAACACCCCATGCCTGCCGAAGGCGGAGCAGCCCCAGGAACAGGCTGTGGACACAGACAGCCCATACATCATTAATGATGTCCCTTGGAGCTAAGGTAACTCTTGCCCACAGTGGCATGTAAGCAAGAAATCTGTACCCAGCCATCAACTGTTTATAGAAGCTGAAGTTTAATATTTAATGGCCTGTGCAGACTATTGAATTCTGCACGTTTATAGATCCTTTCAGTGTATCCGCTTTTGAAACTTGTCTACTGTCATCATAAATGCTAAAACCTGTGAGGACAAAACTCTACCATTTAAACTGTAGGAACATTTGAAGGGCAGTGCAGACATTTAGTGTAGATATTATTATATATCCTAGTGACTAAATGATACAGCTATTTTCTAAGCATTTCTGTATTGAAACTCTGCAAATAATTGCCAAACCATCTAACAGCACATAAAACCAGACAAATATTAAACATTAAATCATCTCTGTGTGTTTTAAAAGAATGAACACTTACTTCTAAATCGTTAAAGAATAGGTGTGTGTCCGCCAAATTGAAAATCATCTCTTCCATTCGGAGTCCAAGGGACACAGAAGTGGGAGGATCCTTAAAGAAGAAATTAAGCAAGTACACCATCAATACTGTGCCTAACATACATACCCAAATACAAACGGGAGGAACAGCTTTTCGTAAGATACTACTCATATTAAATGCAACATCTGCTTTGTCAGTTTCAGTTCAGTACCTGTCTCATCCTGTACTATGACTCTTACCAGTAACACTCAAAAATATGACTGCAACTCAACTGGCTCCAAGATTTTGCAGTGGGACTTCTGTGGTCACCCTCACGCATCCCTGGCACAGACTTTTTGTTCTCTGTTCACCTAAAACTTCTCCAGATTCTACAACTGTTCACAAGTTTTGTGATCAACCAGGGGTATGATAATGCTATTGTTACTCAAAATAAACTCTCACTGGTCACAAATGACAGGATTCAGTGCTGGGAATACCTAGTGACTTTAAAGCAAAGAACTACTTTTATTTGCAAATGGCAATTATATTTAAAACCACTGCTTGATTGTCCACAAAACCATGCTTTAATTATGCTTCCAGTTGGGCCCACCCATACAGATTGAACAAAACTATTGTTTGTTATTAATACATAACACACTTTAACTTCTCTACAGAAATTACCATAACAACTTATTCCTTACTGAGATAATAAACTCAAAAAGCATGTTCAGCATTGTGGTTACTAAATGCATTACAGATGTTTGTCTCGTTTTGATTTTTTTTTGTGTTTTATATATATTTTCAATCAGGAAAAATGGAAAAGAGAGCCTAATAGATAAATTTGATATAGACTTTCTCATTTATAATGCACTATCCAAGTGCACAGGAGCATGAGTTTGAAAAAAACATGTTATATTATCTCATAACACCCTCTATTACTAATGTTAGTTTGTTAGGAATTATATTTTAAATAGAACTGAAGAACGGACAACCCATATTTTACTTAAAATAAGCTAATATTCTAAACTTGATGACAAGACACAGTTAAAAAGCAAAAGATGCAGTCCTTAGTTTCTTTTTCCACTCTCAATCAAATTAATAGGTGTTTCAACAGGATCTCTGAACTTTCAAACATTTTTCTGTAACTACTGGTTAAAAGCAAAATGAGTCAGTAGTAAAGAGCTGGAAAAGAATGTTGATTTGGCAGCCTGTTTGCCTTCTGGAAATGCCAAAATCCAAGAACTACTATCCAGAGAAAGAATTTTTGAAAATTAGAAGCAAAGCTACATTGAGCAGACAAAACATCTATTCTTGAATTCACATTCTTGAATATACATTAAGTTTTTTAAAATTTAAAAAAAAAATAGCCCTTATAAATGGGGAAAAAAAATTGCATCATACTATTTTGATGAACTTTGCCCTTAAAAATAAGTCTTCTATTTAAACTGGCACAGTTAAAAAAAAAAAAAAAAGAATATTTGGCTTCTTAATTCAAATGGAAAGACTTTAAAATATGAACAAAAGTATTCTGTCTCTCTGTTTTAGTATTTCTCTATTTGTAGACCTGTGCCTTCCTTTCCTTTTGTAGGCATGTGAGGTGGAAAGCAGGTGGTATTTTCTCTCTATCTATGCCTGAGGCTTCTTCTCCCTTTGACATTTCTGCTTATCTTTGTGCCCAGTTAGCATCTCATCATCCTACACAGCATCGGGCTTCTTTTTTTTAACAGACAAGGATTTCTGCTGAACCTGAGCACTAATAGAAGTCAGCCCACAGAAGCCTCTGCTCTAGCTATTAAAAGGAGTTACATAGCTAAAGGTCTAAGATGCAAATGAAGACCACTTGCTACATCTTGATAGCAACTGCCAATGCAGCAAGGTAGAAATAATTCCCTTCTGAGCTTCCATCCATAAATAGGAACATCATTTTAAAAGCAGAATAAATGGGCAACAGAGCATGATAATGGTTATGAATCCATTTGACTAATCTTAAACAAATGGCTGCAAATATATATTTTATGTTTCAGTGTACACGACAGTTTTTTAACTTAAACATTTTTATCACATCCTGAGTCTGTAAAAACAGATTTTTGTAAAGCTTTCTAACCATTTCACTCCAAGATATTTTTACATGGCAGAAATAAAACAGAATCGCTTTCTCTAAAGTAATAGTAAAATAATGTCATTTATTAGATAATTTAATTAGGCAGAAAAAAATAAAGAAACTCATTGGCACCTACTGAAAGCATCAGATTAAGTAAGACAAAAGCTAAAAGAAGAAACAAAATGGACTGCTTTTCAAAGAAACCTTAACTCCTAGATTAAACACAATCTTTTTGTATAGGAAGTTCCACTTAACACAAATCTATGTTAAACTGTGGTCTCAATACCTACATCTTTAAGAGAAGCAAAAACCTTATCTGCATTAGCGTTTTAAGCATCTGTATAGTCACAAACTTGCAACTGGTCTAATAAAAAGCACAAGAACCTTGGCTTAAAGCATCATAGTAGATCAAACTCTGCCATCAGATGTTACAGTGGGGGCTGTAAGCTTTAAAAAAAAGACAAGGCTAGAACAAGGTTCTGAAAAAATAATCCCACACCCAACCTTCTTTTGCAATTTTTGCAACTAATTGCTAACTAATTACTGTGAGGTGTCACACAATGAGTAGGAAAGCTAACAATCTCTTATTGTTGCCTGGGATTTGCAGGTTCAGTCAGTGTCTTTTCAGGTATGGTCAAAATCAGGTACAAATCTCTGAGGGAGGTACAGTTTAACTAAAGAAAAGAAATACCAATGTCAAACTGCTTAAGTAGGCCTTTTGTTTTGAATACTGGCATTGGAGCCAAAACATTGCCTGTATGTCATTTCTAAATTCTACCTACTTGATTTCTTTGTTTTGTGGAGAAACAAGAAGCTGAAAAACAGGAAAGTTCACTTTGGGTACAAGGCTTATTTTCCACTTAAGCCTACAGGTCACAAATGAAGGGTTAAGTGAAACCAGGCTTTGTTTTTCTCTATCTCTAAAGTATATTAAACCACAATAAAATAGCTTATAATTTAAAGGAAAATTCCTTTAAAACCTCTGCATATAACTGCTTTAACTGAGGATGGAAACATATGCAAAGACCACAGTATTCTAGTGCCAATTCTGAGCTGTATTTTCACCTGCTCCAAGACCCTAAAGGGCTCCAAGTTTTTCCAAATTCCAAAACTTAATCAGCCCTAATGTCAATTAAAGTAACTGATAACTTTATATTTGATCAATATACATATTTTAAAAATGTACATATTAAAAAAAAATCCAAAACCTAACAGAAATGTTTTGTTTCTTTTTCTTCTCTTCTGGAAGGATAAATCATATTCTTAGAGTTTCACACATTTCCCTTAAATTCACTAAATTCAAATCATTCTTAAATAAAAATGTAGTGCTTTATGAAGTAGTTTGTGCCATGACTGCACAAACTGAAAAATAAAGGTGTTATTTTGTTACAACAAAGCTGAAGGACAAAAGCAGGAGGCAAATAGAGCACAATAGCAGCAAAAGGAGAGCAGGTGATAAAAACAGATGAAAAAGTAAGAAGATAGAGAAAAGGGTGGCACAAGTAAGGAGGAATGAGGTAGAGAATTAGGCAAAGAAAATCAATCCCTTCAGCAGCAAGGCCGCACATCATTCATAGTCATTCACCTTGAAACTCACTCAGGCTTTATGAAAAGAGCTGAATGCCAAGTTGCCAAATCCCCTATTATTTAATTAGGACATTTTTGTTTGTTTGAATATCCAGCTTTTGTATTTTAATGATTATGTGATCAGCCTCGATTTAAGTTTTTAAAAGGGCATTTCTAGCCCTCACCACAGAGCAGAAATGTAAGAGAACATGATGTTAGATTGCTCATAAACCAGAATACAAGTGAAAAGAATAATAATTCCTGTCAACTTTTTTTTTTTCAGATTGACTTATGATCCAGATTTCTGATTTTAAAGGCCAGTAATCACAGACAAACACTCTTAAAAACATGCACCTTCTGCTGCCACAAATAAACCCTAAAATTCTCATATGACAGATACATGTTATATTATGTTTGTTTCGAACATTTGACACTTCCTCTAACATCCTTGGAAATGGCTAACTGCTGTCTGAAGCTGTCAATAACCCAAGAGAAACTCTGATTTGAATGAAATCTTAAGAAAACAAAACAAGAATTGCACAGTTTCATGACAGCATCTGAGAGCCAAAGACAGGCCTGTTGCTACCCCTCACCAAAAAGATTTAGTATTTATCCACAGCATAAGCACTAATGCCATCATTCCTCTCAACATCAACAATTGGTTGTTGTTTAGAAATGCAGGAATATTGTGCCAGATGCCACACAACCAGAGCCAGCAGCCGGGCAAAAGCTACACCTCAGCTAAACAGTGCCAACAGTGATGGAGCTGCAATCAGGAGTCAGCCCCCTCCTTGCAGCATATGTATTTATATCTCTGCAACTGAACACCAGCCACTTTCTTCAACTTCAACCATCCAGCAATAAAGTGTTTATGTTCAGGCCCCAATTAATGAATCCACTACAGGGAACTAGTAACAAATGGAAAAAATATGTTCACATTAGTACTTCTACATCAATGACTAATTACTTAGGCTTTTCCAGCACTATTCTGATGCCCAAAAGCCAGTGGTGAGTCTGTCATCAGTGAGCTTCTTTGTGAGCACTGGGATTTGTTCTCCTCATTCTGAATTGAATTGGCATAGATTTTGGGATGCCACACAAAAGCTGGTTTTAGTCTGAAAAATGGAAAATAACTTTTGGTAACATTTAATACTCTTCTATAATGCTTTTGTCCATACATATCCATACAATAATTGTTGAAACATTCAAGTTCTAGTTTCTTTTTACTACCTAAATATAAACTAACAATACCTAGGAAACCAAGGCTGCTGAATTAACCAAATATAAACTAACAACACCTAGGAAACCTAGGCTGCTTAATTAACTTGCTTTTCTGACATATAATGAAAAAAACCTAATTATATTCCTCAAACAGGTACACTGTTATTACAGCAAACATTTCTGAAAACAAACCTTGCCTGAACAAGCAAGAAAGGTTGCAAAGTAGTACTTTAGATTTTTATAGAGCAAAAAGCTGTTGAGAGAAACTCAGAATCTGACCTAGGCACAGACTGAATTGGAGGTATCTTTGCCCTTCCCTCAGCTGGGTGTAGGGTAAAACCTTTTAGTGCTCAGCAGAAGGTTTACAAGAAGGCAGAGGCATTACCTGAAGCCAGACAAAACTATGTAGTTGTTCTTTACATGTAGAAATTTTTAAGGTTAACAAAAATCACATTCCAGTTATAACTCGCATGAGGTGAACATAAAAGGCTATAGCAGATTTTGGCACAAGCTGAGATGTTAGCTTTCAAATACAATCCTGAAAAGAAGTCTGATCGCATAAGGACATTCCATTCATAAACTGTTCCTATTCACCTAAAATCATGTTTCTCTTCTGAGAATTACCAAGGAAACCCACTGTCTGTAGAACATATTCATTAGTTCAGTTATGATTTATAGATTGTGCATAATAGAAAGAATTGACTCATAAGCAGACTTTCAAAAACATCAGTCAATATGTAGATTAAAAAAAAGTAAGCTAAACAATTTTACACTAATCTGGCCATGTCCAAAAGTATTCTTCCTCTTGCCTTCTCAGTACAGAGCACAGCCAACTGGTCAAAAAAAACATTCCTGGAAGTTCTTAACTCTCTGAGGGGATGCAGACCTTTGCAGATTTTGATGATATCAGGAGGTTTCAGACAACCCTGTATCTACAAACCAAACCTCAAGTGGTCAAAGTATTACTCCCAACACTATTTCAATACGTACTGAATACAAGAGCTGAGTAACTGCAAAGAATGGACGTGAAACAGCTTGGTATTTTTTGTCTTGTAACACCTGTACCAGTTGGCCTCTAAAAATAACTAATGTTCTGGTATGCCTTGTGTATCAACCATAAACCAGCAAATATCACTGAACATTCCCATCAGTTTCTTGACACTTACCCTTCCGTATCTGTTAGCGTAGGACCCTGTAAGCAAGGAATGGAAAATGATGATTGTCTCATCCAAATCCCAAATGAATACTCTCTGTAAAAAGAGAATCAAATCAATGTGTTCCTCTGTGAAGCTAACACTTGAAATGGAAAGTTAAAATTTGAATCACTAAGCACACAAATGGGAAAATTGTATTGAAATGGTTACATATCAAAACCATAGTTTCCTTGCCATTTATTTTCAAAACTAACCAGTTTTTTTTCAGTGGGTAGGGTAGTACAATCTGTTGGCTTTTTATTACAATTGCTATTATAGCAAATCCTTCTATTAGAATAGAATTAGAGTATTGTCAAATATACACAGAAAATGAGATTGTACAATGTAATTTTTGAAGATTGATGTGAGATAGAAATGGAAATAAAGAGAAGCATCTGAAAATTAAATCCTTGGGGTTAGAATTCTGTATTTCTGCAAGTCTTACAAAACAAAATTCATATAACTGCTCTTGAACATTACCTCTAAAACCAAAACAAAGTAGACTGCAGCTAAGCACTTAAATCCCCTTAATTTAGGCTAATTTTAATGCATTTTAGGCACCTGAAGAACAAAAACTATGAACTTGGATGATGTATGTATAAAACTTATGGCATCAGTAAATAATTCTTTTGCTTAGAGACAATGGAAAATATGTGTTTTAAATTTGTCCTTCGACCACACACAAAATGATATCTTAATGAAAAATAAAGTGTTCAAATACAAGTATTTTAAATCCTGGTGAGGTTGTATTTCCTATGATGACAAATGGGGTAAGCTTTTGGAAAGGAAAAGTAATGCAGTGTGGACACTCATAGCTGTGGTGTGTCATTGGAGATGTGTTCTCAGCATAAACTACGGGCCACTGGGAGGAATGTGAACACAGCATGAGAGAACAAACCCCACTATTGTGCTAGAAGTGTCTCCTGTCCAAATGCAAACCTTTCTTTGACTTGGGAAAAGCTTGCTCCTTTTTTTTCTTTTTTCTTGGTTGCTTTTTTGTTTTGTTTTGTTTGTTTGCTTTGGTTTGTTTGTTTGCTTTGGTTTGTTTGTTTGCTTTGTTTAATCAAAATGAGAAAGAAACACCCAGTATTCACCCAGGGTTTTTTTCTGAGGAAATAGGAGCTCATCCTGAAGAAGGTTCTTTAGAAGAAAAATCCTATTTTCTATGAAAATACTGTTAAAAAAAGAGAGACCTTCAATGCCACTTTATTTTTGATGTGCAAATAACACTTCTCTGTGAAAAATAATGACAAAAATAAAGTCTGTAACAGGACAAAGACATTTTATATAAAGTACCTCCAGGTCAGAGTCAGGTGGTGGTGAAGGATTATTGTTTCTTCTGCCACGTCCACGTGATTTCCCATCTGAGCTACGACGCAATCTATCCGAATCTGAATCTTTAATGGGGGTGGATGGACTGTGGATTGTACTGTATTCTGTTGTAGTAAAGAAAGGACACTTTTTACCTTTTGGTTCAATATTCAAAATGTTCAACTTACTTGCTTACACCAAACGCAGTCCTAACTAAAGTAATTAAATGTAAAATGGTAAGTGGTAATATTGATTCATAAATAATTCAGTCTAGCTCAAGTTATATGTAAAAACAGAGGGATAAACTATTTCAGTAAACACATATAAAAGACTTAGTAGAAAAAAAAAATCTTAATTCCTTCAATTATTACAAGACTAAACAAACAATTTTAAGGGATACCAGCTTTTCATAAAACAACATTAATTTAACTCTAGCTCTTCAAACTTAAATACTTTAAATGCTTTAAAATAACAGTTACGGTGATGGGTAAGAAAAATCCAACCAGGTGTGAAAAAAAATTCAAACATATAGAAATTGAAAAATTTTCCAAATTGCCTGGTTGCAGACACTTTTAGATTGCTACATTTGAGACAGAAGAACAGAATTATTCCTAAATATAGCATAAACAAGAGTATTTATTTTCCTAAATAATTTAAATAATTGAGTGCTAAATATGCATCAACTGTAAAGATGAAATTTCTAGTATTTTTCAAAGGCCTAGTCAACACCAAACATTTCCAGTGAGTACCTTCAAGATAAGATAAAAATCCTTACAAACATTATTGCATGCTAATTATTATGCTTCAGCAACATTTTTTAATAAGAATATTTACTGTTATTGAACAGGTGAAAAAAAGAATGATGATTCATGTAGTTAAAAACAAGAGTTTTTCTGAAAACATGCTAGTTTGAAGATATTTTGCTACTCTTAACATCCATAGATTTTATCACAGTGAATGCTTGTACATTAACAAAGCAGAGATCCAGCATCAATTACCTTCCCATTAATTCAATTAGCAGTACCATAGTCCTCAGAAACACAACAACACATTTTAAAATCTCTTTTGGGAACTTCCTTTCATAGTCTGAAGGTCACAAATACTTTTATTTTGATGGTCACCATGATTTCTTTTCTTTTTCCTAAAAACACTACTTTAGTGAAGGCAGCTGCAATTTTTATGTTTCTCAATTTTACTGCTCAGTTAATATTAACTACTCTTTAGAGTCCAGTAGATATAAAATTTTTCATTTTAATCTGCCTAGACTGTGGCATTCCAGCTTGAACAGACAGGTATACTTCTCACACAGGGGATTCTCTCTCCTAGGAAAACATCCTGCTGAGGTCAAAGGTTAGATTAAGGAGGAGACTCTGGACATCTGTGTAACACCACATATGCACAATTACTCAAAATAATAACAGTTGCTTGTGCTGAATGAAAGGAAAAGGTCTTGGAATTCTCATGCTCAGCCTTCAAAACTACACTTACTGAGAATTAGCATATCTTATATATTTCACATTATGTATTCACCTAAGTATTTCAGGCTACATCAAACAAAGCAGAACAAGTTAAGATGTAACTCAAGGTTAAGCACCGAATCTTCTGAAGACATCTGACCTTTACTAAAAGAGTGATTCTGTATGTGTCAAACAACAAAAATTATCCAGCCACGTCTATCTACACATCCCAATAATATTTTTTTTTCTTATGACAATGCACACTTCAGAATATTTATTTTAATGATTTAAACTTTGAATGCTGACTGCTCTTTCACCTACTGCATTTAACCATAAATAAGAAACAATAACAAATAGTACCAATTTCCCAATTAATTTTTCTGCTATACATTAATAAAATCTTTAATAAAAAGAAAAGAGAAAGAAAACAATGCACAAAAGTCTTAAAATAAATTATAACCCTGCAAAAGAAACAGACCAGAATTTCTTCAACAGGTATACTGACCAATGATGTTCTAAATAAGTACTCTAAAATTTAGGTGTAATGAAAAACTGCATTTCCTATTGACTAATTTAAATTAGGCTGCTTTTGGTCTCTGTCACTGTTCTTAGGAGTGTGTCTTTAGTTCCCAGTTTTAAAAATCTTTCTCACAGTCATGCTATGCCTAAAAGTTTCAAGTATTAAACTTGCAGGAGTAATAATAAAAAAAATAGGGAACAGTTAAGATGGAAAGAGTAGAAACAAAACTTCATGACAAATAAACAAACAAGCAAATCTAAACGAGTGAGCACACAGAGCAGAGCATGGTGGGGGCAGGGAAGAAAGTCTGTTTGTAAGAGCCATCCAGCTTTCCATCTTTGCAAGCACCTTTCACTAATAAATACTGCATCCAAAATTTCAGACTAAGGGCTGCAAGTTTGAGTGGAGGCTCATTTCCATTTCCCCTTCACAGGTAATCTGTCTGGATGCACCAGATCCTCACCTGACAGAAAGGCTCCCACCCTTGCCTCAGGACCCCTTCTTGGGACCACTGTGCCTCCATCATTCCCATAAAAGATTTGTCTGTCCTGCTTTTACAGATCTCTCCAGGAAATCTACTCTGCTGCTTGGACAGCTGTGTCATTAGAACATACAACTTCAGCATTCATTACAGCAGTAGAAGTTTAATCAGTGAAATCAGAGGCAAAATCATTCTCTTCATTGTATCTGCATGCATTTGAAGACTGTTCACAGATCCTCTTTGTTGTTATGTTAATCCTTTCCTGTCAATCTTCTTTGCTAGGCTCTGACTGTCATTTTCTACAGTCTTGCCAAACTGGACAAAATAATGCAAAGCAATGTCAAGCAAATCTTGACTTCCTGAATGCAGGCTACCCTCCCCTGGACACCACTTGGCATGAAAAAATTTGCATTTTCTACAATATTTTCCATAAATGCTAGATTCATCATTCCTAGATCATCTTCTGAGGAAGAGGTGACATTGAACTGGTTGTTTCTCAAAGACCTGGCCAAATCTTGCACATGAACTGAATAAGCAACACTGCAAATACCTGCAGCTTCCAAGTCTACTCAGGAGATCAGTGTGTTACAAACAGTGTGACAGATGGCAGTAACCCACGGGGAGAAAACCTGACATTGTGTGCAAGAAACTTATTCCATGTATGTAAAGGGAAACCTCCACGTGCACGGACAGCTCACTGTCCAATGGTTGCTCTCGGGGCCTCATAAGGAAACCCAGTTAAAGAATACAGTGTCCAGCTGAGCCCTGAGCCCCCACAAGCCCAAGCCCTGACAAATTCTGGAGAAAGAAAAACAACAGCGGCTGAGGGTACTCTGTGTGCCACTAATATGTGGAGTACTGAGAGTGGTCCGTGGGGAAAGGTAGAGCCTGGAAGAAGCTGCCAACATTCCCCATCCCACATTTGTGCAGTTCATCATTCCTGCCTAAATGTATACCTCACACCTGCTCCTATTCAGATCACATCTCCATTTTTTGAGTTCTCATCCCGTCTCCAAAGACCTCACAGCCCCTCTCAGCATGGTGTCATCTACATATTTAATAGACAAACACATTCTGTTCCGTCACCTAAATGATTAATGAAAATGTGGTCTGGTGCTAGGCCTAAGGCAGACATTGAAGAATGTTGCTGTAGCCATCCTTCTATTTTAACAGCAAGCTCTCACTCCAGAGTTCTCTCTGGACATGATTTCCTAAACAGCTTTTTATCCTTCTGCTGTAATTTCTGCCAAACTTCTTTAGCCTAGTTTGCTTTTAAGACTGTTAAGTGAAAAGGTTTAACTGCCAGGGCATCAAAAGACTTGCTGAAGTCAATTTACATGGCTACAAACCATGTTATCATAATACTCATTACCCTATAATCACTGGTAAGTGATTTGTTCAACTTCAGCTGACTTCATGGTACCAGCCATACTTTAGTATTAGCCAAGTGAAATGATGATGTTTCTAAAGCATTGAGTTCAATTTTATCCTGTTCTTGAGCATCATAAACACAAATGCAGGAGAAAACTCTGCCCTCCACATAATCATGAGCAGGGAAGGGGATGAGGATCAGATCCATTGCCTGTCCAACACTAAAGCAAGATCACCAAAGGGAGCTGGCAGCAGCCTGGTTAAATACAAGGAGTTCAGATAAAAGCTACGAGCTTTGTGGCACATTTTGCCAAAACAACCCCATGCCAGACTCCCAAAATATTACAAGGGCTCGAGAGGACCCTGGAAGTGAAGCATTCAGGGATGCTACAGGTGCACCACATTAGCAAAGTCAGATCTGTGGGACCAGGCAAAGGGTGGCAACTATATCAGGCTCCGATATCTGTTTCTGAGAGGTTATTTCAGTGCAAGTGCATCCTGATCTAGTCTCCTGGGCATCCTCAGTAGGGGCTGGAGGAATTAGGAACTGTCCTGGAGAACACCTTTCAGGTTAGCTTTGACTGGAAGGACCCCATTTGGGTGCCCTAGGACTGCTCTGCTGAGCCAAAGCTTCACATCAAAACAGACCCTACTCAAAATTAAAATGCTAATGCAGGCACACCCTAAACACACAAACAATAGCAGGTCTGGAAATCCCCTGAGACAAAAATATCTGGAATCTGGAGAAGTGCTTAGGGCAAGTCTTACACAAGCCTAGCCTGTGCTCGCTGCTCCCAAGGTGCCTGCTGATGGCCCCTGGGGCAGGCAGGGCATGGCCTGGTGGATCCATCTGTCTGGACCACTACAGCCATCTCTCTGTGTTGCACATGCCTTCACAAAATTGTATGAATAATGTAGCAACAGTTATTCTTCTGCATCCATGGACATACACATCATTTTAGACCTCCCTGCTACAGCAGCTCTCTGTACTTTGCCCCAGACAGACACTAAACATCATAGCTTATTTCTTCTTCACACACTCAAGAGTTCCCTCTTCCAAACCTTGGATAAATGTAAAAGACCCACTCTTGACTTTTACAGTCAGTAAGAAAAAACCATTTTCAACCCAGATTCTATAAATGTCTTATTTTCCAGGTGTGACCAGTACTCCCCTGCCTCTGACCTGGTAGCAACCCCTGTAGTATATAGTGGCATCAAGCCTGACAGAAAAAGTAACTGTGAGGAATGAAGTATGTTGACATCCTGGCTTAACTAAAATAAATGAACCATACTGTATCAGACTTTCCTCTATGCTTCAAGGCACTGTATAACTGCAACTTGACATAAGAGTTCATAAGCTTATACTTCCCTTTATACATCACTCTGGGCAGTGTTGATGGTTTTGTCACACAGGACAATTTTCCATCATCTCAAAAATAAAAATACCTTGATTACTTATGAACAGATAATACAGCTGCAGAGATAGCATTTACAACACCATATTCTGTAATTCATTTCTGATTGTTGTGGAAATCCCCCCTAAGTAATTGCTGCATTTTCTTACTGTTGATTTTGATGAACAGCAATAGTGCCCAGTGACAAATCTGGGGAAAACTGGCTATGCCAGAAAGCCCAAAATCAAGTCTGTCTCTAAGTAAATCCAGCTGGTGAGTGTGTGGGTAGAGCTTTTGCTGTTGACAAAGGCATTGCAAATTTTGTCAGACTTTTTCCCCACTACACTGAAAGGTTATGCAAAAAAAGAGTAAACATACATTATCAAAGTAATCATATCTCATGTCACAATGTAAATTACAGAGATGAGGTGGGTCTAGGGTAATTAGTACAGTCAAATGTCTCTGCAAGTAGGTATGTACAAAAATTTTCCATTTAGATTGTGACCAGATTAATGGCTTCCCCTTAAATCTTATACTTAATTTTGCCAGTGTTATTTCAACTCCTGTGCATCCAAATAAAAATATAAGATTCAAGTAATTTGAATATGTCAGTCTCACGCTATGATTTTCTTACTTTTGCATAATTAAAGTTTCCTTTTGCATAAATAAAACTAAACACAAATTCCATGAGCACTTATACAAACTTCTACTTGCATACAACTGGAACAGGATTAAACAATGCAGTAAAATCACATGTATTTGTGGATATTCTTTTCTTACTTGCCTATAAAAAAAGATAGTACTGTATTAGTAGTAAGTAAAAGCACTAAGTATTGCAAGAAATACAATAATGCCTGCTGGCAGGAACACAGAAGTACATCTCTAGTGCTGTTTTGACAAAATGTCAAAATCCTCACTTGAAAAACAAATTTAATGTTTGTATATTGAGAATTAAGAGCATGCTATTATAAACTTGACAGAACCTCTCAACAGTCTGTTAAAAATAGTGGCAAAAATGACTATTTATTTCAAAGCTTGGTTGAAGTTTTGATTTAGGATTGCGTATTTAAAATAATGACAAAATATCATGTATAACAGTATTTATAAACTATATATGGCCACAACCTAAAGTGGTCCAGATTTTTTTTCTCCAGCTTTCTTTGTAGAAGAAAAAAAGTGAAGTAATGGGCCAGTAGTATCTGTATCTGTTGTAGTTATTTCTCCCTTACTCATTAATTCCATTTTCAAACAATTTGAAGTCATTGTTACTTTTAATCCCACCAAAATCAAAGATCAACATCCCAGGAGAACAACCATCATCAGAAAAGCATAACCAGTACTGTTCCTTGTCATTCATTATTGTATCCAATTTAATTTCTGTTTTTACAGAATTTTCCGTGACTTTCCTTCCTTATATAAATATATCCTCTAGGTTTGCTCTTCATTTATATTTACAAAAAAGAACAAACATTAGAGTACCAGAAATGTACTGTGAATATAGCTGCATTTCTTTCCATTCAGGTATTAGTGAAAAGTTGCCTACATAAACGATTTGCTCTGTTTCACTTTTCTGTCTCTAATTTATTGTTATGAAACACGATAAGAAGAAACCAAAAGCTCATTTCCCTTTTGCAATACTAAATGTGATATAGTACTCAAGGAAAAAGAAGTTTAGTCTTTAAGAGCAAAATAGTGACCCATGTCTGAGACCAAATTTTGTTGGCTTGCACAGCCCTTGTGAGGTTTTTAATCTGCATTGTGAAGTATGTGAGTAATATGAAAAAACCCCAAACCTTCCAGTAATATATTAAACATACTTATTACAGAAACCAAGGAAAATGAAGGAGATTGAATCTCAAGAACAATGCAAGTCTCTCTTGTCAGAAACACTGTTTAATAAATTATAAATATATCATCATATGAAATAGAAGGATAAATTCATCATTCCTGACCGAATTAAAAAAAAAATTGCACAAATCAAGAATTTTTTATTACCAGCGGTGATGATGCAGTCGAAATATTGCAAGAGAAATTATTACAGCTTTAGAAAAGGTAGTCTTTTTTTATATTAGCTCCTAGAAATACATGTTATGAATGTTACTCTAAGTATTTTTGAGCATCAGGGTAGGCATAGGATGGGGGCGTAACTTCATTTGTCTAGGGTAAGTTTCAACATTGGCAAACAGCTGGAAACTAAGTAAGAAAGCATAAAAAGGACAGACATACACATAGCACTAATTCATCCACTGTCTCCAGTGATCTTGTGCATCAAGAATTTCTTGTTGTCTGTGTAAATCTAATATTTGAGCTTGTCAAAGTTATGCTTGAACTGGCATAAACTTTTTACATCCACAACATCCTGCGTGAAACACAAAGAAATACTGCTTTTGTTCACTCTGAACCTATTTCAATGAATTTGAATATTGGAAGGGAGAACAAATATTTAATTATTTATCTAGTTCTATTCTCTTTTATAATTTATTTACTATTACTTCTCTTGATACTACAGCTTAGACAAAAAATCAGCAACTTTCCGATTATGTCACTAATAAAAATACAGGCTTTTGTTCACAAGAAAATAACATTAATTTGTATATCTGATTTATGGATACAAAGTCTATAAACCTCTGTGCAAAGAATAGTTTTGTCCTGACTGTGGTACAAGAAAGTTTCAAATCCTGTAAGCAAAGAGAAAGAAGAAACACTGCACATGGAAAATCTCAGGTTCTTCTGCAAGAATCCCCACATGTTCTGGATTGCATGGCAAGAAACTTTCAAATTTAACTAGTAACTGAAGGAAACCACAAAAGGATTATTTTATATTTAGACAAGGAATTAAATATATTTCAAGTGAAATTATCTGAGATTTCTGAGTCTGCAAAACTCTACTAAAAACGTCACAAGAGCACATAATTACTTTCTCCCTTTCACATTTTTCTTACCAGACTCTTCTGTTTCACTTATTGGCCCAAATTCATAGAAACCACCTATGTCTGTCAAATTATTCTGGTGCCTCTGTAAAGTCTGAAAGCTGCTCTGTGCTTGTCCTGGCATAGTTCATAACCACACAGATTGCATGTTTTTTTTAAATACAGAAGATGTCTAAGGATAGACAGCTGCAATTCAGCAGCTGGAGCCCATCCTACTAAATGTGATGGCTCTGCACTGCTCCCCACCATCCCTCATATCAAACATTCCAGTTGTGGTAAAGAATCAGCAGCCTAACTTGAGCAGATGTGGCAAAACAGCCTACAGAAATTTTACTAATTGCAATAAAAATTTGTTTAATTTTCTCTTTTGTTCTGTGTTTTTGACCCAACCATGAATTTCCATCTGTTGAATACACCTTTCACTTGTACCCACTCCACCAGCATTCCCTTCCTACATGCTGATCCCTCTTTTCTTTGACTCCAGACTTGCTTTGTCTTCCAAGTAGACTGTGTATGAGCTCAACGGAGGGTTTGCAATAAACCTCAGCAAGAAAAAAGTAAAATCATTTACACTGTCTAAGGAGAAATGGCAAGCGCAGCACTGGATTCACTGACGGGTCCTTGCTTCCCTTCTACCAGTGTTGCTTTATGAGGCAGCAAAAGATTCTCACCTAATTTCTCTTTACTTAGCCAGCACTGGTATGTCAGGCACTTTAAACTGCTCTCATAGCACTGGAGAGGCTTTGGCATCTCAGGATTAAGACTGTCGTTAAACTGAACTCTAATTAGAAGTGTTCATCTCTCTCCACTCAACACAGAAAGAGCCTAAATGGGCTTGATCCTAACTTAGCTGCATAAAGACAACAACTGCATGAAGAAAAATGGAGAAATCTGGGTCTAGCCCTATACCTTCTGCTGACTGCAACCACACTGATGGAGATGGCTTTCATCAGCTCCTTCTGAGAGAGCGGCCCGCAGCAGGTACCTTCCTAAATGTGCCCCTGTCTCTGGTAGAGGCAGCCAGCCCCATGATAACCCCATAGCTACATTAAAAGTTGTTATTTGCAAACTTTTAGAAAGAACATTTTCAGAACTGTTAAATCAGTAACATTAATGTTTTGGGAAAAGAAATGGCAGTCCCAGGAATGCCAGAGGAGGTATGCACATGTGCAAGCAAGGGCTAAGCAAGCAGTGGTAGAGCATCCATGGATGTACAGCTTTAAATACATGAAACAACAAATTAGAAGAAGGATTAGGTGCAGAACTCATCCAAGAGAAAGCCCACCAAATTCTTTCAAATTTTTAGACAAAAATGCTGTAACAAGAGTATGGAAGACGTGAGGGAGAAAAGAAAGATTTCTTAAAAAGGAACTGAAAAGCTCTGTTCAGGCTTATAGAACACAGAAAACTATTTAAATAGGAGGACAGCCTTTAAGCCACTAAGTTTGACCTTGGAAAAAATGTACCCGCTCTCTTTATATGCACATTTACTAAAGCTTTTAGGAAGTAAATGCTATAGTAAAGATCAATGACTTTAGAAAAATACATGCCAAGATTTTGCAAAGGATCAAGACCCAGATAATACAATGATTCAATTTTAGTATCTTGATAGCAGCTAAAACTTGATCACATTAGCATTTTGGGCTAAGAGGAACTTAACTGCTTCCAACATAAAAAAAAAGCAAACAAAATCACAAGAAAACAAAAGCAAAAAATTTTTTAAAAGTGAAAAGCAGGATAATTATGCAGACATCAATATGAATCCACATCTAAATGCAACAGACCCCAATAAGCACTCATTAGAAAGACACTCACAATTTAGAAAGATTCCTTTCTCAAATACAGTGCACACCCGTGACTTCGTGTATATAAATGCACACACCAGCTATATTTTCTTCCCTACTTACTTGCAGCAAATGTCTCAAAAGAGACAACACTGCACATTTTCTTCAGGTGCACACTCATGCAGAAAAGAAACAGAGGCCTAGCAAATTATATGAAAATTTAGCATTGCACATGGAAGATCAGTTCCATCAAGTGCTTCAAGAGAACTAAACCCAAACTCATCCCAAAGAAGTCCAAAACAAAACCACCTGATACCACTGCCAAATCATAACTGCTTCTTCCTGCATTACTGAGAAACACATCTGCTGCCTTGGACTTTCTCTCTGACAGACTTCAAACTTCTGCCATTGACTAATGACTGACATGCTTGAACTGTTAAAAAAATGGATTTTTACTTTTTTTAATAATGAGAAAAGTATTTTTCACCCCCCATTTCCAAAAACAGCTGGAGCAGTTTGGCATAAATGTTAAAAAAATTTCTCAACTAGTAAAGGACTGCCAAATTCCAACAAGAAAGGTAAAATGACTGGAAAAAAGAATAAGCCACTGAAAATCTTTTCTTAAAATGGAAACACTTGTGCAATTTCAACTCCCCACTGCATGCATTATTATGTCCTCTGAAAGTAAGAAACAAAAGCTGTCTTTCAAGTGGGCAGTTGGGTTATGGTTTGAAGGCCTCTTGATTTCAGTCTTATTTAAGAAAAATCAAAGGGGTTTTTCTTAATGAAGACAGAGCTTAAAAGCACCAGGTTCTTTTTTACTGTAAAGACTTATCCATAGCCTGCAACTTTTAACACAAACACTCTACAAATAAATACAAACAATTTGTATTCCAGATAAGCTTTAAAACTTTTACTGATCTTATTTTTTTCTTTAGTCTATTTTCTGTTAAAATCTGTCCAAGATATGCCACAGGCTCAGGATTAAGAAATAATAAAAAGAAAAATCAACAACTACACAAAAAAAATCCAATTCAATCCTCTTTCAACTTACAAAAATGTGCCTCATAGGGACCATAAAATCCATGTAATTACCTGCTGCAGGATCTGTAACTGCTTGACTGGTGATGCCAGATGGTGGTTCTTGAAGCTGGTATGTTGCATTTGTGGAGGGTGTTGTAGGGCTGGTGTTGCTGTTTGTCATGTAATGTGAAGGATATGGTGAGCTATTATAATACTGCGCATATTGGCCCTGGCCAAAACTGGGATAAGAGGGATATTCCTGCAAGACAAAAAAGCAACTGAATAGTCCATCAGAGTTTTGCTACTTTTTAGTATAAATTCCAAAATATAACTACAAACACATGTCAGACTTTGAGCATGTATGCTTCCTGGACTGGATGCTGTAGAACCTAAAACTGTGAGGCGGTAAAATGAAATCTAAATTACACATAAGTTAGTATGTCTTCTCATACAAGTAGTTTATTAGACACACTGCTGAAGATGTGTGAATAAGAACATCAACCTCAGGCAATTAGGTCTAGTACTGGAAGATGACAGATTGAAGAAAAAGATTTATAAACTTTATTTTAACTAGAAAGGATGATAATTTCTTTCAATAAGCTATTTAAGGGCTTCATTTTTTCAGTGGATGAGAATTTACCTGCTGTGAACTATTAAATCCAGTAGAATTTGTAAGTGAATTATTTCCTGCATATATTCCTGATGATGTTGTAAAACTGCTGCCTGAAATGAAATGAAAAATTATGTGAATTACTAAAACAAAGCATTGGAAAATAACTTCAATCACATGATTATATCATAACATTATGGCATATTTGTAATATTTCCCATATGTTGACCAATTCAGCTCTATAACATGTTAATATACAAAAGTGATAATTCATAGTTCTTATACTCTGTGTTTCATTATTGCAATAAAAAAACCCCTGAAATTTAGACAGGAATTTTGGACCCACCTCATCTCTGATTGAAAATTAGGCTATTGCACCCCTCTGAATAATATCCAGCACTGTGGAAGTAATGAGGGCTTCTTTACTTTTTTTTTCCATTGAACAACAAGCACAAGCCTTGTCCCGAGAGACACCATCTCCCCTCATGAAAGCCTGGTGGCTCTGTTTCTTCTCCCACCTTTGAGAACGGTGTCTTCTCCTCTCCCTGAGCCTCAGGCCCTCACAGGAGCAGCAAAAGCCGTAACTCCCTGCTCCAAACAGCCTGGTCTGACTGCGAAGCCATTACGACTCACTAAGTGATCACAGACAGCCTTGGGCTGCAAACTTTTTCTCTTTTGAGAGAGTGTACCGGGCATGACACAGGAGGAAAAAAGTACCTCTCTGAGAAGGGAGACCCAAGACTGAATTTAGCCCAGAGACTGAATTATTGCCTCCATCTCCCTCCTCCAGCTTTCATGAACCACCAGAAATAAACAGATGGGGCCCTTGTTTAATACCCAACCTGAGAAGCTGTTCCACTAAAAGGGCAGCAACCCCCTTTCAGCTGTCTTGCCCTTGCTGGTTATAACCCAGGAGTGACACAGCCACCAGCTGAGACATATGGATGCACAGGGTGAAGCTACATAAGCCACCACAAAGTCTGTAATGAGGCAACCTATTGAACTCATCCAGCAGGAGAGCACCAGTCAGAGCAGGTTATTAAAGTGTGCAGGTTGTTTACAGCCTCCCTCGCCACCAAAATCTGCCTCAGTACAAAGACATACAGAGACCTTGGGAGCAAAACTTGCAGGTGAGCAAAGGAGACTAGGAGGGATGAAAATCAAATCAACAGGGAGCCAGGCACACAGATGCATCAATCCTCTGATGTATCCTACAGAAAGCAATTAACAACTAAATCCAAAAAGAGGTTGCTCGTTGGGAAAATCAACATTTTTGCAACTCCAAGGAGGACAGAATGTGGGCAGGGGTTCATACTTACTACAAGCCCTGCAAGACATTTGTGAGCTATTTACTTTTCTTAAACAAAAAAACCACCAAACCAATAGGTATTGTAGCTATGAGAAGTCAGAAGGGAAAATATTTAAATGCTTTGACTGCAAAAGTTACTAAAAGCACATACAAGTTAAGCCTCAAAGAAGGAGATGTGAAGACCAACAGCAGAGGGAGTAAAGGATGAAGCTTAAATTTAATGTATGAAATTACTGTAAACATTTCTCTTGTGTCTTCTACTAGTGCAAAATCTCTGATTGTTGATAGATGCTACCAATCCTGTGAACTAAAATTATATTACTTCAGCAGAAGAGTTGACATCCAAGTTTAGCAGATAGTACAGATAAACAGTACTAATGAGAAAAACATGTTGTTTTAAATTTAATTTAAAATTGGAAAACAGATGTTATTTTTTTTTTATTGTAACCAACACGAAAGCCAAAATACAGCTGAAAAATATTTTAAATTGCAAAACTTTGAAATGATATTTTATTTCTAATAGTGCTCTGTCTGGAAGATTATAAGTGCCTGTGTCTCTTCTTATTTCTGTAGGGTTTTTTGAGTGATGCAGTAATACATTCAAACCCAGGTTTTAAGGTGCACAGTTTAAGCCACTCTAAAAGGATATAAAAGGCCTCTCATAGTTATAATTAGAAAAAAAATAGACTTTTTTTGAGGAATACATCATCTTTCCTCAGAAAGTTTGGAAAATAATTTGCAAGAGCAAATGAGAAAAGTAATTATATGCCAGCCAGCATCTCTCCCTCTCAGACAAAGACACACACACACTAACACACAGATCTCTCTCTTTCATCTCATGGTCAGCGCTGGCTCCTATGGAGGAGGGGTAGGGGTCTCTTAGACCGTAACAAACATGAAGCAGGTTTCTCAGAAACAGCTCTGTAGGCCACCCAGAACTACAGGCCTGAGGTTGTTTTTAAAATACTCATGATTTTGCAAATTGCTTTTTAAATATTCAGCCATTACATAGCATAGAGCCGCTATCCTGCCTTAGCTGAACAAACACAAAAATAAGAATCACTACAAAACACACAAGATTTACTGCCCTAAGCTGGCTGGCTACATAGCTTTAAAATGTGATAAAAGCTGTAAATTGCAGGTCAAAGGTCTATTTTGCAAAGAGCTCTGACCCACATTAAAGCTGGGAATCCCAGTCAGCATCGGAAGGTGGCTGGACCCTGCTGGGACTAGGGCGCGCTCCAGGCGTGGGGCTCACCCTGCGCCGCCGCAGGCATGGGATAAGGTCCTCCCCCGTGTATTGGCCACAGAAGCCCATTTGCTTTCCTAGCTCAGTGTCCTTGCCATGGGCTATGTCTATCATCAGGGCACAATGTATGTGGCAGAAGTTTAGTGCAGCTCTCTTGGGAAAGCCGTAGACAGCCAGATGGGCTATTTGAACTCAAGGTTTCTTCCGTTTGCCTACAGTGTTTAAAAATCCTTGGCAAACTCCCCCTTGTTGTCCTAGTAACTGCTTAGCCATCCAGCACAATATTTTTATACTGTATAATAATAACCAAATACCTTAACGTTTACTTTTTTACAGTTGAATTCCCAAACCAATTGGATCGCTATTCTCAGTCATCACAGTCTTGGTAACTAAAACAATGCTGGTGCTCATCACAGATCCAGCACCCTTCCAGCGGTAGGGTACTCAGGTGGAGGGTAAAAGTCATGCTTTTATCACAGTCAAAGGAGACTCAAATAAGACAGTTGCAAATGGAGTTCTTTCCTTGCTGTTTCCCCCAGCCCTTCTCCACTCCATTTACCCTTACTGAGCAATCCTTATAACTCTGCCAATATAGGAACAACAGCCCATTCCCACAGCCATTAGTCATGTAAGTGGTCTTTCAACATCTATGAAGCAGCTTATATGAAAAACAGCTTAAGGAACACACTCGTTAAATAAAGTAAGGGGGGGAGGGGAGTGGGGAGATGGGTGGCAGAACCTCCTGAGTCCTCTTCTCACCCTCTCCCCCTATGCACCCTCCCTTACAGAGATTATAAATTTGTAACAAACAAAAATCCAATTACCAGAATAAATTTAGCTAGGAGTCACAGGCAGAAATTCTCCTTATAATTTTCATAAATTGGCAGCCTCTCCCTCCACTATTGTTCAGTGACTAATGATGCTGTAATTTTAGCAAGGTCAGGAAAAGCACTGCGTTTAATTGGCTGCACACGCACCGCGAGACAGCGTCCCTACATTGCAGGGAGACATTCACCCCAGGGAGAGGAACCAGAATTAACTCCAAGGTTTTCGAGCACGAGGTAACCCCAGTCAGGGAACACGAGCAGGACAACTGCAAGGCCGCTAGGAAATCCCCTTTACTGCAGGCAAGAATGCCAGCAGGGCCCCGAGCGCGCTGTCATGTAACGCTTGGTTGTGAAGGAGGTTGTGGGATCCATCATCTCCATTTAGCAGCTCAGCAGCTGCACGCAGGAGATGAAGAGCAGCTATTGCAGGCTATGACAAGGCTGAGGCTGCAGCCTGCCCATATACTGCTAGAGGGGAAAGGGAGAATAAACTCATTTTCCTCTCTGGAGGTTTCTGCACAAACAACTGAACAGCAGCAGCTCTAATGCTGTCTTCTGTCATGAGAATCAATTTTGTCCTTAAATAATAGTTGAAATTATGAATAGGTTCTCCTTCCAAAATTAAATCAGGAAAGGGAAACAAATGTTCCTGTTTACTTTTAACAGCTGTTCAATCAAAAGGAAGAATTAAGTCAATTTAGGGTTGTTTCAAATACAAAAGTTAACTTAATGAAAATATTACAAAGACATATATTCTCATGTATAGCATGACATATATTGTCAAACATTTAACTTCAAGAAAGACCTGTTCAGCAATGTGATTCTTTTCTACTTAGCAACTAAATACTCCACCAATTCTTTCATTTGAAATATTCTCCTTATTTCTATTCTTATGGTCTCTAAGGTTTCTATAGAAGACCAGTCCTTCCCTCACCCAGACATCATGCTGTTCATGAGCACAACAGAAAGAACGTACACACCACAGGGACCCTCCAACTCTGACCTGTGGCTCTTCTGCCCAAGCCAGACTGTCAATGATCCACTGACTTCCACAGGTGGGCAGCTCTCAGCCCAAGCACAGCACAGCCAGAGCAGAACCCAGGGTCAGACCCCCTCCTCCCTCAGCTCTGCAGACAACTCCATCATTAAAACAATTCTTCTGATCCTTTTCTTATTAGAGCCTTCACAACTGGGTCATCTCGAACATATTTCTTTTTGCAGAATATTTTTAGATCCTTGCCTCTCAATGTATACAGCTGAAATGCTTTCCAAGATCTTACTGTTCCATCTCTTGACACCTGTCACCCTTTGCTGTGCTTGACAATTCTGATCTTATACACATTTTGCATAAAGCAAAAAAACAAAGCAATACCTTTTATGGCAGACTCTATGCACACTATTGACAGAGTCCTAGCTTTGCACTACTAATGCCAGCATTCACATTACTTACAGCATTCATTTTAAAATTTTCCAAGTACTCTCTGTGTTATCCTATGCTGCTCCTTCTTCCCTCTGTCTATAGAATGAGTTTCCCATAGACATCTGCAAAACTATTTCCCTGTCCTGCCTAAAATCCCTTTATATTGACATCCTTCTCCTCGGTATCTTACAAAAAACATCTTTAGAACTGTTAGATAACCAGTATGGGGTGCCAACTGTTTCTTATACATAAACAGTGACAGCTTTATTGTTACATTAAGCCCTCCTAGCCTGTGTGTTTTATTTTAGCCTCCAACTTCTATGGGGACTATATTTTTATTTGCCTGTAGAAGTTAGCACAACAGGATCCCAGTATATGACTATGGCATGAAGGTACTACTGCAATAGAAATTATAGGCAGCACAGACATGATTTTTCAATAACATTATTTCCTAGCTACCGTGAATTATCAGTTCCTTAAAAGCTGAAATGTTGATTCAGAAGATCATTGTAGCTGCTGCTGGCAAATATTTTGAGCTCTCTCCTACAGAGAGGCAGGATTTTTTTTTTGGGGGGTGTGGGGGGGTGGGTGTGGAGGTGGGTGTGGAGGTGTGTTTGTTTCCTGAGGTTTTTGTGTAGCTGTCTGCAGAAAGCTAAACCAGTAACTTGATTTGGTTATATTTACTCTGATGAGGAGAAGACCATCACTATTCAGCATGTAGATGAAAATCCATATGCTACTCTGGTCCTGTCCCTCTTACTTGTCAGACCACACTACAAGTCAGCAATATTTCAGATGTCAGATGGTCACTTCTGCCCTATGGAGCTACTCAACACAGAGCTCAAAAGGGGATTTGAAAAAAAAATGCAACAAAAACACATCTTTCATGTCTGAGCAAAGGACTGGATCAATATACCCTTAAAACTGTGGAACAAAAGCAAAATCTCATTCACTTAGTCTCTGAAAGCACTTCTGCTTCAAGACATTTCATGGAGTGTTTACCTGATGGCATACAGTTTAAACTGAGCTTGATAATATATAAAGGTGCTAAACTTATAAAAATATGTGGTCCGTTTCTGTGATTGATCACTTATTTCAACAATTCCAAAATCTGCAACACACCTGATATCTACTGCCAAATTCAGGCTGAAAAGGCCTGCAGCAGACATCCCAAATTAGCTATTTCTGGTAAACAAAGATTTTTCAAAATATCCGTTAAGCGGTGAGCAATCCAGAACCAGGCACAACCAGTGAATTCTCAATACGGAAGAGGGAAAAGGAATTGGGAGAACAAGGTGGAAAGACATTAAGTAAACTAAACAGGCAAGTAAGGCTACAAAATGTAATTGATAATAATAGCCTGCACATACAAAGACTTACGACTTTTAAATAGACTTCAAAGAAACAGACTTCAATCATTACTTAGCTACCTCCACAGCTGCAGTAAGTATTTTTATCTTCTTCTCCCTCCTCAAACATGCTCAGGTGTCAAATTATATTTGGCACTTCCTAAATTCATAATCCTGACATGTTTTCCAGAACTAGCTTTGTCTCATTCACTATTTGCTAAACTATTGCTATTCAGAGATACATTTTTACTATAATAACACTAGAACACTTCACTATTTAACATTTAATGAAGCAAGGGATCTTCCAGACTGCTGAGAGCTGGCCTGTTGCTCTCTCAGCAAAGGCAATCATCATTTCATCTCCAACTGCAATAAAATCAGTTAAGTGCCCAAGCAAACATTCATTTTTATTCTAGGAATAAAACAAAATAAGGAGGGAAAAAAACCCACCATAGCATTAGCTATATCCAATTAATGGTAATATCTGTTTATACAGACCTTGCATCTGGTAGCTATAGGGAGCCTGTCCAGGTTGAGGTGTGCTAAAGCTGGCACCGTAGCTTAGAAATCCTGTCTGTCCAGGTGACTGTGACTGTGCCAATCCACCTTCTGTCTTGATGCCTGCCCACAATGCACCTAAATCAGTTAGTGACAGCAAATCTATTTGTTCATATTCAAAGAGGGATGGAAAACAAAATCACTTAATTAACAGCAATTTTAACATATACCTACTCTTCTTGCCTGACAGAACAAATATTGAGAGCATGCACAAATGAATAGGGTAAGGGCAGTCTAAAAGCATGTGGAAAACTGAAGTTCACCAGGGAGAGGTTAAATCCAAAACTGTGTTTCCAATAACTGCAAAAGAAATTTATACATGAACAGGAAGTTGCATTATTCCTTTTTCCTTTCCTGCCAGAGGCAAACTTTTCCATATATTCATGACATTACACAGAGGTAGATTAGCAACTTTATATGAATTTAATGAAGCATAGCATAGCCAAGCTCTCCTGCCATCTACCCATTAATGACATAACTGAGATTTGCATTGTATAATACTCCTACATGAAAATTACACAGGTCCAAGAACGGTTTTCTAAGCAATGAGAAGTGGATAAAGAGAACTAGCAGTATTAAGTACAATGATGATTTTACAAAGGTAATTAAACACTAATTCAGTTTTTAACAAAAAAGCACCTAACAGACAGGAACTATTCCTGAAGCAATCTCCTGAACTGGGAAAAGCATAGCAGAGAGTCATTAATCTGCACTGATGGGGAAATCCATTACACACCACATTACTCTCTCATTTCTAAATTTAGTTATAAAAGAATGCAAAGTCTGATCAATGAATGACTTGCTACCCAGTTTCAGTGATTCTTCCCTCAATTTGTAAGGCAATGAGCAGCAAATATCAGGAAGCAAAATACTGAGGAAATGCACACAATTCAGCCTCTGTCTCTTAGTTTTAATTATAAAGTTGTCCCAACATGAACTACCATTTAAAAATAATTATAGCCAAAGTAATGGAAAAGTGATACAATATTCTTAGGTTTCATTGTGGTATTCAGTGATACCTCATTGTTCAGAAACCAAAAATATTTGAACTGAATTAACTAAGTGTGAATTAGTAACATTCCTTTGAAAATTACTGTTAATCTAAGGTCCATTTCCTGGTTGGATTTTTCTTTAGACAATATTCAACAGTGTTTCAAGGTAGGAGAGGGCTCAGAAGCTACTGTGTTGGCAAAACTTCAATACCTCCCTGTATACAAATGGCAGCATATTCTCTGCCATCTAAATAATTACTTTTCAGCTGCTGTCATTGATTACCCTTAATTCCTTCTGCCAGGCCTCCAACTGCCAGACTAACCCTGTTTGCTTGTTTTCCCCTGATGCTTACTTGCTTCTTCTGTTTCATGTTACAATTAAGCAGTTCAAATGACGAATCTTGACACCTCATTTTCAAGGGGAAACTCCTGCTATGGATGATTTGGTATCAACAATCCCTATTTGTTGTCTGTTGAAGGACTTCTGAAATGCTGATTAAATATGGCTTAGAGAAAGTTTAACTAAATCAAGTATTAAATTTCTAGCCTAAATTTCCTTTAACAGCCTGATCCAACTCTCTATCTCAGTCCGAGCAGGAGGAGATGATCAAAAGCAGCAGTAGGAGGATGACACTTGAGTGAAGACAACTTGGCACTGACATGCCCTTTTGCAAACCTCCATGCTATGAAGAGCCTTTCATCTCCTGGGACTTGCTCTCACACTTGCTCTTATCCAGAAAGCCTTCACTCATCAAACCTCAATGCTCCCAAGTCTAATGTACTCAAGGAAGTGGGAAGGGACAGTGACACAAGGGGACTGCCAGGATCTGGAAAGTAAAGAAGTTGGCAAGCAAAGCCTTTGCTAGATGCTGGTGCTGGAGCAGGCAGGAGGAAAGAGCTTCAGGAAATTCTCCAGCCTCCTCAGGGGCTTTGCAGATGAAGCAGAGCCAGGAGCCCCAGGGCAGCAGCTGTCAATGGCATTCCCCTCCACCCCCCTTCCTGCCTGCATGGCTGCATGACTGTGGAGGTGGGGAACTGGAAAAATGAACAGGCTAGAGGTGCAGTTGAGACAGGACCTTCCCAAACTCCACTCTAGAGAGAAAACTTGAGGCAGGCTGATACAGGAACTCATGAATACTCTTTCTTCTAGTAGAACCAGAGTAAAGAAACAAAAAGAAAGAGGCCTCAACTCAGTTTTTCCTTTCACATAGGCATAAGTCTTCTCCCTTTATACTGCTGTAAGATTTCTGCCTGGGCAAAAGAAAGGCAAGACAGAGGGTACATGGGGTCTAAACTGCGGATCAAAGAGTAGAGTTTTGGCTTTAAGCAAGGCTTCAGTTCTTGCCTGTTGCAAATGAGTGTCCTAATGCTCCCCACATAATTTCATTTGGGAGAACAGATTATATGCCATGCCTTAAATATGGAAAAAAATATGTTAGGTCCCAAAACTTTTAAATAGTTATTTGCTTTTAAATATTACTCCTATAAAGTACATCAGCAAGGAACACCTTAGCACTAGCCGCAAGGCATTTTCTGAAAAGAACAAAACGCATAAAAACCCTCTTGGCTCAGGAGCTGAGGATTTCAGTGGTCAAAAGCAGCTCTGCAATGTAAAACATTGTAAATTTATCTGAAGTCCTAGGCATGGGGGATGGACTAGGCAAAAAACTAAACCAAAACAAAAGAGCAGGCAAGCATGTTAACCCCTACAAGCAGTTGCCAAGTAAAGCAACTCTCAATTACAGCTCCGATGACAGTGAGACAGCTAAACTCAAGTAGGGAAATCAAGGCCTGGCTGAAGTCAGTGGGAATTTTAGAGTTGACTTCAGTGAGGTCAGGATTTCATCCAGAGGAAGCAAGCAAAAAACAAAAAAGTCACTGTTTGGGCTGCCCAAGCCTTGCAGTCAGCCAAGTATGAACATGAGGTGTCCACAGGAGAAACAGGTCAAGAAAAGCAGGGTGGGGAAAAGGGTTGTCTGTTATCACCCCACCTGATCCAGATGGAATTAGAAGACAAGCTCTCATCAGCAGGAGCTCTTGGGTGTGTATATGTGCATGCGTGTGTCTAAGATTCCCCAGCTCACGGTGTAAGCTTAAAATATGTGGATTCTAACTGGAACTGAAACATCCAATTTATACTTAGAACCCTATTTTAAAGCATGGGGAAATAAGAATGTATGGTGAACCTACTGTTCACCATAATCTGCCCTAGGATATACTTGAGAGCCAGTGGATTTTCAACTTGCAGACTTCAAGATGGAAGATTCACCAGTTTTTCACTTAAAACTTTTAACAATTTTAAAGTGAACAGTTTGTATGGTGAGTTCTGTCCTTTTTGTATAAAACTTACATTATTTGAATGTATTTTTACAAAATATACTGCTCAAAGCATGTGGATTGTATAATTTTAATATATTCCCCCAGAGGAATATAAGACCTATTTTCTAATAATGCATCCTCGCTGCTGCACTGCTATGTGGTCTGCCAGCAGACAGTCTGGCAGGAAAATGGTCTCACCCACGGCAGCTTGTTTTTAAATTAAATTTTTTTGGAAATATTTGCTATTTAGTACTATCTCCTTCATCGAACAGACAGACCTTCAGTGGCAATTTACCTCAATTTTCACCTCCAGGGAGTTTTAAAACATTGGAAAGTGAGATTATTTTGATGGAGGCATTTTTGAATCAGTTTTTTTGCCTGCTGAAAATCAGCACAGCCTCGCAGATTCATCTGTGTTCCAGTAATCTGTATCAGCTGAAATTCAGACCTTTACGTCCCCACGTAACCTCCGGCACCGCTGGGGAGCAGAGCCCTGAGCAAGTAGCCAGGGGCTGGGCCTGTGTAATGGAAGCACAGAGATCCCTCTTCCCACTTCAGTGCTGTATTTTTGATGTCACCAACAAAAAGCTAATGAACCTCTCCCCCCGATCCCAAAATGGGTCTTCTTGAGTACCTTTGTAGCTTGTTAATACATAAATTAAACACCACTCATTCCAAGGGGGGAAAATTTACAGTGTTCCACAAGAAATGCTCTAGAGCACAGCCGTCCCATTAAGTACTAACCTGAGGGTCACATAATCTTGATCTAAAAAACATTTACCTCAGGAATAAAGTAACACGGACGTGATTTCTTACCATATGAAGGGATTCCATAGGGTTGGCCGGGCTGGGGGTAAGTGGCATAGGCCGTAGCTTGTTGCATTCCCGTTGTAAACTGTGTCTGCCCATATGCAGCCATCGTTTGTGAAGACGGGGTAGGAAGAATATGTGGGTAGGGTCTGCTATTGATTACAAATGACAGAAAATAGGACAGACACTGCATTAGACAGACATGTGTGTACTTATTTTTAGCCTTATTATAATCCTGCTGCTTCATTAACACATAATCATAGGCTGTGCTAGACAACAGAAACTTTAAGAGACAAAACAGTAAGAATCAATAATAAAAGAATAAATGAAATAAGAACTTTACAAATATTTTTCAAATACATTCTTAGCATTTAAAAAAAAAATGTTTTTTTCCCCTAGAAGCTGCTGTGGTTTAAATTATGGCTTAACAGATGGACTCAATTATTATTTTAAATGAGGTTAAAATCTGCCTATTCCAGTTATTATTATTACTACTACTATTATTATTTTAAAAAGATATCATACTTGGAAGGGTAAATCTGTGGTGGGGAGAACTGGTGTGTTTGTCTTGGGCTGAAACCACTGCTTCCAATTGCTGCACCAAGGAGAAAAGAAAGCATACAGAAGTGTAAATACACACACCAAAGATAAATATTATTTTTCCTAATAGAATTTCAGAGTATTAACAAGATTTTAATTAAATTCAAATATCATTGATACCTTAGATAGAAAATAATATTTTATGAGGAACTATACAAGAATGCTTAACATTAAAATCTTGATTGCAAATCTCAAATACTAAATTGCCCCTTTGTACACCTCCTGAGCCATAGTTTATTCTTTGGTTGCACACAGGCAACATTTTCAATGCAAACAACCTATTTCCTAATGGAAACATTTCCCTTCGTATTTTCAAAGGATTGTTGATATCTCAAGTGCAACATTTTATTAACTTTTAGGATTTTTAAGACCTACATTTTATGAAGGAGCTTTATGCATGCCTTGATTGAAAACATATGGCCCTCTTCAGAGCACGCGCCTCTTTTTAAAAAAAAAAAAATTCCTAATACAGACTATGTATTACCTTATTACACTTCTATTTTCTTCCACCTCATCTGCTGTCTAAAACGCTTTCAGACCTTCAAATCAGTGTTGCATAAAGATGTCCAAGGCGCAGATGCTGTTAGTGAAACACGCAGGCAGAGGAGGCTACACCGTGAGCTGCTCCCTGAGCAGCCCCGCGCCTCTGACACGGAGCCTCTCACCAGCCCAGCCCACTGCTGTCAGCATCTCTGGGTGCTCCGCGGAGCGTGGCGGCTGTGCTGGCCTACTCTGCTCAGGGCGATATTCTTGGGAGCCCTTCCCTCTCTGGTTACTGTCTGGGTGTCACTTCTCCTCAAGGTCCCAAGGTGGGCTTGGAAGCCTTTGCCAGGAAAGGGTCAGCAGCAGGTTATGAGACTACTGTAAAATCAGACAGCCCGAGAAACAACAGGCCTTATTGCTAAGTACTTGGAAATAAACAAGGCACTCATAATTACCCCTCGCCAGCTACCCCTTTCCTGGCCAGCTACAGGGAAAATCCATCATCTTTACACTCTGGGAGGGAAGCAGGGAGCCTCTTTCTGTGCCTTCTCCACCCAGTAATTTTTCTTTTCTGTGGCCTATGAGGCTGCAAAACTGCCAAATGTTGCAGTCCCACCTTTAGTCAGATCACCACAGATGTATGTAGCTACCATTAGCTACACATTGTATTTTCTCCTTTCAGAAAGTTAAAATACCTTAGAAACCTTACTTTGGACTTTCAGGCTTGATGCTTTCATACTCAACAGCCTGTGCAGAAAACAGAGGCTGTGACAAGACCTGGAAAGGGCTGGCTACTAAGCAGTCAGACTGGTTTCAAGATGTCAAATTTTGCTACTATGGAAACGTAATCCCACAATATATTATTAGATCATTCTTTTGATTTGATTTGCACCATAAAAATGATGTGCTATAAGTACCACAGTTAGTCCTCAGGTGTGCAAAACTGAGCAAACACCTTAGGTTGTTCTCACAGTGCTTGTAAGCTGTCAGAACCTAAGATGCATTTGGCTTCCATGAAGAAAAGAAGCCTGACAAAAGAATGAATGTCTTGGTAATAATAAATTACAGTAAGTGAGGAAGACCTACCCCTCAATTAGAATAACAGTCACAGAGGCTTACTCACAGAAAACACAAAGTAATTACCCTGGGCCAGAATGCTCCCTAGTGAGACTCCCACCAAAGACACCAATGGACATTAATAAGCCTGATAATGTAATGCTCCTTACTTGGGGAAAACTCCTGTTGACTTAGACTAAAATGAACAGAAATAAGTATAAGCTGGAAAGTGCAAAAGGCTTTTTTAGAGATGTGCACAGGTTTAGACCGTGCAGGATAAGAAAATAATAAATGAAAAAATTCTGAGGTTAAAACTTTTGTTTATTCCTTACCTGATCCTGAGAAATTGTCTAAAGACCCGTCTGTGGTAGTAGTAGTAGCGATCTCACTGCTGTTCATTGGTTCTGTTTTAACTATAGAAATATAAACAGGAGATATTCTATATGCTCCTAATATTCTTGCATGTGCATGCACACACACTCACTACAGATACAAACTCAATAAAACAAAAATCTGCCAAAAACGTTCTAAATCATGGCTATGGATATTTTGCATGTTATGTATTTGTGTATACAAACAATGCAAAATACTGGCAGCTATGATTTACACATCAATATAAGATGATCAAGAGGGTTATTCCTGTCCCCAAGGAATAAGAGCCACTGTAATGAACCAGAAGTCCCCATGCAACTCTCTGCACCTGTCCTGATTCCTCTTAATCCTGCAGACCCAACAATAAGGATCCACATTTAGATCAGGTCACACAGCATTTACAGGCTTGAAAGACAGCAAACTGAATAAGACAAAAGAGGAAATAATTTTTAAATGGGTTTTGCTGAGGGCTGTTCAAATTTTGTTTCCAATTAAATAAATTTTCAGAGGAAAATTAAGGATTTGTGATGAAGTAAAACACTTTCCTCAAGGTGGATTTCTTCTCTCAAAATGAAAACCAACTTTATACACAACAACCCTGAATAAAACAAGGGGAACACAGTCTCACCATATACTTCAAAGAATGCTTTAAAACATTTTATACCCCCTGCACGCACAACATAACACGGCTATCTGAGAGTAGAAAAGAAAGACACCAAGAGATTATCTCCTGGCTCATGCTGATTCATAATTAATAATCAATTAATGCCTTTTAATAAATCCTCAAGTAAATAAACAATTTTCCTTTATGTCAGTCCAGTGCAAACTCTGTAATGTTTGGATCAGGAGAATATCCTGATCCAAAGAGCAAGGATGGGGCTGACCTGGCATGGATGTAAAACAGGCACCAATAGCTACTCCCAGAGAGTTAGCAGAACATCATGGCAATCCCTAAAATCCATTTTTACACACCTGGCTTTTGGGGCTACAGCATGCCAAAAGCAACTGAGGATGATGTTTCAGAAAACAACAGAGCTGGTCTTACTATCAACATCCCCCCTTTTGCCCTGGTTGACACACACAGAGACGCCGCTGCCCACGCGCCAGCGCTGGTGCATACCTGACCTTTTAGTGAGGCAGTTCTCTAACACTGCTGGGAGCCAAACTGAGAAAGCCAAGGTAAACTGCACCACATTTGACATGTAAAGCCTCAGTGTCACCACACATGCATACGTGAGTGCCTGTATGTTTGTCTATACGTGTCTATTCAGGAATTACAACCATCATTAGCAGGAACCTTTTGGTACCAACTTTGGAAAAGGTGAGGCAGAGAGACTTCCCTCTTTTCACTGAAGACCTTTCCTTTCATTGCCAATCCAAATTCTTATTTCTGCATGTCTATTGCCTTCAACACGCCTCCTCCATGGGATTTGTAAGAAATCTCCCAAGATTTTACTAATCATCCATTATTTTCTTTTGACTCTCATGCAGGATTTTTGTCTGATAACTTGGGAGGTCAATGCTTAGCTGCACACAAAACTGCTGTATCATCTTTTACAAGCAGTGCAGTCCATTTAGGAAAGTTTCATGAAATGAAATGGCTGGTGCAGAGGGTCCAGTGTCCAGAGGTTAGGTATTTTTGAGAGGGGTTATTCAGCTTGAGAACATTAGCTGTACTTCTGCAAAGCTTTTTTGAAACAAGTGAAGTCCAAGAGACTCCCTAAGGGGAATTAATGTGGTAAGAAAAGGTGGCCACGAGGTTCACTTCAAAAGTGCATTCATGATCTGAACCATAACTCTAATACAAAGGTATTAAAACCATGGCATGTAAGTTATTCACCATCCATTTAATGACTAAATACTGAAAGTCTAACACACAGATACAACGAAATACTTATTGCAAAGTGTCTATCACAAGTATTTTTTCAGAAACTACCAGACTTTCACAGCATGTTCTACAGTTTGTCAGTCTAGATATGAAAAATTATAGCATCTACATTATCTTCTGCTTTTTCTTAGAAGGTTATCACAGCTACATTTTACAGTCAGACTCATTCTTCTCTCATAGACTACTCTGAGTTCCCCCAGAATTTGCAAGTCTTCTGAATTTAATTTCCATAATGCAATTATACTTTTGGGAATAACAATGAAAGATGCTTTCCTCTATAGCTGGTATCTGTGGTGGGGGAAAAGAGAGGAAGATAAGACAGATCAACCTAACTTGGAGTAAAGGGTGGAAGCTTTCAGTATGTGCTTTCTCCAAACTCTTCCTTTTCTCTATTGGAGAAACAATATGCCTTATTCCTCATTTTTGGATCACTGCAAATTAGCAGTCTGAAGACTATGCTAGGGTTCACACAATATAGAAAAGCATAGCATCCATCATTTGTTCTAGATAAAAAGCAGCCCTTCTGAAAAGGACTTGGGATTTCTGGTGGATGAGAGGTTACATGAGAGCTGGCAATGTCCATTTGCAGCCCAGAAAGCCCAGCTGTATCCTGGGCTGCATCAAAAGCAGCGTGGCCAGCAGGGCAAGGGAGGGGATTCTTCCCCCTGCTCTGCTCTTTGAGACACAACTGGGAGTACTGCATCCAGCACAGGAAGGACATCAACCTGTTGGAACAAGTCCAGAGAGGGACACCAAGATGATTAGAGGAGTGGAGCACCTCCCCTGCAAGGAAAGGCTAAGGGATTTCGGATTGATAGAAAAGGTTTTGGGATGACCTAGTTGTGGCTTTCCAGTACCTGAAGGGAGCCCATAAGAAAGATGGAGAAGGACCTTTTACAAGAACATGTAGTGACAGGAAAAGGGACAATGGATCCAAAGGGAAGAGAGTAGGTTTAGATTAGATATCAGGAAGAAATTCTTTACTCTGAGGGCAGTAAGGCACAGGAACAAGTTGCCCAGAGGAGCTCTGGCTGCCCCATCACTGGAAATGTTCCACGGTTGAATGGGCCTCTGAGCACCTCTCTGAATCCTTGTTCAAGATATCATTTTCAGAAAAAACATCATCAAAATGGAATTTCTGTCTCTGTAGCTAATGAGCAATATTTCTGTGCAACTTAGTTTAAAACTGAATGCTGTTTACTAGACATACTACTTTTGAAGATCAGGAAAACATGAAATACAATGCAGTGCCTTTTTGATGGGAATGAATTCCAGTTGATGATTGAGGAGCTCAACAATTTTTCATAAAAAATTTGTCTTCTCTCTCAGCTGTTTTATCTCCTGAATACAAGAAAAACAGGATATAACAAAGGATGTTCCCATTATTCCTAATCTGGATACCCATGACTTGGGTGATAATAAACGTGCTTTATCATGCTGCCTTTAGAAACAACCATAACCTTAATGAACCTTTGTGTCACAGACAGTTGGGAATTTAATAAAGGTGAAGAGGTCCTGAAAAACTCTCCATTCCCCAAGCACTTTAATCAAAATGCCTGAAAATGTCCTTCTATCTGTGTATTTCCTTCTATCAGCCTAAGCACATTTAAGAGGATGAAATCTCGCTATTCAAAGAAATAAACTGAGAATAGCCATGGGTTTAGCTGCTGGAAACATTTACATGTATTCTTACTTTAAAGGAAGGTCTCTTGTTTGTCCGAGGCAAAAACTGACCTGCAAGGGAGCATATTTCATCCCAGGATCATGGGGAAAGAGAACTGCAAAGGGACTGCCTAAGGATACAAGTCTCACAGTCTGTCCCAGCAGCACATGAGTCATCCATGTCTATGATGAGAGACATATGGAGCTGTCCAAGGAAGCCAGGCTTTGGTCGGGCACAGATCTCACCCTGCCACATGCTGCCTATGGGTGCTCTGGATTCCAGCTCTTCACATTTTCCATGACAATTAACATTTCTGCAATATGTCCTAAGCTTTCACAAGATGACACTGAGAAAGGAGTGGGAATATTGCCACATCTAGACAGCACACATTGCAAGCTTGCCAGTAACAGCCAACAACACCATGCTCAGTTGTGGCAGAGACCATGGAAAGCAACACAGGAAAGTTCCCATTTCTGCTGCTCCTTTATCAAAACTGACCTTTACAGAGGTGCAGAATCATCAGACTTGAAGTCTAGAGACAGACTCTGATTTAGCAATGTACTACCAAGCTTTAGGGCCACCCAAACCACTCATGTAATAAAACAGATTATCAATAAGAAGTTCAAGAAGAAGACTGCCTTATCTTCTGCAAAAATTCAGTGTTTATTTAGAACCAGTGATTTAGATTTGATTTATATACCAAGGAGCTTAAGAAACTAAATCTAACAAAGAGATATTTTTCCTCCTTATTTTTTGTTTCTAGTCATTTGTGAGAATCTAAAAAGATTTAAAAAGAAACTGCGTAAGAAAACAACATACAGAGCAATAGAAAAAAATAGGAGTAGCAGATAATAGCACAAATGCTAGCTTGGAGAAAAAAGCACAAAAATTCAGAGATATCACAATTGCTGAGCTAATGTTATATTGATTGTCAAGATTTTTCTTCTAAAGGAACTTAGAGATTGCAAGTGCAATGTGCCCTGTTTTGTCAGCTGTATAGCAAAACGTGGTTAAAAAATTACTTACATGGCAGTTTCTGAACTCCACTGAGAGAGAGAACTTCAGACCAGAACCCACAAGTTCATGTGGTTCATTGGCCAAGTAACAACTTTCTGAGTTCACAGCTTGTCATGCAGTTCCTGGTATATATATCAGTAAAGGGTGTTACGAGGAATGAGATGCTGGCTATTTTAAATATGGATTTAAAGATCTAATATTTGGCTACTCCTAACACAGAAATTGTAGAAATACCTCATAAAGATTGCACCTTCAAGCATGAAAAAATAAGGTTTTAAAATATCTTTTAAAAATTGCTTTTATTACATTAAATACATATAAGGCTTGCTCTACTGAACTCATCTTTGTTAACAGCTATGCCATATACACTAAATCAGAATAGAAATATTGCAAACATGCCTGACTAATTGAATTGGTTTTAATTGTGCAGTTTTAAGATTGAATTAACACTATAATATTATGCTCTTTGTATTATACAAATAAGTGGGTAAAATGAATGAGTGGGCAAAATGAAATTATTCCTGGCTGACAGCTCTCAGTATTCATGGGCTACAAAGAGACTCAACAAAGTGTAGTGGTTAGTTTGTTTACAGACATACATAAAAACATAATCTCTTGCCCTATTTTGCCTTGTCTGATCTTCAAATAATAGTACTAGCTAAACACCATGTAAATCTTGATTAAGTATTTTATGTATCAGTTGCTCTTCACATACTGTTTTGCTTGACACCATCCTCTTTCTGTACTCACTAGAAGCTCAGAGTTCACCTGGAAGCTTAAAGATAGTTGTCACTAACAACAAGATGAAAATTCTATCTTGAACCTCTAAGCTGATAGTTTTCCATTATTTTATTCAAACTGTAGTGAAGAACCTTGCAATTATAAAAAGGTTACAGGTTACTCGGTTGTACTAATTCCTATCCAGGATATTATTGTCTCTTCCCATCACAGATTATCAAATCATCAGCTTCTGACCATGAAGCCTGATAAACTTACTTGCTACTGCTTCTCAAAGCAGAGAACTCTTCCTGAATCTCATTGTCTGGAAACTACCAGAAGGTAATTTCCAGCCTAAATTTTTGTATGGTTTTCAAAGAAAGTCCCTGCTCAAAGCAGCACATTCTAGTTCAAGCCCAGACTGTTCCCTGCTTTCCCCTCCTCTGATGTAAGAGGCTTCAAAACTTCTCCAGTATTTGGGCTGTGGCTAACACTTAGGTTTCACCACATACACCCCCATGACCCTCATCTTGCTCTTATGTTATCCATTTCAGGTGAAACACCTTTAACATCCTTGTACCTGCTCACCTAGCAGTAAAAACCTTAAATTTACAAAGAAATGGTGTCACAGCTACAGTGCAAAATCAGAAAGAAAATTCAAAAACATCTGTATAGAGACAAGGTTGGACAGTATTTGTAGCTGCTAAGCAAGATTCAACTTGGATTTTTTTTGACAGGTACAGTCATGGGTTAAAACAGTCTCATTCACTGCAGTTAGGAGATGAGAGCATCTGAATCAAGCTAAGGTTCTTACCCCTTCACACTCACATGTCCAATTATACCAAATGTTTGTGTCTCTGCTCTGAAAATGGAGGCAGCATATATCCAAAACCAATCCTTTTAGAGGTGTCATGGACTATTCTATTTCCTTTTTTTCTTTTCCTCTTTTTAACTGGGAGTCTGACCATGCATGTTTAACAGTTTGCAGCATTCCCAAGCAGTCTTCATATTCTTTAACCAAAGCCAGACAGAATGACCAAAAAACATCACAGACCCAGCCATTAATGGCAAAGAAGGTTTTCTTCACAGCCTTCTGGGAACATGGACTTCTTCAAGGGAGCAAGAGAGCAGCATGTAGAAGTCAAGCCTGCTCTGACATTTAGGTGTACAAGACCCAAGACTAACTCATGAAGACAGAAGCACAATGACAAAGCAGGTGAGACTTTCCATTAATGGGAAATAACTTGGCCGGGGTCTGAACTCCAGGACTGACAGACTTAAATTCACCTGGACAAAGAGGGATAGTGCTAGCTTCCATTCCCCTCCAGCCAGCTCCAGCAGCAGCAAATTCCCTAGCTTGTTTCATCAAACCTGGAAGCATGGGTACTTCACTCACTGACCAGGGTCAGATGACATGGCTAACCCCGAAGTGTAACCAAGTTTCATGCTTGTCTACTTAGGACAAGCAAAACCCATCAGAAGATTATAAGATGCAAATGCAAATGCTAAATCATCAAGTCACAAGTCTGAAGTTGCTAAGGCTCTTCAAACACCACCCTACTAAGGTGTGATCTTTGACTAAGATGTTCTACTTCTGTTCCTTGGAGTTTCTGCAGGTGCACAGTGACAGCTGGGGCTGGATTTCCTTCTCATTTGTATTACTGGCCAGGCATATGGCATATGACATTTCATATGACGTTTGTGTTTGGAATCACACAATTGTACACGTGCATAACAGGCTGGTCCCACTGGAAAGACACCACACCTAGAATGATGTGTTGTGCCTACAGTTTTCAGTAAACTAGTGGACATCCTCACAGTTCCTTGAAATCCCACAGCCTGTGCACAACCACTGTGCACGTGGAGCTGTGGGACCCTCAGACACACTCAGAGGGTGCTCTCACACCACCAGACTTCATCCACAATCTGAAACAGCGTGTGCTGTGAACATCTATATGAGAAGCTTGCAAAAATAAATTATATTAAAATAATTCCAAGATGTTCCTTTTTTTTTTGTAAAGTAATTTGCCATTTGGAGTGTTTTGTCTCCCTCAAATGCCTGTGGGAACCAGTATTGCTATTAACTTATCACATAAATGAGGTCCTTTCTTTCAGGAAATACTTATGGAGGAAACCAAAATAGAGAATCTTTCAAAAATGGATATAAATACATACAAAAAGAAAAGACAGTAAGTACATAAATATTTATTAGCCAGTCTCCTCCCCAAGACCTTGCAAAAGGAGTTGCTCAACTGAGTCAGCAGAGAAGTGGACAAGTCATCTCACTAGCCAAGTACCTATGAAAGAGGAATAATAGAGCATTATGCTACATATGCTCAGAACAGACAGAAAGACGCTTGGGGAAGCAGGAGAATAAAAGCACAGGTAAGACAAAGAGTCTGGAAGGAAGCCAATGTCATACAGCAAGGAGAAAAAGGTGGAGAGGAGGGAAGAAAGGACAGTCCAAGCCAGCCCCTTTCCTTCACATAAACCTGCTGTATCTCATTTTTGTCCTTCAGAAGTGACATCAAGTTGAAGACTCATACTAGCCTCTACAGACTGCCAGCTTGCTTTTGGGAGCCCAGGACCTCTGCAATTTTTGCCTATGGCCAAACAACTGTTCTCTTGCACTCTTCTGGGATGAGTAAGGAATCCACAGCTTTTTCTGCTAATACCCTACTTAAAGGCAAACATTACATCTACCTTTAGTATGCTATTATTTCAGGATGTCTAAATATGGAGGTATCAATTACAAGTTTCATACCATCAAGCTTCTTACTGCAGACAAAAGTATAGAAACTTCAGCATACATAATTAGCAGGAACTCCAGAAATGAGTAATTAAAAGGTACCAGAATCCAACCATCAACAAAAAAAGCATCATTTTGTCTGATTACCATCGCCTACCACAACTTTGTACCCCAAAGCATAGAAAAATATGAAAAATATAAAAACATAGGAATAAATTAAAAAACATTCCTTGCCAATATGAATTGCTTAATTGCAATACTAAAATACTATTTTGAGTGCTACAAAATATTGCTAGAATTACAAGAAATATAATTTATAGAAATATAATTTATTTAGAGAAATCTACATCACTTGCCATAACAACCAGCTCTACCCTCTCTATGGATTTCAACATCTTACTCCCCATTACTTTAGGAAATACTGAAAATAATTTTTTCTCCATTCTGTAATACTGCAACTTGACAGCAAACATACCACACAGTGCTGCCTTTTGAAACCCTGAAGATGGATTTATGTTCACCAGACTTAACCTTTCTAATGGCCACACATCAGATAGTCTCGTAGCGGAGAGCTTTGACTGCCTTTGTGTGAGATCTCATTCTCATGTTGCAGCAGCTACTCAAAGAGTGAGAATCATTTTTTTTCAAAGGAATTTTGATGTCCAACTCCCTTTGAAGCCTCCCTTCCTATGTATCTTTGAAAATCTGATCTTCAATTTGTTATCCATTTTCCCTTCCCACTTGATATGACAATGCCTTCCCTCCTTCCCTCTTGAAGGCTCAAATAAAAGGGCAGTAGCAGGCCTGTACTCCTTAAATGAATTAAGTAGTTGCTCAGAAAATCACAGCTCCTTTGCCCAGTCTTCATCCATTCTGTTCCATTCCAGTTTCATACAACATCATCACGATGGGCTGCAGGCTTCTGTTTCTCACTCTATGCCATCCATCAGATTTGATTTACATTCTTTAGATAAAAGTAAAGATCACCATAGGCAGAAACTGGATGGAGTTGTCTGCTATGGAAAACAGATTTCCTACTCCTTTCAAATTTACTGATTACTCATGGCCTTTTCCCTCTAAAGGGTATCTACCAAAGTGGGCACTGGTGTTGGAATAGCCACCAGCTGTCTGATAAAACTTAATGAATGGCAATTTTATGAGCTTCTGTTGTTATTGTTCCTTTAACTCCTTCAGTATCAAACCACCATGGCAATTCACTGACAAAGGAAGATTAGAGATAAGGCACAACTATGAATATTTTGATCCCTACTCCAATATTTTTTTTAAGAGATTTTCTTAGGCAAGTCATAGAGAGCCATAATTTTTATGATGTCCAGTATCTGCTCTTTTCTACAATAGAGGGTATGTTGTGGAAATACACTTAAGGAGAACATGGAAACCTCAAATACCGTAGTATTTATATAATCAGCACCATCTTGGCATACTAGGACCGATTTTTCTGAATGCCTTTAGCCAGACATTTTAGTGTTACTCCTCTGCATTTGATCCTGGGAAATTTCTGTCTGGTCAAGGTCTATAATTTCCTCGTTACTTCACCATCAATGAAGACCATACTGCCTGGCCAGGAGAAGAATTTTGCTCTATCAAAGTGAAATTAAGCACACAAAGAGTTATTATTTATAAGCTGCATGTAGAGATTAAATTCAGACTCAATTGCACAACTAAATCCCCATTCAGTGCTTTGAAAATTTACAGCTAAATGTGAAGCTAAAAATATTAGCTAACAATGTGAGCTATCTTCCAACCACATCCTCTTGCAGAAAAACATCAATAGAAGACAAGTCTGAAAATGTGCCTTAGAGGAATTAATGAACATTTGTTTGAAATGGAGCCATTTCACTTTCGGATGGGTATTTTTTCTGCTTCTTCTTTTTTCTTCCCCTCCCCTCATCTAGTGAACATATCCTGTGCTTCAGGGTATGGAAACCTGTCAAAATCACACCCACAGTCAAATAAAATTTAACATATCTTTACAAGATATTTATAACATGCAAATACCTAGAGGCCCTGCTTCTCAGTCACATGAAGATCCCTTATGCTAGAGAAGGAGGGCTCTTTCACATTAGTGAGAATGTGTGCATGGTAGACTGGAAGCTGGTCTCACATATTATATTTGACACGTGAAGCTCCAGCAACACACATCTCCACTCCATGTGCAACAAGCAGGCAAACCACATTGCAGCATCTAAGAAGAGGTGTTCGGCGAGCCCTTACAACCGCATCCTTACAATCAAACTTGTGTCTCAGCAGGATTCTGCTTCAAGGATCCCACAAAAAATAATTTTACTTCATCCTTCATTTAAAAAATAGGAAACTTTTGCTTCATTCACTCCACTTTTTCTTAAGTCTCTTTAGCAGCTCAAGGAGCCTAACAAAACATTTTCTCAAGATAAAAGAGATTAGCAGTAAAAATTCCACCTTCAGATTCTTAGACATCTGCTTCACTCACAAATTTTCTCTCTTGGCACACATCTCATTCAGAAATAAATTATTCTACTAGTTTCTTTGAAAAACTTTTCTTTCTTTGTCACTTAAGAGCAATCAGAGACAGGAATTTTCAAATTAGAAAGCTTAGAGCAGAACCAGCAAGCACAAGCTATCGCTTGGGACACTTTTGGAGCAAATCTGAAATCGCATGCTGAGTGCCCACGCCTGCTGCGCCCACTGCAGCACCCAAACCTGCGGGGCTCTGTGTGCTAGGGCTGAGCAACCAGTCTGCAGTGCTGAGGAGGGTCATGTCACCTGAGGGAAAAGGGCAAACAAAAGAAAACTGTTTGGCTTTGTCTCAGGAGGCAAACATGTATTGCAAGTTAGAGCTTTCTGGGTAGAATTTACTCCAAAACTGTAAAATTCTAGTGTCAGATAAATAAGTTACCATGGTTTAATTGACTTTCTTTGATAAACTCCGATACCTACCTAGAAGTTGGGATATTATTTCCAAAATTATTTTCTACCTGAGGTCAGTGCATTAATAGATAGATACAATATATACCTTATTTCCTGACAAAGTAATATTAAGAATTTCTTAGAGTGCACACAGCATTACATGCTGAACAAAAAGTCAAGTCAGATGATGAACATCTTTCAGTGTTTCAAGGAACACCCCCTGTTTTTTGTGCTACAAAAGAACCTTCAAGTTATATAGAAGGTAGAAAAGCTCACGAAGTTTACAACAAAGGCTTCTGTGAGCTAGAGGAATTTTAATTTGAAAGGGCAATTTTATCCTGTACCAGAAGTGGTATATACCTGGTAATATGATATAAAAATATAATAACATATTTGTGTATTTTAAAGGAAGAAGACTCATTTATGGACATACAATTTTTTTCTGCTTAAAATACATGAACAGAGTAAGCACTTTATTTATTCTTTAAAGAGCTATTTTTTTTTTCAAATGGCTTAATATTTGATTGCAGCAACACTTTCATAGCAATAGCAAAAAGTAAATTACACACAAGTCTGGCACAAATTCCTGTTAATCTGATAACCCATAAACCGTCCCCACTACCAAGGACTCCAATTAGAATGAATAACAGAGATGTTTGGGGAATTGAGGGAGGGACAACATCTGTTTGATTGACATGTGCCTTTCCTGGAAAAAGGCAATGCATGTCCATAATCCTAAAGAGTCTGACGGCCCTACTATGACCCAGTTTTTAGGAAAAAAAAGGCATATCTTTGCTACAAGGGTTGTAGCTGTTTACCTATATGTTTATACTGAAGAGCAATACTGAAGCTGCATGACTCCCTTTTCTAGTAATGCATTAAGTGTCTGTTCACACGGCCAGCCAAATGTCACGTACGATCTTTCTCACTATTGCCACAGAAATGCTTCAGGAAAGAGCATTTTTTGCTGCTTGTTGTATAAACCCTTCTGTGTTTCATTATATGTATTATTATATGTATTATAGATGTATTATATTACTGGCAAAGCTGTTAGGTTGTTCTGTTGTTAGTATTCTACTGAGAACAAACATAACTTATCAACTGCCTGACTGCTTCTTCAGAAATAGGTATCAGTTTACCCCATTGAATTACTACACCTGTTTGAATTTTGGCCACTCCATCAGAGCAGCAAGCTAGCCTGAGGAACTTTCAGCACTCAGTTTTATTAGCCTACTTGACAAAATTCTCATAGCCTTAGGAGCTTGCAAAAAGTGAGAACCTAAAGAAATACCAAACTAGTAAAAAAGACTGGAAAATTGCATTTTGTACTGTGGCAATTGTAAACACCTACTTTTTTTCTCTCATCATTAGACTTTTCAGGTTTTTGACTTTTTTTAAAATTTAAGCTCTGCACATACTACCTGCTCAGTCCATTCAAACTCCATGAAAGAAACATAAACTTGTAATGAAAGCTATTGCTGAAACTTGATAATAGTAACTACTGATAAACATTGAACATTGCCTTTATGTACCATATGAATAAACACGGAACACTTAAAATAGTAAGACATTATATGGCTTGCTGACTGCAAGAACACCAAAGCGACAAGGAGAAAAAACAAATTATGAAACACTAAAAGAAAAAGACTGGCTCACCTTCTGTGCCATTGGGTGTCATGGAATTATTATTTATATGGGAGTTATCAAGTTTTGGACCACTGGGGGATTCACTACTACCACTTAGTCGTCTATGTGGGCTAGCTAGATCCTGCATTTCCATAGACCTGCAAACAAGATGCAACTAGTTTTAGTGACATAAGTCAACATAATTACAGAGGAACTGCCTTTATGAGATGCAGACTGCTATTCATCAACATCCCAGAAACACTTAGAAAAAATTAGCTACTTCTCCCAACTTGATCTTTTCCAGTGCTTAACTCATGTTGTAGCCCCACACATGACTGGCCAGCTACTGTAATTATTTTTGCAGCTTGTAACGAAATAAAATTTAGATTCCAAGTACTATACTTAGAAAATTTATTTAATCGTGTATTTTTAAACTACATACAAAGACAGAATCACCAATATATGAAGACATATATTCTCTTAACAACAAATTAACACTCTGCTTTTTCAAGATTTACCACTCAGTGGCAATATAATGGGCCTCCAAACCAAATAAAACACTTGAAGCAATTGCGGAAACCTATCATCTACTGACAGGGAATGAGATATTCCTGATGTATGTGTTTACTCTGGCAAACTACTTAATTGTTCCTCTGTTTCCTTTGAAACAAATGCAGCATTAAAACATTATTATGTCTGCTCACTTGTTTGCTTTGTGGATTACATAAAGCGTGCCCAATTGAAAAGGGATATGACAGACATACAGTGAATCCATACGGGCGTTAGTGTGCCCCAGCGCTCTGCTGCACCTCAGCAGCTGTCGCTTAGTCAACATGAGAAAAGAGCAATTCCGATAAAGCAAAAATTAAATGTTTAAGCAGCACAAAAGCAGCTGAATATTTCAGATTTGTGCTTTCAGTAGCCTTACATTAAAAGGCCAACAGCCATCACCACCATGACATATCCCTTGGCTGATGGCGGGGCTTATGACTGAAGTGCCCTATCCTTCCGTTCCTTTATACCTAAAACTTTTAATATTGTTATTTGATGTACTCATTCTAAGTAATTGCTCCCAGTAGAAACTTCATAGGTTACTGCGCCTCCAAGGCATTTGAACCAGTAATTTTTCAGTTTAAAAGAAATGTTTAGGCTCTTTTAAAGACTATTAAAATGATACATAAAATTACTCCTGCAGTAATGGTATAAATATCCTTAAGCCTAAGTGTCATTTCAGGTAAGAAGCTTTCATATTTTAACTGAAATTTTATCAGTTCTAAAGGTTCTAAACATAAACCCTTTATTTAGTATTTCTTTACCTAAAACAATCTACACAAAAAAGAAGATGATACTGCACTGAGTTTGAAATGCCAGAATCAAATATAAACTCAAACAATTTAGTGAAAAAGTTACATCCTCATGGTTTACAGACTTGGTTGCACGCATGTAAAAGCTACACTCCAGCATTTACTCATCTGCTTAATGAGGGAAACAAGAATAAATATTTTACTTATCACTTGAAGCTAAAAAAAAATCCCCAACAATTAAAGACTTGCCAGAAATTAGCAATTTTCAGTCAAATCCTTACCTGCAGCTTGAGGAAACAGCAACATCTGAACTGGTTTGGGACTTCTGCACCTGTAAACCAGGGAAACAAACAGAAGCTTCTATTACTCCGCTTTACTATGAGGCCTTAATTTAAAGAAAGGATATCACTGCGGATGACAATTCTGTCCTTTAAATCCAAAGGGAGAGGAGGAGGGTGCGGTGCCCGTGAAAGGCATATTGTCTTTAAATTGAAGGCTCAACTGTTGTTTCCCCGGCAGGTCTCTCTCCCTCCTCCCCGCGCCAGGGGACGGCAGCCAAGTGACGGGATAGTGATTCATCAGGGGCCCGTGACAGCTGCAGAGGGGCTCACTCCTCCCACGGCACGGCTCGGCTCGGCTCGGCTCTGCCTGCACCCCGCAAAGGTAACCCCGCCGCGCCGCCCCGCCAAGGGCAGCACGGGCTGCTCCAGCCCCCGGCCCCTCAGCATCCTCCACTCCTCTGGCCTCTTCTCACCCCTCCTTTCCCCTTCAGTCCCGACAGATTCTTGCCCTCATCATACTGGTTTCCCTCTTCCTTTGCTCTTCACCATCCTTCGTCTGTGACTGGGAAGGGAACCCACAAGTCAGGCTCACCCCAAAGGCAAGCTGGAGATGCTGATGTTATTTTTTTGGGGGGGGGTGGGTAGGGGCAAAGAATAACAAGGGACAAGTCTCCCTATGATAAAGACCTTCACTATATAGCCAACAGCCTTACAGAACCATCTCTAAAAGAAGACCATCTCCAGCCAGGTCAAATTAAAATAAAAACTCCACACGTTATTGCATAGTCTGACTCGTAAAAATTCCAGTTGCTAATGAGATTTCTGATAAAATGACTTAAAAGGACACTTCTGGCTGAATAAATGGGAGGAAGTTGTAGCATTTATCTTTGAGGTCACTCATGAAGAAAAGGAATCTGGTTGCACTGGGAAGCCCACCAATAATTTTTTAGTTTAATAAAATGATTCTTTTTATAATTCAGGTGAGTAATAGTTCTCATATTCCATCAGAAAAACACTGTTGCTTTACTAACAAACTCTAGCCTGTAACAATTGTCATCAAGTGAAAAAATTCAGGTGGAAATACACTGCTAGACACTGGTAGATTAAAAGCACACAAAAGCTTCTCTGGGCAAGGTATATATCCCTCTTAATGTCTGCAGTGAGGATCCTTCTTGTGCGTTTCCATTCAACCTGAACTGACATCTCTTAAATGATCACAGAGCAAAGACAAGGGAGATGAGGCATTTTAAGTGCCATAAAAATCATCCAAGCAAATCCTATTTATGTGTCTGTAGGGTGGGTTTTTTGTTATTTTTAATCACAGACAGAATTACAACTAGCAAGAGTAAACAACTGCTAGGGGCAGTCAGGCAATGAAGAACATTACAAATGATGTCAAGAAGCATGCCATAATGCATGCTGAAAAACATCAATCTTTTTATAACTGGGTACTTAAAGTACTGCATAACACGCTTTTCAATACATCGTTGCATGCCAAATCAAACTAGACTAGGACATACAGTCAAAGCTGGGCATTTTGGTTTAAGTTTTTTTTCCCCCTCAGTTCTTTACCCCAGAAACTGCTGCAGAGTGCCTTAGGATATGCTGCTGCTGTTACTTTTAAACACCTGGAAAAAATTATAGGTGAGAACTAAGTTTGCCTACAGAGCTATCTTCACTCCCTCTTGCACAGGATCTTTTAAAACATATCTTTTATAATAGAAAAAACTTCCTTTTTCAAATGGATGCTTTAATTAACTGATATTTTCCAACATGCTCTACAGAATTATTAATACTTGATTGAAATAAAAAACCCATGTAATCATCACTATTTTAAGTACCCAATTTTTACAAAAATAGTAACTTCTGTACATTTGAAAATATATACAATATATGCATATATACATGTTCATGTATGCGCATAGTGAGAAAGATCTCATTTATGTATTCATGGGACAGGAATAACCAGCTCATTCAAAGTGAATTAAGAATGTACCTTAAATGTCCTCCAACACTCCATGATTTGTGAAAGTTCATATCCACAATTTTCATTTTCATTAGATGTACTTTAGATATATTCCTTTGTGTCTTAAGGATTATTTAAACCATGTGTTGCACGTTACCAAATTTAAAAATGACTCTTTAATCAAAATAACTTTAAAACAACTAATCCTCACTTAGGCTGGTCAGCTGAATCCACAGAGTGGTCCAGGAAAAATAAATCTACTCTCAAGAATGCGAATGCAGACAACAATTAGACACAGATGTGAGTGAAATTAGTTACAGTTTACAAAATGCTACACTTCACATGCTTTCAGTTTTTTATGTGCAGTACAAAATTACAACGTAGTAAGGAACCACACTTATGACGACCAGTTAGTTCATAGAATAAAAACATTTCTGGGTGGTGTGTGCTTGTGCTTTCTCTCATATATTCCCATTTTGTCAACAGGTTTCTGGATAATTGAAGTTTGGCAACATAACTCACATATCAAATAAAAGGTGGGGGAAAAAACCCAAATGCTTGGCCTTAACTGGACAGAAATGGGTCACATTAAAAAAAAAAAAAAGAGCTGTCACACTCCCTTCATACTCACTACTCTGCTTAAACCTTAAACTAAAAATACCTTATATGCCAAATGGCATACACGTTCTTCTTAATACCTTTATTATTAACATTACTGTGTATAATTTGATTGTTGTAAGTCTTTCTTACACCTTTCTCCTTAACACAGATTGCAGATTGGGCACTATGTACTACATGGCGAGAAAAAAAGGACAATGATAGCAAAGCTACTTAAAATTCATCCATTTAAGAATCTTAAATCAGTAACATCAAATTCTGATTAGTTAATGAGGTCTTTTAAGTTTGCCTTTTTTTCTAATTAAATTTATAATTCTTCACAGATGTAGGTTTTGTTGATGTTCAATTTGTCTCTCTCATTTTGTTAAACCTCACATAGTACTCCACCAATCCATTGAATAGCCACATTAAATCTGTTAATACCATGCTCTTCAACCCCAGAAATTATTTCCAGAAGGCAAACTTGCTTTGAGAGATCATCAAACAAGACTTAAGGTACACATTTTATCACATTTTCCCTACCACAGAGCTCAGGATGCAGAGGAAAATTCATGACTTTTGCACTGTTTATTATACTTTGCTAAATTACAAATCAAAAGCATCTGACAGAAGATCATGTATGAAGCCAAAAAGTTAATAATGTTCTGTGAAAAGTAAACTGTAAATGGGAAGGGATTCTAAATTTCAGCAGCACATAGCAAATAAAACCTAGGTACTTGTCTAAATTACAGGTTTTCCACAGTATTTTTGCTTGCTAGAAGCAATTTTTTTAATGGCTATAATTTAAAACATTTTTCCAGCTGAAAAGAAATTTTCGAAGTGAAAATAAGAATTTAACCCAGAAAACTATAGCCAGCACACGCGTTTTCTCTTAAAATACAGCTCTACTTTAAAGAAGAAAATTCCAAAGACAATGGCAGTTTTCAAATGAGGGTGTTCCTTCTTAAGAAAAAAAAAATCTGTCATTTTTAGGAAGGGGTGGAGGGAGGGAGAGAAAGGGACTTTTCCCTAACAGCACTCTTTGCCTCCCTAAAAGCACGACACATATGGGCTTCAACAGCCAAAATGCTACAAAACTAAAATGCAAATTGGCTGCAGAAAGGCACCTTGCTGGCAACCCAGGAAACTTGGTAATACTTTCATTCTTCCAATAATCATATATCTCTGGGCTCTAAGGGAAGAGGTAGGGCTTTTTCACTAGATATTCTCATCAAAGACAAATTGTACTTATTAAAGCAAAAGCAGGTAATTGCAGCTTTTTAATTTTTAATTACTAGTTTAAATTCTTCTAAAAGTGCTATCCTGCGTGCTCATTTCATACACTCATGAATGAAATGTTTTCAAATCCCAACACTTTCTTCCCTTTAAGAAGGAAGTACTACAACGTGACAATGCTTCTATTATGACCAGCCATTTAAGAATGTCTTTCTGCTTTTCCAAGATTCTTTTTGGCTCCTGAGAAATATTTCATACTTATTGCAATTCAAGCAAAATGATTACTCATTCTTTTTTTCTCCTAAGCTGAAGCGTGACTCAAGCCGTCTGTCACTGTGCAGAAGTGCTGAGAGGGGATGGCTGCTCATTTCCAGACCCTTCCAGGCCTTGGGAAAACTCTGACAGCAGTGAGGTGCTTGGCTAAAAACTGCATGTCATGGGTTTGTGAGCAACATGAAAACGCTGTGTGCCTATGTGATTATATACCTAAAATTCTGTAATGTGTACTCACACGTATACGTACTTTTAAAGACCCATATCTGCATATATACTACTGATTTATTTTACACCTCAAACCAGTAGTCTGTGTTCTGGCAGATGCTTTGCGAACCATCTCAGTATGGGATGGAAAATAAAATAATCTTTATATGTCGTATCTAATGTTAAAAACTTCCAGTGATACATTACACCACATCTCCACTTCTTATTCCAAATTTCCCTTGGTGCTCACTTCTAAATTTAAACAAACTACATGAAACACACTACCCTTTTTTTTCCCGGACAGCTTATATCTCTTCCGCTTACCTCAGTTTTAAATGTTTGCTTACAGAAGAAAGAAAAGAACACACCAACTCCCAACAACCTTCAAAGAAACATTTTTAAATGCACCTTTACTTTTCCAGAATCAATCTTGCACTGTAAAGGGCAGTCCTTCCTCTTGGTGTTTGAAACACCGAGAGAATGTTTGGTGGGTTTTGGCTGCTTAAAAGCAAGATGTAAATTTAATGAGACTTCAGAAGGTCTTTAACTTCCTCGTTCTAAGATCACCGTTCTAAATAAGCCACCCAAAATGTCAATAAAAGTCAAATATTTCAGTTGTGTAGATGTTTATTCTGTCATCTTGAAAAGTTCTCCTGTGGGGATCTGCATGTTTTGCTTGGTGTTTGGAAAATTTAAACATATTAAGCAAAAGGATTTCCTGCTTCAGAAAGTACTGTCAAAATCTCTGTCAGGCATTCTTCCTCCCTATTTTTTTATTATTTTTCTCACGCTCTCATGTCTCTTTCAACAAGGTCTGCTGATTTCGTACCGTACGTGCCTATTTCCACCCCCCATTTAACATCTCACCATCACGTAACTCCTATCTGCCGAACCATTAGCACGCGAGGAAATCAAACAGGAGAATCCCCAAACCTGGCCGATCACAATAAACAGAACCTCCTAACATCTGTTTTGTGGGAAGCCTACAAACCCCAGCCTGAACTACGGCCAGAATTAGCCGCTGCACCCAATGATTTATAACTGAGCGCTGCTCTCCTCCGGAGCGGCAGAAAGCGCGGAAAGCGCCCCTGCCCCTGCGCGCATCCCGGCCCCGCCGCCGCGGGACCCCGCGCTCCCCCGGGCTGCCGCGGCCGCCCCCTGTCCCCGGCGCGGCGCTCCCGCCCTGCCCGTCCCGCCGCCGCTGCCGGTGCCCGCGCCCCGGGTACTCACGGTGCGGGGCGCAGCTCCGCGGGCTCAGAGCGCGGCGGCGGCGGCGCCTCCCATGGCGCGGCGGGGCCGGAGCGCCCCGGGGCCGGGCCGGGCCGGGCCGGGGCCGGGCAGACAAAGCGCGGCCGAGGGAGGCTGCCTGCAGCCCCGCCGTCTGTTTGCTCAGCCTTGTGTGTCTGCCCAGGCAGTGCCTGGGGGCACGCTGCCGCTCCCGCGCCCGCTTTCCTCCTCACTCCCCTTCGCCTTTTTTTTTTTTTTTTTTTTTTTTTTTTTTTTTTTTTTTTTTGTCTCTCCTCTTTTTTTTTTTTTCCTTCCCCTTTGGGTTTTGTTTTTGTAATGCAAACCGCAGCTATTCTCTTGTCCCGACCCTACTGGTTTAAAAGCAACAACTGCAGTGAGGCTTGCGCGGTCTGAAGTCAACCTTTCTGCACGGGTGAAACGCGCTCCGCCGCGGAAACTGCGCGCCCCTGGCCCCCGGCCGCCCCCTCCGCCCCCTGCCCGGCCGACAGGGCCCCCCTTCCTTGCACCTTCCTCAGCCTCACCCCAGAAAAACTCCTGAAAATCCCTCGGGTCCCTCCTCATTTAGAAAGTTGAATTGTGCGTAGATGCATCCCCTCTTATAAACTGGGTTTAATCTAAAGCCGTCCTAATAGAATAACTGGAATTACACCAACATTATATCAATGAGAGAAGCTAAATAGGGATACTCATAGAGGCTCTTAAGCATACAACCAGCATGCACGCCCGGACATGCCGTTTTGATTGGATATGTAACAGATTTGTTCTCAAATATCTGAGATTCTTGCAACCTTGTAAAGAAAGGGTCTGCTAAAACTATTTAAGCTAGCCTTCTCCAATTTAAGGGTATTTATTAAATAAAATATCTGGAACTTTTAAAATGGTTTAAACCACGTAAACCATTAAATATCTGTACGCCTAAAACCAATTGTAAATATAGTCAAATTCGTATTTTAATTATTACTAATCACTTACTTAAGTTTTAAAATTTAAAACTGTGTAAAGGCTGCTTCCACAGACTTTATAAATGTTTCCAAAGAAGAGAGAGATGGATGCACAGAGTTAAATTTGTGCATTAAGTAACAGTAACTCTAAAGCTTAGCTTTTACCAATCAATAAGTAATTAAGTAATTTAATTAGTAAGCCATTAAACTGAAATGGGTTTATGATGCTTTTCTATTACAGAACTTTTAGTTGCTCACAATGAAAAAAAAAACCCAACAACTCTTTTAAAAATATATACATTATGTTAAAAAACATTGTAACATACATGGTAACTAAATTTGACCAGCATTCTCCGGAGCATTTCCACTTTGCAGACAGTATGTTTCACTACATGTAACACTAATTTTTCTATGCTTTTTTTCAGTACACATAATCCAAATATGATGAGGAAAACAGCATAACGACTTGTAGTACCAAAAAAGAAGTCTTAATACCACGCCAGGTCTAAAGTACTAAATCTAAATAAACCAAACCAAACCAAAACCAAAAATCAACACCCCCCCAACTTTATACTGTATAAACAGATTGAAACAGAACTTTTTTACTCTTTACAAAAACCTGCGGTTATTCACTGCTAATATATCCTTACCTTCAATTAACTAATCTGTGAATGAAAGCAATACTTCTAGAGGAGAAATATCTTCTGGCTACTACATCCCAGTAAGTGAGACATTATTTTGTAGCAAGTACATTGGGAATACTTCAGGAAAGCAGATCGGTTTGCAAAGCTACAAGTCAACCTCGAGCTGAAAAGGCACCTAGGATTTCATTTTGTTTAGCGGAGAAAAGGGATCTCGGGACAGTCACACACCATATATGGGAACCCAGGTCAAAATAAGCAGCTTTCGATTGGGCCCGTCTGCGTAGCCAGCACAAACACAATCCCATCACTTCTTCAGAGTCACAAACCACATCTCATGCCAAGAAAACTATTTACCATGCTCTATATTAAACTGTGAAAGAAATACAAATTACTTATTATGGAGTCACACAGTTTCGTCAGGTAAAAATCACTGAAACCCTGAAACACAAGGCTATGCAATCATTCTGAACTGTATGCTTTTTTGGAACAGCCATGATCTTCTGGAAAATGCTTACCGCTGAATTCTTTACCAGTGTTAATAAGACCATTTTTTGAAAGTCCTACCCAGTCCAATATAAAAACACACGTCTTGCTTCACTGACTGTAGGATATCTATTAAATGAAAAATATCAGGCACACACTTTAATGAAGCAGAAACTAATTTTTTTCTAGAAGAAAAACTCAAAAAATATCATATTGTTGTTGTGAGGTAACACTGGAAAATGTAACCCAAAAACCTTTCTCAAAAATAGCAAAACTTAAATGATGCTATGGAAATAAAAAAATTATTTTAAAAAAAAGACTGTGACTTCAATGATGCATGTAAATTTTTGCACAAATCTATTTCATTCCATTGTTGAAATAGCGCAAATATATGAATACATTTTAGTATTTTAAATGTAAAGGTCAGTGAAACAGGTTTATTGTTGGCTAGTTTGTAGTCCCTATTGGGAGTTTTATCTAAGTAATAACTTCAGGAGTGTGCCCAGTCTCTGTATTTAATTAAAGTAAGACAGATCCCCACACACACGTACAGAGCTTGATGTGACGATAAACATGGGATAAATTACACAGAGGCTAAGACGATCAGAAAAAGGGTGTTGACGATGCATTGCAAGAAAAGAATCAGCTTTGAATTTTTAATCTCTTCTGTAGTATGGCATGTAGACAGTATGGGAACTGAAGCCATATAAATGATCTAGATGGGGGCTATGAGATAAAGGAGGGTCCTCTGTGTTTATACAGCCATTAAACAGTGCCTTAAAGTTCTTTATCTGATGTCTGAAGATTGGACTTCAGATTAGTGTATATCATTACCCCACAATAGGGTCTAACCTATGAACTTGTCCTACAGCTGATACTCTGGACCAGATCCTCATTTGGTTTAAGTGAGTGCAGTTCTTTTTATTTCAATAGGTAATCTAATTATGACAGCTGAGCACCGCACCGATTTGAAACCTACTTGAAAGGGGTTTGTTTACTTATCTTTTGGGGTTTGTTCTTCCCAGTAACTGCATACCAAATCAGTGCAGGGTGGGTTGTTGGTCACTGGCACCCAACACCATTTTCAAACCACAATTGCACTAACACTGGGTTTGGAACAGAGATTTCAGTGGGATTTGTAGATTTTTACATCATGCCTAAATTTGCCCTGATTCTGCATTCCCATTAATGCAGCTGGCATCTCAAGAGTCCTAAGAAGTAAAGGACCAGGCCTATTACATAATATCAAACAACAAGCTATCAGGTATATTATTACAACCATTACTCATGCAATATGGTTTTAACTTCATATGCAGTGTCACACACTTGTTTTAGCACAAGTAAAATGGGTCCATCTGGAACACAACATTTACTGGGCGCTTAGGTGCCACGATTACAGATGTTCTGGTAATTAAGAAAAATTAGATGTAAGATGGATATGGAACAGCGGGATGTTCGTATGTTTGTCTCCAAGTAGGAAATACTACTGAAATATTTAGCATCAGAAATAGGCCTAGGAAGACCACACTTCATTAAAGCAAAAGATGCATCCCATTGCTCCTGAAAGCCACTGCCTGGCTCTTCCCATAACAACTGCAGTGCAACGTCAGAACCCTCAGAAGCAGCAATATCCCTCCTATGCCTCCATACAAGTTTTATCTTACACATAGCAGCTGTTGCCTAGAGACATCCCTGGCTGGAACAGAAGTTTGCAGCATTTGACAGGAGCCCGCATTGTCTCATGCTACTCATGTGAGCAAAAGTAGAAAGACCTTGGTAAACACAAACAATAAAAGTGACAGAAATCAACCATTTTAAGTGTTCTGTCCAAAAACTATCAGTGTGACTAAGAAGAAAAAATTAATTATATTCTTCCAAGATGTGTTGGACAAAATTAAAATTGAATTAAAGTCTGTGTGTAATGTGTTATAAGAAAAGGTATGTGCTGTTAACCATTGTCCTTAGCCAAAACACGTATGAACTGCTGGCCCCAGGTTGCACGCAACTGCAGTTGTTTTTGATCCACCAATTCAGTACGAATTACAGAACCACTTAGTACAATTTAAAATAGGAAATAGTAATCTTTATTAATCTTAAGTAGATGCTGATTTAGCTTTTTGAATGAATGCATGACTTACATATGATTCTGAAAGAGTTCTTGACATGATACAAAAAAAATGCAGAGATTGTCCACAGAAGAAGTGTTCAGTCTAGTTTGAAAGCAAATACCTTAGCATAGCTCAATTTTTCACTCTCCAAAGTGAAAGCATGCTTGTTTTTTCAGTAGATTTGTTGCATCTTAAAAGCATTATGTTAAAGGGAGGAAAAAATAGTGTGCATATATATATATATATCTACAGGTGCCAGTAGTGTAAATTATAGACATACTCAGTACTCTAACTGCAAAATAAAAAAGTACCTTGTCGGGGTGAAGGAAAGGTTTCCTAGATTAACTTAAATTTTGAATGTATCTAATACTATCATTTCCCTTTGGGTATTTTTTAACACCCTAGAAATCTCATGAAGGTAATGATTGCCACACAAAAATACTGAAAAGCTTTGGTCTCCAGATCATGTGAAGTAGATGCTCTACCCAAAAGTGATGGCTTTTCCCTAAAGACCGAGACACCAGATCTGTGACATCCTGAGGGCAGAGCTCTGAGATCTACTCCAGGTTTAAGAGTAATGTAGCTTTTCCAACTACGTAGTCTTCATCTAAGCAATGTCTTAGCTATTAAACTGAACTATACAAAATTACCTTTCATTTTCCAATAAAGTTCAAGTTTTACAGGGGACTTTTAATACTGTCTACAGTACCTAAGAATCAGTGGAGTGTTACTTTTATTTGTTGCACAAAAACCTCTGCTCAAAAGACACATACACACATTAGTAACTATTTGTAAAAGAAGTCCTGCTGAAGACAACATAAATCTCTGAAGAAAGTTATTTGAAGAATTATCTGTTTACAAGATAGGGGGTGAAATGAAAGGAGTAAATTGCAATCTGTGAGCATCCTTGAGAAACAGTTAATTTTTCTAATTGACATTCAGGCTTTTCCTCCAGCTCAGCATGGAAACATATCTGCCTAAAATTTGAAAATAATCATCCTTCACTGTGATATGTGAATAATAATTTGCTTATAAAAATGAACAAGTCAAACCAAATGCACCACTGATGATGAGAAGCAGCTTGCTAGCATTCTAACAGGTGATAAAAGCTATAATCAGTAGCTCCTCGGAAGATTGGGTTGCAGGAAGAACACACTACAAATGAGAGATTACCAGTGAGCTGACAAAATAATCAAGTCCTGTTGTTCTGTGAAGACTATAAAACACATCATTTCACACACATGCCATTTTTCCATAGTTCATCCTCCCAGGACTGTTTCAGCCTTCCTCATCTTTCTTTTAGTGCTACTAGAATAAAGTTAGAAACCATTGCAAATTTTTTTTCCTCAGCAATAACTTACATTTTTGCCAGTGATATAAATACAGCACACTGTATGACATGAGTCAGCTCAGTAATACTAGACTGTCTTTTCTCCAAATTTTCCCACTAACATGAACAAAAACCGTTTTGTCAGCACCTCCTATAAGGTGAAAAGGAAGATGGAAGTTCCTCTTTGTTTTTCAACTTTGAATTAAAGTCATACTCAGAATACTTTACTCTGCAAGAAAAATATATTTGTTCACTAAATACAGAAATAATAGGTTTATTTGTTGCAGATTCCATTTTGTTATTATTTCCTAAATGCATTCCATATTTTTTTTTCCAAAGTGTTATTCATGTCATTGTTCAACAGTAGATGGAGCAGTGGATCATTACTGTATTTTAGTTATTTGTGACAATTATTACATAATTTTTCAGCTCCTGACATATAAGGCTGCACAAAAAAACCTAAAAATATTATATAGAGAAAATAATTATTGATTAAAGCATTTAGAATTAGAAAGAAAATTGAAAGAACAGCAACTCAGGCTCACTTTGACAAATTATTAAGACAAACCTGCATTTATGACTAATAGAAGTGACTCATAAACATACATTCAAATTAAAAACCTTGCGTTATCTGAATACAGTAAATATGTACATCCTTAACTTTGAAACATTCAGTCATACAAATTTTTCTTACAGTGATCTGGAACAGTAAAGTATCTTCTAAAAGTGACATGCATAAATATCCCACATTGTGGGCCTCGTAAGGCAAATGACAAAGTGGAAGTCTAAGTTAAGATAGTCCTGTCATTTCTTTTATACTTGCTTCATTGTTTTTCCTAGAAACTGTTTTTAAGAAATTTAACACAATAAATTCTTCTAGGCCTTGCAGTAATTATACCATGACCATCATTTATTCAGCAGAGGCTAGATTCTCACCTGTGTGTTACCATCTAAAATGAAGCACTTAGTTGAAGATGAGCATCCAAACCCTCATCCTCAGGGGAGAGAGACACTTCCAGTCAATGAAGGGGACCCAGTTTTGAGGTGTCCCCTCCCTATAGAAACAGATGATGGACTTAATCTACTCTCGGGTTTTGATGGCTACAGCTGCCCCAAGAACAGTATAATTTCCCTTAGAATCAATTGGGTCTCAATAGTAATTGTATTCACTGAAGTTTCAAAATAGAGCATTCGTCTCTATTTTGAAACTTCATATAATTACTGACTCAGACTGCCAATATTTGTTGTTATAAATCAAGGCCAGAGAAAAACTTCTCAGATGGCTTCAAAGACCCAGTTCTCTTCTCCAAGCCCAGCTCCCTCCCCCGCTTCCTTCCAGCAGCATTAACTTTTTCTCTGCAATCTCACAAATCGGAAAAAGAGTAACCTCTAAAGCTGTTTTAGACTGAAGGTCAGAATTCAAAGGATTGGTAACTTTATCCACAGAGCCTTGCAATCACATTGCTATTGGAAACACACCCAGAAGCACCAGCACTCGAGATGTTTTTATTAAGCAATGTCAATAGGTACGAAATTTGAAGGTTGGTTTGTTGGGGTTTTTTCCATAGTGTAAGGTTTATCAAGACTCATATTTGCAAGAGATCAAATTGCTTTCTGCCACTGAATTGTAGTTTAATGTTCTCTCAGGTAAGGAAACTGGGGGCTGTGTTACATGCTAATGAAAACAGCAGCTTTGGTTTGTTTATCTAAAAACTTAAAGAGAGGCACCTCTTGCAGCCAAAATGTAAACAAAGCTTAAACTCTTTTTACTGCTTGGATACTTCCAGGCTACTAATAAGTTTGTTGGGTTTTTTTTTTATTAAGGGCATTATACAGATTTTCTACATATATATCCTGCTTGAAAATCTACCTTTCTGAAGAAATATTTAATTCTTAAACCAATTATTCATAATTACACCGACACTTTGAGCCCACAAACACAAGATGACAGATCCCTTTCAAACCTGGGCTCCAGGGGAAAAAAACATCACAGACAGCAGCCAGAAATTTTCTCCCTGCAAACCTGTCACTAATTTAGAGGGAAATAGGTTAAAACAAGGATTTCAAGTGAGTTTCACAAGAATTAAGAACAAGCGAAATTTTGATTCCAGTATCTAAAAAATCAAATCCTATACCTTGCCCCTCTGTCTTATACCACATCTGCATGTCCAAAAGAGTGAAGCATTCATATCCACCCTAGTGATTCACCTGAGGAAGTTCTGAAAATGTATCTTTAAGGGTGCTTTGCCTTCTACAGCGCAGGAACCTCCATACACAACCACCTCCATTAAACAGTGTTGCTAAACTGGGCACAGACAAATGAAAATGCACCTTGCACTGGATGCCAGTTTATGAGCTGAGAGACACAGCACGGGTGCTGCACACTGAGCAGAGACAGAATGCTTTTCATGCAGTGGTACCAGAAGAATGCAGTATCATAAGGAGAACAGGACACAGAGCTACACACAACAGAAGACAACTGCATGAAAAACTTGAAACCAAGCTGAGTAATCTGTTTTTAATTCTTATAATTTGATTTTTAAAAAATTGCAATCTGTCTGCTCTCAGTGTAAGGAATGTGTTGAGTGCAACTCAGAAATGCTTATTTGTCTTTGGTGCATCTAGTGCCATTGTAATCACAAGCAGGGTATTTTTGTAACCAGGCTGATTTTTCATAGCTCATTTGGAAAGCACAAAAGCCTAAATTAGAGACACCTTGGAAAGTTTAGTAGCTTTAGTAGCCTGAAAATGCACTAGTTTGAAATATATTCCACCAATGGATTCCACCACAGACGACTGGCTATTGAAACAAAGTCAAAATTAAACTGCTGGAGACTGAACACTGCATGTGATGCCTTTTGGTGCCTGGGACACAAGGGCTTCATTGGCCTGGCTGAGGACACCTCCTGCTCCACCAAGCCCCAGTGGGCTGTGGCCATACACTAAAGCATCCCCAGCCCCTGCAGCCACTGATGAAGTGCTTACCCATCCCTCAAGCATCCAGAAGGAAGGCTCCCCGTCCTGAACCTTAATCTGTATCTAGAATGGTTTTGAATTCAGAAATAGTCTCAGGAACTGTGTGGTAGTCTCAGGAACTGTGTGGTGGTCTCAGGAACAGTTGTAAAGAGGGGAAATCCAAGGGATTGAAAGTGGCTGCCCCTTGTCCCTCTGTGAAACCCAAAAGAGCTGCCACAAAGCAGCAGTGATAGCCCTAGAGTGAATTTCTCTTCTCCCATCTCCTCTCTCATAAAATCCTCCTTGTTTTCAGTCAGGGTTTTTTTGAGTTTTTGTTGGTTTTGGTTTTGGTTTTTTTTTTTTTTAAATGAGAACACACTCAATACTTTCACCTCCAAAGTACTATAAAATACTGTGTGTGCATCTCTAAAGCTTGAATTAAAACAGAATCAGCTTCGCAGTAATTGGCCTCGGACATATGTGGTATACCAAGCACAGCAGGGGGTTTATACTAATCTTTCTCTACCAGCTGATGAATTACAGGATTTGCCTCTCATTTTTCTGGTCAGTAAGTAAATAATAGTATATAGTCATGCAGCATGCATCCCAAAGCAGCAACTTCTAGATCAACTATTTTTATATCAATCCAACACGGGCTTGCCTAAAATCATTTTTACTATCTGATGAATGTGCAGGATGAAATGCATTTGAGCAGGTCCTATGTTACAAGGTTACTGTCAACCCGTGCTGGGGTCTGCTCCAGCCCAGGCCACTGCCCTCCAGTCCAATCCAAAGGTGGACTGTGGTACCCATCAGTCATCCTTCTGACCTCAAGAGGGCTGTGTACTGTTGGCTGGAGTCTACATCCTCACAGTCCAGGTTGCAGGAAACAGGTCATTTCATCATGTTTAGATGCACTGAAGTTCTCCAAGACACCAGTTTCTCAAAATTTGAATGGGTACAATAAAACGACTTGAAGTGAATGGCAATGAGAAAACAGCTGTAAGTTAATACGCAGTAAAAATGTTTCCTATTAATTTAGTAAGAGAAGTGGACTTTAGAGACCCTGAATAAGAGGTTTGAAGTCTTCTGTTTACATTTGGTTTAGAAATTCATGACTATGAATAAAAACCCAATAAATCACAGTGATTTAAGAGATTGGTTTGAGACACTGATTTGCTAAATCTTTACACTCACCTAAGCTTGCTTGTAACTTTGCAAGACATAAGTTTCTCTGTTTTAATAAAACTGCACTACACTGCTTAAAGATACCTGCCGAATTTCCAACTTTAGCTCTGTTTAAGCATGTGTAGCTTTTCTCTTGCTAGAAAGATCCATGGATAATACCAATGAATCTTCCCTCAAATAGCTGAGAACTAATAGTAATGCAAAGTATTTGCAATCAGACAGCAGTGATGTCATTTAACAGTCAATAAACATGAAACACTCAAACATCAGTGGAAATGTGGAAAAAGCCTAATATATGATAAAAATAGTGATACCCAGACTTCATAAGATTTCCAAATAGGTGTCATGTGCTCAAGGAGATGACATTTAATATCTCCTTTAGCATATGACAATGTGCTTCTTTCCTTCCATCCCAGAAGAACTAATAAGCCACAGCATCCTTCCCTGCCTCTCATCAAACGCCATGCTATCCAAATTAACATCTCCGTAGGGTTGGTTCTACTGAAAGGAGTAAATCCAGTAAATTTTCTTCACTTGAATTGATCTTGGATTAGCTCCATGATTTGAAAATTCCAAAGAACATACTTCTGAAATGTGCAAATGGATTCACAAAATAGAAATTAAAAAAAGAAAAAAAAAAAAAAAAACTGTCCTGACTTCCTCCAAGTCTAAAAAACATACTGATTTATCATTTAAAATTTGTTTGCTTTTCTCACCTGCCTGCAATTACAACTCTGACTTCATTAGCTGAATACTGCTAAATGCATCCCCATCATCTTTCATAACTGCACTCTGAAAGACTGTTTCATTTCTTCACTCTTGATCACCTTATCTGATTATTTCTCCATTTACATAATTCCTTGCTAGCTCCGGAAATTACTTTTCAGAAAACATTTATCATTTAACATTTATGCATTGTCCAACACGCTGGTGTCTCGCCCCTAACTGCATTACAAATGCCTTCCTAGGAGTTTGTTCTCTCACGCAGGGGTGACTGCCCTATGGCGTGTCAGACTCTTACCTCCCTCCTCTTGAGTTTGAAGATAAGAAAAATGTGTGGATGTATTTATTAAATCACTTTTGTGTTCACTCTCTCAGCTCTCTTGATCTGAACCACTGATGTAGGAATCACTCATATTCTGAATTATATTGGCAGTGAGGACACTCCTGTGGCAACACGAGCTGGGTGGCTCAAGGTTTTGCTCTCCAGCTGTTCATGAGCTGCCCACTGAGGCTGCCCACATTCACCTAGCAGCTCTCTCAATTTACTTTTTGGTTACTCAATTTACACAATTTGTCCTTCTTTACACAAGCCAGCTAAACTGTCCTTCTCTGGGGGAATACCCACATGTACTTGCCAGGGGAATTTATTCTCTTCGATTTTCTATAGGATTGAGAAGGTGCTTGTATTTTGTTCGTGACATGTAGGGGATCAGTCTCTCTGATATTGATCAATTTATACTTCTCCTTACCCCTCTAACCATTTCTTGCTAGGAAGGGTGTGAGATTCTTGGTCCTACTGGAGATGTGACTGTTTCTTTTTTGAGTTTGGGGTCTGGGGTCTTGGGGAGGAATTTTGTTGCTTCACTGCTTCAGCAGATGAGGATCTTTGGGTTAAGGCTGTGTTACACAGAGAGAAAGAAAAACATTTCTTTTCTCTGATCTTTTGCATCCAACATTCAGTCTATAGGGCAGGGAAGTTAGGATGAACTGACAAAGCCCATGACAGACTAATTGGTGATGGAATTATTTGGCAGAAGATTGCTGCTTGGTTTGACAAGACTCCAAAATGTGAAAACCACTTGGTAGACAGGGAAAGCTGCAGAATATCTACTTTTCATGACAGGTTTTTTAAGGGTTATATTGACTTAGAATTATTCTCATTTTACAGGCATTGTCATTTTTTGACCTGCTGCATCTGTCCTGGGAAAGCCACGGTGGTACAGTAATATACTAACAGCTGAAATTAGTTCTGTGGCTCTTGAGTTTTGGAGGGGATGCAGACACCATATGATACTTGTTTTCAGACATAACTGCTTCATCTTTCAATCTTTCCCTGAGCTGAACTGACAATCAAAAACCACGAGCCTTGATTTGGATTTATGATGTTGAATGAAAGCTCAGTGGATAATAAAATTAACACCATTTGTGACTTAATTAATGATAAGCACCATGTGTCTTTTACTAAGCCAGCAGTAACTGGACACAGGACACAGTGGATAGATGGGTTCTGAAGCAAATGCAGAGGCCTTTCCTTTGACCTCCTACCCCTTTCTCATATCATCCTTCAGTGCAGCTACAGTCTTCAGAATACAAAGAATCAGTTTAACCCAATATAGAGATCAAATTAAGACTCTGCATACATTACCAGAAGGTTGTTTGATATCTGGTGATCCGACTGACATAAACATCTCCTCTAGAGTGATGCAATAATCTGTATTTTGGGGGTTTTTAAACATACATGAGAGTAAAGATTTTAAATACGTTTGCTAAATGTGCAGCAAGTTTAGTGACTTCATTAGGAATAAATTTTAAAAAATATTTCCTTTCTAAATAATTGCTGAAACAGTCTTCTTGTGTGTTTAACTACTTCATTCATATGCATTTTTTATTTCTGGACAATAGTGGAGTTTATGTCAATAATTAAAAACGTGCAAAATTACATGATCACTCTGTATTTACACTGGCTTTTGCTTCATTGCCTGCATATTATTCTGATTGCATAAATATTCAAAGAAAAACACCCAGGGAAATTTTCAAAGTGGTGCATAGAGACTGCACTATGCAGTTCCTATTAATTGGAGTAAGCCACATGGTTACATTCTCACAGTCTAATTTGAAAATTTCCCTCCTGCTTTCCACCATCTAAAATAATTGTCTAATTCCAGGTATGCACTGTCTGCATCTCCCACTCTGCAATCTATAAATACAGAAGGGACATAGAGTCTTTTCATGCAAATACTTCAGAATGCTCCACTGGCATTTTATGCCCAGAAGAAAAAGTCTCCAGCCTAATGAGAGTTACTTTATTCCTTGTGCTGCTCCTAATCCTCATCTCTAAGGACATTTTCATTAATATCTTTGCTGAAATGCCTATTTAGATGCAGAGAAAATCAATATCCCGGGAACTTCTAAAATAATTACAAGTACAATCACAAAAAAAAAGTAGGCTCAAAAAACCCACTAAAACTAGAGTAAGTTGTAACCCATCAAGCAGTCCCAGAAACTGTGCTTTGATATTCCTGCCCCAGAAGCTAATGACAGCAAGTATAAATGAAAGATTTTTGCATTTGACTATATTTGAACTTTCCCCACAATGTGCCAGGAAGGTCAGCCAGGGTATTTCAGAGCAAGGCTGTGAATAGAGAGAATTACAGGCTTAGAGTTACTTACAGGTCCTTGCCAGAGATTCCCTCTGTTTTATAGCTCATAGGCTTCAATTTTCACAGTTGCTGCTTCTAACCAGTTTTTTTTACATCTGAAAACCAGGAGTGGGGGAAGGGAGGGCTTTTTTCCCCACACAGATAACTTCAAGAGATCCATGGAGGCTGACCATGGAGGCAGAGGCAATGAACACGGGCAGCCAGTGGGAGCACAGCTCGCTCAAAGCAGCACCTTGGACCAGGCTGAAATCTAGTGGTGGAGCAGCTGCCATGGGTTTGAACCTTTCATGTTGGGAAACTTGAAGAGAAGATCATGGGGTGGCTTAAGTGAAGAGAATCAAATGTCAGGGAAGAAGGAGAGAGGTTTGCTGATGAGATTGGTGTAGTTCTGGAGAGGAAAGGGTCTGGCTTTTGGGATGCAAGTTGCTTAAAAGTGATTTCTCTGGGGTTGGAAGCCCTGAGGGTGCAATGGCTTGGGGTTGACACAGACCAACCAGGTACCTCTTACGAAAACCCCAGCCTGGGGAGAGGGACACACAAAGGGCTGTGTCACCAACAGCACCTTTGGGGACAAAAGGCAGCTTGCCTGCACTGGAGACCTGCCCGCCTCCAGCCACGCCATCATCAGTATATGGCAGCCCTATCCTGCAGTTTCACAGATGTCCTTACCCAAAGATACATTTGTCTTCAGCCTCTCATCAGCCAAGGACATGTCCACACATTCTCCACAACCCATCTTTGCGTTTTCCTAAAACTTAAAGGAGTGTGACACGTGAGGCTGGCTAGCTTTCCATCAGACTGGATTGAGATCTCCCAAGAAACTGAAAAGTTATTATTAGGAAACATGCAGCTAGACATATACAAAGAAGGTGGTTGCAAAAGCCTTTTTGCTTTAGGAAACCAGGTTATAACAAGAAACTACCTGATCTCCATTTACAGTTCTGTTCAGCTATTTTAATGAAGTTTTTGATTTTGCTGACAGGGCAACTTCATTTTACACCGAAAGACAGTTCCCCAGAGGGTAAGATCTGTCAGCTGTCACACGAAAGCCTTTCAGTCCCTACTTAAAAAAGCAAAGGTGTACCTGAAGAAATCAGGTTCATCCTATCGAGCTGCTGAAGGAAGGAAAACAATATTACAGACAAAAAACCCTTCCCTGGTTTCATTGTGCATTGCTTCCTTTCAGGGACCAGCTATGGCTGCAATCAAGAAGTCACTTCTTATTTATATTATAGATTGCTTGAATATTTTTTTTCAATCTCAGACCTGATGCTGTTAACAGCTGGACTGTCCTGTCTCATATGTGGGTCAGATTGACTTTCTCTTCTCCACCACATAGCAGCAGTTAAGAATGATGTCAACGAAGAGTATCTTTCTTTTTCACCCATTCTTTCAGTCTACTTTAATGGATACAAAAAATAAAATCAAAGGCACCACAGCCCTGCAAGGAAGGATGAGACCACCAGAAAAGAACCACAAGCCAACAGGAGTGGACACCATGTACGAGCTCACGAATAACCTGATTTTCCACCAAGCAGGTTGTGAAAAGGCTTTGTTACACAGCCTGCTGGAATGCCTGAGGCTCTCAGCTTGTTTCAAAGCAAAAGGGAAGACTGTTGGAAACCTCAGGGCCTAAAATGGCGGGGGAAAAAAAGCTTTGTGTCAGGGAGCGGTGAAGCAAGAGTCTTTCGTCCTCACTTAATGACCTGATGCCTTGATGATTTCCAGCTAGGGTAATCTGCTTTGGGGAAATTATCAATGCTCTATTGAAAAGGATTATTTTCCTCAAACAAGCAAATCTCAAATCAGAAATCTTTTCACCTAAACTAAATGAAGTCTCTCCTATCAAAAAATATTTTAAAAGCTGTAAGAATGAAAAAGCTGAAAACTCTTTGCATTTAGAATGCCCTAAAAACTTTACTGTATCCTGCGATTTTCTGAAAACCCATGTTTCACTCTGGTTTTAACAAGTTTTTCCTTTTCAATATTATTTCCCTTTATACCACATTATTTCAACCTATTGTAACTCCTCTGCAGAAACCTGTTTCTAGTAAAACAGTTATGGAAGGAGAAAGCACTAGACAAGCAACAAAGGTGGAAAGTCCGTGCCTCTAAGTAATACTATTACTAAACTTGGTATCTTTCTTTTAAAACATTTTAAAATTATATTAATTCAGGACCATACTAAATTGATTCTATCCTTTATTAACAAAGATAGGAGACCAAAGACTATAACCAACTAGACTGGGCCACCTCCTGTGTTTTCATTATCAGTGTTAAAAATAAAGCTCAAAAGCTGAACACAGCTGAAATTAGTAGATTTGTAAGATATTGATACCTGTGCAGTATTCTATTAATTGTGGTCTTCCTTAAATGCAAGAGATAAAGGATGTTATAGAAAGTTAAGTCTTTAACAAGCTGTAAATGGAAAGCCTGCCTACAAGGTTTTCATACCAATGATGAATTCATCACTGAAATTCTACTTTTCCTCTTAGATCATGTCTTTGCTCAAGTAAAACTGTCAAAACTTGTATTCAAAGTATTGAGAAGACATACCAAAAAAACAACCCTGCTCCACAATACAAGCTGGTTTTAGGGTTTCTGTAATGCTTCAGTATTTGAAAGTCTTAGAAAGCTTGCCTTTTTTGTACCACTTGAAAAAAAAGTATCGTCACATATAAAAGGAAGAGAGGAGTATATGAAGAGTTGCAACCACAGTCAGTTTGCAAACACTGAAACTTTCATGCAATATAGGTGTAAAAATTGAGTACACCTACCAGTACATCTGGCCTGACTGGATAGCTATAATTTAAGCAGGGGGCTGACAGATGTCATATCTCAAGCATGCCTTTTCATGTTCATTTCATTTTAATCTCATTTTCATGTCTCAAGTATGCATTTAAAATTATTTGCTAACATATTGTAGTGTGTAGTATACATGATCCTTGAAGGAGATTTCAAAGTGCAGTTCAAAGCTGCCAATTGATTACACAATGGGAAAAATGAGAATAACCACTGCCAATTTACCAGCCCCCAAGACCGACAAAGATGGGCTGTTCCACAGCTAACTGCAGCACCAAAGTTTCAGAATGCAAAATACAGCAATTTGCAAAGTTAAAATGAAGTTTTTTCTGTAACTTGCTGAAAAATATATTAAAGTGCTGCTTTTAGGCTGAGAAGATGTAGATGTAACTCACCCTTTCACTATTCAAGGGTTTGTAGATGGTAATCTCGTTGCACTGTAATGTTGCAAAGGTTTTCCTCTAGATACTATTTTTAAGCTTCATTCGGAGGTTTGATTCTGCAGAGGAAGTGTCAGAAACCAAAAATTACTAATTATGGTGCCACCACTTGCTTCATATATGATCTTGGTACTTCAACAGAAGAAACATACTTCTGAGTAACTACACACCAATCTCACACATGACCATATCTATCCAAGTGGAAGATGGGTGGTTATTCTGAAAAATAAGAGCAAAATTCTCAGCTGGCAAAAGCAGCATGTCAAAAAGCAAACTTAAATTCTGAATATCATCTGAACAGTTGTCCTTATGAATGTAATCTCCCTCACAGGAATAAAGCCACCCTATCAAACCCACTAGGGTACACTGAGATTTAATTAACTGTCCTGACTTTCAGGAAGAAAGTACCAAATAATAACAACAGGTGACATTGATAAAGTTGTAAGTACAAAATACGACTGTTTTGCCAAATACAAGCAGTACTCTTTTGTTTTTATTAACAGATGCATCATGTCTCATTCCTTCAAGATGAGGACTGAAACGCTCTATAGTAATTTGTGTGAACTTTGGGGCATATTTACTTAAATCCTCTAAAATATGCAGTCTGTTTGGCCAGTGAATTTCCAAGTTAATGAAGCAATCATCCTCTTACATGCATAAGTGAGGAAAAAAAGGAAATAAATCTTTCTGTTTGACCCCCATTCAAATTTGAACATGAAACACGAGCACTTTTAAAGCAAGGCAGAATTTTGCAATATATTAAAAGTATATGCTAAAGACTACTGCTACTAAAAAGCCTCTTGCACCTCACTTTATCATTGCACTGCATCTGCCACCTCACAGGTGTCCATGAGCTTTTAAACACACACAATTTCTAAATGTGAAAAAAGAAGAATCAAGTAAAAGCAATCTTATGATGACTTTGCGATTTATGAAAGAAAGCTCTTTGAAATGCTGCCCTGAGCCGCACAGAACTCCAGTTGAATAATTAATTACATATTGACAAGGTCTTATAAAAGAAAAGCTCAGAGCTGTATTGACATTTATATCTTCTCCTTAACATTCATCAGAAAATGTCATTCTGCTTGAAACAATTATTGGTAGCTTAGAGTTTTTGCCTTTATATCCAAATGCTTATCAATAAGATATGTGACTGATGATGTTTTATGGTTATATATGGTGATTTAACAAGTTGCCTAAATTTAATCTTTAGGATTGCCTAATTCCTATTACGAGAACATTAGTGTCCTCTATAAACAAATAAGAAATTATTGTGTGTACTTAACAGCAAGTCACAGTGTGCTACAAACATTTCTTTGAACTATTCTAATTAGGCTTTATATCTGAATTTTTGTACAATTAGGAACCATTAACACAAAAAATACAACCAAAACCATGATTTAAAATTACTCTCCATGAACTTTATTAGGTAGGATATAAACATGAGATGCACCAAATAATTGCAAAATACACAATACTGACAGTGTTCTGTATTTTAAAAGGAGAGAGAATAAATTTTCATATTTCTGTTTTCCTATTACTTTTGCAATTAATTGAACTAGGATGGCACGCACATTTCTGGTAGAGCTCTTCTGTTACAGTACTTCAGTTGCACTTAATAAATTGCACCTTCCATGAAAAGAAAAGGTGATGGATTGAAAAATGTTTAGCACAACCATGCATAATTGATAGGTTCCCTAGTGCAAATAAGTGTCTAATAAATAATTAAATTTAATCTCATTATAAGAGTTTTCATAATGGGATAATTTAATTAAATGAAAGCCAAAGGGTTCTTAGGGGTTGAAAGATGCTGCTGTTGCTATATTTGGCTAATGGTCTGGGGATAGTATAGTGAAGAAGGGTAATTCACATGGGTACATGCATTATTTAATGAATCCCTCTGAGATGGAGGAAAGGACAGATCAATGATAACTTGTCATTTTATCATCGCTTACAATGCACATTTAAACAACCTGGGAAATGTTAAAAACAGAGAGAGAATCTTGCAAGCCTTTGCAGTGCAGCAGGCCCTCTCTCTGCCAGACACACAGTGAACATTGCCTTTTGCAATACACAGTTTCACTCTCATCCAGCATTGTTAATTTTTTCTCTTTCGGACCAAAAATAAGAGCAAAGCCTTACAAGCTTCTGTACAGTTAGGGCAAGCCTGCCCCTAAGTGAAAGTTATAATGGATACAGCATGTATATCTGATACTAAAAAATTGATAGCTGTGTCATGTGGGACCCATTAACAAGCTTTTTGAGTGGGCTGAGTTTTGAGCTCTAAGTCTCCAGAAGCACTTAGCTAGGCTAGGATACTAAAACCATACAAGTCTAAGTAGTTAGCTCATTTTCAGGTGATCAGTTATGAATTAATATAAATAGTGAAGGTTATATCTTTACAGATGAGAGAGAAGTGTCATCTTGCACACAATAAATGTGAAAGATCCAAAAGCTAAATGGCTGAGTTTGCAATCTGAACTCTCACTTTTTAATGACCTGAACACACACAAGCATTCTCATTTAGAAACTTTTACCTTTACTGGTAGACTCTGAACACAATGACTGCAGCAGCACCGCAGACATTTTTATCAGAGAGATAACAATCACTCTTTTAGAAAAACAGAGGGATACAGTTGCCCATGATTTTGCCATCTGAAGCATAAGGATTATGTAACATATATAAAAAAAAAATTATTTTTGCTCTTATTATCTGTATTACCTTTGTTAGTACCCTTCTAAATCTTTCTGAACCTTAAAAGTGATTTTTTTTCTATCAGTTACATAGGCCTATTACTTGCACAAAGAAAACATTTTCTAGTATCAATTAAACAATTTTAATTTTTGTTTGGTGCTGTGCTGTGAGCATAAGTGGCAATGAGCTACACAGAATGATGTCCAAATGTCTCTAGGAGCTATGGCCACAGCAGGTTACATTGCCCTACCAAATAGTTTGCATCATATTTGCCAGTTATATGAGGTCCCATAATCTTCACCTAATTTTCTTTTCTTAAGTTTGCCATCTCTCCACTCTTCCTATTTTTAGTTGATTTTTTCCTGATCTTCACCTAAATGATCTTTTCTTAAGTTTGCCATCTCTCCACTCATCCTATTTTTAGTTGTTTAATAAGTACATTTATCAAAGTACTTTTATTATAGATGCTGAAGGTTTTGCATGATGAATATCAATCTCCTATTTCTATTTGCTCTTTACTCTCCCAGACACTTTTCATTCCACATGGAAATTTAGCATTAACACGTTTCTTGAATCATTTCTTTTGAGAATCTAAACCTTTCTTGAAAAATCCAGATATACTGTATCTGTCCAGTTTTTGTTCACCTTCTCAGTGACTCACACAAAGAACGCAGAAACCTCATTGTGTCTCACATATGTTCTCTGAGGGCTTTACACTTCCACACTCACTGGTTACCTCATACAAAAATATGTCACAGTGCTTTCAGTATTGTTACTCGTGTTTTTTGACCACCCCCTTCTTAAGCTGAACAAATACAATGCCATTTGGCTTTCTTGCTGCTGCTCTGTTATTTGGTTTAGCACCTCCTTCAGCATTGAAAACACAAACAGTTCCTCACTTTGTATAAAGAGTAGGTGCTTAATTTTACACTAACTCAAACGAATCATTCCTGAGTCATTACAGAGATGGAGTGCCTCTTCCCTTCTCAACTGTTATATTTAGATTCTTACAATTTAATAGCCTGACTGATTAATGTTTTGGCTTTTACAAAAGGAATAACTTGACGGCTTTTATTCTAGAGGGGATTTGCAGAAGGATCCTACGAAAAATTATCATGAAAAACTTTCTGTTATTTATAAGATACCCTCCTTCATCTATTTCTTTATAAACAAACAAACAAAAATATACATGTCTTGAGAAAATAAAAGTGGCTATATTTTCTGACTAGGGTGCCCAGAATTCAGCAGCCTGATTTCCATGAGAGTTAAATATTCTTGGTGTCTAGGAAATGAGTTTCATAGACAGCGTACTGAAATTAAGATGTTCTTTTCTATAAATAAGGCACAGTTATCTACTTAAATCTCTGAGAATATTTGTGTACATTTTATTACAGATTATTTAATTCAAATGTCTGGGAAGTAAGATCTCTGATTATTATTCAGTAATCTGTTCTGTCCTTCAAGAACTAATGAAGCTCTCCATCCACTTCTCATCTTCTCTAAGGAGATCTCCAGTAAAGGAGACCTCCAGTAAACCAAGCTAAAACACACAAGACATTATAAAATTGAGAGTTCCCCTGCTTTATATAAAATACAGGACAAATACAGAAGTAATTTATTTTTTCCTTTTTCAGATTGCATTTCCACAATGTCTTATTGGAGCATAACTTCAATGCTGAAATACTCTGACTGGTATCCAAACTTTAAGGGGTTCAGGGCAGAGGAATTTTGTTTGTTTAAGAGTGGGACCATTTATTTTTCTTATTAAGTTACAAAATTCATTCCCCCTGCCTCCAGGAACTAGTTTACTTATCCCAAAACCTCAGCAGACTTCTATCCACAATGTTGCAAGAGTGATCATACCATAGATTTGAATTACAATCTGTGATTTCAACTCATTGTAGAAATCTACTCCTGCTTTCCAGGCCTGTATGATAAAATTCCAATAAGTCATAAAAGGAAAAAAAGACTCCAACAAGAAAGTAACATGGAGTTATTTTGATGAGGATCTACCTAAGAAGTAAAATTTCTGTTTTCATGGTTTCTTTTCTTTAAGAAAATCCCTGTCAGCCACCTAAAAGTCCAAACTTTGGCGGTCAGAGTTTTCATGCTATACTCCAGTGCTTGCAAAATTTAACATTCACATGTGGCAGAACAGTGGCTCCATGTACTCCAGAACAGTCAAATCCCCACAGCACAGTATGGAAATACTGTAACTGAGCTGCATCAGCAGCTTGTTTTCTAACTGCTGATTCTACACGTCAGCATCTCCTAGCGAGGAGTCCGTACTTGGCGCCAGTTAATGCCTTCATGAAGCTCTGCTCATTGCATGCATGCATCACCAAACCCCAATGCACTGGAACTAGGAGACAGCAGAAGAAATACATGTGATAGGACCCTTTTAAATGCAAACCAAAACTCATTTCTAAAACTGCATCTGTACCTAAGTTATTGTGCACTCGGGGCTCGTTTGATTTATTTAATATTTGTTTTGAAATCTATTTCTGTGAACATAATTTTGCTGTAGTACCATCATTTCAAGAAGAAGTGAATCTCTTTTATGATGACATTGGGATAAATTTTGCAGGACGTATTTAAAATATATAAATTAAACCTGAGAATGCCTTCCCAAATAAGCATATATTTTATTATTTCCACAAGTCCCATCAATCAGTATTTTAGCCTAGCTTTATTAAAAAAACCAAGCAATGTCACATGAATTTACACTTTCAATTGCTACAACTTGAAATACAGGAATGACCCCAGAGGTTTTTTTTCTCAGTGTACCAATCCATATCTTGTAAGTTTGTTCAGTTAAACATAAATTTAATAGGCCTCAATAACCAAATGAAAAACCACAGTTTTACTGCCATTTCTGGACTCCTTCCTTCTGCTGTGAAGTCCTTCCCCAGCCGATTTCCATGACCTCAGTACTCCATGAGACATACTAGTTGGCATAATGAACAACAAAACTTCAGTTATGCTGGAGAAAAAAAAATACTTAAAATAGAAAGAAACCAAGACACTAATATTTTTCCTGCTTGCAGCATGGGAGGGATTCTCTGGTAGAACTGGTCAAAATCTGTAGAACTTGGACTGGTTACATGTTGCTAAATGAACCCTTCCCAAGGCACCACAGGGATGCAATGAAGCAAATGTCAACTAATCTGGCCAAAGAGCAACTGTCTATCTAGCCATACATTGGTCCTGTTCATCAGTAGCTATCACCAAATCCAAATGATCACAACATTTGATATTCAGAAGGACCTGGAGATCTGCTCCCTTCCCTTCTCATGCTTTTCTGTCCCTCCATCTAGTACATCTCTCCACAGTCTCAGGTGGCACTAAACCTCCTACAAGTCTTCCAAGGATGAGAACAAAATGCTAAACTAGTGCTCATTTCCATAAAGACAGAAATGAAAAGGAAAAGCTTTCTATCTCTACACCTAACCAAAGTAGAGTGAGTCTTCACAGTGGAAATAATACATATTGTGGGGAAAAAGATCTAGATACCAAGCATAAAACTATCAGAGAATCTCAAGAAATTCTTTATGTTTCCTGCCAACAGTTTGTGCTGGAAGTGATCTGTTGGATACATTTCATTAAGACTTTATGAAAGCCTCAGCTTCACACAACCCAGCTACAAGTCCGCAGCTGCCCTGTAAGGACAGAAACATTGGAGCCAAGCATAAAGTTGTGAGAGATGAGCAAGGCTCCAAAAATATCCAGTCTTTCCAACACCTTACACAAAGTAATTTCTGGTGTGCTGTAACTGCTGAATGCAAACTCGTTAATACAGCTGGACAGGTCAATTCTGTATTTTCAAACTACTGGCTGGCAAGTAACAGATTTTCACTTCTTTCTATAGGCATACAGAGGATCTCTTTTTTCAAATGGGAAATGTAAAAATGGGATTGATACACAAAATGCTTATGTTTTGTCAATTTTAACATTTTTCTTTGAAACAAATATAAGACACACCCTTTAATTCCCTTTGAGGATGTATGGGAATGTCCCCACCCACTCCCTGAAGTCCACTCTTAATCCAGACACAGGAACAAAACATTCTTGAATGCAAAGTAATGAAGACAACTAATGACAACTTCGAAATACATTCTCAGACATTGCGATTCATTCATTTGCAAAAAAAAAAAAAAAATTTTCATAAAAACAGATGAACCACTTTTCTTAGTATGAATATTTTTGAGACACCTCATGTTAAAAATTAACTGTGCTAAAGAAATGCAGGGCAAACCAGATAGCAATCAAGGAGCAGACGTCCTACGAGTTTTATGAAATACTAAGTAGTGGTTAAATGGTATAATCTGGTGAAGATCAGCAAAACAGAAGTTCTCTGAAGATAAATCTGTGTTCCCAGTAGCTTAGTACATCTGACTTTCATTTTAAAGTTTAAAATCCCAGCAAAAGGGCAGAAAGCAAGAAGGATGCCAAGGTTTGTCCTCCTGAATAGATTAAGTGGAAACAATAGGAGAGAGGAGAGATCAACTCACCTTTGGAGGAACCTTGTGTGTAATACAAACACCAGATTACTCCTATCACGTGAAGACGCACTCAAAACTTACGCATGCAACACAGAATTCTGAGTATCCACAACCTAAATATCGCTCCCAACATTTTAGTTTTCCCAAAATTGAACCTCTGGGCACAACACTCACAACCACTCACTGATGTCAGACCAACACTGGTACAGCACGTAAGGGCATGGTACTAACAAACAAAGAGGGCAAAAAATCTGGAGGACCTAAACACCCCAACAGAGAGCTGTTGGGAGTTGTTTAAAAGCTAAAACCTGGTCTTTATTTCTCAAAATAATATGTGGCTTGGCCGGTGGAATAAATTAGACAAACTCTACCAAGTTTAGCAGGTAAAGGGGAACCTAATTGCAGCCTTCCTGTACCTAAAAGAAGATCATCAAGAAGACAAGAGCCAGGCTCATTGATTGATGCCTGGCGGGGGGATTTGGGACAGCGGGCACAAGATGAAACTCAAGAGTTTTTAGAGTGTATAATAGGAAAATCTTTTTCACCCTGAGGTTAAAATATGGAAGTTTTTCAAGATTGGACTAGATAAAACCCTGAGCCACTTGGTCTGGCTTTATGGATGATCTTGCTTTGAGTAGGAGGTTGAATGAGGGACATCCTGGATTGCCTTCCAAACTGAATTTTCCTATAATCCTAACATCCTAAATTATTAATTGTTAAAACAGATAAATGGCTAAATAACTAAATATTAATTACAGAAGAATTAATGCACAAAGAAAGAACATGTAGCTCTAATATATTGCTTAGCATTAGCCACTGCATGCTAGTCTTTCAGATTTCCTACACCACTTATTAAAGAAAAAGTGCCTTGATAAAGCCTTACTTAGCCTATATTAAAAGTTCAAAAGAAAATTGGAACAAATCTTAGTCAATAAGCCATAAATTAAATTGTCTCCCAGTAGATCTTGGCATGTTACAGTACATTTCCATTCAGTAGGCCTTGATTGGCAGATTGTAATGATTCATATTACATTAGTAATTCATGAAATAGTACAATATACATAATCCTAAAACTATGTTCAGACATAGTGAAGAGGGGCAGCTACAAGAAGCTGACTATTCTTCCCCATTCCTCACCTCCAGCTAAAACAAACAGCAGCCCACCCTGTACTTCACTAACACAGTCCAACAAGTAATGAAACACAGAGCAGATAATTTCACCATGACCTCTCTATGCTTCTAGTTTCACTTTTCCTGATGGGAAAGGGAACAGATGGTACAGGAAAATTATCTCTGGGCAGGGACAGGATCCTCACTACCTACTAAGGATTCAGCTGGCCACACACCATGTGCTGCAGAACAACCTGATGACCTGGAGAAATATGAGGTGAACCTACAGAATGACATGGATTTCCAGAATCAGTTCTGGACATGTCTGATTAAACCCTCTCCTTGAAGGCTGAAGATTTACCATTGTTAGCCTCCAGCAGTGTCCTTGAATTTGTGTTTGCAATAGAACTGCAGGCTTACACGGGTAACTGCAGTACCTAATACCTGACTTAGCACCTGTTGGTGTTCTACAAGACAATATGCTTTTAAAGTCCAGAGATTATATGCAATGCTATATATTTCTGAATGTCTAGGCATGTATTGATATAGACACACACATGCACATAAATACTTGCGATTAATTCTCCCAGGAATTTTTAGTTTCCTGTTGATTTGCCAGACTTAGGCAGTCCCATTAGAACTTGGAGAAAACATAGCTAAAAAATGGGGTTTATGATCTATTAAATCAAAACTATGCTGAAAATATGTTTACAGCATCATTTTATTTGCAGTATTCCTTCTGGTGCAGTGAAATGGTAAGGAAATATTCCTTTTTTGTAGTTTTTCAATAGTGATTTTGCAGAAATATTTTCCATTTGCTAATTGTGTTACAGGGCTTTCTTAAATAAAGCACTGTACTGTTCAAATGATAAAATTCCGGCGCCATGGGTTGCTATTTCTATCAGCAATGTTAAATATGCCATAAAGGTTCAGAAAGGTACAGAAACATACCTCTGCCATATTATCTATTAAACATACAAAAAAAAAAAAAAATGAAGGTACAATTTCCTCAATCGGAACAGAAGGCTTACTGCTGAAGTTAACAAAGAACATCTGGTTTTCATTTGAGGTGCATTAAAGTGTTCATTGAAGTGTCCTTGTTGGTCATTTTCAGCCTTTTTCTCTTTTTTGCCTGCTTCACAATAGTTTGTGTCCTAGCTCTGTGGTAATTACAGCGTGCTACTAAAAATGGTCATTGTCATTGTACCATTTCCCTTTGAAAAATTGCAGGAGAAACATGAAAGAACCAAATGTAGATCTCATCTGATTTCAGTGTTAGAGCAGCTTCCACAGCTCACCTTGTTCATACTTCCTAGGGGTGTTTATTTTCTGCAATTATTCATCTAGGCTTCACTGAACTTGAATACTAATAAATTTTAAGAAGTGAAACAAGAAGCCTTCATGCTGTCTGCGGGGAGGCCTTGGAAAACTCTGCATTGAGAGTTATTAGTATCAGCAACAAAGGTGCTAATACTTTTTTACTTGTCACAGAAAGCCAGATCAGGTGAAAAACGTAGGAAAAAACAAAACCTTTGTACATTTTCTCTGAACACATGAACATCCTTACATGATCAATCTAAAGTAAAGGGGTTTAATATAAACTGTAAATACTTTCCTTAGATTTGTGTTGTGGTCCTCTGTAAAGTTATTAGATGCATTTTATAGAAATCTTAGTTTTAAAAGTTTAACTTTAGTAGTTTATAACTAAATGTGGGGGGAAATATCAATTATTTAATTACACAAATGAATGTGCATTATTTATAGTCCCAATATAACTTTAAGGAAACTACTTCTGTGCTTTAAGCTAAATTTCTGTCTCAGTGCTTCAAGTAAATTCAGCAACATACTGTTACTGCATCCAAAGTAAATTAACATTGGTATGGTTAACAAAACTACAAGGATTCATGACACTTGACAGGCAAATAAAAAGACAAGACTGCCTCCAAGCACCCAAACATCTGGAGTTAGACTGAAACCTTTCTGAAACATAGAGCAAAAATTCACAGGATGTAAATGTGGGCTTTAAACACACATAGGATGCACATGCTTACCGTGTTCTCTGCAACTAAAAGTATTTTAATAGTTACCCAGCTTACACAAAGGTGGTTCTGCCAGCAGGTACAATAAAAGCATTCTCTGAGTGACCAGGACTATAAAAACACTTACAAGTCTTGCAGCCGGACAAGGAAAGGGTAGCAAGGCAGTTGCAGGAGAAATGGCTTCTCAGCTTACTTCCCAGCCTGGCTGGCAGAAGCCTAGAAAGCTTAAGTGTACACATGTTTTAACTACAAGGTGAAAAAGTTCCACAACAAATTTACAAAGCTTCCCAATATCAAGCTTATTGATATAAAATGTCAAGCAAAAGTGTTCAGCCATTTCTAGAATCATAAAAAAGAAAGCAATTCCACCTGTATTCAAAACAATTATCATTTTTTTAAGTTGAGCAGTACATTAGGAAGATGAAATTAATTTCAGGGCAGCAATTATTAACTTTACTATGAATCTCATAAAAAATAGTTAACCTTGGAAAACTGCAGCTTCTGGTAGAAACTTAACAACGTATTACATTTTAGCAAGTCAGTCTTACGGACCAATCTGTTCGCACTCGGCATGCTTTGAGGAATTCTGAGGGCTGTCTCATAAAATTAGGTCAGGAATGGGTTTTATCTTCTTTTTAATGATCTTTTCCTTCCCCTCATTCTCTGTCTTGTGTTTCCAAAGGACAGAGAAAGAAGGAAAGGAAAGTATGCAGGGAAAGCGGAGTAGCTGAGAGAGAAAATGAGCTCTGTGGCTGAGGAAAGCATGAAGAATAGGCAGATCAGTGAGCAGAGGAAGGAAGAAAGTTAAGGATTAGTGAGGACAGGAGCTGGGGATGCAGGGCCGTGCGGGGCAATGCAGGACCTGGGGCTGGAGGATGAAAGAACAAGAGGTGGGAACACCCCGGGAATGAACACTAGAACTGACCATGAGGAAGAAGAGTGATCAGGAGGATCCCCTCAGGAAGAGAGATCAGTATTGGCAGCAGGGTAGTGCTGAGACTGCTGGCTGGAGTAAGACACAACGGGATGCCCAGGGGATCAACCACTGCCTTCCCAAGCAGAAGCTGCCTGCAGGTGGCCGGCGGGCAGCCACCTTCAAGCATCTCCCTGGTCAGCCTGGAGATACAGCTTGACACACTGAGGACAGGCAGGGAGCAACTCTTTGAAAAGCTTCATTAAAAGCAGATCAACAGTCAAGGAAGAAAAGCAAACAAATGCATAAGGAAGGGGTAGGAAATAATATGGCCATGCAGCTAAAGTAAGAATGTACATATTTTTAGAGATTCTGCATGTGATCACTAAAGCCAGGACAAGAAGTATTTATTTCAGGTGGAACCACCACCCAGGAAAAAATGTCTTCTGCATGAGAACAAGCCAATTTTATCAATAATTTTGCTAACTGCAGAAGATACTCATTCTATGCAAAATTTTCCTAATAGCTTACATTCATGCCACCTCCAGTCTTCTTTTTTGACTTCTGTTTACTTGACTTGACATCACCCTTAATATCCAAAAAAATATATCCAACAGGGACCACTCAGAAAACTCCACTCTTCACAATTCTTTGAAAGCCCTTACCTACAGCAATATCCCCAGGTTTCCTGAATGTACCACTTACTTTGGGTCCCTTTATGCAGCAAAGATTATTGTATAATAATTTAGCATTGTTCACTGCAAATACTTTAACTAAGTCAAATACCTGAGAAAATTATTAAAGAAGCCCCTGAATAAACTGAGTTTTCTATTTCTCTAATAATGAAAGCCATGGTAGCTGTGGATACTAAGCACATCAGAGAACCAAGATTGTGATTAAATAACTGTCTCTAAATACCAGCAATCACATTTCTATGTGACTTTTTAAAAAAATAAAGATAATGTAAATGTATTTAAATTAGCTCTTAGTTCCTAAAAATTCTACATGATCCAAATATTTCATTCCTATCTTATATGTGATCCATGGCACAGTACTGTCTGCCTAAACATTCCCATTTACTACAAACAGAAGAATAATTTGTTTAGCTATATAATCAGCAGAGAGGCAGCACACAATAAAAGAAAGCATTCCAGCTTTAAAATGAATAAAAATTGATTGTGTCCCTGTAAAAACTAAATTGGCAGAGTGTTAATTGCATTTCACATAAACATCTGTAGCAGTCGGTGACTTGTTACTGCGCTGTAATGCAATACAGGACACTTAGGAATAAATGCATCCTCTAGATGAGTTCATAGAGATTTTCTAAAAGCGCCTGATGAGATTGTAAAAATCTGATTAGTCAGAACTCCTAATGACACTTAAAACAAAGGGAAATCTTTAAATAAAATTATTTTGCTTTTCTTTTCTCTTGATAAATTATATGCAAATTACTGTTGATTGAAAAATGTCTGCCTTGAAGGGAAATTCATACTAATGATGGAAAGGTCATCAGACAACAAAAGTATTTGCCAAAGAAATCTGCAGGCACTTGAATAGTATGCTGGAATAAGAAAATGTACCCATTCCTCATATTATTTGTTGTTGTTATAATGCATGAGACACTCTCCAGGGAGGAAAGCAGACCGGTTTGCTTCCCTGGAGAGCTCAAAGTAAAGACTCAGTACTTAAAAGATGCAAACACGTGTTTAAATGTGTGCTACCTCAACTCCAACCACATTAGTTACATTCAAATGCACATCTGCAAGAACATGGTCTAAGAAAGCCATGATATGGGACATAATCAACACCAAAAGTTTATGCCTGAGCTGATGACAAAAAAAAAAAAAAAAAAAAAAAAAAAATTACCAGCAAAAATAAATGTCCTTTCAATTCTTCCACTAAAAAATTCAGTAAAAAGGGACTGGTAATATTATAGTTACAGGACCCTGAAATAAATACATAAGTTTTAACCATTTCAAATGCAGACTGAATTATTTCTTTCTAGGTATCGTATAGCTCTACTGAATTGAACATTTATTTCAACAACAGTGACAAAATACAAAAATCAAGTGAAATAAAAGCAAAAGTTGCAGTTCAAAATTCTCACTGAAAATTTTTATAATTCCCTAAATTTCAGGTCAGAAAATTGAGCCTATATTTTTAATTTCTTCTAATTATCATCAACTAAAATTATACTTAATCTGTAAAACAACTACAACATCTGAACAAGTAGCTGCACAGATATGAGAAAGCAACTACTGGATAAGTTGCAGCTATGGAGAAATGGTTTTGGAGCAGACCGCAAACCAAGTCTAAGCAATATGTGTAAAAAAAGTGTTTATCCTGTTGTGACATCCAAAGTAATCCTCCCTAGCAGGAGAACCTTCTAAAGAGCAGCACAGACAATCAAGTTGAGGAAATATGAGCTATCAGGAATCACTCAAAGAACTGAGCTTGGTGGATCTAGGGTTGGTGGATCTAGAAAGGAGATTGAAATTGAGAAGAATGTGATTTATATAATTACTGGTTCCTAAAAGTCTCCCACAAAGGGCAGTGACTTACTCCCTGTGAAATGGGAATGGAGCAAACTCCACCATCATGTTAGGTAAGTGTCCAGTGGTACAATGGCAATTAAGGTGTTTGATTCTGCTTCAGAGACGGTGATAGATGAAACAATCTGTTGAATTTCTCATCCATGCTTCTATCAATACCATTCATTTTACAGTCAGCATATTTAAAATGTTATGGTGATATGTAATGTAGTAAAGAAAAAGTCCATTAAAAGTTTTAAAAGGGTTATTTTATTCTTATTTGCAGATCAATGATAATTAGTCTCAAATGGGCTTCAAATACATACATATATGTCTATACACATATAAAAACATGTATATGAAATGTTCTTTGTAGATAAATGGCAAAGCAAGTATTAGTAACAAGACTAGGAATTGTCTTGTATGATTTTTAGTATTACCATTTAAACTACTGTATCAGCCAAGAATGGACTTTATCTACCTTGTATTTTTATATAACAGAGTAGTCCCATTCCTGATAAGTGTCTCTAAAGAAAAGTCTTCTGTAACTCTAAAAATAGTAAACCCCAGTTTCAAGCACTGATTTTAGTAGAATAAACTCACAAAAAGTTAGCAAAATAAATAGTCTTCAATCCTTGAATGGAACATAGAGGAGTTCTAAATTCTGTAAACATGTTTTCACTTCACTCCCACATGAACTGTATCTTTTCAAATGAACAAGGCTTGTGTCTAACCTCACATCATACTGTATGTTCCCAGCTCAAATAGATTATAATAATGTGTTGTAAAGCCACTTGGTTTGAACTGTGGCCGGTGCAGTACCCTTCAATAAATAAAAAATGAATGGACATATGGAACCACTAGAATCCACTCTATTCATCCCTTAATGGAGGGTCCTAAATCACAAACCGAAAGTTTAGCCTGTTGGTAGCTGCACTGATTATAATGAGACCATTTACTCCTGAGGTTAATGCTTAAGCTGACTCAGATTCTTAAAGCAATCAGATAAGGCTGGCCAAGATGTGGTGCTAGACAGAAGTGGATGTTCAAAGGGATTTCCCTACAGTCAAGCTAAATAGAAAGGCAAGCAGCAAGGTTTTAGTTGGGCTGCCACATAACTCATATTGCCAGCAGAGTTCAGCTTGCTCAAGGTGACATCCCTCAGCTACTTTGGGACTCAGAAGCTAGGCAAGTCAACCCTATGAGCACAGGGACTCTTCTTTCAGTTCTTACTGGGAAACCACACTCCTTCTCTCTTTGATTCTTCCAAGCATGCAATGGAGCCCGGGCAGCTTTTTATCTCCAGGGATTTTAGGATGGGGCTCCCACAGTGAAGAAGTCTGTCCACGTCTGATTTAAAATTTGGAGCACTGTTGAATGAAATGAGCTTAAGTATTCACAGTTCAGCCAATTCTACGCTCTCAGGAGCCTAACTGCAATGGATTCAACTTGGTTGCTCCCCCAAAGACATTAGGAAATACAGAACACACTGAATTTGTGCTCTCTTCCTTCACTGACATTGCTCCAGCTGCAGCATACAGCCAGGAAGACACGGGGCAACCACTAAAGCCATCTCACACAGTAAAGCTCTTCCCTGAAATCTCAGCGAAATATCTCTGATTTTATTTAAATTACTGATTAGAAAGCAAGACAAGAAATGCAATCAGTTCCTTCCAATTAATATTACTGTTTTCTGTGCATTTCTTCTAAATAAGTAGAATCAGTTAAAGTAATTTTTGTAGCAAAAGTTTTATACATTATAGAATTACCAATTGCATCCATCTTGGTAAGGCAACTCATTTTTCCAGGATGCAGGTGTGGACAATCCCTTGAATTTTTAAATTCTAGTGCAACAATGAAATACTAATGCTTTTAGCATATGAATATAGGGAATTGGATAAATGGTTTATGTTTCTTTCTCTGACAAAATAAAAGCTAACATTTATGTAGCAGCGACAAAAGGAAGATTACTAGAAGGTAGCTCTGACAAGTATCCTTTTTAAAAAAAGGAAGAGAAGAAAGGAAAAGAGCTCATTCTCCATGCACTAATTGGAGTGTTCTGCCCTGATACATGGCAAAGTATTTTTCAACCTAAGTTATTTAAAAAACAATAAAGGTACCCTTCTGCCAGATGAAAAATGTTTCAACATTTTCTGATAAGAGATAACTTTTGTCCTTTAAAATCTATTATACAGACAACCTGTAAAATGCCCTTTCGAGATTGAGTGTTGTAGCAGTCTGGTATGACTACTTACTGAAATATTTTCAGTGCATCATAAAATTAAATTATGTGTTCCAGCTCATTGGCTCCTAATTTAGATAAAACAGTAAGATCTGAATTCATAAGGCTGGTTGGTCTGTAAGGGGGCCCCAGTAAGGGACTGCGTATTAGGCTATTAAGCCTTTAATTTTAGCTCGGCTGTAGTTATGTCATGTACTTGAAGTGAAAAAATGATTAAACATTTTGAGAAAAAAAAATGATCAATGGGATGCTTAAATGAGCATTTATGGGGAAAGCATTTAGACCTGGCATTTATGCAGACCATAAACAATTTCTAATTACATCCACAATGTCTTCTCTATGAATAGATCATGCTTTCTTCCTTTTATAGATGAGCATTTAGATAAGAGGGACAGAATTGGTTAGGGGTTAAATGTAATTTCAAATAAGCATCAGATTCAAACTGAAAGATACAGTTAATTGCTTCTCCCTTGTATGTAACTGAATCATCATCTTCTCCTCTGGAAGGAATAAATCTGAACATATCTCTTCCATGGCAGCAATTTTCCATTTTGTACAACCATTCTCTCTTCTCTGTTACATTTTAAATAAGTTCAGTGAGTGAAGAGTCTACCACAGAGAGTTCATTTTTACGGAGTGTTAGTTCAGCTGCAACTTCTCCTGAATGATTTAATACATATAGCTATTATGTAACTCAGATTGTCTTCCCATGTTTTAATTTATTCAGTCATTTCCTTTTTAAAACATGTGCTATAAGGTACAGCATACCTTCTGGTTGTGATTTTGAAGGCTTTCAATTTATTAGTTAGATTTCAGACACTTAAATATTTAGTTATAAAAATGTAAAGATTTAGAACGGTTGGAAACTCCTGTTTCCATATTTTACTCCTGTCTTGCAAGAGCTTTTGTCCCAAGGTGAATGTGGTAATGATGTAGATGTGATTTGAATGAGCCCTAGATAAGGTATTTTTTTCCAGAAACACACAGTGAGAAGTTTGTTGGGAGAAAAAGTTATGAGAATAAGAGCAAGCCACCAAGGATTAGAGGAAGGAAACTTGGATCTACATCTCTTCTGGTGTTCAAATATGAAGTCGTCCAACTCATTAGTTATCTTATTCAACCTTGACATTCATTTATATGGAAGACAAGGCTACAAATGACTTTAGCAGGCATGCCGAGTCTCTTCCTGCAAGGAATATAGTTAGGAAGAAAATACAGTAGTCATTTTAGAGCAACTTGCAGGAGGAATGTGGACTCTCTTAGGAGCTTATCTCAAGACATGAATTATTTGTTTCCCCTAATAAACATCCTATTGCACTGGTTACTATGTTTAGGATCAAGATTGACAAGGAGGTCTTGCATAGCAAAGATTTAGCTACTGTCTCATGGTGCTGCAGACCAGATGCTCAAAAAACCTGGTCTCACACAGAGTTGTTTTAATATTTGTGTAGCAGCCAGGCGGGTGAGTTTCCTGTATAAAAAGAACATTTGAACTTTAGGCGTCAACACTAGAAGAATTCATGTTCTTTAATTAGGTCACTGATCCCTCTAAATTTCTATGTCTTGACTAGACATAGAAACATTTTCTGTTCCTCAAGACAGTCAGCCTGTCCCCTCTGGTTCATTTGAAAGAGGATGGTTAAAACTGTCTTCCAGGCACATTCATCTAAATCCCCTAGGCATTGCATTCTTATCTACATACACACAGAGTGTTTATAAAGGAATAGCAAATCCTACCAAATAAAATCAATCATGTTGTACATTAATTTTCAGGGATGTACATAATGAAACACTGAACCTTGCAAGTGAGAATATGGCTCACAAACATCTGGATAAGGTGCAATCAGTTTTAACTCTCTAAGACTTACAGTTGCAGATGAATTTTAGAAGTCTGTTGGTCTGTTTAGTATAACAAAAAGGGAAATAAATATTAAAATATATCAAAATTTTTATGGTTCTGCATCACTTTTGTGTTGGCCAGGACCTGTTCTTCATTTTATTTTTTTTTTTTAATTGTGAGTAGTCTTGCTATTAATCACTTTACAGTGAGTAGACATCAAGAAATTTCTTTCTTACTATTAATGATGGCTATTACATGAGTAATTCACTTCCAGGGCCTGCTGTGGTACCCACAGAAGTACTACACAAGTTCCCACCAAAACATGTAGGATGCAAAAGTCACGCAGTGCAGGTTACACTTTCCTTCTCTACTCTCTCCATCTTACTTCTTCTGAGATCTTAAATAACTTGAAGTTGCTTTCCCAAGGTATGTTATCCAAGTTATCAATTTTATAACTAGACTGTGTAAAAGATCTGAAATTTCCTTTTAACATATATGTGATCTGAATTTTAAAAAGATCCCACGGAATGCTACTTGATATCTAATTTCTTTTACCCAAAGTCGTATTTTCAACACAGGATGATGCTTAAAGGTTTACTTTGACATATCTATCATGAGAGAAAGGTTACTATGTAAAAGGTTATATGTTAAAACTTACTTTTTTTTTCATTTTGACTTTTTTTTCAATTCCACAGCAAAAAAGAAAAACCACCAAGTAATTTTACCGTCATGCAGGCCAGGAGTTTGTCATTCTTTGCTTGGTAACATTTGAATCTGATAGACAGAGGGCAGCTTCTACAGTGCTAGGGGACAGAGAAGCCTAAGCAGAAGAGAGATCCTTCCCCATAAATGGAAAGCCTGCCTCATCACCTCAGTCAGATTTTAGATAATAGGAAATCCACGCAGGAGACAGCTACTGAAAACTGAGCTCCAAAAATTTCACCAAAGGTCTACTTTCAGTCTGACAGAATTCAAAATAATGGTCTTTGAAATGCACAACAGACTAATAGACTAATCGACTACAAACTAATTATCAACTGGTAAAAACTGCCGTACATATAAAGGGAGGAATTTGGGCTATGGAACTATCTCAAGTAAGCAAAAATGACACTTGCAAAAAAATTGGGGGGCTGGTCCCTCTGAAATCAATGGTAATCCTCTTGCTGATTTCAACACACTCGTAGTTTGTCTCTGATATTTGCATTAGGTTCCAATCATTAAAACTAATTATGTGTTTCTTCATTCACCTTGGAATACATAGCCTGTGATTAGGGCCCCAGACACCACACTGAACTACATGTATGTTGTTTGAATTATGACAAACTAATAATAGGTCATAAATACAGAAACAGGTCTGCAAAAGCACTGTTTGCTCATAGGATTAATTATAGCAACACTGAAATTTTTCACTTACACTTGGTTCATACTGGAGATCTTCCCTGCATAACTTGAAAGCTCACAATCAAAAATCAAGCTAAATCAAACAGCATGACAAACAATCTGCCTAATCTTCACCTTGGCTGGGGTTCAGAAATGTCAGCTACCTTAAAAATGAGTCTTGGCACTGGCACAGTTTCCTCAATAATTTTTTTTCAATCAGATACCCAGAAAAGTTAAGTATAAAAGTCCCTTTTACAAGTCTCCTTCTGGGTGATGCAATGTACTAACTTCAAGGTTTTTGTGATTGCAACACTTTGCTTCTGCTGAGATTAAAAGATGATACAGAAGAAATTAAAGCAAGGGATCCAGGATAAATATTTGAAAAATTCAATTATCTTTTAGAACAAAATTTGCTTTAATAGTTAATTTTTCTTTTATGTAAACTTGAGATCCATTCTCTACTGATGATAGTTATACTTACAGTACTACTGAGAAGTTTTCTAAACATCTTCCCAGTTTACCTGAAATATATATATGTTAATATAAATATATGTATTTATATAACACAATTATATATGTATATACCAAAAGATATGTTTTACTCAGGTGTGTTCTACAGAAAAAGGCAAGTCACTGGAACTAAAAAGTTAAAATCAACCACTTCATCAAAGATACTGGTGAACTACGGCTTCATCACAGCTGAAAACAACTACATTAATATTCAACTACGTGCCTCATTTTCCCCTTTGTGAATACTTGTATAAATCTTATTAATGAGAAACTGAACACTAAGGGATGCAAAAAAGTTTTTGGCATAATATTATTTCAAAAAAGCTGTCAGTAACACCCTTTTGTATCTTAAGTAGTCTTTTCAAACCCGCTCATTTATTATGGTCTTTGAGTTGCTTGATGGAGTTTCAACTACCACAGGCATTCCAGAAACCATTAAATCTAATTCTTACCCCTAGGGGATTGAGAACAGATGAAACTTCAGGCCTACTACTATTATTATCGTTACTAGTTTTGCGTATTTTAGAAAATAAAGTTGTTTTGAAACCTTACATCTAGGTTCAGCAAATATAAGACCTTAAAGGAAGTACCTGTGATGGACCCAGTTTAATCCCTACATCATGCAAGCTACTCTATAAAACTAAGATTTCATAATTTAACACAAGTAGCATTTTGTGTTAAGGATATCCCCAGGCTTAAGGTCAACAGGGCAGCAGTTTACTTGCCAGAAACTTGACTGCAAATTAGAAGGGACTATAGGATTTAAACTAGTTTTTGGTAGTTGCTCTTGAAGTCTCCTTAACAATTTCAGAATTAACTATGTTACTTTTAGCATTCAGCAGCATAAACTACATAAGGTGGAAAAGGCAGAGAAACTGCAAACATTTTATCACCTGTATCTACGTAACTCAGTCTTTGCAACATTCAGCTTCTTCATGTCTCAGTCATGAACTCAGTATTGTACTCTTCATCATAACTTATCTCGCCATGTGAGCAAAGGTAAGCCCACTGACAGCTACCAAAGAGTTACTGCTTTTTGTCACTGTAATAGTAAATATATTAATTCAGTGATAATTGTTTTTCACTGCAGACAAGGGCAACAAATGGAGTACTTATAAAAATCCTCAAGATAAAAGGCAGGGAACTGGAAGCATCCCAGGAAGTAGGGAAAAGCATTGTTTCAATGTTGTGGGTATTGAACTTGTTTTGTACATTACATAATGGGAAAATATTTGGGCCCTGGCGTTTAGCTACATTAAATAGTTTTTGCGGTTATCAAATTTTGTAGCCTAGTTTCAGCTTTTAGAAGTTGCCACAAAAGCAGTTTTCTGTTATGTACACTGTACAGGCATAAACATAATCAATTAGATAAACTGACAGAAAATTGCTGGTCATTCAAAAGGGAGAACTTCCCTCAGGAATTGATAAAATTCTATCATGCTCTCAGAACTCAAGGGCTGTGTTTATGCCATAAGCATTACACAGGAACAATAGTCATTCAAAATACAGTAATTACTTTGCATTCTTCTGTAAAGGGGAGAAAAAAAGGAAAAGACCACACTTAGATCAATTTTCTAACCTAACCAGCCATGGTTTACATTCACAATCTGCACTCATGTTTTACTGTTTGATTTCTTTTTTGCTTAAATGGGCAGCCACTGTTAATTACTGTCAATTTCTAGGCAAATGCCGGCTTATTTAAAGCTATTTCCTTTGAAGCTTATGGATAAGAGTGGCCTTGAAAAATTGTTCTCATCTTGGGAGAAAGCAGTATGTCTCAAATCCATTAGCAGGGCAGGGAGGAGGCTGCCACAGGGAGCATCCTGGTGTGAATGCAGTGCAGGTTTGGCAGAGCTAGCAATAGGTACTGCACAGTGATGAACGAGATCAGAAACACAGCACAGCCCTACTCCTTCATCTATCCACATCTGATTATTCAGAAGAGCAGGTGGGACCTGCTGGCAGGACCCCATGGGAGTAGAGGGGCCCAGGAAAGTTGGTTCACCCTCAACAACAGCCTCCCCACAGCATTGTCCTTTCCAACATGTAGGAATCTGAGGAGGAAAGGCAGAAGGCCAGCATGGATGAAAAAGACACTCTTGATTCAGCTTAACCAAAAAAATGAAGAACATAGAGGGTGGAGGCAGGGACAGTCTACTCATAAGGAGTATAGAGATATGGCATGAGTGTGTAAGGACAAAGGTAGAAAAGCAGCAACACTGAGCATCTTTGAGAGGCCACAATGATTAGAGGAGACTCCTGGAGACTGTAAAAAAGCAATGCCATATCATCGTCAAGAAGAACAAGAAGACTCTGGGAAAATACAGGCCAGCCAGCCCAGCCTCGGTCTCCAGGAAGATTATGGAACAAATCCTTCCAGAAGCCATTTCCAGGCACATGATGGACAAGAAGATAATAAGGAATAGCCAGCACAGATTTAACAAGGACAATTTATGCTTAAGTGACCTGATTGCTTTAAGATGAAATGACTGCCTCTGTCAACAAGAGGCTGCAAGCCTCCCACAGTATCCTTTCAGACAAATACATAGAAGATAAGGCAGGTGAAGAACTGGCTGAACCTTGGGCTTGAAGGTTTGTGATCAGCAATGCAAAGGCCCGCTGGGAGGCAGTTGCCAATGCCATCTTATCAGGCATTGATAATACAGCCCATACTGTTTAGTACCTTTACAAACAAACAGGGAGAGTGTGTACTTTCAACAAGTTTGTAGACTGCAAAGTTTGCAGCCCTGCCCTCCCAGACTGGTTGGGCAGGGCTGCAGTTCATCAGAGGGATGTTGATAGGCTAGGGATATGGATCTGTAGAAAACTCGTGGAATTCAACAAAGGGAAATGCCCAGTCCTGTGCCAGGACAGAATATCCCCATGGAACAGTGCAGGCTGGGAGCTGATTGGGTGCAGATTTACAGAAAAGGATGAGAGAGCATTTGAACATGAGCTATGAGAAGTGAAGAAAGCCAAAGAATATGGGGCCGTATTAGCAAGAGCGCAAGCAGCAAATCACAGAACCTTTTCCCCCCTTCTATTTGGCGCTCAAGAGACTGCATCTAAATTACTATGTCTAGTTTTGGCCTCCCCAGTATAAGATACTGGAAAGAGCCTGACAGGAGTCTATCAATATTAGGGGGAATATTCCATATGAGGATGGGCTGAGGGAACTGGTTTTCATCAGCCTGAAGAAGAGAGGGCTATTAGGAAATCTTACTGCTCTTTACATCTTCCTTGTAGGAAGACAAGGAGAAGATGAAGCCTGATTCTTGTTGGAGGTGTGCAGTGACAGGGTAAGAGACAACAAACACCAGGCTCAACATGGGAAATTACACACAAGAAGAAAAGAACTCACCATTAGAGTAGTGCAGTTTTCAATATGCTAATCATAACATGGATTGAAGAAAACATAAAACTCATAAAACCTGAGGTTTAAGCTGTTAATGCAAGCAGTAATCTATCGCTGGATGAAAGCACTGGAAAGACAGAAAGCCTATTAGGACAAAGTGGAACTTACTGAAACTCAGAGCATCAGTGTTAGACACTTCTACTGGCTGTCAATTTCTTCTTCAGACAAACTGAACACAGTTTATTTGGGATACATATGAATTTGTCAATAACAATTTTCTCCTTGTGGGAAATTTGCAGTTCTTTATTGTTCCACACTGGAATCCCCCGTGATTGACTAGCACACTCTCAGAAGCACCTGACACTATATGCAGCAAGACTGGCATAGCAATCACTGGTCTAATCCTATAAATGTTTTTTACATGCATGAAGATGAGTCTTTCCTCATAGCTTAATTATTGAACATAAATTATACAGTGAAAGAAATAACCTTCAGTAGGAACATCAAAATATGACAATTGGCTGTGCAACCAGACATGTTTCTATTTAACACACCTGATTAAGGAAGCTATTAATTTTCTAAATGCGTGGCCAAACTTCTTTGTAACACCTGACACAGCATTTTGCTAGGGTAATAAAAGAAAGCTGACAGCTGCAATTTTCTAGAAATATGGATTAAGCCTTTCAGTATGCTCTTGGGAAAGTTTTCTCTTCTATAAGCTTCTGTAATTTGTTTTTAAATGGCTTGCTTCTGATCATTCAAATCCAGAGTTCTCTTGCATCTACTCCAGTCCCAGTTTATTTTTTGTCACAGACATATTAAAGCATTGGAAAAAAAACCCCCATATAATCTGCTACATATTCTCTCTGACACTGGTTTTAAAATTATTTTGTTTACAACTTTCTTCCAGGTGTTCATAACACCAAAGATTACAGAAAAAAAAAAAAACCCATGCTGATAGAGTTGATTACCACTTTTGCTAAAAAAAACCCCCAAATGATATTAACTGAAGGGGAACATTGCAGAGAAAGTATCTGGCTTTCTCTTCTGAGAACGAGACGCACTGGTGCCTTGTGCTGTCTGGTGACAGGAACTAAATATATTATCTGCATTCTCCAAGACATTCCACTTTGAACTTACCATGCCAGTAGTCATGGTACAAGTGAATGGACAGCTGCCATGAGGAAGGCATTTAATGTTCGAAACAAAGATTAATAGAGCAACCACAGTTAAATATAAATTAAATAGGATAAATACATGTGGCAACTACCTTTATATTTATAATTTAAAAATAATGGTTCTAAAATTTGCATAGTTTAAAAAATCATCAAGTTACAAGATAATAGATTCTTGCTACTATTAAAATTGGATCACGTAGCCCTCTGTTCATGTAATATCATTTGTACACCGTAGCAACAGCAGATGACTAAAAGTAAGACTACTAACTTTGTCCTATTTTAAAAACAGCTAAAGAACAAGTTTAAAATTTGCTCTATTTATCCTGTAATTTTCTTCATTTGCCTCTCAGTACCACTTTGCATTAATTAATTAAACTACTCAATATACTAAAAAACTACTAAATATATTCTATAATTTGGGTTATCGAAAGATATTACCACACTATAGTCTGATCAGATGAGAACAAATAAATGTGAAAGAATTGAACTGTGCCATTTAAACATGTGCTTAGCATTTTAAAATGTCAAAGTCTGCTATAGAAAATAATTGCTCTAGAATTTAAATAGCTTCAAAGCATACCATTTTTCATAAACTGGATATAACAGTCATGATAAAAATGTGTGTGCACTCACAAAGTGGAAGAAGTCATACAGAATAATATGCCTTAAGAGAAATTACTGCATTTACAGAATATAGAAGAAAGTTCTGGATCAAATTCACGACTTTAGCTCTGCACACACAACTCCCTTACCCTCCACGGTGACAGATAATACAGTGTTCAAATCTAGACTTCAGACCTTTATCACTTCAAAAACATATGGGTCAGTCTCTGTGTGTTTTGGATTTGCCCACTGGAATATATTTGCTGTGAGCACTTACACAGAGATGTTCATAGGAATATTTTGAGCTTCATCATTTTGATTACTGAAAGCAAAAGCTTAGAGTAGTTCATTTTTCATGCCTGGCACTCTCACTTTACTTTCAAAAGGATAAATTCAATACTCAGGACGATAGTGCTTAGCACAACCTCTGTACATAACAGAAGCTTTACTACAGCTAGCTCAAATTATTTAGACTAATATGATGAGAGGGAAAATGTTACTGTCCCATCTGGCAGACAAACAATAGACAAAGACAAACTACATGGCATTGCAGTCATACAAGTGGTTTGCAGGACAGCCATGGAGAGGATTCATATTTCCCAAAGTCAGATCGGTGTCTTAATGACAAAACCCTCCTTACTACCACAACACTACATCCAATTACACGAGGAGATGTCAAAGCAGAGAAATTTAATTTCCTCCTTACTGAAGTCTTAGATATTTAAAAAATGTCAGCAGAGCAATCATGAAACCTCTAGTGACAGTTTGGGCACAATGGGGTAACACCAAGATCTTGGATGAAACACATCAGACGTTACAGCCAGTTAATCTAGTCCTCCAATCTTGACAGATTCAGAACTGATAAAAAAACCAGTTTTAAAACTCCTTTATGAACAGTAAAACGAAAGGTTGTGGTGGATTAAGAGAATCTCTGTTTCAGAAGCCCAGCTCCTAGACTCCACATGGTCAGCTCTTTTATGATCCCAATGATGCTTGTTTAGCGTCCCTCCAAGAGCCTCTACAGCTCTGCTAACACCACCGTCACACACTTCATCACATTCATGTTTATTTTTCTTGGCAGGCCTACACAGGTCCTGTGTAACACTTCCTATCACTAAATTTACTCAAATGTTACTTTTATACCTACAAATTACTCACAGAAAACAAATGTTAAAGCACAAAACACATTGGGCTTGTCAGCACCACTTGTTTCTGACAATCCTCTTTGACTTATAAATGTAACTCTTGCAATTTCTCAGCAGGGTGCAAGGCTTACAGGCAGAATAATAATGCCCTCTAAACTAGTATCTCACAAGGATTTGGTATTAAAGATACTTAGGCATGAAACATTCGCCAAGCAACCCTGTAAAAAGAAAAAATACTAAGACAAGAACTCCATGACAGTAAATGCTGTGTGCAATAAAAAATGTGGCAAGAGTTTGCAATCCTCTCTAAGTAACAGCAGTAACAACAACATAAAATCTCCCACTGAGTCCATTTGACACAAACTATCCACAACTGCTCAGCAAAACCAAGAAGGACAGGACTTCTATTTCTAGCAGCTGTCTCTAATGCTGAACGCCCTGTGAACACTTTGCAGCGAATAATGTTTTCCTACTTAGCCATTGACAATGAGAAACTAGAGTGGCACAAAACATCAGTGGTTGAATAAGATGAGTGCAGGCAAAAAAAAAAGTCCCCAAAAGAGCACTGGCTTTTTGGCAAAAACAGCTGAGATCCACAGTCTATTATTAGCACAAGCTGACAGTCAATGGGAGTAAAGCCAAAGGTGTAGCAGTGCTTAAGGAAAGGACTCAGGATGACCTAAACAGCATCAGTGTAAATCTGGCATTAGTGTGAAGTAAGCAAATAGTCAAAACACTCATCAGCAGAAGTACATAACAGGTAACTCTCAAAGTCATGCTGGAAAAATATTTAACATCCATTTTTATTTTCATGGCAGGTTATAAAAGACTTGAGAGCTCAGAGGCACAAATAACTTTTCAGGCATGTGCTGCTATGATCCGCGGTCAACTGAACTAAAGGACTGTTCTACGCCAGTAAAATACGAAAACAAAGATGAGAAGCCAAAGGCTGGAACAGGCAGGTAGGTGGAAGAGTTCTTTCAGCTGGAGGTAAAAGGAAGGAGCAAATGACTTGTCCTTCTTTTTTTCCCAAACTTACTTGCCTTACTTCCCATTCAGAGTTATCTTCCGCAGCATTTTATTACCCACTCATGGATTACACTACACAGTGCAGTTCCCTCCTTCCTCCTCACCTTTGCTCACCACAATCTCCTCCTGCACAATACACTGAATGCCATAACATGCAGGTGACAGCTGTAACACACAGGAGAATGAACATGCCCTAAAAGGCCCAGGGAGTCAAAGGTGCTAGCATAACCCTTCTAACTACACAATGACAAGCAGTCAATACATTTGGCATTTCAAGTACAGAGGATTCATCACAACCCACCATCATAATGATCCACTCACAGAGTGTCTAAATCTTTAATAAAGAAAAGCAATTAATGCTTTCAAGATTTCAAGGTATTACAACTGCTTGCTTTCTGCTAACACTTCTTGCTCTCTTCCCACTTACATGACAAAACATTTCATGGGGAGGTCAACAAGGGGATAAAATCTGTCATGTCATTATAATCTAACAGTCATTGGATTAAATCTTCCGTGGAAGAAGCCTAGGAAGAAACAGAAAAGATAATTGGAGCTGCTGTTTTTCTGGTACCCAGTTTTTTGTAATTGAAGAAAAAAAACCCCAAAAGCAGAAGGAGGTATAATTAAAGTAAAAACAGCTTCTGTCTCCTGCATACCTTTAATTGTAATATATTGACCAAGTTGGGCTCATGATCTTACCAGTTGTTCTCAGATCTACCAAACTATGCTAGTCCAGACAGCGTAAGGCTTAGGTTTTAGCACCTTTGCCAGCTGAGGATCCACAACTCACATGCTAGAGGAATCACACATGTTAATTAGGACACGCTTTTCTTGAACAGAAGGCAACAGAGATGGGAAAGAGGAGGAATAAAGTGGAGAAAGAAAAGAGCACAAGGTAAGAGAAGAACCACACACTTTGCACTCCAACTGACTTACTCAGGGTTTAGCCACAGTGCGTCAGAGTGATGATGCAGACTGTCTTTTCAGTCCCAAGCTCTAAGATTTATCCAGCAACATTGCAGCAGGCACTGGCTGCAAGTGCCCACTGAAACCAGGGGTGCTAAACTACCTGAGGCCTGAGAGTCAATAGATCTGACTGCTTACTGATCTTTAACAACAGGAACAAAGCTCTGTATAAGAGCCAATCTTCAAATAGTGCATCTGTTCAACTAAAAGACAAGAAAAAATAGTCACTGACTTACTTATTAAGGGTATTGAATAAATTAATTTTTCATTTAAAAAAATAGAATATTTAAAAAAATAAGTAATTCAACTCAGAATTTGCTTTTAGAACAGATGGGCTTACAACTCTAAAATTTACTCTTCCATCATATGTTGCATGTAATTTAAGTGACAGCTTGCTTTTCTCTTTCCTCTCTCTGTGCCACCTGCCAGAATGGGTCTTTGATCTACCTCTAGAAATAAAGGATATGTTATATATTTTTTGAAACTCACAAAGCTACTAATTAACCTTAAAATAATATGACATAAATAATTGAATGTTTCCCAGCCTTATCTTTTCTTGGTTCCAAAAAGAAAGCAATATATACTGCCATGACGCAAGTTTTGCTGGAAGGTTATGTCCCCACTCTCTCAAAACCTGTCTAGCCCTTTTGAGTCAGACCATAAATCTCTCCAGATCCAGAACTATCCAGAAATTTTACTAGCAAGGGAAGAAGAAAGTTTTGGAAACAGAGCTTTTAACAAAAAGATTGGATGACAACAGAAAGAGGGGGCAGGTGGCTGGGGCAGGTGTTTCCTAGAACCCTGACCATTTTACATGCCAAAGAATGCAAAAGGGAGATTAAATCACACTTCTGCCTGATTAGGGTTAGAATTCAAACTTCTCCTCCAGGAAAGCACCATCCCTCTTGTTTGTCTGGAAGAAGTTGCTCACCTGTAGCCAAGTGGGTAGAACACTTGATCACAAGGGCGGCGTGTTCATTCAGCTCTCTGCTCCAACCCAAGCTGTCTGTCATGGGCAGACAGCCCAAAGCACCATCACCAGAGAACAGAGTGAAGAAGGGGTGGAATCACATCTTCCTGATTTGCGACTGATGCCAGTGCCCCCAGTTTCTGTGGCTTTTTGGTGAAAACTATTTCAACACAAATTCATAAACAGTTTCAGCTTCAAAGCCATTTTTAAAAAACTGAATAGATTCAGTGAGAAAGGTTCTGAATGTCCGTCAGAGACATTACACAAGCTGAGTGCCACACACTACAGTTAAATACCTGAAACTGGAAAAGTGCTCATGTTCCATAGATTCAAATGCAAACCTAGGAAAACACAGGCCAAAAAATACCCCAACCCCGAAGAACCATTGTTATTGTCTCAGATTAATATAAACACTTAATGAAAAACATGCAAAAAGCCAAAATTCAACCATGGTAACAAAGGAAAATTCAGTCAATACGAGACCATTGCAGAAATAGCTAAATAAATTATTTGCATGATGCTCACTATACAAGAAGAGAAGACCTTGACAGCTCTGAAACAAAGTATCAGCAGAAGCTTTGGGAAAGATTAACAAAATGAAGAGACACAAAACAGCCAGATTCCAGAGTTCACTGGAGAGCTCTAAAACAATGGAAGCATGATCAAATCAGCTGCTATAATAAACAAGAGAATTGGTAGGCACATGGGAATATGATGTAATGGGGAAGAGAAAGCATGGCTTTGTAAAGAGAAGTCATAACTTCAAGATTACTTGCGTTTCTGTAAGGAGTTAACAATTATTTGGATAAGGATGATTTGGTTAATGTAGTATATTTAGGTTTCTAAAAAGCTCTCACAAGCCAAAAGCTCTTAAACTATTTGTCATATAGTAAAATAAAAGGTCTGTCATGAATTACTATTTAAAGGATGGAACAGAGTAAGTGGGCAGTTTTCACAATGTTACTAGTGGAATTCCAAAATGACCTGCTCCATTAAACATAAATACCCTGGAAAAGATGACAAACAGCAAGGTTATAAACTTGCTAAATGATTCAGGTCAGCTCAAAGTAAAACTGCCTACAGAAAACTGCTTTCATGGTGACTACACATGACAAAAGCTGGTGAAATTCTGTGTTGATAAATGCAAAATAAAAGACAACTCAAACTGAGAATGGACAAGGATAAGTGCTAAATTATCTACTGTTCCCAAGGAAGAGATCTTGCAGTTGTTGCCAATAATTTTCTGAAAACAGTGCCTCAGTGGCCAATGGAAGTCAAAAGGGTGGATGTTGCGTTTAAAATTATTAGGAAGGAAACACAGAGTAAAACAGAAAACATCATAAAGCCAGAGTGCTCACATTTTGAGTCTCTCACACAAAGCTCAGCAGCAGCCTCAGGAAAAAACAACTTGGAAGAGACACCTTTGTGTCATGAAAACAACAGAATTTTACCAAATCAGGAAAGAGACTGCAGGAAGTGAACAGAGATTGACACGTCATTATTTCTCATGTCAGGAAAACCTAACAACCCCATGGTTTTGCTGAAGTTATTACGCAGCAAGCATAAAAAACCAAAACCACTTTCTTTGAAAAGGCATAATTAACTTGTGGAACCCATCACTACAGAGAATCAAAGCACACACATGTCCAAAAGCAAGTTTATGAATGACAGCATTAAACACAATGTTTTGGATGTATCTTCCATCCTCTCAAAAGCAGGATTTGCTCTCTTTTTCCTACTCTCATTAACTGTCTGCTGCCAGTCCCTGTTAGACACAGAACACCAGGCTAGGTTATGTTGTCTATTCCAAGCTGGTGGCACGCACTTACCTCTTGCTCTTCTCTGCTAGTCCCACTCTGAGGTTCTTCAGCTGTCATATGAGGCTCTTGTTTTTCTGTCTAGTCCTGAAGGTGTTTGCTTCTGAGTAGTTTTTTTCTTTAAGTCTCACTAGTCAGACCAAAATACTTTCGAATTAATTACACTCATCAGAGGTAATTATTTCATTAAAACTCTGCAGATGGAGATGAAATTGCAAAGATGGAGATTCCAAGCTACCAAGAAGTGCAAGATACCCTTTGCTCCTGATGATCAAAAGCGGATGCAATACTGGCAAATAAGACAGTCTTTGAGCATCAACAAACAAGACAAGCTAAGGACAGAAAGAGCTGATGTCCAGCACTGCAAGGATTTGGCAGTGCACTTGTCTTCTGTTTATAGAAAGCATAATGGCAGCATACAGCCCTTACAGGGACTGAGCAGAGGATTTATGCAGTGTCTGCACTATATAAACCTGCTTGATGTGCCACTTAGCTTTTACAATGCCTTGCAAAAAACAGAGAAAAACATAACATAGATCTTGCACCTTGTGCCTCTTCAAAGTATTGTTGCAAAGGACAAAGATCTGAGGTACCCATCAGCCTACCACTAAATACACCTTGCTTGTTCCCCAAAAACTAATGCTTTGAACTAGAGTAGAAAAATAGAAGAGGAACAGTGGAACCTAAATTTAGATTCTTTCTTCATGTACATATAACTGAAGGTGAAAGCCAGGCATATAAGCATTTAACTAGTTGATTCTGAATACTGAGATACTTTTAGATCTTTTAAATTATTTACAGGACTAAAAGGGTGGTCAAACATGAAAAATATGTCCAATTATTAAGAATAAAAATAAAATAAAAAATAGATCATGCTTACTTTCTAAAAATATCTACACTACTAAACACACATTCAGCAAGACAAAATGCCTGAATCTACAAGCACCCAAGCAGTGCTCACTCTAAAAGCTCTCACTCTTGCAATTCCCATTCATTTTGCCCAAATGCAACACTTAGATTATATTTTAAAATTACTCCGCAGCATAAGGAAAGTATGAAAGTGAGTCTGAAATTACTTACTCTCCTACTTGCTTCTTTTAAAATAGAATGAGAAAAATGATAAAAACTTTTTTTTTATCATCAAGCAATTTCATTCATTGACTCATGACCATTAACAGCATTTACAGCTCTGTAAATTATAATGCGCTTTGGGGTAGGAGCTGGTCTCCATAGGAGCTGGGAAGAAATTTTCTCCCATCTGCTGCACTGCACAGTTGTAGAGGTGCATTGTCAGTACAATGGAAAGTCCACTCTATGTGAATGGTGGTGGCAGAATATAAGGCTTTGAATGCCAAAAATGTTGAAATGACAAATTCTATGTGATTGATGAGAAAGCCCTATGAAGCTTTCTACTCACTGCCAGGCTCTGCTGCTGTGCTGCGCACGGACCACGAGACCACTGAGTCTGTGACTTCCAGGACAGTCTAGACAGTACAGCTACAGCAAGGCAGACCGAAACAGAGAAGAATCTCTTTCCTACCAAGTCTGAATTTTAATTTCTCCTGTTGTAAACAGCTCCTTGACTGACTAATCTTACCCCCAGCAAATATAATTTGATTTTACTGTAGCCATATATGTAAACAAAATATGAGAAAATCATGGCATTAACATTATTAACTACTAACAAAATTATATTCCTCAAGTAAAAGCTGGAACATAACTTAATTTAATCTAATACATTCCATGCACACAGACACACACAGACACACATATATACACTCACACCAAAATAACATTAATTTAAACATCATGTTTCCACTAATCTGAGGTCAGTATATACAGGACTGAAAACTGTACTTAAACAGGATTTATTTGTCATTCTACTGTATTTTCTATTACCATAGAACAAGGTAAGAATGAATATTTCAGAGAAATCTGAAACTGGGAGGAACTTATATTTCAATATCCCATGTAAAATAAACTAAAACTAGGAGTTTGTTGTGTACGTAGGAGCGATACCAGTGATAGCTACAGCCCAACCCAGTACCAAAAATATTTAAGTGCCAACCTGAACCTCCCATCTCCTGACATTGCTATCCATACAGTTATCAGGACACACGTGAGCTGCACAGCAATGCTCTGTGCAAAGATGTCAGAAGGAAAAGGGTGAGCTGGTGACCAAAATCCTCATCAAAATACTGTTTTAGGGAAACATAGTTCTATTAAGCACAGGTAGAGCATCTTCACTTCTGGTTTACTGATCCTTCTTACAGACAACATTTCTTCTGCTGGGAAGCTCCAACTTACCTGTGAGTCAACGTCATGGAGATGAAGCTGAGTGCTGGACTGTGTCATTAGTGTTGCTAAATACAGGCTTCAACCTATCACATAAATATGCACGGTAAACTTGAGACAAAATTTACAAGAGCATGTCTCTAAAAAAGCTGCTGAAATCCATGGGATTGCTCCACACTGTCTTTAAGATACACATTCAAGCAGCTGAACATGAAATACCTGATCTGTAAAGTTTTAATTTTATTTCTAAATATTCACATTCTCTCTTTCTCCCTAGAAGTATTCATAGAAAATTGTGGGTTTATGTATGCATCAAAATACTGCAAGAGTACTTTAGACTAGAAAACCCACTTAAAATTTTATTAATTTCCACATTTACTCAAACGGCGCCAGGACAGGGGATGGAAGAAAACAGGTATGCCATGAAAGTCTTGGCATCTGAGTGACTATCCCAGCTTTTGAAGCAGCAACAGAAACACATCCTTACAATTAGAAATTATTGTTTTGAGAAAAACAGTATCTTAAAAACAGCATTTCAGGTAGTTCATTTAATATTGCATAAATATACTTTGTACTGAATTTTTTTAATAGAAGTGAAATTCAAAAAACAGTTTAAGTATGTGCATGTATAAGTAAAGCAGCCTGTGTATGTGTGGGTGTGTAAATACCATATACCCAGATGCAAACCTTCAGTGCATTAAGTAAACTTCAGCTCTATACCTTAGTACTCAATTCTGAGTCTGGTTACCTTCCGGATTGCTAAGTCTTTCTAAATTAGAACAAGCAATTTCTCTTTGTTTTACCTAATATTTGAAAATGGCAAAAAAGTCCCATGGGTCACTGAAAATTATCCCTTCATTCCTGCCGCCTGTTTCAAGTCAGTCAAAACATTCCAGACTTCAAAAGGGGGCTTTGCCTGCTTAGGCCATTTTGGTGTCCTTCTATGGTTGGCCTATGAGGGATTGGTTATTTGGATAAATTAGTTTGTGGAGCCTGCTGGCCTTCTAGAAGACCTCAGTGTCTGACTGCAAATTAGTTCTACCGAACATGTAGAAATCCCTGGGCAGACGAGAAGAAATAAATGGTGATAAAATCTAATACTACAATGTTTGTAATGAGATTTTATTCTGCTCTGTAGCTTGTAAGCAAAGCTAATGTTGAATTAAAAATTTTCAAATATAAAAATGTCCATGAAAGCACAAAATCAGATCAGTATCCGAGTCACAGCAGAGAAGGCTGGATGCCAACTTTAAAGTTAAGCTTCCCGCAGGAATCTTTTACAAGAACAAACAAAAAACCTCCTGATTTTCCACAGAATCAATTAGGTATTTACATTACGGATGCACCCCTGCTTAAGCCAGGAAGTCACACAGTTGAATTCCGCTGGAGCTTGGGCTGTGAATAAACTGCTATGCAGTCTTTTAGTGCACAGTTGTACAACTGCCTAAGGAGAGTTTATCCTTAAGGAAGAGAAGTCAGAGAGCCAAAACTAACAAACATGGCTCCTTGAGCGGAACAATGGTCCAGAAAACCTAGTAAAAAAGAAAATAAACTTCACTGGCAGTTTGCTTTTTACTGTTAAGGACTAAGCTACACTTCATCAAGACTTCCAAAAAGAGACTCCACGCTGAACAGTTGCACACAGGGGGTGGAAAAAGTCAGATGGACCGTGTATTCCTTATATACCCACTTTTACAAGTCATCTAAAAATGCCTCATGCCATAACAAAGCAAATGCTCCACCCCTCTAAAGGAAACAAGGATTTGTAACCAAGATAAGTGGTGGTATCTGGTGACGGACCCCAATGAAACCCCTACAAGGCCTCTGTGACCCTGAGGAATTTGCCCAGCACTACAAGCTGTGGGTAGCAGTACCTCTGTCAGTGCTGCAAGCACCACTGCCTATGGCACTGTAGGATTTCTGCCACCAATTAGGAAAAGTACATTTTAAGTGACAAGAATTCCTCCGTGGTGTTACTGCAAACCCAGATGAATGAAGAGCTTCTAGTGAACAATGTTTTCAAACTGTCCACAAACAGCTTACAACTTTCAGGAGTATTTTCACTAAAATGTTTTGAAAGAAAAAAATTCTATCAATAGTTACTGATTGAGCAGCTGCTATAGATGGCCTAGCAGCAGCTCATTTCAATTTGGGGAACTTAAATACATCAGCTAGTTCCGGCTGTTCATTCTTTTTGACACTTACTGAGCGTAATAAGTGGGTTTTGTGGCTTATGTTTCCAATATTCTACCAATTGCAGATAGAGAGGGGAAGGGGAGTGGGAAGGGTGCAGGCGATTACATTTTATAGGCTCAGTTACAGATTGCAATTGCAGGGCGCTTGCTGGTTATTGCCTTGCAGAGCTTTCCAAAAAGGAAGTGTGTCACACATTTCTTCAAAACAGGAGGGGAACGAAGAAGGGAGAACAGTGCTGTGCCAGTCTTTGAGAAAAACTAGGCAGCACATGCATGACTTTCACAGTGACAATGCTGTAAGTTTTCAACCAAAGGTAAAATACTTATATTTTCACCCTTCTTCCTCATAGACTTTGTTCCCTAATGTGACAAACAGGTAATGTGAGTGAGCACGACAAACATGTCATTGATGATGCTGTTCAAATCTGGAGGTCACGTCTGGCTGTCACCAGCCATGCCCTCAGGCACAGCCATGCCACCACCGCGGCAGTGGCCTCTGAAACCGCTTGAGAGTTGTGCTGCCGGATCCTGGCTCGCCTTGAAACAAAATGAACTTTCTAGCCCTTCTGGTAGTGAAGATAACCTTGAAAATGTGAAGAGAGTGTAATCTGATGCCTCAGTAAGACTGCAAGGAGCTTGAAACAAAGACAGAGAGATGTGAACTGCCCCAGCCATCTCTCTCTGGGCCCCATGGACTCAGCATTTCTGTGGTCGTGGAGTCTGGCATTTTTCCAAGATTCCACAGAATCTCGCATGTTTGCTGCAAAATTCATTATTTTGCTGCAGCCAGGTGCTGGATGTTTTTGGTTTGGGTTTTTATTTTCCCCTCCCCCTTTCTTGCTGAAACCAACTACTTGCTCTGTGTCTTTCCACTAGCAGAGGTATGAGGTGAATTTTCGGTGCAAAGTGCCACTCTCTGGTACGTGGCACGGGCTTCGCAGGAGAGAAGTGTCCAGAGAGCAGCAGGGAGGAGAAAGAAGTTGGAAATATGCAGCCAGGCTGCCCAGAGCACTGACTGAAAGCTGAGGTTTGGGGGCTGTGGGGGGAATCAGAGAAGATTAACTGCTGGAGTGGACCAAGAGCACCTCCTTTTTTGGCTCATTGGGCACACACTGTTTGGATCTAACTTGACTGCTGAGGGCCTCAGAGTCTTCGCTCTGTTTTCCAGATGGGCAAACTCCATCATCAAAAATACTCCATGCTGAAAATACTTCTTGGTGCACAATTTTGCAATGAGAATTTTCAATTATGAGCCTGGACAGGGTAGGAATGAAAATTATTTTATGCTATATAATAACTTAATATCGCTACCAGAGAGAGAGTTATGGAAGAAACGCCCTCCAAAATATCCCCAGAGGGCATCGTAATTGCTGAAAACATGCCAATACTTAGTGGTGAAAATTTTCTTGTGCTGAGTTTTGCAAATAAATAAACCTCATGCATTTCTTAAAAAAAAAATCACAGGCAAATCAAATGAAATAAAATACCTGCTGACCTCTACACTGCCCGTTTTAAGGGTTTTTTTAGAAGTCATCATCAGGGTACCTCTAACCACCTGGGTTATCAAGTTGAATCTTATCAGTGTTTGTCATGGTTTTAGGGCTTCTAGAAGGTTTCTAGGGCAATGGATTCATGCCAATGCCAAGTTTGGAACTGGTAGATTTGGCCTACCACAAATATAAGCCATGATAATTTTGCATAATTTTTTGAAATCAATTTGGTATAAGATGTACTGTTACCCATTCCCAGTCTCCTTACAATCAGAATTTCTGTAACATCCAAAATGACATTTTCATCTCAAAAATAATTAAAACAAGAGGTTATTTTTTTATTTCTCAAGTATATTTGAGCAGTGGGACTTGCTGCAAATGACTAGCAGGCAGAAAAGCCCCCTCAGGATGGTGAAGAAAATACGAATTAAAAAACCTCAACCATTTGTTTTAGCTTGATAAAACATGAGTGAACCATCTTTGATAGATGCATGTACCATTAGCAAGCAAGCTTCAAAGTCTTTTTTGGACATGGAAAGAAAGAAACAGAACTTCAGTGAAATTTTCAGATAGGATAATACACTGATATCCTCTGTCTAGCTGGCCTCAGCTAGACAGAGTCTAGCTTATGTTGTGCTTCTTTCTCAAGCACCTATTAAAGGCAAGGCAGGGGTAGACGTAAAGTTCAAGTTTGCAAGCCCAGGGTTGAAATTCGTTTCCTACAGACTGCGAACCAAGCAAGTGACAGTACCATTAGAACCACTTTTTGGTTAGGAAATGGCTACAATACTCTCTCGCTGTGTGAGTGTAACAGAAGTGTAACAGAAGTGCAAAAGTGAGTTTACTGGCCTTATTACAGTATCCTCTGTACATGGCAACACTGACAGGCTGTATTCCTACCTGCAACATCATCCTCTTCCTCTAAAGAGAAATCTTGGCCAAAGACAGTGGCAAAGTACTCATCTACTCTCTCATACTGTTGTCTGATAACTTTTTTTCATTTTCCTTTACTTTGTCCTTCTCTTGGTACTTTCTCTGTTGTCCATCTCTCCCTAAAACATTATCCAGCTTCATTTCTCACTTGTTGATAAAGCTCCTCCCTTATCCACATGTACCTGAAATTGCTTCCACCACACAGTTTGCATTGTCCAGTTGCAAAATTAAATTACCTTTCAACTGGTATTTGTAGGGAAGTTTCCCCCTTTTCCTATGGACCAGCACCAGGTTTTTGAAATCACTACATGTGCTTGAGATCTTAAATCCCAAACAGGTTTTGGTTTCTGGTTTCTAATTACAGAGTGCTAATCTATCCCTCACTCTCTCTCTCTTTCTACGCACACACACAGAGCAAAATAAACACAAACACTGTTCATGCCGTCATTTTTATTTTCACTGAGACTATTTTGCCTTCTGACTACTGCTTTTAGGAAATCTCCCTGTTGGTCAACTGGCTGTTGCAAACACAGCAGCCTGTCCAGTTATGAATGACTTCTAGTGAGACCTAATTGAAGGATCTGATTCCAGGGTTTAACACCCCAATTTTAAACTCTCCAATGACACTGCAATCAGAAGAGTTACACCCTGACCTGTGCTATGTACCTTTGGGAGTTTCAGTCCTCGTTTACAGAAGCCTGAGTGCTGGTCAGTGCAGTGGGTCTATTCAGCAGTTACTGGTTTAGATTTTGATAATCCTGATAGCATGAACAACTACCACCCACTTGGGTAATGCGAAGGGAAACTCTGAGCAGACAAAGTGTTTTACAGGCTCTCTGGACTAAGTGGTGAAAAGAAGGAATGGAATGAATAACCCCAACAGGAGTGCTGGTGGTGCCAAACCATGAACAAATATTTCCCTTAACACTCCTGTTATGTTAAGTGACAGTTACATTTGTCATTACATACAGATTCAGCATACAATTACCCAGCCCAAACCCTCCACAGCACACGAAGCCCAGGCTATGCCGGGCACACAGAGGGGAAGTATTGCAGTGGAAGCCACAGAAAATCTTGACAGCATCAGGGAAAGGCTTTTCATGCATGGAGGAAAGCCTGACTCCAAACAGAACGAGGAGCTTGGGTGGTGCTGAAAGCTCTGGCACTGCAACTGCAAACAGGACCATCCCTGTTTAGTGCCTGTTGGTAACCATGGCCACTCACTTCCCTAAGAGTTAACTGGTCCTGTCCACACGTGGTGGTACCAGCGATGGATAAATCCCCAAATGTACACATAGAGACAAGACTGTGGAACAAATGAACATTGGAAAATAATCAAAGCCATATTGCTTCAGACAGCAAAAATTACACTACACATGAAGTGTAACAAAAACACACAACACAACAGGCTTATTGTTAAGGGGCTTGGCTTTTCCTACTCTGTTGCTACATGAAAACCTAATGGAAGCATCAGGGAAACTGGATACAGGAACATAGAATACAAAGGGAATAGTGAGAGATAATACAGAGAGTACTGTCAAATGTAGAAAATAAACACATCAGAAAAAATGCAGGAAATAAATCTAATTAAATTTACTAAATAATAGTTTTTGGACTTATTTTACAACTGGAAAAAATAAGGCAATTTCAATATGCACAGTTTCTGTTAAACAATTCAGAATAAAAACATATATGTAGCATTTCAAATTTCACTGAGTGCCAAGAATGATGTCACAAACTAAAGTAACAAATCCAAAACACACAACTAATCATATGACCATGCATGAAACATTCTTAATTGTACCTGATAATTTGCAAAATTTCTTACTATTGTGACTCTGTAAGCAGACATTTACAAGAAACAGTAACGTACTACATTTTTTGCCACTGTTGCACTCGTCTCTCCCAGAAGCAGTATTTGCATATATTCACACAGGCAAAGAGAAATAACTTCAAATAATGGGATGAAAACTCTCTAGCAGACAAAAATATTAACAACATAAATGCAGCAGGCCAAATATTTCTTAGAGAAAGCAACAACTGTCATTTTTTAAATATGAATCACTGAAGACAAATATTTTTAAAGCTATACTTAATTTTCTGTAGCATTAGCATAAGCCTCCATCTCTCAGTTAATTTCATCACTCACTGTTTCTTCCAATCACTAAAAGTGCATGTAGCTCTCTAAGACTTTCACTCGCTTGGTTGCCACAAAAATAATTGCTACTTTAAAAACTGCAACTTTTTTCTCAGGGCTGACAAGTTGTTTACTTACAGACTTCCCATTTATTCCCTCGGGGTCTTCCATTGAAGATTTCTCCTTCCAAATTATATATGGGCTATTACTTACAGGGAGGTTCAGACAGTCCCAGTACACACACACCTGTGGAAAAGACAATACCACATCGTCGGATTAATTTGTTGGCATGAAACTAGGAGCTGATCTTCACTTCTGCAACTTTCCAGTAACTAACAAGTATTCACAAGTTGGGAGCAGCTGTCTTTGAAGAATTGAATCAGTCTTGAAAATAAACACATATCTGAGCTGTTTATTGCAAATCCCCACAAGCCAAAAGCAGGCAGCGAGAGTCCCGTTGTGCTCACTGTATGCAGAATAAAAGGCAGCCAGGAACTCTTCTACCGTCACTATTTCTGTGCCAACAACACATCTCTTCTTCTTTTTTTTTTTTTCTTTAGGAAGCTCAGCCTTCCCCTGATATCTATCAATGTCAATCGTACTTTAATGCTAAGAGGAAATAATAGCAAAGAAATATGATTGTAGACTGAGCCAGGATAAAAAAGAAAATCCACAAAGTTTTCAAACATTGCCCTCAAGCTAAGGATATTTTTATACTAAATCTCTTCAAGTTTACATTACGTCACAGTCCTAGGCCCCATAAATTATAAATATGGGATGCTTTGTGTTCTCTCACCTTCAGAAAGGGTGTTCTTTGATGTTAAAAGTAACAGTGAAGTACCAAGATGAAACAACAAAGGCTTACCCTCCCAAACAGATATCAACACAAAAATTGGTTTCCTTCCATGGACAATTTTCTTTAGAATAAAATGCCGCAAACTTCTTAAAATTCAGAATTATTGATTGGTGTAATTTAAACAAACCCAGCTAAAATCCTCATTAGAAAAATTAGTGCTTTTTTAAAAATACATGAAGAAAATGCTGTCAATAAAGAATAAAAATGAGAATCTGATTAAGTGTATGTATATATATACACACATATGTTATATACACAGAAATGTGAATAGCACTTTGTTCTTCTGTGACAGGTGAAGATATGGTCTGAAGATATTCAGTTTGTCCTAAGACCACTCTGCATAAGAAACACATAATTTAGAATCAAAACCTAAAATCTTATTCTTTATCTTTCTACCTGGATAAGACTATCAAGAAAATTAAAAAATCCCTTTGAACCCTGTTTTTTGGACACTACTCACTGCACACATTTGGCTCCTTCTATAAAAACTAAGCCTTAAGAAAGTGTTAATAGGTCCACTCCACACCCTAAGGAAGATGCTAATATGAACCATGCTTCTGCAATGCATCCACTCCCTTCTTTCTGGTTTACAATTGAGAGATAAAATCCAATCCTGCTCCTGCTGAGAACAATGGTCAATCTGCAATATTTCTATGAAATCAGGGTTTGGTGCTTATATTTGTTCTGACACCTGATTATAGGTTAGAAAATTATTCATGGCTTTAAAGAGTGACAATTAAAGTTAGGGAGGGGAAGGACAAGAATTTCTTCTAACTTAAAAAAAAAGGTTAGAAAACAGCTCTCTAACAATGCCCCACTCCTAAGCAATGACTGACATCTGTTTCAAAAACTCTTTTATTGCAAAATTCAATAAATGGAAAAACCGCACAAACTGAAAGTCTGCCACTTCAGCGAGGGAATAAAAATGGAGCCTTTTCTAATGGAAAAATATTCAAAAGTCAATTGATGTAATGCTGGTATGGATGACCTGATGGATTTTCAGATCAGCAGTGCTCTCTTTACTAATGGAAAGAAAACTTTACCAAGACTGGTAATTTTCTGTTGAAGCCCAGAAGGAAAAAGCATATACATTTTAGTGTGTATTATAGTTCAACAGTAATTAGGCAACCTAACTTGCAGGAGCTGCTGCAGCAAATATTTTCTCTCTCTGGAAAAGATTCCTGTAACACACCAGTGTTAAAAGAGCCTACTCTTGAATTTCTGCTCTGACATATGCTGCGCTTCATGTCACTGCAAAAGAGGTTAACAAAAAGCTCCTGTATATACCCACCCACACTGCTAGGGGCAAAGACTTGTCTTTCTCAGAAGACATCAGAGACCTCTGGCAGCCAAAGCAAGCCACAGTAACATGAGGGCTTAGATGTTAATACAGAACAGCTGATGTACAATATAATTAAGTAATTTTAATTTTGAAAAATTCAACTTTTAAACAAGAGCAACTTAGTTATTCTAATTGTCATCTTAGGTTATTTTTAACTTCTAGTAAAGCTTTACAAAAACCAATTAAATTCCTTTGAGTTGTTAATGTATCAAAAAATACATCTAAATTACACAGAGTATCCATTACAGAGAAATTGTTATATCCAAAATGTGCCATTGAATATGAGTAGAACAAAAACTCAAATTATTGAAAAAGGCAAGATCTAAATTGAAGGGAAGTCATGAAAGTATATATCACCTTTTATTTCTCTCTACTACTTTAGAAGTCATTTGCTTGGTTCAATATTATTACTGTTAAATACAAGACAGTATTAAAAGTCCCACCAGCTAAGGAAGTACTATTGTACCAGGCAGATAACCGGCAGTCCTCTTTCCAAACAGCTATTACCATTTTAAAGGGAATTTAAAAAACCCACAAAGAAGTCCAGAAAGTGGTTATGGGGCATTTTTATTCCCTGCTTTCTGAAACGCTACCCAACGCCGTGCAATGTTCCCCACGCACAAGGATCTGAGCGTGTCTTTGCCGCCAGGCACAGGGCGGCTGCCAGCCCCTCCCAGCCACGCTGCGGAGGCGGCAGGAGCTTCCACAAGCTCCTTGCCGTGGAAGCGCTGTCCCCACCTGAGGACCCACCTGAAAGCCTGGCAACCCAGGAAGCAGATGTTAGAAACAGCCCCTGAGAAATAATCTCTAGGGATGGAAGGTACCAGTGCAGGCTGACCTCCTGCACAAAGAGTACCAAATGCAAGGGTGACCAAAATGTAACTGTCCATGGCTGAGCCCTGGCACCTGGACACCTACATTTAAGGACAAGGAGCCTGATTCCTTAGGCTTGCCAAGCTGTTCATAAAAGCTGTGCATTTCCCATGCAAGACCTACACTGCCACTAATCCACATCTTGGAGCTGTCCCAGGGCTGTTGTAACACACCTTCAGCTGCACTGAGCCCCTGAGGAAATTCACAGTGATCAGAAATGGCACTAACAACAGCATAAAAATACCTTGGGCTACCCTACCCCTTCCATCACCAAGGAGAGGAATTAAACTTTTTATCCTGTTCCTGTGCTACCAGCAAAATCAATCCTGTCTTACAACCCCACAGCTAATTAGGCCATTGCAAAGTCTCCAAGATAGGTCATTCTGAGTGCCATCAGTGGTTTCTGCTCTGCTCTTATTTTTTTATGCTTTCTCAGGGACTGGTAGGATTTTTCTAGTAACACCATGAAAAAACTGTATCTCCCCAAACTATACACATTTGTTAGAAGAAAAAAAAACCAAAAAGCCACACGTGCTTTATCTTTTGGTAGAGAAAATAAAAAAAGAGGTTATGAGGCTGGGCGAAATGGTTTTTTTTTTTTTTGGATGATAGCACGTGGTATTTTACAGTTGATGTGAGGGAACTCGATGGTTTTGATTTTAGGTGCTATATTTGGGAAGTTTCCTTTTTAGCACTTTCTAAAGACTCACTACATTTGCTCCATTCCCAGGTAGGTCTCTCGTCCCCCACCCCCGCTTCCTTTTAAGGTGTTAAATTTGGCAGATAACCTGGGTAGCATTTAGAAAACAATTATTTCCAAATGCTGTGAAAGAAACTTGCCAAGTGTAACAGCTGAAAACCAAAAAGAAAGAGGAAAAAAAAAAAGAGGAAGGAAATAAAACAGAAGAGGGAAAGGTATTTTTAAAAAATGAAATTTAGTAGGGACCTTTCAGCAGCTTTATAAACAATTAACTCCAGGGCTGTGACTGAAGACCACCTCTGATTCAGCCTGGAATGCCTGCAGATGCAATACAGGATCCTGCCTTCCAGTGAGCCTCAGGGACACCAGCAAAACAGATAGGTGCCCAGATGTGTGGGACCTAACATGCACATCTGCTGGAAGGCATCCCACACCAAATGCAGCGCTGACACAGACCAGACACAGACTCTGGGGGTGTGCAAACCCCCAGACTGCTCTGTGGGCATCCAGCATGTAGGTAACACACTGTACAACACCACAGGAGGTAGGTCACTACTTCTGCATCCCCATAAAAATCCATGTTCGTCTCAACAGATCTTTTTTTCTACTACCATCAAGCAGAAATACACAGGGTGCTGGGACTTGTGGCTGAAGTAAACCTGTGGGAGAGGGGGCTGAAAGTTTTCAGTTTTATTGGTAAGCTTTCCTTTATATAAAAATAGAACAAGCACTCTGGTGTCCTGGACAGGCATGTTTAAAACCCCTGCCACTTACACTCACTGTCAAGTCTAGGTCTAGCACCAAAGGAATCTCATTATTTATAAGTAAATAATATAAATTAAATATCAAGATTTTTTTTTCTATATAGGTAATCACTTTTAACTTTATTTTAAAGATTAAACTATGGTATTTCCCTAACATTTTTAACTTCACTGAGGAGTTAAGTTTCTGGTAAGGAAACATGAGGTCTCATCTGCCTACACAGGAAACTCATTGGGTGTTGGACCAGAATAACCGAGGAGACTCAAGAGCAAAAGGAGGCAAGAAAGAAGGTAGACATGAAGCACTATGAACACAAAAAATACATCACAGGCAAATGACATCACTGACAGTCTGAGAAATACATCTGTAATACTTTCTGAATCCTGATGACATTTATAAAATTGCTATCACACTGTAGGCCTAAGTACGTCTTGAAGGAACTACTCAACAATAGAGTTTGTGCCCCATTTCTCCCATATACCATTAAATCTAACATGAAAAAGGTGTTGAGAACACAAGGGCCACAATACTGGCTGAGACCAACAATCCTCCTGGTGCTTTCTCCAACAACAGCCATAACTGGACACAGAAGAGCAAGAACAGAACAAGCAATATGCCATTTTCACAGCACTTTCCCTGTTTCCTGCTATTTCATTTCAGAGGGTTTCCTGAGACAGATGGAGTTCATCTGTTTAGCAATCCTCAGTACAGCTCTCTCAAGTACTTGTCTATTCTCCTCCTGAAGCCTATGTGATTTGTTTTGGTTCCTAGCAGTTCTGAACATTCACTTTTGGGGGCATTACTGAGAACTGAAAAAATTTTCTTGGAATTCTCTTAGATGCCAAAACCTCATTTCTGAAAGATGAGGGTCAGCCCAGTGCCAGTCACTTTCCATGTACAGCTACAACTATTTTAACTGAGGCTTAGCAGTCCACATTTATCTCTGCAGAATTTCATTTGTCATTTTATTGTCTGGTGACTTGTCTCATAAGGTCCTTGAGCAGTTCTTCACCCCTCTCCTTGCTATTCACCTCAAGTGGAAGCAACCTAGAAAATGATTCTGCCTGATTAGGACAGTTATTGAGGCATTTGGAGAAAGCGGAGTGAGGATAACAGAAAAGTCCTACCTGAAGAAACAAACAAAGGTAAAAGATGTTAGCATGTGTTTATGGGAATCTGCTGGTTGCTAATTTCAGCAAGCTCAGAAGAACTCTCTGGTCTCCCAGTGTTGGAAGAGATGGTCAAATACAAAGAAGCCCCTGCTGAGGTGGCGAAAGAAGCCTGACGATGTAGTGTTCAAAAGTTAGAGCGCACCTCAGAAGAGCAATGATGTAAGACTGGAGAACTGAAAAAAAATGAAGTAAATAATTTGCCATTGCTTTTACAAGATCTAAACCTAAAATATAACTGTTTCAAAAACTGTCTTGATGAGGTCCTTGAGTTGCTTCCCGCATCCAGTGGTCAGGAATGGTTTTGAACTGGAATTAGAATGCACCTGGTATCTGCATCAGGTATGAAACCTGGTGCCTGCAATGGGCAGATTTCTAAGTTCAAACTCCCTCACACAAACACCCAACAGGGTGCCTCAGTCAGGAAGCTCCACAAAAGGCTAAAGTGGGAGACATATACATATAAAAATTTAAAGCAATAATGTTATTCTAAAAGCAGAGCTCTCCAAACATAGCAAAAGATCATATTTTTCATTGAATACTAAATGCGAACAAAAGTCAAGCTGTAGAACAATGTTAAAATTATACTGGCTACTTGCTTGCCAGAATTTCTTTTCTAAATTACTTACAAAATTAATACTATGTTTAAACTACCCAGTGGGATCAACTTTATTTGTATTTGAAATGTAGGTTGAAACTGTTCAGCAGAAAAACACAGACAGTTCAGGACAGGAAATAAAGAATATTCATAAGGTGCAAACATAAAAATTCTGTTTTTAAAAATGAATAAAATTACATTTTACAAGGTGAACTTTGCCTCAAATAAGGATTAAACAGCTCTTCTCTTAGCATTCCATAGGATCTTTATCATCTAAAAGTCAGAATTTCCCTGGTTTTATTTATGTATCATTAACAAAGAACAAAACCAGAATGAAACAGCCAATTCCTTTGTCATAATTTCTTTGAGCAATAAATGTGTTTTCTGCTTTCTATGTGTCAAACACACAACAAAAGGTGGGGAGGGACCCACAGATTAACACCGTTAGACTAAGTGTCATGGTTAATCAAGAATATGAAATACGTACAAGAAAAAATGCTGAGCTACGAATCATAACATGCAACTGGAATACTTACCTAGCTCAGGAAAGAAGCTTTTACAAACAAAGCTTTCTTTCAACCCGTGTGGTTCTGTACAATGTTTCTAATGAGCAGCAATTATATTTGTGCTTTAAGAAGCCTTTCTACACCTTTTATAAATTTAGATTAAAGGTAGGGCATTACTTATTATTTTACATGTGCTTTTAAAGTAGTTTGTAAAAGATATGCAGTCTATAAAAGTTTGTGGTCTAACAACAAGCAACTGTACTGCTTCTGCATAATTCAGTGCAAACAGGTAAAAGTTTGCTAGTTATAATTAATACAGGTCACATGTAGAAGTTTTAAGGTTTACACAGAGCAATTAAAGTAATTTTTATCCAGGTGAAAGGTCTTCATTTTCTAAATTTTTTTAAGTTTTATTTATTTTTAAAATAAATCCAATAAATTTGAGTCTGAAATTGTAACAACCTTCATTAAAACCTAGACTTTCCCCAAGCTGGTAAAAGCATTCAAATAAGAAACAGTACCAGGAGTATTTTCAGTAGTGGAAGCCACAGTATCCCAGAGAGCAGAGAAAATACACCCATATAGGATGGGTTACAGAAAGCACGGCTGCAAGGGAGTCATCCTGGCTACGGAAAGCTAATGTTCAAGCAGGAAACTCAGAGGCCAAAGTCTTGGCATCTCCTACTGAGGGGCACCCAAGTGCTGGCTTAGGGTCAGCTGAGGTCCCATGCTCTGTGAGAAGCCCCCAGCTGCCTCTGGACTCACCGTGCCCTTGGGCGCAGTGATGTAGCCCTTGTGTGGCACACCTCTGGTGCCTCCATGTGAGTGCCACTCACAGATCTCACAACCACCAGCTCAATGTGCATAGCAATGACCTTCCTCACACCACCATCAGTAAGGCTAAGGATGCTGCTTTCTTCTTTAGCCACCACACAATAAGAAAACCTTCCTATCTCCTGAGATCAACCAAAATTTTCACTGGTAAGTCACAACATTCACATACCGCAAGAAGCATTTTATTTTCAATCTTTACAACAGATCAGTATCTACATATACTTCTGCTTCTCTTCATGCAGTAGAGGTAATTACTGGAAATTGGGGTGAGTTTCACTAATAGGTGCAAGTAGTTTATTTTCTCCATTTGGACTCATGTCTGAGAATGGGATCTCCTTCAATCTCTGTTAAGTCCAAATGAACCAGCATGAATGGTCCTAAGACTGAGAAAACCAGAAGGCTGTACCACTGAAATGTCAAATCTGTCAGTGTGAGATCCAAAGGGATATTTAAAGGCACCACATCAGCCTAAGCATCTACAGCCATTCACACTTCTTTGTTTGTCTGTTTGTTTATACTGCAAGCACCCTTGTGAATCACAGTAAAGACCCAGCTGCACCTTTAGCCACCTAAATACCCTTGGAAGCCTGGCCCATGGTGATCAGAAATACCTACAATTCACTAACTGAAAATTAATTTTAAAGCAGAAACAATACTGATTTTACCTAAGAATGATGCCAGCTTTTCTTCACATTTCTGTGCTACATCCTCAAGCTCTTGTCTCTCAGGAGTAATCCCAGGGAAGGCACTGCCCAGCTCCCTGTGGGGCCATGCCCACTGTCAGTGGGTCAAGCAAGGAGGGATTGGTTGGGACCTCTCTCTCTTTTCTAACCAGCAGTCACTCCTTATGAAATTAAACCCCACCAATAAATTGTTGCCAAATTTGGACAATTAACATTGGAATACTACAGGAAAGGAGAAGAAAATTATTGTAGGAGTATATATAGGACTCCCAGTTCCTTGGAAAACAATGCTAAAAAATATTTTTATAATGTTGTTCTGTTCAACTTCGTCATATCTTTTGCTTGACAGATGACATCCTTCTCCTCTGATTTCGTGCAGACTACATTTTCATGAAAATTAATTCAGTAACCCATCATTTTTAAAATAACAAAAACTGAAAACTTAAGGATTTGGAACCTTGATAAATAGGTTCTGCTTACACAACTACACAAAGATGCATTATGTGTTTTTGTCAGCAAAAAATGCACCTAGTCAAACAATAGTATTTAGTTTCAGTTCTCCATGTCTCCAAACTGTATCTACCAATGAGAATGAACTTTATATACATTTATGAAAAAACCAAAACACACAAGAGCAAAACACAGTTGAAGTTCAGTCATTAAATCAGTCTGTCCTTTAGCAGCAGCCACACTTCTTAAGTGTTTGCTTATCCTAATAGTCTTGCAGTCTTTTTCACCATCACAGCTCAAGATAAAACTTTAATTATTGTTACATATTACTGACTATACTAATATATTGAGTGTGAAAAACAGAACAGACAATGGTTATGATCTACAGAACATGATTTTTACAATTATTATAAAAATAGTTTCACTTATCAAATAATGTCATATATAAGTTATTATAAATAATATTTCATAATAAAGGAAAAGGTGAAGAATTAACTACACTAGCATTCTGAACATAATGTTTCACTCTTTTGAGAACAATATAACCTAAAAGATAGAAAATTTTATTCACACAACACTATGCAATCCTCTTCAATATTCAGATGATAAAGTGCTCAAGCTATTGAGCTGAGTAATTAAAATTCAAAAATTTCAGGAATTAGGCCAATTGCCTAAAGTAGCAGTAGGTGTGACTCGCTATGGAAACAGCATGGGAAGGACAGAGAAACAACTTCAAGTTGGAAAAGCTTTTAAAAGCATATGAAGTACCCAGCTGTGGCCTCCTTGATTTTAAGGACTTTACACACAATTTCCGTTCTTATAAATAAAAAGAGCTTTCTCCTAGCTCACTTCATTATAAGGGGAGCTGCAAAAATGCAGACCCACCTCACAGGGTGGGAGTTCACCTCCGTGATTTTTCCAGGCAGCCCGGCACAGTGGGGCCCTGGGCAGACTGGGGCACTGCCTGCCTGCACTGCCCACATCCCCACCCCCTGCTCAGGGTTTGATTATGGACAGCAGCTTCCCCCAGGCTCCCCCAAGAACTGACCCTCCGGGTGTCACTGCCAGGCAGCCACAGCTCACTGTCACACCATCAAATCCAGGCAAATTTTGTTTGGTCCAACCACTAGAGCCTTTTCATGGTAGTTTGACCCATATCACGAAATGGTAAATTCATATTTTACTTCCTAGGTCCATGCAGTAGGATTAGCAATCTCAGACAGAGTGAGAAGATATTCCGTGTCACAAAGAAAAAAAATAAAAAAACCAGAGCACTAAAAGTGTCCAGATATCTGAGAAATCATTATCCTGTGATGTTTGGTATATCAGATTAAACAGTCAAAGATAAAAAGAGCAAAAACGAGAGAAAGGAAAAAAACCCTCAAGATTCTTAATTCAATTTAAACTCTTAATTTTGTATCACTCTCCCTCTCTTTAAATCTAGAAGGAAAGGTTATTTTCAACAATAATATTTTTGGATTCTCTAATTAAGAAATTGAATGAGAGAAACAAAGGAAATAACCTAAAATTCTCAAAATGCACAGGAAGCATGAGGCCTCCAGTTTCTAGCTGACTTGGAGGAACTGTTCAAACGACCTTTGAAGATTTTACAATTCTCCTGCCAGAGTCCATCCCTCACCTTGTCCATAGCAACAAGTTTTGCAGTACAAGGAGAACAAAGCCATGAACAAGAGTGACTTGCTTCCTCCTTTTTCTTCCTACCATTTTTGTGATTCAGTCTACATGGGAAGATGCAGCTAATGAAGAAAATTAGGAATGAAACATCAAGCTTGGAATAAATAACACAGCTGTAAGGAACCAGTGACTTAGTTTTGACTTAGTTTCTACTTAGATGGGTTATAAATATTTTTATTGATGCTATTACAATGTCTACAATTTTGAGGACTGGAGAACCATTCAGAAAAAGTCATCCATACATTTTAAAAGGTTGCTGAAGAACACACATACTTGTATTCTACCTCCCACTTAAATATACAGTAGAATAAGTTGTGTACAAGCTGGAACAAAGGTTTGGGAGGAATGTATCCAGACAAGCCTTCAGAAGATGTGCCAGCTACTTCCATGAGCTGCAGTCCTCAATTAGGGACATTTCCATACACATTGCCCTTCTGTCTCTTACTTTCTGCTGCAGCTGGACTACCTGCTCCATGACTACTCCGTGATCCTACAACTACCCTCATTATGGTTCATGCTTACACAGCTTTTGGCAGAGAATGAGCAGCTCTAATCTGGAAATTGTTTCATAGGGACTTTCCACACACCACTCTCCTTACAGACAACTTCTGACAACATTGAATGACCGTTTTCTCTTCTTATAACCATATTTTTACTTTAAATTATTATGGAATGTGTGAGTCTTCAAACATAGCAACTGTCTGCTGGTGTTGTTCATACTGCATTTTGCTGAAGCATATGTGACCATACCAGTGTTTTGCTACTAAAAGTCAATGGGAACTACTCTGCAATTTAAACACAACACTACGCTCCTAGGAGTCTAAAAGGAAAAAAAAAAAGGGGGGGGGGGGGGGCGAGGGGGGAAGAGGGGAAGCCTACTGTTATATTTTCATAATAGAAGAAAACTCTGATCTTTGACTTTCTGATAGAAAATCTGCCAAATTAAGCATAGTTTTAAAGAACAGAATATTTCCTGCAAAAAGTAAGCCTTATCTCCAAGATGAACAACAGAGACCATAACCATCTCGTAAGTAGCCATATCCATCCATCTTTCTGAAGGTCTTAGGTGATGGTGGGAGAAATAAGAACCCCAGAAAGCGAGCTGAGGAAGGTGTACCTCTTCCCTGCTGCCAATGCTCAGCACTCTCCTCCCCAGCTGCTGCGATGGGCTGAGCGGAGAGGGGAGAGGACAGGAGATCATCCCTCCGTGCCCTGACCCGCTGGAGGCAGGCAGCTAGCGGACTGCCGGTGGGGAGGCGGCCGCCCCAGCGGGGCCGTGCCCGGGACACCGGTGCGATCGCGGGGCCGCCGTCGGTGCCCCGGCATCAGTCGCTTTCCCCCCGTCCATCGGAGGAGGAGCTGCGCGCTCCGTGCCGGGGACCCGGACACCTCCCCTGACACTTGCCCACAGCCGGCAGCCCCGGGGAGCGAGGCGAAGGCGGACACGCTCACACCACGGCGAAGCGCGCACAGATTGTTACCGTCTGACACAAAACACGCGTTCAGCGCTGCCGACGCGCCACAGCGCCCGGCGGCCCCCGGCCGGCACCGGGGCTCCCGCGGCACCGGGCGAGCCGCGCTCCGCCGCCCCTTCCCTCCCACGCGGGGGCTCCCGCGGCCTCGCCCCTCCCTCCCCGCGCCGCTGCGCGCCCGCGCAACCCCCGGGGCTGAGCCGGCGCCTCCCGCCCGGTCCGCCGCACCCACGTGTCCGGCACCCCCCGGCTGCGGGGGCGGCGGCCGCGGCCCCGCCGCCCGAGCACGGCACGGCACGGCACGGCACGGCACGGCACGGCACGGCACGGCACGGCTCGGCTCGGCACGGCTCGGCTCGGCTCGGCTCGGCTCGGCTCGGCTCGGCTCGGCTGCACTTACTCCGCGGGGCCTCCTCCGCGGGGCGGCGGCGCGGGCCCGGCGGCTCCCCAGGAGCGGCGCCCGGCGGTAAGTTTCGAGGAGCGCGGAGCCGCGGTTGGCGGGGAGGGGTTTCGGGGAGGCGGCGGCGAGGAAACTTCCCTGGAGCGGCTCGACCGCCTCCTCCGCCTCCTCCCGCCGCCGCCGCCTCGCCCGGCGGCAGCACCGCGCCTGCCCGGCCGCGCCGCCCGCTGCCGCCGCTGCTCTCGGCCCGCCGTCACACAGGAGAGCGCCGCTGGCCGCCCCCGTGCCCGCCCCACCAACACACGCTTTTTAAAAACTATTATTATTATTAAATTTTCTTTTATTTCTAAGAATTAAGGTGTTACTAGCGAGGGAAGGATGGGCCCTGAGGAATCCCGGCTTCCTGCAGCGCTGTCGGGAGGTAAGGGACGGCTGCAGATTAAACTCCCCGAGCCCGGCTGGCGGCTCCGTCGCTGTCTTGGCAGCGCCGGGGCCGCAGGGTGGGCAGTCGGAAAGGTACCGGCAGCATCCCCCGGCCCCAGGGGCTTGTCTGACACCGCTCCTCGCCATCGTGGGTAAAGCCATCGCTGAAGGCACAGAATGAGTCAAGGCGTCAAGGTCTGCATGGGAATGCCGCACTGAGAGCAGCTGTGCTAGGCATGCGGCACCTGACCCCGCGGACTTCGGATCATCCCTAAAATCCGAGCTTGTACACATCCACCCCTCCTCATTACCCATGAAGAGAGAAAGCATGGGTCAGATTCCATATGTCTTATGCTTCAGGTACAAAGTCACTGCAGAACAGTGGTAGAACATCCTCTTCACTTCCCCATCCCGGAGACCTGAACTTAGACCCTGCATAAGGTGTGTAGCATGGCATTCCAATGAAAGCCCTGCTCAGTCTGGCAACCTGGTCCAGACATGGAAGTAAGCATAGCTGCTGGGGTTTTTTACCTGTACTGTAAATATGGACACTGCAGTCTAGGCCTTTTCTTCCTCCCTTTCTTCTTCCTTAAACCAGAAGGAAAAAAAGAAAGTTGCCATTGCTTCGAGTTCTTCCATTCCATTTCTTTGTCTTCAGTACATACTCTCGTGCTATTTTCCCAGCTTTCTTGGTGTGCTTTTATGCCAGTTTCAGAAAGTAAAAAACTTTATCTCTTCATAAAGTCATAAAAATATCTCTACCTATAAAGAATTTGAAATTATGTAGCATTTATGTAGGTATACAAGCAACACCATTTTAAATCACTAGAATATCTAATGTTTGTCCTGAAGGATACAAATCACATGGAATCCATTTTAACTTTCTAAAAAATTGAAGGGTTTTTTCCTCCACTTGTTTCTTCTCCAATCCTGTAAACTAAAGGGTGAAAGTTAATTAAAATGTCACACATGGGGCCATGTGCAAAATACTGACAGAGATGGAGTCCACATTCTTCTGAAGTTAAATGAATCCATTAGGCTGTATTTTGACTTGACAAATATGGGATGTTTATATGTATATATTTTTTTTAAATTGTCATTGTACTTGTATTACTTGAACATTGTATTTCTAGCTCGTTATAATTTTAAGATACAAAACAGAGGTTTTTTTAATTCCCACTAAATGCAGTAGCCAAAACTCACCTTGACCCACAACGATGGGATTATGGATTTTTATACTGCAGGGAAGCAGGTTGAATTGCTGTAGCATACATGAGGTGAGAATGTGATCTAAATGTGATCTAGAATGTGTAAAAATTTTGGTTCACAGATTATGAGAAAGACTAAAGAAAGGTAAAGTCGCAGGTCCACTTGCTCCCTTGTAGTGGATTATGTAATGGAGAAGAGCACATGTGATTCCATAAAAATCCCTACAAGCAAAATGGAAAACCACATCTCTGCAACATACTTTGTCCTGGACTTACGGAATAGACACGTGCAGCCCATATTCTACCTTGTAATGCAGTTTCTTCAGAAATGCATGATCCTTGTTTGGCTATCTGCTCTGGCATGAAGCCTTTTTTCAAAGTCAGGTGTGGGGCTAAGTGTGTGTCCAAATTCTGTCCTTTTCCACCTAGAAATCTTGCTGGTAAAAAAAAATTCAAAGAGTCGTATTTCCTATGTATTTAGTAATTTTGAGCAAGTAGTAGAGTATTCAAAAACTATACACATACTGGAAATATTTAAGGTCTCTGCCAGAGCACATCTAATTCCCCAGGTATGCTCTTACTTTTGTGTTGGATACCTCAGAATAAAATGTCAATGTTAGCTGCAGCATGAGCAGAATTTTTGCACAGGCATTTGAGAATGCTGGCAATACAACTCCAAGGAGAACCATGCTCTCATGAAAACCCTCAACTTGTTTGTGAAAGTAAAAGAGTGGAGCTCCTTCCTACAGGAAGCCCTGGACATTGTGGTGGTAGGTGATGTGGATTGTCTTAGATTTGGCTTTGCAGTGTTTCTTTTAGCTTTCCTTTTCTGCAGGGTTTTGAGCTGTTAATGTTGTGAGAAGAATCAAGTGAAGCCTATATAATAGTTAGGCACTGAGTAAAAAACCAGCATAGTTACCCCTCACAATAGGAAACTGGTAAACATGGCTTGTAGATCAAAATGTTTAGAACAGCAGTCAGATTGCCATCCTGCTTCCTAGAGTCCAGTCTAATGAGTTGTCAAGCATCTGCTGTTGCTACTGGATTAAAAACCAGTTGTGGAAACTCCCTCCCACCCCAAGAGCTGTCAGGTCACCTGCTGCCGTTTATCCCCTTATCTGCAATAGAAACCCCTGAAATGTTAAGTGGTTTGTTCGACCTTTAGTGTCAGCTTAAACTAGTGTGGGTCTTCCTTATGTAGCTAATGAATTTCAGTAGGAATAGTAAGAAAGCATATTAGGTCTGACAACTCATAGCCCTGAAATTTGAAAGACCGCTGCATTTGAGAACTGACAGTAATGCCAAGGTAAACAGTTTCTCTTCTGTTATTCTTTCACTGCTCAAAACAAGCACCTCTCCAAATCTGAGAGCTCCTGGCAGGTATGATGAATGGCAAATCCTAATGAAGCCTATGGTTTGGCCAGAAGTGTTAGGACTTAGCACTCTGTACAAGTTCTCATCTGAAATAGGAGTATCAGGAGCCAATTTCTTGAACATAATTTATTCCAGACACCAGTTGGAATAAACAGCATTCTGTAATCTCCTCAGATATTTTGCCAGTAGGGAGCTGTCTTTACACTTCTTTCAACTAAGCAAGCGATCCAAATACAAAATTCATCATTCAAGAATACAGTGTGGTTTAGGAGACTGGAGGATTTGAGTTCATTACCAGGAACATTGTTGTGTCCTATCTGTATGACATTTTCTTTCAGAATCAGGTCTACCATAGTGTGCTGCTACCTTGCCCTGATGAGTTAAAAAAATCCCAGCACGCAGGTTTAACTTTCTAGAAGCAACTCAAGCTTACATTCAGTTTCTAAAATATGTTTTACTTAAGTTTCATACTAGAAAGGAAGTATAAAACAGGACCTCCTTAGTTAGTAAATGTTCTTTTGTCTCCCTCAAAGTCTTTTCAGACTTTGATTCCTTCAGTCACAGACAGGCATTTTGTTATGAACAAAAGCACTGCCATGAGTATAAACCTAACTTATCCACGCAAGGAAGGACAAATAAAACTCAGCTTTTCAGATCCAGGGTCAGATGCCATCCTTAGGTAGCTGTAGATGTAATTAAAAGTAAGTTTTTTATTACTACGAAAACAGACAATATTCAAATGGTGCATAATGGCTTCTAATGGAACCTGGAAACATTTATGAGACAGATGCTGTTGGGATACAGTACAAACTGGTCCCCATAATGCCATGTTGGTGAGCCACATGTGACAACAGACCTCCACCTACTCCTTTAGAAGGTCCCACGAGAAGACAAATAACAAATAGTCCATTCAAATGTTAATGTCTTGTCTTCTAACTCTTGGTTATACTTTATTCCAAAACCCACCATTTTCATATGTAATGCTCATGTTTTCAGTACCTCCACTGTTTGTTATCTTCCATGTGATAGGATGATTTAAATATAATTTAAAATATTTTTCCCTCTGCTATGCTGCTCATCCCCCACCCCCGCCCCCCAATAATACATTACTTTGTTGTTATCTTTTTGATAAGTAGTTGTCTAGAACTAATGAAGATGGAGGTAGATGGGGAAAGCAGCAATTTAGCATTGTCTGGAGGAGCAGATAAGATCGTCTTCCAGTTTCATAGTCTGCTAATTGTGGTGCTGCAGATAGAAACTTCCCACAGCCTCCAGGTCAGTGGGAGAAGTCCCTCTGACTTCCAATGACTTTTGAGCACTATTTTTTGCAGTATCAGAAAATTAATCTCGAATGCTGCCTAAGATCTAACTCTGTAGACACTTAGGTTTTAATGAAACTACCCACCGAGCTATTTATGAATACATGGATTGACAGAATTTTACTCCATTAAATAAGTGGCTAAAACCAGATTATAAAGTAGATTATCAATGAAATCCTGTATTTTAAACTGTCTGGGAATTTTAATTGTGCCTTAGCTCATTAAGATTTTAAAACTGAATACTCCGTGTGCAGTGGAAGAACACCTTTAATTTTGCTCTCTCCACAACTGTAGATGAGATTTTTCAGCAGTAAAGGCCTGAAATCAGAAGCCTGTGTACCTAACGTAGGTATTAACGGGAGGCTGAACCGTACAGAGTGACAAGCCACTTGTTTAATGTCATATTCTGCAAACATGGACTTGTGCATTATTTAACATAAGACCGTTGGTAAAAGTAGTTAAGTACAGTCACTGTTGCAAGTTTTGAAGTGCCGTTTATCAAGTACAGAAGTTCAATCAAAAGAGTCTGGGGAAACTTGTATGTATTTCACATTCTTTGTTTTTTTTAGAACATTATGACTCGATTTAACTCCCAGCAGCGAGAGGCTGGTCCGTGTAATTTAATCATTTTTGCCGACAGTGTTAAGTCTTGCTTATCTGTCATTACCTATATCCTCACTAGGTTCAATAAAGAAAAATTCTTAGTATATTTGAGAAAAATAGTGTTTGTAACAGGAGGTTCAAATGTCTTCGAAGAAAATATTAACAAACAAGGCAAATATTTATTGTAATGATGGCAAAACAAAAGAATTGTATTCTTTTAATGAGTAAAAGTATATGAAGGCATTGCAACACATTTCTGACAGGTTAATTGGAAAAAGTATCATCCTTAGGTATCTGGGGAGAAATGCTTAAGATTACCATCTCCGAGTTTGTTCAAGCCCCTTCCGAACACACGTCTGGAAATACCCTAGAAAGAGAATTTATTGTCAAAAAAATTAACGAAACGGCGAATTTTAAGTAAATATTTTTCCACGATGAAATTCGGCAGTGCAAATGTGCTAGGAACAAACCAGGGCGTAGGGGGAAGCGGTGCCTCCCGGCCGCAGCTGCCCCAGCCGAGCCGCGCTCGCCGCCCGCCCCGCTCCGCCTCCGCGGGGCTGGGAAAGCGCGGAGCCGGCCTGGGGATGCTGAACCCAGTGTTTTGAACACTCCCCTCCCTGGCTGTTCGGTGGGACTTTCCAGGCTTGAGGTCCCACAAGGGACACGGAGGCCTTGAGTGGTGCTCCGAAGTACATGGCAGGCACCTACCCGGCGGCTCTGCCGCCTCGCCCCCCCTCAGCGAGGTTTCGGGGAAACCGGAAGGTGGGCCGGGACTGGGGGGGCAACCATGCGTGAAATCATCCCCTTCCACCCACCATGGACCGACCCCTGTTTCGCTGAGGGGACCTTCTGTGGTATCCTAGGGATGCTCCTCCAACACTACGTTCGGTCGCTCCAGTGGTTTCTTATGGCCAAGAGAGGAAGTTAGGAGATCATACGGGGGAGAGAAGACCTATTCGACTAAAGACTGAGTTACTGCTCCCGCTTAACAACCTTCTAAACGGGAGTAGCTAATGTCTCACTGATCCCTTTGGCTGTTCGCAGCGCCTGAGCGCAGCCATTGCCAATAGCCGCGCAAGGACTTTGAAATTATGGAAATTGTCTTCGCGGGCATTAGTCAGTGCTTTAATAGGTCTCATTCTGGCTCGGTCGCTGAAAGATGTAAGCAAGTCAAAAATTCAACGCTCTTCTGGGGCATCTAAAACGTTAGGTCCCTCCTCCGAGAGGGATTTCGGTGTGAGGCCAAGCGCGAAGAGACGAATGAGTGCATATGTTCAAAATTACATTTTCGACAGAAATTCAGATCTACCGGGTCGTGTTTAAATGCGAAGTGGGGGCGGGGGGGTGGGGGGGGTGGGGGGGGCTCAGTGTGCAGGAAATATCACTGGGAAACCTGGAATGTAACAGGCAGGATCAAAAGTTAATGGCCTATTTGATGTGAAAAGTGAGCTGGGGATGCCGGAGAGCGGGAGCGAAAAGAGCCGGCCAGACGCATGCAGGGCGTCTGCGCAGCCGGGCCCCCCAGCCGCACGCAAATAGCTAAGCCAAAAATACAGCGCAGGTAGGAGCGCTTCTCCGTCGGGTTAGCCTTTCATCCGGTGAGTTCAACCTCCCAAGTGGGGCGGTGGGGTGGCTGAGTCGGCCCCGGCTCCGCGGGAGATGCGCCTCGCGGCTCTCCGCGCCTGGCATTGGCTGCCCCCCGCAAACCCGAGTACAGCCCCTCCGCCGCCTGCCGCGCAAAGCCTGGGCAGTCGATCCGGGCTCCCACACCTCTCTGCCCGCAGCATCGGGGTGATGCCGTGGGTCCCCGGGGAGCTGCAAGTGGGGCGCTGCGCGGCCGGGCGCGGTGAGGGAAGGGGGGTGCGGAGCGGCGCGGAACGCCCCAAGGCGCGCAAGGGATGCCGCTGTGACCGCGCTCGCAGACCCTCAGTGCTCGCACCGCCGCTGCCGGTGCTGGGCAAAGCTCAGAGCTGTATCTGCGCCTGGCACAGACAGACAGGGAAAGGTTCAGGAGGAGAAGGTGCGCTCCTCTGGATTGGCAGGCCACGGTCGAAGCTCGCTAAAATTACAGACCTCCCTGCCACACAGCATCGAGCCATCTCGTTGTCGATAAAGCTAAGAAAAAAAATATTAGCCTCTAGTACCATCAGAATATTTCGTCCATGCCAATTTGTTTAACAGTATTTTTCTAAAAATAACTCTCTCCCTTGTACGGCTCAGTTTCTTCGGCTTTAGCATACGCTTTGAATTAAAACTGTTGACAAGATTGTAACGAAAATACTGATTGATGCAAACATGCCCTGAAACAAATCCACACCTGATTCTGGTTCTCTGACTACGCTGATTAAAGCCAACCCCCGCCTCCCGCAAGCCCGACCGGGGTCTCCAGCTTCCAGAGAAACGGCCTGGCGGGACATAACGGTGACAGACAACGAGGGCACGGGGACGAGTACCGAAAAACAGGGTTTGAAGTGCTTGGGGTTCCCCAAGTTGGTTTGAAGTGGCACCACTGAAGTGAAGAGACAAACACATCGAATACAATCTGTTTCTTCCTCCTTGGTCTTATCCCAACCCCCAGATACAGTCAAATGTTGAGAGAAGTCTGAAGTCAGGCCATTGCCAGCGCTAGAATGAAAAGGCTAAGGGAAGCCAAAAATGCCTGTGGTCTCCGTGAACTACGTTAAATCACGGGGTGGTTATATTTAGGTGGATAATGAAGCGCGTAAAACGGTAGATAAAAATCAGTTACTATAGACTGTCTAGGATTTCGTGTGTTTTTATTAATTTTCATAGGAGATTTTAAGATTTACGTGTTCTCCCCGTTTCAAGCTTCGGACGGAGCGCTCTCGGCGGCGGGAAGAGCTGGGAGAGGCGTTCGTAGCCTCCCCGCCCTCCGCAGCCGCCCTGCCCCGCGCCCTACCTGCGGCCGGCCCAGCCCTGCCGCTGCATGAGCGGCTTGCGCTGGGAACGGAGCAGAAGGGAGCCTGAGTTGCGGGGTGATGAGTGAGGAAGGCGGGGGGATGTGACACCGGGGGGCGCGTCAGAACTTCTGCTCAGGCCCTGATGTCCCGGTTGCAGGTCAGCTCTGCAGGAACTCCAGGGAGGTTTGGTCTCCGAATGTTCAGGCAAGGCAGGCGGAGGATGCTGCTGCCTGCGCACAGGAGCTCTGTTCCCTGGCTGAGCAGGACAAGAACAGCCCAGTTCCCAACTACAGAGCAGCTGGCCTTGCAGCCTTCCCATCTCCTGGCTGACCACCGCCCCCACAATCTCCCTCTGCTCCCGCTGCTCTGTTCACCTCCCTGGGGTGACGGCACCAGCGGTAGCACCAGCGGGGTCCACTGGGGCCGGGTAAACAAGAAAGTCCTACTGGATTCCCGGGCGATTCTCCCCGAGCCGAGGGGAGGAGCGGCCGCCTCCCGCTCCGTGCTCTGCTCTCGCCTCGGCCGCTCCTCTCCCGCCCACCGCTCTGTGCGGGGCGCGGGGACGGCGGGGGCCGTCGCGGCCCTCCCGCACCTCCGAGGAAACAGTGGGATCCCGCAGCATGCGGGAAGGCTTCCCGCTGGGATTTGTGTTCTATCTTTTTAATAGCTACACTTTGCCGGCTTAAAAAAAAAAAAAAACCCAACAACTTTATTTTTAGTGAAATCAGTATCACCGGGAATATGTGACTATAGAGTAAGGAAGGGGCTGGAACACGGGCGGGATTTGCAGAGCGTCACGGTCCCACAGCGGCGTACTCCTACATCATAAGCAAAACTTAACTACCCGCAGCGACGGCATCACCGACACCGGGCAGCACCCCCACCCCTTCCCCGGGAGACCGCAGAGCTCCCCCTCGGCTCTCCAGCACCTGCCTGGATCTCCAGCATCGACAGCCTGTGGGCACCCGCGGGGGCCCGGCGGGTCTGCGCGGGGGCTTCCACGGGGAGAGCAGGTGCGGCCGGCTCGTAGGCGCTGCCGTGCCGGCGTGCCGATGCGGGATTCACCGCGCGGCCGTGTCTATTCTCCTTTTCCCCCGAGTTTTGGCTGCTGTTTGTTTGTTGTTTGTTTTCTTTTTCTTTTTTTCTGGTGTAACAGATTTCCACGCAGCTGCACCTCGCGTTTTGCCCCTCGCTCAGACTTCAACTACGTGCCAGCCGGAGCCTGAGATGCCCTGCGCTACTTTCTGTGCCCTTTCTTCCTTATATTCCTTTTTAAATTTTTTTTTTCTCTTCCCCAAGGAAGTTTAGACACATAGATGTGCCGGGTTATTTTCAGATGGCCAGTGCTCAAGACTTCGAACTGATTAGCGAAGCGGCATCACTATCTCCTCATTAGCTGGGCTCGCGTCACGGCGCACGTCACCGGCTCAAATCCCAGCACTCTCCCTGCAGTACCTGCCTGACGGAGCCGTGGCATCGGAGCCGCCGTGCACTCCTGGCTGGGATGAAAGGCAGGCGCTTCTCCACCCCATGCTCGCAGCAGCCGGGGACTTATTCTGACAAGGAGAGAAATGAGTGTTTCGTATGACGTAGATATTCATTGTCACTCCAATGGCTGGTGATGGAGATACCTGCCAGATGAACAAATTCAGGTTTGGATCCAAAGCTGCCTTCCTAAATAACACGGCGCAAGCAGCCCAGGTGGCTGCTGGGCTGCCATTAACCTTTACTTTATAGCAACTGAGAGCTGTATGAATTTTACTAGCAGCCCGGCATTTTTCTGTGCGAGCTGGTTTCTCTCGGACGCTGCTGCGTACAAACGAGGGATAGAAAAGACGCTCTCACTGTCAGGGTGTAAGAACGGTACCAGGTTGTAATTCTGGGAAGTGGTAAGGTCTAAGTTCAAGGATGGGAGCTTTGCTTGCCAGGCACTCAGAAGTGCACAAACCCGCCCTTTTCCACCCCGCCTCACCCCCTCCCCCAAATCAACAGCAACACTAAACTCCGGATGCCCATAAACCTTAAAAAAAAAAAAAAAAAAAAAAAAAAAAAGCAATACACTTTAAGACCCGCCTCGAATACATAAGCACATAGAACGCAGAACCATCCTTGTCTCCGAGCCCCTGCAAAACGTTTCTGTTTGTACAGGAGCGGGAAGAGACAACCGTGTCGACAATGTGCTCATCTGCTTCACTGCTGTGGCTAACTCCTCAGGTTCCTGCTGCTGGGGTAACAAATACCCTTCTCAAAGGTGCCAAACAACACTTTTTAATCGCCCAGCTATCCAGATAATGGTGTTGAGCATTTATTTGCTGTGGTTCATCCCTAGGTTGGTATCACGGCATATCTCTCCCTTCCTATTCCCCTCTGACACCCATGAGTGACTGGAGGGTGTGAGTGCGTGTGCACCCTAGAATATGGCAGCGTGGAAAATGCACTGTTTCCTGAAATAATAAACAATCAACTTGTTCAAATAATCCGGTTTTTACTGTGTTTTGTGTGTGGAGGAGTGCTTACCTCAAGTCTACTCAGGTTTCCCAAGCATAAAAAGTCTGTAAACATTGCAAATCACCTAGGAGAGAGTTTGAATTCTATGCGTCTAGAAACAGACACGTACTGAGCTTTTTAAAGGAAAAAAAAAAAAAGAAAAAAAAGATTTGCAGGATACGTTGTAAAGAAAAAAATATAGTGAAAGAGAAAATAAAGGAAGAGAAATTGAAATGGTACTGGAAAAGTCTTGGCTCTGGTAAGCAAGGAAACACTCTGTCTTCTTCCAGCGTCACTTGATGAGACCATAAAGAGACACACATTGCGCATTTTCTCGGGTTTTCAATATCCCACACACATATAGTAATAGCAAGTTTCAACAGCTATTGCCAGGGCTCGGGTTGGTTTCCCTCAAGTGAAGAAATGCATCTTTACGTGGGAAATCTGCCGCTGGCTAACCACAGTCAGAGATGTCTGCTGGGATAAACAGCATTGTTAATTCCTTCAAGCTCCATCTGTGGAAATGATAAAGTGCAGCCATTATGGAAGACTGCAAAGTTAAATTAATTAGGTTCCTCCATTATGCTGCAGTCTTCTGAAGATGATTGCTATTTTCCTCTTAAATGCCATTTTTCCTAGATCTAACTAGCAGCTGATGCAATTAAAGTGAACATAATGTAAATTTAACAACACAAATGACACTTTCCTCCGCATATGTTTGAATGGGGCACGCAGGGGCTGTATCACAAGCTTGGACTTCCCCCGTAAACATCTGATGTAACCTTAAAAAAAATTCAAATAAACCAGTGTGTATTTGAATACTTTTCTTCGGCGAATTCTTGGATCAATACTTTTGTTTCATGTTTTCATGTTCTCAGTAATGTTAAGGGATCCAGTTACAAACTCTTGCCAGTAAGAAAGAAAATATGCCCCGCTGTGCACCCTCCTAAACACTTCTAAGAAATAGTGTTTTCTTTTCATTTGGAATGACGATTTTGTTTGTCTGCTCTGCCCCGGCGAGCGAGACTATAGATTATTAGTAGACACATTTAATTCCGGACCATAACGCAGGCGGCTGTGCCCAGGGCCGCCACACGCCCTCCCGCCGGGGCAGTGCCGGGCGGGGGGCGAGGGCACCCGGGAGGGCTCCCGGGGCCGGGGCTGGAGCCCACCGGGACTGGGGCGCTGCCTCCCGCTCTGCTCCCTCCGTCGGAGTCCCGTGCCTCCCGCCCCGCCGCCCTGTCGCGCCCCCACTTTATTTTATTTTATTTTATTTTATTTTATTTTATTTTATTTTTTATTACTTATTTATTACTTTTATCTCTTTACGGAAGAAGCGTGATTTCTCTAAGTCTTTGCAGTGCTTCATGGGTCATTATGGCTTAATGCAATTAACGTAACCTTTTGTAACCCAATATCAAGTACTTCCAGGACAAATCTTTAAACAGATCACTAATCGTAAAATAAGTTATGGTGTCTGGGAGTGAAAACTAAGCTATTTGCTATTCCTACTGATACTTTCGTCCTTCCCCCTTTCTCTTCTCTCTAGCTCTCGCATCTCGGGTTTATGGGGTTTGTTGAAACGCTGCTGCTTTTTTTTTTTTTTTCCTTTAGGTCTCTGTTTTAAGCCACTAAAATCCAGCACTGGGGTTTTACAGTTTTCGTAGGAAGGCCGTCGGGCATACGCTGAAGGAGGAGCAGACGGGCGCCCTGGGGGCGGGAGTTTGCGCGCAGAGGTGAGCGAGCATCCCCGGGAGGGGCCGAGCCCCGCCGGCTCCCACCGCGCCGCCGCCCCGGGGGCCCGAGGTGTGGCGGGGCCGGGGCCGGGGCCGCGGTGGCCTCCGGGGCGGAGGGACATCCGTCAGCAGCGGCCAATCAAGCGGAGTGCCCTCCCCCCGCGCTAATTGCTTTTGCTTTTCTTCCAGTTAGGGCCGGCGCTTCCCTGCGCGCTGCCCCTCAGCTGGAGCGGGAGCGGGGCAAGGGAGCCCTGCGCCGAGGGAGGGGAGCGCAGGAATCGTAACGCGTGTGCCTGCATTCGCAGACATATATATTCCCCCCGCCAGCCCTTGTAAAGCTTCCTGCAGCACGCACAAATGCAACAGGTTTGGCTGTGAAGTTTATGTTTGATTTAATGGCGAAAGGCGCTTCCTGGCCTGCTCCTTCGTTCCCGCCGTGCCGTGTGGGGGTAAATTCGGGCGGGATATTTAAATTTGGTTCAAATGTCACACGGATCACTTATAGATGGTTCAAGGTAGAGCCACCACTTACCTCAAATTTAGGCGTATTGTTGCATGTCTATGAATATATTTCTGTATATGACTGTTACACAGACCATGTCCATGCAAGCTACACCAACAGAGGCCCGGCTCAGTGATGCGGTACCCAACACAAAAAATAGAACAAAAAAAGCTGGGAGTAAATTATACTGGAATTCTGGTTTGGAGGAATTACACTCCAGTACTTAGAATATTAGATTCTGTTTGGATAGATTATTTAATCTACCACCCACCATCTCTATACTTTAATTTTCCCAATCGTGTGTGAAATAGGTCTTGTCCTGATTTTGTTTTTACATCCAAGTTTTTGTTTGTATTCCTTGTTACCCCTGAGGAAAGAGAGTTGCTCCAGGAACCTAATAATGAAGGAAAATATTTTGCATTGTCACAGTGTGCTTGTGCATTCTGCTACATTTTATGAAGAAGTCTCTATGATACATCATCTTTTACTGTTTTACACTGGACTTTAGTATGTCAGAAACAGGAATTACATCTACATATTCATCATAACAATGCATTTTCCAAAAAGGGTGCACTAAAGGTAATATTTAAAAGGTCCCAATTGTAAGTTTTTGAGGAAAAAACATCAAAACCAACAATCACTGTAGCTTTTCTGTCTTTAGAGAGACTGGCAGGTTTTCAAAGAAAACCTGCAGAATGCACAATGCATTCACCTTGTCTAGTTTAATAGAGGCAAAAAAATGATTAGAGTGTGTTTTAATACTTGCTGTACATGTGACGTAGGAAGCCAAGCCTCAGAACAGTTTAAATGTTGATATACCCAGCTTGAAAAAGCTTGTCAAATAAATCAAACCGTTCTGGGGGCAAACCCATGTTGTTTTTAAACCACAGAGTGGGGCAGTGGGCGTGGTTACTCCCATGGTTGAATGGTGAATGTATAGATTTAAAATACATTTTGCCACACTGGTTTTCAGAGGATTGTTTTGGCCTCGTATTCCAACACCATGAGCCAAAACTCTGGTCAATGTTTTGACAACAGAGCCAGGAAAAACAAAAAAGGCTTACCCTCTGAAAAAGAAATGAAGATGTAGTGAAGGAAAACAGTAGTCTCTCTGCCACTGCCTTACTCAATCCATATGTGGACTTAAACACAGGAAATACCCACCATTCACCGCAATCAAGCCAGGGGCTTGTGCATCAGAAAGTGCCTTGTGGAACTAATTGTAGTTTATTAAGATTGTCATTGACATAGAAAAGCATTTTGAAATTTGAAGTCAGAACATTTAAAGAATACAGAAAAAAGATAATCTGCTGCATGAGTGTTAATTTTTAAAGAAATATATTTACCACAATACTACAATCCTACAATGTGCATTTATTATGGCATTTTACATAAATTAATTATCATTTTGTGATGTTTGTGTTATTAAACTCTTTATGCTTACTTCTCATCCACAGTCTTTCTGGTGCAGGGTTCCAGGATAATTTCAGAGTGGAAGAAAATCTAAACTTCATCAATTTAAAAGGATAATAAAGAAAAAGCATGGTGCCTTTCATACAGGCAAAGTTTACACAGAAAACAAAGCTACAAATAATAGGTCCTAGAATTTTTTTTTTCATTTTATGAACTTAAATGAAAACTTGTCCTTGCCAACAAGTATTTGGCAAAGTGTTTATTTTAGGACTTTCATGCCAGATATATTTCCTTGTGAGGTTTTGCTGATGCTTTTCCTGACCGCATTTTTTTTTTAAAAATTATTATTTTGTTGTACTGTTGCATTTAGATTTTAAGCATGGTGAGTCACTATTAGGCCTGAAAAAACAGTGCTGTGATTGCCAATTAAATTCAACCTCTGGGTAAGTTTCATTGAATTTACATTCCTGTGAACACCGGTGATCTTTGCATGATGATTCTACTTCCCAGTGCTTTACACCAAACCAGGAGACCATTCGTGCTTACAATGGTACAGGCTTTTTAGTGCACTGCTGTACTGTGGGTCAAGTCACTTGGCCTTCCACATAGACTGGGAAGTGTTTGAGGGTGTGATGTGTTTTCCACAGTTTTCAATTCATCTAAGAGGGCTGCTGTAGAGCTGTCTAATCAAAATTATCAATTCCTCCACACCAGCCACATAGGTACTGTGACAGGACTAGGGACAGGCAATTTCAGTGCTTCAAATGCTGTCTCTACCTGAAATAATTTTGGTTTTGTTGATTGTCTCTGATCATTCTTTTTTTCTTCATCCAAATGGCATTTCATCCAAATTTCATAAAAAATTTGTGTACAAAATCTCCTATGTTTTAAAGAATTTCAAGAACAAACCTGTCCACAGAGAGCAAGAGTTGCAGTTGTCATTTCCACATGTTGAAATCCAACTGACTGAGATTTGGAATACAGGTACCTTCAGCTCCCAAAGCTGCACATTCAAGCCTTACTTTTGTCTGAAGTGATTTTAACCTACTATGTAAAATATAATGGCAGTGGATGCTCGCTCTCTTTGCCATTTCTTTTCTCTAAAAAGCCCATTTTATCCTGGCTGGTTCACAATCTAGATTGAAATGTGGAATGCCTGAGGTTCACCATTCAAATTTCTTTCTGTTTCTAGTGCTAAAATCCATTGAGAGTACCCCAGATCTTCCTCCAGAGTTGGTCCACAGGTGACCACCTCCTAATCCCAGATACCAGTTATTTTTCTACCTTAAGCAGCAGCCTTATCCTGATATTTTGCAACTTTTCCAGATTTGATATCAGATTTTATGAACTATTCTTGCATTTTATGTGGTCTGTTGGGGGAAAAAGTGGGGAGAAAACCTGAAATACGTAAAATGGGATGAATTTACAGGCATGAGTCAAGTCTGATTGTAATGTAAACACAACTGATTATTGTGTTGGTACATATCTACACCAAAGCGTATTTGGAGTACAATAGTCCATATGATATACTCAGAAAGTAACTGAATATGTAAGAAATCAAGAACAGACAAGACCATTATTTTCCTATAGTTGTTCATTTTCCATACGTATGATTCTTAACTTTTTTCAATGTGAAAGAGTGCATACACAAAAAGCTGATCTGAACAAAACTCTCAGCCCCATCCATGCATCCAGCAACATTCCTGTGGGAACGAGAAGAGAATAAAAGTTTGGCATCTTGAGATCTGGGCTATGGACAGATGCACTGTCATTAATTTTTAAAAGCGAGAGCAAGGGCCTATGGGCACTAAGATCATATTCTGAGAGTTTGTACTACTGACTTTGGAGTGACAGCAAGTAAAAAACACCCCTGAAGGTCAATGTAATTAGATTTCTAAGTCATCCATATTTTTCCTGATGAAATGAACATTAGACTGATGTGCATTGGAGGCAGTGAAAGTTAAAAGTTTTGGCTTCTTCGCTTACTTTGCAGCACAGTTTCCTTGGCCATTTGCCCATTACAGGTCTCTGCAAAGCCAGTGTTTATACTGATCCATTTTCTTTTGCTTTTTTCCACCATAGACATCTAAATGTATAAAATGGTGGTATTCTCTAAGGAAACAAGAACAGCAAAACAGTAGAGAGATACTAAATCAGAAGAAAGTAAAGAAACGCAGGAGGTAGTGTGGTAAGAGAAAAGGCAGAGATAAATGTATGGGGGTAAATATCCTTCCTTGGAGTGACATTTGTGAAAGCTACAAATTACAACATACAGAACATCAAAACCTTTGCTAGATGTGTCTGCATCTCATCCAGCACACGCTGATCTGGTATGTTACACCTCTGTAACATTCAATCAGAGCCATGGAGGCAGGCATGGAAAAGAGAGCACAGATTTGTAATTAAGAGGCAGTAGCCAAACTGAAACTAGTGTGAAAGTATGAACTCGAGCGAAGGTAATTTTCTCACAAATAGTAATTGATGTTTATTTATGGCATCAGAACATCAAAAGCAGTCAGGGCTGCCCTGAACCTACTGTGTCTTGGTTTTGGCACTAGCATGTAGGACTTGAATTTCATTCCAAGCCCTACTACTGTCAGTTATGCCCATGCACCAGCCTTTGAGCCTGTTTACTTTAAATAAAGGCTTTTAACTCCCCAAAATGAGTAGTGTGAATACAATGGCACGGACTATTAAAAAGTCCCTTTAGTTTATAAATACATAGTATCAGTAAGAGTTGTGGAACCTAGAGTATAAATTAGACAAGACTGCTGAAGACAGCAGGATTTCTCTTATGGGCCATTGCAAAGTTCTTAAAATAACCATGTAATCAAGTATTAAGTCCAAATCAGTTAGGCAGTCTTGGGAAACATACTGTTTCAGATAAATTATAGATCCTCAGCTGATGTAAACAGATGTGGTTCTATCAATGTGCTCCTCACACAGCTGTGGGCTTATATCCATAATAATCCACATGCTGGACAGTAGTCTTCTCCCCCACTTTCCAAACAGCTTCCTAGTCTGTTGTCCATCCTTTGGGGAGTTGAAAAATACAGACCTCAAAATGTATGTACTCTGATTTGAAGAAAATGCAGATGTCATTGTATACGAAAATGTATAACTAGATCAAACCAAAAATAATCCATTTGTATCTGTTACTGTGTGTTTTTAGTGGGGGGAAAAGTATTACTTTACATATTTCATTTGCTAATATTTCAGGATAAATGGCCTGGAAAAATCCAAACATTGTTATTTTTAGCCCTGTTTTCTCTCACTCTCTCTCCCCGACTACCCCTTCATCTCCCCAGAAAAATTCAGGCCAATTTCAACCACATTTGAGAAAGGAGGAGAAATCCCAAACATCATTAAGTTCCAATAACTGCCATGAAAGTTTGTGGTTGGATAGAGGAGAAAAAGCGTATTTGTTCTTCCAGGTAACTTGGCCCCCGTTCAGCAAAGTCAGCTTTGCTTCTGCCTGGCAACGCCTGGGTGCACGCAAACGCTCGTGGCCACGCATCAGCCAGCTCACCCAGGGCTCTGGGACGGCTTCAGGCTGCTCTCTCTCTTGCCAAAAGGGATTAGCAAGTAGGGACGTGAGAGATGAATAGGGTTAATACAGTAGGAACGTGCAGAGGATATAAGACACAAACAACAGGGGCTCAGGCTCTGTTAACTGCTCACGGAACAGCTTGTTTTTTAAATATACCTGAGGTCGTTATTACATTTTTTCCTAGACATTGAGTCTCATGTTTATAAAGTATAATCCTTGGATAATTTATCACATTCAATAAATACTAGCATTCAATCTTCATGCTATGGCTCTTTCAATGAAGTCATTTAATTGAAACAGGACCTATGATATTTCTACACCAACGTGTACAATGTTAGCTTTTTTTTTAACATGCTAAACTTCTTTTAATACTTTACACCACAAAATACTTAAGTCAGCTTCCTATTATTTTGCATATGCATTTTAAGCATTTTCAAATTTTCAAGCAATCAAGGTACTCACCATTTTTAATCCAAGTGAAGAGTGTTTAAGAAATGACCCACTCAAGTAAAAAGGGAAAAAAGGAATCCTGGTAGACAGGTTAAGATTTTAACTACCTTTTGCCTACAGCTTTTGATTTCAGCATAAGAAATCTGGAGCTGTCTTGGGAGAGTTGATGGTGGATCTCTAATGCCCTGGGGGCTGGAGTCCTCAGGTCCCCTATACAGGCCAGAGGGAAGTCAAGAAAGAAGTTTGTACTGGGAGTCCTGAATTTCTGCCTGGAGCAACCTCTCTTGTTCGGCCGACCGTGTGGAAGTTGGAGAGACCTGACCCCCAGCTTAGACACTACCTTTAAATGCCTTCAGATGGGTGGTGTAGAGAGCCTAAGTGGAAAAGGAGCCTGTTCCAACCCTGCTCTCAGCATGAGATAGCCACAACAGTATAAGGAAAGGTTTCTTTCCCCCTCAAGACCTAAGCAATGTAATTTCTCTGTGAGAGAAGGAAATTCAGATCCTCAGCTACATTAACAGCCATGCAACCTGCCATCACATCACCTCCCAGACTGTGCCAGAGGGGCAGAGGTGGCATGGCCACATGCAGAGAGAGCACAGAGGTTCCCTCATGGGCTCTGTCATTTTCTAACTCCTTTTCGTTCCCTGTCTTAGGGACTGCCCTTTCATACACCTTTTTCCACACCAGCTTTCCTGCAGTGTTTTCGTGTTTCTCAAGGGGATTTCTCTTGCTGCTTCTCCATCCCTGATTGTCTGTGGTCACTCACTCCTTTGGACAACTGAGTTGCTCCCAGCTCTGATTTCCTCATGCTTCTGGAGCCACGCTACTTACTTTCCTCTTCTCTTTTCACTTACTGCCTTTCCTCTTCCTCTCTTGGTGTCTCAAGGCTTTCTTCTTTTATTGCTTCCTTTCTCATTTCCTAACTCACTCCTTGGAAACTTAATTAATTTTCATTACTTTTTTTTTTACCATCTCTAGCAGGGTGGCTACCAAGTCTAAATTTCTGTTCTTGACAACATCCTTCTTTTTTGTCTCTGGAATTCTCATATTTCACCCTTCAAGTCTATCCAACATGCCATTGCCAACATTTCCTGGCTAGCTTACATTGCAATTTTCTTACTATTTAAGTGAAAGAAAAAAAAAGACAAACTTTGGGTCTCGTTTCTCAAGAATACAAAGGGGATACTTCTATTCTTGGTGGTGTACCAGGTAATAAAGATAAAGCTTTCTTTATGATGAAGTCAGACTAGACTGTATATTTTTATATGTAGCTGCTATTGTGACATTTACCACAAATCATTATCATTCACATGGAATAATCTGTCAAATATACAGGGATTTAAATATTTTACCACTAAAAATTGACTATGCTTTTCAACAGTTGAATGTTGAAAATTCCATGTAGTTCTTAAAACAACACTTTCCACTCCAATATATATTTTCCAAAGCTGTATTATTGTAAATTACTATAAACGATCATCATTTGTGCGGTAGAAAATGATGGCAATGGGAATGCTCATTCCTCCAGACCAGCCTTTGTTTGAACTGGCAGAGGACAATCAAGATCCTTCTGCCATGTGTGTTGTGTAGGAGGATAGAGAAGAGCTGGAGGGATCTCTCTCCAGTGGTGATTTAGAGTTATGTGAAGTGCCTTGCAGGGCTGACACTAGGAAGGTGGCTCCTCTCCAGAGAAGAATTGAGCATATTTCCATCAAGTTTTGCAGGCTGTGGTGAGCCATGGGCACGGTGCATAGGCCAGGAATGGGAAAACAGAGAGACACACAGAGGGGACAAACAGATAGCACAAGTAAAACAGTTGTCATTTTGTTGCTTCTCATAGGAGTTGTCTACTGGCTCCAAAATGAAACAGCTGCATTTACTTCTATGGTATGCTGGACACCAAACGACATAATAGAAGCTGTTCCTCTAATATGAAAGAGTGTGAGCTTCTGTGCAAAGATCATACTAATTTTATAGGTCTGATGACCTTTTGCTACAGTGTCAATTCCTGGATGTGTACAGCCAAATGACAGTGAAGAGATGTCACACATCATGCGCTCTTGTGAGGCAGTGAAGATGAGAGAAGCAAAAGAAGACAAACCTACCCACAAATAAAGATGAGTAGAAAACTAGAGCACACACTTCATTGGTATTAGGATACAGACAGAAGTATATTACTTTTTATTTTGTATTTTTTATAAATATTAAAAATATTTTATTTATTTTTTGGATGAGCACCAGAAACAATAATTCTTTTGTCTGAATTGAAAGCTCTTATTTTCAGCTGCCAAAAATACAGGATTTTTTTTTTTTTTAAGATCTCGGAGACCAGGAAACAATAAATGTTTTGTTTCCTCAGATCCAGTGATGGAGAGCTGACATGCCAAAGTCATTCTTCTATTTAGTAAAGATTTCTGCAACATTTGTCTTCCCATTAGGGATGTCAGTAGAACTAAATTAATACTATAATATATACTTCACCCACTTGTTTCAAAGATGAATTTAAACCATATTTAATATCCTCTGAAAAACCTTGAAAATATGATGGCCTAAATTCTGGCCATGTATACAATGTTTGTACCTAGTCTAACATCATGGAAATCAGTTTTGTAGCTGTTTCATGCAGCCAAGAAACTACCTTTCCTGCATATCCTCCATAATGCAGGACCAAGGACACTCAGAACAGAGGAGGGACAGAGGACTGTGGGTGTGCAATATGTATACATTGCCACTGCATTTAAGCAGAGTGGCTGAACACAATGACTTCATCCATCCTGGCATGCCTGAAGCGTGACCTCAGCTCACTTTGGCTTCAGTTTGTGTTGAAGGTTCTTAGCAGGTGCTGGCAGCTCAGTGGATGTGACACAACATATATAGCTCTCTCTTCATCCAAGAGGCAGGATCAGTTTCATGCTGACCCTGCAAATTACATTTGCACTATGTAGAGTTTGTCCTCTTGTTGTTGTAGCTTGGATGATCTAAGTTTACAACTTAGTCAAGGCTTGCAAGCAGAGCTGGTATGTTTTACTAGACCTAACTGGGGCAACAAAGCAAAAAGCAATCTGTGAGCTTTAGAAACAAAGGTCTGTCTTGTCCCTCTCTAATGGCAAACAGAAATACTGAAGGGCCTGTGGTACTCTCCCAGAGATGTGCTGTTTCCTGCCACCTTATCAGTATACATGTAATTTTTTTCCCAGTACTCTTTCCATGCATTCTTAGGATATTTTCCTGTGATTCACAACAACACAGGGCAGTGATTTGAAACAGGGTTTTTTTATTTGTGCAGTCACACACACAGATGTCTGTTGCAATGGTAAGTGACAGGTTTGAAGGAAAGTAGCCGTGTGCAGCAAATGACCCTGTGTGGAAGTGTCAGGGCTTCCTCCATGCATCTACTACGACATTGTGCTTCAGCTGAAGCCTTGACTCTCAGCAAACCACCCCGTTCAGTGAGCAGTGCTTCTGTTTGTGCCAGGAGATCTTAATCTGCTCTGAAATCCACTGCTGCGTTTTCATTCACATAAATGTCCTTCCATATGGCAAAATTAGTGCTGGTCACAGAAGTTATGTGTACAGTAGCAGGTAGTATAGGCGGGTATGAGCAGATCAGTGGAGCAAATCTGTTGATCCCGAGGACCAGGCATGTGTCAGAGGGGGTTTGCTTTGGGCTAGCTTATGACTGGGTCTGGGACCTGTTAGCTACCTGTGAGTGAATTAGGTGCAGTCCTGGCGCACATCTGGCTTAGTTTCATCCAAAACATGTTTATGGAATGTGCTCTTAGACCACTCTGTGCTGTGAACCAAAGCACAGTGAATGGGAACAAACAGGAGGTTTGTTCAAAAATACACTTCTGTTCTGACCTATAGCACTGCTGCAGATTCCTCTGGCGTGCACTGTGCTATAGCATGGTGCAGCAGCATTTCTTCAGTTTAGCATTGTATTTTCTTTTCTCAAGGAATCACATATTCCTCCAGGTGACTTGGATGTAGATAAACACTTTTGCTTCTGACATTAAAATAACAGACAGAAGCTGTGTGTAGAAGTAATCTTCTAATGCATATATTCTAACAGCACCAGGCAAATTTTATCTCTGGGGCTGGGTTACCAAGCCATAGGCTATCTATGACTGTGTATGCAGAAACTTGACTGACCCAGAAGGCACTTTTTAGGAGAAGTCCTAGTCAGACATAATATTTTTACTATCTATACAAAAGGAAATAGTCTATTTTTAGTGTCTGGTGATGTATCCATAAGCTTTTAATAACAAACAAAATGGTGTGATGCATTTGCTAAAACAAAACAAAACAAAAACCCCAAACCAACAAAAAACCAAACCAATTAAAAAAACCCAATACCCCCATTCCCTGAAAAAAAAAAATAAATCAAGGAACCTTTTAAAAGCCTACACTAAAAAGTTCAAGATGAGGGAGAGATATGAAAAATAAGGCTGACCATGCTTACCCTAATGAGAGATGTTTTCATTTTTTAGTGGAAGCACGTGCTTTAAAAGGCTAAAATGTTGAATCATCTCAACTTTACTAGAATGTTTTAATCACCAGCCTAAATAAAAAATATAGAAAGTACTGGAAGCAATTGTTTTAATAAATGCGAAGAAAGAACTAAGTGCCAAGAAACACATTAAAAATTGTTTTTTGTCTGTACTGCTACAGTTCAGTATGGCTGTCACTCTGGCTTGGCTGAGGGCTTTCCTCTGAAAGCATCCTACTGATTGTGGACAGAAGATGCTGTTACTTTCCAGCAAGTGACTTTATTCAGACACTTTCGTGAAAATAGTGCAAAACTTAACAATGGGAAATTACATTAGAAAGTTGGGGTTTTTAGGGCCTTTTCTATGGACAATGTATAGACACTGTGAGCCCAAAGAAGAAATTTTGCAAAGATTGTGATGATTTTGCACTTACTTCAAACAAATTCTGAAGGCCTTCCTTGTACTCCTCAGTTTTAGCTGTGCACTGAGTAGGCTGAATTGCAGGACTTGGCTTTAAGCACAGCTTGAGCTATGGGAAAGTTTGGAGCAGGCAGAAAAAAAGTACAATGTGTGGCTGAACACATTGTAAAATAGGTAATGTAAACTCTGAGCAAGGAAGAAGAAAACAGAAAGTGGATTTCCAATATCTTCATAAACTATAAAATATGTCCTACAAGTAAAATAAAATCCTCTGTCTTTGCCAAACATTACTCCATCATAATGTTTCATTGCACCATATCCATTTGCATGAGCCACTAATTCCCATTTGTAGCTGTCCACTGGTCTAGACAGACAAATCTTTGGACATCTATTCTTTTGGTGGATTTATCAGATTTCCAGACCCATTTTCCCCATCTTAACAATTCCTGTTCCTTCCTCACTCTTGTGCTGGCTGCCACGGATTGCTGAGGTATGTCCACATAAGTAGCCCTGTGGCATCGGGGTGAACAGTTTGCTTACTTGCCTTCTCTTTCTTTTAGTCCTGTTTGAAGTGACCCTCCACCTTGTACTTAGTATGATATGGAAACTGGCTGCCTCTGCAGTAAATTTAGATCCTATGTGGTACACACAGTACGCTACTGCCAAGGAGCACAGAAAAATAACTTCCTCAGACTCCCGTGCTCCAGCTCCTTTAAAACAACGCACATTCTTTGTGCAGCGTGGGCATTGTGTATCCAGCAAGCTTAATACTGCACACTATGAAAGACTTTGTTGACATAAGATTGCTAAAGAAGGCTTTAATAAAGCAGTTTTCTAACACGGGAGTTTTTGTTTATTTTCAGAGTTCAAGAACACAGTGCTTTGGTAGTTCTGCAGTTCCGGATGTGTAAGGTATTTAAAAATCAATTCCAGAAACCAAAGCTGTTCTATCCAAGGTACATCAAGGGCTAGATGCCAGCCACACATTCAGTATAAATAATATAAAACCATCAGTCACATTTTATAGTAAGCAAAGTAAAATTGAAGAAGTAAAGACAAGCTAATAAAATAATTAATATTAGTGGAAAATAACTGGTATAAAGTAACAAATACGTTTCTGTAGACATACCACTTAACTCTAAAAAAATATATACATACATATATGATGGCTACAAATGAGCTTGTGATTTTCTTCCAAAAGTATCTGAGCAGGAAGTAAAACATTTTCCCAGTGGATGAAATAACATTCATTTTTGCCAATCTAAGCAAGGCAGATTTAAATTTTATGTGTGTCCAACTGCTTGTTCCCCCTCAGCTAATAACCTGCCTGCTGGAAGCATTTCAAATGAAAAGGAGTTCACAGTTCCTAAGCCCAGCTCTGAATATATCTGCCATGCATGTAAACAAGTAAACCATTATGTTTCTTGTTGAGATAAAGAATACCATGATAAGTGGGGACTTTTACCCAACAAAGGGCTTCCTATTGCGAGTGTGGATAATCTTCCAGAAAACCCTGTGTTTTGGCAAATCACACCAGATTAATCTATTAGGCATCTCCTTTCATCATCAAATTTCCGCTGCCTATCACAGTGGCTGCCTTATCAAGCACCCTTTACTCAATAGCAGGCCCATTCCTAGGATTTCAGGTGCTGGCCTTCCGAGCTCAGAAAACAGGTGTCCCCACTGTTTTCAGGCAGGAAAGGTCCCTGCACAGAAGCCTGGGAAAGGGCAGGGGTATCAGCTGCTGTTCTACCTGAAGGAACAGGTAACAGGAAACTGTTGATTCAATGGGCTGAAGTTAATTGGCAAGCATTAGTCAGCACTGAGTGTTTTTTGTGAATTAAAAACTCTCATAAGAATCCTTTCTGACAAAAGTTTTGGAAAGGGGGAAGATATGTGCCCAGAGATGCCCTCCCAGAAGTTGCCAGTTCTTGTAACTCTATTTTAAGTGCTGAATTCTCTCGGTGTATTACAGAAAATAAGAGCTAGGAGTAGAGGGCAGTGTCAAGCTTTACCTGGTTATGTGTAGTGCCTGAGCTGTTAGGCAAATTACCTATATTCAGGAGGAAATGGATTTCAAATCTCAGCGAAAGGCTAATATTCCAAACCAATTAATATGATGGATGAGGTCTTTGGTTTTTGAGCTCACTCTCAGTGCCTTCCCTGGTCAGGCCTTTTTTTTCTTCAAGTTTATGAAACTGGGCATATAGTTTCTGACCAGACTCTTCGTCTGTGAAACAGGGCCATCCACTTGGTCACTCAGCAGTGATGCAATATGGAGCACATTCAGAGTCAGGGGTATGAAGAAAGACATTTTAAGCTTGACAGAGGAATGTGTTTTACAGAAGCAAGTAAATCCTTGCTCATCTTATTTAACTTTCAGTGCTTATCTCTTCTTGTCAAGACAGCATCAGGCAGCTCCTGTCCTGGTGGGTGTCTCAGTATCTGCCTGCCTTCTCAGGCAGAAAGACCTTCTTTCTGTGCTCCAAACCCCGCTCCTGAAAATTGGCTTGTACAGACTTTGCTGTAATGAAATCAAGGCAGGCAGGAAGGCTGGTGCAGTGACAGCAGGAAGAACCCATCTGCTCTCAGCTCCTTGCTTCGACAGCAGGGCTGCTCAGAGCATCGGGATGAGCTCCCAGCTCTGCTTGCTGGGTAGGAAGGAGTTGATAAGTGCATGCCTGCCCTTCCGGGACGCCACAGCACAGGCTTTGTTTCATCTACAGATGATTAAATGGTCTATGGAGCAATTACAAACCAAAGGAAGGAATAGCCAGCTCTCTCCAGGTTTCCTCAATCAGCACGATTGAATTTCTCAAAGGAAGGCAGCAGTAGCAACAGCAGGCTCAATGACTTTTCCTGAAAAATGTTGTCCAGTTTAGGATTGAGCTTTCATTTAACTACTTGCTGTTTCATTTTATTAAGTGCAAATTGTGGCTTAATAGATTTACAGTTGCCATAAACTTTGGCATCATGAAAGCTGTTGGTCTGGCCAGTTGCACAGTGTATTTCTCAGGTGATGCTAGAAAGGGTGAGCAGGGCAAGCCAGGCACCAAGAAAGTTTGCAGAGTATTTTAAGGGGTCTGTGCACAGTGTTCTGAGAGGCAGACAGATGAATCACAAGCAGCTGCTTTCCTTTTGTTCCTCTCTTTTCTAGGAATTAGAGTGAAGGTGGAAGATTTCAGAAGTTTATCTGCAAATGAAAAAGGCTCATTTTGCCTTTTCAGACATAAACTTTGTAAGTTAACTGCTAGACAGTGGTTATCCAAGTCCAAAACACAGGTTGTTTTTTTCTGTTTTTTCCTGTGTGCCCATTACACTGTAGCTCTGTTCTCCACTCATTACACTATGTTTCATTCTAGATACAAACTAGCAAAAAATGTAGACATACTGGAGTGAGTTCAGAGAGAAACATCAAGGCTGATTAAAAGGCAGGAGGTACAGATTCCTGTGAGAAGATTAAAACAATTAAATACAAATGGGTTTTTTAAGCAGTGATGGGACAGTGGGCATGAGAGATACCTGCAGTCATTTTCCCTAGGACAAAGTTGACATACTGTGCAATCTTTACCTCTAGGTTAGATGGCTGATTTACCGTGGGGGAGAGGGAAAGCTGCTTACCTTCCTCAAGCTAAGTGAGAAGGGCTAAAGAGAGGAAGAGGAGTTTTCATTTTGTGTAGGGGAAATTTTTGTCACTTCTAAATAAAGTCTCCTGCGGGAGGCTATTAATTTTGCAAGGCAGCAACTTTCCCCACCAACCATAGTTTTTTGGCAAATATCTGAGTCCCTCTGTGTGCTGCTAAAAAGTTGGTTCATTTACTCCATGCAGCACACATAGGGATCTCTGTTACCTCCCCATCCAGATATGTACAAAAGAGCTTAGGGGTCTTCAGGGAAGTTTGATACTAGAATAAAACAAGGCTGCCACAGCTTTGTTGCATCCCCTGAACAAAGAACTGTCCCGTGCAGGGGTATCAATGTAAGGGAAAAAAAGGTCTGGTGTCCTATGCAGGACATTTTCCCCCAGTGCATCCACACAGGGGTATTTCATGTCCTTGGCTAATAATAGAAAATATCTCCATATGCAAAGATGCACCCCAGATGTGAAGCAGTAGAAAGAAAAGCTGTAAGTCCAGGGGGGAAACCTATTTTTGCTGTTACTGCACTCTGAAAAGGGTTCACTTTATGGGTCAAATATTCTGCAAAACACTGAAATGTATGTGTGAACTTTGCTGAGTGACAACCACTGTACCAGCGGGCAGTATATCAGAGGACCTAATAGTTGTGTAAATAGTGTCTTGGTGTAATGATCCCGTGTGAAACAAGGCAATTTATTTCAAAACAAATTTAGTAGACAAATAATATCCTGGTGACAATACTGGGGCAGTTAAATCATCCACAGAGTATTCATACTCTTTTATGATGACTTGTAAACAGGCATGGACCTGCCAACAGGAACTGAGGAGATTTTTGCCCTTCTGCTCTGCCAGCACAGCTCAGGAGCCCACAGCTTAAAAGGCCAGTGTACCCTTACATCCCATTCCCACTCCTCACCTGTCAACAGCCCTGCTACATCCCATACTGTGGTGCGTTCATCATGTCAGAAGGACTGGAAGAGAATTATAATGTGTTGAGGTACGGTCAGAAATGCTGAAATCATTACCAACTCAAACCACCTCACAAAAACAAATAAAGGATGTTTATTTTCTAGACCTTCTTGTAGTCAAGCTGTTAAATTGTGCTTCAAAGGAACAAAAAAATTAATCTAAGGCAGTTTGTAGTTTACTTTGCAATACTGTTAGTCTGCGAGATGCAACCTATTCCTTCTAAAAAAATATGAAGTATGTGCTTCACTTGCCTTTGTGTGAAAACACATCTTAATAGACACAAACAACAAGACTTTCTTTTCTCCCCACAGTTACTTCACATGTAAATTCAATTAATTTATTTCTGTAAACTGGATCTTACTGTATGAATAGAAGATAAAGGTTTTAAGGCTTTTGGTCCACTCTGCTAATTACAGTGTAAAACACTTCACATACTTGTTGCCAAAGACCATTTTGAAATCACTTATTATCTAGGAAAGTTGCCTAAATCTTCCTCACTCCGTTAGCAAATATCTTATGTACAGATAGCCAGAGGACTTAATGGTCACCATGCTCACAGACAGCTGCCAGCACGCTGTGGCCAGCGAGGCCATTTGTAATTCTCATTAACAGTTCTACCATTTTTGGTTGTATGAAAAGTGATAACACACTGATCTAACAGTCATTAAGAACTTTTTCTTACTCCTTTAGGATTAATTTGCACTGACCCAGAATTCTCTATTTGCTTAACACAAGCAGTGGGCCACTTTGATGTTATCTGCTTCTATAAACAATAGCGTACAGTTCTCTCCTGGGCTAAAACAGCTCTTACTCTACTGAGAATTAGCTATATTAATCATTCTGAAGTCCAAGAGTGCATGATCATAAATTGTGTGCAGGGACCTCACTTAGCAACTCCCAAGACTCTCATTTATCAACATTTTTTTCCCTTCCTGGATATTTAGTATGTAGGGAGTAATTTATTTCTGAGCCGGTGCCTTGTGATGTCTTTCATGTTGAAGTAAAGTTGGAAAACTTTCCGCAACAAATATAATTTTTCTTACTTCCTTAGTGTAAAAACAAAAATTATGGACCACAGCTACAGAATGATTCCCTCAAGTGGTCAGAACAGAAAGCACAGGCCAAGCTTCCAGTCACAGAGCTTGAAATTCAGTGAACCAGACACCAGTAACTAAAAATGAGGCAAATTGCACACAAAAAATGCCTTTTCTTAGTTATAAAATTAGAGTTTTAAAAGTATGGGGCATCTTTGAAGCTGATACATGCCTAACTTTTCTTACCTTTCTTAAACTAAGTTGCCAGAACATTATTAAGTTATAATTAAAGCAAGATGAAATCTTCAGGGAACATTAATTTAGTTTATATTTTCCCAGAAAAGGTCTGGCTACCAGTGAGTAATGTTTTTGTCTTTACCATTTATTGGTCTTTTTCCCACCATCAAAACACAATACAAATCTGCCAAAAAAAATGCTGTTCCATGTCAGGTCAGAGTTGATGTGATACAATGCATTTCATACTTTTAATGCAGCTAGCAAGAGACTTTTATTTAAACTCTCCCCCAGCTTTCAAAATCCCCTTGTAAAAGGATACAAAGTCAGAGCATACAAAAATCAAGAATAGAGGGAGCAAAATTCACATTTTGAGTGAAAGAATGACAACCTTGGGCCTTATAAGGCAGTCTTTTATCCACATGGCTCAATTTCTTCAGCTTTTGGGATTATTCATTACCTAAACCACAAGGGGAAACAGAAGCCCCAATTCTGCTTTCCTTGAAAGTAGCTTATGTGAAGTATCTTCATTGACTTACTGGGGAAAGTCCAGAGTTGAGTTAATTTTTGATGAGAAAAAAATTTTGGCCCAACTCAGGCAGAATCAAACTTATGAGCACAGAAACCTTTCTAACATTTCTCCTAGCTTCATCCTGAGCTTAACTTCGATTTCAAAGCTCTCACTGTTTTATTGTAAACATGTGGTTTTAAAAGTACTGCACTGATCCAAAGTTATCAGCATGTGAGTTTATTTTATATTAAGTGCTTCAAAAAATATATGAACTTAAAATGCCAACAGAAACAACAAAAATATAAATAAATCACCACATTCAGCAGAAGTGCTTGAATTCAGAATGCAATAAAGACAGGCAAGGTTTAAAAAGTTTATGCCAGAGTGTTAGCTGGAGGAATCAGTAATTTATTTTTTTTTCCTGCAGACAGTTTTGCTGCTGCAGCCAAAAGATCCTCAAAGGTTGTAAAAAAAAAAAAATTAAGGAGAAAAAAAAAAGACAGTGGAAAAATGTCTATTTCCCCTCAAGAAATTCTGGCTTCTGCAATTTGGCATTTTTCTCAGCTTTTGACAACATTTGTTTAGTGAAGGCCAAGAACTGCTGTTATATTAACAGAATCTTCCTCTCTTCCTGTAAATAAGTATTCAGGAGCTGTGATCTATCCTCACCTAGAGCTGTGCTGTCTCACTGATATTCATAAAATCATGAGAGCAACTCCTGTGAAAACTGCTCATACTTCGGAGGCTGCCCTAATTCTTCCTGGATTTCTAATTACAGAAGAGTTTGCTACCAGAGTCAGAGGGCAAAATTCAGCCAGCAGTAATGTGAAGCTCCGTGACAGTTTTTTTAACCTAGTAAAACTATCAGTAACTACCTGTGGAAGAACTTTTCTTTAGGACTATGGGCACATGTTGCTTGTGTACAGCAGCTAATGCCTTTTGAGGTGATACAGGTGTGCCTGAGCCAGGCCTATCTCAGTGTTATAAAACTCACAGAATCAGAGAATATGCTGAATTGGAAGGGTCCCATCAGGATCACTGAGCCCAACTCCAGTGGGTGGCCCTACACAGGACACCCCAAGGGTCACACCATGTGCCTGAGAGCATTTTCCAAACTCTTCTTGAACTCTGTCAGGCTTGGTGCTGTGACCATTTCCCTGGGGAGCCTCTTCCAGTGCCCTTGCTCTTCTTGCTCCTTCTTTCCTTTCTTGAAAATTGGGACGTTTGCCAGCTTCCAGTCAGCTGGGACCTCTCTGGAATCCCAAGATAGCTCAAAAATCATCAAGAGAGACTTTAGAATGACATCAGCCAGCTCTTTGAGCTGAAGCAGCAGATCTCACACGATTTCAGGGTTGGCTGGGAGTTGATAGTTCTCACAGTCATGGTTGTCCAGTTCAGGGCACTGAGACCCTTTTGGTCTGTCATCTTCTTGAAGTCAGAAGAAAAGAATGCATTAAACACCTCTGCGTTGTTTCTGTCCCTGTTTGTGAGAAGACTGTCCCATGTTGTCATGGGCAGATGCTGTTTCTACATTGCCTTTTGCCATTAGTATATTTGAAAAAACTCTTTTTATTGTCCCCCATATTTCTGGCCAGCTTCAACTCCAGCTGACCTTTGGCCACATGAATTTTCTTCCTGCAGTGGTGAGCAGCATCTCTGTGTTCTTCCCATGTCACTTGACTTTGCTTCCTACTGGACATACACCTTCCTTTTTCACCTTATTTCCAAGAGAAGATTCCTCTTTAACCAAGCAGGCCTTCTGCCTCACCTGCTTGGCTTCTCAGTTTGGGAATTGCCTGCTCCGGTGTCCTTAGGAGGTGATGTTTAAAAAGTGACCAGCACTGATGGACCCTGCAACCTGCAAAAACATTTTTACGGGGGACTTACTAATTCCCTGAGCAGCCTGAAGCCTGCTGTCCTTATGTCCAGAGTTGAATTTTGTTGGCACTTTGGGCATCGTTGTTCACTAGTTTGGCTGATTTGACTAGTCAAACAGGAGTAAGGACATTTTAACCCTGCCTCAGGAAACACAGCACCTCACTCTACAGAGTACTGCAGACGTGCTTACAATGCAGTTAATCTCTATAATATCAGCCCATTTTATTTAAAATTCTGTGAATGGATGCTTGACACAATCCTCAAGAGTTATTTTTGCATGACCCATACACTGAGAACTATACCCCTGGCTGAAACAAAAGCAAATAGGAGCTTTCAATTGCCTTCACTTCAATGGATGGTCAGCAGGCTTTTGACTGCTTGTTCTGTGCTCCTTTATATAATGCTGCTGCAGCAAGATTTGATCTGGGCTTATGCCTTGAGAATTATCTACTGGATCCTGTGTCTGTAGCCTGAGACAATGAAACTCTCTGCCTAATTTAAAATCCATTTTAAGAACTTACAGCACTTCCACTGCCCTTGTCACTCATGATTGCATTGGCATATATCTGAAGAACTGCATATTATTTTATTGAGGTCTTAACTATTATTTTATTGAGGTCTTGCTATTGTTATTATTACCTCTCCTGAGACTTAATTTCTGATGTTAATTTTGTGCTTCCCATTAGCTGTCACAGTATATTAATTTGTATTTATAGAAAATTTATCTTTTTTCTAAAATCCTGTTTCCAAAATTTGCAGTGCTGAAATATGTGTTTACATATGAAAGTCCAAAGTCCTCATTAGAGTCTCATCTACGTGTGAAGGTATAAACATAAAATTGTGTTTGCTGGTGACATTACAAATAACAAACAAAAAGTTTCAAAGTTCATTTTAGTCCTTTGCTTTCATGGCTGTTTTTGTAGCTCACCTGCATCAATAATTTCATGACACTATGGGAGAGGCCATGTAGACCCAAGGTTCCATCATTGGGAACCCTCCTACTCCCTAGACCTCTCTATGAGTGCAGCTGTGCAAACAGTTAATAGGTGACATGTCTATAGATGCTTACAGAAGTCTTTTTTTGTGTTCATTCACCACAAAAGTAATTTGCCACCCCCATTCAACTCACCAGAAGGCTATCTCATTTGTGGAATTCTTTTAAAGAAATGCCAGCTGTCTGTTTAGAATCTAAAATACAGGTAGTTGAAATTATGCCCTTCTGTGATGTCACACATCCCAAATTCTCTGCAGAGATTTAAAAATGGGGTCACCTGGTATCTGCCCTTTGCACATGTAGTCTTTCCAGTTGGTGTTCCCTCGTGTTCTGGATCCCTGCTGGAGGCACAAGCACGTCTCTAAGAAGGATTTTCTTCAAAAGCTTAAGAAGGGGCAGAGAGGAGAACAGCTGCATTCAATTACCAAAAGCATGTGTCTGCTAGTCAGGAAGAAAGGGTGACTGCTGCTGCTCAGAACAGCTCCCTGTGCTTTGGAAGGAAACTCTGGCAGATCAAAAATTTACAGTCTTCTATTTTGGTGACAGCACTAGTTTGGAAAAGCAAGGCAGCAACTTGCCTTGAAGAAGCGTGGCTTCTGAAGAACTTACACATTGTGGTGGTCCCTTTAAAACAAAGAAGCAGAATCTTCCAAAAATCAATTTCTCCTTATAAATTGTTTCTGCTGTAGTTTGGAGGTTGGGGGTAGGGAGTAAGCAGTCTTTGATCAGGATTTCCCTTGAACCTATAAAAGTGAATAGACAAAACTTAATGGTCTGTGTGGATAATTTGCTCCCCGAACATCCTCTCCCAATGGTTCTCTTCTGGTACTTTGCTCCCTGGAACTTTGGTTTCTTTCAAAGTAGAATATGAAAGTGATAGATGAGTACTTGAGGAAGAGATCACTTGATGGGAGGATACGGCCTGATTTTAGCAGCAGAGGCAATGTCAAGAGCTCCTTCTACAATGCAGTTGTATGTAGAACAGCAGAAAATGAGGAATCTGCTCCCTGTCAGCAGGTACTCTACAGACCCAAAGTGAAAACTCAGATGAAATCATTTGGACAGATACTCTAGTCCTCAAACACTGGCTTTGCTTTTGACATGGTGTATCAGGTTCTTCAACGGGGTGGAAGGGAGAGGATGAATCTGGGAGGGCTTCAAGAGCAGACCACAAATACAATGCTCATGTAAAAAAAAAAAAAAAAACCAAAATAATAGGCATATTTTTACTTCATATTTTTTGTTTTGTTTGATTCTTTTTTCAAAAATATCTGTTGAGTTTTTAAAACACTGAATTGCAGAAGACCACCATACTGAATTAAATACCCTGAATTAAATAGAGTGTGAACAGGAAAAAAATATAGATTATGGGCTTTTGGATTGGAAAGCAGCCAACATTGTTCCTGGGATTTAGGAGATCTTGGATATAAGAGCATTTAATATTTGACTTGTGAATAGTCTCCAGTTAATTCACTGTAGGATTAAAAAAAAAAAAAAAAAAAGAAAGAAAGAAAGAAAAAAGGAAAAGAAAACAAAAGAAGTCCAGATTACAAAGTTCAAGGATTTTAAAAGTAAGTAGAGGAAGGAGAAGGTTATACTACGCTTAATCCTACAATTTCCTTACTGCTAATGAGTTATAGGAGGATATGCAGTTGTTCTAGCTTCTGAACTGTGGAAGGCAAATAGGAATACAGGTACTGTTGCACTGAAGCAAAATCTGGTAATTCTACCCTCAGAATGCTCGTTGTGAAGCACGTTCTGACTAGGAGTTCGATAAACTCCTCCTTTCCAGAAGATGTGAGGGTCTTGAAATTACTCAATATGTAAAGAGTCGCAAAATTTTCTGCTGAATCTGCAGTCACTTCAGCTTTGGACGTTTTGCATCATTATTTATAGATAATATGTCCATTGGTATTACAGCATTAGGCAGCACAAACAGGAATTTCTGGAGCTGGTCAGGGCTCTGGCACTAGTGAGAAGACACATGCTTAAGTTTTGCAACCCTTTCTGATAGGCTGAAAGGGACTGTTTGGAGGCAGAGGTTGGTGGTGATGTAGAAGAGGATTAGGGAGACAAGTTGGGAACACAACGGCCAGCAGCAGCAGCAAGGACAGCTGGGGCTGTGCAGCTGCATAGGCAGATGGATTATTGGACACAGAGGACGAGATTGCTTTGGTAGACCTCTGCAAAAGAGTCAGTGTTGCTCTTCAGTATCTGAAGTCTGAGACAACATGAAGAAATGGATTACGACCAAAGGAGTTAAGCAGATCATTATAATGAAGAAAGTTACTATCTTGCTGTTCCCTTGCTGTAGGGGAGGAGAAAATTCCTCTCAGTCCTTTGGTGAAAAAGAGACAGACGAGACAGAAGGGGGAAGGTGTTACCTCTTTGACCCTGAATGTGATGCTCATGACAGAAGATGAATAAACTTCTTGTTACTTTTGTGCTTTCTGCCTGTATTCAGCTTTCCTTGAGTGCCAGGCTTGGCTTCCCTGTCAGTTCCCATGGCACTGGTACTTGTGGGTCATGCTCTTGTGTCTCATGAAGAAGTTGCAGCCATGCTGTCGTGCAGTCATTTAGACAAGGATGGATCCTATCTCTTGAAACTCTATATCACCAATTTTTTTTTTTTTAGATAAGCAATCAATTACAATAATTCATTCAATGCAGCTTTTTTTTTTTTAATCAGCTGCTTGCAACATGCCCCTTCTGCTTCACATCTGTTTCAAGACATGCAGTTAGCTTCTGTTTCCTTGTTATTCCATCTGCAGTTTCACAGCTGCATGTGTCCTACACACTGCTGTTTTGTTCAGTGACAGAATTTAGATTAAGTCTTTATTTCTTTCTATAGTCACCTTTCTGATACATGTATGTGTCTCTTCAAGCCCACCTAGGGATCAGGATTGAAATTGTATCTACCTCAGTATAATTTGCTAACATAAAGGACAGGCAAACCATATTTTTCATTTGATTTTGTTAGTAATTGAAAACAAAGTTTTATGTACTTTTTATTTTTAAGTTAATTCTCATCCCTGGGAGGTGATGGTGATATTCAGCTTTTGTATATCAGTGTCCTGAGCACCACTAAAAAAGGTTTTAGTCTTTCAATATGCAGCATTGTTTTCGGGGACTGTGTGGCTGAAGGAATGGAGTGCCGAGGTTTTTCTCCACATACAGATGTTTTGACTATTTGAACAGACACAGAAATACCTCAGCACTGTTGTTATGTCATATCACAGCACATGCCCAAAATATTCAGTAGGCTCCTGGAATTTATAAGAAACAACACCAGCTATCAGATTCTGTCTGTGAGATACATTCCCTCCCTTAAATAAAATCAAGGAAAATGAAGATATTTTATTATTATCAAACCTCAGGATGCTGTTACCAATTGAAATGCCAGTTTAACTTTAAGCCCCTCTTTGATATTTGTACTTGATGAGAGTACATGACGGCCATAAATCCAACTTGGCAATGATTCTGAAAGGTCACCTGTGGATATTGTTTTTCATGGTGTTAAATAGACTGTAATGGTCTCATTATTTCTCCAGAAGGACAAGTGGAAGTCCCATTGGTCTTCTTGCTGTCTCATAAATAATTAACAGGCTGTTTTAACTGGGTCTAACCTTTGTACAGAGTGGCTGAACTTCACCACGTAGCAGTGGCAGAAGAGATTCAGAAAATATCATTCATCATTGACGGTACTAAAACATTCAGGTGATCTAGGAATAAAAATAAAAGACTAATAATCGAGTGGTAATCAAGCATTTTACAGGCAACAAGAAAAATTGTCTTTCTGTACAGGCATGAATAGTTTTAGCATCCTCCATCATCCAGGTTATTCTTATTTTTTTTTCACATCTTCCCACATGACCTGCCAGCCAACTTTTCAACCTGAGAAATTTAACTGTGGTATGAGAAAAAGTTAAAAATGTTTATTTTTCCGTACTGCCATAGGTAAAATACAAAAGAAGAAGGATTAAAGAAGGACCAGATTCTTCCTACTACCAGCTCAAAACTTTCAAGTGGGGACGACTGAAATCCTGCATTTGAATATTGTAATTATTTCTTGTTTAGATAAATAGTCCTCTCCAACTTTCCATTTTGAGCATCAGCAGGGTCTAAACTTGTGCTGGATTCAGTATCTAAAGTACAATGCAGAAATCTGCCACATCTCACCTGGAAAGCCCCCACGTTTCTTGGTAGCAACAGCTGGTGTTAGCAATAAGGAGCCAGGTCTGATCTCACAGATGTTTCATCATGACAAAGGGGGGGGGAGTGCAGAAAGTGTTCTTGCTATTGGATACAGGAAAGATTGTCCGGAAAAGAAATGCTAAATTCCAGCAATGAAATTGCAAAAAAAAAAAAAAAAAAAAATAGAGGGGCTTAGAAAAGGAGAATCAAAGAGAGAGAGAGAAAAAGAGAGAAAGAAAACACAAGCCTCTCAAATGTTTCAATTTTACGGAAAAGCAGACACAGGTTGTTTGTAAGAAAATGATCTGTATGTTTCCACTGCAACTGTTCCTCTTGTCTCCTTTGTTCTTCATTTTGGGAAATGAAATTATCTTCCAAACAAATCAGGGCAAGTTCATACAGAAAAAAACCTATAGTTTAACAATTCTGCTTTTGAAGTTCACTTCTTTGTAATTGTATTCTCTTCTTGACCCTTACATTCATGGACTGATGAATGAAGGACAGTTGGAGGAAAAGGAAAGCTCTGAACACCCATCACAGGAGGAATGTGAGAGGGATTGCTCTTGAACATGCGTCCTCTTCCAAGATGCTTGGTAGCAACCCCACAAAGCAAAGAACCTGACACAGGGAGAAGAAGGAATATTTTAGAGCAGGAGTACCAGGAGGCTCCAATGGCATATTTCAGACAATTAACAGGAACACCAGTTCCTATTCCAAGCTGGTGGCAACATGTCTCTGGAGAGCACCTTGATACTGACAGTCAGGGGAGTCTGAAGTCAAGCAGCTTTTCATGTGGAGGCCAGGGGAGGTTTTGAGCTGCTTTGCCCTACTGATCCCTGAACGTCATGGGTGTTAGAGGACTTGCTGTCCTGCCCTTCTTGCCAAGAAAACAACATTTTCTCTTTTAAGAAGACACTCATCTTAAAGTCTCCAACTTAAAGACATTTAAAAAAAAATCCCAAGAGAGGGTACTTCCTATGTATTTTTCTGGAAACTCTTTCCAGTACCTTGGGAGCTCCTTACAATTTAATAGTCCACATTTTTACCACACTTTCTATTTTGAGCTATTTTTCACATTTTTCAAGCAATTTAAGGGAAAAACAGTAAAAGCAGAACAACAGCATGCAGGTAATTTTAAGAAGTAGCTGTAATGGGTGGTACTTTCTAGTTGCATGCCACAGAAACTCAGTGGTACTGCTGAAGATGTCTGTGGGGTGAAGGGGCACTACTTGGAGAGATTTATTAGGTTCTTAACCTCAAGTTAAAAAGGGAAGATAAATAGAGGAAAGTCTCCTCCCAATAGACCTCAATTACTTACAAATAATCAGAAGATGCATTGAAAAGCTAACATTTTTTATCACAACCTTCATTATTCTTTACGTAACTTTTTTCTAAAAGCTGAACTGAGGAATTACATTCGGGCAGTTCCTCTTCCTTGAAGAAAAAAAAAAAAAAGAAAACAAGAACCAAGAGCATTTCTGCTTTCTCCCTCTGAGCCCCCTGCATGTACACACAGACAGACTGCTGTAGAGATGTCCACACGTGTGGACCTTTGTGTTTTGCCCTCCTGTTCAAAAGCTCTTGTACACTTAACGATCAGATCCAAAGCTTCATAAAAACAAAGTCCTTCTACTGACTTCAGGAGGTCAAGACTCATATATAAGCAATTTGAGGAAAGAGAAACAAAAACCTATTAGTCCTTGCTGACATTTTTGTGCCCTGAAAAAAAAATTAGAATTTTCCATTAATTCCACGTTGAAGTAGGAATACACAAACTCCTAAAGGTGACAACTTGACTTGTAGCAGCAGCCCAATGGCAAACATCAGCACTTACTGATCATGCCTCGGTGTTAACTAATGTGGTTTCTGTGTAACCTGAGGGCACCACTATGGGCTGTTTGCAATATCCCAAATTGCCCCCATTGTCTCTGATGTTTACTTAAACTCTAGAAACTCAGATGTGGATTTTCATTCATTTTAGCCTAGAAAAACTTGTGCTTTTACTGTCTGTTACTACTGTCTACTGAATGCAGTTATGGTATAGAAAGCAAACAAACCCTGAAGATGCAGGTGTGTGATGTGTTGAAATCTGATACTGCTTGCTGCCTGTAAGTAAAATAAACAGAATTGACTTATATTAACTTAAGTGTTGATTGTAACCTCAAAGTAATTTTTTCCTTTTATCTCTTAAATATATATATATTGGTGACATTTAAAAACCCTAGGTCTTAATTAATTTTCAGGGGGAGTTCTTCCTAAATACACAGGACAGGTTCTGATCTTTGACGTTTGGTGGAGTGTAATGACAGAGAAGTGTTGTCCTGTTTTCATCACTGGCTTTAACAGATTTTACAAAACTTCCCTGTTAAAACAATTGTTTAAAACAAGACCTGGATCTGTCTTCTTTCTGCCAGATCACAATCATCACAGAAATTTTAAAACAAACAAAGAGCCAGAGGTTACCTGTTCCTCTGTGCAGTGACTGAAAGCTGCCAAGGCTGGACCAAAGCCAGCCTTCAGGTCAGGTTTACATTATCGTCAGCAAAGAAGGAAAATCAGGTCCTGAAAGAAAAGGTACTGTAGTTAATAAGAAATTGAAAAAATCTGATTAGCACATCTGCAATTAATCAAAGCTGTCACAAATAATTCAATGAAACTTAACTCTTTGCTGAAATGTCTTTTGACTCAGTTTACAACAGTCTGAACAATTGTGCTCCCCTTCAGGAAAACAAACAAACAATTTCCCTGGCAAACAAGAAAGGCTGTATTGCTTTAACTCTACATGGGATGACAGTTTTCTGTGTACATATCACTACAAGGCACGTTGGACATGTTTCCATAGGACTTACAGAGTAAATTTATATATTTCTTAAGGGCTTGTACTCCTAACAAGTTGGACGGAGAGGCTGTAGGCCTGGATGAAATAAAGACATGTTTGGTTTGATTAAGCACCTGGATGAGAGGCTGCAAAGAAAAGTTTGGGGGCTCTTGGAAACATTGTACATAACACAATACACTTTCTCAAGGCTCTGTGTTTGATCAAAACTTGTGTGGTTTCAAGACAAGCTGTGTCCATAAGGAAATCCCTTTTTCATTTAATTTTTGTTTTATTTTATTTGAATGTAAAACCAAAGCTTTGAAAGCTTATTTTAAACCTTAAAGATCCCTTACAGCCTTTCATGAGAAGCTATAACATCAATAATGATGCTCTGGCTTCCTGAATTCCCCTTCCAGTTTTCTTGGATTCATTTCTTTTCCCTCTCCAGGAGATGAAAGCTGGCTCTGCGGTGCAGAATGGATGCCCCTGGGGTTTTGGCGGGGAGAAAGCCATCCTTGCTTGGACTCAGAGAGGCCATGATCCGATGCATCGAGCAGCTATTGAAGGAAGGGAAAACTGGTGGACCCAGAGATTTAACGGCAGCATTCTGATCCTCTTCTGTTTAGCTACAGCAGAGCTAGAGCAGCAGGAGGTCTCCTCCAGCTCCTGCTGCAAAAGGAGACTCTAGTGCAACCAAAATGGCTACATGCAGCCCAGCTTCATTTCCTACATCTTTCATTGCTCTTACCACAGCATACATTTGGTACCTGCCTGTCTACTCCCACACCAGCTCTGCAGCATAATTGTGTCTCCACCTGAAAAGTTCTTCATGAAGGGGCCCCATTGGAGACATGCAAAGAATGGGGACTGCAGGAGAAGAAAGAAGCCTCTAGGTGGTGGAGGGACCATGTTTGCACACATATAAAGGAGTGCAGTACCAGAGGGTTCCAAACAAACACCCAGCCCTGTTGCATTTTTCCTTTTAATATCAATGCCATGACAGACACAGTATTTTCTCTCCATGCACATTGATGTGTGCCAACACCCACACTAGAACTCCAAACTTGCAAATACAGCTCCTTTAAATAGCACACACTGCTCTGTCTTGGCTCTGCAAGTTGGTTTTTTCTACTTTTCTTTCCCTATTTTGTTATGTTACATCATAATTTAATGTTTAGTCCTGCAAGCTGCCGAAACCCAAAGTGTATAAGGGGCACAATCTGTAGAATATCTCCCAAGAAGTGCAAGTTCTTGTGGGACCGGACTATGCTTGTCACATCTAGGAAGCATCTTAACCACTAATGTCATTGTGCAGAGATAGGAGTGCCAATAATAAATAGAGCAGTAAGGATGAAGTGGATGTATTTTGTAGTATTAATTTCACAGAACACAATGTAATACACTTAGGAAGACTTTTAAGTATCATAATAGTGGGTTTATCTCATCTTAGCCAAAGTGTAAGCAAACAAGAAAAAATAGAACTCTCAGTATGTCATTAACTTGATATGAATGGAGCACAATAAAATTGGATATAGTGTTGTTACACTTCTCTACAACCACAGTTTTGGATGGTGTACAAGTCTTGGAAATAGCACTGCTTTGTGGACAATAAAATAATGTGAACAATGAATATCTGATCCAAACTTTGTTGGATAATTATTATTAGAGATACGAATATTCCCAAGAAGGTAGCTTTTATTATTGCTCATGGACACATTCTGTAACTCTGTTTTTAATGTACATTGCTGGCAAAATGTCGAGGGTAGAAAATCATAGGCAATTCACATCAAGTAAAATGTGTAGGCCAGGAGTTTTGCATTAACATATCTGCTAGGCTGCACTGAATTTATAACCCCTTAAAGCAATACAAAGGGTTTTAGTATTGGATATAAATTATGTATAAAACACTCAGCATGAACTGTTGTCCCTGCGTTAAGGTAGATACACCAGGCATAAAAAATAAATGACAAAATCTACATTAATGTTAAGAGGTCAACTTTAAACTGACAAAATCAAGGAAATGCAGAATTACTGCTGAATCCTTCTGTCACTCATTTTACCCCCTACTCAGTTCACACTGGGTTATCCCTCTTCTTTCCAAGCTGGAGTAAAACCTCTGCTAACACAAAAAGAGTAATCAGGAGTCACTGCCTTGAGTGCACGTGGTGCAGGTGATGACTGGGTACCACTGCTACTGACCTGCTCTTCCTTCTCAAGAAAGAAACCCCCCGTTCATGTAAGAAACACGGCTTCCTTAATTTCTACCTAGGAACATTTTCCCCCTAGGTGCTCCTCCCTCCCATCTTACCCTGCGAGTGTGTGTTGCACTCACTCAACATTTAGCCTATCACACCTCTCTTTAAGAAAAGTTCTACTCTGTTAAAATGGATCCCAAATATGATGCGGCCCTCAGGAAATGGCTAAGCTGTAAGTATTCAAATAATTCAGAGATGGTTGTGTTCCAAAGTGTATCACATTATTTTCCTAAGAGCTAAATAATAACAGCATCATTAGGGGTAAGACTTGAAGGGTGAATGTGAACCAAAGTTAATAAGAAGAACTAATTACAGACTTTACCCCAATAAAATACTTGGATCCTCACTGCTACGCCACCACTAATCATTATCAACCTTCATATTTTGGAAAAGAGAGAAAAACATCAGGACTAAAGACTGACATTATTTATTCTAATGCAAAATCTTACTCCTCTTTCAACATGAGGAGATAAACACACACAAACACACACACATATTCAGTGAACATAGGATATATTTTAAAAGACTGAAGGGTAAATTTGACTTCAGATAAGCCAATGGGAATATGGGTTGCATTCACAAATTTCATGTTCAGGAGGGACTATTGTGTTAACCCAGCCTATTTGGAAGCTCTCTCCAAAAAACAGGCTTTCATTCTTTTCTGTTAAAAATTAATTTCCTTTGTGTCACCCATAGTGATAATGATTAGATCAGCAGCAAAATTAGTGAACATTATCAAACTCAGTAACTTGTGAATGAAGAAGAAAGATGTTCAGCTGAAAGGCTTCAAGTGACAAAGGCCAGAAGGAATTATTTTGCTTCAGGGAACAATTACACACTTAAAAAGTAATTTTAGTCCCACCTGTAGCCATTGGATTGCATTATGTTCTTGTATTAGAGACCAAAAAGGTCCCTATTGCCACGTGCAAGTAATTACAGATTGGGATCTAGATGTTTTTGTGAGCCTAATAATCCATAACAACCTAACTGCCAGTCACACATGGAAGGTTTCAGCCATCTCCTTCTCTACCTGAGTCAATAACTGTTAAACCAAAATCTTGACTTATTGTTAACACAGGGTGGACTCACTCAGATTTTCTAAAATATTTCTGCTTTTGTCAAAAAGAAATTGTAAGGGCAAGGAAACTTGAGATCTTTCTTTCAGCAGCTAAAGTGGAAAAATGCTGATGCTTGTAGGGTCAGTTGCTGCTGCAGTTTCTGCGAGACCTGGGAACACTGTCTTAGATGTGATTGTGTGAAGATGCTCTGTCTAGCTGCTGTTTTTGGAAGACTCTTTCAAGTTAGTTAAAGCCAAATGCTTCTTCCTGCTATATTTGTACAAGAACAAATATATGTCTGGCACATACACTGCCTTTCAGAAAGATCAATATTCATAACATGAAGCTCACAGAAATCTTGATAAATGTATTTTAGACCAGTTTGAGCAAAAATTATCAAGTTCAATTTTAAACATATTTACGGCACTAAAGTAAAAAAAAAAAAAAAAGTGTAGCTTTAATATTCTTCCACATATTTTGGGTTTGAGGGTGATTTTTCCGGTATAGGATACTCAGCATTCCCAGCTCTAGACCTTCTTACATGGCTAATGGAAAGGTGGGTCCTCCCTGCAGCCCATAGGATATGATCCAGGTGACCTGTGGGTAGCAGCATGGAGGCTGAGCACAGCTGCTCCAGCACATCCTTCCTACAGTCATTACAGGTCAGGTCCCTCTCACAGCACCATGTGTAAGTGAAGGAAACATTTTCTGCCTTTAGAAAAGTCAGGTCACAAGGAATGCTGAACCAAGGACTAATTGTAATCTCATGCAATCAGTGCAATTTCACCCGAGTTATCGGTGAAACTCCAGGGCAGCAAAATCTGTCATATTATATAGGATTTTTTATCATGCTCTGTATGATCTGAAGATAAATTTTTGGCGATAAAGAGCTGAAACTGGAAAGGTACAGGACTTGGTGACACAGCTTATGATATCAAATATTTACCCTGTTTAGTGTGGTGGCTTTTTTTGGTTTGTTTTTGTTTTTTTAATTTTTTTTGTGGTTTTTTTTGTTTGTTTGTTTGGGGTTTTTTTGGTGTTTTTTTTGTTTGGTTTTTTCTGTTTGTTTTGTGTTTTGTTTTTTTGTTTTGTGTTTTGTTTGTTTTTTTTTTTTGAGACAAAAGTACTTTTCAGACTGTTTTTCATTATATAAAATTCTGCCAGAAATTTTGGCATTTGCTAACATTTCCAGGATACCTGAAAGAAAGAGTAGCTGGAATTGAAGAGGCTCTTGAAAAAGAATTAATTGATAACCCAATGATTTGAGCTTGTGTAGGCCAGTGAATTATGAAAGGGTTGGATGTACTCTATAACATTTAGGAGGAGAAATTAGGCTGTGATTTTTCTTTGGAGCAACAGGAAAGGCACAACATGATGTCAAAAATGCTGAAAAAAAAGCTAATTAACCCTTCCTCCCAAACCTAGAAGTCATGAATGAATTAGAAAAAGGTAATGATCCCTAAAGAATAGTTTTATGGCAATGATGAAAAAGCATTAAAATAGGAGTGGAATGAGGCATGCAGTGAATTTGCTTACAGGAGGTGATACAAATAGTCAATATGGAAAAATTCACAAAATAATTACTATAGGAGCAACCCTTAAATTCTGAGTGAGCACAAAGATTCAGCCATGTTTCTGAATTTCTTATTTGAAGTGTAACAACGCTTTAAATGCCAAAATGTAAAATCTGTTGTACAAATGTCCATTTAGTTACAGTCTTTCATGAGGGCATTATGGCTTTCAGGTGCAATAAACTACCCTTCTTTGTAACAACACCCCTTTATAAACACAAAGCAAATCATTACATGGAAAGGGGAGAAGTTAAAAGCCCTAAATCTTCCATTCCCAAGGATACTGTTACCTTCAGATAGAATGTATTTTTTTAATGTATGTATTTACTGCTTAAATGTAGTATATTTCCATTGGGTTTAACTGACAAGATTTTAGGGAGTTCTTCATTACTGATTTATATGTATACATATAGACACATATATGTTCAACTACCCATACACTTTTTTGCTCCTGTTTCCTAGCATAAAATTATTGCCTTCCCTGGAACAATGAAAATGCAACTGCTTTCTAGACCAGTGACTATTCTTTCTTTGAAGAGTCTCTTAATAGGATGCATGAAACATCTGGAAGAATTAAATCAAAGGGTGATGGAATTCCCACTGGAGAACACATGTCAAACAAGAAAAAGAGTCTTGTGGAACAAATGAGATTTTGCCCTGAGACTTAGCAAGTACAACAGCTAAGCTTAGCATTGGATTGAGATGAAAACTCCTAAGAGGCCTATTGATACCGTTTTTAAACATCCACTGTGCCTAAAAAAGAGAATAAATTGTGTAATACAGTCTGCAAGCAAAATGTCTGTTTTGCCTATCCACACCCACTATTCAGAGAAATTCCTGAGATCCACAATAATCTACATGTAGGGAAGACAGTCTGGGAGAAAGACTGCATCTAATAAGCACACCACCACCAAGACACTACCCAACTACAGCTCTAAAGCTGCAGTGGGGAAGGGAAACCCAAACATAGCAGACGCATAGGGACTCACAAATAGAACAATTATCATCCGCAGCTCAAGTTGTTCATTTTGGCACTTGTATAATTTCAGTTGCCACACCAAGGCTGAACTTCATTCAGTGACTTTCTAAGGAAACCTTGTATTAAGGAGAAAATTAAAAACAACCTCAGAAACTGATAGTCACACGTGTCTGTCTGCCTTGCACAGTTGTATTCTCATCTCATTCACAGCTGCCAAACAAAAAAATTAAAATATGTCTGTACACTAATACTGATTTCCCCAAAACTGCATTGTAAAGTGGTGGGTTAAAACAATTGAAAGAGTATTTAATGAGAACATACCTGAAGGATGGGATGCCACCCAGAGGGAACTGGACAAGCTTGAGAAGTGGGCCCGTGGGAATCTTATGAGGTTTAATAAGACGAAGTGTGAAGTGCTGCACCTGGGTCAAGGCAGCCCCTGGTCTCAATACAGACTGGGGGATGAACAGATCAAGTGCAGCCCTTGGGGGTGCTGGTGGGTGAGAGACTGGACAGGAGCTGGCCATGTGCACTTGCAGCCCAGAAAGGCCAGCCTGAGCTTCATCAAAGGCAGCGTGGCCAGCAGGTCAAGGCAGGGGATTCTGCCCCTCTACTCTGCCCTCATGAGACCCCATCTGGAGAGCTGTGTCCAGCTCTGGGGTGCCCAGCACAGGAAGGACATGGACCTGCTGTAGCAAGTCCATAGGAGGGACACCAAGAGGCTTAGAGGGATGAAGCACCTCTCACATGAGGAAAAGCTAAGGGAATTGGGATTGCTCAGCCTGGAGAAGAGAAGGCTTTGGGGTGGCCTAAATGGGGCCTTCCAGTATCTGAAAGGAAGCCTGCAAGAAAGATGAAGAGGGACTTTTAACAAGGCCATGGTGACGGGACAAGGCGGGGGGATGGCTTCAAACTGAAAGACAGTGGGTTTAAATTAGGTTTAAACTGTGGATGCCCCATCCCTGGAAGTGTCCAAGACCACACTGGATGGAGATCTGAGCAACCTGGTCTAGTGACCTTTGGTAAGGAGTTGGAACTAGATGACCTTTAAGGTCCCTGGGAACCCAAGCCATTCCATGATTCTATGAGAATGAATTTACTTTTACTGGGGAAATAAAATGCTCCTTCATTCATATTCTAATAGATATCCATCCAATCTTTTTCTATTTCTCTCATTACATTCCTATGCATTAAAAGACTTACAGAAGACAAGTAGCAAAGAATGGGCAAGACTATGACTGGACTATATACTTGGATGAAACAAAGGAAATTTTCAAAACTCTGTTTCCCACTGGTCCAAAGGCAGCTCAAGAGAGCAGTGATATGTTTTTCCCCTTGTTTTTCTGGTTTCCTTCACCCTCACTCAGTGGAGAATGCTCTGCTCATGGAAGAGAGAACAAGGTGAATTGACTGCAAGAAGCCCAAGTGATCTTGCGCTGGAGATGCATTTAGTGGTTGGAATACTTGATGGTGTTCTACTAAAATATTTTAGCTCTTTTGGATTTATTAAAAGCATAACTCCTGGAATGTTACTTTTTATTTTTTTTTACTAAAAAGAGTCTTTGTCTTTCCACTACAGTGGGTCTGATTTGAGAGGAAATTGGTCTGTTACTGAAGGTGGTGGGAGAGCAGATGTTCTACTGTGGACAACACAGAACGTGTTTGTAGTACTGCAAAATGCAAAGTGAAGCACTTCCTTTACCCTTTTGTATCTCATGCAATGGTTCCCTTGCCTCTCCAGAGAGGCCATATGATTTATAATTAGAGATGTTTTGATCCTTTTCCATCTCCTGGTCATGTGGGGAAGGGATCACCGACTGCTGTATTCATGGTGAAACTCAGTCTGTTGGGCCTTTATTCAAACCACTGAATCACTTATATTGGAGAAAAAAAGATGCACAGTAGGAAATATTTTAAGCATAAAACTGACTTTTGGAATCTCTGCGGAAAATAAGCTTCCTACGCAGATAAAACAAAGAAAAGTTATTTTCACCCCAGTTAGATATTGAAACAATATGAACAGTACTCTGAACTGTATAAGCTTAAAAGTGAATAGTGCAATTTACAGACTTCATCCCACCACATAAATTTCACTGACTACGGATTGGATAGTACACTGGAGCCTTATGCCTTTTTAACACACCAGTTTGCTAGACTATCTTTCCTACAGTAGCTCTTTTTTTTTACCTTGGAAAGCTTTTTCTACAGCTATTCTTCAGGAAAACTTAAGAATTATTCCTACTTTGTAGATCTGCAGCAGCATGTTGCTATATTTCCAAAATTTCCGGACATGCTGGTTCTCTGCCTTCTTGTTTGCAAGCTCAAATTGTGCCAGAAAGACGTGCTGCTTTTCTGTGATCACAAAATTAATTGGATTTGTCAGCAGTAGGCTGATTTATGTCTCCAGTTCAAGTCACAAATGTGTGATCAGTGCTAAAAGTGGTGGTTGATAGGTCAGCATGATGAAATTTTTCACTAATGTTTCACCTTCAGAGAAGCTTCATGTATTCTAATATAATTTCCTTCTGACTGCTTTGTATTTCTTTAATTATCTCTTTTTTAAAGATGAATTGGTGATTTGTTCTGCTGAAAGTCAATGCTGGAAAAATGCTTTTTTCTTCAGAAATATTGCATTTATTGTCGGAAACATAAAATAAAAGTGCTCCTGTTGTTAAGCCTGAAAATGCTTTTTACTGCCAATTTTGAAAATAGCTTTGAACATAATGGTCAAACTCTGCTTTCTTCTCCCATACACAAAGGATTCTATAAATTCTTATAAGTCAAAACCCATACAGTTCATAATAATGAATATTTGCCTTTAGTGTCAGCAGATGTTGTGTTTAAAATGTACAGACAAGGAAGGCAGCGGCAACTCACAGGGACCTTGTTTACAGAATCAGTCCCTTAATTACCAGGTAGTAACACAAGGCATACTCTAAAACAAAGCAGAGTGAAACACTTAAGAAGTTTGCAACAGTGCAACAAGACTAATTCTGCAATTTAATAAAATGAAACATTACATTTTCTTCTCTGTAAACACTGTTAAGATTCATGTCAGCTGCCAACAAATGAAAGATGTTAATGTATTCTAGTGAAGTTTCTTTCAACAGAATTTCTGCTTCATAAGTTTTCTAAACAAGAAAGCATCTGAGCTGCTTCAGCATAGAGCTTTTAAAGGCTATCAAATGGCATTTAAAACACACACACTCTACACACCAAAGTCTACCCCTCCTTTCCCCTCTGTGTTAATGGTACAGAGCGTCTCTCCGTAATTAAACTAAACCCTGAAATCTTGACCATTGTGGTTGCTAAAGATCCCATGCACTTTTCAGGAGGGGAGGGGCATTAACCACAGTTTCCTCCACAAATTCCCAGTCAGGTAATTGCCTGCCTAGAAATCACCCATCCAGCTTCCACTGAGAAAGCTATTTCCACTCACCCTCTTACTGAAACTGCTGGAGGGCATTGCAGGCATGGGCTGACAGCTGTGTTCTGTCTTAAAGCTCTCTTGCTTTGCTGAATATGAAAACACTGCTACCATAACACAATAAAATGAACAAAGTGACAGGAATATATTTGCCATAAAGTTTAGGAATAGCAAGTAAGCTAATAAAAGCATTGGTAAACCAGGCCATTAATGTCTACAAAAGATACTGCTGTGTAACAGGTTATCCATCATACCAGATAATGCAGATTTGAGGTGAAAAGTTGATGATCCCCAGTTCACACTTTTAACTGAGCGCATTTCATCTGTTTTAACTGGGGCAAGAAAAGAACAGCCTGGACTAATTTCAAATGTCAACTGTGCAAGTAAGACAAAGTTTTAGAAAGAAAACTGCCATTCACCCAGTTTTATTTTCAGGCATGCTTACAAAATGCTCTTCTGGTTTCTATCGTCTTGTAACTTGATGGGAGCCTACAGGAGACTAAGATGTTCAGACAGAAATTCAATGATGGAGCTCAGAGTAAAATGACACAGCTTCCCAGATACACTCCAGAGATATTTAATAGGTTCTGTCATAATCCATATGTTCTCTTCAGAAAATAGGAATAAAAACCATCTGCCTTACAATAAATTCTAACTGCAGTATGAGTTAATTTTAAACTGATGTAACATTCAGTCAGTTTTCATTTAAAATGACAGTGGATATCTTTGCCAGACTAAGTGTGGATTTGTAAAAACAGATGAGGAACAGTAAAATGTTTTTCCTTCAAGACAAATATTTCTTCTTAACATGGAGGTTTTAGATAATAGGGAATTGTTCAAGTGAAGAAAGACTTTACATTCATCACCATGATGATGTGTTACTAAATACTGTACTTTTGGACTCTGTCAGGAACCCCTCAGGGATGTGGCAGAGCAGAGATTGGAAATGGTGCCTGATGCCACTTCTGCTGGCTCAGGCCCTGAAGCAACTTGCTGGCTCTGGTGGCACCAGGATGGTCAGCGTGACCAGGCACTGGTGTGGTGCCTGCTGACTCCAACCATAAGTGTCAAACAAAGGAGGGAAGCAGCAGGCTAGATTATGTTGTTTATTTCTACTATTGTAGCCTGAAAGAATTGCTATGGTGAGGTTCCAAGCGATTTAGACGTTTTCAAATATCACCCCTATGAACAGCAAAAAAAAAAAAAAAAAAAAAAAAAAAAAAAAAAAAATCGTTTGAAGATCCATGTTAAAAAATACAGAAGACAACCCACTAGCATTCCTCATTCCTACCATTCTAACTGCTCTCAGCTCCCTAGAAAACCACAAATGACTGAGTAATAAAGTAGGCTTATAGTGTGTCCCAAAGATCAACAGCTTTGACTATGCTAGCCCAAGAATGTAATCATTGCAGGAAAAAAGTATGGTGTGTCTTGGCATACATACCTGGCAACAGTATGGCATGTCAGGGAGACTGGGACAGATGTGTCACTGAGGCCCATTCTGATATCTTAAATGTTTTCAAAACGATGTTTCATCTTAGGTCTCAAAAAGAGCAGATCAGTCAGGTAGATATTCTATAGCCTCTTTGCTTGAGAGAAAGGCTTTTCCCCATCTTCCCTTTCTGAAGTTGCTGTCTTAGTTCCTATAGTGGTAATACCTCAGTCCTCCATCCTGGTCTTATTCTTGATAGCAAGGCTGATAAAAAAACCAAAACGTTTCAGACTGTCCGTATCCAAACAAGACAACCTGAATGGTCCCATACAAAAGCTCCAGATTAGATCTGAGCAGTCAAGAGAGAAATTTGGGAATCATCATTTGCTGGATGAATTGGCCAGCTTAGTGTCCAGGACAGGTTTTAAAACCATATAATGTTAATATTAATGTTCCTGTGGAGGAAGAATTTGAAACAAGAAACACAATAATGCCAAAGCTTGATGTTCCCATCTTTTGAATACCCTCTGCATTCTGGCACCCCACTGAAATAAACAAGGGTGGTTAGGGGCATTCACTAACTTCCATGAAGTGAGGGGTAAAGTAGCGTAGGAGCTTCTTCTGGGAAAAGAGTTGTCCCTGAAGTCCCATAAAATATGATAGGAGAGACTGATAGAGGTCTGTAAGATTAACAAATAGTGTTGAGCAGCAAACAGAGGATGATTATTTTCTATAATAACAATGCACTCAATGCAATTATTAGGCACTGGATTTCAAGAAAATCAAAGGAAGAATGTTCTGAACTAACATATAGTTAAATTATGGAACTCATTGGGACAGAATGTTGAGAAGGCCAAAGACTTCAACTGGCTCACAAAGGGACTAGACAAGTTCCTAGAGGATAGGTCCAGATACTATTGTTCATGTTTAAATGCAGACTCAGAAAACTCCTAAACTGTTATTTCCCATAAATTATGAAAATGTACTAAGGGATAGACTGCTTCCTGAAATTTGTATTATACACTCTTCCCTGTTGAAACCAGTGCCATTAAAGACCCAATGCTGGGCTCAAGGAGACTTTTGGTACAAAAAGCAGAGAAAGTCTTCTGTTTCTGAGAGGGAGGTGGGGTGTAAGAATGAATCTTTGGAATAGGTCATGGACATAAAATGCAAAACCAACTTCAATTTTTAAAAAGTATTTTTGGTGGATAAGCAAAAATGGACATGCTGTCTTGGTGAAAAATGCTATCCCAAAAATAGCATACAAATTTTTTTCCCTTGTGACAGTTAAGCTTAACCTTGAGTGAGTGGCCCATCTTAACTTTAAAATCATTGTTTTCCCCCTGTAAGCTTCTGACTATGTAAATGTTATAAACATGCTCACGTTTAATCATATGAGTGCTCCCTTGAGAGCTATGTATCTTTTTTTCCTGTGCTGTGTTGATATGCTGTCCACTGCTTTACCTTTCAACTTTGAGTAAAGTGGACACATCTCACACATGGATGGCTATAATGCAACAGTCTTTCAGTGGCTAAGAAATCTTCTACAAACCTTTCTAATCAAAATCTCTTATTAGCAGTTCCAGGATAGTTAATACTGGAGCAGCAGTACTGTGTCAATGCCAACCAAGCATGAACTCAAATAATTTTATTAGCTTGATTGATAAAAAAGATTTTAGGGATGCAAAGGCAAGATTTGTTTAACTATTGGGCTAGTTAGCAATGCAAAAGGATTTTATTTTATTTTCCATTTTTTCTTGTGTGTTTTTTCTGTCTGTCTGTCTCTGTCTTTTCTTTCCCAGATGCACTGTAACAAATCCAAGAAGTTTCAGACCTCTGAGTTAGGAAGGACCCTGGAATACACAGGGCTCCTGCTGATTCTTGCCATTCTTTTTAGAGAACCCCAGAAAAATGGAGGTTATTTATCGCGGTGGAAAGCGTCAATGGATCAATGCCGCGTATATTCCACAGGGTCCCTCATGGACACGCTTAGGCGGCGCTCTGCCAGCACCCATGTGTGCACACGACCTCACCTTCGCAGGTGGTCGTGAACAGCTGCTCACACCCACAGTCTGTGCACGAATTGGAGACACAGAGGCGAGAGGGGCTCTCTGCATGCGATTCCAAGGCGTTTAATGGAACCAACACAGTCGAAGGGAAACAGAGGCAAAAGAACCAAAAACAAAATCCGCGCGTGGTTTTATCCCAAAGGGTCCCAGGGGTAGGCAAAGCATCAGAAGCCAATGGTCTGAGGGCCAGGGGGCAGAGGCAAGGGTGAGTGACAAAAGAGGAGCTAAGGGGAGAAGGGATGGGATGGGGGAGAGAGTCAGTACCCAGTGGAATCTCGGTAAAGGGAGAACTTTCTAGCACAGTGGTGTGGGGAGAGACCACTTCGAAGTAACAGGGTGGGTGTAAAGTGGACTTAGCCACCGCAACACTTATTAATGATATTTCCTTGCTTGAATCTATTCAGTGCGTTTGTCACACAATAATAGAAGATTTGTACTTTTCATAAAGCCTCTTCCGTAGCTAATTCTTATGAAGGCGGAAACTTCTGGGCAAAAGACAGCACATTTCACACTAGAAACTCACATTGAGACCTTAATGAATGTTTTGGCAGTGCTCTGTAAAATATTACTCAGTCCTTTCCAAGGATCTGCAGGCTTGATATGATGTACATTGTGAAAAATAAAGGTTAGTGAAAGTATTATTGGTAAAGGAATAAAGAAAATAAAAAGGTAAAAGGCAATCTGAATGCACAATCTTTATCTGAATGGGAAAAATATCCATTACTACGACTGGCTACTCTACATTGCAGCTGTATGCAAGTGACTAGAAAGTGCCATAATTTAAATCAGAGTACACTGTTTTTTCCTGAGGTTCCAGTTTTTCACTGGAAGCCTGTTGAATGTGGCTGAAAAGCACACCATATGAAAGTGAATGCTCTGTGTCTCCCTGGTATCTTCTTTCTGAAGTCTGAAGTGCAATTTGCAAGTGTGCAAGGGTCCTGTGATGGGGGAGAACACTGCAGTGTCCTGTGGCAGAGAGAGCCAAAGGACTGAACGTAGGAGGGTCACAGCAGGGGGAGTAGGATAGAGCTCAGGTCTCCTGGTTTCCTGCATCATCTACTGTAGGTATTGCATTTTATTGTTTATTGAGTCTTAACTGTGCCAACAGAGATTCTGTTACTTCCACTTGCTCCAGTTAATTATTTCAGAGGAGGTTGGTAGCCCACCTTGCATAGGAAGATAGATTCCTTTTGTCCTTGAAATCTATGAATCTGTGAAACCTATAAAGAAACCCCTCCTAAAACCGTTAGGAGTCTTAACCCATGTAGGGAACTCTGGATGCACAGCTCTGTGTGGGTCAGAGCTATTGAGTTTTGAACATTGCTGTTTCTAGGGCATGATGGCTGTCTCCCAGGAAGAAATTTAGTAAGTGACTCTGTGATGCTCACCTCACTGTTCTTGTATCTTAGCCTCTGAGTAGCAATACTGATCTATCACCTCCCTGGATAACAGCAGCATCCACTCTTCCCATTTAAGCAGAGCACCAGCTGATTTCTAAATGTGTTTAGACCTTGGTTTTCTGAGCTTTCTATGGTGGCCTCTGTCCATGCTGATGTGAACATGTGGCTTGATAAAAGCTTTCAATTTTGGTTAAGAAAAACCACATGAAGTGATGTCAGATGGTATGTAGAGCCTGGCCCATGCCTGTTATGAGAATGGACTCCTGCCCTTGAAAATTCAAATGAAAATGTTTATAAGGAAGTTGGTAAGGTAGAATAAATCCCTCTAATTGAGTAACCTAATCTTTCAAACAATCTTTCTCAATGCAATGATATTTACTTTGGATTTAGAGTAAAAAAGGAGTTGAAGGACCAATGGGGCTTTAGGTTTCCCAGTAAAGTGGTGGCATTGTAGGAAAGGGGCAGAGTATGAGATGATATTTATGGAATATAAATATCTATTAATAAAGCATGAAAGGACAGCTATGCAGCACTGATCTCTCCCTCACTGTGGGAATTCCTGTGGAAGCACAATTCACATAACTTTTCACTCCTCTGTTTAACACAAGACTGGATTAAACATGGTTAGAAAACTCTTCCTGTATGAAGGGTAGAAAGACAGAGAAGAGGCAGCAATTAGCAGCTGCCCCTACAAAAGGAAGACCCACAGAGCCCCAGAGAAAAGCTTGTGAACTGAGGACAACTTGCTGAACTGCTGAGCTGTACATGCTAAAATTCCTTACTTTTAAATTCCTGCACTGATATATTCTTTGGGTGTTCAGGGGCTGGAAACTCCTGCAGTCAGCCCCAGGACATAACCTTGCTTTTCCTCATGCTCTCCTGCAGCCCTCTGCCCCAGCAGTACCATTCATCCTCACTTCTCCCACCACCACTCACACAGAGCATGTTTAAAAATTACACAGAGAGGAAGAACACACATCCCCTGCATTTCTTCCTGTAACTCCTACTTTGGCTACTATCCTTGTACTCTGCTGCATCAGAGGTGAACAGCTCTGCCTGCCTCTGCATTTTGGTATTCCACTTTGCATTGCTTAATAAAATTGTGCTCACTGCCTGCAACCCTCCAAAGCCATAGAGGAGAGGGCAGTTGTAGCATATGGTCCAGATATGAGAGGAGAGTAGACAGCTTAAATTGTCATTTCTAAGATCCCAGGAGGTATTATTTGGGAATGCTTTGTGGTAAGGAGAAGGTAAGCAAGAGATTTTTCATTTAGTTATGATAAGACCAGGACTGCATTTAGCATCCCTTTCTAGTGCTGTGAATTTGAGCCATGTGCTTAAACCTCTGGAGTGATTCCAAATTTACACCAGTGTGAGGGTGAGTATCTAGACTTTACATGTTTATTAGTGATTGTTAGCCACAGTTTAATTTTAAATGCATTAATACCACCAAGCCTCTTTTTGACCACCCACAGTTTACAGCAGAATGGAAGTAGTGGCATATTTCCTACCCCAAAAATTGACACAGATGCTTAGGTAGATAAGCACTACGTATGCACTTCAGTCTGTGTTCCAGTGGTACTTCAATATTAAAAACATTAATATCAAATCAGGTCTAAACAATGTGAACCCTACTTTACAATAAATATCTGCCATGAAGTTATAATTCAGTATTAACTGACAACGCAGTATTTGTTTAAATTGCCTGCCAACTATGTTTTTTTCTTCTTTGAAAGATCCAACATGTGCATAATGTCTTCTGTTAAGTCTGGATGACTCTCTTAAATGGAAAAAGCACCCTACTGACCTCATTTGAAAAAGCAGTTTGGACTAATACAAATTTACTGCAAAGCCATATAAATTTCCTATCTGTTATTTCTGCACTGTGTTTACTGAATGTGACAAGTTTAAGTAGATCTAAAGTGGATAATACTTTTCATCACATTGTTGCTTCAATTGTTACTACTGAAACTTCTGCTTAGTTTCCAAAATGAGAAGAAAAGCAATGTAAAATATAACTTACTGACTCAAAGTTGTCAGGCATCAGTCTTCTGCCTAAACAATAAGAAATCTTTCATAATGTATATATTCATTATTTCTATTCACACAGTAAGTTGTCCTGTAAATTTGAGAGATCCAAATGGACTATGACAGATACTCTTTTCCCCAGCAACAGATGCAGCTGTGAGGAGGACACTGAATCTGCCTGCTCAGCCTCTGTGAACACCAGTCACAGTTGCTTTCCTGAGCTTGTTGCACGACAAGTCCCTGGAGGATGTAGGCAGCGGGTGACATATTAGCTCTGAGCAAAGACAAATTCATTTTTAGGAAGCAATTCTTTCTCCTTGGAGTTGGAAAAAGTGGTAGGTTTGGAGGTGTGGTGGATTGCAGGCAGGGTGATATCTTACAGGCTTACCAGCTTGTGGCTTTTACTCCATCTTTATTTAATAAAAACAGCTTGGAATTTTGTTCATTTTTTCCTCAATTGAATAGTGGAGAATCACTGCTTCCAGTCATTCTCACATGTAGAGTCATGTTTATGCTTTCTGTTAAAGTGAAAAATGCCTGATCCAGTCAAGGTTGAGCCATTTATGAACATATCATACACTTAAGATAAAAATAGGCAAATGAGACTAATTGTTTATAACTTGTCCAACCACCTGAATATAAAGCCATCCTATCAACACATCTGGCTTTCTAAAATCCAGCTGATCAGTTGGTCTTGTTGTGTGACCAGAACAGTAAGAGACTCATGATGTGGTGACTCAGGATGAATTTCACAACTGAAAAAGCCTTATTGAAAAATCCTTTAGTGTTTTAGATAAATTAGACAGCTGCTACTCTTTGCTGCGATTTCAGTTGCTATTTTGAATAATTATTTGTGTTATCAAAACAATTAGGTACGATGACTATGACTACATAATGTGAGGAGTCCCCATCTTTCTCCCTGCCCTAAAGAGCTCACAGTGCAACTGTAAGACCACAGTAAATGATGTCCAGGTACATGGCTCACTTATGGGAGCTATCCCAGAACAGAAGGGCTTTGAGGAAAGACTCCAAGGTATCTTTATGGGGAGATGGAGATAAAATTTTGCTGTTTCTGGGAGAAAGCATAGAATTACTTGCTTAAAAATGTACCCAGCTGATGAGATTACAATTGCATACTGCTGAAGGACTCACTTTAGTGGTGAAACAGATGTATAAGTAGGCTGGAAGTAGGGTATGATGGCTTTGAAAGTGAAGATAAATATTTTTTCACATATAAAATAGAAGTGAGTAACCCCATAGAGGAGTTTATGCACTCAAAGGGACTAATTAAACAGATTATCACAACAATGTATCCCGAAAAGTTGTGATGTGGGTTATTTGTCAAGGCTAGAGAGAAAAAAATTACAGTAACTAAGGAGAGAGCTTGAATGAATTTTTGGCTGTTTGGCTAATTTTGAAAGCCTGTTAGAACTGCCATACAAATAATGCATTAAAGTTAGGTACGATCTTGAGAGGGATTGTCCAGTAGAAGCTGCAGCTTAAGTCAAGGAGCAGCTGATTGTCTCCACAAAAATCACAGAGTATTGAACTATTTCCCTTAACTTTATTGAACCTGACTGGCAGATAAAATGAAGCATGTGGTTCCTTTTAAAGTCCCAGCAAAAAACCTAGCTTGCTAGGTACATGCAGGTGATGTAAATCAACATCATCTGCCTGGGAGCAGAGGTTTAAAACTCTTCCAACCTAAACAAGAACACTGAGGTAAGAGCAGCTGTAAGGTGAGAAGTGGATATTCAGAGCAAAACAGGTGTGCTACTTAGCTCAGTTAGAAGAGGGCCAACATTTTCTTTGGTGGCTACTAACTGGGTATGTTATTTTGGCTTAGTAAGAAATAAGGTATTTTGCAACCTGATACTGAAAATATTGTGGTCACCTTGGAACTTCTCCATATAACTGGCCTTGTGCTAGATGTGTATATGCTAGCAGATAGCAAAATGACTGTAGTGTAGACCAAAAGCATAGGATATATGACTTGTTGGCATGGAGTTGGATGGTGAGTTTATGGATTAGGCTTCCTAAGGGAGAAAGGAATCTTATGCCCCTGCCAGACTCTTCCAATAGACAGAAATGGGATAGAAGAATATCTGCCTACATAAAATAGGAAAAGATCAATGATATTATTATATCTAGTGCAGAATGAACACAGAGGTGGAGAGGAAAGAAGGTCTGAGAGTTCAATCAAATGTGGTGAAAATGCAACTGGAACTACAGAGCCAGATGCAGTTTGTTTTGGTCACTGGGAAACCTGGTATCACCAAAGGACATTTGTAAGACAAATATGAGAACTGAATGTTAGAAAAGAAGTGAATGAAGAAATGAGTTACATATTGCTGAAAAGAAGCGATGGATCAAGGATTCTTCAGTTATATTAATGGAAATCAGGGAAGAGGACAAGGAAAAGAAAGCTGGGGAAGCAGTGGAGAAAAAAAACCAAAAACGAGCAGACAATGTTATCAGGCCAAAAAGGAGTGTTATATAGAGTTAATGAGTGATTTCACTCAAAATCATGTCGTTTTTGAGAGGAATTTGAATATGTGTATTGTTCTCTAAATGGCTGCAGTAGAGCTCATTCTCTTCAGGGTGGTGGGTATAGGGCTGTGTTTTGGATTTGTGCTGAACATAGATAATACAGAGATTTTTTTTTTTTATGTTGCTGAGCAGTGCTGACGCAGAGCCAAGGCCTTTTCTTCTTTTCAGACTGCCGTGCTGGCGAGTAGGCTGGGGATGCATGGGAAATTGGGAGGAGACACAGCAGGGACAGGTTACCCCAACTGACCAAAGAGATATTCCAGACAATATTCTCAGTACATAAAGTTGGGGGAAGAAGGAGAAAGGGGGTACTTTTGGAGTGATGGGGCATGTCTTCCCAAGTAATAGCTGCACATGAGGGAGCCCTGCTCTCCTGGAGATGGCTGAACACCTGGGTGCCCCTGGGAAGCAGTGAATTATTTCCTTGTTTTTCTTTCCTTTGTATAGACAGCTTTTGCTTCTCTATTAAACTCTCTTCTTCTCAATCCACGAGTTTTCTAGCTTTTACTCTTCTGATTCTCTCCCTGATCCTGCTGGTGGGGGAGTGAGTGAGGAGCTGTTTGTGGGGCTTGGCTGCTGGCTGGGGTTAAACCATGACAATATGCCATTGGACCTGTTATCATAGTAAGATGCAACCTCTTAAATGACTAGATCTGACTGAGGTTGAACAAACACACTGGACAGAAGCAGCTGTTGTGTTAAGGGAAAGAGCCCTCTCCAGAGAGATTTCCTGTTCTGCTGTTCCTCAAGGCACGGTGTGCTCTGACTCCACGCAGGGCTCACAAGTCGTGTGGTTCCTTAAAAGTAAGCAAGGAAAGAAAGTGAAGTCCTGCAGTCCAATAAAAAAACCCAAAAAGTATTGCTTTCAGTAATTTCTACAGTATGTTAAAATCAGGTTCAAATGTTCTTGTAAGTTTTCAAGAAAATAATCCTTGTATTTTTTTAATATGACTCTTCCATCTTTATCATAGCCATCATGTCAAGTAAAGAACTTAGAATCAGAAACTAAAATAACTTTTGGCCAATTAAAATTTGATTAAAACAACACAACATAAAGGACATCTCTTTGTGTCATGTACAGATTAATCACCACTGACTGTCACATTGCAAGTGTGAATGTGGGGGGAATGGGCCAGTTTCTCAGCTGCAGAAAACTGGTGCATTGGGATACTCACGTTAGATACAGTTCTACTGTGATCTGGCAGTGTGCACTCTTGAACTCAGACCAGAGTCGGGTTTCAATTTAATGATGTAGAAAAATGTATTTGTATTTAACTCATGTCTGGAAAGTCCTTATGTGAGTGAATCAGGTTTTACCCTACCTTGATAAGTGGCATTTATGTACCCAGGTCAAGCATATACTCATATTGCTGTCCTTATTGTAATTCACTTCTGAAGTCCTTAACCTGCATTGGCTCTGGTGTCACTCAGGAGGGTATGAATCAGAAATAAATCCAAACCCCGTGATACACAGTTCCACAGTTGTAAGAGCGAAGTTACTCTTCCTCAGATGGGCATGCACCTTGTCATCCACATCCCTGTGGTTTAAATATTCTTTCTAGGAATGAACAATCACTTTTTTTTCTTGTTTCAGTCTAGTTTTGACAATCAAAAACCAACCTTGAGTGTGCATTGCACAGAGGTACAGAAACTTTAGAGAGGCTCATTATTATGAATTTTGTAAGAACTGGAATAGGAAGAAATCTCTTCAATATAAAGACATTATATTATGATTGCTCTACTCTTAAAAGATTATCTGAAGAAAAATAATGTCCCAAACTGTGGTATTGAAATAAGTGTTGTATATTAATTTTCTACTCCAAGGAATGAGAAAACATTAAAATAAGGAAACTTGAAACTAGAATATTTAAATTACTCAATAAAAAGAACAAAAAACCATTTCTTGAATAGACCAATTGTTCTTTAAAATGAAACGAAAAAGGCAACTACCATAACTACTCATTGCTCTCCATAAAAGTACAGTATTTTTTCATTATAAAGAAAATCACCGCAAGGATTTAACTTAAAGTATTTTAATTTCTAAAACTAGACCATTCTCCTACCCCTTGAAATAAAGAAGCTTAAAATTATATAGGAGCTTAATTTGTTATATGAAAAGACTTAACCTCTTTATCTCTAGAGAATTCTTATTTCTCAAGCTGTGGATGTTCTATTTAATATACTCCAAACAGTAGGCATGTATGAGCAGGCAGGTTAACTTTTTCTTACACATTATTTGGGGACAAAAGTTAAGCATGTGGTGGCTATATCTTAAAACAGAGCTGTCATGAGTGTCAAAGATGATCTTGTCTTAATTTCAGATGTGTATTTAGCATTTGCTTTACTATTTCAATGTTGGATTGTAGGCATCTTTTGCATGGATGAACAAAGGCAGGGAGGAGCAAGGACAGTCATCTTTGTGTGGCCCGTACAATTGCACTTACTTAGTTTAAGGAAGGAAGTGAGGTCTGTGACCTTGCCGTGCTCCACACTGTGGAGGGTACACCATCCTAAAGGCAAACATTAATTGGAAGCCTGTTTTAGTTAGGAAAGGAAAGACACAAAAATTGGGTTTTTGTGAAGGAAGCAGAAGGAGAAGTGAAGGGGAAAGCCAGTGGGGGTAGGTGGTTAGTGGGAAGCACTAAGTGTAGTGTCTGTGTTGTTCAGGACTGTGGGACTGTGTTAAAGGCAGACTTTGAACATGATGTGCAAGGACAACACAACAAAACCAGCCCATTTTTTGAAGGGCTGACAGTGTAAATTCTTGGCTGCAGAACAGCTCTGGACAGATTTGAAGGGAGAAGGAGAGAGAGAACGGGCATACGTTTATTGCAGTTCAAGACACATAGCCCTTATCACCTAATGTATTTTTAGATAACTTTGAAATGGGTATCTGATAGATGTTCTCCACTGCCCATTCCTGCCTGCTGACCAGCATCCCCGCCCCTGTGATGGGTACTCTCCAGCTGCCCCTTCACACTGGGTGCAGCTGCTGTTGCATAATTAATTCCCCTTTATGTACCTTTCTCTTGCCATTGAAGGCAATAGTAATTAACGCCCCCTCCCCCCCCCAACCCGTCTACCTTTTCTCCCTGGTTCTGGTTTTGCTAGCTCCCCATTTACCCTGGAAAGGCCTTTCAGACCCAAGCATCCGCCAAGAAATATTATCTCTCAACTGGAATATTATCTGAAGAAGACGTCTGGTTTATTGTCCCTACCTAATATAATTGTCCCCAAGTACTCTTGCACATCTGTTACATATTTATGTGTTAAGGGTTCCCCCTTGCCCCAAAGTGACTGAATTTAGAGGTATTCTGCAGGTGACAAGTTTGCATGCTACAGAGGCACAATGAGGTGTGAACTGTTCAATTGCCAGCAGGGAAGAAAAATTATTATAACCTGCATCGTTTAGAAAGCTTTATATTTGGAAATCATATACTCTAACCCCAGCCTTCCAGGTAATTAATTGGTGGTAAGGAGCCAATAGAGGAAGTGGATGACTTTTGGTACTCGTACACTTTATTTTACTTCCCACATATGTCTGCATCATAACCAAAAGCATCTGAACATAAAAGATTCTGCAGCATCTTCAGAAACATCAGTAAACCTCAGTAAAATAGCTGAACCTTGACTCAGCCCCTTAGGAGCTGTTATAAAACCATTTTTGTGAAGTAAAGTAGAAGGATGGGTGGGAAAAAGAAAAACAGATTTTGTCACTCTCGAAATATGCTCAGATTCAACCTTCACTAACCCCATTGTGTAAAACATACTGAAAATTATTAAGAGAAAGCTTGCAAGTGTAAATACTTATTCTCAATGAAATCAACACCATCAAACTGATTTGTAACTATTCCCTTAATACTGCTATAAACTTTACTGCAGTGAAAACACTGGCTATACAGATTGCTTTCCTCTTCCTCAGGATGTGTTTCACCTTTGTGGCATTGCCACTATAAATCTCATGGTCCAACAACCCCTTGTCTGCAAGTGATTTCAAGCACTATCATAAAAACGAAACAGACAGACTTAATTTGAGTTCCAGACTTAAGGAAACTCAACTAAAATATTAGCATAATTTCACTGAAGACGGAGGAAATTGTTAAAATATGTGTATTAGAGAGTGTCTGCAACTCAATACATCTCTTAGCTGGCTCTTGGGTGCCACCCAGTGATTGATTTAACAGCAGGTTTGTAATGGTGTCTGCGGTGCACCGCAGGCCACGTTAAGAAGCAGCACTGATCACAGGAGATCAGAAACAAAACGTTAGGAAGTATAGGAGATTCATGGCATGTTAAATCTGAACCTGCGAATAATAAGCTCTGTCTGATGGATTTAGTGCTTGGAGAATTTCTATGTTGAACAATACTCCTATTTGTTTCACATGGGGACTGACTGATTAGGCAACCATTGTGCATGTTTCTTCCTGAAAGAAATCAGGGAAGCTTGTAGTCCTTTGATTTGTTGTACTTTCCTTTTTTGGAAAAATATCTACTTATTTTTTTAAGAGAATAGTAAAATTCTAAAAATAACCAAAACAAGACCAAAAATATAACAAAGTCGTTTTCATGCAGAAAAAGTACATGTTTTTCTGATGATTATTCTTTAAATAATGTAAAACCTTTGGAAAAAAAGTCCTAGTTAAATACTAAAAGATGTATGATGGAAATATGCTAAAACAACTGGTCCTGAAATTGAAAAGTCCTTTCCAGTGACCCGGCGTGAGAGTATGCTCTTGTCCCAAGAAAATGTGATGATGCACTGACTGCTGCCCTGGATCACAGGTCTTTATAGGCAATTGATGACAACAGTTTAGAAATACTAATGTGAAAAAGATTTCTCCTAAAGAGAGCTATTTAATCCCACAGAGAAGGCATAATGCTTTCTACTATTAGAGTCAGAAAGACGAGTATTTTTTGAAGTGGAGGACTTGAAACAATCTCTCTCAAAGCATGGCTGATTCATCAATACTGAAGTTTTAATTGATGGTAAGATGTGTTTCACAAAGTGAGGCTGCAACTGAAACTAGGACGGTTCTGGTGCAAAAATAATTAAGTGAAAGAAGTAGAATTAATAACCAGAATGGACACTTCTTGTCTTGAAACTTATTGCTCCTTAGAGTTGGATAAAAGATTACACAGGGACAGAGTAAAAGGGTTTTACCCTGTGTCTCAGCACAATGTCTGCCTGCTGTGCTACATACCTGCATGTCTGCAATTCTCTTTGCTAAAATATTTTGCAGAAGCTTAAAATTTTACATACACTCTCCAACTTTAAACTGAAAATCTCTTTCTCTTATGTTCATGCTTGCTGGGGTAGGTAGAAGCTACCAAATTAATAAATTAATTAAGTATATATGAATGCCAGGAAATGAAAGACTGTGGCCCTAATTCCATATACCATGAAACAGCATGTTCTTTGTGGTTTCCTAGAAGGCTTAACAGTTTATTGGTTAAGGAGACAACTTTATCTAGAGATTTAACATTAGATAGCATTTCTTGTACAGTATTTTTCATTACAGAAGTCAGTTTGATGGAAGAAAAGCAAAAAATGTGTTTTGAGTAGACTGTTAAGTGACCAGCAGGTCCAATGTTAGCACCTTCCCTTTCCAAGCAAAGAGGGAGGTTTTGAATTGAATACCTTTGGGCTGCAAGGAGAGAACAGGATTCTGTCAGCCTAATCTCATTATACATGTAGCCATTACAGTCAAAATGAGTTTCCTCTGCCTTAGTTTAGGTTGGAGTCAAAGGCAGTTCTCAGAGGAAAAGGGTCATTACATTAAGGTAGTAAGTTACTAAATTGAGCTTCCTATTATACTGGGGTATACACATTTATATTTTCTTTAACCATAGGGAGATGAGATGAATAATTTGGGTATTGTTTACTAATTGGAGTCGGACATTATGTTCTGATGAATTAAAAAAAAAAGAATAGACAATAAAATGAAATATACAAAATGTTAATTGGACAAGAAGTGGTTTGGGACCAAGATTTTTTTCAGAACACCCCCACACTTTGAGAAGATGCAGCATTAAGCCAGCAATTTGTGGCTCAGGCTCATCTTAAATGAAGTGAAATGAATAAATATATGTCATAGAAATCAATATTCTTTTGGCCACGGTCCTACAAACACATGTGAATAATTTTGTGCATGTGAGTTCAATTAGATTATTCATATGCACAGTGTTAACTCAGATATGCAAGTGTTTGCACTATTGGAATCCCAGTTTATGGATGTTCACAAAGAGCCAAAATCTACAAGGAAAAGCTCAGATACCACAAATGTTCATGCAAGTGAGTATTTGTGCAGAGGTCCTTTTGTACTCACAGGCATGAAGGTGCTCAGAGGTTTCTACACACCATTTTGCAAATCAAGAAGGGCCAAGTCTCACATTTTGCAAGTTTTACATGCTTAAATAATTCATTTGATTGAGCATAATTAATTAATTTGATGGCCAACAGAGAAATCTTTTATTAAATATGTAATGGATTTGATATATCTTGCCTAAATTTTCAGCAATTCACATGAATTCAAAATTTCTTTTTTTTTCCCCTTTGCATCAGTCTGTAAGAAATTTTGAGCCATCCTAACCTAGATTCATGCTTTCTTGCAAATGTGCAGAAAATTGCAATACCATGTTGAAAACACTTTTTTGTATTGAAAGATTAATCATACAGAAATAACTGTGGCATGGTGTAGGGTGGGCTGTGCAAGGGTTGTGGCCTTGGCCCAGGAGACCTGGCTACATGTACAAAAGGAACTTCCAGGGAAATGGGAGGAAAATAACATCCTTCCTTGTCTTTTTCTGTCTTTCTCTGAAAAAGGGAGGCATAGTAGTCTTTTCTATCATGTGAGGGTCAAGAGCAGAGGCTGAAGGAAGTTCTTTCTCTTCAAGCAGGCAAACAGTGCATCTCTCATTCAAGAAACAGTCAAAATCCCTTAGTTAATGACGAAACAATTAAAAAATAACATCTAAAATTACAGGCCTCATAAAAGCACAGCCAAGGGTGCAAACTAATGTTTTAGTGAGTTTTGCATCAAAACCCAAGGGTATAGCGAGCATGACTGTACATTAGTGGGGTGACATTTTGTGTGTGACAAAGAGAAGAAGAACTTATAAGGCCAGGAAAGAGCGCTGGAACAAGTCCTGTAAGTGGCTGACAAAGGAAATGTTTGAAGGAGTTTTTCAGTTAGGTCCTGGCTCGAAGAGGTACAGAGTTCTCTGCAAAAAAATCTTTGCTTTGCTTTTTGGCCTTTGTCTGCAAGGATAAGGGACTTTGCATACTCTTCAGGACTGAAAAAAAATCATTGCATTCTATTATAGAATCAAAGAATCATATCATATCCTTCTTCTCAAGACAAAAAGAAAATGCAAGAAATTAAATCTGAGGCAGCCACATGAGATGCAAATGATGTGTCAGATTTAAGAGGATGTAGGAGCCCATACACTATGGGGCTGTCTTGCAAGAGTATTTACCTGTGTGATCACCTCTGGCTCAAGACAAAGGTGGTAGCTGTGTTCCTACATTACTCACTGGTCCACTCAGTCACTGCTGAGAGTTTTCAGTCCCTCTGTCCATGAAGGACCAGATTAAAGCTGTAGAAAATGGAATGCAGGACTACAGCAAGCTTCCTCTTGTACAGGGTAGTCACCAATGCTTGGCTGCAGTGTCTCACCTCAGCCACATGTAACTTAAATAGGTGTGATAAAGATACTGTAAATTCCTCAGCAAAATATGCTTTAGATCAATGTGTTATTGAATCATTGTTTATCCTTGAGAAACACTATGTTAGCATAAAACTTTCCCCCTATCTCTGCAACATCTGCTAACTAAAAATGCTGAAGTCTTTTTTTCCTTTCCCAGTTTTTCAAACTAATATTGATTTTACTTCAGCTAAAAATAGTTCAGTGGGAAAATATCATTCAGAGGTGCCAGCTGACTAAAGAAGAAAAAGGATAACATCTCGTAAAACACAGAGTAGAACTGAAAATTAAATTTTGATATTATTCCGCTACTCTCAGTGGATTATGTTAAATTTTATATGCAAGGAAGTATGTATGATAAAATGTTGCTATGATTCCTCTTAATTCTAGTGCTGAGGAAAATTTTGTTGGAAAGACTGTTTTTAAAACTGAAAAAAATAGCAGATTTATTTTAGTTTTGTCTACCAAGATCCATACATTTCATGGTAACTTTGCAGTGAAGCATACTAAAAAGGCACCAAATTCAGTAGAGTCTGACCCTCACTCTGACAGTTTTTGGGCTAGCCTGATCTATGTTTAAAGCAATACTCATTTTACTAGAACACCACACTGCATTTGCTCCTACCACAAGAGATCACATGCTTTATGCCATTCATTGTTGTCAGTGTTGTCTATTGAAACCTTCTTCCAGAACAAATCTCCTGCCTTTAGAAATAAGGTTTTATCACTCCAGCTTCTGCACCCTGCCTTGCCTTGGATAGTCCCCTACCTGGAAGCAGGACAACAAACCTTGCTCAAACCAGGTCTCTTTCTCTACTTGGAACTCAACTGTGAACACAAGGAAGTTTGCTGTTCAGGCCATTCCAGCGGTGAGTAAAGTGGTTCCCAGAAATGTGCTGCCTGCCTTGACTGGCTGATGTTATGCTTGCTTTGACTTTTCAGCTTTCTCCCAGGAAGAGAAGTTTAGGCACAGAGTGTTTTTTGGATATGGTTTTATTTGCTTCATTGTGCACAAGACTGTGTCTCTCTGATGTTAATGATGGTAAGATTAAAGGAACCTGCACTGGAGATAAGTAGAACAGTACAGGGCCATATTTTGCAGTCTTGAAAGGAATTTTGTTCTCTCTGCAGATGAGTTTTACACCTGTGTAGGAAGTTATGTAGTTCTGAGTTTTGAGTTTTAATATTGACAATTATCTTGTACAAAGCAGTACTTGAGATATGAGGAAACAGGCTTACTAAAAACCTTATGGATATGTGCTGAGCATTTGAAGTAACAAGTATCTTTGCTTTCCTGGATAGTCTGTGGGAACTTAATGTCTGTGTGGATCACATCAAAGATATGCTAAATTTACTAATGGCTGTGCTACTGGGTCCTCTAGCTTTCTGGAAGTGGTCCAGGGTTGAATACTTAGGAATGGCACCAGTATAGAAAGTTACTTCACATGATACTAGTCCCTCTCTTACGGCTTCTGGCAACTTACTGCTTGGGGATTTCTTGAGCTGAAAGTTGAATCTGCATTGTTGTACTTAGGAAGAGTTGGCAGACTTTTGTTATGTACGTTTGTTTCATCCAGTTATTAAACATTTCCTATTTTTGATATTTACTATGTCCTGCAGTAATTGAATACAAAAAATTGCTTCTGAGTGTGCTTCTTTTAAAACTTCTGACTGGTCATTTTTCTTGGTGTGCTCAATTTTGGCATCAGGAAGGCACTCTGGAGAGTAGAAAACAAGCCTGATAGGCTTCTACCAGCTAGCGTTGGTTGAAAGCTACACTTGAGTTCCACATTTAGTCTTAACTAGTGCATTATTCCCATAGCCCTGGAATGCATCTATAAATTAGCAGATAAGGGGTGTAGAGGCAAATACAAATGAAGGGAAAGTCCACATTGCTCAGCCCTCAGTTTAAAGAGTAGCTACTGAGATTCTTTGCCATCACAGATGGATTAAATGATCCATCCTTGAACTTACAAGATCATAATCCATTATTGAAATCCCGTGTAGAAATTAATTTTATCATCTGAAATACAGAGAATCATCCTAAAGACTTCAGAGAGAAAGAAATTTACACCTCTCCCCAGTCTTCTTGGTTGAAAAGTGGATGGGGAATAAGACAATTCCTCCCCACCTTCCGAGGTTGTCCCATCTCCAAAGGCAAGCAACACCTTTGTGACTGCTCAGGCTGGTGGGACCTGAATATTTTGATTCTGCTTGGGCCATTCTATGGTGTTTTCTTTTCAAAAAAAGAAAAGAAATGTTTTTGCTGAAATAGATTTTTCTTTGTTTGTGACATTTTGCTAGTAGGCATCACTGTGTCAAGTCTCTGACATCACCAACTCTGTATGAATGAAATGTGTCTTTCTTTGGAAAAACTCTACTGGCTTCTTGTCCTCTTTAAACACTGATTTGTTGACCGTGTATAAGGAATATAAGTGTATAAGTAATGTCTTCAGTTACTATTTGAGAAATTTGTCTACTGTAAATGAGTTGGAATAAAGCCTTTCATTTATGGGTATCCTCTGTAATAGGGCCCTGGTAAATGCCTAGCTAGTAACTGACTAGCTAGAGACCAGACCACCCACTAACTCAATGCAGGCCACTGCATGACTGACTAATACTAGAGACGTGCAAGGAACAAGTCTTATTTCTCTCTGCAGATCTTAAAATCTGTCCAATTGTCTGTTGTCTCTGCTTTTTATTGCCATGCAATGTTCAAAACTGGAAAATTTTTCCGTTAGTTCTAACCCCACACACTGCACAAGCGTTATTGACAAATGCTTTCAACTGTAGTGGCAGTGCTGAGCGTGAGTATTGCCTACCTCCACAGTTATATTTGTTCTGTTGTTTCTGAACTTGAAGGCAATAAAGACTTAAGTTAAGAAAGTCTCATAACTATAATGCAGCGATGGTGTGACTCTTCACCATACTATCAATGTATCGGTACCTGTATTGGGAGGATTAAGTTATGTTATGGAAAAAAAAATACTGTCTCCAATAAAGTTACCTGCAAAAATCAACACTAGACCTTTTTCTATCTGTGTTAAACTCTGGTAGCCAGATAAAGTAGCCTTTTTCACTTATCTCCTACTCTAACCAAAATAGCTTCTACTTCTCCCTGATGTAAGGTGTAGTACACCGAATCAATATTGCCAACTGTACAGAAGTATAGTATACAAGAATGCAGAACAAAATATACTATGTTTGAAGTTGAAAAAGTAAGATACATCTGAAGAGTGAGGTTAATGTTCAAAATGTCATTGCAAAAGTATTGAAATGGATGAGAAGAGTTGAATGTTTGTCTAATCAAATACCCAGAACGCCCACCCCTTTGAATGTTTCAGTAGTGAATCCTGCCTGTTGGACTTCTTAAGTCCATTTGTTAGGTTTGTTCTTTGGGAAGCTCTACAGCCTATTTTATAATACAGTATTGCACGACTGGAAGATTGCCTCAAAAAGGAAAGGTCAGCACAACTTCATTTGCATGTGTTTAGAATCTAAATGTTTGCTTTTAATGTGTGTGCAAGAGTGCATGCCTTTTTATGACCAACCATACTGAAAGTTTGGAGCTTTTCAGTCCACATTTGGAAACAGGAGCAAAGCACTATTAGAGGTTATGTCTTTCTGTATTCCCTGACACACTTGGGTACACATGAAGAGAATGCAGAATTAACATGAATCTGCATATTATAGAATAGATACAAAAACTATCTAAATTGATGCACAAAGGTTTACTGAAACAGCATTAAAATGGATGAAAACAGACAAATGTTTATCTGATGAGTGATATTGAAAACTTGCACCTTTGAATGTTTTGGCTGCAAAGACTGACAATGATAAATCACTTTCCAACAGCTGTGGACAGCTGTTTAAGTCTGGGGTCTAGAGAGCTTAATTGGGGAAGTGTGTTATAAAATTAAAGTGCCAATGGCTCATTAAGTTATGTGATGACTTTGTGTGGCAGGCCAATAATACTGCATTCCAGGCTTTGGGAAAAGACATTCCTAACTCTCTGTTAATTAAGGGCTTGTCAAAGAATGCAGGTTTGCCCAACTGCAGTGTTTTCATAGGAGAGCATCTGTAAAAGAAGACTCAGAGGGAGAAGCTATTTACAAGTAAGAGTTTATTGCAGCTAGAGCAGATTTTTACCTCTTTATATCCTGATGCCCGGGCATGTTTACCTTTTTTATAAACTACTGGGATGCCTTAGATGCAGAGAAAAGACTACCAACCCTGCTTTGATAAATAACAATTTTTCTGAAGAGAGTAAACTATTACCAACATAGACACAATAATAAAAAAATTCCACCCAACCATTAACACTCTCCCCCAGCATAGAGAAAAAAATAGGTTTTCCAAGGTGACCAGAGGATTAAAAAACAGAGACATGAGGGAAGTGGAGTGGGGTGGAGGAGGTGAAGTGTATTACAGCCATAAGGATTATTTGCATGAATATATTGTCATCTTTTAAATATCTTTTTTACATTGATTTGTTTATATAGAAGGAATTATACTTGTCTATTTAAATCTCTAGTGAGATATAAAGCAAGGGTGAATGACCCTTGCTAGCAACAGTATGGACTGTAAAACGGTGATAGGGGGACTGTCAACTCAGAGTTAGTTTGCCATCTGATTTCAAAAATGCTGGCTACTGCCTGTGCTAAATGCAACTTCACAATCCCTCCTCTCTGCAGGGTTTAGAGGACCACCAAGCATGGGCCAGAAGATTTTCCCTCTCACTGTTAGACTGCTAAGGCCACAGATCCACATAGCAATTTGGCTTAGAGACAGACTGGGACATGTTGTCTGTCAGACTGGACCTGCATGAGCTTCCTAAAATAAATATGAGTACAAAACCACTGAAGAAAGGACCAAAATGTGGGGAGGGATGATAACACCAAATTATTAAGCAGTCTTTCAAGTGCCAGTGTGGAAATTTGAGACCCGTTCTCATAATTTCTTTCATTTCTCCACCCTAATATTTTCCTTTGCATTTTCAAACTGTAGAACATAAAGCTCATTCATGCCTCTGTCTTGTTCTTAAACTGCTGACTTGCATTGCTTGGGATTTTCCATTCAACATTTCTGCACAAGTCTTTGATAACATTTAACTTGTGTTGCATTAAGATGGGAAAACTTAGTATCTATTTATCTGTTTGCCTCAATCTAAACACCATTTTCTGATAAGGTCAGCTATCCACAACATCTTGCCTGGAGTTAATAGAGGCTTGATATTAAAGATTCACACTTACCTAATCATAAATCCGAAATAATGCAAATTCAGTGTAGTTATCAGGATTTCTATCAACAGAAAAGAGTTTGTCCTGAAAATGCAGCAACGAAAAGGATACTTGAAGATATTTAAATAAAGGTGTTTTAATGAAGGTTTGGACCATAGCTGTCATTCTTTAAAATTGTAATGTGATGGAAAAGGGAGAATTTGTGCATATGCCAAGAGAATTTTCTCTGCAAATTGATCATTGATTGTCTTGATAATAGGCTGCACATCAATTTTATTGCTAAGTGCAAGATTGTCTTTACTACTGAATTTGAAGCATTATGCTCCTGGTTAAAAAATCAGCAGCTGCTTCTGCTGAAAAAAACCAAACTTTGTAGAAGCTAGGGAATTTTTTTATTTTATCGTAGTCTTTCCTGTATAACTAATTCTGCAGAGTCTATTTCTTCATGAGTCTAAAGATCAGCTGATGTGTTTGTTCACACTTTTTTGTTCTGTGAGCTATTTATTGCTGCTTGTAAAGTTTGAATGGGTATACTGTAAATATTATCACAGAAGGTAAAATAGTCCTTATGTGGCATTTAATGAAAATAATTCCATATTCTGTCTGTACCCTAGAAATATATTACACAGAATGAACCTCAATACTGACGTGGGTGTATTATATCTGTATATATGTATAAAGTGTTTTGGGTTGTTTTTTGACTGAGGGGAATATTGTTTACTCCAGTTTTTCAGTTCTAAGATTTCTATATTGTAACAATCATCCTTGTGGATACTAAGAGCTTGTTGAGCTCCCTCCCTTGGGAACTCGTTGATGCATCTCACTAATCAACAGATGACAATGCTATTGAACAATACAAGTTGAAGTACCTGTACCTCTAGTGAACTTTTGGCAGAATTATGCTCTCCCGTGCATTAGTTAAAACACTTGCTGCTGGAGTATGTGGCCATTCTCCTTCACAGTATTCTGTCCAGTATTTTCAACACAGAGGATACAACTGTGGTCGTATCTTTGCTGCTATTTAAACTTTGGACAGGTACCAAGGTCTGATTTGCCAATATCTATTTGTATTTGAAAGTCTCTCAGGAGACACTCTTGGTCTCTCAAGGAATAATTTAAGCCCTGTCATTTTCCAAAACAGCCACTGTTACCTCTCATGAAAATAAAATTTGAGGAGGCAAAATTTCAGTGCTAAAGGTGCCCTTTTACATCCTTTATTTGTTAACTAACACGGTTCCAGCAAAGGCCAAGTACAGCCTGGCTCTGTTGCAGTGCAAATAACATCAGTCAGCTCAAATTTCTCTCAGCAATGAATTAATCTAATCTTTCTGACTCTGTGCTGACACAGATGAAGAGCTGTCACAGGGAGATGTAATCATCTCAGGTGAAGGATTATGATAAACCGATGAGATGTGGTAGCTGTTAAAATGCTACTGCTCTTTTGCAAGTGAGTGACTGAGTTTCTCAGGCTGAGTTTCTGTGTAGTTCACTCCATTATTTTCCATCCACACAGGCTTTAAGGAGGGAACACACATCCTCTCTGTGGGCTGGGCATTTCAGGCATGTACTTCATCCTTGTAAAAGGACCTGACCCTGGCCAAAGTGTATAACAGGTACAGAAAGCAGAGTTGATGCATAGCCAAGCATATTCTGCAGGCATGTCCTATAGATAAATTTGAGCTGAACACTGCAAAATAGGAATGCAGCAGCCTCTTCAAACTCAAGTCAACAAAAATGACAAGGCTTTCTTGGACTTTTCTTAGTGTAAAAAGAATATGAACTGTTCTCTGTTATATTTGGATTTACTAAAGAATGTGTGTTGCATTCCACATAATTCATGGTTTCAGCATTCTGTCTTTTCCATCTCACTCTAAATTATTAAGAGGACCTCAATGTTCATTTTCAGAGATATTAAAAAGAAATAAATTTTCCAGCTATTGTAATACATTCTTAAAAGAAACTTCAGAATTCTCTGTGATTACACAAAAGGAATTTGCAGGTGCTTGGGCAGCCTGAATATACGAAAAATATAATAAACTAGATAATCAAATCATTATGTCTGGTGCTCTGGATTAAAATGTATATATTTTAAAGAAAAATAGCATGAAGATTAAAATGAAAGTTCAGAATAGCACCAACAAAAATCATATTGAAAGAAAAAAGATACAATGCATTTTCCAGCTTTGCGAAATGAATGATAAATTGGAAAGGAGAGTGGGGAAAAGTGAAAGAGTTACTTAAAGGTCAAGTTCAACTTTGGGGCTGTAACCATATTCGCCTTTGGTTATGTTTGCTCTTGAACTGGGGAAACTTCAAAAGAGCAGACTGGTGACTGACATTGTGCAGACAGGGAGGCATTAAGGCTTCTTAAGCTGATTTTGATGATATTCAGCTATTTGACAACATTCTCCTCTTAACATACTTGGCAATCAGAACAAAAACAAAGAGGTTTTCTTTTGCAGCATGGCTTCCTGAGCAATTGTCAAAGTTTTTAGTCTAATAGAATATCCTTTGCAGTAATCCTTTTCACTTTTACTTCAGTCCTTTCAGTGTGGACCTGGAAGACTACACAAAGGAATTTTCATGGTCTTTCTGAGGTAATACTACTACTACTATGTACCCCTACATAGAGAGGAAAGTCAATAGGGACGCATTAAATGTGTTGGTCATTTGAGTGAGCTAGAGGGTCATGTAGGAAAAGCCCTTACTCTACTGACATCTCTATGCAGCGGGACATACTTGCCTAACATGATGCCCACACTAGAATATTTTTCTGTGTTGACAGTAATGGGGTAGTTCCTTTGCTGTATTGATCTGCTGTTCTGACCACAAAACCAGTTTTTTCCCAGTAGTTCTGTCATTTTCTACCAACAGTGTTCATTTTGTAATGTAACAAGTAAACTGCCCTCAAGTAGACACAGTCTAAATTGTGCATGTATTTCGAAGGAAAAAAATGAACTGAAAAAAAGATCTATGTGCTGAAACTGTAGTTTGATACAGACCTTAAACTACCAGATTTATAGAGGACATTAGCTTTCAAATTTTTTTAGTTGTAGCAAACTATTCTTTTTAACATATAAATTATGATATTTACGTAAGCTTAGGAATTTTCTATTAAACCAGTTTTTGAGCACTACAGAGCTTTGAAGGACCCTCTGTAAACGAAAACTAAATCTCTTTTTCATGGTTTTACTACTGCTTTTCCAGCACAATGTCAATCATTCTTCTCTCAGCGGTCACTAACCAGGTTATTTGTGTGTTTCCACACTGCTGCATCACAAAACATCATGCCCACTTGCCTCAAAAAGATAATATCTAACACATATGGAGACTGCCTTTGATCTCCACGGTCTATCTAGAGGTCACAGACCTGTCTTCTTCTCTCCCTCACTTCAAATAGCCCCTTTCATTTACTGTGAAACTAAACATTGGAAAGACAAAGGCAGGAAAATAAAGGCCTTGATTTAGTAGTGCCTATGCATTTGGCTATTTCAAGGTAGATTTTACTCTCCTAGGTCACAATATTAATTGCCCTGCATTTCTTTATCATGGCATACTGTATTTGTTTTCATGCATGCAGCCTTCAAAATTCAAGCTGCTATTTAAATCAGTATGTGCTTTGTTCATAACTTAATAACCATTAAGAGTCTACTAATCAATTTGCAATAGTCAGCACTGAATCCAGCTCTGTGGGAGTTGCATGGGAAAGTTTGGTAATTTTACTTGGGTTTTGGAAAATAGATTTTTATTTATTAGCATGAAGTTGTTAATGTAGAAGGAGTACATTGGGTGTTCTTTTAAATTATTGTGAGGATAAATCGGGATGGGAAGGTGAAGAAAAAAGAGGCGACATTAGAAATCTCAAGGGTCTTAGGGAATAATTCCACACCCTATGTGGAACTACAGGTGAGCAATTATATGGTAAATGCTTTAATAGCATTTGCCAAAGGACAACATTTCTTTTTCACATGCAAAAGCCAGACATGTTTCAGTACAACCACTTTTGTTCCGAGCCAGAAAAGCAAGTAGTTACCCAAAGAAGGATTTGAGCAACAATTTCCTCAAAATCACGTGTTCAAAACCCTAGTCTTGAAAATAGCTCTACCTTAAAGACCTTTCAGTGTTGACCCTACTGCTCTGCAGTTCTGCTCAAGTTCTCCATGTTCTCACTCTGATGCTCAAAACTTCCTCAGGTATCGCTGCTCCAATTACTTACTGATGCTCAGTAGACACCTATAAACAGGAGCTTGTCTGCTTAACTCCCTTCAAGAAGTCAAAACAGTAGAAGTTTTCTAAGTATATTTAATGAAAAGAGTTTTGTCTGAAGTATTGTAGCAATTATTGATTTTTTTTTTTTTTTTAATATTGGTTAGCTGGGAAGGAAGAAATTCTCTTTTTTTTCAAAACCAGAGAAGTCACCCAGATTGTTTTGTCTTTAATGACAGAAGAATCCAAGGTTCTACAGGAGAAACTCTAGCTGCAAGGTCACTGCATGTATTGTAGGAAATTTGGCATATATGCTGCTCCTCTGCCATTAATATTTATAGAGGCAAAGATATCTGCCTTCTTAGAAGCAAAGAGATCTCTATGATCTCACCAATTCGTGGTTAGGTTACTCAGAGTGTGCATAGTACAGCAGTCCTGCTTCTGGGTGCATCTTCTCTTACAACTATTTGGGGATTAATTCTGCATTTTATGTTAAATCTCCCTACAAAAGTTCAGATGATTTCCACTCCTTTTAGGTGGAATATGCGTGCTTTCTCTTATGATTTTGGTTTGGCCAGAAAAGTATTTCCTATGCAGTGGACACAGAAGATGTGTGGTTCAAAAGAGTCTCTGGATTCAGAGAACATTTCAGGGAGATGTATGAGAGCTGAAGAGGGTGAATCTGAATCTCTGGACCACCCACAGCTCATATGATGGCCTCAGTAGCTGGAATATTAATTATCAGCTGTGTCCACTAATCTTTTCTCACCTGCTCATTTTTAAAAATAAATATTAATTTGTTTTGTTTGATTATAAAAATAAGTGAGGAAAAGATTTTGTACCAGGATCACAAGTAGAGAACAAATTTTATTGGGAGATGGCGAGATTTAAAATGCTGCTCAGCGTTTTCCCAGATTTATTGCCTGAAGGGTAATAATCTTCATGCCAGTCCACGGGGGGTCTGTGTCTCCTCTGAAAATCAAGCACCTTGCCCAGAGAGCTGGAACCCATCTGGGAGCAAGTGCCCTGGAGCAAGCACAGTGCATTCAGCATTACATCACCTATGTGACATTCTGCATCGACTTTAAGGGACTGAAAGAAAGATGCTCATATGTAATCCTCCTAGAAAAGAGCTGTGTTAGAGTGTGCTCTCTGCAATAAACTGCTTTGCACCATAAAAATCAAAGCAGCAGTGTGTAGAAATAGAGTTCTAGGATGGAGAAAAAGAAATTACTTTATATACATGTAGATATTTCTATACACACAGACATACCCCAACCCTTTACTTGAAATTTCCCCTATAGATCATTCACCTTCTGGGCTTACCATACAGATGGATACAGCTTTAATCCTCTTGGTCAACCGACAAACCAGAGTAACTTCAGCTTGTACCTCAATAACCTGATGAGAAACTTTGTGGGATGCAACTATAAAGCTGGAACTGGAAGTATAACCAGCTTGTTTCTGTGGTTATAATAAATCTCAGGTGCATTTCTTTTTCACGATTGAGCTAATTGCTATTTCTTTAATTTGCATCAGATATCTCTTGTTAACTATCAGCCAATACATTTCTGAGCCCATCACTTCACTGTAGTATTCAGGGAAGAGGTGTCAGCAGCTGATCCTAATGATCTTTCTATACACTGGCAAACTTTGCTGATGAAAGCAAAATCTTAAGTAACACTAAGACTTTAAGTGGTATAGATTGTTCTCTGTGATATTTAAATGCATTAAGGGAATGGTTGAAGAAATTGTTGATGAGTTTCAATGTGAGCAAATGTTAAATGATGTATTCAGGAGCTAAAAATAGTACTACTCCCTGTACATTGCTGAGTAGAGTGGAATGCAGAGATAAAGAAGGGAAGTGAGTGGGTTGGAAGAGTAGGTACATGAGGATGGAGTATGTTTCTCAGCTGCAGTAAAAGAAGGTTAAGATGATAAAAAGAGAAGCTCTGCTAGGAGAATCTTCCTCTGAAGTTTTTGCATCCAGATTTGGCCTAATGAAGTGTGAGAAAGCATCTGAAGGAGGACTGGAACTGAGCAGAGGTTAGTGAGGCAATGACTGATTTTTTAGAGTTTAAACCTAATATGCAGATTATATCCAAAGAAAAAGTAACAAAAATAATTAAAGTCATGGGAACTGGAGAGACCTCAATATGAGGAAAGATTAAATATGCTATGACTATTTTGTTTGGAAAGTAAAAGGAAGTAGGACATCAGAATTAAAAATAACAATAGCTAGAAAGCAATGTAGTCTTTCCAAAATTTAAAGAATGAAAAATAATTAAAGGGGACCCAAATAAAGAATAGTAAGCTTAATATTCTATTTATGCAAATAACAAAATCAACTTTGATTTTAGAGTGTTATTTTTAGATGTTTCTTAGTAAAATCAGAAAGAAAAATAGAAGCATATGAACAATACTTTTGGAACCACAAGAACAAAACTAGAAAGAACAAGAAAATACAGTCTTTCTTCTCCATGCAGGATAAGTGGCATTTAAAGGTGGTTTTCAGCTTGAGATTACATTTTGGAAGACAACAGAGCTTCAGAAAGTAGGGCCAACATCTACACAAAAACAATTAACTTTCTCATTACCTAGGAAATGCATCCTTTCATGCTCTGGGCCATTCAACATAGATTAAAATTATCCTTTATTTTTATTCAGGTAATTCAGATGCTGTTTTAGCACCAAAAGTTTGCAGCCATTCCTGAAAGAGGTGACAGTATGTAGGAGGAATTAAAATGCTATCTGTAAGCCCTTTTTTTCTGATGTCTTTCTGAAATGAAAAAAGGTCAATAATGAAAATAATATTCCAAGACTACTGAAAAAGACAAAAGAAGTTGATTTTCCATGCAACAAGTGCAAACCTAAACTCTATACCAAGTATGTTCAATATCAAATACACAAAGTGCTGCAGGACCAGCTGTGTGTGGTTTGAGGATGTCTCTAGGGAGTTATTTCCAGTAGCTTTAATTCATGTGGGAAGGTCACCTCCTCTGGAAAATCTGCTGTACAGTACTAAGCAGAAACCCTATGCCTTCCTCTGCCCACTGCTGGAAGTAGAAAACCAGCTGTCTTGGTGCAGTTACTGATTAATCAGTGTCCCATAACTTATTGTCCACGTTCTTTTGCGCTTGTGGCCCTGCATATGCTCATTTGTGTGCCAGAGGAGCAGAAGCTCTGTCTCTTAGAGATGCCAGCTGGAGGACTTTTTCTTTGCCTGCTAGGTGCCACATTGTGAAAACCTTTACAGTTCCATTTACTGAGGGACAGTTACTTGAACTAATTCATGAACTTTGCAGAAGAATCACAAACAGCAACATACCATCCGTGTGTGAACAAATGACACTGCAATTCTCTCATTGCTTTGTGGCTGAGACAGAAAGTAGCAGAATTACTTTGAGGAGGGGTTAAATTTTCATGGTTAGCAGGGCACACTGTCCCGAAACAAAATATATATTAACATGTGCCTACTACTTTGGGCATTGGTGACCTGCTCATAAGAAAGTGAGTATCAAAAGTCAGAAAGGAGTTTATCTCTTCCTTTTGCTCCTATGACTTTCTACTTCAGCAGCTATGCCAAATTATTGCTGGGCTTGTTTCAATCCTTCTCTCTAGATTTGTTTATTAGTGCTGTAAAAGAAAACTCTCAAGTCATTTTAGGCTCCTTTCCCATTGGAGTCAGTCTTATGGAGTCATTGTGTCTCTGTGTGAACATGTATTTAGATCTATATTTCTGTCTCTCTCTCTCTCCTTCTCAGAGTAGCTTCTGCACCTGCTGCCAGATTTCAGCCAAACCTGGCAAAAGAACAATACTCTTTCAATAATTAATTTCCTGCAAATATTATATGCATGTAGAGGGGCAAGGCCTGATAAGTGGCCCAAGTGAGGAGCACTTTGCAACATAGCTTATCAGTCACAGGAGCATACACGTATGACAGAGATCTCATAAGCATGTCTATCAGATTTCTCAGACAACAAGTAAATCAAAATCTAGAAGAAAACAGGCCTCACTAGCTGTCTCAAGAGAACCATTTGTTCTAACAGCAGGTTGTGGCTGTCCCAGTTGAGACTCAATTTTCCTATTAGGGCTAAATGAAGAAGCACAAATGTCTTTCTGCAAAGCCACATGTGCATATTAATAATGCTTTCCTGCTGTTCTTCATATTCACTGCTTTGTGTATTCTAAAACTAGGCACGTAAATAAATCAATAGCATGCAAACTTTGCTTTCAACTCAACCAAAGGAGCCTGCTAAGGAGTGATGTCAACACATATACACGCTCCAGATTAAAATGGCAATTCTTTTGATAAATTTCAAAGGTCCTGCAGGTCTAAGTAATAGCACAGTAAAGGTGATTAACTAAAAAAATCCCAGCCATTTTATAAATTAAACATTACTGTCAGGACTTTATCAGGGTTGATAAATTCCAGCTCAGTCATGAAGATCTACAGAAAATTTACTTTTGAACCTGGAGGTTATTAGTTTTGCACGTCTCCCAGCATTTACTGGAATACAGAGTTGACCCTGGCTGGATGCCAGGATCCCACCAAAGCGGCTCACGCCCTTCCTCAGCTCAATAGGGAAGACAAAATATAACAAAAGGCTTGTGGGTTGAGATAAGGAACGGGAGAGATCACTCACCAGTCATTGTCACAGGCGAAAAGGAATTGACTTGGGGAAATTAGCTATTACCAATCTAAATACAATAATGAGAAATAAAAACTAATTTAAAAACATCTTCCTCCATTCTTCCCATGCTGAACTTCACTCCCAAATTCCCTACCTCCTTCATGCAGTGGCATGGAGTAGGGGTTGTGGTCAGTTCATTATACACAGTCTCTGCTGCTCCTTCCTCCTCAGGGGAGAACTCCTAGCACTCTTCCTCTGATCCAGCATGGGGTCCCTTCCATGGGAGACAGACCTCCACCAGCTTTTCTAACCAGAGTCCTTCCCATGGGCCGCAGTTCTTGATGAACTGCTTGAGGGTGGGTCCCTTTTTTCCCTGGGGTGCAGTCCTTCAGGAACAGACTGCTTCAGCAACGCGTCCCCTGCGCGGTCACAAATCTTGCCAGCAAATCTGCTCCAGCCCGGGCTTCTGTCTCCATGGAGTCACAGATCCTATCAGGAGCCTACTCCAGCATGGACTTCCCATGGGGCCGTATGAGCAGCAAGCCTGAGCCATGGATCTGGCTGCCAGTGCAGAGCTGGGATCACGGCATAGTGCGAGCCCCTCATCACCACTGCACCCTTGGGTACATGTGCTGTGCCCAGGGTGGGCTCAGTAGAACAGGGCAGGGCTCTCCTTCTGCTGCAGGCAATCACACCACATAAGACATGTGAGAAACTAAACAAGAAACTTTTAAAAATAATTCTATACCATTTCAGACAAAATATATTAAAGACCAATTTGTGTGGTTATTTTTGTGTCAACACTGTTCTTCTCTTCTGCCCCCTTTATAATTATTTAGATCCTGCAAAGGATTATGATTCAGAGCAAAACATTTAATAGGTAGATGAGGACTCTATTTCTGATGAACGGCTTGTTAAAACCAGCTCCTATATATGGAGCTAAATATTTACATGGACAAAGATTGCCCTGAGTGGCTACACAGTGTTGCTTTTCCTGTGACCATGGCTATTATGACTTAACAGCAGATCTGTCTAAACTTCCTGATATGGTGGATTAAAGAGGAGACACTGGAAGGCCCAACATAATAATCTCCTTTTCTAGCACTGTCATTAAAACAATATTTAGGCCACCTCAGTGGGTGACCTGACATGACTCTGCACTCCAAACAAGTGCCCAGAGAGGTACTTGTCAGGCGATGGAGATGTCTCCATTTCAGCCATGGACTGGGTGCACTTCTGATTGTGACGGGGATGACCCTGGTTCCTTGCAGAGGAGCTGCAGTGAACAGGCTGTGGGACAGCCTAAACATCAGCGAGCTGTATTAACACACTCACACTGGGATTCCACTTGCAGCTTCCTGCTTTACTTATGATTACAGGCAAAGAAAAGCAGAAAAACATTCCACATTGCAATTCATAATCCCCAATTTTATAAATGACTTAGAGGTCCTTAACACCTTCTTCTTCCCTATTTTAATGAGAAGAGAGAAGACCAGCCTATCTCTCCTTTTATCTTCCTCCTCAAATGCAAAATGTTGTTCCTCTTCCTAACAGAAAGATTAAAATAATGTAGTTGTTAGCTAAGAAATTATTGCTGGTCATAAGTTTATCATTTAATAAAGGAAACCTTTTTGTTTTACGTAGTTCTTGACATTCTGCTATCCTCAACAGAACATTTTCATTAAAACAAGAGAAAAGAACAAGACTGTGGAATAGTTATTTTTACCATTCAAAAAAAATAAAAATCACCACTGCAAGTATTGATAGAACTGTAGAGGAATTGTCTTTATTTTGTAACTCAGTGAATGGAAAACGGGTTCTGAAGTAGGTGAGCACATTTTACAGAACTACTCACCATAAACAACTTCCCCCTCCCTGCCCCAAGAAAAAAGTAGCCATTGATAAATAATTTTCCCATAGCTACAAAACTGATTTGTAGAAGTTAAATTGTTCAAGGCTAATCAGGCTAATCTGAGGGAGAGGAAGTTTACCCTCCATTTCCCAACAGATTCTCTTTAATTTTGCAGTCACATTGACAGGTGGCCTCATCACTCAGGCATTACAGACCACCTTGAAGATATCAGCACCGCTGGCCTTTGAAGTCAGAATAATCAACAAGCCATTTGATACTCTATCAGATGAAATGGCCCTGTCAGGAAAGGCTGGCTCTCAGGTGTACTGATTGTCTATCGAAAGGAGATAACTTGATACAGTTTACTACGGTACAGATTCATGGACCTTGTGGGATGTTGTAACAGATGTCTTTTTAGATGCACTTCTTCACAATGTCTCTTAAAAAAATATTCCCAAGAGACTTTTAACAGAAATTATAATACTCTTAATTTCCTGTCTACAATATTCCCACAATACTGTGTAGATAGGCAAATGCATTAGTTATGGTTGGGGTCACAGATGCACAGATTCATGTGTATAAATCCTGTCAAAGCCTTAATTCAAATATTGTGTAGTAGACATTATTAGGTAAGTCTCCATTGCTTTACAACAGTTAACATTCTGGAAGCTGCCAAAATCTGGCAAAATATTATTTTCAGAAAAAGACAATTTTTTATTTTCTGTAGGATTATCCAGGATAATAGGAGTTTTTCCCTCAGGTTACTTTGATATGTTATCATCTTTGAGTCTAATAATGTGACCTTTATTCAACAAGTATTATATCTTAAGCTGAGTGATTTAACAGAAACCAAATTTTTAAAATTATTACCTTAAATTCCACTTTCACATGTCCATATAAGTGTTTACTTTCAGAATTGAATATTGGCTGGAAGGATTTGAGTGCTTTGTAAATCTGGAGGAAGTGAGACTGAAAAGTACAAAGTATGGTGTTTTGGGGTTTTTTGTCCATTCTAACTAAATTTCAGCTATTGAGGTATAACAATTAAATTCTTGATGAAATTATGTTTTGTGATGGCTCCAAAATCATGGGAATAGATCTTAAACAGTTAAAGATCGTTTGTTTGTGTGTACAAAAAATTGGAGTTGAAAGCAAGAAAAATAAATAAAAATTGCCAAAAAGCATGTTAAATGTCTTTTTGTTTAATAGAATTTTTTGACTCATCCATAACATTTACTTGGGAAGAAGCGGATAAAAATATTTGTTTCAACATTAAGAAGCAGATTAGTTTATATCAGGGGTTGAGAAAGTTATGCTGTCTGTTCTATTTATATGACAGGCAGGAAACTCATTTCCATGAAAGACCCTGGCTTGTTCTAATAGTAATTATTCATTCAAAAACAATCATGAAATGTTCAGTCAGTAGTAAATGGTCTATTTGATATCATTAGAGCAGCTCAGGGACTTAAAGTCACCCCTTTCTTGGTGTGCAGGTGTGTTAGGTCTCACAGTCTGTGTGCAGGAGCACACTGGACTCCCTGGCAGAGGACAGCTGCTCTGATTTGTTAGACCTTTGGAAACAGTATTGCTCCTGCTATCGACACATAATCCCTTAAAGTTGTTTGACAGCTAAGGCCTGAAGCAACACCACCAGACAAATCTTCAAGTATCACCTTTGGTGCTGAGAAGGAATACAGAAATTAAAGAAGGAAAACTTGTAGGAAAAAAACCATGGACCTTAAATATAGATCGGTGTTCTCAAGGGAAGGTTAATAACCATTTTCATTGAGCTACATTAATGATTTTTAAGCAGCTTACTTCTGCTAGCAATTATTCTTCATAATCTCATCTCTTGTAACCGCCAGTTTCATGGTAAATGATGTATTGGAGATTTTCTGTGCAGTGTGAAAATAAATCAAGGAAATGTACAGAGACAAACCTTCTGCAAAGATGGAATACCTGGAGCAATTCTGTGGATTGACTGCAACTGAGCCTTGTCACAGAGGCCTTGAGTGATGTAGTTGCTGACTCCCGTGAAGATTTATCAGAGGTGAATTTGGTGCACTATGAGCAATGTAGCTTCAGACAGGCAAGACCTGAGCCCCTGTGCTTACATCCTGCTGTCCAAACCATGTGCGTGCCAGAGAGTATGGATAAAAATGAGGAATGTGTTCTGAATTTATTTTAGACAAACATTAGTTGATGTTTCAAATTAAGATTTTTTGGCAAAATGCAGAGAAAATGTGCATAAAAGGTATAATGAAGAATGCTGTCTTTCAGTCCTAGGGAAGTCTGGGACCCACAGGTTGCTGAGGAAATTCAGGCAAAGGTGACAAGAAGGGCCATTTGCCATCTATACAAAGAAGTATCTTGAACACATACTTTTCCCTATGGCTGGGAACGGGTTGTGAGGCTGTAGGCCAGGGGCCAAGAAAAGGCAGCCTCATGATCACAGGCACCTAGAAACAATTCAGATTTCTGGAGATAAGCAGAGAAAATTTTTTTAATACAGGTGCTGGACTAAGCATGGAGCACATATTTATGGACCTGGTACTCACAGTTAAGGTAGAACTGGATGGAGATGGTAGAGTTTAAGATCTGGAGAGAGTTAAACATATCAGTCAGTTGAGAACAGCCTTAGACTTTACATTTTGGATTGTTCAGGGAACTGGCAGGGACAATCCTGTAGAAGACAAAGGAGCCATGGAGAGCTGTCCAGTTTTCAAGGGCATCATCCTAAAAGGACAAGAATCCACCCAACCTCAGCAGCTATGAACATGTGCCTGCATGCCAGGTGAAGGCTGGCTGAGCAACCTGAGTTAAACTGATAAAAAGAAATGCTCAAGAGATGAAGGCAGGAACAGGCAAGCAAGGAGGCATACAGAAAGCAGAGATAGAATTAAGAAGGTTAAAACTTGGCTGAGGTTATGGCTGAGTGGAATGAAATGTGAAACATGAACAAGAAAAGCTTCTATAGATGTATTGGTAGCAAAATCAAGATTCAACGTATTTTTCCACTTCTTACTGGAACAGGCCATCTTGTGCTGAAGGGTATGGGAAAAACGTAGGCAGCAAGACCTTCCTTGCTTTGGTCTTTATTGCTCACAAACCCTCCTGATCTCTACTCATTACAGAAGACTTTATGGGAGACAGGTATTATCCAAAGCAGAGGAAGATATAGCTGGGGCTACTTAAGTAAGTTGGACATACAAGTCCAACAAGGCATATTAGGAGGAGCCAAGGATGTCAAAGGAAATGGCTTAAGTAATTGAAAGACATTTGATAAGCTTGTAGCAACTGCAGTATGCTTCTGCATACTGGAAAAAGCCAAATGCCATGTCAATATTAAAAAAAAAAACCCAAACAGTGAGGAGGATGCTTTTCATCCTAAATTCAGTGTCTGGAAGGGTACATCTTTTCTGGAGGCCATTTTTAGCCATGAAATACAAGGTGATTGGGAATAACCAGTAAGAATTATTAAAGAAAATTACACCTGACCAACTTGACTGTTTTCTATTATGAAATGTCTGCCTGTGTGAGTGAGGAGAAAGCTGTACTCCTGTACTCCAGCAAAACTTTCTGTACTGTCTCTGACAGCATCCTTGTAGCTGAACTGAGGAGAGATGGATTGTATGAGGCAATTATAGTGTGGCTGAAAAACTGGCCATACACTTGGGCAAAGAGAGCCATGGTCAATGGTTGCAAGCCCAGTTGGAGTCTGGTTGTGAATAACATCCTTCAGGGACTGATATGGCACTGCTCGTGTTCATAGTCTGTTTATCTTCATAGTACTCTCTGATATATTCATCAATGATCAGGACAACCATGCACATGCACCTCAAGAGGTTCAGCAAAGGGAAATGCCAAGTCCTTTGTCTGGCAAAAAATAACCCCATGCACTACTACAGGCTGGGGCCAACTAGATCAAAAGCAGATTTGCGGAAGCAGTTGGGGCACTCTGGAGGGTGTCAGCTTTAACATGAGTCAGTAGTGAAATCTTGCAACAGTACAGGGTGCCTGTGCCCTGCACTACATTAGAAAGAGCAGAACCTGCAGGGTTTGTGAAATCATCCTGCTATCTGACACTGGTGCCTCACAGCTGAGGTGTTATGTCCAGTGTTTGGTCCTTCTACAAGAGAGAGCACTGCAAGCTGAAGAATCCAGAGTAGGTCTGCTATGATGGTGAGGGGGTTAGAGGATATTATGCATTAGGAAAAGCTGATGAATAAAGAAATACTGTTTAGCCTGGAGAAGAGAAGATGCCAGGTGAGGCAGTTTCAAGTTTTTAACTATCTAAAGAGGGCTCATAGAGAAAATATTCAGGCTATTTTCGTACACATACTTCAACACAATAAGAAGGTATTGCCACAATTGCCAGGAAGGAAAATTCTCGCTAGACATAAGGAAACCAAAAATTTGTAATGCAAGTGATAAAGCACTAGAATGGGTTGTGGAATCTCTATTCTTGGAGAATAAGCGACCCTGAGCAACCTGATCTAATTTTTAAATTAGCCTTGCTCTGAGTAGAAGGATGGACTAGATGGTCCTCAAAGATCCCTTCCAGCCCTTCATGCCCAGCCTCACTCATGTCAGGAACTAAATTTACAGCTTTATTGTAGATATAGAAAGCATGGCTGAGGATTTATCCAAGATTATACAGTTAATTAAACATTACGTGTATAATTAAACATGTTATATATAAGTCATCTCTTTCACCCCATGGAGTAGCTTACTCTACATGTCGTGCTTTTCTGGAGAGACCTCGTTGTGGCCTTTCAGTACTTAAAGGGAGCTTATAAAAAAAAAGAAGGAGAGACTTTTGACATGGGCAAGTAGTGATAGGACAAGACAGAATGGTTTTAAATTGAAAGAAGAGGGCTTTAGATTAGATGTTAAGAAGAAATTCTCTACACAGAGGGTAGTGAGGCACTAGAACAGGTTTCCCAGAGAGGTTGTGGATGCTTGGAAGTCTTCAAGGTCAGATTGGATGGGCTTTGAGCAATCTAATCTAGTGCGTGACATCCCTACCCATGGCAGGGGGTTGGAGTGAAATGATCTTTAAGGTCCCAACCCAAACCGTTCTATGATTCTACATATTTATATTAATCCTCTCCCTGAGCTGTTTTCAAGCCAACTGGTTGCTGCAAATCCACTTAGTCAAACGTGAAAATACATAGTCACTAATCTGGCAGAAGCCATCCTCCTGTGGCATATCTATAACAACTGAGTGTGCAGCTGAACCGTCATCATTCTTGAGGCAGCTGTATTCCTGTTCCACCTGGGCTTCCAAATACTAGCACATGTGCTCATCATCACACATTTTGACTTCTGCTGGGTTTCAGTGAACAAATTTGTAACATTACATACAATATCTGAATTTTATATTTTCTGGTGGTTTTTAGGCTAACTTTCAGTCTGCTTCAGCACAACTCTGAATTTCTGCATGAGTTCAGAATATGCAATTGATTGTAAATTTCAGTCAAATGCCGTCTATCATCTCTAATAACTTATCAAGCACAACAGGCAAACACAGAACTTTTAACAACAAGAGAAAACAGTGTTGAACTGAATTTATTTCCAGACGTGGAGAGGGAGGTTTTCACTTTTTCCTCCAACAGGACTAATGCTGCTCTAATGCCTTTCAGCATGATTTTTAAGGCATTCATTTGTTATGTTACATTCATCAATTATAAAATATATTTATGAGGTCTTGCTAGCAGTCGTTAACAGCAGTATTGTGGGATCACGTTTACAAGGCCTAATGAAATGGGAGAGCAAGAGTAATTGGATTGAAATTGGTTAATGAAAACTCATTCCAGGGGAAAAAAAGGTGCAAAGCTGATGAGGTCTGACGTGTCATCAAATGGTGAGGATTAAATTAAGATTCAGTGAAGACATATATAGTGCTTATTGTAAGTGTTTAATTGCTAGAATAACAAATGCCTCACAGAAATGCAGTTAAGTATTAAACTCTTTCTGCTGCTAAATGGAGTCAGGCAGATAAATCTTTTCCTGTCCTCCAACTGACTATTTGTCCCACATTTTTAAGTGGATTTTGTTTATTTGCATATGAAATGGAAACCAAAGTTATTATTAAAAAAAAAAAAGGTAATTTGGTGACTTTAAATCAGGCACTTGGAAATACTTTATTTGTATTCCTAGGGAAAAAACCAAATACATTCCAGCTCATTCTCAGAGAAAAAGTTAGGCATTAGAAAAATTAGAATTATGAAAAGTTTGAGGTTTCTTTCCCTTTAAGAAAAGGAATTTGCTAATAATAAAAATTGTTAGCCAATGAGGTGAATTTGGAGGTCTCCAGTTAGAACCAACTATCCCTGCCCAGAAAGGAAAATTGTTTCAGTGACATATATTGCATCAAAAGTTTAGGGTGTCTTTGAAAGAGTATGCGTAGATCCAACAATGATTCTTTTTTGAGTAATAATCCGTTAGGGTCAGCAGGCTTTTTTCCTACTCTAATTTAAAATGCCCAAGAATCTATTGGGCTAGAAATAAATTTTTTCCATCATTTGACTGACTGTGTAAAATCAAATAACTGTAAATTGTTGAATTCTGATGAATCCATGGTTTCACACAAGGCTAGGATGCTCTGCTTTCAGGGCTGCTAGGCCTAGAACCTATTTTCTCAAATGGCCACCCTCACCTGTCATAGAGATTACCCATCTGAGCTCCTTGTCTGCAGTACAGACCAGTAAAGGAAATAACAAGAAACTACTCTTTTGTGCCTATTAAGTGAGGATGTAAGAAATAATCTGTAAATGCCTGATCAGCAACCTCAGTAGTTTGTCTGTCCCTGGCCCTGAAATTATTATTATAAAATCATGAAAAAATGAAGCCCAAACAGCTGAAGGAAGAAGTCCAGTTTGCATTATGATAGCAGCTTTGAATGGTGCAGAAGACAAGTAGCTATAACTGGTGCAAAGGGAAAATTCTGGTTTATCTAGCAAACAAACTGTAGTATTACTTCATCTTTTTCCAGAAAAAGGCAAGAGCCAAAAATTTTGTGTTGGCAGTATATTCCAACCACGGAACAGCATAATAATAGTAATAGCAGAATAAACCGCAGAAATAAATTGACTTTTTCTGCCTGGAGAGGGTCTTTATGAAGGATGTCTTGCATGTTAGGAGATACTACTTTAGAACAGCAAGGAACTTGTGTGATGAACCCAGAAGAAATGAAGATTTCTCCTGCCATTTGCAATGCATTGGAGGACTGTGTCTTCTGCAGCTTGAGAAGCACCTCAGGTTTACTGCATAAGCCATCATGCAATGTTGCCCAGAGGTGCAAAGGACTGACTGAGGACCTCTGTGGCCACTAGTGCCCTGCAGTCCATGGTAGGTCAGCTACAAGCATTTTCTATAGAATGTTAGTAGTCCTAGAAAGGAGTGCTCTAATCATGTCACTCACAAGAAATCACTTGTCTGAACTGTCCAGCAAAAATCAGAATATTTTTGCTTGTTGCTTCCACATTGAAGATAATTATTTTCCCCTACAATATAACAGAACTCAATAGCTTGGTGCTTAAAATAGAGTGCTTATTTTAGAAAGACAGACAATCTTCTTTTAAAGATGCCAGGTGACAAATTTACAATATCCCTTGGAAATCTGGTCTGATTGTCAATTACCCTCACTTAAAAAGTCACGTCTTGTTTTAAAATTTGTTTAAGTAAATCCTGAAGCTGATTGTGATGCCTTTTCTTGGTCTTAAAATCGAGTCAAACATGGTTAGAAGGGAAAAGGGATTTTACCTTGGTATTTATTTTAAGGATCCTTAGGTGCACCACATCCAGGTGGAATGCACCGAAATGCACACCGCAATGCACCCCGAAAAGATCTGGTATAACATTATAGGTTTTACTAATTAGCATATCTATCAAAAATTCCCCAAGGAGAGGCTCAAGTGAGCCTCCCTCCCCAAGGAGCCTTCCCCTGGCTGGTTCTATCTTAGTTTACAGAATGTGTTCTGGTGAGGATCTTGGGGTCTGGGGCGCACTGATCCCTAGCTACGAAGCTTCTAAAATGTTTAAGTCTCTCAGCTTGACAAACAAGTCCAAGAATGCAGGCAAAAAGCACTAAAGAATACAGATGTTGTAAAAAAGGTATAACAGAGGTATAAAAGAAAAGGCAAAAAGTCTTCATGGCATCATTTGGGTCCTGTTGTAGATTTGCCTCCTATAATAAAGTTTCTACAATACCAAAAGTGTTCTCCCTTGTGTAGGGATTTTCATTTCTACCATGCTGATGTTGCTGTGGAAGGGGGAAAAAAGAATGAAGGAGAGGAACACATTTTGAGATGGGACACATTTTCTCAGTGGGGAATCCGTAACACCAACTACTTTATTCCTGAAATACCAGTCTGCATTCATGGGCTAACAACATAACATTTGATTACTCTGGTTATGAAAGTCACCTCAGCTCACTCTCAGAGCTATGACAGCACATTGCCAGGGATAACAAGTCACTTATTTTGCACAGCCCAGACTCCGAAAATCTAACCCAGATGCTGCTACTGTGATGAGAGCTACAGCCGTGATGGGGCAGCAGCTGTTTCTAGGAACTGGGGCAGGCCTCCTCTGCCACCAGCAGCCACCAGTGCTCATCAACATCTCCAGCTGCTGCAGGCAGCAAGAATGAGTTTTCACCCAGTCTTTTGTACCTCTACCATTTCTTTCACCCCAGGCCCTATCTTAGCTCTTGGGGAAAGAAATCAATTTTGGTTTTGCTGCTGAGAAGTCTTGAGCCTTCGTATGTGACATTTTACTGTAGAAATCCAACTACCAGCACTAAAGGATGAAAGAAAACAAAATTCTGTTCCTAATTTACTAGGTGATACACTAAGTACATTAATTCTATTACTACTATGTTAGAAATACTGCCAAGGTGGTTTGTTCTTCTCACAAGCTTGGTAGGGGATTACATAAATATCTCAGAATATTTACACCAAAAAATCCTTTTCAAGCTGCCTGGTTTTTTTGAATGGTTGTTTCACATCTGAGTCTGTCAGCAAGATAGCAAACACACAGGCAATGCCAACTTATCTATTTGTTTAGATAATATTTAAACAATTTCTCTACGTTTATTCCTCTTCTGTTTTCAGATTAACACAGCTGTTTCACTCAGTCAAATCATTACTAACCAATCATGGCAAAGAGCTAGTAGTGAGGGACAAAACACCAGCAAATTTACAAGTTATTGCATTCCAAATTGCATGAAAAGGAAGCACCTTGAGCACTATCACATGCTGCAAGTTGACATGTCATTCTGCAGCCTCTAGCCTGACCTTTCCTTAACATCAGCTGAAAAACAAAGAGACTATGCTGTTAGAGCAGCTGCTCTACCTCTAGGCAGGTAACAGTATCGTCTTCATGAATGACAACTCTGTCGCATTTGCTGCATGTCAGGAAGTCCTTAAAAATCCGCAGATCAAAACAACGCAAGATTTTCATATTGACCTTGAGGTGATGATCAAATACGGTGACTTGTGAACTGCAGATCAGGATGCATGTGGAGGCCAGCTGTGCAGCAATGGATCTGCTAGAAATTTTTACTATACCAGAGATCTGTTTATGTCCTAAGTTATATACGCATCGTATTTTCAACAAGAAAAGCAGAAAAAGCACTGCGAACCTTGATTGTGATTCTGTTTCTGTAAATGTACTGATTTGTGTTATTTTAAACATGATTGCTTCTTCATGGAGCTTTTCACAGAACCCTCCAATTATGACCTGTTAACACAAATTGGTAAATATTTCTACCTAATTTCTCTGAAATAACATCAATTAGACTTAATTGTCAACAGACAGATATATTCTGCTCTGCTGAAACATTGTATTGCAATCTTCAAGCAGCACTTGAGGTTGACCATTTAATAACATTCCTTGTTTTATTTATTTAATTTTTGTTCAATTCCTAATCTGAGATAGTTCTTTACTTTCCTGTCTTTATTTATTTTATTAATAATTAAATATATTTAATAGAAATGGAAACTAGAAATGTGGCAATGAAAAGGTCAGCACTAGCATTTGTGCAATATGTGCATTTCTGGAAAACAAAAATTACATGCCCAAGAAAAAAAGTGCTGGAATGCTTAAGAGTTGTATGATTTAACAGGCTTTAGCAAACTACACCACTCCCTCATCTGAAGCAGAAATGTAACCAAACAGAAGGGTTGGTGCTGTACAGCTATTTCACCACCTAATGAAACTTGTAACTGCACACTCTAAACTGTGGTTGGCAGAGCGGCCTTTTAGGAATGAGAACCACAAAGCCCAGTACTCAGAACAGTAAGCTCCTTAAGCAGATGATCGTCAGGAAGATAAGTTGCATTGTAAATGTGTTGTTTTCTTGAAGACATAGGCTTTTTCTGGTTATAGGAAAATTTGGCTTCATAATTGTCAGTCATCTTCTGGAGCTGGAGTCCAGAAGGCTCACAGAACCAGAGGACAGTTTAGGCTGGAGGGGATCTCAGAAGGTCACCTTGTCTAATCTGCTGCTCATGATAAGGGCACTGCTTGAGGCAACCTGGTCATTACACTCTGCCTGAAATCCTTGAATCTTCACCTCCCATCACTGAGGTAAAATTTCATAAGTTGGGGAATTCTGTGTTCTTTAAGCCCTTTTTGTGTCAGTGCAAGTCAGTATTTTTAACTGTTTTTCCATTCATGAAGCAATGTGTAGAGGCTTAAAACTTCTCAGAAGTGAAAGGGAAAATTCAGGACTGTTCCAACATGTTCTAGGATGGCACAGAAGAAGGGTTAGTAGTAGTTGTTTGAGGAGCACTAGAGGGGAATGGAGGATGAACTGTGTCTCTTAGGCATTGTTAAGAGTATAGGAATACAGAAGATTGAAACTAATTTTCAGAAGGGCTTTCTGTATCTCCAACTTTTTCTAATACCTCTGGACGTGATTTATAGTCTTATTCTCTTCCTACATTCGTATCCAGTCTGTGCCACTGCAAGAGTCTGTATCTTAAAGATGCGTTCAGATATCATCCATGGATAGGCAGGCAAGTATTCAGTATGCAGCAAGAAGCATAATGGAAATCTAATTGATTAACATGGTCAAAGATGTGACAACTTAAGCATAACCAGATGATTCAAGCAGCTATGGAAATTTACTGGTGAAGGCATAGACACGTATCATTTTGTTACATAGAATTGGATGACTATTCCTGATATTACATCTTTAAGCACAGGACCAAGTCCTGCCAACTGGTTATCATAACTGACATGATTTCAGCAAGTTTGGAGGGGGTTTTGTTACATTTCTAATCAATTTTGTGTATTCCATGCTCTTCACTTTCCATCTTCTCTTCACTTTCCATCTTGTTTCTCCCAATATGCTGCCACAGTGTTCTTATACCTTTCTGAGAAATATCAGCTAGAAAGGAGGTGTAAGCAGTGAATACCACAGTGTTGGTTTCCATAGGAATAATAAACATATGGAAATAGAAGGAATACAAAATAAAAGACCTGTTCACAGGCCAAGGGGATAATCTTCATCATTCACGATCTGCATACTGGAATTATGGTACAATCTGTGCAAAATATACTTTTTTTGGTGTTATTTTTAAAAGGGTTTATACTGTGAAGCCTCCATTATAAAAGCCCAAATTTGAATGAGGTCTTGAACTACATTATTTGAATAAGTGTAATTTCTTATGTTGACTCCAGAGCACTGACATCCTACAGGGACCCAAAATACAGAGTATCAGTTGAGAGTTTTCAAAGTAAAACCAGACATTTTCCTGTGATGACAAAAGAAATCTGCAGGTAAATTATTTATAGATAGTTTTATAAAGCTAAGGGTCAGTATATCAAAGGCTCAGATTTTTAAAAATAGCAACTTCAAGAGCAGTTAATAAGAGCTAATTAGATGTCAAACCCTGCAATTTAATATAAAGATTCCAAGAGGCAATTACGTGCATGAACTGACCTTTTATAAGCCAAGCAAAGAAGAATATGCAAGATGGGAAATTAACACCTATGATAACATTCAGTTAGGAAAAAGCTGTGTAATACACTGACCCTTCTAAAAATGTCAGCCCTACCTACAGGACAGTGTGACTTTAGAACTTACTAATTCAAGATTTTTTTTTTCTTTTCTTCAGAAGGAGAGATCTTAGAATAAGAAAATTCTACACTACTGCCTTCATGATCGGAAAAAGAATGAAAACCACCCCCTCACACAGTAGCCTTTTTGTAAAGATTGGATGAAAGCCGGGCCCTGGCAGTTTGGGATGGGAAAAAAAATTAATTGTGTACTGAGACATGAGACAGTAATAACTCACACAGGCTTCACTGCTTCATGCCAGACAAAATAAAAATGAAGCCAAGTAAGGGAGAGCTGCTGATGAAAGTTGTGCCATCCATTTTATCCCCACCGATTTGAAAGATCAGAAAGAGGCAAATAAAAACCTTAGATATAAGATTATTCCTTCCACTTTCCCTATGGCTGATCCAGCTAATATGAAAAAGAAATGAAATTAATGCCCCTAGGAGATGTTATTTTGGTTGGATGAGCACACAGATCTGGGCTGGGTAATCAAAGTGAGACTCTTTGTTTAGGGAAAAAAAAAGAAATCAAAAGTGTGATTTGCGTGCACTCTGCAAAGAGCTGCAGCCCTCTCAGAGCCAGGTGAAATTGAAGAGGAAAAAGAAAATTGTGGGAAAAGTAGATAACATTTATTAGCAAGCTTTTGCCATCCAAGAAGCTCTTTTCAAGACACAGACACATGCAAATATGCACACACACAAAATATCCTCTTGTTGTTATTTCAGATTTGCCATTTCTTTAACCTAAAGTAGATGTTTCAGATCTGTTATTAGTACAAGAAAAATAGTGAGAAAAACAAGCTTATGAAATCCACCTTATGCTCATGTGTTTTTAAAAAAAAGTATTATTAATAAATGTATGATCCCAGTGTCTTTAGCATTGTAGCTCATGAGACTCTGAAAGGGAAATCTGCCAGGAATTTTTGGTAAAATAAAACTGAATAGGACAATCATATTGCCCTTGATGGCAAAAATGCAGCATAAATTTATAAAATTGATCTCTGTTTCATTTTGAATGCTATTGAATGAACATCTCATAATTTAAAATTCCTCTCAAATTCTTGCCATTCTCTTGAAACAATGACACGTTTCTACTTCCACATCTGTAAATCTCCATAACCTTTTCTAAGATGAAGTCACTGCTTTAAATTTACTGAACAGGGGTACATTTTGTACCCAAATTTCATTCCGTCTCTGCAAAATATATGCATGAGACATATTTCAAGGGAGCATGGATACATACACACAGACAGAGAAATCCATTTAGTGCTATTCAAGAACAGATTTAATTACATTATAGTTGTACTTTTATGGCTTGTACAACCTTCAAAGAGACAGAATTCTTTCATCTACAGTCAAGAGCCATGAAAAGGCATAAAAGATTCCTAAAATGACTAGTACTAGTACTGTGTACGTCTGTACTGAATTAAAAAAGCAAAACATTATAAACTTGTTTTGAAAAATAATCCTGTAAGACATGCAATATATTTCTAAAGGGATGACAGTACAGACATATTTATTTTTGAAATATTCCTAATAATTCCCTGAGTACTTATCTTACTAGTGTAATCAAACTACTATTTACAAGGAAACATCATATCTTTGGTTCCTTCCTGAAATCATTCTTGAAGAATATTTTGAAGGTAAATGTAGCAGAGTTTCAGCTGTGGTCTCATTTAAGAATTTTGAACTGAGATTCATATGCCTCACTCAGAACCATTGCACAGATCCAACATATTTAGGGTCTCTTCAGTGATGACTTTTTAGCCATTTAAGTTCCTTCCAACTTGTGCTGAAAAGCATGCAGTGAGTTGATGGAAAATAGCACAAGGTTCTAGGAAGCACTTTACTACTTCTTAAGTGGTTGCAGGGAGTTGGATAATCTAAAAGTAACCAGGTGAGTAGAAAAAAGTTTCTAAACAGAAATTTGTGTGATAGAGAAGGAAATATTGGAATATTGTTTTTAAATATCGTAAGGGAAAAATTAGCATACAATGTATTTTTGACAAAAAAACCCTGATACTCAATAGTTAAATAAAATTTCATTACTTGTGACTGCCTAGTATATCCAAAGGAGATCCAAAAATAATACATTTTTAACCAGGCTAGCTCTCAATTTTTCATTCAGGACCTGAACCCATATGTTTATCTATAACTTAGAGATGTTAGCTATTTATTCATGAGCTCAGAGCTCTCTCTCACTAGTGCTGTGAATAGACTGAGGCTGCACAGTTTTTCAGGGAGTTGGCATTTGGCTTTCCATAAATATCTCTTGCTTGTGTCATGGCTTCACCTGGAGATTCTTTGATCACATCAGGTCAGAATGTACCTCTGGTGGATACAACGTCTAAATCAGTAGTTCACAAAATGGCCTGCATTTCCTGAAGCAAATATAAATATTACTGCTGGCAACTGGTGTAAACCCAACTGAATATGCCTTCAGGTGTGCTCTACAGAAACCCTCAGAATATTTATTTAAATGTTGCTATTTCCCTGTCAACTAACTTTTTATTTGTATGTTTTAGCAAAGCCCGTAAAATCTTACCACAGCCATCTGAAGCCTTTGAATGAATGTTTAATGTCCTTTTAGCAGAATTCACTCAGCTCTCATTTCAGTGCACCTGAAAACATGACAGGATATACAAAAATGAGGTTCCACGTTGTTTATTACTTTCGCTTTTAAATATGCCAGTTAAGCAAATTCTTACACCAGAACTCCACCTTTTAGATACCCCGCCAGGGTTTGATATTTCCAGTTTTTATAAGGTGAAAAGATTTTCTTAAACCTTTCTGCAGCTGCAGCATTTCTAAGCTAGCGTAAGAGCAAACAAAGGTGCAAATACAGAAACTTTATGAGCTCCACAGTCCCTGGCTGTGTAATTAAATGGAAATACTTCTGAGTTTCAGGGACACCTGTTGCACTCTCCTCAGATATTGCTGTTTCCACTAGTTTTCAAAATAGAAAGAGATGGTCAGGGGTCTCTGTGTCAAGTAGCACAAGATTTCTTAATGCCAGGACTAGATTTTGTTTGCCTTGCTGCAATATTGAGACGCCACAGCAGGAAAACCCTGGGCCCCTGCCATGGCTGAGGACAACCAGGCATGGGAAGAAGGAGCATGGCAGGGAGAAGTCCTGCATGTGCCCAGGTGTGTGATGGGGGAAGAAGTCCCACTCACTCTGTGAGTTGCACCAGGCAAGGCCAAATGAGAGGATGGTGAAGGAAGAAGAGAAAAAAGATCTGTCTTACTGAAGGGTGAGGGCCTTCCAGGCACGTGGCTGTGTTAGCATTGTTTGCACTGTTTTTTTGGTTTTTGTTTTTTTTTTCTTTTTGACACTTCCTTTTGTAAGTAATAATGTCAAAGGAAATATTTGTTAAGAAAAAAGAGGAGTAAATTGATGCCCCAGTTAACACCATCACTCCTCCAAGTAGCCTGATGGGGTCTTCACAACCAGCTCAACAGAGTTTAACATCTGATAGAAACTTTTCAAGCAGCACAGCATCTTATATTGGGATCTCACTAATACTGAGAGAAAATTTGGACATGGGAATTCCCAACTTAAATTAAGAGAATGCAGAGTTTTACTTCCTCTTTTTTTTTTTTTTTTCAGGAAACTTCCTTCTATCTCTTCCTTGTAAAGAGCAGATTTAGTTGTTTTACAGAGTAAAATGCATTCAGTCCAGTGGCATATAAATACATGCTCAGGGTAGACAGAACACTAAGAATTTTTCACAACATTGCCCAGATTTTAAATGGCTTTATTAGAGCATTCATAACAGTGCAGAGATAAGGGACCTGCACTCCTTATTTACATGCTGCTTTAGGCCACTGTAGCTGTGACAGTACAACTACCAGAATATTTTAATTCAGAAAATACTATTTTATCTTCCCATGCCAAAGCATTTTTTGCAGACTTTCCCAGGAAATTTAGCTTGATACAGGTAGGTGGGATTTCAGATCAAACAAAGATTTGGCAAACAGAAGAAAACTGTGTCTTTTAACAGAAATTTTTACCTAATTTTAAATAAAGACAATATTATTAACCATGGCTTTCTAAGCATTTGAAAAACACAGATTATCACAATCCCTTGAAAAAATAAATACAAAAAATTTGGAAAGATGGAAAAATTTATGCAGCAACACCATTTTTAAAGGAGGTGTCCAAATAAACAAGTGTACCTTCAACCATACCAAGACCTACACCATATCCTAGATCATGGGGTATTATTTCTGTTATGAGCAGTATTTGACATCGAGTGAAAGGACTGAAATTCCATTTCACGTCAAAATAGAGCACAAGTACAAGAAGGAACTATCATTATCCAGGCCTCCAAAGCAATATGAAGAACAGTTTGTATGAGCCAATTAATCTACACAGGTATCACCATCTGAGAAGCATACCTACCAAAAGTATTGCAAGGGCACAGCTCTATAGGGAACACTCAGGAGCTTAGTAATGATCCCAGGTGAGTGATAAGCTAAAGAGATAATGCAGCTGCTTGATATTTCACATTTCGGCCACACAGCCACAGCTGTATCTGTGTTGGAAGAGGACATCCACAGCTCTGTGTATATCACAGCAGATGGTGCTGCCAAAGCTTCGTTACTGCGACCAGCTGTGTTGAAACAGGAATTGCCAAGGAGATTCAGAGCCATACAAGAAACACTCCTCACACTATGCTCTCTTGTCTTTTATATGAGCACTCAGCTGGTAGGATTAATTCAACCTGTTCATAATTAGTTACATGTGCAGAACCAGGTATTTCTGTCAGAATACGTCCATCAAAATTAAAATGTGTCATTAAAGAATGATGATTTTGCTAGTTTTCTGGTAATTTTTCAGGATTCTGGAATTCTGTGGGAAAGGAAAAGTCCAAGATTTCTATGGGATGGAACATCTTGTGCAATTTTTTCCATTGATATTTAAATGTTCTGTTCTGTTCCATTTTATAAAACTAAATGAAAAAAACAACATGAAATAGAATGTTTCTATTTGCCATAATTCTGCATTTCTTTTAACCTGAAACAACAATCTAAATCTTTTTTTCTTGACAATGTACTGCATTGAGTCAGAATTAAAGAAATTTTGAAATCCTTTGAAAAAAATATTTATTTTTGTACCCATACATTCAAAGTATGTGTCTATATTATAGATATGCATCTAAACTATACATATTTTGGTTCAAAAAATTGAAATTTTCTTTCTCCATCTTTGATGATTATGAAAAGAAAGGTGATTTCTTTTTATCTCCTAGCCCGGAACTAGCAGGTTTACCTTTAAGCCTGTGTGCTTGGTATTCAATTGTGAATCAATTCACCATTGGTTCCTTGGGGGGAACAAAAGACCCTCTGTGCCTGTTCAGACCTCTAAAGTAGCCATTGAGAATGTCTCCTGGAACTGCACATAACTCACTGAGTGGGAAAGCTCCCTTTGCCACCCTTACAGAGATGAGAAATCTGCAAGGAGGGAATAGAAAAAACAAGAGCACCCATATAATCAGCAGGATTTATGCGAGAGGCACAGAGGATGTGAGCAATACTTCAGCCACTAACAGAGAACAACAACCTGATGGCTCACAATTTGATGTGTCTTTCATGCTCCCCAGTCAGTTCATTCACACAGAATCTAAATACTTGGACCAAACGTTTCCAACAGGTGAGTACTCAAATTCTGTGCACCTGCTTGAGGCCTCACTGTGTGCATTGGAGCCAACACTCTGCAAAGGCACCCCAGACCAGCCTCCATGTGGTCAGTGTGTGCTGCAGACCTTGGTTTGGCCAGCGCAGAACTCCCTATCCTTAAAATAGAAAATAAAAAATGTGAATGCACTTGCTTTGTCACAGTTGTGATATAAATTGAAATTGCTACAAGTCAAGCACATTCTGAGCTGCAGTTTCAGCACCTCACTTATCTCAAGCAAAATGTAATACTGGCAGCTAAAAAACAAACATCTGCCAATTCAAATAGACTGTAGAAATAATGTTCTGAAACACAAACACCTTCTGACAGTTTAGGGAGTCTGGGCAGAGTTGGTAGTGACAAACACAGCTGGGCTGCCCAACATCTACCATTATAAGATACTGTTTTAAGTAATTTACAAAACTTTGCCAACCTTTAACTGGACTGAACTTTCCCAGATGAAGTATCTGTCTTGGGCTGACTTATTTTGGAAAATTTCATTAAAATCGCTCAATCATTTCCAAATAATTTAGAGAAAAGTGCAATATTACCTTCCTGCTGAAACATAAATAAACTGTACAATAGCATAGCTGAGAAGTTCTAAGATACTTGTACTGTGGAAAAGGGGACTTCAGAACACCCTCAGCATCCAGGTCATGCTTTTTGCTGATTCCGAAAATACTCAGATCCATTTTTCCATGACACAAAATTCTTAAAAATTTTAGTTTGTTTTGTGTTCTGTAGATACTTGCTCAAAATTAGGAGCTGAACTCCTGTGAGATCTCATTTTCACAGAGCAAAATCCCACCCTTATCCCCTCCTCCAGCACAGCTGTGGCTGACTGCATGGGGAGGCAATTTCACCTATAACTAGAGCTCTGGTTAGTTCAGGGCACAGACATCAAAGCCAGCATTTTACAGTCAGTCTCAAGGTGGGCAGCCACGAGTTTTCTGTCTCGCTGAGAGGTCTGCAGCAACCTCACTGGTCTCAAATGAAAAAACATACAGGGCAGCTTCACAGGCATTTGAATCAGATCCACTCTCAGCAGATCTTTGTGGAGAAAAGACTGCACAGACAAATGCAGGTGAAGTCAGTCACTTTACTTCTACACTGTGTTAGCCAAACAGCTACTGAAGACTGTACTAACAGTACTAAGGAACAGTGGTGGATCAGCACAGCGATGTGCCTGAGCTACTTAACTGCATTTCTGTAGGTCATACTGGCATGGACCCAGAAAGATGCTAATGTTAAATCTGCCCCGTGGCTCCCAGGTCAGAGGTTGCTTGTATGTGTCCAGCTTGAAGCATGAATAGAGGAATTCAGGAATGTTTCATATGCATGTACCTATCTTTCACACAACCTCTCCACACCCTGTACTTTGGCTGAGTGTGGAAGTGACTTGAGCATAGGTTGGTAAGGATATTTGGTGACCTAGAAGCCTAAAGAGTCTTTAGCCAATGTAACTGAAACAGAAGTAGTTCAGATTAATTGTACCACATGCTGAAGGGGACATTTTAGGTTGTTTATGTGGCAGTGCTGAAGAAAATAATATTTCCTTATTTGAAGGTTAATCATGATCGAATATTTTACTCTCTCCTAAATGATATGTGTTTGTCTTGCTTGTGATATTCTTTTATTGAAGAATCAGTGCAATTCTGAGTTTTTTCAGTGCACAAAAAATTCTTCAATTCATCCATAATTTATTATGTGTGGATCAGATCTACCTGGGTTGGGTTCTGTGATTTATTATATTAGTAACAAATTAGACATTTCTAAACTCCTGCAAGTTTAGAAATGAATGACTCTGAAATTGCTCTCCAGTTTTATTTTGAAAAAAGGTGGGTGACACCACTGAAATACCATCTTGCGCAGTATGACTGAAAGGTTTTAGTTTTGTGTCACCTTCTATCTCCGAAGATCATAAAAAACCTCTCCAAGATCTTCAAGTTCTCTTTCCAAATAGCCTATAAGGCAGAGGAATGTGGTCTCTATTCCCTGCTTACAAGGATAATCATAAGGAATCATAATATTCCTGAACTCCTTTGGAGGTCCTTGCAAAGACAACAAGATCTTACCTCTTGGCTGCTGTCACCATACTACCATTCACCTGAAAAATGTAAATACAGTGATTTACAAGACCAGAAAAATGTGGATTTATTGTGCACATCATTGCTTTGCCATAAAGGTAGTTATCTAGTAAAAGTGTGAGATTACTTTGATATAGCATGGCACAAGAGGACAGGTGGTAATTTATGTCAAATGGCATTAGATGGAAGAGGTCAAAGGTAAAATTTTGCTTCTGGAGTCTGTTTTGCTATTTAATTAATACCTGCTAGACAAAACAGGTAGGACCTGCAAATGCATGACTGTTCTGCTCTGGTACAAATCCAGAGATAAATAGGTTTTGGGGACTGACAGTAGTCACATGACCTGGGTGTGTTTGAAGGTGTTGTTTAGAGGCATCACTTGCTTAAGCATTTATTGACATAAGTAAATCACTTGCTGCAGGGAGCTGATGAGCCTCATTTACATACATTCATGTAATTACAATTTTTTTGTACTGATGGATGTTTTGGAGCTGCTGTTCTTAGGGAGAAGAATCATAAGAGGGGAAAAAGGGCAGAAAAAGTGAAGCTATCTGGCTCACAACGGAATGGAAGCTAGGCATAAGGAAGGGGACAAGGACATCTCTGTGTGTTAGTTTTTCTCTAATGAGCTGAGGAGCCAGAGATGTGCATAAGGAATGGAAACTATTTGTAGGCCATTCCAAAGAAAACCAATACAGGAGAGAAGACCCTCAGCCTGTTCCTTGGGTGGATCCTCTGCCAAATCCCACATTGATGTAAGCAGACTGGGAAAATGTGGATGCATTCTGCTGCTTAAAGAAGAGAAGAATTTTAGAGGACTTGGCTATAATACAGTCTCTGTACTGCAAATAACTGAGGAGAATGGGGTACATGTAGGATTTACATGAGCTGCTGGGATCAACAGCTACTGGGAAGTCTTTGCCAATGTCTTAAAAAGGAAACCTGATCATGGTGCAGAGGCACCACTTACTCTGTACTGCTTTGTGCTGAGCAGCTGGGGCCCAAGCCAAGTCTTTGAAAACAGAACTACAACCTTTGTAAAAATTCAATGTCAGCATTATGGAGAAAAGACCAAAGTGTTTGCTTTGCAGGGTTTGTGCAGATCAGGACCCTATCATTTGAAAAGCAGCTGGAAGAGAAGACACCAAATGATTGGGTTTTTAGCCTAACTTTCCCCTCCAGTATTCTCTCTTTTGAGAGGTTGCATACAATCACTCTATCCTCCAAGGGGATCACAAGGTTTAGCACCTGCTTAGTCTACCCAGACATGACCACCAACACAGCCCACTGCTGCTGCTTCTGCTCCAAGTTGCCTACCAAATACTCAGGACGTTCTTTCAAACCATGAGCTGGCTTTTCCTCTATATAGGAGCATGAGAGGAAAGTAATTGCAATCTTAGAAGCTATGTTTTTCCCTAACCATATTAAGGCAGACACATGGAGTTTCATATTAGGAACCTACAATAAAGACCTGGTAAAGAGAAGCTTTTGTCTCAAGTGCAACAGGATAACAGGATTGCTCATTCTGCTCTCATAATTCCTATCAACATTTTGAGATCATCTCCACTTTTCAACAGACATTAAAATGTACCTTTATAAATGTCTAATTTTGAAAAAAAAGTGAGGTATGTGCTCATTTGAAGCAGCTTTAGGCTTCACCCAGTCATCAAAGTGCTGAAGCATGTTTGTAGTTCAATAGCTTCTTGATAAGCATTGGCTTCAGTGCATTTGTGGAACAGATGCCTTATGACTTAAGTTTGGTACAAAGTTTAAAAATTTGTCTGATATGCAAGTAGTACAGATATAGCAAAGAAAACTGCCATGAGTAGACAGGGTAAACATAAACTGGAAATTGAGATTTTACAGATCTTGATTAAAAAGAAAAAATGAAGAAGTTTCTTAAAAGTTAGGCATTATAAAATCAAGAAGGAGCTATAAAATATCAAGTTCTTAGTAGCTGACCCTTTTATTTTCCATAACTATGTTAGCAACAAAAAACCCCAAAAGACAGAAAGAGGAAATACCCTGGCATACTTTTCCTGAGCAGCAACAAATGTGTTCCATCCCACAGAACCCATATTCACTGGTGAAGAACTGACAAACTGAAGAAAGCAGCAGTAACCAGAAATAGAGTGCAGAGTTGTGCTAAACAGTTTCATAAATAACTGAATTGGTGATTTACTTATCCAAAATTTAATATTTCATACCCTTACGAAAGCATTTTATTTTACAGAAAGAAAACAAAACCAACTACGTTAAGAAAACTGTTGTGCATATAGAAAGCAAGCTCACATACAAAAAATTATTGTCCTATGTAGACTTAAATACAAAACTTAAGTAAAACGTACTTTTATACCTCATATGTACCTCTTCTAATGCTGAATGATAATTATTATATCAGAGTTTGTCAGAATGCTAATTAGTATTAGTGAGAAAAAAGAGAGAAGGAAAACCAGAACTTTTGTATATAGAAAGCAAACAGAAAGGAGGCAAATTTTTTCTAAGTAATATGCCAGGGGAATGATCACCAGGTGAAAAGCTACCAATGAATATTCAATATTTAAGAATTTCCTACCTTTAATACATATGATTTCTCAATCCAAGTGTAATTAAACTGCTTCACGTTGCTTTCCCTTTCTTTCAGAAATGAAATAAAAAAAAGAAAAAAAGACCAGTTAGGTTTACAGAGCTTGTAAATCGCTTGAGAATCCAAGTAGAGTTACTCAAAGCCTCAAGACAAATGTTCCTAACTGAAAGCTGTTCATGAAATTATTGGAATATTAAGCAATCCTCCATCTTCATTGTTTGTCCATATTGACTGTATCCCCACATTTTCTTACCAGTTCCACTAAACTTCACCAAATCAACTACTTTTGCTGGCAAAAAAAAAAATTGAAGATATAATTATTACATCTTGTGTTTAATTTTTATTTTCTGATTTTATTTGTAGATACACATGAATTAAAATCCAGTTAATTATTATTTGCTTCTGAGAAAGTACAACATCCATTATTCATTGCTAGCTTTCAACAACCAAATTTGTAATTTTGGTGCAGTGGAGTCTAAATTTGAAAGTGAAGTCGCAACAGAAAAAAAAAGTCATCCAGACATGTAAAAAATCGAAATTATAGCTTCTTGTAGCAAAGTAGATGACTTATTACAGGCTCTCACTGTTTCTTGTGCAGCAGCAGCTAAAATGATCCATGACAGAACATAGAAAGACTAGGAGTGATTTTTTTACTGATCCTTTTCATTTTAACCACTGGGTTAGGATTTTCCAAAATGAATGCAGGCATTGTCAACCTGCCCATATATTTCTGGGTTGGGTTTTCTAAATTTGAATTTTGGGAGATGTTAGTAAAGGCTGGGGAGAGAAGCAGTGTTCAGAATGAAAACACATAACATTCAAGAGAACAATCTGCTCATATATAAACACAGTGGGTCCTTTCCGTAAGAGTAAAGGTATAATAAAAGAAACAAAACAAAGAAATTGCTATTCCGCTCTGAGAATGCCACCCACTAAGTCAAGCAAACAGCTCTCCCCAGCATAGATCTGCCTCCCTTACAATCTGGCCCTGTGTTAAAAGGATAACCTCAGTAAAAAATTCTAAACTCTATCCTCCACGGTGCATGAACATACACAAACCAGCTATTTACAGATGTTCGAGGAAGTCAGTAACAATGTCCTGAAAAGGTACGTTATAAGTCTCGCCAGGTGGAATTTCTAAAGAGCTGCTTGGACAAATTCTTGAGAGCAGTCAGAGCTAGTCTGCACCACCCAAGTGGCATCTGTGGTCACAAATCTGCTACGTATTGCTGGTCAGGAGCCCTCTGCTGCTAGAAAAACACTTTTTCCTGCCATATCCAGTTCCCTGCCAGGTTACTGTTCCATTTCTAACGTGCAGTCTGACTGGGGCAGTGCTGCCACAGAGACATCTTGCTCAGTCGCAAGCAGCTGTTTGTAACATGACTAGTTTTAGGTCTGGGTCTGACCTTCATAAAGCCCTGACTGTCTGATGTGCTTCCTTCACTCAGGCAACTGTAAAGCAGTTGATGCAGAAGACACTATTACCCACTGTGTCTTCATTATGTCTCTGTTGTAGGTAGATGTAAAGGATAACTTCTGGTCACATCAGTGTTGCCTAGACACAGACCTTCCAGAGGACTAAATGGAGGAGGGAAAAAAAATCTCACTCTTGTATCAAAGAAACTTTCAAGGCATATGACTGGATGGCAAGGGGACCCATTTATAATTTTAAAAAATTGTTGGCACAAATTTTTGAAACCTTTGTGCTCCAAGGTCTCCATTAATTTGTTTCAAGCTTACTAGAATTTTTGGTGGGATTTTTGCAAGTACATTAAAAGTCAGCCCAAACAATTTGGGGAGAGGGTATAAATTATAATTAGAAAAGTTAGATTAACAGGAGGCTGAAATTTATCTTTAAAAACTGGTGAGTACTGACTTATATGGCATTTTACAAATGTACAAGTACATTAGCCTGTGCAGCTCTGGGATAAGTTTGCTGAGCGAAATACCTATTCTGTACCAGTGTATTGGCAAATAATAGGAATCAGCTCTTAATCTTACAGGGACTTACACATTTCTGTCCAATCTACGAACCTACTGGAGTGCTTGAATCTTCAATACATATTGTGCATTAAAAAGCCGAGAACACTGAGAGCAGATATTGTTTCTTGCCCCTTTTCCCCTCCAAATTCTGGAGGGTCTTCCACATTGGGCTTTATTGTGACATGCAATGGTAAAAATTAGGTAGAAGCAAGGCAGCCAAGCCCTGGAAATATTGGCTATTGATCCAGCTGTACAGAGTCAGATTACTTGGAAAACAACCCTTCAATTTTTCACTCCAGTGACGCTGCAGGGCAGTTGCTTTTAGGATCATTACCCTTGTCTGTAAAATAAAGGAATGTGAGAATGTGTTTGAGTAAATTCTGAACCCATTTGAACTTTGTGGGTTTGAAACTTAGTCCTAGAGTAAAATCATTGCCTTCCATGCACACATCACCTCCACAGCTAACCAGGGCATTCACACCAAGACTGTGGTTTAGCTGATCCATGAATCATCCATAAATCACCATAATGTTATAATGAGTGTACTGAGAAATACCACTTTATCACAAGAGAGTTGCTTTAAGAGAGGGAAATCCAGAAGGCATGTGTTTCCTTATTATATTAACTGGCAAAGAAATTAATGTCACTGATGCACTAGCAAGGAGTGGCAGAACCCTCCCTCTTTAGCCTGACTGCTCTGCAGTGAGGAATATCAGCATTTATCCAGGGTTTGGATAGCAGGAGCTTTAAGCTTAGTGGCAAAAATTGAACAGAAAACAGCCATAGACCAAATAGTGTTCAACTTGTCCATACTCATGAGTTTTCCTTTCATTTTTGTGCCCCACAATATTCAAAACAAGGAAGAGAAGTCTCATGTAAGAGTAAAAGGTTAAAGGTAAGAGCAGCCTTAATCCATGAAAACTACAAGGCCCAAGTAGCAAGAGTGTGCAACATTAGTGCAGCATGCATTAATGACAAGAATCATAGGCAAGAAAAGTTGTGTGACATTTTGGCTGATAAAAGTTAGATGAGGAAGATTTTCTCCATTTTTGCTTTCTTTTTTTTTTCATATGTAATTGCTGTTAACAGCCTTTGCAGTGAAACTGTCCTTTCCCCTTGGTCTTTAAAGGGAATAATGAGAAGTGGCTTTTTCTTTGAGGATTATTGCCATCTCCAAGAACTCAGTCTTCCACATCTCAGCAAACCAGATCACCCAGGTCTGGTTTTCATTGGATATTTGATTTGGGGAGGATTTCTTTAATTTGGAGGGGACATCAATGCAGAAAGGACACTTCTGAAACAGAGACCTTGAAATAGAAAAATAAATATCATGAGATATGTTGAAATAGAAAATAAATGGATAGAATTGAGGTTTACACAAGCTTACAAGAAGTTTAGGACAAGTTTAGGAAGATTGCTTGATGGAAATAAAACTTGGACAAGATCTCAGTCTCAGTAGACACGAGGGCATGACTGAGACTGAACTGGCTTAACTTCTGAAAGCTGTAGCAAAAAAGTCTATATAAGGAAAATCAGAAAGAGAGGAAAAAGGGAGAAGGAAAAAATGCCAAAAGAAAGCAACCTTCAGGAATGGAGAAAGTTCATCTCAGACAGCAAAACAGTCCTTAAAGTGAAACAAGGAAAATACTTAAATTATCTTCCCAGTCTCAGGTATACTGAGCACATGGAATGTCCTCAGAGGAAGGAAAGAGTGGCTCTCAAGATACTAACTTTGGCTCAAGAAATTGTTGTTTTAGACCAGTGACTGCTGGAAGGTGGAAGGTATGTCAGACAACGATCCCTCTGTGTTCACCCTTTCTATTATAGTCCTTCCCTAAACATTTGCTATAACCACTCTCAGAGACAGATTACCAGACAATGCAGACCTTCAGTCTGACCCTGCACTGCACCTCTCAGCTTTTAAGACCTAAAAGAAATGCATGAAATAAACCCAAGCAGCAAGGATTTAAACAAAAGTGGCCATAGTGTCTAGATATTTGGATCTATTAAGAAGTGTGTGATCAAAAGCCAAATCCCTGCTGAGGAACCAAAATTGATGAGATCAGTCCAGACACAGGGCTCTGATTCAGCTCAGCTTTCACACTACAAGTTGTAAAGTAATTTATCACTGAAGAAACCCACATATTTGTATCACATTAGCAGAAATTTCCCATGAATAAAACAAAGGATTTTATTTTGTAGCTTTTCTTCAACCTTAAGAAGCCTTAGAGTAGCCTCTGGTCCCCTATAAAATGAAGAACAAAGATTAATTTGCGATTTACGCAGTAATCTTTACAGTCAAACATAACAAATAAGGTAACAGATTTTCCAGATGTCCAGAGCTCTGGAGGCACTATTACCAGGACTAGGCTGCCCTCTCTTGTACAGAGGGAAATCTGCACTTGGATGTAGTGTTTCAGAGTTAAAAATACCTGAGAGGCTACTGTGCTCTGTACAGGAGGAGAGGGGGTATAAAATGTCCATTTCCAAATCAGTACTAATCAAATGAGACTATAGTTTTGTTATGTAAAGCTGATCCTGTTATTATTTAATACATAAATGATGTTTTCAGACAATATTTCATTGCAGGTTTACCAGGCAAAACACGGTTCTCTCCTTGCAGACTGCACTGCTCATCTGCAAAGCCTACCAACCTTAATGAGAGAGGCTTAGAGTACACCCCACTGCACTAAAGTGTTTTCACTCTAGAGTGAGACTGGAAGATGTAAACTTTAACTGCCTCAGCTGTCCTTCCCTCAGCCTTGCTCTAGCCCTGCCATACAACCCCATCAGCCATGACTCCTGTTAGAACCTGCTGGATCCTAAGCTCTTCTCTGCTGTGCAAAGTAACAGAACACTCCATAAATGGAGGGGCTTTCTCCTTTCTTCTGCAACAATTTTTTTTTACTTTCTGTATAATAGCAATTCAGGGGGAAAAAACCACCACAACAATAAACATGTCTGTTTGGGTCGTTAACCTTTGGAATTTTCCAGAAAAAAATGAAGTAAAAATCAATTTTTTTTTTTTCCTTAAGTCAGAAAAGATGTTAATTCCTATAGTGATTTCCTAGACTTTTACTCTCTGTTCTTTAAATTTTGGCATATAGGTAAAATTCTTCCCACCCAGTACGAGACACTGGACAAAGAGGGTATACTAAGAATTTGCTTTAACTAGTGATAATTTCTCTAGCTGTCAACTCACTTTATGTTGGAAAGGGTAAATTCTTTGGGATCACATCTAACAGCTTTTCCTCTGTGTAAGTGTATTATGTATACTACCACTGTGTCTTATATTTTCTTATTGGTTAATTAATTTTCATTAGTCTCCTGGCTATTGACCCAAGGTACTCCTATCATCCTTAATTTCATCCTAAAAGTTGGTAGATTGACTGAAGGGGATTTCAAGTATTGTCAAAAGTTAAAATGGCTGTTCCTTAGGTAGGAAGCAGCCAGAACAAGCTAGTAAATCTCCTGTTCCAAAGACAGGCTTTGTGCTTTGTGCTGTGTTCTGAGATGAGAAATTTGACATGTATAAAGCAATCCACTGGCACAAACCCTCTGAATAATTCAGACAAGAATGGGACATCCTGTTTGGTTGGATTTTGTTGCTGTGGTGCCCAGCACAGCCAACTGAGGCACGGGGGCAGGAGGTGTAATAGATGAGATGCAGGAATGTAGAATAGCAGAGCTACAGCACAGGCAGTGAACTGAACCTTGACTTCACACCCCCAAAGGCCTGGCCAGTGTGGCTGTGGAAACTTGATGGGAATAGGTCTTTATCGGACTACCTCCCACCTTGAACCATGGGAGCCAGAAAGGAATCACAGTTCCCTCCTTGGCCTTCTAAGGCAGAGAATGTAGTCTAAATCTAGACCTGCTTTGGGAAAACATGAATAAACCCAGCAAAAACTGCAGTGACTTGAGCCTTCTCACTGGGAAAACAGTTCCCCACACACACAGCCCTTCATTCTCCCCAACAACAGCATCAATTAATGTTCTGTATGGCTAAGCATGTGCTTTAACCACACTGCTTGTAATTAGCAGTCTCTATTAATACTAGGCATCTGAGACCTGCAAGGTTTGAGTAAAAAGTGCCAGGGCTCAAGTGTTTATGAGCAGTTCATATACAGCAGGAAATTTCTTGTTTTTCTTGAACGGTTGCCCTGTCTGTACTTGCCAAAAACTGCATGGTGAATAGTCATTACCCAATTTAATAGAGATGTGGGCTAAAATTTCTGCTACCTGGTTTTACACATAGGCTGTGGTTAGAGGGGAAAACAGAGAGAAGTCTCATTGCTTACATGTCGGTATGTAATTTAAGTGAAAGCAAGACGTTTGAATAAGTCACTGTGTGTCTACCACCTTAAAGTAGGCTTTTCAATTCTTTGCAATGCTGTGGACTAGTGATAGATGGGAACAAATCCCACATATCCTACCATCATCAATTTTTATGGCAATTCAGAAACTACTCTTAAAATTAATTTTGCCTTTCACATATATATTTTATTTTGATTATCAGTATGGATTGTTGTTCTGATAGTTTCATTTTGCAACACAACTCATTAAAACAGAGGAGCTTTGTCTCCACCCTTTCTGTGTGTTGTATATTTTAGAAATGGCTTTCATACCTTCTTATTCTTGCATTTATGGTAATTCTGAAGTGTTGGGTTTTATTTAAGATGAAAATGAGTTGATTCTAATTCACTAGGAACAAAATCACTCCATCCATACCCTGTTTACCCCTTCACAGGACCACAGACACCTCATGAAACAGGCACTAACTAGCACTGTACTAACAATTTGGTATCTCATTTTGATGCTTGTTCTCTCATAGTTTCAAGTCTGTATTTTGAGTTTGCTAACAGATCTGTTTAGGAACTAGGCAAGTTAAAGGAGCTCAATGCACAAGACTCAGAGCAATTTACTATAACAAAATGTCCTTAAGAAAAGGAGGGAGGAGACTGAAAATTTCCTGAAGAGTGAGACAGTCTATCTCCAACTTAATTTGATAAAACTCAGCCCTTTATCAAGAGATCTGTCTAAATGGTATAGATAAAGCCTATATGGAAAAAGAATTTGCTGTAGTGTTTTTGTGTTGTTTTGTTTTGCTTCTTTTTCTCTGCGATATTTGCTTTTTAGATTATGTTTCTCTTTCTCTTAGATATTGGGAGTCAGTCCATTTTTGTTATTTTAAAGTCTATTGTCCTTCATGTACAAAAATCCATGTGTAGCAATGATGAAGTTTTATATATACAGTTTTATTTCCCTCCAAGCTTCAGCAATATTCATGTTAAGTGTTCTTCAGTGTGCCCATAGATATTGAGAATCTTTTTGTTTCTAACAGCCAAGAGGGAATGAAAGGCACAGATTTGCCAGACCAGTAAGGATATGCAGTCCCCCCATTAATTACTATCACTTATATACATTCCACTCTTGCAGTAACTGTATAGAAATATTTCTTTTCTCTTTCAAAGAACCCCAGTCAGAGACTGGCAGACACAGAAATCCATTTCAGGTTGGTATTGTTGACTTTTAGAGCAATTACAGCAAAGCCAGAAAATATAAAAATTATTTGAGTCTCAGCATATCAACCTGAATAACATTAGCTTTCTTCCACAGAAGAGCTTTGCACTACAAAGTTATTCACATTTACAGAACATCAAAAAAAGTAAAAAGAAGAGAAAGGCAAAGGAAAATGGAGGGGAAGGAAGGAAGGAAGGAAGGAAGGAAGGAAGGAAGGAAGGAAGGAAGGAAGGAAGGAAGGAAGGAAGGAAGGAAATTTGCTTGATATATTGCCAAAATAAAACATTTTCAGACACCACAACAGGTTGATGCAAATTTATACTCTGTGCTCACTACTTAGAAGGGAAAACTTATCCTGTTTTTCTACATCTATGCAGTCAAAAATTGGTCATAACACTTCTTTTCTTTATTGCTAAAAGAAAAAAAACCCCAGGAATATAGGAGAGCATATCTATGTGGTTGTCTAGGAACAAATTACTGAGGCACATATTACTTGTATTCTTACAGCTTAGAGGTGCAAATGGATGTCTCTTCCCCACCCAAACAAGCATTAATTATCTCCCTAAGGCCAGATCCAAACCAAAGATTTGATGGCCATGAGGGCAACTGGTCACTGCTGCAGCTTCTCCTGAATTGTATGATAAAGACTGGGATTTATATCTACTGGAGAGAGCAGGAGAAAGAGGTGGAAGAGAGATCAGCATCAAATTTGCGTTTGTTATTCCTGGCAGACTGCAGGGGGCTCTGGGGATCGGTGCCTGAGGGTAAGTGGGCTGAGGATTAGTAAAATAGCTGGGAAAGTAGAAGAGGACTTATGTACTTCTCCCATGCACTCTGGGAGCAGTAAAAATAAAAATATAATTTCAACCTCTGCTTCCCTCCTTTCAACCAATTTTTCTCTACTACAATGTTCCTGGAGATCATACAGAGGTAGGTGAAGAAGAAGCCTTGTGAGCAAGAAAAATAAATCAAGGTCTATGGAGACAAGACAAACCCAAAAGCCAGGGATGGATGACTTGGCATAATACACATATTTTTAAATAGCTGATGCAGCAATTGCAACAGGTAGTGGTACATTCTTGCTACACTGAGATGAATACCATTCTTCTTTGGAAGATAGGCTTGAGTCAGACTAATGTCTTGGAAATGGAACTGGACTTTACAATTCATGCAGTCAATGAGAGATGCTAACATGCTTGTTGTCAATGGAAACTATTTAAAGGTGAACAAAACTGCAGGAAAACTCAGACCCAGTCTGACTACAGACTAGAGAGATAGTATTTACCTGTGAACTTGGAGAGTGAAAATGATCTGCCCTTTGAAATTTTCCTCTTCCCTGAGCTTAAACTAATTTTAAAAGGAAAGATGTTTACAGACATAAAGAAAAATTTTCAGCAGTTTCTGAAGCTAACAGAAATAAAAAATAGAAGCTGCAAGCAGACATATAATGAAATGTGAGAATGAATAGAAAAAACAATTGTTTAAGCTTAGTATAAACTGATAAAAAAGGCACAGATATTTGGCTGCAACAACTTTTTTCTCCAGCTACAACAGCAAATATTTTCCATCTTAACTTCACCATGGGCTACAAGAATCTGGCACATTCTGCTCTCTGAAGACACTATAAGAATTAAAGGTCACTGAAATTTTTAGCAAAGACAGTATGGATAAAACTGCATCCTCCTCCCTGATGGGGGATTTTGATGCACATTAGCAGGTGTTCTGAGAATCCTAAATTGTCATAACAATAATTCATCAAATGAACTGAAGGCTCAGGTATCAGAATAGTACTACAGGCACAACAGAAAAAAAACCCTCAGCCTTTAAATTTCTGTAACTCATAGTCCTTTGTTCTTAAAGTTGCTTCATAAGAGGGTAGAAGCTGTAGGAAAATAAATCTAGTTGTCTGACTATGGATTAAGACCTGGAATGTGCAAACAAAGGAATTTTTTTATGCCTTTGAACATTTGAAAAGCCAAATTCCCCCAGATACCAATCTCTGGATAGCTGAACACTTTATCTACCTTGATCTATTTTTTTTTTGGTTTTTTTCTTCAGCATAATATATATGTAAAATATTCTTTCATATATGTCAAATAGAGCCGTAAAATATTTGGACATATGCCTTATTTGGAAAAAATAGAAAAAATATTTTTATATATTATTATGTTTTACCAAGTCTATGGGCCAAATAAAAAGGACAAAAACTGTACTGGTTCAAACTGGCAATTCGGTGCAGTGTATTGAAACAGAACATCGTACCTTGGGATTCAGTGTGTTTTGCTGATAAATGCAGATACTGTTAATTTCTAACCCCAGCATTTTGAGTACTTATTTTGAAAATGTGTTGCTTTGATTAGGAAAATTTGTTAAAGTTTGTTTTGGTAGTTTTTATCTGGGTTTGTTGGGTTTTGTTTTTTTTCCTCCTGAATGATGGGTAGTATCAGCCTGTATTTTAAAACTGTAAAGTAAATGCTCTTGAATAAGAGTCAAAAATTAAGCAAGCTGTGGTGTGCAGTGGTGTAAAACTGTTGCTGGGATGAATTCAGGCAGAAAAACATTACATCAAACCCTCAAGTGTGAACTGAGTTGCATGATTTAGTCTAACTGAGCAAAGTTGCTTTATTTACCTCAGGTTTTATAACATGACAAAATATGAACATTGAAGTGTTCAGAACTAGCCCCTTACAAAGACTGCATTATAATCCCTTTCTTTGCTTGAATTTTTCCAAACGTCATGAAATAAGAACAAATGATTCCTTGGGCAAATTATTTCAACCTCCAGTCAAATTTCACATGCTGGTTGTGCTATTTTTTCCCACACAGCCTAAATGCATCCTCTTGAATGGTAATTTTTTTTCCTGTCATCACAAATTCAATCTCCTCAGAAAAATGCCTTCACATTAAGTACCCTTTGACATAAATAGAGAACTGCTGGGCATAAAGAATTGCTCTAAGTTCAAATGAATGTGAAAAAAAGTTATTGTTAGGCTTTAAAAGGTCAGACAAGTGCATAATGTCTCTAGTATGGTTTTGTTTGAGCACATTGGTGTACATGTGCTCATGCAGGCCCATATGCCTGGCACATCTGATTCTTGGAGCTGCTGGTAGGCAATTTCATTGAGTGTCACCCTTTGACTCTAAGGAGAAGCTTGTTAATGCATCCTTTCCTCCCGTTGCCCCAGCGAGCCAGAGGGAATCTGGATCTCACACCTTCTCTATGGTTCTGGGATGTCCACCTCTTGGACAGCAGACATGTTATTCTCTGCTATCTGAGTGAGGTCCCTTCGTGCTACCACATTTTGGAGGTGTTGAGCTTGGCACTATCACTGCTTCAGCGAAGCCATTTATTTAAGTATAGGCATCCAAAATGTATGCCTTTATTGGGAAGGGAACTATGGCAAGTCATGAAAAGTAGGTCTGGAGGGTTTCAGCTTCTCTACAAATGATCTTAGCTGCTATATAAGTTATATACCTAAAATTAGAAGGTGTGCACATTCCCTATAGTTTTAAAAGTGAATATATTGCTTGGTGTCACTTTACTGGAAATGGGTAAACCACACAGTAAATTTAGAATTTGCTGTTTCAAGGGACTATTTTTTTTTTCACAGAAGCATAAAAATTTCAGTGACAAGTTTGGGGGGTTTTTAATTCCTACTGAATTGACTGGGAAATACATAATCTGAAGCACAAAGAGCTTCTGAAATACTCTGTAATAATAATTTCTTGTGATTGTTTCATCACTTTGGTTATCCACTGGTACAGGCTTATATTCTGAAATCTACTGGGTCCAAGACACTTTCAGCAGTCACAGTTTTAGGATGATCTACTCTTGAAGAACTCAGCTAAGATCCCACAGTTTATGTTTTGAACATCATATTTGCAAGTTTTCTTGGCCTTTTGTTGCTTTCTTGGATTAAAACTGTAAAGAATTCAACTGTAAGATTCAAATGAGCATTTAATCCTACAGAAGGATTTATTACAGTGGAAAAATGATTGCTTCAAGCAAACTTAAATACCAGCATATGTAAACAATCACTCCTGTGTTTAGCTGATGTCCTAATTTATAAAGATTTACTCTGGGATAAAATGTGCTTTTACCCTGAGGTCCATTGTGTATGGTAACATAGAACAGAGATGGAGAAACTGCAAGTGGGAGGAACTGTGTGTCAGAGACATGGGACTCTGCAGTGATACATTGATTTGGAAGCAGTGTACTCTGTCCCTTCCTTGTTCCATCCCCAAGAGACCACCTAAGAAAACTGGAAAGAAAACAATTCTACATTTTCTCAGACACCTTTCATCAGAACAAGGTGAACAAAATCTAATAATGCAGATGAGAGAAGAGGGTTTTGTACATCCCTATTCACCTTCCAGATGGGGCAACCCAGCTTTTCATCTCTGAGTCTTTCACAGTCTACACAAAGTAGGCTGCCTAAAGGGTCCTACTACCCTCTCTGTAAGGTCTGTTGCAGTCTGAAACTGTCAGGGTCTTTAGTCCAAATCTATTGTCTATAGATAAAATCTGAAACTCTGCCTGGACAAATATCCCATGTTTGGAAGACCGTTTTCAACAAGGAAAAATCTATTTTCTGTGGCAAGATGAAAGAAGCTTTTAAATGAAGCTGTTCTACTTCATGCTTGGAGAACTAGTGACAGAAAATCATAAGGAAAGCCAAAACAAATCAGAGAGCCAGTCATCACATCTCATCTGTATTTTATCTGTGCTCTGAGTGTGCAAGGAACATTAGGGCACAATTCAAATTGTAGAGTTTCATAGGATTTCTTTTGCCCAGAACATAGCTCTCCACCGTCAGGGATACATTCTTAACAGGTTACATTACTTCAAGCAATGCAGTATCAGGCCAAGATGAGTGATGAATCAGTCCTCCTTAAAGATGCTTAGTTGTTAAAATTTTAAGGAAATACAGGTTAAGGAGGTAGAAGTGCTTTGCTTCAGGAGCTGAAAAATTTTTTGTTCTGATGTACTAAAATGACTTTTTTTTTTTTTAGACTGGTAATGTTTTTCATGCTGGATCACTGCTCCTAACATGAACTAGAAGAGCAGAGAGAGATAAAATCTGAATGTGCTAAATTCTTAAAATGAATCTCACCCCACTGATGTCAAAATTTTCATCCAAGTCAGTATTTCATTACTACATTTTCCAGTCAATATGGATTTTAGCTTATCAGCTGAGAGTCAGAGTGAAAAGGTGAAGGTACAAGGAGACACCTCAAACTTCTGGAATGATTGCTTTATAAGAAAGAACATAGGGACACAGTATATCTAGGTATCATTATAGTGCCATTTCTGCTATTCCTACAAGGGTGGTACTGATAGTAGTAGATTTTCCTAACTGCAGTCAGTGCTGCCCTGTTGAAACAGTCTATGGATAGAGGAGGAAGAAAACCCTTCTGTGTTTTTTCTTTATCTGACACAGATCTTCTGGCTTAAGAAGTGGTATGTCTCCTCCTCTTTGTTCAGACTGCATCCCTTGTTCTGTGTTTGGAGAGATAAGACTGAAGCTGCTACCTAATATAAGCAGATGTGAGGTAGGATAAGTTGTAATAGGAAGATGTTTTATTTCTTTAATTCCTGTGCAAGGATGAGGAGCTGTCAGACCAGGTAAGAAGCAATGGGACAAGTTTTATGTCTTTCATTCCTGTGTTTAAGGTAATAAAGGGAAGAAATATGAAGTGTCTTGTACATCTGCTATGCTAGCAATTGCTGGAAAGTTGCCAGCTTCAGGTCTTTGGGAATGTATGAGCCTTTGCTCCTATTGCCTCGGCACACAGCTGAAAACAACTATGCTGCACAGTGCAAGACTGCATTTGACTCCTGTCCCTCCCAGCCCAGGCACGTTCCCTGCATTACTACTGCCTTGTCACCGCTGTTGTCCTGGCCCTGACCTTTTTCAGAGCTGACTTTGAGAAATTATTCCTTACTGGATGTTTTGAATGTCTTAAATCAGGTCAGCCTCACTTTTCCTCCCTCGGTACTTTGGGTATAAAATCAATATTTAGCAATGAATGTGTAACACTGTGTTTATTTCATTAAAAAGTTAAGAAGGTTATGCAAAGGGGTTGATTCAAGTAGGTCTCTTGTACTGGAGCCACAGAAAATCTCTTTCTCTCTTATCTAAAGCAAAAAAATGAGAGAGAGAAGAGATAAAAGGACCACTCAGTCTATGAAAACATCAGTACAGTTTGTCATACTGTGTTTCTATAATTAGATATTTACCTTCTAATTATCTAAAGAGAGTCATAGTAACAAAATATTGCCAATTCTTTTACTTAGTTTTATTTACTCCTAGAAGGTCTGAATGGTTTTTGGAGCTCAAGACATACTTGAACACCCTCAGGCAAGTATGGCACAGAGAAATGAGAAGTTCAATATTATTACACAGCCCAGGCAATGAGAACATTCCCTGTCTCTCATTCTGACCACAAGATGTAGCTGTCCCTTTCCATACTGACCCTTTCATTCCGGATTACAGGCTGGCATTTCTTACCAAATAAAACAGCCAATGTAAATAGACAGTGCCTCAGGAGAGCCTGTGCTGGAAAAATACACCATGAGCAGGTGATAGAGTGTGTGTCCCCAGGGTCCTTCACCACAAGATGTACCAGCCTTGATGGGAGAGACACCAGATCTGCTGGGGCAAGGACCATTCTGTGGCTGTAAACTGGCCAGGGGGGAGCCAGGGCTGAGCTGGCAGGCCTGTAGGTGCAGGCTGGACCCTGCATCCTGGGAGGGTCCCCTCCCTCCCACCTTCTTTTAATGCTTTTATTTTGTTCTGGGTAAGGTGCAGTTGGTGCCACACTATATGGAGCTGTGCACATGCCACCTTTGTGCCTGCTTCGTGTTCCTGTGTTTCTTCTTGACCACACTGGCAGGAAATCAGGGTGCCAGGGACATTCAGGCAGTCCAGAGACCCACTGGATCTGTAGGCAGCCTGTGCACACACAGACCCCCAGCAGGAGACTCCTTAGGCCTCACTGTCCGTGGGCTTACTTTAAACCAGTTGATTGAAGGAGCCATCACTGGTACCAAGGGTCCTAACACTATTCCTACTGCCATTCCTAAAGCTGATCCTCACATCACTCATTCCTAATGCTGTGGGCAATCACCAACCTATGAAGCTCAACACGAGGCAGTTCCAGATTCTGCAGGTGGGGTAAGGCAACTCTGGGTGTATGGATAGACTGGGGAATGAGCTGCTGGAAAGCGGCAACGCAGAAAAATACCCGGGGGTCCTGGTCGATGGCAAGCTGAACATGAACCAGCAGTGCCCTGGCAGCCAGGAGGGCCAAGAGTGTCCTGGGGGGCATCAGGCACAGCATCACCAGCCGGGCAAAGGAGGGGATTGTCCTGCCTGCTCTGCACTGGGGCAGCCTCACCTCAAGTGCTGGGGGCGGCTTTGGCCTCCTCAATATAAAAAAGACATGACACTATTAGAGAGTGTCCAAAGGAGGGCAACGAGGATGATGAAGGGCCTTGAGGGGAAGCAGTAGGAAGAGTGGCTGAGGTCACTGTGTCTGTTCAGCCTGGGGAAGAGGAGACTGAGGGGAGACCTCACTGCAGTTACAACTTCCTTGTGAGGGGAAGAGGAGGGGAAGACATGGATTTCTTGTCTGTGGTGACCAGTGACAGGACCTGGGGGTACGGCCTGAAGCTGTGTCAGAGGAGGTTTAAGTTCACCCAGAGAGTAGTTGGGCACTGGAACAGGCTCCCCAGGGAACTTGTCACATCACCAAGCCTGACAGAGTTCGGAAAGCCTTTGGACAATGCTCTCAAGCACGTGCAGGGCCGGGAGCCGGACTTGATGATCCTTGTGGGTCCCTTCCCACGCAGCTTACCCTGTGATTCTGCGATTCCGTGGCTCTGTGATCCCAACGCCGCTCCGGACGTGCACCTCGGCGCGGCGGCCACCGGGTGGCGCCCGTGCCCCGCCTGCGGGGCCGATCCCGCCGATCCCGCCGATCCCGCCGATCCCGGCGCCTCCCGGCCGGGCGGGCCCCGGCTCCCCGCCCGCCTGCCCGGTGCCGCGGGAGCGCCCGCAGGAGGAGCGAGGGGGCAGCAGGGGCCCGGGGAAGCGCCTCTGGCACGCCTTGGGAGGCAGCGGAGCCCGGGGGCGAAGGCGGCACTCTCGAACACTAAAATGGGACGGGTGCTGCCCAGTGCCAAGAAAGGAGGTGCCCGCTCTGCACAAGGTGCAGAGGACTCCTAGTATGGGATGCTGATGCTCCTTTACTAAATAAAGCAGTGCTTGGGAGTGAGTGAACAAGCTCGCAAGATGACGGTTGGACTTGGTGATATTAAAGGTCCTTTCCGACCCTAATGATTCTATCATTCTATGATTCTGAGAGGCCTAACTAGATAACCTTCCTCTAGTCCTTTCTGTGGATTTATTTAAATATTTTTGAAGTGGTGAGTATGCTCATCCCCCCTGAAATGTGTCCATACCCATCATAGCCCTTTCGGCTGTATCTGCAGGCTCTTTATGAATCAGTTTTTCTCTTTGTTTCACCTGCATTTTTTTCCTCTTGCTCATGTCTCCCAGCCAGCTGCCAGTTCTCCAGGAGTCACCTCGGAAGAGAGCCAGGCACATGTCTCAATGACAGAGAGGAAACACTTGTGCCAGTCAGAGATGCTGAAGGCCACCCGGGGCTGTCTCCTCACCATCATTCAGAGGCACACTTTAATATCACCAGAGTTTGGGAACTGTGTCTTTCTGGAGCTGTAGATATCCAAAGTGGCTGCTGTCAGGAAAATTCTGTAAGTCATAATTTGTCTATTCTGTCTTAAATGTTGAAGAAAAAAGAGCTTTTTTGGCTTTACAATAATGACAGTGTAAAGGCATACCTGAGAAGTGAAAAAAAAAAGTTTTATTTCATAATTGTTACTTGAGAAATACACTGAAAACCTGGAAGAGGAAATAGGGTTTGTTATGTTGCTTTGGTGCCTCATGTACAATGACATTTTAGTGTTAAACTACACTCAGAAAAAAAATTATCTGCTGTCTTTCAATCCACTGCTAGACTTGCCACTGTCTTGCACACTGGGGCATATATTACAAGGAAGATGGTCATAAAACCTTAAATCACTCACCTATTTTGCTCAGGGAAGTGGTGGAATCACCATTCCTGGAAGTGTTCAAAAAACCATATATATGTGGCACTTGGGGATACAGTTTAGTGGTGAACATGGCAGTGGTGGGTTAGTGGTTGGACTCAATGGTCTTAGAGGTCTTTTACAATCCTAAGGATTCTATTCAGCTTCAGCAGTCAGATCTACACTGTAATGTCAGGATTTCCATTCATTTCGCTCTGATGTTTGGTAGCATCCTGATCAGATGCTGAAGATTAAAACTTCTTGGTGACAGATACATAAGAATGAAGGGATGCATGGTCTTCTCTGCCTAGAAGAACTTAAAACAGAGAAAAGTCCAAACCAAATATAAAACACAGGAGGTTCTGTGAACTAGAGACTTCATTTGAAATACAGAGGTTATGTGTAAGGTACTAAATAGCATGAAGGGCTGTTCTACAAAGACTGTCCTCTGGTTGTGAGGTCACCTGCCCTGGGCTAGTTTGTGTGCATACTGCTTATGACTGTGCACTCTCAATCTTCAGAATAAGGTGACTTCATGTAAACCGTATGTTGTGAATGATCCCTATCCACTGCTGACTCGCAAACTATGTCTTGGCAGTGCTTGGGAGAATGGCACGTGTCCCATACCTAAACCACAAACCATGCAGGGACCTCTCCAACCATGTAACAGCACAAACACTGAAGCATCTTGATACCATTACTTTTTAACTTGTGACATCTCCATGGGGCAGGTTTAGTGTAGGCTACGGTACAAATCATAATATGCTTACATGTATATTGTGTATTTCAGCTCAGGAGCCTAGCTGCAGTCCCTTTGCACAGGGAGCATGGGAGTGGGGACTCTCAAACGTCAGTCATCCTTGGCATCTGTTCCAAAACTTGAAGTGGTGATCAAAGGGATAATAGTTTTGGAAGTGGTGTTAGCTTATGGTAATTCTCTCGTACAAACTTTGGATATCCCCAGTTGATACAGTACGAACAGGTCATGGAGGTAACTGGTGCGTTTTACTTAGGGTAGGGAAGGCAAAACCAGGGTGGTTCCAACCACATCGGGGCTATTTCTATCCTAGAAGGAGGATTTTTTTTTAGTTTATTAAGCCTAGTGAACAAAGATGTTTATGACATAATTTGCATCACAGGTTTAGGAAGAATTACACAAAATGGAAAAGAGAACTGAAATTTTTGTTCCCTGAGATAAAGGTTGGGCTGTATCATAGGATGAGCAAACACCACAAACCAGGTGGATTAGAAACAGATTGGTATCAGGTCCTGTGGTTACAAGTGAGAAATAATCTTCAAAGCATATGTATGACACATAGTTACACCTCAGCCAAGATAAGATGGCTAAGGACTGTCTTTCAAAAGAGTTTTCAGTTCATGCTTCATAACATCACTGTCATGCTGTTAAACATTTAAGCTTGTAATCCAAATATCTGTACAGACAGCGGAATTTCATACATTTATCTCCATGTACCTCCAGCGGACCCTTCATTTTTAATGGATGAAGACAAATTTATTCTTGAGGAGAGGTTCCTTATTATGGTCTGCTTGTACATTTTGCTTGGTTAGGTTCTGTCTCCAGTTACTTCTGTGAACAGAACTTCACCATTTTGGCAGTTTATTTTTAACCTAGGGGTCTTACAGAAAATCGTTCAATTTTCTCTTTGGTTTTTTCCCCCCTCTTTTTCCCATGTGAAAATACTGTTTACTCAATCCTTCCCCAAACACCACAAGTTTTGCTCTTTTTCCTATGAAAAGGGCAAGAATTGGGCACAGCCCAAATGAATGTGATGTGTGTTTTTCCTGTGTTGAAATTTAATTGTGATTCTGGGGTTTGAGCGCCCCAGAGGTCTTCCTGCATACACAGGGTGACCTTTTATAACCTCCACAGTTATACAGAGCTATCCTAATAGGCCTTAAAAGTCTCAAGCATATCCATACATAGCATGAAAATGTCACACGCAGGAATATAAGACTTTTTCAGGACTTCAAATCACCTGCCTAGTAAATAGCAATGAATTGTTCTCTTTTATTTGTCCCCTTTGAAGAGGACAAAATTCAAAGAATACAGTAATTGCTTGTACTGTTCCAATCCCAATTTTCTATGAATACTCATGTCTGCATTTACCTCTTATCTTTTACTGACTATGGGACTTAAGGTGCTAATGATGTAGCTTCTGCCATCACAGCAACTTGGAATTAAAATTAAAAAGTGATCCATTCATTTTTGGATTACCATCCATTTATCTTATTCTTGTTGTTTCTGTGAAAATTCCTATAAGATAAAGTTGCTGTTTTCCATGCCCTTCATACATGCTGTGCTCACTTCATAGACCTTCGTAAACGCTTACACAGTGATGCAATTCTTTGCTATTCTCATGACTTTCTGTCCCAAATGCCGAGCAGTCTGTTTGCCTGGATTGGGGTTATGTTTTTGTAAATATTCTGACTCACAGCTCTGCCTGCTTTGTTGTCATAGAGAACTGTTCTTGTCACATTCTGAATTATTTTTAATCCTGGAAATGTGAATTCTTTTTAACAATTCCACCACAATGAAAAGATAGAGTGGTTTCCTTTGCTTGCTAAATTCCAGTCACATCGAGGAAGTTCTCAGTTTTGCTTGATTTGTAGGGTACATAACGATATTAATCCTTTCAGCTGTCTTAACTTTTGTAGGAATTTTAACTCTAGTAAGATTCTCACATACTGCATTCTAACTAAGGCAGTTTTAGTAATTTTTTACTAATTTGCATTTACACATTTTTCAGAGCCAAGGAAAATACTGAGACCCATTCCTTCTTAGTGCCTGAATTGTAACCAGCCTGCACTGTGATAGCATAAGTCTCTGCATAATGTAGCAACTCATCCCAATGCCCTCTTGTCAGAGTATAATAAAACTTTAGATGTAGGCATTTAGGGTCTGCAAGACAGCTCAGCATCTGTCCTCTGTGCATGGAAGAAAATATCTGTGTGCACGTCTTTCAGCTGGAGTGGAGTGTGATAAATTCTGTCCAGTGGTAGAACTTAATTCTTAGGTATAATTGCTGTTAATCTTGGTGAGAACCTGCACTGCCATATCAAGTGCAAATTCACTATTACATAGAATTAGTTACTTGTGGAGAAGTGACTATTGCTGAGGAGAATGGACAGCTTTGCATGTTATTTCATCCAAATAATATATGCATTATTTGCTTATAAGGTTACTATAAGCTTGTATTGTTGGGTGGCTCTAAATCCCCCTTCTCCCTTCTTTTTAGCTTCCTTGGTTCATATAAAGTTCAGAAATTTAAACCTGCCTATGTTCTTCCCAACATTAGATATTTAACTAAAACATTTGATATTTAACTGAATGATGCAGTCGGTCCTCTTAGGGTCCTTTTAGAGTCAATAAAGAAAGACAGAACAACTTTCAGATACTTATTGAGATCTTAAAATTAATTTATTCAACTCCCTCTTTCACCTGGGAGATCCCTATGGCAACCGTACTGCTTACATTTACTGCTTACACCTTTACTTAGCCAAAAAAAATAAAATTTTTAGTCAGAATCCTTAGATTGTCTGAGACTTCTTTTAATAGTACATGTATAAAGGTACTAAGATGGAAAAGTATGGCTTAGGTATTTTTTATATGCAAACTATGTTTCTTTTGCTCAGAATTGTTAACATTTTCAGTATGAGAGACATATTTTCCTTGTGTAAGCAAACACATGCATTGGAAAGGAATGGTTTCATGATGGAGGCTAATCATCTGCTCCATCAGATTCCCACACAGAATAGAGACAAAACAAAGTTCCACACAACATTTGTATTAATCTAAAATCATAAAAATATTGTTGGGAACCAAATGTTCCTCTTTATATATGGACTGTTTGCCCTGAAAATCAATGCAGGTATTCTGCCAGTCAGATATCACATGAAGCAGGTTTTGGCTGAATATCAGTTGCAGGTGATTTGGCATTTTATTTGTAAAACAGCTTCAGCGAGATCTGCTTAAGGGTTAATCAAGAAGGGTTCATCTTTTACCTTGTGCAAGGGATATTAATATAACCAAAAGTCATCAAGCATAAACTTGCCACGTCTAATAAAAATGTATGTGTTTCTTACTTTCTGTGCTTGTGAATTGTAAATATGTGAGGTAGTTCTTCTTTTTAAGTCTCCCTTCCACACACCTCTATAACAACAAAATGAAATTAATTTACTAAATCTAAAACAAATGAAATTAATTTACTTTATCAGGTTGGCAAAAACTTAATTTAAAATAAAAAAGAGGAAGACCTTTATTATCTTTCAGTGGAATCCGTTAATGCTTAAAAATAGCATTTTAGAATGTTTTGTTCACCTCATTCAGATAAAGAACTGATATGACTTTCATCTGACTTTAAAAAATGTTTCAAAACTGAATGCATGTATTTTTGGTGTGTCTTTATAGGTGAGGAATGCCAGAATATATGACCTACCTGGCATTTCCCTGCAAAGACAGCAGCCTTCATCTCAGGACAAACCCACAGGGAACCTGTTCAATTACCTGATCTTTTTCTTAATCACATAATGCCTCTTACTGAGAGAGAAGAAGATTAATTTACTTTTTAAAAACAATATTTATGAACCCAAGGATTAAAATTAATGATTTGAAATAACAGCTCCTTATTGGAGGAATCCAAACATCCCTAATTGCTGTATTAAGTAAGTATACACTAATACATATATCTCTATCTAGAGATATATGAAAAGAGAAAAAACTGAGTCTTGTACAACATTCAGTATCTAGAAGCTGTCATTTTCTCTCCAGATTTTGACCTGAAATGTCACCTGTGGCCGCTGTTTGCTTCTGTTCTAAAACCACTGATGGTCTGTTGGGACACTGCCATCACATGGGTGTGTCTGTTACTGTAACAAATGCAGTAAGTGCATTCATTGCTTTACAAAGAAAGTATTCCTATATATTATGCAGCCACAAAGAAAAATGTACTTGAGAGCATGTAGTATGGTGCATGGATGGAAGCAATCCCGTGTTTTTCTTCATGTCACACTCCTCACCCCCAATTTTGATCTACTGTATTTGCTTAACATAACCACTTCATATTTGGGCATATACACTGAACATTTTTTTCCATCACTCTGCATGGACCTTTCTATAATGTTTAAAGTTCTCCAGCTTTCCTTGTTTTTCTGATCTCCTGGAGTTGTTAACCAATTACAGCTGGGATCAAGGCCAAAACCAGCTAAGTATCACAACCGAGATTATCTCAAGTGGTACCTTAGTTAAACTGCTGAATAATCTTTTCTTTAGGGTTCAGATAAACATTCGTTGAGTTTTCTCATACCTTATGCCTTCCTAAAGGGCCTTCATTTTTTTCTTTTTTATGTTCTTTTCTCTTTATAAAGCTTCCTAGAGGAAGTGAGGTGGAGTCCCACCTCTGCTACATTAACTGCAAATTAGGATAGCCCTCTTCCTTCACAGACTTTCTCTGGAAAAAAAATGGAAGATAAATTATATTATGGTTTCTGTACAGCTTGCCCCCAAATCACTAAAAGTAACAATTTCAGCAGATCCTCGACTGTGCTTTCATTTTATTTTGCAGTGACTCTGGATTATTTTACCTTTCACAAGAAGAAAAGCAGTTTTCTGCAGTTCACCTACTTACAGGACACTACCAATAGTCAGACTTGGTCTTCTATGCAGTATTTCAAACCAGAAATCCATGACATAGGATGACCTGACAACAGGTCAGGTAAATAGGTTAAACTGTTTCTTGTTAAACAAATATTTCTTTCTCCTCAATGCATATATGAGGAAGAGGTGGCTTTTTCTTCTCTAAAGCAATTCAGTTTTCTCCCTTACTGTGAGTTAACTGCTGATACAATATTTTGAGAAAAAGAAAATCTTATCTCAGGAGTTTCGGTCTTAAAACAGGAAAATTTTGTTCTCAACTAGGAAAACTCATCCAATTTTCCCACTGCAAAAATACAGATGAAAGCAAAACACATTACAGAAGGAAATGTAAAATGACAAAGAACAGCAAAAGGAGCTATAACACTATATGACATTGATTTCTTAACCTACATTTATTTATTCTTCCGCTTCACAGAAGAGAATATTACAGAGCATTCCATAAGTTGTTAAAACTTGGCCATCCCTGCTGATTGATATAGTACTGTACCTCGAATGAATTGTTTGGGGTGAAAGTGTTCTTATCTGACTCTGTTGATGGAGATGTATCTGCTCTCAAGAGATGGGAAGATAATTGTGTTTACAAAAGTGGGTTTAAAGAACATGCATTACAGAGACACTCACGCAGCCACACACTATCACAGTACCAGTGAGTCATTGTAACCAAGCTTTTAATGTCATTTATAAAAAAATAGAGTTATTTACATTTGCAACTTATTTGATGGCATCCTCTTTTGTTACAATGTTTGAAACTGTGAAGAAATGACACACTAACTCATTTGAGAGCAAACTTTTCAATGATAAGCATAACAGTACAGGAAAAATATTTAAAACACTGTGAATTCTTGTTATTTTGCAGCATCATACAAACACATTCTTTACAACACATGCACTCTGGGCTTACAGTAAGCAGAATTCCCTTCCAGATTAAGGCACAGAAACTCCCCCATATTTCTAGGGACAGTCCCACATTCTTACACGTGGCATTTCAAGACATAACCAAAGGAATTACTATAATTCCAGTGAGTGGTAGCAGAATGTGTCCACTTACACATTTTAAGAAAACTCTGGTCAAAGGGACCAAAAGAAAAAAAGTATGACTAATTGCATAGTTGCAGTAAACCATATCCATGAATACAAAAGCCATCAAAATATATTATAAATCTATCTGACTTTCAAAGCTACTTTAAAATACTGTTTTGCTTTACAATACAAATAACACTGTTTGGGGTTAGTTTGTAGAATTGTATTTTGGTCCATGCTGTTAATTCTATATCATTATATTCCTCTTCCATTAGTTTAAAAGCCTCAGAACAGCAGGTCCTCAGGCAGTGGTAAGAATGATGAAGCCAAGTCTTAGACTTCAGCTGCTGCAGTCAGTTCATAAAAACTATCATTTCAACCGCCTCCATTCTTTACTGCTTTAAATAATCTGCCCTCAAAACACTAAGGGGAAAGAATGATGAGGGATGCAGATTTAACACTGTTAGAGATGGGGGTTTGCCCCATCTTCTAGTCCTGAGACGATAAGTCACAGCTCTTAAAAATATCCAACCCATTAAAAAAAAAAAGATCAACAACAATAAAAAAATCTCCAATTTAGCCTGACTATGCAGTAGTTCCACATAATCGGCTGGCAGTAGAAACTTCTTTGGTGTCAGAGTCAGGTCTTCCTGAAACCACAAACGGCCAAGTCTGTAAGCAAAAAAAAAAAGGTATTTCATATTAAAAGAAAGTTTATCCTTGTATGAAACTGAAGCTTTATTACTGATAGATGTCTAACTCTGGTTCAGTTGCAAACACGTCATCATGTTTTAGTCCCTGTGGGAAGCACAGAGAGAGCTGAGTTCCTCTAACAAATATTTTCATTACGTTTTTCATTATAATTAAATGCTCCACAGAAGGTCTGCAATGGTTAGCAACAGTGTTCTCATCCAGACTGCAACATTTCTCTTGCTTTGAAACACTTTGCACCATTTAATAAATAAAAAGCATATAAACTATTCCAAAACAATCACTCTGCTGTATATAAGAAAACGTTTTACCCCTGTGACAAGCATCGGGCGTTTAATTCTGTACCGATGAACTCATGACGCTATGCTTGTGCTGCAGGCCAGCCCGCAGACCGAGTTACTCCTTTTTCGGACACTAAGCTTGCCTAATGCCCGAGGAATGTAATCTTTAGGGTCCCCTATTCCGACTCCCCAGGACTGACACACCCGCCATCACCGAAGCCCAAGCGCGGCCCTGGAGTCGCCCACGGTGCGAGGGCCACCGGGGATTTGCGGAGCAGCCAGGGCCGCCCCGCAGCTTCTTCCAGGGCGGGCACGGCCTGAGCGCTGCCACCCTGCCCGGGGCACCGGCCCTGCGGGGCTGCCCCGAGCGCCGCCCGGGGGTTCCCCCGCGGGTGCCTCTCGCCGCATCCCGCCCGCCCCCCGCGCCGTACCAGGTTGACGGGATGGACGTAGCCATTCTCGTAGCGGTCCTCCTGCAGGAGCTGCCGGAGGTGGGCGATGTAGCTGGACGCCAGGCGCAGCGTGTCCAGCTTGGAGAGCTTGGTGTCGGGCGGCACCCAGGGCAGGCTCGTCTTCAGCCGGGAGAACGCCTTGCTCAGCACCCGCATCCGCGCCCGCTCCCGCGCGTTGGCCGCGTTGCGCTGGGACTGCTTCCCCTCGGGCGGCGGCCCCCGCGGCCCCGACGCCGCCTTCTTGCCCCCGGGGCCGCCGCCCCGCGCCCGTTTCCTCTTGCAGCCACTGCCCGCCGGCCCCGCCGAGCAGCTGCCCTCGCCGTCCTCTTCCTCCTCTTCTTCCTCCTCTTCCTCCTCCTCCGCCGCCGAGGAGTTGTCCCCCGAGGGGTAGAGCTCGCCGCGGGGCTGGCGCTTGGCCGGCGGCGGCGGGTAGTCCAGCTGCAGCGCCCGCAGGTCCATCTCGGGCAGCTCCTCCGCCTCGCTGCCGGAGCCCGTGGACATGGCCCCGGGCGGGCGGCGGGGAGGCGGGCAGCGCGGCAGGCAGGCGGGGGCGGACGGCCGAGCCGAGTCGGCCCAGAGCGGGGCGGCCCCGCCGCGGAGAGTCCGTGCCGGGGCGGGGGCGCGGGGGGGCGCGGAGGGGGGATGCGCCCCTTGACAGCGCTATATATCGGGTGTCCGCGGAGCGAACCATCTGCCGGGCGGAGGGGAGGAGAGGGGCGCGGGGCGGGGGTCGGGCCCGGCGGAGCCCCCAGCCGGGGGCGGTGCCTCTCCGCGCTGGCCCGCGGTCCGCGGCGGGGCTGGTGCGGCGGTACGCAGAGTCAGACCCCTGTGTGGGAGCACACACGCACGCGTGTAGGGGTGCACAGACACGCGGGATGTCTCCGTGTGTGTGTGTGCTCTTGGGAGTCACTCCTTTCCCACTGGACAGACCTCTCTTCTCGCCCCGGAGGACGCAAAATACCACCAGGGCTGATCCCGCCAGTGTTTTTGAGGGGGGGAGCGCACCTCTCCCTGTGTCTAAATGCTGCTCCCAGCCCACCTACACTCGCTCTTTCTCTTGCCTTTCCTTCGAGGGCATGGGATTTTCCCAATGTAGGAGCCCGCTTACGGCCGAGTGGTGCGGCAGGACGGGACCCCAACCCGCTGGGCTCTTCCCCTGCCTGCACAGCTTCGGGAAGCGGCTGTGCGGTCCCGGTGCACCCGCCGGGGCGAGCAGAGGCAGCAGGAGATGCGGCACTCGAGGCTGGGTGTGCGGTGTATGGGGAGCAATGCAAAAAGTCGCTGGGAACGTGCGTACTGTGGTTTGATAGTGTCCTTAATTTGGGGTGAACCTCCAGACAGTAGCGAGTGAGTATTTGTCTGAGGGTTTCTCCCTCCTCAGAGAAATGAATTAAAACCCATTTAACTGGGCTATGTACACCTGTCACAGAGCAAATTAAACGAGACAGCTTTTCAAACTGTTCACTGGCTTTTTAAACAAGTTCCGTAGTACAACTTTTATTATAGAGTCCACGGGTGAGTGGAGGATCCCGCATCCAATGGAAATGCTGACATATAAATTCAAGAGGTATAAATTTAAAAAAAAAAAAAAAAAAAATCGACCATCAGCTTGTATCACTTGCACCTCCTTTTTTCACACATGAAGAACTAGCGTTTGGTTCCTTGCTGGCTTTCACAACTTGGATATGATTAATCAGAGTAGAAATGCAGTTCTCAGAAAAGAACCTAATGACTACAACAGGTGGAAAGATCTTGTCCCGCAATTTCTGCCCAGGGTTTTTCGCTTCCATTTCCCTCCTTCCCGAGCGGAACCTTCCCGGCTGCTGCTACGCAACTTTCCTGGCACCGCCGGCCGCCTTTGGGCCCACAGCTTTGCTTCCCTCCCTGCCAGCCCTGCGGGCTCACCGAGGCCACTTAACGCTATGCAAACCCCGACTTCACCCGCTGGGGCTAGAACCACATCAGAGCCTGGTTTAACGGCAGCCTTTCCAAGTGAAACTTGACATTTCTTGAACCACCTATACAGGCAGCTGATCTTGCAACTGGATCTCTTGAACTTGGTTTGACACTACGATCGATGCTCAGGCTGGGTCCCACATGCTGCACGAGGAAGGGGCAGCACCGCGGTGGACTTGGGTTGCTATTCCTCCCCAATTAGACTGCATTATCCATATATATATATATATATATATGTACATAAAGATACTGCAGGGGAAGAGATATAGGTTTACTTTTTCCCCCTGTCTGGGTTGTTTATACAGGTGTGGGCTGAACCCTTTCTCTGCTAAAGATTAATGGGAGAAAGTGCTGAATTTCTTTAAGCAAAGAAGAAAATGGTACCCAGTCTTAAAAGCCACAATGCCAAATCTCACCTTTCCTGCCTATCCCTGCCTCGGTCGATTAAAGGCGACACATAATGGACACCTTGACTTATTTAATGACGGGAAGAGGACGGGACGGGAAGAGGAGCCAGATTCTCACATCGTCTTTGCCTACTTCGTGGTTAGTAAAGGAAATGGGAAATGCAGTGGAGTAAATCTGAAGTGAAAGTCAGGATTTACTTCGGGTTTACACCCAATGTAACCGAGCAGACCTAACTCCTCTCACATCTATCAAACCGTTAATTTCTGCGACCCTGACGAAGATATCATTTTCAAGACAAAGTCTTTGATGGGGCCAGGGCATTACATCATGCTTCCATTTGTCAAGACTTTGATCCTTTATGCTCTCTGCGAGCTGAGTAAGGAAAGTCGCTGGTATATCAAGGCAGCATTTTACACTTTATCGTTATCAGGTGCAGTCTCTTTCCCCTTTCTCCGTTAAAAGACAAAACTAGGAGCTGTGCCCGAACTCCGAGGCCGGCATCCTTCCCTGTTTCGTGGTCTGTCCCTGCATACTGGGCGAGGTGTAGGGGCAGCCTGGGTTTGCAAAGTCTGGCGTGTGTGTGTAAAGGGATTGGAGCAGCAGCTGGAACAGCTTCTACATGGGAAGAAGCTGCAGAGGCTCCCTCTCCCAGGGAGTCTGCCGCCGTTGTTGGCTCTGAGGACAAAAAACCCCAGCTTTTTTGCACTGCGGGGAGATCCCTGAATTGGGGAGTCTCACTGGGGCTGAGTGGGCTTTTTTTCTCACATTTTTCCGCAAGGCATTTTGGTAAATAAATGCAACCAACCCACCAAGCAAAGAGGAGTCCACGAAACCCAGATCCCTCCTTGACTTTTTGCAGCGAGGGTGTTTCGTGCCGCAGCTGAGGACCGGCGAGGACGGAGAACATCCCCGGACAGGCCGGGAGGCGCCTGTGCCCAGGAGCCGCCGCCCCCGCGGCAAAAGCGCGTCCCTAACCACTCGGCGGGTGCCTGGGATGAGGCAAAAGCGCGTCCCTAACAACTCGGCATAGGGTGCCTGGGATGAGGCAAAAGCACGTCCCTAACAACTCGGCATAGGGTGCCTGGGATGAGGCATTTTCTTCCTTAAGTTTCAGAATAAATTAAAGCAAAAAACAGGAGAGAAAAAGAAATGACCGGAGGCCAAGTTCGTAAAACGCAGGTTATCTCCGAGAATGGGAGGGCGAACTGCTGAAAGCCCCATGTCTTTCACCCTCATTCTCTGGGGTGTTCGCAGCGACAAAGCAGGGTGGAGGAGGGAGATGATATGCTCTCGACAAAGTGCTTTAAATACGGCTTTTCTTTGGCATTTGTCCTTTCCCCTAATTCAGCAGTGTTACCGAGTTCGCCCCGACCTGAAGTGAGCTACACTTTCTGAGAAAGACCTAAACGTAACAAGGGCTTTTTTATTCATTTTTTCCCGCGGTGATGAGAAAGGCGGGATGTCTGGAGGAGAGGAGGACAGCGTTTGGCAAACGCGGTCGTCTTCATCTCTTCACAAGCACTTACAACACACATCCAGGCTGTGCGAAGGGCGTGATAGGCTTCTGCCACGAAGTGATGAATGCTTGAGATGGCTGGTCTGGTAGAAAAAGCAGGTGGATGAATAAGCTTTGCTTAATGCCACTTAGAGCAAAGACGACTTTTCTCTGCTCAGATTTCCCGGTAAGGACACCGAATGAAGGGAGAAGTGTGTGATTGTCCCTCATTCCCCAAACAATCTTGCCTCCGCTTAAAACCTGGAATGCTGTTTGCTACAGCCAATGTCCCGGGTACCCTGTCCTTAGCCACAGGTCTAGCACGGCTCGAGGCACGATTAAAGGATTCCCTCTTATTTGTCGTTTCCTGAGGTGACAGCATCCTGGTGCCCATGTCCTGGACCCCTGGCAGCCACCTCTATGGGGATACTCCGTGTGAGCTAGCCCAGGGGATCCCCAAATCATCACGGGAGGAGGCAGGAACCGAGCAGTTACTGGAAATGAGTGTGTGTGGGTCTTGGGAGTGGGAGGGACTTCCCTAAAAAGTGGCTTTCCACCATATAACAAAATTAAAAACTACTCTGTGGGTCAAGCCGTGTCAAATAAAGCAAACAGGAGATGATAAATGAACCCCTGGAAGGAAAACAAAAAAAAGTATTTACTAGAATTTATTTTGCCTAGCGTGAGCAAACCTTGCCATCAAGGAACATGCTCGACGATTCACTCGGTGAAGGGACCACAAACCGAGGTTAAACCCCTCCTCTCCCCCCCTCTCCTCGCTCGCCGCGGGCCGGGGCTGTCCCTTTCCTCTTCCCGAGAGCCGGCGGGGCGGCCTGTGCTTGGGGGATCGCCGGCCCGGCGGAGGAAACCCTCGGCTCCAGGGGGAAAACCCGGCTGGAGCGGGTTGCTGGGCGACAGGAGTGAAGCAAGTCACTGGTGTCCTGCGTCGACGGCTGGGGGGTTGGTTTTACCTCCCGGGCTGTGGTGAGGGTTCGTGCTCCTCGCTCAGCAACCCTGGGCATAAGCAGGGACATGCTTTTAAAATTAAAAAAAAAAAAAAGACAATGGAACAACACTCCCACCGTCAAAACCCCCAACCTAGCCAACCAACCAAAACCCACCAAACAAACAAACAAACAAAACCAAAAAAAATGTTTGTCCTTCGAGCCGCTAGTTCACCCAGAGGGGAACCCCGCCCCGCAGCACGAGACGAGCACATCTTCCTCGAGGAAAGAAACCACTCCCTGTGAGTTCCTTCTTCTCCCCGGCATTTCTAGTGCAATAACGATAACGAGACGCTATCGAGTGTGATCGCTGCTTTGCCCGGATTTTGGCCAGCAGTGAATTTTGCTCAGGTATCCCCAACTTTCAGCAGGGTTTCCCCTGTGGAATAGCCAGGCAAACTCTCTAAATACCTCCTGGCGCCAGAAGAAAGTTCTCATGTAATAGATACCCGTTGGTGTGAGAACACGGATTCTGCTCACTTTGTCAATCAGCCGGGGGGAGGAAGGGGATTGAGGAGGGGGAGATGAGGGTTTCCTTTAATTGGAAAAAAAAAAAAAAAAAGAGAAAAAAGTATTTTTTCATTAATTCTGATTTTTTTTTTAATGGTGCCAGGAGATACGCAATCGGTCTAAAAGGATCTGAATTAACGGTGCTGTTTCAAGCACAGTTTATTTCTTCTCTTGGAGCAAATTAGCTGGAATAACAAGCAAACATCAGGCAAGAGGAAACACTGTGTTAGTCTCCTCCTTGTGTTTCACTCTGAGAGGGAAGCCCACCAGAGCAAGACGGAAGAGATGGGGAGAGATAACACGACTACAGCGCTTCATTATACTCGAACGCTCCAGCACGGTCGCTGCTTTGGCTGGGCTGCAGCAGAGCAGACAGAGGAGTGTGGCTGCCCTAGGAACCGCTGGTGAAGGCAGTGGGGGCTCTCGGCCGGGGGCACACAGCCGGTGAGGCAGCTTTTTGGGCAGCAGGAGGAAAATCGCTGCCCAGAATTATCCTGAGTCAAAGAAAACTCCGGCACTCCGGCATCACGTCATTAACAAAATTGAGGAAAGGCTGCGAACGGCACACAATGCATGCAGACTGCAGTCACAGCAGTTCACTTGTTGGTGAAACTATTCCTTATTTTCTCTAGGGAACAAATTTTCTATGGAAGGCACTTAGTCAGCCTCCTGAACACCAGGCAGGACTGCTGCCACACCTTACCTCACCAGCACTCAGGCTCCAAGTGCAGGCCATGTTGGGATGGAAGCTTTTTCTCTTTTAAGAGACAGCATCCCTTTGTCTGTGCTTTGTTCCCCCTCCCAGAATACTGTGTATCTGGGTATAATATTCAATTTTCCAGCTATTTAAATTGGTGGACCTACAGGTTCTGACAGTGATTTTTAGATATAACAGACATGGTTCTTCTAGAATGTGATCTCGATCCTGATCTTAACAGATGTGCATTCTGCTTCTGGGGGCACTTGACACACAGACCCAATATGAAATAAAGGCTGCACTATTTGGCTGCTATTGGCAAAAAATGAAAGATTAAGGTGAAAAATGAGTGACTCCAGGTCTGTAAGGAACTGGTGGGGCATGGATACAGCAGATATGTACTTGGCGGAATGATCACCAGGTTCAGTGAGTTCATCCAATTCCCAGAATTGTAGTAGAATGTGCATAAACCTCCCCCCCAAGCAGATGCCTATAATCAGTTTTTCAAACATTGAACACTTCTGTGAGTGAAAAAGATGCTTTTAAAAAAACTTGTGACATCACTTTATGGTAAAAAATCAGGCTCTTGCATTCCAGATGAGCGGAAAGGAACAAACAGACCAACTAACAGACCTTTGAAGGTATAACCATTATATTCAAGGCTGTTATTCATTATATCATGGAAAGACAAATTAAGTGCTCAACTTGCTTATCTAAAAGAGCATTCCAGGAGGCAGTAGGAAGGATACAGGTAGGATTTCTCATACAACTTCAAAAATAAAAGCTTCACAGTGGTATACTGTGAAGGACTCATCCTGAATAGAGACTGGACTTACAAAGCAAATGCTGAAGAGATTTATGTAGTCTCAAAAGATTGTTATTTGTGTTTTAAAATCTATTTTTATTATTAAGTTTATATAATAACAGAGAGGGAAGGACCTGGATGGATAATTTATTAGTTTGGAACAAATATATCTGTTGTACTATACTGTGGAACAAAGACTGCATCCTCTGCATAAGTATAAATGTTGGTCCAAACACAACTTATGATGCCTTTAGTGAAACAACAGATTGTTTTTATCAAAAACATCTGAAATATTTAACAAGTTAAGATTCATCTGGTGCCAAACTAAGATGTAGGTGAAGATAGATAATGGCTGCAATTCCCTGCAATTAGAAGTAGTCACTTGTGGTAATGATGGATGATTTCCAGTGAAGAAGTACAGAACTATTCAAAGGGGTGTTTCATTTCAAGAATATGTAAATAACTTACTTTTTAGTTTAATCCTACATTAAAAGAAAAAAAATATAGTTTCCATCTGTCTGGAGCAAATCCAACAAAAGTGAGCAGAATAAGGTCATATCCAAGATACATAAGGCTAATCCTTTACATGATTTTATGTAAATCACTGTGGTTTAAGGGTGATAGAAAGACTGAAGGGGGCATGTTCTGCCATTCTTTACCTTAAAATTATCACTTATTCAAGATACATACCTAGTGTCTTTGTACTTAGTTATGTGTAGCATTTGAGATGTAGATAAATTAACATAAACCTTGTTTAGGGCGCAGTTAATCTCAACTGATTTCAGCCACCTTCAAGTTTGGTATCACAACTCAGATAGTTAGGAATGAGTGGCAAGAGTTACAGTTTGTAGGTCAGAAATGTCACCTGTTACATTTGTTACATGAAATGTCAAAATGTGGGAGGCATTCTTAAGGCAGCCTAATGAAATACTGCACTGGCATCCATTTCTTTCTCTGTGTTCTTTAGATGAACAAGACGTCAGTGCTTGGGCAGTTTCAGGCAGAAACAGAGGTCATGCCTGAAGTGGAAGGAAATGTGATTAGAAAGACTTAGGAGAACTTTGCCTTTTAGCAGAGACAAAGGATAGCAAGTGTTTAGGCTTTGTGACCTGTCTGTTGTGTCTCTGTGGTGCTATCACGATCAGCAAAACTGGAGTAGAGCATGGTATGTAATAAAAACCATTACTTTTGTTCTTCTTTTGGTTCCTCTCCCCATCCTTGCTATGCTGAATAATTTTATCTGACCAAGGTGATGTTGTCTGCTCTTTCCAAGCAGCCATGATGCTCATTTTCATTCGTGATACCCTTTTAAAGGTAAATTCAGGAAGAATAAATGTTTAGGAATAGGATAACATATTCCACCCCATCTTGCCTTTTATGCACATCAAAAATTAAGATAATTTTTAATTAAAAAGACAATTAATTAGGACAAAAATTATATTGATTCCTAGGGTCAATTGAATCCAGTTCTGTCTCAGTTGCTAAAAACAAATATCTGTAAGAGTGTATTTAAAGAGCAAGAACAGGGTCATATTCCTCAGAAAACTCTCTCCACAGCCAATAATTTGAGTTTCAATAATTTTCTAAGTGAAAAGTTTATTTTTTAAATGTAATGTACCCTGATAGATTTTTCTTCCATGAGCTGACTTTGGAATCCATGTACACTTTTACTATCCCTGTATACTGCAGCAAACCCTAATTAAATACATGGGGTGACAATTCACATTTATTAACTTAAGAGCAGAGTAAGGGTGGATTAAGAAGCTCATAGACTCAGACTACTGCAGAACACACTAAACCATTTGTGCAGACTGTGTTTTCTGTGCTGAGTGTACATAGTAAATTCTGTGTGCCATATTTTCTATGAACATTGGGTTGGGATTGGGGCAGTGGACTTGTTGCATCCAGCCCCAGACAGAAGACAAACTGAGAGCTGGTTGTTGAGTCCTCATCCAAACTCTGATCTGAGACAGAAGTCATAGGATCATTTAGTTTGGAAAATACCTTTAAGTCCATTGAGCTCAGCTATTAGCACTGCCAAGTCTACCACTAAGTGTCACGTCTACACTTCTTTTAAATACCTTCAGGATTGGTGACTCAACCACTTCCCTGGGCAGCCTGTTCCAATGCTTGCTAAACCTTTAAATGAAGAAATGTTTCCTAATATCCAATCTAAACCTCCTCTGGTGCAACTTGAGGGCATTTCCTCTTGTTTCATCACTTGTTACTTGGAAAAAGAGACTAAGCCCCATCTTACTACAACCTCCTTTCTGGTAGAAAATGTCTCACCTGAGCATTCTATTCTCCATGCTGAACAACCCTAGTTACCTCAATTGCTCCTCACAGGACCTGTGCTCCAGACCCTTCACCAGCTTCTGGACACACCCCGGTGCCTCCGTGTCCGTCGCATAGTGAGGGACCCCAAACTGCACACAGGATCTGAGGTGTGGCTTCACCAGAGCTGAGCACAGCGGGACGATCACTGCCCTGGCCCTGCTGGCCACACCATTGCTGATACAGGCCAGGATGCCTTTAGCCTTCTTGGCCACCTGGGCACATGCTGGCTCGTGTTCAGCTCGCTGTCAACCAGCACTCCCAGGTCCTTTTCTGCTGGGCAGGTTTCCAGGAACTCTGCCTCAAGCCTCTAGCTCTGCAGGGGGTTCTTGTGACCCAGGGGCTGGAACTGGCACTTGGCCTTGCCAACCTCATGCAACAGGCCTTGGTCCATCGATCCATCCAGACCCCTCTGTAGAGCCTTCCTGCCCTCCAGCAGACCAACACTGCCGTCCAACTTGGGTGCAAGCATGTGAAAACTCATCTGCAAACTGTCTGAGGGTGCCCTTGGAACGTTGATAAAGATATTAAACAGGCCTGGCCCTGATACTGAGCCCTGGGGAACCATGGTGACCAGCTGGATGCAATTCCATTCCCCACCTCTCTCTGGCCTGTCCATCCAGCCAGTTTTTCACCCAGTGAACAAGTGCACTCATCCAAGACATGGGCTGCCCCCTTCTCCAGGAGAATGCAGTGGGAAATGGTGCCAAAGACTTCACTGAAGTCCAGATAAAAGATGTCCACAGTCTTCTTCTCATTCACTAAGTGGGTCACTTTGTCATAGAGAGAGATCAGGTTGGTAAAGCAGGACCTGCCTTTCATACACCCATGCTGGCTGAGTCTGATCACCTGGTTGTCTGTGTTCGAATCCCTTAGCATTAACATCAAGCTTGCAGCATACATTTTTTGCCACCTGAAAAGCAGGAGAGAACAGCACTTGGCATTATAATTACCTCCACCTCTGGATTTCCCCACTTTTTCAAGGAAGGCACAATGCATTGCAAGCAAATTCCAGAAAGGCACTGCAGTCAAAGGGAATGACCTGGAACAGAATTTCAAGATGACCAACAGTTTGGATAATTTTCCTGTAATATCTTTATTATGGGAACTTACTCCATGAACTGTGTTAAAAAAAATTATTTTCCCTAAACACCATTCATGCCTTGACTCTGAAAACATGTAAAGATCCCATGCTGGTTTGCATAATCCCTTTCACCATTTTAACTAGTATCAGCCAAGAATTTTCTGTATACACTGAAGATTCTATCCTCCATCACTGAATGTTTACTCACCTTCTTTTTTACTGTTGCAAACAGGACTGCAGTCTTCAGGGAATCTATTTCTTTAAATTTAATGAAAATTTCTTATTTTAATAGTTTTGTTGCTGTTGACTAACCACTTGTTTCTAGATAACAGATTTCAAGGATTTCATGTATCAGTTTTCTCCCCTTGAAGACACCTATAATTGAAATTTCTTCACAGAGACTTTAGTGTTATTAATTATCAGTAAACACTGGAATGTTTTGGGTGCTTTTTTTGTTATAAGAAAGGGTTATTTAAATCAAGAGGAAATATAAACACTCTTGCTCTCTTGTCTGGGTAGCTTGTGGGTTTACAGATAAGGTCAGGAAAAAAAGTCCACTTTTGAAACAAGTACTTTTCTATACAAGGGGACATCTGAGTTTCTTGTTACTGATCTTTTATGATATAGAACTATAGAGTCATAGAATATCCTCATTGGAAGGGACCCAGAGGATCATCGACCAACTACTGGCCCTGCACCAGACAACCCAAAGTCTTGACTCCAAAGCATGTAAGCATTCTAGCTTTGCAGAAAAACAGTTGCAAAGCTATTAGTTCCTTACACACAAACACTCATTCACCCCGCTGATATAATTTTCTTGTACAAAGCTGTCACCACTAGTATTCTATAAATAGTGTATGACTTGCACAGGGCAACAAGGGATGTCAGAACCAAAAAATCTTCCAGCTACCCACTTGCAAAGGTGCTCTTCTAGTATACAAGTAAGCTGGCAATGAGCACACTTCTCCAGACTTATCTAGAAACAATGCAAGTACTTAACTGTCCTTCATTCTGTGTGTAAGTTTTTTCTGAGCACCTTCAGTCACTCTGAGTTTGGCAAGCCACAGCACTTAATCAGAGGCCCAGGCTGCTTGGCTTCCTCTTCATTCAGTGTTGCCACCAGCATGTCAGTCCCTGCAGGCAGGAGGAACTTTCCTGTCACTGTCTGAGCTTTGCAATCCAGGGGATCACACGTGAAGATTGAAATGGTTTAGTGTGCATGGAGAATCACTGACATGACTGGTTTTGTTTTGCAGCTATTTCTGTTCTGCCTATAAAGTGAAAACACTTTATTTTTGGAAGCAAAGAACTGGTATTTTCTAATTGCTTTATATTTCAAGACCCAGAAAAGTCCCTGACGTGTTCAAGATGAAGCCCACTGATTTGTCATTGCTCCCTTTAATGGGATATTCTGGACCTGGAAGCATAGATAATTCTCTCATCTAGTGTAAAACTGCTGGTACCCAAATCTGGAGGATGACCACATGGAACAAAGGGAAAAAACCAAACAAACAATGAAAAAATGAACAAGCCAGAAAGTAGATGCTCTTCTTGCAACTTGCTCTACTGCAGTCAGATCTTCACTGAAGATGTTTGCAAGAACATTTTAGTTGATCCAAGGGAAAATTTTAAAGCTTCAAAAATATCAATTAATTCTTGAGAAAAAGCCTTCTGGGTGGCAGTAGTAAGTTTGCAGACCTCTACAGACCTCTCAAAATCTTTCTTAAAAGAGTGAAGGAGATTTCCATGGAAAGTCAGGGGAGGAGTGAAAAAGGAAGAAAAAGTGTTGAGGAACCTTCCCTGCCATCACTGGTCGCATCCTATGTCTGAACTTATGTTTTATAGTCATCTTCCATGAAGTCCTAAAAAGCCTCATTCAGAGTAAAAAATCAGATTTTAGAAGTCACCACTTCAAAGTGCTACTCAGTAAGTGGTGCAAAGTGCTTTTAATTTCACCCCTTTTAATTGATAGAGGATTTTTTAATAGGGATAATTTATAAGAAGCAAAAAAAAAAAAATTATTACTATCATTAAATGGTAAAAGCATCAATATTAAATTTTGCAGTCTTCTTGAAAGAAGGACCACATTTGTGAGATGACTTGCATAAGAACATTTCTGTTACTTCCCAGGATAAAAATTAATGGCATACTGTCCTCAGAATTTCAGCTACAGAGAGGACCTGAACAGTGTTGTCCTCTATCTCCACCCACTTTGCCTCTTTTCTCTTGATGGTCAACATCTTTACTGAAGGCCCAAAACTAACATGATTTGTGGGCTACTAACAGTGATCTATCCATTAAGATCTACAATTTCTATTTTGGATGAAATTAATAAATTTAATTAGATATAATTTTATGAAATAGATTATATTAAAACTGAATTATGAAATACAGAGCCATGATTAAGCAGCTGTAGAATACATTTGTATTTGTGTGGTCTAAACAAATGAGGAAATCAAGAGTCAATATTTCTCCTCACCTCTGTCAGTTTCATAAGATGAATTTTCCTTCTGTTATTTCAAAATTAAAAAATGGTTTGTTGGATTTGAAAAATTAACATTTGGCTTGGCTTGGGTGAATAGCTGTGTTTAAAACAAGTGTCTTGCCAAAAATCAATTTCCTGTGTCATGTCCAGCCAGTACAGACATCAAAAACAGCTCTTGAGGAAATCCAAGCAGTAGCTATTGCATTTATACAGGACTCCAATGGATCCTCAGAATGAGTAATGTCTCTGAACTGGATGCATCTTTTCTCCTGGAGATGGGTTTACTTTTTTTGTAATATACTTTTGCACTGAGCTTGGCTGAGAAGAAAGATTTCTAAACCACTGTTCCTAATATAAATCTTTGACATATGCACATCTGTTTGTCAGTGTGGTTTCATAAGCTGGTTTGGATCCCAACAGTAGTCTTATTCTTCAAAATATTTTGTCATCAACAAAGATTTGTGATGACACATGAAACCCTTTTCAACACACGAAATCATCTCTAAGTCAAAATAAAATAGTATAGAGTGCTGAATTAAAATGTCAAGCCAAAGCTTAGAAAGCCTGTCCTGTTTTAATTTTCACAGTTAAATAAACCCTCGTCTCTTTTCTGGCTTCACAAAACTATCCTGGATTGCATTGTCTGACTGTTGAAAGAATAAAAAATTCTGACATTCAGCTTGTTTTCTCAAGTGGTGTCTCACATCCAAATTCAAACAGGACATGTTTTGTGGTTGTAGAAATATCATCCATAAAGTCTTTGTGGCTGGTTGTCAGAAAGGATACATGTGTTGTCGGACATGCATTACATTTCCAAAGCAGTTCTGGTAACAAGTTGTGATTTTTGATTATCCATCCATTCACATAAATTCTAACGTCTGTTTAAACTGTCCTAAGCCAACTCAGCTTAGTTCAGTTCAATGAAATTGCTGCATAATGGTGAGCATCCTGACACTTCTGTAAGGACCACATTATCTGCTCAGCCAACCAATCCAGAGCCACAGTCTCAAATGTAGCTGAAAGCACCTTAAGTATCCTTTACACTCTGGCCTGACTGCTTGCACGGCCTTCCTCATTGCCTGCCTTTAGACAGTGTGCAGGTTGTCTGCATGGCAGCCGTGTAAACACACGGCACATCTGGGAGCACACCCGTCTTCCCTTTGCTCTTGGGTCTCCTCCCTCAGAGTGGGGCAGACATGGTTTTTTTGGCCTGGTATCTCTGCTTTTTAATGCTTATATTTTCTTCTCTGCTACCTCTCTGCTACCAGAAGACACATTTCTTTTCCCAATTTGGACAAATACTTGAACACCTTTTCTGGAACCTCAATGACCCTCATTGAAGGTCAGTCCCTTAGTGTTGTCTGTACCTTTCAAGAGTCCCTGGTGCTGTCTGTCTTACATCCATATATGTTCATACTTTTACAATGGTTGTATTTCTGCATTTTATATTGTACTTTCCCTGGTTCTCATCTGGAGATAATTTATATCTCTCCAAGTTAGCCAGATGGATTCCATGATAACAGGTGGATTTTTGGAAAGACCATTCATTTTCATTCCTGCACTAAAAAAATGGCTAGTGAATTTTAAATTGTTGGTTATAGAGATATTGCTGGCTTTCTAGAGAGTAACTTAACAAAAAGGTGACAAGAAATGGATGTAATTTTTGTCAGCCTTGTGTTTTCAGTCTGTTGCATGCCTTCTGCTTTCATCGTTCTTTCTCTCATCCTGTCTGGGACACACACAGACTGTTCTCATTCATTGATTTTCATCAACCATAATGGTGACTTTACTATTACTAACAGTTACTCAATGTGATGTCAAACTCCTCTGCATGTACTGCTATTTCCACAAAAGACAAGCACAATGAACTACTGAATACTAGTGTGTAAATGCACTATCTACAGACAATATTATTGTGTTGGTCTTCCACAGGTAACTGAATTTTTCAGCATTTTATCCTCAGGACATACTTAAGATTTTGTGTATTTTCACAAGTAACTTAAGAAAAGCTCATGAGCGAGCATCACTAAGCACCTGTGGAACTCTCATGGGAGTTGTGTTTGGTAGACGAATGGCACCGTATTCAAAATTGCAGTAAACTATTTATCAAGGAGATGAAGGAAATTCACTTAGGATGTGTGGCTGAGCTGATTGACAGCTAATGCAGTAGCCTAGTGTGTTAAAAGTTCATTAAATGCTACGGTAAAAAGCATCCTTCCTGATAGGACACTTTATTGTCCCTCTCATTGTCTCTGTTTCTCAAGGGTTTCTATATAAATTCACTCAGTTTCTAACAGAGATTGTGTTGCCCACATTGTATGCTGGTCTTTTGTTTCATTGTATTTTTGACAAGAAGCCTTTTTATTGTTTATGGTGTCTTATGTTGCTGTCAGGACTACACATACATCTACTGCAACATGACCAATCTCAAACTCATATACATTGTGTTAGCAATAATCACCATGCAACCACTGTGTAACTTTTCCTCAGGGACAAAAGACAGCAACAGAGGATGATAGGGAGTTTTAAATGCATGGATCACATGAATCATAACATTAATATAAGAAAAATGGAGTCCTTAAGATCTTTGACTTGGAAATGTCCTTTATTTTTCAGATTTCAGGAGTCATCTTAAATTAGAATTATGGAGTTAAGATTATGTATACTTGAATGTCTATTAATAAGTCACAGAAGACAGAGCTTTATTGTTTGTGCAAACTATTTTATATGATTAGTGCAGGTATAAACAAAAGGTTTTTGCCTTCTTTCAGAGATGCTTTTGCCAAGTTAGTTTCACACCAGTATAAAAATTCTCTATTTTATTCTTAGCTTTCTATTTTATTCTTAATTTTTATCTTATTCTTTTTTTATTCTCTATTTTATTATTAATTTAATTGCATACAGATTTTGGAATCTGTGATCAACCTCACATGGCATTGAACCACTGTTCTCTTGGCTTGATATTTCAATAAAGTTCAAAATGGTTTGCAATGATTCCTCCAACCTCTGTGACAATTTCTAGATTTTTTGGTGTGAGCAGCAACTATTTCTTAAACAGATACAACTGTTTTCTCAGCAAAGGGATCACCCTCATATCTCTGCTTATGTTTCAGATGTCAGTTTTGTTTGTTCAGTGGTAGTGTTTGCTCATCAGTGTCTTAGGAAGTACTGCTGAGAGGCACTGCAGACTGTTTTGTTGCACAGTTCATTACAGTCTGCTATTGCTTTAATCTTGCCTTTTATAGTATGATGTCAGTGCTTTAAACACACTTTCTCATCTTCCTTTTCTTAAAATCACGCTGGTAACGTCAGAACAGAACAGCTTTCATTACAGTGGCTGCTGCTGACTGCCCTGCACTGAGAGTGTTGGACTGAGGTTGGTACAGGCCAGCAGTGCTGCTGTAGGCAAACATCAGACTTTTCTCCCTTTTTATTTCTTACAGTGGTGAAATACGGCAGCTGTAGCAGGTGTTTCAGCTCCTGCAGTGAAATTTTTTACCTAGAACTCGTAGGTCCTCTACTTCCTTGCTTATGCTCATGAAAAATAATCAAAAGTTTTTTGTAAATTTATCAAATTCAGCACTCAGGGAAAAAAAAGAACATTCAATTGTTGGCAAATTATTCTGTAATGATGCATCGAAGCACTCATGGGACTTACTAATACACCAGTTTGGACTATACTTCCAATTTATAATGCCTAGCCTTATGCAAGAAGGACAGAAACTCAAAAGAGTGGAAAGACCATCTTAAAAGGCTTGATCTCTTCTCTGTGTAATGTTCTAATGAAGCTAGAAAACAAGGCTTCCATTGTGTAGAAATGGGAAAGGACATAAAAGCAGATATTACCTTAGCACAACAGGGAAAAGCTTGGAAGATGGCCAAGAGCTTTACTGTTTGTGTTACCATTAATGAAAAATTATTAATTGTATCTCATGAGATCTAAGCTTGGGAAAAGATTAAAAAGGAGAGTCCATAAATGCTATAGAGCATGTGACATAGTAGTTGTACATACAGTAGGAATAGTCTGGAGTATCAATAATTTATGGGACAATGAAAAACAAAAGTTTAAGGTAGATCCAGGATCTCTCAGTCAGAGGAATCTGTGAAGTTACACCCCTGCATCAATTGATTAAAAATTGATACTAGCAGCTTGGAGAATGCTAAATTGGGAAAGGAATACAGTAGGTTATCCTGTTGTAGTGAAATAATTTTTTTTTTTTTAATAGAGAATTTTACAGGCAGCTTTATCTCAGACTTGCTCCAGGTGTAGCTCCTATGTTCATAAGTAGAAAAAAATAATGATAAAAGATTGACCAACCATATGGAGATCTTTAAAGGTTAGTACAGTTTCTTAATTCTTACATGGGAAATTCTTGTACATTAATGATTAAATTACTATAGGCATAATATCAATAGGTATGATGTAAGTTTTATCACTGATGCTGTGTGGTACAAAGCCTGACTATGTGTGACCTGTCTCTTTAGTACCATCAGCTTCCAGGTTTCACTAGTGAAAGATGATTTCACTCCAGTAACACTTGATTGTTTAGTTGATGCTTAGCTCTTCGATACACCTGAGCTGTGCACTGTAAGCAGCTGGAAGTGCTGAACATTACTAAAGAGTATTAATAAGCTCAATTAAACTTCAAACTACACATGATTCTCACAGAGCCTCCATATGTGCTGGATTTCCGCACAAACCCACTTCATTAAAATCTTCTGTACACTGATATCTCCTCCTACAAGCAAATTACTATACTTGCAGTTTTCAATGTTGTCACATGCATAAGTCACATGCAAAGAGGGTATCCAATGATTACATGGGTAAAAACTTTCCTGTATTTTGAGCAGCCTCTTTAGAAGAAGCTAGAATAATAGAAATGAGTAAAAAGTCCTACATTTCATTTTTTTCTGCAATGCACCTGCTTTCTATAGTTATAATTATGGACCTACTTTTTCACCCTGCTACATTTATCCTATGAAAATTCCAGTAATTTGAATTCCAGTAATTTTTTCTGCCAGAATAAAATTTGGCAGAATATGATTTTCTACAGAAGGAGCTATTCCTTCTAGAGCCACTTGTGTCTGCCAGAATTGTGTACAACCTAGACGTTTTGTCCTGATTATGAAAATCAGTAATAAAACTTCACTCGGTATCATACCTAACACTGTACATGAAAGTAGCAGCAAGAGTTTGTGGGAGAAACCAGAGGAGTCAAGTGATAATTTTCCATTCAAAATCTAGTATCATGACAATTTAATTTGTCAAAAAAAAAAAAAAAAAAAAAAGAGTAGAGGAAAGCTAATGTGCTTGGGCATCTGTAATTCTTCCTAATCTGCTCTTGACTTTTCCACCATCTAGTGTTTACTCTGAAGATATGTTATTGATGCAGCAGGAAGCAGAGGCACTGCCTAAGTTCAGTGTATTGAATGTTCTTCAAAGCTGATCTGAAAAATAAATGCCAGATAATAAGCTTAACATTTTTTATTGAGAATGATATGGAGCCTGACTACACTGACAGTGATTAAAAATCCTGAGAGATTGATCTGAGACATGTTGAGAAAGTTCAGATTTTGAGAACATACACCTGTCTGCCAGATGTGTGTTATGGCAACAAGGGTGAGGAGGGAAGACTGCTGTGATAACTAAGCTTTGGATTTTATTTTCAGACTTGAAAATGTAAATTACAGTGAGTGCATGGTTTTGATTCTTCATAAACCCAACTTCTTTTCATCAAACTTTTCTTAGCTTTGCTTCTTGATTAATGCACTTGCAAATACATACATCTGAAAACAAACGTATTTTCATCTGTTATGTACAGCATCCCTAACACATATATTTGAGCATTAAAAGAGCTGCAATCTGTTTGAACATATGTCATGCAGAAACCTTTATTATTGAAGCCCCTGTGCAGTAAAAGTTAGAGCAGAGATTCCATAAAGTCATTCATGAAGTGAGATCTCAGTAGTGGGAATGGCCACATAACAAAATTCACCCACAGTACAGTACAAGACAACCACATGAAAAATGTTCTATGAAGACTTCATGGACTCCAGCTGGCCAGGACACCTCACTCTGAGCTGTTGCATTAGAAAGTGATTTTCTAAATAGAAACTTCAAAATAATTTGTGCTGCAGATTTTGAAGCCCTACCTGTATAGCACATTTTGTGTGGGGATTCATCTGCTCATGACTGAGAGAGAGCATAGGAATGCCTATGAGTCACAAAGGTGGTTTCTCACAAAGATCTGGTGTGGTTTGCTAACAAACTGAGCTTCTCCTCACAGGCCAATCTAGTGATCTCCCTGAAGAACATCAAATTATCAAGGGCTTCAAAACCATGTTTGTGTCCAGGAGGACACAAATATTATAGCAACAACTCCAATCAGCTGGTTTTTTATATTTTTCCTTTGATACTGCTTGAAGACTTGCATACAGCCAGACCATACAAGTACTCTCCTGGACTCAACCCAGTAACTGGAGCAAGATGCTCTAGCTCAGTATTTCTTCTGTGACAGTGTATGAAAATGTATTTCTAGAGAAGAGTGTAATATCAGAATGACAATGTACAAAACTTCCCATTTTACTAATGCACAGCAAAGTAAAGACTTCCCAAAATCTTTGAATGAGGAGAAAAACGGCTAATTTCTTCTGACAAAAACAATCAACCAACCAACAACAACAAAAGCAACAACAAAACACCCACAAAAAGGCACTAACATATTTCATTCCCTGTCAGGATTTAGGGAGGGTGAGCCTCTGCTGCCTGGAAGCTCTGGGGCAAGATGCTGTTCCCTCTAATGGAGTGAGCAATACACCAAATATGAAATGAAGCCTAAGTTGCCTAATTAGCTTAAAGACATGGATAGCAAGGGAACATGAATCTAATAATTAGTAATGCTTAGTAAATGGTTCTTGACTACTTTGACAATTTTTTCTTTCTGTTTGTCAAAGAAAAGGTATCCAGCAAGGGCAAGACAAAACTGGAAAAGCAAGACGTGTTTCAAACTGGATTAGCAGAGGTGTTTTAAGTGTGTGGACAGTTCATGATCATGTCAGGAATATTCATTTTAGCATGAAAAAGGACAAAAAAGTGTGCCTAAACCTGAATCAAGAAACCCAGTCTTCAGTGGAGGAGGATTTCCAGAAACTATTTGAAGACTTTGGTATACTTAATGTCATTATAAAGAGCCCAATCTCACAAATGCTGAGGAGGAGATTTTATTTTTTTAACCACTGACACTGCAGGGGTACCAGGACTATCTGAAAGTGTGTTCAAATGCAGCTGGTGAAGAAACAGAGCTCTGGGACATGGGGAGAGGAGAGAGAAATAGTGAATAGGTGGGTGGTTGGGAGCAGTTGCTCTAAAGTAGGAGGGCTCAAGGACAATTTTTAGGAAGACTGATAATATCAGGTGTGGGCAGAAGCTCAGGAAGCAGAAAAGGAAGAGCAAAAACCATTGGAAGAAGGAACAAAATGAAGACTTCTGAAGAACGGAAGTAATTTGAGGGAGGAACAGTGAATTAGAAGATAGTTTATGGTGCTTTCAGCTTTTTCTGGGGCATAATAAACCTTGCCTTGCATTTAGATTAATAATTTCCTCCTAAAACATGCAGCTAAAGTAGTTAAACTGACTGACACATTAATGGCTGTACTTGTCTTCATTGACTCTAGAAAGATCTGGTGGTGACTTCGTGAATACAGTGGGTGACTGCAGAGGTAACTACACTAGAGACATTTCATTTTCAGAAGAGATAGAGATAACTCCATATTTTGTGCACTAAGCTCTGTCTGAATGTGATCTAAGCTAGAAAGAGCTACAAAACTTGCCAGACAAAGGATCACCCTTCCCTTCAGTAGGAGGACAGCCATTTCAGAAAAAGACTGACTGGCTCTGACAAGAGGGAAAGACCAAGACAGGGAAGCCAAGCCAGGCAGTCTCCTGAGCCACTGGTTACCTCCTACAGGATGAAAGGGAGGGAGGAAAGAGGGAGGGAGACATTCTGTAGCCACACCTCACAGCTTTCCAGGAGAATGCTGGCAATTCAGCTTCTGAGTCACAGTCCTGCAGAAGGGGCGGCATTTGGAGCAGAATGGCTTGAGTCACTCCTTGAAATTGTCCCAAGTACCAACTCCCCAGGTTTGATGGAGGCAAATGCATTCAACCTGGGGCACAGGACGTAATTCCATGTTTCTTTATCTGTGAGAGGTTGTTATGCACTTCCAGCTTTAATATTCTGTCCAGTCCTGATACAGTCTGAATCCTTTAGCTTCCCGCTGGAAAAAAACAAAAAAGAGTTTAAATTCATACCAGCAGCATGCACACATTATCCTGTTGTGCAGTCTCAGAGCTGAGGCTACAGAACTATGCTGAAGGCTTGTGTGTTCGAGCTCCCCAAGACTCCCTTAGGCCCAGGGGGGATAACAACTTTCATCTCTTTGCACTGTAGATGCAGCACAGACGTTGTAAATTCAATGATGTGGTTTGGAAATTCGAGTTTTGACTCATTTGGGACAACAGAGCCATCATAATGAACAGCAATTTTACATTTCTATGAAACAGAAACATATTTGCACCAGCTTAACAAACTGGAGAATCTATCCAGAAACAGAATCAACATTCCCAAAATAAAATCAAATAATACAAAAGAAGCCACTAAGATGGTTCTGCAGTCATTATTGTGGCAAAGACAGCAAAAGAAAGCATACTGTGTTAGACTGTACAATGTACTTGGATGTAATTGTACCATTTCATCCCTTCTGCTAATGCAATTAGGGTATTAAAATATTGCAGCTTTCTCCATTTCCTCTGACATAAGTGAAGGGGTATGATCAGGCGCAGGACAGAATAAATACATTTACTCAAAAACTCCATAAAAATTCCAGTCAGTTTGTTTCTCATGTAGTGCTTATACTGCTACTGGTATATATAAAAGTTGTGCTGGGTTCATAAGGAAACTAGTCATATTGAAATGATTAAAGATGACCAGAAGGAGAATTATCTAAGAAATCCATAGTATTTTACGGATGAGCTGGCATATATAGTATTTACCATACCATAACTCATACAAGTCTTACTTACTATCCTAATGAGTGACAATAGCATATCTGGAAAACATCTGCCCTGGAAAAGGACACATCAGCTACTCTGTCTGCTTGAAAAATGTAGATATAGTATTACTCTATGTCAGCCATGCATATCATATGTGGTATGAAATGTCTTCTGTGGTAAAAGAATAACGAGTGCATGCTTCACCTCGAAGTGCCCCAGAATAGATTCTGGTGTCCTTTCTCAGGATGAGTACCCCTTACTCCCTGAGTAGTCTAATGGAAAAAGGGGTACATGTTTTCTGCTCTGCAGGAGTTCAGTCTACTTTATGAATTAAATCCCAGCAGGGCTAAAATAATTTTCCAGCAAGTTACTAAAAAGCATTTGCAATTTACTATAATTATTCTTCATGTTCTTATGAAGACCTTGGCAGTAGGAAAAAGAGACAAAAGCTTACAGAAGGTATTTCTTTTGCAAATTTAAAAGAAAGCACTTAGGTTACCATGGCCGTTTATATAGCTGCTCTCTTTTCCTTTTCAACTGTCATGCATGTTTTGGCTGGCATGATTACAGTATATTCCTAATCCCCAGAAGAGCATTTTTCCCATCAGAACCAGCAGCAGCTGCGGCTTGAACATGTTTATCAACACACCCACCTGTGTTTTTGTCATGGACCGCCAATGATGCCATAACTCCTCCCGTGCTTTCCACTATGTAGGTGTTTGTAGTGTCTTTCCAAAGAAGTGAATTTTGAGAGCCGGGATGTTTTAGAGTATTTTAGTAAAGTGAACTTTGCTTTAGTGAAAAAACTCCAGAAGGGTCAGACCTATGGCAATTACAAGAGGCAGTAAATACATCCTGCAAGTTTTAGAGGAATGTAGTGTCCAGCCCTCCACTCTTTAAAGAACATCTATTTTCTGCAATCAGCGGAAGTTTTTTTGCTGTTACTTTGGTCACTGCTCTCTTTTTTACATAAACTGCTAAAATACTGAACCCAACAGCATGTTAGGGTTTGTTTTCTGGCTCAGGATACAGATAGAGTAATGGGAAAAAGTTAGCATCGTGGGCATCTTGAATGCTTGCGATAATTCACTTTCTTCAGTAGTTATGCTTTGTTATTAGAGAGTGTGAACATTTTCATTCTTATTAACAGAGTGATCCTTAGCCAAGGAATTATCTAATAGAACAGCTGGGACACTTTGAAGCAAGCTGTGAACTTAAATTAAGTTCACAATTCAGAAAATTTTGCCTTGTCTTAGATTTTTCTTTTCCTTTCTTTCTTTCTTTTTTTTAATAAATGTAGCAGTGATCTAAAATATTTTTCACTGACCCCTATGCTTATCAGGTATTCTTATATTAACTTAACTAAGGAATGTAAGGTGGAGATAAAGATCTGTGTGGCAGATGTGATGCTAGTGTTCATTTAACCCAAAGTTCCAATTTATTGTATTCCCTAAATGTAGGGTTTCATGACTATCCCACATGCCTTTAAATGACATTTTTCATCTCCTTACAAAGGTCTGTTCTCAGATAGAAAATGCTGTGGTCTAAACTAGAAATGTGAGAAGATTTATATTTATTATCTTGTTAGTTCCAGAGGAGGAATCTACCAGCACTTACAGAAGACTAAGCAGAGTTTAATGGCAGTTTATGGGCTCTGTCTCTTAGCAGAATCATGTACTGTTTACAACTGTTTCCAAGACATGCAGGTGCATTGTGAGAAAATGAGCCACTACTGAAGTCATATTGTAGACACTTAGTTACAAGTGTTTCAGTCACATAGCAAGAAATTAACAATGCCGCATTTGTTTTCTTTTTAATATTTCTCATATTTCTTATTCTCATTCTAAAGGAATGCATTCTAATCCAAGGACACATTCTCATACATTCATTAATCCTGCTGCTCTAAAATGTTTCACATGAAAACTCAAAATCAGATGGCTTTATGCGTTCCAACTGGGCTTTTGTAAAACAGGGTCATCCTTGAACTTGTCATCTGCTGAGGTATTAAATTCCAGATTTCACTCAATTACATGATCTTAAGAATGTGGCAAATTGCCATTTCTTTCTCAACTTTGAACAAATGTTATTGCATCTAACTGTTTAATTTCAGGAATCCTTCAATTATAAATGGCCTTTAGCAGGAAGTTGTACATCTTCTAAAAATTTACCTATGAAAGGAATGTAAGTGTTCCTTATTGTATACATTCTGCAAAGACTAAAGATCCTTTTTTTTCTTAACCCAGAGTTTAGCAAACATGATTTAACAAATTAATATTTATTTCAGATCTGTATGCAGTTGGTTTTTCTCACATTGGAAGTCAGTATTATGAAACCTGGTACAGTGCCTTTGCAGAAAGGTTAACTGGTCATTAATGTGATCCATTTATTGAAGCTACAAATCATTACAGCAAAAAGTATTCTAATATGGAGCAAAGTCTGAAATAAACAAACTCTTCAAATGAAAAAAAAAGTTAGTAAAATAGAATTAAGCATGTTATATTAAAAAGAGTTGTTTCAGATAAAACCATAACTCTGTCCTGAAATAGCTGTATGCAATAAATTCCTTCTTGGATAACATATTTTTGTTTTTCTAAAAACAACTTTATGAGATGTTCTTCATGTCTTTGCTTCTGTAGCTGTACTCAAAAACTAAATTCACTGGATTTTTCTGACTGAGTTTGCAGGAGGTATCTTATTGCAACATAACAGTTTCACAGAATGTGCATTAATTATGCTACAATTATAAAAATTATAAAAATTAACTGAATTGCACAATTCTGCTCTCTGATTGTATGCAGAATACTGCTAGCCATAGAGGGTGTATTGCTTATTAGAGCAGTTATATTTCACCCAAGACGTTTCAGACCAGCAAATCTGCATTTTAAATTTTTTATGCAAAAGAGATAAATTATTTTTCAACATTTCTCTCATAGCTGTCCTTTGTCTCAGTTGGACTTTCTGCTGAAACAAAATGCTCTGGACAAGTGTGTAATATTGGACAAGACCACCTAGGACTATGACTGGGATCCTTCTCGGCACAGGCAGGGAGATGGTGGTGTTCCAAGGGTGGGGAGTGAGCTACAAAGGCAGAGCCAGCTCCCTCCTGACTGGCTGTGGAGGGAGAGTGGCAGGGCTTGGGAAGTGTTGCAGAAGGAACTGGGAAGAGATAAGGAAGCAGGGCTGGGACTTGAATAGCCTGGGGAATGGGAGAGGGCAGCTGGTGAGAAGGACAAACCTCTCCCAGAAAAGGGAGACCAAGAGAAGTGAACAGCTGCTGCAGCCGCAGGGATCCCAGGAAACAGTAGCTGGGAAAAGGCTGACTTGAAACGGGACCTACAGGAGCTAAGCCAGGAACAGCTGAGCAACTGCAGGAAGGACTCCTGGGGATCTTCCCACTGCAGGTAGAAGGCAGCTCAGGCACCCAGACACCTTGAAACCTTTGCCAAGCACTAGCAGAAAACATCTTTTCACTAAACAAGACGTGAAATTAACACACCAGGCTTTTCAGTTATGGGCTTGTGAGGGGAAAAATGGGCTTCTGAATTGTCTCAAATTGGAATCCGCTCCTGGGTATAAAATGAGGAGGCCAGGAACAGCTTGGATATTCTGTGGGGAAGTGCAAAAGTCTCTGCTTGGCCCTCCTGCTGTCACAGGTGGAGAGAGATAACAGGAGAGATCTGGGCTGTCACTTGGTATGGACCTGTTGGAGACCAGACCCCTGCATCAGATCATCTGCATTTCAATAACTCAGATGTTTTCGAGACCAAAACATTCTAAGACATTACTTGTCATAGAGAATTACACAAAAATGTTATTCCTTTGAAGCCAACTAGCACAGAGTAGCCTGTGTCCATGCTGTTAAACCCTCTCATCCTTCAAAACTGGCCAGTCTTATGCAGCTGCCTACCAGCAAGTGCCCATGACCTACAAATTTTCCCAAGTGATGACAGTGAGTTGTCTGAGGGAATAATCTTTGGTCCAGACCAGAACCATTCCTGTAACCCTCTACTACATCATCTGTTGAGTTTGACTTCTTGGGAAGATTTCTAAAGCTATTAATTCACTAGAATGTTTAATTTACTAAAGCAGACATAGCCTAAGGGCTCTTTCCAACCAAGCTGAACAAATCTGAATGGTTCAGCCACATTGTGTCTTAAGAAATAGTTTGGGATTGAGGATACTTGTTCAATAACTGAATTTACACCCATTTCAGCCATAACAGATTTGTACCAGTGAGTATATTTTCAAAAGTATATACAGGTTATTTTCTTTTTTTCCAATGTCAGTAATGACAAAAGGGAATGTTGAGGTTTTGTCTTGATATGTTCAACTGAATAAAAATAATTTCAGATATTTCAAGCTATATAGACTCATGGATCTCTTTTATGTAATGACCCGTTTTGTCCATTGCTTTAATTGGTTTTGTCACGGTCCTGCCAGAGGGCTAGAGAAGAGTCAGTTTGCAGTGGATTAATTTTGGTTGTATCATCTGCCTCTCTATCTCCATCACCATACAATCACAGAACGATTTGGGTTGGAAGGGACCTTAAAGATCATTTAGTTCCAAGCCCCTTGCCATGGGCAGGGACACCTGCTAGACCAGGTTGCTCAAAGTCCTGTCCAGCCTGGCCTTGAACACTTCCAGGAGTGGGGCATGTACAATTTCTCTGGACAATGTGTTCCAGTGCCTCACCATCCCCACAGTAAAGAATTTACTTGCTTGACTGACTGGGCCTACTGTATCAGAGCAAACTACTCCTTCTTGGACGAATTAAGCAAGAGTCAGCTAAGCTGAATCAGAACTAAAATCTAAATAATGCAGAGGTAGCATTATCAGGAGAGGAAGGTAGGTCAGCACTACTCCAGAGTGACTGTAGTCACCACAGGAACACAGCCTGGGGCAGGGTACTGCAGAAAGCCCAGGTATGAACTGCAGCCATGGCACAACTCCATCCAATGTTGGCAAGCTCCTGCTCCAAAGTGACTGCTGCTCTCCCTAACACGATTCTCCACTCAGTTTTCACTGCAGGCTTGGGCTGGTGCCAGGCACTCTCAATTCAGCACTGTATTCAGAATAGTTTGGAATATCGCAGTCCATTTGGTAAACAGGGATGTTGTGTCTCTGTTAGACTCTGCCTGCTATTGACAGCTTTGGCTTCTCTCTAGCATCTTGGTGGAACTCAGATTTTAATTTAGAAATCTTGAAGTCTCTTCCCTTGACAGTGAAACACTTGTCTCCTGATGATGTAGGCTCATGAAGCTGAAGGTCTTTAGGAGGGAACTGCTGGTGGAGAGTTTGCTGTGAGGCATCTTCCATTTTAGTAATTCTTCTCTGCTAGCCTTTGAATGCATTGTGAATCCTTCTGTTACCATCACAGATGAAAGATGATGAGGTGAGCATGGACTAAGGCAATTTAAAAAAAAAACTTAATGCTGAGCTTGTACCAAATTTCAGAACTAGAGTTTTGAGCTGGCATCCAATATGAAAGACTAAATTCAAAAATTCTTCTAATAAATAAATAAATGAAAAAGAAAAGCCCTCAAACTTGTAGGAATCAATAAGTTTGTCTAGAAGAAGCAAATTTTAGGGGATTAAACATGAGCAATAACATTGCTGAAAGTTTCCCAGTAGATAGTACATATATATTTTTCCAACAGTACTTTACCTGGGTGTATCCAGGATTGTGTTTTTCTGATTGCCCAAACTGGCAGAGCACAGGGAAAGCTGTGGGTTGTGGGGGGTTTAATGCTGGGCATGCTTTGAATGGAAATGAAAGTAGTGAAGAAAATAGGAAATTTTGTGCATCTAGGTTTCACCATGGAACTAAGCAAGAAGATAAGCAGAACTCTCTAATACAATACTTTGTATCTGTATTAATGTCTGCATTTCTGCAGAGTTATTTAGGAACTTCTTGATGAAACAGATACATGGCAGAATTCAGATATAAGCACAAATCTCTGTTAAATAAGCCTTCTAGAATAACACATTAATCCAGGAACAAAGATTATGTAAGTGAATGTTTTTGAAAGTACCCCATCCTAGTATCAACCATGTATTTTCCATAGGCTGAAAATTCGTGAAGTTGCAGAACCTCTTTAAAGGAAAGGTTTTAAATACTTGTTTCAAACACTGGAACAGGTATAGACCACTTTCCTTTAACAAATCCATAATTCATAGTAAACTATTCCCTAATCACTCACATATTCAGCACAGCTTGTTTACTTAGTTCCTCATTCATAAGAAAGCAGTATCACAGCATGGTAGCAGGAAATAAAAGGGATTTACAAAGAACTGGTCACAGAAGAGGTTAAGTACAAAATCTAATTAAAACCACTTTGAAATGTTATTTAGTCTCTGTTACAGTGTAGTGGATTTCTTTTGGGGAATACTGAATGCTTCAATAATTCCTGACAGAAATGTATATTCCCAGTTTGTCTTTACTATGATGTATAAGCTTAATTCATTCATATGAAAAATTTTTTAAAAACCATTTTATTAATGGTTATCTAAATTCTACAAGAATTTTCATAGATAGGTTTTTCTTCCTAGATTAGCTGTTTGTAAGGTACTAGGAAGATCATGGTTTTAAACTATAAAGGCTATTCACTTCCTAAGTGAAAGTGTGCAAACTGCCTGAAAAGGATTGTTTTGATAACCTTGATGTAGGGTTTTCTTTTTTTTTTTTTCTATTTAAAGACCCAGCTGATGTGTTCATGTTATAATGAAAAATAATTCTGCATCAAAGCTGATAAATATAGGAATTGTAGAAACTATTTGGTAGATATTTTGGTATAAGGTTTTTAATCTTTAGTTAAAAAAAGCCTAGGTCACATTCAAAGCACTCATCTAGTACATTGCTATGAGCCAAGCTCATGGAGATCAGATGTGTAATTATAAGTATGATTCTGATTCACTTTGTGTACAAGTGACTTTTGAGGAGGCACAACTCTGTGATATGCCTCTGTCACTTGAAAAAGATACTGCCAAGGACACAAAGTTCTTAAATACTCCACAGCAAACCCAAAACTTTCCAAAACAACGGTAGGATGGGAAGTTTCCAGAGCTAACTTTTAAACCAATGGGAGGCTACACCTGAGCATGAGAAATGAACCAAGAAAAACACAGATTAATTCATTTCCACTCTGATCCAAGCTGGTTTTTTTTGAAGCTGTAGTCAGTAGCAGTCTCTCTGTAGGCTTCCATGGGCCCATGCTAATTATCTAACATGAGTTAGTTTCTCTAGTAAGCTTCCCTGTGGTTTTTGGCTGCTTTCTGCAAGCCATGCAGCCGTAATAAAACTCTTTCCAGTGATGCCAAAACTAATGATACCCTCTTTTTCTATTTTTTGTGATGTATATATGTGAAACGAGAATGAAGAAGAAATCTCAGAAGGGAATGTTCAAACAACACACAGAGCCATATAAGGCTGGAGTTCGCAGGCTTTTATCAATCAGAATGGCTCTGGGTTTTCAGTTCCCCAAGAGCCTGAGCATTGGGCCCAAGAACTTCCTGCAGAGCTTGAGAAGTGTAGTAAATGAAGAAAGTTTAAGACTTCTTTTAGATACACATAATTTTGCTGTTGCTTTCTTCTGTTCTTTTGACAAAAGATGTAAATGTTGTTTTCCTTTATTTCTCTCCTTAGTTCTTCAATTTTTTCAAGGAAAAAGAAGAAAGAGAACTGACTTTCTACCAGGTAGGAGGAAAGACACATGTTATTTTGTTCCTGGCTTTTAAAAGGAGATGAAGGGATGGGAAGAGAGAGTGAGAAATCACGGGCTATTCAATTTTCCTCTTAGTTCTGCTTTTGCATGATACTTGTGTGTTGCATGCTTGTCTTCTTTTTCCTTTGTCTTATTGCACCATTTTCTTTTCCTCTGTGCTTTTTGCTTACTTTAGTGATGTAAGCAGCAAATCTTAAGAGTGGTTTTATTTGTGCTTTACTGATTAAGGTTAGTGTAACTAAGCTCATTGTGTAACTTGGCCTCATATAATACAGAAGTAGAATTTGATGAGTGGGAAAAAACAATTTTTTTTTTGCAGGAAATGCACTTAGGTATTAAGAAAATACACATTTCATATGCTGTATTAAAACTAGCTGTCAAATTCTTTTTCAACACTGGAGTTCTTATTTCCACCCTAAAGCAGAAAATAAGAAAAAGTGATGTTGAAATAAAGGCAAGCCTTTTTAACAAATTCCGTTTCAGTGGTTCTTGTATCCTGTTCTGGATTTTTATATACTCATTCTACTCTTTGAATATGTCTTGCTGATACACTGCAATCCAAGCTTGGCAGCTGCAGACACATTCAATTTATACAGATTTAAGCAAAAATAATAGATTCTGAACCTAATTTTCCTGTCTCAGGTCCCTCATTTTTCCATAACATTAAATAGGTGAACGAGAAGCCTTTTGTATTGTCTAGGATCTAGGAACTAGCATGCAGTTCGTTTTCTTGGAAATCTGCTAAATTTGAGTGCAACTAAACAGAAGTCCCTGCCACAGAAGTGCTCATCCATTGCTGTGTGAATTACCCTCAAACCATTCCCTGCCCAGATCTGAACTTCTTTGAGGTTGTCTTTGATAATACTGAGCTTAAAGGTAGCAACTGCATTTATACAAACTCCTGCCGTATCTAATGACTAATGAGAGAAAATTCAGCAGGAGAGTTGTTTTCTTCAATTTTTTTTGTTGTTATCTTTCAAGATTTAATTACCTAATTCTTATCCCTTGGTATGACAAAGAATTTGCCAAAAGCTGTACACTGGTGCCAGCATTAACACAATTTGTATATTAGCAACCGTATAATAATATCAAGCAGAATTCATCAGCCATCAATAAATGTCCATCAAAGTCACAATATCTGCTTCTTGCATTGAACAAAGATAAAAAAAGAAGATTGAAGAAAAGATAAAAAACCAAATGTTCTTCAGTAACTCTTGGAATGAAAATGTAATAACTCTACAATACTGTAATAAGCACAGTAGAAATGCAGTGACTGACACCTGGAATGACAATCAAAAGTCATGCAAAAGTGAGTTATCTGTTGTCTGTACAAGTTTTGCATAATACTATTTTGCTTATGATGGAAAAAAACCCCAAGTTCTCAGTTTCCCAGGGAGTTAAAAATTAGACTATGCCATTCTTAAATAAATGAATATGGTGTTTGATTCCCTGGTAATTCATTCCAGGCCATGCCGTTACTGAAACTGTCCATTTTATTTTTACTGCTGAGCAGGCAAAACTTGGGTCTGAGGGAAATCACATGCAGGGCCCATGTGTTACACTTTGGTGAGCAGCTCAGCCATGGGGCTGTGGGATTCTTTGGTGCTCCTGCAGCAGCTCTGCAGTGGAGCACCTGCACATAGTAGGGTGTGCCCACCCTGGATCTACAGGCTCTGAAACCCCGGTGTCACTAGCCCTGGGACAGCCTTCGTGGGTCACCAGGGCTGCACATCTGCCCGAGGTGAGAACTGACAGGCTCCTCACAGCCACAGAGCTGCAGATCCCGGCTTTAGGATATTGCTGTGTTTGGGGAAATTTGCCAAGAGCTCCCATCAGCAGCTGCCTTTGTCTTGGCCTAATACAGACTGAGTCCTTTTGGTTCACATTTGTGCTCTGGGTGAGTCTGACCCCTTGCTGGACAAGAGAAACCAACTTCTGTCCTGGGGAACCTCGACTGATGGAAATAAATAGACAAAGCAACAGAATGAAACAGCATTTTAGCCATAACCAGAAGAAATGTGGCAAAACAACAAGCTTACCAAGTGCCCTGAAAGGCAGAAGAAAGTTCACAACACTGGAATACAAGGGAAAGTCTCCAAATGACTGGAAGATTTAACAGCAAAGTGAGAAACTACAGAGAATGCAGAGTGCAGCAGTCGATTTAAAACAGGCAAAAGAAGGTTGATGGTAAATCAAGCTGAACTTCTGCATCTTGGCTCAAAATAATAGAGGATCCATGAATCTGCCAATGTTCAAAAGGAAGATGTCAGCAAATTAATAAGAGGTTAAAGGAAGAGTGTGCGAAGAGGGCGTGGAGGAGAGTCACTACACACAACAGGAGTTAATAATCAGGAGAGCCCTGGGGATGATTGATGAGAGAAACTGAGTCTTGGTACCAGCAAGGGAGTCAGTACATAATTAGCTGGCTTTCCTGATGGGGTTTGATTTGCATTGCTGTATATTTAATAGCTGTCAGTGGATCTGCAGTCACAGAGTCAGAGTCAGTCTGGGATGAGGATGAAAGAGAAAGTAGAAGATCATAGGGGAGCAAGCTGGCCAAGACCCAAGAAAGAAGTTGCAGAACAAGGAATCACAGACAAAGAGGAGAAGAATCAGTAAGAGAGGAACTCAGAGGAAGGATTCCTTCAGCAAGAGCTAGAGGTATCAAGTAACAGAAAGAAACTGTAAGGGAACAGGGTGGATGATATTGATGACTTACATATTCTTTAGGCCACTAGCTATTAGAAAGAATTATCTCAAGGAAAAAAACCTCCTGGAAATAATTTTCCTGTTTCAAAGAAAATTCACAGAGGTAAAAAAGTACCTACAAAGATCTGGTTTTGTATGCAAAAATGTTATATTTGATGCATGAATTAAATGCTCACAAGCCTGGGAATATGATGGGATAAGGACAGACTAGGGGCCCAATTCAGCAAAGGAATAAGAAAATTCTTGAGGACTTTGTAGGAAAAGTAACTGAAAGCATGTAAGAGGACCATTGTCCCAAGGAGGTGAACATGATCAATCATCTCTGAAATAAGGAGGAGCAGATATCTGAGTATCTCATTTAACTGGTTCCCTCTTAAATTTTTCTTTATCATGCAACAGCCTTAAAAATAACAGTGTTTTCTCAATTAAATACTGAAACAGACATTAAAGGGTAAGAGGGAAACTATCCAACAGTGCATAAATTCTTGTTGTGCTGTGTCCATTTCAAATCTCCATAAGCAGCAAAATAGTTATTGCAGAGTCACTGCATCAGTCAGTTGTTAAAGGGTCATAATTAAGACTATATATACACTAAAATTCTGTTCTTTATACCAGTTCTAGGGTATCAAGCTTGCATGTAACTTACTGATTTTTTTAAACTTCTGTCCCCAGCACAAACCCCTCAGCATTTAAACAAGGATTTCCCTTTCATTCATGTACTCTGCTGCTGAAAAAAAAACAGTTGGGTTTTTTTAGTAGAGAGAACCAGAAAATATGAACATGAAAATACCTAGTTTGCTTTTGCACAAACCAATATCTCATAGAGAGCAAAGCATGTCTCTTCCCTGGACAACATGTTGCTTATCAAATTTCAGGCCAAATAATCTTTTAAGGGTGAATTGTACATTTTGAAAGTGGGAACTCTAATTTAATTACAATCAAACAATGAAAGAGGCAAAAGGTGTAAGAAGGAAAATGTATCTCCCTGTCCAGAGCACGATGCTGTACAATCTGTGCTGTGACTGCAGAATACAGGAGTGACACAGAGACATAACCACACCTTCTGATAGAAATATATTGCACTTGGAAGATTTCAAGAGCATAAACATTTTCCACAAGTTCCCTCAAGCTTTCATATTTGCCTTTAACAATCTTCATTTTCCAAAATGGTCTTTAGAGTAAATAAGTCTAAAACTCTGTCAAGGAAAACAAAAAGATGTGTTAAGCCAGGAAGAGATTGTCTTCTTAAGTCACTACACATGATGAAAAAGTTTCTGTCAAATACTTACAATTAAAAAGATTGATTAAAAAATTGACATAGTGCAAAATCATTGAAGATGCCTAAACATTGAACATAATCTATCAGGCAGGTGTTACGCTGTGACTTAAAATGGGAGCTGCCAAAATTGTGTTTGGAATTGTATTCCATCATAGAAACACAAAATTTGAAAGGGACCACTGAAGGTCATCAAGCAGAGTAGCCTAGACATGTCACTCAGGATTGTGTCCAGGTGGTTTTGAATATCTCCAGAGAAAAAGACTGCACAACCTGTCTGTGAAACCTGTGCTCTGTCACCCTCATAGGTATTTGCCATAAAATACAAAATATTTTCTGAAAGAGGCTGAGGATGTTTAAAAGTATATGGGAAGAATTCCTTTTTCTAAAATATAAACTTGTTCACACAACAATCAATGCTACAGCCTATGAATTTAAAGAAGAAACAAACAAGAAATCAAACTAAACTTATGTCTTTTAATCTAAGAATACCCAAAACCCAGTCTTTCAGATAGCAGTCCAGACATGAACAGGAGTAGAGGTGAACAAGAAGTTAGAATTTCATTTTAGATGTAACTTTACATATATTTTAAACAATACTGGTTATATTCTCTTTTCCAAATACACTCCTCTAAGTTCTTGAGTCTTGACTTCCCTCCTTTAAACTAGATAGTCTTTATTCATGATAATTCAGACACAAGATAATAAATTAATTATAATACATATATCATTGTCCAGATTAACCTGTGAGTCCCTAATTTGAACCAACTTTGAGTTGATCACAAACCTTCTCCTTGGAATTCTGCTGAAGCGTACTTTACAAAAAATGGAAAATCATGTCAAGCAGCAGTGAACATCCATGGAGTAGGCAGAAGAGGACTTCCAGATAAAAAAGAAAAAAGTCTTAGAACTGAAGGAAGAAGTCAAATCTCTTGCACTAGCTATAACTCTCTATGAATATATTTCTAATTGCAGTTGAAAACTCTGCAATGCAGACATGTGCTGTACTCTCCTTTTGCTCTATATTGCAGAGAAACAGGCAATTCTTGGGCAGAAGCACAATCTGTTTTAACCATTTACTTTAGGCTGAAGTTCACCATACATTAAAAGTGCCAGGCATAGAATTATAAAATCATCCTGAGTTGGAAGGGACTCACAAGGATTGTCCAGTCTAGCTCCTGACTCCACAAGGGCAACCTAAAAGTTAAAGCTTAGGTAAAAGAGTGCTGTTCAAACACTAACAAACTTGGGGCCATGACCACTTTCCTGGGGAGCCTCTTCAAGTAAACACCCTCTCAGTGAAAAACATCCAATCTGAACTTTCCCTGGAGCAGCTTTAAGAAATTCCCTTTAGTCCCATCACCTGACACCTCTCTGCTCCCCATCATGAGGAACTTGTAGGAACAATGAGGCCACTCCTCAGTCTCCTCTAAGCTGAACAAACCCAATATCCTCAGATGCTCCTCATAACTCGAGCCCTCTAGTTCTTTCACCCTTTTGCTCTGCTTTGGAAACATTATAGTATTTTTATATCCTTCTTGTGTTGTCAAGTCCAAAGCTGCAGGCAGTACTCATATTGAGGCTGCACCAATGCTGACTGCAGGGCAACAATCACTTCTTTTAACTGGTGTCTCAATGTTGAATACAATGGGAGTCTTGAACACAACTTAGATGAAGGCATCTGATCTGTAGACATCTCCACTGGGAAAGAATAATCCTGTCCTTACAGTCCATCTCAATACATAGCTGTAGTAAGGTTGGACTCCTAGAGGGCATTCACAGCCTGGCATTCAAAGCAAAACCCCTTGGGCTAGACCACACATCCTTTTGAAAGTGAAAATGGTCACTGCTCATGCCTCTTATCTGATGGCTGCTTTGGAAAGTTCATTCAGGCAAATCTGTGGGACTCCCTTGCATACAGACAATATCACTCAGATGGGCAAAATAAAATCTCTTGCAGAGGGTGAGATTGCAAAAGGGTTGCCTTTTATGAGAGCCAAAAAATTAGTCCTGAAGTAGCTGAATCACTAGGGATCAGAATAATTTTCTTCTTTTACCTACTGGCCGCAGAGGAAGGCAGATAAAGCATGAAAACCTGAACTGGCTCATTGGTGACACCCACAACAGTCAGGTTCACCGTAGGTGACCAACTCCCAGTACTGATAGCTAAGAGTAATAGATATGCATATGTACAATAAACTTACCAGTCTCAACAACTATTTTAAAGTCTTAAGTGGCATTTAAGTGGCAGAGTAATAAAATGATGAATTAAGTAAAGACTTTGTTAGCTGGCCTAATTCCCAGAATGTACTGTGGTAATATTTTGATGTGAGATATTAGTAAGTGATAATTTTTGGAAGGATTTCTGACTATTTTTCCACAGCCTCTGAGCAAAGAGAATGCCAAGCTATCAGGAAGAGGGAATAATAAATTAAAATTCCACCCTGAAGTAAAAGTGCTTGGTTTATGCTTTCACTGAAGATTTTACTTCTGACATACCAATGTCTCTGGATTTGTTCAGAGTAATCAAGAAGTCCTGTGTGTTTCCGAGAGATAAGTAATTACTAAAAGACTAATAAAATAGTCTCAAAACAGCTGATGGGTTTTAGGAGTGCTAGATGAGATTCATCAGTCTTGAAGCTGAAGGGATCGTTGTGATATTTGCGGCCCTATGGACCACATGAGATGGTCTGAAAAGAATTTGCATGTAAAGTATTACATTAAAGTCTTCCATTGTGATGAACTTTGTTGAAATAAAATTAGCAATTCAAAGGATTTCTTTCTGCCTAATAAGTGTAAACAGAAAGCAATATATGAATCAGAATTGCTCCCACATTTATATATATGGGAAATCATTATCTTACACACATATTCTGCCTCAAGGCTTGTTCTGAGTGCTGTTACAGCAGGTGTTGAAGAGAAGTTAAACTGAAAGACTGTACTGAGAAGAGTCTGGAGAATGGTAGTATCCTTTACAGTTGTGTGATCCTCAAGCTCCTGTGAAATGAACCATAGCCATTCCCTTGACTAAATTGGAAAAATTTGCTTGCTCCAGATTCTGCTGAAGGTTTATGTCTGTACAAAATGCAAAAAATGCACACCAATAAAATCATCCATCCCAATAACTCTGCACATACTCTCTTATTGCCATGCAATAACTAAGTGCTTTTTGGCAGATGATGAATGACCTTTTGTCATGTTTTAAATTAAGCCTATTTTACAACAGAGAAAAGTAAGAACCCAGATACAATTTACTGAGATTTAGGGGCTGTGCCTGAAGTGTATTGTGGGATGAGTGTCCTCCTCCACATATTCCTGGGCTAATGCCCAAACATAATAGATCTCTTCTCTCTTTTCTCTACTCTTCTTCTCTTCTTCTCTTCTTCTTCTCCTCTTCTTCTCTTCTTCTTCTCTTCTTCTTCTCTTCTTCTCTTCTTCTCCTCTTCTTCTCTTCTTCTCCTCTTCTCTTCTCTTTTCTCTTCTCTTCTCTTCTCTTCTCTTCTCTTCTCTTCTCTTCTCTTCTCTTCTCTTCTCTTCTCTTCTCTTCTCTTCTCTAAGAAGGGGGTCTATCTTCCTTGAATTTCCTCTACAGGAAGTTGCTTGTAGCCCCAAAACACCATACCATTGTTCTGGGAAAATGCAAAAAAAAAAAACCCTCAAAGGAGTTTAAAAGCTGCTAAGATTAGTTTTTCTCTGATATATATGCCTTTATGCTGACCTTGGTCCAGTTGGTTACAAGGTAAGGTCCTTAGGACAGAAATCAAGTCTTCTCAGCCTTACACAGGACTGACAGTATAATTTTAGAGGAATGAATAAAATGACTCAGTTAATATTTAATCTAACTTTGATTTCTGTTTCCCAGCCATCATACTTACTTGTTCTCTTTTTATGATACCACATACATTGCTTTCTATTTCTGACAGAAGAGAGTTTATTCATACCTTGCTCCTCAATCCGCAGCATGAAATGCACATAGATTTAAATATTAGAGCATATAAACACAAATAGTCTATGCTTTTTATAGCTTGACACTACATCTAATACTGCATGGGGGATTAATGGTTCCTAGACAGGAGACTGGGAAATACTGCCTTTGGTTTATGGTTAGGAATTTCTGAGGAACTGTACTTCCTTCCCTACCACATAAGCACTAATGAGAGCTAATAAATGCATAAACACAGATATTTGCAAATGCACTGTGATTTACTGTAGATAGCACTACAAGTTTGAAGCTGACATCTCTTCTCTATTGTTACACTCCAATTTGCCCACAGATAACTGGGAGAATGATGGGCAGGTAGACATTCAGATATGTGCCCCTGGAGTGGAGAATCAGGGAGTACTTTTAGTCTCAGGGGAATCTGGTTTCATACAAGCCATGGGCTGATCCGTGCACTGCAATGAGACTCAAGGTGAGGTGGTCTGCAAACTGTGTGGGCATTATAGGGCATTTCAGCAAAGTCCCAGTCTGAACAATCAAGGAACCAATATCCCAGAAGGTAGAATGTTACACACCTGCAGGTCAGTCATACAGTCTGAACACTTTGAAGAACTGTAAGCAAAGTGATGTGGTTTGTTTTTCTTTTCTTTCCTTCTGTAGATGCTTTCCTTCTCCTTTTTGCAGAGGAGACTTGCATGCACACCTCTGGTTCTTGGTTTTGGGGAATGACAGGTTCAGAAGGGCACTGGTCATTTATGAATGACAAAATATGTGTTAAGGTATTAAGGTAAATTGAGAAATTTTGTTCTTAGCTATTCTTCCCTGGTGCACTGCATTGTAATCTCATGCCATGGAAAGGCTGGTATTAGCAGAACAAGACTATGTGAGTGCTAAATTTAATAAAAAGCCCAGGTACAGAAATTTTGTGTTAACAGTTGATGAACAAACAGGGCTAGTGAAGCCTCTCTGCTGTAACCTGCTTCATTTGAGCAGATCCTGGACACAGTCAGACAAAAGCTCAGTGAACACAGCAGGCCTTCTCAAAAGAGCGCTCCAGAGGTCACACACCTATGTTCCTTACAACTTCTTGTGTATAAGGTAGCTTAGATTTGTTTTGTGGTCATTCTAAGTAGTAGGATATTTTTTCCACTGATCTTTTAAATTCCATGCCCTGTCTGTTAGGTGCAAAGAATGAAATGATGTCATTTCAGAGTGGGGGAAGGAAAACAAGTGCTGAACAAAGTTTCAGATGTCTTCAGTCATTTTGCAAAAATGCACTGATTTGCTGTCAAGGCAGGCTGATCTTTAGCACTGCTTCAATGTCCTCCAGAAGATTCTGCAGTCTGTGGCTGACCATCAAGGTAAACTGTTGCTTCATGTGCTTCATATTCCTAGTGTATTGATCAAAAAACCTTACTGTGAAAAACTGGAAAAAAATACCTAACATTTCTGATCTATCCAGCTGTTCATGCAAGTATCCTACATATATCCTAGAGAGCTAGGACAGCTGTTGAATAGGTAGTTGGCATGGGATTGACAAACTAAAGCCAAGAAATTATAAGCTTTGTCTTGGCATTTCACTTTAGAGCTGGACATCCTTTATGTGGCTGAGAAGTTATCATTTTATTAGACATTTGACTTTTAGCAATGTGCATTTATTTAAGTAATGTTCTAGCAATACCCAGGTCGTGGGTGTTAAGGGTTTGCATTTGTTGGAATAAAGAGGGTTCAGCACTTTGCAGGCTCATAAAAAACCCCAAAACACAAAGAACAAAACCATTTGAATATGTTTGTTGAGTCACCCTGTGCATAGTCTACTATGGGCTATCATAAAAGGTTTTCACTGCGCTGCACATATGACCAACTAACTATAAAATGTAATATTAAACATCCAGTCCATATAAATACTCTTAAGATTAAACTGTTGCATTCCTAACAGATCTCTTTATCCTGATTCCTTCCAACTTTAACTGGGAATTCTTTGCACTGCCAAATGCAGTGATAAAAATATATTTACTTTGCAATATTTAACAGTTGAAATTAGAACTAGATAAAATTTCAGGGCGAGCCGAACCAAGCTCACTTTATTTTTCCTAAAAGTAATAATAATATTAACCAATAAATCCAAAATTAAATTACCACTTTGAATGATGACCAACACTGTAAAGGAGTGTGAATAGGTTAATAGTTTTCCTTCTGAGATATAAGGTATAAGCAGGGTCAGGGTATTTTCATAAGATTAGTTCATACTTGGTTGAAATGAAGTCTAAACATCTTCTAAATATTTCATGGTGTTTTTTCATAGTAAGATTACCTTCTCTGTCACAGTGCTGTTTGATAATTTTTTATATCAATCTGGTTAAAAGAAATAGACAGACATCAGGATTTCCACATTGAATTAATTTTTATGTCCATATTTAAAAATGCTCAGCACTTTGGGATATGCTTTACTAGATGTATTGGGATGGGAATTATCTCAGTAGAACAAGGTTTTAGAGCAGAGAATCAGTACAAAAACCCTTTCAAATACAGATTTTTACATTTTGACCCGACTAGCATATTACTTTCTCCTAATACATCTCTATATTTTTTCCTGTCACAGAATAACCCTGTGGAAGCAAAAGACATGTTGTTAAATTCCTGACTTATACAATGAGCAAATGTTTTTCAGACTTGCCTCCAAGGATATTTACTGTGAAATCACTGGGGCGCAACACAGAATGACGAACATCACGTCCTTTAAAAAGAGTGTTTATGGGAGCCAAATATTCACTTTGGAGTTTAGAACTATTAATTCTCTTACTAGTGCTAAAGGAATGGGAGTAAAAGTAGTGTAAGGAGAAGTTTATTGTGACTCCATTCATAAAGGCCAAACTTGAAGGTGCAGAGTTCAGAAAATACAAGACTTCCCTCCTTTGCCAGTTCCTCTCACTTTCTCCCAGTAAAGGCGGATGACTTCAGTCAGAAGTCCCTCAAACAAGATCTGTTGCATCTAGATTAACAAGAGTCAGCATAACCAAACCCATGGCAAAAAAGTGAACTCATCTTTAGGTATAACAATTACAGTTAAGAGCTTTGAAAGTATTCTCCTTCCCCACGCACTAATGGTTTCTCTGTTTGGGCTGGGGCCCTAGCTAAATCCATCCCCTGGAAAACCTGCTCTTCATTTAGTTAACTCCCAGAGTTAACTCTCACGGACTGGTCCACCTTTCCTGTCCCCTTCAGCAGACCTAGACACTAATTTTAGAGAACTTTTACAAGCAAAAGGTTAAAAATTGACTTCCAAATGGACAAACTGGGAGGATCACATTTGTAGCTGTTATCTTTAAGTGACTGAAAAATGTCTTCCCTAGGACTTAGTTACCAGAAATTTGAGTACCCTGGCAGAGGCTGCAGCTGTTGCACTCTCAATAATTTCCCATCTTATCTCCCTGGTTATAACTGTGTTCCTGCAGCAAAATAGAGTCTGAGTAATAATAGGAAGTGCAGTGGGAGCATCCAGTTCCTTGTGTCGAGCGTGAGGAGAACCAGAACTCCTGTAAACCGCCCAACAGTCTGGGGCAAGGTTAAGGAGGGAAGGAGGCGCTTAGGGAAAATTATGCCCTTCTCCCTGACCCCTCTATTTACAGCAACTTGGAAAAAAACATTTTTCAGCTTGCTCCTGATTAGGCGAACTCTTGTTAAGTAGAAAAATAATGACAGTTGTGTCCATGGCAGATATTGAAGGTTTCCCATGTACATGTCTGAGACAAGGACTGTTAAATACCCATCTATGAAGTCCCCATGACTTTGTTTTTCCTTTATTAATAAGGTTGTATCACAGTGTTTTTAACTGCTCAGTTAAAATAAGTATGAGTAAGGTGAGGCTTTTGCATTTGAGAAATTATATTTTAAAATGACGTTTTTCTCCTTCCTTTCTGATTTTATGATCTTAATTTATATTAGTTCAAGTTTGTTTTCTAACTATCAGTTGCATTTTGGATTTTAAATAATAGAGTTTTGCTGAAAATGTTTATATTTGAAATGTTCATGTAGGCATTAAACAAAAGATAGAGGCCTAATTATCTTCATTATGGGGAAAACACACTTTTAGACATAAGTGAACTTAATCTGTGTACACAGCCAAAGCTCTTTCCCCCCCATATAGAAATTCCACAGTTATAAAAAGCTCAGATGTTTTGTCTAGGCCTACTTTTCCTTCAGGATTTTAAGAGAAAATAGTATCCTTTAGTTGTGTGAGATATGTCTCCACAGCAGAACACTGAGGAGCTTGATGGGGAAGTGGGTGGTGTTAGGGATACACATCCACAGTGTTCATTAGCCCAGTGACAAATACAGCACTTCCCCTGGGGAAAGATGGATTGATAAAAACAGTTACATCACTCTGACACCCCTACAAAGCACTCACTTGGGTTCCTACATTTGGAAAATTTGTCCTGGATGTACACACAGAGGCACACACATACACACACACACACATATATATACACTTAGACACATATTTATGCATATTTATTTAAAGTTAAAATAAGTTTCATCATTGCTGAAATTGAAATCAACGTTCTTTTGCTCTGACCAAAAAAAAAAACAAACCAAACAACTTTTACTCCAGAGACAGCAATACTTGCATAACCATTCACATGAATTTTATATCTTAGAACACTTTCATGAATTTCAAGTAAAATAGTCTATCTACAGAAGCACAAAATACATAAACAGACAAATGAAAACAAAGTAAAAGCAGTTTTTTATAAAAAAAAATTATCCTGAATTTTACTTCAAATTTCTAAACCTGGAAATTTTGAAATTATCTTACAAATGCTCAACATACTTTCATGCATGCAGCTAAAGATTAAAAAAACTTCAAATCCACCTCTGATGTAAATCAGCGCCTGGACTTACTTACCCAGCTGCTAGCCACTTTGTCATCCTTCAGTGAAACATTTTCAATATTCTTCTTGCAATAGGTAATCTAATTAAGATGTATAACATAGCAGCCAGGACCATATCATTACTCTATGTAAATATATATCCTCATTTCCAGGGGTGCTGAGATCTCATCATGCTTCTAATAGGATCATTTTTTATATTAAATTATATTAGTCTTACATTATCTCCTATCTCATTGCTCAAGTGCCACATTCCCTGACACAGCAGCGTGCATGCAGTTTGCTGCTGGCTCCCTGGAGTATCATTGTGAGCTAAATGTGAGCACTAGTCTTCTGACAGGATACAGTTATCAGTGTGAATTTTTAATTGGTAGTATAAGATGAACTGATTTAATTTAACTAACATTTTGGTCATCTGTCTGAAGATTCTTCAATGTAAAAATAAAATCCCTGTTTCCAGAAATCCTTAGCTTTGTACTTTGCCTCTAGTTAACATCTGAATCAGTCAGATTTCATCAACCAGCTCTGTGCAGCAGCCAGTGAATTAGCAAGGGCAAATCTGGTTCAGATGACTCATTTTTGGGATTTTCATCCAAAGTTGTCATGAGAAAGACAAAATCATCAGCTGTAATGTAGTCAAAGCTGAAAATTTAAACAATAAAAGTTGGGAATGAGCCTGGATGTAAGTAAAGACAAATATTCTTGGGAAAAGCAAATTTTTCCTGAAATGGCCAGATGAATGTAGAGAGCCTACAAAATAGCTTAGTGCTCGCAGTGGGGAGCAAGCTGCTGTTTTGCATGGGTAGGGAGGGGAAGAACACTGTGAATACAAGCAATTCTGTTCCGGATGGAAGATAACTAGAAACTCACTGGGATGAACTACCTCGTAAAAACAAAAACCTTTAAAAAGTCATTTTTTATGTGAGATTTCCAGTCCAGGGACCAAGATGAGAATTTATTGTGAACCCATCCATCTGGTGCAGAAATGGAGAAAGTGTGTGACAGTTCTGCTGCCGAGCAGATTATATTTTGGCTGACTGACATCATGGTAATGAGAAATTTCTGAAGATCCAATGTGTACTTATATCAACTGGGGAAAAAACCTCCCAAACCCTTGGCAACAGAATGGATCTGTTAGGCCTTTGGATTCATCCTTCAAATTCAATGTCAAGAAAAAAAATGAGCTTGATCTTTCACAGCTGTCGGGCAGCTGAGTTTTTGGTTGAATAGTCTAGATAAGTTAGTAAAGCTTGGTATGGTCACTATTCTCCTGTGGCGAAGACCAGAAAGTTGTTTTGTATTATAGAGATGGTTCATAGTTCTGATTTTGCCTGTTTAAGCTCCCTGACATATTTAAATTGAAGTGCCTTATCAGCAGGTGCATTTCCTAATATTTCTATCTAAAAATGGTACAGTCTGTTTTCAAACCACTCATAATGAATGCAGTCTATTATAAGAATCATGATGGATTATCCTCGCTGAATACAAAGTGAATTTCCCCGAGTTTATTCCCATTGATTAGATCTGGTGTTAGCAAAAGACCTAAATTTCACACTGGAGACATTTCATTGTGGGCATTCTTTAATATTTAATTCCTATCTGCCCAGTCCCACGCAGGTTTAATTTCTGATTTTAAGGATTTTAGTTTCCATTTCCTCATTTGCAACAGCAACGATGGGCTCCACTGATTTATTTTATCACCGAGACACCTCGTGCCAGCAGACACTGAAGTGTCACTGCCCAGGTGTGAATTCTGCCATGGTTATTCCACTGCCACTCACAACTGCTTTGAAAAAACATTGGCCAAGAACTGAATCATAGAAACAGAATTGTAGAACTGTGACACCTACCAGCTTTGAGGCAGCCCTTATAAATCTCCCTACCTCAATGGCACTAAGGAACTGTGCAATGACGACATGAGCCCCATATTGAATAAGTTCTAGTTCATTGCACCATCAAAATAAGCTCTCTCTCTGTACTAAAGTACAGACAGTGAAATTATTCTATGAATTAGAAGAAACATAATTTGGCTCAGAACCAAAGTTAATGAGAAATCTTTTTTTCATGTTTAATGCTTTCACTGTATTTCAAGGAGACTTTTCTTAACATAGTTTAACATGGTGCAAATGGTTAGCCTTAAGTCAGCAAGAGCAGACAATGGGAAATACTGCGTATTTCAATATCAGGAAAATATTTCATTGATTCAGAGCTAGGCCCTTGCAAAAGCAGAAAGCAAGTGTCCATTTTAGCCCTGGCTTGATCGTTCACCTGGGGAAACTGGAAAACAAACCCATGGCCAGGTCCTGATCTCTGCTCCAGAGATGTACCTGGATAACTCCTGTACTGTGAAGTGACATGTTGTGACTCTGCTGAGGCATTAATAGAGATTTACACAATTCTCCACCACAGTGATTAAAATTGAAATCTCTCCCATATCTAAGCAAATATGGATCCTCTCAGCAGCCAAAAGCTACATGACAGTGTTTCCGGTGAAAAATAAGGATACACAAATATGACATTTTCTTATTTCATGAATGAAAATCCATTCTTATAGTCTCCTCTGCTGGAATATTTATTTTCCACCTTTCTTTATTGCCAGCAATTCTAAAATAATTGTACATAAAATTAACCAAAAGAATAAAAAGGTGTCAAAGAGTAGCAACCATTGTTTTTAGTCAGAGACTCACCATACATAAACATGTGGAGTAGACTGATAGTTTGATTGAGTAAAGCTGTCTACATTGACACATAAGTAATTTAATACACACATTTGTGGCTATCAAAAGCACTTTTTAATGACACACTAAAAAATAATTTGGTTGAAAGAAAAAGAGGAATCCAAACTCTCAGAAGAAGCAATTATATGAAAATTTGTATTGCAAGTGCTTAATAAGCCATTTTTAAGTCTCGGGGAATCCCACTGCACTACTCTGACTCATAAACACTCAGCAAACACGGGATATGATATAGAGCTTTATCTCACCAAGTGACTTCCAGTATGTGTCTGGAATTTTTTTCCTTCTCAATCATTATATGGGTTTTTAATAGTGAGCAATCTAAGTTTTAAAGGCAATGAACACTAAAGCTGTGTTTTACTGCAATTAACAATTAGGAATTCCAAACAATTTGGCTCATCAATCAAAACATTCTCATTTTCAAAAAAAAAAAAAAAAGGCCCGTGTCTAGCTGAATGGTCTTTTCACCTGGGGCTCATTAGTGTTGCAATTATTTCTCTCTCCTGTTTCTAACTAATGCACTGCTGGGAGTCCAGACCAGGTGCTCCTTTCAGCTCTGTCTGCTCCCAGCAACTCTATCTGAGAACTCCATGTCTGCCCACACCAGGCTAATGTAACCTTTGGCTCTGCCCCATTAAATTAGAGCACCCTCCAACTCCACACTAGCAATTGGAACCATTAACAAGTAGCAAGTCAGCAATACTTGGGTGACTCAGAAACATTTTGAGAGGGCATATGCTTTGTTTTGGTTTGTTGAAACTGGTCACATCAGCAGGTTTATGGATTTCTAAAGGGCATGTTAAAAAAGTTAATAATTATTTAATTTCTTTTTTTTTTTTTCCAGTGGTAGACTGGATTTATTTAAACAAACAAACAAACAAAACACCATTTACATGATTTGGAAATGAAAGTTGACCAATTCCCATCCTTTAGCCCATGAACCTGAATCTGGATTAGTGCTATTTGACTGAAACTACAAATAACCCTATGGGTTTTAAAACAATTAACTAAACATGCCCGGTAATAGAGGACTATTGTTGTAACCATCAGGGACTCTGATGCCCTGAATCTGAGCATTTTGCTCGATTTATTAATTTATACATATAATTTCAAATAGCACGGCATCATTAAAAACCAAAATCCTAGTTTTTTAGTCCATTACCTTTTGACTTTTGATTTCTGAATGACAATCAAATAAGAAATGAATTTTATGGAGGCTTCCTGGTTCTGCCTTCACTCACAGTAGAAATACTCAGAGGGACCACTAAAGGCAGGGAATGGTTATTTCAGAAGGGACTCCCAGATCATTTCCCAGACTATGAGCTCCAGTAGCCATTCTTTCTTGCAGTTTCCACTAGTGTATTGTATCATAAAGTGACACTGTTGCTAAAACGGTGCCGTACATCAACATCACAGCTACAGGTTTAGTTTCAGATGCTCCTTCGTGTTTCACTTCTCACCAGTGCATGAAGGTGCTCCAAACTGCTTAGAATTTAGAGAAAAAAAGCTCATGGTTAATTTATCATTGGGAGCTGCACAAATAGGCAGAGAAATAGTTGGGCAGTCTACTAGTGTATGAGCCATAGCATTTACTTGAAGATCTAAAATGGGCAGGAAATTAGATTAAGAGAGAAAACACTGTCAAACACTAACATAGGCTGATCCCATATCTTACCTTCTCATTGGCTCTGCTGGTTTCCATGCACATGTTTAAAATATCTACATATAGATTCCATGAAATAATAGGATGCTTTGAACAGAATTCAATGGGGGATATGTTATTAGGAAAAGATTCTCTTCTAGCTATTCTTTTCTGAAGTACAATGTAGACAATAATTTATATTTATACTCCTGTATTCACCTGGAATTGCATGAAAAAAATCACAACAGAGCTTTCTTATTTAGCAATTAAGAATCAGGATCATGATTAAAATACAGTCATCTTTCAGTTTGCACCCTATTAGGAATAAGCTAACTTTTTTTTACTGTTGTCTTTTTTTTCCTAGTATTATTTTTAAATTCATCAAATAAAAGTCCAGTGAACTGTGATGAAATATTTAATGAGAACAGTGTTAAATTTTTACCCAGAAGGACATAAAAATAATGTTTAATTTGAGATTATCAATCAATTTTCAGAAAGAAAGAGACTTTCTTTCATCATCATAGACAATCATCAAACTTAGATCTGCTATTCTCAGTAGAAAATTCAGATTTTTGGCTTGGTAACCATGCTTGGCAGGCCTCTACACTGCCATATCTTCTGTATTGGATCTACCTGGTATACAAGTTATCATAACTGTTGAAATATGAAATCCAAAAGATTATCATGGATCCCTAAAAAAAAAAAGAAAGACGCTTAACGCATCTCTAGTTTTACATTGGATTTTGGGTGCCTATAGAAGAATGCATAAATAATGTATGCAGCTATATTTCTATGATCCAATCCCAACAAAGAATCTGGTGGAGGCAGCATAAGAGATACTGACAGTAATCTATAAATGAAAAGTGATCACAGAGTATTAGGTTTAATAGTAAAAATGGCCATGAATTACTTATCTGAGTGTAGATTTAAATCCAGCTGTGTACATAAATGGGGCAGAAAATTTCCCTTCAGGATATGCATCACATCAAAATCACCTGAGGGCCAAAATCCTTTCAGTTTAGGGCAGTTCAAACTCAGATCTGGATTCCAGCTTTACAGAGAGAGCTCCTCATTTAACTTAAGTTTTATTTTCCTTAGCTTTTGTGGATTCCAGTTGAATCACATACTTCCTGTTCTTTCACAAAAGCAAACATATTAATGAGTTTCTTTACCTACTAATCTGACTAGGACTAAGTGCGCAAGAAACACTTCTGAAAAGATTGCTCTATAATTAATTGTTAATTTCATCATGGTGTTGCTTATTTTGTCTTCATGTTGCCTGTCAGGCCTCAGTCATAACATACACCACTTGTTATGCAAAGATCCTGCAAGTGATTTATGGAATCCAGCATGTGTTTTATTTAGGGGCAAAATCGCAGCAGGGACAGATTCCATGCCTGTGTGTGACCCTCTCTCAGACTGCCTATTTGCTGGCTCACAATAAATGACACACGTGCAACTCCAAACATTTCTGTGCTTTTACAGAATATTTGTAGCATTTATGTGCAGGCAAATGAGACCCCTGGGTACACTTCAGAATTGATGTTTGTAAGTTTTCAAAATTTTGTCTCAGGTGACTGTCATAAAAAACACAATGAAATTTATTTTGAAGATTTTCTTAATGAAATGGGAATGAATGAGCAAACTAAAAAGCTGCCGAGAAAAGCTGGTACGTTAGAAATTACAACTGCAAATCGTTCGCATTTTTTACTGGACATTTTCCTGTGTAGCAAGGCTGAAAATGGACATTAATACTCAGAAAGATACTAAAAGCTAGTAGACTTGAACTCCTGCCACACCAAGGCTGTTAAAGTTTAATAAGTAAGGAAAGTACTGAGAAGGACCTAAATTGCACAGCTGTGTATGGCCGGAGCCTTTATTCTGTGCTGAGCAGAGCTAGCACTAGTCCCTTTCAATCAGTGGGACTGACTGAGTAAAGATGGATCTGGTACCTGCAGACAACAAAAAGTCAAACACAGGGAAATTAGAGGCCCCTGGGATCGGTGGGAAGAAGCTGAGTAGCTGTTATGCTTTTCAGTTGGTCAGGGCATGGTTGGTGCTAATGATGCCGAGGTTGCTGGTCCCTGGACAAGCCATTCACTTAAGAGGGTAACTCACTGATCCTCATGGATCCCTTCCAGCTCAGAATATTCTGTGACTCTGTGTAATCCTGTGATCTTTCCAGGGGAGTTCTGAATGACACAAAGCAGGTGAACTTGGTTGCCTCTTGATACGGGGTGTCAACACACAAGAGCCCTCCACTGAAAGTACTGCTGAAACTGGCTATAACTGGTACTGAATATGGAATGTAAGTGGTGAAGTAGGAAAGGTCCCTTTGCTGTGTACACAGTGCTGCACAGGAACAGGAGGCTGGGCTGGATCCCTCGACTCTGCCCAACTTGGAGGCCATCCCAGCTGTTCCTGCTCTGGCATGATGAAGACAGCATCCAGAACAGAAGTGAGTCTGCCCTCCCCCCTGTAAAGGCCAGAGGTTGCCCACTGACAGGCAAGATTTGCAGTGGTAGCCAAGTTGCAAGCATGCTCATGCAACCCATAATGATGACTGTGGATGACCCAATGTGGGCCCAAAAGATTCCTCAAAATCAGAAGGTGCATGACTAAACTAGGTTGGTGAAGGAGTCAAGCCAGGCATGAGAAACGTCAATCTTTACTCAGTTACACTACTAGAAAGTAGAAATAACTCTCAATTTACAGCAGTGCAAGTGAAAGAGGAAGCTGTCCCAAGATAACAGAAGAAGATAATGTGAAAAGTGAAGTAACCCTGGAATATGTCAAGCAACCCTGTGCTTATACCATAGTTACTGAAGCAATAGGTCACAGTTATCATAAAACATCAACCAGGGGCAGAGGAAACAACACTGCTGTGTTCTTGCCAGCAGTTCTGGGGAAGATGTGCAAAACCTGTGCCAGTTTTATTCACTCCCCGCACAAGTGTGGCTTGGAGCAGTGAAAGAATGCTGCAAAAAAGGGAATACTAACCAGAAATTAAGCTGGGTTTGGCAGATGCGAGAAGTGCAGCACTGGCAAGATTAATACGGTGCTTTCGGGAAGGAGACTTTCAGAGTATTTGCCCAGGAAATCATGACACTCAAAGGAGTGAACAAATAATGTGAAAGATAGTAAAAGAGCAATAATCTTACCTCCTTAGTGCTCTCAATATGTTGTATATTCTCTCTGGTCTTTGATAGTAGAAAATGGGGGGCAGCCCACTTTGAGAGTGCTATTGGCACTACTTGTAAAAGAGAAATGCCTCACATGCTATAGATACAACCAAAAAATATGTGCTATAGCATATGAATTGTTTCATAAATAATCCTGTTCATCTGGGCTAAATTCATCCTGTCCCTATAAGCTGAATCAAACCCTATAAGGCACTAAAGCATCAGGGTGGGGGAATGGTTTTCTTCTAGAGTAAATTTCTGCAGCAATTTCTGTGAAGTGGGACAAAGACCTTAGGAGAATGAAGATTTCTGTCCTTAAAAACACATGTGCAAGCAGGTGAAATCTGATTTAAATGAAATTTTGGATATAAACTTTGTGAGGGTAGACTAAATTGGGTTTCAGAAATCTTACTTGCATTCATAGAATTGTAGAACCATTTAGATTGGAAAATACCTTTAGATCATTGAGTCTATCTACATGTAAGGAATATTTTGAGATATTGATAAAATTGCTGTTTTCCCATAAAGTGCTTATCTTGGACATCTCTGTTTTCCTCCTCAGTTGCAAAAGAATGTCTAGAAATAAACTGTAGGATGGGACGTGTTGATTTATTGGTGCTCTAGGGTCATAATTTTTAAAGGACGGATACGAGGTTCCTAAAACCATTGCTCATGGGGGTAAATAGGACCCCACTCGAAGTAAATTGCTGCTTAGCATGGGTAAGCATGTCCAGTTTGGTTTGGGCCAGCAAGAGCGTGGTAATGGTGGCAAAAAGTAAGGTTGGGAAGACTGCTCACCCTCTCCAAGGGGCAGGAAGAGAGCCTCTGAGACTCACACAGTTTCTGTGTTGATCCCACAAGATTAGTTTCCTACTGCTGCAAGTGAAGATGCTTCTGGGGACTTATTCCTTCCAATCCTCATCTCCCTGGCTGGCATGGAAATGCCAAAAGCATCCTGTTTGGATGGCAATATTTCCAGGAATGCTGTTGAGTACACTATCTCATTAGACCCAGGGAGTCACAGATACTATGTTTTCAAGCTGTCTCCACACTGCAATGCTGAGAAGCAGTCTGAAGATTTTGTATAAATTAAAATGTATCTCTATCAATAATCATGCATATTCATATTTAGCACAGAGTTGCTGCTATTGATGTATTAGGCAGAGGAAGAAATGGGAAAGCAGGCTTCCCTAAGATGGTAAAAATCAACATTTTCAATGTGATTTTTATTTGTCTTTACATACCAAATCCATCAAGTTTTCAAAACTGCTGTTATGTTTTAGAGAGTCTCAGAACATAAATCTCTTAAAAATATGGTATTTTAAAGGATCTTAAGAGAGCTGGGACCAAAGGTCTTAGCTGAGTTAGTTTCTATGATTTTTTTTTTTCCTTCTAAATGGCTTAAATATCTTTTAGCTTCACAAACAAATGTTTAGAGCTGTTTAAATTTGACTAAGCATAAAGAATTGATCTTGAGAAGTTATGGCTGCATCAGTTTAAGGATTTATACTGAAGTGGGAAATCAATAGACCTGGACAATCAAACCAAAATTCCTCCATGATACAGGAAGAAGTTTACCTGCTTTTAATCAGAACCAGTTAAAAATTTAATTTTCACTATAATTATGGTTATTGTAATATTTTACAGAGTCTAAAACACTAAAATAACATAAATATGAGATAAAACCAAATTGCTAAAGAGATTTTTTAAAATTATTTGTAAATTCTTTGATCTTTTAGATTTGTAAGTTAACATAAATAACACTGTTCTTCCCTTTGCGTTTTTGAAGCATATAGTTTATCTTTGAGTGAAGTAAGGTAAATGTTTCTCTGTTTTTAGCTGAGCAGTGATTTTTCCTTTAAAAAGATTTAATTTGTCCTTACCAATTATTAGCAACCTCTTTAAATGGAATTCTGCTAATTAATCAAAAACTTCTTGTGAGCTCAGACAAGCCAGCCCCAACTGACCTTGAAAGTATATGAAAGCACACAAGTAAAAACAAGAATTTCTTGGCCAAAGAAAACATCTTTATTCATTTAATAGGCACGGAGGAAAAGACTGCTTAATGCGAAGAACTCCATACAGCTGAGCCCTTTTACAGTTTTAGATGGAGCAAATGAGTCCACAAAAAGGACACATTTTAAAAAGTATTCAGGCTCTCACTGAAGTTAGTGGAAAAATTTGGGTTTTTTTCTGAAAACAGAAGCTCTACCAGAGCAGGTTTTGTCTCAGACTGTGAGGATGTGAGGCTGCAAATGAGAGTACTCCAAGGTCCTCGCTGTCTAAAGAGAAGAGTGAGGGTGTCCCAGCCAGGCTGTTGGCAATTCCCTTTCCAACATGCCAGACCGGACACTGCCTACCTGCAGAAAAATGGGCAAGATCAGGATAGAAACTGTCTCTACCCGGCCCAGATCTCACACACACAGGACTATCTACAGCCAAGACTGAACTTTTAATTTTCAAACCGCTGCAAATCGTTCCAGTACAAAAACAATTTTGAAGAAAGGCATTCACTTTAAAATAACATTTTTTTCTTAAGGAAAGATATGAATCACTTTCTTTAAAACTTGAAAAAAGTTGCATTTTCCAAATATACAATAAATATTTAATTTGTCTATTAATTTGGGGTTTTTTTTATTATTCTCTGTCTTTTTAAAAGAAGTTGCTAGAGACTCCAGACATTGAAAGAACTGTTCTGTAGGTCCTCATATTTTTCCCACTCTTACTGTATCAACATCTAAAAACAATAAACAAGACTGCAATGGATGAGAAGAATAGATTTCTGAACATTATGCTTTCCTTTTTTTTTAAGCCTCCTTTTTATACAGTAATTGGCTGACTAGCCTTGAAAGTACTGCCTGCTTAAAAATTATTTACTGTTATGCAAACAGTCATGTGGCTTCCTCAGAGTTAATTTAGAATATTTATCCCCAAAGAATCCAGGACCCTAAATTTAAGGATAAAATGAGCCTGTTTGTTTCCCTAAGGAATCTGCTCTGCAGATACAGCAGCAACTGTGCACTAAAATGGAGGCAATGTCACAAGTTCATTTGCATGCCAGACTTTGTCTGGAACTGCAACACAGCAGCAAGCTGTTGTCCAGCAATAATCCAGTGTATTGTTATAGTCAGGGTAAGGCAGTACTATGCTCACCTCACCTCAACGTAGGTAAGAAAATACTTCTAATTTAGTTATGACACAAGCACTCATTAAATAATTTATTTGAATAACTCTGAGTGTTTTAAACCAAGCTCTTGAGTGGCAGTGTTTCTTCTCAAAAAACCCTTCTAAGATGCTACACTGCCAGTGGCATTATTAATCTCTCATTGCCAACTCATCAGCAAATAAAATTCTTTTGCTGCAATTTTTAGTTCTCGTTTCTTTTCCACTTCTGATGTGAATTAAAGCCCGCAGTCACAATTCTGATAGCTTGAAGACATTTGATCCTACAGTATTTATCCATTATTTGCTTTGTTTATCCAAAGGAAAATTAAGTGCTGTGCCTCAGAACAGTGAGATCCGTAATACACTGATGCCTTTGGTGATCTCTGATAGATGTTAGTCTTTGGTAAAAAAATGGAAAACTGCATCACTAACTAGGGAGAAATGTGACTGCCTTTGCAGGTGCACATCTAATAGTTTGTCACGAAAAAGACAAGAATGTTTCTGATGAAATGATGACTCAATGTTATTTTACTTAACAAAGTATCTTTTACAATATGGAAAACTCATCTTCTGAAACACAGGAAGTTTCACCTGAACATGAGGAAGAAATTTACTATAAGGGTGACTGAGTACTGGAACAGGTAGCCCAGAGAGGGCGGGGAGCCTCTATCTCTGGAGATATTCAAAAGCTGTCTGGACACAGTCCTGAGTAACCTGCTCTAGTGGACACTGCTTGAGCAGGGGGGTTGGCCTAGATGACTTCCAGTGGTCCCTTCCAATCTTTCCGATTCTGTGGTCCTGTGATTTTGTCTTTCATTCTCCTCATTTTCATCCTCCTTAAGTAACCTTGTAGGGCACATCTAGGGCTATGCAATTTGCTTGCTTTAAAAAATACAGTTTTTTGAAAAGAACAACAGAGAATTTCTTGTCTCTCAGAAAACGCAGATTTCTTTAGTATGCTGACACAAAGTTTCTCTATAGCACCATGCATGCTTGTCTTACAGATTGCTAGGAAGTAAGAACGCCCAGTTTTATTAGGGGTAAGTCTTAAAAATATACTCAATAAATTTCTGATGTACCTTTAATCCTCTTTCACATACAAGAGTATACCTAATATATATATATTAATATTGTAAGTAAGTAATATTTCTTTCTTGCAATACTTTGTAGTCAGTAGGGAAGGGGTTTACATCATTACTGTTCAATCTGAATATAAAACTGAAGAGATACTAGATAGAAACCTGAAGCCCCACAGGACTACATCTAATACATCACTGTCACAGGAATAAACTAGAAGTGTCATTTTGCTAACTTCTGGTGGACAGTGGGTTCCAATTGAATGTTTAAGCTCCTCAACACTCTGCAGATTAAAGCCCTGGAGAATCTAACTCCAAGTCACCCTAAGGGATTTTGGCAGAGTCTGTGGCAACCTCTTCTAAGTTGATTCATGGAATAATACAAAACATCAACCCTACAAAGCTGTTCTTGTATACTTGGTTAGGTGGCAACATGATATATTAATGCCCTGAATCATTACAGCAGAGGAGCAGAATAAGCATAAAGGATTCATTAAAATGTAAAGCCTTGACCTACTCATATTCAACATCGGAGAGCTGTCCTCTGGTATTAAGTTATGTGATCAAAATCCTATTAAAAAGATTGAGGTGATTTACACAGCATTGAGCAAAAGATCCCTAGAACTGTTATTAAGGAATATTTGTTTCCAAAAAAGCAGGGAAGGGTAGAGGACCAAAACTCTCACCCTTACTTACACTAGATACGACAAGTACTACAATCCCTGTCAATTTGACACGGACTTGAGCAAAGAATTTCTGTTAATAGAGGAAGAGATCTTCTTGAAGGTTTTCTCCTGACATTTTAAAAATCTGTAGCTACTTATAGGAAAGCCTATGAATAAATCTTCAAGCTAAGAAATGCCATGAGAAAATGAGATCAGAGCTTGACAAGCAGCCTACACCAAAATCATACCAATAGGAAGCTCACCTTTTTAGAATGAAATAAGACTTGAGTCAAGAACAGAAAAAAAAAATCTCATTTTTTAAAGGGAAAATATAATCAGAGAATTAAAGTTCAGATCTGTAGCTGAAATAGATTGATATATCTTTCCTGGAATCAGTAGAACTATGTCAGCTGGAAGCCAAAAACCTGGTATGGAAAAAAATGGATGTAGCAAAAAAAAGAGCGTGGTAAAAAGCCTGTTTGTTTGTATACACATTTAAAATTCCCAATATTGGCCCATTAGTAGGAATCAACAGCTGTATCAAAGAAGATATAGTTTTGCTCCCAAATACACAGCTCAGGCTAAGCTTGGTTAGCCAAGCAGACACTTGGAGGCATTTCTTCAGTAAAAAGTACTGGAATTGCTTTCACATACGGCAAATACAATTATGTATCTCACCAGTAGGGTGGATTATAAATGCAATCCATGAACAATGACTCATATTTCAATAGATAGCAGCTGCGTTTCTGTAAGGAATGTTACAGGAACTTGTGACTAAAGCAAAAAAAAAAAAAAAAAAGGCAGGTAAAGGAGAAAATGTAAGTTCCTGATCCTGAGAAAAGAAAGAGCTAGACTTAAATTAGCTGCTCAGCTTGCTGTACCCAGCCCTATTCAAATATGCAAGAATGATTGATTTAAGAGAGTATGCAAAACTTGTCTCTCTCAGAAAGGGTACAGTTACTATTGAAACATGTGTGCCTTGTTTTAAACAATCTCCATGAAAGAAGGGCACAAAATGCTCATTTGGGCTAAAATTATTTCACAGATTATGGAATTTACTGTATCTTATTTATAAAAGTGGCTACCATCACAGATGTGAACTGTACAAACGGACAGAACTGATTGATTACTCCATAGATAAACTCATTTCACACATAATTAAGAAAAATTAACGTTTGAAATATGGGAATAAGTACATAATCAATTCCGTTTCAAGCATAATAATAAAGTTGTTTTAGATGCATGAGAAATGCAATTAAAAAGGTGTCACAAGTAAAAAGAAAAAGTTTGTTATGAACACTTTATTTTCTCCTTAACTTTTTGTTTTCCTTCTAATATTAACAGATCACCTTACATTAGCTGTATACCATTGCTGCTCCAAAGAATATCAGCAACTGAAGTTCATGACAGTCTGTGAGCACAGTAAGAGAATACTATGCTAGTCCTTGTCTTGAAAAAAGCATGAAAAGCATAATATAGTGGTTTGGGACATAAATGCCAGCAGCAAGAGACTTGCATACACTAATGTCTGTTTTGGAGCATGATTTAAGATATAAACCATGTTAAAAAGAGAGTTTAAATGTTTTATGCAATTAAAAATTAAATTTTAAATTTAAAATCCTGACTCCATTGAAGTCAAGCATGTTTAGTCATCATCCTTCAACTTCTGTGAATTAAGATTTTCTATAGCAGCCTCTCTATAAAATTTTACTGATGTATAATGAGCATTTACATGGCAGTAGTGCCGAGACGTGCCAGCAGAAGTCAGGACCTCTCTGTGCTCTACCTGCTATGAGAGACCATCCAGCCCTGGAAATCCATAATTTCTATCTATTATCATCTGCCTAGGCAAGGGACACCGAGGTCATTGTAGTAACAGAGGCAGCATTGGGATTTGCTGGAGATCATGCAATACAACCAAGTATCCTTTATCCCTTTTTGCTGACATTGCTATTGTGTTGTTTTGTCCCGTATTTGAGTTTCTCCACAAAAACATACTCTTTAAGCTATTCCCAGAAGTAGATACTGTCTGAAAAAGAGCTAATAAATAGTGGTGAGCTTCAGAATTTTTCTTCTGCATTTTATTTTCTCTGTGATGTTCTAGGGAACTAATTTTATCTGTAGTTGTTGGGTTTAAAGAGAAGACAAAACAAAACAAAACAAAATTTGCCAAATTTAATATTTCCCAAAGACTCCCTCAGGCTGTACTGCTACTTAAATTCACATGGTTTGTCTGCTAGATAACATTTGTATTTTTGTTGTTAGAAAATTCTATGAGCAGTGAAGGTAATTTCCTCTCCTTACAAGTGATATTTATAAAAGGATTGTTTGCCTGGGCTCCCAGGTACTAGAACCATCTTAAACCCCCACCCACAAACTCCAGGGTGAGTAGGTCTGATCACACATCTGAAGAGTGGGACTTTCACCACCAAATGGCGGAGAGCAGTGGGGGCCTCTGGCTGTGCTTCTTCCCAAGTTCCATCCAGCCTGTTTTATCACTGCATCAGACCCTAAACCAGAAAAAAAATTAACTGTGTAAGATTTATTGCATTAAAACAAAAAAAACCACTTTCACCAAACCAATGTCAGAAGCGCTTTTTGCCCCAGCTTGGTTCTGTTCCCATCTTTTCCCCTCACCCTTCTCTGAGAGGTACATTATCTTCAATTATATTATGGGATAAGTGTCACCCAACAACCAGTCTTAGGCACTTAGCAATCCCCTCTTCTGAACTGCAATCAATCATGTCACCACTTCAGCTCAGGCTGAGAAGTGGATCTCGGGGAGGTGAGCTGCTCCCTCACACCTTGCTCAGGCTGCAGCCCATGAGCAGCTTTCCATTGAGCCCTCAGCAGGCTCCCATGTTCGCCCACGATCATGTTCGCCCAAGATTGTGTTCTCCTCTCCCACCAGCCATTACCTGCATGTGCATCACCTTTCAGACCCAGAGATACTGTTTGGGTGAGCCTCAGAATAGCTTTGGATATTTAACCTCACCTTGTCCCACAGAGAGAAATAATTGTCCAAGATAAGAGAAAAAAATCTCGCAAGCATGATACATTTCTTTTAGCCTGCCAAACACAAGGAGAGGAACCCAGCAACTGCTGGACAGTGAAGTGATCAGTGTGGAATTGTACTGGTGGTGTACAGTACTGGGATCGCTTTGAAGCATAGCCTTGCCCTGTGGTTGCTGAGTAGTCTCCTAAGCTCTACCTGTCTCTCATGTCAAAGACACCATTAATGTTCCTAGCAAGATCACTGTTTCTAACACACTGGTTAAAAACTCAACTAAAAAAGACAGTCATTATTAAAAATTTAATGTGTAAAGTCACCCCGTATAAATGTTCCTGAAGGATAAATATCATGTGAGAGTAAGTATAAATACCATAAAACCTTGTCTCATGCACAAGGAGGAGACTCACAGCAAAGCAGGAGGCTGCTCAGTATTCCCATGCATAGGACAAGGCCAGGGACAAAATATTGACAAGATCACAACTGACATTCAGTTGTGCAACCCCATGGGCTGTTTCTGTACTTTTTTTATGTGTGGTACGGATCTTTGTCTCAAAGTGTTTTGGGAGATCACCTGAAAGTTGTAAATTTTAAGCAGTTTATCTGACGCCAAATCCAGACCAGAATTCAATCTCGCCCATTGTCTTTGTGGCTGTGAAAGTTAAAACCTTCTTCTTCAGGACAAGGGAAGGAAGAACACCTAAATTATCTGTGTATAATTAGTTCTGTAAGCACAGTTCTGACCAGTTGCCCATTACAAGCAAAGTGGTGTTCTTTGAAGAAAGTGATGGTGGAAATGTTCATGCGGGAAATTGTGCTACACCATCCTCCCAAAACTTCTTGTTGCAGTGTTTGCCTACTGTTTGCTGACTGTTGTGAATCCTAAACCATATTTTATGTTTGTCTTAAGGCCAAAAAAGCCTTGACTAAAGCAATCCTGTGTGCGGTCTGAAGCTGGTTATCACAAGTCAATCAGTCACACTTTCATACACCTCCTCTGTAAGTCTCTGGGGTATGGAGAGACTTATTTTTATACAAAACAACTGTATTTCCCTGTACCTCCATTAAACGCAAACTGTGTCTCATATTTTCATCACAGGCATAGGCAAACCACGATTCCCTGCAGCCCTGTGCAAATCATACATTGTGCACTATGGAAACTCTGGAATTTACTGGCATTTGTGAAACCAAGATGTATATCCCTGTACCTTATTTTCTCCATTTTTCAGCTAAGACATTGGCTCAAACATTAAAAACCTTGTCAACTCTATGGTGAATTATGCCTATGAAGTTTAGCTCTTCTGCAGGGGAAAGAGTTTTTGGGGTGAGAACTATCTGAGGGAAGCAGTATGTAAAAGATTCACAAAATCCCAGAAAGTATTCTTGTGCAAACCTGCAGATATTCTCCAGAGTCTCTTAAAAATGACTAAGGAGGTGCTGCCTTCACTGAGTTTGTAGAACAACTTCAACTTCAGTCTCTGTCTCGAGCACAAGGTGAAAAGTCCTGTGATGTTAGCTACTACCCACATCTAATTTGAACCATTTAGCAAGGCCTCCAGTTCTTTGTTTTAAAATCATACATCCTAAAACTGCACAGCTGTTCACCTCTGATTGCCAGCTAGATAACAGCTATAAAATGCAAGCCATAAGACAAATATTTCTGCAGATTTGCTAAGTTATAGCCATCCAAAAATATTCCCTCCGCTGCCCAATATGCAAACACCCTTTCTACTGTTAGGTTTTATGTCTGCCAAGGATGGAAGTTGTAAAGAATGTGATACCATTGTGCTATACTATAAACTGCTTTTTCACTAGATTCCGCAATTTCTTTGGGGAAATCTAGCCAGAAAAAAAAAAAAAAAAAAAAGTGGAGAAACCCCTAATTTATTAGAAATACCTTACTTCTCAGATACAGTCTAACACATTACCATAAATATGTTTTACAAGTATGGTGCTCCGAATACAGACCACCCTAACTAATGGCCATGTATAGAAACCTGGGGTTTGACTGCACAATACTGCTTCTCCAGTTCTAACAGTTCTGCATTAATATGGTGTGAAAAACCTATATATAGAATGCTTTTGTTAAAATCAGATTATACTAATTCTATATGAAGTGCTTTAATGAAAAATGTTTAATGGCTGAAATACTATAAGACTGCAGTTAGAGTGCAGGTGCAAAAATGATATTCTACACTCCCTGGAGAGCAAACTTGTACATACTGTGAAATATCAATTAAAGTTTATAGTTGCCTGTACCGGTTAAATGTCTTTTTCATGGGAAATTTTCGTCTTCTCTTATGAAGCACTCACTCGGGTTAAAATGTGTACTGAATTATGTGAGCATTTTGAGTTATTAAGGAATAGATTTGTTTTACAAGCAAGCTGTAAGCATTCTTTGCAGTTTTTATGAGGTCATCTACATGACTTTTAAATGGTTCTCTTGGCCAACCTCGATTCTCAGATCAGTTCATTAATTCACACAGCTGTCTTTAAAAACTACAAGAATAATATATACTGGAGTCTGGAAGAAAGAGGTGGATTTCAAGGCTGTATTTCAATCAAGGGGCCTGTTGACATCATAAATTATGAGAGGACAGCCTAAGCTGTTTCGTGAACAGCAGCAAGCTCACAACTGAAATACAGCCTGCTTAATTAATTAATTTAGAATATGTGGAGAAAGGATGCAAAATTCACTTTCATGTGAGCACACCTCCCAGAAAGTGTTAGCTGGGACATGTGCAATGTTCAGCATTGGCAGAGGTTGTCCCATATAAAACCTTATATTCTATGGTATATGCTGTGGTAGTCAGCCTGCTCACGTGTTTCTGGATCTGAATGGGGAAGACCTGGATTTAATTTCTGGTTCTGTCACACTTCCTGGGTGGTTTTGGACAGGTGTCTGACCTCCCTCTGTTTCTGTTCCACATTTTTACATTTTGGGATAGTATATCTTTTTTCATTTCTTACCTATCCTTTTTCTATCTTGTTAACTTAAAAAGTTTTGTGCCATGGTCTATCTGGCAAACAATGTTTATATCATAGTTAATGCAGACTCTTGAGATCTCAAGGTGTTCTTGAAGAGCAAATAAAATCATAAGTATATTAATACAGGAAAAACCTGTTAAGGGAATGTTTAAAAGAATGCAACCCAGGCTGATTTGTATTAAATTTGTATCAAAACTTTCTAAAAACAGCATGTGCTCCCCATTTTTAATATGCTTCTTCATAGCCTGGTAGAGAGCAAACGTCAAAATCTAAGAAATATTTGCAACTTAGCAGGTATATAGTAAAAAATGGATTCATGTGGTGACTAAGACAGTGAGGATCCACCCCAAGATTTTATCTCTTCCCCTTCATTGCAAGTAAAAAGTGGCACAAAGTACATAGCTAGAAACTGAGATACATTTATATTTGGCTTTATTTATTTTTTCAAAATATTTGAGTTAAGCCAGATGAAGTTGTTTAGAGGTATACTTGAGCTGAATCTCCTGCAGCTGATTCATGGATAATGTTTTAGAATTCACTACTCTATTCTGAATGTACTTATAATGAAAACAGTCATCCTGCAATGCTCATTCCACTTTGAAGCCCTTTCCCTTCTTTGACTTTAGGATCAAACTATATTGAGAGCTGTTTGCAACCCACTTTTTTCAGCGTGTGTGGGCCAGGTGGATGATCTGAGACACCCTTCAGCTTAGAAAACCTGCTGTAACCTCTGTTCTACCTGCCAGCCTCAGCAGGCAGCTCAAGGCCAGCTCGTGCCCACTGTCACTGCTGCAGAATCAGAGATCTCCAAAGGTCTACTCAGGAAAACAGAGCAACATCTTCACCAACAAGACCTTGCACTGATGCTGGCATATCCATTTGCCAAGTAAATACTTGGATTTCGATCCTTGGGGTTCCTCTCTTTAGAGACTCTCAGATCAGATTACCTGATTTCTATGTAAGGAACTGGAAGAGCACTGGCAGTGACACATTTATCACCACTTTACCTGTAAATGTGTGACACACAGATTATTTACCTTCCATTTGCTCTCTGCCTGGCAGCAGAGACTGAAGCAGGAAGAGATGACAAAGCAGTTTTCCTGAGGATTTGTACTATGGCTGTGCATTGTGACTACTGACAATTGCCTGTCATCGTACTCAGCCTGATCCAGGACAAAACATTGGGGCAGGAGACCAAGGTAGCCCAGCCTGCAGTGGGAATGAAATTTTCCCTGCCATGTGGTGAGAATTATAATGAGGGATGCTGTCAGCAACCTGCTGCTGCATCGCAAAGGTGCAGTAAGTGTCCCTGTCAGAGGCGCTGCCAACCAAGCAGCATGTGTTAGACTCTGGAAAATAAATACTGGCTACTAACCAAACTCACAGACTTTGAGGAAAGAAATGGAATAGTGCCCTTCATTTAAAACATGGTGCAGTTAAATACCAATGAAGGAGGAACATGAGGGATGGTGGACAAAGAGAAGTGGACAAAGAGAAGCGGAGTTCCTATCCTAAACCTCCAGGGCATGACTTTATTAACTAGCCTGAAGAGAAACACTGTAAGAAGATAGCTGAGTCTCTATTACCACATCCTGTAAGGAAGTCTCTGTGCACATTAAATGTATAGAGAGCCTATAAATGACATTGTAACAGTGGAAATCACTGAAGATCAGATATAGGCTGCTTTTTAACTTAGGGCAAGGAGGAATAGCATAAACCATCAACACTGACTAAAGAAAGGTCTGAAAAAAAAGCAGGATGTGTGCTCTGAGGAGTATGGAAACTCCTGTACCACCATTTTTGTCAGAGCTCCAGGGCTGGAAAGAGCAGAGCTTTGGGGTCCTGCTAGTTACACCACTGCAGGACCTTGGGAAGGGTGATGGTTTCCTGCAGTGGACATTCTTCCCTCCTGCTGCCTGTGTGAAATCCAGACCTTGTAAGTTGAATACCAGCTACCTATTGAGAATATATTATTTGAAGAATGCCTCCTCCCCTGAAGAAGCATGCTAAGGGCTGCCACTTGGGTTTTTGTTACACTGGGGATACTGCAACACGTGTATCAGACAACAAGGCCCGTGGAAAAGAAATATATATTTCTTGATAGATGTTTCAGAGATGTTTATTTCTCCAGCCGTGTGGCCGGGGCTCTGCCGAGGAACTGAGGCAATCACGGGACCCGAGGGTCCTTGCCCGCGCAGGGGAACACAAACCAACCAATGGGGAACGAGGCTGACCAGGGGAAGGGAAACCCCGTGCCCCTCTCCCAGGGCTCTTCTCCCAGGGCTCCATGGCAGGGGGAGGGCCCCAACATTTCACCAGTTTATTTTTAACAAAAAGAGATTTAAAACTGAACATTGGAAACAACTGGATAAACATGAGACAACAAGGACAGTTTCAAAACAAAACAAGCCACCCTCCTGAGTCTTTAAATGTCCAAACAGATTCACGGAACATCTTAAGGCTGACAGAAGGGAGACAGGACTCTCTGGGCATGCTTTGTGGGGAAACTGAGGCAGGAGAGGGTTTCTTCCATTTGTACCTGTTGGAACTCTAAACAACAATAGTTAATTTCTTCCCTCCCCCTCTTCATTCTCCACTTGGCATTGGAAAGGGATTTTTGGAGAAACAATTGGCAAAGGCATGGTTTTGTGAGGGAAATGGGTGGAAAAACGGATTGGGAATACACTGGGGGTAATAGGATATAGGGTAAAAGGGAAAGGTGGGATTAGGAAAGGGAGACTGTAGGGGGGGCTTATAATGGAGGTATTGTCTAACATGACTACGATTTTTAGCATATATACTGCCTTTTACAGAAACACCATCAGGCCCAGTGACCTCTGCTGCTTGTAACCCTTTTCTACCTTGCACAATTTTCAACTCTACTACTTCTCCATCTCCTAAGCTTGGGATGTATTTTTCAGGGTTATTCTTTTTAATAGCAGTTCTATGAATGAATATGTCTTCTTGGTTGTCACATCTTGTTATAAAACCATAATTTTGTTTAACATTATACCATTTTACTATTCCTAAAACCTTAGCTACGATGATCTTTTCCCTTTTGCCGAGTGGCTGCTGTTTTCTGTCTCACTGTGTTTTTGCTTTCTCTTTCGTTTTCGCTCGCTCCCGTGTTGGAATTGCCAGTGCTGCTGGGGCCATCGGGGCTGCTCGTGCCTGCGCGCTCTTCCTGGGGTTGCATTCGGGGCTGTGCGGGCTGGGCCGGGCTGCGCCGCTCAGCTCCCTGTGCACCGCTGCCTCTGCCCTCAGCTGCGCTGCTGCTGCCTGGGGCCGCGCCCACGTCTCAGCCAGGGCCCTGAGTGACAAGCCCCCCGTGCCCTGCTCCAGCGTGCATTTTGGCTAGGCATGGCTCCGCTCCGCTGCCAGCTGCCACCCACGCGCCACTCCTCTCACGGGGCTCGCTCCACCAGGCGCTGCGCAGGGCCGGGCAGGCTCCCGCTGCGCCTCGCTCTGCTGCCGACACTGCAGCTCGCACCGCTCCACCCGCGCGCAGGAACTGCCTCGCTGCTGCTCGGAGAGCGCTCGGTCCATGTGGCCTGGGTCGCACGGTCCCTGAAGCAGTTCTAACTTTGCAAGGACACAGCTGACATTGCTCAACAGTCTCAGTAATTAAATAATAGTCACGAAAATATTCTTCCATTGGCATATATTTTGACTCAGAAATTAACTGTGTCCAAACGGTCTTCCAAAAGTCTTTGGTAAGAGTCAAATCCCAAGAAAAGTAGAAAAAGTTCTTAAACAACCATGCCAGCAAGTGTTTCAGTTCCTTTTGAGCTTGAATTAAGCTAAAATTTACAAATCATTGTTCAAGAATCTTTTCAAGTTTAAGATAAATGTCCATATGCGGCTCGGAGAGCCAAGAGTCTTTCCACGGTTCCTCCATAGTTTAGAGATGGAACAGCAAAACAAAAACAAGAAGAGAAATCCAGAGTTTACTCACAAATCAGTCGCTGTCCTTAGGGATTGGAGATCATTCTGCTTGCAATTCTCTACCATTTGTTACAGCGGGGATACTGCAACACGTGTATCAAACAACGAGGCCCATGGAAAAGAAATATATATGGACCGATTCTTGATAGATGTTTCAGAGATGTTTATTTCTCCAGCCGCGTGGCCAGGGCTCTGCCGAGGAACTGAGGCAATCACGGGACCCGAGGGTCCTTGCCCGCGCAGGGGAACACAAAACAACCGATGGGGAATGAGGCTGACCAGGGGCAGGAAAACCCCGTGTGTCCCCTCAGGGCCCCTCTCCCAGGACCACATGGCAGGGGGGAAGGGACCCTGACAGGTTTTAGCCTGGTTTTGCATTTTGACCTCTTTATTAGTTAATTTTGTGTTTTCTGAGCCTCTCCTGTAAGACGATGCTACTCAGTACCACTAGTAATATGCAATACGAGTGTAGGGCAGTCAGTCCTACGCTTTGTTTCCATCATTACCTCTCAAATATCTCAGTGACACAGTATCTTTAGATCACCAGTGAAAAACACTGTGGTTCCTCAAAGTCCTGTTTGCCAGTTAGGACAAAAGAGGCAAGTCTCCAATGCATACCACCTCACAAAGGAAACAGAGAAGTTGTGGTTCTTCCATTCCTGGAAGTGGACAAGGACAGGCTGTGTGGGGCTTTGAGCAACCTCGTTTAATGAAAGGTGCCCATGCCCATGGCAGGAAGGTTGGAACTGATGATCATTAAGGTCCCTTCCAACCCAACCCATTTTTTGATTCACAAATAAAAATTTGCAAAAGTCTCTCAAGTACTTATTTAAAGTCTACACATCTACTTTTAAATACTGATTTTTTCAATTGTATCTCTCATCCTCAAGTCTGCACAGGAACTCATGACAAGTATAGATGTGTCTGGAATGTCCTTAAAATATCTTCAGAAGTGTCTGGAAATAGCTGTAGGCTCTAGCCATGCCTCTGGAAACCTCATTATTGTCCCTGACTCATTCAGGGCAAGCAGGCAGGACCTCCATCATCATGGAGAGTGTGATGAAAGCTGGATGGTACATGGATGATGAAATTCCACACATTGCAAAACCTGTGCCTTGTCAGGATAAATGGTTTCCTCTTCTAGGACAAATCCCTTTTTCATTTTAAACTAGAATCACTGCCACTGAATACACTGCAAATAAAAATAAAGAGCTAAACCCTGGATACAGGGCTTCCTTAGTCCTTGACAGTGTTGGCATTTTGTGGAAAAGCAATCAAACAGGTCATAAAATACTTTGTGCTGTAGGAGGCCATTTGTAATTGTGAAACAGCAAAGGCTGTGACAGCACATGGGCATCCCCAGATGCCATTGGAAAAACTAACCCTTGCTTCTTATGCTTCTCTACATTTTCTATTAGGAAAGCACCTGATGCATGAAAAAACCACAAAGATGCAATGTCATTCACTCTTCAAGTCTTTACCTTCATAGCTTCTTCATGTTCCAGGAACCAGGTAACACTGGCTACAGTCGGTGGTACAGTTAAATTCTCTTTGCAGTCTTTGCTATGTTTGGCTGGTAGATGCCATTAAAAGGAAAGAAAAATAGGGCTGCCCAGTATTGCTCAGCTTGCCTGTTAGCACAGCCTAACTGTTCACATTTCATTATACCTCTATTGCATAACTCCGACATACGATGTTCAGTTGTTTGGCCTGATGGGTGGCTCCTTGGACAGAAAATACACCTTTCCAAAGTCACTTTCTTCTATGGATTATTTTAGTTATGCCAAAAGCATTCCTTGTAAGACCCCTGCACCTTCACGCTTGCTACACATAGCAGTTGAGAAGACAGCACCATTTCCAGTATTACTTTTTTTAGCACCACTGGCTTCCAGGAACATTTGAAAGTATTAAAATCACCTGCTCCAGCTTTCTGCCAGTTCCCTTCCAAACTCAGACTGCTTCAGTTATTCCATTTTTCTCACTTATGTACTTTATTTCTAACACTGTGTAAAAAAGACATGTCATGGGAGTTTTGGCAAGGATCCTCAGGGCTTTTCCTCCTTGGGTCATTTCCAGGACATAGTCACATGATTTTAAAAGATTTGCCCCTGCTTCAGGCATGAATTGGCCACAGCAACAGCTGTGCTCCACAGATGCTTTTTTTCCCCTCTCTGCTCCTTAACAGGATTTTAGGCGATGGAGCAAAGCAGACGGTACCTAATTGTTGTAACTGTTCCTACATGATTTCCTCTTCTACTACTGCCTCGAAGTGAGCAGGAAAAGCAAATGGAAAACACTTCTTTTTTGTTTGCAACAGTTGTTCTAGTCTGCAGCTGTGTTTAATTAATTACTTGGGTAAGTGAGATGGATAAAAGAGCTTTTCAAAGCTGTTGAGAAGAGAGCTGTCTGCAGCTAATTATACTGTTATAATAATCCCATGGCATTCCTCAGACTTTTCATCCTCTGACTGAATAACAGTTTAGCAAAATATCCAAGGATCACTTATAGTTTTGAATAAACAGCCAGGAAGAGTGGTAAAGCAAAATAGGATTCAGCTAGGAACAACTAAAAGATTTTCAGCTTGCTCACTGACAAATCATAAAAGATCAGATCCCAGGAAAATACAAACAGGATTTTCAAAATTTTTCCCCTCCTTTGCCCAAAATATTTATTTAAGTTTGCTTTTTTGTGTTTTAGATAGTTGACATGATTCATTTTAACAAAAATACTTAATACTTATCAGAACCACTTGTGAAAGTTCCTTGTGACTGCCAAGAGGGAAAACCAACCAGAATATCATGTAACATTTTTGCTCATATTGGAAAAAAAAAAAATATATGAGAAAACTGAAATAGTAATACCACAGAGTCAAAAGAAAGATTTTTCAAGGACTTAATAACATGGGTCTTTTTTTTTTCCTTTTTTTGCCAGAGCATAATTTTTGTCAAACATCCTAGGTTACACCTGAGAAATTAGACTGGGGGGACAAAAGAGAAATATTAAGTAGCTGGTGAATTGGGATACCTGTAATAACAAAATGACGGTTGGTTGTTTTATAAAATGCTGTAAGACAGGTTTCTTCTTCTTTGCGTGCATAACTCCATATTGCAAATTGCTCACGCAAGAGACACAACACATGAATCATACTGTGAAAAGTAAAGAATAAAAATGGAAAAGATCTTCCAATCTGTGGCTACAGAAGTAGTTTTATTTCAATATGTTTATCTCTGCATAAGCCTCAGTGAGCTGTAAGTGCATAGAGCATTTCTCAACGCTGCTACCTATTACAAACACACAATATCCCAAGACGCATATTTCTCCTGAAAACACACCTGAAAATAAAGTGCACATATGCGAGGTGAGTAAAATCAGTGCCTAATGTCTAATGATACCCATCAGAGCCACTTCTATGAAAGTTTTCTGTTTGCTGAGCTTCTAATCAGGCAAAAAACCTTGATGGGAGATGACGCTTACTTAACATCAAGCTATATCTCAGTTTAAATGTCATGATTTTTAATTTTGCTGCACACAAAAACATGTTAGCTCTGAATGTTCTCTTGAGCATGACAGGTCTAAGTGTTAACAGGAAGTGTTAATTCAGCTTTCATGTCAACAGTCCAGCTAATTTTGCAATTGCAACAGCCTTTTTGAAAAGAGACACATATTTGCAGAGCTGAGTATGCAGCAGCTACTACTTTGACAATGTGCCAGTAGCGGACACTGTAGGTAGACAGTGGAAAAATATTTCACTTTTGTGGAATAAGCCTGAGTATGGGCAGACAGAAAGGAGACATCAGTGTCATGCACAGACAGCCAATGCAGACACAACCTGGAGATTTCATTTGGCTGCCAACTGTAGACAATTTTCTGCAGTGGTTCAGAGCTCTACACACCTAGCAAAGACAACATTTTTCCAAGCTTAATTCATGCCTGACACTTTCATTTAGGACATGTCATTAATAATCTCACCAAAAGGAAGTATCCAACCACTGAGCATCTACAAAAATATCCTTAAAGCAGCTGTTGCAATGCTAGTTTCAAAATCCTGTTGTTAGTTTTCTCATATCTTGATAAACCCTATTAAGTGGGAGATGGAGCTTGACAGTACTGTTTTTCCTCTATGCCCCTCACCTTTCTCTCAGAGGAATAGAGCAGTGTTCTTTTGGGGGCGTTTCTCAGTGAGGACAATCAACACTTTAAGTCCTAGAGAAGTAGCTCCATCTCACCAGAATCATGTGTGCTTACAGTTTGGCCCTCTAGTGTCCTCTGAAGGTGTCTTTCAACTCTCTTCTGAAGGGTCCTAATGGACATGCCTGGACAGACATGGACTTTCAGAGGTGCTTTGCATCTCTTGGTCTCTTACAGATGATGTAAAAGGGGATGGAGTATGGGGGGAAATGCTAAATGTGCATCAGGTGATGCCATGGTTTTTTCACTGATATTTCTTTTGTAATTATATTTTCTTGGTTTATAACATGAGCACGTAACCCTCTCAAATGAGAAGACACCTGCAAAGTCAGCAGCTGGAATTAAGTACTTGTCATGGAAACAGAAGTCTGGATCCTGGATGGGACAGGATCTCAGTCCTGTGTGGAGATGTGACTAATTCTGTTTAGCTTGGTCAGGAAGACAGCTTGTCTCCAGCCAAGCAAAATGGCATCAGTAACTCAACTGTAACAGTAAAGCTTGAGGCTTTGTGTCATCTCCTTTAACTTAGTCCCTACAGAGTTTTCAGTGGCTTCTGTCTTTGCCGTTCTCAGCTAGAATAGGTATGTTTAGCAAACACAGGCATGCACATAACAAAAACTTTATTTATGGATTCTTGTTGGCACTATTTGGTTTTTTGTGTGTTTTTCAGTTAGGGGTTCAGTTAGTCTTACTGAGCACTTGAAACATCAGCTTCCAATTTAAAGGGGAAAAAATAGTGGTCTTTTGAGTTCTAGTGTCTTTCACAGTCTTCTGAATATGAACTAGAAAATGTCACCACAATCAAGTGCAGAGGGTATGATCACATCATGACTGTGAGAAGCATGGCACTCAGCTGCATCTGAGGCAAAAAAATGCATAATTTCCATTTGATATTTCCACTGCTCCTTACAGCTGAAGTCAACTGTGTCAGACATTTTCTACAGCATGTTGCTTGACCTGGACTCCCCAGTGCCAGTGGGAATAAAGTAAATGAATTCAAAGGATTCCAAGATGATATCAGATAGGCTATCTCACATGGGACTTGCACACTGAGAATCTTTCGCAGTGCTCTGGACAGACTCTTGCACTAGTGCTGCAATAGATCATTACAAAGAATAACCCATCCCTCCCTGCACCCAAAAATCCAATAAGCGATGAAACTATAAGAGATCATAAAAATCAAAATAATGGAGAATGGAAAGAGGAAGGAGAGGATGGCAGACTAAGATGTTTCTATAGTCACAGATGTAAAGTGTCTGGTGATCCCATAAAGATGTAGAATATATGGAGTGTACTGCATTTTCTGTCACTTCTTGAGGGAATTTCCCATTTCAGTGACATATTTCAATGCTGGAGACACTTCTCCCTGGAAAACTTTGTGCCAGTCTGGTTCACAGTGGTGAATGAACAAGATATGAGGGAATCAGAAGGTAATACATGGCCTGCCTCCCACCTGGCCTTGAGATAACTCCTTCAAAAGATAAAACTGCAAAGTGACCCCTGAAATGGACAAGGTAGCAAATATAAAGGCAGAAAATGTATTTCCCTAACAGCTCCACCACTGCTAATCGCACTTGACATTTACAAATGAACTGTATATAATACAGAAAGGCTTTGTTGATTTGATATGTAGCAGGGGGATTTCGGTTTTTCTATCTCACTGACATGGTTTATGGACCACTTGGCTTTCCATTACTGATTGCACAGAACTCCTGATGCAGCAGTGAGTGCTTACATGGTAAGTTGATATTCAGGCAACACTTAAAGTACAATTTAGCTTTCTTTTGGCAAAAATATCAGATGGAAACCACAACAGGATTCAGCAGCATGTGGCCAGTTTGCCCACCACAACTCAGGGGCTGCCAGCTGATGGTCCCTGTCCTGTGTCGAACATCCACCACATGCAGGATCTGCTATGTTATGGTGGTAACACCCTCTACAATAGTACTATGTTATTTTGATATGTGTGGTGCTATTTAAACCCTGCTCTGCTTGTTTCAGAGAAGATCAGTTGTAGAGAAATCAAGACTTGTGGCAACTACAGTGTAGAATTTATATTAATCCCAGGTAATTTAAGTTATTTTCAAAGGCAATCACCCTGTGCTTCATATCTTATGAACAGCAATGATTTAATGTCAAGAAAGCACAATTTATTCTAATAAAATTTTCTTTGGAAATGAAACTTAGCTTCCAATGGGACTGCATAGATTTTACACTTTTCAGAACTTGAATCATAGATTTTTGAGCTGGAAATGAACAGCGAAAAATTCTACAGTGCTATTAGGTAATTTTCTCTTTAATTTTGGCCAAAAGAACACTGCTTTTTGAAACGCATTCCCAAAATCATTGTCTAATATATTTTTAAAGTACTCATATGATGGAACTTCTGGCATTCTTCTTTAGACAATATTCCCAAATCTAATCAGCCAATTAATATCTTTCTTCTCCTATTTGAATGAAATTTGCTGCCCTTAAATATTTTCTTTGAAATTCCACTTCAGCTCAAGATTTATACATATTAGGGTAACAAGATAAAAAAATACTCCTATTAATGATTGTTATATGCATAGTTTGCTGCAGTAGAAGTGCCCTCTGTTCAAAAAAATCTGATCCATATTTCAGATGTACCCCAATGGACAGTGGAACCCTTGCAGCATGGATGCTGTCAAGGAGATTGGCATTCTGTCAAAGCCAGAGTGCTTGAGGGCGAAATGAGGAACAAGCAAGAGGTCCACTAACCCAGTGAAATGTGTTTGATTGGCTGCGCAAGATCTCTTTATCTTCTAACTCCTTCTAGATTCTCCTCCCCTGCAAGGTCAGGCACTCGGAGGAGCAATTTATAAACTCACAGCTCATATTCTGGTTGCAGTTCCAGAACTGACAGAAAATTAAATCAGTCTTGAGTGCAGTAGGATACAAAAATTACCTTTGCAGTCTACTGAGCCCTTCAAGACTTTCAATAAATCTCCCAGCGGCAGCATTCCAGAGCTGGTTGCCTATCTTTCTTGCCTTACAAAAAGACCTTGAAATGGAAACAGAAGGGTGTTCTTTGAAGTCATAGTTCATAGCACAAAAAGACATGCACAGAAGCAGGTGACTTAAGTGGTTTCCCCCTCTCGTTCAAAGTATTTTCTGAATAGTCTTAAATGGGACTTTTTAGTTAATCCCCAGAACTCTTAATTGCAGGGGCCACAGCATATATGAAAGCAGGAGCTGATATCGACAAAGGCTGCTTTTAAAAAAAGATGAAGGCAAAACACTTTAAAAATATGTAGGCTAGAAGAAACATTGTTAGGCTTCATCTAATTGCATTCCTTCCCTGAAAATTATAGCACTCCTCCCTAAAAAATATTAAACTTAAGCAAGTATATTCACTTCATCTTAGAACTGGCACTGAGTGCAAATGAAATATATCCCTGGGTAATTATTAAATTGAGCAAGCCGTAATTATCTCTAGTAAGATTCCCTGGGCTTCAGTAAGGGATGCTCTGAGTTTTAGAGCAACCCTTTCACTTGCTCTAGTGGAGCAGCAGGAATGGGTCTCGAGGCTGGCTCTAGTCCTTACAGAGCCCGTTTTGCTGGGGTGTGACCTGGCATGGGCTGCCTGTGCTATTACTGAGCTGAGCATGCCTGGGGAAGAAAAGGCCCATCACGTTGGCTTGTTCCTCTTGCCCAAGAGCTCATGGAGCTGGAAGACTGGCAGGGCCACATGAAGGCATGGTTACTGAATAGAGGGGCCCAGGAAATGCCCCCACACTGAACATTACCTGAGAATGTTGCCACTCAGGGGAGGAACAGCTCCCAGCAGAGAGAGGGTGACTGCCCTGACATGGGTGACCATGGGGATTCAGAAAGTTTTCAGAGCCTTCATGAAAGTCACCCTATCCTTTCATAAAGAGCTGCTGTGGTTTCTTTATGTCAGTCTTTCTGTTGTTTGAACCAGATTAATACTGGGCAGTGGACATGGACGCCAGACCTGGCAGCTCTGAAACTTTGGTTCCGATGCTAATGCAGGCTCTAGCCTGGGACCCACTTCTATTTTAGGTATAGAGACCTCTGAACCTGTCTGTGTGCAAGTGGGCTCCAGGAGGAACTCCCATGTGAGTGACCCGTGAGGACTTCATTTTGTTTAAGGCTGCTTAAAGTGTTATTGGAAAATTCTGTGAGGCAGCTCAAGTGAGTGAAAATGATTTGCTTAGGATGAATGTAACCACCAGTGCATTACTTCACATAATCTAAACAGAGTTTCAGGCACACTTCATCTATCATTCCCTGAAAGAGGGAGGCTGAGTTAATGCTCTCTGACAAATATTATGTTTCTCAGGCAGCCCTGGTGCTGTCTTCCACGTTTCCTGATGCACTTTGATTAGATATATATATAAACAGCACGACTAAAACACAGGTTGGATTTTGCTGTTGGAAATGCAAGATAAGGATACCATAAAGGCTCATCAACACCCCAGTGCTCTCTGTAACAAACACCCAGCACTCATGAGATTGGAGATTCCTTCTCAGTGCTGTAAGATGAGTCACTTGGCTAATAACTATGATTTATAACAACATTTTAATCACTCCCTGGGCTCTCTGATGAAGACAGAAGAGGGCAGGGTGTCACACCTCAGGACAGTGTCCTTCAGGGCAGGGGGAGAGGGGGGAGCAGGGCTGATGTCCGGCGGCGCGTGAGCGTTGCCCAGAGGAATGTCAGGCAGAGCCACTGATGGGCTCCTGGCAGCTGGTTTGCTGATGCTGACACTCTCCTCTGAATCTAACATGAATGTCAGGGACAGGACTTGGAGCTGGTAATGAAGAGGGCAAAACTCCAGCTCTTCCATGCTGCTTTTGCTATAAAAAGTGTGTCTAGCAAACCTCGTGGTGCTACAACTCTGTAGTGGATATTTGAGTAGGTTAAATTTGCCTTAAAAACACCCAAAGCCTCAAATGTATTTTTTCATTAGCTCTAAGTAGGCCCATAGACACATCTCTGGGCATGTATACAAAAAGTAATCAGAAAAAAATTAGGACATTTCTTTGCAAACACGTAAACCTCCCACATCCATCAAACCACGATTCCCCTAAAGTCAGTCCTTGCTGCTCACTTTCCCAGAAAGAAGCATTACAGAGCAACTTGGAAGTCAGCAAAAAATGCACAAGGCACACATCCTCACTATATTGCTAATCCAAAGGGCTCGGAGGTTAACTGAGAGCTGGCAGGAAGAACAAAAGAGTTTTCTCTATCTGGTTTCCTGATACAATCATGTTAAAACATTGGCTGGAGCAGCAAAGGCTTAAGACAGAACTCCAGAGAGCTGGCCTTGTGCCCTATCTTCAGATCTTCACTCATTTTTTTGAGGAGGGGAGCACAAACTGAGCAATGCCACCTTCCTCAGGCTGTACAGAGAGGCATCGTTCAGGCTGCTAAATTGTCACTTGTTATAGCCAACTATACAACCTATGTATCCCGATTAACCAAAACACAGGAAATAAGAGTCTAATCCTACTGTCTTGTCTATCAGATACCCAATTTACATTTCTACCAAACGTTGAGATGGGGAGAAGAGCATCCCAGGGTTAGTGGTATGTGTGGGTTTTATTGCATTTGGTGAAATCTTTATATAAAGAGACCAAAGTTTTTTTTATGGAAAAGAGGAAAAAAAAAACAAACACAAATTCTGTCACTGCTAGGAAATAAAAAATGGTTACGGTTGTCAGCCACAGCAATGGAGAAATAATTAAATTGGTTTTAACCTCTCCCAGAGATTACCACACCAAGCTGTTGTGGGTGAGGGGATCTGGCTACAGACAGCTTGTGTTTGGCTAGGTCAGGCACAACCCCAGCAGGCAAATCTGTGATCAGGATAAATTACAAAAGGGAAAATAAATTTACACATTTATTAAGGGTCAGTTTCTACAGTTAGTGAGGACTCTCCAGGATGTGACAGGCTGATGCAGCAGTGTGGGAAGAGGCCTGACAACCCAGTTACCTGCTCAGTCCACGATCAGCTGATTACTTTACCCAGCCTTGTTGCACCTGCACAAAGGGTAAATTGGATTCCGTGCCTTAACCTTCTGTGGGTGAACATTAGTGTCTGAAGCTCCCTGTGAGCAGAGCAAGGCTCTGTGATGGGTGTCACTGCTCTTTTCAGGGACAAGAGAAACTTTGGACAACCTGGATCCTTGGCCAGGGTCAGGATAACAGAGAAAGAAATTAAGGCAAAACTTAGTCTGCAATGACAACTGAATTAATTTAGGAATGATGAGGAATAGGCTAGTATTTTCTATTCTTGTCTCCTTCTCCATTGGGACTTGCTTTCCTTTAATGGACCCATTTTATTGACTGCGCTTGAATCATCTTCAGGTTGCTGCCCACATTGAGCCCCATCTGGAAGCTGACTTCAAGCTCTCTGAAGTAAAAATGGAACTTCATTTTCAATGATCTGTGGCACTTGTTGCCATGGTCATTATTATGCTGTCACTTCTCTGCAGTTATTAGTTAGCCTAACAGCAAAATATGACTGGGGAAACGAAGAATCACTGGTGGGTTTGAGGCAGCTACACCATCCCTTCACTTCCATGGTGGCAAACTGTGCTACAAGTGTTGGCAACATGTGACATCACAGAAAGGGCATCGACAAGGCTCTGCAACCCTGAAAGCCTCTCATGAAACATCATATGGCTTCAATTTGGGAAAGACCACACACATTACAGTACTTGTGACACCTGCTACACATGTCTTGCCAGTCACTGCCTTGCCTTGCTGGTTCTGGTATAGAAGGTGATCTTGAAAAATATCTTCTTATTTTTATAACAATACCACAGTAATACATATTCTTATAAACATCCTGAGGCTGCATCACAGGAAGAGCACAGGCCACTGAACCAGCGAAAGCCAAACAGCAGAAGCTCAGTTTCTACAGAAGATTAGAAGATTCTAATTGATTAGGATGGTCACCTGGGCCACCTCTGCTTTGGGAGGTTATTTTTGTCCTGGAATATATAACTCACACTGCAGCACCTGTTGTTTGGTTTTCCTGGCTGCTGGTTGTTAAGTGCACCCCGCAAATGGAGATGGGAGGTCTGGGGGGTGCCCGGTGCAGCACTGCTTGTGTTTCACCTCCCCATGACTTCTGCTTGCACTGGATGACCTGATCTTGCTGATAGAAGCTGAGAGGCAAGTGCTGTGCTAGTATGGAGGTAGTGGCAGTGAACAGCAACTTGATGTATTTTGAGCAGCAAGGGACCATATACTCTACTCATGCATTTATAGAAGTACAGGTTTGCTGCTTCTTCATATTAGAATAGTCTTGATGGGGGATTGTGTAGCACAGGGCAAAATGTCAGAGGTAGTTCTCTTCTGGGTGTATTCAGACATCCCACACATGCTCTGAAATTTGGCATAATTTGCTGGAAGGTTTGCATGAATTTCTCCAGTACTTCTAAAGTTTCTTCAGGCTGGGAATGCCATACCTTAACTAAGGTGCACGTACTGGTGTGTGTCCCGTGGCAGGGACCAGGATTGCCACCTGCAATCAGAAAGACCTTCAAGTATTTCCTGAATTCCTAGGCAATGCGAAGGGTAAATGTGGCAGGAAAGTAGGGAACACTCACCACAAAAAACACCGCTTATAACTAAAAAATGGAGTATTTGAAGTAAACTACTCTATCAGTTCCATTTGAGTAACACAGCAGAGCAACAACATATCCCACTCTCTTGGGGTGCAGGTAAACAGATGGACCTGGAAGGCATGGGGCAGGGCTCAGAGCAGGTTGTCTGTGATGGATGAGAGCTCAAGTTGCATCACATTGGTGTGGCATTCAGGCTGCACCTGGAGTACTGTGTCAAGCTCTGGGCTCCCCAGCACAAGAAAGACAAGGAACTACTGGAGAGTGTCCAACAGAGTTACAAAGATTGTTAGGGGGCTGGAACATCTCTCTCATGAAGACAGGCTGAGGGAGCTGGTCCTGTTTAGCCTGGAGAAAGGACTGAGAGGGGATCTTATCAATGCATACAAATATTTCTCTTAATGGCCAGACTCTTCAGTGGTGTCCAGGGCCAGGACAAGGGGCAACAGGCCCAAACTAAAGAGTAGGAAGTTCTACCTCAGTATGAGGAAAACCTTTGTTCCTCTGAGAGTGACAGAGTACTGGAACAAGCTATCTAGTGGTTGTGGGGTCTCCTTCTCTGGAGATATTAAAAAGCTGGCGTGCAACCTGTTCCAGGTGAATCTATTTTAGCAGGGGGGTTGGGCCAGATCCTCTCCAGAGGTACCTTCCAACACCAGCCATTCTGTGATTCACTTATGTTCATTTTTATTTTCTTCAGCCTCTCTTATTAGAGGTTTTAACTTTTCTTAAAGTCTAGGAGGAAAAAGTCCACGAGCCTAGATGTGTAGAATTGCTTTGTTTCAAAATTCAACAGTAAGCTCTTTCCCAGTTATTCAGTCTTTATTTAAAGGCTATTTTGTAAGTTAGGATTTTAGACATTAAAAACAGGCTTTTACATCAGAAAATATGCATGCTGGAACTAGGATTCCATTTTCACTCTAGAGTCATTAATACATGTTTTATGAGTTCCTCAGGAATAATTGGTGCATTGCTGTATTTATTCAGATAAGTGGACGATGCTTTTATCTCTTCTGGAAAAATAAACAAAACTCCCTTATGACTCACAGCCCTTGTTGAGGACTCTTGGCTCCATCCTTAATTCCCCCAGCACCCCTTGCCTTTTCTTTCACCAGTGAAATTTAAGAAGCCTTATAGTACTGATAACTTTGCTGTTGTCACAGGTGACCTCTGAGCTAGTGTCAATAGAGCGCCTTCCACATTTTCTCCCCTCTTTTAAGATCTGCCATAATTGCCTGCAGCCCCCTGGTTGGGTCAGATATGCTTTATATTTGCACCTCCTCCTCCTCATCTGACACTCACTATTCCCCACTGATTTTTCTTAGCCTCTCTGTTCATATCTATAGATTTCACAATTAAGAAAATAGCTATTTTAACAGTGCATGTTCATGTGCTCAGGCTTTCTGGAGAAAGCGAGATTGCGCACTTCAGGGTGTGCCTCAGCTGTGCTATGGCCAGGAAGGGGAACTCAGGGGTGGCATCCTCTGTGCCACCTTTGTTTGACCTCTCTGTGTGACAACATCCACCACACAACTGATCTCAGGCAGAGAAGACATCATAAATCCTCCTCAGCTGCTGTGAAGCAAAATTAGGATAGTCTCCTAGGTCATGGGAGACTTCCCAGCTTCAGGCCACAGCTGATGCTGTGTCCTGGGGGCAGCAGAGGTGGATTTCAACAGCCACCTTCACTTTCTCGGCTCCTTTTACAGAAGCTGTTTAGAAATGTATACTTCTGCCTTACCTTCCTGTAAGAAGTTTATGTGGGAAACACTCTCTTTCACTTCCCCAAATGTTTTTCTGTGGTTGTACTAGCCTAATTTTTGTCCCTCAGTCCTTCCACAAGACTCCATTTGTCTGGTGGGTGGGAGGGTAAATGTGCATACTTCTGATTGTGGTCATCTGCCTCTGCTTTATCTAACATAATTGTAGCATGTATTTTTTTTATCCTTAGTACTTATTTCCTCTTGTTACAAAATATTAGAGATCTTTTCAAAGCAAAATATCATTTATTTGAGTCAGATGAAGAAACGAAGAAAATAGAGAAATCTTTTGGCTAGTTTTATCTATTTATGAGGAAACATGAAATAAAAGGCATTTCTTTTTTACATAATCAAAGAGAAAGTTTTACTGTAACTAACAAGGGAATAAAATCTAATGAAATTAAATCAGTCCAGCTCCATTTATAATCAAAGTTTGTTGGGTTGAGGTTAAAGGCTGAAGTGATGCAGACTCCCCAACTTTTCCTTTGTGTGTAAAGCTTGTCCACAAAACATTTTACAGGACTATCAGCCAGCTTTCTTAAGGGAGAAAGAGTCAGGGCCTAAACTTGGACCAGATACAAACACTAATCCTACCTCTCCTCAAAACTATACAAGGTAAGCACATTCAGATCACCCTACAGACTCACTAGAGCCACCTGAGATTCAAGCTGTTGCCTTTCCTTTTGCTGCGTATTGACACCATCACAACTAAAATCCAACAAGAGGAGACGTCTCTCTCAGGTGGTGTTTGGAGTGCCAGACTCCAGCCTGTTCCACACAATTCAGGGGAGAGGTGCCCCTCTGCCCATGGGCTACTCTGCCTGGGGTGGGAGTCACATTGCCAGTGGCAGCCTCTAACCATGATTACTTTCAGCCATTTAATGCAATTGTAATTATCTCACAGACTAGGCAGATATGCCAATAAATGTTAAAATCTGAATCTGCAGGAAGTGAGTCAGCTCAGGCGATGAGAAATGACTCTGAGGTACATTATGGCTATCTATCTCTCACAGCATCACTTCCATGCTGCCTTGTTGAATCATTCCTATGGACATTGCCAGCTCCAGGGATTATCATCAGGACTGAGCTGAGAAGCACACTTCCTGCTTTTAAAAGTTTTAATGATCTTAACTCTCCCTATCCTTGACCCCATGTGGCTGAATGCAGCTGAATTTGACGTTGCTGTGAGCAGCACTGTTGTACTCAGATAGGGCCAGTGGTACCTTGGGGCTTTCTGTCTTTTTAATGTGATCACACTAATGTCAATGTTAGTCCCAGTTCCTCTCAGTTTTTTTATCTGAGTTACTGGCCTGTTTGAACTTTCTGTTTTTCGCAATGCTCAGTTCCCTGCTGCTGGTCAATTTTTAGACTGCAGTTACATTTCTGGATAAATAAATACTAACAACACTACTAAAAATTTCTGAAATTAATAGCCTTAAACTTTGCCCTGCTTTTTAAGCTGTGATTCCCAGCTATGAAACAACATAAAATGCATCCTTCTCATCACTTGCATTACTTCCCATCTTGACTTCTAAACTAAATCTTACCATTGATGAGATTTTTCCCTGCCTGAGTGTCCTGGTTTCAGCTGTGATAGAGTTAATCTCTACAATACTGATGCATTCAAGCATCTGAAGCACCTTCTCGAAGTTACAGTGACATTGTCTTGGTGCATTTCTATAAGGATGCGAAAATCTTTACCTAAGAGGTTCAGGTATGCTTGAGTGGCCTGTGCATGGACCGACCTGCGCCCTGGCTCATGCAAATCTCTCTTGCAATTCCTGTGTCGGTACGGATTTGCACCTTGGCACCACCCAGTATCTTTTTACTGGCACCACCCAGTATCTTTTTACTGCTCAGAAGATGCTGCCTTTAAGCAGTGCTTAGTTTTGGTATCAAGAGATTTTCTAAGCTCCTGTGTCATTCTTTGTATCTGCTCAATCATTCAAAAGAGAAAGCTCAAAATACTCTCATGCTGTTACTCCAGGGTGAGGTTTGCTCACTCCTATACTTCGTCTGTTCATTACATGAATTCCTGCCCAAAGTGAGACCCCTTGTCAGTCAATGTAAAGACAGCTTACAACTGATGCATACCATGTTGTAGCCTAAGTGATTCCTTACACCTACAGGGCAGAATAAAAGGGCATTAACCTAAGGGAAAATCTGACTCTGGTTTCTTCTCTTGGGTCCTCCTCTACAGATTAAGGATATTGTCTCATCTCTTCTGTCTCTTGCTACATGCTCTGCTTATGGGCATTTCATCTCACAAAACGAAAATCTAACCAGTGAGATGGACCACCACTTTGTTCATATAGATTCCTCTTCTTTCTTAATATGTCTAGCCCTCAAGGGTTTGAAATCATTCCCAGCTGATTTTGGGGGTGTGGGCGAGTTCTCCTCTACCAATCCTTTATAACACAATTTTTCATACAGCATTTTGTTGTGAAATGTTTCACAAAGTCACATTTTCAGTATGTTGCAGATAACAAAATGGTATTATACAACAGAACAAAAGAACACAAGGCTATTTCTTTGAAGAAAAAATGTGAGTCAAGAAATGATGGAGACTTACTTATAGAGTGGCTTTGTCTTTGTTCCAGCAGCATATCCAGAACACCAATATGCACACTAGACAGCTTGAAACAAGTTACTTCCTACTTACTGAAAAGTCTCACTCTAATCCACTTCAAATTTGGGCACTTCAGATTTTCTACTAAGGATGTATTTTATTGCTCTAGCTAATTTTAATTTACATGGGCAAAGTATTTTGCTAGTCCATCCTTATCAGCAAGAATCTGATGCTAGAAAGCCAGGCATATGGATCTTTGGTTTCAGCAAGGGATTGCCATCTTGTTTCAGACTACCAGCTCATGCAGAAATCTCATTTCTTCTCCCAAATTGTGACCCTCCTGTGTGTCACACAGATGAGGCACAAATCAGTCTTCCCAACAGGAACTCGTGGGATTGACCTTGTTTTGGTGGGAGGAGGTGGTGCCACTGACAGAACCATATTGCCATTCATCTTGAGGAGAAAACAGTGACAGCACTGCTGAGCAGCAGGAAATGAAATGGAATATTTACCCTCACTATCAGCACTATTTGATATACAATCCTGAAAGAGACAAAAGGTGACTATGTACGCCTACAGAGCCGTCAGTAATTGAAAAGTAACCCAATTGAAAAGGTGTTACTTCCATACAGACTAAAGGGACGTCAGTGAGTATTGGGTACAGATACACACCCATCACAGTTTGCAGATACTATATTCACACCCAGAGGACACATTTCAGTAGAATTTATCCATCTTAATTCCTAAGTGTGAATTTAAAAATTCACATTATGACACTTTTGGTTAACATATATTTGGCTGTACCTAACATGTAACATATCTACACAGGTGAAGGTTGGTCTCTTCTCCCACATAGCAAGCAATTGGACAAGAGGAATTGGCTCAAGTCGAGCCAGCAAAGGTTTACATTGGATATTAGGAAAAATTCCTTCACTGAAAGGGTGGTCAAGCATTGCGACAGGCTGCCCAGGAAAATGAAATTACTGTCGTGGAAGAGTTAAAAAACCCATGTAGATATGGTGCTTAGAGACATGGTTTAGTGCTGGACCTGGCAGTGTTAAGTTAATGGTTGTACTCAATGGTCTTTTATTTTACCTTACTTAGAGGTCTTTTCCAACCATAATGATTCTAACAGGATTGCTCGTAGAGATTGCTGAAATGGCCCAATATCTTCAGGTCAGTCTACACAATTTTTTTAACAGTGATTTTTATTCCAATTGTACTTGTACTTTTCCTTAAACTCTACACCTCCTGTACTTAAGTTCTATTAGACAGCTCTATCACATGATAAATAATCTGTCTGATGATTTCCATAGAAAGATAAGTAATTAATTCAATGTTATCATATTAGCTAATTATAAAATAATTTATTTCTGTCATTCTATTTAAAATTGGAAAGGAAAACTTTTCTCAAATTGTAAGCTGAACATTCAGAAAAGCTGAAAGGCAGCTGTATAAAAAGGTCTCAAAGTTCTGTTTAAAGAGGCTCGAAAGGCTCAACATTTTTGAGTGCTGACTCCTTTGCTTGTGCTGTAACCATACTACTGTTCCTCTTCACTCAAAATGCATTTAGGTCCAATTTTCTTACCCAAAAGTGCTATCACTCACTGCCATCTAGTGTTAATGGCACAGACTGTCAGGAATTTAAAATTACCTTTGTTATTACATTTTTCAAGTTCGGCCCTATCCTGAGAACCTGGGCATTCCTTCTACTGACAGAGGGAGCAGTGCAGAAAACCTCAACAATTTATTCACAGGAATAGATCTCACTTTAGGGGCCACAACAATTTCAGAGACTATGGTTATATTTTTACTTTTTCTGCTCTGACTCTGCTTACATGTTCTCTCCCTGTTTCACAGTGTCACACCAAGCTTGGCCCTGGAGCAGAGCTGCTCCTCCAGCAGTCTCCTCCTTTCTCTATTTTATCTGGCCAGGATTTAAAGTCTCTCTCTGGGATAGAGCAGTTGGGTGAGAAAGAATTTTGCCTACTGAACATCCATAGCAATTTTAAGGCACAAGTCGCACTAATTTACAGTGCACCTTCCAGTGTTTTCTGAAGACTGGACAAGTTCTGTACAGTGTGAGTTACCTTCTAGTGACTACCTTTTAAATAAACAGGAATGATAATTGGTTTTTAATGAGAAGAATTAATGTATACTAAGTTATTAAAGAAAATGTCTGAATTCAAAAGCAGACCACAGAGCCTTACCACCATGTATAGTCATAATTAGTTTATTAGCACTGGTTTTGAAACAAATATATTTGGGTACTTAAACACATTTTAATTCATGTTTATTTCTAAATTTAATATATTACCATATATTACATAATGCACTGAATATTCAGTAAATGAATAATAAAACCAAAGCGCGGATTAAAGTAGCAAGATCAGTTTTAGGTTATTGGAAAGGCCAAAATCACATTAGCAGTATAAGAACAGCAAGTTGTAAATGACTAATATTAAACATGTCGTTCTAATAAAGCTATATGCATGCTAGTACAAATGATCCCTCTGTGAATTGCTTCCACTTATCTATAAAAGAAAGCAGTTCTTCCCTTACATTACAACTTCATGACCCTTTACTTCCTACCTTTCAGGCCTGATCCTGCAGTCCCTACTCAGCAAAACTTCCAACACACTCTGTCAGATCAGTTTGGTACTTTTCCTTAAACTACACAAAGTCCATTGGCTCTCTCCAAACAGCTGAATACTAAACTACTAGAATCTAATTTCTAAAAATTTAGAAATTGTAAAAATACTCGTAACAGAAAATAATGTAATTACATACAGACCTAAGTGTACTAGGGACAAATCCAGGAACAGATCTAGACAGAAGCCTTGGGAACTGCCAGGACAGCAAGGTTGACCTCTGTTGAGTTAGGCACTTTCCTGATTAGCCACTCACTTTTAGGATCACAGTTTTGGATGTAGACATCTCCAGTCTCCTTAAATAATGTTTTGAGCACCTGCATCCTGGTTTTGGATCTGGCCTTTTTTATACTTGGGTACATGATGTATCACATTAACATTATGCAAAGACGATAAGAGAAGTGACCCTAAGGTAGAACAAAATGACAATACAACAAGATATCATAGTCAAGTCTAGAAGAAGCTATTGTTCTTTTCTGTGCTTGGGTTAGGCACACTTGTTTTAACAGCTTTTAACACTGTATCCCATTTACTATTCTTGTGCTCTAACTGCCTTTTCCTAAATTTGTGCTGAAATAGATCATTGCTGTCTTCATCTTCAGCCTCTGACACTATCTCCATTTTTTGGATAATCAGTTTAATGAGGTCATGCTGCTTTTCCAACAATGTTGATATATCTTTGAGCCTAAAAAGCAAACAAACAAACAAATATGCATCAGGCTTTGTCATTTGATTTCAAAGGACATTTAAGTCATTAAAATTACAGATGCAAAAATTGACAGTACTTCACACTTCTGACAGTACTTAACTAAACTGTTCTGCTAACAAGGACTATCATCTAGAATACATTTAATTCTTCAAGCTGAAGTACTTATCCATGTTACAGGAAACAGGATTAAAGAACAAATCCGTGGTTCTTGTGAAAAGTAACTCAATATATAGTTAAGGTAGAAGCAACTTCACTCTCAAAATAAGGTTGTTGACTGTTCTAGCAGAAGTTTTTCCTATTGACCTATTTTCTGGTCTGGCAAGGAAAAGGACAGAGTTGCAATAGCAATTAAGCAACCAAAACATTTAGTGAAATTCACAACTACTTTTACAGCATATGAGAAATACTGATGAGGCCCTAACTGTTCTCTCTCAAAGTGCTATCCAAAGTGCAATTGATGCAATTAAGTAGTTAACCTAAGTTAGAATCACACATACATAACAGAGTATCTGTTATCTTTAAAGAAACAATGAAAGAAATAGGAAATGTGTCTAGAAACTATCTTTATAAAACTACCAAACAGGCATTTTGAAAATCTACTTTTCTGAAAGTCTAGACTCACTAAATTACAACATGAAATCTCATGACTGAAAAGGCTCTTAGTGAAGAACAGTTGGGCAGCTATAGACATAGTTAGGGGTTTTTTCTTCATTCGTTTGGTTTGGTTTTTTTTAAAAAAGAAATGGTAACAGATGTTAAAATATATGAAAATCACAAGAATAAAAATACAAAACAAAAGAAAACCCCACCCCAAACCAAACCCCAAAAATATATACACCCAGCACTGACTGACACTAGCTCCAGCAGCAACTGAACTCTGTTTTGAACTCTGATAATAAAAACATACTGGCAACATAGTAGGAGTTTTCGGTCAATATTTTCAGAGTAGTAAAAATAACTTTCCATAATGATATTGTCACAAATTATTCTATTGCAAAGAATTTTATAAAATTATAGTTTTCTTCCTTCTCTGTAGCAAAAAAATCCCAACCAAGAAAGAATCTGTTTCATGCTGTTTTATAATATATTGATGTAGTATGCATTTGAAGAAAGACTTGCTAAGTCCATGATTTGCCCATATCTGTAGGATGTAGTCTCACCCTCCTTCAACTCTTGCTTAGTTTTTCATGCAAAAAAAATACTCAATCTGAATCTGTGCAGGAAGACAAAAATTTGGTAGGTTAAATAAAAAAGGGAAAGAAAAAAATGGAGAGAAAAAAAGTGCATAGGAAAGTGAGACTGAGTGAGAAAGAATACGTTTTTCTAGCTGTACATTCACAGAAAACTTTTTTTGAAACCATTCGTATGGATACGTTGGTACGATGAATAAGTCAAGAAAGTACAAAGAATGCCTTCCAAGCCTTTGGGAAACAGGATTTGTTCAAGGGAGAATCAAGACACCAATCCATTTCTGGGGAAACAATCTGAATCTGATTTACTATCAGACCAGCGGAAAGTCAGTAACAGATTGCATATACTTGCAAACCAACTGGAATGACATCACTTGGGAGTTCCAAATAACTCTTGAAAAGCTCCATACACAAATCTCTAAAATGAAAATGCATCTTCCCCATTACTTCAGATTACACTAATGAGCAACAGGCTGTGTTGGTTTGGGCTGGGGAACATGGAATGTAACTTTTTTCTTACGTACAGTATGGAGCTTTAGAATGCTTTTTAAAATAGAAGTATGTTTGTAATATTTGCTCTACTTATTTTTACATCAGTAAAATATCACAAAAAATACCTGTATTTCTGCTTCAGAACTTCCAATTCTAGTGTTGTATCAGGGCTCTGCGCATATGTGGTAGAGTCCTCACACCCAAAGCAATATTGGAACACGCTCTAAACAAAACATGGAACCAAACTTAAATAGATCCTATAGTCTGACAATAGATTAAATAAGTGAATGGTAAGTCTTCACACAGTGTTAAAACTGAAAAGAATTTCTGTTATGATGTTATTTTTTTATATATTAAAACATTTGTTTTTCAAAATTTGTTTTATAAGAAAATTCAGTCTATCAACAGCAGCTGAAATGCAAGTAAACAAATAAAAGAAGAAAAGCCAAAAGGGAGTAATTCTAATTTTTATCTGAACATCTTTTGTAGCTTGTCTCACTTAATAAAGTTACAGTTCACGGAATATTCAAACACTAATTATATCTGAATACCGCTGCACTCAAACTGATTTATCATTTTCATTGACCTTAGTCAAGGTCTAATCACAATTCCCTTGATGCCAGTTAATGATTGAGTCTTATTAACACAATGTCCTCAGCAATGTGTGTACAAAGTTAATCATATCCCTTTTTGGTAAGAATTCTTCTATGTAATATTCACCATCTTACCATAAATCCACAGTATCTCGGCCTGTTGGGATATACAGTGATTGATTCCTGGTCCACCCGACTTAAGAACCAAAATGGCAGCTTCTTCTCTAAGTTGGTGTGAAGATTAACCTAAATGTAGTTTTGCATTTAAAATGAGATATGTTTATGTGAAAATAACCATCATGCCATTATATTCAATTCCTTACTGCACTACTGTGGAGTAGTTCTCCACACTGCAAACAGTGGTATAACATTTGAATAGTCCAGCCCAGACATTAAAACTACATAGTCATACCAGAATTGAGTATCTTAGCAGAATTAATTACTCCACATAGATGTGCACTCTTTTAACTAATGACAATTTAGTATAGCAGAATGAATTTTGTGTCCTTTTGATTTTTGTGTACCTTCTTTCCACTGCATAAATTCTCTACTTATGAGGGGCCGCTACGGCCCCTCCCCCACAACCTGTGCTGCTGCCACCACGGGCAGGGGCAGCTGGAGGGGGGGGATGCAGCTTTGGCAAAGCCCCTGACAATAAAAGAAGAGGCGGGGTGGCCGTGGTGACCATGGATGGCACAGGCGTTCCCGTCGGCTTCTGGTTGGATGCCCCCTTGTCTCTGTTTCCCGCTTTCCACAGGTCACCCCTGGGTGGGAGGGACTGAGGTGAGGAGACAGCCAGTGTGTGCAGCCCACAGCACCACTCCTGGGCGTGGAGCCGGAGGGCAGAACTTTCCACGGAGAGGGCTGGGAGGGGACCTCTCACAGAGGGAGTGGCATCCCTCCCGCTCTCAGGTCCTTGAGTCTCCATGGCACGCGGGGGGACTGGCTCAGGAGATGATGTCATTGAAGCGAGCAGGGCCAGGGACTGCCTAGCTCCTATGATGAAGCAAGTCGTGGTCAGTGATTTGTAGTGCCAGGACTGGCCAAGGAAGATCTAACAGAGCAGATTCAATGGAATCAGAGAGCTCTTGCTCAGGTAGCTCTTCAAAAGGGGAAGATGAAATAATAGCTGCTTTAAGCAGTCGAAAGAGGGGAAAGATAGCGAGAAGAGCCATAAGCGAATGTAGTCCAATAGCCAAACGTACTAGGTCAAAAAGGGAAGAACCTTCTGCAAGCCCCTTTGAGGCAAGCAGTTGGCAATCAGGGACCCATCTATATAAAAGTTACGTACTGTCTCGTAGAGTTAGAACAATGGAAGGCCACCGTTGGAAAATATAAAGAAAACCCAGATAAAGTAGCTAATTTGGTATGTAGGGCAATTAACACACAAAACCCTGACTGGAGTGATTTGAAATCTATGACGGACACATTTCTTGATCCCACTGAGAGAGAGATGGTTAATAAAGCTATTATAAATCCTTCAGAGGCAAATATAGCAAGCAGGGCAATACAAGGTACGGTTACTGAAATTTTTCCAATGGATAATCCAGGGTGGGACCCAAATATGCCAGAACAGATGGCAAGATTAAAACGATATCAAAATCTCATAGTATATGGGTTAAAACATGGTGTCCCTAAAGCTCTTAATTGGTCAAAACGCTACAAAGTAAAGCAAACTTATGATGACTCTCCCACTGATTTTTTAAATAGCTTAAGAGAAGCTGCTATCAGATATACAAACCTAGATCCTGATTCAGCTGAGGGGAAAACACACCTAGTTCTCTTGTTTATGGGTCAAGATACAAACAATATAAGAAGAAAGCTGCAAAAATTAGATGGGGTTCAAGACATAAGTAAATTGTCAGAAGTAGCCTGGAAAGTGTATTGGGACAGAGACCCAAGTGACAAAGTTAGACACCATCCTAGCAAGAGGGTTATTCAGGAGAAGCCACCCAAGAGAACTTCCCCTATGGACAAAGATCAGTGCGCCTATTGCAAGAAAAACGGACATTGGAAAAGTGACTGTCCAATGTTGAAGAAGAAACCTCCAGTTCCTCAACTCACAGTGGGACAAGACTTGTACTCATAGTGATGGGGACTGAAGGCTCTTCCCCCAGCAGAGCCTTCGGTTATAGCTAAACTGGGAAAAGATGATATCGAATTTGTGGTAGATACCAGAGCAGCATATTCTGTATTAAATACTTTAGAAGGGAAACTAAGTCAAGATACTGTTCATGTTGTTGGGGCAACAGGGGTAACTGAAACATGGCCTTTCTTCTAACCTTTGAAATTTAAACTGGGGAAGCACTGGGTAACTCACCAATTCCTTTATATGCCTAATTCCCCTAAACCATTGCTGGGGAGGGATTTACTGGAGAAATTGGAAGCTGAAATTAAATTCAAAAAGGAAAGGGTGTACAAGTTATAATTCCTGAAGCTAAATTTGTCGAAGTTGCTGCACTTTTTACAGATGTGGTGAAATCCTCATCGAAGCTGAAAATGCTGTCAATCCAATTGTGTGGGCCAGTGATGTCCCAGGAAGATCCAAACAGGCAGAACCAGTGAGCATTGCACTCAAACCAGGAGCTACACCGGTAAGGCAAAAACAATACCCTTTGAAATCAGAAAGTTGTAGAGGATTGGCACCTATAATTGAAAAATTCCTCCAACATGGGCTATTAGTGCAATGTGAGTCCAGGTATAACACCCATCCTTTCAGTAAAGAAAGCTGATGGTAAGAGTTATCTATTAGGGCAAGATTTAAGAGCAATTTACAAAATTACAGAGTACATACACTCAGTTGTAGCAAACCCCTATACTCTTTTGACCACAGTGACAGACGAATTAGGGTGGTTTACTGTTGTAGACCTGAAAGATGCCTTTTTCTGCATTCCTGGGCATAAAAACAGCTAGGAGCTCTTTGCTTTTGAGTGGGGAAATCCCGAAACAGGGAGGAAAAGTCATCTTACTTGGACAGTCCTACCCCAGGGTTTCAAGAATAGCCCAACAATATTTGGAAACCAGCTAGCAAAGGAATTGGAAGACTGGAGGAGACAAGAGCCAGGAGGGGTTATTCTTCAATATGTTGATGACATCTCGATTGCAGCTAAAACGCAAGATGACTGCATCCAGCTCACTGTAAGCTTGTTAAGCTTTTTGGGACTGAGTGGGTACAGAGTTTCTAAAGACAAGGCACAGATTGCCAAGGAAGCAATAGTTTATTTGGGACTTCAGATCTTTTGTGGACACTGACAGCTCAGCAAAGAACAGAAAGAAGCCATCTGCTGACTTCCAGAGCCCCACACCGTGATAGAGATGCAAGCTTTCCTGGGAATGGTTGGGTGGTGCAGACTGTGGATACCAAACTACGGATTACTGGTAAGGCCCCTGTATGGAGCATTAAAAGCAGCAGAAAAGGGAATCATTACATGGACTGAGAGCACAAAATCTGCATTTAAACAGCTGAAACACTCTCTAATGTCAGCTCCAGCACTGGGTTTACCAGACTTAACTAAAGCTTTTGAACTTTTTACACTTGAGAGACTCAATGTGGCATTGGATGTATTAGCACAGTGCCTCGGAAGCCAACGGAGGGGCCTACTTTTCCAAACAGCTAGAAAATATTAGCCAAGGATGGCCTGAGTGTTTGAAGGCTGTGGTGGCTACTGTCACCTTGATTCAAGAGGCCTGAAAACTCACCCTTGGACAACATTGTAGTGTATGTGCCACACGCACTAGCACTAGTATTAGAACAGAAAGGAGGACATTGGCTGTCTGGCAACCACTGGTGTTGGAGCAGAATGATGCTACCTTGAAAACAACTTCTGTTGGTAACCCTGCCATGTTTCTGTCCTCTGCTTTAACTGACAATGTGCCTGAGCATGACTGTTTGCAGACAATCGAGGAGGTCTATTCCAGCAGAGCAGACCTGAAGGATGTGCCCCTAGAGAAGCCAGACTGGGAGCTGTTTACAGACAGGAGCAGCTTAATGAGAAATGGTAAACGAATGACAGGTTATGCAGTTAACAACCCAGGACAAGGTGATCAAGGCAAACGCCCTGCCAGCAGATGTGTCATCACAGAAAGCTGAACTGACTGCGCTGACAAGGGCCCTGGACCTGAACGAAGGAAAGAAAGTAAATATATGGACTGACTCTAAATATGCGTTTCGTGTTTTTCATGCCCATGGAGCCATCTGGAAGGAGAGAGGACTGTTGAACACTCAAGGTAATCAAATCAAACACGCTGAACAAATCTTTGCCCTCTTAGAGAGCATCAAAAGACCCACAGAAGTAGCTATCATGCATTGTAGGGGTCACCATAAAGGGAAAACCACTCCAGAACTGGGAAATCACTTTGCTGATGAAACAGCAAAAGGAGTTGCAGAAAAAAGGTATTCTTGCAGTAATTCCACAAAAAGAGATTGATTTTTCAGGGTTCACCCCAAAGTATGACCAGGCAGACCACAAGTTAATCAAGTCTCTTAAGGCTGAGATCATAGAAAATGGATGGCCTGTTATACCAGTGAATCAGGTTGTAGTCCCACCTCTAATCCTTTGAGAGCTAGCTCGAAGAGAACATGCAAGCACACATTTCAGGGTTGAAAATCTTTTGAAACATCTGAAAAAGGTAGTAATAGGAAAGGGAATGGCAGATGTACAATCAGTAGTAAGCAAGCATGAAATCTGCTGTAAAAACAATCTTGATACAAGGAAAAGAGTTGTGTTAGGAGTAACAAAGGCAGGGGATCTTCCTGGAGATTACTGGCAAATAGATTTTGCTGAGTTACCACGCAAAGAAGGATACAGGTACATACTGGTATTGGTTGACACCTTCAGTGGATGGCCTGAAGCTTATCCCTGTCACACTAACACAGCCAAGGAGGTGGTGAAAGTTTTGCTTAATCATGTAATACCGAGGTTTGGGGTTCCTTTGGGTATGGCCCCAGACAGGGAACCACATTTTGTTGCAAATGTGATTCAGGAGGTTAGTCAGATTTTGGGAATTTCTTGGGATCTGCACACACCTTACAGACCCCAAGCAAGTGATAAAAGTCGAACGCATGAATGGAACCCTTAAAGTACAAATCAGCAAAATTTGTCAAGAGACATCCATGACATGGGTTCAGGCCTTGCCTATAGCTTTGCTGAGGATCTGCATACAACCAAAGTGGAGGGATAACATCAGTCCCTATGAAATATTGTATGGCAGGCCATATCGAATTCCACATGTTCCAGATGAAATTCACATGAGGGAGAAACTTGATTTACAGAGATATCTGATGGCTTTAGGTTCCACTTTGCAGAAGCTCCAGAATTACATCGTCTTATCCAGACCCATAGAACTGGACACCCCTGCACATTCCTTCCAGCCTGGAGACTGGGTCTGTGTTAAGTGGTAGGACAGTGATCCTCTACAGGCCAAGTGGAGAGGACCATTCCAGATTTTGCTGACCACCCTCACTGCAATCAAAGTCGCTGGCAAAGGACCCTGGATTCACTAGTCCAGAGTAAAGAAGGCTTCTGCTCCTGAAACAACTGAGAAAACAGAGACTGAAACAAACAAAGATGATGTAGTTTAAATGATTATTTTCCTGTGCTTGTTATCTACACAGTTGGTAACCTGACTCAGGTTTGGAACCAAAATTTGCATATGATTCTAGTCCAAAGTGTATCCAAAGACATTCATTTGGATACAGAGCTAACAAATGACATGGAAACCAAAGTGGAAATATCAGCAAAATTTGTTTACAATTTGAGAACCAACTCAGATCTTATGTTAGATAGCATTCAAAGATAACACACTGAGCTCTGATTATATCTTCCACACCCTGACTTCATGGTTACCAAACTGGCCCTGGATTAAAGAGTTGTTCGTAGTAGTTGTAATTATAATTCTTGTGTATAATATACTATTGTTAGATGTATACTGCTTTTAGAGTAGATATTTAGAATATTTAGAATAGAGTCTCAACAAGGTAGAGGCCTTGCCAAGCCTCTAAAGGGGAGGAATGATGCCTTAAGTTTTAACTTTTATATTTTTCAAATCCTGCACTGCTTAATGGGTAACTCTGAAGTTTCATGTGGCCTGTTAACTACTCTTCTCTCCTGCTGGTTAGACATATAAGCCTCTCAAGGTTTGCTCTTCAAGGACACCAGGCCCCAAAACGGGTAAACCAAAGCCTAGAGGGGGGGCAAACTTGGAGTAATTACATCATTAACTGAAGTTATAATTGGAGAATTAACCCTGATATGCAAATCGACCAAACTTATAAAAGTGTGAAGAACCTGTGACCCAAGGTCCATCCTGGGAGTAGCCTCTTGACTGCCCAGGGTGTATCTTTGAAGGCCCTTCAAATAAATACCTACTTTTATTCTCTTATTTTTGACTAGCCTCTGTTTTTTAGGTGGCCACCTCAAGGCATCAAGACAACTCTGCAATTTCAAGCATTGCAGTTACTGATTTTGTGACTCTGCTTTTGGGAAAACTCAGAATTGCTTTAACTGATGGTTGAAAAATTCCTTAAAAATGCATTTGCTTGTACACTTCTGGGGCAATGACTCACGAGTGAGAATGAGATTCAGAATAAGGTGCCGTGTTCACCAGTTTGCTTTACAGGTATCCTAAGATAGTTAGGAATGTGATGACAAATCAACTATTTAAATTCTAGCAATGTTAGTGTTCTAGCAGTGATATGTACTTCCAATATTTGATGCTTCCACAGTATGTTACTCACCTGCATTGCAATCCTTTTGAGTGCAGCATATTTCTGCACTTCAGCGATATCCCCAACAGCCAAACCAATCTAGAAAAAAGAAAGATTTCACTATCTATTTTTTCATAGTCTGTGATTTCAATTGTATTTCTCATTCACATTTAAATAAAAAAGATATTCTAGAGTTAAATTATTTTGTCACTTGAATTTGGAAACATTTTTTGCATATTTGGAAATATTTGTATCAATAAATGCAGAGAGTGTTTTTACTGACAACACTCTGTCTGTTGGTAAGGCACTAAAGAGCTACTTTTATCAAGAATAACATCCCTTCTTTTTGATTCTTCATTACTGCTGTAATCTTAAGAAAACTGCTGATCTCTTGATTAAGTAAAATCATGGCAGCAATAAACAACTTTTAAAAACATGAACTGTTTGATTTTTTATTGCTCAGCTCATATGAATACATTGTTTCCTAAAAAACATTATGTTCAATGGAACATGGCTGAGGATATATTACATATTTTCCCCCTTTCTCACCATTATCACATTTTCTGATTCTTTATGTTCAGATCAGACTTGTTAGTCAGTTCTAACACTACTTGCTGTTTTGTGTGCAATGAAGATTTGAGTTTGGGCTTTATTTTTTCTTTTTTAAATTATTATGGTTAGTGCTAGGTTATGCTATAACAAGGGATTGAACAAAAATCGTTGTTCCCCAATTTTCTTTATCAAGACCTCAGAATAATACACTGCAGCTCCAATTCAAGTTCCACCACAGTTACTACCTAAAGATATACAAAATAATCCTGCAGGAGTGAGCCGTGGGAAAGTACTTAGAACTGCAAACTGGATGGAAAACAAGTGCAGAGAATGGCAACATTTTAATATGTTACTGAAAATATTGGTTAAATAATGAAGGGCTGTCACTTACTGAAGTAACTCTATATACTAGAACTCTCTATATACTTGTGTTTAACCACTTTTGCATATTAATAAGCAGCTTACTTACTAGCAAGTTCATAAGAAGGATTGGAATAAGCAAGGTAAATATAATGAGAACCGTGTAACTAAGGAATGGATATGGCAATTCATTGCTTAGTAAAGGATCAAGGAATGCATCATGGTAATTTATGTCTCCCAGCATCATTGCGAATGTCTTCATTACGGAAAGCAGAGGTGTGCTGTATGTTTGCTGCAAAAAGAAAGAGCAAAATACAGAAAAAACCCAACTGATGAAATTTTAAAATAAAGTCTTGAGATGCTTTAGTCCAAGAATATTTATAATGATAAAAACTTAACTATATTATTGAACTAACCTGTGAACCCAAAAGGACAAAGAAACTCAGCCCAAAGGCCAGTATCAGGAAAAAGAAAACCACAGCAATCCGAATCAAAGTCCTCAAAATTTCCCAGAACATCACAACATAGATTCCATAGTTCTCAAATCTAGGTAATAAGTAAAAATAAAGATATAGAATCAGTCATAGAATCACTTCATTTGGAAAAGACTTTTAAGATAACCATCTCCAGCCATTAATCTAGCACTGCCAAGTCTTCTCCTAAGCCATGAAATACTGAAGTTTGAATCCCTTGCAGTGATTTATGTAAGGCAGTAAGTAATGCCAATTTTCATCTGTGGAAAGAGACTGCCTCTCTGAGAAATTCTGTGATGGTAACAAACCTGTTCTACTTTCACATCCAAAAGAGTGCACGTGATCCTACTTCCAGCAAGCTTATTTTTTAATGCACAAGAACAATTTTTAGATAGTATTTTTCATGGATAAAATTTATTCTCTTCATAGGCATAGATAGTACAATATTGTGCCACTTTTGCATTCAGAATAACAACATTAGCAAATTATCCAACTTTTTTCTGCTTCTCGAAGCAAATTAGCAACCAGAAGAAAGGACAACTGGCACCATAATCCATGTAGCAGCCACACACCTGATTTAAAAGATTTCACTGTTTACAAGATGTGAAATAAACTACATATCTGTAGTTTTATTGCAATACAAAGTATGAAAAACAAACAAACAAAAAGAAACACATTGCTCAGGAAGAGAAGGGGAATAGCTTAATTTTAAGACACCTGTGTTTCCAACAACAGTCTGTCACCTGGCAAGCCTCCCCTATTCTTAGCTAACACAAAAACTAAATCTCAGAACAGGAATTATCATAAAGCAGATTAAATTACTTTTTCTTTCAAACCTGAACGTGGGAATTTATGTCCTCTCTGAAATCCAGGATCCAAGAGATTTTTTATGCTAGTACAGTAGCAACTGTGAAAATCCCTCCACATGATTTTCACTCTGAAATATTATGTGCAAGACTGAAAAGGTCAAGCTAGAAAAAGCAAACATGATCTTCTCTTACTTGTTAGGCATTTATCAGGCAAAATTCAATTGAAGTCAATGGAATAACAGGTTGCCTTGGGAAAATACAGCCTGAATGAGTTAGAAAAATCATGTGTAGAGTTCTATTGCTACACACTTGAAAAAATAGTCAGGCATTTCATTGAGCAGCAGAAGGAAGGTTGCGCAATCATCTGTTTACTTTTCGCTGTGTAGGTTCAATGCTCATTTTGCCCAGAGCAGACAGGACACGCCCATTCATTACTCCTCTAAGATCAGACCCAGCCAGGACAAGGTTTGCAGCAGAGGCAATGCCATAAAGGCACTCTCTTTGACATTAACTCTGTTTACAAACCGTGTCCTTAAACATCCCTACTATACTAAAACAATCCCAAAATTAATCACCAACTGTTGTGTTGTCTGTCTGCAAGACTGCATGGGGATGATTAGTGCATATATACAATAAGGCTTGGAAGAACATTTATGCAGTGTTATCACATGCAGTCCTGCTCAGGCACAAATGCATTTAATTTTTTAGTCTTAAGCACTACACCCACATTATTTTTTTCCGCCACCCAGCTCTCCTGCAGTTTATAACTCTTGGACACTATTGTGCCAGTGACAACATTTAAGATAATTAAGGGCAATAAACAGATGTCATGTCAACTGAAGAAATAATATCATTCACTGTAATTCTTTTACAGGACACTATGGTATAGAGAAGCGAGATGTGCCACTTAATGAGTAAAATGACAAAAGAATTTTCCTTCTCCCAGGTATTACTCATAAAAACCTAACTTCCTTATGCCTCTCATAATTCATATTTTTCTGGGTTTTTTTAGTCAAAGTCTATACAGTGTAACAAAAGATGATTTTTAAAAGATACAATTAAGCATTGCTTTGCTTAATTAACATTAAAATAAGTATTGTTGTTTCTATAGCTGCTGTAACAAATGCTGTGATGCTCTACATGAAAAACACTGAAAATGACTTTACAGTTCATCAGAGATTAAAAAATTCCTATGGTCCTAATCTGGAAACTTGTATAGTTTGAAAAAAATAAAAATACAAAATGGGACTGTCAAACTTGATCAGTCACAGTTTAGGATATGTAAAATATCCGAAAATATTAAAATATTTTATGGTAAAGCCCATTAAAAATTTTTACCGTTGAAGATAAAGCAAGAAGTTCATCCAAGACAAGTATACAGCAATTGCTCCACATTCCCACTGCAAATGAGCTGGTGTATTAATAAATAAAGAAGACACAAAAATTATGCTTGTAGTATATATGGTCCAGTCCAGCAGATTGGAGTAATCCAACAAATATTTCAATTTCTAGGATTTAAGAGAAACAGGTTAATATTTACAAGTCATCCATCATTAAAGCAATGAATTCAATATGCTACTTAAATTATCTCCTCAGTTTTAATCTTTACATATATATATAAATTAAAAGGTGTAAATTCGCATTTCCCTTCTAATCAGGAAAAAATCAGATTAATTTCAATATCATACAAGCTTCCATGCAAGCACACTGTCTGATTAATGTTATTTCTCTATGTACTTACCTGCTGAATTAGCTGAAATATTTCTTTGCAGATGCCCAGTAAACTCATAATTAAAACTAAACACATACACACCCTGGTGAAGTATGAGTCCTGGAACAAAAATCAGAGCACAAAAGAAATTAGAAATTATTAAAGGAATGTTCATTTCAGCTCTACCTATTATATATACATTATATTGCCAAGTTAAGCAACTCAGTTAGCTTGTGCCATATAAACTTATTACTATCTAAATTCTGTTTTACTAATATTTATTGTGAAATCCTCGTACTGGATTGGGCTGCATATGTGATTCTCATGATTTTTTCATGTATCAGGATATCTTCATGAACCTTTTATAACCCTTGAGTTTATTTTATTTTGCATTTCTACTAGCATATCCTTTTTGAGTTCCTGTTTCAGTTCTATGCCTTTTCTCTCATGTGAATCATTTTTCTTCAATATTAAACAAATATTATTCACTTCAGAGAAAAAGCTGAAGTAACCATGTGTAAATTTCTCAGAAAAAAGTAAAAACAAGAAATGAGAACTGAAAATTATATAAAAAGGTTGCTGCTGAATGCTTCGAAATACACACTTTAATTCTATTCCTTAGAGTTGCTAGATCATAAATTAATCTAAAAATTATTTAAATAATGTTATCATTTTGCTATAAAAATCCTAAACATATTGTGACTACTAATAAAAGTACCTCATATTCTAATGGTCTTGCTTCATAGAGCTCTGTTCCATTCTGAGGTCTTATTGGTTGTATGTGAGTGACCAGAAGAGTCAGTGGGATGAGACCAAGAGAATATATGCCTAAATTCATTAGATGTGCTCGAAACCCATAGGCCATCCTTGAAAGTGAGAATGTTAAAGTTACAACACTTTACAAATTTAGAAGAGCATGCATTCAAATTTAACAGCCAACAATGTCTTCAAGATGAGGAAATAAACATTTCTTGAAATGTCCCTTTGTGATGAATGTGTTCATCACTTATGTGGACTAAAGTGTATTTGCCATTTGTTCCTTCCATTTTTAACTTGGCAACCTTAATTTATATTTTTGCAATAATTAGGAAACAAAGATAGTAGTTTTCTTTGTTGTAAGTATCAAAAAATCTTTACCAAATGCTAAGTTACTCTTTACAGAAAAGACATTTGCTCAGTCTATTCTATAAATATGCACTTTTTATTAAACAACTTTCGGGCACAATAGTCTTTATCTTGACATGCAGTGTTATATTTTGTGTACATTAAAATAGACCAACCATTTCATAAGCAAGTATTCTTTACACACAGGATGACTGAGTAGCTCCATGCGATTGTGGCGCACCATGGCCTACAAAACACAAGTAGAGAAGGATCCAATTTAATTCATCTAGGTAAGCAAAGTGATTACAAAACTGGATAGGCCACCTTTTTTACCTGAATATTAGCCTAATGGAAAGTAAAATGTGTGTAAGATACGGCAAAGTTCTTTTGATTAAGTACTCTGAGGCAAACCCATCACTATCTTGCCCTCTCTGCCTGCTAAGGCATTCAGCTTCTCAGCTGTGGCTCTGTTAGTCTATTTCAAGCTTAAAAAAATTATACAGACTATTTTCAACTATATCTGTGAGACCACACTTTTAAGTTTAATAAGAAAATATTTATTTATTTATTATTAGTCAGTGCAACAACTAATTGCCAACAGCTATCCCAAAATGTAAGCATATTAAGCCAGAAAGTTTGTTGTATAAACATTTTCTGACAAAGAATGAGAGAACAGATTGACAATGCAAAAAACCAGCAAATTTGTTTGGGGGCACAATAAGTATTTTGCAATTAGCATATGAAACAAATCAGCTTGTCAGGTTTTTCAGTGCCTTACATTCCAGTGCATGGTCACTACAATGACTGGAGTGTGGTTTTCTTTGATGTACTACCTGCACATACAGCACATTCTCTTGAACAATCATAGCTTTATCTAAACCTAAAAGAATTTTTTTTTATTACTTAGATCTTTGGCCCATACTTAATTTCAATATACTTTTAATATACAGAGTTATGGGCTTTGGAGAAGAAATATTATGATGAAAAATTAAAACCTCTTGATTGTATCTGAACCAAGACAGCAGGCAATGATGTCAGAGTAAAACTAGAACTTACGTTTAAAGTGGTAAGTGGTTCATAGAAAATATCTTCACCATCCTTTACTTTCCTGTTAAGTGTCAAGGGACACTGAAGATATCGGAAGTTATATTCAATCTATATAACACACATACACCAGAATTTAAATATAATGCAAATTGTTATCTCAGTCTTAGATTATGTTCTTAGTACAAAAAGGCTGTCCTTTAGAGAAAAAAAAGCATATTGTGTCAAGGTAGTCAGAATCAAGATGTATATTCACTGTTAGCTGAACACATGCCATCAAGATACACATCTGTGACTGAAAGACGTTTAAACAAACAGCCATTTTGAAATGTAAAACAAAAAGTGCACATTTCTTCCTAACACATTGCTATTAGCAATGATCATTTTCACAACTGTAATTTGTTTTAATGCCAACTTTAAAGAAAAGCTTGTCTTTAAAAGTTATATGGCTTTGATAATACAATATAAAGAAAATGCACAGTAGCAAAAAATTTGCAAGTTTTCTGTTAATGATGTGGACACAATCCAATGTAATCATTGATAAGGAGGTTTTCAATATGGTTTCAAAGGTAATATTCATGCCTCCATAGCATTGTTAAAAGCAATCTACTGCTTAAGATTTTGGAGAAGCATGTACAAAAAAAAGAAACGTTGAACTCTGAATCAATGATGACAACTGCACTACTTATTACAAGCATACTTTTGATATGCATAAATAGATATTAGGTGTCTTCTCTCACTGCTATTTTGAAATACCCATAATCTCTGATACCCAGCCTGACTGCAAAAATTAACATAGCAAAGAAACCGTTTATGGATTGTAGAAGTTTAATGTCACACTTATTAAAATGTGTAAGCATGAAGATTACAGAAACTGAACTTCAAACCATTTACAGTCCAAAGGATAAAATAAGATCTGTTACCTGTGTTCTGTGTTAATATCTGAGATTCATCTGCAAGTGTACTTTACATATTTGAACTTGACATATACATTAAAATATATGTACTGTGCACTCTCCCAGACCTTTTCATCTACTTACGTAGAAGTCTCGACTTGTCTTTTCCTCTGAAGACTCGATTATGCAGTTGTCCAACACCAGCTTTGTAGATGAACAGAAAAGTGAATTAAGGTGATATAGACAATGTTCAACAGAAAGAATGTGTTTGGACCAGAAGAAAATGACCGTCAAATACAACAATCACCTAACAGAAGTGATGATTCAATCAGATTTTGTGATGTATGTTTTGAAGGCATAAAATTCCAGAGTTTACATGTAGGAGTTAAATATAAACTATTCAGTTTACAAGGCTACATGCTAGTTTACAAATATGAAGGGTGAATAGTTTATAAATACATACATACCAAGTCACTTGCTATTTTAATAAAAAAACATTTCTGTAACATTTAGCAGTTAGCTGAGAGAGTGAAAATATCTCAGATGATTTTGAACCCAATTCACTTATGACTTTCATTACATTTATACGTCTTTTTATATTACTTTTATAACTCCATTGATCTCAGGAAGCTAAGAACTTTTCTAATACTGAAGAACATAAACTCGACAATTAGAAACTATCACTAGAATAATATTAAATAATTCTGTGAACTTATATTATTTCTATTTTATAATAATATGTATTAGTAAGGACAGCAAGCAGAAAAATCAATGCAGCACAACTAAGGTTATTTTGTGAAGTCATGTGCAGAAAACTTACTTTAAATGAATCAGGAAGATACTCAACCATTTCCAGCAAAGGACACTTATTGGCACTGGAATAGTGAGAGAAAGTCACAACAGCTTCTTCCCATCTGCAAAAAATTATTTCAGATAATGAAAAATTATTTAATTGCTTCTGTTTTAAATTAACTACTTTTAGATTATTTGAGTTTTATTTAAGGTATTGAAAATCATAACATATAACAATTTTATGCACTATTAAATGGAAACTAAGCTGTTTCGGGAATAATTGAGTAATATTCTGGATGTTTCTGTAAGAATGATTCATGTTAAATTCTGTTATCAATTAAACAGAAATGTTTTGACTATGCTAAGATCTCCTAAAAAATATGAAACTGGAATGAATTCTGGAATCTTGGGTTACAAAAGTAGGCAAGTAATAATAAATACAGTAAAATCCTGTGAGTATTCCTGTAACTCTTACCAAAAGATGCAATGATTAGGCAATAGTGTAATGCTTTATTCCTAAAGTGGGGTTTCACTATACTGTAACATAAAATAGTCTAAACTGCAGTTGAAATGCCACATTTTAAAATATGTGCAATATTTAAAATCACAATTTTAAATTAAATCTCTTGAATTTTTTCAGTGGTATTTACACTTTGATTAATATTCTGTAGGCATTAAGCATTATGTGATAGGTCAAAATTATTTCTGATGGCTTCTACATGTTCTTTAACACAGAATCCAAATACTCAATGTAATATGAAAAACAACTTGCCACGTATCTGACGTCCATTACAATTATGCCATTTTTGATTTGTGCTCATTAGAACAGAACATAACCTCTGGAATTTTAAACTAAGTACTCAGTTTTACTTATTAAACTACAGATTTTCAGAATTTAATCTAATTCTAAAAAACCCCAACAAAACAAAACACACTGGAAAATAAATTCAAAAAGTGTTTTCTGTATACCTTACCTTTTGTGCAAAATGACAGCAGACACTACATCTTTTCTCCTATTGTGTATTGCTTCATGGAAAAAAGAAGCTACTGCTTTGTTGAAGAGAATTTTTGCACCATAGTCAAGAAGTAACCTCACTGCTTTTGCATGACCTTCTCGTGCAGCCAAGTGCAGAGCTGTGTTCTGTGCAGACAAGCAGTATAGCAGTATGTGAGCAAGTAAAAAAAAGTGCTTCAGTGCTTTCCCACATTGAAAAGCCACAAGCTTTTTGCAGTTGCAAATCTCAAATGCTTTTACTAGCAACATAGAACATTAGAATATTGTCAGAGATTCTCATAGAGATTACAGACATGTTCTTTATGTCTACAGCTACAGTAGGGCAACATCTGAAGACGAAACTCACTGTAGGTAAGAAAAGCCAATTAATTAATATCTTTTAGTTTCATAATTAACGAACTGCAAGTCACCAATAGGTAAAAATGATGGTACCTACAGATACAGAACACCTGCATTTGATAATCAAGAAGAGAAGCATCCAGTTATATCCAGATGTTCTCATAAAAAAAAATCTGCAAGAAAATCTGAGGGCACAATTTTGTAAATGGAACATTTCTTTTTTCTTTGGTATTTTCATAAAAGTAAGGGAATGAGTGGTTTAGGAATCAAGTACACTGAAACTGACTTTTGAGAGTCTTCTGAATGCACCCAGATTCTTCTGATTGAAATTAAGGACAAAGAATTGGCTTATCACAAATTTATAGTCAAGATTTGTTTCTAATCTAGTAATTCTAAATGTTTTCAACACCAGTTCTCAGAGAAATTAGCAACAGCTTCTGTGTTGGGAATTGAACAGTTCTTTAAAATGATCGCCCTATGTTTCTGATGGGACAGGTTCATACAAGAGGCCTTCAATCCAAGAAAGGGATTCTGTCTTGATCTAATACACACTGCAGTTGTCCACACTCCAGAGCAAGATAGGTGCTGTTTTTGTTGGACAACACTGTGCAGTGGATATTAAACAGTATGTTAATGAGCTATAGTTGATACCAGATTTTCAAAAATCTGTGTAAGTTCTTTAAATTTGCTTTACCGATGTTTGTACTACATTGCTAAAATATTCTTGCACTGTACAGGAGGCAAGGGAGACATGTCTAATACACTCAGTATTTCATGTTTTCTATTAGGCTATTTGCTATTTTTTGTTTCCCACTTAAAAGAATTGGATAACAATTTCATCAATCATATATTTATTCAAGAAATGAACATTTAACAGTGGTGAAATGTAACAGCACTGAGTCTGCCACACAAAATAAAGTATTAAACATGTAATACACAGTGGAAAACTAGTAATAGCCTAGCCCTGACATTTCGTCTAGAAGCAATAGCAGACAAGAAACAAATAATGTTAACACATACCCCTTCTTCATCCACTCTGTCAGTACACTTCACATTAGTATCCAAAATGATCTGCATTGTGCGAGTGTATCCTCCAAAGGCAGCATGGTGCAGGGCTGTCCAGCCTTTATAATCACTTACATGTAATGGTATAAAATTAGTTATTATAAATAAAACACCTTTTATAAATTTAAGGTAAATGTAAATGTATGCTCCTTTGACTCAGACCTCTTTTCTTTGGCATGAGTACTGCAGAGATGTCCATGCCTTCTGTCAACTACTATGTGAAGGTCAATATACCATTCCGAAATACGAGGTTCAACTCAGTACTCAGGTCTCCCTCTTTTAATCTCTGTTTCTGAGACATGAGGATCTTTGACCTGAAAGCAGGACTTACTCTGCAAGGCAGAATGCCTGTGAACCACCAGTCCTAAGAAACCCTACTCAAGCCTGTAACTGAAGCTGAAATGATTGTAATATTTCCAAACCAAATTTTTTTCCATGAAAAGGTTCAATATTCTTCTCTCAGGTGGATTCAGAGAAACCTCAGTTTCCCCAGCATTAGAGGCCTTGGCTTTACAGCTAGCCCTGACTCTCTGTTTTACAAGTATTTTATAAACATGCTCTTATGCTGTATGTTTGTATTTGCATACATTAATATAGTAATTATTCTAATATACTCATATTTATATTGCATTAACTTCCCAGCAGATGAACATAAAACATAGGGGGATAGTTCTCTTTTGGCTTAATGAATGAAAATCTGTATACTTACCAGAGGAAAAGAGCCCCTCTCTTCAGAAGAAACTGAACTACCTTCTCATGACCATTCTGGGCTGCCAAATGAAGGGGAGTCATTCCCTTCTTATCACCTTCATTCAAAAGTCTTGTGTCTTTCATATCTCTTATAAGTCGTTGACAAGTATTGATGCGCCCATAGCTTTGCAAGATACACATAGAAATTAATGTCAAAAATACAGAAATTAAAACCATGGCATGGATTCCATTGCCCAGACTGTGCCACTAACCTGGCAGCAAAGTGTAATGGCGACTTCTTATCCCTGCTCTTAGAGTAGATGGAAACGTTGAGGCTGAGTAAATTATTTACAGAGAGGGCCACTCCTTGTCTGCATGCATAATGTAATGGAGTGCATCCTTCATTATCTTCATCCACTACGAGATTTTTAATATGTTCCATCTGTTATCCCCCCAAGAAATACCCAAAAACAAAAAAAGCAGAATTACATCTATATCTCTTATGCTCCATATCTTCTAATAGCTTGCAACAATAGCATTAATACTTTAAAGCAGTATCTAAAAATAAGAAATAAACTTAAGTAAATTTAGGAACAAAGAGCATTTTTTTATCTGCTGATTTGGGGGTCACCACTTTTTTCAAGCAACTACTCTTCAAAGAACATAGGAGTCTGCTAATTTGCATCCTTACTGCAGCCCAGCCACAGCACAATACAGGAAATTCTTCTTTGCTGCCATTCCAACATAATGCTCACTGCTGGCAGCAGAAGGCTTGTACCTTCATACATAAAGGCAGTCTTATAGTCTAGATTCAGGAGCAAAACCTCTGATTGTCAAAACCCAGCAGTTCACTGCTTTACAGTGTAAATTCATTTCCCGTTTCTCTTTTTTCATCTTCACTTCCCTGTTTTCCTCTGTACCTTGTCTAATATGCTACAACCTTTCTTAAAACAACAAAAAAAATCCTCCCACAGTCTGATCCACTTATTTGTCCGAATTACTAATATGATCCATAATCAGAAAGTGCAGAGAACTATCACTCTGTTTTAAAACTGATTCACTACATCTGCTGAAAAGGGAGGCTAAATCCATTCTGAAACACAATCACAGGTGTTCACAAATTTCAGCACATGTTTTAAGATGAGTTATATTTGATTCACATTTACAAGGCTATTTCTGGAGCTCTGGAGGCCAGAAAATTTAACTGCTTCAAGCAAGCTTGGGCTCTATCAATATGAGTGCTTCATTTCAACATAGCCAAATACAAATTTATGTTCGAAATCTTTTTACAAACCAAATCTAAGACTTCATTATGGTCCAGTCCACAGAAAGCTCCTGCAGAATATGCTGCAAATTCTAGATGTTGACAGATTATGAGCACGTCTCCTAGCTTTACTGCATGCAAGCTGGGAAAATAGAAGTGAAAAGTTCTATATTTTATTGCCTACCTCTTGAGCTATTCAATCCCCCAACAGCAAAATAATTTATGGGATTATGTTATTCCTTTGCCTGGCAATAAGAAAACTGTATTATTGGCTTTGAAATGTTTTCATGAGAGATATGTGATATGCACCTCTTCAAACCATTTCTTGTGACACTGGGCTACTTAACAAGTAACAAGAATTTCTATAAACATACTAAAATAAAATGGTAGTTGCTTTTTTCTTTACATTTTCTTAGTAAGGGTAACAGAAAGACATAAATTGATATTTACTGTACCTGCAGATATTTCTCATTCAGATGCTGTAATCCTCCAGGCTGCAACACGGTCAAATGCAAGAAATTCCGACCAAGATGATCTTTTAATGATACATTTGCTCCTAAATAAATATGGAAATAAATACCAGCAACTTCAAAACTGCTGGTTCTTGGCACTACATAATGATGTTTAAGACAAAGGAACAAATGTTGAACAAATAAGTTTTATAAATCTATAAAATATTCAAGTCAGCCTTGTAATGTATAATTTTGCTTCCCAAAAAAATCACTCCTACCAACAGCTTTCATCATTCTCTTGTGTGTATGCATTTTGTATTTCATTGCAGCACTAAGGTTTATATGGGGCCCTTATATTCTAAGATGCTGAGCACCCACAATTCAGGAGGAAATTTAAAGATGCAGATAATCACCTCTTCTAATCTTTGAAGTTGTAACCTTATTACACTTTCAAAACTTACTATAAGGCTTTTTAACAAAATCAGTTGTACTATTAACTAGGGGAAGTAGAGTAATAATCATTAACTTGCACCAAAACACAGCAAATGAAAGAGATATAGCTCCAACATTTTCAAGGTGACTGTGATTTCATAAAACCATGGGTGAGGCTTGAACTGTGGGCTTTAACATTCAAAGATTGGTTGTTGGTACGAAACACAACTCTGTATGAGTGGTGCATTTATTCCGCAGTTCCGCTTTACTTTGTGAGCTGCTGAGAAGTGCAGGGATGGAGTGCCAGTGCCACCTCCACCTTGAGAAGCGTGACACATGGCATACACATTCTTCTAATAGCCTGTTCATGCTGTATTTAAAGGGGTGAAATCATCACACCACTTCTTCCTTTATCTCAGGGGATACCAGCAGTGTGCAGCTGTTTAGCTCAGCTGCTCCTGAGATGGATGACAAAGTAGTGAATTCAAATTGAGAGGAAAGTTGGACCCAGAGTTTTAACATGAATGAACCCTGCTCAAAGGAAGTATATATATATATATATATAGTATGTGTATATTCCTTTTTTACCTTTTGAGAGCAGTAAATTGACAATTTTCCATGATGCACAGGAAGTGGCCAGCAGAAGTGGGGATCGACCTTCTATGTCAACGCTATCAATATTAGCTCCCTGCAAAAAAAGAATTCCAAGTTTATGGTGAATAATGAGTAAATGAAACTTTAAAATGGTGCTACCCTTTATCATCATGGCAGAAATATAGGCATTCTTAGTAACTTCAGATGCTCCAGATAAGTAATTTCACACTACATAAATACACAAATAAACAAACACATTACCTCTCTCTATAAAACTGCTAGGGTTTCTATCCATCAGCCACAGCCCAATCATCTATATATAAAAATTCAGATGCCAAAATAATAGTGGCCTACTTCTAGGTATACTGAACTTACAGCTTATGATCTTTTTTTAGAGAACCTTTCCATGTACTTAAATTCTCAATATAAAATTTTAACTCGAAGATACCAGGATTGACACTATGTAAAAATGCAAAAATTGTAGCCCTTTAAATGATGTGTTCTTATGTATCAAACACTTAGCAGAAAAAGATCTTTCTGAACCTCTACACGATTCACGAAGTAATGCATCCAGAAATCAGTAGAGTTCAATCTGCATAGCTTGATCTATATTAATTTTCCATTCTTCAGCACAAGCAATATGAACCAAGTCAATTTTGATGCCAAAGTATCTGTATCAACAGTGGGCATATTTTATTCTGTTTTGTCTACTTTTGCACTGACACATATTGCCAGGACAGTATGGTCACTATAGTCACAGTATCACTGTAGTCATATCAGCAAAGTACTACTGTAAGCATAAACATATCTATCTAAAAAATCCCACCAAGGGAGCAGGAAGATACAAGTAAATGAACCAATGAGATGTATGTATATTTTATGATGGTTTAGACATAATTTTTTTCTAGATATTGAGTTGCAAGTCAAACTTGATGAGTTGAACAAAGTACACAAAAAAAAATCTATTTTATTTCAGATAATATTCAAAGTTGATGAGAAAAAAAATCAATGGCAGCTTTTCCATTAACTTGAATTATCTTTGGGTCCAATCTTAATTTAAGAGAATTAATCACAATCCTGAGCAATATTTACTTTCTAGGATGGTAACACCTGTAATGTAGTAATAAGAAGCACTTAATAAATGGACAGTGATTACTTTACCACAGAGAACAGGAAGCTTCCAATGTATGTTCATTAAATATTTGGGAGTAATACATGCAAGACTCTTCCCCCATTTACCTTTCTACAAGGTCAGACAACCACTTAAAAATTTTTTTTTTCATCAAGAAACAGACCTTTTTGTATCCAAGTGTCTCATTTATTTCAGTGAATACAGGGCAGCAATTTCCAGTTCCTTATGTAATATTTAATCACCTTTCCGTCAGCTAACGTAATTGTTCAGCTTTTGGTAAAGTGAATTTGGCAGCATTCTAATTACTTATCACAGTAAGAAGTAACTTATATATTGTCACATACATTTACCTCATTTATGATACAGCTGAAATTAGAGTTTGTAAAATAGTTTCTGAACTCCATTTACTTTTCCATTTCTGCTACCCTGAATGTATTAACATAAATGAGTTAAACAGATATTAATATAAAAACAAACATGGCAATTTTGTAAATATCAATTAATATTTGTACCAATTTAATCTTTCATTTTCCTTTTAGCAAAGACGCAGGAAGAAAAAGGGGAAAAAGTAAAAAAAACCAGAAGAAAATGTGTAAAATTACTGCTTATTTATTTTGAATAAAATGTGAATATTTAATGCATAAAATAAACAGATGCTTTTCTTTATTAGAACCCAAAAGCCTTTCTGAACTGGAATTTGCTAGTCCTTTCAAGCAGTTACATTGCTGCACCTTTTCTTTTTCACCCTCATGTACACCACAGCATAGGCAGAACTTCGTGATCTTGCCAGGAGTCCAAGGGAGGAGGCAGCACAGGCTGTACATGCAACATTCCTCTAACTCCAACTGTCATATTTAGAACCATTCCCAGACAGGACGAACTAAAACAGTTCTAAAGCATCAGAACTGACATACTTCATATGGAAAGCCAAAGAAACCCTCAGCAAACCTTCTGTGGAAGAGGCCAAAGTAGTCAAATGGCACTCAAGGAATGAAAGTTTGTTCTTAGCAAATGCAGTGTTAAAGGTATTTATGATATAATATTTTGTACACACAAGCCTCCACATGCAAAAACTTGTAACTGTGCTTCTCAGGTAATAAGGTTAGTTGACAGGTGGTTTTTTCAGAGAAGTTTAAGTAGACAAACCTCACCATTTCACATTTGAATCAAAAATAAGCACAACATCTAATTTGAACTAAATCCCTGTAACAGAATTTCTGAGAAAAGCAAAACAGTACGTAGAAGAGAATTTCTTTTAGTATAATTGCCATGAAATTAAGTAAAAATCCTAAACACACATAAAACAAAAAAGAAGTCTGATGTTTTCTGAAAATGTTCTCAGCCAAGTGGGGCGCAGAATGATTATATGAGCTTTAATTTAATTGGCAAAAATGGACATTGGGAGCATAGCCAGTAGCATCCCTGATAACATTTCTTCTCTTTGTCCTTCCTAATTACTCAGTGAAGAAATACAACCAAAGCACACAGAATAAAAAATATTTCTAGATCATGCACAAACTTTGATATACAGCTATGTGATCCCATAGTAATCATATGTACATTCTTTAAAGAACAGATGTATTTCTGAAAAAAAATCAGATGAAATTCAATGCATGTTTAGCATTTGTTTTATATTTCATGTCTGGAAAGTGTAGTATGACCAGACCACTTCACCATATTTGGTAAAAGATGTTTATGAAACATTCTGAGGAAGTAAAATGGAAATAAAAATGTAAGATTTCATCCTCTGCAGCTGTGGGATGATATTATGGATCCACAACTACAGTTGTACTGTAACTCTCAATTGTACATTATGAAATGTATATGTCTATCTATCTAAATAGCTTACACCTGAGAACACATTCTGCTTTATGAATTTCCTCTATGCAGACCTGTAGCAATAGATAGCAATAATCTCTAAACATGTTGCTTGATTAAATATTTACCATTGAAATCAAATACTCCGCCAGTTCATAATGATCAAACAACGCTGTTCTGTGGAGAAAAATGCAAAAATATATTAATATTAGAAAGGACAAAGAAGTTTCAAGCCAAAGGATAGCATTCTTCTGCATTTTCTCAATTTTCTAATATTTTCAAATAAATCAATTTTAAAACAAAGAGACAGAGAGATACTCTTATTACATAATTCATTTTAATGAATTGTTTTAATTTTTCTTATGGAGTTATCTTTCCCAACTAATTTCAGTTAAGTTACTACATTTGAAACTCACTGCAGGAAACAAAGACCTCATTGGTAGGTAAACAGGCACTTTATCACCAATTTTTAAGAGAACCAGTAATTTTGCATGTCAAATCATTCAATATACCACACAAGGTCAATACAGAATTCCATAAATTTCAAATGCAGTTTCTTCCAAGCATGTCTGGAGCTTGAAATTAATTTCATTATTCAAAAATAATTTGGTTGTGTTTTGTGCAATAATGCTAGTATGAGGTTAAAATGGCAATGGCTAAATGTATTCTGAGTGTGGCAGGCAAGTCCACTTGAAAAAATATGAACAAACTAATTGGTATAAATTGGGCATTTGAAGCATAGTCAGTATCATTAGATAAATATACTGATAACAAGTTGTTGTCAGTTACCAAAAATATTTTAAAGCTGTCTATACACTTGGAAACTTCTCCAGTTTTATTCTACAGTAAGACACTGAATTATATATTATAGGGGAAAAAAATGGTCAAAGCATGAAAGTATAGCACAGTAAATACACACAGACAAAACGTTTTCACAAGTCAGACCTCTATGAAATATCTGGACTCAAAAAGCAACACAGAAGGATAGCTCCAAGGTTGTACTGTATCTCAAATGAGTTGCCTTAGCATTACAAGAGGTAATAATAACATTGGGTGTACTATAGTTAGAACTCATTACTCAAAAGATGCATCTTAAAAATCAAGTCATGGTTCCAAATATGTAGAGATGCCTCCATTATCTATAGTAGGCCCTTCCAGCCACACATTAATACTGAATGTTTCACAAACACTCAAATTCCAAGGTGACTGGAGCGAAAGCAATGTCAGTTATGAAATATTTGGATGGAAACACGACAGTAGGAATGCAAAAGCATCAGGTTCTACCTATCCTTCACTGCTGCTTTGTTTCTCAAGTTAATGTTCCTACTCAGTTTTTTTATGTTCTGAGATATTTAGGTGACTTTCTACCTTTCTGATGATTCTTGATAATGTTTTTGCTGTTTCACAGACACCGGGACTAAAATAGTGTTGTCCTTTTTACCAAGCTTTTTTCAAGGACTGTAATTTTCACTGATATAGCAGCCAGTTATCTGTTCAGTAGTACAAGTGTCTGCACAATTTGCTTTGGCTTTCTGTCATCACTTTGTCTTCAGTCATGTTCTTCCATGGTAACATTTCCAAGTGTACCCAAACATTATCTTAACTTTACAGCAAACTCTTTCAAAGTCTTCAATTATCTTTGAATCATTTGACTTTCTACTGTGTCCAAAGAACGATCATCTCCACTGCTTCTACCACTTACTTCATACTGTAAAACTTCTTGCAGAATAACACTGTCAAATAATTATAGTTAAATGCAGTGAAACATATCTTTCTTGCAGAAAATATACATGGGAAAATATATTATATTCCATAGAGTTGGGAGACAGGATGTTTAACCAAGTATCTTTCTGCTACAAAAGACTGAGGAAACTTCTCCACAGTCCAGTGCTCTTGTTTTAAATGGAGTGTGAAAGACTAGAAGTCTTGAGTATTTTTACATACAAAAACACCATTTGCAGCTTTGAAGTCACAGGGAAGTGTACCAACATTTCCTTTTACTTGATCAGGTATAAGGTAAGTCTTCTTGGAAAATAAAAGAAAATATTCTTTTAAACAATTTATATCATTTTTCACTCATTTTCTGGAGAACATCAACACGTTAGATAAGGGCACTTCTTCCACATTATCAGAAGATGTTAACAATTCCATAAACTTGTTCCCCTACTACTTTACTGGAGTAAATTTTCAATGCGAACTGTTAGTGACCTTTCCTTGACATGGCTCCAAGTAACTAGAACTGTTTTGATTTTGGTATCAGCACCAAGATTTTTAACATTCTGACCAAATTTTTGACTGTTTCACACTGCAGTAAAACCACCTCCCATACCAAGATTCAAATAATGTGGAAGGGTGTTCCAAATGCAAGGAATAACAAAGAATATCATGGCCCACAATTTATAGTGAAATCTGGCACAGCAGCTTCCTACCTGTGAAGCAATGTTTCCTTATTCCCATCTACAGCATCAATAATGGATTCCTCACCAGCATAGGATGACATCATTAGCTTTACAATCTCAGTTGCTCCTTGAGTGGCAGCAAAATGAAGTGCTGTGCATTTTTCATTCTATAAATGGGAAAACAAGACAAAATATATATATTTAAACCTCAGAAACCTATCTTCCAATCTATTAAACACACTAGTGAACCAGCCCAGGATTTTTAATTCATGAATATCTTTTTATGCAAGTAATGAAGCTTTAGTCTTTAACTGAAGTAGTAGAATTCTAAAGAGATTGATAAAACCAGAAAGGACTAAAGAGATAGTTTTAACAGATTACTATGAAGCTTCTTATCACTCTATACAAAGTCCTTAAAATTTGAGATAATTATACCCTTAACAATCTTTTATACTTTAATTAAAAACCAGACAGATACAGCACCCTTTAGTACAAGAGATGAAGCAAAGGAAAGCCACAGAAAACCATATCTAGGCCAGTAAAAATGAATAAGCAAACAAATGGGTCTATATAATACAGAAAATGCATTTTTTTTAAATGACATTTACTTCCTTAAATGGAGTCTTCCTTAGAAGTAACTCTTAAATCAACTTTTCTGCAGGTAAAAAATAACATTGTCCAATATGCTGGAAAACTATTATAAACTAGACAGTCATAAAATAATTAAGCCATATATACATGATTAGAACAATATTTTCTAAAACAGGAGTCTGTTTAGCTAGATGGGACAAACCAGCTTTGATACATGCCTGAGCGTTTCGACTTTCTCATTTTTAGAGCAGGAACATTTTGGTGAATGCATTGGAATGAGCTTTTCCCCAATGCCATAAGCAGTCTGACCCATCACAAAACCAGAAGCATGAATCATCTCATGCAAAAGCTGTGTGTTCAAAGAATCAAACCCATAAGAGAAGGCAAAACTATGTTCTAGTTTTGCTCTCATGAGTTGATTTCATCCTTGCAAACATTTTGATTAATGATATATATTTTTTAAAATGCTTATTTATGAATGAAGCTGGGCACAGACGCTTACATCAGCAGTGCTACACCATGGTAGAGGCAGTAGTATCACAAATTTGTGTTTGCTTATAAGGAAGATACTGCAAAGGCCAAGGCAAGGCTGAGGATAAACAAGAATGCATCAGAAAGGGTCAGACTGAAGATCCCACTTCTGGGAAGGGATGACCCCATGTCACTTGTATAAACAAACGTCACATTTTGCCTGATTTGAACCAGTGACTTGTTTTCATTTGCTGCTCCCTTGGCTTTGCATTGGAAGAGACAATGAGCAATGATTATCTGCTCTTCTTTTTTTCATACCACTCAGAGATTTAGAGGTACCTAGATTTTATCACAATTACATTTTGCTCCACTCTGAATTTTACCTGTTTTAGATCAATTTGGGCTCCAAATTCAATGCACATTTTAATCATTTCGAGGTCACCACTCTGAACTGCCAAATGAAGTGGACTGCACTTTCCATTATTGGTAAAATTGATGTGGGTTTTAGCAGAGTGACCCAATTCTTCACCTAAGAGACGAAAATAAATGGATTTTTTTAAGTGAGAATGAGATAACAGAAAGTAAAAGGCATTCAAAACAAACATATTAAGTGTGGAATAATATTCTCCCCTCTCAAAATAGAAACCTGTCACATCTATCATTAAACAATAGATGAACGTACATTTAGGAAAGGAGCTAGCTTGCTGCTGCAATCATACAAAAGTTGGCAGTAAAAATTGCTCTTAGGAATAACTGCAATAACTTCTTGTAAGTTCAAACACAGTTACAATTGCTTTTTTTCACAGTTATTTGAGAACTAAAGCAGCAAATTGGCACTCACTGCTTGGGAACATTGTATTTTACCTTTTTTCAAAAGAATTTCCAGACATGTTTTTGCACCTGAAAATGCCGCTGCATGGATAGGCATACATCCCGTTTTGTTTGGTTTACATATTTTCCCTCCGTTTTCAATCTGAAAAATAATGTCTAAATACAGCTTAATGGCATACAGAAAAATCTGACAAATGAACATGCTCTTACAGATACAGTCTCCTGGATAGCTCTCTCCTTTTTCTTAATGTTGCATATGTGTTATGAAGTTTATATACAAGTATCTTTTGCATGTTATGGCCATACAATGCATGTGCTTCATTCTGTCTTCTTATGACCTTCAAAATCAGTTTTTTTCCTTAAGTTTGCCACTCAGATATAGATATAATATACCCTCTAAAAGATTAAAAAGTTTCTTAGTAACCCATGCAAAGCCACTTGAACACTTGATCCATGATTGACCTTCCTGCATTGAACAAAGACAGTACACAGGAACAGAATAACACTGCATCGAGGCAGAGAGAATCACCTCAAAAGATGATGGATAAATATACCTACCAGGAGTGTCAATGCTTCAGGATTGTCCTTGTAACATGCTACAATTATAGGTGTGTTCCCTGCTTCACCTTCCAAGTTAACATCTGTACTGCTATGTTGGACTAAAATCTAAATGTTTAAGAAAACATTCAGTCAATCATAAGCCAAACATAACAATAAAAGACTGTTCCATTATTTTTGTTGTTTACAACCCATAGAACCTGTGCAACTTACTCATTTTGCATGCCAAAAGCTCACAATGCATAGGCAGAGGAGACACAAAATGCAGGAGAATACAAAAATATGCTGGTGAAAAATGCAGATATGAACAGATATGAAGTAAAATTCTTTCCAGCCGACAGCCAGGTAACTAAGTTAAACTCTGCACATAGCTGCAAAGGATTTTAAAGACTGGTTTAACAATATCTCAATAATGGGAGAAAGTATTTTCTGTAGTACATTGCAGATAAGTATTTTCAACTGAAGATTTCAACAGAAAATTCCCTGGCAAGTGGCAATGTTGTGGAATCTGCTCAATTAGGAATCTGCTCAGTTGGACAGTAGAATGAGGGGAGATGGGGCTTGATGAAAACTGGGACTGTGCAGTCCTGAAATCCTGCTCCAGTCTCTAGGTTAACAGCTGACACTGAACTATCAGCATCATCAATTATCTCTATGACTGCTTCCAGCACTTTTTGAGAAGCAAAGGATCTGGAAACTGTAATGACCCCACTGCTTATTTATTCCACTAGCTACATATTTATTTAATTGTCTTTCAGTAATTCCAGTTATTTATTTTTTCTGTACTAGAGGAACTGGTGCATTTTAATCACTCTCAGGCAATTTGGCAATAAAAACCAAGGGAGAATTAGTCTGAATAAACAACAGAGTGGGGAAAAAAATGAGAGCACAGATTCAGTCAAGAACCGAAGCACAGAAGCTGATAAAAAGCCCATTTAAAAAATGTAATTGATTTCAGATTTCATTGTTCTTAGTTCATAATAAGTACAAATTTTGTAAAAGATTTGAGGACACTGAAACATTTCTAAAGAAGTCTGAGCCTTGAATACAGATAACATGTGTTTCTTTTGTGTGGATGAACTAGAACAAGAGAAAAAGAGGAAAGCAAGTATTGCAATTTTAAGGTTGCATTCATCTAAAAAATTTTAAAACTTTACCAATTCTAAAATTCTATCCCTATGCTGCATATGAAATGAAAACATTCTCTTGCACTTAGACAAATGGTTAAAAAATTATGCTGCTTAAAATCTCAATGCTGTTGGTATTTTACAAAGTTCAACATGGACACCTTAGTAATTTCTTCACAATATATTTTTGTGATTTTTTAATTGCAGATTTAGTTCTGCTACTACTCGATTATTAGAATGTTGGTTCTAAGAACTGTGCTTTCTGACTAGTTTTAATCTGGTTTTTACTTTAAAAATACACTAGTTTCAAGGAAGTCTTGATACTTGTACAACATCCCATACAATTGTAAAAAAAAAATCAGAGCATTATAATTTGAAATAACACATGCCTACATGAAGTTTCAGTGTTAAAAGGAACCCTTTTAAAGAAAGTTCCTTGCGTTTGCAAAATTGAAAAGCATTTTCTGTGAACCATAATGACTACTATCATAGCACAAACATCAGTATTCCTATAAATCAGCAAGTTACTTTTTATTTGCAGTGCTAAGAAGATGCAAACATTTCTACAGGCATCACGTTACACATCCTGCTCGCTGAAGAAAGCATATGAGGAGATATGGCATGTATCAACAAGGCCTTGGTGCTCTGCACACAGCTGCTGCTGAGCTACTTATCAAGTGTGTACATTTACGTGGACTTTAGACTTACCTTGACAATTTCATTGTGCAGGGACTGAACAGCCATATGCAAAGGTGCCATCATATTGGAGTTGAGAATGTTTGGATTCGCTCCTCTGCTGAGAAGCAAGCGAACGCTTTCAATCTGGTTTTTCTTTGTGGCCCAATGTAGTGGGGTATTTCCAGAAGAATCCATCACATTTAATACTAGGTCAAAGGAGAGAAAACAGAACAAAAACCAAAGCAAAACCATCAAACATTCTGATTGCACTGGAAAAAAAGCGCATCCTCTATGAAGGTGTAGGTCTGTGCTACTGCATTTCTTTGAAAAAGGAAAGGAAAAGATTTCATGAGATGCAGTGCATTGTGTTAAATTGATTAAATATTGTGCTGAATATAAAGTATTTGTGAGAGAAATGGGAAACCTGTCTATTTCTTGCCCATTACTATATATCTTTTTTTTCCTCATGTAAGAAGTTACTTGATTTCCCTCTCTCCTTGACTCTTTTTCCTGTTTTATTTGACTTCGCAGCTATTTCTTTAGAGGCTGCACAAAATAAATGAGTGCAAAGAACTGAAATAAGAGATAACAAATAAGTGCTTGCAAACTGTAAGAAAATTAAAGACCATATATACTCTGTTTCGCTTCAGAACACAAATCAATTCACACCAGTTATAAAAATGGTCTGTTCTACACATATATTTTGAGCTTGAAAACTGAAGATAAACTTCAACAAATACCCTAATAAATTATGACCAAAATGACAGACTGAAAATAAAAAAATATATATTTCAGCTAAAATAATCTAAAATTAGATTGGCCATCAATAGGTGAAAAAAACAAGCTTTTCAGGGCCATTGTAGGTTTTCTCAGTAGCCTACAGTCTTATCATTGGAGTCCGATGTAGTTCACAATGCTCATTATGTAACAGACACATAATATGAATAAGGAAGACAAAGTCAAGTCTTCTGTACATCACTGTAGCTTTCTTTTTCATAGTGAAGACTATCTCTCTGAGTGTCAAACAAAGTAAGGCATATTGATTCACTGCGTTAGAGAGAAAACAGTCCTACATAACAAGGGCGACCCAAACCACACCCGAGACAGTGCAAACAGTTTGCAAGACAGTTTGGATTATATATATTATATAAATGGAGATAACACATATCAGTCCTGTTTCAGTTGGGTAACAGACACCTTGGTTATTGAACTTTTCTATTCTGCTGAATAAAGTAGTTCATAAAGTGCACGTTACCTTCGCAGGAAGAATCGTCTATGATCAACTGCATTAGTTCTATTTGTCCTCCTTCGGCAGCGTGATGCAGTGGGGTGGCATTTAATTCATCCACTTTTGTAAGCCCAGAACGATTCTTCTTGATGAAGCTCCGTAGCCTACAGGCGCTTCCATCTGAAATAACCTGTTTTGGAGAAAAACATTCTCCTAAAAGGCTGGAAGTTAGCAATGCTATAATGGGTTTTTGTGGGCATCTTACCACTCAGTAACTCCCTCCCAGTTTGGTTTCATACAGAAGTTCACAAATCATGATCAGATTGAGCCAACAGTGAAACTCTGATTGGTTTAACTGACTGCAATATAAGATCCAGATGAGAAACAGCGCAAAATGAACAAAACTGGTAATCATCTTCAACACATTGTTTTCTCTTCTGTAGTGAGCTCAAGATCCTTCCCTCACCACGGAAAATATCAAACAAGCAAATTCATCACTTATGTTTTTGTACTCTTTCCTGTAGTGGCCATGTCAAATGAATGCAACAGAGAGGAAAATTAATAATCTTGATAAATTCCTTTTTTTAGATCTTTCTACAGAGACTGATACTGTGTACTTTGGTTTCAAGTTCAGCCATTTGGCTTCTGTGATGTTCTTTATGTCTGGGAAACCAATATATTTTTTAATTTCAGCAGCATGCTTAGAACATCAGACTATTATCTCAGCCTGAAACAACCCAGTATCTGCCCAGTGAGCCCACTGACAGCTTGATATATTCCAGGTACTATGCTTTACAACCAAAGCCCACTATGGAAACTCTGCTGATTCTTATTTTATGATGTTCTCCAAATATTTTTGTTACAGTGATTCAAACCTCATATTTCTATGTGAAGAAAAGTGATAGAAAAAAATGATTGCAGTAGAATGGGCAGTAATTTAAGAAACAGATATGAAAAATTAAGAGAGAATAAAAAAGAAAAAGAATTCAACTACATTGGATGGAAAAAAAAGGAGAAAAATGCTTATCTAATGTAATGCAAACTTTCAAAAGGTGTGTAAGCAAGCAAAGAATAAAAAAAGGTAATTTCCTAAAATCACTTCTTTTTTTACACATGTAAAAGAAAAGGAAAACTTTGCCCTCCAGGATACCCTGAGTCACAAAGACTCAACAATTTTTGCTGTCCTTGAGCAAATATACATTATAGGGCAGCCCATTCATGAGGTTGAGCACGTGTTTAGCTTCACTCACTTTAACAGTCCCACTGACCTCAGTGAGGTTACCCATGTCAATAATGTTACAAATGTGTTTAAACATTTAGAAGACTGAGGCCAAATACAGGGCTAGTGTCTGCCTCAAAGGTGCAATCAGAAAAAGCTAACTGAAAACATGTGATATAATTGTGGAAAGGGTATTTAAGATGAATCATCTGTCACAAAAACAACAGGTCAATTACACACACAAATATCTATACATTTTAAACACACCAAAAAGCTATCTAAGAAAACCTTGTTAGAGAGCCCAGTATTTTCTATTCCTTCTAATGTTCTACCTTTAGTATTTCTATTGATTTAGACCACATTTTTCCACTTTTAACACTGGATTTATTTCTCAATGTAAGACAAAATGTGGCATGATGATAATTTCTATCAAAAAAGTAAGATTTATCAGCCAATACTGCAGTGTTTCACTCACAAAATAAGGAAGAAAGAAGTCAGTTAGGTGTTCTCAGTACTTGGGTTGGTTAACAACAGCAAAGCAAGCTATGGTAAACAACAGCAGCTCCTTTGCCCTGTGTCTGAACAGTTCTGTAGCAACAGATCACCCACCAGAATGACAAACCACATTATGCTGGAGAGGTGTTGCTCAGGTCTATAGCTAGCACACAGAAAACATATGTGAATGGAAATGACCTCAGGAGGTATTTAAACCCATCTATAAACTTTGTCAAATTTGTTTAGCCTGCTGTTAAACATCTCCAAAGTTATCCAAGTCTTCCATCCTGTAAGCAAACTCTTCCTTTGCCTAATTATTCTTACCCTTAAAAAAGACCTTGCCAGATTTTGGTCTAGGTCTCCCTAACAGCAATACAAATGCATGACTTCTCATCCTATTCTCTGTTAAAAGTGGGAAGATATTACGTCCTTCCTGGCTGCAATCTCACTTTTGTAGTTGCACTGTTGCTTCCCTTTCCCTTCGTAACAGTCCCAGTGCTTCTAAACTTTTCTTTTGTGTCATTCTTGTTAGCTGATCTGTTAATTTCTGTCATGACCTCTGGACTTCCCTCTAAGTCGGAGTCTCTTTCTGTGCCCAGGGGGAATGTGTGTTCTGTGTCAGCAGCCTGCCACCCACACCCTCCTTCGCCTGCTCCCCTACCTTGCCGCTCAGCCTGGGCCACACAACATCAGTGTCCTGCGCCTTGGCACCGTACGGCCAGGGCTACTCCCAGCCTGTCTCCTATCCCGCACAGATCCTCCCTCCCGGGTCCGCTGAGTGAGCGGAAAGGGTCTCCTGGAGGAATGGATCCCTGGGACATAACCACTGCCGAGCCCGCACAGCTCCAGAGACCGTCCGCACCCTCGCCCACCTCACCCTCCACCTTCAGCCCTCTCTCCCAGCCCCGGGCCCGCCGCCCCTCCGCACGCACCTTGAAGACATCCTGCGAGGCAACGGAGGCGGCATCCGCCTCGCACACGACGCCCTGGTAGGAGCTGGAGACGGCCGCCTTCTCCCGCGCCCGGCACAGCCGCAGCAGAGAGCGCTTCATGCCGCCCGCCCGCCCGGCTCCGAGCAGCGCCCGCTCCGCCGACCTGCGAGGCGACACAGCGAGTGACGGCCGGGACCCGGCGGCCGCGGGGGAGGCGGGGAAAGCGGGGAAAGCAGGGAAAACAGGCGGGGGCGATCCCGCCGGGGCGGGCATCCCTCCGGGCGGCGGCTCCCACTGCGGGTGGGCAGGCCCGGGCGGACCCCGCGGGAGCGGAACGCCTGTGCCTGGCAGGGACCACCGCCTGAAGTGGTGCTACCTACCCTTGCCCTGCCCTCCCGCCTCTAAAAAACGGGCTCGAGTTTTCTCCTATTAGTTTCTCTTTGGAGCCATAAAATTTTCTTGCAGAATTTTTTTGACCAGACAGTTTGGGGAGGCGTAGGACAGCTGTAAGAAGAGTATAGAAAGAAGTAGCATGAGGTGTTTCAAAGGGTTAATCCTAAAGCGCCTGGAACTGAGTCAGTCTTTACGGAAACGTGTAACTCGGGGAAGTAACAGTTTCCTTAAGGTGAGATGAGCAGCCCTGCCAAAGGTCAGGTAGTGGACGGGGCAGAGGCTTAGGAAAAGCAGGAGTCGTCACAGGAGGTGGTATTTTGCCTGTGTTTTCATGGTTTATGGCTAGCGGCAGCTTAAGGACTACCAAAACCAGTTGTCACACCCCATATAGCTGTCAACAAGCAATTCTCCATTATTTCGCTCATTCTCTTTTTAAAGCCATTTTATACTGTCTGTGCCACAACATCCTGTGGCACTAAGTGCCATAATTTCATTATATATTTGTGAAAAAAAAAGTTTTCTTTTACCACTGGCTTCACTTAGTGCTCCCTAGTGTTTTTATTTTGAAAAAACTGAGCATTCTTCCCCATTTTTTTTCATCCCTGTTAGTGCTCATTATTTCACAAAGTTCTTCCAGCACTTTGCTCACTGATGGGGCTTTGTACATGCGGTTTTCCTTCTTACAGATACCACTTTTTATCTCTGAATAGCCACATCCTGCTACTCTGAATCTTTTCCATGTTCCTTTAGAAGTGGAATGGCAAGACTTACATGCTCAAAGTATATTCAAGTGATAGTATTCATTGTTTGCTCAATTTTTTCTTTCATTCCTCCCATAAATGTTCACAAATATGTTTGAGGTTTTTTGAATGCCACTGAGCTAAGTTTCCATAGAAATTTTCTCCACCACATTCCCACTTCTAACTGGTGATAGTATCAATAAATAGCATTCAGGTACACACTCATATGAAGCTAGTTAGGGTTATGTTTCTTTTGGGTACTCACCTAGAGTTTATCAACATGGAATTTCATCTGACATTTCATTACTCTATCAGATCATTACTAATCTTTTGGGATCTGCCACAATCACCTGTATTTTTGGTCATTCTGAAAATTCAGTAGTGCTTTCCAAGTCGCCAGAATGTTTTTGCACCATTATATCATCACTGACTTTAAGGGGTCCCAATGAACCTCCTTGCTTTATGAAGTTATATTCCTACTCCATATTTTTGAACACTTAACCAAATTCAGGAAATCTTTCTTGCCTGTCCTGTGACAGTTTAGTTTCATTAAAAGGCTATAAGGAGGGACCTTTTTGAAGAACATTCCCAAATCCACTTGACTCTGGCATCGTTTGTACCTCTTTTGTTTGCTGATTCCTTCAGTTTCACTGGTGTGTGCAACACCAGACTTCTCTCTACAAACTCTGCGTTTGTTATTTTGATCCTGTTGTTTTGAGCCTGCAACTCCGGAATTGTTTGTCGTAAGTTTCTGAAGTTACAAATCCTTAACTAAGGAGTCTTAAGGCCATAAAGCTAAATAGTTCTAAGACTAAATGGGTGGGTTTAAGTGCTTGTGGTAGAAACCTTCATGATGCCTTGATTAGGAGCAGGCCCAGTTAGTGAGAATGTTCACCTTCCTGTGGTGAGATCCTTTTGAATTCCCTGTCTGGTCTTGACTTTTCTGTTGCCCATAGTCCTCTTTATGAGAAATTAAACTCAACACCTGGGTATTGTATAAAGAGAATAAGTGCAGTTTTCTGTAGGAATCATTATCTGGAAATATAAGTGTCACTGAAATATCAGTTAGCATTAGTAAAATTATCATCAATTTCTTCTTAAAATCCCCTAAATTTCAGCCAGAGAAATGCTGTGAAACAATAGAAGTCATGAACCTCAACCAACCAGAGCTTTACTAATTTTCTTGAATCTGATAATACTGCTCCCTTCTTTTAAAATTACTGCTACATTTTAGTCTTCTAGTAAATGTTCAGAAGAATGTTCAGAGTATTGAAAAAGAGTACAAAGATTTTCCATTCCCAGTAGGATTCAAATGGAATTTTAAGTGGGCTGACCACAGCTTTTATTTCTGCGTAATGATTTGACATAAGGAACTAATTCACAGAAGTAGTCGAAGAGTAACCTTTCGTACAGCTGTTTTTCCCTAGAGTGGATTAAAATACATTTATACCATTTTATTTCAAACATGATCTTGCTAATGGAGGAAGCGCATCCATTAGTACAAGCAAAATTCACTGAGGGTAATAATACCACAGCATTTCATTAAAAATATGATTGTTTAATAATTAAATTGTATATACAGTAAATATGCACCATTATTACTCCAATACTGGACCCTGAGTAACACAGTACTGCAATTTTGTTAATTTTTCAGACACAGGAACCATAAATTCAAGCAAGTGGCAGTAATGAAAAGGATGTACTGTATGGGTTTTTTGCTTTGGAAGTGATTTATTTGGCACCAGTATTACATAAATTATGATGTGTAAAGTGATCATTAGGATTTCATGAGTCAGCTTAATTCAGTAAGCCAAATGAAGTCATGATGCTACTTCAGATGTTGATTACAGGCATTCAGGAATTAATCTCAGTTACGGCCTAAACAAGCAAGAATCCATTGTCTCCTAGAAATTTTCAGAAACACACTTGTACTTACCATGGAGAAAAAAAATGCTACTGTCATTTTCAGATGAGCAAGGTCAACTTGAATAATACTTTACACTTATGTCTAATGGATTTTTCACTGCATTCTTTGTTCTTGAGATTTTGTTGTAGTAAGGAACATGCTGTTATGCTCAGCAGAAGGATTTACGTTATTGGCAGGTTTGGTATGTGCCTAATTCTTTAAAAAAAGAGGTTATAGAAAACAATAATTCTTTCTATTACACTCCAGAGTCTTTCCTTGTCTAATGATAAAATATGATGTGAAATAATATCTTACAGATTTTGAGTCCTACTCTTAATATATTGGACAAGAAGAAATTTAAATAGAAGCTTGTAGAGTAAATCTGTGATTTGAAAGGAAGTAGAAATTGATTTTACGGTTAATATCTATTGTAATAAGCAGGTGTCACTCCATGAGAACATTCTTGATAAGGATACTTCCTAAGGTGTCCAGTGCAGCCCAGCAATTAATTGAAGCAACTATTGGCTTCAAATTAGCTCCTAGATAAAAACATTGTGTTGGATCTAGAAGAAGTTTAGGAGTATGGTAGCAAAAGTGAATATAACCCCTTGTCCCTGGGAGGGTTGGATGCTTCAGAGTGGAGTGTGTAAGGTGAGGGGTGACTTAGGTACCCATTTCAGACAGTAATCCTCCTGTGAGGCTGGGAGCTGAGCCATCTCTTGCAAACTATCTTTTAAACAAGTGAAGAGCTTCTTACATGACAGGCATCATATGCCTCCCTCAAACTAAAGAGATTAAAACGTTCTCTCTACTTCATAATAAAAACAATCATGGTCACCAAATGGCAGCTTGCTTTCTGGTCATGATGCTCTCTCCTCCCCCTCTTGAAGCTGTGCCAATGTACAGCCAGATCAAAGTGCTGATGTTTGATTCTCCACCACACTAGAAATCTTGTTGCAGTGGGGATCCTGCAACACGCATATATCAAACCAGGAGTCCCGTGGAAAGGAAATATATATGGACAGACAGATTCTTGATAGCTGTTTCAGAGATGTTTATTCCTCCAGCCGCATGGCCGGAGCTCTGCCCAGGAACTGCTCCAGTCACGGGACCAAGGGTCCTTCTGCCCGCGCAGGGAACACAAACCAACCAATGGGAACGAGGCTGAGCAGGGACAGGGAAGCCCCGTGTCTGTGCCCTCAGGGCCCCTCTCCCAGGGCTCCATGGCAGGGGAGGGACCCCAACAAAATCTCACCTTCCTTTTCCTGCCTTCCGCACTGGTTTTGTGGTTTCACATTCAGTTGCCGCTGACCAGACCCAGAAGTGAAGTTGGGGAACTCCATCCGGGGCTTTTCCTAACCATGAAATTTAGGAAAAGCTGAATTATCAGGCTTCCGAAACTTTCTGATCCCTCAGTCCAATGAGACTGAGGCATGGAACATATGCTTTACGCTGCTTATTTTGAATGAACTTATTTTGGTTTTGGGGATTGTGAAGATACACCTTCAGTTGTACCATATCTAAAAAAAAGGAGAGTCTTGATAATAAAATATCTAGAACTAAATATTATTTTGAGTTGGGACGTGCCAGAGACTGAAATATTGTATTTTATGACTTAAACATTTTCTTAAAGGACTTTTAAAACTGTATTACAAAAGCTGCAGAGAAGACTACCACACCCTGACTGAGGCCTTACTTACACCGCTCCCTGATGAAGATAAGAAAAAGTAACAACTCAGTGCTGGGGACATTCACTGAGCACAGGCTTAACACCTCCAAGATAAGGACCACAGCCCCAGGGCTATCAGCTGCCATGCTTGCACAGACCCTCCACCAAAGGGCAGGGGGAAGAGAGGCTTTGGGTGTGTGTTGGAAAAGCCTCTGGTCAGAGGTGCAGAGACTGCCCATCCTCCACTGTGCAGAGGAGCCCAGCTGAGGGCTCCTCACCGGGGGGGAGAAGCTTATCCACAGCAGAAGGGGGTGACATGGCCCATCACAGGGGCCCCCCTCAAAGGGGTGCCCAGACCCTGCCCCAGAGCACCAGAGATGATGCAACAGACCCTCAGTGTTGCAAGGGACAGTGTCAAGCTGGCCCCTGCAAGGGGAGACACGTGGGCGTTCCCACCTGGCCCAAAGTGTGCATTAATCCACGGGATTCTGCACTCTCTGGTGTGTGGCGCCGTGTGGCAGCGTGGCCACGGCGGCGATGGGGGACCCTCACCACCAGCAGAGCAGATGGAGGGGAGCAACGAGACATCATTGGGACCCTCGGATGGGTGATATGGTTCCACCTAACCCCTGTCACCTCTCCCTGTTCCCCCAACCCCCCACGCATACTTCTATTTCTTTCTTTCTTTCTTTTCTCTTTCCTTCTCTTTGCCTCTCTACTATTAAATAAAATACATCCATTTTTTGGCAACAATATTTAATCTTGTTTGGTTTTAATCTCGTTTCTGGGAATATTTTGAACCTTCTAAGTTCTTTCTGGTTTATGCTCAGAGACTTAGCTTGCTTTGCTTTTCTGGGTTTAAACCTGATCGTAACAGGAGGGACCTTCAAAGGCATCTAGTCCAACCCTTCTGCAATGAGCAGAGACATCTTCAGCTAGATCTGATTGAAGATACAGGTGCCTCAGGATATTTATGCATGTAAGAGTTAGACAAGGGTTTGTTTGGGGCAAGACAGTCCTAGATTTCGGAAGCCTAAATCCCACCTGCAATCTAATTCAGGTACTTTCTTGATGACTAGTAATACATTTAGAAACATTATTTCTTAGTGCTACTTGGTCCTTCCTCAGCAGCTGTGTATTTTACATCACCGCTGTCCTAACCTGCACCTACAGAGTTTTCCTACTTAGTGTATTTGCTGCCTATCAGGGAACACAGCACCCTCATTGCAATGGTGCTTTTCATTCATTAGTCTGTCTTTTCAGAAATCCTCTTCTCCTATGGACATCCTATCTGGCCAAATCTGTCCTCTACAAAGATGTCTTAATCACTCAACTTCTACTCTGTCTTTCTATCTCTGAAGAGAGCCTTTCATTACATTTGTTCTTCCAAAGATATAGTCTTTGGTGGTTATTGATAATGAGCTGTTATTGATAAATGTCTTTAAAGGTGGAAGTTCTTGAAAATGACTGTATGAAGGAAAGCTGGCCAGAATGTGTCCTAGTAATTCACAGCTCTGTATAGGGCTGTACTTGCCTTTCCCATATGCAGTAAGAGAAAGACAAAATAAGTAGGAATAATTTATCTCAATTATATAAACTGCATTATTTATGATTCTGTTGAATGTTTCCATGCATACATTATTTCCTAATGAAAACATGCAGTAAATTTTAAGCTCACTGTCTTGGAATTCCCTCATTTTGTCATATGATTCCTCAGAGTGTGGTGTACATCTCACCACTAAACCAGAGTGCTCAAACCTTTTCATGCTCATAGTTGTTGGGAACCTGTGTTGGATAATGTTGTGGATGTTTCCCCTGCCACCAGTTTGCAAATATAGAAAATGAAGGGTGGCAACCCCAAACATGGAAAAGTAGCATTAGTAAAGCAACGGCGCACGTGATCTCCAATGTCGTCATGTTGGCATTTCAAACTCATTTTTATGACTGTGTCTGTACCCTTTCTACTATCTCTTCTCTTTTCTGTTCTTCTCCCCTGGTTTCTCTCTTTATATTTCAAGTCTGCTTAATCCTCTTCTCCTCCCGTGACATTACTTTCTTTCTGTACACATTATCCAGCCAAAGTCTGTCTTCCTCTCAACTTCTGCTGACTATAGTTTCTCTTTCTTAAACAAAGAAGATTCACTCTCTAACTTTCTTAGGGACACACATTTTCTGAAAGCATTTCCATAATTTCTGATATCTAAAGAGAGGTGTGGATCCTACCTTTCCAGTGGTTAACCTGAACCTTTTGTGTAAGTAACTGGGAATAATGAATTTAATATATTTTGCAGAAACAGGCAACACTGGAAATCTTCAGTAAATGCTTTCTGTGGGTCATCACAGACTGGTATAACTGCAACAAAATATTTATTTATTTGTTTATTTTTCAAAATAGAATGCAATTTCTATTTTCTATGTCAGATTATACCTCAGGTCTTCACTTCTTTCAAATATCAATAATGTATTCTGCAAGTTTTCTGTATCGCTTTTATTTCTTCTCTATAAATTGCCCATGCAATTGCATTGAAATAATGAAGAATAACTTTTGGTATATTAAGCTATATTTCTATCAACTTAGAAAAGGAAGAAAACTAAATTTATTAAAGGTATGTTATATAGTGCAAATAAGCTATATATATATATTATTTTATAATGAAAGAAAACATCTTGAAAATGGTTACATCTATAATTAATCAAAAATGATGCTTACATACCTGAATCTAAAAAAAAAATTGAAAAGATACAATTTTGTTTTAAATTAGTCAGTTTAAACAAATATAATTCAGGAAAGAAGAAAAAGGCAAAAATATCTTAATGAAATTACTACAAGTACAGTACTGCATATTTTAGCTCTTCTTTAAGACCTGTTAACTACTGACTTGATTTCCACAAGTCCTGGATATTCCTGTCCTAACTGAAGGATGGTTCCTATGTCAAAATCAGTCAGACATTGTGTCTTACTGACTAAGATTAAGTAGGCTTGTTAGATGGAGTAGATATGGGTATTTGTTTGAAATATATTTTCTATTTCATATTTAGTAGACATGAAACTATGACCAGACTCTCATCAAAAATACTCTATTTTAGTCTAAGCATATTTAATTAAATATTACATTTTTACAAGCATCACTTGGAAATAGAGTTAATGTCTACCAGTGAGGTAGGTACAATACTTAGAATTTTTTTTCATGTGGATATACTGGGGTAAATAAACAATATCTGGTGGCCAAAAAGAGAAAACAGATTGTGAAAAACTTTCACCTATAAAAAGAAATGTAAAGTCATACTGAACATTAAAGGATGCAATATTATTTGTATATTACTTGCATTTTCCTGCCTGTAAAATATGGATTTTATAAGAATCAACAAAAATATGTATCATAGAGTTTTCCAGTTAGTGAAACTATGCAAAATTTTCACTTCAATATGAATTCTAAAAAATTCTACCTTGATTTTTAACACAAAAATCTCCCTAAAAGCAAAAGAAAAATAGGTCCAACAAAAATTTGAGTGACAGAATCTGAGCGAAAACTATATTACACTTACCATTCAAGAAGTTTGCAGATGATTTCTCTCTGAAGCAACACATATATAAAGGGCGCAAAGATATGACTGTTTGAATCCTTATCTGATGCTTATCTCGGTAAGTTCTTGTGGAGGGTGAAGCCACCAGTTGTGTCATCTGGTGGCTCACTTTGTGTAAGGAGATGCTTATTTAAAAGAGGTAGGTATGCATTCCTCAGTGTGGGAGGAGCAACAGTACTCACCAAGGGATTCTTGAAGCTCTCTTTTTTTACTACATCTGATCCAACCCCATTTCAAATCTGGCTGCAAATGTACCTGCCATACAAGAAGTTTTTTTTCTAATGCAGTATCTTAGAGTAGTTTCAGTTTGTCAGGTAGTCACTGGAGGGTACTTGTTTACCTATTTGCAGTGAACTAATTGCTTTTAATGGAAAATCTAAACATCACTGAAGAGGAAAACTGCCTACTTATGAAACTCACTGTACTAATAAATGTTTCAAAAATTAGAATTACCATATAAAAAGTAGTGGACTGTGATCGATTCCTAATGCAATAGGGAGCAGTGTAAGAATTGCATACACTTTCTCTTTGAAATATAAATCTTACTTTGTCTTCTGCACTTTTTGTTTGTTTTCAAAGTGCCACAATGTTGTTCAGCTCATTTGAACTAATTCTCAGAAGACTGCTTGGTCCTATCTGCATTACACTGAAAGTAAGATTACAGAGTTCTCTGACGCTGGAATAGTTACTGTGGTCAACATTTTGATAAAGAACAAATTTTCCTTGTACTAGCACCTATCAATTATGTTGTCTTATCACATATACTGGAATACATAATTGTGCAGTCTGGGGAAAATAGCTCATATACTTCAAGCAGTACCACAAATGTAAGTTCTGTGATATTTCATATTCTTTCAGAATCCATAAGCCTTGCTTGTTCTCAAACAAGGGATTGAGTTGTGGTTCACAGAGTAACATTTTCAAGCTTTTCTATCATTTTGATCACATAGAAGCTGGACAGCAACAAAATATTTAGAATAAAACACTTATTCTAAATTTAAATAAAGTCTTATTTAAATTTATATTCAGATAAAGAAATTTAGAAAAGCCTTCTAAATTGACATTGGGAAAGGATGACTAGGGCTTTTGATTCTGCAGCTCATCTTTGCCCAGCCTGCTAAAACCCACCAAGCACTCTAACTCAGTCATGCAAGCACTGATTTTGACCAGATTCCTTAGTGACTTGAGGATACAGATGAAGCTTCCTAACCTCTCACCAGTCAAGAAACGTGGACATTTCTCCCTACAAAAGTTGTCTACCATCACTATATAATTCTATTTATCTGTCTCTTTGGAGATGGAGTCTCTATCTCAGTAAATAGAAAGTAGATATGAACATAAAAATAGTTTAAGTGTTAGTTGAAGCTTTACAGCACCAGATTAGCTTTAGAAACATGAAACTGAGAAAGAATGGTCTTGACAGACTTTGTGAATTTACCAGTGCAGTTTGTTTTCCAGTGCTGCTGAAATTGAAGCATGAAATTTGTTGTGTTAATGGGCCGTTGTTACAGCAAATCTAGAGATTACAGTGCACCGTTCTATTAATGCGGACCTGGTTGGAATTTTGTGAATATTGAATATTGTTTCTCAGCTAGAAACCCCAATTTACTCAAAATAAAAACATCAAATCACCGTGACATTTTCTCTGAGGAAACTTTAAAATGAATAGTTTGTAAAAAAGGGATTTTCACTAAATTCAGTCATCTGATAGCCCAAGTGTTCCCACCATATCATTTACCAGGTGAACAGTTTCTGCCTTGAAACCTGTTATGTTTATTGCCTCTGTTTTTTCTCCAATACCTTACTGCTTTCATGATTAGGGATGTTTCTGTAACTCCCAAATTAAATATATTCATGATCTTGGGATGATAATTTCCTCTTGGTCAACTCTGTCTTCTGTTTTAAGCTATTAGTCCCTCTATAGATACCTATACTATGGTATATCTCTCTGTTCTTATTTACTTTGAAGAGGACAATAGTAGCCCTTTACAGCCATGATTTTGTCAGACTCAGCAAACTAAACTTTCATTCATTTTCTTTTCAAAAATTCCAATAGTGTCTTGAGACCTGTTCCTCTTTGTTCTTACAGTTTCCAAATTGGCAGTTTATAGGGTTTATCTTCTGTGAGTATTAAAACAGCAACTATACAATTAACAGCAAGAATTCCAATATACACTAGGACAATTTGAGAACATTTAATGGGACTAATGAACTCATTGTACCCCTTCTGTTGCCCTGAGAGTGTAGTCACACTTTTGACTATCCAGACCTAGACTAGGAGTGTTTCAAACATGTCTCCCTTGTCTCCCTCTCCCTTTTCCTGATGGTCAAATTGATTGCCAGTTTTTCTCATATATGTCCAGGGGTAGAGATGAGATTTACAAATCAAGTATGAGGGCTGAGAACTACTGGGACCCAATCTTCAAGGATATTTAGGTCCCTAATCCCTAGATACCACTCTTAAGGAAAAGCAAGGAAGAGACAGTATAACATGAGGAAGGAAAACCTCCAGGATGCCACTCTGTCAGGCAGAGGAGTACCTAGGCTGCGTACAATGTGGAAATAAATATTACAGCATCTTTTATATACTAAGTCATATAAATATCAAAAGCATTTTTTCAAATTTAAAAGCCAGTAAGTGCTACAAAAAAAAAAAAAAAGAAAAAGAAAAAAGCCCTGCTTAATGAATGGGGTATTAGGTGCTTAAATATTTTTTACCCATTTTTAAGAATTCGGTTTTTAAAACTGACACTAAAGGTTAGGAAGAGTACCTTTGAAAAGTCTACTTTTTTGTCACCGAAGTGACACAAGTTAAGAGAGAGATTGGGATGGAACCAGCAGAGTTCCATAAGTCATGTGTCAGCTGGTGATAATATATACAGAGAGAAGCAGAAAAACACAGCAAAGTGCACCATACGAGACAAAACTATAAGATAGCATTACAGCATCAAAAGCAGCAGAGAAAGCAGCTGAGAATGAAAATTAAAAAAAAAAAAAGAAAAGATATTTTGGTGAAAATATCTTCTACAGATTGGGTAAAGTGTGAAGGATTAGCAGTGTTAAAGTCAAAGGAAAGAATTTATATATGCCATCTAATGAGTACAGCACTGAGATTCATAGATTCACTAAATAAACATTAAAAAAAGTGAATAACAGGATAAACTGAGAGGTATGAGGATATCTTCATATGGTGGTGCTGTGAGGAAGGGAGAGCAGAGAGGAGTTAAGAAAATATTAAAATACTATTCAAGTGTTTTCTTTCTTGAAGGCAAGTTATGCTTTAACGAGATTAATTATAAACTGAAGATGAGAAAAACGATGCACAGTTCATGTTCAGTGACAAAACACATCAGGTACTCAGCACTGTAAAAAGTCAAACGATTTGGAAGGCTCACAATTAGAAGATTTTAATCAGAAATATTGTCTAATTACACCCAGTTGAATACACCCTGGATAATTTGTTCATTTTTCTTCAAATTTTTCCTCTCCTACTGACTTCATTTCTGCTCTCTGGAACACAGGTATTGCACTAGATTTCAAAGCAAGATGGAAGATAATTATTACTAAAATTTTATAGAAAGTATATGAGGGTAAAACCTGTATTAAGTTCAAGATTCGTGTTTGAACTGTGCTATCTTCTCAATGAATGTGTGACCTCCATGAAAAGACTGATTTTTTTAAATATAGAATTTCATTATCACTTCCTTTAATTAAACTATAATAGTTAATGTCACACTGCAAACAGTGCATTACACCCTCGCTTCTTGGATACATATTTACTTAGGGAAAATTCTAATAACTGTGAATGCAGGTGACTTCAATGGGATGACAGTGTGAAACATTATCCAGTGTATTTAAGGCATTAGTATGTATTTTAAAGAATTCTAACATTTTGACAGAACTCCTTCAATACAAATCATTGTGAATCACCTCCTCTGTTATTGCCAAACCAGAAGACACCTTTAAAAAAAAATCAAAATCCTTCATTTCTTCTTGAGTGTGACTTCTGGCATTTATTAGAACATCAAAATTGTTCCAGTAATACAATGGCTGTTCCAGTGTTTGAGTTACTGATTCAGCACCAAGAACATTAGCGTGCTCTGCAGCTTCCCTGGGAAACTGGGATGGCATCAAGCCACTCCTTTCCTAGCACAGGATTCTCAAATACTGGGTACATAAACCCCATGTCCACTGGTTTTTTGCAGTTTCACCAACCCAGAAAGACATAACAGATGTCTTCAATGGAAATGAAAACTGTATCTTTGATTTCAAAAATAAAGAGACTAAAGCAACTAAGCCTCATTCTTCAATTCTGTAGCTATTAGTACTTGACAAATAGTAGGCTTTTTCCCAAAAGTCAGTGCTAAAAATGTATGCACTATTATGAATTTCTTTTCCTATTATGTCTAATCCGCTTGTGTGATTTCCCTGAGTGTATTATATTGACCCTCAGACAGATTCTGCATTTATATTCAGGAATTAAAAGTAGCAATCAGCATAGTCTGATTTATCTATCTTCTTTCCAGATTTGCTCCGTTTCATGTAAGAAACTTATATATAAAAATATGTTTGCATTAACCTGTATGAAATATGATGTGAAAACAGACTTTCAGGAAAGCTTCAGTTGTACTTTCTCTTAAGACTAAGGAGGAATTTTATTAACTTGAGTAATTTCAATATTATTAGCCATTATATTTGCTGTTATCAAAACCTTTATATTTTATGGGAGTGCTTAAAAGGAAAAGCCATGTATTAACATTAATTAATTATTTAGTAATATGTGTTAAAACTGCAGATTTTGTCAACAGTCACTTTTTAGTTGCTGGAAAAATAGTAGGCCCTGTTATAGTACATCCTATTAGTCATTGTCCCTAAAATTACACTGGATTTTTAGGTAAAATAGTTTACTGAAATAACTGAATATCTCTTTCATTTTATCAGAAACTCCATGTAATGACATGTGAATTACACAAAATTAGTAGAGTGTTAAGTTTCTGTCTTTCATAAGTACACGGAGGGCCTCAGGTTATATGTATAATACCAGATATTTCTAAAATGAGAAGAAAAAGTCCAAACCTTATATCAGGGAAGAAGGGAAGAAAAGAGAGAGAGGGAAGAAGGGCTGACAGGCCAAGGGAGAGTGAAGCCGCAGAAGGCAGGAAGGAGAGGGAAGCAGGTCAGAGGGAAGAAAAGGAGAATTCTGGCCACTATTGCTTTTACACTGTCTCTTCCTCTTTGGCAATGAATGAATTGATTCACATATACTTACCATTTTTTATAAATAGCCTGGCAATCCAAACTTTTAGGGTATTTTTGTATCCATAGCAGGAGCCAATTTACTTTATTTCCTGTTAGTACATTTAATGGATCGCCACATGAGTAAATGGTAGGTTTGGGTTAGAAGGGGCCTTAAAGATCACCTAGTTCCAACTCCCCTGCCTTGCGCAGGGACACCTTCCACTAGAGCAGGTTGCTCAAAGCCTCATAAATACTCCATTAAAATGTGCTTTGTAACTGTCTTAGACACTCTGAAATGCTTTACTTGTCAGCTTTCCCCACTGCATTGAGCTTCCAGATGTGTGTTTGGAGTGGCCAGAGTGATTGCATTGCTTTAATTGAGCAACAAATAGGGCGACAGCTGTATGCCAATCAATTGGCTTGCACAGGAAGTCACAAGACACCAGTATGCTTACATCTGGTTGCAGGCAATACCACATCCGTCAGTATGACTCATTCTGTTTAGTGAAGGTCATAAGCCATTTGGAAAACAATTGTTTCCCTGAAAGTATTGCTAAAACTACACCAAGATAATCAGTCACTCCAGCTGAAAATGTCTTGCCATGAAGAATGAAAATACAGGTGAGACCTGCTGAAAAAATAAGAATGTGTTGGAAAGATTTGTAAGATGTTTGTGTCTAAAGGAGTTTCAGATATGCAAGCTGAAAGTCTGAAAATGCTGCATGCCTTTCAAGTGGCTCATAATAACTGAGTTTACAGATGACGGAAAAATGGGGTCTATGACTTCTCCATCATATTTAGGTCATGCCTTGCCTCTGTCAAAAGCTGGCTATCAGACTTGAAAGACTGTCTGCATCTGTCACCTCCATATACCCTATCTGAGGCTGGATGAGGATCTCTGTGATTTATATATTTACACTGGGTCCCTTTTAGTGTTTATAATGTTAGTAGAAACTTAATTATGTGGATCGTGTCAGGATTGTAAATATTAGCTTGGATATTAATAGTAGTCTTACAAACACAGTAAACTGACTTTGTTTACTTCCCTATTCAGTCTAAATTAAAAATTATATTGTTGGAAACAATACAACAAGAAGCAGATGACAGCTGATGAAGTGTTCAGCATACACACACAGTTTCTTTCTGCACTTCACTTAATGACAGAAAAGAAAACCTGACAAGCAATTGCACAAAGCCATCAGTCTGCTTATGCCACTTACACTGAATTGGTGTAAAACAATTATCAACTTTGGGGCAATAAAGCTGATGAACCTCATCAGTTCAGTGGAATGTCTTATTAGTTAGCGAAAGCAGCATAATCATTATAGATTGTTCTTAAGGATTTGACAAACTGAAGGAAAAAGAGGAAATAGAGCAATGTAATTAGAAATTAATAGGAGTAATAGAAGAAAATAACCTCAGTTATGCAGTCCAGTTTCAGGAGTAAAACCTTGACTGTTGTGGAATATCCACTTAGAAAGAACAACATAACATGACAGTCCCTCAGAATTCTTTACAAATAGATCCACTAGCAAGTGAATCTAATAAATTCTCTCTCAGTACTATTTGCCCTAGCAAATGGGTGCAGTGTTTCTATTTTAAATCCATCTTGATTTTGTGCAACATGAAGTCAATACAGGAATTCTGTGGCTGTTACTAGTTCAGAAGAGAAAAAGGTTGGTTCTGTCATAATTGGTGGCCAAAATTCTCACCAGATAATGTGAACTATATTCACTATTGTATTTTTAAATATGTATTTACATATGTGTTTTGACCAGATATTAAAATGTCTCAAGCTTTAGCATCAAAAGCAAAATATTTACACATATGCATTTAAAAATTTATATTTAGGTACATATTTTGCTTTAAAAAATGGGGCCAAGATGTGTGGTATGTTATACAGCTGTATATATCTGACAGTAATCAGCTCCAAACTGTGTGATGGAGTCTTCCATGAAAAAAAAAGGCTATTCTTAAAGTTTCTTAGAAAAGCAGAAAAAAATCTTAATAAGACAAGCCAAATATACAATCCAGATGGACAAGTATTTAATTCTGTAGGAAGAAAGCAGCAGAAAACTGTAGCTGAAACGTTGCTATGACCTGACAGCCCAACAGATGACCAAGGCCTATGGCTACAAAAAGGACTGCATTGGGAAATTTTACCATCAGTGAAGTTGCTGTGCATTAGAGAAGACGTCAGCACAATATGTGAGAAAAAAATCAAGACAAAACGCAGTAATTCTATGCTGAATTATTAATTGGTAGGGTTAGGCTACTGAACAGTAGACGCTTGAGCACAGGGAGACCTGAAACCAGACGATTCAAGTACAGCACAATCTACTGTAGGCAAAATTCAATTATAGTGCAACCAGATTCCACAAGCAATTGCTCTGTGTGCAGAGGCAGAATCCAGATGTTGCAACCATGGCTTCCTGGCCCGGTGCACAATACAGACCCACAGATCTCGCTTCACCTGCCTTACAATCCAGGTCAAAGTAGTATATAACAGGTGGTAAGCATCAAGAGAGAATATAGCTAATTTGAGTCTTTGTAGGTTAGTGATTTTTACTGGTCTTTGCCACAGCAATGTTTTCAGATTATAGTCTAAAAATATATTTTTAAAAATACAATGGCTTCTCAATAGAATTTTTTAAAGTGACTAATTACAGATCTCAGCAGTAACAGACAATTCCTTACCCAATTTGTGCACTGTGCAGTATAGCAATGGAAAATAGGCAAAGTTTTGCTAGCTTATTCTATCTAAAACTGTTTCTTCTATCTATGCCATTTTTTTCTATCTAAAATTTTTATATTTTTGTTTTCAAGCTAAAGCAGCAATACATTTTTGCATAGTGCATTACATACCCATGGCTGGTTTAGGTTGATGAAACTGAAAGTCCTGTGCAGGTTTCCAACTTTGCCATGGATGTCCTGGACTCTGCATTTAAACCTAAACTCTTCTAACATCAGTACTTTAAACAAAAACACTAAAGATAGCAAAATGGATCTGTTGGTTTGGACACCTGCCTGCCATTGACAGGATCCAAGTTCCAGTTGCTATTCCAGTGACTCCCTAGGGTGACAAACACAAGTCATGAGCGTCTCCAAGCTATGCAGGCTTTTAAGACTGTCCATATTTTCTCTTCCTAATCGCTGGCTATGACACTGGCGTATACCCAGATCCACCAAGACACCTGGACCTGAAATCTTTTACCCTGCAGGAGCTATAAACATCTTTCATCTGTGATTGAAGTCCCCAGCTGGCTGATCTTTCTGCATACTTCTTCAGAGGGTGTGTTGTGACTCTTGGATACACAATGATTTTGGTTGCTAGCTCTTAGGATCAGGATTATCTCCCTTGGGTACATAAGTGTGAAACAGAAAGAGAGCTAGTTTTACCGAAAATAAGTGGTTTCAGAAAATTTTGCAAACGTTTCTTTCATTCCCCACTCTTTTAACTGTGCCATGCTGGCCTGAGAGGTAACTGCCACTGCCTCCATGAGAAAGGATTCATGTAAGGATTCATGTAATCCATGTAAGGATTCATTAAAATCCATGGCATCTCTGGAGAGACTTACTGATCTGATGTATGTTCCTGTCTCTTAGCTTAAGTACCCAACACAATATGTGCATGTTGTAGACTTGGATGTATTGTTGTCAGATAATGTAATGCAAATTGTGGTTCTGTGTAGAACTAGAAACACACTGGCCCTTTGAAAGTGGCGCATAGTACATGATGGAGCCTAGAACAGTGGGTACTGCCATCACCATAGGTGCTTGTTGCTGTAGCTGCAGGCAGCAATGCCCAGCAGAAAGGTAGGAAGCCTTGGTCTAACTGAGTTTGTGGTCAGAAAGCCATCACACATGCTTGTTCACGTGTTCAGGAGGATCTGTTCCATGATCTTACCAGGCACTGAGGTATGACTGACTAGTGGGTAGTTCTCAGAGTCATCCTTTTCACCCTTTTAAAAAATGGGCTTGCTGTTTCCGTTTTCCCAGTCGCTGGTGAGGACTTTGCCTGACTGCCACGATTTTTCAAGTATCCTTGGGAGTGGCTTGGCAATATCAACCGATTCTCTCAGGACTCTGGGATGCGTCTCATCAAGTCCCATGGAGTGATACATACTTAGGTTCATCAGGTGGTCTCAGACCTGGTCTTGTCCTAAGATAGGAGGGACTTCATTGTCCCTCCTGCTGCCTTAAGGTCCAGGGTCTTGAAACATGTAGGAAGAGAGATTACCATTGAAAGAAGGCAAAAAATTGTTGAGTTCCTTAGCTTCCTCCATGTTGGTTGTCACAATTTCTGTCTTACTGTTTTCTTTAATCTTCATTCTCTGGCCAATGTACCTGTAGGAACCTTTATTATTCTTTGCATCCCTTGAAAAATTCAGCTCATGACTTACAAGCGGCGTAAAGTTTGAAGCCCAATCCATGAAGACACTTTGTACTTAGCATCACACTGGCTTCAAAGTGAAATGGAGTTAGGGATGGACTTAGCTTTCTAATATTTGGTAGAGCTAGGTCTTTGTCTCATGCATTATTCAGTCAACATAATAAAGAATAAACCACAGAAATTTAGCTATTAACTTTTAAAAATCATTTTTCTGTATTGTCTGGAAAAGAACATTTGAAACACATATTCAAAACACATTCTTACTGCCTTTTCTTCCAGTTTTTTTTATTCTGCATTTCAGAGTAGTTGAGAAATCTAGTTTAATATTACAATGTTTTTCCCATGAGGTAGACTAAGTAATTTTTGGCAATTTAAATGTTGATTCTGAGGTACTGATGTGGGCAAATGTAACATTCATTATACTCTCTGCAGTAACTTGGAAGTAGCTCCAGCTTATATAATCTTGTATAATCGAAAACTTGAATACAACCTAGGACACCATGGCTTGTCATCTTTTATGTATGTTCTATGATTTAGAACAGAATGTCCTTTTCCAGCACTATCACTGGAGATATTCAAGAATCATCTGGATGCAACCCTGAGCAATGTGCTCCAGGATGATCCTGCTGGAGCAGGGAGGTTGGACCAGGTGACCCACTGTGGTCCCTTCCAACCTTATTTATCCTGTGACTCTGTGATTATTGAGACTGAAGCCATGCAAACTTTGGATGGAAAAACACCAAACATAACTTGCAACCAGGATGAACAGGTATTTGTGCAATCTGCTGGCATGTTTAGGTAACTGTCATGAATAACTGTATTAATGCAACTGAAAATGTTTTTAGTGGCAGTGATTATGAAATCTTGAAGCTCCCCACTGTCACCTGCTGTCCCCTTACCCACCATCACAAAACTGTCTGGTCTCTTATGATCTGGGCTGAAAATACTTACATGCATTTCTTATGGGGTCATATGAGAAATATCATGTAAGTGCTTCTTTTTTCCCCATACGTTCTGAAAAATACTTTGGGTTTTTTTCCACTCAATTTGACTTTCTAGTGTAAAGCAAAAAGTCACAAAACTGTTGAATAATGTTTTAATGTTCAGTATTATGACCTAGGATAAACAAAGTGCAAAACTGAAATCAGAGTTAGGCCTTTTGCAGAGTTGAGGTTAAAAAAGCAATTAAAATTAATGAAAAATATGTATTGGGTTAACAATATGTAGGTACTCAATACATGGCACTAGCAATATATATCTCATAATGTTGAGAAAACAAAACAGTCTGGTACTGGTACGGGCCCTTTGAGTGACATAAGAATTTCCTGGATGGTTGGTCGGGTTATGATTGCGCATGGACCCTTCTCTTTGAACGTCTGGTGATACGGACATTGCCATTGCAGGGTGTGATGTACCCAGCTAACAGATAATCTTTCTGGCATTATACACTCCACAGTGTCTAACACAGGCCAGAGTGTTTTCTCTGGTTTGCTATCTCTGCAGCCCTGTTAATAGCGTCAAAGCCCTGTCGTGCGGATAACTGGCAGTGAATTCCATAGGTATGAGGAGCTCTAAACCATCCCACCCTGACCTTCATCTCCACTGTGAAAAGGGCACCCTACTACTGTAGCTACAGGCACTTGAGCAGCCTGCAGAGGACTTATAGTCACTGGTTTTCTAACAACTGCCCTCCAAAGATATGCCTCAGTCTCGCAACTGCTTGTTCTACGACCGTAAGATTTTGTGTCAGGACTTACAAAGAAAATTTGCATTGGGAAATCCAAAAGCAGCAAGGGTATGGGAGAACTCTTTGGTCCTGTGGTTTTCATTCAGCAAATAAAACTCACCTCAGATGCTTCAGTTCCTTCAATCTATGTCATGTCAATGTTGAAATCTGGGAAATAATCAATTCAAGTACGGAGACCACGCCTACTTCAAATGGAAAATATCCCATTTTCATCTGCCAAAAAAAATTCCCAGATTTTGCCATTATAAACAGAAGCTTTTTTGAATTTCTAATTATTAAAAAAAAAAAAAAAAAAAAGCAGCAAATGTAGAAGGCACAATTGAAAAAAAACAAAGCTTTTTATTGTAAAATTAAAATTGGGCTCTAACTACCTGTTCACAAAAATTATTACTTTTTCTTCTCTGTTTCAAACTGGAAAGAAAAAAATCTCCTTAAATCCTTATGGAACTGGAAAAACTTGTTTGAAGTAGCTGAATGCACCATTCCCTTGTAGATGACATGCAAAAAAATTTTAGGAAATGCCTCTGTTTCTTAACCAAAGAAATAAGGAGTGATCAGATGAAAAGAGAAAATGATCAGTCAGAGGAAAACAGAAAATAAACACTCTGTTATAAGCACGAGTGGGAGCAGGACAAAGCAGGACAGTCAGAAAATTGAACTATTTTCTTATCAACCTAATATATTTGGGGAGTTTTCAGCATATCTCAGAAGAAAAAACAAACAAAAAACCAAATGAGAAAACACCTGTTGTTTAATAGTCAGCCTCTAAATGAGAAAGATGTCACTTTTCTAAACATTTCTTCTCATATTTTCTCTCTTATTTATACTTTAAAATGTCTAAATACAGTAATATTTACATTACTGACAGGTGTGATGCACTAATGGGTTATGGTGGAATAAGAAAGGCAGTAAATGTTCCTGTGCTCCTTACACTTTATGTTGTTCTGACATAGCCCATTTGCAGCAGACTGATCTAATCCTTCATCCACATTTGAGTGGAAATGAGGCAGAGCTTACATAAGCAGAGGAAGGAACACAGTGAAAAGATACCACCCTTTAATCTACCTTTCTGTTTAGTTGTTAAATCTCCTTCCATGTTTTCACATCCTTTGAACACTATTATCTTTTTGCAGACCCATTTATGCATTCCAGCACTGCAAAAGCCACATCCATATTAAGTGTACAAGCAGTGTAGTGCAAGTATGGAACAACATTTCTATCCAAATGATCTATACAAGAACTGTCAAACCTTTGGACACAATTTATGTAGACACTGCTGTCAGTGAAAACAGAAAAGCAGAAATACATCTCACAGTATTCACTTATACATGAGGAATGGAGCTGCCATCGCACAGTAAATCTGAGTTCCTAGTACCCATGCTTTTTTTTCCCTCCTCGTCCTTATCGTAGAGAGGAAAACTGAACACTTTTAAGCTGAAGAGAGTGGAGGAAAAAACCAAAATGGCAAGAAAGACATAATGAAATACTACAAAGGAACAAAGCTATGAGTCAAGAGGAGCTGCATATACAAAATCTGTTTCACTGGTTCACAGGGTATCTGCAGTCAATAATGTGTCTGCTCAACCCACATGGAGGTACTCAGAGGTGAGTTTTCAGCTCCCTGAGAACCTGTGAGAGTGGGATGCAATGCCCCAGGTAAGAAAGCCTACCAGAAGACCAGTGGATCTGAAACAATTACTACTTTCTTCTTTAGTCCTAGGGAATCTTTCTCTGAAATGCAGATTAAATCTCAGGCCATTTGTTTGTGTCCAAACCTTCTTTTGTGTCAACAAGCTCCATAAAAGTGCAGTAGTTTTATTGGCTGACAGTCTGATTTTATGAAATGTGCTAACAAAGAAGATATATTTTGAACCACAAATTTAGTCTATAGTTGCATCTAGATAAAAACACACATTACCTCCAACCTAAAGCACTTCAATATTTCTAATGATTTAATTTTTATAGCATCCTCATTCTTAAACAAGGAAGTCTTTCAAAGTGCTTAAGCAGGATGCCTTTCTGTAACTTGATGTCAATGGATCACACACACTAGGATTTGATCAGAGCAAGGTTTGCAATGCACTGAATGCATAAAGCTAAGGAGATGCTGAAACTGAAGACCAGTAAATGAATGACAGAATGACAGAATGACAGAATATTCCCAGCTGGAAGAGATCCACAAGGATCATCAAGAAGTAAAGTTCCCCAGTGCAGATACATTTTCTAGTAGAAAGAATTCTCTGTGCTTCCTTAGGGATTAGGATGAAGTTACTTAAAACCAACTTCGAAATTCTATTGACCTCAATCACTACACTACGACCTCATTCTTTCATGTTTTTGTTGGTTTTGTTTTGTTCTGTTTGTTTTTTAAAGTGCCTTAAATTTTGAGTTATTTCAGTCTCAAGAATGTCAGACTCTCCAGGATAAATTACCTACTGTTACTTGGTTAGAATGCAGTAGGACCTTTAAAAAGGTTCACTAAAATATCTAAGAGTTTCTGAAGAACTCAACATCTTGTTGCTTCATACATCCATGTTGATACTTCTATACTGAATAAGAAGGGAGGAAAACTGTTGTCCAGGGTAAAAGTCAAAAAGGGCAGTATCTACATTCCTGATACTTTCCCACTGGAGTTACAGAGTGGATTTTCCATATAATGTACATGGGGATTAAGCTGTGCTACAAGCATTTCTTCTGACAGAGAGGAGGCAAGGCTGTTATGGAAATTTGCCAGTGGTATAAATACCATTTCCGACTGGATTATTTGTAGAATATTCTGTAGCCTACAAGCTGACTTCTTAGAGAATTAGAAGGAAGTGGTGCAGGTCTACTCAAGAAGAGTAATGGCTTTAAGATGAAAGAAGATATGCTGAATTAGATGTTAGGAAGACATTCATAACTGAGGGTGATGAGGCACTGGAATGGATTGCCCAGAGAAGTTGTGGATGCCATATCCCTGGTAGTGTTCAAGGCCAGGCTGGATGGGGAATTGAGCAACCTGTTTTAATGAAAGTGTCCCTGCCCAGTGTTCCAAGTGCCCTGCCCTTGGAACTAAAGGAACTTTTAAGTCCCTTTAAACACAAACCATTCTACAAATCAGTGATATGCTATGAGGATGTACCATATTGATCCTTCATGGCAAAATGTAGGTGGATAAAACTTAGCTGAAAGAGTCTTCCTCAGCATCTGGGCTCTTTTGCTACTACTTCAGTTTTTGACTGTAGGTCCTAGGCTCTCACAGAATTAGATCCCAGCAGGGGTTTAGGACATAAATTTTGGGCTGAAGCACAGAAACTAATATTTTAACATTTAGACCTTTAGTGGATTGACCCATTTTGGACTTTAATCTTCACAGAGAAATTGAATAAGCATTAAACGTAAAATGTATAATTTCACTTCTGTCCCTTTTAAAATGTATTTACTGTGCTTCAGCTGCATGACCATAAGAATTTGCAGTTTTCCTTCTGGAAGGGCTTCAACAAAGAGTACAGAGAATACTTGAATCCTAACTGCCCTCTTGCTTAGCCATTTGACACATTCATTGAACGTGAAATATGGATTTGGATGTCTTCTGCACTAAGAAAGAACCGAATAAAAGTTTCTCACTTCCTGCATGGGTGAGCTATTCAAAAAGCTACTAATTAAGGAGTGGTACAATACACACAGTACAAGCTACAGAGATACTGCTTCAAATTAAATGGGATGTGACAGCAACATTTTGTAAGGAACCCAGGGTAGCAAACATTGAGAATAGCCCAAGCTCACCTCCTGGACTGGGTCAGCCACAGGAAATAGGCAAACAGATTATTAAACTAAATTTTCTAGAAAGACTGTGTTAGAGACAAGGCTGAGCATCACAGAGCATGAAAATGGGACAGCTGTTTTGTGTATGTGTGTGAGTGAAAGACCTGCCAGGCACCTACCTGAGACAGGCATCTTGAGGATCTTTCTTGTGATCTGGAATGTACTTTGGTGGCCAAACCCTTTAGTTCATTGACCATCGTTCATTTTGTCAACATTTTGTAGACTCTGGACTACATTTCTTCCTGACATTTTCCTCGCCCACTCAAAAAAGAATGATTTCCTGAAGTAGTTTACAATAGTCAAGAAACTCAGGAAGACATTTCCAATTATGGCTGAAACCATCAAAGTAAGCTATTACACAAAACCTCACTTCTCTGTGGCAATACTGGGATTAGGGTTTAGTTGCTTTTATGGTGGAAGTTTGAAATGTCTTTCTTAAAGCTTTTATTGCCTTATAAAGCAGAATACTTGCTGTACTACAGAACTTCAATTTTAAAATGTTTTAAAATGAAATATATTGAAATGTCTAGCCTACTACTCAACAAAGAGAAAGAACATTATTGACCACTTAGAAATTTAATACTTACCACAAGAAACAACAATATCCTTATGGTACAAAAATATGATTTTAAGGGACAGTTATGAGCTGAATGAGCTTTTTTCCCTCCACTGCATGAGAAGTAAGTAGTGTCTGAACCTGTGCATACAAAACAGAAAAACAAGCTTTTTAGATATAATCCTTGCTTTGCTTGGTGGCAAAACATATTTATTCTGGAAATAAATAGGATCACATCAGGGAACAGCAAGGACTGATTTTCAGGATCATAAATATAATGAAGTTGTGTTCTAGTGGCCTCAATAAAGGATGAAAATACTATCTGTTTATGACTTTAAAAGTTTTTTGAATAAGAAAATATGTGATAAGGAGATCCTGTATTTAATTTTCTACTTCATTACTGAAGAGTGTTTTATGGCAACTACCATTAAACCAAAGAAGATGTGACATAAAAATGTCAGGTTTTAATACAGAAGCCTGAAGAGATGTTGTCTTTTACTTTACTGGGATTTTTATGTGGTTGGTTTCCTCTCAGTTCTCATAGTGTGATGCAGGAGTGTAGAGATGGGGCATGATGGACAAAGTATCTGACTAATGATTCTTTCATTCATAGGGGCTTTGTAGCTTTAAATATCCTACCACTATACTCAGTCTGGACTATGAGCCATGAGCCAACAAAATATTTTTGTCTGCCTTTTGCAGTGCTTTCAGCACCTAGCTCCATTTCATTCAGTGTCTCAAAATAATTTTTATATGGGCTTATGGTTTTCTTCTTTCTCATCTATTTTTTATTTAATCTAATATAACTTTATCATTTATAATGTGGAGAAAATGCAAAATGCTAATAAAATCTTTAGAAGAATTAACAACATCCTTATTCAAATACCTTTTCTTTATATGTCTTTGGATCAGTCTGCATAGACACTAGATAGTAACTGGATACCTCTTTAAAATATTAATGGAAAATATACATGGAAAGTAAACTCACAACAAACCAGAGTCAATTTTGATACAAATTGAAAAGCAAAAGAAACTCAGAAATGCAACTTTCTCCTTTCACTCCTGTAGTGCCTTCAAAGTGCTCTATCTCCACATACATTCACTATTCATTTTGTATTCACTTTCATGTTAAATTTGCTGCCAACTAAATTCCTTTTCCTACTGGTTTGTAAAAACATATGTCCAGCAGAAAAAGGAAACCACCAGTGGTTGATTTCACATATTCCTAACAAATATTCAGGAAAATGTGACTTGCATTCACTATTGATCTTGCTGGGACTTGGATGAAATTCTTTTTGGCGGTGAGGAGTATCATTTTTACACACTTGCCCTTTACTTCTTACTAAAAAGAAAAAAAGAATTTCAAAGTTGTTATCATTGTTGTTTAATAAATTCCGAGAATCATAAAAATAAAACAGCAGATATTTCTAATATTATTATTTAACAATGTTTAATGATTATTAAAACTATTATACAGCTCAAATTACAAATTATGTAGATGTTGGGTATAATGACATTTCCCTCTATCATGCTCATGCCGCAAGCATGCTCATTCATATATCAGCAGGATTTGTATGCTAAGAAATATGATACATTTGCCAAAGACAGAAATGACTACATAAAAAAATACTGAATTTCTTCTGCTGCTTGATGGTCTTTTTCCTATTACTCTGCTTTTCTTCTCTATTATAACAAACAGTGGTGGTGGGAAATAGAAACAACAGTAAGGTTTTGATAAAGTCATGGGACAATATCCAAAGAAAGGCATTAGTTTTGATAAGTTTTTAATATTAATATTATTTTCAAGGACACAAACTCATCAATATACTTACATTCTCTCCATAAGACTAGAAATAAATTAGACTTCCCAAATACCGATCTATATACTTTTAATTACTTTCAAGACTCCTTTCGTTTAAAGCACTGCATTAACTTCCAAATTAGATTTTGCCTGTTGGGAATGAGCTGAGAGAGTAGACTTAGATATGATATATGGGACAAGAAAGAGAAAGACAAAACCATACAGACCCATGAAATACTATCTTTTTATTTTCTTTTTCTTTTTTTTTTTAATATTTTAAGTAAACTAAAAAGGAGGTATGTACTATCCATGTGGCTTTGCAGAAATCCTTTAAGTCCACTAAAATAATGCATTCACTGTATTTAAATGAGTTTTGCCTATCAATTTTCAGGGCTCAATGCACTGAACAGTCAAACCACAGCTCTGCAATGAAGGTACACTTTAATTAAATAAAAATATGCCTTTAGTTTAATTCCTCAAAAGGCCTGGAGAAGTGGGTTGAGACAGGCTGTACAATGTTTACAAAGTCTGTCAGAGATGGGTTGCTTTTGCTGCTCCTTCTTGGAGTAGCATCAATCACGGGTGATTACTAAAGAACTGGAGCATAACAATGTTCCTTTCTCACAGATGTTTTAAGCATCTCTGCTCTTTTCCCATTTCCCTTTAGCATTCCTTCTTTTGCAGACTCAAGCACCCCTATTACAAGCCATCCTTTCTAACATCAGTACTATGAACAATTTTATCTCAGAACTTTTGGCAAAACTCACACTTCCTAAAGACTCTTTTAAAACTTCAACCAGGACAATTTTATTTCTGTCTGTGGAACAGTAATTTTACAATTTCTTTGTGAATGCAGACTATTTCAACAAGAGATAATGTTTTCACAATGTTTTCCTTGTGATTACAGTTTGATCCCTGGAATTGCCATCTGCTCAAAACTGTCAGCCACAGTTTACATGAAATATCCTGTTTCAGCAAGCAGCGTATAATCAAGAACCAATCCTCCATCTCCCTTTAAACAAAAGCCCTATAACTTTACTTTGGGGCATTCAGGCTTTACTAAAAAGACAGAACTAGTTAAATATAAGGAAAGTTGTATAATGCTGGTTGGCAGTTTGAATAGATCACTGCAGATGCACCATTCTTGTAGTGATTTATGTTATATTATTTATTCCCCTCCAACCTTAGATAACCATCATGAAAAAAAGAAAATATTGCAAGCAACATATTAATACAACAATGTACTTGTACCTCTCTTCTCCTTAGTAGTGAAGTAGCACTCTCTGGCTTGAATAAATATTGTGTGAGTTATATTTCCTTCTGTCAAAGCAACAGGAGTTTTCTCTGCTGTCTTCCTAATTTTGCATCATCTAGTTTGATATGAGGCACGTCCTTCCTTCCAATCCAACCTGAATGCTGCTACAGTCCTCTGTTCATCTGATCCTGGTGAATGGGAAAGAGCCAAGAGGGTGGATGCAGTCACCAGTGCTAGCAGGGAGTGCGGGATGGGAGCCAAGAAGGCTGGCGGGATGCTGTGGGAAGGACACCCTGCCCCACACAGAGGTGACTGGATGAAGGATGCTTTCAACTCCAACCCAGGAATATCTTGTGACTAAAAGGGAAAAAGAGAACTGTGATTAGTAGAGATAGAGAATTCTAACATTTCCTGCAGAAAGGAATTGCTTTAAAACAATATTTTACAGGGGTTTTTTTTCAAATAAAATTAGTTTAGAAGATCTAACTCCTGGATTTTAAGGGTTCTGATCAGCTCAGGGTACCAAGGGCATCACACATACTGCAGGGGCATAGGGCAGCTTGTGGGGCAGAATGACACATACCAGCTCTGGAGTTACCACCACCACCACCATTTTCATGGCAAGGCTGTCCACAGCCAGCAGTTAAGCAGCGTATTTCCTTGAAATGTTTCCCTGATTATGAACTAATGTTTTTCCTGACAAACCTTGTTTCACTGGATATTTTTTTCCTGATTTTGTTTTTATTTTCAAAGTGACAATATATGTCCAGTAGATCTGTGGGGTTTGGGTGTTCAGCTTCTTAACCATCATGGGTAAATGAATTTAACTGTCATGGGTAAATGAATGAGATATAGGGAAACTAAAGCCTTCTACCCCTTAGTCAGATCTTCTCCACATTTCTCTTCAGGGTGCTTCCATGCACATTCATTTTTCTAAGATGAAAAGGCATCTCAGCTTTGCAGTACTACATTGAACTGCATTGCCAGGTTACTGAGGGACTTCGAGCTATCCAAGCAAACAGCTCTGGCTTTAAATGGCCAGTGTAGGAGCATAGCTCAGACCCCAAGTAGTTCTGAATACTACATACAGAAACAGCTCAAAATGTCTCTGTTTAGGTCCCATTAAAGTGAGCTGTTAAATTGTGTGCCTCCCTTGTCAAACACAGAGGTTTCGTGAAGAACCAGTAACTGAAATCAAGGATTATTTGCCTGTAATCAGAGTTATATATGCCTCATATTTGATGCATTCTTAGTGGAATATGAAATGATGGAAATATAGGCTGGTTACTTTATTTTAGTGTAAAATATTTTGTACTGTAGAAAAAAGCCCTACTGGGTGTGCTACATTAAAAGACACAGAGAATTGAATGCATCCCTTTAGATTCTAGGCTTTTAATTAAAATATATTTATTGAAAGTTTAGTAAGCCTAAACATTGAAAGTGGAGGAAAAGGAAAAATCCAGCTCATGTCAGATTTTTAAGATAAAATATTTTGGATGAATATTCAGGTAACTAAGTTTTATTCTAAAATACTAATAATTGAAATGATGGACACCTCAAAGTGCTATGGAGAATGCTGTTCTGTACCAGCACATTGATGCAACCTTCCCTTCTACATAAAACCTTTACACGATCCACTTTCCTGGATTCTTGTTGAAGGGCATTTTTTTTTCTGTTATGATACAGAAATACTTTGTGCCCTGTGTTCACCACATGGATGGGGCAGCAGTACCCTTTCTGCTCAGGAGGCACTCTGGGTGCTCCTCACCCCTTATGACTGTGAAACTTCTTTCCCTGGTGTACGTAGCCAGACCTGCTGGGATACCTGGCAGAAGAGCCAGGTGTCCTGGTTTAATCCCTGCTGGCAACTAAGCCCCACACAGCTGCTCACTCACTCTCCCACAGCAGGATGGGGGAGAGAATCCAAAGAGTAAAAGTGAGAAAACTTATGGGTTGAGATAAAGAGTTTAATAGGGAAAGCAAAAGCTGCACATACTAGCAAAGCAAAACAAGAAATTCATTCACCACTTCCCATAGGCAAGCAGATGCTCAGCCATCTCCAGGAGAGCAGAGCCCCATCATGCATAGCTGTGACTTGGGAGGACAAATGCCATCACTCCCAACATCCTCCCTTCCTTCCTTTCTCCCCCAGCTTCATATGCCGAGCATGACAGCATATGGTGTGGAATACCCCTTTGGCCACTTGGGGGCTGTCCCAGCTGTGTCCCCTCCCAAGTCCTTGTGCACGCCAAGCCACTCACTGGTGGGATGGGGTGAGAAGCAGAAAAAGCCTTGATTCTGTGAGCACTGCTCAGCAACAGCTAAAACATCCCTGTGCAATCAACAGTTTTGTTTCCAGCACAAATCCAAATCACAGCCCCATAGTAGCTGCTGTGAACTATATTAACTCTGTCCCAGCCTAAACCATCTCACAAGGACTGGCAGCCTCTCTCTCTCTCTCTCTTTATTCCTACTTTGGGTGTAATTCACAATCAGCAATAGTCAGGTAGGAAAAAAAGCAGAGGCAGGGAAAATTCTTAAAGTACCACAAACAACAACAAAGTTGGTTCTCAAAAGAGAACGACAATTTATCCTTCAGAATGAAAATATTTATTACCAAAATAAATTTATTGCAAAAAAAACCCCCCAATTCCCCACAGATATAGGACCACAAAATCTTTGCTTACATTTTTTAGCAGAAAGGAAAGGGATGTTTGATCTTTTCCAAAACACTACCAGCCCCATAACTCACTGCCCCTGTGTCACATCACAGCTACTCCCACATGCCCAGCTGATATATAACAGCCCAGGACTCCATTATTCCAACATTCCTAGCACAGTATTTCACTTGACGTGGCTAACATTGTCCTTGAGAAAGACAGTAGCAAGCTAACATTTTTTTTCAAAGCCAAGCTTAGACTTTGCATATTTATTTCTAAAATTCAAACTTCCAAACTTTCTAAAATTCCAGACATCATCCTCTATTCTATTTCTGACTTTTGCCTACTTTTGACTACTTACAACTAAGTGCAGTTCCCAATATTTGTTTTCTGATCACCTAACTCTGGGACAAGAAAGTTCCTATCGTTTATAGTGGTTATCTAATCCAGGCTTACACAAGTTTATAATGACATTATCCGTAGTATCTCTGTCCTCTCCTGAAGGACACATTGTGTTCACCACCTCCATTGAGCAATTTTCTATTATACTGGATAATCACCTTTTATAAAAATATATTGATTTGTATTTACTACCTTTTAGCTACTAGTTATTTCCTAATTGCTCTACATATGAAGAAGAGTTAGCTATTTCAGATTGCTTAACTTATATAGACTGGTAAGGAAATTCCTATTGAACAAGTATGCAATAGTGAATGGTGGAGTCTATGTATGGGGATCAATCACTGCAATCACTTTCACAGGTTTTGTCCTGCTGGAGCCACCAACGTCTTAGATTTAAGTTCCTCTCTCTCTCCTTTTTATTCCTATAATTTATATATATGTATATATTATATCCTGTGTATATATATATGTATATATATATGTATATGTATATATTATATCCTGTATATAAGAAATATACTGTATACTCAAATACAGACATGGCAAGTGAAATTCAGTCAACAACTCTAAGTTTCACAAAGACTGTAGAAAGTTGAGAAAGTTGATCCTTTGAAGCTTGCTGACAATCTCATGATGCTGTGGTAATCAAGTCCCTTTGTGGAAGGATTTCTTCTGAAATTACACAGTTTTTCTGTTTAGTATTCCCAAGACATTTCCACAGCCCTCCTTGGAGAGCCATATATTTTCTAGATTAATAGGAATGATATAAAATATGGAATTTTCTCATTTTATCTATCTTGGCAATGTGCCATTTGGATTGACTTCAAAATCAAGGAATTAATAAGTCTGTTTATTTTTTAATGTAGGAAGGTTGTGCTTTTCTCTAATGGACAAAAAAAGAAAGCAGGCTTCCCTTCTTCAAGTCATTTATACCCCTGTTAATTTAAGAAGTCAACAAAAGTTCAGTTCATTTAACAAACTTGCTCAAGTACATGCATGAAAGGACCTTCCATATTTTAAAATGTAATTAAGCCACTGCCTTTTACTGAGTACAGAGGTAATAAGCTGAACCAAGTTTCATACATTGCCTAAAAAATTTGAAATACTAATTTTTACAAGTCTTATGCCTCAAAGTTGGTATTACATTTCAGTCTGTGACAATATTTAATACTAGTAATTTTTCAGTGTATAAACACCTACAAGTCTGGCTGTCACTGGAAGCAAGAAATAGAGGAAAAGAAGGAGTGTGGAGGAAATGCCATCTAAAAATCAGGTTCCAAGTTCAAAAAAACACACCTCCGAAGAAAGATTACATTTAGAAGAAGACCATAAAGCTTCATGCATTTTAATTTCTCTCAAAATTAGGCCAGCTCTGTAAGAACTTTTAGGACAGACAAGCACTTTATGCTTCATGAAAGTTATCTGCCCCCCTCCTTCACAGAGAACCTGCCAGCACACAGCTACCTGAAGTTGCTCTGCAAATCTGACATCATTACAACCATAGATTATCACAGGTACAGCCACGGTCCTCCATCTCCAAAACTAGTTGTTTATTCATTGTTGTAGTTTGGCAGAATTTTTATTTAGCCAGAAATTGGCTGTTACTATCTTAATTTTTTTTTTTCCCAAACAATAGTGAGAAAATCAGGATTATATTTTTAATCATCCAGACGATGGCAGTGTTTTCACAATTTAGTTACACAGTAGGAGAATATTGTTGGAAAAAAAAGGGATTTCCTGGTCAAAGCTCAAGGGGTTTGTTGGGGTTTTAGGTTAGTCTTAGTTTTTTTTCCTGTTAAAGGACTTTTCTCCCATATGCATGTTGCTAGGGGACAAATAGCTGTACTTAAGAAAGACAAAAAGGGGAGTGGGGCGGGCCTGGCTACTCCTTTGTCTACACCTGGGTGTGGGGTCAGTTCGCTCTGAGCGTCCGGAGAGAGAAGCTGCAGAGAAAGGAGCTGCTGCTTCTTTCTTTTTGGCCGTTCTTTCTTCCTGCTGGAAACAACGCCGGGACCCCAAAAGCCGCTTTCCCTGCCCTGCTGGAGGCCGAGCTGTGGCTGCCCTGCTCTGCTGCTGCTTCGAGCTTTCGCTACGCTGTAGCCCTGCTCGCCCTGCCTGCCTGGGCCTCCGTGGGGTTCTCCCATCTGGATACATCTCGCCTGCCACCTGGGATTTGCGTTCGTCCCTGCCACTCCAGCCTGCCGTTCTAGCCTGCCGTTCCAGCCTGCCGCTCCAGCCTGCCGTTCCAGCCTGCCGTTCCAGCCTGCTGTTCCTGAGAGCCCGGGATCGGCTGCCCAGCGGTTTGTGAAGCCTTTGTTCCATCCCTTCCCGGGATCCCAGGGCACCGGTGCCGCGTGCTCCCCGAGCTCGCTCCGGAGCGCCCCCTGCAGCCGCGGGGGAACCATCGCACCTGCCCTGCTCACCGGGAGCCGCCAGCGCCCCTGCCGGCTGCGAGCGGAACTGCACCCGAGGGGAAAGGGCCTGACAGCCGAGAAGGCTGGCACTGGGTTTGTGATTGCTGTTACTGCCATAGTTGTTGTTGTTTTGTTTGACTGGTTATATACATATATATAGAGAGAGAGAGTAAAGAACTGTTATTCCTATTTCCCACATCTTTGCCTAAAGGCCCTTGATTTCAAAATATAATAACTTGGAGGGAAAAGGGGTTATATCTGCCACTTCAAGGGGGGCTTCTGCCTTCCTTAGCAGACACCTGTCTTTCAAAACCGAGACAGGGTTTTTCTTTCTTTTCTCTAATCTTCAATTATTCCCGCATTATCCATTTCTGTCCTTGTACTTTTACTTAACAAAAAAAGCTTTACTTAAGATCTCGCTGCTATTCCCCAAGTAACTCTGAAGTGCTTTCTGCAGTGTCTTTCAGCCAGTGTCACCTCACTTTTCAAAACAAATATTTCAGAGCAAATAGTGGCTGGTTGGGCACAGATGTGTGGGAAAAGGAAAGGTGACAGGGGACTGTCCTGCCAGCCCCCAGCCATCACCCTGCCCCTGGGAAAGCTCAGCAAGGGCAGAGGGAGAAAGCGTGTGTGAGGTATGGGGGAGTCCTACCCTGCATCACTGAAGACCATGAGGTGCTTGAAATAGCCTCTTTTGTCTGCAGAGAGCTTCAGTTGCCCGTGCCACGGGACCCTGAATCAGCCAAGGAAGAAAGAGCCTCTGTTGGTCCCTCCCCACCTCGTTTGGGAGCTGCATTTAAGGAGAGGGCTCATACCCTTGCTCTTGCCCCAGGTGTCCTGCCACCCTCTTAGTGTCCTGCCAGCCTGGCCATCCTGTAACACCCAGGACACCCCCTGTTGTGGGCAGCCCCCTCCAGCCACCTCTGACATCTGCTCTTGTGATTAAGATGAGGGCGGGGCTGGGCTGGCATCCGAGCCCATGTGAGCTCCGTTAGCAGGCACCCGACCACCACATCTCCCCGTGAGCTCAGCGCACGGTGCCTCCCTGGAGCCCACTCAGCTGCAGAGAAGCAGGTGAGGGCAGGTCCCATCCTTTATCAACCCCGTCAGGAGACAGAGCAGCTCTCAGAGTGTGGACAGGGATCTACCTTCCTCTCACCATCACTGCCAGATGGGTGTCCTGCTCACAAAGCACAGGGAGCCTTGAACTCCCTGCTTCCTTCAGGGTAAGGACAGGCAGTGGCATCCTTGTCCTCCACTCCTTACCAACCCTATCCCTCTGCTAGGTGCCAAAGGAACACCAGAAAGTTGGAAACAACTGTTAGCCACATGTTGAGAATGGAAATGGATGTACATACCTTTCACAAATTTTGCAGGAATTGGGGAAGAGAGGGGAAAGTAGGAGATGAAAGCCTGACACCTCAATAGTAATCAGGCTACGTGATCACTTGGTATTAGGGGAAACTGAATTAACAGAGCCACAAAAAATGTTGCCTGTTCAGCTGCTGTGATAGCACTAGGTACATTCCTTGCTTTGAGATCAACATCCTTTACATGGGCTGGGAACCCCTGGGTATTCTCATGTGTGTTGAGTCAACAGCCCCTTTGCATGAAGGTCAAAACTAAATCCAGCTGTATATGATGATTATTGTCTTCTGTCATGCAACTCCATTACTAATTTATACACATTAATTGAAATAATAGAATAATAATCCACAGCACAAGAAGAAATGCATATTTACATCTCTCCTGGTTTCAGCTAGGGTAGAGTTAATATTTCTTCTCAGTAGCTGTTATAGTGTTGTGTTTTAGATTTAGAATTAGAATGGTGTTGGTAGCACACTGATGTTTTGGTTTTTTACTAAGTTGTGTTTAACCTAAGTCAAGGACTTTTTTTTTTTCACCTGTTTCACATTCTACCAGTGAGGAGGTACACAAAAGAAACTGGGAGGGAGAACAGCTGGGAGACAGTTGACCTGAACTGACCAAAGGAAGAGAACATCATGCCCAGTATATAAACTGGGGGCGAGTTATCCAGAAGGGGGGCTGATCCAGTTTCGAGAAGGGAAGTCTGGAATTGGTCAGCGGGTATTAAGCAATTGCATTGTGCATCACTTGTTTTATCCCACTTTATTACCATTATTATTATTATTATTATTTGCCATTATTATTACATTTTACTTTATTTTCAATTACTAAACTCTTCTTATCTCAACATACAAGATTTACTTTGATTTTCCTCCCTGTTCCACCAGGATTAGGGGAAGAAAGGTGTGGTTGAGTGGGCAGCTGTGTGGTGTTTCATCTCCAACTGGGCTTAACACCACAACAGCATCACAGAGTTTTACTATTGCATGATGACAGCTTGCTACAGGAAAGAAGCTTTATTTGCAGCACATCAGCCCCCTATTACAAGTTTCCTTTTCCTGAAGCACATGGTATTACCCATGGCCAGAGACAGCATATTTGACAAATAAACAGTGACACAGCATTTCCCCTAGCTCTACACATGAGCTACAGCTTAAGTACAGGCTAGAGCGACTCAGGTCACTTTTCCCATCCATTTGTCCTGGTCAGTCATGTCTCTATCTTATTTAATGGGTCATTAAACCACTCCTGCATAACAGCTCATTTTCCACTACCCAGTTACATCAGAGCTAAACCTGCTTTTTTTCTGGTACCATGACAGAAGGCTTAAAATTAATTTGATACACTTATTCCCTGACTGGACTACAATTTTCATACTTGTTTCTCAATTTGATCGTTATCCATAGATCCTGGAAGCAAACTTTACACTCATACTAAAACCTCTCAACCTCAATGGGTTGCAAATATTTTACATTAATTTAAACCAACATTTAATTGTAATGAACATTACCAAAGTTACAGCTAATCCTATTTAAATGAGGACACCAATTATTATTTAAACAATTGTCTTAAACAAAAGCCTACCTTATATTAACTTCCTACTATTTTTGGTTGGTTTTGGGTTTTTTTTAATGAGTAAAAAGATGTCAAAAAGAATGTATTTTGCTGTTGTTCATTACTGTGAGTCTTTCATTATGTTGATATAGCCACATCTTGTACTCTTCCATAGTAAGTGCTGCGGCCTTCCCTTTAGTGGGGAGAGATGAAGCTTTCTGGCAGCCAGTAGTGTCCCAAAAGATGGGACAGGAGCTCTGCCACAGCTTGGCACAGGATTGTGTCCAGGTAGTTCTGGAATATCTCCAGTGGGGGAGACTCCACCGCCTCTCTGTGTAACCTGTTCCTGTGCAGGGTCACCCACACAGTAAATAAATTCTTCATCATGTTTGGATGAAATCTCTTCATTTTCCAAATAAAAAATCTCCAATGTTAAGATAACTTTTCTACATTCACAAGCATCTCTAGCACATTCTGTTTTAAAACGATGCTCGAAGACACTATTCACAGACTGAGATGTAAATGGCCTTTGCTGCCATGACTGTTGCTCACCTGAGAATTCACTTCATTTCGTGTTCTAGACAGTACCACTGACATCCAGGCAGGTAAAATGGAGCCAGAGGGCATGACAATTAGGAGATCTGCAGTTCATCTCTACCAGAACACAATCAGAGGACTCTTTAAAAGATTCTTGCTTAGATGAGTAAGACAAGATACTCCAAGAAAAGAAGCAAGGACTAAGCAGCTGAGATGTCAAAGACTCAGGTTTAATGAGTGTTTACAGCTGACCTTACACAGTAAGTACATAGAATTTTAATCACTTATGCATCCAAAGAGTCGTTTGTAGGTTTTTCCGTATGCTGTACTTACAATGCTCATAACTATGTTGCTCAGTAATGTTAGGGTTCTGTGCCAGAGTCAACAGCAGTCTTCTTTTTCATCTGCTGCCAACTAAATGCTTAGAACAGTTTATCATCCATAAATAATTATGTGATGTATGTAAGAATTTGTTAACTATCAGTCAATATTTTTTTCATTTATGCATTGTGGACATGTTCTTTATCTCCTCGGTGATCTTTAGTTAATACTGTTGGTTTTTTTCTTTCATCTGTTTCCAAAATAAAGATTACTACAAACAAGTTTACGGTACTCTTACAAGATCTATGGCTGTGAAAATTAGTGTTGCAACATTGTCTTCTTTTCTTGTTCCTGAATTTATGGTTCTAAGTTATTTCAAATCATAAAAGCATCATTGTGGTTATATATACTTGTCTAGAAGAATAGAAACTTCTGAGATTTTCCAGTGTTCAAGTATTCAACAAAACAGATGTGCTTGTTACAAATAACTTTAATAGAAATCATCAGCAAAGAAACGAGTGGGAATGGAAACAGGAAAACATGGAGTGGTCTTTCAAGTTTTTAAATCTATTGGGGACATCGTACCAAGTATATACTAAAAAGTCTGAGACTGCAAGCACAAGCATATGACTTAGTTTTATCCTGTTGTCCAGTTCCCACTGCAGAGGGAAGCCAGTTGGAGCCCAGTGAATGGAACAGCTTCACAGAACAAGTAACACTGACAGCACAGACCCCTTTTGTGCCCTCTGCTGCTGCAACATGCAGGGGTGCCAACACGAACTCTTTGTGCCACTGATGGGCAACTACTAAGTGCTGATTTCAGAAGCCTGAAATGTGGCCATGAGACCTCGTAGTGACAGCTAACCCAGCCATACTGGCACAAATGCCTGTCAGTTAGATGTTTAATAGAAATTTAGAATTCATTCAGTAATCTCTCATTTGTTATACAATTGACAAGCTGAGCTGGCAAAACAACCCCAACAAATGCTCTCTATGAAATCAAAAGTAACGAAATCCTCCTCTAAGGCCAACTGAAGAAAATGAGGAAGAAGAATTAAGCTGTTCTGACAGTAATAAATGATTACATCTTTTACTGACATTTGCTAATCAGATGGTGTTATTTCTTTCTTCCTTTCCTCCTACAAATGCATTACTTTAAAAACAGCAGGAAAAAGGAAGAATTGATCAAAGTCATATCTGTAATTTAAACTAATTTCTAAATCAAAACAGATGGCAATAGAGATTGTGGAAGAGCTGAGTCATCAGCTGAGCTGTATTTAAAAGAGGAAAGACAGAGCAAGGATCATCAGATTATCTCTCAAGAAACTCTGCATCTGTCTGGAAAAATATTTGCAATATGAAAAACCTGCCTTACCCCCCCAACCCCCCACCAGAAAGACATATGTTCTCCTGATAGAGATCATGCATTGCAAATTGTAACTTTTCTTTATATATTAGGTCTTAAAACCAAGCAAAGACATGCTAAAATTAAGAAAGGGGTGAAGCAAAACCACCTGTTTTAATAACAGACAGAAGAATGTGCCTTGGCTTTCGTGGAGAGTTTTACCAGCATCAGAGCTGCAGTGATGACCCAATCATTACTACATTTGGTAATAATGTTTATATTTAATACTTGTTTTTACTACAGGTATAAATAATCACCAAAGCATATTTTGTTGTAAAACACAAATTATTTCAAGCTAGATTCATCTTGCAGAATTCTTTTGGATTATTCAGTATAATTTGCAGCATCTTTATGGCAACTCTTTTCTTTACAGTAATTGTTTAACATGCATTCTCAGCCATACTTTATATCTCAGGTGAGATTTTTTTTCTTTTTTTTTAGCTATACACATGGAAACACCTAGAACTATGCAACTGGCTAGCATTTAGGAGAATTCATGCCTAATGCTGACAGAGTGATATAGCACTGGAATATAAGCTTGGTTTTCCATTGGGCTCCATGTCCTAGAGTCATTACTGTCATGAAACATGTAAATTTTGGGGTTTTTTTAACTTAGCATAAATGACTATGATCTCTCCTAGAAAGTGAAAATTAGCCTGTGTCTGGATAATACCGCCTTATCTATTTATTTTTTTGAATTCTTGAGAAATACTACAAAACAGGCTCCCAGCAGCAAGTCTCTGTTGATACATCTGGTTTCAAAGTAAGTTTTTCATCTTTAACAAAAAGGAGAAGTCATGTTTCAGCAATCTGATAAACTTACACAGTGAAATCATGGGACTCGTAAATTAGGAGACAGCATCTGATGTTGCTTCCCTAGACCTCGTGAAGATCTTTGGCACTGTCTCCCATAAAATCATCACCATGAAGAACCCAGTTAAGAGTTGAACAAGCAGACAGTGAGATGGATGGAAAACTGTCTGAATGGCTGTGCCAGAGGGTGGTGATCATTGGAAAAAGGTTAGTTGGAGGCCAGCAAGTACTAATGTGTATATCAGGGTGTGCTCTGCCCCATTTAACACTGTCATTAATGGTCTGGGTGATGGGATAGAGCACTTCCTTGGCAAGGGTGCTGATGACACAGAACTGGGAGAAGTAGCTGATGTTGGCATGCAGAGGCACCTTGAAAGACTGGAGAAATGGAATCACGGAATTCAACAAGGGGAAGTGCAAAGTCCTGCACTTGAGGAGGAACAACACAACCACTAGGGCAGGCTGGGGAGCACCCAAATGGAAAGTAGCTTGGCAGAAACAGACATAGGGGTCCTGGGTGACACCAAGTTCAGCATGAGCCAGCCATGTACCCTCACTGCAAAGGAAAGCTTAAAGGATCCTAGGCTGCTTTAGGTGAAGTATTGCCAACATGTGGAGGGAAATGATCCTTCTCCTCTACTCGGCACTGGTAAGGATACTTGTGAAGTTCTGGTTCCCGTTCTGGGATCCCCAGAAGGGTGTGGACATATTAGAAATAGTCTAGCAAAGGATCTCTAGGATAATGAAGGGACTGGGGCATCTCTCTTACAAGGCATGGCTGAGAGAGATGGGTGTGCTCAGCCTGGAGAAGAGAATGCTCAGAAGGATCTAATCAATATGTAGAAATACCTGAAGGGCAGGCACAGAGGACAAAGCCAGGCTCTTTTCAGTGGTGCCCAGCATCAGGACCAGAGGCAATGGGCACACACTGAAAGATAGGATGTTGCCTTTAATCATCAGGAAAAAATTGTTCACTGTGACAGTGACCAAGCACTGGCACAGGCTGGCTAGGGAGGTTGTGGAGTCTCCAAGGGGATTATAAAAGGCCATCTGGATATAGTCATGAGAAACCAGCTCTAGGTGGCCCTGCTTGAGCAGGAGAATTGGACAATATGACCTTTAGAGGTCACTTCCAACGTCAACAGTTCTACAATTCAAACTGCTTTCCTTTTTCAGAGACTTCTTATGCAGGCATTAGATGCCCTGACATCATAAAATAAACTTTAAAAATTCAAAAGAAACCATTTCCCTATTGCACTTGTGTATTCACTACTGTGACTGCTTGTATCAAGTTTTTGTTACAGTAGGGAACTTTATAATGTATATTTCTAAATGCATGCATTACAAATGCCTATGACAGTTTTTGAACTACTACATAAACAAAGTCAAGACACAAATTTGTGTCATTTTTATTCTCTTGAATAGGTTTTTGCAAGATCTGTGTACCATATTTGACCATCATAGAGCAGAGAACAATATAGATTGATTGGAAAAATATAAACGGCCATGCTACATTGATTCTGTGCATCAAACTGTAATTTACAAACCTTTCACGACTATTCTGTGTTTTTCATAATCCTTTATGGAGAACTACATTGAAAACCTTGGGTGAAATATTCTGTATTACTTGGACTTTGTCTTGTGTATTTAATTCCTGAGGCCATGGGGAGATATGACAAAATCCATATCACATCTTCAAACATAAGGGACTATTTAGGAGGAGGAGGGGATGATTATGCATTCCTGTTTTAGCCTTTTTTCCTGCAACCCTGTCGGATTAATAGGTACAACTAAATGATAGCCAGAGCATATCTTACTTTTCCTTCCAAATGTTGCACAATCCCTCTACCTTTCTGTATTCCTGTTCCCAGTGACCATTCTGGATGACAGCCTGGCAGAGGCTTTTCATTAATGCCATGCCCTTTATACTCAAACTTCCTTTTTCTTCTACTTTCCAAAATTAAACTTTAATTTCAATCCTCTCTTTTAAGCCCCTTATTTGCAGCCCAATCAGCCTCTACTGCTCAGGCCCTGTTCAGACAGCCTACACTGTTTCTCAGCAATCAATCAAACACAAAGTACTCCCTGGACCTCTGGTTCTGATGGCACCACTCCTGACCGGGGAATTGTTTGCCATGGTGCTGACTACTTTCAGGCATATGCCTGGTCATAGGGAGAGTGAAAAAAGCCTGCATTTAGCCATGCAACAAAGCACACCTTGTTCAGTGAGGGTCTCATTCTCTGTCCTGGTATTTCGGGATGAAAGGCAGAAGGTGGCAGGCCTTCCACTTTCAACTGCACAAGAAAAATTTACCATTATTTCTAGATGGTTACTTTTTTTCTTATTAAAATAGAGTGCTTATTTATCAGTTGTGATAATTTTTTTTTGTTAATCTCACCTTTCAATGCCTCCCTTCAGTTGTACATTTTCATTGCTTTATTAACAGAAGATTAAAATCATTATTTTCTAATGCAGCATTCAATAAAAGGTTGTGACTACTGATTTTCTAAAATAAAAAACATAAATATGAGTGGTTTAGTTATTTAGGTAAATGTCTATCCCCCCTGAATCATGCTAAATTGATTACCTCAGATCTGTTGATCCTTCTTTGAGAACAGACTTGGGGCCTCTTAGGTTGTTCCCTCTATAATTCTGAGTTCTTCTGCTGGGGAATCACTTGGGCCGTTTGCTCTTTTTCATTTTAATTATGCTACCTTTCACTTGGAAAATCCTACCTTTTTTCATTAATAGAAGGAGGTAAATTAGAGGTATCTAGTCAGCCTTCTCCACAACACTACCTTTTCAATATATGTGTCTTTTCACTATATAAGTATCATCGTATTGGCTCTTTGTACCAGTCTATCCTCTAAACCTGTATTTAATCTCTACATCTCCTATTGCACTCATCAGCCATTAAATGTTCTTGTCCTGGGGTGATGTTATGAAGCTGCTTTATTCCTTAACCGCTGCTCAATGCCCGAGGACGCTGTGCCTTTAGGATGGACCCGGGGGTGGGGCCGGGGCCACGGACCCGAAGGGGCGGTTGAACGGTTCAGCCCAATGGCTCCGGGGCTCAGCAGGGAGGGAGGGGGTGTGCCAGGAGCACTGTGCTGCTTTTTGGTTTCCTTTGTGTTCCAGCTAGCTGGGAAAAGGTTCTGTTGTTTTTTTTCTTGTTCTTTTTTCCCTTTCCTTCCCCTTGCCTCATTGCCTCCCTTCCTTCCTCGCCAGTCCGGGGAGCCTGTGGGGGCGGCCCTGGCTGGTCCAAGCCCACGTGTCTGTTCCCTCTCCGGGAATTTGTTGTATTTTGAGGGGTTTTTTTTTAATCCTGTTCTACCCTGTTTTGTTTGTGTGTTAATAAACAGTTTGGTTTCTTTTTCCCACTTTCATTCCTTGTGACCCATTTATCTCCTTGGCGGAGGAAAAGGGGAGGCCCTTTTGCCTTCGGAGGAGACACTCACTCCGGAGTGTTTCCTCCTGAAGTTTTGTCTCAGAAACTGAGACAGTTCTGTACTATAAGTCATATTGTACAATATGAGTTAGGAAGCAAAGAAAAGATAACTGTGGGAAAAAGAAAAGAAGTAAAAAAAGAGAAAAAGAAAAAGGGGAAGAAAAAGAAAAAAAGAAAAAGAAAAAAAGAAAAAGAAAAAGAAAAAGAAAAAGAAAAAAAGAAAAAGGAAAAGAAAAAGAAAAAAGAAAAAAGAAAAAGAAAAAGAAAAAGGAAAAGAAAAAGAAAAAGGAAAAGAAAAACGAAAAGGAAAAGGAAAAGGAAAAAAAAGGAAAAGAAAAAGAAAAAGAAAAAGAAAAAGAAAAAGAAAAAGAAAAAGAAAAAGAAAAAGAAAAAGAAAAAGAAGAAAAAGAAAAAAAAGAAAAAAAAGAAAAAGAAAGAAAAAAAAGGAAAAGGAAAGGAAAACTTTGTGAGCCACTCTATATAAGAGTATGTATAGAGGACTAGGTTAGAAAGAAGCTTTTCCACCTTTTAAAGACATGTGAAATCAGAACCTCAGTCTGTGCTCAAAGAAAAATGCTATTTTTTTCATGTGCAAATATCTGCCTCTTATCAATGTAAGTCTGCCAGTGCTTGTCTGACCTATAGCGAACCGATGCAGCGGATTCAAAAGGTATTTCTTGTTAACATCCTTTTGGATTTTAAAACTGAATATAGCCCTGCTATTGCATGGGTGTCCTGGCAAGTCAACATAAATGGGAATATCCACAGAGTTCAAGCTTGCTTTAATTTAGGCTTCATTCTTCTTCAGAGCATGGGTAAATTTATGTGTAGCAGGTGTATGCACACACATATATGGACAGATGGATACATAGACAAAAAATGCACTCAATCCTGCTAAATTTGAACTATACTATAAAAATGTAACAAATTATAGCCCTTAACAGGTGAGGGATAGTCTTAAAAGGTATTATGTGTGTCTTACTCACTGGAAAAAATTTCTGTGAAAACCCGAGTCCTGAAATATCTTTGTGTATTGCTAGGTTCACTATTTTAAGCATGTACCTCACTGGTCCATTCTTTAATTCACCTGATATACTGCTGAGAAAACAATGTGCTCCTCTCTGACAGCATGGAGAGTTTTCTCTTGTACTTGCTTTTTACACTGAGTCTGTACTTGGAAGGCAGCATTTGTATGGTCTCAGGACATTGCAATGCAGAGTCACTTATATACAGTTCAGCTAGTCCAGCCAGGACTGCTTGAGTTACTTCTTGGGCTAACAGCAGAGTAAAACCTGGGTTTGCATAAACAAAACTGGAGGAGCTGTTGACTCCCTTGAAAGCAAAGAGGCCTACAGAGAGACCTACACAAATCAGAGTATTGGGCAATTGCCAACAATATGAAGTTCAACAAGAGAAAGTGCTGGATTCTGCACCTGGGACAGGGCAACCCTGGATGTACTGACAGAATGGGGAATGAGATGCTGGAAAGCAGCAACACAGAAAAGGAACTGGGGGTCTTGGTTGACAGAAAATTGGGCATGAGCCAGCAGTGCCCTGGCAGCCAGGAGGGCCACCCATGTCCTGGGATGCATCAGGCACAGCATCATCAGCCGGGCAAGGGAGGGAGGGGATTGTTGTGTTCTGCTCTACACTGGGGCAGCCTCACGTTGAATGCTGGGGGCAGCTTTGGGTGCCACAATATGAGAATGACATTAAGCTATTAGAGAGTGTCCAAAGGAGGGCAACCAAAATGGTGAAGGGCCTTGAGGGGAAGCCTCATGAAGAGTGGCTGAAGTCACTTGGCCTGTTTAGCCTGGAGAAGAGGCGACTGGGAGGAGACCTCACTGCAGTTACAACTTCCTTGTGAGGGGAAGAGGAGGGGCAGACACATCTCTCGTCTCTGGTGACCAGTGAAAGGACCCAAGGGAATGCCCTGAAGCTGTGTCAGGGAAGGTTTAGATTGGATATTAGAAAAAGGTTCTTCACCCAGAGTTGGGGACTGGAATGGGCTTTCCAGAGAAGTGGTCACAGCACAGCAACCAGATTTCAAGAAGCATTTGGACAATACTCTTGGGCACACGGTGTGACTCTCGGGGATGGTGCTGTGCAGAGCCAGGAGTTGGACTCGATGATCCTGACGCATCCCTTCCGACTCAGCTTATTCTATGATTCTGTGATTATGTAAAATAGTTTTTCTAAAATTTGCTTAAATACAGAATTAAATGAGCTACACCTCCATCTGGACTGTTTCATTTTATTTGCCAGAGTAGCATGACTTTGGGACCTGCTTGCAGAAAAAAACCCAAAAACATTTCAGGCAATTATTAATACGTGTTCTTGGGAAGTCATTAGGCTTTGTAAATTGGCTTCCACATGCTGAAAATCTGATTCTAAGAATCAAATCTAGTCAAACTGCCAGATATCATAAATTACAACTACAAACACATTTTTCTTCTTCAAAAGAAACCATACAAATTATATATCAAATACTCACAAATAGCTATTTTCATGCATTCTCCAAATCAGTGCAGTTAATTTTCAAAGGATGTATTTTTTTTGCACATTGAATCTATTAATGCTCAATTTGTGAACACAAAAATGGCTAAGTATGAAATAAAATATTACTGTATGAATTAGTTGCCCAGCCATCAACCAATGCCTCTTAAAGTCATCCTTGGCTCTTTTATTGTATCACAAGGAAAATAATTTCATTAGAATCAGAGCTACAAAATTTTCCTTTGTTTTCTTTACATCATCCTTTGTCAGACTACTTATAAATAGGAACTTTTAAGTTGAGTCTGTGCAGTGCTTACATAAAGTCTAAAGCTGGATTATACTAAGAACTTTATTTTTTCCTCCAAGTCTCATGTCTTGTAAGTTTGACTGCTCCCAGTTCCATCTGTAGCAAAATCCCAGAAGTTGTCATTGTGCTCTATTTGGGAAAAACATATGGAAATAAAGAGGTGCCTTACCATTGAATGGTATTAACATATTACACCAGAAATTTCACTGATGAGCAGGAAAAAAATCAACAAAACTGACAAGTAGGAAGGTCTTTTTGTTGCTTCTCACAAGGGCTTTTACAATCTGAGAATGTGAATCTTATCACCTCTATAGTAAGTAAAGTTCTTCTGTGCTTAAAATTTTGTAAGGGAATTGAAACAAAAGTGGAGGGTATAGTGCTTTGAGAAGCATTGCCTGTCAACATAATGAGAGTGACAGGAGATTGAAAAAAGGGTAAGATTAACCATAAGGAACAAGTACCTGTAGGTAAAACCCCAAATACTCCTCAAAAACATAAACAGCATCAGCATTGACTTAACAGAATTCAGATGCTAAAAAAAAATTATAATAATTCAGAAAAATCATTGACTTAGTTACAGTGCTGGATAACATCTGTCTATAATGTTCGCTTGCAAATATCACAGAATCATAGAATGGAAACTTAAAGATCGTCTAGTTCCAACCCCCTGCCATGGGCAGAGACAACTTCCACTAGACCACGTTGCTCAAAGCCCTACCCAGTCTGGCTTGAATGCTTCCAGGCACATTCACAACTTCTCTGAGCAGCATGTACCAGTGATTCACCATCCTCACAATGAAGAATTTCTTCTTATTATCTAATCCAAATCTATTCTTTCTTAGTTTAAAGCCATTATCCTTTGTCCTGCCACTACATATCCCTGTAAAAGGTCCCTCTCTGGCTTTATAGTAGGTCCCCTTTGGGTACTGGAAGGCTTCTAAAAGTTCTCCCCAGAGCCTTCTCTTTTCCAGGCTGAACAACCCCAGCTTGCTAAGCCCATTTTCACAGGAGAGGTGCTCCAGCCCTCTCATCATCTTGGTGTCCTCCTCTGGACCTGCTCCAGCAGGTTCACATCCTTCTTACGGTGGGGACCCAAGCACAGCACTCCAGATGGGGTCTCATGACAGTGGAATAGAGGTAAAGAATCCCCTCCCTTGCCCTGCTGGCCATGCTGCTTTTGATGCAGCCCAGGGTACAGTTGGCTTTCTGGGCTGGCAGTGTGCATTGCTGGCTCATGTTGAGCTTCTTGTCAACCAACATCCCCAAGTCTTGTGCTTGGCCAAGAAACTGAAAATTAGAATAAATAAATAAATAAATGGCATTTTCTCTTACAACAGCAGTTGTTTCTAATCACTATGACTGGAGCACAAGATGTTCACTACCATCAAAATCACTCACTGTCATTCCAAAGAAAAAAGCTGCCACACAATTTTGTTTGTATTTTGAATCAACTTTTCTTAATTTTGGTTGACTTGGTGTAACTTCAGTTCTTTTGGTTTATCAAACCATGATGCCGTGAAATGCCTCCTTTAACCACTTGATGGCAACAAAGCAATTCAGATACTAAAAGCGTTTCTGGTTTATGTATATCAAGGTCTACCTGCTCAAACAATTTTAAACATTTAAACTAATATATAAGTACATGAAAAAGCCTGAATAACAGCCCTTGTCTTTTAGTTTTGCTATATTATTTATATTTCTTTGATTACTATTTCAACTTAAAAACAAAGACTCATAAAAAAGTGTAACTACTGAAAAGGTTACTACAAAGCCACCTGCTACAAGGCTGTGTGTCAGACATGCAAAATGATACACCTCCCAACAGGTCAGCTTTTGTATAAATGGGAGAACTTCACTAGAAGCTCAGTTTGTTTTCCAGCAGTGGCAGCCGTGAGAGAAGGAGAACCGGAACTGCTTGGTAGCTGGCAGTGCACTGCAAGGAGAATCACAGGTTAACACATCCACCTTTGGGCTGCTCTGCACATGACAGTCTGGGTACTAAATCAGCCACTGTTTCCCAGATTAGCTAGGACAGCCAAGGGGAGAGACTGTGGCATGAAGATCTGGTAGCAGCACTTAGCCTGGAGGAATGGACAGAAAAATACAGATGAAAGAGTCTATCTAATTTATTGCCTCTTTGGACATGTAAAAACAAATAAGAAGGTGCCATATTCCTTGAAAAAAAATACAAACACCTTTCACTTGTCTTCCATTTCAAATCTATACCCAAACCACATTAGAGCTATCTCCAAATTGGTGGAGTGACAGATACAGCATGAGGGAAGAAAATGTATCTCTTCTTGAGCTTTTTATGGATACAATCCATATCAAATTCAGATTTAGTAATTTTTATAGATTAATTTATTTAGTGACTAATGATAACCAAGGTTAGCTAAAAATAATAAGACTCAAGTGGAAGAAAATATGTAGCTTCCTCAATTTGAAATACATTTCTTTTTCACAAGAACTATTTATCCTTTTAAACTGCAGTTTTGTTACTCTGTAGGGCTGCAGACCTCATGTACTCAGTAAGCCCTGGTAACTACATCTTCTGTTATGCAAACATACTTGTATACCCTTTCTCCATAGGACAGCTCATCACATTTCTGATGTCTTTAAAAACAGAATCATAGTTTTTATCCCATGTTTTAATCTGCTGTGCTTTTTTTAAATAAATAGTGCCTCCTATAGAAAAGGACTCAAGAACATCCTAACATGAATATGCTGAAAACATTAATATGGTGGAACATTCACTTATTTGACCAGGTGGCTTGTAGTGCATATTAAATCTGAGGAGGTCCTGAAGATGTGGGTGCTGTACAGCCTGCAGTGTCTTTATCTATCCAGTGACCATTTATTTATTAAGATCCCCCATATTATATGAAGGGATAGGTCAGCCTGCAGACACCCCCTCTGCCATGAAAGGCAGGAAGTTTTTTGACAGCCCCTCACCTGCCCCTCTGCAGCTGGTATCAGTTAAAACTTGTCCTTGGGCCAAAACCTAGATAGCATCTTTATATGTGCTTTGGCAAAGAGAGCTCATAGCTTCTGTCACAGTGTCTACTGCTTATTCCACAGCCTGAATGTTTCACTCTGAAACTTGGTTTCACTGCCTTTTAACAGCCCTACTGATCTTCCTAAGTATGGCAGCTGTCCCTTACAGCTCCTTCTTCCACCATATAAATCACCCCTGAAGCCAAACCCGCTGCGACTTTTAAATTCCTCTGAAAGTTTCTCTAGTAACTTATTATTATATAGATTAGTTTTAGCATTTCATTAACTAATCTAAAGGAAGCTGATTCAATCGCCACCAGTCAAAACAGAATAAAAAAATAGAGTTTTAGCAGCAATTATTGCTCATGCAATGAGATATCTGCAAACTGTAGGCACTGAATTAGAAATTACCTAACGAAGTACTGTAAATACAAGACTGGAGCAAACTTTTAGTGCATAAGTATGTGAGACAAAGATAATCTGTTTCATTTCAGTAATTGAGCCACTGAGGCTGTCATTCACCACCACTTTCAAAAAATAGTAACCTTCTGGGATCAGATGGAAACAGAGCTGGAGTGCCAACACTGGTGTAACACCTGGGTTGCCTCTGAGGCAACTGGAACGAACCAATCCAAATGCCTGTGCAAGAGCCAGTTCAACTCCTTGTTATTCCATCCTTTAAAGTGGGCATGGTCAGTAGCTGCCTGTCTGGTACATAGTAGTGCATATCAAATGTGCTAACTTTTTGAGTGACAGCATTTCTGTTGTTGTAACTGCCCTGTAACTTTTAACTTGTAACTATCTAAGAGGGACATGAACTTTTAGAAAGGCTTCAGTCTTAGGTAAATGAACCTAGATAAAGGCATGTTGGAAGGAAAAATGCTATGAAACAAAACACAATACAGGGAAAATTCTTCCATAGGGAGCAGCTGAGAAAAGAGGAACTTCCTGTGATTGCCAGTAGCTGTACCAAATGATACGCTTTTTGTATAAGGAATATAATAAAATATAATAGAGTATGCTTACTATTAAAAATGATAGACTGCCCCCAAACTGAAAGTAGAAATCAGCAAGGCAGAAAGGATTAGAACCCTATGACCCTCCTGGCCTAACCCATAAAGAAATTTCTTTCTTTTTCACCTGTATGGATCTGCCACTTCTACACATCCAAGATGCAACAAGAATTTCATAAACCCGTTGCTTTTGTCTCCATGTTGTGACTGTCTAAGAACTGAAGTTTCCTGTGTCCTGATAGGTGCTCCAATGGGAAGAGGAATGACATCATACAAAAGACTGCCACCACAGGTGTCTGATAGAGCCTAGCAAATTCACCCAAGACACCTGATGAGACAGTTCAGGTGGACTGATCCTTCATTACCCATCACTTTTATGGGACTTGAACTAGTTTGGCAGGCCTTTCCAGGAATTTTGGAAATATTCCTCGTGGATACAAGTTTTGAAAGTTTACTACATACAGTTTTTCAAGTGTACATGTTAGTACATGAGGAACTTTCCTTCTCCACTGAACACAGAGCATCTCTCTTCCCCACAAGGTGATTGGAGCTTGTACATCCTACCTTGAGTTTGCTGGAAGTTTAGAGCTTAGATGCAGTCAGCTACCAGAGCTGAGCTGACACACCATAGCTCTGTAAACCAAATTAAGTTGATCATGTGTTTGAGCCTGGAGGATTGTCCTACATAAAGGCAATGTTATTTTTCTGATATTATTTTTCTGACATGAGGTGTATCATTGGATGATGTGAGGCTCAGCACACTGAAAATGCTGAGTCTCAATGGCTACCTCATATGAAGGGTAGAGAGCTACATAAGGAAAAAGTGCAAGGTAGTAATGAATCAACCACATTTCTGTTAAATCAATTAGGCTAGTTTAGATACATTTGAATATATCTCCACTTTCCTTCTTGTTGATGCCATTCTAACTGCATGTTTTTACAGATGTCTCCAATGTTCAAGTAATCTGTTAAGCAATCAGGATTTTTCTCATGGTGTCTTTTTTTGTAATTTACAAAACTAGCTCACATATTTTGTTTTATATTTTATCAGAAGAAGCAAATGTTTTATATGTTGCTAGCTCCCACATTAGCAAGGAACATCAGTCCATTTCAGTTAAGTAGACAGAACGTTCTAGGTATGTAACATAGGAGTTATGCTGTGATGGGTATGTACTGCACACTGGGTTTTGGATGTCTTTATTTTGGCTGCTACTATTCTTTATTTAAGATGCCACTCACTAAGTCGTGGTTTGACTTACTCAGAATTGCTGTGTCAATAGCAAATATAACACTCAAACGTTGTGAAATACAAATCCTGTGTTTGTTACTGTTCTTTCATTTCATTTAGATGCATTCATATTAGTGAAGAAGATGGTACTGAACTGAAATAGTAGGTATGTAATTGCACTCTATGCTCAAAGCATTCCTAAGGCAAAAATATTATTAGCAGATCAATAGTTTCCATTTTCTTTCCAAATGTAATGCCCTACCTAAATTAGCATTTCTGACCCTGTTTTGTTTTGTTTTGTTGGGGTTTTTTGTTTTGTTTTTTTTTTGAGTGTTGCAGAAATATGTGTTTTCTGCAAGCTTGGATTTATATTCAAACTGGATTAATTAAAATTTTAAATCTTTAATTTTCACTCTCCTTTTTTTCAAAAATTCATCTATCTCTTCTCACACAGCTGCAACATAGTGGATTCTAGAACTGAAGGTAAGACCAATGTGGCATGATTGCACAGTTAGGAGAAATTAGAGACTGCTTTGACTCCAGCATGTTTATGCAGATTAATTAGAAAGAAAAATGGATTGGATAAGATGTTTATCTAGTTTCAGACATCAGCATCCTCAGACTGTAGGTAAAATAGGATCACTAAGGAAGTATCTCCAAAAATGCCTCAGCAAAAGATAATGCAATTTACTCTCATGACATTCATTTGTATTCGGTAATAAGGCTTGTTACTGTGAGCACTGCTAAGCCAAAATTTTGTGGCTCTGTTCTTTTCCTGCATAGTCCTCCCTCCTGTTTCACAATTTAGTTGGTTGGTTACCCTGACCAAAATGTTGCAAAACAGAGGCAGAGAGGTAAAATGACGCTTGATGAGCAGATGTCAAAAACCATCTGCAATCATGTCATCATCCTGGTTATATAAGCAGAAGGGAAGAGGCAAAAATCAAGTGAAATTTACTGTAAATTTTAAAAGGAAGGAGATTCTGTTGGTGAATCGAGACTCGTTTGAGTTGTGCTCTGAAAAGGGCTATTGCTATTTATTGTTTGATACGAGCTTGTAACAGCAGAAATAACCTTTCAAATTGGAAACTGTGGGTGGTACAGTGTCACCAAAGATCTGCAAGAGCAACTGGCACAGAGGCTGAAATATGTCCCAGGGCATCCTGTTCAGAGCTTCTGAAAGTCATTGTGATTCCTATTAAAAGTTACTATATCTGTATCTCATTTTAAGGTATGTTTTTAATGTTTTGTCATACAAACTTACTTCTTAATTGAACAAAGTCAGTGTACTTCCAAGATTTCTGTCTTCAAACAGAGATAGAAGGTTAAAGTCATGTAATGGTAAAAGATAACTGATTAGAGCTGGCCTGACACACCACACAAGCAACGTGCCACAAAGCAAACTCACAGAAAGTATGTTGGTACTCCAATAAACATTTCCTAGTGTAAATTCTTCACTGGGTGAGGAAAATTTTTAATCTGATAAAAGTGTCTAAATCTTTGAAGGTCAAAAATTTATATCAGAGACCTTGGGATCATGCAGAGAAAGCAGTTGCTGTGATGTGCATATGTCAGCATGTTTTAATTCTGCCTTCCCTACGTCTTTATGAACACAAAAATAGCTGTGTTCCCGTGTTCCTCAGGTTCCTCTTGGTGTTTATGCAGGGGGTTAATTAGGCAGGGAGGTAGAAGGCACAGTTTTAAAGTTGAATGATATGGAAGGTCCCAGAGCAAGCAAAGGAAGGCAGATGAAATCTCACATGCAGATCAAGCTTTTTAATTGTGAGGGACTTCTGATTTGGTCCCAGTATATCAAACCCAGTAATATCTGTATCTGGAAAAAATGTCATGCACTGCCTACTGAAGCCTGGGGTGGGTATTTTCTGTTTACTTTTTCCTTCTAGTTTTCTGACTAGAAAAGCAGGTTGTAACTACTCTCAGGTTTTGAGTCATGTGAGCAAAGGCAATGATGCTTTTACTGATGTAAAGCCAACGGGCACTACAATCCCAAGCTGCACCATATCCCAGTATCACTGATTTCCTCTTTTGTGCAGGCCAGGTTATGTTTGTAGGTGGGACTGCAGCTACCAGAACCATGTGAATGAGAGGGGCAGGAGAGGAGCTGCAGAACCACCACAGTACTGGTGGAAGTGTTGGTGCAGAAATGTAACCCTGGGGCAATTCTCGAGCAGTGGCTTCTCTTTTTGTCCATATGTTTAGACCTCCTTCCAGGAGCTTTTCCTGCAGAAGGAGAGGAGTTCCCCACACTGTACTGCTCCCCTGCTGGTCCCCCATCCTGTAGGGTCTGGGATGTCACATCAAGAACCATATGAAGGCTCTTAACCACACCATCTCACACTCCTCAGAGTTTTCAACGTATCCATGAATCAAAGCAATCCTATTTTTTTTTTAAAGCCTTGAAGGAATGAATACATTCATTCTACTAGCTCCTGCATTCTACTTTTTAACAAGGATGAATAAAAAGCAGTAAAAATTCAGTAGCACTTCATGCTCAGCAATGTCACACATTTTCACTGAGGGGAAAGGACTACCAGTAAGCAAAATGCAGCTGTAAATACATGGCCCAAATGCAGGGCAGATTTCATGAGGAGAAGAGGTACAATAGTAGCCAAAGCCTCAGTGGAAGTCTCTAAAGAGCCTAGTGAAAAGCAGGTTGGCTTTATCTGTGGAGACCAATAGGAAGCTAAGGAGCCATTTATCCTCCCCTTTGATGAAGAACTTTTCCAGGGTACAATTAGCCTTGGTTGAAGGTGTGACTAAGTAACTGTTTGAAGGCTCAAAAAATTTTACTGTAATAGACCAGAAACTGAATTTTACAGTCTCTAGAAGCCAGAACTATGCCTATGTATTTTATCCAGAAGGCTTTTTGGCTCCAACAAAACTATGACTGCAAACTTTGAACCTAGATCTTGAAAAGGCAAAAGCTACAACAAAAACAAGAGCTCATCCCAGGTTTGCAATAGAGCAGTAAAATTGTCATGGCACAGTCCAAAGCGACCTGTTTATATCTGCTGACCAGTGATTTACTTTTGCTTCCTAACCTCATAGGGTTGCACTTCCCAAAAGCATTTTAGACATCTGAGCTGCGGCTTTTGTTTCAGCAACTAAATACTTACAACATTTTTAGTGGTAAGTAATTTCAAAGTCCTGCCAGGGATCTATCTTGGAACATATTTCTTCTGTAGTTATATGCTTTCATCCGGAAGTATTATGCATTCAGTCGTGTCTGATATCATCCAGAGATACCTGCTGGCAATTTCAGACCTCATGAGCTGTTATTTGCATGCTTGCATATGCCAGAAACTATGTCCTAATGGCCTTTGTGATGTCTCTGGCTCTCCTCCCTCTCTGGGGTAAAACTTGCTTCAGAGAGGATTTGAGCTGAGATTGTTGCTATTTTTTGGGGATGATCTGGTGATTGTTGTTGGCGCTGCATTTTCATTCTTTAGTTGGTTGTATGTTTCCATTTAGAGTAAGAATGGAGTTTTTTAAAAAGAAAAAGAAAAAAATTGACAATGTTGTTTATGGGGAAGTTCAGATGCACTGAGCCACTTGAAAATTAACTCTGAAGTTAGAAATGCCTCTCTTCTGCCTTTGTCTGCCCTCCTTTGCCACTGATCTGTCCATGATATTCTGCATTGGATGTCCTGTACTATCACACGGCAATGAATATGTCTGGGGGTTTTATGGAAGGAAATTCAGTCCTTACATATGAGTTTCATGACTAGTCTTTACTCCTGAAATCCAGCTAATACTGGAGGAAGAGCAGTGGGGAAGACAGACTATGCTGAGAAAGGCTGAACGAAGCCCAGATGAACCCAAGAAAAGCTTCAAAGGCCTCAATTTGTGCTCCCCTAGGCTCAGAGACAGACCCAGGACCTGTCAGAGCCAACATGGGTCTGCTCAGGAAGTCTTCTCTGGCAGCTTTGCCCTGGAGCTGTATCCTTCTGACCTCTGCTCAGTAATTCCTTAGGCTGCCAGTGTTGCAGCCCTAATGATGCATTCTTCACTGGGTTGTTTTAATGCAGCTCTCCCAGATTTCTCTTGGATCCTGCCAGAAAAAAAAAAAAGAAAAGAAAAAAAAAAAAAAAGAGGATTTTTCTATTTTGAAAGTGCTCTGTCTGCCATCAGAGCTGCTCATGTTACTCACTATGACCAGTTAACTGACAGATTAAACACTTCTCTGTTCACAGATTGTTCCTGATCCTGCTTTATACTGATATATTTGTTACTTGGAAAGGTTAGACCAAGCATATTCATGATTCTCTTTGATCCCTGGATTATTCATAAGTTGATCATAGTGACTATTCAAGTGCTTAATCAAAGCTGGATTTAATCAAAACACTTCTGCTTTTTTGTTAGTCACTTAAAAAGTCACTTGATGTTGCCTTATCACTGGAGTTATGACTGCAAGTATTTCATCTGGCAATGATGGGAAGCAGTTTTCATTTTCTCATACACCAGAAGTAAAAGAAAAGATCATGGTTCTGATGTGGGCTGAGCTTCAGCACCTTCAGAAGTAGGTATTGCCACAGAAACCTGTTGTTAAAAAAACCAATTACGTCTGCTTCAACAAAAGCTGAATGATAGAAAAACTTCTTGCTGTTAATAATCATGATTAAAAGCCTGAAATTTGGTTTATTTAAATAGTTATCTACACCACATTTTCAGTTGTTGTAGCATATACAAGCAATGAATAATAAGAGGGCAGGTATAGGCTAATCAGACTCTTGTTCAGTTAACAGTCTCCCAAAACATTTTTTCATTAATTTATCTGTTCTGCTTAATGTGGTGCATGCAACTTATCATACATTGAAATTCCTGTCAGTGATGACTGGATAAATGGAAGCTAAAAGGCCAGCAGCTGATTAAAGAACATGGATGACAACATAGATGAAGATGCACTATCAGTCTTGAAGACCCATCACAGCTCAAACTCCAATCCTTGAAACTCTTTCTTCAGCCCCCTTTGGTGCAGTTCCTGCCTCTCACACACTGCTCTGCCACCCATCCCAGGCATACAGGGCTGGGCCAAGCCTCATGTGTGGAGCACAGACACGATTCTGTCTGTGTTCTCGCTGCGGCTGTCTGTGTCTATATGCATATGTGTAATGTGTACGTGTGCTCTGTGTGTGCCTACTGGGAGTATGTGTTCAGCCCTGTTACTGGTTGCATGGAGATGTGGCAGCTTCACCTCTGCCAGTTTGCCAGTAACAGCAGACCCCTAACATGAGCACCATGAAAAGCACACGGCAAGTAGTGCTATGTACCAAAGAAACCATTAATACCTTCCTCTTAATCATTCAGGAACAGGTCTTTACACAAAATCCCATTTAATCAAATGATCTGTTGTATAAAAGTGATTTACAGAGAAACAGATGTGTCCTGCGTGTTCTCATACAGCTATGATTGAGGGAATATATAATTCCCACTGAGGGAAGCAGGTATCCAGCACATCTACACTTACATGTGTTACAGTTAGCACCTCATTCTCCTCTTTCCTCTACTGAAGTACCCCAAATGCTCACTTCCAGTGAATTCAGAAACAGAACAATGTGAAAGGATTTTTTAAGAGAGGAGAACATCACCTATTGGAAGTACAGGGGTAGTCATTTCAATCTTTTTCTCTCATTTAGAAATAAACATCGACATCAGGCTTCAGCCACAGAAAATATAATGAATATTTCAGAAAACTTTTACTGGTATTCCCACTCATATCAATGCCTCAGGTTTTGTAATCCAAATCCAAATTTGCCTCCAAATTCTTGAAGCAACAGCTCTTGGAAGCGGTACCTAAGTTACTGGCAATGAAGAGCCTGGCAAGCAAGAGAGACAAGTATTTCTGCAGAGCATTCAGATGTGAAAACCAGAGTGACCTCCTGCAATGATTGTTCCTCTCCACTTATCCTACACGAAGCACAAAGCAATTGCTACTGACCTTGATGTTTCAAGGATGTATCTAACTTGAGATAGGATATGCCACATTTTATTTGTGTAGATGATGCAGAAGAGTTCGTGTTCACCTGAGGCACTGGTGTACAGTTACATTTTCTCTGTTACCAGGGCATGAGCTGAAACCACAGATGGACTATCCAAACATCAGAACAAAGTGGACATTTGTGGGTTTAAAAGAAAGTAGGTAAGCACTGGTCTGTCTTCCAGGCTTGAGAAACAGTGTGAAGGGCCATGTTGCTTTAGATCACGGTCCCTCATACTCATTTTGGCCTGATATCAATACTCAGATGAGATTCAGGTATTTCACAGTAAGACCCACTGGGTTTGGAGCATACCTAATACAGGAGAATATTTTTTTCCTTGTAGTCTTTTCCTTTTCCTTTTGAAATAGGTTTCCACAGTTAACAGCTACACACTCTGAGCTAAAGAGCGTCTTATGCTCTGTAATCTTAAAAAATGGATTTGCATTGGCCAGTATTTAGATACCTTCCCAAATACCACAGAGACATAGAGACATTTGCAAAGCATCCATCTGCACTAGATCTGTGCTGAATAAAACAAAACCAAGTGTGCAAGAAAGCAACAAAAAATAATCCCAAAAACTAAACCACCAAGCATATTTCTAAAACATTTTTATAATTTGCACATCTGAAATTCTAGATTACAGCCTTGTGGTTCAGATGGCCTTTTAAATTTAATTAATTTAATAAAATAATCCAAAACTGAGACAGAAGTGATTCAAGCTACCTGTAAATTAATACTGGAAGGCAAAATCCTCATATATCAAAATCCTTACCAAAAAATGGCAGTATTTACTTCACACAAAAATTGCTGTATTAGAAGCGACCCCCCCTCCCCCCCTCAGAATACCTTTTGCCCCTGAAATGTAGTATTAGCAGAATTTTGGAGGACCCAAACAATGAGAGAAGTAACATAAAAAGAAAGGCCTTTTATTTATTATTTGTATGAAGTGTTTTATTTCCAAACTATTCCCAAGTTAAGCAGTTTAGAGTGATGTGCAGATGGTGCAGCAGTGACACATTTACAGCTCTGCACTCATCTCTCACACAAAGTTGTCGCTACTTGTGTTTCCCACTGTCCTGGTTTTCATTATGATAGAGTCCATTTTCTTCTTAGTAGCTGGTACAGCACTGTGTTTTGGATTTAGTAAGAGAATAATATTGATAGTGAACTGATGTTTTAGTTGTTGCTCAGTAGTTAAGGACTTTTCAGTTTCCTGTGCTCTGCCAGTGAGCAAGTGCACAAAAATCTGGGAGGGATCACAGCCAGGAAAGCCATCCTGAACTGGCCAAAGGGATATTCCATACCACAGGACGTCATGCTCAGTGTATAAACTGGGGGAGTTGGCCGGGAGCTGCAGATTGCTGCTCAGGAACAGGCTGGATGTCGGTCAGCAGCTGGTGAAGCAATTGTATTAGGCATCACTTGTCTTTCTTGGGTTTTATTCCTCTCTCTCTCCCTTCCTTTTAAATTTTTTTATTTATTATTGTTGTTATTTTCACTTTATTTTTATTTTGACTTTATTTCAATTAGTATAGCACCTTTGTATCAACCATGAGTTTTCCCACTTTTACTCATCAAATTTAGGTTAGATTTTAGGAAGAAATTTTTTACTGTGAGGAAGGATGGTGAGATACTGGAAGAGGTTGCCCAGGGAGGTGTGGAACCCTGGCAGTGTTCAAAGCCAGGTTGGATAAGATCTTGAGCAACCTGATCTAGCTGGAGGTTTCCCTGCCCATGGAACGGGACTTGGGACTAGATGATCTTTAAGGTCCATTCCAGTCCCTTAACAATCTATGATTCTATGATTCTGTGATACTCTTCCCACCCCACCAGGAAAAAGGGAGTGAATGGCAGCATGGTACTTGGTTGCAAGCTGGGGTTAAACCAGTGAAAAATTTCAAAGGCACAGGTTTTACAATGCCTTGTGCATACCAGCAGTACATTTCTTTACCTGACAGTGTTTCAGTTTTCCATCTCCTTGGGCAAATGCTTTACACGGGTTCTCAGATCAGCATGAAGCCACTACTGTCTTTTAGGCAGTATGGCTCTGACTGACAGTTCCCAAGTGGAAGTCAATAAAGTAATAAAATTAGAAACATAACTCACACCTCTTTAAGCCTGGTTCAGCTGGAAGTACAGAGCCTTTTCTAGTGAGGTCTAGCAGTGTCTCTCACGTGCTGGTTTGCCCCTGTAGCTACCTGGCTTGCACATATAGAGTCCTTTAGATGCATGAGAACAGCAGGTAGAAGCCATTTAGACAATAGGCATAGAAAATTAAAACAGTAGGAAAGACTTCCCCAGAAGAACACACAGGTTTTTATATTATTTAAAATACTCCTGAGAAATGGCCACAGGTATATGTCAATGCAAGAGAAAAGCTATTTGTTATTTTAAATTTTTTGCAAAACATCTGGATATTTCTACTAGTAGCAATATCCTGATTGGTAAAATGATTCTTTCTTTCCATGCACCAACACAAAATTATTGAAATTTCACTTGCTTGGGCCATCCAGGTCCACACAACGATCCAGTCATGCTGAACCTCATGGAAGGAGTAAGAAAATATTAACCAGAAGAATGGGGGGAAAAATCAAACCTCTGAAGTGATCACTGAGATAAATTTGAAGGGCTAAATTTGCTTAAATTTTTTTTTTGCTAAATTCATCTGTACAATTTCTCTTTCCCTAAATATAGTTTTTAGACAAGTTATCCATCACTTCCATTGATTTGCTTCTCCTGGAAGGTCTCCTGTAGCATCTCAGCTTTCTCCCTAAGCACCTTTCCCCAGGAAAATATGTAATAGCTTCTCTGTGTTTCGTTCTCCTTTTCTTGATTTGTTCTTGGTTTGCCCTTCTTCTACCTGCAGTCACATCTTGCAGAGCAGCAGGACTTGCTCTGTCAGGGGCAGTGGCCCATGGCAGACATATCTCACACAGTTCATTGGGAACAGGGTGCTCCCTGGCAGAGTCAAGTGCCTCTCTCAAACACTGAAAGCACATAACACCATGAAGACAAAAATTTATAAACATGACTCAAAGCACCAAACTGGATGTACATCAATTATTTAAGTCAATTAAAATGACAGGAATCAAGCCCTAATAATGGAAAAGAAAGGATGTCTTAAAATACTTCCAAACAGATTCTCTTCCTCCTATTCTTGTCCCATTGAACTATATTTATCTGCAGTACAGGAGGTTCATTCTTTCCTTTGGTTATTTAAGAAGGACAAACAGTTTTCCACCTTGATAACATATCAGCTCAAACAGAGCACTGCATATTTTATGAAAGGTCAAATAGAATACCTGAAAATTTACCAAATCGATACTGCATATCAAAATTCTGCTTTCAGACATTAGAATAGAAAGCCCTTTCATAATATGGCAGGACATTTGCCATGTTGCCTTATTTTTTGATTGAGTTTTTCATCAGCCATGTTGAAGAGAGTCCCTGGCCTACAAGTGAACTGAACATCTATGCAAAAAGGCTGAATGGAGTGGTCAAAGCTGTGTGAACAAACACTGCCTCATGCACTAGACTCTTCTATGGCAAGAATGTATCTAATCTGTCTGGCCGTCATGCAACATCACGTATGGACTAAAAACTGTGATTACATCCATTTAAATTTAGTACATTTGGAAATAGATATGTAGTTAGCTAGACCATCAGCCCAGCTGTCATCTTGAATAGGATGTTATGAATCATTTTCCCATTTTGCTTTAAGAAATACAATCCCTTTTACAGAGACACTGTGTGAGGGTCAAATATGTTTCAGAGAACTGTTGGAAAAGTAGAGAAGAATGGAACAACTTTCTCTCTGTTTTAGAAAGACTAATATATTAATTTTGCTTTCATACATGATTTTTTCCTTCTTTTTAAAAACCCTAAGTAAAACCCATAATTTGTTTTAAAAAACCATAAAAAGATTTTGGTTTGGAAGCTGAAATGTGCCTCTAAGCACTGAGGAAGTACAGAGTGAGCCTTTGTAATATAAATGATCTCTTAAGAATCTGAGTTCTGTGCCAGAGCTCAAAATAGTTATTATCCAAAGAAGGAACATTTTCTTCCCCAAACAGGAGCATTGAAAGAAAGAAATGGACTCACACCCAACCTATGCATGTTATCATACACCAGTTGAGTGGATAAAGTGAAAGACCTATTTTTATAATTTTTTACTTCTACTTCGTTGATATACAAAGGATTTGAGAAGATAAATATAGCAACTGAAGATGGAAAGAGAACTCTCAACACACTGTTCCTTTGTATGCTTTAACTACGAATTCTCAAAAGGTCTGTTTCTTATTGAAGAGGAACTGCTGTCATTAGTATGTGCTGTAGATTTCTCAGAAAATACAAGAAGTGAGAACAAACAGAACAATGAGAATAATGCAAGTCATAATTTCTGTCCTCAATGTGCAATCCAATTAACAAATGAACTTTTCTGGAGAAGACAAGAAATAAAACCCTGAAACACTAAAAGCCTGAATTAGTGCTTTTAACTAATGACATGAAAATTAATTTTATTCATAATCAAATCAAGGTATATGGTGTTTGTTTCACAAGTCTGTGAGATTTGCTATTGAGCAGTACAAAATACTTTATTACTGAGAGGGAGGAAGAAGGATCTGGTGCTTATTACTCACGTTCTTTTCACTGAAATCTGGTATTCATGCAACTGGTGTTCTTCCCTACTTTGCCTAAGACATTTATCTGCTCCCAATAATGATCTTTCAGACTGCAAACCCATTTTGACAAAATTTTTTTAAAGTCCTGAAAATCTAGGGCCTCAAAGATTACAATACTCTGCTTGAGGGCAAAATCCACTTGTAGACACACCATTAAATTTGCTTCAGAGGACAAAATACAGATTTTGCATGAGTGTGTCATTTACCAATAAAAGATAAAGAGATTCTGGGTGGGAAGAGCTGAGAGCCAGAGGCCATTAAAACAACATGACACTATACTACCATGTGGTATCACATTCCATTAAATTTGTCCATAGAAAAACATAATCAAAAAGGGAAAAAAGCTAGCACTTGGAACAGAAAAAAACCCCAGGCCAATATGTATTTTTGTAGCATACCCAGTGAGATGAGACAAGTATATTCAATAGCGAAGCTGTAATGGCTCTCTTCAGTTACAATGAAACTGTTCCGATGGTCAACTCCAATTACCCTTTCCAGGGCTTTCAGTCACCAACAGAAAATGAGCCAGGTAGTATGACATGGTGATCATGCAAGCCAGCTGTCACTGAAGAACAGCCTGACCCTAATGTCACCCAGGTTTTCTAAACAGAGAGATTAGGAAGAGAAATAGTAGATTCCTGTGATCGTCCTTCAGTGGGGTAAAAGGAAATAACCTTTGGAAGAAAACCCCTCCTCCTGCATAAGAAGACTGCCTTTTGAGCTATTTCAGTATTTAGTCTGTAAAAAAGAAATGACTGTAGGTGATTCTAGTAAGTAAAAATCTTAAGTGAAAAATTATCTTTATTAAGTGAAAATTATAACTCTCTGGGTACATTACTCTTCCTAACCCATGGCTGTAACCAACTTTCCTAACCCTACAGGGCATGTGGCACCCTTATGTGGGCTACTTCTGGACTTGCACTACTGCAGGGGCAGAAGATGCTGTGGTGAGGGATGATGATGAGGGATTACATCCCCCCTTGCAGCCAGACTGGTGTGCTGTGCCTGCAGGCAAGGCTCAGAGCAGGGCAGCATCTTTGCATGAGCACAGCTGAACAGCAGTACCACAGTGCCAGAGCTGCATCAGGCCTGTTTCCAAGCTGCACCATACAAGAGCTACAGCTCGGCTATCTTTGCAGCAGGGCTGCACCTGTTGCCAGTTCCAGAAAATACATTTGGAATGTGTGTAAACTATAGTACAAAAGTGGGCTGCAGTGAGGGGGCTCCCCTTTACCACCTGCAGCATCACGGCGACTCACAGAGCTGACAGCAACCACATCACCAAGCAGCAGACATGATTCTACACAGATGTCACAACCCAAAAAATCCTGCCATCATTATGATACTGTTGAATAGCACATAGGGTAGGTGATTTACGTTTTCAGCTTCATTCAAGTTTGGAAAAAGTAAAAGCAACTGAAAACAGAGTTATACTGGGAAACACCATCTGGAGCTAGGACAGAAGTCAGAGTCCAGATTTGGATCTGGCATTTCAAGAAAGACTTCTATAGACTTCTCACATATATATTTGTCTTTTAACTTAGATACGGTTTAAAGTCTGCTGATTTTGCTTAGGTACATCAGGGACTTTTTGTTTTGCTAGAAATTTTTCAAGAAATTACTACTACAAAGATGGTGAAGGGTCTTGAGGAGCAGCCATATGAGGACAGATGAGGTCACTTGGCTTGTTCAGCCTGGAAACGAAGGGAGGGAAGACCTCATTGCAGTTTACAAGTCCCTCATGAGGGGAAGAGGAGGGACAGACACTGATCTCTTCTCATTGGTGACCAGGGACAGGACCCTAGGAATGCCCTGAAGTTGTGTCAGGGGAGGGTTAGGTTGCGTATCAGGAAAAGAAAGGTTCTTTAACCAGAGGCTGTTTGGGCATTAGAACAGGCTCCTCAGGGAAGTGGTCACAGCATCAAGACTGGCAGAGTTTGAGAAGTGTTTGGACAATGCTCTCAGGCACATTGTGTGACTCTTGAGGCTGTCCTGTGCAGGGCCAGGAGCCAGATTTTGATGATACTTATGGGTCCCTTTCAACTCTCTTCTATGATTCCTCTTGGTACAGTGAGGAGAACAGCACAGTAGTGAAAAGCTGAAAAACAGCAAAGGATTGTCTTTAAAAAGACAATTGAAGCCGTCTGAAGAATGAAGATGTTGAATAAGTAGATTTCTTTCCAAAGCAAGAAGTTCTTGTAGAACCCTGTTCTAAGGTTTTGTCTTTTTATCTGAACCTATGGTAAGGAAGCTAACTTTTAAAACCAAAACCTGTCTTCTTGCAAAATGTCATGTCAGTCAGAAATGTAGCCCTCCTGCTTTGGGCAAGTGTAAGACATGCAAGGCCTGACAGAACAGCCATCACCAGCTGCAACCCTAATGCTGGCATGCACAATGAGCAGTCCTGCATGGAAAGAGTACTGGCCACCCATGTGTATTGAGGTGGATAAATCTGAAAGAACATTAGCTGGATCAAGAAGGTAGGTTTTCTTCTCTTCAGTCCCATGAAATCATAGCTCTCACAGATTCATAGTTCCCACATTCTGTTCTGAGAGCAGATTCAAAATTGTTAGGAACTGCCATTTCCAGCCACAAGCTTTGAACAGCCCTTTTCCAAACGTATTTTTTCCCTTACTTTCTCACATGTATCTTTCTAACTCAGACTTACCAGTAATGATTGTGATGTACATATACGTGTTTGCATGCACACACAGAGGTGGAGCAGCAAAAGCAGGCGGGGTGTCAGTCAGGGACTTCCAGCCTCACTTCTAAAAAATTTTCCTTTGCTCACATAACGGCAGCCAAGAGTCTCTGTGGTAACCATGTCTCTCATACATAATTAAACAGATGTGCTAATGACATTTTTAAGTAACAGCAATTGACATTTTTCCCACTTTGGAACCTGACAGACAAGTCTGGACTTCATTAACCTTTTGCAGTTTAATAGTGGTTTTGTGATTTAGGAGAGCAGATAAAAAGGCAAGAACCTCCTTCTTTCCATGTAAATTCTGCATGCCAAAGTAAGTTACATAATATATCGGGATAGACAGCTTTGTGTGACCAGGTATAGGTGAAGAGGCATTCTCATTAAGCTTCATTGAAGTGACCAAAAAGAAGCAGGTTAAGTCATTTACAACAGAATACCAAAATATTTCTGTAAGGTCACCTTTGAAGAATGAGGTAAGATGACTAAAAGTTTTGAGAAAAAATGGAATCTCTGTGTGAATTAATATCTCATGAAGCAAAAATTTAGTTTGATCAGAACAGATTCCTGCTCTAAAAGTAATCTCCAAATACATTATTTACATGAGACTCGACAACTTGCTCTCTGGGGGAAGATGTGGCGAGGCTCAGAGCATTTCCTAGCGCAGGCTGGTGCTTAGTGCCCACTGGCATTGCAGGATATGCCACTCAAGAGCAGAGCCAGGCAGCCTCTGCAGCACCTTGGGATTTGCTCACAGCTTTAAGCAGCAAGCAGGGCTGTCGAGCACCAAGGTGTTTGCTGGCTCCCCAAAGAAGGTTGACAGGCCCTGCAACCTTCTGTCACTTCCTAGCGTATCAAAAACCGCAGTTACTGTTTGCCTTTGGTTTTGTGCACCGTTGTGTCTCTGACTAGGGTGCTTCATAGGCCAAGATAAAGGGGAGAGCTGCCCCTGAGCCTCAGAGGAATGGTATCTCCTGTTCATGGCCTATTGATCATGTAACACACGTGTACTGAGCTGCTTCCCTGCTGGAGGAGACTCCTGATACCGAAATAATTCCCTTTTGGATCTCAAGGCTTGGATAGAGCTCAGACACCTCACAAAAGTGTCCATCTCCCAGAAAATCTGAAAAATTCCCAGTTTGCACACAGGTTTTCTGTGAAAAAAGAGTAGGCACCTATGTCTTTTGTGTGTGAACGTTGATGCTGTCTATTGTCATCTATAAAGCAACATGCATAAGTGGGTTGGGAACACACAAACCCAGCAGTGGGTTTTACGACCACTCTTTTGCTTAAGGTACTGCATTTGTTTAGATTGTCATAGCTCTGACCTGGACAGAAACAGAATGACTATAGCATTTCTCCCTTGCTTTCTTGTCCTTTTTTAACATTTTGGGCAGTTTTCACAGTACTCTTAGTTACTTTGTTGATCTTATTTAAGCTATTGAATTCTTCAGGCTGTGAAAATTAGTACCTTCATTTTTAATATATATTGGAAAAAAAAAAAAGAAAAAAAGGAAATGACTGACCAGAGCCCTTTCTCTAGTATCCCATCATTCCAAATGAAGCCTTGTGAATTAAACAAGACAGTTCTATCCTGCCCATTGCTTCTTGTAAGGTATTTATTATATCTGTTCAGGCCAAACACAAACCAATTAAAAACTTGCATAGGAAGAATTCTACCTGCAGTTTCCATTTGTGTAATATTAGTGCTTTTCCTTCCATGAACTAAGAAAACGGGTTCGGGTTTGAAAGCAGATGCTGTAATACAATCAAATCAGCATGGTTCAACCAGAAACCAGGGAGATTAAAAAAATGTAAAAAAGGGTTTTGGTAAATAAAGCTTCAACTGTTGTTAAGGTTTGTATTGTTAAGAGGAGGTACTTTCAATGGCAGTGTGGCACCTCGCTTACTACTTTGAATTCCCTGACTAAACTAGTAAAACAATCAGCTCTATGCAAAGGGAAGGATTGTACAGGCTGGATTGAAGTGCTTTTTGCACTGCAGTAATATTTCTCATTTCCTTCTGAATTCATCAGTCTTGTGCTGGGTAAATCTGGTGACCTGGTCTGTAATCCAATACACTATAATTTATATAAGCTCCCTAACTATACAGCTGCTCACAGTACAGTAAGTGCCTATTTTGCTGTGTAATTCTTTTCTTCTCCCCTGGTTCACTTCACCTATACCACTCATTACAGGATAATAAATACTTTGATGTATTTGGCAGTTTCAGCTGAATGCTTTCCTGCCCTGAAGAGATGCCCATTTGAAAGAAGTGTTTACTACCCAGCATTTGAAGGGTTTATATAAAAACAGTGCAGAAATGATCCCCAGGGACTTACCCCATCCCCAGTTACTGGTGGTTCCTCAGATGTGTCTCCTACCAAAGGTTCCAGTCTTTTTTTGGCAGTGGGTTGTAAAGTTCTGGTTCTTAGATACTTTCTGACTGGGTGCAAATTATTTCTACTATCACAAAAGTCACTTTTTGCAATGAGAAATCCAAAGTGCATTTTATCTGGAACAGGTTGCATGTAAAAAAATCTTGTTCCTCTACCCTGTTAGCAGGTTGTTGATGGATGGTTGCTGTCTCCAGTGCACCTATAGCTACAACTCCTAATAGCAAGTACCCTCATACTTCTCTCTCTCTCCATGGCTTCTTCAGCTTCTCACTTTATAGTTATTTAATACTTCCAAATGGCTCCCTTCTTAACTTTGAGCTGTCACAGCTGTAGCTTTCCATGATTCAGTAGAGTAACTGTTTAACATAAAACTACTCATGACATTCCTGTTTAGCTTCTGTTCCATACAGACAATTCTTTCATTTTCTTACCATTTTTTACACAAAGATACAGACGAAGAGAGGGCATAAGGGCTCACAGAATAAAGTATCCAGAAAGAACTTGCAGGAGGTAGAAGTGGGAAAGGAGCATGAAGCCTTTGGACAACTGTAGGCAATGGCATTGAGTATTTTCTTTCCACTTTTATTTAGAAAAATGTTCATGACTTCTTCATCCCTTGGGCAGATGCCCATTTTATTCCATAAATTTTCAGCAGGACAATTAATGTTGAATGCACAGGGGAAACATCTCTTCTGTCCCATTAGATTGCTATCAGTCTTAAAATTAGGCTATTAAACTGTAAGGAATGGGAGATAAAAATCTGGGATGGGTGTAGAGTTGTGTAGGGATCTGCACTTCAAGCAACCTAGCACCAGAAACATTAATTCATCCCTAAACATTGCTGTGCTTCTTTTCTGAATGTGTGATTAGCAGCCTGACTAACGAGGAGTTGCTGTATGTTCTTCTGCAAGTAGAAAATTATGCCACACCAATAAAGAAGACAAATGCTTAATTTGTATGCCATGCTGGATGTGAAGAGGGCAAAAAACGTCTGCATGTGTTTAGATAAACAGGGGAAACAGAGAAACTTCAAGTCTTAATATATAGACAATATGATGCTTCCTCCAGAACTATGTTCTTGGGTAGAGCATACATTTTCAGGATGTGTGTCTTTTTTAAAGACAGGGAAAGCAGCCCAGCAAGTTTATAGTTGTACTTGCTTTGTCTGGAGTATTTAATGAAATCCTAGCTCTGCTCTATCAATATGAAATACTGAAAGCATATTATTTTCAATAAATGTCAGAAAACTGAAAGTTATTTTATCAGCTGAAGTTCCCACAAATTACTTTAAATGCCGGCATGGCTGTGAAAGCGGTCTGTTAGTGACTTTCATACAGCATAAACCTATTCAGCAACTTGCTAATGAATGGGCTGTTTCACTATTTTCAAAGCCAGTATATTTAATATGTGAGGCAGTCAGCTAGGCCGTTATCTGCATTTCTCTGGCTGTTTTCTGGGAATGAACTTAGACATACTCCATTGGTTTTGAATATAAGGATCTCTAATGCAGTGCATGCTTAATCACTCTTATCACTGGAAAATTCAAACAGCTCTCACATTCAGAGTATCAAAATCACAAAAAGATATGAGATGTGCCTCTAGGCTAAAAGTTTATATAGTCTTCTCTGTCTTCTTTGTCACTATTTTGGCTACCTTTCCTTTTTCCACACAGCATTTTTTCTTTCTTTCACAAAGTCTGAAGAGAAGTCTCACGGAAAAAAAAATGCAGAAAAATACCCTAAGAGCTAAAGCAGCCTTGTTAGTGCATTTTTACAGAAAAGGGCCCAACCCAAAACCTGTGGCCTATGATTCCTCTTCTGGAATACCAGACACATTCCTCTCACCACTTTCTCTCATCATTTTAACCTGTTCAAAATGGAGGTGAGATGCTACCACCTGGTTTTGATTGCATATAATGTTCTTTACATTCATTCTGTTCAATTGCTTATCTTAGTTTGCAATAACTCACTTCTCCATCTCCCATTTGTTAGTCCTTTTTCCCAGATGAAGACCTGATCATAACAAACCATGTGCTTGCTACTTTCAGATAAACAGCTGGGATGTATTACACCTGACTTTGCCCATAATGGCTGCTCACAAAAGCTGGGCAGTGCTGAAGAAGGGGCAGAACCAATGGGAGTCCAGTCTAAGCTTTCTACAGTGTCATGTTGTATTTCAGTGAGATCAGGTGCACAGGACGGCTGTGGCATGAAGAGACTTTAATTTGGCCACTGCTGTTGGTTGTCCCACCTTCAGGAAGGTATAAGAGCAACATCAGACTTCAGAGAAACATAGAAAAATGGTCATAGGTACTGTATATTTTCCATGTGAGGAATGATGAAAGAAACTAAATCCCTTCAGCCCGCAGACAGAGGGTAAAATGAAGGTCTCTAAAATGTCAGGGGAGGGGACTCCATATTCCTTTTGTCAGTCATCTTAAGGCAGTGTCCAGTCCCCATCTGGACTCACATCCGAGTCCTACACATTAAATCTCTTGCTCTGTATTTAGATGCTTTTAATCTTTGCTATAAAGAAAGAGGGCAAGTTATTATAGCCTGAATAGATCTGTGGTGCGTACCTCACCAAAAAAAAAGATACCAACCACACATATGCACCTACAGCATTTGAAAGTGTCACCCTGAGTTGTGGAAGTCTTACCTTTTTGGCTTTTACTGCTGTCTGCCTTTTCAGTAGGGAGAAACCAGACAATACCAAGACAATGTATTCTTCCAAGCAAAAAGATGCTTTGAAAATTCTCCCTGCTCCACCTGCAGGTGGGAAATGGTTAAAAACAGAATATTAATTGTAGCAATAATAGCAAAATGATCAGTGCATACATATATGAATGTACTAATTATATTCTCAGCTTAGAAAATCTTTATTGTATACACTATCATTTTGTTTCTAAGAAAAGAATACTCTGATATTTTTTAGCTAGGTTTTGGAAGGTTGCTCTAAGGGTTTTGTGACAACTACATAGGAAGCTTCTGAAGGCTTTTATATTTCTGTATTTTTAAGTATTTTCCTGTGCTTTTGAACTGTTGCCTGAATAACAACATGGATGGCAGGGCGTGTTTTAAGGATCCACCGGGTGTTAACAATGTCACACCTTAAAAATACACATCGTTGCAGCTACAGCCTATTCTTGGAACAGTGTAATTGGTATTTCCCTTGTTAAGAATTTTTCTTTGCACAGCACATGAAAAGTGAGGAATGCCAAGAAAGTGTGTTTAATTAGTACTCCTATTAATTTTGTAACTTACTGCAGAATTTATCTTGGCACATCCTTGTTAAAAATGGTAGGTAATGCCATTAACACTCTGGTTCTACACAAACAAGCTGCAGCATAGATCACCCCACAGAAATAATATGCTGTACCTATTGATCCAGTTGAATGGACCAGTAAAAGCTAAGTTCCTTTGATTGTTTTAAATTAATTAATTCCTCAGCATGAAGACAACTGCCAATGAAGGCATCATATTAAGGTGTTTCTGTTTATAAACAGAGATGAATCCTAGTTGATTTTGCCTTTAGACTGCTTTCTTTCTTCCTCCCCTCTTTGCTTTCAGCCAAGTGCCTGGAATCACTATAAATCAGATTACAAAAAAAGTCTTCTTCTGAGAACAGTAAAGCTGTTTTAAAATTGAAATGCATTGAATCAAGAACAAGCAAAATTGTTGTTATTTCTGGTATTGTCAGGGAAATCTCAGCTACTGTCTGCTGTAATGAAAAGAAATGCTGTTACCTGGAATACCTTTTCAAAATTCACCTCTCTATAAAAAGCAAATATTACTATATGTAAGAATAAATTCACCCTTTAGCTAAGCCCCTAAACTAAGTGGAATTATAATAGGAATAAATATGATCCATCAGGTCAAAATCTGTTCTGGTTTACAACAAAGGAAATTGGAATGATCTCAGTAAATACAAAAAAAAAAAATTATAAAAGTTGTAAAAGAGAGGCAGAGTAAGTCTAATAGATATAAGACTTTTAATTACACTTTTTATGACATGATGACAGTATCACAACAAAATATGTTAGCAAAACATTCAAGTCCTAATAAAAGATTAGAAAATCTGAAATATTTAGTAGAACCATATTTTCCAAACATATGAAGGGTTTTCACAGTTTAGCAAGGTGGAATCCACATTGGAAAAATCTTTGTAAATTCAGAAAAACAGAGCTGAATCAGTAGAAGAAGGAAATCATCATAAGAAAACATTTTGTTTCAGAGATGACATTTTAATCATTCCTTATTAGCTTGTTTATTTAATTTTCACTCAATATTTCAGTGGAAGACAGAGATTATCTGTTCAAATAACTTTATATTAACTGGTGTGGGTTTGATATCAAGCAAAGAGACTGTGGATATTGGCATGATACCTACAGATTTTTGAGTATCAAAAAGTATAATTTCATAAAACTTCCTACTTTTCCTGCTGCTTTTATCCCTGTTAAGGTTATCATGTCAATTATGCTGACGAGATGCACAATACGCAGTGCATTGTTCTCTTCACACTGCACACCAATTAAGGCAAGCCATAACTCAGAGGTTATTGACTATATTATTCACTGTTGCAGACCAGAGTTCTCTCCTACATCTCTGCTTTCACTCCACTATGAAAAAAACCTCTAAAAGCTCCTTAGAAGTCAAAGACAGAAGCCCCTCCTCCTGGGACTGCCAACTTTGTTTGCCACAACCAGATGTTCTGTCCTTGAAGCCCTTCCTCCTTGTGCTCCATCAGATCCAATGTCTGTGCACTCCTATCTAGGTAATAGCTGTCCCTTGTCCCAGCATGTCATCCCAGGCTCTGTTATCTGCTTTTGGTTTTTATTTTCTCCTGGCCATAGCCAGAAATTCAAAATCAGCTGCAATCTCTGTGACAGCAACTCAGAGGAAAATATTTTGTTTTGTTTTGTTTAGATTTTTACATCTTTCATTTTTAAAAGTATTATCTCTTCAAATAGCCTTAAGTCTGGAATGAAAAAATAAGCTGTAACCTAAATATCCTTGAAAATAGATGCCCAATGAAAGCTCACTGTTTTCTTCAACCTGCCCAGAATACAGGGCAGTATCTTTGGGACTTGAGAATACAGAATATCCTGTTCCTTAGCTTGATGTTTTCTGCAGCCTGTTTCTTTCCCTCCCATTTATCTAGAATGACGAGTAGTCTTCAGTGGGACCCCAAAAAATCAGTAGAATATGTGTCTTTTCCTACAGCGTTTCACAATAACATCCCTTTGCTAGAGGACTATTCAAAAGCTATAACGAGTTACAAAGAACATTGGCATGTTGAGGCACAATAACCTTTTACTAAATGTATATTTTTCTAACATTTAATTAAAATGTCACGCACTTTTCTGCATTTCCTTTCCACAACTGGTAATGTTCACCACAGAGATATATTAAGCTTCCCTTTGTTTAATCAGCTCATTCATCTTCATCAATTATTTTAGGTATTCAAGAACTTGAAAGTGTTCAAGATATCATTATAATAATATGTTGCAGCGAGGGTTACTGCAACAAGCATATTTCAAACCAGGAGTCCTGTGGAAACGAAGTATATATGGACAGATTCGTGGTAGATGTTTCAGAGATGTTTCTTTCTCCAGCCGCATGGCCGGGGCTCTGACGAGGAACTGAGGCAATCACAGGACCCGAGGGTCCTTGCCCGCGCAGGGGAACACAGACCAACCAATGGGGAACGAGGCTGACCAGGGGCAGGAAAACCTCGTGCCTTCCCCCCCAGGGCCCCTCTCCCAGGGCTACATGGCAGGGGAGGAGACCCCAACAATAACATAATACACTAGAGTTCTGTAGTATTTTCTTGCCAAAATCTAAAAGGTACTTTGTAGACAGTAATGAGTTTTTGAACCTACCAAAACACCAATGGTCTGGGTGAGTTTACTCCTATTTAATACTTGGATTTAAAAGGTTAAAGTCTTGTCCCAAAGTTCAGTGCCAGAAGTCAACACTAGCTCTTCTGATTTATGGCCATCTGGAGTAGTTTAAGGATTTTCCAATGTAACATTACAGTTCATTATTGTGCATCCAGTTGAGATCAATTGTGTGAGAATATGTGCATGTTCAGAAGCTTGAGGCTCCATTAAAAAGATTTATAAGGAGCCTTTTTATATCTATAAAACAACTTATACCAGGCCAGGTCCTGATTCCAGTTCCATATCCAAACTTTTCCAATTCCAGATTGAGTTGGACTCAGTTATGCAGTCCTCTAGGCCCAAAGTTGATAGAAATATCAATAAAGTAATCAGAAATACAGTTTTTGCAGAGCAGTAGCAGCTTTGGGTCTTTCACAACTGAACTGTACACAGCTTATGTCAGGACAGCAACGAACAGGAATTTGTACCTACCATGGCATACCTAGAGGGAAAACTAGCAAAAGAAAAAGAGACTGCAATATTTGTAAAATTTCCATGAGGTAAAACTAGTTTAAAGGTAGTCTATGGTTATCCTTGAACATGGAGAAGAATATTTTCTTTTACTAATCAACATGAGTTTTTACCTAATATTGAGACATCAGTTTGTTTGAGAATGTGGTTGAGGCAACATCAAAGCCAAAGGAAGCCATGACTCTTCTTGAAGGCATAACCTCTAAATGCAGCTCAGTTCTATTTTCATGCTGGTGCAGACTTGCTGGCTTCATATAGTCCTAAAATGGCAGGTCTCTCACGTATCGCTTGCCTGAGCTGGTGCATACAACCTGGAGAACATACATATGAGAAGTTTCCCTGTGTGTGCACTGCAGAGCTGCTCAGTGTGGGCACTGCAGCCCCTGGCTGGGAGCTCCAGATGCTGAGGAGGGCATTGCCCACTGTAGTAGATGGTGCACTTGCCACTGGAAGCAGTGGTTTGGTTTGGTTAGCTTCGGTTTGGTAAGGCGGGTGAACTCCTGTGTAGATAGAGCACAGCGTGTTGTCATGTTCCCGAAATCCTGTGGTGGGGATCAGCTTTCCTTCAGAGAAGGGAACACAACCAGCAATTGCTTGGTAATGTCCTGTAACCCAAAGATGGCAGCAAAATGGAGATAGAGAGTAAAGCTGTGAGTGAATGAATAAACTTTACACAGCTATAACACAGTATGTCAAAAAATGTTTTCAGTTTCATGGTATTCTCCAACTGGAGATACGCCAATTAGTCTGAATTCTAGACGATTTTCACACCTTCCAAAAACTGCTGAAATGTTATTTTCCGTCCAACTGTTCCATTCCATGCTGCAACTTAGACCAACCAAACAACTATGTGACCATTTAGAAATGTTATCATTATAATATTGTTACAAGCACTTGCACACAGGCACATAGATTTATTCAAAAAGATCTGACAGTATACTGTGTGCTGAATCACAGAAATATCCTCAGCTCTGCCTTATGTGTTAAACATGCAGCAGAAAAATTTCAGTTATCAGGAGTTTGTAAGCGTGGTCAGAACTGTGAGCATAAAGTTTTTTTTTTCGACTGAAAAAGCAAAAAGAAACATCAAACAAAATATGCAAGTGCAGTCAGGGACTGGGAAGCACCAAAGCTATGTTGAGAATTCCAGAACTGAAGCTCCTGAGTTCTCATCTGGAAAATTGTGCAGAATTTAAGTGATCTAACAAAGAAAGTTAAAAGGTCCATATTTAGTTTGCTAGTGCTTGAGTCTATAGTTTTAGGGAGTTCAAAGCTGTTAACTTACACTCCACCATTATACTTTCACATAAAGTTATCATTTATGTAGCTACAAATAAACACTTTTATTTCAAAGCAGCTTGAAAATACAATATTTTCTCCTTTCCAAATTATCCCAGAGAGCAGTTCTGAACTATTAGAATGACCTTTTAAAATTGATTATTTATTCATTCAGTTCCTTGCCTTATTTGTTCACATTTAACTATGGCATTAATAATGCAGTCCACTGCACAATGTCATTTTACTGGAGATTTTTTTTCATATGTCACATTTAATACTTTGTTGAAGCCTTAGGAGACTGTTCCCATTTTCCTTTATGTCATGTGTAAAGGTCTAGTTTTGTTTAATGTTGTCTAGACTTCCTTTTAATATCACGCTTAAAATAGATATTCATGTAAAATAGGCAGTTTCTGGATGTTAAAGGAGGCTGGCTTATTTTCTACAAGTTGAAAGGTAACCCAAGACAGCAGCTGTAGGGATCACAGCCTGGTTTAAATCTCATTCTCATGAATTTCAGTGAAGCTGGACCCCACCCTAGAGAACTCGAATCTGAGTATCTGACACTGCTGCTGTGTTTCTAAATATTAATTTTTCTGTAGTGTTTCTGGAGTCAGGTGGAAGCAAGTGGAATCTGCTCAAGAGGGCTAAAACTACAAGGGGGTTATGGGTTACCCATCAAAACCAAACCCCAAATCTCTTGAAACTGGCTAGGTTGGTTTCTTACCCATGTCTCACCATTAAACCAAAAGCAATAATATGTAGGCTGAATCAACATTCCTTAAAGCCCTCAGTGAGTGGAATGGAATGGACTATTTCTGTTGGAAGGGACCTACACCAATCATCTCATCCAGCTGCCTGACTAATTTAGGCTGACCACAAGCTGTATAACCATTCAGTGGCGTAAGACCTCCTCCCAGTGCCTGGAGATCCCACCTGCCTCCTGGCTACACCGAGGGTCATGGACATGCACAGGAGCTCTGGAACCCCAGTGATTATTCTAAGTGCTCAACTGGTGCTGCTCGCCAGTTGTCTCCTATTTGTAGACTTTGCATTTTGAATAGTGAAAAACAAATAGTTGAAAACAATGTTTTGATTTTCCTGTAGGGAAAATTCTAGTTTAATTTTGCAGCACATACTGAATGCTCACCCAGCCCAAAATGCAGCTTTGCAGCAGAACCAGAGTGGGCTCAGGTTCAAGTGTCTAGTTCTAACTTTTCAGAGCTGCTGAAGCAAAATGATTCCTTAGTGAGTCTCTGTGAGATTGCTCCTATCATTTTATAGCACTGAATTTATATTATTTATCATATCTGTCATCTATAGCATTGAACTTTATAGTACTGAATTTGAACATAAGGCAATTGCTCTTGTACAAGGATCTGTTCAGGATTCTAATGGTAGGTAACTTTGAAGTCATATTTTTCTAAATAGGCTATCCTAGGACAATAGCCTTTGAATTGCTTTGCAAAATACAACACCACCACTAACAATAACAAAACTGTTGCCAGAACTGCTGAGTTAACCATGTGGCTTTTGAGCTTAGCCTGGTTCAAAAATTCTGCATAATTCATGTCTTTATACATATATGATGAAATTGTATTCAAATTAAAAGGAAAATATATTCTTCTTTATTTTTTGTAGAGAGTTGAAGGAAGTCAGGCAAAATTCATGAAATTTTTATAAAAATAAAACTACTACCAAAAGTGAAATGTGTGTAAGAATTTCAGCTACTGGATATTTTGTAACATTTCAAAAATTTCCAGTAGTATTTATCAAAAAAAAAAAAAAAAAGGAAAGATTATTTTAGGAACAGTATTTGCTAAAAATTATTTCTTTCACATCACATGGAAGTAAACTGACTTTTTAATATAGAAATCAGATATTCATATTGAAATAACACTGAATATATGACAATGCTGATTCATAAATGTTAGAGATAAAACGTCATGAAATTTGATGAGTACAATTAGCACTGATCTATCAGTTCAGTCAGGGAAAAACCCACATAATTGATTAAAAATAAGTAATTTTAAAAGGTCTTTAACAGTAACTTAGTAAGATACATGTGTTACTTTAAACCTTCCCCATAATACTCCTAACTCTATCATGCAGTTTGGTAATGTAAAGTTTAATCTCTCCCATCCCAGCAATAAACATTAACAGTAATTGCCACAGTAGGTGATGTTGGATCTAATCTGAAAACCATAGTGTAGAGTGGAAGCATTTAATATGTCATGAATGACAGACAGGACATAATTAACTCTCTCATAGTTTCCTCTGATCATTGTTTCCAAATGTGAACCGGGGAATATAAATACACATGACCAGAAAAATCATTAGCCCACACTCAGGAATGACTCTCAAACAATATATGGTGAAGTTCTTTAGAAAGACTTCAGAAGAGTCCTTTTGTCTGTAAAAAACCTCACATTGCTAAACTGCTCTTTTCACATTAGATGTTAATGCTAATCAGTCGTGACCCTTAAATAAGAACAAACACCAGCACAGCCAGCCATGGAAATTGAAAGGAAATGGATTCTAAAAGAGTAAGGACATGAAATGGTTCATCAATGTGTGAAGCTGTGCTCCACTGCCCCAGTTTGTGAAGTTCCAATTTTCCTCAACAGGTTGGGTTAACCTAGAGGGTGAAGCCTGGTAACCCAAGGGGCACACGGTCACTAACTGAAAACAAGTCTGAAACAGTAGAATTAGATATGCATATGAATAAAGGTGGGCACAATTGCTTTAGGGTGTCCCAGGTGAAGGATCAAAACTCCATATTGCTAACAACAGACCAGGAAGATACTCCTGCTATCTATATGTTATTCCACTCATTTGGAGTGGGTTATCCTGGTCAGTGTCAAAGGGAGAGTAACAAGGTCCTCTTACCATTGATCTGTTCTAAATTACAAATCTCATGTCTTACCACACTACCAAACCATTTCTGGCTAAGTTACCAAAGTAAGAAAAGAGAAATTCAGACTTATTTTGGAAAAATATGTGTAGCAGTCTGTTCCTGTCCTTGCCAGTACCAGTTTAAAGTGTTTATATCTCAATTGTTTTGATATCATATTTTTACACTCTTCCCCCATGCAAACCTACACTTGAAATAATCTCGGTATCCAAGCCATTAAGATAAGCAAATATATCATTAGGAGTGAGGGATAGGCAGTGGAGGATGCTGCAATCTGCTCATGGGCATACTGCAGTCAAAATTTATTCTAAGTCAATCTATCAGATCAGTTGATAAATACTGTTAAAACTGAGCTGTACAACCTGAGGGGTTTATGCATCTAAACCACTTTATTTTTCTTAATGTTTGCTTTTATAGCTGGCTATTCTTGCTGCCAGTGTAACCATCTACTACATGTTTTAAGTTTGCCAAGTTTGCCTTCAGTACTGCTTTAGTTCTTATTTACAAGTGTGGGCTGTAAAGAGGGTAAAATAAACTGACATACGTGTCTAAGTCTCCTGTGCCAGAGGGCATGAAAGGAAATACTCAACCAACAAATTTCCATAAATGATTGCATGCGTTCACATGCTCTGGTATCGCATCTAAGATGCCAAACCTTTAAAATTGCTTTGCCTGAGAAGTTACAATTACAGACATAACCCAAAGACAACCTTACATTTACTTTTCATTGCTCTTAATGGCCTTCTAGGAACTTGATTAGTGGGGGACAGAAGCACTGATTCAGGGTAGATATTTCTCTTGTATGTCTCATTTGTCCACAAGGCAACAGAAAGACACAAGAGAGGGGTTTTATTGGCAGTCAGGCGTGCATGACTTTTTTCTGTTGAACACTGGGATCACAGGTGAAATGGAAAGAATCGGAGCTATTCAGAAGTGAACCACAGCAGAAACTGCCTGAGAAGTTGGTAAATAACTCTTGTACTAACACCTTCTGCCTTCTCCTCAACTGCTGCAAGGTCGATGTCATAAACATCCAGCAAGCCTTTCATTGACACTCATTACTGGCTAGGGTTTCTCATGACCTCAACCGAAATTCAGCTCACAGAGGGAGAGTGGCCAGGCTTCAGCTCTCACTTCAGTCTATAATGAACCAACTCCTTTAGTTTCTGGCTTCAAAAACTATCAGTAAATTTTGATAATAGCAACCTGCTGTCAAACAAAAAGTTAGACAGGTTGCTCTTTCTTTTGTCCTGATCATTGCGATTCTTTGATTCCTACTTTTCATCCTCATGTGTATTCATATGCACACATCCCTACACATGCACGTAGGCATGCACCCAACTCCACTAATGCTTGAAATTTGTTAGATTCTTTTCCCTTTATAGTTAGACATTAAAAATTGCATCCGGTGAACTTCTCACAGAAGATATTCAGCCTTCCAGAAGGCAGGACTATACATATATGAAATAGTGGCAAGCCCAACTTTATTTAGCTGATAGGTGGCTAAAAACTAAAATTGTATATGTTGATTTCTGGTGCTTTTTCTACTCCCTTTCTTTTTATTCGCTTTAAGTCATTAAAATTAAGTAAATTATTTTAACTCTGTATAGTCATTTTAACTGTCCTAATGACAGCTCCGTAATTCTTGGTTGGATGTATTGCAGGAAAGTGATTTTTCTTCATAGTCACATTATTTTGTAAGAATACCTTTTGGTTTCTGAATCTATATATATTTGTATGCGTAAGATACATAATCACAAAATATATCTATACATGTGTATGTTTATATATATATAAACATAAAATTTAAACTGACATATATATGAATATGTATATTTCTCTGTGTGAATCTGTGTTTTCATTTCTAAAATTTCAGTGTTGATACTGTTTTCAATTGATAGTGTCCACTAGTCAAAGGAATGAGCTATTTTTCCAATGGATTAACAAGCTTAAAAGAGTCCTCTGGCTGTAAGTGGCAGATCCATTTCAAGCTTTAGAGTATTCACTGTATCTATAACATGAGTAGTAGTGAGAGACAGACTGAGATGAGAAAGTGAGGTAATTCACGTGCCATTTTGCAACATCATACGGCATTTTCCTTTTTTGGCTTGTTTGTAAGGACAGGCAGGCATTCCCTGTCAATCTCATGCAAATAACTCCAATGCATACATACATGAGCAATAATCTTTCTATTTTTGTCACTTGAGTAATGTCTTCGATGTAACTGAGAACTGAAGTGAAGATGACACATTGCTAGAAACAAATCCCTATAGCCAAGGGCACCGGGGGAAGTTCCGTGTCTGGTGTCCTCATTAGCAAAAATTTTAAGCAACACCACTCATTTAACATGCAATGTTAAATGGCTAAGAAAACACTCCCCATGCTAAAATCAGACAATCTATAGGGGAAATTAATAAACCACGGCAGAGCTGTAACATTTTCCTGAAATAACATTGGAAACATGTTTAGAAACTGCTGTGCTTCATGCACATAAATCTTCCCTTTACAGTTACCAGGTTGAGATCTCTGCCCACAGATTCCAGACAAGAAAGGTTTTGTAAATACTCTTTGCTCATTATTGCAAGCATTTGTGGGACTGCCATCACAAACATATCTAGCTCAAAATACTGGTGCTGATCTTCCAAATGTTTGTTGAAAAGCAACACCAGTTTTTTTTCTGCTTGTTTTTATATGCTTTTCCAATAGCAGACTTAATCTTTTGGCAGGTCCATGGTTCAGACCTCCCTCCTAAAACCAAAGAACAGACAGCATTTCATGTAGTATAGGGCTTGACATAGACACAAACTTGATTTCAAGTGCTTAAGTATTTTCAGATAAGTACAAAAAGGCATTTCGTTGATCACTTAGGTGCCTGAGGTACCAGCCAGGCCTGAATACAAGAAAATCTGGTGGCAAAACCATTAACACACATGTTCGAGAGAGGACCCTTGAACATCAGTGGCAGGGTGGCCCAGGTAGAAGTTCTCCTAGAATATGGGGAGACTGGAAAGGGAGAAGGGAGGGACAGCAGCACCACAGAAAGGGTAGGGGGAATTTTTTCTTGCAAATTGTAGCCCTGCAGCCTCTGTTCCCCTACAGAGCCTATCTGGAAATTCACAGCTTAACAGTAAGAAAACCATTCCCAGGCTGGGGCTGTAGCTCAGCCAGTACAGCAGGGCCAGATGGCAGAAGCCCTGAACCTCTTTGGTGAACGCCGACTGCGTTCCTGAGGAAGGATGTAAGCACGTAGTTAAGTACTTTCCAGAAATTTGTCTATAATCAGATTTCAGATACTGAATAATTTATTCCTCATCTTTGCATGTAAACATTCTTAAAAGCTTTTTGAATAGTTATTTGAGATATATTTAAGAAATGGGACAGACTGACAAATCTGAAAGGTAGCTGAAGAACAGATAGATACAGATCTTAAAGAAGTAAGCTGCTCTGACTGTGGCTTGAACAAGCACAAACTGTGCTCCATGGTCTTATAAGAGAAGCAGAAAGTGTCCATTGTGAGGATGCATTTCCTTGGGGAATGGGCACTGGCTTTTCTTCCAGGCTTTGGCCTTTTTCTAATTACTGCTAATTGTGCTAGTGATCTGATTTTGTGCCTTCTCTGCCAACAGCTGGACTTCATTCTTTTTTCTGGTCTGAAGTTTCATAGATGAAATCAGATGCTAAGCTGGCTATTTGCAGCACATTCCCCAGTAACACAGATAATTTGAAATCTACCAGAGAACATAGGATGGACTGGATTCTGCAGCTCCTGTGAAAGTGTAGAGTGTGCTACTTGGTAGAGGCTTAAAAAATGAACTATGTGAGCCCAGAATTGTGTGTCTCATCTGTAAAGGTATGGCAGACACTCTGGCACTCATTGTTTTTTCCTTCACCTAGGCCTTTGACATTTCTACTCCCAGCATAAGTCTAAAGTGATGCAACATAAGGCATCAGCCAAGAACAGCTTCAGAAAAACAGCCATTTTTGGAAGCTATTCCAAAGTTGCTTTGCAAACCCAAACACTTCAAAGGCAGTGTAAACTGTGGTTGTCCTGTATATCACTGGGAAATAAAAAACATACACCGGTACCTCCTTAAATAGAAGTATTTTTATGAAACTCCAGTATTTTAGTTCCTATCCGCATCATTTTGGTTTCTACTTAGTCTCCAGGCTGTTTTTGCAATCCTTTTAAAAAATTTTAAAGAAAACCTTTTCTCTGGAAAAATTGTTTGCTTTTCCTCTTCTCGCAGGAAACAATCTATTTGGATACTATGATCATACCTCAAGCTTTTACTGCAGCTTTAGATTCTGACCTCTGGTGAATATCTCTGTGGCAGAGCTCTCAGAGTGCCTCTCCCAACCAAAAGAAATGCCTTGTATTTTTGAGATGATGAATTTCCAGCGGGATGAATTTTTGAGGAAAGGCCAAAGCAAAGAAACAAGTCTCTGAACTTACAGTAAGAAAATAAATCCTGATCTCTCCAAGAAACAGTTTTCTGTTTTGGCCAACAAAGCAGAAGAAGCCTTGCTAGTCACTCAGGAAACTTAGACTTTGACCCAGTTCTTCTGTGATGCTGCAGTTCACTTTTCCAGCTGCGTTTCATTGGACAAATGTGGGACAATTTCTTCCCTGTTTGTGGGAAATTTTGTCCCTTATGGGCTTTCAGCAGCTTCTGATGCCACAGAATATGAATGTCCTTTGCCTTCAAGGGAGTGCATAAAAAGAAAAAACCGTGTTCTTCTTCCATTAATTTATACTAGGTCATGACAATCTTTTCTTTTGATGTGTCAAAATCCATGGTGACCACCTCTATATCTGCTAGGAGCTGCTTTGGCATATGTTCACTTGTTGTTGCCACTTCCCTCTCCAACATACCATCCATTTGGTTACCAGGTAACACGCATTGCTAGGCATTTGCATTAAGCACCGATGCTTGTCATGTTTTTTACACTGGGTTTTTAAAAATAACCAAGGTTAAAATAGGATTGTGTTATGGCTGGGAATCTTCAGATTCATTCTAGTGACTTGTCAGGATATCAGCAGTATAAAATCCATCTGTTGACAACGATATTACTGTTTAATAAACACAGGGCTAAATCCCTGTGGATGCAACCGATTTTGGTGTTGATAGCTAGAAACAATTTGATCTATTGCCATATGACAACATAAGGCATTATTCTGCTCTTCAGTTGAGAAGAATAATAGGCCAAATTCAAGTCTGGTTTCAGCAAGTGAAAACCTGAAGTTATTGGAATGCATTTTTTATATTTTACAGATGCATTATGTCCATTAGCAAAAAATATTATTTGCTTCCCACAGAGTAAGTAGCACACATCAAATTCTTTACTAAAACGTGATCCATGATGATGTGAATGCTAAATTCAACTGGAAATTTTCATCAGTGATTTTAGGGAAAATGGGGTTTTTTTCAGAATTTCATTTTTCTGTGTGGAAAATTATAACTTTCATAAAAAACCAGAAAATAAACAAAGCAATGAAAACCCATACTTATGAGATCTCATATGCCTGTTTTGTTGGCAAGGGGGGCAGCCCTTCCCCCATTATAATGCACTGTGAAAGCTAATTCACTTGAGTAGTTCAGCTAGATAGAAGGTTGGAGATATTTTATAGGAAGTGGCGTCTATCAAGACGGGCTTTTTTCTAGGACTGGAAGTATAGGTATGACTAGCATATTTGAACCGAGACCTCTACATGGCTTTGTGTTTACATTTTCAAAATTAAACATTTTGAGTCTTCATCAAAAGACTTTGAAATGAGGAAAAAAACCAAAGAAACTTACGATGCCTTCTAATGTATATATAATTTTTGGTACAAAGGTCTTGCTAATTTTAAATGAAAATAATAACAAATGGGTGTTTTGGCTGAGCTTTAGGAGGGCTACAGCTGAGCTAATTCCCAGTAATGCCCAAGGATGTTGCTAAAGTCTGCTCACTAATGAGGAGACTGGGAATTAATATTTTTATATGAATTATCAGTCAGTGCAGAATCACACTTCCTAAAACACCTAGTGTTTTAGCCTGAAATTTTGAGACTTGGCATTAAATAAAACACACTCAGAAAGCACAATGCTTCATAAAACACTTCTGCATCTTGCATATGTCTCATAGTTTATCTTCAGTTTGCTATTCAAATGTTAGTTCTCAGTCTCTTTTCATTTTTTTCCTAGGATTTTATTGTATATCATAAAGAATCAGACATCTTCCAGATATGTTAATCACTAGCACTTCTGTCATTTCTTCTTCCAGTGCCAACTGGAGCCATTTTATATAACTAATATATAATTTTTCCTTCCAAAAGTAATATTTGCATCTCCCAGACGCTATTTTGGAGTGTCAATTTACTCACTCAGTGTTAATGGATATATTTGCAATGACTTCACCACAAACCAGATAAAGCCCAGAAAAATATGAACTGCAAAGTGTGGTTGATGATGTTTTTCTACTGCCATGGCATCTCATGGTGATGAAAGTACTCGGGTGTACAGTTCATTTTCATATTTGGTCTTCAAAGTGCTTCAGTACATTAAAGCATGTGTGTGTTAAAATAAGAAACCTATTTGTGGAAGTGACAATCATGAAAAGAAGAAGCAGGTGTAAATAAATTACTCTTTAAACTCATGGCTTTCTTGAGTAACAATTAAGATGGAGCTATTTGTTGCTAACCTCACTGTGTGTGTGTATGTGTGTGGACATGGGGAGGACATGGGGAGACACTACAGAAAATAATCAAAATGAAGACAGGGATAGTCTCAAGATGAATTCCTCCAAAGCTGGGAATGCCCTTCCATGGCTTGTATATAACCTGCAGGGTCCAGGGCAATGATTCTGGATGGGCAGTGTGATGACATTTCCATTCCGTGGTTTCCTTGATGACATCTCTTCAGATGCACATGGAAAACAGAGAGGTTATTCCAGTTCACGAGCCACTCAAGGGAACGTCAGGATTTGCTGGGTGTTAGTGGGGTGCTTCCCTATAGATTGCTTTTGTTATTGGTTCATTTAGATTGCAGTATCTTGCATGGCACTTCTTGTACTTCGCTATTACCAAGCACCAGAGATGATGTGTCAAAGACAGGTGCTAGGAAACACTGTTTGTATCCATACAAATTTCTCTGCAAACATTTGCATTTTCAGTTTGCAAGAGGAAATCAAGTCTTTTGAAGACCTCTAAGATCTTTCTCAGCAAACTGCTCTTCAGATGATGTTAATAAATAGCAGTATTTATTCATAGTGAGTTATTCAAATGAGATAAAGAGTGCCAAGACTGAAAACATAAATATGACATTACTTGATGTGAAGTATTCCTAGAAATTAAAGGCATTCTCAAAGTGCTACTTATGATACTGTCAGACAAGTCTGGTGCTCAGCATTTCTATGAATGTATAAGAGTTCAATTTTCTAAACAGTTTCAGATACAGATCTAAAACAATGGAATTCTCTATGTAGCTTATTTCTCCCAATAAATGTAAGCCTTATTTTCTCTATCATGTTTTTCAATGAATAGAAGATTTGGACTCTCCATGAAGTGTTTGCATGAAAAAATAAAACTTCCTACTTAGAACAACTTTGAATTCAATAACTGTAAGGAGGTAATATAGTGTCTTTCCTGCACAAAGAAGCTGTTATTTCCTTCCCTTTGTAATATGTTTTTCCCCAAATGGTTATAAGTTCTCTAAAGAAACAGAGTATTTAATGGCTGTACTATTCCCCAAGGGAAGTAAATTGCTTCTGAAGGTTACAAGGAAGGCCTCAAACCAGTATTAATTTATATCCAACTAGTGAAACCAGAAATATAAACGACATTGTGACTAAACCTGGTATTACCATGTGACAATTCTATTATCTGTGCTTTCAAACAGAAGTATGTAGTAGGAACACATTAAACAAAAGAAGGATCAAGTATGATTACCACAGAAATAATAGAAAAATTACATTTATTCCATTTATATGTAAAACACTGAGGTGGGGAGAAATCCCTTCTGTCTGGTTTAGAAGATTGTGAGAACATTAAGAGAGGTATGTTATGGATGGGGTATCTGTTGTAGGTTGCCAGCTTGCCAAAACACTCCCAAGACAAAAGTGCAGCCTGTATATGGATGGTGATGGCCAGATGGGGAGAAAGGCAGGGTGTCTATGCAAGGCCCTCAAATCCCAAGCTGTATTCAAATCTGACTTTTCTTGACAAGAAAAAAAACTACAGAGGAGGAAATGTGGTGATAGTATAACCCATCGGCACTCTGACAAATACCTCAAGGGGTGCAACAGGGCAGTTGACACTTTGGTGGCATCCACATGAAAAGAATTGGACCCTGTATTTTTGGCATTTTATTGATCCTGTCATGAACATTTATTATAAGAAGAAACTTTCTATAAAGGACTATTCAAATAAGGCTTTCAAGATGAAGACCATGATCATTATCTGAGTTTATGAGTGTATTTTTATAAGCGTAGGTTCAGAAAAACTCTTGCAGTTCGAGAGGCAATGAATAGTAATGCATTTATTTGTTTTTCTGGATATATTTAATTGATGAAACACTCTGATGGCTCTCACATATTGAGACATCAGTGGTTAGGTTTATGCAAAGCTTGGAAAAAAATAAAAGAGCTTACAGAACAGAATTTCTCTGGATATTTTAAAGCAAACATTTATTCAATTTCAGATCTGGTGTACTTTCTTCAATAAAAAATGTGGACATGGATCACCAAGAAAATTGTCTTTTTGCTTCTGTGTCTTCCCAGAAGACTCTGATCACTGCATGATAGCATGAACCATTAATGTCACTGTGGCATGAGTTAAGGACAATGTTTATCTTGAGCTCAGTTGCTATTACCAGCAAGTTTTACAATTTCAACAGTGATCCCTAGTACAGTGTCACAAGGGTATATTTGATGTCTTGACTTAATGGGTAGCTTCAATCGATGTTATGCCATGTTTCACTAAACAACAAGTCATTCACTTGATGTACTGAATTTTATTACAGGGATAACAGTCCAATAACTTCTTACAGTTTGAAAACACAGCTTCTCCGGGCATCACCCCCTTCCTTTGGAAAGGAGAAAATATTCACAGCAACTAGGAAAACTTATAACCTATGAAGTATTTGAAGCTTATCTTGGTTTCAAAGGAAAAAGGGAAAATGTCCATATCTTTTTTTGTAGCCTCTTTCCTAGGAATTACACAAAATACCATGCTGTAGTTCTTTTGTCGATGCTGTTGGGGTTTTTTGCTGGGGTTTGGGTTGTTTCTTTTTTTTTTTTTTTTTTGGTTGGTTGGTTTTTGTTTGGTTTGTTTGTTTTTTGTTTTTTGTTGTTGTTGTTGTTGTTTTTGGCTTTTTGACCCACAGAAGCTGATTTGGAGGTATGCACCAGTAATTCCAACCATGTTGTGACAAGAGTAACACAATAAACACATTTGCATTTTGATTTACTTATGTCTTAGGTTGAGACAGAATTTTGAATCCCATGAAGTGAACCCAAAAGGGATTTCTCCCACAATTAGGAGAAAATGAGCCATGAGCATAGATGTACACCACACCAGCCTCTGCCTTCAGTCTGATTTCAGGACTTCAAAAGGAGAGAGAGAAAAAACATGTGTAACTGTTCCCATGAAACTGCAATAAAATGGTCAACATCTCAAAGCTCAGTCTAAGCTTTTGGACTGCAACAATGGCCAAGGCATTAAGACAAGAGATTAATGTAACCAAGAAGGGCACATATGCAGCAGGTTCTGCCTTAGGTAAAGCAGCAATTAATTCTCCCATGCCAAATCAAGCAAAAAAGCTTGGTGCTTGGTGCTCCCCATCAATACATAAATGTCTGATTCCTGTTAATGTATGCGAATGGAAGGAGAAGATGCTTCTTACTGAGAATCAGTGGGAAAAATTTGAATTTTGGTGATCTTAGAGGATTATTTTACCGAAGTCTTTTTTTATTTCAAAGAGAGGCTAATTTCCTCATAATTTTCAAGTGGGTATGAAGGATGATGGTGGAAATTATTCATTATCAACCTTGAGCTCTCAGATTGTCTGACTAATGAAGTTGACATCTTTATCAGTACCTACCATTGCACAGAATGCACCTATATTTGCATGTAAATTGTATATGTAAGCGCACAGTATTAATAGTGGAATTAATCAAATTATTCTGCTTTCAGACCAGAAAGATTCACTCTGCAAATTAAACTCTCCGTAACTGAGCCTTTTTTCCCAATATTGTATATCCATTCTTCAGCTAAATGAGTTCAGTTGTAGGGACCAAGATGTAGGTCTTAAATAAAGTCCCAAGGTCCTAAGCGGTGCTAACATATCTCTTTCCCGATCACAAAAGGAATTTCAAAGTATCTATAGCAGTTTAGGGGACATTTGCACTCAGAAGAATCAGAGGCCTGATTCAGTTCCTTCCTGTGATACCTAATTATTTTAGTATTGTAAACCATATCACATGTAATAAATTTATACTAATATATTTCAACTGCTTCATATATCATAAAAAATCCAGAAAATGTGTTTCATGTGGGCAGTTTCTCTATCCTGATATTGAGAAAAGTTTAATGTTAGTGTGTGTAGATGCCCAGTGAAATGTATTGAGCTCATTTCGTGGTTATGCTCAAGGAGCAAGGGACTACCCAGCTCTAATAAAATCTTGTGTGAGCCTGCCAGTGTGAATTTTAGGAGCTGAAACTTCCACGCTTCCAGATTCTACTAAGTCAGATTTGCTAAGGCGTATGAACATTTATGTGGCTTATCAAAAGCTTCCAGACAGCTGTGACTCACATGTTCTCTGTCCTTCAGTGGTGTGTCTAATGCATGCCACAGTGCCCTAAGAGCCAGCACGACAGCCTTCTCTCCCTGGAAGCTGCCCACAGATGGTAGCACAGCATGATGAAACTCAGACAGAGCACAGACAATGGCTCAGGCCCCAACTAACAAATTTTTGTACTGATTTAATGTCACGTTAAACCAATGTACTGGTACAGTTAATTAGACTGATAACATAATAAGGAAGCTCAAAAGAGGTAATCTAGGAGCAATCTGAAATCTGTAATCTGCAGTTTGTGCAGAATTGCTTATCTAATTATAGAAAAGCATAACACTTTTCTGTAGGTTGAAGCCCAGTACTGAGTCTAGGCCAACTCAAGAAAATTGAGCGCACTAAAACAATATTTACTACTGCAGTATAAGGACTCTTTTTCTGTAGGGAGAGAGATGTATATGTACAACCAGTAATCTTTAAAGATCTTGAGAACATATATACATCCTTAATAACTGGATACTGCTAATAAACACCTGCCAATATAGCATATTCAAAAAATCTTCTTGATTTAATACATCATTATTTTGGGCACTCTCAAAAGCTTAGAGAAACATTAATCATCATGATGAACTTTAAGTCCATTTAATAAGATATTTATTTTCCCCCATTTATATGCTTTGTCCTGCTCATACAGTTCTCACTTATAGGCACCTGTATTTCTAAAAACAAAACAGTTTAGCCAAGAAACCATTCATGAAAATGACGTTTTCATCATGTTTAAAAGATTAAATTTATGAAACTTGTGTTAAAAGGAAGGCAGGAAAAAATGTTTCTTATTTAGTAGCTCAGTCAAGGTGTGATAAATGGTTTGATAACTCCAGTCTAACCAGCACTGGTGGCAACCTCAGTTACAGTAGCCATGGTGCACAAGCAGCAGCATTATGCTGAGGAAATTCTTGCTCCCTGAAAATCAATTTAAATACCATCGCTTAAACTATGATTTGGTAAGATTTTGCCTTTGAGTCTCATACTCATCCTGAAATAGTGACATAGTATGTCACATTATAGATCTTAGCAGTGTGGTACATAGAATACCAGTGCTAGGCCCTGTACTGAAAGCTGTCCAGCTGTGCTAATGCACCTCAGCATTGTGGCTCCAGTGATCCCAGTGCTTTCTCTGCCTTATGTAGATACACTTCTACTGGAAAAGGGATGGTCTGTGCAGTAAGACTAAGAAAACCAGTGCAGCCCCATCACTAGTGAATGCAGGTGCTGTGAAGGTTAGAGGAATGGGAAAGTTTCCTATCTTGGACACTGTCCTTGCAACAGCCAAATCCCAAATGTCTCATAGCTCTCCATGCCAAATCCCTGCACACCAGACAAATTGGATATGTAACTGCTCTACTAGAGGCAACTGGAGGCATTTCTGAAAGAAAAGCACGAGTGGCATTCAGCACATTTTTTCCTCAGAGATAACATAGCAAACAGCAATTCTTTGAAGCAGTGAAGCCTAATTTCCTAAAGATCTGTATCTGAGTGTTAGTATGAAAACTAAATTTTAATGTTCATGAGAAGTCTTTCTGGATATTTATAAGGGCTTCTCTAGGGTGAATTCTCTGGTACCTAATAGCTCACACTGCAGCTTTTCCATAGTTACAGATTTTTTTCCCACTACCTGATGAAAACCACAAGATTTTCTTTTAAAATTTGAACCAGCTCCTGCCTTAGGGCCTTTCACTCACTAAAGGATCATTCTGCTAAAAGGAGCTAAATAAAATAATGCAGACCTGCAGTACTCAGAGTGAACCTGCTTAAAATATTCAGGTGGTGAAAACCCTTAGACATTTTCAATAGTAATAACTGAAAAAGATAAATTAATTTCTGGGAAGCATTCCCCTTATAAAGAGGTTCAAATGCTGCTCCCAGTCATATTAAATAAACAGGAAATTAGAGGAGAAAAGGACTGTATATTTATTGAGGCATACAACCAGAAGTCCAGTATTGTAAATTTAGACTTCTTTTAATACACTTATTTTCAACAAGTGTGTACTTTAAAATTACCTTTGGCTTAAAGAATTAGAAACAGATCTTATTTCTCTGTTTGTCAGTCTGCTTGAGCTTGTTCTTTGTTTCACAGAAAGTCAGTCTTTCACATGAGAGAAGAAAGACATGAAAGTACTTTCTTAGAACTGTCAGAAATATTCAATTCATCTTCAGTTTATAGAATGGATAGTTATGTCTTAAATGATGGCAGTTTGTATAGTGATCCAATTCTCTAAGTAAGAGCTTCATCAAGTGATAGAAATGTCTCTTCGAAAATTTACACTGGGGCTTACTCTGAACACTGTAACTTAATTGCACAAGCTCCTGACCTAACCGTTTCTTGCTTGAAGGTTCACAGGCATCCATCAGTCTGAAGATCATGTATATCTGGTTGGCAGTATACATAGAAAACCCCATGTACTGTAAGAATCTCATGCTTGCCCACAAAACTAAAGATAAAAGTCCAAGAGTTTGTTCTAATAGATTACCACACTTTAGGTAACACAGCTGATGGTAACATGTGACTTTTAGAATAAAAGAGAGAGCTCCAACAGCCAGGAAAGAAGGATGTTGGGAAATGAGAGAAAAAGAGCTATATTGTCCACATGGCTTGCCTCTGTCCCTCTACATCACATTCTCTGGGTGGATAAAGCCATCCTCCTTCTCCAAGGTCACCTTTTGCCTCAAACAGACACACAGGCATTTAGTCTTTTCTGTTGTGAAGGACTGAACTATTAGCATAGTTTTCTTTTTCAGGTCTTCAGTCCAGACCAAATGCAGATATACAATGAACTTTATCACAGTGTTTCTCTGCCTCATAATAGGCCCTGGCAGCAATAGTGTGGCATGTGGTACTCTAATGAGCCTGATCCTCACTCTTGTAACCAGTGCACACAACAGCAGAGAAGGCGCTATGGCGCAGGGGTCATGTTGCCATTCTCAGTCTCTGGTGGGCTTGAGAATGACCTAGTGAGGGAGTAAAATTATATCATGAGACCCACAATGCCTTGCCATGATTCCAGAACACTATGCAAATAGCACATATGAATAATGAACATTTAAAGCCAGAGCTTTGCACCAGGCAAACAATTCATAAACCAGGATATTTGTCTATGCCATTTGCAAGTAAATTAAATTAATAAGCAAATTAATAACACAAGTTTGTGCATAAGCAAAGCTTGAGGTACAATTTCCTGTTAGTTGCATCTTCAGCAATCACCTCCACCCATGCAAAATGAATGTAATGTTTTTCAAATCAGATTTGGTAGGATTTCTGACCTGCTTCAAAGTCACCGTAGCGATACAAACAAGTATTCAGATACACTGGGAAAGAGGGTCCAGTGAACACTTCTGCCCGCTCAGCTTGGCATATGACAGCTCAGCCTGGCTTCCTGGGGGAAAGAAATCTATGTCTTTGTCTTTCAGCTCCATTTTTTCCCCACAATCTCTTTCCCATCACTTCAAAATCCATTAGCCCCTTTCAAAACATCAACTTTTGCAAAAAATAGTGACAGGAGAGGAAAGGAACCCATGTTAGTCTCTGCTGAGGCTGCAATACACTTTTTCTGTTATTTGATTAATTTAGTAGAAACACTGACCTTTAAGTGTATAGAATTCAGAATCACCTACAGCATATGTCACTAGCAGCTAGGGAATAGGACACAATGGATGGAGGATACTGAGAAGATAAAGAGTATTTCAGGAGTGTGAAATAACGGAGCTTGTGGGCATAAGTTTCAAGTAAGGAATAAAGGTCACTATAACATTAAAACACTTCAAAACCAATCTGTTTAATCAACAGTAAGAATACAAAGTTTCATGACTCTGCTTCCAGTCCTCATCAGCTTCCACATTTGAATCACCATGTTAGTTCCTATTCCTCAAAAATAGTGTGTTTCATTTTTGTATCTATGCAGTATTTTTTGCATTCTTCCATTGATTCGCAAAGGAAATAATCTGGAAACTAAAAATAAGATTTTTAGATTTTTGTTTGGGGTTTTTTGTTGGTTTTGCAGGGTTTTGTGGATTTTGGGTCTTTAATGGAAACAATGAGAAACGTGTTCTAGCCAAGTCAGGCAAATGTGAACATGTAAATTTACACCTCCAAGGTGGGTTTTTAAAATGTAATGCCATTGCATTTATCCTACACTACAGGAGATTAAAAAAACAGCTACAATAGGTATAAAAAATGCTTAATGAAATATTTCAGAAGAGATTATGGTGTGTAACCTGCCAATTGAGATTTTATATACTTAGGGGAAATCATGTAGTTTTAAAAAAGTTATATTTCATTGACTCAAATAACACCCCATGGTATTAATCAGACCCCACAGAGCCAGTATGCAGAATCAGAAGCAGAGCATACCTGTAATAAGGAATTGTGCATGACACAAGAAATTACTTTGAAAAGTTGACCACTTACTGGTTGATATTTCTGAAGCTCGTTATGAACATAGAGCTCTTGAAATGTTCTAGCAAAGCCAGTGTGTTAGTATCAAGATGCTTATTTAAATTTCCTTTGATCTGGTAAACTTCTATCATCCCAGAACTGAGCTTCAAACCAACTCCATTCCCTGGCAGATGCCATCAGGAATGGAGGAACCTTGTTTCTCTTCAAGGATCACTTCATCAAAGATCATCAAACCTGCTCGGGAGCCTGGCTTGCCATGCCACAAGCAATCTGATTTGTATCTCTCTGGAGTCCCCCACGCTAGCATTGATCACCCATACTGGTCTATGTTCAGATTTCCCTGAGGCAAGACCCTGGGAGCCTGGGAACCATCCACCTAGACAGGGCTTTCCTCCAGTTTAGCAACAGTGAAGTGAAAGCCAGTGAAAGCACCCACTTCCCAAGTTTTTGAGCTCATACACCTTAAGTTTGAAGCCTGACAGAACTTCTGTGGGCTCACTGTGCAAGTGTGTCCCAGGCAGGCATCACCCTCCACCACCGAATTAGTCTGCAGCTTGTCCAGGAAGCTGGCATTTTTTTTAGCTGGGATGCTAAATGAATGGCAATTCGTGGTTGGAAAAAGCAAGAGCCGTCCTGAGCAGGAAACTCTGTTTTTCAGATGGCTATAAGAAAAACTACAGTTCTTTGCCAAAAAGAGTTTAAAAATTGAAACCATTACCTGGCAACAATTTCATTATTGTTTGTCTTCAAGGAGGTTCCACTTGGGCTCAGTGTTTCATTTACACATTGCAGCAGTACTCTCTTCCAGACATTACAAAGGATAAAAAAGGCTGTAGGGAACTCTTGGGGTGAATGCTAAAGAAAAAAAGGCAATTAGGTTAACTTATTACTCTATCAGATTTGTCTACAATCCCATATGAGGAAAACAAAACCAAACCAAAACAAAGAAACTCCCAAGTTTATCTAACCTCTGAAAAGGAGTTGAAAGCAATTTGTGGGGTTTTTTAGCTTGCTGATTGTTTTGTGCTGCAAGCCAGGAGCAGAACACAGTTCTATGCCATGTGTTATTCACAGCTGGAGAAATATGGGCTCATTATTTTGTCAGGGTTTGCTGGTGATACCAAGATATTTCATTAAAAGAGGAAATGTACACAGGTTTTCTGCATTCCAATCCTGAGATTTAATCCCTGGGGAAAAAATTGAAAATGAAAAATAATGATGTGAATGAGAGCTCCAAGGCCTAACACTTCACTTGAGAATACAGTAAGTTTTAAACAAATTATCCAGATGTAATTCATCATATTTAACTGCAGCACAAGTTTATCTGATGTGTTGACAACAGTTTCAGTCTAATCTTTGGGAAGCTTACTTCCCAGTTCCCATCCCAATGTCAGGGCAGCACTAGGCTGCCTGAGCACAGCTCAATGCCTGGTTCCTGCAGAACTGCCCTGCTCAGGGAAAACTCCAAACTGCCTTTCAGGCAAATTCATCTCCTCATAGCTCCCCCAAGAGCCTGTTAGAGATCAAGATACGGAGGAAGTTCTCTTTCCCACATGTCTGGCTCTCTGCTCAGTCTCTATTCTCTTCTACTCAGCTTAAGGGGAGTGCCCTCATAACTAGAAGCTTCACACCTGTCACTACTTATCACAAGCTCATCCTCCTCTCTCTGCGACTGGCATCTTCCCATTGCAAAATCCTCTGCTCCTAGACGTTGCATTCTCCCTTACTAATAAAGAGAGGTATTTAGCTGGTTATTCTGAATGTCTGCTGAACATCTCTTCTTCCAGTCCTTGCTGTTTTCCTTCAGCTTTGACCTGTGCAGAAAATACCTTCTGCTTAAGCCTAAACTGTTGGGACAGATGACTTTTAATTAACCCATCATTAAATCATTTTTGACATAGAACAGAAATAATCCAGAACATAAAGCCTGAAAATTCTGACTCCATTTTCACCAGACTGGGGAAAGGCAGAAAAATTTCTGCCTGGTACATAAACTCCAGGCAGGTACTGCAAACCTTCAAAGGAGCTTGGAAAGGATGTCTTCCATAACAGCCCTCCTGGGAATGGAGAACCCCACCTGTGGGGCTCTGTCTCGACAAGGATGGGGAAGAAGGTGTGCACCACAGCAGCGAGGAATGGTGGAAGAGGCAGTGGCAGAGGAAGACATGAAAGTCATCTCCTTGGAGATGGTATTTAAGGAAACATAATTTTTTGTTGCAGAGCTTTTGGAGTTCAAAGTTAGCAGGCAACGCTAGATCACCTAAACAAGTCTCATGCTAAATATACCTTTGGCTATAAGCATCCCCTATGTAGTATAACCAGCAAGTGCCAGCTCTTCATAGTGACAGGATTGGGTTTTATTAGACTGCTCAGTTGTCATCAACTTGGACCAAACTCCTGCTACTTCTAAAAAGCAGTAGGAGATCAAGTTTATACCTGGGATGCACCGTCCCTAAGATTCATGAACAAAGCTTAATTATTTCTCAGGTTGTGATCTGGCATAGGACCAAAATAAGGGATCTCAATTTTAAGTCTGTGCATAACACCAGATAACATTTTAATTGTCAGATAGGATTAACATACAGCTCATGCTAATAAAAAAATAAAAATATGAAAATTATATTACAAAATATGGGTTTTTTAAAAAGTAAAAAAAGCAAGCTGCAATACCTTACTACAGGAGATTGGAAAAAGACTTTTGACTTTGTGGAAATCATCACTGTCTTATGTTACACAAAGGAGAGCCCTACATCCTAGAACCCAAATGTTGCAGTCTGGAGCTCCAGGAGCCACTCAGCAGGCATCCTGTTTGCTTGACATAAAACCCAACTGGTAAATACTATCTATTTGAGTTCTGCATATGAGAAGATGCCTAAATTTGGAATCTCAGTTTGTACAGCTCTAACTGTAACTCTAATAATTCAACTTCAATCATAATGATATCCCTTTGTTTAGTTCAAGTTTGGTTTCTATTTGCGTTTTGCCATGTCTACACCTGACTGTAGCTGTGACACCAATTACTTTATTCTTGTGCAGATTTGTCCAGAATTAAAAAAAAAAAAAAAAACACCCAAAACAAACAAACAAACAAACAAACAAAAACACCAAAAAAAATTCTACCCAGAGAAGAAAGGAACAATGAATAAATTTTTATAAACAGACAAAAACTGCCCTCAAACCCATCCAAGTTATGGCTTATTTGACAATGGCTTATTTCCCATGATCTGTCCTTCCTGGCTATGCTCTGGCTCAGCTCTGTTGCTGGTTTTGTGATACCCAGCTCTGTAAGTTTCCATGTAATGCACTAGAGAGGGAAAAGCTGCCGCTATTGTCCCTGTGCACAGCAGCATATCATTCCTAGATGTGTCCACAAGACAGCCTTTAAACACTAGTGAGACTGCTGTCCCATTGCATCCTGTGGAAGAAATGAGAACACTTCCAGGAGCCCCTCTAGAACCCAACACTTGGAAAAAGTGTGTCAGAGCCTAATCTGTGGCAACAAGAATAGAAAACATATTATTCTGAGTCAGAGAAATATGATAAAGGAAACCAAAACCTGAAAAAAAATAGGGGGAAAAAAGCAAAACAAGCCCCAACTACTCAATAGGAAGCATGGAAAGCTGTTCCAATAATCAGGAAGTCCCTAATCCAGACCAGACTTGGTCTGAGCTGTGGTGGGTTTTGCTACTGCCAGATGCTATTTCCAATGTGATTTATTTCAAGAGAATATTGGACTTGGCCAAGAAGCTGCCTTTGTTTGACTTGTTTTTATCTGCAAGTCTTGGGTAATAGAAAGGGCACTGGGATGGGGTTCACTCTTCTCCTAGAACTTTTTTTTGCCATTTGTTAGACGCTGCTGGGAAACTACGATACATTTCAAAACCATCTGACATTATATTTTGGCATCGCAATAAGTGAGACGACTACACTCAGGAAAATGATGAACCATTTATTTAGACAGGCCAGCTTTGATGCTGGTTACAGCAGTCCTCCTGTTGCTGGTGCTTAATGTAATATCTGCTCCTACAAGTAAGGAGTAGCCATTAAACCAGTCTATAAGTAGATCATTCTCTTCTCCATAGGAAAGTATCTCTGAGGCAGGGACTGAAAGCCCTGTGTTGAGCTGAAATGGGGTCCTGGACTATAGACAGGGACTGGGGAGTCTCCAGGGAAAGTAGGTCAGGGTCAGCAGTCCTGGTCATGCGTTGAAGGCCCTGACAAACACAAACCCACTCTTCTTCCTTCGAAAGGAAGCAAATTAGTGGCTCACGTGAGTTCACTGGTATGGTCGAGATGGTCAGCATGAAGACAATTATTTCTCCCAAGAGTTAGACTGTGATTTTGAATGATCCTCCTGGTCATATCAAGATTTAACTATACCTTTCCAAATGTCTGCCCATTTTTCTCCATCCATGCCTTCCTCTAAACAGCTTCTCCTCTCTCTGAAGGGAGCTGTTTGGAGAGCACTGCCTCACAGAGACCTAGTGGTCTCACCTATGCAAATCAGGTGTTAAGTGAGAAGGAAGAGGCTCCAGGATGTTTACAAGGATGGTCTTGATGGATGAAAGGTGCTCTGAAGAACATCACTGTAATGAGGGAGAAAAATCCTGCGGCAGAAATCTTGGTAGAAAAGAGCTTTCACTCAAGCTGTTTCTTTCTTTTCCTTATCTGACTGACTGAGACTAAACTCCTCTAAAGGAAATCTTTCCCACGTGGTCTGAAAGACACTGTTCATTAGCATGGCCATACGTTTTGCATTTTATTTCTGGTAACTAGAGAATCAACAAAGGCTTCCCTTCAACATCCAAACATGCCAGTGTAAGAGCAGGAGATGAGTGTCCATGAAGATAAAAGCCCCAAGCCTAGAAAATGAGCGAGCCAGGAACCGTTAGCATTTGTTTATAAAGGACAACTGAGTAACAAAGATGCAGTGATGTAAACATGTCTCTAGACAAGATAATGTACTTGTGCAAAAATAGTTTCCCACAATAAAGTTACTTTTACTGTGGACATACTAGCAAAATAAGCAGCTTTTTATTCCAGAGTAACTTCTCTTTTTTGAAAGTAGATCAACTGCTTATTCTGGAGCAGTGTCCACAAAGAATGCCTACCAGTGTAGCCAAAGAACTGCAGGAACTCACCCATCAAGTGCACTTTCTGTCAGTTTTCCCAATAAGCAAGACTTATTAGTGTCTGGGGGTATGTGTATGAGAGGGAGATAAGACAGTCTTCCTTTATCAGAAAGGAAAAATCAAATTTTAAAATCTCAAGAAAACATAGTCTGCTTCAAAACCACTCACTGCATCATGAAAAGCAGTAGAGGAGAACTGGAGCGCCTCAGAACCGATTATTTAATGAGAATCTGAAGGAATGAACTCCAGTTTCCCACAGCTCTGTCTCATGGGTTTTACTGATCTACAGTGGCTAAGAAGACAGAAGCTCCAGTTAACTTTTCTCACTGATGTCACGTGTACGTGCAGATTTTGAGGTATGTAACAACACATGAATTCCTAATGTCGCCTTTGCCTTGCTCTGAGCACAAAGAGATATGTGGCTAGCTTCTTCATCCACCTTAAGTTCTTTTTCTTAAACTTGTTGTAATTTAATTGTCTTTGAGAGTTTTGCTCAGCTGAACTGATTGGTGCATTCAAAAATTAGTAATGAGATACGTAGACACATACACACAAGAGGTGGAACATATAAAATACATAGATACCGACATTTCATTTGGGGAGTAGCTGAGGAGAGGAATGGGTTGCTATGGAGCTTTATTTATCATATGTAAGATATGGAAGACAATTTCCCTGACTGACCATAAGGGCTGAGCAGCATAGGCATGGATGTCTATGCCACAGGTGTCCAGGTTTCAGACAAAGTACCTTCCATAGAAAACTAGCCTTGAACTCAGCACAGACAAGGACTACTGCTGCGGTTGCCATTCAGAAAACTTCTGCAGGTAGGCTGGGAGAAGGTAGGCAGACTTTTTAAAAAAAATCATACATTTATATGTCCTCAAGACAGTAGGCAAGGAATTAAATAAAGCAGGTGAAAATTAGCACAGTAAATGAGCATTCAAAGTTTAACCTACTTTTTAGTGTGTTGTAATTGAAATCATGGTGGCAAATGCTGCCCAGTCTCTTTCTTGGATAGCTTTCAAAAGAATTAGGAGATCTTTGAATAAAAACAATACAAAACAAAACATACAAAACAAAATCAGGAAGCTGATAAAAGTTTTGTTGGAAAGCCTTTATCCCAGCAGCAAAATGTGCAGCAGTGAAGGCTGAATCTCAGAGCCATAAGATGAGATGAAGCCTGGGAAACACAATGCAGAGGGCAAAGCCACAAAAGAGCTGTTATGAAACCTGAGAAAGCGAGAAGAGCTGGAAAAGGAGAATAGCTTTCTAATCCAGTACCTGAAATATAGTGGGGCATTACTGAATGAGGGAAAGAGACTTCCTCCCATTAACAGGAATTATCAAGGAAAAACAATAAAGAGCTATAAAATACTATGGAAAGCAGCAAGAGGCAGCAGGAGTAGCTGAAGTCTTGATTGCAGCCTGCTACCTTGCCAAGACTTGATGATAAAAATGCATTAGTCCATGCCCCATGAAGGGTCCTGGCTCCCCAGACGCTGCATTTCTGCTGCGGGGTTCAGCCCTCAGCAGGCCCTCAGCATGTCAATAGCGAGGCTGGGATGGCCAGGTACAATCCTGTTTTGTGTGTTGCGTGCCCGTGCCCTGCCCGGGCTGGGAATAGGAAAGAAAAACTCTGAAAGCATGCTGTGGATCAGGAGAAAGTGGTGTGTGTCTGTATGGGAGGGGACAGTACATAGAAGTGTGTGCGTGTGTGTGTGTGTGTGTGTGTGTGGCGTGTTTGTGTGCATGCCTGCACATTCCCTATCTGGGAGGACCGTGTGTGGGGAGGTCTGAGAGGTGTGTGCATCCCACAGAGAGGAATGTTAATGTGGATTCACGCTTGTGTGAGAGGGGAATCCCCTGTCTAGAGGATGCCCTTAGTGTGGGTTGTGTGTGTGTGTGCGTGTGTGTGTGCATCCCCTGCGGCGGGGTTAGTGTGGGTTGTGTGTGTACATGCATGTGCACGAGTGTGTGTGTGTGTGTGTGTGTGCGTGCCCTGCCTGTGGCACTGGCACGGTGTCCGTGCGTGGCTGCGTGTCTCCGCGGGGGAGCGCGCATCCCCTGCCCGGGCAGGGTGCGGGGGAAGGTGCACCCTTTGTCTGGGGGCAGCGCGGGGAGGGGGCTGCGCACCCCGGCGCGGCGCGGCGCGGTGCCGGGTGCGCGCGGGCGCGCGCAGCCCCAGCGCGGGCGGGGGAGCGCGGAGCGTGCGCGGGGGCGGGCGCGGCGCTCGGGCGCGCGCGGCGGGGCGGGGGGCGGGGGGCGCCCCGCGTGCCCCGGCCGGGAGCGGCCGTGCCCCCCCCGCCGCCGCCGCCGCCGCCGCCGCCGCCGCCGCCGCCGCCGCGCACAGCCGCAGACACGGGCGGCCGCGCCGGCAGCCGGCGGCTCGCATGCAGCCGGGGATTACAGCGGGGCGAGGGCAGCGAGAGCTCGACTCTTATCCCCCCTCTCCCCCCCCCCCCCCCCTCCCTCCGCCCGACACCCCAGCCGCTCGCCGCGCGGCTGCTCCGGCGGCTTTTCATCTCCGGGGTAGGAGGGAGATGCCTTTGCCGTGGTTTTTCCACCCCCAGCCCTCTCCGTGCCGGGGGGGGCGGTGATGTGGAACGGGAATGTAGAGGAAAACCCTCCCCGGGAAGGAGCGACCAAAACAAATCTCTCGCCGTGGCTTTGGCGGCCGCGCAGTGCCCGGGGAAGCCCGAGCAGCCCTTGCCAGCGCCGGGGAATCCCTCCTGCAGCCCCCGGCGGCGCCCCGGGCGCCCGCGGAGCCAGGTAAGCGGGAGGGCATCCCTCTTCCGCCGAGGGCTGCCTTTTGCTTTTATTTGTGTTTATTTGAGAGCCCAGGTCATCCCCAGCTCCCGCCCTGATGGGACTGTCAAGGAAGGCGAGAACTGCCTGCTGGCCGCGGAGCGCCCGGGCCGGCCGGGAGCGCGGCGCTCCCGCGGGGAGCCCCGGGGTGCCCCGAGCGCTGCGCAGCGGCGGCCCCGGCGCGGGGAGCGCCCCTGGGGAGGGGGCATGATCGGCGGGGCGGGACGGACACGGGGTGTCCTCCGCGGCTGCCTGGATCGGTCTGAGGGAGGATAATACAAGCCTCACCCTGGAGCGCTTTGGAAACCGTTGTATTTTTGTTCCTTCAGAGCTGCTAAAGGGAGGGAGGGAATGACATTTCGTAGTATTCTACCTCCTGCCGTGGGTGAGCTCTACCGATAAAGGCTCGTCATTTGTTTCCGATGCTCTAACAGCGCTTGTGGAAACCTGATGATACAAAATCTCAGCCTTCTCGGTAGCTGTCGTTGGAATTACCCCATCTACCCGGGGACTGAAAAATCCCCTCTACAGAAGAAAATGTAGCATTGTGGTAGTCTAAAATATACTGCCATATAGGCTTTCTGTAGGTAGGTAGCATGCTGGTCCCTGGATTAAAAAACATAAATGTTTTTATGAATAGGCATGTTCATTGGCTACATGGTTTCTACAAACCATTCAGTGTGTTTCTTCTATCAGAATTTCACTGCCTGGGTGAAGGTAGACCTTTGTTTATACCCTATGTATGTACTGTCCATATTTATAGTAGGGTTTGGACTTCATTCAATTTAAGTTACATAATGATTAAGATACAATAGGCAGTATATATACATTTTCTTTGACATTTTAGTTCACTGCAGGTAAGACTGACTCTAACAATACTGCCAAAATTGTCACTTTTTCCATCTTTGTGTAAGAAAGGAAGTGTCCATAGCATCAGGTGGAGACAACACTCCTTAGCAAATACATAGTCATCAAGACCTTGCTATTAAAAGGACACCTAAGTGAAGGATTTCAGTGACCCCATCCTGTAGCTCTGAGGAGGTGCCAGGATTGGTTTAGAAGAGGAAGAATAGCAGCAAGACTGGGCAGGCTTGGGGGGGGGAATCCTGTCTGGTGATGTTTTGCGTTAAAAACACCTAGAGTTCGAGTTTGCTCAGCTGGCGAGTCTGTCCAAGTTAGAGCAGAGCTAGCACCAAGCCTTAGAGGCTGGGCAAGGTCTGCAAAACTGAACATGCCACCAAGCCTGGCGCGCGATCTTCCAGGGAGTTTTGGTAGAAACTTTCAGGGGAGCAGGGTCAGTGAGTACATGCCACTTGTGAGATTTGTTTGTTCTCTGATCACTGAGATGTGCTAGCAAAACTCTGGAAGTCTTTCCCAGAGAGATGAGGTGCAATACAGAAAAAATAGTTTGTTTCTGGTTCTTAAAAGCTCTGTCTATTCTGTTCAAACAACTGATAAATCTGATACAACTGATAAACTCTCTCTTCGTTCAGGCTTAGTGGAACTTACAGCTGGCTTGTTATAATTTTTTTTCCCCAAAGAATGCTTCTGCAGGCAGCTCTCACCACAGCATCCGAATTGCTCTTGCCTCCTTTCTCAGCTGGACGCTGTCTCTGGAGCTCAGCAGGTTGCCCTCACTCAGACATATGATGCAGACAGTAAAACATCTTCAGCTCGAGATGAGGGAGAGGTGCTGTTTGGAGCAGCACGCTTCAGCCTGAACATTTCCATTCGCTTCAGCATTTTGAGATGTCCCATTGCCTCAACGTTGCCATATCACATATATTTATTAATACTCAGCCTTTTTTCTTTCTAAGTGAAAGTTAATTGGCAAATTCTGGCTTGCCATTCGAAGCAAGGCGAGAGGTCAAGGTGTGCAATAGCTTTCTTGCCAACATTTGGGATTTTGCCAGATGGTTTGTTACTGTCACTTTTAGAAAAGAATCTTGATCTTATGTGACTTCCTTGAGCTTCACATAACTACATGTGCAAGTAAAATGTATTCCATGATGCTACTGTATTTAAAGCTACCTGCTGAAGGATATTTCAGCCAGTGTTTTACTCCGTCTGTTGTTGTTATATAAACAGCACGTTGGGCAGGGTCTGTCTGGTCTCAGCTCAGAGGAGGAATGCAAGCTGAGATATCTGGTGAAGGGAGCAGTGACTGGAAGTATGTCAGTGCAGTGGGATTCCACTGCAGACCACCCTGATGGTGTCTGCTCTACCTGAATACAGACCTGCTGCTCCCCACAGGCAGAGCTGGGAGCCAGAAAGGGAAGCACTTAAAGTTGTAAGCCACTTCAGCTTCATCAGAGTAGACATACATGCAGTCTAAAAATGAATTTTTGGATGTTTTCAGGGTTCACTTCTATTAATTCGTCATGTTATTGCATAATGTCTTCTGACCCAGCAATGCTCACAGCTCTTGGAACTAAGCAATGATTGCCTCTGAAAGGACTTTACGTGTTTGTCTGTTATTGCTATAGTAAGTTTTATCATTTTTAGGAATAAGATTTTTTTTACCTAATTGGTGTCTGAATATTATAAACATGTATGCATGATAAAAAACAGGCTGTAGTTTACTTTGTTGAGTTTTGCTGCTTTTAGTCTTACCAGGACTTACCAGGATATGAGCACCTTAAGAGAAAATATTTTTGATTTCCTATCTGTAGTGGGCATCTTCTTCTTGTGGTTATTGCTGGAGTAGTAGCACTGGGTATTTGATTTCTTGGATTTTATAATAAATCTTTGGAACATGTTGTTTTAACTCACATTTTAGTAGGGAGAAATGTGTGTTTACTTTGTAACAAGAATATTAACTTCAAACCAAAATAAACTTTCCAATATTAAATTGTGGAGATAATTTAAGATGTGCAACAGTGCTCTGTGGGATAATGTGAAAATAAATTGCTTAGGGCATTTCAGAGTAGATTTAATCCTATTGTAATTGTAGATTTTTGTGCAATCCCATAGCTTCCTATGTTTTTTTAATCTATAATTTTCTGGCTATATGGAAAAGATATGGAAGGAATTTCATTATTTTGAATTTTTTCTTCACTATTATGCAATTAGAGGCATCATATTGCATGCTATAATAGATACATTGCTCAGTCATGCTCAAATTAAATCTAAGTAAAATGCATATATATGACTAAAGAAAGAAATTGAACGGAGAAGCTCAACAACTCAAGTGTTTATTGAACAGGACTCGGAGGTTTCTTATCTTGGTTACTGTACGATGTCAGTCCCAGTATAGCTTCCCATACCACTAAATACCATAAAAGCCTTAGAGAGAGTATGCATCAGTCAAGATATTAAAAATACATTAAGCTTAAACCTGCCTGTATTCTTCATAAAACCTGGGAGGACAGCAAAGGCTATTTTGCTTTTAGTCCGCCCCAGTGCTTGCTACAGCACATGCCGAAATTTCAGCGCAAGTCGCACATTGGCATCTTCCTGAGTTTTCACTTGTTTGCTGTGCAATAAATTCCTTCTTCCAAGTCTGGAGGGCTGGAGTTTCTTAAAGGATGAGTTTCTTAAAGGGTGTGTTTCTTAAACTACTTTTGTTCACCAGCATGAGAACATGATGATGTTAACTGCATAATCAGAAAACAAAGAATGTTATTTTGAACACACTTCTTCATGGACTATGCTATGAACAATAGGGAAACAATAAAAAAAAAGTCTCAGGCCACTAAAATCAGTGGGGTTTTTAATTTATTTGTTTCTAATGCAGGAAATCTATATTTAGCCATAATGATAGATCAGCTGCGACTTAGGTGTCTGGCTTCTATACATCCCTATTCCTCCTCTGGATAACTATAAAGAGTAGTCAGTAGCATCACTGTTGGCACCAGCAAGAGAGTCAGAACAACAATCTATTAGCTAATAAATAATATATGTAATGCTGGCATAATGCAGCTCTGAGCATTTAGGAATAAGCTGTGATAAACAGCACTTGAACTCTTTACAAGGAACAGTGGCAATTGACCAATTTACCTCTCATAGTACCATGCCAGGGGAGCACAGGACGCTGTAAAATTGTGTGAGGGCATTTACAGTCCAAGCCAAGGCAGAGGGGCTGAACAGCTCTTACCACAGCACCAGCACGTGATGCAGAAGCCCCTAGGTTTGTCAGTGCTTCTCCTTAGGAAATCAGACTTGCTATTGCAGGGTGTTTTTCATGCTGCCATCATATTCAGGTACTAGTTTGTTAGGAAATAAGCGTCAGCCCTTTAGGTAAAACCACGTTACAAGGAAATGAATGCAAAGCTGTGCTGGTAATTAAGTGAACAAAGCTCTCAAACGTAATCTTCTTTGATGACACTGGAGATGAGCTTCTCCCCCTGATTGCCTAACAAGTTAAGAAATAGAAATCAGTTATGGCAGTACAGTCCAAATACAGAATAAATTTGCCTCAGAGCATTAATAAGGCAGTTCATAAAATAATATTTCAGAGTATGTCATTAGCTGTAATTAATTAGCTAAATAAAATTAGCTGTATTTTCAATATAGAGATTAAAATTACAGTCAAATGCGAGAACTCAAAATGAAGCCATAATGCTTCTTTTTACAAAATTTTCAATTGTGTCATTTGCCATCTTAAGGTATGAGGATTTGGTTTACCTGCAAGGTTGTTGACCTCATCTCACATGGATGTACTCTCAGATGACAGAATAATCCTGCTATAATTTATAGCTATACATTCAGTATAAATTTGCATATACCAGAGACATTTTTGAGCAGAAAGTGCTGGCAAGCTGCAGAAGCTAGAAGAATCCCACTAATGTATTTAAGCAGACTCAAAACAGTGAATAGGCTTAATTAGCCTTGAAATCACACAACTATGAATGACAGTATTGTACGTGCTTTTCCAGTGGTTGGTGAGATTAATAGCACACAGAGTCGCTCTACCTTGACAGGAGTGCCATCTATAAGGTCTTGCTTTCTGGAATATTTCCATCTCATGCTTTCTTCATTCTTATTATTGTTGACATAGAGCAAACCTCTTAAATGGGTAAGCTATATACTTGAATTTATTCTCAGGACTAGCCTGGCTACTGATAGTCACTTTAGTCCCTATTTAGCCATGTCACTAAAGTAGCACTAGGAGTGCTGTGTATCTTCTGCTACTTCTGAACTAAAGAAGGGATGAGATTGTTTATAGATAACCTAGGCAGAAGCAAAAATATCTTGCTTTTGCTCAGTAACCTTATGGTTAGGGTACTGATGGAGAAAAATTGAGCTTTTAGGCATTTCGTAGATTAACATGATGCAAATAAATATTTCACGTCTTGTGATCCAAGATTACCACCCGCCAAAGGACTGGTCACACCCCTCAGTTACAGACTCATTCGTGTCTGTTGTCTTCCAAGTATAGGCTGCCTCATTTTTGCTCAGTAGGAATGAGGATGATCTCCATCACTGCAGCCATCCTGTGGATTACTGATAGCAGCAGGAGCCTGGAAGATATAAACCACGAGTTTGAATCACCAGGGATGAATGTGATCCTTCAGTGAATGTTTAATGACCAAGCAGTGACATCAAAGTGGAACCAAGGCCACCACCTCAAGGTGTATTTGAAAAGAGTAGACCTTGTTCAGTTCTTTTGAAGGACTATTTTATGTACCTCTTGTAAGAGGAGGTTTCCAGGCTTAGAATATCATGTGGGTGGGTTGTGTCCCTTTTGATCCTGCTTACAGGATCCTGGGCCTGGATGGGAGTTAAGAGCATCTTCTTGACTGTGAAGTATTGTGTTGATCCTGCCTTAGAGGTTCCCACACCCTTTTTTGAACTTGGGACTTGTGTGTTTAATATTAGAAACCCTGAACTAATGGCTCTGATGAAGCATATTTTTTAAGAGGATGCTGTGGCTTTTAAAAATACATTTTGGCTTGATAGAAGTAAATAAATTAATTTATAGTGGCAGTTTTATAAAAGTGTTCCTTTTAGCCTGTCTTGATTTCAGAATTATAGTAACAGTAGCATAGGGCTGTGCATGATAGTGAGTCCTCACTTTTTTTTTATTGTCAGGTCAATTTGAGGGTCAAAAAATATCAATACTCCTGGTATCAGGTAGGACTAAAAGGCAGAGTAGCTTTTTCTCTGCAGTGTTAAACTGGAGTTCCTAAGAACAGCTTTCCCTTACTGACCCCCAGACCAACAGTATCTTTGTGCAGTATGTGGAAACAAAACAGATAAGGTCAGGAAGCAAAGTTTTCTGCTTTCTGGGTGACTGCTTTTCTCAGATTGGCAAAATTAGACATTGGATTGTCCTAGGCCCTGAACAGCAGTTTGTAGTGGTCATTCAGGATGTTTTTCAAAGGCATTCCATAGTTGAAGACATCAAAATGTTGAAGGGTTAGATTCTTCAGAAACAAGATTAGACAGAAATTTGTCTTAATTTTTAATGATAAAAGCTTTTTGTAAGGACTTGCTGATGCTGTGACCTCAGGGACATTTCCAGCTATGTACAAAGGCACTTGCCAAAAATTGAGCCGCCCAAAAACCAGGGCCTTGATTCATTCCTTCATTCCTTCGGGGCTTCTGTAAAGCACCAGCAAAAGGAATCTGAGCTAGGATCCTAATGGATTGAGACAAACATCTCTTGAGTAAATTTCCCCCTTTCAAACTGTATTCTTTGGCCATGTCTCTTCCTGCCTGTTGTCCAGATAGGTCTAGGCCTACCATTTACCTTGGTTGAATTAGGGAACAGACCAATTATAAATGGTTGAAAATGAAATTTTTGACAGAAGCAGCAATTGAACAGAAATGTTTTCATTTCCAAAGAAGTCACCTAAGAATACAACTGTTCTTTCCTTAATTGTAGATTTGGGATGGTGGCATTGCATGTTTAGAAAACTCAACATTATACCGGGATTCTGGCCAAAATGCAATATCCAGAATTTTGGGTGCAGTTTATTTCAAAAAGAAACTTTCTTTTCAGGGGTAAAATCTGATTCTTTTGTAAGATTTGCCTCATTACTTCAGACATCATTCTCTATGTATATAGGATAATATTATATGTTGAGTAATATTTCCCTGCCTAGAAACCTAGAATCATCATTCAGTACTACACTGTGCAAGCTTTTCTTCAGGAGAACAAAAAGACATCTGTGGAGTTCTTCACTGCTTTCAGATACTTGGCAGCACTGTTATTGGTAGGGAGCAGTGGAAGATTGAAGGGTTAGAGAAGCTAACATATTTAAAATAACCCTAAAACTAATTGCTTTAGAACAACTGGTTACACTAGTGCCTCCTCATAGAAAAAAATGATGTGTTAATAATCTCCTCCATCATCTTAATGCACTGCAATGCAATTAGGAGATTATGAAGTAGTGGACAAATAAATTGCAATTCAAAGCTCTAATTTATTCATATTAATATACTTACTATTATTAGTATATGTATATGTAACATCTGTAGACTCTCAAAGAATTCTTGGAAGCACCAATCAAAAATCAAACTTGTGGATCCAGAGTGCTAGCTGGGATATAAATATGTAGTCTGGTTTAGACCTGACATGAGGACCTTGCATAATCACATTTCTGTAATATCTTGTTGTTTGACACTAAAGAAAATGATCTGCTATTCGGCCTTGTACTTCTCTATGACAGCTCATCTCCTCAGAAGTTTCCAGGGGAGGCTAAATAAGAAGTGAAAGAAAATATCTTTGGCAAAAGCAATAACAGCCCTCAGCAACCAATTGTAAACATGAATAGTAAAGTGCAGACATGATCAACAATTACTTCCTAAACAAGAGATGTTTCAACCTGCAATGGAAATGGAAAGGTTTTTTTAAACTGAGCAGGAACACATCAGGATTTTTTTTAAGGATCATATAGCCACACTTGTCACAAGCACCAACAGCAGAGCTGCTAGTAAGGAAAGACAGAGAACCGGAGCTGAGCTGGAATAAAGTCTGGTGGGGATCTTGGTTCAGCACTGGATGGGCTACAAAGCCATGTTCAGTACTCTCTTGAGACCTCAGTGCAGGCTGAGGGGGTGCTACAATCCCAGTGCTCAGATCCAGACTTGTGAAGAGGTACTTCTCAAAAAGACCACTTGAGTCCTAAATTCCATGAGTCTTGAAGTAAAATTACCCTGAATGCTCTCAAGAGCGTTCAGCTTTTAGTAAAGCAGTCTGCGTCACCTGTAGTGTGTCTAGAGCCCACCCACGTGGCTTTACCTTGTGTAGGAGCTTCAGTAAGTGATTACAAGTGCTATTGGGGTAGTTAGAAAACTCAGAGAAGCCGAAACTGCCAAGCTTGTGTGACTGCAAGACTTTAAAAACGTTTTATCAGTTATACTTTCCCTCTTTTTCTGTCTTCTGTCACCTTACCTATTTCTGTCTGGGTTTTCTTATCCAAGGCTCTTAGGAAATATATAGAGTCTCAGAGTCTGCTGCTCCTTAGTGAAGTTCAGCTCATCCATCTAAAAGACACTTCTGTGCTCAAGATGGTGAGAACAGCGAGTTAGCAGACAGATTGATTTAGTTGATCTGAAAAGTTCGTCTATAAAAGGCCTCATCTTTTTTGAGTGTTTCCTGCAGATCCACAAGACTTTGTGTAGCCAAATTTTAAATTTTCACATACTAGAAATAAATAATCTGTGAGGTCTTTTATGAAATAGAAATAATCATCATTTCAGACCAGTTAGCCAACAGCCCCAAGAGCTGATTTTGCAGGATTTGCTCTCAAAGATTTGGAAGATCTTACTTCTCATAAAGCAACCCGTCTCTAGCTGTTAGCAGAGCTCTCAAGGCAACAGGTGGGATTTGGTATTAGTTCATGGAAAGACTCAGCTCTCCAGTAATGGCTCTGACCACGGCTGTAGTCTGGCAAGAGCCAACCATTGCTCACAGAGAAGCTGTGTTACAGGGAAGACAGGCTAAGGCTCCATCTTTTCCCCCTCAGACCACGTTGCTTCAAGTGGTTTCACCCACTGAACCCTCTGAGGACTCAAGCCGAGAGCTGGCATCAGTAGTTTGGATAATCAAAGCTCAGCTACTTCTCTCCTGTGCATGCATGAATGTATTCTCAGATATGAATCTGAGACATACAAAGGATGCTCAGGAATACTTTGACATGTTTCCTGACACCTCCCGAATTTAGCTTGCCAATCCTTAACTATATGAGATGTGACTTCTGTAAAGGTGGGAAATGGAAATAACGAACAACTCATTTGAGAGGGATGCTTTTATGCAGAGTTTTAGCTAGCACCTCAGCCATCTTTTTAAAAACTGAAATTAAGGGAAACTTCTAGTAAAAGATCCCACAGCACACCATTAAGAAACTGCAGGTTTTCATATTTTGAAACAAAGAGGAGACATTTGAGAGCTAATGCTCAGAGAGCTCTCTACGGCAGCAGAGAGATTATAGCAAAGCACATGCTGAAAGAAAAGAATCATACAATCAAATAAGCTGGCAAAAATCTGTGTGCTGAGTAAAAATGTGTTGGTTTGTCACAACTAAGTTGCTTCATCTTTTCTTGGCTCACTTGCTGGATCCCAGGTGGTAGGCTGTAGGAGTCAGATGTTGAAGTGGGCGCAGGCTTTCCAGGGCTCTTTAAAATCACAGAGTATCTCCAGTTCTCCAGACAGAAGGGACAATAAGGATCTTCAAATTCAACTCCATGCTCCTCGCAGGGTTACCTAAAACTAAAAACTAAACCATATGACTAAAACCATTGACCAGACACTCCTTGACCTCTGAAAGGCTTGGTGTCATGACCACTTCCCTGGAGAGTCTGTTCCAGTGCTCAACCATCCTCTGGGTGAATAACGTTTTCCTAATGTTCGTTCTGAATTTCCCCTGACATTACACTTACAAAACCTAAAGCTAGTTTTTCCATAAAGTGTTACTTATCTGCATTATATACGGCCTGACGCTCTGGTAAGTCAGTTTTAACAGCCAAACTAGTAAATGCAACAATTGTCTCCCCAGATTTTTCTTGATTTCAGTGAGCATTTTTGCATGTGAAGAAAACCAGCACATTGATCTTAGATTCTCCAGACCTGAAAAGAAAAATACTTTGAATGGGATCACTATTTAATAATCTGTTTAATGTTTAATAATTTCACAATCTCTCCTTTTTTAATCCAGAGCTTTATCGAACTTTTAAAAAAGTAATTAAACATCAGTACATTTAGAACCAGACTTTTTTTAAAAGCATTCAAGACACTTTCAGTAAACAGTGAAAAACTCCTCTATTTGTTTTCAAAGCAAGGAAATTAATTAATACAAATTTTTCTTGAAAACAACTTGACAAATTTTGACAAATAGATATCTTCTGACAAAAACAGTTGAAGTTTGTCTATTAAAAGTCAGAAGAAAGCAAAATTGTTCCCTTTTCCTGGGGTCCTTATGATACAGCCTCTACTTAGGTACCATGTACTTTTTTTTTCACTGCTTTAAATGCAGTAAAGTGTGTTTATGTACTGTAACTTCCCCATCTTCTTTGGTGAAATTTGTATGGCAAAGATTGGGAGAGATGTTTATGACTAAGGCATGCAAGAGTGGCTTGGATGTGAATCCTTTTGGAAGAGAGGTCTTGCACATAGAAGGGACTGGCGTTGCTCAGGCCAGCTGGCACGGCGACCTCCCTGTATGCAGTTACACTCTCCTGGACTCCAAAGCAGGTGGCTGGAAACAAACCACTTATTAGGGGCAGACCTTGAAGCATGTGGACTCTCCAGTCATCCTTGCAAACGACTTGGGAGAGTCCTAACTGTGCCGTGGCAGGCGATGCTCCGGCAACGTGACAGCACAGACAACTGGGCTCCTCAGCCTGAGAGTTTAATCTGCTCACGTAGGCATGCCCATTAAAAGTGCTGAAAGTGCTGAGGACTCTGTAAAAAGCAGATATCTCAATCTGAGCAGCCAAAATTGTTGGATACCTCAGGCATCTACGACCTTCATTTCTCCATTATAAAGCAGCGTTAATAATGGCCTCCTACTGAAGGGGATACCCTGGAAGCACTTGGGTAGGATAGGGAGAGCTCCCTGAGGGAAATCCAGCACTTTGCGTGTAATTTAGGCCTTGCAGCACAAAATGCTGAATAACATCAGAGGCCAAATGCTGAATGAGAAAGATGAAAAGACATGGTAAATAATTGCCTGTTCATGTAAAGAAGAAGGGATTGAGGGGGGAATCACACCATTAACAGCTGCATGCCTGTGTTGAGGGGGAGGGCACTTAACCTTCCTTCTGGCCTTCCCTAGCTTTTTGAGTGGCAGTCTTTGAAGTTTTCACTTTTATTTAATGCAAAGAATTGGCTTTGAATTGAAGAGTTTTATGTAATACCACAGGTATTTTGCTACAAAGTAATTTTATTATTTCACGGGAAGAATGTAGGGTTTATCTAGATTTGCTCTTATATATGGGGGTAGAACTTGTGTTTTTCTCTACCAATTGCTAAGAGTACTGGTGAGCACCAGGCTGGCTTTGCCTACCTCCCAAGGGGTAGTTACAGTTCTCACTAGCCCGTGGTGGACAAGGTGCATGGTGGCATTGCATACAGCCTAAAGGTTAAGGCAATAAGCTAAGATGAAAAGTATTTTAAGCCCTCTCAGGAAAAAAAATCTTCTGAGTTAGTTGCAGTAGCTAAAATCCAGAAAGGTAACTTAATGAATTGTAAAGGTAACCTCGATTGTATCATTTTGTTATAATGAAAGATCTGGTGATTTTGTATTAAATTGATAATGTGGATTTTCCAGTTAGAAATGTTATATAGTAACATACAGATGATTTCCTTTTGTGACAAGGTAACCCACCTAGTTGATCAGGGGAAGCCAGTGCATGTAACCTTTTCAGATTTCAGTAAGGCTTTTGGTACCGTCTCTCACAGAATCCTTCTGGACAAAATGTCCAGCCCACAGCTGGATAAACACATAGTGGGATGGGTGAGCGCCTGGCTCATGGGTCAGGCACAAAGGGTTACAGTGAATGACATCAGGCTGGTGGCCTATCACTTGTGGGATTCTGCAGGGCTCCATCCTTGGCCCAGTCCTCTTCAACATCTTCATAAATTAATTGGGTGCAGGACTGGAAGGGATACTGAGAAAGTTGGCAGGTGATATGAAACTGGGAGGAGCTGTTGACTCCCTTGAGGGCAGGGAGGCCATGCAGAAAGACCTTGACAAATCAGAGGGCTGGGCAATCACCAACCATATGAAGTGTAACAAGGACCAGTGCCCAGATTCTCCATCTGGAATGGGACAACTCTGGCTGGATGTGCAGACTGGGGTTGAGGTGCTGGAAGGCAGTGCCACAAAAAGGGACCTGGGGGTCCTGGTTGTTGGCAAACTGAGTATGAGTCAGCAGTGCCCTGGCAGCCAGGAGGGCCAAGTGTGTCCTGGGGTGCATCAGGCACAGCATCACCAGCCGGGCAAGGGAGGGGATTGTCCTGCCTGCTCTGCACTGGGGCAGCCTCATCTCGAGTGCTGGGGGCGGCTTTCGGTGCCACAGTATAATAATGTGAAGCTATTGGAGAGTGCCCAAAGGAGGACTATGAAGATGGTAAAGGGATTCTGTGATTCTGAAAGCTGAGGCTATTGATTATGTTTTTGTTAAAGGCACAGTTAAAACCAAGCTTTTTAGCCAAGGTTTGAGGAAAACCTGCACAGGAACAAATTTTTCAAAAAATTATCATCAGGGAACAAAAGAAGGTAATGAAGAAGAAAAGAGGGTGGGAAGACAAGCACTTAGGAAGCAAACTAAAAGAATTAATTTATTTCTTTTTAAGTTATACATTCTCCTTCTTGTGTATATTTCAATGAGAAGAGCTCTGTAAAAAAAGGCAAAAATCACCCTCATGGTTCAAGATTCTTCTTTTGGGAAAATGCTTTTTATGTGATCTTTTCAGAGTGCTGCATGTTGCAAATGGTGGTTCACCCCTTGGTGAATACGTACATATACACATAGTATGTTCTCAACACTAAATTTAATAGTGTTTCACTGGTGACTTCAGTGTGGCCACCAGGATTTTTTAAAGCTTTTTAGAAAAGCCACATTTCCTCAAGTAGGAAGATGCAACCAATAATTATACTGATAAACCAGAAAATGATTTATCAGCTTTACAACAGTCATGGTGACACTAGCATTTTTGCATTGTTTAACAAATATGTGTGGTAACTACACTGCAGAAAAGCTAAAACAATGTGTAGTCTTGCATGTCTTTAGTTTCTGCAATCCAAAAAATAAACAAGGATGTGGTTCATTTAAGATTAATCAGATGAGCTGCTTAATTTCTACTGTGTTTTACTTGATATTGCTAATATTAGGGCACACATTTTCATTTAAAAAAAGAAAAAGGAATCTCTGAGATACCATCGTGAGTAAAGTAATGAACTTCTCTAGAAAATGCCTGAAGACTTGACTGATTTCATGACGGATGACAGAACCTCTTTATGAATTTCTTAAATTCTTGTATTTTCTTATGTAAGACAACCTTTAAAGGAGAAACATACTTGTTCATTAAGGTCTAAAAGAATTTTTTTAAAAATAAAATTTGCAAATATTTCCTCTGTAGAGAAATATCCTCTCATAACTGTTTACTCTTTGTGTAGTTGTCTGTATGTCAGAAGACTGATAAATATATCACAGATCTCTAGGAGATGCTTAAATAGGGACATCTTGCAAAGACTAGAGTCCCAAGTTTCTCAGAAGTCTCACCATCATCCCCTTTCATATAAGGCAATGAGGAGGAGGGTAAAACCAGATAAAAAATTTAGCCTAAGACCAAGAGAAAAAAAGCAAAACACAAAACAACATGAAAGAAAGGGATATATATTGTGTAAACCTACTGATGGCAGAGCTTTGATTTTGATAGGTCATTTATCTTTGCAAGTGAAGCTATCAGATTATCTTTTTCATGAATGAAGGTAAATGTTACAGTCTTAAACACTTATGTAATTAGGCACAGAAGTGCTTTGGGTTGCACTGGGAAATAAGGAGGAATCTTCACAATGAAGTTCTGGAGGCAGGATGGGAAGATGCACAATATTTTGGCCCTTGTGATTTTGAAGTAGGTTCAGCTTGACAGTGAAATTGGTAACTAAAATGGTAGTGTTCTGGGCTGTTGCCATCATTTCGCTTATGCACAAAACAAAACCCAAAAAACAAACAAACAAACAAACAAATATCTTTAGATATAAATATTACTCTTATAAGTAATTTTCCTCTTTTCTGATGTCTTTGGACATAATAGTCTGTTATACCTGAATTGTAATTGGCTGAGTCTTGTTTTATCTGTTGGCGGAGAAACTTTTAAAGTTTAGATATAATGAAGTCTAACAATTTTGATTTTGTAATAGCAACATAGTCAATACTGCCATGGGCATGTCACAAGACACACTGGAATAATTCTTTGTTTTTCCTGATACTTCTAGTAAAGGGTTATTCTAGATCCTCACTGCTCTGCTGAGGATCTGGTCTATCTGACCTTCTAATTCTCTTTCAAATTTCTGCCTTTCCTCATGATGAGTTTGTACACATTTGTTCTTGTGCCAGCTGGTACTTTGGTACAAATAGTTCAAACCCCTCCCAGGTATTCACTCTTGATGTATTTATAGGTAACAATCCCTCCCAGCACAACTTTCATGCTTACTCTTGAAAGAGGATCAAATTCTTGTACACATCAAATTCTTTTATATGCTGGACTTATTTTACTTCGAGCAAAACAAACCAAGCAAACAAAAACCCCCCAGATTGCTGCATTGTTGATTTGCAGAGAACAGGAGGAGGAAATGTCAGGTCTGGGAAATTACTAAGGAGGACTTTCCAATTCTTGTCTAAGCATTCTTTGGGCCACGATACTATTGCTAGGTTAATATTTAAGTAAGGCTGTGTCTGACAGTTGACAGCAGTAGAGCTGGTGGATGGGTTTCCTTCCGGTATTCCAAATTTGGTGACAAACAGCTGCACTTCAGAGTTCACTGAAGCACTAGGCACAGTGAGTGAGGATTATTGAAACTGAGGTTGCTGATTGCTGTCATGCAGTCATGTCTGCAGCAATTTAACGGGTGAACAGTGGGGCAGAGAAGAGCCTTTCAGAGGATCCAGAGAGCAGTATGCACAGCCCTTGCCTATACAACATGTAGTACTGCTCAGTTGGGCACAAAAGAGTTAGGATTCTTTTGACTCCTTTGTTAAGAAATAAATGCTGTCTGGTGCTAAAAAAATACAGCTTCCCAGGATGGTAGATGAATTGTTTGTTGAATAACATTTATCCATGAAATAATACAGCAAACTAAGACTTAAGTTGGGACAAAGAGGGAAGAAGTTTGGTTTGGAGATTTTGATATGCTGTGATCGTTTTACTCTGTTTCAGTATCTCCCAAATTTGAATTTTTCAATAAAAGAGAGACTAGCCTCTGTCTTTACTTATAGATATCCCTACAACCTTTGCATTTGCACACCTCACACATTAAATGGTAAGTAATCAGATTAAGCTAACAGAGTTGCATCAGAAACCAATTCTTAAAAAAAGAAAAACAAACCCAAGTCCATTGTACAGATTGTCACAGCTGACTTTCACAAATACAGAAATTCCAGTGAGTTTTTCCTCTGCTTAAACATAGTGCTCTTAGCTGTTCCAGTTGTTCCAGTGGTTCTGGGTATTACCACAAAGAGTATCACTATAAAGAGGGCAAATTGCAATAATTAAATTTTCATCTGCATATGAAAGTATGGAGAGAGAGAGGGAGGGAGAGAGAGAGAGAGAGAGAGATTGGGGGATGCATTGTACATGGCAATATTCTAATTTTTTTTCTTTTTTAGCTTCAGGAATGGAGCTGTCTGTCTGAAGAGGACTCTGCCCAAATATTCATAGTCTCCAAGCTCATTTTCGTACAGACTCTGGTGTTAGAACTTCATCTTTTTCAGAATGGCTGAGAAGGCTCCACCAGGGATCACCAAAAAGTCTTCAAGGTCCACCCTTTCTCTCCCTCCAGAACCAGTGGAGATCATTAGGAGCAAAGCCTGCTCGCGGAGAGTTAAAATAAATGTTGGTGGACTCAACCATGAAGTGCTGTGGAGGACTTTGGACAGACTTCCAAGGACACGATTAGGAAAGCTCAGAGACTGCAATACCCATGAATCTCTGCTAGAAGTATGTGATGACTATAATCTAAATGAAAATGAGTATTTTTTTGATCGACACCCTGGGGCTTTTACTTCCATTTTGAATTTCTACAGGACAGGGAAACTACATATGATGGAAGAAATGTGTGCTCTCTCTTTTGGCCAGGAGCTTGATTACTGGGGGATTGATGAAATATATTTAGAATCTTGCTGCCAGGCAAGATACCATCAAAAGAAAGAGCAAATGAATGAGGAACTGAGGAGAGAGGCAGAGACAATGCGAGAGAGAGAAGGGGAAGAGTTTGATAACACCTGCTGCCCAGAGAAAAGGAAGAAGCTTTGGGACTTGCTGGAGAAACCCAACTCATCTGTTGCAGCAAAGGTAGGATAAACAATAGGCTTAATACAAAGACAGTAGCAAATGGTTTCATGACCCATGCATCTGGCTTGCAGGAATCAACAACTTCCACTAAAGTATTTAGAGAAAAGAAGAATCTAAAAACCTACATATCATTAAGTGAAAACACCCAAATCTGTCCTAAATGCCACTGAAATCAGCAGAAGGAACCCTGTTGAGTTCAGTCGTTTTTAGGCAACTGTTGTACTTTGCTTTTGCTGTATGTGATCAGAAGCATCTGTGTAATTCTTAATGGACTCCATATTAAACAATTCAATGAAAATACAGCCAGATCTACTTGTTTGTTAGAAAGCACCTGGTTATGAGAAACACCCACTTCAGTATTGCTTGGCCTGTTACATGCACTGCGTAGGTGGTATGTCAGTGTTTGGTAGGTTGTGCTGGATAGGCTATCAGAGTCAACAGCTGGTCTGGCATGGTTTTACTATAGCATGTTTTCTCTTATGCTACATTTTTGCAACCAAGGATTAGAGTGTTTTGTATAAAAATACTAAATATTAATGCATATATATACATGTATATATTTATATGTATGCATATTTATGTGTATACAGGTATATGTATATAAACAAGTATATATTCTATGCACTTATAGACACACACGCACACAAATATATATGTGTAAAGTTTATATATATTCAGTCAGAAATGAGAACAAATTCAGATGAATCCTGGTTCCAGTTCTGCTGTCTTCAAACAGGCAAGTTGGCTGAAGTCTCACTGATACAATGGAAAAGTTTACCCTTGTTGTGGAAGTGGGACTGCATGCACAGATGTTGGTACTGCTATTTAAAATAAAGATTTTCTTGCATCTTGAGGAACTTAGTTGTTCTGTTTGTGATGTGAGGCACTAATTAATGTGAGGTAAATTTTGGAAGCTCATCTCCAGTTTGAATGACTGAAAATGAAAGTGCTGATGTTTAGGTGTTCATGTTCAGCTTAACTGGGGCTTTATTTCCTTCTGTTGCTGTTTGTTATTGGATGCAATGCTCTTGGACTAAGGTAAGTATTAAGATATGATGGTGCAATGGACAAAAAAATGAGAATTCTAGCAAAGATTTTTCTTGCAATAGCAACTCTTACTATTGAGGTACAATACACAATTTTTTAAATTTTTCATTGTGAGATACCCAACTTTTTAAGCAAGGATGTTACTTTAAAAAAAAAAAGTGCCAGATTTTAAGGTTTCCAACTGGAATAAAAGCTTATAGGAGAAAAATGAAAGTATTCAGAATATTTTAGAAAACTGCATGAATACATTTTCTGCTTCCAAGATACGTATTCTGGGCCATATGTTCCTCTCCAGGAGAAAGAGCAGAGGGGAAGCAGATGGGCATAAGTTTTGCCAAAAAGGGTTCAGGGAGGCCGTGTTACACACCGTGATCCCCTGGTGCAAGCTAACATCCATCAGCCCTCGCCAGCCCTTCTGTGACACAGCTGCTGCACTGGCTGCAGGACTCAGGGATCAGCTTCTCAGTCCTGCATGCCTTGAAACATCACCAGTGTGTTCCTGTGTTCCATAACAGACCTCTCGTGAGGGATATGGGGAGGAGGATCTCCTATGTGAGCCACAGAGCTGAAACACACTTCACGTGACCTGGGAGATCACCTGGTTGCGGACACTGCCTCAGAAACATCCAGCAGGCAGATTTGTTTGTGAAATATTTTCTCTTTTATGTATGTATATATATATATGTACAGAAACGAAGGCAGTTGCCTCTCTAGGGCTTGAGACATATGCTTAATGAGTGTTTTCCTAAGACTAGGTGGAGTCAACACAGTAAGATGAAGCAGATGAATAAAACAAAAGCAATGTACTGATTTTTAGATTCTTTGCCTGTGACTTGCTTTCATTCATTTGCATGCTGAATAAATGCAGAAATATAGGATAGTTAAACTTGTATGAGTGCTTGCCATTCACCAAACTGTTCTTATGACTTAACAGTGCCCCATCATGAATTTGCTTAAAAGGAGTTAGGCTGACTCTGAGCTTTTAAGAAAATACCCCTTTGGCCACTCCAAGCAGATTTCTCCTCAGGTTTTGCAGATGAAAGTGGTTGTTTCTTTAATTTCCCAAGATGTCTAAATAATTACTTTTTACCTTTTTATTTCCTTTTTCCCTCATCCCCTAATTTGATTCAATGTTACAGATCTATTCCTTCTTGCTACAGGGAGTTTCACATTGCACTTGTATACATGTTGTAATGGTTTTCACTATTTCAATTGCCTTTTGTCTAAGTTAGTGCCATTTGATGTGGTTTCTGTGGTTCTGGTAGCTATAAGTCACCATAATACATGCACTCAGTTTCTCTTTCTTGTCACCTTCAGTCTGTAAATACATATATGAGCCAAATTATAGTCAGATATGCCCATGGCAACTCAGACAGCTACAGAAAGTTGGCTGAATGACATGAAGGAGAGAAAAAACACATTTGAACTTGGGTAACATAAAAAAAGACATGGTGGTATCAGTTGGATGCACTTTGAAACAGACTGCATTAAGATCTGTGGCAAGGTTTTATCGGAAGCGTTTAGATAACACCTCTTTTAGATTTTTTATTTTGTGTTTGGTCAAATAAGTTGCTAGTTTGTCCTGAGACAAGAGACACAACCATCTTCTTTCCTCTGTAGGAGTAGAAAGGACGGTGGGATTTTGACAGTGGCCAGTTGGGAACCAAGTGAGGAAATACTACCATAAGCCTCTAATTCAAATATTAGCTCCCTTTTGAAGAAATGAAACCCTATGAATGTGCAAAGCTATCCTCCAAATGCTTGTTCAGTCATTCAGATCCTGTGTAGCATCCAAGCAATTGACAGGAGCAGCTTGCTTTTTAATCCCTCTCACATCAAAGATTAGAAATGTGAGATAAACACTCGGATGTGATTTGATATGTGACTGTGTCTTGCCACTTCTTGATTCTGCTAAGATCCCTTCTAGGTCTGATCCAAAGCTTACTGAATTAAGAGGGAGTCCTGCTTTGGATTAGGCATCTCAGGACAAATCCTGCACCTTTTGAGGTCAGTAAAGTTTTGTTATTGACTTCACTTACAGCAAGCTGAAACAGAGCAAGGTGAAACAGAGCAAGGTGACAGTGAATGAGCAGCAGGTATTTTACAGGATCTGTAACAGTAAAGAGGAGAAAGCAAGAAGAATGTGTGGCAAGAGATTTTGTTTAGCTAGTAAAAAAAGGAATATTATAGGTCAAGTACTGTTGCACAGTACAGGCACACTTTACTATGTGAGTTTTTTAAATTTCAGTAAATACAGATGTGCACCTCAGTCACCAATTACCATATTAGAGGCACAGCAGTTCTTGCTTAGTCCTCACCCCAGGAAAGATCTTTGTGAATTCAGTAGACGTTTCAGCTGAGGAAAACAGGATTTACCTTCATTTTCCAGTGTTCTCATTCATAAGCTTTTTAAGTGGGATTACGATAAATACGTCCAGAAGTCCAGCCATTTCAGACATGTACAGTGCTATGAATGAGAAGAATGTGCTGGGATTTATGAAGGACAAGAATTTTGCATATTCTACACCCCAGAGAAGTCCTAAAGCCTGGTCCCCAAACCACAGAGTTTTGCATGAGTCTGGTATTCTCTGGTCCAGAGTAACATCTGAGTTTTTAGACCAGGTATTCATTTATACTTACTGGGTAACCAGTAGTTTGTGAAAACTGTCTTTAAAAAAAGAAGTTATTTTACTTATACTGCCAGCCTTCATTTAGTCTTTTATGTGCAGTTGCTGCCTCCTTAGTGTAGCAGCAGCTCGGACCAACCTGTCAGTAGTATAAAAGTCCTCAGCAGATACCAGAATGAGCATTGGCTTCAGTAGATGTGAACTTTGTGCAGCTGGATTACGTGTTTATGGTTCAGCACCCTGTTGAACTGGCATGTGAAGAGAGCACCTAGCTGAGCTGACACCTATTAACTATGTCGAAGTTATATTGTTCTATGCACTGCACTCAGAATCAAAGGAGCCTTACTTTGGAATGACCATGAATCAAATGAACCCATACATGTAATGTTAATGCACGAGCTCTTCCTTTCACTCTTGTTTATTGGGTCCAAAAACCTGATCCTTTTCTCCCAGTTTTTTAATCCTGGTGGAACTCATTTGGGCTAAATCCTAAATAAATATGGAATGTTTCTAGTGACGACGTTTTACTATAAATATAGAGTGACTGAAATAAGAAATAAGTGGAATATCCAGAAGTAACAAAGATCTTAAAGATATCTGATAGTGATTTAATGACCTTTCATCTACAAGAGTATTTTAATTACTTTACAGTAACATTATCAACAAATGGCACTCAGATTTTCCAACTGGTATTTCATATTCCATGTTGTCCCTTTGAATACAACTAGAATGTAATTGATTGTGATTGATTCTACAGTTCTTTATTGTGCAAGTCATTCTTTCTCACATGAATATTTGCTTCAAGCTCAGTGTGACTACTAACTGATCAAGTATAAAAGGTAGTACAAAGTAATATAAAAAATTACTAGTCAGTCACACTCTGTCCTTAAATTTTTTCATAACCCCTGTTGATGTTCATACACAGAAGGGTAAAATATTGGCCTTTGTGTTTCTGCAGTATGGGGTTTGCTTTATTTAAAGTGAAACCTGATAGGGTTGAAAGTGTTCTTTGTTAATTCTGTTTGTTTCAATGCATGGCTGATTTGTCCTTATTTTATTTTGGTGATTTCTGTTTTTCTTGGGGTTGGTTTTCAGGGCTTTTTTTTTTGGTTTGCATTACAAACTGTAACGTGACTATTACTTCTTTGTAAAAAGCACACTAATTTATCAGCTAACTAGTGGATTGTGGATTATAGAAGGTATAATTATCCCAAGCCTAACTGGAAATTGTGAGGACTTTGTGTGCTGTATTGAGTAACTAATCTCTTATGTGAAAAAACTCCTTTGGGGGGAAAAAAAGCAGGAGCACAAAAGAGGAGCTTTAGACCACTGGTATTTATTTAGCTACAAGTGTATTATGGCTAGGCTTGCCACAATGACTTGCCAAGAGAGGGCACACCTATTTTACATGAAGGATCTGATTCTTATTTTCCACAAGTCTGTCTTACGTATAATTAACGCTGACTCTCATGCCTTAAACTGTGTAGAGCAGTTTAAGAGTGGTCTTAGGGTGTGTGGAAGTAAGCAGAGTCATTACACATGACCAGAACAGAACAGAGTACCATATAGGACATTTCATTATTCCTTTGCAAGTCCTTATAAATTATCTCCTGGCCTGTCACTGTTCATTCAGTGGTGAACCCTAATTAATGGTATGCTACTTGTTCCTTTTGGGTTGAAGGTAACCGTATACGCTCAAAGGACTTTAGCAAAACTTAGCTGATTGGCATGTTGTGAAGAAGAGCTATCACACATCAGCAAACTGTCTGTCAGCAGCTGAATGTTTGCATGAAGATCTTAAAGTGTTCATGTGAAAGAAATACATTTGGTTATGTTCGCATCCTTCATGTTATACGAACAAAACGCTTTTCTTGCCAATGTCCTCTTCTTAGTTTAGGATTACACGTTCTGTGTCATCCAGATTTTGTGACTATTTCTCCACACAAAGCTTATACCTCATGTGCTTTGCCATCTAATTGTAGACCAAGGATGAAGATGATACAGAATTAACACTGTATCTTTTTTAAAGTGTGAGGAACAGCTTTTGTGTTAGTTTAATTCCCACAAGTTTTTGTATTATATATCCTATACCTCAGGGCATGATATTCATTGGAGATAAGTGTTCTTTTCTAGCTGATATGTGGCTTGAGCTTCCGTTTGACCTCTGGTTTCAATTTATTTTTGGGGGTGATCTTGTCACAAAGCTTTTTCCAAATGGATTACCAGGAATAATATCATTTACATTGTCACTCCCAATACATTATAGAAATTTGTCTGCTGAAAATAAGTTATAGTAAAGCACAGAGAATGGTCACTGGTAATAAATAAGTATCTTCATCTCACAATGTTTCTGCTGAGGACACTCATTACCATTCTGTGCTTTTAAGGTGAAGTTATTTCTTGTGCCAAATGATAAAGTCAGTCAATGTGACTGTAAGAGAAGGAGATTATATTGGATCCTAGTCATTCATATTTAATAACTCAAGTGTTTTAATGTCTTGAAAGATAAGTGAATTTATTGCTTTTTCAATAGCTATTATATCAAGGAACAAAGAAGACTGGCAGTAGTTAATTGATTTTGTTTGAAGAACTTATGTATGCTCACTGCTGAGCTGGTCATTAAAAGATTATTTACCTTCTTTATACTTCTTATATGAAGTATCATGTAACCCATGATTCAGCAATTTTGGTCAGTTTAAGTGTCATGGAAATACAGCTACCATCTGATCTGTCTTCTCTGGAGGTGTTTAGGACCTCAGTTACATACGGGTTCCCTCCAGCCCTGAGATTTTATCAGTGGTGTGCAAACTTATTAAAAAACCTTACTAAAAACTACTGTTGGAATCAGTAGAATGTCCTTTGAACCGATCTGCTTATTATTGGCACTTAATTCTCAGTAAAACAGATGCAGAAGTTGTGAAAGCAGTGCCAAGGGCAAAGCTGCAGTGACTCATATTCAGGCAGTCCATCACTGGCATCAAGCACTGGCACTAGGGAATATCCCTATTCCATGTATGAACAGAGGGGCGAGAACTTTACTTCTGTAGCTGTGATAAGGGGCTTCACTGACTCTGGTTTTATGGTTACATTAAGGAAAATCAAAGGGGATTCCTGATGAGTCTGGTTAAAGGGGGGAAAAGGCAATAATAATCATTTTAAAAATTGGAGAAATCCATGTTTCATATTTGGTAACAAGATCTAATTGGTAACGTTTTGCAAAACAAAGTTTTAAAGTAATGAATAGAATGTGCCTGCACTTGTGACACCATTCACAGAATCACACAGTAGCTCTTGTGTCGGAGTCTCCTCCCTCCTCACTCTTGCACAGAGAAACCTACTAGGATTTGGAATATATGATATTACAGTGATTTACCAGCAGGTACAATCTGCATGAGAACAGCTATCCTTTGCCATAATGAATAGAAAGCATTATTCCAATTTTGCCCAGCACTTTGTGTCCTTAATTCAGGAGAGCAATTTTACTCTTCAACAACAGCTTCTTTTACCACTGATCATATCCTTTTTTTATGCTGTTGCCATCTATTGAGTATAGAGTAGCATCACTGGCATATATCTTTTAAAATATGTACTGCAGTATTTCTGGTTAGGAGGGTGATGTTTTGGGCATTACAGCATGCCCCCTGCAAAATCAGAGGCACCTCATGAGCTGGATTTTCAGCTGTGACATGTCACTTAAGCTGTGTAATGCTTGAGTGGACAGACCAGGCTGTTGTGCCCTTCCCTTCACCCAGAGGCAGATCATATGTCCTAAAAATGTTGCATTTCCGTTCCATGTTTTTATAAGCAGCTGCCAGTGTATTGTTTTCTCTCATGTAAGATATTTGGAAGGAATCAGATGTCAGAGAGATGCACTAGTAAATTAAATGATGAAGCATTATCCAGACCAAATCTATGGGATGCAAAGGGCTGCATCTTATTGTCTGGATAAACAGGCTCTGTCTGGCTTTTAGAGCTGAGAGGCAAAACAAATCTATATGTTCCCCTGCAAACTGGCCTTTGTTTGGGTCTCTGATTTTGTTGCACAATGTAGAAGAACAAAGAATTGCTCCCAAGTGACTGGGAAGACAAACAAACTGTTGCATGTTGTTTATTTCAGGAAAAAAACATGGTATTTATCATGACATATGGCAGACTCATGAGTTTTCTATTTGATGAAGATATGTGAATATTTGACGCATAGTACTAAACCCCAGGTCCTTTGGGGAAATATCGAAAACAAGCTAGTGGCACAGCTGTTTCAAAGTGACTTTGAGATTCAAACAGTATCCCAGCACAGTCTTTATATGAAGCTGCCACAGTCTGCTCTTAACATGCCTTGGTTGTTCTCTTTTCGGGGAAGCATGCAATAGGGCCAGGGTTTCAGGTGGGATAAGTGCATTAGATTTGCGCTGGGTGGGACTCAGAAAACAGTTCTACATTTTAAGTTATCTATAAGCATGCAGTATCCTTTCCGCATGAGTGTTGTGGCATTATGAGTGAGTCAATACCTGTACTCCACATACCATACCTGAGACAGCTCTTCTAGTGTTTTGGAGCAGCAGCGGGAGGAGGCAAGTTGTCTTTGAAAAGCATGCTTACTTTGGCACTGTAACCCTTAAGTCTGAATATTACCAACTAGCCTTTATTTCCAAAATGAGTGTTTGGGTTTGTGGGAGCTTATCCTATGCATATACTATGTCTAAGTATATACAATATTGACAGCTGAGCCTTTAAAAAAAAAAAAATATGCTCACAGTATTGCACATTCAGAAGATGTGTGAGATGGCTGAAGCAATCAGAGCAGTGGTTTTCTTTCAGTATGTAAGTGCCTACAAACTGCCTGAATTATATTCACTGAATTTTCAAATCATTGTGTAGCTACTTGTAATAAATATTCATACAGGATTTCTTCTATAATGCAGGGGAAGACAGGAGCCATGGGATGCAAACCTGAAGTCTGAGGAAATTTTTATCTGAATGGCAGGGTGAACTCCTGAGTTTGGTGTTAACTGATCTCTGAGGCTCAAGTTCATTCCTCACTGAAAATCTTTTATGCCTGCTGCTTTTGGGAAATGATGTTGTGTTCCCCTAAGCTCCTGCCTAAAAACTAGAGCTTCACCAAACTAATAAAAAAACCTTCCAAGATTTTCTAAGCTATTCTGTCCTAGTCCTAGTCTCTATTTCAGAGGCTAGGTAAGGTGATTGAAAGTCCAAAAGGAGCAAAGTTCTTCACAAAACAGCTCTTAAAGGGGGAGTTTTCCTTTCCAAGGCAGCAGTTTCGTTGTGGAACACTGGGGCACATTTGTTATCCAGGGTTCGGTATCTTCAGTCATCTTTCACTGGGTCCCTCCTGATGCAACCACAAGGGTTAGACATTGCTTTAAATAGCTCAGGTATGGCACAGGCCAGAGCTATCCCAAGGACAGCCAAGTTGCAGTGACAGTTTCAGGTATCACTGGCCACTTGCAGAATGCCCCCTTGGAAGGGATTGCTGCTGACATGCTTTGGGACAGTAAAGCTTGCTGTGATTTCATGTAATCTCGGGAATGGTATTTTTGGCTAACTCCTGAGATGGTTCCATTTTTCGTACTCTTTCAATCAGTTGGATTTTGGTGACAGACAAAAATGACATCAAGCTTTGTTTACAAACTCACATTCACACAATTTCTTCCCCAAGCACTGTAGCCTCCTTTTGGATTGCTTACTGAAGTATCTTTGGGTGACCTGTCTATTCTGTTTTACTGAAGTATCTACCAGAGTGTTTGGCTTTGGGGGAGGTTTTTCTGAAGAACAGTGGATATTGCTAAAATAAGGTAGGTAAGGCAGTTCTTTTTCAGACTGATAAATGTGTTACAGGCTTATTCTGAGAAAAACTGGGAACTCATTTCCATTTCTATTACTTTCACTAAGCTTTTGTATTTTCATATATTGTGTTTTAAAAATTTTGATATAAATTCTTTTGTGGAATTAAATGACATTTGAAAAAACTGTTTCAAAAGTATCTTGGTCTGTGCTCTGTGTATGTATGCATACAGCTACATTTTGTGAGACGATAGCACAGAAAAATTTTGTTAGTGCCCCTGAATTCAGTCGTAACACTGACTTCAAAGTTCTTTAGGCCATTGCTTCCAGCATTTAGCACAAAAGGTGAAATACGTAATATGGAAAGAGTACATAGATATGAGGCCAGTCCTGCTTCACTGAACTCTACAGCCTTTTTTTAAAATTGAAGTAGAATGGACAGATGACTGAGATCAATCTTAATACATGCTTCAGTGAACCTGATACTAATTTATTGTAATCTGAATTTTAGATTGATATATTTTTCTGCCTGATGGTGAGGTTGGTGTTCATGGATTTAATTCTAAACTACATATGAAAAAATTTACTCAAAACGCTGTGGGTGCTCCAGTAATAGTGAAATGGTGAATAATTCCTCTTAGCTTTTCAGTGTTTTTTCAGTCTGTTGAATTTAGGAAGAATCAACACAATTTGCTACATACTTGTATGTGTAGTTTTGGATGAAATAAGTGTTGAAGAGAGGGTCTTTTAATTAGAGTAGCTGACAGAGATGAGAGCTCTTGGACTGAAAAATAATTTGCTTGATGAGTGTATTACAGAGGGAGTACATGGGGGATAGATGTTCTCTTTTGGAAGCATTCTTAGTACTTGTTAACATGGAATGGTGGGACAAGTCTTATTACAATATTGTGTAACTGATGTTAGTAATGTCTGTGTGAAGAATAAGCTCTTCTGAAATGTTCTTCTTTTATGAAAGCAAATTAATTTCCTTTGATGATGATGAGATGCTTTCATGGTGAGAGCTGCTATGTCTGACTCACAGGTGTCCCCTCTCAGACTGATTTCTGTTGTTAATTGAAAATATTTTTTTTAGTTTTGGCGGGTATGAAATTGAAAGGAAAAACCTAATCTTAGAAATATCCATTATGGCACTGACTCTCTGCTGACGTGTCTGACGCATTTCAGCAATAATGCATTCACATTAGTGTAACTTCAGCATTTATAAATCCAGCATCAGTTTCCTCTCTAACTGGATTTAAAACCAAAACCCAACCCTTACCTAAGCCCATGTTCCTGAGAAGGAGGCTGTGTATGACAGAGAAGTGGTTAAGAGATCGCAGTTACCAGCAGGGTTTTGCTGCTGCCAGTCTTCCATGGAGGCATCCTTCCCCAGGGCTTTACTGGAAAGGCAGGGTGCAGCTGGAAAGGGCACGGTGCAGGCACAGATGTCTCCTGCTTGTGAAGTCAAGCTGAAAGCCAGCATGCAAACAGCAGGAGAACCCCGGTCCCTGCGAGCAGGAGGCACAACTGCAAATCTCTGTGATGCCTTTGCCCCCTCCCTTTTTAAAAAGGAAGATGGGAAGAAAACCTTCAAGAGCTCTGAACCTTTTCTTGTATTTCAGCTGCAAAGGAGTGATATCCCTTAGGAGCTAGGCTGAACTCAAGTGTGGTCCTGCAAGGAGGAGCAACGCAAAGGCACGTGCTAATCGTGGATCCCTGTGGCAGATCAGTTTGCTGCAGGAGCACACGTGGCAATGGTTCCTTGTTCCAACCATGTGACGATGGACGGAGGAACAGTTCTTCAGTGCTGTGCCATAGACAAACATCACCTCTGGGCACAGAAGTTATACTGAACCTGCAGAGAGGTACATAAGTAAAACTCAAACGAAGAATGGAGATTTTTAACTGGATTTCTCCTTTTCCTTTCCCATCCGTCTAAAACTAGTTTTCTTTTCCTATTATACATGCGTGAAGGAGTCAATCAGAAGTCAAGCAAGTCTTTCTGTTTTCTTTAGGTCTAAACAGAAGAATCTCACAACATTTTTACATTTTTGCTTAATGCTTATTTTTTAATATCACCATAACTATTGTTTTAAAACTTCTATAGAATGCAACCTCCTCCAGAGGGATGTTCACCTGAGTCATGTGAGATCTCCTTGTTTATAGAAGAAGGGCAACCAACAATTGGCTCTGGTGTGCACTGATTTAACACTGATCTAGAGCATAAGAGAAAAAGAAGGTGCATTTCTCTGTGGATGAAAAATGCTGATAAATTTATTCACCGATGTCAAAGACTTTGGCATTCATTGTTTGGTCAGTTGTCATAGATAAGGTAGAAATCCTAGGCTTAAGGGTGCAATTTTGAAACACAGTTGTTAAAGGAGATTTACAGTACTCTAAAAAAATGGGAGTAAGATAACAGATCAAAATTAACATATAAAGCACAGAGCCAGGTTGTATCTGAACAGCAAAAGCAGTCTTTTCTTCCCCTTCCACACAAGATCTGTAGTCCCAAGTTGTGCAAGTGCACACTGGTTCTTCTGCACAATAGTGTGTATCTCCATACTGTCCTTTGATCATAAGAAACCCTCAAGGCCACCAGGCTTGGTGATGATGAGAGCTCAGCCTCTGCACTGCAGCTGGTGCTTCATGAAGCCTCACCAGAGAACAGCACTGGGTAAGTGGAGGGCTCTGCACAAGGCCTCACTTTGGGGGAAGCTGGGCTGCAGCCTGTTTTAGGGACAAGCAGCTTTGGGGACAGAGCAGAGTCTCTGGCTGGCTTATTGTGTGTCAAAGGCAGAAAATCTGTATCAGGAGCAAGATGCATTTTAGCTGGAGTAACACATGCGATTTAGATAATTAAATTGGAACCTGTATAAGTAACCTAATGTCAGCTGTACAGCTGACTTTATTTCTTATGGTAAGGATGCATAAAAAACCCCCAAAAAACCAGGCAGTCCAAGTCACCAGATAATTTCCCTAAGGCTAGAAGAGACCATCAGAAAAGAAGACCAAGGACAAGGTAGGGAATAAGAGAAATATAATCACCAAGTATCTACATGTGTTGAAATCCTAATGCATATTAGGTTTTTTTGTTCCAAAAGCCATGGCATTATTACTCCTTTCTTTTTTAAAATCCTTAGCATGATATCTCAAATAACATTTGTTTCTACTGCCAGACCTTTCAGTCAAAGTAGTGGCCATACAAAGGCTCCCCAGTTTGCCATTTCTTAATTCATAGCAAGGAACTTCAGTCTAGTGACAGCCATCTCCAGAGAGAGGAGGTCTGACTAATCTACTTGAGAGTGAGAGTATTCCTTCTGTGAAAGCAAAGCAGTGTTTTCTCCAACTGTGTAGGTCAGAATTTTAAACTAAGCTGGGGACAGCTGTTCCCGCCTGTTTACTGACAGCTTCTCTGTGTGTGTGTTGGGTGTACACATACAAAAATTACCGTGCAAAGGGAGGTGCTGTGCTCAGTCACACCAGCATGTCACCACACCAACCCAAAACTGAGGCTCCCCAGGGAGGGGTATAGATTGTGCTTGAGAATATTCTCAGCTTTTTTGTTGTGTAAATCACCCCTAGTAAAGATTTAGTGCCACAAGCTTACCTCTGGAGTGAAAATGCATCTATTAAAGAAAGCAGGAGCATTCCATTGTATGTGAGGAGCAAAGTTAATGAGCCTTGCTTACAAATTAAATGCAGACAAGTAGATGTATGTTCTCATCTGTCCCTAATGTCATTGTTTTAGTACCGAGTTCCTTGTAATATTGAAGTGTTCTGAGATTTACAATCACTTGACAGAGCAGAGAAGCCCTGTTGTACAAATGTGGACCTGAGGTTCACTGCATCTGCTTTAAGGTTCCCCAGAAAGTGACGAAGTGGGAAGCTGGATCCAGATCTTTCATGTCCTATACAGCCCCCTTCATCTGGAACATCTTTTCTTTCTGTGGAAATTTGGTCTTAAATATTTTAGATTTAGAGCAGGTAGAGTTTATCCTCCCCTACCATTAGCAATTAAATAATATTCTCATCTAATAATGCTGGCAGAGATTTAAAAGCTTACAAGCCTAAGAGACTCAGCTGCCTTGTTTCTACTCCTTTTAATGGAAAATAAGCTATTTTAGCAAATTTATTGTGGGTGTGTCCATGTAATGGTGTTCATGTCCATGTAATGGTGTTCATGTCAGTCGGTCCCAGAGTCTTTTGACATGTTTAGTTCAGTGCTGTAGTTTAGAAGAAAATTTCTAAATTACTCTATACTTACAGAATGTAACTACTACTTATTATAGTAACCATTTGCCTTTGATCAGATTTCTACAGTGTAGCTTGAAAAGTGAATTAATATTTAATTTCAGTCAATAAAAAAGACTTTGTGGGTGGAAAAACAAAAATAAATGCTAAGAGCTGAGATAAAAGAGTAAGAAAGTCTTCAAATGCATCCAGATTTTGCTTTGGATATTTATCCATAGTCATTGATTCTTAATACCAACCTGGTCTTTCAGCTTTGGTAAGCGAATATTAAATATCTCCTATGAGATGCTGCAATTGGCCTGCACTTCCAGTACACTTTGGAAAACTAGAGTTTATAATGGGTGCAACCAGCTTCCTCCAGATTCTGAAATGGGTTGCAGGGCAAAAATTGCTAAATTAATTCCAGCTGCTCTAGCCCAGGACTGGCAGCTAGATTGTTGGATCACCCTTTGGTGCTGCTGTCATATTAATTCACCTTGGTAAGAGGCAAAAATTATTAACTTGGTTGCAGGGCCACGCTGACAGCCTCATTGTTGCTGTGCATTGTGGAGGCACCAGCACTCTCAGGGATACCTGATTTCTCCATGAAGTTCCATCGTAGGAGTTCTGTGTCTCCCAAATTTTTTTAGCATGTTGTAAAAGAGAGGAAACACAGTTTATTGCAAGTAGACAAGGGAAGGACTAAGGCTGTTGTGTATTCAGTCAAGACAACAGTTTTGACATTCAGGGCAGTAAATAACTTGTTGGACCTGTCCTGCAGCTGCTGTCTGAATGGAGACATTTCTTTCCTATCCACTGTGACTCGTGCTCACAATTCATCTTCATTACACTAGAGCTGCAACAGGCAGTAGAGAACTGCTGTGTGCTATCCCAGAGACCTCACAAGCTGAGCAGGTGATGGAGAGGAGGGGGGAAAACCTGGATGCAGCAAATGGCATGGAGCAGCAACATGGTTACAGTAGCTGGTGCCACTGGAGCATTCCAGCTGGGCTGCTGAAGGGTTTCATCATGCCGGGCATTTTCTTAGACAACGTGTATAAATCTTCTGTGAATTAACTTTTCTTCATTTTTTCCTTACCTGGTTCCAATTTCTTGCTCCTGTATGGCTCAGAAAATGTCCGAACTGGACATTCTGAAAGACAGAATTGATGTGGGAGGTAAACTTAGATAAAGTCTTCACTTAACATTGGATTCAGTTATTCCTCTGTATCACAAAAAAGTTAACTGAAGACTTTATAAAAATTAGATGTGTTTCAGAGCTTTGATGGAAAGAAATCCTGTAATATAAAGGTCCAAGGTGTGTATGAATGACAGAGGAAGTTTCCCACTGGAGTAAAATTCCTATACTTTACGAGTGAAGAGCTCAGACTATCAGGAAGAACCCACAATCCCTGATCTAAACAGAAAGAATGAAACCCTACAGCTCTTCTATCTGCTGCTCCATCTGGGTCCAGACAGGGATTGTGGAAAGCTGAAGATAATCAAGCAGATGGCAAATACAAAAAACACATGCTAAGGTGTGATATAAAGAGCAAATGTTTAGACCTTATGAGATACTCCCTTTTGTACTCTTTCCCTGGCATTGGGTGCTTCTGAGATAAAGATAAAGAGCTGGGTGAGTTGTTGCTGTGCCCTAGCATGGACATTTTCATCTATGGGAAAATTCATAACTCCTTTTTCACATCCCCACCACTGCATGGTGGTGGGAGTTTACTGAGTGAGAGGGCGCTGCTGGGTGCATTTTGAGTATTTGAAGGTCAAATGACCCCTTAGCTGAGGTGTGTGTTTGCTTGCTTGTTCCTGGTAAACAGTGCTATTTCCCTTGATTGAGTTTGTTTAGTAAGTCTGTGTCCTTGTGCTGTTCATACCCAAAGAGTTGATCAAACAAGGTGTGACTGTAAGGGCTCCTTGTCACTCTGCAGCCTGAAGGGGATCTAATTCCCCTGCCCAACTCCGAGGTGAAGTTAATTAGCAGAAATGTAGTTATAAAAAGACACCCAAGGGAAATGTCAAGAAAAATGAAACATGCGTGCCTCCCTGCCTCTGCACATGACAGCAGCTCCCCTTGTTCCAAGGACTGTGACAAAGCGCAGCTGGAATCCGTGTCCAACACTGCAGAAGGTGATGCTGCTTTGCTCCTGGACAGCTGGTTACCATCTCCTCCACACTGTTGGATCCACACAAGATAATGTTGTTTTTCTTCAGTAAAGCCAGGTTTTGATCTTTTGAGTCTGCTGCATTTTCAGGGCTTTGTTTTTGTTGTGTTTTGTTGTTTTGGGAATTTTTTGTGGCTTGAAAGCATTTAACTACTAGGCTTTCTCAAGGCCAGAATATGTTGGCATTGAGAAATAAAGGAGAATGTTTTTTTTCCTTTTGAGTGCTAGTGTGAATTACTGGCAAATAGCAAAGAAATGAGCCTTCATTAATCATAGTCCTTGTGCAAAGCAAATATTGAGCAAGCGCATGTTAGGGAGTGTCTTACGTCAGGTCTGCTTTCAGACAAGGCTGATATGGAAGCCTTCTTTGTTGCACTGTGCAGTAGTGCTTGTTCTGTCCTACAGATGCAGATTTTATTAGGGATTAGCTAACCACCAAGATTCCTTTGGAAGGCGATTACCCCTTTGCTTCCACCCCTGCAGTTTCTCAGACAGATGGATACAGTCTGACAACCATGGAGAACTAGTTGAAGCCTGGAGAGTATGTGACAGTCCAGTAATTGCCCCCCTCATTCCCTGTACCCGGAGGTACACCTGACAGTTTTCAAAATCTTTTCATCAATAAAACTTGTATTTTTTTTACTTTACTTAGAATATGATAAATCCTTTGAGTAAAAATTGGGCAACAGTTGAAATACTGTAAGGAGAACTTGTATTTTTCATATCTGAATTCTTGTGCTTCGAATTTTTGGCACTGATGTAATAAAAATTCTCTTTCAGAAGTCTAGAGATAATGAAATATGGCAGTGGTTAGAGAACTTCATTATATACTGAGGGAAGAAAAGACAGTATGTGATTAGGAAATCTGCTAAAGAAAAATAATCTCAGTTGTTTGTCCTTTAGAATCAAATGTTTGGAGAAAATTTTAGTCCCTGTATAGAGATTTTTAGAAGGGTTAGTAAGGGAATATTTACTACCCAGTAGACTTAAGGATTTTACTGCAATGAAATAAAAATCAAGGTATCGATCTAAAAAAGAAAATAAATGTTTTTACCTTTATTTTATGGCATTTAAGAAATGTCACTTGACACAATATGTGGTGGTTTGGTTTCTCTAACAGTAGGAAATAGGACGATCTGTGTGAGAGAAAATCTTATGGTGTCTGGCTCTTTAGTCTAACAACTTGTGCAAATAAAAGGGGAATCAAAAGAGCATTTCAGGTGTCAGCAGCTCAAGTGATGGGAGTGATCCCATTCACCAGTATTTTGCAATCTTACAATGCCCATAGTCATTATATAGAGCCAAAAATGAGATTTTACATATAATTTCTGAACACAAAAGAGCTGTAGGAGGCATGAGAGGTTTCCTACAGCAACACCAGAAGTAGAGTAGTAACACACTCTCAGTTCTGCAGCTTTTGGGTGGGCCACCTGACCAGCACCCTGATCTGCCTCTCACTGGTGGGCCCCTGAGCCCCAGCCCAGGAAACAAGAGACAGCCCTGCCCTGACACAAGCCCTGTGTTCCCTTTGAGTCCAGCTTTCAAACCATGAGTGAATGCTGTCTTTTTACACATATGTTTATGTATATACATATATATGTCTGTGTTTGTATGTGTGTATATGTATATATTCAGATATAATCCTTGTCAGCAGTTTCCAGCACCTATCTTATGGAGAAGAAGAAAAAACATAAGCAATTCTTTCAGAAATGTTTTTAACATAAATCCCAAGGTGTCCCACTTTGTAATATTTCTTCCGTAAATGCTTCGTAGCTGAACTCCTGTTACTCCAGTTTTTCAGTTGCTGCTGAAATAGAATTATGTAGAGGGAGTATTTTTTCCAAGGTTTGTTTTTTATTCACTTGTAAAAAAATGTAAAGAATAGCAGGGGAAGAGGAGAACCATCTAAACCCACCCTGAAGTGTTTTACATTAATTGAATTTTACTTAGGTGTCAAAATCTTTCAGGTACTTATTTTGAGACATTCCAGGCATTTTAGAAAAGTTGACTTGGTTGGATTACTCTGCAATATTGCTAAATGCAAAGTCTGCAGCAGCCTAAGATTGAATTCAGCCCTCCTTCATGTCAGTAAGTGTCCTTATATTTGGAGCTGAACTGGCTCTCCAGACACAGTCCTGTTGCAAGAGAGCTAAGGATTAATCCTGTTTGCCTCCAGCAACCAAACCAAGGTGCCTGAATCAGTAGTCTGGTTGCCTCCAGCTCTGTCTCATAGACAGGAAAAACAGGGGCTCAGTGGGATTAAGAGAAGCCTTAGGTAACATGTCCTTCTCCACTGACTGTAGGAGAAATTCAAGTCTCAGGTAGGCACCTTCATTCAGCAGGATGGACCTCAGGCAGAGCACCTGCATGGCATGGGTAAGGATCTGCAAAGTCATCTTCCAGCATCATCAAATACAGCTCTCCAGAGCTTAAAAGCAGCATGCCTGACTTCACCAGTGGGAGGAGGAAGGGGAGGCAAAACAGGTTTTGTTGTCCTGCTCCATTTACTGCATTAGCTCAAACAACCTTTAAATTTTCTCATCCCATGAGGCAGCAAGGTCAGTTGGCTGCATAGCTTCTCACCTTCTCTTCTGTTTGGATGGAAGCTGAAGCTTTTCCAAAATGCTGACAGGAAATAGCTTGATTTGGCACAAAGCTTTGAGAGTTCTTTGCAAACATCTTCGGTTTGTTCTGCGAAGAAACTGGAGTATCAGAAGATAGCCATCATCTAATGTGCTACAATGTTTTACGTAAGCACCCCGCAGTGAACAAACTCTGCTCCACAGAAATGTAGCCAGGTATCAGAACACAGCAAAACCAATGCCTTGGTTTTTGGTTTTTTGTTTTTTAAATTTTAAACTGTCCTTTCCATCTGAAGAAAAAGTTTGCAGCTAGTCACACGAAGTTCCTTCTTGCCAGCTGCAGCATTATAATGCTAAAGCAGTAAATGTGGTGACATACAAACAACACGTCTCTTCTTAGAAACTGACATAGTTGGTCTTGAAACTGTGACAATGAATATAAAAATTCATTATCACATTGCCTACAGAATCAATAGGGAATACCTTCTTCTTTCATCCTGTTATGTTACTTGTTATTTTGTACATATTGTTAGTATGCTAAATTTTAAGAGATAACTTGCAGTTAAGCATGTACCTAACTGCAAGTCATCTCTTAAAATTTAGCATTTGACTACAGCGATTGGTTTGGTGAAACAGAGATGAGATACAGCACTTTTTTGTAATCCAAACTCCGTTCTATTGATAGTTTCATACAGATGTGATAGATTTTGTAATTCATCTGTCTTTAAGATAAAATTCCAGTTTCAAAGAACTAACCCAGAATATGTTGAATTCTAATCAGGAGAATAACATTGGTCTTAAATGGTCTTCATAGGAACAGAAATAGAAAATAATTCGAAAATGTTTTTACCACACCATGGAGAAAATTAGAACAAAGATATTGTGGCAATGCCATAAAATATAAGTTATGCCTAAGGGACAAAATTCCAAAATGCATTCTCATATATATACTAATGCTCTCTGATAAGACTAGTGACCTCATAGCCTGGTCATTTTTGCAGTGCCTTATTTCTATCACGAATGTAATATTCAAGCTTTCTGTTGTGCAGTCAGATTAGGAAATGAACCTGCCCTATCCAGAAGTAGCTAGTAGGGTATTTTTATAGATCAAAGCATGTACTGGCAATGAAAATAATATTTTCTTCTCCTCAGTTACTACTCAAAAAATACATTGCAAGTACACTACGTAAGCAGCACACCTACATGCTGTTGTTGCTGATCATGGCTCTTCTCAAAGCTCCTTGTCACAGCTGATGCAGAACTTTAAATACTGAGAGTACAGAGAGGTCCTCCATCCCCTGAGGTGTTTGACTTTGTTTCAGTGACACAGTCTGAAATTAAACTGGTATAGTTAATTGATTTGGGGGGGGGTTGTTTTGGTTTTTTTCTGAGTATCTCACTAATGGTTTACAATGCTGCATTGTAGGGGAGGAAGCAGAAGCTTTTGGCATTGGCCATCTGAGGGTTTGCTGACAGGAATAATAAGGTGGCTCAGAGCATGCTGGAGTGCTGGTGGGATAGTCCACAAATCACTTTTGACTGCTTCAAGCTGGAGCCAAATGTTTCATATTTACATCATATTCATCTGTGGAGAATTAATCTGGTACTCCAGAAGGGTGGAAACTGCTTAAGAATCTGTTCCACGGGGTCCCAAACTGCCAATGCTGTGGATGTCATACTTCCAGGAATAAAAGCATATGTGCTCATTTTTAATTCAGAGTCTCTAAATATGCCTTCTGCTGTGAGAATAACTTGCTAGTCTGCATAAACTTTTCTATTGCTGTTTCTGTTGAGCAAGATAGGGGCAGAGAGTGCTCTATACTTTTCTCAGTTGTACCCCATTGCTATAATTTTATTAGCTTTGAGATGGTTCAGATCAGATGTAGTCTCAGGACTTAACACTTGTGTATTGAACTGGCAGTATAAAGAACATGAAAGAAAAGATTTCACTCCAACTTGAAAACCTGGGTCTGCTCCTCTTGTTGAGGAAAAAATTACTGTGCTAAAGGAAACAACAGAATAGTGGATAGAGATCAAAGAACACGTGACAGAAGGAAGAACAGCAAATGTTTTGACAGCTGAAAAATCCCAGAAATTGTATCTTTTTCTAATTCTGGACAAACCTAGAATTTACTGCATTTTGCGAGTTGTCTTGCTCATGGCTCTTCTGACTAGATCAGGACTGAAACGAAGTGCATTGTTCTGACCATGTACAGTAAAAGATAGGTCCAGGGAACTGAATCACTGAATCAGAGATAGACTCTGAGTTGAGGACTGAAATTCCCATTGTGGCTAAAAACAGTTAAGCTAGATTTTGACTTGGGCAGAAATGGAGCCAGTTCGAGTCCAAAATGTTAAATGAGAGGAAATACTGACTTCTTGCCAAAGTTTTGTGCAAGGAAATCTAATTAGTCCCACAGGGCTTGCCTTGTTAATTTTACTGAAAAGCCATTATCATGAGCATAGACATGAACACACCTGTAGGTGTGTAAAAAAATGATGCACAGCTGTTGTTTGCCTACTTAGTTAATAGTTTAATGGAAAAAAAAAAACAAGTAACCACTGTATCTGGTCTACTCTGGCTTTATATTGGCTGAAAGAAAATGGAGAAATTATATAGAATAAGGAGAAAGTAGGGCTTTACTAATCCAGAATTGGCTTCATAATGGAGTCTTGCTGTAATCTGGCTTTTAGATTAATTATTTCTGTTTATATGCTCTCTGGGATAATAGTTGCTTTTGCTTTTGTAAGATGTCAGCCAGCCTCTTGGGAATTTCTGAAAACTTTCTTACATCCTTTAAATATTCTTTTAAGAATTTGGCACAGGTGTTTGAGCAAATGAAAAGAGCAAGCAGTTTTCCTTAGGCTCATGACTTATCCTTAAGGCTGTTTAAGGGTCATCATCATGGATTTGTGTCACAGTTCAAACCAATTTGCTTATGATAGATCTTGAAAATAGGATATGAGGCTTACAAATAGACATATCAGGTGAGTGAGAAAGTTCTTTGATTTTTCAGGATGATGGGAAATAGGCATCTGAAGGAAATGGAAATATTTTGCATTACATTTTAATATTATTTTGCACTGGTTTTTATATAATGAGCTTACTGCAAGAGCTCAGTTCTGGAAAGACAGAGTGCAGTTGAGTGCAAGCGAAACAACACTGACACTGGGTTTAGATTAGGTATTTACTTCCTGCCTCTCTGAATTTACAGCCTACCATAGGGAGCAGAGATAGTGTGCAATATTCTACAGTATATGGAGCTGCTGTAGAAAAAGAGGCCTGACAGTTAGAACTAAAAATTGTCATTGCCTGACAAATCCCCACAACTAATTTACTGAGAGCTGGTACACTTTCTGGGAGCTGCTGTTGCCTTCCTACCCTCCCTCCCTGCCCCCCAATGCAGTTTTGCCAATGACTACAAATGCTCTGGGTTCTGAGCTTGCTTAAAAAAAAAAAAAATCTTTGTCAAGATAGTGAAGCAAAATTTGTCAACAGAAATCCCAGGAAATAAAAAAATTATCCAGAGTTGTTACACCTGGGAGTGTTTTGTTATTTTCTAAGTAGCTGGCCTTCCGAAGGCCTGAGTAGCAGGAGCTGAGGCAGCGCCCACTCGGAGCTGCGGCGTGCCATGTACACTGGAGCGGTGGGGCTTTGCCACCACGGCCTGTCCCTTGGCCCTGCAGTGACGTCCCATAAGCACAGTCACACGTCTGTGTCAGCTAATACTATTACAAGGCTCCAGAGTGATAAAACAGCAGGCTGCCAGATACATTAAGTACCCATATGGTATACTTGGTTACCTGTCCTTCCTCTCCCCTCCACTTTTGCTTTCCAGTACCTATGCTTTAAAAGAGTTCATTAAAAAAATGATTCAAATGCTAAGGCCTGAATTTCCAAGGCTGTTGCATTTTTTCAGAATAGTCCTCAGCCTTTCCCTGTGTATGCAGAGATTATAGATTTAAACTCCCACACCATTCCCAGGATAATGACATAAACTCGAAGCATAAGTGTGGACTATCTAATTTTAGTCAGGTGGCAGTAAATTTTCCTGCATAAATGCAGCATGTGATCCTTCTCTGAGGAGAAAACAAAACAACTAAATATACTGCTCACAGTAACCCCTTTGCTAAAGCAGCACATCAGCTGCTACTTAAAAAAGTTTTCATTTTTTTAGCATCAGTTTTTCTTCATGAGTATAAATTGGTTGTTACAGATTATGCATGTAGAGCAAAGATATGTCCAGGCAAAAAGGGCTGAGAAAATTATTTCTTATATTTTCCCCTTGTCCCAATCAATCCAAATCACATATTGTGAAATGATACTTGGCAATGGTAGAGGATTGAATTTGCTACCACCTTAACATGTATATTTATTCCTGTTAACTTTTTCTTCACATGAGAGTGGGCAACAACAGAGGATGGGAATGCAAGAACAAGTCTCAGGAAATCCTGCTGTAATTGTCTTTTCAAATAAAAAAGAAGCGGCTGTCTAAAGCAAGACAAACACATTTGTATTTACCACAGCAAATTTCATCCCAGGTATATGTATGCAAGACTATCAAGAATTATGGCTGACAAATATGTGTAACCTGTAGTGTCTGGGCTCAGTTTCTGTACATTATTAGGTTGGGTCACTTTCAAGTAATTTTAGGAGAACTTTATAACCAAAAGTGGTAGCCTGCTGTCGGCATTCATACCTTACACCATTGACATCAGTGAACTGCTCTCAAAATAGAATGAGTAAAACCTGATCCTTTTTGTACATAAGAATGAAAAAGATGTTTAAAACAGGTTGCATAATTATCTTTCAAAAGGGATCCTTTCTTAGTCCAACTGAAGGATTATGATGTATTTTTGAGAGATTTTAGGGTACAGTGAATATCTGACAGATAAGGTGATTTCCTTGCTGTATTAAGCTGGGCAGAGGACTCAGAAGACATGAACACTGTAAGTGGCTGTAATCTGCTTTGATGGGTTTAGAAAGTCAACAGACAAAAATAATACAAGAGGTCATTAAACAGCAGTGTGCAAGGTTTGGTGTCATCAAGATGTCTGATGCCATATGCTGGATGTCCTGAAGTGTTCACTGAACCTAGGTCATGAAAGCCAAGGCAGGATATTGACAACAGAGTAAAGCTTGTAAGATCTGTGTGGAGAGGCTTAGACACACTATGAGATTATGTTTGTTGGCTGAAAGAGCAATGTCAAAGCCCACACAAGCATAACTGAACATTTTGACGCAGAATAGTAAATTCTCGCACTCTCAAAACATAAAATTGAATACTGTGTTGGCTTCCTTATTCTACAGAATATTTTTAAGACAGTTCTAGAATACCTTTAAGCTCTGTACTTGAAACTGAGCTGGAAATTTTCTCAAAAAAGAAAGTTTCTGCCGATTTTTGTCCAGTCAGTGCTTTCAAATAAGTAACATAAAACCACAAGTAAAATAGCACAAAGAAAATCAGGCTTTGGTGATTATTTTTAATTGAATGGTTACACTTGCTCCTGTGGATACATGTCTCAAGATAAGCAGAGGATGATTTGGTTCTAAGCTTGTCAACTATGATCTCAGATTTCTAGGAAGATATCTGTAATGTGCATTTTGGCACAGGCTCTGTGTAGGAAAGGCACAGCCTTCCCTTCTTCCCTTTTCAGTCACAGAACAAACAGCAAGTACTGGACAAGGGATGTTCAGAAGGTAACGTCTCATGAACCAGCACCTAAGTACCGCATAGACCAAATGACCATCCCTTTAAGGGGCTTGGGAAAATTGCCAGCTCAACAGGAGTTTCACATTTATACTCCAGGAATATATATTTGTCAAACAGGACATGTAATATCACAAGAAAGTGCAGTTCCCTATACAAAGAGCACACACAGCTTTTTTCTGTATTGCAGAGAAGTGTGTATAGGGAAAAGACAGAAGAAAGTTAAGAAGTGAAGGTCCAGAACTAGAAACAGTTCTGCCAGAGTGCCTGACCATGTCAAGGTCAGATCCAAACAGATCATTACAGAGTATCCTATTAACTGCACTAGGTTATTTGGGGGTGGTGGTTTTTTGCTTTGTTTGGGTTTGGGGTTCTTTTTGGCAGCCAGTCATCAACTGGAAATTAAAATATTTCTCTATTTCTGTGAAAGTATGGTTTCTGTAAAAGTTACTCAGCAGCTATCAAGAGCTAAAAGACTTGCGTGACAAAAGCCACGTGAGTAGATAATAAGGAGATAAATCACGCCACATTACAAGGAGGAGGAACAGGTGACTGAGTTTCTTTCTTTTCCTGTCATTTTGCCTGCTTGAGATAGTCACAGATCACATTTTGTCCAGTGTAGAGACTTTTCATAATTTGTCTTTGTGTGTATTGAAGACTTCCACATACGAGCAGACGTAATAGAAAGAAAAGGAGAGAGAGAGAGAGAGAGAGATAGAAAGCAAACATAGCTACAGTGAAGCTAATCACAAATTTAAGCAAAACACAATAATTAAGAAGCTTTATATGTGGAAGGCAAAAAGGATAGAGACACTAATAGGGTTTTAAAGAAAATTTTAAACAACTAGGTGAATATTAAATTGTGAATTTCCTTCTCAAGGTCCATTTGTGTACAGTGCAATCTGAGGGTTTTCCATCTTTGCTTGTGTATCCCTGAGAGAAGTTGGTGTAAATCGTCATTAAAGTCTTGAAGGTATTTTTCGAAACATTGCAATAAATTACTCTTGCCTTTTTTACTCCTCTAAAAATTCACAGAGGACTCCTTGCAACAGCGATAAAGCCTGAGATACTGACACAAAACTCAGGTCCATTCCTTTTGCTTATAAAGACAGTGTCTGAGGATCTAGACCTGCTGCTCTGTGGTATGGCTGGAATCTGGCACTAGAGTTGCTGACCTAGGGTTACTCATCCCAGAGTAGAAAGAAACCTACGTTTTCTTTCCATCACTGCAGTGGGATGAGCCTTTTTCCAGAAGCATCATTCCTGGTGACCTTTGGCTGTGTATCACACCTTGGAGGCTGGTGGCAATCACTGTGATTTGTAGACATATTCTCCAAGCTTTTCTCAGTTGCTCCAGGCAGTGTTGTAGGAAACAGGCTGGCCTGTGTTCAAGGCAACACATTTCTTCCTGACTCACCCAGAGCCACCTTGTGATGAATTTAGGATCTCTCTGTATCTCTTGAATTTGTACATTTGGGGTACATTTTGATTGGACTGTGCAGGTGTTGACTGCTCCTGGAAAATATCTGCCTGCATATTTCCATCTCCAGAAAATACACTGCAAATGAAAAATCACTCATTTCTGAGACCCAAACTGTATGATCCAAATCCACCACCAGGAAAGAAAGATTTGAGTACCTAAAATTTGCTCTCAAAATTCATGTATTTTGGGTATAAATTGTGCCTGCTGAGATGCCTGTCTTCTCAGAATTAAGCAGTATTTCAGGCTTCTAGGGCACTCTCTCACAAGCACCACAGATTTTATGCACGTTAGTTTTTGTTTACCCGCTGTAAATGACAGATTAGCATTTAAATGCTTTTGTCGCAGTTATATCTGTTTTGGATGTCAAACCAAACAAGCCATTATGTCTCCCTCAAAATAACACTCGCTGTTAGAAATGATTTCCTGCCATTTTCCCACTCTACAGGAGTGGCTGAGCAGGGAACATTTCACAGTACATATTGAATTCTAAAGTTCTTCTGAAATCTATCATTCATGGCAGATTAAGTCTAGCACACATTGAGAAAGCAGTTGCATTCACTGAGGAGCCACAGAAGCATACTCTGAGTAGCAGGGATTTGTCAGTATAGGTTTCCCTATTTTTCCTATTTTTTTCTCTTTTCCTTTTTCGCTATCCCCTGATGTTTCATTTTTTCCTCTCTCTCTTCAGATTGTATTGTTCTCCACTGGTTCAGCTTCTTGTCTTTCCTCCAGTGCAAGTCATCTTCTCTTTGTCTTTCTCCAAGAGTTTCCATATCCTTTTGGTATTTACTCCCAAACGTATGCTGAATTTATTCTTTACATAATTTGTCATCTATACCTTGTACCCTGTCTCATGTCCATTTTTTTTTCCTTCGGTCTCTACATCATCTCTATCAGTTCAGTAGATAGCCACAGTTCATCCAGTCTTCTGATTTCAAGACTTTCCCCTGGTGTAGAGGGAAGATTGGGTTGACTGTCTGAGGGTGACAGGAGTCCTCAGAAGAATCGCTATGTGACCTGTCCCCATCATGAAAGTACATGAACAGTCTGACATTGCTGGCTATCTTTATGTGCAGGGGATAATCTCACAAATTTCTCTGAGTACCTTGTACTCAGAACAAGTAATTCTTGATCATTTTTACTTTTGCATGAAGGAAGTTGCTGTCTCATCATGCAGCCATTCCTCTGGCAACATCATACAATTTTAAAACAATTGCATGATGTTTTTAATCAGTTCACAACACTTTACATCAAACCTCCAGTAAGAATTTGAGAAATACTTGCTTAAAAAGAGCATGTGCTGGAGATATGCATCTAAAATTGCGAACAGCAGCACTGTGAGAAAGACTGCAGCACCTCCTCACAAGAACCTGTGTAAAACCTGCACGTGGTTCTGGTTCCTGTGAATGTGTTGGCCCTCTGACATTTTGTGAGTTTGAAGGAACTGTATAAATATTTAAGTGACATCAAAGTTGAAACTCCCCCAACTGTGTTCAAGGCCAAGCTGGGTGGGGCGTTGAGCAACCTGGTTTAGTGGAAGGAGTCCCTGCCCATGGCAGGGGGGTTGGAATTAGATGCTCTCTAAGGTCTCTTCCAGCCCAAACCGTTCTATGATTCTATGATTGATTTGACACCAAGGAAGGTAGTGCTGTGCATTTTTCATGATGTTTAACTGTCTTCAGAAAGATCTTTCAGAGTCAGACTGACTCAGAAAAAGACCTTATAAATGCATAGTATTAGACTATTATTAGATATAGTTATACCAGGTTTTGTTAGGTAGGTTAGGGTTTCAAATACCATCCTAAGCCCATTTTTAAATGCAGTTGCCCTCTCATTGGTATGTGCAATTCACGCAAAACCCCAGTCTCGTAAGTACAGGTTTGCTGAGCTGTTTCAGGCCTTTTCCAAGCCTGGCCCAAGTTTGTCTTTACAAGCAGACAGTGGATGTCACTGCATTGTGTGTCATCACTGCATCCCCCAGATGGAGACTGTTCTGTGCAGTGGGTTCAGCATTGCCACTGGCCACTGCTGCCCTGAGCTGGGGCGCCTGTCGCTCCCCTCTGAGCGAGGGGGTGCTACAGCACACCCAAACAAGCCAGTGCCAGTGCGTGGGCAGGAGGGAAGATGCCACACATAAAAGAGTAATGACAACGCCAACCCAGTTGTGGCACAACGTATTAGACACTCTGCTTTGACAGCCTAAAAGCATTTCTGATGACTGCGGCTTCCCTCTGAAGGAATGGTGGGCACACGCGTCCTCCAGACGCGGGGTTTCCCCGCTCCCTCTCTATCCTTTCACCGAGTAAAAGTGTGTTCTCATTGAAATCTGTCATCCTTTTCAGAGAGAGACATTTTAAATCCCACTGGTGATACAGAGAGTGAACAGATCCAGCTGATCCCACTCTGCCAGCTAGTAACAGCCCACCCAGCAGCTGTGAATGCGCAATAGTCCCAAAAACAAGCCCAGAAAAGAGCTCTGCTTTGCAAAAGCATAGCAATAAGATGGTAGGCTTGCAAGAACACTGGCCTTTTGCCCTGTTTTAAAATACTCTAAGCTGTCTAAGTACCATACAATAATATATGTAAAAACATGCTCTGAGCCTGACAGCCTTTGAGCTGTGACCTATGTGTACATTTTCAGCAAGAAATTTAAGTTGCCTTTTGGCTTTGAAGAAGCAGTGATAGGTTCTTCCTTTTAAGCAGATGTATTACTGTCTGCTCCATATGTAAATATATTCTTGATATGACAGGTCACAATCTGAAGTAATTAGAGTTGAAAATATTTTACATTAGAAGCTTTGGGGATAAAAAATCCCCAACCAGCTGAGGAGAAATCTTAGCTAAAATAAGAGAAAAATAGCATCACTGCTTGCATGTTGCCAGCTCTTGCCCAAGTTCACAATCCTCATATTTGTGTGATGCCTAAAGCACTGCAGACTCTTCAAAGGCTGTAATGCAGTGAGACATGCAGCATGTCAGGTATACATACTTTATCAGAGATTAGAAAATCCTGGCAAAATATTCAATAGCTTTTTTCTTGTCAGGGAGGCAGTATGAAAATAATATACATCCATATGAATATCTATATATAGACATGTGTATTTAATGTATAAATCCATATATAATATTTTTTTAATATTTATATGTTTAGAATATATAAATATTTAATCTAGAAATAAATTTATGTCTGTATTGAGGAAACAACACATTCAACACAAATGCGGGTAGAAATACTCATTTCAGCTTTGGGATTGATGTAGCAAACCAAGAGCATTTATTTTAGGGGCAAAAAAGGGAAGTTTCCTGCCTAGGATGCCTAGAACGCTGACACTTAAGCAAATACCTGGCTCAGGGAGTCCTTAAACTTACAGCACCTCTCCAGCTTGTCTTGGGGAGCCTTTGGGTGCCTTCCTGGGGCACTCAGTATGGGCAAAGAAGCTGCACCAATACTACCCCCAGGAGTTCTGCTTAGTTAGGCAGTTTCCTTGATAGCATGGTTTACATTATGTTATAACCCTAATGATTTAATTAATGCCCACTGTTCACAGCACCAGCACAGGCAAGCCTGGATGCCGTCAGCCAGCTGTGTGTGCCTTCTCGTCTGCCTGCCATGCAGGCGGTGCCCAGCTCCCCATGACAACAGGGTGCCCTGGACCCTTAATCCCAGCACTGTCAGTCGTCCTCCTGGGGCAAGAAACACTTATTGCAGTACCTACCTGAAGGCACTTCATTGCAGGCTGAGGCCATTCAGCCTTTCTGACAGTGGGTTTCCTGTACACATGGACCTCAGAGACTTTCTGGATGGGGTACAGCTCCATCTTCACCACTAGCAAACTGTGATGTTACAGCAAAATTATGTTTGCAAGTTTTAAATATAATCCACACAGAGATTTCAGAGTTTACAAGCCTAGTAAATAATGCAGTAAAAGTGAAAGATATGTTTTAAGACAGTAATTGCATAATGCCCATAAAACAAATGCAATTTTCAGTATTTCTAAGTGGCACACACTCCTCTAGTCATAACTGAAGGATCTCTTCAGTAAATATCAACTCTTGCTCTAGAGCTCTGTCAAGTTTCTCTGTCTCCCTTAGCTGCCTTCCAGCCTGCTTTGCAAATGTGCTCATATTCTCTTAGTATGCCGCTGATGACTGCAATCCAACTTGGAAGAATATTTTCTATTAGGAAAAAAATATTTCAATGTACATTTATAAAAGATCTGCAACCCAAGTATATTTTTTAAACGTAATCGAACCAAGTACATACATATGCTTATAATTCATTTCCCAATTTCTGCTCAAATGTGACTCCTTTAAGATAACTGTATAAATGGTCTTTTTGCAGAGTCACGAGAACCATTTAAAAGCAGAGTTAAAACAGGCAATATAAAAACCATGGACTATACTAGGGTATTGTTGTGAAATTTATTTGTAATAAAAGTTTGAGTTGCAACATGCAGCTATTCATCATTTTGCCGTTGTTTGAGGTTCATGATAACAAGCACATTAAGTCATTAGATTTATTTGAGCTTCATTTAGATGTATTTCGAGGCAGGCATGAAAGCAATTAGAGTTGCAAAGTAACTGAGCTATCACTACCCAGTGTTTTAGGCAGGTGCAGAGCAGGCAGTCACATGGGGACTGGTTCCAGCCAGCCTAGGTCAGAGGAGTGAAGGGCATTCCTTCCTCACCTGCAGCCCTAGGCTGGGAGGTCACAGCAGTGAGGTCCAAAGGGCCAACAGCTTTGCCTGCCAATCAGGAGCTGGGCCAATGAAAAAGTGGGGGTTTTTCCCCATTTTTTTTTTACTTCATGGCCCAAGGGATCTGTGTGTGATCACCTCACAACCAGAGTGTCTTTGGCAGCTCATGGAAGCTGAATATTTTGACCTTCCTTGAGCCATCTCTAAGCCCTGGTATTAAAAGGGTTGAAAGTCTCTGTCCTCCAGGCTTGTACAGATAGAGCTAGAAAATATGGACCTCACTCAGTCTCTGTGGAAATCATTTCATGAAGTGTAGTATCTTCTGATGCTACCTCACTAGATACTTGAGCAAGTGCAGACTCATATTTTTGGCCAGTCTCCTTCCTGCCGTGAGAGATAGGTGCAACATATGCAACAGGAGAATTTCAGAGGACAGAAAGATTTAAGTAATAGAGGAGAAAAAGCATAGGGCAAAGAAAAAAATTGCTAAATATTCTATGTTACTGTTCACCAGAATTCTTTACAGCTAGCCATATTAAAATATTAATTAATGAAACTTTACAGTGACTTAAGTGCTGTAGTATTATCAGACCTAGCCAAAACATTTGAAAGGAAAAATGGGAAATGCAAAATGTCAGAGCTCTTTCAGATGTTGTTTGTAATAGTTTTTAACAGTGTTTCAGTAGAAATGTATTAAAAATGGTCATTTGTCTTTTAAATACATCTTTCAGATTCAATGGAAATGAGAAGTTCTGTAAATTCTGTAAAAAATAAAAATTACTTAAGTGTGAAGAAATTCTTCAAAAACTGATGAAAAGTTTTAAAATTGCATAGTGTGGCAGAAGATTATGAAAACAGAAATAATAGATTAACCTGCTTCCTCCAGTTTTAAGTAACATCAGTCCCCAAATTTGCTTAATAGTCTAGGGAAATTATCAAAATCCTTTCAGTTTCATATTTATATTTCTGTGGTCTCATTGCCATTTCTGAGTTCAAAAGTCCCACCTACTATCTGAAAATCAATGGCTGGTTTTAGATGACCCTTTAATGTCAAGTTCAATGGCTCTGTATTTTTAACTAGAAAGACAACTCAATATTTATGACTTTTTAAATTCTTTTTTTTAAAATAAACTCTTACTATGGTCCCAGGAGATGAGAGTCATCAGGGAAGAAAAGAAAATCCAAGTAGTACTGAAGTGTGTAAAGGGTAAAAAAAGACAGTGTCCTTCCCACTTTCATATCATGCTCCTCTTTTAAAAAGGCAGGATCCTATCCTTTTTCAAAATTTGAAGGAGTTGTACTCCCTTCAAGCTTGGCCAGCAAGGCAGTGTATGTGTCAAATCCATAACGCACGTCAGCATAGGCTTGAATCTGCATTTGATACCAGGTTTGTCTGAAGCTCTTCTCTTTGAGTGTGAGCTCAGCCTTGCAGGAGTTGTGGGGTTTACTGGAACCACATGAGAGGTGAGATGTGAGTCCATACTTTTGGTTAGCCCAACATGTGGCACATATGGGCCAGCTGTGCCATGTACACCACGTATCTCCTAACGGCTTCAGACAGTGCGGAATACCTGACATTGGATTCAGTGGATTCTTCCCAGACAGGTCAATGCCACGGGTTTCCCAGCACAAGGGAAATAGGACTGCTACTTGCATCCCTGTAGCCACACACAGAGCTTGCAAAGCTGAAACAGAGGCTTGTATTGGTGAGCACCATTCCCCATCTCCCACTCAGACCCTCATGTTAAGAAACTCTGCAAGCATGCCACAAAATCTGACCCAAAGCTTCCTCAAGTCCTAGGAAAACATTCCCCTTGATTCTGGTGGAATTTGAATCAAACCCCTGATCTCCTACGAGCTTATGTTGACACTACATTTTATTGTCTCTAATCACCAAGAAGTAATATGACTGAAACTGCAATGAAGCTCTATTCTTGGTGACCACTGTATTTCCCCAAATATACATGATTGGTAGTTTTCTAAGTACACATAAAGAACCCAATTTTCATTCTAAAAACTTTCCAGATTTTTCTTGCAATACATCATGACAGGAAAGAATATTGCATGTCAGTCACTTTACCTTGTCTTAGTGTAAACAGTTGTATCAGATGCTATAAAAGAAAGATGTGGTTAGGTATGATACATGGATAAATAAAGTCCTGATTTCCATGTCAGTAGTTTTTAAAAAAAAGTTGTGGACCTAGCTTTCCAGCTAAATAGGGGACAATAGCAGGGATAATTACTATTATTATGTTGTAGGCATAATTGCTGCAAATGCAAATGACCACTGAGATGTATAGTTGGCCTCTCAATAATTCAGCTATTATTACTGTATATGAAATTGCATCCATTACCTAAAATTATACATAAGTTTCTCATAGCTGAGATTTTAATCCTGCACATGCTCTCAGCTAATATTTCATAGAATCACAGAATCATAGAACAGTTTGGGTTGGAAAGGACCTTAAAGATAATCTAGTTCTACCCCCCGTGCCATCAGCAGGAATACCTTTCACTAGACCGTGTTGCTCAGAGCTCCATAAAACCTGGCCCTGAAGAATTCCTCTATGTGAAGTGTTCAAGCTTTTTGCTTAAATCCCTTTATCTTTACTTTTAAGTGATTGGCACTGTTTGCTGAGGCCATGCTTTTGAAACACATAAATTGTGTTGTGTAGTGCCAAGCTGGAGTGACAGACTTTACTCCCTTGCCTACTTTGCAGTTATGGAAGCACTAGTTTGCTCTGGGCACTGAACCGCTTCTCAAAAACAAAACCATTTTTAATAGTACATCTGTAATCCACACAAAGATCCAGGGAGCTCCTTCGTGTTGCACTTCCAAGGAATGAACCAAAGAATCTAGAGACTCATAAGAGGAGCTCAGGGTAATCCAGAAGTTGTCCTCCATAGAAATTTGCCACATCTTCCCAGTTGTTTGCAGATCTTATGATGTTCGATGTGAAAAGCTCAGAAACAAGTGATACAAAGTTGAGTTGACAACAAGTTAGAATTTCTACTGTAATTTTTAAGTGATATTCAAGCTGCCATGTTTGTGGGAAGAAACTTAAATGCATGGCCCAAATGCACAGAAGTCAGAAGGATAATCCATTTTCTTTAAACCATGTCATCAGTTTCTTTTTAAATCCACTTTACGTTTTCTGGAAGGGCTTACGGTTGACTTGCAAGCTGATGTAATGAACTGGAAAAAAAAAAGGTCTGTTACAAATCCAGATATGAGCAGAAAATATGATAGTGATGATACCAGACATGTTTAAGTTCTGGTGTGTATCTTGCGTCCCGTATTCTGAGTGGGGCTTGTCTTCTCTTTTGGATAGGTTTCATTTTCTACTGAAATAGGTTTGACCATGGAATTACAACCATTAACGTCTGGACAGTTCTGACCCCAGTGACTTCCAGACTTCTTCTGAGTAACCTGAGCAGGGTTAAGTCTTCGGGGAGAAGAAGTGGAAGACTGTACAGCTTCTGAGACAGGATCTGAGGGACATCATTTCAGGTTTCATGTGGGAATAAAGGGAAGTGTACACAGAAAGAATTGAAACAAATATTATCTGATATCCACTGAGTTTCTTTGAGTCATTTTTCTCTGGTTTAGTCATTTTAGAAGAAGTTTGAGAGGTTTGGGAACTTGGTTTTCTTTCCAGTGTTAACACCACATTTCCCTGTCTCCAAACTGAAGCAACCTTTGGTGGGCTGAGATTATTGCTTATTTTCTTGTTTGCCATGTCAATGTGATGATAATACAGGACTAACCGAAACATCCTTAGCTTGCTTGTTTGTTGTAAACCTTGCAGCTCAGGTTCCAGTGGCAGCATGGTGGCTCAGGTTTCACAGTGCACAAGACTGACACACACCTGAGAAACTTGGTTCTTGGAGAAGGGCAAGTCTCCCTGCTCTTGCTCCTGCTGAACTGAGAACTCCTCAGGACTGAAAAGTTGCTGCCTCTTAGACCTGTGGGGCCATGGAGGGACCTCACAGCCATTCCAGATGCTGGCTTTTTTGAGAAGTGTTTCCCAGCTCCTGTCATTCAGGCCTGACATGTCCTACTTCTACCAATTTTATGTCCATTTTCTTCTTTGGAACAGAAGCATCCAGAAGTACCACACCAGGATATCCATTATCTTCTTTCCATTTAACTAAATGTATCTTACTAGGAATCTACAAACATGGAGAAAGAGATTTCCATTTACATCAAGACAGTTTTACCTGGCATCCCTCTGATAACACAAGTCCACAAGGCCTGGGAACAGATAGATAGGAATCCTTAACGCTGCTGAAGTGGCAGAAAGTGAGGAGAATTAGACCTGTTTTGTGCACACTGTGATCTTGTTGAACTGAACTTTTTCTATGCATTGTTTCTTCTTTTGGTGATTTCCAAGCTTGGAAAAACCATTTCAGATATAAACCACTTAAAGCTTATTATTGTTCAGAAAAGCAATTGAAGCCTTTCAAGAATAAATTTGTATAATAATAGCTCAGAACGATTTGCATGACAAAAAAAATACTTTTACACCATAAGTTGTCTGTAGAAAAGACCCAGTAAAAAAAAAGCTGATTGAATTAAATAGTAGTAACCTGCTTTTCCTTCTGCCCCCCTCTTTTTTTTCAATCATAAGCTCCAGTTTATTGCAATATTTTTTAATTAAAATGTAAATATTCCCTGCCTGATCCTATTTAGAACATTTTGGGTACAAGATACAGCAAGCCAAAAACTGCTAACATAATGAAAAACAAATTCATGAATGATGTATAAATGCAAAAATTTCCCTTTTAAAGGTATTATTGTCATGGTCAAAGATGTAGTTGAAAAAGCCACTACCTCAGAGATATGCTATATGAATATATTAGGAGCCTTCTTATAGGTAATGTTATTATATCATATTTTTTGGCTATGCCTGTCTAACTGCAACACAACTGCAGCTGAAAGGGAACTTGGGGGGGCAATTATCTGTAATACTGCAATGAAGTACCACAATGAGCAGAAAAGTATTCTTTTAATCTGACTTACTGCTTAAGGGAACCAAAAAAACCATAGATCACCTTTTGGACCTTAGATTTGTGTAAGACTAAAATGGGTTAAATGCAAACTCAGGCTACCTTTAAATTAACCAGATTAGGGATAAGCATGTCAGTGCTCAAATTCTCAGTACCCAAGATTCTTCAAGGTTCTTGAATGGATTTTGTGCACACTTCCAGCACCAGAGGCAGTGGGCACACACTGAAACACAGGAAACACTTTTTCACTGTGCAGGTGACCGAGAGCTGGAACAGTTTGCCCAGGGAGGTTGTGGAGTCTCCATCCTTGGAGATACTCAAAATCCGTCTGGACATGGTCCTGCACAACTAGCCCTGCTTGAGTAGGTGGGTTGCACCAGATCATCTCCAGAGGTTCCTTCCCACCTCAGCTATTCTGTGACTCTGTGTTTCTGTACTTTGCACCCTCGGACAATTTTTGTGCTATTCTGCAAAAGCCAGTTTGGGTTTGTCCCCACAGATCTTGGTCTGTACAGTGGGGACTAAACACTCTGTTTGCTCACTCTATCAGATGGCAGGATGCTGGGCTCTTAGGCTTCTTCCTTCCTTCTTTTCTGATAGTTCAAGAGATTGGAAAGAATTTTCCCATGAAACAGGGCCATCATATCTAAGACCCCACTGAGCCTAGTAAAGCCCTTTGGAATCACTGGCTCCAGGAAGCTTCGGATTCAGCTCACAGGAGAGGCAAATATATCTGTGGGGTTAAGACAGCATTTACAACACTGAGGGTGGAGAAAAGGGTGAGGGGGAGAAGGGATGGAATTAGTATTTATGGTTGGTTTTCCCTTTTGATGAAAGGTCTCTCTCATTTGATTATTCCTGTATTTGTCTTGGAGGTATCCTCTTGCAGTTCCCCACTTCCTGGTCAGCCAGTTATGCTCCCAGGGAGGAGACTTTCCCACACACAGCCCACATCTCAAAAGACTCTTTCTTTTCCCATTCTTAGTTTAGGCTTCTTCCAGTTACCATCATTGGCTTCTGCTGAGTGGGTTTTTATTTTTCTCCCTCCTTGATGTTGTGAGTAGTCTCTCAATCAGGGACAAGCTGGAACGGCTGCCAATAGTGTAAGAACCTCCTCCAAAGATAATGAGACACCAGAAATATGAAAGGCCTGTAATGAAACTTTCCAAGCACCAGCCAGATGGGAATTTTGAATTATCTGACCTAGGAGAGAGTGGGAGATCATGACTAATAGTACCTTTCTTTATAAAAAGGGAGATAACACATGCTCTGAAGCGAGAGAAGATGTTTCAACCAATCTTCCCTACTTTGATCCCTGTGTAGGAAGGAGAATTTATGTGTCATTTTGGTTTGGGTCTGCATTCTTGCAGAACCCAGTGATTTTTACTCCCCTGTTTTTTCATTCAGATGGGCTGCTGTTCAGGACATGGAGGTTGTTCATGACAGAAGTAGAGCTGCATATGGGAACCTGTTGCGGTCCAAACTCTGCTGGTACTGCTTTTGTTGCTCTAGCCAGGTGTGCTGCTGGAGGAGTTTGCCTGTGGTCTTTCCCTGCACAGAGACTAGCTATAGTTAGGGATGAACTACTTCACATTTTCAGATGAGAGTCTCCGTGATTGAATATAGAGACAGTTTAAAATAAGTAACAGATCCAGCAACTTAGGGAGATATGTGAATTACATGATGTTATTTCAGGAGTTGCACTTAAGACTATTCCTTTCACTGTTAAATATATTAACTTTTCAGCTAACTGTGTCAGTTTCTGGGCATTGTACTTCATTGTCAGAGAGCACTTCTAAGGACCAGCCTCCCTTTCATGACTTTTTAAAATGTGTAGGAATCAATACTTGGAGCTTAGGAATAGCAAGTTCCATTCCTGGAGTAAAATTACAATAAAATCTTGGAATCATTTGTCATTTTCCTTTCAGATGTATGTTGTGTAATCTCTCTTTCTTGTTGGTTCTCCAATGGTAGATTTTGTTTTGCCTAAGATTCTCTCAATGCACACTGGCAGAATATCTCAGGTGTTGCTTTCTGTTATTATTCAAACTAGTGCTCACTAAGAATAAAACCTCCCTTTAAAGTAAATGGCATTTTTCAAGCATGATAAGGCCTTTATTTCCATTTTCAGTCCAGCTATTTAAATCGCTTTTTGTCTGACTAGTGATAAATATGTCTGGCTTGATTGTGTAGAAAAGCAGAGGTGTTCTGAAATGGTGCTGTTTGGGAAGCATAGAAGTCAGCCACGCTGCACAGGAACTTCAGTGTAAAACATTTTAACATCCCACCCTTTCAGGTTTTTTTCTGTAACACCCACTCATTTTGCACAGATGGAGAGATGTGACAGATCATGGAATTAAGAAACCAAAAGCTTTTTTGTTAAATTTTTAATCCACTCCTCCCACACATTCATAGTTCCTTGATTTACGTTTAATTCAAAATGAATGAACTACCAGTCTTTACTAGCATGCGTCTGTTCATAGCATGTGCTAGCTACTAGCCACATGTCTGACCCTCTGATATTTATTTTATTATTCCCTAAACAGACAGGCTTACAGCAAACAGTAGTTATCACCAGACCACCGTATCTTTCGAGCATTAGAGGCAGGCTTTGGGAAGCAATACTCACTTTTCTTTAAATCACTGAATCTTTACTTGAAATAATCGCTGTTTCCTAATAAACAAGAAGAAATGCTTTTTAAGAGAATGTCTTTGCTCATTTTCTGAATTGCTGAATAAATAGGATAAAACAGACTAAAATAGAATTAAAAACAATATAGACAGCTGTTTATAAGTGATAGATAATTATACCTCACATCTCCTTTCTACCTATGTCTGCCTTGCCTTACACAGGAAGTGGACTTAAAAGCATCTCTAGCTACTTCTCTCACACTAAACCAAGTTAATGTCAATAATATCTTGCAAAAAGTAACATACAGACCAAACAGAACCTTTTCATCATAGATGAAGTAGGGGAGCAAGGAGTATTCAGAGAACAAATAAGTAACAATATTCATGCTTTTAACAAAAAAGAAACCCAAACAAGCAAACAAACAAACCAAAAAAGCATAATTTTTTGTCACCTCCTTTTAAGTCCTTTAGTGACTTACATAAGGTACTCTTGCGCTTTTAGTGCTACCTGCTGTTTCTCTCCTCTCCACCAGCTGTGGAGGTTCCCCACCAACAGGAGCTGGAGCAGGAAGGGCTTTGCTAAGTGTTTCAGTGATCTCTCAACCTCCTTTCAGCACTTTGGATGCATCCATTCTGCAGAGCAAACCAGAAAGTCTGACTTTCTGTGTTTTCTTCTGTTTATATTTGTCAATGGCAGGGACTTGAAGAACATATACTTGAGATACTGAGATATGTACTCTCCTCTCAGGGATGCTCCTTATTTATGACATACAAAATAACACAGAGACTCACACACCTTTAATTTCCTGACTTATTTGCAACTTTTTTTCTGAGCCCCGTTGCAGTTATGTGAGTTCACAGTAAGAGCTTTGAAATAAAACTATTTCTACTTCTCATTTATACAGATACACCTAGTATAAAAAAATAGTAAAGATGTTTTAAACTTAAAGGCAAGATCATTCTTCCTTGTAGAAATCCTTGTAAGAAAATCCTGTGAGATTTCAAAGCATATGCTGCTCTCATCTCATCTGTGATCCTAAACGGTTCACTGCTGCCCAGAGAGTAAGAACTTCAGTCATACAAGATCACAGATCTATTGAATATGTCATTCAAATCTTTATTTCTCTGGGTTTTTTTCTACTGGAAATTTTTGTGGTGCTCCCTGCTGCTGAACTTTAGGTGACACTTCAGCTAGTTCCTTGAAAAGGCTTGTCTAGACTTTCATTCCATCACAGTGACATGAACCCTGATCCTTCACAATACATTTTGGCCCTTCTTCCTTTGGCTTAGCTAAGATAGTATGTGGCACAGGAATTTAACAAGCATGAGATGGATGCTGACAGGCAGGGCAGGATGTAGCAGTGACATCAAGAGAATAAGGATTTAGAGGTGGCAGCCTGAAAGAGCAGTACTAATGTATGTTTAATCCAAGCAGGCTTCTCTTTTATTAGTAATTCTCTGAATTTCCGCAGGACACCTGGTATCTCGTTGTTCAACTCATTGTGGTGAATGTGACTGCACAGCTAAGAGGTATTAGATAAATTATCAGCAAGTAAAGTAGCTTGGTTGTATTTAATCTGTACAGAAATTAGAAACCTATTTTGAGAACAGTTTCCATGCTGCAGCATGGAATATTGGCAAGACAAATTGAGCAAAGTGCCACTTTATCATCCAGGTAGGTGTAATCCCCTGGTTTTGCATCTACCATAGCAGAGGTACTCCCTTTGTGTGTCTGCCCCCATTAAGGCAAAGGAGTGGCAGAGGGATTTTGTGCTCCTGGTTTATCTCCTGACAGCAGTAACACTGTCTCAAGGGTCAGCCAGGCTTTTCAATTAAGAAATAACAGCAAGTGTCTAAACTTTGATCCCTTTCAATTTATTTGAGCATTGTAGAACTGTCTCCACACTAGGAATTTATCATTAAATAGTGCAAGGTGGAGGGAATGAAGCTCCTCTGCATGAGGCTTGGCTGCAGGACTGTCCTCAGGGCTCCCTGTGTTGCAGGAGATATCCAGGTACAATGTGGCCCTTCTGGGGAAGGGACTCCTCAAACTCTCAGTGCCTACACAGTCCCCTAAGACAAGGCTATCGCTGTAGCTTTGACCTCTTCAGGGTCAGAGTTATATATTAAGCATTTCTGCTTTCCACTTGATGTGGTTCCTGTTGTGAATTCACCTTCCCTTCAAGCCCAGAAAATCAGATTACATGATCTCCCACATACTAGCTGAGTTTTCATCTCTTCATCTTCCCTTTGGGTTTGCCAAGGCTAATGTTCTTTGTCAGAAAGTTTTATCTGGCTCCTACTCTAAATTACCTTTCTTAGCTGCATGCCATGACTTCTAGTGTCACTCTGAGAAAATTCATCTCCAGAGTCGTGTATTTATAAAGTACTACAGAGTTCCCCACTCAGCCTGCTTTTAGCCAGCTACATGTTTAACTCCTCTGGTCGTTCCTTGTGAGTCAGCGCTTTCCACCCTTCTCTTCAAATGCCCCTCTGTGGCACTGAGTGTTTCTGACAGTGAGCAAAGCTCAGTGGCACCTTGCTGGGACAGCCATGCAAGGCAGTTACATAAAGGGAGCACCACAGGGAGCACCATGCCACCTCCCTTTCCCCTACTGTGAATCCTATGTACCCTTAAACCAGTTTTGCTCCAATTTTGCATTGCAAGATCATGTCTGAGCTACCACCTCTGGCATTTGCAGGCCCCTTGCCATTCCTGCCTTCCTGACTTTCCCTATGGCTGGGTCTCAGGACCTTTGTCAAGAAAGAAGTCCTGCCAGTGTAGCTAAGGAGAACACAGACCCCAGCAGAGCCCCCACAGGGCTTCATGGGGAACTGAATCCTGCTGGTGGCAGAGCTGATGCATAATTGCATCCTTACTCAACCCAGCACACAGCACAGCTGCATCCAGCTACTCCAGCATAATTTCCCTTGGGAACTGGTTTTCTGGAATAAAAGTAACTTGACTTGAGAGTAAACAAATCCTTTTTATCCCAGACTGGAATGGCTGCACAAGGGACATACCCTGATAGTTTTACCAATGTAATTGGTCTGTACAGATGCATGGGCAGCTTTTCACATGTAGACAAGCCATAAAATACATTCCTGTTCCTGAATGGCTCTGCATTTTCCCTGAGTAAATCATAATTCACCATCAGTCTGTTCATGCTCCTAATTGTTATAGACCCCTTTGTGTTACTTTATTATCAACACTTGGCTACTCAACTCATCTCTGTTTTGCATTATGTGGGAATTTCATTACTACAAGTATTTCCTTCCCCTAATGGAGGTACTTAGCAATAACCATGTCTTGCTCTGGTTCCTGTGATCCTCAGTAGACACATTCTCACTCCTACATTGTCATTCATCATCACCTTTTGTTTATGTTTTCAGTCAGTTTTCAATCCTCGTAATGATGTTTATATCCATGGTAATTTGTATTAACTAGAAAACTAGGATTTGTTTCGAGAGATTCCAAAATACCTCACTAAAATTCAAATAGCATATGCCATTCTCCATTCATTACTTTTATTAATCTACCTGATAAAGTAATAAAATCTGCACAAGACTTCTTTTTAATAATTGCATACTGCATCTTTCTTAAGGTTGCTTCATCCTCTAAACGCAGACTTCTTTTTCCTTGTAAAATTACTTCTATTACTGCACAATCGGTTGATCTAATCTTAAATAGCATAAGGAGTAATTTCTCAGGTAACGCTTGCTTCAAGCAGCGTAATCCAGTATAATCCCAGTTGACAGGCTCTGTGCCTTAAAGGAGTCTGCTGTAGTGTTCAGCCTCAGATGCAGGTGCTCTCCATGTGTAAGACGGGAGGGACTGTCTAAAATTGGCCCCCAACAAACCAGACTGCCTTTACCATTACATCTTTTAAGGACTCTCAATTACTTGTTGCCATTAGGGCAAATGAAATGCTGAGAGGATGTCTGTGATACTGTCTCAGAGTCAGCCTTCTGTTGTGTTCAAACATCCACTGATTCCTGATCTTCTGTAAGGAAAAGCTGCAGTGTTCTTTCTACACTTAACTCAGTTAAACTGAAAATCTGGGAAAAGTGGGGTTTAATTCCATTTTCCTGTAGAAGGTTTTTTGCACTCATGCAGAACACTGATACTGACTTGTTTGTGCTTCTTAACTATCCTGGGAATGGAACTTTCAAAAAAACCAAGGCAGAATGAAGCAGAAATGTTGAGACTCTGGTATCTGTCTCCTTCTGTATGAAGCTGTAAGTACAATTTGTTGCCTCATAGTCAGAGGTCCACTGTAAAGCGTATTTATTCTAAAACAGGGATGAAATACCCTTTGGAATGATCATCTCTACCTACATAGAAGCCTAGACAACTAGGTGCTTGCTCTTCAGAGGGCTAAAATTATGTGAAATTGAGTAACATAATTTTTCCCCAGCTCTGGCTCCTTCAGCTGCTTGTGGTCTCATACACTTGGAACCCATTTACAAGGAAAAATATGGGCAAACTCAAGTCATACAGTTTCTTTCTAGGTAAGACAGACTGACTTGGCCATGCCACTATTCACAGCATGATTGAAAGTATGCTTATTTTGTAATGTCCATAAACAATTCATTGGAAACTAGATCCGAAATTTAGGTTATGGATATTTCCTTGTACAGGTGGTGAATACAAAGCTGTGGCATTGGGTAGGAGAAAGAACACAAAATTGATCATAGTTTTTTTAAAAGTCATTGCTAGAAATACCAGTTCAGCCTTTTACAGCCTGGCAACTAACTCATCCTTCATTTTTTGACCAATCTTTCTGAGTGATCTACCCTCAGATCTGTCCTCAGTAGTGCAGAAGTACTTGGCATGAAATGGATATTAATGGATACCAATTTATTGTAGGAACCTATAGGATTAATAATTTCCTAAAACTCAAACTGAGCATGATTGCCAGCCTTTCAGTAGATACCAGAAGAAATAATAGTCATTCACTGTTGGTTGTGCAGAAAAATAGGAGTGCAAATCACTTAATCTATTGTTAAAGGAATTTGTGTATCGAATTAATTATTCAGGGTGTGCTATGAAAAATTGATTTAATTGTGCCATGGGTTACCATGTTGAGCAGGTGTTTGAGTGACATTGTGGTTAATGCTGGTTTTTAACGTCAGTCTGCCATTCTGAGCATGTACAGAAATTTGCAGGAGCAATAATTACCTTTTTGGGGCAGCTTACTTGGTAGGAGATGTTTTATAGCTGTAGGCACTATCCAACAGAGCACCCAGAACTGAAAGGTCATCATTCATAGTATCAGTATGGTGGGGTCAACATGTGCTTCTGGTGTCATTGTCACAAGGATGTCTTAGCACTGGGAAACATAAGTATTGCTGAATTGGGTAAGGCACAGAGACAGGTACCAGGCACAACAACAGTGAATAATGAAAATCAGCCCGCTTATCTTTGATGGGAGTGTTTTTTGATGGTGCTAGTGACTTACTCAGACCTACAAAAGTACTTTTGTTTTTAGTGAATCATGATAATGTATTATATCATTAAAAACATTCAAGAAATGCATTCATTCTCCTTTCCTACAAAGGAAAAATTTGTGTCAGTACTTTCAAGTGTGGGAATCTTCATTAAAGAATTAACTCTGTGTGTTTAGATCCTGGTTTAAATAAATATAACAGAGCCCCCACTCCAACACCAAAATAGATAAACACTTCACAAAGAGAAGATGAAGCAGTGCAGGCTACTGAATTGTCTGCTGTTCAAGAGAATCACATTGTGCAAGAGAATGAAAGGACAGATTTTTGGTGTGGTACCAGTAAAAGTTGACAGTAACTGAATTTTTTGACCTCTCTGTCCTAGAACATATTTCTCATGGAAGTATCAACATCTTAGCATTCTATAGGTTATTTTTTTGTCAGTCTGTTTCCATTAAATGTACACAAGAAAGCAGTGTAAAAGCAGAGACTTTGAGTGTAATGCTTGAAGCTAGTTTGATTCTCTTAAACGGCTGACAGTTTTGCTGTGGGAAGGAAAAGATTTCAAATGAATCAAAGAGTTTGAAAATTAGTTTGAAATCACTTTGATTCTGTTTTTCTTCTTTTTCTTTTTCCTATTTTTTTCTTTGATTTTTTTGTTTCTGTTTTTGCTTTTTTTGTTAATGAAGCTCCCATTTCAATCTAATATGACATTTTCAATCCTTGGATTAGAAGCAAATGAGAGGAAATAGGTGTGCGTAGGCTTTTTTCCTAGCTGTAAGATAAAAGCCACTGGCCACCTTGCCCAGTTGGTGTGTGTATGCGTCAGCAAGGGCATCACATGCTGGGGCTGCTTCACAAATGTCTTAGGCACAGAAATAGCCAGCAGGTCACTGAAGGACTCCACCAGTGGCAGATCACTTAATCAGACTTTACAAGTCTGCTGCAGAACCAATCCCTTCCCTGCCGCCCCAGCAGCTCCTGCCTCCACAGGCACAGTCTCGGGGCTGGCTTATCCAAGGATTGAGCAACTCAGCCAACACATAACAAAGATTACCAGCGTGGAGGAGAACCCTTTTACGAGGCTTTGGAGTTTGCACAGCTGTGATGTGCATTGCTTTCCGTCATTCTTGTCTCCTTGTGATTTTACGGGTTTTTTCCTCCTGCAATCCAGAAAATGTTCAAGATATTCCTCAGGCATGTCTAACCAGAGACAATGGGTCTTTTTTACTTCATTAGAGTAACAAGAAAATTACATTTTCATGACAATAGGAAATGTCATGGAAAAATAGACTGTATCCATACATAGTTCTGTATCTATAACAGGGTTATAGACAGCTTGATTATCCAAAGGTTATCCATAGTTTGATTGTGACCTACTGTAATTATCCTACAGGAAACTTACAAAGTCTCGTTCTTGTAAGATACAGTTGAAAATCAGATGGACTGATGGTTTGCTGCAGTTTGCACTTAGAAAAGTAATGTGGCAATGAACAGTCATGCCATAGCTGATGCTGGTGTGATGTTTTATGTAGTTTGGTGGACATATATATATATGACTGGAACAGTGTGACAGTATCCACATGCACTTGAAGATGCTCTGCATACAATAATTCCAAGAAATTGTCTTATCTCTGTCAGACCAAGGAGGAGGAACAATTGGTTTCACACAGATTCAGAAGTTTGTTTGCAGAGAATTATTTTTGTACACAATAATGTTCTATTATCCACATTACTTTTCACATACGTAATTCATATTTTTTGTAGAGTAAATGCATTTCATCCCTGGATCAACTCCTACTTTTTTGATGTCTGCTATCCTAGCTAACACAGGGAGCTGGGAACTCCAGAGCTATTGGGTTTAGTCTTTGCAGCTGCCCGCTACATTTCCATATATTCGTATCTAGGGGTATCACAGGCCCAAATCCACTATTCCACTCTGTTCCAGAGCACAGAGGGACAAGTAATGCCCAGTGATGAGTGGGCCACACCCAGATCTCTTGCTGCATGAGGAGTAGTTCCATAGATAGACCTTTTCATCATGTCTCTTGGTAAATCAGAAATAACTCCACTGATGTACAGTTTGAAGAGACAATCAGACAAATCAAGTGTCGTTTCTGAAGTTCTCAACCAGTATGAAATGCAAAAAGAAAACAACTTCTTTCTTAACAAAAAATAAGAAAAAGCAAGTGAATGAAAGCAGCAATATTGCATTGCTTTCTCATCTTGTAATATTGGTCATATATTGTTATCAAAATTTATTCAATTACACATTACTATAATTTGATATATTTTATAGTTTATGTACTAGTTATTATATTTTGATAGAATGAGAAAGTCCATATAAAATAATTGGGCTTTGATGGATTTGAAATGAAAGGGTTTTAACTCATCCACCTATTTTTATCCATTTAAGGACAAAAAATAGGAATTGTGCATAACAGCAAATATTTTATTTGCATTGATATAAGCCTGCCAACTCATCCATGAAAATGAATTTCATAATAAAGACTGTACAGTTTTGGACCTATCCAAGCAAATGTCCCCATATTCCCTATAAATAAATAACATTGAAATTTACTATGCTAATGATGAGAACTAACTACAACTAGAAAACTCACTTTCAACATTCATTCAGGAAAAACTTAAAGAAAAAATAAGCAAACCCTTTCTGTGCTCAGTAGCATTAGCAATCTCGTTATTTACTTTTAACCAGAAATTCTCCTTTGTCATAGGAGGGTCATGGAATTTAAAAAAAATCACCACAACAAAACATAATATAACAAAACAATGTACATACATTTGTGTTGCAGTTTGTTTAAAAGATAATTTTTCCAAATGCTGATCTTGTATAGATATATTTAGTCATTCAGTTAAGAAGAAGCAATATCTGATGACAGATGTCTGACTACAATTTAGCTCCTGCTATAAGCCCCTGTGATACTCCAAGGTGTTTCTCCTTGAACATTGTAGCTATACTAGTGAAAAGCTGTTCATGGATGGAGTGAGGCACTTCACCCACACAAGGGAAATAGCAATACTTTTTTTGATATAAAACAGTGATTTAACAAAATTTGGTAGTAAATATGACCATGGTTTAATTAGATTCAATGGAAACACTTGTTTATTTACTGCATAGAGGACAGGGTCAGATAAAACTGCAAGATTTATCAAGATTTATCTTTATCTCCCAATGAGATATGAGGTTCAGAAAGGACCCCCTTGAATTCTAAACTTGTCCTCAGAGGGGAGGTGAGGCTGCATCCAGACATCATCCCAGACTTGGTCACTGATTTATATCTAAAGGATTAGATGTACACAATCAATCATTTCTATCAAGATTCCAAAGTTTCAGCAAAATTATTCCGAATCGACTTACCAAGCATCTGACATGAAAAGAAATCTCAAGCTCAAGGTGCAACCTTGAGAGCTGCCCCTGCTCAAGGGGAGATCGTGGCATGCAGGCCACTGCCTTGCAGGAGAGCTTAGTGGATCCTCCCTGGACTGTCCAGTCTTTATGGAGTAAAATGATTGAGTCAGTCCTTTTTTACACCAATTGCAAAAGTTAATTTCTTTCAAATTTGTTTTGAGTCAGACATTGACCAGCACTGTGGTGGGAGAGCACACCATCACAAAACCCTTGAAGATACACAACTGAGTCTCCAAACATGTGCTTTCACCTGTGTAAATTGGTGCTGTATTATACTATGGCACTAACTGTATCACATGGAAGCACTTCTAAATTGGATGGGAGCAGTTAAGCTGAACAGCAAACTTCAGCTGAGAAGTATTTCAACCACATACTTTGTAAGCTATCCCTTGCACAGCCCAATAATATTAATTTGGACAGTTTGATGGTGAAACTTTAGTGTTCAACTCAGCAGCCAATCTTAAATGCCAGCTTTTTCCAAAACAACAAAGCAAGACATATTGCAGTAGAAATAGGGTACTAAATTTTCATTAATGAGGACATCTATCAACTGTTTGTCATCCCTCATTAAGCTGTCCTGATTTGAAGGAGCCATAGAAGAAGTCTGAAAGATGCCAAGACATATAAATATTATGTTAGCTAGGAGGAAGGGCTCAGTTGTTGCTTCTCTGTGAGTCCTGTTCTTGAGGCAGGGTGATTCAATAACACAGATGAAGGAGTCACAGTTTGCTTCTGACTTGCTCCCCATTCAGTGTATGTCCTGGTTTAGAGGCATGCTCACCCATACTGAGGGTGGGATGAGATTGAAAGTAGCTTTGTTCTCCTTCCTGTGTTCCAGACTGCAGGAGTTAAGTGGAGGAAGACATGTGCTCTCCCTGGTGTGGAGCCTAACTATTACCTCAGTCACAAGGGACCAGCAACCTCTGAGTCAATATTAGAAACAGTTTTCTGTAAAATGCCTGCCACTGAAGTGTAAAATACAATGCCTCTTGCCTGACAGTGCAGCTTTGCTCATTTCTTATCATGAAGGTTCTTGGCTAATGGGTTTAGTGATGAGCATTCACTGAACTTTAAATCCTAAGCCAATACTGGAGAGCATGATCAGATAATGAAATTCATTCATCAGCTTTTCTCATTGTAAACACAATTCTATGTTATTCCCATCCAGCCAAAGATCGGGAACCCATCATGTGCTCTCTTTATCCAGGTAAAATCATTCCCATGCAGGAAAGATAACCTCCACAATGAACTGCTTCATTTTAGCATCAGATAAAGTTATTTTGCAAAACTGTCTCTCAGTTACTTCAATTAATGAGAAACAGTTGAAAAACAGCAATCTGTTCAGGAAGGAAAAAAGTTATTTTTCTGAAGTACATTTTTTGTGTGTGTACATGTTACTCTAGTGCTGTCTATAAACATGAGGCCTCAGATGTTATTTATTACAGTTCATTTCAGTTTCTTCTGTTAATTATTATTCGACAATTTCTTTATTAAGGGACATGGACTTAGAATTTCACACTTAGTTAAACACCACTTAACCCCCTGACACAATCTGCATGTATCCCATTAAGGGAAATTTTTGCTAATACTATCCCCGTTAAACAGTTGTCATGGTCATTCACTGTCATTAAGCTAAAAAGGTTCTCTGAGATGTGTCCTAATAAGGTGCTGTTCTAATTATGCACATCCCGATTAAGTATAGACTATTACATTTATTTATCCACCCTGGAAGAAAAGGACCTTAAACTTCAGACTGCATCAGACCTTATTTAATGTTAAATGTAAGGAATTATTGGATCTGGTGAAACTTTGCTGTGTGGCAGCCCTTATTTTGTGACTTCATTATAGGAAGTTATTCTTGGAATTATCTTTCCCTAAAATGTAGTTTGCTTCATTTTGAGTTTGGCTCCCAGATGAGCAAGTGAAATTTTCCTTCTGGTTAGAAACCCTATTCTTAACGACACTTTAAAATTTTACCCCTACTCTTAGCCGATTAACTGTGATCTAAATACTGTTACTTGGTTGTAACTGGTTATAGGGCTTAATGTCATCATTGTTAATGGATTAGTCAATAGGAATAATTCTGTTCAATGGAAGTTGTGTAATGTGTCTGTTAGAGTATTTATGTTTAATAGTGTTTGTGGTACATAGCAAAGCAATAATTTCTTAATTGAACCTTCCAAATTAAACTGTGAAACAAAAAGCAGTGGAGTTATCTTTTTAGGTTGAGTATCTATTCTTTTCCTCATGTGAGATGATAAAATGAGTTTTTTGTAATCTAAGGAAACACCTGAAACAGGCATATGTATGCAGTGCACTCAGGTATTTCAGTGCTGATTTTATTTGGCAAGAAGGTGATTAGGAGCACCCCACCCTGAACACCTCTAAGCCTGTGGGTGAACACAGATGAATGAGTGTTACTAGCATCCTGATAAAGAGTGCCAGGGTGTTTAGAAATAACCATAGTCAGTGCCATTTGCTTCAGTACCTGCAGACAGGTAGATGGCATGACTTATTCCTCTCCATGGCAGGTTCTTCCGAAGCTCTATCCTTTGAGTGCTTTTGTGTCATAAACCCTGGGCTTGGCTCATAAGTCTTCCCTGGCCCCATAAAGCCACCAAATGCTGTGCTTCAAGCCATTTTTATGAGGCTTTATCACTGTGCAAAACTTGGCTGCAAATTGCTTGTTTCAAGCAAGTCATGAAATAGGAAGTGGCTGTACTGAGAGTGCTGAATGCCAGAGCTGGCTTTGTGTGCCATGTGTGCTTGAGTGCATGATATGGAGTGTGTTTCCCAAACTAAAACACCAGCCTCTTTTGTCACACACAGGCATGACCACCTGAATTAGCAGAGATTCACCCCCCACCAGGACTGGGGAGCAGAGCTGTCTGCAGCACCTGTTTCAGATATCTGTTCTTGGTCCTCTGCTCTGGAGCTGCTGACACTTGAACTTCTGCCAGCAATTAAAGGTAGTTAGCAGTTCCCTGGCCAGTGGGAATACTTGAAGCCAGTGACTGCTGCAGGAACAGATCTATTGGCTGAATAGACACTGAATGTGTTCCTAGAGACCTAATGGCATCTGTTCTTATGGCTGTTTGCTGCTGAAAGGGGAAATCCCATTTCTCTGACCCTCTTCCTCTTCCTAACCCTATCATACAATCCTGCTTTTTCTATTATAGCCCTCATCAGACCTTATGGAGAGACAATTTAACTACCCAGCCTGGAAGAAAACTGTTAATTTTCTTTTGCCTCGTTCTGCTAGTTTCCTCCAAAATTAATGAATGGAACCAGCTTACAGAATGGTCAAGTGAGCACCAGGCCTTGTAAAGACAAACAGCAGAATCTGGCAATTAAGAGCAGAAGAGGTGGGAAAAGAGTGCACTGAGATTCAGCTTTTTTGATAGCAAGCTGTTAGATCTGGCACGTCTTTGTCTTGGGAACTGCAGAAGTACAGATTGACAGTATCTGTCTCCTTTCCTTGGGAAGCACTATCATATTCAGAAATGGAGCTGAAGAGTATCCTCTGCTGCAAGGTTAGGTTGGCTTTAATACTTTGAGGGAATTACCAGTTGTTTAGGGAAAGAGTGAGTGGGAACAGTATTTCTTTTTTTCCCAGGTGAGCCATTGATTTCAGCTTTGCAGAAACTTTTGAGAATTCAGTATTACTTACAAAAACCACTGGGTTTTCTTTGATTACTTTTCCCCAGCATGGCATGTTGCCTTGTCATTAGTTTGCCTGCAGTGGCTAACTTTTTTCAGCTTCTAATTAGAACAGTCATTTAATTGGTGAATTTTGTCCTAATCAGCACATGCCAACTGAAAAGGGTCTGTTCCTGTATAGTAGTCAACTGGACCCTAATTAATCTTATCCTAATTAAACTACCATCATGATATGGTTTACTGAGTAATTCATGGGAGACTGGCTACTTTAGTTTCTAATTCATGCATTGTTGGTGAGAAATATCTCACTCTGTAACTTACTCTCAATAATTTTGTTCTGAGAATCTGGCTTTCTCTGTAGAAATCAAAAACCCCATATATGTCCAAGTAAAAGAGAAAATGGTTCAGGTTGCCTAATTCAGGCAGGCTGGAAAGTTTTCAAGTGCTTTCGGGTATCTGGCAGTGTGGCTGGATAACCCTGTGTGAGTTATCCACCGTGGGGGGGCTGGGTAAAGAGCAGACCTGGAGAACCTGAGGTAGAGATGTCCATGTGTCGGCTTATAAAACAGGGCCTCTCAGCATCCTGTTTCATGGGTTGATGCACTGGGAAATGAGTTAGTGGAGCACCATCAGCTCTGGTGCCTCTGAACATGGAGCCTCTCTGTAGTGAGCAGGCATCCTGGCAGGAGTGTAAATCTCTTTGCCCTCAGCCTGGCCCCCCTGGGCCAGTTGCTGCCTTGGCCGCTCTGTTCTGCTGAGGTGCATGTGCCCTGATGAGAAGAGAGGTGCTGAGTCTGTGTTGCCAGCATAGGACTTGCATATGTCACAAGTTTGGAGTGGTGCTAAATGAGTGTTGCTACCACAGTCAACTTGACCAGTGTGTTAAAAATCCTCTGAGGGTGTTACAGCCTTCCTTACTGTCACTCCAATTCTTCTTTCCAGCTATTTCACCCCACCCTCAGGCTGCAGCAGCATTCCAGATTTTTAAGTGCATTGTATTGTAATGCTGTGTGGCAAGGTGATACATTTCTCTTGCTGAACCTAATAAAAACAGTGGTTGTCATGGTTTACTAGCAAAACTTTAGTGCTAACTCAGACTTGTGGCGAAGTGCCCGAATAGCCTACGCTGTGCATCCTGTATAGACTCGGAGTAGTTATCAGTAATTGCATCTCTGCCCCCTCCCTATACATATACTCTGTGTACCATCCAGTTCTTCACATTTATTATTCAAGGCACTTTTGGTTGGAGATTACTGCAGCTAACTTGCCAAGAAAAAGGACTGTCAATGGCTTTGAAATACAGTGAGGTTTTTTGTTTGTCTTTCTACAATTCTGCTTTGTAATGCTGTTTCCTGAAATTCATTGCTACTTTCCCTATCCATGGGGGCTTCCAAAAGTTTGGTTGCCACAGAGTTATATTTATATCCTGATCTTAATCTCAATTATTTCTTGGACAGATAGCTTTCAACTTTTTATATACCTGAGCTCTGGTTATGTGACAAACAAAAACAGCAATAAAATTCATTTCTGCTTATATAACAAATCAGATTATTTTGCCTTGCAGACAAGCACTATATAGGACACTATATGTGACCTCTGTGTAAAAATGAACATCTGCTTCCATCAGCTTAGAATATTTATGACATGAGAGTAGCAGAAGCAGTTGGGGAGCAGGATCTTGTGATTCACAGTGGTCATTATGAAATCCAGAGCAAAAAGGGTGGACTGATTTTTACCTCTGAGTCAAGATATTCCTCTCTGCTTCAAAATGTTTCTTTTCATTCTCCTAGAGTTCACATGTGCAATAGCTTAGGGCTAGGGCTTCTGTTTAATTCTTATTCAGCCTTCGAGTGAGGAGATCATAACTTAATACATAACGAACACGGCTTTGGAACAACTTAGGGAAAGAAAGGGAAAGTATGCTGCTTTTGGGAAGTGTTCCAAAATTTACATTTCACTGCCAGGGAAGTCGTAATGCTTAAACTGTGAATGTGAAAGGGAATTGCGATTGAGGTATTTAGCATCCAGTACTAACAGTTGCTGTTAATCCCCCACTGTTAAAGATTCCTTAATGTTGCAATCCATAGCACCTTTGTGCCTGCTGAAGTCAGTGAAGGCAGCTCTGAGCCGCACAAGCCGCTGGTATTAAACCAGCAGCAGTGTGGGGCTTTGGCAGCAGTGTGAACGCTGCACAGTGGTTTGGCAGAAGACACAAATGTTGCTGACATAGAAATTGGACTTGATACTCTTACCTCCAGGTTTTAGTGTCTACGTTAGAGTGCATCCAGTCAAGTGGATATTTACATCTCCACAGAACTGATCCCTTAGTTTAATCTGTTATGCTAAATTGTCAAAATTACCCTACAGAAGGTCATATTCAAGGGCTATTCGCATGCATAGACTGGGCAGAAAAAGAATGCCTGGGGTAAAAACCTGCAAAAGGTTTGTTAGTGTTTTGATCACAGAAAATGAACCTATGAAAATTAGGACTTTTTTGTTAAATACTGTTGAAACCCATAAGGATAAACAGTACCTCACCTCAGAAAGCTTATAAACTGTCAGTAACCTTGTCTCAGGTTGATAAGAAGTTTGATAGGTAGTTTCTGTAAAGTCAGTGGTAGAGTACCACAGTTCACTCTTCTGAATAAAAGTCTCACTATACGGCATAAAATAAGTAAAGCAGAGAACAAAAAGAAGAAAAATATAACTGATGTATTTCCCCAGAGGAGAAACTGAGGCACTGAGCAATTGTAGAACTTCTAATGATGATCCATGAGCTCTGAAGATTCTTGAGCCCTCCAAGGAGATTGTCTCCAGATTCTTTTTCCTTTCATTGCATTTGCTATTAGCTTTATAACCATGTCTTTACCTGATGGCATTTTATATTAAAGGAAGCTTTTGGGTTATAAATTAGATTCAGCTAGTAAAAGCCATGTTATGTCTTTTATTGCATTTTTCATTTGTTGTTATTATTTTATGAGAATTCAGGCTGTGTACAAGCTTCCAGCAACTGTAGATCTCTCCCTCACACTCACACATCCAGTGCTGTTAGGAAAGTTAGTAGGGATAGAAATGAATTGTCATCTGTGTGGAAGCTACAGGAAAGTTCAGCAGGTTTCTGGTCTTATAATTAAAAAGCCTGGAGAAGAAGTCTGTCTGGGGCTGCTTTTAATGGTAATTCTGAAACAAAACTGCAGTCATGGGAAGCAGGATTACCCCTGCTTTTTGCAAGCTAACTAATACACTTTCTCTCAAAAGCAAACACTGAACTGAATAAAAACAAAATAGTTGCAGCCAGCTCTGTGGGTGACTGCTTACCACTCAGTCAGGCATGACCCCAAACTTAAACCTCTGTTGGGACACCTCAGCTATCTCAGAATGTAACTGCATCACCAGTTCTTTCTACAGCCCAGGCAAGTACATAATAACACATCGTGAGAGTCAATGCCAAGCTTGTTCATTCATACTTCAAATTTTCTTGGAGCAGAAGAGCCCCTATAAAGGGAGACAGAAAAACAGTTGTGAAGACCACTTCAGTAAGAGTCCCTAGAAGTATTAGAATCCAACAGGCAAGACTTTTTATCCTTAAGGAGGTCTTGCCACAAACAGACTTCCATACCTTTTGCCTGATGGAGACCTTCCTACATCGTCACAGAGCACGTGATCACACTGAGCTCTGGGTTTTTAATTGCAAAGAAACTTTGCATAACAGAGCAGATAAAGATTTGGAGAGAACTTCAGTCAAGCAACTAAAGAGTAATCCGGGATGAAATGATACATTTAACACACAGTTATTCAGTAAAGCTACATGGAAATATGTATTATGTGTGGATTTCTATCATATACTAATTTATTTTAGTCTGCTTCTAACACTCTGTAGGACAAGTTGCATGAGTTTATCATGAACTCATCAGAGATGAGTTCTTATCTCTATAGCATACAGAGAACCAGGGTAAGTGCTCCACTATGATCCTGCCGAATAAATGTGCTGCCAGTGGGCAATACAGCAGTTGGAGGAAGTACTGGGCATGGCAAAAAAATACGTGAGAATCATTCTTTTGGATTCTTCTCCACCCAAGGCATCTGCACACTGAGAACAGGGCAGGGATGTAAAGGCAACATGCACAGGGCTGTAGGTGTTAGCTGGGCTCATACCTAATGGCCGATGTGAGTGGGAAAGAAAGCAACTGATGGTTCTCTGATTGCATGTGAGTGAGCTCACACCTGTACTGCAGAGGCCTCTGAAGCTGGTGTGAACATGGACATCAGTACACAGGGGAGAGTTTTCCTTTTCTTCCACTTCCTATAGACACAGTTTTAATGGATATGTCCAGGTATCTCTCTCTTACATTTTTCTAAAATGGCTTGAGGCCAAATTTTTTTTGTGAGTATTTCTCATCAACAGATCATCAAATGGGTAACAAGACAACACTGCATGCGTTGTCAGAGCTTGTTAGATCATAGCTATGTTGCCAATATTCTAAGGCAGTACTCATTGGAACAACATTTGGTTGGCTGAAAGACATAATTTCTAATGAGTGTTTCCATCCTGAGAATTTTTTGTGCCTAAAAATGTAGCAAATGGTAGCAAAAGAGCAAGCACCAAATGTCACTGTCACCTTGCCAAGGTCTATATTTGTCATTTCTAGACTTGGAACTTTCTGTATATATTAAAAGTAAATAGCTTTCAAGCTGAAAGTGTAGGATATCAGGGTAAAAGATAAAACACTTTGCAGCACTGTAGTAGAGTTTCTTTGTCTTTTTTAAGCAATTGTAAATGGCAGATGTCATCTTAGCATGAATTATAAGGCTTCCTGTCTGCCAAGGAGAACCTGTTTGTTAATGCTGCAATCATTCAATCTGTCATTTTTGCTTAATAATACTTAAGGTAACTCCTTGGAGAGTAAGCGTGTAGTGTGGATGTCAATAAATATCTTCCAAAGCACTGATTTTGCTATCAGCCTGGAGGACTCCAGTGCTCTAAGAGTTAAATAACTGTTTATTAGCTTTTCTTTTCCTTGAGATAGACATTTCATAAATTAATTAGTGATTTTAGGTTCTTTAGGGTTGAAGATTTCAAAGGCCACATCAGTTTCTTTTAGGCTGGTACAAACACACCAGCCTACCACTGCTTATAATAGGACAGTCATAGTACTGTTTATGTTCCTCTAAGGAAAAAAGCTTTTGGAAGGCTATTTTTAGGAGTTAATGAAGTCAACACTGGTGTGGGAAACCTGAATAAAGCTTTATGTATGTATGTAGGTGCTATTTCCATATATACAGGCTATTTCTGTGCATGCATTAGAAACCTTTCATTTAGCCTGCTCAGTCAGTATATTCTGTCTGCATTGTGCTCCTAATTTTCTGCAGTCAAAAACAGGAGGTCAAACAAAAGGCATTGTGTAGGCTTCAAAACTTCCACATACCTTGATATGTCATGAACAGAATTTCACTTTAGTTCTTTCTCTAGTTTTGGCAAAAGTGTTGCCATTTATTGTGAAGTACACATTAGAAAACTGAGAGAAGCTTATTACCTAAAACCTGTCTTTTCTTTGCAAAAAAATTGTCCATGATAGAGTTCTGGTATTTCAGTCTCCGAACACAGTTATTCACACAGCATCAATCAGATGCTATAGATGCTATTGTTTTTCATCATAAACATTTTAAGCAGTTCTTTACTCTTAAACCTCAGATTGCACAAACTAATTGCTAATGATTCTCATTCATCTTCATGAAGTCGTGCTGGTTTGAAACTCATGCAATTAGTAAAAACACTGCCATTTTTATCTTATACTGCCATTAAAACTCCAGTCTTACTTACTAGGTTAGCCCTGAGTCGTTATATTTCTTCTAAAGTCACCAACAGCAGAAGAAAATCTGGCAATTGTTAGTACTATTGAAATGCCATATAATTTAAAATCATGTCAGGGAAACCATTGCAAAGGTCTCCACACTTTAATGGATCTTCATCCCCACTTAAATATTTACTTGCTTGTTTTGCGGTGCATCAAATATTACTCATACTCTTTAGAGTCATGAGCTTTTAAAAATCTTCTTCTGTGTTGTTATTCTCAAAGTCATCAGTATTTGTTTGTTGTTACCATTTTTTTTTCCTAGGAAATACATTCCTGAAGACTCATATAGCAGGAAGTATTTTTACTACTGATATTGAGAATAATTGGGAAAAAATTGCAGGATTAGATCCTGAAATTCAATCCTGAAATCTCATGAGCACACACTTCATTCTGACCGTGAAAGCTGACTCATTAAATATTTTTCTCTTGTGGAATTGGTTGAAAGACAAATAACTGAGTCTGTATTTGTCCAAGCTAGCCCTATATACTTTTTCAAATGTTCCCTTATAAGATGATCCCTACAGTTGTTTGAATTGTTTGGTAATTGAAATCCACAATAATTATGTGAAGGCCTTCAGGGGAGACTATATGCCTTCCTTAATTTGAAATGGGTTTTGCCATATAGTTGTGGGTAGATTTATTCTCTAATTTAACTGGAATCTATTCTCTAATTGAACTGTAATGACAAAGTGGTGCAGAAAATATGTATTCAGAGTCGGAAACCTGTATACCATTGTAACAAATTGCAGCCCCCTCTCTTTTGATTTATTGAGGTCTGGTTCCCAAATCAGTGACATTCAAATAAAAAAATATACAAGCTTCTGGGGCCTCTGGTCAGATCAATAAACATGTTTTCATGTCAGTGCAGTGACTGGATACAATTCCTCTTCCTTTTTTTTCTTTTTTTTTTTTTTTTTTTTTTTAATAAAATGAAGCTCTTTGTGGATATTCTGTACCCACATGAAGTATTTCTTCCCAAATAAGAGATTAATAAGATCTTTCTTCCCAAATAAGATGATCTGGCACCTAAATACTGGGCATTGTCAAGGACAACTTTCTTTAGCTGACCCTGCTTTGAGAAGGATGGTGTTGGACGAGTTGATCTCAGGTCATCCCTATCAACATCAGTGGTCCCATTTCTTTCTGTGGAAAGAAATGAAACACCTGCTCGATCCAAATTTAGAAAATACGTCTAAGGCAAACATTAAAAAAGCTCTAATCTTCATACAGAAACCCCTCTGCAATACAGCAGCAATTTTTAAACTCATAAGAATATAATAACTGTAAAAAAAAAATGAGGAGGCTTTAAATGAGGTCCAGGTAGGGATTAGTCAGGAAGACTATATTTATCTCACTCACACTGCATATTCAATCCTTTCTGGGTTTAGTGTACACAAAGATGTATTTGAATTTTTCTAATTTGGTGAGAAAACTAGACCATATTTCCTTTCCAGCAAGCCTCACTTAACACTCTGGTATATGGTAGCATGCTCTCTGGCCATGCCACTGTGGTCTGGTTTTTGGTTTTTATTTTACTTTGTGCTGCTCTTGCTGCCATTAGCTGTACAAAATAGTGTGAAGAATTGAATGGCAAAAAATCAAACTTGGAATTCAAATTCCAGTTGAACGTAACTGATTCCGTCACTATAGAAACATTCGTTTGTTAAAATGTACATAGAAAAGATAAAAGCCCTCAATCTCTTACACTGGTCATCAACTGGCAAAAAAATAAGCAGCTTTCTTCAGTCTTCCCTTCATGTTGAGGTTTGGTGATCAGCTATTCCAAATGATGAAGCTTTTCAAATATTGCAGTTGCTGTTCTCATACATCCTGATTTGATCATCAACTCTTTATTTCCAGCGGTCAGGCATCCTAAGCAGCACTATCAACATCCTTCACTCTTTTAATTCCCATTCAGAGTTCTGGTTTTTCATCTTTGCCTTCTTGGCATTTGCTCTGAAACATCTTTTGACAATTTTTCTATGGATAACATTAATCCAATTCATTTATTTCCTAGACTGGGTAAAATCTTGGCAAGCTCAAAGCCATTCTCTTCCAATTTGTATCCCTGTCTCAGACCAGAACATTTCGATGAAGTAGTCGATAGATAAGGCAAATGAGTTCCTATTCCATGGATCTCAGTCTTCTGATGCAGGTGCTTTACAAGCATGTCCTGATCTTCCATGCTGACTCCTGCAGGTCTGTTGATCTGGAGAAGGGTAGGTCCCATGGAGAGGATTGGTGCTGTGCAGCCAGTCCTGGCTGGGTTCTCATAGTGCCCGTATGTGGCCAGAGGTGTAATTGTGCTTGGATATGCTGCAGCTCAGGACCAAAATTACTTTATGGCATCTTTTGTTCAGGTGCCATATCCCCTTTGTAATGCCCATGTAGCCCACATTAATGACATACTGAAACACAAGCTTTTAAAAAGCAAAATGAGTGACAAACCTCCTTTGCTTGAGCACAAACATGCATAATGTGTTAATAAACCATGCAAAAGAAGTAGGTAAGAAGACGGGACGTAATCCATTGCTAATGCCCCCAGGGATGATATTATCTGTGTTTGTACAAACTTTTTTTCATGTAGCTCAACAGTATCAGGTGCATTAGTGCCAGAAGAACTCCCCTTTTCTCTGTCTTTCATAAACATGAATCTGAACTGATGATTTTATCTATCCTGTAAAAACATCACTTTAGCATTTATAGTTTGCAGTCATTCAAAGGTGCTGTGTCAGACATGAGAGACAGATGTGAAAAGAAAACAAGAAAAACTGAAGGAAAACTCTGGTAAATAATATGGACTAATATTGAAAGGAGATAAACCACATTTCATCCCAGTAAGCATTACTTGTTGGCAGATGAAGCCACCTTCTTCCAGATCATCTCATTATTACAAAAGGATGAATGGGATAGAAGGAACATCAGTAACACCAGAAGGCTGGATATTGGCTGTTGGAAAAGATTAGATGAGACCTGATGGATTTGGCTCAGTCCCATGAGAAGAAAGCTCAGGATAAGCCCCATACTGGGGCTGTGATCAGGGATCATCTCTTGGAGAAAGGGTCAGTGCCTGAGGCTCCTGACCACCTTCTCACTGCCAATGAGCAGCTTGGTGTCTACAGGACTCCACTGCAGTGTTGAAGGTTGTATCACTTCCTGACATTCAAGTCAATTGAGGAATGATTCACTTACTGTATCTCACAAGTCAGAGCTTCTCCACACAAAAAAGCCTCAGCTATTGCAAAAATCCAAGGTAGGAGTCCTGGAGCTTTTAGTGTTGTAAGAAATGTCAGTTAATATCACTACTTGTGAGTTTGTTTTGTCTATATCAATCTGAAAGATATCCCAAAAGGCTCTGCGTCCTGTTCTCAGTGGTAAAAAGCTTTAAGTGAGTTACAGTGTTTTTCTTCTTAACACCATTTTTGTGCAGCATTTTGGTTTATGCTTCAAAAACAACAACAACAAAAAAATTTAGTAACAAGCAGAAGTTCTAGGGAGATGTAATGGCTGGCATTGAACCAGATGATGGTCACTGGAAAATAGCAGTCCTTCACTGCTACAGCACTGCTATTACTATTGCATTTTCAAAGAAAAAGCTAGAAATAGGAAAAATTTTAATTACTTTTCCCCAAATTCCCCCAAATGTCTCATAGAACAAATAGCCTATCAATAAAATTTGAACTCAGGCACCATGTTAGATAATGAAAAGTTAAGAGACTACGAAAAAGAAAAATACAAAGAACACCTTTGCTGCCGTAAACTGGGTTTGCCTGCAGGACAGCAAATACTTCTGAGTGCATTTGGGGAGTGTTTTGTAACGCAGTGTTTTGGAAGTGACTTGCTGCTTCCACATAATCTGTATCCTCATTTGGGAAGACTATGTGTCTGGCTTCAAGGTGATCTACCATCCAATAAACATCTCTCTGAAACAGCTATCAAGAATCTGTCACCATTTGTTGCAGTGGGGATCCTGCAACACCATCCCACTCAGGGCTGTCTTTCTTGAATGCCTTTTGTACTCTACAGTGCAGGTCTGGGGACTTTATGTTTATTAATGTGGTTGGTACAGTCAGCTGATAAGAGAAAGGTGATCCAAACGGTATGAGTTAATATGCCTGAAGGGGTAGAATAAGAGAGCACAAATTATGATAAGCACTTGTCCTTTTTTCTCCTGGACAATGATGAATGAGGTTTGTACAGTCATATTTAAAGAAGCACAATGAAGTTATGCAACAGATGTTTATCTTTGAGTCATGGAGTAATAAAGCAGAATAGACATGAAGAGAGTGCTTAATGAATCCTGTGGGCACAGAATCAAATACACCTGCTTTGCTTTCTGACAAACTTCTGATCTTTCCTTAGGCACCCTCAGTGATGGCATCTTCACAGCCATCCCAGGCAATCTGTTCTGATTTTCCCGCTGCTCCTTGCCGAGATTTAAGTCTGTTACATCTTGTCATTTCCACAGTAGATGTGGAGACCTGATAGTAAAAGTCCTCTTTCACTAATCTGATGTAAATTGCCCTTAGCCTTCTCTCAGATAGAACAGCTAATACATATTTCCTCATAGGTTATGATTTTTAGACACCTGATCGTTTGCTTTGCTCCCTTCTGGCACCAAGCACTGGGTGCAATAAGACCACTGACTGATGGTGTGGAAATTTCAGCCTCCACAGAACTATGTAATGGGAAGGGTTTGAAGATTGAAGGCAAAAATGTGGGATAAAGGTGCTCCTTTGAAAGCAGATTGAATGTGATAGGTGTCATTGGCTCTACATGCATCAGCATGTGAAGCATGTATGTGAAAGGACTAGAAGTAGATGGGGAAGACTTCAAGCAGATTATGCTTCATATTTTGGAGAAGGGGGAGTGAGAGAATATCTGGTAAGAGCAGATTAATCATACTCAAAGTGTTAAGAAAACCATTTCTTTGCAGTAGAGCTTGTGATATCTACCAGAAAAGAAGAGACTTGAGAGGTCAAAAAGGAAAAAACTACTTGTAATGCTGATACATGAGATGATGAAGATATAAAGTGTAGATTTATATGTACGGATGAAGAAGTATCAATGAATGTAGAGCTAGGTAAGGAGTAGCTAAGTAAAATTCAATCAAATGTTTCCTTTCTGGGTTGCCTAAAGGCATTTGTATTGCTTATTTGCCTTTTTCTGCATCCTTTTCTCCATCAGTGCCATTATCACTGCAAAGAAATTCTGAACAAATTTGTCAAGGAAATAGGAGTCCCTGGAAGTTTATGAAATTTAGTGGCTGGGATACTTCCAGGGGAGTATCCCTCGATGCCATTTTTTGTTGGTTTGTAGCAGTGGGCAGAGGTGTAAAAGAGTGTAGAGGAGGTGGGAGGAGTTGTAGAGGTGGCAGAGCTAAAGGTGGTAGGACCATGACTGCTGCAGATGGCATTTGCCTTTAATTTGGGAGTTTGGGTAGATTTGTCTCTCTTAAGATGGGCTGTCCCATGCCCTGGGAATGCATCTCTCCCCATTGCTTACAGAGGGTGTATGGATGACTAGTTCAGGTCAAACCCCTGCCTTTCAGCAGAGACCAGGTGGGATGAAGTCCATCTTGGAGTCTCAAGAGTCATGACAAAGGAACAAAAGCAGCGGGAACAAATGGTGGCAGGGTGGCCAAGTGGCCCTGTGGTGGGAAAAAGGAGGCAGAAAGGCTTGAACTGGAGGAAATGAGAGAATAAAAGCAGCAGAGGAAAGTGAAGAGAGCACAGATGACAGCTCTGGTCCAGTTCTGGTAAACTGGAGAGATGTTGCAAGCTGAAAAAGGCCCCATTCCCACATAAGAAACCTTCAGAAACCCACATTATTTCTCCCCAGGTCTTCTCACTGGTGACCAATTTCTCAGAATGACTTTTCCAGACCAAACTTTCTACCTGCTGATGCTTGTTTACAAACAATGTGGTACAGTATTTATAGTGCTTCTGAATTACATTTAACTGGTGTTTCTTCCATATCACTGCATGTTTGTAGCAGTGGTGCCAAGTTCTGTAAAAGACTTGCTAGCTAGCACAATTGAGCTGCCACCCACACTGGAAAGCCTACAAACATTTCAGTAAACATGGGAAGGTGTTGGCAGTCGTATTTTAAAAGAAGCCTCAAAATGATCTCCTGCTTCTCTAAGGAGATGGTGTACCCAAGATGTAAACAAGTATATTTATGTATTTGGGGTGTCCAAACAAGACTCTCAGCTGGACTGAGAATTTAATTTCTGCTTTTAGAAGAAGGGCCTTTTCATTCTTTAACTAAACCCCTGGTGGGAGCTCTGAACAGAAAGGCTTCATATTAGGAGGGGGAAGATCAGTCTGGAAGAAGGAAGAGTTAGATTGGATTTAAGCCAATTCTTGAGATATATTCTGTATTTAAAAGGGCCTGATTCCCATTTCCTGACTGCTTGTTAGTGTTTTGCCTATATTGATATCCACCAAAGGACACTTTACTGCACATTTGCTGGACCTAACACAAGCTCCAGTTCACTAGAGCAGAAGCAGTAGCATCTGAGGCAAAGGATCCAGAGTAAGTCATTTCACACGGAGAGGGCAGAAGATTCCAGGAAAGTTTAAAGCCCTCTTAGACACCATTAGGGCTGAAAAGGAGAAAGAGAAATCCACAGAACAGGTGAAGTTTCAGTAGCTGAGCTTTATTGCAAATAAGCTTCAAATATGGCAAATCAATTTTTCTATCTATATTCATTTATTAACTGTCAGCCTCAGTAGGCCAAAACCACCTCATAGATAGGTTACAAAGTGAAATTTGAAGAAGCTCCACTGGAGACAGAGTGCTCGATGAACACAGCAGTCCAGGTCCTATTCTAACATCTGCTTTGTCTACATTAGTTACTTTATTGTCAGTGGGCTCACTCCAATGAATAAAAAGATCGAAATCTGTTCCTGTATATCTTCTTCCTGAACTTTTAATCCTCCGTATTTAATGATTTTTAAATCAGTCACATCAAAACAAATGAAAGAGACATCCTGAATGGAAGCAATTTTTTTTTTCCTTTGCTTCAGACAAGTCCAAATCAACAGGAAATTATTAAATAATGTTAAGTCATTACAGGACCCTGGTAGAATAATTCTGTGATTATGCTTTGGAAGACTTAGAACATATAAGCTTGGAAAACAGCAGGAATTTTGCATTTTTAAGATTAAAATGGCCACATTTATAAAATTCAGTTCATGTTTTAGAGAAGAAAATTTTTCTTGAAAAGTAGTCAGTGTCAATTGTTAGCATAACGTGGTATTGCATACAGCATCTATTGTTTTTCCAAGAGAGATTGACACATCTCTCAAAGTACCAGGCTAAAAACTCATAAACACTAAGAATTGCAAAATACAATATGCACAAATAATCAGTCTACTTCTATTACATCTAGCTAGTTAGCTTCTTGCAGAAGAACCCAATCTGTTATTGTGACAGTCAATTTGCAATATGCAATGGAAGTTGCTTATCATTAAAAAAGAAGAAAAAGCCCTCCTCAATCCATTTCAGATTCAGATTCGGATTGTGTTTGTTTAACCAGCTCCCTATCTGGATTCCTCTTGATTTGTAGAAGTTGAGCTTATTTCAGAATTTTCAGCTTAGTGTGGGAGGTTAGCTGAAATCCTCTGTAAAAGCCCTTTAATTTTACGTGAAGTACATGAAGAACATTCCTCTGCCTGACAGCATCAGTCACACATGAAGCAGAAAAAGGTACGCGGAGGAAGCTGCTCTACTGCATTGTTCATCAGGGCAAATGAGGGCCATTCATCCAAGTTGGAGGAATCATAGCTATTTTAGCTGCCTAAAGATCATATGGTCTATCAAAACATTATAATGAAGAGACTAAATATAAGTGTGACAGTGTTTGGAACCCTTGGTGGAAATTAATTATCAATGCCTGTTTCAAACTGTTTAAATGCAGGGATTCAGATCCCGGTGTCTCTGGTGACAATACAGAACAGTGTAGGAAGGCTGAACCTGTAAGGCTGGTTGAAAAGAAACCTTGCCTTTCAGATCCCTCAGCATTTTGGTGACAGGTTGTCATGACAGTCCCAGAACCACAGCGTGCAGGAGGATTTCTTCTGAGATATAACATTGGATGCTGCTGCAGATTTAACACTGGTAATAGCCCCAGAAAAGACATGTAATAGGAAGCAAACAATCATAATGTTCTTTTTCTCCTCACTTTTTTGCCTTTTTCTGCACTGTTATATTTAGAACAGTTTTAAACTTGACCTGTCATTTCCTCCAAGGCGGCATTGAGCAAGCTGTCTGAAGAGAGTTGTTGTTTATTCCTGTGAAATAAGCCCATCTGAGACTCGAGTGTGACATTTGCTTGTATAAACCAGACAGCAGTGCAGTTGTGATCATTTGATTTCTGTTAGAATCAGGCTATGCAGCTGCTTTTTAAAGTTTTGACAGTTCACTGAAATTTAACCTTATAAAACACCTGATTAAGAGATTCTGTGTGAGTTTTCAACATTTTGGGATTGATCTGCATTTGGCTTTCATAACTAGTGTTGCTGAATCATGCCCCCTAACATAACCTGGTACTTGGCCTTGGCACACACTTGTGCAGCTTCATCTGACCTTCACCCTCTAAGTCCTTTAGCAGCACCTGACACTTTGGGTTTGTATGCAAAGCCCAGCAGCATCTCAGTGCATGAAGTACAGCAAGTTCTGCCTGTGCCGCCCCTGAAGTGTTGTTGCTGCCAGCTGGAGTAGTCATAGAGTTGGCAGCGCTCTCTTGCCTTGATACAATAGTAGGTATGCCTCCAAATCCCATGATTGAGTATGGTGGAGGTTCAGAAATAACTCTGGTTATTGTCCCTGTGTGATAACCTGGTGCTTGATTTGCAAAGCAAATCCCTGATGGCTATGTCGGGAAGTAATGTGTGCTCCTTCAGCACACTCTGGGATGGAAGAAATGGATTCTTGGCTGTGAAACCTTCTCTTACCATTGTTAGAAATTGAAAGAAATCATTGTTACTCTAAACGTAGCTTTTCTGGAGCTTGGGGAAAAGAGCCATCTTACTGGAAAACATCACATTAATCCTCTTTCCAGCTCCTAGTTCTTGCTGTGGCTGGTATTTTTCTCATTATTTACTTGCAAAAAGACAGAAGTTGCCTGTCCTCTACTTTTATTTGTAGCAGAATAACAAGACCTGTCTCTCAGATGCCCACATTATTAACTAGTGTCTGACTGTTGTTAATTTGTTCTCAGCATGAAAAAAACTGCTTTCAAGTCTATTTAAAAGACTGCCATTTCCCTGGGAAGTAAGGGAGAGGGAGTGGAAGAGTGTGTTTATTTCCATGTAACTTGCAGTCATACTTTTTCTGTGTGTCCACAAGAGTGAACCTTCAGCACAGATATACTCACATGAGTCTATGTCTTTCTTCTGTCGAGTCACTTCTCATCCTTCAGTGCTCTCCTGGGAAAAAATGGGTTTATCAATATGAAATGGGTACCTCTCGTATTCTGGCCCACATCATCCCACCATTACTGGTTCTCTTCCTATCAGAGAATTAACTCCAGTCTTGGAGTCAAATTATGGAGCTCTGACTCAGGCAAAATTTCTTGTTGTTTCTCTTATTTATTAATGATAATAAAATGATAATGCATCATTATTTATGTATTGGCTGATTTGTGTTTAGAGCATGACTATGAATCTGTAAATCTCTTAAATGCAGATTAGACAGAGGTGCAGGCCTTGCTAAGTTTTATAACCTGATTTAAATGTAATAATTATAACATGTAATAATAATTTAAATTTAAATAATTTGAACTATTTTAATGTAATATTAATTAATAATAACATATTAAATAAATGTAATAATAAATTACCTGATATAAAATGTCCCTTTCTAGAGAATATAGGAAAAGAGATGACACAGCAAGCTGTTAGAAGATTGCTCAACTGGAGAAATTTTGAATGATATCTTTTACATTTTTCCTTGTAGAAAAAGACACCAAAGCATGTTACTTTGTGTTAAAATGTTCAAAAATAATCTTACTAAGGTTTTTATTTTTAATACATGGTATGTTATATTTTAAAAAATCAGAGAAAATTAAGATGGAACAACTTGGTTACTTTATAATACTAATTTGAGGAGAAAGGTACTTTGCCCCATAGCTCTGTCACTAAGTTTATGCAAGATTAGAGAATAAGAAGTCTCCTTAGCAGTACCAGTTTCAGGGTCAATTGGATCATCTTACTGACATTTGTGTAGGATTTCTGTGTTTACATTTGGATGTTCCATATCTGCTGTCCTTGGACAACACAAATAGAAGCGTATAACTTATTTGCTCTCCTCTGTTAAATGGTTTTCCTATATTTTTCATTTAGGAAAAAGTTTGACGCTTTTACCCATACCTGCTAATATTTGTTTTGTTTACTGCCACCAGTGACAGCTTGTTCTATAGCCCTGATTTCCAGTGAGCTACAATAGCTTCTGTACAATATACAGAATATAATAGTTTCTGTAACAACCTTAGTTTCTAGGTAAGAAGATGAATCAGCTTTTATTTCTTGGTTAATACTCGGTAAAAGGGCCATGCAGTACTTCAACTGAGTCATTGTTCTTCCCAGTGAGTCAGATCCATCCTTCAGTGCATCAGGTATGTGTGAGTTCTCAGGAGAACATCTACTTTTAGTCACCGTATTTCCAAATGTGATTATTTTTTCCTGTCATCATGCACTGTTATTACCTCACTTTTAGCATCTCTTTTTTCTGAATGTACGGAGTGGCCTATCTTAATGTTTTTATAAGAAAGCATTAACTTTCTGTAAATAACTTTGGCACTATAAAGCACTTGAGTTATCAGTTGACTGATGCATGGCCCAAATGTCATATGACCACTGCCTAGACTTCACCGACCTGAGAAGCCCACTCTCCTGATGGCTCCCTCTGACGACTGAAACAAAACCTGAGTCTCTTGCCTCATTGTTGTCGTATGCTCTCTATACTTTGGACAGCTTGGGTTTTCTGGTTACTTCTTTCTAGACAGTGGTAGCTATGTATCAGATGTCCTCTTTCTGCCATGACACCAAGTGTCTGCTGTGCCCTTCTTCATAGCTGGGCAAGTGATTTCATCAATATCAAGCACACAATGATAGAGTCAGAATAAGCTTCATCATGATACTCTTTCTGAATGATTTAAAGAAATATATCATTTTAAAACAAATAGGATAGTCAAATAAAGAAAATTAACCTCATGCTCTGTACACCCCCAACAGCAATAGAAGAATTATACTAGCCAAGAATTTTTGTCCAATGAGTCATGTATGTTTTCCTAAAGCCATTATTAAAATCTGATACTCATAAGTAGGAATTTAGAAAAGTAGTTTCAGTGATAGGTTTAGCATCACTGAGACTTCTCTTTGTGAGAAGCCAGGTTATGGTTTTCATGATTTCTTCAGCCAAGAAGCTGAAGGGCAAGGCTGGAACACAGTCCTACTGGCAAAATCCTGGTTGTCATTGCTCGTTTGTCTTGTTTGAGGAAAAGAACCTCAAAGCACTGCAGTGCCTCCCCCATGTGTCATCCCTTTGGGAGGGAAATAATTACGCTGAGAAGTTAGACCAAAATAAGATTCCCTTAAGCATAACTTAACCTCAAGCTATTGCCAGGAATGTGACAAGGAAATGGTAAGCATAGGCTGATATATATTTTTAATTTTTCTTGGAATGTCTTCTAATCTTGTAAAGAAAATGGTTATTTAACATTTGTTCTTGCTTTCAGATCTCTGGGGATTCTCATATTTTTTGTTCTTCCCACTCTTTCATTTGCAGTAGCAGCACTGGCTAATCAAGATGCAGTTGCCAGATTGCTCCATCTCTTGTATTAGCCCTCAAAGCTCGTGGGGCACTCCAGCTCTCAAAAACAGCAGTGCACCTACACAAGGCCAATCTCCATGGTCTTAGTGTAGGTTTGTTAGCTTAAAGTATGGGCTTAAACTCCTCTGTAACCAACAAGACCCACTCACATGTTGAAGTGCTTTGCTAAACCAGAGCAGCCTGCTGAACGGGGTACTGTTTGCAGACGGTTGGAACAGACTGTGCCTGGCTATTGAGCATCACAGAAGGGGATATGCACAGACGTAAATCCATCTGCAGAATTTGGAGGATGATTAAACATTGTCTTCCCATAATGAGCCAGCCTTGTACTTAATGATCATGGTGGTGAAAACAAACCTAACACACCATTTCATCTGTTAATTTTGCACAGCTCATTTGAATTGATTTTATGACCCTGTCATGTCTGACAAAAAAATTATGTCCAAAATGCAAATTTATGGTTAAAAAATGTGAGTATGACTGATGCAAAGAAGCAATTGCTGAAAAAAAATTTTTAGAGGTTACAGATTCTATCATGGGATCCAAAGAGGAAAGATAGCATATGGCACCTGAAATATATTTTATGTTATGGGTTGCTGAAAGGCACATATGTTTCCTCTTTATGAGAGAAAGTTGGCTGAAAGTTATCTACTGAATGTCAAAGTTTTCATTACTATTCCTAATTATGCTATTTTTCTGATGACCTAATCAAACAGAAAAAGTAAATCATACCTCTGATTTTTAGCAAAGACACAAAGTGCCTGACTGTCCTTGAATTTAGTCTTTTCTAATTGCCAGTTGTTCCCCAAAATAATTATATTGTAGATTTATTTTTATAGCCTGAAGTTCTGTTCTAGGACAATTTCACATCTTGAATTTGATGTAGATGTTTTAGGAGAATTTTTAAGAAGGATGGTTACTGTTGAATTATAAAAGATTTCATAAGCTACAGTGGACCATTTTGTTCTCTGATGCAATCGTGAGAAGACAAAGAAGTTATAGAAGAGATTAACTTGATTTAGGACGTTTGAATGCTAACATACTGGAATATCTGGAATGACCTTGTTTCTTTGAATATTTAGAAGAAGAAATTTATAAATAACATTACTAGCATGTACTAGTTTACTGCATTTCTTCAGATGGTGGTATCCATGGTCCCTGAAAGAAGCCTTGAGTAAAAGAGGTTTTAGGTCTCTGTCCTTTTCACATATGTTAAATGAGACACCAATCTGATAAATGAATTTATTGATTATTCAGTGTTTTGGGATAGATTTCTAAAGCTCCTAGTAGTGCTCTGATTTGTTTTGGTAAGCTATTTTACAATATCCAGGAACCATCTCATTTTTTCCTTTCATGAGGCTCTGACCTCTCTTCAGATAGCAAATTATTTTCTCTGCTCTATTCAGAAGTAGCTGCCTTCTTTTCCTGGGCTTGAGGCTTGGGTAATATTTAGTAACTTATTAAATTAGATGGCATAAATATTTTAATCAGTTATCTAGCTTACATTTGTGTAAACACCAGCTCTTAGAGCAGAATATCACAAGTATTTCCCAGAGGGGACTAAATACCCAATGGCAAAAGTGGATGCTTGTCTCTGGTCTCCCTGCAGCAATGTAGGACCAAGCCCTGGGAGGGAGAGGATGGCCAGGGGAGGATGGTGGTGCTGGCTGGCTTTGATGGCCACTGTGTCCTGGCAGCAGCCTCACCAGCCCTTTCTGCTCCACCTGCAGGCACTCAGCACAGCACAACTAAAGATAGTTAGGAGACCCACATGGCCATCTCATTCCAATGATGTGTAACACATTTCCACACAATTTTCATGAAGAATGAACTTTGCTGATTTTAGCAGTATTTTCACCAGACCCAGAAAATCTGTACACTTACTTGTGTTGCTGCAGAAAAGTCTCAGCTGAGAAATCTATCCAAGAAAGACCCCGAGCAAGCTACTGTAACCAAATTTTAATCTATCTCCATGTCATTTAACAGATCAGTATGTATCTTTACTGCGAAGCTGGTGAGGCACTGGAAAAGGTTGCCCAGAGAAGTTGCGGATACCACATCCTTGGAAGTGTTCAAGGCCAGGTTGGATGGGTCTTTAAGCAACTTGGTCTAGTGGAAGATGGCCCTGGCCCATGGTAGGGGGTTGGAGGGTCCCTTCCAAGTCAAACCATTCTGTGATTCTGTGTTGCTCTTGGTCAGGAGAAAGCAAGGCGAGAATTCCTCAGGGTATGTACTTGTACAAAAGTGAGCTGCATCTATTTGTCTTGGAGGTCTTTGAAACACGCTGGAACAATATCTGAGGGAAATTACTGAGTCTAATGTTGATCCCTGTGTCCTTGTCCAGTACCATTAGGTAATATTAAAAAACCCTGAACAAATAACCAAGCCTCTGCAACAGAGGAAGTGATCACTTCTGAATTATTTAAAACAGTGCATTTGCTAGTGAGCTTCATGAGAAATGAACAACTGTAGGACATGCCTGGAGCTTTTTAGCAGAGAACCTTGGAAAAAATTTGTATCTGGTACAAAACAAATGATAATCAGAAGCATGGAATCTAAAAGAAAACTTATGGCCTTAATATGCATAGTTAGGATCCACATCCCTAATTATTAACACTTTAATAGCATATATAGGGGTTAGCACATGAAGTATTAAGAAGAGAATTGTGTTATGTGAAGGATTACTATGTATAATTACATAATTCAAAAAAGCACATGCCCCAATGTAAGAAAATGAATAAGAGTAAGAATAAAAATGTTCAGAGGTGACTTAGAACTTTTCAGCAGCGGAGTTCAAAGTCCAGTATTTTTTAGTTCTAGCTAATTACTACTCTTGAAAGCTCCTTGTAATTGGGAAGAAAACAACAAAATGATTAGAGATTCAAGATTGAACAAAAGACCTCTGGTTCATATATTTCGGCAAAGATGGGGCAGAGTTGCACAGGTATATTGAGACTGGAAGGCTTGACACAAAGTTAGCCATTTTTTCTGATTTTCCAGCCACATATTTTTATTCCAGTGTTTGGAACATGATGACTGTCTTCATCTTGCACCTGATACTAGTAATTCCCTTAAGAAGCTCTTGCATTTGGACTTGTTCTGAGTATTTTGACATCAAAAGTAGGTTTGAGTAACTGTTGATCTGCTAGAACAGTCTGTGTGTGCTGCAAGCCATTCATTTCATTGTTACACAGAAGTACTCCCTACTCAGCCTTGTGGACAGGTGATCCTGACCATTTCATGTATTTTTCAGTATATCTTTTCACATTAAGTTATAGGACAGCAGAAGGTAATGAGAGTCAATATTACCATAATTTCACAACCAGGGGAGACACAATGAAGCACTTGCACAAATTTGGACCACTGCCCACCTGAAGTGACTTCCAGCAAGCCATTTAATTTCTAGTTCCACGTACTCAGTGAAATATGAGTAGTGATGCTGAAATGCTTTGTAAAATAGTTTAAAACCCACTCTAAAGTGTAACCTAAAATGTAGAATAGCTTTTTCAGTATATGACACTGCAGTAGACATGGGGAGATGATGCTTGTGTTTCCTAGGACTGAGATTGCTTCAGACTTGAGGGTCTTTGCTTACTTCTGATAAAAGCAGATTTGAAAGTTAATTATCATATTAGGTGTTCATTCAGTGCATAGAAACATTAAAAAAATGTTTTCATTCACATTCTAATCCTTTGCATTATACAGAATAAAATTATATTCCTTCAACATTATTTACAGTTTTATTTGTTGGACTAACCATGTTTCTGTTCCTGCTCCTCCTTTAAAAGCTCATACTCCATTCTGCATGAAATTAATTTTAAAGCCCTGGGTACTCTGTTCATCCCTTGCATGCACCCCAAATAGATGAATGTTGTAGCAATTGGGATTGTGTATTTCCTCAGTGTGGTCTCATCAGAGATCTCTTCTTGAGGTTTTTCAGCTCGGGCTTTTAAATGTCATAATGATGGCATGAGAAAGATGAAGCCAGTTGGGATCTGAGCATACAAAAGGTAAGGACTGCATTGGGCAGGAAACTGTTCCCAATGGATATTGAAATTTGGGTTCCTCCTTGGTGAAGAATATATGATGTGAGATTCAAAATTCCCTTCTGTTGGGGTTCCTCCCTCCTGCCATGGGGTCCTGGGAGAGAGGCCCTGGAGTGGAGGCACGGGGTTTCCCTACTCCCTGGTCAACCTTGTTCCCCATTGGTTGTTTTGTGTTCCCCTGCCCAGCAAGGACCCTCTGGTCCCACGATTGCTACAGATCTTCGGGAAGTTGTCGGCCATGTGGTTGGAAAATAAACATCTCTGAAAACATCTACCAAGAATCGGTCCTTATATTTCTTTTCCACAGGCCTCGCTGTATGTATGTGTTGTAGGAATCCCCACTACAACACCCTTCCACGTTTAATTTTAGTTGAAATACATCTAGAGGCAAATGCTGAAATAAAAACATAGCTAAGACACCCAGACTGTGGTGAAAGGGAGCCTGATCAGCTCACTCCCCTGCTCATCATGCTTCCAGGATAAGCAAGACTTGCCATAATGTCATCCTTTATTAAAGGTCAACATGAGCCCCATCATGTGCTGGAAGGGAAAGAGTGAGCCTAAGTTACCAGAGCTGCATGCTTAGAATAAATAGACAGTATCAAGAATGCGTCACTGTACCAGGATCATTTGAACCCATCTGATTTTATTACACACACAGAGCATTAAGGTCAAAACTTCTGCATGGAAATAATCCAAGGGTTTGGTTAAGTATGATATTCTTTAGTCTCTGCAACCTGAAAGAACGAATAAAAAAGCAACTAAAGGGATTACAAATAAATCACCCTGGTTTCTTTATCCTAAAGCCCTTTTGGCTGGATGTGTAGTAGTATTCAAAATTGCAGGAACAATTTGTATACTTATCTAGCAAAATATTTCACTTGACTGACTCAATGAATAAAGTTGATTAATTGCCAAAGCTGCTAAGTTTAGCACAAGCCACATTTTATTTCCTCTTTTTTGAGTATATCCTATGGCTAAAAGCGGATTTTGTAAATCCTACACTGAGATTAATCATGTGTTGTGTTCAAAGACAAAAGAGAGCCCTGAAATTGCAGATTTGGGAAAAAATGTACCCTGTGTTCATTTGTTAATTGTTTTTGCTATCTGATATTAGAAGTAATCCATAACTAAGTCTTGCTTCTGTCATAAGTAAGGGTGCTTTCTTCACCTTTTTTTGAAGAATTTACATAAGGTGTTTTTGTCAGAATCTAAACCAGGTTCTGTCTAGTAATACATGTTGACTGAACTTTCAGGGATCTGAACAGAAACATCTAAGGATGAAATCCCTTATGAAAACTCAAATAATCTTAGACAGACAGGACAGATATGGTACTTGTTGAAACATGAAATTGTTTTGAGTTATGATATTTTGGGGGACAGAGGGTTTTTAGTTCTTATCAAAGCTTCTTCATTATACTCTTTTATCTCCATTTTCAGGGAGATTTCTGTCTCTCTCAGTACCATGGGTTCAGGAAGCCTCACACCTTACAGAGAGAGATATTACATCTCCTGAGAAAGGGAGAGGGGCTTTTTTGTGTTCATTTTATTCTCTAATCAGTCTTCCCTGTTGCTCGTATTCTAACCATTCTATTTGTGTTGGTCGTCCCCTTAGGAGTCCCATCTCTCCAAAGCACTATTAGATACTTTCTCAGATTAAAACAACTTTAAAGTAGATGTGATCTTTTTCAGCCAGTGCTGTGACCGTTCTTCACTGCTCAGTTACAAAATAAACATCAGTGAAAGACAAAATGTGGTGCAAATCCTAACTTTTTGAAATAATTATGTCTTTCCTTTGTATTTGTGAACACATTACGTACTGTCTTATATACAAACACATAAATGTGTTCAAGTGCATGCATACCCACACGAGTAATCTTTTTTCTCTTCAAATAGGATACTTAGAGAGCAGTTTTCTGTATAAACTGCCATACATACACATAGCTACACATGTGTATGTTAAATTAATTTTGATTTCATAAGGCTGTGAAGAGTAGAAGCTGAAAGATTTTCCAATACAGTGCCAGGTATGATCCAGTAATAATTTAACCAGTGTTAATATATAGTTTTGGAATGCAATACAATGCACCAACAAAAAGCCTAATGCAGAGAGTCATGGGCTAGATTTTGATTTGTAACTCCCAGAACTCACAGGTTCAGCACCTTCAGGATTACATAGTTTTGTGCACCCCAGATGACACTGTGGCACAGACACTCATCCCAAGAGCCTGCTGACCACATCAGCAGCCCACAGGAGCTGGCAGAAAAGAGAAAATCCTCTGCTTCCTTTGGCACATCCTCAGATTGATGCATTCCTGGTATTTTCTCAGACAACTAGTTGTTTGTTTTACCACTGAGTTCCTTCTCAGTGGTAAACAACCCTAGGAAGAGGGGATTAGAGCAGGGAATTGAGGTTCTCATTGTTATTAGCACTTATCTCCAGCAGGAACATTTTATATGGAAACTTTACCCAATAATTTCTGCCCTACCTTCCCCAGCTGACAAGAATGCTCTAATTAAACACAACTGCTGCTATAGACACTAGTGAATCTCTCAACGTGAAATTAGCAGGTAGATGAAAAAACATATGTCTGTTGTAAAACTCTGCAAAATCGAAGACTATATATAAATGGTCAGATAAAAGGACTGAAAGCAATATGATTAATGACTGGAATGTGGTGTGGTTATTCCTGGTGTCTCTTATATTGATGGAAAATATCATACATGATAAGTTAATTAAATGAATTGTCATATTTCTTTATTGTCTTGGAACCACAAAGGTTCCAAGCAAAGCAAAACTAAAATAATTCACAGATGAGAAACAAGAGTTATTTGTATTTTAAAGATACTAGTAAAAATAGTCCTGGTAGAAAATGATGATACATCTCAAAACCAGAAACATTCTTGCTTCTTTCCAACCAGGAGCAATTCATTTTGTCTGTAATAGCCCTTCACAGTGCATAACTTCCTGAAAAATGATGCTGCTTTTGTTCATATCTCTTTCACTATCATCATCTTCCAATGTGTGTTTATTTTCCCATTTTCTTCTATTGCTTCAGCTTTATTTTAGACAGCTATGTTGGCATGATGGCAGGGTTCAAACATTCAATTGGAGATCATTGGAAGTTTCATTCTTGTTTTATATAAGTAGTCAAATTAAACAGGAAGACTGAAAACAGAGATAAAAGTCAATCTCCAGTTACATTAAGAATTCTGTAGGAGTTGTACAAATCTCATACTGAAGCCTACAAGAGATTTTTCTCATCTAACACCTTAGGACTCAATAGTTATTCAGTATGTGATAACTCATGTCTGGAGATGAACAAAAGAAAAAATATCCTTGTTTCAAGAAAATAACACAAACTATTTATATAATGAATGGAAACAAACAAACAAAAAAGAACCCAACAAAAAAGAAAGAAAGTTGTTAGGGAACCAGGGAATCCTCTTGGTTGCCATATTTGATTATATTCTAGATAAATACATTATTTGGGACTATCTGTGAAGGTCAGAATTAAATCCCAGATTGTTCACTCCCAGTAGAATTAAAGAGGTCAGAATGAAGAATCCAAGAGAAAGGTAAGATTTAGGAAATCCCCTGATTTTTCTTCATCAGTGACACATGTGAGGGGAGTTTTGCCTGCCCTGTATCACCTTTTTCTGAGAGCCCCAAACACCTCTGCAGTCCAGTGCAGCCAGCTGGGTGCTCCCTTGTGCATGGCCCAGGGTGCCTTTCCCAGGGACTTTCCCAGGCCGTATGTCCCTGGGGACCAGCATCGGGGAGCCCCATGGGATGATGGAGAAGCCATCAGTAGTCAGGGGACTACTTCTTCCTTTTGCAGCTGTAACCATGTGGGATGGTTTGTTAGAGCAATTAGCATCTCCCGTTTGATGACACTGTGGCTGGTAAATATGTCAGGACGCATTTTGCTTTTTGGCGGTTCTGGTGTGATTTCCTGACTCATCCCTTACTGTGTGTCACTTCTCAGTGTCCTGCCCAGAGGTGAAGGGTGTGAATAACCCCACAAAGAGAAACATCCCATCACACAGAACTGCAGTTGGAACCTGTGAGAGCTGTGAGGTTGCCTGTGTAAAGCCTGCTTGGGCAATGAGCTTTTGTGCTAACTGGCAGCAGCCTTGTGACAGCAAAAAGGAAATGCTCTCTGCAATGTACACTCAATATTTGTTTGACTTGACCTTTTGTTCTGAGTTTCTTTCACCCTATTCCAAATAACACAATAAAAAAGAAAGAGCAAGTACTACACACCAGAAACCAAAGGACATATAAGTAACTCCAGTATGAAATGTGCTGATAGAAATTTGGAGGTGTTGTATGTCACGATGACATACAGCTATAAAACCACTCAAAGGTGCAGCAGAGACAATTCATATCATTAACATTCAAAGGCTTGTTAAGGAGGATCCTTATTCCTGTACCACTCTGCGTCATAGATGTTATTAAAGGGCATGTTTGCTCTCTTCATTATTACAGCAAACAAGTATTTTTGCTTTCATAGCATGTTCCATAATCTTTTTACATAGATGTACACAGGTTTGTACATCTTTATACATGTATATAGATGTCTTACTGATGTATAATATCATATAGAGCATACGTAATACTTTGCAAAATAGATCCAACATTTATGTTGTTGAACTATTACATGCATAGTATTTATAAGCCTGTTACCTATGTATTTCATGGAATGTTAAGGAGTTGGAATGGACCTTAAAGATGGACCTTGCTTGATCCAACCTGCTATTGAACACTGTCAGGGTTGGGCCATCCACAACGTCCATGGGTAACTTGTCCAGTATCTCACCACTCTCACAGTAAAGAATTTCTTCCTGATGTCTAACCTAAACTTCTCCTCCTTCAGTTTGTACCCCTTACTCCTTGTCATATCACTGCAGTTCCTGATGATGAGTCACTCTCTGGCTTCCTGGTAGGCCCCCTTCAGATACTGGAAGGTTGCTGTGAGGTGTCCATACAGCCTTCTCTTCTCCAGGCTGGACAGCCCCAAATTCCTCAGCCTGTCCTCATAGGGAAGATGCTCCACTTGGTGGCCCTCCTCTGGACTTGCTCCAACAGTTCCATGTCCTTCTTATGTTGGGGACACCAGAACTCTGCACAGCACTCCAGGTGGGGTCTCATAAGAGAGGGAGATTCACCTCCTTAGACCTGCTGGCCACACTTCTTTTGATGAAACCCAGGATACAAAGTGGCCCAAACTGGTAATTTGGAGAATTATTTGTAATTCTTCCCAATTACAGGAAATCTATGCACTATCTTGTAATGTTACATGGTCTTAGTAAGTGTTGTACTGTTGCCTGTAATCAAGCTACTCTGCCAGTATATCTGCTTACAGCAAAGATAACCCCTTGCTTTTGAGCAGAGGGTAGTGGGTGCACAGTGAGACAGTCAAAGAAGCAACTTCACAAGCCTCTAATCTTACTGGAGCCACAGTTTTCCTCTTCTTTCTGCAATCCTCAAGTGCCAAAATAAGTTTGAGAACAATGTGAAAACAATAGCATGCAGCTCCTAATAAGTGGTTGTAAAAAATTATTTGAGTTCAAAAGAAATTTGGAAAAAAATGAAAACCCTCTTGGTGAAGGTGAAAGCATGACCACATGTAGTTTGCAGTATAAAATGTGTATTAAATATAATCATATTAGTTGCACAAACCAGCGTCCAGATGTTGTTTCTATAAAGCTGTACTTTAGAGGTTTTGGAAGGAACAATTCAAGTAAATGCAGTTCAGCTGTTTAGAAAGGGCGACAAGAATGTTCGTTGTAGGATCAGCTGGCAGTCAGCGATTAGAAGAAAGGATTTTGCTCACGTGGCCTGATGTCTTGCTGCTGTCTGTAGCAGACAGCCATCCAAGAGCAGTGGTTTTGCTGGGTCCCGAGAGGCCTGCAGAGAACGGGCTGCAGGCCCACAGCTGGAGCCCGCAGCCAGCTGCTGTGCTGAGTGAGAGCTGTGCTACTGCTACTGGCAGAGGTCAGGAAAATCTGGGAGAAACACCATCCTGCATCTCCTGTCTTTAATCTCAATTTGGGGGTAGATTTACCAGCGGGAAGGAACATTTGCACCCCTTGCCCTTAACACCAAAGATCATCCTGGGGCTCACAGCCTGCTCAGGGGGCTGACCACCCTCTTCCTCATCCACATCTCTACTGTAGCTCTTCCTGGGGTCTGTGCAGAAAATAGTCTGAAGGCTATCTGGGAAGATATCCTTAAGCCCATTCTGTCTGCTGGAGTTAGCTGAAATCATCCCCATGGTTGAGAGGCCAAGAATTACCATGGAAACACTTGCAGCAAACTCTCGTGTCAAAGCAAATATTTCAGTGTTAGTTAACAGATTTAAAAAGATGCTGATTGGAAGAGCAGCATGCTTTGTTCGCTTTATGAGGTCACTTAGCTAATCTGCCCAGTAAATCTGTTTGCTGCACATGTTGCTCTCTGCTGACCTTAAAAGTTCTTGTAAAAGATGGATTGGAGAGTTTAGAAATAACACAAAATACTCTCAGATGTTATCCCTGACTATATGATAGCTATGAAAAACAGATGACCCTGGCAGTGCTTTTCCTTTGGAAGTTAATATATGTCTGTCTAAGAACTGTTCCTGGGCAGGAAACTTATGGCTGCATGGTGCTATGTGCAAGGGAGTCTGTTTGTCCTGTAACAGCAATGTGATTGTCAGAAAAGGCACTGTGTTGAGATCCTAGCACACTGGCCAGACCCTGCGTGGATCTGTGGTTTTGGTGCTTTCCCTAGCTTAGGATGCAAGCTTGAATGTGTCCCTGTATTGCTTAGTGTCGCTGCTTCTGCCCACTGACTGTTTCTTACTTGTAAATATCACAGGCTCTTCTACCTGACCCTTGTTTTATTTGACCATATAAACAATTTGTGAACATAACCCTCAGCTTTGCCATATTTGCTTTTGTCCAGTCCCTGGTTTTTTAACAGCACTCTTTCCAATGTGATATTTTCATTCTTACCTAATGGACATTACCTCTTATTTTTGGTGTAATCAGAAATTTTCATTAGCATACTACTGCATCATATTAATGATAATTTTGCAAGATCTCTTGTTTTTAATTTGTGGATCATTCTTGTCTCTTCTTTTTTATTTTTTTTTCCCTTGACATATTGCTTATAAACACTTTGGCAGTGTTAGTGCAGCGTATGTTTTCACATGAATAATTTAGTAGTTGTACTAAACCACTATCATCCTGATACTTCAGTCTGAATATGCTGAATATACTGGGTACTGATTAGTATGGAAAACAGCACTGTGAGAATGAATTTAACACAGGAAATATTTCACATGCAAAATGCATTCAGTTTTCACAAAAATATGAATAAATACATGGCATAATTTTTGAATGACTCTTTATAAGTCGTTGTTCTTGCACAACAGTATAGCAAAACAGGATTTAAACTTACAAGTAGTACAAATAGAAAATTTGCCAAACCGTGGTTTTGTACAGCTCAAAATCTACACGGGCTTGGATCAAATTTGTCAGGTACTTTCTGTTGTAAACATGTTAGGCTATTGAGGAGTCATCATATCTTGACAGAGGGATAGTCAATGTCCCTTCTGCTTTTTCAGTGTCCAGTGATTAATGTTGTCAAGCAAAACTTAGGAGAACTGTGTTCATTGCTGCCTGTATTGATTTGAACTATAATTCTCTTGTCTCAACAGTGCCTTAACCATCAGGATAAAAAAAATCCCAGTATATGTTTCCTCAATATTTACCTATCTGAAACACATTTTTATAAATACTAAAGCATTCACTGTCAAGAGAAGGAGAATGGCATAGCACAGTGGCTGGCCAATTTCACAAGAGGCGTAGGTTGGAACGCGTTCTGTCAGAACTGGGTCTGGAGCTTGGAGTTTAGGTCCCAGAAGCGTCCCCATCACTGGTGATTCTGGAAGAAGGAAGCAGAGTTGGAGATGCAGACAGTCCTTCATTCCCTGTTGGTTTTTGTATGTCTGTCAAAGGATGGAACATTTTGTTTCAGATTGAAGAGACGTTTTGATCCAAGAACATGTTGATAAGGAAGTTGTTTTGTTTTACTTTGGCAGAACAAAATGAAGGCAGGGGAAAGATGTTGTTCAGTTTGTTTCAACTGGAAGAAAGAAAAAAGAATTGTTGTTTTATTGGCACTCTCAGTCCTGATTGGATCACTGGTATTGATGAGACAGTTGAGCCTTTGTCTGTGCTTCTGCTGCTTAACATGGAGCAGAGAAGATCCCTTCCCCTATCCCACAGAGTGGATATCCTGAGGAAGAAAACACTAGAGCAACAGCTGCCACCACTATCTGGGTGCTCTGTCCCCTTTGTGAGTAGCAGAAAAGGGACAAAGCACAGGTAAAACAGGTAAAGAGGAGCCTGAGTACTGAGGAAAATAAATCATACACTGCTGGAGCTAATTTAAGCCACTTCCTTCCAGCGCAGGGCAGTGGTCTGTGGCCTGGGCAGCAGAGAGGTGGCCGGACAGCCGGCCGGGTGCCACAGCTGTTCCTCCGCCTGCCCCCTGTGCAGGACGTGGGGCCCGAGTGCCCCACCAGCCCCAGCACAGTCCCTGGCTGGCATCTTCCCCGGGATGCTGTTGCCAGTGGTGTAACAGGAGCAGCCTGCACTCACACGAGTGCCTGTGCTGGTCAGCGTGTAGGAAAAGGGCCGGGCGTGCGGGAAAAGGGCTCTGTCCACCTCTCCTTGGAAAGTCTGCAGCCAAAGCTGCTTCAAGTCAGCAGCTGCTCCAGTCACACCAACCATGTGCCTTTCAGGATGGCTTTTTGAGATAGAAGGAAGCTGAGGAAGCTGTCCCCATTCCCTGAGCCATCCCAGCATGTGGTACAAGTTGCTGCCTCTGGTTTCGCTTAGTTCTCTGACAGCCAGTTTCCCAGCAAGTTTGTCAGGCAGGGTTTCAGCTCTCCCTCTCACTGTCACAGTGAAGTGTTTATTCTGAAGCCCAGGTACTGAGAGATTTATTTGCATGATCAATCTCTCCAACTTCAGTGGGACTGCTTTTCAAGGATGTGTGCTTTGGTAAGAGTAGGTCAACCATGCCCATAGAGACTATGCGGAGGAAAATATGTTCATTAAATATATGCAGGAGGCTACATTTTATTTAAATGATGAAAGGATTTTATTTATTATGAAGACTACTGTTTTAATTGCCTTTTTAAAAATTGCCAGCAGTCTTAACATTTGTTGTCCTTGAAAAATTGTCTTTTTTTCTTCCTTGCTGCCTGTCTGAAATTAAAATTATGCCCACTTCTCTTTTTCTACTGTAAAACTACTGGTTCCCTGCAAAGAAATCAAAAGAAATACCGTGCCTTTCATAAAACAGTAAACACAGAAAACAAGAGGGAAACTCCACCACTGCATAGATTCATCAAAAAGGAATTGCCAGAGTAATGGAAGAGGGTATTTTCATTCCATTTGATGTTTTTAATTGCAGTTCTTATGAATGGTCTGAATCTCTCATACCTGAGTTGCAGCACAGAGCAAGTTATTTTTAGCAGCTGTAGCCCAAAGCTATTGTTGCTACTCTACAGTGGCATATCCATAGATACACTTTCTATCCTGCAGTTGCAAGCTCAGTAGGTAAATTAAATGCATTACCTGATACAGCTTCTTTAGTAGCAATTAACAAATATTAGACAAATATTAATTGAAAAGAGTCTGGAAGAAGATAAATGTAGCCAAAGAAATTGCTTCCTCTTGTTCAAAGCCTCTGTAGATACATAAAACCCAGAAAGAAGAGATTCTTTCTAAAGGTAGTATAGAGGAAAGCTCTTTGAGATTTACCTTTCTGCTAAATACACACAAAAGGAACACCATTATTATTTATTTTTTAAAGAAAAATGAGTTTTTGCCATTTGCAAATAAAGGTTAAATTTTGTGTGGAAAAAAAAAATAGTCTGTTTCTTCTTTCACTGGGGATTTTTAAATATTTCAGTACAAAGCAGTTGGTGGAAGAAATTAGTCTCTGCTGTAATGAATTAGACATTTTCTCTGTACCAGAGTGCATTTTCATTAGGGTGAACAATGGAGACTGCTGGCTGGACTGCAATGAGTAGCTTTACATCGAAGGACAAGCTGCATTTATCTGAAGGCAATTCATGGGTTTATAATGGACAGCAGGGCCTTTGTCTTTGCTAAGAGTCTTCCTGTGAATAGCTTTGTGATTCATAGCCAAATTATAGTTGCTTCCTACTATCATGGCTTTTTTAATATCAAGGTTCACAAAAGGCTCTCTTCAAATGCTAAATGGCACTAGCGGGCTTTCACCGTTTTGTTTTTTTCTTTTTCCAGTTATTAAAATCAGGTTAAATAAATAAGAAGCACCATTTTCGGTCCTTGCAAGAAATTTTTTTGTGAAAGATTTAAGTTCAAAGCATAAATATAATGTTCAGACTCTTAGGCATTTTTCTCTTAATTAACTCAGTTAACTGATGATAGATACATTAGAAAATCCATCTTATCAAGGATAAAAATCTCACAGATGTGCTGCTGCAGATACACAGTTAAAAACATGGTAAGGCTTCCAATGAACACCTTTTAAGTATTTTGAGATCCTTCACTGCAAATGACTGTATACTCTGTGCATTATTATATCACCATGTTGGTGCTAATGGGTGATATTCCAGACCCCAAATTCCATAAGAGAGATTGCTTTGGGATGAATCAAAATAAGTAAATACATGCAAAATGTTATTCATAGTAGTAGCAAATGTTACCTCATAGTAGCATGGAAGGTCACATCAGAACCAAGATTCTTTTGTGTTGTGCATCCACAGGCATCTGTAGGCATCCACAATATGCCTAAAGTTGTATAGTTACTGTTTAATTAAAACACTGGTTTTTCAGGTTAAATTTGTGCAGTTTCTGGGGCAATCTAATGTGTGACTAATAACTGTCTCTATAAGTTATTTGCCCACGTTCTGCTTTAATTAAAAGTGAGATCTGATTGCCTTGTAATATACAGAGGGCTACAGCCTGACTGTTCACTCAGTAGATTGGCAGAAACTTTAATCTTCCAGTCTACTCAGAGGTAAACAGGATTATTGCTGGCATATGCCACATATACATGCACTAGAAGTGAGTGGATGAGTTTAGAGGCCAGAGATTTAACTTTTTTAACTCATGGTAGAAGAAAGTGAGCAAGTTGAAACTTCTCAAACCTCACCTTTTCTTTTTCCCACTGAAGGATGTAGACTCTTTATGCTTTATTCTTATCCTGTACTTGGATAAAATAGGGAGGTTGTGAAGTGAGAAGAATAGCATTTAATTCCAGTTTCAGTCAAATGAACACTGTGAGAAGAGGTTTTCTCTTTTTTCTCCTTTCTAAGCTGCTTGGTAGTGGCCAAGGGCATTTTTATAGCACAAGGACAAGATGAGAAAACCCAACACCCCACTAGAGAGTTGCTGAATTGACTCACATTTCAGGGGAATGATTCAGCCTTGCACTTGAGCACGTAGTTTTGCAGCAGCTCCAGACAGAAGTGTAATCCAATGCTCTGGTCCAAACATTCTCTTGCAGAACATGCATATGGTAGTTTCCACCTTGCCCTTGTCCCCTCCATTGAGATGGATCCCTCTGAGCTGCTTCAGGGGATGGACAAAGAGGGCCAAGGAAGTCCACAGTGGAATGCAAATCTCTTCACTGCCTGAAAGGACAACTGTCTTGGATGCCAGTAATAGATACGCCAGAGGGGAAAAAGCCTTGATGACTTCACGAATCACAGAATCACAGAATGGTTTGGGTTGGAAGGGACCTTAAAGATCACCTAATTACAACCCACCTGCCATAGGCAGGGACACCACCCACTAGACCAGGTTGCTTAAAGCCCCATCCAATCTGGCCTTGAAAACTTCCAGGGATGGGGAATCTACAACTTCTCTTGGCAACCTGTTCCAGTTCCTCACCACCCTCACAGTAAAGAATTTCTACCTAATATCTAATCTAAAGTTTAAAGACATTCTCCCTTGTCCTATCACTATATGCACTTGTAAAAACTCTCTCTCCATCTTTCCTGTAGGCTGCCTTCCAGTACTGGAAGGCAGCAATTACATCACCCCAAAGTCTTCTCTTCTCCAGGCTCAACAATCCCAAAACTCTTAGCCTTCCCTCATAGGAGAGGTTCTCCATCACTCTAATCATCTTTCTACTCATCTTCCCACTGATGAACAGTGAACCTTGGGTATCAAACCTAGCTGCGTCCTACCTACACAAGATTCCTTTTGTTCTGAGACTGCAGATATTCCCATGCTCCTATGTCTATGCATCCAAGGGTAAAAATGAGCTTCTACTTTCATCTTTTAACTTCTCAGGGTCAACCTGGCAGCCAGGTACTCCCACACTACCCTGTGCCCCTACACTACCATTTGTGTTCACTTTCTTGAAATCTCTCTCATTCAGTCTTTCTTTTTCCTGCTTATAGTCTTTCCAATTCACCACATCTCTTTTGGAAAAACTTTGCTGTTTTTCTTCCTCAGCCTCCATTCTCTTCATCTACTCATACTGAGGACTACAAAGATACCTTATTTTCCTATTAAAAGGATCATTGTGGGGAAAAAAAAAATCAAACCACCTTATTTTGCTGATAGTCACTAAAGAACAAGAAAAATAAGAACTCAAGCAATGTAGAGCTTGTCTGTTCTATATCTTCATGTTTGAAACAAGTGTAGTTAATAAGCCTACATGCCAGATAAGAGCAGGTAATTTTATGTCCCTTTAATTCTGAATTGGGGCCAACTTAATCAGGCAATAAGTGCTATTTACTTTCATTGACTTTTCTCCATCAGACACCTTGACTGTTTACTAATGGTAGCACTTACCCATCATTTATCATCACATAGAACTGTAACCTTTTGGAAAGCAAAAGTCAGCATCACTTTGCCAGTTTTCAGAATGTGGACAGAATCAATAACAGATCAAACTGTCTACATCAAAATGTCCTGAAGAAGAGGCAAGCTGGGCTGTTTAGCAGAGGCCACTACATAATTTGTGGATTACCTGAACTTCACCTGAGATTCTCCTGAGTTTCCCCATGGCTTTCTCCAACAGGTAAAAATGTAACTGTTCCTGAACACTGGGAAGGAGTCTTTGACACACACTTTGACACATGAAGACACCTTATGTAGCTCATAGACAACAGATGGGGCAGATATGCTCACTTCCACTCATTCACTATTGGGTATCAAGATTTAAAAAGAGGACACTTTATTCATTTTGGGTAGTTAAAAAAAAAATTCTGAATCCTGTTTATTCAGAAGGACAATCAATAATGCTCTCCTTGGGTATTCTGGGGCAGTGCCTCAGTATCAATTACTCCTTTCTGAGGCTATTTTGCATTAAGCCCTTTTCAATTATTAAGGCTCATTCTATCATATTTGTGCACATGCAACTCATAACCTGCAAATTATCCGCATGCCACTAATTGCATGTTTGGACTAGAGCATTAGGGTATCTCACTGAATAGTGAAAGCCCTATAAATCATTCCATGAACACACGTCATACAGAAATATGCACTTTACAGTGCAAACTACTTGCAGTACTTGCAGCACAATTAACCTAATTTTTTCCTTCTAGTTATAAAGAAGCCCAGAAATATTGAAGTCACTGACCTTGATTTCAGTGAGTTTTAGTGCCCATTTATCATAAATTCTGTGACCAGGAGAGATTCTCTCTGGGATCAGAGAAACCATACCTGGGCACAAACTGAAATACATACAGGACGTTCCCTCTGAGCATCAGGAAACACTTTTGCACTGTGAGACTGAATGACCACTGGCACAGGTTGCCCAAGAAGGTGGTGGATTCCTCATTCTTGAGATATTCAAAAGCCTGCTGGACATGGTTCTGGGCAACTAGCTCTAGGTGCCCCTGCTTGAGGAGGGGGGGTTGGACCAGGTGACCTCCAGAGGTCCCTTCCAGCTCTGTGACTCTGTGATTCAGATACCACCTACAGGAGCTTAGGCCTCAGAATTTGGTCCACAGTTGCTTTTATTCAAGGGAAAATCAACCCATCTCTTAAAATGTCCTACTAAAAGGTACTCATAATGTAATATACGGAAAGTGAAATAGGGTTGAAATAAGCAATTTTGTCAACACCATTTAGAATGTAACATTTTGAACTCTTAATACAATTTCCTTGGCTCTCTGGAAATACCTGGTTTGACTGAAATGATTATTCCTCAGAGATAATGGAATCTTTGATTTCAGGCACCATTTGAATAATACATCAGGTTTTTTAAATCTGGTAAAAAAAAAAGCAATTGCATTTTTCTCTTTAGGAACAATCTGGTACTTCTATCTTCAAAGCTGTTATTTACATATCAACAGCTTTGTTCATTTCCTCTGTTTTTTGGCCAAGTGTGAGATTACAATGAAAGCCAGAGAAGGGGTGGCAACTCCATTGAGTCAGATCAGAAGAGGCAAAAAACAAGTATACACGACTATTAGGAGGAATAAACAATGAGGGCAAAAATAGCAAAACTGCATGGGTTTTGTGTGTTATTTAATTTAATTTCACATTTCTTTGCTAATTGTAAAATCTTGTCAGAAATCAGAAAATTAGTTTTCCCCTTTAACCAAGCTGGTACTTTCCCATTTGGCAGATACACTGTTGCATTTATTTTCCACTCCCATATGTTAATGATAATACAATAAAGATACTTGTAAATAGTTTTTTGTGTAGGAAAAACTTTTCCTGTATGTTTTTCTCATAAAAATCTTTTGTTGTCCCATGATGGCATCATCGGTAATAACAGAATTTCTAGTAAACTTCTAATGAAATAAAAACTAAGTATGTCATTATTTACTAGCAGCCAGTCATGTAGTGGAATAGAATTTGGCACTGCCTTTATATAGTTTTAAAGATGTTGAGCCAGGTTCAGACATGAAATAAGACAAAAGAAAAAAGAAAACATTAGAAAGTGGAAGTCAGTGATTTAAAGAGAATAAAGGCACAGCAGTTATTTAAATGGCATGGCATCAGATACCAGTGCACAGTGCTGCTACTTCCATGACAAAACAAAGTGCCCTTTTCCACACCTTGTGATGAAACATCTTAAGACACTTAATGCATTTATAAGCAAACCTCTCTTGGTAATGAAACCAAGAAAAGAATTTATAGCATTAAGACAGAAAACTGTAGCTAAGGAAGGAAAAAAGGAAGAAGGATGACAAATCAAATTGAAAGACTTAGAACAGCGATGAACAGTAAGATCATATTTGTATCATACTTTTGTTTTACCCTTTGACTTTCCTCATATCCAGTCCTTGCAAGTTCTCACAACACATCAGTGGCAACACAGTTCGTCTAGTGTAGGAGTAGGCTGAGTGATTGGATACTACGTAGGACTTACTCCAGGTGGAATATTAGACTTGAAAAAGGACTGAGGGAAAGTTTTTGTCTTTGGCAAAAAATAATGTATTTTAACGTTCTGTGTACATCTCACTGACTAATGGCTGGGGCAGATGTGAGCTATTCTCTGCTTTTCCAGGCAAGCTTAGAAAGGGATGTTGTGGTGATGTCTCTGGACACAGGAGATGGCCATTATGATCTTGAGCTCCTTTTCCCTCCCATTAAGCTTTCCTGTTTCTTACTGTTTGGAAGGACTAGCTGCCACCCAGGTGACTCACTTGCTCTTCTGTGCTTCTCAAAGTGGTTTGCAAAAGAGGGTAAGCACTTCTACGCAAGATTGCAATAGCAAGTCTGTTCTGTGAATTAGAGCAGAGTCTGAAAGAGAATATGAGCTGAGGGTACAAAGATTTTTTCAGCTATCAATAAAGTACAGGTGTCTCTGAGGCTGGGTGCACCTTCAAAATAATAGGCACCACTACCATACAATGTGTCAGGATGAAGAGAGAGTGCATTGCTCTTCTGAAAAGAGGAACTTGAGCTGAATGTAATTGCTCGTATGGACGTCAGCCAGTGCACCTGGGCTCAGTCACCATAGCAAACCTTAATTCCTAAATAGGAATTCAGGAGAAATGTTCTGTGGCACTGTATAAATTCTCAGAACTGTTTGTGTAGTTTATGTATTCATCTTCACTTTCAATAATGACATTTGCTCTTATGTCTAGCACCTACTGATCAAAAAAGAAATTTCTCTATAACTCTGTCAGGATTGTGCAGCTAATTGGGCTGAGACACCAAGATGACAAATACTTTAATCCTTTTACTTCAGATATTTCAATATTGGAAAACAGAATGGATCACATACTTACGTGGTATATCTTGACCAAAAAATATCAGCTTGGTTTATGTTGACTTTAATCAGCTAAGTATCCAGTCCAGAAATCTGAAGCATATCAAATTGCTGATGGAATCTTGGTTCCTTCTTCTCACTGCTTGGGCAGAGGATTCTCAGTCCCACAGGCACTGGGCTGGCTACTTGCTCACATTGGAGTGGGTGAACCAAAATGTTCCTGCTCATCCTCCACACTGATGGAGTACTTTTTGCTTGTTAAAAAGTTGCCAAGACAGAATTAGACCTGGAGGCAGTTTAGGGCTGAGTTTTGCCTGATATTTCTTTACTGAGAAGCAAATAAAGGTCCCTGTAAAGGGCACAGTGGGCATCTCCCCTATTGGACGTGTTCTGCCACAAAAACACCAAGTCTTCACCTTCTGGACAAAGAGTGGCACCCTATGATTTATCCATGACTACCCTCTTTTAGTGCTAAAAGGACCTCCCAATTGGACAGGATGACCTCAGCTGCAAAAAGGAGTGGTAATTGTGAAGATGTCTGATAGCAATGACCCAGCTGAGGACTGTTAGGCCCCAGCTCTGAAGTAGCCCTTCTGTCACATGAAGTTTTGATATTCTTGTGCTGAAGTCCATTCATCTGGGGCTTCTTTTTCAGGGTCGATTATCACCATTCATTACCAATAAGTTTAGATAGATGGCTAAGCCTCTAAAACCAAGTTTAAACCAGAGTTTAAAATCAAGCATAAGATATAGCTTTCTCTGGATATGGCCTTAACTGTGACTTAGGTGAGCCTGCTACAGAATACAGGAAGGATGAAAAGTTTCTGAAATTTTCTTGTGGAGTTTGTCACAAAACTTAGAGTAGCTGCTTATTAGAGGATGTAGAAGTTCTTGTCCACTACAGTGATGTGTGAGGTAAATCACAGGACATTAATTCTTGTAAAGAATCTCAGAGTCCTGAAAGTCAAGTGAATGTCTTTTTGAGAAAGGAGAGGCTGTGCTAGGCAAGACAGCATTATCTCTAATGCCCTCATTTCCTCCATAATTGAAGTTATTAAAGTATAGATATTTGGACATGTACTGGAACATCAGATTGGATTTTTAGTCTTTTACCAGTTTTTCCTTTATTTTCTTCCTTAGGATCAATCTGCAGCCATTAGCTTAGACTAGAATACCTTGCTGTGGCTTGTCCCCTGGGCAGACTCTGTAAGCAGTGTTCCAGCAGTACTGTACTTTCATTGTGTTTGCTATTACTGTCCTCAAGCTGAATATCAAAACAGGAAGAAAATTCAAACAACAAACTGAGAGGAAGATCTATCACATTTAGCAAGGCAGCCAATAGTGGACTGTGATAACTATGCAAAAAAGAAGGACTCTGCCACTAACAAGGTTTAATCAAATTTCTAAGGTTATTATATTGCATCAGCAGGTATTCAGAACTGCCCTTTGTATATAAATCATATTAGGAATTGCTGATACTGGTGTGTATAAAAGCAGTTTTATGTCTTGTCACTGTATTAGAGATAGGTGTCCCGGCTACTGGGAGCTGTAGAATATTAGCTGACACCAATCTTTCCCTAGAGAAGTGATATTTGGAAGTACTTTTCTATTATAATGAAATGAGACTACTATCTAGGCCAGAAAAATAAGGAAAATCAATGAATTTAAATCAAACTAATTAATTAAATTAATTAAATTAAGGCATTTCTTGTGGATGATGACAATTAATCAATTCCCATATAGTATATTGTGTTTTCACTTCAGTAGTGTTTCTCACACACGTGGACGTGCATAGCAGCAAACTGAATTCAGATTGTAGTGGCTAGAAAAGGATGTCAATCACACCAGCCTCAGCCTGCCAAACTTCATTTAAAATTTCTGAGCCGCATATCTGAAATATAATGGCCTTTGGTCTTGAGATTAATTCTTTATCCTTCTTTGACCCACTTCTGACCTCACAGAAGTTATTCATTATATTTTACACTATTTATATTTGGATTAACTTGATTTACAAGAAAGGAAAATGGAAAATATAAGAAAAGAACATTTTGGGAAGATGCCTTGACTAAAATTTAGGTCAATTTGTGCAATTTTACTGAAGGTGGTCAGTTTACTCCAACATATATTTTAGTAAAATGCATGCATTTACTTTTCTTTTAATACACAGAGTTTTCTATTTGGGAATAATAAAACCTGATCACAATATATTTAGCCTAGCCAGTATTATAGGACATAAACTCATGTTTTGGTATATGTATTAACAAGGCATTAACAATTCAGGCTGGTGATGTAACATTATGTACTGTGCACTGCTTGCCTTCTTATTAACAACATCCCTGAGTGCTATTGAATCGTTGTGTTTTAGAGAAGCTTTCAACCTATTTGGTTTCAAGAGCACAGCAAAGTTCAAGCGGGAATCTATTTAAGGCAGGCCAGATGGAACGTGATTTCAGCAAGTCCCTGTTGAAAATCATATCTAATATTTAAACTAAATATATTTTCATGTTCTCATTCAACATCTTCTCATCTTGGCTGTATCTGAGTTACCCAACATGATATAGACAACTATCTGAAGGCCTTCATGTTATTGCTCTTTCACTCAATTTGTATTCAAAATTGTGTTGCAAAGCATCAGATAGATATGAAGTATCCAGTTTGGAACACCTTCTGTGGACAATAAGAGAAATCGGTGTTTTCAGGTTGATAGCTTTGTTCTCGTCAGATTTTGTGCTTACCAGCTATTTGAGCAGCAAACTTGCAAATGTTGTATTGGTGTCTGATGTTTTCAGCTGCCTTTAGACCAGTCAATAATATCAGCTGGATGGTTGATATCTCACAGGGACATTTTCTTCAGTTTAACCTGATTGAGCATAGTACCAATCTAAATACCTGTGAGATCCTCTCTCTGTAATGGATTTAACAAAAACAAAGGCCTCACGCAGCCATCATCTAGGGGAAAGCTGAGTGTCCAGTTGCAAATTTTAAAACCTTGGTTCACCTTTGTCATTAGTATTCTGAGAAAGAAACACAAGATTCATCCCATCATGCTTAAGAAGGTTAAAACCAAGGTTTAGGCCAAATGTCTGTGATCTCATGATAGCAGCAAGAGATGGGAGGCCCTGAAGGGTCATGGACTCAATCCCACAACAGGTGTCTCAAAGAGGAGCCCCACTCCTCTGACCCTAAGCATTGCCTTCAAGATAGTGCCATCTGCGTAACCTCAGAAAGCTGACATTAGGTAAGAGAAATCCTGTCCTTCATGATTAAGATGCCGCTCAGATGGCTTGATAAAAGACAAGTAAATTAGATAAAGAGAGCTGCCTGGTGGCAGCTGAACAATAATTTGTGAATGCTAGTCCCACATGAAGATGATGAGACTGTGCACCCTGTCATTGCATTAGAAAGCTTTCATTTTCTAACGGATTTACTTCCTGCAGAAAGTCATGGTACGCTGAAAAGACTGTTTTGCATTTCTTATCTGTGAAAATTAAGTTACATGGGACATTTCAGGATTTACCATATAGAGTTTATGCGTCTCAATATGCTCATCTCAGTAAAATATATGGCACTTGAAGATGGCTCATGTAAGATACAGGGTAATTAGTCATTTATATAGCTCACTCTCCTACAAACCAAATCAGCTTCTATATAAATGTGTAGACAGCACATTAGTGCTTTGCCCAGCCAGCCCAAGAATATGGAAGTAAGGAAGATAAAAGCATTCCTGCTTCCTAAACTCCTTGATAACATTTACCGCACTCCCCAGTGTCCTTTGTATTTTGGCAGATAAACCCCAGCATGCAGGTCCCAAATGCTTCAATCCATCTGTTACACAGAGTTCATATGAGGTTATATTTCCATAAGTCCCATTGAAATCAGTATTTTTTTTTTTGTTCAGGGTGTTGATGTCAGAGAGATTTCAGATGTCTTTCAGGACAGTGTGAAATCAAGGTCTACTCTGTCCACTGCATTCTTTTTTCAAATATATTATCAACTAGTTCATAGTATACTTGCTAGAGTACTGGTCAATGGGTAAGATAATGTGTTTTTAGATTTAATATAGCATTTCATGATGCAAATGGACCAAGTCATACAGTTTGGGCCAAAAGCTTTATTCCAAAATCAAATTATTGCTTTAAGCGGTCCAGCCCTCCCATTAAGGGCTAGTGTGCACAGGCTTGTCACGCACTGTGGAACACCTTATGAAGTTTATCACCTGGAAAGGAAGGTATTAGCTGAACACTATGTGCAAGCAAGTGTCCAGATCCAGTCTGGAGGGATTCTCTGTGTGGCACAGCTCTGACATCTTCACTCAGGGCCAGGATTAGATACCTGTGTTACTGGGCTCTTTACTTCTTCCTCATAATATCATTTATTAACATGAAAGCATTGGTGTGACTAGGTTAGCATTGACCACATCCTTACCTTAAATCACTGGCACCACTGTGGATACTGTGTCATTAAACAAAGTAAAACTTTCCTCAGTTTGGATCGAATTCTTGTTCACTAAGGCAATGTAACAATGGATTTTCGGGGTTTGTTGTTCAGTGTCCAGATCAAAACCAAAGATCAGGAGGATGAATAGGACAGACATTTCATATCTTCTCAGCCAGGCAGAGGTCTAGGTTACATTCATTTATAGCTGAAGGAAAAACATGTTTCAACTGAAAATGGAGCTTGGGCTTTCTTGTGCTTTCCATAAAATCTTAGGGGAAAACAAGCTGAAGTCACAAGAGTTCTAAAAATTTATCCTAGCGCCCATAATTAATGGTCTTTACTCAGGATAAAGGAGACTATAGTACTGTACTATACCCTTTCTCAAGCCCAATTTATGTTGCTTATGATTGTTCATCTAGTAAACAGCATTTTCCTTTATTTATTCTCTTCCAGAACATGTTTGCAGGGATTAATGAACAGTTTCACTGCACAGTATTTTTTTAGTGGCAAAACAAAGAGTAAAAACCCAAGAAAAAGCCAGTGATCTGGGAAATGGTAAATATTGCCAAAATATGATTGCAACTCAGAAAAGATTTAGCTGCTCATCTGGAATTTCTCTTTACAAATTCTACACATTCCTGCCATTTGCAGAACAGGGATCTATCTTAATGTGTCCTGCTGTGAATAATTTAAATGAATATTAAGTAGTTGTTAAAAAGGTTCTAAGACTCAAAGAAAATAGTGGCAGGTCTTTCTCTCAGTTTCCATATGTAATGCCAGTACCTGGCTTTTGGAGGTTCAGAGGTCAGAAATTAAGTACATCAGAATATTTTCATTCTGTTGTTGATTTGAAACTTGAATTCTGTTCCTCAATCCCATCTCTGTTCTTTCTCTGCAGATAATTGAAGGTGAAAAAAAAATGGCTATTTATTGCACTGCTGTTCTCCACACATCCTATTCCTATTTTGGAAGACTTCCTAAATTCATTACACAGGCAAAACTCCCACTTAAGTTATTTGTTTGCCTGTGCAGAGACCAAAAAACAGATCAGAGAACAGAACTGTTCATTTCTGTAAATACATCAGTTATTGGCTCACTGAAACTCTGTGCTTTTGTTCATCCCTTGAGCAGAGTCCAGACAGAGCTGAAAACTCAGGGAGAAATTAGAAGTCAAAGCCTTCTTGCATATTTACTGACCACATTAGAATAACCAGTACTGCCAAGGGCTATCAGTTTTCTAGTTTGAATGGACCTTCAAGGGGAAAAGAAAACGTTTATAGTGAAAGGAAAACTAATTAATCAGAATTTTAGCCTTCGGCTATCGGCTCCAGAATACAATGTCAATTGGAACAAGAGTCACCTTTGACAATTCTCACCTGCTCTCTTGAGACTTGTTTGCAGTGCCTTATGCACAGATCTGTACAGGAACAGAGCAGTGCTCACCAGCACAGCCCATTAGCTGTGAAGGCTGCTGTGTTGATTTTGATTTCAGAATACAATGCTGCAGCAGAAAAGGAGCAATGCTTTGGTATCTTTGCAAGGCTATACTAGGCTTGGTATTGATTTACTTCTCAAGCAATATTCATTTCACAGAGTAAAAGAAGCTAGGCTGCAGTACCAAGGCTGTGATTGTGATCCTTGAGCTTGTAATTTGATTGTAAGATGTTAAAACTAGAGAAGTATGATGTTCAGGAAATAGTTCTGTTAATGCTTTGTGAGACACAGGGAGACAGGCTGGCAGCCAGACTTGAACTGCTGTAAGTTATTTGAAAAAAACCCTTTAATCCTATACTGGGTTTATAAAAAGAAGAAATATAGCAGAAAGATAGAAGAAATACTTTGCTTTTTAAATAGTGAAATTCAGAAGGGGAGTAGGCTGCAACTGCTTCACATTATCATAAATTTGAGGGTGAAAATGTCAGTTCAGATGCTCTGAATTAATGAATTCACCTGAGTCAGACTTGCTCCTGCATGTATTGGAAATCCTACTTGGAAGCTAAAGATACAAGTCAAAATAGATGCATGAACCACCATCCTTTGCTTAGTGCAAATGAGAGCCACTTTGTTCCCCTCCTCCATTCACTGCAGACTGTAAGATAATCAGGTCCATATTACAAGACTTAGAATAATTTGTCCAAATTATTTTCATTTTATATTTTTAATGAAAACCAGTTTTTTAGGTTTTGTCAAACTATTCCTGATAAGTTCACAATCTTTGGAAGGGGAATCTCTTGGTTTGTTGTAAGAGAGTGTTTGTGTTGCCATTCACTCAAATGGAGAATTATGATTAGGAAGACTGCTGTTTGCATACTGCTTCTGTCATTGTGAGAGCTGAGGGGTGCAGTGCATGGAACTGTTGGAGCAGGTAGGATACTCATATAGTTACGGTGACTCTGGTCCAAGGAAATAGGATTCTTTCCTTAGTTCATGCTGCTTTCTGTGCTTTAGTGAGCAAGTCACACAAACCAGACTTGCCACAGCCTTTAATTGTAGGTTTCTCTGTACAGCTGTGCCTTGCCTGAGAGCAGCATGGTTCTAATTTGGAGAAGTATTGGCAAAGCCAGGCACCGCTTAATTTAAAAGAATTGTTCTCAGAATGTATTAACCACTGTACAAGTGTTACCTCTGCTGAAAAGTCAGTCCTTGGGAATCTCAAAAGGCGCTTAAAAGTAGTAGGTAGTCTTAATTCCAATTTCTATTTCACTTAGTAAAATATCTGTAAAATGGTACTGATATCTATTCTCTCACCTTACAGGTCAAGAAAATTATATATAAATACAATTTTCAAATCACCTGATGGTCCTCTGTGTACTACAGAACAGCCCAGGAATGTATCTAGTTCATTCAGGAGAGACCTTCTCTACCGAAATGTACACAATATATTGAGCAAGGAGATAACAGAACATCAAGTGCTATTGAATGCACTCACTCAGTGAGATAGGAGGCATATGGAAAAAATTGTATGGGCTCAAGTCATTAAAAACTATTCTTATGCCTTGAGGGGGAAAGATAAATAAGGACAAATGCTGAATACAAACCACTAATTCTAGCATTCCCGAAGTTCTCACTGCTTGATATCTTTACATTTATGAAATGCTTCCAGTGAAACAGGGAAGGAGTATACAGGCATCCCCGCTTTCCACAATTCATATTGCCTATCTTGCCCCATACTCTTTGCTGACATGCCACACTGAGATCTCTCCACCTCTCAAACTTTAGGGTAATTATATTGTAGCTTGGCAGTTATTACACCCAGACAGTACTTCTGCTCAGTCACTAGACCATGTTCTCTCTGCCTGCACTGAATTAATCTTCCCTCATGAGTCCAAATGCTGTATTATAATTTTTGCGTCATTAAAAATTCCCGTGATATTTTTTAGTAATTTTGTTAGTAATTTTGTTAGTTGCCACTTCCTGGCCAAGAACCAGTTTTGTTTAATTACTTGAGTTTTCTGAGAACTGGGAAAATGTATTCATTGTACTTTTTACTTAAAATGTCATGGAACACATTGAACAACATATTCAGAAATACATTTGTAAGGGATTCAGCTAGGCCTCTAAACTGGGCATACAAGGGCAAGGAGTTTCCAAAAACATTGTGTAATTTGTCAAAAAATTTATTTTATACTAATCAAATGGCTATTTTGCATCCCATCCATGAAATTCCCTCTGGACTTTTATCAGAAAGATGGAACATTTTTCTTTTCTTCTTCTCTAACCAGTTCTGCAGCGTGGGTCAGGTTGTTCAAAATCAGTATGATTGTCTACATTACTCCTGGAAAGATTTCAGTCCCAGGGAAAATGACAGTCAAAAGGGAATCTCATCAAGCATCATTTCCTTGCCTTTATCCTTCCTTATTCTATGAGCAATCTAATCATTACACATTAATTCTTTACTATTTGTGTAACTCCCTGCACCTCACTAGCTCAACAAGCTTTAAAGACTTCTTGACTTTCAGCAATCCATTGATTAGAAATTGAGCTGTTGACCTTTCCAAATACCATCAAAGGCCTTCTTTTTCCATGTATGATCTGTGGGTGAACTTGGACAAACCATTAAATTCTCTACAGAGCATGACAAGAGTTCCAGATCAAGGACGGCAAAGAAGAGCCCATTTGTAGTGTTCAGTCAGGACTTCTATTGTTTTTACAAAACCCAGAAAATCCTCTGCTTATTCTTAGAGCTTTCTATTAGTATTTTATCAGTTAACTATTTGGAGATATATAAATATTTATAGGATTCTTTTATAACATAACATTTTCCAACCTTGGGTAGTCAATGTACAGTGTTATTCCATTTTTATGTTTTTACAGATGCTCTAGCCGACCTATTCTATAAGTGAGAAAAAAATAAATAAAATAGTGGTCCAGGCAATGATTCCTGTCCTCTTGTATCTTCTTTCAGCTAGCAGTCATAAAATAAGTTCTTCATCCCATTTGCTTATGGTGATGGTAGGCATAAATTACTAGAATTGACGAGTCTAAAATGAGTTTTGTGGAAGTCACTGTTCTGTGTAATTGCAGTGTTCCATGTAATGACGTATTTAATAGCACTGCTTGGCTGAGGCTTAGAGTAATAGTCCCAGTCTTCACCAAATGTCTATATAGTAGCGTAGTAAGAGTCAGAAGAATTTCTGCTTCTTTTTTTTTTTTAACAAAGATAATCGTTATCCTAAACAGTAGCATTTTAAACATGTTATGTAAATGAATTATCCAATATAGCATTTTTACATTTTTGTCCTTTCCACTGGAAGTTATTTTTTCTTGAGTGGCCTGAGGTTTAGGCAGCCAGCTAACATTTTCAAGGTTAGTGCAAAATCATTTTCAGTTTGATAAAGATTATTATATGGAAATTAAAACATATCATGTCTTTTCATGGGATCTTTGTCATTGTTCTTTCTCACTGTTGGAAGCAAAAAAAAAGTAACTTAAATGCCATTCTCTCTGAGTAGAAACTATACTTTGTTTATTATATGCTCTTTAATTGAATCAAGATTAAATCTTTTTTTCTACTTAAGAGAAAAAGCAATGACACTTTATTGCACATGGGTGTATGCAAAATACAGTCATGAGTTTATGTAGCAAAGCCATAGTATCATCAAAGTACATCAGCAGGCTGTGGTGCTGAGAAGAGTTCCCCATAACTGCTATGGAAAGGAAGTCATATCATCCCTTTAGGATTTGAGCACTAGAACTCAAGAGAAGTTTTATCTGACCAGAAATGGGGCTTAGACATTAAGATTTCCATATGGATTCTCTGGAGATTGATGTATGGTGGGTTATGGATGACATCCTCTCTGTGACTGTAAAGCAGCTATTTCGCAAAAGAGTGTGTAAACAGGGGTAGTGGATGTGCCACCAACTGTCATACAACTTGTAAAGAGATTTATCATCCTTGGGAGCAGGATTTTTTCTAAGGCTTTCCTTTCTGTCAGCATTTAAATGCTTTTCTGGTGTGCCTACCGCTGTCATTAGTTGTTGTTTCGGGTCATTGCTTAGTACAGCTTGTTCGGTGGGGAATCCTTTGACCTACTGGGATAGATTACGAAGCCGCAAAATTCAGCTGCCTTTGGAGACTAAGCAAACTGACACTGAGTAAAATGCTGTGGCCCACAGTGAGGGCTCACACAGTAAAGTCTGTGCCTAAGGTGACAATGACAAGGATCCCATGAAAAGACATGATGCGTTTTAATTTCCATATAACAATCCTTATCAAACTGAAAATGATTTTGCACTAACCTTGAAAATGTTAGCTGGCTGCCTAAACCTCAGGCCACTCAAGAAAAAATAACTTCCAGTGGAAAGGACAAAAATGTAAAAATGCTATATTGGATAATCCACTTACATAAGACATTTAAAATGCTATTGTTTAGGATAAAGATTGTCTTTGTTTCATCTCTGCTTTTGCCTTTGTCTTTTCCTGTATGTAGACATGACAGAAGCCCAGACACCGTTTCTCCAGTTGTCCTGTAGCCTGTGGCCCTGGTGACAGTTGCTCTGGTACTGAAAATCAGGAATTGGCTTTTGTATCACTTTGGGAGTGTATTCATCAAGTTTGTGACCTTAGTGGTTTAAGAAAGGAAATAGAGAATCAGGTCTGCAGTTACTGAAATTAAACCAGGCCACAAGTAAGACTCTGGAAGCTTTAGTTCGGAGTGCTTCAAACTCAAATTGCATTTTACTGACAAATTGCCAAGACACATTTGACCCATGTGAGAGCCTCTTCCAAGAGGTAAATGAAAAATGCATTCTTGTAAATACCATTGAAATTGTTCTTAGGTTCTTCTCATGCTCTCAGCCATTAGTCCCTTCCAGAAAATGGTTTTCAGATTCCTTTCCATCCCTCCTACAGATATAACAGTTTTTTCAGCCTCTGAAGATGTTATGAGCTGTCTTTATAAATCTCTTTAAAATAACTTGGCAAGCCACAACATGAAATTGCATATAGTTGAAGAAAAATATCCCAGACCATTCTGTATTAAAAAAAATATGGGACTAAATGTGAAATATGTAGGCTAAGTTGCACCTAAGGTTGTTTTCTTTACATATGGTATACACAGGGTGAAGTGTCTAAAAATACCCTAATACTTCATCCTACCAACAGTAAAAACATTAGGATTTACAGACTCTAAAATGGAAGGTGCTAGCAAGTCAAGCCATTAATGTTATATGCAAAAGAAGTCTTCAGTGCTGATCCAAAGAGTTGCCTTTCTGCTGCACAACAGACCTGTGAAAGATTTCTTTGTGTAAGAGCTTTTTGCACATAGGCTGGCAAATCATTCCTTCTACTGTACTCCTTGTGTAAAAGGGAATTGAGAGCTGTTCCTCTGAAATGAGCTTAACCAGGTAAGAGTTTAGAAAGGTGGGTACTCCTTCCAAACAAAAATTCAAAGATACTCCATGATGGGATGTAATTAAATATATTTTAGGCAAAGTAGAAAATGGAATGTGAGTAATGAGACAAGATGTGCATATTCCCCTTGCTAAAACTGGAATTGTGATGTGTGTGTGCCTATTTATATATACACACATACACGGACACCCAAGAGCTCATTTCTGCAGCTCAGAATAATTTAACCAAAACTCTTGTATTTTCCTGAGAAGGCTTACTGGTCTTCACCAGATGATTACCCTACAGATGTTCAATTTTTAATTTACATTTTCCATTTTGCATGCATCTATCTGAAAACTTCTCTCACTGAAGGGGCAGATTCAAGTGAGGAAGTTGACATCCATGTGCTATATGGACTAGTTAGAAGATGTGGAAGGAAGAAAGAACATTTTCTAGAAAAAAAAAATCCTATTTTCTCATTAATCAAGGCTTTACTTCATTAAGAGTTGTTAGAAAAATGAATTAGAACCTTTTAGATTCAACTGGAAATGTGGTGGACCCTCCTTATTAGCACATGAGCTACAGGCTCAACACCATTCTCTCTCTCCATGATGTCAATCAATTTAAGTTGATTTGCAAAAATGTAACCAAAATTCATCAGCTTTGAAAAGAGAGACTAGAGGCTCCTCATTGCCCCTACTACACTTACAGTCTGATGGCTAGAGTCCTGTTTTTGGAGAAGAGATCTATGAATTCCAATTGCTGTGCTGAATCAGTCAGGCAAGATTTGAGCAGACAAGATTTGAGCAGGATGCTCCCTTCTGCCTGGGAAATTACTTGCTAATTGTTGGAGAGATTGACTTCCAGAGTATGGTAGTACTGTGCATGTTTGCACAGCTGCATCTTCCTTCGTGTTGGAAAGTCAGTTGACTCTTGTCATAAAAGGAGTCCAGAATTTCTTTATTTTTTTACTTTTATCGTAAATGCCCCAAAATTATGACAATTCTCAAATCTTCATCTCAATTTATCAAAGAAAGCACATAGAAAAAATATTATCTGCATCAGCTCAAACGAAGATTTTCAGTTGTGTTTATTTTTGTTCAGCTATGTGGTTTTGACTCACACAGGCCTAGTTTCCACGGGTAACTAAGGATACTTGATGCCAAGAGCTCCTAAATATGAGATAGCAATTTAGCCCTGAAGAAGTTGTGTAAATTGCTGCTTTTCCTTCTTTCACATCCTGACAATTTTTTTCAGGTAGTAAAGCTTTCCAGCACTGGCCATAGTACTATAGCCTTTCAAAATTATTCGTAGCTTTTATGCTTGTTTTCAGGTAGATCACCTGCAGAAAACTTTTCTCATGGCACCTTCACAAGTGCTTCATTCAGCTTCCCAGCTTACAGGGATGCTATCAGGAACTAACATTGCCGAAAGGAGAATTGATCCTGTGGAGAACTTCAGGGGAGACATGCAACTTGAGTTCTTTTTTCTGTAACATGTTGGTTTTGTTATGAATCATCCTCTTAAATACAGGGTTTAGGTAAAATATGGGGAGATGGGACATGGATGGTGGCACAGTGAGAAACTCTGTTACTTTAGATGAATGCTTACTGTTGTAGTGGTATTTGGGCTGGTTTGATGCAAATCCCCATATCATCTCCATTTAGTATGTTCTGGTTTAGTTAGGATCAAATTTTGGATTTTAAATTTCTTCTGGAGGAAGCTAAATTGGAAAATCCCCTCCAAGTGCTCATGAATACATGTCATTGCCTCTCTCTGGGGGTAGAGTTGAAAACCGTGAGTGGCCATGAAGAGCATTAAGCCCCAGCAGGTGGAGACTTTCAATCTCAGAAACAGACAAACTCTGCTTCAAAGTAAATTCCTTTACCTACATCTGACAAAGATGTAGGAACCACAGCATCAGGTCTTTTGATCAACTGATCTTCTCCTGTCATGCCAAATTCTTTGCTAATGAGACATGTACACTGCATTAATTTGGAGTCGAGGTATTGACTAGCTATAAGTCTGCATTTTAAGTAAAATCTTAGGTCACTAAGTACTAACTGAATAAAAAGTTTTGATTAAAGGCAGATGAGCTTCCTTCTATTCAAAAGCTTGACTTGAGTTCCAGAAGAAATAGGATCTTCTGTGTGAATTTTTCAGGGTTACAGCCTGAAAAGTATTTATCTCCTGTACATGCGGTTTGATATCCTTCTTGAAAGTGCTGGAAAGTACTTCATCATGTTCTAAGAAACATCTTTCTTGTGAAAACAGAAAAAAATGAGTTAAACGCTCCTGTCTGTGCATTATACATCATCTACATAGAAATGGATCTATGCCAGTCATAAATTTCTTGTACTTCTCCTTTTTATTTATCAGTTATTTTGGACTTGGTTATGATATCTGTGGTATCCTGCTTGTTCTCTTTTTCCTTTGTGCCTTGTTTATTATTTTTAAAAGTTTTATTCCAAAAGTTACCTTCATTTTGACACTGAATTTTGGTGTGTTTTCAGCCAAAATTGTCCTTTTTTATTTTACATATTGCACTGTGATATTCTGCTAAACTCCGTGTTCTCTGTAGAGGATGAAAGTTAAATTCTGAATAGTTAAAAGCAAGGAATTATATGACCTTTTCGCTTTCCTATTGAATTCTTATTTTTACCAGTCAGCAGATAGAAAAAGTTGGATGTGTCATTTTTCTTTTTGTGGGTTTTTGCACTGGAAGTTTTTTGAACGACATCTAAGCCTTTTTAAAAAATGTTGTTTTTCAGATGGTTCCTCCCTTGTGTTCAAAAAGGTGGACAAGAAACTGAAAACCTATCAAAAGCTCATTGAATCTAGAAATTATTCTCATAATGAAAATCACTGCCCAGAAGTGCATATTCTTGATATCTTGATATAATTAAAGCTGCCAAACAGGTCTTGCATCAGCAGGAGTATTGCATGGCCTTGTCCCTCCCTACAGCTGATTTATCAGTCTAGAAGGCAACCAAAAATTTCACCAGTAGAACATGAACAAAGTTTAAAGTAGAGGGGAGCATGAATTTGGGAAGGACAAACCGAGTGAGAGTGCTACACTGAGATGATGACTGGCACCTGGCTGCTTAGTGTCCCCTACCCTGTCAGAAGACAACTAGAACAGTTTTTCCCTGAGCTGCCTCCAGCATGTAGAAAATGAAGCAGTCAATGAAATCTGCCTTTGCATCAGCCTTCACAGTTTTGCCATGAGCCCAGTAAATTGAAGGAGGACACGTGCCAGCTCATTAATGTCTGTTAGCCACAGCAGATGTCACACACTTCATACAAAGCAACATATTCTCTTGCAGACTAGCATATGTGATAGGAAATGTGAAGTGAACATCTGTATTTTAAGGAGACAAGTATGATGCTTTATTTCTTAATACCTCTATATGTGTGCCAGTGGCCTAAGGTATGAATTCAGCTAGTGTTTTTAAAGCTGGTTATACTCTGACAGAGTAGCAACTTGAACAATAAGAAAAGAATCACTAGAATTCACAGCTGCATATTAGACACAAACTCAAATCAAAGACAGGAAAAGACAAAATATTTATTATTATTTGATAATCTTTAGATATTTTCTCAGTAATCATCTAATCATTCACAATACAACTGTCTTCCTAAATCAAAGCTAGATGAAAACTGATGTAATTATTGTGAAGGGTCACCAAAACTTTTTATTAATCTAGAGTCACATTTCACACTTAATACCTGAGAATACTTGAATGTAGTTTCAAAATAGCATTGACTATCCACTTCAAGGGCTATTCTTGACCAAAATTAAAGCAGGAAGCTCTGGTTATGCCAGAGACTAACACAGCTAAATATTCAGATTATTAAAAATGTCAAGATGACAAAACTAAGCCCAAAGAAAATACTTAAGCTTTGAAAGTAGACAACTGAAAAGCATTAAGTCTAAATAGGTGAGTATAATAAATGCTTATATTTTTTAGTGTTCACCTGACAGTGAATTTTGAAATTTTTTAGCCTAGCAAAAATTGATTGAAATGGTAAATAAGATGAAATGGAGCAGGAAATGCAGGATTTAACACAATTTCTTCTAATTTATGTAGGTTTTCCTTGAGGGAGAACAGCATCATTTAATCAGATTTTTCCTGACATTACGTTTTATAAGACTGGGGTTTTATGAAGATTCATGTAATGAATAACAAATATGCTGGTTTGTACTTGTGTTTCCATGAAATGTGAAAAATCTTACATTAGAGCTTATATAATTCTGCCATTTTCAGCTACATTAGTATCATTCCTAAAAACTATTCAAAGGGTAGCGTATTATGCAGGATTTCTGTAATGAAGAAACCTTTTCCTTCTTTTGCCTATCTTGTGAGAGTTTATTACTTAAAAGAGCTGGAATGCAGGTTCAAAGGGACCTGAGAGCTTTTTTAGGTATCAAAAGGCAAAAAATGCAGGTGAATTCAAGTGAGGTTTTTTAAAAGAGTGGTCCTAATATGTTTGTATGCTACTGGTCCACACACCAGTGTATTTTTCTGAAGGGTAATGGCAGCATGGCCTCATTGAAAACCTGGTTGTCCCATAGCCTAGGGTGTGAAGGGCCATGCTCTCTGTGCTGTAGGGCTGTGGCCAAGGCAGGAGGGACCTGGAGGTGGCTCCCAACTCTCATCCCTTTTCTGCCAAAAAAGTTGCAGGCTCCATCTCTCCATAACCAAGGGCAGGTTTAGCAGAGTAGAGCTAAGCTGCTCAAGCTGTATTCCTCCTCCCTCACTATGTCATCATCTCTCTGCTACTGCAGCATGGGCTCTGGCTCAGGTAACAGTCTCTGCCCAAGCTCAGAGCTCCACAGTGCAGCTCTTCCACTGAAATGGTCTGCTAAATCCAGCTACTGAATGTGTGCCCTGCGCATTTAGTAGAGGATTCAATAACCTCCACTGGCCTTGCCTGCTTGCAGTGTCTCTTGGCAGTAGCTCTTGCTACTGAGCCTTGTCCCTCACCCTTCCTCTAGTAGAGTTGTTTCTGCTCCTTGACCCTTGTCCTGGCTCCTCCAGGGGACAGGACAGCCAGGCCTTGCCTCTTGCCTTTCTGGACTCTGGACCGGTGCATCCCTCAGCATCTTTGACTGCCAGCTCTGGCTTGGGTCTCATTTGGCCCCTGGTTCCGGTTTCTGTGCCTGATGGTGCATGGGCTGGAAGAGACCCAGTGACAAGCTGGGCAGCTCAAAGATCAAACCTCCCTGGCAGGGCCCAGAGCAGTTGTGTTCTGCTGGTTTACACAGGATTTCTTTGTCTAATCTTTGGCATGTTCCTCTGATGCTCACAGCAGCATTTTGGCATTCTGGTAGAGATTGTGGTCAAACAGATTGAGCCAGCCGTCTCTTTGTAACAGGCAGGATACAGGCATGTACATTGCAACAGAAAAGGGATAGCTACTGCTTTATAAAATGCTGACAAAGAGCAGGCAGTAATATGCTGAGAAGGGACCACTTCATTACTGTAATGTATTCCTCTTAAACAGTTTTCAAATTATGCTTACTGTTTATATTAGATTCTGTTATAGAAAGGCAAAGGAACTGAAATAAACTCCAGTTAAGAGCTCGATCCTTTTCCCCCAAAATACAAAATAGAGCATATCTGGCAGAAACAAATACCAGGACATGTGCTGTAGTGCTATTTTGCCAACTCTAGCACCCAGCATCAGAGATGAGACCTGAGGTTGTCGTTTACCGGTTTGATAGGCTTTGACAGTTGCTGATCTCACAGCAGAGAGTTGCTTTTTGTTTCAAGGCTTTCTCTCTTACAAGCCAAACTGGAAAGAAGCAGCAGTGGAGGGGACACATCCCACAGACTTGTGGGGTTTTAGCTCTTTGTGGGCACTGCTGAGCAGTGTCAGCATCTACTGCCTCTTGCAGCTCAGCCTGCCTCTCAATCCTCTCCTCTCAGTCTACATGTTTTTATAGACTGGATGCAGTCCAAAATCTGAGGATTAAGTTGCTTTCCACACATAACAGGTCAGCCAGAGGACACCAGCTTATATGGATCTTTATTTGTTTGATTTCCATATGTCTTAATACTAAAGTATTACTTTGGATATTCACTTAGTGAAGAAGTAGGGGAAATCCGTTGCTGTGAAAATAATCCTGGAAAAGATAAGTCATCGTGCAGGGTAAGAGATTTATTTTAAAGAGTATAGAAATCTTACAATTTCCCTCTTGTACAAATCTTTTTCCATCTTTCTTGTGATACGTGGATATCTTGCTGTCTCTGAGAGCTATGAGGAAGGAGCTTGCTGAATCCTGTTGTCCTCTCCTGAAAACCGTTGGCAGCAGCAGCAGAGGCTCAGAAGCTGCTGCAATGTGGCTTTCAAGAGCTGGCCCTGTTCTTTCTGTGCCTGAAAGCACCCAGGTGGGGGGGAGGCATCCTACCTTGTCAAATGCACGTACTCTGCCTTTGGGCATCACATTTAGTTCTTCATGTGTAACGCAGCAGCAGCAGGCACTCAGAACCTCACAAATGCCAGGTTTGTTCATCTGAGCAGCTGCTGCAGTGTGTTTCCTCCTGCCTTAAAGGTCTCTCGCTTTTAACCTCCTCCAATACCTTATTGCTGTGAACTCTATCTGTAGGTCTCGTGGGCAAAGCTTCATCCCAATTATACTAATGGTAAAGGGAAAGAAATAGAGATAGGGAACTGTGTTTTTAAACCACTTGGATAATGTTACTGCAGACAAAGAAAGAGTAACTGGATCTAATGAAGAGAGAAGGATATTCATTATAGATGAATCAGAAAGGAAAAGGCAGTGATGGAAAGTAAATATGATTTGGGAATGACTGAGTTTGCCTGTCTTGACTGTCACCTACACTGTTTTAGTTCTTTTCTAAGAAACCAGACAGGCAGCTGGTGATGTATGTGAAAACTGTGTTAAGTTTTATTTCTCTGTTTTACGAAGGAAATCAGTGGGCACAGACAAAATTGATATACAGTGAAAATATGTAATTAACAGTGTTCATATAAATTGTTGCAGGGTATCAGTTTGAACAAAGGCATTATCTTAGCAGTAGTCAAAGAATCATTCATACCATGAAATCACTGAGTTTCAGAAAGACGAAATCGCAACCAATTATTGTGAATCAGTGCTTTTCATATGGGATGATTCTGTGCTTTCCATCTGCCTGCTCTTCTGAGCTCACACAGGTTTCAGGGGCCTCAGGAGTGGCCAGGCAGGTGTAGCCCCTTGTACTGGGGTGGGCAGTGGCCACACTGCTGGTCCCCAGCTTGTGAATGCCTGTCCAGCCTCATCCAGTGCTACCACTGCTCCTCCACATCCTGAGAGCCATACAAAACTTATAGCCTGCAGCTCTAACATCAGCATGGTGAAAATCTCCCAAAGTGAGGGGAGTTACACCACCAGCCCTCCTAGCAGCCTTGGAAATACAGCAGCAGTCTCACCATGAGCTGAAGGCAAATGCTTTTCCCCCAGTGACTATAGCTAAATTTCATGGGGTTCAGTTTTGATTGCCAAGGGATTGTGTGCTGGGTTGCCAGCAGATGTGAAGCCACAAAGTTCCACTGACCTGCATGGATCTTTGCTGGACTTACATCATTTCAGGAGTCCCTTCCCCAATAAGAATGTTGGGTTCAATACCTAGTTCCAAGGCAGCTTTGTCTGTTGCTTTCACTGCAAAGACTTTTTTTGAGTTGCTGAGAAAGTGAAGCACCACCATGAACTCTGAAATTTGCTTTAATACCTTATTATTTTAAAACAAAACTTCTGCACTCCACAAAATAGCTGGCTTTCATACCAAATGTTTTTCAGTGTCCATAGCACTGTCAATCACACTTTTGCATTATTGAGTAGGGAGGATCTCTATTGCTTCTTAGGATGCCATCGTACAAGATGTAAGAGTTAATTTCTCCCAAAATTCAGCAGTTAAAATATTTTCCCAATAACCAGTGGTGGAGGTAATTCCATCCTAGGACAGGTTACAGCCCTGAACTTATGTTCCCCTGACCCAGTGGTGTTGTGTGTCTAGCATAAATTTAATTCTTTGTATAAAGATTTTAAACCTCTGTGGTACAAGGACTTGACCCTTGGTTTCCAGTGTCCCAGATGAATGCCTTGACTGTGCTATTATAGAATGTGTTTCTTGCAATAACATCTGTTGGAGCTATTCCATGTTTAAATAATTGAGTAGTTACTAGGGCACAGCAAGAGATACCAAGTCTGTAATCTAGTAGTCAGGAATCCCAACTGAGCTGATAAAATAGAAATCTCTGGCAGAAACTGGGAGCTGAAGAAGGTTCATGTAGGTTATCTTCCATTTTAGATGAAGATCCTAACTTACAATATTCTGAGATTTGGGCTTTTACTAGAAAGGTCTTAGTTTCAACCCAGATGGAATGGGAAAAATGTAAAATCAAAAACTTTTAAAGAACTGAAAAATTATATTTGACCATGGTCTAGGAATAAATAATTCATATGTCAGTGCTGCTTATGTTTTATTTGAAAGAAAGAGTTGCTTGGGCCTTCAGTGTTTCAAAAAGGCCGCTGTTAATTATCCACAAAGATCCTGCATCACATGCTCATCTGACCTGAACTGGCTGGTGGAGTGCTGTCAGTTGCAAGATCAGGTCAAAAGTTTGTGAATCCTGCCATTTTCCTGTTTCAGGATGGCCTTTTGGTGTACACAATACCTACAACTTAAGCAAGAGGTGAGATCTAGTCCTCAAAACACTGCCTTAGTTGTGGTAATGCTCCTGTGCATTAGTCCTGGTAATGCTCTGTCTCCAGTGCAATCCGTCCTCAGCTTTGGCACTCTGCTCTCATTCTTATTGTTCCCCTCCTAGAAGATGGACAACAGAATGAGGAGCAGGGATTGTCAGTTCAGTGACAGAGTCTTCTTTAATAGAGCCAGTTCGATAACTCAATCAAAATATCATTCCTTTTCTTAACTTGGTGCTATCTGCTAATAATTTCTCCATTAACTAGGAATGCAGAGTAATAGGCAATGTGCTGCTCTGCATGTTAATAAGATTTCCAACTTCAGAAATGGTTTTCTAATGTTGTTTCAGAGGGTATCATCAGATTTTCCTCAGTTTCTCTCTTTAAAGTTAGCGAGACAACCTTGAACTCACCATGGTTGGTAATTGACAGGATTTAGCCCCAGAACTAATCATGATGGGCAACTTTAAAATTAGTAGCTATGCAAAATGAAGATAATAAGACTTCAGCTTGTCTGCAGAGCTGCAGTGACCACCAGCACCTGTGAAGAAGACAACTTCTTCAAACTCGCTTAGAAAAACAACTATTCTGGCCAGGATTGGTCATGCTATACACACGAAGCATGGTGATCAGAACTAAATCTCTAGTGCAGTAACTATGAAATACAAGAACTGAGAGATTAAGTTCTTGGAAATCAACAGAAAAATATTAATTTAGATGTATTGCAAAGTACAATTTCAAACAAAGCAAACGTGAGGTTGTGGGGTTTTGCTTCTGCTTTTACCAAATAGAATCCTGAAAACAGAGATGGGGATAGAAGGTGTCTCATACTGACTTCACATGGCTTGGAACTTGCCTTCAATCTGACTTGTTTCTAAAATAATTATTTCTGTGTAAAACCTTAGATTATAAAATAAATTAAATGGATTTTCCTGTTTTCAAGTATAATCAAAATTTCACCTGTGAGGAGGTTGCCATTTTCAGTGGAAAAAAACCCAAGAAAATATAAATTTTAAGAAAGCTGAATTAAAGTATTAGTTGTTTTAGCATCAGCAACTTATTATGCTGTTGGGGTGAAAAAAAAGAAGAAAAGCCTCTGCATTAATATCCTCCACATGACCTCTAGTGCATAAGTACAGTCTGGTTGTTATTGCTCCTGCGGCCAAAAGCATCAGCCGGCGTGAGGAAGGTAGCCAGAGCCTTGCCTCTGCTTGCACCATAGAGGACACATCAAGCGAGATGCTTACATAGCTCTGGGCACTAATGGGCACCAGCTGGGTGGTCAGTGCTGGCAGTGTGAACTTTCCAGCTTTTTGGAGCTACAGCTGAAGCTAGAAGTACATTGCCACCAGCACCCTGGGAGGGACGCTTCACCAAGGCATTAAGGCTTCATCCAGACAAGCTGGTGTTACTACAGGTGTCTCTTACCCAGACTTTAAAAGTGTCTATTACAACTGTCAGAAGCAGGAATAGTGGAAGTTGTATGTCTGGATCAATCATGTAAGCTAGATAGGATTTGACAACTTTGGGAAAGATTAAATTTAGATATGTCAAGTTAAAACATAAGACAACAACAAAATCAAGTGATTTCCAAATAATTTGCTTCTTCAGGTCCTCTGAAAATTTCCTGTGGAGAGGGTTTATTCATCTGGTCCCAGTTATTTTGGATATTTGCTGATCTTTTTTTTAAAAAATTGCATGCCATGCTATTTAAACAGCAACCTTTAAGCTGTTTAAAGGAGGAGAGTGCAAAGCACTGGATTAATCTGCTTACAGCCCATATGGCCAGATGTTGCAAGGACTGTGGAGGAGCACAGGTCACAGTTAACCCTCATTCAAATGGCTTTCTCAGCAAGAGAGCTTTATTCCCCTTGATAAATCAAATGGGATGGCATTTTTATCTTTGAAATTGAATTCAATATTCTGCTATCAAGAAGACAAATCAAGATGCAGCATGGTGTTCATGGGCACAGATTTGAGGTGCTGGGGAGTTGTCCAGTTAATTATTGCACTAATAAAAGCCAGGAGAATCTAGGCAAAAATGCATATTGTAATCAAAAGGTGAGGAGGAAAATAAATTTCTGCTTCTCTGTGGGAGAATAAGATATACAAAACTGAATTTTCTAATGCAATGAAAAGGGAAAGAAGGGTGATGACTGAGGAGGAGTGCTATTATAAATTAAAATGGGAGCCTTTACAAGCTGATAAATAGAGCATAATGAATAAGAGTTTTAAGCATCAGCTAATTTATGAATGCTGTTCAGCCTTCGCCCTAGCCAATTCTTGGGACTTCCTTTTCTTCCTAATGGATTTGACCCATTGTGTATTGTTTTACAAAACCACCTTCCTGTCAAGTGGGATCTCTTTTTTCTCTATAATTTTATTTGTGTTATTCTTCACAGGCCCAGTCAAAATATTGACTACAGTTTCTTTCCTTGTACAGAAAGGAACAGACTTGCTCTTTCTGTGGTCTTTATTTTTTTTATGTTAGTGATAGACATAGGCTATAAAAACTAGTATGTCATTAATTTAAAGATGGCATAACACTAATACTTCTGGCAGAGCCTTTTAAAAGGAGTAGAAAATCAATACAAAGCTGTAATTTCTCAACCAACTGGATTTCACAGCATCCAGTATAAAACAGATGAACATTTGAGTTTGCTGTTGCAGGAATGTGGTGATTTCCAAGTCACCCAGGGGAACAGAGATGACATTCTTGCTGCAGCCATAGCTCTCTGCCCAAGTTAGGTGATACTGGCTTTTTGTGTGCAAAATTGCTTTTGTGGCTCGGATTGTTTGCATTTGAAAAGAAACATTTCAAGTGTGGGGTAAAACCGCTGTGTGTATTGCTTATCATTACAAAGTCCATCATAAATGGCTCTGGTGTATTGTTACAAAGTCAGTGGGGTTTATGAGGACTGCTGATAATTACTGTGGTGGCTAATTGGGTTCAAAAGGTTTATGAGTAAGCAATCATCTGTGGCCACAGGGATGGAGTGAGGTGAGAGCACAGCTAGCAAACATTTTATCAATGTGCTAGCAATCAATAAAGAGTTCATTCTCAGTTTCTTTTATATAACCAGTGTGGACACCCTACTGCTCATTTTAGGCTACTTGAGAAACTTTTATTCAAAATTTTAGACTCCTTGAATTTATTTTTAGTGCTTGAACAGGCATTTTCAAATTGCTGACAAAGTGGTAATGAACTCTGGTGAAGAGTTTTGTAAGGAAAAACATGCTTGGGATAGAAGTGGTGAAAAATCCCAGCAAAGGCAACTGGTGACCACTAGATAACCAGGTTATGTGAAGATAGAAAACCAGCAACTTTTGGAAATCAGGATCAGAAAAGCAAAGACAAGGTGAAGAATTTTAACTATTTAATACAGGATGGGCATTGTGATAATGTATCCAGACAAAGACATTTGTAAACTTTCAGATATTTTACTGGGAAAAATGCAATTAGGGTTATTTTCTTCAATATACAAGGAAATGTAAAATAGTCACACCATGCAAAATCGCCATGGACAAAGAGTAATAGTTGCCACATAGTTTTTATGTAATCTATCTACCTCAGGAGCTTGTTAGGAAATTTGAAACAGAAAATTTTTCCATTGAAAAATACAGATTTAACAATAAAAAAACCCAACCATAAATTGACTTTTTAACCTTGAAAAATTCTGAAAAAATATATATTTAAAAATAATTTTCTTTTTTTTTTAAACTTTATGCCATAAACAAGAATTAGAAATGAAAACAAAATGGCTTAAGTCTGTCTAAATAAAACATTTCAAATGATACTGATGTACTAATCAGCATGCAGTTATGAAGTCACTATACATTAGTCAAAAGCATTTAGTATTCTGACCTTGTTGTTGCTGAAATTGATAGATTTTTACAGTTTCAGCAAATGCTTTCTGAAAACACAGAATGTGAGCTATCCAAACCCTGTGCATTCACAATGCACTCAGCATTTTCATCATGAAAGATGCAATGAACTGCCTTAAAATCACAACAAAATGCTTCTGATTTCCAAGTGAATCAGATATGGATCCCATATCATCATAGCCAGGCTGTCACAATGTGTATAAAATTGACTGAACTAGTTAAAAATTTCTGTCATAGTAAGGCACCTCAAAATTTTACTTTTATTCTCCATATTTCTCTTATTAACCAAATTTCTGTGTCCTTTTTTTCCTTCTGAAAAAAATGTGCTAAATGTTCGTAATTAGCTCTACAGAAGAAAATTGAAGGTCAAGCAAAAAGAATCATTTTGGTTTTTATATACATGCAATTGCTATTTTAACCTGGAATTAAATTGTAGCCTTTTATATTCATGGGCAGGATAAAATGCTTAAGATTCTAGGTTCTTTTATAGTATTTTGACTTTATATTGTTACCAAAATATCCCTTCTCACTGGATTCTGATACAAAACTTCTCTTTCATTTGAGGCAATTACAACAGGCTTCAAGTATCTTCAAATCTCGTCTCTAATGGGGTTGTTGTAAGTGCAGGGAGTGAGTACAGAGTGGTAAATTGTACCTAATGTGCCCTTTTCATGACGTAAACAAAATTTACAAGGACATTTCTGAGACTGTACACAAAGTGAACTTAGTCATTAAAAACTCATTATCCACATAAATTGCAGTACTTTGCATTGGGTGGAACAATATTTTATATTTGTATTTTGTTGCTAAGTGAGATCTACATGACATCATTCATTGCAACAGCTGACCCAGATGAATAATTGACCACAGTTTCAAAACATATTATCTTTCCTCCTTTCTTTTTTTATTTTCTTTATGATCCTTCAGTCATGAACCACAGTGTGAGATAATATAATGAAACATTGAGCAAAACCTTTGGAACTAGTTAGAATAGTGGAAAACCTATTAAAATCTTGGCAATAGCAGTATAAGGTCAACACTTGCTTTGATTTTTAATGTTTCATTAAATGTTCATTCTTATTTTTTATATTATAGCATGATACATTAATAAATGATCTGTATAATTAACTATTGTATAACCAAATGATAGTTAAATATCAAGAAACAGTGGTCATCCTTAGGCAAATGTTTTTTAGTTATAGGGGTTCTTAGAGGCTGAGAAGAAGATTATATCAAGTCATCAGAAAAAAAAATTACTTTTTCACTCATTAGCTTGTTCTTTTATTTTAAAACTCTGATGGTTGATCTAGCAAAAGATACCATCTCTCACTGCAAACCCTGTGCCATGTATCTTTAGACTGTCACAGCTACAGTGGCACCATTGCTCTCTTGTGTAATATATTAATGACTTCATGCCTGTAATACCCCAGAATAAACTGCTGCAAGGCAAAAAATGATTTAGTGGTATGGAATTGTGTGGTGGTGCTCCTTTTTTTGCCAAGAATCTAGAGCATTTATTGGGCAGCAGACTGACTGGACTAAACAGCTGGAGGTGTCACTCCTTCCTGAATTTTGTCTTCTCAGCAGTCAGAACTTCTTCCTTCCAAAGTACACTGCGTGACACTTGGATTTTTTCTGGCTGAAAGAAATTATAAGAAAGTTACTGTTCCTAGAACCAAAAGGGAGGTTGAACTGGGAAATTTTGGTTTTGGCTAAAATTGTGCAAACCCAAGAGATCTTTGGAGGAAGCAGGTGTTAAGTTTGTAGTTAAAGCCTGAATCTCCTTTTAACAGCTGGAGCACTCATGCAGCACACGGCCACTCTGCTCAATCTCCCCCAGTTTTTCCAGGCTTGCCTTTTGCTTTGCAGGGCAGTGATTTGTTTGCCCATTTGATGGAATAAGGGCACTGAATGTGCTCTAGGTATAAGGTGTCTTTGCAGCTATTAGAGAGACGTTTATCCAGCAAAATCTCATTCAGCCAGGGTTCCCATGCATTTCTGTGACACCAGACTGATGCATTGGTATCAACGTGGTTTTAGCAAATGAAGAATATCTGGTTTTTGAGCAGGAGTATTAAGAAATGCATGAATTGCATGCTCAAACTGCTTGTCATTGTTTACAATAAGCTTCTAAGCTTATTCCACAAAATGTTTTCAGAGAACAATTCTAGAACAAATCCCTGCCTTTGGGATATAGCAGGTTTTGCTGTATTTTCAATTGTATAATCTGTGGAGATTTCATAGCAATCATGGACTGAACTTCTCAGGTCCTGCCACAGATTTTTATGAGAGAAACTAAAGGAAACTACCTGTAATTTTCTTTACTGAACCTAAGACCATCAGAAACCATTCTTAGTCACCCATATGACCTGAAATAGAGGAAACAGATTATAGTTTCTTGGCACTTTCTATCTATTGGCACTGGCTTAGCACTTTCTTTCTATTGGCACTGGCTAATGGCACCCACAGAGCAGTTCAGGTGCTGTGGTATAAAGTCATAGTCAAAAATTACAACAAAAAAACACAGTGTGAAATTCTTATGGTTTTTTATAGTGGAAGAAGTAAAACCAACAAATTTGTTCAAACCAAATGCAGTAGAGATGGCACAGCTTCATAACTACCTTGTAGTAAGGATTGATTGCTATTTTTTTGTACTTGCATAGACTAATATAAGAGGATTCCATTATTATCAGTTCAAAATTCACATTGCTGTTATCGTTCCCATACCTCATTTTGCTGCTATTGCTAATAAGAACATTTGAAGTAATTCACATAAAAAATGTAATCATATTGAAATTAAAACTGAAAAACAGCATTAGAAAAGTGAAGATGTGTTAGTGAAGAAATCAACAATGTGTTAGATCAAAGTGCATAAGTGCTTATTTTTAATGGAACACCAAGTTATTTTTTCACGTTTGGGCTCCTTTTGATTACTTTAGATCCCCACAGCTGCTAAGATTTTGACAGGGATTCACATCTAACAAGGCAATGAATATGGTAAAGCTCAACCATTCACAAAGTGGTTGTTGGAATCTGACTTTAAGCTGAATGTTTGTACTTCGAGCTTCATTCCTGAATCAGGCAGTCATTGTCCCAAACCTCCTACTTTCTCCACCTTGCCTTATTTATCTGGAACATACTCTGTCAGGCACTTACTTCCCACACATTTTCTGCCTACAGACAAAACCTCCCTGTTTCTGAAGGTATGCTAGCCCTCATCTGTGAATGGACAGATCTAATGTGAAATTGGAAATCTACAACATTTATAGACCCCGCATTAGATCTTGACTTCAGTCCACAGTTTATCTGTCAAGTCCCATCACAGAAGTCCTTCAGAGACTAATTTCTATTCTATTTATCAAGCACTTTAGCCCATCAGTGACAGAAGAAGAAGAAAAAACAGTTTGTTTTTGAACTATAAAGAACAATTATGATCAGTGTAGCTTGGACAACATTCCACAGACTATGTTATTAGACAATTTAGATCAAACTGAGTTCCTGTGTTTGTAATTGAGGCTTTGACTGATGTAGCACTATTATGTCCTGAAAAGTTCACATTATATTACTCAGAAGGATACAGAGCACTGTATTTTATGGGGAGGGTAATGATTATGACAAAAAAAGGTTTTGCATGCTGATGTAGTTCTGCTTACACTGGCCTCTGTAACTTTGGGTAAATTTGTAGGAAAGAAGTAAAAATCTCAAAAAAAAAAAAAAAAAAAAGACTTTGACATGAAAAAGGAGAATTTGTAATTAACTTTTTTTAATTTTGGTGATGAAAAATAGAAGTACCTGTAACTTTTCTAATAACACAAAACACAGTTCTAGATCAGGCTTTTGGGAAGTTTATATTTTTTCAGATTTCGTAATTTTCAAAAGCTCAGCTTTACATTTGGTTTTTGATCACCCTAAAATGAAATATTAACTTGAACCACTCCTATTCAGAATTAAAAATGTTTTTGAAGCTCATTGTTTAGATTTTCTTACTTACAGGAAACGAAAGAAACAGATATATAGCAGACTTATCCAGGAAAGCTAATAGTTAAAAGGTTGAATAGGGCAGTAGGTAAATATGGGCAAAGTAATCATAACAAAAATAACTGTTCCTGATCTCGATTTTTTAATTATTTCTTCTCTGATCTTTCTACTAGTAAAATGCTGCTATAGGATAAATATATTTTCTTTAACTGTATATGTAGTATATATACAAATCATAAAGAAAATAATAAACAAACTATGCAACAGGATAATTTATTGAACCTGTAGTTAGGTCACACTTGTGTGTCTATTATAATTACCCACACACCTTGGGAGTCCTGGAGAGCAGCCAGAATACCAGGATGCACTCTTGTACACACACACAGTAATAAACATATTCTTGGCACTAATTGCCTGTCCTTCCCCAGCAATTAAGGGACTGTTTTCTAGATTTTATCCATATGTTCACCAGCATAGCATTTGCTCTTGCTGTGCTCCTCCATCCTCTGTCCTAATGGTTTGTGGAGGGCCTATCCAAATACCACCGTTTGACCAAGCTGTAGGTCTGTGCTTTGCAGGCATCTCAGCTAACTCCCCTTGGCTACGGAGTGAAAGCCTGCCAACAGGAATCCCATACGTGGTTTATTGTCTGGAGAGCGTCCAGGCAACGCTGCTAATGCCTGCTGTTATTATTACCATAAATACTCCATGAAGCTGGGTCATATCCTTAAAAAAGAGGATATACTGGAATGGAGAAATTGTCTTCTGCATGTAAGAAAGGAGAAGGAGGCTGTGTGCCGATGCCCCTAAGTTTGTTTTCAGCAGGACCCTGGACGTGGTCAATGTTCCCTGCATTTTGAGGAACTCTGAGGTAACTCTAGGCTGCGGTGCCTGTGTCCCTCTGTGGGACTGAGGGGCCCCGTGCTACCCTTGGTTAGGAATAAGGAACAGCAGGCTGGAGGTGAGATTTGTTGGGTTCATTTCTGTGGTACTGAAACAAGCATCCGGGAGAGAGTGTTGCTTACGTAGAAGCAATCTGAGGTCAGGTTGTGGTCACCAACTCGTTATTTCAGTAGTACATATCCTGTCACAAGATTGCTGTCTCACCACCCTGCCACCAGATTACATGGAAGGAGAGCTAAATTCATCCAAAATTGATTAAATTCTTGAGTCTGGTTAAACTTAGGTCTTCCTTCTTAGCTCTAAACTTTCTCCCTAAGATTAAGAAGTAAAGGAGATTATTGTTTTCCATAGACATGCTGTGTGTTCGGCAAACACATTCCTGTCACCTCTTTGGAAACTGCACATTATAGCAGTAACAAAAAACCTGTTTATTCTTTTTTTCTTTTGGCTGGGCAATAGCCTTCACATAAGGCAGAGGTTTGGGCATCTTCCTTTTCCCAGTTTTCATCATGGCAGAAATAGCTTGTATATTCTCTCTATGTATGTCCTCTTTGGAAAGCGAGTCATAATTTCTGGGGAATAAAAATTTTAAGCTAATAAGTGAAGCAATGCACTTAATAATTTTAAAAAAATGTATTTAAAATGATTTCTCATTTTGAAACCTGCTGATCTCTGCTGTTTAATCACTTAAACGTGTTTCAAGTTCCCTTTGTTATGGTTTGCCTATTAAATTATGTTTATTTCTTATTGTACTAGAAAGCTAATTATTCATAAATTTAAACTAATAGTGCTTTAGAGATTGCACTTGTTTTTCATTTTCATTTATTTTGTATTACAAAGGGGAACACATAGCTTCTGCCTTTCCCCTGTTACCTGTAACAACCGTTTCCCCTCATGGTATGCCACCATAAGAAAATACTGCAAAACTTATTGTCATAGCCATATCAAATAGAGATTCTGAGTCTAAGCAGGCAGGTTGTAAACCATGAAGAGATTTGACATGAAAGAATTTACATATATTAAATCCATGATTCACATTGCTACCAGCAGAAAGTCCCATTCAGTACACCAGTCAGGAAAGGCTAATACCTCACACTGTCAGAGCCTCAGGAAATTGCTATATTTAGATACCTAAATTATAGAATGCATCGATTAGCATGAACTTTATTATCATTATGATTAATGCTAAAAGTTAAAACTGCTGAAGAATTCAACTTACTCATCAGGAACAGTTTTCCCAGCTCCAGCGAGGGGATATATGAACAAACTTGCCTATAAAACATCCTGTGTCATGACATGACATTTATAATATAATTATAATGCTAGAGCCTACACAGCAGTGAAGTAAGTTATTCCCCTCTCATGCTTACCAAAGGCAGTTCTTACACCTCACTCATCAGGATGCAGAACAGGGATTAGACTGTTCTTTGTGCTGCAAACTGCTTTTCTGACTGCAAAGTCTTTGAGCAGATGTGATTGTACTGCTACGTGCCCATAGCACCTCTCACCATAGGACTCTTGTCAGAGGCCCTGAGGTGTTATCACAAAACATAATGGCTCATCAGTCATGCCATTTATCAGGGCCTATGTATCTATTTCTCTACTTAAGCTCTGTGTGTTCCTGGTATGTTTTTCAAAATAAAGCAGAAAATTTTGCAGTGTCATGTAGGAGTTATAAGGAAATGAGCTTTATCCTTGTGGTATGTGATTCTGGGCTGAAAATTAGTGATTTGACCTATTGTTATCATGACATTTGAAAAAAACTCTTTTTGAAAGTTTGCAGGGTCTGGCAGTTACCCTGCCAGAGATTTGTCCTCATCATTATTGAATTGCCAGGAGCATAACAAAAAAATGTCTTTTCATTTAAGCAACATTTATCAGCTGGGGCTTGGTGTCTGCCCCAGGCTCTAACAGCTATGAGAAATTCATGTTTAATCACAAGCATTATGCAGTATGAAAACAGATTGTATTTTTAAAGTTAACTCTATTCTGCTCTGAGGAGTGGGCAGTGTCCTGCAAAAGCCTGTCTTGATGTGTTCCTACAGCCCTGATATTTGTGTGCCACTGACAGAAAAACTTCTACATGAGAAATTTAAAACTTTTATCCCTTAAATCCCTTAAATCTTAAAGACATCTAAGAGAAGGAGTGCCTTTAACCCAGAAACATCACCTATCGACCTGCAGAACATCTGTCAGGAAAAGTCACTCAGGCTAGTTTGCAGGCTGCACTGGAAGAGAGAAACCTTTCCTGGAGATCCCCTCTCCAGCAGAATTAGGATCCTTTTAGCACTGAATATCTGTAAGGATGTATGGTCCCACTGCTCTTTTCTGCCTGGAATACAGGAAGAACAGTGGAGGTCCCAAGCAGCATGAATCTGTCAGTGCTCTCAGCACATAGCTCTTCTTAGAAATAAAAAATATTCTTTCATTCTAGTCTTCAAGGTTAACTGTTTGGATCATTGGAAAGGACATGGTATGGTTCTAGATCTACACCTTGGAAAACACTCAGACTTTGAATTCTGGAAAGCTTTCTGCTAATATTAAATGCACAGGTGTATAAAAACACAAGAAGTCTACAGAGAAAGGCTGGAGAAGGCAGGAAGGCTATTGGTGGATGCCATGGGGTAGCCTGTGCAGTCTAAGACAGCCTGTGTCTTGCTGAGTCCTGATGGGCAGGGTCTTCTGCAGGCAGATACAGTGGGTCTGCCCATCACAGGCATGGTGGACACACCTAATCTTGTCCTAAACTTAATCCAAGAATTATGAAGAGTCAATACACCAGAGAAAGCCACTGAGAGATACCCCATATGTACACCTGGCTGCCAGGCTCTGGAAAGTCGTGTTCAATTCATATCCAAAGGATCCCCAACTCCACTGTTCTCCATTCCCCTCAATTTTAATTTCTTTATATAGGACCATTACATAGTTTTAACCATTACATAGTTTTTGTGCTCTTCTGAGACTATGGATGCTCAAGGGGTTTTGTGAGAAAGTGACATTTATTTCCTGGCCTAGTCTGGTTTAACAGTATGTAGCCTTGGTATTCCAGTAACATGATTGAAGTGATTATCCACTGGGACCATTGCATGTTAAACCATTTCCAGGAGCTGGCATTCCCAAATAAATACCATATGAAGGTGTGGATTCCCTCTGCCTTAGTTTCAGTCATTAATAATAGTTGAGACGTTCTTGTCAGGGCACCTCAAGCGCAGCAGGGCAGGACCTGGCAGCTCATCCCATGGCACCCCAGCCAGGAGCAGGGAGGCACAGGGCAGCCCCAGACAGCGGGCACCTCCCCAGGCATCAGACAGGACAAGGCCAACTGGGCTCTGGGGCCACGGGTGGGCCTGGCTCAGCAGAGCACATGGCAGCTGGTGGCCCCTGTGGGCTGACGTGGGATCCTGCATCCTGAGCAGAGTGGAGAGAGCCCTGACAGGTGCTCCTGCCATGGGCAGGGGGTTCTTGGGGAGGCTGACAGTGCCTCATGGCCTGCACAGCTTTGTTCAGCCTCTCCGATAAGGGAGAAGGTATGAAACCAGCAGAATTGAAGTAAACAGAGAAGTTTTACTGTGAAACTTAAGATGCAAGGAGCCAAAAGAAATGCCCTTCTTTAGCAGTCACAGAAGTTAAGAAACCTGTGTCAAGTTGTACTTTGCACATATTCATGAATACTGAGCAGACACACCACTGGTTGTGCAAGAGAAAATAGTCTCTGTGTGCCCCTGTAGATCTGCCAAAGCCTGGCTCTGTATTGCTGCAGCAGTAGGAGACAGTTCAGATTTTCCTGTGAAAAAAATTGCCTGTCAAGAACCAATTGATGAAATTCTAAGCAGAAAAACATGACATGTTGATGAACACATGAAAAATTAATGAAGCAAGCTGCAGCTGCCCTGGGTGCCATGATGGCATCTACACCTAGGGACAAGGGATGTAAGATGCTTTAACAACAGGAGCTCCAGAAGCAGATCTCACTCTTTGCTAGCACAATGATTAAAGATGCAGGGCAGTTACACTTTTAGACCATCTTTGTCTTGGCTGATATGAAGGCAAAGAGTTGGCAAGGAAAAGCTCCTTGTTTCCCATAAACAACTACACCTTAATGTGTGGGCTTGTACAGAACTAAGGAATGATAATGATTTTCAGAGGATTCACAGCAGAAAATTTCCCACTTTGAAATCCATTTTATGGTTAGGAAATGGGTTTGTCAAAATATTTGACAAGAAATAAACTGAAAACTTTCATTCAATTCTATTTTTACCAACTTGTTATGACTCAGATCATACCTGTCCTTTTTGACTCATCATGCCTGTGTCTTAAATAGCCCATCACATTTTGTATCACCAAAATGCTTTGCAGAGGAAATAATTGACACCTTAGTTTTACACACGAGGTACTGGAAAAGAAAAAATGAGCCTTCTTGAGTGTTTTAAGTTTTGAAACAAAACCCTGGGCTGTTTCATTTCAAAATCAGATCAAGCACTTTGGTTCAGATTCTGGGTGGTATGAAATGCCAGAGTCTCAGCTTGTCCCACACTACGCAGCTCAACACTCTCATAATATCTTTATTCAGGAGAAGACCAGAAAAGCATAGTCCAGCCAATGTTTATGTCCTTGTAGCAGCTAACTATCACTATGTCAGGGAATGGCTTGCAGTGAAAAATGTCCCATGCTAAAAAAGTCCTGAACCTGGGTCGTTTTCTCTCCAACAAATGGCAGAGCTGCCAAGCTTCCAGCCTGGGTTTATTTTATCAACATTTCCAATTTCCCTTTCAGTCAAAATAAGACTGTGGGACCATCTGAGCAGATAATTATGTAACTGTGAAAGTTTAGAGCATGCTGAACAAAACAAAATATGTTTTCCCTCATTTATGCAGACTAAACATATTGTCAAGGTTTTGAAGCAGTCAGTTCAAAATTTTCACAAAACACTGCAGTTTCCCAAGCAGCCTGTTAGTAAAAGAATTGCACCAAAATGTTATCCTTTCTATAAATGTTCATCTGAGGAAAGACTTAGCTGAATACTTCCAGTGCCTAATTAATTGCAGACATGTAAAAAATCACTTTGCATACTCCAGTTGAATACTTGCCAGCTGAAGCATTCTGAAATCACTGGTGAACTTCTTATAATTATAACAAATTAAAAATAATTATGGATCTGAGATATCAGCTTTGGATCCTTTTGCTTGCATTCTTTTCTCACTGAGGACTGCATTCAGTTGCCTAAATGTAGATAGCCAGTATCATTTGAGATGCCCTGGTGGGGTATCCATGGCATCTGCATGAGTCTTGCAGATGGGACATTAGAGCAACAGAAGACCCGTGTCCTTGTGGAGCAGTAGCTGGGGGCCAGTCAGGGTCCAGCAGGGCATCCTAAATGACACTGCATGCCTGTGTTTAGGTCAATGATCATGCTCTACTGTCACATTTCCAAGCTGTTTGTTACAGTTGTGAAGGTTATAAGCCAGTGAAAGCTGACACTTGCATTTATTTGACTGGCATCAAAAGCTGCATCTTTAAACCGAATGTCTCGAGATGTTTGATAATTCCTGCTGCTCAAAGCAACTGTTTCAGGACTTATAGACCAAAAAGCTGACCTTTCTGGAAAGTTTTCTGTAACTATTCTTGTGGCATATTTGACACATACTTGCATCTAAATCCTTAGTTTTAAATGAGAGAGCGGTCTTACAGAAGTATTTCTGAATCAGGAATTAATGTAAATGGGTTTCAGATCCAATCCTACTGAGATCTTTTTCTGAACTGCATTATAAATGTTCATGTGCTGTATGTTTCATGGCTAAGACAAAACCCCCTCTTCTGAATTTCAGAACTGACAAGATCTCTTAACTGCAAGGGCAAGATGAGAGTGCTTGTACCTCTAAAAATATGTGCATTCTATGAGGGAGTGATACACTTTCAGGTTCTAATATACTATACTGTATGATACTCCTGCCTTCATACTGTCAGCTTTTCAGATGACTCTTGGCTTTTAAAATTTCCACTGAAATCTGTTTCAATCTAAAAGAACAATAAACATGATAGGTTTAAAAACTCACTGACTTCCATCTTCTGTTAGCCCTCTGGCATTCTGCTTAAATGAGTATGGTGGGGATGGAGATATACTGGGGATTTCCATTCACACTGAAAAGAAAAGAAAACTATTTTTTGCTTTGCAGCTTTTGCTTACAGCTGACTTTCAGCCCAAGAACATTTTGATGTGTGGGGTGGACAGGAGAATCATGAGAGGGGTTCAGTATCCACTTCTACTTGTTTGTTCTGATAATTGCATCTAAATTGTGTTCATGCTTTTACCAAAACTGAAATGAATGTTTTGTCAATGACCAATTCTGTGCTGTAATTCTTTTCCTTGATGACTTCCATAGTATTCTGAATGTTATGCCCTGCTATGGCAGAATCCATCTCATGTTTACTAGTCAAGAGGCCAGTAAACTACCCTGAACTTCATTCACAGTTGGAGCATACTTCTCAGTTGAGTCACTTACAGAATTTTTGGTTTCAGCACATCCCATTCAGTGCACATACATCACACCAAAAGTTTTTCTTCCAAATTGCAGCCATCCAGACAGCCTCTGGCTCATAAGTTTAAAAAAAACAAAAGTTAATTTTAAACCAAATTTTATTATACTGACATAGTTAGGCTCAGAGAACAGTAGACCTTGTTAATTTTGTTTTTCCTTTTCAAGTAGCTAATATAAGGTGGATTGGTGTTATCCTCAATATAACTGATAATCATTATTCTTAATGCAGCAAAATTGGCCTCATTTTAAACACTCATGGGCTTTGCCTTCAATAAAGAAGTAAGATAGTAGTGATATTCCTTAAAGGATGTTTAGGAAATTCAATTAATATGGGGGTAATCTTTTTAAGGGTAAAATGTACCACATATTCAGCTTAAGGCCTTCAGTCACAGGACTCTAATGAACTGACATTAGCACTTCTCTAAGCAATACTCTTTTATCTCTTAGAAGAGGATATAGATTTGGCACGAAGCCAAGCAAGCAAGAAATGTAAATATCAATACAGTAACTGGAACATTTTGAATACTTATTTTTTTATTTAGTAATTGTAGACTTTTCAATTTCATTTTTGAAATTATTAAAGAGAAAAACTTTAATAATTCATCTTGAATGAAAGAGAAATTTTGTTCTGCTTGGAAAGAGGTACCTCATTGTATATTTTTTATTATTTTAAATTGCAGCTTCCAAATACCAAATCAAAGCATTTCATTAGAAAATGTCAGAAATAAAGGTTTTCAAGAAATGAAACCCTATTTTTTTTTAAATTGAATTAATATTTCACAAGTCTTGTTGCTGTATTTCCTGGCAAATAAGAAAACTGGGGAAGGTATTTGGGCACAGAAGAGTGTAGTTAAATATTTTTTGATATTTTAAAAAAGTGTGAACAAGTTATGTCTCCAAGTTGGAATTGCACTTATAATAGATATCTTTTACACTCAGAGATTCATCTGCTATTATCTGCTTCTTTGTGCATCTACACCCAGGTCACTTAGTTTACTCCAACTGTAAGATGAAGAAGCTTTTTTAAAAAAGAAAACAAATATTTGTTTTCACAATAGATTAGAGACAATCTGAGTATGAATCCCAGACTCTGAAGCATTCAAGTTAACAAGGTCTTTTTCTTCCTGTTAACTAATGCATTATTCTTTTTATGCTCATTGTTCTAATGCATTATTCTCAGCAAATAATCAGGTACAGAGAAACATCTTTACCTTTGTATTTTACAAATAGTATTAAGCAGAGAAAAATATACCTAAGGTCAATCTCTGAGGATTTGGGCAATGCCCTCACCTTTGACTTGGCCAGCACTGTATCCTGCACAATGGGTTTGGGCTTTTTTTATTGTTGGCACTTGATTAGTGCAGACCTCCTAATCTCACAGTATTTTATAAGAGAAAGAGGAGATTTAAAGCTTAAGGGTTTCAGTAGTTACCAAATGTAAGTAATGCTGGACATATAACAAAACAGCATGCAGACCTCCATCTGCCTGCCCTTTCTATGGATCTGTTTACCAAGAGGATCTTACATATTTATTATTTTAAACACTGTGAATTATACCTCAGAACTAATGCCAAGCCATGATAATTCCCTTTAAATAACAAGTGACAAAAAAGCTTAGGGTGAATCACTTATTTTTATCTACAAATAGTCTCGGTAGCTGAAAAACATCAGGCAAAAATGTGTCTCTCTTCTAGTTTTTCCTCTCCAGAAGAATTTCACTTTAATATCATCACTAATACTAATTGCTTTTTACCTCTGTGCTTTTAAATGAATCATAATCTCTGTTAATAGGACAGACTGCCTGAATATATTTGGTTCCCCAGCAGCTGGTGTTAGCAGAGATGCTTGGAGAATTTCTGGGGGACACTCACCAGGAGTGATCAGAGATGGAGCCAGCACAGCCCCCAGAGCAGGCTGCGCTGGGAAGAAACATGTCCAGGCAACATGGTGCAGCTGCTCCCTGGTGTTCCCACAGCTTTTTGGCCTTACCAGTCCTCTGCAAAAAAAAAGCCAAAGAGCAGATGTGCCCAGATGAATGCCACTCTGAAATAAGTTCAGTTATCTGAGGAAAAGTTACTGGCAGCTTGGTTTTGCCGACATTAATCAAAGAACCAGCTACTACAGTGGGAAGTATGTGCATGCTAAAATTGCAAGAGAAGCAAAAAAGAGATTTTATCATCAGAAAGGATTATTTTCCAGCAAATCCATATTGCCTCACATAACTGTTACCCCTATTTTTCCAATACCTTAATACGTAAAAAATGATACCTATGAAGTATTTCTACTGCTTTTGTTTACCCTCAGTTCTGCTGCTACTTTTTGGAAAGCATTGGACTTAAAAGTTTGCTAAACCTGGCTAAAGTTAGCAGAATGCAATGTGTGCTACAACTAGACTGTCAGCTTGGCCATCCTGACAGTATCATCTAAGCTTATTGAAGTATGGGGAAAAATTATTTTCTGTCTCATATACTGTTGAATTCGAATTTCAAATGTGAGAATTAAAAATCAGAAGAGAGGATGTTCTTCCATTAAAGCTATCCTGTAAACTTCCACCTATCAGATTTTATCACAACTTGATGGAAGTAAGCACTTGAAATAAAGATTTTACAGGATCCCTGTCACATGACTGATTTAACCTCTGAAGAATCACAAGTTCTTCCAAAGACATTGCTTCATTGATCAGCATAATTTTCTCTCTTGCCTCATTCACTCTTCAGTAACTGTTGCTCTAAGGTGATAAATTCTTTTTGGGAAATATTCATCACTTTAGATTTCATCTGCCCAGGCTTCAGAGACACAGTGTAATGCTGCAGATCTTCCCAAATAGTGAGACACTGGTCCCGTTCTAAAAAATGCTGAGTACCTTTCTACACAGTAATATATATAAGCGAATTAATGATCTACAATAAATCTTACATGCATTCACTGTCATTATCAGTAATTTTAGAATCAGTTTCTAAGTCTGCACTGGGTGAAGCCAAGGATCACCTTCTCTGCCCTCATCACAAAGAAGGCCAATGCACAGATGAGCGGGAACCAGCTCCTGGGCATGCTGTTGAATAGCCATGCAGAAGCTGGGATTTTGGGAGAAATTCCACCAGTATCTCAGAGGAGGGATAGTTTCTATCTCCTTAACTATCAAACCTGTTCCCCTTGTAAGTACCATAGAAAAGAGATGACTTATTTTATCAAACAATTTTTTGTTTGCTTGTAGTGTTAGACTGGCAATCTGCCTCACCCTAGTAACAAAACAAATTCAAGGTTAAGATGGAATTGCTCACTGCTCAGAGCCATCCAGCCCTTTCTTTTAGAAAGCAGGTTATGTGTTATAGAAGGAAGCCATTTTCAACAGAACTGCCCAACCAGAGATGGCAAAAAACTACTTACTTGTTCTCGGTAACTGATACTGAAAACCAGAAGACAGACATAGGTGATTTCTGCATCTAGAATGGTTCAAGGGCACTTCTCTTCATTCCTCCCATTCCATGTTTTACAAAGTCAAATGCTTCTTGTGTCAATAAAAGAAGGACTAATGAATGTAGAAAGCAGGAAATCAGAGAAATACAAGGAAGATATTTAAAATGTTTTTGTCAATCCCTTGCTTCACACCTTTTCTTCTCTCCCTGTCCTTCTCCTCCTCCATCCCAACAACTTTGCATGTTATTTTCTTCCAAGAGTTTTACATCTTAACCTCCTCTGTTTTCTGAATGTGTTTTTCATTGTAACTGAAATGAGTTACAGAATCACAGAAGGGGTCAGGTTGGAAGGGACCAAACCAGGTCATGTGGTCCAGCCTCCCTGCTCAAGCAGGGACTTCCCAGAGCACGTTGCTCAGGGTTGCATCCAAACAGTTCTAGAATATCTCCCGTGAGGGAGAGCCTACTACTTCTCTGGGCAGCCTGTTCCAGTGCCTGGTCACCTGCACAGTAAAGAAGTTCTTCCTCACATTGAGGTGGAACTTCCTGTGCATCAGTTTCCGCCCATTGCCTCATGTCCTACTGCTTGGCACCACCAAGCAGAGCCTGGCTCCAGCCTCTTGACACCCTCCCTCCAGATATTTGTACACATTTATAAGGTCCCCTTAAGGTTGTCTCTTCTCGAGGTTGAGCAGGCCCAACTCTCTCAGCCTGTCCTCGTGAGAGAGATGTTCCTGTCCCTTAATCATCTTTGTAGCCCTCTGCTGGACCAGGAGCTCCATGTCTCTCTTGTACTGAGGAGCCCAGAACTGGACATGTACCTTATTATCTTGCTTAAGCACTGTATCTAATGCTTGAGAGGCAGTTTGTTCTCCCACCCTTTCCCCAGATACAGAAGTGAGCTACTTGTGTGTTTGGTTTTGAAAATTCATATGCATTAACTAAGCGACATCATCAATACCCATGTAAGAAGACAAGGTAAAAGAAATGAGCTTTCTATTTCACGTTGTAGGTGTCTGACAGTCTTATTTAAATGTCAGATGGTGCCAGTCCTATCTTCTGTGAAGATGAGCTGTAGCGATATCATTCCATTCCACCTGAGAAGAGTTGTCAGCTGTGTTCTACATCCTTGTAAACTAAGTATTTTGTTTCAGTGAGGAGATACCTTGAAGATGAAGGCTGGGACCTTCACTTGGCTCTGCATTGCACAGGGAACAATGTAAAGAACAGCAACCAAGCTTGACACATTTGCAGCGGCTGTGCTGCTGAGAAATACATACCTTTGCACCCTGCTTTAGCTGGTATCCTTCAGTGCTATAGCTTCTTGTGGAGGTATCAGGCATTTCCATAATCAGAGCCTGCAAGGAATGAAGGCTTGAAAGCTGAAGGTGGACTGTTAATCATAGGAAAGGCAGTTAGGTCTGTCAAAAACTTGCATAGATTTAACTAAACAGCTTGTTGGATTAAGCCTGAAGCATATCAAGTACATTTTTCCTCACAGGTTTTCATTGTTTCAGGTAAAGTGATTTTAATCGTAAATTTAAGCAGGGAAACTTTGTTTCTACAGGAGACTGCATCTGCTATTGCACTAGCATATTAGTTGTTTTTAAAATTCCCTCTGCTTTCAGCTCAAATATTTGATTTCCACATGGCATTTTGTATTTTCTTTCCTTGCCATATTCTTGTGCTGAATCACCACCAGACCGAATCATGAGTATTCATTAGTTCTGAAAAAGCTATTACCTAGTCAATGACACACGTATTTCTTTATCTAATGGACTGAAAAACAATTACATTTCTGATTTCCTTTATTTTTGCTGTTTTCAGTTAAGAAATAGAGATCAGATTTTAAAAGAGAAAACTAAATGGAAGTCTCATTCATCTCAGTTAAAGTTTTATGTTAGTCAAATTGCCGTACTAAGAACTAAGTTCAGCATGTCAATATCATGAAAAGGCTGTAATCTCTCAACAAACTGTTTATTTTCTTTATTGTTATGTCAAATATCCCAGAGAGATCCTTAAGGACTATACATCAGAGGAATAAAAGCCCATCATGCCCTTTGTTCCATTTTGTTTGAAACTAAGTATTTCTTGTGTTTATTACCCTAGGCATAAAACTCTAACCTTATTCATAATTTCATAATTTATAAATCATATGTCCTCTCATTTTCATGTTATTTCATTTTATGTGAAAGGTTTGGATTAGCTCTATCAATCCTCATTGTAATGCTAAGTACAAAAATTAGGTACTATAAAATCACGTGCAATGAGTATAAGCTCTCTTCTTCAATCTGTCAGTTGAAACTTAAATATTTGAATCTATTTACTATTCTGATCATACTATAACTTGCCCAGTTAAAATATATTATGGCAGCTTCTTAGTGCAGTACAGTGTTGCTTTAGATGGCTCTGCTTCTCCATGGAAATGCTTTTTAACAAGCCAAAAGAGCGCCTTGCTCACTCCCTTGCTCTCACTTGTAGGGTGGGTTGGTGGCTATTTATCTCAAAAAATTTCTTAAGCTTATCTTAAGATAAACCAGCCATTTAGATACAAGAATATAGTATCTATGAATACTTAAATCCAGAGTTGGTGTTTTTCTTCCATGAACAAAGCTGAGAAATAAACAGAAATTAGAAAGGGCAAAGAGTTTCAGGGTGCTGCTAGAACTGAACAGGACAATTCTCTCTGACCCTGCTAGAATCTGTTGGTTTCTCCATTAAGATACATGGGTACATTTATCTTCCTAACAATAGGGAAAGAGCTGGAAATCTGAGATACTGTGAACCTCAAGGGCTTTGCCCCTTCCCTCCCTTTCGACCTGTGTTGCTGCTAGTCTTAGGAAGAGGTGAGGAGGAGAAAGGATACAGAGTAAGTACCCCAGGAAGAAAAGCTGCAGAAAACCTAGTTTGCATATTTTCAAATAGCAGCATTTGGAAAGTAGCAAACTTAACAACTTTACCTAGTGTTATGCAGTGTGTCTCTAAACAGAGGGCTTTCAACTCAAGTGCCAATTTCCCCTTTGTACCTTTTGATTTTAGGGAGCCTTCGAGCTCTCAATAAGCGTTTCTTTTTCTTCTAGGCAATAATCTGTTACATATGGGATCACTTTTATTTTATTAATTTTTATTACTACATTAAGGTCATATGAAGAACTCTTCAGTTCTGTTGCAGTTTTAGACCTTTTTTTTTTTTTAAGTACTTTTATTAAAGCCCCATATTAAAGCATTTATTAAGGTGCTTTAAAGGTAATGAGTGACTAACTTTAGAAAGAAAACCAGAAGTGATGTCTTCTGGAAAATGTAAAAGGGATTAAAATGGTCCTTGTAATGAATAACTAAATAGAAAGCTCAAGAAACTTGCAAAATCTGAACTGTTTATCAAAATGTATTTATTTTCAAGGAGACAAAATGAGCTTTTCCAGTATTTGAATGGTTAAAAATTCTGGAGCAAATGTGGTAGAAACATTTTCCCTGTGGTAGAAACATTGTCACATTTACTTCAGCTCAGTTGTTCCTGTGGGGATTAATTTATTTGTAATGCAGAAAGCGTTCTTGGTAGAATAATTAGCTTTTCAGGGAACATAGCTTAGACCTCTTTGGAGCCTACGTAATTAGATCTGAGGAAATAGGTTCATCACTACTGCTGCTATTTCATTACTGAGTAATCATTTGTATCTAAACACACCACTCTTTGGAGAATGACTGACTGTGGTCAGATATGCTAATATGCTTCTCATTTGCATTGCAGTGTGTTTAGCAGCATAGTTTTTAAGGTGGGCAAATAAGTATAGCTGGATTTTTAATTCCGTTGTGTTACTAAGATGTTGGTTTGGTTTACAAAGTCTGGGGTGTAATAAGCACCCCAAGCCATTTCATTCTGAAAAAGAGACCCTTAATCAGAGAAATCACAAGGGACACATATTTTCTGCTTTATAGGGTTTGTATATCAGAGGAGAGACTTCGAAGTGGAAGAGAAAGAAGCAAAAGACTTTAGGTCCCTGCGGGTACTTCCCGAAGTTGAGTATTTTTTAAGTAATTTCGGACTTCAGTGACAAATGTCTACCTAAATCCAGTGGCAGGTGGGCCTTTTTTGGCTTTGGCCATATGCTATAAGTCACCACTAATATCCACTCTTAGAAATAAAAGACAAATAACACTTCTTGAGATAGCTACAAACCTGAGGTTTATGCTCTTTTCTACAACTTTGGAGGATGTGAGTAGTTGAAAGATACTGAAAGGGGAATTTACACTTTGTTTAGAACCTTTTTTCCATACACTGAGGTCTTTTACCTAAAGGATGTTCTTTTCTTTGCCTGTAATATTGTATGTCTGCTGTGACTCTGGTATTACATAAATAGAATTTAGTATTCATGATCCTTAGAACCCTTAATCTTGGGCAAAATAGCCAGCTTCACTGAATAAAAAAATTTAATTTTTTACTGAAAAACGCAACACAAACATGGGAGGGTACTCGGAATAAGAATCTTATTTCCATTGCGAGATGCATAATTTTGGAAAGGCTTGCTTTTTGCTGTTTTTCAGTACAGTGCAAGAGTCCAGATACCTTCTTCATAAAGTTGCTGATTCTCTTTTGAGAAAGACAGGAGCTAATCATGATATTTTTAATATGTGGCTACTCAGCAATCTGTCCTATGGCAACTGTGGGGGTCAACTTTCACCAGAACCTCTGCCACACCTGATTCAGATTCATTCATCCCACTGGAAGTTTCCCATTTCCCTAGCGGTCCTCTCATAGTGCTTTCTCACCTTCAAGAATACCTGCCTGCCACAGAGCAAAAGGGCAGCTGATAACAGGAAGAAAAGAAGAGACAAAAGAGTCAGTGACAAACGCTTCTTTTAAAGAAACCAGCACAGAAGATGCTTTCCTATCTCAGGTCTGAAAGGAAAACAGCAAGCATGTAATCTGGTCTAACAGATGAGGAAGAGGCAGAGAACTGCTAGGTTAGAAACAAGGCTTCATGTATTTTTTTTAAAGCTGACAGGATACCATGATTTAGCTAAAGAGGCAAATCTGATTACACAAAGTAGCTGAGAATCTGTTGCACCCGCTAACTAAATGAAAGCTGTGGTTTCTCACAATAGCACATTTTCTACCACCTTCACTAAATAATCCCCAGGAGTCAAAACTCATGTGCATAACTGGCCCAGAGCTTTGAATTACACTTTGGAAGTGAAGAGGAAGCCTGCTAATGAGCTGGCTCATGCAATCTTGCATTACTTGTGGTTTTTTTCTTTCAAGAAATTATCTCTGTTCTCCACTCCGCTGAAGAGTGGTACTTGCTGATGGAAAGCTGAGGAAGTGGATATTAAGGCTGTTAAGGAACCTTAGTAAACAAGCAGATTAAAACTCTCAATTTCATTATAGACACATGAACAGCAAAAAACTTCTAGATGAAAATGTTGGACACTGAGGATCTGATTCCTTGCTGAAGCAAGAGTAATCAAAGGGTAAAGAATTATTATTATAATCTGAGCAATAGAGAGCCTATTCTATTGAAAGAGAGTAAAGGAGTTGCAGATCTTCGAAAAGCCTTGCCTAACCTTCCAAACTGAGGGCTATCTGTAAGGAAATCTCAGAAGTTAAGTATCAGTAGGTGTAGCAGGTGATTGTGTTCTATGACTTCAGGGGTGTTTCAGTTCTGTAGCTGAGGTTCCTTCATCCCTGTGAAAGCCCACTCAAATCAGTCATCCACTTCTCAATGACATAAATGCTATCTGGATCAGATACTGAAGTTTGTTCTCCTCCTTCCTTCACTTCTATCTTACTAGCTTCTATTTTAGACAGAAATAAATGCGTGACAGTCGTTCATAGAAACACATGAATGGCCACTCCTTTTCTTATTAACATACAAGCTAGTCTTCATGATATTCCACTGCTTACAGGAAAAGTTGTGTCTAAAGCAATTTTTCCTGAGACTTTAGGTCAAGCAAGTCTATAGAAATGCTGAGAATCAGCAGTAAGTGTACACTTCCTGCTGTTGCAAGAGGAGAATATGGTTTGGCTGGGGTGGTCTTCCTCAGCAGAGCTAGCCACAAAACTATTTACTCCTGCAAGTCAAAGCTCCCCATAATTTATTTTCCCAAACAGAACTACAGATTAAATGGTTGATTTCCTCTGCATCTTGTAAAGACATAAGAGGTCTTTTACTGCTGATGATTGGGAAGTACTTCAGCACTGTTAGGATGGAAGAAAAAAGATTAAATAGAAAGAACTTTCTCTGCTAGAGTTCCCCCCTGTAAAGCAGCAGTATCTAGCTTCATGAAATTGTTCCCATGTACTTCTAAGTACACCCAGGAAGAAGGTAGCAGTGCTTTTCTGAATGCTTGAAACCAACCTTGGGATCCTGATCAATAGCCAGAAGCTATCCATCAACTGCATGAGCTCTGCTTTAAGATAAGGAATGGCGAAGACCAAATGTAGGAAGAGAGAGCAGCCTAAACTTTCAAACTATATATGCATATGGAGAAATTTGAAGTTAGTTTAGTCCTCTTCTGTGAAAAGCAGTGATTCACCAGAAATCTACAAGTTATCAATTAGTACAGAAGATGGCCCATTTTCAGTTGGGTAAGCACTGTAACTCCTGATTTAGAGCTAATGTTTTAGATTTAAGCGTGGCCTGTATTTTACCAACATAGCTTGATTTTTTAAAAATATATTAAACAACCCCCCAAGTACCTAAATAGAATGGCTGCATTTAGAAGGAAGATTAAAGAAATGCAGCTTATTGGCAAAGATCACATGGCATGTTCTTAGCCATTAGGATAGAAAAATAACAGACTGGATGCCTGCCAGTCCTAGAAGTGTGGAAAATTAGATGCCATTTTGCACACAAATCAATACTGTAAGTGGGAAATCTTAGGTCTCCCAAACTGTCTGCAAATCTAGCTGCTAATTGACTCAATTAATCTCTGATCCTGTTTCCACAAAATGATATGCTTAGAATAAGGGGAGACTGGCAGTGTTCTAGATGATTAGAGAATATTCCTTTAATGAGCCTTGCTCAGCCATGAGCAGCTAACTGACCATTATTCTTCAGAAGGAAAGAAACAGGCTCTGCACTGACAGCAATGGGAAGAAAAAAACTTTGTCAACAAAAAAGCCTTTTAAAGAATGGCTAAAAAAGTGATTAGATGCACTGGTGATTATTATAGTCATTAACCATCTGTGGCAGGTCCTCCGCTAAAATCCACCTTCATTCCCTACGCAGGCCATGAAATCTGCACAGATTTGCTTCCTGAAGCTGTTAATGCTGCCTGACTCTTTCCTGAATACTTTGTACTCCAAACACAAGATGTGGCAATGCAAGATACACCGAGAAACAGTTTAATTCTCAAAATGTGAAACTAGGTAGAGCATCAAGAGCTGTTACTGCATATACAAACTGTGAAACAATGGTGAAGATGAGATGAGGATACCGCAGATTTGCTTGGAAATTAACTATAACTAAAAGTGGATCAGGATTGCCTTTTCTTTTTATATACACAGACAAACCCTGGCATCTTATTGTGTTTACTTATGGAGGTACAGAGGACACAGAGGAAACTACTATAGCAAGGCAAAGGACAGTTAAGGGTAATTGTAATAGGATTTCTATATATAGAAAGGATGTGAAGCCACTTTTAGCACTTACTCATTCTTTCCTGGTACAGGATGACAAACTGTCTGATGTTTCTTCAACAGTATTTTAGAACAGAACCATTTTAGGCTTTATTATATTATTAGTTTATTAAATGTCATGCATTAGGTACTAGGACACAAACAAACAGATTGTGGCTATGAGGATGAACTTAAAAACGTCAAGAAAAAGAGTCTAAAAGAACAGAGGTAGAGAGAGAGGTAAAACAAGATTTCTGTACAGACTTTTATCTGTTAGACAGTTCTGGAAATTAAGTTTTTTGTGTATTTATTCTGAACTGCTTAAAATGCATCCTTCCAGTAAACTTATCCAGGTTATAGCCTGATCATGGGCTGTTCACAGAGATAAATACCTAGGGGCAGATGATGATTTTAGAAAATTTAGTGTGGAGAGTTTCTGTGTGTACCAGCTAGGCAATGCAGCTAGGGATTAGGTGATTTTTATTTATCATTTGTATAGTTCCAGGAATATGCACAGTTTTCCATAACAAAGGAAAAGGTCAATTGCTGATATGAAGAGACTAAAATTGTAATGAGGCATAACACCCTAAAGCCATGATAAAGCACAGGAGAACAGAGCAGAGGAGGACAAGAGTTTCACTGGTGTCAGTGCATAGTAATATATAGCTTATGGACTGTGTTTTTACACAAACACATACAAAAATGCATTGGCTAATGTGCTTGTGAATACTTCTCAGCATCAGAGGGAACTGTCCAAGGGAATACTCAAAAGACCTGAAGGGTAGGAATTTGTCATTGTATTATACTATAGAGGATGATGCTTCTGATTCTGGAATGTGTGAAAAGCAGAGTTTATCAGTTTGGCAACCAACTCCTTGCTGCAGGTGTGCTTAGTGCAAACCTAGAGGAAACAAGTCTGATCCAGCAAATGTATATGCTATTAAACTGCAAAGATACTCTGTGAAACTTAGTGTCTTTTGTTAGCTGTGCTTTTCTGTCCTTCCCATGACACTATTTCAGGACTGTTAATATTACAGTATTTATTTGAGCTTTTGAATAGCAAACCATGTGACATATCTTTGATTTGCATGGGCTGTCAAAACAGGATACAATTCTTTTTGTTGCATGTAAATCATATGAAATATCTCTTTGGTGTGCCATTTCAGTTTCTCTCTCATGTCATCATGTTTGTAGCCAGTCACACTTTAGTTCCAGACCTTCACAGGAGCATGGGTTGCATTAAACACTACCTGCCACTCTGCACAGGTTTTCTGGCAGAAAAGGAAGCTGCCATTACAGGGATATGAGCTGTGCATGTGCACTGAAAGTATACATAGATGAGCCTGATCATCAGGCAAAAGCATGAGGAAACATTCTCATTCAGGACTCTCACTTTGGCTTGTAACCACAATAGACTATGAAAAAAAAAAAATCAAATATTTATGGTCTGCTCTTGTTCCTGTTCTCATCAGTAGTCTCTCAAAGTCACACACACACACATATGCTGCTGATTAAACCCTGTTCACTGGCTGCCCAATATCCCTTTATCCCCTTCCCTTCCCTTCCCTTCCCTTCCCTTCCCTTCCCTTCCCTTCCCTTCCCTTCCCTTCCCTTCCCTTCCCTTCCCCTCCTTTCTTGTGGAAAATATTAAAGATGTGCTTCAAATAGCCATCTGAATAGCTATGAAGCCTATGAGAAGGCCTTCTGATTATTTAAAGAGTTTGTCATTCAACACAGAGAAGACAACATCTCATAGGATTCATGCAACCCTTTGCTCTGCTTTCTTTCAGACAATTCCTTGGGAAAAAACCAAACCAACCAAGCAACCAACCAAAAGAACACCCAAAAACAACAAAAAATCCCCAACAAAACAAAAAAAAAGCCTCTATTGTCTCTAGTTAATTTACCACTTCCTCCCCATGGGGACTGACCTCTGCAGTGCATTGTCTCATGACAGTTGAATTTCATATCTGAAGTGTACAATGGGGCCTGAAAAGTATTAGATACCTCCTGGTTTTGAAAGAAGCAACCAAGAGAAGGATGAGGGTGTCTTTACTGAGGGATAAGGGTGTTTTCTCCTGGTTATTTGAAACAGAGTCAAAACCAGGCAGGATAAATGACAACTGTGAAAAACCTTTCTTCAAAGGTTCTGATTGATTTGACGGGATTTCTCTACCACACACCCTAATGAAGTCTGGAAATAGATGTGAGCATAATGACATCGATTTCAAAGTGAAGCACAGCATTATGTTTTGTAAAAGTAATTTTTTTCATGTTTTTGCCCAATTTTTTCACTAAGAATTTGCTTTTAAACCATCAAAAGAAACATTCACGTACAATAATGACAGATTAAATCTACAGCTGAAGGTGGAAGGTTTTTTTTCCTTTTGAAGCTGAATTTATTGCTTTGGGAAGGTATCAGATTGACGGATCTTGAAGTGCCCTATTTATTCATAGAACAAGTGACAAGCTTCCCTTCATTGCAGCTTTCTTCAGATTCTCAAAAAGAACAGTCCCACAAATCTACTTACAGCAATGATAAATATTTAAGACACAAGGTTGGAAATATACTGTAATTTGTCTGGTGACAGTGTTCTATTCCAGTAGCTTTGTATCTTTCATAGAGATGATTAATGACCTTGGGGCTTTAGGTATGGTCTGTAGAGTGACAGTCCTACAATGTAAATACATCCAAAGGCTCAGAAAATGAAGCACTTGCTCCAGCCCATGGCAAGGAAGATAATTTCTAAGTCCATATGCTATGGGGAAATATCATATGGCACCCATGACAGTTCAGAAACGTCAGTTATATATTTTGCTAACATGTAGTTGCTAAATGGAGCTGTTTAGTGGATACAGTGGTAAGCAAGTAGCTTTTAGCCCTGCTTCTAAAACAGGGTACTGTAATCAAGCCCCCAATTTTTTTAAAAAGTCTTCTGTTTGTGTCTCAAAGAAAAATAGCATATTGTTCTAAAAGATGCTATCTTTCTGCCCCAGCATATTTCCTGCTATTTTTTTCTCCTTTAATCCTCAGCAGTTCCTGGCTCATACTGGTCTCTGCCCTTCAGCAAACACAGTCAATCCCTCTGGTCATCCCAGGCCGCATTAGTAGCTGTTATCTGCTGGCATTAACTGCATCTGCTGGACAGCAGGGCTGAAAGGGAGAAGCTTTCTGTGGCTGTGCTGAAGCCTAGCAGCCCACTCCTTCCTTCTGTGCCTGTGCACTCAGTGAGCCCCTCTGTGCAGGCACTGTCAGCACAGTTCCCCCCCATCCCTGCCTCTGGAAATGTCTGCTTTCAGTTGATTGCCATGTGACTTTCCTTTTAGAAAAGAGTATCCTTTTAAATACGGCCTCTAAATCTTTTTGATGTTTGCCTATCAGTGATTTATTTCTACCATATCAATAAAACATAAAAATGAACACACAAAAGTTTATTATGTTATGATAGGAGGTTTGTTCTCTTGTTTAAACTTAGAAAAGCTCTAAACAAATGGGAGGTATTTTCTGGCAAAGGGAGTTCTCCTTGCCTGATATAATATATTCTCCTTACAGTTTCCAGGTAACAACAGTGAGAGAAAATCAGGCTAGTACAGCATGGAAAAAACTACAAAAGAGTCTCTGAAATTCCCGAACAATAAGTATTTCCCAAGTGTTCTTTTTTATAATAATTGTGTTTCATTCTTTTTTTCACTCTGGCTAGTCCAAGAAACCCTTTAAATTGTTACTCATTTGTTGAATTGTTTCATTCCAATGTGTGTTTGAATTTATTTTCTATATTAGTACATAACACACAAAAAAAGAAATGGTGGTCTTCAGATGCAGTTTATAGTTATGATAATTTTTCTGTGGGTTTTTAGTTTCTGGGCTAAGATCAATTTCTGCCATATTTAACAAGTCAGAATGTGTGACTTTCAGTACTTTGTGGTAACAAGATGTTCTTCTGTAGGGAACATAAAACTGGTCTTGAGAGTGGAAATTTTTCAGCAGTAAAATAAAACAAAAAATTATGGCAACTGTTTCCATGGGTTATATTCTTTATTTATGAGCCACTTTATGCCTTTTATCTGTTTATTGGGGGAATTCTGAAAAATAGTAGGAGTTACAGTCACACATACAGAAATTGCTGGTTTTAATCTAGTTAGTTCAGGACTAGTGGCGTTGAACTAGTGGCATGTGATTACGTTCACCAAAGACTTATTCCTTCAAAGCTGCTGCATATCCTGAATTTTCTGGTCCCACATCTTCACCACAGTGAATGGAGTTCTACATGCAAGTCTCTGTTGGTAGGGAGAAATAAGACTTTTCTGGCTAATGGCTGTTAAAAAAATGAGCCTAGAACTTAAGTGTCAAAGAAAATGATTTCTAACCCAGCCATTACTAGTGAAAGTTTATACAAGTCATGTTAGCAGCATTGAAGCTGCAGCCTGAGCCAACACAGAGGGTCTTTACTGATAAGATCAGCCATCAGCAATACAAGATCTATGAGAACTCTGGGAAGTTCTGGAAAACGAAGAATTTACCCTCCATGGAGTAGAATCAGATTAAGAAATATTTAAACAAGCTGGGCATCCACAAATGGATAGGACCTGATTGGATAAACCCACAAGCGATGAGGGGTTAGGTGATACCACCACAAGGCCACTCTCAGTTATCCTTGAAAAGTTGTGGTGATCAGGAGCAGCTCATGTGAACTGGAAGAAAGCAAATGTCACTCATATCTTCAAAAACGGCAAGGAGAAAATACAGACTGGTCAGCCACACCTCAGTCCCTGGGAAGGTCATGGAACAAATAATCCTGGAAGCTGTTTCCAACTATATTAAAGACATGAAGGTGACTGAGAGATAGATTTACAAATGGGGAAATCGTGCTTAACTAACCTGATACCTTTCTATAATAACATGGCTCTCTTGGTGGATGTGAGGAGATTAGTGAATGTAAATAAGGCTTTTGACTCTGTCCATCATAACATTCTCACAGACAAATTGATTAAATACAAGTTAGGTAAGTGGGCAGTGGTCTGAAAAGTGTCTGAACTGACAGGCTCAAAGGTTGTAAATAGCATTTTGGGAAGGAGGTAGTAGTAGAATCCACTGCACATTCTAGCCTGAGGATGAATAATATGGAATACCCCACTGAATAATACAGAATTCTCTTGCAGTTAAAAAAATGAACTTTACTATTCCCATTCATATTACCATACATATTAGTCTGTATTGTATTGTATTGTATTGTATTGTATTGTATTGTATTATATTACACACAAGCTAAGAGAAGGTTAATATGGTGTGTTTATTATTTAATCTTAATTTCTTTACAGGATCATACACAAATTTCTGATTTGATGAAGTATCAGGGAATATCATGAACATCAGAATTAATTCCACCTAAACGTCACACCCTTAACTTTGATGAACTCGTTTGAAAGTGCTGTCACAATGTCATCCCACTAAAATCAGAGTAGAGGGAAGATGGGCACTCTTCCTTTTGTGCCTGAGCATGTGCAAGTGCCCCAGGAGGTGATGTTCTGCACATCCTGAGTCAGCCTTGCATTCAAGTATTTGAGTATTTGCTGTGCATTGGAACACAGCACCATTGTGATGGATCTGTTAAACACTTGTGCTGATATTCACCTGCCTGAGACAAAACAGTAGGTAAATTGGGAAGGTAGAATGTGACCATTCCAACCGGCGACTCAGATTGCAAGTGATAGTGGTGCAGTACCCCCAGAAGTATTCTCATGTTTTGTCCAGGCACTTAAGATTCAATTCGTAGTTTGCAATGGAGACAGTGTCAGAAATTTACTGCTTGAAATTTGTTTAGAAAAACTTTTCCTTCTAAATAAAAATCTTCACATTTTCAATGGATATCTGACACATTTTGGTTTCTAAGCAAAATACTTTTACCATTAAAACAGAAGAAAAGACATGGAGGAAATATTTATTCATTTTCATTTCTCTCAAAATTTTCTTCAGTAAATCCCTGCCTGTCTGTTCTAGTGATCAATATTTATGACACATAATGAACTTTAAATCACTGGTGAAGTATCTCCAGGATTCATTTAGAATTCTGTAGATACTCTTAATTTTGACATATTGATGTTATGTTGTAAACTCTTCTAATACACAGGTCAGTCTAGAGATGCTTTCATTTTGCTTTTTTTTCTGAAGAAAAGGTCTAGTGTAAGGTCTAGTAATACTTTTATTCTTTTCTTCTTTCTCTTGAGTCCATTAATGCTTGGCTTTGTTAAGTGGATATAAAGCACAGTACAATAAAAACATTTCTGTGTAACTCAATTTGGAACTGAACTGACTGTTAGATGTTTTCCATTTCATCTTACTCACAAAGAGAACTGTTGAAATGAGATCAGGTTGGAAAAGGAAATCAGGAAATACCATGAATTGGTTAAAAAAAAAAAAAAGGCAAAGAACCCTGGAGAAGGGTGTTCCAGGTATTTCATCATATTGAATGAACAAAAATCACTTTGTATGCACTTGTTACACAAGTATCTACCCGAAATATTTAGAGCCCATGGAGTTTTACCATGGTGTGTAAGCACTTTCTTTGTTATTTTTGAGCTTGCTTTCTTGCCACTCTCCATTGGTGCAATTCTTACAGAAATTGGTGGGAACTGAGAACTGATATATGGAAAGCGAAAGTCTTGGGCAGAGTGGTATGAACTAAAAAAAGAAAGGGACCCAAAATAACACAATTCAGAAAAGATATGCAACAAACTGTATTTTTCCATAGAGTATTTCCAGCCCAGTTCAAATGTCTCCTAACTGTATGCTCTTAATTACTTTAAAAAGCACTAGCAATCCAAATTAAGCTCCAGGAATATCATGTTTGATTCAGGCTTCCAGAGCGACATAAATTCATTAAATCTTCCACACAATCCTCTTTGTTACTTTTGGCATATCTACAATTTTTGTGTAATAAAATATTGCATAAAGGGTTTAGTAAATTGAATTTAGCATTATGCCAGCAACCCTAAATGCTCCTGAATTAAGCTTTTGTCTTTCAGATTTGTAGATATTTAAAGGGGATCTCTGTAGGTATAAGTGTGCATATATATGTAGATTTGTGGGTGTGTATGTGAACATGTGTGTACATGTCTAATATATATAAATGCTGACAGGTGTTGCATTTGAAATATAAGTGAAGCTTTACTTCTTTGTCACTTCAAAAACCATACACAATGAAATGAAGAAAAAAAACCCAACTTCATAACCAATTTCATCTTTTGGAAATGATTTTAGAATTGTGTTGGAAGGATACTTACGAGGAGAGCAAAAAGAATTCATGCCACTAAATGGAACATAAATGAGTTAGAAATGTATTTTCACCATCTGCTGCTCTCATGAAATCTAGAGATTTGTAAATGGCAGTTTTGAGTAAGAGTAAATCTGAGATTTGGTGACTTTTCTTCAGTCTGTAATCTTGACACAATGTACTTCTGTCTGTTTTAGAAGTATACTTTGTACATTTTAGATTACTCAAAGCATCTAAAAGTCTGTGAGAGGTAAGTAGTCTGAGCAGATATCTTTGGCCTCCTCATCCATACAGTACATGAATATATGAACAGCTGTGGAGATCTGGAAGTGTATCTTTGTAAGACACAGTTCAAATGGTAATTGTAGGTAGTCACAGCCAACACTCCAGTCTCTTGCTCGAGATTCAAATATTCCCTATCACTGCAAAAGATTATCCCTTACAATTGTAAGCAGATGTCTTTTAAAATTAAGCTCACACCAGTGGAATTATTTTACTCTGTTATGAGAGGCTACCACATAATCTGCTATGTGAAGTGGCTCATTATAAATAATGATTCTGCTTCTATGCTGCACAGCCTCCTGCATGTGTCCTGGAGAGATGCTGCTCATTGTTCTGAACTGCATAGTTTTAACTGTTGCAAAATACAAAGGCTTCCAGAATTCCCCAACTTTATTTTTCTCATGTACAATCTCTCTGGTAATGCTGGGAGCAATGACAGCAGTTCCCAGTCACATTTCTGCTCAGAAGGGAGCTATTGGCTTCCTAGGAATTATTTATGTGTCTTTTATGGCAGTAAAGTGTTATGCAGTTTAAGAATCCCTGGTCCAAGCAACGGGATTTTACTACTATTCATAAACTAGACATATTATTTTTACAATTGTTTTATTGTTGCATTGTGTTGTTGTTTTATTGCTGTATTCATAACCAAGCAGCACATGTTTACATCCGAGAACCATTTTTAAAGTAGGATTATCAAACATAAAAATGTGCTAAAGGGAAACCAATACAAGTCTTGCTCCAAGTGAGAGATAACTTTGACACCTGTGGGGAATACAGAAAGAAGAAGGTTCTTGATGAAAGTGCTCAAGATGCAGCCTTCCCTAGACCTTGAAGTAGCGTATTTCATGGACTATAATGCAGTCCAGATAATTTGGGATTTTGTGACTGCTCCAGAGAGAAACTAGCAGAGAAAATCTGCTTAAGTGGCCATCAATATTTAATAAACTTTATGGCATCTGTCAACCGGACGAGTTCCATGGACATCTGCTCCCGAGTTGGCACAAAGTTTGGTTTATCTATCTGAGGTATGGATCAGATACCAATACTATTGGTTCACTCTTCAACACTATAAATAACCCTGCGTGCAAGCAATTGCTTAAGCTTTCAGCAGTAACATATGTGACCCTGTAAAGATTTGACCTCTTTTCTATCAGCATAGTATCAGCTGTTCTCATATGTTTCAACTCAGCATTCTGAAGATCAGCTGCAAAAGCCATTAATAGGGCATTTGTATTGAAAGGACTCAGAAGTTCCTTTCCTGATTGCATTAAGGTAATTAAGGTTTCTGCTTTTGCAGATGATGTAGTTAAGATAGATAACCACATATACATGCACCTACAGGTTATTTCTTCATATAAATTGCTGAAGTGGAAGCTTATAAATTGGTAAACAGGAATTGTAATGTACTTACAAAATACAGTGAGAAGGTGGTCCAGTGAAAATAACCAATAATGTCAGACTTCCAGCTTCACAGACCAGTGGAGAGCAAAGAAAAATGAATTATTTTTTTCATTTCAAGTTTCCTAACAGGCTTTTCTTCAAATGGGGTGCTTGCAACTTCTTTCTGGCATGGAAAATGTATGAAATAAATACATTAGTCATGTTTTCATGGTTTTGGCAGAACTTCTGCAAACAAGTATTTTTCAGGAGGGAAAAGAAGGGAAGGCCAATGATTTGTTGGAAATACTATATGATATTTGTAAGAGATGGGGAAGAAAGTGAACAGAATTTATATAAGCCACTCCAAGCAAATGAGCTATAAAAACTCTGGGCCTTTAGATCAGTTTACTCATCTCAAATCTTGCCCTTATCTTTGAGAATTGTATTTATTTCACTGTGAGAAATGAAAATTATTATTAATGTGATAACACAATTCTCATTTAATCTAAGGGGTTTTTTTGCCTTTCTTACTGTTGCGAAAAGTTCTTACATATATAAATCGAATACAAAACTAAATGATCATAGAAAATAATAAATTGTGGTTTTTAACCATCTAAAGAGCACCTGTTGCTACACAATGCCCTGAACTCATAAAGGCCCCCATTCCGTGTAAAGAGACTCATATGAAAAATATATAAATAATATGTGATACCAAGCTTCAACTGGTAAAGACAGGGTCCCTGTCTTCCCATCTTTCCATTTTATTTATTGTGTTCATTTAGTATCAAGATTAATCTAGATGCAAATAAGAGTCTGCCAATTGCCTGTAAAGAGCCCACTTCAAAGGGAACTGCATTCTTCCAGCAACACAATTTAAACAGTAGTAAGTAATTAATTATAAGGAAAACCAAGTTATCCAATGCCCCAAAGTCATGTCATGCAAACAGACACTTCAGAGAGGCAGTGCATTTGTGGTTAGTGCTGACTATTGGTCCAGTGTGGTAATCATTTCTAGAACCATTTAAAAATTGATAATAAGAATATCAGTGCAGGTCCTTAGACTATGGCCAGCAAACTCTGAGTGCCTGTGTGGCTGTACATGATCAACAATAACCCACCCCATCTTTCGTTCCTGCATAAGAAAGAGAGCCAGAAAGATGCTGTGATTTAAATGGGAGCTGATCTCTGAAAGTTTATTGAATGCCAGACATAATTAATTGATCCTGGTAAGACCGATGTAAAGTTGGCAGCTACTATACAGTAGTTTTTATGTAGAAGTTTTATACAACAGGAAATTTGAGGTAGGAAATGTGAGGCCATGTGTGTGATATTCCACAGTCTTCCCCAGGAGCTCTTTGTCATCTCTCTTGAAAATTAAACAGCTCAAATCTAGAACGGCCACCTACTTTCAATTTCAGGACCTACCTGCAACTTTTGATAACTCACAGGTCAAAGTTTAAGGCAATAATAATGCAGAACAACAAATTCCTTTCATAACTTTATTCCTGTAAAACTTCTGATATGCTTAATAAATACTAGAAATTCTTATATGAAGTATCTATGCCTATATGTTTGATGCTTCCTTACTTTTGCTGTGATGTTTAAATATTATTGGAAGAATAAATGAATGATAACTGTTGAGCCAGATATCTCACTGAAAAAATCATTTAGTCATTACATTTGTGTTTAAAATTGTACTGCTGCTACTATAATTCTACCATGTCCATTTTTTAATATTTTAGTATGCAGCAATGGGGTTCTTACATCTAGGATTACTGTGGTGATCAGATTTTGAAGCATATCTTGAGGTTCAAATTACTGATCAAAAATGTTTGCTGATAATATGCACAAACATGTTCTGTGCAAAAGCCCCCAGTAATTACTGCATAGAGTGCAGAAAAATAAAACAAAAGAGAAGCTGAAGGATCATTCATTTGAGCTGCTTTGAGATACATCAAATCAAGGTAGGATTTTAATTCCTGACTCCTGCTTTACATGGGTTTGGCTCCTGAAGTTGTGAGGGTATTCCAACTGACTTCTGTGCATCTCCATAAGGATTTGTGCACTGCAGAAAATATGCCAGGCCAGCTATAGTGAATTCATTCACAGCAGACACAGCATGCTGCAGTTTAATCCCTTGTCACCAATGGGCTGATGTTTACATTGCTTAAGTGCTAATATGCTAATTCCAGCTGCTGGTATCAAGAGGTTAATATGATGCCTCTGCTTTAGTAATTATTGCTTAAGGTTGACTGGCACATTAATGGAAAATTGATGAAACTGTTTAGGAATTGTAACACCCTCTGGAAAAAAATATACAATTCATTTCTTAAGTAAATCTGATAAGCAAATAATCAAAGTCATTTGTCAAAATCCAAAGTAATTGGCAACTCCAAAATAAATACTGCTTCTCTTTCCAGCTACAAAGTTAGACACTAAATGAATTTTAATAAAAGTCCAATGCTTTGTAATGGAGAGGGGACTGCAGCTTTTCCTTTTGACAGGGTGTTTCAGAGGAAACATGTTTTCTTTTGATGTAAAGATAAAAACATAAGCCCTTTTCATCCCAGCTTCCAGATGCAGTGTGAAACTAGTGACCCTACTAACACTGCTGATGTTTAACATTTTCAATGCAACTTTATTTGCATGTTTTGAGGTTAGTAATGGTGCTCATCATATTGAAAGACTAACTGTGAGTGGAAGGATCAGACAATGAAAGTACATCTGTTCGTCACTTTCTTTACTGGCACCATTTTACTGTTTGGCTCTCTGATTTCTACTGAGAGAGATTTGGAAACTATTCCTCCTTCACGATTTCACATGCCTTTAGGGGAATCTCTTACCCAAATCATGCTGCACTGAAACAAGCCTCCTGCAGATAAAAATCCATAGAAATAACTGTTTGTCTTGTTGAGTTACATATAGCAGGCTTCCCCCAACAGATGCATCAGATATGTACAGTAACATCGCACAGTTGCTATATGAGTGCTTTCTCTTGTAAATCAGATTCGGTGTCAGATTGTGGCTATAAAAGGTACATTTGAAAGTGTGCTGGTGAAAGTGATGAAAATGACTTTTCTGGCTCAGTCCAAGCACATAGACAGGTTACTTAAAAGTCCCTCCCATTCTGAAGTGTCAGGAGGGGCACTTGTGCAGAGGTGGAGGTCATCGCAAATCTGGTCTCAGCATCCTTGTTCCTGCTTTTAGACTTCACTGTTCTGTCCATATTAGTGTCTTGGAGTATATTATCAAGAATATTCATCTCATCTCACACAGAGGTGATTATGTGCCTCCAGAAAGAACCTGGAAGTGAACCAGGATATGGAAATGAAGCAGGGAGCTAATTGTTTGAGCAGAAATGTATCCATAAATGGTGATGTTAGGGCTGATGGAGGATGGCATATTTCCTTCAATCATTGTGAGTTAATATAGTCCCATATTTCTAAATCCTATTTCCTGTCAAACTAGGTTCCCATTTTCTGTCTAAATGGAAATATTTCAAAAGGATGAGGTTCTGTAATATAAACAGGAGCCCAAAGAAGAGGGGTGTTTTCTTAGATGCTGAAAATTCAACTCAGAAGTCAAGATCCCAAATTTTGCAAAGCACCTCAAATACTCCTGTGCTTTGACTCCTTAATCGCCACATCACATCCACTTCTCCATTTTGTATGACAGTAAAAGCAGTATTGCCAGTTATTTCTTTTCAGGCTAATATTAACTTTTCTGTTATAATGTCAAATGTATTGTACTGAGGGCAACAAATCACCTGTCCCACGTCTTATGCCTCAAAGGAACAGGGAACGATGATAGGAGCGTGTACTTCCATGACTACTAAGATAAATTATTTTGAAAAAAAACAAACCTCAGCCATGGCGCCAGTGCTGTGTTTCTATTAATAGCAATGAAATACTTCACTGTCAGTGAGCTTCTAGGTATAGTAGGCCAGGTATTTTCCCATAAAAACGTGTTTCTCATCATACAGCTTGCAGAAAAATAATTGGACATAAAGGACCCAGAATAAAGCAGAAGCAGTTTTAGTCTGCAAGATCAATAATTAATAATCCTTTTGAAAGAACATACCTGTATTTTTACATCTCAGAGAAAACATATATAACAGTATACAGTAATATTACATATATTCCTTATACAGAGTGGTTCCAGTTTATTCCAGGTGGTACCTGAATTATACTGTTGTCTTCCAGCACTGCCATTACTGTAATTACTACAAACTACATGGTTATGTCATATATGTTCCACAGTAAGAGATTTTTCAAAACTATTTATTTTGTTTTGATTAGCACTTCTGAGTGGGTAATTACACAAACCTGTTTATTCTCTAATTACTCATGCAGTTCTATCCCTTATCATAAAGATCATACAAAATAAAGAATCACATTGCCCTTCCAGCAAATTTTTGAGTTTTTGGTGGTGGGTGTGGGGGTTTTATGTAGCTTTCAGAAGTAGAAATATATGTAATTGGTGTGTAGATAGAAGCAATTGTAAATACCCCAAAGACTCTCTTCCAATTCTCTATCATAAATTGCCAGATGCTGGCAGTTAAAAGAAAAAAAATATGTTTTATGAAATTGTTGGCTATGAAAGATACTTCCTGAAGCATACCCAGAGTATAATGCATTTGTTTGATGCTCAAGGGTTCTTTGAAGATGAATTTTATTGTCCATAACCTTGCTGCAGATAGCTGCATTATAGCTGTACATACCTGACAAATTTATTTCCAGGTTTATTTCTTGTCTTAGGCTTTGATTGAGCTGTAGAAACTCTGCTGTGTAGCTGCAGTCATGAAAACCTATGGGGCTTCTGTGGCCTGGCTGTCAGTTTGACAACCAGGAAGATTTGACAGACAATTTGGTCCTTCTTTTGCAACTAGTCAACACTCATGTCCCCTTCTACATTCAAGTTCTCATTGTTCAGACATTTGGGGAAAAGCTGTATTTAATAATAAGCCATTTCAGAGTAAAGGCTGATATTTCTGCTACTTAGTGTTCTGCTTGGCTCCCAGAAATGGCCAGCCTGGTGGAAGCAGTGACACGGGACTGATGACTCAGACTGGCCATCTATGCCTCTCATCGCAGTGCATTTGGCACATAAACGTAGGCTAAAAACCAGCTCACCTATAGTTCCACTTGACAGTAGGAGAAACAGCAGAGTGTGTGGAAGTGTGAACACACAGGGGAAGTCTGTAACATGTATTTGTCCTTGAGGAGCACGCTCCATCCAGCTGAAGAAGTTCTGTTTCCAACATTGACTTGGGTCTCAATGGGAAAAAAAAGCCCCAACATACTGCTTTTTCATGTGGGAACAGCTGCCATCTAAAATAGGCGACATTTTTCTTCTCTATGATTATATGCTCTCTTACTTTAATAAAGATATGGCACAACAACAGATCCTAACAGTTTCTGTAGGGATTTCTACAAGAGAGCACCTGACCAGGATGCAGCAACCCACAAACAAAAATTCTGATGCAGTTCAGGACTCAGTGTAGATCCAGTCTAGTACTTTTTCTCTCTGATGACCTAATCCAGGATCTCAAATATAAAGATACCCAGGACAAAGAAATAGCTCCTAGGTTGGTCAGGGTATGCTGAGAGCATTAAGTCAGCATTTTTGCATTCACGTGTATTCATTCCATGGGAAACACATGGTTCTTCTACTAAATATGTGTTGTGACAACAGGAATAGCGTGTCCTTGTCAACAGCTGCATGATAAAACAGAGACATCTACTGGTTAAAATACGAAATTGGAAAAATATCAAAACTTAGGCAGAATGTTAGACTAAGGCTTGTCCGACTGCCCTCCCTTTCCCCCCCAAAGAGCTGACTAAAATATTCAAACTCCACCGGTGCGTTCTGGTTAAAGGCAACAGCAAACCTCCCTTTGATTTCCTGAGGAAAAAAAACAGGCCCTGTAACATAGATAGACCGTAATTGTAATAGACCATAAGCATGTAGACATTTATTTGTGACAGAACAAAACCAGTCTTCTGTAGAACAGGGAATATTCAGCCCTTCTTCTGTCCAATTCACAGTTTGGGATAAAAAAGACATTCTTTGAACACCCTGTTCAGCACCTGCCTGAGGTATTTGTGCTAAAAGCAGAGCCTGAATTACAGCCCTAAACTGGAATATTCCCATAATTTACAGGCATATTCTCATATACTGTCCTGTTATTCTGAGCTCACAGCAGCATCAGCAGTACCTTTTAATAGTATTTTAATAATAGATAATATATTTTGTGAATCAGGTCTGTATTCAATTACAATTTGACCTTCCTAAAAGGGATGTGAGGACATTTACGTATTTATTGAAGAGCACTGGTACTCTGTATATGTGTTACAGCATACATCATGCCTTAATAAGGGTTTGAAACTGCAGTATTACAGATAAAGTTTCAAAAGTAATCCTGGAGTGACATCTAACATAAGGAAATGACAGTTAAGATATGCAGACCTTTAATTACTGTATTGCAAAGAACAACAGGCTGGATTCCTTTCCCTAACAATATCTTTGATTCCTCAAGTTTGGGAAATACTGGCATAACCTTTACATAAAACCATACATTAATACAGATGTTTCTAGAGAGGGGCAGTTCTGAAATTTCTATAGAAATTGACATGAAGCCAAGATAGAAAAATTATTTTAAAAGTGTGAATAAAGATTATATCTGAATTTTGTGCCTGTCATAATTTCAAATAAGTCTGAGTATCTGATAGATAATATCTGCCTTCAGGAAGGCCATCCCTACTCACTGTAATATATGACTAAAAAACAGTCTTAGTCAATGGTAAAAAGATGATAGAATGAGAACAGTTTAAACAAAAATCTTAATGTGTTTGTCAGCAAATTAGACTCAAGTGTACAGTCTTGGCTAGTAACCTGAGGTCCCAAGTGTAAGCAAATTCCATTAAAACTAAATGGCAAATAGAAACAGTGAGAACCAAGAAATTTGATTTCCAGTTTCCACTTTTTCAAAATCAGTTACATCCAGCTTTCTGCTTTAAGTTGAATGTTAATATCAAAATAGGTGGCGTCAGAATACATCTGTATATCAGGTGTGCTGATTTCCCCCATTAAACCCGTTCAACAGCCTATGCTAAAGCTCTATTGCTAGAGCTAAGCAATTGGGGTTTGATTTTTCATTACTCCTGCTTGTTTATCTCTGCCGTGATTTGTTGGGTGTTAGTAGTAACTTACTAAACGGCAAGTGGTAAAAAGAAATACCTCACCTTTGGCGAGATTCCTGCCTCCTTAAATGTTTGGGGGGGTTTTTTTCCCAAGAAATACATATTATGCCAGAGCTATTTTTATTTTCCCAGACTTATCTTTTTAGGCTGCATACTTCGCATACCTTCATGTAAGTAAGGTGACAGAGTAAAAGGGGTTGGCAGTGAGTGTGGGCGCACCACTTGTGCCGCGTCAGCACCGGGCCGAGGGACAGCTCCGGCCCCGCCGGGTCCCGCCGCCCGCTCCAGCCCCGCTCCCTGCTCCGCTCCCTGCTCCGCTCCCTGCTCCGCTCCCTGCTCCGCTCCCGCGGCCGCCGGCAGCCAGCCCAGCTGCTGCTGGAGACGACCTCCCTGTTTGGGTCTGGAGGCTGCGCTGTTTCGCTGTGGGGTTTTTTCGGGTGTTGTTTGTTTGGGTTTTTTTAATGAAATTCCTGTAATGCAGCCAATGTTGTTGTGCACGCAAGTAGCACAGAACAGATCTTGCATATGGTCTGCTGTGCAAAAGGGTTGGAAACGGCAAGCTCCTTGTCATGACTTCAATGCAAACTTAGAAGAGTCTAGTACATTCATCTAAGTAATAATACTCAGCTTTCACTACCCAAAAATTAGATAGCTAGTACAAAAAACAACCTAAATGTAAAAAAATATGTCAAAGGTTTAGAACACTTCTGAAGGAGGGCAGGCAGGAACTTTGTTAAAGACATCTCACTCATTTTTGATAAATACAGGTGACTTTGCTTACACACATAAGCAAATTGTTCCATTTAGAAATAATTCTTAGGAGGCCAAAAAGCTATATATAAATAAAGCCTTTAAGATGATTCTTTAAGTTAATTTTTTGTGATCATCTGTAAGGGGGTTAAATCTCTCACATTGTTATAGAGCAAAGAAAGCATTAGCTAGATACACTTTTTATTTTCACTGTAAACTACCTTACATTAAAATATTTAATTGATTAAACTAGCCACACTATAATTTCAGGCAGATACTAGCACTATTTCTGTCAATAATATGACAGTCAAATTCATGGGCTTATCCAATTCCTAGTGAAAAAAAACAAAGCAATTCACCTACATTTACTCTAGATCTGCCATTTCTTCTACATTAATTCCTAGGGGACTGTTTGCTATTTATCATGAAATAATCGATTTCATGCCTGCAGCTGAAATGGCTTTTTGCTGTTCAACAACAGCAAAAAAATATTAGAGCTGACTAGACACGGATCTTAATCTGTTAAAAAAAAAAAAAAAAATTCTTATTAGCTCTGTGCTGATTCAGTATTCAAGGTTGTCTCCACTGATGCTGAATTGAATACCTATGTCTCTTCCCAAACTATGAAGACTGTGTTCATCCGTGGCTACTTAAGGTCTCCCATCTTTGCCAGTTTAACAGATACCCCCAGGATTAGCCTCAACTTTTGCCCATAATGAAGCACAGTTTTTGTCAGGGCTGTGCTAAAGATCAAGCTGACAGTCCCATTTGCAATCCATTTTCTATTACTTGTTCATATTGCAATTTTTCTGGTCTCCAAAATCACTTTTTGGTTGCAATATTTAGTAAATACATCCTGCAAATGTTTGCAGTGTTGTACTTAGTTTTCTACTTTGTACCTAATGTGCCCCTAGTGTTCTAAGAGACTTCAATGGTTCCTGTGTTCAGATTCAGAGACTCAGTTCATTCCCAGAGTTCTCATTTGCCATATTACCCACTGAGTTGCCTTATACAAAACCACCTCAAGACTCAGCCATAATCAAATTCTCAAACCCATGTTTTAGTAAATTCTTATGCTGAAAATCTTGGTGGTGCTAAGCCCAAGGCCACCCTTCCCTAAAGCAATAATCAAGTCATTAAGTAAACACAGTTAGCTCACCCCAGGATGCAGAGGGTTGTATCCTGTTATCCTAATAGCATAAACACGATAAACAGTAATCTACCTGCAACAGAATGCAGGAGAGATGCATTTTACTGCTATTACTTTAAAGCAGAAGGATACTTGTTAATCTCAAAGAACAAAATATCCTTTCCTAGGCAGATTTATTCCCTCTGAGATACTAGGTCTTCTAAGGCAAATATTCATCTATGGAATGGGAAGGTCAGCACAAAGTAGTCAAAAGGCTTTGTGAAAAAAAATGGAATTTATGCAGTGCTCTCAAGCACGAAGTATATCAGCTACAGAGAAAGGCTTTATGACTGAACTTCTGAAGTAAAGGTTTTGCCAAGACAGAAGCAGTATCTCCAGTCGGGTAAACCTACCTTAGCCAGTTCCAAAATACATTGCTTGACTACAGCTGTGCTTGGAGAAGTTTGAGTTACCTAGTGGCAAAATCTCAGCTTTAACTACCTGTTATCACCCCTTCCACTAGAATTACTGTGATTATGATCTTCCTGATGTTATCATTGCTAGTCTGCCATGCATACTGGAATTGGCAGGCAGCAAACTCCTACCTGCCTTGAACCTCCTCAGACAGAGACTTGAAGGACACTGCATTACAGAAAAAAAGGTGGTTCCATATGTTGGCTCCCGGTCTGGGTGAGCTTGATAGGACAGCACATCCCTGGACATATGCCACTCCTTAGGTAAAGTCACCACAGAACTTCATTAAACCATAAATAAACATCTAGAAGCACTTGAGCTCACTATCTTCATAGTCTGTCAAGCTAAACGGGAGACAGAGATTTTTCATCTACTGATGAACTAGTAGAAAAATCTCATATCTAAAAATATGACATATTTGTATATGACATATGACATATGACAATATGACAAATATGCTTATGGGGTTACTCATGAAGTCTAATCATGAAGTTAATCATGAAAACCTCCTAAATGAGTATTTCTAAAGCTTTTTACGTGAGAGCCATTCCAGTCCAAAGAGACCAAAAGAAAAGACTGTGCATCATTTAGACACCAGATAAATACGACACTGAGAGCTTAACCTTTGTATATGTGGTTAATGAGAGGTTTAATGAATATCCCTGAAAGAGCAATGAAGAACATTTAAATCAGGTCCTTAAAATATTAATAATAATACTTATCTAGGAAAAAGGGGAAAATCAAAGGTCAGAATTCTAAATAATGTCATGAAGGAAGGAGATCAAGAGCAGCAGAGAGAAGCTGTTCAGTGATTACACATGCTGTCAGAGCTATTATCAGATGTGTTCCTGGAAGGGCAACAGTGATAGAGCTGTAGGCTGTACTAAATTTATGTTATTCTGTTAAATTATTCCCCTCTCTTCTTTTCCAAAAATTAAACTCTTTCAGTAACTGGAAATGAATTTTTCCATCACTTGAGACAAGGAGCATTTGCAAACATGTACTTCTATTCTTAGATAATTCTCAGTGTTGCAGGACTATTGAGATTGTTTAGATTGGGCATGCTTAAGGTTTGCCATAGTTCCATTGTGTTCCAGTTTGGAGTAAATCCAAGTACGATTTGTTTCTATTTGTCTCCTTTTTCATGTCCCATGGCCAAAGGCCTCATGGTAAAAAAAAGCATTAGCCAGTTAAGGACTGTACCAAAATGTCTTGCCTTTTGTTGAACTCTTTGAGTGTGGTCTGTTGAAACCTTAGATTCAAAGAAATTTTAAGTCTATCAGACTGTCCATGATGAGATCTATGACACACTGATACATGTTGGGAATGCAGAATTACAGGTGTGAGCTGAGTACAGTCCCCTCTGCAAAGCAGCATGATGTAGAATTGTGGGTCAGAAGCAAGAGGTGATGCTTGTAACTGGGAAGTCCCAGGGACACAATGGAGGGAGAAAATTGAGTGACCAGGGAGTGAGATGCTGTATCATGACCTTGTTCTTCTCCTTTGTGTCACAGAAGAACATTATAATGGCCCCTTCTCCTAAATGTCTTCAGACTGATGTCCTGACTAATCTTAAAATTCTTCATGTGGTAATAGTTAGAGCTGCAAGGTGCCTCAATTTTGTAGTGTTGTCTTTGCTTCTCCAACGTCTCCAACTCATTTGGATGGTCCCAGACGTCAAGATCAGAATGCACACAGATTCAGACAGATGTACAAGACAGCACTCTTACTGAGTGTAGAGGTTTGGTCCAAAATACTCATTACTGTTTATCTGCTGTGAGATAAGAATTAGGAGAAATGCAAAACAGGCACCCAACTTGAAAGAATATAAAGAAGTTTATTAACAGACCTAAAAGAAGAAAAAAAATTATACCACCTTCAGAGCTCTCCTCCTCCCCCCACCTTCCTCCCTTCTCCCACTGACAATGTAAAAAGACAACCCTTAAGATGTTCAGTCTGTTTACCACTGCCATAATAACCTTGTTCAGTCCGTTTAGAAAGAGAAGTCTCTTCTTGCTCGTGCTATGAAAACATTATCACAACGAGACAGCCGCCCACTTCCAAATATTGTTCAGTCCATTTAGGAAGAGGAGTCTCTCTGCCTGCGTGTGAGTCCCTTCCCCCGACTTGCAGCTTTTCCCGCAACTGCTTTCGAGGGTCCACTCTTGAAGGTTTTTGGGGTACAATTTTAAGGTTGAGCCGTTCAGAAACAAAAACAGAGGCCCTTCTCCTTCCCTGGGAGCAAAGGGTCTTCATCATCTTCATCGTTAGGACTATCTCTGGGAGCATCTCTAGGAACTGAGGTTTTCTCCTTTCCCGTTTGGAGCAAAAGTCCTCATCTGGTTCATCTCTCCCTGTCCAAACTTCCCATGAAATTACAGCTGCGTCAGCATCTGCCTATCTCAGTGCAGGTGCTTTTGCTTACGAGTTGAACACTCCACCCCCTATATCTTCATGAAATTACAACAGGATACTCTGACATATCATAGCTTCACAACAGAATTTCAGCTTTAAGCATCTCCTCTCTCTCTTCCCTCAGGTTTTCAGCTCTTCACAGCAATAAAAAGGGTTAATCTCACCTCGGCCTTGCAGCTTTGCAGCTGGAATGTTGAATCTTTCTTATCGCAGTGGAGAGGGGGGAGAGCCGAGCCGCTCCGGCTGCCCACGGCAAGGCAGTGGGGGGGGTTCCACGGCTGGAACAGGTCCATGGCTCCAGGATGGCCGTGGCCCGGCCCGGCCTGGCCCAAGCAGGGCCTGGCCGGGCCCGCTGGCCCCCACTCGGGGCCCGCAGCCACCTGTCCCAGCGCCGGAAACGAGAGAGAGCTTGGGGGGGAGTTTGTCTATTCTTAAATGTGGATCACAGAGGTGATCACAACTTTAAGTGGCTTAGAGAATTGTCCATATTCAAACTGGCCAGCTGATAGGTTCTATCAGTTCCCAGAGGAAACTGTAAGCACCCCTTAGCAAGGACGTCCCTTCCGGGACTATGCTTGCTAACCTATGACACTGAGCAAGACTTTTTGTCCATTCAGTTGCAAACTCAGTATCACAATCTGAAGACACCTCACAGTAAAGGATGCTGCTGATGTAAACTAATTTCTATAAGCTTCTCATCAAGCCTACCAATAAATACGTCTTCCACCTTCATGGGCTTACTCACTCAGAAAAATGAAAATGTCCATGATCTGACCTTCTGCTCCTGCCAGTATGGCTGTGAGTCTGTGGATTGTGTGGCTGGAGCTGGGAGCTCTGTGCTACGAGCTAAGGACACCTTCATGCAAGATACAGCATGACCTGCAGGCTACAGCACTTGGTAGCTCTCAGGTTGATCTGAAGAAACTAGACCAACTCCAGATATCTATCTGCTCAAATCTAGATCAAGACACCTCTTTCTCAAGGGCAGATGTTTCTGAGAATATATAGCTAACTGCCCAAGAAAGCTGATACAGTTCTCCAGAAGCCTTTCAAAAGCTGAACAACTGCAATTTTTTCTGAGATTTTCTAAAGGCAGAGCTAAAGATACTGCCAGACAACTTTATGTGAAGACAATATCATACATTTAAATGCAGAGAAGAATATGTGACAGCCTGATAATTTTCAGTGTCTGTGGAGGCTAGAAATTTGAAAAGTATGAGACTGTATTACTGTTTATTATTTAAATGGTCTAGATTCTACCCTAGATCCCACCCCAGGAAAAAAAAGACTAAGGAAACACCATTTTAATAGAGTCTTACCTGATTCTGATGCCATGAAGATTTTTTGCCTTTTCTTTTATACTTCTGTTATATCTTTTTTACAACTTCTGTATTCTTAGTGCTTTTTGCCTGCATTCTTGGACTTGTTTGTCAAGCTGAGAGACTTAAACATTTTAGAAGCTTCTTAGCTAGGGATCGGTGTGCCCCAGGCCCCAAAGTCCTCTCCAGAACACATTCTGTAAACTAAGATAGAACCATCCAGGGGAAGGCTCCTTGGGGAGGGGGGCTCACTTGAGCCTCTCATTGGGGAATTTTTGATAGATATGCTAATTAGTAAGACCTACAATGTTATACCAGATCTTTTGGAGGGAGGGAATTTGGCAGGGTGCATTTCAATGCATATGACCTGGATGTGTGCACCTCAGGATCCTTAAAATAAATACCAAGGTAAAATCCCTTTTCCCCTTCTAACCCTGTATGACTCTTGATTTTAAGACTGGGAAAAGGCATCAATTCCAGACTGAAACCTGTATTAATCAAACATACTCTACTGGCTGATCAGTAGGACTCAACTGAAATTCCCCTCAGCAGCTATATTTTAGCGTGAACCTGATGCATACTTTTTCTCTGCTGTACATAAAAATTACACTGGCATGTCAGTTCTAGCAGAAGCCTTTTCACATATCATTTCACATATTGTATCAGTTGTTGCAGAATAGCAAGAAACAATTTGAAGGCTATTCCATTACACCTTTATTTTCTGCCTCAGTTGTATGCCCATTTTATGCAGAATTCCTCACACTGCTGGCAGTAGTAACCAATGAGATGGTGCACAGGAAAAAAAAGCCACTTTTTAGTGGCAGTTTAATACTGGGAAACAAATACATTTTCAGGAGATTGCTACCAGCCTTGCCCCCCAAAAATTAGAAACAACAGCATCTGAGGAAGGCTGTTAAGATGGCATCATTAACTCAAGGAATGTTTTACTATTCATTGCATCAACAGATTCAAATGCTTCATATCCAGCCCATAAGAAAGAAATTTAAATCTGTCCATTCTTTTAGAAAAAAAAAGCCATTTATAAGGAAATATTTTTAAAGTTTAAGAGGATCTGGATTTTTATGTGCTTTTGTAGTACCGTAGCTAAATGACATAACCTGTCAAAATCTGTCATTTAACAGATACTCTGAAATGCAGGTTAAAAATAGTATGTCAAGAACTGTGATCATAGATTAATTACTTGGAGTATGCAAATTTTCGAGGCATTTCAGTCCAGAATACAGTTTCAGAAACATTATGTAATAAACAGGAAGTTCTGCTGAGAAAGATTCAGTCAGTGGTGGTTTCTTTACTCTTCTGTATCAGCATAACCAGCCTAGCAGATTGCTACAGGTCTTCCTTATAAACTCTGTGCTTCTGTTAATACAATCTACATCTGTTCAATGAGAATTTACCAGCATAGTACTATCAGCAAAGTGCTCTTTATGTAGACTCAGAATAGAGAGTTCTTTTCCTCTTTTTCTCATAGTTGCTCTTGTTCTTCCGAGTTTTCCCCTGGCATTTTTTTGCCTAATGAGTTGTGAAATCTAATCAATTGTAATAATTAAAACATACTGTGTGTGGAATGATGCACTGTTTTAATTACACAAAGAAGTCCCAAACAAATAAAAGCTTGAGATTCTTACATTAGAAGAAAACAAACTACTTTATTTTTATGTAAATTTTTTTCACCAAGAACAGACTCATGCTTGCAGGTGATACATATAAAACACTAAAAATTCCAGGCTTGCTATACTGCATATTTTATTCAAAAAGCTGGGAGAGTTCAGGCTTTTGTGTTACCAGCGTATGAAGGAATGGCTGGAACAAACAGATAGATGCTTGCTTTCAATAAAACACCCTGGGTGGCAACTCTGAACAGCAAAGTTTTGTGTCCAAGATGTATAAAATACATGGAGTTTTAGCAATGTCACATGGTGTAAGAGGGGGTGCTATTCACTGACTCACCCCTTTTCTAGGATCTTTTGTATGCTGGCATAAAATAAATTCCTTATGGCAGACCAAAATGCCAGTGTTTCTTAATTAAAATGAGTTTGATGAAAGCTGGGCAGACACATTCTTATACTTGTCTTTTTTTTTAAGAATAATGCATGTCAAGTAATTGGGTCCTGGTATTATACAGCTTTTTCCAATCCTGTTATTTGCATTCTGATTCTGGCCCCAATGAGGCTCCATCAACTTGACAGAAACTGCAAGCTCAACAATTCAGACCTGTGCCTTGTTCATTTGTTTTGTAAATTCTGAAAGTATAATTATGTTATTGAGTATTTTAGAGAACTCAAGCCTGCATTAGCTATTTCACAGTCATTTAGGTGAAGTGGATAACCTAGTACACCTTATTTAAGCTTCCAGCTTTATTACAGTGAAATCTGATACAGGCGACTTTCACAGTTTGAAAGGTAGTTATTGGTCTCTTATAGTGTTGCCTTTTGTCTGCCTCAGTCATAGCTACAAATTTCATTAATCAGCCCTGCCTACATACGCACAGTTACTGCCCTCATTCTTTACTAAGATTGGTTTCTTTTGCTGATGTTGGTAGCAGAAGTTTTAAAGGAATGTATAGCCCACCTAAATAGGATAGTTTAACCTGAGGATGTTTTCTGAATGGGCTGTAAGAAGGACAAAGACAGATGGTCCACAACTCACTTGTCAGGAGAAATTAATGGATCTAATTTCTCCAATAAATATAGTTACCAAAAAAAACCCAAAAAAAACCAAAACAAAACCAAAACAGGCCCAGAAGCACTGGTAGAGAAAAATTCAAATAAAGATGTTTCAATACCTTAGCATATGAAAGATGATAGCTGTATACTTGTTCTGTACTATTAGCAGCTGGAAAAGGCCAAAGATAGCACATAAGACGTAAGTACAACATGATGCCAAATACACACCTCACACCATGAGCAACTGCAGTTTGTGCATAGAGAGCTGAATATCTGCTTGATAACCCACAGATGAAACAAGTTTACTGCTATTTTTCTCAAAGCTACAGTGAGGTGGCCTTTCTATCTCTAGAGCCATTATCACCACTGTGACCAGTCTCTCTGCATCTTCTCTTCACACTTGCATTCTTCTTAGCTGCGTTTAACTCTTCTTGGGTGTTCCAGCAATTTTTTCAGACTTAGTGTGTCCTTGAAACATCACCAAATGGATTTAACACCACCATTTCTGAGAAATGAGAGTAAATGCTTTTATGAATAGGCTTAAACTGAACTTTAAAACAGAAAACAACTTATTTTAGTATCTCTAATAAAAACCTGGATTTAATTAGGACTTCCATTGAAAACAATATATTTTTTCCAAGTGTTATAATAATTTTTGTATCATTTTAACACTTTGCTCACTGTCTCAAAGCTGCTCATATTCCTTAGAGTATAAATAACTAAAATTTCTGGCAAAGCCATGAGGTTCTCCGATATTCACTTTTTTTCTCATAATATTGGTTCTGTAAAAGACAATGACCAGCTATTCCAGGCAAAGTGGAAGGCTGTGAGGTGTGGAGATGCCTGAATTTTATCAAAATGGCTTTTTTCCATCATAGGGCAGTTTATGCAGAACCAGGCCAGCTGGAGACAGATGGGGCTCACCCATCTAAAAGGGGGAAAAGGATTCTAGCAAGGCTGATTGAGAGGCCTTTAAACTAGGTTTGAAGGGGGATGGGGATAGGACCAGGCTCACTAGAGATGAGCCTGGGGGCAGCATGCCAGTGTTGGGGGTGAAATCAATAGCCCACCTGAAGTGCATGTACACCACTGCACACAGTATGGGTAACAAACAGGAGGAGCTGGAAGCCATCGTGCAGCAGCAGAGCTATGATGTAGTTGCCATCATGGAAACATGGTGGGAGTGTGGCAATGGATGGTTATAAGCTCTTCAGAAGCAACAGGTAAGGAAGGAGAGGTGGTGGGGTGGCTCTGTACGTTAGGGAGTGTTTCAACTGTATAGAGCTCAAGAACAGACTATTGGAGATTGGCCAGTGTGACACACGGCTACAAGAAGGGTCAGAAGAATGGTCCAGGCAACTACAGGCCTCTCAGCCTGACCTCAGTGCTGGGGAAGGTTATGGAACAGACTATCTTGAGAGCAATCACACATCACAAAGTACAACCAGGGGATCAGGCCTAGACACAGTGGGTTTAGGAAAGGCAGGTCCTGCCTGACCAACCTGATCTCCTTTTATGACCAGGAGACCTGCCTAGTGGATGAGGGAAAGGCTGTGGATGCTGCCTACCTGGACTTCAAAAAAGCCTTTGATACTGTCTCCCACAGCATTCTCCAGAAGCTGGCAGCCCATGGCTTGGACAGGTGTGCTCTTCATTGGGTTAAAACTGGCTGGATGGTTGGGTCCAGGGAGTGGTGGTTAATCATCCAGCTGGCATCTGGTTACTAGTGGGGCTTTCCAAGGCTCAGTATTGAGGCCAGTCCTGTTTAATATTTTTATCTATGATCTGAACGAGGGGATCAAGTGCACCCTCAGTCAGTTTGCAGACAACACAATGTTGAGCAGGAGTGTTGATCTGCTGGAGGGCAGGAAGGCTCTGTAAAGGGATCTGGGCAAGCTGAACTGATGGGCCAAGGCCAGCTGTATAAGGTTCAACAAGACAAAATGCTGGGTCCTGCACTTTGGTCACAACAACCCCATGTAGTGCTATAGACATGGGAAAGAGTTGCTGGAAGGTTGTCCAGTGGAAAAGGACCCGGGAGTGCTATTCAACAGCAGGCTGAACATGAGGCAGCAGTGTGCCCTGGTGGCCAAGACCACCAATGGCATCCTGCCTCTTATCAGAAATAGTGTGGACCAGAGGGCAGTGATCATCCCCCTGCACTTGGTACTTGTGAGGCCACACCTGGAATCCTGTGTTCAGTTCTGGGCCCCTCACTACAAGAAAGACTTTGAGGTGCTGGACCTTGTCCAGAGGAGGACAACAAAGCTGGTGAAGGGTCTGGAGCACAAGTCTTGTGATGAGCAGCTGAGGGAGCTGGGCGTGTTTAGCCTGGAGAAAAGGAGGCTCAGGAGAGGCCTTTTCACTCTCTACAGCTGCCTGAAAGGAGGTTGTAGCCATGTGGAGGTCAGGCTGTTCTCCCAGGCAACCAGTGGCAGGATGAGAGGATATGGCCTCAAGCTGTGCCAGGGAAGGTTCAGGTTGAACATCAGGAAGAATTTCTTCACTCAAAGGGTTGTCAGGCATTTGAACAGGGTGCCTAAGGAGTCAGCAGGTCTTGAAGTGCTCAAGAAACAACTGGTGTGTCACTTAGTGCTATGGTTTAGTTGGCATGGCGGTGTTCGGTCAAACATTGGACTTGATGGTCTTGGAGATCTCTTTCAACCTTAATGTTTCCATAATTCTGTGATTCTGTGATTCTATGATTCTATGAAAATGAGTGACAAAATATATTATAAAACCTATCTCCTTAGACAGAAAGCAAAATTTTATTTCTTGGAGGTCTTTGTCTACTTACACATTTTAATAATTATGAGAAACTCGGTTCACCTTCATACTACTTACTTTTTAACATCTTGGTCTCAACCTAATTCAGGATCAATACCTTCAATCGCTGTAGCATCTGAAATTTGTCCAGACATGACAATTCAGCAGGACTAATCTCCTGAACAATGCTTCCTGTTTATTCTTCTTAACTTTGACTTTCAGCTCATAAATTTATGCCTGCCTACGAAAGTGTGCGCTATGTAGTACTGAATTACCATCTTACACATGGTATTCCCCAATCAATTCTCCACACTGTATAAAGTTTTCCATAATTACAATTAATGCATAAAATTCTTAATGGTCTGCACATTAGCAGGAACTATATATCCTTCACTTGGTGACTTGCAGTAATAAATATCACCTCCTATTGTATTTTTAAAATGGTAAGACCAGTCGTGGCTTGCTTTCTGAAATGAATTGGCTTACTGCAGGCGGTAAAGCAATCAAGTTTTGACCATGTCTAAGATGAGTCTAATGTTTTCTCTGTGCAGAATTCAAAACAATGAAACAAAATAATGAATGCAGTAGCCAAAACAGCTTCCGCCATTCTGTGTTTTTTTGACACATGCACATTTGAAAGGATTTAATCAAACCCTAACAAGTACACTTGTATCAGTCTAACCAAAACATTGTTTATTTTGTTTTACAGATTTTGGCCATTGTGTCCATTCTGTTCATCGTCCTGTCCACTATTGCTTTGTCTCTTAACACACTGCCAGAACTTCAAGTAATAGATGAATTTGGGCAGCCAAATGACAACCCTCAGCTAGCACACGTTGAAGCTGTGTGTATTGCTTGGTTTACCATGGAGTATCTTTTGCGTTTTCTGTCCTCACCAAATAAGTGGAAGTTCTTCAAAGGCCCATTAAATGTCATTGACTTACTGGCTATCTTGCCGTACTATGTCACCATTTTCCTCACAGAGTCCAATAAAAGTGTCCTGCAATTCCAAAACGTCAGACGTGTGGTTCAGATATTTCGAATTATGAGGATCCTAAGGATTCTTAAGCTCGCCAGACATTCAACAGGCCTTCAGTCTTTAGGCTTTACACTCAGGCGGAGTTACAATGAATTGGGCTTGTTAATATTATTTTTAGCCATGGGAATAATGATATTTTCAAGTCTTGTATTCTTTGCTGAAAAGGATGAGGATGCTACAAAATTTACAAGTATTCCTGCGTCATTCTGGTGGGCAACAATCACTATGACTACTGTAGGATATGGTGACATTTATCCTAAGACCTTATTAGGTAAAATAGTTGGAGGACTTTGCTGTATCGCTGGAGTGCTGGTCATAGCCCTGCCCATACCAATTATTGTGAACAATTTCTCAGAGTTTTATAAGGAGCAGAAAAGACAGGAGAAGGCAATTAAGAGGAGAGAAGCACTTGAGCGAGCTAAAAGAAATGGCAGTATTGTCTCCATGAATCTAAAAGATGCCTTTGCTCGCAGTATGGAAATGATAGATGTAGCAGTAGATTCAGGAAAGCTCGGAGAACCACTCAATCCAAAGGAGACACCTGATAACAGCCACCTGTCCCCAAGCCGGTGGAAATGGGCCAGAAGGACAATGTCTGAAACAAGCTCAAACAAATCTTATGAAAACAAGTACCAAGAAGTTAGTCAACAAGACTCCCAGGAGCAATTAAATAATGCTGCAGCTTCCTCCAGCCCACAGCACCTCAGTGCCCAAAAACTGGAGATGCTGTATAATGAAATTACTAAAACTCAGTCTCAGCCTAATCTTAATGCTGGTTACCAAGACCAGTCAGCAAAGCCACCCATGTATGAGGAAGAAATAGAAATGGAAGAAGTTATAGGTCAGAGAGATCCGTTGCCAGCTGGGCCCACCGACATCGTAATGGACATGAGAAGCACATCCAGTATTGACAGTTTTGCCAGTTGTGCAACTGACTTCACAGAAACAGAGAGGTCTCCCCTCTCTCTGTTTCCTGGCTCGCACTTGCAAATGAGATTTCCAACTGATGCTGTTAATATGGAAGAAAACCAAAGAGCAAGAAGTTCTCAGTTTATACCATTTGCAAAAGACAGAGGATTTTCTCCAACTGATGTCACCTTTGAATATAATCCAATCAACAGACCTGTTACCAGTGATGGCAGTGGGCCCCAAACTGTTTCACATGGTCATTTTCATTTTGACACTGCCATGGAAAGCCCCAAAAGTTCCCTGAAAGGTAGCAACCCATTAAAATCTAGATCCCTTAAAGTTAATTTTAAAGACAATAGAGGTGGTGCTCCACATACTCCACCAAGCACCGCTAGGCCACTGCCAGTGACAGCAGGAGCAGACTTCACACAGGCTACCCCTCAGCACATCAGCACCATTCTCCTAGAAGAAAATTCCCCCCAGGGTGAACGACCTGTACTTGGTGCCGATGCATCTGCACTTTGTCAGGGACCTGCTAAAAAATCATCCCCTCTCTTTCCCAAACAAAAAATTTTCACTTTCCCTTCAAAAGAGAGGAGGAGCTTCACTGAAATAGACACTGGAGAAGAAGAAGAGTTTATGGAGCTACATGGTATGAAACATGAGAAAAAACAGGATATCAAGACAAATTGCTGTGGGGATAAACACAGTGATGGCAACAATTTAACAGGGTCGCCACAGATCACCTCTTCACCCAAAAGCATGAGCCACAACTGTACTCAAGACATTTACCATGCTGTGGGTGAGGTAAAGCCAGACAGTAACCAAGAAGGTCACAAAATGGAAAACCACTTATTTGCTCCAGAAATTCATTCAAGTCCAGGAGAAACTGGTTATTGTCCCACACGAGAAACTAGCATGTGACTAGTTACAGAAGCAATAAAAAGACCTTTTCTTAAAACAGTTAGTAATGCCTATGAACTAAAACATGGAAAGCCTCAACAAAAGTGCATAAAACGTTATTTTTGCATGGCATGAAGAGTTGTTTAGTTTAAATACTGTTTAATTAAAAAAAAGACTGCTTTTTGTAACAAACTGAAAAAAACAGGGAAAAAATTACTCAAGAATGGTGAACACAATAAAGAGAGCTCTATTAGGAGCCAGTGGTCTGCAACATCTGACATTTTTGATCCTTTCATTTATGATTGTAGACAGGTTTGGAACTCTTTTAACATTTTTTTTTCCTCGGTTACAATGAATTTTAGAATTTGCACATGAAAGGATGAAATGTCAATGCATGCATTCATAAAGATCTGAAACAAGGTGCTTTGAGCTTGCAAAATGCATATACTTGTAAATAGTTTGGGGTTGGGGGGAAAGCTACTGTTAACAAGGATTTATGGAAAAAGCATTTCCTGGGACACAGGTACTTCCTTCACAGCGTGCTGCCTGGAGGTTTTGTACAGACTTATGTTGCAAAATTGCAACTTCTACTTAAAGCATCTCATGTATCTTGCTTTCTGTTAAAAAGCTCATGAGTATATCTGTTAATTAAGGACTACAGTTTAGTTTATCTGTGCTGTAAATCATGATTTTTTTTTTATTTGCAGAACTTCAGTTATTGCTTTTGTCAGCTTAATTAATGATCCTATGAGGAAAAAAAAAGATTTAATGACCAGAACTTGAAGCATTTGATATTTTTATAGAAAACTGCCAACATTTCATAACTGAGAAAAAAAAAGTTCCATTTTAAAATTTAAAAATCAGCGTTATTTCCGTGGCAATAAATAGTGCCAAATGGCTATACAGATATATCCAAAAGTGTTCAACTTCTTAGAATATAACTTGGTATTAAAAAAAATATTTCCCACACTCTTATTTTTCCTTTAACACTATTTGCTTCTACATGATCTTTGATCTCTTACCTTTTTTCCTCCATGCAGTGCTCATACTTCAGTAATGGCAATGTTGTTGAAGTTGTTATGGTGTAAGGACATAAGAGACAAGGTTTGTAGGGGAAAGTGGTACCTTTTGTTATCATAAATCATATAGCTGGAGAAAAAGAGGCTTCAAGTACATGTGATTTGCCTCAGGTCTTCCATACGCCAAAGCTTGTCTGTGTTTTTCAGTTCAATCATTTGGACTGACAGAAGATACCACTTGACTCACCAAATATGCCTCAACCCATCCTTCCATAGCTGTTCTGAAACGGAGTATAGGATTTCCACTATACTTAAATAAAGGAAAACGTCAATCATTCCACTGAGAACTGCCAAAGCATCTTTCATTTCTCTGATTTCTCCAGCTTTGTAAAAGAAAGATGCTGAACCAAAGCCTTCATTACAAAGTAACCATCTAACCACTGTCTCGAAAAAGCTATTTTTTATTTTATCCAGAATCCATAGCTTCCTATGCTATAATATATTTAAAAAAGCTTATAGATTGCTTTAATTCCCTAAATCATAAAAAGTTTATTCAATTCATGAATTCTAATCATAAGCAAATGTATGCAGTTACACAGACATGTTCTACAAAATGTTCCCTTTTTTTTATTTTAGGAAGACTTAAAAGTACTCTAGACCAACCAATGCATGGTTTGGAACAGCAGGCTTCTACTTACCATAGGGGACCTAGGTTAATTTTTACTCATGTCTTTTTCTGTCGCTTGAATAAGTAACAACCAGGCACCTAAAGCACTCAGTGTAAAGGGACAAGCATTTTTGTTGCAACATTGCCCTTTGCTTGAAATGGCTGAGTCGATGCCACAGACATCACTCAAGCCTGGCATATAGAAAAGAGGCAAGTTTGAACAGCTCCAAAATATTGATCCTAGTGGCTGGGCCAAACAATGAGCACAGCACAATCATTCAGTTGGGTTTTTTTTGAAAGTTTTCTGTATTTCCCTAAGTTTTCTTATTTCTGTAACAAGAGAATATTGAGGTGTCTCTTCAGTCATTTGAATAACTGAGAATATAATGTCTTTTTTTTCAAACAATGTCTGGTCATTAATTCTCAAAATAAAAATTTTTTTTTTTGTCTTTAATTGCAGTTCATTTCAACTTGTTGCTGCATTTAGTTTTATGTATTTATATGGTATTCTGCATAACAATTTTCAATCATGTTGTGTCTCACTGTCCCAAAACTTAGCTTTTTAATATTTTATGGTCATTAATCTTCTACATTTATTTTTTAGTTTCTAGATCTTTTCGGTGACTAAAACTAAACGCCAGTCAATTTTTATATGCCTGAAGTGTTGGTTTGTATTTTCTATGTGCAGTTTTATGAAATCACATGGGCCTGTTCAATCTGCCTTTACATCCTAGTGAACTATTGAAGTCCAAATTAAGACCAAATGGGACCTGGTCCCATGCTCTGGATCCACAGAAAATTCCCATTCAAGAAAATAGTGTTGTTCTGGCAAGACTGAGGTCTGTGTCATGTTCCTTCTGTGTGCTTTTTCTCCCAGGTGACCCTTACTCTTTGGAAAAGCCCCCTTAGACCTATGCCACTCGATGGAAAGGGAGGAGTCCAGACATAGGAAACGTATTGCAGGAACAGACATTTAATTCCTTAAGCTCTCCTGAGCTAAACTTCATGTAAACCTGATTCTGGCCTATTAAAATCACTAAAAATTTAAAAGGGGTAAAGTCAAGGCCTCAATCCTTGTGCAGATGAATCTCCCCTGAAACCAATGGGAGTCTGGTGGAAAAAGGGACTGACTGAAATATAAATGAGAAGGACTGTAGTCTCTCCCTCTTGATGAAAATCAACAGGAGCTTTAACTATATGAATCACATGAAAGACCAGGCCCTTATTTGCTGCTGTATTTTAAATGTTTTCAGAGAAGCACATTTATTTTGAAAGCAAAAGAAATGCAATTCACTTTATTAACAGATGCTTTATTTTTTTGAAATACTAGAAGCAAAATTATTAAGCTTTAGAAGTGATTTTGGTATAATTTTGCTATCTACTTTTGACTAAGCTGAAAACTATTTCCGGAAGCACAGGTTTAGACATGTGGTTTTTCCAGTCTTGACTGCATACACAGGATCCACCTCTGAATACCTAACCTGTGCAATTCCTGATTAAAACATCTATTTGAGCAGTTGCAGGACTGGATCTAGCTTTCTGTCGAGTACAGCAGGTGTAAGAAGTGCAGGCCAGGATCACTTCATTCATCATGAGTTGATATGAAGCAAATTATGCAAAATTACACAAATATATTTTTCTGGTTTTCTAAAACTTTGAAGCCATTTCGGACTTATTACCCATTCACCACAGTAAGGAGAGAATGTGTCTGGGTTCTGGAGTCAGTCTCTAATGACAGCTGTGTAATTTTGAAACAACTTAAGGAGTCTTAGGAAGAAGTGACTCCTTTGTGCACCTGAAAGGGGTCTGACTCCTCGCATCACTGGAAAATGAAGAATGTTCAGGGAGATAGCTTTGCAATTCATCTATTTTTTATATTTTTTTACTAACTGCAGAATCCTGAATCAAAGTTTTAATTCCTTTTCAATGAAGAAACCAAATGCACATATTTAAAAAATGTTCACAGAGTAATTAGAAGAGTTTTTGGGTAATAGTCACATTGATCCAAATCTAGGTGGGGGGTGGGGGGAATAATATATCGCACAAACTGCAAAGGAAGTTCCTACAGGAAAGCTGTTTACAGGGAAGTATATTATGTGAAGAATGTAACATGGTGTAGGAAGTTTTTGCACTACTGAATTTATATAAAATACACTTTTTTAAATGAAAACACAAAAGGCCTTTTAATGCTACATTGTATAGAATATAGAAGCCTCTGTGCTAATGCAGCAATGTAATGCACTGCGTCCTCACTTCACAATTGGTCTCAAAATTCAAACATTAGTGATGTTAGAGAGGTGATATCTGATCTAACGCTAGAGCAACGGACATGAAGAGCCTTTCAGCACACTATTATGTAACCCAAAGTGTGTACAGACAGTTCTATTTTTGCCTATAACATTCATAAATCAAAACAACAATTGGCTTCGGGAGTTGTTTCCTAACAGGTAATACTGGGCAATGTATTTGTATTCCTTGAAAAACAGTGAGCTCTTTTAAAAGTAGACCTCTTCCCCTACATGTTGACTGAGCTTCTGTTTCCTTCAATGTTTACCTTCAAGTTATTTAATTAACTGCTTCAACCTCCTCTAAATCTCGGTCCCGTACAAAAGACAGTTGTCTTTTTGAAGCTCTATTGCAAATACAGTCAGACTGGTAACAATGTCCAGGGCTTAACTGATTGGCTTTTACATTCAAATAATTTTTGAATCACTTGGATAGAAAATAAATATTTTGATCATGCTAAAATATTTTAGAAGCAGAAAAGTGCAACAAATATCCTTTTTTTTTTTCAAAGTAGCCAGCACAGATCAAGCAAGAAATGCAAATACCACAAAGGGGAAAGAAGGGCAGAAAACTGTAAGTAAACAAGGCATGTTTTAGTGTACTACATAAAAAGAGATATAATAAAACATATGTGAAGGAAGCCTTGTTCACACTAAATGAGGTAAAAATACCAGTAGCAAAATATTTAATTCCACTCCTACTCCATTGTAATTTTTAACCTAGAACCAACAGGTTCAGTGATGCTATTATCCACTTGCCTGCCACATTAACATCTGATCTGTAATTGTTTTTCAGAAGACTTTCCTGAAAAATAAGATACCACTGTTGCTGTCCTTATTAATCTTTGGATCTCTTCCCATTGCCCTCCAAACATCAACCTTCTCTTCTTCTTGGGCATGGTCAGAAGGCAACCCACCCAACAAGATGATAGGTGTGTCTTGTTTCTCAGGAAAGTGCTTTGGTAGTGTGGTGCAAATGGCCAGATGAACTCTGTTGCATTTGAACCAAGGAACAAGAACTGAGTGTCACTTCTCCCCATTTTCTAGTTGTAAAGTACTCTGAATTCTCCAGTGTCCCCACAGTGTCCCCATCCTTCATACAAAAGCTTTCAGTGCTCTTGAAAGAACTTTTTTGAAAGCATTTGACTGGCAAATGCTATTAAGAGAGCCATCGGGCTAAGTGTGAATATTTGTCTCTTGTCCAATATGGTTTTATTAGTGGCACTCAGCTTTAACTCCTGCTGAAATGCTTTCTAAAATGGATCAGGTGTTCTGGGAGCCAAACCCTTTGTAGGTCCTCTGTCAGTTTCCTTAACAAAAGAAGGTTAGGTAACTGGCAGGCAAAAAGGAAACAAAGAATTTTGTTTGCATTGTGTGATGGTTTCTTGTTCAGTGATCATACACTATGGGACATCTGCAGGTGGGGTAATGTACTTGTCTTTGTATTTATTTTGTTGCAGGTTTAAACAGTATTTTTTTAAAATGCTGAGTTATGATATTTAGGAAGTATTACCCTTTAGTAAAATGGAGATTTCTTCCAAAACAGCAGTGATTCTTTATAGTCCTATATTATTATTGAATGATATTTAGTTTTCTTTTATGACACCTAATGCAGATCCTGATGAATATCACTATGGAACAAGGAAGTAGCACACAAATATTACTGCTCTTTTTACTTAAAAGTAGCCAAAAATCATGGTATTAGCTAACATTTGATCCAAGAAAGCTGATTATCCTAATTATAGATATCAACTGAACAGAATGGTGACCTGTCATCACCTTAGACACTGACTGTAGTCCTGTGATTAACATAAACCATGAATCTAAGAGCAGTCCGTGCCATTAATTTCATAAGGGTAATTTTTTTAACTCAAGTAACTATTTAAATACATATTTAACATCAATAAGAGTAATTTACACTTCTAAATCTGGAAGTCTATGACTCTGTTTACACTGGCATCTTAGAGGAAATCAGGAGAGCTCTCGACATGAATCTCTCAGCTACCCCCACTTCTCATGCTTTGGTTCACACAACCAAGCAATCTGCACCATGTAAATTGGACGACTTTTAGATTAAGCTGAACCAGAAGACTTCTTCCATGAGGGCACCAGATGTGCTGCAGGCAGGACAAAGCATTCGGGCCCTGGTACCAGATGAGAGCCAGTCCAAAAATTGCACCCTGATACAGGTAGTGCAAACTCTCAGCACAAACTGTTTTCCTCAACAAATCTGCTCATATTGTACGACTTGCTAATGTAGACATAGATCTCTACCATGACTACTGTCTTCAGCCCATGTAGCTCTTGGCTAAATCCCTTATTCAAGCAAATTTTGCCATTTTCATCAGTGGTATTGCATAAAAAAAGCAATATGTAGCCAAAGATTAAATTGTTCCCAGTGCATTCCCCAAGTTAACCCACATAAAATAATTTAAACAATAAAATCTTGATAACCTTTGTATAGTTGTGTTTTGTAGTTCGGATAAAACTCCATATACTGCATATTTCTACAGTCAATTTATGCTAAAGTTGGTGTTACATTTGATGAAGACAGTACAGACAGCACTAGACTGACTTACTCCAAAATCAGTGGAATGATTAAACTGATTGCAAGTAGCTTTATTTCACTTAACAGTAACACTTACTTTATACTGGTATGAATAAAAGCAAATTGCTGTGCATTGATGGAGGATCAGAAGCCCAGCTTGAGTATTTTGTGCCGATTTGCCATGTCCAGATATCTTCCTATTTGGATCACCAGCTGAAATTTATTTAAATTGAGGAACTAGTAGGGTTTTGATTGTGTGCTTAGTTGCTCTGATGTCTGGGACATACCTTGTACGGTAACACAAGGAACAAAAAGCCAATTCCTTATCTTACTTCTTTCAACCATTTCAAGGTGGAGGACATACGTCTTGTAGTGATATTTTTGCTCTAAGCTTTGCTCAGATAGCATCCCTCTGTGGGGGTTCAGAATACAAAACATTTATGCCTGTTCTTGAAGTCCTTAAGCAGAATGCCAGTGGAAACTCTGCCCGTATAAAGCTGAAGGATGGAGCAATATATTATAGCATTAGGCAAAAGGAACAGTTTCTAACACATTACAAAATACATTTTAAAAAAATTTTATAAACCTACTGTTGGGGACAATCTCGGGTACTTCTGCTCAGATGCAGAGTTCTGGATTTCTGTGTCTAAATTCTGCAGAGTTTTACCTGTACAACCCTTTCAACAATCAAAGGAGCCATGCTGATAAGCTGAAACATGGAGGGATTAGTGTATAAAGAAGCTGAGCATTGAATACATAGCCTATTGCTTTAAGACCACTGTAAATATCAAATTAAATATGTACTAATTCATGTTTATACATTATTACTGTGTTAGTTTCATAGATACAGTAGCATGACTATTATTAGTTTTATGGAGTTTAATGAACTTTACTTTGTATTCCTCTGTGAATGCTCTGAATGCTGCAAACAAAAAAAGCACAACAGTATTTTTTCAAGTTCTCTTGGGGCGATAGCAGTGTCTTCACTATTGTTCAGTTTTACAGATTTAGCAACATTTCATCATACATTGCTCTATGAATAACGTATCTTTCTTTAAAAGTACTGTCACTAGGAGATAAAAGTATATGTGATAAGTCTTGTCTCATCTCATTCATCTGCCTTTACAAAATGCCCCAGACATTTTGTGGGAGAATATGCTGCTTTTGCTTCATGCATTGTTTGTATTTGGGGGTGGGGCAGGGGAATAATAGGGCATTTTGCAATGGTAATTGCATCAAACACGCTTTTTTTCATTATTATTGTATTTGTTAGAAACATTTTGATTTCGTTTCTTTCTGTAGATAAAACTTTGACAATAGCTTTATTTTTTCAACTAACCATTTGATTTCATTAGACTAATACCTTCTCACATTTAGTGGTATTCGTATCAATGTTTCCATATCAGCTGCATTTTAACTTCATAAAAAAGGAAATGTGGTTATTATTTTTGTCATACTAGATTTTGCTGATCAACTAAGTATTTCTGCACCAATCTACATATTAATATGCATGTTGTAGTCTGTACAATTGTTCAACATCAAAATATCTGTTTAATTTATGTCAAATGTCTGTAAAATAAATGCATTGTTCTCCATTTCAGTCTGATAGAATAAGCAGGATAGTAAATAAATGTGTAAATGAATCATTTGTGTCTCATTTCAGTTCTCTTCATGAAACCGCTTTACATTGAACATTGCATATATACCAAAACAATAATCCATAGTGTCTTTAGATGTCATTACTTAACAAAATTATACAGGAATCTCTGACAGACAATATGTACAGAAATTAATCACTTTGCTATGCAAATAAAATCAGAATCCATTATTTTTTTAAAAAAATTAAATGTAGTGATTCTAAGCCTTTTCCTCCCTCTCTGTTCACAATTACTGTTAATTACTACTCACACTGTCATAGACACAAAGCCTCAAATGACCTTACAAGAGTGAGTAAACAGTATTGCCTGCAGGATGGAAAGCAGAAGCATGGAAAGATTTAGCAGCCTTTTTTGTGGCTAGTCAAACCTAGGTACCTCAGCCTAATATTCAGGCATAGTGGATAAACCAATCTCTTGTCCAGGAGAAATTTTAGATTATAGTGGAAATTATTTTACTCCTTTAAGATGGGTCAGGAAAATAACAGATTTTTTTTTACAAGCAAGGTTTGGCTGCAAATCCACCTATAATAGAGCATCTCTACCATTCAGAAAATACGGAATATAATTCCCTCGTCTTCAAATTAGAAAGCTATTTTTTAATGTCAGCATCTGAGCAGCACTGCAATGAAATAAAAATGGAAGTCCAAGTTCGTCCCTTTGGTGACCATGTTGATTACAGTTTTTATGAGAGAGCATAGAGATGCTTTAGTTTCACAACCTCACTGTGCTATACATCACTTAATACACCATTCACTGCACTGCAGAACTTCTACCCTTTCAGCTTTTAATCTAAGGGTTCCCTCTATGAATGTGCAGCACTGTACATAAATCTAAATCTGTTCAATTTTTCTATTCTACCTCAAACTCATTCCCAACTTCCTTTTTCCTTTAAAGAACAAACAACAAACAAACAAACACATCCTTCTTATTGCTTGTCCAAATCTCTTCTTGGCATTCATCTAAATAATTGCATTTTAAGGAGAGGATTTGGGGGGTTATATATAATTCAATAACCAATCAGTCTGCAGCCCACACATCTAATCATGGTACTCAAGAGTATTTGCAAAACTTCAGTTTTACATGCACATTTCAGCTGCCACATGGTTCCATCCTGCAGCAAGACTCTGGCCTCTTCAGCTTTTGGTTGTGCAGAAAGGAGACTAAGTCACATAGGAGAAAAAAAGTGGAATCATTTTCCAAAAAGCACTGGTTAGTCAAGGGACCAAGATACACCACTGTAGTTCCTAGCTCAACATCTCTCAATCATGCTATGAGTTTAGGAAATCTTTCTGTTCTAACCATTTCATCTTTTCCCATCTTCTCCTCTCCCTCCTTTCTTTCTTGTGGAGCACATTTCAAAAAACAGTCCAGAACCCCAGCATCTCATTCCAGATCCAAAGCAGCCTACGAAAGGAAGTGACTCAATGCTAGAGAGAAAATAAAATATAGAAAATCTCCACTATTTTATTGGTGCAATCTGACCTATTGCTGAACATGCAGCTAGAAAGCCGGAAAAGTATTTTATGATAACCTGCAAGTGTGATAGGTGGTTGGGATTAGGTCCTAAAGACAGAAATATTCTTGGCAGACCAGGAATAGAGCAGGTCAATAGAGACCATACTGACAAAATACTGAAATAGCACTAGGTTACCATAAAAAGTACCCTGCCATAATCTGTTCAGAGAAAAAAAAAATCCCTAGCATCTCTAGATATAAATATTAGGAAAGTAAACAACCTAAATATTGGGGATAGCATGCTAAACCTTAATTTACTGTATAGGCTAAAACCATGTTTCTGCTGACTCTCTGAATGCAAATTTTCATTGGGTGAAAAACAGACACTATTAATCATATGAAAAGGAAAAACTATCTGCAGTTTTGTTAGTTCACTTCAGGGGGCCCTGAGGGAACAAGAGCTTACTCAATGCTGCTAAAAAAGCATTTTTGGGCTTAAAAAGTACTTAATAATGTTGAACTACCATAACTATAAAATATATCTTATTTGCAGAAAGTAAAGACATACAAGCCTACAGCACCAGAAGGAATGGTGCCATTCAATAACATTTTTACATTATTATAAATAAGTTTGATTTATTATTTCTCACCTTTCATTCTCATGCATTCTACATATTATCATCTTTCCCACACTGGAAATCGGCACAGCAACAATTTATTGTGAATCACTGCTAATTACCTAATTACCATTTAGGTATTCCTACTGTAAAACATTCAGGTTGAGTTATGTTGTCATTCACTTTTATTGAAGCTACTAATGAAAATATTGCTTTACTTTGCAAAAGAAATCTATTTTTATGATTTGTTCTCTTATGTTGCAGTTTTCAAATGGCAATTTGCCATTATTCTTCAAAATACATTCCCACGACAATTTGTTTCTACTGGATGGCAAGAGGCAAGCTGTCGACTGTCAAGTATCAGTACATTATTCATATCCATGCTATGAAAGTTAAAAAGGCTTCTTCAGATGTTTTTGCGGTTTAGGGCATTCATTATGGAAAAGAGCTCACAGTGAGCTTTAGTCCAATTAGACTCTGGACAATCCACAGTTAAAAGAGCCACTATGAATGCCCTAACTTCAGGAAATTTTCCTAACTTAGTAAACACTAAGGCATTCAATGACATAAACACAGATCCATAAAGAAGTAGAATTCATTTGCTCAGCCACTCAAGAAACCATCTGTATTTACCACCTTTTCTGTTTCAATCTCTTACTGGTTTTGATTTAATAATTTCATTACAATATATAAAGAGGCTGGCATAATTGTACCATTCTTAGAAAGGAGCTGGGTTTTCAGTTTTTCAATCCTTTAGCAGGATGGTAACAAACATCTTATACCTGTGACTCATCCTTCAGTGGCAAGTCTGCTGACCACTGAGCAAGTGACTCTTCATATATATATATATATATATATATATACACATAAAACACCCACACATGCACAGAGCACATATGGAATGTGGCACTGTCTTAGCACCATAGTCTGCAAACCAAAACTCTCCAATACTTTCCATTTGTGCTATGGTATAGCTACAATCTAGAGAGATTTCCCAGCTCACCAAGGCACAGCAGAAAGATCTCACAGTTTTCACAACTCTAATTCATACTTGAAAGAAAATAAGTCACATACCCAGAACACTATTCTCCATGCACACAGAAAAATGGAAGTGCTAACACCTGCACATTAGTGGGATTGTTACAAGGCTTATGTATCTGGCAGTAAATTAAAACATACATAGACTGGAATAATTCCACTCTAGTATGAACAGCTGCATCTCCAAAATTTCACTCTAGTATGAACAATTACACCTCCAAAGGAAGAAGTTTCTTTTAGCAGCAACATTACAACTACTGGTTTAATTATCAGCCACTCCTGCTTACCTGACCACCTTTCTCATCAGAAGCACATAAGCAAATCCTGTTTAATAACTTCAAGCAGGTTTCACATGTTTACCTTGTAAGATGGGAGAAAAGCTCCAACTTTTCTACTAAATATTTCAAAACTAAGTCAAAACCTACTCACAATTCTTGGGGAGGACAAAATAAGATTCCCAGTAATCAAAAGAAATAAAGACCTTAGTACATACAGAAAGAAGATCAATTTTGTAGTATTAAAAAATAACAGGAAAGAGTAGCTACTGTTTTTCATGTCTGAGACCACATTCTCACCCACAAAATCAATAAAGAAGAAACAGATTTAAACAGGCACCACCACATAAATACTCTGCTACCTCTGCTTTCTGTGAGTAGTTTCACTTTAGTGTTTTCCCCCAGTTAACAATGAAATTGATTTTTGGATAATCAGCATGTTTTGTTTCCTTGGAATTTCTAGTCATGACATCTGCAGAATTAAAACTCAGGGATTGTCAGCAATGTATCCAGAGCTCAGAATGAATAAAATTGTAATTCCAGGAGTGTACTGATGTTGCAAATTGATTTAACATTCACTGTGATGATTGATCAAGGCAAACTGCTTTGCTATTGTGCATATGTTCAGAGGTATTGTCTGTCACAATAGCTATTTACACAGCATTAGAAATCTAATGAAATCTACCAACCTCCCATTTTTAAACAACAATAAATTATTTCCTTTTCATTTGGCAGCTTGGGTTGAAAACAACTCTAGATTTAGTTTCATCCATTCAAATGAATCTCAGATTTTCTGGTATTCACTACAACCGATCTTCTCTGACACTTTTACAGATATACAATAAAGTGTGTCTCTCTTTAATATTTTCACAGTATTTAACATTGTTGCAAGTTTATCCTCTTTCTTCCAGGTTGCTAAACACATTCAATGCTCAGCTAATCAGTAGAGCCAGAAAATCATATTTCCAAGGCCTTGTTTTCACACTGAAAACAATTGCAAAGCTGTTAGTTCCTAATGGCTGGCACATTTATCAAAATAAACAAACATAAATAAATTATTAATTCTAAACAAGCAAAGTTTCTGAGAGGTCTCTAATGATCATTTCATAGAAATATAGTTACCTAAGCTGCAGTTGTGTATCTCAGGTATAATTCCACAGAAGACAGTGCCAAATGTCAGTCATTTCTCAGTATACCAGAGATACCAGTACTTGGCCAGTAACTTAGGGACTCTTTCTGTGTATCTTTATCAGAAAATCTTCAGTCACATAACAGGTAATTCATAAATATAATTTAAATTCACTAAAGCATGTAAACACTATGGATTGTTGAATTTACTCAAGTGCATTGATTGATCAGAGGGCTGGAGCACCTCTATGAAGACAGGCTGGGACAGTTGGGGTTTTTCAGCCTGGAGAAGAGAAGGCTCAAAGGATAGAAGCCATCAAGTACCTAAGGATGTCTGCTAGAGACCTGGAGAAGGACTTTTCCCAAGGGCATGTAGTCATAGGACAAGAGGGAATGGTGATCAGCTGAAGGAGGGTAGGTTTAGATTAGACATTAGGAAGAAATTCTGTACTTTGAGTGTCGTGAGGCACTGGAACAGGCTGCCCAGAGAAGTTGTGGACTCCCCATCCCTGGAACTGTTCGAGGCCAGGGTGGATGGGGCCTTGAGCAACCTGGCCTAGTTGATGGTGTTGCTGCACATGACAGGGGGGTCACAACTAGCTGTTCTTTAAGGTCCCTTCCAATCCAAGCCATTCTATGATTCTGTGATGTTAGCCAAGGAGAATTTGATATAACTTCATCAGGAGCATAGGGGCTTTAAGAGCATGTCCCTGGTTAAAACAAGAGACATCGAGTAAAGACAAAATGGGAGAAGTATTTGCTTCTGGTAGCAAGCAAGGTGAACTACAGTCAGTTCTACACAGCATTCCAACTTACCATTCCTCTTTCTAGGGCGAGTCCCAGACACTAGAGCAACATAATGGTTTGACATTCACTGATGTGAATGTGCCAATGAACACGGTTGGTGATAATGTAGCAATTGCACTGTCTTTAACTCAAGTCTCAATGTAGTTCTTCAGGTGGGACAGAATAAAATACCTATCAGTTCATTTTCTGTGTATGAATTAATCCCAGCAAAGGGTAGGAGACCCTGCTGAGTTCAAAATATTGAATACTGTAATACATTTGTCTCTAAAACTGCATTACATTAACTGAGAATAATGCAGCCTTTATTCTTTCATACATATATTAGCTTAATGAGCCATTAAGGTGTCTAGTATTTAAAGCATACAAGTAGATCTATAGTTTAAGCTTCAGAAGTCATCCAAATGTCTTACAAGTGCCAATAGTACTCTCAACAGGGGAAATTTAGCCTTTCATTTATTTTTAAATTGCTCTTTCCTTTTATTCCATAAAATGCATTTATTTACAAGAAGGCAATTGAAATCTTTAATACTGAATCAAGTAATCTAAGTTAGAAAAGGCAGAATGGGAACATATATTTTGGATAACACCCTGCTCCTAATCAGGTCCCAGGAAATTAGACTCATTTTCTCTTTTACTTTCTCTAGTTAATTAATCAGAAAAATTTTCCCTTCCCACTGATCAGAGTTTCATAAGGAAATCTGTCCTCTTGGAAGCACCAATATCCACAAAGGGGCCATGTGCTTTGGCAGAGACCTCCAGACCTCCCAAAGAGGCTGTTGAAATACAGAAATGTTGGGTTTAGACCTCACCATGGGAATTCCCCAGCACTCACATGGCCTGTGAATGTAACAAGGGAGTCACTGCTTCAGCCTTGCCACTTTTGTAAACTCCAAACTGTTCGAAACCACAGCAGATGCATGCCCAGAGGATCAAGGAAAGACAGAACATGGTTGCAGAACTACAGCTATTTTCTATTGCAGACCTGCCTCACCCATGTATTTTTGCCTTCTCAGAAATTTACTGCATCTAATTGCTTCTGTATGATTGGCTCAAGAACAACAGTCATAAATCTGTGAAAGGTCTACATGGTATTATCCTTGCATAATCTTGGCATACTCATAAGTAAAATCCTTCACCAAATGGAAAGTTACTGCCAGTAATTTCTAGACAGATGTGATTCTCCAAAATCTGTTCTTTTAGTCAGTATTCTACCAGAAGTCTGGTCTGTCCTGTATTTCTATGTATGATGAATAATTTCAGTAATATTATTTTAAAAGAAATTCTGAGTTCTGTTACTTTGATTTTTCCATCATTCTATATCTCATAACAATTACCATTGACTAATATGAAAAGGTATATTATGGCAGAGCAGCATTTTAGGTGATTACATGTATATCAAGAGTATTAAACAATCTCCTTCACCTTTGTTCCAAAGTAACTGCATATAATACTACATGACCTCTATTATAACTAAATGTATGTTTCATGGTTGTGAAAATTTTAATATATCTCATTCTAAAGTCTACTGGTTCAATTTGTCTGATGGCTCAGCACTGCTAGAAAGATTTAAAAAAAAAAAAAAAGGACTTGTGCTGTAACACTTTGGAGGAATTACAGTCTGTGAGCCAAGAAGCAGCTCTGTCATGCAACAAAAGACTGTAATACAACACACCTGAAAAAGCTCAGCTTTGAAAGTGTGCCTTTTAGGCAGAAAAGACACCTAAAGGGCTAAACTGGACTAACATTGCAAAAACTTCAGTAAGGGGCCTTGGTGTTTTCAATCCATGCCTTCTTTTTTCCACCTTCCTAGCTTCTCTGATAAGTATTTTTTAATAAGATTCTTGATTCTAATTGAGGCAAGATGAAAAAAGAAGACCATTCATGCAGAGATGTAAAAGGAAAGGAAGCCTTCAGAATGACGAAGGGAAACCACTGCAATTTGAAGTGTTTGTGGGGGAAAAAAAACCAATGGAGAATGTCTGGGGGGGACAGAAACTCCTGAGGTACTAGAATGTATTCCAAAACACATTTGCAGCAATAGTGCAAAATAGTGATTGAGGTAAACAGTAGTAGGAAATGACATTGGATCTCAGTATATTTGCCAAGATATATATATAAAAAATGTTCTTAATCTAACACTGTTTCAGACCAAAAACTTTATAGTCTGTTATGCCTGCTAAAGAAGCTCTGCATTGCAGAAGGGAGTTCTGTCAGGCCCATTTAAAGTCAAGTTCAGACTACCCATGTGCTATACTCATGTCCTTCATTTCCCCTTATCTATTTCCTTTTAAAGTCCAGAAAAGAATTGTAAAAAAGTGAGTTTATGCAATGTTAATAGTTAATACTCACTTGATAAGCATGCAAAAGCTTTATTCTCAGTAGGCAAACGCAGAGAGAGCACCTGTATACACCATATCTATACATATATATACACAGCTGGCCACACACTTCATGGAATGGTTTGGGTTGGAAAGGACCTTAAAGTTCATCTACTTCCAACACCCCTGTGCTGGCCACCTGCAAGGCAATTGTGTGGTCCCATCCTGCCCACACCTGCACCAGCTGCTGTTGGTAAGGGCTACTGGGGGACAAGGATGGGGCAGGTGAGTGCTCCCCTCACCCTTGTGAGGTGACAGGACAGCCAGAGTCACAAGCAGGAGTGGAATCCTCTGCCAGCCTGTGTCACAGCTGGGAGGCTGATCTCAGTCCTGGCCTCTCACAGAATCACAGAATATTCTGTCTTGGAAGGGACTCACAAGGATCATCAAGTCCAACTCCTGGCCTTGCACAAGACAGCCCCAAGAACCCCACCACGTGCATGAGAGTGTTGTCCAAACTCTTCTTGAACTCTGTCAGGCTTGGTGCTGTGACCACTTCCCTGGGAGCCTGCTCCGGTGCCCAACAACTCTCTGTGCGAAGAACCTTTTTCTGATATCCAACCTAAGCCTCCCCTGGCACAGCTTCAGGCCATTCCCTCAGGTTCTGTCACTGGTCACAACAGAGAAGAGATCAGTGTCTGCCCCTCCTCTTCCCCTCACAAGGAAGTTGTGGACTGTGCTGAGGTCTCCCCTCAGCCTCCTCTTCTCCAGGCTGAACAGACCAAGTGACCTCAGCTGCTCCTCATACTGCCTTCCCTCAAGGCCTTTCACCATTTTTGTTGCCCACCTTTGGACACTCTCTAATAGCTTAATGAATTCCTTATCTTGAGGATCCCAAAACTGCACAGAATACATAAGGTGAGGCTGCCCCAGAGCAGAGCAGGACAATCCCCTCCTTTGCCCGGCTGGTGATGCTGTGCCTGATGCACCCCAGGACACGCTTGGCCCTCCTGGCTGCCAGGGCGCTGCTGACTCATGTTCAACCACCAACCATCAAGCAGGACCCCCAGGTGCCTTTCTGTGGCACTGTTTTCCAGCATCTCATTCCCCAGTCTGTACACACAAATAGGGTTGCTGCGTCCAAGGTGCAGAACCCAGAACCTCCCAGCTCACTTCTCTTCACTAGAAATTAGAGGAAGAAGTTAAAGGAAAAAAAAAAATCCGTTTCCATGTCTTACAGTGACAAAAATGTTTGGAAGCTTTGTGACAATGTCAGGAGTCAGAATCAGTACCCTCTAGAAGAATTTCATGCTGTTTCCATGGAAAGAAAACGTTGTCTTGAAACACGCTCTTTCACCCAGTGCGCAAGGGGATGATCCACAGACAGAGTGGAGGTTATGTCTGGTTTCCTTCATATGGTAAAAGATGTTTCCCTCTTCCATTCTTTGTTCTATAGTTGCTGCAATTACTGAGACATTAAACATAATTTTTCCGTTTGGGAGCAGTACATGAACATTAGAATATACTGAAGTCCAGTATCACAGATAACTTAACGTTGCAATTTCTTTCTTCATTGCCTAATAAGAAAAAAAGAAAAATTAGGAGTCACAGTGTGAATGCAAGCTAGAGAACCCTATTTGCTTCTTCATCAAAAGAATCAAGTCTGTTCATACATACAAATGTTAGTAATGTTTAGCCAATACATGTGCTACCATCATCACATCTTTCTAGACCCATTAGCTTCATTAGGCACCCAAAATACAGAGTAGGCTAGAGAGACTGGAGGAATTTGTTTTATGGGACTATGGATCTTTATCAATGACGGTTTCAACAACGAGAAAAGAAGCAATTCCCAAAGAGCCATAACTAAAAGCTGGAACTGTTCTTTTCTGCACTCTGATTAAGTACTTGTTAAAGTCTCTCTCTTCATACAGCAGAGGTTGCTCCTGAACAATTCATGTGGGTACTTTGAAGAGGAAATATTTTTTGGTTAAGGTAGAAGTAGAAAACAAACAAAAAAATCAAGTCTAGTCACAAAAGCTCGCAAGCACTGAGATAATATGAACAGGTCCCTTTTCATGTTAAACCACATCATTATGCTAGATGAGAGAAGGGTGCATTTTTCAGGAATGGCCTGCACAATTATAACAGAGTCTGTTCCAACTCTTTATTAGCTGTGGAAGAAGAGATTGAGATGACCAGGGCCAAAGACAAGAGGCTTGCTCTTTTTTTTAAGGCAGACTGAGAGGCATGAAGAATTTTATCTATTCTTAGGCACAAGCATCTGAAAGACAAATGGATTCAAGGATACTGAAGCTGAAGATAGAATATCCAACCTATCTAAATGAACTCAGTACTGGGAATGCCCAACTGGGACCATGAGTGCCTGTGGAAGATTTCTGCCCAGTTCTGACAACTAAGAAATCCTCTCTTAGAGGCAGAGATTAAGAAAATTTGACTCATTAGCATCAAACTGTCATAGGCAGAAAACTCCCCATTTGTCAAATTAAAGACATTTGGGCCATGCTAGTTAAAAAGAAAGTCTGGTGAGACTAGACGAAGTCTCGAGTTCTTGTTATGTTTCATACTTCATTTCTTTTCAAGAATGGAATGACTACTATACAAGCATTACCATGTGTGCCTGCCTGCAAGGGGAGAAAGAGGAAGTGACACACAGAGAAAAGCACCCTTCTTTCACAGCCTCCCACCCCTGAAAGGCTTCTGGAGAAGCCTTTATTGACAGAGTGAGGTTAACTGGTTTGAGAGGCCTGAGTGGGTTGATCCATTGTCTTCAAGTCTTTTCCTGTTGAAACTGCCAACAACTATGCCACATACAACAATGGTTTTGCAATATGGATAAATGTCCTCCAGACTGAAATGAAAATCTTGTGAAACAGGCAACTAAGCAGTAAAGAGTGATGCCAAATAAGTGTGATGTTCACAGGGCACACATACATATGCATAACACACACACACACGTATAATAGCATGTGACAGAAAGGGCTACAAGACAAAAAATTTACCTTCACTAATTCAGTTTTGTCATCATCTTCCCGATGTCGGTAAATGCACTGGCTAAGAAGAGCATATAGTCTTTCCATGCGAGATATACTGACATTCTCAGTTGCCACAATGACCAAATCCAGCACTTGCTGAAGCAAAAAAATGGAAATTACAGTTTAGAATAGCACAAGATACATCCTACTTTCTTACATTGTTATATAAAGGCAGCACTTCAGAAAACTGATTAGATTTCTGACAAGATTTAATTGGAGGAAGCAAATTAATATTCCATATGTCAAAGAAAAGGCTTACATTTCAGCCAGTTCTTTCTTATCACTATATAACATCAGGGATCATAACTGCCAATCAACTGCTTCTAGAATAGCGGGGAATGACACAATCCACCTTGTCAAAGAGTAGCTGCCACAGGAAAGTCATGGTTGCACTTCGTTAGAAATGCAATACGAGGCCCTGGAAAATGTGTTTTTGGAAACAAGGCTACAGATCTTACATATAGAGCTGTGCCAGATGGAAACAAAAGCATACTTAGGTGCTCACCTCTACCCATTAGCTGAATCTGTACTGTGACTAACATCAGTCAGCTCCTACCTTGCAACTCAAGAGTGGATGAACTACCAGAGTTGTCTGTAGGAAACTACCAATATCTCACACAGTTCCTTGTGTTACCAAAGATGTGAACGTGGTAATCTCTGGGAAAGCAACACCAACAAGCTAGCAGCAGCAGTGCTGGGGCTGTTCAGCAGCTGTGTGTTGTGGGAGGCTGTTAAGATGTAGCTCAAGAGAGCAGCTACACCAAACAAAAATATTACTGCCTCACAACTGCTTGCCACCAGACTCGTCCTCCCTCAGATCAGCTACCACAAGATTTGAGTTCTATACCTAATATCGAGCAAATAAGTGAACACACATACAAAAGAAACCCCCAAGAGAACAAACAAACAAAATCAATCAACCAAAAACCCCATACAAAACCAAGCAGCTCCATTTTGGCTCTCTGGTACAAGCAGTGACTTCCAGTGACACCCATGTTAAGGAAACAAGTCTAAAAGACGTGTTTCATGACTGTAGCTGTCTCCTCACAGCTGAAACACATACGAGCAGAAACATTTGTAAGGGCTCTACCCTACCATTCCTCCAGTCAGTAGGCAATAACTTCAGATTACATGCCACTAGCACCCTGATTCTAGAAAAACCTACGTGGCTTCTTTAAATACACAAGCTGACCTGAACAACACAACCCCCTGAGGTTTGTTTCCTTAGGAAGCCATCTTGGAAAGTTAATTTAACCTCTACAGTTGAGGTCAACACTTAAAAGTGTGATAGAAATTGTGCTGGCAAGCCCCTTCACCAAAGAGGATTTCTCTCTGGTTACATTCTCCTCACACAAGGGAAACAACCAAGTAATACTCCCTTTCTCATCATGGCAGGTAAACAGCAGCATCCTCTCCTTTGACCAACCTCCAGGACTTCAACCTAGCAATTTCCTGATTTTTTCTCATGGCTACGTCCCCTGAAAGGCAGGTCCTTCTTCTACCCTCTCCAGTTCCTGCAAAGGAACCTCTTTTCCCCCCTGCAGCCTAAGCCCATGTTTGATCCTTTCCCCAACTACACCCTAGGAAAACAACTTCTATCCTACAGGGGACTGGAAAAACCATGTAACACTGTAATTGTATGGATGCAAAATTCTAGCACTGAATTTTGAAAGCCTTTGAGAAAAGCAGATATTAATATTTTATCCAGGATGATCTTTAGGTCAACCTTCTAATTTCAGGTTTAAAGTCATCACTGATAAAAATCGAAGTCCTTTTCCAGTTTGTAATTAATGAAAACATGTGAACAGCAAACCAAAACACCCATCACCCCAGTCCATCATAAAAACTGCTAACCTACGGTAGTAGCAGGTTGTCAGTAACTTATTTTAAAATTTAACAAGCCCTTTTACACTGAAAATTAGGAAGAGAACACAGTCTCCTAAAATTCAGTTCAGCAAAAGCAGCCATCTATACCAGCTGTGGAAACACCAGTCATTACAGGCTGAATTATTTCACAAGCTATGTACCCCTCTCATGAATTGGCATTGGTTAAAAACTGACTTAATTTACAACCATACAGGTAGCAAGAAAATGTCCTACTTCAGTATTAACAAAATTGAAATTAGACTTACTCTGAGCTCAGAGTAATCCACAGACACTCCCTGTGCGTGAATTTTCTTTGCTTTCCCATCACATACTTCAGGTTGCTCATCCGCCTGAGAATGTCCCACATAAGTTTTATGATGTACCCGTGAATCTGGAATTACACACATTTAAGTCATGATTTCTTTATCTGGACTACAGTATCAGTGAAGCATCCTGTATCTGGAAAACAGTAGCCCTCTGCAATAACAGAGGCAGAACTGTTGCCAATTTTTTTACCGAGAAATGCTTGACTTCTATCCTTCTAGTGCTTCTCCATAAAAACTAGAAACTCAGACATGAAAGAAAGCCCTAGATAAAAAAGGCTGGGTAAAACTAATAAAAAATATTCATGCTGCCACTATAGCACTGCACAGTAAACCTGAAGTTAAAAAAACCAAACACAGTGAAAAAACAAAGTGTTTTAGGTTCAGAAACACACCTACACATCCTATATTCCAAACATTAGGACATAGTTCTTCTATTCCATGGAGGTCTCTGGGTCCACACTACTTAAAGTACAGCAGTACAGTTTACACTTAGGCTACTTATTACTGGGAAGATACTTGTACAATTAGATACCATTTGAAAAACAAACTGCAGACTCAAAAAATCCCAGCCACTACAGAAAACCATGACTTCAGCCAACATAACTAGAGGAGCAGCATCATTATGCAAGGAACACTGTATGTTGATTTGAGAGAGACACAAAAGAAGTAACAGAATGAAATTCAAGAAGGCTAAAACCTAATAAATAGTGTAACCCTGCTCAAGAACAAAAAGGAGCTAAATTACCTCTTTGACCTTTAACTTACCATTTGAACTTCCATCTTCAGAAGTTCTGCCTATTTGGCAATCCAGCATTTCACTCTCCTCTCTTAGGTCTAAACATTCAGGAAGCCTGGCACTCTTTTTTTCAGTAGAGGATTCAGCCACAAGGGTCAGTCTCTCGCTTTCATTTTCTGTCCCATTTTTCTGTTGTCCTTGGAGTACATTTTCATGTTCTTCCATAGGACTATCTTCGGAGGATGCAAACTGAGCATTCTCCCTCTTTGCTGCAATACTTGAAGAGCATTCCTTCATTTTGCATTTTCTTTTTGACTTATCTACAGAAAGATACAAAAAAATGTAATCCAAAACAGTTCTTTCTTCAGAACACAGCAGCAGCATCTTGCAAGGAAAATAACTACAGAAGCTTCAGTACCATCTCCCTACATGTGTCTAGAGAAAGGGTTGCAAGTTAATGAGATCGGTTCTCTATTAGATATATTATAGGCAGGAAGGGGAAAACACTGTTTCATGTAACTGAAAACTAGCTGAGCCATTCAAAAGAGCCACAGACAATGTTTTGGACTTCAAGAGGCAGGTGCCATTAAATGTCAGTTGGGCCATCAAGGCCAGGCTCTTCCAATGTCAAGCAGCCACTGCACTTCAACTTCATAACCACATTGAATGAATGACCTCAGGATTTACTCCACATTTTGAAGCAGCATAATGAAATATTTAATGCCTCTGGCATGAAGAACCAAGGATCACAGGAACCTGGCCACAGGAACACAGAAGGTAGAGAAGTGACTTTGGCACTTTCTCCAAGAAAGTCTGAATAAAATGAAACTTGCCATTAGAGCAGGGGGTACTGGCATTCACAGGCACTGTGGGCATCTTCCATTTTTCATTACACTTTGGGTCTTCTTTCTTACACCCTGCGGAGCAAAGAATTGTGTCTTGTGTGGCTGGTTACAAAGCACGAGACAAGTCTTAAAATCCTCAGCATCAAAAAACATACCTCTTTCTTTACGAGATTCCTTAATTTTTTGGCAGCGTTGCTCAAAATCTTCATTCATTTCATGCCTCACTATGGAATATGCAGTATCACTCAAAGTACAAGCTTTGTGCCTCAGGAGGGGATCTGAAATTTTACAGTCAGAACTGAGAATTTTCTACCTGTCAATGAAAGTCTTTATTTTGGTTACTTAGAATGATTTTTCTTTTTTCATAGGCAGGTTCTGAAAGGTTATCTCAGTCAGTATTTTCAGCATGAAAACAGAAAAGTTAATTATTTAAGAAAAAGTACTAGTTACCAATCAACACATCTGCTACAATTCCATACCCAAACAATATATCTAATGCTAAAACATTTACAATCTAGCAAGAAATGCTCTCTGGGGTTGTTTAAATTATCTAATGGGGTTGTTTAAAATTATCTGATCCCACATCTACTGTGGGATTACTAAATTTCCGCAGACAAAATTTATCAATTTACACATCTGAAATTTTTTCCAAATTAGGGATAAAAAATACACCCTTACCTCCAGGCCCTTTTTTTGGGTTGTACTCTAAAGCATTACTACAGATTAGATCGATGTCCTTTAGAAAATCTCTTGCAGTTAGGTACTGGTGCATGTCAATCTTGGACAGAACTGTCGAGAGGTCCATGGGCTGTTTAACAGTGTCCCTGCAATTGGTTGCCTACAAATTAAAGACACATGCTCAGAGATTTAAGCTACAAAAATTAATTATTTTCATAAAGTCAAATAAAGGACTTCTGAAGAGTCCCAGATATTTATAACACACTCAAATATGCAGAAAATAACCAGATAGTTTCTTGAAAATTGGAAAGGTATTTCAAGTGTCTTTGAAGAGACAGACCAGGAGAGGGGGAAAATAGAAGCAGGGTGGTCAGAAGCATGTGTGGAGCAGAGAAAAGAACTGGCTGGATTCATTTCACTTCCTTTCAGAAAACCACAGCAGAGAAGCCTTTCTCAGTAGTCACCTTAGATTCTCTTTGTTGTTGGCAGCAAGAAAAAATCTGCAGGATTTGCACCTTTGAAGCACCTGTCCTAAGCATCTAGTCTCCAATGAGATAACTGGACCCAGAGATGCTGATTTCTTTACTCAAAGCATAAAAGGAGCCTAATGACTAGTTTAGATAAGGACATCTATGTGTTTATAGGTTATTCACATCTTGGAAACTACAAGGAAAGGAAAAGACAAGTCAGTGGATGCTCAAGGGAATGGGACTTTGCTGAAATGCAAAGCTATCTTAAAACAACTGACTTTGAAGTACATGCCCCTGGCTTAGACTTATTCAACAATTTTAATGGGAAGTGCATGGGAGCAAGAAAAACCCATGCAGCCCTTAGGTTGATTATGTACTAAGGAAAGCTACAGATGAAACTGAGAATGGCATCTGAAAATTTATTTGACAAACTGCTGCTTCTACTCCTGTTCTCACAGAACATATTGACAGTTAATCAAAGAGCTTCAGACTTTATTAGAACAGCCCTACAGGTACTGTTTATAAATATAGAGAAAGTGATCTCTCTGCTTTTTAGTGCTGTAACACACTGTTCCGGTTTGGCCAAATTTAGAAATACATCCTCTGAGAGAAGGCACAACCACCCCTCCCCCACCAGGTTCGGGAAAAATAAATTTTCCTCGAAGGAAAGTGAAGGAGATAAAACTATTTATTTAACAAACACACGAGAAAGGAAAATAATGCTAAATAATAAAATCTTTTGCTGTGAAGGAAAAACCTGGGAAAGTGTTAGAGTCCTCCCTTTGGTCTCCTCGGAGCTGGGGCTTGGCCCAGGGCCAGGCCCTCTGTGCCCGGTGGAAAGTCCTCCTGATGTGTTCTGATGTTAAAGCAATCAAGCAGTCCAGTAGAAAAGGGAGAAAATCCGAAATTCCAGGGAAGGAAAAATTCAACTCTCAGTCTCTCTCCGGAGAAAAAGCAGCTGAACCCCTGGCCAAAAAAAACCTGTCCTGGGAGCAGCAAGCCAGGTGCTTCCTCCCTCTCCTGCCACAGCTGGGAAACTAATTGCTATCTGTGTGTGACCTTGAACAAGCTGCAAACTGCTTTGAAAAAGTTTTGCTCAGTTTTTTCCTTCCCCCTCTCAGGCTCAGTTTAGAGGCATAGAAAGGCACAGAAATTAATTTCTGGGCATAGGCAGCGATATGGGATACACATCATAAGGTCACCCCAAGACACACACCAATGTATCCAAACATTTTCATGGGCAAATTGTGTTGGCATTTGGTGTAACTGGCACTTGGACTAGATCATCCTTGTAGATCCCTTCTAACTGAAATACGCTAAAGGTTTAAAGACATTTTAGAAAGAACATAGGACTTTCAGTGAATACTCAAATAATAAGCATTTGAGAGCCTCAAGGAGTCAAGTAAAAGCAAAATTCAGTTCCTTCTTCTTGGAAAATCAGAATAGTACATCCCTAACACCAAAGATAAACCTTCCTAGAAAGAGCACACAAACAGCAAGACACGTAAACACAGAGGAATTATGAATACACACAGTTATAATAGTATTATAAGTCAATACTAACCTCCTCTGGGTCAATGGGCTTCGTAAATGCTTTGAAACGTTTGTCAATGACAAGTCTTTGTGCCACATCTCTTAAGTAAATCCTAAGTTCACGCAACGTATCCTCTTCCTGCTCTTCCACCTGTCTTATTTCTTCCTCTGTCAGCTTTCGATGCTTGGGTGGTGGAGCTACAGGCAGCACTTCCAAAGGCTGGCAAGCTTAAATGAATCAGAAAATTGTTAATTGATGGAACTCATATACAAGCACATGAAAAATGATCGATAGTAAATTATCACCACAGTGAATACTGCATTATCTGTTAACCTAGAGTTAGAAAAGTTTTATATGCAGAATATCCTCCTCACTTGTGTTGTTTTTTAATGCAGGAGGTTGAGCAGCTTGCTTCATAACTAAGTCCTCAAAAAAATGTCTTCTTTCAGCACAGGTAGGACACGGGATTCTGAAAACTTCTTCATATTCATCATTGAACAATGTTTTTATCTAAAGTATGAAGAGAAAAGATACTTCAGTTATACAAGGCCATGCAAACTTCTTATATTCTGTTCCAAAAGAGCTGAGTATCTCTCTGAATTAAACTGAATACTTATCTGAATAAGACTATCAATGAAAAGGTACCTTCTTGGCCTTAAAAGACTAGGTTTTTATAGCATGGCAATTTAAAATGCCTTCTCCAAGGATCACCTTCTAGATTTTGAGCTAGGAAGCTAGGAAGAAACTGTATGATAAACAACTGAGAAAGGGGTGATTGGGGATTCACCATCCTCAAGGCTGCTTATTTTGCATTTACATGCCTTGCTGGCCTTTGGCTTGAATCTTCATGGCAGCTACAGAGGGAAAACGGCAAGGCTCGGAGGACAAGTGCTGGCTTTTTAGTAAGGTGTTTGGGCTTTCTCTAATTTTATTTTTAATTAATTTAAATGAGGTGTCTCAATTTGAATACTTCCAAGCTGTATTCCATTTTTCTATATCTACTACCAAAAGGTATGGAAGGGATTTCAATCCTTATTTTAGAAGGCACTTATTAACAGTATAAAAACTTCTGTTACCGAGACAAAATAATCAGAGCAGCACATTCACATTTTGAACACCTTCCTTGAATGCACAGTCTCACGTCTACAAAGCTCAGCATGTCCTCTTGAAGAATTTTGTTAAAGAATGCACCTAAACATTTATTTCCAAGTTGCTTAAACAGAAACTGGAACTTAGCTTTCTAATTTGTTGAGTTTTCACCCAGATGAAGGAAGTAATTGAAATTCTAAAAAAATAATTTAAATTTGAAATCACATTCCATCAATAACAGTGTAATCTCTGTATTTTTTCAGCAAAAATATCTCTGAATTTTCAGTAAAAATGTTTTCAGAAAAACAGTCTTTTTCCTAGCAACCTTTCAAGCACCATAGTCTTCACTAAGGACACACCTAACCATCTTTAAGCCACTAAAACCATTGCCTGAAGCAAGTCCATACATCTGTCTAATAAGCTTGAGTGTGTGAGAAGGGATAAAAAGTTGGGTCAAAGTCAATCTCTACTCAGAAAACACTTTAGGCAAATGCTTCCAGCATTGTTTTGTCTAAGCAAGTTTTAAGGGACTGGGTTTGGATGCCTGAGTAATTAATACGAATCTGCTTAGGAGCCACACGTAACTCTAATGCTTCAGGGCGTTATAAATTAACAAGAAATTGAGTAACAAAGGAAGTAAAGTATCAACTGAAATACCTCTTCTGGGAGATCTCTCAGTTGTACATTAGATGTTGCAAGGAGTAAAACTGGAGTAAACCTTGGGATGCTCTGCAGTAGTGTTGTAAAAACAGATCTCAGTGTAGGTCCAACAGTCTCCCACCATGAAGGGATTTGTGGGACATAAATGATACTTGGTGCTGTTCTTTGAGCTTCTCGCATCAGCTGGTAAAATGAAGCTTGGATAAGAAAACTACATCATGTAGAACAGGCTACTAAATAACTATGTATCAGTCAAACTATCTTATGAAATAAGAGGCATGAAGGCAAGACATCAAGACAAATTGATAAATGACTCCTTAACAATCATGTAAAATTTTCACTTTGACTCTAATATAGGCATTTCTATGCAGACAGAAACAGACCTGAATCTCTGCTGATTTCAAAACTACTTAGGTATATGATAACTCCTAAAGAGCCTAAGAACTCAGCCAATGTAGTGGTGTGCCTGAAAAAAACCCAAAGCTAACACTTCAGCAAGATGTATTTGCCTGGAAAAATCACCACACAACTGCAGCTACACCATTTTCAGTTCGGAGGGGGGACACACCCTATTCAGACTGGAACAGAGACTGAACAAACAAAGGCCTATGTGAAAAGATGAGGGCTAACACAGCACAAGAAGCCTGGCTATAGTTCATAACTTCAATCACATTTTATAAGAGGTGACCAGTCCTTAGACTGTCTTAAGAGCTAAATCACTCACAGCCCCTCATTACCAAAGGACCCATCAGACCAGACGGCTTTGGAAAACCACAAGCCACTGCCTACAGATGGCACCTCAATCACAGAAGACAACATGCATCTACGGGATGAGGGAAGTGGAACAGTCCTTTCGCGCGACAAATTTCTCCATGCACCATTTCAGATTAACTGCTCCTCCTATGTGACAAATGAGTATCCAGTCACATAATGTGTTTCTCCTAACTTGTACAGATCTCAAATGCTGCTACTAGAGATCAAAATATTTTAATACGGTGATGCCAAAAAACAAAGTGGATTTACTGCCCAAAAGTAAAAAAGCAAAAAAGCACTAAGCTGCTTATATTTCCTTTTCCTAGTAAATGAAAACTCAACACTGTACAAATCTAAGTATTCCATGAATTTTAATGCTTTTGCTGCATGTACTGCAGCAGTAGAAGCTGCATGTGTATAGGAAAAAAAACCAAACAAGAAAATTCTTTTTCTTAAAACTTTGGCTGCCCTACAAATATAATTGAAAAAAAGGCTACAGAATGTGCATTGACATGCCGTCAGGTTGGTGCAGAGCCATCTACTGGTAGCACAGAGTCTTAAAAAGCAACAAACAACTTTCTAAATTCCACGTGAGACCAGCAGGATTTTTTGCCACAAAGAGGGGTTTATAAGCAGCACTTCCCATCTTCCTGAGCTGCCAGTAACATTCTCCCTGTTACATTTCAAATGGAAACCATGGCCATGTATAAAATCCTTACTTGGTATCATTCCATCAGAAAAGGGAATTTTCAGACAGAAGTAAACAAAACAGCACATTTAAATCAGGCCACTTATATTGACAATGAATTTTGCTTACTTCATTAGTTTATACACTAATCCTACGAGACTAACAAGAGAAAAAGCTACCTGTACACACGTTTCATCTGGTGACGTGCTAGCAAACAAAGTTGGTGTGTCCAGTGTATAAACTGGAAACTTTTCCAGGGAATGTATTACTGCAGCTGCCAAATCAGAAGCTTGCCCAGATCCTGGCTCTTCAATTAGTAAGAACCGTGGCCTGTAAGATGTTGGCTGGTCACGAGGATTTCTACAGCAATAAGAAGAAAAGTTTAAAATGAGTGATGAATATGAAAACAGACAGTAAAGTTTTTTCCTATTTTTTTTTTTTTGTAAATATTCTCCCTGTTCCATAAAATAATAAGCTGGTCTGTGAACAGGAAGACTATCAAAGCCTACTTTCTCACAAACTCTGCCTCTGCTAAGAAATCCTGCCAGTCCCCAGCATGTCCGCTACTCTTTTGGCTGGGTTAAGTAACAGCTCTTAAATACCACAGTTGGACTGTCCAGCCAAATACCCACACAACAGTTCAGTTTGATGGGTCAGGGTACTCAGTTAGAGCAGTAGTAACTAGTTGTAGCTTCACACTTACATCTGGCAAATACTGACCACCCTTCACACACACTCTCAACTCCTTCATCTAGCATCCCTCACACCAAAACAGTTTACAGACCAGCCATCTTACAAATGGAACCATACCAGGGACAAACGTACCCGCTAAAAGTGCAGAATTCTGCCTTTTTGCAATCAGGTGTTTTATGAGTTGGCTTCTCTTCAGAGATTGATGGTGATTCCTCATCAGTCTCAATCACATAATTTCCTAAAATAGGATTTAAAGAGAAGAGAGCTTTGTTAACTTTCTTGTATGGTCCATATCTCTCTCTTACATTAATACACATTCAAAATTGGTGCTGGAAAACACTTCTCTTGTATTTCATCATTTGAATGCTATTTTCTGAAGAGTTCATTCTGCCACAAATCAAAGGAGATTGCACAAGTCTCTACAAAGCTGTCCTATGTCCCATGATTTGCATTGGGTATTATCTCTGTTAACAAAAACTTGTGGGTTTTTCTCCTTAGAATAAAGATGATTAGAAACAACTTATGTAGTTCCCGGACACCTGAAAAACATTTCTCCTGCTTTAAGCATTTATTTGAAAAGAGGTGCTAATAATGTAAAACTTAGATTCCTCTCCACAAGTGATAAATGTGATTGTTAGCTACTGTCAGTAACTGTGTGTACTGTCAGTAACTGGGTGCTCCAGCAAATAACACATAGTTCTCAGCTGCTTTTGCGAGTCACTCGCAGCTCCCACCCTGCACTGTGCACACACAAAGTACAAAACTGTGCTGCCAGTACAGCTGAGAGGTTTGCGTATGTTGATTGCACAAATCACAAGCTTTTGCTTTGGCAGATTTTTAACCAAGGGAATGTAGACGTTATACCTTTCTGTTGGTCCTTCTTTAGTGCAAGCTCGGCATGGGGGAACACTCTTTGCAAGGTTTGTAAAATCCTTTCCAGTGTGTTTTTTAACAGTGGCTTTGAAATAGCTGATAGCGCTCGCCCAGGGGAAGGCACAACCCTCCGTGAAGCTGGAACAGTCTTCTGCATGGCCATGGAAAAATCATTTGCTTTTATTTTAATTGAATCCATGTTTATCTGCAGTCTCTCTCTGCTTTCATATAGCTGAGGATAGCGATGCCGCAGAGCACAGAGACCGGTTTCGGCACATAAGGCTTTAATATCGGCACCACAGTATCCTAATAAACAAAACAAGAATCAAATGTTATGCCAGTCTCAGACAAAACAGAATTCAAGGCCAATATTTCTAAAGTGCAACACTGAAAGACTTTTTATTCTGCCAAAAATTACCAGGCTAAGAGAGAATTTAAAGAGTTACTGTGCTGCAGAAAATCTCTATTATGTGGCTCAAAGCCTGATATCCTGCACTTAGGCAGCAGCCTGCTGGTCAAAACTTTGTTCCTGGGAAAGATGTTCCAAACCCATTCAGTGTTCTGAGAGACAAAAAGAAAATTGAAAGCAGCACCTAACTTTGCTCCCAAGGCATGCCAACTTCCTCCTCACTGCCTCTCTCTGCAGCAAGGTACAAGAGCTCGAGTACTGCCTGATACAAGCTCAGGTTCCCTAGGGCTCAAGTCCCATGTAGTAACCCACACTGTTTTCAAACTCACCAACACATTCTTCAGCCAGCTCTTCAAGTAAGTTGTCCGACGGCTTCAGGTTCCAGTCTCGTGTATGAATTTTGGAAATTTCTTTTCTTGCCTGAAAACAGTTGCATTTCAGTTTGCCCTAAGTTTTCTCTTACAAGAACAATGACAACACAAACCCACAAAACCCCTTATACCAATAAAAATACTTTTCTTATCAGCTAAGCCTTTTAGTATTTTAAAGGTCAGTTATTAATATGCTGTCTGCTACTTCAAGCAGGAAATTCAATAATTCTAAACTTGTTACATTAAACTCTTGCTGGGGGCTGCAGTCAAGTAAAAGGCATTTACATCTTCCATAAAAGTCAGTTTTCACAAGTGTGAGACATAAAGATTCTGAAGAAAAAATCATGGTAAAATTCTTATCTACAAATGGAGATTTTTCGTCAAAGAAAATTCTCTCCAATTTAGAAAAATTTCATGAAGTATTTCTTGGTACACAGATTAATTATGGCAGATTTCTGGAATTCTACCACATTAGGGAATCATGTATTAGATCTTTTTAATGGCACCTCATCTCCTGTTCCTGAGAGCAGATGAAAACTGGAGAAAAATATTTGTGCTAAATGCATTGTTTAGTGCACTTTTACTAGCTTTCAACCCAACAAGCCTTTTATCCTTTTTCCAAGAAGTGCTAAGAAATATCAGAGATAGCCAGAGAGAAAATACAAAAAGAAGTCTCCAGTTTTGCATGCAATGTCCCCCCTTCAATATTTTTTAGTTGCTATATATCCATTTTTATACTGCTTAACTATTGCCATTGAACTAAATGCTTCCCAAGCCCTGCACCTGTGCTGTGTCCTTCAAAACTTTGTCCAAGTCCCTGTCAATAACTTCCAGTGAGATCCCAACATACTTAATTCGCTCCAGCACCAGCCTTGATCAAAGTTTTTGCTACCAAGGCGGAATTCTCTCACCCTTTCTTTCACTTTCAAGATGCTATAGGAGTAGTTTATAACTAATTAATACACTCATTCTTTCTTAAACATTTCAGTCACTATCAGCATCCCCTTTTCTCCACCAGTCACAGAGAAACCAAAACTAACTAGAGAACTAACTACTTGTTCAAATCACCCTAATCATAGATACCCAGGGCCAGGTCTGCAATGTAATGTCTCCAGATATCCCTCTTGTGTCCAAGCTGTACACTATGGATGGAGACTTGCACTGCCGCACAATGCTGCCTCATTCCAGGGCTTTGTTATAAAGGTGGACTTTGGCACATAAGCACTAAGGTTGAGTGGAAGTTCTGACCTCTTTGTTTGGCAAACTGAAGCGGAATTCTCGTTCAAAGCGCCCAGGTCTTCGTAAAGCAGGATCTATAGAATCCAGTCTGTTGGTGGCTCCTATGACCACAACCTCTCCTCTGCTGGCTAAGCCATCCATAAGTGCCAGAAGTGTCCCCACCACAGAGCTAACAGAAAAATATGATTTTCATTCACCAGCTTAGTAAATTTTCTTCAGTTACACATAACCTTGTCCAGTGATCACTCAAAGAGGACAAGTTTTTATTTATGAGATGCTGTTTAGCAAAAGACTAATTTTAAGTCATAAAATACAGATAAGGTAACACAGGCCTTGTGTCGATATCAAGCTTGGCAAATCATTTTCAATTACTGTCTAAAATTCATCTGAGATTCTTTTGCATGGAATTACTAATTTTCAGTAAAAATGAATGTGTCACTTGAAGTTAAATAAATTGCCATCTTTTTTTTCATAAAGATCAAGCAGCTTCTATGTAGATACAAAACATGTCCTACCTATGAATTTGGTCTTGTTTATTGGACCGTACAGGAGCAAGAGCATCAATCTCGTCAAAGAAAATAATTGAAGGTCGCATCTGGTAGGCCTACAATGAAAACACAGGAATATTGACATCAGGGAAACAGCCCTATTTGAAAGGGAAAATGCATGAAAAACATCATGGTTGGAAAGGCATGAACTAGATTTTTCAGACTCTGCTAATTGAGCTAACAGAGTAAAGTGGCATGAGTAACTGAAGACAGCAGCCTATGTCAACCCACAGAGACTGGGTGACAAGAAAAAAACTGTACCAATAGTTTTAACATCTATCTGGCAACCACAAGAACAGAGACAGGATTTAACTCAGTTACAGGTTCTGGAAGCAACCCTCTGTTACCAATTTAAATGACCATGCTTTCAGCCTGCATCTCTTTTCCCTGTGATCTTAAGCCACCACCTCTTGCTTCTTGAAACATTTTTTGTGACTTTTTGGGAGGTTGTTCAGTTTGTTGTTTTGTGGGAGGGAGGAGGGTGGTAGCGGTGGTGCTTCGCAGGATTTTGTTATTTCCTTTACTAATCTTTCCCAATACACTTCAAGATTTCAAGCCCCTAAAACTCAACTGACAAAGGAAACAGTGGCAATCCTGTTTCAGTGGAAGGAGCTGACAAAAGAAAAAAGAGTGAGTTCTTGTTGACCACAGAAAATTATTTCCAATTCAGACAGAACACATGGCACATTTCAACCTTACCTGCTCAAATAATAAACGAAGCTGTCGTTCAGATTCTCCTATCCATTTACTCAAGCACTCAGCACCTTTTCTCATAAAAAAGGTTACTCTCATGTCACCCTGACTGCATTCATTAGCAAGTGCACGAGCAAGCAGTGTCTTTCCAGTCCCTGGTGGACCATAGAATAGACAGCCTCTGCAATTTAAAAAAAAATAAATTAAAAAAAAAACTCACATAAGAAAAAATCACCATGGAAAAGCACCTATTACAAACCCCATCCTTAAAACACACAACTCTGCTCTCCTAAACAAAACACCTCATGGATAAGATAGCAGTAACAGCTGAAGTGTGAGAAAAGTCAGAAGCGTTCCCACACAGTTCTACAAGGCAGCAAACAAAATCAGTAAAGAGGATGATGCAGAAATACAAAACCTTGATAAAAGCTTGCAGCATCCCAAAAGGACACTTTCAAAACTTGTGACAATCCAGCAGGCATGGCTGGAGCCATACAAGAACAAACTTTCAAATCAGAATCTGAGACTAGGCTAACTTAGGAATCACCAGTTCATTTTTCAATGATGCACACATATTCATTCTTGTTTTCACATAAGGCAAGATTTTATAGTAAAACACTTAATTCTGCCTTAATAAGCTTTGGGTTACTAGAATTCCCTTTGCTGGTGATAAAGGAAGAAGTATGCTAAAGCTGGAAAGATATTCTGCATTTCTGCACTTATATAAACTAGAAAAGCCAATACACTGCTTCTTCAAAAAAGAATTTCAGTGGTAAAGAAGCAAAGCACAGAAATATTTTCTATTTTGAAATACTTTTAAAGTCACTGAAGGCAAAGAATTCTAGATCCTAATTCAGTATGCCATGACTGAGTTTCATTGAGCAAGAATATATAAAGCTAACAATCAAATCACTGATTATTTTTTGTAACACAGAAGCCACTTAGCTGTGTAAAAAGAGGACGGATTCTTATTTTAGCTCGAGCACAACAAACACTGCAGTTTCTAGTTGCATGTCCTATCAGTTGTAAAACTGATACTTGAGAACTTGAAAAAAAAGAAAGTTGGTGGCAGAGACAAGTGGATTTTTGCTAAGCAAACATTTGACTACCAGTAGAAAGTACTTCCTGCTTACAAACTAATTAAGCCCACTTACATATAGAGCTTTAAAGAAAATATCTCCAACTCCACATTTGAAAAGCAAAACACTTTGAAAGGATAGTCTCACCACAAAGTAAATCTCTGGACCTACATATATACTAAATTCTATCAATTTTTTTTAAAATTACATTTTACTACTGTTTAAAAAAAAATCAACACTGCTGAGAATTTTGAAGCACAAAAACATATTGATGACGCAGTTGAATTCTCCTGAAAATAGGTAAATTATAACTTAGAGTTTTAAACAGTGTCTGTTACCTTGGAGGTTCAATTTTCAATCTCTCAAAGATTTCGGGATAAAGCAATGGGAAAATGACCATCTCCTTTAAAGATGAAATGTGGTCAGAAAGACCACCCACACCATCAAATTGTACCTAAAGATGAAGCCAACAGAACACATTTTATATGTTACAGAAAGCTGCAACCTCGATAAGGTTCCATGAGAAGCTGGATTGCTTGAGAGAAAACCATAAACCAAGGGAGTTGTAGATGGCCCATTACTGGAAGCTTTCATAAATACTGCAAATGTCTCACTGCCACAATGAACCAAAACCACTTACTGAACCATCTATTTGCATTTGCTCCACACCAGCCAAACTTCCTCCCATTTTCATGGTATCTTTGTCAACTCCCGTTAAGGCACCTTTCTGAAAGCTGACCAGAAGAGATCTGACTTGAATTAAGGAGGAAAAAAAGGTACTCTCTAACTTACAATGCAGATAGAAGAATTTTGATTTTATAATGATGGCAAGTGAATGCAGAAGACCTTATAAATTAGCATGAACTTCCTAAATAATTAAATATTCATTCCAACTTTATACATTTAATGGCTATGAATCAATAAAGGAAAATGGTCGCTCCAGACATTAAATTGAGTTAATCCTTTTAACAACTCTTAGCACTTATGAATATCCATGCCAGTCAACACAGCACATATAGGAATGCAAGCTTAGAACAATTATTCCGTATGTGGAGACTATGGACTAACCTTGATTAGTATGATGGAAGAATTCCTCCCCTTCCCAAACACACTGACATCTTTCAAATAGTTCTAGCTTTTACCTTCAAAAAGTTACATTCCAGGAGAACACTTATATCAATGGGGATTAATATTATAAAGGCTGCCCACCTCTCCTGGATTTTCCTGAGGACTTTGGAATGTGTGTGCCAGAAGATGCACATCTGAAAGACGTCAGGCTGAAAGCTCGTTTGTTAGACTGTTATTCAATTAATATTTCTAGAGCATTTGTTAAGTAATAAAACCTATTTCCCTGACTTATAACATTTTCTCTTGTAATGGTTTTCTTTCTGAAAAAACAATGGTAAAGCACAGAAGCAGTAAAATTTTACATCAAGGAAATACACCAAAGTGTGTATCTGTACCTTTCCTCCCATTCCCACCTAGCAATCAAATTTCTTATTAAAAGTCAATTCTAAAAATCCAGTTTTAGAGACTCCATTTACAGTTGTCAATACCAACAGGTATGATTAAATATTGCCACAATTTAGAAAGAGTACAAGATGAAGATGGCAACACTTCACAGTTAGGCATATGCAAAGTGTTCCAGGCAGATTACTCCCTCCCCTCTTCTCCAATTTCATTAACCTCCTTAAATTTCTCTTCTTCCTCTGCATTTCAAAATCCTCATCATCATCAGAAAAGGGAATCACTGCTGAAGACTCCATATCTCTGTCTGCAAACATTCAAACAAGTAAAAAGTAAAATGCACCCTAAGTAATACCAAAATTTAAGTTAATGCTATCTCAGAGTTTACTTTGAAATCTAGTAAGTTTTCAGATCATTGGAATTTTCATCAGATTTCAAAGTACATTATGTGATTTTCCTTGTGACAGCAGTTATTTGATTTTTCTTAGGAAGGTAAAATGTTTCACTAGTGTGCAAAGAAATTTCTTAATCAAGTTACTCCTTTTGTCCAGTCTCTCTCTTAGACACACAAATCAAGTTTCACTTAGCATTATGCAGCCACTCTGTGAAATATCAACATTTTACACTTACTTAAAAATTTGACTTCAAAATCCTTTCCTTCCATAATAGTCTGCTTTCAAGGATGCAAAACAAAGTGTTCCTATCTAGCAAGGGAAGACACTCTCCATGCTCTGTTTATATGATCTGACACCCCTTTGTCATTACTAATCCAATTCATAAATTAGATTTTCATTTAACATTTTTCTGGTTTAAGGATAGCTTCATACAGAAACATGAACTGATTCCAAAGAGACATCAGAATCAGTGTTTGAGTGATTAAAAAAAAATCCATTAAAACTTCCATACAGGCTCTCCCTCTAATTAAACTGTCTTTGGTTTTAGGAAAATAATTTTCATCTCTCGAGATTAAATAGTCTAAGGTTTTCAGAGGGAGATCCTGGCTTTAGTTCCAGAACAAATAAATTTCAGTTACACAATCTCAGCCACAACCCTCATCATCACCCTATCAGTGACCATAAATACTGCATTTTCAAATAAAATATGAAGGCTAGTAAAAAGAATGGCCTCCCCACCAGTGTTTGTTTTCTTTATATTCTCAGACTACGACAATAATAATCATACTATTTATCTGTAGTTACCACCAGTTCAAAACCCCTTGAAAGCATTATTGAGCCATGTGACAGCACTATTGAGAAAGAACTATCACTTAGCCATACACAAACCTTTTATTCCCTTGGCATGAATCTCTCTCTGAGACAGATGAAGATGGGACTGAAGAATCTGTCTCACAATTTCTAGGTTCTGTTGAAAGCAAAGGATTTAGAATAATGTCACAAACAAATATAAGATAAAGTGGGATAGTCAAAGAGGCAGAAAACAGGATGTGTACCACCCATCTCTAAGTTCAGGGGAAGTTTCAAGGCAGGTGGGGGTTGATCAGTGCACAGTAGAAGTGAAAAAACACACCCCTGATTTTTAAGGAGAACTGTAAAACACATGAGTAAGATTATGAAGTCTCATTAATTACTATTCTTTCAAGATAGGTCATTTTTTTACTGGAAAACAGTAAGGATCCCAAATAGGAAAAAAATAGAATGTGCATGGGGTACAGACATTTAAGAATGGCAGAATGAAGGTAAGAAATTTAAAGTTGAGTGCATGTATTTCCATTAAAAAAATCTTGCATCCACGCAAGAAATTAGCTCTTAAGAAAAACCCTGCCTATAACCTACTTTCCAGTGTATCTTGATAGCACTCAACAAAGCAAAGCCTTTTTCCTTTTGCTTCGCTTCCTTATGATGAAATTACTGCACAGAACATTAAGCTCTTTAAGTACTGTTGCAAATAATGATATATTCAAAGTGCGCTGTATGACAGGTATTCCCTCCTCTCCATAGATTTTTATCATGCACACGTTTTGCAAAAACACTGGGGTTTAAGACTTCTTTGTCTGAATCCCTATGAGCTCTTTACCAGTACAGCCCTAGAATCTGTGGCTATGGCTTGTAATGTCAAGAGCAACATAGATTTTTTAACAAAGGAAAAATACCAGTAGTTCAGTCCATTTCAATTGCTTAAGAAAAAGCTTTTGGCTAGGGCATAGTCAAAGAAATTTAGAACAGAACTAGCCTAGAATGCTACCTGGATTTTCAGTTGTTTCTTCACCAGTTGTTTCCATATCTAGACTTTCCTAATTAAAAGAAACAGGAAAAATCAGACACAAACATGCAGAAAACCTGTGGGCATATCTGGTGCCTTTATAGTATCATTTTCAAGGCACTCCATATACACAAAATATTAAATTAACGCAAGGGGGAGGGAACAGGAACACCACTCTGGAACCCAGGATTAATAGCAAGGATTTCTACTCTAAAATAGGGTTTAGTAAATGTGAAAGTCAAACACTTGGCCAGATACAAAACTGAGTGTATCAATTAGTCACAGGTTAATTATCCAAGAGTGTGGTAGACCCCACTGTAGTGTAGGACAAAGCAATTCCTAGCAGAAAAAGAAAAACATACTGGCATTTGAAAGATGATTTATGAAGTACTATGGCCAATTCTGGTTGAAACAAACCACAAAGGAATTTATATCTGACCAAAAACAACTATGAAAGCAGGCTATGGATATGTTTAAAAAACAAAGTGCCTGACATTCAAGAGGACAGTGGAGGAACTTGATTTAATAGAGCAAAACCAAGACAGAGAAAATATGATTGATTAGTGTCTATCATTTTAACATGAGTTCCTCTTGGGACAGGGGACTACTTGAGCTCACAGGCAAGGCTGGCACAAGAACACAGATAAAGTAGGTATCAGTGAATTCAGTTTTTAGTAAGATTTGAATGAAAACCCAAGCCCTGAGATAGCTATTTGTAAAAAGCTGGGGGTTTTATTTTTGTCCATTCAAAAATCATAAGGCAATTCAGCAAGCATAGTATATGATGTGTTTCAGCATATCACTGCTCTTTCATGTCTTCTGAAGATATTTGCTCCACCTTAGAACGTAGCTGTGGCATGACTGTAATAGTAAGATGTTAATAATAATTAGAGAGCAAGAATAAAATATTAGTTTATACTATACTACACTTTGGAAAAAGTTTTTTTCAGCTAAATTAAAATTATAACTAAGTAATTTCTTTATGTGAAATGCCATTCACATATAAAAATAGTAAATTAAATTAGTATCTACTTCTTCTGTGCAGTGGAACACCCCACGGTCTCCCATTCTCTGCTGTCTAGGTGTCTTTTCTGAGTCACCCCCTTTTTTTGCAAGACTGCTTCTGCAGTACTAAGATACAAAGTTGATACATAAGAGTAAAGATAGGCAAGTACAAAAATATCCCATTGAAAACAACACACATAGTCAGCATGGTATTTTAATATAGCGTGCACAAAGCAAGAGTCACTGACACTTAGCCAAATTTTTCAACTCTACTTAAAAATTAGGTCAAATGCTTACTTTTTTTTATAGAGAGATTTAAAAACAAGCATTTGAGGACTTGCAAACATACATTGTTTTCAGGTTATTTTCCCCTCTTGCTGAACACAGTACAGAAAGAATCTCATTTAGTAGGAAAAAAAGAGAATTCTGAAGATCATACGAAGATAACAAAAAAAAATTATGGCAGTTTTTCATAGCATTTAAGTTGCTCTGCGTGATAGCATTAAGTCATTTTTAGTTCACAGCCATCCTCAGACAACAGGTTGCTTAGTCTTCTCTTAACTGGAATTAAAGTCTCATGCTGATTTTCCATGACTATATGTGCTAGAAAAAAATATCTCCCTGCTGATACTCTTTGAAAACCTTTCAGAAAACAATGTCAATTTGGGCTTCACAAAGAGAATTAAGTTAAAGACACACAAGCAGAAATGCTACGACTGCTTCACTTTGCCTGTGTCCAAATTTCTGCCATTTCTTAAGTCAACAGGACATTATAAAATTATTTGCAAGCAGGAAAGAAAATTTAATTAAACATGAAGGCACTTCTGGTGCCAAGAAGGTCAATTTAGAGGGCAAGTTAAATCTACTGAAAGTCACAACATGAAGTGATCATTTCAGTTCACAAGAACCAGCCCACACATAAAAGATGCTCTGGCGTCAAGATCTCTCTACAACTGGCAATCCCAAAATAAAGACACCGGTGGCCAATTTAAACATTGGCTGTGTCCAAAATATTTACACATGGAGCATCTGACAAATACATCCTCCTGTGCAGTCTTTGAAACAAGCCACAAGCAGGAGATGCTACCTGACCAACTGCAGTGGAACGTTTATGGAATGTTTGTCAGGTTGCTTGGCAGTGCCCCCACAAAGTTCCAAGCTTGATCATGCCCAACTCCCAAGTCCCTGGTGGGACCCTACTGTGGAGGGCACCTGATACCCAACACTTGATAGTCACGGAATCATAGAACAGCTCGGGTTAGAAGGGACCATGAGCAACCACCTGGTTCAACAGCTGCCATGGATAGGGACACCTTTCACTAGGCCAGGTTGCTCCGAGCCCCATTCAGCCTGGCCTTAACACTTCCACAGGTGGGGCATCCACAGCCTCTCTGGACAACCTTATCACCCTCTCAATAAAAACTTACTGTATACGTAGTGGCACGTAGGGAGGTCTCAGCCCAACCACTGCATGCACTTGCCACTTGCTGCCAGGAACAACAATATCTTCTCTGCAGTCAAAAGAAAGTCCCTAGCCAATATTATGCCACAGAACAAAGGCTTGCTAATAAGGCTCATTCTAGTAGCTCTGCAGGATGAAAAAAACCCCAACTTATTTTGTTCTAACATTGCAAAACAAAACAGATTTGATTTGCAGTGGTGTAAAACTTTGTCAAAGTCTACAGCTTCAACAGACCTCTAAATCCCAATTTTCTTCATCCTTTAAGCAACCAGTATTACAGAAAATATAATGTGAAGATGGTTTGATAGGACTGTATATTGTGTTGTCTTTGGCTGGATGCCAGGTGCTCACCAAGCTATCACTCTAAGAGTGACAGGGGAGAGAAAATAAGATGGGAAACAACTACTAGCTTAATAAAAGGCAGTTTACCAAAGCAAAAAAAGAAAAGTGAAAGCTTGTGCAGCTCAGAAGTAGCCGAAACACTGGTGTGTTATCAGTACCTTTCCAGCTACCAGTAGAAAGTACAGCACTGTGAGGGCTGCTGTGGGAAAATGAACCCTATCTCAGCCCGACCCAATACAGATTACTTTCCATAAACACAAATGAATATGCATTAATTCTGCTATTCACTTCTAATTATTTATTTATTAGTTTCATATTAGCAGTTCCATTATCTTTCCAAGGATTTTCTTTTTATTTCTTCTGTACAGTGGCAGGGTTTTGCCTATGTTGTTTTTTTTTGGTAAAGCAGTCAACACACACGGAGTTATTAGCATGACGTATAACTACAAGTAATTTTTAAAAATAGGACTGATAATTTTTTTTTTTTTTAAGTTGTATTTTTAATAAGATAAAGGACAAAAGAAAAGTAATACAGACATATATACAAATATTGTGATAGGAACCAAGAAAAATAGCTGGGGAGGTTACATGTCACACTGGGCCAGTACAGTATTGAAAGAAAAGATCCGCATTTTTTCTTGATTTGTTGTGCAGTTGAACTTATGAAATATGCAAGCATGAATTTAAAGAATTATTAAGTCAAAGGTAAAAAATGAACTAAAAATTTAAATTAATGTCTGATGTATTCTAACACTAAACCAGTCACACTTCTGTATAGTATTTTCTGAGGTATGCTCAAGTAGGAAAGGAGCTGAGACCCACTAGTGTCACTGAAACAAGCTGTAATATTAAAATAGTGAATTGCCCTTGGCTGGAGTAGTTAACACCAGTTATAATATTGAATTCCGTTCTTTACAATTAGTGTTTGAAAATCTGGAATGATCCAGCAACAATAAGAAATCTTTGTAAATTTAATTCTGTATTTGCTTCCTTGTGATTTCACATCCAAAAAAAATCATGCAAAAGAAAGGCTGCATTAAGAGAACATCAGTGACTCATTCAGGAGATCAGAAATATCTGAGATTGCTTTTATAATGTTAATTCAGCTCAGCTGTATGAATACCTTTTCAGGTCATTTAATGAGAGGGTTTTTTCAAGAAGATCCCCGTCTCACTTGGATCTAGGAATATATGAACAGTTTGTGTTGAAGAAGAAGCTAAATGTGAGGTAGCCAATCCCTCATTTGCTGTAGAAGAGTCATCTAACACAGTGAATGAGGCAGCACTTGCAAAAGATTTGCTACATTAAGGAATTTGAGTATTGCCCAGAAAAATTCAAACTTCTCTTTCTCTATAAAATCCATGACCGTACTGGAATAATTTAAATCATAATTTTAAAAAATTGTCATTAATTCTGTTTTCCTCATTTTTTATACCCCATTTTAAATCCTCCCAGCTTGGATTGTGGAGTCTTAAAATCTCATTGTTGTAATTTAACATTTCATAGACTCTAGATCTTAAAGGAATTGCAGCTATCCACAGTTAGTCAGAAGTCGAGCTTTAGGATACCTGCTCTTCATCTAAACAAAAGTGACTGAGATAACTTGTCCTTCTTTCCTCTTTTAGTACTCTTGGAACTTAATTCTTAGAGGACTATTGGCAGTCTAAACTTATGAATTACTATGAAATATGAGGTCCAAGTTACTTCATCCTAGGCATCCAAAGTCAGTGAATAATTCTGGCTATACTTTGTTTCCATCTAAACATGGCATGAGTGGGTACATGAATGCACTTTATTTCATGTTACATTTTATTGGGACTTTCTAGTTCCCTAGTATGTTGAAACTGCTAAACCTCTAAATTCAAAGTTTGTATCCTTAACAGATACATGCTCCAATTACCCAAACATACCCTGACATATGTATTCACTAGGTACCCAACAGCTTATGGAATTAGTGTATAAACAAGCTCAAGTAGATATAAGAAATTACACATCCAGTTGAGCAACTTCCCCCTGATGCTTGCTTTTTCTAACCATCTGGTCTACAGCACACTATTGTTGTCACACACACTATTTTTTCCTTATGATTTCCACTTTTATTTAAATATTAAAATATGGGTTTAAATAAACTACTAGATGAAGATCAGTTGAAAGTCTGTGACACTGCCAGGCACCACACCTGCATTTACAAATCCCTGGTTGGTACTTTGGTCACAGTAAAATCCTTCCTTCCTTTTATTACTCAGTAGAATTCAATTCTTAAAATATTACTGCTGTAAAACTTCATTGAGTCTTGTAATTTTTAAAATTTAAATAGCAAGAGAAATTATTTTTCCAATAGCAATACTGAATGAAATTAAAGATGATTCTTGTCTTGCTTTCAATGGGATCCAATCTCCAGCTCAGCTTCTCACTTGCACAGAGTTTACTCCCTACAGCATTTTAAATGGCCTAAATTTTACTTCAAATTTTCATTCTGTGTACATCACCACCTGTGAGAAAAGGCACTTTCTTCATGTACTTGTTTTCATTTGTGCAAAGTGAAATCTCATTAAACGTTCAGCTGAATATTCAGTTGGTTCCCAGCTTTACGGAAGGGTAGCCTATACTTCGGGCAGTTATGAATAAAGTCTTTTTCCATCATTCTGATCCCTAATTTTTGATACATAAGTGCATTGAATATTCTAGCAAGAACCGTTTCACCAATCCAACGTCCAGCAAACCAGAGCACCACGGTGTGAGGGAGATGTTAGGCTGGGGCCACCTACTGGTTGTGTTGCTGAGCTTTCATCGACGAATTTGAAAAACTGCTTTACACCTGTAATTCTACTGCAGTTATAAAAATAACAGCATATATTAATAGATTAATCACCTAAGTATGTGATGTTTCTTGTGTAATGGTTCTTTGCTTTTAAGATTAAATATTCCATGAACTTAATATGGCCCAATTATCAAAAGAAAAAAGAATTTATTTATCTTGTTTTCATAAAAAAAAATTTAAATGGAGGTGGAGGGGGCCTCTTACTTCCCAATAACACTAAAAAGAAAATTCAGAATAAAGTAATATTAATGCCAAGATTTAAACAATTTAGTAAAGTAATCCGCATATTTTTAATATTATTGCTGTGACGAAGAGGGTAAGTAATTTTTATTGCCTTATTTGATGCTGTGTAAGATTTTATCCTGAATTTGTATGTATTGTTCTGAAATAGCTAAAATGCTAAAATGCACGGTTTTTTGGGGATTAAAAAAGATCTGTCAAGGGGGAGAGATAGGCAGTACCTGAAATCCATTTGCCCACATATTATGGGCTCCTCAAAGACACTCAGGGCTGGGTGCTGTACTGTTTTGGTTGGACTAGAGTTAATTTTCTTCACAGTGGCTGGTGTGGAGCTGTGTGTTGGATTTGTGCTGAACACAGGGATGATAAAAGAGATGGTTTTGCTATTACTGAGCCGAGCTTACACTCAGCAACCTGATCCTGCTGTTGCTTATCATGGTAATTTCAAACTCTGATCCACATTCCTGTCAGCTTCTACTACAAAACTCACAAAATGCCTACTCAATTAAACATCAATGCATAATAATCTCATTTTTTTATGTCTACCTGGTTCATGTCATACACTGAGAATTTTGATTCCTGAGATTATTAGCAGCATGATGAAGCTGTGACAGTTTCAGGCTTGCCATTATCCTGAAGTACTACAAAGCACTTTGGCAAATGTGAGCAATTTGTCCAGTCAGAAGAACTCATGTCCTTGAAGTTGTTATTGTAGGTACACATGCAAAAACACATCTGAAAGCTTACAATTATTGCCAAATATTAAGTATCTTTCAAAGTGTAAACTTAAGTCTTGCATTCTATTAATATAGCTGTCCTAACAGAAGATTCTTTTATGTTAAATTATGTGTTTTCTTGTCTCTTTGACTTCAATTTATTTATGCCACAGCAGGATTCCTGTGGGTGCAATTTAGCGTGAGCACAGGAGTCAGAGGCAGTGAAGGCCCATCAGCTCATTCATCCTGCTCTCTGATACCACAGTTCTTCCCTGGAGTGAAGTAAAGCTCAAATTAAAGCCTTTCACCAGATCTACCATAACACTGCTTGACAGTCCACCAAGTCTCCGAGAGGAAAACTGTTCTGCCCTTCAGCATTTGCCTTAAATTCAGCCCTTCATAGACAACCTTCTTCCTTCTTGGGTTTTACATTTTGACATGTGCAAAGGGTTGCCCTTTCAGCTAGACACACTCCAGCTAACACTGTCCCTTTTCCCATTCCATCCTGGGCTTCGTTGCAGAGTCGAAGCTTCCACTTTTCAGTTTTTCCAGGCTCTGAAACACTGCTATGTCCTCCCTTCCTTCAGCAGCCTCCTCTCTCCAGAACCCACATGAAGATGCGCTTAGAGAAGCCCTTCGTATCACACATGCAAGAAAACACGCCCGTTTCGCCTTTGACCCTCCCGGGAAGCGTGGGACACGGCGGCTCTCAGAGCCACCGCCCCTCCCGCAACATTCACTCCCTCAACTGCCGCCCGCGGGCCCCAAAGCCCAGTTACAGACCGACACAAGCGCGCCGTGACACGGCCCGGCCCGGGCGCGCCGTCCGCGCTGATTGGTTGCGGCTCGGCGAGCAGGGCGGGGTCGGGCGGGACGACTGCGCTGATTGGCTGCGGGGCGGAGCTCGGCGGGGAGACTGCGCTGATTGGCTGCGGGGCGGAGCTCGGCGGGGAGACTGCGCTGATTGGCTGCGGCGCTGCGAGCGCGGGGCAGGTCGGGTCTGACAGCCGTTGGCGCGCGGTTTGAAGATGGCGGCAGCGGCCGGGGTCGCGCCGGGCAGCAGCAGCAGCGGCGGCGGCGGCGGCAGCTCCGTCAGTTCGGCCCCGCCGGCGGCGGTGGAGGCCGTGGCTGCGGAGTGGATGCTGGAGTTCGCCTGCTCCTGCCTGTGCCGGCACTTCGCGGAGCAGAGCGGGGCGGAGTTCTGGCGATGGAGGGACGTTGCGCAGGGTGAGGGGCGGCGGTTCGGGGCGTTCCGCGACGCTCGGGGCTCTCGCACAGCCGCTCCCGGGGCAGCGGGTCCGGCGGGGCCTGAGCGGCAGCTGCCTCCAGCACGCCGAAGGGTGGGAGTGCTAAAGCACTCATAGCCCGCCGACCACCGTGGTCAGCAATCTTGGGAGGATGCTCAGCTCGTTCGGGGGTTCCGGAGACCCCCGGGCTATCAGGGAGCCTGTTGAAGGCTTGAATGGTATCGGCAGCACTCGCACACGGGGGCAGTACAGTAGTGCTAGAAATATTTCACGGAACTATAATCTGGCAGACAGAGATGAGGTGAAATTAAGTCTGGTGACTGAATTTTGAATGGAAAAACATAATATTTAAAATGAGAAAGAAACTTTAGAGTGAGAGTAGTTGGCAACTAGAAGTAAATATCTAAGTCTCAGATAAATTTGATAAACTTACGATGCTTTCTTCTGTAAGAAGCAGTTTTCCTGAGGATACCAGGTTAGAGCGTTGGGGGATGTTTTGTGTCTGTGTGCATATTCTTGACTCGAATGTAGTAGTAGGAGTCGTTTAAATTTCTGCAACGAGTGGAATGCAATGGCATGCAGAATGATTACTATGTAAATTGATATGGGATATGGTAAGAGGTAAGAAATCTAAAGATAACTTCATAAAGTAGTTTGAATGGGGGTCTGGTAGATTGAATTATATGTGTTGCTTCTTGATATTTATGTTTGGCCTTGTGACTGCCAACTCAGCAGGAGAATTGTACTGAAGTTTTGTGAAGGTGGGAAGCAGAGACACTGCCAATGCAGAAACAGATTGGAGTTATCTTCTGAGAAGAACTGGGAAGACTGAGGCCTGGATTAGTAGAAACAATTAATTAAATTGTACAGAGTGCAAGGTCATATGGAAATAAGAAGTAATAGCAAATTCTGAACTTGTTCCTACTCTGTTCAGCAACAGAGGAAAGAGTTTGGCACGCTAAGATTATAAAGTCAGTATTGAAAAAGTCTTTGGGAAAAGCAAAGCACAGTCATAAGATTGTATTAGAAAAGTGGGTGTGTTTTTTTCATAGAAGCACAAAACTATTATTCTTGCATGTGTCAAAGACCCTACAGAAATAATGATTGGCTGTCAACAAGAAGGTCAATTCAAACTGAAGCAAGTGCAAAAAGCTAGGAATGCAGTGGTTCCAGATGATATCCAGAGGCTCCTTTGAACCCCAACTATTCTGTGATTCACTTTTCATTTTGAATGTTTCTGTATTATGCTGTGAAGATGAATTACTATGTCCAGCACATTAGCATAAGAAATTCACAGTAACCCACATCATGGGAATAAACTTATGATAGCTCCCATGTTAAAATATGTAATAATCCTTGTGACCTTCCAACCTTGCAAGGAGGATTTCCCTTGTAAATTTACATTTCTGAGTAAGCTTTCCATGTAGCTTTTACTCCTTTAGTTCTGTAAGTTGCTCTAGCAACATGTGTTACCAGTCTGCCTGTGGCTCATGGTTTGTGGCCATTCCATGGAAGTGTTCTTTGGAGCAGACAGCTGTCTTTTGTAGTAACCTATTTACCAAAACAAAACCTAAATTTGATACTGTGGTCTTTGAATTGGATTAATATAAGCCTGTGATTAATTCTGCTGCTTCTTCAGAAAAGGATATTTTCTTCTTAAATATTTTCTTTCTTAAATGTTAAGTTGTTTTCGCATGGAAGAATACTAGTTAAGTGTGCTTCATTGGTTTCTTAAGGAATTAGAAATTTAGTGAAATCTGATAACACAGTGTCTAGTATATGTCTAGCCACACTGTGGCAGTGCTGGAGCAAGTCTGATTTAACTTTTCTCTTCTTTTCCAGCTCTTATTAATGGCCTCTCCCAAATACCTCCACATCAGAAAAAAACAGTATATCTCTGTCAGCTTTTGATAAGAACTGCACAAGGAAAAAGCCTTGGTAAATACTAAGATTCTTTTTTTCACTTGCTTAAAAATATTTGCATGAACTTTTACAGAGGTGTATTAGATATGCTTTCACATAGCCTTTACTGTGCATATCTATATATCTTTTTATATAGAGATATAACTGTATATAAGTAAATTGAATAAATTCCACCTTTTGGACACTCTTTATTCTATATGTGACTGAGCTGTCTGCAGGACTGGTGTTATTCTGTGCTGATTTAGCTGCATGGGGTTTGAATGACCATATACTTCTTAAATTAGCAGTCTTTTTTTGTCAGGGTAGTATCAACAAAAGAAATATACTGGAAAGGACTGTCTCACTCTTAGTGAGCAATACTTGCAAGTGTAAAGCTCAGGATATGTATTCCTTTCTGCACATTTAACTCTAGAGATTAAAGTATCTCAGCAAGATTATTGATGAAAAGGATGACTGCCCATGTTTTCTACAGAAGACTAAGGCTTTCAGCTGGCAGCAAGTCCTTGGGGCTCTTATTCACTACCGTATCTTCTATTTGGCTGCATTTGCAACTTGTTGATTTAGCCAAGATGATTTTGTTTGAGTTTCTGGAAGACTTTAACTTTTTTTTTTTTTTTTTTCACTGTTTGATAAAACTAATTGGAATTTAAAGACTTCAGAAGCAGTCTTGAAAGCATAAGCATGAAAGAAGAAAGTGTATTCTAGCCTAGCAATGCCACAAAGTCTTGTTTTATACAATTAAATTTCCTATGTCACCTTGATTTAGTTCAGCTGGAGAATCAAATTCTAATATTTAAAATAGTTCAACATACGCAAATTATGAAATTTTTGTGATAATGCTCTAAATTATATTATTGTATATAACACTTGAGAATATGACTTCATTGTGTATTTTTATCTTATCAGTGTAGAGAATGACCTGTGTGGTGAGGAAGGTTGCATGCGTGTAGTAGGTATTACGTCAGGTGTAGCTGCACAATGTACATGGAAAGCTAATATATATATATATAGCAGCTCTCCTATTTTTTCTAGTTATTAAAACATTTGATCTGTGCTGATCACACAAAGGAGGCTGTTTCAGATGTCAGCTATCTAAGAGCTAAATACTTTGGTTTTACACTATTAAAATTAAGAATGTGAAGTGTCAGGTTACTTGATTGAGCCAATAATTACAGAAACACGTGGGGTTTTTTTAGTTATATGTATATATGCGCATAATATTGTTTGAAATTTCACTGTTTGATGTATTGTAGTGGGTATAAAATATTTTCTCTCTTTTCAGTATTGTATAAATTGTTTACCTTCTGTATGAAAAATACTTAGTGAAAGGAATAAGTTATTGAGTGACATTCTGCTGATACCATAAAATGAAGGCACAAGTGAGGCTGTAGTTCAGCGAACATCTTGAACTAAGCTGGCAGTGCCATGAGAAAAAAGCACTTGTGCACCTGCCAGCTCCTCCTGCATCTGTTAGATTGGCACACTCACTTGTGCAGGTGTGCAATGACCAGGCTGGGAAACTGCTTGGGAGTGTTGAGGGGATGATTATTTGGCTGGGCTAGATTTCTGCCAGAGCCTATCACTGATCCTTTGCTAGGAGTTTGCACAAACCTTGGTGTTGGCACAGCAGTACTCTGGCATGGAAGGTTGCTTCTGCTTTTTCAGTGACACTCCTGTGTAGACCTGTTTGAGTTTCCCTCTCGCTTTAAGCACTTCAAATACAACAAAAATTTAAGACATGGAAATAGTGACAGACTCAGGAAAAAAAAAACCTACTTAGCATGGTGATTATATTACAAGATTAATAGCATCAATATCAAATGTTGTGATATCTGATGCTAAGTTTAATGTATTATTAATGCCAGCCCAAATACCTAATGCTGAACTTAGTGCTATTGCAAGTGGCATTTTGAGCAAACAATAATTGCTGACATATAATATCCCCTGAAAAATGCAACAGTAATGTCATTATTAGCAAGGGTAGAAAGAACCAGTCTCTCTGAAAAGAAGACAGTTGCTTCAGGTTTCTTAAAGCACCTAAAAATTGAGGAAAAAGGATTTGAAATTGTATAATATATATTACTTTATTACATATAAATAATGTAATCTATTTAAATTTATCCTTTAATTTTTATAAGTACTTTGGTTTTTTCCCCCTCTAAGGATTACATTTTGAAAATGATCAAAGATTTTCACCTTTGGAATCTGCTCTGTCTTTTTGGACTTTACTTGAAAAGGAAGAAATTAAACTGGAAAAGCTTCATGAAGATATTCGTCGCTTGATTCAAATTCAGGTCTGTGTGACTTAACTCATAATCCTTCAGGATGCTACCTACTCATTGGGAGTGAGTAGATGGAAAGCTGCCTGGCAGGAAAGGACCTGGGGGTGGTGGTCAACAGCAGCTGAACATGAGCCAGCTATGCCCAGGTGGCCAAGAAGGCCAATGGCACCTGGACTGTGTCAGCAATAGTGTGGCCAGCAGGACCAGGGCAGTGACTGTCCTCTGTACTCAGCACTGGTGAGGCCCCACCTCAAATCCTGTGTCCAGTTCTGTCCCCTCAGGACAAGAAAGACTTTGAGGTGCTGGCACAAGTCCAGAGAAGGGCAATGGAGCTGTTGAAGGGTCTGGAGCACAAGCCTTACAAGGAGCACCTGAGGAACCTGGGAGTGTTTAGTCTGGAGAAAGGGAAGCTCAGGGGGAGCCTTATCACATTCTACAACTGCCTGAAAGGAGGTTGTAGCCAGGTGGGGGTTGGTCTGTTCTCCCAGATGACTAGTGACAGGACAAGAGGAAATGGCCTCAAGTTGTGCTGGGGAGGTTTAGATTGGTATTAGAAAATGCTTTTTTCACACAAAGGGTTGCACAACATTGGAACAGACTGCCCAGGGAAGTGGTGGAGATGCTATCCCTGGAAGTGTTTAAAAAAACATGTGGATATGGCACTTGAGGACATGGTTTAATGGTGGTGGGTGCTAGGTTGATGGTTGAACTTAATCACCTTTAAAGGTCTTTTCCAACCTTAAACATTCTATGATTCTATCCTGCTAAAACAGAGCCCCTTCTACAAAAAGCTTGGGCTATGAGCAGATTGAACTGAATTTTCAGTTTTAGTACAGATCAAATAGATCTGTGCAGGGGACCTTTTTCTATCTCATGTGGTTCCTGTTTGTACAATTGTTTCAGAAGCTGCCAATCTGAAAAAAATATATCAATTGAAATAAATTTCAGAACTAATTTCAGAACCAACTGTTAGAAGTAGGTAAGTGTTGGTAACCCTTAAATATATAATCATCTGAATTTTGAGAGCCTTAGAAAACTGTAGAATTGTACTTCTCCTGTTTTTTCAGGTGGAAAGTATTTCACCATATTTTGTAATTATATTTTTTTGTAGATTGTAGCAGTCTATATGGAAAACAGATATTTCAAGGAAGCTGCTGAAGTTCTTGAAAGGCTGTTTACAGACTCTGAATCAGATAAGGTAGTAACTTGCTTAATTTGCATTAAAAGCTCTTGATTTTCAGAGGAGAAAGAGGGGAGTGGGCTTCCAAAGCTAGCAAATCCTACCTGCATAGTTTCAATCTCATTGTTGTCTATGCAGTCACTTTCACACTGTACTAGTTTGAAAACAAACCAGTGGGAGGCACCAAGTCAGAATAACAATTTAATGGGGAAATTAAAGAAAAGAAAAAAACCTAAAAGAAAACACTGGTTCAAACTGACAGAGTCAAGATACAACCTGAGTCCCTGTTAGGCAGGGTAGTGGTAGCAGTCTGGTAGAATGGTGGCTGCAGTCCTCTGAAGCAGTGATCCTGTAGAAAAAGGGTCTGCTCTTCCTCAGAAAGTCCAGTGGTGGCTATGTAGCACCTGTCCTTTGGAAATGCAATGGAAAGGGTTGTCTCTGGTGTTCAGACTCTCAGATTATATCCACGATGGGATGCTTGGTTCCTCCCTCTGGGTAATGGGGTAATGGTCATGAGGCCAAGTGTTGATGAGGCTCATTAACAGAAGATAGTCTGGAGGGAGTTATCTCTGAGTCATGCAGCAGGACAATGATGGGCCATTAACAGAAAGATAGTCTGGGGACACACACCTGGGCACTTTAAAATACAAAAGGAAATTTCTGGCTAGGAGATTAATGGAAATACAGGATGATTTGTGGGAGTAAAATGCTTCTAGCAGCAGTTGTTCTTCATCCCCTCTCCCACTTCATATGAGAAGGGAGATGCCACTACAAATTCTGGGAATTTGATACTACTGTTCTCTCAGAGCAAAGACAGTGTAAACATGCTGGTAGAGACATCATAACTCCTAACAGCCAGTTTGCTGAGTTCTATTGCAGTGGGCTCTTTTTTTCACCTCTGATAATTAGTGTTCTATGTACCAAAGCATCCCAGGGAAGGAAAACTCATTAGCTTCTGTAGTACAGACTGAAAGCTCTTATGCCTCTGCCTGGAAAAGACAATATACGTGACTTAGGCCACCCCCTGCTTTGAAGTTGACTGCATCATTCAGAAAGTTGCAAGTTTGGGTGAATATCTCTTAAATATAATAGTTAGTGCACACATCTGAATTTTCTGGGGGAGAAAAGAGCAATAGAAGGACTGCAGGCAAAAAGAAGGACTGCAGGCAAAAAGAAAAGAAGTTAAAAATGCTGCCTATATCTTCAATTGGTATATTAGGACACATGTTCTATGTAAGTAGTAGCCTGTGTATAACTTACTCTTTGGATATGCTTTCATTCAGAGGATTTGGATGTTTGGAAAGTGTAGATAATAGCACTCAAATTAATAAATAAAAATGCAGCCTATACACAGAAGATAATTCTCCTGGCTATATTTGCTTCTGTAAAATTCAGAGTGATTGGTAGACAAAATGTGAAGTTCTGATTATCAGTATTGATGTATCCTTAATGCTGCTATACTAAGTAGTCCTTTTCCTGAACACAGTACACCCCTTTCAATGGCAGCCTTTTTGAGGCAGCAAATGAGAAGAGAGAAGCGAGTAACAGGTGGCTTTTTATGGGTGTTTTTCCTCCACTGACAACCCTGCTTTCAGTGTTAGTCATAAAGGAAATGAAAATGTGGATCTCTGGTCAGTTACACTTTACCATTACTGAGCACAGAAGGTAAATGCCTGGTGTTAGGTCTAGTTGACTTAAGAAGCCTTTCAAACTGCAGCATGAAGTTGTATAGGAATATTCAGGAAACCATATAATCATTTTTAGCTTTCTATATTTCTTGTTTAGCATAGATAACAAGTTTACTGCAGGATTTATGTTGTATAAAGTTGTGCTTTTCTTAGCCTTTAAGGGTGAAGCTGGCAACCATAATTAAAATCAAGGATCCATATGTTCCTCTTCTCCAAAACTTCAGTTACAGTCTTTTGATAAGTAAAATCAAGTCTTACATTGAACTTTTCATGAAAGAAAATGAAACTAACTTCTTAATACAGGTATGTTGAATGTATTTTCAGAACTTTTGAAAAAAGTCACCTGCTTCAATTAAATAGATTTATTCTTTCAAGGGAGTTGTTTAGGCAATATTCAGTTATTGTATTAGATGAAAAGGAAACTTTACCTTCCTTTGGATTGTCTTATATTCAACCTTTTTGTTTTAATTAATATGTCTTGGAGAAAGTTAGTAGGAACTAGACTCCTCTAAAATATCTTCTCTGAATGTTTTTCCCATGACTGTTTTGATTAGAAAAATAGTTAGGAAAATAGTGTAATTAAAACAAGATCTGTTTAAGAGAAGCAGTTCTGATATGGGACTCCTTTAAAAAGTAGCTTTATATTTAATGTTTATTTAAGCCTACATGACTTCTCATACTAAAAATAAAAAATCAAGACCTGTAATTTGGCTGAAAGCTTTAGGAATGTCAGAGGAGTTAGGAGATAGAAAACTATTATTGCGGTTTTCCTGTAAATACAAATGTTTCTTACAAACAGTCTTGCTCAAAAGTGATTTAAAATTGGCATGAACAACATTCTTTCTTCAGTTCATCTTCAGGAGGATTGTAAAGAATTTCTCTTATGTTTACTTCGTATAAAAGAATATTGAATTATTCAATTACAAAAGCACAGACGTCTAAAGGTAATAAGAAGCAAATTTTAAATAAACAATCCTGAAGTTCCTCTGTGTTTTTCATTTTCTTACCAGAGAGACTAGACAACTTATTAAATACATTCAAAGTATAATACAATGAATACTTTTTAATGGTTTCACTCTACTGTCAGTTTTCAAGTGTATTTTTCAAGGCTATTTCTTTGAGTCTAAGACGAGGTGGAGGCTTGGAGGTGTCAGAGAAGGCTCAGAACTCCAAACTAGCATGCCTAAGGCCCTCACTGCCCCACTCACCCCCACTTCCTGCACATTTGTCCTACTGTCTGCACCCACATTGCAAATCTTTCTTTGAACAGTTATTCTGGCCCATGGAGGAGACAGCTTTGTGAAGAATTCCCACTTCTGTACAGCACACAGTGATTTCCCAGCAGTGTACCTTGCGTTCTCTATAGAAGAACACTCTAGCTCTAACTGTTAATCTCTCTTCTCTTTCTTCTAGTGCCAGATGTAGAAGTATGATCATAGAATAGCTTCAATTGGAAGGAACATTTAAAGATCGTTTAGTCCAATCCCCTTGCAATAAGCAGGGACATCTTCAATTAGATCAGGTTGTTTAGAGCCTCATTCAACCTGGCCTTGAAAGTTTTCAGGGATCAGGCATCAACCACCTTGCTGGGCAGCCTGTTCCATGTTTTGGCACTCATAAATAAAACAAAATTCTTCCTTATATCTGGTCCAAATCTACCCTCTTTTAGTTTAAAAGCATTAACCCTTGTCCTACCACTACAGGCCTTGCTAAGAAGTTTGTCCCATCTTTATTCAGTGTAGTAGGCAGGCCCTTTTTAGGTACTCCATAAAGAGTAATGAATTACTACTTCTTTCTCTTAGCAATGGAGGAGAAACAATCTTAGTTTGTGGCTAAAAGTTTGAGCAGGATGTTAGAAATGTTTTTTGCCAATGCAAAACAGGTTATATTACAAGCCTAAGGTCTGCTTAGACAGGGCTTTTCAAAGTGTTACATGTATGCTTTATCCTGCCATGGGCTACAGAACTAGATAAACTTGAGACCTGTCAGTTTTTGTTTCTAACTTAGTTATAAAAAACAGACTTTGGAGTACTTTGATAGTATTTGCAGCCTTAGTTAAGCTCTGCAGTTTACTTCACACATTTATAAGTTCAGTCATTATGCAAGTATTCATTGTATTTCTTTGTGTCCATATAAAAATCAATTGCAGCTATGACTAAAATTTCTCCAAGTTATTAATTGATAAAGGTCTTTATGGATTTCAACTTAACATGCTAAAGTTGTTTTGAAACTACTTAGTTTAATGTTATTACCTCTGAAAGGTCTGTGAAATAAGCACTGTTAGTCCTAATAAAAAGTATATATATTAATCTTAGTGCAAACTCCTATCTAGGTACTGTCTGGCTTTAATTTTAAGATATCAATTCCATCTCTCACAGGAAGCCACAAAACAGGTGGCGTCTAAAGGGTTGGAAGCAACAGCATGGCAAAACAGACCTCTGGAAGTCAATGAAAATGACAAAAGTGATTTGGAAACAAAGCAAAGGTTTGTATTAAGTATTATACTGCTAAGGGATGTGCTTGGATAGTAACATGAAACTTGTAGAACAAAGAATAGGTAGAAGGAAGGATGTTAAATTCCAAACTGCTGTCCAATAGAAAATTAGCTACAAGCACATTCCCTATTTTTTTTTAAATTTGTGCTCTTCTGTGGTTGTTACTTTTGGCATTTACATCAAATAGCTTGTCATTACGTTTAATTATTTGTGATGTTGCACAATTTGCAATTTAAACAGCTGTCAGTCTATAATAATAAAAGCATAAAAAGACTTCTCTTTATAAGTGCTTGATTGAACTCCTTTTAGTTCTAATTTCAGGCTACAGATCATCTCAAGAAGAAAAAGAATAAGGAAATGGAATCAGTCTGTTTCATTTTCCTTACAGCTGACCCCTTAATGATACTAGTATGAAGGGAAATAGTTATGTTGCTTCATGATCCTGACAGTACAAACGTTCAGAACAATTACATTATTATTTTGGAAAATGCTAATATTCTAGGTTTCTCACCACTTGTTTTTCAGGGAGAATAAGTCTTTAGCTGGGATAGAGTCTGTATTTCTTCATTTTGTACTTGACATCATTTAGTTAAGCAAATTGGCTGACGCAGACAGTATAGAGGAAGACAAGTCATAAGATTTTTTTAATTTGTTTTTTTAGAAGGGCAACTCCTGACACAATTACATCTGAGAGACATGATGAAAGACTCGTTCAAAAAACCTATGGAAATAATTTGTAATGAAAAAATAGATGTGCAAAATGCCTTGCATCTTAAATGTGTAGTGTCTTGGGAACAGGCTACCCAAGGAAGTGGTCGTAGCACCACAAGAGTTCAAGAAGCATTTACACAATGGTCTCAGGCACATGGTGTGACTCTTGGGGATGTCTGTGCAAGGCTAAAAGCTGAACTCGGTGATCCTTGTGCATCCCTTCCAACTCAGCAGATTCTGTGGTTTTGTATTTCTCCTCCAGGTATAAGGAGGCAAAGTTAAGAAGGTGAATGCATTGATGCAGTTATTGATGGTATGCCACTGTTTCTGTAGAGAAGTTTTTCATTTAAATATTGTTGAATCATATAAATGGCAAGTTGCTGCCTAGGAAATAGATTTTTTTTTTTTTTTTGTCTTTTTTTTTTTAAGATTGATAAAAGAGGAACAGTGTATCACAAGTCAGTCATCCGGAGACATAAAAAACCCCACACTAAGGTAAAAAATGTTGTTGCTCTTGGTCATAGACTTTTCATCAAGTTCTTTGTGTTTTTACTCCAGATCTGTGTTCTTTGCAGGAGACATTTGGGACAGAAACCCAAAGAGAGCAGAGTTCTTCAGAGTGAGTATTACTTTCAAAACAGTCATGTCAAACACTTACTTCTGACTGCTATCCAATGTGACTGGGTTAATGCAAAACTGGTTGTGGCAGATAAAAACACTCCAAGTTGCGTGTGGTTCCTGTACAAATGCAGGTTTGGTGGTTGCCGTATTTAGGATGCTGAGAAGTGGGTAAGGTTCTCTAGCAATTAATTTTGCAAAATCATTCACTATTTTCTGGTTAGCTTGGTTGGTTTATGAGACTCAGGTATTCTGTGCAAAAGAAAGCTGCCGGAGGAGTACTGAAATTAATTTCTTTCTGAATTCTGTGCTAGATAACTTGACTGGGAAGGAACTAAAGAAATTAGCTGATTGGAAAAACAAATTGTACTGTAAAGTGCACAAAGTTAGGATGTGTGTGCATTTTCCTAGTATTACTTCTTAAAAACCTAACAAGACAGATAATACCATACTTATAAGTAAGCTCTTAAGATGAATAGCACCCTCTTACCACAGAGAGATGATCTAGTTCCTGCATGTGGCCATGTTGTACATGGAAGGACAAACTCTTAAGATGCCTTGAATGCTTTCCACAGTTAAAACCTGATACACGTACTTGGAAATGAAGGATTTGTGTACCAAGAATCATAGCTCTGACTGGTTGTTACTTCCCATTCTCTCTATGTAAAATGAGAGCAGTGCATATAGTAAAAATGTTTTTACCAAAATGAAATGTTTTATTATTATGTACCAATTTTTACCTAAGTGTTTAAAATATAATTCTTCTGTGAGCTCTATTGTATAGAAAATACAGTGGGTTTTTTGAATAGCCTATTTTTTGAAGCCCTTGAACTATGGCAAGATTCATGTGTATTCATATATAAATGTATATTTATATGTTAACAGACTCTGAAATTTTCCCAGTCAGTCAAAGCATCTCAAAATAGTGTACATTCTTGTCATGTGTAAATGGTAGAATGCAAAACTCCTGCCTTGATGTTGACTCCTCATTGTTCTGGATGTATATTAACTGTCTTCTAGATCTTAACAACATGAAAAATGTGGAAAAAAATGGAGTTTCTTTGGCTTGTAGCCGAAAAAGACAGGTTTGTACCTACTCTCTCTTCTACATTGAGGTAAAATGAATCTGCACTGCACAGAATTTTTTTCTCAGCTTTATTTAATCTAACTTTTAAATCTAGTGCTTATATTTAAGATTCTGTAGATAACTCAAGTGCTACAGTTCCTGAAATGGTTACAGTCCTTTTATTTTTAAAGACAGGAAATAAAACATATTTTTTGCTGTCTCAAGTATTGATGCTAATGCTTCCAAGCCTTTTATATTTGTTGAAATACACTGTTACCAAAGCTTAGTTTGAAATAAAAAATTCTTTCCACGGTTTGGATTAAAGAATTCAGGATGTCATTTGCCTGTGAGAATTTTGGGCAAATATCAGAGGCTACTTGTTTTCCAGCTTAGAAGGTTAAAGATTTAGCAATTTTGTAATTCAATACTTTGTTTATGTGCGGTAAAAACATATTTACTTGAGAAGCTACTCTAGTTTTTATAAACGAAATGGTAGGGTCTTCTTATAATGCTACATTTCAAATGGTCTTTTGTGTTCTCTTCATGGGTAAGCCTACTTCATTGAATTACTTGAAAATAACCCTGCTGTGTTCACTAATGCTAGAATTCCCTATTGGTGGGAAGTATAGAAATGTATGCCTTAATAGAATGCAATTTGAAGTTGATTTGATGTTGGGGTCTTTCAAGCTAATTTTTATTTATAGCCAATTTTCCTTCATAAGTGTTCAGCACTTTATCATGATAACTGAAGAAATTAACATTAAATAAATGTATTGCCATTGTTGGATTCCTCTTCATAATATTTCTTAGGAAACAATGTGGAGTCTTTCTGTTTAGATAATAGTGCAAGTATAAAGTGCACTGTACATCCATTTTGATGTGAGCTGTTTCATTTTTCTGGTGTTCATTTTGATATTTCATTTTCCATATAATAGGGAAGACCAAATCTGCTTCTGTTTGGTTTTTTTTGGTTTTTTTTTCTAGAGGAGAATTGTACTTACTCCTATTTCTTTAAGTTGAAGTACTGGTTAAATCTTCAGTTACATGCTATCCTCAAACTGGTTGAGGTCCTAATGAGACCTCATTTATTCTTGAAGTTCAAGCCCCTATAAACAGTTTTTCACTTTCTCACAAATCTCAGGAATAGTTAAATCACTGACAACCTCTTTAAACTTGCAGATACAACCAGTTCCCTTTAAAAAAAAAAAAAAAAAACAAGCAGCACTTACTGGATTTGGATTTTGCCTTCAAAGACATAATTACTTTATTCCAGCATATACTTGGATAGGTACCTTGTTAGCCAGTTGCTGGTAAGCATGAACACTTCCATCAAGCTTGTTTTCAACATCAAGAATTAAACTATTTGGACCACAAAGACACAGAGCTAATGAAAGCTTTGTATTCACATATTTTTATGCTGAGCTAGTCTGTTATGGGGTCACCTACAAGCACTGTGTCTAGGTCTAGGGCTTACACACACATCTTGTTAGAAAAAAATAGAAGTTGTTTGCTTAATTATGTTGTTATAGTTGAACCTTAATTGAAATATAAAGACTAAAATTGCGGGAACTGCATCTGACAGTGGCATTGAAAATTTTAAAAGAACTTAAATGAAACTTGAGATTCAGAACTGTGTTTCTTTCAACACTTAAAAAAGTTGTAGGCCTTTGCTCCATCTGTGATATTTATGCCTTACTCCCTGCCACTGAAACCTCATAAAAGTTTTATAGAAAGCAATGATAATTGGCCTTTTAAACAATAAATCTGCTCCTCTGCTTAATCATCTGGGTTATAAAATTGTCCATATGCATGAAAGAATGCAATGAATGTCAGAGCTGTTGACTTCTAGAACTTCCTTTTCCATGTAGTCCCTCATTCAATGTTGGCATTGTTTGCTCTTGTTTTGTACATGGCATTTCATTGCAATGGTTCAGTGCCCATTTTCAGCCTTTCATTGCAGTGTTTTCAGTTAGCTGCATAGAACAATCTGCAGTTGAATGGACACGTACTTTATTTTCTCATTCCTAAATTAGGGGATGCAAGTGTCACAGAATTTAGGGAACTGTTTGTACTCAATTTTACATACAGTAAGTATATGGCAAATCCTTTGAGTTGTCTAAAATCTGGATGGCAATTTATTTAAATTAAACAATGTGTCTGAAAATCTGGGTGTTAAGAATTTAGTCAGACTTGTATGGAAAAAACCCCATATATTTACAGCTGAAGGAGAAAACTAGAGCAGAGTCCCATAATGCATAAAGGAAGACAGGTTACTAAAATAGAACTGACTGTAAGGAATAACACGATCTATAGATATGTGAGGGAATGTCTCCACATTCTGCCTGGCAAACTCAAGCTTGCTCTGCTGGTGTTCTGAGCTGGCCAGATGTCACGCTGCTGTGGACCAGGCACTGTGCTGATGTGAGCTCAAGCATAGTGCTGCGTTATGGCCAGCCTTTCAACCAGTCCTGTAACAATGCAAAGCTGGACTCTACATAAATTCTGTCCCAGAAGGGACAGAGAGCTTGTAAGTGAGTGGGGCAAGGGGCAAGTTACTGCTCTGTGCAGTTCCTCAGTGAAAAGAAAATGAGTCAGTCCCTGATTTACCTGTAAAGCAGGCCCCTTATTTATATGGTAAATGGAAAAAAATTATTTTTTAAAAAACCTCAATATAAGCAATTCAGAATCAAAACAAGCTAAAAACAGCCCTTTTAACAGCAAATATAGTTAATCATTGCAAGTAACAAGGGTTGTGATTGTCTCTGTTGATGGAAGTATTTGAATTATCTGGTGCTGTAGGTCAAGCATAACTGTGTTACTTGAATAAAGATTTTATTTAGGAAAGTTTTCTGGCATGCTCTGAAATGAGATGAACTACATGATTCCAATGGAATCTCTGGCCTTTTAATAACAGTAAAAAAAAAAAGCTATTCACTGCTAATGTTGCAAAAGATCTGTGGAACAGGAAGAATTGGAAAAAGGAAGTATTTTTGATAAAAGGTAGACTACTTTAGAGAAGTTTTAGGTTCCTAACTGTTCAGAAATACAGTCGAACTAGTATTACTTGTAATTTTTTCACTACTTAGTGAGGTTTGTCAGTGTTCAGAGTTTACTGAAGAGGCCCTGATATTTGCATTAAGCAATCCAGCTTTGAGATGTGATGTTTGGTCTTTACACACCTCAGCTTGCACTTTTTGGAGAATAGCCAGGATACAGTCTTGATCTGATACAGTTTTGAGGCTGAATGTTATCCAAGCTCCTTCCCCCTCAGAGACACCCCCTTTCATGTCTGAGTGCTGCTGCTACTTCTAAAGGTTTAAATTCAACAGAAGGGTGGAACCATGCAGAATAGTACTCAAAATTGTCACTTAGCCCATTCCCAGAGACTGAATTGATGTTGTTTACAAGAGCAGAATCTTTTAAAGATCCCAGAAGGATTCCATGTCATTAAGAAATAAATTTATTTTTTCTTCCTATGTCTGTGGATGTGGCATTTAACACATAGACTTTTTGTGCCACTGACAGTCATACTGGCTGGGTATTCCTGCTCATCCTCCCTTGTGCACAAGCAGGAGGGTATGCATTTGTGTAAAGACAGCAGCCATAAGATTTACATTTCCACTGGGTACGTTATTTTCAGAGTTAAGTGATGTTTGTTCCCCTGTTATTCACACTTCCTTGCACTTACCAGATCTACTAGTTGGCTTTGAGGCTATTCCTTTGCACCTGCATTTCCCTTTCTGCCCAGTTCTTCACAATTTTGAGGATTTCAGTTGTAAAGGTGAGCCATTAACATGATTCTCTAATGTTCCCTTCTGCTTTACAGCCAACACCATTTGTCCATTTGGTAGTTGGAAGTGATCTGTTACTTATTAGGAGGAGGTTTTATACATACTCTGGGAAACCAACCTTTCTTTTATTCCACCAACCTATAAATTTTAGGCCTTCAGATTCAGCCATTTACAGTTCTTATGGCTCTTGTAATGTTGTATAAACATTTTTTACTTCTGATCCAGTTATTCCAATTAACCAAAGGCTTTATTTACACAGGTCCCCTTTGGGAGCCCTCATAAAGCTCTACAGATTCAGTTAAAAATTTATCATTTATCTCTCATTTCAAGATATGGTGCTCAAAAAAAATCCCTCTCACATCATACTCTGTAATAACTAGAGAACTGTTTGAAAACTTGCTTTCATATTTACTATAAGGTTACCTCTTACAGTAATACCTTTCTCTGTTCTTGCCCTAGCGATGGACTTGCCAAGAAGACTTGGAGCTGAAATCAGGAGTGAGGGAGTTCGGAGTGGGTAACTGGGCTAAAATTTTGGCCCGTGGTAACTTCAACAACCGAACAAGTGTCATGTTGAAAGACCGGTGGAGAACATTGAGCAAGATTGGACAAGGCTGATTTGGACTGCTTGACCTTTCCCTATGTAAGGACCTACTCTATCTCTTATTTTAGTCTCAGCACGGACAGCAGTGTTGCTGTCCTAAAACAGGAAACACAATAGTAATAGGTGTAACACAGTCATGTAACCTCACTTGCTCTGGTAATGATGACTTAAACGTAAAGTCTGGCCTTTTAGCTACATGCAATAATAAACTACCTAGATTCTGAAATGGGACAATGTTTGCAGTGATTTAAGAAAGGTCTCTTATGTAAATAGGAATATTAGAGCTGACTGGCAACATCATTAGCTTGATAGAGGCTAATACAAAGTCAAGTGTTCTGTATTTTTAAAGGGCTGTATCTCTTTTTAGATTGACCTTTTCATAATTTTACTTCCTTCCATATAACCCATTTTAATTTGTTTTGCTTCACTTTGAAATTTTGGTCAGACTTGTACATCTCTGTTGTACCAAAAAGTATGTATTAGTACTGCTAATTTTATGACCTGATAGTTTGCTGGGGTTTTTTTTCTGCTGTTTAAAATGTGTAAATTCATATAATGTTGTACTTGCAAGTAACAAAGTTACTGGTTTATTTGTTTGGGTTTTTTTTTTTCACATGGAAAGGAACAGGCTTATATTAGCACTTAGCATTCTTGATTATCTTGTGCCACCTGCCTTGTGACAAATGACTTCTTCCAGACCAGCAGGAAAGGGAAAGCTCAAAAACACATGGCTGAAGTGGGACTCAATAATGAGCCTACAGTGTCACTGATAGCACAGCTCATGGGACACATCTCATCTGCGCTCTCCACTGTCCCTGTCTGCGATGGCAGCAAGCGAAGATACACTTTGATTGGGGTCACTATCAAGGTATCTACTGGCCACTGCAGCTGTCTTGCTCATGGGAGAGTGGAACAGATGGATGATGGCACTGTCCTGTCTCTCTGGATTCAGATCATTTGGAAGGGATTTCCACAATCTCAGAAAACTCATGCTTTCCACTGTCATGCTGGTGTGAATCTAGTGACTTGAACTAACATAATACAGCATTCTTTTAAAAATGAAATTCCTTGAATTCAGTTTTCTTTTTTCTTGGCTAAGGTTTTTATTTTCCAAGAACCTTACAAGGAAAAGCACCTGTCTGAATTGGTCATAATAAAACAAAGCTCTCCAAGATAATTTTCCCCATGACAAAAGAAAACATATATTCTTGAAGGTTGAAGTGTTCAGGAAGTATTAAGATAATCTCTCTGCTTTCTGTTTTGGAGGCCTGCTTTCATTAAGATAAAATGGTAAAATACATTTCAAAGGTTTGTTTCACACTGTGGACAGGACCTCAACCAGATCACCTTCTTCATTCTTGCCAAGACACACTGGTTTCTTCAGCAGGTGCTAGAAACAGTACCAAGCAGGAGTCTTTATGTTGCATTGAGATGCTGCATATCTTAACACGGTATTTTCTCAACCTGCATAGCAGTCTTGCCAGTGCTCAGATGTTGCAGGTTTCCATGTTAATCATTGTAGATGAGCATTTTAACTAGTAGTTTTTTTACTCTTAGCCAAGGCCTTAGTCACAAAGTGTTGTTTAAGTTCATCTGCCAGGAAAGTCACACTGTGTATTAGTGACATCAAGTGCTGAGGAGATCAGTTCCTTAACAATGCTGACTAGATACATGTCTTCATGAAGGTGGCTGAATATGAAAGGAAGGATAGAGGAAGGATACTCATGCAGTTACAGTGTAAAAAATTGTCTAGATGGTACCGGAGAGGAACAAAAGACCTAAACTGAAATAAATTTTAGCTCTCAAAAATTTCATTTTTATTCACCCTTGCTATTAAATGTTGACAGTAACTATTCTCAGACTTGAAAATGTTTGGCTGGCTCACTATTGAGTAGGAGCAGTGCCTGTAGACAGGGCTGTGGCCAGTAAAGATGGAGAACTTCAGGAAATACAACTACTATGGTTAGAAACATTAGCTCTTTAATTACAGAAGAGAAACATGGAAACATGCTTCTAGTGTTCTAATACAGAGATCAGTCTTAGCATTTTGTATTAAGGCAGAGAGAGTTTCCTGAAATGCTTCTGCCGAAGTTCCAACTCATTCAAAATTTACTAAGGTTCCAGAAAATGCAGCAGAAAGGTGTAGATTTCTTGGCATTGGTGTTAGTTTTCTTATTCTTTTTGTTGCCATTTTAAAGGTCTTTTAAACTTTTATGTAAAAATAAAACTATGCACCAGGGGACAGGAACAGTGTTCCAGCTGTCGGATCTTCTTCCAGGTTCCTTGGCACTGAGAGTTGCCAATTGCTTCCCAGTGTAAGATTTTATCTCTGAAATGTGACAATAAATGAAAAATTAGAAGATTAAAAGCTGTGTATTTCGTGTTACTGGACTGTGTTGTATAAAATGTCAGAAGATTGGATTTGTTTAATCATGTAAGACTTTAATTAACTCATCTAGCTCTTAAAATTCTTTCTGCAGCAGACATTATATTCCTAAATATAGTATCCAGGATGGTGGGTTGAGTAGCTGGTTGTAGAGGTATTAAGTAGTATGCATATTAATAAATGTACAGATCAAATAAAAATCAGTTCTGAATAATAAATGTCTACTTTCACAATTACTTTTCTAAAAACCAGGTCTATAGGTTTGAGGGGAGTATCAATCCACCACTGTTAAACCTGCAGTCAGATTTGGACTATGGCAGGAAATACCCTTTTTAAGTAAAAGTGCCCATAGCTGTAAAAAGTCCTCTGTTGGGGAAGATGAAACAGGAAAGCCTCATAAATATGATTGCCTGACAAAAGATTTTGGGAATATGAAAACTATAAGCGACATCGAAATGAAGGCCACCTTTGAGATACCAAGTCTTAGTTACTGAACAACTGGAAAACAATGGTATGGCCACTGAAGGTAATCCCCTCTTGATTGAACAATACCCTCTGCTTGCAGACAGGTCCAAGGGTCAGAGCAGACCCTACTAGCTCAGCAGAAGGGGTCCAAAGAGTAGTTTTTAGGAGTTAAGATGTAACACTCCATGGTAATATAACAGTTCTTATAGGCTGTATGTAAATGCTATAGGATTTGTATCTTGTATTAGATTGGTTAGTGACAATTAGAATATTCAGTACAGAAGATGATTTATTGTATTGTAACGAGGACTTCGGCATCACTCTACTTACTCCCTTACACCCTTACTCTCTTACTTACTTCCTCTTTGCTCACTCTTACTCCGCTCTTACCTACTTGCTCTTACTTTTACACTCTTGCTCTCTTGGGCCTGCTCCGAGCTGCGGCTGGCAGCTCTAAGCAGTGCCCCTGTACCCACGCCCTTTGCAATAAACCGCATGTTCCATGATCTGACTTCAGAGATCTCTCGTCTCCGTCTGTCCCGAACGTCCAACCCCCCCAAGCTCCTACAGTCCTCTTCCACTACAGAGGTTCCATCATCTCTTCACAAGAGTGAATAAACCAAAGCATTGAACTCTTATGTTGAAATTACTTCCCAATTTTATCTAGGTTTTAAAAGTGATTTCTGTGAGAACTGAAAGAGTAAAACCTTCTCAGCTCTACAAACGATATGGGCTGTTCCATGTTTTAGGTGTAATAAAATGCAGCTTTTAATGAGGTCTTGAGATGTTCAAACTCCTGTACTGGGTTTTGCTACAGAAGAGGCAGCTGCAGCTGGCTCTGTTTACCCATGTGCGTTGTGTCCATCTCCGGAGCAGCGCTGCGTGTCCATGCTCATGGCCGGGGGCTGGCAGGCGACGCACACGGTGTGTCCCTCGCGCAGGTACTGCATCCAGCGCCTGTACGGACGCGTCTCCAAAGCACAGTGGCGTGAGAGAGATTCTGTCCTGAACTCCACACAGTACCTGCTCAGAAGGAAAAGTACCAAATTATCATAGATGAAGCACGAGCTAAGCACTTTGAATGGACTTACATATCACAAGGGTGGTGCTTCTGAAGTGCAAGTTAGACATCATCAACAAATCTCTTTCTGACCCTAACCTAATCACTGGATTCTTAAAAATATTATGTAAACTATTTTTCATTCAATGCCCCAGTCCAGTGCTTTATGTGTAATCTCACTTTCTGGTAGTATTCTGTATTCTTAAATCATTTTGAAAAATATCTCCGTAACCCATATTTTTTCTTTCTATGCTGCTGAAAGAAAATGGAAAAGAAACTTTAAGAATATTGCTGAGTTTCATTTTTCTAGGGAAAACAGCACAGGACAAAGCATTATGAGCATTACAGACCTAGTAATAGCCTAATTTAAACTTCCTAACCATCTCTACCGGTAACTAAGCAAAATTTTTTACTGCTTGTGTCAAATAGTTTAAAAAAAAAGGTCTCTTGAGACCCATCACATTCAGCCTACTTTGTTCACAGACTTACACCTAATTTCTCAGACTTACACTTAGGATACATTCAGCTCTGTTTTAGCATTGTTTACTGTTGGCTTTCAAAAGCAGCTATCACCAGATTTACCATGATCCCAATGTCTAATTCAGGACAATTAGCAAGTAATAAAAAACAACATCTAGAACATGCAAATAAACAGCAGGAGAGAAAACCAATACAAGCTATAGCTTATTGTTTAATTATTGCAAATTTGATTACATTTTTCTCTGTAGCCAGCTGTTTTCTATTGAAGAAGATGACCCACATACATATAATAAATAGATTACCCTGCTGCTTCTTTGTCTGAAGGCCAGAGAGAAGATGCTGCTCGTCTTTTTCTTTCTTTACCATATTCAGAGGTAGTTATGAAAGCAGGAACTGAGGAAGAAAACAGATATGGTAAAACAGCAAGGCACAGCTGAGTCATATTTCAGTTACTGTAACAGTGGGTGAATGAATCAGGAGCTTGTGCATGGTGATGCTGGCTCACTTTATAGAAAAAGTGATAAAATCTTGGCAACATTGGACCTCAGCCCCATTCCCTACAGCTAAGCTCTCTCTTTACTCAGAAGAAGAATATCAAAAATACATGCAATCTAGTCTGTGAGGAAACAGGATGTGCTGGAATCCCACAAGGAGTACTGTTTCCTGTTTCATACTGAATTTGTGCTCTAACTTTGCACAGAGATAATTTGATACTTATATCCAACTGCAGGAATACATGCAGCTTAGTTGTTTGCTTAATAGAAATTATGAAAAGCCAGAGTAGGAAAACAAAGTATTGAATAAAAAGCAGTATCACAGTAGAAAGTAAAGTTCTAAATTGTACTTTTAACAAGCTAACTGCAGATAGATGCTTTTTTTTCTTTTTGCAGTTCATTGATATCAGTAAAATTTATGATGGCTGTGATGGACACAATGTACAGCAGAGAGATCAAAGAGAGAATACCATGTTCATGGCCACAGTCCTCCCCCTGGTAAGTCAGGTATTCCAGGCAGCCAGCCTTCTCCTCCAGAGCTGGACATGGTTCCCCACCGTTTTTAGGTTCCTGTTGTACATAGCGCCTACGTATCCGCAACCCAGGATGGCATTGTTCTGCACAGCCACTCCAGTGACTCCACTCCCCCACAACACAGGGAATAGCTGCAAAGCAGTATTAAAACATTATTAGTAGTTAACACATCTGTTTTATCCTAATTGCTCTCAAAAGCTTGAGATAATAAGATTATATTAAGGGGGTTTTTGTTCGGTTTGGGTTTTTTTACTTTCTCTTTTCTAATTTTATTTATATGGGTTTAAACACTCTTCCAGGAGTTTGCTTACTCAAATTGAACATTCAAACCTGCCTGCAATGGTTGGCTCCCTATTCCATCCCTTGTCCACAAAGAAATAGCCCCTCATCAAAACCTTTCACTACAGCTGTGGGGTTCCTCTGTACCCTTTTCTGAAGCATAAAGCAGAAGCCTCAAAGGAGACCAGCTCATGGATTATCTACACCAGACTGGTCTGACCTTCCTTGGCAGTTCCTACACCACCAGATTTTTTTTTGTAAAGGCTGGAACATTAAGTAGCAGCACGCTTGATTCCCCTCAGATCAATTTCTAACTCCTTTTTCCTCAACACTGAAATATATCCACTGCCGTAGCTTTGTTTCCCTGTTTTAACACAGGTCCTGCTCATCTCCAACTATAGAACAGTCCACTGGATATTTGAATTTCAGTTCTCATGGATCACAAACTGCCTCTGAACTTAATCAAAAATGTTGGGGAAAGTACCATTATTTTCAAAGTAAACTTTGAATTGTAAGAAACTGCATTTCCCTCAGGCAGAGGAAGAAAAGGTTTTGCAGCGTCACTCCTAGAATACAAAAACAGGTGGAAGATACATTATTCCTAAGTGAGAAGCTACATAACACAGAAGTCTTCACAGTATTTGTCCATTAAAACAATATGCAACTGTAAAAAAACACACAGCCATTTCACATCTCCATGAAACTGCTCTCCTCTGCCTCATCTCCAGGAACACCAAGTCCCTGGTTTTGAAAACTGTATGGCCTCACAATTTTCCCTTTAGCAGGTAGAATGAATACTACAGAGTTTCAAAACTGTACTGCAGGCTGAGCCCTGAGGGACTGGAGGAGGATGATCTCTGATGGAACAAATACAACCCCTCCACCTGGAAACTTCAAATCTGCACAGTCTTGGCAGGCAGAGCAGTGAAAGAGCAGATAAGAAAAATGTCTCACACATGGGCATCCATCAAGTGGAAGAATTCTCTGGGGATAAGCAATCATTTCCCTACACGTGTCATCCTCAACCTGTGGCCTACAAGGACATTTAATCTGATTGGTGGCCCATTCCCAGTAGCCTCCTTTCCTGGAGGCCACCTGGTAGGTGCTGCAGTTTAGGGAATGGTACAAAATACACATTATCATCAATGGCTGGGCTATCTTAAACTGGTTCTGGATTGTTTTGGGTGATGCTTCTCATTATCTAGTTAAATAAAACTTTTTCCTTTCCCATATGTACTATTTCTCAATAGCTTGTAATGGAACATATCACATGCTTTTGATTTTTTTTCCATATTGCTGGATTACAGTTTAAATCCCCAAGAACCTTTACAGCGTAACCACCAGTTACATACTTGTATCAGTGTTGCAGGGAAGTGATGGGACCAAACTAGTCTTTCAGGAAAATATTTTATGCCGTCTGGGATTCTGCCAGCACAAGACATTGGGAAGAAAAAGTACAATGTGATAACCTCCTTGGGATTTGTGACTCTTCTCATAAAACACAGAAATTGCAGTGTTTGCTCTGTCACTACATCTCTGATTTCTTGGACCACTACCAATATCATAAAGCAGATGAAACCTCTGAAAGAGGCTACCTGGCAGATGTCCTTACCACTCTACTAGAATTCCCTTCCTCTGTTCTCACTGTGCACCAGCTGTTCTGACCAAACTCGTCCATTTCTGAATGTCCTGAGAGCACCAGGTGTATTGTGGCTGAAGATGCTGAATCCCACGCCCTAAGGAACTCCACTGAAGCAACCACATAGCTGCCCTGGGTACTGGGCCACCAGCTGCCCATTCTGCTCAACAATTAGCATTCTCTGGTGTTTTCCTCTACTTACTAATAAACACCTTTCCAGACAGCTGCTGGGTATGATCTGTAGAACAGTGCTGGAAAATAACAGAAAAAAACCCCTTTGCCACATACAGACACCTGACACTGCACCACCAGGCACATCCAGGTACAGACACATCCAGGTACCCCAAGGTACATGACACAACCTCTGTGGCTGTGAAGGCACCATGCTGACATGTTGCAGTGCAGCCCTCAGACTGTTTGCTCCAAGAATTGAGGACTAGAAGAGAAAACCAGTGATAGTGAAAATGTTTTGGACCCCACCCTGGGATAGCCAGGACAAGTGCTAAATGCAGTATGGACCTCACAGTCTTTGCCACCTGTCTGCAGGTCCAAAAACAGTCTTTGACCCCACTTTATTTAATGGTACAAGCACAGACTTCAATACCTGATCACACATCTTAGTTCTACCCAACTACCCAAAGGACAGTAAGTGTCTATCTAGCCTGTTTCCTTATCTATTGACTCCCTTCCAATCTGGCTGTACGAATGACCTGCGTAAGTATGAATTTCCACAGAACTTTAATTCCATATTAGCACCTTCATATGCAGATAACACGAAGTCTAACATCACATTTTCCATGAAGAAAACTCCCAAAGGGACTCAGTAACTGCATAACAAATAAAGCGATGACTTCATGTCTCACTGGAATTAAACCAAGCTGACAGTTAAATATGGGTCATCGGCAGCAATACATGGTGATTTTATGGTCATCAAGATTTCGAACAAGAAGGATGAATTGCCCTAGTCATGTGGAAAAATAAGAATATTGGGTTTCTAGAATGGAATTTAGGCAGTGGGATAATAATGTCGCTCTTGCAGTCAGTACCCCACAACTATTAAGGAACAGTAGATCAATTTTGTGCCTTGCTGGAAAGATGTCAAATTCCCCAGCATGACAGAGAATGGGTCCCAGAGCTGACATAAAAGGAATGGTGCCATCTCTTGAAACACAAAAACAAGTATCAGGGACCCATAGCTACATCTTTATGGATCCCTCCCTGTCTTGCTATTTGTTCAGTTTAGTTAACACAACAATCTTAAATGATGATTCACTGAAACCAGGAGGAGGATGCAAGTCAAAGGAAACTGAAGGACAGGATTTGTTCTCAGGTACCTACCAAAATGTGGAAGCTAATGAGACACTTGGAATTTCAAAAATACACAGAAAAATTACACTGCTATCTTATGAAAGCTTGAGTAGTCAGAACTTTGTTTTTGTCTTCCATTTGCAGCATTATGAAACACAGATCCTTGTTTCTGAGTCAAACTCTATTTCATTTTTTCCCATCTCTGGAAAAAGAAAAACGGAGGACTGTAGTGTGTTCATTGTACAACACATACCGTAATGTGTAAGGATGTCTGGATTTTCTCAGAGTAACCACTTCGATTCAAATGGCAAGCTGATTCCTTTCTCAGGCTTTCTCATTGGACAGTAGTTCCTATTTAAAATGCTCTTTAAAATGCTCTCTATGTACAAAAATATTCTTTCTTCAAAAATATTCTTCAGTGTTACAACTATAAAGAAATTTATTTAAAAACTCTTGAACTCGGGTTCAGCATACCATGGACTTCTGCTGAGCCATCTATTTATAAAGTACCAGACCTACAACAATTTTTAGGCATGACAGAATTTAACCCTGCTGCTGGCAGCTTTAGGATGCTCATTCTTCCACCGGTTTATTTTATTTTGGAGCATTGTTTTTGTATTATTCCTAATGCATCTCTTGATTACTTACACTTGAGGCACTTTACACTTTCCCCAAAGGATGAAATGCCATTTCTTCAGGTGCTGAAATCACGAGTTGTTAACAGGTTGACAAAGAAGCTGTAGCATGAGAACCACAGACCACCTTTCTTCACATTTCTGTTTTAGTGTTTTGAACTCTACATTCAAAACAGTGAACTGTGCCAGTTAACATCCCTGGTGTCATTAAATACTGAGACAGATTTTAGGAAGACTCAGTGGGGCAACCTCAACATCCAATAGGAACAAAAAAAGACTTTAAAATTTTCACCCATACTTGTGTAAATGGATAAAAACTTCCACTGGAACTATTTAGAATTTCTGTTTATACAGAATACAACTTAATGACTGCTTGCCATAGAGAGGATATATGATCATTTGCCTTTAAAAGAATGACTTCTTGTAAATTTAGTTTTTGGATGTGTGAGTTTTAGGACCACCTCACCAGGGTGCCAAAATTCTGCCCTCCCATGCTACACCCACCAATGCAAAATGTGCTGTTCCTTCTGTTTGTGTTTGCATTGGTGCTCACACAACTGGGCAGCGAGGCAGTGCAGGGAGTCAAACCAGGCAGAAATGGGCAACAGAGAAAACAGAAATAGTTCCCTGTGTGTTTAGCTCCCTGAACTGGGGCACCAAAGACTGGCAAATTCCATCTCTGGTGCACGAGAGGCAGCAAGATAGGGAGGCTCCACCGAGACTCCACCTTCCTGACTGGATCTATGGCACCCACTGCCCACACAGGGTAAAAGTGTGGTGTGCTTGTACAAACACATAATGCCTTTCGAGGCAATCGCCACTGAGCCTGAGACAAAAAATACCATCTTGATAACAGCAAGGCATCATCAGGTACCAGAAGTCACACCTGAAGTCATGGTAAAGAAAGTGTTTAAACTAGAACTTTTCAAGCACAATCTTGAGCTTCTTTTTGAAGGATTACAGCTGTTTTAATGCTAACACTGTGCATGTTTATCAGCTCTCTCCTTTTATGCTTGAATATTAAAAATCATTTGATTTACTGAAAAGATGCAATATGCTGTGGCTGTAAGACAAGCATCTTGCCAGTTCTCCCTCTACTGACTTTCCTGAATGAAAGAACAATGTATTTTAAAAATGCTAATTTTAAAAATGCTACCTTCTGTCAAACTTTGTGGTGCACTTTTTTTTCCCCTTCTGTTACTCTGAGGAGATTATTTAGCTGTGGGAGAGCTGACCGTGTTTCTTCTAGAGACCTGGGGTCATAGTTCTGCTCTGCTGAGTTCTTCTGTGAAGCTTTACAACCCTTAGGATGGGTCTACACCATCCGAGAGTTGTACTCCCCCTTCCCAATCTGGGCAGATGTAAGCCAACTTGGGTCCCAAAGCTATGTGGCTATGTCAGCATGGCACTGAGCCTGCTAAATACACTCTAATTAGCACGACTGTGCAGCAGAGGCTCATGACTTTTTGGCTGTAGGCTGGCATGCGTCCAGCCAGCAGGGAGGAGACATTAGTCTGACCGAGTACTAGTACTGCACCTGCAAAGCAAGGTCTCTGTCCTGCATCCCAGGCACAGGGAGGTCGGTCAAATTGTGAAGACTGAAAAGGGTAGAAATCCCACAAAAAGAGGCGCTCTGAATACCTACAAAGTGGATACTCAGTTTGGTAGAACTGGGCTACTTTCCCCTCCTTGCCAGTGCTCACTGGGAGGCCGGGCCATCCCCTGAGGGCTGGCAGAGGACCCTCTCACTCATACTCCTACGCTTATTTTAAAGCCTTTGCCTTCACAGTAAATTCTTGCGGATTCATGCTCCTAGACAAAACCTCACCGTGGGGACTTCCCCAATTATTTCACTGATATTTGTTTGTCAGGATGTGAGAAATCAGCTGAGAGACACAGGCGGTGCTAAATTAATCTCCCTGCTGTCTCTGTAATCAGACATCCCCCCGCAATCAATTTCTGTTTGGGACTTGCCTGAGTGAAAAGTAAGTAACATAATATTTTAGAGGTAAAATAACTTCAGACTGTCACTGCACTACAGCTGATCCGGAAAGCTTTTCTCTCTAGTGAGAGAAAAGTTTCTGTCCCTCTTCCTGAGCCTACCGCTACCCTGGCGCTGCCCCAACCTGGTGCCTGCTCATGCCCTCGCCCCGGGGCTGGGGAAGGAGGAATCTGCCCCTCTCTCAGTCCTGAGCCCCAGCTCTGAACCCCGGCGGAACCTCCATCCCGCGAAGCCCCGGCAGGCAGCCAGCTCCCGGCACCCGCAGAGAGGGCCGGGGCGCGGGCTCCCGCCCGGCCGCCCTCCACCCGCGCCCCGCTCGCCAGGGCCAGGGCGGACGCACCTACCCGGGCACGCCTGGCCGTGGTCGTGGCAGCAGTCCCCGGCTCGCCGACAGCCTCCGTCGCAGTAGCAGGTCCCGTAGCCACCTCCCTCCCTCCATCCCTCGCCGACGCAGGCGGCATCCCGGCCCTGGCAGCATTTTCCCTGGCAGCTGCCCCCGGCCCCGCTCCCGGCCCACAGCAGCCCCAGCCACAGCGCTCCCGACAGCGCCGTGCCGCCCATCACCGCCGCGCCGCCCCGACGAGCGGGCCCCGCCACCGCTGCGCGCTGCGGCCGCCGCCGGCCCCCGGCGGAGCGGGGCGGGCTGGGCGGGCGGCGGGGGCGGGGGGCGGCCGGCTCGCTCCTGCCCTGCCCTGCCCTGCCCTGCCCGGTCGGGCAGCCGCCGCCTCCGCGCCCAGCCCCGAGGGCTCCGGGCAGCGGCGTAGCTGCCGCGGAAAAGCTTCGGTGTGCAGGGGAGCGGCAGCTGGGGCGGGTACGTGTCCCCGGGGGTGTCCTGCCAGGTGGCGGGTGTTTCCCGCAGGATCCGCATGGCAGGACCCACTTGGCGATGTCCCACACAGGGATGTCCTGCGCACCATAACCCACACTGCCATGTCCCACACTGCAGGGACTTACACAGTAATGACCTTCAATGTCCTCCCATGGCAGTGTCTCCCACATGGTGATGACCCTTACAGCAGTGTCCCACACTCCAGTGACCCCCCACAGCAATGTCTCACATCGTGATGTCCCTTCCGGAGAGCCATGTCCTGCGCAGCAGTGTCCCATGCAGTGGTGAGCCACAGAGCAATGTCCTTCACAGTGGTGTCACACGGCCATGTCCTGCACAGGACCGATCTGCAGGGCAACGTCCCAGCCAGCAGTGTCCTGCACAACTGCGAACGGCCCAGCCATATCCTGTATAATGGTGACTCACATCACAGTGACCCACAGAGCTGCCCCAGAGCATCCCCAGCCATCTCCACACAGCCCAGTGGGTGGGAATGACCTGGTGCAACCAGCCATTGTTTATTGGCACAGGCGCTTTCTCATTTCAGGGCATGTTCTACGCAGCATTTGTGTGTGTTACATTTTTAATTTCATTTTATTTCTTTTTTTTTTTTTTAATCTGTTTCCAGAACAAACAAAAGCAGCTGTACTTGCAGGTGCCCAAAAAAAGCCAGGTGGATTCCCAAGTAACTTCTCAGTAACAAAAGGTTTGGATTGTGGTTTTCAGTTCACTTCGGCACTAAGAGGTTTTCAGGATTAATGGAACCTGATAATTTTAGCCAAAAGTCAAATCCCAAAAGTAAGTAGTGAGGTGACTGCAAAAATATGCTAGCTTTGCACACTTCAGTTTGCAGATAGCTACTAAAGCAGGAGACATCTGGTCTGTGAGGGGAGGTAACAGTTTATTATATTATCTGCTACACGTGGGTACTTGGACCCCCTGAGATAGCTCGGGCCAGACAGAGTTTAATTTCTTCTAGCCATCAAACATTACTGTTAAAATCTTGTCTAAATCCCTGAGGATTGGGTCTGCACTGTTATCCAGTGTGCCACTAATGAACTTGCTGGCATTTTGCCAGCCTAAAACTTGCACCCCTGAATAGCAAATGATGGGGAAGTTCCGAGGGTAGATGACTAGAAGAACAAGACTTGCAGCTCACCTTGGTAAAAGCAGTGAGAGAGAAGGAATGCCTCTTTATGTTTTCCTTTATTGTATTCCTCTGCTTCACCTGAAAGGCAAAATATTAGCAAATAGTAGTAGAAACTACCTTTGTAGGTGGATAAATCATGTGCAGATGACTTATGCTGAAAGGGTAAGTCAATAAAACTTGGCTGAGTCCAGAACAGGTCAAAGAGGGGCTTTCTCTCAGTGGATATGTTTACAGAAAAAACAAGAAAATATTTCTGCAATAGTCTAGTAAAAGAAAACAGAATACAAATGAAAATTGTTATAATTTCTACTAGACAAAGTAAAGCAGATTCTTCAGAGCAACCAGGAAAGAAAGAATCTTAATTAAAGGAGAGAACAAGCTCACCCAGTTTGTTCCAGCAAATACTTTGGCTTTTTTTCTTTCTGTTTAGTTCCTTTCTATTAGGAGTAGCACTAGGTAACTAAGAAGGACAAAGGAACACAGTGATGTGTTCTCAGGCAGTGATTCAGCATTGAAACCCTTACAGGCAATTCCAGCAAAACAGGCAGAGATTTCTTTCCAGTCTGACATGAGATGGTCCACAGAAAGTAGGTGTTGCTCAGTACCCTGCTGTTGGTTATCTTTTTGTCATGCAAATAACTTTACAAGAAAAGCAGAGATTTAAAATGCGTATGTAGGTAAGCTTAGGGAACATGCAGAGTCCTTGCTCTTTCTTGTAAGCCACAGAGGAGCATTGCATGGAGCAGAGGTCATCAGGCATCTGCTCCACATGTGCACTTCATGCCAAAATACTTCTTAATCCCAGAGGTGAGGAGAAATCTAAGGACTGTATTGTAGTCCTCACAAAAACAGGTGTTGCTGTTGGCTCTGAGATTTTGAAAACCATGATTGAGTTCAAGTTGTCAGCCATTTTTTTGTCCATTTCTGCCCTATTTTAGCTTTGGAAACTCTAAACTCAGATTCCCAAACTAAAACATATAACTGCAGTATTATATGGTAAGAGGGGAGAAGAAACCAAGACTGTGAAAAATTTTTTCAACTAATTTTTCAAACATGTATATGGTTCCAATGAGTCTTGTTCCATTGTTTTGTTTCCAACCCAAGTGTCCCTATTGCCTTACTTGGAGTTCTCCCTGGTTTAAAATACCACAAAGACAAAACTGAGCCAAGTGTGTTCCAACAATAAATTAGAATGATAACTGGTCTCTGCTATTTACCATGCTTACCAGCATTATTATTTACCATGGTTGTTTATGCTTTCTCTATATAAAGAATGTAAAGCAGAGCCAAGCTTTTACTCTCTGTCCATTCCTGTGGCACACATCTACCTGTAATACTAGGTAGAAGACTGAAAGCCCCTGCAAGTGGGAAAAGCTTCAAATTGGATACAGAATATATGTTTAATAGTAAAATACCTTTCTTATTTTTTCAAATTGAACTTACAGCTGCAGTGATTCTGAGTACCTGATGTAAGGTCTATTCAACTCAACTTCAAAGTCTTTTTTCCACTATATTATCTGACAGCCAGCAGCATTCCACATGCCCACACTTCCTCACAAGCAAACTCTCTGGAAGGTCCAAACTTGCACAAATAGAGCTAATTTTTCTTCGCTGCTAGGAGTTAATCCAATGGCGTCAATCTGAGAAGACTTCAAAAATCCCGCAGGGTATTTCTTTTTCTTTCAGTCTCGTGTTTGCATACAGCTTAATTTATTTGAGAGAAATACCCTTTCAAAACTGACCTGCTTGCATTTTATATTGAGGCAACATGGTGACTGATGTGACTACAAAGGCTACAGGCTGTCTCTATCCTGCTACACAGGGCCATGCTTTCCGACAGCCCCACAGTTAACTACAACTTGATTTGTCATATGAGGCCCTTGTTCCCATTGTTCTGAAAAAGTAGACTTTCTCCTGATAAGAAATAATCCCTGCCAAGGTGAATAACCAAATCATGGTATTTGCTAGTGTAGCTGGCAGCTTAAAGCAATAGCAGCATTTTGTATGTAAGAGAAATGAGTATTTTGTCTTCGCTAATGATCAACCAGTACAAAAACACGGTAGAGGATACATAAAAGAGAGTTTCTATGGTTTCATGGCCCATGATGTCATACAGCAGGCATGATGCTGTTTCAATGACTAGCTTGAAATGTTCTACTTTGAATCACTCATAAGAGAGCAGGCTGAATACCTGGCTGTATTTGAGGGAGGTCATTTGGTATGCATCCACTTTTCCTTGGCAGTCCTGTCAGGCACAAGCCTGTCATGGGTCATGGGAGATGCACTGGCTCACTGCGGCTCAATTACAACCATTGATTTTGGTTGGTAACGATGCACAAAATTGCTTGAATTGGAGAGGTTAATGGAAATATAGAAGAACTATCTATCAGGATATTTTTAGCTGATTTTTAAAGGCCTTCATCCTCCCTGTAAGTTATTGGAGAAATGTCTGAGTAGTGCAATGAACACAGAGCTGCTGTTGAGCTTTCATGAAGAAAAAGTCAGGCAAATCTCTATGTCCAGCCTAAGCATATCAGGACTGAAAGACATCCTTGTCCTGTCTTTTCCCCTGAATTTCTCATTTTCAGATTCAGGGAGCCGAACTGAAATGGAGCACCTGAGCCAGCATGAGGAAGGGGAGGTAACCCAGGGCAGAATGGGCAAAAGGCTGCAGGACTGTCTCCACCAGCAGCAATTAAAGATGACACTGTCTCAGCTGGTGCACATGGTATAAGGTATAACGTTCCCCTTGCTCTTTTAGGCTACAACTACATCTCCTGTCTGAATTAACAGCCTCTGGCTTATGGAGTATTAGTATTGCATTAATAAGTACATTTTCTCATGTTAGTTTTTATTTTATCTTAATTCTAAATGCTATATAATCTATAAGTGTTACTGATGTTGTTCCAATTTCCATTTGTCTTAGTAGTGCTGAGAACAATATTCCCCCAGGGGTCACTCACAAGGGAACATGCTGAGTACCTGGCTGTATTTGAAGCAGTGTGTTTTTTAACTTCTGGTCCTGGAAAGTCAGCCTGTTATTCAGGCAATCTGTTCTGGTTCTTCAGGCCAAATAGGACACTCCTGCTTTCAAAAGCTTTGCTGAGATGTGAAGGCATCTATTCATTATGTGTGAGGAACACAGTCCACTTGACTCCTGTGTGTTAGCTATCTTCCTGCAGGGTTTACCAGGTAGTTTTACATTTTAAAGGCACGTGATCAGCCAGAGTAAGAGAGGGTGGTGGTTTAACACTTTCCGAAGCAGAACTGCCTCTTACAAAATAAGCATCCCAGGATGTTATTCCACATACTTCCCTGTTTGCCCTGCTTTGGGATTATTTTCTTTAGTATTTACAGACCTCCTCTTTTCTGCAATCATGACTAAACCAATTACTTTCCTTCCCGATGTAGGGACATTATTACCATTTTAAAGATAGGATAAAACAATACTGAGAGATTAGGGCACCTATCCAGCAAAACACTTAAGCACTTGCATAACCCAAGGCACATAATAACCCCACCGTAGGACTGTTCACTTGTTCCAAGTTGTGCAATCTTGAAGGATTTACTGAGCTGGGGCCTCCCGGTGTGCTGGAGGGCCCCGAGGCTCAGCTCCCTCACTCTGAGCTGCACGCTGCAGCCACCAGCCTCTCTGTGCACTAGCTCTGAGCAGCCACGTTATTCTGCCAGATCTAGAGCAAACATTAGCCCTGATTTGGGCCCAGTCAGCTCCTCTTTCATCAGCATATAAAGCCAAAGAGATGAATAGCTCATCCTCAAATTCACTACTTAAATTCATGCAAAAAGTGGCTGACTGTTTATTTCTCATTAAATCCAGGTCAGATTTTCCCTGCTGTTTTAAGCTATGAGTATTAGCATAGTTCAAAACTCAAAACTGACTGTTTCTTTCTTTCTCAGTTATCACATCCAGTAGCGAAGATTCCACATCTTGGAGTTATTGGATGATTTTAATGATGGTGCATTTTACAGAGAAGAATGCATCTCCCCCTCCTGCAGCTGATGAACATGCTCTGCTAGCAGGAATAAACACAAGTTTCTGTCAATGAAGAAAGCAGGAATAACTATGAGTTTATGAAATTAGGGCACTGAACTGTTGAGAGAAAGAGTAATTTTTTTCTTCTCATAATCCCACTTTTGAAAACCTCTGCCAATCTTTCCACTGGACTGATGAAAAGATGGATTCTGCTGACTTGAATAATTTGAAAGTAAATGATGATTCTGGTGTACACTGGCTGGCAGAGGGAACTGTTTATATAATTCTGGGCTTGTTAATAACCCTCTTCATAGCTCGAAATGGTGCCAGCAAAGCTGCTGGCTATGTAAAAATGCTCTCCCATTTCCTTGCCTTAATTGTTTCCTGTCACAGCTTTTTTTTTTTTTTTTTAATTAGTACATGAACTATTTTTAGTGTCTGGAGACAAAAATGTTTTGTTCAGTCTAAAATGAGGCCAGGTATCATGAAAATATTTTCAGGGAAAAATATTTGAAGCCAGTTTATCTTTGGCTGTGTGCAGTGAAAGTTTGCCTGCTTAGTCCAATTAGTTACAGCCATGTCACTTCACGTAAATGAATGTAGTTGTGTCAGTGCACAGTGCAGATTTTGGCTCTCATGCTGCAGAGGAATACTGTAAACCACATTAGCTAGAATCTGTAGCATCTAGAGCACTCTGAATTATTTTTTTCCATACAAATTCCATGCATACCTTGTTGAGCGAATAAAACTTTTCAGTCAGATGATGACTTAGGCAAATGTGACTTTTGATAAGGCACCTCTTTGTAACTCATCTAACCAGCTCTAAGAGATCTTAAAGTCCCTGCACTGTAGACAGACTAGCTGCACTGAGTTCTACCCATGTGTGTATACACACCTGTGTGCACCATGCAGGTAAAGGTGCAGCGAGATTTTGTGACCCATTAATTCAGCCTGGAAGAAATAGAAAAAACTCTTCCCTATGCAACAGTCTCAGCTGAGAGGCAAGGTGTGAAGCCCAGCCATATCAGTTCCCTGCAGAATTTCAAATCAAGCTCAGTCTTGACTGTTTTCTTCATGGTTGCCTAAAGTGCAGCCCCACACTAGTCAACCATTGAATTCCTCTAATGCGATGAGGGCTCCATTACCAGGAGAGAGTTTATCTGTGTGGAAGTATTATCCATAATGGGAACCCAAAGAGAAAGCCACAGAAAATTAAGAGTTCTTCCAAAGAACCAAGTGCCTCCTGTACTCCAAATACTACTGCATTCTTTGTTTTTGCCTGATTAAAAAGAAGCATCTCTATTTACCAAAAAGACCCACAAAATCTACCAAAATAAGTCACTCCAATGTACACACTTACACTTTTTAAAAAGACAGCTATTACTCGTGTTGCTAAACACATCTGTGAAAGTTTATTCAACACTAGGGTGACCAGAAAAGCAAGACATGTCAAATTTAGAATCTGTCCTAGCTGCATATATGAAATGGGCCTTGATAGTATTTTCATTAAAAGAAACCAAGTATTTCAGAAAGAGAGAAAAAAATGTTATCTCCTGTCATCTGTCATCAGTGCAGTGCAGACTTTTAACACTTCACCAGATAGTTCCCTTGCAGAGGCAGATGACATGCAGTTAAAGTAGCTCTACTTTAAATTTTCAACTTTTTTTTGGGTTATGAGTCCCTAAAATATTCCATTACATGGACCGACCTCTGCAGAAAAAGCTTTAGTTTAGAGACCAGAAATAATGAAGAAGTCACCAGATCCTAAAATAATCCCAATAGTTGTGTTTTCATATGTGTCCAGCTGTGTTTTCAGCCTCCCATCCTTGGATCCTGCCAGCAGCAACATAACTACCAAACCTGCTGTAATACACTGGTGACCTTCAGCCAAAATGGGACAGGGCTACATAGAGAGAGAAGAGGGGGTGAGGGGATGAGCCTCAGAGCTTGGCTTGGCAGAGACCCTGAATGACTTTTCAGCTGGTACACTCCCATCTCCTTCTTTGAAGGCTGTCCTTGAGGAGGTAAGTGGCTTCTCCTCGACGCACAGGGAAGCGCATGTGAAGGGCCTGGGAGTGGGTTAGTGTTTTCTTAGCACTTACCTCACTGAGAGGACTATTATGTGTTTCCTTCTTTTGGGCTACGTCTTTATTTATAGAAATACTAACTTGGAGTGCAGGCAGGGGCAGTGATCACAGAATCAAAAGTCCCTCCTGCCGCAATGTAAATATTCTTGAGTGCTTTGCAGTTCCACTTACAAAACCGTGTGCATTGTTTTAAAGACAAATAATATAAGATTTAAATAAGAGGTCAATCCCAAGTCCCAGCTGGCATCACTCCATGTAATTTACATGGAAATATGTTATTTTACAAGGAGATCTGACTTTTCGTGTTTTGCCTAATTTATGTGCTCAGAAATTTTTGGAGTGCTCTGCGCTTCTTAAAATAGCGTTCGATTAATCCAGTTCTTCCTGATGTGTAATACCTGCATGTCCTCTCCCTTTTTCAAAAGGCTTTTTCAAATTAAAGTGATTTGGAGGAGCCTTCTTCCCAAATGGCAGCAGGAAGAGGTGAGGGAGTGGAAGTGCCAGCTGGGGATGAAGAGTGAGCAATAATCTTTTTCTACCAAGGTGTTGAATTTGGCTCCAATTCAAACTCTTAACTCAGGATGGGTTAATGTATTTTTGCTCTTACTTCAGTAGTAACAGCACCAAGCCTGGCCTGGTGATGATGCAGCCTGGGTACCTCTTTGTCATCTAAAATGGAGGTTACCCAGAGTGTGCAGAAGGTTCATAAAATGTTGAATGGTGCTAAAGAGCATGAACAGTTTATGCAGCTTGAGCCAAATTCTCCCCAAGACAAATTTACTATTGTGCCATTTTTCAAACTTTTATTCATTATATCCCACACCAGCAGGTTGCAAATTGGATGCAAATGTGTGACAATTCACTCTCTTCAAGGATACTTTGGATGGATTCTAAGATGGTAGTAACTGACTCCTAGACTCTGCCTGCTTATGAAGAGAGTCTAGGCCTTAGTTACTACGACTGCATAGTTGGAAGAAGACAGAGCTGATAAATGTGGCTCGGCTTTCCATTCTGTTGGGGTGAATGTATGTTAAGGGCAGACAGAGCACTGAACTCAAGAGGAGACAGCTCAGCTTTGCCTGTAGCACGTGAAGCAGAGCAGCCTACTCACCAGCCAGTGCCTACAAGTGCAAGGGCTTTTCCCACGCAGGAAACCCACTTATCCATGGCCCTGAATTTATCTCAGTATCCCTGAGTCTAAATGTACATATTATATGTGTAACTGAAAAATATATAAAAAGATAATTAATTTTAGGGCTATACTGTGTCTTGATTTGTTTGTATCTTTCTCTTAAATGTCTAATTTTGCTGTCTAGCTTGAATGTGTGAGTACTTCAGTTGTATTTCTATCTCTGTCTGTATTCCAATATTGGCTTAGCTACAAAGCAGAGGCCTCCAGGGCAGAGGATGCCTGCAGTTAGGCCTCTCTGTCTGAAACATGTTTATCAATTCTTTGTACAATTATCTGTGCATTAATTTGATTGTAGACGAGGAGAGCATGTTTACAAATTTGGTGTTTGTCTCGGTTTGAGACAAATTAGGAGGAAACGTCCTGAGATGAATGTGTCTTCTAATGGAAGGCAAGTTTTGGCAGCCCCTCCCCCACAGGTTCAAAAGGAATTTCTTGGAGGAAACTGAAAAAAACTATTTAACAATCAGAGTGCTAGCAGGCACAGAAAAAATGACTAATGTTAGATAATAAACCTCCTCACTGCAGAGAAAGCTGGTGGATTTAGAGTTCCCTCTGTAGCTGGCTCAGCCCCTCCTGAGGTCAGAGGCTGGGATGCGGTGTCCCTGCAGCCTCCCCGCTGGTCCACGGGGTCCAATGATCTGGTTCTCGGAGCACAGCTAGGCCCAACAGTTCCAGAAGAAGAAGAAGAAGTTACCAGAGGATTTTGGTGTGCCGATATGGGAAAATTCCTTACCTCAGCTAACAGGCTGGCTAAAAGCAGGGAGGTGCTCCCTCGGCTCTGCAGCGGTGAGAACATGGAGAATGTGTGAGTCCTTGAACACAAACCACGCTGAAAAATTTGCCTGGCTTTTCTCCCCCCTCTCCTGGACCCAGCTTAAAGCTATGGGACCCGTTTCTGGGCAATAAGCAGATGATAGGGAAATACAGTATTATCATAAAATCACCCCAAGACAATGTTGAAATTTTTTACATTAGTTTTGTGTTCAGCTAGAGATATACCCATGGAGAGCAAAACTAGATATACTGCACTTAGTGCACAGAGAAGCTTATATCTCAGAAAGGAGAACCATTACTTTTCTCATGGGATCACATTCTGGCTTTATCCACCACTCATGAAACTCACAGAACTGTCCTCCTGCTGACAGAATGTATATCCATGCAGAATGGGCCACCATTAATCTGATAGTGAATTTAAATTAAACTGAAGAATTCAAATTTGTACACTTTTATACACTTAAACTTCATTAGCTTCAATGAGAATATAGTGTAGATACTCTTAGGTGTGACTTTTGACGATCCTGAACACATATATTAACCAGGCTACCCATTCATAACTATTCTTTCTGGCGATAGCATCAGTCTCGGAGAGATCTTTTTGTTCATCCAAAGCAATCAAAAGTACTGCAATCACTCATATGGAGAAAAAAGAAAGCCCTACACCCATTTTGAATGCCTTCAGGTTTACAGCATTAGGAAAATGTTTGACAGCACCAAGTGTTTAATCTACAAAGGGATTATAACTATATTCACAACATGCATACATCATTAATGTTAGTGGGAACTACACCTCCAAGACTCACCCTAAAATTCTGGCTGTAAATTGCATCCCAGTAGGATAATTAAAAGTCTGGTAGAAATACAGCAAGTTCCAACAAACAGTTTCTCCCAGGGTAAGTGATCAGAGTATTTGGAATTGAAAAATATAATTATCAGTTTACCTGAGAAAGGCAGTGGATCTGTTTTACAAACAAGCTCACACACAACGGCTTTATACAGCTTGGGTATAATTTTAGTTGGTAAATTTTGTTCTATGTTTCTTAGCCTACTTGTTTTTTCCTCCATTTCTTTAGTCCTACTTGACCTGAAGTTCAACACTGGGCTGTATTTGCAATCATTATTGTATCAGGATTGCCAATTCTCATTTCTATTTCTCCCATGCTAACTACAGGGAAAGATTATCAAACCTGTTAGCAGAATTACATCTTTTTTTCTCTCTTATTTATTTTGGCTCAGGCTTAACAGAAAACCATGTTTCATAACTGGATGTAATTTCTGGTATAGAGTATGTTTTCTGCCAAAATTAACTATCTTCTAAAATTATAGGGGCACCAGCTGATAAGTACAAAACAGATCTGTCTCATTTTCTTGTTCTGCAAAGATTGATGATGGAGGTAAAGCTAGGAATGAAATCAAAATAATCATCTAATACCTCATGAGGTTGAAATTACACTGTTAGAAGGAAATAGCCTAGAGCCTCTAGACTGCTGGTAATGTCCCATATGTTATGTTATCCAATTTTGAGATGACAGCATTTGCCTATGGGTACAAGTAAGATGTGGGAATGGTTTTCCTAATCCACAGAGGTTTTAAAGCTTCTAGGAAACATTATAGGTCTTGACACATTTTCAGTTGAGCTGAGATGTTCAGACAGAGGCTCAGAGCTTATCCAGTAACCTTTGAATCTCCATCACTGACATCAAGAGACTTCAGACTTAGTCTCCATCATTGCCTTTTCTTGGCCTCAGAGAAAAAAAACTTCCAGCACTTTCCTGTGTGTACATATTTAAATGTGTGCATGAGATGAGTGCTTTAGCACAGGATATAAAATACTTCAAACAAAATGGGACTTGATTGTTTATGGGGAAAAGAAAACCTTGGAACTTTGGAAGTTATGCCACGGGCAGCATCTGATTGTGCTGCAAAACACAAGGCCTTAAACAAATTTTGCTGCAGTTTTCCTAGAGATAAAAAACCCATTTTCTTAAAGTGGATATTTTCAGCAGGCATTTCTGCAAATTTTTAAAAGAAATAAAAAGAATTTTTTTTGTTGTGTTACTTGGTTTCTTGACCTCCTTACAAATCAATTCACATTCTCTTTGAAACTTTCTTGATAAAACAAGTGGTGAGCACTTTGCTTAAACAGATGTTTATTTGTTTACAGAATAGAACTTACTGTACACAAAAAGCACATTAATCACTTGTACTACTCTATTGAAATCAACAGGCATTCAGTGAGGAATTGAATCCAAAAAAATAACAAAAATGGTGTTCAAGTTCTTTATGCATCATCATATTTAAAAGCCTAAGTCCAATACTGCCCTGCACAGCTCAGTTAAAGCAGTGAGATTAAACTGATCCCCTGAATGAGTAATATATGGCTCTGTGGAGGACACAGAGAAAACATAGCACAAGGCAATCCCAACTGCTGGTTGTGCCCTAAGGCAAGGAGACAGCATGTTTGTTAATAGGACTGAATTATTATTGGTGGTAAAAATGAAGCTGCCAGCCAGCAGAGAACATCAGGCCCATATTACTGCTGCTGCAGTACGGTGTCGGGGATAGATCTCTGCAGCAGCTGATGCAGTGTTTGAGACTCTGAAGAGGCTGAAGTCTGCCTAAAAAGGAAGCAATGCAGCTCCCTGGAGTGATTTGTCGTCACACTTTGGGTGGCTCTACAGGATTTCTATGCTAGAGAGAATACTGTAAATGACCTTTTTCTGTCAGTCAATCCAAGTTTACAAGGGGTTTTATAAATGTTGTGTCTGTCTATGCAAATGCTTTACACAGCCGTCATGTCAGTGTGAGCTACAGAAATGCCTACTTACCATTTTGACCTCAAGATGAAGTGGCCTCAAAGAGGGGATCTTCACCTTCAAAAGAATACAATCAAAAACTAACAGCATTTTTCTCTTACTCACGGACCCAGACTTCATCCTCCAGTTCTGCACAGCACTACTGTTCCCACTGCTACCACCCAGCAAGTAACCCAAATGACCTCACAGCCCTGAGAGCCATCTTCTCCATGTCTCTGGTGCCACCTGTCCCTCCAGCATTCTTCCCAGCACACGTGCTTCCCCTCTTCTTCAGCCCTAATGCTTCATGCAATCCCCTCTTTTTCTGGACTGAATCTCTGGGGAAGAACAGACACATTCTTCACCGTTAGAGTGGTGATACACTGGAAGTGATTGAACAAAGAGGCTGTGGTGTCACCACCATCTTTGGAGATACACCAAATTAGTTTGGACAAGACCTCAGACAACCTGATGTATCTTTGATGTTGGCCATTCTTTGGGCTAGATGATCTCTAGATGTCCTGCTAGACTAGTGTTACCTTATAATTTTAAACACAGCTCTCTTCTTAATCAAATCAATGCGTCTGTAGAGATAGGAATTGTTTGTAAAGCATCTAGTGTCCTTGACTGTATTCTGTTTCAGAGTCACCAGAACTCAGTCAGAAGAGTGGTGTTAACATGTTGCTTGGCCTTGCACAGTATACACCGAAGGTTTACAGAGAGTAAATGGAGATATTTAGGCTTCACCCACATTGCTCCTTTGGACTGCACACCATATGAAGGGAACAGGCAAAGCAGGGAGACAGGAGCCTGCTATACAGTGAAAAAGGACAGAAACTACAGATACACCGTATTTCCTAGGTCTCTAGGTAAGTATGAGGTTAGCAAAGATTTGTCTTAGAAGAGATTTTAATTACTCATTTGTTATCAAGTGTATCATTGCTTTCTGATGAGAAAAAAAAAGTTGTTTTCCCCTCTAGTACTTCTGAACTACTGTGTATTTTTGATTGCTCACATCAAACAGCTGTATATCTGGACTTGACAAGTCACTTACAGTATACAGTTAATTTTGACTTCACTGCACCCATTTTGTTCCTTTACAGTGGCAAAGTAAAAGACACAGCACTACTCATTAGGCATTTGCCTGCACTAATAGATCAATGCCCTTGTTCCACCAAAGAGTGTCATGTTCTATTGTAGAATTTTCTTCATCCTTAGTTTTTCAAGCACTGATTTTTTTTGTTTGGTCTTAAGCAACATGGTGGGGAATTTTCTCTGGGAGATGGAAACTCTTAAAATAATGGCTTAAGATTTTCAGTGAAGTGTATTCAACTCCCTGCTACAATGACTAACAAAACAATGTGTTGGTAGCTATTTCAGCCTATTACTTTGATTCCTGATAGAAATCATGTCTTTAGCACAAAATTCATTTGATTTAGGCAGGGAGAAATAAAGCAAAGAGTAAATGATCACCTAAAATATCATAGATATAAATGAAAACTTGAAGTTCTGCACTCTTGTAGTATGCAAACAACTTTTTATTATGATTATATTAATTTTTACTACAGTAGTACAAAATAGTCATAAAGAAGAAAAATTATTCCAACCCTTGGGCTTTCTGCTTAGCATGTGGTAGAGTGATTTACACCTGCAGAAAGCAGAGAGAACACACTACCAATGGAGAAATCAGTTCACCTGTCCAGGTTTTGAAGCCCAGTTTGCACAGGTTGGAAGGGTTTCCTAATGTGCATGGTGGTGAAAAGGCAGGACAGATAGAATGAGACACACCTTGTTACTCTGAACAAACTCATAATGTAGAGGTCCAATTTAAAGAATAGCTTGGGATTTTTCCAAGACCATGCTTCTGTGGAAAGGGTAGTCCTGCCTTTCCAGTGCCACTGCTGCCCCCATGTCTGCTATTTGGGATGAACAGAGAGACAAGTCAGCTTACTGATTCAGCTAAATTTTAACTTTTGTTGTTGTTTTTTTTTTTTGCATGGCTGTTTTCAGGCAGCTGTGCAAGCAGATCCAACAGGTCTGAGATTGCATAATAGCCAGGGCTAATGAGAAAGATGTGGTAGGCACAGAACTGAAGCACAGATGATTGCACAGGCATTTTTGACGGCAACAACATGGCCTTGAACTGGATTAACAAACTACCTTTAAAAAGCATGTTGTGATGCTGAATATTACTTGGCACTAGCATTGCCATAAAGTTTTAAAGATAATGGGTATACAGCTTTATATCCTGTTCATCATGGTGACGTATTTACCCTTAAACTTACACTATTATACCCCTTACCCAATGAACTCATTTCAACTTCTGTTAAACATTTAACTTAGCTTGATAAATCCAGCTTCTGTTAAAAATAAACAGAAGTACAGTATTCAGTATAAGTTTTCAATATTTCACAGCAAAGCCAGTAGCAGAAATTCATAGTGGTAAGGAGGAAATGAAAAAAAAAAGATCTGTCGCTGTCTGACAGCTTCTAGAGAGCTACAGGCTTATCAAACCAAATATCCCAGTTTCAATTTGTTAGCAGAGTACCTTCTCTTCCCTTGAAGAACTCCTTAAGTGAGCAAACTATTTTAACACTGGAGTCAGTGAGAGCTGATTTTGCAATTTAACTTCACTGGAACTCTGTGCAGACCTTTTACAAGACACTCGTCTTTCATTTCAGGGAAAAAGCTGACTGGGCAAGACTATTTCCTGATGGTTTATCACTTTTTGCACCAGAAGTATGGTTTTGGCATTTTTCCTTTCAGCTTCAATGGAAATGAAGAACAAGCTTGACTGAGGTGTTGCCAGCTCTCACAATTTCATCACAAGCCTCACTACTTATGTGTTTTCTTAAAGCCTCAAGATTCTGGCTCAAAGAAAACTAAAACTTTTCTATTCCATGGGACTCTCCCCTTGCATTCAAAGCAAAGCTTCTGTCTTTTTCAGTTGCAGACAAAGTTTGAAGAATGTGAGACAATTTTAGTTTTGGGGCTGAAAAGTCCCAAGTCAGCTATGAATAACCGACTTTTCTTTTTCTTCTTCATTACTTTTACACCATTTAAAGGCTATGGGGATTATATTCTTGGTTTTTTTTAAGTTTGCAGTTGGCAGCACTGCAAATGCAGCAGGAAAAATATAAGCATCTTTTATCAGTTTTCAGTGTGACCTATCAAACTGAAAAAAGTAGGACTGGGACTTACAGCACTGACTCCAAGCTAATAAAAATGAAAGGAAATGGTGCAGATGAATGAAATTGGTTTTCTGTGAAGGGAAACGTGATGTTTAAGTAATACCCAAGTTGTTGATATTTTTAGTTTATTTCAGTTCAATATTCTTTTTAACCCTAGGGCATCAAGGTTGGTAATCTGTAAATACTACAAAGAAGTTTTTTGAACTGCTAGCTTTCCAAAAATTAAATGTTTCTCTTTGTTCTGTCAAAGATACTTCATATGATAGTAAAATTTCCATATTCAGTGAATCATCTGGGAATATCATATGTAACAATGTAGATAAATAAAAGAGAATCCTGTCCTACCTGTGGCAAACTTAGTCACTGAAATATTAATATTGGAGGAAAACCCTCAGAAATTTTAATTTTTTATTATTTTAGGTTTATTTATTATGTTATCAAAGACAATGTACACAAGCTCCTCAGCATTTGGGTTTTTTAACAGCTGAATCATGCACAGAACAGGAATAAGCACAAGCCAAAAGTGAAAACCCAATATTATAAACATTCTCCATTGTTATTTCTCCCCTCAGTTTCACCTGCTTATAGAGTGACCCACAACCTGGCAAAGAATAAAGGTTTCCTGTATTTAAGTATTCCCTGTAACTTATGCAGCACAAAAATCCAAGGAGCAATTTGTTCATCCACTAAATGGATAAACTGTTGTTGGAGCATTTTACACAGCTGTTGTGAGACACAGTTTTTTATTGGCAGTTAATTTATACTAAATGAACACAAAGAGAAGTTAATGACACAATTATGCAACCGAGCTAAAACTTATTGATCAAATGCAAATTATTTTTTTTAATTTCTACAAAGTAAAAATTGCTACAAAAAGTAGTACATGTTCATGGTTCTGTATTACTTGTTTAGTTCAGGGTCTTTAACTTAGTCATAAATATGAAACTTAACACATGTAATATCAGCCCAAAAGCAAATTAGTTTATGAAACTGAAGATGTCCATTTAAATGAAAACCTGACAGTTGTGATTCTGTTGTGATTTCAGATTTTAGCCTTTAAAAATCAAGAATTGAAAATGTGGATCACTCAGGCTTGACTCCACCTGCTTTGTTGTGCTATGGTTTGGATCTATAAAAAAAGATTTTCCAGGGGAACAAAATGGCCTAGTTCTCTCAAACAGAAAATGGCACAAGCCACGCCTGAGGGAGGCAGTTCTGCCCTCTCCATGGTCCCAGCATCTGCTTTTGCTTCCTGCATTGTCCCCACCTCTGCACCACCCCAAAATGTCTTGAAATTACAGTAGCAAGGCCTGATCCCACTACCCAAGCCCATTGATAACAACCCACATGCATTGGTTATCCACTGTGTTGAAAGGACCATTTCCCCTGGAAGTCAGGGGATATGGAAATCTTGGTCCAGAACTTTTGAGAAATTTGTTAATTTATAAATAAAACACAGTCAGTCACAAATGAAGTCTGGTGCAGCAGGGGTGGAGAGGAGCAGTGATAGGAAAGCTTCAACCAGCTCTCCCTTCGTCCCATCTCTGGCTTCTTCAGGGCCCAAGCTGAAATCCTGGAAAGACTCTCAAGCAACAAGGCTGGCCATTGCTGCCTGACTGCAGAGGCATTGCCCCCCTCAGCCCTAGCCAGCCCATCCCCAGCTGCCAAAAAGCCTCCTCCTCTGGCTCTTCCTCCTCCAGCTGCTTTTGTGCTCTGCAGCAGCACAGAGTACAGCGAGGGCATCCACCTGGGGCCCTCCTGATGGCTCATTGGCCCAGCCAGATTTCTGTCCTTCTCTTGATGAGTGACCTCTCTCTCTCTACCCTGCCTTCTCCCCTCTTCCACCCTTTTCCTTTGGCCACACATGCCACATAAGTGGAGAGGTACAAGAAGCTGACTGGGTATTTTTTGTGGGAGAAAGACTTCTTGGGAAGCTGCAAGATGAAGAAAGAAACCTTGTTCCTGTAGTTCCTCAAGAAATATGTTCTCAGTTACCAGGCCTGAAACCTATTCTTCTCTCTATCCTCACTAAAGCTTGATTAGGTCCACCAGCCCCAGAAAAAGCATGGATCTGTTTCAGCATTCCAGCTCCACCTTCCTCCCTCAACACAGTGTTTCAGAACATGTTCCATTCCTTTGGCTTTTTATAGCTTTCTTAGAGGCAATAAACTGAATTGGATTTCCTCCTACAGGAGAATCAATCAAACCTGCATTTTTAAGCACTCTGGAGCCTGCAGAACTGGAACACGTGGAACAAAATATATCTTGCTTTCCTGGGAGGTCAATCTCTCTTGTTTCCACAGGCTGGACATATCTCTGAGACGAACGGGATTTGTGCCCTGTCCTGCTGGGTGTGCAGTATCATTCAGTCCAACACAGCCTGTACTTTATTTTTATTGAAGATCAGAATGGGATTCATATAAATAAACTATATTTTGTTTAACCTTCTTGGAACAGGTGCTCATGAAAGAGTAGAGGTTTTCATAACATTTACTCAAAACATTTATTTAAACTTTGGAGGCCTTCAGCACATACAGTTTACTGTTAACATTTCACAGACATTATCTGTAGATCAACTATGTTAATTTTATCAGTTCACACCATATGTGGTATGATATTGGGGCTTTTCCAGGCTGTTGCCCATTTTTATGTATTTTTCTCTCTGGTAAAGTCAAGTTATTTTAGTTGTATGGTTGCCTCCACTAAAAGATCTGGTTTTTTATTAATTGTTTTGTCCATACAAGGAAATGTTGAAGGCTTTAACTCTGAGACCAGAAATAGAGGGAAGGAAAAAGGGTGCCAACATTGTGACCCACTTTTTCCTTCACTCCATTTATATTGCTATCCCCTTAAATGCATGAGAAGAGCTATGCAGCTCTTTTGATTAAACTGCATAAACCAGATTCAGAAGTCTGTGGAGTTAACTCTAAACTTCCATTAGTATAAAGGAATTTGGAGTGGAGAGCTCATGTTGTATTTAACATATGCCCTTCACATGAAGAAAAAATCCAGCATGATCCCTGCTCAAATAGGCTGCAAATGAGATTCCAGACTACCTCTTGAAATACATTTTCATGTGCCAGTAATGGTGCTGTTTCTCTGCTGGACAGCAATTAACATCTTTTTTCCAACTTTATTCTGGCATAATTTTTTTGTGCCAAAGTGTCCTGGAGCTGGTTGATATGCATGAATGCTCTTAGCCGAGAGGCAAATACATTCCAGCAAGAGTGAATGATTCCTGCAAGGATTAGAAATGGGCAAAACATTCCCACTGTGTTTGATTCTAGTGGTGCAGCAGATCTTTGGACAGAAGTGCTCAGTCCGGCTAAGAGTGGACCTCACAACAGCCCACTTTCTTTCCAGCAGGTTTCTGGCATGTTTTCCATAGTCCTGGTCCTTCCTGGGGCATCACAGGGGACTAATGTCTGCTTCCTCCTCAAAATACATGCAATTTCTGTATTCCTCTACCAGCAGCAGAAGGCTTCCCCAGTATCTTGAAAATCAGTTTGGAAAGCTTAAAGGAAAACTGGCAAAACACACTTGTTAATGTTTGAAAATGACAAGGAAACACTGAGGGTTTCCCAGCTGCAGTTCTAAACTCACTTTTATGGGGCAGTCCTGCTGGACGTTGGCCAGGCTGAAGCTGATGGCCAAATCACAAAACTGTGGCCAAAGAATTAGCAATTTTGTAGCCATAAATGCTTCAACATCTTGCATTGACACTGCATTTAATTTTAATTACATTTTCATTGAGCAGTAGGAATATATTTCTGCCAATTTTGATTTGAAAATAAAAAAATGGGGAGAAGTCTTCCAAATGTTTCAGACAGAGGTGTTAAATGTTGGAATGTGTTTTTCCATCATTATACAGTAACACAAATAACTGAGGAGAGCATTTCTGACAACTTCAAGGTATATTTTGGTAGGACAGTTTGACAAAGAGATGGAGATTTTTCATATATTTGAAAAACTGAAAGTATGTTTTAAGAGAGAGAGAAAACTTCAATACGTTTAGTACCTGTAAGCTCTGGGAAAAACAGAAGATGAATAGAAAGGCCAAAATAATCCCCCTAACAAGGAAAGGCAGCTTTAACATAGTTGTGTTTCTACTCTGGTGCAGCATCCATTTGATCAATGCACCCTGCCACTTCTTGTTCAGTTAAAGCAGATAACAAAGGAGCTGATTATACTGCATTGAGGAGAGGAGACTGAGAGAATGAAGACATATAACATACAAATCCATAGGAAAATAAGCTTTGTTTGTTCAGCTACACATAAAATAATTTTTTGTTTGCAATACGTTAGGGTTATTGCTTGCATAGATAGCTTTAATGGTTCCTTTCTAATTTACTTGTCGAAGTGTGTTGAGGGGGTCATTCAGTGCTAATAAAAACACTGCAATACGGCATTAACTGCCAAAATGCTTATGTGAAAAGGACCTTCCAGTTGCTTTCAGGTAGAATATGCGTCAGCAAAGATAAGGATTTAGCTATTACTCAGTAAAGTGGTGCTTGAAAGTTTTGCTGAAATGCAGTATTGAAACGTTTGAATTTTCAATTATGCTGTTACTGCTCTAATAAACCTTTTTTGAATGCATTCAAACAGTTTTATGTCTTGCATTTTAAATTGCCTACAATTTAGCAAAAGTCATACTGACTTCAGGTAGAGAAAGAGTTGGTCTAGTTCACTGACAGACTTCCTCTTCTGTGTGTGGAACACTGCAAGTAGTGAAATATCCTTGCTGCAGGAAAGAGTAGGAGGCTACAGTGGTGTGTTTAGAGGAGGTTAAATGCTGCTGAACTGGGGCACCTTTATTCTACGGTGTCTAATTTGTATTAAATGGGAGTTCCTTGCTATTCAGCATGCAGCCATTTGGTTCACATTACATGAATCACAGAATCACAGAATATTCTGAGTTGGATGGGACTCAGAGAGATAAAGTCCAGCTCCTTAGTGAATGGCCTGTACAGGGATTGAACCCACAACCTTGGCACTTTTAGCACCAGGCTCTGACCAACTGATCTGATCTCAAAGGATGGAAACATGATTTGACAAAGTCATATAAGATGAACAAGATATCAGAATAGCATACTTTGTGAGAAATGTTACCTTAAAAGGGACTTGGTTCAGATCTGGAAATACCAAGATTAGCCCTTAAGATCTACAAATTTGTTCCTGTGGCAAACAATTCTTTTTTCTTGGGCTTAGAGAAATACAGCAGAAAGAATATCTGCACAAAGCTCTGAGGATGGGCATGAGCTCACACTACCTACTGAATGAGAATTATGTGGCTATGCTAAATGCATCCCTAAGCCATCACTAAAATACCCTGTCTGTCAGCTGGGGTTCAGTGCTACAATAACATAGCCATGAGATTTATGCCGGGTGAGAGGACAGGGAGAAAGAACCCATGTTTATTTCCAAAATACTTTTTGAACAGTGGTAGAAGCTACAGGTAGATATTGTCACAGTAAGAAATGCAAACTATTAGTTTTGACATCCTTTCTCTCCCTTTCCTTACAAGGGGAGGAGGAAGGGATTGATCAGAGACTGATATCTCCTCTCTGGCCACCAGTGACAGAACCCGAGGGAATGGCCTGAAGCTGTGTCAGGGACAGTTTAGGTTGGATATTAGAAGAAAGTTCTTCACCAGGAGGGTGTTTGGGCACTGGAAGAAACCCCCAGACAAGTAGTCACAGGACCAAAACTGACAGAGTTCAAGCACAGTTTGGGCGATACTCTCAGACACATGGTGCGATTCTTGTGATTCTGGGCAGGGTCAGGAGTTGGACTTTGATGATCCTTGTAGGTCTCTTCCAATTCAGGATATTCTGTGATTCTATGAATATAACCTAATATATTTATGATAATATTCCAGTCAGATCACAAAATACATATGTGTCAAATATTGCATTGTCTTTTAGTGAAATGACTGTGGTTAGCATTTAGCAAAAATGAAACACTCAGGTTGTAATTTTTGCAGTTGCATAGGCAAAAGTTCTGAAAGTAACTGTGATGAAAGGGGTTTGACCATGAAGAAGAGAGATGCATGCATAATGCCAAGATACAATATTAGCTTTGAATGCAATTATGTGTGCCAACAGTTCTTAACATTAGTAGATATTGTATCCTAAATAAGCAAGATCATTACATGGGGAAGAACCTCTTTATAGCTAAACCTACTTGCAGGAACAAATGTATGCTCAGTTGATCTCTACAATCCACCAGTCTCAGCAGCCCACCATGCTGTCTGGTGGCTAACCAAGCCACTGGGGACTGGAGCCAGCCTGCTGTTCTGAGCACTTGGATGCTCCCTTTGTTTTCATGTGGACAACATCCACAAGTGTCCTGTATCTTTCAGATTGCTGTCACTGGTCTTTGAAGGATTATCCAGTCTTTTACTTTGGTGGCATTGCTATTTCTCAGTTTTATGAATGGCATAACTTTTTCTTAATCCTGTTAACAACATCAATCCCATGTGAGCCAGCTGTCTCCTGCAGCTCTTTCTCTTACATTGTGCTGAGGGTTGGACCCTCTGTACCTTCACAAGGCCATTGTTCTTCAGCTGGATCATACAGACCGTGGCTCCTTATAACCGTGCACAAACGTTCTCCCTGCATTCTGTAGGCACACTGCTCATACATTCTTATTAACCTTACAGTGGTTCTAACAGGCCAAACAATTTACAGGGAGCCACAGCATTGCTTGGGCAAGAGATAATGATTGAGGAGACAGGGAAGTTTAGATGTTAGCATAGTATTTCTCTGTTTAGAAGCTCTTCAGAACTTTTCCTTTATAACCACAAGTATCACAACTTTATCAAATCATGCTATCCTATTTGAAGTTATCTGATTACATGTTATATAAACTATGGAGTGGGAATAGCTTCTTTAAAGCCAAAAATATATTAACATATTCCTGATCCTTTTGTGGCTTTGTTTCATTCCAGAACAGGAGGTGAGCTGGTCCTTAAGACATAGAATCATCTGCAGTTTTGAATATTTCTCTACAGGCAGCTGACTTTAAGTCAATTTATGTATTTTCACTGGTTCTCTTTCTTTTGTTACTTCATTTGTGGGTTTGGTAGATACTGACAGCAGTTCCCCAGTTCCTCTGAGGTTGTATATCCCAGCTGGGTGGAGCTACAGAGGATAACTTTTAATAGGACTACATAGCATTTTTTTATTAGAATATACTTTTTATGAGATAATATAGTCCAGTCAAAGGATTCTTGTGGCTGAGTGATTTAAACAGAAAAGCTTAGGGAAACAATCCTTCCTTCTGCAAAGTATTTCCAGTAAGCCCTCTGTACCTTCAGGAAATGTGAATCAACATGGTACTGCAGAATTCTGTAAAGTAACATACCAGCTGAGAATCTGTCTTGTAGTCTTGAAGTGCTGTTTGTGGTATAGAAAAAAGTCTTGGAATGTATCTCTGCTGCTTATTAAACAATGCAGAAGAAGCAGTAAACATGAAAGTACAGATACCCTGAGATCACCACAGTCCTTGAGCACTGGGAGGCAGGAACTACAGCCAGAGGGCTCTGGTCCCTGAGAGAGTGATTACCTTATGATAATGGTAAGGTCAGTCTTTCTTTTACAGGGAGACCATTTGCACTTTGATAGTGAAAAATAAATACTGGTGTTGACATTTTAGAGTGGTTTAAAGTTAATCCTTTGTTTGGAGTCGGCATTTCATACAGTAATCTTAATACCCATTCAAGATACCACTCAAGAGCTTAATATCCATTCCAGTCCCTCAGAACGCTCCCTCTGTTCAGACATACAGTTTGTGCATAGAAAAAGCTGTGATGCTTCTGACAGCTAGAGTGTTGTGGCAGGCACCAGATGTATATGCATCCATCACACTTTGGAGTCACCTGGCAAGAAGGGCCGAGGAATTTAGGCAGGTCCTCACTGAAAGGTAGAGCAGAGGCAGTCCTTGCAGGACTAAGCTCTCCATACAGTTTCAGGGAGAGACACTATAAAATACTAACTCGCCAAACACCTTAATATTTGACAATTTGCCTAGCTTGAGCCAATTCTAAAATCCTCTCTGGCTTTATTGCTGCAGTGACTTAATTTTCTATGAAACTGATCTTGATCCAAGACACTCCTTGGAAACTTGACTTCCAGAAAAGTAAGAAAACAAAGATGTTCATGATAAAACACCTGTTAGTTATTAATTTAGTAAGGACCTTTGGATCCTTAGTTCATCATGATTCTGTCTTTCTGGTTCTCCTTAAAGCCAAAAGTAAGTAGTGTATCTAGAACTAATTTTTTGAGTGCCTTTCATCTCTCCCTTTTGAATATAGTTCTGGTGCGAAACTAAGCCTTTAGTTCTGAGATTTTTTTCATGTGGGACATAAGCCAGACACTAATAATAATGCAAAGAGAAGTTTTACATCCAGGATTTTTGGTGTTTCTACCCAGGGCTGAGCCAGTTCAAAGATCTAAGTGGACAGAAACTTTCTAAAGACTAGGGCTAAAGAGATTATTTTGAGGTAATAATTTTTTCCCCTAATTTAGTCTCTTCTTTCTGAATGTGGATCTTACAAGCAGCTGCCTTGTTTTCTTATTATTTTAATTGCAAGTAATTAATTTTATATCTGTAATTTGCAATAGAAATTATAACAATTGAACTGTATCCTTTAGATATCACAAGTCAGATACAAGCTCAAATACTGCTCAGATTTCTCAGCTTGTGAGTTTTAAATGCTACTTCATTCAATGTTCATGGAAAATGGGTTTAGTTATTGGAAGAGTATAAATCAGTAAAATGCTACCAGTACAGGAAAAGCGCAGCCTATGCTGTAACGGCTTCTGATTGCCCTACAGTTCTTCCAAAAGAAGTAGGCACATTTCTATCTGAATAAACCATTAAAGGAAAGATGGAAAAATAATATTCTTGTGTGGCGTAAACTCTCCTAGAAGAGAGATTTTTAGTTGGTTTCTGCATGAATTTTTTGCCCTGCAAAATCCTAGGGGGAAAAAATCCTAATTAAATGTAATTCAACACTTTTTCTTTCTAAAGAGAAGGAAGGCAGACTATTCCCAAAAGAAAACAGCTTATACTCCCTATTTATACATCACACCAAACATGGAAGAAAACGTGCATCATTGGAGGTATCCATGCCAGCCATAGGGTGCCAAAAAAGAGTCAAAACTTTGAGGTCCACCTGAGTCAGGAAAGAGGTACAGACCCTGTGAGGAGCAAACCAAAGCCGTGCAGGTCCTGTCTTTCTCCATTGGGCAAAGAAAGAGTGTAATGAAATCAGCCCCCTAAAGCTTTGGTAGTCATGTGCTCCCTAGGCTTCTTGTTCATTCCACTGATGGTCTTTTTTCGGACCCTTGGTCCGTAAAAGACTGTGTTATGATAGCACAAGGTTTCCATAGCTAGTCTAATCCTCACTGCAATTCATGTTGCTGTTCCATATCGGAGATGTCTGTTTTGGTGGAGTGGACAATCCTGGGTGGGTTTTTTCAGGCTACACCTCTAGTTTCTGCATTCTGTGTTAGAGAAACATTATCACTGTAAATGCTACTTGTTGGGGTCCCTCCCCCGCCGTGTAGCCCTGGGAGAGGGGCCCTGAGGGCACAGACACGGGGTTTCCTGCCCCTGCTCAGCCTCGTTCCCATTGGTTGGTTTGTGTTCCCTGCGCGGGCAGAAGGACCCTTGGGCCCGTGACTGGAACAGTTCCTGGGCAGAGCTCCGGCCATGCGGCTGGAGAAATAAACATCTCTCTGAAACAGCTATCAAGAATCTGTCTGTCCGTATATATTTCCTTTCCACGGGACTCCTGGTTTGATATATGCGTGTTGCAGGATCCCCACTGCAACAAATGGTGGAGATTTGTGAGCAGAACGATCCCCGATCCCTAAGCGACTGATTTGTGTGAGTAAACCCTGGAAACTTTGGATTCCTCTTCTTGGTTTTGCTTTGCTATTCCATATCTGAACTATGGAGGAACCGTGGGAAGACTCTTGGCTCTCAGAGCCGCATATGGACATTTATCTTAAACTTAAAATGATTCTTGAACAACGATTTGTAAATTTTAGCTTGATTCAAGCTCAAAAAGAACTGAAACACTTCCTGGCATGGTTGTTTCAGAACTTTTTCTATGTTTCTTGGGATTTAATTATTACCAAGGGCTTTTGGAAAACCGTTTGGACACAGTTAATACTAGAGTCAAAATATATGCCGATGGAAGAATATTTTCGTGAATATTATTTAGTTACTGAGACTGTTGAGCAATGTCAGCTGTGTCCTGGTGAAGGGAAGCCTGGCGCAGGGACCGTGCGGCCCAGGCCACGTGCACCGAGCGCTCTGCGAGCAGCAGCGAGGCAGTTCCCGCGCGCGGGCGGAGCCACGCGAGCCGCAGTGTCGGTGGCGGAGCGAGGCGCGGCGGGACCCGGCAGGACCCGCACGGCCGCGTGCAGCGCGTGGTGGAGCGAGCCCCGTGAACGCCCGACCGAGAGGGGCGGCACGCGGGCGGCGGCTGGAGGCGGTGGCGATGGAACGGAGCCGCGCCCGGCCGAGACGCGCGCTGGAGCGGAGCGCGGGGGGGTCGTCGCTCGGGGGCCCGGCCGAGACGTGGGTGCAGCGCCCGGCAGCGGCAGCGAAGCTGCGACCAGAGGAGGCGACGCACGGAGAACTGAGCGGCGTGGCCCGGCCCGGCCCGCACAGCCCCGAACGCGACCCCGGGAAGAGCGCGCAGGCACGAGCAGCCCCGACAATTCCAACACGGGAGCGACCGAAGGAGAGAGCAAAGACGCAGCGAGACAGAAAACAGCAGCCACTCGGAAAAAGGAAAAGATCATAGCAACTAAGACCTTAGGGATAGTAAAATGGTATAATGTTAAGCAAAATTATGGTTTTATAACAAGGTGTGACAACCAGCAAGACATATTCGTGCATAGAACTGCTATTAAAAAGAATAACCCTGAAAAATGCATCCCAAGCTTGGGAGATGGAGAGGTGGTGGAATTTAATATTGTACTAGGGAGAAAAGGGTTACAAGCATCGCAGGTCACTGGGCCTGATGGTGTTCCTGTAAAAGGCAGTATATATGCAAAAAATCGTAGTCATGTTAGACAGTATCTCCATTGTAAGCCCCCCCTACAGTTTCCCTTTCCTAATCCCACCTTTCCCTTTTACCCTATGTCCTATTACCCCCAGTGTATTCCCAATCCGTTTTTTCACCCATGGTTTCCCTCACAAAACCATGCTTTTGCCAATTGTTTCCCCAAAAATCCCTTTCCAATGCCGAGTGGGGGATGAAAAGGGGGAGGGAAGAAGTTAAACCCTCTCCTGCCTCAGTTTCCCCACAAAGCATGCTCAGAGTTCTGTCTCCCTTCTGTCAGCCCTAAGATGTTCCACAGAATCTGTTTGGACATTTAAAGACTCAGGAGGGTGGCTTTGTTTTGTTTTGAAACTGTTCTTGTTATGTTTATCCAGTTGTTTTCATTCTCCTTTTATTAAAATAAAACGGGTGAGGTGTTGGGGTCCCTCCCCCGCCGTGTAGCCCTGAGAGAGGGGCCCTGAGGGCACAGACACGGGGTTTCCTGTCCCTGCTCAGCCTCGTTCCCATGGGTTGGTTTGTGTTCCCTGCGCGGGCAGAAGGACCCTTGGTCCCGTGACTGGAACAGTTCCTGGGCAGAGCTCCGGCCATGCGGCTGGAGAAATAAACATCTCTGAAACAGCTATCAAGAATCTGTCTGTCCGTATATATTTCCTTTCCACGGGACTCCTGGTTTGATATATGCGTGTTGCAGGATCCCCACTGCAACAGCTACTGTCATTGCATTATCTGTAACTATTCCAAAATGCACTATAAAGGAGCATTCACAACAGGCCAAATATTACACAAATTTAGTAAGATAATGACCATAATCTGTACAAGGACTCATCATCTTTGTACGTACGAAAAGGGCTCTGCACCTTACAAATTTCAAAAAGTATGAGAATTAAAATGATGTTCAACAAGTTTAGAAAGTTAAGATTTGGTCACAGGCAACAAGTGGATTCCAGTTACTTCCCTCTCCTGCAACAATAAGTGCTCATAATACTGTACTTCAGAGTCCCTGTGCCCAAGGAAAACATTCCCCAGCCAAGGACTTATAACGAAGTGCAGTCCTAGTTCGTCACACAGGTAAAAAATCCAAATGTAAAACACACGAGGTAAATAATAAGGTATTTAAGACTTATTCCTACGAGACAGGCATTAGCAGTGATACTTTTAATGGTGCTCTGGTTGATCAGGAAGGCTCTGAAGACACATACCATTGGATTACCTCCTCTTGTGACAGAATGGCACATGCTCAGCTGTGTTGTATCACATTTGGATCAGTTATAGGTCCAAATAGCACCTAAAAGCCAAATGCCAAATGCCTAGATGAGAGGTTCGACTCACACCTCAGGATTGAAACTTCACTCCAAACTTTTGCGTTTGGGCCAAGCACAAACTACAAAAAATGCATTTGCCAGATTTTTTTCAGATCAAGCCCAAGGAAGTAGAAACTGCACAAGACCTGAAGAATCAGCAGTTTTTTTCACCATTTGGATGTAAAAAGTTAATCTATCAAAAGTTAATCCTGGATTCACTGTGGATTTGAATTTTGAAAGATGACTAAACACAGCTGGACCATACTTTTGTTGCACCACTTTCCACGCTTCAACAGGCAATGAACTCCATTTAAATCTCCAAAAATTTAAGTCAACTGCTCTTCCTTGTCTCAGGATCTGAATTTTTCATCTAAACTCCTGAAAGCAAACCTAAGCTTAGCTACAAATCAGCTGCATTGATGTAAAAGCCACAAAGTCACATTTGGTTTTCCCTCAGTCGAGGCTCACTTCTGTCTCCACTGAAACTGAGGTGAAGCTTCACCAAGCAGTGGCTGAGCCCTGGCCAAGGTTAGAAAAGGCCAGCTGGCAACTTTCCATCTGATGATGATTCAAGTCCAGGTTGGATGGGGCTTTGAGCAACTTTGCATAGTGGCAGGGGGATTGGAACTAGACGGTCTTTAAGGTGCCTTCCAACCAAAACTATGCTACGAAGCTACGATTCTATGAATTATTTCCGTGCACCATCTGGTGGTTCCTTGCAGTCGGTGCAACAACACTTCCCAGCGTTCCAGCAGTGGTTGCAGCACTCCCAGCTGACCTTGCAAATGATCTTGGGCTAATGCAGGAGATAGCACCTGTCAGCAGACTAGTTAATAATGTAAAATAACACAAATCCCCCTGGTATGGCAGAAATCCTGCTTTTTGCTTCAGGTTGCTATTCCATCATCCTGATCACAGACCTCTTCACAAAAGCACATGGAAAGTAAAAAATGAAATTTGACGAAACTCTATAAAGGGAAAAAAAATTCAGTCAAGGTTTAACAAGTGCTTTAATCAGGGTATTCTGTAAAGCCTGCCAGAGGTATGTGCCAACTAATAGCAACTTTTGACCGTGATTTTTGGCTTCATTGACTCTTGGCACTCAAACAACGTGCTGGCTCAGCAGTCCAACAAAACCGACCAAGTGGACGGGATTGTATTCAAGTGGTTTCAGAGGAGGACAGTCATCATCATTAGGTGATTAAAAAGCATCTCAGGCTCAGGAGTCGTGCAACAAATGTACGTCGAACTATTTGACTCTGGAGCACAGGTCATAGGATAGCTTAAGGGATTGAAGAAAAAACCCAGAAAGACATATACTTCCCCATGGGAATGCGTGACATTGTAGAACAAGTGATGTCTTTACTTCCTATTTATGGAACCTGAATCTGGTGACTGTGGTGGAATAGTTTAAGGTCTCGATTGTTGAAAACAGCAAATACAAATGGATCTGATTAGACAAGTTCTGCAAACCTTGCCAGATGCTGAACACTGCTCAGTTAAAACTTGGACTAACTCCACCAAAGGCAGTAGAGAAATTAGGAGCTAACAGATTTCCTTCAGCCCAGAGTCATGTCCTTCTTGTACTTTGTTATATTCAAAGAGCAAGATTCCATGTCTTCCTGTTTTGGATAACTTTCTTTTTATAAATAATGTAATTTCTGCACATTCTGATGGTCTCTGGAGATGGGAAAATAGGCCATAATACTAGTGGGACCTGTCCTTGGAGAATATTCCCTGCCCAAAAGGAACAGCTCTCAGAATGGAGGCCTATGGCTCCTGTCCCTGATACAAGAGCTGTCTCAAGGAAAGGGACCGGTGAGACTGGTGAAGCTGTTAGACTGCTCTGTGATTGGGATAAACAATACCCCCCCCCAGACACACACAGCCCAAAGCTGCAGGAAATTCAGAACAGGCTGAATCCTCCACTTCTTCTTGTCCTCTGCTCTCAACCCACATCCACACACCCACAGTCAGTGAAGGCTTGTTCTCTTCCCCTCTCACATCAACTAAATTTTTGACCAGAGGCAAAACAATATTTTAACTTTCCAGCACGGAAGGAAAATCTCTGTCTCCCAGTTTTTCTGGGTCATACGATTCCAGTGTTAACTGCCAAGCCTATTCCCCACCTGGACATCTGTGAGAAGGACCTCACACAATCAGGTTGTTCTCTCACATGAAAGATTTTCCGGTCAGGCACACCCTTTTTGAAATACATTGGATACAGTAAAAGTTCTTCAGAAAACATTTCCTCTTTCTCTGCTTCTGAACTTGGATGGCTGTAATTTCATTGACTTGCCAACCACTGAGGCCTGTTCTAAGGAAAATACTGTACAGATATAGCCTGTTGGAAGAAATAATTGAGCTGTTAAAAAACCCCAGCAAGACACAGGCTGAAAACCAGGTTTGTTTTTAACCTCAGTGGTTTTGACCTCAGCGGTAATGGGTCTCTGACCTGTCATATCTCTCTATTCAGTACTGATATTCTTCTCAAAGAAAAATTCCCATGAACTCACTTTCATGAGAAATGCAGAATACCCCACTATTCCTAAAATAATAGGGAGTTCTTCTGGGTTTTTGAACCTTATGTAGACTGTATCTTTTTAGCCTTATTTTTTTTTAAGTTGATCCAGCACACAGATGCAGGACACTATATGCCACAAACCCATCTTTGAAACACCTTCGCTGAAATTTATATTTGTGAGCAGCCATCTTTAAAAACAGATTCATTTATCAAGCTTGCATCTACATCTGAATTCAGGGTAAGGATTTGGCTCTGATAAGAGCACAGTTCTGCTACAAGAGTCCTGCCTCCACTGGGAAGGACTTTCTTTGATCTGTTATAAACTGATCAAGACTTAATAGTCATCTGAGAAAGTCTTGGTTCATAACTCATTTTTACAGCTATCTGATTTATTTTCTGTTTTGGGTTTATCTTGGATATGAGGCCCCTGAAACAAATTAAAACTTCTCCACAAAACTATGAATATAAAATCTCCTGTGAAGCAATCCAGTTTATCTGTTATCATGATTAATCAGACTATGACTCTCCAGCAAAGCTGTCACAAGGCCAGAGCAATTAAGAAATTTGCATCCTTTTGTGGTTACTGTTTTGTATTTATTTTATATATTCTCAGTAACTACCTAGTCATTTCAGTTTAGTTGCTGTAGTTCTGTACCCCTACCTCCACCTCAAAAAATGAGTTCTTCATGAACTTTTTGTCCCCAAGCACTAATCTGTTTTCGTGACCTGAACAGTATTTATCCCCTGGTTATAAATGAAATCTGTATTTCATCACATTCATCACTCTTTTTCATGCTACAGCCAAATAGCTGCACTCCTACAGCTTCAAATGATGGCACAGAAGAGAATTGTTAGATATGCACATTCCAGCTATCCCACATCTGCCAGGTCTGTTGTGGGCAAAAATGAGGAAACCAGAGCCAAAAAAACAACCCTGCTTTGTGTGTATGTTTTATTTTAAACCATTCTGAAGCCAAGAATGTGAAGATCAACCAAATGCTGACATGCTAGTAATATTTTGTTTTACACAGATCTATAAATATACTTATCAGTGTTTAAAGTAAGACTGAATATACTGTAGTCATAAGAAACACACATGTTCTAGAGGACAGATAGAAATAATTATATGAAACAAAGACTGGAAACACTTTCTTTTTCTGGGTGGGGTTAGACTTCCTATAAAACTTCATCGGGGATAATCTTCCATTCCTTGTGCAGGTGAGCTAATGGGAGCTTTCTCTAGGATTGGGCCCAAACAGAAATATAGTTTTTGTGCTTCAGTTTTCAAGTTTTCTGCAAACTTCTTTCCTTCTGGACCCACTTCTAAGCCATCTATAGCTATAAATAACAAAACTACAATCAGTAACTCTGAACACACCATATAGGAGCACCTCCACTGGAAAAAAAATGTAGGCTCCCATAAATAATAAAAAAAAATGTTCAAAAGAAACACGGAATTGCCTCATCTAGGAATCAGCCATGGTTAATGTAGTTCACCCTGCTGTCTCTGACAAAGACCAGCACCACACACAGGGCTAGAAAACTGGTATGAAAGAATATAGCAGGATTAGGAAGAAAAGGATGAAAAAAACTAGTGAGGTACCTGCTGTATGGACAGAATGCACATACTGACTTTCTGCAATTTCCTTATACTGAAGCTCAAGGAGAAGGAAGGGACAGACTTCACACATTGTCTTTGATGGAGACAAAGGAGAAAAAAGAAAAATAAGTGGTTGTAAGCAAGGAGGAGAGAGACTTCTGCTACTTCTGTACAGAATGGACAGGGCAGGCAGGAGTGGAGGTAATGTAGCAGGAGAGGCAGCATCTTTGGATAAGTTCCACTGGATCTACGCCTACACAGGAAAGAAAATGCACACACCTGTGTGCCTCTGGGGAAGGGAGTAGAGTAGGTCACCGACAGACTAACAGATAAGAACAACCCCATTGGTAAAGGGAAAGGTGTTAGAAGGCAACCAGATCTTGAATAAGAGGAATTAAAGCTATCAGATGAGATTTGTCAAAGCTTAGAGCACTGCCTGTCTCTTTAGCAGTGACTGGGGAGCATTTTTGTTTCAGAAAAAGAAAACGCCATTTCCCAAGTCAGTGTCTGAGTTGTCTGAGCATGAATTCAATGGTACCAAGTACCATACAACCCCCTGGGTTTGAAGGCACCTTTGTGAGTCACTCATGTACCAGTAGTAGTTCCTGGCTCTGAAGCCAGACCTGCATTCACATGCAGCAGGAGATGCATTTCAAAGCACATCCCCTTCTTCATTCATGGAGCACAACACATACTCACAAGCAAAGCAAGAGGCAGCTTGAGTGAAGGAACCAAAAAGCTCTTCAGAGGAGGCAGTGGACCAGAGGGAAGCATCCAGTTACCCAGATCTGACTTGTGTGCTGGCAGTTGGACCACACTGGTTTTGCATATGGTATATAAAATGAACAAACATAAAAATGGGTATTGATGAAGTGTGATTCCACCGTTAAAGTGCAGCTGAATTCGCTGTATCTGTCCAGGCAAGTGCCAAAAATGTGACCACAGGGCAGGGATGTAAGATTGCCCATCTAGTGTGAGAGTATAAGTAAAATTTGGAGATAAATCCTGCAGGAATTGCAACAAATGGGATACATAAACAAATTTCAGGTCTGTGCAAAAACTATTGTCCCAACCATTTAGTGGCAGTCGCAGGGGAATATTGAGTTCAGTAGGTTGTACATACCCCTGGGTAAGCCAATGACCAACCTGTGTGCTTATTTTCTGCACGTTTACACTGCTCAGTCCTTGAAAATTTGTCATCTTTGTATGGTTCTATTTACTCACTTGGCCCTAGGAAAAAAACCTGGTTAGGAAGGAATGAGTAATTTTTTTTTAAATCTTGTTTTTTTTTCCCAAGGAAGGAGCAGAATAATCTCTTTTTTTCCCCTTGTTTTATGCCAGCATGCTGAAAGATGGGCATATTATCAGACTGATAAATTTTCCAAAGAATTCTAAAGGGTTGATCTGAACCAAATGTAAATATTAAGCAATGCAACTCTTGTCTTTTTTTTTTTTTTTTTTTTTGTTCAGCGTGGTTACAGAAGTCATTAAGTTGAGTAGGGCTTGGACTGAGATCTGTAATAGTTTTTTCCATGTTCATTGGAGACCACTAAGTAACTTGAAAACTGTTCTTTTGTATCTTAGTAAACAAAAACAAAAATTAAGACCAAATTTTTCCTCTATGTCATTCCAAAGTGAAACATTTTAACTTCCTTTGTGGTTTGTTCTTCCCTTGAAAGATGTATTACAGTTTAAAAAGTACTATCAGACTGACAGACTGGCATGTCAAAACGGGTTGGGTTATTACTGGTGCTTTATGCTCTCTGGAGCATGACTGCCACAGTTATTTGGTTCTCAGTTAAATGTTCATGTGGGTAATTCCACTGCAGTTTTCCAAGGAGAAGTTCAAAAACATCAGGATTTATGCTACTTCTGATCCCTGAAATGTGACCTGTACACATTGTTTGTAAAACACCTGAAGTTTATTAAGTGCTTGATGCTCATGGATATCTTTTCCACTTAAAAGCATCCACCTACTGTTTACTGACATCTGCATAGATCTAAACATGTTAAGCCTGGAACTGTATCATCATGACAGCAGCCACAGAGGAGTTAACTAAAACGTGCAAGCTAAGTCTCAACTTATAATTCATAATTAACATTTATAAGATTGCAAACCCTTTACTCCCACTGTCAAGCTGTTACTTACCAAAACGTTTTCAGTGCAGTCAATGAAAGGTGTATAACTGCTGAAAAACATGAAAATGAGTCTGCAAGTCTTCAATACTTGGGGTACACTGCTGAGTCTTAAGCAAAATCTCTCTGTAACTAGCTCAGGACAAACTAAATCCATTATATAGCTGTTGCTACTTTGAGAACTTGTCTCTTTTTATTATTTTTTCTTTTATTTTGACATTCTGGCTGGTTTTTAGGAAGGTTCCTAAAAGGTTTGGAGTAGCTCAGGCATGTCTACAACATGTGTGGCTAACAATTGGGCAGCATATGTCAGTAAGTCAGGCCAGCATGGAACTGGCAGGGTAAATCCCCCTATTTTCTGTGGAAATAAATCTGCAGCAACTCCCTTTGATGTCTCGAACCACCCGTGCACAAAAATTGTGCCAGAAATCTGACCTGATGTGTAACAACATACATAGCCTGACACTGAATAACACTGGCTACATCCTTAGTTACCATAAGAGGTTGAATTTCTTCCACAGCCAGCTTCCTTCACCTCATGTGTCAGTCCCTTCACTTGATAACTTGCTGAACTAATAAACTGAACTACTAACTACTAAAAGAAAACTGAAACGGAATGTGAGCATCTCCTTCTCATGAAAGTCACAGCAAAAGAGACACCATGATTGCTCTCCCTCTTACCAGACTTGCAACAAGACAAAGAGAGGCTGGCCTGTGACAATGGCTCTTGTTTGCACCCTTTTCTTACAAATTTATTATACTTTACCATATACTTTGACTTTGGAGTATCTTTCATAGACCATATGTGTGAAAGTCTTTCACCCATAATTGATTCCCCACAACCCAACCAGCTAACAATGCTGTTCTGGGAAACACAGCACTATAAGAAAACTGGTATTGGCTGTGGCTCAGTTGAGGCTTGCATGTGATATATGATTTGGGGAAAATTGAGAATAAAATACACATTGGAACAGAAACACCAAAGTAGCCACCTGCTTACATTTTCATCACTCTTCAACCTGAAAAATTACAGTGGTTTTTAGAACTACATGTTTAACTTAACATCTCATACATGTAAACTCCCCATGTGTACCCTATTTCTCTCTACTCATCTCAGTGATACAAAGGTACTAAAACTGCTGCTGCTGCACATTGATAGATTGACATGAACCACATTAAGTTAACATTAAGTTGTGAACCCAGACACAGATGCTTTATTAGCATTTAAATCGATGGTGGGTGATCACAGGACATGATATGAGAATCATATTCTTAGAGTGACACTAGCATTAGAACCCTTCTGGTGTGGAAGGCATCAATGTTCACTAAAAATTTCAAACTTCTCAAGCATCTAGAAATATGTCTTATCCTGCCAAGTACTGAACATCCATCTTTTGTAAAAAGCTGTTCAATGCATTTCTGAAAGCTGAGAAAAGGCATGCCACCTCCACCCTTAAGCCACTGGGAAAGAGAGCAAGTTGTCTGTGTGTTACATCTCAGATGATTGAAGGTTTAACTCTGGTTCCTTACAGTTTTGGTAACAAAGACATCTATATTTACTAATGGAGTTGTTGTTCTTCACCTCCCACATGCTATTGTTTCTGTTTCCTACAAGTAAAACAATTGGACTTGATTTTAAAATATACTAAGCAATTAATGCTCATGCTGACTTCATGGAGACCTCTTTAATTTCTCAGTACATCAGGTCCTCACTCATTAGTCCCCTCCTTCATTTTCCCAGTTACACAGACCTACGTTCAGTTTCCTTGAGTTTTTAATGCTCTTTAATGTCTCGCACTGAAGACTTTTTTCCTTCAGCTGAATACTACTAACATACAGCTTCTGAAGGCATTCTTTATTTCAGCAGTTAGATACTGGTTATTAGCTATTCACCTGAAAGTGGATGATGGGTATTATTATCCCTAGTTTTAATAAAGAAAGCTTGTGACCTGTGGGCAAGTGGGAAAACGTTCCTCCTGCTTATAAATCTTTCCATGAAATCTCATTGTTCCTACCGATGACTACATAAGGTTCCTCTTAAAATTGGAACTAGTTCTTTATAACTGAAATTAGTTGCTAAATGAAGAAGCAGTGGAAGATTACAGTGATGTTGATGAGAAGACTACTGGAACTGACTAGAGAAGCTAGTAATTAGTGAAAATTAATCTCCACAATTATAGTGGGAGAAATAAATCTAAGGACCTTGCAGCTTTATGGCACATTGCAAACTGTAAACTGACATTAAAATCCTCTAAACCTGTCATTTCCTTGAATTTAAATAGATTTCCTAGCAATTCTTAGAGGATCTTTGGGAAGAAATTATTTTCCTGCAATTTTTTGTGCTTTTCCCAACCTTGTTGTGAAGGCTGACTGATAAAACCATGGGGGTCCACCCACATTTGTTTCAGTATAATATAAGTGATACTGCTTACATGGTACTCTTTGTACAGTGAGTGCAATTGGTGAGAAGAATGGCATAAAGGCTGCTGAATAAGCTTTTTTTTAATGGAGAAAACTCTTAGAAGACTTTCCTTGAGGAGAATAAACACACCTTTTATTCAGACTTTCATACAACACCTATTTCTTCGTGCATTCAGCATTTTTCTTACACACTAGTATTCTGGACAGCTATCCTGTTTGACTGCATAGGCCTCCCAGGGGTAGCCTTGGATGGCTGAATCTGAATATCTGGGCAGTATCTCCAACAATTTTGCTTCTCTGTTTCATGAGACAGAATCCAGCTTTATTAGATTTTTTTTCCCCCCGATTTAATGTGCTGGATATGTGCATGGTTTGATGTGCAGTGTAATGCTTGTTTGGCTTTATTTCCCCTCTGTGACATATAAAATCAAATAAGCAAGACTTTTTCTTTTGTTGCTATGGCAGGAAGATTCTTGAAACACTTAATGATAGAAAATAATTTATATTAAAAAAAAAAACAACAAAACAACAGAGGGGCATCTCACTTCTATTTTTGGCAAGTTTGTTCACATCTGTTTACAAAACCAGAACTCTGAAATGCTCTAAGCTAAAAGTTCCACAGTGAAACAAAGCCAACCTCATAAAGTTCAGTAACTTCAGAGTCTGAATTCTTATACTAAATGTATTATTGTTCAAAAGGAACTTGTAAGGATCATTTACATGGGAAGGCAGGCCTTCCTAATAATTTCCAAATAAAGAACTACCTGGTTGCCACAATGAGGCAACACATAGAGTCTGTGCTTTACATTCCATAAGCTCATTCATGCAGTTGTTCAGTATTCCAGAACCCCATTTATAAGCTTTTCAAGAGATTTGCTTGCCCAGCTCCATCTGAAGTTTGGATGTTTTTCCAAGTCTAACTGTTACAAAAAATTCTAGCAACATTTATAGTGTTTATTGGTTTTAGGTTTCAGGAGGTGCATAATCAGACCGTGGTATAAAATTAATAATGCAGAGAATTATAAGATGATGCTTCTGTAAAAATCTGGTGAGGAATGGTACCACTTCAGTGGGATCCCCTGGTTGTATGGTGTTTTAACCTGGATGATTAATTTTGTTTGAAATCACATTTGATAACTATGTGGAGGAAGAGGTGAAAGCTTAAAACTTACCAAGCATTTAATATTTTTATCTCTTCCCCTATATATACAATGTTTCCCTTCCATCTTCCTGCTTATTTATCTCGTTTCCCATCTTGTCCTGTACTCCCCAGAAACTCTCCTGCATAATCTGTTCTACCATGTTTTGTCCAGCCTAACCTCACAGAAAGCTGTAGCCGTGCTTTCCTGCTGCCCCCAGAATGCACTCACACACCACAGGACCTCTTTGCATCTGAAAATGTCAAGAGAGAGCAGGGATGCAAGGGAATGTAGTGAGGGTGCAGGGAAAAGCTGTAACAGGAGCAAGTTCTCCTATTGTAGTGGGGCCTTTCTGCTCTCCCTGTACTTTCTTGTTTCCTTCAGGACACTTCCTGAGCTCTCCAGTTAAAGCAAGAAGAACCAAAAAACCAAAAAACAGTAAAGCATGTGGAACCTTATCACAGTCACATTAAGCTGATGTTACCTTTCCAGAGAGAAAAATGTTCACCTCGTTTAACTGTAGGTATCAAATTTATGCTCACTCTGCAGGCTCAGTGGCTTCCACAAGTCAGATAACTCAATTGGATATTCAGTGTTGCAAGCAGCACCAAGGTAGTCATGTAACTCTCCCTTCTTGTCACATTCATATTTCTATAATGCTTTTTCCTCTTTAAGGAGATTGTCAGGGCATTTGCTCGGTGCTTGAATAATTCGTCCTTGATGAATGTGCAATCAACAGAATTAACAGCTTCTCAGGCACAAGCAAAATTGTGTGGCAGAAATTTTCTTAGTAAGTGTCTACCTTAAGTCATTAAAGTGTGGCTGCCTGGGCAAAAAACATAGCAGAGAGCCAATGGGGTCTTGGCTGACTCAATTTTAAAGAAACAAAATGAGCTTACAATTCTGTTAAAAACATCTTTTAACCAATTACTTTTCTCATGGTGATCTTAGAAGTAAACAAATACGGTCATAAACAGGTAGGTATGAGTCTGTTGCTTTCTTGCAGCCTTGGAGTCACGTAGGAGTTTTTTTACATGGACAAGATCTTGCAGCAGACAACTTCAGAGGCTAGGACTCAAGAAAGGAACAAGGAGAACCTGGTACCTCTTCTAAAGGGCCCTAGGAATTGCTGGTGCCAGGAAAAATTATCATCCTGTTTAATGTAAAAATATTTTTCATGAGTCAGAGGCATAACACTGATAAAAAAAATTATGTGAAAACAATGAATTTACTATATTTTGTTGAAATTTAATCTGAGGAAATGATGTAATTACATTTTATAATGAGAACCTGCTTTTGATTATTTCTCTCAAATTCTTCTCAATGTCCCAAGTGCAAGCAATGTTGCTGCTATAGCATGCACAGCAAGTTAAAAACTAAGGTCAGATAACCATACACAAACTCCAACATGTTTTACTAGGTTATGAATTAAGAGATAGTAGCTGGAATTTCAGACCTCATTCTGCAATACTGTGTGACAGTGGGAGCATCACTTCATCTATAAGATGCTACAAATCTCTTTTATATTTGAACACGGGGAAAATAATGAAAAAAAAATCAGATTATGGGCCTGTTAAAAATTGTATAAAGTGTTCTCTAATATTTTTTCTCAGCAGATCTCATCAGCCTGACAGCACTCAACCCTCACTTGGATACCTTTGCTCCAGACCCAGTTTCATCCCGGCATCCCACAACAGTTCTTGATATTGGCTTGCAGCTTTTGAACAAGGAGAGTAAGAAAGCTCCATCAGGATCAAACCCTTCATGGACTGTCCCCAAGGCAAGCTCAGACCCAAAGTGGTAATTCATGAGGGCCATCAGGTCAGCATAACGGCTCATAAAAGACAAGCTTTGGGGTGGCATGAGGGAGGACGCTAGATACAGAAAGAATTCTGGGTTAAGCTTAATGGCCAGGCAGATAGTCCAAAACAAATAAACAAAACAAGGTTTAGGAAATTCAGTGATGGTCTTTTTTCATGTGAGAGGTACTAGAGCTGCCTGGCAGTATCTCGCCACCCAGAACAAGGCCCAGAACACTGTAATGAGAGGGCAAAGTAAGGGTGACTGGAAATCCAGCCCATTACAGGCCTGTGAGGCTTGGCCATGGTGTGGAGCACACTGCCCAACAGAGGCCACATCAAGGAAGGAATATCATCTGTGCAACTGGGAACATGGGACATTTGGGAAAGAAATCAGTATGTATTTACAGGAAGCAGGACCTTCAGGAAAATGAACCCTAAAACTGTTGACTGAGCAGAGTTGATGAGTTCACTTTAAAAGCTAACTAACATTTAAAGCATTTGAAATACTATTAAGGATAATGTTTTCTTCTTATATTTAAAGGTAGTTTTCTAAATTTTGTCTTTATAGCCTTTTGCATTTCAGAATCATACACAAAACAAATTATCACCCAGGATGCCTAATTTCCTTCTGAAAGGTAAGTCCTTTATTGTGGTGTGTAGTGTAAACAGCTTGATTCTTCTCCACAAAGTAAGTGGAGTTTTAAAAAGCCAAAGAGCATCTTCTCTTCTAATTAGTTTCCACTTGTGTCAGTCTGGCCCTCTCTGCAGTACTGCTGGTTTGTGTGCATACAGAGATGAAGGCTGCTGTGCTATAGCCAGGTACCACTGTTTTCTGAGTTTATCAGGCCACACAGCACTGCAGGGAGGGAGGCAGCTCTGTATCACGAATGAGGGGAGGGCTGGGTGGGCACTGTCACTGTTCTGTGCTGTGATTCAGCATTACTGCCCTGTCCCACCTCACATGTGGACAGGAGGAGTGTCCCAGCTTCATGTGCCAGTGGTCTCTAGCTCAGGGGAATACAGAAGTGGGTCATTTGCTTATTACTCTCTCCAGGTTCTCTCTTCTTCACACAATCTCCTTTTTAAAAAGCTGTGATGCAATTCTAGAAATTTTAAGAGACTTTTATTGCACTACTGTAGTTTTTCTGCACTGTGTCCCTCAGGCTGAGGTTTCATGTTGCAGTGAAATGATGTAGCAGTGAGCTGCTGCCGAAAGGAGCAGGCCCACTCTTTTCCACCCCTCTGCAGACCCTTGCTCCAGCCATAGCAGCCAGTTCCGCCTATTTCATTTCCATTCAGCATAGTGATTGTGTGGTTTTAGGATTAGTCTGGTTACGTGGCCCATGACATAGGGAACTATTCTGTATCTTTTCTCCCAAGCAAGGGTTTCTCTTGGATCAGCTCATACATGGCTGCATCTTTTCTAGATTTAAAACATAGTAATGTTGAGAGGCTTTTTCATTTTTTCTCTTTTTTTTTTCTTTCTTTTAAATACGATTATAAAGTTGAATTGGTAAGGAGGCAGAACCTTTGTTTTTAGTGCACATACCATGTGTGTAGTTACTCATTTTCAGTGGCATTCTCACATGTTAAAGTAAATCACAAATAATGTTTGTTCTGTTGAGACATTTTTCAAAACTAAACAAGTGGAGATTCATATTAAAACCTTGAGGAAGGTGCTGCCTGTGTTGCTGTCACCACTTCTTGTCTTCTCTGTAAAGTTTTTAAGCCTCAAGAAAATAATGACAGAACTTTTCAAAGAATGTGATGAAATACATCTCATGAAAAGAATTGAGAATGCTCATTGATTTGGGTATACCTCAGAAATCTGCACTCTTCATTGCTTTCCTTTGCTTTGGGGATCCCTTGGTGTTGCAATTAGTGCAGACAAACGTGAAATGTGTATCAAGAGATAGTCCAGCCCTAACTGATCTGACTCATCTCTGGCTGCAAGGGTTCAGTGTTACTGTGCATGTGGGCCAGATGCAAGTTGCTGTAACAGAGGCATCATGATCAAAAATGCAAGGCTCCTTTCTATCAAAAGCAGCATGGACACTGCAGAGGGATAGAGCTGATCCAGGTGGTACCTGCAGTTCAAGCAGGCACATGTTGACAAAGATACCTGACTTCTTCAAGAGTCCACCTCACAAATACAAGATGTCATGACAGCCTTGGTAATGGAGACCAGATCTCTTTATAGCTGACAGAAACATTTGTTTGCATTCCACCGGATGATTCTGTTTCCCATCACCAAGAGCTTAAAGAATTTCTTGACATTATGAGTTTTTTAATAGCTTTTCTTTTTATTAACTTAAACAATTTTCCATTAACGTGCCAGTGTTCTATTTGTTTAATGTCTGAGGGTGATGTAAAATCACCTTAATGGCTGCTATATCACCATTTTCTGTGCTGGTCTATTCTTTCCCCAATAAGTAACTTGAGTAATCCTGTCTTTAAGAATCCTGTGTTCCTGCTGGAACAGTATGTTGCCATTATAGTAAAAACAGTATAAAGCCCCGTCAACCTCAGACAAGTTCTGACTCATAAAGAAACAAAATTGATATCCAGAAGATTTCAGGATGTGTGGCAGTGTAAAAGATTTTTTTTCTTTTTCTTTTTATGAGAAATGGGGGAGTTTTATATTATTCTAACTAGTTTTGACAGGTTTCTAATATTCTGTGCGAAAACCACAAAAACCATTCCTTGCAAACTTGCATTTTATCCTGGATTATTGCACCAGTGTACCACTATTCTGAATCTTTTCTTGAATGCCTTTAATGACAATCTGGACTGACAGGAGAGAACACTTCATCATTACAGAAAGTTTTCATAGGAAGGATTGTGGGGGTTCTGAATCAATGCAGATCGTTTATATCCATGGTGTATTCATAGCAATTATATACTCAGTCATGCTTAATTTGTGAATTTGTGGCACATAAATGACTTATCCAGAGAGTACAGAGGTAAACAGAAAAGTTTCAGCTGTAGAAGGAAAACTTTATTGATAAGTTCAATTTTATTTTTATTTAAAATAAGGCAAATACCCTCCTTGCTTCAACAGTCAATATACATAAATCAATTTTCATGTTTAAAAATACAAAATTATATCACCCAGCAATGTCAGTCTTGTGTAACTGTGATCCACAAGTCATCTGACTACTAAGAAAATTTATGACATTAGACATTGGGAAAAAATATTAGCTGGATGGCAAGCAAAGTAAATGAACATGGGAATTTGGAAGAACCTATTTGGATGCCTGTTAGGGGCTGACATGCTTCCCTTGGTGTGCTGTGAAACAGTTTCTGTCTGTCTACTGTGTTTATTGGCACTATCACAGATCATCTTTGGAGCAGATATGTATATCCAGTCTTTTATTTCTAGAGAATATGAAGCAAGTAAACAAGGATTTTCTGGGTGTGAATTTGAGGAAGAACAATTGATTCTTTGCATACTTCCCAGACTTTTTCCTTCCGTTTAGATGTTAGTGATATAAGTTGGTTTGACAAAAAAAGCTCAACACATTTAAAAGTAATCTGAGAAGGACTGGATTTTGAGAAGCCCTAGCCCAACATGTCTGCACAAAGGGGAAGTATGATAGGTTCTTTTGGAAAAAAAAAAAAAAAAGCCAGTAAATTTAAGTAGTTGTGCAAATCTACTCTATTTTTTTGAATTTCATATTTGAAAAAGATAATTTTCATCTTGGGTGTCCTAGGAACAAAAATCAGGTTTTATTTCTGGTCATAGATATCTGACTGAAAAGATTGCATCAAGATCATTTGTGTGCTTTCATTTCAAAGTAGCTGGAGCAATGCTGTCTTAAAGCCACAGAGGATGAAACAAGGTGAATGGCTAAACTTGTCCTTTTATGAACTGCAGTGTGGGTCAGCTTTAAGAAACTTCTCACAGTCTGAAACTTCCTCAAGGGAGGCAATGGAGGAGGGGTGGCAATCTTTTCTCTCCAGTGGCACATGGAACTGGAATGAAGATGCATCAAGGGAAGGTCAGATGGAAGAGTTCTTCACCGAGAGGGGGGTTGGTCGTGGCACCAAACCTGTCAGAGTTCAAGGAGCATCTGATCAATGCTTTTCGTTATATGGTTTAATTTCTGGTAGTTCTCTGAGGAGCAGGGATTTGAACTTGATGGTCCTTATGGATCCCTTCCAACTTCTTATATGATATAATTCTGTAACTCCACCAGAGAACTTGGTGATGAGAACCAAGTGCTGTGTTTTTCTGAGTCAATTTCTCCACATAAGTAATTTCTTCTTAGAAAGTAACCGGGATCTGTGTGGGCTGGTTAATTACCTACGTTGAATTGCAGTGTTGCTGCCTCCTCTGCTAAAGGTTGCCACATTCTGCCACCCAACTGCTTATTTTAGCACTCCCTGATCACTGGCTGAATGATCAAAACAAGTCAGTTTAGCAGAAACCTACTGTTTTGTATTAACTTTGTTAATTTTTTAATGAAATTAAGGTAGGAAGTGATCACACAGCAACTCTGGTCAGAGGGACAGTGTGCTTGTCATGAGATTAATGGAGAGGGAACAGTAGTCCCAGGACATTTTAGAACTTCAGCAAATTAATTCAGAGGAGTCTTATTTTAGATTACTAATGCATCTTGCATTACCTGATATTTTTAAAGTTTTCACATTTCTATATTAACATTGCCAGCATTACATGAATGCTTTTTTCTCAAAAAAAACCCCTCTGATTTTAAATTTATAATAAGAGTTTAATACAAATTAGTTGGTTAAACTCTTTATTATATCAAATATCTTAGTTATGATCAGATTCTAATATTCTATATATGTCTGTTAACATTCATTTTAAGCAGAATATACTTCAGCTTTTCACATGAGACAGAATCAAGAAAGTGTTGCAACACCTAATTTTCAGAGGCTCCAGAGCTGTCAAGTCATCCCATCTCTTGTACTTCAGATGAAAAAAATATTTGCTGTTCTGCAACCATTTCTGACATGGCATACAATATATTCCTTTGACTAGCTGGGATCCTACTATAAAGAGAGGGTTTCGGGTTTAATTTGCTGTCCTTTCTGCCACTTAGCAGGAATATTCTTAGCTTTTTAAAAACAGATCAGATACATTCATGTGACCCCATGTGTTCCAAGTAGCAGTGAAATAACTTCTCCAGTACCACTGGTACCATCATTCACTGTCCAAAGAGATTCAGTTCCTTCTTTACATGCTTACAATAACAAGGAGCCGCTGTTGCGCTCATAACATTTACCCAACAAAATCCAAATAGTTGAGCTCAGCCCTTCTCACCCTTTGTACTGCTTCTACCAGGAGTGTTCAGAGTGTAAATAACCTACAGGCAAACAACTGTTGTCTATTCCTTAGCTTTCCTTCAAGGCTGAGTTTGCTATTACCCGTTCCTTTGAAACAGGACACACTGCCTTGCTATCCCTTTTTACATTCCTTCCCCTATGCGTCTTTCAGGTCTGGGGCAGATGTTAGGCTTTCTTATCATCTTCATAAAACCTCTTCTTTTTACGTGCTTGTTTAGCACATTAGGTAATCTAATATTGACTTCGTCTTTGGTGTCTCCATTTCCACCCACTGAAACAATAGAACAGTTTCCACTTCAAAGCTGTTCTTTGTAATAGCTGACAAGCGTGTGCCCATACAAGTCATCCATTCTGGTTTTGGTAGAAAGGGAATAATGGTGAAAAAGAGAATGCCTATATGTTTTCTTCATAATAGCAATCAAAATTAAAACCTGGTCCTCTCTTACCACTTCTTCAGAGAGACTATTCTCTCTGGGGGATCTGCAGGTGGGGGTGAAAGAATCCTTGAAGCTGGGCATTAGGAGGGCTGCAGGCATGCATGGTCGAAGGGAAAATGGAAAACCAAAGGTGTCTAATTTGTTGCACATATGGGGGAATAAACATTTTATTATTTAGGAAGGGAATATTAATTATTAGGCTACTTCAGGAAAGTGAGGACTTCCAGAGAGTTATAACAACTAGCTTGCATTTATTTCTCTAGAGAGTCTCACTGAGGTCAGAGGAGTGCCAGTCCATCTCTCTTCTGCTGTGCTGTATATTTGCATCCTAAGGATTGGAAAAAAATTTGGAAAGGGTGAGTTGAGAAAAGAATCTGTATAAAACACAATAGAACAGCTGTAAGGAAAGATGAGTTCCTACAAAAATAGTTTTTGTTATTGCCATGGTGGTACATTCTTTGATAATACAAAACATACCATGGAAAATCCTGTCGTCTTTGGTTTGGCTTTAACACTCTGTTTAGCAATACAGAAATCACTACAGTTTACTGTAGTGTAATTTCCCATCCTGGAATTTGACTAGGAAATTGGTTGTAACTTTATATAGGCGAGGAGCCATACTGACCACCATGCAAAATCCTTCATCTCCTACGTGCTCCACCAGAAAAATAAAGAAAGTTAAGCTTATTGCAACTGAGAAAGTTGAAGCAACTATTTCTCCCTTATAGCATGGACATATGTTTATTGCATGTCCAAAAATTCTGGGGAAGTTTCTTAAACAATAGTAATTTATTTGGCACCACATTTAAGACTAGCTTACAGTTTCAGCACATACCTGGGAGACACGGGAGTACAGGAGTGAGATCCCTTCACTAGACAGGAAGGAAAACAGGAACTACTTATTTTGCCATGGGCACTGGGGGAAGCAGTATAGCTACACCCAAAGAGGCAGACAACTTTGTTTCTATTTTATGTTTAAGTATGATGCTGTTACACAGCACATTCATTTCAGGACTTTTTGTTTTAATGGAACTTAAGGTGCAAGAAAAATAAATCCACAAAATTTCTAGATTCTCCTTACTTTCAGAAGAACCCTGCCACAAACTTGATAAGAAAGGTACATATAGTATTTATGTTTTCAATAGTCTTTCTTACTTTAATTCTGTTTAAAACAGAATTCTGTAATAATTGCAATCACCATCATTTGTGATACAATCTTTTATACCATTTCTTCCTTTTTCTAATAGTTTTCTTGATTGTAATAATGTGTGTATTCATTTAAGGGATATTTTTACTATACTATGCACATACGCATTTTTATGTGACTTTAAACATATTAGAGAGTCAATACTGTGAAATTCACTTTGAATGCAATTTAATTTGGAGGAAACTCAAATGTATAAATGCAAATTTATTATGAGCACCTTTCCAGCTACCAATACTAGCACAGCATTATGAGAGCTTCTATGGAGCAAATTAACACCATCTCAGCTAGACCCAATACAGTGACACATGAATGAAAGAAAAATATCTCAAAATAAAATGGAAACTGTTGGAGGTTTTCTTAAGTACTTTGGCAAAGTAGATTTTCTCAATGTGACCATAAGTATCTACAAAGCAATAGAGACAGGGCAAAATGAAATACAGGAGCTTCAAACTTCATTCTCTTTGTTTTGTCTGTAGAAAATATTTTAACTACATTTTCATATTTTGTCAAAGCTATTGCTTGTCCTCTCTCTTTACCTCAAGGTTCTAGGGAGTTACTCTGTTAAGATAGGTAGGCTCTTTCAATCTGTCAGCTTTGCTGTAAATTCATTTTCCAGTATTAAGGTTTAATTTGAAACCATAATACCAAACTTCAGCATTAGATTAATCATCTACTAAAGGAACAAAAGGAAGTCCCAGATCATACTAATGAGAAATAACTATTTTGTAAAGTACATGATTATATATAATGTAATAAATAGTTCTTGGTTTGGGGCTTTCCCTTAACTACCATTACATGGATCTTTTAAATGAAGGTCCACCTGAATATCTTTGAAGATTTTCCAAAATAGCTTTATTAGGATGTATAAAAGTGTATGAGGAAAGAAACAAAACAATTACATAAGAAAAAGAAGAGAGGCTTGTGGGCAAATTAGCAGGAAAGAATAAAATTGTTCAGAATGTTACTCTAAGAACTAAGAGTTTCTGACCACTACAATCCAAAAATTACCTTCCTGTGCAATATGGTACTCAATAATTTTTCCTTAAAACCCTGCCAATGTAAGCAATTCAAAAATACCATAATTTGATTTATGAAAATTTGTATTTATGTATATTGTATGGCTTTACATCAGTATTTATATTTATGTAAAATATATTTTATAACACTATTGGTATCAATATTTTTTACTTGTATAGACTGTTCTTTTTAGCAAATATTGGGTATTTCTGGCTGCTCTGGATGTGCCTGTGTCTGTCTGGGTCTAGACTTGCCCTAAACATGTTCATTCTGTGTTGTGCAATGAATAGGCTGACTCAGTCCTCTCTCTCTCTCTCCCCTCCCTGGTTACACACACACACACACAGAGCTTTACTTTCCTTGGAAGAGAAACTCCAGGGTAATGGAAATGCTGCACCATATTCCAACAGGTCTGCTCTGGCAGACAGAGCTGCCATCAAAGGTCTGGTCAGATGTCTTTAGGAAGTCCTAATTATTATGACTTATTTTTGTCTGGTGTCAATTAAGTCAGCTGTGAGTATCAGAGTAGTTTCCTCATATAACTTTGCTATCTTTTGATGGTAAATTTTTTAGCTAAATAAATGTATTGATTTCATTTCTTAATTTGAAATACCAAGGAAATCTTTTTTCTCCTGTTCTCCCTCAGCACGTTTTGTTCTACAATTTTAAACTTCCACTGGGTGGCATCGTTTCTCCCATAAAAAAGTCCAGTACATGTGATTCTGCAGCAAACTTGGAGCTTTGAGCTTCTCTGCCACAACTATGGCTAACACACTGAAGGCATAGATGGTAAGAGAATGCTCCCAATGAAGTATGTGCCTTCCATCTATTTATGGCTGTGTGCAGATGGTCTCTGCCTTGAGTATTTTAAGACCACTGAGCTGAGAAGAATTGCTAGGCAGGTTTATTTCGTTTTCTCCTTTTACACCCAAGATATCTGGGGAAACGAGCACAACTCAACATAATTTATTTGTATAGGACAGATTGTATTTATGAAGTTTTCTCTAGAGATGACAGTATTACTGAAATGGAAACAAAGAAAAAAAGTAAGAATTGTGCTGTTCAAGGACCAAACAATAGGCATTTGACACTCTTTCTAATAGATTTACAGATCACAGCTGGTTGCAAAATGCAATTAAAAAAAACCTTGCAGCCATGCTGGAAGAATTCTTAGAATCTCAAATGAGAAGTAAAACTTCAGTCATCACCAAAAAGAAAGGAATACTCATTAAAAAAAAAAAAAAAAAAAAAAAAAAAAAAAAAAAAAAAAAAAAAAAAAAAAAAAAAAAAAAGGGGCTAAAAGGGTATTCTGCTTTGAATTGCTTGTAGAACTTGAAACTAAATTGTGAAAATGTGTCTGTCTTTTCATCAGTTAGAGCAAGCAACATTCTGTGCCTAAATCTAATTTTTGTGAATATTCTTAACTTGAATACTAGGAATTGATCCTAACGAGATGCCTACTTTTCTACAAAGTAACTATACAATATTTTTGAAATGAAGTTCCTACTTGATGAGAGGGAACCGAAATTTTTAAGTCCATTTTTGGCATGTGCCAGGGCAGCATGCTGGCATTAACCATGTACTGTTCTAGCCCTCTTTAAAAGCCACCAATTGCCTAAAAGTTATTTGAGTGTCAAATGTTCCTCTAAATTCATCAGTGAAACCTGGTTAAGTGCTCCTTGACATTGTGCACAGCCAGAAATCTGGTATTTCCTGGTTTGCTTCCAGGCCTTTGGATGGCTCACCAAACTTTTTGAGCACACAAAAAGACAATTTCTGATGTGTAGTTTTGAGTGGCATCCATCATCTCATTTCTAATTATTAAGGATAATTTCTTCCTCCATACTTTGTGGTTACTGGTGGCATGCTCTGTCCCCATTCCCCCTCTTCCCCCCATTCCCAGTGTTTCATCCAAATCTATTTTAAAGGCAACAGTCCAGTTCTCCAAAGCAAGAGATGCAAATGTTCAGATAATTTAAAACAAAACAAGCAAACAAAACCTCTTGTGAATTTTCTTAATCTTGTGTAGCACCACTCAGTCTAAAAATTAGGAGAAACTGAGTTTTAAGTTGATATATACTTCGCTATTGATACACCCTTTAGATTGTAGCTGTTTGTGGTTCAGGATGGTATTTCAGATGAGATGGGTAGAAAAGCAGTGAGTCAATACCATTGTTAAATGTTCCCTATCTGTGGATAGCTGCTCAGAAACTAAATTAGTCCTTATGTGTAGCACACTAATGCCAACTAACTGTTTTATTACCAAGAAATTGGCATTTTTAATCTGAAAACTTGGTAAGGAATATTCCCTTTAATGATTTACTTCTTTATCTCCTTCAATTCGTAGAAGACTCTGAAGGATTTGCAGAAAAATGTCACGATATGCAAACCAACTCTGAAACTTGACAAAATGTGATAGTTGTCTTGAAATCCATTCAGACCTTTTAAGAACTGTCAAAGATTTCACCCTAAATTTAGGTGTTTTAGGAAGATAATGCTAGTATCTCCTTTAACATGTAGTGCCAAGCTGTGGGGAAAAAAATATGCCAAGTTTCGCTACATGGATATCAGTCTTTGGAAGAAAAAATGAAGCTTTCTTCTGATTTCTGAAGAAGTCTGTAGGAGCTGCAGGTGCTGTACATTTTTAAAATTCAGACGAGTTTACATAACAAACAGAGGAAGATAAACCTGCTAAGCATTTTTATTGAATGAATTTGAAATGTGGTCGTATTTCTGAAGAAACGAAACAATTATTATGTTATGGAACCCAGGAAGCAACGTAGATGTGATACACAGAGAATATGAACAGAATAGTAAATTAGTCCAATCTTCATACATATAAATATTACCACAGTGAAAGGTTAGAAGAAGGGATCAGCCCACACAATACCCAGATTATTTTTAACACATTAGTACAAAATTAAATGCCTAATTTGTGGAACAGCGTTCCAAAGGACATCCCAAATTTAGGCACAGGGTGAATTTTTAAAGTGACTAGATAATGTGCAGACTAAAAAGGCCTAGAGTTGGGTAATTTATTGTTGGGGAGATAAATTTTTGCTTCTCCCTGAAGTACTAGATGTCAACTGCTATCAAAAGAACAAATTATGATGACTAAATCATTAGGCATTCTTGTGCAGCACGGAAGTTACATTTTGCTTCGTAAATAGTTTTTCTAAGTCAGAAAGTACATTTATTCCACTTCAGGTCAGCATCTATGTCTGGATACAAAAATGCTGCTAGCAAGGATTTTCTTGCTATTTCCTAAGCCCGTGAGAGACTTTTCTCTCTCACAGAAGAGGTGGCAGAGTTATGTAAACAACCAAACACCTGCAGCCTTGAAAAGTCTTGTTTACAGTATAGTAGAAAAATATTTTGACAATGGATGTTTTAGGATTTTAGCCAATCACGCCAAGGGGTGGCTGATCCTTTGTCCAATTAGACTATGAAGAAAAAAGTCTATAAAAGAGTTTGTAAAATAATTAAATCATCGATCTTGATGCACAGTTCCTGCCTGCTGGATTTTCTCTCCTTCTCCCTACAGCTGCAGGACACAGTAAAATATCCTAGGGTTGCAGTAATATCTATGGGTCATGGAAGTGAATGAAACAGGTAAAAACCCATGTAAATTAAGATGATCTTTCATAAATGATGCTGTGACCTTGCCAACTGCTATAGAAACATCCATACAGTCTGTTCTTTGTATCTCATTATTGCAAAGAAATGTGTTCAGGAATCAGGCTATAAACCTTCTATCCTTCTCTGAGAGAGTATCCTCATGACTAAGCTGTTAAAGCTGTGGGGTTTTGGCGGGGTATTTTTTTTTCCTTTTTATGTATTTTTCTTTCCTCTTGCAGTGTAGCTAAATGGAATAATTATGGATGATTTTCAAAACTACCCTTAGGACATTTTGCCAATAAAGGGAATTGACTGGCTAACCAGGCCTGGATTTTATAATTTGAAAAACCTGTATTGTATTAATTTTTTATCAACTGCCTCATGTATCTCAAGGTTTTCATGTACTTTCATCTGGCTCTGTTTCAAAGAGGGTGGATCTTCCAAGTGGATATGGTCATTCTCTAACCTGTTGAAGGTTACTCATATCAGTCTTTGACAAGATTTTTCTTTCTACTTGCCTAGATTGCTACAAGTTTTCATGACATTTTAGTTTTGATGTCCTGCAAATATGGTGTATGCTTAATGAACTCTATTCTCTTCTCCTGGAGTATTTCCTCAATAACTAATTTTTCTGTTTAGTTAAGATAAAATGAGAAAACCACTAGTTTTGTGACAGTTCATTGTGACTTTATCTGGCTAGGACTCTGTTTCCAGAAGCCTTACCAAAAATTTTATTAGCTTGTACAATTCTAGTTGAAGAAGATGTCTGTCTGGATCCAAGTATTTGGATAGGGTTGCTGAGCTGGGACTCAGAACTGGTGCTTAAAACTGAAAGGCATATTTGTCACTCTTTCTTGCATTTAAATTAATTTAACTAATTCTCTCTGACAGCTAAAATCCAAATCACCAGCTGAAATGTAGATAGCTGCATTAGACTATGCTGCAGTCCTAGTCAAATATACTTTGTTTAATGTTTTCCACTAAGGGATTTTTTTTTTTATTTGGATATACAACTTTGCAGAGTGAACCTCCACAGGTTCAGAAAACTCTTGAATATGTAACCCATATTTGAGCATATGGCCCATGATATCATTCTGTTGCTGCAATAAAAGTACATTCCTTCTCATATATTTCATTCGGAGTGGTAGAACTGCTGTTTCCTGTGGCTGAATCATTCATAATTTTTGTGTGGCTTTTCCAAATTTCAGGTATTTATCTAGTCATACTCCCTCTCATCATGTTGGTGAGCTGCAGTATCCTGGAGTCCCCTAAGAAATCTGAACCATGATCAGGTCATCTTACGGATCCTGAGGACATTCTCCTTCCTGAGAAACTTTCTTTCCATTTGACAATACTGTCTTTATCAAAGAGTGCAGAAATCATTTATCCTTAATGCTGCTCCTGATCCTATGTGCCTAAGGCTTAATCTGAATTGAAGCAATCAGCCAGGATGTCAGTGCTGCCCCTCTCCTGCACTCCCTTCAGCCCCTTAGACTGTTTTCTGTACTCCATGTCTTCACTTTGTTTGAAATATCAGTCCAGCAGTTCTGATGCCTGTGGCAGAGCTCCCTGAACCAGGGATTGCAGCTGGTTGCACTTAGCGTCCTCCCCTGCACTGGGCTCTTTGGCTGTTCCCTATGACGGAAAAGAACTTTTTTCTAGGAATTTTTCCTAGAATTTCTAGGATACAAATATCTGAGCACTATTGTATAATTACCCCTAAACTATTTTTAAAATCCTGAATACCCAGGAAAATACTTATTTCTTTAGCATGTTAGCTGAGATAAGGTGGAAAGCTTTTCCTTGGCCCCATAGCTAAAAGATCCAAAGCCTTTACCAAGGCCTGAGCACCTAGATGTTTTCCTTGGTCGTTTCAGCAAAACCAATTCGTTTCATTCTTGTAAAGGCCTATTCCGTAATTATTTGGATAAGTCTTTGTAGAGTTTGGTTTCAATTTATAGATCAAATTTCATTCATAAAATGGTATTTTTAATGCTGCAGATTGAGTGGTTTGACATTATTAAAATCTGTTGGTTTTTTAACTTACATAGTTGCTATTCTGTAATCATAATAGACAATACAGGGCAAAAGAAACCAAAATAAAACAACATAATTTTGTTCGTAACTTTCTTGCTGGAATCTGGAAAATTGTGGACTCTAATTCAGAACAGCTGGTTCCAAATATGTCAAGTTTTGATTGATTGCATTACCATTGAATAATATTAAAATAAATGGCTTATCTCAAAAGAAACGAAGCAATCTGTTGCCTTATTTGGTAAACAGTCTTGTGTCTCTGAAGACTAGAATTAGATTCAGCCTTAAAATAAATATTTAAGATCCCAACAACATTTTTAATTATTTTAGTTTTAGAACATGCTCAGAGCTCTCATGCTGATTCTTTTGTTTAAAGAGCACTAGCTCTAGTTTCATCCATAAGTGCTGTGGCATGCATCTTCTGGTTTTTGCTAAACAAGGAAAACAAAGAATTGATAGACACTACATTAATATCCAAAAATAACTTTTTCTTATCATTACATGGGCTTTTGCATTGACCTTTATTAGACAATATTTTTTTATGTTTAAAAAGCTCAATACATTTTAACTGATAAAAATCTGATCAAGTTCAGCCTATTGGTTTTCCTGAATCTGTGCCAGCTGTATGAGCTGAATCATTCTGGTTTGAGTTATTCACAAATAAATAACTGGCAACAGCATTTAGATTTAGTTGGATGACTAAAACAGTGAAAGTGCTTTAGAAAGACACCAGTACAATGTTCTTCAAAGCTCTGTTTAAGGTTTGTGAGTTAGGTCACATGTGTGAAAGGAGGAAAGGCAGAAAAAAAAGAAACTTCAAATTTTTCTGTCCCAAGTTTAGAATAGGAAGGAGGGGATACTCAAGATGGAGGAGCTTTAGGGAAAGTGGTTTTAGATGATGATCTCATGACAAATCATCCTGAACTGCTTTGGTTTGGTCTTTGTGACAGTGGCGAAGGGCATCAGCTTTTGCATCCCTGACAGGGGTGTTCTGTTAAAGATCAAAGTTGTGCAGGTTTCCTCTAAATAAAAATTATTTATTTGAAAAAAGGTTTTAATTTTTCTTTTTAAGAACTGTTCACCTTCCATTTCATCAAACACTACTTGAAATATATTTGAATTCTATAGGTAAAAGCCTTAAAACATGTTAGGTTTCTTTCTTATTGTTTCACATGCTCTTCTTTCCCACCTTTAAAAAAAATTTAAATAAAAAATGCCTCTACCTTGTCATACTGTTGGCTGTCTTTCTTCCGTCATAACCGTTTTCTGTCAGGGTAAGTTTTTTCCTCTCCTTCTACTGATATGTGTAGTTCTTACAGACTAGCTAGGTAAAGTCTGTATTTATAAGCTCTTTTTAAAAGGAACTTCTTGCAAAGAACAGTATGGGGCAATAGCAGGGTATTTTTGTGAGTGTCTGGAGCACCAGGGATTAACCTGGTTTCCATTTGAAAACCTGCCCTAGCAGGAGTGTAACCATGCTAGTACAGTCCTGTCTGGAGTTAATAAATCCTGGTAGTTTCAACCAATCTGACACTTTTCTATGGTATACCTAATCTACAGCCCATAGACACTACTCAAGGATAATTCAGAGGTGGCTTGACACTATATGCAATCTTTCTTGCCACATCTGTATGAAGCTTTCTTCTCTGTGTCTTACTCCTACAGATGACTCTTGCTGGTCTCTTACTTCTGCAGGTGACTCTTGCTGGTCTCTCCTAGAGAGTTATTTTGGCTTTGCAAATTTCAGATGCATGAACTTCAGTGAAACATGAGTAATACTTTCAAGCTCATCATAAAAATATGCAATAGTCATCACTGAACTCAGCCTTTGGTTATCAAGTTTATTTGTGGTACGGATTTTAACCATGTCCCAGATGCAGAGCTGGTGTCACAGCCTGTTTCTAGCTGTACTTTCCGGTGAAGCCCTCGCATGAACTAATGCAGTTGTCTGAATTTCAGCACCATCATGGTTACAGCTTTAGCCTGGCTGTTCTGTGATCTGGTTCCATTCTCATCCAGAGGGTGCTGCAGGGGTACTGCAGGGGTTGGCTTTGCCGGTGGAGAAAGGTTCTGCATGAGTCCAGTTTGGTTGCATGGGGCTCTAACAGGTCAGTCTTGGCATCAACCCTGCTGGACATTCAGATGACAGTCATTCTGCAAAAGACCTCTGTGCTCATGTCCCTTGGTATTTATGTTCCCAGGAGGCTTATTTACTCATGACCTCCATTGTGTGAATGTCTCAGACAGTCCTAGTCTGAGATTCTGCATAAACTAATAAATATTGCCTTGAATACTAGGCAGTGTGGAGAAGAGCCACAAGGACTTCTCTACAACACTTACTTCCAAGCAGCAATGTTTAGCCTGAGCTAACACCAAAAAAAGCAGCTCAGCTTAAACCACTTCCATGTAAGAGTTACTCTGAGGCACCCATGTCATGCTATCCATAACCTTCCTCTTAGACAGCATGTTTTCAAAGCTTTTCTCTTCATAATTTGAGTAATGGAACCCTTATTACTCTAGATAATAAGAGGTCATTGCTTGTCTCAATACAGACAGAAAAATAAAATATTTGCCATTTTAGGAAGGATTTTGTAAATATCAAACACTTCCTGTGCAAAGCGATGCAGTTTTAAAAAGAAAACACTGAACAAGCAAAAAGAGTTAACCTGATTCCACTGAGGGAGAATCTGTCTGTGAGAAATCTCTACAGCAGACTGAAATCTAGCTGCTGTTAGTTTATTTGTTGGAAGAAAACCAGACCATCATTTTGCCCACTTCCCAGAAGAGAGTGTCTGTGGGTGTTCTCTTTTCTTTCTCACCAGTAATAGATGAGATCTTGCAATAAGACCTGACTGCTAGAGAGACTACCTCAAGAAGCTATTGTCATGGAAAACAATTACATCAGTCCAAGATCTGTGCTGTTGCTCTTACACCCTTCCTGTGGTGCAACATCAATAAAGAATAGTTATTCGTTTATTGGAACAAGAAATAGAGCAGAATTTCTAATGTTTTGCTGGATTGTTTTGCTTTCTTACAGCCTTCTTTATCCTAACCTCTAATTATGTTTCTCCTGTGTAAACATGGATAGGAGAAAAAAAATTATTACAAATATTGAGTTCTCTAGGAACATGTGGTATGAAGATGATGGAAAGTGACTTCTCCTACTTGTATGTGTGTGTCCCAAAATAAAATATTCCTCTATTTTGGAAAGAGGTATGTAAATTTATATGAATATTTTATCCCATGTAACGGGGAGCCAGCACTGTGATTTTGACTGCTAAAGGAAACCTGGATTCGTGAGTCTTTGCAGCACTCCTTATAATAGCTGAATACCTGACATGAGCAGGTAAATTCATTCAGTTCCTGTCTTGGGTCTGTTATGAATCCATTAATTAAAACCACACAATCTAAACTGGGTTTCTATTCCTGATGTAGTTTATTTTGCTTCCTCCTGGTAGAAATGGGTGGCTTCAATGGATCATTGCTATTAATCCTCAGGAAGCTGGCCACTTTCTGCTCTAGTGGTACTGTCCTTAGTTGGTTATTACTGCCCACCTCCTGGAGGTTACAACCTCTACAAGTTCCTGTAAGAGTATGTGTAAGGGTGCTCTTTTCTCCCTTGGCAGTCAAGTAGGTTATCTGAAGCCACCTTCACTGATGGAATAAACTGAACTGGCCCACTTTGCCAGAAGTGAAAAAGGGTAACTTATTTCCTTTTATCAGCAGACTTAGGAGGTTGGTGACAAATACTAGCATAACACTACTTCTTCTACCCCCGTGTTACAAAGTACCCTTCTGGGTACTTTGATACAACCTTACCGTCTCTCTGTGGGGACTGTGGTCCTAGAAAGTGCAGTTATTAGCAAGTCAGCAGAGAGCAAAGCAGTTTTTACCATAAGAAAGAATGTACTGGAATGAAAATCCATGCAGTGACTTAAGTACAATTTAAATACACAAGGACAGTGTATATGGTGTGGAAGGTGAAGAGTCAGAAGCAGGCTCATCAGCTGGAGGAGATGCTGGCTCTTTGGTAGCTGAGATGTTTCAGTGGCTATGTCACAGCTTGCTAACTGTCATCATTACCTCCTTTTTCCATCTTTCATCCTTGACAGATAACTCAAATTCACTCAAATTAAAAAAAGGTGATGACTATGATGAAAACATAACCATTTAGAAGTAGGCAGAAAGGCAGAAAATATTAGTTTAGGCTTTCAGCCTCCCAAAAGTGAACGAGTTTGACAGACACAAAGTCACAAATTCTAGCCCCCAGAAAGCCAGCATCTCCTCCAGCTGACAAGTCTGATGATCTTTACTGGCTTCTTTTCAGTAGTTATGTTCTTGTCACTGTCATCATCTTCCTGAGATCAATTAAGGTCATTAATGCATGAAGGATGGAAAAATTAGAGGGTAAATGGTGGTGGGCAGGGAAGGCTGTTAAGCAATTAGTGATGTAACTCTGAAAAAGCAACAGTGCAGAGTGGTGTTGTGCTGTATATTGAGGAAGTGGTATAAAACATTGTGGGGTTGGTCTGCATTCGCAAAAAAGGCAAAGTCTTTCCTATGATAACTGTGGTGGGAAGGCTACATCTAGCAAAAGCTCTTCATAATGTACAAATACTAGAGTTTACAGCATGGAAGTCATGTTCTTCCTTCACTGACCCTTAGAATAAGCTGTAGTGCCATTATATAGCCACAGGCTTTTCATTCGACAGCACTCCTGCTTCTTTTGGTGTATCAGATGAACGATGCTCACTTAATGAACAATAATCCAGTACTGTTTTCCCTTTGATACTCAGTGTGTGGCCCTCCAAATGATTTAATACATATTGTTTTGAAGACGGAGCTATGAATTCTCTTAGGAGTTTTTCTCACTACAGTGCATGCATGTGTTCCACAAAGTGAATTATTTTACCGTTGTTGTAGAGGAGGGGCTGTTCCAAACAAAGGGTACATTTCAAAATACCTGCTGATTTTGGTTGCCTAATCCGAGGCATGCTGGATCTGGTTCGTTCAAGGCACTTGCAATGAGTAGCCCTCAATATGCAAAAATGTGGATCCCATTACTCTTACTGCGAGTTTCCAAGGCTTTTGCAAGTAATAGCCTGAGATGTCTGGGCAGGTACACAGAAAATTAGCAAACATACAGTTGCAACTATTAAATGTAGTGGAATTCAATTCTTCATGGTAGTATGAACTGAGGCATCTTTTCTCTTCCAGAATCCCTGTATCTTACACACTGTCATTACATACCAGCAGTAAAACACAGGAATTCTGAGAGCAGAAGTGTCCTTGCCTCCACAAACTCTGCTCGTGCCTAGAGACAAGGGCTATGAACAGATTAGAGGGATGAGAAGAGAAGACATGGGGAAAAGGGGCAGGAGGCCACAGTGCAGAATTCTGAGGTCCCTTTGACACAATGGAAAGCTACTGCATGCAGTCATGTTATAAAGACCAACACAATTCAAAACAGGAGGCAACCAAGCCATGGGTGTGAGGTGACTGTCTGCAGTGGTGGGCTTCACATGTTCCAGCAGTGTCAGCTGCTGGAAGTGGGCACTGGTCAAGTCACCAGGTGAGCAACTATCTGAAGGAACAGCAGAGAAGCTGAGCATACAGTAGTGTCAGAGGGGATGATCAGAAGACAGGATCCTTGGAAAGAGAGACAAGATCCCAAGCCCCACATTTTGGAGGGAGAAAAAATAGGACCAGTGGTCCTTGGGGTAGGCAGCCCTCTGAGCTGGAAGACAGAAAAGGGGAGCAGAAAAATGCCTCCATAATCCGAGGGAAAATGGTCAGTGACCTGCTGTATCACTTAGACACACACAGGTTTCTGGAGCTGAATGGGATTCGTTTACAAAAGGCATGTCCTGCTTGACCTCCTGCTATGACCAGGTGACCCATTGGGTGAGGTGAGGGAAAGGCTGTGGATGTTGTCTGTCTAGACTTTAGTAGAAAAGATTCCTGGTGGACATGAGCCCCTGCAATGGTGAAGGCTAACTGCAAACTGACCAGTGTTAGCTAGAGCATGGCAAGTAGGCTGAAGAAAGATTATTTCTCTTTACCTAGCACTGATGAAGCTACATCTGGACTTCTGTACTGAGTTTTGGACCTTCCAGCAGATATGTCAACACAAAAGGAAATCTAGAGGGCTACTAAGGTAATTCAGGAAGATGGCATGTAGTATCATAGAATCATAGAACCACAGAATCACAGAATGGTTTGGACTGGAAGGGACCTTAAAGATCATCGAGCTCCAAATCCCATGCCATAGGCATACATTACAAGAGACTGAAGGAACCAGGTCTGTTCAGCTAGTGGAAAATGCTAAAGGAAAAGAAAGAGGGGGCTCTAACTGCAAAGTACCTAAAAAGAGCTTGTAGAATGGACACAGACTCCATCATCATGGCACAGCAAAGGAACAAGAGGCAACTGCCATATTGCAAGAGGGAAAATTAGTTATGTGAGAATAATTGAATATCATGTAGAAAGGCTGTATCATTTCCATCCAAGGAGAATTTCAAAACTCAGTGTTCTGAATAGCCTAATTTTGAAGTTACTGTACTTTCAGCAGATGATTGACTTCAAGAGCTTCCTTCCAAACTCTTTTCTTTCATTATTCATCTCTATTAGTTATCCAAGTTCTCATTTATTTTAGAGTTAGTTCCTTGTCGCTACAGAGCACACTCTTCTGTTCACATAAATCACATTTCATTGTTGCTCTGAGACTGAAGTTCTACTCTTTGATGTTTCACTGTGAGTGTTTATCTGGCTCTTCGTGCTTTGCCAGGGATCGTAGAGGAATGCCATGGTAGAAATAGAGCTGCTATATCACCTAGGACAGTTATACATATTCAACAGCAGATAATGGCAAAGCCACTCTCTGCATTCATTAACCAGATCTACCTCATTCTCAATTTGCAGGTCACTATGATAGGAATAAATCACTGTAACAGACTTGGTTTTGATTACCTTGACAAAGTTCCTATAATTTTGTGTCTAATGGACACCCTTCCTCAGTGACACACTGAGTAAAGGCAGTTACTGCCCTGAAACTGAGTCTGCAGAGAGATGGACACGCTTGCAGTTCTTCCATCAGTCAGTCCCACGATATGAGCAAAGATCCTCCACTATTAGGGGCAAAAAGTTTCTGGGTGATTCAGCATGCAATGCTCTCTGAAAAGACGAGTTATCCTGTGAAATGAAGTCAGAAACAAAAATGATGTGGTGTGGGACTTTTGACTGAGCAACTAGGTGTTACTTCCTTGAATCTCTCAAGGATTAGTGCCAGATGGGTTCCACGCCAGGCAAAGCTCATGGTTCTCAACTTGCTTCACTGGGTATTCTGCAGCACCTGTAAATGCTGGAAGCTTGTCTTTTTGCTAAGAAAGAAAGCAATTCTGAGGCTGAAATTATCTCATGAACCTGACATCATGCAGTCTACGCAGTTTTTCACAGACAGTGCAAAAAGCTGTATATTTGAGAGCTGTAGTTTTCTCTCAGACTAAACCCAGTGCAGCGCAAATTTGCAATCTCCCATAGTTCAGCTACCTTCAGCTCCAGTGAGACAGCAGGATAGAAGAGGTTCTGTGATTAAAAGGACCAACCAAGCTGGTTTTAATTTGGTCAGTTTTAACATAGATGCTTTCCTACTCTTCCACATACATCAATTACCATTGTGAGTCTGTCAAATCACACATTTCTATGAAGTTGTATGAGGGAAAAATGAAAGGAAACACAACTTTAAATAGTTTCTTTATTAGTATATGGTCTACATTATGAAAATAATCAAGAATAACATATAAAACCAGTCAGGGGTTATTTTCCCTCAACTTTGTTTGCAGTCTGCAATTTCTTTTCCCAAGGAAAAGATGCTTTTAAACATTGTTCTGTCCTAACCTATCAATAGATACCACAGACAAGAACGGTGTTGAGATTCTTAAGCCTGCACATATAACAAAGCTGTTAAATGCTTTTCTGAAACAGTGGGCCAGTAAATGACAGGCAAAACAGATGTCACACCAAAAACACAGCACCAAAAGGGAACGTGTGACTAGCACTTATCAATGCTGACAATTCAGAAAATCGTTAATGTGCAGGCAAATATTACAGGATGCACCATGAGATTTTCGTACTGATTTTATGTATGTAATGGATGCACAGGTGCAGATTGACTGTGAGATAAGTGATTCTGATATTACATTAGCCATTAATATGTAGTAAAATGTCGTGATATGCAATTTTTTAGACTACTAGCACCGCAATTTTTTAGTCTTTAAGCCGTAAAAAAAATCAGTAAGGAACCTCAGTAATTTACAGAGATTTGGTATGGAATTGAATGTTTTCTCCTAGCTGTAAGCCTTCAGTAGAAAAATTCATTTCTCTGTCTGCAACACTGGGGCATGAGATCTGTTTTGGCTCCATCTAGAGATTCATTTACAAACTGACTGTGGTACAGTCACCTGCCATGTTCCTACAGGCTTTGTGTAAGCAACCAAAAGGTACATGGTTGCTTACACCACCTACAACAATTTTTAATGCTTAGGCTATTACTGTTTCTAAAGCACGTGCCCTGCCTTTCCCAGTCATTCCTAGAATGCAGACCCCATGAAAGGGCCTTGTTTCTTCTGAGTGAACTTTCAGAAAGTGACCAGAACTTTGTCAGAGGTTATAACTTGACATGTGCTCTGATACTTCATCAGCATCCAAAACATAAATTGTTTATAGGATCTGTACTTCATTTGTGAAGGCTCCAGATGGGTAATGGCAGCTTTTGGGCTGGGGGCTATTTTCTCTTCCCAAGTGAGGCCTGCTCTGAATGCAATTCTAATGAAATTTCATATAACAAATAGTAGTATTGTTGGACCTCAGTTTAAGCACAATTGCTTGAAATAAAATGGTTTCAACACACTAAAGAAATAGCCCTCAGCTATGTGTAACTTTGCACAAGGCTGTTACCAGGAGGAACATTTCCACAGCATGTTACTGCAGGAGCCTTTCTGTCTGATAGAGCTGTCACCACCATTCACTTTTGCATCTGTAGGTTCCTGAAGGTCTTAAAGACCCAGAAGTTACTCATAGCACTTCTGTACTACAAATACATGGGTTTAAGTTCAGCACTTCAAGAGCAGACATTGCAGATGGCTGAGTAACAGGAGTCCTTGGGAAAAATAATCTGTGGAGGGAGAGTTTCATCATCCTGACTCCCAGACAGAGAAAAGACCTGATTTTCTTCAGGGATACATGGGTTTTTCCTACAAATTTCCATCCTTTTCCCATGTAGGACAACTGTTACCACTCACCTTTATCTATACTGTTAAAAAACATCATGTAAAAAAATAGGAAGAAAAACTGAATATAGGTATTTGGTTTATTTCAGAAGTAACAGCTTATCATTGAAAAAAAAGTTATATTCCCTTCAAAAGTTCAGCTTCTGAGCAAAAGGTAGAAGTTCATTCCCTTTGCAAAATTTTGGTTCAAGAAGGCTCAGACTGAGAACATGAGAAGAAACTAAACACAAGAATCAAAATTTGCATTCTGAAAAGCGTAATTGAGGCAGAAATAGCCTCTTTTGCTAAATCATGCATGCTTCGTGAAATAAAAAAGAAAGTGAAAAGGGAGTGAACAAAACCAAGGCATTTAGCAAAAAGTGGATTTAAATCTAACATTTAAACATTGATTTAATCTAAATCAATGTTTAAAAACATTGATATGGTACATATCAATGTTTTTAATGTAACATGATTCACTAAGATTATATTTTAAAGATTGCATTTGTGTGCCATCACTTGATTTACAAGTTCCACTTATTTTAGTTTACAGTTTCTTCAGTACAACAACAGTCTTCCAACAAGCACTAGTACAGCACCCAGAACAAAAATTCTGCAAATTTATCTCAGGCCTTGTCTTGTTATTCTGACACAACCAATTGTTAATCTGTATTACTTGTATAGTGAAGTATCAATGGGCTTGGTTTAAAAAAACATGTTAAGGGAAGGGATAGAAATTAAAGTGTTATTTCATTCTCATACCCTGTTTTTTTCACAGCTTTTCACAAAACACAAAGGCAAAACCTGTAAGAAATTGGGCAAATTTAAGTTAAAAAAATAAAGTAGTGAGTGATGTTCAAAAGAGGGTCTTGTTCATTTGAATAAATGAAAAAGCGCAGAGCTAAGAGGGAGTAGTCCAGGAATATTTCCCCTCTGCTGGTCCAGACCAACTCTCACTCCAGCTGAAAACTGCTGGCTCAGACCTTGCTCTAGACACAGTTCCCTCTGCAGATAGGTACCCAAACTGGTATTTAAAGCTTTACTACAAGCTCAGTCCTGCAGGACTACAGCAGCCAAAATTATCTCCTACAATTCTCCTACTGTGCCTGTCCAGAGTAAAGCACATTTTGGCACGGCAAGGAATCTCTCTATTTAGATCAAGTCTAAGTTTATTTAACATCCACGATACATGTCTATAGACCAAAAGATGCTCGAGCCAGTAGGATAATTCAAACCATATGTAATGCTGAGTTCAAAAGAAAGCATAGCCATTACTCAGAAAAACTCAATTTGTCAGAAGTGTAGGTAATTTTTGCTGCAGAATTATACATGTGAATTTGAACACATCTCAGTCACATAAAATTATTGAATATACACAGACAACCTCATTACAGCCTACAACTCCCTCATAAGGGGAAGAGGAGGGGCAGACACTGATCTCTTCTCTCTGGTGACCAGCGACAGCACCCAAGGCCTGAAGCTGTGCCAGGGGAGGTTTAGGTTGGATATCAGAAAAAGGTTCTGACCCCAGAGGGTGTTTGGGCACTGAACAGGCTCCCAGGGAAGTGGTCACAGCACCAAGCCTGACAGAGTTCAGGAAGTGTTTGCACAATGCTCCCAGGCACATGGTGTGACTCTTGGGGATGGTGCTGTGCAGGGCCAGAAGTGGGACTCAGTGATCCTTGTGGTTCCCTTCCAGCTCAGGATACTATTCTATGATTCTATTATTCCATGATTATGCACTTTCAATTCTGATGGCTTCTCCCATAAAGTGTGTGTGTATGTGTATATTAGGAGACCATTTGTATAAAGAAAAGCCACACCTACTCTATTTCAGTAGTAGGAGGGAGTATCAAAATTTTAAAAAAGCATTTCAGGTTAAAAAAAAAGTACTTAAAATTAGAAAATTAGGATCAGCACCAAAAAAGCACCAGTATTACTGGTTAAACATGTTCTCTTACAGTTCACTTGTTAAATAATACCTGGCAAAAGAAGCCTAAAAAAGTCTATCTGTTTTTCAAACTAAAACTTGGTATGCTTAAAGCCTTCCTTGAATCCCATTTTCCTACTCGTCTTGGCTCACTGTATTTTACTTCTTTTTATCTTGGAGGCCTTGTTATAATGATATGTGAAACACAGTATTAGTACTGAAAAATTAAACATGCATTGTGCTGAAATTATGAGGTTCTACTGTGTTATTCTATTCATGAGATATTTGGAGTGATCAGAACTTGAAATCTTCAATTGGATTTTATAGTGCAGTAAAGAGCATAATATTGTGGGTAATAGCTGCCATCAGATATGTCAGTGAGGTAATCCTTGCAGAGCTCCTAACAAAGCGCAGCAAGAGTGGAAATGTGCCATGGGTAGAGCTCCATGACAGTGCTGCAGGGCCTGGGCAGCACACACTCACCAGGAGACATCCAATACTCCAGGCAGACTCCAAGGACTAGTTAAGTTGTTCAACACACCTCCGACTGCCAGAGCAACTCAGGATGGGAGGCATGTAAAGCATGTGGCATGCTGGCTAGTTAAACTGGATTTACAGCCCCTCTGGACTGCCAAAACAGTGCTAAGCCAAGTGAAGAGTTACACTGCTGCTTACACTTCCCTCTGCTCCCTTTTCCTCCTCTACCAGAGACTTCACTTTGCATGTGACTTCCTCCCCATATACACCCCATGGCTCTATGATTGCACACGCCCTTATTTCTCATTGTTTTCCTCCAAGTACCTATTTATTTAATCATGAAAGATATTTGCTGCAATTAATATTTTATATGAAGAAATACTTAGTATTCAGAGTGCAAAAACATGCAAAAGCAGATTTTTTACCCTTAGAAAAATAAATCAGGGAATATTGTTTACAGCTCAGGACTTTGGAAATTTGCTCTTATTTGCAAGATGGCCAAGGTCACAAGTACTTCGTTTTCACTGATTAGGCTAGAAATGGCTGGTGTGATCATCTACAGACAGACTAAAAACTATGCTAGAAAATTGTTTCTGAACATCCTGGTTCTTAGCACTTGCACTTCATGAGCCCAGTAGTTCATTTTTCAGACTTTTCACTCATGAAAAACTGCTACATGTAAGAGCTTACTTACATCTAAACCTGCATGTTTTGGGGATCTAAAATGCCCAGACTAGTCTGTTGTAGTACAAATGCTTTTAGAAAAAAATCAAGTGTGCCAAGAATGGGAACATTACAAGAGAGAGTGGACATAATCATGCAAAAGATCCATGAAGACAAAGAAATACTCACTACGACTTAGACCAGACAAAACTAGTTAAGCGGAACATTTTGCCTGGGATTTGGGAGATTAAGATTTTGTTCCCTTCTAAGCTTGACTGTTTTCAGATTCATATCTGTCTGCTCTGCAGTTTCCTAATCTAAACTAAAATTGTGATCTTCTGCCTGCCTTAGACTTTTGGTGCAGCTTCAATAGGAACAACATGCTGAGATTTTTCTCACCTATAGTTCTGTGGAAAGGACAATCTTCTGGAAAATGGGACATGGGAGGAATGGTTTGAACAAACCCATCGCCTAAGTGTAAGCAAACCTGTTGTATGAAACAGGAACACCATTCTGCTTGCTGGGGACTCAACATGAATGGTGCTATTCAATTCTTGAAACAGCCCATGGGTCCCAATACTTAGAAGAGCGCTGCCAGATCTGGATTCCAAACAGGCAGAAGCAGCAAAGCTCACAGAGGTATGTGAAGCCCTACCATCTCTCTCCTGAGCCCTGTTTATGCTGAGGTTTAAGCGACTTGCTACTTTTTGCACTATGCTTGGACTTTGTAGTCCAAGTTCCCTTGTGAAGCATGTAACACTCACCATTACCATTCTGAATGTCACTCTGGGTGGCTAGACACCTTAAAACAAGGCTCTGACTTGTATCTATCAAGTACCTGAAGGGCCTGCATTTAGTAACTTCTGCTGAGCAAGAGAGGCACCAGGACTGTCCTCAACAAATCTCTTGGAAGTATAGCAAGAAAGAAAAACCCCAAGCTTCTGTTTAGAAATGACCACTAACAAAGAATCTGGCACACCACTGGTTAAGTGTTCCAGTCTCTAATTATGTTCCATTAAAATTGTTTGCTTAAAGCCCAACATTTTTCTGGATTCAATTTCAAGACATTTCATCCTATTATAGCTTTGTTAGATCAAAGAATTCTCTATTATCAAACTACTTTTCTTCATGGAGGCAATTATAGGTAGATACTCATTTTGTAACCATGTCTGCCTTTAAAGCAAGCTCTGAGTATATTATAAGGCATGTGCTTGATTTTTGGCACAAGAACTGGATACTGCATTTGGCACTAGTGTAAGCACTACTGGAACAAAAGTAGTATTGCCTCCCCCATATCATTTGATATTCCCTTTTTAAAGCATCCAAGAATTGCATTTGGCCAAGTGGGGGCTTATGTTCAGCTGACCATCCATCATGTCTCCTAACTTTCTCTCGAAACACTGATCCTTGGGATGGGCTCCCATTCCATTTCCAGATGTATGACTTTACACTTGGTGATAGTGAAACAGGCTGTTATGAGCTGGACACCAGCAAAGAAAGGCATATCAATTAATTGTAAAGCATAAAAACCTTAGCATGCCTGAAAAATTTGTGAGTTGTTAGCATTTCAGTCTCCCTTTTCTTCTCCAATAGCTATTAGGTAAAGCTTCTGGCTTCAGTTCTGAGGAACTAACAGGAAGATGTTGGTCATTCTGAAAGGGGAGCGGAGTTCACAGAAATTTTATTTCAGAATGTGTCAGCAGCTGGCAGTTATGGACAGTGAGCAAGTAACAACGTTTCCAAGAACCTGAACTTTATCATAGAACATTGACAAAGGATTTGAATTATTTTTTGTTTCAGGACTGTCTTTAGCTGCTACATTTTTAACTTAAATTGCCTCATAAACGCTCCAAAATGCATGCATTGAGTAAGTGGATTGCACCACATTTCCAGGGCAAATTCTGACCTTAGCTATCAGATTGTGAGCTGTTTCTGTAAACACCTACTATGGGACATGCCTGAAAAGCAACATCAAAAATCCTGAAAGCTATGCTATAAAAGGTGACCAATTACACCAAATTAGTGGCTTAAACACAGCTACAGTTTAGTATTAGTTTCCACACTATGTACTAACATTTTGCAGCTGTTATCTGAAAGAGAATTTCAGAGGGGGGCAAGAAAAATGAGTTGCTTAAGTACCATGAAAACCAAATTAACTTTCTCCTCACTAATGCTTTAGCCCATGTACTACTTTAAACAAAATCTGGGACCTATATAGCCCTCTTATCAGACAAACAAACTCCTACAGCACTGATTAATTTAATGAGCTAATATGTTATTCTCTATACCTATCACACAATGTCTGCTATCCATTTGTATGGGTTCATTATGTTCACAAAATGCTTGTCTGTTAATATACTAGAAGATGTGTGTGGGTCCGAGGAAAATAACTGAAAATGCTGTAGGGAAGTAGTGGACAAACTACAACTGAAAAAAATGAACAGGGATGCCACAGTCAACAGATTTTTATTGGGTACATCCCCCTAACATGCAAAATTCATTGCTCATTCGTGCAATTCTAAACTGAACTAAGACTGTACTCTTACAAAATAAATTCCATTAACTATGCAAAGTGATTATAATTTTCACTGTAAAATTTTTTCCCTTCATCCAGCAATTTATAAAAATACATTTTTTTTTCCTTGTAAAACATCCCTTTATGAAGATGCCTAATGAAATACTTCTATGGTTTCCAACTCATCCACTCACTAAACCTCTTTCAAGCATGTACTCCCATTACTTGCACTGAATAGCCACAAGGCAACGCTAAATTTTTCTGATTTAGTGCAGTTAGCTTAAATGGACTAAGGTGTTGGTACTTTTGTTGTTAGACACAAGCAGCTGTGATAGTGCATTTGGGAGCTTGACTCACAATAGGGGAATTACCAGTTCAGGTTTTAGAATTTGGTTGTTCAAATAGCTGGAAACACTAACCCCCTGGCTGACACTCAGCTCTTTTGCCAATGACCAAACACATTTACAAACAAAAGCACTCAACTATTTTTAGTTAAACTGCCATCATAAATTCCCATGTTACTTAAAAACTACCTTCTGACAAACTTCAATAAACTAGCATTGTTATTAAGTTTTATTTAAACTGAAGTGCAAAAATAAGCTGTTGCAGAAATTGGCACAAAAATCAGTGACAGTGAATTTTATACAGGGCTCCTTCACTGCCTGTACCTGACCTGAAAAAAACCATTTCAGTCAGAGCAGACACAAGTTATTGATCTGCTGCACCAAATGCTTCAGCAGGCTAAGACTCCTCCAGTAGTGCTTGCAAGATAAGAAAACAGTTTAAATGCAATTACATGTTTTACAAGTCCCTTCTTTCTGCTACACCTACACATTATCAGCAACTGCTCATATCCTCGTGAATCCTGTGCTCTCCACTTCCAAAATATCTGCAGTAGAACACTGCAAACAAATTATCTAATTAAACTGAGTAAGTACCTAGAATGTGGAAAAAAATTTACTATTTTGTAAAGTATTTTATGCTTCCTTTGGTAAAAAATACCTGATGGTGTTCAAAGCTGGAAGTAATTATCCAGCTCAGAGGTCCCCAGCAGTGGAAGGGCATCAACCTGTTTGCACAAGTCCAGAGGAGAGCCATTAGGAAGGTTAGGGGGATGGAGCACCTCTCCCATAAGGCTAGAAGAACCGGGATTATTCAGCCTGGACAAGACTTCAGGGTGACCTAACTGTGGCCTTCCAATACCTGAAGGGAACCTACAATAAAGATGGAAAGGGACTTTTTACCAGGGCATGTAGGGACAGGACAAGGAGCAATGGCTTCAAATTGAGAGTAGATTTAATTAGATTTTTAGGAAGAAATTCTTTGCTGTGAGGCTGGCAAGGCACTGGAGGAGGTTGCCAAGAGAAGTTGTGGATGCCCCATTCCTGGAAGTGCTCAAGGCCAGGTTGGATGGAGCTCTGAACAATCTGGTTTAGTGAAAGGTGTCCACAGCAGGGGCATTGAAACTAGATTGTATCTTTAAGGTCCCTTCAAACTTAGGCCATTCTATGATTCTCTGATCTTAAGATGTTAAGAACAGATTTACACTTGCTGCTTCTTTACATAGATTCTCACAAAGCTTTCTGGTGCACTACAACTAATCAGGGACCCTGCCCTCTCAACAGCACACAGCTCAGTTTGTCATTTACTGCACGTTTTAATCACACCAAAAGTAACTGTTGCACCTCAAAACCTCATCTGTTACCTGCACAAAGCCTTCCAAATTTTCTTCCTCCAGATGAAGGTTAAGCAGTATCTACATACTGCTAATTCAAACTGTGGCTCCTTGAAACACGACTCCAAAGTGAACCTGGCAAACGCCGCCACTTCAGAAGAAAGAGACCAATCAAGACAACAGACTGTTTTGTGCAAGATTGTTTTATTAACAGACCAGTCTTTGAAATATTGCAGCTGGGCATCTTTACCTGCAAGGCAAAAAAGAAAAAGGTATCATTAGGCACATGTAGATCTGAAACAACTCTGGCCACATGAAAAAGTAATACATTTTCACAATTTGTAATTTGGGCTGAAAACACTCATTTTATTTCACTGGATTGAAGACTGCAATAGTCTTGCACACGATAACTAACTTCTACGTTAACATCTCTTCACTGAAAACACAGACTTTGAGTACCAGACCTAACAGGATAAGCATTTCTACCTTGAACTGTTGGTACCTACACTTGATATTTAAAGACATGCCAAGATATTGTACATATTCTACCTTTTGCTGCATTCTCATTTTAAGCACACTTCAGAGACTGTTTAGATACAAAAATGAAAGCAAAAAGCTGACTTGGGACCAGTTCCTGTAAAGTTTGCTCCAAAAATTAATCACATTCACTATGTTGCCAAAACTGAGTTGTCAACATTTGCTGTCTAGTACTATGCTCTTTCCTCCCAATCTATACAAAGGAATCAGTACTGGAAGTCTATTTCTTAAATTCATTTGAGACTATGACTTAAGTAGTAAAAAAATAAAGACAAATAGCAGGAAACTATCTACTTATAGCAAAGAGGAATACTGTTCTTCAGATACACAGCCCCCTCATCGTGACATTACCTGGAGAATACTGCCAGTATGTCACCTGATCTTACTACTCCAGTTTGGCCACAGCCTCAGTAGAAATTATACAACATTCTTCTATTTTCTATGTGTAGGCTACTTCTATTTTAAACATGCTCTCTGTCCACAACAGCAGGAAAAGAAAGTGGAAGAGATGAGAACAATCAATTTATCTCAGATTTAGTTATGTATGTTTGCAGAAAAAGTGTAAAAACTGCTTATAAGCATAAAATAAGAAACTGCAAGGTCACTTTCCAAATTAAAAGATGAAGTAAAGCTCTAATGTATGCCATTTACAAGGGATGCTGAGCTACAAGTCCAGTGAGAAACAAGAGCAACCAGATGAATTAATATCCCTTGTTTCTCTGCCAATATACCAACCTTCACAGGCATTTACAGTGACTGCAATAGCGAACTAGAAGCTTCCCTCCTGTAGGAAGGCTCCTGAAAACAAGACTACCAATATACACCTGACATTTGTGGATACAAAAATGCTGTTAGCAAGGAGTTTTCCTGCTTCTTTCTAAACCATGGGACACCATGGCTTGTGCAATTCTGTCAGGCTGAAGCCCTACCCACGCAGGGTTGGCCAGCATGTCAGCCCTGGCATTGCCTTCTGTTAGAAACCCTGGTAAATTGGTGTGGCTTCGAATGTGCAGAATGTAACATGGATGCACTCGAGCCTGAATTGCAGACCACAAGGTTTGCAAGAGTGAAAACAGAGCCACATTGCTCACCTCCTTCAGAAGTGAACAACCTAAGCGTTGGGTTAGACATTTAGCAGGGAAGATGGAGGAGAAAGATCTACACTGACAGAAAAGCTGCAGTGTGTTTCCATTAAAAACAGCATTATGCTCAGAAACCAGACAGGAGCATAAGGTCCTCCTCAGCCTTGGTTATGCACTAACTTCAAGGACACATCTGCCAGTACTGAACTTTCAAGTTTCTTCCAGCAAAACTTCTACAACAGTAGTGGGAGTAACTTAACATCACCCCAGGCACCAAACGTTACAGCAATTCTGCTTCTCAAAGTTACCAACATCTTCCCATAGCTGAGCTAAAAAGCTTTGCAAGAACACTGTCCTCAGTAAGGAACTATTCTCCTGAAGTTCAAATTTCCATGTGCCATGTAACCGGTGCTTTAAAACTCTGCTGACTTCACAGATGGGAAGTAACAGCACAAAATGCAAGGAGCTTGAACCGAGGAAATCAGCAGCCTACAAAAAAAGCTTCAATAAACACTGTCAATCAAATGGAAAGTATTTCCTAGATCTCCTTTAGCTCCTTGGACAGACAGCAGACCCAACGAGCTCAATTTGCTGTGCCTTGGCTTTAAGAATATTTTTAAAAGACTTGAGAAAAAAAAAAACAAAACAGCAAAACAAAGCAAGGTAAAACTTCCTTCCCTTCAAAAACTTTAATTTCTGAGAACTCATCCAAATGCAACTGCACCAGTTTTAAACTGTAAAGCCACAACACTACCCATTTTTTTTTTATGAATCCATCCCCTGAAGCTAGAAATTCAGAACTAAACTGCACATTTGATCTAAAGAAAAAACAGAACCCTACAAAAAACAACCAAACAACAAAACCCTACCCCACACATATCCCAACAAGCCAACCAAAAAAACCATTTTGACTTTGGAAGAATTAGTTTGAGGAAAATTTGGTCTTTGTTTGATGTCCTTTCCAAACACCCTAACACAATGAAGTTTTCTTAAATACCAGCATACCTGTCAAAGCAAAAAACATATTTACCCTTGACTGAAACTAAGATATGGACAACACTGAAGCTAGTTTAGTGTCTAAAAAGCAAAGGGAAGTACAAGAAATCTGAAAAAAGTGTTGGCTTTGAATGGCACAGACTTCTCACCAAAGCAGAAACAGGAGAGTGACAACAATAGATAAGACAGATTGTTTGGAGTAGGTCCTACCTTTAGGACTCAGCTGTCACTTCAATCACTTCAAGTGCTAATAAACCTTCTCATTTCTAAGGAATAGACTACTCAAATGGGCAAATCAAGTCTTTCAAAATTACCAACTTGGTCACCAGACATGAAAGCTTTAAATGAATCATTCTGAAGCTTGAACAAGCTGAAAATTTACACCAATCTTAATCCGGCTTTTCTAGAAAACTTGAAAAAACACCGTACTTGCAAACACAAGTTTTTGATGATACTAACAGGTCATTAATGAGGGTTGAAAGATTTAGCCAAGATCTCAAGGCTTCCCATCATAAAACCAAATAAGGCTTTAAAACAAGTTATTGGTAATGTTTGTATTTTCTAAACATTATCAGCTACAGAGACAATTCAACTTCCCAGATGTTTATGCTTTAGTAAGACTTCCAAAATAAAACCAGAACACTGTATTGTTCAAGTAGCTTTATACTGTAGGTACCACCCAAGAATGAGTGAGCATCTATTAAACTTGAATGTCTGACAAATAATGACAGCAGCCTGCAGAGCTGAACAGTTGATTGCTTTGGGCAATATCTCACCATTAGTTCATTCTCCTTATGAGTCTGTTGATCTGGTCTTCTCTGTTACCAGCATCCCCACCTTCCACAAAGTGGATAGTTTTCTTCTTCATTCCACCCCGAGGAGAGGATAACTTGAAGGGCCAAAGGAAGTTGTTCACAACTTTGAAGTTCTTGCCAACAGTGTAAATTTCATGGATCACATCTTCCATGCAGATGATGCCAAGCTTTCCTAAAATTCAGACATAGCTTTCAGAAAGACTACATAGGCACTGGTCAGTAACAAACTAAAAATTATCACGTTGTTACTGTCATGCCTACTTATTTTGACAAACTTCAGGAAGTCAGAAAGCACTCACTTTGTCATGAAACTGAATGGCTGACTTTTCCAATTAAAATGGATTAGCTGCAGCCAAGTCAACATGTAATTGGCACATTTGGCAAGAGGCATCAGTTTCAACTGTTAAAATATTTGCTGCTGGCGGTGAGGAACAACAAAAAACCCACACTTAGTGAATCTTAGGAAAACAGACTGCTCTTTGGAGAAAAGTTTGATTAAATACACCTAAACCATAGCTATGTGTAACTCAGGGAAACTCACTATTAAGTTAGGCTGCTGAATAATGCTACAGCATGCTTCCTTAATGCCCTTCCAGAGTCTTCAGCAACATGTTACAAGTTAACTCTCATAAAATAGAGTTCTAAAAAGAGATTACAACAGAATATAGATACCTTTAGAATCTGTTTATCTATTGCACAGGAAAAGAAACACGCCTTATCTGAAGAAAAATGCAAATCAAGTGCCAAAAAAGGGAGAGACTTAAGTGATCACTTTCACTCATTCTGGCATGACTGCAAAAGAAGGGAGCTTCCTAGAGCAGCCCATATCCCAACAACTGTTTACCATGCTTTGTTTTTTACTGAATACACTGATTACTTTTACTACCTACTTCTTCCTTCAGTAAGTTTAAAAAGTCTGTTTACCAGATCACAAAAGTCAAAGATACAATGTCTCTAAGTTTGAAAGCTCAGAGCCATGATGACTGTTTCATATTACAGCACACTGTCATTACTCAAAGATCTACTGACCCCTTAAAGGTCAAGAAGTTTACATTTAACTTCACACATTTAAAAGGCTAAAATTTGATTATTTACACCTGTTTTCAATACTTTATGATGGAAGTTACTCCCAGCTTGCTTTGTATTAAGCAATTAAGACAGAAGTAGAGATCATAACCTAACACCAGCGTACTCCAGTGACACATAAGGACAGTCGTCCAGCTCAGCACTGCATTGATCACCCCAAGGCAACCAGCTGGCTTCCTGTTTTGCTCAGCAGAATTTACCAAGGCGTTTCTGGATCAGGCGGTTGTCAGTCAGAGCAATGCGCTGCTTGTTGATCTTGCCGTAACCACGCTTGTAGATCAGTTCATGCACAGACTTGAGGTTGGGGTAACTGAAACAGTCACGTTCAAAAAAAGAATTGTAAGTCTCTGCAAGCCACATTTCAAGTTAATGTTAACCTCCCTGATTTGGACTTCCATACCAAACAACTAAAGATCATTTCAGCATGTCACAAATGTAAATACAAAAGCAACAGAGAAGCAAATCTCGCACCAAGTTCCCAAGAACACCAGTATGAGAGTGCAATCATATCTAGCAGCCATTACCTTTAAAGCACTGCCTTAAAGACACTTTCAATGCAAAGACAGGAAAGCACACAGAAGATAAAAAAGCTGTGCAAGTCTAGCATAGCAAAATGCAAAAGCCGCTCAATACTTGCACCCTGATTAGGTACAACTGAGCCTTTCACTCACCCCCAGGCAATGTAGGGTTCAACAATCCGCAACATGTTGATAGAGGCTTTGTTGAGTTTTACAAAGGTGCCGTTAAAAATCTGCCGCAGGCGAAGAAGCTGCAGAACCTTGCGGACCTTTGGGCTGACACCATTGGTACTGGAGAAGAAAGGGAAAGTGCCTGAATCATCAACACCCCATAAACACTAGGTATCAGGTTAAAAAAAAGGCCCCAAAATACAATAGTACTGTTCCCACATGAAAATATATTTTGTGAATTACACAAAGCAAGCTTAGTAAATTAACTTACTATCACTACATATTTCAGTGTGAAGTTAAAACATCTATTTCCATGAAAAGAATTGAAATAAGTATTACACTGGAACAATTGAGAACTACCCTTGTGCTGTCATGAATGTAATCCTTCCAACCACACCTTTTTTTAGTTCCCTGTAACACTTTACCAGAATAGAACAAAACAAACACTTGAAGGAAAACTCAGCAGAATGTTTGGGAATAGGGGCATATAATTTTATCAAGTTAAAGTTGAGAAAGAATAACTGTCTGCATGTACTTGCAGCCTTGTCTTCTTAAAAGCAGAGATTCCTAAAGACAGTAGACAGCAAAATGATTTAGTCCTTAATTAAACACACCTCTGGGGCATATACAGCATCTACCAACAACTTCTCAAGCCACTGGTAGGAGGCTTTATCTTGGTAAAGTATTTAAGCCCTCCAAACAGAGAGGTACCAGGAAAGCCAACTTCAGTGCTTTTGAATATAAACCTGCTTACATCTGTATCCGACCTTACCCTCTTATCCTGATCACAAATGCCAGTTTCGGCTCAGCTGGGACGTAGTAATTGCCAGCTTTCCGGGCCATCCTGGCCATACGGATCTCCTGCCTGTACATGTGCCTGTACTCCTTGTGGTAAGCCTGGGCTCTTGCATAGATGAGCTTCCTTTGTGCCTTGCGGTACTGCAATAAATTGGAAATCGTTTGAAGTTAGATAATTCCTTTTAACACATTAAAATCACCTTCAAGTAACATGCCATGTTCTAGAACTTCCCACAAGTAACACAGATCAGTATCACACAGCTCAGAACAGCCCTCAGTGATGCTCCAGAGAACCTGGCAGGCTGTTATACAGCAAACAATATTATTATTCCTGACTCTTCACCAGAACTGTGGTGATAAAGAGTAATAAGCACAAACTGAAAGAGGGGAAATTTAAGTTAGATATAAGGAAGAAATTCTTTATTGCGAGGGTGGTGAGACACTGGAACGGGCTGCCCTGGGAGGCTGTGGATGGGCCAGCACCAACAGTGTTCAAAGCCAGGTTGGATTGGATATTTGAGCAACCTGGTCTAGTGGAGATGTCCCTGTCCATAGCAGGGAGGGTTGGAACTAGATGATCTTTAGGGTCCCTTCCAACCCCTTACAGTTCTAGGATTCTCTGATCATACATCAAGCTCCCCCTCACAAAGGCTATTATAACCTCTTGCCCTGAACAAGACTAACTTCAATGTTACAGACAGCGGTACACTTTACCTTTAACTCTGCCCAAACTTTGTTATCAGCCACTAAAAGTATATTTTAATCCAACAATTAAGAAAATACCAACATGCTGGTCTCAACACTGTGAACTTCTGTACTGCACCACATCAGCAGTAGCAGCAGCTGCTACTGCAGCAGCACAGCAATTTGAGTCAAAGGATCAGAGAATATTCACCTTTTTTATAGCCAAAATCTTCTTCTGACGTTTGGCTTTCATAACCGCATAGGCCTGCCGCTTCTTCAGCAGGCTCTCGGGCACAGAGGGCACCTTCTTTACTCTAAATGAAAACACAAATAAAAACTTTTAGTTGGTAGAAAAGAACTAAAAGAAGTTACATATGACAAACATCAAAACTCTCAGAAACACATGTGCAGGCCTCAGTGCCTTGAGCCACTTCACTGTGTCTTCCTCATCCCCACTGTTCCTAGGCCTAGAACAGTGTCCCAGGACAGTTCCCTGGGACTGAACTGGGTGATGTTCTAGTTCAGAACCTGCACTGTCCACATTTTCCAGACAAGGAAGCCTGACAGACCAACCAGAGCTGCACTAAGTCATAACTACCAAGACTGGTCCTACTTTGCTACAATTGATAATAAAACAAAGTCATTTCAAAATAACTTCTCTCTGACCAATGAACATTTCAACAGGTGCTTGAAGAGGAAAAGCTAATTTGGTAGTACTGTGAAATTTATTTCACAGGACTCTCAGCTTGCCCAGATTATCACAGAACGGGTCAGGGTTGGAAGGGACCACAGCAGATCATCTGGTCCAGCCTCCCTGCTCAAGCAGGGTCATGCCAGAGTACAGGACACTGGATTGCATCCGGATGGGTTTTGAACATCTCCAGTCAGGACGACTCCACAACCTCTCTGGGCAACCTGCTCCAGTGTGTGGTCACCCGTACGGCAAAGAAGTTCCTCCTCAACTTCGGGCGAATTGCCTGTATATTAGTTCCTGCCCCGTTCCCTCTTGTCCTGCAGATTTTTAACTTTTACACGCGACAGAACTTGTCAGAACAGCGTTTATAGAGCCATAATCATCCTGGCGAGCGCCTACACCAGCCCGGCCGGCAACCACTCCCTGCTGTAATCCCAACACAGCCCTGTCCGCCCGCCCAGCCAGGAGGAACTAGCCGCCCCGGCCCCACATGCCCGGCGGCGACGGCGCTCGGGGCCCGATCCCCCTCCCCATCCCGCCAAGGGCCGGCGGCCGCAGCCGCCGCCTGCGGAAGGGCCGAGCCGGTGGCGGCTCCATCTCCACCGCGCGGTCCCTCCCCTCCCACCGCTCCCAGCCCCGACGGAGGCGCGGCGGCCCCGGGGACGGTGTGGGCAGGGCTCGGGCGGCGCGGCTGCCACGGATGGCGGCGGATAGCAGCGGGCGGGACGAGACTCACTCCTTGTCCGCCATGGTCAGCGCCGGAAGAGAGGGGCGTGCGCGTGCGCGGCGCACTCTTAGCTCATTCGCCCGCGCAGGCGAGGCCCTGCCCGCCGGCAGGACCCCAGGTTTGGAAGTCCGCCGTTGTGCCTGACCGCCGTGCGAGCGCCGAGGTGGCCGGCGAGTGCCTGAGGTAAAAGCGTCCGGGAACTGCTTCCGCCCGGCGGGGCCGGAGCCGGCTGTGTCCCGGGATCGGCTGTGTCCCGGGATCGGCTGTGTCCCGGGATCGGCTGTGTCCCGAGCAGTGGCTGTGTGCCGGGACCGGCTGTGTGCCGGGCAGTGGCTGTGTGCCAGGCAGTGGCTGTGTCCCGAGCAGTGGCTGTGTGCCGGGACCGGCTGTGTCCCGGGATCGGCTGTGTGCCGGGACCGGCTGTGTCCCGAGCAGTGGCTGTGTCCCGGGATTGGCTGTGTCCCGAGCAGTTGCTGTGTGCCGGGCAGTGGCTGTGTCCCGAGCACCGGCTGTGTCCCGAGCACCGGCTGTGTCCCGAGCACCAGCTGTGTCCCGGGGACCGGCTGTGTCCCGGGATCGGCTGCGTCCCGAGCACTGGCTGTGTGCCGGGCAGTGGCTGTGTCCCGGGACCGGCTGTATCCCGAGCACCGGCTGTGTCCTGGGACCGGCTGTATCCCGAGCACTGGCTGTGTGCCGGGCAGTGGCTCTGTCCCGGGGCCGGCTGCGTCCCGGGCCGGGCGGGAACCGCTCCGCCGCCAGACCCGGCGCTCCCGGCAGGAGGCTGAGAACGAGGTCTGCGGTGGTGGGGCTGCCAGGTTGTCTTGCATGAGGCAGGATTTCCCCTATTCCAGCCTTAAACCCCGTCGTTAATGCCTACGGGACGCCACCTCCCGCCCGCGCTCAGTACCGCGGCGGGGATGGAGGCTGAGAGGGGGGAATGCTGCTCCCGCCGCCCCCGGCCCGGTTACATCCCCGGCCGCCTGCCGGGTCAGGGAAGCGGGGTCCCGCTGGCATCCGCACTCCTCCGGTTCAGGACCGAAGCGCTTTCCGCAGGAGTGCCAGAGATCACGGAGGTGTTTCCGTCCCTGCGGCTGGAGGGAGCCCCGCCGGAGGAGCACGGCTGTTGGCCGTGCCGACCACTGCGCCCGCAGGATCGTTCACCTGGACGCACGGGGAAGTGGGAACCACGGGCTCCGTTTGTGCCGAGATGTGCTTTCATTAGGTTGGGCATCTTTTCGGCTCGCCACACGGAATCAATAACTGCACTGTGGAGAATGGAGGGCGGCTCGGGAAGCAGCGCTGCCCAGCACAGCAGCTTGGAAGGCTGCTTAAGGTTGTGGCTCGTAAGTCTGATCCTGTGCGCGCCTACCTGTGCTCCTAAAATCACCCAGGTAGACACCGGCACATCATTACACACGTACGGGAGCAAGAGAAATTAGTGGAACTCTGAGCAGCAAAGGACTGTCCGGTGTAAAAAGCCGTGTAGACAGCAGGGCTGGGGATAAAGAATGCCAAGCTCTGTGTTTTTATTTGTTGCCAATCAACAGCACACAGAGGTGTCGGACGGCACTTGCACCTGAGAAGGCTATTGAGTGCTTTAGATCCTAGTTACAGGTGTATCAGTGTTCATTTATTCACAACATTGTTATTTTATGCTAATACAGATGTTTGTATCACTTGATGTCTTTAGCAGTATTATAAAAGGGGGGATTAAAATCAGCACGCAAGAACACTTGCAATATCTACTGAAGAAAGAGGTTGTCTGCACTTTCTTCCAAAACTTTTGAACTCGAATTTCTGCTCAATTCGAGAGGCAGCGTTCACAAACAAAGTTCCAAGAACTTTTCTGTAAACTGGCGGCGACACAGGGAAGAAAGCGCAGCGTCGTGCACTTAAGGCACACGGTTGCAGGCGGGCAGAGGCAGTAGGATAAATCCTGCACACCCACGTTTGGGAAATCGCAAGGGCACGCTCTGGTCCTCCTCCTCTGGAACTGGCAAATGCCCTGGAGCGGGATGCTCCGGCGCCGGGTGGCCGCAGGGTGCTCAGCTACAGGGAGCGGCCGCTGTTACCGCACAGAAGAAAACACTTTCCGTGTGCTGGCACCTGTGAGCTCCTATTTTAGTCAGTGGCGGGTGAGATATCAGTGACCTCTGTACCTCGTTGACAGACCAAGAAACCATCGGGGTTTTCTTCAGCGGTTTCTCACGGCTCAGCAGAGGAAGCCCAGGCAGGCGGGTATCGGTCATCCTGCAGGGACCCGGCGGCTCCTGTGCGCTTCCAGCTTCCCTGCGTCTCTAGCCACGAGCACGAACCTTTAGCGCCCGTGCGCGTTCCTCTAACCCGTGCTGCGGCACCGCACCCGAGATGGCGCTCCGGCGGGGCGCGGCGCACCCCGGGACTTGTAGTCCGTACGCCGGGGGCGGGCTGGGGCGGGTTGGAGCCGCCGGGAGCCGCCGGGCCGCCCGCCCCGAGCAGCGCGAAACACCGGCCCCGTTCCCGTCGGGGACCTCCCCCGGCGGTGGGGCGGAGCGCGGCGGGGGCGGGAGTCCCGAGAATGCGGGGCGGGATGGGCCGGCCCGGGGGAGGGGCTCGGCCGCCCGGTCCGCCCTATATAGAGGGGCCGAGCGAGCAAGATGTTCACTGCCAGTAGCGGGGCCGCGGGCGGGACGGCTCAGGACGGGGAGGCGGCGAGCCGGCGAGCGGGCAGGCAGCGCTGTGTCCGGGCTCCGTCCTTGGCGTGTGTGACTGAGGCGGGGCGTGGGGCTGCGAGGGCGAGCGGCACGGAGAGGGGGAGCTGGGCGGCGGGACCCCCGTGAGCGGAGCCTCCCTCGGTGCCGGCAGCGGGCGGTCCTGGGCAGCGACGGCTCCAGGTTGGGGAGCCGGGCGAAGAGGAGGTTCCGTGCCGCCGGCCCCGCGGTCCGGCAGCATGAACATCCTGCTGGAGTTCTTCGTGGTGACTTTCCGAGTGCTGTGGGCGTTCGTGCTGGCCGCGGCCAAGTGGCTGGTGCGGCCCAAAGAGAAAAGTGTGGCGGGGCAGGTGTGCCTAATCACTGGGGCGGGCAGCGGCCTGGGCCGCCTCTTCGCCCTGGAGTTCGCCCGGCGCCGGGCGCTGCTGGTTCTGTGGGACATCAACACGCAAAGCAACGAGGAGACGGCGGGCATGGTGCAGCATATCTACCGGGAGATGGCCGAGGAGGCGGCCGCCGCCGCCCCCGGAGGTAAGCGGCGGGCTCCCCGCGCTGTCCCCGCCGCCCTCGCCGCTCACCTGCCCGGCCCCGGCCCAGGTCTGCGCGCCTGGCGGGTCCAGCCCGGGGCAGCGCTCACCTGCGGCGGGCCCTGAGAGCGGCTCTGGGCTGGAGCCCGCTGGGTGCAGGGGTACCAGACGCCCCGACGGTGCCTTTGCCAGCCAGAGCCGGCCCTGTGCCCGCAGCGGTGAGCGCAGACATGCTTCGCGGGGCCTCGGACTCCAGCAGCGGCCTTAAAACCTGCAGCTTTTCTTAAAGCACGTAGCAGCGGTAGTAAATAGCCGGCACCTGGTGTACTGCAGTGATACTAAAATAAATAGAAGTTTTGGTGGTTTGGAATTGTATTTGCTGTTTCTGCTTGACTACTTGTTTGAATGTCAAAATATGAGCAAGAACTTTATTGCCCCCCACCCCTTCTGTTCTCTTATCTGTGTTCTTTAGTAGCTGGAGATGGAGAGAACGATGTGCTGCCCCATTGCAACTTGCAAGTTTACACGTACACCTGTGATGTGGGCAAAAGAGAGAATGTCTACTTGACAGCTGAGAGGGTCCGCAAGGAGGTTGGCGAGGTGTCTGTCCTGGTTAACAATGCTGGTGTGGTCTCCGGGCACCATCTTCTGGAGTGTCCTGATGAGCTTATTGAGAGGACCATGATGGTTAACTGTCATGCACACTTCTGGGTAACTATAAACTCCTTTCTGCTGCCCTTTTTGGTAATTAATATTAGGAAATGAACTGCTTTTACTGAACTCCTATCTCCATGAGTTTTGCACTTGCTCCTTTTCACTTGTAAGATCACTGCTTTGAGTGTTTCTTAATTTGAACTGACTGTTCTGTTTAACAGGAATGCTGGTATTAAGACTGTTAGCAAATAGTTTTAAATCAACTGTATCCTCCTAGAATCCAGAGTTCTAAGTCTTGTGGCCGTTTCTGTAGCTCTGGATATTAAATCCTTTTTAAGCAATAATCTCTGAATCTGCTTAAAGGTTGTTACTGTTAATGAATGGCTTCTCAGTCTTGCTCACATACTCTTCTGCCAGCACATTAGCAGCTTTAAGATGCTGTTTTAATGATGGTTACAATAGCAAACTTGTGTATTTCTGGAAAAAATCTTTGAAACCCCTGCTGAAAATGTTGTTTGAATTGCCTTGGAGGCAAATTGCTCCTTTTGAAGGCCGAGAGGAAAGGCGAAAAAGATTTCTCAAGACATCAAGCCAAGAACACTTTTTCAGGAATCCTGCGTATTTGTCCTCATAGCTTTCTCTAGGGGCTGCCTGTAGAAGTAAGAAAATCTTAACTATGGTTTCTGGGATGGTATTGTGTCCACAACCAGATCCTAATTAAGGAGAACAAGTATGTGATCTTACTCTTTGTCTATCTAAACCTTGTTTTCCCATGTGGTTTATTTTTAAACCCATGGTGGTGTGGAGTTACATAAATTGGAGTGTTGAAGGAGGGCATGATGCACACTTGGTTTAGCATTAGCTGTCAGACTGAGACCATTGTTAGTATTAAAACTGTTCTTTGATTCCTCAAATAAGGTTATGAAATACACTTGCATAACAATGAAAGGATTAAGCAATCTGAAGTATACTCTGACTTAAACCTTCTTTGACTGATCTTACCTTTTCATAATAAAATTTTGTAAAATGCCTCATCTTCAAAACATAGAAGGCTCTCCCAAGCCAAACTTTTTTAACATGGAAATGAAATGCTGTTTCATAACCCTAAAGGAGCCCCTTCAAATCTGCACTGTGAAATACTTAATGGCAGAGCAGTCTCTTTCCAATGTATTGTAAAGCTTGCAGAGAGTGCTTAAACTTCAGTGCACAGGAGATAGTATGTTTAGAAACTCTTTTAAACTCTGAAAGTATATATTTTAAAGCAGCCTGAGAGGTTAGGAGAATGCTCATGTGACTTCTTATAATTGGGAGTTCTGTGTGTTCCCCTTAATAAAAGTTAAATTGGTGTTCAATCCAATAGAGATGTGTAGTATATTTAATGACTGTTATTGATGTGTCTTAAATGTTGAATTGACAGTTTCCAAGAACTCTAAATTATGACATCACCATGAGTTAAAATATGGGAGGATCCTAAATTCTCCAGCTGTTCTTCCTTCAGGCCTAAGTCATACACTTATTTATAACAGTTTCAGAGACCTTTTTAAAGCACTCTGTGTGTTCCCTTACAGTAATAGAAAACTAAACTTAGAGTCTAGTATTGCTGTGATTGGGTTTCCGTAACAGTTCCATTCATCTCAAAATGTTAGTGTGAAGTGACTTTAAAATTAAAAAAAAAAAAAAAAAACAAAAAAAGAAAAACTTCAAGAAGGTATAGCTGTGTCTGGACTGCGGAACTTGAGATCTTGGCTTTAGTTTTAAAGGAGTAGTCAACACCCTTTAGATTTAATTGAGGATCTGTTCATATGTAAACTTCCTGTAGATTCTGTGTCCTGCTTTGCTTTTATTTTTTGCTGTTGGCAAAGCTCTTTGCCTTGTATTCCCCTTCATGATCCCAGAAGAGGTTGGCTTGACCAATAGTGGGTGGACTTCTGTTGAAAGTAATACTACTTAATTCATAAGATATCATCTGAATCAGCTGATTTGAAGCCAACTTTTTTGATGCAAGTCAATGCTGACTTAAATAGAACAATGTGTCTAGATGTGTGAAGTCTTATACAGCTAGCCTTTTCCATGTCAGCTAAACTGGTGGTCCAAAAGCAAAGCTAATACCCTGGAGCATTATGTAGGCTTTTAAGTATTCTTGGAGGGCATTTAGTCCAAAAAGCTGTAAATGGATTTTGTGAAGACATGGATCTTGCATGTAATATTGCTTCAGTAGTTAAGTGTCTGTACTTTCTGGGGTTTTGGTGTGTTGGTTTGGTTTTTTTTAATGTGGTTCAGGGGAAATTCTTTTTCATCCCTTGATCATTAATCAAGTCTCAATGTGTTTCTATATAAAAACTGAAAATAGGGCTCTAGTACTGTCCCTTGAAACATTTGACATCAGAGTAATTGCCTGTTCTCCATGCAAAATGCAGCTGATCTGATCTTGCTTTTATGTTAGCAGCTACTATCAGAAGGCTGCCCAACTTCTGCAGTAGGCAGTGACATGAAAATCTGTCACAGTTTTGCTGTTGTGACTCCAACTGGGCTGTGTACCATATCACAAACTGGCAGTCAAGAGCCTTAGCAGCATGCCACAGCCTAAACAGATGCTTTCCATTTTGCTGACATGCATGATTTGTGTATTCCTTCCTATGAGTGTTCTATATAAACATGTCACCACTGCATCATGTAGCAATTTCCACAGTGTAAAATCCACTGCAGTATTAAAAACCTGTTATTTCATGCTGTGATAACTTGAATGCTTCTGATATTGAAAACATAGGGACAAAATCCATTCCCAGTTTGAAATAAGCCAGCTCTGGTTTACTGTAATTTGCAGATGCATAAAATTGTAGCAGGAATGTAACACTATCTTTCCTGCCAGTCTGTTGCAAGAATAATAACTTATTTGGCTGCACTTGTCAGTTATTAGAACTGAATTTCTACAGACTAGGAAATTTTCTTCCTGTGATGTGTCAGGATTCAAATTAAAAAATGTTAAGTCACAATATAACTTAAAGCTGCTGCTGAATCAGATTTTAGCAAACATAGGAATAGGATTATTGTTGTTTTACAATAAAGCTTAAGTATCAAAATACTGTGTTTAGGTAATGGCACTGTATTGAATAAAACTACAAACTCTTAATTTTGGCACAGTTTGAGAGTCTTGTACCTACTCTAACACTTTTTCTGGAAGAACAATCTATTGCTGCATAAGTAGATATTAATATTAGACATTGCTATAATACCTGGGCAATCCTTCTAGTTTTGGTCACTGGGGAAGAAGGCAGGGCAATGAGCAGGTTCTGAAATTCTGTGACATGCAGATCCTTCTGTACAACAAGTCTTCAGTATTCAGCTCTGAGAGATCAGTGATCTGTGCTTTCCTATCCTGTGGATACTCCGAATATTTCAGCTTAAAGCTTTCCTCCTAGAGTTCTCTTCAACTTGCCATAAGGGGGAAGCAAAAGCATTCTGCTCCAGCTCTGTCATATTAAAAAAAAAAAAAAAAATCCATATATAGAGAGACTAGGACCCAGAGTTTAAAGACTTGTGTACTGCTTTCTTAGCTGGAATAGTTTTGTTCATTTATTTACAGCTGCTTGATTTTTTTGAAGGTATGCTGGCATCTCTGTAGGAGTTGAAGTAATTTTTTAGATTGCCCAGCATTGGTACAGGGGGAGATAAATACTGATTAGAGAGAGAAACAGTACTCAGGTATTTAGGGCATTCATGAAAACCTCTAAAATTTAAATATACCTTGGGAAGATGGTTAATACAGAGTTACTGAATCAAATACCCATTGATGCAGCTGCTGTATTTATCAGTCTCCTTAGACTGACAGGATTGCTCATTGCTGATTATTCTTATTTGTAATGTATCAGTGTTTGTATTGTTGTTTTCTCTTCAAGCTCCCTGGTGTTAAATAAAGATCACTTATGCCTATAGTTTTAGTTCAAATACAGAAATATTACACATTGTGTACACAAAGAATCTTCTACAGAAGAAAAAGCAGCTTATGTTATTTGAAGCTATACCCTGCTAAGTCCTGTGTCCTGTTGGCATAGTAGTTTAATTTTTGTTATCAAATTTAGGATTCTAGCAGCTATGATCAAGTGTAGAGACAATATTCCCCTGACAGGCCACTCAGCTATATTTAGTATTTTGATGAGTGGAGTTAGCTTTAATTGGTTTTTTTCCATTTTTTTTAAATTTCATGATGGTGTACCCCAAGATGCACAAGTCCACTTAAAAAGTTTAATCTACATGTTCTTGATGGTTTTTTTTTTTTTTTTTTTGAAAAGTGAGTTGGATTAAGTTCAAGCGAATCATTTGTATGTGATCCAAAAAGTATCATCAAAACTACCTCTTCCTTTGCACAATTATTCCAACTACATGCCACCAGTAAATTACCCTGGACAGCATATGTGTTTCACATACTGTGGTAGCATGCTGAGTAGTGAGTATGAAGGAAAAAGCAATCATACTCTTAGCTGTGGAAATAGTCATATTAGTCATACTTAAAACCTATAAGTGCTTTGGTATGGTTCTGCTGTTCATATGTTTTTGAGTTCATTTCTCAAAAAAATAGAGGGAATCTATCAAATGAGAATATACTATCTTCCAGATGCTGGCCCTAGAAAACTGCACTTTTGCATTTTATAAAGCAGTGTACTTAACACGGGTTTTGGAAAATAAAGGGGTGGATGTATATTTCTGGAGTTAAAGGAGGCACAAGACTACTGGTTCAGAGCTTTCCTCATGAATTTACTTTATGATCTATGAGGACTAGCAATGTGTCAAGCACTGTTGTCAGTGACCAGCATGCAGTCTAATTTTGTAGCCTGTATCTTGCAATTTGTGTATATCTGTAGCTTAGCTTTGTAATCATGTTTTAGTTATAGTGATCACTTCAAAAACTTCCATGTTTTTTCTTGGTTATTTTTAAAGTTTTCTCTTCCTTTTTTAATGGGGGCAACAACCCAAACCCTTTAATTAGATACCTGTATGTCTGAGCTTTGACCATAACACCAATCTTATTCCAGTTTCAGAATAGTAATGGAAGAGGATAAAAATGAATCTTTAGGCAATGTACTCATCTGAAGAGTCAATGTGCATAATTGAGCATGTAGGGATGGGGTGGTAGTTAGGTCTTAGTCTTATGCAAAACGCCTCTTCATTTGCCTTGTGTAGGAATCGTGAGTTTGAGCATCTATAATTGGGATTCCACAGTGCTGCCCACCAAACTGTAGTTGTTCCACATGTTTCTCAGCTCTAGTCCCTAAGGGCTATTAAGTCTGTTCTGTCCTGGTTCTTCATTGTCTACTGTATCTTGATGATAAATAAGTAGTTACATGTCAAGGAGTGTGAGCAGAATAAATTACAGTACTCTTGGTTAGTTAGCAACGCTCAGGGCTGTGTGAAAATCATATTGAAGATTCTCTGAATGTGTTACAACACTAGCCTTCCTACATATACTTTCTGTGCTAGAGCATCTTCCTTGTGTGATGGAGAATGCTGACTTCTTTTCTTCAAATGACAGCTGAATTTGTGCGTTTCCCTTCCCTCTCACTGATGATGTGAAGTATTTGATTTTCATCCCAGTCAAGTAGCAACTCTAAAATGACCTTCTGGAATGTTTTCCTTAAACTGGTTCAGTTACACCTGAGCTTTTGTGACAACTTCTCTCAGATGTACTTTGGAATTTAATTTGCTGCACCATTTGAAAGGTGCATGGATCTTAGTTTCAGCAGAAAATAGAGATTCTCTGATTGTGACCCATGGATTGTTTGTTGCCTGTAGATTGGTGTCCAAGATAGTAGCATGAGGTGTGATCAGACAGTTACTTCCATGCACTAACCTATATTAAGCTTGAAGAATTTAGGTGAAAAGAGTAATATGTTCCATGGAAATGAATTCTGAAAGTTCAGATAAGGAAAGGGGAAGTTGTCCTGAGGAGACCGTGCCAAGACTTCTCAGACTACTTGAAACATATCTGACGTATTAGTTATTAAGTTGCTTGCAATTCTACATCCATCTAAAATGAAGCTGGAGTTGCAATATAGCTTGCAGAGGTAAGGCACTTGGGATAATGTCACTTTAGCCTCCTGTAACTTTTTCTGAGGGTTGGAGACTTGTCAGCAAACTGTGTGAATGTTTCCAAGATTGCTAATCTTTGAAGGCATGGCCCTGCATGAGTGATCAGTGTGATGGTTATATTCCTCCTTCTTACGGAATGCAGTAGATCAGCTGGATAAGCAAAAGCCTCTGACCTGGCTTTGGTCTGCAATTATGCAGTTACTTGTGAAGGATTTGGGGAGACAGGAAAACCTTGAATGTGATGATAGTCTTTGCCAGTGTGGTGCTTAACCTTGCTACAAGTGGAGAGAGCAGCTCTTCAATGTTTCAGTGAAATACTCATCTAAAAGCCTATGTGTATGCCTTTCTTGTCCTGTTAGGAGGGCAGTGGAGTTTAAAGTTCCAGATTCTTCCATCTACAGGTAACATCCACCTTTACTTTATGAAAAGCAGCTAAGTTAATGTTGTGTTATTATGTTATTAACTTTCTGTAATAACCAAGTGACCATAGCAGGATTCTAGAAGACAGCTGTGTTCATGTGCTCAGTGGTGGAGAAAAGCAACCCTAATTATGATGCAGCCAAGTATCCTGCTAACCCCATGTTTGCATCACTGCCTAAGACTTGTCTTAACTGATCTGTGTGGGTAAGCAATCCTTTTTCGTAGCTCTCAGTGTCATCAATTACTCTGACTAGACAGGCTAAGGAAAGATGAATGTTATGTTTTCTAGCACCATCCCTGCCATTTTAACACTGCACTTCTTAAATCTTTTCTACTTTTATCCTTATCAGCTGTGAACTATTATTCTCTCCCAATGTTTCTCATGCTTTGATTTCACTTCTGGGGGCTTTTTGAGGGGAAGAAAGGTTTTTGTTATGTATCTCTAGTACTAAATCTTTCCACAGTTTTCTGTATGTAAAAGCCAGTGCATCACTCACTTGATAAGCCTTGCTCCCTTTGACCTTTGAGTTTTCTGGCTATTGACACTGACGGTAAAACTGAGTTACTGATACCCGTCTGTCTTTTGTGAAAAATGGCAGATATCTTTCTGCAAAGGCAAACTGAAGCTGATTTACACATGATGCTGTATGCTTTTACCTGTGGTCTTAGACTTCATGTGTTAAAAATTGCAGTCTTTCCAAATGCAGTTACAATATAGGTGAGTAGGTGTAGACTTTGAGATCCGTAGAATGTTGGGGGTTGGAGGGTTTAGTTTGAAAGAAGATATGTCACAAATGGGGGAGAGATTTACATCTGTGCTTACACTTCTGAATGAACACTCTGTTCTTGTAAATAATTATATTAGTATAATGATTTATATGTCAGTCAAATTAACACTTGACATGAGTGAGATATCACAACTGTGATGGGAGGGCATGGTAGGCCAAGGAATGCTGGAACAGCTGTGGAGCTGAGGTGGCTTACTTGGTGTGAGCCTTTTGAAATTCAAGTTTGTTTGGCTGTTGAATTCTGCACCTAAATGTGCCCTGATGCTGGTTGCTTCTGCCATCTGTTTGAACTTGTGTGACAGCTTCTTGAGCACTCCCCTTTTCAGCATTATTTTGAAAAAGCTCGTGAGTGCTTGTTTAAAAGTAAGTTGTCCAAAATTTCTGTTAATTTAGGACAAAACTACAAGGAAGCTTAGTGGTGGCAGTCTGTCTTGTGGGACCATCCCTTGAATCTGCATCTTACCTAGCACTAGGTTTTATATTCAGCCAACATTTGGGTGAGCTAGTTCAGCTCACTAACTTTTCTGCAGGGCAGGGAGGAAAGCTGCTAATTTTCTTGTCCAGGTTGAACCATTTTTCTATTTGGAGACTAGAATCACCTCATCAGCATTTCAGACTTGGAGTGGCCAGTGTGGGGGGGGAAGGGTGAGGAGGAGTAGGATAAAATCACATAGCTGAACAGGGCCTTTGTGACTATCCTAGTGAAACCTCATTCTTGGACCTTTTTTTTTTTTTTTTTTGAGTAAGATTTACATCCTCTAAATAATTAAGTAGTCATAAATGATTCCAAACTGTAGCAAATCCTCCACTGGCATAAGTCTGAACCTAACAACATGACTTCAAAAGAGATGGCAGTATTTTAATTACAACTTTTAAAAACCCTTAGATAAAGGCAAGCTAGTTTACTGTATACGTCAGATAATGTTGTGTTAACAGCTTTAGCTTATTTACCTTGAAACAATACTATGATTGCTGTTGTGTATCATCAAGAGCAATGATCTCTGTGCCTACTGCACTGTTTGACTTCTCTGGAAATCAGTTGTACTAACACAGAATGTGGAAAAAACAGGCTGGAGCCATGTTTCAGCTTGTGGGAAATAAGCATAGTTTCCACAGACAGGCAAAGGAAGTATTTCTCTCTTTGAAAATTCAGCCCCCAAGAAAGTGAGTCGTTTGCTGATGTTTAAAATGCCTGTGCAAGCAGAATCTTTGAAAATTGTATTAGTTGGTGGTTTAGTCACTGTATGAACTGGAGTCTTTTGATCATTTTATCCTTTGTTGGCTCATGAAGCAAAAGTTTACCTGCTAAGACTATTTATGTTCTGCACACCCTTTTGTGGAAGGATGGGGAGAAGTATGAAACAGAAACACCTGGGTTTTTAAAAACCCAAAAACTTCATGCATTTTAAAAATGTTGCTTCTTGTTCAGTGAGTTACTTCACAGGAAGTCATAGTCTTTTAGGGTCTTATTATTTCCTAAAGAAATACTGAAGCTAAATCTCTGTTCAGCTATATCATCTTCCCTAGTTTTCTGTTTCCACTAAGGAAGACTGCTATGTGGAAAGGGAGACTTTCCTTCTAGTCTTGTTCCTCTTGTGAGATACTTGGTTGTAGCACAATAACTTTCCTTATTATGAAGCAATTGATTTAAAACAATGACTTGGGGACTGAGTTGGGCAGGATGAGTAAAGTGACTCAGCTTTCATCTGCCTGCAAGTACTCTAGCAATTGCATTGTTATGAAGGTACTGGCCTTAAGGTATCTATAAAATGAGACAGTCCTTTTCTGCTTAGCCACTTTTTAAAAAGCCTGCTACATAAATCATGAATGATGACTTCATATTTTCCTTAAGTAGTTCTGACAGTACTGTTCTCTAGTAATGTTTTGGAAACCTGTAGACTAAAATACCAAGTTTTACTAAATATTCTGGAAGATGACTAAGCTTATGGCAAGCTGGAGAAAAATACATATTTGAAAGTTGGATTGTGTTTTTGTTCACTGAACAAAATATTCTGAGCTCTTATCTAATTGTTTTTTCTAAAATTAATTTGTTATGTGGATTTTTCACAGACTCATAGGAGCATGTTTTCATTTTTGTCAAGATTATCAAATAGCTGGCAATAAATAACTGCTCTCCAAATGGTTGGACATTTGCTGCAAACTTGTGCTAATGAAGGTGAGGGACTAATGTGTTTGTTACACTAATGTCAACATAGCTCTGAAACACTACAAATCCTTTGACACAGCCATTTGTCAGTATATAAACAAAGTAGAATTTCTAGTCGCTTGACTTAAGCAGGGGTTAAATCACCTTTTGTGGAAGGGAGTAGGCAAGTGTTAACTTCCTGTGTCACTTGAGTAGAAAATTCTAAAGTAATTTCAAATTTGACATTTGAATAAACCTATTTTTAGGTCATCTTTACTGATCTGCCTGTGGAAGAATACAAGGTTGGTGGTGCTGCCTTCTTCGACTGTAATTTAAATTCCTGAATTTGCAGCAGTGTATCTATGCTGTCACAGCCACATTGGAGCTCTGTGTTAGTCTTGGCTCTACAGAAAGCTCAAATAGATTTGGTAGATTTGAGCAGAAGGATTCACTTTCTTTAAGCTGTATCTTAGTTTTCAGTGGCTGCCAACTGTGTAATACTTCATTTAAATGAATTGTAATTGTGGTTTGATGGCTGTGATAGTCTCAGAGTAGAATGAGATTAATACTTATGGAGAAGAAATATCAGCTTGTCTAATAAAATGCCTTTGAGCAGGAGGGAAGAGATCAGCTTTTGAAAGTTAATACTTTGAAACATTCAGTTCTCATGCTTAGATGTGCCCTAAATTTGTGCTGTCTGAAAAAGTCTGCAGGTACACTTTTGTTCCACTTCGTTCCACTCTAGACTTGCTTGTTTTTCAGTGTAAGGCAGACTAAATACATAGCTGGGCCTCCAGCAGCCCTCTTACCATGTCATCTTACCTCTGCTGTTCAGTCTCATCTTTTACATTAGTTTGGCATTTCAAGCTCACAACAAACATCATTGGCAATTTATGTTTTGCACTTTTACACAGCTTAAGCAGAGATACTTTTTCCCTGTTCATTGCTAGCTGTCAAGAATCTAATGTGTGATTGCTCTGACCAAGCTTTAAAACCATTAAAATTCAAAGGGGGGAAAAAATGGTTATGAGGGCTCAGAATGTCCTAAAGAAGCTGGCATGGTAGTGTAGTTACTGGAGGGCTTCTAATAGCCGGGGGGACATAATTAGTTTTTGAAAACAGTACGGTATGTGTATGTGCTGAACTTGGCTGAAAATATGTTAATTCCACAAGAAATTCATCTGGGGGCTCTACACTGCTTCATTGGGCCCTCCCTCCAGCTGGAAGGACTTGAGACCAAAGGAGAAGGAGAAATGGAAGTAGAACAGACACTGTTTCAGAGCAGGATAATTTATTGCAGGCAAGAGCTCCTGTCAGAGAGATACAGGAGAGATGTAGCAGAGGAATTGGTGTCCTTTCCAGTTAGTTAAGTTTTTGTTGATAAACTTGCAGTTAACATAGTGGTGAAGAGTGCAAGGTCTCTGCTGGCTTATGAACCCCTTCCTCTGTGAGAAGAAGGGAGAATGGGCTGTTGAGCAGGGAATTGGTGTAGGGAAGTGAAGAATCACAGAATGACTGAGGTGGGAAGGTCATCTGAAGGTCATCAGGTCCACCTCCCCTGCTCAAGCTGGGCCACCTAGAGCCAGTTGACCAGGCTTGTGTCCAAACAGCTTTTTAATACCTCCAAGGATGAAGATTTTCACCACCTCTCTGGGCAACCTCTGAGAATGTACTTCATTTTCCACAGACATATGAAATCAAACATTTGCAAACTCTGGAGGGAAGAAGTCCAAATAAATAGTCAGTGATTGAAGCAGTTATGTATACTGCTGCATATATAGGAAGCACTTACACATCAGCGAAGGAGTATCTGCAAGTACAGGTGACAGTGGACAAGTTGGTGTGCATTTATGGTATTCTGTGTATACAAGCACGTCCTTTAAAGGCAGCTAGATGTTTCCACAGAAATGACTGGTGGCATATAGACATTAAAAAGATTGGACACTTTTTAAAATTATTTCCATCCTCAGATGTCACGCCTGTCCTGTAAAACCATGTCAACCTAAAATCTCTTAGGAAGAAAAATTTCGAAGTTCTCAGGGGCAGAAAGGTGGAGACTGCATACCAATAACATAAAGGCTCTAAATTCCATTTGCTAATATAATGATAACAAGGGTAGTTCAGCTTGAATACCTGAAATTCTTCATGCCCAGAAACTATATGAAGTAGTGACTCTTAAACAGAAGTTAAATGTTCTTAAGGAGAAATCAGGGCTACCTTTGCCGGTGTTCTATGTACCTAAACCCCTGCCCTAGGTTATGCTGCACACAAAATCTAGAGTGATGCAGTGATGGGGGATGCAGAAAAGCTTTACGGAAGAGACCTTGAAGTCTGATTAGCAGTGGAGCAATATAAAACTTACAGTGATACCTTTTCCACCTTGATGCTCAAGAGGAAAGTTTCTGAAGTCAGAATTGCATTATTTAGGTAGTGTTCTTGAGTACTTAACCTACACTTTAGATGTACTACACAAAGCTGTTTTCTACCCCAGTTTGGGGTAAGATCACAGGAAATTAAACCCTTAGAAGAATGGCGGGGGAGACAATGTGGCAATGTGATAAGGCAACAGTAATAAAAGCTTCTGTTGCAATATCCTTCCGTAAGCATTTTTTATATCCCTCTCTCTGTAGACACAACCTTTTTCAGCTAAGCCTTATTAACAAACTATACAAAAGGCAATTTAGTCAGGCAATGTTCAGTGCCCTAGGCATAGCATAATTAGTTCTAGTAGTAAAGAGTGGAAATCAATGATTAATGTTTGAGAGATAACTAGTGGTATTAGTTTCCTGTGTGCTTTTTTTTTTGTTTAATAGCATTACTTATCTTATCTTTGCTGTCTACCCATTGTAAACAGCTTTGTGGCACTATTTAATTCAGTTTCAGCTTTGTCTGATAAACTCAACATGAGTTAACTCATGTAAAAGAGGAACCACTATGATACCTGAACTCTTCATAGGAAAGAGTGGTGACTATTGGCTTTGAAAACTGGAGAAATTCTGGAACTGAACCCTAAACAATACAAATACTAAACAATGTAGTAATGTAAATATGGGCTGTAGCATACTTGTTCTTTAGCAAATGGTGTGACAGATGCTTATTGCTACTAACAAACCCACTCACAGCCTTCCATAAATAAGATTCAACCTTATTTTGTACAACTTTGGTGCTTCTTGGGTGTTTTAATATGTCTGTTGAGGAGCAGGGGATTTTATGTTTGTAGATTGGTCATGAGGGTAGAGAAAATTGCTTCCATAAATTAATAATAAATTATAAACCAAGTGATTCAAGTAATAGCTTATGTTTTTACTTATTTAAGACTTCATGTACTTCAATGCAGTATTTCATGCAGAGCTGGGAGAGAAGAAAAGTATGCTTATTTCTTGGTAAATTAAATACAGTTTTAAATTAACTGATGTTTCTTTTCATTTGTGATTTACTTTTTTAGGGTATTTATTTTATTACCTTCACTTCTTAAACTGAGCAGATTTATCTGTAGTTTCACTCTGTCTGCTAATGTAGGCTATCCAAGGTATTGGGGAGTGTATGTGTGGGTTTGCTTCTGTGTTACTCATCACCATTACAGACTTTTGTTTAAGTCTGTTTTGTTCTTTCATGAACTCCTGGTTGCAAGGCAATCTTAGCATTATTACTGTGCATGTATGTTAAGCATTAACTGCTGGTGCAGTTCAGTATTAAAGGAATCCCTGTGGCCCCAAAACAGTGGGTTTTTATGTGAAGGACAGATAAACCTTTAGCGAGAACTTGAAGGTTGTGTTGCCTGCCAGGAGATAAATAACAAAGGGACTTCTTTTGAGATGAAATATTGGAAGTTCTAGCTTTTTTTGTTCTGAATGCAGGGCTTGTGCAAGGCACACTTGAGGATAGTCCTTGAATAGTTTCTGGTTTTGCTTTCAACATAGCCACCTATGGAAGCTTGGCTTGAAGATGTCATGTTTATCTCCTGATCCTTTTTGATTCAAAAGGATATGGGTAGGCCTATCAAAAAATTCAGAGAAATGTGACTTTATTTTTTAATTCATTACTCTAGGAAGACTGTGTAATTCTGACCTATATTTCATTATCATTTCTTGAGAATAGAAACCAAAGATCAAAAATAGTTCTAATTTCCACAGCTATTCAAATATTTACTTAGACAGTGGCTAATTATCCAGAAGGGGCCCAGCAGTTCTTGAAAACAGTCAGTAGAGACATCTGAGGTCCTTTAAAGTACAGCTTTGGTCCCTTGTGTTAGCAAGGTCATCAGTAGTTGTAGACTTCTGTCTGCCTGCTGTATTCAGCCTGTTACTGTCAGAGCCACATCCTTTGTATTGTGTGGTCTCTCTAGTCTTCAGCTCCGTACTCAGTATTTTCCTGTAGTCTTACTGCAGTTACTAATCTCACCTTAAGCTAACATTTCAGAGATGCTTGTAGAGGGGAATTCAGGAAGGATGTGGGGACTACGTGGGGAAAGTAATTGAGATGATAGTGCAAATGACAAGTAATTACTCTCATTTCTCTTTGAAACCAAATAAAAAAGCTAGAAGGAAAATAAATGGTTAAATGCAGGCTTGCAACTTCATCCTTTGGTGCGTGAGAAGGCATTTTGGATATTATAATGCCTACTTTGGATAAATCTTCCTATGAGAGAGTTCTAGGGTATATTTTCAAGGCCTCTTCTAAAACCATTTGGCAATGACTTCCCCTGTAATCCTCTAAGTGAGGTTTTAACCTGTGTTTATAAACTCCATGTAAAGTGGCTGTTGTCTGAAATAAGCTGGGCTATATGATTGTAGCCAAAAATAACTTCAGTATGTTTACTGATAAGCTTGCCATTGAGGTTTTCTGCCTTTCAGGCACCTTCCTTTCCTTTTTAACATATATAACGTTGCCTTAGTGCAATACCATATAGTTTGGACAAACCTACTATAGGTAAGACTGCCACAGCCTGTGTGCAGAAGAGTTAGAGGTGCTCCTTTATCAGACCCTTACGCATTTCTTCTCAGATACTGGAATGGAACAAGAACTTGGGGCACATGGAAATCTCTGTTTGGTTCTGTGGTGGAGTGGGTGGCCACATGCTGTCCTGCACAGGAGTAAGAGAACTTGCAGTGTGTTGTGCTGTAGGCTGTGAAGAAGAATGGGAAGAAAAGAAAGCTGAATGTGCATGCTAAGGGAGAGAGAGAAAACATGTTTTTTTAGATAAAAAACTTCTCTTGTCACTCTTAGTTAAACTAACTAGTTAATGTGTGGCAGCAGGCTGTTTATGGTCTCTGGTACCTTAGTTCCCAGAGGTGTCTGGATGTGAGTCCTTGACTAACCACACCAGTTTTGCTTCTTGGATCTGCCTGAATAGTTTTTAACATGAAGATGAAACAATACATTTACCCAAATGTTGCACTCATTTGTGCTGTCAGGCAGCTGCTCTGGCAGTCAGGAATAGCTGTGGCTTGGCAGAAAATGTTTTCTCTGTTATATCAGTACACCACTGTTATGTCTAACTAGTGATGTAAAAAGTCGCCTCTTTTGATAAGCCTCAAAAAAAAAAATAACCATGCTCCTTACCTGAAGGAGCTGTATAGGAAAGGAGCTTTGGCATGTACTTTGGCATAAAGGCATAAAGGTACCTTATAGTAATACAGCTTGTTTATGCCATTAAAATAGTTTAAAAGGCTGTTGACAGAAGGCAGAAAGTATGAAGGAATTTTTTTTGTATTGAAAAAGAGAAACTTGAAGGATCTTATGTGTTTACCTGTTTATTTCTTTCTTTGCTATAAAGGCAACTCTCTAAACATGAGGTAGCACATACTTTTCTACTTTGGTGTGCTTTCTGCATTCAATATCCATTGTCTTGAGCTGCATACAGCTAACATTGTTTTCTGTGGATGCTTGCTTTCTTCTTTAAGAATAATTAATCTGAAATTTAATTTAAAAAATCACTTTCCCAAACACAGTATTTCTTCATATTCTCATTTGCTGTATTTAGACTAATTTGTCTTGACATTGCAGCTGTGCTGCTCTTTGTGTTGCACAATCTTTTGAGTTTTGTTTCATTAAGAATGGAACTAAAGAATTTGGGGAAGGGGAGGGAAGAAGTGCTAGACTGTTAGAAGTTAATTTGCCGTAAACCAAAATGTTGAGAACAGATTACGAAAGCTATGAAGTGACATGTAAATGCTTGTTCAGTTTCACACTTAGTGAGAAATAAGTCATTTAAGCTGGGTGCACATGAGATAGAAGTTTGGTTACAGCTGCTGGGAATAGTTTGGTCTTACTAATATATTCAAAATCATAGAGGAAAATGCTCAGAAGATTGGGAATTGATCTCTACATTCCAAAAAACTTAAAGGCTGAACTAGCTTGAAAAACTAGCTCTACTCTGTTCACAACAGCTTCATATGCTCTGTCTATCCTACCTAGATTCTGTCTGTCTGAAGTATACGGCAGGTTAGAAAATTCATGTTTTCACTATGCTTTTGGGGTTTGCTTTTTGCTGTTGGGTTTTTTTTCCTAAATAATAATTTTAAAAAAGAGCTAATTATGAGTTAAGAAGATGCTTAACTTGTATTTCCTGATGTTGAACACTGCATAATTTCCCTGACTGTTCACCCTGATACATCACAACACAATTCCTTTCACCCTCTATATTCTACTTACTGGTTTCTCCTCACTGTTGAAAACTGTGGTATGTTTGTCATGAATAAATGACCCAGCTCTGACTTTAAATACTTCTGTGTTTTGGTTAAATGTCTTCCTCTGCAGCTGTGAGAGTAAAACTGAAGTTTCAAGGATCAAACCAGAAGGCAGATAGTTTGATTAAACCACTTGACTTGATTTGAATTATTTTGAAGACCTGGTTCGTGACCTCTAATGCCGTGGACAAAACCCATCTTTTGCTTGGTGTCTTCTAATACTTTTTTTTATGGAGGATTAGCATGTCCGTGCATCACCTCAGAAGACTAATGTGGGCTGTGTACCTGTTCAGACAAACTCCAGATGGGAAGGCCACCCAGGAGGCATCTTGCTCCAAACCAGTCAAACTCTTAACTAGTTTGTCAGCAGCACAACAAGCACACAGAAGACTTCAGGTCTGGTAGGCAGATGTAGTTGAAGCTGAAAGAAACTAGAAGCAAGAAACTAGGTTGATCTGGTTTATGTAATGGGTAGAAAAACTGGGAACCAGATTATGGAGGAAGCTGCTTTGATCAAGGAGGTGTGCAGTGCCAGAAACCCAGTAAGAACACTGATTTATTTGGGGATTGCTTATACCACGAAAGAGTAACTTCACTTTGGGATTGTTTTTCCCAGCGAGAGGCGGCTGGGAGGAGCAGTGGGCAAGCCTTTACTCTGAGCCTGGAAATGCATCCCCCGGTAGGGTGTGTCTGCCTCTGACAGTGCTTGTTTTCAAGTGCTGACTCCCAGCTGCTGCAGATGGCTGGAGGATGGCAGCAATCGAGATGACTTTCTCTGACATCCATTTAGTGGAGATGCTGATAGTTGACTACTAAGTTTTCTACGTATGGTAGTTATGCTATCTTTGTAGACTGCCTCAGCTTCAGGTTTTAGGTGGATTTTCAGGATAATGTGCCATGACAAAGTATAGGGGCTTGCTCTGAACAGGCTGTCTCAGAGCACTGAGGTCTCATGCAGAGATTGCCATGAATTTCTAATTGTCTTTGAAGCAGAGGAGCTGTGGTTTTTTTCCAGTGTAGCTGTAAATGGCTTTTAAGAGATGACTTACATGAAGTGACTGTAGTTCTGCTGCTGGGAGTTGTTCAAGTCTGCAGTTGAGATGCTGAAGACATCACCCAAAAGTGTCCGCAGCAAGTTGTATTTGTCATATGCCATTTTCATCTGGTTGAAAATGGGTTACTTGAGCCACAAGCTCTGAAAATTCAGTTTCTATAATATTTATGCTTTGAAACAGTATAGCATAGTTGAGTGGGCTTTCTGAAATTTACTAGTCTGGTTATGTTGCATATTTATATATATATGACTCTAAAAATTCTCTTCCTCAGCCAAGCTAAACATAGGCACTTATGGACACAGTTATAGTTCACCATATTAACAACAACAACAAAATAAAAAGAGGAAAAAAAGCAGTGCCATATTAAAGATAATAGCTTGGTGCTCTTGCTCATTCATCTCTTGGAAGACAATACTGATTCATGTCTTGAAAGTGGTAGGAAAAAATCTGTTACTACTTCTTTCCCTTCTTTTTCTCCCACAAGACAAACTCCAAGGCCCCTTTTCTGTAGTTGTTGTGGTTTGCAGCCAGAGCTCCAGTCTGCATTATCAAGCTTTCTGGCAATGTGAGGTGGCAATCAGTCATTCCAATGTGATGTGGACAGATAGCTGAGACGTAAGTGGAAACTGCTGATGGAGCTGACAAATGTTGGGGAGTGGAGTAAACTGTTTAGCAGGACTGAGCTGGGAGCACGGATGTCTTACAGGGATAGCACAGAGGATCGGGGTTAGCGTGCACACCATTGGTGTTGCAGTGTGCAAGGCAGGCTGCAAATAAAGAACAGTCTGTAAAACTTCAGTGCTGTCCAAGCGAAGCCTCTTTTTCGGATGGCGCTGCCTGATGATGGCTGGGCTTTGTTGCCATGCAACATGGGAACAGAGGCTGAAACTGTGTGCCTGGCACAGATTAGTTTAACAGCAAACTGAATTCTTGTCCGAGGCTCTATGTTAGAGTGTCCTGGTTTGAGATTGAGATCCCTGCCATAAGGAAAGAAACAAATGCAAGGCAGCTTGCTCTCAGATTGTTTTTTATAATTAGCTTTGTTATGTAGTTATGACAGAATCTAGGAGCTGTATGAATCAACAGTAGAAAAGGCAAGGAGTCAGGAGGTCTGTTAATCTTCTATCATCTGCCAGCTGTCCAGTGAAAACACTTTTTGTGTGGTGTTAGGAGGTCTGGATTAGTCATTTAACACCTGCAGGCAAAAATGTTGTACAAGAACATGTGAAAATCATTAGAGCAAAACTGTCTGACGTCTGTGATTGGAAAATGCAGACAGCGTAAGAATGGAATTAGATGGATTCAGCTGTAGTTTGCACGTCTTTTTAAGAATGCAGCTGACATGACTTAGACCAACAATTAAGCAAGTAGGAAATACTTTGGGGGCATTTGCGTGCTCTGAGTTTGGATACAAATTACATGGGAAGAGTTGGTTTTTGGGAGGGTAAAGCATTCATGGTACTGACTGAGTTCAAATAGATTAGTAGCTCTGTCACTAATAGATTAACATATTAACTAGGCATGTTTGTGATTAAAAAGCATTGTCTGAAGTTCTTGGGCAATTTAAAAGTGATCTCATATAGGACGCTGACACTCTAAAAGCTGAAGTACATCATAACTACACATACCATTTTGCTATTTTATCGATTTTTTGTAGTGTATTAACTAGGTGCTCTGGTTAATACTTATTTAAAATAAGGAAGTGTTGAGTCAGCTTCCAAAGAGAGATATGACAAAGATAGGTATTCTGGTAGGGGTGATCTTCCAGCAAGTACCTTCAATATATTGCTACAAATTTAATTTTTAAAAGGTGTTGACTCTGACTCAGGTTTTTAAATGGAAACAAACTTTGTTATAATCAAAACATAAAAATTGGAGGTTAAAGTTTCATCTTGAGACTTGCTTTGGGTTTATTTTGTTTTATTTTTAAACTCTTAAGGAATCAGTAACAGAAATGTGTATCTTGTCTTTTTAGCTGTAGCAATGCCATGGATACTAATGAAGATGAAAAGTAATTTAAACTAGCACATGTTGACTCTATTGTAGGTAAAAAGTAACATCAGCAAAAGCTCTGCCTCTAGTATTTCTTTTAATATAAAATGCCTAAGGTGATAAGTTATACAGATAAAACTTGCCATATCTAACTTAAAAAACACTGTCAATAATTAGAACTGATGATTGGTACTGGTCTCAACAGAGATGTGCTGGATGGTGTAATTAAACACTTTGCATTTCTTTTTCTGTCTTTAAAAAAATGACTTCCATTTTAAGGTCAAATTATCTCCTTCTGATAACTAGTCTCTTGTGGAAAAATAAACACGTCTGAGCTCAATTGATCCTTTAAACTTGGGATTTCTGGATACACAATCTTTGCTGCCATGCTGTCTGAATTCAAAAACAAGCTGTAGATTTTCTGTTAGCATTTTTGACAAACTCAAGTTCAAAACCTGTACAATGATTGTATTTCTATATTCTTGATAATAAACTGAGAGATTCTGAGAACTCATTGCTAATGTAACTTGTTTATGAAGTGGTTTTTTATGTAGTTTACATGTGCTTTGTTTTTTGGTTTTATTTTTGGTTTGTTTTCTTTGTTTTTTTTTTTACTTTGTAGACCACTAAAGCATTCCTTCCCAAGATGCTGGAAATGAACCACGGACACATCGTGACAGTTGCAAGTTCCTTGGGGTTATTCAGTACTGCTGGAGTGGAGGTTTGTTAGACTATAATGAACAAAAAATTTGGCACTTTTTGCCAAAGACAAGTTTTTTCATATTATCAGATAGAGGAAATAAGGTCAAATCTTCAAAGATATTTGGAGATTATGGTGCTGAGTACCATATCAGCGCATGGCTCCCTATGAGTGGGAGCCACAGGACTTGGGCAGGCATTGTATTCATTTACTTGGATGGTGGAGTTGGCACTTAGAGCAAAAGCCTAGGATGGCTGGGGGTTTCAGAATGCCAGGTGATCTTTGAGTTACCTGGTAAATTTAGGAACTTGAAAGGTGTCATTCAACCTACTCCTGTCAAGATCTTCAGTGCAAAGCTTGAAGCCAAAGGCAAGGGCTTTCAAAAGTAATGCTTCTTGTTTCTGTGAGGAAATGACTGCAAACCTTCTAGAATATATGGCTCACCTGCTTCACTAGCAGCTGTTGGAGAGCTCCAGTTTGTGAGACTTGTCTGGTGCATAAAAATAGGTTAGGATTAGCGCTTGTCCTGTTTTTTGAGTCATTAATACAAATGCAAGTGTGAACAAAAAGCATTCAGTTAGTGAAAATTAATTAATGTGTCTAATATAATAATGGTCATATTACCCCATAAACAGACTTCTTTGCATATAAGTAAGGCTCAGTCCAGGACCTTAAACTGCAGTGTTTCATAACATGAATGAAGATGGTGTAACTTAGGGCTTTTTAGAGTGTTTACTGTCTTGAGAAAGCTACAAGGAATTTCCTAGACTGGGTGTGACCACCAACAGAGGTGGACACATCCGACTGAAAACACACTAAATTCAGCAACAGTAAAAAATTATTGCATAGACAACAGTAGCATTTGAATTATTTGTGTATCTCATAGAAATACTTAAATCTTGATTGTGTCTTCTGTTGAAACTAACCTTAAAAATAACACTTTTAAGATTTTTACACCTATGCCCTGCCAACTCTTTAAACTTTTTCAAATCTGACCCAAGGTAGTATTAGGTATCTGTCCTTTGTTGCACCATTTATTATTAAGCAAACTGGTAATTGGAGTAACTTGTCATGTGAGCCTGCCTGATTCAAAGACTTGAATCTAAGATAATATCCTCCTACATTCAGCTTTCCTGCTTTCATGATTCTGTGCTAATTACCTCAAAAGTAAAGTGATAAATGAGTTGATGTGATGCTCTATTCAGTGGGTGTCTTTTGTTGTTGCTTTGAAAATCTGTGCAGAATCACCTCAGGTATGCTGGCTTTGAACATCATTCATATCTGTCCTTTTTAAGTTCTTTTTTTTTTTTTTTTTTTTTCCCCTGCTTCGTTCATTGCCAACACAGGATTATTGTGCCAGCAAATTTGGAGCTGTAGGTTTCCATGAGTCTTTGAGCCATGAATTGAAGGCTGCTGAAAAGGACGGAATCAAAACTACTTTAGTCTGCCCTTATCTTGTAGATACAGGAATGTTTAGAGGATGCAGGATCAGGTGAGTAGAATTCTCCTTCTGCTCTGTGCTGGTAGTGTCATAAAAGTATTTAGAGGTAACTCAACTGTTACCATAAAAATATTTAAATAAATATTATCTCCCTTTAGTATATGTAAGTGTTAGACTCAAAAAGAGACTTTCTGAATTCACTGTCTTCTGTCCTTTTGTACAGAGGCAATGCAAGTTTTGAGCTATAGTCTTTGTAACTTAACAATGAATATAAAAAAGTTCCGAAGAAATTGAGTTAACTGTTCACTGGGGTCTGTGGTCTTTTATGTATCGTATTAATCCGTCTTAATCAAATGTTCCAGAAAAGAAATTGAGCCTTTTCTTCCACCCTTGAAACCTGAGTACTGTGTGAAGCAGGCTATGAGAGCCATCCTTACAGACCAGCCAATGATCTGCACACCTCGCCTCATGTATATGGTCACCTTGATGAAAAGGTAAGAATTGAATTTCCAGTTCTTTGGCAATGCAATCCACAAAATACATGAGCGTGCCCAGTTTCTGGATACAAACACCCTCCCACCCACACAGGCCATAGGTGCCATGTTGTTAGAATTCATAAGTCTCTCTTGGCTTGCATGCTTGTAGGTTGCTTGCTTGGGAAGCTTCATTTAACTGAGATCCTGTGTATCTATGCATCTTTGTTTTAACCTTCTTGTATCTTCCATCCTCCTTAGATTCCTATTTTCTTTTCAACAGACTCTTAATTCCATTGTTTGAGTTCCTCTTTAGGAATGGCACATGAGGCAGCTACCAGCAGAGCAACCTCTAGCTGCTTGTCTCTAGATCCAGTGTGTGAGAAGGTCCTGCCTGCAGATTCTTCAGAACTTGCACAGATGTGGTAGATAAACTGAAAATTGGTACTTCCAGAACCAATTTTCAGAGTCTAAGTTTGGTGGAAGGGCTATTTAAAGGAATTACTTCTTTCATTCTGAAGCACTGCAATTTTAGGATGAAAACTGTTTTAATCTGTAATCAGGTTGACATTTCAATGATGCAGGATAATACAGGAGCTGCTTCAATTCCTGTGATACAACATCACTTGAATTCTAGTTTATGGAGAACAGCTTCACAGGCCTCTGTGTTTTGTTTTAAATCTGTAGCGTGTAGGGGGAACCTATAAAATATAGCATTGTATTATTTTCTTTCTGCAAGGGATGGTTGAAACTGACCACCCTGGTGATTTTTATTCTGCTTATGAGGTGGTTGTTCTCCTGTGTCTCAAGTGTCTCTTGGTGGACAGGCTCACCAAAAAATAGTGAGCTGTGAGCTGCTCACATCTTTCCTGGAAGAGATGTATGTGTCTATTCTGACACCAAATGAAGGCCACTGTCAGTATCTTTAAGAACTAACTCCTTCACCCAGAAGCTCAGAGGGTGCTTCAGTGCTTCCTGCACAAGCAGTGCCTGATGCAGCAACAGCCACATCAAAAGCCCTTCGGGTTTCCTTGGTTCAACACTTCAGCTTCCAACAGGGAGATCAAAGCTTCTGCATAATCCATGCCCCAGGCAGCAGCCTTTAGATCAAAGGCCCTCCAGTCACTGCACAAGCAGTGCTGCTGGCACTGAGGACACCTGTACCAGTGACTATGTCTTGGTGCTTCAGTGGGCATTACTCCTAATGGCTGGAGTTGCACTGCTTGCCACTGAATAAGTGCCTGTTGCTATTTCCAGGGGCTGAAGAATCCCATTTTAGTCCTTCACTGGAGCCCCTGAGTATTACACTTGAAATAAAAACAGTATTTTGTTCATGTGAGAAGGAGGGGAGGATCTGTAGCCAGGTATCCATCACATAATCACCTCCTGGAATTTTATCTGGAGGGGGGGGAATTGCTCTCTTTACTTTGGACCTTTCTTTTTGAGGATGGATGATTGAGTTTAGAATATAAATCAAGGTTGTTAGACATCTGGTGATCAAAGAATGGCATTAACTAACACTAATCCCACATTAAAGAATATCTTAAATGTCTGATGACCTCTGCTGATGTGGCTTTTAGCAGATGCTTTGCTTTTACCAGGCTTTCTGTGATGCCCTTGCCTCCCCCCATCCCCCCTGCTCCACTTCTTTAAAACAAGCTATCACGCTGCTTGTGAAGAAACAGAAAATCTGGTCTAAGATGGACACGTGAATAAGCAGCTTCTTTCTCCTTTCTGCTTGCCTGTGTGGTTGGGACTCTAGAATTTCAATTCACTCTGAAAGTATCCCTATGAAATAAAAATCCCTTAAGTCTTTTAAGAAGACTCTCCAATAGGTACTATATTGCTTTTAAGGAGATCAAGTACATAGTGCATGTAAGTACATGTACTTAAAAGTAAACAGAGTTTTTGTTTTATTCTGTCTTCTAACAAATCTCTAACTTCTTTTTCCCAGTATTCTCCCATTTGAAGCAGTTGTATGCATGTACCGATTTTTGGGAGCAGACAAGTGTATGTATCCTTTCATCGCTCAACGGAAACAGGCTACAAACAACAATGAAGCAAAAAATGGAATTTAACCGTTTGGGATGGACTAACATTTATAGGTGAATGCAATAATGCTACATGACTGAATTGCAAAGTGCACTTGCATCTAACAGATGCAAATGTCAACATCTTACTGTGGCATTCTCTTGGGTCCTAAACCTGTGTATTGAACTCTAAAAATCAATGGATTTTTATATACTGTAAATAAAACTGACTAGAGTACTTGGGAAATGTGATAGGTAACTCAAAAGAATTTACAATGTAGCTGCCACCATTGTCCTTTAGAATATCACTGTATGTACAGAAAACTAGTCATACTACTTGTTGTAGGGATGCACTGTGTGATATCTCTTCCTTAGTCTGCCAAGGCTTCTAAGAGCTGTCTCCGACCAGAAGATGCAATGTTTCAGAAATGGTTTGACTTTCCTCATGTTATTTAGGAAGGGAGGGAAATCTTGCAATTTAAGCTACTACTCATGATATTATAGCAAATTCAAGGACAGTTTCTGAATGCATCTCTTCATTCGTTCACCCAAGTTCTCTAAAGGACACATGGCCAAATTGTGGTGTAATTCTCTTTTGTTGCAACTATGTGTGTTCTATTTAAACAAAGATGAAAAGAAATTTGTAAATCTCTGCCGATTCAAAGGCAAATGAATGTCTTACATACTCTCAGAGCAAACTTGTACTGGGCATCTGTTTTTTTAGGAATGCAGTCAGTGATTTAATCTGACTTTTTTTCAAGTTGACTTAATTTGAAATATGCTCTGTTCCATTTCCCTCGATATGTCAGAGTCCAATTTACTATTATGGACTACAGTTTATTTTCTTCTTCCTCATTCTTACTTCTGACAGAGTCCTCCCACCCCCTAAGGAAGCTGTTGTCTTAAATTCTCTAACTGGACTTGTGCCTAAAAGACAAAGCAACTCAGCTGAGATACAAACCGTTTATGTAAGTGCTGGTCATATGCCAATTATTAGCAAAGGCAAAAACAGAATAATGCCTGATGCAACTCTACATTCAGAATATGAAAGGGTGTAAAGATTTTTTTTTGAGTTGTACTCACATTGTAGAATGGCAAATGACACTTTTACAGTATTTTTTGTAAAGCAAACAATTTTGTGCCTTGAATTTGGTAATCTGTATTAGTGAAGCATTGTAAAAGTGAAATTCTACCTCTGTATCTTAATGTATACCATCCACTTGTAAACTACTATCAGAAAAATTGTGATTACTTTTTTAGAATGTCTTGTTAAATAGTGACCAATGCCTGTGGTTATTAAAGTGAGCCACCTTTTCCTTAAAACAGTGACTGGAATGTTTCCTTTAAAGACTGAACTAACACGAATTACTTGTGCCTGTTCCACAGCTCTTTGGTGTCAACACAGATCAAATATTTATGGCTCAACTCCTGTATCCACTTTGTCAGTTACATGCCTTACAGTGTAATCTCCGAAGACTATCAGTAGGTACTGTGAAATTGGGCTTTAGGAGCTGACAGTTTTGTCTATCTTCTAAACTCACTGATGAAGTAGCTGGTCAAAGAGGTTATGAAGAACATTAATTTTAGTGTTATATAGAGCTGCATTCAGGTTTATGAAAAAATGTGGTGTCGGTGCAGTTTTAGTGAGTTAAAAAGTAAATGTAGTTTCAGTACAGCTGTAGTTATTACTGCATATATATAACACACATATAAAATAAAACATTTGTATCTGTGTCAAGAACAGTGTTGTTAACTAACTCTGTTTAGAAATTAATTGAAAGTAGAAGAAAATGTTTACATTAACCCTTACTCCAAATTCCATGCTCTTTTGAAAAAGTCATTAGAAGATTTCCCCAGGGCCAAATTACCTCCCATGTTCTTACAGCAAAGTCACTAAGAGCATGTACAACAAATTTAATTCTATTGCATAGCATCACTGTATTGCACATTTGTTTTCCTAAGATGTCTCAATCTTTGCTCCTGTGTCAGACTAAGAAGCAGCTTTTAAAGTTTGATACTTGACACTTACTAGCCTGACAGAAAAGAAAAAATTAAAAGCCAACCAATAATACCAAGGTGTTCTATAAAGCAAAAGCATCCTGCCAATTTACAATGGCTACAGGCTTACTTAAAAAGCAAGTTTCAAGGCTTGCAGAGTTCTACTTTAATTACTGAATGTGTGGTCATCCTGATTTCTCTAAATTTACTACCTTTTCTCTCAGTTCTTCAGCGGTGTGACTGGGGAGTGGTTTGTGGCTGGTGCACTCAGTGAGCATGTTTCTAAAACCCATTCCCTTAACTTTTCATCTTCTATTCAAAAGTCACAGGTACACATAGAGAAAGGGAATACCAGATACCTTGTAGATATAATGAGACTTGCTTAAGTGCTTGGGGGGAGGATCTTTGAGGCTGTATACTGCTTGTCTTACATAGTAGGAAACTGAGCCTAAATTCAATCCAAGCCTCCAGAAGAATTCAGTTTGTTAGTTTTTGTGATACACATGAGCTATTTTGGAAACAATCCTGAAACTCCTGTCACCTCTAGTCACACCTTAAAAAAAAAAAATATCATATAAAGAAGTCAATCACCTCTCCAAGGTTTTCTGTTGACTGGGTGACTTTCCAGTTGCATGGGTGATTCCTATGAAGCAGGAAGAGAAGATCTGTGACTGAGGATGGAGTGAGAGCTGGGGTATCCCTTGTTTATATTGCCCTAAACTGTTGCAAATATTATGTGATGCTGAGAGTTTCCTTTAACACTACAATCAGAAACTATGAGAATTGTGTCTCTTCAGGGCTGTGACTGATGAAGTGTATTTTTTCATGTAAAGCCAGCCTAGTTTAAATAGCTCAGGTAGGAGTTTTAAATTAATACTTTAGACTAGTAGCTTAATGTAGGAACATTTTCCTTCATTCTGTAGGACAATGCCATGAAAGTTCACTGTTAAACCCAGATGAGCTGATATGGGTGCATCTCTTGAGACTTTTTGTCTTGCTGTAACAACCCGATGGGATATGCAGCTGATGAGAGTTTTCTCAGAAAGCTCCTATCTTAATGGTGCTAAGCTTTATAGCCATGTAAACAAGGTGTTTGAAGATCATTCTGTAGCACTCTACTTCCCAATGAGCAGGACAATTTGCATCACTGGTTCATCTATAGTAGGTTTCTAGAGCTTCTCCTCTATTTCCTAGTCTTTAAAAAGAATCTGGGGTTGCCAGTTCTCTAAACTTGGTGTACCCACTCAGTCATTGGAACAAGATAGACAAGTTTAGGCTTCAAGTATCTTTGCTTTTTGTGTTAGTAGTTTCCTATGTCATGTGCTTGTAGGTTATTTTATGTGTGAGTGTAGTTGAAGCTTGGAGCACCTAAGCTGGATGCCCATTGTAGTACAAATTTTTCTTCCCCCCCCATTAAGCCTGTCTGTGTATGTAGGGTTGGTAACACACAATAAATGTTTACTTTACCTTATGTCATAAGGACTTGTGCAGAAGACCTAACTGAAGTGAGCTAATCAGGAACAATACCCTTTAACTTCATAACAAATAAATAATTCAGAAGCAAGCATTATTCTTTATTTTCCAACACCATCATAATCTGTCCTAACTTTTGTGTTTAGACAAACCCTTATGAGTCTTGTCTTCAGCAGCAATTTGGGAAAATTCAGAGGGATCAGAGCTGTGTAGTGAATGCACACAAAGGAGTAAGTTATGGGCCGCTATGGTTCTGAAAGTGTGCACCTGCTCAAGAATTTGATGCATATAAAATCATTAACCTAACCTCTGAATTTGAGTCCTAACTCTTCTTGTGTCTCTGGGTAGGTAAGTCCTCTGTTCAACAAAATGAGATCATTATAATGCAAATGGTAATTGGGTAAGTATTTAACCCCAGTATTTAACCTTGTTTCTGTCCATTAAAACCCAGGTTTTCCAAGTACAGAAGCTTTGGGGCTCTGCTCAGTTTTCCACTGCTGCCAAGTTCATAGCCCATAAACAGGAAATAAAACTATCTATCACAGAGATTAGGTCTTCTAACAGTCCCTGAAACAGCAGATTGGGCAGAATGGTTGATGAGGGCATCTATTTAAGTGTTACTTTGTCCTGAAGCTCCTAAGCCTAAATTCGAGGTGTTTAGTCACAAACCTTGCAAAAAAAAAAAAAAAAGCTAGGGAGTCTAGGGACAGTGTCCAATAAAGTTAAAAAAGTAGTTACAGAAACCCCAACCTCCTGGTATGCTAATTAGCCTGTCATGTTTTTTCCCTGGCCATTAAATGCTGATGTATCTAGTGACAAAATGTGGCTTTATCATGGCTTCAGTGGAACAAAGAAATTCATAGTAACTTTATTTAAACACAACTTAAGAAGACAACCCAAATATTTAAAATAACTTTAGAAATAACAATCCAGGTTACATACTTACCTATCTGCTTAATGCTGACAATACACAAACAATTCATTTCTTCCACAAAATTTAAAAAAAGCTTTTGAACTAAATGGTCAATGTGCAGAAGTCAGGATCAAGTGTTTGTGTGTGTCTGTGCCTAAGTTAAATTGGCAGGATGTTTGGTGCTCTCTTCCTAAGCAGAGCAATTGTAGCACTTATCTAAGGAGCCACAATGTATTTTGAAAAAAATTAAACCTTTTAACACATCCCTGTCTGTACAGGCTGACCAAACTGCCTTTAAAATGTTATCCATTCTGTCTGAAAACATTTTAGCAAACAATGTGCCTGGGCCAATGCCTATGGCCTCTCCTAATCCAATTATCAATAAAAGCTGCTGTGGCAGTAAAATATGGGGAATAGCTCATGCTGAAGCATTTGGAAAGCTAGTAGCTGTGTCCAGGGACAGGTTCTTAGTGGAAGAGGAGGAATGGGGTGCTAAGATGGCTCTAGGGATCTCCCCTTTGTACCTGCTCTAGAAGCTCCTGTTGCAGGGTGTGTGCATGCACAGCGTCTGCTCGTGCTGACATCCAGCCCTCCCTTCCCATCGCAGCTGCAAGCAGCCACAGTCCTGAGCTCATCCACCAGGGCTCTTCTACACATGGCCCTGCACAAGAGTTATTTTGGAACAACTGCACTTAAGAGCGTGTGTGTGTATGTGTGTGTGCTTGCCTATATATTTTGCAATAAGCGTAAACTGCTTCAGCTCAACTTAAACGAGAATGATACTCTGGAGTAAGAAGTTCTGTGCTCTGGGATTTGGGACTAGCCTGTGCCTTTGGAATGCCTGTCTTACTCTCATTTCCATCAACCATCACATCTAAACAAGCCCTTGGAAGATAATTACAAACTTTCATTCGGATGCAACCACTTAAAATACACTTAGCTTAAAATTGGTCTATTTTCTTAACAGGCAAGTGCATTGGATCCATGTTTAGAACAAATGTTACTCAATACAAGTTAGGTCTCTACATAGATCAGTAGTTAATGGGCAGATGGAAGCATCCCACAGTGATTAAGGATGCTAGGTTTTCCTGCCATGCTGAGAGCCAGGAATATTGACCTCTGCAGCTGTTTTAAAAGGGAGCTTCTGCCTAGTTAAATCTTCAGCATGTAAGGTAAGGTAATGTGTCAACAGTAGGATTGGAGCAGAGGGTGGAATTAAGATCTCCCAAATATCTCCAAATCAGGCTGGTGTCAGTGCTCTTCATTTTATTGGTGTCTTCACAGAGGTCTCATCGCCAGTTCTTGTCTCATGGCTGCTATTAATTCACTATGGTAGCAGCAGTGGGAGCCCTCATGCAGATACAGCTCCAAGGGCCCAGTGTGTCCTCAAGGCCCCTGCTTTCCCAGGGCTTGCCTGTGAACTGCAGTGCTTGAAATGCTGAGGGTTGCCAGCTACTTGTCCAGCAAGTCTTCACCGTGGTGGGAAATAAGCATGAGGCAGATGGGACCAAAGCTTCATTAGAGACATCATAAACTAGAACAGTCCAGCAAAAGTATTGATACGTGGATTTCCTCATCTCTTGTAAAAACCTGATAAAAAATGCCAGCTTTTCTCTACTTGCAGTGACTCTAAACAAAGATCATTTAAATAATTGTATTCTTTTTCTGAGTCACAGAAGTGATCACTTGTTTGGCTCTTTAAAAATTTTGACATTTAAAACCAACGTGTGACTCGTGTAATACATCGTCTGTTAGCATGTGCAAAACAAGGCACTCTGTTAGTCCCAGCACTAACCTGGGAGTTCTGGAGGAATACTAGAGTGGTTCTGAAAATGCAGGTTGTTCAAGCAGTCATTCAGTTTCTTTTACATCTTTGTTTTGTGTAGCAAACTAGAACAAATGGAGCAATTAGGAGATGTGCAATTGTTCTTACTAGATGGGATAACAAACTAAGTAATGACAGGCCCATGAAGAGGTTATAATCTTTGGGAGTTAGTTTTTAAAAATAATTTTAACTATATTTTAATGTAGAATCCTTATTTATGGGCAGAGCACTTCTGAGCCACAGCTGTTGGTAGATGGCGTTTTTTCAAGGAAATAATTAATTTCTCCTTTGCTTAAAGGGAACAGTAGTAACTTTCACCTAGCCACTGTCCAAGCCAGGTTGGGGCTGGGACTGGGACTGGGACCGAGACAGGGACAGGGACAGGGACCAGAAGAGAATTTGTCCCCAGGTTCTTCATACCTGGAAAATATGCTAACTTTTAACTGAAATTAGTGACTACAATAGACTTGGAGGTAAGTGTTCCCAGAGTCTCCAACAAGCAGCTTTTACCTTTCTCTGTCTTTTTGGTATTATAAATATTTGCAGTTCCCTGTGGAGGTTCTCCTCTGAAGACCTAAAGCATCTAATAAGAGCAGTCAGGTCAGCCAAGGTAACCCCTTTTTACTGAAGGGACAAAATTGCACGTGAAATTCCACAACCCTTGAGCTTGTGGGACCCAAGTTTCTTGTTTTCTAAAAAAACCTGCATATTTTCATTTTTTTCCTTCCCCCTGATGCTTGAATGATCAGATGTGGAGATGCTGTCAGTGTTCCTGGGATTCACCTTGGGAAGCTGAGCCTTTGTTACTAAATATTTGGAAACAGACCTAAAATTATTCTCTCACTGGGGACTCATAACACAATCTGGTGCCTTGAAAATTCTTACACGAAACAGCTTGTGGGACTGGGATGGCTGGGAAGTGGAGAAACTAATACGGCACTCTGGGCCAGAGGGAGCAAGGCAGAGCAAAAGCTAAAGCCCCACTGGGAAATTCATTAACCACAGCTCCTACAGCTGCTGTAACTTCCTGCTCTGTCACTGTCTGGAGCCTTTCCTAGAGTCTCACTCCCTGAAGACAATTCCAGTGTCATGGTCAGGATTCTGAGCTTTCTCACCTGCCGAGGTGCTGCATCCTGGCCTCCTCTTCCTGCCAGGGCTGCCAGGTCTGGTCCCAGGAGGAACAGAAGCCGAATTGCATGGGCAGTGAGAGAGCTCCCCATCTGTCATGTCATTTTCACAAGGGGGAAGTTATTTACCATCATCTTCGTGTTTTTGCTTCTCTCCGAGCCTACACTGGGAAGTTTCAAGTGCCCTCAACAAAGCAGGAGAGAGAGTTACCACTTACAGTCTGGTCCGTGCATGCAGGTGATTTTTCCGGCCCAACCTTCTGAGCTATAGAAGTTGCCTCTCAAGCCCCTGTGCTGCACTGTCCACCTAAGAAAGCATCTTTAGTCCGGGAAAAGTCAAACACGAGGACATAGGCAAAGAGCACATATCTGCAGGAAGCTCCAGTGTCCATGGGCAGTCATTTTCTGCACCTTTGCAAGCACCTTGGACTTCTTCCCAGGCAGAAGCTTGTTGCACATGCATCTTTTTCAAACAGAAAGGCACCACACATGGGAGAATCTGACCTATTAAAGAGGACCAAGCAATGGATTGGTTGCTGAAACATGGCAACAAGTCCTTCCCAGCTTCACCAGTACCCTGGTCTCTGAATGGCATGGCATGCCCAGTTGTGCTATCAGCCACATGGGGTGGTACCCTTGAGGAATGGCTCCAGATCATATTAAGTCTTTCCACATGGGAAGTGTGCTTGAACTGCTTTCACCCACCAAGGTTGTTAGGCCAGAACTGTCATTTGAAACCCTCCAGGCAAGGTCCCATTAAAATCAGCAGGACTCACTGGAGCTGGAGACTTTCTCTGATGAAGCAGCCATTGCTTGTGTGCCAGCAGCAGAACTAACTGAAAGAATTTCTCTTCTACTCTATAAATAGCCATCTTCTCATTAAGCAGCCTGGCAGCTGTCTGGACTAGATAAATTGTTGACTTTCCACCTGGTGTCCTGTGAAGGGTTCCTATTGCTGTAGTGTTGTAGAGCTTTGCCTCTCCTGTGCCAGTGCTGAATTCCCTGACTCATGGAAACCCAACCATGAGTACTGCCTGCAGCTGCCCAGCTGAGCAGGAGAGCTGGTGAAGGACAACTAGGATGCAAAGGGAAGAAACGCATAAAGGCTTGTAGGAGACTCCTCAAACAGAGCTGTGTAGTAACAGTACTGTGACAATAAATCACTGTCTACTGTTCCTCTGAGTGTTCCACTGGTTTGTTCCAGCTACAGATTCCTGGAAAAAATTGTTATTTGTTCTCACATATTACTTTAAAAATTTTGCATTTTATCTTAACTACTGGATCCTCTTTTATTTTTTTTTGTGTGCAAATCCTTGCTGCATGAGTACCTCCGCCTTCTTCCTTGGACAGTCATGCTGTGTTAGGTCAAACCACATATTTTCAGACCGATCTAAGTCTTTGAGTTTGTAGTTTGACTCACTTGAACACTCCATTTAACTTCTAAATCTGCTTCACGTGACAGATCTGTAGATCTCTAGGCAATGAGTGTGCTTGCAAAGAGCAGTGATTATTAGCAAGCACACACGCAAAGCAAACTGGCATTTGGAAACAAAGCTTGAACACAGAGAAACAGAATTTTATAGCTGTCTACCACGCATGAAAAGCAGATCCAGCACACAAATACCCCCCTAGTTCTTAAATCTGTATTTTGAACTGACTTTCAACCAGGTGTTTCCACTTTAATTTGATCCCAGGCATTCCTAGAGGTGATGTAAGATCCAGATCCACAAGGTAATAATGAAGTCAAGAGTTGAAAAATTATCAAGGCCTAATCTGGCAATTTAGTCCCTTGTAAATCATTGTGGTTAGTTATTGCAGAGCCCTTCTTACCAACCAAGTTCTCTTGAGGGTTTGCATTAACTTCACCACCTGTTTGACTGTCAAAGAGATAAATTTCCTTGAAGGGAATCTTCCACTCCTTACTTTATTTATGTCAGGGGTGGGGGGAAGAGGATAGATTGACTGGGAAACTTCAGTGACAAGGGTCTACATGTGCTGAATCAGGGATTGATGTAATTCATTTACTCTGTTTGATATTACACATAAGGTCCTGAAATGAAAGGTAGAATTAAGAAATTCATCTGGCCTCTTTGCTGGACGAAAAGCTCTAATGAAATGTAGAGTCAATTGATGTTTTTTCTTCTTATTATCCTTTTTTTTTTCTAACAATCAGATGCAAGAGTCAAAAGATCACATCAGTTAACATCAGTTATTGTGTAACCTAATACTTCATGTTTTCAGAGCACCTGTGCATTCAACGTCTCAGTGGCTAATACCCAAAAAATCCATCAATGAGTTTAAAAAAGATCTTCTACCTGAAAATCCAGTGGGATGGATCCTTCAGCTAACTCTCTGGGTTACAGGAGCAAACCACGAGTTAACTTGTAGACTGTGACATGTGTTAGTGAATTGAGCCTGTGTCTTGAATCAAAGATAAAGTAAAATACTTCCACACGTTCAAGCTAGAGACTGTTACACAAAGCATAAGCTCAAATTGCTGCTCAGGCGTTTTTTTTTTCTTCTTCTTCTTTTAAGAAAGTCCTTTGAAACAACTGAAACTTGAGTGGACTAGAAGAATGAAAAAGAGATTTTAGGTTTTAAATCTAGTATTTCCTCACAGAGAAGTTGCCTGTGACTGTGTTTTCTAGAGTTTCTTCTGTTTGAAATGGTGCAGCTTCAAGTTTGGGCTTTGTAGTGAGGCGTTTTGGGTATGGACACACACATGCCACAGCTCTCCTTGTCTCCTCTTTTTCAGCACCCTGAGTCTGCATCCAGAACACATGGCTTATTCTGTGTAAAACCTGCCCAGTGGCAAGCAGTTTGCTACTGCTCACAGCAGTTTTCCATACATCTGTCGTAAGTGACACTATATTAAACCCAGTCAATTGATGCTGCCTCTGCTGAAAGGCAAGAAAACAGCTTCCACTGCTTCCTTACCCCATTGGTGTTCCCAACCAAACAAAGCAACTAGTGTGAAAAAACCTTTTACCTGACTTTAGACAGTGTCACATTTCCTTGGCTCTTTAGGGGTACTTTTTTTGTTATTCTGTACTCTTGGAGACTGCTGGCAACAGTGGAAGGGAGGCTGTACCTCCACTGGAGCAAGGGTAGAGAACTCCTTGTTCCTCCAGGCTGGTTTACCTGCCAAGGCAGTGAGAACAACCAACAAGCTGCTCTTTATCAACAGGGTTTTTCAAAGATTTATGAGAATATGTACGGTTGGGAGGGGGTGGAGGGACATCCTTTCAGCCACAGACAAGATCGGTATTGAGAGATGTAAACTAAGGAACAGATCGATGGAGGTGAAGCGGCAGAGCTCTGGAAGATGCAGTGAATAAAGCTGGGAATAAAAATGCATCTTAGGAAACTGGAAGAAGTAAGTAAGATGATATAGAGTTTAGGGAATACTTAGGATATGATTCAGAGATTTTATTTCAGGGCAAGAATCCTACATGTCCTTTATATTCAGCTGTATAGTGGGCAATGCCAGGACTGTGGTCTTCAGCACTGATCCTGTTCTCCCCAGTGAGAAATGGGGGAGAGGGACAGAACCAGAACTGCAGCCCTAAAACACAACTTTTGAGGGCACTGGAAATGTCTCCATATGGATGAAAGCCTTTCTAGCTCACTGGGAGCATAGTGTCAATCAAGCTGTCAGTGAAGGTATACTCTGTGTCCTAGATGCCCACTGGCCTTTTTGGAAAAGACTGACAAGTTTTAGGTCCAGAATCCCAACAGTCCACAGCCCAAAAGACCTTGGGCTGTTTAGAAATCATTCACTAAGTTAAATTCATTATATTACTTTGATTATATTAATGTTACCCTTTTTTTGACCCAAACTTCAGCCAAATATGTGGAGCTGCAGGTGTTGCATGGGAAACAGAAGATGGAGTCAGCTGTCTCTCTGAGACAATCCTGTTTGCTTACAAAAAATTCAGAAACTATGCTTTCTCTGGAGGTCTCAAGCTGCAGGTGACAGTCCTTTTGCTCCCTGTTTCACATCGCTGTCAGCCAGTGCTCCATTTGGGACACTGCCTCTCCCCAGGCTTTTCTCAGAATCACATTTCTGGACAAATTTAGCAACGCAGGAACCACCCAGGCAACATAGGAAGTGGTATGACACTGTAGCCTGTTTTTGGGGAGTCTTGGAAATGCGTTTTTTTTAACTGTCTTGTCACTGAGTTAGAAGCGAAAACATTGAATAAGCGAGCAGAATTCAGCTGCTTTCCAGGCAAGTCCCAGATCATTCAGCTGTGGGGCCATGCTGCCTCATTCACTGCTGGCCCAGCTTCAGCTAAGGGAGGCTCTGAGGAGCTAGGTGGTGGGAAAGGTCCTTTTACAGGGAGGGGTGGCACAGCTTTGGCTAATGCTTCCTTCTTTAGTCAAAACATTTCAGGTTTGTTTCCTAGATGAAAGGCCTACTCTTTGTCAGGGACCCAATTTTCTTTTTTCTGTTCTTGGCCTAAGGGCCACATGAACATTCAAAGCAGGCTGGGATGGGACATCTTTATGCCCAAGGAAAAAAGTGGGTGGGTAAGGGGTTTGCGGTTTTGATTTCTTGCTCTTTGCCGAAGTCAGGCCTGCCAGACTTGTAAGCCTTTTCCTTCATGCAACCAGAGATCTTTCAATTTCCAAATGTAGAGCAGCTCAGGCAACCAGATGTGCACAACTCCTTGACAAATTGCTGACTGCAGCAGCAGATAAACAGTCAGGTCTGTGCGGTCATAGGTTGTCCTGTGTCCAGGCTGCTCAGCTCAAGCAAATGTGGGTTGGCTTTAAACTCTCATCTCCTGTCTTTAGCCCCTACATCCTTCCTTTGCCTTCATCAGCAAACTGGAATTAGTTGTATCCCCTACTGGCTTGGGCAGGTGGCAGGTGAAGTACGTGGGAGACTTGTTGATAGATGGTGTATTTGGGTATGTGCAAAACAATCACCCAATCTACAGCCAATTTCTCTCCACTGTGATGTGCCAGTTGTCAGTGAGAACCACGCTTTGAGAGGAGAGCTGGGAGATTACTCTGGCTTTTGTGGGCCAGGAGCTTAGGAGACGTGTGGAAAAACAGGGTAAGAGGCATGAGAGGCCATGATCTGATGATCACTTTGGAGGACTGAGCTTGACTGGCCAAGGTGACAGTGATCCAGGAGGACATGGAGGGCAGAGGGATCTGGTAAGGGCAAGTGCCAGAGTGAATGTTCATTGATCCTAAGTGGAAGCCATCTCCCTGGACATAAGTGTAAGAAAAGTTAACAGACTTGTGCAAGCAATTTATTCTGGCATTTCTTAACTGTTGAGTCCTTGGTTCACTTAATTACAGTATCTTTCGCTGTGTTGATAAGAACATATAAAATATACACATGCTGAAGGTATACTGAAAGGAAAAAAAAATACCCCAGCACTTCAAAAATAACATTGGTCTTATAGAAAACTAATTAATATTTTCCCAATCCTTCTTTCTAACTGTTATCTTTTTGAAAAATGAGCAAGAAACTCTGTAAAAGATAAAGCTGAAAAAGAAAGAGCCAATGTAATCAGAGTCGCACAGAAATTTGGGGTTAAGTCCCACTGGCTATTTTTAAAATATAACCCTACAGGGAGAAGATTTTGTGTGTTCAAAGGTATGAATTAAGACCATGTGAGACCAAACTCTGAATTTCCTGGCTCATGTCAGCCTAAGCCATTATAAAAATGTGTGCATTGAGGTGTGGGCACTTACAATTCATGCCTTTCGGCTATCCGGGATACGCTTTTGTGTTATTCATATATGAAATTTAACAAAGAGCTTGGAAGAATAAAGCTTGAAGAAGTAAATCTTCACTTATAATTTGAATACACAGTTATGAGAAAACAGCCAAATCAGGCAGTTATTTTCCAAACACGTGAGTTTAAGATGATTTACTGGCACTCGGGTGTGCGCACATGTACACACACACACACACACAGTTGCTTGAATCCAGCTTTACAAGAAATCTCAGAAAATATCCCAGTCTGCTTTACAGAATTACGGTAAGAAGAATGTGACACCCTTTGCCATTATGTTTGCTGCCAGTGATTCAGGCGGGGGTGGAGGGGGAAGGGGAAAGCTTTTGGCAGAACAGCTCAGGGTCCCCCTACACTTGAACTTTGAATAAGCAGTGACTGTATCTTCAGGAGAACTGTGGGTGTTAGACCAGGACAGTGAGATAGAGTGAGAGTAAAAATACCTCAGCAGGGGTTTTCCTTCTGCTTTATGGAAAATGATGCAAACCCATTTGTGAGTTCCTTGTAATGGGAGTGAAAAGAGACACAGGATTATTTTTTTTTTGATTAAGGCAGACAGCGGTCATCATTCTTAGTCACAGCTATCTCACAGCGGCTGAGCAGCTCTTCTGTCTTCACCTGGCTTCATTGCTCATCCAGTGTCCTGGGAGACTATTCCCAACCAGATTTGAAAGGGCTGTTTGGATGAGAGGAGCTTTTAAAAACAAAGACTACTTCCTTGTGATTAATCCCTTTCTGATTTCTGATTTCTTTCTGTAGCCATCTCCGGCCAAAAGTGTGGCTGGTTCTGCATCTACTGATACTGCATCTATCTATCTATCTATCTATCTGATTTGTTGATTTGTCTTTGACCTGGAGGAACAGTTCCAGAACTGTCTGAGAGGGTTGCAGCCTTTCCCATCATCTTCAGATATTCAGGACTACCAGCAAGTAAGGGTTAAAGTGCAGCACTATCCTGGTACAATTTCAGGATACCAACCTTTGCTGAATCTGTGGGGCTGGGAGACCAAACCCAGACCTCCTGGGGCTTTGCTGGGGCAGAGCTTCCTGCCCATCCTCTCAGTGAGGGGCTTCACTGCAGCTGGGCTCCTCAGCAGTGTTTTCCCCCAAACAAGTTCCTGGGAGAGGGTGCTGAGCATCAGAACCCCATCCTGCACTGGCACCACACTTGCCTCCATCTGGACTTGGGTCACTGAGAACACCCTGCTATCACAGTCCCTTGAGTGAAATGAGGATTGAGAGGAACCCCAGTGTGAAACATTCAAGTCTTGGAAAAAAAGCTTCTTCACAGACTACAGCCTGTGAGAAAAGAAGGTTGCCTAGTGAAACAAACATAAATGCATTTACCTGGGCACTCACAGGTACACCGTGTTCAGACAATCAGCACCCTCTGGGCTCTTTCTGTTCCTTCCTGAACTTAAAATATAAACTTATTTTCCATATAGATTTTGCTAAAGGTGTGGGCACTTCAGGTGTATCTATCTCATGTGTTATGACTAAAATCCACGTTAGATCAGCTCATATAGCCAGTTTTTCCTCTGCCTTTAATGGTTATTTGAGACTAACAGCTCAACAGTATCTAAGAGCTTCCTGACTGCTTATAATTAAACTGTATCCCTGAAAATATAACTAAATCCTATCAAATTCTTCTCATATTTCCTTCCAAATCAACTCTACCCTTATGAGCTGAGAATTACGTATTATGCCTCATGGCAGGTTTTCAAATAACATACCAGAACTGTGTTTGCCACTTGCTAGCCCTAGTAAATTTGATATTTACTCTGTCATCAGCTAAAGTGTGTTGGGCTCCTGTTGTGTGACTTTGGGGATTTGCTGGGGTTTCTATAAAACACAGGCCAGCTGCAACAGTGAAGGCAGTTCACTTTAATAAGCTAATAAATACATTTAATGACCCTCATTATGTCTCACAGTGATATCTGGTATTAAAGTGCAAGTGTTAGCCCAAGAAGAATGTAAAATAGAAAGTCTCCTGCTGAAATGGTGCAGTCTGTGTGTGCATGTGTGTATACATAAACACACACACATATGGATAGAAACCCATTGGAAGGTTCCTAAGGAAGATTGCTATGGCATTTATTTTTCCTAAATTCTTGAGAGATTTCAGCTGTCTTTGCAGATCAAAAGAAGAAAATGTTTTAAGATGTAGGAGGGTAGGGTAGATTGGAGTCATAGGACAGACCTGTCCTAACAGGAAGGTAAATGGTTGCTTGCTGACCAGCAGACACACTGCACCCAGGCTGTGCCACTGGTGGGTAGCCAAAATAATTCCCTGTGGGGCGTCTTGTGTATTCCACTGGATTGGAGGAGGAGAGTCTGAAATCCCCACAATGCTGAACTGCAGTGGTAAAATTGGTCACCAAGTCTGCACTGAGTGTGTGCACCAAAAGGCACACACTGCAGTCCCTCGGGGCTGACAGATTGGAAAATAAATCAGTAACCTTCATTCACACAAGTTGGAGATAGCACAGGCAGTGGAGGCACTGAGTCCCCTGTACCCCATGGAGCTGGTGGCTTTCTGGGCACTCTGCTAAAAGGGTGCCATAGATAATCCCCCAGACCAGCATCCTGGGGTTATCTTCCAACCACCTATGAGACTGTTCTGCCTTGATGTGGGGGAGGGGGCCACACTAAGGAGCATGGAGAAACTGGAGGTCGGTGTATCAGCTTGCTTAGTCAAACACGTATTTGCAGCAAAAAAAGCCAAACAGGAGCTATGATCATGAGGAAATGCAAAAGCCTGTGTGCCTGCACATCGCATGGTGAACACCACGCAGAACACAGCGCCAGCAGATACCCAAGACAGTTGGAACAAATCTCCTCCAGGACTGGAACTGGCCAAGTCAAGACAGTACAGCCTCAGGAGGGACACCGTCATCCCCAAGGGATATCTCCCCTGCTCAGACTGCTATGGACTCAAGCACAGCAGAGGCTGCTGTTGGAAGGGCAGGGAGGTTTGGCACTTCAGCCTAAGTGGAGGCTATAAGGGGTTTTAAAAAATCCCCTCCCTGATCAAGCTCGTGAGTTTGGATGGACAAGATGAAAGGGAGATGCTATATGGAGAAAACATTTGAAGTAAGTAAACCAAAAAAGACCAAACTTTATTTCCCAATGAGTCTTCTGGTAATCTATTCAGCATTGGGTTGATGAATAAAAATATGCCAATCATTAGATAATCTGGACCAAATGTCAGCATGTGCTCTAGGCATAGACATATCTTTTTTATGTACAGTATAGATAAACTCATAATTTAACAGGCTAGAGAATTGGAGCACTACAGAAAGCAGAGGAGAGAGGCTAGAGATTTTTCTGTTGTCACCAGAAAAGCAAGATTATCTTAGAATCCCAAATATGTCCAATCTTTATTTTTAGTTAATATGTTAATCCTCTTAACAAAATATCTTTCTCTTGTAATACCCCTCTGCTTTCCTGCTTGTGGGAGAGAAAATGATCTTGATTATGAAAGAATCCACTCAGGCCTCATTTTTGGTCATTTTTCCATAAACACAGAAACTTTTCTGTGTCAGGCAATGTACTTGCACTGTGACTTTCCAAGCCAGGCCATATTCCTGCACACTGTAAGTGGAAGGGAGGGAGCTCTGAGTGTGTGCCCACATGTGCTCTCTGCTCTGGGCCCTTTGCAGAGGTCCAGAAATGCCATGATGAGCTCTGTGTTCCTTCTCTCTCCACTCACAGTCAGTGTTTTCACCCCATAGAGACCTAGCTAACTGTCTAGCCCCAGCCAACCCCTTTCTGGGGCCAGTGTGCATCTAATCATAATTACAATTTGCCTGGCTGCTGGGAACATGGCTGCTCACATCAGATATGCCTTGTGGGATTCTCTGATAGTGGCAAGTACAACAAGCCACATTTTTGCTTTGATCAACGATTCTCATCAGGAACAAACCGATGAATGATAGCTTTTGGAAAGAGATTTTGTAGCAGGTCAGGAAGATGTAGGACAGGCTGTAAAGTACTGGACCACACGGTTTCAGGGACAAAGGAAGTGTTTGGACAGCAGGCTGCAAGCAGGGAGAGCCAGAGATAAGGCTGGGACCAGCAAAACAAGCTGGCCACCCAGCAGCAGAGAGATCGTTCTCCTCAGAGTTCACTTACACTGTTAGTCACCAAGAAAATATTGGAAAATGTAAACTATGGGTAAACTTCTCATGGACTAGAAAGCTAAGCTGACTCCCAGAGCATCCCCTCTGAATTGGGCACAGTATACAACTGCTCTGAAGTCAGCAACCCATGTTCGATGACATGGCCTGAGATTCTGTGTCCTCGGGCAGAGTCAGGGGGTTAGAGTTGACTGTCTCTAACCAGCACTGCTGTGTTTTCTTTTGCATCACCACAGAACAGTGTGGCCATGCGCTGTGACTCATCCTAGGAGATTCCATACTCTTTTTCCTAGAAGCCCTTTCAGCAAGAGAAACTGTGAGAAGTACAAGCCGTGGAGGATCACAGCCTCTGAAGGCACAGAGGAAGAGACCAGTCTATTATGCTAATAGTTTAAATCTCAGGTTTGTGCGGTTTGAAGTGAGGTTTTGTGAGCCTCACAATGGCAGTAGGTTCACCAGCCCTGTTGCTTGCTCCCACAGTGGACTCTTCTGTAGATGGACATGGATATTAGAGCTATTTTCTCATTTCTGAGCCGCGTGTGTGTGCCCTCGCAGCAAGGATGGTACAGAGGCTGCTCTTTGGCAGGGTATCGGGTGACAGGGTGACATGCCAAGACACAAATCTTGTAAGCAAGGCCAGCCCAGGAGCCACACCTCCCTGGTAGATTTTTCCTGTCATGTGTTACCAGGTAATATTCCAAAATCTTGCAGGCTGCACAACAACGCTGTCAATTCCCAACTGCTTTAAAGAGTTCCACACCACTAATCACAGGAGAGCCTTGGAGACTTGTACAGCCCCAGGGGCCACATGCAGCTAAAAGATAAAGCTGGCCATGTCTGTTGGACATGACAGGATTGATGCAGAACATTTCCTTCGTGCACCACAAGAGGTTCACTTGCATTTTCCTGCAGAGAAATGTGCTCCCAGGGAGTGTCTGGGGGAATGCAACTTGCCTCCAAAGGAGAGGGCTGCATTTAAACAGATCTGGGTGATGCTGCACTCCACAAGGGCATGGCAGAGCCTGTTGCATCCTGAGAAGAAGCAGTCATGTGCTGGTGAACCCACCTGGGCGAAGGTGGCCTGCCTGTGCCTTTCGGTCGGAGAATCACAAGCAGGCCTTGTATTCCACAGAAACCTGAAGGGCTTTCTACTGTTCTGTGAGTTCATGAGAAAGTGTCACTCCTCTTTTTTAAAATAAATTTTCTTGTTTCAGATTGTGATGATGTCAGTCCAGAACTTTGAATCTCTGCCTGGCTCCTGCAGTCCCCATTAGCTTTGCTTTGGCAATAACTGTACATTTGCTTTAACAAAAACAGACAACACTTGCTGTGGCACTTCCTAGTGTTTTGGAATCAAAAGGGGCTTTTACAAGCACTTTGCAAGACAGAAGTCCTGCACCTGCCAAGGGAGCTAGAAGGGAGGTGAGCAGGCAGCTGGCTGGGCAGGCAGGCAGAACCAGAAGCAGAAAATGGTGCATTTCCATTTAGCATTGCAATATTTTCAAAAGAAATTACTTTCCATGTATACATGTTGTCATCAGAACGAGAAAAACATTTATCTAGAAAACCTTTAGCTATCTGTGGTGGCAGGGATTGTGCCACTATCTGGGCCATACGAAAATCATAGGGAGTCTTTCCCTTGTCCTGAATTGGCTCTGAAAGCAGCTCTTGTAGATCATCAGAAGGAGGCCTTACAGTTCCATTCACAGCCCCTAAATTGCCTCTTCTGGAGGTACTACATGTTGCACCATTGGCAGTGGTTTGGCCTGAACCTTTAAAATTAAGTGTGTGATATTTCTGTTGACTAAAAACAGAAGAAAAGAGCTTTTCACTACCTCTGCTCACAATGCCTTCCTAAATTTTTATTCATCTTGATAACCTCAGCCATTCTCTGCTCCCAGTTTAAAAGAACTGGGTGAGTCTAGTTGAAACCACACTTTTTCCACACAAACAAAGGGCTGCACCACATCCTTATGGTGACAAGAATATTCAGGATGGGGGTACATCAAGAGCCCATTCTTTCAATTAAAAAGAAAGAGAAGTATTCAATTTGTATTCTTTTAAAAATGCCCACTGAGGTGACAGAGGCACAAAGCAGGCTCAGCCTACACAATCCTGAATGACAAGCCCCCATGCGGGATAGGCAGTGGAAACTTCCTGCTCAATGAAACCCAGATTATTTCAGAGAAGCACCTCCAGAACAGAAACTGAATGTTGTGCCAGACAGTAAAATCAAGGTGTGTGATTTATCTGTGTCTGGCCTGCCTCTCCAGTGCTCTTACCCCACCTTTATTCTTCCTCGTATGCTTTCCGTCTTAGACTTGTAAGCTCAAGGTGTTGAGGGAGGAGAAGGCTGGCTGAACTTTCATTTCCTGCAAGGGTTTCCTGTATGATGTAAGAATGGGAGTGGGAGCAGCAAACAGCTCCTCAAGCATTTACTGTGTCAGGATGTTTGAGATTGTGTGAGGCAAACGGTACTCAGAGGCTCAAAGCAAAATTTTTCTCCATTGGTAAGTTTAATCATTAGGGGATTCTTTTTTTAAAAGTTTTCCTTCTCCTCAGCTCTCACTGGAATTTGAAGGTTAAGAAGGGGCCCAACAAGCTGAAAGGAAATGTCCCCTCTCTTCAAGTTTATTATTGAAAGTGGCCAGATGTCATTTGTTTGTGACTAGAAAAGGGAAGTTTTATTACAGAATGTGACACTTCAAACCCCATGGTAAAAACAAAAGCGAAAATGGAAAAGCATTCAGCTGCTCTCATTTACATTTGTGATCCACAGCCTGAGGCCCTTTGACATGGAGATAAGAACTGAATTTTATCACACCTATGTACACTGTGAGCATTGTCTGTCCTGTATACTCAATTGGGAGTGTAGGATATGAATCCAGTCATCTGGACTGGTGGGTGGTACTCTAGTGGAGGACATGGACTACATGAACTGATTTCAAGTAATATAATGTTAAGACTTTTTTCTTTCCCAGTCCCAGCTGGAATATCCTCTTGTATTTGGACTCAGACCTGTGAGTTGTTGCCCTGTGTGGGATATGAGATCTACTGAGAAAAGCATTGTAAAGTTCTTCAGCAATGAACTAATTATTCTGGCACTTGATTCTAAGCAATAATGAGAGTGGAGGGGGTAGAAACACCCTAGCTTGTAGGTATCCTACTAACTTTGATGAAGAGGCACCAGGCAAAACATTTGTTACCATCTATTCCTGGATTCATATGAGCATTAAGGATCTTCTGCCATTGTCAAAGAATGAGATGGTTTATACTACCCTGTAGCACTAACACCAACAAGGCTTCAACATGCCTGCTTGAAATGACTTAGGCTGTTTTTGTTTTTCGAGGAACATGAAAGAGATAAATTCACTAGTGAATTCATGGGTTACAGCAGAAATTGTACAGATGGTATGACATCATATTCAGGTTCCCTAGACCCAACCAGTTGTTATGAATTTCTCCAGTGAAAGAATACCCTGGAATAAAAGACACATTCACACTACAAGTACGATTCACTGTGCCTTCTCCATAAGTCTGCACAACAACCAGACACAATTTCTATGCCATGAATAGCCAAAGAATATGAGCAAGAGGTGATACCAGCAATTCCTGTCCCACAGACTTCCAAACATGAGCAGAATGTTCCAGCCATACCACCAAGTGCTGGAAGTGCCTTGAAAAACAAACAAAAATCTCTGTGCTGTCACTCAGATTGTCTGCAAAGCGCCCTCCAGGAGGACTTCTTTTACCAGCCAGGAATTACTACCCTTGAGTAATTACATCTTGGATCTAGGAGATATTCAACTGGAAAGCAGTTAAAAAGTGCTCAAGTTTTTTGGGGCAGTATAATGGAAAAAAAATGAAACAATAGTACCAAAAAGTGTTCCCAGGCACCAAAATGCATTTATGTTGCTAAATTGTTGTTGGGGTTCCTGGCATATTTCTGGCTAATGCTAAGTAACATTCTCCCAAAATTTTCCCTGCCTGTGTCAGGAGATGGCACAAGCCATGTGTTAGATCCATAGGCAGAATGAATCTGCCTATGTCATGCTTTGATGGACGAGAAAGGTCAGGAGTATGGATGTACCTGGAACATGCCTCTAGGTCTCAGGGTTTGCAGAGTTTGAGATACTAGCATAGATACAGCTACTGGGACAGAAAAAGTGAAAATGTTTTTGCTAATCCCACTCTTACTGCATTAGTCATACCACCAGCATGTTTTGGAAGACTACGGGAGACACACCAGGAAACTACTGGAGACAAACTTCACACTTTTCTGGGGGAAAAAAGCAACAAGTAAGGAGGTCAAAGAACATGGTCCCGTGTACTCAACAGAGAAAGTAGCTTGTCTGGAATGGGTGAGTTTTACTCGGAGCCTGACGGTCCCCAGGTGTGCTTTTTCATGTGCCATCGCAGAGAAGCTGCGAGCTGTTGCTGTGACGCAGCCTGCTGCGGGGCTAGGGCAGCATGATGCCAATCAATCCCAGCCCCCTGGAAGCACGAGCTCTGGGTGCCCCAGGTCAGAGAGAGCCCAGCTGCGTTCTTCTGTGCATCGCTGAAGAGACTTCGGCATCAGGAAAAGGTGCTGCTGGCTGAGCTAGCTGGCTTCTCGGCAGAGGGAACACGGCAGGAGCCGATGGTATCGGCTCACGTTAGCTCGGAGACAAAGGAAGAGAGAGGCTGTTCTGGTCTGGCTCCTAACAGGTTTATTGTTAGAAGTTTCGCAACCTGAACAAGCTCAGAAGGGATGGAATGCGATGGGATGCTCCCCCGAGGCTTGTCCTCAGTTTTATAGGGAATTTGAAAACCTCGGGGAAATGGGAAAACAACCAATGAGTTACAAGCCAGGGGAGGATACAATTTAACAAGAACCACTGGGGGAAACCGAGAGGCGGGAGCTATAACAGAGAACCGGTGAACAACCGAGTAACCGGGAATTTTCCCGAACCGGGGGAGGTGGCTTGTACCCGGGCACCGCCCAGGGGGTGCGGCTTAGGCTTCTGAGCCGCCCATCGACCTCTGAGCCTGCCTCTTCGGGAAACTCGATCCAGGGGATGGGCTGGGATTGATTGGCATCTCGCTGCCCCAGCCCCGCAGGGGGCTGGGTCACAGCAACAGTGAGCTGTGTGCCAGGCCACGTGGAGGCAGAAGCGTTCAGCTTGTATTTGTGTATCACCTGAAGATGTTTGGGTTTTGACTGTTGCTGGTGACACTTGTGCCGCAGGATAAGACCACTCCTGCTGCCAATGAATTCTCCATAAAGAAAACTACCTGAAGGAAGAAGAGAGGAGGGCTTAGAATGGGTAATGGGTACCTTTCTGGTCATATTGTTATGAAGAAATCTTGTCAGGATCTTATCTGTAAAATCATCCTGGGTAACAAGAGGAGAAAGGGTTGATAAGCCATTGGCAAAGGGATATACATCAGTATTTCCAAACTGAATAATGGGGTGTCCTTTCAGAAAGAATCAATAGCTTGTTCTCAATGACAGCTGCAAAACAGAGGTGAAGGAACTGGGTTCTTGTCTCAGTATCAGGTGAAAATGCTGCCTGGACTAAAGGAACAAGACATACTCCTTACCATGTCCATGTGTGACTTTCCAGGCACTGCAATGGGGATAAAGAGTCACTCAAAGAGCTGCACAAACTGTGTAATCAGTAGCTGTTTACCCACAGAAGTCATAGAAGAGGTCTATGGACAGTCAGTACAGATGCCAACTACACTGTTTTTCATTAGACTTAAACTTGGGTGGGATCATGCAAAGCCTCTGGAAAAACACAACACCTGTTAGTTACACTGAGGAGTGTTACAGCCTCTGTGAGATACAACTATTGGCTCTGTCTCCTGTTTGTCAGCATTATCCAACCCAGCTGGTTGAAATATTCTGGATTGCTTCACAGATCTGGTACAGATAGCCTGTCTCTGAGTCCGTGAACTGCCAGGTCACAGTGAAAACATGCTTTTCCTCTGTGCTGTCTTTCTTCACTAGTAATAGCTTAATTTCCTTGGAATTTGACATATACAGATTATGAGTGATTTTGTACATTTTAATCTGATCAGTTGCTCACAGTAATTGATCATTTCTCAAAAATGAAGAAATGACGGTAATTCAAAAGGGAAGTCAAACTCTTAAGTCTTCTCTTTATGCTGCACAAGGTATAGGAACTAAACCCTTGCCTTAAATGTGCAATCACAAAACAAATACGAGTGGTGAACATGACACAAATCAGAGCAGATTTGATTTAGTTTGAACATTGAAAGAGTCTGTGGGTTCTTTTTCCATTTGCCATGCAGCCTTAGGTCAGACTGTCCCAATGGCAGAGAATACAGAACTCTAGTATAAGTGAGGGGTAAGGTTTCAATAAGCTCATTTGGCTTGTTTTTCTATAATAACAGTACCAAACAAGTGGCTGACACAGGACTCACAGGGCATCATGCAGCAGGCAATCTGCAGGACCAGGTCCAGTTGCAGCCCAGAGTTCAGTGGCCCTTCCAAGCACGTGATTTGTGCCTAGATGGAGCAAATCTTTGATAGGGTGTGTGGAGCAGTCATCAGTCTTAGCTGGCCAGGACAAAGACAAAAGATAAACAAAGTGAGTGAAAAGTCATTTCAATTGAAAAGAGGATCTCAGAGATTTGTGTTCCTGGCATATTCCTATACTCAGCGGGGCTTTCCGGCACAAATTAACAATGGACCAATTTAAATATGCTCAGTGGATTTGGGCTCACAGACCGAGCTCAGCCAGAGGATTCCAAGAACATTCCTTGCGGAGCAGTATTTGCCCTGGAACTGGACACCATCTGTCCAGAAATACACCAGATGAAGAAGCAGCTGCTAGAAAGGAGGCAGAAAGCTGGCTTCCATGAACCCTGTACATACTGCTCTGTGCTAATATCCATGAGGAAAGGGGGCTTCTGATCTGGCTCGTGGATTTAGTAAACAGTAAGGACAGATAATGAGTTTATGCTGCAAAGTAAGGAAGACTGACAGAATATGGGTGAAATGTCAACCATGGGGAAAAGCACAGTGGTACAAAGGAGTGCTATGAGTACAAGGCTGGACATGGCAGAAACAGCATCATCAGTGTCTTCTATCATACTACCTGACAGGAAGAGGTAAAGCCAGGAAATGAGGACCAAGTCTATCAGTGAAGAGCACTTGAGATTGAATGACAGAAGACAGGAAAGGCATATGTCTGTACTGATCCAGGTCAAACATAAGTAATGTTAAGATTATGGAACAGAAGGTCCAAACCTGGAGCAGCCTGTAGCTCATCTAACAGAATGAGTGATGAGAGAGTGTGGGCTCATCCACGCAGCAGTTTTGAAAATGGGACAAAGTGGCATCGTTGTGCAGACAGTGTGCTTGGCTATTTGTGTAACAGGGCCGTGGGAGAGGAGCAGCACTCAGTGAATTCAGGAGGACTCCTGCAGTGATGCTTTGGTGGGTGTACAGAGCCAGCCCAACTCCTGTTCTGGTACAATTGTGTCATTTGGTCCAGGGCCCACTTGAACCTCTGTATAGGGGTCTCCATGCTGTCATCTCCTTCAGCCTGGGGACACGATGCAGTGACACTTGGCCTAGCCCAGAAGGCAGCCAGCTCAGGCTCAGCCGGATGTATCTGTTCAGGTTCCTTACTACCCAAAAACAGCTAAGCCATTTTCCAGCCCAGGCTGACTGTGACATCCGCAGTGGCCTCCTGCTGTTGCTAGTTTGCAATTGTCCACCAAAGATGGAGAAGACCCGAGTAAAGTGGTTCTTATTACAGCTGTATGATTATGGGTAATGGCAACTGAATAGATGTTTATGTTCCAAAAGGTTATTCCACAAGAATCAAGCTGATTAACTTGGAGACCTCTACGTGCCAGTTGTAAAGTCAGTTGGGATTTAGCGCAGGTCTCACTTAGGTTTAATTCCTTCAACAGCACACAGCTGTTAAGTTCAAGATACCGAAGCATCTGCCATGAATACACATATACCTCAGGAAGCTGTGGTGTAGCTGTGACAAGGATGTATTCTGATGAACTTAAATGTGTGTCATGTAGCTGCCAATCACAGCTGAGTTAGACGGGTCCTGACTGCTGGAAGTGGCTGTTCGGGTTTGTCATGTCCCCTTTTCTGAAGCGTAAAGCAAGCTGCCTCACTGGGCGGTGGGTTAGTCTTGAAGACCTATGTTAGCTCTAGGTTCTAGAGACAGGTTCTAGAGCTTTATGAGTCCTTATTCTCCTTAGCACATCTACAACACAACAAACTGTTAAACATTTGGGATGATAATCAGTTCGTGGAAAACTGCTTCTAGTATTTGAACTTGTCATTCTCTGAATGTAAAACCACGTCCAGACAGTGATGGCCAGGAAGACATTATTGTTTCAGAATGGTCAGAGCATGTAAAGATACAAGATGTGTTTGCTTAGATAATTTCTAAATAAACATTCAGATGAGACAAGGCTGGGGAAACATGATCCATGATGATGAATTATATGTACAGTTTATAATGCAAAATGTATGGCGTCTTTGGGTTAAAAAGCTGGGTGCAGTGTGGAGAAACACTGAAGTTCACTTTGTTCATGCTGAATGAGGTGGGTCTCCAACTTCCCTGGAGTATTTTGGAAATCCCTACCTTTTCTTTTCATGGCCTTCAATGCAGCGTGTCTGTGGACTTGAAACACTTCCTAACACAGCGTCTCTTGCCTGTAGCTTAACTCAAGAGATTTGACCATGCTGTGCTACCCAGGCTGGTTCAAAAAGCCAAGACACTGCTAAACTCTGACACTGTCAAACAACACGTTGAATTTTCTTCAGTGGTCTTGAATCTCTGCGATTACATCTTTAACACATCAATAACTTAGCCTCTGGTTAGCAAGGATTGCTGAGGCATGACTAATCAGCAGATGAAAGTGTCTTTGTGGGGATTAGCTTTAATGAAAAGAAAAGGGATAGTTATTTTGGTAGTTTGAAATCTTCCATAAATCAAAGCAGAAAACTGACAAAGCAGGTTCATACGGTAAGAATGAAGCTATTGTGAATAAAATTAAGGGAACAGCTACTTCTATATAAATCACAGGCCAGGACAGCATTTGTAAGAGAGTTCATGGGAACAAGATCATTTAACTTCTTCAGGTGTAAATAAGTGATATTTAGCTAATGTTAAAGCATCCCTAAAGAAAAACAGATGGATGAGGGTCCTTAGTAGGGAGTTTCTTTTTTGGTTTTAATTTTCTTTTATTTGTGTGCAAATAATACCCAGCTAGTTTATCTTGACCACTTTATTCTGTGCAGGGACAAACATCCAACATATAACTTATTATTTACCACTTTCTTTTATTGCCAGAGAGGAAGACATAGCAAGAGAAACTTTAGTCTTGATCCCTGATAGCAGTTGTTTCTGGCTGGTGTAAATTAGAAAGTTTCTTCATCTTCTATAATGTGGCTTGGAGGAGCTCACAGGGACCATGGGGATAGTGGCAAATAGAAAGAAATGCAAACTCCACACCTTCTGGGGAGTGTTCATGTTCAGCTCCTGAACTTTAGACCTCCTATATAGTCCTGTGTGGTTAATGTGCTGTATAAATAATCACCTCTTGAGCTCTTCCAGGCAGTGACTCAGAGCACCCACGCTGAAAGCTTAACCCTCTCTGATGATTGTATGGGAAGCCTGGAATTAGACTGTACATGTTGATGTACCTTACAGCTAGGTCCCTTCCCTTTATGTTCCTTTGTTGGTTTATGCTGTGCCTTCTCCATTGCTTTACTGTGACTTTTACATTTATCGCAGATAAATTGTCACAGATGTGCGAATGAACCCCAAACTCATAATATTCCAGTGGGTGTCTCTGCCTCTGAGTTAACAGAACATCCTTCCAGCTAGCCTGAGGCAAATGGAAAAACTGGTCAGATCCAGGTTCCCTTGCTTTCACCTGTGCTTCTGTACTGCTATCATAGGCACTGTTTGAAAAAAAAGCCAATAGAACATTTGGTCTGGATGTTGCAGAAGCTGATGTAAATGGTTCACTGGAAATCACAAATGCTTGCTCATCACTCTAAAGAAATGTGGCATTAAAGGTAAAACTCTACACAGAAATATTGGCTCAAAGTACTGCTCAGTTACACTTTTGGAGAGCTTCCCATACTCTGGAATCTTTCAGTTTGGGTGCTTTTTGTTGTTCTTTTTCTTTTATGCTGTCTTTTTCTTGTGCTCTCACAGTACAAGCTTCCGTGAGACTCCTGATTGAGTGACAGAGCTCTACTGAAGAGTTCATGAACCAGGGCCTTATTCTAAGCTATTTAGAGCTCATCTTGTTTTCATACTTTCAGACAATTTCCACATAGCTGAGGCTAATGATTATATATTTAATATGCATCTCTTTTCTAAGCAGTGCCAATTTTTCTTTCTCGCGATACAAACATGCTCTGTATTCAGAGTCAGTGGAAATATGTATGTGTGTGTGTGTATGTGAGTGTGTGTGTGTGTATCTGGGTTCTAAAATCATAGTTTGGTTATTTCAATTTTTCTAGGGAAATTAAAGCAAATGACTGTGTGGTTACATAGTGATAAGAGTCGAATTAAGAAATAATTTTCATGGAAGAATTTACCATAGTGCCTGGTATAATTACTCTTCTATTAAGTAGTTTTTAGGGTCATGGGGAAAAAATAAAAAACCCAGACCAACAAAACTCTGTAACTCATGATGTTTACATGATTCATAATTTATAATGGGAAGGAAAAGGAACGTTATGTGAAAAAATGCTATGCACATTTTTGCACAACATTCTACTGGTATATGAATCATGCTTGTCTTGGTTAACTCAAGGGAAATAATCCCAGTAATGTATGTAAGGCAGTCATGCCCACATGTCTGGGGTTTTTTATATCCAGATTTCAGGGGAAAGAGAGATACTTTTTAAACAGATGGCAAACAAGCCCCTTTCCCCCCAACTACTTAGCAAATTTAATAACATAGCTAATTATAGGACCATGTATGTTAATCCATTCATGTGCTTGCTCCATATATTTAATGTCACAAGTCAAAGAGATCTATGGAATTGCTGGGCAATGGCAGCTAAATTACATCCAGACTGTATTCCCTCTTTAGGCACACTTTTGAGACTGAATCTCTTGGGATTTCTGTTGGCAATTCAGTACAAAAGCTAATATAAAATTCTATAGCTGCAGTCTGGAAGTGATGTTAGGAGAAGCTGAAATGCACTCAGAGGCTACATTGGCCTGGTCTAAGGTGATGTCCCATGTCACATTTATTCTCAAGGTTCAGAAGGAAGAAGGTGAGGACTGTCGTTTCCAGTGAATTTTCCCCTTGACTGCTGGCTGTGTGCTTGGCTGGGCCAAAATGCTCCCAGGGCTTTTGACAGGAGCACCATAGTTATCTGATGAGTTTGGAGGACCACTCCCTTCCTTACTCAGAGCTACTGCATCTTCTCTAATCTATTCGGACCCTTCACCTCCCTGGTGACAATTAATGGGATGCTAGACCAGGACACCATCGATTCCAGCACGTCAAGCACCTCCCGAGACCTGTCTGCTGAGGGACAGTGAGTACCAGAAACCACCTCTAAGTCTGTTAAGCATCAACCCCATCTTTGACTGCAAGCTGTAGAGAGCTGCTTGGTGGTGCATCTCGTGGTATCCTGCATGTGTTACAGCTGAAGCATGTGTGATGCCACTCTTGCTTTGAAAACATGCCTTTGTGAGGGGAGAGGCATGCTGATCACCTCTGAGGACAATGGCTCACTGCACTGTGACTGACAGCCTGCAGTACCTTGTACCAATAAAAGCCTGATCTCAAGTGTCAGATGCTCTGAGTAAATATGTACGGGGTTCTTATATCAAAAGCTGTCTGGACAGTAAGGAAAATGAGCTCGGAGCCAGACCATCTCCTGGCTAGTTTTGTATTTGTCATATGTAAAAGATTTGTCAGGCAGGAAGATCTGGCTGTTTATATCACCATTTATTTTTTTATGTAGAATTCAAAGCATATTACCAAGAAAGTATAAAAATTCAGGTTAAAAAATGTGAAACTTGTAAGAGAAAACAGTAATACTGTCTGGAACAGGTTAAATACCAAAAAGGGCAGACAAAATTAAGAGTATCTGAGTTCCATAATCTATGGATCTGCCTACACGTATCTGTTTGCTTCAAGTGCCCTTTGTGATCTGTCAGAATTATTTAAAAACTTTAAAAAATGTATGGAAATGAATTTAGTCACGTATCACAGACTAACTCAGAAAAGAGAAGAGTCTCACAAATCACAGAGGGATTAAGGTGGGGGGGTGGGGATTCAGAAAAGTGAGGGTTGGTGACGTCTGTTTCTGTGCAAGTGCCATCCTCACCCTCCAAGTGTAGGGGCGAGGTGTCTCTCAGTTCATTTAACCATTGTGACACCTGTTTGGTTCCCACAAAATGCAGAAAATTCAAAATATTCATGCTGCAGAAAGTGACTGAAAGCTAGCCTTCTGTTTGAGTTTCCCTGTCAATTCCCATTATTCTGTTAGTTTCATAATCAAAATTATTTTCTCTGAGATTTTAACTCTTGGAGCTGTCAGAAAAGCGGAACTGCAGTGAGTTTACAGACATTACCCCTCAGAAATGTAGGCTTTTTCCCCACCCACTTGGTCTGTCCCTAAAGCTCTTCGTGGGGTGGAGACGCTGATGTTCACCATTTCTGCTGCAGGCTTGTGCCTGAAGAGCAACAGTCTCATACCTCTGTGCAGAAGTCTTCACCAAGAAAAGCATTCCAGGAAGGATTTCCACTGACACCAGCCCTACGATTCAGCCTTCTCTGCTACTGCTGGCTGTCTCTGGAGCCACATCCCAACCTGTGCTTTCACTTGGAAGGCAGCATCCCTTCCCCACAGATGTATTTATGTGCCTTGCAATCCTAGAACAACCCCTCCTCTGACCCCTATATCCTATATTCTTCCCAAAGTCTGAAGGTTCCTTTTAAAAATAGAGCATGCCTTGGCTGTGTGTCTCACTGGGCAGAGGGCCTACTGCCTGTCATCCTTGATATCTTTCTTACTACTTGTTTCAGCTGGTTGTTTTCTCGGTATTCGAAGGCTTTGTTGTGTTCCACACTTTCAATTAAGGAGGAAAAATGCTCTCTGTGTTGTAAGAGTGAAACTGGCAGTTGTATACTTTGGTTTGTAGCATAAACAGTTGCACAAGGATTCATTGGCAACCTTCCCTTCATTAAGGAGGCTATCAGCTAAATGTCACAGATGTGCCTGGGACTTGCCAAGAGCTGCAAATGTACTGGGAAACTTCTGAAAATGCCCTTAGTTAAATAAAAAGCTCTCAAGTGGACACATGTTAGCTGCAGTAGAGAATGGAGACTCTCTGAGCATATGGTCAGCATCTCTTCCTGTGCATCCCTCCTTACCTCTGGAGTCCTCTTCCTCACAAAACAAGTTTTGCCCTCTGCTCGAAGCCAGTCTTCTTCCTCAGCAGCTCATTTCTTCCGTGTGGCCTATGAAGCTGAGCTTTTCCTTCTTGGCAACAGGATCACAAAAACCATAAAGCATTAAAAATGCCCTGGCCCCTTGACGCCTTTGCTATAGCGAAAGCAACAGCATGATCTTGTTGCTGGAATGCTTGCCCTCCCTTCCCTCATCACCCATCATCACTTCATGGTTTAACTACAGCCTAATCCTGCAAATACTTCCTACCCAGCAGAGCACTTACCAGCACCTAAGTAGCCCACTGACATCAGTGGATTATTCCAGGTAGTACGTCCTAGGAAAGCTAAAGAAGTGTTTGTACCACTGGGCCGTTTGGTTTGCAAGCTCTTGGGGGATATTTCCTTTGGTCTATAAAGAGGCCTGCACACGCACGGTGCTGTATAAATAATTAATAATAACAGAACTCACATCGAACTAGCACATATGGGAACTTGTACCCCCAGCTTTCCTGGCTGCTAGAAGGAAAATCACAGAATTATGGAGTTTACAGAAAGCCTCCTGATAGCATATTTGGGTTTGTGGTGTTCCCCTCACTTTGAGAAAGTGTTATCTCTTCCTCTGCACCAGAGGAAACATTGAAGGGCCTTCACCTGGCAAGAAATGCACAGGAAACATATTTTAAGTTCAAAATGTGATGAATATCTCCCAAAGGTAAATTAAAGCTCTTATCACCCTGTCTAACCTTTAATTGCACAACACAGGAGGTCTGGGTTTTATCAAACTATTGACTCTTTTTGTTTTAAGATTTCTTTGGCTTTCAGCAGTGTTGCACAAATTATTCCTTGGTGAAGGCCTTAAGCAATAAAATAAGCTGCTAATTTTATTTCCAATTGACTCACCCTTTTTGTTCTCAAATTTTGTTAAACTCTTTTCTCTCTGAAATATGTGAAATGAATTTGAATAGATCCAAATTATCGAACAAAAATAAAAGATTAAACCAGGAAACAGAAGTATAGAAGTAAAAACAGAGTTGAGAGGCCACAGAAGTTCGAAGCTCTATGTGATGTTACAATACAACTTGTGGATTAAAGAGAAAAGCAAAGTACTCCCTTTATTAATATGATTAAGAAGGAAAACAAACTGATGTTATTTGTTGGGACATAGTCTCTTCCTGTCTGAATCCATGAAAATGAGCCTTTCTGTAAAGGCTCTATGTCATGGTCATACATTTCTCAGGCTTACATCATCTGTTGCTCAGAGAGAAGTTTATCACTCCAGTGCAGTAGTCATGAAGGAAGGTGGTTTCCTCCTCAGTAAGAAGACTTCTATTTCCTTATGGGGGGGGAATACCTACCTCACATTCAGCTGCTCTACTTTCCACGTGCTTTTGCAAACCAGATTGAACTGTAAAGATGCACGGGGTAAGATTACTACGAATTTTTGTTGCATTGACAATGTCTTTTAATAGCAGGTAGAATATAACTTTCCACCTTCAAAGAATGCTTTAGCCACCAAAACATGGAAGTCACTGGGCTACCTTTTATCTCCATGGGAAACATTCAATTTTTTACAGAATAATTTAATATTCAGTGGTTCAGAAAGTACAAAAGTGAACACGAGTGACCGCCTTGTCATCAGCTAATACTGATATTTCACTATTTTAAGGAAAAAACTTGGAACACTAGACTTTTTCTATCCTACTCTGCAAGTACTCTAAGCACCAGGTAATAGGAATAGTATTCCTTTCTCACTAATTTAATAAATGTTGAATAGATCTGTTCAAAGGGAAGAGGACAAGCTGGAGAGGTGTATGATGCCCTGCTTCAGCAGACACTACATCCTGGTGGACCAGTGCATTCTCTGAAGCAAGATGCAGAGGAAGAAGATAGTCTCCAGTCTTAGCTACTGAGTAAAAAGCAGATTTTTGTTGGCAAGAGTTCCTCCTTCACCAGTACTTTGTATCTTGCCCAAAGCAGTAAGAATCCCTGAACATCTGCAGGATAGGGTGTCCTCTCCTTGGGAGGAAGGGAGCATCAGAGTCCCAAAGTGACTGAAGGAGGAAATAGTTCATGTGGCTAAGATCAAAGTGCTTCTGAACATGCCCAGAAATGGAGATTTACGTGGGCAATCTTCTGCTTTGAGGAGTTGTCTGTCCATGCACTTTAAGATGTTTTGTGTTAGACCTAGGATACACAGAGATTTTTCCATACTAAGTTTGACACCAAGTAAGGCACTTAAACATGTGTGTATTTTGAATATAGGTGCTTCTGTTTTCAGTTTGGCAGACAGATAATTTGTGTACATAAATTCACATGTACATAGACACATGCACAAATGTGTAGTTTGAACCCATTCACACACAGAAGCATTCAAGTGTATTGATGCCTTTTCCTGGTCTTAAAATCAAGAGTCAAACACGGTTAGAAGGGAAAAAGGGATTTTACCTTGGTATTTATTTTAGAGATCCTTAGGTGCACCACTTCCAGGTCGAATGCACTTCAATGCTCACCGCAGTGCACACCTCTCAAAAGACCTGGTATAACATTATAGGTCTTACTAATTAGCATATCTATCAAAAATTCCCCAATGAGAGGCTCAAGTGAGCCCCCCTCCCCAAGGAGCCTTCCCCTGGATGGTTCTATCTTAGTTTACAGAATGTGTTCTGGAGAGGACCTTGGGGTCTGGACACACTGATCCCTAACTACAAAGCTTCTAAAATGTTTAGTCTCCTAGCTGAACAAACAAGTCTAAGAATGTAGGCAAAAAGCACTAAAGAATACAGAAGTTGTAAAAAGGTATAAGAGGGGTTTAAAAAAAAAGGCAAAAAAGGCAAAAAAATCATCATGGCATCAGTATACTGTGCAAATAATTATATATATATGTATATAAATAAATAAATAAACATATATATTTATAAATAAGAAAAGTTTAGCTCCATTTTAAAAAGCCAGTACTGGTCCATTTTTACAAATTTTGCAAAACTGCCATTTTGTCTTAATTCTTCAACAGAAAAAAAATATTAAGGACTTCTGTTTGCAGAAAGAAAGGGTTTTTTGGTTAACCAAAATTTAAGAGAAAATAGCAAAAAAAAATCCTGAAAGCTATTAAGTCCCTGATTTCTCACAAACTCTTGTTCACAAAAATGTTTTCACAATATTTTTGAAATATGTGTGGAAACTTTTTCTTCAACTGTTGTGCAAACACAGCAGTTAGGAGTACAACTGATGCTAAGGGAACGGACAGAAATCCTTAAGGCACAGAAGTCTTACACTTACCCTTTGGGTGCCTGCAAAACCTGCTGTAAAATTTTGTACATAAGGTTGTGAAGGCCTTGACAGTGTCATTCCTCCTTAACAAGCCACTTACTTTTGTAAGTATTCACAACAGGCTGATAGATCTGTTGGTGTTTCAAAAGCAGTTTCCAAATGACTCCAAAGGTGATATTCAAGATAATTGTGACCAGTTGGGATCACATTTTCAGAAGACATCAGAAAAATCTCATCCTTTCTGGTATATTTTAACTAAGTCAGTGCTATTAACATTCTGGCCCCGGGCTGTTTTGTCTATGAGTTAGAAGAAACACTGAAAGAGTAGCAACATATTTCTCAGTGCTGTGTTGATCACATGCAACAAGTATTTCACAATAATAAGAGTCATTATGTTGAAGTGAGCTGCATACATTGACTGCCCAGCCTTGGGCTGGGTGACTTTTCTTTTGCAAGGAACTATGGCATTTCTGTGCTCATTTAATTGTTTACTCCTATCATGTATTGTACATGGGAGCTGTAGTCTCTGCTTGCCAGATATTTAACTGCACTATTTCTAGTGCATCTGTAAACATGTTCCCAATTTTATAAATTATCAGTGGGGTTGAACTTTCATTCACCGTAACCCCAGCAATATGACAGCTGGGGCCTTGGTTAATAAGGATGCATGTAAGAGTTGGTCAAAGTATAGTTACTGTGCTGCACTCTGGATGGGAACTTCTTCCCTGACAAGAAGAAAGTTCTGCACCTTTTTTACTTTATAGTTTGTCTCCATATAGGCAGAGGTCAAGTTTGGTTTGCAATAAATTGTCATTTTATAAAAATAGAAGGCAAGAAAGTTCAGTTTAAGTGCTTGGGTTACCATAGACAGATGTCATATTTTGATTTTTTTTCCCTATCCTATTTAAACATGTCTTCTTTGTTTTGAACCACATGTGAAGACCTCCTATCTTTAAATCTAAATAAATTTTAAAAATTCTAATCTATTTCCAGCCAGGTCAAATATGGTTAATTTGGGGTGGGGTGGGGGGTGGAAACAGGCCATTTTAAAACAGGGAATTAGATAATATTGACTTTACTATTATTGTCCTCAAATATTTTTAACAGGTACCAGTGATTTAGAAAAAAGAAAATCTATGCTGCACATATAATCACAAACAAAAGTACATAAGCAGGTTTAGATTATCTGTTTTAATGCACGAATGTATATTTAATATATTGTAGTGAGAAGAATGAACTGTTTCATCCAGGGTAATTTTCTTCTCATTTATTGTGTGTTGTTGGATAAAACTTCATAGGTATTCAGACTCTCCTAGATCCTCATTATCACAACTAAAGGAAAAATTTGGCCTTAAATAAGTTATAATTTAGGTTAGCAACCACTCTGTTTAGCTTTCCTTCTTCTCATAAATCAATTATTGAGGTCTATTTAATTAAGAACAGATTAGAACAATTTTCATTGTTGTTTTTTAAAATTTCCTTTGTACTGAAGTGCTATGGAGTTAAAACACCAAGCACAAAAGTGCACAGCCAACCATGACTAACTGCATAAAGCAAATAACAAGCTGTATGATCAAAAACAAAAGTCAGTGCCACTCATGTGGAATAATAGAAATCATACCACCAAAACACTTCATTCATGTCTCATCTACCGATGTACACACCTGCTCAGCTCATATCACACCTCAGGAATGCAGTTACAAACAGCAAGGACTGCAGGAGAGGTAAATACCCAGAGGAGAAGCAGCATTTCCCTGTGCCTCATCTTGACGGTACCTCACGCCTTCAGCTGGGGGTTCTTCGGCCATGAGGAGGGAAAGGCAGAGCAAGCTGTTACTCAGGACATGCTTCTCTCCTTGCAGTTCTTCCAGAGGTGTCCTTGGGGAGCTGTGCCAAATATACACATTGAACACTGTTGCCCAGGGCAGATAACTTGCCATGTTTAAGCCAGAAGGATGATGGAAGATAGCCATTATCCATTCTCACTGGTTGCAGAACCATGTCTTCCCAAAGCACACAAAACGTCATTCCATGTTGTATTCAGGGCACTGACAGAGTCCTTGTCTTTGCTATCATTAAAAATCACCTTCCACCCTCTGCTTAGTTTTCTTAGGGGTTGCAAAGACCATTCTTATTTGAGCAAAGAAACTAATACCTGTTTATGGGATGCAACTGAGAGTGGGGCATGCTGGATTGGACTGGGAGAGGTATAAAGATTTTACCAAGCATATTTTTTTTGCTTAGTGTTTCAAAACAAGCAAACAAAAACCCAGCCCTTTGCCATTAACTGGAAAACAAATCCAGCTTAAAATTTTTGCTCAACTCTCACTGCAGGAAATGGAAAACCTTCTGCTATTTCATGGGGAATTGGAGAAGAACAGAAAGATGAGAGCAATAACAAGCAGCCACCCACCAATAAAATGCATGTAGTAAAGCACTGTCAGAGAGATCAAGGGCTTTGCATACACTTTAGGAAAGATTAGATTTCATTGTCACTTCAGGCCAAGGAGGAGGAGATTCCATATTCCTGCAGTCATTCATCCCCAACTACTCCCCTACTCCTAAGGTTCCTCTCTGCTGTTATCCAAAGACCCTTTACAAATGCTGCTGATAAGTGCTAAATATTTTAAATCCTATGACTATGACTTTGATCGGGGGAAATTAAGTGCCAGCTTAATTATCTCTTGAATTCAGTGAGGACTCTAGCTGACAGGTAAATTCAGCTCCACTGTAAATGGAAGGGGAATGCTGGGATGGCTGGGAACAGAAATCTAAACCCTGTTCTGCAGCTCTACGGCCCCAATGCTGCCGTGTTTTGTATTTGTCAGAAGCAGCACATCTTTGGAGACGAGTGCTACACGTGTCAATGCGAGAACAGAAACTGCCAGAGTGCTGAGTTGTTGACAGGACCGTGTTCCACTGAAGATGATAATTCAGATATAAGATTAACCATGTGTATTCCCACCCTTTGAGCCATATCAGATGCCCCATTCTCCCAGTGATGAGCCTTTTCCTGTGCAGGTTCTTAAGTTTGCTGACCCCTGGAAGGTGTTGAAAAGGTTTTCTGAGAGGATGCCTGAGTGTCCTATTTTCTCTTTAGCAGAATTCCTCTTGATTAATGAGTTCTATAGGTTCAAAACTGATGACAATTTGTATTCTGAGTCCTTAAAGTATTGAGAACAGTTCCCTCAGTAGTCTGCTAGATAGGCAAACTGGCTATCCTAAGCCTTGTTCCTTATTCCTGCCTTATTCCTAAGGATCAGCTTGAACCTTAGATGCACTTCTGTGGATCTAAGAAAACATGGAAAACCCGGCATTTGCTCATCTTTGAAAGTGCTCTGAGACATAGGATGAGATGTGTGGGATGCATGTGCAACGGGGAACAAAACTGCACTTGGTGCTTTGCAAACAGAAGTTGAACAAAATCTATATCTCAAAGAACATATAATCTAAAAAATAAAAAATTCAAAATATTAACTGCTGTCAGAAAAACAAACAACCCTTTTAGAACTAATAGTAACATTCAAACAAATTGATAGTCTTTCAGTGTCCATTAGCTACTTTTTAAACAAAACTAAAGTCTGTTCAGTTCCACATGTTCTTATCTTAGAAAGCAAAAAATTGAAAAAACACCAGGTTACAGGAGAAAAATATAGTAGTTATTAGATTATCAGACTTTTAGTTCCTCCCCAGCAGCTTTCAGACACTGACAGCTCAAGAACTAAGAGAAACAGCTGTGAACCAACAAGACTGAAGATTGGAGACAAGTCCAGTGGTTACTGCAACATCACTGATGCAAGAATTTGCTCAAGCTCTTGGGAGGTTGCTAGTGATAGTGCCAAACTAAAATGCATTTCTCTATATGTGTGGGAATACTGCAGGATATTCTTTGGGAAAATAAATGCTGCAGGTGGAACAGACTGAAATCTCTCCACTGACACAGGAACCTTGGAATGCCTTAATGACACAAAAATGGCACTGTGGTGTTCAGGTGCAGTATCTTGATGAGCTCCATACAGAGGTCTTTGTGATGCTGTTGGTACCTGTAGGGAGCAGGAACTCTTTCTTCAGATTATTCCAGGAAAAGCTCTGTCAGCCTTCACTGGGGCCTCTGTGATGAAGCTTTTAACCTGTGGCTTGGGAGGTGCTTTGAAACTGCCATCTGTGTGCACTTGACATAAGGCTGCACAGACTTTCTGATTACAACCATCATTAGTCAACCCTGCTTTTGGAAAATAGTTAGAAATTCTGCTACTATATGACCCTCCTCCCCTATTCTGCTCCATGTTTCTACAGTTTTGAGAAAAAAGGGAGCCCCGCAGCTCAGTTACTTGCCTTTTTTTTATGCCAGAATCAGAATCAAGCGTAGTTCTGACAAGAAAGAGAATCTGAAATAAGAGTTTCACAGAGATACTCTTTCTTTACTGTTGGCTTGATTTGAGAGGCTGAATGAGCTCTCTTGGGCCTAGACAGATGGTTTGTTTGCAATTTTCTCATTGAGAGTAGGTTGAGCATCACTTTGCTGCACTCCACGTGCACTGGAGCAAGGCTGGTGCTCACTGCAGAGCCCACCTGCAACAAAGCAACTAATGTTAAGTTTACTGGGATGGGGAACATACCACGGAGGTTCTGTCAGTGCCAGGGAGACAATACTGCCAGTCTCCTTGTCTCATTCTCCCCAGTAAGCACAGCATCTTGCCCTTAGGACAGAAGAATGGGTTTGCCTCTTCCTTTTGTTCTTGTTCTCCATGAGAGGGGACAGTAATGCCATTGGTATCTTGTGTAGTGGCAGGTACAGCTAAAGCACGGACAGGCTGTTTCTGAGCTCCTTGAGCTGTCTGATGAACTGAAGGAGCAGAATTTCTGCTCCAGCTGCCAATTAGGCAGGTAACATATTCCTGAGAAAGGTGGTGTGCAAGAGCTAATTATTTTTGTATGCTGCTGCCTGAATAACTTGAGTCTGCCAGGTGCCAAATGCCCCTGCAAATCTCTGGGAACTGAAAGGTTTGGCTTATTCCTGACCCTTCTATGAAGTCAGACCCTAGAAAACTTCAAACTTTTAGGACAAAGACTCCTTATCTGCCGGGGCTGAGAGTGAATCATACCCATGAGAAACATGCAGTAGAAAAAAGGATTCCAAGCTCTTGTTCTGTGAGAGCAGGATGTGTGTTCCCCTGAAAGCCCGTCCCAGAGGTGAATCAATGCCATTGTACCTTGCACCATTTCCTCACACTGTTGTTCCTCTGCTTTTCTGTGTGAGTCACTGAGTTGTGATCTCTGGTTTTTGTGCTTCTACAATCTTGTGCAATGTTGTCCTGACTGTTAAGCAGTTAAACTTTATCTGGTTTTTGTATTAAATAAAATAGTCTGTATTTTGGATAAATAAATGACCTAAATACCATCATGTCTGGTCTAACACAGTAAGTTTGTAGAAAGTGGTGGCATGGGGAAAGCTTGGTTGAAACCTGGCTTTGGTGTGGTAGCCAGTCATTTGTTAGCTTTTAGCTGTTTTCTTTTCCACTTTTTCTCTTAGTTGTTCTACTAGTGAGTGATAAAGAAAGAGAAGACACTGTCATTGTACACATGAACTGATGTGGTTTTACTGCATTTGGCCACACACTTAAAAGAAATATGCTGGTACAGAGCAGCCACAGGTCTTATCTCTGCCGCCACTCCTTTCACAAAAGAATGATCTTTACATCAACAGTTTCCACCCTTGGCTTGATAAGGTTGCAGTCCTCCCTTTTGCTCTTGGTCGAATGCAGAGATTAAAAACACTCAGTTGATGCAAACGGTGGGTTGATACAACACACAGAATGGGGTGTAGATGTGCTTCACACAACAGAGAGCAGAATTGAAGGGGAAAATGTTGCTTGGAGGCAAGACGCCTCTTTAATTGATTATGGCAAGGAAAATCAAATACCATATCTGCTTTTTCCCTGGAGTATATTGAAAATGATCATAACTAACATCTGTTCATGTTAAGCAAATACTTGTCAAGATTTAAACTTCTGTTTGCATACAACTCTGAGTAGTGCATCTTAAAGTCATACATATTCATATAGAATGAAGAATGCATAATGTCTGCATAAAAAGATAAGCTGTATGACTATATATGAAGACAACAACTACAATTCTCACAGCACTGTCATTGGTTAATTTTAAAATATTCAAGCATTATTTAAAAAACAGTAAGCTGAACTTAAAACTACACTACAAAAAATTGTATAACTGAACCAATGCTGACTTGTTTTCTTCAATATTTATCAATTTTAAAGTTTTCCTTTTTTTTCCCCTAACACTTTTTGTTAATTCATTGTTATTTTAACCTCCAGTAACACGATCAGACTTCTTCTGCCTCTGGGCAATTGAGTTATGGTCTCATCTCGAGGTCTAAGGGAAGTGTTCAATTTTATTTTTTTCCACAGTTGAATAAACAGTACCATGTATACTATCTCTTGTGTTAGAATAGTGTTGTCTTCACATAAGACTCAAATAATGGTATTAGTCATTCATTTCCTTGTACACATACACCCTATTGCGTGTTGACAGGTTTATAAGGATGCAGTGGCAGCCGTGGGTGCTGGGAAGCTCCTAGACGACAGCCTTTGAATCCTTGCAGTCCTGAGCAATGGTGCCTGAGTTAGTCTGTTTATTGTCTGCTTTCTCTCCCAGATGCTTGACTTGTCTGAAAGATTAATACATTAACAAGAGTGGTAAGGTCCAGGGTTGCACATCTTTAAGACATGTTTATTACCAGATGGCACATGAGATTCAAAGGTCACTGTGGAAGGTAACATTTTAAAGTGAAACAACAATATTTATGTTCAAATAGTATGCTGATGAGATCATATGGAAAAATGTTTCTGATTAAATTAGTTTATAAATAGCTACAATATATCTACTGAAAATTCCAAGTGCCACTTTTAGACTTACTTCTTTTATTCTATTACTTCCTAATTTATTTAGTAACACAAGACTACTTTCCTACATAAACAGACTAGCAGCTGGAAAAAAAACGTTTACTGGATGGACAATCCCACTTTCTTAAATAATTTAAAATCCAGTGTGAATCCTGGTTCTATTGTCTCCTACTTAGAGCTAATATTCCATATCAGAGTTTTTTAAGACCCGAAAAAAAATTCAACTTTTAAATTCTCTGAGGAAAAATTCAGCTTGCAGTCATAATGACTTATTGGCAGGCAGCTATGCTTATTTACAGGCAATATCATGTGCTATGACACATTTGACAAAAATCATGTTATGCTACTTACACAGAATCCATACAATGGAAAGAAAATCCTTTTCTTTAGCTTTTCTATAGGAATGACTGTGTCATAGCTCATTAGTAAACAGTATCAGTAATGCCAAACCTGAAATCATGTTTATCCTCTCAAATTGACACAAACTGTACATTAATTCCAGAGGAAATAGTTTTGCATAGGTTTATAAGGGCAACTAAGCTCTTAATTAACATTTCTTATCTACCGTGCCACGCAGGCATTAAAATGCAGAGGATTTAAATGGTACTTACTTTTCATGTGATCCGTTCTCAACTTTCATAGCTCCTTCCACTGGATCCAGTCCTTGTTCTGAAAACTGTTTCAAGGCACTTAATGCTGCCTAAAGAAAAAATGAGTTGTCAAAAAACCCAGTGACACAATTGTACTAGCACCAAATGAAGGAAGGTGTGTGTTTTGATATTCTAGATTTAATTCATTTCCTGTACATTGAAGCAATTTAGACTACAGAGCTAACAGAGTGGGTATGCAACAGCTCCATGACAAACAGCTGGGCTTGTGCATGGGTTGAGGAGATCTCCTTCTTCCTGGGCATATGAGTGGCTCCCCTTTGTGTCAATGCAAGCTTCATCACTTATATGAAGAATAGGATATACTTTTAGGATTCTTGGCTTTTTGGCTGTACAGTCTCTCCAGCTTCCCCATGTGCTTTCCTAGAGCCCACACTTCCCAGAGATCCTATGGACAAACTTCTATCTTGCAGATCGTTGCAGAAGGTGTGAGCAGTGGGAAGAGGCTCAGCAGGACACTACCAGCGCTCCAAAGTCAGATCTGGAACAATGTTACAGCCTGATCTCTTATACACAAGTAGTGAATTGTACTAGACAGGGAGCCAATATGGGGTGATTAGGGCGAATCAGGAATAGAAGAACAGTCAGTTTTTATCTAGCGTTTTCCTCTGCATTCTTCACTGACCAACTTCTGCTTCATCTGCTATGAGCCCCACTTCTTCTCTTCCCTCTATCTGCTTTGGTAAAAAAAATAATTATTTTTTATAATTGATTCAGCAAAGGTCGATTATGAAACTCTCTGATGCCACATGGCCAACTTTGAAAACAGAGCCAGCACAATAAAAGAGCTGAGGTCAGTTCTACTGCAAAGGTGAAATGTAAAGCAGAACCGCAAAATGGATTTTGCTTTTTAATCACTTCCTCCTGAGATGCATTCAGAGCTAATCACAGGGGAAAGAAAAGGTGACTTTCCACAGACATTTTGCCCTAAGGTAACACCTCCAGCAGTGGAACTGACTGCAGGCCCTAAAGAACTGTTCATGATTAAGCAACAACTGTTGCTCTCTTCCTATGTGTTGGGACAGAAAGAATCTAGGTCTCTATCTTCACTTCCCTCAGAGAACAGGGACCCTGCTTGGAACAGGAGCTGCCATTGTAATGAAGTACTAGATTTGCTTTTGTACTTATCCTTTGCCTGGATTCTCTCAACAGCTCCTTCGCTTGAAAGGAATGTTTATACAACTTAAATATTATTAGACAATGTGTATTTTGGTGAGATGAATAACAGCACAAAAATTGCCAGGCTGCCCTAAAGTAAAAGACCATGTGTCCCATATTTGTCTATAGTAATGACTAGCTGCTAAAGCCTCAGAGGGCTGTACAAGGTACTCCTACCCATAATGCATGAAACTAGAATCTTTCTAGTCTGTGAAATGATATGGTTTGTGCCCTGACAAAAAAAAAAAAAAAAGCTAAACATTTTATAAAGTCTCTTGGTAAACCTCAGATTGTCACTGTTACCTACAATCCACTCCACCTTTACCATGTGTTCTCTGAGCCCCCTGTATGAGGTCCCATTACTGGATCTTTCACTGTTATCACTCGCTGAGTTCCCCAGAGAGAATTCTCTCTTTCCTCATTTCTTCTGTTTTTCTTGATGTTTTGATATATTTCCATTCTTCATAACAGTTCTTTCTCTACCACCTCATAGTGTCCCTTGAAGCTTCACATGTGCATTCTCTATGCCTGTAAGATCTAACTACCATCTGTCTTTCCATCCTTGATCTTGACTGCACCGCAAAATCACTGTTCACCACAAATAATTCCTCCAGTGGTAATGAGGGTTTTCAACTACTCTCTTCTTAACTTATCTGTTCCAGTAACCCAGCACATTTCTTCATCCTGATTTCTCTCTTCTCCTCCTCTCCCTGAGGTCCTTGTCATCACAATGCAAGCTCTACTCATCACGTGAGGAAGGGGAGTGATTCGGTCTCCTATGCTTCCTTGTACTTTAATTGCCCATGGGTTAGCAACTGTGAGAAAGAATCCAATGGGTAGGGATTGGCACCCAAGAATCTTCTGTCTTCTCATATCCATTTATTCCTGATGCACATTAGCAAAACTATCAGAATTTCCTTCCTTCTTATGTATGGTAAGCCAAAGCCCATTACCAGGTAGCACTGCAAGGAGAGAAGGAAGCTGAGACATCCACTCCTCCCACACAGTTAAACTGCTACCTCATATGTTTCTCAACCCACCTTGTTTACTTTTTCATATCCACTCTTAGCTTCCTGGTCTGATGTGTGAATTGTAAACTTATTGTGGAAGAACTATGTGTTCAGGTTATTTGTTTGTACAGTGACTTGGACGAAAAGGCCCTGATCAGAGTTTGTAAGTAGAGCCAAGTAAAGTTTCATTCAAGATTAAATCACAGACTGATCATATGATCTGCAGAACAGTCTGGTGTCAATTAGGGGTAACTGAAATCGCAAAATCATCAAGAGATTAATTAGACCAACACAAACATCCTAATTCTAGAATTGTTGAGTAGCTCTGTTACTTACTACTGTTTTACTCACAAAACAGACTAATTGCAAGGCTTCCCACATAAATTACAGGATTACAGAGCAGCTTTCAGGGTTGTTTTCCAGGAAAACTGATTTGAAACTTCCTGGATGAATATTAGCCACTATCTTAATAGAATCAGATCAAGAGAGCCCCTCTCCTCTTCTATAATCAAGGGAAGAAGTACTACAATATAAAATAATGGACAATTTGCCTGTAAGCATGGATCATTGGGTGTCAGTGGGAGCATGGGAGCATAGGGGTGTCAATAAAGTAAATATGGAACAATTAGAGGAAACACATAAAATGAAAATATGATTCAAGGTGTTCAATGATAAGCATGTTTAATACCAACACAACTTCCAAGTCCTAATGCTTATAACATGGTGCAGTCTCACTGCTCCATCTCACCTTTCTTCAAGCCATGCCTTTCCCAAACTGAAATATGACATAAAAGATAAAATCTCAGACCTATTGCATTTGTAACACCAAGTATCAGAGGGGCCAATCGGCAGGGCATTAGTCCTGTGCCTGTATCCTAAATCTTCCAGCTACAGGTGTCAGGGTGTTTTTATGAGTGCTGTTGAAGTCTGCCTTTTTCTTCCAGCTCCTAAATGCTCTCCCACCTAAGACCTCCAGCTGCTCCCAGGGTTAAGTTTTTCTTCCCCAGGTTCTCTCAACCTCCTGCACCTCACAGTCCCTCTTTAATTTCCAGTTTCCTAATGTGTTCCAGGTTTATATGAGGTCCGATTTCTTTTTCATGGAAGCATATCTTACTCACCATAAGTTACCTGTGGGGGAAGCCTAACTTCTTATATCCCAATGTTTGCAACAAGATTTGAGTTTTGGGAAAGTTTATTTCCTTTTTAAAAGGTCCATTCATGGGATGTGGATGAAGGGGAGTAGAAGAATGGTAGAGAGAGCCTTGCAGTGTACTAACACCTCCCCCTTTTCCTTCTCCCATAGCCTGCTTGTATTTGGAAGGATCAGCAAGCTAAGAGAAGCAGGTGAGTAAACAATACTTTGGATTTTAATAGATGTCTTTAATGTTTCTTCCCTCCCCGTCATGCCCCTAGACAGACATGGAGATGCTGGATTCAGGAAGGAAGCTGGTAGCTTAGAGGCTGTGACCTGAATAGGCAGCAGAGTGACACAGAGCTCAAGTAATCTGCAGTGAAGAAGAGTTACAAGCAGACACCAGGCTAATTTCATCCATGATTCAATTCTATTAGTCCCAATAGATTTACACCACTTGGCTTAAATATAACTTATGAATGGCAGATAACTTAGGTTAAACGAAAAGGAAAGAAAAGAATGGAACATTTGACAGTGAATCTGGTGAACAATTTCCTCTTTTAAGGGCTCAACACTTCCTTCCATTGATATTTTCCTTACAATAGAGCATCTGCACAGATATAGAGAAATTTTTCTCTCCCCCAGAAGATTTTACAACTGTTTTGTGAGTGAAGCCCCATAGGTTACAGAACAGATGTCCTTACACATTTCTTGTATCACTTGTTTTCTGTGTAGCTACAACAGTGCCAAAAATACGATGCCAACAGGATGCACCGCACTGCTAGCTGTTTGTCTTGGCTGCCATTTCCATTATTAGTATGTGTGTGTATCAGGATGGGAATGGATGTTTCCAGTCATTTTTTAGCTTTCCTCAAGTCAGCTGGCAATTAGTAAATAGCACTGAAACTTGTAAATATTCTTCCTGTTTCTCACTCTGGGGATTAAGTGTCTTATAATGACAATCTAGTAACATTAGATCATTCTTTAGCAAGAACAGCAGACAGGCACTCCACTAGCCCATATGCATTTCAGATCACATCCTCACGATAAAATTTTCATGTTTGCTTTAACACAGTATGTGGTTTGTGTTTTTCCTCTTAAATTTGTATTACATTTCAGCTTATTCCATGAAACTGAAAATTGTAAAATTTTGTTGTTCTCTGTGGCCCTTCCAGTTGACTTTACCAAGGAGGTCTGAGACAATCCTAATAAACACACTGCTTCATACTGTTAGTTCACTGGTGATATGCCTCCAAACATCGGTTTTCTAAGTACATAAAAAAACATATTCAGCTTGGCCTTCATCAGTGTTTTCTGAAGACATAAAATTACAGGCAGAAACTGCAAGACTGACTTGTCAGGGTCCAGAGAAGGTCATGAAGGACAAGATTTTACTGTCTTTAGTAGCTGAGTCTTAGTTCAGGACAGAGTTTGCAGAGTCAAGTGATTCATTGTTGTCATATTTCTTGTAGTCACATGCCATATGCATCAACAAGTCTCTGTTGCTCGAGTTTAGGCTTGAGAACATGTTTGCATACCAGGTTACCATGATAGACAGATATAACTCTAGTCCTGGATTTTAGTTGCAAGCCAAAAGCCTAGACAACAGCAGAGTTAATGCATGAGCAAAACTGGAAGCAATTGTATTTACAAACAAATCCATGTTTATTTGCTTTCTAAATCAAAAGAAAAAACGTCCCCCGAATCAGTTAATTTCTTTCCCTCTCCCTGACTATTGAGACTTCAAAAGGCAATGTCAGCTCTGCAATAGCATTGCAGCAAAGCTGTCTGCATCAGTGATGAGATGCACTTCATGACTTTTTAATATGTGGATTTCTATTCCACATGTAAAGGCTATTGAAAAAACCCCAAAAATATTACAGCTATAGAGGTGAGTTTGAAGGCTCGGTGTCCCAAGACTGACCAACTATTTAAATTTGTATGTATTCAAATTATTGCTCTTGATGGTTGTTTTTGATTTCTCTAGATGAAGAAATTTTTGACTAAGCTTCCACCTGGCTTTAACTTGCCCACACCCAATACTTCGTGCATACAGAAATACACAAAGATATATTTGTTTGTGTAGACTTATATACATGCACACAAAGTATATACAATTTGACTCCTTAACATACCTATTTAATTCTCTTGGATTTGTCAGGTTGGCTACATACAAGCTGAACAAATACTAAGTATTGCAAACAAATCCCTTTTCCCCACAGCTTCTGTAGTAAATGAATTTACTATATTGCAAACAACAGCTCCTACTAGGAGTTTTCATTGCTTTCCTTGCAATGTGCTGCTCTCTCCAGTTGATTAAATCTTATGTGAACCAATGTTAAAATCTGTTTGAATATTAAGTTCAGAAAGGCTTTTCACAGCACAAAGAGTAAACCTTAATTAAATGACTTTAAGCTCCTTCCTCATATGATTTATGATATGCATGAAAAACACAGGGTTATAATCTGATTAACTCATGTAGTTTACATGGAAATAGCATTTTCCAAACTGATTAATCTCTTCACAAAGGCATAGTCACCTGATAGGCTTAACGCTACTGATGGCGCCTGTCAAGAGAAGGAGCTTGGAGGATAGGAGGAGTCCACTATTTTCAAACAAAGAGTGATGATTCACAGATGTAGCTTAGAACAAGTCCCACATAGTAGTTAATGCTGCCCCCAGGCAACTCATGCAGCCAGAATTTAAATGACACACAATCCATGTACAGCCTGACCTTGCCAGCTTTCTGGGGGTAATCCTAAAGTAAGGATTAACTGTTCTTGAACAATTTTTCCAATATATTAAACAGAGCTTCTATCAACAACAGCATGCATATCACCTTCTTCCACCTAGTTTTATTGGACACGTGTACTCATTCCTACACGTCTTCTAATATTCTGAGAAGTGCATGGAATGAAAGGCACTATTCAACATGGAATTTTATTTCTATAGGTTTTGATCCTCAACCTAAATTCATCTACTTCATCTACTTAAGTAACGGGACTGCTTAACACTTAAGAGAATCAGTTGGGCATGGCTTATTTTCCATGCGAACCACCACACTAGAAATCTGACCACCACTCTTGGGACCATGCAGTAATTCCAGGAACAATGAATGGTGAAGCATTCTCTCAAAGCCCAAGAAAGAGCTGCATAATCATCTGCGGTGAGACAGCTCTATTGTTTTAATGGTGATACAAATCTTTCCAGTCACAAAGAGAGAAAAGCATGCTGAAAAGCACCTGTTTAAAAATTAGTAAAAGGTATGCTTTTGTATGAAGAGGATTTCATGAATAATACTTAAAGTCAAATACATCTCAGTTAACACAATATAAGAGATTAATCCAGCATGGAGAAGTTAGTCTAGTTGCCAAGTTTAGGTTGTGTTCTTACTTGTGGGTAGGAATAAGAGAAGAAGGGATTGCTAAAGGATCTATGTGGGGCTCGGACTGTACGGGACTGATCTTTAATATGCTTCTTCTCAGACTCCTCCCACACACATATTCCCAGTTGAAAGCAGCAACATCCTCAAGTCCTACCAAGACTTTTGCTTTCATGGCGATTTATGCAGGAAACCAGTAAGTTGATGTTTCTTCAAGAACATCTCAAAACGGCTTTCAGATTCAGTGTCAGTATCTACTGAGGTATGTGTACATCCTCTAATGGTGAAGTGAGGTGTGAAAGTTGGGCCCCAGTACCAGCAGTCAAAATAACTCTTAGATAGTTAAAATAGAATTAAAAGTTAAGTAAATCTTTTATCAGATATTTCCAGTATCTTTTCAGTGTATCTGCTCTAGATTTTGTCTAGAAATCTGGAAGTTCTTTTAAAGTAAATTTATTTCTAAATTCAAAACTTCAATTTTTCCTTCAGTTGCTGCAATTCCAAGAACAAATACAGAAAGAATCATACATCATCACAGCTTACTTATGAACATGAAAGAAAATATTTTAAAATTAAATTTCCAAGTGTTTATACTACATATATACAACAGAATTTTACTAGATGGCAATTAATCTTAAATTAATCTTGCTTCTAATCTTAATCCTTATACAAAGGCTACCTAAACACTAACTTTCAGAAGGAGGTACACATCTAAGTAATATAGGTGCTTTCAGTAATTAGAGACTTCCAAATGAGAGTATTTAGATGGCCAATTATTGTATCAGTAGGTAGAGGTTTAAATCATGCAACTGAGACAACACTCAAGCATGATTGAGAAGATGCAGACAAAAATTGAAGGAGATTCTAAGAAAGACCGATTCAAACTTAAAACTGAAAACAGCAGAATTTATATCCTCAGGCAAAATCCTGCACCAGCATTGAAGAAAGACCATGAATCACTTTCTCATCCCTGATGGCTGGAAAATATCCTTGTCAGCTATGTTCTCAGAATGATTTGGTTTATTTATTTATTTATAGGCATTTCTCCACATCACTGCAATAGATTTGCAAGTCTGCTGTCATTAACCCAATATGTATTGCAGAATATTTTGACCTCTTGATTTGAAATAAGTGGACTAAGATTCTTGACTGCCTAAGAGTTTACAGTGACTTCTAAAATATGTTGTATTAGACAATCCTCTTCATTTATTTGACCTCCACAGTTACATCCTGGTTTTGACATCACTGCCACTGCCTTCACTACAAAGGTATCAATACATAAATGACCGTGCTGTTCCTGATGAGGGGATAGGCCCTGACCCATATAGTAATGTAAATATAGCTAGAACTCTTTTAACAAACTTAATGAGCTATAAGCATTTATTCTGTTATTTAAGTGGTTTTCTTAGGCAATTGCTCATGCACAGTGGTCAAAAAAAAAAGATATTAAAAGATTTTTATGAATTCCCAAATATCCACACCAAAATCGGTATACAACAAGATTCAAGCTATCAAGTATATTACTCAATACTTACATCAACATGGTTACTCTTTCACTTAGTAAACTGAACTTGTAAAAAACACTCACTGGTGTTTAGATACTTTTTGCCTCTCCTTGCAAATATCCTCTTTTTCATGAGACAAAGTGTCACTAAGGAACAGAGGTAGTTCATTTAATGCTGTTTTTAAAGAGAAGGAAACCAAAGAGACAGAGCATGAGACAGAAAGAGCTGGCCCAAGGTCAGGCAATAAACGTAAGAATCAGTTTTACTAGTTTACATGCATTTTTTCATAGGCCAAGCTAGAAAGAGGGGGATTCTAAATAAAGGTATTTAATGACAGAAAATTTTAAAAGACTGCACTGCAGCCATTTAATTCAAATGCCTCATTCCTATCACTATCACTCATCAAGCTATCATCTTCCCAACAATGCAAAACATTTTCTATGACATAGTGGAGAAAAAGACTCCCTTTTAGGAGAAGATGACTGGTGAGAGCCTCTCACAATTTTTTTTGCTGAAATAATCTAAAGAGTACTTTCCCCCTGCAATGTTTAACAAAACAACCTATTTTTTTCTTTAGACTTGACATATTTTTATGTCTAAAGACCATACACTTTGCTTTAGACATGGGAGCAATTTCCTAAATATCAGATTCCTTGGTTTTAGCAATTTTAGAATGAAAGAATGCTTATTCTCTCATACTGAGACCATTACCTTAAATTTTAAGCGCTTGTCAGTCTAAACATGACTAGAAACTTTGGTTTGAAGACAAAAGCAACAGATTACACTTAATGCAAAGCACTGGCCATTGGTTTCTTCAAGCAGCAAATTGCAGCTGGAACAATGGGGGAGTTTAGGGCTGTAGATTCTTGCATTACAACATCTGTAATGAAGCCCATGTACTAAATTCTATCCTATCTCTGCTTCTGTGAAATTCTACTCCTGTGGCCGGCACGCTGGCATTCAGAGACGGATACTTCCACCCTCAGAGCCCTAATGACCAATCCCCCTCTTCATTCTCCAAGTCTCATTTTACAAGAGTGCATGTATGTCCAACAAAGTACCAAATCTAGATTGACAGCTAAAAGCATTATATTTAGCATATATGGCACGTAATTAGAAATTTGAGTGTTTCCAAAAGGAAAAAGTTTTGATTCTGATCTTAGAGTATTCTTTCACTGCATTAGCTGGTATGTTTTTCCTAATTGAAGTTGATTTAAGTGCGAGCAGAGTCAGATCCAAGAGCTACAGGACAAACTTCTCATCTGAAGTAGTTTGCAATATAATTTTGTCTTTGCTAACTGTTGATGGCGTGTCCTCATCCCATTTTAACCTACAACCATCAGCTCCTTTAATGGAAGTGTCTATAAAGATCTTCTCTAAAATATGCTTTTCCAGCACACTTAATGTCTTTTAATGTCTTTCCAATTAAATCCAGATGTGAAAAGCTTAAGGAACAGTTCTCAGGACTGAAAAAGATGACATAAATCTTGCAGCTGACAGAGATCCCACTGAGCTCAGTTGGGGAAATTCACAGAGGACTTCTTGTGGGCCAGGAAAGCTGCTGGGTATAAAGACAGATGTGTATACTCCTATTAAAAAAATTTAAATAAAAACTGACTCCTACAATGAGGCATCCACAATTATCAGGGACATTACTAACTCAATCCCTCAATGTGCTGAACACATCCTGTGCGGTACAAATTTCCCTCATCTTTTTGGGAAGTTTATCAGAGTTGAAGGGGGTCACATCTGTTCAGGAAAGAGCCCCTCACCTTTCAGGATTGCACCTCTTAAACCAGTGTAGGGGCTGATACTGGAAAACACCGTCTGTCTTGCTCTCTTCCTGCTATCAACAGGGAGATAACATACTCTGCAAAACAATACTGAATATCTGTCCACTCTCCTTTATCTCCTCCATAATCAAGTTAGCATAATAAATTGTGGTTTTATTACAGAAGACTCCCCAAATGTGATATTAATTATAAATTCTTACCAGTCTGATGGGAAACTGGGCATTCCTAGTGGCTGACTACCACTGCTGTGCAAGTGCTGTTTGTGCAGCTGTCAATTTGGGGTTTGTTTTGGTGTAATCCCTTGCACACCCTTAGGATTTTTTTTTATTATTTTATTTTAACAACTGTACATCATCTTATTTTGCCAAACTGTAAATGTAGGCTTAGATCAAGCCACATCTTTCAGAGGGACAGGAAATGTCCACACACACAGTTTGTATTAAAGAATGTCTCTAGAAAACTGCCCAATGCTAACAACCTTCATACTTTCCAACCTTCCTACTTCTTATTTAGTTATTTTTGAAATTAGTAAATTATCCAGACAGATCAATGATTTTTAAAGAGTTACATGTTTGTGAGACGTCAGAAAAGAAAAGAGGAAGAATGTTCCAGGATAGAAGAAAAGCCCGTTTCTAACTGAAGCTTAAGTTTGGGCCCACGTTCATTAGGGATGAGAACATCAGCAGTGACATTTTGGATAGTATTACTTAATTTCTTTGCGTTTTTCTATGTCCATATGAAGGTTTTAGCATGATTTGTTGTCATGAGTGAGTGTATAGAAATATGAAACTAACTACCTGAATTAAAGGACAATCTTATGTCCTCAAGTACAACAAGTGATCCAATACTGGGATCTCAACAATAGCACAAAGCTAACACTGAAAGCAGCAGGCTCCTAAACACACACACAAACTCTCTTGAAGACAAGATTCCTCTGGTTCACAGCTTGCTTTACTTTTCACAATGGCCAGCACTTTTGAGACTATCACTCCTTCAGGGCTGAAGGCTGGATCTGACTCCCACCAGAATCACTGCTTCATGACCATCACTCAGGAGACAAGAGGAATGCCCTTCCCTTGGAATGAGCCGCTGCTGCCATGAGGATCCCACTCCTGGCGAGCTCAGGGAATGAGCTCAAATCTTTTGCACTTTGCTGCCTGGGACCACCAGGCCAGCTCTGATTTATAGCTTTTTCTTTACAGCTTTATGATACAAGAATGTTCACTTGTAATTACAACGGCATTTTGTTGGCTCCCTGCCTTCACTTGGGTATGTGCAACACCATATCCTTCATTCCAGCCTTTTTTATGTCAGGACCCCAAATTTGAGAAGTACATCAGTATTACAAGGATGCTGCAGGTCTTGCTGCTCCTTAAAGAGGGGACTTGCACATATTTGTTCAGGGGGACATGTGAGCAGCTGGATCTGACATTCAACTAGGAGTCTAGTGGAGAGTTGGTCAAAATTCTTCCTCAGAAAAATATTAAACCAAGAAAACACTTTTTATGAGAATGTATGACTTCTGAAAAAAGGTTTTTTTAGATTCGGGATGGACACTTCAGTCAAAATATCGCAGACAAGTGCAAAATATAACCACTGGGCTAATGACTGCTTGGTGTGCCCCATTCACACACTTGCTGATTTGTCTCTATGAGAAAAATTCAACAGGTCTCTAGTTTATTTAAAAGTGAATGGAAATACTCGTACTCTTGATGTCTTTTGTGGGATAAAAAATCTGTTTTATTCAAAGGAAGGTGACCCTGCCATTAAGCTGCTGTATCACCTTGTAGAAACACTTTAGCTCCATGTTTTTCAGACTTACACTTAGCTCCTGAATTTGAGATAATCAAGCAGTACATTTCCATCACTTGTGGTTTAAATTTGATTTTGTCATTTTCAGTAGAGGCATAACCCCCTTCAGGGAAAATTCCAGGTATTTTAGATACCATTTAATAGTTAACTGTCAAGCAATTTCCAAGTCTTTTAAACAAAGAATACTTCTGTGCTAGCTTAATTTATAGAGCCATATATGTCCCATTTTAAGTGGATGTGATTAAGAAGAAACACTAAGCTTAGATTATTCTACTAAATGAGAAAAGTTTAAAGCCAATAAACTGTATCTAGGATTTTAGCTGGGAGATGAAATAAAAGGCACATTTGTTCCTGGTCACTGAATTTTTAACCTGGGTCTGTTGCTCCTGCTGTTAAGCTCCTATACATTCCTTACTAGCCCATAGTGTCCAGCATTTCCAGCTCTCAGAGCTTGGAATTAGAGGTGAACTGCAAAATAAAGCCAGGTTTTTTTGAGAGCTAGTGTATGGAAAGCATCATGTATTCTGACAGAAGGAGGCAAGTGAAAAGGTTAAGTTTTAAAAAGAGGTCTTCTGCAGATTTTTAGAAATTTAGATTAGATGTATAAAGTCCGACCTACCTTTTGGGTCTGAGAATTCTGGCAGTATCTGAGAAATGGAAAGATGCTGCTGAATCTGGTGGATGAACGAAAGCTGTACATTGTCTAGCTCCTTAGTACAGAAAAGGAGAGGTTGAGCCTTATGCTCCAACTCAGGTCTCTATCTCGGGTATGAGAATACTTTTCAAGTGTTATACAACAAGCAGGAGTGAAAAAAACTGGGTTTCTAGCAGAAAAAACCCCTATACTGTTTCTGTCCCTCCTATGCCTTTTCAAGCTTATATTCTTTTTTTTTTTTTTTTTTAAGTAGACTATTTTGACCTGCCTTCTTGCAATACAGGAGCTTTAATATGACTTCATTGCTTCTTCTTTTACCTCACAATCCTGGGCATTTCCTTAAGGTAAAATAAAAAACAAATCTGCCTTCAGTGACTCATCACTCCAGTGATCAAGTTAAATTACACCATTGCAGAAAAGTCTCATAAGACATATTTTCCCCCTGCCTAGTCCAGTGCTGCTATTTTACACACAAATTCCAGCATTTCTTAGCAAATGTGTCTTGAGGTGAAGGATTAGTCTTCACTTAAAATCAGCAGCAACCTCCTTCCTGTGTGTTTTGTGAAGTGGTAGATGCACTTTTTATTGGATTCTTTTATATTTTCGATTGCTTACAGTTCTCCTTTTTAATGGAAAGGCCAAATCTACCCTCAGATTCAGCTTCTGTTCCTGTTTGTGTGTTGATTTAAGTAGGAACTGGCCTTGTTCACTTGGATTTGTTTTAGCCATTAACTCCTACTTCAGTCTGCTACTGCACAGGTAGAAAGGTAAAAGGAATAGTAAGAGGCACCTCCAGTCAATTCCATGACTGCTGTCCTGTGTGCTTTTCTGGTAAGAATGGTATATGTTGGGTACTGTGTACTTCAAACAGTGCTTCAAGAGAGACAGCAGGAACCAGATTTCCTCAAGAACTTCTTAAATTCAGGAACCTCTCCAACTGGCAGGTCACTAATGAAGATTAGATGCTCCTTTACTCTGATTAACTGAGTTCTGCATCTATGGACCTGCTTTTCCTCCATTTACAGTTACAGTCAAAAATACAGATATATGACCAAAAACTTTACCGAGCAACTGGGCTTTAGACGGAAGATCTGCTAACGGCTATTTTATCATTTCATCCTAGCATCTATTATAAAAATTCATTAACCACAGCTGTCAAAAAGAGCTAACTCAAAATCTTGCTAGTTACAAAATAACTTGTCAGGATTAGATTCAATAAAAAATTCAGGTGCTGTAATAATAATAATTACAAATTAGGCGCTGTAAGAGTGAAGTTTTAAACAGCACATCCCTGGAATAAAATCAAAGGTCTAAAGTTAAGTACTCAGGTTTTTTACTCAGCATTAAGATCAGACAGGTTTCTCTGAAGAATGAGCTGAGAAAGCTACACAGTGAGTACCTGCAGGCAATGAAGTACTCCAAGCCTAGGGGTCAACTCCTGGTCCTCTCTGGAGTTCAACTTCAAAGCCAGGACCACAGGCAGAGGCCTGGCAGCTTGGTCAGCTGGTGTCTACAAATGTACAGTCCTCTCCTGCAGACAGCTGGCTCTTCAGCTCTTTGAGAGACCTGAGCAGAGCTCGCTGTTGTCATTGAGAAAGTGACCACCAGAGAAGTGGGTGGAGATAAGATTCCCCTTTTTGTCAGTGGCACGGATGTGAGCACTATTGTCCAGAGTATGAGACATACAGATTTCAGATTTCTTAGCTTTAGGTCAACAAGCTACATATCCTACCTCCTAGGTGACAATCTAACCTCCAGGGTCAGTGATAGGGAAGATTCAGCTGTTGCAAAAAAAATAAGTCAACATACATGGATCAAAGAAAAGGAGGGGTCTGACTCCGCAGGCTGATCACAGCCGTTACTGAGCTGTCCTGAGCATCACCTCAGGCTCCTTAGATAATTTCTGCTCTTTATCTAATTGATACTTTAGCAGTAAGCTCAGAAGTGATGAAAGCAGGAATTGCAATTCAGTACTTCTGCTTTTGGGGGCTTCTTTAACCGGTACAATGCAGTAATATTCCTTCTCATCCTTTGTCTGAGCAATCCTGAGTATTTCAAGGTTTTGTTATGTGAAGGCTCTGCTTATCTGGGAAGGTAGATAAATAGCTGCACATGCATTTAGACAGTCTCCTGTGACATGTAATTACTGATACCTGAAGGCTGTGGCAAGAGCAGTGTCTGAGTTCATGTTTCCTGAGTAAATCTATGTTACTGCATAAAGCATGGAAACCACTAGAAATGATCCAACCACAGCTAAGAGGGAAAGCCCTCAGGATGCTGTTTCATTTAACAGTCTTCTGTATAAGGCATGTGAATGTATATACAGCTCTATCTTAATAAAAGATTCTATTAGGATAAATAATAATAATCCTTCACTATTCAAGCTCTCTTTATGCAAATGATCTAATAAGCCTGCACATGTGTGCAAACCCTTTGAGAGGGTTTCCAGGATCAGGATACAAGCAATTTTACTGTGCCATCATAGAGTAAAATTGAGTTAGTTAAAATCAACACACTCAGAATAAAAGCAAAAATACCAATGTAAGTTAAATGATAGTAGAGAGTAAAACTTTGTCCAGTCTCAGTTAGCTCTAAGAATTTAATAATTTTAGCTATCACATAAACAATAAAATCAGAGCATGAAGGAAACACTAGAGTTCTAAGGGAGCTGCCAGAAGCAGAGAAAATACACGCATAATGTTATGCATATTAAACAGTAATATTCCTCAAGCACGAATAAGACCTAACTGAAAGCATGCTTGAGATAACTGTCATGCTATCGAGTTACAGTAAGGAGGAGATCAGACTTATTCTTTCCTTCACAATGAAATCAGTATAAACAAATCATATAATGTTTGGACACCAAACTCCTGAAACAAAGAAACCTAGAAAATCTCTTAAAACCACCCACAGACTCCCCATGCTGGTCTGTGATTATACAACTGGAGAAGATCATCCAAACTGTGATGTAAACCAATGTCAGTCTGCAAAGGATAGTACTACAGTGGTTCTAACAAAAAATAAAGCAACTCCCTGGAAGAGCCATCAGCAAGGAATACTTTCATACTTACCATCAATTTTCCCCATAAATGAGGAAAACTTTTTTAAACTTAGAGAAAGAACTTAACTTAATCCCTACACTGAGGATACAAGAGACACACTCTCTTGTGTGTTTTTACTATACTGTAAAACACATTCGGCTAAACAAAACTGAGCCTGGGATTAACCAAAAAGGAAAATGCTTCTTAATGGACCCCACTGCTCTTTGTATTTCAACCTGCTCCTCTATGAACCCCATTTTGTCCTCCTTATTTGTTAAGTGGATACATTCACCTTCATTTTTAGAAATACAGGTGCAAAACAGCATATTGTTTTTTCCCTATGGACTACTCACCAAAAGAAAAGATCCAATGCTGAAGACCTTGCAGTCCTATCAGTAAAATACAGTGTTTCTGTAGACTGTTTCTACCTCAGAACTGTAGTTTTACACCTTGCCTATCATCCGTAAGCAAACTGTTCCAGACCTGAAAAAACATTTGCCTGTCTAGAAGAGATGTGAAAGAGTCCGGCTCTCTGTAGATATGGCCTAGAAAGTGCAAACCTCTGTGCACCTCCTAGATGAGGCTTTGCTAGATTCAAGACACACAGTACTAAGAATGCTAAAGCAGTGGACTAACCCAGCTGCCCTGAAGGTGGGGTCTATGACCTATCCATCTTTTGCCCTGTTTCTACTCAATTTAGATTCCACAAGGCTAAAAAAATGTTTAACCGAAATAAGGAGGTAATGATACAATGCAAGCCCATTTGCAAGTGCTGTGGCACTCCTTTCTTTCTAGCTATGACAGAGGAATTTGATACTCAAACGTATTTAGTAAAGAAACTCACTTCATTAGAATCAGCCACCCCTGAAAATTGGTTAATAATTTATATTTCCCTAACATTAATTTCGTTCTTGTTATTAAGCCACAATTGACTGAACTGTAACTTGGTATCAACAATGGGCATTAATCATACAAAAGTAAACAAAAGAAGCAGTAATGAACTGACAAAGCTTGTTAGTCTTCTCCAGTAAGGGTGCAACAATTAGCAATACAGTGAATATCAATCATTCAAATGCTGCAAAATTCTCTATATAAAGAGAAGAAATGAAAAATAGTAGCTAACAAAAACTCAGCGATCTTGGAGAAAAAAAATCTAATAATTATTATACTTAACAGACTGTGAAAGAACACTTCATTAAGAAGATGGGAAAATATTTTGTACTAAAATTAATAAATTCTCATTTTCAAGAAAGCAAGTTCTGCAGAATTGACACAAAGTTCATTCTTTCATATAGTGATATATGCTTCTTATATTGTTATATTGCTAACCTTCAAACTTTTTCAGGTCTTATTTACAATATCATGCCCGAATAAAAGCTGTTCTACCGGTATCAGTGTTACCAGCAGCTGCACACTGAGTTACCAACACACTTGTACACGAACAGTGGTTTTGGTGGAACATGAGAAAAAAGATTCTATCTGTTCTTCATGATCACTAGCTCTCTTGTGTTTTAACTAATGCAGTGATTCCATCAAAGCTCAACATATATGAAGAGCTAAAGTCAAATAATTTCCTCCAATATTTTTATATGATTTTCCATATGCAATTTTAACTTACAATGTTTATAAATAAATATAAATTATTATGAATTCTAAAGACAAAATACAAAAGTGAAAAAATGTGCATTTTTGGGTTACATGTTCAATCAAATATAACTCTCACCCTTCACTGGAGTAGGGACACAAAGAAGTCTTCAATAAATTTTAGAATCATTTGCTGGTATTTTCTATATCAGAGTTACAAGTTTACAACATACACTGCATATTTTAATAAACAACACGCTTACTTGGCTAATAATTTCTAAAAAGAGCAAACCCCTCCTTATAACAGCTGCAGTGGCCCAGATGTCACAAAAGCAGAATGCCCTTGCTATGCAGGGGAGGGGCAGGCCTTCCCTTTGCAGAGGCACGTGGAGGTCCCAGCCAGCACAGGCACATTGTGCCTGTGCGGGTAAACATGGAATGAATTTATTTGCTACTGTACAGATGGCAAAGGAGCTTCAGACCTGGAAAACAGCAGTTCCAGCCCCATGCATGAGTCTCCCTTCTGCCCTACAGTGCAACTGCCCAGTTTTTCTGATTTGGCAACAGGAACAAGATTTAGCCTTGAAAAATTGACTCCATAGAGAATATGATGTGCACATGTCAAATAACAACTTACCAAGTAGTCAGGGTTGCTTGTTTCTGATGAACAGCGATGTTTGGCAGGCAGAGTTGCTACCCATGCTGTTTACTTTGTGGGAAGGTAACATTTTCTATTGTGGTCTCTTCAAAGCTCTTAATACACTGTTAGACTAAAAAGAGCAAGCAACAAAAGCTCTGATTTCTCCTGAAGAACAGCAAAGCTTCTTCCTTGTAAAGCATTGTGGAAGGTCCTACCTGGTACTGCTAGAAACTCCAGCCCTCTGCTTTCCCTGGGAATCAGCAGCACAGAGCTTCTAGTCTCCTCCCAAGTTTATTAGTCTCTCTGTCCCTAATTAATGTTTTTTACCAGTTCCCTCAGCAGTGAAAAATTAGTCATTGTGCCCATATCACTGCTGTGCTGCTTCAATTTGCAGGTTGCTTTGGCTGACAGGGTGGATCCTATCCCTGGATATTCAAAGAGTTAACATGGTGCCTATGGGGAGTGGAGGAGCAGGTTTTTGCCTCTAACATCCTGTAACTGGAAAAGGGTAAGCAGAAAGTGAGGAGAGGCTTGAGATCAGACAGAATCTGTGATCCTCATCATGCAAATGAAGGACTAAGTCATGCAGTTTTCTGTTTGGAGAATGCTACCAGTAAGGAGTAACATGACAGCTGCACTCTCATAATAGCCAGTTTGGATTCCTCTGTACTCTTCAGTCATTGTTTTATTACTTTGCATTTAGATGTAGAAAATTCCATGCACCTGCACTATGCAGCATTAAACCCCATATCTACTAAATCTGCCAACAAAAAAGCCAGTTCAGCCGATGGAATTATTTGATGTGGTCACTCACTACAAAGGGGGTTGAAAGCACAAACTTCTCTCAAGCCCACCCCTGTGGAAACAACTGCAGCATTTTACTGATGTGGGCAGGACCCAAGTGAGTAAGGACAATTTGCAGCACACTTGAAAAATAAGTTATTTTTGAAACAAAGAAACAAAGTTTCTTTGTTCAGCTTTAACACGTTTCTTGACTTGTATTACCCACTTCTCCCTTTCCCATTCCCAAGGAAGTTTCCATTAATCATCCCTCTAATGGAAACACTTGTGTCTGATCACTGAGCAGTGGACACAGGCATAGTCTGTGGGCATGCACTGAACAAGAAGCCCAAGGGAAGCCTAGCTGAAAAGTTTGGGAAAGCAAGGATGCCTTTTTAAAATAAACTTTGGAGAGGTCAGCGGGACAGCAAGAGGTCAGCACCAGGCAGCCATTGGGTGGATGGCACAGGAGAAAGACAACAACACTTGTCATTAATTATATCTGTTGGAATGCTACACATTTTCCCCCCAAGTGGTAGTACTCCAGACATCCAAGCACAATCTCTCCCACGTCCTACTCGACCCCAAGCAGGGCACATGCCAAGAAGCTTTCATACACTAAAAGCCAAGAAGTAGCTAATACAAGGGGAGCTTAAAGAATTTAAATTGTCCCTCCGCTTTGAAACATTTTTGTTCCTTTAGTTTCAGGCCATCTTCTTGACTGTCTCCTTTAACAGTGAAATACATATTCTCTTAGAGCTAAATATGGCTAGATTTCTGTGCCCAGCCTCAAGCTAACAGAACTCTTGACTTTTCCTGGAGAGGAATAACTACAGGGAACTGGATTGCCCAGAAGAACTCCACTCTTAAAATCAATCCTGCAAGATCCTTGTACAATGTACCATTACCCAGGTCTAGAGGTATCTGATCTGCGGAGGTGTTGTTTCCTATAAACACTTTTTGCAATATGTCTGCAGATGCCAGAATGCATCACTGCTGCCAGTGCTCTTGCAAAACCTTGAACCATCCCTATTTATAAAGCTAACTGTTTCGTAAGCAGCAGTATCTTTTTTTTAATAAAAACTCCAACAAACTGTTGGTTGCATAAGAAATGGCAGGCTAGTAATCAATGGATGAACCCATTCTCACTTAACCCTGAATTCACCAAGCACATAAAGTTCATTGTCTGCTGTGTGCATAAGGAGACAGGTATCTCTAGAGCATGATTTATCCTCTCCTAAATAAGTAGATGGGAGGAATGAGCCTTTGGAAATGCTTCTCTCTGTACTTCCACTACAGAAAAACTCGTAAAATTAACCCAACCTAGAAGTATTGTAGGCATCTGAAAGGTATGCAAGATGCTTTAGTGACTATAGTTTATGAGAAAGCTTTGAGTATTGTAACTCCAGCACAGTAGTTATAAATCACAGTAGCTGTAAATCATAGTAGTTATAAAATATGGACTTATATTACCTGTCTGTATGGTGAAAAATTCTCCTCATTTCTGCAGAGTGGCCAGAGATGTCTTAAAATCAGCCTGTGGGGCTCTTTAGTATAAGTGAAACAAAAAACCAGAATTGGGGCAGGGGAGAGTCAGGACACCTTGTACACTGCAGAATCCTGTTTTGTACTAATGGAACTGGACAGACATAACAACTTGAGCAAGATGGATCTGGATATGCTAAGCCTTGCTAATGGGCTCTGATTACTGAGGGGGGAAGAAAAGTAAGGCCTGCACTAGGGCAGGCTTCACTACAGGCTACAGTATTCTGGGGCTTAAGGACAAATTCCCCTCCAATGCAAGCAAACTCCCTACCTTAAATCCACATCTTTAAGATTGCAGTAGAAAATAATATATCTTTTTGCAGAGAACAAGGAGACTTTCGGAAAGAGAACTCCTCCATCAGATAAAAAACCAGACTGTGTCTGTGTTTTCACTTGAATGATGTATCCAATGGGGAATATTTAAACTGAGTGTTACTGTCTACCAGTTCAAGCTCCAACAGGGACTTTGAACCCACCACTTTGGAGCCCAAGTTAAGTCACCAAACTTTTTTGAGAGCTCTTCTTTAACTTTTTCTCTGTAGTTTTCAAGCTTTCATAGAGTCATAAAACATGGGAAAAATAGGCTCACTCTGCCAACAGAAAAATATTGTGGAAGAAAATATATGCTGTGGTAAATATCCACAGGAAAGTATTCATCATTTTCCTTTACTAAAACAAGGAAAAACCACCCAATGCTGAAAAAGTAGCAGCAATGTAAAAGTAACTTGTTAGATGGATAAAGAACTCCAGAGTGAACAACAGTGTTTGTCTCTTGGAAGTCTATTCTTCAATCCCATAAGAATTGTGGGATTTAGCATTGAACAAGAAAGGTAAGAATAGGGACAAAATTATATACAAGAATTTAAAAAGCAACTTGTCCTGCTTTCCTCCCAGAAAACAGCAAACAAGCTAAATAATGAGCCTGGTTGTGCTGATTTAAACCATTTGCAAAACTGCACTTCTGAGTTGTGCTTGCATTAAGCAGAGCTGGATGCCAGGCTTCCTCTCTATTTTGAGAAAGTCATCATAGCTAGAAACTGCAGGAGACAGAGAGACAGGCCTAAAACATCAGGTAAGCACAGTGAATTCACTATTCAAAACCCCAAACAGAAGTGGAAAAGATACTGAATCATCAATTTCAAAAAGAAGCACCTTCAGGTAGAAGAATTAATTCCTCAGATTTCACCTGAGACCTCACTATGAAAGCAAATTGGCACCATACCCCAGTCAGCTTCCTTCAGCTTAGCTCCATGCTCTCTGTCTGATAATGTGCATTGATTTTCCAGGCCTGTGCTACTTGGTCCAGTGGTGAAAGTTACAAGTTTTTGAGATTTCTATTCTCTTCTGTAGTTAAAAAGCACATAGATTCATGAATTCATAAAGCCAGGAGGGAATTTAAGTTGGTCTGGTCTGTTCTCTTACAATACCGCTGTCCTTGAGTGTTCACCAAAGAAATCCTATCCTGTTATGAACATTTAGAAGCTTCTTTCACGGGTAAGCATTTTTATATTCAGAACTTATTCTTTGTTATCTGAACTTGTGTACCTTCAGATTTTTGCTAGTGGTTCTAATTATGTCACTCTAAGGCAGATTAAAGAGTCCCCTAGGAAAAAATAATTTTCTCTAAGTATTTTTCCTTAAAGAATCAAGCCAGCTCGCAGTTTTTTCCTTTAGACGTTACACCAAATGAGCCTCCAAGTCTCTCACCAGAAGGCATTTCCCCCACTTCCTCAAGCAAATACTTTTTTTGTGGCTGTTTTCTGAACTTACTTCAGTGTTTCCATATCCCTTCAAAAATGCTGACATCAGGACTAGATGAATTCTTCCGGCATCAGCTTGACCAATGCCATACACAAGGATATAACTTGAAACTCATAATTTCTATTCCTTGTTACATTCATGTTCAAGTATTGCAATGGGACTTCTTACTTGATTGCCCATCTTACAAGACCCCTGATCAGTTATTTACAGGCCAAAATTCTCCGTGCTGTCAGTATGGATTTGATCCCTTGTTCCTTGATGAATAAGTGTGCAGTTAGCTGAGTCAGAATGCACTTTGTGGAGTCAGCAAGGCTTATTGCATTGTATTCTACAACTTATCACCATTTCACACTCTGCTGGCCTTGTGCTATCAGCAAACATTACCAGGAGATGATTTTATGCTTACTTCCAGACCACTGTTGAACACACTGCCTATAATGTTGAAGTGTTCATTTCTGTATAGCGTAGAGAAAGAGCAATACAGTCTGAAATATTTGAAAGCATCCAATATTAGTGATGCTTTTAATCTGGCTGGTGTCTAAGCCTCACCCAGCTTCTCACTCCCTCTCCCCACAGCAGGATGGGGGAGAGAATTGGAGCAGCAAAAGTGAAAAAAAACTAATGGGTTGATAAAGACCACTTAATAAGTGAAGAAAAAGGAGGTAGAACCATGTGTTGTAAAGGCAGTCACTCACCACCTCACACCAGCAGACTGATGCTCAGCCACTTTCCAAGTGATGATTATCTTGGAAGGACTCTCCCCCTGCTTTATTGCTGAACATAATGTTATACAGCATGGAATATCTCCTTGGCCAGTCAGGGTCAGCTGTCCCAGCTGTGTCCCCTCCCAAACTCTTGCCCACTCTAAACTGCTTGCACTGGGGTAGATTGTGAAACAGAAAAGGCCTTGACTCTATGTGAGCACCACTGAGCAGTGGCTAAAGAGTGGTGTGTTACCAACACTGGCTATGTCACAAATCATAGCTGTAGCCTCATACAGGATGCTAGGAAGAAAAATAACTCCACCCCAGCCAGACCCAGCATACTACTGGACAACAATGGAGCAATAACAGGTGCTGAATTCAGACTATGAAAGCAAGTGGTCAGGTTGTTTACAGCTCTGCTCTAGCCCAAGGAGGTGTCTACTTTATTTGGTTATGTAGTATATAAAGTTGAAATCAGCTTTATATCCTGAATTCAACAGCCTGAGACTGTAGTTCGTTATAACTAACAAAGCTATGAATGCCCACCTCCTTTAAGCAATACTGTTTCTTTCATGAAAATAAAAGCTATACATATAATAAATAACAGAACTCTTTCCACACAAGACAAAGGCTGTTTTAAGATGAGTTGTGCGTCACTGAACTTGTACTGCCTTTTTAAATATAGATTTTTACACAAACCTGATTTGTCTTTATTGCCTTGCAGTCTTAATCTTCATCCTCTGCCTGCTTCAGTATTTGAAAATCAATTATTTCAAAGTATTAATGTTATGAAGAGTCGGTTGCACAGTTTACCCTAAAAGAGATTGTTCAAAACATTCAAATTGCTTGTAATTATTTAGTGGCCTCACTTAGATGTAAAAACAATCACTATACTTATATCTTACTCTTTTATTAGCTTACCAGCTCATTTAAATTTTCAAAGCTCATATACTTATATACTGCTCACTGTATAGTAGCAGCCTGCACTGTCTCAATGACAGGATATTAAATACCCTGCACTCTGTTTCTATTTAGTGTAGAAAGGAATCTAGGTCTGCTGCATCCAGAAATGGAATTAAGTTATCACAGAATATTGATTTCAACATTGAGAAATGATGTGTCTTTGATGAAAAATTTAAATGTGAAATAACGTTAAACTAAGAATGTCATCTGTTAATTTCAAAGAGTATTAGGAATATGAGACAAAATTAAGATCTGAAAATTCAGGTTTCTGCATCATCCTCACTCAACTGTGATGTTATTACTGGCCAAAACAACTTGGTTTTGTTCCCACAGCTTAGCTAAAAGTTTATTTGTTGATATATGATCTCACAAAAATCTTTCTCTGAGTTGGGATGGGAAAACAGCTTAGACATCCAGCCCTTCCTCTGGAAAGGTTTTGTAAAGGCTCCATTGCTTTGGTCAGACTTTTGTGTCTGGGCTCATAATCTGGGAAGAGCAAAGCCATGAATCCTTCACAGTTATTATTTTATATAAAATGACCTGTTCCCAGGCTGTTATTTCAACCAGGGAGGTTGGCAAGACAGATGAGGGTAATACCTACCTATAGTATAATAGGCTCTTCCCACTAAGCTCCTGAAAGCTGAAACACTGTGGATTTTCTATTTTATAAATATCCAGTTTAAGAAGAAGAAAGAATCAGATTATCCATGAATTTAAGAGATACTGGGATCCCATTACAAGCAGAAACCTTCTTACATTCCATTGCCCGAAGCGTTTTCTTGAATTATTTCTTGCAGAGTTCAGATTGTTGAACAATGGGATTTGAAGTTTGGAGGAGGAAGATTTGGATACAGTGGAATTACTTGAGATGTGAACATCAGGCAGGAGAACGATCACAGACTTTCAGCCCTCTTCAAGACCAGACCCAGCATATTTCACTCACCTTGGTGACTCCTCCTGGGTCTGCATCAGAGCAGTTCCAGGGGAGCACCTGCCAAATGCCACAGAAGCAGTTTCCCACTGCCTGCTCCAGGGCTTTGCTGCAATGACCTCCCTGGCCCACCTACATGGATTATACCCAGGGAAGGTCAGGGTGGAAAGAAGGCTGGAAGGAAGGCTTGGGCTGGGCACCTGCTTCTTGTCCCTGTGTGAGGCTGAGAGACAGAGTGTGTATCAGCCTCAGGAGCTAAAAAGTGATTTTCTAAATAATGAACTCAAATATTTTTGCCAGTAGTTCTATCAAATGAATCAGAAAGTTAGAGAAAGTAGGTTGGTGGACATTTTATTTATTTGGCCGTACAGATTAAGAACTCCATTATTCTGAAGTTTGTTCTTTTCTAGACCTGCCAGAAACGGGATATCCTGAATCCAAGGTTTCCACACATGAAAGAATCACATCAAATCACATTACAAATACTCAGGGAAAGGAGCCCATCATATTAAAATCATATTAAATCTCATTATTATTTATCAACAGTGTCCATCCTCAGTGAAAAATTTCTAATTTCCAATGTGTTAAGTTTGAAGGAACTACACAGGATAATTTTGAAAAGTGGATTTGTGTTCTTTCATTTAATATTGAACCTGGTTTTCTTTTTTTCCCCCTGAGGAAAGGAACACCACTTTTTTATCTTCTCTTGAAATATTTTTTTCTCTCTAGTTCAGATGAAACTTCACTACTTCTGATGAAGGAGGAAGTGGAGATGCCAACATTTGATGCTGATTCAGAGGCACCCACCACATGCTATAAAAGCTGCTGCCTGGAAGGGATTATGTGTTCCTTGAACTATTATACGCTTAAGGAGATATGAATAAACTTCCAAATTCCAAAATGATTGAAAAAGTAGAAATACTCCCACGGAAAAGAAAAAACAAAAAGAGAACCAAAAAGAAACTTGAAGAAATGGAATCAATTCATGACAAATTTTGCCAACACATTTCATATGAATAAGATGTCAGATGTCCTAGAGTTATTTCTACAACTAGTCTACAAACAAGAACTGTCAGTACAAGAAAAAATGGGTTGCATCTGCTTATTCTTTAATTCCAGAATATTTACAAACCTGTAGCAAAGAATAATCCAAAAAGACTTCTGTGTTTACGAGATGACACAAAGAGGAATCAGAAGACTCGTTTGTTCTGCCATTATTTAGAGCAGCATTGAGACTGATTCAGTCATGCTAGACATTGCACAGACCATACATGAGTCCTTTGACCTCATCCTCTAGATACTGCATCAGAGAGTAAAAAACATCTGAAAACTGACCAATTTTTTAGAATTTTCTTAGTCAGACATTGTCTCTTACATAGGTGTGATGGTCACTTTTCACTGAGGCTACTTTCATCATGTTATGCTCAATCATCTCTTTAAAATATATTAAATAGTTTCAGGTCACTATTCTGGTTTTAGTAAGCGCAAATTATTACCTACTTCTTAGTTTGAAAGTTCAGACAGAAGAAAAAGTTGGACCCTTAATTTCACTAGTCCTTGGCATTTATCAAAGGATTTTTTTAATCAGCAAAGAATCATAGTGGCTGAAAATCTGAACGCAACAATCCAGGAATTACTGAACCAAGCTATTTCATAATATATTGCAGTTCAGTTTCAGTATAACCCTAAGCTTTATTGCATTCTTCTCTTTAGAAGCAAATTTGCCTTAGGCAAACAACTATTTTTGATAGTCTAGAATACATCCTCCATAAACCTAAATTCATATGGTAAGCTCTTACTCTTAAATCCAATTTTATCCTTATTTTGGGGGAAAAATTAAAGATAAGGATCGGTTTCTACACTTGCCCTTAGCTGCTTCAGGAAAAGGAATGCAAACTGACAAAGCGTCTTTATTTCTACTTATTATTCCAATTACTTATCTGCAGTTTGGATCATGATTGCTTCTATTTATACTGGGAGCCTACACATTGCACTATTTCTGCATGACTGCTTGTCAAACAAACACCTCAAACAACGATAAACAGCTCCCTTTCATAATTAGAAATTCAGAATTTTTCAGGGGAAACAAGTGAAACATATTTTTTAAATAGAAGGTGACTGTGTTGGGAATTGGAGCTGTATGCCTCAAATTTAGTAACTGAGACAGTTAGGAGTAAAACAAAGTCCTAAAATAAAGATCAGGGCTCACAGTACATAAAGTAAACTTTTAGTAATAAAACATGTTTACACACATGAAATATTCAAAGTTTGTAACATGCTATGTAGCATGTGGCTATACTCTGTAGACATACATGAAAAGTACTTCAGGTGATCCTGTTCTGACTAAATAGTTATTCACAATTAGCAATAAATCAAAAGGGTTTTTTTCCTAAGGGAGTACATAAAATTGTATATAGGTAGCTCTGCCTCTGTTTTGAAAGGTCATAAGAAGTAGGATGAATGTGAAATATCAGTTTTCATTTACTAAGAAGTCAACATTTCAGGTCTTGTTATAAAGACTTTACACAGAGCACAGACAAGAAAACAAAACCTGAACAATATTGTTAGTTAGGAAACGATGCAATTAAGTTGAAGTGACAGTCATGTTTCTATCTGAAAATTAGGGCAGCTAATGGGGAGCATTGACACAAACTGTTTTTAGCCTTCTCCTAAGAACCTGAGGTGGCAGTGACATGCCCTATGGGTCTGGCTCTCAGGACACTCTCCATGAAAAACTTCCTCCTTCACACACTGTGGAGCAAAGTAGCACTAAAGAATTACTTGAGAGAAAGTCTTTCAGCCCCTATAAATTTGGGCAGAAAGGCAAAGATGATTTTAAGGGAGCAGTATACTCAATTTCCTTCCAAGGAAGTTAACATAATGCAGTCCACTTGTTAAGAGCCTGCTGTGGCAAGGTGTTGAGAGCTCTACAGTTCAATGGGCTGTAGTCAGCGTGGGATGCTGAGCACATTTCAAGTTGCTCCCTGAATCATGCAGGCATCCAATATGCTCACAACTGTTCTAGCAGTCACCCTAAAGATTTGCACATAACCCACGGACACAAAAAAAAGAAGGTTGAAGCATATGGCAAGATTTTAAATTTCTCTGAAAGACATCAGAGAACTTTACATGCAACCACAAAATATTACACATTCAAATGCTTCAAAGCTGTTTGTAAAAGATCACTGTCATACTGTGGGATTGATTCTTCTGTCATTCTCCTTTTGCTTCAGTAAGCCCCTGCTGAGAATCTGAGTGCACTGGCTCCGCAGGCCTTTATGCAGTAGCATTTATTGAAAGATACCAGCAAACACAGAGCTGTAGTTAGACTGATGCCAGCATAACTCCTTTAGATGCTAAGGCAGGTTTATGTATAGAAATCCAATGTTTTGCAGGTTCAGATTTGTCCTGTCATCTACCCAGGCTGTTTGCTCCAGCTGAGAAGTTTCAGAGGTGTGTATGTTCCCAGACAGGTGATATGACATCTGCAAAATGCTGCTCTTGCTCTCAATCCCTTTCTCTCCCATTCATCTTGTGTGACCTGCAAATGCTGAAAATGCTATCTAATCCTAGAAGCTCCTTCTAAAACTAACTTACTGCCAGTTTTGGCCAGACAGCTGCTTTATCTTCCCCTATATTCAGAGCTCAGAGTCGCACCCACTTTGACTGACAAGAAGCAAGTTGCCTTACCCTGCTAATCTTTGAGATTGTCACAACAATTCACAGTGTGGCATGTTGACAATATGGCTAAACACAGCCCTTCTGCTCCAAATGTGACTGTCCCTTACGCCTTAGATAAAGGAAAAACCTTTGCTAAATCCTTACCACAGCAATGGTTATATTGATATTTCTTTTGGTGCCAATATCTACTTAGCAGTTCCTTGCTCCTTCTCTCTCCACTCCTCCATCACCATTCCCCAGGGATGCCCCATTAATAATGCTGCTACAACTGTCTTTCAGGACATACCAATGACCAGCCTAAAAATAATTTGGCAGGAAAAATGAAATTATGTTTAATACTGGTCAGTCTTCCCATCTCATTCTTCCTACAGGCCTGAGGAGTTGCACCAAGAGAAGGGGTGGTGTGTCAGGCATACACACCAGTTTCACCACTAACAGATGGTCTGTGCAACCATGCCCAATGAACTACATTAGGAACATGATTCACTGGCAAAGTTAATTCAGTTATACAGGCTGACTCACACCAGGAACCACAGGTTTAATGTGGAATAGTGCAATTATGCTACCCTCTACAGAACTCCAAGGCTAGTTTGACAAGACAGTTAAGCTGACCTAACACCATGTTGCTGCTGAAACTGGCCGTCCAAACTCTTCCTTCTCAGGCCATGAAGGTGCTCCTGCCTCAGACTTCCACCACCATGGGCACCTGCTTGACCCCCACTGGGAGCTGTAATTCTATTAATAACATATTTTTATACGGTTCATTTTTTCTAAGTCTAGAACTCTAAACCGAGTCACCATGGGGACAAGTGCTGTGCAAAGGAGACAGGGAGTAACTACTTGCAGTTGGGAGCAAGATGGCAGGAAAGGGATGAGACTGGCTCTTTTGGTAGCAGCGAGCAATTAAGCTGGTTTAGCTTTAGTGTCAAACTACATAATGACTAATGAAAACACAAAGAAGTACCACCTATCTGTCAGTCTCCAGTGAGCATAAAAGGGCAAGAAGGTTCATTTTCCTGGCTTAACATGGTGGCATGTGTTAGAACTGGGCAAAGAAAGTGGATTAATTTCTGCTGAAACAAGAGTTTTGGGAGGATAACAGGCATGGCTCATTAGCTCCACTAGGGGTAGGGGAGGGGAAGGTGATTTTTCCCCTAGGGGCTTAGGTAAACACAGAATTTTACAGGAAAGTGCTTTAAGCAGTCAAGCTTGAGAGGAAACATCAGACTAATGTTTGCATCTTAGCTGTTTTGTCAGCTAACAGCAGAGATACACTCTATGGAAATTATGTGATTAATTCGATTAATTCTGCTTATTCTCTATCCCATGAAGGTTGTCATTTTTAACAGCATTTTTACTGATTCTTTGGTAAAAGGTTTCTGAAATGCAGCTTCTCTCAGCTGGTGATTTGACAATATGGAGACTTTCGACAGTAATGCCAACTATGGAGTAAGAAGGTTCAATTTGGCATCCCACTTAGCCAGAGATTTCCCACTTCTTATATATGCCTGTGCACTAAATGAGGGAAGCTAGGCTGTACAGATGAAGAAGGTCTTGTAATAAACAATTATGGTGCTTGGAAGTACATTCTCCTACTCTGAGTACCTGGATTTAGTGGAAGATGTCCCTGCCCATGGCAGGGGAAGTAGAACTAGACAACCTTTGAGGTTCCTTTCAACCCCCAAAATTTTATGATTCTATGAATACAGACACAGGAACAACAACAACAAAATGAATTAGAGTAAATTGAGAGGATTATTTCTCCCTCTCTCCCCTTGCCCACAGCACAACAACATCTGTGAGAAGAAAGACCTGGATTTTATTTTCTACTCTTTATATTTGTTGGGGTTTTGTATCTAAAGTTTTATTTTATAAATATATGAACAGTTTTAGGCAATTATAAGGTGTATTTGGAATTAAGCTACCATTAGGTAGTATGATAGAAGCCTAATTGGTTATACAATGAGCTACAGGTCCATAGCTCATACATCTTACATAATCAGAACACTGGACATTTTTATTAGCACCTATTTTTAAGTAGTTAACTCTTACTGGTTATAACACTAAAAACCTGTTTCAAGTCAAAAGATCCAGTGAATTTAGCTCCAGTCTTTGACGACTTCACAAAATGTGGCAGCAACTTGGGCCGTGGGTGACAGTCTGCACAGCCAGGGCTACCTTTATGGATGTATGTCACCAAGCTTGATGAATTTAACCTGAGAGGTCATCGAGAGCCTGAGCAGACCTCAGCATGACAGGAGAGCAATTTGTTTAGCTTTTGTACCCTAAATAAAGGTTCATAAACTGACAACCCCAGTTAGCAGCGTACAGCACTGCAAGTGGACTTGAGGCTAAGTGCTTCTTCACTGGTGACAGGTTTTCTCACAAACAAGGTCTGTCAAGCCAGTTTTCCTTTTAATTCATCTAACCAAAGGTTTGGTTTGGGGACAAACTACTGCCATTTTAAACGAAACGAAACTGTGACTTCTCTGTTATAGAATCCAGAGCTTCAAAGTTCAGACCGTAATTCCAGGTTGTTTTCTTATCCAGTATTGCTTATTCACCTGTTACGAGGCCCACAATGTTTCCATTCAACAGAGAAAAATTTGCTTGATTCCTACCTCTCAACAAACAGAAATTAACTGACTTGCTTGCAACCATGCGTGAAGACATTAGACCCAGCTGCTGTACATCTATAGCAGGCCTTGAGTTAAGATTAAAGCAGTGTACAGTGCCAAGTAAATTGACCTAACCAGCAGTTTTCTCTCGAAAGAATACTGAACAGGACTGTAATATACCTCCTCTAATTTTCTTGTGTCAGCACTAAAGATAACATTAGGTATTTGCTTCACATCATTTACAAGGAAAAAAAGCTTGCATGGGAAAGTGCAGCAAGGAGATGAAGCAGTAAGGGAAAAAGCCTGGTGAAATGCAGGTTTGTGGGAAGGAATCTGGGACAGAAATAGGGAAGGGCATTAAAGCCTTCCCTTTGGCATTTGCTTTCTCCAGAGCTGCCCCACGCTGTAATGCTCATGCTTAAAGAGAATCGCCTGCACAAAGCAGTTCAGGACAGGTTCCTGCCTCACTTGAGCAACGTTATCCCGGGAGAGAGCTTGTACAAGGTGTGGATTTCACACTGTTTCCCCATGCAAGCACAGCCCCAGCAGCAGAAAGCCCCCAGGTCTCACCCTGAGACTGGGTTTCCACGCGGTCCCTGCGGCCGTCATGGCACTGCTGGCAGAGATTACTAATTATGGCAGCGTGGGACTGCAGTGCTGACACCTGCCTACCCAGCCCGAAACCCGCAGCTTCCTTCACAGGGCCTCCTGCAGACATCCTACTGGAACTGCTACCAATCGCCCATGCCCCAGGACAGATCCGTGCAGCTGACCTGCAAGTGAAGTATTTCCCCCTACTAATCCCTGAGAGCCACCCAGGGCTCCCTTTAACAACTTAAGATGTCACTATGTCAAACAAAAATGGTACTGACTTCTGGTTATGAAGTGAAAATTAAGTTTTGTTCCCTAATAATTACTTATATCAAAGGACAAGGAGACTGAATCAGTGACCTTTTCTTTGCTATTGGTTTTCCTTGAGCCCACTGATCATCAGGACAGCAACAGCCATAGGAATCACAGCTTCCTAGGACCTGGCAGCTCCACAGTCCAGCAAGTGTGTTGTGTTACTGAGCTTGAAATTATGCCCTAGTGAACAAAGAGCAGCAAGAAAGCTGAGCAGTGAACGGCCAACGGGACCAGGGATCAAAGGATACTCCATCTCCTGGATTTTCTGGGGTAATAACAGGACAGGCAAAATATGCCTGCTAAATATGGTCTGGAGCTGGTATCATCAGTGGGGACTTCTTAACCTACACTGAAGGCAGAAACCCAAACCAAAACACAAGCTTGGAAGTGTGTTAATGTTTAGCTATTCATAGCCCAGCTGATCTGTCAGGCCATGTACTTGTTCCCTCTGCCAATAAAATTATAAGGATCTAGATACTTGGGATTACATATGAGAGAGAAATTTTAATGAATTCAGTATGGCACCTTCATGTTGCTTATTTTATATGGCTACTCAAATACTTACATTTTAAAAATATAAATGTATTCCTTCTGTGGAGTCACAAAAATATGGCTATTGGCCCTCTATTGAAAAACAGCTTATGTGGCAATTTTTAGCTAGATTTGGTTTAAAAATGAACTATGCACATATAAAAAATACATATTTTTCTAAAGAGAGAATTTCAAAGAGCCTTTTGAAAATTAGCTATGCATTGGAGCCAAATATTTCACAGAAAGAACTTGGAAACAATACACTGGCATTTTTTCTTGGATTACTCTCAAACAGAGGCTTCTGACTATAATAGTATGCAGCACTTGCATGATATGCACAATTGCCTTGGGACTGAGAAATCAATTCTGCAAAGCACTAAAAATGCTGAAGATCAGCACTTTGTGGGATACCACCGATTCTTTCTGGGTCTAGTTAGTTGCTGAGACACTCAAACTGACTTAGTGCTACTGATGTATTTCAAATGTTGAACATAATCTGCAAGTCTTAATACTACTTTAGCAAATGGTTGTTCCTTCAAGCATCTACAGATAAATCCTTTAAAGTCTCTTCTGCAAAAGACCAATGTTTGTGAGTATATACTTCAAGGAAAGCTGTGGATTAACTCTGCAGGGCAAGGTATATGCAACATTCAAAAGCGTGTTTTACTGGAAATGGTTAAATCTATTGCTTGGGAATGGATTAATTAATTTTACAGAGAAAACATTTATGAAAAAATAACTAGGTAGATGTTTGTGGCCTGAGAAGATCTAATGGCAAATAGAGGATCTATTTTATAAAGCATATACGGACTACAGCAATTTTACAGTGTCTTAGATTGTTCAATTATTCAGAAAAATTTAGCCACCAGTTTTTCCTATTCAGTTTCAACACTTCTGAAACAAGCTAATACTTACAGATTAAAGTGGTGTTCCAGGTAAGTAACTAGACTCCAAAAATTTTATGGTGAAGATTTAGAGAAGGATTAACATAAGTAGCTGTGCCAGTGCTAGTTGACTTTCAAATACCTACCCATACCTTGATTTTTCAGAAAATATTTGCTCAGTTCTGAAAAATCAGTTTCTCTGATGATTTTTTTTTCTAAACCGAAGCATCTCTAATCACAGGTCACTTGAAAATTTATTCTTGCTTCCCACTAATGCTTTTTGATAACTACACTTTTTACACTTCTAACTATCAATAGTGAAAGAGTGAAGAGAGAGTTTCTAAAAGTGAATCTTGTCAGCAAATAAATCATTGGTATGCCACTTAAATAGCTTCAGTCTTGGCATGCTAAATATTCATGATCTGATAAGATTTTGGCATGACCCTTTAATTATTCTTGCAAAGAACACAAGTAATTAAATCATGAAGTACTCAGTTTTCTTCATTTGGTATTGGAATTGGTATTGTTCCCAATCAAAGGCAATATACCTATATGCAGAACATCACTATTACTATTACAATGTAAATAAGGCAGTAACTCTCATAAAGAGATACAAAATAAATCACTAAAGCATATTAACTCTGCAAGTGCTAAGAGTTCAGCTTTGTCATTCTCTCTAAATAGGGAATAATGCAATCTGCTCTAAAATGCCTATATAAAGGCTGAAGAAGTAAGCTGCTTATACTCCTTACTGAGTTTCTCAAACCCTCTTCTATAGCACAATTGGCTTTGTGTGTGTTTGGGGAAAAGGTGTCCAAAAGCTTTGTGAATTATTCGAGAAATCTAAAAGTATCACAGAGGACATGTCCCAGAACACTTTGTCCCTGGCTCAGGGCCTCTGCCCAGTAGCACACACTGAAGGAAAGCATAGTCGGAGGCCCTATAATTGATGCCTGTTGGTGATTCTTTTCTTTGCACAGATCTCCAGCACCTGCTTGCTTTCTCCCCATAAGTGCCAGTGTAGATGCAGAAACGCAGTCATCTGGGCACTCTTTCTCTTTCACCATGCTTTCTTCTCATTCTGATCTCTCTGGATTAGGGGGCGAAGGATTTTGGCTCCAGGTCCCAAACTGTTCTAATCCTGCCTGTAAGTGGAATGTACACATGGAAAATTATGAGTGGAAGTGACCACTTACCTGTTGGTCTGATACAGAGTCAAGGAATCACAGGATTGCCAGGGTTTACCTAATCCAACCATCATCCTAACACCACCATAATCATTCCTAAACCATATCCCCAAGTGCCACATCCAGGTGCCACTTGAACGTTTCCAGAGAGGATGACTCCAGCACCTCCCTGGGCAGCCTATTCCAATGCCTAACTACTGTTTCAGAAAATTTTTTTCCCTAATATCCAATCTAAACCTCCCCTGATGCACCTTAAGGTCCTTTCCTCTCATCCTTTTATCTGAGACATGGCAGAAGAGACCAATCCCATCCACTTTCCAACCTCTTTCAGACTAAAGAATCCCAGTTCTCTCATCTGTTCCTCACAGGACTTGTGCTCCAGACCCTTCACCAGCTTCACTGCCCTTCTGTGGACTTCCTCCAGTACCTCAATGTCCTTTATGAAATGAGGGGCCCCAAACTGAACACAGGATTCGAGGCCTCACCAGTGCTGAGTACAGGGGGCCAATCACTGCCCTGGTCCTGCTGACCACACTACTGCTGATACAGGCCAGGATGCCATTGGTTTTCTTGGCCACCTGGGCACACTGCTGGCTCACATTCAGCTGTCTGTCAGCCAGCACTCCCAGGCCCCTTCCTGGTGAGCGGCTCTCAAGTCACTCCTCCCCAAGCCTGTAGTGCTGCACGGGGTGGTATAAATGGTTTACCAAATGTATACAATGTATGCCATTGTATAAATTCTGGGGAGGGATGGTGGTACAGAAACAGATATAAATGCTTAGTGTGACCACAGAGCCAGCTCTTGGCAGCTCCTTTTTCAGCTACAAACTTATCCATATTATGTGTCTGAGACAATCAGCACTATCTGCTGCTATGCCATCTATCTGCTGCCAACACAGCCACAGCCTGTGGAAAGGAACTGAGACCAACAACCTCACACACAAGTTTAGCCTATTTTATAGAGCTTCAAGCACTTGGTTAGACATAGCCCATGAGGACTGAGAAACGTGAAGGCACTGGCTATGAGATTGCCTACATAGCCTTAGTGTGGTCCTTCATATATGTGCAGTACGGCACAATCTTTACATATGTACTCCTTCCATTCCTGTCTAATGCCGCTCACAAGACAGGCATATTCAAGAGCCACTCTTTTCCAAGCATTTCCCACCACAAACCCAAAGTTTCACAATAAATAAAATGGCAGATTGTAAGAGTGACCTGGAAGGCAGCAGAGCCCATGAAATAGAGTGCTGTGCCACTGTTTATGCTTCCAGGTTTACCAGCACCATGGTGGCTAACTTCCAGCAAGATGCTGAGCATCCTCATCCCTCATTTCCCTATTCATAACATATGCAGAATAACATCAGCTTTCTTGGTAAAGTATTTGAGATAGATACACCAGTAAAAAAGGATATGCAGTAGGCAGGTCTGTCTTTTGAGAGATATGAGTTTCACACCTCACACAATTCTCCCTTCTCAGTGGAAAGACTGAAAAAACTCTACACCTTTCAGTTTAAAAAAATCTAAACATTCCTAATCCTTGGATCACACCTGGAACTATTTATTACCAAGATCTGATTCTGTGATGGGATTAGTTCAGCCTCAGTGTTACAGTAATTCCACTGTGGTTTCACTCCTAACAGGGAATAAAAATACATACTTCTGGAGTTATGTTTCATATTAGATGGTGAGCATATTTGTATGAGCCCTCATTTTCCCATTCAGCTTCAGAGGATCCCATTACAGAGTTTTGTATGGTTATTTTCTACTTCTGCATTGGGTCAAGCTTTCCCCAGGGTACACTTCTAATTCATGGTCTTCTACATTATTATTACCCTTTTGACCCAAATGATTAGCCAAAGTTTGAGGCCCTGAGGGCTGTTTCTATTAGAAGGAGAAAATTATGAAGTCAAGCATCTTTTAGGCATATCTAGTTAAAAAAACACCTCCAAAATCACCCACCCCCAATATTACTCCTGTTTTGTTCAAAGCAGGAGATATGGAACAGCAACAAAATATCCTTGCCTTCCCTTCTTGAAGCCTTTTCAGCCAGCACTCAGACCTTGGTAGGACTGCCACAGTGATGATCTAATTCTTTCTTATTTTCACATTCTCTTCCTCCATTGAGTCTTCCGGTATGCTTTTTCTCCTGTTCTTTTTTTTTTTCTTTCTTTTGCTTTTGCCCTACTCTTCCAGATATATCCAATTTCCACTGAGATTAATTTCACATCCAGTCATACTCTTCTTTCACTTAGTTGAAGTGCTTGAGTGTCCTCGCTTATGCTTTTGTTTTGGGAGGTGAAATGTGCTAGAGTTTAGGGTGGAGGCTGCTACTGTTTGAGATGCTGCTAGCATGAACTTACCTGCTCCTTAGAGGAAGGATGTAACATTCACCAAGTTCCATGCTACTTTAACATTTTTGGAATGCTGTAGAGACGTTTCTGGTTTGCTTACATCAAACTCATCTGGCTCCAGAGTCTGCAGCCAAACCAAGATTTCTGCTGGTTGTACCAGAGCAGTGAGTGAAGGCAGCAGTCCTGTCCTCCCCCAGCCTCCTCTCCCTCACTGCTTGCAGGATAAACAGCTGTGATAGCTCAAAGGATAGCATGGTAGAGGGTCAGGAATGAGAAGCCAGAAGTGGAGGAAAGGCAGGATGGTGCTTTTGGCACTGGTGTCAGCACACCTCGCTTGAAGCATTTGTCAAACCAGCCTCGTCCATTGAAATCTCCCTGAGCTCTGAGCAAGCAGAAATGCTTGTTAAGTGGATGCCAGTAGCTGAGTTCTAATCTGAGAATGGTATGGAAAAGCTGTGAATTTTTAAATTATGGCAGTTATGCAGAGTACCAGAAGCATCTCAATGCTTTCTACCTGTCATACTTAAATAAATAAATATCTATACAAAATGAATTAAAGAACATAACAGGAAACATGCTCATGATGAGTTCTACCTTGAGCCTGCACTGACACGAGGGAGTTTTGGTATTTCATAGCCCTAACAGCTGAAACCCTTAAAGGTTTTAAGAACATAGGAACCTCCAAAAGACCACTGTGAAAGATAAGTGCAATTTACAGTGATTTGCCCAACACTAACAATGGCATTTGTGGCACAGTACCCACATCCCCACCTCCTCAACCATCTGATCCCAGTGTTTTCTCGCAACGAGAGTCCAACTATTATCTTGAAAGGGGAAAACCTTGTGTGTGTAAGCTGTAAAAATAGCTATAGAGAAGCCCATCAGAGAATGCCCTGCTATTATTTCCTCTTGCAGATGCACATTTTCAACTAAAACTCCAGCATCAGTTCTTGAGGCAATACACGCAGCATTCTCTAAACTGCCCAAGCAGTTGTGCTATACCTATAACCCCAAACTAATAACACAAATATTAAAGCGGAAAAAGCTTGCATAAAATCTATATTACCACATTAATCTCAAAAGGACATTTGGCTAATATAAAATTCAGCATCATCTTCATTGATGGTTCAGGGAAATAAAGTTATAATAAATTGCCGCAAGGCAAAGTATTAATGATTGAATGAGGCTATGCAATTAAGATGTAAGTTTTTTAATCACCTTTGAGGTTAAACATAGAAGAATTATGAGTAAAAGGGCAATTAAATGCCAGAACTTTCAATCTCAGGTCTCCTCATCAAAGATTCAGTTACCTAAATTTTTTTTCACTATTTCAGAGGAAGAGCTGGGTGTAACAATATTTCATGCCCCACAAGAGGAAGTAAAGAATACTCTTTCAAACAAAAGCATTACCAGGCTATCAAAATCTTAACAAAGAAAAATAAACTAATCAAGATTGATCTCTATGGCTCTCAGGTTCCTGAATTCCTAAATGTTAACATTAGGTTATAAAAGGGAAAAGTAGTGCAAAATGTAGCCATTATCATCTTCATATCCCATCCTCAAGTAATATATATTGCAATGGAATGCGAGTTGCATGAGCAGTGCATTTGATATTTCTGTACCTTTAACTTTTTATATAATTTCACATGCTCTGTTTAAAAATACTTTCCTTCTGAAATAGTTTAAGATTTTTTTTTAAAGAAAAATGGATTCACTTATGCTCTGATCCTGCAAATGCTTATATGTCTGACTGTCCTTGAGTAGAACTATTCAAATTTAAGTGTATTCAAGACTGTCAAGCCAATTTAAGCTTTCTTCAAGGGACACTTGACAAAATCTAATAAAATCTTAGTGACTGAAAAATTAACCAGCAGCAATCTACAGTTGCTAATGAAAGTTATTGGAACATGCTATGCATAGTATTGAAAATAGTAGCCTTTTTCTACATTTCCAAGAAATGTTAAGATGGAGCAATTTAGTAACCTGACTTGTTTTGTGTGGTTTTGTGCCCCTATCTCTAGCAGAAAAAAATGGGGAAAAAGAGATATTAGAAAAGAGGTTTCTCACCCAAGGTCAGTAATATTTCTATTACTGCACTGTAAGATTTAAACTACTATATTTTCATCATAGAAACAAATAAAGACCACATGCAATTTTCCCTCGGGCAGAATGAAAAAGGGAGAAAAGAAAGAAGCACATTTGACAGATGCTAGTTACTTACTACATGATAAGCTGTTAGAAGGCGTATCTACTTCAAAATAACTAAATAAATTCAAAATTCACACCAGTTTGTTGCAAGAACGCTCTGTTTTTATTTTAGACTAGGAATGTGTTATTTTGCTCTAACTTAAAATACCCATACACAATCCTCCTTTAAAAAATACCACACTGAAAAATGTTCCCTTAAGATACACAAGACAAAACTGATTCTCTTAGTGATTGAAGTGAAACCAAAGCATCCCTAATTAAAAACTTACCTCCAAAATGGACAGAGGAGTTCAGGAAGATGGGAGGGAAAGAAGTATATTAAAATGTGGTGCTTTTTACCTTATGCAAAATGTGCTTCTTTATCTTCTCTTCATTTTCACCACTAATTCTGTAGCAAGACTCACAACGGTGCTGTACAAGTTTCACTGTCCATTGGTTTGAGTAATTAATGTTATTTACTACTGCCATTTTCATCAGGTAAAAAGCCAGTTCTCTGACTTTCAATAAACTTACAAGCCTCTTCCCAGAGCTGTTTACAGCAGCCTTTCCAGCTTAACATTTCTGAGATATGTAGGCAGCTTTCCTGACACATGGAAAAGAGTGCGAATTACTGGAGTATTCAGCATCATAAAACACAGTCACTGATATAAAAGCTGAAAATGTGCATACCAACTTTTTATTGTGCGTTTACAGCCCAATTCAAGTTTATGAATAAAGTCTCATTAAAAGTTGAATTATTGCATATTGGGTACGCTGGCATTACAATAACACTAAACCAGAAACCAGAATCAATTGCATTTCTCTTGGCTATATGCAATAGAGCTTCTCTCTGTACATCTGTAATTTTTAAAAATTCCTCCTGCTTCTACAACAACCTTCTGCTAATTTTCTTCAATTTTCTGCTCCACTAACTTAAAAGTCATTTCCTTAGGAAAACAGATGACAGACAACCTGAGTGACTGATTACATTGTGCCATCACTTTGTTTTTTCTCTGAGGCCTTGGTTTAAGAGGATGGATGTTAGTGTAAATGACAGAAAGGGGAGCTTCGCATAGGATTTCACTTCTGTTCAAAGACAAGCTAATGCAGCCTCGCTGAGGTGCAATCAACTTGACAAATGGATGCTGTGCAGCCCTGTGCCTCCCACTGAAACCCGAGAGCCTGATTTACACAATATTCCCCCTGTAAACGGAGGGAAGCCCAAATTCCAATCAGACTTAACGCTGCTCGGCTGTATAATGGGTTGATCTGATAATTCCTCCCATATAATGAAATCTGATAATAGTGGGAAAAAATACATCAGAGAGAATGGAATACATTAATGAACTTGTAAAAATACACTTAAGCCTTAACAGATTTAATAAACAGAGGAAGGATGGCTCAAACCGGGAGTCTTCATATGTGGTCAGCAGTTCTCGGGTTTAACAATGAAGTTGACTGAAAATACAGAGTTTCTATTTACAATTGACTGCATTCACCACACCTTTTTTCAGATGGCCAGGAAATGAAAAAAAAAAAAAAAAGCATTTAAATATCAAAGTAAGCTTTGTAATATGTTTACATGTCTTGCCTTGTTCTGTTTCCCCTTCAAACTAAACTAATTCTATGATACAAGCTGTTTTCTCAGGGAAATGTGAGTCAGATAGAAATGTTTTCCTACACGAAAAACAGCGTTTCATTTACTGACTGGAAAGAATAGGAAACATTTGCTTTTAGACTTTTAAGATTTTTTTGAATTGAAAAACAAAGAGAATTCCATTTCAAAACACTTTTCACACAAGTTTGACAGCTGGCACAAAAATTAACTGAATGTTTACACTAGAAAAATGTCACAGAAATGTCTATTAAAATCAGTAATTTTTCTCTATCATAATAAACTACTCTGATTGTCATTGTTCTCTACAAATAAATATTTTGCCTTAGCAGCTACAATTGTGACCAGAAGCTGTTCTCACACATCTACAAGTTGAGTAGTGCAGGATTATTAGGGTTTTATTTACTTTGCTGTTGTCACAAATAAAAGAAAAAAAGAAAAAAACTTATGCAAACATTTCATGCTGAAGTGAATGGATTTCAACAGCTGCTGATTTGGTGACATTGAGAACCCCAGTGGAGATGTCCTGCTGAATTAACGTCTTGGAAATGTTAAAAAGAAACTTCAAACAGCCCTTGTTTAGCAGGCGGTCGAGGCTCGCTCTCGGTGGGGATCATGTGAAGACTAGCAGAGCAGTCACTCAGTCATGAATCAGACTTGTCAATAGTTGCCTATTTTCTCAACAGGTGTCTCAATCACACGTCATAATCCTTCCCCCATAGGCTTCTGTTTAACAGAAATGGCTCTCGCACAGGACGCTGCTTTTCCTCATATGAGACATATATTGACTTCTTACTTAGCAGCTCCCTCCTCCAGCCTCTGCTGAGCTTTGTACTTGGTATAAACATGTCTCTCTCGCCTGTGTGAGCCAGCAGGGAAAGAACGAGGACTGTAACACAGGAGCGAGGAAGCTTTTAATCCTTTGTTATTGCTGCAGATAAGCACGGCAAACACCGAACCATCACTCGCTGTTTTGTCAGATAATTATGAAATGCTGTTATGTCGAGGTACCTGTTGGGAATCCCTGCGCAAAAATGCACTTGGTACTCAGACAGAAAAAGGCATTGCTGACATAAAATATCTTATGCTAGCTAAAATTGTAGGGAAATGCTTCATAATATTTTTTTTTTTAAAAATTAAAGTTTAAATTAAAAACACAGGAAGCCACTTTCAATTAGATATTTTTAACATAACTAACTTTCAATCATGACTCTTTACAGCAGTTTTTGTAATTAAATTAATTTTCTTAAGTTTTGAAATCCTCATTTCATTTGTAGGACACATACATTCAGCCAACTACAGAAGTAAATCAAGTCCTGTGGGTCCCAGATATCAGAATTCTGAACAAATGCAAGTAATCACAGAAAATTTTAAATTACATAGAGTTTTTACCCTATAAAAAAGGTTTATATCTATGCTTACCCCTATGCTCTTTGAGTCACATCAGTATTAAACAAAACAACAAAGAGATTTAAAGAAAATTTTCTTGGCTTTTCTATCAAAAAGCAACAAACCAGTAAATATTCTATAACTCATCTTAAGCTTGCACAAATCATATAATTTCTAATGTATCACCAAACTGCTCTGGGTTTCCTACTGCTGCCTTTGTTTTCCAATTTTACCTATGATATGTACACAAAATGCTAATGAGCTAAAGCAATTTTCTGTATTTCTAGGCCAGTCTCTTCCTGTATCAATGGAAGAAGTGTGCTTGTAAAATAATGTGGGCTGGTTAGTAGCAGCATGCTTCACTTTTATAGTAACAGCTCCTGTAGAAACTACAGCTTCTACATGACTTGAAAATTAAATATAAAAGAAAAATATATCTGCTTTATGTAATGTTTTGAGATCATAAGCTCCTTTATAGAACATTTTATTAAAATGTTCTATAAGGAAGGTAAACTCTCCAGCTGTAAGACTGTATACAACTTAATTTCGAAATATCTTTGAAATGCATGTCAAATGAAGTTAGACAGTAAAACAGGTGTAGTTTGATCATTCCAGCTGTATGTCAAAATTCTTCCACATTGTTGGATAACATGAAAGTGCAGCACCAGTATCTGTCACCCTCAATTTAAAAACTTTTGATATACTACCTCTGAGCATGGAGTTGTTTAAAGACTATCTCTAACATCAGTAAACTGCATGTACCACCTGCACCATGACTTGAATTACTGAAACACAACACTACACAATTAAAGAGATCTCAGATTTCAGCAGAAAAAAACATTGTACTGAAGAAATTTATAGCAAAGAAAAATATTTAAAATGTATTTCAAATGTGAAATATAATTTGATTGTGTATCTGATGTATACTTCTTACTGGATACACCACAGTGATAAGGTATTTTAAGTATGTTGATAGATACTTATAGTCTGGGCCAGGTCTTGAAAATGCTATGTAAGTGTGTGACTTTACATACAAGTTACTCCTGTGAATTAATTTTAACTACTCAGGTAAGTGCTTTGTAATGACATAGAAATTTTTGCAATTTCTGTAAGAATGAATATAAAATATATACATTACTTCCTATGTAGACAGACAGCATGTCAGTATATTCCTTTTTTTTTTTGCTCTGGGGCAATTTGCAAGGACTCTTTTCCTAATCATAGTTGTAATTTTATTTTATTCAACATTGTGTAAGTATTTTGAAATAGGACTGGATTAATAAATTGGTTTCAACATCACTGCTCAGATGTATGCTGTTTCCTGCCCATTTGTAGGAAAATTTGCATTTTTTAAGATTTATTTTCTCCTTAATTTTTGACACTACATAAAGATATTATGCAGAGAGTACGCCAGATGATTATTTAGAGAACACAAATACATTCTCTGTAAATGCAACCTTTAATGACATTTACTTAGGAAACTTGCTGGGCACTGATTGATTGATTCTGAACCGGAGCCCAGCCTCATACAAACCACATTCATCAAAAGCATCCTAATCATACCACCATGTTAACATTTTGAACTTTACTTTCAGTACTTAAGGAAAGGAATTTATGAAATAATCAAATTTAGGGGAAATTGACTCTTATTTTTCATATATAGAGACCTACTTTCAACACAGATAAGGCATTCTTGCTGCATTCTCTGCTTTCTCCCAAGCAAAGAGTAAGAATTGATAAAAAGAGAGTAAACCTTTAATGTTGACAGGTAAGCATTATAAAATGGAACTTGCAATGGGTAATCCACAATGATGCAAGCTCCATCTGATTCGGATGCAGATCATTTATTCCAGAAAAAGGACAACATTAAAAAATTGATATCAAAAGTAATGCAAAGGCTACAACAGCAAATGCTTAGGCACAGGGTCAGAATGATGTCAAGAAACAGGAAAGTGTTCTTACCAGTAGAAATAGTATTGATGTACTAGAACTTGACCACACTTAGCTCTAAGCTCCAAAGTTTGAAAGGTATATTGACAGATTAGATGTTTTCTGAAAAAAAATAAGGTGAGGATCTTCCCTGTGTTTCAAGACTGAAGAAGCTTAAGTTATTCTGCTTATGAGACAAGGTGTGGGAAACCTGACAGTGGACCTCCAATACCCATGACAACAGAGATTTGCAGGGAGATGTCTCAAGAGTATCAAAGACAAAACCAAGATCCTGTAAAAGGTAGAGGAAGATGAGACTAGAAGAAAGGTGCACAACTTCTCCCCAAAGTAGAGTAAGAGTGATGCTGAGATTTTTCTTTCTTCTGCCAGACAAGGAGTGGAACAGAAACTTGTGCTGAACCTCTGAAACACTGTCTTCAGCAAGTTTCCAGAGCCAATGCACTACACCATCCAATTCACAACCTGAAAAGACATTCTGACTTCTTTATAGAAGAGGTCTATATGGCACCTGGTTATACCACTCTTAGCTGGCAACTTGGCTTTTTTACCTTCTAATTTCTAATGGAAATGAAGAACGTGACTGCAAATGCTAAAGTTCATAACATACAACCTAGAATCTTGTTCCATCTGATAAAGACCATCCCCCTCAAAACTGCACTCCTGATTGAACCATCAGTCAAATACCAGTCTTTGATACTCTGGGCTGCTGCTCTCTCAGTTGTGAATGATTTGTGATCTGGAACAAGGTTTTAGAAGGGAGGTCTGGGAGGGGAGTAAGAGGCATTACTCGAAACAAGACACTGCTCTTCAAGATACAACCCAGTGACATATCTGTGTTTAGGACAAGGGGCACGAATTCCTGTGATTTCAACAATGAGCCTTTACTTTTCTATGCTTCCCACCACCTCTTTTTCTACAACTATGAACAAAATTTTCCCTTTCAGTCACTTTTGTCTGGCTAGAGGCAATGGGCACACAAGTGCCAGCTACAATGTTCTGTAAAAGAAAATAGAGCAAAAGGGAGTTCAAAATACAAATTACTCATTCTACAATAAAAATCATGAGATAGCTGGAAACTGCAGCTTTCATGTACCCTGGGCTTTAAAAAAATGGCTATAGGAACATCAGTTCTTAATATGACTGTGTTCAGTGACGTGGTAGTTTACTCTCCCACATTTAGACAAGAGCCCAGCCAAAACAAAGATGGGATCCTAAACCCAGACAACATAGCTGCATTTGCTATTTCACCACAGATCAACCTCCATTCACACCAGTTGAACTTGCATTTTTGACTCTGTATCTTGCACAGACCAATCATCTGGTAATCTAATGGAACACCTCATATGTAGACCTACATGAAGTATGGAAATGTTTACAGAATCAGGACATTTGGCCAGAATTTCTTAATGAACTAGTGTTTTAAAAGCTGTGTGTGCTCTTTGTTTATGAATACTGTAGCATAAAGTATCTCAAATCAGAAGTCCAGAATTAGAGGGAATATTTGAAATAGAGTCTTTAATTTTTCTCATAAGGCCTTGATTTGTACTTCAGACTTTGGATCACAGTCTGAATTATATTTAAAGCCTCATGATTAACCTCTAACTCTACTAAAACTGTTCAGAGGAGTGCTACTACATTGTTACACACGGCACTGTCCTTAGGCTGCTGAGGGAATATATCTTGCCTAAATAACTCAGCAAGTGATAATCTTTGAAACAACTTCTGGCATGCTGTTAAATCAGACTGTTTTGTACCTTCTCATGCTTTCTTTCATTGAAAAAAATCTTTCAGGCAAATAATATATTCTCTTTTTTTGAATTTTACACATCACTTTAAAAAGCTACAAATTTTTTTATTTAATCAAAAGTCTTGGGTACCTTTTAATCACTTAGCTTTTTTGTCTAAAGTTGAAGGCTTATTGAAAATAGCAGTTTGCTCCTTATCGCTTTTCTCACTGTCATGATCAGAAACTAGATGCCCCTTAAGATATTCCATAATTTCATCAAGTTCTATCCCTCCTGTTTTTTCAACTGGTTTCAGTACTGTTCTCTTCACTCCACTGCTTATTTTGTCACATTTCCCAAGTTTTACTATAACCCAGGCTTGGTATATTGCTGTATGTTCTGGAGGATATTGAGATACAAAGCTCTCTTGGCGTGTTATTCTAAAAGGCATATCTTGTACACAGAAAATAATCTGCTTCTGAAGTTAACGCTTAGCTTGCTACTCTTCCTTCCAGATGATATAAAATATAACTATGACATTGTATTTGGTCATTGGCTTAATGCAAGTTATTTTGGGATTTGACAGGTAAAAAAATCCTGCTGTTTACTCACGACTTGCCAACACTGTTAGGATAGGAAGATGTATGTCTAAACATACTAAAACACCGATTCATAAGGCAGATGCAGTATGACCAGAATGACCTAAAAAGTGTATATATAAAGTGTATATATATCTTAAAGCAGTAATTTCTCTACATGAAGAACTAAGACATATTGCACTGAAAAGGAGCATGTTGAGGGGTAAGTGTGGTCATCCACTGCCATGCTGCTCAACTGACTCTTTGAGAAGCTGCTTTGTTTCTAAAACTTCAGTCATGAACTTCCCTCAAAAGTGAAAGTTACTTTTACCAAGAAGCTCCAGCCATACTAAAGTTATCAGCTTTTGCTTTTCTTTTTCATATTTCATTACAGCTCTGTTAAAACATTTGTTATAGAGCAAAACAGAGAGTCCAAATAGCAAAGTTCCTTTAAAATCCTGAGTACTGTTCTTTGCTGAATGTTGGTTGTGTATCACTTAACCCTCAGAAACACTTTGACACGAAGAGTGAACAAAGCCATCAAAAATAGGAAGGATGTAGCCAAAATCTTTATTTTTCAGGACATTATACATACTCTTTTATTCCAGTTAAAAGCTGCAGAAAATCAGAGTCTTTGAGAGAAGAGTATGAATTTTGACTCTTTCCATTTACATTTGTCTCAGGTGTTACCTTTTCTAAAAGCAAAGTAATTTATTTAAAAGCATAACTTTCCCTTTTATATGAAAATATATGTTGTCCAAAACACAATTTCCTTACACTCTACTAAACACAGACAGGGATGGCTAGAGGCTACAAATCTTTAGGTTCTCCACTGATGCATAAACTAAACAAAAAAGACAACCTTACTTGTTTCAGAAAGCTTTATTAGAATAGGAATCTTTGAAGACAAACACAAAAGATTCTAATATGTTTAGTTTTTATAATGTAAACAACTAATTTAATGCATCACTAACAATATACAATACTCTCCATCTTGCAACATGAATGCAAGGAAGAAACTGATGTAATCTGTGAGATATTTCAAAATAATTAATTTGAGAATAAAAAAAGAACTTTTATTGTGTAAACTCTCCTTGTTTGCCTTTTATAAAAGGATCAGAAAACTGCAGCACTTGAACCTTTGCTAAATGAAGGTAACAAGCAATCTTTTGAACTGGCCTCTAAATTAAGAATGTGTAATTGCCTGAGAAAGGGTATTTGATCAAAAGGGGTTTAAATGTTACTTATCAGGAGAGTTCCAAGAAACTCAAGATCCAGTTTATTTAAATGAGGGCCAAGAAATTTTCAAATTATCTTAAAGTAGTTTGACGTGTAAATTGTGTCTTTGCCAGCATGTCAGACTTCCTTGCTAGTATTTTAGTTCTGTAAGGGCAAATGGGATTTTAAGCACTTCTGGATCAAGCCAAAGTTTGATGCCTCCTTTTAATTTCCTTAACTCCCTCTCAAACTCACATCTTCTTGCTCCACTATTTTGTAGCTTATAAAGTTATGGCAAACATTCCTTTACCCTTTTTTTCCTATTATTTTCCTCACAAGCATGGATAGACACAGGATGACCAAAAAAAAAAAAAAAGTTCTATATGTTGAGATTTTACTTTTTATTTAATTTGAAAGAATGATCCTCTTTTGTGGCATTCCAAAATCAAGCCCCAGGTTCTGCAGTATTATGTGCACTGATGAACTGAGGCACCCTGGGAAGCCCCACTCACAGGCACAAAGGTCCATGTATGCCCAGCTCCCCACTAAATGACTGACAGTGTATTGTTATACCACTTCACATGAACGACAATGGAGTATTGAATCAAACATGACAACATAAAAATCTCCTCAATTCATGATTTCATACAGCATGCTGTGCTAGAAAAAACTACCCCAATTATTCAAAACAATATTGAAGTAGGAAATATTTAGGAGGCAGTCTGAAATAAGGCTGACTTGCTGAACAGCCCAATGCTTTGAGGAAATGTCTAAGCAGGCGTTCTATGACCTCACAAACCATCTAAAATCTTTCCACTACTGGGATAAGCCTTGTAACCAGTATCAGCAAAAGATGTTATTTTTATCTAAGTGGCTGAGGCATGGTGGCTACAGGGACTGCTCAGAGCTCCACTGCTATCAGCGTAAGGACTTGAGGCTTCGGCACTTGTCTTACTTTATCTACAGCCAGTACAAGAGATTCAGCAACATCAGCTGCCAAAATGTCCTTTATGAATCCATGCCATGCAACCAAATTTTAAACATCCTGAAACAAATGTAAAGCTCCTTTACAGGCAGCTGAAGAGCTGAATGCTGAGGACAGAAAGATCTTGTTTTGTCTGCAGGTTATGCTTAGAAGAAATACACAAGGGAGGAAGAAGACAACCTTCCAGGTACTGCAGGGGAGCACAGTGACTCCATCTGAACATGTCCTACTACCTTCAATTGCCTCCATAGCCTGACCTGGCAGTCTCAGCTCTGGGTCCATGTGGCAACTTCCAGCCATGAGGAGCACGTGGCTGGAGGTTTGAACAATGCCGCCACCAGCTGGATACCTACCCGAGGCAGGGATGGGGTTGGCTGTAGAGCAAAGCATATTCCTACAGAAAGCAGGTATACATTGGAAAGAGCAGTTTTGCTTTGGCCAAATCTGCTCCCAGACCCAGGATGGATATTCTGCATTTTCAGCTGTAAATACCTTTAGGAATTACAAGCTATTTGTTACAGTTTGTGTAGCTTTGTCCACTTGTGGTGAAAACCAAAGGGGAAGATTCACTTGATGGTCAACACTGGACTGTGAAAAATCATAGCTTAAGCCTCTTTAACTCCCAGGAGGATATGAATCCTTCTTTTCATGATTCAGAACAAAGGGGTAAATATCAAATGAGAATTCCACCAAACTTTACTGCTCACGCAGCTTTATTGAGCGAACTGCTCACAGAGTCAAAAACCAGGACTGCTCTGTGATTACCACTTTGTGTTCCTGGGGCTGCCCAGCTGTGCCTCTCTGTAGCATAAGAAGGGTTTCTACAGAGGGTTCATGGTCCTGTGGGGACAAGCATAGAATAAAACGTACATCTTCTTTCATCTTGCATGAGTGTGTGAACCCTCGAGCTTATTAGTAAAATAGTTCATCATTTTTCCCACCAGTTTCCTAAATTTCAGCCATTTTCTTAGTTTCACTACAAATGCCCATGTACAAAATTAATTATTTTTTTTGGCTGGAAGCTTTTTTTCTTTATTTTGGACCAATTTGAACTCGTGGGGTTTTGAGGGGATAAAGGATGAGAGAGGAGATTTTGGACTGTAAAATCAATTATTTGTACAGCCGTAAGGATCTGTGGAAAACTAGGTCTCACAGTCTCTCTAGTGATGGGAAAGAGAAAGAATGAATATGAAGAAATATTGATAAAATTTAAAGTTTAACTTAAGAGTTCACTGCTTTGGTTTAGCTTGATACCTCCATTCTAGTGTTTATTATCTCAAGTCCTGGATCCTTGAGAGAGCGAATTACTTGGAAGCAGTCTTACATTTAGCATATGTGAAGGATCTTGCTGGAATGAAGCATTAGAATTGGAACAAAGACAGTCTGTAAGAGCTACGAAATGGAGGACACAAGTACACACAGAGCTTCTGGGGATACAGAAACTCCTGTATCAAGTAAGGATATTGCACATTTGATGCTTTGAAGAGAAGGTTGTTGGTGACTCCTTCCTGTCTCAAACAGTGGGATGTTCTGACTCAACGACTACAAAAAACCTGTACATGTAATGAGTCTGGAAGCAGAGAGAGGGATTTTATGTTAAGTGAGCTATAGGAAAGAATATAAACACCTTCCTCCCTGGAGATGTCTGACACTTTCCATCAGGGCATCAATGACAAGCATGTAAAAAAGGAAAGTGAAATCAATTGCTCAGGTAACCATTAGTCACCAAGCCAGGGTAAGTCTTCAGCTCTTTCTTGATGGAGTATTTAAAAAAACATCCATGGAAGAAAGCATGGATGTCTAAGAACTGAGTTTAATCATAGTGCTCCTCAACATAGCTCCACAACTTTCTCGTGCTCATACTTACAAAATTACCTGTTACTGATTACTAATTACTTATGATTCCTGACCTCATTTATTTCCCATTAAGTCTATTGTCAGAGCATTTATTATGAAATCCTGGCTTCTTGAAATGAATCCTTGAAATGAAGGGGTGTAGGATGTCAAATTTAGTTTCTACTTGCACTGTGTAGATCAAGGGGTTGTATGACAAACGTGCAAACCAAAAACCATGACATTTCATTTGTGCTAGATGCATGCATAATGCCAGCCATGTGATATTATTTCAAGAGAAGTGGAAAAATTAGGTGGCAAACAGAATTTTGGCAAAAGCACAGTTCTTCAGATGCCACATGTGCAAATCATTATTTTGTCTTGCAGAATGATTAAGGAAATGTATTTTGAAATGCCAATTATATAATTAGGGTGTTAAGCAACTTCACTGAATGACAAGTGATTAAACACAAATCAACAGACAGACACAGCATTACTTTGAGTAGAGTGTAGAAAATGCCACAGAACAACTCTAGCAAGCACAGGGTGAGCAACAAATTGAGTGTATATATTGCTAACAGTTTCTTTGTCTAAAATGGAGGTGCCTACAAAACAGGCAGCTGGTCTTTGACTGTTAGTTTTAATTTGTAACTTTGAAAGGTTTTACCAGTCCTAGAAATTAAAATGGACAAAGCTATTAAAATTAAAATGCTGCCTGTCAGGGGTTAAAATGAAAAATCTAGATCCTTGTCAATCTCAACTGCAAGACAAGCTACTTGGGGGTGGGTCTCCTTCCATTTGATTTTTGCCTCTATACCAGCTTTTGTCTAGTAGGTGTATGTCTATCCATTTTTAGCTGTTGAGTAGGAGAAGAACCTACCTCTGTTGTCTTCCCTGTGTTTTTCCCTGACAGGGAAGAATCTGTTAGATTTCTTGATAATACAAGTGGGCTGAAACTCCTGCTGAAGCGTGACAAGGGAGTAAACTGACATTTTTAGCTTTTCTGAACTTCTCCAATACCTTTCCCTTTTAAGCTTCTTCCCTTTCCTAACAGCCACAGCAGCAAGAAAATTCAAGATTTTTACATTCCACCATTGTCCATCTGAGCCTAAAGTAACGGCAAAACAACCAAACCAGAAACAGATTGCAAACTTAGGATAGTGAACAGCTGGCCTGTGGTCCCTGGAAGATTGGCTTATTGTATGTTGTTAATGCTTTTTTTTTCCACTTCCACATGTTACACTGCACTGAAAGCTTGCTAAGGTATTTTAATGCAAGTAACTGCTAAGGGTGCAGTTCCAAAACAGCTAAAGTTCTGCAGGTCAGGGCTGCTACAACCCTGCTCTTTCCCCTTCCATGTGCCATTCCTGGTCTCCTATTTTTGCCAGGTCATGCTACTGCACTGTGAACAGCTTTAAGAGTACTAGGGAAGACAAACATTTCTACAAGAAATTAACTTCTCTGTACAGTTAATTTTTTGCCTCATCCCCTTTAAATGACATTTTACAAGGTGGGTAAGCTGACCCAATAGCTTGCTGCTGTGGAAAGGGGTGGCTCCCTCTCCTCTCCTCTTGGGTGGGCAGTCCTGATGTCTCCCTTGCATCAGCACTGGTGTTCATCTGCAACCCAGTGGATCATTTCAACTCACTGAGCTGGCTAAAAGCTTGAGTTTACACCTAGCTCAGCAGTTTAGGAAGCAGCCAGGACTGGAGATTAAGTAAATGGGAAAGAACAATCAAGGTAGAGTGCCTCATCTTGAAGATAGTCAAAAGCTGCCTCGACACAGGGCAGCCTGTTCTAGATGGCCTTGCTCGAGCAGGGGCCTTGGAGGAGGTGACTTCCAGAGGTCCCTTCCCACCTCACCCATTCTGTGATCCTGTGAACCTCACCATTCTTGTGAAACCTCACCAGTAGCAGTCATAAGGATATTTCACTTCTTTTCTCTTTTTCCAACAGAGGAAGACAGTCCCAAAAACATCCATGGTGTTTGTTTGTCACTAGTTACAAGTTACATGCCAAGCATGTAAGATAGGCAGAGACTGCAACAGTAGCATTTCATACCCTGCTGACGTTGCTGTGTAAACAAACACGCATTTCAGAGCACTGAAAAATCCTATTATGCATCTTCATCAAGAAGCAGTCACATTGGGAAGCTACTCAGGAAGCCCTGAATTAGAGGATTGAAAGAGTCTGGCAAGGAGATAGCCATGCCTTGGTTAGCATTTTTTTCCCATTCAGCAGTTAATTAGTAACTCACTTTTTGAAAATTAAAGATTACACTTCCTGAACAAATACAAGCATTTGATCTTGGGCTCATCAAGGAAAACTTTAGCAGCTGCCAGGGAAAAGCAAATGTTCTGTCACGTACATCCAGACTGACATAATGCAAAACAGAAGATGAAGAATTTGGAGAAAATGTACCAACACTTCCACACACAGTCGTGGGGAGCACAGCAGATAAGGAAAAATACTGAATAGCAGACAACAATCCAATGAGCCTAACTAAAACCTGATGGGATGACTCCTTACTGCAGCATCAACCTAAGAGACAGAACAGAAGACTGAAGCATGGTGCTGTATATTAAAAGTAGTTTATATTTCTGTCCTACATGAACTGGATCTTTTGGAGCACTGGGCACTCAGCTTTACCCACCCCTGAAGGGTACAGAGTTTTCAAGAAAAGGCAGCAGCCAGTGAGAACACCCTTGCAGGAGAAGGAGACTTAGTTGTGTGAGATGTTTTCATAAGATCAGGTAGGAGTCCTGATGCTGAAGGGTCTGGAATAGAATTGCCAAACTTTGGGAAAACTGCTAGAAGATTTTTAGTTATTAAAACTAAAGTTTTATCATTTTATCAAGGAAGTCACTCTGAAGAAATGATAACTGCATTTACAATAAGTAAAGTAGAAATGTGCTGAGAAGTGAATCATATAACATCACCTAAGGAAAAAAAAAAGACAGAAAAGGATGTATTTTTTAAAGAAAACCTTAATATTTTTTCATTTTTTTTGACCATGTCTGGGACATAAAAACCCACTGTGAAGTAAATCTGAATATCTAGAAAATATTAATTTCTCCTTAGAAAAAAAATAATTTTAATTCATCTGGTTTCCTGACCCGGAAAGGTATTTTAACAAAAAACACAACCCCACTTATCTTTTCTGGTTACAGCATTGGACAAATTCTTAGCCTTCACATACTCAGTGACTACCCCTTTAGTTATTATGGCTTTTGTAAATTCCCCAGACACTGCCTCCTGAGCATGCTCTACAAACAATTCTCAGACCATAACAGAGATGTGAACCTTCATATGTGCTATGCATTTGCTGTTACAATGTAAAATTCTTCTCAATGCTCCAAGCACCTTCCCTTGAGCCTGTCACACATCACCAAGGTCTTTTTTCCCTTGAGAACTACTCCAGCCCTTCCTGTGTTCAAGTGTCATCAGGAGCTGCACACATCTGGGCATCCCCACTGTCTGTTAACCCTGCCCAGCAATGCCTGTTTGCAGACCAGCAACGATGCTTTGCTACAGACCACATTTCAGTTTGCTCTCCACTGCTGTCTGCCAAGCTTTCCATCAGTGATTTCTGAAACTGCTAAATGGGGCATCTCCCTTTCAGTACACCCCCTCCCTGCTGGGCTCTCTGATCAAGTCTATCTTATCAGTAGTTTTTCCACTTCTACAATTTCTGTCCCTGCTCATTCCCTTTCCAGCCATTTTTATACTTGAAAATAAAAGTGTTATTAGTGGTAGATTTTATATAACATTAAACAATCATTATCTGTCCTGCAAAATAAAAGTATTCTATTCTGTGCATTGCAAAGTGCTGAGGAGTTTTAAAAATACAGTCTAATATACAATACAAATATAATAGATAACATTAAGAAGGAATAAAAATATTGGCATGAAAGGTTCATTGATACCACTTTAACAGCATATCTCATTGGGAGTATTAGGTGAAGTAAACAGCTGAAGTCAGTAATAAACAAATGGACAGTATTGCCAGCTCCAAAAAACATGCATATGGTTAAAACCTCCAAAATCATCAAAAAGTATTAAAGCAATGAGACTTTAGAAAAATGCACTTCTCTTTGATCTGTCTCCTGAAATTCAAGTAGAGAACTGGTCACTCCTCAATGAACATTAAGTTGCTTGGAGTTTAAAATTCACTTGTACAGGCAGAGTATTCCATGGCAAGCATTCAAAATCTCAAAATGGGCCCAAGCTGTTCTTTTTCATCACCAGCACTGACTTTAAATAATTTTATTTAAAAATGAATGTTCATACTTTCAATTTGCCTGCTGTTCAGCAAGCCTTAAAAATGCACCCAAGAGTATTTTCTTTCACAGCTATGACAACCACAGGAGTGTGATACCCCAAAGCAGATACATTAGCTTTAACATTCAGAAAGACAGCAATTATAAAGCCACTAAAGATGGTAGCATTGCAAGTTGCTAAAATATACCTGTAAACATGGAAGCTGAGTTTGACATTGTCTTCTACAAGGCATAGCAGAAGTATATCACTTAGATTGAAACTGTGTCACAGGCTGTCTTGTTTGACATAGGCCATCAAATTTAACCTATTCATTGCAGTGAATCCAGTGATATTTGTTGAGTGAAGTACATCTCTAACAACTTTACGGTATTGACTAGAGTCCTCTGGGGAAACATAAATCTATTTCCTTCAATTGCTTGCATTACATCTTCTAACTTATAGTTCTTAGTGTGCCTGCACTCAAGAATTCAAAGAACTCTTCATGTGTCACAGTTCACTAAAACTGGAAGATATTTATTTGTATCAGTAACAAGAAATTCAGGTTTCAGTACTTTGAGATGTAGCAGTGAAGAAGATGCCTTTTTTTGGAGGGGTTTTTGATCACCCCTTCTGCTTAGCTCTAACTTTCTCTCTTTATCCCACTTCTGTGGCCTTTAGACATTCACTGCCCCATTTCCCTACACTTTCTTAGTTTTCTGCTTCATTCCAACTATTTCTGCTTATATAGCCTCCTAGCTATGAATTTTTCCCTTTTCTGCCTCTGACTTTTCATATCTTGAATTTTCTCAATGACACAAATAAAAATTACCTGGACTTCCTTTCTGTTACTTTAAATCGTCCACTTTCAATTCATTCCCCAGCTTTATACCACATGCCTGAATTCCATCATAAGCCCTGAGAACAGGTCATCTCCAGTCCCACATCAAGACAAAAAATACCAGGCTACACTACCATTAAGGAAAAACTCAGGTTTGATTGAGAAAATCAATGGAAAGTGGTAAACATTTTAACTAAAAGCTACTTGTAACTAAATTTTACTGAAAAAACCCTCCAAAGAACAGTTGCCGTTAAGGAAAGAGAAATTTATAGTTATAGTCAGGTAACAGGAAACAGGAAAAATAGAAAGAAACCATTCAGGAAAAAAAATTATGAACCCCATTAAATTTTTATAAAAGAGGTTGGCATACCTGAATGCAAAACCCAACAAAATATGTGGGAAGACAGACTGCAGAGGTTTTTTAGGAATATTTCCCATTTTTTCTTTTTGTCAAAAAAAAAAAAAAAGATCAGCAATTGCTTCCACAATGCTGCTTCATGACCAAATGAGATATGCCTTGTCAATCAGACATTTGAAATACACACTAATTAGTGTACCAGTGTGATATGTTTACATTAATCTGAAATTGCTCAGATGAAGTATGTGGGGAAAATATTTGAACTCATTAAAATCACAAGCTAAACCAATCTAAAGAATGAAAACTCCCTACAGAGTCCAGGAAAAGAGCAAGAGACTTGAAAAACTGCAGTGTCAAGCCTTGACATATTTGAAAAACCCAGATAATGTACTTATGTAGGATTGTAACCACTTTGGTATCTGCTGGGTAACAAATCTCCCACTGGATATGAGTAGGGAGACATGTTACAAAAGACAAGTCTGATCTAAAAGGTATTCTATAGTGCTGGAGATGCCATTGGCAACACTGTTTTTTGTTTCCCTTTTCATTTCTATCTTTTTTTTATCAAGGTACATGATCACCTGCTATGTACCACAGCACTGTGGTTCTCCTGCCACAATATAGCAACAAATCTGGTATGTAGCTTTTTTATTAGATACTCTCACACAATACGTTTCACCCCTTTTCCCCCAAAATATTCCAGAGTCTCATTCCTAAAGTGTTCCATAATAAACCCTCTAGAAATTATAGAATCAATATTTTAGAAAAAATGTGAGACAAACTATCTTCATAAGCACAGAAGCGGACAGTTCCTGAAGTCAAACAATGCCAGGCCTCACTGCTGAGGCACAGATCACCATCCCTCCACTGAAATCACAGGCTGCCAGGTAACCAGCCCATCCTAACAGCCATACAATACTACAGAGATCATTTACAAGTAACAGATTACAAAAGTTAAAGAAGAATTTCTAAAATTCAAGTTTTATAGCATACAGTTATCTTGCACTTATTTGATTTGACACTTTAAAATGGAATTCAGTTTGACAAAGGTGCGGCATTCTGTCTCCGATTTTTAAAACAATAATAACTGTATCAAATCAACCTACTGTGAGTACAATTGTAAGAAACAAGGAAAAACATACCAGCCACACAGGAACAATAGAGAAGAGGGGAATTTTCTTTTAATTAGTCCATTAATAGCTCTAATTTTGTCATTAATTTATTAATTCCAATGCCTGACAAGCACTTGGTTTGCTAATGATTCATTTTTCTCTGTTTATTCAGGTGATGAAAAATGATGCTTTAACTCAGTCCTGCTACCCCCTTATCAAACACAACCAGTCAATAGCATCCCTCTTCCCCAGAAAATGAAATTCCTTTGACAGTTAGGAAAGGCATGAACAGAAATTTGTACATCCTGTCCAGTGAGTGGATCTATTTTGTGAGCCACTAGTTGGCATTTGGCTTTCAGATGATTATTTTCTTTTGCTCTCAGCTCAGATGAAATCTTTGCACAAGTGATGTGGGTTCAGTAACACAACAACTTCATGCAATAACAAAACATTTTTCTTTCCATTTTAAGAGCCCCGTGGAAAATTACGTAACTAAAACCAATTATGAACATTTTTTAAACATCAAATTGAAACAAGATGAGGAAATTCTAGCTACATAATGGCCCAAGTAAATTTAATTCTACCTATTTGTGAAGGTGCTGTGATAAAATCTTTATGTGATTTTATACAAATTTTTTTTCTTCTCAGAAGAATATCCTGTTTGGAGCACTGAATGGGTACATTTGGGATCAAACTAATGCTGCACATAACCTGGAATTTCCTAATTTCTAGGTGCTTGACTTTGCAGGCTCAATACAACTTTTTCATTTAGACGTCTTAAATATATAATTATTCAGATGGCTTAAATGTGCTTTTTGCTTACAGAGTCTTTTTTCTGTTTACATATCATACTCTAGCCTAAATAAATGCTAAGACAAAGGCCAAGCTGGCTGGTAGCCCAGAATGTAGTTGTTACCAAATTGACAGGGACCACCTTAAATTCATTGAAATGTCTAAATATCGTAGTTGTGTTATAACTATATTTTAAAAGCCTATCTTTACTGAAAGAAAAATGGAGCAGCTTTAGAGCAGCATAAACAAGTTGCTGGATGAAATGAGAATTGAATGTCAAAGTATGGTCTGACTTACCACAGCTCTCCATTACTGTAAAACACCAAACACTTAAGGGCAGGAAGTATCCTCATGTTACCATGCAAATAACTAATGGGCTTAGTTTATGTTAACAACTAACTTAGGAACTTTCAACAAAAAACCCACCAAACAAAAACATGGCTAAGAGTGTCTGAAACTTTTTCCCAAAAGTAACTAATTCTGCTAATTCTTAAGGTGACTTTCCTTTCTTTTCTTAGAGAATCTTGCATAGAGTCTGATAAAATGTACAGCAAATGTGAACACAGTACCATTTAAAGATGACCTGCAAAGGCAAGTAAACACGGTAATTTTTTCTAACCTACTGAAGATATGAAAGGTGCAATGTTTGGTTTAATGTTTTCTTCTACTTGTTTCCTTTTTGCTTTTAAAACTTTCAGAGTATCAAAGTCTTGTCTTGCTTTTATACAAACAAGTGTTGGAGGACAAGACAACAAGAATGGGAGTCCCCCTCAGTTCCCGTCTGAAGCAGCAGGGTGATGAATGATTAACATTGTGCCTTTTCTTTTCTTCTGGCTTTTTGCCAGAAGCTTGAATTAAATGTTTTAGCTACAGCCAAACAAAATGGGAGTTTTACAAAGTCTGATTAAAAATGCCTTTCCCCTCTCAAATGCCAGTTTCTTGTGACAGACGATGGCTAGAGATGATGGCTTCATCTCTCTGCTTTTCCAACTGCTCATAATCTTCTAACAAAAATAGGATAGACAAGACCTGATACACACGTAAAAGCAAATCAAACCTTTGCAGAAACCTTACATCTGACTTTAAAATCAAAGCAAGCTCTTCAGGCTTTCCTAATATGTCTTAAAAATATGTAAAAGGCAATATAGTTTTGTCTCCTTTTCATGTCACTCTTTAGATCTAATCAGGATTTTAGTAGGGCAAGAGAGGCAAATCCCTGTGACAAGAACATGCCACATAAAAAGCATAAGATGTGTCAAAATTTAAAATTACTAATGCTGACATTCTGGGCTTACCAGATATTAATAAAATTACAAGAGTGCGGGGTGAAGGTATTATACCTGGTCATGGCTGGCTTCAATGGAGCTTCCGATACCTTGGAAAGTCATCTGCACAGGAGACAGTGTCAAACAGGTCATACACTCTTTGCCATTTTGTCTATCACTGTAGTGTACCTATAACAGAATAACATACGTAATCTGCTAAACACCAGGTTTGCACAAGGGAGTCATGCTAAAATACTGTCCCTTTTCAACAAGCTTGTAAGAAGAATTCCAGACATTTACATTGAATTCATCTTAAATACTAAAAAAAGCGTGTGTAAAATAGTCTAGATAGTCACATGCTGAACTGGGGCCAAATTTTCCATGATATGCCTGTTGCATAACTTTTGTAGTGCTGAGTTCTTCAGATTCTGACATCTTTCTGACTGAATTCAAGATGTTGTATCCATATAAGAATCTAGTTTCAAGTTAAAGTTTCCAACCTATGTGTCATTTTTAACAGCATATTGTAGTTTAGTTATAAAATACCCAAGTAAATCATTACAACCTCCAAAAACTTGCCAATAATAGTTCAATTTTTTCAATTGTAATTTCATTTCTAGTAAAATCCACTAACTCTTTTGACATTACTGTTATGGTACATATTTCAATTAAATCAAAATTACAGATAAAATGGAGAATTCACATTCTTCTTGAGATGTCTAAACTGTCCTTTTCTAAGAGTAACTCATTCCCTACGGGCGCCAAGATGTGCACGTTGAACCTGAACTTGCATGAAATACAGAGGAAGATAGTGCTTCTACTTGAATTATTCTCTTTGTATTCAGGTTCCCTTCAGATGGTTTTTAAATCCCTTAAAGAAAGGATGGATTTTAACATGATGAAACAAAATGAAATTAAATGTTGCTAGGGTTTCATTATTAAGAACAGGTTGCCACTCCTGCTGAATTGTTGAAATATTACAGTTCTCTGCATAGCTCCTGACTTCTAGACAGGCAGATCAAGCACTTTGTTCTACCGGAGAGGTGGAATTTAGTTTATGGTGGTAATTTACATTGACTATGTGACCCCTGTCAGAATTGGAAAGAGAGATCAGCTCTGCTGGAGACAGACCTTTTATGTTAGTATCTATTTACAGCTGTATAGCTCTCAGGCAAAAGGTACATGGTAAAGCCTCATCCTGACTTTTAGGCTACAAAATAAATCTTACTATTTCTGAAGACAACTGGGAACCATATTAGGTTTACTCCTGTGGAAATGGTTTAGTGACAATATGACAATTGTAAACCATATATTAAATCCCCTCTGCCTAACTCTTCTCTGCCACAGGTGCAAATTGGGAATATTTCAACTGAAGTAAAAACCAGTGCAAAACTGGCTGAGTGAGAGGAAAACCAAGCTGGTCCTATGTTTCAGAATTATTTTACTGACAACACACCAAAACCGTTTTGCCGTGGCCAAAAGTAAGATACAGAATGCAAAAGTCTCGTACTGTGTATAGAAATACTGATTTCATTCAGCCCCTCTTAAAGCTTTCTGGATTATTCCTGTCTCTCTTCCTCTCAACCCCCACAGTATGTGCCTACTAAATTGCTTGTGGCTCTCTGCCAGAAAAGCCATACTACTTACTTAGAAACCACAAGAGGCCCCTTCACATATACAATGGTTTAACTTTGATTAATTGAAAGAGGTATGAAGGTATGAAATTTGGCTGGCAAATATAAACTGAAGTCCTTTAAATGTCAGGGACTACTGTTATGACAAAGGCTTATCAAGCTTCCAAAACTAGTTGCAAAGTAGATATTCTGCTGAGTACATATTGTGGGAATGTGATGTGAGAAACGGGGCAGAAAAGATCAAGAGGATGACTCTGTACTGCAAATATGACATCACAAAAGGGGCAAAATCTGGTGACTGAGAAAAGCACATATGTAGAAACAGGCAAATGGCACTTTCTGAACTGTACAGCATATTTGTAGACTTATTTTTAGTCAGAATAATATGAGTATACAATTCACTAGTGTCCACTGGAATAAAGAATGACTAACAACTGAAAAAACAGGAGATATCAAGAGGAAAAACTATTTGTATTTCATGACACTGCTGTCTGCAATAGCAGGTTTGACTCACATCCCCTTTAGAGTCCCACATTGAAATTGCAGTAAATTCAGAATTTTTGGTATCTTCCTAGGCTTAACTTTCCCAAGGGGATTTCATTATGCACTTTTGGCCTCTTCTCAATGTATCAAGGCCATTATTTTGTAATTTCTCAGACAACAGTTCTCTAATTATCTCTTGCTTGGCTGAAGCTCTTCAGTTGAACCAAAATAAACACTTTCTATATAAATGATATGAACAGTGATATGAAAGATAAAATACTGGACTTTGAATAGGAACAAATAAAACTTTGTCCTTTCATCAAATCTCCCTAGTCTACATATTTGTGCAGTCAGAAGAAACATTCAGGCTTCTACATTTGGCATGTGTATGTGCAATTTCCCAGTAATCCTGTTTTGTTATTTATCAGTCCAGTTGCTACATTCTCAAACTATGTTATTCCTTTCCCCTTCAAGTTTGATCTATGAACCAAAACTTGGGGCTTTTTAATTCACCTATTTGAGCAGAATGTCCAAAATAGGCACTCAGAAAGAAACAATAGTAGTTAAATAATTATCAAATAGCCCAAATAGCAGCAGATGCTTCTTGGGTTTTGGCCAGCAGCATGTTGCAAATATGTCAGTTTATATGTCCATGCTATTTATTACTGCGTGTGGGAAGAATCTGAATGTCTATAAAACTCTTTTAAGAATATAATATCCTTTAAGGCAGGGGAACATAAGAGCACAGCAAATACCTGAACCAGTATCTGTGATCAAGGAGTGATGACTGAAGGCTGGCCAAGTGCTCTGATGGTGATTATGTAGTCATTATTAAGATTCATGATGACAAAAATAATACTTTTCTAAGTTCCTCTGTGCCTTAAAGAGTTAGGAGTATTTAACTACAGCCCATCTCATCATACCTCTGTTAGGCAGGTAAGGACACTTTGTGAACAGACTTTAAATGACTCATCCAAATTCACTTGGCGCTGGCTGAACTGACTGGCAGTGCTGGGACTATAACCCATCATTAAGGCCTCTGGCCTAGCCACAACTGGTCATTTTCTCTTTCCATATGTTATGGAGGTAAAAAAACAAAAGAGTTATGAAAATAATTACTCTCTATGTCCAGGACCTAATTTCCCAGCTTCACTTTTTATAATTAAGGGACACTCACAGATTAGCTCAGTGCATTTAAGGATTAAACAGCAATGAATTTTCACTCATTAAAATTCAGAACATTTTACTTAGATAACATATAAGCAGAGATTTGATGGAAAAGAATTAGGATCTGGTTAGAAAACAGTGACCAGCATATAGATGTCTCTAGTAAAAGTTGTGCAAGTTTCTGAGCAAAATGCAAGACTCCAGCCTCAGACTATTATGAGTGATTTACACATAATTCTCCTGCAAGGTTTGTCTACACAGCACAAAACGGTGTCACCACAAGATCCTGGCAATAACTCTAAATGAGCCTGCTCATTTATTGGAAAAAGCACACAGCACTGCCAGCTTTTCTCCTGGGTAACTACATACACCTGAGATAAATCATGTAGAGCCAGCTCAAGAATCCCAAACACAGCACTCCACGGTGCTGTGCGGGCAGGGCACAAAACCTCAGTGCGTAAAACACAAAGGGCATCCCGGACATCAAAATAAAGAAACAAATTCTAGAAGTATATTTTTTCACAATGCCACAGATTTACTCACACATGTATGCTTTCATGTTCCTTGTTCACACGACATGCAAGTGTATATTCTTTTTACAGATTGCTTCAGTCAGGAAACAGCAGCATAGTATGAGTATGTATGGATGGGTACCATTCACTGGAGCGTGTATATAGAAATGTATGCGAAGGTCTGAAACCACTTGACAACTTATGTTGAAATTTGGCCCTTGTCTTCAATATTTTGAATTACTGAAGAGATGCAAATATTTTGGTGGGCATTTATAGCTACACATAAAGGAAGATATAAGATGAATCTTTACAATGTTAACAACTGAATGTGGAATGGCATAGCCAGAATTCTTAACTTTATATGTTATTTTATACAGGAAAAAGTAAACTACACAGCATAAAACTGTATAGGAAATTACATTTTAGGGTACTTCTGTCATAATGCTGCTTCAAAAGCAGGAAATTTCCCATTTCTGTCATATTTATATAAAGATGTCTCTTCAATCTACCTTGACTATAGTAACCCTCCCTACCTGCAAGTGTTCTGATAGAAACAGTAAAAAATATTTCAGGATTTATCTTGCAATAAGCTGCTTTAAAAAATTGGATCAATATGGATTTCAGATAATGGCCATAGCTAAACTGCAGAAATTATTCTCTAAATACAATGTCAAGAACAGTATAGTCTGCTGGCCTTCAGCATGCGTGTCTGAATTTGAATGTCTGTCCTCTTGCAGGGACAAGGGCTTGTGGTTTACTGAGTCACAGCTGAGGAGGGTGAGAGACCTGTTGTACTACTACTTAATCATTAAGCTTGACTATAATATACCAAACTACTGTTAGAAATGAGCTAACTGCACCAATAAGAGTCTGAGGGGAGCAAAAATAAAGGCTACTCTTTTCATACACTGCTACTTAGATGTTCACAGTTTGAAATGCAACTTCTGTCAGGAAAAACAGTTTCTTGGACATTTAATAATTTAAAAAAAATAATACAAATTACCAAAAGAAAGAAGTAATCTGTGACACTGGAGTTCAAGTTTCCCAACTGAAAACTACTCTGAGTAAAAGCATCAGCAGGAGTCTTAGAATGCTAGACAGAAATAAACTAGGTAATAAAATGCCATTATGTTCAGCAATGCACAAATCTTCTGGATTGACAAGCCTGGACTATTTTGTTAGAACAAAGGATGGTATTCCTTTAAATCTGCCCCTTAAAGGGAGAGCACCCAATTTAGTCCTGAGTTTACAGAACAGCTTCCAAGATTTTACATAGGCTGCTTTGGATTTACAACAGCAAGAAAACCAGAATGGCCTCAGAAATCAGATGTTAAAATAGTAATTTTGACTTGGACAAGAGTCTCATGAAACAGTTTACTTCCTTTAGCATCCTGGTGAAAAGCTGTCTTTTCCACATGGGTCTTTTATCTCCCACTTTATGTTGCTCATCTACAGCTAGTCATGCCAACTATTCAAGAAAAAATGAAACAAACCTGTTTGGGCTCCAAGTCTGTTTCATGCTTATTTACTGGTGAAGAAATATTTCTGGCACAAAAATAAATTTAACATACTTGCTCATTTCAACCATTTTCTTAAAGCCAATTTTAGGAGCTTTCACCTTATAGTATTCTAGTACGTGAAAGCATGAATCCTTGTATTATCCATAGAGCTTCCCTAACAAATAATAGATCCATTTTTTCAGACACAGAGCAGTATGAGAGAGATTCCAAATACCACTTTTCATTCTTACTACTTGTTTTACAATTCCTTTTTTTTTTCTTTTTTTGTGAGAGTAGAAAAAGAAAACAGTAAAAACAAAAAAAAAATTTGGGGAAAAAATCCCATTATACAAACAAAACTTTTACAAAAAGTTGAAAAATAGACACAAAACCCAAGTCTGAGTTGAAAAAAACTATCCCAGATGAAATAATAAGACATACAATAAAAAAAAAATAAAATTAAAAATCAGAAAAAAGGCATTGAATCAAACTGTTTCCTGCAATGCTGGAGTTCCTTGATGTAGTGTGATTACTAAATATAGTATTTTACTAATCTCAGCAGGGCGCTGGCTAACTGCATGCCCGTCAGATGTTTTTAACTGCCACCCCCTGTGGAACAAATCTAAGGAGCGCATGAAAAACACCCACATTTTAAAAAGCCCCCTTGCTAGATCATTAAGGAAAGATAAAGGCCTGTACATTCGGATGGGATATATAACACAATCATTGTGCCAAGAAAACATATGTTTGATTAGCGCGCCTCAGGTTCATTAATCGCTGTGTCTGCTTCACAGCAGTGGGTCCAGTTTCCACCATAGCTACTGCACCAAAGGGTAAAGACACTTGGTAGCTTAAAGGCTGACAGTTCAGCAGTAAATCTTGAGCTATTCCAACATGCCTCTCTCAAACAGTTTGAATAGCAGCTGTACCATAGCCTTAAATCTTCATTAAAATACAGTCCTAGGGTTTAGACTACAAAATAAACCATTACTGCACCATAAATAGGCAACAACAAGCAGACTAAAGGCATTGTCACAGGTTACTGCAGCAGTATTTCACACTCCTGACTACAGTAAGGCAGACACTTGACATCTACAAAAACCAGAAAAGTACAAATAAGACTGAAAAAAAGTATTTTATACAGTTTCCAAAGAGAATATCTAAAATATCTGCTAAATGCAAAGCAAGTCTGAGCCGAAGAAGCTTGTACGAGTTTTTTTCCCTGCTATTTAGATATCCCCTGAATTCAGAGCTCCTGTTTCAGTGATTCATGAGAACTGGAAGGTCCGGCCATACATTATGCTCAGTCAAGCAAGGGAGACCCAGCTCTGTCCTACCTCTGGATGGGATGTTTGGTTTCACAGAAGAGAAAATCAGTTGCCACCATAGCACAGAGGATAATCCGTGCAGTAAGGTGCTTATTGCTCACCTTCCTTCTGTTAAACCTTGACCCAGGTATGTATTTATAAAGACAGTGTCCCTGTGGAGCACATGCAAAGTGAGCAACTATGTTTACAATGGCTGGCATTGAGAGGTGCAAAGAGACCTGTTTGTCTGATAGGAAAGCTGATAGCAGGAGATGGGACTTTCTATTAAAAAAAAAAAAATCCCACTTACATTGAAAACTACCTGGCTACTCTGTTCACTTCCTCTATTCTATAAATAAGATATGTAGTTTTTGTCAACATAGAAGAGAGTAGCTTAATTACAGTGATTTTAAACACTGAATACAAACTTCCCCTCAAACGAATAATAAAAATATGCTAAAAATTAATAAATTAATTATTCAGAAATTAACACAATGCAAAGCCCTACAAAATAATGTAAACTATAGCTGACATGGTTTTTGCAGAAAAAACACTTGTCTGCCATACACCTATATAACAGGTAAGTACTGTGTTTCTAGAGAGAGGAGTTTTAATTAATTTTTTAATTAACAGTCAAAGGAAACATGAAAAAACTGGCAACCCTGAGATCTGTTTTCATCACATGGCCTAGAAAGTAGGAGGGAGGTGAGATGGTGTGTTTTGCTAATAACATACCCAGAGGATGAGCATGGTACGGAGAATTAGTGGAGGAGCCTGTGGCTTGGGTATCAACCTGAACAACTGATGACATGAGAGAGGAACTTGGTTAGTTTGGAAAGAGCAAAGTGCTTGGGTTTAAAATAACTTTCTAGCAACAGCATGAATGGAAATATGTTCTCAGGAACACTCTTTTTCAGGATGAAGGTTGTCACTGAAGTGAAGAGTGAAGCAAACATTAATGATTCTCTGTTTACAAACCACGTGTGAAAGCCCCAAACGCTGCGTTAATGAAGGGAGAACAGGATCACTGTGAAACTGTGAAGAGAAAATCAGCTGCCTGAATTGGCTAAGAAATCTGATGCTGGTACAGACACTGATGTTGTGCACTAACTTAGAAATAGGGCAGGATGCATAAAGAACCATCCTTCTTTAATTAAAACAAGAAACAACCATTTCACTTCCGAAAATCACCTTGTGCTCTCAGTTTTGAATGTGATTGAAGGAGATGATAGCCAAATAAACCTTCTCTGAAAGCCTCAGCTTCAGTCACAGAGAGGGGAATAAACTGTAACTTGTCTCTTTTCTCCTTCTTCACCTTTTCTTGTTGCTTCTCTTTTTAAGGGTTTTTCTTGAGAGCTGAATTCCCTTACTATAATTAAAACTAAACCCCAGTCTGCTATGAATTCACCACTGCACCTTCACATTTTTGCCAACTGAAACTTCCAGTCTTTCAAAGTTTGGGCTCTATTCCAAGCCAAGATCCGTAGCTAAGTTATCAAGTCACATTAGGATTTACTGAGAAAGATTTTGGCAGAGAATGCAGCCCGGTGTGTTTAGTGCTGGCTGCAGTATTTTGAGAGATCCTGATAGCTTTTAAACTTTCTCATACATAAATCCCCTAGATTCTAAAACTGGCTATCAAAATATAACTCGCATTTTTTCCACAGACCAAGTTACATGCAGGGATATGTGGGAGGATTTCAAATGATTATTTGCAAGATGCCAAGCAGACAAGTTAAAATGTTACCAAGGTGACATCCACACCACACCTGAGGACCCCCACACCACCATTAGCCAATTATTCTCTGTTTACTTTGTTTCCTTTCAGAAATTGAAACAAAAAAGAGGCACCTGGATGTTTCTAGAGACAAGAAGAGCAAAACTTTCAGCAGTGCTTGAATAAAGGGCTTGAAAGAGGGAGAGAGGCAACGACGGCCAGAATAGAAGAAAGCTGTTTAGACAGAATTCTGGCCAGAAGCCAGGTAGTTGGAGATCTTGTGCTAGATTTGCATTTGTTTTCCTAATTCTGCATACTCATGAGTCAATTCAGAAACACTCTTCCTGAAGCAAATACTACCTCCTGCAGCATGCTCTGTGAACAAAAATGCTACGTTTCCCTATTGCATACCTTTCATTATGGAAACTCATATGAGAATGATTTTTATAGTTATTTTTTTGCAGAATGCTACCACCATTTTGACTTCCTTTAAGGAAGGATAGGATATATGAACGAGATGGTCTGTAGTCCACAGAATCATTTCTGAAATAAATGGAAACTATAAAATCACTTCTTGGAGATCTACCTTGGGTCACTGCCATCAACTGTGGTACTGCCTACCTTCCCTCAGAAGTTAGGTGATTAAGAAAACCCTATAAACCAGAATGCAATGAAGTCCAGGTGCTTTGGTTTTTACATGAGGCTCTCTCTGAAGACCAGCTCTTGCTATCATCTTGTTCTGTTTTATCTCTCCCTCTATTTCACATTCCCAACATATTTTCTTTCCTTTGGCTAGTCATGTATAAATCAAGGTTTGGAGACCTAGAAGTCCTTTCCTACATAACACAGCCATTTGATGTCCAGTTAATTTTCAGTAGCAGGACACCTGCAAGTTTCTGAGAGCCAGGTAAGGACTTTCAACTATCGGGTAGCCTGGAGTTGTGCAAATCAGAGATGTCCCTAAAATTGTCAATAAAATCCTGCCTGACTTGCTGGCATTCTTGGAGAAAACTTTTCTCCCTTTAAATACAATGAAAAATAGTAGTTGTCTTGAATAAATGGGGAAGTTTTGTAGGAAATAACCTGATAAAAAGGTGTAAGTTTTCTTCCAAGCACAATGACTGTAAGTTCACATGGATAAAAGGAGCTTTCCTATTTCCTGACTTCTGCCCAGTGGCACACAGCTGTGAAGATGTTACCGAAGCATAAAAAGCTGTACCAGTTTTGACTGGGATGGAGCTACTTTGCTTCATAGCAGCTTGTTTAGTGCTATGTTTTGGCTTTGTGGCCAAAACAGTGTGTGGATAACACACCGATACTTTAGCTATTGCTGAGCAGCGCTCACGCAGCATCAAGGGCTTTTCTGCTTCTCACACCACCCCACCAGCAAGAGGGCTGGGAATGGGTAAGAAGTTGGAAGGGGACACAGCCGGGACAGCTGACCCCAACTGAGCAAAGGGATATCCCACACCATATGGCATCACACTCAGTGTATAAAGCTGGGGGAACAAGGAGGGAGGGTGGGGGGTTTTTGGAGTGATGGTGTTTGTCTTCACAAGTCATTGTTAGGTGTGATGGAGCCCGGCTTTCCTGGGGATGGCTGAACACCTGTCTGCCCACGGGAAGTGATGAATGGTTTGTTTTGCTTTACTTGCATGTGTGGCTTTTGCTTTCCTTATTAAACAGTCTATATCTCAACCCACGAGTTTTTGCACTTTTACCCTTCTGGTTGTTCTCCCTCATCCCACTGGAGGGGAGTAAGAGAGCAGCTGCATGGAGCCAAGTTGCCCACCAGGGTAAACCTGTAACAGTCCCTTCTGGCACCCAGTGTGGGGCACAAGGGGTTAGAGGTAACAACTGATTTGATCAGAGTATGCTATAACAAATTTATATCTGTTTAGCTATTAATTGTCAGGCTCCTGTGTTTGCCATGGGGCTTGCTTGCCTGGATGTAGATTAGTAACTAGTGCTCATAAGTGACTGCTTTTTGCTTCTGCTGTTTCCTGTTCTCCTTATCATCCTATTGTGCTCTGCCTGGTAACATACGGATGACAGGAATGGGGTGGCAGATGGCCAGGGCACTGCTGCCATTCCTGAGCTGGACAGGCCAGAACTCAAGTTCACAGGACTGTGGCTGTGGCTAAATTCATGATCGTACAACCAAAACCATACATGGCCATGGAGAAGTCTATACTAGAGCAGGTACTCCCCTGAAGGGAGAGTGGCCTATGGATATTGTCGTCCTGGAGCAGCTACATCCCTAAAGGATGGTGGTCTGTAGACAAGTCCACACTGCCCCACATGGACCGTGGGCCTGTGTGTAATCCCAAGCTGGAGGAGGGACAAGGGGAGGAATTCATTGCAATGTTAAACCCTATGGTCTGGTCCAAAGGGATGAGGGCTGAACACTGTAGTGGAAATACCTTTGAATTGCTGTAACCCAAGATCTGGCATGTTATTGGAATTACTACAGCAGGAACCCTTGGTTGCTAGCCAGGCCAGGAGCAAAGGGAGGAGTTCGCTGCAAATGCTATTGTTATGTTCTATTGTTAAACCCTATAACCTGGCCTGAAGGAACCAGAGGTGGAGACTGCCACAGGAATACCTTTAAACTGTTGTAAGGCAGGATGTGAGTTGCATGCTATGGAAACTAGCACAGCAGGAACCATCTGAACCAACGGAGGACAAGCCTCACAAGATGTGACAGTCCAGCAGCGACCCAGCCTGAGCTGTCTTTGGTGCCCAGTAACTCCACACATCACACCACCTCTCCTGTCCTGAGTGATAAGCATAACAGATTGAATACACATGGACTAAATGGGATCAATGGAAATTTTGTGGCCTTTTAAAGGCGTAATCCATAAACTAAGGGAATGATATCTGTGTATATATCCCAGGATGGGAAAGAGGAGGTGGCTAATGAGGGACAATCTGTCGGAGAACATGAGACCTGAGCACAATGTCAACAGTATGGAATAAAGGGTGGAGATTACACTGGTTTTGTCTGGGATGGAGCTAATTTGCTTCATAAAAGCATGTATGGTGCTAAGTTTTGGATTTGTGACCAAAACACTGGTGATAACATACTGGTATTTTAGCTGTTGCTGACCAGGGTTTGCACAGCATCAAGGCCTTTTCTGCTCCTCACCCCACCCCATCAGTGAGCAGTCTGGGGGTGCACAAGGAGCTGGGAGGGGATAAGGCCAGGACAGCTCACCCCAACTGACCAAAGGGATATCCCACTCCTATGACATCCTGCTCAGTGATAAAAACTGGGGAGAGGATGAGGGGGGACATTCAGCATTATGGCATCTGCGTTCCCAAGTCACCGTCACACATGATGGAGCCCTGCTTTCAGGAGATGGCTGAACATCTGCCTGCCCACAGGAAGTGGTGAATGAATTCCTTGTTTTTTGCTTTGCTTGCACACACAGCTTTTGTCTTCATCTCAACTCCTGAGTTTTATCACTCATGCCCTTCTGATTCTTTCCCTCATCCCACCAGGGGGGAGAGTGAGCAGCTGTGTGGGGCTTAAGCTGCACACCAGAGTTAACCCACAACAAAAGCCTACAGTAATCAGAACATCAAGCAATAGTTTGGTAATTGGTGAAAGTGCAAACTTCCCATTAGAAAAAAACCCCACAGTTTTCAGAAGACACAGAAACTGAGATAATGGAGGCTTTGTCAACCATTTCTAAAGGTGTTTATACTCCCTGTGGGTAAGAGACAAACATTGCTGTTGAGATTATTGTACTGGCCATTGAGCATGGCACAGTACAAGCACACAGGAGATAATACCCTTCTGCCAAAGGCCAGGTTTCAACACTTTTGGTGAAGACAGAGCACAGCATCATTCCACACATTTTACAAAAGCTGATCTGACCAATGAGCAGGAACAATGCTAGTACACCTGACTAAGACTTCAGGCACCAGGACAGGAAACAAAAGTCCAATTCCACTGCTTGTTTTACAGAAGCAAGTATTGATAATATATGGCAGCACAGTCACCCTCAAGCTACTTGAAGGGGGTTAAAGAGTAGTCATCATATTAATCATTATCTTTTAAAATATAAATTAATTAATTCCCACTACCCTTTGGAGTGTCAACACTAAAGCAAATCAGCTGATCAGTTCCCTCTGGGCCTGACTGTACACTGCTATTTTCAAATCATTTCACTAATATTTGCAGCTGGTCAATCCTGCTGGGAAAGACATCTCCAACGACTCTGGGGGTGTGGGGAAGGAAGGGGCTAGATGTACAGTTACATACACAGAATTATAGGGGATCTTGACTCCAAATGTGGGCTAAGAAATATTTTCTTTAACAGTCTTATTTCAAAAGCATTCTCTAACACAATCCTGCAAACATCTTTACTTTTTAATATCCTAATTTTCCCTGGTTTTTGGAGATAGTATCTTCAAAGAACCATTTATCTAAAAATTTTGCTGACGTAGTTTTCAAATCTGTTTTACATTAATGATGCCAAAAAGCCTGATGCTGTAATTTCAAAAGCTTCCTTTAATTATTATTTGGGTTTTCTAATTTGAACAAGTGAGGAGACTTTTCTGTTCTCCAGCATCAGTCCATTTTCCAGGATTCCAGTCCCAAGGTGGCAGTGGCCACAAACTGTGTCCACAGCCAACACATTCAAGGACTGAACAGTATTATCTGGATTTACATTCTTGTTTTTAGCACTTGCTGCACTTTCTCTCATTGACTTTATCTGGAGATTTGCTTAAGCATACCTTTTGATTAATTCATCTGCAGGGAGCTCTGAAAATACACTCTCTCTGGCAACTAACACTATAACTACAACTATGTTCATTGTAATAGATTCAGTGCATAAACCCCTTCCCTCCAAAAAAACAATAAATAGACCAAGTTTGAAAAACAGTATGCAGGGTGGCCCAACTTACAAGTGAACTGGAGGTTAGGTACCTAATTTGCACAGGTGTTTATAAAAGTCCCAAGCAGCTTCTACCCTTTCAGATGATTTTACAGCTTTAAATGACTTCCTATCAACATCCATAGGGCCTGTGTCAATTTTGAAAATGGTATTTAGGTGCTTTTTAAAATCTGACCTGCTCAGATTAATCATCAATCATGCAGAGATCAGACCAAAGCTCTTTCCTTGAAATCCAGCTGAGGGTTGAATTTCCCTGAAATTCTCCTCACACGCATACCTCAGTAGTGAGATCCAAGCACTCCTACACTGATTTCCAAATCCAACCTCCACAAAGTGTTTTGTTTTGTTTAAGGCCACTGTTAGGGAAAGGTTTGAGTTCAGTGTCAACCCTCATACAAGTGTAGAAATTTAATTTCAGTCTAGTCCTGCCAACAATTCAAACCCATGCACTGGAATGTATGAGCCACAAGTAAACCTGACTCTAGAGCATCCAGCAGGACCTCTCCTGTGTGTGCAATCATTCAGAAACGTGTGCCACAGGGGAAAGGAGAAACATTTAGGAATGCCACACAATAAAACATTTAAGTATATCCATGTATAAAATGGAACAGTTAACCAGTAAATGTGGAGGGGAAAAGAAAATCGTGTAACCATTGCAATCGAAGGAGAACATCACATAGAAACTATATCCTGTGAGAGGTTTTGTTATGGAGCCACCACGGAGGAAAAGTTAAGACCTCCAAGCCCTGCCAATGTAGCAAGCCAAATATGCCTACAGCCACGCATTGAGACTGACTGTGGGCACTCAGTCATGGCTTTTTACATTTTTTATGATCTTTGCTTCATGGAAATTCACAGTGGAATTTCCTACTGGACTACCTGTAACTTGTGTTTTGCTTCAGTAAAAACTGAAGGCTCAAGTTACACATGTATAAACAGCTTCTCTAAATGTTTCCATTTAAATAAATTCTCTGAATAATTTACTGAACTTAAATGGTCAGCAGAAAAAGCTGTAACTTTCCTAGTCTGGTTACAAAACAATGGCCAAAATACCACGTAGTCACTTAAAAATGACAGTTTTACCAAAGCTGAATTTTCCTTTAAACCATTTCCAGGCAAAGTCTGCAAAACAATTAATGGGGTAGATATTCATAAATACGAAGCAAGCGCTCAAATGCTTTATTCAGAGTTTGTAAAGGCTTGCTTGAAGAATTCATGTTTAGTTATCACTGGTAATTTGAAGCCCGAGCTTTGACAGTATCCAAGCTAAACACCTGCTCTTCAGTGACACTGAGCTGCTGCTTATCAATTACAAATATCTTTTGAATAATAAACCATAAAGAATAAAAATGCAATTTTTTACTACTTAACTATACATTGGTCCCAATAACTTGATATTAAGGGCTTACAATAGGATATGGCTGAGATCATACACAAACCCCTTAGAAGAATTTATGTTAAATAAATGCGTTCTAAAGACGTGTCCCCTGCAGCTAAAGCAGTTCAAGAAAACCATTCAAATAAGCAAATAACATTGTTTACATTTACAAATGAAACATCATATGAGTATTTATTGATTTTTTTAAAAAATTCAAAAAATACATTGTAACAGAACAGAATGTATACGTTCTTCAATGAAAGACAAAACTATGGTTATCATCTGGACCAGAATACAAATACATGCTAACAATTTAAAAATCATTTTGGGTCATTCAGGAAACATGAAACAAGCTAGCTGTTTGGAAGTGCAGTAGTCTTCTCCTTTAGTAAATATGCCTGAGAAAGTCAACCTGTAAAGAAATCAGCTTTTAAACTCTTAAACACAAAGAGCTTTCTAGGCTGAAATGGTGAAGAGACCTGTGATATGCACCTGACAGGCCACTGAGCCATTTCCCACAGAGATTCTGTTCACTGCCCCACCTCAGCTCAGCCACCCAGCAGTGGCAGAGTTTCACATCAATACCAGGCTTATTTAAGTGAGGTGTTAAAAAGCATGCTAAGATGATGTAAAACCATTAGTTACATACACAGCGGATAGATGTTAATCAAGATTCTGTACCAAATTCCTTGCTTTGTATTAGGGCCAAGTAAAAAGTAGTAGTCTAGTTCGTGGATGAAAAGGATTATATTTTTTGGCTCAAAGTAAGACCCTTTAAAAACAGTTTCTACAAAAGCATCTAGAATCAAAGCATGAAAAAAACCAGGACAAACACAACTAATCATTTTACAGTAACCACATACTGTAGGCAAGTAGGAACCAAAACAGTAACATAAATTGTGCATTGGTTCTATGAAAATAAAGCATTACTAGGAGACACAAGCAATCTGACAAGATGTGAAAGTGAGCAGTGGAAACTTCATGGATTGAATTTCTTTCCATCAGAATTAATCTCTTTCTACTGCAGGCAGGTAACAAATGGAACTCAGGAAAACTGAATTCCTATTAGCAGCTTAACTCTACTACAGTGAGGCTGAGGCTGTTACTGTTTCTTTCATAAAGAGACATTCAAACAAATGAAGCAAAAATGACATTTCAAAAATGAAGACCAAAAGAAAGCTGAATGTATATTTTAGACAAAAACAGTGTTAGGTCAATTCCACAACCGGTGATATTTGATGTAAGCAAAGATAATTTAACTATGCTGCTTATACCAACAGAACATCTCACACTATTTCTTGAATTCTAGCAGCCTCTTTTAAGTCACTTATAACAACTGCGTATTTTATAAATTGCATGGGCTGTGATGAAAAAACTCATTATCAGGCATGAAAAAGAAACCTCCCATTTTTAGAATTTAGTTACATGATCAAATTCATATGCTAAAGCATACGAAAACAACTCTTCAAATGAAGCAAATTCACAATTCTAAAAAGGGAAAAAACTCCAGACAATACAAAAACTCAAAAGGAAATCTATGACAGGAAATATTTCTACATAGACCTCTGATGGTTGAACCTCTGATGGTTCAACACTGTAAAATGAGCCACTATCCATATACACATGTAATTTTGCATGTAATGGGATAGGGAAGAGGCTTCCTTTTCCTAACTTCCACCACAGAAATGACTGGATGTACTACAGAGGCTGCCACTGTACCATGAAATGTAGGGTATTTGGCATTGCTGGATACAGGTTATCAGTGTTCAAGGACTCATGTGCTGACCCAGTGTGGTTCATCTTACATTCTCTAGTATTGACTGTGATGGCAAAAACATTCTGCATTGCTCTGACACCAGCTTGGCTTCTAGGCTGCACCTTCTGAACAGAACACCATTCTCAGGTGTCCTGGTTCCAGCCAGGAAAGGGTTAACTTTTGCAGTAGCCAGGAGGAGGCATGGCTAGGACCAGGAGGTTATTTTATAACACCTCACATCACTGCCAGGGGCAGGGGGAAGGGAGTCTCTTCTGGGGAGAAAAGGGTCCCTCCTGGTCAAGTTGTGTGGTGGGGAGAGTGGTTGGATATTGTCTATTGGTGGGGGGTTTCTGTGTGAATCCTTTGTTTCTTGAAGTCTCTGTCATTAGTATTGTTCATTTTCTCATCTCACTGCTGTTTCCAATAAGTTGTTCTCATCTCAACTTGTGATCTTTGCCTTTTGTGCCTCCAATTTTCCTCTCCATCCCATTTCAGGATGGGAGGAGGGGGAGGGAGGAGCAAGTGAGTGGCATGTGGTTTGGAGAGTTTCAGTGGGAGCACTAGATTGGGGAGTACCATTCCTAAATCACGACAGCCTTATTTGGCACCCAGTGTGTGGCACAAAGGGTTGAGATAACAACAGATGTGTCCAGAGCAGCTTGGAAATAAATTCAATCTAAGCATTTGTTGCATTAACTCCAGAGCTGCTGGTCACAATCTGTTCACGTGTTTGTGGTACCTAACCCTGTATTCCCATATCCCCCTATATTCCCATATGTGGTCCTTGTGATGTTCTTTTTCACAGCAGGGAGAGGGATTGCGATTGCTTTGTTGCTGTACTGTGAGATATCAGTTTATGACTGATCAAGGGCAATGAGGGTGATTTCGGATGTGTATTCAGTGCTGCTCACCTACCTTTACTTTGGGCACTATCTTTGGAAGTCTATTAATAATTATACTGAGTCTGTGGGGGGAACAGGGGAGGATGATTTTCCCCAGCCTCTCACCTCCTTCTCTTCCTTCAGCTGTTTCAACAGCTTTTGAGAATTTTTAATTTCCCTTGGATGTTAAGGAAAGCATGTTCTTGTTGCTAAGTCTCACTGGTCTCCTCAGTCCACACCATGTTTAGAGTCAAGAAAGAGGTTTGTAGGAAGTTCATTCAGAGATCTGCCCCAAGGGTGGATAGTCATGAGTGGCATGAAATGTGGCAAAAACAGACCAGGTTTTTTTAAAATTCTCTGCTCCGATGGTTTGAAATTTCATCCCTGAACAACTAAACGACCCTGTTAAAGTGACAGAATAATTGCAAGGAGCATGCCGTGACAACTCCAGAGAGGGGCAACTCACTGCAGTGTGCTGGGCCCTGGCTACTCTTTACTGGACGCAGTTCAATACTTGACAGCACCCTCAGGGGAAAGAGGAGGAAAACAGACCTACAACCACTGTGGCCTGATTTGCAGTTGAACTAGAGGAACAACTTGTGCCAGTAGTAGTTGTCCCTATACAGAGAAAAGAAATCCAAGACCAAATCAGCTCACTTAGTGAGGGATAAAGAGGAAGTAGAGCCCTCACAACAGGAGGAAGAGGGAGGGCCAGAGATAATCACCCAGTCCTTATTCCCAGGTGTATTGGGTTTGCATGGCCTGGTTTTTGGTAGGGTGGCTTCTGTGAGAAGCTGCCAGAAGCTTCCTCCATGTCCAGCAGAGCCAATCCCTGACAGCTCCAAAGATGGATGTGATGCTGGACCAATTAGAAATGGTAATGCCTCTGAGATAACATATTTAAGAAGAAAGATAAACAAAAAGTTGTGGAGTAGTTGAAATTGTGGCTGAAGAAGGGCAGAGTAAGAACATGTACAAAGAACAGCTCTGCATACACCAAGGTCAGTGCAGAAGGAGGGGGAGGAGGTGCTCCAGTCACCAGAGCTGACATTCCTCTGCAGCCCGTGGTGCAGACCATGGTGAGGCAGCTGTGTCCCTGCAGCCCATGGAGATCCACAGGGATGCAGAGATCCACCTGCAACCTGTGGAGGAGCCCCACACCGGAGCAGGTGGGTGCCTGTGAGGAGGCTGTGATGCTGTGGGAGACCCATGGAAAGATGGGCCCTGCTCCTATACTGGAGGAGCCTGTCCTTAAAGGACTGCACTCAGTGGAAGAGTGACCCATGCTGCAGCAGTTTTGGGAGGACTGCTGCCCATGGGATGGACTGATGCTGGAGAAGTTCCTGGAGAACTATCTCCTGTGGGAGTGACCCCACAGTGCAGCAGGGGAACAATTCCTCTCCCTGGAGCAGGAGAAACCACAGGTGATGAACAGACCGTAACTCCCATTCCATGCCTCCCTGTGCTGTTGATGGGAAGGAGAAAGGAAGGTGTTTTTAAGGACCTTATTTTATTTCTCATTATCCTGCTCTGGTGTTTTTAGTAATAAATTCAGTGCATATCTTTAAGTTGGTATGGGTTGGGGATTACCTGTTTTGCCTGTAACGGTATTTGATGAGCGATATCTCCTGGTCCTTACCTCAACCCATGAACTCTTCTTCATATTTTCTCTCCCCCGTCCAGCTGCAGAGGAGAGTGAGAGAGCGGCTTTGGTGGGTGCCTGGCACCACTACACCAGGTTGATGCCATGAAGATTTTTGCCTTTTCTTTTATACCCGTTATACCTTTTTACAGCTTCTGTATTCCTAGTGCTTTTTGCCTACGTTCTTGGACTTGTTTGTCAAGCTAAGAGACTAAACATTTTAGAAGCTTCGTAGCTAGGGATCAGTGTGCCCCAGACCCCAAGGTCCTCTCCAGAACACATTCTGTAAACCAAGATAGAACCATCCAGGGGAAGGTTCCTTGGGGAGGGGGGGCTCACTTGAACCTCTCATTGGGGAATCTTTGATAGATATGCTGATTAGTAAAGCCTATAATGTTATACCCAATGTTGGGGGGGATGAACACAACACACGAGAGGAGAGACACAGGGAAAGACTCGGTGGGGTACATCTTGATGCATATGACCTGGACGTGTACACCTAAGGATCCTTAAAAATAAATACCAAGGTAAAATCCCTTTTCCCCTTCTAACCGTGTATGACTCTTGATTTTAAGACCAGGAAAAGGCATCAAGGTGAGCTGCGAGATGTACATGAATATGTCAGCCACCAGCCAGGAGAGCCCCATGTGACCTGGCTGCTCCTATGGTGGAACATGGTGTCTCACAATATGAAACTAGACGGTAGTGAAGCCAAGCAACTGGGATCTCTCTTTCAGGATGCGGGTATTGACAAGGGGATTAGGAAGAGGACAGAAACTCTCAGCCTCTGGAAGTGACTCTTGCCAAGCAGAGGGAAGGGTATTCTCACAAGGATGATCTAATAGTGCATCCAAGCAGGTGGAATGCCATGGAGAAAGGTATCCAGTACCTGAGAGCATTAGCTGTGCTGGAGGTAATCTGTAGGGATTCAAATAAAGAGTAGTCCTCTGTAGATCTAGATGAGGTCTAGTGTACACAGTCCATGTGGTGGAAGTTTGTGCAGAGCATGCCATCATCATATGTCAGCCCTTTGACATTGATGTCAATGAAAGAAGGAGAACAGTGTTTCAGGTAACTACCTAACTCTGGCATATAAAAATCATGTTTTTTCCTCCCTATCAACCTGCACCTTGACTGTGGAAAGACTGTCCAAGACTGCAGACAGATTTGAAAGACTCAAGCAAACTAGAGAAAAAACATCCCATGGCCCACCACTACAGACCAGAGCCCTTGCTATTGGGAGCAAGCACCCCCCTGCTCGAGAGAGTGTGGGTACACACCACAAGGTAACCTGTGGTTTCACCTGCATGACCACAGAGAGGACATGAGGAAGTGGAATGGAAAACCCACCTGTGCCGTAGCAGCATGGGTACATGAGTTGAGAGGAAGAATAACCACCGCAGGAAATCCTTCAAGGATAAATGCCACTCCAGTTTCCAGTGGGTAAGTCCTCACTCAGAATAGGAGGGCTGATGTTACTTCCAATTCTCTTGAAGGACCACCAGTTCATACTTACAAGTGAGCAACAAATACCATGACCAGAACTGGAGGGGTCCTGCCTCCAGCAAGGTGGAGGAAAGGGACAATCAGATCTCTTGGACTGTGTGGATCTGATGCCTTGGCACACCAGACCCACAGGAGTTTAAGGCACAATGTACTCTGATGTCATCAAGATACGTATGGGTAGAATCCATGTCTGTTTCTGGGGTGGCAGGGGGATCCCAACAGCTGACTGTACTGGAAGATGTACTCTACTGACTGGGTATTGTGAGAGACTGGAGGAGATCACTTGCTCAAAACACTTTGGGAGTGTGGGGAAAGGGGCTGGTTGGGCCTTGCCCTTGTGAGGCAATGCCCTGCTCCACACACCCCAGCCACTAGAGCCTGTATCCCAGCCCCAAAGTGGCTGCTAATCACTGGCACAGTGGAGGCAACACTCCTCGTCCCATCTCTGAAGACCCTAACCTAGCTCCTCAGTGGCTGGCAGACCAGAAGTCTCACCGGGAGAAAGGGCCCAGGAAAGCCTAAGGGTACTTAAGCCAGGACACAAGGCAAGTACATGTCTTGACCTTCCCTTGGATTTTATATCAGTTGGAAGACCACTGGAACCCAGCGGTAGCTGTATTAGTTCTTTTCTGTATATTTTCTTTCTCTTTTTCTCTTTCTTCTCCTTCTTCTAATGCCTTCTTGAAGTTTGAGTAACTTAAACTTGGATAGGTTGGAGTTTGCTAAATTGAATAGGCTTAGAGTTTGCTAAGTTAAGGCCTTGCAAAATGTTTTATGTTGATTGAATGTTGCTTTAAACTTTTGCCAAAGTTCTCTGATTTTCTGAAGTTTGCCAGTAAAGTTTTTGTTGTTTTGAGCTCTTGGGAATATCTTGTTGGTACTTCTCCCTTCCATCTAATTCAGGGTACGTAAAAAACCTGTAAGCTCTTTTAAAAGAAGACTCATTGAGTGAATTTGTGGGGTTTTACAGGAATGAATGGCAAATCCTCCCCCATTGTGACTGGCTCAGAAGCCTTGTGCATCCTTGCCATGGACTACCTCAGGAGTAGGTATTTCAAGGACCCAAAAGGACATGCAGTACCCCTGGAACCAACTGCCCAGTGGTGGATGCACAGTCCCACCATTTGCCATGGACTGATCCAGACTGCACTGGAGAAGAGTGAGGCTTCAGAACTCTCGCAGTATATTGATGACATCATTGTGTGGGGCAACACAGCAGAGGAAGATTTTGAGAAAGGGGAGAAGATAATTCAAATCCTTCTGAAGGCTGGTTTTGCCATAAAGCAAAGTAAGGTCAAGGGACCTACCAGGAAATCCAGGCTTTAGGAGTAAAATGGTAAGATGGACGTCATCAGATTCCAATGGACGTGGCCAACAAAATAGCATCTATGTCCCTACCAACCAGCAAGAAGGAAACACAGGCTTTTCCTAGGAGTTGTGGGCTTTTGGAGAATGCATATTCCAGAGCTCAGTCAGATTGTAAACCCTCTCTATCTTGTGATGCAGAAGATGAATTATTTTAAGTGAGGTGAACCACAAGCTTCTGAACAAATTAAAGAGATTGTTCATGCAGTAGCCCTTGGGTCAGTCAGGACAGGACAAGTTGTGAAAACTGTGCTCTACATTGCAGCTGGGGAGAATGGTCCTTCCTGGAGTCTCTGCCAAAAAGTACCAGGGGGTACTTGAAGATGACTCCTGGGGTTCTGGAGTTGGGGATAAAAAGGATCCAAGGCCTGCTACACAACAACTGAAAAAGGGATACTGGCATCTTGTGAAAGGGTTCAAACTGCTTCAGAAGTGATTGGCACTGAAGCACAGCTTCTTCTGGCACCCTGACTGCCAGTGCTGGCCTGTATGTGCCAAGAGAAAGTCTCCTCCATACATCATGCCACTAAGGCTACATAGAGTGAGCAGACTGCACTGATCATACAGCAAGCTTGAATAGGAAACCCCAATAGCTCAGGCATCTTGGAAGTCACCATGAACTAGCCCAAAGGTGAAAATTTTGTATTATCATCAGAAGAGGAGGAAGAAAAGGTGATGTGCTGAGGAGGCCCCACCATATAATCAGCTATCAGAAATGAAAAGCGGTACACTCTCTTCACTGACAGATCCCTGCTGTATTGTAGGGATACACTGAAAATGGAAACCTGCCCTATGGACTCCTACATGGCTAGTCACAGAAGCTGAGGGAAAAGGTGGATCAAGACAGGTTGCAGAGCTGAAAGCCATCTAGCTGGCTTTTGATATCACTGAACAAGAGAAATGCCCAGTGCTCTGCCTCTGGACTGAGTCATGGATGGTGGCAAATGCTCTATGGGGGGGCTGGATCAATGGAGAAAGGCCAACTGGCAGCACAGAGGTAAACCCATCTGGGCTGCTGAATTGTGGCAAGACATCACTGCTTGGGTAGAGAAGTTGACTGTAAAAGTATGTAATGTAGATGCACACATATCCAAGAGTCAGGCCACTGAAGAATACCACAATGGACAGGCAGATTGGGCTGCCACGATTCAAGTGTCTCAGGTGGATCTGTACTGGCAACATAAGGGTAAATTATTTCTGGTTCAGTGGGTTTCATCCCCCATGATGCCTCAGGTCATCGGGGAAGAGATGCAACACATAGATGGGCTCGTGATTGAGGGGTGGACTTAAGCATGGACACTATCTTCCAGGTTATTCCATAACTGTGAAACATGCTGCAATCAAGCAGGCCAAGATGGTAAAGCCCCTGTGGTATGGAGATTAATGGTCAAAATATGGGGAGGCCTGGCAGATTGATTAGACCACTCCCCCAAACCCACCAAAGTAAGCACTCTGTGCTTACAGTGGTAGAAAAAACCACTGTAAGTCCCTCTGGTGCATATGAGGAATGTGTTTGGGAAGACAGCTTGGATTAGTCCTGCCTCAAGAAAAGGCAAACCCATCCACGGAATTGTTTTTGCTCAAGGACATTTGGTGGGTAATGCAGAGGGACAGGGAAATGCCATGTGTACCTCCAGGGGTTTCAGTTTTTGGGTGAGAACAGTCTATAGTGTTGAATTGTATAATACTGGTTGCTGAATGACACCGTCACTGTATGCTGTAAGTACGATGGGCAATGAGAATGGACTGCTCCAGATGTACCAGTAGTGAGCTCCTGATGCAGCCTGCAACCAGCTGACAGCACACCAGCCCTCCTGCCCTGGAAGACATCTAGGACGGATAGAACCCACAGTCATAGACTTAATGAACTCAACAGATACCTTGGAGGAACAGCCATTGACTATGGAAATGATACCTGTGCTTGTATATACATATATATAGTGGAAGGTGTAGAACATGGGCATGCTATAGATGGTATAGAATAAGGGGTGGCTAGTGTCCTGGTTCTGGCCAGGACAGGGATAATTTTTGCAATAGCCAGGAGGGGCCATGGCTAGGACCTGGATGTTATTCTACACTGCCTGATGTCATTGCTGGGTTTGGGGGAGGGAGTCTCTTCCAGTCGAGTAAGCGTGGCAGAGGGAGTGGTCAGGTATTGGATGTTCTCGGGGGGTTTCCATGGGAATTGTTCATTTCTTCTATCCTCTGTCATTAGCACTGTTGCTGTTACTGTTTGTTTTCTTATCTCATTGCTGTTTCCAGTAAATCATTCTTATCGCAATCCATGATATTTACCTTTTATGCCTCCAATTCTCCCCTCCAGCCCGCCACGAGGGGAGGGGGGAGAGGGAAGAGGAGAGTGAGTGAGTGGCATATAGTTTGGAGAGTGTCAGTGGGAGCACTAAATAGAGTACCATTCCTAAACCACAACACTGGGTTACATTTAAGAGGTACAGGGCAGGAAGCAAAAAAATTACTTTAATGACCTGGCCTAGAAGACAAATGCAAAGGTAAGGTGGTGCATCGGTACCTTCTGATCAGAGTTCAAGGGAGAAACCAAGAGGTGAAGACACTCAAAGAAGTGAAAGTAAAAAGCATAATTTAAGCCTATAATTATTTAAGGAGAAGAGACAAAGGAGAGAAGGATGGGCTGCAGTAAGATGAATGTAAGGAAGGAACAAAAAAGAGAAGAAAGGACACATATATTGGTGGAAAGTTGTATCTCCTGGACCCAGAAACTGCCTCAGACACCAGCTAATTTTACAAGATAAGTTACATGCATGCCCACATTCAAGAGGGCAAGAGTGAAACCTTGATGGCAACACTACGATTCTGGCTGAAGAGCTTCATTTTCCCCCTCCCATACCTGAAAGCCTTGAATCCTTGCCAAATATTCCAGCTGTTTTGAAGGCTGCACTGTAGAACAGGGGGAAGCAGGAGATATTCCTTTTAGACCTATGGCTTCGGCAGTTGGGGACGTTCCATTCATGAGAAGTTCCCTGGCGATTGTAGCCGTGCTATTTGTTGTAGGAGATATGCTGAAGAAAGAGCTAGAAGTCTGGCTCATTTCTTTGGATGACAAATAGCTTACAGTGGTACCAGGGGCTGATTTGTTGCGGCTTGCTTCCATCTCTTGGTATACATCAGGAGAGAGATGGAGTATTCCCTTTGGTGCTGAAAATAAAACCAAAGATCATTCTCATTACTTCAGAATGGGGTTGACATGTAGACAATTTTCATTATCATATTTTACAATGAAAAACAAAGTAAGAATTTAGAAGCAGTACAGGTTTTTTTTTACAGTAACTGTAAATGAAGTAATGTAATTTATTTAGAAACAAAGCAGATCTGAAGTGCCCCTCCTCTTCCTCTTCCCCAACTCTTTTTAAAATAGTACAAACCTTAACTTTAAAACTGTGGCTAGCATAGAATACACAACATGAACAAATAATATTTGGAAACCTACAAACCATGAAGAAGATGTTACTTCAAAATAATAGCACAATCATTATTTCCCTATATTCTTCTGCCTCCTATCTGACACAATAATTTAGGCTGTTTTTTCACAAATAATTGAAACTAGTCTGTATCAGCACTGTTGCCACCAGAAGTAGTTTAGTTTTTCTCCCACCTACAGCTGGTGGGATAAAAAACTCTCCAGCTGCTCTACTGCCAGCACCAGCACCTGTAGGACCATGTAGGGATGTTCATGAGAATGAGTTGTTAGAGCCAAAGGAAGGGCAGTGTGGTTTCTTGCAGTAGCAGCACTGCCTCAAGCACTGGTTTAAAGCGTTTCCTGAATTACAAGGGCAGCCTGTGGTTAAAAAATCTTGAACTGCCCTGCAGCCAGTGTTACTATGCTAATGACTCTGATGTGACTGACTGCTCTGCAGTGAAGAGGAATTTATTTATTTATTTAGCTGCATACCCTATAGTTTTCATCCTATAGCTTCAAATAGCTACTTGCCTTCAAGAATGTTTACACTGAAAAAGTAAAGCATGTGTGTGTCCTACTTAATATCAATAGGAGTTAAGGTAAACATTAAAAAGAGCTAAATTTATTTATGTGAATTACTTTTAAATATTTCCAGCGACATATAAATTAGGGATAATGTGTCTACATTTAAAAATCTTTGATACATTTTTAGAAAATATCTCAACCCTAAACCTCCTTGGAAACAGAAGTACATACTCAATCAGTTTTGCTGATAATCCCGTGCATGGAAATGTGCAGAATTAAGTCTGAAGTTTGCTAGTTTTCTTACACAATGAAGCATTTTTGGAAACACAAGTAACCAGCTGGCTGATACAAGAGGAAAACCTTTTTCTTATTATTAATACATCAGAAAATGAGCTTGAAATGTGTAATTTCATATTAAGAACATACTTTAATCTTCTAGCATACAATATGAGTGAACCTGAGCCATATGGCATTTCATTCTAGGGATAATAAACCTGTTTATTAACTGATTTAGTAACCCCAAGAGAAATCAAAGGGTTCAATGCTTAATTCATTTGCTGTACATATTAAATTAATCTCAGAATGTAGAATAAATTCAAAGAAGAGGAGGAAATTAATTTCCAGTACCTAGGAAAGATTCCTCTAATCCTAGAAGTGCAAGTAGTACTTTTAAATAAAATGTCTACCACAAAGAGAAGACTCAAAAAATATTACCTGTAATTAATATCCTCATTTTCAACTACACGGTGAAAATGGAACTTCCTCACTGCCAACTCAGCAAACTGCTTACAGGTGAATCTTTTAATTGATTTACTCATACATTTGGCTTTTAAATTCATATTGCTTTCAGAAATCTGGAACGTTTGCTTATATCATTCACAAAGACACATCTGTTATTCACCTGATTGCTCTCCCCACCTACCTCCGTAGGGCTGGGGAGTCTGGTTGGATCATGAACATTCAGGCTGCTTTTACCTAGCTTAGAACTGGCTCCAAAGGCAGTAGACTGAACTCCAGAGCTAAGCACAAATTCAAGATAATGCTGCTGGAAAAGATGGAGGATAGGATCCCTAAAATTTCTTTTTCTCCGTAAGAGACAATTTCAAATATAATCTAATAGATAAACAACTGTGTAAATACACAGCATTATTTTATGGCACATAATCACTATATGAGAAGAGAGACTTCATATGCTTTTCCTGGGGCTGCAACCTCCAAGGCCTACCTCTGCTTGTATTTTTAAAGTCTTATACAAGACATAAGATTAATGAAAATTGAAAAAAAAAAGAGATCATAAAGATCTTGATAGCTGATGTTAGGTTACAAAACCAACAGCAACAAAAATACTGAGTGGCAGGTGTTCGCCACCTCCTAAGAACTGCTCACTGTAAATCTGATTTCCCACACATATTTCAGAAACAGAAATTAAAACTGAACAAAAGATAAAACAGCCTACTTGTTTAGAGATAACATATTAGCTCCCCCAATCAATTTTAGAAAAACGCAGTACAATGTTAACTTAAAAAAAAGTTTAAAGAAGTTTAAAATCAAGTCCAGTGCTGCAGATGTCTGTTCCATTGATGTAATATTACTTAAAACAAACATTTTACATGCTTTCTCAGCCATTTCACTGTTTTTACATGATCCACCCAAATATCTAACTGCTGTCTGGAACAATGGTTTGGAATACTTCCAGATTACTAAGCTTTCTAAATGTTAAAATAACTAATATGCAGCATATGACGAATAGAAAGATATTGAGCAGAGTATAGCAAATGCTCTTAAAGTACTGACTTTAATGGTGATGTTAAATTAATAATAGTACTTTTACACTTTGCAACACCTTACTGCTAAAGACTTCAAAGTGCTTTATAAGCAATAATTAATTTAAATCATACATTGGCTCTGAGAGGCAGATATTATATTACCATCATTGATTATCTCTGGAAACAAAGTAATGTAATATTCTAGACATTACATTAATATAGTTGCAAGATATTAACTTTTTATATTCAGGGCCTGTGTTTCATGAAGCTTCTTACAAACTTGTTTTAAAAAGCCAATAAAAACTTGGTCTTTTTGAAATCTTCTATAAAACATATATTACTTGTAATTCATTATCTATTTTTAATGTATTACTGAGGATATTTTATACATCATTCCTCACTGTTGCCTGCTTACTTCAACTCTGCTGTATTATAGGAAAGTGTATAAATATATTTAGTTACAGTAGTAAAGTTATCAAATGACAAGGGATACAACAACAACAGAGGATTAAGTGCAAGAACAAAAGAACCCTTCAGAAATTATCTTAATTAGTCTTCTAATAATCAGTTGATTAAAGAGCATGGGAGAAAGAAATACTATCCTCTAACACCTTTATGCATTGCAGGAGAACATCTCCAGGTAAACGTTGTCACTCTTGTTATTTTTCAGCTAAGAAAAAAACCTTGGACTTTTGTGTCTGCTAAATATTTATCCCATACTAATTTCTCCATACTCCACAGGAGGAATCGTAATGATCAGGAGTCACAGGATCTATAATAGACCAACAACACTGCACCTTCTGCTGGACATTAACTTAGAGGTACATTTATGAAACATGTTAAAATAATTTCCATTTATATTATTTAAACCTGTGGGCAAATGTGCTACAAAAATATGCAGGCTAGCTATGCAATGTAATCACTAACATTTAAAAAACATGTCTTATTCATCATTGGCAGTAATTGTTAGCAGACTCTCACAATCTTCTGAAGTCTGTGAAAACACACCAAAGACATCTCTTACCTAAGAATAAATTTCTTCATCTTCCATTGTCTACTTCTGCTGTCACATACTAGATAACTGCAAACCAGCTTAGACTCCAAGGCAAACGTATGAATAAGATACAAAATGGCCCGACTATCCCTCACAAGCCTTCCCCTGGAAATGTAATCTCAGTGCTTTGATTGCACCTTTTTTCACAGCAGCCATAACAGAGGCAGTGCCCAAAAGTTCTGTTTGCATGATGTTATTTTTATCCCTAACCCTTTCTCTACAGTGTCCCCTTGGCTGGGAAGACAGGGGGACATTTCTACTAAAGGGTCCTCCACTGTCTGGAGTTTGTGGTAAACAAAACTAACAATTAGAAGAACTGTCTGCATAGGGAAGGGGGTGAAGAAGAACAACTGGCAATATTACTGAACATGCCTCAAAGTAATAAGACTCTGCAAAAATGTAATTTGCTGATACAGGAACAGTGATGAGTTACCCCACAGCAGTGAGCTACTAAATTAAGAAAAGTTGAGAGAGATGACAGCATTGCCTGCACACTCACAGGTATTAGAGTCTACACAGGTACCACTGGTGTCCTGTTTCCTGTTTTCTGTTTCTGTCAGGAAGATCAGAAAACATGAAAAGTTGAGATTTCAATTTCCTCATTCAACTCCACAAGATGGCCTACAGAATCAGGCTTGTGTTGTCGACCTGCACATGCATATATACATATGTCAGTGCTAATTTTCTCTTCCATATTTGATCAGTACTGTAGGGATTCTCTTCCTCTGCCTGCACTTAATGACTTCTCTGGTTCAGGGTCACTCACTGACTTTTCATGTTTATACTTGGTCTAAACCACAACTTTATTCTTTCTTGGAGAATACAGTTTTCTCCCTAAGTTCTTGCTTATCCTACAGAAAAGCTATGCTTGTTCATGTGCCAGAAGCAGTGCCAGCTGTAATATGACTTCCCCTGACAGTGCTGAAGAGCACATGCTCTTCCCTGCACTACAACCAGTGGTATGGGGCATGGCATGAAGGAGTGTTTTCATGTCTTGTGCAATGATGCAGAGTAAACCATGGTATAATTCTGTATATGACATGCTCATAAATTAAGTTTAGCACCCTGGTATTTGAAATAACCCATCACTAGATGAAGAAAAGACTGTTCATAAAGAAATAATCAGTAGTTTTGGAACTGAATAAAATACTTGATAGATAATCATCAAAAAGCTTTCGTTCAGATTATGCTATCTGTATTCACATTGAATAAAGCCTTCTTATAATGTGGTACATTAAGCACAGGGAAAAATCTTGTAATAAGGCAGTAAGAAGGAAAAGTTAGAATTGGATCTAATCCTGACTTCTCCGTTTTGTACAATAAAATGGACAAGAACCTAAGAGGCATGGGGGATACTCAAATGCAACTACTCCCTAGAACTGGCAGGTTTTCAACATGCCCTAAAATATGGCCCATTACAAATCTACTGACATCAAGAAAAAGAGAATTTACAAAACCAAATAACTACTTCAATAACAAGACTGAAAAATGTAAATATTGTAATAAAAAGAAATTATGGTTTTATAACCCACTCACTGTAAAAGGCTATTTATATACTAGAATATTTTCAAATTTTATTACCTCAGTAGGAACTCAGAAAAGGTCAGTCAAACAATTGGACAGGCAAATAGTATGGCCATTACGTTCTCAGCAATTGTCTACACACAATCTTGGCTTGAAATACCAAGCTGCAATCATTACCTACTTAACACAGCTATCCGTGGTATTTCTAAGTCACCAGCTACTGCAATATTCAGACATGAAAAAATGTTTTGTCATTACATAATGTCTTTCAATCAAAAGATCTCGTCTACATGAACTTCAACAAACTGATGTTATATAAAGCCACTCATTAAAATACTAGTTTGTTTAACCTTAAAATAACTGTGATACTGAAGTAAATACTATTTAGTTCTTCATGAAATCAGGTCTTGATATCCCTAATTTCACTGGACTATTTTCTGTATAGCCAAAACAGAAACTGCAGTATCGCAGGACTTAAAAGTGTATGCATTTCTGTAGCATTTGGCATTTAACTCATGTGAGGAAAGTCCTTTGAATTCAGCTTAAATCCTGCTTGAAAACTAAGATTTTGGTAAAAATAAGACATAGTGTTTGCAGTGGGGACTTTCTACAGGATATTCTATGAAATAATCCAACAGACATATGAAACATCTATACCATAAGTTTTACACGATAATTTCTGCATCATAATTTCCCAGCAATACGTCCATGTACCACATAACCAAGATTAATATTGAGCAGGTTCAGAAAAATACAGAAGGAAGGTCAGCAATCTTATCAGTAAAGAGGATCAGCAAATTTGGAGCAGGAACAAATCAAGCTAGTGAGCTGGCAGACCAAGGTGCTTGTAAAAGCTGCAAGAAAGTGATGTTTGTGGGGGTAAAGCAATTTAGGAGAGTGCCTAAGTGCAACTGGAGGCAACTTGTGCAGGCAAGACTATTCATTAACAGATTAGGAGGGAAATAAGAACACTGATGATGAAAACAAAGGCCTGACCCACACAGAGAAGAGATGAAAGAATGAGGAAATCTACTAGACAACGACAGAGAGGTTGCTGAAGCTAAGAAGGGCAAGGGCGCCATCAACAAGCACAGCATATGTATGAGTGAAGAGGAAATCAGAGGAGGAGAAAGCAGTATTTAATGTTGAAAGAGGATGGAGGAAAGAGTGGAGAATTTTTAGTTCTGGCAGCAACAAAGTCTCAGTTTAGGAGATTCAATTTTTCAAGGATGTTATTATCCTAGACTAAGGGTGAGGTACATGGTGGGTTCCAGGCTGGAGGGGAGTAGGAAAAGGAGAAAAGACTCCAGAAAAGTGAAAGTATTTAGAGTAACACTGTATTGAGGTGAATTATGTGATACTGCTCCATTTTCTCACCTGAAGACAGAAAACTAAATGCAGATACTTTGCATAACTACATGATTAAATTTGAATTTGAGAGTTAACATCAAAAAAGAGCTCTGAATTTCTACTTCATGTGCAGATTTTTTCAAAGGAAGAGACTAGCAACCTTGAATAAATGTAATTCATATGAGCATTTTAGGAGACTGGTAAAAACAAAAGGATACATTATCTGAAATTATCTCTACCCAGAGAGCTGGCTGTCTCTTGTCATGATGGCTGCTTCCTCTTTATACATTTTATACATCAAAAGCTTAATGGCTAAGCAGTCTCCCAGACAGGTGACTCGAGGTCCTTCTCAGCCAGAGGGCACCCAAATCACAGACCTCACAGCCCAAGTCTATATTTCTTACATATGCACAATCAATACTATCCAAGAACCAGGCAGCAGGTTTCTTGCAACTCTTTCTTTTCACCTGTATCTAAAATAGGCAGAATATCTGTAAACCAGCCAGAGAACACCTGAATACACATCTGCACCTTCATTCACAAGAGTTTCAATCAACAGACAAACTACAGTCATGATTACTTTAGATCACTCCTTCCCTGTGAATTCCCTGTATCTTAAAAGCATTTGATTTTTTCCTTTTTTTGGTTGCAAATCATATTAGATATGCATCTCCAAAAGACAGCTGCCATTATCCAGAATACTCTGCACTCCATGAATACTCTCCTTCTGCTGAAGAAGGAAACTAAGTCTCCAATGTTCTGGGCACATGCTTGAAACACTAGGCTCTTTATAAATACACATTGTACTCTAAACTCAGCAAAGAATCGTCACCTTTGAAGATGCAAAACTTGCAGAACTTTAAGCACTTACATGAGCATCTCAAAAGGGGAAATGTGGGAAAAGGAGAAGGATCACTTACAGTTGTCATCTTACACTCCAGAGTTGAGCCCAAATCCCACTCACACACAAAAATGCTAATTTGGCTCTTGTGTCACTGGTTCTCAAAACAGCAAGGAGAAGATAACACTCCCTTCCCTGTTTTTTTTTAATATGCTTTTTAATATTAGGTGTTTTAGAATTTTCTTCAACTATTTAAAAAACATATGCAAGCTGCATTTAATTAGTATTATGATAGATAAAATTACTTTCATTGCTAGATGAAACTGAAAAATAACACATCAGTTATTAATAATGCCAAATACAGCATGGATTTCCTAGCTTCAGTAAAACAGGAAAGAAACAAAATTGAACAAATCTCCTCTGCTTCTAAATTTAATTTTCCCATGTCTTCAGTTAGAAAGAAAATTTAATTAGAAAATTAGCAAATCAACTCAGCAGTTACAGAGGCAAGGTATTATTTAAACATAACCAACTGTGATAAGAGGCTCTAGACAAGGCTGTGAGACATATAAAGTGGGTACAAATGGCTCAGCTGAAGAAATTGCTCCATTGATGGTATAATGCTCACCTGATAATGTGTTAGCTAAAAAATCCCCACAAAACGGAACAAAAATATAAAAATGAACAGATGGAAAACTACTGATCTGTGGCCTTTCACCAAATAAGTGGTGTTGTTAATCCCTCTTACTGTGGTTTCTAGTCAGAATGGCAAATAATTCAGCAAACTTTTAGTGATGTATCAATGTAACTCCTAGTAAGAATGCATTATAATTGAAAAAGTTGAGTAAATTTGGAAGCAATTCAGAAGCCAAGTCCAATGCAACAGCTATACTTACTGAGTAAAAAAGCATACAATCCACTGTAAACCACCTTTGAAATATACTCAAAAGGATTACATGTTTTAGCAAAATATAACACACACAAATTCCAATTAAAAATTCTCAAATTACAAAAAACCCCTTTATTCCCGAACTGTAGACTTCTGTTCCTGCTCATGGAAACACAGGAGTTTTAAATTATCTACTGGAAGTCTTCACCAAAATCCCCAGTTGAAAACCATATAGAGGACTATAAAAAAAAAGTCTTTCTGAAAGCATTGAGGGCCAGAACTACAAAGTTCACATAAATTTTGTTTCCTTCAAAGTGAAGATTATTAGTATATAAAATTTCATAAATACATAATTTATGTTGCATTTATTTTCTCCAAAAAGCTGGTGAAGAAACATCTAAGTAAGGATCTGAATGCACCCAGACATTTAGGGCTTACAATAACACCACATCTTTTTATATTTTTTATATTTCTTAATTTATATTTCTTAATCTAATATTGAAGTAGACTTTTAAAAATACTAAAATAAATGTTATTTACAGAAAAATACCAAATTTTTTCATCAAAGACTTAAGAAATTCTTCAGAATATCTATTTGCTTTTTTCTCTCCTTTTTCTTTTTTTGTTTTTGTCACTGAGAACAATTGTGTGAGATCAAGTATCTTTGTTCCTTAGGAGATCATCTGCTCCTGCTGCTCATTTACCATCTGAAATCATAATCATCTGTTGGTGACAATCTAATCATCTTCACAGTAACTAATTGTGATGTCACAAACAAATGGTTATGATTTCAGGTGGTGAACAAACAGCAGGAGCAGATGTACTCTGAAGAACAAAGACTGTAAAGTCATGCACGAATCCCTAGTAATAAAATGTTAGGCAAGAAAAACAAAGAGTCTGTCCTTTACAGAGAGGTAGGGTTGCTCTGAATGTATTTCTTTTTAATTATCAGTTTTTCAGTACTCTGTGACTCCCAAAATTGTTGGGAATAGGTAAAGGAAAACTATATGATGGAAAATTAAGGTTGGGAAACATGTAAAAAGAGTTATGGTAATTTTTTCCCCTGTTTAAATTATAATATATAAAAGCACTGTCGCGTTTCACTTTTATTTTTATATTGTTCTTCATAGCTATCTACAGCTTCTCTTAGAATACACCCTGTATGATGTTTGTGATTACCCCATCCAGAAATACAAAACAAAAACATGTTCCCGTGAAAATGCACTTTGTAATAGGATTGTTTATTTGTTGCATATTTTGTCTCTGTTGATAACTGCTTAAATTAAGAGAGATAAATGAGATTCTGTTTACAGCAAACATCTTCTGTATGGGCTGCAAATGCTTCTGGTCTGCTCACAGTCTCTCAAAGTCTCTTTCAGAAGCATAAGGAAAAAAACCTCAGTCAACGTTCTTGCCATTTCACACGTGAAGAATACCAAAGATATCCCAAACCAAGAAACAAATAGGTTTGTGTTTCATCTTTCTTTGAAGTTGTGAAATGAAGAGAAAAAGTAAAGAAGTAAACTTGTGGGAAGAAGCTTTGCCAGTGAGTAGGAGGAACAGAAGTGGCAAATACAAGAGTAACATGACAGAGGGCAGCACGAGAAGTTAATTTTCAGGACTATTTAATAGGGAATACTAAATATATATTGAGCTAGTAATTAGGAGGATACAGACTGTAGGGCATTCCTCAGCAAAACCAAACTTCATAGTCAGAGTACAACGAAATCTGTTCTTCAACTGTACTAAAATACAGAACTATTATGATTTTTGTTTTCTGTTGTACTGAAGTATACAAATTCCCTTTACCATTCCAGTTTTATTTGACTCAGATGGAAACACAGTGCTTTATGCACACAAAGAAAGACTATCTGTCTGCAAAAGGAAACTGATGCACAATACCCTGCCCTAGCAGGACACAATTGTTTTCCTGGAATAAAATTACTGGAAGTATGAATAAAAGCTGCCAAATGGTAGATGTAGCAATTTCTGAGCCTCAGATTTTCAAGACCACTGAAAGTTAGGTTTATGGTAACAAGAAATGCAAACTGTACATTTCTCTTCCAAGAAGGATACAAAAGGGCTCCATTTTCCCTTTTGCAAAACTTCCTAATATAAAAAAATGCCTTAAAAAACTTCAAGAGTAAATTCACCTACCAACAAGTGCTGTTCTTAAAAATAAACTAGTACCTGAAAGGATGTGACATTTTTGATCTCAAAGTGTGGACTTGGTTTGGAACTGCCTTTAAAAACCCTGCACTTCACAGGTGCATGAGAGACTGTGCACAAAAGTGATTTCTTTTATTCAAAACACCCTGGCAGTGTTCAAAGTCAGGTTGAATAAGGACTTGAACAACCTGGTCTCGTGGAAGGTGTCCCTGCACATGGCAGGAGTGGTTGGGACTAGATAATCTTTAAGATTCATTCCAAACCTTTAACATTCTATTATACACTTTAATCACCTGCTTGTTATTAATGTTGCCTTCTAGATTGGAACCCTCAAAAAAAGGGGTTAAGAGATTAAGAACAGTGGTATCTGAACAAATGCTCTATGTCTATTGGCATGCTCACTCTGTCTCCTCTGACTTGTAGATCAGAAGAATGGAAATGAAGGCATCGTGCATTACTAAAGTGTTCCAGAATGAAAACCTGTTTCTGTACTGTGGCTCTGGTGGCTGCAAAAAGGTCTGTGAGCAGGTCAGCCTGTGAAAAATAAGTTATTTGGCCAGCACAGATTTAAAATATAATTTCTGTTGATCTTGTCTCCTGTTGAATGAGTTTGTCTTTGTGTTCTCCTTCTAGATTCAGATTTACAGGTATAAATGTTGAAGTTGTCTTGAACAGCCTGAGAAAGAGATTGTTTTTTCTTGTTGGTTTAACAGAAGATTGTGGTTTCATCTAAAAGTATCTTTGCTACAAGACACTGCAAGGACAGGAAAAAAGCTAGAGGTCTTATTCTGCTGTCTCAAACTCTAATATGTTCACATTTGAAGGTATTTCACAGGCCTTGTCCTTAGAGATTTGGACAATACAAACACAAATCATCTAAAAGTATTGATGAGGGTTGATGACAGGGCTGTAAGGAAGCAATTAATAGGAAGTCTTAGATCCTGTAGAATCCTTCCTTTCAGGGAAACACAATGGCATGTGCTGAATCCAAGATCATTTTGAACACTAGCAAACTGTTATGTAAGTTGAAGCACAAATAATTCCTTAGGTCTCTGCGTCACCCTCTGGTGACTGGGAAGACCACATATATAATGGAACACTACTGCAACTCCTTAAAACCTGCTTTTAGGACCAGGTCTTTCATATAGGCAAAAAATAGAAGGTAGCTCATGTGTGTGTCCATGTCTGGTACAATCCTTAGTTGAGGGAGATAATGTTTGGGACCCTTAAGAAGTTCAAAACTATACACAGTTCTAGAGAAAAATCCAGGGCTCATGAAAAAGTGAACAAAACACTATATTATCTTTACCACCTTAAACAGCAAAAATCTAGTTACAAACTCTCCAAGTTCTGTCCTATTCTTTACCTGTTGCAGTGAAATCGAATTCAGTTTTCACCAACAAGGTTTCTTGGGCCTTTGTGTCTTATAGACAAAGCTCAAGGAAGAGAGGAACTACCAGTAGCAGAACCTCATCAGTCAGGGATATCTTGAGAAAAGCAAGAAGTCAGCCCGTATAAATCACAAAATCTCAGAACTGCAGATTGGGTCAGGTTGGGAGGTACCACAGTAATTCATCTGGTCCAACCCCCTTGCTCAAACAGGGTCATCCCAGAACACATGACACAGGATTGCATCCAGGAGGCTCTTGAACATCTCCAGTGAGGGAGACTCCACAACCTCTCTGGGCAGCCTGTTCCAGTGCCTGGTCACCCGGACAGTAAAGTTCTTCCTCATATTCAGGTGGAACTTCCTGTGCATCCATTGGACTAAATGGGAAATATCTTAGCCTGCTGAGTCAACCAGCTTACATCAGTGTGATGCCACTCTCTGTTCTCTTCAAAAAGTAATGGAGAGCAGAAGAAATGTCCAATGCCTGGAGAAATGCATTATAATCAAAAAAGGCAGGCTGGTCAGCCTAACTCTGGTCCCTGGGAAAATCATGCAGTCCTCTTAGAGCTATTTGTGGGCACAGAATGTGTCTTTCATGATAAAATGGCTGGTTTTATGAAGGGAGAGCAGTGGATGTCATTTACCTTGGCTTTAGCAAGGATTTTGACATCATGTCTCTCACAGCATCCTTGTCTCTAAGCTGTGATTTTAGAGTCCAGGTAGATAAATTACTAGATAATGGAAATCTGTTGGGACCCAATAGCAGCCTTCCAATACCTAAGAAGAGGTTATCAGAAAAGATGGAGCCAGGCACATTACTGAGGTATATAGCAGAAGAGCAGGAGATGATAGTCATAAACAAACAAGAGATGTTCTGACAAGGATAAAAGGAAAAAAATCAACGTGAAGACAGTTAAGCATTGGAACAGGCTGCCCAGAGAAGCTACGGAACCTTGGTCCCTGGAGAAGTGTTAAAAAGCCATAAGCAACCTTATCTCAACTCTGTACTGACTGTGCTTTGAGCAAGAAGTTTAGGTGGCCATCTAAAATCCCTTACAAACTGAAGGATTAAATGATTCAATGAATAAATAAAAATTTCCTTGTTCCTGCAGTCATTCATACCTACATTCACACACAGGACTCTAAGGGGTTAATTCATCTAGTTGAAACAAAAACCCTAAAATATTTACAAAAAACATTTCAATTGCTTTGGATAATCCAAATCACACAGAGACAAGGAGAAATAAGTATATAATATAAATTTATAAAGCAATACTTACTGTTACTTGTTGGCTCAGGAAACCCAACATTTTGGCCATTCCAACTTTTGTTTTCTCCAAGCTGAAATAGGTAGAAGAAGACAACTAAGTAAAGAGCAAACATCTCCCTAAACAGAACATTCCTGTTTATAAATTTAGTTGAAAGATACTAAAAAAGATGACTTGAGATTCATTGAACATCTGTTCACAAAATTTTGCTAACTCATCTTATTTTTTGCCTAAGATAGGTTATTTGAGTAATGTACCCTTCATGAGTAAACATTAACAACTATTGCCTAACACTGAAATATAAATGTTTCCCCAAGGATTAGGTTCAACTCAATATGTTACCAAATCAGACTTAAATAAAATTAAATGTTTTAAGCAGCTCTCAACTGAAAACATGAACAGACAACAGAGAAATTACATTCTAAACCAAGAAGATCCTAATATCTGCCTATGAAGGAATGCATAAACACTCTAAAGTACTTTGGGTGTAATTTTAAAATATTTACTTGTTAGGAATCAATTTAGTTACTGAAGTGGAAGCAAAAATTATTGCAATTTTCCATTATTTTAATATATTTTTTGAGGAAGCTAATTGTCTTCAAATTAATTTTTTTATGTTTAATACTGGCTATTACTCTGACATGGAAAAGAGGAACAATTAACACAGAGGTTCAAAATGAAGCCATTACTGAGGTTTACACAGTAAATAAGATGGCAATGTTGTAGGTTTATGTATAAAACTGGATAAACAAGCCCGAGCTTCCTCATTACTTAGGAGCTATTGACAACCATCTCTATCAACGTGAAATGAATGATCCTTTTCAGATTTCACTGGGATTTTGCATGCAAACAGAAAACCTCACAGCAAAGCAGGCTATATGCCAGGACAAAGCTGTAATCATTTGCTCTGGAAGATGGGGTTGGAAAGTGAAAGAGATGCAAAGGAAAATCAACCAGCTGAAATCTGCCTCTGCATCTCAAAGGTTGCATTAAGGCTATTTAGATTACTACCGTGTCATAATACAGACTACTAGATGATATATTTTACTTGGAAAAGAGGAGGGGAGAGCACACTATGGAAAGCACAGTGAAATGATTGTTCCCCTGCTTTTCATCATCATGTACATCCCAAAGTGCCTACGGCCTTGGCAACATGCAATGAAAATGGGAGATATGTGATGGAAAGGGAGGATGGGTATTACACTCGGCTTTCAAACTGGTCACCTATATCCATGCACTTTAACTTCATAAAACTTGTTTTATTCATATTATGAAGCAGATAGTATGTGTAGTGGAAAATATGGAAGACAATAGTTCTTCAAATGAATAAGCAATATGAAATCTATGAACATGTTTGTATTTACTGCTGGTTTTGTCAGCATGGTTTTGTCAGGAATCCACCCTGACCATCTGTAACGTGGTGCCAGCACAAGCGCACTGTTACAACACAAGATTTCCAACTTTCCTCATTCTTCTTTTTTATAGTTTATTAACTTGATCATGACAGGGAATTTAACAAGAATTCCTCTATGAATAAGTGATCCTTAGTACTGCTGCCTTTCATGAATGCAATCAACACTGGTTTTCTTCTCTCTAAGAAAATACAAGTGGCAAGAAGAAACATAAAGATGGAAACATGAAGGAATTATTACAACTCTCCATTCTCATCCATAGAGCTAAAATTCTGACAACTGCAAAATGTCTCCCAGCGTACTTCCAGATTGCTCTCCTCAAGGCTCTGCACAACCATTACTGATTTCTTTCAGGAATCACTTTAACACAGAAAAGAGCAGAGCCTTTACTTTTTTACATTACCTGGATTACTTGTGCTGCCATCAGCACTACGCATTGCTCTTATAACACTCCTAGGTCTCCATTAAAACAACAAATACAGTCACATTTTATGTACCAGGGTTTAAGGAAAAAAACCCCACTGAATTTGGTTTTGCTTATTTTTCAAGGGAGGAGGAATAGAATGAAAGGACTTGAGGAATAGGGGGCACAGGGGAAAAAAGAGTTGCCTTTTTTTAGCATCATCAAAAAACATACAAGTGAAAATTATCTATTTAGATGCCAACCTGATATATCAGCTAATCTACACTAGGCCCCATTTTGGATTCAAACACCGAAACAAGTATCTTCTAATGGTATATCTTTGTTGTGCAATTTATATGCAAGGAATTTTGCAATGCTCAAATTCATAGAGATCTAAGGGCTATTTTCCCTCTTCACCACAGTTTAGTTTGAGAGTTAAAATTCTTTCAGCTACACAAACTAGCTTGTGCATCTCCAAATATGTCCAGTCTGTTACATACAGAAGATAAAACCAGATGCTCTAGATATTTCATGTCCTTAACCCCCCACAAAGCTATAAAAACTTGTTATGATTTTGTTATGATACTGCCACTACATAAAAGTTGAGTACTTCACATTTTTTGGATACAGTAACATGTTTGTTCATTGTGTTCAGAATAATATTAGGCCATTGTATGCTAGTCTACTAATCCTAAAATATCTACATCTGCAAGTATGCAATTAAGCCTGATTTTCTAAAGACAATGCACTTGCAAGCAAGAGCTTAATAAATGTAGGGAAACAAAGCAGCAGCATCCCTTTTTAGCCACTCAATTTTTTTGTAAGGATTTCAATGTAACTACAAGTTTCCATTATGTAGAATTCTCCAAATCAACTATGTTGTGGGCTGAATTTTTTCAGGCTTTATCTCTGAAAAATACTGAGTAAAATTAGTTCAATTTAAAATCAAAGAATGAAAACCTATGTTTTCATATTAGAATTTTAAAAAAAATTATTTTTCTGTTTTGACTTGTTTTTTATTGAAGCCATTTGGCCAAATTGGCAGTGAAGAAAAGTTGATAGTTTTATACCATAGAGAGTATATTCTACAGCAGAAAAGTCTCAGCATTCTGGTGAAAATGAATTATCATTTGACTCAGTCAGAAGCTTTTTTTTAAATGGCTGTGTCTGCACAGTGTGTTCTCACTAGGAACATCATCCATCTTCCAAGTACTCTGTTTAGAGTATTTCACACTTGTCTATGACTAAGACATAGAGTGAAGAACATAGTGAAGGTGAGTGTGAACAGCACACATATTGCTGCTACTCTCAAAGGAGAGCAAAACAGAAGGAGGTGGGGCCAAGTAACCAGTACAGTATATATTTTTTCCTGGTTAGGAACATATAGAACAGGATATTCTCATATTTACATATACATATATGTGTATATATATACTATATTCAGATTTATCATGTAGTCCTAGAAAAGCCCAACAGAACATTCTGTTGGCTACCTAGTGCAGCCACAGTAAACACATAAGTAATTACCAAAACATATACATTCAGTGAGCCTGTATAATACAGAAGCTGTTTAGGGTCCACAGCTTAGTCAAATGCCTTACCAAATATCTTTTCAGAATACAAAAGGCAAAATTTTACCACCCAATTTTGGTTACAAAACCCATCATCAATGAACAGAAGACCGGAGAGGAATGCTAAGTTACAGATAGCTAAAGTGGAAATACATACCTGCAAGACATATGAATTTAAAACGCAATTCCTTCTTCATTAAAAAAAAGTGACACACATTTTCTTTACCAGTCATCAAATATGAAAAGGCCATTATTTTTCTGTAATGCTTTTAGTGCACATGTGATGGGAAGATAAACATTGACTACTATTTTGTATATGAAAATTACTAAAGTTGTTCCTTTCTGTTCCTTCTATTCTTTTGGGCTCTCACGGATGCCCAAAATGGAATAAAAGCAAGAGGCACATTCATCCTGATTTGTAAGCAGAAATAGGTGCATGAATCTCATGTACACTTTTGCATACACACTATTCTATGGAACTGTGTTTCTGTTCCTAATTACTCATAAAGGAGCAGAGGCTGCACTAAGTGTAGCTGTAGAGCTGTAGCTAAACAAAGGCTAATGTGTGACAAGCAACTCCCCAAAACAGGGTGTACACAAGCTTAAGCTTCCATTCTTACTGAGAGATTAGCTGATACAGCTAAAAAATATATACAGGGGTAGAGTGTAGGCATCATAACAACTGGTTCTCACCTTTTCTGTCTGGTCTTGAAGAGGAGTAGAGGCTTTGTATCCAAGCTGTAGCAACATTGCTTCTGCTGCATTTCTTTTAGCTATTTTCTTGTTTGGGCCTGTTCCAGTAGTAATGTCATTGCCTACTTTTACCTTAAAAAAAAAATATTGATCATAATCACAATAAATGTAAGACTCCTTAATATCACCATATAATACTCTTGCTGATTTATCAACAGCTGTCAACTCTTTTGATGAAGATAAGATCTTGAAAAAGCTAAATTAGGGCAAGAGGGGACTAGAGCATTCACTTAGAAGGGCTTTAGATTTTCCAGAAGATCACTAAACTCATACCCAAGAGCTACATTTTTCTGCATCTCAGCGCACACACAGTTGCCTCTCTCTTCCACCAGCCTCTGTGTCAACCCCATTCTCCTTCATGAACCTCTCCCCCACTCTTTGTTAATGCTGGAACTGCCCCAGGGTCTGTACTTCCTCTTTCCTCTAGGAAGAAGAGTTGCCTGCAGCAGCTCCCCAGCATCATCAGGACAGTATCCAGAACAATGGAGAAACAAACAGCAACCTGGAGATTTAAGAAGAGTGGTTTCTAAAGAAGGATGAAAACCACATTTGCATTCCTCCCACTTTGTTGCACTGCAAGGAACACAGGGGCTGGAACTGCTTACAGCTGACAAGCTTTGATCCAAACAGTCCTTGGAAAGAAGGCTGCTCAGTGGACCTGTGGTCTGTACAGCACAAAGGGTTTCTGACAAACATGATGCCTTTCGTAACACTAGGAGAAATTAAAACCCCAAAATAAGGACAAACTGTAGGCAATGGATATCCACCAAATGTGCGGCTCCAACTTAATCCTTGGCTTTGGTACCATTCTTAAAACTCTTGGAGCTGTATGTGTCTGGTTTGTGACACGAGCACTCTCATTGTTATTCATTTAGGCAATATTCATAGCTCTTTGATAGGTGTATTTTGCTCAGTCCATTAAGCCCTTCTATTTGCCAAATTGTCTCTTAAAACAGTGTCCAGTTTCAAAGTCATGTCAAAAAAAGGAAATCAAAATCAAAAATAATAAAATAGTCAAGGTGATCTGAATAATAAAAAAACCCTAGAGGTCAAAGTCCTGAATGAGTTTGGAAGGAGCTTTAAAAAAATTGTAAAAACAGGCATACAAATGCTAAATAAAGAATAAATGATATTTAGTAGCTATGTCATTCAATAATTCTTCACTTTCCTCAACTTATCATATATATATTTTCCTAAAAGTTTAAATTCTTCTTTCTCAAATACTTCTTAATTCTAAATATTAAGAAGAGGATGTAAATAAATAGTAGTCATGAATATCCCTTCAAAGTACGTCTATATACATCATTAAGCAAAAGGATTTGTCTACCTAAGCCAGAAATATTAATAATCTTGAAATATAAACCTTATCTTCTATGCAGTTCACAATAAGAATTAGAAATTGGCCAATCTGCTACAAGTTTACATGCAATAAAATTGAGAGACTTTAATTGGACAAGGCAAAGAAGATAATTTATAACATAGCTCGCAATAAATCAATGTGTTGCTATTTCTCAGACCTGTAAAACTGGTTTAGCTATTATTATAACCTCTATCAAGGATTAAAGGCCTGACTACAAAGAGAAAGCTTTCTGAAATTAACTTTGGGAACAGAACACCAACTAATGTCATCAGAGGTTTTCTTCTGTTTATCTAGTAGCTAGGACAAGTAATTGGATCCATTTCATCACATCTAAACTTGCTCTTTGTGTGACAGATAAAAATGAACATATTATCTCTGGATATTTTACTTCCACATTCAATTAAATTAAATGAAAACATGGTTTAAGTAGTTTATACAAAGGTTTTTTATTCTGATAAGGTTTTTTGCGTGTCATAATGAATCCACTGAGACTTCCTGAAGGTGGGAGAAACAGCAGAATAATTTTAGTGTGAAAATATTACAAAAGGGTGAAAATGGAGTCAAAAAGTATTTGTAACAAAGCAACTGCCCTGTGGAGTTTCTCTGACTCTCTTTCGCGAGCCTTCTTAGATATAGGAATCTTCTACATACTCACTGCTTTTAAGATTCCTCTTTTATTCAAACCAAAGACTTTGCCATTATTGACACTCCTCCAGCAGAAAACTAAATCCCAGCCCATCTTCCTAATACTGGGCTGTGTTACACTGTTCTGAGGCCTCACACAACAACTACCAACTATGGACAGTCCCATGGGGGTGTCTAAGCATGGGAAACGAAATTGTCTGTGATAGGATCACTCTTTTTCAAATACTTTCAGGTCTCATAAAATGTCAAAAATCCAAGTTTAAATCCAAAAAAAGATTCTGAAACAAGAGGAATCCAGTATTTTCTTTTCCTTCAGAGAGAAAAATAATACATCATGAAGAAAGACCACTGAGGTCCAAGAAAATTAAGATTACTAGCTTATCTTCATAGACATGAAGGAGGAACTTAGAGATTTAAATGAAAACATAACTAATTTTCTGGAGAAGGAGGTGCTGGAACATCATCAATTTTGCTTGTGATCAGAAGTGACATTTTGGTGTGGTTTGTAGACAACAAGTCAAAACATGCTGAGGTATGCTGTTCCAAGTTGTTCCGGCACAAAATTACCCTTGAGTGAAAACACAATAATACAGAATCCTTTCCTGTTCCTAACCTTTCTGAATCTGCTGTTGTGTTATCTAAAAAAATATCACAGTTGTATCAAATCTTTGTATGTGTTCTTAATTTAAATATGAAAGGAACATTAATCATCTACTGTTTCAGTATTAAGTCCAGGCCGAGGACAGCCTAAAACATGTGCTTGGTTTTCTTTGTTGTATTTCAGAGATTAAAAAAGTCACAAAGAAACTGGAAATCTGAAAACATTTACAACACTACTTTTTAAAGTCAAAATGCCTGGTAATATGGAGATATTAATACCCCTATTTCAGAATACTAGGTACTATTGCAATCCTCTAATCAACACCATACCAATATATTTTTTTTTCTTTTCCAAAAAGGACAAGTAAAAGTAAATAAATCATGAACTATCAGGGATAAAGACAGTAATAATCAGGTGAAATAAAAACAAGAATATAAAAAAAATGCAACACCGCTACATGAAAAGAATCTAGAGGGCATATAACTAAATTGCCAATTGTTTCACTAAGAGAAAGAAGAAAGTTTAGACAGGCTTTCTGATACTGTATTTCATACTATTCCTGTACACCTGACAGCAAGGCAGAGAGCTAAACAGAGGGATATCCACTTCATATTATGCCCCATTCTGCTTGAGTTTGAACAAAACACAGCAAGGCCATTATTTCTAAGGTGACAGCAAATGATACCTGCATAACAAATTCTCGACGGCGAGGCATTCCTCTCTCTGAAAGAAGAACATACTCTGGCTCCTTCTCCTTTTTGGCCTGTTGGATCTGAGCCAAACGACTGATAGGATTCATTCCTTGACCATATTCTGGTCCAGTCTAAACCAGGTTTAAAGGAAAGAACCATTATTTCAGTATATATCCCTATAACTACTATGCTGCTTCAATAAAACATTTACTAGGGTTCTCTCTTTTGTAATACTCCCTTTGAGAGAATCAGAAGTAACTAACTTTCCATTTTCTGATCATGAGACAAAAGATAAGAATCCTCAGGCTCAAAGCTGTGGAAAGAAATTGTCTGCTACTGTTGCAGGTAGTGTGTATACCTTGCATCTGCAAGCCGTGAAAACCCTCTCCTATCTATGGAGGTCCTCATAAGGATGGATGAAAATTAGAAGATTCATCAGTCAATTATATTTTATTGCCCTATTTCTAGGACCCTTCCCCCTAGCCCTTTAAAACAGGTTGCTACAATGCTGGAACATGCAATACGCTGAGAAGAGGTGGGATTTACACAGGGACAAAAACCATTTGCCATACATAAGGAAGCTTTCTCTTTCAGCCTTCCTGCTTTCCTTCTCAGCACTCCAGGCCTTCCATCCTACAATGCAACTTGCAACTAAAGGTGCAGAGGGTTTGCTCTTTGTGTCATATAAATTTACCCTCAAAATATTTCTGTGAAGTGAATGGCTAGATTTGTTGCTTATTGTGAACCACCCATAAAGTATTTCAAATGCTTAACAGGCAATAATCATCACAATAACATGTCAAAAAGTATGGTTGGTGGAGGAATTGATCTCATGCTGGGGAAACAATATGACTGACAAAGTGGTCTGTTCAAGACTGCACAGACAAGGGAAAAACTACCGTCCTTGAAAACTCTCTAGCTCTGAAATTCTTTTAATGAATTATTGCTCACACAGCAAATGCTCTTTCAAAGCACATAGCTATGAAAATATTTGTTTGTGGATTTTGAGAAGAAATTAAGACCCCCAGAAATTTATCTGAAGTCATACTTAATTCATTTATATACCATAACACAAAGAACTCACTTGCAAATGTAATGTTTGAATGTAGAATTGTTTTTATGCTATTAAGCTATTTCCCTTTTATGAAACCATTTGCAGGCTAAGAGAAGATGAAAACTCATGCTTGCTTGAGCTTCTCAAATAACAAACAAGTGTTCAGGAACCTGAAGAAATGATCAACAACTGAAGGCAAAGATCAGAGAGGGATATTATATTTAGAAAGCTGTGCGGCATACCCGACATCATGTAACTGCTGAAGCAGTTAGAGAAGATGTAGGTGAAAGAGCTAAGACAATGTCATACACAAGGGCAGCTGTGTGGGCAAGAAGCCAGGCAGAGACAAAATGCAGAGCGGGCTAAATAAAGAGCAGGCCATAAGATCCAGCCTCATAAATATATATACAAATAAAAAGAAGATATTGCTGCCACTTTTTTTGATGCTTGAAACACATGCAAGTTAAATTGAAAGAAATGGGCACATTGAAAGCATTTCAGAAGTTTGGTTACTCAAAAAATAAAAACCATCTACATATACAGCTTATTTTGACAATTAATGTCTCTTTCTAACAAGGCCAACTGTGTATAATTAAATTTAAGTTCATAATGGCAAATGGTACATGGTAATATAACAGATTTTTTCATTATTATACCCTTAGCGTCTTTCTTGAGAAAAACTTTCCAAGATGTGAAAGCCAAAGCCAAAAGCCTTTTCCAATCTTCCAGCTTTAAAACTGCATTAATGCTGATGATTTTCCATTAAATAGTTTTCCTTCCCATTTTTTCCTAGAAGTTTCTGAGAATTATATCCCCAGAATTTTAGTAGGAGACAGGTATCTAATCTAGGTTTTCCTGAAAAATCACTTATTCTGTATTGAAGGCAAATGAAAAGAGGAAGTTGATAAATAAGTCCTTTGTACATTTTCCAAATCCAGTTTTGCACTCTCCAAAGTATTTGCTTATTTTGAAGGGCATTTCTGGTGGCTGCTCTTTCAGAACTCTGCACTTTGTATCCTGAGTATACAGATTTCTAATGGTCATACCTCCAGTAAAGTACTGAAGCACTAAAGTAGTACCCCAATTATTTACTGTTTCATGTTTCTCTCTCCCTCTTCAAGCTGGGGAGGGGAGAGAGCCCAGGGAGAAAACCACCAGATATGCTAAAAGGGCCTCTCTGAGGAGATGATGCTAAAACTCACATGGCTGTACAGAGCTGCTTGAAGGGCTTGATCCTCCACTAGACTTGAACCAAACCCTTGAAGACTTCAGTGATGTGAGCTATTTACAAGCCATTCTGTTTGAGAATCCCACAGCATTCTCAGGATTTAAAAAAAGCCCAGGCATATTAGCACAGGAAAACACGTAACAATATTGACAGTAACCTGCAATTGTAACAATATTGACAGAAAATGACAAATAACCCTTTATTGATTTTTAATCTGACTGTTACTTTTGAGCAAACATTCTTAACTGTGTCAAAGGTGGACACATACCTTCAATATTGTTTTTGGACGCTTTTTAAAGTAAAGTTTTGGCTTTTCAATCACAGGAAGAGGAGGAAGTTTCTTAAGTTCTTGTAGGACAGCCATTGCAGCACGTTTCTTTGAGAGTTTCTTACTGTTGCCTTCTCCTTCTGCAGTGAATTCTCCTACTGTAACTCGTGTAACAAAGCTCTTCATGTGAGGAGGTCCACTTTCTTTAATCACCTTTTAAAAGAAAGTAACATTGAGTCAAAGCACCCAAAAAGAAGATAATGTTTGTTATCTCTGCAATGAACTTATTACTAATCCAGTTTTCCTGCTAACTGAAAGCACTAGATGGGTTTTCATAGAACTTGGACAAGTATTAATGGCAGTATGAGGTTTGAGGACAGAAAATTAAGACTAGTTAGATAAAGCAAATCTAACCACCATATTCAGCGTTTCACAGAAAGTAAGAGTAGACCTACATTTTAAAAAGGTTTATAGAATAATGCAATATACAACAATTAGGCACATTTAAACCAGGGCTGATGGATTTTTTCTCTGCAAGGTGCTTCACATACCAAAGAAATTAAAACCATGAAGGTCTACCAGGCTTTGACTATTTCTTTATACAAAACATATTCAAAACTGTATTTATTTGGCATTACCTCAACCTCTTTGCAATATTTTTTCTATTATCATTAAACCATTGGATGTTCATTGCCCCAAACTTCAGTCTCTCAACTCTTGCCTTGACAGAGTACACAGCTCAGGGCAATATCCTATACGTTTGAAAGGCTGACACATTCTTGCCTCCGTGACTCTCAGCTGTCCCTCCCAACAGTACTGAAAAGAATTACCAGAGGAGCCACCATAACTCACACAGAAGCCAATCATTTCTGAAAAAAATTCATTTATTCATTCCCTTCCAAACATATTTAGCATGACAATAAGAAAACCCATTTGAAGTACTTCTCCACTACAACAAGTTAAAATAATATGGAAAGAAATTAAGTTCTGGATGCTGTACCTTCCTTTAGCTCTTTTTCTGTCTTCCTTTTTACACACACACACACATACACATACACACATCTCCTTTTAGAAGGCTGGTGCTAGGATGCATTCACCCACAAATCACAGCACTGCAAGTGCTAAGACAGTCATCTCTTCATGTATGCACCATTTACTGGTCTGGACAATGTCTATCAGGAATTAAGAGACCTCATCTGGGAAAAGGTTCAGTTATTTTGTTTGATGGGCGGAAGCAACTACCTAATTTAATCTTTGTTGTATGTAATATGTATAAGGAGACATTAGAGCATCTGACAGGCATCTCTTTATAATATCTTCAAAATCAATATAAATACCAACTTTTTTCATTTGATGGAATTATATCAAACCATTTGTTGAAGAAGAGTAATATCTGAGTGCAAGGGAACTGAGGTAAAGGTACAAGGGCCTTCTTGGTATAATAACTATAGTTTTAACATGCTCAAATGTTCAATCTTAATATTATTACAACATGTTTTGTATTAAAGTTCTTTTTATCAAGGTCATGTCCCTTGCATTATTTAGTTTTGCTGTTGTACTGTAATGAGGTCTCCCTAGGCTTGTATTTCTTTTTTAAGTTCTCTTTTGTGGCAACTTCACCCAGCAAATTACCACAGCATATATCAATAAAAAGACACAAAATTAAAATTAACAGACAACTTTGTTCCATTTTCCCAGAATAAGATGACATCTATGCCAGCATGGGATTTTTCTGTTGTAGTCCAGGAGTGTTCCCCCTCTTTAAGATTCCAGGTATTCATTTCAGAAGTGTTTTCAACATTGCCTCACTTGGAAGTTGCCCACTAATGCTTGACCAGATGAGAAGGCAGCAGTGCTTTCAATGCACTGACCCATGCTGAGCCCTAGGATGCTTCACTGCCTGCACCAGAGCTGGGATGAGCCCAGGGCCAGGACCTCCTGCTCTCACACACAGTCGGGCTTCGTATCTGTGCTGAACACCTTCATTGCACTGCAGCGTTTCCCACTCTATTTTACAGTATCTCAAACCATCCCTGTACTTTGCTATCCAAGTATTACAACATGCTTGCTGTAAAACATAGCTAAATTAACCTTACTAAGGTCCTTAATCTTTCTGTGGTTCTACTAATACTATTATATAGGTGTTTGTCTTTACATGCAATATAACGTATTAATAATAAATACAAAAATGTCTACACTGACCAGATGAAAAAGGACAAAATAACTTGGTTAAGAAATATAATTGCTGAGTTCCTAAGATATTAGTTTTATGTAAGTTTTCTCATATTTATATAAATGCACACAAATATATATATATATATATATGAGAGAAAGAATGTTAATACCAAACCAGGTTATATTTTCATATACACAAAAACATATTTCTTAATATAAAACTAATGCACTCTGGTGCGGTTTTCATCTTTTAAATTTTAAGTATGTGACACAAGGTAAATAAGTGACTGGAAAACATTAAAAACTGTATCTTTGTTAGTGTGTAAATGGAAGAAAGTCTGTGTTGTCAATGAAATGAACCCCATAGGATTCAGATGGGATCTGGCTCAAGCTAAACATCCAAATTTGGTAATTAAGCAAAAAAATATTTACTTAACAACATTTTTGGTTAACCCCAGATGTTAGATCTTTTTACTCCATATGATTTCAAACAGTTGTGCTATGAGCCTTGGGACAGAAAACACTGAAAAGAAATTCAACCTTTGCTATCTAAGAACACTATACACATTAGGATATTAAACTATTTCCTCAGTTGAAAGATAGGACCTGTGGACCTAATCATGGCTAATTTAAAGCTGAGAATTTGATTACGGGTGACAGTTCAGTACACTTTTCTTTTTCTGTTCCATGGATTTTAAGAATAATTACAGCAAGAGAAAACACATGGGGCCAAGACACATCTAAGGTCAAGTTACATCAAAAATGAATTTGGCTCAACTTAATGAATCATGCTGACAAATGAAAAACAGCAGTATGATTACAGTGAAAGAGTAACACTGCTTTAATTATTAATGAGATGCCAGGTAGAAAATGCAAAAGATTATGACAAGATTAAATGGACATTAAAAAAAAAACACCCAAAAAAGGGTTTTTTGTCTCCTAGAAGAGACAAAAATCAGATCAAAAAATCCATGTCACCTACATCTACGAATACACAATTATTTATAAGATTTTAAAATATCAATTTATTTCCAGGAGTTTGTGCAGGCAGATACACCAGATTTTCCCAGTTAAAAAAAAGAAAAAAAAGGAAGAGTCTGAATGTCGAAGTATAGAACTGCAGTGCGAAGGGTGACCATTCTGAAAAACCCAGCTGAGAGCTACTCAGTAGTCAATCATCCAAAGCCTTAATCCCCAGGACAGCAGAAGCCAGATAGGTGTGAAACTTCCTGCTGAGAACTACTCTCCCAGAGTCAGCAATTTGGTTTGTCCCTGGTTCAAAATGCAGAATCTCTGTCTTACTGTGATAAGACTGGGACATGAGACCACTTTCCAGCAGAACACTGGACAGGGATGGAGGGGCAGAAAATCCGTCTGTTCAGGCACGCTATGCCTTCACTTCTGATACTGAGAATGAAAAAATCATGTTATTACATTTGCTATTCTAAGGAAATAACACTGCAATCCAAAGAAACATATTGAAAATAAAATGACAACCTGAAACACCCCAACATGTTCTAATATCTGAAGCTGTTGACCTCAGTTTTGTCTTCCAGGCTCATCTACTCCTTACTGACAAATAAGGAATAAAAAACATATATATTGAAAAAAAATGAAAAAAGCAAGATTTTAGCCTATTGTCAAGGCAGGAATAAGAAGTGAAATGACCATTCTACAGGTACTCCAACAATTCTGACAGCAATCACTTTTGTATTCCTCCTTAAAAGCTGTTCATTGGGTACCCCACAAATGCTTTAGAGCAGTTGCATTTTGACTTATATGTTGATGAATCAAGGTTAGCTAAGAATGGACCAGTGACAAGTACAGAATAAAGCCTGTTCTTTGTTGGAACTGAATGTTTTTATTTAACAACTTAATAGATAGAAAGTCCTTAAAACTCATCCTGAAGTTCCTAGACAATTAAAAACTAGCCACATTACACAAAACAGGACTGTTCACCCCTCATGCAATTCTGAGGACATGTTTACATAGAACTCTACATATATTTATGATCATTACTTTGTTGCATAACCCAGCACTGTTGGAACATTGGCTAAAGCTTTGTCAGATGAAGAAAAGGCAGATCATTTTATAGCTACCACACACAAAATAAAAGCTAGAAAAAGCTTTGATGCCTGCCTGGAATAACACAAGACCATTAGTAAATAAAATCCTATTAGAAACATCACATCCTGGGGATTATCCATAATTGCTTAGCAGTTTTATTGAAAAGCAAGCCAGAACCAAATTCAGTCAAGACTCTATTTGAGAATGTCACCTATACTTAGATTTAAAGGCAGGAAATAACACAAAAGCTGTCAGGAGAGCAAGAAACTGTCTTTTTTCAGTGTTGTTAGCATCCTTTGGCAAGTGACATATTAGAGTTTTCCTGTATAAAGTATCTCTGCCTTCACTCTCTCCTTTGCTCTCTCTCTCCAAATTGCTCTCCAAATTCACTCTCTCCAAATGCTCTCCCTTAAAGAAGCTCAAACAGGACTGAAGAAGACATTCAAAGCACTATCCCTCTTTTCTTTACAACTTACAAGCTCCTCTGTGACCAGTGACCGTACATCTCCTTACATTTTAGTGCATTGATTTGTATGGAACTATTACAAATATTTTTAAATTTTTAAGGTAGAAAACAATGTTTGAAAACTGAAACGTTAATTATGAGCTTCCTTTTTGAAACACAAGCATGTGTTTCCACTATGTCTGATCTTAGCTAAGAGTTAGGTCATAGGCATGTAGTGACAAACTGATACACCAACACTCCCAGACACCCCAGTTTTATCCTCTAGATTTTACATTCTCTTAACATTCTAACTAGTCCATATCACATAGACCATATATATGAAGCATATATGCCTTTGTTATACCGAGGAATCCCTTAGTCATAAACAATGTTCTTTGTCTTTCTTACCTACCTTCTGAGAGATTTCTCAGATTTCTAAGAAGGTCAAAACAGTTTATTTGGCATTGGCCAATTCAGGGACATGGGCCAAACATGTCAGTAAACTGCATACAGCACACTGTAAGGCATGCCACATCTTAGGGATTTTGATTCTTTTCACATGCAAATACATGCCTATACTTTAAAAGGAAAAAGCACTGGAGAAAAAAACCATCACCAGTATAAGCACTATCCATGTCTTTCATGCAGACTCAGTTTCAATGTAAAACAAAGTGCAGAAAAATAAAATAATAGAAGGCCACTTACATTAGAATTTTCTGCATAAGAAAAAAAAAAAGAAGAAAAAACAAACCAGCTTGAAAATCTGGTGCTTCCTACCACAACAACATTAGATTGTTACAACAAGGTTTTGTAAGAACTTTCTCATCAGAAAAAAATTCCTGTTAGTATCACTCATTCTCCCATAGTTACTTCACTGATAGCATTGGAGCTATTCCAAATGCTCTTTATTACTTCAGGTAAACAAAGGTGTCAAAAGTGGGTTCATAGATAAAATCATATGAAACAAACGAAAAAACTCGTGAAAGCTTAAGTAGAAATAGATAAGCGAAACAGAATCAGAGTGGAAGATACTCATGACTTTCTGAAAACAGCACACTGGAGGCAAAATGTTTCAATGGGAACTTTTCTAGCATATGGATGCCTACAGTTAAAGCAAAGACTTTGGCTAACTCTTTTGAAGATTATTTCAAATCAGATTGAGTGTGGCTATGGATTCTAACCCCACAGCCCTATACAGAAGATGGTTCAACTGTCTTTCTGCCACCCAACTGTTTGCAACCAAATATTAGATCTCTAAAAATTTCTGAAAGAGCATCTGCTTTAACAGTAAAAAGTCATTGTCTTAGACTCTGATACACTGACGATTTTTTTTTATAATTTCCATGAATATTGAAGTCATATTTATCTTATATGAATATTAACTGCGTTGAGTTTTAGTGGTACTTTTTTTTAAATACTTTATTAGCAAGGTAAATATGTAACAGAAAAAAATGTAACACATACCTCAAAACTGACAGGTATATTGCGCTTCAAAGCAATTTCAAACACTACGCTGATCTCAGATTTGTTTGCATCTTTATCTTCTTCTGATTCTTTTCCTGTTTCTCCATTCTGAAAATAAGGCATACATAATCATACTACATTTCTTAGAAGACCAACACAATATAATATTCTTTTTTCCCCCCCAGTTTCTCAAAGACTTTTGAATTCTCCAGTCAGGCTGTAAATCAGCATTTTTACATCCATCTCAGCAGCACATTGTCAGACACCTGCTGACTGAAGCCATATATATATTGCACTTATGCTTCATAAAAAAGGAACACATAGAGTAAATCATAAATTAATTATAGATGGCAAAATAATGTCTGTAGATGTTAGTCTTATTAATGACATGGATAACAATTGTCTGAGTACACACTTGTTGTGTCAAACATGAGGATCAAACAGATCCTTTGACCTGTTTCTCAGTCTCTCTGTGGGTACCCCTTCTAAGCAAGGAAGAAATCTGTACTTCTTGGAAAGTACAGAAGATTGTACTCCTCTCAGAAGAAATTCAGTCAATCACCCCCACACTTTGACTGGGTCACCAAGTTACAGGTGTCCTCAGCAGGTCCAGCTGGTTAACGGCCCCTCCATCAACTTCCCTCTGGGAGTTATGACCAGTGTGAAAAGGTAGTGACAGAGAACAGCTTGCTCAACACAGAACAGTATTTATCTATCCATAGGAACATAACAAACAGAGAGGCAAAGAGATAAAAAAACAAAAGGCACATGAAACATTATTCTGCCTAAAATTCAGCTTTGCTTTACTCTTCAGGTAAATCTGAATTCTCTCAGACGACCATCAGCACAGGGAGCAGTCAGAGTTATTGCCTTTTGCAACCACTGCCTTTGGTGTTTGTACCCCAGGCCACATTTCCTTAATTCTCAGAGGCTTCACTTCCATCTACTTACTTTCAAACTGCAAAGCTCTGAAATACTTCAAACTGGGATCTCTCAACAACCATGTAACTTTGGCCAGGCTCCTAATTTTTTATTAGTGGAGGTAAATATCAAAGACACTTGGGCTGAATTAGGTGGATTCCTGCAGAGCTCCCATCTTACATAACAAAGTCTGATCTAAATCTTCAGCCACCAGCATAGCTACAAAATCCAGATACCACAGTTATAAAACAACATTTAAAAAGCAGAGGTTCTTCACATTAAAATGAAATTGATCAATCTTTTATCTACCATTTTTCAACTCCTAATATATTAATCTTTAAGACAACACAGGGCCAAAAATCCAGCACTCAGCTACAGCATGCAGACATGGAACACTTTTTGTCTCATGAAATTGTTGCAAAATTTTGACTTTAAAAAAAGCCATTTATGTGCCTGATATTGATCTGGAGCTAAATACAAAAAAAAAAAAGTTACAAAGTTTATAGAACCTCCAGAAAAAGAAAAAAAAAAAAGAGTGCTGTGAAAAACAATAACAAGGGTAGTTACAATGAAATTATGTAGGACCTCTAGCTCATTTCATATAATGAAATGTACCACTGAAATCAAGAATGCAGGTCATTACTTACAGGACAGGCAAAGCATTGCTTAGGTTCACTGAGAAAGATCAGCAGAGTTAAAAGGATAATATTTGAAAGTAAAAAAGAAATGGGGATATAAAGAATGGGGTACTACTCTTTTGTGAAAAACCTTAGTGAGAATATTACTTGGTATTGTATTCAATTAAGTTTGTGGTTTACAAAGGACACTGATAATCTACAAAGCTGACCAAAAAAAAGCCACAAGAATGAACTACTGATTAGAAAAAAAACCTTTGCACTGAGACACTATGAAAATCAGTTCTATAAAAAGATTCAAAAATACTTAAAAATAATCTTTAAATGTATATGTGGGAGAGATTTTTGATATCTGTTGGTTACATTTAGCAAAGATAAGAAAATACCAACTAAATAGAAAATGAAGCTAAGTGAATTCTAAAAGAAATACCTCACAAGTTATCTTTGAAATGGAGAATAATTAAACACTGGCATAATTTACATAATATAATGCCCACTGGACTGTCAGCAAGCCTTCAAGTCAAGAATGTTTAGGTTTTCTGCTGTACTCTAGTTTAACCAGATTTGTATAGTCTAAATTAGAAATTACAGTTTAAAATTTCATGATTAATACAAACACATCCATCCAGAAAACCCCTCATTGTCCCTTCTGCCCTTACAATTTAACTCCTTGCATATTTTTCCACCAAACATAGTAGAGAACCTAACTGTGAGTGAAGAAAAGGGAGAATCAAGGCTTAGACCTTAGTACTGAGCAATAAAGTTTCAAGCCTTAGTCATTTGACTTCCCTAAGGAAGATAAAATATGTTCAGGAGTGTCTCAGGCACTTTGGATTTAAATTTGATCCTCATTCCCACAACTGACACTTTAATTGTAGGGCCTTTCTTAGCCTCACATCTACAAGACAGCAGAGGTGCTTTGGCAGACACACAACAGCTCTTTTGTGAAAGCAGGTTCACATTCACCAGCAGCCCTGCCCTGTTGGCTCATTGCTTCTTGCTTCTTCTCACCTTATGCTCCTCTACACATTTGTGCAATCAAGTATTAAGATGGCAATACTCCTTTTCAGTGGTTTAACACGGATAAAAGATTTTATCCTTAACTAAGTTTTTTCTAATAAAAGGAAAAAAGGATAGCTTGAAATGGAAGAAGAATATGCAGAAGGCTGCATTAAGGATGGCCATGAAGGCCAAAAGATAGACCTATGTAAGTAACTACTGTGCTATATTCCATGGATCCCATTCCAGTCAAGTTCACTGAGTTACTACTGGGATTACTAGATGGGTACCAGCAGGTCTGTCCTTGCTCCCCAGGAGCACAGTGTCAGTGACTGGGGATGAAAGAAGCTCAACCTCACAATGTAATTGAGGCCAGCCAGAATATGATGTGTATTGGCTCTGATCCACGCCCCATGTTTGAGGAGTGATGAATCAATCATCTTCCATAGATAACCAAGCTGGTCAGTTTTGCTGAAGGAAATAACATTTTTACTAAGATGGACCGTGTCCCACGGTGAGAGCACATCCCACCAGGGTGTGCCAGCAGCCCAGTGTGCACTTCCCATGGCTTGCAGCAGGAAGGAGCCTGAACCTTGGCACCATGAAGCCCTTAAACTCTATTTCAACCAGCCTCCAGTTCTCTGGAGAGCTACAGTCAGGTCCACACAGTGCAACACTTTGCACTCCTTCCATCATGATCTCAGCAAAGTGATACCTCCAGCCTTCTCCAGGCACCTATAGCTCTAACCCAGGAAGTGAAAGAGATGTTTCTCATGACTAACCTGCAACCAGTGCCCCTTAACCTCAGCATAACCAAGCCACAGAGTTTTACTTGACTGAGGATTCAATTAGTCTCCTATCAACACACATCTGCTATTGAGAACCTACAGAATCCCAAGTGGTCTTCAACTGCTCCCAGAGGTCTTGCAAGTACTTGGTTTCTTTGACTAGGAAATGTTACTATATTTTTCCTTTCAATTTAGAAAGACTATTCTGAGAATAATTTTTCTGTTCAATATTTTTTAAAATATGACACAACATTTTAATTTTTAAGCAGCAATATATACCACTTAAAGACATAGCAGAGAGAAAGCAAGTTATTTAAAAAAAAAAGTTTCCTGAAGCACAAACCTGAGGTAATTTTTCTGGAATAGGCTCATTCTGAAGAGCTTGAAGGGCCTTCATTGCAGCATTATGTCTAGCAGCTTGTCGAGTCTTTCCTTCACCAAAAAACTCACTGTTGCCAACAGTTAACTGGACATAGAAAATTTTAGGCACTGGGCAGTGATACCTTGAAGGAAGTCATGAAAAGAAAACAACAATACAAGTTAGGAATTTTACCCATCCATTTAATGTAAAATAGAGTAGTACTTGGGAATAAAACATTATCTTTTCTACCAGAATAAGACCCAGCACTCAAATGCATGGGCTGTTCCTCAGCAAGGCAATTGGTAACTCTGACAGCAGCTCCTATGTGCAAACCAGCTCTTCACCTACATTTGTCCTCTGCAAGGAGCTCTACTATTTATCAGTCCAACAGCCCAGCTCTTCTCTCTTCTTGGTTTGAGTCTTGAGGAAATGAAACCTAAAGAGAACCAAAAACTCCAGTGGAAGCCCTGCCTGGGACACAACTGTCCCACAGACAAGTGGTACAGAGGAAGAAGGATTGTGAGGTTACTCATGTGAAACCTGTCATCATAGCTCAGCTCTAAGGCTCAACAAAAGCCAGATGACAGAGAATATACCTAGCAGAAATGGATCCTTACTTCTTTTGTTCATATTTTATAGCAATGTAAAAAAGCCCAGGATTCCAGGATTCCAAAAGCATGGACAAAAACAAGGTCCATGACAACAGAACTAGATTTACTCAAAGTACTAGATTCATTAAAACAAAGTACTACATTTTCCTTATTCCTCTTAAAGGATCCTTTTTAAAGTGTGCTCTCTCCACTTTCATCTGTGAACATGGATGGTGACTTTTTTGTATGAAGACATTCTGAATTTTCATTAATAATTGTAACCCAGTTGTTTCAACTGTAAAACAAAATAAAAAGTTACCAGAGAGCAGCACACTTCAAACCCAAACAAGTGTGAATAAGTACTCTGGCCTCAGTGTCCCTGAACTTTGTGCCTAATTCTAAAAATAAATTTATATGGAATGAGCCAAACATAACACTGGCTCCAACATGCCTCTGGCTATAGGGCCTTGGAGGAGTGAGCTAAGTTGCCTTTACGACAAGCAAAAAGCGGGTATTTACTTTGCCCTCTTGTTCACAGTTTAACACACTTACAGAGAATTATTAAGACCTGGAAATGCTTTTGCTTATGTAACATTTTCATTAAATTATATAATAACTCCTGCTGGAAAGGCTTCTGGAGGTTATCCGGTCCAATGCAGCACACAGAATATGGTCAAGATCTGAAGTTACATTGTCTTGTCTAGGCATTGTCCAAGGTATCATGGAGGTCTCCCAGGACGAAGGTACCACAACATCTCTGGACGACCTGTTATAGTGTTGGACCACACTTTCTGGAAAACTATTAGAAAGTTCCTAAATGCCTAATGGAATTCAAACACTTGGCACTGAAATTGTTGCAGATTTGCAGATGGAACAGAAGTCTTCCTCCCAATGCCAAAAATGACCAGCTTCCAGCCTTTGCCATCACAGGACTCCCTCCTAGCTTACCAGCCCAATCAGCACTAACTCTCCCTGCTCCTGCTTTGGTATGGCTGAGAATTCATGCTCTTGTACTTGCAGGATCTTAGAGACAATCCAATTGATCTCTTCCTCATTTGTTTTAGTGATGTCAGCACAGTTTGCTGACATCTTCCTGCATCTTCTTCACTCGGTAACACAAATCCTCTGACAATGCACACCTCCTGCAGACAAGACCACTATCTCTACAGCCTAGCTAGAGCTCTGGAGCCAGCTCTGACTCAAGGTCTCTGATGCACCAGGAGAGCTGCTCCAGATGGTGCTAGGAACTGTGCCAGGTGGTGCATCACCAGCACTGCTGAGCACACACCCCATCCTCAGCAGAGTTTCTGACTCCCTTCTACATCCACTGCTGTGCAATCTGCTGGTTGTCTCTAGGAGCAGTGCTCTAGGCCCTACACTTACATGTGCTTTTACCTGCTGAGGAGGTGCTTGACCCTCTCTAATCAGGAGATGACTGGAAGGAAAGCTCAGTGCAGCTTTTGACCAGGAGTAGTTGACAGAGCTTACTGGCAGCTGCTAGAGCTTGCTAGAAGCCACAGCCTCCTGTAGTTATCTTTTCCCCACAGCAACAGGTACCCTCCAGTTCCTCAAAGAGTTCCCAGGAATCTTTCCACCATTCCAGAAGACGTAGAACTGGAAATGGCTGCATGTGTTGGCTGCTGCTTAGCACAAGACAAACTGTGTCATGCAAAAGCAGTAGGCACCTTGATAGCATGTCCCACCTCATTACTTCACAATCCTCTTTAAATGGAAAGAAATGTGGTAGTGCTGTTAGCAACTACCTAAATTTAGGGAAAATACAATATCCATCAGAAGTTCCTGTTTCCTGTTGAGTTCCTAGACCTACCTTTCTCTCCACTGCATGCAAAGGAGGAAAGCACATGAACTTAATCCACTTTATAAACTCAAATCCCACAACAGGCTTTCTCTTTTTCCCCTCTCCCCTCCTCACCTTTTTCTTTTAAAGAGTGTTTAGGGAGCTATTTATGTGATAATAAGGAAAAATGATATTCAGCCTGTGGCTCTAGAGCCTCATGCAGCTCTTTGGCATTGCCAGAATGATTAGGCTTTTACATGGTTTTGTTTAAATTTTTCTTGCTCTCCTTGTCCTCAAGCAGAGTTGTAACAGAGCACTGATAATATGAGCATTGCCAGGAAAGTGCAAAGGAACACCTGAAATCCTCAGAAAAGGAACTAAATCTGTGAGGATATTGGCTTCTTTACAACGAGAAGCATGTCAAAGGAAACAACATCCTCCTCTTTTCAGTGGTGAGGACAGAGACTGTATTAACAAAAGTCTCAAAAGCAATCATAGTATTACAGTCTGAAAGTACAGTGTGACAATTAAACTGAGTTTTAATAATGAATGATTCTGCATCCTGAAAATGTACACTCATGTAAGGAACAAGCCCATGGAAAGGTAAAATGATGTATCTGCCACTGGTCATTAACAAACCTTCCCAGTATACTATATATGAGTTATTAGAAAGGGCTGAAAGCATTAGCAATCTTTGGAATATTTACACAGAATTTGCTATTATTATTATTATGCAATAACATATCAGCACAGTATTTTCCATCTCAAGTACATCTGCATGTCAGCTCTGCACTCCTCAGTCCTCTGTCACTCTGTTCAGCCACAGAACTGAAACAGGCAGGATTTCAAACAGTAACGCCTCACATATGGACTCCTTAGGTCTCTGAAAGTTTTTAAATTTTCTTCATTTTAAAAATATGCATCTCCCTGCATCCTACATGGCAGCTACAAATGTTAGGATTTTCCCTGGAGAAAATTCTTACGTGAAAGAGATTTTCAGGTGATACTGGCACACTCCTCAGAACACAAGCTGACCAACACAGCCAAATGACTAAGACTAGAAGACAACAAAAGGGCACGCGAAATGATACATTCAATTGGAAGAAAACGAAGCATGATAACAGATAATACACAATAAGTCACATATAACCTATAAAAACCAGCTCATTTTCATCTGGCTCTTCTGGACATTTAAGATTCTTAAAAAGATCCTTCAAATAGGAGGTCTGGAAAGCAGGTTCCCTTTATTCCCTCTAAGTTCACAGCAGTAGAAATCTATTTTTTAGCTAATACCACTAGAACAGTCAACCTGAAAAAGGGTATTTGCTCTGTGACTGTGACCTTGAATGTCAAGTTTCAGCAATGAGTAAATATTTACAACTAGTTATAAACCCCTAAAAACAGGGGTTCATAACAGAAATGCTGACAGACTTTAACTAAGTTGGTGTGAGTGGGCGCCACTATAATTAAATAAATCACCAAGGTCTGTTGACAATTAGAAAACTCATTTTGGTTTGCCACAGAGACAAACAAAAATTCTGTTCATTATAATTTTACTGGAATATGATGTCATAACATGTAAGCATACTGAAACAATCTGCTGCTTTTCCAGCCAAAATATTAATTGCATACTAAGGAGCCCTTGGGGCCTCTTCCTTTTTGGCCATCAAATCCACACACACAAAGACAAATAAAGTATTAGTACATACATTATGTGTTCATACTGCATTTCCTGCATTTCTCTGGATTCCTCAATGGCATAAATGTTTTTGATAAATATTGTTACTTTCTTCTTAGAAGGGGAAAAAAAGCAAGTGCAAGATGCAGCTCACAGAAACCAGGAAGTTTACTTAGATTTAGCCTCATGTTAAAAAGTCAGTGAGATTTTCTCTAAATTCTAATGGCCAATGAAGTAAAAAAAACCAAATAAACCCAATTACTTCCCCCCTACACAAGTGTTATAGGAAGTAACAATTTCCCATATAAATATTTCCATTTCATAATGCAAAGTGAAGAGGAACTGGGACCATATTTTAGTAGTCACGACAAATGCCACTAAAACATGAGCTATTCTGCAGATGCCAGCTCTGTGCTGAAAGGGTCATTTTCTATCTGGACCTTTTCCATGTGAAGTCAATCAAGCTGGCAGCCCTGCTGGCACTGTTTAATCAGGAAAATGCTGTGAGCTTTGTGAGTGGAGGGGTAGAGAGCCACAGACCATGCAGGGGAGTAGGAAACAGCATTTGCTGTGAACAACTTTTTCTCCATTACATTTGAAATTTCTCTAGGGGAGCAAGTTGCTTAGTGCAGCTGTTCCCTGGCTATGTCCTATTTTCCTAAGCAGTCCATTAGCCACGTGCATTTCTTACAGATGTGAGTTCTGTGTTTTGAAGAAGGAAACATCCAGTATAGTCACTTTTGTCTTCACACAGTGAACCTTCTGGTTCTTTCAGCAGATCCACAACAACACCTGGGAACAAAGAGGCTCTCTCTTCCAAGTACTCCTTTTGAGAACTACAGCCCATTATTCTTGAAGTGTGTCTACTACAGGCTAGGCTGCCTGATCAAGCGGAACCTAGAGATGAAGCCTTGTTGATCCAAATCCAGGAAGAATCGCACTTGCAGGCTTTCGTCCTGCTGGGGGACTTCAACCCCCCTGACATCTGCTGGGAAAGTAGCAGGGTGAGCTGTAGGCAATCCAGGAGATTCCTGGAATGCATGGAGGATAACTTCTTAACCAGCCTGGTTAAATAGAGAACTTGGGGTGAAAAAGAGAAGCTATCATCTCTAGGCGGAGGGTCAGGTAACTTGGGAGAATTATAAGGATGTAGCAAGGTCATGTAGTAAGAAGATTAGAGGGGCCAAAGCCCAACTAGAACTTGATTTAGCCACTAGAGTTTAAGACAACAAAAAAAGTCTATAAATACATTGGCAGCAAAAGGAGGGTCTTCATCATTTGTTAAATGCAGAGAGTAGTGACAGGGGATGAGGAAAAGGCAGAGATACCTAATGTCTTCTTTGTCTCAGTCTTTACTATCAAGACCAGCTGTCTTCAGAATACCCAGGTCCCAGTGCTGGAAGTTGGTGACGGGGAGCTGAATGAAGCCCCCATAGAAATGGTTAGTGACCTGCTATGCCAATTAAACACTCACAAATCTATGGGCCCAGATGGGATCTACCCCAGAGTTATGAGGGAACTGGTGAAAGACCTTGCCAAACCACCCTCAATAATCTAAAAGCTGTGCTGGTAAATTGATGAAGTTCCAGCTGACCAGAAACTAGCAAATGTAACATCCATCTGCAAGAATGGTCGGAAGGATGATCTGGGGAACAACAGGCCCATCAGCCTCGGTTCCAGGCAAGGTTATCATCCAGAGTGCCATTGCATGGCACATGCAGGATAACTAGAGGATCAAGCCCAGCCAAAATGGATTTACAAAAGGAAAGCCCTGCTTGACCAGCCTGATCTCTTTCTATGACGAAGTGACTCACTTAGTAGATGAGAGAAAAGCTGTGGATGTCATCTACCTGGACTTCAGTAAAGCCTTTGACACTATTTCCCCCACCATCCTCCTAGAAAAACTGGCTGCTTGCAAGCTTGGATGGGTGGGCTCTTTGCTGGTTAAAACTTGGCTGAATGGCTGGGCCCAGAGAGTTGTGGTGAATGGAGCTAAATCCTGTTGGAAGTCAGTTGCTAGTGGTGTTCCCCAAGGCTCAGTTTTGTGGCTGGTCCTGTTTAACCTCCTTACTGATGATCTGGATGTAGGGATTGAATGCAGTAAACTTGCCAGTGACACTAAGTTGGGTGCAGGTGTTGATCTACTCAAGGGTAGGAAGGCTCTGCAGAGAGACCTGGACAGACAATCAGTGGGCTAAGGACGACTGCATGAGGTTCAATAAGGCAAAGTGCTGAGTCCTGCACTTGGGTCACAACAACCCAATGCAGCAGTACAGGCTAAGGAAGGAGCTGTTCAGCAGAAAGGGCCTTGGGGGTGCTGGTTGACAGCTGGCTGAATACGAGCCAGCAGTATGTCCAGGTAGCCAAGAAGGCCAATGGCATCTTGGCCTGCATCAAGAATAGTGTAGCCAGCAGGACAAGGGAACCCCTCTGTACTCAGCATTGGTGAAGCTATACCCCAAGTACTGTGTTCAGTTCAGAGTGCCTCACTTTGAGGCGCTGGAGCACGTCCAGAGAAGCACAACTAGGCTCATGAAAGGTCTAGAAAATGTGTCTTACGAGGAACAGCCCAAGAGAGCTGGATTTGTTTAGTCTTGAGAGGAAGTAATGGCTTTAAGCTAAGACAGGGGAGATTTGGATTGGATATTTGAAAAAAAATTTTCATGATCAGGCTGGTCAGGCATTGGAATAGGTTGCCCAGGGAGGTGGTGGAGTCACCATCCCTGTAGCTGCTTGAGAGACAAATGGATCTGGCACTGGATGTTGTGCTTTAGTGGTGTTGGTATTGCAGTGGTAGTGCTGCACTGATATTTGTACTTGATGATCTTAAAGGTTTCTTCCAACCTTGATGATTCTACTTTATGATTCCTGAGCCAGGTAATAGACAGGTCTACCAGAGAGGATGTGATACTGGATCTGTTGGTCACCAATGCAAGCAAGCTAATCAGGGACATAAGACTGGAGGCAACCTGGGCTACAGTGATCATGCCTTGGTGGAGCTCCATTTCTGAGGGATATGGGTCAGATTAAGAGTAAAATTAGGTTCCTGAACCTTAGGAAAGCAAACTTTCAGCTTTTTAAGGAGATAGTCAATAGGGTCCCCTGGGAGACTGCCCTCAGGGACAACAGAGCAGAACAGAGCTGGCAGATCTTTAGTGAAGTCTTCCACACAGCACAAGAGCTAGCAATTCCCAGGAGCAAGAAATTGGTCAAGGAAAACAAGAGACCAGCATGGCTGGGTAAGGAACTGCTGGTCAAACTAAAGAGAAAGAAGCACATGCACAGGCATGGAAACAAGGACAGGTAACCTGGGAAGACTATAGGGATGAAGTACAGTTGTGTAGGGATGGGGGAAGGAAAGCCAAGGTGAAGCTGGAACTGAACCTGGCAAGGAATGTAAAAAATAACAAGAAGGGCATCTACAAGTATGTTAACCAGAAAAGGAAGGTCAAAGAACGTGTTCCCTGCTGAAAAACAATGCTGATAACAACAGATGAGGAGAAGGTTGAGGTACTGAACAACTGTTTTGCCAGTCTTCAATGGCAATCTCTCTTCCCACACCACCAAAGTCCCTCCTACTGTAGGTAAAGGTCAGGTTCATGACCACTTGAGGAACCTGACTATAAACAAGTCTCTGGGACCTGATGGGCTGCAACACAGAGTCCTGAGGGGAATTAGTGGATTTAGTTGCCAAGCCACTCTCCATGATATTTGAAAAGTAATGGCAGTCAGATGAAGTCCCAGGAGACTAGCAAAGGGAAACATAGTACCTATCCTAAAGAAGGGTAGAAAGGAGGACCTGGGAACAACTTGTCTGTCAGCCTCACCTCTGCGCCTGGGAAGATCATGGAACAGATCCTCCTGGAAGCTGTGCTGAGGCACAGGGAGGATAGGGAGGTCATTTGGAACAGCCAGGAAGGCTTTACTAAGGGCAAGTCCTGCCTGACCAACCTAGTGGCTTTATACAATGGAGTGACAAAGGAAAAGGCTACAGATGTCATTTATCTGGACCTCTGTAGAACCTTTGACACAGTCCCCCACAACATGCCTCTCTCTAAACGGGAACGAGCTGGATTTGATTAATGGACTGTTAGATGGATAAGAAAGTGTTTGGACAGTTGCATCCAGAATGTATCGGTTAGTGTCTCAGTCCTGATGGACATCAATGGTGCCCTTCAGGGATCTGTGTGGGGACCAGTGTTATTTAGTATCTACATTAATAACATAGACAAAGGGATCAAGTGCACCCCCATCAAATTTGCATGACACCAAGCTGAGTGGGAAGGTTGTCACACCTGAGGGATGGGATGCCATCCAGAGGGACCTGGACAAGCTCAAGAAATGGGCCCATGGGAATCTCATGAAGTTTAACAAGACCAAGTGCGAAGTGCAGCACCTGGATCGGGACAAGCCCCAGTAACAACACAGTCTGGGGGATGAACAGATTGAGAGCAGCTCTGCCGAGAAGGACATGGGGGTACTGGTGGATGAGAGGCTGGACATGAGTGGGAAATTCTTTACTGGGAGGTCGGTGAGGCACTGGAACAGGTTGCCCAGAGAAGCTGTGGATGCCCATCCCTGGAAGTTCAAGGCCAGGTTGGATGGAGCAATCCGGTCTAGTGGAAGGTGTTCCTGCCCATGGCAGGGATTTGGAACAAGATGGTCTTTGAGATCCCTTCCAACCCAAACCATTCTATGATGAATCAGTCTGCCTCTTCTCTTCTAGATTACTTTCACATCCTCCAAAAACATTCTTAATGTAAAGTGAACAAGATATTCTTAATGTAAAGGGAGCAAAGCACACATTGTGTATCAGTTTTAGCCACAGACATCCCTTATTTGAATGCTGACCTCCTCCCAGCTACATAGACGAGAATAAAAAAAGAAAAATCATGTATACTTGTCCCAGACTATTCTTCATTTGAAAGATGAATTCAAAGGATAAATCAATTTTGACCTAGTTGTAGAAAATCCCTAAGCAAAAGAATGTTTAACTGACTACATAAGAATTGTAAAGAATAACCATGTGATGGAAATATATTAACAGAAAGAGATTCAAAAGCATCTGTTCATTTTTTTAAAAAATAGCCATAAAACATAACAGAGTTGCTTCCCATTTTAAGACATAGAAACCCCAAAGTTTCTCTACTTCAAATGCAAGAATGTAAGAAAATCCTGCATTAAGCAGTCAAGATCCATGAGTTGCAGGCAACTGCATAATGTAATCCTCTTTATCTGTTAAGGTCTATTAGAAAACAAATGAGATTACTTGCTTCTGCTGGGAGGATGATCTAGAAGCTGAGTTGATACTTAGGAATCTCCTAATGTTCAGCTTGGCTATACTTTTACATATGTTATTTTGGTATGTGTCAATATTATCCTGTAACTTATATAACGTATCTATTTTTCTGTTGTTTACCCTCCATTGTGAGCTTTCTCACTCCCTATCAGCCATTGCTTTGAAAGGGAACAAGTTAATGTATTTCAGAACTCTTCTGCAGCTACCCAGGGTCTTGATAATCCTTCCATCCCTTCCCCGTACTTGCTCCTGTTCTTAAGCACAAAAGCCAAGAATGGTAGGCAATATACCATATAAAAGGCTAACAGTGTTCTGCATAATAGCAATATTTATGTATCTACACCAGAAATATCTTGCTCAACACATCTTAAAAATCACATTTGTCTCTCCATTAATTCAACCACAATAGTTCTTCTCAGTTTATCTTGCAAATACTTAATAATACAACACTTCTGTTCTGTGATTTCCAATTTAATTACCCTCAGGTGACAACAGAGTTAGTACTACTGGTGCTTATGTTATTAATCTTACATTTCAGACTGGAAAGTCTAGTCTCATTGCATTTCTAATATGTCAGCCCTCTCTAGCACCCAAGTCTTCCTGCCTATCTTCACCTTCCTGTGTATCAATGATGCCTTTTACATCTCATGAACATTTTCCTACTTCTTGTGCAAACATCTTTAAATAAAATAACTTAAAAGGCTGATTGTAAAACTGGAAGAACTGTACTTAATAATCTTCCTCTTAGTTTGACTTTTAATACTGCTGATTATTTTTCTTTTCCTTTCCCACCCTGTATTTCTTACACAAATCCCCTTCTCCTTCAGTTTAATGAAAACATTTTCCTTATCTAATGCTATAAAATGCTTAACTGAATCCCACAAATATAAGATTTACTTTAGTCTCTTTACCTAAAAAATGAGTTGGCACATAACATCTAAGGTTAACACATTAGTCATACACAACCTACCTTCAGTACACAGTAATTTCACGCTGAGTTTTATACTTTTTTGTCTGTTTTTATTAATACTTTCTTTTAAACTTTATTATGAGTCTGGGAATTTTTCATGAAGCTAATGATAATTCCCTTTTCTATTTTTTTTTTCCTGAGCTAGAGGCTATGTAGTTCCTTCAAGCAGTATGAGTAACTAAGTAAAAAAAAAAAAAATTGACTCATGTTTCCACGATCACAATATCGAAACATTCCTGAGTGAAAAACAAGAGGGAGGAGGATTCAGTTTAACATAACATTATCTAATGTGGAATCTTCCCAGGAGAATTTGTGATGACAAGACGATAATATTGCCACATCTCTGTTTCTCTGAATTCCAAGTTGCTAAATACAGACATTTGACTGAAATAAATATTTCAATATTTACTCTCTGCATTTACCACTACTTTGTTTACTATTTATAGTAAATACATACAACAAGAAGTAAAAAACTTGTTGCTCATCACAAGTAACTAAAAGTAAAACCAACAGAAAGCTACAGACATTTTAAGTTAAGGACTTTGAACCATCATGGATTAAGCCCAAAAGTAATAGAGCAAACATACTGAACTTGATATGCAGCACTAGTTTCAGAGATGCTTCCATGAACAGTAAGTTCAGGTCTCTAGTTCCACTTTTATTGCTCTCTCTCCCTCAAACTAAACCCTTGAAGTTAAGATGAAGAACATGTGAAAGTTCCAGAAGGGTCTCCAAAACAGCCCAAATACTCTCTCTTAAAAACAAAGAGAAACTAGTGCAAAAGATATGTAAGGAAAAAAAAAAAAAAAAGCTTAGGAGAAGTAATAGGGAAAAACCCAGGGGAAAAAAGAACGTCCCAAAGTACTGTATACTGAAGACTAAGGTAGAAAAAACAAGTGAAAAACAGCGAACAGAATCAAGAAGAGAACAGAGAAAAAAATGTTATGTGCCTCTAAAGAAGTATTTTTACCTATCAGCTGAATAACTAAGTAATGAAAATGGTCCACAAAACTTCAACATATTCTTGAATGTAAAATGAACATAGATAATATAGGAACATAACAAGAATAGTGCCTCCACAGTTAAAGACATAGGAAAATGTCAAGTGGACAGAGCTGAATGGAGATGGGGGTTGGGGGAAGGAAAAGATAAATACAAGGAAAAAGAAAAGGTTCTTTTCTGTGACACAAAACCAAGTACAGTAAGAATAAAAGGGGAAAACAATGAAGCTGTGATGCACACTGCATACTTTAGAGGTTAAAGCAGACATCCAGAAGACAAACATCTCAAAGTCTTATCTACTTCAGCTCATAAAATTTCCCATGAACTGTATTACTCACTAATCTTTACAAGCATGCAGAGTGGTTACTGAGAATGCTGTCTAAATAGCCATTACAGTAAAAGAACATAAACAATGCTGCATATCTGACTACAGTATCATTTTCTTTTTACATAAGAAACCTGTGTCAAAAAAAAAAAAGAAAAAAATCATGTCACTTGCCAGACTAGACACTAAGTAAATGAGAGAATGAAGTATCTCACTTATTTTACTATATATTTATGCCAGCAATATAATACTAATAAAAGTGTTACTAATAATATCATCTCAGGGCTAAGACTTCATAGGAATTAATTAACCTGAAAGTTCACAGAGGAAGAAGGCCCAAGAAAGTTCATAGAGTGATTCTCACCATCCAAATTCACTTAAATTCAAATAATTAGTGCGTACTGTTCAACAGTCCTTTCCCCCGTTGAGGAATGTAAACATACAGGCATTAAATTGCATTATCATCAGTAAGAAATTTAACCTATTACTTTAAAATTGGAAATTAAAGGATTGAAAGTAAGAACAAGCTGAAAAATCCCACTTAATTCTGATTTAATAAGCCGCTCCTCAGCAGATGAGTGCAGTTGAGGATGCACACTCCCCTACCTTGCTAGTTATCAGCTCTGCAACCTCTAAAAATGGCCACACATGGCCAGCTAAAGCTTCTATCCAGAATTCTTCTCATCTGTGCCATCAGACTTGCAAAGAAAAGAAATGTGAGAGAGAGAGCTTGGTCAATTGCAAGTGAGAGCATTTTATGTTGCCCTGCACAACATATCAGGATGCTGACAAAAAAGTGGATGGCCTTAAGAAGGAAGCTTTATCTACACCTGGAAGGGGAAAGGAAGGTGTCTGTTAATTGACCACAGAGAAGTTTGTAAAGGGCCAAAAGGTCAGAAATCAAAAATGATTGGTGAAGCCTTTCAGTGCCTTGACTCCTTTCTACTTAGAAGCAGAAAAAGACCACATTTCCTAGGGAAGCAGACATAATATTATTTAATATTCTTTTTGATTCTTTAATACTCTTTTTCAAAATTTAATGGGCATAATGGATTTACACCAATGACTGACAAGTAAATAGCAATTCATTGCTAATAAAAACGCATAAGTAATACAATGAAACTGCCATAGTAGTGGTCACCAAACCACAGTGACTTATCTCAGTTGGTCCAGCAAATACAGTTTAGTACTGAATATTAACAAAGAAAAAAATTTTAGATCATGTTAGATCAGTACACTAAAATACAAGGTTGCAGACTTTCTAAAAGGTAGGAAATGTAAGAAATGTTTATAAGATGGGATGGAATTGTATTCTAGAAAACAGGGACTCAAAAAAAGCCTTGAAGGAAAGAGATACCAAGGACTGTTAAAATGGAATAATAGAATTATTTAGGTTGGAAAAGACCTCTAAGAAAATTGACTTCAACCACTAACCCAGCATTAATGAGTCCACCACTAAGCCATATCATTAAGTGCCACATCTATGTGTCTTTTAAATACCTCCTGTAGTGGTGACTGAAGCACGTCCCTGGACAGCCTTTCTACTACTTGACAACCCTTTTGGTAAAGAAATTCTTCCTAATACCTGGAATGACTATTATGACCTTTGACTTAAGGTCAAGTAAACAAGGTTAACATAGAGATTACCTTTACTGAAGAGAATGAAGTCTCTGCTGCTGATGTCTACCTCCTTAAGAACTCTCATTTTTGTTTCCCTGACACTTGTCAGACTTGAATCTAAATCAATAAGGTAATTAGAGTCCACATTCTCCTCTGTCATGGAACAGAACTTCTAAGCTAAGTCTTTTGGGCTGTTTTTTGTACAGAGATGATTTTCCTTTTAATCACAACACTGAAGGATTCAACCCCATTTTAGTAAAACATATAATCCAAACAAATCATGGTGCCAAAGTATCTGATGAGTACCTGTGAATGCAACTATTCTTTCTGTGACAGTAAAAACCAACTCAAACTGGCATTCTTCTTTAAAATATCCTGTGAAGACAAGCAGATTTTTGGAAGATCCTGTGAATTAGCATTTCAGAAGAGATGTTAACTGTACTTTCTTTCACAGAACACAAGCACCCACCAAAATCAGTATTATAGACAAGATGTGAAGAGAAACTATAACACAGTGGTTGCTGGTAAAAAGGTGTGCATTCAGACTGCATATATTCTGTTACAAAAGAATCTCGAAAACCTTTCTTCAGAATATTCAATACTTTCGCATTCTGTAGCAGAACTTTCAGTTCGAAAGTGACAAAGACCTGTAAGGATGGAGTACTATTCCAGTCAGATCCTTAAGAGTTATAAGCTGTTAAAAAAATTAGCCACTAACCTTCTTTCTGCTTGCTTCCCTCAAGAAAATTATGGCAACCTCTCAAAGTAAAGTTTGAGCTCTAACAGCAGTTCACCCCTGTAATTACCACATGCAGGCAAAGGAAAGAGAACACATTTACTGGTAACCAATGTTCGGGTTCTGGACACAGCAGAAAGGCCATAACAAGAAAGGAGGCCACACAGGCTTGTTTCCATTGAACCCACTATCTCACAGGTGTCCCAGCTGAAATACCCTTAGTTCAGCAGAAGTACAGGAAAAGATAAGGGTGAATAAAAAGCTAACTGTGTGGAAAAAACAAAACACACCCAAAATATTCCTGCTCCTGGAGGAGCATTCTGAATCAGTGCTTGTTTTCATACATACCAACAAGACTAGTCTTCTGTCCATACCCTGAAAGTAAAGCCGGCTGTGTTAAAGGCAGGGCTAGAGAAAGAACATCCAGTGAGTTGCAAAGCCAACAGACTGAAGCGATTCACAGGCTGCTGGGGCAGGCTGTTGGCTCTGAAGATCTTTGGATCAGAAGGTTTACAGGAAGTCTCTCACGTGGAAGGGCAGTGTTGAAAGATAGACATTAGGAAACCAAAGGCAGGATTGTATTACACCTCTATGTTTTCAGCCTCTGTAAGAACACAAAAAATCACATCTGAAACTTGGAGAGACACATCTGGAGCCAGATGCACTTCCTCCAGGGCAGAGAAAGATCTGAGGAAGTTAAAAACCCAAAGTAAAGAACACTGTCTACTGAAGAAGCTTCAGGAGAAATAGTCAAAACATGAGCTAAGGACCACAGAAGGCAAGGGCAGTCCTCTTAGCAGATAGAGCAAGAAAGGAAGTGGTCTGGAAAGGTCACTATATCCTGAAAGAAAACAAATGAAAATATTAATTAAGAAAAGATTGAAGCATTAGGACTTAGGAGCTCCTCCACAAACAGGGCCAAGATGTCAATGACAAAACGACTTCATCTTGACCAAAGATTGTTTAGAATGCTGCAATACTGTACAATGTCATGCCTGATGCATCGCATTTTAGGCATGAAGAGTGATGAAGCATCTAGATGCTCTACAATTACAGCTAAAAAGATTTTAATGATACCAGGTGAGTGTATTGACTTGAAGAATGAAGAGACACTGTACTTGGAAGACTAACCTCAAACCTTGCTCTCTATTCTGTCAGCTTGATTTTTAGCCTACATAACATTATTTTAACAGCTGTCAGTGTAATACTGTAAATACACTTAAGAGTATATATGTTATTGATCCCTCACATGTTAAATGTACCCATTAATGTAGTGGACGGTAGTGACAGGATGCATTTGCCAGAAGGATTATATGCACACTGTCCCAGGACACGTCACCCAACACCATTTGGTGTGCATTGTGCAAATTCATGATAACAGGGCGAGGAGATTGCAGAAAAATCAATCTTGGACAGCATTTAGTGGAATCTATACATTCCATAGCAGAATCTGGGTTTTCTGATCCCAAATACTCTATGTATTTTTAAGATTTAAAACGCTGCAGCAATTAAACATTAGCTATCAAAAAATTTACTACAGGAATAAATATCCTCTGCCATTTAAGGAATCTTAGTTTTGTTTTAAGGCAACCATACTAATCACTATTGTCTAAACTGATAGCTACTGGCAATGGTAAAGCTCATCACCTGCAAGCTCCCTTGCCACTGTTCTTTTGGGAAAACTATCTTAAGACAAACAGATGTTTCTGCTGTTTTAAACCAACAGGAAATGGACTGACTTTCTCCCTTTTCCTTTCCTAGAAACAGATACTAGCAAAGAAAAATCTTACCACAGCTGTACTCAACACTTTTCTTGTAACAATACGCCTGTGTGGGAGGCAGGCAACTAGTGGGAACAAATAGGCCAGGGGAAGTGAAATGTAGCATGCAGAAGATGAACAGAAAGAATTAATTTAAAAGTCTGTGACTGGATTATTACACCATAATGCCAACACACTAGTAGGGGAAATAAAAGGGTGATGTACAAGACTTTGCTGTAAGATATGATCTGAATCCTGTCTCAACTGGTAATGTACGTAACTGAATCAAGCATCAGCTGGCAATCTCAATCCCTTCCAAGCAAATAGATGTTCAAATCATTGGAAAGCTTCATTAGTATGAATAGACTGCAGGCTTAGCGGCCAAGTTGCAGACTGATCTTCAAGGAAATGTCTTTAGGTCAGGCCTGAGGAATGAATTAATTTGATGAAATGCAGAATTCATGCTTTGTGCAGATAAACCAAACACTTAATCGACACTACTGGCAAACTGGCATCCTTTACTCGCACTAGATTTACATAAAAAAGGAAAACTGCCATTGAAGCTACTGCATTAGAGCCTCAATTATTATAGAAGAAAACTTGAAGGGAATGATGAGACAAAGCCTTGCAGAAAACCTGGTTTTAATTGATTTATGCTGGAATTATGACATTTTAAAGTCATGAAAAGCTTCAGAATAGAAAAGGGCAACTTTTTTTGAGAGTGCTTTTGCTGAGAAATTCTTGCACAAATTCATGCTGCCATCTAATGGTCTAAATCAGCCATTTCCAGCTGAACAATTAAATTGCTAATCTGAACAATTACTTGCATTATTCTTCGGACTATTCTTTTTTTCCCCTAAGTTTTAATTCTTTAAAATTGATATCTGTTCAGAATTGAATAATAGTGTATTATAGGAGATATAACCTATTCTAACCAAACTCCTAATTTCTATTTCCAAGTAGTTTTTAATATTTCTTCCAGGTTTCTTTTCCCAAACTACTGGGAGCAATGAGAGGAATGCAGAAAGGAGTTTTTGCAAAGTCAGTCAGTAAACACTTTTTATCATCACACCTCTCAATCTTTAAAATGCAAATTCTAAGGACAGAATTTTGCAACACTGACTGGAAATGCAGGCAAAGCACCTCTGACTTCAGCCTTTTTAGGGGAGGAGTGTTGTACCCTGAAGATAGTACCTGTCAGGTCTGAAGCTGACAACTGTAGCAAAGTAAAAATCCCAGTGGTGCCACTGGGTGCCCACACTGCTCCCCCACAAACCACGGGGTTTGTTCGCTGTAATCAGTTCCACACAACGGGTTCCAGAACTGAGGGTTCACTTCACTTGGGGAGCAAGGGCACTGGTCTGCACAGCCAAACAGCTTCTTGCAGCAAAACACTATTTTATTCAATCAAAAGCATTTCAGTACTTGCATGCCCGCCTCTCCTCAAAAGTGCTCTTACCCAGATATCTCCCTAAAGAGTTTGTTCTTTTAATATTTTTCTGTCCCTCTTCTCCCTGGAGAGAGATTTTTTGTCTTTTTTTCAGTCCTTCCACTGCAACAGTCAAATGACTCCCACTATAGCACTCATAAAACTATTGCAAATCAACATTCTTAGGATTATTTCTCAGAGCTCTAGATTCAGATGCCTAAATTTAGGTATTTAATTAATGTGTAGAAACTAAGTTACTATAAAAGTGAAGCTCTGGAGAGATCCATACAAAACATAGACAACCTAGTTTAAGGCATGACAAACAGCATTCTAGACTAGGAATTGTTCTGACTAATCCTTCCACTGGTTATAAAGGGAGACTGAGTTTCTAATATACAGGCAGAGACTATTTGAAAGGCATCTGAGCTTGGATCCAAATCCCACCAGCACTGAAAAGAACTGCACCTAGCTGCCTAAACACAAACACACAGTACAATTTGACATGCAGTCATGTACCTAAAACATCCACATAATGTGACACAGGACCGATCCACGAAACAGAGAAGTTTCTCACAAATAGCTGGAGTCCTGGTGGATTATATGAAATGGTATGATGACTGAACATCGCTTTTAGGGATTTCTTCAATTGCCTAAACTTAGCTATGCAGGCCCATTTGAAATACTCTAGAGTATCTTGCCTGACCTTTCACTGCCACTCTAGTAAAGGTCTCCTCTAGGTCTTCTGCCAAATCCACTGGTCCCATGTGGATGTCTCACACACCCTACAATGTCTCAAGTGGCACTAGAGGTCTATGTTTAAGCAACTTAGTGTCCCACATCTGCCACAGTATATATGCTTGGGAAAAAAATCTGCTTTACACACAGCTGTGCATAAAATCCTCCTCTGTTGCAGCAAGCCCCAACATAAAGCTTCAATAATGGGAATTCAGCAACAGATATTAGGTTAATTGTGTGCCTAGAGTAACAAAAAGACTCCATGAAGTAATCTGAGTTTTACATTTTCCAGGCTGCTGGCTGATCTAATCAATACTAGATTGAAGCCTTTCAGATCCAACAACCTTTTATATTATGCACTGGAATATTTGTGCCTCAAATGAATGAGGCTCTCCATGCAGAGAGCAGTCTTCTGCTAGAAGGTAAACAGGGTGCTCAGAAGCCCAGAAGAACATCTAAAGGTCAGGAAAATTTCAGACTTCATTTTCTTTCTCTAAATTAGATAACTGAGTTGTATAACTGTAGGTGTAGTTTTGGAGATGGCAATATCAACAGATTTTTACATTGTCTCCTGCATTGCAACCCACACACTTTAAAATTTGGCTTCTACAGCTGTTCCTCTGGCTAGATATTCCTTTTTTCCCCCCTCACAGGACTATGTAACTTTTGTGAAATAAATGAAGTTGGGTGAGGATTTAGATTGCATTACTAAGCACTCATGTCAAGTAACACTTCCCTCAAATCTTTTTCCTTTCATGCACATATTAAATCTTTAAGTCAGCATTCACAAAAGAAACAAACTTTTCATTTTATTCCAGTCTTTCACCATACAATCTTTTATTAATATGACTTGACAATTTTAGTAATTTATCCAATAATCACACACTCTATTCTCTCTTTGATCATTAGATAGGATAACATGTTAGTCCAATGTGAAGCTAGCAGCTGCAGATGTAGTTGGCCAAAGACCAGCCCTCAAGCTTTCTTTTATTATCCCTCACTTTTAAAGTGTGTGTTCAGTATTTAGGCACTACTCCACAGGGCTGATATACTTCACTTCAGGAGCAAAGAAGTCTAAGCAGACAGTTCTATGCAGCAACTGAGTACCCAGCAGGAGAGCAGGATACCTGGCAGGTAGGAACGACATGGCCAGGTAGGGTGATGCCCTGTGCTTTGTGGCCAGGCAGCATAGCTGGCTCCACAAGAGGCAAGAATATGCTGCTGCTTTATTATTCTGAGTTTGGTTGTGCAAACTGTAAGGAAGCATTCATTAACATCAAAGAAAAATGTGCTCAGAAAGGCAGAGCTATGAAAAAAGAGAAAAGGAGGAATGGTTTGTGCACTCCCCCATGCCCAAAGGAGAAAGGGAACAGTCTTCTCCTTAGCCTGTAGTATACAACATATATGCAGGAGGAAGCAACCATACACAAGACTAAGATGAAGGCTCAATGCAGCATAAACTGTCCAAGTGCACAGAAGCTGTAGTTTATCCTAGGAATACCACCACTTTGCGTGACATGCTTGCAGAGCTATCACACCATCCAAATTCCTTAAAACCAAGCAAGAAACTGCTTTAATTACTTTATTTCCGTTCTTTAGCTTGTCATTGTTTTGTAATCCCTTTGCTCCTATATTTCACAAGTGGTTTTAATTTTGAAACTTCTTTTTTTTTGAATATAGATTTTTCAAGCTCGCTAGATTGTGGTTAGACACATATTAAGGAATTTTATATATTAAGGAAACAACTTCTGAATTCTCCCAAAACACAAGGGTTGGGTTTTATGATGTCCTTAACACTACTTTCCAAACTAAAACCTCAAAAGCTGCTGTTGAGTTTCTAGTGGTTTTATTTCTTGGCTGAAAACTGTTAGTTTAGGTAAGTCTGTAAGATATAATTTGTTCTATCACTTACAGACATTCTGTAATTGAAAGTACTGCAGGACAATTAAACTTCAGGAATGACTCTCTTCAATCCTAACCGAAGAAAAAAAATAATAAAATAAAACAAACCAGCATTCAATGGTAATAAGGCAAGCTGTACAACCCTGTAGTCAGAATTGATGCCTTATTTTATTGTTTAACTGCTCTAATTTAAACAGCCATGTTTTTAATTCTTTTTTGCATGGTTTAAGCCAATTGCATTTAAGCCAGAGATGCGAGGGAGTACGGGTTCTAGCATTGGCTACAGATATGAGAGTGTGCACATGTTTTGTCCCCAGCTCTGCCAATACTTCTCAAACCTGAGCCACCGTCTCAAGACTTGGCCTGTGCTGAGTAGTGTGCCAGTTCTCCCACTCGTGCCAAATGTTGTGCTGACAAACACGCAAGCTACATCAGTTAGCAACCTGGCCCTGAAAGCATCAGCACCTCCTTCCCCAGAGTCAGCCTGTAAAACTCTTAGATAAAAGAAGACATAAAAAATGCAATGTTCACCATTTTTAGCTTTTCTGTAACATATAGTGTTTGAACTGAAAGGTCTTCGTGTGCCTTTGTTGCAAAATTGCTTGAAACTCCAACCTGTGAGCCTTTAAATTGGTTGTATATAATTGACAGATTTTGAGTGCCAAAAGAGTATTTTCCTCTATTACAATCTCAGTTAGGAATACAGAAACCTTTGTTAAATAAGAAGTTGTCTAACATGGCTGGATTCAGGGTTGACAACTTTTTTAAAAGCTCTGTCTTATCAGAGGCTATCAAACTTTCTTTTACCAAACTTGCACGGATTTTAGTTCAATAAAGAAAATCCAGAGAGGACTCCAAGTTCTTATCTACATTGTGAAATGATCTGCAGCATACAGGTACCCAAACTACCAGAGACCTAAGATGGTAACTTCACACAATTCAGCTCAGCATCACACAGACTTTATCAGCCTGCCACGATATGCAGTATAATGGCAATGACCCAATGCTGTTAACAAGTTAGCCAGTACTGCATTCACTGTCTTGAGTGAAGAGTCAGGATGAAAACATCCATGCCTCATCCAGTTCCAAACTGGACTGTATTTTATCTACCCTAAGAGGGGAGATGACTTTCCCTGCCCCTCCTAACATAGCACAGGAAGAGACTTACAAGGCTAAGACCTTCCCACGGTGTTACACACTGCCTTGAATCTCTTGCTTTCTGCCATGCTGAGTTTTGCATGCACAAAGCTCTATAAACAGCCAGTATCCAACACCTACCCTGGTGCAGCACTATCAGCACTGTAAGCAACAGGTAGCTAGAACATGTTCTGATAAAAACCACAGAATTATTATGGGAAAGTGTTACAGGGAACACTTGCTGCATTGCAGAGAACACCTATGGAAGGATGCTCATCTGGAACATCTCACCACTTGCCTTCCATGCTGGCTGCTAGGAAAACCTTCCCCTTCTCCTTTTTCCCTCTTACTTGTTTTCTTTCCTTTTTTTCCGTGAAAGTAGCTATCACCTTCACTATAAATTTACACCATCAGCTGCAGACCTTGCAAATGGATGTTTGCCCCTTACATGTAAACCTGCTTCAACAACCTCTGTAAAACACACTGCCCATATAAATATGCTCCACTGCATGTGAGAGAGCATACATTCCAAATACACACTGCCCCTCTCTGGTGAAGGCAAAAGCTCTCGTGTGACTAGAAAAGAAGGTGTCTCAGTACAGCTGTAAGTCAAGGAGTAACTTCTCCTTTCCTCTCCCCCTGATTACTTTCTAAGCAGCTCAACTTCCAGTGCTGGAGCCAGGAAATATTCACGGACATAAAGGCTGGGGACAAATAAAGGAGGAGGAATCACTGCCACTTTGACATTAATCATCTTAGCCTGACATGGAATCAAGCTGTCAACTTTGCATATGAATTGCAGTCTCAGACCACATTTCCATGAGATACTGAAAAGGGTCTTTTGTGCCACTTGAAACACTAAACTTAACTGGTCTAAAGATATGCCCTGGAATGATCTTAATACTCTATTTTTTCCTCAAGCCATTAGCCTTGCCAGAATCAAAGTTTCCCTAACGCAATCTCCTAATCTTAATCTGTAACTTCACCTATTTGAAAAACACATTTTTTTAAACAGAGATCAGTAAAGGGAATTCAGACACAGTATAAAAGACAAAGCTTCCAACTTATTTAACATATTTTGTATCTGTTTTAATAACGGAAAATAATCTACAGTCAGAAACTAATGAAAATGAAAAATACTTCTTGCAGCATATGATCTACATTAATACTCAAATCTTGTTTTTAACTGTCTATATGATCTGCATTTATTTGGGTACTTCAGCAATACCTCTATTCTACTATCCAATTTGCAAAAATCAGAAAACTAATGCTAAATACAACATGGCAGTAGAAGAAAATAAATGTAACATATCATACCACAGGAACATATGCTTCGTATTTCAAACTTCACTGGCTATTGTAACAGATCCAGAATCTGTCTCCAGGCTTGCCTGTGATGAGGGTGAGTAGGAGGTGTCAAGTGATGCTGACTGGAAGAGGTGCAGGATCCTTCCTATCACAGCCAGTGCCCCACACTGCAGCCACGATGAGCCTCATGGGCTGTGCCCAGCATGGCTCACAGGATGGGGCTGTGCTGCTCAAATCCCTCGGCCACAGGACAGACTTGTGGCAAGAGATGGGCCCCTAGGCAGATCCCCCTTGGTACCACCTGCATGGCTCTGCCTTTATCTGACAGCACAGCAGGAAATTCTCACGTGACCATCATTCCTGACTATTGCTGACAAGGTTGTCTCCTTGTAAGCAAATCCTGTAAGAGTGTGAACGACCAAGAGGGGTTAATCTCTGCTGTAGCTGAGGTCAGCATGGTGTGGTACCCATGAGAAGCAGTAGTGTTCAATGCCACACCACTCAGGGCTCACGCTACTGAAGGTATGGAAGATTACCTGCAATATTCTCTTCTTAAATCAGCAGCTCTAATAAACAGCATTTAAATGATGGCTTACAAAGTCTAAGTGCCTTTCTTATTGTGATCATAAAAGGCCAGCACCTCCCAATACAAAACAAGGCAATGAACAATTATTTCTAACACAGTACTATACAGATCATTTTTCTGCTTCCTCTTTACTCTGGCATTCATGTGTATATATGGTGTGTGCACAGTGGGTATGTGTTTATGCAAAGAGACAGGTAAGTCCAGTTATTTACTACTTAGTTTTATGATTATTCAATTTAATAGCCACAGTACTATTAGCTATTCTGCAGGGGTAACTGCACTCAAATAAGCACAATGAAAAAGCAAGCACAGATTCTAGCCTTCTGTCCCACCCAGCCTATTTGTTTTGTGATCAGAAAAATCAAGTGGCCTTGGCTACCTAACATGCCCAGAAAAATAATGTTCATGAATCATTTTACCCTACCACCAAAACATGGCTCTCATGAAAGTTACCAAAGAAGCAAACTTATAGATTGAACTAGACATACTAATCATTTTCTATGAAAAGAAATAAAATATTAAGAGTTAGTAAATGCTGAGTGTTTTGACATTCTATTTCCACCAATACATTTCCACAATTAAGTTCAGATTCCAGAATTCCACATTTTATGCCTTTAACTAGCTTTCACTTTTTTCCAGTATAGCGTTATATCTGCTAGTCAAACTAATTTCACTATAAAAGCAATTCAAATAAATGAAGGATTTCTAAATATTAACTAAACTCATTTCAAGCACCATAATTAGCTTTTTAAACCATGACGTATGTAAGCAGAGACCCAGGTCAGCAGTGACTAGAAATATAAAATAAGTGATACAAAAATCAGGCACTGTTCCATAGACTAATTAAAGGGTTTCTTTCAGGTTATTTGGGGGGGGGGGTTTGTCTTCTATAGTTCTAGGTATTGTTGTTATAAAAAACCCACAACTCACCAGCTAAAAAAAGAAAAACAACAAAAAAACAACTCAGAATGAAGTGTTAAAACCCTACACTTACCAAGTTTTCATGATTTAAAAGTCTGGGGAAAAGTAAAATAGAATTAAGTCAATTGAAATATTAGACAATTCTGAAATGCTGCTTTTTTTTAAACTCCTTAATTTTTCAACATTGCCTTTCAACATTGTAATTCAATTTCTAATAAAGAGTAATTTTGAACCAAAACACTCCTTCAGAGTTCTTTTTGTTTGATAATTATGAGATGCATAAAATGAAATCCATCGAGCAAAACTTTATAAAAAAGGTAACATTTTTCACTGATAAAACATGTGATTAGAACTTTCTGACCTGTTTTTGTTTTTTCTCATATTACATATCATACTTGGTCTCACTTTTGGAGCTTCAAAAGACCTGATCTAATACAGTTCCTCTGGGGACAAATATGGAAAAATGGGAAAAAAGCCTATCTCAGAGAAAGAAGTTCTTCAGATTACAAATTGACATGAGTCTGAATATAGGTTTCTAAACTGTGAAATAAAGGATTTTTCCTAACCAAACTTTGAGGATTAAGGAACTCAGAGAGTTGACCAGGAAGAATGGTTAAAAAACCAAAAACCTGAAAATGGCTTCAAGCCAGTTTTCAAAATGCAGTTCTTCCAATTTTATATTCCATTTCTAAGAAAAAAGTGCTTCATTTTTGATTACACAGATTCTAATCACATGACACGACAGCAAAGAAAAAGCAAAACCTCTCTTTAAGTTAATGCCCTGTCTCCTCACTACCATGACTGTATAATGTGCTTTTTAATGCACATTAAAAAAAAAAAAGCAGTGGGTTTTACACTTTATTCCTTGTGATGTGCTTAGGGCACCTGTCTCTTCTAGGAGGTAATTATGCCTGTTTCTAAATAAGACTGCAGACTCTCCTTAACAAAATTTTTAGTTTTCTTTTACTCTGAAATAACCTAGAAAGTTAATGAAGACTTAGAACATAAGGATAAAAAAATAAAATAACAGAAAGAATACAAACCTCTGATTGTACATGCCCCGGAAATTATAATTTGCTCTGTAATTGGGAATCGGCTTTGGATCTAATGGCCTGTAGATGGCAGGCTCTCCTCTTTTCATCGCCAGACCATTCAGCTCCACAGTTGGTGTTATACTGCCTGCAAAAAACAAACGAAGTAAGGTGCTCCAACCAGAAATACTGAAAAACACACAAGCAGGACAGAGCTGCAAAGAGAGACCTACACGATATTTTTTTGCTCTTAAATTAAAAAGATACAACTAAAAAGACATTTCCGTTTCTTTAAAAGATGGCAATGTAGACGCCAACTTAATTCACAAGCAATGAAAAAGAACATTTAAAAATCTCTCTCAGTGCATTCTCTATGCAGTTTCAGTGGATTAATCTTCACATATGAACGAGAAAGTCAGTGTAATAATCAAGCTGGTTATTCATCTTTCCAAAGTACTTATAATACATTATGACACTTTCTGAAAGAACTATAAAGATAATAGAATAATGTGTCTTTCTGCTGAATACCATTAAACAAAACCATGAATAGAGCAAAGAGTCATTGAAACAAGCATGAAGTAACAGGCATTATTGCAGTCATTCAGGAATCTCACAAGTTAAAAAAAAATGTTTTATTTGCAAGACTTGAAAACTTAAGGCTACGTCTAAGAACTAATGGTCTCATAGGAGTGATCTAACAGGCTGAACACACAGCTCCTGGAAATCAGTGCAACTACAGCCATCTACTGGTGACAGAATGCAAAAATAGAAGGCAGCCAGTACTTGCACACCTGGACGGTTTCAAAAATGACAAAAAAGTTACATCCAATTCCTTTCTTTTTTTTTTCTTAGCTAAAATATTCAGCTACAGTAATCTCCACTTGCACTGTTGTAAGAGAATCCTAAATGAGCTAAATGTGCATTCCAATAAAAAGGAGTTAATACATTTTGAAAATATTTTCATGAGAGATTCAAATAAATTTACCCTTAAAACAGCTATGATTAATTTTCCAGTCTGAAATTGAAGTTTTATATGCCAAATGATGAAAATGTTTATGCATCACTTACTCAAAAACATATCAACAACAATTCTTATATCTTCCAGAGCAAGATGTTATCATGAATTGAAATTTTTTATAAAAATACAGAATGTCATTTTGATGAGAAGATACCGGTGCATATCAATGCACCTTTCTTGGAGGGAATTTACAGTGTTAAGTGATACAATTTTTAATGAATTCTCTTACAGCCTATTTCTCTTGTTATCAGATTTTCCCTCTAAGAATATGCTCAAAGCCAAAAAACTCTAGAAACTCAGTAATACTCTACAATGTCAAGAACCAAACTCAGGATCCCTTTTCATAGAGGACTGAGCCTCCTGCTTTCTAAGCAGCCAAAGTCACAGTGGCTGTGAAGGGAACAGAGAAAAAACAGTGTCCTGGGTCTGGAGAGGCACGTACTGATCTCCAAAGGAGTGAGAGAATGCTACCACACCATTCTCAAACAATCCTTCATGGCTAATGCTCAGGATAATACTCACAAGTGCTAAAGGAAATTTACTCCTGCTTTTCTCTTCCCAACACAGAAAAAATTAACTGGAAAATTACTTCATTTTAAGGAAGTGGCTGAAGAATGCATTTTTAAAAGGGGGGGAAGGGGAGGCAGAAATTGAAAGGGAATAAAGGAAAACAGAAAAGAGGCAGGGTGGAACAGATTGTTAAAAAATATAAAAAAGAAAATATTCTCATGACTTGATTTCTTTTACAACAGTCTGAAATGAAGTTATTTTTTTTTTCTTTATTTTATTGATCAAGACAGAACAGATCACTGAGCATGTGCATGAGACATGTACCTTAGAAGGTTTTGCATGCACTGAAGGCAACTTGCAGATAACAACCCAAAATGAATGATGCAAGACACCAGTATACATTCTTTCTATTATTGAAACAAGTTTCTAAAGCCACCTGAAATCTTTTTGAAAGCACACATTGCTCTGAAGGAAAACTCAGCAAGCAGGAAATTACCTGTCAAAGTTCTCATGCCAAATCCCAGCCTTTTGTTTATCCCAGAGATGCAATTTCACAGGATTGGACTGCATAAAATTTCCAATTTCATTGGAAAGTTAGCTCAAATAACTCATTGGGAAATGTGTTTTAGTCAACTCAGTTTTCTCCTGTCTGCTTACTGTTAATCACATATGATCACTTTGTTCATATCAAAGCATTACCTAAATAATATATTCCCTTACAGTTCAACCTTTTTAGGTATGTGCATTAAAAATTCTGTGAAAGCTCACTAGAGGTTCTCCATTATCCAGTCATACTATAGCTATGTTGATTTTCATCCTACAAATTTAAGTATCTTGTTAAAATTACTTATTTGGTGCTATAATATGGCAACACTTCAACAAGATCTAACACACAGAGGAAAATGTCATACCTGGATTATTGTTTACATTGTTTTTGGGTGGTCTAGGCGTTGGTTTGGGAAGGGTAGTTTCATTCAATGCTTTGCTAGCAGCAGCATGTTGGGCCTTTTTAATACTGCTTCCTTCAGCTTCCCATGTCTGTTCACCAAGAGTCAGCTGCACTGTGAACATCTTCAAAGACAAAGAACAGGTAAACACTGGAAAGATTATCACTGTGGATTAGAACAATCTGTATAAAAGCTTCCAGGACTGAAGAGAAACCATGCTCTCTTTTCATTGTATTCAACTCCCAGATAACGCATCTGATTCCTCCAGAGATCAGTGACCTTATCAGTGGGCAACATTTGGCCTTTCAAATCACAAAGCAAATTAGTGTAATGGTAATGTCAATTATCAAAGAACAGAATAATATTTAAACCAAGTAAGAATAACTTCAAACTGATCCTCTGCTCTTGGAAGACTATATACAGGCCAGCTAAGAACACATTTCTTCATACATTTGAATGTGTTTAGTCACTTTACTTGTAGAAAACAAATCCTAAACACATTACTGAGAAGAAAAAATAATTTTGTAATAATTACGAATGAATATAAATGACTACACACTTCTCAAGGCAGCAGAGAATTTGGGCCAGATAGTTTTACACAGTGAATTAATTTCTCACATACCCAGATTTCTAAAAATAAAATATTTTGTTAGGGCAGAGTCACAACTCAAATATGTTCAAAAAGATAAAGTAAGAAAGCAAATAAATATTATCTTTTTCAATGAAACTGCAGTTCTTGATGAAAAATCCATAGTGAGGACAGGAACTGTAAACATCCAGAGTTCAGAAATGGACTAACTGATAAAAACCATATATTTCAAAATCTGTGACAGAGGGCTATTTCAAGTAGTATCCATGCTGTGCAAACTGTGCAGATAAAACTCAACGCATGTTTAAGATACTAGATAGAGTCTACCTTCTTTATGGTACACAAATGTTCTGTTTAAATTTGAGTATCTGAGAACGCGGGGAGAAAGGCTAAGGACTCAATATATTTGCCATATAATCCCTAGATAAAAGGCAGGACTTAATAGTCAGATACACACAGTAAACTAAGAAGCACTGTAGTGCACCTACCTCAGAAAACAGTCTAACTTACTTGAGGCAACAGAAAAAAACCTACATATTAGTATGAACAGTATATAAAGTAAAATTCTCATTTTGACAGCTCTATAATTTTTTATTTATTTAAACTTGCTAGAGCCAGGACCAGGTGTCTAGAGATGAACATGGTGGGCAGCCTTTACATCTGCCTTTACATGTACATTCATTCAGCACGTACTTGCAAACAAGCATTTGAACACAAGTATGTATGTGCCTCCCAACACAGCCCTGTGCACATGCACACAGTGCAATGCTATAAATACATACTTGTGTCTTAATTACAGCCTTGAGTTTTGGCCTGCTGTAATTTTCAGAAGCACAATGAAAGCCCCTGTATCACAGCTCCTATTGCCATGTTGTTTTTTCCACAGCAGTCACAACAATTTCGTCATGGAAGAAAGAGAGAAATAGTCTCTTAATTTTACATTCTGCCAAATCCTACCCCCCACCTGAAAGCTAAGCTGGGTATTAGAGCTAAATACCCATAATTATATAAATTACCTACAAACATACATCCTTATTACCAAAAGAGTTGAAATTTTATTTCTGCATCTGGAGTTTATATATTTTATATTTTGCAAGAAAGTATCAGTGTAGTATTTTTATACGAGGAAGAAAACCTTGAATTTAAATGAAAATATGATTAATAATGTCTACTTATCTACCTATAACTCTTAGTGCTTAGAGCAATAAATAGGAATTCAGGATGATGAAGGGCTTGCTCAGTAAAATTCTGCCAGTCAGAGCTCCCTCTCACTAACATATCTGCCAAAAAAACTCTTGCAAAAACCCACACACGGGAGCTTTACTCCTTTATTAAAGGAATAAAACTGCCTAAATCAAAATTCTGGAGCAGTCAATGGAACATTCAAGTCCTGGAATACCAGAGCTAACAGTTCTGCTATTGACTGAGAGACATTTTTGACCTGAGGAAATTTCTATTCCTTACACCCAACATAATTCACCTGATGTCCTGAAAGCAGAAATGCAAAGGCCACCACGCTTGTGCTTGTTTTCACTCTGCTGCATTTGTAAGGTTAGTCTCTCTAAGCTCTGAGAACTCTTTACTCCTCACTTCTTCTGTGTAAAACCTCCTCTCCTCTTCCCAGCTTTTGAAGTGCTACAACCCTTACCCCTTTCCCTCTTCTCTGTACCACCATCCACTTTCTTTTGCCACTGTTCCTTTTAAATTTGTGTCCTGAAATGACACTGACATAGAAGGCCAGAAGACACGATCAATCTGACTAATATACTCGAAAACATCATTTATGCTAACAAAGCCTTCCTGATTTTTCTTATGATGAAGAATCCACCTGGAGGGCAGACTCCTAGAAACCCTAACTGCGCCGTCAGGAAGAGCCACTTCTCTCCCAGCTGCACTGTTTCTAGTTTCCCATTTCACCCCAGTTGTCAAAACTTATTTTCCAGAGACAATTAGAAAAAAAGGGTATAAAAATTCACTAGCATTTGTGGTCACTACACCGACAGCTATCTTGTAGAGCATGTCTGAAAATTGTGAAAACCACCAGTGGTCAGGAACAGAGTATATGTAGGAGCAAAGCAATGTGAGAAGCTCTTTGAATGGGAAAGAGCAACAGCAGCATTACATCCTTCAGGACATGCTTCCCAGGACAAACTCAGGTCTGTTTCACAGATTCTGTCAAGTATATCATCATATTACTAGAAAGACATTATACTAAACTGCTAAGAGAGTCATAATAAATTCTATTTCTTTCTTCACATTTCACAGGTCAAAACCTGAATAATCTTACTAATACCACCCTTGTTCTTCATCTATTTCTCTTCTGTTTATCTCATTGCACAGATGAAAATTAGACTTAATACCCTTCTGAGTCTATAGAGCACATAACTTTATTTTTTTTTACCACTATGAGCACCATTATTACCTAAAATAGTGAGGTAAATTGAAAAAATGAAAAATTAAGAAATTAATTGAAAATCTGGCTTTCAGAAGTTCAGGTAATGCAGACTTAAGTCACTTCAATGATATTAGTTCCTTTAAAAGTAATAACAAATATATCATAGTATCATTAAAGTTGGAAAAGACCTCTAACATCATAAAGTCCAAACTTTGCCCAAACACCACCACACCAAACAAACCATACCACTAAGTGCCATGTCCACCCATTTCTTGAAAATTTCCAGGGATGGCTATTCTACCACTTCCCTGGGCAGTCCATTCCAATGCTTAACCACCCTCTCAGTCAAAAAATTTTTCATTATATCCAAAATTTAACATGCTGCAACCTAAAACCAACCAACAAGTGTACTCTGTGGTGCCAAACACCTCCAGGAAGAGGAAGAGCACTTCAATTTCCATTTGCGATGAGGGATGCTAAAAGCAGCCCTGCACCTGCTGACATCATTTCCACCACTGTAACACATTCAGCAATGCCAGCCAGACCAGAAGATCAGTGATTTATATCACTAGCTGGCAACATAATGTGCTACCCAGAAACAAGGGGCAAGGGCAGAGACAGCCCTTGAGGAGCTGAAACTGTTACTTGTCTGCACCCTGACCCCAACTGCCTTATGTGATTTTGCCACTCCAGAAATACTAAGTACAAAGCAGTTACTAATTATGCCAGTGTCTCACTCAGACTTTTCCAGGATTTTTTCCTCCCCCAGTTTGCTCCTAACTAGGGGGGAAATTCAAAATTATATCTGAAAATTACCCTGAGGCTATTCCTCTGTATTCCCCATCATCTGAAAGCAGCCTAATTTTTACTTATTAAGTTGGACATCCAAATTGATACATGAACTGGCCAGAATGAGCCATCAGTTCACTAGAAACTTCTATGCTGTAATCATATTAGGAGTCTTAGTATAACCCTACATAGTAAAGTTGCACAGTAATAAAGTCTGTGCCCTAGAATGCAAGATTTGAAGATAGAGTATCAACTTCATGGGCAAAGAATTGCATCAATAAGCACTTTTAAAAACGTCACAAATTTGTCATCACCTGCATTACCATGAAACAAATGCAGAAGTAGTTATCAGAGGCATGCTGACTGCAGAGAAAGATTCATGCAGCCTAAAAAGCAAGTGCTCCGGAAAGATTAAGAAAGGGTGGTGATACCCTGAAAAGACCTTCACAAGGTCTATATAAAGACCAGCAAATATAAACTCAAAGATGCGAGACAAAGTAAGGTACAAAATGATCTACAGGGCTTCAACAGAAATACAGGCGTACTTTCCAAAAGTGTGGGGAAAAAAAGCAGCAAAATAAAGAACAGTAAGAAAGCCCTTACACTAGAAATGTAGCTGGGTTTGACAAGCACACTTGTCCAAACCATGACATTATCTGTTCAGCATGTAAGGTATGGCTCATCACCTGGAACTGTGACCTTACCTTGGCATGAGCAGGCCCTCTTTCATTCAGAAGCTTATACTGGGGTTGAATTCTATTGAAACGGGCTAACTCATTTACCAGACACATTGGAGTTTTCTCTTTGGGGTTTGCCATGTTATCTTGGAGAGGAGCTGTAAATAAAGAGTCTGTAAAGTTTTTGTGGAGAAATGTATTCTTCACAACTTCACAAAGCTTTGCAAAAGCAGCATGCTTAGAAAAGAAAATACTTTGGCTAAAACAATTTTTGCATATATGCTAAATACAAAGTTTAAATACCATTTAAATATTAATCATATGAGCATATGTATTTTACAATAACAATTTTGATTACATGCAATTAAAAAAACCCAAAAACTATTTCTTTCCAAAGTGTCTTTATGAAAGATGACAGTGCAGGGGAGCATATGCATATTCTATATTTTCTGTGTCACCAAAGTTTGTCAGGAGTATATGGTATGGTTCCTGGAATTGACTACTCTTTCAGAATGGTTTCTCCACACTTTGAAGGAGAAGTGGATAGCGTAAGAGTTATGAGACAAATACAGTAGATGAAACCCTGTGGTCCCCACTTGTTTCTGCCAGCTTCTTCCCAATGTTTTAGACCTTTCTCACAATAATGAAGCCACTCTCAGAACACTCCCAAAGTACACCTTCCCCTTTAAGGATTTTGTTCTGCTTTTTTTAGACTATTTCACTTTCTGCAAGTTTTTTTGCAATTTATTTGTATCTATCCCTAACACACACACACACTGTCATTTCTTGCTTAAATTATTAGGACAACACTTCTGCATTTCATACCCAGTTCAGCATAGGAACTACAGCATTTATTAGGCTACAAAGGAAACACCAAATACTGCCAAGTAGTTAGAAGACATTCTGTTCTAGAGAAGAGAAATAAACTTGGAGACTTTCCTGCCCCACTAAAACTTCTCTATAAAAGATACACTCAGAATTTGACAAAATAGGCATGTTCTTTTCTGAGCTTTTATATTATTGATCAAAACTTCACTGCAAATCTGAGCTCAGTTAAAGAAACTAAACTTAGCAAACTGTTTATTTAGCCAAAACCACTTTTCTACATGTGTTTTCTCCTTTATTTTAATCCTCTTTAAGGCCTAATTACTATCTTTTTAAATTAACAAGTCATCAAAAAGATTAATTTGAGCACCAAAGAAAATATACCTGGACCAACTTACCTGGTGAGTTGTTTGAAGACGCAGGATCCACAAGGCCGGCAGTAGGACTGCTACAGCTGGCTGCCGATTCCGAAATGGATCCGTTCATTGAGGATGGCAGACTCAGTGTATTTGTAGCTGTAACTGGCAGGGGTAGCACCATAGGGGCCATGGTGGGTCCAGACAGGTTTGCTGTAGTCTGCATTTTAACTTGTGCCATTGCCTGTCACTGCAATAAACACATTATCAGCAGAGCACTTTGCGTTTTGAATGTCGAATGACTACAGTGGTATTAGCAACACTCCTTTTTTGCTCCTGGATCTGGGTCACAAAACTGTCCACAAAAGTCATGCCTCTGCAAACATTACTTCCAAATGCATGCACAGAGAAACAGAGCTCAGAGCCAAAGAACATCACTGGAGAAGAACCTGCACACCCTGGCTCTAGGTTCTGTTTTTCAGTCGTGGGGTCACCCTGCCTGAAATATAGCTGGAAGGATTACTATTCTAGAATAAAATTCCACACAATTATCCTGCAGATGAGATAAGCACCTGCCAATATATTCAAGAGAGAATGTCTTTGCAACAAACTGCCATAGCAAACTTTTGCCACTGTTTTTCCAGTAAAGTACCTGGGGTACCTGAAGTACCAAATAAGGCCCCAAGAGAAAATCCCTATTTTTTTTTGGCCTGTTACCAAACCAGAAAATACAAAAAAAAGGGAAGAAAATACAAACAAACAAAAAACCACCGCCAAAGATGCAAGTTCTTTAAAAAAAAATCACTGCTTATTCAGTCAACAGGTGGAATACTTCAATCCTTGTATAAACTACTCACAGAAGTACCAGGATTTCCTAAACTAGCCTTTAACCCAATGGCTAAAACATTTACCTGGAATGTGCCAGGTACTAATTATCTCTTTTCATCTGCCCAAATTAGTTTCTTTATTGCCAATACCTGTTCTCAGGCTAGGTCTACATGCATAAACAAACCAGGGTCAGGGCACCACTCCTTCATACTACTCACTGAGAGGATGCTCCTAGGCAAAATTTGGGCTACTGGCTGAAAACTCCTGCTACTGCAAAAACCACACAGGAGCACGTCAGAGGCCTGCAGGCATCCCAGGTAATCCACTCAAGTAAGAGAGAAACCAGTCATTGTCAGTCATCTGGGAAAAAGGTTTGGGCTCCTCCTGTCCCATAAGGAGCAGGATGATATATGTCAGCATGACCATGCTCAGCAGCATGGACACAGACTGTATTATTTAGGGTTCATACACATGAGATGATCTGTACAGGGTGGATAGAGACAAAACCTGCAACAGCCAACACGAGGACTGGGGAACTGCGACTTCTCCCAGCAGCAGCTCTGGTCCCACTGGCTAAGGCAGAGCAGGAGCTCAGCTCTCATCCATCACAGGCAGCACCCATTACCACTTAGCTCTTTGCTCCTTCTGCTGGGGTAATTCTCTCTCCCTATCAAAAAAACCCAGACATTCAACACCTGAAAAACTGTCTAAGGAAGGGCTTATTGAAACGAATGAAACTACATAAAAAATTTTAATTACTATCCGTATTTCCTCCCCCACCAATCCATTGAAAAATATCCAAGTATCTTTACTCAGAGGGACAATATTGTTGGATTAAGATCCCAAATCACTCATTACACCATAGACTACAAGTACTTTAGCACAGTTGCACTAGTATAATGAAAATAATAAATCCTATTACTGTGACTCTGTGCTTTGGAGAAAAGGTTCAGACTGGAATGCCATTTTTATTACTGAGGAAAGACATTAAATCTCTGGGAAGACAAAAGTAGAAAAGAATTTAAAATGAAGTTGAGATGCAGTCACCTGCCCTTTTCATGAGCATCTTCATAAGTATCTTCAGTGAAATACTAATAGCAGCAGATTTAAAATAACATATACAGTTACCTGAGATATATTCAAATACCTCATGTGTTCAAAAAAAAATGGACTGGATTCATACTGTAAAAATCCTACTATTATTTCACAGCAAATGCCAAACAATACAGCAGTATTGTTAGAAAGGCCTGATTTAAAGACTGAGAAGATGTAGAGCTATAGAAGCCTTTGGTATATAACATGTCTATTTTTGATTTCAAATACATTAGTATAGACAGGAATTAATTGAAAAAGTTTCTTAATTGTAAACATCAAAGTCAATGATGGCAGAATCGGGCCATATGTTTTAAACATAATTAAAATGAAACCAACATAACATGAAATATCATCACAATAATTGCAGTTTAAGAAACTCACAGTATTTACAGCATTTTAGCTTACAAACATGAGTATGAGAAAGGCATCACTCATATGGTACTGCATGAAATACTACTGAACACCCAGTATTAAGCCCCACCAGTTGTGAATTACCACTTCAGCTTCCAGTATTTTAAAAGTTTATTCTTCACAAAAACAGAACTTACTAAAAACCAAATAAAACATTATGTTCTACAGTAATGATGTTCTAATGGGAGAAATTGTGGGATGAATCCTTTCCTAATAAGGATAAAAAAAGAAAAATCAGTTTAAGAATAGTATTGAGGAACTGTAAAAATGAACAAGGTAAGGTTTAGGGGGAAAAAATGATACTAAAAGTAAAGTACATAGAAAATTCAATTCTGAAATCAGAATTTATCATAACATATTGGGTGCTGGGGTTTTTTATATATCTAAAGCTGCAGAACTGCAACTATTTTGTAAATTAATCTGTATAAGCAAAAATGCCCAGGTAGTAATATAATTGTATGGACTAACTCTTAAGAAGATGAGATATGGAGATAATGAATTTGTAATTAGTTCTAAAAATCAGTAGTAATCGGTTCCACTAGTAGAGAGAGACAACAGAAAGAATACAGTTGATATAGTGATGGCGTGTCATTTGCACACTACCAGGAAGCCAATCTTTGATGTCATGACAAAAGGCAACAAAAACTCTATATTCCACCTTTTCTTTACATTTTTTACAAATATACACCAGTGGTGTACTATTTCATAAACAGTGAAGCAAAAATATTTTGGGCCCTTCCAGCCACAAGCACAAACATAATAAAATACACTGCTACATAAAATGTAGGACTTGGGGGAGAGAGATTTCACTAAGCTGGTCAGAGATGAAATGCAGTTACATAATCAAAATGTTTTTAAATCTTCTATGAGTTATTTTTGAAAAATCTGGCATATACAAAAGGGATGGTTCATTTAGGATACTAAGATTGCAATTAGAAAAGTCCCCACACCCCGTATCAGGTGGCTAACTCAACTCATACCTAGGAACTTCCTACACCCAAGTGCTCCAGAGAAGCTTCTCTTCAAGTTCAGCAGTAGTTACAGACACTTGCACCTCTCAGACGAAGCTGGACTGCACAGCTGTGCCTCCCAGCTTTGTGCCTTTCCTCAGCTACCATGTCAAGACACAACAGAAATTATCTTCCTTAACGTTTTAATCACACACATCTATCCAGTTGGAGCCCGCAAGTCGCAGTGCTGCCATTTTTGTAAGGCTGCACTCCAAGGCTTACGGTGCCTTACGAGATGCTGCAGTGGTTTCTCCTCACAGTCTCACCCACACAGCTGCAGTAGAAACACAACAGCAAACACATAAAGGGTTGCAAATATACTAGAATTGCATTTTACTTCACTTCCCCTTTTGAGCACCTAGTACATAGGCAGCTACACAGGTTTCATTTCACAGTTGGTATCGACTTTCTTATTAAACTATGTACAAGCTGTGAATTTTCCTGACAAACTAAAAATGACCAAACCAAAACAAACTCACACAAAAACAACAAAACAAAACTCCTCATATTTTAAAGTGAAAATATTGCTGTTAAAATATTCCATTCATTTTTTTTATATATCAGGAAACACAACATTGTTGTGGGTTGACCATGTCTGTATACCAGGTACCCACCAAAGTTGCTCTATCGCTCACCACCTCAGCTGGACAGGGGAAAGAAAATATAATGAAAGACTTGTGGGTCGAGACAAGGGCATGAAAAGATCACTCACCAGTTACTGTCACTTGCAGAACAAACTCGACTTGAGGAGATTAAATGAATTTATTATTAATCAAATCAAAGTAGGAAAACAAGAAATAAAAAGTAAAACTTAAGAACACCTTCCTCCCACCCATCCTTTCTTCTCAGGCTTAACTTCACTCCTGAATTCTCCACCTCTTCCCCAGAAAGTGACCCAGAGGGATGGCGAATGGGGGTTACAGTCAGTTCATCACACGATGTCTCTGCCACTCCATCCTGCTAAGGGGAGGACTCCTCATATTCTCCCCCTGCTCCAGCATGGGGTCCCTCCCACAGGCGACACTCCTCCACAAACTCCTTCAACATGAGTCCTTCACACAAGCTGCAGCTCTTCATGAACTGTTCCAGTGTGGATCCTTTTCCCTGGGTGGCATCCTTTAGGATCAGAATGCTCCAGTATGGGCTTCCCACAGGGTTACAAGTCATGCCAGTAAATCTGCTCCAGTGTGAACTCCTCTCTCCATGGGGCCATAGATCTTGTGGGTCTCCTCCATGGGCTGCAGGTGGATCTCTGCTCCACCATGGACCTTCATGGGCTGCAGGGGCACAGCTGTGTCACCATGGTCTGCACCATGGGCAGCAGAGAAGTCTCTGCTCTGGTGCCTGGAGCACCACCTCCCCCTCCTTCTGCACTGGCCTTGGTGTCTGCAGAGCTGTTTCTCTCACATATTCTCACTCCTCTCCTCTCTTCTCTCACTCCACTTTCTGTTGTGCAGCAACTATTCCTGCTTCTTCAGTCTGTTATCCCAGAGACACTAACAACAACACTGACGGGCTCAGCCTTGGCCAGCAACAGGTTCATCTCAGAGCCAGCTGGCACCAGCTCCTTCGGACACAAGTGAAACTTCTGGCAACTTCTCACGGAAGTCACCCCTGTAGCCCCCTTGTTACCAAAACTTGGCCATGCAAACCCACTACAAATATTTAGTTACATTTACAGATGCAGAATACTTTTAAAAACTGTGAATACACTTGTATCATGCTAAAAGCACCATGTAGCATAAAGAATTAGTTAACACTTTCTCTGATTATTATTACTTTTTGTATTTTTCTGGAATCACTTTATAGCCTTAGATCTTGTGACATAAAATATGAATTAAATGCTCAGATAAAATGATTCACAGTATTTGAATACTGTGATGTCACAGTAATTGAATAAATAAAGACTGATAAAGTAAATAAAACACCACAAAAGGCAGAAAGCATGGACAATGAGTTTTCAAACCAAACACACTTGTACAATGTGGGAAAATTGAAAAGGCAGTATTAGAAAGACAAGTTGTATGAACAACCAACAGATAGAGAAACTAATGACCTGAACAGTCAAAACAGAAGGCTGGACTTCATCTGTGCAGAAAGTGAAAAAGCACATATGCAGTAGGGAGTCACCACACTTTCACAGTGCTCCATCATACAACCCAGAGTACCCAACCTAATCTGTACACAAGTATGTAATGCGTGGCACATACTACATACTTGTGAAGGGCTTTATAAAGGGAACAACAGAGGGCCAGCCACTGCTGAGCAGGAAAAATTACTTGACATATCTAGTACTTTATATAACCAAGAATTCTGCTTATACTTTCCAGTCAGTGTCCATTTTTCACAACAGTATTACATTAATGGTCCCAGATCCTCTTCTGCAAAACTGCTACCCAGCAAGTTCTAGCCTGTGCTCTTTGTGAATCTGACTCTTCTCTAGCTAATGTGACTTTGTTCTTGTCTTCCTTGAATTTTCTTACTAAAACTAAAACAACAAAACAGAAAAAAAAAAGAAAAAGACAATCATTTAATTTTTTCAAGATCACATCAAATTTTAATTCTAATTCCAAAACGTTTGCAAGTTTCCTCTAAGCCTGCTTTATAGCATCTACAAATTTAATAAGTGTACTGTTTCATCCACATCATTAATGAAAATATTGAAAGGTACAGGAACATCAATCCAATAGACTGGGGGCAGTGTCTAAGCAGGCAGCATCTCAAGGGGTTTTTTTTCAGACCAATCCCCATTTTGACTAGAAGCTTTTTAATGTGATTCTTCTGTGAAAGTCCCAAGTCACAGAACTCTAATAGTTAACAGCTTCCTAACTAAGAAGGGTTTGGTTTTAGTTTTAGCCTTAAGATTCCATTAAATGCTCTGTTCTCCTTCTATTCTCCTCATATAAATTCACTCATTCAGTTATACAGAAGCATACAAAACTGCCTAAAGGTAAAACATATTTCTAGGGTGCAATTTCTCACATTTACAGCAAATATTTATACATTTGTGGACATTAATATAAAAAGTCCTACAAAAGTCCTAAGCCTTATGTAATTTCTTTTTACTGTGTTATATCCAGCAGCTTATTTGGGGTTGACAAAACCCACACAGCTCTGCATTACCTTCAGAGTAGCTTAATTCAAACTTTTATGTCTTCTAAAACCAAGTAATGAGATGGCCACACAGTAGCAGTTTAGCAAGAGCATGACTTAAAAGCAATAATCAGCAGATGGTCATCCAGACTTATTACCAAAATTTATCTTATTTATACATTTTAAATAACAAAAATTAAAACACTAGGCATGAAATCAAACAAGGTTTCTCTGTTTTTTAAGACATATATATTTTTCTGTATTACTGCTGGTCCCCACTGTTTGTCCTTCCCATTTGCTCTTCCATCAATTTCAGTGCTTTTTGCCTTATGAGTGGTTTGCCAACAGCCAAACTGATCTAATGACTTGCTGCCATAGCAAGGGACACTCCCATGTCCTCTCTTCCCTACAGCAAAAATCCAACATTTTCTGTCCATTTACTTCACTGAACCAGTTCACATGGCAGGTGAGGAGAAAGATCAGAGGAGCATCTGTGTCTGTACAAGGAGGGCCACAAACTCCTGAGCTGGAGTGGGTGCAAGGAATTAGCCCTTTCAACTCCTGCTAAGCAGCTTAGCTTTGCTGTCAAGCTATACACTGACTGAAGTTCATCTCCTTCACACTGTTCCTCACAAAGCCCGTGATCTCATCCCTGATGATTACATCTTCAGAAACCTGTGGCCTGGTTTCATTTTTTTTACTGTGCCTTACAGTAGAGAATCTTAGCTTCAATGGATATATGAACATATCTACCAGCTAATTAACAGCTAAGTAATACATGACAGCAAGTGAAGTGATGCCTTAAAAGCATTTTACTTTCCTGAAGTATAAGATGAGTGAGGGAGAAATCACTAACTCTTTTATTTTCATTGTTTTGGTAAGATATTTCACAACCAAAGTAAGTGGCACAAAATACTAGGGACTAATATTCAAAATTTAAGGAGCTGCAAGGTTTACAAAAAAGTTCCCCTTCTTGCTCAGTGTTAAATCCAGCCCTAGAACACTAAATACTACAGTTCCTTACAATTTGTTTCGTCTGCTCTTGGACTGGAGCAGAAAAAGGTTGTAGACAAAGCCCCAAGAAGGCAAGGAAGGGCCAAGCAGCTGCAGTGAACACCAAGTCACAACATAAAATCTCATCACACTTTCAGATAGTATCACCCATGGAGGACTATCCTTTGCCAAATCTTATGTACAATCAGTAAGAACCCTTATGAGGACAGGAAGGAAGGTATTTTTGGAAGAAAAAATCAAGTAGGAAATAGATTAAAAATCTGCAGTCATATTTTTCAACCACTTCTTCAAACAGCAGTCAGCTCAACCTCCCTTTTGAATTACTACACGGAAAAAGCACATTAAAACAACATTTAAAAAAAGGACTTAAAACTCAGAAAACTGAGGGAGAAACTGCTTCATCTTGCACACTTCTTTCATCATGAAATCATACTAGTTCCCTAATTTCCAATATGATGTTGATCCAATTTGCTACAAAGAGCATACAACTCTCTAAATCAATGACCACATTACCTTTATCATAGAGTCACATTATGTGGGAATACATATTATTTATATCTGTCACAGCTTCAATCCTTCTCTAACAACTCACTTTAAATTTGTTCTGTGTAATTTTGAAAAGAAAAGTAAAAAAACAAACCAGATAAATAAAGCAGCTAATTATGGAATCAAAGACTAAACCTAAAGATTTTCTCAATCAACAAAATGGCCAAAGGTGGGGACTTTTGCTGCCATTTAATTATGATGTGTTAGCAAGAGGGCTAGAACAGAAGCCTCACCCTGCAATCAAACTGGATTTATACAACTTGAAATACATAGAATATGTCGCAGAGTAAATAAAATAAGCAAACCTTTAGGACGTAGCAAATTGCTTAAACCACTACAGCAAAAGTCAAGTAACCAATATGAAAAATTGGTGACCTACAAAGCCATATATGTGCACAGTACCTCTCACACCAGCACAGTTACCCATATTGTATGGCACTGCTATACAATGAGATATGACAACTCAGATAAGGATTAAAGACATCTATAATTCAGGTTTACAAATACAAGCAAGGTGTCTAAACTGTCAATGGAGTCAAAGGAAATACAGCATGGGATTACCACGGTTTACCGGAGTCTACTGGGTTTGCATGGCCAAGTTTTGGCAGTGGGGGTTTACAGGGGTGGCTCCTGTGACAACTTGCCAGTTGAGCCAACCCCTGGCAGCTGTGTCCAGCAGAGCCAACCCCTGGCAGCTCCAAAGACAGATGTGCCACTGGTCAAGGCTAGGCCAATCAGAAATGGTGGTAATGCCTCTGAGACAACATATTGAAGAAGAAGAAGAAGAAGAAGAAGAAGAAGAAGAAGAAGAAGAAAAAAGTTCCTGCACAGCTGTAACTGCAGCCAGAGAAGAGTGGGGCGGGAATATGTGAGAGGAATGAGTGTGCAGACACCAAGGTCAGTGCAGAAGGAGGGGGAGGAGGTGCTCCAGGCACCAGAGCTGACATTCCTCTGCAGCCTGTGGTGCAGACCATGGTGAGGCAGCTGTGTCCCTGCAGCCCATGCAGGGCCATGGGGATACAGAGATCCACCTGCAGCCTGTGGAGGAGCCCCACACCGGAGCAGGTGGGTGCCTGTGAGGAGGCTGTGACTCCACAGGAGACCTGTAGAGAGAGGCCCTGTTCCCATGCAAGAGCAGCCTGTCCTTGAAGGACTGCACCCCATGGAAGAGTGACCCATGCTGCAGGAGTCTGAGGAGGACTGTTGCCCATGGATGGACTCACTTCGGAGAAGCTCATGCAGAACTGTGTCCTGTGGGAGGGAACCCACGGTGCAGCAGGGAAATGACTCCTCTCCCTGAGCAGCAGAAGAAAAAGGCAGGTAATGAACAGACCATAACTCCCATTCCCTGTCTCCCTCTGCTTCTGGCAGAGGAGGCAGAGCTGGGGAGGAGGGAAGGGTCGGAAGAAGGTGTTTTAAGGTTTTATTTCACTTCTCATTATCCTGCTCTGATCTTGTTAGTAATAAATTCAATTAATATCTCTAGTTTGAGCCTGTTTTGCACACGATGGTATTTGGTGAGTGATCTCTCCTGGTCTTTATCTCAACTCATGAACCTTTCATTATACTTCCTCTCCCCTGTCCAGCTGTGGAGGGAAGTGAGAGATCGGTTTTGGAGGGTGCCTGGTGTCAGACCAGCGTCAACCCGCTACAGTCTTTTAAAGATCCAATGCACAACGCCAGCTGAGATGTCCTGACATACCACATTTGGATGCCTGCCTATTCCATCAGCTGCTGCTTCAGGAAGCAGACATCCTCTCTGAAGACCCATGCCACATCTGACACTGCATGTGGCAGGCAGTTCAGAGAAGCCCTGACATGAAGAGGCAATGAAATGGCAATAATGTATGTGTTTAAAGAAATGTATTATACCACTTGTCAGTACAGCCAGCAGACCCAGGGAGTTATTCAAGGTGATCAACAAGCAGGCTTCTAATTTAGGATTAGCTAACCACACAGCAGAGTGGCAGCTGAGAAGCAGACGGGGTAACTTTGTGTCTCAAACTGCACAAGACGACAAAATACAGGCAACTGAATCCTACCCAAAGTCTACTGCCAAACTTGTCTTCAGCAAGAGATCATGAATGTTACTAAAACTAACAGACACAATTACAGAAGTAAATAAGCTCCCTCGCAGAGAGATTCACCACCTAAAATACTTGCCTAAGACATGTCTTTTTGTAAGGAATGATGGAAAATGCAGGGGTTAGGGCACTGACTGCAATTGTGCACATTTGCATGAGCAAGAGTCTAAAAACTTGTAACAAGAGAAACAACAGAAAGTGGAGCATATTGACAGGCAGGAATGTAACTCTTGCCTTGCTTCCCTGGCAACAGTGAGGCTGACATGAAAAAGCTGAGAAAAGAGCAACTCAGGCCACAGTGCATCTTAGTGTGTGCAGCAAAACTAACGACCTCAAACTGTACACGTGGCTAATTCTCTCTTCTAACAGAGAAATCAGTCAGGTCCCGCGTATACCAGACCACCACTTGAAGACTCAAGTTGAGACTTCACAGACATGAAACAGAGATCCTAAGTAGAGAAACTTTACTAACATTCATCTAGAAACATGATGGTAAAAGGGATTGCTGTTCTGTACTAAAATGGTAAGGAAGATCAATCAGATTATCAGCTTGAAGATTTCAATGCCAGAAGAGAAATAAAAGATAAAGAAAGCCAATCTGTTGCATCAGAACCCAAGACAATTTGGCATGTCAAAACATTTCAACCTGTTTATAACCCAAAGCCCAAGGGGGAAAATCAGTCTGGTTTATATTAATGTTTGCTCCCTTACAAAGATAATCTCATCAGAAAATCTCTCTCAATTGTTCCTGTCCAGTAAACAGAGGAGATGGTATAAAAGCCATGGAAATTTCCAACAGCCAATACAAGCTAACCCAGTTCTCACAGTACCACAAATTCTAAGCCCAGAAAAGATTCAGAACCATCCAGACAGAATACTGGTTCAGACACAGCCACCAGTTTGACCCAGCCAGGATACCCTGAATTACTACAGAGAAGAAAATGTGACACTCCTTCATGAAACAGCAAAGTGATCACCAGAGTCTACTTTGTGGGAGGCCTTCCTCACCCAAAACTCATCATGGTTTGAGGTAGATCCCACAAACTAGCTTACAGGTGGCTATAATGCCTTACAGATCAGAGGCAGGACACACAAACTGCCCAACACTAGAGGTAATATCCTTTTTGTATCTGCTTACAGCACCTGAGAGCAAGCATTAATCCAAAGCACAGGAGCTGCTGTTCAGTATTGCAACTCTTCAGCTCTCTCCCTCACCGTGACTATAAACTACTTACAACTTCTTGAAAACTAGAAACTTGTATCTCCCCCAGACACTCTGTGATACACAGTCATACCTGTAACACTTTCTAAAAGATTGAGAGGTCATCATACCATCTTACTCCAGATACAGGTAACTCACATTCGCCTTAAGTTAAACAAAAATGAGTTAGTCAGCTTTCCTGAAGAAAAATAGCTGAAAAGAAGGGAAGCCTAAGCCACTAGTTTAACAATCAATCATCAGCTTAGAAGTGGAGAAGGGGATTAAGTAAGTGAATGAAAAAAACATGACTCAAACTTGACACACTGATGCTACAGACTTGTTTGCATCAAAGCTGTAATTGGTTCCTTATATGATACTGGAGTCTAATCGGAGCTCCTTCCAAGACTCTAGTTTCTGATTTAATTAGTATTTTGAAATTTCTCTCATATATATTTCTAAAAGCTGCACTTTTTTTCCAATTTGTGCTAACAAGTAGTAGTAGTTACATTCCTAAGATCTACAATAAGCTTTGACTGATTTTAAATTACTAAATACTCTAAGTAAAACATCCCTCCAACTGTTATTGTATTCTGAAGCAGGCAAAAATTATTTCTTAATTTCAATTCCTAAGCAGAAATTTCATTTTATTAATGGAATTCAGAAATTCATCTAAGTTTTCCTTGACTGCCTGTGACAAACTACTTCTCCTATAATTTGAAGTAGCAAATTTGGTGAAGTAGCAGAAACATGCCTTTTTCTTTGAAAACAAGTTACAGCTCCTGCTACCAACCCTGCTCATACTGTAGTCAGCTCCCTTTAATTAACAGCTACAAGATCCTCAGAAAAGGCAGTTTCAGTGGACAAAGCAACAGGTGTTGCACTCTGTTGTTAGAAGTGGATAAAATTCTGGTTTGTGTGCCTGTTTTTATTCTCCATGAGTGTATTTAAACAAAAACATTGTATTTCACAGCTAAAGTGATGAATGCCCACACTGAAGTCTCATACAGCTTACAAGAATTTGCAGCTCCTCAGAAACAGCTGAGGTCAAATTGCCACCTTGTGTTCATGAAATATTCCTGGAGTTCCCCCTTCTCTCAACTCTTCCACAGACAGTTTTTGAATTGCTTGGAAATAAGATAATGTTGACATACAGTTCATACAGAGACTAGCTCCCTGCTCACTGGGGGACAGGATCGGGCCTCTTCTCACAGGCACAGAGTACCTTGTGAGATCAGGAGTTCTGCAATGATTTGAAAGAGCCTCCTCCCTATTTTAAGTGCAGCTCTCCTCAGTGAATGAATAAAGGTAAAATAATTACTGAGTATTGGATTGGGCCTTCCAAGTGCTCTGACTGAAGAAAAGCACAAAATCTAAGTTTTCAACTGGAGAAAATTAAGTTGAAAGATGCTGTGTTGGGGGGCAAGGTCTAGAAATATTGCAAAATTTATGACATGGGCCTGGCTCAACAACAGTAGAAACAGAGTTCAAAAATTAAGGAATTGGACAGATCATACACAGCCTGTGGTGACATGGGAAAACTAACATTGGACTCCAATAAGCAAGATGGAAAGAGATGTGCCTGGGAGAGTTTAAGAGAAAACCAAAGGAGCTAACCGATCCAGTCACATGCAGCAAGCAGCTATCAAAGACTCCTCAAACATCCAGAGGGTGAAAAGAATCATCAACAACCCAGAAAAAGCTCACCAGGACAGTAATAGCCTATTGATTCCTTGTCCAAACCCTTGCTTTGGACAGAAATGATCAAGTTGCACAATGAAGCCTAGCCAAATAAATTGCTTATCTTTGGAACAAACTACAGATTATACAAGATTTTGACAATCCAGGAAGAAGAAGAAATCCTAGTGGCAAAAACATTCCTAGTGGCATACTTAACAGAGCCTTTCAGAGTTAGCAAAGGCACAAAACACTGAAGAAAAACTGGATACATGATCAATGCTAAACATCCGCTGAACACCATAAACCTGCCACACTTTCAGCTGCAGCACAGAGGCGACGCACAACTGGCAGGATGGCAAAAGGTTATTTCTGGAGTTGAATCAGCAAGGAGGATACTAAAGTAACAACTAACAACAGACAGGAAGAGAGTGGGTAAAACGACATTTGGTTCAAATTGAGCACACTGTGAGGGCACAGAACCAGCATAACAAAACCAGGCTTTTCCCTCCAACTTATGTACTAGGAGTGTTTAGGAGCACTAAGTAGGATGCATCATAAAATAGCAAATAAGAGACCTTCATCTATACAGCTGATGATTCAGAATAACTTGTTTCCCCAGACCAAAGTAAGTTATAAGTGTAACTACTACAGGAAAAAAATGTAAACAAACTGAATTAAAATTTGGAATCCTCTCAGGCATTTTTACGCAGATAAAGCCAGAAATAAAACAAAGGATAAGTCTGGCTAAAAGTGCAAGCTGATGCACTGGTAACGTGAAATGATTCAAAATACTGGGAAAGAGTATCTGGAATTGAGCAAAAGTGAAAAAAAAGTTTGCATTTATTAGGAACGGCAATCCTGCAACATCATAGACTCATGATCACCTAGAGAATGGATGGATGGATGATGCTCTGAGCTGCCCTTCAAAGGAATGTCCTTCTTACCACGTACTGTACTTTCAGGACTCCAGGGCCATTAGACTCAGTAGGGTAAAGTCAGCTTTTGTGACTCTGGAACCACCCTAAACTAGCATAAAAGAACAAACTTGCTTTTGAATTTGCAGGGAGCTTACACTTCTGTTCACTACTAAGACTGCTGCTCTTTACCTTCTAAATCAAAACCAAATAAACAAAAAATACTTCGAAAGGGTCACAGGACCCCACTTTCTAGGATCTCCAAAAGAACACATGCTATAAGGCTACAAACATATGCCTAATACAATCTAACCCCCTGCAAAAATGGAAGTTCCTTGTTAATGAAGGGTTGTGACCTTAGCCCAAGGGTAATCCAAAGTCTATCCAGGTTTCAGTGACACACAGCTCAGGTAGAAGTGCAGGCCCCAGAGCTGCGGAGCAGATCTGCAATCCAGCACAACAGCAAAGACATCCAAATAACAGACTAGGCCCTGGAACTAAAACTGCCTCAGCTAACCCTGTTCACCTGCAGTGTTCTGTCCTGCCCTATCTTGGGGATATATCAGGTATATTTGTCTGACAGTACCTATGTCTCCCTTGCTCCTGTCAGCTATGAGATACCTGAGCAAAGATAAACAGTACCAGTATTTGCAATGACAGCAAATAAAACCACTTCTTTTTGGTGCTAATGTCAAAATTCCTAGTGAGCCCAGGATAGGTTTAAAAACCTTGAAAAGCTTCAAATTACTACTGTGTCTAAGAAAAGAAACAATTTCAATCCAGGATGGGCAAGTTAATATTTACATTTCTTTTTAAATACTTTAAATACATTTAATAACTTAAGTTTCACCAGCTACAGCAGCTGTTTGCTCTCATGCCTAACTGTAACCTGTGAGTGTTACAAAGTATCTAGGGGCTATGCCTGCAGTGAGATTTGGGGAGAACCAGAAAGAGTCAAAGTTTTACAGGGAGCTTAATGGTCGCATGAGAAAAGGCCTCCAAAGCCACCTCCTCTGGTGAACTGCCACTGACAGTAATTTGTGGGATGGCCAGTTTCAGAACAACCTTGTAATTTAACAGCTGAAGAATTTAATTAAATATTAAATTCTTCTCCTGGGACTTGGCAAATACCTGTGGTTGCCTGGAAGTCCAGATCCAGGACATCCTGGATGTCCTCATGAATGGCAACTCCATCAAGTCTGTGGAAACAGGATCCAGTCCTGGCATCTTCAGTGAGTTTTTACTTGCTTAAGGATCCAAGTAGTAAAAATTGGCTAGTTGAAGAGGGGTAAAGAAAAGATGATGTGGGCCACTCTCCCTTCTGAAGGGGTCAAATCCCATATCAAACCCAGTGGATTCAGCTAAGAGAGAATGCTGAGAGAGGACTCCGAAAAACTAGGGAGAGCTTTACCTGCCTCCTGATCCAGGACAAGCTTCTCATTCCCTTTCACAAAGATGAGACAGCCTTAGCTGCCACGCAGAAGCTGGACACTCATTTAATACAAGACTAGTAAGTGTCTTGCACTGAATTATCAGAAGGTCAGAAGGGTTTTCAAGAAAATCCCTCTGGAGTCATTCATTACAATTGCCAGGCCCTAAACAGGAACAAAAGGAAAGCCTCTTGGGTATACACTCTTAAGCAAAATACCCCCTTGAATGGACATTGCCACCAAAGATGAAACACAATTCAAAGCAGGCAGGTTTAAATACTACCAGAGACACAAGACTGAAACAAAAAGCAGAGAAAATATTTTCCACAGTCTGGAAAGGAAAAAGCAACATAGTATTCAGGACTGAAGAAGGACCACCAGAAGGGGAAAAAATAAAACAAATAAACCAACTAACAGTTAACAAGAAATTTTAGATTGTTTCTTGCTCTTACCTTGTCTAACAAAGCCAAAGCTACTACAGAGTGTTATTTCATTATTATTTTGTTTGTATCAGACCAACTGGGTACGCTTCTAAGTGACCCAACATTGCCCTCTACCAGGCCTGCATTTCCACCTTGGGAATAGCATTATCTTGACTTCATCCTTCAAAATGGATCAGTTGCATGGATGTGTCATCTGGGTGACATGGAAAAAGTTCTTTATCACTTGCAGACAGTTACTTATCCAGACATTTCCAGTTACTGATATCAATCTGCACATTTAGTATACTGGTATTTCCTTATGTTTGTAGAACATGGCTTTTTTAAACTGGGGCCATTGTAGGAGAAACTGAGAACCGCAAATACCTAACAGGTGCAAAATAAGAAGCTAAGACTAGCAATAGCAATAAAAATCAGGTTACTCATCTCTTTTCTTGATCCAACAGGTGACCATTTTCATTGCAAGAAACTTTTCAAGAAAATCTGGTCCCCTACTCTCAAAAATGCTTCCTTCAGCCTGGAGGCAAAACAGCTTCCTCAAAGCTGGCAAGCAGCGAAACTGGAAGTGGGACCACTGTGATCCTTTGGAAGTTTTCAGAAGATAAGACTGTAAATATACCCTTCAAGTGAGCATGTGCTACTATGGTAAAAATCTCAGCAAGCTAAGTTCTCCCAGAATTTAAGGAGAGGAGGTTAACCCATACTTGACATAATTGGCTGCTGGTTATCACCAGGGACCTCCCCAAACACCAACAGGGATCTGAGCTCAAAGCTGAGTTCTAACCAGTCTAAAAAGTGCCCCCTTCCATCATTTTAATGGTGACTAAATTAGAAGATTGTGGGGATACAGAAGTGTAGTGGAGTCACAATATTAGTAATTAAATATGGAAAAAAAAGTGCTATTTACCAGGGAAAAATTTAAATTTCATACTGTGATTTTATTTGGTTAAATATAAATAAATTTGTAACATCCTAGTGATGTACTGTACAGATGTGTAGTTGACTAAAGCAAATGCAAGGATGGAGTATGACACAGGTAAACACACTGTGACCATGGAGTACACATTTAATTACTGGGAAACATTCCAAAAACTACCAGTTTAACAAAAAAGACCCACAAAACAAAACCCAAACCACAAAACACTTTCTCTTGAGATGAAGTATGAACAAACTTCAGCAGTTACAGACATGGCTGTGACTTTAGTGTTACACTACCACAGATGGCTTTTCAAAATTCATTTTTAAATTAGGAGTTGTGACAAGCAATTTTTTTATTCTAAATATTTTCCAGAACAATGTCTGAGAAGACATCTCTCAGATTCTTACTGAACTCTTGATCTTTTAATGCAAACATTTGGATAATGCTGATTGTGACTCAGTGCTGACAATGAGCAGATCCCCTAAATGCATAGCGCTTGACTTTTTATATATATATATATATTAACTATACATGTGTATTAACTACACTGCACACAGGTTCCACTTCCTCTCTTCACAGAGTTTGTCATGCACTCCCACTGATTCAATTCCCCCTCTTTTACTGTCCTTTCCTTCTGAGCAAAACCGCCAGCCCAACTCCATGACCTGGTTCTGCAGGACCCCTGCCTTGTGCTCTTCGTGCCCCTCAACCAAACAGAACCCCCTGTCTTTCTTTTCTTCTTTTCAGAGGAGAGAGAGAATTCAAGAACTATTGGGAAAAATACGGGCTATGTGTGATCCAAAGATTAGAAATGCAAAATAATAGGTTCTGGCAAAAGACAGGCCTCTTTTCCTATAGATTTTGCTGTTGGTGATAGGAAATGAATGCCAGCAGTGGAAGGAAAAGTGAAGCTCTGGTGGCTCATTAACAGAAGTTATGCTGTTTCAGTTAATCCTGAAAAAATGCAGTGTTAGGTCCTTCCCCACCACATCAGTCATACCTGCATGAGGAAACAGATACTTAGCACTCCAATCAGAAAAAATCTGTGCCCATATCTATCAAATATATGCCCAAAAAATGGCACTAAAACCTAAACACTTTCTTTATAAGGCCAGTTCTCCAATGGAATGATATCATAAGAAGATGTATTTTGGGGTGAAGGACTGGACATAATTGATGGGAATTTTTCAGTGTTTTCAAAGACTGACAAGTCAATAGCCACGTATTTTGGGTAGGTCAAAACAAACTGTCTAGATAGAGCATGACAGGTGCACTTTTCCTAATGGCTGGAGACCCAGTCTTGGAGTCAGAGGATCTGCTTCACTATGGCTTGTTGCCTAACCTTCCCAAGGTCATTTTTCACTACACTTCACAAATAAAACACATAGTATCCAATTCACTTCCCACATTCACACCAATGTAAACCAGAGGTAGAGTGAGATTAAGTTTACAAAGCTGTGGAGGAAAATCAAACCTGATCTTTGCCCCCAAAGAAGTGGCTGATGGACTTACATGCTTATTTAAACTTGGTCCAGTCATTAAAATACCTCTGATCAGGTTCTTCTGCAAGTAAAATTAGAAAATTTCTTTACAATCTACTATCTTAAATCAGAATTTAAGATTAGTCAAATTTATTATTATTTTGGTGTAATTCTTGGGGAACAAGGTAGGTTGAGTTCGTAACAAGATACATGAAGACTTTGGCCTCCAGGCTGAGCAGCCTGAGCAGAACCCAAGCTGAACAACATTTTTGAAAAGTTGTCTGCAAAGAAAAGAAAACCTGAACTGTCAAACTTCCCCTCAAAAACTATGAACAAGCAGGCAGCCTCAATCCTACTCCTAGCTGGCAACAACAGGAATCTTCACAAAGACTGGCAGGAGTAGAAATCTCTCTCTCTGAGTTTTTCTAGGTCAAAGCTACGGTTCAGCAGCTGGAAATCAGTACTGGAAATCTTACACTGCTGCCGACTTTCTAGAAAAAAAAGATTTCATTCAGAAATCTGTCAGCCTGGCACTGTTTATATAACCATGTCACAACAAAGCCTATACAGAACTTCCTTGTAGTTAGCAAATGGCTTAAATACATTAGTATTACTTCACTGGTGTCGACTGCTAACCTGGAATTACCACACAACCCAGGAAGACCTTACTCCCATCCAGCTTGATGCCACTGGTAAACCTAAGTGAGATACAGCAATGTGTGCTCCCTGACAGAAGCACAGTTCAACTACCCCAAGCTATGGCAGAGCAAACAGCCTCACTTGTGCCTTGCAATGCTGCAGATACTCATACACATCCCTCAGTACTGCTCAAGACAGTATTTCATGAAAGAGAGGGGTTACAACAGCAGCGCTTTATCTATTCTTTTGTACAGCACAAACTTTTTTTTAGTACGACAGTAGTTGCACAGGGAGCATTCCAAGCATGGCTCGAGAAGCTTACATCTTGGTATTCACAGAAACAGCTTGCTGGCCGTAAGGCAACACCAGCCAGATACACTGCAGGGAAATTTTTTGCTTGGGTATCACTGACTTGTCAGGTGGGACCCTGAGCACTACAAGGCAAACAGCTTTGCTGCAGGATTCACCCTCACAGCTAACCCCAAGCAGCCCACACTTCCCCGGGATGGTATGGCTGTGACTTCCAGGCCTGGCTGCGATCAAGATGAACTTTTTCCCACCAGACACCTGAATACTGGGAAAATGCCACCCACTCCATGAGAAGCCGGGACTAGGCAAGTTCACAGCAGTGTCTCTCTGGGTGACCTCAACGACCCCAAACCCTCGTGCTGGGCGAAGGCCGGTAAACGGCTCCGCTGCCCATCGCTTGGAAGAGATGCCGACATCCATTTTGGAAGTGGGAGAGCCCAGCACTGATGGTAAAGTTTGAGGCCCGGTCCGAAGTTTGGGGGCAGCGCAAGATGTGCACAGAGAGGGCTGACTAACACACACGTACAAACACACGGCGGCTGAGCTGTGAGGTCCGCGCCGCTGACCGGGCGAGCAGTGCCGGGCGCCCTCGCCTCTCCGGCGGCGGAGCGGACACTCTGCGTCCCCGGGGCCACGCACCGCGACAGGGCCGGGCGGGACATAGGACGGGGAGCAAGTTCGGGGTGCACAAAACTCCTTCCCGGGTTCTGGGGCAGGGCAGGCCCGGCGCGGTCCCCGCCGAGCTCGGCCCCGCCGCACGGCCCGGCCGCGGCCCGGCCTTGGCGCAGCGACCGCCGCCGGCACCAGGACCCGGGTGCGGGGACCTACGGAGGGGATCCAGAGGGGGCTTCCCCGCGGCCCCCGGGGGCGGCAGCGCTGCCCACCTGTGCCCCCGCCCGCCTCCTGCGCCCCTCGTCGGGCGGGGGCCGGCGGCGGACGGGGGCCCCGGGGCGGATGGCGGGGTCGGCGCCGCCGCCCCCCGCCGGAGCGGAGCGGAGCGGGCCGGCAGCGCCGTGGCGCAGCAGCGCCCGCACGGCCCCAGGAGGCGGGGGGCGCCGGGGGGCCGGCGGAGCCCTCGCCCGGGAGCCGCCGCGGCGGCGGGAGGAGCGGGAAGCCGGGACGGAGACTGGGACATCGCAGCTGAAGCCGCCCCCTTCCCTCCCTCCCGGTTACCTGCTTCCCGGGAACACTTTGGAGACGCCTCCAACATCGGCAAACACTAAAGAGAACTGACCCCGCCGCCGCGGCGGCCGCAGCCGGCCCCAACCACTGCGCCCCCCCCCCCCCCCCCCGCCCTCCCGCCGGCGCCGCCGCCGCCGCCGCCCCGCCCCGCCGCCCCCGCGCCGGGCGTCGCCCCCCGCTGGGCCCCTCGGCCCCCCCCTCGCCGCCGCCCCCGCCGCGCCCGCCGCCCGCGGGGCGCTCCCCCCGCGCTCCCGGCGCCGCGCTCCCCCCGCGCTCGCCGCGCGAATGGCCCCGTCCGCGGCCCGGCCCCGGCCCGGCGGCGCGCAGCGCCCCCAGCGGCGGCCCGGCGCCCCGCGCTCATCTTCCCCCGCCGGGCCGGGGCCGGGCCGGGCTTCGCCACACGGCGAGGCCTCGGCACCGCGGAGGAGGAAACCCCGGCCCGGGGAGCACGGAGAGCGGCAGTGCGGGGGCTGTGCCGGTCCGTGAGTGGGGTTGAGATGGGCCTGGCGCGTGTGCTCTGCCCCCTCTCGGCTGCTCCCGAGCGCCGCTGTCTGCACCGCTCCTTGCGCACCCACAGATAGAGGGCTGCCGGCAGCGAGACTTCAGGCAAGGAAAAAGAAAAAAAGGGCCGGCAGAAATACAGGGAGAGAGGGGAAGCCATCACAGCACCCCAGAGAAGAGGCTTGATTTTATTTCCCCTGTCTGGTGTTACTCGTCTCACTCGCGCTTGGACCACTAATTCTCCAACGTGCTTTCCCTTTCACCTTTCGCCTCCCAGAGAGCTGTTTTCAGAGAAGGCAAAAACTCATAAACATGATTTATGTTAAAATTTTCTTCTGTCTAGAATTAAGGCAGATAACTGATGCAGATGCTGGGCGCTGCCTAGAGGGAGGCTGCAGGAACGAAGGCCAGGGAATGCAGCTGTGGAGGTTCAGCCATGGAGGTTCCACAGTGCATCACTGAAACCTTCCGCAGGTGGGCACAAACCCGCCCTCCTTACACAGTGCCAGGGCTCAGCTACATAAAGCCCTGGCTAAATCGCTGTTTCTGTGCCTTCCCAACCAAAACCAACCATCCTTCGGTATTGCCATCATAAAAATATTGATTTTGTTGCCATGTTTCAGGTTTGCACATACCTTACAGAAGGCAGAACTAAACAGAAAAAAAATTTTTAAAAGGCAGACACAGAAAAATGCTTAGGTAAAATTGAGGTTAAAGTCTGAAGTGTTTCTTCCTTTAATTAGAAATTAATAGATGAATAAAAGGGGGCGAAGTAAAAGAAATTAATTTCTGACCATCTTTAGCACGAAAAAGATAACATTAAAATCTTTATCTCAAAGTAAGCAAAAGTTTATTGTTCATTAATAAAACAGTTGTGAGTTTAATCCACAATCTAATTTATTTTGTAAAAATCTGTTTTCTTGATTGGCTCAAGTAAAACAAACCTAGAATTTTTAAATCTATGCAAAAGCCACGTAGAAGCATCAGAATTGAAGCAATCATCTTCCTACCTGATTTGCAAGACAGCGGTAGGTAACAAAATTCCTCAGGCTTAGAAACAAAACTAGATTTTTTGAGGGGGCAAAGATCTACACCTTTTTGCTACACAATTCAGTTTTAGTGATAGGTATGAGAGTTATAACATCTGTTGTTTTTTTAAATTACGTTTGCTATAACTTACAAGTCAGAATCAGAATGAATCTAGAGTTCACATTTCCTGCAGTATCTGCTATTCCATAGGAATTTAAAAAAAACCGATTACTTGATACCAAGAGGTGCATCAGTACTGAGCAAAAAAGAAAAAAGACGTAGCCTGACACTATTCCCAAGCATGGTGTAGGAACACTTAGAAAGCACAGAGCCCAGGTGAATTTTGGTAGTAAGCTTGCATATTGCAGGTAATTTACACACCAAATACATGTCATGACACCTAGTGGCAGAGCTGTATTGTGAGTATCTAAAGCAAGATTTTATTCATACTAACAGAACACTAATAGAACATTTACAGCTTATTTAAAGAGACGTTGGGAACTCGGCATTTGCTATGAGAGTTTTATACATACCCTGTATGGTGTAGCGGTAGCTTGTTAATCCTCCCCTTCTCATTCCTCCATTGTTTTGCTTTCTGATTCTGAGATTCCTTACCCCTTAGTTTAATTTAAGAACTGAGGACAGAAATACACAGTATAATACAATTTCTTAGGTAGTCTTCTGATATAATGTAGCAATGGATAATGTTGCAAATACTTTTCATTAGGCTACTACAAATTTTTGTGTGAGTAAAGTTCATTCAGATGCCGAACCATGATGATGCTGTCCATACAAGTTTGGGGTGGTTTTTTTCTTTGTTTGTTCTTGGGTTTTTTTCTTCATAATTTTATGTCGTGTCATTTTTGCTTTACTCACTATTAGCAGTTTGAAGAATAACCCTACAGTATAGCACATACTTAGCATCAGTGTACCCAGAGAAAAATACATCCAATGAACGTCAGCATCAGATTACGAGGGAGGTTTTGTAAACTTTCTGCAACACACAGATGTAATTCTAACAAGCCTCTAAAATCTCCAATCTGTGCTATTATTTCAATACCTAACATTCTTACAACATTGCTATTACTAAACAGCCAAAAGCTTAGTTTAAAAACATATATTGAGATACATGTATCAACTCAAGTCTTGTATCTTGATACACATTTTGTGGTGCAAATGGAATGTAGCTGGAAGAAAACAAAATACAAAACAGTATCCAAACCTTACCATATATATATATATACATATTTTATAAAACAAAGGTTTATATATTTTATAATAATTTTAAGTCCATGGGTGTATTTTGCTTTTTTAATGTTTCCCGTATGATTGGAGATTTACATATATGAACAAATAAATTGCATTACTAGTCACTTCTTTAGATTTACTGCACCCTTACGTTTGAGGGTTTTTTCCCTGCTACTGCTGAGATACAGGATAAAGGCTTGTCAGTACCTCCAGTAAAAGCAGCTTAATAAAACCTAAAGACTTGTCAAGTTTTGAAAACAAGATGCATAGTTTGTATATACTCTTTCACTCTACTCCATTATTAAACAACAGGAGTGTCATGACTTGCCCAACAACCTAGTTTCACTATGCAAGTTGTTTATAGGAGTGGTTAATTCAATATGCAGTTTGAAAATAACAAAAAGACACATTAATGCCTAAATGCCTGCACAAATACCTAAGAGCGGGGGAAAGTATAGAGTCATTCTATTTGGTCCATACACACAAGTGCAGGATACTTGAAGATACTTGGCCTTGTCATTTTTAACCTCAGATTCAGAAAAAAAAAAAATTCACACTTTCACACTAACTTGCAAAAAATCAAAATACTTTCATTTTTACAAATATATTTTATTATTAGAATTGTAACTTTAAAAGAAATCATCAAGAAATTAGTTTCCAACCCTCAATACACTTTGGTGTAACAAACCAAAGCAAACCAAAAATGAACCCCCACACAAAATGCCCAATGATGTATTTAAGAAGTAGAAGATTGTCAGAACTGGTTGGAAAGGAGTCCTGAAGGTCTGCTCCACCACCGTCCCTGCCTCCTCAAAGCAGGGCCAACTTTAAAGCTCATGTGACTTTGGAATTGGCAGGTTGCTCACTTTCCTTTTGAAAATTTCCAAGAGTGGATATTTTACAGCCTCTTCCAGAATTCTGTTTCATAGTTTTATAAAGTTTCTTCATAGCTGTACTATTTACTTGTTAAAGAACTTGGATGATATTTGATACTGAAGTTGAAAGCATAACGAAGTTAATAGAGTGTTCATAATATACCAATAAGAAGTGAATAATGCATTATTTACAGTAGTCAGTCATTCAACTGAATAAAAGCCTCTAATAGCTTAGTACTAGAAGAATGGGTCACTTAATTTTTAAAATAATGTTCTTCCAATCATTAAAAGCAAAACCCAAGAGTGTGGGATTATATTTGATTAAAACCCAATATTATTAATGAACCTAAGTCTGGTCAGACAACTGCTCTCCCCAGTTACAGGTGACTGTGACTATAAAAGTAGATTTTTTACTACAATGCATGGTATACAAATGAATAAACCAATTTATCATTAGATAGTACATGGAATGAGAGGCATGAACAAACCAAGACAAAATAAACTACAAGCAAATCCTGTGAAGAGTTTTCTCAGGTAATGGAAGCCATTTACTCTTCATGCTCCAGCAAGGACTCACAAGCAATGAATTTTAACAACTCACACTAACACACTATCTTTGATGATTCATGTCTAAAATGTGAGTTTCCTAAACCAGATGAATCACACAATCACTTCAAGAATCTAAATTAAGCGAACAAGAACTTGCACTTGTCAGCATATATTGAATTCCATCACTGCTGGTATAAGGACATTGCGAAACCTCTAGGTCCTCATCTCCTTTAAAAAGTATCATTTTTTTAGAACACAACCAAAATGATGTGCTGATTTTGCAATTACCAGCTTACATCTAGGTCTCTTATCATTAAAGTATTAACGCCGTCTCTTTATTAGTTGACCCACAGGCCCAAATTCAGATTGCTTTGCAGGTATCATTGTACTCCCTAGCAATTACTTGCTGCCATTGCTTTCATACATCAGTGCTGGGAATAATAAAGCCATGTGTGAATAAACGCTTTACCCTTCTAATAACGCTAGTGAAACTTTAAAATTATACTGGTAAATTACTTTATAGTAAATATTAGGAGTTGTACTGCACATTCAGAAAACTTGACATCACTCATTATCATAGTTCATGTATCCAAAATGGCACAAAGATAACCCCAAGTCTCTAGTTTTAATCTGCACATTTGTGACAGCTATTTCCATAATTTTCCATTTATTTTTGACACAAAGTACTGAAAAAAATTTTCTGTACAACCCTCCCACCTTCTTACAACTACAGAAAATGTGACATTGCCTACTTATGCCTATCTAGTTAATATGTATAGTAATTGCATAAATTTTGTGTATGTATATGCACAGGTACTTAATACAAGTTCATCACCCATTATGAACATTGGAAACTTCTCAAATATCCTATGTGTTTTCCGGATTTAAAAAAAAAAACCCCAAAACACAAAACCAAAAAGATTTGGATTACTTCTATAAAGCACAGAACATAGAATGGCAGAAGAAAACCAAGATAATTCAGGTCAGCCAGGGATTCACATCTCATGACTACAGCAATGAAGACAGATGTAACTACAGTTTCATAAATCAGCAAGAATAACAGAACTAGCAACCTGAAGATCATGGTGTACTGGTTTTCCATTACAAAGCACACAGACATTTAGAAATGGTCCATTTCTGCATTAGAAGGCATTGCTACCTGATGAGACTACACTGGCTTTGCTCAGGAGAAGTATGGGAAAGCCAAAGTGTAATTACAGGCCATGGAAGCAATAGATTCTATAAGATTAAACTCCTGTTTACAAGCCTGGGGTTTTTGGGGGTTTGGCTTTACTGATAGCATTCTGACTACATAAAAGGGCCTTCAAACAAGCCCAAACATGATGCTATTTCCATTGACAGTGTTGTATGAGAGGATCACACCCATCTTGAAATACTCTGGATTCTCATTAGCGCCTCTCAGTGCAGGCACAGATTACAGCACCATTTCAAACATAACCAAAGTGACACCAGTAATGTACTCAGATTGTAAATCAGTGTCCATACTAGTCACATTTATTTGCAGAGTCATGCTTGTGAGAGACTGTACCTAATCATAGCTATTGCCACCCTTACAAGTAGCATACTGTAACAGACTAGATCCTAGAGAAAGCAGGGATTAGGCCTTTTACATCTTGAAGTTAAGGCCAGTGTTGGACATGAAAATTAAGTATTTCACTCATAACTAAACACATTCTTGTAGTGACATTAAATTTACCTGATACAGATAGAGAGATCAAAGGACACAACTAGTCCAAAGAATTCATCAGTAGAAAGAGGCTTTCCATTCTGCGCAGTTCATTTGCTTCCTATCCATCTCTATTAAGTTACACTGCTAAACACCTTTTATTGCAGGACAGTAGAACAATTCTGCAACAAGTTGAAAAGGACCTGTATTTCCACCATTTTGTAGAAGTTTAAAAAATTACTTAAGGAAATTGGGCAAGATTATAAATTTATACAGTAAATTAAACCTGTGTTAAATCAGTAATTTCTTAAATTATTATTCTCTTTGAACAAGAACTACCTTAGACTTACATGAAGCCAAACTGCAAGAGCAGAAAAGAGAAATATTCTGTACCTGGCATTCATACAGGAAAATGGGCTCCCCCTCTCCCAGGCCCCCCCCCCCCCCCCCCCCCAAAAAAAAAGGTTCAGAAGTTACCAGTACTGCAAACATGACTCAGTACATGACATAAAGGGCTTATTGTGTTCAATAGGAATGGTAATAAAGCATTGCCTACATATGCTTCTAAGTATAGAATCTCATTAATGGAAACACTAAAAGCAAGGGCAACTGGCAGCATTGTCACTCAAATGATGTTTATTTTTAGAGGATTACCAATGCTTCCAATCTGCTGTTAGTACTATCTCATGCCAGCACACACAAGCTTCATTCTCAGTTTGCCGAATTTTTAAGTGACAGCTCGTAGAACAAGATTCCTGGTACTTCTAGGGACCGTAACAACACACAGCTTCAAAAGAGGTGGAGTGTAATTGAGTAAGCAGCAGGTATTACATTAGCTGAAAATACAGAATCAATGCATGTTACACCTACACTAAATGCAACTGAAGTCCTTGGTTTCACCTACAAAATATCCATTTCCAAGAGAGTTTACTCTGCAATAAGTTTGCTGTATATTATGCATGTTATAGCAACAAGCACTGTAACTTTCTCAGAGGACAGCAACCAACAAATAGTACAATCATGTATTTGAGTGAGATCAATCATGTCAATACTAGATGAAATCGGTTAAAGTTGTTTGGCTTCACATCATTTCACAATCCTGCCAAAATTAGGACACCACCTCTCAGTATAGTTTTTTTGGGTCTGATGACAAAATTATGAATTACTGTCTGTAATGAAGCACAAATACAGTCATGCACATAAACTGACAAAAATAGCTGGACTAAATTCTACTGCTATATGAAGCTGTAATACAGTAGACAGTAAGGTTTGCAGCAGTTCTAAATTCATAATTTTTTTTTAATGAGCAGTCAGTGCAACGTTCTTCCACTAATGATAAAATAAAACTCTCCCACCTTATCCTGCACCATCACCAATAACCAGTTTGCCATTATGTTCTAGCTATGCCAGGACAATAGGAGTTTGGGAGTTATAGGAGCCCTCAGATATTTTGAGAATTGACACAAATGCACTAACTGGATATTTTTACTAAAATGTTGCTGTATAATACATCATTGAGCCAGACCTTTCCCACCCAGCGAATAATTTACCAAAAGCATTCATTCTGTGATGGTTGAATGTTGCTGGATTTGACAATTTAAGCAAGAGTAAACCCCCACATAATTTGAGAAGGTCAGTGTTCATTTAATGAGAGAAAAGGACCAATCTATTACCTGGAACAATAAATAAAAATGTTTAAAAAGGTAAGGTCCGTGGCAGTCTGTACATTTCTGAACTTCTCTGAAAGTTTAAACAAGACCAGTGCCCACATGCCTTCATAGAAGTTAGGGTAACATCCCCATGTCTGACAATGTTTTGATTCTTCAAAGCCATATTAAGAAAAAGTATAAACAAATTACAAGGCACTGCATCTTTACAGACTGATTTGAAAATCCTGGGGCGGTTTTATCTGTTTCCTTGCTACATTTTAAGTTCACTATGGAACCCAGTGTATTACGGATTCATACACACATTTGATAAAAGAAAAACAAAGACAACAGAAAAAATACCTTAGATTAAAAAATTAAAATTTGAAAGGAGTATTGTAAGAATTTGTAAGTTTTAACCTCCAGACAAAAGCTAGCAAGTTCTCCCTTCCTTTTATCTGCATTATTTTTAACACAGTATCTTTGCTTTAAAAAAAAAATAATGAATGAAAATGTAAATGTTGATGGAATCTTGCTATTTTCATTTAAAAGCTGCAATTAATAAGGTGTTTGATACTACATAAAGTAAGGTAAAACATACAAAGATTGATATACACTAAAATCAACTCAATTAATGCATGGCCTAAGCAAGGTTAGTACCCACCTTTAGTATGTACCCACACATACAACTATTGTTGAGTCCAAACCCAAGAAATAAAGCTCTATGACAGAGAGAAGCAGCATTCTGGTGCAGACCATGCAGCAGGATTCCTTTCCAGAGACCAAATCCTGCCATAATACTTAGCAAACAGAAAGAATTAAGTAAATGCTTTTACCATGTGACAAACTCTCAACAGTGACAGGATCCATTCTCAAAATCAAACACTGGTGCATTAATAACTGCCTTGAAATACACAGAAAACCATCTCACCACAAAGCAGTATGGTAATCAACTTATACAGAGATCACCACAAATTTTCCAGTTAGATCTTTGGTTTACTCCAAAGAAAACCCTGAGACATTAAATTTGGTGTACAGGGATGCTCCAGACCGAGCTAGCTGGCACAAGACAATTCTTGTTATACTTACCCAGGTACATCCAATACTGAATAAAAAGTTCAGAAGGATTTACATTTCAGAAATCATTCAGGAAGACCTAAGCCATACTATATTGCATGCTACAGTTACTAATGTAAGGAAACTTGCCTTCTGAATGAAATAACAATTTATACCAATATCCAAATGGTAAGCCTTTATAATGTTCACTTTCAAAGAGAGTTGCACAGAAATGAGTTAAAAAACCCTCAACATTACAAAGTAGCCAATGGGCAACATATAGAAATAGGTGATTTATTTAATTGAGTGTAACAATAATCCAGAGAAGCTTTTAGGGAAAAGAATTACAGGCTTTCCTATACAGCATTTCCCAATAGTACCTAAGATACCAGGAAGACATAAGTAGTGCTTACGTATGATTTAGTCTATTCCTACTGATTAAAGAAAAGAAGCTAACAGAAGAAATTTTCAGAATTACAAAACACATAGCAAACTACTGCATTCAGTCTATTTTCCACCTGCAAGGCTTCAAAATCTCATCAGGCACAGTATGAAATCTACTTTGCTCAGTTTATTACTGTTTCTGGAAAAACTATTGCAAAGACAAAAAGAAACCTATTACCCCAGTTCATGGAGAGGGCTACCCTTTCTCTTTTCCTTAATAGAGCACATCTCAACAAACTGCTACTGGTTTTCATACAGGAAGGACCTTGATCCTTCAGTTGCATCATGACCACAGTTGCATTGCACTTGCCCTTTCCCAGTTTCGTAACATAAGAATTATAGATTGGTGCAATTACTGATGTCCTCTTAAAACCAAAACAACAAAAAAACAAAACACAAAAAAACACCACAAAAAATACAAACCCCCACCCAAAATCCCAAAAACACAGAATCCCAAAACATCATGCTACCAGCCACTGATTTTTAGAGACTCTTCTGGATGCTATCAAACATAAAACTTCAAGAACTGGTTGTTTTCCCTCCCACCCTACTTTGTGAGCATAGCCTATCTCCATGTGGTATTCTCATTGTATTGGTCAACACAATTTGAAGGACATTTTGAAAAAATCAGTCCCAGTACAGGACTGTCTGGATTATTATTATTTAAGGAACATGAAGCCACCTGTTACTCCAGCACAATGCTTAAGACAGTAGTTTCTGCTTGGGGCAGATGACAACACACAGATACTTAAGAGATTAAAAGAGTTATATTCCAAGACCAAGTGTGAGACAGAAGATACCGGTGCAAGATGATGCCCCCAATTTCTCCCCTCACCTCAAACCCCACAAATTTAAAACCTTATGCAAATCAAGACTTTAGGCTTGATATACTCTAAGTCATCTGGAGATTCAACGACTTCTCTTTGTCATTTGTTTAGTTACATATATATCCTATACTGCATTTTCCAGAGTTCTGATCTTCAATAAATTGTCTACACCAAGTAGATAAAGATGTACTTTATTCTGTGCGTGTGAAACATAGCTAACAATGTTTTCTGCAGACATATGGACAGTTTACAGAATGAGACTCAAGAGCTATTCATACTTTATCACCAGTCAGAGTAACAGCTGTCACACATTCTTCATTGACCGAGCACAAATAAATACAGATCAAAGGCACCAAGTTTCATCCATTCCTTGAACAAGGCCTTCAGAGGAAGGGATGAGATGATGACCAGTGTGGTTTTGTCTTGAAAACCTCCTACCAGAGTGCAAGAGTCCTGTTCTTGAAGTATACAATAGACAAATGAGATCTCTCAGACTTGGGACACAAGTGTTTTCTGTGTTAGATGACTGTAAACACATCTGGCTTTTTATCTGATCTCAAGAACAATTGATTTTTAACATTATTGCCTTCCTTCTGGAAAATACCTGGCATTTTCTGAACAGTTTCACTGCATCTGTAACTATATTTAAGGTTTGACAACACTGATCTGATAAAAAGTTAACTGAAAATATCCTCACAGAACATTGACTACAGACTTGATACTTAAAAAAAACCAAAAAAACAAAAAAACCCCAGAACAGAACACAAAAAGCCAACCTGTTCCTGAGCACTAAAATTCAAGGCATCTAAATGGACAGGTAACAGATCACTTGAAGGTTTTGAACAACTTCAGATTTCTTTTACTAGAAAAGAGTCAAAAAAGGTAGGAGAGTCCCCTGCCATAGACTGTTATAAGCAGTCCAGACCTCCAGCTCTCAGGCTTTTCATAGCACATAACTCAGCTTCTGCATAACACAAGGCTGCTAATACATTAAATTATGCAGAAAATTCTAAAGATACAAATCATATTTTAGCCCCCACCTTCCGAACTCCAGCTACACAATGCTTTCCATTTCCTGCACTAGCTCTGAAACTATTGATTATGCATCAAGTTGATCTAATTTGCTAATTGAGAAGACAGATTTTCACTTTTTGTTAAGTCAGTTTCCTACTGGTTTACCACGATAAATCATCTCAGTGTAGACTCAAGAATAAAGTTAGATGCAAGGTAGGAATGTAAATCATTAGACTGGAAAGGAAGGAGTACAAATTCCTCCTTCTCTGGTAATAGCAGGAACCATGCTTGATTTTATCTTTAAGGGTTAAATGCCCTGGAGAACTGCATTAGCAGCATCCAGATAATATTGCAGTCCTGGGAAGAGAAAGGGCCCAGAATGTTCATCAGAACAGATTTAACCTGGACCTACTTGGCACAAACCACTTCAAAGGGCTTGAAGAAAACAGGTTCCCAATTGCTGAAGGCAAGACAGAAGTTTAAAGGTCTTATCATGGAGATTTTAAATAACAAAAAACAGGCCAGCATGAGGGAAGAACTGAGGTCAGTGTTACAGGATTTCAGATTGTAACATCTTTCTTTGAGGCCATCATTATGGTTTTCAATTCTTCACTGGATTCCTATTCAGAAGAGTCTCTTGCAAGCAGCCCCTTCAACAGCAGAGGTCAAGAGAAAAATGTCACTTAAAAGACTAAGTTACACTGCACAAAGCATGTATGTAAAGTAGAGGGAGTTAAATACAATCTAACCTACTCCTACTGACTCACACATTAAAGCTCCTACGAAGTATTATATTAGAGACTATGGACACAGGCTTATAAATCCAATCTCTGCATTGATATACACTGCACAGTCAATTGATTCTGCATTTCATTTTTGGTTTTTAAATACAAAATAATTATCTGAATGAAACCTACAAGCTTTTCCTACATATTTCAGGATAGAAATTACTTTGGAACTACAATGGTACTGAAATGCTCTTACTGTGTAATTTTTAAAAATTCACTTTAAGTAGCTCCAGAGAGAATTTGCTACATTGCATCAGCTGATCAAAACTCCCATGACACTATTTAAAAAGTACATAAAATCTGCAGGAAAAAGAAATGGCAAGGAACAGATTTTCCCGCACTGCTATTATCAGTAAAATGAAACAAAAACAGAGTCTAAGTATCTTCAAATTTGTATTTCTGAACTATATTTTATAGTAAAAGGTGGCTCATGATATTTCTACTCTTTCAATTTTATAAAGGTATTTTAAGGCCTGGAGGTTTGGAAATTTATTATTAGTCCTAGAAACAACAGGCCAACAAGTACATGGCACAAAAACCAAATCCAAAGTCTCTCTTCCCATGCTGCTGTGTGACTGCAGCTGAAGATAGAATATCACTGAGACAGCTTAATTCCTCTTATTCAGTTCAACACCCAACTATTCAGGTACCGCTGTGTATTAGAGTGGATTGGTTTATTAGATTGGATTGGGTGATATTGATTAAAAGCAACTGGTTTCAAAAGAAACTTCATTCAAACCTGTTCTTTAGAATGATCAGGATTTGTGAGCATGCAAACACAACATAATGCTCAATTGCTCTACCAGAGGAGGCAAAAACCATACTGGCTTCCTCCAAACCTTGGAATTCTATAGCTGCACTTTTCCAAATCTTTTAATTTAATTAGGGCTTAATTAGGACTTTCCCCCCTTTCTTTTTAAAACATCATTAATTACTGACCTGGAAACTTTATGGTCTCCTTAAATCATACCTTTAAATATACTTCACATCTTAGGCTTTTGTCAGACTTTCAAAAAAAAGTAGCAAATAAAAAATAAACATTCAGAATAATTCTCACAACACAAAATATATGAATTTTAAAAACTTAATTTTTCATAAAAATACATGTTTCAGGTATGCAGTGCCTTGCCTTTCACAAAGCAGCAGACATCATCTCTTGAACCAAAAAAAATGTACAAAACTGAAAGCAATTATTGGTATGAGGCACAGATTTAATTAAACAGTCCTGATACATGCTGGCAAAATAATAGAAAACTCTTTTCCCACCACTGCAGGCAAACAAGAATCCTGCATCTGAAACTTCTCATTAAGTATTTTAAGTGCTTGTCAAATGGCAAAAAAAACCATGATTAAGAAGTATTTGATCATCTGTGAGAAATGAAAGCATTACATCTTAGTGATTTTTATTTTTTAAATCAGCTATTTCCTTCAGCTGTTACAACAGATACCCTCTGGAGAAAGAGGAAACACCTTGCTGTTACGCAAATTCCTCTCCGATATGCATCACAACACTTTAGAATTACTGGCAGCTTTGTCTCAAGAGTGGCTGAATTTAAGGAACTGTGCTTCTGCACTCCACCATGAAAAGGTCCACACACATTTCCATTCAAGGGTAGTAATCTATTTTAAAACAAGAATTTATTGTGTTATAGTATAAAGACACTAAACACAAAACAAAATGTTTAACAACAGGAATATTGACACAAAATAAAAGCAAGATAGTTTCAAGCCAATTCTGTGACCATTCCATGTGATAAATTCCAAGTGAAAGAAAGTTACATACACAGGGTCACCCTAGGGAAAGGATGGCACCACCTTCATCTAATTCAAGCCCTTTTTCAGGACATCATAGCACTGTCAGAATAGTTGCATTATTTTGAGGGCTTGAGTGGTATATAAGCTTTGTCTTGGCCCTCTCTATATAGGTGAACTTACCCACAGATCTACAAGAGAACCAATGAGGCATTTCTACTGTAAACTAAAAGACCTGAGGTACATTCTCTTCTAATCTACCTTGCATTTTCTTGATCTAAGTATATTATAGGTCATGGGAGTTTATTAAACAGCAGCATAAATTTGGTTATTTAACTTCACTATAGTCCATGTGATAGCACAGGTCAATAAATGTATAATGCTTTGCACTACAACACCCAACTTCAACAAAATACATATGGTATGTCCTAAAGCTTCTCTGAAACCATGTATTGTAGTTTCAGAAGCCACTATATGAAAAGATAACTGAATCTGAGATGTACTTAAGCCATTTCTTCAGACATTACCTGGTCACATTAAGGTCTCTTTCCTGTGGACTATTTTGATATGATCCATTATGTGAACCATTCATACATTAACTTCTCAATTGTTTCAACTAATATAGAGCAATTAACAAGACTATACAGATTAAGTATCAGATCACTGCTCTTTCATATGAACCATTTCCAAAAATAACCGGTTTGATGAACTCACAACAGTAAGATTTTGCTAAACGAAAAGTTTAGAGCATAAGTATCTCTTTTGTTTAAAATGACTTTTTTTTTGTCTCTTAAAAGAAAATGAATTCTATCTTTCAAAGGCTCATTGTGAAAATATATACACTCATCAAATTCATATCCAAAGCTAGATTTAACCACTGAGTTTTAAAGGCCAAGAGATATTTTCAGTACAGTAGAAAAAAACAAGCAGTTCCTGAAGTATATTGCAGCCTCACTTCACTACCAGTATCTACAGTTCTGATGCTGTACAAAATACTTCTCTGAAGCAAATCCATCTAAACTCTATCCACCCTGAGTTAGGCATCTATACTTTTTTTTTAACGTTTTAAACAATAGGTAACAGAGAAGTATGTACAAGGCTATAAAATATCAGTTATCATACAGCAGATTAAAAAAAAAGAAATCAGTCTTTTCAGCCAATTTTCTGTTTGTTATTGTAGTTACTCATTCTCGATTGGGTTTAGGGATTTTTTTTTTTGCTTTTGTTTGTTTTTACATCAAGCTGTTACTTGATTTAGACATTCATGCATTAATTGCTTGAATTTTTTTTTGAGTGCAACAATAAGGCAACAGTAAAAAAAAATTATAGAAATTTTGCATATGTGTAAAGGTATTAAGTTTATAAAAGTGCTTCCTAAAAAGACAACCTAATTGCAGTATAAAATATTACAGAGTGCTGAGAACAACTATCATTTCAATAAATGTTGCTCCACAGAAAAATGTCTGATTTTAGGCTTTTCCCCTGTTTTTTTGGTGAAGAAAAGTCTGGAAAAATTGGCATGGCTACGTGGGACAAGCAAGTTAAGAAAATATACTTTAGTCTAAACTTAAATAAGAAGGTCCACACTTTTTTGTGAAAACTTTAAGCCTCTGTCAAAAATGTATTTTTTTTTCTTTTTATAATACAGGATTAAAAGACAAGATGATGCTTACAAGATAAAGAAATAATTTACATGAAAATATCTTCTGACAAAGCTTTTCAATCAAAATATTGTTTTGTAACATTCAAACATGACATACAACACAAAAGAAACAGTGAATGCAAACAAAAAAATGTTATATGGATTGCTTTCGAACATATAAATAAATGAAATATTGGTGTAGGCAGTAGGGCTCATGCTGATGGCTAGCAGGAAATAACAGTGTGCAATCTATTTGGAAAAAGCTCTAAAGTACAAATTACAAGCCCAATTACGGACTGCAGCAAGTTCAGTTGTATCACTGCCATCCTCTATCTCCAAAATAAATTCTTGTTTAAATCACTCATACCCTAAATTACTCATACCTTTGCTTCAGAGATATGAATAACTATATACAAAAAGTAGTTTTATTTCACCATAGGGATAACATTGTACCTCTCTGCCAATGTCACTTGAAAAACTGCCCATGTCAAAATAATTTGACAGCAGATAAACAATTTAATAAATACGTAATGATCTTATTACAGTCCTTCAGCTAGGCATGTTAACTCATGCTGCTAGTTTTGTGGTCACAGTGCATAGAATCCAAATATAAAAGAATGGGCTGGATTTAAGGTAATTGTCAATCCCTTGCTTATAATCCAAATATAGCCAAAACTTTCATAAACTCTGTCATGCGTCAATCTTTTTTTGTGGCAGGAGCAAAACCTTTCCCTGGTACAACGTCCATTGCCGGCAATGGATGCACCAAAACCGCCAAGGAGCTCAGTGTTATTGCACAATATATGAAGACCTGGAATTCTTCCAAAGCTTAAAATAAAAATAATGGAATTATTCTGACATTTCTGGACACCTGCATTAATACTGTATGACTAATAAAAGCATGTCAGTTGCATGGACTGAACCAGCGATCAACATGCGCCCAGAATGCACACTAGTAAAAATGCAGTCAAAGGAAGTAGTCTTCATTGCCTATAGGTCACTTCCAGTCAAAGGTTAAAGTTCAAAGACTGAATGATCAAAGTGCTCATTTTCTCAGTAGGACTATCTTCTGCTACGAGGATCACCAAATGGTGGCATCAACATGTGTCATCTTTAAAATAAAAGAAGAGCATTTATGGAAAACATATTAACATTCTAATTCCAAATTAGCAAGGTGCTATAGGCAGAAATAATTCCTAGCATAGACAGTAACATGCAGAGGAAATATCCTGACTGAATAATTCTGGGGTTTTGTTCAATAATGACTCAGGGAGAAAAGAGAGTATCAAAAATTAAACTTCCAAAATACACATACACCCCCAAAGATACTAGTATTAGCAAGTGCTCCATTAAAACAATAGTAATTTCCATGCTTGATATTTAGAAAGCCGAAAATGAAAAATCAAATATGCTTAGCATTTTGCACCCTTGAAGTACAGCAGGTCCACAACAGTTATCGAATTAAGACATCCTTTTATAAGGAATATATAGGGGTAAGACCTGGCAGAGTGGGCTGCTTCTGATGCATTCTCAGCCCTTTATACATTTATATGTGTATATATATATATATGTATATACATATATTTATATTCATCTATTTCTCAAGATTCAACACAAAACTATAGGTGACAGAATTATGCAAAAATAATAGGTTACTACTATAATTCTAAAATCTTAAACCTGAAAGCAAATTACATATACTAAATTTTAGATACTGTGATTGGACAGAGCATACTACAAAGATGCATGTTCTATGTCTATCTTTTGTGCACTATGCTCCATATTAATGCTTTTTCTTTTAAACGTTCTCCTTCACACATCAACCTGCAGTATATTTGCACCTGCTGGCAGTAAACATTGAGTTGTTAACAGAAAGCAAACTTACTGTCTGCTTATTTTTACAGGACTTGTAACCTCCACACCTAAAAAATGTTGTCTCATAAACATTCTACATCCTCATGGGAAAACACTGTATCAATGCTATTACTTGTAAAAAAACTCTTCAATTTTATAGTAGGCTACTGTACAGATAAAAATAATGGACAAGGACGCAAGAGAAGGAGAGAGAAGGGATATTTAAATGGTGTACTAAAATTCAGGCCAAATATCAGAGAAAACACTTTCTTACTTTAGAAATAAAAAACAAAAGCAAACCAACCTCCAAATCCAAAAGCAACAAGGAAGTGCTGGTTGAAAACAAATACCATTGCCTTTCCCCTTCTCCCCATGTGTCACCCCCTCTCCCCCCAAAAAAAGAAATCTACCTCCTGAGAACAACAAAGGAAGACAACAGCTTTAGGAAACCAATTTCAGTCTGGATGCCCAAGTAAACTGTATCTGGAGGATCCTCCTCTGTCTTTAACACAACATGAGCAACTCTCATCTTGAAATTCAGCAGGAAAGTAAATGCACAGTTGAAACAGACATTGGATAAGGCAGACAATCTAGAAATATTTTCAGTTATCAAAGATCAGGAGCTTTAAAACAGGGCTTGTGAGGACACCATTTTGTAGTAAAGAAACCTCCATAACTCTGCTTGTGGAATAAACTGCTGTGTTGGGGCAGGGATGCAGGGATTATATGAGAGATTAAAAACTCTGTATTAAGTTAAATGCAGACACATGTCAGAATATGTCTCAAAGTGCCACTTTATAAATCCGTGCTCATATGGGTTTGCTTTACATCAGCTCCCAGCCATGGACTATTTTGCTCCCAGGCAAATAAATTCCAGGCACATACCGGAAAAAAATATTTTCCTTCAAATGCATGTATTATTACATATGACAGACTTCTTCCTATGTCTTCAAAACACAGAGCTCCAATGTCACATTAAAGCTAAATCAGTCCAATGGGCAGCTGGCAGCAGAAGTGGCAGAACCACTCTGCATCTCCCTCCACAGGTTGTCATATTAGCACTGGCATTTAATTTCACACAGTAGTTACCCTTGGACAGCTGGTTTTCTTTCCTGGGTGGGATTGTTTTTTCTTTCCTGGGTGGGATTGTTTTTTCTTCCCTCATTTACCCAGCCAAAAGTGGTTCAACCACAAGATTAGATATTTGACACTTCAGTTGAAGCATGAGCAGAAAATAAACATAACAGAAGCATTTTTTCCACACTTCCTTTTACTGTAATGTACCATTTCTTTAAACCTGTTTAGAAAACACTGACAATTTAAAAATCTTGCCTTGGCAATCTTGTTCTGCGTCCACAGAGGAGAAACAAAATTAACTGAGAAGAGAAGGAAATGACACGCACACAAAACTGGAAAGGGAAAACACTCTATCGTTTATGCAATTTTTGTCCAGTGCACATAAGGTATGTTTTATTTTTTAATGTAAGAATTTAAAGCAGTGGGGAGCCCAATGAACTTTAAATCAAGAAGCAAGACAGTATGAGTTATTTAAATGAACTTTCTTTCTCTTGCCTCAGGTTGGTTTTTTTGGTTGCTCTGAATTTGAGGAGGGGTAAGGTTTTCTGACTTCCAGAAAAAAACCCCTTGCACAGTTACTTCATAGTAACTAAAATACTCATTCAGCGAACCGTAAGCACCTTGATGGTTTTGAGTCATAATAATACAGCAACCTTCAAAATCAGTCACTCAGATTTCTTTTCATACTAAGTTGCTGTTTTGCCTGTTTAACACAAATTGTATTTCATGATTAAGAAATAAAAGTAGTATCTGCAGACTGTTCTCCATTTAGATTTCTGTTCTAAATCAAAATGAGACTAGTGCAAATTAAAACTAGACAGAACATATTTTAATCACAAGATAAAGCCAATAAATGGAACTTTACCGTTTATCTTTAAAAACAATTAGCAAGTGAAAATAGAAAGTTAACAAAAACTCTTCCAAAACTGCCATTTAAGAGAAACCAAAACTAGAAATGGAGAACCACCAAACACATTACAAGAGCATGAAAACAGAGAGAGAAGAGAAGGTGACTGCTGAATAATCTGGTGAGGATGAAAAATCCATCCTTGTATGCAATGTGATTATTATTCTTAGAGTCAATTTTAAAAGCAACCATGTGATGGTCCCAAGTCTCTTAAATGCATCTTAATCTTGTGACATACAGCACTTTTCTTACTGTACCTGAAGGCACCTTGTTTTGGAGATACTATTACTGTATTATGAGAAACAGAGTTTCATTCTGTTACATTACCATATGTCAGAATCCCATGGGCCTCAGCAAGTACTATGAAACTATCAAGTTTTTCTTGTTAAGCCATCCATGGGCTTTTAAGAACCTTAAGAATTTTATGGGTGAAGACTTTGGCATTTGCCTCTCCAGTCATGAACTCTCACTGCCTCAAAATACTTGCTCTCGTTTCACTTCAAGGACAGAACATATCCTGAGTGGGGAAGCCATGAAAAATAGAGGATGTCTTATGGTGGAACCTTCACTGAGAGGCAGTGATGGAATCAACTCTCCTGCACTACACTAGCATACAGTATTACCTGCTCTAACATATCCCTTCCCAAAGTACTTGCGCTTCCAATAACTACCGTTTGTACAGAATTTTCCTAGGGAAAGCAAGGAAAGCAGTGCTAACGAGAAGAGAGAAACAAAGCACGGCCCATCTCTACCCCCTACTTCTCTCTTTCCTCACCAATGGAGTGGATAAGACAAGCACATATAGCCAACTGCAGCTCTGGGTAGAGGATGACAAATGCTGAGGCAGAAGGAAGAAACCACACAGCGTAAAGCAAGACAGAGAACACAAAGAAAAGAAAAAAGCACAAAAAAAAAAAGCAAAGCAAGCCTCAAACAAAAAGCAAACAAAGAAACAAGTACCCCAACACAACACTAGCACTGCAGACACTAGCAATTTCAATATGTTTTTTTTCTTTGTTATTGTGTCCATGGAGAATCTTATTACTGTATTATTGAGTATTAATTCTTAGTAGCCTTTAAAGTCAGTCAACTGTCCCATACTGGAAATTCTGATTAAGAGTAAGGAAATTATCAAAACACATAGCTGTTTACAAATACCATGAAAGTTTTAAGTGTTAATAACCATAACAAAAAAAAATGGTTTAAAGCAAAACCTAGTTTCATAACGGACTTTCCCCGATCCCAAAATTTAAACTTGTCATGGATTGATACAGTTTACAAGAACTTCATTCAAAGTCAATCCTACAATTTAAAACATGTTTACATTTCCACCAAGAATTACTCAAATGTGATGTAGAAAAAAATGTCCCAGCAGAGTATCTCAGAAACAGGATTTAAAAAACTTTTTGAATTAAAAAAAAAAAATAGCTTTATGCTTTGAACACATTTATCCTACTTCCCTATATTTTAATTGTCTTCATCCTGAAAAGAAGTTAAAAATTTCTGGTCCTAGTTAGATACTTACCATGATACCACCACTTTGTTTTCTTTGGATTCTTGTTACATGTTCTTACATAAAATGAGTTATCTGGAGGTCGTCTCTGCAACAGAAGAAAAGACCTACAAATAATCAAACAATCCTCATATTGTAAAACATGAGCTATTTAATAAGCTTATGAAAGATTACCATGTGAATGCAGTGAAAATGAGGTAACAGGCATTTTTGTCAAGAAAAGTCTCTTAAAGATCCAGGTAACAAATTCTTACTAGAGATACTCCAAGAAAAAAATTAGTAAAAAATATCAGTTTGGTGATAAATAAGGGGAGGAAAAAAAATGAAAAAAAGGGAAAAAAACCCAACAAACGAACAAAAGAAACCAACCCACAAGGAACAGCTGTTGTTCAAAAAACCCCCCAAAATTAAATTCTTTTGCAGTTTGGAATCTAATTCTGACGTATTACATCCAATTCCCATTCTAAGGCTCAGCTAAGAGTGGGTGAACAAACGAATTTAAATATCTATATCTGATCAATGCTTCACATTTTAGAGTATTCTTCATAATTGTCATCATTATACAAAACTCATAGGATAGAATACAATACAAAGCCATTTTTGGGGTGGTTTTTTGACTACATATATGACTAGGACTGATCAGGATGCAAAATAAATAGGCATGTTTGGATAGCACATATGGACAAGCTCTGAACACATCTAACTTCCACAGACATTTCTTCTGCAAAAGAAATGGTCAAAAGTGAAAGGGCAATCTCTTTACAAAAAGGTCTAAGGTATGAGTGCCACAAAAGCAGCTCAGCACCATTTACTTCCCCGAAATTAAAATTATCAAATTCACTGAAACTGTACAGATGCAAAGTCTTAGAAACATCTGCACTAAAGACATTTCACAAGTCATTCTGCACTGCCTTTAGAGGAAGGATAATTTTACAAAGAATAGTCCTAAAGCATGATTGAACTTCACAGTTAGTGCAGCTGGAAGGGTTCCATCCCCTACTTTTTTCCAATAATGATATATAAGCAGGTTACCATGAAAACAGTGGCAAAGTACTTACTGCACTGTTTATTTTGCAGTTCTGGCTTAGTATTTTCTCAGTAATAGAAATGTAGGTAGAGTAGTTTTGCCTATTTTAGAATTTGAGAAATGAAAATTTCACTTTGTAAAGTAGAAAATTACTAACTTTTACTTATTCTACTTCAACAGTGCTTAAAAAGCCCATACCTTTTCTTTGCAGCTGGAAAGCATGCTAATAATGCTAAGACAAACAGATTGCACTGAGAGGGCTGGAGACCAGTCTTCTGTTAGAATGGATAAACAGATATGACCATTGCTATAAACATGAGGATGAACAGGGATATTGTCTCCAGTAAACATGACCTAAAAAAAAGAACAAAAATAACTAATTTATAGTCCACGTTTTAAATAAAACTGTATTGGTTTGGGGAAAAAAATACAATCTTATTTAAGAAGCAGGTCTGCCATTTTTGCTTACACTAAGTAACACTTTACCACGGTGGGTTAATTCACTTTTGGAAACTATTAAGTGAAATGTAAAATAAACAATGGAAGCCTAAATAACTAGTGAGGTTTGGAGTTAAATAAATGGTTAAATATAGGGGATTTTCTATTAATATTTATACAGCATAGAAAAATGCAAAGGTAACAATGTAAAGACAGTTCAGTATCTTGCAGCCTCAGTGTTCCATGTCCTAAGGAATACAGTTGTCTAGCCAAAACACTGGATTTTAATCATTTTATAAGCCACAATACACCAAGAAGCACAAGATTCACAAATGAGTATTTCTATAATCCTGGACATAACAGAAATTATATTCTGGACAACTCATACAGGTTCCAGCATGAAGAAAAAAATTAAAATGCATCAATCTTATTAACTATAAATAAAGGACTTGTGAAACCAAAGTAAGGTACCAAATAGGAAATATTTTTAAAACATTACTCAAATGGAAAAACTTTTGACATAGGTGAATATGGAAGAAAAGCATTTAGAACCTTAACTCCTCTCTATTGAAAGATACTATTACTGTCAAAAAAAGGCTAGAAAAGCAATTTTGACAACTACTGCTCTTACATCAAGTTTTTGTCAAACATATCATTGGTTCAGGACCAACGGAAAGAGAGTAAAAGTGAAATCTTCATATCAGTATTATACTCCTGAAGTCCTTTTCCAACTCCTTTTATGCAATAAAAACATAAATCTCTACCACTCATAACTATAATAGCCAGCAGTTTCTTAAGTGTTTCTTAAGCTACCTAGGTATGCATATAAATATGTAAACATGTATGCAACACACCCACCTCATCACTGATGACAAGAAGCAACACCTTCATCATATAGGAAGCTGAAATTAGAGAGCTTAATTCATCTGCAAAATGGCAGACAGGTTTCTAAGGCATAAGAGAAACTGGATGCAGAATGATCTTTCATAGGTCTTTAAACTGGTATTGCTGAAGCATTGAAGGGTTTACCTTCATAATCCTGTAATGTATTTCACTTGTAACTAATATCCTATTTTTACATGAAAACCTGAACTAGGCAGACTAGGTAAGTAAAAGCATGCACACTATGACAGACAACATACATCTCAAGGCAGGAAACAACCACGTGATTAAAGCAGCAGAAGTGAAAACTGTCAATTTGCAGTAAATAGATTGGCAGGAGACGTAATTATGACCAAGAAGTTTGTAGTACAGGATGACCCTACTGCACAGCAATGTTTGAAAAACTGAAATTCTAGCCATCTAAAACAATCAAGTATCCAGTACATAAATTTTCAATTGTTTTCTGTGATAAAAATCAGTGTAGATGAGTGGATCCAATTTGTTTCTTAACAATAAATTGCACAGAGCCACACATAGGTTGGGTAATGAAGACAAACAACTTGGAACTCAATTAAACTGGCTACTCTCTTGTGGACCTAGAAGTAGTACCTTGTAAACATGATGAGGTGCAAAGTACAGGTGGCCAGTTTGTTCTTTAAAAGACTGAAAGTCAGCATCCTAGTGTTTATCATGGTACCTAAAAATATGTTAATTTTTATGGCTTAAGTGTCTCTCACAGCTCTGTGCTTCAGTTTTAACACCAATGACGGAAGTTGCAGAGATCACTTCTAGAAGTCTATGCCGAAACAGACAGGACAAGAATTAAGGCACTCTTGCTTTTCTCCTTCCTTTTTCAGAAAAGCACGGGTGACAGCTGACCACTACTCTTATATTTTGAAACATTTCCCTCAGGTAATGGAGGAGTGGATGTATACAGCACATTCTGCAGTCCCTAAGTGCTGCTGTCCCTTCAGCTCTCTAGGTTGTCATGAAACCAACACAGTACCTCATAGCTCAGTTACAACACTATTTGCAGGCCTCTCAAACATGTCATGTATCTATGAGAATCCCTACCAGAAGCACAGTATTGCTTCAGCTGTATTAACAATGGCAGCAGAGAAGATGCAAGAGTCTTAAAAATCAAACAGGAAAAAAAAAAATGTTGAAAGTAAGAAGGGATGAAGCAGCAGTTTGTTGTTTACTTGGCTCCTACATCACAGTAAAGAGGATCTTCCTACTTTACCCTGTGTTTCATAGGACATGAATATTAAATCAAAGAAGCCTCCAGTTTACACTACTGTCATCAGTACAAGCAGACATCAGAGCCCCATACTTCATTGGAGAATCATTTTTAAAGAAAAGGCATCTGCACAATGTGTTTAGTACAAATTAAAGTAAGTGAAGCTCACAGGTGGATTACTATGTGGATGACAAAATACTCAGCATGTCATACAGCTGTCACCTGAGGGCACCAATAAGAGAGAAAGAAGGTAGCAGTTACCTGAGGTGAATCAAAAGGATACCGACTACTAAACTTAAATAAAAGCTGAAATTTCTCCCCTTCATAGAGTGTTCCTGGAGCACCTTCCATGTCTACAATCCACCTAAGGAACAGGGGAAAAAGCTGTTAGCATTGTGGACTGACAAATTAATACTTCTACTCCTGGAGCACAGGATTTATCAAATCAAGTATCAATCACAGCCAGACCATCTAACTTCTCTTCTAACACTGTAACAATCACCAACGTGGGCAATACATCAAGCCTGTATTTGAAAAAAAAAAAAAAAAAGCTTGGTGTTTTGCATACAGGCACTGACACAACGATGCAAACTATAAATGTAATTATGACTTGAACCACACACAGACCTGTCAGTTCCCAAGAAATGGCTGTTAATGTGAGACAACGAAGCTGAAATAAAAAACCCGCTTGAAAACTTAACAAGTTTGGAAGGAAACAAACTAGCACACATTCTCTTTTGTGTTGTTCTACTTTTCTGTCAAGGAAAAGTTTATTAAAATGAAATCTGTATCCAAGGGGAAAGGGCAAAGCTCATCTTGTACTTACATCTGGAAAAAACTCAGAAATCAAATGGTATCTGGCAGATAATGGAATCAAAACTAGAAAAGTTAATAGTGTAAAACTTTAAGTGTCCCAGCAAATACAAACAAAACAAAAAAAAGGATAATTTGAATTTGTAATGAAGATAACACCTCAACATATCAGTATTCTTTTTCCTCTGCTTCTTTGTTTTCCATCATAATAACATTAAAATAACTGACAGGTGGAGTTGTTGAGGAAAAGGGTGGTGGTATTGTATGTGGGCATGTTACTGTTGTTTGGTTTGTGTTGTGGTTTTTTTAATACACCTAAAATCAGATGCTTTGCATATTGTTCAACATGTATAGCAACACTCTGCTATCTAACTTCTATAATTTTGGAGTTCGACTGCTGACCACTTAATACCATCCTTTGCAGCATCACTCCCATTTTTGGTTTTTCACCTTTGATTGAGTTTTACAAATCTAAACAACACGATAAGGTAAAGAGACTACAGAAATATTCAGATAAGGTTTACATCAACTCAAGAAAGGCCACTGAGATTCTGCAGAACAGCAGGGTACTCAGAAAAGTCGCTATCTCCAGCTGGCAACTCTGATGATCCTATTCCCCACCACTCCATCCTCCTGTCATATATACTCTCCCTCTCTATTTAAGCCACACACATTTTTTATTCTCCCCTCCATCACTCTTTGGGGTTTTTTTAGCTGGTTCTGTTGGTTTTGTTTGTTTTGGTTTTTGGCTTTTTTGAGAAAAACTGCATGTTTAATGACCTGCTAGCTCTCACACCCTTCAAGAGGAATGCATCTTCAACACCAGCACAGTGATGGCTGTACAGTGAAGGCTGATAAAGTATGTTTCATATTTTAACTTTGTGAAGATGCCTTCAACTTAATCTATCTGCACTCCAGACCACTTATCTCTTCTTATGCCTTCTGCCTTTACATTTATACACGCAGTGCACCAATATTCTTTAGATTTATTGGTTCTTGTGATCCAGAACTTCCAAGTTTTTAAAATAGTTTACTTTACTAAGTAGAAAGTAACTTTGCCTGGACATTGCTCCTTTTATGGTCACGGAATCACTAGAACCCATATTTCCTGTGTGCTTTACAGTTTAGCCTTCTCAAATTTCCAATCCTTGTATATTTAAAATAAAAGATTGCTCAACATTTTAAATGACCCAGTTACATCATGGGATCCAACTATTTTATTCAACATCTTTAAAACCCAAGCAAGTATTGCTACACAAATTTTTAATGCAACCAGTTCAAACTGTGAATTTGATTAATGATCTCAAAACATGCTATGTGACACCAAAAACCCTCAAAGAGGAAAAAATATCTTTTTACTTGTGACAGGAAGCTTCTAAAACAATGACAATTTCAAAGTCTAGCATGACAGTAAATAGGAAGTTTTTCTATGCAAGGTATTGAGTGGTATAAAAATTGTACAGGGCAGAAAGTATAATGGGCTAGTAATCTGGAAACAGAGGTATGTATCCTTTTCCATCTGCTCTAAACTTTGATTTAACAGTTTTTGTTGAAATAAGCGAATACTACTTGCAATATTAAATTAACCCATTTTTGCAGAAAACTGGAAACTGCTATTTCAATTTTAGTCATATTCATCTGCATGAAGTATCACAAAGGCCAGCATCATTTAAAAAGCAGTGAGTGTTTAACTCTGTATATATGAGGCTCAGAAAATCCTCATGTAACATGGTCTGAGTGCCACCACTCAAAATGCAGATGTGAAAATACCAGAATTCAGCTCCATGTTTAAGCTGAGTAATGAGTATTTTGAACCAAACCACTACATCCATCAACCAATAACATAGCCCAGAACAGACAGCCTGAGGTCATACTCTCATCGATGTTTACATGTGCTAAATTTTTAACATTTCTCTAAAATTAAATTAAGAAAATTATGAGACAAAAATGTCAACACAGTCTGAATCTTTTGAATTTCAGTCAATTAAAAAATAGATTAATACCAAGAACAGCCCCTGTCCATTTCAACACATAGAATATTTTATCATGTTTCACTTCCTGTTTTATGAATCACAGAAAAAGCCAAGGCAGGGAAAGAAGTGCCAACATGTGTACCTGGACAACTTTGCTTTTTAAGAAGGTTTCTCCACTTGCTTTAGAGAAAGATAATGGAAATTAACAGCTATGACATATATTCTATTCTAATATCACAGAACCCTAAAACAGCTACTCCATTATTTCAATAAATCTAGAAGGGTGTCAGAGGTTAGTAGGTATGAAAGTCTGTTAAATTATTTTATTCTAAAACATGCAGAAGCTTTTACCAATTGACAGTTTGTTAGATAGTAAAATGCCTAATAAAAATTTAATAAATTCACTATCCTGCTGCTGAAAGTGTCCAACACATTACTGCAATATGTTCATTAAGCAGAACAATGTTTCATTGCCTGGACTAAAAGCCAAAATTCGCAATGTTACTTGAAGTAAGTGGTGGAAGTGTGAAGGTGATGCCTTCTTGTTACTTAGTCTTTTCAGCATGATAGCAGAAATAAATAATATATGTACTTACTGTGTAATTGAATTTTGTACACTCTTTTCATCTAGAGTCATTCCTGGAGGTGGATCATTTTGAAATGCCAATAGTTCTTTTTGTAATCGTTTCTATAAAGAAATTGTATGGAATATTTGAAATACTAAATAAAGTTCAACAATAAACATGCACACTTAAGTATATTTCATCAATTTTTGAAAGCTAAAAGGAGTTTTATCTGACAATTTAAAAACAAAGTGAAATTGAAAGGTGAAAGAAAATGATGACTCCCCTCCTAAAAATTTAACTGAAAAGACACAGGCAAAATAAATTACAGGCTTTAAACTTACTTTTTGGGTAAAATGTAATGGCACTTACATTTGCAACGCTGCAAAGGGAAGAGCTGTTGCATTACAAGCTACATGGAGGCATAAATGATTTTGTCACATTACAAAGATACCTATGAGAGCTCTAGCCCTAGCAGCAAACATTTCATATTTACACAACAGCATCAGATTTACAATTATATCTACAAGACTTTAACAGAACAACTTCCTCCTCTTAGTAATCTAAGACATTTCCATTTGGCATCTGTGCAAGTCTTTGCCTTGTTCTAAGTCATCCCAGAGGAGAGAACAGAAAACTAAAACAAGATTACGTGGATTGCACAACACAAACTAAAAACTTTACACTAACTGCATCTTAGAACCTACAGAGTCATAGCACTTATTAAAGTGTTATCCCAGCAGCTCAGGTAATTCTTGCCTATTTTGACAGAGATCAACTGGTAACTGCAACCAGCTGTTTATATAAGACCTACCAGAACTGTTTCTTACAATCTATCGGGCAAGGGAAATGCAACCTCTGTGAAGTGCTGTCATTGGCACTGCTCTCAGAGTCTATTTCCTCCATATAAACAGTTACACAATACGTTTTGTCATTTCCAAGCCATCTAGATGACAAAAAGTTCAAGGCTTTCTCATTTCTACTGTCCTTCTTCCTGCCAACAATTTTAAGGTTTACCAGCTACAAGTTCACTTCAACCACACTACTAGTCAAAATGATCTTATACTCCAAAGGAATAAAAATATATGGTTTGGGGACTTAGTATTTCATTTCCATTCAATATCCAATTTTTTAAAATACTGGTTTACCACACACTCGTAACTGTTTTCCAATGCTTAGTAGAACTTTAAAAAAATCCCCAAGGAAAAATAAAGTGTTGATTTGTCAACACAGGAATGATTCAGTATCTCATCAAATATCTTTGAAATCAAACAACAATAAATTCAACCACTCAAAGAAAAGGCCCTTATACATTCACAGTTTACATTCTGAAAATGGTGAAATAACTTTCTGTCTCTATCAAGTAGCCCTGAAAACTTCCTTGGGCTTCTATATTCAAAGTTCCTACCTTGCACCGAGATATAATATAAACAAACTGAAAACCCAATTTTAGCATTTTCATAAGCTATATACATTGCTCATGCATTGAAAAACAGGTTAGAATCCTAGTGTTCACCTTTTTCTTTCTGCCCAGATTAAGAAAACACCAACAGTATTTCCAACACCACTATTATGAATTAGAATGCAAAGGAGAAAAGTTACAAAACCATTTTATAAATCCTTAATTTGAATGACAGAGATGTTTTGAAGTCAATTCTCTTTCTGGCACTCTCCCAGACCACCACCAAATAAACATCAATGGCAATCAACCTGCGTATGCTTTGTCATGTAGAGTAATATTTTAAAAGTTCAGAGATGAGAACTTTATATGACAGTGGAAATTCAAATTCCCCTGAAGAAGAGATTTGGAAACATTGGTTAAAAAATAGCAAAGAACGTATGTATAAAAGAACAGCAAATAACTCAGTAGATCCATTTACTTATACATGTAGACCAACTATACAATTTTGTCTTTATAAAAAGGAGCCTAAAACCCATTTTAGAAGTTAATTACAATCAGCAACATTAAGCTATCAGTGTCTGTAATTTGAAGAGAGAAAATTTTGTCTGTTCTGTGTCCTAAAAAAAAATTTCAAATTACCAACACTTAAAATATTATCTAATTTCAAGTTTGCACCTTTGGCCCTTTCTCCAGGAACCATCTTTTCAGTCTAACACAGACTCAGTCATTCTTTTATCCATCTCACTAGTGCAAAAATATCCTCTGTTTCACAAGTTTTTGGTTCTCACATACTATGTTTATGGTCCTTTCTAAAAAAAAAAAGCCAGTACCAAAAGGAAAAAAAAGTAAAATGTATACTTGAACAACAGAGTACCACTCAACAGAGTACCACCACAACTGTGCTCTGTTCCTCTGATCCTGAAACATTTGCTGACACTGGCATGAGGGCCTGTCCATTCAGCATAAATAACACATACAGGCAACATACTACTTCTCATCATTTGCAATTCAAAACAAAATTCAAAAAATGTATCCCAGAGAAATAGCAGGAGGTAATATTTACACTTTGGGTCAAAAGTGTCACATCAAACAAATCATATTTTTAAAGACAAAAAAGAAGTTATTACTTCCCTGTTAGCCAATTCAAACAAGTACCAACATAAGCCAGGAAACGAAAGCCAAAAAAGGTATAACCCCTCCCACCAATAAAAAATCCTGGACAACTGAAAAAAACTGATGAGGAGAAGGCTACAGTACTCAACAGCTTTTTTTTTTTGCCTCAGTCTTCAACAGCAACCTCTCTTCCCACACCACTTAAGTGGATGGACAGCAGGAGGGAACGAAGTCCCTCCCACTGTAAGTAAAGGTCAGGTTCACGACCACTTGAGGAACTTGAATATAAAGAAGTCTCTGGGACCCAGTGAGCTGCATTCCAGAGTCCTGAGGGGAATTGGTGGATTTAGTTGCCAAGCCACTCTTCATGTTTGAAAAGTCATGGCAGTCAGGTGACGTTCCAGCTGACTGGAAAAAGGGTAAAAAGGAGGACGCTGAGACCTGTCAGCCTTACCTCTGTGCCTGGGAAGTTCATGGGACACATCCTCCAAGAAGCTGTACCAAGGCACATGCAGGACAGAGAAGTGATTCAGGACAGCCATCACAGCTTCACCAAGGACAAGTCCTGCCTGACCAACCTAGTGACCTTCTACAATGGAGTGACTACATCAGTGGACAAGGGAAGGGCTACAGATGTCATTTATCTGGACTTCTGGTAAGTCTTTGGCTTGGTCCCCCACAACATCCTTCACTCTAAGTTGGAGAGAGACGGATTCAATGGGTGGACTGTTCAGTGGATAAAGAATTGGTTGGACAGTCACATCCAGGGGGGGTTGGAATGAGATGATCTTTTCAAATCCAAACCATTCTATAATCAGTTCCATCTGACCTCTATTTGCAGCTCTCAGTGGAAATATCAATAATAATAAAAAAAAAATCTATGCCATTCCCTTATAAAGCTGAAAAGAGCATGTTCAGTAGAAAATGAATGTGTTATCTATTAAGTTACAGAAACTCAATAACCCAGAAAAGTAAGACTGTAACACTGTCAGTGTTATAATGAAAACAATTTACAGCAAATAAATGTATCACATTGAAATAAGGGAATCCACAAAAAACCCTGACTGTGATTATCTAGTAAGCATAGGGAACTCCGGCGCAATTCTGATTAATGGTAAGTTCCTAGACACAGCTCCACACTGGAAGGGATGCAGAGGTGAATAAACACACATTTCTTCTGGATTTGTTCTTGATTCAGAGCACTGTCCCAAACAAAACCAAGTTTCAGCAAAAGGCATTATTTCCTTCTGCCTTACTGTAACCACTCTAATCCTATGTCTGCCTAAAGAACCTGTATTACATCATCTCCGTTATACTACACCTTGACAGATTTTATGTATCTCAGCTCCCTCCCAAATAAAGAGGCTCTCACCCCAGAACTGCAGACAATCAGGACAGAACAACTGCTATTAGAAATGGCAGAGAACGTCTTCATTTTTCTTAGCTCCAGCTATACTGACTATCTGGATAATTTGCCTTGATATTTAAGAACAAAAGAAGAATCTTGTAATAAATTCCTGGATTTCGCCACACCTCAATGACAGGAATTCTGAAAGTGTTAAACAGTTCAAGTGGAAAAAATGCTTCTAAAGATTTTTTAAGTATTAGTCTTGCCACTACAGATAGAAGTAAGGCAGTCTATACATGAAGATAGTTACTTCTATTGGATTAACTAACACACATTTAAGATATGGTTTAAGTCCATTATTTGTTGGGATTTTTTTCTCCCAGCTGGAATAATAAAACATACTCTGTATTTCAAAACATTCTACTATTCCATTAACCACACCATACAAGTTAATCGATCCTAATCTGACGAACATAGCTGGGTATCTTTAACAGGCTTTCACCAGACATTTTCAGAATTTGGGGTTTTTGTATCAAACATCAACTCAATTATTTCTGTACAGAATAACAAAGAGCTGCCTACAGACCTTTTCCAGAACATGAGAGTACTCAACAGCAACTGGAACAAAACTGTAGATGGCACAAATAGCCTACTAACCAGAATCCATTCAAACAGCAAAAAAAACATTTTAAGAGAGAGACTAAGTAATATTTAGAAAATAATCTTTAAATCAACTTCTCTGGTCAATGCATTCCAGTGTTTCATTACCCACGGTATAAAATGTTTCTTTTGTATCTTATTGACATACCTTATGTTCCAATTTGTACCTATTGCCCTTTGTCTTCCCATGGTGGCTCTGTTTTCCCTTGATATCGTTCTATTATGTTGTTGTAGGCATCAGCAAGACCTCTCATTTGCCTTCTCTTCTCATAGCTGCAGAAACCCAGTCTCTTTGGAGGTCATGCAGTTGAGCCCCAGCCATCCTGCCTGTCATCTGCTGGATGCACCCCAGTACCCCAATGTCTGTCCTGTACTGCGGCTCCCTCAACACAGCACTCCAGATGTGGTCAAGTACCAGAGGGAGGGGAAGAACCACTTTCCTCCAGCTGCTGGCTCCACACTTGCACAGACAATGCAATATGTAGCTAGAAAGATTCAGAAAACTTGAAGATACTTTCCACAGATATTATGAAGGACTATTTTTTTCTTCCTCTCTTTCATACAATAATTTGTCTCCAGTTGTGTCTCATTAATACAGAAACTGGATTATCAGGAGACTGATCTAGTTTAAAAAAAAAGTTCTTAAACAAAGCCCTTAAAGACTAGATTCATATAGTTTAATTAGGAAGCCGAGTTCCTCGTTACCACAGTAATACAGAAAATATCTAAAGTTTAAATTTAAAAACTTGAAATTAATTTCTCTTCAGTGTTGAATAGGATTTGCTGACCAAAAAGGATACAAAGGACATTAATTTTCTTACAGCAACACAGTCTAAACACACATTCTTAGCTTCAAGATTTGAATGTACTTTAAAAAAAATGTGACTCTGGTATATCAAGTCCATACACAATAGCTACAAAAGGCACACTGCAACTGCACGTTCCTCAAATTGAACATTTGAAAAGGAACGGTTTCAGCAGTGGAAAAGCCTTTCTTATATTTGACAGAATTATTGTTTTTGTTTTCATAAACATTCTAGAAAATTAGCAACAATACACACAGCAGGACAAAATATAACAGAATAACACTTTTCAGACAATTTTAACTCTCATTTGTAGAATGTTACAAATTTAGGACTTAAAGATACCTCTCCATCTTCCAAACATAAGGAAGTTATGTTAAAAGCCTTTACCATTTTTTCACATCACTTTATCTCTTGCTTCTATAACTGGAAGAGTTTTCTTTACAGTAAGAGATCTAGGTGGATTGAATAAATTATTGTCAACTTACTTCTCTTAGGCTTCATGAACACAAAAGAGTTCTTTAATTTATTTCAACTTGCATCTCACCTTTCCCAATCTCAACCAAACACTTTCAAGGCAATGCAGACTGCCCTCAAAATACCCTTCGGCAGGTTCACTCTGACAGAACCAAACACCCCTTCTCAGTCGGACACCCAGTCTAAACAGCCAACTACAACTTTGATAACTTGTGGTCTTTATAGTTTCAGAAGAAATAGAGTCCACATGATTGATACCACATTTTTCTTGTGTGCTTATTCAAATGTCCTACTAAAATATGTGGAAAAATTTTGCACAGTCAAAATACAGCTACTGCTCCTCTTTCACAACGGCTACAGCCCAGTAAGAGCAGGAAATCATGTTAATTGAATGTGATTTCTTTTCCTAAATCATCTGGCTAATTGTCTCTGCTAATTGTCTAATGTGTGCTATAGGTATCAGACACTATTTGGTCCAGTGATTTCCAAAAGTCAACCTTTCACATGATAGTAGAAAAACAAAAATAATATTTATCATCTGGAAACTCACTCAAAAGAATTGTCAAAAATCTCAGATTCAGTTGCTTAAACACTTTAAAAAAGCAATCCAACCTACACAGCTAAATTTTAGTGACTGACGTAATATCCAGTGTCCACAAGATATTGAACCTGCCCTTTTTGTTTGGCATGATTTGTCATCAATTCAAGTATTTGTGTCACCTATTCTTTGCTTTGCTTTCCTTTCCTGTTTACAGGCTCATCCCTTCTCTCATCTTTCTAATGATTTATAAAAACATCTTTTAATGCTTTTCAAATATACCAATTTAAAACAATGAATCGTGAGTAGATTTCACTCGTATATGCTTGTCCCTTTAACAGTAATTACTTAGTTTCATTTTTCTGTCCTGTACAAAGCCTCCTCAGTCTTTATGTCACTGAACAGGTCCTCATGTTGCCATATTGACTTTTACTATTACTCTTGTTGTTTTCCATATTGAGACAACTTGATACCATATATTAGTATTTTTTTTTTTCTAAAAACCAGTAGCCCTTCAACACTCCAGCTATATTAAGACATGCATAACTTAAGTCAATACTACAACTGATTTTGGCTTTTTCCTTACCATGGATCAGGAATACCATTTTTTAATCACACAGTCAAGTTGCTTTCAGCCCCTCAACCAGCTCCTTCAACTCAACATACAAGCTAGTGCAGCTATTCATGCCTAGAATAACCCCCAAATGGATGTTTTCCATACATGATACGCTCTTGGGAGCTGTGCTTGCTTTACTGTCCTTCTCATAAGACACTCTTTTCAATGCTTCTGCTAATCCATCAAAAGATTTCATATAGAAGCACCTTTCCTGCTTGTCCACTTTCTATTGAAAGGGACTGAAAGAAAACATGCTGCAAACTTATAGGGGAATACATGAGGGATGCACAGGCAATCTAACTTTGATCTTTTCCTTATTTTTGAGAGAGAATCTTATGCTTAAACATTTTTTAATACAACTTTAAAGCAAACCAGAACTAAAATGTATCAAATTGATAAAAACATTCACTATCTAGAGGGAAATAGAACAGCAGAGTAAGACTATCAGAAACCCAAGACTGGTTAACAGCACAATCTTTCAACTAAAGGAATAATCACCTGCAAAAGGCAAAGAGAAGTGATGTAACCAGTAGCTTATAGAAGTATTTTCAAAAAGGTGGAAGTCTTTCCTGAAACCAAGATTACTTATTCACCTATCTCAACAGGAAAGGGTGAATCAGGGATGAAATCAAGGAACACAGCTTAACACTGATCCAAGCATCACTTTCAAAAGAAGTTTATTCAAGTACTTGAGACATGACTGACATAGCAATGGTTTGTATTCTGTTGTTATTTCTGTCAAACAGGATTTGTGCAACTCCTTCAATTATCCTCCACAGATTTTCTAGGGTATCAAACTTTTAAGACTTCTTAAAGCATATGGAAAAAAGAACAGAAAATTAACTGGTGCCAGTGGAGTAAAATTCCTGACAGCTCCCCAGACAGCTCACAACCACCTCAATCATTTCTATCCTGACAGACAGCACTCACTGTCTGTCATGGTTCCAGTTAAATATATGTCTGAAGTCAATGGCTTCTAGCAAAAATACACACTCTTCTTTCTCCAAACTCGCACACATCTTACTTGGTCACCTCTGGAACTGGGGAGGTAACATCTCAAATGCTACAGCTGAATTCTCACTTGTGTTGATTCCTGGTGAATCACATAAAGAAGCAGGCAGGGCAAAAGCATGTAAAAGGTGCAACATGTGAAAAGGGAGAGAAGGCAGCAATATGGTACAGGAGTTTAGAGGTTTTCAGTTAGAGTATTTCAGAATCAACCCAAGAAACAGGTAGTTTGGTCACTGTGTACCACTGAGCTGGATGTTATAGCACATAAATGCTTATTAACAGATACAAAATTATTTCACTGGTCATGGCCCTGTTAGTTACCTCAAATGCCAATAACCTATATTCCTAAAGCATATATGGCATCATCACCATCACATTGCCAGGGATCTTTTTTCTGATTCTACCACAAACAAGGGACACCCATGGACAGAGAGGACAACAGACTTTAACCACAATCCCTCACAATGAAGTAATGCAAAAGTATTTCCCTTATCCACCATGGAAACTTACCTAGCTCTTGTAGGCATGTGAAAATTACCTTTCTCAATACCTTTCAAAAGGAGTATCACAGTATCAGGAGTCTATTTTCAGTTCTAAGCCCATTGTCAGAAGTCTTCCAACAGCTTTGCCCCTCCCTTGGTAAAGTGGAGCACAGAGAGTTAAAGTTTTACAGAGCTATGGGCAAACAAAAATCCATGTACAGTCAAGTTAGGGGGGTCACTACCTAGCACTACTTATGTACATAGAGCTGAGAGCACCTAGGCCAACCAGTGAGTGTTGCTTCAGGTAATGTCTTAATCTTCATAACTGGAGCAGGCAAAGCATAGATACAGTGGTGTACTGGCTCTGTTGATTAGCAGTAAAATATTAACACCTTAACCCAATCAAGTTTGAATGTGTGCCCATTCTCCTGGCTTATTATCTCCTATGAGTTGAAATTACAAACTCTGAAAAGGTAAATGATAAAAAGAAAATTAAATTGCAATTCTTGAATACTTCACTTTTTGGTGTTTCAAGAAATGCAGCATGAAATGCGCAATGTCTTCAATCAGCAATATCTTAAAAGAGTAAACTAAATGATGAGCTGTCATAGTCAAATACTTTACCTACAAACAACAGTGATTTTCCTTTTTACAGAGAAATAAAGTAAGAAGGAGAAAAGCTGAGTTGATTAAACCCAAAGCAGATTCTGCAAAAGACATGATATATTAAGGGAAGTGATAAGAATTTGGTAGCAAACAGCTAGGGAAAAAGCAAAAATATCAGAGAGGCAAAAACCTACAAGCAGAGCAAAAAGTGGAAAATGGGCCAACAGCTTCCTTTCACTTCTGTTGGAGGCTATGTTCCATTGCCACACCTTATTTCACCATTAAAACAAGATGTGATGGGCAATATAACTGAAATGTGGTGGCCTTTTCACCTGGATTGGTAGAAACTCAACTAGCCATGTCCAGTAAGGCAGTATCATTATGATATGAAGAAACAAAGACAGAACACAACTTCATAGACTAGGAAGCATGCAGGACCAAAACATCTGCACTTGAATTGTGCTACAAACCTTCTATTCCTATGCATTCACATTCCCTTCTCTTTGTTGCAAGAAACTACAAATGTAAGAAAGGAATAGTCTTCCAAGGCTAAGCCTTCCTGGACACTGTAAACTCAAATCTTAATCTGACTCAGAGATCAAAGAGGAAGAAAATTAACTCATAAATAGTTAGAAGTTAAACATTAATCCCACAGGGGCTCCACTCTTCTATTTTATATTGGTAAAGCTGCTGCACCCTAAGGAGAACTAACATTTCTTCCATAACTACCAAAACTCTCTTCTACATCCAAAAACACCAAAACACTGCCAGTAATACGATAAAGTCCTGGCAAAGAATTTACATTTTGCTTATGAACCACAGCCTGCCACCTCCTCCCCCATTCAAGTTATAAAACGTTTCACAAAAAACATCCTTTCTGTTTTGGAGAAGTTTCTACATGCAGGAGACAGTCACTGTACACAGACAAATAGCAATCTTGTCCCAGAACAGGAGCTGATAACAGGCTGTAATGACAGTGTTGTATAACACCACCATGTTGATTCATAAGCAAAGCTGTTGCTTGACTGCTAGTACAAGCTACTAGCCTGAGAGCATAAGACCACTAACAACTCTGTTTTCAGTATTTTAGTTTCTTCCATTCACAGGTTTCTTACTGAAAAGTGCCTCAAATACAGAATATGAAGTTCTAAACACTGGATAGATAGTTATGCTTTTCAAACTAAACTACTCTACAGAAAAAAACCCCCACCCAACATATTTTAAGCAGTTTAAGTATTCCTGGAACTCACTGCACATTACTCTCTAATTAGAAACCTAACTGAAAATATCAAAAAGCTCTCAAACAGAAGAGAAACAACATCAAGATTAACAATGGTGACATTTAAGAAAAAATAACCCGCTACACTCCATCTCTCTACTTTAGAAATCTAGAGAATGACAGTTCCTACAAATAAAAACCCCTTTATATCCCAGTCAACCAGGTCATTCAAGGAAGTCCCTGAAGATTATATCCCATAATTCAGGTGAAATAATTTGCTCCAGACTCTCAAACACACAACCCAGATACTTGATTATCACAATCCTGCATGAATTTTTCCTCTCAAAGTTCTTCTAGTAAGCTTTAATCAAGGCCCAGAGGAGGAAAGATAGATAATTGTCTGGATGTGGTCAATTAAAGCTTCAGCAAGACGCATAACAAAACAGCTCCACAAAATACTCTGTCCATTAGAAAGTAATACTGGGATTTTAGCTCGAAGAATTGTTTTTCAGTTTTATCTATTTTTGGCTGAATAGCATGTTTTCAATCTGTTCTGAGAATGCAGAAGCAGATTAGTCTCCTCCTCATTTTTAATAAAACATGTTAACATCTGGCGACCCAGTTCTAATGTTATTTCCTCAGACCAATCCAGACTTCAAGATCTGAATGTCAGGCATTTAGCACACTTCTCTCGTTTTAAAGGAACCAAATGGCAGTGCATGAATCTTTTATTGAGCTACTTAAAATAAGTTTCCACCACTCATTTTTTGTTATTCAGAGCATTTAAAATTTTCAGAAATCCAGTTATGGATTGAGGGTGGCGGGAGGAAGGATTGTTGATTTCTCAGTTTGATAACAGAATATTATCTTCATATACTCCAAGATATTCTAAAATATTTGACTGAAAGATCAAAGCAACAGTCCTCTTTAAAAGGAAATAATATGCTTGACTTAAACTCACTAAGAGACAAGATCAACCTGAAATCATAACTACAGTATAATTAAAGATAAATCACAATAACTATACACACACAAAGGAAACATTCTGTACTTCACAGTCTGAAAAGCTTTTTGCCAGATAATCAAATTTTTTACAATGAACCTGTCATTTGAAAGCAAATTAAGTGGAATCCACTAATACAGAATAAGATGAAACTGACAGTGAGTCATCTGCTTTGTAAATGGAGTCTTGAAACGTACCAACGCCCAGCACAAGCCTCACACAGTAATAAAAGTCAACCACAGATAATTTTATCTTTTAAGGAAAAGAGTCTGGCACTACTTGAACCGCATCAGTTAAAGAAATGAATTTAAGACAGTAGTGAAGGCTGGCACAATGAGGGCAACCATATGTTTACCAGGAATTTCTCATCCTTATAAAAACATTCCAAAGGTTGGTAACCAAGATAAAGTGTTGTATTCTGACAAAAAGCATTGTGGAGAGAAAGAAGGTAAAATGTTTGAAGTAGCAAACAGTAACAAGATTTAAATACTCATCCAATCCATATTCCTAAATATGAAAAGGGGAGAGTTTCTAACTTAAGAAGGGGCAAGGAAACTGAATGGATTTAGGTTTCTTATTACTGGCCATCAGTTCCTAGTGAAGAAGAAATAAATACATCAGCGTGAACAAGCAGCATCAAATTCTATGAAGCATTTTATTCCAGCAGGCTTTCAGGGACAGTATTTGCTATGCTCTAGTAAACTATTATCACAATTTATTGACATATATACAGATTTTCTTCTTGAGGCTGATTAAGCCGTATTTTTAATTAAGCTGAATTAAAAAAGATGACAAACAGCTTTCCATTTGTAATCATCCAAGGAGAAACAATTATTTTTTAGTACTGTGTATGAAAGGATGAATAGCTAGCATCCTCAATGAGATCATTAATTAGCAAAAATGAGGTGTCTCACAATTCCTGACTTACCACCACTAACTTCTATCCTTTCTTTACTAATACATTAATATTGTTCTTAGGAAGGCAAATTATAAGGTTCCCTGTTCCCTCCCTTCTTTCCCTGCCATCCCTGATTGATATCTATTTTTCATGGCAGTAATTGAGGTCACCTGAGGAAAAACAAGCAAACAAAAAAAAAAAAACCAAACTGCAAAGGCTTGCACAGATTCCAGAATACATTTTTGAACAAAGCAAACTAAAAAAAACCCCAAACAACTGCAAAGGCTCGAACAGATTCCAGAATACCTTTTGAAAGCCCTCTACTATCAAAAGCAGGCAGAAGACATGTTACCTGACCTTCATCAATCACAAAAGGTTGCTTACTGGCTCTTTTTATTTAAAACATTTAACTGACTTATTTTCATTTGCTTTTAATAAATGAAGTAGTAATAGGCTCCAGCAAACAGATAATACCATCTCTTCCTCCCTTCAAAAGACAAACTATACATCCAGCTGACAGTCCTGTCACAGTCTTTCATTACTTCAAAGCCATGCAAGATGCACAAAATTTTTGTCTCCAAGTACTGAGCAAAAGACCTTCGTCATCCTCTTCCCCTCTGCCCTAGTGGAAATTTTAGCCTGTAATCTGCTTGAAAGCTCATCTCTCAGCTGTAAACCAAGGCTGTGTGAGAGACATGATCTAATGATCTGAAGGCATTTATATTTGTTGCACACAGCCATAACTACGTGTAAGTTCAATGGGAATAGTGCCTTCTCTCTTTCACATTAATAGGGATAATTTAATCTCAACCTCTGGGTGCAGCCGCCAGTGTGGCCTACACCTGTATAATACATAGTGAGGATCCTTTAGTCTAAAAGTCTTAGCTCAGTAGAATTGGAGCAAACAATTAAAGAAAGTACCTGATCACCGAGTTTCACACATTGTTTGAAGTCTAAAAGTTTTAGTCTAAAAGTCTTAGCTCAGTAGAATTGGAGCAAACAATTAAAGAAAGTACCTGATCACCGAGTTTCACACATTGTTTGAGCTAAGCTGCTTTAGCTTATTAATTACAAACTCAGAGAGCCTTCCAAGGGAGCAGCTTAACAAGACAACATTCCCTGGCTCTTACAAATGCATTGTGTTCTATTTTTCTCCTCTCAGAACTTGAATAGCTAGGCCTAAACACAAGATACTATAAAACTGAGCAAAAAATAAGGGCAATGAACTAGAATAACTCTTCTTTACAACAAATACCTGCCTATTTTATTTTCCTGATTGAAATCATACACATATTGGTGAGATACCAATGTTCAATGTGACAGGTTGAAAGCGTCCATAGTTTTTTACATTTAAGCTGCATAGTTGGTCTGTTTGTAAGGACAAGCTGCTGATAATGCTCAGGGACACTGGTTTCAATAAGCTTTTCTACTGCTGCTTTCTTTCTCAGAAGCGAATTCTTCCATCCTAGCTATAAAATTCTGTAGCTGCTGCACAGCCAAGTATTTCCCAAAATTTTATTTACACAGGCAGATACACAAACAAGCAAATGAGACTCCTTAGGGCCTAAAGCAATAACTACTATTTTATTTATCTTTACTGAATAAAGACTATAAATTTTAAACTTCAGTTGATATTCAAGTAAAAACTTTATTTAAAAACTCCCAAGATTAAATTAACTCATCTTGATAAAATTACTAAAAATTTTGTGTTTATCTTATTTTACTGTAGCATGGCTATATGCCAAAGCTAATATAGCAAACATCAGTACAGACTGATCACCAATGGTTAAGTAAAGGACTAACAATCTCTTAGCAGACAGAAGAAACGATTTTTACTCTCTACTCATCCTGGTTTCAATTATGGCACTTGCATTTCTCAGTTTAAATAATTATTAAAATTTTCATCTTCAATAGTATTTCACCAATGGAACTACTAAATACTTCATGTTGTTATTAACTACCAATAATTTCATTATGTTTATATCCCAGAATTGGTTATATGGCTACAGTACCCACTCATTTTCTTTTTTTTCCTCTTTGAAACAACACAAATAGCATCCCGTACTGTGACATTTAACACTACAGAACCAATGTGCATTACCATCCAAGTTCCAATTGACTGAAAGCTTTCCTCACTTAAGGTTGGAGTTTTGGCTTTTTTTGGAATGCACAATAAAAATAGTTTAATACTTTTTCCTGGGCAAAGCTTTTAAATAAGAAAAAATTATTGCCAAATCATTAAATAAAAACACTGCCAGTACTGAGCAAAGATTGAGCAATGAGTAATTGTTCTGAGAACAGCTGCAAACAGAACTTTCACTAACACTAGAAGCACAGGTAAAGAATAAAAGGAAGTGTAACCAAGAGCGCATGTATTTTTTCTGGAGATTTCAGCAGCCTGTAAATATTTTCTTCATCCCCTACCCCACTGGCTGAAAATACTGGGGTGAAACTTGTGGGAAGTTTTCTTATTGCTACTAGCTTGCATACTGTGATACAAGTTTCCTTGGGATCTCAAACTGGACATGAATTCTGCATTGTCATCTCAAACAGTTATTTTATTAAACAGCTGCTTAGATACACATTTTGAAAAAAAAAAATCCTATTGATGGAACAAGATTTTTCAAGTAGCACTTTATGTTGGTGTGTGCATGTAATTTGATGGTGGCCCACCACAGCAGGTTTCAATGGGTAACACAGAAGAACAGTGAAAGCTAACATTCTACACTCTTTACTAAAGTTGTTTGTCATTAATTACATTAGCTCTGCATTCAGTCAGATTTAAATACCTACACGTACAAGTCTTATGTGCCTAACTTCACAGAATATGTGAGAAGTTAGCCTGATGATAAAAAAACCTAAAACTATTTCTCTAAATGTTTTCATAATCTCACAAATAAATCCAGAGTTTGTAGCAGCCTGACATTAAAACTAAAAGGAGGTGAAAGGTAAATCATAGTAATTAAGATGTCAATATTATCAATAAAGTCAATCTTTCAAGTTTATGATGCAAATAGTTCATATCTGCACATTGAGGGAAAAGCTTTAATTATTTAACACTTTGAACAGCAATGACATATTTTCTGTATATTTTCAACTGAACTTCCTTGGCTCTATTTTCTACCTGCTCTTCTATTCATAATGTAAATCCTGTGTTTCCACCTGTTCTGAGAACAACTGTTTACTGTTTCTTTAGCATTTGCCTTTAAAAGCTTCAGATTACTAAAGATGCTATATCAAAATCTTCTAGAGCAAATCCATTCTACTCCCTTGTTTGACATACACCTTTTCAGAATATTTCTGTGTTATTTTTCCAGGAGAAAGTTGCACAAGCTTGGGCTTTTTCTGGGAAAATTCTTGAAAATAAGTGCTCTTTCTTTAAAGGCTTGTCTGGGGGTCTGTTAGCTTTTTTTTAAAAAAAAAATTATTTGCCTAAAGTTATGCAAACTGGGTTTAAACCAGTCCAGCAGTGGCAAATTAGTAACAACATTGTTGTTAGAAAACAAAACACAAGATCACATCAACACTGGCTTCTATCATTGTAGAAAAAGAGGGTTACAGAAAACTACCATTAAAGACTCTCCACACATACAAAAATCACAGTAAGTTTAACGATATACACGAAGACTCAAAGTCACAAGTTTTACAAGTTACTGTGCATCCACTCAACTGCAGTAACTACTCAGGTCAATGCTCAGAGCCATTAGCAAAAAGAGGCAATTTGCTACACGTTCCTAAACTTCCATAGTAGACTGACTAAGAACAGGTTAATCAGAGAACTCTCATAACTTAATCAGAGACTTTTCAGTAGACCTGTAAAAATAAAAAGTAATTAACCTAGGGCATCATATACTGTTGTATAAAATTACAGCAGTTCAAGAAGTAACTAGAACTTACTTTGTGCACCAATGTATCTTTTTTATCAATAATATAAATAATATTGTCATAATAGTAGAGTGTCAGACCACTGGTATAGTCAGAAATGACAATGAGTTGCATAAACATTTCAGGTAAACACTGGGTATTTAAAAACACTAAACTTAATCAGAAAAAGGACATTTCTTTTTTGTGTCAGGCAACTTAGATACTAGAAGATAGCACTAATTATAATAAATTAAATCATTCTGAACCAAAAAACCCACTTAAAATTATATATACCAGTTTCCTTTGTAAAACTTTTTTTCACACTGAACACATAAATGTTAATTGATAGAAGAATTCAGAGCCTTGAAATCTTGCTCATCTGGGAGCATGTCTACGATGAACTTAATTTTACTGTTCACTTACTACATTTTCATTTAAGCTTCCTGTTTACAACTCCTTTCCAATATGCTAAACTACATTACTAAATTAGTAGTTTACTAAACATAGAAAAGAGTAATTAGAGCATTTTGCAATTAGGAACATAAAGACAAAAAAACCTTCATAAATGTCCTTGAATCTCTTTATCAAAAGACAACAGAACATCATGGAAGAAAACAAAAAGCATCATCTTACAGCTGGTGTTTCTAAAATGAAAGCAATTACACCATTAGAGTTACCATGGCTGTAATTTCAGGAAGTGAGTACTACCCTCCACACATCTCACATTTAGGCAACATTTGTCATTCATGTATCCTTAACAACCTCACTTAATATGTAACCATTTTTTCCCCTTTACAGAGGGAGCAACAGGAATTAGGGTGAGGCATGCTGTAGAAGGTCATCTACTAGGCCAGAGAGAGCAACACAGCACAGCTTTACCAAGTCCCTTTACAGATTGCCTCCTTCCCGGTTCACAGCTGTCATTTCCCTGCTTTTCATACAGTTTTATGAAAGATACTTCTTAATAAATTATAGCCTCTATTTTGCAGTTGAGCTTGTAGAAGTCTGCACATTAGAAGAAAAGCACTGAAAAACCACATCTGCCAGATAGAGCGAATAAAACCAAGGCAGATCAGACTACCTGCCTAAGATACTGCTAAAGAAGAACATTCTGTACAGTATGTTCAACTTCTTGATCTCGTTTCATTCCAGTAACTCTGAAAGACATACCATGGGTGGGGGGGTATACTTCTAAACTTCAGGAGAATAATTTTTATCCCATAAAGTTCAATGCTTTGACATTTTAACTCTTTTTGGCTATACTAAATCCGGGTTATTAGGGCAATTAGACAAATTTCATTCATTTTGTACACTCTTTCTGTGCTGTTCTACTACTAGTGACAAAAAACGTAAGCTATACTGGACCAAAATGAGAGAAGAGAGGAGATCTAGATGATCCTAATATAAAAACAAAGTGGAAAACTACAAATATCCAAGGAAAAGCGGAGAACTTGCTGGTTAAATAAGAAAAGACAGGAGCCACTGCCACAAAAGCTAGAGATCTTTTCTCCTGCCCCAGTCATAATAAAGCACCACCCACTCAGCAGCACACAGTGAAAGTGATCCATTCTACCAGAGCAATTTCTGCAGCCCCTATTTAAGAACCGCTTCGGAGTCGGTATGAATGAATAATTCAGCTGGAAATACCTGTCAGGCAGCATGATGTTCCGCGCTACTGTACCTACAGCAACCCCATCCGGCCGAGAAAGCCAGACGTTACCTGTCCACAGGGCTGATACCACACCGCAGCCTCATTTTACGGAGAGAAAGAGAACCTCACGGGCAACACGCAGCCTGCCCCAGCCCCCCGTGCGGGGGAATTACAGAACCGTAACCCCAGGAACTCGGAGCTGCTGGTCACGGTCCCCACGATGCCACCGGGAGGGTCTCCCTGATCGCCCACCCCGCACGGTGTGCCATACATTCCCTGCGGCCCCCTCAAGTCCCGGGGGGGCAGGGATCTCTTCGCCCTTCCCTCGCCTGCCCAGGGAGCAGCGGCATCGCTGCCAGACGCCTCCCTGAGGCGCCTCTTCCCCGCGCCCCGGGCCCGGTGCCTCCGCCCGCCGCCGTCAGAGTCCCGGCCTCGCCTCTCACACCCCTGCGGGTCTCACCTCCATCGCGGCGCCGGACCAGCCCTTCCCTGCCGCCACCTGCCCTCCCCGGCCCCGCTACCCGGAGCTCGACGCCCTCAACCTCTGCCCGGGCGGTTCCTCCCTCTGCGCCGCTCTTCGCACGGCACCGCGCCGCGCGCACATGCACGCACGCACGCGCCCGGCGGAACGGCTCCTCCCGGCTCCCCCTGCCGCCGCCCGGCCCCAGCGCTGCCGCGGGGACTCCGCCGCAGACGCCTCACCTGCATCGACGCCATGATGGATCCGCCTCCTCCCCCCTCCCCTCTGCGCCGCCGCCGGGACGGCCCCGCCCCGCGCGCTCCCCTGTCACGTGCCCGCGCCCGCCCGTTGAGCGGCCGCGCGTGCGCGGGGCGGGCGGGCCGCAGGAGGTCACGTGCCCGCGCCGCCCTTGCCGGCCGCCAGGGAGGCTCCGGCGCTCGCCCCGCTCGCCCCGCTCGCCCTGCGGCCGGGGAGGGAGCGGCGCGATGTCCGTCACCGCCAGCCGCGGGGGCGGGAAGGGGTTGACCCCGGCCGGCTTCTGTGTGTGAAGGTTTTTAGAGTTGCACTGCGCGTTCCTCCGGGCTCCCCTCACGCCTGGTGTGCCCCGGCGGGAGGGTCATGGAATGACAGAACCATATAATGTTAAGGAGTGGGCAGGGACCTTGAAGATCATCTAGATCCAACACCCCCGCCAGACGCAGGGGCACCTCCCACCAGACCAGGCTGCTCAGACCCCATTCCAACCTGGCTTTGATCACTGCCAGGGATGGGGCATCCGGAAACCTCGCTGGGCAGCCTCTTCAGTGCCTCACCAGCCTCACAGTAAAGAATTTCTTCCTGGTATCTAACCCAAATCTCTCCCCTTTCGGTTTGTCCCATTACTCCGTGCCTTGGCACTAGATCCCACCACAGGTCGGCCTGGGGTCGGCGGCAGGCGCTGCTGCGCGGGCTCGGGGCCGCGGGGCGCTGGGCACCCGCGACTGGAGAAGCGCCGCTGCGAGCCGCGGGGCCCTCCTGGCGAGGGGCTCTCTTTCTGTGGACTTCCCTGTGTGCTACTCTGCCACGGATCATCTGATTCCCCTGCACTGCTGGTCTGGAGGTGTACGAGTCCAAATGAAGGTGGACGTATTTTAAGTCAGAGCATTTTTGGATTCTACGTTTTCCTTTCCTGGACTGGAATAACCCCTGTCCTTCGCACCAGATGATTTTGCCATATCTATGTAGGTGAATATAAACAGGCAGCACTCAGTAGAGTGACTGTGTGCAATCAATAAATTAAACAACTTGCGGAAACACACTTCATAAAGCTGTTATTCCTGCTGTAATATATCAGACTTAACGGATCCTCAAGATAAACCTACAAAATGTTTATCCGAAGACAACCTATAAAATTTATAATCCCAGTGGTTATGTAAAGCTAAGGATTTAACAGAGAAACTGATTTCATAGGTCATTATAATCTCCATCTCCCCACTGGTCATGCTGCACGTTCCAAAAACACTGAAGCCCCTTTGTCTGTCCCTTCACCCCTCTCCTTTCTGATGATGTTAAAAAATCCCTGGGTCACCTCTGCTCCAGTGGTAGCCTGGAGTTTTTCTTCAGAGATGGCCTGATAAGCAAACAATTAAATTATTGAATAATTGTTTGCAGTTTGTATTACCTTAGAAATCTTCTTTAGTGCTAGACCTCTAGAAGAGTTCTGCATCCAAAAGCCTGCCTGTCTTGTTCTACCGTATTATTTAGTGTGATGCAAGTACTACCTCTATGTACAAGCTTTACCTTCTCTTATGCTTTTAATACTTTGAAAACAGCTACTTGGAGAAAAACAACAAACCAGCACAACATGGCATCAGCGTCCAACTTCTATCCAGCATCAACAGTGTCGTCGATGTTAAAGCAAGCGTACAAACTTTGGGGTTTGTTTAAAAGGCAGAACCCTTTAAGCAGAAGAAGGCAGCAGGAGTATCCTTACTCTGTGAGGTAGCTGCAGAAGCGAACAAGCCCCTTGGCTTTGTGGGAATTTGCTGAAGACGGAATGAATATATGTTGATTTTTGAGTAGGAAAGGAGATTAGCCTACCAAAAGTAAGGATAGGAAAAGTATTGTCATGTAAGCTGCGTCTTGTACTTTGTGTTCTAAATTCAATTCTCATTCACAAACCATGGGCTCCTGGTGCCATGCCAGCTGACATTGCTCAACTGTGTTTTCCCTGGAAGTCAATATTTATTACTGTATTATTTTTGCAAGACCATTTAGGTTGCAGAGGATTTGTTGCATTAAGTAGACACATAGACCTGGTAGAGGTTTCTCTTTCTGCAGTTCTTCAGAACTAACTTAGGCTGTTACAGCATTAAGTGGAACATTTCTGTTTTACTAGTTGTTGTTGTTTTGCATAATCCAAACATATGGTTATCCTAAAATACATCTCTTAATGCCATATGCCACAAAGATAGCAAGAACATCAAGGTTAAGCAATGGACATGTGTTCGTTTATAAACATGGACATATTGACTATCTGTGTTGATGTAATCACAGCGAGATAAAACTGATTTCAAACCATTATATTCAGTTCCTTAAGCCTCTTCCAGAAAACCCTGTTGCAGGTCAGAAGATATAAAGCAGCATAAGCTTATGAATGCCAGAACACTTCATAGACTGCAAACTGGTTTTGCATGGAATGATCAGCTTTGTGGTCTTAAGCAAATTGTATTCAGTACAAATATGACTTCTACTCTGTAATAAAGAAAAATTATCTCTGAATGAAAAGCCAACTTTGCAAAAAAAATTCATAGCTTTTAACTGCCCTTATGTTCAAGAAGTCTTTTTTACCTATCACACAGAGCTTTTCAATATTAAAAACAAGGCACCTACTACATTTATTTACTGAAGTATTGTTTACTGAGATAACTTCATCTATGCTGCAAATCCTATTCCTGAGGATAGCAGGCATGAAAACCAAGGGGCAGTTTGCCCTGCATATAAATAGAGCATGAGTTAATTACTACCTACTCAATCTTAACTGGGTATGTAAGTAACTAAAGCATTACACTGCAGCTGAAACTCGTGGGCAGGATCCCCCATCCCTGAATTCACTTTGAGTTTATTCTTACAGGACTACCAAAGGTGTCTTATCACTGTTGTCACATCTTTGTTTTTTAAAGCGTCATGCAATGCCTAATATATATGTGAAACATTTTTTAGCTCCTTATCATCACGGGAATAGGGGCATCTGGAGAATTATCCCTGTGTTCTGTTGGGTTTTTTCCCTTTCCTCATTTCTTGGTAACCTATCTTGCAGAGATGTTTTTGTACAGTGCATAATGCTACAGGGATTAGCGAATCAGTCCCATAAGCACAGTAAGAAAACAAACACAATTATCAGACTCCCAGAAAGAATATATGAATATCAGTATCTTCTTCTTAAGTTATCCAGTAATCCCAGTAAGGAAAGGCCCTAATTCCCAGAGAGGGTAAATTTCACTAGGAGTAGGTTGTTGTAATTTGGTTTTCATTTCACTGTTGACCTTTACCTATGCAAAACATAGAAGAACACACTTCTGCAATTAACCCTTCCTAATCTCTTGCAGGTATAGAGATGGACAACACAATAGCTGTTTAGTTTCTAAAAAAGAAAACTAGTATTTAGCTAATGCAGTCTGATCTTTCACCAGTCAACCCAAGTTTTGCCAGAGACTTCGAGGATCAGAGTCCTGGGTCCCAAATATTCAAAGATTAAGGGGAAGAGAAATTGAATCTGTTATCTTCATTATTTCAGAGGCTATCTTACACTGATCTGACATGATTATGACTCACATATCAAAAACATATGGAGCAAATAATGAAAATTGTACCTCCTACTAAAATTGTTTTGGTAAATATTCTTGAAGTCGACCTAAAAAATCCACTTTTCTTCAGACTTTGCATACCCTTATACTTATAGGGAAAATGCAACTAATGTTCAAACTACATTTATTAGATAATTTTCTGATATACCAAGACAGTTTTACAAAGGTCAAATATAATTCTTGATTAGGGTTCCTGTAATTTCACATTCCATTCCCTGTGTTGTCCATAATGTTTTCAAATGTCACTGAACATTTTTTCCCTCTGCTCTCACTTTTTTTTTTCTGTAAAAAAGGAGCTGTCACTACCTGCTCCTCTATGATTCCTGCTACTAAAATGACATGAGAGCTCAATTTCTTTTTCCTATGTCCACTGTACTTTTTAGCTTTTCATCTTGTCTCCTTAAAGAGAAGTCAACTGTATGTTCGTGTTAACTGCCCTTGTTACTCAAGTGGCATCACAATCGTAATCTGCAGAGCCAGGACATTGCATCTCCTGAGGATGGAGGACTCCCTGCCCCTCAGAGGAATTGTGCCAACTGCTTCTTCTGCTCCTACCTGCCAATTTAAGGAAGGGCACTGAGTTTAAAAACGCTGTGGAATGAAGATCTTCTTATAAACAAGCTTGGTGCACCTGCAGAAACCATCAACTAAAGATGGAGAATGAAACCAAGACAACATTATATCAAGAATGTAAAAGTACTTAATTGCACACATAGCTAAAATTTAAAATAGCCTAAATTTGCAAGATAACTTTGTGCTGTTGAGATTTTATTGTTGTTTTATTCCTTAGTGATTATATAGATTTTTCATCAACAGTGCATTCCATTTTCATCTTAGTTCTTAACAGGCAAAATGTCATTTCCATCCCAGGACTTTCAAAGGCATGAAAAGAGGTTAAGGAAAAGTCTCACCTTATTCCTAATCTGCTACAAGTGCAGTTCCTGCAGAAGAGGGTAATCTTGTTCTCAGATGACATATGCTTCCATTTCTTCTCTTGTATAGGGTTTGATGATTTTGCAGCCACTGGGTTGTCTGTGGCTTTCATGTTACCCACAGGAAGGCTAAACTACCAAAGTAATTTCCATCAGATCAGAAGAGAATTTGTCTTACTATGTGCAGATACAGTTGTAATTACTGCAGGGGAAGAAGGAAGACATGGGGCTGGGGAAAGGAGTGGAATTGGCTGCTTTACTAATATGCAGAATCACAGAATGGGTCAGGTTGGAAGAGACCACAGTGGGTCACCTGGTCCAACCTCCCTGCTCAAGCCGGGACATCCCAGAGCATGTTGCTCAGGGTTGCATCCAGGAGGTTCTTGAATATCTCCAGTGAGGGAGACTCCACAACCTCTCTGGGCAGCCTGTTCCAGTGCCTGGTCACCTGCACAGTAAAGAAGTTCTTCCTCATATTCAGGTGGAACTTTCTGTTTCTGTCATCAGTTCCTTGGCATCAGTTTCTGTCCATTGCCTCTTGTCCTATTGTTTGACACCATGTTCTGTAATTACTAATTTGTAGTAATTGTCAAACCATGGTTTTAGGCACCAGTAGTCCTCTAACACTTTTAAATGCTGTAAAGATAAATACTTATAAAGACAAAAGCTGTAAAAATTTACTGAGGACTGTGTAGGACCTATACTCACTTAAGTAGATGAACGCATTTAAAATGTAATGTTATGTAATTATTGAAAGTTCTTCCAAATCAAAAGCATCCACAACCTATGTGGGCAGGTTGATTACTGTGTCTGTCAAATCCAAATGTTCAGGAGCTGCTCAGTGATAATGCCCCCAACATTCAAATCTAATTATAATTTAGTAATTTATTTTACCTCTAAAATCTGTGAACTGGAGGCTTCTCAGGTGACTCCAAGAGTTACCTGAATAGCTAGTTCATGTTGTGGTTAGGAATGCACAGAAGTGACTCTGACTTCATAACCAACAAAAAAGATATTGATAAAGAATTTTCAAAATTAAGAAGCTGCTTGGTTTTGCCAGTCTAGAAGCAAGATAAAACTACTGGAGAAGAGGCATCTTGGGTAACCTCTACAGATGTGACAAACTACCACAGTTCCCAAGGGCTGAGAAGCAATTCCTCCAACTGTGCACATCAGACTGCACACTGCCCTCACTGGACCCTGCACACTACTTATGGAGCTTGCAGAATTTAATTTCACAGGACTGTACACCAAGATGACAGGGGTCCAGCCTCTTGGTTTATTTAATGTTCCTTGGGAAAAGCAAGCCTTCATATGGCATATGATTACCGTGAAACAGAGCCATGATATAAAAACAGAATTTTCAGCTACTTCAGCTGGGTATTTTCAGACAGTTCTCTCCTTAAGGCATAGTTGTTTATTACATGCCAAATATCTATGACAATTATGAAAGCAGCTTAAATGTTAAATATTGATATATCATTTTCATATTTCATTTGTAGCAAACTACAAATAATTCTGACTCAAATGGAGTCTCACTTCTGGAAAACATTGTATGTCAGCTTAGTATGGTAATGCAGGAAGCTTTTCCCTGTGTACAAAGAGAAAATAAATCCTTTGTGCCAAATGCATTAAAATTCTAGGTATTTTTCAGGCTTGGTGATACCAACCAAAACTGAGAACTTTTTATTCTGCACAACAGGCATCCCATTGTTTTGCTAGACAGAGTAAGAAGAATTTATAGCAACACAAGATAGGAGTTATGTATTATTTATGGTTTTGTGTAGTAGTGATTTGGTAGATAGAAGTTTTCTATTAGTGTAAATAGGATACCAGTAGTATTTTTTCTCACGGGAAGAAAATCCTTTGCTATGAATTCTCACCTGAAAGGGCAGTTTTAAACGTGAATTAACATTAATGGAATTAACAGTATTTGTTTTATAACTTAAAAGTAACTTCTGGTTGAAGAAAGAAATTAACAACAAATAAATAAGGAATAGCATTAATCCATGCATGTTATCCCAAAAAACTAATCCCACAAAACTATCCTGATAACTAGTAACTGCAGCACTGAACTGTAGATTTTAATTTATCTAAAAGCTCTCATGTTGTTACTTTCACTGATCTAAAATGCAGTACATATTTTAGGGGCAATTTTAAGTTAATTTTCCAATTCCACCCTCAACAAGTTAGACTACAAAACATTACATGACTAACATCTTGAAAACTGTCTGATTACAAAAGCTCAAAAGGATAAAATGTTGAAGAACTCAATTTGTCAAAGAACAATCATGATCTTGCAATTCTGATCTCCTCCCATTTAGTGTGGGAGGAAAATCCTGTATTCTGTAAACATAAACCAGTAACGTAGTAATGACAGAGAGATAGATCTCTTTTTTTGGTTGTTTTTTTTTTTTTCTTAATCTCAGTGACCTTTCTCCCATAGAAGAGAAATTGCACAATCTACATTTCAGATGCAACATATGCAAGGCTTTATTTCATGACATATAACACTTGTTAAAACTCAGTAAAAACTCCCTGTTCTTTTCTCTGTGCTGCCCTAGTGATGACACTCAAACTTCACAGGTGACTGATAATAAACACAGAATCTACTTTGTGCTCTTTCCTAGCTCATCCAAACATTCAGCCACACATGCAGTTCACAGCACTGGAATCTTCCCATAAAATTACCACTTAATAAATTACATTTCAAAAGAAATCCAACTCCAATCCAGTTCATTATTTGTCAAAATCCTTCAAAAGTTGGAACTTTTTCTAGGGGGAAAAATCCCTAAAGCCTTTTTTTCTAAAGCTTTAGTCTGTCTTTAAAAACAAGCATCCTAGTTTAATTTCCAAATCCACTCAATTTTTAATGAGTTCCTGCTATTTTTCTCTTACTCCTGCTATTTTTGTCTTACTCAGTTGTTGAAATTAAGTTTATACCACAGCTTCGACCCTTAGTTTTTAGGTAGGAATAGTGCTACTTCTCACTGTGCTTTTGTTGACTCTGCAGTAACTGCAGTTACTCCCTTGAATTACACTGCAACATTTGAGACCTGACAAAATAAAACTAGGAATACAAAACATGGACTAAAAAGTTACCTTTCCTGCCCCACTATGTTCCTTGTCCACTTCATTACACAAACCAACAGATTTAGGCAAGTGTTGGGATCACCCTTTCAATGGGCAAAGTAAAAAGAAGAAAGGGAAAACAAACCAAACAGTCACTACTGCAATTTAGGCCTGTGAAATAAAATACACAGTGATAAAACACACACAGAAGCAACCCGTTTTCCAGACTTCCTACCGTTAATTGAGAAATGCCTTTTGGATATCGTGTTCAACATCTGTTGACTATAATGGCACAGTGAATCCTGATGGTGAATCCTCCTTTCTTCAAGTTCAAAACCAAAAAGGAATTTCATGTCTTGTGGAAGGGACTTCTGATCATTGTAGATGCACAGACTATTTCATGTTGGGGACCATCAGAGACTCCTTCAGCAGCTTATACATATGTAAATGATGACAAACCATAATGCAGCATGACTCTTCTCATTGCTTACAGTTAATAAAGAATCTGGTAGTTTTTATGGCTTAAATCAGCAGTTCAGCTTAAAATTTGAACCTCAATTACAGAACTACCTTTCTAAGTAAAAGGAGTACTATGGGACACTTGAAGTTTTCAAAATATCCCCAGCAAGATATCCTTGAAGTACCCTTGGAAGTATCCTCTTCAAGCCTGTTCAGGAAGACCATGCTTTTTTAGTACTCAGTGCTGAGTATTATGGATACTTGTAATTCAGAGCAGCACAGATATCTAAACACTTTACTAAACTCTTCAGAACTATGAAAAAACCTACCACCTTTAATTTTACACATTCAGCTTCACAACCTATTACCCAAATATTAATTACATTAGCATTTTGCTCACCATATAGTATAGCCATGAAAATGATGATTCTGCATATGAACACTTCCTCTAAGAAGTCATAAATCAACAGAAACACAGGGTTAAAAATTTTCAACTTTGAAGTTTATTTAGAACTCAGGGGTTAAGCGTGGTAAGTTTCCAATTGTCTAATAATAGCATACCCATTTAACTAGCATGGAAATTGCACTAATTCCCCCTGCCCCCCTCCCCCTTAGAAATCTGGTTCATTTTAACAGACGGTGGTTTTGCAAATAGTGCACTCTAGGACACTACTGCAATTCCTGAGTGTTCAAAGCTACTGTATAATACATTATGCTGAAAGAAAACCAACAAAATTATTATTCAGAGCTAAACCAGCTATTTTACCTTACTGCTGAAGTACAGAAACATAAAATGCAGTGTATTTTAACAAACTCAAGGCAATTGTTTTAGAATGCTTAAAAAGGGGAAGAAAGAGAAAAAAAAAGAAAAAAACCACCATTTTAAAAAATGACATCCTTTTTGCCTTAGTTTAAAACAAAATAATTTTTAGCCTCAAGTCATTAGCCTCAAGCCTATTAAAAATGGCCAGTGAACTTAAGACTCGCTCAGACTGATATGTAGTTGTGACTAAAATATCCATGTTGGTATTCCTTGTCCTTTTAGGGTATTCCTAGCGGCTCTAACAAAAGCAGCATAACAGGATATCTCTGGTTTATCATTCTAGTGCTCTTGAAAATGAGTTACTAACAGCACTGGCCAGAGTGCTTACACATGGAATTTCAGACAATCACCCTACAATGCACTTCAGCTTTACCGTGCAAAGCCAATCTAGTCATAAACATCCCCACATCAAACACATTAAATTGTGCCAAAGTATGTGATGTGAATAAATGTCAGCTAATCTATCAATACACTGACAAATGTCAGCATTGTTTAAGCCCAAAATAAAATTTCATTTGTCAGAACTGACCTCCTGCATGGGCAGACTGCATAGTCTATCTAAGTAACTAGTTTTCATCCAGGAAAATCTCTTCCAAGTCGTATTTATGTTGACAAACAGGTTTAGAGAGTTTCAGCCCTCTAAATTAGCTGTGAGTTAAAACATCAAGGAAAAGGTTCCACCATCAGTTGGTGGGATTTTCCCATGATAGACCCAATCACTTCTTGATCAAAACAAAGCTGAAGCAGTGGTGGCTGGTGGAAATGCTAATTACATTGTTCTTGCATCATTTCTCGTGATGCATTATTCTCATTTACAGATGATTTTAGCAGAAGGGTTCTTCAGGCAGCAGCTGAAAAAAAAGCAACTTCTTGTTTCAAGTTGTGTGTTTTCTTTATGGAAACTTGTTTTGAACAAAGAACTAATAGTACAGGCAACTGCCAGCAAGAACTACCAAGAGATAATGTGTTCCACTCTAGCATTATGTCAGTGGCTTGCCAATCCTTTTTCCCCTAAAATATTTGTAAAAACATTGGAAATATCTATGAAATTTAAAAAACAGCTCCTAAAACATCTGCTTAATGTCCTTTCCTTCAAATATAAAAGACCTCCACATTTCAGGGTCTTTTGCTATAGGTGCAAGGGAGAGGCTGAGAAAGAGGTAAAAGGTAGGACAACTTCTATCTTTTCTGTTGTCATGTTACAAAATTTAAATGACTACTACTCTAGAGATTAAATACAGACTTTACATAAACAATCAGAACAATGGAAATAAACCATAACTGAAGCCATATAAAATCCTTATCAGGTCAAGTGACGGTATATTAAGAACAACCATATATGTTATATAGAAGATAATATACACAGATTTTAACAGTTATTTTTCCCCTTAAAAGTCACTGTCAGTAGAATCACAGTCTTACTGTACAGACAAGTGACTGGAATATTTGAAATCACTAACGGGGTAAATTGAGGTTATAAAAGCAAAATGTTATCAAGTACACCTTTGCACATGTCTATACTAGACTTAAATTAAAAGCTTTAAGCATTCTCCTACACACTCCACTTTCAACCTAAATGGAATATCACTGACAGTATATAAAGAGGGCACTTCTAATCTAGTTAGTGTAACTATGCTACAGGACAGCTATCTTACAAAGGAGATTAAGTTCAGATGTTTAGAAACTTTAAAAATAAGAGAAAGCTAGAAACGCTAAACAGCTACTCGAATGTAACTATAATTATCTTTTAGAGACTATTAGACTAAACTGCAGTATTTGCTATGGTCATTGTATTAAAAGAAAGTTCTACCACACCTAAAGGATAAGGCATAGCCATCTACTAATTGGCATATTTGTTTATTTGTCTCAGTTTGTGAAAAGGTCCTTATTTGTGTAAGCAGCAAAACAAACTCCAACTGAATGATTGCTATATGCAAAAGAATTGAAGGCAATTGCCTCTGCAGTGAACTTTACAGTTCTCAACAGCACACACGCAACATGCTATCTGAAAAAAGTTACTAACTGAACTACATATATTAAATACTGAAAAAAGTTTTACATTTTTTATTATAATTTATTTTATTTAACAATCTAAGAAGTTTGCAGCCATCAGAAGTTCCAGTGCAATTTCAGGTGCAATTGGGAATTCAGGAATCTCCGTAGAGCTGTTAGTATAGCGGACCTTGTAGGTGAAATACATGCATACTTTGGATAGGACATGGGATGGGATCTCTCTAAAATTGACCTCATTTGTTTCATTTTCTGCAAACTGACCTGTAGAAAGAAAAAGACAACATAAAAGAACACCAAACCACAAGTCAAAATCTCAATTCACTGCCAAATGAAGTAACTTACCATATTCATACAATGCATTCTCAATAGACCTGCTTAAGTCCCATATTCCAGGGTACTAGACTCTTCATTGTAAAGCAGGATGTGCCACATTCAGAGCCCTCAAGAATACTAAAACACCCACCATTGTGAAATGTTTATTTAGGCTGCAGCCTATCAACATTACTCTGAACAATTACACCAGAAATTCAGGTTTACTTCCAATACAGCTGATAGGTGCTCTAAAACTGTAGTGTGCTTAGCTCTAAGAGGCATCAATCCAAATTTCTAGCTGTCTTATCCAAGGAAAAAGAAGGTTTCTAGATGTTTCATATCTGCATATGCACACTTATCAGTAGTCCCTTCTATGACTCAGTAGCTTTGAATTCCTCAGTTTCAGGCAGATTTGACAAGAGGGTTGAAACCTCAAAGATGCATTAACTTGATAAGCTGTGAAAACAGACAGCAGGGACAGGAAAATTCTAGCTGTACTGGAGAGAAGTTTACATGCAGTACAAGTTTATCCCTATTAGATATTAAAGAATTTATTAAGAATTCAAATCTCAAAACACAAGTACATTTGAAATTAATTTTCTATAGTGCCTATAACCATGAAACCTGGATGATGCGAAGGTTAGGATCCTACGGTTAGTCCCACAGGATTTCTTTTATTTTTGTCTTTCATTCCCTCACATCTCTGGACTTTCAACTCCTTAAACTGAAAGACAATAAAAAATACTAATATTAACTCCACATTTACGGGAGACTAGCAATGTTTCGTTCCCACTATTTCTGAGGGCATCTCCTAGCTACAAAGCAGAATTTACTAATGTCTACACAGATTTGTGTAGAAATATCTGCATGCACTAAAGCCAATCTGGCTTGAATTTTAGTACAGGAACAGTTGGAAGCAAAAGAAGAAATGTTAGCATATTGGCCATGTCACAGCACTGAAACTGAAGACTTACACATCAGTGAAATCATGACCTACTGAACTAGACAGCAACAGTACTTTTCCTTGTGACCCATTTATCTTGTTAGTATTTATACAAAATATTCTTGACTGCTGAGTCCTTTACAGAGGCAGTTTCTAGCCCTCTAAGCAGGCTACTTTGCCTTTTATTCCTTCACACTGAATAAATTCAGAGCAGGTCTTGTAATTATTCTTCTTCTTAGATGTCTGGGAGGCTGACACAGAACACTTACTACGTATTTTCAAATGCAACCATTAAAATGACAGCAGAACATTGCACTGAGAATTTTAATTGCTCAGTTTGCCCAAGTATTACGAAGTAATTAAAAAATATATTAAGCCAATAGATCTCTCCAGTAATTCCCCTCATCAGAATCTAGAAGAGAACATAAGAATGACCATATTCAGTTCCAAGCTCCATGTTGCTTCCGTCCATCACTCAAGTGGACAAAGGTAAGTGCACAGAATAAAGGTATAGAAGAGAGAAAGCACTTGTGCTAACTTCTCCCTGTTCTCTCCCCACCCTTTTGGTCTTCAAAAATGTCCAGATGCTTCTTAAACCAGATATAGTCTCATATATTCAGTAACATGTGAGGTCCTTCCCTCCTGTAAGTGTATCTACCCTGGTCTCAATCTTAAACTTTCATCATTAAGCTCAGGAACTCCTTGCCATAGGATGTTGTGAACACATGAATTAACCCCAGTAGGCAGCAAAGCACCACACAGCCACTTGCTCATTTACCCCTGCTGCTGACAAGGGAAGAGGAAAGGAAGAGTAAAAGCAAGAAAACCTGTGGGTTGAGAGAAGAGAAAGGAAACAAAACAAGTGATGCAAAGGTAATCACCACCTCCCATGGGCTGACTGATGACCAGACAGTTCCCAAGCAAAAGATGGCTTACCTCCCTTTCTTACACCTCTCCCTTTTTTACTTTGGAGCAAGACATTATATGGCATGTAGTATCTCCTTCAGTAGTTCAGGTCATGTGTCTGGTCATGTTTCCTCCCAGCCTCTTGCACACCCTCCCATCTGGTCATTGGGTGGGGAAAGAGTGGGAAACAGAGGAGGCCTGAACAGTGTGCAAACACCTTTCAGCAACAGCTAAAACAGAAGTGTGTTACTGACTCTGTTTTAGTCACAAATCTAAAGCACAGGACCATGTGACCGGCTATGAAGAAAATTAACTCCATATGGAATACCAGAAGTCCTGCCATGGACATGGCAATAAAGAACTACTGGCTCTTGTTCGTTCTGAACTTGCCAGCTCCATGTTTCATATAATACCCTCAAGTTCTCATACCATGGGGAACTAGTAGCAATGACACTGTAAGATCACTAACTCCCCAAAAGCAGAGCCCCATTTTAAGTCCGGTACCACAATACCCCAACAGAGATGGGCTGTTCTGCTGGAAACAGGAATTAGGCAGGACGTGGAAAAGTTATCAGTTACTCAAACTTTCACTTACTGCATGATAAAAATTCAAACTGTCCAAAAGTGAAAGCAAAGAATGTAAAAGTGCTAAGTCTTCTGTACCTACCCGGTCCACTCAACATTGCTTTTATTGTTCCTGATGTTAATGCATGCTCTCTTTTTACAATGAACTCATGGCCATCAGAGGATATTAACTTCACATACATAGCATCTGGGCCCTCACACCCACCGTATGTTTTCTCTTCTCCATCTATAATGGAAAAAAAGATAACAGTTTCAGAACACAATATACTGATTCACATCACTAAAAATGCAAGTTGCAGTCTTTCCTATGACTAAGTTTGCAGACTGAAAATACAATGAGAAATGAGACAGAAGCATTTTACATATTTGAAGATGACTTTTCTGAAGTAACCAGCAATCTGGTTTAAAGTATTTTTGCAAAACTTGGAATTTTTTAAATTAACATCCCTCCATCATCACATTGTGACATGATTTCTAAAATCTACACAGGAATGAAATTTTCCTTTAGACATTCTCAAGTGAATTGAACATGCTACTGCTTCCTTCATTTAAATCTACAGTCATATTTATCATATTAACACTTGCTAAAAGTTAACTAAACACATATCTGATACTGAAAAATATAGATGGCGAGGAAAAAAGTGCTTTCTGAAGCACTGGTAAGAATAAAAGCAGTCAATACTTCTGCTTTGAAGAAATGACATGAAATAAGATTCATCCTCCCTTACTGCCCAACCAGACCCAGAACCATACAGCATCACTGCACACCCAGGTTGTGGCCTTTGGTAGAAAGCATGGAAAGTGCCAAAGCACTAAACCCACAGAGATTTGAAAATTCTCCCCACAGCAGTTTGACTGTACTTTTTCTGTTTCAGTAAATACCTGCTCTCTACTTTGTTTCTCCTGAAGCCTTTATCCCCCTTCCCTTTTTGTATCCCAACAGTGCTACTTTTAAAAGCTGAATTACTGTTGCCAGTGTAGCAAATAAAACACTCCCCCAAGCAAGTCGCTTTGTGAATTCAAGTTAAAATTGAATAATGCAGTTATTGCCAATTTTAATAAAGTATTGCAGTGCCAAACATGCTATAATACATTCAGAAAAAGTATAGATAAAATCAGAATCTGTCCAATCCCGTTTCATTAACCAGTCATTTGTTGAGGCAGAAACAACAGTTTCAGACATGTAGTCATACCACACAGTGTAATTTATCAGAAATCAGTTCCTATTATGATCTCTGAGCCAGAATTCAATAGGCTGACCTTAGTTAACAAACAAGCAAAGAATTATTTTAAAAAGTATGTAGTGCACTATATAAAAGTTTAGTGTTATAAAAGCCTAAAGGTAGGCTTTTCCTATTTTATTTATTCCTATTTTAGCATGTATATTTTCAGGACTATGCACATTAAGCAAGTGAAATTTTTTGTTAGAATAAATACACTCTGAACAAGTCTTCCAATAAATTAACAGTCACTTGAGAAAATTCTCCTACAAAACATTTGCAGGAAGTTCCACTAACATTTGAGACTACAAGAAAAAGTGACAAGATCAACATTTAAAGTCTTAGAATCCACCTCCTCTACCAATATGAGAGAGAAAATGCTTCAAATCATAGGAAAACAAGAAACACTCTAAGACTGTGAACTTACCCATTCTCTTCTTATTAAAAAAATCGTTTCTTTTCAACTGCAGATTTTGCAATAGGAGAGTCTGAAAAAACACAAGTGGCAATATGTCAAGTCAGCAGTAAAATTCTCAAAGCCCCCTTTACTTATTAATCTTTATGTTACCATAAACACTCTTCCAAAAAGAATATGATGATACACAACATGCAATGTTGATGAGCAGTATGTTTTGAAAACAGGAAGCCTATGAAGTTATCAATGGGAAATGCAAACCCTCGACCTTGGCACCTCCAGTACTGTCTGGAGGCCGACCTGCTGGAAAGCAGCTTTGTATGAACAGACCTGGGGGTGCTGGTGGACAAGTTGAACATGACCCAGCAGCGTGCCCTTGCAGCAAGGATGGCCAACAGCACCCTGGGCTTTATTTAAAAGCATTGCCAGAATGTTGAGGCAGGTGATCTTGCCCCTCCACTCAGCACTACTGGGACACACACCTGGAGTGCTGGGTTCAGTATGACACACTGAACAGAATCCCGCAAAGCGTCACAAAGATGACCGAGGGATTGAAGCTCTTGTCATACAAGGTCAGGCTGAGAAAACTGGGGTTGTTTAGGCCAGAGAAGAGAAGGCTCAGGGATCAGTCTAATCAGTACGCACTAAATACCTGGCCTTCAACCTGTCCTTCACAGAAGATTGACAGTTCCCAATACCACCATCAATATCACCTAGATAATCTACTTCAGACATATAATGCAGGTATTCACATGGTAAGTTAACTAGGAGCTTTCATATCTTATATACTGATATGCAGCTTGATGCATGTGTATTTCTCCATGGAAAGGAAATTAAAGAGTTAGAAAAATGGAAGCACTTATTTACAAAACAAATCTGGCATGTTCAGATACAACTTTTATTTCTTTACCCCAAACTGCATCTCTGCTGTGGAAAGGAAAACTTTGGAAGAGAAATTCTACCCACCCACCTGCTATCCTAAAATTCCTTTCATATCAACAGCCACTCTGCAAACATTACCCAGTACAAATCAATGATACTGCTGTGTGCCCACAGATTCAGGAAAATAGCACCAGTGATTCTGGGTGATCTCCCAGCTCAGGGTTGAGGGCAGTCAAGAGATCAGACCACAGCCCACATTTGCTCCCTCCTATGTTTCCGGTAAAAGTTTAGCAAAAAAATGTTAGCAAGCTGAGGAAGCTGCAAGATTTGGAAGAAGTACTACAGATACCTCTTGCTACTGCTGATTGCTTCACTTCTGCACAGCACTTTGATGCTAGTTTATTCCATCTCTCTTTTTTCATAGCTGCAAATATCAAATAGTCCAAATGTTTCCTGAAGCTTTCAGAAGAAGGCCCTTTGTTATATACACCTAATGAAACTACACACACATAACCAATAGCTTTTAGTTGTCTGAAGAGAAATGAGCAAAAATAATCCTCCACTTACATTGCTACTTTCTTTGAAAATTATCCTGACTTTATGGAATTATCTTTAAAAAATATTTTCCTTACCACTGGTATAAGGAACATCTTAACCTGTACTCTTGCAGGTGAAAAGTTCCTGAATATAAGGCACATAGAAGAATGTTCTCTGAGAGTTAATTTGTGTACGCTGTAATACAGATTCCCTAGCATGGAGTGTTAAATGCCTTCATTATTTTCATTAATTCCAGGAACTCATCTAAGAAAATTACATTTAGGTGCTGGAACAGTTAGGGCCCAAAACTGATGGGATCTTTCACCCTGTTTCAGCAGTTTTTGTAAATGGAAATCAGGCATCTTATTGGAGAGTATCTGTTGCTCAGGAACTGAAGAAATATCTCACATTAGTATTTCTACTTTGCAGAAGAGGATCACTTGTACTACCTCTTTTTCTAGCCACAAAACCATTTGCTACATTCCAAAAGAGTAGTGAAACTGCCTATGATTTACAAATAATAATACTTGAAAAAAAAAAAAGCAACACAGAAGTGATACCACTCTTTGAAAGTGTTGGTGATGATAAAATACGCCTTTACAATACAAATAATGCCACTAAACACAGGAATAAAGGCTAGTTAGTGGGAATGAAGATATACTAAGACCTTGCAAGGTAAACGCATAACTTCAGGAGGCTCATACACTGAAAGATTGAAAATTGAGACTGAAAAAAAGTCTACACAAAAAAAATTAGCTGTCACAAAAATATACAATAAGCATTTTAATAAATCAAATGTGCTGTCATATGATTAGAGAGGGAAAAAATATAGTAATTAACAAAGAAGAAAAAAATTATCAGGCTCAGAGGTCTGAATTCAATTGTACTAAACAGTAAAATAGGATAAAAATGCAGCAAGCCTTAGTAGTTTTAGGGCACGCTGAACTAATCTAATATCTAAAAAATTCATCAGTCATTTTCCTTGGGAAAAAGGAAACTCAAATAAGATGCAATCTGGGCTCAGTGTACCATCTGGGGTTAAAAATATGTGAAGAGAGGTAATCTTAAAATAAGAAAGAACCTTTCTACAAGACTACAAGAATACAGTAAGGTGTTGCAAACATAGAGCAACTGGACTAGAAAAGAACTACTAGTTCCTCAAAAAAAATAGTCGAACTTTTTTTTAAACAATGCTGCCAGAAAAGCATAGGCAGATTTGGATGAGACAGAAGTGGAAAGCATTGCAACAGAAGCGGAACAAAGCGTAACACAGACAAGCGACCAGTCTTGAAAAACTGCATACTACAAGCCACGTGAAATTAAGGCATATGAAATCCAAGATTCCTTGGAGGGACCATTACAATCTTCTTTCATGTAGTCAGGGCTTGTTATTTGGGGGTATAGTCATTCTGTGGTCAACTATAAACTGATGCAGCTCTGTGGGGGCAAAAGAAAAAAGAAGGGTGAGGGACAAAGAGGCAAATGCACATTAAGGATTCCTTTGCAAGAGAGACAGGGAATATTCGCAATGTTACACATGAGCAACAGTTTGTCTGGAATACCACACACAATTCTGAAGCCCTGTTTTCAAGAAAAAGAAGTTTGAAATACAAGAACTACAGGGAGGACCTACTGATATGACCAAAGAGCCTGTTTATAAAAGAAAAATTAATCTTCCTTATTCAGCTTAGCAAAACTGGAATGAAGATAAATATAAAAATTCATTAAAAGGATAAACACTGTCGGGAAAACTATGCCAACATAATACCTCAGTTTAAGTTCAACAAATGAACGCAAACACAAAAAGGGATAAAATTTATAGTGCTATTCCAGAATCCAAGTTTGGCTCTGAATATAGAAAACAGCAAACATTCTATTGCCAAAAGTAAAAGTTGCAGAAAAGCCACCCTGCTTTTAAGAAAATGATATGTTTCCATATATGATGCATTTGACAGGTTAGCAAGGGACACACTGAGTTTCACTCAGTTTCCATTCTGATGCAATAAGATGTCATTAAAAAAAAAATTCTGAATACTATTAGCAGTACAGATTTATTCCTGACATAATAGCTAACAGCAGAGAGCCCAGAAAAATCAGAGAGCCAATGCAACAAATGAGGAGAAAGGAAAACAATGACACTCAGGAACCCTGAAAAACCTAAAAAACCAGTAATGGTTCCTCTTCTGGATCAGGAAGTGTTCAGTCTGTCATGACATTGTATGAAGATCAGAACATTGTCAAAGCCAGAAAAAAATGCACACAGAAGAGAAATCAAAAGGACATAGAAATACCTCCCACAAAATCTCACTTGCGCACACAGGGAGTAAAAAAGGAATATGGAGGGAAATTTTCTGCACAGTTTTTTTAACTGACAGTGGCATGGCCTTAGGTTTTAAATAATAGGTCAAGGAGAGTCAAGCAACCTTGTATGTTGTCTTCCAAGAAATTATTTTCTCTCAGTGTATTTCCAGTGTAATGTTTATTACAAAACGTATCACTATATTTTACTTCTACATATAATGAAAGCAGCATAAATGACAAGACAATAGGAAGAAAGAGACTGAGATTTCTGAACATGCCTGATAACTACCTATATTTTAATTACTTTTCCACATTTTATAATTGCCTGTTTGACTTCACCAAGACTACACCAATGCAGCAGTCAGGAAGAGAACAATCCAAGTTTTGTTAACGTGTACTTTTTATATATTTTTGACTTGACTATTTCAGACTCCTGCAAAGAACCACTAATTTATGCTGAAGTACATTCACAATTCCATCTGCCCTTCAAGAAGCTTATGTGGCATTACCATAAGGTAGCTCAAGTCCCTGACTTTAATCTCAAAAAAGCACATATATTAGGTATTACTGTTTTCCTGTTTTGCCTCCTTAAAAAAAGGGCAAAAACTGCATTTATTAAGAGAAAGTTTACATAAAAGGGATATGCCACATTTTAATCAGAGGAAGATACAATACAACTAAACTAAATTTTCCAACCACTCTAAAAAGGATTTCCTACTGCACAAAACACAAAATTGTCATTAGATATTAGGAACTAAAAATTGCCACAAGTTGCCAGAATATTTACACATACCAGGTACAATATAGCGAAATATCATAAACCTTTAAACCATGGCAATTAAGCCACTTAAGGTAAATGTTCTTGTTTCCCTACTTTAACTTCTTTTTCTTACACCTCTAAGAAGAAATAGGATGGTGTAGTGAGTTTAGTCTGATCTCTTTCCTGCTTCTCTGGACCATCAAATGCAAGAACAAAACTGAAGCATGTCCACAACCATCCCAGGTCACTCCCAAAGCTGCATGCTCATCTCTCAAATCTGCCAGAATTTACAGAATATCATTTCTTTGTATGCCTTGTATGCCAGTGAGAGGAATAGGCAGTAATGTAGCTGAACACACTTGACCACTGCATGGCTTGCATAACCCCACTGCTCTGTTCTCATTAGCACAAGAAAACTGAATCTATGCAAACATTTCAAGCATTCAGATTCTTTGATCCCACAGGAAAACCCTTTAAAAACTCAGATGCTGGTTTAAGGAAATTCAAATGTCTTCCAACTAATTAGCTGCACAACTTTTGTATGCTTCAGCTGCTGAGACTTGTATCCATTTCTAGAAAACATGTGGCAAATAATACAAAGGCCTTCACAACTCCTAGGTTTGTTTAAAAGCCAAACGTGACATTTTTTGGTGTCATTTATATATCAGTAAGAGTTCATCAATTACCAAAGGCTGCTGTGTGTTACGACTACAGCCTCCTACTGTTCAATCCTAAATTCTACCCTATCCTGTATAATAACTTGTTTAAAAACACCGCTCTTAAGTTCAGCATCCATTGCTCAGCCTGCATCAAAAAATAATTAATGAAAGGACCAAAGCATATTTAGAAAAAACATGAGGAGAAACTGGTACAGCATGATTTCCAAATCAGCTGATTCACTACTCCAGTACTCTCAGGCTCTAAAATTCAAGTTTTCTGGGACACAGTGGAATGTGACAGGAAGGTATACTACACATAAATGCTAGCTGAGATAAACAGGAGATGGGGTAGGATAGCATGCGTGGAGCACCAAAGACCTTAGTTAAGATTTCTTTTCCTATCTAAGGAAACTTTCCTTTTCAGTAATCCCCCAGAAAGTTTTAACAAAAAAACCCCAAAAACACGGGCAGGGGAGTGTTACTGTTTTCTTCCAAACATACTAAAAGCCCTGTACTGTACAGCTCTTGCCATCAGGTGGAAAAGGCTGCTGGCATAATGCAAAATTTTACAGGGCATGTATTTTTGCCCTCTTGTTATAGACATTCACCAAAAACTACTGTTATGCAAACTACCCCACAATGAAGATAACTAAATCCTGAACCTTTCTAGGTGGTAAGAGACTTGTAAAAATACACCAAAATTCCTTAAATTAATCTGACAAACTCCATACTTTTATGACATAACTTAAGGATTTCTTGTAACACACACGAGAATTGTAAAAATACAGTAAAACATCTGAAGCTGAGTATCCTTGAGTGTGATGATAATTTATCTCACTACAATAATATTAAAACAATTAACAATATTAAAAGTCTTCACATTAAGACTATGTGGAACCATCTAAATCTGTTTATCACCTGCTCTGGTACAGAAAAAAAAAAAGAAGAAAAAAATCTCAAATGGCTTTTCTCTGACACAAGGAAAAATTGAGTGCTGAAGTGCTAGAAGTTTCTAAAAATTATCTTAAAGCTCCCAATGGAAATATTAGCAAAAATTTTACTGACATAAACATTTTATTGATATAACTTAAACTCATTAAAACACTGATCTCAAGGCATAAGCTGTGTGCCACATATGCAAAGATGTGGCCAATATACTACAAGAAAACTAATAAACACTTATTCCCCTTAAAAGTAACTCTTCAGTTCATAAAACATTATTTCTCCCCCAACAATTATTTTGGTCCTTATTATAAAAGCAGAAAATTTGGAGCATGTAAGGGATTATTCAGAAATAAGTGCACAAAGTGGTTCTTATCGTAAAGGTCTCTTGCCTGCCTGTTTATCTGTTTTTCTGGTTTGCTTCCAAAAGCCATCAAAGCCAAGTAAACAAATGGCCTGCGACTATTTAGGTCTCTTCAGAACTCAAAGCTTAACTTACAATCTACAGTACCAAACATACTTAGAAATATTTAACAGAAGTTAACCAAATTGGCTGTCAAAGCAAACTGCTAGCTGCACCCTCACCTTTTCACTCATAAACGTGAAGCCCTCAATAACTTACTAATGCTCAGGTTCCCTTGTATTAAAGCAGAACCTCCCTCTGAGGAACACACGGCACTCAGAAGCTCATTTCTGTTGCTACAAGTAGGTGTATCACCCTTTGCTTTGCTTACATTCGCCGACCATTACAGCCAAATCCCTTGAACCAGCACTTCTCACCTTGGCAAAACAACCCCTGGGGGCGCATCATAAATTTTCTCGGCCTTAACTTTTCCCCTCTCTCTACGGCTTAGCGTAGGAAAAGGGCAAACGTCTCTTATGGCAGGAGTTTGGGGGTGATGCTCAAATCCAGCACTGTTCCAGAAAGCCCCTTTTCCTGCGGCGCCGGGATTCCAAGGAGAACGTTTTGGTGGAGGAACGCGTCTTTCGCCACCACCTCGGCAGGAGAACCCCGGCCTGGCACCGCGCCCCGCGCACCCCGCCGGCCCCCGGCGCCGCTCCGGCCCCTCCGCCCGACCCCCGTTCAGCCACCCCCCCCACCCCCCGCCAGGAGCGGGGCGAGACCCGCTGCCCTCCGCGGGGCCGGCTGCGGGGGCTCCTCGCTCCCGCTCGACGGGGCGCCCCGCCCCCGGGGTGTCTCTCACAGCCCCGGCGGGGTCTCTCTCCCGCGGCCGCCCCTCACCCGTGGCCGCCGCTCCCTCCGCCCCGTTCGCAGGGCCGCGGTATCGGCCCAGCTGCCTCCGAGCGCTTCCGCCCGGGTCAGGGGCCGCTTCCGGCCCCCCCTGCCCCGACCGTCCGGCGCCCGTGCTCCCGGCACGCCGTGCGTCCGGAGCGGTGCATGCTGGGGCGCGTAGTTCCCGGGGCATCTGCAGGCCCGCCATGTCAGGGCTCGGGGGTGTCGGTCAACAGCAGCATAACATGAGCGAGCATGTGCCCGGTGGCCCGGCAGGCCAGTGGCATCCTGGCTTGTATCCAGAATAGTGTGGCCAGCAGGCCCAGGGCAGTGATCATCCTCTGTGGTCAGCACCGGTGAGGTCGCTGTTCAGTTCAGACACCTCAAGTCTTGTGTTCACTTCTGGGCCTCTCAATTAATGCACGACACCGAGGTGCTGGGGGGGTGTCCAGAGGAGGGTAACGGAGCTGGTGAAGGTTCTGGAGCACGAGTTTTATGAGGAGCAGCTGAGGGAGCTGGGGTAGTTTAGCCTGGAGAAGGCTCAGTGAAGGCCTTATGGCTCTCTACAACTACATGTAGGAAGGTTCAATAGATGGGGTTGGCCTCTTCTCTCAGGAAGGTGGCGAGAGGACACGAGGCAATGGCCTCAAGCTGTGCCAGGGGAGGTTCAGGTTGGACATCAGGAGGAATTTCTTCACAGAAGGGGTGATTAGATATTGGAATGGACTGCCCAGAGAGGTGGTGGAGTCACCATCTCTGGGGGTGTTTAAGGAAAGATTGGATGAGGCAATTGGTCTGGTTGACGTGGTGGTGTTGGGCCACAGGTTGGATTCGATGGCCTCAGAGGTGTTTTCCAGCTCAGTTGATTCTAGGATTCTGTGGCTGGGCGGCTGTCATAGGTACGGGAGACGCTGACATGGGGGCGCCGCGGAGCCGGCCGGACCCTTCCCGCGGGCGGAACCGAAGTGCGGCGTGGCGGCGGCGCGGCGGCGCTGCCGCTGTGGCACCGCTCGTGGTGTTCCCGGTGCGGCCGCGGCTCCGCCATGCTGCTGCCGCTGCTGCTGCTCCGGGGCGCCGCCGCCCCCGCCGCCCCCGCCGCCTGCCGCCGCGCCTCCGCCTCCGCCTCCGCATGGCTGCGGGGCGCCGCGCACCCCGCCTGCCGCCACCGGGCCGTTCTGCTCGCTGCCGCCGCGAGGCCCCAACAGGTTGTGCGTGGGGGCTGTGGGGACCGTGTGTGGGAGCGGGAGGAGCGTTCTCGCTGCTCGGGGAAAGGGCGGCGGCCCTGAGATTCGCGGTTTTGCCCTTAGAGGATTTTGAGGAGGAAAGCGAGGTGCTCCCCGGGGCGTACCTCCTCTGTTACGCCCAGGTGAGACCCCACCTGGAGTGTTGAGTCCAGCCCTGGGGCCCCCATCGACCTGTTGGAGCGAGTGCAGAGGAGGCCACCAAGATGATTGCGAGGATGTAGCATCTCTCCTACAATGAAAGATTGAGGGAATTGGGTTTGTTTAGCCTGGAGAAGAGGCGGCTTCGGGGTGACCTAACTGTGCTCTTCCAGTACCTGAAGGGAGTCTACAGGAAAGTCGTGTAGGGAAAAGGGACTTTTTATAAGGACATGAAGTGCCAGGACGATGGGGAATGGATTAAAACTGAGAGTAGATTTAGCTACTCTGAAGGAAGCTATTTAGCTAATCCAAGATATTAGGATAAAAATTCTTCGCTGTGAGGGTAGTCAGGCACTGGAACAGGTTGCCCAGAGAAACAGAGGATTCCCCAACCGTCAAGGTGTTCAAGGCTGGCCTGGATCGAGCTTGGAGCAAACTGGTATAGTGGCAGGTGTCCCTACCCACAGCAGGGATGCTGGAACTGAATGATCTTTAAGGCCCAGTTCAACCCAGGCCATTCTATGATTCTGTGATCAAACAGAGACGTGATGAGCACGGGTGCCGTAAATGTCTCCCTGCAAAGCTGTGTGTAAGTCGATTGCTGCCTCAATTCTCAGTAAGGGGGTTGCAGACATTTAATGCTAACATGCTATATTTACATGGAAAGTTATTAAAACAGGCAGTATATTAGTTGGAGTTTGTGGCATGCTTTGGAGTGTAACCTAACTTTAATCCGTAGTTTAAAACGCTGGGGGTGGGTTCAGGGCAAGGAGAAACTTTCTGTGGGTGTGTATACGTACATGTATGTGTGTATGTGTATATGGATGGTAGATACAAGCTGTAGTACTCGTGTTCCTTAGCCATGTACTGGTTTTATCTTTCAGGTTACATCTTTTCAAGGAGTGGCTGGTCGCAGCCTCAGCACATCCTCCCCTCATGATCACCCAGAACATGGAAGATTAGTTTATAAAGGAAATTTGGCAAAGACAGTGTTAGGTATGTGACTTGAAGTGGTTTATATTGCCTTTTTTTGTTGTTGCTGTTTCAACAGTGTTTAGGAACTTTAAAATGGAACATTAAAAGTGAGCATTCTCCTTTCCAAGTTTGCCAAAATCTGGATTGTCTGTACAGCAAAACAAATAAAAAAGGTGGTAGTGGTGGTGCTTGGTTTCTGCTTCTCTGCTTGAGTTTGCAGGGAGTTCTTTTCATTCCTCTAACCCTTCAGCCTTCTTTGGCTTCTCTTGCAGCCCTTGGGGTGACTTACCCAATCCAGTAAGCAGTGAAGATGAGCTATAACTGCTGTTTACATTCTGTGTGCTTGGAAGTGTTCCTGAAATGCTTCCCAGGCAGACAGGTATTATGATGAAATGCTTCATCCGTAATAAGACTTCTCTAATCTTTCTTTGGCCAGTTAATGTTACAAAGACCCAGTGAAAAATAAAGCCACTGGATGTTTTCTGATACACGTCTTTGAAATGTGTCCTAACACACTTATTTGTCACAGCATCTTGGGCTCCTGGTTCTCACGGTGGCTTAAGGACTGTGGATTGTCCACGGCACTGGCTACTGTCTTTCAAACCACATGCAAGATGGGTGTGGAGTACTTGTTAATATTGAGTAACTCAGGGTTTATGCATGGTGAGGGACCAAGCTGACTTCTTTGTAATGCACACTGAATGTCAGCATTAGTTGTTGATGAAGAGAGAAATTCCCTGTCTGCCATATCTTCAATGAGTACCATTACATGTGTCAATGAATGGAGTCAAGTCTCATTAGAAATCAGTTTTCCTGCCTGTGAAGTAAAAACTTCATATGTGTGCATAACCGCTAATAACTGACTGCATCACAGAAATAGAGCCAGCTACAAGCTTTGATAAACCCAACATGAACATACAAACAAATCAGAACAGCAGCAATGAGACAGGGTCGAGCTTTCAACAGTTTCTCTGTGAGCTTAAAAAAAAAGAGAAAAGGGTTTTCAGTAACTTCATCAGTTCAAGTAATGGCATTGTTATGTGGAAGAAGAATAGATGTAATTGGAGAGAAAGTTTTGCTCATAAGAAAATTTTGCTTCATTTTCTCTGTTTTTTTCTTTTATGTAGGTGTGAAGTTTTTCTCTTACTCCACCAGCATATTCAACCTGTTCATGATGCCCTACATCATGCTCAAGAGTGGTATTGGAGTGGAAAGTCTGCTTGTCCAAGCTGCCTTTTATGGGTTGATTGGGGTTTTTACGTTTGTAACACCAGTTACTTTGCATATCCTTACAAAAGGTTACGTGATCCGACTCTATTATAAAGATGAAGTGGACACTTATACAGCCATTACCTACAATGCCATCTTGGCAGAAAAAGCAACTGTTTTCCATCAGAAAGATGTAAAGATTCCAGACATCACAAAGATGTTTACAACATTTTATGCTAAGACAAAATCAATGCTTGTTAATCCTACACTTTTCCCAAATCCTCAGGATTATAACCATCTCATGGGCTATGACAAATCCTCATTTTTTAAATTTGAGGAATTAGAGGAGGTAAAGGAAGCTGATGAAAGGAAATAATTTGAAGATAATGTCAGTATCATTGTCCATACTGCAGTACTATATATGTGAAAGAATGTAAAAATCTATTACACTTGCTTAAGTATCAGGTAGCTGGAGTTTTCCTTATGCATTTTGGAATGTATAAAAGGAGACGCTTCTTAAAAAATATTACAAACAATGTGAGGATTTCTTTAATGACATAAAATACAGTAAAAAAAGGAGATGCTTAGACCTGTCTTGTGCTTGTTTATTCTTGGTTTGATTTTTATTGTTAGCTCTCCAGACACCTGTAAAACACCTGAGCTGTGTGGCAGTCTCACCATCTCCATGTCAAAAGAAGCCATTCGTAATAGACAAATCATCAACACTCATTACCTATCAAGTATGTAGTTAGGCTGTTAAGCCTTAAATATCAATTGTACTTAATCCAAAAATACCGGGCTTTTTGTCACTGCTGGTGGTGCTATAAAGGGAGTGAACGTGGCTTTCCCTTCCCTTCCCTTTGTGAGACCATCAGTAGCCAGAAGGAGTCTCTAGAAAGCAGGCAGGTATTCTTGTGAATTCCTGCTACAACCTCCTCCTGAAGGAGGGGAAAACATGAGAAGAATGGCTGTGTTGCTGTGATCTCTAGCTACTCGAAGCTACTCTGAGGTTTCTTAAAGTCCCACTCTGAGCAACCCTGTCCCCAGAGGTGGAGAGCAAGAGGCTCTTCTTGGGCACAGGAAAGTACCGTGGCATAAATTTGCTCTGTGAGCATCCCACTGACAACAGGTGCTGTATTTGAATCAACTTGAAGAACATTCTAGCAGCTAGTGGTTAAAATGCATTCCGTCAGAATTTGTGTAAGGTGGGGAAGCAACTGTGCCTTTAAAAAACATACCTCTTGATTTTCAGCACTGCAAAGAAAGCCACCTTTCACTGAACTTAAAAGGGGATCAGGTCTTTTTGTGGTACTAGACTGGTTCTTCTCCCTTGAGTGTGTAGAGTTTGGATTTATATTTTTTAGCCCAAAGCACATAAACTGACAGATACTTGTTTTCAAAGACTGAAGGGCCTAAATATTTTGAGTCATAAAAACTACTGAATTGAAAAAAACCCCCAAAAGTGAAATTAATCCTTCTATGTTAGCAGTATTAAGAAAATATAATGCTTGCTACTAGTCATCCTGATCCTCCAAATAAAGAAAAAATTATTATAGCTAGCTTTCAAGATGTTTCCTAAGTTATAGCTGAAAAACTATATAAGTCTAAATGTCTTCCAGTACTATTATTTCAATTTCTTTTTGTAGGATGACACTACAGATGATATTAAACCAGTGGTTTTGAATGTTGCTTTTCTGATTGCCCTCAATGAACTTGCTGAGTAATCAAAAAGCAAATCGTCCCATCCCAATATTTTTGAGGCAGTTCTTTTGTGTTGGCACAGCTATAATTTAAAAAGCCTTATTGTATTTCATTAAGCCAGTATCATTTCATGGGTAGCAATAATATCTGAATAAAATTTTCATCAATTATATTGAACGTGTGAGGTTCAAATTATATTGAACAAGCAATTCTGATCACCTGGTTGTACTACTTGTCCTCATTGAAATGATGTTTTACACATAGTTAAAAGTAATCTTTCCATGTCTGATGCATTCACTCACTTCTTTTGGTGCTTGCATTGAAAGATGAGGTTGACTTGATCTTCCAATGCCAAATACAGGGAGAATCAGAAGTAGAGTTTGCAGGAGAAGGTGAAGGAAAGACTCCAAAATTATATTTATTTACTCCATAGGCAATGTCAAAATCCTCACCTTTTTCTTCTGACTGCAAAACGTTTTCATTTCTAAATTTGAGATTTGGCCAATTCAGAATTAAGCAGCGTGAGTAAGATATCTCAACGCCAGTGGCTAAGTTTCTGTCTATGGAAGATAAATATTATTTCTTCTGCTCGTGTTCTGGTAGTGAAAAGAAAGTTAAGCTAGTAGGTGGCTTTCTGACACACAGATGATTAAAAATAATATTAAAAGAGTCCAGAATTCTGCCAGAAGATAGGTGATGATTCTGGCTGTGATGTAGTCTCAGAAAAAATATTTAAAAATTCCAATCTGCAACTTAATAGGATAGTACTTTCATGTTAGGAAAAGAGAAGACCAGACTTACTGAAGATACTCAATATTCTACCTGCTTCTGCTTTGTTTGCTGCTACACTTAGATTGTGTACTTGGAACTGTAGGACCATTTAGGTTGGAAAACACTTCCAGGATCATCAACTCCAACCATTAACCCAGCACTGCTAAGTCCACCACTAAATCATGTCCTTAAGTGCCTTTATACATATTTTAAATATCTCCTGGCATGGTGACTCAACCACTTCCCCAGGGAGCCTGTGCCAATGCTTGACAACCCTTTCACTGATGAAATCTTCCCTAATACCCAGCTATACATCCCCTCGTGCAACTTGAGGCTGTTTCCTCTTGTCCTATTGCTTATTACTTGGGAGAAGAGACTGATCCCCACTTTGCTACAACCTGCTTTCAGGTTGTAGAGAGTGGTAAGGTCAACCCTCAACCTCCTTTCCTCCAGGCTAAACAACCCCAGTTCCCTGAGCTGTTCCTCCTAAGACTTGTGTTCCAGACCCTTCACCAGCTTCACTGCCCTTTTCTGGACACACTCAACACCTCAATGTCCTTTGTGTAGTGAAGGGCCCAAAAATGAACACAGAATTTGAGTATACTTGCACATACGTGACTGGTGTAGATCCCTGGAATTGTTGAGAGCAGTTATTCACATTAGAATTAAAATGACAAGATGTGCTTCTGCTTTGCTCTGGGTTCTGAGCAGTGTGTCTTAATAAAGATATTTTGTAGTGCATTGTGTGCATTTCCAAGTGGGAAGCTCTGAAATGCTTGGTGTCCTAAGGTAGAAAATGTGTGTAAAACCAGAACAGGCCCTCCTGCGGCTAACAAATCCTGCAAGAGAATCAACTGTGGTGTGTTTCAATAAACAAATTACTACCAGGTAATTCTCCAAGGCTGTTAGCTCCATGTCTGTTTAACAATCCTATTAATTTTGTGAACTGCTATTTTCTTCTAGTGTATTTTTCTTCAGTTTTATACACTTGTTGAAAACCAGTACTAATTGCAGAAATATTACTACTTGCTAACATTTTTGTCCCTGGAAGTTGTTGATATTTCTTTGGGTGTAGGTAGCTTGTATACGATGTGGAAGAAACAATTTAGGAGATCTAGAGAATGTGCTTGTACACATGGAGGTTCTGAAGGAAATACTGATGTAGAAGCCCAGTTTTCTGAAATAAGTGATGTACAAACTGTCTTATTTGCAAGGCAATGCCTACCATGAAGGCTGACAGCTCCTGCAGCTTTTTCAGGACCAACCTATCACTTTTCCATAGCAGCTGGGTCGCATATCTTACCCTGGTACCAGTTTCCCTTGGTCTGGTGTGAAGAGCAGGAACATATCAGTGTGTATCAGGAATAGTGTGGTCAGCAGGACCAGGGTAGTGATTGCCCCCCTTTACTTGGCACTGGTGAGCCCACACCTCGTGTTCAGTTCTGGGCCCCTTAATTCAGGGACAACATTGAGGTGCTGGAGTGCGTCCAGAGAAGAGCAGTGGAGATGGTGAAGGGTCTAGAGGGTAAGTCCTGGGAGGAGCAGCTGAGGGAGCTGGGGTTGTTTAGCCTTAAGAAAAGGAGGCTCAGGGGGTACCTTATCACTCTCTACAGCTACCTGAGAGGAGGTTGTAACCAGATGGGGGTTGCTGATCTCCCAGGCAACCAGCGACAGGATGAGAGGAAATGGCCTCAAGCTGTGCCAGAGGAGGTTCATGTTGGACATCAGGTGAAATTCCTTCACAGAAGGGGTGTTTAGACATTGGAACAGGCTGCCCAGGGAAGTGGTGGAGTCACTGTCCCTGGAGGTGTTGAAAGAAAGACTGGACGTGGCACTCAGTGCCCTGGTCTAGTTGATGTAGTGGTGTTTGGTCATAGGTTGGACTCAGTGATTTCAGAGGTCTTTTCCAACCTAGTTAATTCTGTGATTCCATATGAAACGACTGTAGCCTCCTTCCTAGACACATTCTTCCTATCCCCTTCCAGCCCTAAAAGCTTCCACAAAACATCATAGAAGACTGGGTTTTTTTCTTCTTTTTTTTTTTCCCTTTGAAGAATAGTCAGGATATGTGCAATTTTTTGCTTTAGTCTTTTACTACATGCTATTTTCTTGCTGGTGACCCTCTCTGTTTTCTCAAGTTTTTGGCTTTGTCCACATTATTATTCATTAGTCCCTATCTGTTCTTAATTATAAAGTACAAAGCTCCTTGTCATTCTTTAAAGTTATTTTTTAAATTAAATTATCACACAACCGTTATCCTTTTCTTGCAAATGTAAAATTTTTTGATGAGAAAATTATCCCCTTTTGATACTTCAAAGAGAAATCTTTAAAGCTCTGAGGTACTTCACACTCCTAACCACACTGTAGAATTAAGAGGTAACTAATTTGACTGGAGCTTGCTTTATTACAAACCAAAGTCATCACATTGGCAAAGATGAATAAAATCTGTAAATTTTTGCATGGTACCATGAGGGCCTAATTTAGGTGATGGAAACTTCATGAAAATCTCTTTGCGTTGTAAAAATTAAGAGCAGACATGAATTATTACAGTTGCTCAGTATAACTTAATAGGATGGAAACTCAGTAAGCTTCTGTAATTTGGTTGCTCTAGAGTCCTGTGGCCATACCACAAATTTCTTCATGCCTCATACCATGGATTTCTTCATGCCCCATGTACAGCATAGCCTGCTGCAGCCTGCCTGAGAAATGGGACAAGTGTGCTTAGCTAGGAGTTGGATCCACTATAGTAAGATTATCCCAAAGCTATACAGACCTCAGCAAGCAGCTATTTTAAGCAGGGAATAACACAGAGCAAGAGCAAACAGCCACAAAACATGTCCAGCTGTCTCCAGTTCTAGAATTCCAGGGTGGACAGTGTTGCTGTGGTGTGCTTACCATGAGCCTCAGGTAGGACAAATCCCTTTCTTCTCCCTTCACCCACTGCTTTCTCTTTTTTTGGACAATTTTAATAGTTTAATGAATACTTTAGAGTATAACTGTATGTTTTAGTCCTAAACTTGGCTTGCAAAGAATAAATCATAAGGCTACTGGCAAGAGGCAGGGAGTTATTTCCAACATAATTGTTTCCACAGGAAAACCATACCACCTGGTATGTATTTGCTCCATTCTAATAGTCTCCAGTGGTTTAATGTGATATATTCAAATCAAACCACTAAGCCAAAGTTCGTACAGCATTTAACAAAATATATTCAGAATAATGCACAGCACTTTTTCTATATTCCATCAGCTCTTTGGTTTCTTACTCAAATGCTACCAGTTCACTGCTGGATATGTGCCAGTGCGCTGCTCTTGGGTTGGGCTGCCATGGCACACTCAAGCACTTTATCAGTTGCATGTAGAGGAAATGAATCCTCTACCTCTTTCTTGTATCCCTGGGCATGACTTTCTACTTGAACTATAAACATTGTCAAAGATAGGGTGAGGGGATTTGAGAAGAGTCTACAGTTTCCTATTCTTCATGCTGAGAGTTGAGTGCGTTTTTATTTTGTGAATGCAGTCTTATGCCTTATATAGAACCCCCTTTTGTTGAAGTGCCTTCAGCATCAACCCTACACCCAGAATCAGAAGGGATAAACATGTCTGTGTCCAGATGCAAAACTATCTACTTCAAAAACTCACAAATGGTCCTGCAATGAAAATTATTATTGCCTCTTTCTTTATTGACTAAATGTGGTTAACATCTTAGAAGAGTTTTCCATTAAAGTGAAATTATGTTACATGCTGAGAACTAGGACATAATCTTTAATTCTGTCTGACTAACACTTTGAAATGGAGTACTTTCCCCTGCTATACTGGTGTACTGTTATTTATTTTTCTGTGATGGAATATTATGATCACATATATTATAAATCTTTCCCGAGGGAGATTTTAGTGACTTAAAAGTGCTTATCTGATCAACGTACTCATCTGCAGCCAAAAATCCAAATACAAAGTGATTATTTTGGAAAGCAATCACAAGTAAGTTAAGCACTTTTTGGATGCACTGAGAAAGAAGATAAAAATATGAATTATTTTAAGGATTTTAACCACAAATCAGTAAGGAAGCTTGGAATAAACTTCTATTCTCAGCATCTCAGATGTAAATAAATTAAAAATCTTAGGTATGAAGTTCTAAATTTTTTAGACTTAAATTTAGGTGCTGTTAATTGGATATGAGAGTTGGTTCCTACTGAATGTACTTGCAAAGAATTTTGAAATAAATGAAGTAAATAGTGACAAAACCTCAGTGAAGTAACATTAATGTGTAGCTCTTTCCACTTCTCTTTCCTTTTCACCTTCCTTCTGGATCAGAATATATGAGAAAAAGATTATAGTGAAGAAAGAGGATTTAGTAAAATTAAAGTATAAAAAACTTTATAATCTTCTGCAGTGATCTTCATGCTGACTTGAAAGGAACAGAACAGACTCTTCACACCACTAGTGCACTAGTCTGGGATTTGACTGATCATCACAAGAGGTCACTTCTATGAAATGCATCAATATTGGCATCAAAAGCCACAAGCATCTAAAACTGAATTTGCTGAAAATATTTTAAAATAATTTAGGTTATTTTGATTTAATGGCAATTTGACCAAACACAGCAGTCAAGGTTGTAGGCTTTATTATCACGGTCATAAAGGATATTTTAGCTGTGATGCCTGTTTTCCCATTTAGCCAGCCAGATCCTTTTAAACTGAGTTTTCTTATTCTGAGTTTTTAGAGCACTGGAATAGTCTTGACTTGTACCATAGAAGCCCGCTCAGGAAGCAGCAGGAGGTTTCTGCATGTGTCTGTCGGTCCGAACCACCAGGGGGGACTCATTCCTCATCTATAACTTTACTGCAGCAAGTATCTGAAAACAACACCAATGCTTGGACCAGGTCTAGAAAGTCAGTTCAGCAGAGAGCTGGTCTTCGTTTATATTAAGAGAACTTTTATGTAAAATCTTGTCAATCTGCAGTGCTCTTTCCACTCTGCCCGTGAGTGCATCAGCCACCCAAAGCACTGGGCAGCAACGCCAGACCAAGTCTGGCCACAGAGGGATGCGTGTTCAGCTGGGAAGTCCTGTATATCAGTGGGGTACGGTCAGTGCCGCCTCCTGCCCGCTGCAGACTGACCTGGGATGTGTGCTAAACCTCTTGGACTGACAGAAGACTCAGCAGAGAGCCTGGCTTGTCTTCTCACTGATTAAACTCCTTCACACCACTGGTCATGGCTTTGTGGTTGAAAGGAATTTTTTTTTTGGCTGTACATGCAAAAAGTAGCTCTTCTTTAGTAGCTGCTTCATTGCTCCTTTGCGGCTGTCTCACTACTCCATTTCTTTTTTCCAGCTATTACTGCCTTCCTGATTTATTTCAATTCCACTGCATGTCTTACTATTTTTAAGAAAAAATTGTCCATCTTGAAACAGAACTGTGTTATTGCTATGATCACAAAGGGCGTATATGTTTTATAGCATCCTGTTAACAGCAAAAATCTCTGTGTGATATATGTACTCTGGAGATCTGTCAGGAAAGTTAAACAATTTTGTATTCCCACTTAAAAGCCAAATGCTAGAAATTTCTTAAAAATCTTAACTCTATCAGACCAGGGGGACTCTTCTTGTGGTCTATAGAAGGGTTTGGAAATACAGAAGAGAATTCTCTAGCGGCATTAAATTTTCAAATTTTTATCTCATTTTGTGAATTATTACATGTAGTAGCTCATTAGTTGGTACTTTCAGGCACTTTTAATTGAATTTTCACCTTCCTTAACTAATCTGGGAACTACCCCCATCCCTGGGCACAATCAGTCATGGTTTTGTGCACATCGTTATTCCTAAATTATCTTTTGTGTTACATGTTTAGACTTCTATAAAACAATTTTTTAATCTTCTGCTACTTTATCTTTATAATATGTAAAATATAACCCTGGTATGCACAGAAGTTGTGAGAATAAAATCTTTTAGGCGCTGTGATGGGGAATGGGGAGAGTTACAACAATTAACTTGTTTTTGTTGTAATTTTTATTGAGTTTCTAGCTTAGCACAAACTCAAATACCTGTCTATTTTACATACTGCTTATTTTTCTTAAAAAAAACCCAAACAGTTTCTGATCTAAGAGAAGTCAGCGGACATATATGTGAACCAATAAGGTAACTTGTGAGAAAATAATGTGCTTAATCTCTGTAAGTCATTCTTCCATTAAATTTGGTAGATTTCCGTATTTCATTATTGTGAGAAAAAAAATTTAGTTGTGTTTCCTGTCAGTTAGCTGCGGGTTCTGCTCTCTGGAATGAGGCATTAGGCTTAATTTGATCTGTTCCCGTAACTGGGACCAGCAGTACAGGCAAATATGTAATTCTTAGTGTAATTCACTAACAGACAGAAATAATGGCATGTATCTAATACCAAAAGTGCTTTAAGAGGGTTTTGTTTTGTTGTTTCAAACTTGAGTATCAAAGTCTGTGACCTGGGGTGTTGTCAGCGTCGCAGAATAAAATCAGGTTGTAAGTTACCTTCAGCTGTGACAGATTGTGTGTTCTTACAGAAACATGCCAGTCAAAACTGGACAGCCTGTGTTAGTAATTGACTCATGTTTGGTGTCCCCCTGGCCCCAGGCCTGGGCATGGCTCTGTGCTCTGGGCAAACCATGCAGTGCTGCTTCTCCAGCAGAGACTGTGGGGAAGAGTGTGGGAGAAGATGGCAGAGAGACTCTGGGAGACAGATGTGGGAATTATCAGCTGTAATTTTATTGATTTTTAATTTTGTTCCCACTAAGAAGTATAACTGTGATAGATACAACTTTGAAGGTGGTATCTGACATCATGCAGGACATCAGTGGTTCTACTCAATAATGTCAGATGGTTGCATTCAGCTCCATTTGAAACACATCCTCTAATTACATTCCTCCAGATTTCAGGTGTATTCGTAAAGCACAGTGAGCTTTGTAAGAAATTTATTATGGAAACTTGTGAGAGATATTGACTACTGTAAAAATAAAAGAATGGACTTTGTTTTCATCAATTATGGTTTTTTCTCTTCTTTAATATGTACAGGAAACTGTGTTTGAAATTGTGCCTTTAAAAATGTTAAACCTGATGAGTCAACTAAACTTGCTCTTTACGTGCTTCTGGTACTCATACTGTCATTTCACTTCCCCATTTCACACAGTTTTCCCTTTCGTTTTTCACTTGTGGTTTGAGCTGCATTGTCTGGGGAAAATGTAACAACAAAAGCAGGAATTCTTTTTCTTAACAAAATTTAGTGTGATGACAACTGACGGTGATGCAGTTGGATTAACTAAGATTGCAGAGAATTTGATAAATAACAGAACTTTCCCTGAAGACATGTGACTGACGATGACTGTGCTGAATTTGGTTCCTCTTTCTCCTAAACTAAGTTTTATACCACTGAGTACTGAGCAAAAAGAAGTAACTATGTTTGGACTCCTTTTTTTAATTTTATTTGCCCCTGGAGTCAGTGAGTTCCTCTGTACATCATCCGATCTTGAAATGTCATATACTTTTTGTGGTAAGTAAAAAATAGGTAAGACTTTTGTTAAATATGCATGATAATTACTTTACTCTGAGAGATTGTGAATTTTCTTTCAAATTTGTTTCTTTGATGAATACAGAAAAGTGAGAAGAAATATACTTCTGTTATTAATTACCCTGTTATAAGAATTTTACTTCATAGACATAAATATTACCACAATGCTGGTTCCAGCAGCTAGGAGAGAGAGAATTTTATTCTCAAGTGAAGTAGACATGTTTTGGTTCAGGAAATATTAGAAGACAATGGATTTAAACTTGGATTTAAACTCTGCTGTATAAATTATGCCTATTGAATTAACCAGTATGTTACAATGAAAAGCTTCAAGTATGTGGAAAAAAAAGAGGGAATGTGAGATTTTTGTCAGGCTGGGAAGCCAGTCAGGCTCTGGGACAGCACAGTGTGTCCTTTCTTGCCATATCTGTGTCATGGGCTGATATTTTGTGTGTTTTAAAAATTCTATGTGGGTCACTCACAGAGCAAATCTACTCAAAGGTTCATTTACATTATCCTGGAAAATATGCTGATATCTTAAAAACATTTTTAGCTGTTGTCAGCATGATTAGTGTAAGTAGGGATATTTTCGGCAGAAGACCATGCTGACTTAATGCTAGTAAAAAGTTTTTATGTCTTCAAAAGAGAAATAAAGGTACTTTTGTCTCTGGTTTTTGTGTGCAAAAGATCATCAACCAAACATTGACTTCTCTTGTTACTTAAAGAAATATGATATTGGTTTTGCCCTTTGAATGTAAAAATAATAATATAATTTAAAATACATATTTAATATTTAATACATATATTGGTTCATTTTATAGCATATACCTTATATTAAATACATTTAAAAATATGCACGTGTGTATAACTGTATATTCTTATTATTTTTATGGAGAAGCCTTTTCACACTATCAATGTGAAATGCTTTTTTTCTGTAGATTCTACACCTCATGCTTTCACATTTCATCTGACACCTTGCAGCATGATGAACAAACCTGTCTGGAAGGCTTCTCTTACCTGGATTCCAAGTGAGTCTCTCTTAACTAGACAATTATATTCTGAAAATGCTGAAAATGAAATACAACTGAAAAACTGACACTTTATCCTAAATGCCAAATGATTTAGGAAATCAGTTTCTCGAATTAAAAATGGAATGGATAAACTGTAGCGATGGACAGAAATGATGATTTGCGAAAATGTGTTTGAGTTTCACTTGGAGCAGTTACCAGAGCCCTGCACACAGACTGTCACTGTACGAGCAAATCTGAGACAGTTTAGGTGTATGTGCATTTTGCTCTTCTGGCCTGGAGAAGATCCAGGAAGATCCAGGTCTTTCAAAGGAGAGAGAGTGTCATCAGGCCATCCAACTATGGCAGGACTTCTATGAAGAATACGCATGTTCCAGAAGCTGGAAGTGGTACTGGATTTTGTGTGCAAACCTGGCTGTAATCTTTAGACCCAGTGTTAATTAAGCTGGCAAGCTCAGCTAATGAAATGTCCAGGAAATGGCTGTATCATAAACTTCACCTTCTGGACTAGGTTTCCTTCCCTGGAAAGATCTTTAGGATGGCTACTGGCATTCACGATCAATTGTTTGCAACACCTGCTTAAAACTAAGGTCTTCATTTGAGCACGTTTAGGTTAGCTGTGGAGCTGAGTAAACTCTGTTTTCTTTACTGAAGAAGTGAAAACAGATTTTGAAATTGTTCTCCCAAATATTTTTTAAGAATAATTTTTTTTGTTGTTGTTGAAAACAACAATTGCTTTTTGATTTTTTTCTGGAAGTAGCAGTTTTCAAGATTTATACTCTTTTAGTTTTGGGGGGAGTCTTACAAAAATACTGTATTTCAGCAAAATCTAGTTTTTATCTAAGTAGCAGGTCTCCATATACATTTTTTTCTCCCCATCTTTTACCATTTTCTCACTTGCAATGTTTTAATTAGGAAGTGACATCCAGTTTTTGAAGATGGTCTTCCATGTCTGGTATGATGATGCCAAAGCACTCATCTGGAAAGAACTCCTTTGCAGCGGAATTGACGATGAATACTCAGTGTGCGGAACGCTGAAAGGAGGTTGGTGTAAAAATACGTGGTGCAATCAACCCATGCAAACAGATTTTTGCCTCCACAATCTAGACCTTGCTTGGCAGGCAGCAGACCTCAGAACAGGCAGCTCTCCAGTGCCAGAACCCCATTAAAGTAGAAAAAGTCCAAATTCTATGTTTTAACATCCTTGTACTGCAGTTTTCATCTCCATAAATGAGGATTACTAATATCCTTCATCTCATTATGACACTTATTTTTAACATCTCTAAAATGACATGGGAAGACTGCATTTGACTGGACTGAACAGGAAACTTGAGAGGTGATGTAGGCACTACAAATATCCAGGACAAAGTTTATTTAGATAAGTATCTGGATGGGTTTTTTAAGAGATTCTGTACACCCAGGTATGATGCTTTGTTTTTGTTTTTAATAGAGAAGAGTCGATCCTTTGGTAGGGGCTAACACACATTAATATGACACAGGCTCAGATGCAGAGAATTCAGGCAGGATGTCAGACTAAAGGCCAAAAAGACCTGTAAGTCTGTGTTTTCCTTTCTTTAAAAATCAGTATCAGCTCTCTTTGGTTACCATTCGAGGGAACTACTATTTCAAGTTAAATTACTGGAGTTATCACAGTAGGATGTGTCTGGAGGAGATGTTGCAGGAGCACTGTGGTTAAATTTCTATTTTCTAATGTGGTTTCAACAAATAGTCAGAGCTCTGAGAGAAGAACCAGGTGAGGGCTTTATCAGTGAAAGTGTAAATGGCATTGGCAACTGCTGCTGAGAGATATGCCATATTGCTTTGAAGTTATTTAGGCAGTCTGATTGATGGCTTTATGGTTAAGTAACCTTTTGTATTATAATTATCTCTGTTTTACAGAAACACTTGTAGCAGCATTTGACATTAAAGGTTCAAGAATAACGTTTCCAAAGGTACTTTTCAACATTTTATATCAAGAAATAATAATAGTAAAATCACATACTTACTGGTATATTTTTTTCTGAAGGGAGATGTTCACCTAAACTGTAGAAAACAGAAGAGGAAATGTCAGAAAACTTTTTTGTAAAAGAAGTGATGACACTAAAATGGTAGCATCTCTGAAATGGTAGATGTTCTAAGGTTATTATTCCTCTATCATTTCTCCTTTATTTTATGAAAGGAAAGACCAAAGAAATTAGTTAGTCATTTTACTAATTCCATTTTGTTTGGTAAATTATTGTCTTTCCTTTTACCTGTTTGAGTAAATCCATTAATATTCCTTCTGCCCATTTCATTCTTTATTTTACATTCTCTTCACTTGCTGCTCTCTTATTCCATGAAACCATTTGAAGAGGGGTAACAATATCCAAAAAGTAAAAGCAGTGCTCCACTGTTAAACCAGGAGCAGCATCAGTCCTCAGATTAAGCCATTCTCATCCAACAACTGCCTCATCAGCTGCCTGAGCTTTTCGAAGGCCCTTATCACCCCTATTAATCCCTAAAAATGTCACTAAGGAGCTCCTACTGGTCCAAAATCTCCAGCACTCCCTTCAGCTCATGGGCCTCCAACAGTGGACTCCATCCAGTCCAACACCTCTTGTAGGCCCAGAGCTGGTAATGGACAGGAGCATCCTCTGCCATGAGCAGTCCTCCTATAGATGAGGAACTTACAGCAGACCTGACACTTCCTGATGGGACTCTGCTAGACCACGAAATGCTCTTCCTGAGTACTCTGGTCATGAGAAGAAAGTTGAGCACTATTTTTTTTTATGCACTCATGTATCTGACTATACCCATGATAACAATCCCTGATGGGAATCTGTCTTTTTCAGTTCTAATGGAAATCACCAAAACCGTTCCAATCAGCTACTTAGACAAGAGCAGGCAGCATTGTGCACTAATTATCTTTTTTTTCTCTTGCTCGTTTTAGGGCAATTATAGTGTTGTTGTGCAAGGATTCTCTGATGATTCTGAGAATAATATGGTCATATGCTTGAATTTCACCATGATAGTAAAACAAGATGCTTTCTGAGTGCAACAAAATCCAAATAATTCCAGAACACGGAGGTCACTTCTGTGAGCAACTGGAAGCCAAGCCGTGAAGTAATAAGCACACTAAATTTCCTGAGGTAGAATACATCATGTGCTGTCTGGAAAGCTATATGATATATAGTCTTACTCATTTGTAGCACAGCCGTAATCAGTTGCTCAGCCAATGAACGCAAAATCTCTGGGAATCAGGCATCCTGATTAATCCACAGAATGACCCTGACTGGATGTCAGGCTGGTACTGCATTTTGGTGCTGTGACTTGAGTTACAATAAAGTTGAGTCCTTCAGGCTGAGCTAAAGTAATCAAGAAGTTTTGAAGTTTTGGAGTGCAAGAATCAGAAGTTCATCAGTACTCAAAATAACACAGCAATTGAATTTGGGAACCCTGTTGTGAGGTGGAGGTGGGGATTTTTTTTTGTTTGCTTGTTTTTTTTTTTTTTCTTCTCTTGTAACAATAAAACTTGTTTGTACAGTCAATTGAAGAGACGTTTTTTATTCTCCTGGTATTTTCTGATATTTCTTCAGATGTATCATATTCTTCTGCTCTGTTTACACCAAGCTGAAACAGAGGAGTAACAATTCGTTATGTGGTAGTCGCTGATGTGGATAAAACTCAAAGTGGAACACGTTTCCAGTTACACTGATATGGTACAGCTGAATTTAGCCATCCAGAGATGCAACTGCAGCCTCTTAGAATGTTTTTAGCTCTTGCTCAGAGTCCGAGGAGCAGAGGCTACACAAGCCATGTTCTTCAGAAGCAGGAGGATGGTTGTCACCCAACAATTTGATCTATTCTCAGTTATTCCTCTGAAGCATGTCTAAAGATTTCCTGTCGCTTTTGCCCCCTGGACAGCTGACACTGAGTACCCACCTGCCCTCTCTGCTGCTCCTCCACACCCAGGATCTTCAATAAGACTTTGGTGGAGTATGAGATTTGGTCCTTAGGAAAAGTGCTGTCCTTGCTGTCCTGTTTTCATCCTCAGCCCCCAGACAGCGGGGCTGGTGAACTTAACAAGTTCAGAGACTTTTCCCCAAATAACAGGACACTGTTGATGCTGCACTTTGTGCTGGCTACTAGTTTGTGCTGTGTCTAGCAGATTGCTTACAAATGCCTGGAAAAAATTAGAAGCCAGAACAAACCAATCCTCTTTCAGACTGCTAAATACCAAGCATGAAAATTAGGAGACATGAAGATTTTAATCTCACTTTACACGTAACGAAAGATGTTTTTCAAACTCGGTATCAGAAAACTCAACAAAAACGCCCATACCCGAGTTTGTAGATACTCCATTTAAAACTTGGGTTTAATATGGGTAGTTTGGCTACATAAAGCAAAATCATTGAGAGTCAATAAAAACAGAAGTAGAACTGCATAATGATTGGAAACAAGAAGCCATGATTACATCTAAGTGATGGTGGCAAAACATCTGTGCTTGCATTCAGACTGCAGATCATTCCAGGAGTAGTCCAGGATGGAGTATTGCAGCACTTTCTGTTTATGTTTGAGATTATTTACTACAGTTGTGATCAATTTATTCCTGATCTGAAATATCAATCAAAAAGCAGTCAGAGGGCATGATAAGCAATATCTACCTTTCTTCCTCTGTTTAGCTTATTTCAAATAGTGTCTGTTTCAAATTACTGGCCTAAGGAACAATGTTACCTTATGATGTCCCTGTGTGTACATTTGCCGGCATCTAGCAACCACAAGTCTCAAAACCATCTTTAGTGACAAGGCGTCCTGAGATTTTTGCTGGCCTGGATTATTTGGGGTGTTAGAAGAAATGTTTTGTTTATTAAGCAGCAAGTAACACAAGTAGGAGAGATTAACAGCTCCTGGAGATCAAAGACATTCACGTGCTCTATTTCAGATAAGCATGTTTTAATGCTTTATGGATGTTGCAGAAAATTTACAGTACTTGTAAAGGCCTAAATAGAATTTCTGTCTCTGAATAGAGACATTTACAGATGAACATATACACTCAGTATCTTTCCTTGCAGACTTATAATATAGATCTTCAATTGAAGGGTTATAATTTTACATACCAGCTGATAGGACTGCAAGGCAGGGCGCAGGAGCCACACTTTATAAAGCAAAGACTTCAAAGGCCTCAAGCTTTCTCCTTCTATGACTGGAAGTTTCCACTTATTCCAGTGCTGGTGACTGCCACACCATGCTCTCCCCTGGTCTAGAGGAGACAGATTTTGTAAAGTGTCAGATCATGCTAACAACTTACCCTGAAATTGCTGTGATGCTGTAGGGTGAAGGGCTGAGCTGAAGGCAGAGCTTTGCTCTGCATGTCTGGTTGCTGGGACAGAGCTCTTAAAAGGCTTTCCTTCCTTCCTTCTGCTGTTGTCCAGAGCTGACATTTATTTCCTTTCCAAATTTCCCTGAGCCCATATTTGGGGCTCCACAGCAAGTAGGAGTCTACTTAGGATGAAGTGAGCTACCTGGGCTCTGTAAAGACTGATCTGAATGTTTCCCTTTTCTTCACTTTATTGGTTCAGTAAACTTCGATCCATTTTTTTACTTCTTCATTTTCTCCCTCTGTCTAGAGTTGGAATGATGTGAATACTGTGAAACAAAACATCAACTAAGAATTTCTTTCTTTAAATATTCTATGAGAGCTACATGCCCTGAGATCCTTGTATTTTGCCAGGAGTTCCAGTGAACTATGCAAAACCTCCTCCCGTAATTCACAAAAGTAATTCAAGGAAGGTTTGTGTTTGGCATATTTATGTGAAATTAATATCTAAAGCCTTCACAAATATCTCTTTTTCTCTCCCTCATTACTGTTGTTTTTAAGAGGCTGTCAGGATTTTCTGCAGATGGGAAAATAGCTTTTCTTCACCCCCTCACCCTCTGTCGCCAAATATGTAATTATAAGAAGCAGCAGTTCCTGTACAATGTGGTTTCCAATAAGAGTGCACACTTTTTGAGCTGTGTTATTACAGTTCTATTTGATAAAAGCAATAAAGCATACATAATTTCAAGTGAGAGAAGTCCTACTGACCACAATAACATGTACATTTGCTGGCTAAATTGTTACATCATTTGAGATAGACGCACAAAGATACTTCCATGCAATTCAGATATTACAATAGCATCTCTTGTGTCCAGGGAAACAATCCCTCGGTCACTACTTAGCTTGGATGGCAAAAAGCACACACACTCATATGGAACAAATAAACTACATGGTGCCTGCAGCAAGAAGGAGTTGGATTTAATGATGCAGATGTGTCCTGATCTGTGTTACAGGCATCAAAAGAGAACCATAGCAGCATTAATCCCTTCTGCACAATTTTTTTCTTGGTGGAAAATGCTAGCAATTGCCTTGGAAGGGTCTGTGTAGCACATTATGCTGAATGACTTCAGCGCCTTCGTTCTGCCTGTGAGTCCCTGCCAGCACGAGTGAGTTTGGGGGCAGCAGATGGGGTAGTGACATTTCGAATGGGAAGGGATAGGAGGGAGGGAGGGAAGAGAGGGCGTTCCTGCCTGCAGAGCTTAGGGGAGAGAGGACAGGAGAAAAGAAATTTGGAAAGTCTTCTAGCTGGTGATAGGAATGCCTGGACTTTGGAAATCCTGGATGATAGTCACTGTGCACAAGTATTGTTTTGTGGATCCCAGGCATCCTTGTAGATCCCTTGGCTGCTGTAGATGGGTATGTCCATAACCTCTTTTCTTCAAGATACGTTTTGCTACTGGCAAAAAGAGAACTTAAATATATGTATATAAAATACATATATTTAATATATATGCATATATATATATATATGTGTATACTTGTGTTTGGCCAATTATGACAGCTTCCTGAAGATTCTGGATGGAAAGAAAAAACCCACAATATTTATATTTTTTTCCCCTTGAGCTTTAGCTTAAACAGCTGCCTTAGCTACAAGTATTGTGTTTTTAAATTCAAAGTTCTTGCTAAAATAATTTCTTACTGACATAACTAAGAAAGCAAAACTTTTAATAGCAAGCCTGGCTGTTTGCTCACAGGAGGGAACAGTCACTCATTCTAAGTATTAAGATTCCTGTCTGCCCATTTCCCTGTGCCGCACAAAACCTTCGAGAACTACAGAGTAGATGGTAGTTTTTTCTTAACTTGTAACTTCTGCCTACTGCACACATCCACTGAGAGTTTTGTTCTCTGAGAGGTTTGGCATCTCTACTGAAGAAGTACCTCCATACTGATTATGAAGTTGGTTTAATTCTTGAATACATTCTGTTCAGCCACATTCCATTCAGACTTTTCACTATATTACCCATAATTTTTGTGTTTTAGCATAGCAGTGCAGTTTAACAATTTCAGTAATACAACTTTAAAAAAAAACAACAACAAAACCAAATGCCATGCAATAAATAAAGATAAACACAGAAAACAAAATTTTAGAAATATTTCTCTGAAAGCAATAGAACTGCAGTATCTGTCCTTCATTTACAAGATGTCTAAAGGAGGCAATAATAAAAACATAGTGCATATGAGAGTGAACTGTTTTTCACTTTGACCCTGAAGTAATTTGACCCTGTTTAAGAATGACATGACTTTATTTCACATCTGAATATCAGCTGAACAGACTGGTAGTTATCTTTTCTAATCCTATATCACACTGAAGTGATGTGCTCCATGTCAGTGGATATTGCATGTAGTGGAATTTTCCTTATATCTATAAAGCATTAAAGATACTTTCATGACACTGATGTAATGTAGACAGAACAATGAACATCGTTAATGAAAGTTTCACAGATGACTGTCAGCAGGAGTATTCCTTTCTGATTCCCCAAGCTACCTTCCAGTGATTCTGACTGCTACTTATACAGTTTCTCTAACCTGTAAAAGTTTTGGTAATTTTAATATTCTAATTAAGGAGGAAAAGGGATCGTTAGAAAAAAAAAATCTAAAGTAATATCTTATCTAGAACAATCCAAAATATTAAAACAAAGAAACAGTACTGTCAGATGAGTAAAAAGGAAAAAAGTGGTTGTGGGAAATAAATAATGTTGATAACTTCAGAATGTTGCGTATTTATTTTGACAAAATAACTTTTAAAAAAGGAGGCTTCAATTCATTTAAATTTGAGATGCTTCAGCAAATAAATATTTTTCTACTTTTGTTTATGACAAATAGGTATTATTCAAGCAAAGATCATTATGCCACAAAATCACTGTAATTTTGCTGACAAACCAGGACTCAAGCTGTGATGGTTGTACTCATACTAGCATCTACTTGACAACTGAGCTGTCCTTTTGGGTACAGGTGCACAGCCCAGTTCTAAATGACTTTATATGCCTTTTTTTGGAATTGATGAGCAAAGGGCAACATTACAACTGTGTGAAGAGTACAACAGGAAGCAAATTGTCGGGGAGAGCAGATCAAACCATGTATTTCAACTTTGTAAATTATAATTTTTTTTAAGTACTTCTGGTTTTATCAAAAGTACATGCTCTAGCAAATAGAACAAATAGACAGACTCATATGCCTCCTCCTTATGCACCTTTAAGAGTATATGGATAGGTACCCAAAATTTAGAATAAAATAATTCAGTGATAATCTCATCCAACTGTCTGACCATTCAGTGTTGATCAAAAGCTAAAGCATATTTTTATGGCATCCTGGACCGTATGTGCCAACTTCCGATAAACACTGCTAGAGGTGTTGAGTGTCTCCAAATCTCGTTGAAGCTGCAAGCTGGACATACTCAGCTGTGACGGCCGATTGGCCTGTGGCACAAGGGACAGAGAGAGCTCTTGGTAAGACAGTCTCTGGTGCCAGAGACTTAGCAGTCATGGTGAGAGAAAGAGGCTTCTCCCAGGACGCTTCTTCTGCTATGTCAATACGCTCCCGTTTGTCTCCCCCGGCTGGCTGTCAGCCTCTACCCCTTGTCACTCCCCCAGAGCTTCCCCATTGCTCCCGTTCCCTAGTCCCGCCTTTTTTCCGCCCCCGGATAAAACCCCTGAATTCCGTATTGTTTTCACCTTTGCCTGTGTGACCTTCGACAGTGTGGAAGCAATAAATGGTCCTGTTGGAACACACGCAAAGACCCTTCCCATCTCTTTGTCACTGACTTCCTACTGAAGCTAGCCGTGTTTGCGCATGCATGCATGTGAACTACAGAGCTGGACAGAGACAGTAATATTCAGCAACATGTAATTTTGTATATCCCAATCTGAGCACAGTCATTATGCAAACTGTAGTATTTAAGTGTAGATGAGAAGTCTGTGATAAGATAAAGAAGTGGTATTTCCTTCCAGACTGGTATTGGTTCTACAGCAAATATTTTATACAAAAGTTACTTTGTTCAAGATGCCAAGCCTGAGTGTGAGCAGAATGGGGAGTAACACAGGAGGAAGTGTCTTCTTCTGGCCTTGCTGGAGGGACAACACTCTGCAGAGCCCACAGTCACTGTCACTGCTGTGATGGGAGTGGAAACACGGCTGCTCAGTGTTTTACTGTTGCTTCTTTGACAGGTACCACCAATTGCTGTGATAGTCCACTTCTTCACCCAAAAATCACAGTGTTCTGGGAGAAAATACAGAATCGAATGATAAATATAATTTCAGTTTTGAAAACATGGAAGTAAATAAGGAAGAAAATATACATGGTGTAAACAGTTACCTAAAATATACATTCAAAGGCAAGGTATTTGAAATATTGATCGACAAACACTGCAATATCCATGAGTCAAATATTAATATTAGTTTTATTTGAAAGAGGTGATTTTCCAAACATTCTGTCAATACAACAAGGATGACTAAGACACCATAATTCTGTGACAAGTGCTAAAACTTGTCACATAAGCTCGAGGTATTCAGTAATTACGATTATAACAATCTGTTTTTTTAGCACTTGGATTGCAGTGGTGCCTCCTGTGAGTAGCTTGTAATCAGGACTGTTGCTTCCCTACTGCATACCATATAAATATTTATGAAATTAGTAAAATAATATTTTAAGGGTTCTTTGAAATGTGAATCATAGCCAGCCGCAGAGTACCTACTAAGGATCTAACACCAAGAGAGGGACCTGGAATCCCTTAATTCTGCAGTGAAGATTGATTGACATCTCCAAAGAGCAGCCCATAAATCCTACACAATGGGGGACTCGTTCTGTGCTATGCAAGATAATTTTCTGCAGAGCATGGCAGACTGGAGTAATTCTTACTTTCCAGTGCAATTTCCACTGTAATTTGTATTTTAAAGAATTAACAATCTGAAAAGCATATAGCATGACACAGTAGAGCAGATATCATAACCCAAGGATTTTGCTGGACTACTAAACTAGAAACAGCCAGATTCCTAACTCTGATGGGTCTTGACCATATGCCTTGTTTGGATGTTTAAATTGATGTCATGTGTGTTTGCCACAAAATTCAGCCTTTTTTTGCAATGGTCTAGCATGTTTCCAAGGGATATCACAATGATCACAGTTCTGGGAAATACGAGATGGTAAGCAAACTAAACCATCTCATTTTTCACCACAATAAAGAATGTGGCTGTGTTATCAAAAAGGTCCTAACACAAGAAGTACGTTGGTGCAATCTTTAGACCAAATCACTGAGTCTTTCAGTGATATTCTCTATTTTTAGGTTCTATCTGGAGGCTGAGAAACTAAGAAAAAAGCAATATATTTTGAGGTGCATTGCCCTAGTGTGCACTGTAGTCAGATGGAAATCTTTCTGTCTGTTGTCTCTTGCTGGGACTGGATGGTTTTCCTTGATGCACATAAAAGCAAGCTGCACAATGTTGCCTGCATGCTTTATATTAGTTTTGCTCTGTTCATTTCTGTTGGGGGGGAAAAAGAGGCAGTCTTTGACTTCAAACAGGTAAGATAAATACCTAAACGTTCAGGAAAGAAATGGAATACACTCTGTTTAGGCTTTACGTTCTTAATAACATTTCCATAGTTGTATCAAGCCCAGAATAAAAGGAGGAGGTTCGCTGCAAGTTAGTGCCTTTCTTTGTAAAATCAACAACTGCTTTGAGAATTACAGTGCTGGAGAGCTTATCCTTGCTGACGACTGACAGGCTATTTTCTTGCTGAATAAAAATGAGCAATCAAACCTGAAAGGAAGCCCTGTGCATGGAATCAGATTCTACACATCCTTAAGCATGACACAAACTTGCTTAAGTCAATGAAGCCACTTTTAAGGAGGATTTTTGCAGCTTGGCCCCGATAAGGTAAGTGCGTACACATAATCTGTCCTTGTCACTATGGTCCCAAATGACTCAAACAAGTTGTAACGTGGCAGAAAGCTTTTCACCTGTAGACTGTCAGTCTGAATCTGTCAAAAAACCAAAGGTTCCTGCTGCAAGAAATTTTATGCAAAAACTCCAAGCAATGCTAGAAGAATATTAAGGCTGCATGTATAGTTACATACTCATTTCAGGCAGCACTGTCATTCATTTTTAACGTCCCCCTTTCGGCTCCGGCCTGATGATTCCATCTTTAATAACCCAATCACATAGGACATTTCAAGCAGTGTGGTACAGGCATTTTCCCCAAATCTGCAGAAATATTTGCTTTGATGAACAAAAATCTTTATTCAGCTTCTGAGCACCCCGTAAGCTTATCCCAGTCTAAGTGAAGGAACACAAGCCCATGTTTGAGTGACACTGTACCTCACAGTCACTGTCATGATCAAAGTTTAGGTGTAATGAAAATGTCTTTCCTGAAAATCGATTGAGTTAAAACGCCAAAGCAGAAAGGAGAAATACTTGTTTTAAGTATGTGAAAATGAGTCTCTTACATAATCAGGAATATTGGTGATTGCTAGTAATAGATTAAATAGCTTTTGCCTCCTGGGGTGTTTGCTTTCATCAAATGAAATGCAAGAGACCAAAATGCTTGTTTAGCCTTTCCAGAGGAAAATCTGACTCCTTTCAGCTTTAAAACTGAGTAAGAATCTCTCGTAAATGCAGGTTCTGTTACCTTGATTTCTTGAAGAAAATACACTTTTGAAGGTCTTCTGTTTCCTGCAGATCTCTCCACACAGTAGCAAACTTCCCCACCCCCCCTTACTTTAACACCTGCTGCACAAAAATCTCCCACAAAACAGAGGGGTTTTGGTTAGTCAAGTGACTCAGGTTCACCCTTCTCCATGTACAAGTTAAGTTTTGAATAGGGTTTTGTTGAAGGATTGATCACTGGCTGAATCAGCACCTTTCTATGCTCCTTATGAAAATAAAAAATAACTAAATGAAGATGGTATCTCATGTGGCCATCACTTGCATTGCTACTGTTGCAGCCAGCAGAGTTTTTCTCTGTGTGGTTGTTTAAGGAATCTTCTGCAATGTCCTGGGTATTCTTTGAGGAACATATGTGTTGAAAGTCCTGAAAAATCCCGCAAATCTTGGAATAGACAGAGCTGGAAAGTCTTTGTAGTACTGTAATTTTTTTGGGCTAATGCTCCCAATCAGCACTATCAGGTCAAGGCTTTTGGGAGCTGTTGGGCTGGAGGCAAACTCAGATTTAGTCATAGAGTACTGAAATTAAGAGAACTATTTTCTGCTTTAAATGAGGTGTTAATTATCCTAGTAATTGAAACCAGACTAATTAATCGGAGAGTGATTGACATCACTCAAGTACAGTTGTAAGAAATGCTGAGCCACTGAGGAAGCACATAGCAGAGTGCAGTCAAGGATTCCTGGTCCACTGAGGGGTCCTTGGTTTGTATGGTAATTCTGGCTAAAACTGCCCCTGAGTGCTCGAGCATCTGGGAAGAGGAGTAGGCTGCAGTGGTGTGTCCTGGCCCGAGGTCAGAGACCTCCTGTGCTGGTGTCCCCCTGGCACACCTGGGCTGCTCCTGCAGCCACCAGCTCCAGCCTGGGTTCCACCTCCCCCCTTCTCCCCGTGTCCCTGTGTGCACTGAAGGAGAAAGAAGAGAAACTGAGAGTGATCTGGATCTAGCAAGCAGCTAGATCTAGCTCTGTAATTCGGCATCAGCCTGAAAGTAAGGCTGGGAAATATTATCCAGAGAAGTGAACAGCTTCTGTTGCCTTGGAGCTATTGTTTTTCTCTCTAGCAGGGCTGCTTTGAATATTAAAGAAACTAATAGTGATCCAAGTTAAAAACTGTGATTAGTGTTATGTACCAGCCTAGTTTTCTTATGCTGTGAGAAAGCAAGAGATAATAGAAAACAATCCTGTCTCGCAAAAGTGAGCAGTTTTATTAAGTTGTATGGTGGCTGCTGCAACAAAGGTATTTCATAGTGCAAAGTGCCTCCTGTGTTGGCATTTGGCAGAAAGCTACTGTTCCGGTGAAAACAGAAAACATGTCTTCTGCACATTTTCTTTAATTTTTTTTTAAATTGTGTTGTGGGGTTTTTTTCTGGTAGTGTTGTTAATGTCTGGAATACTACTCTGACCAAATCCTGCAATGACATGTTCATGAATATTATTTTTAGATGCAGCTTTGCCATTCTTTTTTACAGGCATAGTATTTATTTAAAACATTTTTTCTTATTTCTGTTGTTATCTTCAGTTACCACCCCCATATCAGCCCCATGCTCTTCTGCATTCTTTCAGTTTTTCTTTTCAAGACAAGTTCCAGCTATTCTATATAAATATATCTTTTAAAATTTATTTGACTACTAAACTAAATTTATTCTTCATACAGCTTTTCTATATTATACATATGGCCACAAAATGATAATTTTTTTTTATCAACAGATGCTAAAAATGTTTATTCATAATGAAATACAGAAATAAAGACAATAGCTGATTAAAGAAATAATGAATGTGTGTGTGTGTATGACTATATCCATGTGTATATAAAAGCTTTAGCAGCAGATATAGAAAAGGGTCTGGAGCTTCTTTTAGCACTGGCTGATGCAGTCCAAGCTCCTACTCAGCCTGATGCAGGTGCTCCCTTCACTCTCCCCATTCGGGTCAGGGCTGGAAATACCCTTACAGCATGGATATGTTGAATTTATTGGGGTGGAAGCCATTTCTGTACTAATGACCTTCATTAGGTCTTTCCATGTCCTTTCTGTACAGATACAGACCTCATCCATAAAGATAAAAGGTCATCTGAGTATTTTCTGAACTTCATAAAAAGCAGATACAAAACCCTCCCACAAATTAACAAAAAATAAAAAAACCCCAAACCAACTGACCAACAAAACACTACTGACCTGTGGAAAATATATGCAAGCTGTTTCTCCTTGCAAGATGTACCTTGTGTTAAGAGGTGTTAAGCAGCCACAGCCTAGAGTATTACAACATTCAGAGAGCTGAAAAATCCAGTGGTAATGTGAGACATTTCATTTAAACCTACATGCTAGATGTTCTAAGAATTGGCTCCTGTTTCTGGTTTTATCAGTCATGGCCTGTTCAAAACTGAAGAAAGCATACCTTTTTGTGTTGTTTTACAACTGTTGGACAAATTGCACATGATGAAAGTTGATACAAACACATTAATTTTATTCAGAGCCAGAAAGTCTTTGCAATGGTTATGGTGAGACCATGTGACACAATACAGTTTGGACAGGTCTTTACAAGTATTGAAAATTAGTCTAAAGTTAGGTTTCTGCAGAAATTATTCCAATAGCAGTTCCATGGCATTAAGACCTTTCGTTGCCTAGCTTTGAAATGTGACACTCACCTGCTTGCTAATAGGCTATGTAATTGCTAATGAGTGGATATGGGACCTCAAGAATACTCCTATTAGAGCTGTAGAGTGTCTGTTATGCTCCATGCAATGAGGAGAAAACACTCCCATATTTTCACAGAAATTCAAAGAATAGCTAGATTTTCATTAAAAGAATGTGAAAAAGAAGATCCACAAAACTCAAACAGCAGTTTTCTAAAGGTGATGACTTTCTGCTGCTGCTGTCAGTTATGGATGTGAGTGGTCCTTCAGATTTGCACCCTGCATTGCTGGGAGAATGGGGCAACCAAGTGTGAGCCTGCTTTAGGAGGTGGCACGAGAACAGAAAGGTGATGCTCTTGCTGGAGCTGAAGTGTCCATTAATGCAGAATTATGCTGCTGAGTCTCCAATCATGTTGTCCTGAAGGGGTTTTCACTGGAATCCTGGCCATGTTGTAGAGAGAGTGAGACAGAGCCTGGAGATCCTAATTTCATTGCCCAGCTGGCTGAACTGGGGAAACACCAGTCTCAAGCATGTTTGGCAGACCAGAAAGCTGGGAGAGTGTCCTGACCACACTAGACCAGGCACAGAAACTAAATTCTGCCCCCAAATAGTTAGATAAAAGGATGCATGGTTGAGGCTCCTCATAACAGCAGACTATGAGGTAACCCAACAGGACTGGATGTTTATTTAAACATAGAGGCTTCAGTAGCTTGTAGTCCTCTCAGACTTTTGTATGTGTATCTTCTCTAAAGGAATCCCTGAACAGGTTTCTTTTAACTGAGTTTTTACTTCTCCATGGGTCAGTGTTAATACTGAACACAATATTTAGTCTAACTTATGTGCCAAGAAATAAAGAATTCTGTGTTTATGGGTTGTATGTGTCTTCAAATTTGTAGACTGTTCAGCAAATAGGAAATCCATAGTCCACAAAATGTAAGGCTGATTTTACACTGCATTCAAAAAATACTGTACAGCAGTCTTATTGACAAAAATTTAAGTGTTTGATTATGGAAGTGTTGATGCCAGCAAAATAAAATGAAGAGATGGTTTATTAGACTTACCAGGTTAGCACTTCATTTACAGAACATTGTCCTATTTAATAGCAGACAGTAATTAGAATCCTGATTTTATAACTTACTGAAATGTTTTACCTTTTTCTGGCCACTCCATGAAATGTGAATTTAAGTCTAACCTGAAGAATGAGGTTCCACACAATAATATTCTATCATCACTTATGGATAAAAAGATTTATTTAGGTTTATACACAGATCAGAGAAGGGTTTTCACTTGAATAGAGTATTTGATGACTGAGGAAAGCTTAAGGAAGATAGGAGAATGTAGTAAAATCTACAGCCTGGGGGTGAACTCAAATCCAGATTTCCCTGCCCAGCTGTTACCCACTGGAGTAGTTTTGCAGCTCACTCAGAAGACACCAAGCTACTTCTGTAAGAAATATCATTGGTGCTTTAAGGACTTTATTTGTCATGCAGGAGTACAGAGAGTGGTCACCTGTAGATTTTGTAATGAAATAAAGGACTGCATTGTCCATATTCAAACAGGTCTTAGGGAAGGAAAAGTTTTTTTGGGCTACTCAGCAAGTGTACTCTGTCAAACCCATGGCATGTGCCTCTGAAGGGTGGAAATTCCCTGTGATCGGGGTTGAAATAGTGAACAATTTGGGTAATACTTACCCTACACACACCGTGTCCAGGGCTGGTTTAATCCTGTGGCAGAATTAAACTAATTCCTTGCTATACAGCTGTGAAGGGTTGACCCTGGCTGGACTCCAGGTGCTCACCAAAGCCACTCTATCACTACCCTCCTCAGTTAGAGAAAAGAAAATGAAAAGCTCATGAGCTGAGATAAGGGCAGGAAGAAATCACTCAGCAATTACAGTAATAGGCAAAACAGACAACTTGGGCTAAATTAATTTAATTTACTGGCAATCAAATTGGAATTGGGTAGTGAGAAGCAAAAACAATCTTAAAACACCTAATGTCATTAGAGACCCATGGACAGCTTGACAGAGACCATAATGCAAACTTTACACCCGTTCTGGTGTCAGACTGGCCTACAGCATGGACCCCATTGGTCCCTTAGGGCCAACACAGGACACAGTGTGCTCTCAAACTGAGCAGCTGACAACTTTTATCACCAAATACGAAATGGCCATTATTTGCCCAGAACAGGTGACCACTGCTATCAAATGTGATACTGGCTGCATTGTCAGAATTGCAACAGAAGTAGAACAAACTGCTGAACATCTTTGGTATGGTGTTTTTGCAAGATATGCATCATCTGCAAGTGGCATATTGCATGTTATATTACATCCTATGATTACTGTACTATCGTGCTGTATTTTATTAGTTTTGCTAGTGATATATTTTTATATCTATGTTGATCACATATCTCCCTGTGTTGAAAAAATGAATCACCAGTTGTTACCTGATTCAGGCTTGAGTGAGTGCCCAAATCTTCCCCTCAGCGAGGCAAGAGGACTAACAGTTCCACCCCTTGCCTAGGCACTGTTTTTTCTCAGTTTGGCCTGTGGCAAGGGGCAAGGAAGACTGTCCACTCAGCTCTGGTTTTGGCCCAACATACAGCTGATGCCACTCCTCAACATGTTCTGGAACAGCCATTGAGGCACAGCAAGAGCAACATACGAGCTAGAGGGCTTGGAAGCTGGAGAACTTGTGAATTAAGAAAGTGGTGAATTAGAGAATTTATGTTGTATGAATAAAGAGCATTGAGCCCCACTTCATTTTGCTTTAAATTTAATGAGGTCCTGATATAAAGTTGAATTTGTTGAGTATGTCATCCTATAAACTGAGATATCCAAATAGTACATGACATTTTGGTGTGTGGTAGGAGTAAAAAACTGTAAGAGGAAGAGAAAACTGTCCTTTTCTTTCCTTCAACTTATGAGTCTCTCTGATTACTAAGAATTATTCACTTTAGATGTGAGATTAATACACCATAAGTTACCTGTAAATCACTGGGGATTCAGACAATTCTTAGTAAACAATTCTATTTATTTTTAAAGGAAGCCAGCTCTGTTCTGGCCTTCAAGGATAAGAAAAATCTTTGCCAAGGCACCTAAGCTAGATAAGAGTTAAAGTTTCTCCCTTTTCTTCATCTGTCACTGTTTCTGTAGGTGTTAGGAGATCTGCTCTGAGACATGTCTTGATCCAGGAAGACTGGGGTGAAGTAAGGTTGTTTGCATTTGTGCTTTGCGAGGGTTTACTTTAAACAAATTATTCAAGTTCAGATGTTTAAATGTTTGTTCTTTTTCTTGTTTTAGCTTATGGTAATTATTTCTATCCATAAAAGAGAAGATCTTAGCTTTTTCTGAGGACTTCTGCTGCTGTAAGATTTGTCAGCCTGTTTCTCCTTTGCTTCCCTACCGTTGTCCTTATCTAGGGAATTTTCCTCTGCAAAGGAGACTACAAAGCTTACAGCATGCCATGCATATCTTACATGCTGTCCTGGGAGTCAGCTGCAGAGTCACCATTTCTGTCTGTTGTCCAGTCAATGAAAATAGATTCTCAGTCCTACAATTACGAATCACAACATGAGTCCTGGCTGCCTTGCCTGACTTTGCTTGCTTTATATGAGCAAAAGGGAAGATGAAGGAGCTGGGTTTTCAAAGGAAAAGGCTACACCACTAGCTAGTTACTGAGCCAATACACTAACTCTAAAGCCACTAAGCGAATTTCAGTGGAAAACTTCCTTTCCTTTCTTAAAAGGAAGCTCTACAATTATTTGGTGTTTGATAAAAAAGCAGACTGTCTAAAAATGTTCTGGAAAAGCTGCTTCCCAGCAATCTTACCGTCATTGTTTGCTCGTTAGTAGGAGTCACTGGCGAGCAGTGACTCCGCTGCAGTCCCTTGAGCGCTGTCAGTCAGCGGCTTTGATTGCTGGGGATTTCTCAAAGAAGAGGCAAATGTTTCCCCTCACCTGAAGTGGCTGAGAAAACCAGCAATTACCCAAACATTACACCTTGCTGTGACAGCCTCTTGTCTTCTGTGTGTGAGGCCAAGTGCCACTCCTGGAGAAGAAGAGCAGTTCGCTTCGGTGTGTCGGGACGTATGGGCAGTCGTCCTCCCTCCCCTGGGTTTGTGTGACAACTACCCCAGCAAAGGGTTAAAGTGTGGTGTGAGGGGGAGCTCAGGGAACCTAAGTTGCAAAAGGGATTGACGCCATGAAGATTTTTTGCCTTTTCTTTTATACCCCTGTTATACCTTTTACAACTTCTGTACTCCTAGTGCTTTTTGCCTACATTCTTGGACTTGTTTGTCAAGCTAAGAGACTAAACATTTTAGAAGCTTCGTAGCTAGGGATCAGTGTGCCCCAGACCCCAAGGTCCTCTCCAGAACACATTCTGTAAACTAAGATAGAACCATCCAGGGGAAGGTTCCTTGGGGAGAGGGGCTCACTTGAACCTCTCATTGGGGAATCTTTGATAGATATGCTAATTAGTAAAACCTATAATGTTATACCCGATGGGGGGGGGGGGCACACACTCGGCGGGGTGCATCTCGATGCATATGACCTGGACGTGTACACCTAAGGATCCTTAAAATAAATACCAAGGTAAAATCCCTTTTCCCCTTCTAACCGTGTATGACTCTTGATTTTAAGACCAGGAAAAGGCATCAGATTAGTAGCCCTGTTACACGAGACTGCAGATTTAATTCAAAGGCCTGTTGAGCCCACACCTCTTTCGTGTCTGACAGCTTTGTCTTGCTCTTAATAATTTCACTGTTGAAGGGAAGTGATTGCAGAAGTCACCTGCATTTTCCTGTCATGTTTTATTGCCTGCTCCTTTAGAAATTCAGTAATTATTTGGCAGAGAGCCTGGTAGCAAAACCAGACAATATACTGAAAGTTGGCCATTACGTTTGGTTTCCTTGCACATGAGTAAACAGCATACAAAGAAGCAGCAATACACAGTCCAGTGAGAAAATGGCAATTTTAAGAGCAAACAAGTAGATAAAGAAGTAAAAGCAATTCTGCAGGGAGGTGGCAAAGGAATAGCAGCAAAACTTGCTGTGTGGAGGTCTTAAAGGTCTGTCTGTTTGAGGCTTGACAGCCCTGCAGAAGCTGAGCCACATCTCTTCCTGACTCTGCCATGGGATGGTTATCTCTGACAGAGCAAGCTGCTGAGGTCAGAAATTCTGGAGGATTTCTCAGGGAGACTTGTCAGGTTTCATTAGTCAATGACCTTGCCTTTCTATGGCATGAATCCCCCATGCAGGTCCACAGGAAGTGGCTAATGAAGGTCTTTAAGTTTCAATTAGCAGCCTGAAAAGGGAAAAGTGATATGTGGGTACAACAGCTCTCAGCTGCTTGCAAAGAAGAAATGGGGAAGTACTCCTTGTGGTCTCAGCAAGGAATAACAGAAGGTCTGGGGGAGATCTGTTCTGACATCTGGTTTGTGTTGCTGCAAGCCATCTCTGCAAAACCTTCCCTGTGGACTGGGGTGACCTGAGGCTGTTCAGAACTGTGGCTGTGGTTTGTCACAGGTTTAAGTGACAATACTTTTAGGTTTTGTCCCGTTGCTAGTGTCACAAATAGTTTGCATAATGATCATCAGGGATCAAGTGGGAAGTACAAAAGTGCAATTCATTATCCTCAGGAGAGATAGACTCATTTTGAGGCATCTTCCCAGGGCTCAGGAGGAGCAGATTTCCTTTGGTGTGTACAGAGCTGTAAGAGTAGCTACACCTGAGCTCTTTTACACACAGAAATCCTAGACAAGTTATTGAGTATCACTTCCCATTTCATGTTTGTACCACTGCAGACATGTCTGACTGTGAGCAAGCCTGAGGCAGCGGGTCCCCTTCATCCCACAGGTGATGGACTTGCTATGCACATGTGTATGGTGCTTCAGGGGGTGGCACACCCTGGGCAGAAGCAGACAGAAGTCAGGACACACAGGCTGATGTGATGGTCTTGGTAAGGAGAGAAAGCATTTGAGTCTGAACTTTAGTATCTCCTCCACAAAGCACTCACTGAGGCCAATTGGCTGACCAAAGTCTGCAGAGGAGTCCCCAAACACGAATCAACCATATCTTAACTGAGTATACAGGCTTGATTTTTCAGCAAGTAACTGTTTGGAGAGAACATGTAATGGCCATTAGAATTCTTCTGATGACCATCACATAGAGCAACCAAGCTGAATGAGTAATTCATGCAGGTTGAGATTTGCTGTGAATCTAGCTGCTTCTTCAGGTCATGAGCTTCTTACAAGTAATATGCAGCTTTATCTACATTATTTGTTATTGAATCTGAATCAAGTAGGGCCTTAACTTAGGAACAAACTAGGGGCATGACAGAAGATTTCTGTCAGAATCTGACCCTGCATTAATTTATATGTTGTTTTCTCTCCCCAAGAGATGGAATTATACACAGTTTGAGAGAAGCATTGACTACTGAGTGTATGACTTCAAGCAGTCCATGTGTGTTGTGTTCTGGTACATGGTGTAACTGACAGATGCTTTGAACTCTGGTAGTCAGAGAGACACTCAAATCTTCACTCATGGTTTTGTGTCTTCTCAAGAGGCAGGGACCATGTTAAGGCAAGATGGCAGATGGTGAAATTTATGATGGTTCAGGAAATGTTAAATATGCTTTTTTGGGGCTAAGGACATCCTGCCAATTAGTTATTCTTGAGTAAAATTCTAATATGAGGTTTTAACTGGCCACAGATTCTGTCACATCCATATAGTTTCAGCTGTGAAGTATTTCAAAATGCTGTGGTCTGACAAATTACATTTCTTCTGTGCTGAGATGCTGCTGATACCTTTTGGGAGTTTTGTCTCTCCGCTTTGTGGAAAAAAAATAAAGGCCTTAAGTTGCTAGGGAGCACAAGTTTCATTGGTTTTTCTAAAAGCATTAAGGGGAGGCATATGTCACAGGCTCAGGCAGAGTTCACTGGTTATCATGCCATACAAGATATTTCTCTGGGGCTTTAATATTGTTCCTACCAAAACACCTAAAGCACTTCAAAGGGTTTATTTTTTTTGACTAGCTGGGTGTGGTCTTGCTTTTTTTTTGTTTTTCTCCCAAATAGGCAAATTTGAATGGTACTGCAGGGATATGACAGCCTGGGGCTAGAAAAAATATGAAAGTACTGATGCAGAACTGTGCAGATAGGATATCTATTTGTGGACTTCAGCAGGGCAGATGCTTTGCTTCTCCATTGATTTTCCTTCCTGGCCTTGAGAGGCCCCAGAGAACGTGGAAAGGGTTGGTGTGTCTCTAGCCTCTTAATACAGACATACCCAAAACGATTTGTCTAAAATTTCCATGGCACCGCAGAGAAGTGACCCCAAAGCACCCTGCTTGCACCCTCAACATATTCTGCCTAGGCAAGAAGAGAGAAAGACATCACTGGTGACAGTGAATTCAGTTTCAAGTCCTGCCTTGGTGTGCTGGGGTCAGATATGGGATATATGCTCTGGTTGTGATAAGACAGCATCTAGTAGAAAGCTGAGATAGTTTTTTTTTTCTTCAGCCTTCCCAGGTAGGAATTTGGGCTTGGATCTCGCACTGGATCCCTTCTTCTCCATCCAGGCAGCTTCACAGTGGTATTTGTCATGCCTCAGGATAACAGAGTGACTTGTTTATCTGCTGCAATGAGCTCTGCTGAGTCTTCAGAGGAGTGGAATTACATTCTGGATGGTGACTTGGGCTGCAGCCATGTTACTAAATATTGGCTAAAATTTCCCCTGGTTGTTGCCCTCACTTTATCCCCCATCAGTGGGAGCAATGTTAGCGGCAGTAACACAGAAAAGTCTACAGAAGATGTTGGCATTTTATCCACTCTGTTATTTTGCTGTCTTCAGATGGATGACATGGTGCTGTAAATATTGTAAATATTATCCTGAGCTTGTGTTGCTCTCCCTGTTGGTTCTTCTGGCAAAGCTTAGGTTCATTTTTCTAGTAGTGGTGGGTAGGACAACAAACCCTTCTGCTCCCGTCCAGCAGCTGACAACTTCCATTTATTCAAAATTTATCTTAAAAAAGAGATCAAACATAACGTCTGGGTTCCTTAGGGTTTTCAGTGCTCAGTTTTGAGAGCCAGTGAGGAAGATTGTGATGCTTCTGGTTTAATAAAAGATGCAGCTTTTGCTGGTGCAGCTCTGAGCAGGGTAGCTCAGGTTGGGTGCATGTGGGGTGGGGAACAGCTGCAGAGACAGAGAAGAGCTGCCAACCTGTGGAAAAGGATGTGGCGGATTTTAAGTCTTGTTTTCATAATGCAAGTTTGAAATATTTTGTTTAACCAGTTTCAAGGACAGGGAGCTGGGTGCCTGGTCTGTCAGTGTAGTAACAACCTCCTCTGTGCTGCTCCCATGGTCTTCAGGAGGTTACACTGTCTGATCTCCTGCCATTCATAACCTGTAATTTGTGTCATCAGGGGAATTGTTTGGACAGAGGAAAGAGTTTAATTAGGAGAATAGAATTCCTTCAGGATAAAAATGGCTATATATTGTCCCTTCTCAATTCTGCAAAAGAGAGGATATAAACTAAATATTTAATGTGAAATAAGAGATTTTATTTAGGTAAACAAAAATAGGTGCATTTCTGTTGGTACATTGAAGTCAGTTCCTTTCCTAGAATGTGCAAACCCACACTTCTCCAACTCACACATGCACAAAATCCACCCCCTTGCCTTCGGCGAGTCCTCACAAGACCTGGGAGTTGCAAGAATGGTTCCTGGAAGTGGTAAAGCTGGGTGAGGACAGTTCCTTTCAGTCACTTGCCTACTGTATAACAACTGCAGTGGGCTCTAACTAAACTTTGTCCATTGCACTGTGGGCCTGGATTTTTAAAGCAGGTGCTAAAAGAAGGCACCAGGGTGGAATACGGAACATGATCCCATATGCCATCCATTCCCTTGGAGACAGCAAGAGGGACTGGGGAGGAACTAAAGGGTAAAAAGAGCTTCTTTGCAGTGGTCAGAGTCATTGTGTCTGTACAATAACAGGAGGGTGAAAAGAAGGAAGGAGGTATGCAAAGCTGATACTGATGGAAACCCTGTTACTTGGGCAGTGTTGTTCAAGAACAATTTATCTGTGAGAAAATATGACACTTGTAATGTAGCCAAGTCCTTTGCAAGCTGTAGAGGCAGCTGCACAGGCTTGCCTGAGGCATTGAGTATGCCATCTGAGCAAGTTACAAGGAAATCTCTATTTAAATAAAAAAAAAAAAAAAAGCAGTTCATGAATATTAGGCACTCTGTGTCCTGCCAGGATGTTCTCTTTTCATATCAAGGGTCTGATTCTTTGGAAGTACTTTCTTGTCCTCTTTCAGATTGCTGACCAATTCAGTGGAGAGAAAGTGTAAGGAAGCCAAAATCATACTCATCCATGAAATATCTTTGAAATAGAGCTTTCTGGATTGTCCTATATTTGAAAGACTCTTTCATGGGTACATGGTGTGTGATTCAGCCACAAGCAGAATGAGATTCCTCTTGTCAAACTGCAGGTATTTGCAACGTCTTCATCTGGACTATCTCTTAGCCCACCCTACAATAATCAATGGAGAGAAATAAACAACTGCTTGAGACTGCTACTTCTAAAATGTTTTGGATATCCATGTAATCAAAGGTGATTTGTGCTTGAGGAGTGCTTTCTTCTTTCCCTTGACAGTAGAGATGTCTTTGGACATCTACTGTAAAGTTAGGGGAAATGAATCCCAGCATGGAAGTATGCATCAGTTTAAAAAGGTTAGCTCAGGTAGTCTGGATAGCCACAAGGCATCCAAATCCTGCCTTCTCAGCTTTTCTTTTTACATTGCCTGTGACAGATTCTCAGTTTTGTACTCAAATTCCTCCTTTTCCCCAAAGCACCATTATGTTTTCTCAATTTTCTCTCTCATCCTACCTGCAGGTGCAGACAGCAGAATACCTCTTGAATAGTACCCAGCAGTACAGCAGCCTCCTAAACTGCAGGTGTCCAACAAACAACAAGGTGAGTTCTGTTGTTAAATCTCAGCGTATTGGGTGTTGATAAACGGGATGACAGTGCAGCTGGTTGGGATTTTTGAATTAATGTCTGTTAGTAGAAAAAGACAGTTCACAGAAGTAAAAAGGACTGGTGGGAGCATAGTGGTACCAAACAAATTTTCCCAGTGGAGCTTTTTGCTTTGTGATGCTGAGAGATAAAGTGAGCTTGGTCAGCTACTAGGAGTAGCCCTGGTTCATGTCCTGGAAGACCTCTAGTTAGATCTGGAGGCTGAACTTAGCTCTCCCACGCAAGAAGAATCCACTCTATTGAGAGTGAAAAAGGGAAATGTCTTGCGTTTTGCAGAAAACTTCAGGAGGAGTCAGCATAATTTTTACCTGAAATGAGTACAACTGTTTCCTGTAAAAATATGAAAGAGAAAACTGTTCCTGTCCAGGAGACCTCAGGAGAGAGACTAACAAATTTAAACGCACTTCATTATTATTAATGCAAGAGAGATAAATGGTATGGTTTTAACTTTGACTTATATAAACCAATTGCTTTTTAAAAATCCAGATTTAAAATAAAATTTTATAGGGTCCACATAGGTTCAGTTATAGGTGAAACACAGTTTCTACTGTTACTTTCCTTACTGCAGAAAACCCATGTTGCTCAATTGTTTCTCAGAAAGTCTTACTGAATGCAAGAGAAATGGCCCTGGAAAAGTAAAGGGGACACTCTGAAAGTATTTCAAAGCTTTTCTATTTTCCAAGGTGGGAACATGTTCTGTATCTAACACACACAGAGTTTTGCAGTGAGTTCCTGCCTAGCTGGAGATGCACACAAATGCTGGAAATACTTTCTGTTGCTAGAGAGCACAGGGACAACAGTTTGTATTTCATAAAATCATAGATTGGTTTGAGTTGGAAGAGATCTTCAAGATCATCTTGTTCCAACGCCCTTGCCTTGGGCAGGGACACTTTACACTAGATCAGTTTGCTCAGAGTTCCACACAGCCTGGCCTTGAACACTTCCAGGGATGGGGCATCCACAGCTTTTCTGGACAGCCTGTTTCAGTGGCTCACCACCTCACAGGAAAGAATTTCTTCCTATTATCTAATTTAAACCTACTCTCTTTTAGTTTGGTTTGGATCTATTCCCCGTTCTCCTGTCATTACATGCCCTTGTCCAAAGCCCCTCTCTGGCTTTCTTGAAGGCCCCCATTAGGTACTGGAAGGCTTCTGTAGGGTCTCCCTGAAGTCTTCTCCTCTGCAGGCTGAACAGGCTCAAGTCTCTCAGTCTGTCTTCATAGGAGAGGTGCCCCAGCCCTTTGATCATTTATGTGGCCTCCTCTGGACTCCCTCCAGCAGGCCCACATCCTTATTACATTGAAGACCCCAGAGCTGGATGCAACATTCCGGGCGGGGTCTCATAAAGGCAGAGTAGAGAGGCAGAATCACCTCCCTTGACCTGCTGGTTGCTCTGCTTTTGGTTGGCTTCCTGGGCTGCAGCACACATCATTGAGTCATGTTGAGCTTCTCATCAACCAACACCCCCAAATCCTTCTCAGAGCTGCTCTCAATCCATTCTCCACCCAGCTTGTACTTGTGCTTGGGATCCTCCCCACCCAGGTGCAGGACCTTGTACTTAGGCATTGTCTTGTCCCAAGAAATTCAGGTGGTATGAATTTTCTTTGGAATAAATGAGGTGGAATACTGTAACAGTTCTAGATTTAAAGTTGTTTGGGAGTTTTTTGTAAACGTACTAGTGACCTTATTTTGACTGGTAGGTAGCCAGTAGCTACTTCAGTTAGCATTCAGTGCTATCATTAGCTATAAAGAGTTTTGACAGGATCAAGAACTCACCCATTGATCTTTTACATTCATTATTTTGCATCTAAAGGGTGCCTAAGCATTAACCAGAAAATTAGTTAGTGAGATGATGTCTTGTGAAACCACTGTCTGCCTCCTAAAACGTGAGGGAAGGAAATGCTACACAGATTTCAGGTGAGTTACTGGTGACCCCTTGTCTGGGGCTGGCAGGACCCAGTGGCAGTGAGGTGCCTGCTACCCTTACCACCATTGATTTCAGCCAGTGCCGTGCTCTCTTTAGGCACCTGCTGATCTGTGTAAATCTTCAGGGCTGGCCCACACAGTTCTCTGCTTAAAGGCTTTTGGCAAGATCCCACATGTCTTTCTGAGAGCTTTGTTTGTGGGACAATGTGGGAGAGCTGGGAGTGCAGGGTAACAGCATCCGCTGCCCCAAGTGCATAAATAGTCCAGATGAAGGACAAAAGGCAGGCGGCAAATTAGGACATGAACTTTTGTCTGTGGGACCAGCAGCCAGTTCCCAGTGTGTCCAAATGACACAGCTAATCATCGGGAATTTGTACCCTCCCCATTCTCACTCCTTGGCTAGCACCCACCCACAGTCTGCTGCAGATTTGCAAGGCATTCACACTGTTTGTCCTGGTCCAATATCACACGGAGTCAGTGCCATTAAGTATAAAAATGTCTCAATATGCAGACAAGAGACCTGCAAAGGAGAGAGACAGACAGCAAAGCAGCCATGGTTGCAGCAGGGGCTGTGACCTCCTGCCACTGGCAGTATGCAGGCTGATCCCAGCCTGGAGGGAGCAGCTGACACTGGCAACCCCAAAGCCAGCCTGTCTGAGGGCACCTACCCCAATTTAAATTTGATCTACTTTGCTACATGCTTAATTAAGGAAAGCAGCTTCCATGCTAGTACCTCTGTGCCAGTTCACACAGTACAGTTATTTTCATCATCTAGGGAAAATGGTTGTGTTATTTGCACAAACCTTCAGCCAGGAAAACCTTTGTTTCCCCAGGTCCCCTCCTTCTCCAAGCTCAAACAAGTAGGAAGCTAGTTCTTGAGAAAAAAATGAATACGAAGCTAGGAAATATGTTATGGAAAAGGACAAATAGGGGAACAGCAGCTAAACTCCAACTGTAGCATGTCTGTCGTTCTTCCAAAGACCTTTGGAAACATGCCTGCTTCATGCAAGCTGGATTTGTATTTCAGGGAATGCATGTGCGCTACTACTGTGTTATAAATAAGTGTCTGCTGTTCTAGGTCCACTGGCTTAGTACACCCAACTTCTCTGACCCCTCCCACCTGTGCTTTATGCCTTTGGATTTGCACTGCCTGACCCGAGCAAAGAGCCCACCCAGAGCTAAGCTTACCTGTCCTGTCTCTCAGAGATAGCGGGATTGAGGTCTTGAAATATTTTGGTGTTTAAATAATGCTGTAATCTTGCGTCAATTAAGATAGGAAGAGCTTTCTGTGGGTTTTAAGACTGACTTATATAACTTTGGGTTGAGCCAGTGAAACGTGATTGCACACATGCAAGTTGTTGGCTTAAGTATCTCAGTCTCAGTAAAGCTGATGTGACTTCTGCATGTAGACATGGCCTACAGCTCTGAGGAAATGAAAGAGGAAAGGGATTGCAGAAACAAGAGCTGACAATGCTGTGTCACGGCTCCTCTGTCTTCCTCCTCCTCTTTCTAGTTTTACACTGCCGATTAACTGAGTAAACATCTGATGTGTGGCATCCTGCACCTATGCCTTGCAAAGGTGCTCTGATTATACTTCCCCAGCTTTTCATAGGAGTCAAATGTCCATTCTGGGGTTGATGGTGAAAATCTCTTTTTAGGGTAGATCACAGCCAACTTTGGAAAAAACCTTCTGGTTTTATTGCAAGGATGAAGTTGGTTTTATTACTGCAACAATTTTATTGCCATTTTTAAAATTGAAATGTAAATGAAGTTTAAAGGGAGTAGCACAGCTAATCTTAATGGAGATTTGTCATCATTTTAAAAATTGTAAATTTTTCTGTTGTCCAGTTTGGGTTCCCTTTTGTGCTTTCTCATCTTGAATACTGCTGTAGTATTACGGCACACTTTGTGTTTGAAAGTAGAAATATTCACTTAGACAGGTGTTCTTGAATTGTCAGAAAAAAAGAGTTCAAACTACAGTACAAACTGACTACCCTACATTATGGAGACTGGATTTAATAATCACAGGAACTTGGATCTGCAACTTAATTCTTGAGCCATACAAAGCATGCTGCTCCAGATATCTTCTCTCCAAAGCTGCAGCTTTGGGAAGACATTGTACTGAAACTTGACTGAAGGTGAGGACACATTCAGAGATAAATGTGCTCTGTTGCCATTTGTACGGTCTGATTATATAGCATGGCAAAAAGAAGACTTGCATTAAACTTAAGGTACATATATTTTGATCTGACACCCATACATTTTTTAACTTCCTTGCTGACATTAGGCAGCAATTATTTCTGTAATCCTATGGAGATGGGAAATTCAGATTTATTAATTTAAACTTCTTCAAACTGTGAGAGACTTAAATTTTGACTCTGAATCCTATGTTTTGGACCCATTTCTGCTCTATATAATTAATACCATGATGAATTCCCAGGGAACACAATGCTGACATAACAAGCATTTGTATTACCATTTCCACAATCTCAGTCACAAAGGTCACCAAGAGGCAAGAGTTCTGAGTGCCCTTCCCTGGCAGTCAGGTTTTTTGGTAATGGTTCTTGTTGAGATATCCTGAATCAGCTCCACTGCAGCTGTAGACATTTCTTGAGCAAAGAGTACAGAAGCTCTGACTACTTCCTTATGTTTACATCTTCTATTTTTTTTTAAGGGAAATAATGAGATATTTAGCTGAGGCAAAAGCTCTCATACAGTTCTTCTATTGCACTAGAAGAAAGAGTTTGAGTGGTTTTTGGGGGGACCACAGTATTTCCCCCCTTTCTAAAACAATCTGCCAGCTCTGCTCTTGCAAAGGACAAGGAGCAGAATGGTGTGTTAGCCTTCTCCTTTCCTTTTTGTCTTTTTAAGAGCAGAAATTCTGGATTATTATACCTAAAATTCTGAGTCCTGAGCTGTTCCAAGAAGTCCTTAGTTCAAAGGTCCAGAGATATTTAATCTCCATGTTGTGTTTTTGATCATTAATAAGATGACTTGCAATTTGATGACAATGCTTATTCTCTTCAAAGGTGGTTTTGGGGATGTTAATGCTTGGAGTGGCAGAAAATGCAGATCATTGAAGTTCACTTGTGATATCACTGAATTTTGGGAAGCAACATGGCTTATTTCCTGGCTGTTGTTTTTACTGTGGAGCTGCAGCACAGCAAAAAAATCAGGGGTTAACAGCTTGTGTTACTTTCTGTGCATTGTCTTCCAGTTTTGAGAAGAAAATAAAATCTAGCTGTTCTCCAGACAAATAACCTTTCACAGTTTTTACTTTTAGAATTGGCTGTTGTGTGTAGGGTAGAATACAAATAAAAATTAAGAGTTAATTTAGTTACATGCTTGTATTTTATGCAAAGGCAGAAAGGCATCCAAGCATTATAGATCTGTTAAATATCCAAGAGAAGTTATATCATGTCAGTTTTTGAGGAAAAGTTTAGATACTTAGTCTGTAAAATCCTCAAGATAAGGGGTTTTCAAGATTTTCTTTCAATTTTTGTTTAAATAGTTTATTTCAAATTGTTCCCTCTAAGTATTTCCATCACAAGAACTGCAACATAGGTTTGCTGCCTGACAACAGAACGGATTGAAGTACAAATGGAGCTGTCACTGTTCAAGTTGAGTGAAACATAAAAAGGAAACAAATGACATGAATGATGAAAACTAGCTTAGCTTTTAAAGCAGTTCCATTATTGTTAATGTAATATGCTGTAAATGCAGGCAGTTTGCAGTGCCTTTACATATTTGTTTCTTTTCTTTAAAGACCTCAAACCTGCATTTATGTAGCTCCCTAAGCACAGTTCCTCTTAGACTTACTTTGGGTTTCTGCTGTTGGGAGTAGTGATGGTGACAACAGCAGCAGCTCCAATGTTTTCCTTTATGATGTACTAGAAGAGGCATTCAGCTCTTCAGGCAGTGCTTGCAGCTTGGTGTACTGTACACATAGTTGAACCACAATTTGATAAATGTTGGCTCTTTAAGTTTGGGAATACTGCACCAATCTAAATGACAGAAGATGAAGGACTATAGAAGGGATGTGAGAAGTAGTTGCTGTAGTCCTGGGGGCAGTTGGAGGAACACAGAAAAAATCTGGGTAACTACAGAGCGGTTACTCTGACCTTGGTGTTTATGAGGAGCTGTCTAATATGATAGCAGATACAGATTTTTTGGGAATCATGATTGAAAGCTTTAACTTCTGTGCTATGGACCAGAGGACACATTACTAGCAATGACAAGGTTTAGTTTTTATGGAATGTCAGTGTTATTCACCAATATGACTTTGATCTAAAAAAACGAATGCTGTTTTTGTATTTGTTTTCAGTGAGTAATGAGGACATGACAGAGCCAACAAGCCTTGATATCAGCTGGGGAAAGGAACTCAGAGACTTTAGCATGGAGGAGACTTGGAATTTCATTACAGCAACAGTGGACTTGAGAAGAAGCTTTGGGAGGACCTGTGCCATGTTAGCCCTTCTGAAGCGTAGGGAGAAAGGGCACAAGGAGCACCACTGAGCTCCCTGCCCCAGGGCAGGAAGTGACTTTTCTAGTCACAAGATGCTTGAGATGGTAGTTGCAGCCATGAGGCAGGTTTGATAAATCTGTCCAGGCAGTTTTTCCACCAAGTCACTGGAAAACAGCTGAAGCCTTTACTCTAGGTAAAAGGTCTCTTTGAAATGGGGCTGCAAAGGGGCTGCAGCCCCAGTCCAGCAGAAACCCCACACTTTTTCTTTCATAAATCTCTCCTAGATTGCTCTGGGCATGCTACTCTGACTTCAGAATATGCAAGGATTTAAAAGACATTTTGAAGGGAGCCTTTAAATAAAGAGAGGAAAGCAAATTCTAAAGGTTTAAAATTCAGTATGAGAGGCATGGAGAAATTTAGCCAGATATCTACCTTTGATAACCTTGGCTAAATAGGGTTCTACTGCCTGCACTGATGCCTTTGGAACAGGACCACAGGAGAAGTTGTTTGAGCTGGAGAAAAGGGCTGAAGGACCAGCTACAGGGAGACAACTCTGGATGGTATTGGAAGGGTCCCTGTCAGACTAGGAAGAGGTCGTGATTGTAGCTCTGGTGCCAGTCCTCTTTTATGTGTTTGTTAATGACCTTGTCACAGAGAGTACTTGTTTGCTAATGGAATTTGCTGATAACATGTTTTTTAGGACAGAGAGGGTTCCTACGAGAAGAAAAAGGGATGACTGTGATAAATAAATAATAGAAATAGGATTAGATTTAACACTATGAAGTGCTAACTTGTGTTTAGGGAAGAATAACACCACTTTCTCGCAATATGACAGGAGTTCATCTGTTGAAAATTACAGATTAAAAAAAATAGTCAGAAGGATCTATAGTCATAATGGAGAAAAGAAGTCACTTAGGACACCAAAATACATCAAATAGTTCACTTCCAGCAGAGATTTACATACAGGGATTAGCTCCACAGGGGTACATTCCACTCTACACACCCCTCCGCAAGGCACTGGTGAGACCTCTCCAGAAGAGTTGTTGTCATGGCCACACATAATCAAGTCTTATGAACTCACACTATAATACTTGCAGAAAAGACAATTGCCATGACATCAATGATGTTTTAGAACATATTAAAAATACATTACTTTGCCCAGCAAAATGAATTGCTTTCTAGTAATGTCTCAAGTGTACAGAGGCCAGGGAGGGAAGGAAATACTTAAACTAAAGAACAATGCCATCATTGCACTAAATGCATAGTAAAACAGAAAGAAGTTCCTAACAGAGAAATGAAGATTTGGATCTTCTAGTCAGAGTAGTAGGGCCTAAATTCCTACCCCTTCCTCCTCAATACCAGTGTTTGATAAAGATGGGCAGAGCTGCAATTGTTTAGAAGCTGTCCAAGATGCACAGAATAAAGATTTAGTCATGAAATACCAAACATTATTTCATTACAGTTCTACTGCAACAGCTGCCCTGACAGTTCATGACTGCTTTTATCAGTGAAATACCACCCAGATGGGAAGTGTCAGAGAGGTCTAAGAAGGGTGCCCTTCCCAATACTGCAATCTACAGGATTTTCAATTTTTGTGGTGAGAATGGGGACAGGAGTAATATTAATATGCCAATAACTTGATTGCAGCACCCAATTACATCCCCAAATGATGTAAATGGTCACATTTCCAATGAGTTGATCAACCTACACTCACTCAAATGAGCTAGTAACACCTATTAGTGGTGTAATGCCCAGGACATGGAGCATAATGAGTGTGATTCTGCTCAGCAAAGGGCCTTGGTGGAAAGACACAGCACACCATGCCCCACAGAAGTGTTATCAGTAGCGCCTTGCTGGAAACTGAGGCATGAGCTATGAGCCATCTTCAAGCTTGCAACAGGACATAGTTTTTTTAATCTAGCCAATTTGTCTCCTCTTCACTAAGAAAAGAAGCAGAAAGGATCTCTTTGTCATGTCCAAGGCCTGACCCCTCTAGACATCCTGTCTTTCTTAAAATAACTCTTGTTGTACCCCGATTTAAGGAAGTTTATCTTCTCCAGATCCTGTTACATGTGGTGTTGGTGTAACCCAAAGTACAAAAATGTATTATCCTTTATTTTTGTGTATGCATCTGAGTGTGTGTGTGTGTGTGTGCATACTGGCCTTTTTAACAATTTTGTTTTATTTACAAAGTATTTACTGGTAACTAGTTATATGAACATATACCAGTAGCTGAATTCAGCCAGATAAGCAGTCTTAAAAAAACAATGGAAAAGTAAAAATGCCATACACTCAGATGTCTTTTGCCTCGGTGGATTCACTGAATGCCTCATTTCTGGCCAACAAGTGTATTAATCTACCTACTAAAAACAACTTCCATTCCAATCAGGAGCTGTTAGGGAGCAGCAGAAACTAGTACCTGTTCCAATATTGCTCAGTTTTCCTGAGGTCAAATGAAGTGTTACCAGTGTGACTGAAGGAGTACATACTTGCTATGTGGATGTGTGTTGGAAGGACCAGGGAAGTTATTATGGTGTAGAAATTGCACTATTTTGGGTCGTTTTGAGGTTTGACTGGCATGACTTCAAGTAGTTCTTACAAGTACTCTCCTCAATATATTCTTCTTACCTTTTTATTTTGATAGAAAAAGTTTAAGCAACTTCACCTTCATTAAGAATGTCACCTGGAAGAAGTAATCAAAATACCTTTAATATTGAATATTATAATGAGCTAATAGGCTAAAATAGCTGATTTTACAGGTTAGGATGAATAATTATTATTCAGATTAATATAGATCACATGTACAAGATAAGGCCAGGTTGGAAGGGGCTCTGAACAACCTGGTGTTGTGGAAAGTGTCCCTGCCATGGCAGAGGGATTGGAACTACATGACATTTAAGGTCCCTTCCAACCCAAAACATTCTAGGATTCTAAGATAGATGGCATCGAGGACTTTGGGAAACATTGATTTATGTAGCCCATTGGCACAGATTTACTGGATGATTCTTGAAGTCTTAAAAACTCTGTGTTAGTGTTGCAGCTTATAAAATTGTTATATGTAGGGACGTGTCTTATGGGAATACTGCAAGACAGTTTACAAGATATTGGGTACTTGTTTTTTAACAGAGAAGTTGTTCTGGAAGTAGAAAACAAAATACAATTATAAGATCTTTGAAATTACGGGATTTCTTTTAAGCCTTTTCCACTGTTTTTTGTTTTCTCTTTCTTGTTCCTTCTTTTATATTTTATAGTTGATAAAAAAGAAGTTTAAAAACTTGAATAGGGTGAAAGAGAAGATATAAAGCAATTTCATTGTAAATATATTTTTTTGCAGACCCAAAGGGTAAAATTTTATACTGGGAAATGTCATATTTACTAAAATTATTCACTCTAAAGTATTTATTTTCCTCAATTGTTGACGGTGATTACTGTTGGGGTGACGGTGTAAATACAGTTTACTCCATCTACCATTGTGTAAAAACACTGAATCTGTTTAATGGTTCCTGGCTAAGAAGTCAGTTAATAAAAACTTGCCGCTGCCTCAAATTTCACTATTTCCAAACAGCAAATTTAGCCCTCGGAGTTTTCCCAAGCAAACAGAAGGCATATCTATTCCAATGGAATCAGCAGCCTAATTCTAATGGGTTTGAAAATGCTTTACATGTGGATGGCTGTGTCTGCTGTGTGCAGTGATTCCAGGGGGATCAAACCTCCCTCCCAGAGCAGCGATGCTGCTGTGTGCTGGTAACTCGCTCTCTGCTACCACTCACAGCTGAGCTACCGGAGAACAGGAGAAGAATTCTCCTCGGTTTATACCCTATACATCACTTGCTTATTTAGCCTAAAGCACCCTTCCTTCCCATCTGTGAGGCTGCATATGTCTAAGGTCAGCTAAGGGAATCCTGTTCCTTATTATTGAAAGCTGTTTTAAAATAAACCCACCATGTGTAAAAAAAAGGCGAGTTAAGAAAGGCTATAAACCAGCAAAATGGATATTCATCCTATTTTCCACCCTAAATTAAAAAAAAAAATTTGTAAAGAGAGTATTTCCCTCCTGGGACTTCGTTGCTCCCATCATAAAGCCCAAATTAAGGTTGCACTTTGCAGTATAGGTGAAAAGCTGTATCTTCAAATGACACAGATTATGGAGCAACTCAGCACTCTCCAGATTTAATTCTGACAGGCAGGAGCAGGTGGATGCCATGCAGTGTAACCTTGGAAAGATGACCCCACATGACTATAAGTTACATTTGATAGTTGTAAGATAAAGTAAGGGTCGATTAAGGAACTTTCAGAAGGGGCACAGGATGTTCAGGTAAAAGGTGGAGCAAGGAATATGTGCTGACCCAGAAACAGGCCAGCTGGTTTATGTTATTATTTTATTTTTTCCTAAGATCTTCAAGTGATTGCAAAGCTCTACAGGGAGATGTGCTCTGTGATGACCTGAGTATTATTTCAAATGCCTGAGTGGCTGAGGCACTGGTTTACCCTATCCTGCTGTGAGAGCATTGGAGGCTAGGATGGTGCCTTGTAGACAGAGTGCAAAGCAGGCACACTTTGCAGTATTGTGTCATGAAGCTTTGAAAAATATGCTTTTCACCACAGGCAAGCTTGAAAAAATGGACAGGACCCAAAAAAGTCTTTATTAAAACTTTTCTTCCATTTCTTTCCTACCATTTTTTTTTCTGCTAGACATAATCTCATTCTACTTCTCAGTACCAGGGTAAAGTAGAATGAACGTTCCTGCTTTTGCTGGTTTAACTTGTCTCTCGTACATCATATCTGCTCATTAATTTTGCTGTTAGCAGTAATAACGTGCAGATGAGCTACTGCATCACCAGACAGAGCTCCTATTTTGGGAAAGGAAGAGTTTGCTTTGCTTTGATTCCATTTTTTTTTTTCCCTTGGGAATTATTAAGTTAGTAGGAATGTAAAAAATCAGTAAACCCTGATGCAGAAAAGACATTTCTGTTTGCAATATTTTGTGGCTGTGTGGTTTTATTTTGCTCTGTTAAGAATCCAAAATAACTGCACCTTCCCAGGAAGTGGGAAAGACCGTTCTCATTAGCCAGGGAGTTGGATGGCTCTTTTACCAAGAACAAGCCTTGGATCTTCTAGGCTGTGGTTTCCTCCTTCCTGATAAATACCTCCTTCCCTTTCTCATTTGTTCTCAGGCATTGCAGCCCTCCATATTGAACCATCTGGGCTGCACATGCTGATTCATGTTGTTGGAAGTAAGAAAGATTCTTGATGTTATGGGGAGAACAACGTTTTATTTTGGTCATCTTATGCTCTTTTGGTCACCTCTCAGATGACATCTCTGCTCCTCTGTTGCACCTCTGGAAGTTCATAATCTGTCCAGTAAGAGAGATTCACTGGTTGGTTCTGTAGTGATTTTCTAGCTGTGGTATTGAACAGGCACAACACAGCTGCACACCTGGAGATTTCTGAAGGTGCTGGAAGCGGCTCAGACCCACCTGAGTCAGCATCAAAGGGAAACTTATTATTGCACTTCCTCTCATTTAAATCTGCATTTTTTTGACACAGGCCGTATTAAGAAAGGCAGACCTTTTACCCCTGCCTCTGGGCCAGAAGGAACACTGTTCTGCTGCTTTTCTTCCTTCCTTCCCTTTTCTTCTCCCATAGGATCACTGGTTGCCGCTGTATTTATTCCCAGTCTGGCCACAGGTTCACCTGGCTTGGTCATTCAAATGTGCCTTTAAAGATATTGAAAAAAGACAGTGATGCTTCTGAGGTAGGAAATGTATTTTATCTTTTCCTGTCCCCTTGCTCTCCCTTTGTCAGACTGTTGATTTCACATTGCCAAAGTTTTGTGCCAAAACTAAGTTCAAGTATTTATGTGGATGTTTTCAGTATTTCCACGTCTCTCAGATTCAGGTGGTGAGGTAGGTTGACGGGTACCCTGAGTAACCAGGCACTCAGAAGAGATACTCCAAGGAATTTGGGGGAGCTGGAACATCTCAGCACATCTTCAGTTCCCATGTTATCTAGAATTTTTTCCTCTCTGGGACTCAGTGGGCAATAGCACACACCTCTCTTATGTTGAGTACTAAAGGAAAAACATTGCTTTGGCATTAGACTGACCAGCTTTTCCCTGTGTCAATGTCCTCCACAGCAAACAGTGCTTCGTACTGAGACACTGTGGATCTCCAGCAGCTCATGTATGAAACATTTGATGTTTACTGGATTTTTTCAGTCCTTTGGTACCTCTGCATCTGCTGTTATAAAGGAATTAACTGAGAAATTTCACAGCCATAAAAATTTGTCATGTGTCTGACTTCCCTATCAGCTTTATATAGGACCAAAATTTTCTAGCATTCTTTTGTCATCCTTAACTCTCGAATGAAAACCACCTTTGTTACAAAGTGACACAGTTCAGTAAAGTTCTTTAATGACAGGTCTTTTTTCCTATGTATAAGCAGTTTCCACAGTACCAGACTTAAATATTCAGGCTTGTTAATTCAGGGCCTGGGCCTAGTGGATGCCTTTGCATCAGCTACTGGTACAAGGGTTACACTCTTATGTTGCATTTGGTTGTTTTGGCATTATTCAAGGATTTAATGATAGGTCCATAATTTTTTAAAAAATAAATAATAAATTTAAAGAAATCATTGTGCCAAGACTAGGCTTGAAACTCTATGGCTACTTGTCATGTTAAGAGTAAGGCAAATTTTTCTGTTGTATTAAGAGAAAGATTTGGCAGAAAATAAACCCCCCTTGCATTCCAGCTGGTCCTCAGATATCAGAGGGGCTGGGGGTGGCTGGGCTTAGATTCTGAGCACTAAGCAACAGAAGTGCAGAGCCAGTTGGCTCTATAAGTCCAGTCACATCCTCTGAGAACCACCATGATTACGGATTCACAGATAGTGCCATACACTCTAGGTCTGGTCATGGCAAATGAACTCTCCCAGCCGGATTAGAAGTCTGGTCATGTTAAATACCTCTCATGGGCAGGTGCAAAATAACTTCCTGGGCAACAGAAATGCAGGTTCTTATTGAATTGTCAGTGATGAAGACACTGTCTGCAGAAACATGTGTGAATATACAAAATATGAATAATACAGCCAGCAAAAATGCATTAAATTGAGAGATGACTCCATAGTGCTAAAGGCATGATCACAACCACAAGCTTTCCTTCTGAATTTCCCAAAGAAGCAGTCAGTATATGTGACTGCTTCAATCTTACCCAATGGGTGTCCTTATGAGGGAGGAGATGGGTGCAGCCATAGTTAACCATTCCAGGATACCAAGATGAAATCTCCAACCTCCCTTTCCACTAAAACTACATTGATATTGGGTTTTTTTTAAGGGAGGGGAAAATGTAAAATTACAGTTGATGTGATTTCATGTTTAGGTGGAGTTTGAATGACTTTAATCATTTAGCATGTACAGGTTTTACTTAATTAGCACATGCCAGAGTATGAAAAGTAGTATTTTCGAGTCAATGGAGTAAAGTTCAGCTCTCAGTCACCGTTTGGGTTATTTCTTTGGCTCAGTTCCTGTTAGCTGCATTGTTTTAAACAGAGCATGACCACAACACCTCTGTGTCACTCCATCCTTTGTTCCACATCTCTCTCAGGGCAGTACATCAAGTTCCCTCAGTGTTCCTGCTCCTAAGGCATGCAGTTTGTTTCTGGTGAACTATAACTAATGCTTGCACTCCTTCTTGATGAACTTTGTTTTTCAGTATTTTCTCCACACTCCTACATGTTGGAGAAACCAGGTTCTGTAGTAGTCTTCCAAACAGTTTAGGAATTGAAATATGAATGCTAGTTCCCTCAGCTGATGTGGTTGTCTGTGACATCCTGGGACTGAACAGATCCCTTCTACTATTATGTTTAGCGAACAGGAAAAAGAACAATGCCTTTAGTTGTGATTAACTGTCATATATTGACACCTTCATCAGGAGTTTATTTTATGCAGGAATATGCAGTGATTTGTTTTGAAACATCAGTCCAAAATATCAAAGTTTCATATAACACAACCGAAGCCTGAGAGCTCAATCAGGTTAGAAGGAATCACCCCTGTAGAAGTGAAAGAAATATGAGGGGCCCTGGTTGGCTTGAGGAACCTCTTGACATCCAAGTGTGCAAAGCTCAGAGGGTGGCTGTGCCCAGGCTTGAAGGAAAAAATACGAAGTTCTGCAATCCCAGACTTTCCCCCTGTGGCCTAGCTGTGGACACTTCCTGGGGGCAGAAGGAGAGGTTCTGTGGGTGGGCAGCGAGGGCTGGGATGTGCTGATGTCAGATGCTCAGGTGTCAGCCCTCACCCTGCCTGGTGAGAGCCTTGAGAGGTCTCTGTGGCCTCTGCCAGGCTTGGGGGGATGTTCCTGACACGGGCACTCTGGAACAGAACTCTCTTCCTCATCTGCAGACCATGCCATACCCTTTGGCATGAAATCCAAGCAAGCCTCAGAAGTGAAATGTAAGCTTTTCCTAGACCCTGTGGAGAGAAGGGTAGCACTGGGACTGCAATTTCCATCTGTCCTTGCATCAGTGTTGTACAAATGAGCATTTGCATGGTGTATTTTTAGCCAGTATTGAAAATCTCAGAAATTTTGATGCCATATGGAGTCAGTGATTGCCCTCAACTCTAGAGAAATAAATTAGCTTTTCTGGTCTTTGAAATTATTTTATTTTTCTTATTTCTAAGGAATTTTTTTATTTGTTTGTGTTGGTTTTATTTTGAACACACCTAGTGTCTTTAATCCTTAGATCCTTAATCCTTTATTAATAGGATTATTAAACCTGAAAAACAGCTCAACCAGAGAAGTAAATCCAATGGTAAAGCAGAATTTGACCTAAGTCTCTGAGAACCTAAGCCCACAGAGTAATTGGCCTGCAGATAATTCAAAATACAACTGTCATGGTATATGTTCATTTTGCAGTGTATGAACTGCAATAAATCCCACAGGAAAGACAGAGGCAATATTAAAATTCTTCCAGAAATATGTTTATAGATGAATTCTAGCTGTATAAAGAAAGTGATGTATTTGCAGATCAAGAAAATATTATACCACCACATCTTTAATTTTGGAAAGAGTTTTTTAATTTACAGATGTTAAATTTGATTCTGTATCTTGGAAGCAATTTAAAGTGGAAGTTAAATTATCAATGTCCTTCACTATTTCAGAGTTGGTCTTATAATTCCTAAAATTCCAATAATAGTTAAGAATCTTTTAAAAAACACAAAAAAAATTATGATCGGGTAACAAATCTTTGATCTATCTCAAAATTCCTGCAAAGATGTGGAAAAAATATATTTAGAAAGAGGTTTTTCTTAGTCTTCATAACCCAGACAAGGCATATAAAGCTCCTCCTTTTTGATCTCAAGTTAACAAAGAATGTAAGTATATATGGAAAGGATTAAGCTGAGTATAAAATGAACACATGAATAATAACATAAATATATTTGTATAAATACAAATTTGTAAATATATGAATAAGACTATGCACTGGAAAAAATCTAAAAGTGGAAATGTTACTTCTATAAGGATAAAAACCATAGTGATCTGAACATGCAGGGAAACATCAAAAAAAAATCCAAAACCAACTTAAAAAGTCTAAAAATAGTCTCATGAATTATTGTCTTGATCCTGGGGGAAGAATAAGTATATTTAAGGTTTATATTTATCAATCTGTTGCGTCATAGAATCAAGGTACTTAGTGCTAGATTTTTGCTTGAAAATTATCTCCAGTATATAGAAGAACAAGGGCTTAAATCCTGTTCCAAGTGAATTAGGAAAGCCCTGGCATGCTATTTGTTTGAGGAATAGCAGTAGTATAAGCTAGAAGTGGGCAATCAGTGCAATTGCAAAAAGTGACTCAAAGATGGGATGTTTATCTCTGATGGGAAAAGAAAAAGGAAAAAGGGATTTTGGCACACAACAGAGGAAGGAGAGTTTTTAAAAGCCTTCCTGAAAAGCAAACTCACTCTTTCATTTTCTCTGTGACTTCATCAGATACATGAGAGCCTGATACCTTGAGAGGGTGAATATCCTGCTTTCTCTGGTGCTCCTGAGCCCAGGGAACTTGGTGGCCTCTTATGAATCCCTTAATATCAGGTCACAGATGAAGGTAATTAAGGCAATGCAGATTTATGTGGTGGGAGAAAGTAATGAAGGCAGCAATATGTGCTACTTCATCAGGGATGGATTCCTGCAAAGCAGCTTTGGAGAAGCCAGAGCAAGCTGGTGCCAGCGGTTATTGATTTGGGGATAGGATATCTCAAGGACAGGGCTTGCTGTGTGGGAAGCGCAATGGGATGGGAAATGCACTGTCCAGCCCTGACAAAATGGGCTTAGCAAGAGAGGTCAGCATACTTTAACAAGTTTTTTGCTACTTGATATGACTCTCTGTGGTGCCACCTCCTGTAGTCCTTTAATTGTGTGTAATACTAATTTCCCTTTCTAAAATAAATGATGGTCTTATTGAGATGCCCTCTCTAGCTGAGCAGGCCATCTGTTACCCCAGGACTGACATCTCAGCCTGTCCACACCTTCCACACTTACACATCCACAGACTCACCCGGACCACAGGGAGTCACACAAGATTTATGTGAGAACTTACACATAAGTGGTCATTGTGTAGGAGACCTTGACTACTTGGGTCTCCTTCTCCTTAAGGTTAAATTTAATCTGCCCAGTTGAAGACAGAATCGGTGGAAAACAACCTTCACAGTTGCTCAGTATTTTGCATGTACCTGTTTTTCAAAGCCAGTTATTACCAATGACTAGGAGAAGCCACACTGCAGTGAGTGGTGCTTTATGAATGAAAGAGAAGCAGTGCAGGACTGACTGCTAGCAGGCTGGCAGAGCCCCTTTTCAGGGATCTGTGGAGAAGCTGGAATAGAGGATCCCCTGTACCCCGGGGTGTTCCATGGGCTCTGATGTACCCTGAAGACTGGCTTTGCTGTGGGGAGATGGGTGCTGGGTGCATGGGTGTCATGGGTTAGCTAGCATAGTCTCAGAAGTGATGTTCTCGCAAAGGAGTGCTTACAGCTTTCCCCATGACCTGACAGAACCTATCAACTGGCCAGTTTGAATATGGACAATTCTTTGAGCCACTTAAAGTTGTGACTGCCTCTGTGATCCACACTTAAGAATAGACAAACTCCCCACAGCTCTCTCTCTCTCGTTTCCGGTGCTGGGACAGGTGGCTGCGGGCCCCGCGTGGGGGCCAGCGGGCCCGGCCAGGCCCTGCTTGGGCCAGGCTGTGCCGGGCCACGGCCATCCTGGAGCCGATGGGCCCTGTTCCACCCATGGAAACCACCCCCCCCCCCCCCCCCCTCCCCCCCCAGCGCTGCTGTGGGCAGCCGAAGCGGCTCAGCTCCCCCCCCTCCACTGTGATAAGCCGCATTCCAGCTGCAAGGCCGAGGTGAGATTAACCCTTTTATTGCTGTGAAGAGCTGAAAACCTCTGAGGGAAGAGAAAGAGGAGATGCTTAAAGCTGAAAGTCTGTTGTGAAGCTATGATAGAGTATCCCGTTGTAATTCCATGAAGATATGGGGGGTGGAGTGTTCAGCTCGTAAGCAAAAGCACCTGCGCTGAGATAGGCAGATGCTGACGCAGAATTAATTTCATGAGAAGTTTGGACAGGGAGAGATGGAAGTCATGAGGACTTTTGCTCCAAATGGGAAAGGAGAAAACCTCAGTTCCCAGAGATGCTCCCAGAGATAGTCCTAACGATGAAGATGAGGAAGACCCTTTGCTCCCAGGAAAGGAGAAGGGCCTCTGTTCTTAGAGATGAAATGCTCCCAGAGATGGGTGAAGAGAACTTTTGTTTCTGAATGGCTCAACCTTAAAATTGTACCCCAAAATCTTCAAGAGTGGACCTCGAAAGCAGTTGCGGGAAAAGCTGCAAGTCGGGGGAAGGGACTCACACGCAGGCAGAGAGACTCCTCTTCCTAAATGGACTGAACAATATTTGGAAGTGGGCGGCTGTCTCGTTGTGATAATGTTTTCATAACACGAGCAAGAAAAGACTTCTCTTTCTAAATGGACTGAACAAGGTTATTATGGAAGTGGTAAACAGACTGAATATCTTAAGGGTTGTCTTTTTACATTGTCAGTGGGAGAAGGGAGGAAGGTGGGGGGAGGAGGAGAGTTCTGAAGGTGTGGTATAATTTTTTTTTTCCTTCTTTTAGGTCTGTTAATAAACTTCTTTATATTCTTTCAAGTTTGGTGCCTGCTTTGCATTTCTCCTAATTCTTATCTCACAGAAGATAAACAGTAATGAGTATCTTGGACCAAACCACTACAATGGGCTCTGTCACAGGGGGGCTCAGAACCAGGAACTTCACTGAGGGAAAAGTTGATGAAAGTGCTCAAGAGACTCAGACACCTCTTTGCTATGGTTTGTCCTGCTTAGCTGAGCGAAAACTTTCACTCTTAGAAAATAAGCTGTTTGGGTACCTGGCGTCTTAATGCAAAGCCATTTCTCTAAGGTGCAGGTGGCTGACAGGAGTTAAAAATTGACCTGATAAACACATGAAAGGCCTGGATTTTAGAGAAATGGCTTTGCAAGGAAGACAGGCAATTGATTTTATATTAACTTGTAAGACTGACAGCAGATCATTTCCAGCATTGCTACTGAGCTACAGGTAGAGAAAGTTTCATGCTGAAGAACTGAGCAATATGATTTAGTGAGGTCTTAGACTTCCACAATCATAGACTTGGGCAAGGCATGGAAAAAAACCTAGTTTTGGCCAGTTTGTCCAGTTTTCTTGGAACAGAAAGAATGTAATGGTAATGGAACAGAAAAGAACAGCTGGTAATAACTCTGCAGCTGGAGGAGATGGTGGAAGAGCGTTCATGAAGAGTGCAGCAAATTCATCCCCCTTGGCTTTACAGAAAGGATAAAGTGTCAGTAAGATGAGCTTCCAAACTGCAAGCTCACAGTTTTTCCCACTATCAGCATTGTGATACCAGAGCTCTCAGAGCATGTGGCGGTTTGGGTGAGGGATTTCAAAAGCAAGGCTGGATATTGCCGCGCCCCCAGGGCATAGGAGGCACAAAGCTCCTGCTGTGGGTGCTAGATGAGTGTGTCAAGGTCTTCTGGCTATCCCTCTGCAGGCAGCTGCTTTGTTTGCTTACAGATATTCAAAAGAAGGTATTTTTATACAAAGTAAATAGGACTGTGTTTCTTGATGGGCTGTGAGGGCAAGTGTATTGTTTTTCTTATTGACTAGGAAGTGCAGCTCTGGGGGAGAACTGGGCTGTGCTGGGCTCCACACCTGTTGGGAGCGGAGTTTCCACTCAGCCTGGACAATGAGAAAATGAGTGGCTTCAGGTGGAGGAGGACAATAAAGCGGGGAACAACTTCACAGGCTGTGGTCTGACTGTATCAGTGATTTTCCTTACACCATATTCTTACACTCCCTATCCAGTGAATAAAAAATGGAGGATTTGGATGACATTTAAGCCAGCAGTTAAACCATCCACTCACATAAAAACAGCCTGTATTTCCTCATGAGCTGTCACTGCAGTGCCCTGATTAATTTAATTTATCATCCTTAAAGTGTAAATAAAGGTAATACAGCAAGCATAACATAACATGACAGAAGTGGGAAATAGGGCAAAATAGATCATATTAATCCCAGCTTGTGATCCTTCTGCACCATGAGTCATATGGACAGTAATGGTTCATTAATTGTGTGGAGAGAGAAGGCCAACAGACACATTCTTGTCCTGGCAGTCCCTTTGTTTGGACAAGGAGTTTTGGGAATAGATATGATTACTGGGTAAAATAACAGTTAGCTAGAAATGTTAGTGCTATAGGAATTGAGGCCTTCTTCCACTAAAATCAATGCAGGAAATATGCCTACTTGCATGGCAGTAATGAGTAATTTAGTAACATTGTGTGTGAATTAATGTACTTTTGCTACTCCTTAACAGATGCCCATCCTCCATGTCTGGAGACTTACCCAGGCCTCAGCCTGTGGTCCATGGCTGGTCTCCCTCCAAGAGGTCAGCCAAAGGCAACTGTCAGAAGTGAGACTGCTGTGGGAAGGGTAAGTCTGTGAGACTGGAAACCACAACCAAACCACTGGGCACATAGAAGCATCTTGCAAATCAAAACAGCTTGATCACTACTGCTGCAAATCGAAATAACCGCTCAGGTAGGCACAGGAAGGAGTGTTAACCACAGTTGTCAGTGGTGATTTGATGCTGCCAAGGCTCTGTTGATCAGATTTTGTCCCCCTGTGCTATCTGTACATTGGCTTCACTTGCTTGAAGCTGCAGATACTGTGAAATGGAGCCTAACCTGGTTTATAATGTGCTTCCTCCTCCTTTTTCTCTGCCTTTTCCTCAGTGCCTTTTCCTAACTTGGCTAGCTATGTGAAGATAATTACTTTATAGAACAGTTATTTTATGAAGTATGTTCTAAAGTAAATAAATACTTTATAAATTATGTATATATAAAAATATTTACTTTATAAATATATATTCCAGGGCAGTCCTGTAGCAACTTTCCATTACTTATAAAGGATCTACAGGAAATACGTGGAGGTACTTTTTATGAGGCAGTGTAGTAACAGGACAAAGGAGAATAGCATTAAACTGAAAGAGGGCAGGTTTGGCTTAGATAGTAGGAGGAAATTCTTTACTTGAGGTTGGTAAAGCACTGGAACAGACTGCCCAGAGAAGCTGTGGATACTCCATCCCTGGGAGTGCTCAGGGCCACACTGGATGGGGCTCTGAGCAGCCCGGTCTAGTGGAAGGGTGTCCCTGCCCACGGCAGGAGGGTTGGAACTGGATGAACTTTAAGGTCCATTCCCATTCTATGGTTCTACTCAACAGAAATGACTATGAACTTGGCATGTTTAACCCCTTCTTCCCCACTCCCTCCCCCTCTTCATTGCCCAGTGCTGTTTGTGGGGTCTCTATTGTGTTTTTTACGGCTGTTTGTGTTTTCCTAGCTATCATTAACTTAGTTGTCCAGGCTTCCTCTATCTATGGCAAGATGTAAACCTGTCAAAATGTAAATGCTTTGAGTTAATATGAGAATACAGTATGTATGGATTTTAAGGGATTTCCTTTGACACATATACACAAATATATGCACTTTGGAGTTGATAAGGTGATCATCTCACGTAATAGACTGAAACACCACTGCTGTCTTGGAGAAGGAGATATCATCTTCCTAGAGGTCATTTTTTGGTTAAAAAAACTAAAAAAATCACACCTCAAACAAACCTCACATTTTGTCTTTCTTGTCACTCTGTACTTTTTCTGGAACCACTGTTAGAAATATGTTTTGGTTTTACTGGTAAAGTTAAGTGATATAATAAATCCTGATTATTATTTATGCTACAACATAGCACAGTTTTCTTTATCTTAAATTTAAATGCAATTAACAACAAATGTTAGTATCTGGTCTAAGTTAGAATGTACAGGAATGGGTGTTAACTAACATGGACTGACATATGACCAGCCCTCTCAGTCTGACCGCATCCACCCCAGCAAAAGGATTTTGCTCTTGGAAATAACAGGCTTTGAAACAAACTAAATAAGAAGCACAGGCTGGAGAAGGTAGGCAAAGATGATGTGCTCAGGAACCAGCTCTAGAAGCTCTGTGGTCTGGGAAGATCTCAAAATGGCTCAAATGAGTGCTTTTAAACATATAAGCAGCAAAATTTACTTTTGGAAGAGGCACCTCTTAGAAAATATGTATGGATATTTTCCTTACTACTCTTTCCCCTTCTCTTTTTTTTTATGCCAAAAAAACCCAAACCAACCCAACACCCACAGTTTTTTAAAATGTCAGTTTTAAAGTATCAGACATGAAGTTTTAAGCTGTATCCCTGCAGATTCTTAAGAAATAGCTTTCAAGGTCAGGAAATTAGAAAACAACTCCACTCCTCATAATGAAGCTTTTATGCCTGCCTTTTAGATTTAGAAATTGCCCTCCATGTGTCTGGGATTTGTGGGCTAAAGCTTGATGGCTGCTGTTCCAGAGGAAAAACAAACTCTTAAAAGAACCCCCCAAGCTCTACAGAGTGTGGTACTGCCTGTCAGTCACCTGTAATTTCCTTTGTTGGCAACCTAAAAAGATAAGAGCAGAGCAGCCTCAGCCCAGCAACTGTTCCCAAGCAAAGGACCCTGAGAAAGATGGGTGATGGGAGGAGGTTTGTTGTGACTAATGCAAACTGATAGTCCTTGCAAGGGGATGGCAGCGCCTGGGGGCCCTTTGCCTCCTGTTGTTTCACGGGAGCCTGTGGAAAGCAGCCTGGGTCAGGAGGAGCTCTTAGTACTCCCTCTCTGGAAGAGCAAATGTGTGCTGGCATTAATGAGTGTGGAAAAATTCTATGATAGAGTTCCTGCATATTTCAAAGGCATAAATCAAGGTTGAAAATAATGTTTTCTGGGTTTTTTTTTTTCTGTTTTCTTTTTTAATTTGAGGCACTTAAATAACAAATGTGCAGACAGCAGAGACTTGTATTAGGACATACAGGGAGCTTTAAGTGACACTGCTTGCTAGAAGGGGCTGAAATAGGGGAAACGTCCCTCTTGTTGCATATGTTGTATTTTTTAAGGTGGTTATTTGTTTATCATCAGCTGCCGTATTTCCCTAGCTTTTCCTCTGACTGGCCCTTGATATCCCTTCTTACACATTTTTTTCTTCTCTCTCTATGCGGTTTCTGAAAAAGAACCTATAATGCCATAAACAGACCATTACCAATTGTATTACCTTCTTCTGAATTAACAACCTCTTCATCAGATGCTGCCCACAGTTTCCAGGCTCTTTGTTGTGCTTTGTTTTGAATGCCTGAGATTGCCAGCTGGGAAGAGAAGACAGAGCTTTCCCTTTGCTTTCTCCCCTGCCCACTCCTTCTTCTCCGGCTGTCAGGTATGATTATGCTGTCCCAAGGAGGGGGATCCTTGCTCTGGCACCACAAGAACCCCTATAACTGGCGGTGGTGTGGAGGTGGTGGGAAGCAGGATCAGCTGGACTTGAGCACGAGCAGTAATGTAGCCAGGTTTTACACATCCAGAGCCCTGGCCAGGCTCAGGGTTTAATCTGCAAAGGATGGTGGTAAGAGGATGATAATAACAGTACTATGTCACTGTGGGTGATGCCATTCCTGCTGCGAGCAGTCAGGAAGCTGGCAGCGCTTCTTGAAGGTGGGAGTGACCTCAGGTTCCCTTCTGCATCAGGGTGGCAGTGCAAACCTGACCTTTCATCAGCTTGCCAGCATAACTTAGAGGAAAAAAGGATGTGTGAGCCTAAGGAAGAAGAGGAGGAAGTGGTGGAGAAGTTTTAATCCTCCTTTTAATAAAGCCTTGCAGGAATTATTATGAATAAGAACAATTAATAAAAACATGGTGCACAGCCTGGGCTTTTTCATCAGAGTGGGACAATAGGGTCCTGAAAGGTCTCTGTTTTGTTTCTATAACAAATCGGTAATAAACATGCAGGTACCTAGAGAAAACTTTTATGAAGCTCTTATAGGAAACCCACCACCAATTAAAGTCCCAGCATGATGGACATCGAGTCCTTGGGCAAAAAGGGGAACTGTGGTTCAAACACTTTCCCATTTTGCAGAAAGCAGCCGGATGGGGAAAGGTAAGTGGGTATGGAAGATCATTGCCAGGTCAGATTTAGTGGCTAGATGGAAAATGTAATGACCTGGCTCTTGCTGGGGTGTTTGACACTCCCTAGGGCTTGGCAGCAATTGGGAGCAGCCTGTGAAAAGGAGCATTGGAGAAGAGGGAGATATGAAACCCCGTGTTCTTTTGCCGCTGTCCTGCCAGGGAACTTGGGTTGCTGCTGCTTTTGCATTTGCCACTGCTTCTGCTCAAGAATATACCTACAAGTGAAGGGGTCTGGGAGTTTAGGCCATGCTGAAATGGCTGAAATGGCTCTTAAATCGAGGAGTTTGAATTCAGTCATCTAAACTCATTTATTTGAATGCAAATAAGAAGCCAATATAAATTAATCTGCAGCCAAAATGGTGGCTGTTTGGAAAATGTTGCAGAAAACCAACATCAACTCTCCAATAAATCAAACCAGCATCTCTTCATATCCACAATTCATTCAAAAAATAGTCTAGCTTTAAAAAATGCTTTTTTCCCAAGTGTTGGGGTCTCCCCCCCTGCCATGGAGCCCTGAGAGAGGGGCCCTGGGGGGGAGGCACGGGGTTTCCTTGCCTCTGGTCAGCCTCATTCCCCATTGGTTGGTTTGTGTTCCCCTGTGTGGCCAAGGACCCTCGGGTCCTGTGATTGCAGAGTTCCTGAGCAGAGCCCCAGCCATGCGGCTGGAGAAATAAAGATCTCTGAAACATCTACCACGAATCTGTCCATATATACTTCCTTTCCACGGGACTCCTGGTTTGATATATGCGTGTTACAGTAATCCCCGCTGTAACAAACTGGTGGAGGAATGCGGGCAAGACACCGATCCCTGAGGAAGATTCATGAGTAAAATAACCACTCTAGACCTCTCTCTTCTCATCTTGGTTTGGATATTCTCTCTGGACTATGGAAGAATCGTGGGAAATGGGGCTCTCTGAGACACAGAAAAAAATGTATCTAGAAGTAAAAGGAATCCTTGAACAACAAAACAAAAAAGTAATGCAACCGGGAGATCTAGAACATTTTTTCATCTGGCTTTTCAAAAGGTTCTCCTATATTTCTCGAGACTTACTTTTTGATATCGAACCTCCTGAATCTTGTGAGGGGTTTTTCTGGGACAAGATCTGGGATAAAGTAAGGGATCAAAGAGAAGCTTTCCGTGCATACCTTATAATCAGGGAAGCTCTTGAGGAGCATTTGTATGGTCCCATTACCCCTAAAGCAGAGGATCATACCAATCCCGTGGCTGAGACCACGCGGCCGCCATCCTGGGAGCACATGACTGCAGCCGTGCCGGCGGAGGTGCCTGTGCTGGATGTGCCCGGCCCCCTCAGGAGCCCGCATCTTATTGCAGACCCCATCCCTGTCTCGGGGTCCCCGGCCATGCGACCGCGAGTGAGGGAGCGATGCCACAGGCGCCGCGGGTGCCGTGGGCCACGAGCAACCAGGAACCGGGCATCGGCGTGGCAGGCCGCTCTGAGCACACGGCTCGGAGAGCCCTGCGGAGGGAGAAGCGGCGGCTTCCACAGCGACACGAGAAGCCGCGCAGCGCAGCGCTGAGCCGGAACGGGGCCGCTCTCAAAGCAGCGTGGAGTTTGCGGAGCAGAACCGCTCACAGGGCACGGAGCCGGCGGCGATGGCAACGCGGGGCCGCGCAGAGCCCAGACACGCACCGGAGCAGCGCCGCTCGGAGAGCGCGGAGCCGCCGCAACGCGGGGGCCCGGCCGAGATGTCGGAGCCGGCGAGGCAGCGGCCACGCGGGACCAGCAGCCACGACGAACACGCAAGCACGTGATAGGAGGAGTTGTAGCCACGAAAGTCACAGGAACTGTGAAATGGTACAATGTAAAAAACAACTATGGATTTATAACACGAGATGATACAGGAGAAGATCTATTCATCCATAGAACTGCCATTAAAAGGAATAACCCTAAAAATTACCTGCAAAGTGTAGGAGATGGGGAAGTTGTACAATTTGATATAGTGCAAGGAAAGAAGGGTTTACAAGCAGCAAATGTTACTGGGCCTGGAGGTATTCCCATCAAAGGCAGCCGTTATGCACAAAATTATGAAAAATATCCATCCCAGCAATTTCCCTACCCACAGCCTACTTTCCCCTTTTACCCTATACCCAGTATGAACCTCTTCCTAAGTTTACCCTATCCCCAGTTTATTCCTAATCCGTTTTTCACCCCATGGCTTCCCTATACAATTCCATTTCCCTACAATTCCTCTCCGATGCTGAGGGGGGGATGAAAAGGGGGAGGGAAGAAATTAAACCCTCTCCTGCCTCAGTTTCCCCACAAAGCATGCCCGGAGAGTTCTGTCTCCCTTCTGTCAGCCCTAAGATGTTCCACAGAATCTGTTTGGACATTTAAAGACTCAGGAGGGTGGCTTGTTTTGTCTTGAAACTGTTCTTGTTACGTTTATCCAGTTGTTTTCATTCTCCTTTTATTAAAATAAAACGGGTGAGATGTTGGGGTCTCCCCCCCTGCCATGGAGCCCTGGGAGATGGGCCCGGGGGAGAGACACAGGGTTTCCCTGCCTCTGGTCAGCTTCATTCCCCATTGGTTGGTTTGGGTTCCCCTGTGTGGCCAAGGACCCTCGGGTCCCATGACTGGGGGAGTTCCTGAGCAGAGCCCCGGCCATGCGGCTGGAGAAATAAACATCTCTGAAACATCTACCACGAATCTGTCCATATATACTTCCTTTCCACGGGACTCCTGGTTTGATATATGCTTGTTACAGTAATCCCCGCTGTAACACCCAAGTACTGGTAAAATTAGTGAGAGAGGTACTCAGTGCTTTTGGAAACAGATCTGCATGGATATAGCAAAATGTAAGTTCAGAGCATAATGATGATTTACATCTTTGTCATATTCTGACTACCTTTGCTGTTCAGAAGCCTCTCTCATTTTGCATAAAGTGAGCAACCGCAAACCCCACAGGCCTTCATCTCTGCAAGAGGAGCTGAGTTGATGATTTGGAAAGCTTGAGTGACAGAATAGTGGAATAATAATATGTGATTGGAGGATGGCTAGTCTAGGAGACAAATGTATAGGTGAAATAGCCTAACTTAGAATGATTTATATATGTAAAAAGATGACTTCTTTAGACATCTTAGAAAAGTCATTCATCAATTATAATTACTGAACAGGTCTAGCTAATCTTTGGTTTTGTTTTAAAATAACCTACCATATTAGTGACCACATTGAAAGCAGGACTTTATAAGTAATTGAAAAAAAAGACTATAGATTAAAGGGTTTGGACTAGAGAAAGGTATATATATATACCTTTGTACCTAATATGTATATATACCTATATACCTAATATAGCTGTTTAGTTCAGTGTTTAAAACACAAGAATAGCAATACCTATTTCATATAAATGTTTTTAAAATCTTTCTTTGGTAAATGGCTGCAGAGACAAGCAGTGCTATTCAGAAATGTGTATCTGAAATTGTTGGTGAAAAAGTTGGTGTCTTAGAAGAAAAAAAAGAGAGAGAGACCAAAATTTAGAGCTTCAGATAAAGAGAAGATCTGGCAACACTGCCGTGGTACTGCTGTTATGGCAGACTCATCATCTCTGTGATGAATCACTGGCTTCCTATATTTTCTTTCTAGAAAAGTTTCACTGTGTGATTCTGAATGACATATACTAGGATTTTTTGGTGTTTTTTTTAAATAACTGGTTTTTTTAAATTTGGTATTTGTTAAAAAGTATTTAGCAGGTATGTATCAAAACTGTTTTGGTAAGATTGTATACATTACAAATGCTAAAATTAAAAGTACTTCAAGTTGATCAAATTATAGAATTATTGTTACCATACTGTAAATGTCACTGTGTCAGAGCAACAAATTTCAAAATACTGAGCCATAGACACTGTTAGTTTCTCAACTGCTATCATTATTTTGCTGCAGTGAATATGATTCTCATTTTTCTGTACCTTTTTAGGTGTTTTTTGTGCCATATGGTCATATTTGATATTTGGGAAAAACTTAAAATAGAGTTACTTTGATGCACAAAACTTGATATTGAATGTATTCTTTGTTCTCCCTTTATTTCTAATTTGCATGGAGTGTGATCCATGCATGCAGAAGGAGGACAGAAAATGGGCAGTGCTTTCTGTATTCTATATAAGGCACTGGCTTCTGTTGTACCTTGTACCCTTATGAAATTGTTTAGGATCTCCCTCCAATTGTTTGCAAACAGCAATTCCAAAAAATAGTTAAGAATCTCTGCCACTCTGGCAGTAGGGTGAGCAGGACTTTATCCAAACTGTACCGCCCTAAGGAGTATTCCTCCTTCTCTTGGCATCTCCAGTGCCCAGCAGCACACCAGCGCTGGTTTAAATAATATTAATTCTCCTCATGCTGGGAAGTGATGAGTACAAAAAGCTCCTCTTCCCTGATGGATAGAAAAATATTAGGATAAGATGCTCCAAGCCAGATCCTGGGCTTGTATTGGTAGGCACATTTACATCAGCTGAGCTCTTCCTTCTTGTCTTCACCAATTAGCTCTTGTGGAAATATCCTACCATAAAGACAAATGGCTAGTTGAGAGAATGGGGTGAAGGAGACAAGGGTCTTCACCCCCAAGATGTTCTCTGTGCCCCTACTCAATTCGGTGTCAGCCCATGTGAACGAGGGGGGATCAAATTTTGGGGACCCACTGGTCACCCAGCTCTTTTGAGGAGGTCAGAGCAGTGGCCTGGTGGACACAGGTGCTGGGCACTCGTCCTGCCAGGGCCAGAGGGGAGGGGTGGGACTCCTGCCCACAGCGGTGCCTGGAACCTGCTCTGGCCTCGCATTCCCTGGTCGCAGCTTTCCTGCCTGCTCTGTGCCCGTCCCACATCACACAGGTCAGGCTCATGGCTGGGTTGTTGTGATTAGTGGGCCATGAGCCAAACCTTCTCATAATTGTTAAATTAGTGTTTACTTTGTAAAATATTGGTAACATTCAGAAGTGACTGAAAGGTCAATTTTTCTTCTCTTCTATAGAGTCTTTGTTTAAATCTAGGTTTTTTTCTCAAATCTATAATGTTAAATTCTCAGAAACACATTTTCTCCTATATTCTAAGCCTAACTAGAGAGCATTGGCTTATTTTTTTCACAAGGAAATGTGCTTATTAGAATGCTTATCTAATATACACAGTTCATCAATGATTTCCAGTTGTCTGATTCATACGATGGAATCAGATTCCACTGAAGTAAGTGAACTGCAAAGCATAGCCTTCTTCCTACAACATGTATCTCCAGGCATTAGAAATGTCCTGACACTGAAACAAAAATATGTGTAAGCCCCTACTGTGAACAGGGGAGAAGCCAAGCATGTTTTTGCTCAACTGACAAGCTTGGGAAGTCAAGAGAAAACTTAACTGAACCACTGATTCATTGACTGGATGAAGTCTTAAGTTACATGAATGACAAAACTATCAATTATTTTTGTCAAAACACATGGTATTTCTTGTGGCAGAGGCAGCATGTAGTAATTAGGGGTTGGGTTTTCTTGCTTTCACAGCTCAAGAGAAGGGCTAGACTCCAATTCAACTGACACAGCATAAATGAAGTGTACTTTCTCATAATGTAACTTTAGAAATCCTTTGCATCTTACATGTGACTTTGTATTTTTCATGGGTTGTAAAGAACAGTTGGCAAAGAATAGCTGTCCTACTCCAGACAAAAAACCAAAAAAAATTCTTAGTCCTCCTCTCCATCTCCCCTTTCTTCCTTAGAGTTATTTTTCTTCTTTGTTTGGGTTTCTCTGTGGTTGACAGGCAGGACGCTGGTGAACGGATCAGGTAAGTTCCCAGCAGAGGTATCAGGCAGCAGCTGAATCTCAGCAATGGGTTATTCCAAGTGATGCGTCCTGAGTTCCTGTGTGCTGGGTTCCTATGTGCTGCCTTGAAAAACAAGACTCCCAGACTGCAGGAAAACCCAGGAAATGAAGGACTAGGAAAGTAGTGAGAGGGAGATTGGGAGAGTAGTGTCTCCTCTCAGTTCTGCCACTGACCCTCTGAGCTTCTGCCAGTTACTGCAAAGCTCTATCCCTCACGTGGGTTTACTTGTCTCTAGTGCTGCTTCTGACAGCTCAAGCAGTGCAACTCCAGAGCTGAGTCTTCAGCAAAATGAGAACTTGTCTTCGAGTCCACAGGTTTCTCCTTATCTACATAAATGTACCTGCTCAGTGTTACCTCTAATTATTTCTAAGGGTGAATAGAAGCCCTAGGCCTCTATTCTACCTGTCTTCTGATTTATTCTATACAAGGGCCTGCCCACAGGTCTCTAGTATCTAGGTTTATATCCCCTTGATGTATCCCAGTGTTGACTTCAGGCTCCACAGAGTAAACACTACTGAAAATAAACCTTTCAGACCCCTTGGCAACAGCCTTTGAGCTCTCTGTGGACAGCAAGTTAAAAAACCCACATATACTTAGTGAGATCTTGGGCTTGTTAATGTTATGATCCATGTGGTAAAGGAAATTCCAACATTTTTCTCTTTAAATCTTGCCATAAATACAGGGAGAGCTGTCTCACATCTCTCTGAGAACTCTGGATACTGGCGATAATATCTAAACAGAAGCACTTGCTAGTTCATGCACATAAATGAGACAGATTAGAACAGTATTTTTTTGTGAACAGGAAAAATCCTGAAATTTTGAGCAACACCCCCAGTCTACTTCCTGGCCTTATGCTCTTCTCAGTTTCAAAATTTCACCATTTGTAGTGGGTTGACCATGGCTGGACAGCATGTGCCCACCACAGCCACTCTTTCACTCCCCTCCTCAGCTGGGCAGGGGAGAGAAAACGAAAATGTCAAGGTAAGGACAGGGAGAGATCAGAGTAGGAAACTGAGAAATAAAACCAAATCTTAAAACACCTTGACTGCAGGCAATCTCAGCTCTGGTGCCTGGAGCACCCCTGCCCCTCCTTCTGCACTGACCTTGGTGTCTGCAGAGTTGCTGCTCCTCTCACATGTTCTCACTCCTCTCTTCTCTTGCTGCAACTGCTTCTGTGCAACAGCATTTCCTCACTTTCAATCTGTTCTGCAGTTGCTGGGGGGCTCAAGCTTGGCTGGCAGCAGATCTGTCCTGGAGCCAGCTGCTGTTGGCTCTGTTTGACATCAGGAAAGCTTCTAGCAGCTTTTCACAGAAGCCATCCCTGTGGCTCCCCCCCTACCAAAACCTTGCCATGGAAACCCAGTATACCAGTTACCATGGATTTGGGAAACTGACAGGCAGAATGAAGAGCACCACAACTTTAGCAGTTTATTTTTAAGGAAGTGGTGAGAACTGGGATGCAGAGATTATGTACACTACCAGTTTAAGCAGTGAAGGCTACTAACTGATGGAACATCACTAGGATCTCAGTATACTCTTATATTTACAAGCAAATGGAGAGAATAACAGTGAAAATGTTCACAAAAATTAGAAAACTATCCAGAATATTCTAAAAGAATTGATTGTGAAGAGCCACAGTGAGATCTCCAGGCCTCACAGTAACATGTCAAGAAAGGCAGATGATACCCAGTGCTGATAAGGGCAAAACATGCACATGGGGAAAAGGAATTTCAACTATATCCATGCATACTCTACTAGAAAGAGATTTTTGGGAAGCTGCTGTGATCTTGCAGAGTGTCAGCTCAGGACTCAGTGGTGATGCAAAAGATATGCAGATTATCAAGGGTCTTGGAGGCACTATTGAGAGATAGGCTTGTTTTCATTACTGTTATTGCTAAGCTGCAGAACTCTCTTTTATAGTGCTGGGGATGCAAATAAACGGCAGGAAATTCATCCATTCTGAAGCTCATGAGCTCTGAAGAGAGAAAGCCAAAGTAAAGTCCTTTGAAATGTTACTAGAAATCTGATTTTGTAAGCATATTGACTCTGAAATCTGAAATTAAATACCAATTTATTTCAATATCTGGGGAAATTTTATTACAGAAAAAAAAAATATCTCTTTTGGGACAAAGAGGCAGGGGCTTTTAGTGTCTGAAGTGGATCACAGTCTTTCTCAAGATAGATTGCAGCCCTCTTTAAAAGAAAAAAGAAAGGAAAAGGGGGAATTTAAACACTTGAGCCCAGTTGTAAAACCATTTTGGTTTTTGCTTGTCTTACTGATATCTGTGGGAGTTCTGCTTCAGCTGCAAAATCAATAAGCCAGTGGGATTAAGAAATAAATACATTATATGGCATTTTAATTATAGGTAAGAAGACATGAGAATAATGCATAAAGAAATGAAAACTGAATACAGGGTATCCTCCTTGTTGTTTATGTCAGAGTTGGTCTGACAGCAAAATATGAACTGAGACACTGTTTCCACATTTTTTTAAAAAAACATATTAAGTGTTCCTTGAGCTGATTAAACGGTTTCCTTTTAGATGTACAGCTTGTGAGCTAGAAGTCTGTATTTACATTATAGAGTTGCCAGCCCTAGATATTAAAAATGCATGAATCAGAACATTTAAATGATGATATTTTGAAATAGACTAAAGTGCTGTATTTCTTTTTTCTTTCTGGATTTTGAGTTTGAAAATACCATATTTTCCTTTTTTTTTTTTTTTTTTTAATAAAATGCAATTGAGAGGCTTCAGGAGTTAAGTCTCACTGTCTGGTCCTAGCAGATATGAATGAAATAGCTGTGAATATGAAATACCCCAAGACTTGCAATAGGAAAATGAGAGCTGACAGCTGGATGGTTGACACACAGGCAGTGTAAAAAGAAGGCAGGAGTCCAAAGCCTGAGAGGCTGATGTGGGGTTTGACATCTGGACTTCTTCAGCCATCTCCAGGCAAGGCTCAGGTAGATCCCAAAGACAAGGTGTGAATTGCTCCATTAGTGGCCATGACCCCAACATGCTCCTTAGCTGTTCTCCTACAGACTTCTCCTAAAAGTTCATATTTAACTCCACAAAAATATGCCTACAATAGTAATTAAACCTGAGGATTTGTATCCTCAAGTATCAATCTCTTCACTCTCGTGAGCAGTGACAGAGCTTGAGGAAAGGGCATGAAGCTTGGGGAGGACTGGATTAGATATCAGGAAAGGTTCTTCACCAGAGGGGGTTGGGCACTGGAACAGGCTCCCCAGGAAAGTGGTCACAGCACCAAGCCTGTATGAGTTCAAGAATTGTTTGGACAATGCTCTCAGGCACAGGGTGTGACTCTTGAGGTGTCCTGTGTGGGACCAGGAGTTGGACTCGATGATCCCGATGGGTCCCTTCCAACTCAGCATATCTTGTGATTCTGTGATTCTATGATTTTAAATGCTGTTGTTTTTTTCAACCCCTGCAGTCAGGAGAAAGCCATGGTTTATATTTCACTGTGGATGGACATTTTTTGAGAGATTAAGTGCATTTAAGTGCAAACTAATGGTAGAAATGCATCCAGAGAATGTTTCACTTCATCCAGAAAAAGGTGTTTTCAATTCTTAGAATGAGATGCCTGATGGAGAATCTTCTCTCTTCTCCTTTGTGTCTTTGGAAGGACAACTGACACCTCACTCGGCCTCAACTGCTTGGGCTATGGTGTTGCAGGCAGCTGACCAGACCTTCAGAAGTTGGGTACTGCTTTTCTCCCTAATTCCTCATACTTTCCCCCAAAGCTAAAATAAAGCTGGTCCCACTCTTCTTCCATTTTTGGGATTCAAAGATAAGCACATTGTGCCTCTTGGAATTAGTTTGAGGTGAAGCTCCCATTCCTGTTGAATTTTTCCTGTTAGCTTCCAGAAAGCCAGCAATGTAGACTTCTGTAGGAAGCTGGCAGTGTGCACTGGGAAATCAATCTGACATTGATTTACCTTCCCAAAAAGCACTCATTTTCTATTCCTTTTTGTTTGGTGGGTATTACCTTCGGGTTATTTCAAGAGAGCTATGAAAATCCCATTATATGATCCTGCCAGCCCCCACACGAGCCAACGTCCCCGAGCACTGAAGTGACTTGCAGCTCTGATCCCAACCCTCTAAAGCAGGAGCATGTTTATGTGCTGCCCAACTCAGACTGTTAATCTGGCTCAGCAACACAACTTTCAAAGCCTGGCAATACCAAGATTTTGATTCCTTGTGGATGTTTGGTGATTAACTGCTTGTGTCCCCAAGTGTGTTGTTGAACAAGGACTGCACATTTGATTCCAGGACAGTTATAAAGAGACTGAGCTGGGTTTGGCTGAGGTAGAGTTAACTTTCTTCACAGTAGCTGTTATGGAGCTGTGTTTTAGATTTATGCTGGAAACATAACACAGGGATGTTTTTGTTATTGCTGAGCAGGGCTTACACAGAGCCAAGGCCTTTTCTGCTCCTCACCCCATCCCACCAGCAAGGAGACTGAGGGTGCACAAGGAGCTGGGAGAGGGCACAGCCAGGACAGCTGACCCCTGACCAAAAGGATGTCCACACCATAGGGCATCATGCTCAGCATATAGAGATGGGGAAAGAAAGAAGGGAAGAGAGATATTGGGAATGATGGTGTTTGTCTTCCCAAGTCACCATTATGTGTGATGGAGCTCTGCTTTCCTGGAGGTGGTTGAACACCTGCCTGCCTGTGGGAAGATGTAAATTAATTCCTTGTTTTGCTTTGCTTGTGTGTGAGGCTTTTGCTTTACCTACTAAACCGTCTTTATCTCAACCCACAAGATTTTTGCTACTTTTACCCTTCTGATCCTCTCCCTCATCCTGCTGGTAGGGGTGTGAACAAGTGGCAGTGTGAGACTTAGTTGCTGGCTGGAGTTAAACAACAATGGTAGCAACGTGCTGCATTTTGTGGGAAGAGCATGATTTGGGGGCACAAAAAGACTTCCCACTGGGCATGCAGCACTGCCCAATTATGAGATGGATTTATTCAGATTTCTGCCTCTGTTTGTCTATCCCTTACACTTACCACTTAAATACACCCACTTCCAGAAAGTAATGCATCAACAGATTGAAAGCTCACAGCATCCTACGTAACAATTCTTGTCAAAAAGTACCAAATATCACATTAAGTCAAACCTGCTGCAAGAATAACGCTACTGTTACGTGCAGAAAAATTTTGGCTAACATGTATTCTCCATTTTTGGGAGCAGCGTCATGAGATCTATATTGATGACAACTGCCAGACTTCAGCGTGGAGTGATTGAGATTTCTTATCTTCAGCATCTGTTCCCCTTTCTTCCTAAGCAGTACTTTCATTCAAAGTAAGACATGGAGATCTGAGATATTTTATTAAGTAGCTTGATTTTTGCATTATATAGGAGGAATATAGAAAGAAAATGTTCAGAAGTTGAACACCTTAGAGGAAAGTAAAATTCTCAAATCACAAGCCCAGAATAAAACTTGATCAATGGTTTGCAAGATTTCTTTATCAGATGCTCTGTCACAAGGTACAGAAGAGATAGTACAAGTGACCTTTCAGCAAGAACCTCCTGCTTACTGGACCTGCTGAAAAACATCATCATAAGACAAGACTTTTTAACCCATCCTTAGCACAGGCCTGCTTATGAGGATGTATTTAAACCATCTTTCGTCTTGGACTGGTCATTTACTCTGCTTGAGTGCTCATTCCAGTGAATTTAAAGCAATCTCATCTAAAATGTGTGAACATTAATGAGTTTAGACATTACAAACACTGGGGAGGTTTGGGACCAGGCTGAGCAGATGCCCTGGAAGTAGCATAGGTGCTGCTAGAGCAGTGGGGTTGTAGCTGCAAGAAATGGGCATGAGCCTCCTGAGCTTACCGGAGAGATCCTTGGCAAACTGGTTTTCTGTGAGGCACCCTGATGGCATCACTTTGATGAGCTTAGAGATAGTAGCTTTCAGCTGAACCTGTCCTGGGTTCCCAGCACTAATCTCCGTGTTTGTGAGTGGGAGATGAGGGTAAAGGCACCTGTGCTGGCTGGAAGTCTAATTATGTTCCATCCTAGAGTGATTTGCAGGAGAGTTCAAACTACAAAACTCATAATTCTTTGTGACAATACCATCTGCCATGGGTGAACCATATAATCAGGGAGAGTTCACTTAGGACCCAGTCCTTTCTATAGCTAAAATTAAAATATTCTGTTTTATTCATATAGCAGTTCTTTTATTTACTTCATGGCAATACATATGGCTTCTAAAAGAATTAAATGTGTAGAGAGATTTTAGTTTTTGAGATGATACTGAGGAACTTTCTAAATTATGTTCAGATTGATTAGCTGACACTCATTTAGGAGGAGATCAAATAGATGGTAACTTAAATGTAAATATATGCTTGATGAAATGGTCAAAATTATAAAGGTTTTTAGATTCCTCTGGTCTTAGGATGTCAATGACTGTCCATACAAGAGGAATGATTTTCTTAAGTCTTGAAGGGACTGAAAATGTATGTAGTTGTTGCAAAGAGGTTCCTTGCAATTATTGTTTTCATGGGAAACAATTTGCTAAATATTATATTTAAAATGGCCTGATATTCTTTCTCTCTTCTGCTAGCAGCATGAGCTATTCAGCTTCCTGCTGAATACATATGTGACATGGATTTTGCCTATCTCATTTTAAATCGTGTCAGAACCATATAACTCAGAGACACCAGAAAAGAGCCTGCACTTTAACACTTGTGTAGTCATTGGCAGGACTACTCAAACCTATTCAGGTATATTTAAAAATCCAGAATGTAGAATATATAATTTGGTCTTAGAATGATAAACTTGGGCCTTTTTTTTTTGCATGATAAACTTAGTCCAAGTACTTACAGTGTTGTTATAGACTCTAAAGCTTTTATGGTTAATTTGCAGATCTCTTAGGATTTGCTTTTCATAGCTAAATGCAGACTTCCTATGAGGAGAAGAGACCGTGTCCAATCACATCATCCAGATCAGCTGATGATCCAATTTCTCATCTCAGTAATGGGAATGCCACTTCTCTGAAGTCCTTAATAGCCTTGAGATGAAAAACTGGCTTAACAGAGCTGCCTGTGGTTTGTTCATTTGCCTGAACAGTGCTACATTGTGCCTGACCCTCAGGATGCCTTGAAGTTAACAGAGAGTATCAATGAAGTAATGATAATTGAAATAGTGGTTTAAATTCACTAATTATTCCCAGTACTAGATAGCTATTTTGCTGAATATATGTAAACCAGAATGCAAACAGACAGTGCCAATTATTTTTTTCCTTCCTACTATAGCTGTCTTGATGCTGATGTAACTCTGTAGAATGATGATTCTGAACAAGCAGAATGAACAGTCTGAACTTACAAGCAGTGAACTTAGAGCTCTGGTATGGATATTGTGTCATCCTGTAGGGTCTCAGCCGGAAGATACTCTTCATGTTCCTTCTATGCCTGCAGAAATATTGAATTCAAATCAAACAAGTCCTCAAATGGGACCAGAGCCTGTTTCTGCATGTTCACTGTACAGCACCCTCACAGGGAACTGGGGAGCTGCAGGCAGGGGATCCACCAGGGACACATGTCTGGCCCCAGCTGGGAGCTCCTGTAGGGTGTTTGGTATATGCTAAGTATACTTTTTTCAGACAGATAAATCTAATGGCAAAAATACCCTCCTGACTCCATTATTTCTAAGAAGGGAAGCTGCGCTTCCAGATCCCTCAATGGGACCCCAGAGTGCAGTGATTTCAGGACACCAAAGAGCTTGGACACTAATTTCAATCTGCAATCTTTCCGGTAGAAGAGCTTCTTGGGTTTGGGAACAATGGTGCCCGTTTGCTTAGATCACCAGATTTACACCCTCCCCTCTCCCTGTCTCAGGGCTCCATCTGTTTCCCTGATTTCCTGCTTGCGTGCTCTTCTAGGCTGGGCCTTAGCCCTGCCCCAGCCATCCCACTGGGGAGAGCTCCTTCAGATGTGTTTCCTCCAGCTCAGCCTCGCTTTGCAGTAGAAGAGGTTTTGGGCTGTTTCCTGACAGCTTCCCATCCTTCTGGATCTTGAGGCATTTTTACAAGTAGGGTGGACTGGCAGTCTGGTAACAAAAATATGAATCCGTTGTTTCTCAGCTGGAAAGGGATAAAGCAAAATTCTACTGGAAAGAAAAAAATCTGCATCTCCAAATAGATGCTAAGTGATGACAACAAAGAAACATACATTATTTATTTGTGAGCTCTACAAGTGAAGTATATGCTGTACAAAATACAAGTATTGAGTCAGCCCCATCTTGTCCCATCCCAGAGAACTTGCCTCTACTACTGCTCTGCACATATGGCTGCTTAGCAGGGCCTCCAGTAGCAACAAAATCATCAGTGAGGTCTCCCCTTTGTCAAATATAAAACACCAGCACTCTGTACTCAAAAATCCAGTGTGCGTGCCAGCTTAGCAAGCACCCAGGTTTTTGTTGCTAGTTCTTAATATTTTTTTTTAATTGTGGTGCTGGCTGTGAGAATGTAGCCTGTCATATGTCAAGGGAACTGCACCCTTTTATAAGTTATGCATGTTCTAGCAATCACTAGTTGGCATATGCATTTGTCCCATTCAAATAAATAAAAGTAACTACACTCCAAAAACATCAAAGGGAGTTAAAGTACAAACCAATGTGGATTTCTCTCTTTCAGTATTCATCCTTCTCTTTTAAAATTTTATTTTAGGGCACAAAGTGAAAAAATTTACTGTTGGTTAGCTGGTTGGTAACAGCTGGTGATACTTTATTTCAGTTGTCCTATCATTATTAACCTAGCAGATAGTCACCATAATAGCATTCATCAATAAATTCATTAAATGTTTTCATCTTATATGCTTCAACTGGAATTTCATTGTAATTTAGCACAAATGAAATGTTCATTTGAGACAAAGTACTGTTAATACCCGAGTTAAACAAAACAATTCTCTTTATGCCTAAGCTCTGGGATATTATTTGCACTGTTGCTTTAAAGTTGCATGTCCTGAACTAAATATTCCAAAATGCTGAAGAACTTCAAAGGGTTCATAATACTCAAGTAATCCAACAAGTATTAACAGTCTCTCCTCCCTAAAAAGAGAATAATTACATAACTAATTAATTTGCCATAGTAAGTAATCCGCTGACATTTACAGTTAGCACCCCTATTGGAGATTGAAGTAAATATTAAGTTGCACGTAAAACTATAAATAGTATGAATTCTGATGCCAGGCAGTTTCAAAATACTATGGAAAATACACGAGCACTGGCTACATGAAATAAACTTGAAGGTCTCAGCAACATGACCACAGAAGAGCACAGCTATCTGCAAGTGTAACCACAGAGCAGACCTGCCCAGAGCCCTCTAGCCATGCTGGCAGGGAGCACTGGTCAGGATGTCCTATGAGTGACTAAAGTGGAGGGTCTAAAGTTTGGTTTTGAAAGCTTTAGCTTGTCTTAGCTGGAGGGAGTCTCAGCATGAAGTCTCCATTTAAAGGCTGAACCACACTTGTGTGTGTGATGGGGTCTCCCCCTCGACTGCCATGGATGGCACGGACAGCCCCTTGCAGGATGGTGGCAGAGTAGCTGTGGTGTGAGACCTTCTGGGCAGGGGTTTCATGCAGTTTTGGTTGCTGTCACAGCTGCTGCTCTCAGCTGGCCTGAGGCTGCTGGCCAAAGCTGCCCATTGTGCCCCCTTCCCTCCATAGAGGTTACGGAACCCTTTGGTTCCATGGCTTGGATGGGCTTGTTCTGTTACTGTGCAGTGAGTGCTGGAAGCAGGAGCCTCTTGGCTCAGCTTCAGGGCAGGTGGCAGGGCACACAAAGTGATTTAAAGTGCCAAGGATGGAAGCTGCAAGCAGAGAGTGGGATATGCTGTGCCAACTCCAGCGCTTTGAGGTGCTGGAGCAGTATTGCACCTTGACTACCAATTACTGCAGGTCTGGCACACGCCACGTAGAAGTTCGCAGCTCTCTCCTTGCAGTGAAGTGCAGGTCCCTTTGCAAATGCTGTCTCAAATTTGTTAGCAGAAGGGCTTCAGTTTCTATGTCAAGGATGAGCACCCCAAAGTTTACCACAGCATATGGGCTCCTCAGTGCAAGAAAGATAAGGAGCAATTGGAGAGGATCCAGCAGAGACCAAAGGGGGCTGGAGCATGTCTTTTATGAGAAGAGGCTGCAGGAGCTGGGTCTGCTCAGTCTGCAGAAGAGAAGACTGAGAGGGGATCTCATCAATATAAATACCTCAAAGGCAAGTGTCAACAGGATGCTGCCAGAGTGTTGTCAGTGGTGCCCAGTGACAGGACGAGTGTAGTAAACTGAAACACAAGAAGTTCCATCTCAACGTGAGGATGAACTTCTTTACATTGGGGGTGGCAGAGCACTGGAACAGGCTGCCCAGGGATGTTGTGGAGCCTCCCTCTCTGGAGACATTCAAAACCCACCTGGATGAGTTCCTGTGTCACCTGCTCCAGGTGACCCTGCCTTGGCAGGGGGCTTGGCCTAGATCTCCAGAGGTCCCTTCCAACCCTAAAATTCTGTGATATGCCCAGAGCCTTGGATTCTGCAAAGCTTTACTTGAATTTCACCAAATGTTAAGAAGCAGATATATTGAGGATTTATCTTACAAAGGTGCTAAAAAAACATTTAATAAAAGATAGATTAATTTTGTTTCATTGTTTCATCTTAATTGAGAAGTTGAAGATTGTCCTGCATATGTCCCTTCCTCCTGAAAAGACAGTGTTCCTGATTCTGGATGAATGTTTATTTACTCACTTGTTGCAATAACTCTATAACTAAGCAGATGTTAATTACATCATTAATGCAATTAAATTATTGTAATAAATGATCACCTATCTTTTTATTAGATTCCAAGTAATTATTTATGTGCTTGTGATATTCTGTTCACATGGTGTAAGAGCTTAAATTTCCTATTCTTCCTGGTAAAAACAGTAAATTCGTCAGTGGGAGAAGGTAAATCACCTAATGTGCTGGTCTGCCTGAACTTTTCCAGTGGGTAGTATTGATTTTGAAGTCATACAATACTGACAAGAATCATGTTTGTGAAGCCAAAGAGAAAAAACATGCAGCATCTCTCTGTCCTTAAGCAAACAGTACATTACAGTAAATATCAGAGATTTACTGGTGAGCCAGAAGGAGAAGAAGGAAAGGCTAAGGTTAAGACTACCATTTGCAAATTTTAAATCATTAATTTGAAATCAGGATGACAATTTGGACCTCTGAAGTCTCCTGGGTAGAATGGTGTGAATGTTCAACATCGAACCCTTCTGCTGCCTCTGTTTGGAGCTGTGACAGTGCAGCACATTTTGCACCCATATCCTGACTGAAATTTCCTTATCAGTGTTAAAAAGGAAAATCCATGTGGAGTGGAAACTATTACATATTCATTAATAAAATGTTACAATTCGGATTGCTGATTCACCTTTGTCTTAAAGACCAAAGGGCCAAATTGTGTGAATCTCCGAAGAATATGGAGATTCTTAGAAGAATAAAGAAAGCTCAGGTGAGACAGACAGACCTTAGCACGTCAGGAGGAAACAGGCAGCTCATGTTTCTGGCCTGGCTTTTCTACTTGCATCATTTATCCAAAGTTGCCAGTCAAGATTCTTTCAAGATCAAGTAATTTTTCTTGTAAGAAAGCAAATCAGCTTGTAAGAGCTCCTCTCCAGCTATACAGTAACTTTGTTTATTGCCATTGAATTTTCTACAGTTTATAAAAGGTATGGGTTAATCACCATGACCACTGAATTAGTATATTAACTATCTACCTTATGTGACTTGAGTAATGCAACAAAGGTAGGTTAAAATGGTCTCTCTGCTGTAGATGTGCCACAAGCAGCACCTGTGGCTTCCAGGAACAAAGTGTCTCATTTAAGACACACAGATCACTAAGGATTCAAAGGTTGTTCTGAAGCAATGTGTGACAGACTGCTCTATCAGATCTGCTCCTATGCTTGAGTTCGATTACCTCTGCTATGGGAAGTATTAAAGTTAGTTGGAGTGGCATTTAAAAAGAAAAACAAAACACAAAAAGGAAAAATTAAGGGTGGCAGAGAGCAGGGCTTACTCTATTCCTAGTTAAAGCAGGTCTATAAACAACAGTGGTAGCTCAGTTCTGCAAAATTTGTTCATCTTTTTCATCAATTCTGGAAATAACAGTTATTTTCACATTTTCTTACCTTGACTTTTCCCAGATTTTCCCACTGTCTCCATAGCATGCATTCCAGATCCATTTCAGGTCTCCACTGCTGTTACTATTTGGGAAAATATCCTATATGCAATCCTACTCTAGTTAAATATGTTAATAAAATTAATATACTGCAAATATATCTGTAACTACCCTCTTGGAATATTTGGTGTGCTCTGAAACAGGCTCCTGTTTAGTCCCCTGATACAATGGGAAGGTCTAGAAGAATAGGAAATAAAACACTGCCTGCAAACTCATGTCATGCCAGCTATTTCATGCCAAATGTTGTTCTCAAGCACCTGGCAAGCACAATTCATTCATTTTCCAAATGTCAGTGGCCAGCCAGCTCCTCAGGACGTTCCCTCCCAACACAGGGACACTCGATAGGCACAGTCGGGCAGTTTTGGCTGCCAGCCTTATTCCCGAGTCACGTGCGCGAACTGTAAGGACGGAAGCACCTCTTGTTTCTGTTTCTGTCTTGCAAGTGGCAACTTTTTCTGCTCTCCTCCCAATTTATTTTACTCTGCCATCAGTATTTTTGCAGTATTTTTGCAGTATTTCAACAGGGCTTTGACAAAGGCATATCTGGAATACTGAAAATACCCCCTAGGTGCCCAGATGCAACAGCTGGTTCCTGCTGTGACATTCAAACCATTAATGGCACGCTGCAAGCACCGAGCTCTGGGGGGCTGTGGGAGCCAGGCACGTGTGCAGGTGTCCTGTAGGCACCATCATTCACCACTGCCCTCTCCAGGATACAGGGAGTGCTCCAGACCCAGTGCTAGTGGGGCAAGTGGAGGTGTCAGGAGGCCTCCGGCTGAGCCCAGGGCGCTCCACCACCTCCAGCTTTCCAGCCGTAGGTCACATCACCAGTTCTCTGCCCTAAAGCTCGCAGCTACAGCTGGCTGGCAGCTGGAATTCTGTCCGAAGAGTGAACTGAAAGAAGCCTTGTGCCCACACAGAGGGTGTCCTCAGTAGGGTGTTTGTGTGCAGCCCGTCTCGCCGGCCTTTGAGACACAGGCTTGGCCCCTGTGTACATAATACCTCTGTACACAAATGGGCTTTGAGGTTCTCTGACTCATAAATGTAACCAAAAAGCACTTTTCATTTCCATCCAAAATAAATTCAAATTATGCTTCTTCTTATGCCTGAAAATACATTTTCTTCAGTGTTTTCAATTTCTCTCATTTAGTGTGAAGAATGTGAGATGTGTGAACACAGGGTTTTGAAATGTCAGCCAATTAGCTACTAGTCATAAGGTGAATTGAAAATATTTTGCTTTCTGCTTTTTTTCTTCACAAGATGACATCTCACCTATCTGAACACTTAGCAGTCCCTATTTCTGGCAGCCAAAGCCAGTGATTGACATTTTTTATGTCAATCACTAAAGACCACTGAATTTATGCAACCAAAAAACCTACCCTAATGCTTAAAATAATTAAAAAAAAAAGAAGTTTTTAGAAGTGGCCAGAAGCACTAATGATAGACTTTACAGCTGGCTATGTGCTCCATGCATCACATATTTTTATCTATCTGGCAGCAATGGACTATAGAAGTGCTCAGTCTCCTGGGTAGAGGATGAAGTTCACATGTCCACACTGAGTCTCTGAAATGTCTCTGCTACCTTCAGGCTGCTTGACAGAGAGAAATGACCAATTACTGGCAGAAAACAGCGAAACAGCTGTTTCTTGTGGCATGAGAAGGATGGACACCAGAAAACAAGTGCATGCACATGTGTGTGTGTGCAAAAACCCCAATGAACTCCAACCCCCTACCACCTGACACCACCTCCCAGGAAAGAAGTGGGCCTTGGATGAAGCCCTAAATCCTCAGAGGTGTGCAAGTGCTCACACAGCCTTTTAAGGACCTGGCATAAACTAATTAGCACTCAGGTATATCAGAGGAGATTGAGTGAAGTCTGGCTTACTGGAAGGGGTCTGTGGCTAAAAGTTGTCCTTGATCCTGCATTTGTTCACTTATAGGGAAAAGCCCATCTCTCCCCTCAGCGTGGCCAGGAAGGAGACAGGTCAAAAGCTGTGTGGCCAGGAGGGAACACTGGTGCTTTGGAGAACTGTTGTTTGTTTGGAAGGAGGGCTTCGTTACTGATCGTGCCTTTCACTGGTTATGTTCTCACCCTGTTCCTGGTGACACTTGCACTATGGAACAGCACTCTGGATGCAATTAAACCCCAATGCAACAGATAGCTTTGTCAAGGAGGAAGGGATGGCAGCACCTGATTACCAGCACATATGGCCATTGGTGTCAATGGAGCATTATCGTTTACTCTCTGGCTGAGTCATCTCCCCTTGAGGAAGTTGCATGAAAATAACATTTAACAAGGGTGATAAAGACTGTTGAGATAAGAGAGTGAAGAATCTGTGAGCAGTATTTCTGTAGCAAGCAGATGACTGAATGTATTTCCAAATGTTACGTAATTTCTTGTGTGACTCACAACACCACAGTCTATAGAGCATATGCAACATTTGGTACAGCAGCAAATCACTGTAAATACCAACAACATTTCTGTGCTCTGAGGAGATGCTCAGGGACATAAACCTGCAAATCTGCTTTAGGGTTCTTTTCAAATGGGGAGCTAATACGATTAAGCAATGGTTAAATTTTTTGTTTGGTTGGTTTATCACATCTTTAGGAACAATAGGAAACTCCCATCGTATGAAGTATTTTTCTTGGAGAAATTTTACACAAGTAGTTAATAAAATGTATTGGTACCATGTCTGCATAACTGACTCTTTTCAGTGGAACTCAAGCCAGCCTGCTGTAACAGCAAGCTGTTGTTTTCTGCAGGTTTTGGACACAGATGTTTCCCTGAACATTTAATTATTAAAAGGAGGCCTCCCGATAACTTCAATTATTCCCATGATTTAAAAATTGTATCAAAGTCTACTAAGTATCTTCAACTGAGAAAATGATGGACACCTGCGGTGCTGCTGAACACCTGGTGCTTCCTTGGTCTTGCTTTGTCTCCTAAGCCATCTTAGCTGTGCTTCAGTGTGCTGTTCTTGCAGGACTGCCTAGGGCTTCCCAGCCCACTTCCTGCCTGTACTCCTTCCTGCATTGCGACCCTGCATTTGTGGGTTTTGCCCATTTATTCCCTTCGCTCTTGTGTGCCCTTTTTCAACCCCCTGACACTCTTCTTCACTCTCTATGGCTCATGTTTTCTTGTTCCTCTCATCTGCCTTATCCAAACATCCTCCTGCACTACACCCTCATTTAAGTTTCTTTTACAAGTAAAGAAGAACTCATTCTCTTGTCTCCCAGATCTTTCCCATCCCACCTAATTTTCACATTCCATAATAATTATCATAGAATCACAGAAAATAGGCCATTAAGGGACATTCAGCAATCTTGCTTGTTCAGAGTAAACATATTAAATCCTCTCATTCCTGTGGTAATCTAATTCAAAGATATTATTCTTACAATTAGAGAATTTTTCTTTATGCCCAACCTGGATCTCAATTTTCATGCAATTTAAGTCCATCTGTTTTTTTCTTAATCCCCGTGGGCTTGGAACGCAGCTTTCTAGAGCAGCTGTTTGAGTACTGAGGATGGTTACTTCTCAGTCTTCTACCCCATTCATATTCCTATCTAACAAATGCCACTTTCTTCTGTACAATATTGTCTATTTCCTTAATATTTTTTCCCTATAAACAATCTCTTCCCCTCCCTTTTAACACATATAGGTTCCTTACGGCTTCTGCTTTCCCCTTCCTCCCTTTTCCCCATGCTTTCCTCTTTCTTCTGTTTTAGATTCCAACATGTCTGTACCTCCTTGTTCCTAAAGATTCATTTCCAATCCTTCTGACAATGCCTGTTCTGCTGAGTATCTCTGGTGCATGTGGAGGCCTGTTGCAGCCTATGCCAGGAATGTGTTGTCTTGGTATGGCAGGAATGCATGGAAGCCATCCACTGTGATGTAAATGTCTTTCAATTACCTTCTCTTTGCAGAATGTCTTTTTTAGTCCTAGCCCCTGTGAAACGCTGCTGGTGCTCTTCTGTTTTCACTGTTTCCATGGTAGCCGATCCCATCCCTTAGTGACTTTCTCATCAGTGGCCTAAACAAAATCTAGAACTGAGCTGTCGTAATGAAATGGAAGGCAGTTTACAGTATTTTTGAAGACTTGGTGGTATTACATGATTACTTTGCAGCTAAAATTGAGTAAGTAATTAAGCACCATTACCTTGAATGATGATAGTTTCTGAGGTATTCTGTGGAACATGTCCCGAATATAGTAAAATTGCAATGTTAAATAAAGTTAATGACACTGTTCCAGAAGTACAGAATGTAACAGTTTAATTAACCCAGAGTTACAGCAGCCTGGTTTTAAGTAACTCCCTCTCCCCCCAGCCTCTTCCTTAACAGCACTCCTGGTTCAAGTATTTCACTTGTATGCCTTTGGAATCAGATCCAGATTTGGATTCTGACTGAAATCCCGAAATCAGAGCCCGTAGCTCCAATGACTGATTCAAAACCCAAATCTAAATGCTTCCAACCTTTGGCATATTTATAGGCCAGATCTAACATTTACATACACCAGTTTTCAGTGTAGTATCTGATTTCCCCCCTCCCCTCCCACGTCTGAATAATAACCATTGGGTGTTCAGAAGTTAGAAAATTTTTACATTTAGATCATTAAGTATAGATGAAGAAATGTAAATATAGGCAGCCATTCTCAAAACTCTTGGTCAAGATCTGTCTTTTGTGGTCTAATACAGTCTCTGTCAAGCTGCTATTCAGTGAACCAGTCTGTAAAGTTGAGAAAGACACGTCTCTCTCTCAAATTCAGGTACTGTCATGGATTAACATACCTAATGTTGTGAAAGACAACACCTGAAATTCTACTCTTTGACTATATTCTGTATTTTCTTCCAGGCTGGAAAAAACAGCATAAAAAAAGAGCAGAGTTCAAACTCCATGGCTTAAAGCCTATGATTAACCTCTCGATCATTTATTGCTCTTTACTTAACTAGTATTGAAGGCACTCATGAACATAAAATCTAGTCCTTGTCTCAATGTATGTGCCCCAGCTTCCACAGAGCTGCCTGATAAATCAGTACAAGACATGGAGGAAGACATACGAAAGCTCAGGCAGGACAGCAGCCCCAAACTTCCAACACAGGATGTATTTTATTCAGTCCAACAATCGGCATGTATCTGTATCAGGTCGAGAAATTATCATACTGCACTGTCCCAATAAATCACAACCCTCAACAAGACTCCTTGCTCTTCTGATTTGAGAATCAGCTTCAGCTGCACGGCCAGTCTTTTTCACAGTCTTAATGTGGGCATTTGTAGAGCAGTTCCTAACCCAGCTGATACCAGATTTTGTTCTCAGTAATGTCACCACTACCTTGGTTTCTATGAATTCCAAAGAACCATCAGAAATCTCTGTGTATGGCATCACTTTCAGTATTTTTCTTTTCAGTTCCCACACACTGTATTTAAATCACTGTCCTGACACTGGAGACAATGACAGTAGATTTGAAATTATAATACAGTTGCATAAACCAGCATCGACAGTGCAAAGAGAATGGACCCAATGAAAACTGTGATATGACACGTGCAATTTGCTGTGGGGCAAACTGCAGCAGAGATGGGCTCCACAGCCACACAGAGCTAAATACACTGAACAAGCGCCCCACAGAAAACACAACTTCCTGGAGTGAGTGGCTGAAGTCTCAGGGAAATGCCCAGATTCAGGGCAAAACTGATTATGTTGAATTTGTCAAAACTGGGAGGTGGGTGGGCAGTGAAGGACAGAAGATAATTAGAAAACCAGTGATGGCACAGCAGAAGTACCACCAAACCCATTTTCACTGGTGGTAAGGGAAATCCTGTTTTTTTCATTAATGAGAAGAATTCAAAACCTACTTGAAGAAATGACATAAAATATACTGCCAGTTTGCACCTAAAATCTCCTAGATAACCAGTCCTAATGGATTGTGAAAAGCATTAGCAGAAGCAAGCACATACTGACATGATGAAATTTAGATTACTGGGTTAAAAAAAGCTGTCTGTTCCCTGTTCTCCCCCCCACCCCCTCTTTGTAGCAAATAAAAGGAAGAAACATGAGAGATTGTTATCAAATTCTGTTACCAGCTTTATTTTTGTTATTGGTTTTAGGGGGGGTGAAGGATTTGTTCTGCTGTTAGTCATGGTCACAACATAAACTTTTCAGATAGATGAAGTGGCTTTTTTCCTTCTAGCTTATAGCCATTGACATTTTTTCTGAAAGATGTTGAGTATGGAAATTATATTTATCTCCTAAAATAGTAGGAGGTGTAACGTCTCTTAGTTTGTAGTTTCTGTGTCCAGTAGAAAAAAAGCAGAGACAGATACTGTAGATGGCTCAGCTACAGCACATTGGCATGCACAGCTTCTTGCTCAGATTTAGCCTAATTTCTATTTTCTGCTGTTTCTGTGAATATTAAATGAGAGAATGAGAAGACTACTTCATTTGAAACTTATTTAATCTCCCTTCTCTTAATTTGCTTTGTTTACTGAATTACATTTCCATATGAGAATGGCCTGTAGAACCGTCTCCCCTGACTAAATGGTTCAAATGAGCTATGAGTAAAACCATTTAGATACAATTCCCAACCATGTTTTATTAATTACAACTAAGGATGTTAGTGAGGCTCAGTATGTGCTGAGTTCTCCAGGCTTTTATCCTTGCATCTATGTTATTGTCAGAATCTTTTCATACTGTGTATTTTAACAGAGCACTTAATAAATATGTAATCACAGAATGTCATTAAAAGTTATGTAAATAACTATTTCAAGGTTTTTAATTTAACTCTCATAAAGAGGTTCTTCTTTTAAAGTCAGCACTAGGCTGTATTAATGATTTTTTTAACATATGTCTGTATCTGAAGGGCAAGCTGTAGCCATATGTCACAGAATTTCTACTTTCAAAGTGAACCCCTCCTTTTGGGAAGCAAATGCCAACAAATCCTCACTCTTCATGTTCCTTATTGCTTTTCTGATGGAAAAGCCAACTAAGATATATACTTAGATATATATATACTAGGTAAAGCAAGGCCTTAAAAGCTATGACAGATGATTCTTTTTTTCTTCAGCCGATGGCACCTCACCCTTGTTCACTTGCTGTCTTTCTGTGTACACTGTACATACAGTTTAACCGGATAAATGGAGCTGTCCAAGAAACCAAGCCTCACATGAGTGTGGTGAGAGAGCTCACTGTTTACCTGTGGGCAAACACACAGCTGTGCCAGGAGAAACTACTTTGCCTGAGAAGCTTTCCTTGCTGGAACTGGGGTAAAATTTTTCGTGCTGGAGCAAATCTCGAAGCATTAAGTTGCACTGTGTGTGTGCATGGGGTTCTGTTCCTTTAGGCACAGGAGAGGCACGGCCACGTAACACCATTTCTAATATAAACCACTGGTAAAAACATCTTGGATGGGAAATGACTTGAAAATTATGGGAACTTTTTTCTTCTATTTCCATGCAAATCTTCTGCTTGCTGCTCATCAGATTTTTACATGCCTGAGTACATTATCACATTCATATGCCTTAAGAAATACTTCATGCACACTTTACACTCCTTACTGAACGTATAGACTGTGGATCACAAATGTCAGAGAAGACTTATCTCACTAAAGTTGACTTTAAAATTTTCTGGCATTAAAGTTTTTTCTGTTTATTTTTCTTGAAAATGCATTTTTCTCTCCTTAAAGAGTCAAAGATTTTCTTTAGGAAGAAGGTATTGTGCAGAAAATAAAAATTCCTGAAGTTAAGCTTCATGCTGGTAGAATTATTTTAAAGAACAAGACAGTAATGACTGCTTCCTAAAAATATATTTCCATTAAATAGGAACTACTAATAAAAATTGCTCTACTTTTCAACTAAACATTAGGATTTCAGTACAGCTGGCTACAAGTATGAACTGGAATCATGGAAAACAGTATTTTCAGCTGATTGAGTAGTTAAGCAAATGTAATGGCTTTAAGACAGTTGTAATGGCAAATTTTCTCTGCGTAAATACTGGCTCACAAATGTAATGTTAGTTTTGAACCTATGAAGACCCTGAGGAGCAGTGAAGCCTAAAAAAATTAATTCCCTTACAAGAAGAGCTGTTAAGTGACCACTCACTCACCAATTAAAACAAAATTGATCAGACCATCTTGCAGTGGGAATACAATTTGAGATATTAAATTGATAAAGTTACAAAATCCTGTATTGGAAGATAAAAGAAGACACAAAAGGAAGCTTGAATTTTTTTTTAAATTATTTATTTTTGTTTCCCAGAATCACTTTTGTTGAAAACAGTAACTCACAATTATTTCAAAGGGACTAGAATTTCACCCATTTTCCTGCTTCACACCTTTTTATTTGATTAGTTGTTAGAAAAGTTGCTTCCAGAGAGTGAACAAAGTAATTCATAAACAGGAAAAAGTAGTCTGAAACTCTATTAATAACCAACTTATTTTTATTAGAGCAAATACAGTTGTGAAAACTGTACATTGTACATTTTGGGTCAAGAATTATAAATAGAGAAACTCATAGATAAAGAGTTCATTCTTTGACAGCAAGAAACTTTAAATAGACAAAATGACATTTTTAAGTACATTGGCAGGCTTCATTGTGCTGTCCAAAATGTAGTGTACAGTATAACAACCAATTATAAATAGCCTTTCATGTAAAATACAGCTGTGCACATTTTAGAAAAATACCAACAATTTGTTTGAGCTTTGTTTTTAAAAAAGCTTATAAATCATACATATTTATAAATGGTACTAACATGCTTACTTAAATTTATAAACATTTTTCATAAGCTTTGTTACCCATTATTTCCAGAGCATAAAGTATTTTAAATAAACATTTAATAGGAATTAAATATGTCAGTTACAAAATTACCTCTCCATGTACGGAGACAGGGGGTGACTGAACGGTGGGATGGAACATTTCATCCATTAATTCAAGGCTTACACAGTAACTTTTAAAATTTTGTTCTTAATTAAAAATCACTTTCCTAAATTTAAAACACAATTTAAACTTTGTAGTTTTTTTTTTTTAAATAAATATACAAGTTTTATTTTCATTTGCTCTCTTTCTGCTTTCTTCTTTATCCACACTGGTCAATACACAGGATTCTCAACATATTTCTGTAAAAAACACCACGGTGTTACTTGCCCTGCTCGGAGCTGCTTCGCTGCACAGTATTTAGTCCATACCTACGGTGCTTTACTATGCTGCATCAAAAAATAGCTAATATATTTTGTAAGAATGTTGCCCATTAAACCATGCAAAAACTTAGAAAGTTTACAAACAGGTTCAAAAACTATACTGTACGAAAAGTTTTCTAACAGAGATAAAATAAACCGTAATACAAGCCCTTTGCTTTTCGCAGCTTTAAATTAAAATGTTTGCTTGCCAAATGATCACACCACATACCTTCAATAAATAAGCATGCATTTGATTAATATAGGGTACAATAATTACAGTATAATGGCACAAAAAAAGAAACGTGATCACATCGTTTGAACGAAGGGCTATGAAACTACTTAAGACAAACTTTCCAAATGAAAAATTTTGAGGCTTTTTTAATGCTGAGGTAAAATTATAAATGGACTTTAAAGACACTGAAGGCATCAAGTTGATAAACAATCACTTAACATTTTAAAATGCTCTACCTGAATGTATTCAACAGAAATCTAGCATTTTAAAATTATGATTTATGAGCATTAGCTAGCTTAACTGTCCTTGGCATTAATGTGCACCCAGACAAGACTTTATTTTAACTGCTGTCAAAATACCTCAGTGTTGAAACATACTAATTCAAATCACCAATCACCACAGCACCAGAATTAAGAAAAAAATAAAAAAAAGTCAACATGCAAACCCTGTATCTCACCTTTCTTGGCTTATTTTGATATTCTATCTCCTGTTTAGAATGTGCGTATACCAATGTAAGATTCTTATTTTTTTATTATGAAAAATTTTCCTTGGTATTGGCGTAAGTATTTGAGCATTTTAAGGAAGACACCAGTACCTTTAAGTTTTGCAGTAATGGTGTATCATTTACTGAACCTTAATGCAAAATGACTCTTCAGGTTTAAGAAAATGAATTTAAGAATTTTATCCTTGGACTAGGAAAATATATTTGATTTTCTGCTTCTGCTGCTAGGCAGAACTGGTAGCTTTCTCCAGCTTGGACTAAACACTACTTATGGCTATACATCAAATTTCATAAACAACAAATGAACAGAATCATGCACAGGCAAATGAAATTCGATCTCCCAGAACACTGCAGGAGATGTTAAAAGCAGCAGGTAATGGAATAAGACTGGTGACTGATGTTGCTAACTATTTCTTCTAATGAGATAGGAGTGAACGCTGGAATCACTTCCACAGCAACAGAATCCTCTGACCACATTCCTCTGGCAGTCGTTTTCCCATCTCCCCACTAAAAACATCAGACGGTAAAATAGTAAGGCAGCTGTTAACTTCCATCAACAAAAAGTGCAGCTCCGTACATTTCCAGTTTAGTCACACTCTGCTGGAACAGATGGAGAAGCCAACGCACTTCACTGGCAGGGCTGCTTCAGCAGATTATTTTGTTTGTTTTCCAACATGGCTGCTTGCTTCAGCTTTCAGAGGACCCCAAAGCCACGAGCCACCAGCAGAGAAACTGATCTGGGCCCCTGGCTGAATTTTCCAAGTTTCATCTCTCTTGCGTCCCATCCTAATTCCAAGCCTCCTTCCCTGTGTCTGAGTATGACAGGTGCCATTTAAAAGGCTGATGACACAACTGCAGAGAACTGTGGGCTAACACCACTAGTTGTCATGACTTCACTGAAGGGTCAAAACAGTTACAATATTAAATAACTATGTTGAATCACATTCAGGCATAGCTAAAGTGGGGAACATTAAAAGTATGTGAAGAAATTAAATCTTTATCATTTAAGGTGGGATGGATATGGTGAATTTAATACGAAAACAAGACCTTTCTTACCTTTCCTAATTCCAATCAAGTTAGAAAATGGACAAAAAGAATGGCTAAACCAATATTCAACAGCATTACCAGGGCGATCATGACTGAGTTAGGGCCCTGAAAATAAAATAGGGATAACAGAATTAATGCAACCTCCAACATATGCACAGCAACGAACAAGACCCAACTTCACAATTTCTATAGGTTTTGACCTTGTGCTGAAGGAAACAGACCCTGCTGCTGAAACACAGCCACTATCCTTGATATTCAGGTGAGATAAGTAACATCTGTGTGAAAATGAGCTGGATGAATACAGGAGAGAGTATATTATTCACTGTTCTTAATCACACTGAGATAAAGCCACCTGACAAATATGACTGCATAAACAAATGAAAACAAAACCATCAACATAAAAACAATGTCAGCCTAAAATAAAGCAAAACAAAGAATGTGAACTACTTTAGGGAAGCCAGAGTGCTGCTCTACATTCTTACAGTGGGTTCCTTCTCCAGTTCCAGCCCATTTCAAAACAAACATAACAAAGATGCTTAAGAATACACTTTTTTGATAACCCAAGTGGAAAAGAAAATTTACTTACCAGTGCACTAACAAACCTGTTTCCATTACAGATTAAAATCCATTTTACAGCTGCAAAATTAAACTTGTTTTGATTTACTTGACACTTATCTTACAGACCTCTGTACTGAAGAAATGAAAAGTCAAAAAACTCCTTCCATTCCCAGCTAGAGCTAAAATTGGTCAGAAAATTTACATCATTACAAATTTAGTCTTTCTGTAAAGCCAGAGAAGAGTTTTTAATTCTTTTTAGCAATTTTGGATATTTTTTTTTTTAAATGGATACTTTCTAATTATCAACTTGAAAAAATGTCCCAACAGATGAAAATTCTCAGTTCTGTTCTGCTCTTAATATACTTGATTTATTACAACATAATTTTACAAAGATTTGTATACTCTTTTATTTCAGGGTTGCACTGTAAGCAGAAACAGAGAAACTTTTCATTCAGACAATACTTTCCTAAATCAAAGATCACGAAACCCACCAGAAAATGTGTGCAGAAAACTATCTTCTGAGCTACACAAGAATCACTGGTTTGCATAAGACGGTATGTATTTCATCAGAAATGATATATTGTTTTCCACATGAGGCATGCCTTGCAGAAGTTTATTATGCTTCATGACAACATAATGCTAACATTAGCTATAATTTCTGGAATGCAAAGGTGTAAGAACTTGCTATTAGTAATTTGCTGCAACAGTGTAACTGGGAAGCCATGGAATAGTACTTGTGTCATTATTATATCACATGCTTTCCTGAAACAGTCTCGTTAAACACCTTCTACCAGAACACACCTTTACACAGTAGATCAGACGGCAAGCCAGAACAAAACACATTATGTCAGGTACTGCTTAAATCCCTGGTGAGTCTAAATCCCATCAGTGCCTCTATCCATAGCAGCCATCAAGCTCACTTAGCACCAACTCAGAGGTGTCTGTTCACATGCTGAGAACTAGGTGTTCAAGTTCAAACAATGATTGAGATTATCAGAATGCCAATTAAATGCTGCCACAGGGGTAATGGTATTGGCAGTAGCACCCACATTTTGCTTAATGGCAGAATGTCTAAAATATTCACTAGGAAATTGAAGACCAGGTTTAATGGCACCTTGGTCAAAGTGATTTTGAATAACAAGCTCCCACTTACCAGCGGTACATTTCAACCATCAGGTCACAGAACAGAAGTGGAACCATATTGCTTCCTCCTTAGTGGAAGTGACTCACCATGTGCCAAAGCATACCAGACACTCGGGGGCAGAGAACAGGCATAAAAGGAAAGCACAGCTCCAGATATGGTTACCACAGCATTGTGAGCAGCCTTGCTCTCTACAGGAAGTGTGATTTGATTACACTATTAATTTCCACTAAGATGTGGGTTTCTTTCTGGTGTTAGGCACTGGAACAGGTTGCCCAGAGAAGCTGTGGATGCCCCATTGCTGGAAGTGTTGGATGGGGTTTTGAGCAACTCGGGTCTAGTGGAAGATGTCTCTGCCCATGGCATGGGGATTGGAACTAGATGGTCTTTAAATGTGCCTTCAACTCCAAACATTCTATGGTTCCATAATCCTATGATTCTAATAGGGACTGCCCATGTGATTCAAATCAGGGTAATGGTTCCTTTATAGGCTGAAATCCCACCTGAAGATTTTGCAGTTATACTGCCCCAGGAATTGCAAGGAACTGTAAAAATCATTGCCAAGTACCATTAAAATTCTTTGGGATTTGGCTATCTAGTACTTTGCATATCTGAAAATAACATGTATGAAAATCACATTCATTTTTTCAACTAAAAAAAAAAGGAACCTATGGTGTCTTCACAGGAGCCAAGAACTTGTTCATTACCTGAAATACATCATGGAACAGCATCCTGGTAGGCTGCAAGACAGATTTTTGCTGATTGCAGCTCTAACGGCAGCTTGGTATCATTAGTGCAGTCTCATGGAATTAAGCTTGTTGGAGGGGAAGGGGACCTCTCTTTTGATGCATCTGTCAGTCAGGTTAGGTATAACAATCTCACCACAGCAACATTAGATAAATTAGGCTGAAAACCCCAGGGGCTACGCTCTGAATCAAGTCTCATTTACAAAGACAGAAGCAAGTGACACCTTAAGAACTGGGCTGTTGATTTTACATCAAGATCATAGAAAAATATGTTATTTCTTTATGATAATGAGTCTGTGCTTTATAAAAAGAAGTAAAGCTCATATTCTTCGATCTGCTATTTGTATTGTGTTTCCCATTCTGACAACTACACCTTTCAGCCCAAAGCAGGATTTCCTGATAAACTAAAAAATGATCAAACAACATTTATGAACACACAGTTATTATGCAATGAACTACTGCCTGTTTTGTAGACACCTACTAAATGAGCATTTAATGCTTTAAGGCAAATACCACAAGTAAGACTTTAGTGTCCTGCAAGGGCTTAAAATAGCAAAAGCCAAAATTAGTTTGAACAGTCCAAGAGTGATTAGAACAGGTGCACTAAAGAAGCTGTAGTAGAAAACCTTCAGTCCTGCTTAAATTTACCCTTTCAGCTTCTCGTAAGTTAGAAATTTATATAGTTGAAAATACAACCATATGATTAGCTTCCATTTGGGGAAGAAAGAAAGTTATTTTCCTAAAATGTAGTGCCAGGAAGTAAAAAGACTAGGCTTGTAATTCCATTGCATTAGGAACGTCCATTAAATTTAGCATAAAGTTCTTGCTCAGAGGTTTTATTTAGGAACAGGCAAATACTGTTCTATTTTTCTAACATCATGGTATTTACAGCCCTTACTAAATGAATGTTAAGTGAACAAAAAGATGAGAGTTGAACAAAAATATGGGAGTAGAATCCCTGGGTAACATTCAGGTAAAAGCCAGGCTAAACACTGTGTGTTTAAAAATCTTTACCTGCCAAATGAAAAAAGTTACAGTTTAGTAAAACACTTGTGCCTGAGCTTGTACTTGTTCTAGGGCAGCACATGGACACATATTAAGCAAAAAAAAAGGGTATTCATAAATGTACACTACAATAGTGTTTTGTGAAATTCAATCCTATTTTTCACTCAAATCCAAGAGAACCTCCAATCAGCTCATACTCAAGGTGGGACAGCAGCCTGCAAGCTGAGACTGGGGCTAGAGGCTGCTAACGACCAGTTAGAAACAACAGTACTGGTTTGTGGTCAAGTGTCTCTGAACACTTCACACTGTGGGAAATGTAAGGTAATGTAAAGGAGCGTGATTCTTGGTGAAAGAGGGGTGATTTATCTCTCATAAATGACAGGTAATGCCTGCAAACAGCTATTTTTGAGCAGCTGATGAACTCACAATTTGTCATTGTGCTTTACATATGATTTAACCTTGATAAAACTGTGACTCTTTCTTATGAGTTCTGGAATGATTTCAAACTTTGTTTTTTTGAACAACAGGGAGTAAGTACGCAGAGAAACACACTTATATGTGTGGCATAAGAACTATGTGCTGATATTTTTCAAGTATAATGCCAGAAATGGGGATATCTAGAGAATCAAGACTGTTTCTATATCTTTTTGCACTCAAAAGACATTCTTAAGGATGTAACACATTCACAGAAAGTACAAAATATGAATTTGATTACTAAAACAACTACTACAAGCTTTGCAAATAAAGCTGTTTAAAGTTCTTAATCCAAATTAAAGTTGATGTTTCATTCAGGTATGAGAAATGGCTTTGATTTAGACACATGGAAGGAAGAATTAAAAATCTTCCCTTCGGGATCTGTGCTCTTAATGTGTTATCACTGAAAACCTGGAAAAAGTACAGCACAACTTTATACAGCACTGTTAGATAATCTAATGAAAAGTGCTCAATAAATGTTAATAGATTCATTTTTTGCATTCCAAAACCATGTTTTATCATTCTCTTTTCATGAGAGTTCTTTTCTCTTTATATTCCTTAACAAATATATTTTAGAACTTTTATGGAGGATCTAAGGCAGACTTACTTTCAAGGCATAACAAAATCATTTGTCAGAATGACTAAAAAGCAACGGCAGTTTCTTACTAAAATAAAATAATTCCCCAATGCAACTCTAGAATTCTGAAGTCTCTCAACATTCAGAAGCACCTGGGATAAGGAGAAGTACATTAATTAGGAAAAGGGAGAATGGATTTAAACTAAAAGAGAGTAAGTTTAGATTGAATATTAGGAAGAAATTCTTTACTGTGATGGTGGTGAGGCACTGGCACAGGTTGCCCGGAGAAGCTGTGAATGCCTCATCCCTGAAAATGTTCAAGACTATGCTGGATGGCTCTGAGCAACCTGGTCTAGTGGAAGGTGTCCCTGCCCATGGCAGGAGAGTTGAAACTAGAAGATCTTTTAAGGTCCCTTCCAACCCAAACCATTCTATCATTCTATTAATCTGGCTGCTCCTCACTAACTGCACTCTTATCTTAGTCACTCCAACACGCTGTTGAGCTCGGTCCTGGAGCACTGCAGAACAGGCTACTGTTTTTCTGAAGCTGAAAGGTGATACTAAAAGTTAAAAGTCTCCAGGCAAAGTTAATAGTCATTCTGTACTGTTTCTCCCTCAGACTGCTAGGCCAATAACCTTCTCTTTTTTGCTTTAATTAGTTTAGCATTTTTACTCTCAGCATTTTGAAGAAATAAGCATGTAGGAAATTTAGCCTGTAAGGGCAAATTTATAGACACATAGAAGACATCTTCGAAAAACACCCACACACATTACATACATCTTAAGGTACTGATATAGTAAAACGAATTCCTAAAATCTACCTTCCTTCCATATTGGAATGCTGGTAATAAGAATAATGCAATTAGGGTGCTCCAAATGAAGTAGATGGACCTGGAGTAGAGCTCCCAGATAACCTGCAATATCGGTGAACAAACAGTAGCTAATGCACAATATCTCATCACTTTTACACCTTTCGTGATAACAGGCTGTAGGTTCATGGTCCTTAGCCTGATTATTCTAGAAGGTCAATAAACTGCTATTCAGGTACCCTACTTGTTAAGATGAAGCCTCCCTCAGCTCCAAAACATTATTTGGAATGAAGGAAAAATAAGGACTATTTCTAGTCACTTATTTTCACCAGAGATGAAAAACAATTCCAATTCAGCCTAAAATTTGTACATGCTCACCCAACATTTACAAGCCTGTCAGCTTTGTGCTACCCTACACAGGAGTCATATCTGTGAGATTTGAAAGGTTAAAGGGCTGATATCAGCTGTAATACAGATTTTCAGATTAAAAAACCTCTGTGAACATCTACTCTGATCCGCACTAAACAGAATAAAAGCTTCCTGCAGAACTAGAGAATATCATCTTGACAAAATGCTCATTATCAAACTTTTCAGTGATGGCTCCAAAACCCCAGCATCTGGAAACTGATGGCACATTTAATTAAGATCATTAAAATCAACTTGAAACAAGATTTTTATCTGAATCTTTCTAGCTGTTGGATCTTCTCACACATATGCTTGTTAGCCTGGGAAACTGTTTTATAAAGCACACTTACAGAAAGTGATTTAATATGTCAGGGCTTTTTTACCTTGAATCTTTCACTGTAAGATATGTTTTAATCATTCTTGCAGCTCTTTGTGGGACTTCCCCTCAAGGTTTTTTTTTTTTTCATTTTAAATCCCTGATTTACGGACACTCTATTTTATCCTGGAAGTGGTTGCACCCGTGCCAAAAGCAGACAGAACAGACTCCCATGTACTCTTGCTTAATCTTTTCTGTTGATAAATCTAAGGATTATATTAACATCTCTGAACAACAGCAGCAGACTGGGAGCTCATGTTCAGTTGCCCCTCTTGCTCCTGATCCACCAACCTTTTCCAGTTCTGATCCTGTGTGGCCAGGCTCCGTTAACTGTCTTTCACATACAGTATTTTGCTGTGCTGCCCATGGATAATTATACTTGCAGCCTTCTTAGCAGTTGATTTGCATCAGCTTGTATTTGCCTTCATTGTAGACCACTCTCCTGGTCTCTGTGTCTTCTATAAACTTCATGGGCAATATTCTTATGTTCTCTTGTATGTCATTAATAAGAATGTGAATAGAGTAACAGAATTAATGTAAGAATGACCTCACCAGAATAATATCAAATAACTAATGGTTTTCTAATTCTTGAGAACCATCAGTCAGTTTTAAAAAATTCTTGTAATGTGACATTTAGCCTTTGCATTACTCTGGTTTCCTTGTCAGAATACATCACCATGTAAAAGCAAATTAAGTGACCTTCTTGACTGAGGATGATTCTTCTGTCACACCTGAAGATGTCAAACTTGTTTGACAAGACCATTTACAATTCATGTTAGTTGGAAATTCCTCCCCCTCTTTATTTCTAAATTCTTTACTAATGAAGTCTGGAGTCAATTATTCAAGTGTTTTGCCTGCAATCTATACTAGGCTATCTGGATCTCTTTAAATAGGTCATTCTGTTTATCCCCTCAATAATAACACACTATTTGTTTTGTAGAGTACCACCAAAAATGACTCAAAGAAACAATGCTTATAAAAGAGAAATATTATGACAATTATCTCGACCTCTTCATTTACTAAAGATTAATTTTAGGATCTACAACTAATGCTTTCCCGAGTTTCTCTTGGCCCAAAAATCACAGAATTATCATCATAGATTCTGAATTTCATACCCTGGCTTTTTCTTCTACCATGGAATAGAAATGGTACTAGTCATCACTCCTTTTCTGCATAGCTATTGATAATTTTATTGTTTTTAAATAATAATGAAATTAAGATTCACACTGATCCGAAAGGGTAGTTTTAAAACTCCATTTCCTGATGAAAAGTAAAATTTTTCACATCACTGTAAAACGTAAGCATTTTTAGATGTATGCATTTTAAAACAGTATGCATTTTGGTTCAAATTCCCTGTTTGTAGAGGCCACAATCAACATGGAGAAGAAGCTGAAATTGGGAGGTTGTCTGGACTGGGTCAGACCACAGGCCAGCATCCTGTCTCCAACAGTAGTCAAAAGCAGACCTTTGGGGAAGAGCGTGTGTCTAACTCCAAGTACTGCCCAATTATCTACAGAAGTGCAACACTGTAGGACTTCTTTTTCTGAGTGGGAATATATACATATATATGTACATGTATAACTGCAGGTATGTATGTACACACATGTAAACCACACCTGTTTGTTTATACATACACACCCTAATACACACAGTAGCATGCTTTTGTGTTTATGGATAGGCTCTCATGGTCTCATGGTTCAGAAGTCTGTCAGTATCTGCCTATCAGCTGTCCCCTCCCAGTTTACAAAACAGATAATTTAAAGGACTGGAATATTTTTTCCTAACTCCAGTCTGGTGTAGTGGGTTTTAGCTAGCAGACCGCATCCAGATGAAGATTTGACAGAAGTAAGCTTTTCCTGTGCTTAGGTTGCAAAGCTCAGCACTTGGAGGCAAAAGGGCAGTGAAAGTGAAAAGGTTTCTTGCAGTACTTACCGAGCTGTTTCCTACTTCTTTCTCCATTGCTGAATGTGACTCATTATTAGCTGGGTTCTTTGGTGCAGCAAATTCTGGTTTCTTAATTTTTATTTCAGGTTTGTTTTCTTTGGCATCTGGCTTACCCCCAGATCTAGCAGGACTTGGCTTCTGAGAGGGTGGTACCCGTGCAAGTGTTGATGGTGAAGGGTTGGCATATTCATCTTCTTCCCTGAGCTCCTGTGGAAGCGCTGTTGGATTCGTTTTTACATAATAGCCATGGTAGTGACCATGCAGCTCCCCATTCTCTGTGCTGCTGGGATTGTGCTGGGCTGAAAACTTTGGCTGGTGTTTCCCAGCTAGCTCTTCCTTCACTGGTGCTTTTGAATATAAGGGCTTGTTAGTTGTGGGTGTTATATTCTCAGTGGCTAAAAGCTTTTGTTCTTGACTGAGTCTTGCCCCAGAAGTGGAGCTTTGCTTTTTCAGTTGTTTTGAAGGAGAAGTCTCAGAAGGAAGAGGAGGATTAATCCTTGGACTTGCTTCTGGGGTTCGAGGGGGTGTAGTACCTTTTCGATAAAAGTGAGGTGACTCTTTTGGGGTGGGTGGTTTCTCCTGACCTTTTTCTTCAGATTTTTCTTTTGCATCCATTCCTTCTTGAAATTTTTGTTTGATATAATCAGGGCCTGAAAAATAGTGTGAGAAATATTAAGATCAAAACAAAATTCACAGTAAAACTATTACATTGGGATGTCAGACTGCACTGCCTTGCTGCAATGCAGGCAAGGGTGTATATTACCAAAAATTCATTGACATTCATAGTGATTTACTCCAAATTGCTCAGTCACTGGAGTTACTGTAGTTTTTTGATAATTGTTGGGACTACTTATTAACTTGGCTCGGTTACTCTACATCTTCAGCTTTTCAAAGGGCCACAGGATGTAAATTGTTCCTGAGTGAAGTCTGAATGACTGAAGACTGACTAAGCTTACCTCATCTATCATTCCTTTTCTGAGAGGAATATTTTGAGGTATGTTTTGCTTAATTACCCTAATTGATTTAACTTCTTATGATCAGAATACCTGTTTGATATGTAGGTAATTAACCATCAAAATGAAATGTCTCTTCTGTTCTTATAAGCTACAGGAAAAAGTGCTTGAATCGCTTTTTTTCCCTTTGGGTGAATGTCAGCTTGTCTGATATACACATATATGCACCTTGAACTCTCACATGCTGGCTTTATCTTCCAGATCAAATAATTTCCATATGAAAACCCAGGTTAAGCACTCTAGTCAGTAATACAACTCCTACTTAGAAGGCAGAAATACAAATTCTCTTACAGTCACCAGGAAAATACTCACAGAGCAGCAAGTATTTAGAACATCCTCTACCTAAATTGTACCTAAACACCCACGTGCACATTCACTACTAGGACTCACTTATCAGAGTGCACGTCTATACAGCTGTTAACATAAACACAAACTGGCCGACATGCTCTGCTCCAAGTTTTGGTTGTCAGATTTAATTGTTTAATGGTAAGACCTGAGCAAACACTGTTGAAGAAACAAAATTGCTGTAAATCGGTACGTATTGCAGGCAGGGTTTTCTGTTTTACTTCCTAGAGGTCACATTTCAGATTCCAGGATCAGTTTCCCATAGAAGTCAGAAGCTGGAGAGCTCTGTGAACAAAGAACTGCCAACAAACTTTCGGTATTTTCAAAAATGGCTTCTGAAAAATATATTGCAACTATTTCTCCACTTCTATCCTTGCTAGCACCACAACTTTCCTTTGATTTTTTTATTCTTCTCTAAGTGAGCCTTATCTGTGCTTTATGTCGTAGAGAAATTCTGTGCCCAGGGAAGAATGTCTGCACACATTTTTCTGCTTCTGAGTTTAAAGGAGGCTGTAACTGTGCTAGGCAGATACAGTGTTTTTACAGATGCCAGAAGCATATGCATCACTACGCAGTGCGAAGATGAGAGGAAGGAAGAGCAGCATGAAGCTTTTGGAAGTTACTGAGTCATCTGGTAAGTAAGCACTGCTAAGAAGAAGAATTACTCGGCATGCAAGGTCTTTTGAGCAGGAAAATCACAACATTTTTGGCATCTCTGAAAACCAGGGGTGGAAACAGGGAGCTCTTAAGAAAGAAGGCTAGACACAGACAAGCCAGGATTTGTTCTCAAATGACATTTGAGGAGGAAGTTTTGAGGAGTTAAGCCTGCACAGAGGGAGAGAACTAGAGGCTTGATTCACAGCCTTTTATAATCTTCCTGGTAAAAGGGAAAGGCAGCACAACACAAATTAAGAGTTTCCATATATAAAGTTACAGGTATGATCGCCATTCAAAAAATTCTCCATCACGTGGGGGATTTCCTTCCATCTTTGCTGAGATACATAAGGTAATGCTGAGGGGTTTAACATCCATAAACTTTCATGCATAAACTTTCTTTTTCATATCCTTTCACATTAGATATAATTACAGGTGTAAAGAGAAAAGAATAGCTAAAAGAGCTCTGACTAATCTTTAAGCCCAAGTACGGAGCTGTCAAATTGCAATGATTAATTATTATGGACAAATCCACATTCACATTAGCTTGCTCTTTACAACTGCTGTGGTTAAAACATCCAATTGGAATATTATCTCTTCAGTCTTAAAATGCTGCTTTAACTCTGAAAATTCACATACTGTGACAGCTCTGCACTGCCTTATATATGTAGAGATTTGACTTTTACTAATATCTGACAGCACTTGACAAACTGAAGACACTTTCAGAAGGAAAACATCAGAAAATTACATCAGAAATGACCTCAGCAATGTCATCCCTCTCCATCCTTTCCTACAATCAACTAAAAGCCTCCCAAAGTTGGTCAGAGAAAGTCCCGTCTTCTCAAGAGACCTCTAAACTCTGTTGGATTTTTTGAAAAAAGAAGGGAGCCCATGGTCTCAGCTGCCCATGTCTCCCCAAGAGACTGGGGGAGCGAAAAGTAAAAAACTTAAAGCAAAACAAAAATATAATCTGGAGCTTCCCAAAGAAGTTAAGTTTCAACAGGCTAACAATACCACATTTTTACTGGATATTTGGCAATATTGGAAGCTATGTGACACTGAGATCCACCAGAGAATGCTGCATCCAAGTAACATCTGAGGGTGTCTGACCAGACATTCAGTCATTGCCTTAACACAGCACAGCAGCCCTCCCTCCCACCCCCAGTACATCACATATGGATATTAGAGATACATCCCTTGCCTCAAATCTTGTCAGGCAAGTCTTTCCAACACTGAAATTCTTGGCTCTATGCTCAAGTTAGCTTTGGAGATTGTCCAAATACTTCTAAAACATCTGTTCGCTGTATCCAATACAATCGGATTATGCACTGACTCCAAGCAGCAAGCAGCAAGAACTCAACTCCCACTCCCTTCTGAGGACTAAGAGCTGCCAGGATTTACCTTGTCCCCTTTGTTTAAGACACTATCTAACACTACAGACATATGTAAGAGAGTCCTTCTTCAGAGCAATCTACAGCACAGGTTTAAAGAAACAAGGGCCAAGGGAATTTGGAAAGAGAGTCACTAACATCTCTTCTTGTAAGATTTCTTAGCTGGCTGATATCTTAATGAGGAAGAGAATAGAACTTGAGGGTGGGAAGAAGGTAAAGGGGGACTATCTGACCAGGAAATAAACACAGAGCTCTGGTTTGCTTCAGTTTGCAGTTCAATCAACCAGTAGATCTAGACATGATACATGTGAGTGCCTATGGAGAATCTGGTCTGGAAAGCAGAACCAAGAAATGTTATCTAACCAAGTAAAGGTAAGATGAACCTGTGTGTTTCTTATGGTGACATGCTGGCTGTGCTACCATTGGTTCAAAATTGATGCACCTTTACTTGATAAAGGTCAGCCATGGGGTGGTTTTGGCTTGCACACCTGTTGTGATGCCAGCAACTGGATGGCACCATAAAAGTGTGAGTTAGGCAGTATTCAGAGGGAACAGCCTCTGGAAGCCAAAGGACTGTGTGGATGAGTGCAAGGTATGCACACAGAGTCTCATACAGTCCGATGGTTTGCTTGAACAGCATTTCACTGATGGCTGTGGGGTGAGGGAAGCTTTGATTCGGTTGAAGACACACACTCATGGTTGTTCTAAATCTACAATTTCTTGTGAAGTTCTTGTTTAATATGTCCTTCCTCCTGGAAGGGCTCCAGTTAGTGATGTGACAGCACAGCCAGCCCTGTAAATGAGAAGAGAAGGATGCCCTGGTTCTGCCACAGCATTTTTAAAGAGGTGACAGCCACATGCTTTCCCCCATGGCCTAGTGAGGCACACATATCGGTAGCACAGGGCTGTTGCAGGATTGTGGCTCAAGGAGCATCTGAAAATGTCATCTTGCAGGACACTGTAAATGCAGCCACTGTTTCCCAAGAAGACTAAGAAGAGACCTCACGCCTCATCAGATTAGAATGAAATGTGAAGCTTGAGAGGGATGGCAGAATATATCTAGGATACTGAGGGACAAGGCATACATGCAATTTCATCAGTGATTTTATAAATATCTTACCATTCTTACAACTCAGGAAAAATAAGCATTTCATATTACAATTTTATTAGTCTGTTGAAAGCAAAAAAAAGATTATAACACCACTAATGCAGGCTCCAGAACATAATCTTTTAAGAATATAATATTTAAAGTACTGTTGATGCTGAGTGATGTGATTCAATTTCAAGGTGTATTAGAAGTACTTATTAGATAAACATATGCTAATTTCTGCTTTTTAAACTAAAGTACACTTTATGTGATGTAACCTATCTTTAGTACTACATAGAGAGTTAACAAATAGACAGGGCTATAAAGAGTAATCCATAAGGAAAATAAGAAACAACATTATAATTCTGTCATTATGAGAAGATTTATGTTGTGCTTATAGATAAATTCCAAATGTGAAGCACATATTTCACTTCCTAATTTTGTTTACATGTATGAACTGTTAGTGGAAGCATGCTCCACTTTCACTGTACTGTTTAACAACTGTCTGTGGGGTAATGGAGACACAATCAAAGTTACTTGCTCAACCAGAACACTGCAGTCTATATGCAAACCTTCCAAGATTAGAGGCCCCTTTTTACTCAACTACTGAACACTTCTACAAAAACAGGAGAGAATTTCTGATTTGAAAAGTTCATAATCTGTAAATAGAATACTAAAGGTCATACCAATAGCTCATTTTAGTGATGGGGAGGCTAACCCAAAAGGAAATTATGACCCAAAGCACATGTTTCATCCAAATAACCTTTCTGAATTTAGTGCTCACCTGTCAATAAAGTACCAACATGCCTAAAGCTTTGGTAAATCTTTGGCAAAGCTAAACATGCAGAGAAAGCCGTTATCAAAACTAGGAATGGAGTGTAAGTCTCCTGAATAATCAAAACCCCACACAGCACTTTGGCCACAAGTTTGTTGCCTACCATAAATGCCATCTTGCTGAAAAAGCCGAGAGCCGATCTAACAAATCAAAATTCAAAGAGGAAACAGTAAATGATGAGTAAGTTTCTTACTTCAGATTATACCCTAAGACAAATCCAGAGCATGATATGGTTGAAGCAAAAGCTTAAGACTTTTGTATTTAAATGAACTGTACAAAAAAAGGAAAATGTATACTTTAGTGTTGGTAGAGCAGGTTGATATATGCTGTTCATGAAATAAGCCAGTGAAAACCATTTTGTTTATCTTCTGATGTTTTTCTAATGTGTCACTGTTAGCAACAATATGTATGCTCTCACAATAAGATTTCTTTGCTATTCTGATGAACTTAATAAAACTTTGGAAAGCCAAGCGATCGATCAGAAGATAAATTAATATAGGATCTTTCTTCCTTATGTTAGGATTTTTCAGGACAGGACATCCAGTTTAGAAGAATTCCTCAGGATGGTAACAGTAGGTGAAGGAAATATAAATAATCAATTATCAACCTCTTAAAATAAGTGATTCAGTGAGTCATTATGGAAGTGCAAATAAATATATTCAGTAAATTTTAGAAAGATATGGCTTATTATTATTTCTTCATTGTGGAGATGAGAAGGAATGGGGAAGAACTATAATTAATATCATTAGTACTTCCTCTGTTTTGTTCTTAATTTTCTGATGGTTCTACTGGTAACAGGGAACAAAAAATCCCTCTTAAGTGCTAGGCTGCTGGCTTGGAATTCAGCCCAACTGAATGGAGGGCTGTGCAATGCTACGTGCAAAATGTGTTGATGAACTCGCTGGAGGCAGAGATATGGTTACAGTTTTAGTAATGTCTGGCACACTGAACTGGGACTGAACAGGACTGGAAATTAATGGCTAAGGATTATTTCTACAGAGAAATTAAAGGATAAAAGGCAAGGTACTTAAAGAGCCATAGGACTCTGAGAGAACACTTCTGCCTGACTTAGGTATGAGTAGAATAGAACAGGACATTTCAGTTGAAAGGGACTTAGAACAATCATCTCGTCCAAGTCACTGACTAATTTAGGTGTGAACAAAAGTTAAGGGAATTGTCCAAATGCCTCCAGAACACTGACAGGCCCGCCCGGGGCATCAACCACCTCTCTAGAAAAGCCTGTTCCAGTGTTTGACCACCCTTCTGGTAGAGAAAGACTTCCTAATGGTATTTTAAGAGGTTATCACCCCAGGTGTCTGCACTACCCTTCTGATGGATGCAGTGATCCAGCAACAGGGCGTGGAATAGTGCAGCTCCTTCATGGTTGGGTCAATGTGCAGCAAGGTAAGAAATATCTTATTCCTAGTGATGCATATATAAGTTATTTAATAATTCCTTAATTCAGAAACACATATGTAGGCCTGTCTGCCCTGTTTCAGCTGCATCTGAAGTTGGATGCCAGCTGCAATAATGGCTTTCTTTAACTGTACTTGAGAACGCTTTACAGAAGAAAACCCCACATTATCTAAGGCTTAAAAATAAAGCATGTCACAAAAGAGAAAAAAGAATTGAAATGGAAGGGATTGTTGACACTGTTTTGTGAGGTGTAGAAGAAACCCAAGTCTGGATGGCTGATTTAACTTTCAGCCTCTGATGGCAACTGCATTTTGGTGAGGTATGATCAGTATTTTAAATGTTATTAAGCAGCTTCCCTAGCTAGGAGCAAATAAAAATATTTCCTGGATCATTTTTAAAATTCTATTTGGTTGCCTTAAAATCCCTTTTTTCTTTTTTTTCCAAGACTTAGTACCACCAGCATGGAAGTACCATGGCTGCCTAGGAAAGAAAACTACAGTGTAAACAAGAGGGACAGGAGTGCATTTTTTTGCATAACCCAAAAAACACTCCAAAATATAATGTTTATTATTTAGAATCTTTTGTTAACTTTTATTTGCAAATCCTAATTTCCTATGTTCCCTCCTTGAAAAAACCTTCCCTCTGCTGAAGTTTTCTCCAGCTTGCACTTTCAGGGCTTCTCAATCTGTTAGCATTGCTGCTTCCTTAAGTAGTATTCCTGGTAGTCTTCCTTCTCTTGCTGGACTGGAGGAAAGACCGAAGCTAGCACGTGCCAACAGCTACTCACTAAATCCACGAATGTCATGGAGATTGATGCCTACATGTGTATGGAACTGTTCTGACTTGATCTGGCAGCCTGCTCTCTTTGAAACCATGTACTACCAACATGACTGAAAAATATGACAGAGATAGAATATAATGTGGTATTTTACTATTGCCACAACCTGACAAAGCCACATCATCATTCAGCGATGCAAAAGTTAGAATACACCTATCTCCCTGAGTCCTCCTAGGACTAATTTTAAAAGGTAGCATCACTGGAAACAAGTGGGTTTCAAAGCAGCTTTAAATGCAACCTACACTTCTTGCTAAGTAAAGACCTACAGAAAGTATTCACTGGTAGAAATTGCTTATTAAGTGTCTTGTTCAGAAGAACCCTAAACACATAAATTTTTGCATATCAAGGTTGCTACTGTCTTTATACCTGCTCAGGAAACAGTTTTGTGCAGTATCCTAAACAACTTCTGCATAGTTTTGCTAGAATATGTATCTACCATCTTTAAAATATCTGCCAATGCTTTATTTTCCTGACTTTGACATCAATGAAAGTGACTCAGCCTTCTCAAAACCCCCATCAAATGCTTCCTGACACAGACTAGACCGAGATCAAAAGGCTTGAGTTACTTATTTACTAGCCCCATATGCAGAGACACACACACACTTTGGCCAAATCCAAGGCTAGTTTTTATGCCTCTGTGTTTATTCTGCTGTGATATTTACACAGCACAACACAGTTCTTGGTGTGACCTGTGTGACTACTTTAGTGCTAGTGTCTCTGCATTTTGCACAGGTATTTGCAGAAAAGCGTATGACACCATGTTATCTCACAATGCTTTTTGAAAATATCAAAACATCTACTCAAGCACACTCGAGTTGCCAGCAACAGCAATAGCAACAGAAAAGGAAATGGACTTCAGCCAAACAATTCACATCACAGGCAACGTCACAAACTTGTGAGTCTAGCAGCAGGATGATGAAACAGATATTAATGCAATTTCTACCAGCAAGAAAGCCAGACTGCCTCCTCTCTCCCTGTCAGTTCCTCCAAATCTGGAATTCATTTGAGTTACCCTACCATTAACACACCTGCATGCAGAACCTAAACAGTATTTTTGTAATTTGCATTTTTGTATTATCCAATAACTAGAGAATCATTAAGGATAAAAGAATTCCTAAAAATAACATTTTCTTCCTCTAAAGGTTTATAAATGCATCATTACAGAGCAGACATATACACACTGAAAGATCTGAAGTCAGGAAATACTACACCAATGAATCTCAAAAACTTCCTGCAGTCAGCACCAAGAACAATGAATTTATTCTGACTATAAATCCAACCTCTGCTCCATTTCTGTTACTGCTTTAGCAGGTGACTGAAGTAGCTGTGGTATTTCCAAAACAGGGCAACATTTCCTAACTGTATCTGCATAGTAGTATATAAGCCTTTATACTTCTGGATTCAACACCACCATAAAAATCTAGCAAATTTATCCTACATGGTAGAGGGCACTCTGAGTGCTGCATAACTACCTCTAACACCTCACTGGGACATCTGCTTATATACATAGAAATTGCTTGTGACCAGCAATCTTCATTATGGCTTGCCTTACTTACCCTACCTTTCTGTTGATGAATACTGACAGAACTTCAAAAAAATATCTGTCAAGATTACACGGTGATGCATATGACTCCTGTATCTAGGACAAGCTTCATTTTTCCAGGGTAGATAATATACACACATTGTATTTAATGTGAATGATCCCAGCTAAATAAAACATGCATTATAATCCACTTGAACACTTCTAAGCCTGCAGGCTGCTTAACAGGCAATAACTGAGAAGGTAAATTTTTAGCTTTTTCACAGAAAACCTAGAGACTACTGTACTTCATCCAAACTGCACTGGGGCAGCTGTTAACTGCGAAAGTAGTGTTCTTTAAGCTCCTAAAGCATGGGTAGAAGTGAAAGGCTGTAATCCAAGTCTCATTGCAACTGCATATTCTCTGAGAAGATGAATTTTAAATATACAGAGAGACTTTTAATGTGGCATAATAGCTGTCTTTACTCAGTAGAATTCACACTTTTTTACATTTTTCCCAGTGTGTCCACATCTTTCTGACATGATTATCCCCAAAGTTCTACACAGTATTTCAGACTCAGTGTCACTGGGATCATGCAGAGTAGGAACCATTCTCCATGACGTCCTTCTGTATATACAGCCTGGAAGGCTATGAGCTACTTCTCTTATCACATTTCAAGTGCATGGCTATCATCCTGCTCCACGGGAGTTTGGCACCCGACCTCAACAGGAGCAGGTTCATGTCTGCTCTCCAACTAGCCAAGTCTGTCTTAAGAACTGTTTTTTAGTAAATTCAATAACCAAGTGAAATTTTTCTCCAAGTCCTTCTAACTTTTGCCTCTATTAAAATCCATATTTTGTAAAGAAACAGTGCCTGTTTTTCTCAGAACACCCTTCTGTTCTTCCACTACAGAAAAAAGAAGAGCCCAGGATATGCACTCAGGGCTTGGGTTGATGATGTCAGCAGTTCTTATGCCTATGGAATATGTTCCAGTAAGGCTCAATACTGGGAAGACAGAAAATACATGTGTCACCAAACAACCAACACTACTTTTGAATATACAGGCATAAATATAGATAGGCAAAATAACATGGAAATAACTAGACAGTTTCAGACTCCACTGATTCTACAGATCTAGAGATGCATTACTGCCTTTTCTTAAAACTCCAGATATTTCTAAGGTATTAATGATTATATGATAATGTCAGATTTAATTTTTTTAGAAGTCTCCTTTATCCCCTTGTATTTATAGAAAAAACACTTGAAATTAGGAACTTTGAAAGATGCAAAATCAGGAGTAAAATAAAGAGACTCGAAATTTACTGCTTTTGAAATATATGGCTTTATGAATTTTCTTGGAGGGTTGAGGGTTAATCCAGGATTTTTCAAAAACAGTACTCATTAAGCTGCACCACACTTTCAGCAAAATTAATTTCTTGTATCTAGCACTGAAATTAATTATAAAGTGTAAGAGCCTGAAGTGACTGCTGCACTGCAAATGGCAGAACTGGAGAAATACAACAATCAATTTAATTCTGGAAAAACTAGGGTAATGTGAGCTGCTTGGTCTTTCATCCATATATCCGGCCTCTTTCCAATATGCTCTTGATCTTTTGTATGTTAAGAGAAACCCCACTCATCATGCAACTTACCATTCTGACCTCCCACAGTGTCATTTCTGCCCTTTCACATCAGTGCTCTAAGTTTTCATTTCTAAAGTCTAAATTTGCAGTATCCATTTACTGGTCCTCTTCTCCAAATCTATCCAATACTCTTCAGTTTGGCAACTGCCTCTGACAAAATACTTTCTGCTCTTCATCTGATACTTTTTGAGGAGCTTCTGCAATTTTCTTAGTCACATTTCAGTATCAGTACTCCACTCTCACCCTCCTTTGACACAGATGACCATTCTCCTCTTTTGGAACAATTCTCCTCTGTTAACATCTATGATTTATCTCTTTAATTCACCTGTATTTTTCTTCCATTTTTAAATTATACTTTCAAGGAAAATAACCTCCGATTATTCTGTTCTTGGTCTCTCTACCTTTCTTTTACAATCTTCATCCTGTTTAATTTCACCATACAAAAACTATCAATTCCATGCCAGCTGTGTTTCAGTTCCAGGTTTTACTCCTGTTCAGACGATGATCTGAGTGAATAACTACTACTGAACTAATAGGCAGAAATCTTCATCTTCTCCAAATTCTCAGCATGGTCTTCTACATCATACTCTACATTACTTAGCTCTATAACATGAATTGCATTTTTCTTTTTTGGATATCTCCCTAGAGTCTCTCTACTTTTAAGTAAGTCTTAAATTTTTCAGCCTTTCTTGGAATAAAAGGCCATGTATATTAGCCATCTATTTATGTGGCCTTGACAAACACAGAACGCAACTGCAAAGATTATTTTTCTCTAATGGTCCACATCACATGTTAAAAGTGTAACAGGAGAAACCTAACCTTTTAAACATGATTTAAACCTCCACTAGTATAATAAAATCCTTTCAAAATAGATCACCATACTCCACTGAAAATTAGCACTGTAAGGCAAGTTCTCAGTTCTTTGTTAACTGAATTTCAACATGGAACAAATATTTATGACGCAGTTATAAATAGGATTTATAATGGAAATTTTGACACTGTGATAATACTCCCATGTGATAGACCCTACTTCATCTTGTCCTTGGCTGGACACCATGACAGACCAATATAGAAATTCATTGGAGCAGGCCAACAGTGTCCTGGAAGGCATAATTCTTTTTCGGAGCAAATGAATGATTTTTAACAGGAGAAAGGAAGCACTGACCTCCTTCTCTCAGACTATACCTGTAATTAACACTTCCATAGTGCCAGATTAGATACGTACACCTAGGCTAGAATTTGAGAAGTTACTTCAAGGTAGCAAACACAACTGAGACAGCACTGAAGTTAGTCCAGGCTTCTGACTAGTTTCATAGTAAGATCCTGCAGCCTTTACTAAGCAACCATGAATTTCATCTGGATGCAAATTAACTAGCTCACTACTTAATGCAAGTTTGTGAAAATTACAGTGATTGTAACAGCTTTATCTCTCTGCAGGACACTGGTTCTCTGTTATTAGTTTTAAAAGTTAATTTGCTCAAAACTAATTAGGCATGTTTTTTCCTAAGCATATCATTTGATTATGTGACTCAAAAGTATCTTGGAGAGATTGAGAAAGCATCCTGAAGAATCAAGGCTACGCCCTTGCACAGTCTCTTTGCTTTGCTTTCTCCCAACCATGCTCTCCTGTCCCAGGTGCATTACAGGAACACTGTGGAGTGGGTTGAGCCAGCAGGTGTGTTTGGCAGTGTGGCAGGATGGACGCAGACTCCCAGCAAGCTGGATGGTCCTCACACTGGGCAAGAGGAAAGATGTGGAAAGGTGGGGGAATCTGTACTGAGGGCTTGGCGAGACAGGTCATAAATCTGGAAGTCAAGTTGTGAAGACTGGTATAACAAGAGCTCTAAAAAGAAAGGGGAGAACAAGAATAAAACTTGAAACTGACACCTTTTCTTCTAATGCACCTTATTTCTTTGATTATTGGATATAACAAAAGTGCATTTGGGTAAGTCTGTAGGCTCTTGCTTCTCCAGAGTTCTGTAGAAAGAGGATAGAAGCAATAAACTGTAGAGAAAAAAATGGCATAGCAAGAAACCCAGTAACAGATCTGTGAGGCTGATGAAGTCCTATGTAGAATAAATTCAGAAAATGAACAGGCTCTTGTATCACTAAGAATAACGAGCGAGCTTCTGTATGCTTTAAGGCACAAACTGATGGCATGGCTGGTAACTCTAATCAGGCAAAATGCTCATTGTAATTGGCCTTTTATATAAAACTATCTGGTCCGGCCCACATGCATTTAGCCAGGACATTGCAGTTAATTAGCATCAGCCAGAAATCTCTCTTTCCTGTCCATATGGAGTTTGCATTTTGAGAACTCGAGGAGGTGGTGATGGCAGAGAGGAGAAAGATGGGAAGGATTTTTTTTTTTCTTAAGCTACAGACATCTACCACTGGTCAAAAGAGAATGTAAACCACAGTTGCTCTTTAAGGCATTAGAGGCCATTACAAATTGCCTTGTAATAGACTTAAAATGCTTATTTATGAAACTAGTAATGTTCAGCATGTTAATACTGGTACTTTAACAAATGTTATAATAAAAAATACTAGTAAAACCTGCCAAATTCTTATCATTAGAAAGTCTTTGCTCATAAATTTCACCTAAAAAATTCCGCCCATCTCTAAATTTAGACAACTTTAATTTATACACTGCTACTTGATTTCTCTCATGCCTTGTTTAGGAGGTCAAGGCTGGATGAATGGTATTGGTGACCCATGTATGTTCATCTGGCAGCTGGCTGGCCTGACAAATAATCTGCCAGAAAACAAATCAGATCTGAATTTCCAGACCTTAACTGCTCTGTGGTAAAGTGCCCAGACTGCTCTTACCCTGCAGCAAAGTAGTTTTACCCTTCTTTTATTTAATCAAATGTTACTCATTCAAACTGAATGAAAGAGCAGTATCCATTTGCTGCAGGATATATATGCACACAGACAATCATGGCTTAGCTGTCCAGTCTGTGCAAGTCCATACTTCGGTTTACCTCCGGACAGTGTGTTTACAAGGCCACATTCTAAAGATGGTCTGTGGAATTTAGAATGAATGTGTCAGTCAAAGCATCCACTAATCTTGTGCAAGACTAGAACAATATTCCCCCTTTTTACTGAGTGTCAAAAACCTTTCTTTTCTGTTACACCTTCGATACAGTATTCCCATCAGTCATTTGTTCTTCTCTAGGTTTTTACAAAAGACACAAAACAACACTTATTTTTTTCTCTAAGCAAAAGCAAATCTCAAACTGTCCCTGGATGACTCCCTTGAATGAGGCTATGACTCAGGTTTCATTTGTTTCCTGTCCTGGTATGCTCTCTTTTGACACATCCACAAGTTTAGTGATGCCTGGAAGAAACAAACAGGTCAGAGCTGGGATTTCTCAAAATTTGTTCTATTTGTTGATAAAAAGACCTGTAAAGTATGGCCGCTGTAAAGAGTACAACATTTGTTAAATCTACAAAATGTACAGCCTTGTGGGTAGGACCCTGCAAAGATACACATCCTCATAATTATTAATCACTAGCCAAGTATCTGCTACAGCAAAAATAGAGGCAGAGTCTTGCCTGCAAATAGCATGAACAAACTCAGGGAAAACAGCTCCCTGCAACCTTTCAGGTCCTTATACAATGGCTCTGGCCTGTTCAGTCATACTTGGCTTTCCTTATATGCAAATACTAAGGCAATCAATCACTGGGAGACCTGAATCTTAAGACTTCTACAGTACCTCATTATTATTCTTACCTGCTGGATGCTACTTTGCTTCCTAATGTTTTGTTCTCCTTTTAGCCTCCTTTTAAACTACATTACAAAGGAAGAACCTCTTGGCAGCTTCTGATGATTGCCTTAATGAACATAAATGTGAAACATAAGAGAAAGTATTTGGGAAGTATGAACTGCCATGGTACAGTGAACGACGAATATTCACTGCAATTATAATTTGTGTGTAATACTAGGCTACATGGCCCAGAAAGCTGATTTTTAAGAATCTGAAATTTAAGAGCTTTATCCAGAGGTTTTCAAATATTGAAATGGTTTTAGGCTACAGGTAATTCAGAGATCACTCCTTAAGACAGAAAAGAATGCTTCTCTTATTTACAGAGAGGTATTTGTATTTCACTTCTTTTTGTCTCTGTTGTTGATATGCTACATACATTTACTGCTGACAGCATGCTTGTCTACCATACTAAGCAGTTAAAGAAATAAGAGAAAAATTACACTTTCTCATCATAACCTATTTTCAAGACAATTTAGTACAATGGAAAGCTTTCACCAAACTATAGTTTCAGAGAATGAGACAACACTTATCGATACCTTTTAGCAGTACTTACAGATACTGTAAAAATAAAAAGCTCAAGCAACAGAAGAAAACCAAGAAGTTGCTATTGGCAAAGAATAAGTTACCTTGTTTTCATTCTAATACATGAAAAATGTTATTTGAAAAGAAGATGTTTACTGCTGTTTGTGTGAGTGAATGTAAATACTCAGAAATATTTATCTATTTCACTACCATAAATGACAAAAGCTAACAGTAACACTGTCCAGTTACTCTTGGCATCACTCTTGGGAAATGCTTAAACAAACAAGTATGTATACAAGTGAGTGGGTTAACTGGTACCACACAGAAAAAGTGTATCTGAAAAAGGCATCACGTACACTGAGCCTGGAAAACATCTCAGACATGATAGCACTTGAAATCATCACAATGATGTGTGAACCTGGTGGTTTGCAGGAGTTTATTTGGGATAACTGAAATTTAGTTAACATCTTGGGATTTAAAAGTTGTTTACTCAATGGGAATAGATTTTTTTTTTCAAATGTGTACAAATATGGTGTATTTGGCTATCTTGAGAACAACTAGAGAATTCAAAATTTAGACTCCAGAAAAGGTACTTATTTTTGCTAAGAGCTAGCTAACTGAGAGACGTTTCTACACAGAGAACAGAGTAAGTAAACTTGAGAAATGCTTTGCTATGTCATTCCACATGTATCCAGCTACACCTGGGGAAGGGATACAAACTCTCATCTTCTGTAAACGGAATAGAAGTTTCAAATGGGAGGAAAATAAGTTCCCACACTTTCTCTCCCATATCTCAGCTGATTTGTCAGCAATGCTACTTCAATTCCTGTGGCAGGGAGTAAAAAGACTTCTGAGAAATTACTGATCTGGGTGATATCTTGGTGTCAAATTTCACACAGTCAGATGTTGGCATTTTCACTTGAGTACTCTAGTAATTTCTTTATTTGAAGGGTTTGGCAGCTTTAAAATATTTTCTTTCCAAATGCTTCAATTCTTTGCAAGGCTAAGGTTATGGATTCTTAACTTACGAATGGCAAGATAACCTGCTGCTGTAAATTGGGATTTGTTCAGCTGGTGGAGGACAAAATAATGAAAGAAGAAAAAGACTTGAGTACGACAGCAGTAAGTATGGGCCAAATATATAAATCCACAGGAGAGGTAGTAGTGAGGTAATTCTCAACAGTGAAAAGTACATATTTATGCTGTTTTAAAGCTAGTAAAGTCTTACTACCGGAAATAGTTGAGTTTTGCCTACAGTTCTGGACTGCCATGTTCAAGAAAGATGAATTTGCATCAGGACGTGTACAAAGAAAGTCCGCAAGACTGATGAAGAGAATGAAAATTCCAATCAGGTCAACAACCCTTGACTTAGGCACTAAATGAATACAAAAAGAGCTCCCCAATCCCCACAATCCCAAAACACATTCTCTACAACCAAACACTTAGGAATAAAGAAAAAAACAAGTATTCTATGAGATAAGTGACAGTAAAGATTTGGTAAAAAGTTACACATAGTGGCCACTTGAACTAAAAAATGAAGTAAATAGGTGCAATTTTAGAAAATATTGCAGAATGTTGTTCTTTGCTTTTGTAGGTCACGATAGCCTGCATTCACTATATGGGTACATTTAAGAATAAGTTTGTGTCTGAAACAAGGATAAGCAGAAAACAACTGTAAGTGAAAATGAATCTGAGAGCTATAATCTGTATTAGCATACAAGTACAGGCAAATCCTTGAAAAGTAGTAACAAGATATGACTCAACTCAATTTGACAGGTGAAAGAAAGGGCAGACACGAAAAGACATTAAATTGGCAAATGGAGTTCCATTTTATCTACCAATTTTAAGCTAAAGAGCAGTACACAGAAATATTAGCCTCATGGAAAGACAGAAGAAAAACAAAGTAAAACCAACTTTGCTTCTTCCTACAGCAATTTTCTAAACCCTGTGACAGATGAAAATGGGCTGCAATGCTGACATAAGTGAGACAGACTTAATTCTATGCTATCATGAATATGGAACTAATGTTCTACAGAGCACCCCAACCATAACAGAGATGATTCCTTTATAGGTTATGTATGCTTAATGGTAAAGCATTCTGCAAAATCCAGACCTTAGCTAACCAAGACTGTCAGGAATTTTACTGGACAGTGAAAAAGCTATAGATCTTCCCACTAATAAACACATTACAGAATTCATCCAAATTTCTGTTGATTTATGACGGCTGAAGTCTGTCTCTGACACTGTCCTGAATAAACTATTAATCTGAGGCAAAGTTATATGCTTTTTATCACTCAGCTGTTTTCATACAAAGAAACAGTCACCAAATTATTAAAAATTGAAAATAAAATCTTGAGCAATGTATACTCTTCATGACATACACGTGACTTATTTCTGTATAAATGATAACATTCAAAATGGAATCAACACTTAATAACTTAACACAAAATCTTTTCACTGCAATAAAACAAATAGTCACACAAAACCCCAATCTACAATTACCTGGTTGGTAGAAATTTGGTGAAAGTTCTCTGGCAACTGCTCTTGCAATATCACATTCCTGGCGAGCAGCCTGAGCAGCCTGATCCGCAGCATCAGCTTTAGCTCTTGCATGTGCGGTTCTGTACAAAGTAGAAAACAGTTTATATGCAGAGGAGTCTTTTATCAGTTGCACCAAGCATCTGAGAACACAGGACCTCAGCTACCATACACTATCCTGTACAGTGCACTCTTAGGACAACCTGTTGTGAGCAACTGCAAATCAGCAAAGTATTTCAGGAACAAATCACTATTCCTCTCAGCTCTTCAGTCCTGTTCATCCTTGGATCACAATTACTTGCAGGAACACAATATACAGCCTCAGCTTATCATTAAAATTTCTAAATAGAAGGAAAGAATAGTATCTTGGGAATGGGATTTAGGATTTATTTACATGTTACCAGAATGTGTACAGAAGTGTACAGAAGGTCAGACTGGGCCACCACACTGATTCCTAAACAGGGTTCTGGGATTCCAGGACACATGGTATTCAAAGGGACTGAGGAATGCTACTACCTTTTCCACATTGCAAAGTTAATGCTGGGTCAATGCTGAGTGCCATGTAAAAATTTTTGAAGGTCAAAATTCAAGTATATTGGCCCAAAAAATAGGAAATGTCTTCCACAATCAGATCACGTTGGTAAGGAATAGCCTGGAAAACGTGTTTAACACTTCAATAGGCATTTGTAGAAACAGGGACTTAACTGTACTAAATTCTTGTAACTCACTGAATTTCAAATCCAAAAACAATCTGAAAAGGCAACTTTTCTGAAGTCAAGACAACAGTATGGAATACTTTGGTAAAGTAATGTGCACTCTGCTTCCACTTTTTTCCTCTTGCTATTTCTCAAAAAGCCTCAAGAACAGCTTGTGCAAAGGCCTCTGCTTCCAGACTGCAAACTGATAGCTGTGTTGCTGCAGGTTTGCATCACTGTTTGTCCCATCTTCCCTCACCACTTCATTTTCCAAACAGTAATCTGTTTAAAAATTCCTGATGGCCATGATCTCTCTGTGCCTCTACAGCATTAGCACATAGCCTAGAGCTATGAAATGGCTTGTTAGAAGGGAGGGGAAGCTAAACATGGCAAACCAGCAGAATATTTTGAGACTCTAAGGAGATTAATAACATTTCTAAACCAAATAAATTAAATTTCATGATCTCATCACTTTTCTTGTAACATTCTAGTAGAAAACTGACACAGAAGTAAGAAAAGAATTAGTTAACAGGACAACAATAACACCAAACTTTATCCCATGTGCCTGGTAATAGTAATGAATAGCAATTAAATAAATGAAAACTTCTAACAACTTCACTGTAAAAATTCTGTTTTGTTTTCAAGAAATAAAGAAGGGTTCTATGTGTTTTAGACAAAGGAAGAATTAAATGTTAGCATTAACCAGAATGAGCATCAGGAGATTAACAGTATGGCAGACTTTGCATTTCTGTAAGGATGTTTAATCCCGTAGGGTACCAGTATAAACACAGACATAAAAAAACCACATAGACAGTTTCATCTGTGGTGCCTGGAGAAGATTTATTTAAGTTACATCCTCCCTAAAATGTGTGTGGGGATAAATGTTGAATGTTCTTTCAAAGCTTAGCTTGTCATAATTTACTGGATAAATATTAGCTTCTGCTGCCTTTTTGCAGGTGTCCCTCGGTCTGTGAGAAAAAAGACAATGAGGAAATGAATTGTAACACCTTTGATTTGTACTCAGGATGGGGGAAAGAAACTGTTAATAAAAACAAATACACCGTATAATCCCATATGTGTTCTGTGCAGTTCATGAATGGGTGTATGGTACGTGCTTGCTTAGAAACAGTAATCAAACCCGTTCTTTCTCTATAATCATTATTTTCAATTAGATGAGCTATTCTTAGCTCCTGCATAATTATGTCTATGCAGCATAAACTTAATGAAGCAATCCCAGCACTGGGACATTGTTTTGTGAGACAATAATGTAGTCTGCTCATAGATAAACTAGACACTGGTCATCTTTTTGTGATGAAAGAACAACCAGACTACTCTCATAGAAAAATAGTCTAACACTATCGCTACTGCTACAACAGACATTTTAAAAGCTAATATACTAAATGACCAGCACCAGGAAAACATACTGCCAGGATAATGCATTTATTTATTGATGCCTATGAATTTTCTATATTATTATATCCAAGAAGCAAAACAGACATTCTGTAGAAACGTACAGTATCAATCAGTTAAGGAATTAAATGGTGACATGAGTAAGAAGCTGGTGTAACTCTGTCACATGAAGCGGGGCAGAGCAGGTCGCAACAGGAAGAAGCCAAAGGAACAGAAGGTAAATGAGCACAGCTTTCCTTGGCTGCCTTATCTCACACCTCTTTTTTCAACTCACACTTCCTGCTATTCTGCCCCTTTTGTACTCTCAGTGAGGAGTTCCAGCAGACCAGAACAGGAGGGAGCACTGCCAAGGCATGTTCTAGCAGTGACACACAGGAGCAGAGCCTCAGTGCTGAGAGACGATGCAGCAAGAGGAACTCACCAGCACAGGAGGGCAAGGCACAGGGACATGTTTATGCTCCTCTGCAGGCCTTCGACAGCCAGACAGAAGTGTGAGCACATGCCTGTGCTGAGATATTTTCTTGACAGCCTCTTCAGCATTGATTAGCAGTGACAAAAGTGACAAGAATGGGATAAAGTGGCAGAGCTGATCCTTCTGCACAGAACAGCAGCTCTGTGCCCTGCCTGGGAACGCAGGCTCTTCTCTATGTGCAATTACTTGCTATTTATCACCTTGGCATTTGGATGCTTTACTGGCTAACTTCAGCAACATGTACTTTATCACCTCCATTTGCAACTGTGTACTTTGATAATTTTTTAACTTCTTGCACACTTTTAAGCATCAGACTCAAATAATTTTTCTGTTGCTATTTATTTTCCTGTTTTGTTTTTTATTCTGATTTCCACATTTGATCTGCCTGTATGTTTTCCAAAGGACTTGCTTCCAATTACTGCCGGTTTTATTTTGCCTTGAACTGACCCCTCCCACACTATCAGACTATTAGTATCAGAAACTATGAAGAAATACGTTAGTTTTGAATGATAATGTTCGTAAAGGAGAACTATCAAAGCAGAAATAGAATCCATTTGCTCCATTTATGCTTCACACAGTTTTGGAAAGCTTTCTTTACCTTTCATTTCTGGGGTACTACTTGGAGACCACTGTAAGGTCTCCAAGTTTTGTTTGCTATCAGCAGTTATTCATAGAAATTGAAGTCTATGATGTATCACATCAAAATGACCCACATCTGAATGACCACCATCTACTTGAGAGCTCTTTTGTTTCTCCAGGGAACTCTATGTCCTTTGCTATGACAAGAGATCTTTACGAGAACTCTTGAAAGAAAAACTTAGAAAAAAAAGCCTCCTTTCCTCTTCCCAGCCAAGAAAAAGACTGCGGTAGGTTTTTTCCAGGAAGGATTGATCTCAAGTTTCAGCAGCAAAATAGAAATTATGCAGGAGAGAAGGCAGCAATCCACAGACTGCAAAACAGTACAAAAAGATAAGTAACCTGCTTTGCAATGCTGCATTCAGGTTCTAATCCATAGCAAAGGACCTTTAATGATTTTTTCATTTTAGGTGAATAGGTGTTTCTTTGTAGAAATTAATTCTGAGCAACCGTAATACCTAATACACACTAGTAACTTTTGAATTGCTGTGTGGTTTTATGTGTATTTCTCCTGGAAAGTATCAACACTACCATTAATATTCCACATGATGTCTCAAAACACATGCTTGAAAGGTTTCAAATGAATATAAAAATTGAAGTAATTACCAAAATCAATTCATATTTAGAGGGACAATCTACTCCTCCACTAATGAATGCACAGAGGTGGTAAATTCAATGAAGACAGGGGCTTCAGATTAAGTTGTATCTGTGGCAGGAATCAAACTGTACTTACATTAAAAAGGAATCTGTAGCTATAGCTCATGGAGAGTCTTGGTACCACATAGCAGCATGTGGAATCCCTATAGATACTGTGTAGATACCAGTCTCTGTTGTCAGTGCGTGAGGGCTGAGGGACCAGTGCCTGACTGAAAGCCTGGTACTGTGAGAAACTGCGTATCAGGGTCTGATTTTTAAAGCAGCCTAAGCTTTCTAGACTGTGGGACAGCTGGTATGACTACTGATAGCTTTCTTTTCTGTGTTTTACAGGGTAGGTAAACAGGAACACATCATATTAACTACACTCAAAAATTATAAGCACAGAGCCAGAGGCTTCTTACAAGCAGCTCCCCTTTCGGCAATACTATGGTCAGGTTTCTATCTATTTATGTATGAAAAATAACTTGAAGGAGGAGTGCTTAGCCTTGAAGAGCTTAAAACAATATTATCTCCCTTTCTGCAGCAACAATGCTTATATATAATGCCATGTGCCTGGAATGCATTATGTAATGTTTATCTAAATTTAAAACCCATTTAGAACTGTCCATTACCCTCCAGATTATTTTGTATTTCCATGGTATCCTTCAATGCACTTGTAATGCTGCCTCATTCAGAGTCAACTAAAAATGTTAGCAGCATATGTTTACTTTGTTTCATTTTTCAAACTTTATTAAACACAGTGAATCCAGCATAAAGCTTTCCAGGAGCTTGCTTTCTATTTCTTAAAATTATAGACATAATTTTGCTTTCCATTTGCCAAATATATGACACAGAATTATGCTCTTATCCCATTATCCTAAACTATTAATATCTACAATGTTAAATTAACAGATTTCTATATTGTAAGAACAAAAATATCAGTAGTGGCCAAACCTACATGAAGTTCTCAGGAGATATTTTTTATTAATGACAGCTATCAGGTTTATCATGTAACATTACATATTGTGGGTTACTACCCACTACCATTCTTCTTGAAACTGGAATTCTCTATAAACAATCCTACCTTCCTGAACTTTAAAATGCAGTGATTGTTCTAGAAAACAGAGAGTGCTATGTTTTTTTCCAGGTATAAAAATTTCCAACATTTTCACATTTGTTTCTATCTGTCAGAAAAAAGCTTTGCAATCTGCAAAACCAAGTTCTGGTAAAATTGGTACAGAGATCCATAGCATTTCCAGGTAAAATGAGCTGGAGAGAAAGAGAAAAACTTTAATCAAAGTTCTTTGGTAGACAAATATTTTCCTTGCTCCCATTTTATTTCCATATTCTTATGATAATTATATATCAGTAATGAATGCTCAATATATATAGAACATCTATGCATTTTTTAACACTGCAAGTGAGAGACTTGTATTTATCAAGTGTGCTAGCCATCCTTCTCAGCTTCTCTCAGTGATAATACTGAGTGAAAAACAATATTCTGCTATGGTAGAATCAAAAATACATACATGCATGACTGTGTAGAGTACCTAAGAACTCTAGGCTTCATAACTCCCAGCAACTCATTGCTGTAACAGCTTAGAAGTGAGGGTAGGTCACTGAATACCAGCAAGAAATGGGAGTCTCTGAGAGAAACAGAAAGAGGAAAAAGACTGACTTATAGGTAATGCAATACAAGAGCTTCATGTCAGCAAGAAACTTAAAGTGATCCTAAACTACAGATTGAATTAACAAAATGAGACATATGCCTTCAACTAAACTTTACTTTATCAATCTCCTTTGTGCTTTACTAAATTTTAATCTCAACCAGCCACTCCTTCTTTATGAACTGACTTCACTCAGTAATTGGGACTAGCTTGGTACTACCAGTGAAGGTTGAAGCAGTAAAGCATGAGCACATCTATCATGCAAACACTGCTGGCACATCAATCTGTATCATCTTGCCTAATGGATTTTGCTTCTGAAAACTCCTCCTTCCCAGCCTAAATTAATTTCTCATGTTTTTCAGTCCTTACTCATATTAGAAGAACTTGAAAAATACTAACTTTTAGTTAATGACTCCTGAAAAACTGAGGAAATTCCTTACACTTGGTAAACAGCCAACTTGATTTCAGTACTTGAAAAAATAACCTGGGGCTAATGACTGGTAAGCCCGATGTCAGTTGTAGGCATAAATAATACCATAAATAAATTTGGTCTACTTCCACAGAGATTTGCAGGCTAACAGTGTATTGTGCCAGACATCATACTTTAACAAAGTATTTTGCCAAACACTTCATACACAAGTGAATATTATGGGTCCTGTACCTTATCTTGTTTGTCTTGATTTAACATACTTAGACTATTTTTTTAAGGCTTCTGATTTTGTACCCTATGGAAATATATTTAAACAACAGCATAAATTACATGGAATTAATAAAGTACATCAAAATGGATTGAAAGCAAACTCTGACACATTTCAAAGCTTAATGTAGAAGACACCAAAGAAAACAGCTGTCAGGTGCGTTTTACCTTAAGAGTTAGTTTTTTGTTCCAGAGTTGTTTAATATTTCACTTTTAGAATGTCTCAATACAAGCTAAAACATACTGTGGTAGAGCTGGCAAGTTACACAACTTCTGAATTCTGAAAAACCCCAAGGACAATTTCTGTAACCTAAAGTTACTGCAATCTACAGTTTACTGCAACATGAAGTTCAATCATAGCAACTCCAAATCCCACTGTGTTTAAGTGTACCAGAACAGAACACTGGGAAACAAAAATCCAGCCAGTATTGGAGATGGTCATGGAAAGTAGCACAAAGGCAGATGACATCCTGCTGGCTAGTCCCACACACTGCCGCAAAAGGAAGGGTTAATGTGCAATTAACACATGTAGAGACAGAAATCAAGTATGAACTAAGGAATCTGTTTTTGCTCTACTACATAATCCAGCATCCATAAAAACACTAAGGGAACAATAGCCAGCACATCCATGTCCCAAGAACGAAAAAGAAATGTCAGGACCACAGAATAACTGAGGATCTAAAGACAAGCTTTTTGATTTACACTTCTTAAGCCTTCTGTCTACTCATTTTTGAAAAAAACACTGAAAAGCCACTTATCGAGGCGTATGCACAGGTATCTGACAGAGGAATATGGGGAAGACATAATGGGGAAGAGAAGTGTTTCAGATAAAGACGTAACTGGTTCAACGACTAGAAGATGAACTTAGGCATAGTCAACCTTGAAATGTTATGGGTGTATTTTACAGCGAAAAAGATGGACATTTCTAAGCCTTTGCAATGATATTAGGCACTGTAATAAAAGTGCTCTTTAATCCATTTTCTGAGTAAAGAAGTACATAGTCTTTTGTTTACAGGAAGTGAGATTAGTTGATTTTGGGACTGTTTACATTAGGTATTTTAGACAGCTGACATTAAGGGCTCTTATCATCTCACTGAAGACACCCATCTTACTCCATTAAAACGAGTTTTCAGTTTGGAACTCTGAAGTGTACAAATGTCAGACTCCTGATGAACATGCCCTGCTGTGCTCACAAATATGGCAAACACCAATCTCTGTGCTTGTTGGGGAATCAGCTGCCTTCTTATGCCAAGATTTAGAACCTGGTTGCATTGTCCTTTAGGGTCCATGCCAATAAACCCAAGTACAGCTCAGCAACTCAGGAGTGCCAAGGTACTAATTTCTGTAACACCAGTCCCATACACACAGCAGTTCAGAAAGATTTTAGGTGAATGAAGGACATGATCCTCAACAGAGTATATTTCTGAAAATCCACTTTCAGCAATTGACATAAATTATTTCAATCTCCCTAGTCTGTCTTTCAGGCCCTCACTCTTGCTTACTTATTTGAAAAAAGACTCACATTCAGAGGTCTGAATTTACAAAGTTGTTTTGAATTGCTGTTAGCATCACTAGAGAGGCTGCTTTACGTGGTACTCTGCTTAACTTTAGGTGTCCCACTAGCCTAGCATTATTTATATGCACGTCAGATACTCTGCCTCTGTATAAAGGAGCTGGCTTATCATGTGATGGTACTCAGTTTTAACTACCACTCTGTCAGTAGTTTGAATGAGTTTTGCTTTCACATTGATTTACTTGACTACAGCACTGGCACAGAAATCATTGAATCATTTAGGCTAGAAAAGACATTTAAGATCATCAACTCCAACCATTGACCAGGTACCTACTTCCACATCTGCCACTAAACCACATCCCTGAGTGCCACATCTACAAGGCTTTTAAATACCACCAGGGATGGTGACCCAACCACATCCCTGAGCAGCCTCTTCCAAAGGTTGGTAACCTTTAGGTGAAGGAATTTTTCCTGATATCCAATCTAAGCGCCCCCTGTCACAGTCTGAGGTTGTTTCCTCTTGTCTTACTGCTTGTTACCTTGTGAGAAAAGATCAACACCCACCTCGCTATCTGTTAAAGATGGCACAGTCTTCAATTTCTGCAAGATCATCACCATCACTTCAAGCAGAATGCAAGCTTTCCTGTGGGAAAATTTACACTGCACAAAATACACTTTTGTATGCTACACTCACAGGAGGTTTTGCCCCATTTTTGCCAACGGTGATTCACTGACAGTTTTTCTGTCACATAAATCTTGATGTGTATTTATCTCTCCTACTTTATAGGACAAATCGTACTCTATTCTATTTTATTACCAACCCTCCTTGGTGAGCAGTATTTTCTTCCAGTTTCCTGACCCCACAGTATTAATTCCTGCGGACAGGAAGGGGCTTTTTTTTTGAAAGGGATAAGGGAATAGCTGCAAACAATTTGTTGTTTCCAATCACTAAAGCCAATTACATTGTTTGGCTGAAAAGAGCTTCTGAATCTAGCTGGAAGCATGAAAAAAGATACACACTTGAGCTTCAGCTGCTCCTGATGACATAGTTAAGTGAAGAAAAACAAAAAGGAGATAAATATGTTTCTCCTCCCTTCATTATAACGTACAAGCTTCATAAAAAGAAGAACTTCATCTAGTAATGATTCTGCACAGCGAAGGCATTCCTACTCAAGGAAATGGGAATACATGGACCACTGTGGTCATTTGCTTAGATAATTTGTAAGGTATGTTTAGTGCATTGCACTTCCCCCCACCACATATTTTTTTTTAAAAAACTGCTCTCCATCTGGGACAAATAAAATAAAATGGTGGGTATGATGACTGTATCATCAATGCCAATATTTGGAAGCTATTCTACACTCTCAAGTATAAGAAAGCAGTAACATTTCATCCCAGGGATACAGCTAGATGAAAAATAAGAAAATCTTACAAGAAGAGATTTGAATGGACTGTCTTTTCCATTCAAAACATTACCTTTTTCAGTGTTCTACTGATTTTTACCACTTTAAATTACTTTAAAAAATAAAATAAATCAGAAAATATGATCTCAAATATAATTATTTAAAAATTTTTTTTTTGTTAGAATAGTTCTAGTTAGAAAACTTTTGGAAGCTCTATTAATCAGTAAACTTATTCAGAAAAACTATGTCAAATGTCATCCAAGATAATGTCTGTATTTCTTAATCTCTCCCTTATACGGTTGGTGTGTTTTTTTAACATTTTTTAAAATTTCAAGGAAAAAGAAGTCCACAGTGTTAAAAGATATTTTAGCAAAGAATACCAGAGCTTTTGGAGAGTCGTATGTGTAATATAAGAACAGCATCTGATCTCTCTTAACATCAAAATACATGTAACTCACAACATATTTGTTGCATGAAAATTACATTCCCGGAAACCAGAGGGAAAATTTGAAAAATTAGTTAAAATTCTGTGGGTTTTACTGGCTTCAAAAAATGCAAGATAAACTCCCCAATCATAAGTACTTCTAGGAGCATACTTCATGCTTTTTCTAAGTGACTTTGGCAGTCTGTAACTTACTATATTGCAGTTTTAGTACCTGAATCCAAAGCCTTCATTACTGTGCTTGATGGAGGAAAACATGCTAAGAAAGAAGTCCCTACTACACACTTACTGTCTTGGTGCTTATTTGGCTTTCTCTATTACAAAAGCTGTAGCACACACACTTATTGCTTATATTTTCTCAAAATAAAATAATATTATGAAATTAAAATCTTCATAATAAATGAGAACAGAAAAGATACACTGACCATAGAATAAAGCTTAATCATAGTAGAGCTTTGTGCATTGCACAAAATTGTCTAGAAAATAATACAAAATGAAAATACTGGCTAGAACTTAGTGCCAACAAAATAAATTTTTTGTGAGATATAATAGTGGCATTTATGCACTTATTACTAAAAAAAAAAAAAAAAAAAGTGGTGTAATTAAACTATTTAAATGATGAACATATTGCCATGAATTCAAACACTCTGTGGCAATATTATGGTGTTTTTTAACAGTCCTTTTAAAACCTTTGGGCATTAAAATCTAGTTCAATACTTTCAGCATTTTAAAGGCATTAACTATGTGTATTTAAATTTACTTTTTGTGTCTTTAGCAATCTTAGAGCCAAAACTAAACTGGGCTTATCTTTCTTTGCATGGTTCATTTCTGTTCCCTGATTAGGTGTCAGGTGTCTACAAAAAAAGTATTGATAGAAAAATGTCTAGCAAACCACACTGGAGTAAGTTCTTCCTTTTTTTGTTGTTTAAAGATAACTGTTACACAATTCACAGAAATACCTGAATAACAGAAAACACTGACACATTACAATTGAGCAGCTTAATTAAAAAGGGCCTAAGCTCTCCACGAAAGACAAGTACTCAAGTGTAGGGATGGTTTAAGTAATTTGCCTTTTCTCCACACTGACTGATATGAATCAGGCTGTTCATATTATATATTAAACATCAAGAAACCAAACAGGTTAAACAAGCAGAGGAAAGACTTTGATGATCCTTCCATCTGTAAACATGTAATTGCTCTTAACTAAAGAGCACTGCAGATTGAAAATAACACCAGATCATTTCAGACATTGGGCAGCTGACAGCTATTTTACAGGTTTTGCTATCTCCAGCACGAAGGAAAGGCAAAACCTGAGTTTATGACAAATGCAGTTAACAGCTTTAAAATAATCTTCTCTCATATACATACCCCCCTCCAATGAACATCTATGCCTATGTTTACCCTCTATAGCTATCTATAATGCTGCCAATAACACACACTTGGAATAAACAACCACCATGTCCTATCAGCTACCAGAAAAACTGAAAACCCAGGAATGTTGCTCTGTTCTGGTTTACACAGGGCTGATGACCTTGCCTAGATGCCCAGAAAGGCTTTTGTGGCATCCAGAGACTGCTGAAGAGTTTACAGCAGCTTATTTGTTCCTGCTTAGAGCAGTCCTTGACTGCTTTGTTCAGCTGAAGTCATGCAGATCTGCACAGTAAAGTTGAGGATTGTTGTATTACATATTTAGCAGTAACCATTCACGAGAGCAACAACTTACTGCAGACTCATGAAAGTCTACTGTTTTAGACCCTCTGAACAGAGCTGGTCATGGTCTATTTGCTCCTTTTTTTTTCTTCTTACCACAGGCCTTGTCTGGAAGCCCTGATATTCTCTTCCAGTCTCCTCTAAAAAGCAAGCACTTTCTTTTCTGAGTCACTAATAGCAGAATTTTAGTGTAAACACTATGGCATGCCATTAAAAAGAAAGCAAATCCCAAAATAATCAGTCCTATATCTCCTTGCCCTCTCTTCACACAAACGCAGATTTATCAGACTTTCCAAGAATCTAAAGGTTGATGGCTTTTAGTGACACTCACGACTGACTGTGATACTGGAACAGCTGGTAAGACCAGAATCTTCTATTAGGCAATACCATGTGCTCCCTCTCCCACCAAAAAGCTGTTCCTACTGAGGCCCAATCTTGAGATCTGGTGCTTGACATCAGGATGAGCAAGCAATTCCTGAGCCTCAAGAATGAGTCTCCTAGTAAAGTTACCTTTCTGAACTGCAGGTATTTGAGCTTTTAAGTGTATCAGAGAAGGGCCACATGTTGCTCCCTCTTGCACAGCAGCACTACCACAGCTTGCCAAAAGCACTGGATCTGCTCTACCTGCACTGAATAATGGTGCTGCATGCACACGGCAGTATTTTCCAGAAGTGCTGGGCATGACTAAATACACACCCATCTAAGTCCTGCACTCATCATGTCTTCAATGAATACCACTACAAGTGTAAGTGCTGCTACCACAGCAATTCATGTTGCTGACAGCCAGTGGTAACTGCAAGGGTCTGAACACCAGGGAGTGACAGGAAAATATTTGCACCTGCTATTTTTCTTGAGGACATTAAAGGAGCCTTACCATGTCAAGGGCATGCATCTTGGCAGGGAAAGCACTGATAAATCCTGGGAAACCAGTGTCCTGGAATAACCCTGTGGGCTGGATGAATTATCCTAGGATCACAGCATCATAGAGTGGTTTGTGTTGGAAGGGACCTTAAAAATCATCCACCTTCAACCCCCCTGCCATGGCCAGGGGCACCTTCCACCAGACCAGGCTGCTGAAAGCCCCATCCAGCCTGGCCTTGGACACTTCCAGCGATGGGGCCTCCATAACTTCTCTGTACTACCTGTTCCATCATCTGACCACCCTCACAGTAAAGAATTTCTTTCTAATACCTAATCTATATCTACCCTAAAAATACCCTACATAAATCTCTTGAAACCCTCTGTCTTATCACTATACTCACTGACATAAGAGTTCCTCCCCACCTTTCCTGTATGCCCCTTTTGGGTAGTGGAAAGCCCCTCCAAGATTTTCCTGGGGCCTTTTTTTCCCTGGGCTAAATCACCCAAACAGCAACTTATTTTGTCAGGTTGTATAACAAGATGGTCCTTCCTACAGTCTGTAATGATCCGCCTTCACCTGAATATGTGTCTTATTTTATGAATCCCATGGGGAAATATGAAGGTCATCAACTGGGAAGGCTTCAGTCATGCCTCAGTTCTTCTGCTGAAGCCTGCATTGCTGGGGGCTTAAGGGAGGAATGGAGGACATACTTGAAGAGCCACTGGAAGGGAAGGGAAAATGAACACATGCTTTCTTGGAGAATTTGGTAATTCAAGATCATCAGTGCAAGGTAATTCAAAGATTAACCAGTTTTATGTAATTAGCAAAATAATAACAATAATAAAAATCTCTCCCTCAACAAAGGACAGAATTCCAGCTAGATATATGGATGCAGTGCATGTCTACTGAACATGGATATGACCTCATATTATGCTTAGCTGACACTATGTAACAAAATGCTAGGGTCTGTTCCATACAGCAGTCTTGCTGCTCTGGCATGAACATGCTCCAGCAGCAAGTGGATGCACATGGAATATGATTTCTCATTGGAAAGGCAAAGTCATTTGGTAACAAGTAAAGACTTACTCTGCAATCCTATTAAATAAATAAAATTTTCACTCTCCGTGAGACAAATGAGCAGTTAAAGTCCTGCTGAAATTAACCAGACTTTTGCTACGAACTCCAGTGCTTAGAAGACTTGCTGAAATACTGCAATGGGTTAGTTTGCAAGAAATTATGTGAGAATCCTTCAGCAGAGGTTGAAATTTGCTTTTGGCAGTTTCTTCTTCTACCTCTTATGCAAGTGAGTCTAGCTACAAAATCTTGCAAACTACTTCTGCTTGAATGGTTGACCTGTCTAGCAGCAAAGCCCTGTTTTGAGTATTCAAATACTGAGAAAATAAGATACAAAATGACCTCTTTTTGGTCAGTATGGGAGCTAGATTTCTACCTGACAATCAAGCTTGGCATTCCACAGAATGGGCAGACATAGAAAGAAAGCTTTTAGGAATTCTCAGGTCTAGAATCTTCATGTACTTTGATCAGAGTTTATACGTGCAGAAACTCAGCCTCTCTGTAAGTTTGTTAGAAAAGCCCTCACTGCAGAGAGAAACTATATCCTTTACTCATGTTTAATAGGTTTGAATAACAATTCAAATGGCAGAGCTGTTCAATTCCATAATATCTGGACAGAAACATACAGGTCACAGCATATATCACTGCACCGTATTTCTCTCTTATCACCTAGCTGACTGGGCAAAACCAGGAGTTCCTTATTTTAAACACATCATATGTTTTATAGAGAGTGAGAGCCTCATGGAAAAATTCCAGATGCAGCATCCTTGATTGACATTTTCAGGTATATCATGCACTATATCTCTGTAAAAATGCCAAAAACAATGCATTAGTCTTACACGTGTAACGTCCTATGATAAAATCATTACCAGCCTACAAGTGAGATAGCATAGGGAGAACTTTAGATTTTTCTGGGAGAAGAAAGAAATTGCCTTTCTTATCTACCTTGAGAAAACACATAGTTTCCAGTGCCAAGAAAGCAGGACCCTCATCTATAGATCTTACATGAAACAAGGTCAATTTTGTTTGAAAAAGACTTCACAGAGAAAAAAAAGTCTTTGGAGAAGGAAAAGAAATAAAACTGTCTCTGGCATGGCAAATTGAGACTGAACGGATTAGTCAAGAAAAACAGCATTTTAAGACCCAGCCATCTGAGATCCTAACAATTAGTCTTGAGCGAACAGGGCAAGATAGAGTCTGAGAGATTGTATTTTCTAGTGTTGGTTAAAAAGAGTTACCTGCTTTCTTGTCAAATCTATCAAACAAGAAGTAGTGCCAAAGAAAAGGGAGGCTGACTCCCACAGCAGCAACCCAGAAACATTTGTCATAGGATTCTGTTTGCAATGCAGGGACAATTGTTTTGGCAATTACAGAGTCTATGTTAGGGAACGTGTGTGTGGGTCCCCCACTGCCCAGGGTAAGAGATCCCAGTCCTTTTACTGAGCCTACACTACCAAACCTCCACACTGAAGAATTCTGACCTCTAAAAAGGTTCCACTTCCTCCAGAGCACCTGAAGCTACAGTTATATGATAAATGGTCAGGATATCCAGTGTGTCCATTTCATCCAGCGAAGCTACTTGGCTAATGCTCGACCCTTTTGTTTCACCAAAATTGAGCTCTTTGCTGTCACGTGAACAACGTGTTATCCCACTCTACATGAAATGATGATTTCTTGCCTCCAAGACTTAGTCAGCCAAAGAGCTGTAGCAAAGCTGAAGTACAGTTTTCATACAGAAAGGTCAAATTATTTGGGGTCCTTGTCCTTAGATGGGCTTCTGCTTGTCAGAATGCCTCTAATGCCGCTTAGGAGGCTCAACTGAAGTCACTATAAAAATATTCAAGCTCTTTCTTATTGCCTCGCTCTACAAATCTCATCTCTTTGGCTGGTGCCTACTACACTGTTTTCACTGAATCTAGCAGTCACCCAATAATGTGGAAGATGACCCTGCATGAGTAAGACTTCCCTGATGTCAACCATCCATGTATGCCTCAGTCTTCTGAATCTCTGCACTCATTAATGATGTGCCATGAGACCCAATTCTTCCATACACACATTCCTCAATGGTAAAGCCTCAGGGGATGACAGGGTAAGACTATTGTCTCTCATTGGTGCAGACCAATTCTCAAAAGACAGTGCCTGAAAAAAGTGAGACAGCAGTTGACACCTGAATTGTCCACTTTCAGTCAATCCTAAGAAATACTCACAAGACACTCTCATAAGATGCCAAATAAGCTGGGGCTGGGTAGAAAACTTAGCACAGGGGAACAGCTCCCTGTTCAGGGGGGAGGGCAGAGACCAGAGAACCAAACCTCCTCCAGGAACATCGTACAGATATAAAGTGCGCTTGGTACTACAATTTTTATTTGGGCTAGCTGCTACCTCAGATTCAGTGATGGACCAGATTAAGTGGACCTATCTCCCTGTAACTGGGATCAGTGAGACCCATGTTGCAGTAACTACGGCTACTGATGTCCATGTTGGGAGTATCAGTGGTGCTGTCACTCTGAAATTTTTATACCTCAGCAGGGTGTAAGAGCATCAGTACATTGTTAACTGTTTATTATTCTGTGACATTTTGCTCTGGCAGTCGGGTATTAGTCCTCTCAGTGGTGTATTTAATGGACAGTAATTGCTTGCAATAGAAATGCTGGAGCTTGCTTAAGGTTTGATGAGGCCATGAGCTGCTGCAGAAGACAGTTTGTCATCAACCTCACATACTGTGAATTAAAGCAGATAAGGGCAGACATATGAAACACCTGAACATGCAGTCTCCCTAGCAGAAGAATTGACAATTTTTTATTTTGTGGAGGAAATATATTTGTTGAAAGGTGGATTAAATTTAAAGTTTAGGATTATCTAGCTGGGGGCATCTGAATCAGGCAATAACAGATCAGGGCAGTCAGAATTCTGTATATTCTGGAAGGTTTTGGGAATGTTTGAGTTAGTAACAAGTATTTTCAATAGTCACCACATTCTCTCACAGTGAGAGGGAAATAAGGCCCCTTCTATGCTATCCTTCTACTTGGAAGCTTTATACATCTTGTACTTTGCTATCCTGAGTGGAAGTGTAAAAGGGCTAGGCTGGGTGTAAGTCCAGAAAATATGCTGCTATTAAAAACAAACTAAACAGCTTCCACTGTCTAACCTGACTGAGGTGTACATGTGCCTACAATGACATACACCTGAAGAAGAAATGCCATCTGGTGAGACTGGAGCATGATGTACTGCAGTGCTGCTGCTGTGTGAATGAGATTTTTGCCAGAGCATGTCAGAGCTGAATTTAGCCCTGTTGGAGACGGGATAATTAAGCAGAGTCCACCTCCAGCTAATTACTTTTCCTCCTACAATATCTCTGAATTAAAGAGTATGAATTACATCTAACACAAGCTTTAAAAGCTTTGACAAAGTGAACTTTGGAATTCAGAAACTTTAATACCCTTACCTATTTAATTCTTTTAAAAAGAGTTATTTGGTATCCATCTGTCCTTCTGAATTAAACTAAAGAAAAAAGCTATGTTATTTGAATCAATTAACATGGCACAATGCCTAATAATCAGTACTAATGCTATCCTTCTATTCTCTTCAGTGGTCTTTTTTTCTACACCTGAAAATTATTTCAGAATAAGGTTTGTTTTCATTGTAAAATATAACAGTTAGTTAGAGTAAATCCATGAAGCCAACTACCTTCTCTGCATCAAACAGTTTCAAAACACTCCAGGAAAAGGCACTGTTATTCTGAAAGTGCATGAGAGAACTGTACATAGTTAATCCAGAATATTTTATACATAGGAAATTTTACACAGCTAAAAAATAATTTAACTAAAGAAAAAAATCTCTGCACTGGTGTTGTAAAGCAATTTCTTCTCTGGTGTTGTCTGTTGATTTACTTACTTCAAGTCAGATTTTTTTTTTTTAAATTATAACACTTATTTTCTTTCCCTTATTACAATACTTTTTGTATGGAGCAAATCATGTTTCTCTCTCAGAATTTGCTGTGATGAAAGGCTGTGGAACACAGAAGCAGTACCAGTCATCTCAGATAAAAAATATTTATGAAAGATCTGACGATTTTTCCCTCTGTTATCCTTCAGACGACATTTTTTCGGAGCGCTTAAAAGGAACAAAGCATATGTTGTTTAAGCAAGCTCCCTGAACAATGGTATTGCCTCTCAACAGTGTCAGGATTGTGTCAGAGATCAGAAATGTTAAAAGGCAAGAAGACAAACAGGTTAGTAAGGAAATAAAACATGCTCAGCAACGATTAAACTGTGAAAGCAGCTAACTGCTACACACGGGGACAAACAGCAGAAATGAAAGTATTTGAGAGAGAAACTGAGTCAAGGTGAAGAAAACAAAAATTGCAAATCAGAAAAATGTAGCCTCAGATAAGTTTTACCAATAAATCTAAAAAATAAATAATAGCGCTTAGAAAATTCCTTGGTACCCATATGATCTTTGATATGGGTCATTTTTGTCTTTATCCTTGTGAATTATGGAGGCAAGGAAAGCATTAAGTAGAGTCTCTGAGTTCTGGAGTTGAACTACATCCACTCAGACAGAACACTGCATCCTTGACACGTACGGTAGAAGACAATATTCAATTCTTGACAAGGGTCTAGAGGGAAAGAAGTTTTTGTATGTGTTTGGGGTTTTTTGGGTGGTAGTGATTGTTTTTTATTTTGGGTTGGTGTTTGCCTTTTTTTTTTTTTAAACACCAAAACTTCTGGCTTAAACTGTTTTTGAAAATATACATTTCAACCTATAGAAACAGACTTCTCTATCAAGCATCAACAGCTTCTTTGTCTATCTTTCCCTTTTATGAGTGGCAATGAGAGAACACTGTCTCCTTGCCAGCACATTCATCCTTAAGATGATCAAAATGGTAATTGTTTTAAATTTGTACTTTTTAAAAACAGATATTAAATTAATATATGGAACTTTTTTACTATTATAGCTGTATTTTCTAATCTATTTCAATACCACCAAGAAGTAGATTAGAAATAATATTCTTTACATGTCTATAGCCACAAAGTCTATTTACCACTATATCCATGAGAATCTGAATTTGAATTAATGAATAGCAAAATAAACAGAATATTGGCTATAGAAACCAAATAGAATTTACCAAGATTAAACAGGGCAACCTTTCACAATTCAATTAGAATGAAGAATAGTTCATTATGGCCTTTAATGTGGCAAATGTGAGTTTGTTTTGATTTTCAATTATATTTGTCTTTTATTGAACTAATCTTATACAATAAAAACGTGTACATGGTTTTAGAAACAATATCAACTGAAGCATTAAAACACCCCCTGCTACTGCTATAAAGGGAAATCATATAGAAAGAAATACTAGGTCCCATGTGCACAGCCCTACTGTTCAGAGGATTCTCTTCTCTGGCTGGCATTTTGCCTGAATACATTTTTTCCAGGTCATCAAATTCCAGATTACATTCATACAACAAAGGAACACACTAGATCCCTTTAAGAGACTCTGTAGGAAAAAAAAAATCAGGTAAAACAAGGCTATAGTTGCATGCATGCTTAAATCTAAGGAAAAGCACAGCTGAAAGGAACCATCTTCTCTTCCCCCAGTCTCAGTCAGTCATTCCGCGGATCAGTCCATGTCTCATGTCTGCAGCTGATTCCTGGTACTGGTTCCTGGTACTGCAGGCAAAAACACACTTGAAACCACAGGCTTCAAGAAAGAAATACGGAAGTGAGACGCTTTAGCAAATAAAAGGGCTCGGTATAAAGAATACTCAGCTATTTTTTTGGCTCTGGGGGCTACTGAGTCTTGGGTCATACAGCTCCTGTTCAGAGAATTATTTCTGGTTTTGTAGGAAATGTTACCCAGGAAAATGCAACAACAAAATACGGAGCAGCTGCTTCTCTTTCATCAGTTTTTGCTCCAAATGCTGGATTTGTCTGTATCTCTCTGCCAACAAAACAAAAGGATCAGTACATGACAACTAAGTCTTTCTGTGGTCTATCTGTGTGATTACAAAATATGTGCAAGGACTTAGTACCTCATAGGGTATATTCTTTTGCAGATGCTCAGTTTGTACTATTACACAGATTTGGTGAGGAGAAGTTAAGGAATGAGGTAGCTCATGAAACACAAAGATGAGCAGATCCACAAACTAAAATACCATACTACTTTATTAAGACAGGCAAACCAAAACGATGACTACAAGAACCCTGTAATGGCTGTTTTGGCTCAGGCAACTGTACAATATGCTTTCTCGGTAACTTACTTCTTATCCTCTGCAGCTGGAAGGAAATATGGCACTCCTCACTTCCATGGCATACTTTCTCTTGGGCTACTTAGTGAACTGTGTTTTGGCCAAAAGGATCAATACTTTGGGAGTCATGCAGTAAATACTTCCAAAAGATCTAAGCAATTCAGAAATTCAAGACGTCATCCTCTAAACTTACAGTGTGCACAGTATCCTTCTTACTTGACATATCAATCCAGCTCCTAGTCTGCCTCCACAGGTAGTGCATTTATGTTTATACTACAACTCTCACCATATCATTTTTAAGAGACTGATCTACTGAGAGATGATCTTCGACACTATTTAGCAAAATATCCCCCATTGCAAATATAGGTCAAGAACATCTAATAGAAGTTTGCCTATGGCAGCACAATATTTTGAGACATGAAAACACTCTTTCCTATAGAGAACCCAAAAAGACCACTAACAGAGAAACCAAGATTCTACCTGCATTTTCATCTAAGATAATTAAGAATTCTTTTACATGAAATTACATACTCAAATACTTCTCTGTTGCTCAGGTCCTCTTGTGGACCTTAAACCCAGTAATAAACATAAAATTTCATTTGAGACAAGATATGATCTTGCTCTTTTATTGATCGTGACACACAACTTAAAACAGGCATGAGCGATGCAGATGAAAAATAGAGGAAAAACTTTGCATAAAAAACCCCCAAAAACCCAAACATAAAAAAACCCCCAAAAAACTGCAACATGAGTAAAATCAGGAACACAAGAGGTGTTCATATGCTGTCCAGCAATGCAGGACACGACATGTTTACATTTTTAAAGACTTGACATCTTAGAAGAAAAGGAAAGACTGACTGTAATGAACAATACATAAGTTTAAACAGTCTTTTAGAAGCATTAACTTAAGTTCAAAGAGGTTATTCTAAAATCCTTGTCATTCTATACACCAGTGTCCTACTTATGGCTCCAAAGCTTGCCATAACACCTGGCCCATTTTCTGAAAAACCTGATGGTGGTGGTAAGAGAAGGCACATGTAGCTTCAAGGCAGTATTGTGACAGCCCACATGCTCATTCTGCCCTTTCTCTTGACACAAATCTGTTGTATATATGCATAGGATCCCATGCAGACCATAATAATCCATTTTTACCTTTGGTGACTCTACGACAGGTCACCTGGCTTACTCTCACCACAGTGCAGGTGTCCCCTCTGCATTTAAGCCATATGTACCAATTCTCACTGCAATAAAATACAACTGCTCTGTGAAATTTTACTAAAACTATCCTGTTTCCATCACCTTAGATAACAAACAACATATTGCTTAACTGAGATATTATACAGAGATTTACCAAGTTTTCCACGTATTTACTACAAAAGCTTATGGACTTTGAAATAATGAAAGGAAAATAATCAACTATACGCACCAAAAATAAGCTTCCTTTAATAAATCTACTTTAAAGTTCTTGGCAGCTACATGAAGATTGTTTTAATGAGTGCACAGATTTACGTACAACAAAATTAGAACTATCTTGCTTACATTCACTGCATCTTGATGCTGACATTAAATCCCAAGACAATAACTATGAAGCAAAATAATATTAACTGATAGATATAAAAAAATAAAGATCATGCATTGCTTGAAGCTATTCAGTTGATGTGGAAAACCAGGTTATAGCTGATGAGATGGAAAGAATGATCACCATAGCAACAATTTACCACTTAACAATGAAGGGGGAAGGGTGCATCATTTCTTCCTACTCGCACATGTAAACAGGATTGGTTCAAAATTCTCAAGTTCAGTGACTTACTCCGTTCTTTCAGTAAAGAATGCACTGAAAAATTGTATTAAATAGTACTACATTGTACTATGCAATACAATGTCTAATACTAGTACATAGTACTAGCATTGCATTCAGCATCATATGTCAGTCCTATTGGCAAAGATAAGAAATTCAGTACCAGTAAAAAATATAATGATGATTTTAATTAAAAGTTTCCTTATTAGCATAAGCTGTCATGGAAAAGCTTTTCTCACTGAGGAATAAAACATCCCAGTGAAGTAGTGAATCAAAAATATAAATTGCTTGGTTTTAGCAATGTAATTTATGTTTTAAAAGAAAACCTGAATTATATTACCAACTTATTTTAAAATAGATCTTTTGGTTAAAAAAAATACAGACTACATATGTACCAACATAACATTATCTATTACTGCTCTGGGTAATTTAAAATATATGATTTAAATGCACTTTCCTGCCATTTTTTGGAATTATGTCATGTGATAAAGAACGTGTATTGATGAAATACACTTGAACTGTTTTTCCTGCGTCTGCTCCACCACTCCTCTCCATGCACACAAGAATACTTCAACACCTGTAACTTGCATCACCTTGAAGTTTACCTCAGTCATCTTCAGTATTGTTTATACTGTTCAGATATATTAAGATGAAAAGAGCACAGCAAGCAATGAACTGTTCAGCTGTCATTGAAGCAAACTGAATGACACTGCAGTCTTCATTAGCTGTGTTGGGTACTCAGCCTTTGAGGCAGGCACTAAGCTCATTCACCCACTCATTATTTTAGCTTTTACCCCATCTCTGCAGCATGCACACTTTATCCTCAAAGTGCCTTGGTAAAACACGGATGTTTAAACTGCTCACATTTTACACTGCACAGGGATCAGGAGCACAGCATTATGAAGCTCAACAATGCTGTGTTTAGATATGAGGAGTAAAAATCCTAATGCCTAGAAATAATACTTATATCCTCTCACAGTGAATGGAGGAGAATCTGGTGTACAGATTAGGTACTGGGCAGCACTTTAAACACTACAAAGCTTCACTTGCCTAAAGAAAATTCTCAGAGACATTTTCAAAATACATTCTCTCATCCGTATTTATGCAGCTCTGTGATAATGAGTTTCAGGCCATAAAAATTTTCAAGAATTTAAGCTCTAAATTCATGCATTTAAATCCAGATGAGTGGCTTATGGTCAGTATTCAGAAAACACTGCCAAAGGCAGAGTCTGTAGTCCCACACATCCTTTGTGTCTCTGCTGATAATTAGGACACCAACTCAGGAAGTGTGAAATATGAATTGTGGGTGCCTGCTTCCAGTTTGAATCTGTACTACCTACATACCAGAGGGTGTGTGGAGAACAGTAAAGCTTTTGACAGAAAAAGCTTTACCTAGAAATGATCCAAAAGTGGAAAAACAAGTCTTTAAACTTTACATATGATACACAGGATGTAGAAGTCTAAATTCAGTTACAAGAGAATGCAAATCTATGCAGAGTCAGTTAACTACTCTGAAGACAGCTCAGAGGAGTCAGGAATGATGCAGCCAAGAACAGCAAAAATGGTAAAGGATTTCTTAAAGCAATCTCCCTACAAGAAGGAGGTGCCAGACTAGTCCTGATGATCAAAGTGCCTTAAGAGAAAGCAGAAAAAAAATGCTAGCTAGCAGTTCTACATCAGAATCATAAAGGAGATATTAATGTACAAAAAGTTTAATCACTTTCAAAAGCTAAAGAAAACACTACAAAAAACACTACATAAAAGAACCAACATAAAGCACTCATGAGTGTCAGTAGCGTGGCTGCATAAAAGCACCCCTGGGAAAAAGGGATCAATGGTGCTCATGCTGTCACACAAAAATTGCATGCAAATAAGTCATTATCTGCCACAGCACTCAAATATCCAGAACCATAGATACAGATATGGCTGCAGCATAATAGCTGAGATCTTCCAGAATAAACACAGCCACATTACTTATGCCTGAAGCCCATTCTTACTTCTGGGCAGATAGCACAGGCACAGTTGAGGCATGGCATGGCACTTGGCCAAAGGACACGGCAGGGCCTCCACTATGTGTGCAGATGCAAGCTCCTTCCTGCTTGGCAACAACCTGCTGCCCACCACTTGATACTCAGGAAATCAGAGAATGGAAAAGCAGAGAAAAACACCTTTCCTGCTCTCCTATTGCTGCTAAGTAACTCTGTCTGCCATGGACTAATGGTGTCTAAATGCCTCACCGTTGCAGGGCAGGGACCATGTCATCAAGGCACCTGGCAGTAGTGGCTCCTCACTCCACTACTCTGCTGGATAGACAGAGACAGTCACTGCAAAATGTACGTATCATCCAGTCTGATGTTTCCCATCCACATTATTTCCACCCAGTAAATCCCTACCCACTCTCAGCTGGAGTTGAGAACCCTTGGAAGTCAGGAGTAGGCTGCTATCAGCAAGACAATCCATTCAGCCTACTCCTGAGCCCTCTTGTTCAAGGACACTGCAGAGGCAGCTGCAGACAGGCTGAATGGTCACCCCCACTCCCAAGTATATTCTTAACAACTTCTAGCTTTTGCATCGCCAAGACTTCGGCACATGATCTTACAGCGACAAAGGTAAAAAACTTGAAAGTGAAATACAACACTGAAAGAGAAATTCCTTTGGCAGATCATCTTTCCCTCACCCCTCCTCACCCCGCATTTTCAAGAAAGGACAAGATGCAAAAGAGGTGAAAGATTTAGAGGAACAGGTGCACATTGCAGTACCCATCTTACCAGGGTCTACAAATAAACTAACAGAAACAGTGACAGAAACATAGAATGACACTGCAATGAATCCTTAAAAATTAAAAAATTCTGGAAAACATAAGCAAGCATTTCCCCAGTTACCCTGGTTATTTAAAACCTCTGCAACTGAGAGAGCTTGCAAAATAGCCAGGCAACACACACCAAGACTGGAAGGGACTACAAAAGACAGGTAAGGAAGTAAGGCTCCATAAAAGAAAGGCCATTCTCAAACATGAAATATTATAGAAAAAGCACTGGATTAAACCACGGTAAAGAAATAATTATAAACAAACTGTTGCATTTGTGTGAAATGCCAGGGCAGAGAAGCAAAAACCCCTACCATAATTCGTTATATGGTTAGTCAAAACCCAGCAGCAACTAACACAGCCACAACTCACTTGGTCTGCTCAGCCTGGCAAAGAGGAGACTGAGGGGAGACCTCATGAGAGGAAGAGGAGGGGCAGACACTGATCTCTTCTTTCTGGTGACCAGTGACAGCACTCAAGGGAATGGCCTGCAGTTGTGTCAGGGGAGTGTTAGGTTGGATATTATAAAAAGGTTCTTCCCCCAGAGGGTGGTTGGGCACTGAACAGGCGCCCAGGGAAGTGGTCACAGCACCAAGCCTGTATGAGTTCAAGAAGTGTTTGGACAATGCTCCCAGGCACATGGTGTGACTCTTGGGGCTGTCCTGTGTAGGGCCAGGAGCTGGACTTGATCTTTGTGGGCCCCTTCCAACCCAGTGTGTTCAGTGCTTCTGTGAAGCCTAACTATGAGATGGTGCCGTGGCTGTTTAAGTGCTAAAAAAATTTCCCAGAGACACAGGGAAAGAATTAGAGACAAGGAGCAGATTATGATTATCAGTATCTATAATTAAGGTTTATTTGTTAGGAAAGGAGACAAAGAGCTAATGTATGGTATTAGGATACAAGGAGGCAACTAAGGTGGTATTTGTGAGAGAGGCAGGAAGCAACCAAGCTTCCTGGTTACCCAGGATGTGTCAAGTGCAGTTGCTGACATTGCACAGCCTCTGAAAGATCTGTTAATAAATATTTGCTTAGCATATTGTAACTTGAGCATAGGAGAGAAAAAGTACCCCTCCATATTAGCACACTACAGACAACCCTTACAAACCTCACATACTTTTCATAGCAAAGGAGAAAGTTGCTCTTTCTCTTAGGAGGAAGAGGCTCTTCACAGGAATTACCTCTCCCACATACATTTCGAAGAACTACCCAAGTTTCTTAATAATCTTTCTTTAAAGTCTTTACAGAAAATTTTGGAATGTCCCCCCCCTCAGTATAAACTGTACCAAGGAAGACAAATAATTATAGATGTTTAAGATTTTTATCACAAAGGCAATGGGATTTCTTCTGGTAATTTCAGCTTTAGCAGAAACAGACAAAGTATTTCAAATTAAGCCGGGTTTTAAGAGAAAATAATAACAAGTCACCATACATTTGGAGTGATTTCATCTTTAGAAAATGTACACATTTACACAGAGAAAACAGACCTCAGCCTCTTTATTACACAGACCATACACTCAGGACCTGTCCCTCTCTTTTACTATAGCTTGCAATATATGCAGCAGGACACGTCAAGTCCCAGATCTAGCTAGACAAAAGTAGACAAAGTAGCACTAGGGCACCTGTGAGAAATCCTTTGGTGCCCCTAACCAGAATTTCTGCTTACAACCTGAAAACTGCATCCATCAAAAGCTTAGAAGTTTCATTAGAGATAATAATGGTCCACAAAGACCATCAGAGGGCTGGAGCACGTCTCCTACAAAGACAGGCTGAGAGACCTGTGGCTGTTCAACCTGAAGAAGAGAAGGCTTTGAGGAGACCTCATTGTGGCCTTCCAGCACCTTTAACGAGGCTTATAAAAAGGAGGAAAGGGGACTTTATATACTGGCAGATAGTGATAGGACAAGGGGGAATGGCTTTAAACTGAAAGAGGGCAGGTTTAGATTAGATACCAAGAAGAAATTCTTTACTCAGAGGGTCGTGAAACACTGGAACAGGCTGCCCAGAGAAGCTGTGGACGCCCCATCCCTGAAAGTGTTCAAGGCCAGGCCGAAGGGAGCTCTGATCAACCTGGTCTAGTGGAAGGTCTCCTTGCCCATGGCAGGTGGGTTGGAACTACACGACCTTTAAGGTCCATTCCAACCCAAACCATTCTATGATTCTAATATGGTGCACTGAGCAGCTGGTAAAATGTGTTGAAAGAGATTTATTTCCCATCAAACTTTATTTGTTCTATCCAAACCCATAAAGGAATGTGAACTAATGTTTCAAAAGTATAAATCAATTTTTAAAAATAGATTTCAGATTGAAAGCCTTCAAAACACTCATTTTAAGAAGATGAAGTCACATCTGTGTATCACAGACTCTGTGCTTCCGGAGTTGCAGAATGAGCAGTAAACACTGCAATGTAATGACAGAAATTCTGAATGGATTATGTATTACACATGCGGGACTTCACTTCGCTAACGTATAATGTGATCCAAAAGATAAATCATAGTTAATGAACAGTAAAGTTAGAATCTCCGAAGAAAAGCTAAAATTTATAATTCACTGGAAGCTACACAGTTATACAGTAACCATATAAAAGTACAGAAAAAACTTTAATGAGATGTTGAAAATATAGTATCATTATAGCAAAGTTAAGTGCTTCATCTCAGCTTAAAAATGTCTTTCCACAGTTAAAAACTGTAATTTTATGGGCATCATTCTCTGCCGCTAACTTTCAAATTCCAGTCTTCCCAGCAGAAGGCTGAAAGTTGGGTCGCCTTTTGGTTTGTTTTTTTTTTAAGATTAAATAATTCACGGATATTTTCCATTATATGCATTTGGCTTTTTAGTAAAAATATTTAGATTTAATCCTGGAGTAATTATTATGAAGAAAATATGATACTGTGGGTGGCTCTGGTTGACCATCTCTGATGACTGAACTCCCTTCTCAGGGGCACTTATATTTTGAGTTACTGTTCAGCATAAAACTAGAGTAAATACATCTCTAAAAACCACTAAATTTAAGCTCTTTATGAGTTCTTGATGTATGCCAAACCCCACCTACCATGAAATGCACTGGAAGTTGACACAGGCTAAGAATTTGTTACCAGCCCATAGCCCAAGCTGATGCATTTCTTAACTTCAGTGTAGACATTAACTAAATTTCTACAAAGGCTGATCACGTTGTCTCATTCAGCAATTAAAAAGACTGCTATTGAATGAGTTATTCCTTAAAGTCCAAGTATTATTTATCAGTGTTTAGTTTCCATGATAATGTATAATTAATAATACATAATACAGTAATATAGTTTGCCAAACACTTGCTGTTATATAGAAGCATATTCAGGTGCAACAAGGCCCGTATTGTAGAGTGCTGGACTGCTTCAAGCTATTTTTAACTGATGAACACTTTGTTAAATTTGTGTGCTATGAAAACAGGATAAAATATTTATGAAGAGTAGAGTATGTTTAAAAGAACCAGAAAACATGAAATTGTAAGTCTGCATAATTAGTATGATTACAACAATTAAAGCATTTTCAAAATGCATTTTCAGAAATTAAAAAGATGGAAGTCATTAATAGAATTTCTCAAAATAAAGCAGCCCTGAATGACTAAAGAATTTTAATAGCTTTACTATGCTTTTCTGCATAGTCACGTAACTTAAATTCATGGCTATACAGCTTCTCTATTTCTCTGGACACATCATGCTTTCCATGCAGATCACACAGGCATATGACAGACACATACCAGAAAACTAATGGAGTACTTTGGGCATAGCAGGAAAGTGTCAAAAACGCAGCCTGAAAGTGTCCTTATTTGCACTGTAGAAGTGCTCTTATTTTGGAGGGGAGCTATTACACACATGGCAAACAGTCCATTACACTGTGCATGTCCTGTGAACCCTCCCAACGTGCTCTAATGGCAAACATCCCAATGAACTGCTTATTCTCTCAGGACCATTATCAGAGATGGACTCAGAGCAGAGAATGACATCTCTGTTACATATATTGCATACAACAATGCTATTGATGTGTGAATTCACATTAGGGCATTTAAGCCAGCTTACTGAACTGAAGAAGATGGATCTCAAATTGCAGGTTTGGTTTTTTAAAACACTGCACTGGGTAAGAAGAAAAGGCACTTTGAAAACCAACTTTCAAAAAAGCAAGGAGTGCTTGCTGTGCCAATAGGATTTACATGCACAACTCCCGATTAGGAAATGGTGTATTGCATTTTTGTGACACCAACTCGTACACAAGAAACTAACACTTGAGAGACTACAAGAGGTAAGCATTCTTCCCATGGCAGAGTTAAAAGTCCCTTCTTTGTTCTGACAGGAAAGTAAATTTTGAAGGAAAGAAACCTGATTCTTCATTCCAAGCTTAGAGAAGAGATAACAGGAAGAACAAACCAAAACAAAAAGCCTCACTGTCCTTTTCAGATTTATCTGTTCCACTTTCCCAGGACTGTTACCAGAAAACTCTTCCCTAGACTGTTATGGAAATTCTAGTCTTTCTCTGATCATTTTGCATATTTAAGTGTTGAACACTTAAACAAAATGTGAGGTTCCCACAAAACCAACCTGGAACCTTCTGAATGCTCTCAGAATGATGCCATGCACTCTCCACTCCTCAGTAAGCTTCCTGTACAGAGGACAAGTGGAGGGTGAATACTGACAATGCTGTGGTGAAAAGAGGAAAACAGTAACGGAGGGCTATGGAAGAACAAATAAGCAAGATATTGAGTTATCAAAGTAGAGTACTGGGTGGTAGAAAGTACATACAAATGTATGTAAAAAGGTAGAATCTGGATCTGATTTTATATGGAGAAGTTTATAAAGCCTGTTTTACATTTACAGTAAAATCAGAATAACTGTGATTTATCAAGACTACTTTTACCCGAGTGTGCAAAAACCAATTTGGGGTACACATCTGATAGGCAGGTGTAAAAGGATTAGTGTGAAGAGACTCAAGTCAGCACCACAAATAAAGATGATAGTACATCATCCATCCATCCCTTCCCGCCTCTTTGCTTGACTTGGGAAGATAGCACAGAACGACAGTCAGAAGGAACAAGAAATTAAAAGTGTGCTATAGAGAAATGAAGAAGATTTTTCACTATTGTCTTAAACTCCTGCTTGATCACCTTTGTAACAGAAACTTTTGCCAGAAATTCAACAGCCTTGGCCCCGCAGTTTAATGACTTGAATTTGCAAGAAAAGGAGGAATTCTCAAATCACTGACCTGTCCTCATAGTAAGGAATAAGAATTTCGTGTCTGATATTTTTCAGAAATTCCTTAGAAAAAGGCCACACATGCACACACATTTACATGCACTCCCAGTATCAAAACACATGGGCAGGTCACCAGTTTGACTGTTTTGGGACATTCTGTAGCAGGCCAGGTGCCAACAAATCTTAAAATATATTTACTGGCCTAGTAACTTTATGGATAAAATTGTCAGATCCCGAACTCTTGCACAACACGAGGACAAAATCTGACAACCAAAACTCAGCACAACAGGAAAAATGATACTGAGACAGTGTTAAGGGTATTTTACTCTGGATTTTTTTTAAAAGCCCCTACAAACATTCAAGGTACAATACTATTTCCAGAAAGATCACTGGGAGCTTAGACACTCATCTGAGCAGTATCAGACCCTCAGAATGAGGAAGGCACCATCAGTCAGGACTTGCTTTCATGAAGTTATGGATACTTTATACAAGCATTTCTTAGCGCACAGTAGTACCGTAACGGCACAAAAATGCATTAAGTTTCCTATTTTTTATTTATATTATCAAACAATATTCACAATACTCCACACTATCTGGTGGTAGAAGAAGCAAAAGGCACAGCATACTTCTCTAAAGTTTGAAAGCTGACAACTCCACATCCGTTTTTATATAGATAAAAAAATATTTAGCTTTCTAAGGGTTTCAGCTCACTTGTATTACTTCCAGCATATACTAACTGAAAAGAAAAGGTGGAGGGCTAAGTTTTGAACACTATCAGCAACCGAGCAGATGATAAATGTACATCTGTGTGCAATGTAGGGAGACGATGATAGCACAGAAAAGATGGGCTACTGTATCAGCTGTTAGTGGACTATATTCCTGTCAAACCCTGATAAGCTCTACTCATGCACTGCCTTATTTAGTCAGGCTCCTCTGCTGACACACCAATGCACAGTAACAAGTGCATATGATGATTCCAGTACAGACTTCAGCTCCTTCTTTTACTCAGAGCATAACAAATATTAAATGGCTTAGTGTCATTTTTTAAGGCATACTGGAAAAGTCATATTTTCTCATTTAAGAATACACTGCCAGTAATAAAACTGCATTCTTAATAGTACTTAATGTGGAACATGATGTAGACTGAAATAGAATGGTCAGAAAAAATTGAAGACTTTTTCATAATAAAGACAGTTACTCTCTATTTTGAAGACTAAGGAATTTACTGGAACATGTGATGTTCCATAAGCCTGTTGTTTGGGAATTACTATTTTAAGAATGAGCATAGGATAACAGTTTAGGTCTCCAGAAGTAGTTCAACCAGAAGATAAAAATTTTTATAAACTTTTTATTTACATATATACCTGTAGACTATTACTGTGATAGTCAGGACAACTCTTTTCCCAAGTAACTCTAGCTACGTTTATTCTAAATGACATGACACATATGAGGAGAGAACATTTTCATTAATATTAAAAGCCAGCATCTGTTACTTTCAGAACCATTTCAGTGGCCTCACACTCACAGAACTAGTAGATTAGTCCTGTTTCACTGAAACTATTTAATAATAGGCTGCTGTAGTACAGTGTCCTTTCAGGAAATCATCATTGCTTTAACTAATAGTACTACTGTCCATTAACTCATCTATTACAAATATATTTACAGCATAACTGCTGCTATAGAGGTAAATTAGCAGAGCACATACTGTTAAAGTGTGTATCCCTGAAGTTTTGTCATCATGTTTCACTCACTTGCTAAGTTGTAAAATCAAGTAATCTGTGATGGGTCTTTTAAGTCATTAGCATGAATTAACAAGATTCTGCTGTGTATTATTTCACTGCTATTGCCAAAAGGTCAGCTCTTGAATACAGGAGATCCACTCAATGTCACATATTTTACTTCCTTTGGAACAAGGACAATATATTCTATTAAAACTCACGCTGCATTGTACAATGCCATTAATCATGTCAGCTAAAGCACTCAGTTAATATCCTACCTTTTTAGTGGAGGCAATATGCCTTTCAACGCTGCAGATGAACACCAGTCCTCATCAGATTTTACCCTTAGAAGAGATCATCTAGACTAAGCTGTAATTTTCTTGGTACACATGGAGAGTTGGTGCACAGCTTGACATATAACAAAAACCTGTGCTTATACACTTACCACATCCCTCTGGCTCTTTCATACAGACCTAAAGGAGTACTTGTTCCCAGGTCAGGTATTTCTAACGTGGTACCCCACTGTAACTCATCTGCTGAAAGGTCACACTAAAGTTTAATGTCATGCTTGGAAAGCAAACCCACATAACCAAGTTCTGCTGTGCACCAAATCCATTGGATCAACATCCCGCCTGTGGCCTGGGAGCATATGCAGCTCCTATCACTAGGCCAATTCACCAAACCCAGGGCTGCCTTTTGACTGGACAAATACATGGGGAGGAACAGCACAGGTGGACTGCCACCTAAATTACTCTGGAAGTAACAGCAGCCCACTCCTGATCATTATCTTTCCCAGAGCTGCTGCCTCTACCACAAGGCTGTCTGGCTGCCTCTACAGAATTTCACAGCACATTCCACACCCGCTTCCAAAGATCCTTTGGGAGAAAGCACAGGCGGGAGCCAGCTGTCAGAATGGTTTCAGCACCCTATTCTCCCTGGAAGCCTTGGATGTACTGCACATGCAATAAGCCACCTAGCTTTCCCTGCCACTAGGTAAATGATACATGCATCTAGCCAGGGAAGTTTGGCACCACTATCTAGATGACCTTCCAGAAATGGGGCTAACAAAGCTGAGGAAAACAAACCATGATTAAAACTCTATTAAAACCCACTCACATAAAATGCTTTTACATGGTTAGCTAGTACACTGAGGATCTTTGCAGCACAGAAGAAGCAGTACTGCAAAAAGAAGAAAGAAGCAGTAACCTCTATAATCAGCTATTTCCACTGCAAACCATGTAGTCTGTTAGCAGTATTTCTTACATGTAAGTAAATGCAGAGACCAGATTCACTAGTAGAGCAATAAAGCACAAAGCTATATTCCCAGTTACTTTTCAAAGCAAACCCTCACTCTGATTTCCAGAAATATGGATTTCCTCGGCAAGTGAGCTGACATGTCTTTCTAGAATAAATTCTGTCTGAGCTGTACCATACTGAGCTGTACCATACTCAGATCTCAGGTTTTGAGGACAGTATGCAGAACAGCATAGCATTCAGCATGAGTAACAGCAGACTGAATGTGTGTGACAATACGGATTCATTACAGAAGCTTCATTGTTTGCAAAGGGAAAAGACTAAATCTCAGAAGGTACTATTAGTTTCTTCGGAATTCATAAAAGCACTGAATTTTAGTTTTTCTGGAAGTTAGGAGAAGTGGACAGCATACTGAGAACCTAAAAGTTTCCTCCAGTGGTAACTGAACTGTCTCTGTATTTGATTATCCCTTCTTGTTCCAGCTGGGAACTTCTAGTATCTTGACTTTGGCCTTTCAACTGCCCGTGACTCCCACAAAACATGCAGCTCACAAAGAGCACTGTTCCATCAGTGATATCCTGCTATCACTGGAACCAGTGGGAGTTTCTGCTGTTGATATCAGCATGGCAAACATTTCATATTTCACCAGCAGACTATGTAAAGGATAAATTAAAAGCCATGATCAGCTCACACTTTTATCCTCCAAAGCAATGGGAGTAAGTAAAGTCCAAAGCAAATAAGCCATTTGTCTGTTCTTTGATTAGAAAGGGATGTTTTCTCTGCTCCTAAAGAAAGTAACATCACAGGAAGTATTTTAATAGCAAGTTGAATGTTTTCAAAAGTCTTGACCAATTTTCTCCCTTTATCCACTGAGCAGCAAGCCACATGCACCCTTCCAGCTTCTCTTCATTTCAGAATTTGCCAAGTAACAGCAATGAAGAGTTGCTGATCAGAACATGAAATGTCGGCTCATTCCTTCAGGATAACAGGCGCAATAAAAACCAGCAAAACAAACACTGTACATTACTACTATAATCTCACTAGAATTTTATTTCATAACTGCCCTCTAGGTTAATTAAGTACACTTTAAAGTATCCTTCAGGGTTATGAAAGGGTAGGCGATTTCAAATTATAATATCAAAGTATTTGCATATTTTCATATTAAAATCCCACAACATTATTGCTTTTCTGGTTGTTTTAGATCAATTTAATAAGAAAACAATTTTCTCATCTTAATGTTACTAATACCCTCCTATGTATGCAAGGATCCCTCCTACTGAAACCCTCCTGCTTTCACTCAGAAATACCATAATCTGAATCATGCCAATCCTTCCTTGTTCCTCCTATTGAAGAATGTAGGGCTTTCGCTGTAATATGCTCACTCTTGAAGTCCCTGCTTTATTCATAAGATTCAACATAATGATCTTATCTAAGTTTGGGTGTTTTTTTTATAAAATCTGTGCCTATTTTCCTTGGCGTAAATATTAAGCCATATTTCAACAGCAGAAAGACAGACGAGACCAACACAATGCCTCCATACCATTCTCTCCAGTGGCTAGAAACAATTGTAAACATTGCAACATCCATGGGCTGTGGCTAATTATTTCCTTTTGAGAAGAAACTAGAGACTTGAAGACTAGAAATCTGTAATTTCTTTCCTGGTAAGTAGTAGGGAAAAGTGGGAGGAAAAAAAAAACCACAACAAACTTGTTTACTCTTACCAGCACAGTGCTCATAAAGACAGTATTATTGAACTTAAACAGAACAACAGCATTCCAAAAACCCCCCACAGCAAATCATCTTTTCACTGCTCCTCTTATTATTAGTGAATACATTTTGCTAATAATTGCGTGATCACAACTAGACTAAGTTCCACCATTTCAGTAATTTAAAACATGTATGATGAAAAGGCCCAAGAGTCTAAGCAACTCAAAAGATGAGATGAAACATGTGGAGAGAAATATTCCAGACAGAATGGAGTAAAAGCCAGTAGAAGAGCAATAGTGAGTTATCCCATCAGAAACAACTGGTACCATCTTCAGGTCTCCACTCTTCAAGAAAAATGACTCCAGGTATGAACTCTGAGAAGGATCTGAAAAAGCCATACATTTCTCCAACTCACTTGTAAAGAACATCAAAAAAACAGACCACGGAAAGTTTGAACCCGTTGCGTACATACTCTTCCAGAAGCAGTACATGAACAGCACCAGCTTTAAGATGATGCCGTACACTGTGATAACTGCAGCTTTTGGCACTGAACAAAGGCCCAGTAATGTGCCTCTGTCCATAGGCATTGTTTCTGAGCAACACCGAACAAGTTAATGGGATATATCAGAGTATTTCAACAAAAGGTGCCCAATTACCTTTCAGGATGTTCTCATGCCCTTTAGCCAGCTGATTATATGTAGTCTTTTCCCTTAGATGCAAAGTGATTGCTCTGATGGCATCATTTCCTTTTTTCATGCATTCAAGTTTTTTCTTTTCAATTAAAGCTACACAATAGAAAAACAAACAGCAGGAAAGGATGTAACTGCAGACTAAGGTGACACTTGGTTGACCTTAGGATACAAGAAGACTTGTCACATTCACAAGGAACAAAACCTTTCAGCTCTTTTGCAAGGAACCTGACCACAGGCAACAGCTCCACTGCAACACAGTATCATCTGTTTGACACAGAGAAATAAAATACTGCCATCAAACAAAGTTATCTCACCACAAACATTTATGATGAGAATTTCAGTCAGTTATCTACATGTTTAAATTGAGCCTCTTTTTTCTTCATTCACTCCTGCTCACTAACAAAGTGAGTTACAGCATCAACTTACTACTAGTCCTATTTGTGCAGTCAAATACTGCAATAGCATACTAAAAGATAAATCACTTTAGATCTTCACAGTAAATTTAGAGAAAAAGATTGGAAATATTAAAAAAAATTAATTAACGTAAGGGAAGATTAATAATTTCAGTCTCGTTCTCTCCTTACAAAGGTCTCTGGGATGGATTAACTCTGGAAAACCCTTTATTATGCCTGATACAGCAAGTGCAGAAAAAGGTGACATTCAGTTTTAAAGCGGGTCATGGTGATCAAATCTGCTCTTGCATACATAAAGAACTTTCTAGAAAAAGTACTCATCCTATTTCAGAGTACCACGGCCCTCAGTAGGGCATCTGATCTAAATTACTATTCATTTAAAAATACCCCTCTGCCAAAACAAGCAACAGACTCAAAGCAAATATCAGACATACCACCCCAGAGTGATCAAAAAATAGAAGAAATATATGGTATAAAAGTAGCATCACTATCAAATTTTGACGTGAGCATAGTTATCAGAAGCTTTCAGTACACCCTACTTGTAACCTTCTGAATAAAGAATGTTATCTAAAAAAAGATATATTTGATAGTCTGAAAGAAGATCTGATGTTAATCAAAAACTTTTTTCACTTGATGTAGATTGTAAAATGTAGATTTCTAAACTGTACAACTGTACCACAGCATGAGACCAGCAGACAAGAGAAATCGGATGGTTATATAATTTGGTGGTTAAGCAAGATATTTTTAGTGCTTTGCTAATCCATCTAATGCATTTCTTTCCAAGAGAAGAAAATGCATTACACTGATAGCAATAACAGGGTCAAAACATGAGGATATTGACAAGGAATTTAAATTTTCTAGAAAATCAAAAATTATCTCAAATTATTCTTAACAGCATCCATTCCTAAGGAAGGCTTATCAGGGATTAGGGACACTTACACATAAGTAATTGAAGAGAAGAACCAAAACAAAGCAGGAAAACTTTCACAGAAACACTTCAAACAGGAATCTCATAATGCAAAACAAGCTGGTGACACCTCAAGAGAATCAAACAAATAGAAATTTAATTGTGTAGGCAGTTTCTGAGTGGCACATAGTTTATGCTACCTGGGAAGCCTGAAGCAACTTCTGCTTTTTCTGAAAGAGTATTTTTTTCAAAAATGAGAGTAGAGACCATAAAGGGATACTAACAGAATTTTGTAATAGCTCTAAAATTCAAGATTTTAATTTGTTCTCTCAGCTCCTTTTTACCATACTGTTGCTACATTAATGTTAAATGCTTATTGTATTAAGTAATAAATTCTTGAAGTCATATATAAAACCTTCCACAGAAAAATCTCACTATGAAAACAAAGAAAATGTGGGTTTACAATGCATGTTATTTGGGATAACAGAATAGAACTTTGCTATTCATTTCCCCTTGCATTCTATTTCATATTAATCTTGAGAGGAACAAAGCATATTTAAACTGAATGTATGGGAATAGGACCACCAAAGGACAACAAAAGTGTTTCTATATATAGTAAATATTCTTTTAAAAAGATGAGTTAAACCACTCCTTAGTGTAATCTGAAACATACTACACTGGACTTAATGTTAAAAGGTCTCAATCTACCTTAAGGTTTCATTTATTAAAAGATGGAAGTGTCAAAGTTGTGTACAAAATGTTTCCTCAGCTGACTTGCACCTCGGCAGGCTCGATTTCTGACTCCCTTGAAACTTTTACTTGCAAAATGAGACAAGTCAGTGTCAAAGAACAGAGAAAAGGATTCAAAGGTGTGAATTAGCTTTACTAATGAAAAGACAATAAATGGTTTCAGAGTCAGACAGATGATAGGAAATGGTTTTAAGAGTGAGCATATAAAAGCAGAAAATCCAAGAGGGAACTGTCACCCTAATTCTGCAAAGTGAATTTCTATACAAAACCAGAACTATTTTCTTGAATGGATTAAGCAATGCTAGGTTATACATCTGCTCAAAAACACATTTTCAGGTACCAGCAAATTGCAGGCAAATTATTTACCTTTTTCAAAGAAAAGTATCTTTTTAAGTATCACTTAGATACACTAAAAGCAGAACAGCATTTCTTAAATTTTCAGGGACCTTGACCAAGCAGGCAGGGTTTCTGAACATAGCTTAAGCTGAGTTTTCTCAGCATGACCTATGAAGACACAGTCAGTATGTTCTTTGAACCATCAACCAAAAATGCCTTCATTGTTACAAACAGCTGATTAAATATGTTGTGAAATAGCAAATAAATGGGAGAACTTTTGCTATGAGGAAATGATCTCACACATTTCACAGACCCAAGTCTTGTGCAACCCCTACTCAAATATCAGGGCACAATTCAACATTTCTGAGGACTTTTAACAATGGTTCAAAATTTAATAGTATTTTATACTGAAAGGATTCCAATCTGGCTTCATCCTTGCTGGAAACAGCAAAAATCTAGGTGTGCAAAGAAGTGTGTGAGACCTCTGATGGTGTACCTATCTGTAGTACCTTCCGGAAAGAGACACCAGCTTTTTTATACTGCTCATTCACCACGAAGGTCTGCAGCCAAAATTCATCATGTTATGCAGCATGTCACGTCTCAGCAGTTAACTCAGAACTTAACTGCTATACAGACTCATGACCACTTCTATAATGGTCTAATCATAAGTGTAAGGAGCAGGTGAATTCAAACCAAGTATCTATTACATCACAAAGATGGAACTAATGAGTGAACTGTTAAAACCCATTTAAAGAGTATTCCGATCAACTAAAATTCGAAGAAAACATGAAATTTAGCACAAACTCCTTGATGAATTTATTCAGAACCATAATTTTGACTAATTGCTCTCTGAATTCATTGTTTACCAACCCAGCAAAGCTCAAAGCTAAATTCTATGTACTTTAATCCTTCTGCTGAAAAAGGTTCATCCTCAGAGCTCCATCAACAATTTTTCCATCAGAAATGCATCGTACCTGTGCATGTCACAGACACAGATACAGACTTGGAGGTGAAAATGCTCAGCGTCTTTTCTTGACAACAAGTAGTTGTATGAAGTTCAATTATGAGCAATTTAACTAGATCTTTTGCAGGCAGCCTAAATTTTGAGTGTACAAAATATACACTAATTTTTATCTGTCCCATTGCTGTCTTAAAATAAATTTCTGGATCAGGTATAAACTCTGCATTAGGAAATAAAACTACACTCTTTACCGATATGGCACAGACTATCAAACACTGCTTGGGATTGTAACACATCATTATGATTTTTTTCCTCATAATTCATTATCCACTGAGAATAAAGAATAGTATTTATACCTGTATGCTGAACCATTAAGAAATTGTGAATGCTGGGCAATGTTAAACCTCCCAAAATGAATTAAGTTTTGCACAAGGAATCTAGCCACCACTGGAAGAGAGAGAAAGCCTCTTCACCAGAAACCACTGACTAATACTTCAACAGATCTGTACAAATGAAACATTTCTGAATATCAGAAAATGTCACCAACTTATCTGTTCTGTTGATTTTTATGGAAATTATAAATGCCATTCCCACCTTTGTTGCTAATCTGCAATTTCCAAAATTGAACTCTTCGCTGAAGCAGAAAATGATATTATGAATGTTAATACATTTAGAAATATTTAAAACATGAAAAATCATTGGAATTTTAGCAAAACTGAAAATAAGCCCTTGGTCAAGATGTGTTAAGGTAAAGGCAGGACTCCTGACACATGGAAAAGACACCCATATGCTTAAGGTGGTTCATGACTGCATCTTCACAAAGCATTCTGACAACCGGCACCTGTTGGGTTATACTCTTAACTTTTGGTTATAGAACCACAGAGTTGTTTAGGTGTCAAAAGACCTGTAAGACCATTAGCTCCAGCAATTAATCCACCACTGCCAAGTCCACCACTAAACCAAGACCCTAAGTACCACATCTACATGTCTTTTAAGCACCTACAGGGATGGTTCCCTTATTTTTCCTGAAATACATTTTGTATCTTAGTGCTCGGCATTATACTGTTCGTTTTTAGGATACTCCTAAGATGCTTATACAACTGACATCACAAATTCCTGCAAGTGAAGGAGCTTAGAAAGTGAACTTGGGCTGAACACACACAGAGCCAGATCCTATGAATTCACTTCAATTTAGTGATCACCAAAATTTCTTGGTCTTCTTTCTTTTCCCTATGGAAGTCAAGTTTTTAACCAGCAACAGGTATGAAATCCTAGCTCCAGATAAGAACAAACCAGGGCTGTGATGCATGCCTCCATCTGCCAACAGACCACTTCAACAGTGAGTTTCCTTGGAGTCTTGCTTGTTTCCACATCTGGATTTTAAACTGTTCTGCAAAACTAAGAGTGACATGATCCAATGCCCTTATTTATGAAGCAGTCTAAAAATTCAGAGAAGAAATATCTTTGAAATGATTCACCCCAAAGCCAGAAAGGAAAGCTAAAGCAGCAGCAAAACGACCTCTCCTTATGTATGCCAGTAACATCTGAAGCAAGCGTGGAGATGCTACATTATAGCAGTAAGGTAGCTAAACAAGCCTTACCCACCAGATTCAGAGTGGTAAGAGAAAAGAGATGTAGCTACCTTTCTTCTTCTCCTAGAACAAGATAGCTGAGAATTCACATTTAACAGATTTCAATTCAGTCAGATACTAGGAGGAGATTTCTGGCTTTTAAATGCAAAACAGTAGTACCATCATTTTCATCAATCCCTACTTTTAATGTAGTAGGACCAAGGTATAGCATTCCTCACTGAAAACTCTGGAAATAAAGATTAAAAAAAAAAAGAAAAAAAGAGAGCAGAAATGCTTAATAGAATAAAAAATTAATTCAGAAACAGAATATAACAGGACAGACTAAAAGACTGGTTCTCCCAACTGTGGTTTACCACTGGATACCCACAGGGCTCATGGCTGAGAACCCATGCCATTCATAAATCCAGAGGAAAAGCTGTGAACAGCTAAGTGACTGAATTTGTGAATGTCAGTGTCAGAGAAGTCTGAGGGACAACTGCAGTGAAGGGCTGCACAAAACTCACTGGTCACTCTTATTGGCGAATGAAGTTCAATTTAAGAGTAAGAGTGATTTGCAAAGCAGAACAACGCTAACTTTATTTAGAAGTGGCTTTAGGGTGACCTTGGGAATGAGCTCTTGGGAGACTACCTCCACTCAGCAGATCTGGGAATACTAAATCTTGAGAGGACTCCAGGAATAATCAAAAGGTTGTTTCAGATGTTGAACACTTACATGGGCTTGAGGGAGGCAAACTTGTGTGGACAAATTTATTCCTGGACACTAGGCACAAAGAGACTGTGCCTCTGCCTCTGCAAAAAATGAGAGCAAAGAACTTCAAAAGAACGAAAAAGCAGAAAACAAAGCACAGAGTACTGAAAGAGGAAGATCACAGTAAGGTAGGCAAAAGAATGCAAGTCAGTGTACGCAAGTATGTACTAACATCTGTTAAATACATAAAGCAGAAAAATGTATTAATCACCAGAAACATGAAGAGAAGTCATAATATGTATCACTGATCCATTAGTATCCAAACAAAGAGCACTACTCATTGAACTACCTCAGTTTTGAGAAAATGAATCAATTATTATTTGGGAAACATAGAATTAGATCAATGTAGGGGGCATAAATTAATCACTTTAATGAGTATTTTTCTGCTGTAGTTTTTCAGAGAGAAGCATCCTACTCTGTAGAATACTGATTGACAATGTTACAGTTGGATGACGGCAAGTTTTCCTATCTCTGAAGAAATAAACTGGGAATGTTCTATATGAGTTGATTTAGTCTTTAAGCAAAACATCAAGAAAATTATTCAAGCTCCAACTAGTATTACTGGACATATGTATGCAGTTGTACTGGATACAGCAGAAATACAAAATATTTTTTTGGTTTTGAGAATATTTTTATAGCAATCAATAACAAACCTAATTACTTTACAGTTTGTACATGACTAACAAGTACAAACGATCCAGATTTTTTTTTAATGGGTATTTATTTCCATCACACAAACTCTCCTGTAAGTCAGTAGAGATGGATGCTATTTGCAGCTTAGCTTTTGAACAATTGTTGTAATACAGATCAAAACTGACATGCTGTGTAAAAACTAAGGGGAGAATCTGCATAACAGAGCGCCTTCTGTGGCTACAAAAAAATATTAGCCTCTTTGTATACCCCAGTATAATTTAAAAAAAGCCTTAATGTTGTCACATACATCTGCTGGGCTACCACTGCAAAAATCCTCTCTGCTCCAGAATTAAGTGTTCTGGAAATTGGGAAAAAAAATCCTTATCATCTGAATAAAGAAACATTTCAAGAATGTTTGCACAGTAGAAAAAGGCTTTTTAAAAAGGTTATTTTAGAAGCAGTGGTGCAGCATTGTTTCATTTATGTTCTGAAAGCACTGAACATTTTCAGTATTGTACTAGCAATCTCCTGATTTTAAACAATTTAGAAAAGCAATTCTCATGTAACAATTCTGTGTCTAATACAAACACAGAAGGTAAGACTAGATACACACCAGAACCACTTTAAAAAAAACCAAAATCCCTGTTCAAGCTTATGTCTGTAGATACGTATATTTGGATATAGGTAATAAAAAATTTAATACTTGAGGTTTTTTAAAAGTTCAAGCTGAGGGATGGTACAAGACTAATTTTGCATATTTTCAGCCAGATAATCTTGGTGCATTAAATATTAAGAAAGTAAAAAAAAAAATCTGTGATGTTTATATTATTTGTATATTTCAAACAGATGTATTATTCATTCCCCAGCAAATAACTGAGGAACAGTCCAAGATTATACTCTTTTACCAACAAGTTGTTTGTGAAATCTGAGTAAAAATGTGCCCCACTGAAGTTAGTGGTATAACGCCGACAGGATTCAAAGAACATATGGTTTTCTCTAATGAATGAAGAATTAACTTTAAAATTACTATCTATAGTAGCTCAAGACCTATTTCAAGCTTCACCACAGCATTTCATTTGTTATCTTCAAACAAACTATGTAGCAAAATGATTAAAAGTGATTTCGTTTTGAACTTCAGGCAGCTTTTTGTACTGAGGCAAGCAGTCTTACCTTTGGTATTTGTTGGATCCTATTCCTAAACATAATGTTCATATTTCAGCTATAATAAGTAAAGCATCTCCAAGGCGTGTGAGGCACCAGTCTTGCCAGTGTCCAGTTTAGTTTCTTGAGTAAAGTAAGAGTGCTAGAGTCAGCTAAATCCATCATGGAAAGCTGTGTGTGACACACATAATTCAGTGCTGTTTGGAATGATTGGCAGCTGCCTTCTAGCATGGACACAAACTGTACTGTCACATGCATATAATTTCAGCTCTCCCTAGAAATCACAGTTTGTTCAGGTCAAGCTGAGCACACTGGTCACGCAAGGAAATGAAGTCAACAAAGGGGCTGGCTAATAAACCATTTAAGAATCCTCCTTGAGACTTGCATGCTTCATATAACCCCATCATGCAGCACAGCATACTGAAGCTTACTCTGAAGCAAGGTTAAGAGAAATAAAAGCAGTGGGTTCTTACGTAACTGCTGTACTGTGGACATGGCTGCGCTGGGGTGGACAAGTGAGCTGGAGGTGCTGCCCAGCGACCTGAAGCCAACACTAGGCACCCAAGCCCAGGCTGGGGCAGCAGCAGGCCACGACTCAGGGTAAACTGGAGTTCTCTGAAGCATCCTCAGCGCTGAACATTACACAAGCCAGCTACTGGGTCCAGACCATGATGACTGCTAGGAATAGCAGGGACCCAAGAAAGCCCAGGTTGTGAAGGTGAGTTCACTCCCAAACAAAATTGTTATTCTGGGTCTCCACTACCAAGTCAATCCTGGTGCACCTTCCTCCTGCATCCATTTCTAACAATTCAAGACTCCTTCCCAGCCACACAGAATGAAGCAGCCTGCTTGTGAGACAGGAACACAGCCAGAGTTTCAGTAGTTTCTATTAAAAAATAAAAGCTGAAATTTAGCTGTAGCATCTGTGGACTTGGACATAAACATGTTAAAAATAAAACTGAGCTGTCTAAAAAAGCTGCTCTGAAAAAGAAATTGCTGCAGAAGATGCCAGTTAATCCCCCTTCAGTGCTCCACTTAAAAGGTCTTCCTGACTAGAGGCTTGGTAGTCACTGCTGTCTGAGCACAGACAGCTAATTAACAAGGAGGAACTGCTCCATATTATTAGTAGCAAGATATTGATTTTACTGTTATCTTGTTCTCAGATCCAGTCTTTTGCCAGCTTCTTTTCATCTGTTGGGCACTGCCATTTTCCCAGACTGCAAGGTCTCCAGACAGCATAATTTGTTTGTGCAGTACCTAACACAAAGGTACCATTATGCTTCACCAAATCTCAGATGCTCATGTAATGAGAGCCCATTACAATACTGCTTTTAAGGTGGTCTCAAGTTCTCATGGCATATTATGACAATACATACACTTCACTTAAAATTCACTCAAAACTTTAAAGTAATTAGAAGTATTTAGCTTCTGTGAAAAAGAGAATAAAATAGAAGTTTAAATTCTTTAACCTGCTTGTTTTATGACCTGAAAGATCAATGAAATGTAAGGAAAATATCAACAAGGAAGTATTTTTTCTTTTGACTTCTTTCTCCCTTTTCCTTCATACACTATCTTCTGGTTCATATTTCTTACCCTTACTGTACTTTTATCATGTCCCTCTGTGTCCTGCAAAGTTTGCTTTTCTTCAGAGACTCAACACTTAAAGAAGAAGATCTTTTAAGGGGAGAATTAGCTAGAAAATATCTGAAGGGAGGAAAAAAGAAAAAAAAAAAAAGAAAAAAAAGGCCTGGCTCTGAACACTCAATTCTGAACCCATAAAATTGACTTTTCTGAAAGAATATGGAACATGAAGGGTTGTTAGTAAACAAACATCATTCCTTCTGCTTCCAGTGCTTCATGTTTATTTACAGGACTGATGTATTTTAAAAGCAACCAGTGACACTGACTATTGCAAAGTAAGTTTATGTTCAAACTCTGAAAATGACGTCCAGAAACGTTACAGTTTTATACCATCATAAGTATTGATGAAGGCAAAGTTAATATAATACAGTAGAATGAGAACTTAAGTAATTTTCATACTAGGAAAGAGTGCTCTAACGTAATTCCAGTTTATACTGAACTGCAGAGGGTTATCTCCTTCAAATGAGACGTATGAGAGTGATGAAAAGGGAAGTTCAAAATCCCTACAGTGAAAATTATGGGATATCCTCAAAGTGAGTTCCCACTTGACTCTGGGTTGAGTCAACATTTGGGGCTTTTTAGTATCTTCCAACAGGGTCTTCCAAACGTACATCTTCCGGCATTTAAAGCACTTCACATGTGTAGAAAAGAATCAAACATTTCTGGAAAGCAGCTTCTCCTTTTAGACAGGAGGATCCCATATAAGACACATAAACCTGACTGCTTTTAGCACGAGTTAAAGATGAATTTGAATTAGTTACTCCCTATAATAACGATATTTTTAAAAAGGCACCTTATAAAGTTTTGAAAAGGGAAAGTACTGAACATACTTTTGAAGTTTCTCAAATTCTGGGATTTTTATATTTATGCTGAAATACTTTTCCTTAAATACATGTTAGTAAAACTCTAATACACAGTCAAATCTATTAAGCAGCACTGCAATTTTAAAAGCGTTTTAATTCATTGCTAATTTATAAACTGTTTTGAATACACATCTGTGTAGCAGAAACTAGTAATTATTTCTCTGATACAGCAGCTTTTTATACATCACACAATGTTGCAATCTGCTATCTTTTGAGAAATGCTGCTATCATTTCCAAACCACCACAGTACAAATGCCTCAAAAACCCATAAGATAAGTCAGGAGAGCCAACATAAATTCAGGTTCAGAGAAGCACTATTCATCCCAATTTTTATATTTTTCTGTGTATACAAAACTGCCATTTTAGACAGCAGAAGATGACACAGATTACTAAAGAGGACTTTTAGACACAAAAAGACATCAGGAATATAAAGCAAAACAGTGGCTGGTCTCATTGAAGACTGTGCGGACATCTGTCACAGGTCAAGCTACCAGCCAAACCTGTCATGACCAGCAGGGAGATATGAAGAGAGTATGATCTGTTTCCATCTGGCTGAACAAACATTTTAAGAACAAACAATGCAGGAAGAACAGCATGTAACTCCAAGCTGCATTGAAAAGGAAGGTATCCCGATGAGAGTAAGGATTTCTATATCTTTGGTTTGATGGCTTTTGGGCAGAAAAGGTCTACCTAGTGAGTTCTTCAACCAGTGGAATGGAAATCTACAGGAAGCAAACAGTGCTGGTGACATCTGTCCAGTCTGAGACACAGAAGGCCACTGTGCAGTGAGGTTATGCCATATGGGCAGAATCACGTTTGTATTACACATTAGAGAAATTATAGAAGGCACTTCTAGACTTTTTTGTGCAGTAGTAATCGTTGGGAAACAGACAAGACCACCATCTTCATATTCATGTAAGACGACACTGCAAGAATGCTACTGTCTAAAGAATTATCATATTATTAATATATCAGTTTGCTAAAAAATAACGGTCACAAACCAATACTGGTCATCAAGTTTCAGTGAGACAGAAGTACTTTCATCATTAAACCATACCAATCCGGTCAGCCTAGATTTTTAACAACTATTTGAAATGGAAGTTTTTCACTCAATGCTGCTCTAGAATCTATTCCAGATGATCTGGCTCTCAGATACTGACCCTGCCAGTATGACAGTTCCTTAGTTCACACAGTGCCATGGTCTTGCTCCCACTGGTTGATACTCAAAGCAACTCTGAAAACCTGAGAGACAGGAAGACTCCTGTCTGTTGGGGTCCCTCCCCTGCCGTGTAGCCCTGGGAGAGGGGCCCTGAGGGCACAGACACGGGGTTTCCCTGCCCCTGCTCAGCCTCGTTCCCATTGGTTGGTTTGTGTTCCCTGCGCGGGCAGAAGGACCCTTGGTCCCGTGACTGGAACAGTTCCTGGGCAGAGCTCCGGCCATGCGGCTGGAGGAATAAACATCTCTGAAACAGCTATCAAGAATCTGTCTGTCCATATATATTTCCTTTCCACGGGACTCCTGGTTTGATATATGCGTGTTGCAGGATCCCCACTGCAACAAATGGTGGAGAATTGAGAGCAGAACGATCCCCGATCCCTAAGCGACTGATTTGTGTGAGTAAACCCTGGAAACTTTGGATTCCTCTTCTTGGTTTTGCTTTGCTATTCCATATCTAAACTATGGAGGAACCGTGGGAAGACTCTTGGCTCTCAGAGCCGCATATGGACATTTATCTTAAAATGATTCTTGAACAACGATTTGTAAATTTTAGCTTGATTCAAGCTCAAAAAGAACTGAAACACTTCCTGGCATGGTTGTTTAAGAACTTTTTCTATGTTTCTTGGGATTTAATTCTTACCAAGGGCTTTTGGAAAACCGTTTGGACACAGTTAATACTGGAGTCAAAATATATGCCGATGGAAGAATATTTTCGTGAATATTATTTAGTTACCGAGACTGTTGAGCAATGTCAGCTGTGTCCTGGCGAAGGGAAGCCTGGCGCAGGGACCGTGCGGCCCAGGCCACGTGCACCGAGCGCTCTGCGAGCAGCAGCGAGGCAGTTCCCGCGCGCGGGCGGAGCCACGCGAGCCGCAGTGTCGGTGGCGGAGCGAGGAGCGGCGGGACCCGGCGGTGCCCGAATGGCCCCGTGCAGCGCGTGGTGGAGCGAACCCTGTGAACGCCTGACCGAGAGGGGCGGTGCGCGGGCGGCGGCTGGCGGCGATGGCGGTGGAACGGAGCCGCGCCCAGCCGAGACGCGCGCTGGAGCAGGGCGCGGGGGAGTCATCGCTCGGGGGCCCGGCCGAGACGTGGGTGCAGCGCCCGGCAGCGGCAGCGAAGCTGCGACCAGAGGAGGCGACGCACGGAGAACTGAGCGGCGCGGCCCGGCCCGCGCAGCCCCGAACGCGACCCCGGGAAGAGCGCGCAGGCACGAGCAGCCCCGAGAATTCCAACACGGGAGCGACCGAAGGAGAGAGCAAAGACGCAGCGAGACAGAAAACAGCAGCCACTCGGAAAAAGGAAAAAATCATAGTAACTAAGATCTTAGGGATAGTAAAATGGTATAATGTTAAGCAAAATTATGGTTTTATAACAAGGTGTGACAACCAGCAAGACATATTCGTGCATAGAACTGCTATTAAAAAGAATAACCCTGAAAAATGGATCCCAAGCTTGGGAGATGGAGAGGTGGTGGAATTTAATATTGTACTAGGGAGAAAAGGGTTACAAGCATCGCAGGTCACTGGGCCTGATGGTGTTCCTGTAAAAGGCAGTATATATGCAAAAAATCGTAGTCATGTTAGACAGTATCTCCATTGTAAGCCCCCCCTACAGTTTCCCTTTCCTAATCCCACCTTTCCCTTTTACCCTATGTCCTATTACCCCCAGTGTATTCCCAATCCGTTTTTTCATCCATGGTTTCCCTCACAAAACCATGCTTTTGCCAATTGTTTCCCCAAAAATCCCTTTCCAATGCCGAGTGGGGGATGAAAAGGGGGAGGGAAGAAGTTAAACCCTCTCCTGCCTCAGTTTCCCCACAAAGCATGCTCAGAGAATTCTGTCTCCCTTCTGTCAGCCCTAAGATGTTCCAGAGAATCTGTTTGGACATTTAAAGACTCAGGAGGGTGGCTTGTTTTGTCTTGAAACGGTTCTTGTTATGTTTATCCAGTTGTTTTCATTCTCCTTTTATTAAAATAAAACGGGTGAGGTGTTGGGGTCCCTCCCCTGCCGTGTAGCCCTGGGAGAGGGGCCCTGAGGGCACAGACACGGGGCTTCCCTGCCCCTGCTCAGCCTCGTTCCCATGGGTTGGTTTGTGTTCCCTGCGCGGGCAGAAGGACCCTTGGTCCCGTGACTGGAACAGTTCCTCAGCAGAGCTCCGGCCATGCGGCTGGAGAAATAAACATCTCTGAAACAGCTATCAAGAATCTGTCTGTCCATATATATTTCCTTTCCACGGGACTCCTGGTTTGATATATGCGTGTTGCAGGATCCCCACTGCAACACCTGTCATTCTTACTACAGGAGTAACATGCACTCACAAGTGAAGTTAATATTATCTTCATGCCTGACATTGCCTGACTTGGTATCAGGTCTCTTGGCCTTTGAATCAATGCCAGTACAGTTGGTGCAGTGGCTACTAAAAAGAGAGAAAACCTGAATCTGCAATCTTGCTGTCTATACTTGCAGTCATAGGAGTGTTTCCGAGAGATTTTTAGCGGAGAAACCAAAGGGAGAGATCGCCCCTGGTCACAGCTGCACTACAACTGATTCCTTTTGCTGCACTTTCAAAAATGTATTTTCATGAAATAAACATTGTTTTGATGAATGGTTCCAAAAGAAGCAATTTGAACTCTGTCCTCCACCTAAAAATCAAAGGGAAGGAAAAGCAAACAAAACACTTCAGAGACACTTCTTGGAGAGGAAGCGCATACACTGTGCCTTGGAATGTAATGGTCTCAGACTACAGCTTTTTAATAGCTTTATGTAGACTCCAAATGGTGACTCCCCCTTTCCATACATCCCACTGCTCCATTTTATTCAGAACTAGGGCTTATTATGTACTGACAGAACATGAATGGGATCCAGTACTTTCTTAAAGTTAGGTATTACTGATCTGTGTTACTAATATGGTATGCTGTCATATAATGCCTTACATATATTTATAGAAGTAACCAAGTATATACTACCCTTCAGTTACTTACCAGTTCTCAGAAAGGTCCTTTACCAGTGTGCTACATTCTTCATGTTAGTGTCTCAACTACTTTTTGCTATGAGCATTTATATATTTAAGCTCTCCCACTTATGCAGTTTTTGGTATTTTCTGTATTCCTTATCACTGTCAGGAAAAGGGTAGTCACTGAGGACACGCTAGTGACCACACTAAATTAGGAATCAGTTGTTCAGCTCTAAGAGTAACGTGACATCCTCTTTCTAAAATAGCATGAAGATTTTCTTTCACACACATTTCTGGACTCTTTTTTTTAATCAAAGCATATTTTAAGAGAAGCCTGCCTGAGGAAACAAACTAAAGCCATCAAAAGAGAAACCACCACAGAAACTTATTGGAAGGCAATTAAAATTAAATAGCTTTTAAAGAGCACTCAAACTTAACAATAAAACCTATTAAAATTGTCTATACTGATTTAATTTGCAACAATTCAATTTCAAACAACTTTGCTTGGTTGCTGGTTAGGAGTTCAAAGTGAAAATGACGTTTTTCTCCACTACCAATACCCATACGCTTCTCCCATCTCAAACACTTGGCAAAGGCACAGGGAGAAGACCACCACCTCCACCTGACGTGGTGGTCGTATGATCATATGAATTGAGGAAAAGCATGCCAAAATGGAAGAGTCCTCACAGAGAACTCTTTTGTCAGATACTGCCCTGGCAACCAAATCAACAGTCTCTAAGCACAACATCCTTGACCATTATTCTTATGCTGTTCATACCAGTTTCTCAGATAAACAGATGCATCTTAAGATGCCCACTGTCGAATGGGCAACTTCAGTGAGTTTCAGATGCTACCAATAAATCAGCAATACAATAAGCATAACTGGAGCATGCTTACAGAAAAATATTCAAACTTTACCTCATATATTCAAAAATATTCAAACTTTACCCCCAAATCATTCACTTATTTCCTCACCAGTTTTATTCTCCAAACAGGTTTAAAGGCATAATGCGGCACCTTTCCAGACAAAGCAGAAATGTATCAAGAATGGAAATTTACTTTCACAGTATATTATGGAACATACACAAACTCTTCACTTAAATGAGTTTAAGTTCTAAGTTTTACATGTGTAATGCCACTAAAGACAATGGAGCTACACATGTGAAACTAAAAGCTGAGCAAGTGCTCACTAACGCAGAGGTTTACAACCCTACATTTGATAACTTACCTTGAGGTTGCAATTTCCACTTTGGTTCTTGCCATGGCAGCTGCTCGTTGTGCACCCTCTATTGCTCTATCCACCTTTTCTCTAGTTTTTGTGTTTCGTATTGGTATAAGTTGCTTTCTTATTCCACGGACCAAAATGTTATTTTTATACTTTCCCTCTTCTTTGGTGCCATCTGGAAACATGGTACATCCATACCCATGCCTCCTGTTATTCAGCCACTCTCCTTCGTATTTCATACCATTTGAACGCTCACTGATACCAAAACCACTGCGCTTGTCATTCTTCCATTCACCCATATAGGCTTCTGTAGTGGTAGCATCAACGTGGTCTTCCAGAGGGCTATAATCACAGTCACCGTCTCCAAAACTAATTGTAGAGTTGGCGTCACTAGAACTAATTCTGCTCATAGCAGCATCACTCCTGACAGAGCTCCGTTTGCTAGATATCGATGACCTAGACTCCGATTTTCTAAGTTTTATACTACCAAGAAGGGATCCTCTTCTGAATAAGCCTCCTTTTTTCTTAATGCCCATGGCTTCTGGATCACTGTGAAAATTGAGCACAAATCCTCCTCTTGTTCCAGCTGGACTGTCTGAAGTGACGTCATGCAGAACAGTGCCATTGCTCTGCTCACTTCGAAGTGACGCCAGAGATGTTCGGAGAGGTGAACGGATCACAGTGGCCATGCCATAGGGTACACTCTGACGTACACCATATCCATGTCTCATCCCTCCTGTCCACTGCCCCTGGTAGGTACCTTTTAAAGTAATAAGAAGTTAAATTTAGGAAGCTGTAGAAGACCTAGCCCTCTCCATCCAATATGCTACATGCAACTTTACATTGTCAGTTCTGGTTTTGGAAAGAAGAGATGCACATGACACAGACTACTTTTGTTACTTGTTTTTCTTATAATTTTTTTTCCGCTTAGCAAATCCTTCACTTTCACAGCTGACCTGACTTATTTTGGTAACTACGACACAGTAGCTATAATCATAGGCGTTTTTTTAATGGATCTGTCCAGGGTGAAAAAAAAATTGAGAGAAATTTCTAAAGCAGGACTCCCTCAACATTTTTTAAGGTGGACTGATGGGAAGGTGGCCAGCAGAAACAGAGTCACATTATATGTAGTCAGCTGAGGAGGAAGACAGGGCTGGAGAGAAGGGAGAGAGCAGAACACTTACAGCTCTTGTGCCCAGCTGCTCACATAAAGAGCAAGCAGGAGAAGTACCCGCCCTGTTATTGTGGGTTTAAGGTGACTATAGACCTCTCCTTGTCAGGAGCTATTTGACAATGCACTAGATTGTCTTCAGACAGGCCTTTGGATCCACTGTCATAAACTTCTACTGTAAAATTATATCTTTTAAAATGTTTGTGTGGATTTGAATGAAAGAACAAAACCTTAGGATTCCTTTCTCTTTATGAACTCTTCATACCAACACTTTCTGGTATCCCTGGTACATAAACATGCACTGCAATTCTGCTGTAACAGAGGGATCAAAAGCATGAATTCTTTAGCCCTTTCTTGCCTTTCATTTGTTTCACAGTACGTAAGAAAGGCAAGGCAGTAACACAATATTGCACAACATTCTAGCAAACATTTAACCATAACTACTCTTGTAAAAATATTAAAGAGCAATGTAGGGAGGAACACAGTATACAATATGAAAAGTCATGGATGTCCATGCAAAGCTGTATTGGAGCCAAACCCCACCTTTATCAGATTACTACAGCAGACAATTATTTTCTTGTATTCTCGAAAGGCATTTTTATTTTGACACTTGCCAGTGTCTAGTGTCTGAAGGCCATTTCTACCAGAGGCTACAAAGGAAGGTGACAGGAATGCTGTAACCAGCAAATAGAAGATAACTTGCTTTCTGATATATTTCGCTCTAATTCCCATTAAACGGCTTTAAGCTCCTCAAAATGAAGTCTCTCACCCACCTAGTGCTGGTTCTTTTTTTTTTTTTTTAAAAAAGCTGCTTTGAATCTGAATATTTTTACAGAGGGATGAATAAGCAATCTTTAAAATATTTTTAAAAATTTTGATCTACCTCAATTGGAACACCTATTAACTATTCAGGGAACTAAATATCAAATGTTAAATTCAGGGATTGATAAAATTTTTGTGAAAATATTTTTTAAGTATCTGCAGTTGTAGATGTAGAGCCAAGATTCATTTGCTTTGAGATTCAATCTCTTTCATGTACACATACTGTTTTGGTTATATATGTATCCACCATCTATCAAGTGCTGCCTTGCTCTTTACCTCTTCTGCTATGTTATATTTCAATGTTAACACACAAATTTGGTAAGTCTGTTTTCTTTATTATATAATACTAGATAGGTTCCAAAATATAACTGGTGTGTGCCGTAGAAAATTCTACGAAGTGGAAGGTTTTTGTTTTAACAGATGGCTGCTGACACAAATAAACAACTTTCTTAGTTTCTTTCTCATTCTCTGTATCCTGGATACCTACTGCTGTACTGGTTGTAAGGGTGCTGAATCTAGGAACATGATTATTTTAAAAAACTCAGCATATGGGGAAGAACAAATAGAAACATGAGCACAAAGCACTGGTATGACTGTAAAGCACTGGTATGTTCTGTAAATACTGCAAATATACAGCCACATTCTAAGATTTTTTTTTTTGTTGTTTTAAACAGAAGATTCCCAGAAATACATTAATATTTTATGAGCATTAATTACTTCATTTTGTCCCTAACTATTTCTGGGATCTGTAATGATATGCTGGAACTAAGAATCTGTCTACATATACTTACTGCTACACATTATAACCCCTCTAATGTTTTGCACCAGTTAATTTAATTTTGAAATAGTAAATCTAAGTCTAATTTTGATTATACCACAATATTACATTAGAGCAGCATCTCATAATTATGGCTCTCCATGCTGCTATTACTATGTCAGACTTGAAGCACAATCAACTCATTTCAGTATGGAATTTTATAGAAGTAAAAAAGGTCAGCCATTTTTCTTACTAATATTTTAATTAATAAACATGTGTTTAATGGAAAGCTCAAAAACACTTAATTAATTTAGGACTTGTATTTTCACTACTATAGAAAGATGGGTAGTGGTTGCTGCTGCCCATAAGGGCATTAAAACAAGAACAATTGCTGTGCTGCTATCCACTAGTCCAATTTTCCTTTCTATTGCAGAAATAAAATCAATGCCAGCTTCTTCTGAAGAGAAAACAGTCAAAAAGGAAATGGAAGATTCATACTCATTTCGTCCTTAAAAAGTATGAGATATTTAGGTTGAATTTTATGCAGTGTAGCAGGTAAATATTATATCTTCTGCCATTACAAATCCTTTAATGGAAAGGCTTCCTATACTAATGCTAAAAAGCCAACTCATTTTCCTTGGTTTTTCAACTCATACTTTAAAGAGTAAGTATTTTAATGGCATATGGAAGACAGTGTCCAGACTGTAGATACGAGAACCTTGTACAGTAATTTGACTGACTATATCAGATTTTAACGGCATCACCTTATTCAATAAATTTTAGAAATCTTTAAACAAGCAAAACAAGGTATGTGAATACTGCAATATAATTAAACAACGTATGATATAAGACATGATGAAAAAGCTTCTCCCATATACAAAGACAAAAACATATGCAATATATGCAATATTTACCGATCTCTCTAGATAAATATGAATACTACATCAACAAGAACACCATATTGTTTCACCTTATACCATAGTTGACTGTTCAAAGCAGTTCCTCTAAGGGTTAATTGTTAAAATTTTAATTACCATTGTAATTACCAATCTAATTTAAAATTGTATTTGACCATGAAACAGTAACATTGTTTAGCATTAACTTTCCAAAAGCTAGGCTCACTATCCTTTGTAACTGAAGAAACATTCGGTCACAACTACTGACCATCCATCTGACTTTTAATTGGTTCTCTTGAAAAGGTGTTCATATTTCGAGCCTGAGAACTATTAGGAAGTATTTTTTTTCCTTTTCTTTTTGTTGGCAAGTAGCTGTAAGATATAATTTCATAATCTGTTTCCTTAGTTACAGTATGCCATCCCTTCTAAAACACCCTTGGTACATCTTACAGCTGTAAATGTCATTGCCCACTTGCAGCTAAAATTTAAAACTACACTGTGAAAAAAATGGAGAGGCCAAGGAGCCATTTAACTACTCCACTTGCTCTTATCCTTTACTTAGATACTCTGTGGTTTGAAAAATTTGTTGTTGCATCAAGATTTTTGCATGGTTTTCTGACTCAAATATTAATAAAGCACAGACCTAGAAAGAAGACCTCTCAGAAATCAACGAACATATGTGACCTTCGCTTAGGCTGCTTTTGCCACTGATCTCCCTCTCTGGAATGACAACACGCAATTGCTTTTTGCTGCTGTTGAAAGGACCACAAATAACCAATTCAAACATACTGAAGTTTCAAATTAGGCCACAGTCCCTCCTCCAGTAGGTTTTACATCTTCACAGATCAACAAAACCTAGGGAATTTAAAGGAGGCACAAAAATCCAGATTGCTGCAGGGGACAGACTGAGGGGCCACTTGAAGGCCCACTGTAATCACGCACAATGAATGAAGCATCATGGTTTATAATTCACAGTGTTTTCCTCAGAGATTTGACTGAGTGACAATTTTAAGCATCTAAACACAGCATGACATATATTACTCATGTCATGAAAAGTGTTGTGTGCAAAAACACTGAGGAACACTGTCAATGCTTATTTTCCTTTTCCCTCCTTCAATGATATCTTGTAATACCACCAATACACCTTAAAGGAACATACTGGGGCTATATTTAAAAAACACAAAGAAACTAGCAGTAAAGAGGCCTGGATCATAGTGAGTTTGAAAACAAACTGGAAATTGGCATAGTCTGAAGAATTATTTCTCTATGCTGGTATTCTCGGGTAATCATAAAAAGAGCTTTCCTGCAACTGTTTTAAATTATGTTAAAGATACATGTGTAAATCTGGTTTCCTTATAAACCCATTTCAGATGTTCTTCTGGTGTGCAAATACATCTATTGTCCCCAGAGCATGAAAATGAAAACACATCTGCTCTGCTTCATTCATGAGTACTTTCATTAAAATCAATGGGACTTCACACTCTCTGTTCGTATGAACTGCAACATGCAAAAGACTGGAGTCATGACAACAGATTTCAGCTAACAGTATGAACTGGATCCTTCGTGTGTTGTTCCAACTCCAAATATTGAGAGAATTTACCTCCAATAATCAGTACTGTATTAAGATTTTTTTAAAATCCACAAGAAGCCTAAAGAAAAAAGGATAAAAACAATTTTGAGAAAATAATTTCTAGAAGATTTATTAGAATGGCAATTTACTCTTCCAGAGGGGGGGGGGGGGGGGGGGGGGAGGGGAAGTACTGCTTGTAATATATTAGCCAAACAAATAAAATAAAAATCGAAGAGTGCATTGTGTGAGGAAAGTGAAACTGAAATACTGATCACTTTCATACCTTGATTTCAGTGCTCTTTTCCCCTCTTCCTTTTTTTTTTAAAATCCACAAACACATAGCTGTCTTTGAATATCAGAACTTTCCACACCAGGAAACAATTTCTGGACAGCTACAAATATCTATAAACCAGGGGACAGAAAGGTACAAAACCCACCGTGTATTTCGTTTTCTGAAGGAATTGCATCTTACCAAACTTGCCACATTTTGTATCTTGGAAAAGAAAAAATAGGAGCTCAACTGCAAATATTTCATCTTCCGCATAATACAAAAACACCCATTCTCCTGAAAGTTTGACTAGAGATCTTCTGAAAAAATTCTTTGAAGAAACCAGCAAACAAACATATCAATAGAGAGGTAATACATGGGTTAGTCCTTTAGTCACATCACGTGAACAGTACCTCTGATTTTGGTAAATTCTATTTCTTGCATGTTAACTAAACACGTTGTTGAACGCTGAAGCAAGCAGCATGTCTGTAAAAAAAACCAACAGCTCTCTAGTCCTCAAACTGAGACCCGTTTTTCGCCCTCTTACAATAGAACAAACCTTTTTTCTTGTTCCTAGCTGAAAACCAACTCTGCGGAAGTTGCAGGTGGCACTTCCACTGAGGCAAATGACATTACAGCAGCTGAATTAAAGAGTATCAGGCTTATTTATCGCGCAGAGCATGAAATGACAGAGGTGCAAGAACTGTAAGTGAGCACTCAAGTAAGCTCCAGTCCTCTCTGACCTCACTGAACCCTGACTTCTTGACCGCTCCCGACTTCAGCAGGACGGCGGATGCCGCGGTCCCTCCGCACGCCCACCGCGAGCTCAGCCCTGGGACATTGGCTTTGTCGTGGGGAAGGATGTGAGAGGCAGGTCTGTGTGACTGCACTGCACACCTCGTGCTTTGAGCAGGATGCTTAAAACTATCCCGTATCTTGATAATAACAGCAGTTATATGAGGGTGGACCCAAGTTTCATTGATTTTACGCAAGCTGCGTACCCACTCCATTAGCTCCAGCCTCCTGTTTACAAGCCGAGCGCACCAAGCCATCCCTGCCTGCACATCAGCGCGACACAAGGGCTCTATCAGAACAAGTTCTTGCCGTTTCCGCACGAACGCGGTGCGCAGGGGGCGAGGCGCCGGGATTCGCTCCCCGAGCCAGGCGCGGCCGCCCGGCCATCGCTGCCTCAGGCAGGGAGCCCAGCAGCCGCCTCGGCGGGGAGAAAGGAAAGCCCTCTGCAAGCGGCCGTAATGCGGATTTCTACCAGCTGGCCGGGAGAAAGCGCCGAGCCCGGACAGCTCAGCGCGCTCGGAGCGCAGCCGGGGCCAGGCGGCTCCTCGCAGAGTGGGGCGGGGCGGGCGTCAGGCACCTGCGGCGCTCCCCGGCCGCCAACGGGGTCTCGGGGGCGCCGAGCGAGCGGCGCCGGGAAGGGTGCACCGCCGCGGCCAGGGCAAGGAGAAGACACCCCGGTGCGAGGGCAGCGATAAGGGCGCGGGGGTGGAAGGAGGGGCCCTCCCCGCGGCGCGCCCACGCAGGCGCGCGCCCCCCCCACCCCCACTCCCGCCCGCCCCCCGGCGCTGCCGCGCGCGGGGCGCCCCCCGCCGGCGCCCACCTCCGTCCCCGTAGGTCTCCACGCCGTATCCGTCCTGCAGCCCGTTGCTCCAGGTGCCCTCGTAGCGGGCCGGCGTGCTGAGGCTCTGCCGCACCCCGTAGCGCCCCTTGAAACCGTGGGACCACTCGCCGCGGTACATCCACCTGCCCTTCGTCTCCACGCCCAGCCCGTGGCGCTTGCCCTGCGCCCAGTAGCCCAGGTAGGTGTTGCCGCTGGGCCAGGTGTAGCCGCCTGCCACCTCGAAGCCGTGGGACCAGGAGCCGGCATACTCGCCCTGCCCCTTGGGCCCGGTGCAAATGCCGTGCCCGTGGGCTTTCCCGTCCTCCCAGCCGCCGCAGTAGGTGCCGCCATCGTCGAAGTCGAACCGGCCGCCCGTCATCCAGGGCAGCGGGGCGAGCGCGGCGCCGCCGTCGCCTCCCGCCCGCCTTCCGCTCCCTTCCCTGCTCTGCCTGCCTTGCCTTGCCGCCCGCCCGACAGCCCCGGCGCTCCCCGCGACTGCGAGCGCTCCGCCGGCCGGCCGCCCGCGCCCAGCCCAGCCGCAGCCCCGCGGCGGCGAGCGGCGCCCGCCCCCCGCTCCTCCCCGCCCGCCCCTCCGCTCCCGCCCGGGTCCGCCCCCGGTGTGGCCAAGCCGCTGCCGCGGGGCAGGTGCGCGCCCCTGGGGGACGAGCCCGCGGCTGCCGCGCCTGGGCGGGCTTGTACCCCGGGAGCGAGCGGGCGAAGGCGGCTGCTCCCGGGGCGGTCTCCGTGTGCCTTCTGCTCCCGGGAAAAGGTGCCCCCCGCTGGTCGGGGACGCGCGTGGCCCGGGGCGGGGCGAGCCGGGAGCGCGCAAGCCGGGCCGGGGCCCCCGCGATGCCCGGAGGGCGGTGGTGGCTCCGTGCTCTTCGCTGCCTCGGCGCTGCTCGCCCCTCGGGTTCCCGAGCAGGTTGCTGCTACACCTGCTAGCACCTGCAACAAGTAGGCAAAGAGAGAGGGCTTCCGAGTGCTACTTGTGATTCTTAGTTTTGGTTTTGTATTTTTATTTTATCCTTTACTTGCCCTGAGCTTCGAGACGAGGTTTAAGCTGAAATTGTGCATGAAGAGCACATCCGAGTTGTGTTTTTGTCCGTTTTCCAAATCATGTGGAGCCCACCAGGTTCCACGGGTGGAGAAGTACGGGGCAAAAAGAACTTTAGTGATATCGAGGCCTTTCAGGGATAGCACTGCTGGGAACTTCATTAGGAAGCTCTCATTATGCCATGAGCTCCGTGGTCATCAGGTGACCGAAGAGCTCTAAATCCTGCCAAGTACTTCTTTGCCAGATATTTGATAAGCAGATAAAAATTTGTAAGGGCAAATGACAGGAGAAACACGGAAGCGTAGAAACTGCAGAGAGAATAGCAGGGAAGAGATTGAAAGCTGCTGTCATTGCATCTTAGGTTTTTGTTCTTTCACAGTTACAGACCAGGACTGGAAAAAATATGAAAGAAAATGTTCCTCTTCAATGGGGATTTTGTTAGAAGCATAAATCATATTTGTTAATCATGGGTAGTGGTACTATCTGGACACAGATGATTGGAAAAGTGAGGAAATAACGGCTATGTTAGTAGTGATGAATAAAAGCAGAAATATAATTGCAAATGAAAGATTTGAACACAAAACATTAGAAATTGAAACAGTTAAGCTTCAGAAATCTGCCAAATTCAGCCCAAATGTGAGCAGTTTTGACATAAACCTAAATGAAATTGAAGTATTGCACATACTAAACATACCCATAGAACTTGAATAAATTTTCAAACTTTGTGCTCCACAGCACTCTCTTCTGCGTGCATTTTTATGCCACAATTACACCGTTTAGTGCCAAAGTATTTCTACTCTTTCTAGGGGAGAGTTGGGCACCATAACTGATACTGTTGTCTCCTCTCATCATTAGAAGTGTGTGCTTCAACACCTTCTTTCGGTGCCCGTAAGAGGATTTCTAGTTCTGCTTGAACATGTGGAGGTAGAAGACTCTGCACACACATTTGAACACATACATACAAAGAGAAAAAGACACAGTCAAAGACTTGTGCCTTTTCATGAGGAGATGGAGAAGCTTTCAGTGCCCTTTTGAGCCCAGAAAATTTTCTTCCATAGTTTTGGAGTGTAGAAAACCAGAAAAAAAATGTTTCTGTAGCACAGACATGCAGTCTTTCAAGTATCATTGGACAAGGCTATGAAGTGTGCTGAAGTTAAGGACTGAGACCTTCACTGCAATGTGATATTTTTGGAAAGCTGTTATTGAGAATGGAGGGGAAGTCTGAAAATGTTGGAGTGGGTGGGATTGCTGAAGAAGATGCAGTGCAGTATTCTCTGAGTATTGGTCGAACTTACTGGGTTTTATGCCCTACATGTCTTGCGTTTCTTCCTCAAGAAAAAGATTGGAAACAATAGTGATGACAACACGTGCTTTGAGGAGTTTACTATTTTCATTCTATTCATTTTTTTACTAGTTTACTATTTCACTCTATTAATTTTTCACTACTTTCCTATTTCACTCTATTAAATTTTTTTCCTGTTTTCTTTATTCTGACAGAAGATAAAGCCCTGTGATGTTTGAACAGAATTACAGAAGATTGAAACACTTTATATGGTTGTGGGGAACAACCTGTTGGAAGTCAGCATGCATAATAGCTGATACTGGTATACAGTTAACTGGTCATTGAGGTTGCCTGTTCATAACTGCATATTATTATATGACCAGACTTTTTTGAAGCACACAAGTTGTCGTGGTTGAACTGGAGCTGCTGAGCATTGGGTGTGTCTGTTGTGGGGCTATTGTTGCTTTACACGGTGTTTCTTGGTTCTGTGTGCACAATTGAGGTGTCAAGCCAGTATTGCCTTGGACAACACTTCTGTGCCCTGTGCACTGCTGGGACACAACCAGCACGGAGGGGAGCAGAGGTGGGCTGTGAAGACAGGTTAGCAATTCCAGACAGTGCTGCTGCGACTAGGCAGTGGAAGAGGTGTGTCTCACGAGGGAATGTGAGATTTTCCCAGCTCCTCTGTGGATCTGAGTTGTTCCTTTGAAGAACCAGCTGTGTCCCTCTGCCTGATGGCTTAGACAACAATCACAGTTGTGCAAGTCCTTTGCCAAGCTGGGTATCACTTTTGGCTCAGTATTGGTGAATAACTGGATTTGCTGTTGTAAAGACCTGGGTAATTGCACCCCTGATGTGTTACTGTACTGTTATGTAGTGATGAATTGTTTATCCCTAAAGCTGTTGATGTAATGTCTCTTATGGTATCCCAAACCTACAGCTATATTGGGGCTGCCTTAAGTTCTTACATCTGTACAGTAGAAGATGTTGCACCATTGCATAAATTTTAAATAGGCACCTATTAGTCCTTTGTTTTACCTCCTTGATTTAAATTTTCCAGGTTTTAATACTAGATTAGCTGAACCAACAAGACCAGGTGGGCCAGAGATGAACAGTGAAAATTTCAGGAAGGAATCGTATTCTTTTTCTTTTGTTATCACATGTGTGTTAGTAGGTCCTTTTTTAGTGACCTGCAAATGATGCTAAAATCAGTGGTAATTTTGCATGTGGTTGATATTTCCAGGTGTACTCATTTAAATGAGGTAATCAATTTAAATGAACTTGATGCTTGATGACAAGATGAATTCATCACTGCCAGCCTTCTCTTATTATATTTTCAGCAGGGGATAAATTTTAATAGATATGAGAATAGAAGTGCTTTGCAGAGAACTCTCAGCATCACTTAGCCAGGTCTTGATGTAAGAAGCCACAGGTGTCTCATTGCTGATGAGGTTGTAGATTCATTGTTTGTTTTTTTGGTTTGGTTTTCTTATTTTGCTGACAGATTTTGCATTGACAAGTCTCAGCTGTAGTTCATGCCACCTCATATTTGCTTCTGGCCACGGTGTAAGTAATGCCCATATTCAACCTTTAGCATGTATGTGTTAAATACCTTAGATCCACAGATTTGTTTCCTTTCCTTCTTCCCACAATTAACTTAAAAATTATTCTACAACTCCATAGATGCAGGAAGTAAGCAGTTACAGATAGATGAATGAGTTTCTCTTTTGTCCAAAGTAAACGGAATTACTTCCACTACTTTTTTAATCTACATTACAAGGGTTCTTTTCTGAAGTCTTTCATGCATGTAACACTCAGAAAATACAAGGGCCAGGTGCGGTTTATTTATTATTTACAAAAAAGTCATCACAGTACTATGTCTGATGACACTATATGTATGCAAAACATGAGTGCCTGATGACACAGTATGTATACAAAAACTGTGCTGCAGGGTTATATTGAAAAAGGTCCTTGCTATAGGGATGGCAGATGCAGCAGGTGAAGATACACTAACTCCAGAGATTTAATATTGACTGGATACAAAACTGCTGAGTTTAAACTATTAGTCTATAGATATCTGATGCATGAATAAAAATTAGGCACATTTATTCTTACTTTAAAAAGCCTGATTCAGCAGGGAATTACTTTAAGTACTTTAGTAATCCCATTTACTTCAGTGGGACTACACAGGAGCTTTAAATTAAACATCTGCAAGATATCTGTGCTCAAATAAAGCACAGCTCCGAAGACTGTTCTCAAGTGTTTTGCAGAATGGAGGCAGGATGTTTCACTGATGAGCTCCATGCCTCACACGTTGTATTGGAGGAGTTCACACACAGGACTGCTGTGTGGGAAGCAGAAATACAGAAGTAAAGGTAGTACAAAAGCCACAGTGTAGGAATTTCAAAGGCAAATAGGTCTTTTCTGGCTCCATAGGAACAGCCACAACTTTTATGCCGATTTTTGTGTCTGGAGTCTACGTTAAAATTTTTAAATATAATTCTGTGTAACTCTAACACAAATAATTTTGTCTGACTTCTAGAACAGGAACATACCACTTTTGCCTTATACACTGTAAATCACATAAGTTAGTGTAAATACTGAAACAGTAATTCTAGAGGATTTTTTTTTTCTTTTCAAAAAATCTGCTTTAATATTTGAGTAACATTGTGTTATGAATCTGCTCTCCTGGGCACATCAGTAAGTGTCAGTTCTACCTCACACTTGAAGCTGGGACCTAGCCAGTACGACAGTATATTTAATTCCAGAGATATTGTGCTTGCTCAGTGAATACAGTTATTATTTTCTTTGCAAAAGTGCTGATAAAGCTTACAAAATCAAAAATACAGATCCTCTTCTAACTTGAAAACAAGATGAGTATGTTCTGTACCCAGACTTCTATTTTCAGCATTGTTCCAAGCAACTGAATTAGATTTTAAATAAAAATGCAGTTTATTTGTTTTTTAAGAAAATGCAGCATTTTTGTTGAACATCTTTGTCTCTAGAGTGATTTTAACTGTAACAGAACTCTATGCAAATAAGATACAGTGTGTTGGAATATTTTTTTTAATCTATAAAGATATTACAATATTTTATAATAGTGCAAAAATATGATATATTGTTTCTGGATCTTGTCAACATTTGGAGTTGTGTTGTTGGTTGGTTTGGGGTTTTTTTATATATGTCTACAGAACAAAAATGAGTGGGTCACTATACCTTAATCAATTTAGAAAGAAAAGAAACTAACTCCAAATGTGTTTGATTTTGCAACACTTGATTTGAACAAAAGTGTAATATCAGTGATTACCCTAAATCAGCATTCAAATTATATAGGTGGAAAAGATCTAGAAAATCAGATTTATCCCCAATAAATTTTTCCTGAATGGTGATAGGAATTCTGAACTGCTGTAGTTCAAGTCTTGCTTCCTTGGGGAAGACAGGAAAGGTTTATGGATTTCCTCTTTGTAGCACATTCCCACTTCTGAAGGTGGCTTGTCTAGTCTTACTTGAGCCTTTTTCTTTAGCCTAAAGAGGCTCTGTGATTCATTATTTTCTTGTAGACCTCATGATTGTCACAGCTGTGGTTGTCTGAACTTCATCTAATTATGTTATGTAGTTGCTAAAGAGTGATTTCAAATACAAACCATGCTATTTGGCCAATATTGTGTCATATTAAAGTAGCATCATTCTGTGTGACTCCCAAATGACATTATTCTTTTTACACTGGTGCCAGGAGTCGGCAGTATGGTGATTCTGTTCTCCTCCACACAACAAGATGATGTGTAAAAACTGATCTTCAGTTTGTGATTTGCTGTTGTCCTAATCCTTTCCTATAAAATATTGTTTAACTAGTTGTACTAGTTTGAAAACAAACCAGTGGGAGGCACCAAGTCAGAATAACAATTTAATGGAAATTAAAGAAAAGGAAAAAAAAAAGTAAAAGAAAACACTGGTTCAAACTGACAGAGTCAAGGTACAACCTGAGTCCCTGTTAGGCAGGGTGGTGGTAGCAGTCTGGTAGAATGGTGGCTGGAGTCCTCTGAAGCAGTGATCCTGTAGAAAAAAAGGTCTGCTCTTCCTCAGAAAGTCCAGTGGTGGCTGTGTAGCTCCTGTCCTCTGGAAATCCAGTGGGAAGAGTTGTCTCTGGTTGTCAGAGTCCCAGATTATATCCAGATGGGATGCTTGGTTCCTCCCTCTGGGTGGAGCATCTCACAATGGGGTAATGAGTCATGAGGTCAAGTGTTGATGAGGCTCATTAACAGAAGATGGTCTGGAGGGAGTTATCTCTGAGTCAGGCAGCAGGACAATGATGGGCCATTAACAGAAAGATAGTCTGGGGGGAGGAGGCAAGGAAACACTGCCCCACCTGATTTCAACAGCTCCTGAGGATGGTAATAGAATACACTGCAACCCAGGACACTAGTTGCTTCCCACTTTGTACTAGCGAAGTTGAGTTTCACTTAGCAGGCTTTCACTAGCACACTCTTTTTTCCCCCTTTAAGATTATGCTCCCAAATTAAGTTAATTTTGAGTTTTAATCCCACATTGCAGTTCCTCGCAGGTTTTTAACAGTTTTCACATTTGCATGTGCAATAACTGAACTCTTCCAAGATTACAAAGTTATTCATGAAGGTATTGAGTATTAAAGCATTTGATACAGATTTAGCATTTCATACATCCTTCAGGCTTGGGACTTAATAATTAATAACCATTACTTAGTAACTATAAACAATGTGTAGTCTCTTACAGCTTTACTTAGATCACGTTTAACAAACATCAGCAGCTTTGCTGAAGTTAAAATACATATCTCTTTTAGTGAAGGCTGAAACAGAAAAGCTTTTAGCACTTTGGTTTATCTCAGTGGTGCGGCTTAAAGCTTTTCCTCCCTTCCCTTTGCCGTCCTCCTCCTTCTCTAGGGCTTCTCAGTTTCCCTTTCTGTTCCTAGCTAAGATTCATTCTATGATTTGGCCTTTCTGATTTTGCCCATACATACTTGCACTCTTCCCTAAAATTCATCCTTTAGTAATCTGACCTACTTTTTACTTGCGTATGCTTCCTTCTAGTGTTTCAGGATCCTCGAAGAGCTCTCCATTTAGTCAAGTTTATCTCATGATACTAATTTTCTCTTTACATTGAGGCAGTTTGTGTTTATGTCCTTCACATTATTTTCAAATTATATTCACATTTTATTTACAGATTGCTCTCTTTGGAGTTTATAATCAAAATAAAACCTACTAGAGAGCAAATCTTAAGTTTGTGGTTTTTACAGGGCAGTCTTGGCAGACACTGGCTTGAGATATTCTCATGCCCCCAGTCCTCTGTGCTGCCAGCACAACTGTTTCTTCAGTGAGCTGTGATTTGGATCAGGAAACCAATCCATCTTAAAAATAATCCAGCAAAAAGATTTATTTTTATTTTGCTCTTAAAGCTGAATCCTTTGCTCTTTTTGCAGAACATCTATACAAACTATTGCCCTGATGCAATTGAAAGCATACAGAAAAGCTGGCAGCTTTACTGTTCACCTTGTTTGTTTGTAAATCCATTCTCTTTTTCTAGGAATTACAAGTAACATTTTCCCCATAATCTTTCACCCAAGTTGCCCTCAGTCTTGCACTTGCAGTCAGTTTACCCCCCGTTGATTAAAAAAGAAGAAATATTCCAGATTTTATGTAGTCACTTATCTGCTCAATAAAAAAACTTTTCCCTGCACAACGACCTTCCAGTACCTGAGGGAAGTCTACAAGAAACATGGAGACTATTTAAAAGAGTATGTAGTGACAGGACAAGGGAGAATGGCTTCAAACTGAAAGAGTAGGTTTAGATTAGATATTAGGAAGAAATTCTTTACTGTGAGGGTGGTGGGGCACTGGAACAGGTTGCCCAGAGAAGCTGTGGACTCCCCATGCTTAAGAAATGTTTGAGGCCAGGTTGGAAGTGGCTCTGAGCCACCTGGTCTAGTGGAAGGTGTCCCTGCCCATGGCAGGGAGGTTGGAACTGAATGATCTTTTAAGGATCTTTCCAAACCAAGCCATTCTGTGGTTCTGTACTGTAGTGATCCTGTAGTACCTTCCCAACATGTCCCTTGGTTGTTGAAGTTCCCCACGTTCACCCTGTTCCATGCTTGGAAGAACTAGCAGCAGCACCCAAATCTTGAGTCCTGTATTGGCACGTCCTACAGATTTTCCAGGTGCCTGAGGAGGACCAAAACCTGACTGAAGATTTTCTAATTGTTTGGAGGATTCATATTAACTCCCACATAAGGTAAGAACTGGGATTGTTTAATATTTATTTGTTAGTGATATGCAAAGCATCTCTCTTCTGCCTGGATGTGTACCTTGTGGCTTTGATTTTTTTTAAGTTGTAAGAATGACATTCTTTTGAGATCTTAATTCCTCTGGAATTTTCATGTAAATTAGCTAGTGAATTAAATAGTTTTCATACATGCTGCTTCAATGCTGTAGGAAAAAAAGTTCAACAGCCTTCCTGCTCACCATGGTGCTATTTTTCTGAATACCTCTATTGAGAACCACTTATATCTTCCCAGAAATCTAGGCCTTTTGCCATGCTTTAGGCCACTTATTAATTGAAAATCCTCCTTTATTAGTTAGCATTTTCATCACCAGTGATTACAAACCTTCACAGAGCTCTGGTAAAGAGAGTTCCTTCATCAGACAGACAGCTCTGCAGTGTTTCTGTCTCATGTGACTCAAGTGAAGGAGACCAGAGCTCTGCAGGTCACACCAGGGGACCTTTGCAATGGTGAGTGCCCCTCAAAGAAGGCACCCATCCCAACTTCCGTAGGGATCACACCTCTCCAGCTGCCCCCTGGAGCTTGCAGTTCCTTATAATCTGCCTTGATTTTATCAGGCCAATTTTATCAGACATAGGGATGAGGCTGTATGTCTGCATTCATACCTAATTTTATCTTAACATGGGATCTGTCTTGTGAGTTTCTTCAGGTTTTTTTTTTATAAAAATGTAAATGTATTTTTTTTTAATTGAATGGTGATAAATTAATGTTAAAATAGCAATTAGATATAATATTTCTAATTTTAAAAGACTTTTTGATGGCCTTGGCTGTTGTCACGCTCTGGTTTTGCTGTACTGGATCAGAACAAAAATTGCATTTCACCAATGAATTAGTGTTGGTGCTTGTCACACCCCAGATAATTAGTTCTTCTGAGGGAATCCAGTTGTGAAATCAGTTGAAAATCATTGTCATTCTAATATGAAAGCGTTTGGGGTTTGTTGGTGTTTGGGGTTTTTTTCAGTTTATGATGGAGAAAACAAGGTAAATGCTACCAGGATGCAAAAGCTGAGGGTTTTGCTGTTTGATACTGAATGTAATACGGATATTTTATGCACAGTATAGTAACTTTTGAGATATGTTTCCATTAACAAAGTCTGCAATAGAGGAATTGAGCTTTAGAGGACATTACCACAGGGCTAAGCAGGCTGCACTGCAAAGACCATTAATAGAAAGCCACTCCCTCAATCTGCTTAAACTTTGGTGAGGATAATGCGGCTTATTCTAACTGATTTTTGATAAACCAGTAAGAGACAAACAGATGCATGTTATGCCTGAGTTCAGAAGTGCACCATATTGGTAAGTTTCTTCTGCTTCTCCAGGAATATTTGTCCTGGGGAAGAAAATTGTTCTCACCACAGCTAACATGCAAGTCAAACACCTTAATGTATTTTGATACTTAAGTTTTTATGAAAGAATATAGCAAGGGTTAGTGCATCATAATCAGCCTAACCAATGAATTAAACCTCACAGCTGGTATGATATTTCATTTTTTCTTCATTTGCTTCTCTTCTGCTGGCTTTTTGCATGATCATAACATAATGTCATGATGTTTTTATATGATGAAGAAACCTGTTCACTGTGTGGATTACAGTATCAGCCCCCTCTGCATCTTGAAAACTGGCTTTTTTAGCAAATGCTCTTACTGTAATATCACATTGCTGCAAAATAGTTTTCTATTTGTCCACTGAAATTTCACTTAGAGATTCAATTCTGCACTCTGGAACAACCAATCACCAGTGCAGAATTTTGAATGTCTCCCTCTGTGTTGTGCAGGTGCAGTACAGTTTTTATGCTCTTGTTTTGGTGAATTCACATGAATTTAGTGTTTGCAGCTCTGCATATGAATAAGTTAGAAGAAGGTATATCTGTGTTATGTGTTTCTGGCAAGATACACATTGGACAAATTAGTATTTGCAGTATTTTTTTCCTAAAAACAACCTGTATGATTTGGAGAGTTTTAAGCCTTACTTTTGTTTAAAAGTAATCTTTTCTTCTTTTTTTTTTTCTCTAGCTGTGGAATCATAGTGCTTTTTATCAAAATATCATCCTTTAGCAACTGCAGTTGTCATAGTAAATAAAATCCTTTTATGTAGAAGTTTATGATCTTGTACAAAATGATCTTTCTCCCTTTATGAGAAAGTATTCATTATTTGAGTTTTTCTAAACTACCTATACTTTGTATTAAGTATGTAATGGTGGAATTTAATCTAAGATTTCTGTAGAAGGTAAAAATATCTCTTCTCTGAGAGTGTCTGCTCTAATCATGGAATGTATGTCTTCCTAATAATACAGTATATTTGAAAAACAATTATATGCTATTCTCTTATGTCTGAATGCATAATAAATGTAATTGACTTACAGAATAATTTATGTTTAGTTAGGCATGTATTCATCACTAAATCTTTCACTTGTAGGTATGCCTAAAATCACCTGTGCTATTAAGTCCATTGTGGCGATCACCTTAGTTTCTGTTTTAGGTTGTTGATTTTAAAATTTGTCATTAACCTCCATGGTATTTGGTTATGTTAGGTACAAAATATTTGCATATGTTAGGTACAAAGGTTTTTTTCAGCTGATTTGAAAAGTGAAATTGATTTGGAAATTCCCTTATTTCATAACATAGCAAAAAATTTGTTAATTCACCCACAGTTACCTATCTGCTATTTTTGCTTATAAGAAGTTCTTCCATGAAAAAAAAAAATTAATAGAGCTGGAGGACTGTTTCTGTGATACAACATGCTAAGACTGGGGGTTGCAGTTTTGTTTTCATATGTAAAGGGATATAGTTTTGGTTTTATGTAAGTTTGAGACTGCAGTTTTTGTCTAACGAAACTTTAAATCAGATTTTATTATTACCAGCTGGTTGCATATTTGCAAAATTGAGCCAAATGAAGTATTTAAAAAATGTCAGCCAATTCTGAAAATTTATGATGTCAGGATGTTCTACCTTAAATTTCAGTATCCAGAAAGGGAATGAATCCAGTACTATGCAACTTTGTGATTCTCCAGTTTTAGTGCTGAAAATTTCATTGTATAGGCTTAAGAGAAGAAAAAGAAATGTGGGTCTTTTCTGTGCCATTTGGTATCAGTGGCATATTTCTAGATTAAAAAAAAATAATATTGGCAAAATGATAACACTTGAAGTGTGAAAAATGTGCATGTCACTTCAATCTGGGAATTTTGTTAGGTTTTTCATTTGTTTGGGTTTTTTCTTTTTTTTTCCTTTCTCTTACAAAGTCTAGCACAGATCTTGCTCTAGGTTGGGTTTAATCAATGACTGGATGTGCCTGGCTCATTCTGCAGGCTATTGAGTGAGGTTCAGTTTGTAAACTACTTGCCTGATTTTGCAAGAGGTGATCATATGTGCACAATTGGTTTAACAAATACAGTATTTTCCCCCTACTTTCACAGTTTTTGGGAGACACAGCTGCTGTCCACATTTGGAAGTGTTGTGCAGAGCTGGAGCTAGTGTTGCCACTGTCCTGAGTTAAGAGTTCATTTATGGGGACAAATAAGCTTGTGCCTCCATAATAATTCGAATTATTTTATGAGGTAATACTTTTCTTTTTCTTCTTATGGTTTTATTTTTTTTAATGGGACCTAAAATCTTATCTACCTACAGTACAAAACATATAACATGATTATTGAAATAAGACTATGTGTGTGCATGAAGTTGTTAAAATGGAAGTCTTCAATATGCAAGTACGCTTGCTCCCAGTAAATTTTGTTTTATTTCATCCTGTCATGCTGGGAGTGAGTGTTGAAAGACAAACGGGCAAGTGTTGCTCAGCCAGAGGGGAGAGGCACGTCATCCAGCCCCCAGAATAGCATCGGCAGTAAATACGGTCATGCTGTTCTTCCCCGAGATAGACCCAGATCACATTCGTAGCACCCACCGGTTCTGCTGCTTACCAGACGCTCAGGGCCTTTGATGAAACATTTACAAATGCAGCTGCAGTTCAGAGAGATCTTCTGCCAGCACCGAAGTAGCTGACATCAAGAAAACGGGAGGAAACGGGATCACAAGCCATGGAGTTCAAACAAAACGCAGTTTAGTGGGAATTCAAATTTATTCACAGTATTAAAACACTGCTCCAAGGTATGAACCCTGTACTTGTTAGACTCCTTTTTCATGTTAGCTTATGTTTTCCAGTGACTTAGAGCTGCTAAAGCATGAAGCTTTTGTGGAGGAGGAAAGGGCAACTGAAAAATAGCTCTTTGTTCAACTGTCCTGGGTCAGACACAATGTCAAAACTGGAATTAAAAGATATTGTAAAGTGAAATCAGAGAGAAGCTGAAATTAATATTTTTTTCCAGTTTCAGTTATTTCTCACTTTGTGCAATATATTCAAATGAAGTAAGATAGCCCTGAAGGTCTGTGGCAGTGGCCTATCTAGCATGTTAGAGGGGAAATTTTAATTATTCAAGGACAAGAAAAAAACCCTGTTAATTTCTTCATCTTGAAAAGATAGATTATTCTCCTGGGCCAAAACAATGTTTTCACTTCCTTGTCCCAAAGCTCTGTTCATACTGACTCAAGTTAATATAACTTCTATGCATTTATGTTTGTATTTTGCTCTGAGGACTGTAACATACAGGTCAAATTCTGCCTTTCTGTTCTGCTCGATGGACTTGACAGGACACTACAGGAATTAAGCCAAGGCACTGCATCTTCCTCCACCCCCCCCCCCCCCCCCCCCCCACCAGTTTGCACGTCTCTGTAAAATTTGAAAAGCTTGTTTCAGCTTCTGCAGCTTCTCTCCTCTGGCTTTGCCCCTGCACCGGTGCATTAGCTCGGGTGTTAGTGGAAAGGGTTTGTTATTTCAGACACATACCATCGCCTGCTGCCCTCACTTCTCCCATGCACTTGCACAGGGCAAAGAGACAACTTCATACTTTCATTTATATCAGTTACACACAGAGGATTTAAATTCATCCCTTTCTCTGTATAGTGCTTTCTTTTTTTCCCCTGCTCTCTCCAGATAACTCGGTAAATGCTAAATAGCAAGTATTACTGCCTTCTGCTGGCACAAATATCCTACCTCTGTTTTTCTTAAGAAAATCTCAATGGGATTTCTTTAGATGTGACAGAGGAAGTGTGTTTTCAGAGCAGTAGCTCTGGTATTTGTTCTCTATTTGTGAGTGACGTTATGCAGTTGAGAAAAAATCATGCCAGCATGTTTCAGTCAGTGCCAAAAGAACATAGACAGTGATTCAGTGCCCAGATCTATTGCTGCCCAAAACTGTATCTTGTCCTATTTTTACTTTCACAAATGAGGGTCTTGCTTATGAGAGGAGTTAGGTGAATGTTATGTTTGCATGCTATTTAATAGTGAATTTAAACAGCTGTTTTATAGTCTGCTGTTCTTACATTTCATGCAATAAGGATTAATTAGTTTTCAGAATTCAGTAAATACACACTAAATTGATGTATCATAATTGACCACTACAATTTCCCTTTTGTTTCTACTTTAATTTGAAAAGACAATCCAATACTGATCCATAAATTATGTGATTTAGATTGGGGGGAAAAAAATTTTAGCAAGAGAAAATATTCTACCCACACTCATGGCTCCCACCCCTCCATGAGCGTTTGTGTGCTGGGTTATCCAGACAGCAACCATGATTTTCTTGGGGTGGTGTGGAGCCCATGGTGGGCCAGGACAGAACAGCCTCCATCCCTGCTGCTGTGCTGGTGCAGGGTGCTCTGGGATAGATGATGACCTAAACTCTTCAAAACACTTTTTTTTTTTACTTCTGTCTAACACAGATATCTGATTATCTCATGAAGTGAGATTTCAAGGAGGCTAATTGAAATATTTTGTCTGTTACTGTTTTAGTCCAGTTTGCACAAATGTAATGAGCAAACAGCAAAAATTAGGGCTGAAGAAACAAGTATTTACTTATTTAAATGAGAGCTGTATTTCTATCTTGTCTCAATGATGAATGTTGTTAAAAGAAATTGCTCTTCCTTAGTGGCCTCTATTTTTTTACTTGTCAGTGTCAAGGGTGTGGAAGTACATGGTTATGCTTTAAAGCATCTTAAAGCTATTTTTCTGAACAGTTTGCTGGAAAATGATTAAATGTTTAAACTTATTTAAAAATTAACTTAGTGAAGTGTTCACATTTCCAATAGAAAGTGTAAAAATATTTTTAGAATTTTTTGAAAATTATTAAACTTTGCGTTTGTTTCAGGGACGGAAAGAATCCAATTTTTATAATTTTTCAGGAAATATTTTTAAAACTGTTTTCCAGTCAAAGAAAATACTGCACAAGACTTCAAAGGACATTTTACAAAATTGTATTTAACTCCTTAGATTTTATTAAAGCTTTCTCTGTTTGGGTGTCACCCCAGTTACTGGATATTTTTTTTTTTTTGCAGTGTGATTGCAATAGAATTTGAACTGGGCTAAGACCTGCTACAGGACCCATTGAAGTCAGTACAAATCACCCCTCTAATGTTGGTGGGCTTTGTTTCAGCATCTGTCCAATCTATTTTACAAGGTCAAAGTTGTGCACTCTGGTTTTGGCCACAGGCAATAGCTGAAAGGTACTATTTCTAACATTCATTGTTTGTGTTGTGGTAATATGTGAATTTTAATGGGCAGCCAAAGGCCAGTGTGCCAGACAGTGCTGTGCAAACAAAATGTCATCACTGTTAGATTAAACCAGTATGAAAATCAACACCTGGATGCTATGCACAGAGGTGCAGAGCACAGGAGAACTTTTAAAAGAGTTTTCACTTGTGTGGGTTACTCATCTAAGTTAATGGGAGGGAAGATGAAGCATGTGAAGTGATGATACAGAATTGTTTCTAAAAGCTTGGTAATGGTCCAAGTTTGTGAGCCAGCATATTACACGTGCACAGAGACAGCAAACATGGGCAAGTATAAAAAAAGTTTAAAATCTTTTGAATTTGCCTGATATGATAGATTTTATGGTAAAGATGCTATTTATATAAAAGCTTGAGGAGTGATAGACTCGATAAAGCTTTAATGTTAATACCTAGATTTTAAGGTTTGCAGCTAAGAAACTGCACTTTTTCCACCTTATGTAAATATATTAAATATCTTTCTGTGTGTGATATAAAAGCCTGATATTTCAGGAAAATTCATTCCAATCATCAAAATTGTTGAGTTTTATATCTCGTTAGAACAACTGATATTTTTGTTATATCGCAGTTACTAATAACTATTTTGAAATAGGCTTATTATAAATCTTCTAAAAATTTTATATAAGAATTAATTATTAAGTAGTGTTTCTGAAGTATTTACATATGAAACTCCTGCATGGAACAGGAATACTATAGTATTTACAGAAAATTTGGCAGAATTTTGTGGTGAAATCCCTGAAGAAAACCTAGTATGATATGTTAAGTAACTTTGAATGTGACTAAATAAATTCTATTTTAAGTTGATTTTGTTGGACATAAAATGGTAATGACTAATTATATTTCCTGAGTACACGAACCAGCTATCTAGAATTGCCAGTTTTATATGCAGTTAAATTAGATAGTCTCAGCTGTGACTATCAAGACATAACATTGCTCTCACTCTTTCTAAATAGTTGCATATCTAATTTTTCAGTGATGCTAAAGTAAGTTCTTGTGTCAATATTAAGTCTCAACTGTGTACCTGAGTTCAATGCTATGTTCTTTTGACTCATATCATCGCCAGTAAAGCAGCATCTGCCAGAGGAATTTAGTCAATAACCATTGATGACAGAAGGTCCAGAACAGAACCCGTCTTACTTTCCCAATGAGTACTCCTGCAACACTGTCAATCAGGCCAGTTCTGCACTTGAACTGAACCAATGCATCTGTTAGTGATGCATATACAAAATCCAGCTAATTTTCAGCTATAATGGCTCTGGCTGCTTAGGGAAAAAAAAAAAAAAGTTTTTTTTGCTCCTGTAGTCTAATAAATTTGGGTTTGGGTTTCAATATGGACAATTAATTGATCTGATAAGAAAAAAATAGGGTTTTTTTTAACTTGCATCAATCTTTAATGACACATCTGACCTAGGTGTTTCTTGTTAATATCATGGAGTGAAAGGTGAAGTAAAGAAGTGTCTTGGGGGGACTTTATGATGTGTATCCCATATCTCTGCCCTATGCCCAGAAATTAATTCTTGTGCCTTTCTATGCCTTTAAACTGAGCCTGAGAGCAGGGAGGAATAACTGAGCAAAACTTTTTCAAAGCAGTTTGCAGCTTGTTCAAGGTCACACAGAGATAGAGACTTTATTTTCAGCTGTGGCAGGAGAGCGAGAGGGAAGGGAAGCACCCAGCTTGCTTTTCTTTCCAGCCAGCTTTCGGCAGTTTTTTTCCCCAGCTCCTTTTCCTCTGGAGAAGTTGAACTTTTGTTTTCCTGGGACTTTGTTTTTTTCCTTTTCTCTCTGCTGGACTGTTTCAACATCAGAATACATTGGGAGGACTTTCCACCGAGGTCTTGGCCCTGGAGGTGGGCCCACCACCCTGTCCTAGCTCCAAGGAGGGGGAGAGAGATCTATAGAAGGACTCTGAAATTTCCCCCAGGTTTCTCTCAGCAGAGCAGGAGGCTTTATCATTTAGCATTATTACCCTTTTCCTGTGTGTTTGTTAAATAAATAGTTTTTATGTCTTTCACTTTCCCTTGAGGAAAATTTATTTTTTCCCGAACCTGGCGGGGGAGGGGTGGTTGTAGCCTGCCTTCTCTCAGAGGATGTATCTCTAAATTTGGCCAAACTGGAACAAGAAGAAAATTGATTACCAGAATACTGATTTCCAGATCTTTGACCCATTTTATATAACTGTTTATCAAATTGATTTTTATTTTTTAGCATTAGATGTGAATGTTGTTTTCTTTCCATGATGTGAAAATACGTGCATTAAAAAAACTTGCAGAGGGGCATGCTTATATACATATATTTTTGTAAACATATGTAGGCTAAAAAAGGCCTGAGAGGCCATGTAGAGAAACACGGCAAGAACGTCAGTGTGGTAGGAAAATGATTTATCACACAGAGCTAGGGGTCTGCTTGAAGCCACAAGATGCCAAGATGCCAGTAAACTTTGCATTTGTGCTGCTTGTTTAATCACGGCACTTACACATTAAACGTGCCTTTAAGGAGACTTTTATTTAAGTTGTGTAAAGCCTTGTGTAAATGCATGTGGAACAAGGTTTTCCAGGACGTGGTGAGCTTTTTCACAATCTGGCCCTTTTGCTTGCTTTTCTGAGGGTATGAGAAGGTAGAGGGGCAAACACAGGTGGATGGATACGTGCTCATCCTGAAGAGAAAGGAATCGTCCCTGTTTCTTCATCTCTGGAAGAAGGTTCCACGCACCGTATTTTGGAAAAGGGAGGCCTCGTGTGGTCCGGCGTGGTAACAGCCCTGTCGGGCTGGGGGGATCCCGGCCGCAGGCGCTCCCTCCTTCGGCTGAACCAGGACTGTAAACAGGGACACCGGGGTGGGATTTATCATAGACTCATAGAATGGCCTAGGTTGGAAGGGACCTTAAAGGGACCTTAAAGATCATCCACTTTCATAACTCCTGCTATGGACACACTAGACCACATTGCTCAGAGCCACTTCCAACCTGGCCTCGAACATTTCTCAGGGTGAGGAGTCCACAGCTTCTCTGGGCAACCTGTTCCAGTGCCTCACCACCCTCACAATAAAGAATTTCTACCTAATATCTAATCTAAACGTACCCTCTTTCAGTTTGAAGCCATTCCCCCTTGTCCTGTCACTACATGTTCTTGTAAAAAGTCCCTCTTAGTCTTTCATGTAGGCTCCCTTCAGGTACTGGAAGGCCACTATTTGGTAACCTGTTCTTTTTTCCAGGGTGAACAATCCCAATTCTCCTAGCCTTTCCTTATAGGAGAGGTGCTCCATCGCCCTAATCATCTCGTCCTCTGGACCCGCTCCAACAGATCAATGTTCTTCCTGTATTTCATAGCAATATGGATGTCTAGGTTAGGAATAAGAAACACCTGTATATGACTGCAGCTGCTTATCTGAACAAGTCTGAAGAAGGAAATACTGTTCTTACTGGTCTTTCTTTCTTTGTTATAAGATAGATACATTTCCTTGCCTTTCTAGACATCTAAACCAGGTAACAAAATAGAACTCAAATACAGAAGTCCATGTGTGATATTAAATTAATGAGCTGAACCAAGAGAAACGGAGTAGTGGTCTATGTGGTAATTGACAAAATGACAGCATTTTGATTTAAAGGCAAAATTAAGGAAAGAAAGCAAAACAGAAACCTGAAAGAGTGCCTAATTCATGTAAATTTAAAAACCAGTTCCCAGTTCTTTGCCTTGAGTTACTGTAAGATCTAGATGTGAGGAACAGCTGTACAGCAGCCTAGGCAGGGACCCGTGAGAATCTCCGTATATCGGTGAGTCACAGGTTAAAGCCCCAGTGCATGAGAGGATATTCCAGCATTCTTACCTTAGACATGTATCTTGAAGAGAGGTAAAATCCAGTGTAACGTATTTATCTCATGCCATCGACTGCATTGTTATTGTCAGTTCTAAGCACATTCTCCAACTTTTTGAATAATAAAAATTAAATTAAATTCCCCCAAATGTGGAATTTACCATCAGTAACACTGACTGCTATCAGCTGGGATTTGTGAGAAGCCTCTCATCATGCATAAAGAAATTATTCTGGCTTGTGACTCTACCGGGGAGTAGTCTCTGAGGAAGGCATGGGGCTGCCCTTGTGCCCACTCCCATGACCAGTACAGGGCTGGAAGCTGGCTTTTTGTTTCTTTCCTTTTTATTTATAAGATTTGTCCATTACCTTGTCTCAGTGACTTAAATCCATTCCCTTGCTTAACATTAGTCAAAATTACCCTTAAATATTATTGGGATAAAGCTCTCAACATACTAGGTTCAGGTCTTTAAGATACTAATAGTGGGGTTTATCTGTTATACAGAAATGGCACATGGGTCTGAGTTATCAGGCTTACCTGAAGCAGTCGCCCTTATTGGGAACTGAGCAGTCAGAATGAAGAGAACAATATTCTGGACTCTGTAATCTCTATGTGTTTTTTCACTTTGCTAAAATCTGCCTGCTGCTGCTGATAGAGTCTAATGTACTATCAGCAATTGCATCTTCTAAACCATCTCCAGTGTAAGATACAGAGGAGGCATTTCCTGATGATGTAAGCCACTGATTGTTATCAAATGCTTTTCAGAAAGGACCTTGCTTCACACAGGGAGAATGAAAAAAGCCCTGCAAAACTGTTCAATTTTCTAATTTTGTCTAGAATAAAAAAGTAAAGAAACATTCTCTCTTGAGATTGAAAGAGCTCATCTGGAGGCAAAAGAAGTTACTCGAAAGCTTTTGTCCCTTCTTGCTATGACTCATTTTGCACTAGAGGATCTATGCCCACAGGGTCCAATTCAGGATGACTTACGGTAGTTTTTTTTTCTTCTGTCCCAAGCGCATGTTGCCGTTGTCCCTGAAATTCATACGGGAAGCACTGGTTCAAAAAAAAAAAAAAAAAAAAAAAAAACAACCAAATATAAAAGGGAAAATCCTGCCATGTGACCTTCCCTACTTGCGCATCCATCTTCCTGCGCTTCCTTAGGGGATGCTGCAGACGGCTTTGCAGGCGGTTTCCCCTTCAGAAGGGCTGTCCTCCGAGCAGTGAGGGTGGAGGGCAGACGGGGGTGTTCCCCCAATACCCCGGGCATTCCCTTCGGTTAATTTCCAAGCGCGGATCGGCGCGGGGCGGGCACGGCCGCTGCTCCTGGCCCGCGCTGCCTCCTGCCCCGCCCGGCGCCGCGGGCCGAGCCGGGCCGAGCCGGGCATGGCGCCGCTGGTGCTGTACCACTGGACGCAGTCCTTCTCCTCGCAGAAGGTGAGGGGTGGGCGGGGACGCGGGGCGGCGGCCTGCGGGCCCCGGATCGCCGCTTCCCGCCGTGCCCACAGCCCCAGCGCGCCCGCGGCGGGATCGGGCGGGAGGGATGGAGGGATGGGGGGGTGGAGGGGAGCGGCCGTGGGTGCGCCGAGGCGGGGCGGGAGAGCGGCCGGGCCCGGCCGTGCGGGGATGCTGCCCGGGTGACCCGGGCCGTGCCGTTCCAGGTGCGGTTGGCAATAGCCGAGAAGGCGCTGAAGTGCGAGGAGCACGATGTGAACCTGCCGCTGAGCGAGCACAACGAGCCGTGGTTCATGCGCTTGAGTTCCTCTGGAGAAGTACCCGTCCTGATCCATGGAGAAAACATAATTTGTGAGGCAACGCAGATTATTGATTACCTTGAAGCGACGTTCGTAGATGGTAATCCCACAGGCATTTCAAATGTGGTTCTTCCCCTCACCCCTTAGCTGCAGCAATGCTGGGAGCAGCTCTGTCGCTTCAGGACTCTTCTTCATTTGGGGCAGAAGATGTTTATGGCCTCACAAGTAAATGGGCTCTCCTAATAATTAGCAGTGTGGGTTGAAAACATGTTCCTGTAAACTGAACTGAAGGCTTTCCAGCACCTTCATGAGTAAGCCTTTATAAGTAAAACCTACCACTCTCCTTCTTAGCCCTTCATGAAGGATGGAGACGCCAGGAATGGCAGCAGCACTGAGTTGCACTAGCCCTGGTGTGACACTGCCATAAAAAATAGCATACTGAACAGAGCTGCACAACTGCCTTTCTCGAGCAGGTCCATATTCTCTGTGAGATAAGAAGAAACATGCTTAATTCCAGTATAATCTTCAGTGGAACAAGGGAAGTAGAATGAGCAAATTATTTTTGGAGCTAAAATGGAGTGAAGAGGTAAAAGAGCAGGAAGGGAAACCTTTAAAGTGATTGTGTGCAGGCTTTTGAAGTTCTTTGTGCCTGTTCTGATGAAAACCAAACCAAAAAACCCCAAAACAACAACACTCCCCCCCAACAAACCCAAAACAAACAAAAACACCCTGTCTCAGTTTTTGAAGGAAATGCAAAGCTGTATTTTGTAGAGGTGTGAAGATGGCAGCATTTTGTATTTCAGGGATTTAGTGCTGCGATTTCTAAGGCATGAAGAAAACATCAGTGTATAGTGAACATAATTTGTGCTGCCTTTTAATCAAAAAAGGAGTCAGGGCCCAGGTAGGTTGAGGGTAGGGTAAAACTCAGTGATGTGTAGGAATACTTCCAGTCATGCTTTGAGCAGGATTCCTGTACTATAATTTTTACATCATTGCAGCGGTAGTAATGTTTCAGCCATAACAATATCCTGGAATTTTGGGTGTGCCCAACTGTGAGAGCATTATAGGGCTGTATGTCATGGTCACCGATTCCTAGATGTACGTAACAGAGCTGAGTCTGGTTTTCTGATTTGAAAGCCCCTTAAATATGTGTTTATTTGGTTTGCTGCATAGGAATTGGAATTATTAAAACATTTTAAAATGAACTATCCATTTCTCTGAGCTGCAATAACACTGTTGAGTTATGCTGGGGAACAGTGAAGCTTTCTTAACTGTGGCTGTGTCACCTGTCCCAGCTGGACATAACTGAATCAACTTTGGTCAATTAGATGATTCTTCTTTTCCTAACTTTGTTTTTAACTTTATTTTGCAGAGGGAGTACCAAGATTAATGCCAGAAGAGGGGAGCATGTATTATCCAAGGGTGCAGCACTATAGAGAGCTTTTAGACTCCTTGCCTATGGATGCCTACACACATGGCTGCATCCTGCACCCCGAGTTAACAGTGGACTCCATGATTCCAGCCTATGCTACCAGCAGAATCCGTAGTATGTACTGGTGTAGCTCTGAATGTCTATAACTTAGTAGGTTGCTGCATTACATTCATCTCCTTTCTTAAGTCCACCTTAAACACAAAATATTGAGCACAGTTGATGAATTTTAGTTGCAGTCCTTGATGATTTGTTCATATACTTTTTATTGATTGTGTATTCTGTTTTGATTTGAAAATGGGAAAGAGGAAGTGTTATTTTTGAGGTATCTGTGGAGATAATTTTTGTATCATGGCAAACTTTTAATTAATGCCTTTATGTTTCCTTCTATGTATCACAAAAGAACTAAGTAGTTCTAGGACAAGGATCAACTCCTGACAGCACGGCTGGATAATGATTTCCTGTTTACAGTTACATTCTGAGATCTCTGATCTTTTTGTCAATGTCAATGGTTTATATACTGTTGATTTTTTTTTGTCTGATGTTTTAGAATGCTCGGTAGAACAAAGTCAAATACTGCAGAGTCTCTGAAATATAATACAACTATACTAGTAGTAAGTCCATGATATCATAAAAGGGGTATGTATTAGTTTGAGAAATCCTATTTCCAAAAAAATGTCTTATCCTCCTCCTTAAAATTTTTGGCAAGTCAGTTCTCTTACTGGCCATTTTGTTATGGTGTCAGAAGTGAAGGCAGGCAGTTAATTTTCCATGTAGTTGCATGAGTGATGTTAGAATCATAGGATCATAAAGTCATAGAATCATAGAATGGCCTAGGTTGTAAGGGGCCTTAAAGACCATCCAGTTCCAATGTCTCTGCTGTAGGCAGGGACATCTTCCACTAGATCAGGCTGTTTCCATCCAGCCTGGCCTTGGACACTTCCAGGGATAGGGAGTCCACAACTTCTCTGGGCAATCTGTTCCAGTGCCTTACCACCCTCACAGGAAAGAATTTCTTCTTCATATCTAATCTAAATCTACTTCCTTCAGCTTGAAGCCACTTCCCCTTGTCCAAGAACATGAATTATTCTCTTACATCAGTGCATTGTCTGGTTTGGTGGTTTTGGTTTTTTTCCCACATGTGAATGCTAACTGCTTATTGAACGGTTGTGCTTTACTCGTAGGCATTGTGGATAGTTTTTCTTTTTCACATGTTAATAATCAGTGCTTTTGTTACAGTTCACTTTACAACATTGTCTTCTGCTTTCTTGGTGTATGTATTCTTCCCCTCTAGCTTCTAGTTGGTATAAATTGTTCTCAGTTTGCACATGTTCATACTGGTAGAGCTAACATGTAGAGCTCATCTTAGTTTTCCTATCTTTTTATGCTTAAAGCGTAGCCTACATTTTTTGATTTGAAGCATTTTTTTGGAAAGCCTGTAGATGTTTCTTAACAATTCCTTTGCATGTTCAAACATCTCCTGGATGGTTTAGTTTTCAGCTTGAAACACTGGGGTTTTTTCAGAGTGCTAGATATAATAAGGCATGAGCCAGTTGTATTTATGCATACCAAATCCAAGTAAGTAATTAACTGCATATGTAAGATTTTAGTTGTATGAGTACATCCTTCAATTTCTTCATACACTATATTAAAGGATGGCTTTCACAGTCATGTTGAAATGAATACATAAAACAGTGAGTTCATTATTCTCTAGAAAGAATTTTATCAGTTTAATTTTTAAGACTTAATTGTAGCTAAACTTTATTATCAAGTACAAGTGAGAGGTGATTCATGCTCTATAATTATTTTGTTCTTGGTTTATTATTAGAAATACTTATTTTTAGAAGAAGATTTATTAATCACTATCTTTTTGTATTCTAGGTCTGTAAGTGTGGTATTTTCAAGCAAAGCCCCATTTTAAGGAAAAGGCTATACCCATGTAATAGAAATCAGTAGAATTAACTTAAACTTTTCACATAATTCCTTCTTTAAATCATGTAATGAATATTTTTCTAGCACATCCACATAGTTCTTAATGAACATTTCCAAAAGGATCACAGACTCTGGCTTCACATTTTAGCTAAATGAAAACACCTTGGTCCCATATTCAGGCATTTAGGCTTTTGCTGTAAAATTATGCATGTGACCTATGGTGACCTTCAAAAAATCTCAATGTGGGCCTACCAGCACTTTAACATTGCAAACTGATGAGCTGAAGATGTGGTGGGTCAATTTAAAAAGCAGTTAAGTTTTACAAAATGTGATGTATTTAAATCCTAACTTGGTACAGATGGTGTATTGAAGTAGTACTTCCCATTTCTTTGGTATGGTAATTTTATGCAGGCAATTGATCAGTTCCTGTGGATTGCATTATGAGTATGTTTGGATATTTAATATTTGTCATTCCTTTTTTTGTTTGCCTTGGTTTTTGGTTTTGTTTTTTTTCATCAGGCCAAATAAGTAACACAGAATCAGAATTGAAGAAACTTGCGGAAGAAAACCCGGACCTCCAAGATGCCTATATAGCAAAACAGAAGCGCCTTAAGGTAGGAAACCCCTTGGTATTGGCCCCTTTATTAAGGGCTTGTTAGTGTTAGATGTTTTGGTCGCAATATAAACATTTGTTTCACCTGTCATTACCAGTAATGTCATGCAGTGGTTTAACCCTTCAAGGCATGTCCTCAGATCAGCTACACACTTCAAGTGTGTGCTGAAGTACTGGACTGGTCCACGGACTTCTAAGGTGAGTACATATCAGTGCTGGTGTTGGGCTGTTGAGCACCCTGCAGGGGGAGGCAAACCTTAATATCTGGCATCTCTAAAGTTTTTCTTCTGTTTTCTGAATTGTCACCAGTATCCATGTAGTATCTAGCTGACTATGTGGAGAAAATACCATTTTATGAATAAACACTGTAGTATCCTAAGTATAAGCTTCTCTGATAAAAGTAGAAACTCTGTATGATGATTAAAACACTAACCTGTATGTCTATTTAGTCTAAACTGCTGGATCATGATAATATAAAATACCTAAAGAAAATACTGGATGAACTGGAAAAAGTTTTGGATCAGGTTGAGACTGAATTGCAGCGGCGAAATGAGGAAACACCAGGTGAGGAATTATTCTTGCTAAATCCTGTTAATATTTCTGCTTGAGGATACTGAGTAAACTTGTTGACAGCACCATTATAAAACAATTTTTAATGTGTCAGATTTGATACTTCTAGTATATATTGATCTATACATCACAGAAGGGATCAATACTGTTTTAAGTACTCGCTTACTTTACTGTTCCTGTCAGTGAGTTCTCACTATCTCATGAGAGTGCTTGATCACATTTTCAGCAAAATGAGTATAATCAGCTGCACAATTTTTTAATATTTTATCAACAAAATCAGAAAAAAATTAACTACAGAATGTTGATGTTACAGGTATAGGCCTCAGTTCACTATAATGATCACAACCTTAATGTTTGACACAGGTTTATTATAATCTTGTGCAGACATTATGCTGATATTTGTGGTATATGCAGGATAAACAATCTGGATAATCATTAGGCAACCCCCTTCCCTCACCCTCTTGGAAAGCAGTCCTGTTTACCTGCCTCCACCCAAATGAAAGTCACATTTTTCACAGAATCACAGAATCATCAAGGTTGAAAGGGACTCTTAAGATCATCTAGTCTGACTGTCAACCCAGCACCATCATATCACCCCTAAACCATATCCCACTGTCCACTGCCCTGGGCAACTTATTCCAATGCCTCACCACTCTTTCAGTGAAAAACATTTCTAGTATCTAATCTGAACCTCTTCTGGCACAACTTAAAGCCATTCCCTCTCATCCTGTTAGAAAGGACTGGCCCAAGTACTGAGCCCTGGGGAACCCCACTAGTGACCAGCTGCCAAATGGAATGTAACTCCATTCACCACCACTCCCTGGGCCTGGACATCCAGCCAGTTTTTCACTCAATGAAGAGTGTACCCGTCCAATCCATTTCTCCAGGAGAACGCTCTGGGAGACAGGTCAAAGGCTTTCAGATGTCTAGATAGACAATATCCACAGCCTTTCCCTCATCCATTAAGCAGGTCACTGGTCATGGAAGGGGGTCAGGTTGGCCAAACAAGACCTGCCTTTTGTAAACTCATGCTAGCTGGGCCTGTTTCCCTGGTTGTCCTGCACATGCCATGTAGTGACACTCAGGATGGTCTGCTCCATGACCTTTCCCAGTCAGGGAAAGGATGGATGAGGAGGTCAGGATGACAGGTCTGTAGTTTCCTGGATCCTCCTTCTGACCGTTCTTGTAGATGAGTATTACATTTGCTGATTTCCAGGAAACAGGGACTTCTCTGGTTAACGAGGACTGCTGGTAAATGATTGAAATGACGGCAAACTTTTGACAGCTCCCTTCTTACTCTTGGGCACATCCCATCTTGACCCATAGACTTGTGGGTGTCTGACTGGCATAACAGGTCATTAACCATTTCCTCCCAGATTATAGGGTCTTCACTCAGCTCCTCATGACCACCTTCCAGCTCTGGGAGCTGGATATCCTGAGGACCTTGGGTCTTGGTATTAAAGATAGAGGCAAAGAAGGCATTTAGTACTTCAGCCTTTACCTCATCCCCTGACACTATGTTTCCCCTTGCATGCAGCAAAGGATGGAGACTCCTTAGCCCTCCTTTGGCTGCCAATATATTTACAGAAACTGTTTTTGTTGTCTTTAACTGCAGTGCCCAAATTAAGTTCCAGTTTGGCTTTCTTTCTAATCTTCTCCTGCATAACCTCATGACATCCTTGTAGTTACCCCCCTCCTTCCGGAGGTGAGACACAGTCTTTTTTACTCTGAGTTCCAGCCTAACTTCCCTGTTTAACCAGGCCGGTCTTTTTCCCTGACAGTATATGGGGACCTTTAAGAATTCCTCCTTAAAGCTTGCCCATCCTTCCTGTACTACTTTGCCCTTCAGACTCTGCCAATCAGTCTCCTAAGCAGTCCACAGTCTGCCTGGCAAAGGTCCAAGGTGGCAGTTCTGCTGGTGCCTCTCCTTACTTCATCCAAGTAAGGATCCACTTTCAACTGAAAACTCCATCATTTCGTGGTTGCTATGCCCAAGACAGCCACTGAGCACCACATCACCCACGAGTCCTTTTCCAGTTGAGAGATGTTCTCTTCCACACACTCCAGGAGCCTCCTAGACTGCCTCCTCTCCACTGTGTTGTATTTTCAGCAGGCATCTGGCGGGCTGAAGTCCCCCACAGGTACAAGGGCTGGAAACTGAGAGACTTCTGCCCGCCTCTTGTAGAATGCATCATCTGCCTCTTCATGGTGGCTAGCAGGTCTGTAACACAGTCCTCTGTGGACATCTGCAATGCTGACCTTCCCCCTGATCTATACCCACAGACACTTAACCTTGTCAGCATCCTAAATTTTGTTAAAATGGGATTAGCCTTCTGCTTATTCACAGCGTGGTTCAAGTCCCAGTGGTGCTAATAGAAGTCCTTCCCCTGACTTCTCTGGGAACTGCATGAGGCATCAGTCAATATCAACTGCATCTGCTCAAATCAATAACTTTTTACATTTAGCTCTATAAATAGCTGTTGTAATAAGTACCGGTTACTATCGTAACTGTAGGTTTGAACCAGCAGTTGAAAATCTAGATTAAATTTTCTACTGACTCAACAGTGAAAGAATCAAAGAAAATATTTTACCTCATACAGGATGGAAGGATTTTGTTCAGCAAACTACATCTGCCATCATTTCCAGCAACCCCTGTCCTTTCTCTGCTAAGTAGCCTTTCCAAGGAGTCAACTGATACAGTATTGATGAGCTTATGAAAACTGCTGGGATCACAGGATTTTGTGAAACATAGGGCTATTGCCTTTTGGGATTTTGTCTGAGATATTCCTGTGATCTGTACTGCTCCAGGTCCTGGTCCAACTCAGAGCTCCTGCTTCTCTTGCAACTGCTTGAATCCCTCAGCTACTGCTGCTGCCACTGCAGGCATCTTTCTTTCACACAGGATAGATTCTTTCTTCTTTTCCATCACCTTATTTAATGCACTGGATGAGTTCCCAGGTATCCTTTCAGCAGCCTAGGATATGCTCCTTTTCTACAGAGGCCTTTCTTTCACACCTGCGTAAACAGTCAAAATGGACTGGTACCAGCTTTGTGCCAAACTGTAGCTTTTCTCTGGTGGCAAATGGATTGGAAAGGAAATTGCAAAATTTCTCCATTTCCAGAGAGGTGCTGCTAAGTGTTCATGCCAGTGTTTTTGCATGCCTGCTGTGTGGGACAAGCTGCAAAAGTTACAAATGAGAAGGGAACAGCATAGTTCTCCCTATTCAAGATCTAGGCTAGAGCAGAGTACTTATGCTGGCAGCTGTGATAGCTGTGCTGGCTATCAAGTTTCATATCCTGGGTTTCAAAAGCTCTTGGTATAGTCAGTACACGTCAGCCCTTTCAGGTGGTGGTGGTTCCGATCACTGACAACGAAGTGTGATGCTGCCTGGCAGTGCCTGCTCTGAGCCATCCCAGGAAGATTCACCTCTTTCCTTTGACTGGAGAGGGTACCTGGGGTCTCCACCTGTGCTCCTGACTAGTGGTGAGCTACGTGAATATTTGTCATTTCTCAAACATCTCAGTGTAAAACCCCCATGGTTTGGGGTCTGAGAGACACAAAAGAGTGACGAGTAGACAAACTCCGTCATCTCACTGAGCTGATACATTTGGTGCAAGTCAGTCATCTGATCCATTCCTTTTTGACTTGAAAGCCTCCAACAAGTTAGCTGGAGCTAGTTCTTGAGTGAATGCCATCGAGCTGAGTGACACAGGCAAGAAGACAAATCCTTCAGACAAGTGGTAGCTTTTCAGTAAAAGCTAAACTGCCTTCTTCCTTTCCAATTCTATTTAATTCAATCCATCTTTGAGAAATGTAGTAGTTGAGGAAAGTAAGTGTTTACTGTGGGTTTTAATTTATGAACCTGGAATGTGGATCTTTTTTCCTTAACAAATATAGGCCAGGCTGCTGAGCCTAAGGCTTTACAATATTGTGGTAAGAGTGGACGGGGATTAGTAAAATGTTGATTGATTAAAGTAATATTTTAGCTGAAGTGTTTTTGCTGTTTATTAGATGGTACTTTGAAATAGCACTAAACCAAATGTGCTTATATTCCATTGATTCCTAATCCTTTACGTTTTATCTCTGCTTAGAAGATGGAAATCAGCCTTGGCTCTGTGGTGATTTCTTCAGTCTGGCAGATGTATCACTTGCTGTCACATTACATCGCCTGAAGTTTCTGGGATTAGCAAGAAGAAACTGGGGAAATGGAAAGCGGCCCAACTTGGAAGCTTATTATGAGCGTGTCGTGAAGAGAAAAGCATTTTACAAAGTTTTGGGACACGTCAACAATATATTAATCTCGGCTGTCCTGCCAACAGCATTCCGTGTGGCCAAGAAAAGGGCTCCCAGGGTTCTTGGCACCACCCTGCTGGTCAGCATGCTGGCGGGAGTGGGTTATCTGGCTTTCCTGTGTCTTCGGAAAAGATTTGCCAACATGGTGCTATCGATTAGAACCAGGCAAAATTATTTTTAGACCCTGTCTGTCCCTGGTGGTGATTGGAGGACATCTCTACTCCCCAGGAAAATACCCTCAATAAAATATAAATGTAGAAGAACAATTATGTCTGTGAAGTAGAACATTGTCACACAGTAATCATCTCCTGCTGCTGTATAATTGGGTTGGCAATGCTGACATGTTTTTCAAAAATATATGTTGGGGGGAGGCAAAGGAAAGAAGAGACTTTTCAGCCAAGGGCCTATAACTGTGACAGTGCTTTCTTAAAGTGGTTTGTGTCTCCTTTACCCAGCAGCTGACCTAATTAAAATGCTTTTATTTAATAGATATGCAGCAATGTGACAGCTTTTCAATGTAGATGAAATGCATTACTGTGCAGAAACCAGCATTGTTAAAATACTGAAAATAGCTCTTACTTTAAATGCTCAGAGTAAGATTTAAGTGTAACATTGTGCCTGTTGTATACGGGAGCAAGTTTCTCTATACTGATTAATGTCTGTTGATTTGCAGTTGGACCTTTAGGAATGTGTTAAAAAGTAATCTTGTGAAGCCACTTTTGTCACTGTATGTTCATGCAGCAGTACAGGAAAAGACCTGAAACAGGTAAGAACAGCAGTGATTTGTGCACCACACAAGTGAAATTCTCCAGAGGCATCACTGGACAGCAGATACTAGAATTTTGCTGAAATACAAATGGGAGTGAAAAACCTGACACTTGTCTTTCAAAAGCCTTTTGGGCTCAGCTGCAAACTCTGGCAGAATCAAATCAAACTATCTTAGTGCATATTTGCTGCTTTCATTGGGGTGGCTTGATACAGTTAGCTCCATATGAGTGTCCCATGTACCCTTTCTTGTTTCACTTTGAGCACTGGCTATTTTTTGCACACTTCTTGGCAACATTAGCAATTGCATGTGCCTCTATAAAATATTTGCTCACAACGTGCCACAGCCAACTAGAAAACATATGCACAGCAATGCATTTTTGTATAAGTAATTAAAAATAGTTCACTATCTATCAGTCTGGTTAAATTGAAGGTAAAGCTCTAATTTAGCAATCTCTTTACTTATGGATAGGGATCGTGCTGATGGTAAGTGAAAAATACAGTACAGTTTGCAGACAGATGATTTGTACTGCTGAATTTTTGCAAAATTGCAGTCTTGTAGCATGGAGGAAAGGTGTAGAAAAACATTTTGATTACTTCCTACTACTCAACAGATGCTGTGAGTTTTATTAGTTTAGAACTGAGCTCCTGTTTCAACAAGAAATGTACATTTACCTGAAAGTAGACATTGAATCATTTTGGAGGAAAAAAAGCATTTGGAAAGGGCTGAAAATTCTCATGACTGTTTGGTAAGACTTTTGTATGCCTGATGAATGTTTGAAAGCCTCCGTTTTGTTTACAAGTTGTACACAGTTGCAACAAACAAAGCATAGCTTTAAGTGTTTGCCTATCAAGAATCAGTGCTAATGGGCCTAAGTACATTTTAGGTTCGGTGCTGGTGGCTGTGGTCTCTGCACAATTGCGTTTAGGTGTCAAGAAGATCATCTCAAGTTTGCTGGACAGAACTGAGGCAGTTTCTGTCTGGGCAGTCTCACCATCTAACACATATCAATATGGATAAAATTATTGAATACTCCTGCTTATTATTTAATACTGTACTAGTTGTCTAGCAAAAGTAGACCTAAATCTCATTACTCCTTTTCAGTAATAAGAAGCATCTTACCTAGGAAAAAATGCGCTTTTTTATTTGTTAAAAAGACACTTTTATATAATTACATTTCATGACCCAGTTGTTCTCAAGAACTTGTTGAATTAAATGTGCTCTATTTAGAAAAGCTTTATTATCTCTAGAGTGAGTTTAATCCAACAATACTATTAATGTACTGGCAGCTTTAACTGAGTTTGTTGTTTGTGTATTGCAGTTCATCTGCATTTACTTGTAGCTATCAAATTCCACTAAGTTAATAAACACAGAGTAAGACCTGTAACTTAATGCTTCCCTAGCATGTATTTCTGTCAGACCATCTGTAAAGTGTAATTTGATCAAGTCATAGCAAAATTATATGTATACAGCTTAGCTTTCTTTAGAGTGAAGTGACCACCAGATGTCAGTGGTCCTCCAGGACTCTGCTCTGGAGTTCCTCTGAGGCAGGAAAACACTACTTTTCACAGACAAAAAGCTTGTGATCTCAGCATAAGAGGGTTGTGAGCAGCCTCATCAGACGAGCAGTTTGTCCAGAGCTCTGGAAACAGCTGCATGGGTCAACCACAGGTTTTTTCTCTGACACCTGCCACTTATGCTTGTGTAGTTTTTACACTGGGTAAGTGAGAAGCCAAAGTTGATATAATACTTCACATGAAAATGAACATTACTGAACAGCAATTAAACTTGTCATCTGCAAGAATGAATGTGGATAAAACTTCTACTGTTGAAAAGTTTGGATCCCTGGTTTGATTCATGTCTGTTAATTCAACTGTTCAATATCCTACTTATTTTCACCACCCTGAAGTACTGTGTACATTGATTTCTGTACAGGTGGCAGCAAAAGGCTTATCCATGATTAAATTTCTCAAAATAGGATGAGATTTAGAAGCACATATGCTGCATTTAGCTCTTTGTGCAGGATATCTTTTGTGCTTGTAAAGTTTCTTTTCAGCCTGGCTTATTTTCTTTCTGGTAGGTCTGTACTATTTTGATTTGGTACAGAAGCAATCTTCTAGTTTTCATTTACTATTTGCTCTCATATAATGCATCAGATATATTTCATATCTTTATGTGGGACCTGCACAATAACCATCAATTCTAAGACCACTTTCTAGTCTTGTTTATGTCTTCTGTGTCAATAAAACAAAGCACATTTGAAGATTACACAGTATTGCTGTAAGGAGTCTGATGCTATTCAAGGAGAGAAGCCCTTGAACACCTTTTAAACCAGTCTAAAAGGTGTTCAACAGTTTGCCTTGCATATATATGGAAACAGCAGTAACAATGATGTTTTCTTTCGTTGTCAGTCTGAGCTGTATATGTATGAGGTTCAACAAAAGCTATTTGATAAAGTAAAAAAAAAAAAAATAAGGAAGGCAAGCAAGTTTTTTGTACTTTCAATTAATCCATAAAAAAAAAAAAAAACCGCAAAAAACCCCCTCCACTTCTGAGTGTGTCCCTGATTCATTGTTGAGCTGCAGCAGATGGGGCTTCTTTCTGTAACGTGCATGATGAGCACATAGTCTGTGTCCACACTGACATTGTCCTTTTTGAGACTAAATGGTGTGCCCCATTAAATGTATGTTAGTCTGGCCATAAACTGTCCCCCCCTTTTTTTTCCTTTCACTGTAGGAGTCTGTATTGGGCCTCCTTCCTTGTTAAGCAGAAGAATAAATAGCAGCACTTGAGGCTTGAGTGCATTGCCTCTCACTGTCTTGAAAATCAGGAATGCCTCTAGGATCAGGTGGACAGCTGGTAGGGCTTGAGTTTCAGGAGATTATGACACCTGTAGTCTGTGCACCAACTTTGAAGTAGCCTCGATGTTTTAGCATTAATCAGAAGTATACACAGAGCTCTTGCAGTGGAAAGCTTATGTCTAAACAGACAAGAGGCAAGAGCGAATGCAAAGGTAAGTACAGCAAGTATAAATTCCTTGTCCAGGTTCACAAAGCCATACCTCCACTTTTGCATGTCACATTTTTAAAGGTATTTTTTACTTAAGTCTGAGTTTTAAGGGAGCAAGGAGCTAGTAAGCTTTAGAGAGCAGATTGGCATGCCCTAATGCATGAGGATTAGAGAGAGCAGCAGATGGAAAGTAGGTGAAAAGTAGTGCGTCTAGCTAGCTGGAGCACACTGTGCTCTGCAATAAGGTGTATGACAGATTATTGCTTGCCAAGGCCTCCTTATTATCTCTCTGTTTAGCCAATGTTAGACAAAGAGGTGTAAGGTTGTGCTTAGGCAATTTATAAGATGTGCTGAGGAAATCAAAAGCATGTAGAAAAATCCCAAACAAAGTATGCTGGGTTTTGTTCCCTCTTTTCTCTATAAAGAAATTTTTAGTTTTGGTGCAGTCCCAAGTCATAAAGTCAGGCACTCAAAACTCAGGAAATTCCAGAAGCCAGAGTTCTTACAATACTGTTAACTCACTCATACAATACTTCAATTGCCTTTTTATTTCTGTTTTTCTTTCTAAGTTACAATCATGGTGCTTTATTTAATGTGAAGTTAAAAATGTTGCACCATAAAATAGTTAGGCTGTGGATAAGCTTAGTGTTGTGGGAAGAATCTGTTGGAATCTGCAGATCTGAAGGCCTAACTATTTCTGTGCTTTAAATCAGCATCAGTATTTACTACAGTTTTAAATACTCATCAATAATTATATAAATGTGTATTGTGTAAACTAACCCATAATAGCATGGACCAGTATTAATCTACTTTACATATGGTAATATATATTGATATTCTATATACATATACACTATAGTATTCCTATTAATCCCTTTCATATTTCATTTGCTAAAAATGGCTAATTGACAATCATTTATTTTAGTGTATTACTTGCCTTTATAAAATAAATTTGCATTTATATAGGTAAAATTATGAAAATTTCATGTAATTGTAGAATTATAGAAAATTTTGGGTTGGAAGGGACCTTAAAGAGCATCTAGTTCCAAGTCCCCTGCTGTGCACAGAAGTCTTCCCCTTTCCTTATTCACTCTGATAGCATTATAGAGTATTTGATAACATTGGTTACATTATGACTGTAGGGACTTGAGAATATACATGAATGTATTTGGTGCTTCATGTTAATTGATCATCCAGATCAGAATCTGCATGCTACTGCATTTGGACTGAATAGAAAGCTTTTTTCAGAAAGGTTACCTAACTTGAAGCATTTGAGCAGATGATGCCTGTGTTTCCATAAGCAGCAGAAAACGGAACGTTCATAGGGCCAGACCAGATGTGAGGGGACCACTGGTTCTGTCACCTGCTCACTGAGGCATTCACCTTACAGAAAGTGGAGTCCTTCTCCCCCACTTTGTATTGAAATAGGTAAAACTCAGAGGTAGAGACAAAAATTCCTCTGTCATGGATACAGGCCCTATGCAGTAGGTTGCAGAGCCAGGCTCCCTCTTTCCCAGCACAAAACACATCTGTCTTTACAGAAATCAGAGGCCATTCCTTTGACAAAAGGGAGTTTGGACGTGTAGAGGGCTGAGACTGCCAGTCACTCAGCAGCTTGATGGAGAGCAGGGCCTGCCACACAGCTTCCTCTGCCAGCTGTGTTTAAAAGCCAGCAGTTAGCAAATGCCGAGCTCTTGGTAAGGATGTCTTTAGGTACATAACACAGGTTTGGGGAAAGGGAATGAATTCCAGGCTCTGGAGCCCAAATGAAACAAAAGAAAAACTGTCCAGAGAAGTTCCATCACTATAACTTGTGGTCCAGCTCTGTGTGGCTTTTCTGCAGGTGGAGAGAGGCTTTTGGATTGCTGCTTCTGAGGACATATTGTTGTATCTCACTTCAACTATTTAACTGAAATCAATGTAAAGAAGAAGAAATATCTGTCTCTGTTGAATACATGGTGAAGCCAGCCTCCCAATACAGATATTTATGTTGGATCACTGTTCAGAAAGGTACTGTGAAAGCATATGTTTTGAACTATGTAACTCACCTCAAACACCTTTACACAAGCCTAGACACTGAAGTAGAAAAATTCAAATTAGAGGTCTGGATTGCACCCCAGAGTCAGAGGCAGTAAAAACAGAAAGACCTATTGTTTAGATTTTTAGGTCTTCAGCTAGAAATACTTCCAGAGACAAAGATCTCACAGGAAGTCTGTACCAGATGCTCTTTGTCCAAATCTTGTGCCTTAAGAATTTGTGCACCCTTCTGTTGTGCTGAATTAAAGACAGCTCTAAAATACAGAATCCACTAAAACTTAGACAGGAAACAAAATTGGCCAGTGTTGCAGTAATGGGGGTATCAAGATTTCAGTTTCTAACAGAGAGCCAAATTCAGATCTGGTATGAGTCATTGCTACAAAAAATGTAGTGGTGCATCTACTTACATGGGATCTGAATTTGATTTTAAAGTCATTATGACATGAATCACATTTTACAACTTTGCCTTGACAAGTTTTGTTTTAATCAACCTATTTGTTACAGAGACAATGAGAGCTGTACAGTATCTTTCTGAAACAAAGGAAATATGCATAACTTAAGCTTTTAAAAGCTGTGTAAGCTTTTAATATGGGCATATATATATATATATATACTGAATCAAAATTTTTGGAACATGGAGTTATTTTTGGAATAAAGAATTCTTTTAAAACAAGTCCAAGAATGTATGTTTAGGAATGATTCCAGAACAGCATAACAAGTTTTTTATTCTTTGGATTTGAAAGAGAACCAAAAAGCTATAGCTGACTCAATTTTTCTGTTGTTGACTGCCAATTTTAAGTGTGATACAAGGAAGCTCCAGCAAATAAAAAGATAACAGATTTATCTTTTTTGTATATATATATATATATAATATATAAAATAACTGTGCTTAGCTAATTTTCTTAGGTAAATCATATTGGATAAGAGTTCTGCCTCTTGTGTGCTATAAGAAATCAACAGTGTATTTTTTGTGCAAAGTAAGAGATGGAAATATTCCCAAAATGGCTGGCAGAACAACATTGGCAACATTGGCTGAGACTGCAGTTCCACACCCGTAGCAGCCCACAGAAGTGGAAGTCCAGCAGCAACTGAAAAGAGGCTCATTGCAGTCCAACAGCCTTCTGTGACAAGTGGGAGGAGAAGCAAACCAAGCTTCAAACCCAGTGCAAGAAGTGGCTGTGCTTGAAGTCAGAAGTCCCTCAAGGTGGTTGCACAGATAGATACCGAATGTATTTATCAGGTTTCTAGCATGTGTTTTTATGTGTTTCTATGTTTTATGTGTTTCTAGCATCTGTCTAACTTGGAATGAGAGAATACCTTGGTGTTTACACATTATCAATGACCATAACAGTTGTCAGTCCAGGGCTAATATATTGGAGAAAACTTACATATGGAATTCTGGAATCAGGAAAAAGTTTGTATCTTGTGCTTAAATTTGTATAGAAAATGAATTGAGGATGTATTTGTGAAGAAAAGCATATTCATACCTTGCTCTCAGCAAGAATTGATTCTGAAATGTGGTCCTTAGCCTCACACTTCACACTGACATGCTTCAGCACCATGATGTTATGGGAGAGAACAGGGACAGGGAGACTCAGAAAGAGGACCTGAAATGCTAAGTTATATTAACAGGCTGATACCCTAAGGTTTGTGCTTTGTTTGGTTTTGTTAGTTTGTTGGCTTTTTAATAAAAAATAAACCCACATCTGATTAAGTGCTACACTGAGGCGTGTACATTGCTGTCGAGAGGGAAATGCAATCACAAGATGTTGTCTGTTGATGAAGGAGTAGAGACTTTGCTTTCTGTGCATGAGAATTTATCTGAACATCTCTGCTGGGGATGAAATATGTGAGGAGACAAGCATTATTATTACACGGTTCGTTGACTCATTCAGTAATGATTCTGTTTAACAAGAGATTCTGTAGTTCAGTCACAGCTGAAAACTAATTCAAGATAGCAGTAATTTCCCTGCTAGCCTCCATTAACAATTTATTAGGTATTACCAAATTTTATGTTTTTGCATGTATTATAATTAATCTCACCACACAGCCTTCCCTCAAAAGTAGTTTTGTTCTCCCACACTGCAGTCCTTCATCTCATGTTTGTTTGTACAGGACTAGTTCTAATCTGGGCTGTTTGCTGTATAACCTGCAGTTCCCCAGGCTCCTGTTGGCTGTGGGCACTTTGTGTAATGGTTCGTCTTAGAATCATAGAATCATTTAGGTTGGAAAAGACCTTTAAGATATTAAGTCCAACTGTTAAACCAGCACTGGCAAGTCCACCACTAGACCATGTCCTTGAGTACCACATCTATGCATCTTTATACGCTCCCAGGGATGGCGACTCAACTGCTTCCCTGGACAGTCTGTTCCAGCACTTGACCACTCTTTCCATGAAGAAGTTTTTCTCAATAGCCAATCCGAACCTCCCCTTGTGCAACTTGAGGCCATTTTCTCTTGTTACTTGGGAGAAGAGACTGACCCCCACCTTGCTCTGCTACAACCTGCTTTCAGGTAGTTGTAGGTCCTCCCTGAGACTCCTTTTCTCTAGGCTAAACAACCGCAGCTGCTCCTCATAAGACTTGTGCTCCAGACCCTCTACCAGCTTTATCCCTCCTCTGGGCATGCTACAGCACCTCAATGCCTTTCTTGTAGTGAGGGACCCCAAACTGCACACAGTATTTAAGGTGTGGCCTCACCAGTGACATGTACTGGGGAATGATCACTGCCTTGGTCCTGCTGGCATCACTATTTTTGATACAGACAGAGATGCCATTAGCCTTCTTGGCTACCTTGTTTGCTGAGCTCAAGAAGGCAAGGAATTTATCAAGCTTTATATGCTCTGAAACATGGTTCTTGGTAATAGTAGCTGCTTGGCAATTAGCTGTAGTTGATATGACAGATACGTTTGGTATTGACTAGCTTTCCATGAGGAAAACATATGCATATTTTGAACTTATTTCAACACTTTGGGCTCCAGTTCCACCACTTATAAATATAACTGCAAGCTTTGTGTGGTAATCTGCAAAAGAAAGTGACAATTTTTCAGACATTAAATGACAGAGATATGTTTTATATCATGAATACTTCATCTGTAGTACAATGATCTGTTTGAGACTGCCTGTTATAATTCATCAGTTTACTTCTCAAAACCTGAGAGCACTTACAGCTCCCGCCTGACTCAGTAAGACTGTGGGCAGTTAGGACCTCTGGATCAGGTCCACAGTTGATGTCCACATTATTATATATAATGTGGTCCATGTAGACAGGTAAGGTTTAGAATCAGGTCCTTTTCAAATGTAAAAGTCCTTAAACTAATTGCTTATATGGGCATATCTGAGACAGCATAGTGTAGCAGGGATCGGTAGATTGGTGATTTGCCCAAAAGCAGGTGTATCCCTTTACACAAATTTGTAGAAAATTTTATTTCTTTTTTAGTTGAACTAACATTTTCTGTGGTTTATCTTTTGACTCTTATATTCAGACAATCTAAACATAAGATTAAACCTTTGCCAGGTAATTCACTGGGTAGCAATTGTAAATTTTTTTATCCATGGATCTTACTCAACGCATTCAAATGGTCTGATTAGAAAGTATTTTAAAATACTTAGCAATAGTATTTCAATCATTCTGCCATTGTTCCAGAACATCACCTGGTGGAAAGCTCAACAGAAGTGCAAATGCTTACTTCTCTAGTTTGTACTTTAAAACTTTTCACTTGCAAAGAAGTATTGAACACAGGATAAATAAAGCACCAAAAAAGCACCCCAAGCACCAGAAGAGTTAGTTAGCTGTTTGGGAACATGAATTGACTCCTTCCTCAAGCTGGAGAAAAGGCCAGTAAGTTCCTTCATAAATTATTTGGTTGGTTTTTTTTTTTGTGCTACATGGGAGACAGCTAAATTTCAGATGAGTGCAAGTGGTGGAATTTTCCTTTCTAGCCCAGACATGCCAAATGTTTACGGAGTTTACTTGCCTGCACTTGAATTCTGGCTGATGAAATGTAGACACTGTGCTTCATCGGAAAGGGCTCAGTACAAGTACATGGCTTATGGTCAGCGGTGTTTGGGTAAGACATTTGCATAATTTTCTCAAGTGGCAGTGACTCCACACTGTTTGCCCAAGTAGCTTTAAGAAAACACTAGATGATTTTCCAAATGGTAGTACCTCTGTTTGAATATGAACCTTAATGGCCATATTTGTAACAGGGAGTTTTTATATGTGATAAACTATTTTTCCTTTAATCTCTGGACTCTGAATGACATGGTGTATACAGAGGAAGAGAAGGTATGGTTCCTGAAAAACTTTTTTCCAGACCTTTAACAGAAGCAGCACAACAGAGAATGATGAATGAATAGCCTCTGCTTCATAATTTCAGTTAAAACTATCTTCTGATAACCTTTGACATAACTAGCAAGAGCAAGAGATATTTTATTCCATGAATTGGGCTTAAATCCTTAAGCTGTCAGTTAATACTGGTTGCAATTTGGCCTTATTTGAATTCTTCCTTGTATTTTGAAGATATTAGCTTTTAATCTGCCTGAAGTGATCTTGATACATTTTTTGTTTCTTCCTCATTGCAATAGTCGACATCCTTAACACAGACTGTTTAAGACATTGTCAGCTCTTTTGAACTTCTCCTTTTCCTACATTCTTATCCAGGGAAAATACAGTATAGACTATGAAAGTACTAAAATTTGCTCCCTTAAATTCCCATCTTCATGTCTTTGTGAAATGTCTGTCTTCCACTCTCCTTTTTACAAGCCTTTGTAAAAGTCCACTTCAAGGCTGTACCCAAGTCCTTGTTTAGTTGTGGAGATCAAAGATAGAAGGGTGTGAAAACACAGCCTCCTAGTTCATACTCAGAAAAGTCCTGGATCTTTTCACAGGTTAGTTTGAAAACTGCTACCATGGAAGAAACCCATTTCATTTATCACATAAAACCATATCTCCTCTTCCTCCAAGAAAACTCTTCTGTTTGTCAAAATTTTCTGCCAGTTTGTGTCTTAAAATAAGTTTGGCTTTTTGCCCCCCCATCACTTATTGCAAAAATAGAGCATAACCTTGGATTTCTGATGGTTAAAATTTGAAACTAATCTTACTTCCAAATATCCAATAGCTCATTCATACCCAATTATCTCTGGGTACCACCAATGTTGTTAGAGTTTAAGCAGGTTTTCCTTCTTCCTGGTATATATTCCCATTATGTATCTATGTGCAATAATCGCCCTATAAAAATAGCAGAACAAAATAGTAGAGTAAAACTATTAAACTGATATATTTTACAGAAGGAGAAAAGAAAATTTCCACAGGATGCCCTACCCCAATAAATATTTTCCCCAAAGGTGAGATTGTAAGCAAATATCAGTACTTGGAACCCTTCCTTTCAAAGTGTGTTTACTAACTAAAACTCTGTTACACAGGAGGACACAAGTGAGAGCAGTATTCAGTGCAAAGCCAGCATTTTCAGTGACATGGTAATAAAGTTAAAATACTTGTAAAAAAAAAGAAACCAACAGGAAACAAAACAAAATCAACCCACAAAACCCTTAAAATCACTTTTAGAAAAACAGCTCAACACAAATGAATTCTCCTAGCAATGATAAATAAATAGTGATTTCATGACACTGTTTATTTACTGTCATTGAGATTTTATCTTGGATCAAAATATGTAAACAAACACACAACTCCAACAGTTTTGGAATTAAATACAGGACTGGTATTAAATTTATAATTCCTCTTGAGTATAACCCAGCCAGAAACTTAAATTAAGGTTAAATCACAAGCCATCTGTCCTGCTATGAACACCCTTGCTGTATGTAGAAACCCAGTCACAAAAGAGTACTCCTTGTTCAATTCTGATTTTTGTTAGAAAAGCACATTTACTCATCCCACTTATTTCATATTGTTTTAATTATCCCCACAATGTGATCATTCACAAAAGGCATTCTTGACCACGAAGAAAACTGTGATGGATTATTAAAATAAAAATTGTCATTTCAGAGTCTACTTTCGAAAGCTTTCCTCTTGCCCAGAAGATGACATCATGTGTCACTGACATTGGCGGCTTTGGAGTATTGTACATCAGCCACAACAAAATAGTTTCAGTCCAAGTTTAGCAATAAATTCTACTACCATGCAATTAATTATTAGGTTTCCAGATTATCAAAAACCATTCATACTTGTTCTAGGCAACCCCTCCTGAGGGTATGGGGCATCCCCTGGGACCACTGAATAAGCCTGGACTGCTCAGGAGTCTTGAAGCACAGGCTATGGACAGTCCCTCTAAAAATACAGCAGGAGCTTGCTAATCATGGGAGAACCACGTCCCTTTGCTTGATCCCACCATTAAGAAAGTGTCATTTTTCTTTTGCTCTTCAATGTGGCCATTTGAGAGATGCTTTGCTGGCCATGAGTGGCAGGGTGTGGGCAGCAGGAGGCTGTGGGGGTCGTGAACTGTCCTGTGCCAGCCACAGACGGTTCTGGGACCGGCGTGAACACTCTAGTGTGTGCCAGAACTTTGAGCAATTGGAGGAGCCCCCAGGCCCCTCAGAAGGTGTATTTGGGAGTCAGAATGGAGTGCTGCTGTGGGGGAGTGTATGTATACCCTGAAGGGACGGTGGCAGCAGGCCACCAATGCTGGAGCAGGGACACCTGAATGGCTGTCATCAGCCCAACAGAGCTCTACAGGAGGCCATAGACGTGTTTCTCTCTCTTTCCACAGCCTTGCAGACACTGTGCCTGGTGACTCGTGTGTTTAATCCCTGCAGCCAGTGGCACAGCAGCTGCAGTGACACACCAGCTGGGGGTCACCTTGTCCCAGTCTCCACTGACCTGGTGTCATGCATGCTGACTGGGAAGTGGCTAGAGCACACCAACTTGAGTTTCTCACTTTGATGGACAGCACTGTTTTGGCCAATGGATCAGAAATGTTGCCTTTAGAGCAAGCAAATCAAACCCCAACATGTCAATGGACAGGCCTGTGAGCTTTGCTTAGAATTAAATTTAGTGCAATGGGTTAAAAAGCACAGGTCAGACTCACAAGAAGAGACATGTCTGGCAAGGATCTTGTTGTCAGAAAACAGTTATCACTGCTAAGTGTATGGATGAATAGCAAATTAGTGCTTCTCCAGTGCTTTTGCTGTGCCAAGCCGTTCCCTCTTGGCTGTACAAAGGAGAAATGCTTTTCCCTAAAAGGTATTTTCATAATGAGAAATCTGCACAGCATGGCTTCATCTATGAATAAGATTTAATAAAATACAGAAGTAAAGCACATTTATTATCTGTACATCATTACAGAGTAGGTATAAATACGTTTTTCAATATATGACTGTTTTAGAATATCTGCCATTGAATTAGATTGCACTTCAAGGACCTATTCTCTCAGTATTTTCCGCTATGGACACTGGAAATGTTTGTTTTTTCACAGCTTTAGAAAAAATACAATATATTTAACAGTAGAAAGTAAGAAAATAGTCTTTGGGTTGGGATTCCTTTGGATACTGTGCTTAGATGAGTGTGTAAATTTTATTTTCTTTTTAGTTTTTAGAACGGTAATCATACATATAATCCTTCTCTTCAAAAGGAAAAATAATATTTAATTTTAGTGACATATAATTAAAACTCATAACCTGCTGTTAAAGCCCAGCTTATGCCTTTTTTTCCATTATGCCCTATTTATTACTGTACATGGTGCCATTTTCAGTTTTTTACCACCTGTGGGTTTCTAACTCTTTCTTGTCAAGTTTTTCTGCTAATTGGCATGACTTGCCACTTTCCTGGTCCAGTCCTGTGTGCCTGGAAGACACCAGACACTGGGATATGGAGCTGTGTCCCTGAACCCTCCCAATCCAGTGCAGAGTTATTTCTGGTTGGGTTCTGCCTGGAGCATCCCCTTAGCTGAGGAAGGATGTGAAAGTTTAGAGAGCAAGTATTGAACAGTGTTGCAGGTGCAAACACTGTTTCCACTTACAGTAAAATGAAAAAAAAAAAAGTGCCTTTTCATTGTGTTTCCTCATACACAACTCCACAATGCAAGAAAAATACAGTTAGAAACCTCACATCGTTACACGTGGAATTATCTCCAGAACTGCAGTTGTTTTATTGAACTTGACAGGTAGTGAAGAGGGATTTTGTTGGTAAAAACATATCCATAATAACATGTATTGCTCCTGCTATCAAGTATGGTTACAGCTGCTGCTTGAAAATTCATAAACACTGCAGTGTTTGAATGAAGAACTGTAGGGCAAGGAAATAACAAATCACTAGAAAATATTTTAAAATGTGATTGTGGCAGCTCAAAAAGAAGAATTTTTGGACTCGTATAAAAGGCAGACCAGACACTACTTTTTAAAAGATAAATTTATTATGAGGTCAGTAATTTAACAGGAGATAAAAAGAACTATAAAAGATGTAAGTAAAGGCAAAATGGAAAGACCATCCTACCTGCTCTCTTATTTAATATTTGGTTTTACCAATTTATGTAATCTGATGGAAGATTTAACAAGATCTGTGAATGTTCCAGGTCATCATGCTTAAAATGGAATCACTAGAGGGATGTTTGCTCCACTAGAACATGATTTTGAAATCGAGATATCTTATATGAGCCATAATGGATAATTTTAATGTCACCTGTAGTATAGCTTGAAGCATCAATGTTCTTACCCCCTTCATCCCTTTCCTCCTGTGACACAAGTCACATTTGTGTCTCACATGTTTGACTAAACCATTCCCATCTAACGAGGCATAAAGCTTCCCGGAAACAGACAATCCCTTACTTCCTTTGCTACCCTATTTACAGTAGTTAATTGCACTTCTTCAAAAGGAAGACCTGAATCTCTGTATTTGAAGTGTGTTTTAGATTATAATCTTCCACATTTAAATAGGCTCAGCTGTGCTTGTGATCACTTCAAACCCACTCAGCTGAATAAGCATGAAACCACACAGATGCTTGTCCTTAAAAACAATGTCTTCCATGTCCAGGTCAAGCTCTGATATCCGCAGAGATGGATGAGGAGCTGCAAAAATAGTTAATGAATACACTGTGTTGACATGACCGTTGGGATGACTGTTGGGCTGTTTGTTTAGTTAAACACTGGGCTGTAAGAAAAGCAAATGAAGAAAAAAATTGCCAGAGATAAGCCATATCTTAGTAAACATTTAAAGACAGTTACACAACCAAGAGAGAAGAGTGCTTGACCTCCCTCTTAACTCCTTCTAAGGAAAGAAAGCCCAGAAACTGAAAAGAGTCTGGACTTAGAAGGTATCTCACTTGATCTACAGAATAGATAAGTCTTGGGAAGAGAGGAGAACCAGGCCATGACATAAGCATCTGTTCCTGTATTTGTTTTTTTAAAGCCCATTTTATGCTTTGTATATGAAAACAAGCCAATGGACATCAGAGAACTGAGGCTGTATTAGGTCATTCTCTTGTCCTGAACAATGGTCTCAAGCAAATATCTAGGAAAAAAAGATAAGATTAGAGGAATGATACAATGAAAATTGCTCTGAGAAAAGTCCCAGCTTTTCCCAGCCCTTTACAAGGGCTTGTAGCACAGGGACTTCCTGGGGCAGAAATGGTTTCTGTGTATTTAATACCCCTTGTGAATTTCTTGTCAAGGTACATGTCAGTGTCTTCTTATACCTGTGCACAGTTCTGGCTGTCACTGTCCTGTGTCAAGGAGTTTTGTAACTTACACATTTTGTGCTTAACTTTTTTTTTGTTGTTGTTTTTGTTTTGGATCTTCCACTTGATGGCTTTAAGGCCCTTCACACTTGCTAGGGAAAAAGCAGTGAAAAAATACTTCAACATCTGTTGACAGCAACTTCATATACTGAAAATTACTTCAAACAAGTATTTCTGTCCTTTTGAGGGATTCCAGGCTCTAAGCAGTTACCCAGCCAAAAGACAGAGCTACAAGTTTTATATCAAGTGAGTTCTTACAGGTAGGTCTTAATTGATATATACATAAGAATGGAGTATGGGGCTACTCATCAAAAATCTGCAAATTCCTTTTCCAGGAGCAGTAAAAACCTGGGACATGGTACATAAAGAGATATGCCCTGAGAGACCCTGAAGAGACAGAAGCTTTGAGGACCATTCTTCTAAGAAACATTTGGATTGGAGAAAGCTGAAAATGGGTTCTTTAATGAGCCTCTGTTTTGAAATCATCACTTGTAGATAAAAACAAAATCCACATTAATATTGGCAATAGAGAAAGAATTCTCATTATTTATCATTTCTATTAATAAAGTATAATTTAAAACTGGTCTCTGCTATGAGTTGAAGTCAATGTTTTATGCTATCAGTGACTGATAAAAAAAATGGACTGCTTTCCTTCGTTTGACATGCCTCCTAAGTCATAGGTAGGCAGCCAGCAGCTCTTGGTTATGTGAGTATAATTTTCCAAAACTCAGTGAAGTTAGCCGAAACTTCCACTAGGAAAACTGAATTGATATGGCCAGTTGAATTCACTCACATTTTTTTTATTTAGTGTCAAGGCATTACCTCACCTTACTATTTCATCAGAGACAGGATTTTCTAAGAGCTCTTTTCAAACTGTAGAATCATTTAACAGGCTGATTAATCAGGTGTTCAGACAGTAGCTACAATTTCTGTTCTCAGTAAAGATCTGACATCCCTTTACACCAGTTTGAGACTAAATTCTCTCTAATCCCACCTGCAGCTGCCAGCTGAAGCAATCAAGTCCTATGTTGTTTATAAGGAAATGGTTCCTCCTTTATATGGTGGGTGATAGCTTAAGTCCTTGCAAACAAACCCATGCATATTCTACTTTTCCACGACAGCTTGAACAAGTTAATGTAACTATAATAATTTCACTGAATTGTATTTATCCATGCCTGAATTTTAACATTATAACTAAAAAATAACTAGCAAAATCCAAGATATACTTTATGATAAAGTGCAACTTCCTCCATCCTTTGGAAAATACACTAGTGTGGCATGACACTGTTTTGTCAGCATGTATTGCCTATATCCCATTTTCTGCCAGTGTTTATGAATGGAATGACATTTGGATTTTAAGTAGAAATTTAAGAATGTATACCCTATTGCTTATTGCTGAGATGCACTCCCACTGTATTCTGGCATCAGAAAAAATAATGGTGGTGCTGTAGTAATTATTTCTGCCATGGCATGTGAGAATAACGTTAGTTTATGCTTCAAGCTTTTCTCCCTTTCTCAAATGGATGATATGGATATTTTATTTTCTTTTCCTTGTTGACATATCTTATTTAAAGGAAAAGAAAGATATAATTCTTGTTCTTTTCCAATACCGAGGTGAATTTATTTGCACTTGATTTTCGTTAGTCAACTTGATAGCAAGTAACACCAACAGTTGGCAATAAAGTGAGTACTTCTATTTCCTTGGAGATAGTAGATGTTAGACTTGACCGTGCATGAGACTAAGGCTCATTAATGATCAGATCTTGCTGTTAAATTGAAAAATTACTTCACTTGTACTTTCTGTACCTTTTGTGGGGATATGTAAATTTATAAGCAATATATCAATATCAATCAAAAGTCTAAGGTGACATAGGAAAAAGCCACTTTGGTATTGATGTGAGTGACTGCAAAGAATTCTTTAAACTTTTTTCTTCAATTTTTTCCCTTTTAGTCTGAAGAATATTTTGTCTTCCTCTGATCAACCAAAGAATGAGGCAAACAAGTGAGACTGCAAGCGGTGCATTTCTTTTAAGAATGCTTTTTAAGAAATCCTTTTCTCAAGCTGGGCGTTGACTGTTTATGAGTTGAAACCAGTGTGTGATTAAATGAAAGTATCATGTTAGGAACGAAATAGTCTTGTTAAATGCTGCAAGGTCAGGATCAGACATTTAAAAAGAGATATTTTTCCCAAAATTGTCACAATCTCACTGGATTTCCTTTCAAGCTGCACATATCCCATGGATAGTAAATGTTTTCTGTCTTCACTTACGCATCTTTAAGATGTTTGTTCCCCCACAGAAGGGTAAAGCTTAAGTAATGCTCTAAGGTCTGAGATCCCGACCTGAAAGATGCCACAAGAAGCTATAAAATACTTATCTTTGCTGTGCAATCTTTGTCAGTTTAGATCATGTTTTTGAATTGAAGTTATCCTCAATGAAACCTAGTTTTGGTTTAGAAAAACATGTGATTTCAGAGCAAAGAGCAGGAACATGTCAAAAGCAGTCAAGTTCTCTGATACTTATCAACAGCTACACTTTCTTGGAGAGAAACATGATAAATGAAAATTCTGCACTGCCTTCCAGGAAGGGTTCAGCTCCTCTGAAGAGGAACATAAGTTCAGAAAGAATCACTGATGAGCCAAGGGAAACATCTGTGGTTAGTTAACATGGTACGGATTAAACAGAGTAATTGCAAGATGATGATAGTGCAACTAAATTGTTTCAAACCAGCATTTTAATTAAATTCCTTACAGCGAAAGACTTGCAACTTCATAATCTTGCAGCATGTAAAGAAACAATGGAGAAGAAGAAAGAAAAAACAGATGAGGGATTTTCTCAGTCAATTTCTTAAATCATTGTTGACATGTTTACAGTTTGTACCTACATGCATACTGACTAGGGAACTGTGTGCTAGAAGGACCAATATGTAACTCAGCCTTTTTTGCACCCAGGCCATTATAATCCTGTCTAATGGCTCATTGTTTGTTTCGTTTAAAATACGTATCTATTGCACAAAAGGCTTATTTTACCCCTGAGAAAACTATTCTTTTTTTCTCTATTTTGCTGGTGTTGCAACTAGTTCAGCATCCTTAATCTGAGATGAATCTCCTTGGGATGCTGCTGGACAAAAACTTAATGTTCTGAATGCACTTCTTTGCTTGTAGTACTCCTACTTTACATATACATCAAGATATTCTCTGTTTTTCCTTGCCATTTATAATCTTCTTTTCCTATATCCTTTGAGTTCAGTAATCACTATTTTCTGGGGTTTTTTCAACCAGCTGAGTGATGGTCATATCCTAGAGCTTCCAGGACTCAAGATGGATAGAGTTACAGCGCTTGCTTATTGCATCAGCTGAACAGCAGTGCCCGTTTTGGGGAGTGTTCCCAGCCCATTGCAAATGAAAACTGAAAAATGCCCTCAAACTGTGATGAAGATCTGCTCAGCTGGTCAGAGCATGGTGCTAGTAGTGCCAAGGTTGTGGGCTCAATTCCTGTATTCACTTAAGAGATGATCCTTGTGGGTCCCTTCCAACTCAGAACATTTTGTGATTCTGTAAAAGATGTTCAAATGAACACAATTAACTACTGCGAGATAGAGTTTGAAAATTGTTCCTGACCTGTTCCTGCAGCTCATCTGAGGCACTGTATTTCACTGAAATGTTGTAACTGAACCTGATGTTGGAGTCTTATGATAAAGAAAGTGAGAGTTGGATGGAGTAAGAACAGTCCAGCTGTTTCCCCGACAAGCTTTCTTGCTTGTCAAATGAGAGTACCTAATACGATGAGAGGTGAGCTGAGGACGTTTTTGACTAGTGCATTTTTAAATCCACACAGTGTTTGCATCAGAATTCCCACTTATTTATCCTTTTCAGAATATCTCAAAACTTCTGTTATTTTCTTCCCATTTAATGAAATGTTCTGCATTACTGCATCTCCCTTTGTGTCCTGTCCTCTGATGAAACTACCATGCTGGCGATGGCAGATTTTCTCAACAGATCATCAATAACAGATTGCACTCTCCCAGGAGGAAATGCAATTTGGATGTACCGTCACTGAACTTACATCAGTCTTTTTGTGGTTCGTGCATGTGAATGCTACTAAAGAACATGGTTTTACAGGGCACATATAAACACTCATTTGAACTCACCCATAACATGGCTGTTGTCTGTTTTCTGATGATCATGCTTATAGACAGTTGAAGATGGTTCTTTATTTGTTCGTGCATAGCATTAACTTGTTGTTTGATATTTTATAGTAATTGGCTTATTTGTTAACACCTTTGAATTTAATTCTTTTGTATGTTGATGGTTAATTCAAGTTGCTGCCTGTTCTCTGATACACCTGTTTATTTTGTATCCTAAGATCAAAGGCAGCATGAATATGGATACAATGAATGTAATGCACAATTTTGTTATCTGAAAAATTAGTAAAGTGACTGCACGGAGTTGTAGAGACTAGAATCTTTAATTTGATGAAGAAGGAAGGGCAATACAAATATACCCCCGTCTCTTTCTATCCAGAGGCATACAACTATAAACAATAAAACCTTTCTGTTGGCCCTGTACGCATCCTTTAAACATTGCAGGGCCCTGAGCAGGCAGTTCAAGGTTAGCATGACAAGTGACATACAAATAGCCTGAAATATGGCATTTAGCTGTTTTGTGGTGAGATACCTTGGCTTGCTTAGACAGTATGTTTAAGAAAGTTGAAAAACAGTAAAAATTTTAATCCTTCCCTACAAATCAGTCTGCTATAAATTGATTTGTCTAATGCCCCTCTATTAAGGTAAAATTTTCAAAAAAGGCAATAATTTGTCATCAGTCCTGGCTAACTGGCAAGATCCCAGGTGACAGAAAATTAGCAAATGTAATGCTCATCTACAAGAAGAGGTGGAATGAAGATCCAGAGCACTGTCAGTCTGACCTTAGCACCAAGGAAGGTCACAGAACAAATTGTCTTGAGTGTCATCACATGGGACGTACAGAACAAGGGGATTGGGACCAGTCAGCCTGGGTTTATGAAAGGCAGGTCCTACTTGACAAACCTGATGTGCTTCTATGACAAGTGAGTGAAGGAGAGGCTGTGGGTGTTGTTCTGCTGGACTTTAGGATAGCGTTTGACATCATCTTCCAGAACATTCTCCTGGAGAAAGTGGCTGCTCATGGCTTGGGAAGGTGCACTGTTTGCTGGGTAAAAAACTGGCTGGATGTCTGGGTCCAGAGGGTGGTGGTGAATGGAGTTAATATCCACTTGAATTTTGCTGGGAATGAGGATCTGCTGGAGGGTCAGAGGGGTCTAGATGAGCTGGATCGATGCACCGAGGGCAATTGTAAGAGGTTCAACAAGGTTAACGGCTGTGTTCTGCACTTGGGTTACAACAACCCCAGGCAGTGCTACAGGCTGGGGACAGAGTGGCTGAAAAGCTGCCCTGAGGAAAAGGACCTGGGGGTGCTGCAACAGCAGCTGAACATGAGCCAGCTGTGCCCAGGTGGCAAAGAAGGCCAAAGGCATCCTGGACTGTGTCAGAAATAGTGTGGCCAGCAGGAGCAGGCAGTGGCCATTCCGCTGTGCACAGCCCTGGTGAGGCCACACCTCAAGAACTGCGTTCAGTTCTGGGCCCTGCACTACAAAAGAGACATTGAGGTGCTGGAGCTTGTCCAGAGAAGGGAAACAGAGCTGGTGAAGGGTCTGAAGCACAAGTCTTACAAGGAGTGGCTGAGGGAACTGGGATTGTTTAGTCTGGAGAGAAGGAGGCTCAGGAGAGACCTATCACTCTCTACAACTGCCTGAAAGGAGGTTGTAACCAGGTGGGGATCCCCGGTAACGAGTGATAGGATCGGAAGAAATGATGTCAAGTCGTGCCAGGGGAGGTTTAGACAGGGTACTAGGTTATTAACCAAAATGGTTGTCAAACATTGGAACATGTTGTCCAGGGATGTGGAGGCTGAGCAAGGTTCTTACGTAGCCTCTGTGACTCTCACTTTCTTTATCATAAGATTCCAATTCCCAGCTTAGAGTGCAAATTTAAATAAATATTAAGATGCCTAAGATTTCTTTTTATTCCAACATCTAAATGATTTATTTCACTTTGGTTTTTTTTTTTGAAGCTCATCATGTGGAAAATAATTGCAGATTGAGTGAAGTAAACTGCAATTTGTGCCAAAGAGAATAGAAAACCAAGCAATGCTGATAATCCTGGCCAGGCCAGAATAGCCCTTGGCACTTGATGGTTGAATTTAATTCAGCAAACCCATTATTCAGCTTTCATTAACCCACAATGAGAGCAGAGATTTGCAGGGGCCATTGGCATTTTTCTATTATTTTATTAAATTGATAGGTTCTGGTGAATGAGAAGTGCCTGGTATTTTCGCTGTTGCATTTGTTGCACTACTTCTGGTTTAATGTAGTTGTACCAAACACTATCAAGAGCTATTTTGACTCTAAGACAAATGACTTCTTTAATTTCATATTTGCTCCTGTACTTGCATATGAAGTCTCTTGTGTTCTGGTCCCTACAGTTGTTGAGAACTAAGATCAGATGAGAGCAGTCGGAAGCGCTTGGAGCAATCTGGAAGAAGCAGGAGAAGATCCTGGAAGTCAATAGGGGTTTTTTAAGCTTTGTTGAACCTCTCCTTCTTTCTATCCCATCAGCATTCCTTTCTCTTCTAATCTAAAAGTCAAAGCACTGAGAGTAAAGGCTCTGAAGGCAAGTATGGCCTAATACCACAAACACAAATGTTTATTGCCATTTGAAATCCTGTCGGATAACAGAGCTTGAAATTTTATTCTTGAAAAGAATGGGGACCTGTTTTTCTACTCAAGACTAAGAACGAGTTCATGTACACTCCTGAGAGAGCTCTCCTTTCCCCAGCTGAGTCCAACTCAGGCTTGTTCAGCTGGAGATCACGATTAGCTCACAGGTGGAGTACTTTAGAGTGATCTCTCACATTGCAAGTCCCATCCTGGACATTCAATGTATTCCTGATTCTTTCTTTATTTCTTTAAACAGGTAATTTCAAACCACTGTGCTTTACCAATGTCTAGTAATGTCCAATTTTATGAAAATGTGAATTTCCTAAAAAAAAAAAAAGGTAATGTTTCCTAAGCTGCTTATAACTGAATGCATACAACAGGCATGCTTTAATTTCTCCACTACAGCATGCTGACTTGCCAGGCAATGCTGATGGAGTAATTATTCTTCTTGGGTGGTTCAAGTTCAACACTGGCTTTAAGTTTTATAGTACCACCTGAGGCATGCAGTAATGATACCAATATGCACTGTCTGGACTATATTATTCCTCGATTGCTGTATTTTTGCTTTATGCCTGGGGAATCAACAGATGAGAATTTGTTTCAAAGTTCTAACCCATTCTGAGATGTTTCTTTATATTATTTTAAATTTTGTAGGTAATGAAATCCTTGGTCTTACTACTGAGAACACTTTAGTTATGCAAAATATTTAATTTTTATCCTTAGTTCTTGCAAGGACTAGTAATATTCAAATAGCATGCAATAGCAGCAGCAGTCATTTGGGAGTAGAAACCTCAAAATGGCACTTGGAAAAAGACCCCAAAATTAAATATAGATTGATAAGTTATTTTTTGAGCATTGATTGTGTCTGAAGGAACAAGGTGATGTTTTCAAATTTAATTGAAACTCTGAGATAGCCAATCTGAGAATAGACAAATTAGATTTATTATGATGATGATGCTAGTATTCTACAGTCTATTGAAATCAGTACTTTTATGAGTTTAATGTGGATCTAATGAAGAAGAGGCTGTTGGAATTCACATTTTGTTTTCACCATGTGAGGTATGCCTGTACAGCCCAGTAGATGAGCAGTCATCTCTGGAGAGACCTGTGTGGAGGCAGGGCTGATAGGATCATACTGCACTGCCTACAGACAATGCCAAATAAGATGAAGCAGCATAGGAGAATGCTGTGGTATTCCTGGAGAGGGGAAGAGACTAGGAAAAAACAGCAAAACCACCTGGGAGAGATTATAAGAAGGGGAAAACTGCTTGTTTAGCTTGGAGGTCTGTCTAGATGTGAATCTCATTTTATTTTAAAGATATGATTTCAGATGGAAACTTTGAATGTGGACTGTTGATTTTGTGCTGAGGGCTTGGTTGAAAGTGTTATTCATAAAGCTGGAAGAATGTCATTATCCAATGAATGGCTGTTACAGAGCAACAAATTTTTACACGGAAGCTTGGGTGAGGAGGAACTCAGGCAAAACATATAGTGAAAGGATCAGAAGGATATATGAAAAGGAAGTTTCTCACCTGAAGAAGGGTCTAAAAACCTGGACAAAGATAAGAGAGGCAGGCATTATTAAAATCTTGTTCAGATATTTGTCTCTGAAGGCTGCAAGAGTAAAATTGGAACTGTTAAATTTGGGGAGGGGGAGAACTTTTACAAGGCAGAATGGTGAACTGCTGAGTTTCTTCCATAGTCTTCTTGTTAACATTTGAGTTCTTTTCCCCTAATACAGTCTAACAGAATTGAAAGATATTTGGCTGAAAATTGAAAATAATGATAAATGTCTCTCTCCACTTCCCCTGATGTTTTTGGTAAAATTCTATTTATATGAAAGATCTGAAATGAATTCAGGATTTGCTGATGTCAGCTTCCATGTTTAGTGCTGAGCTAAAACTTTATAAGCTAAATGTTATAAATGTTATATATAAAAATAGGCGTAGAGATGCAATTGTTAACCTGTGGAAAAAATTCTCTAGAGGAAGTTCTAAGTCATGAATACCTTTTAGGAGCCTTTACATTGCAGTATATAGTATATATATCCACTGGCAGAGATAAGCTGGAGTAAAGTAGTTCCTTCTGTGAGCTATGTCAATCTCACCCCAAGGTTTTCAAGACTACTTGTGGTAATTCTCTTGGCCTTAAAAGTTTGCTAGTAGCTACTTTCCTGCAAAATCATATCACCTGATGCAGTATTCTCTAAGGATGAATTTCTGGAGATTTTACATCTGAACATGAATTATTTCTTTCACTTTGCTGTAGAGCATCTCCCCATAGGCTCTAACTGCTATTACGTTTTTATTTGCAGTACAAATGAGACAAAGTCTTTGTACAAAGAACCTCATAAAACATAGCAAAAAGAGAAAGAATCCTGGTTCTTTATCCTGAAAGGTCCTGGGAGCACCTCCAAAGAGAGTGAATTCCAAAGATGGGACTTTACACTCATGCATTGCACCTCATAATTTTCAGAACAACCAAACCAAGCCTCTATGTTAATCTGCTTACTTTCTTCAGGTGTTATGTCACTGAAACAGTCCAGTTGTCACTAATGTTTTGCAATATCTCTTCTGGGCACTCAACATCTGTTTTGGCCTACAAAATATCTGCTCATTTCCTAAAATGAAATACATCTATCAGACTCTTTTGGGTATGACAACATTAATATTACAGAATCAAGCCTTTTGAAGCAGAAAAACAAATAAGCAAGCAAACCCCCATGAATTAAGACACTTTGTTCAGCCTTAATTTGTCTCTTGTGCATAGGCACAAAATAATCTTAATTGTCTGAACTCCCAGCCAGGAAGCCCCATCCTGATTCCACAGCAGCTTTCAGCTCTCTTCTGACAAAGTACTGGAGAGGAAGCACAGGGCAGTTGTATGATCACTAGAAAATCTAGTGGCTATTGCAAATTACAGTATTATCAACATCAGAAGAATAAACCAGTGATAATCATGAGGGACAGCACGGAGGGCAAATACAACCCTCACAATCATAGCAGTTTGCGCTCACAGTTATGGCCAACCTGAGCCTTTGCTTTTTGGGGAGTGCTGGCTTTGAGCCTGTCTTGGAGCTCCCTCTGGTGCTTCACTGCTCCAGTGCAACGAAGAATTAAAGTCATGACTGATGTCCACAAGAAATGGCTGTTTTGGAATGAGTCTCCGTAAAGAGAGGTAATTACAACAAAAAGTCTTTGCATCCTCAGATTTAAATGATTATACCTGAAGGAGGGTCGATTTAGATTAGATGCACAGAAGAAATTTTTACAATGAGGCTGGTGTAACACTGGAACAGGTTGCCCAGAGAGATGGTGGATGTCCCACCCTGGAAATGTTCAAGGTTAGGTTGGATGGTGCTCTGAGCAACATGATCTAGTTGAAGATGTAACTACTTGTTGCAGGGCTAAATGACATTTTAAGATTCCTTCCAACACAAGCTATTCTAAGATTCCGTGATTCTATGATTCTATGATTTCTTACATTAAAAAACATTAGAATTTTAAAAAAAAGTATTTTTGCATTTGCTTAACAACCATTTGTTATTTTCAGGTAAAAAACTGAAACATTTCAATCTCAAATTGTAGTATTAGAAACTGAAGCTGTAATAAACCAATATCTCACAGTTATGATACTGAAGACATACATTCATCTTTTCAGCTATGTTTAGTTTTGGGCCCCTCAAGACAAGAAAGACTTTGAGGTGCTGGAGTGTATCTAGAGAAGGGCAATGAAGCTGGTGAAGAGTCTGGACCACAACTGTCATGAGGAGTGGCTGAGGGAGCCTGAGTGGTTTAGCCTGGAGAAAGGGAGTCTCAGGGAGGACCTTATTGCTCTTTACAACTGCCTGGAAGGAGGCTGTAGCAATGTGAGAGTTGGTCTCTTTTCCCAAGTAACTAGTGTTAGGACAAGAGGAAATGGCCTCAGGTGGAGCTTTAGATTGGATATTAGGAAATAATTCTCTATGGAAAGGGTGGTTAAGTATTGGAGCAGGCTGTCCTGCGAGGTGATTGAGTCACTCTCCTAGGACACATTTAAAAGAAGTGTAGATGTGGCACTTAGGGACATGCTTTAGTGGTGGACTCAGCAGTATTGGATTAACAGTTGGATCCAATGATCTCAGAGATCTTTTCCAACCTAAACGATTCTATGACTAATATAAGAAATATTTAAAATAAATTACTGGAGTAGCTTTGCTCCGATTTCATGGTTTCTTCTCTTTGTACTCTTTTTGGACTTCATTGATTTCACAAAACTGCTGAACACTACAAGACTCTTTTTGATATTAATGGCTATGGAGTGAGTGCAAAACTGTCTTCTGTAAGTAGAACACATTGTAGAAAGTTCAAGAAGGCTAACAAAGATATTTCTTAGTGCACTAATCTGAGCTCAATTAGTCTCCACTTAGTGATTAAGAGGACTTTGATTTCTCTTCATGAAGCATAATTTTCATTCAATCAATGTTGCGAATCGTTTGGCCTCATTGACAGACAAGACAGTTTTTATGAGCACTGCCACAGCTTGCTTACTCTTTGCTTTTTGTCTTTTTGAAACTGTCCAGTTTTTCCAGTGTGATGTTAAATAAAGAGAAATAATTTGCAATAATTACAGCCAAATATGCTTCTATTTGATAGATGAAAAGAGAATTTTGCTGCTTCTTATGGGACACATTATGTTGGTATCTGTTGATACAAATCAGTGGGATCATGTATTATGAACTGACATTTGGAGCAAATCTAATTTGTACATATTTGTTGTTTTCTTTTCTTTCTTTTTTTTTTTTTTTTGGCAGCATTTAAACATAAAGTATCTGTTGGTTTGTTGGTTTAGATGTTGGCTACACGTTAGTGATAGTTGGAATATTGAAAACCTCTTGCCAAGGTAAATAGTTTTCATCAAAGTGAATTGTTATCCAAGAATCTGAACCAGCAAATTCTTTCTGCTAACATTCTAGAATTCCTGGGGAAGAACAGTGAAACCTGCATGCAGAAGGAAACAAAAGAAAAAGAAAAAAAAGAGTGAGAATGATGCTTTTGGCAATTCAGCTTGCATTTTATTATTCTCTTGTCAGCTTGAACCTGTAGATATTTCTGTCAGTGTGCCCATTTGGGCACCCCATTCAGCCTGTCAAGTCCTCTGAACTTCAAAAACAGCTTTCAGAGTGCCAACCATATGTTTGGATCCCACCTGCAAAAATTCAGTTAAATGAGCAATGGTCTCTTGAGAGAGAACTGTCTGCAACATGATTTATTTTGAATACTAAGCCAAATGCAGTGTAACTCTATTGTATTGGCAATGCAATCTTATCCTATAATATTAAGTATACAGGAGAAAATCTTGCTGTAAGTCACATTATTATTGAGGAAACAATATGTTTTTGATAATATTGAATTTTAACGAAGTACCCATATAAAATCTTTCCTACTTTATATTGGCATGTGCCAAACCAGTGTACTGAATTTATCACAAGAGACACGGTAGCTTCTGTGTCCTGCCTCCCATGCTCGTTCTGCTCTATCAGAATGGCTGTGAGAAGGACAAAACCATTTGTCTTTTCAGTCATTTTGCCTGGTCTTCATTGCTGAGACATAAATCTGCTTATCCCCTCAGAGAGGCTTGTAGCTGACTGAGCAGACAATATACAGTCTTTTATCAGAGCCACAACAGGACCTTTACTTGTAGGCTTCAGCTGCTGGTTGGAAGTAGGCTTCTGTTTTTCTGTCTTGCCAGCTGAACAGGGAAGTCACAGAATAGCAGAGGTGTTAAAAAGAACCCAAACAAAATAAAGTCCCCCAAACTCCTAAAACAGTTCTTACTAGAGAGGAAACACAGTTACTACTAGAGAGGAAACACAGTTCCTACCAGAGAGAAGAAAAAGTAGCATGCCTTGAAATGAAGGCTGGCAGAAATCTTGAGCCCTGCTGCTAGAGCTGGAGGGGGTACAAGCCTGCTCTGGGAGGGAGGTAGGGAAGTTGGGGTTGAGTCTGAAGTTGGATGTTTCTGAGGAGTCTTAGCTTGGACTTGAGAAGTAAATGTTTTGCCCCTGTCAGAATAACAGTTTTATCCTGTAAGGTGCAGAACACAGATGCAGTATTTGAGAATGATCAGATTGCAAATCCATCCATGAGCTGGCCAGTCATTTTCTTTATGTGCAGGATTTTTTGCTTGTAACTTCCTTAGCAAATTTCTGTTTCACAGTTAGGTTTTGAAGTTGCTACGATAAAAGATGCTGATTAAGGCAAGTCTGACTTGCAGTAACTTTTCATGCTGACATTTGAATTATATTCAGTAAAGTTATATTCGTGAAATATTTTTCTTGTATCTTAGGTTTTATGCTGACCACGGGCAAACAAAAATTTTCCTGTTGTTTGTTCTGAACTGCTGTTTCACATTTTGTTTAGCTGTAAAGCAAATGTGGAACATGATAAAGTTCATTGCGGGGAGTTTTAAGAAAATAATTGAATAGTGCTCCCATTTGATGCCTACTGCATTCTTTCTTAGCTGTTGATTTCTGGTTCAAGCTCTTTTGAAAAGAAAGTCATCTGTCTTTAGCAGATGTGGCTGAAGAGTTAGAATTATAATTGAAATTGGACTGGCTTTACTGGACATGGTGGCAAAAAAGTAGTTATACTTCAAGAAATTAATGGCATAATCTGTCACAGAATATGCTATTTTACCTTGCAACTTTTCCAGCTTGTTCTGCTAAAGCTTGTTCTCCTTCCTATTACCTGTAAGACTTCCCATTTTCTTTTCACACGGTGGGGAGAAGTCATCATATTTGGTGTATGACTCCTCTGACCTATTTCAGATCTTTCTTTTAGGGTAAGAGGAACATGCTGGTGCTTCCAAATGCTTAAAGCCCTTGTACTTTCTTGAAAGTTAAAATAAATAATACAAATTTTTCTATAATGTACAAATTAGCAATACAAATACATACCCAAACACTTTTTAGTGCTTACTAAATTCAACTTCATCTGAAACTTTTATCTGGAAAAATATTTTATTTTAGGCTAAATATCAATATTTCAATTGTATGTCTTCATCTGATCCTTATTTCTTTTAGGTAGCTTGCATTTTTAAATACTGGAATGCAGTTTGTATAGTGACATTTGTTTAAGGAAAACTTTTCATCATTGTGCACCACATATTTTCTGTCCAATTAATCAGAATTTAAAGAAGATACTTGAATTTTGCTTCTTTGGAATAGTTTTGCTTCCCATTGGTATTCCTAACCTTGCTTACAAATGTTATTTTTGTATAACAGGGCCTAGAACATGAGAATCCACCTCTCTTCTCGCTTTCTTAAACTTAAGCATGTAAAACTGCTCTTTCTGTTGCTTCTTTTCCTTCTGACTTTGTCAGTCTTGATGCTTGCCTGTTGCATAGTCTAAAATGCAGTGGAAGAATGGGGAAAAACTTCTTGTAAAAAATGTGCATGTAATCTGCTTTTCATCAAGATGTCATTATATATCAATGGCAATTGATTAATAACTGATGTTGGTTTTTTGTTTTGTTTTGGTGTGTTTTTTTTTCCAAAGTATTGATGGTGGTAGTGGTAATTCCTGTGACAATGATGCATAGAGAACACCTTGGGATGATATTACAGGTACTAGAGCTGATATCTCTAGTGCTCAGTCAGCAAGAAGGACTGGAGAAGAGATGCTGGAAGTTATTCTTTTCTTTAGCTGGGAAGTGAAGTAGTGGCACAAGGGACATTTGAACCTCTTATTGAGAGTGTCTCTGCAGCCAAGAAAGCCAACAACCCTGCCAACCTCAATGATTCTGTGATTCATTCAGATCATCTGTAACAGATAACTTTTTATATACTTCATATACCTTTAAGCACAGATGCAAACAATGGCAAACTTATACATCTATATATGAATGAAGAAATAATCAAACAGATGCATACAAGATGGTCAGATTTACTTCAGGAAATTATTTGTGAATAGGAGAAAAGCTATTATATCATAAAACATCCCCCCTCCCCGCCCACAGCTCCAAAAAGAAAGTATAATACTGACTCTTTCCACAGTGGCCCAGATGTCATATTTAAAAAGAAATTATCCAAAATAAGAATTTATAAATGAAATAAATGCTAAGGAAGACATTTAAGTGGGGTTAAAAGAGATAGTCAGTGGGGGTGGTTCAGTCCCTCAGACTAACAAACCATCAGCCGCTTTTCTGTGTGGGTAAGATGCAAGGAAAGATAGTTTAAGTTAGTTAAGCCTTAGTCTGCTTATTCACAAAGTTGTTTATTGTTACCTATCCTAAAGTTTTGCTTCTGGGGTTTCCTTAACCTCTGTTTGTAAATATAATCCAGAATTAAACATTTGCACCTAGTTTTCCCAGAGAATGCCTGAGGAAATTGATGGTGTATCTATAATCACAGCACGGGTGGATGGGGCTGTGTGAATGCTCACCATGTGGTCGCTGCAGCTGTGCATTTCATTTCCTGTAGCTGGCATTGGGATAGATTTTTATTCGCATAACGGATTTATATTGTGATAGATTTTTAATCCCATAATAGATTTATGTGTGGTGAAATGCCAGCTAATCATTAAGCACAGTATGTGCTTCCTTCTTGATTGCCAAGTAGTTCATTTCCTTTGAAACACACCCTCACCATGCATGTATTATTCATGCACAATTGTGCAGGAGAGAACAAGTCAAAATCTGGAAGTAAGAAGGAGCTTTAGCAAAGCTGAGCAAAAAGCCTTTCCATCTCTCTTGTAACTGTCCCCCTCTTTCTGGTCTAAGAAGTGTGGAAGTAGGGAGTTGCAGTAATGAAGATTATACCAAGGGTTCCTGTGAGCCAGTAATTGTCACTTGTTTCCAAGAAAACATGATCACATAAATCCTTCCAGGACCACAAGCAAGATAGGGGAATTTCCACAGAACTGGGAAATGAAAGAGCTTTGTCCACTTTGTGGGCTTTAAATCTGAAAAAATATTTTTGCTTCTTTCCACTCACCCTGATTTTAATGTGAGATTCTGTAGACAAAGGTGTATACAATCTATAGGAAACTTTTCTCTAAAGCAAATTAAGGCACCTTAAACCCGTTATCCCATGGCTTAAATGCCAAGGAACTAGAATTTCTGGAATGCAATGCTTCAATAAATAAATTCAGAAAACTGGAAATAATTTGGAGTGAGATATTTGTAATGTAACCATAGCTTCTGAGCAAAAGGTCAGCGAGGTGGTGAGAATTCTTCCCAAGCCCATGAAACTGCCCCATCTTATCCATAAAGCTGATCCTTCTTGCTTAGCATATTAAATAACTTCAAACAAACCAGCGCTGTCAACTCAGATTGACCATGACCAAAAAGGATTGAACTAGGTTTTCAATTTAAGAAAAATTGGTAATGGGTGTGATAGGATATCCCCTCAGAGCCCTTCCCTGCAGCCTATTGCATCTGTTACAGCATTCAAGGCGAGGCTGTTCAGCCAAGGTGTCTGTGTGATAGCCCTGCTTGAGGGGATGCTTACCTGACAGCAGATGGTGTAATGGCATTTGCTAAATCGAGGGCTAAGCACTTTCTACTCTTTGACAAATGCTGTGAGAGTGCTATAAATAAATCTTTAAGTCTCAATAGCTTTGAGCTTTCCTTCTCATTTATCCATTTCTGATCTGTGCCCAGATATCTGTAGACCTGCTTTGTGTGTGTAAAACAAAGCCTCCTGAGACTCCTAAATGCTGCCCTTGGTCTTGGCCAAAACTGCCAGCTTTCTAATAATTCCTAATGAAAAGTCAGTTAGTTACTGAGTTCTATTAAATTTCAGTTGCATCTGGTCAAAACATTAGAAACAGACACATAAGGAAGATGGCAGAAAGTAGACTTGGAAAGAGGGACAAAATACAACATTTAAAATCATCATTCTGAAATATATGTAAAGTTCAGTTGAATCTCACATTCATTTTTAGGAAGCCAGTTGCTTGCCAGTTTCTTCCTTGTCTTTCACTGTTTAAAATTCTTATGAAGTAAAAATACCTGTCTCCATATTAAAATACTTCCTGTGTTAGAAGAGAGCTAAAGGGACTTTAACAGAAATACCTCGAAATAATACAACAGCTCTTGAAATCTATTTGAGCTAGCCCATCTGCAGTTGGATGCAATGTGCTGCTTTATGGATGCCAAAAATAGACAAAAATTCTCAACATAAACCAGAGGTGAGTGCCAGTATTCCAAAATGAAGCAAGATGCATGAAACATTTAATTACCATTTTTTGAGACACAGTGTGACAGGCGGCTCTCATTTCAAACAAATGAGGATAGGCAAACAAAAGAGGTTCAGTTTCATTCTGTAAAGCCAAAATATTTACAAGTAAATGCTCAGCCACTGTGAAATGTGGAGCCCATAATGATTTCAGTATCTGTCTGCTTTGTAGCAACCGTTTCCCTTAAGAAATTCTAGATTGGAAAACTGAATGTTTATGGGAAAATATCAGATACACCAAAGGCTTATATCGCATAAATTCATCCTGTGTGGTAGGTCATTTGCTGGAACAGAAAGTGGGTGAAGAAGGCATCAAGCCTGAGAAAATCACAGGAAGAAAATGGATCAATGACCTGTCTGTCTAACAATTACAGTGTGGGCTCTTTTGCCCTTAACACAGTAGGAGATCTGGCCCAATATCAGCGGATACTGATCTGAATGGGCCTTCACCATGATCCATTGTGCTCTCTGTTAGATTTACCAGTACAGACAAAATCTCTCAGTGCTACTGAGCTTTAATTTACAGATCTCCTGGTGTCAGACAGCATGGAAAAAGAAGGAAATGTCTCCATGGCTACACTTGTTCTGTTGCTAATTTTTTGTTTGGATTTTGAAGTAGCAGAGACAAATTTTGGATCAGTCCTAAACCCCTGCTCACATCATTGGGATCACAATCAGCTCCTGACAAGTAATGGAGCTGAAGTGCTGCAAAGGTGATGTGCAGCTGCATGTCTTGATCAGCAGATTGAGCAGCTTGGCTGGACCTGAGAAAGAAGATGAAGGCTGGAGACCCAAGCAAGTGCTGAATGACGGAGGACTGTTTGAGGAAGGATTAGAATCTTGAACTTTGTCCATGATCCTAAAAGCCAAACAGCAAACAGGCAATCCTTAAGCTAGAGAAGGAAAACCTGACAACAAGCAGTGTCTAAAGCGCGTTTAAGATCTTGAAACCCCACCTCAATGCACAATCGAATGTGTGAAAAAATGTGAAATAGACAGCAAGTGCCAAGTAAATTCACCAAAGAATGAAAAATTAAATAAATAGTTTAGTTAACAAAATAAGTTAAAATATGTAGAAGCAGTTATTTTATTCTGAAAGGAAGGGACAAAGTACTGAAAAGTAAAGTGAGGTAAGTCTAGATTAGATCACTACTAGTGAGGAACTAGGGCTAAGAGAATGGGAGAAAGGCATGGAAAATATAAGGATTAATGGTGTTGAGTGACTATGTCACAGAGCAGTTCCACCAATGAACATTTTTGCTCATTTGTGGATAGCCTTGGGAAGAGAAACTGTTCATCCCCAGGATTAGGGAACATAAGCATTTTAGAGCAGGGTGCTTTATATATCCTTGTTGGTTTTATCAACTCTAACTTCATTGAGTAAGAAGGCTCCATGGGGCAAAGTTAAATTTTCAAGACCCTTGCAGCTCTCCAAAACAATATTCTACTCCCAGTCTGGAAAAATATTTGGGCTAAGTTTGTTACCCAGTCAGAATCATCTAGGGCTATTAATGTTGTCTGGCACTCAGATGTTGGTTTAGGTCTCTGGTTTCTTCTATATGTTATAATTTGCCCATTTTGTGAAGATGTCCCAGACAGTTTAGGGATTCTCAATGGTTGTAGATAACTATTTAGGCAAAATTGAGCTGTTCCTCTTTTACATCCATTTTGGTCTCTCTGTGGCATTCTCCTCCATGTTTAGCAACAGTGCCTGAATTGCAGATCTCATTTCCCCCACCTCTCAATCTTATAGTACAGTCCTAAAAGTTGTCTTATTTTTACTTCTTTTAAAGGTGTTTTTTCTATACTGCTGCACTTGGAAATCCTCTCATTCTACAGAGATCAGCATGTTCATCATCAGTGTCCAACCATGAATGTGCTTCTTCCACAGAGTCCAGAGGTGAAGGTGCCCCTAAGTAACCAGTCCCTAACCCAGCATGGTGCTGAGGTGGTTTGTGGCACCCTGTTTCTACTCTCTCCTGAAACAAACCGTGGCAATTGTATGGGTTTGGATACTGCTCAACAAGCAGTGCTGTTAAATGGGTTCTCAAGAAGTAAAGCAACTTCCAGAAGATTATGGAAACTCCCTTATCAGCAGTAAAGGATGGTGTTAAATCATGCACAGGCATACATAAAAAGAAACCCCAGAGATTAGGTTTTTTTCAGAGTTTTAAGGATTTTATATTTGAGTTTTCCCTGAAGAGAATTATACCACTTTGTTTATACACACTCACATATATATACATGCATACATGCATACATACGTACATATCTATACTAGAAGGACTTAGATACATTTTTATTGAAACAGTGTCCTAATACCTTGCCAGTCATTAGTACAGCCTCTTAAATTTTAACCCAAAAAGCAACATGTAATAATTGCACATCTTCTGTATGGTTGTACTCTGAGTTTCTAAGGAGATCCTACAGAAATAAGTCATCCATGTAGGTCATCCCTGCAATGTCTGAATCTTTTCTTTACATTTAGCTTATGATTACAGCCTGAATTTTTTAGACAGTTTGCTATCATTTCTGGATAGGACTGAATCAGGCCATTAATGTATTTGCTCTGTACTGGACAAAATTCACACAGGATATGGTAGTAGCCATATTTGTCATGGAATCTTTTAATATTTCAAAGTGAATTTAAGATGGGAAAGGAAGCTTACCAAATGCTCTTTAAATATATACAATTTGATGGTCAAGTGGTAAGGGAAGGTCAGCCTGAGCAGTGGACAACACTTTCCCAGATCCTTGTTAGCTTCCCCTTATTTATAAAATCATCTTATGGAAAAAAAAATCCATGTTTTTAATATTGTACACAGAGGACACCGCTTGCACTGGTGTAGTGCAGCAGTTATTTTATCTAAATAATAGATATTACTGGGAAGTTGCCACTTCTAGAATAATCCAAACAACCTCTTGCAAGTTAAGAATTTTCCCCAGAATTTTACTTTCTGTCATTTGCCAAGCTAATAAAATGACAGCTTGAGGAGACTGTCAACTTGCCATACATATTCCTAGCTATGTCCTGCATATTTAATTTATTTCTACATTTCAGAATGAAAAACAGGCCAATAAATCATTCTAATGTACACAGATGTGGCTAAGATTACGTCCTGTTCTCTACTATTTCTTTGCATGCTCTGATCTGGATTTATCTTGACTGGATTTTTTACTTATTTCAAGTGATTTAGGGGAAATTCCATGCCTTCACATATGTTTGCATGGTTCTTAGAACAACAGAACTTTAAACGTGAGTAGAGCCCTAGGGCATTTTTCCTGACTAAATATGGTCTTTTATGGTCAAACTAATGTACTTTGGAAAAGTGGGTAGACAACTACATTATATCTTACTGAAGAAGGGGTTAACATTTGGGGTGCTAATTTAAAAAAAAAACCTAAAATAAACAAACACCTCTTCTCCCCCTGAAAAAATCAGCATGAATATACCAAAAAGAGGATTTTTCTCTGTGTAAGCAAATCCCTTGGAAGCAATTCTGCCTGGATAGTTCTGTGGAGAAATTAGGTCACATTTGGCTAACATCACTTTATTGTCAGGGTAACCTGCTCCTTTGGCCCCTCTTGCTTGCTGTGTGTGTCTGTGTATGGGTTTGTGCGTGTATGTGTTTGTCTGCATTTTTCCATAAAGGCTCACTAACAGCCTGTGTTGAGAATCCTGCAAAGGAGTTGATTTTTATTTTTTCTCTTCCAGTATCACTGCAGGTGCTTCAGAAAGACATGGGCCAGAAGGTTACTGAAGGCTTCTTTGATCTAGGCATTCATTTTGGTTTCTTTTTCAAGGAAACCTATTTTCAGTATAAAAGATTGAGAAGTGCTAGGCTGTTTTGCAGACTGTGAAGTCTGCGCTGTAGAAAACAGCCTTCCAATAATAATAACTGTACAAAGTCATTTCAAAGTAACCTCCTATTATCTAGTCAATAAGGAACAAAGATCAAGAACATTTGTTTTGGTTTTTGTTTCTCAATCTGAAAGAAATCCAGAATTTAAGAGCTCTTTGGTCTTTTCAAGAACAACAAGTTCGCATGTGATTTAGTCATATAGCTGCCATAAAGTTGTGGTACTGTGCTTTCTTAAGAGCTCTGTTATCAGTCTGATATTTAAAACATCAAAATTAATGCCATGGTGTTGCAGATTATTCCAAGATCTACACACAACTTCAGAAGATGTCAACTTTTCCTATGTATTAAGTACTTCTATGAGTGCAGCCAATGCTAAATTATTTGTGATTTTAAAACAGTGAGAAATATAGTGCTCTCAACCAACACATCAGAGGTGTACAATGTTCTGAATAAACAATCCCAGTAACGCATGTATAGACAGCAAGTAAGCGTTCACGTAGCAAGCTGTGTCACCTCACAGAACAAAATCTGAACTGGAGACACTACAAGATGGCTTTGTGGTTGCACAGACCTGGGGTTAGCCAGGGCTGGACCAGACCCTAGCACAATTTGTGAAACAAGGAACCTTAGCTTTTAATAAAGGCAGTGATGCAGCTCCAGGGTCCAAATGCAGCTCAGCTAACATCTGAAAGGGCTCAAGCAAAAACTAAGGCAATTGAGGTGGAAGCAAAACTCATTGAGCTTAAATTTTAGCCTAAACTGTGAAGGCACTGACATTTCAAAACCAATTAACAATAGTATTTAATAAGTTGAGCTAATTGGTAGTATTGTGCAAATGGAGAACAGAAAAGAAGGAGAAAAAGTTCTGGGTAATGTCAAACTTATTAGCATAGCCTGAAGTGTTTTAAAAGACTGAGGAATAATTTTAAAGAAAAAATAATTAAGCACATGGAGGTAAAAGGAAAATAGGATAAAATGCAATATTAGGTTACCAGAGACTGATCTTGAAGTTTAGCCCAATATTTTTCTTTAATAAAAATGGATTTTTAGACTAGAGAAATACAGTAGGTCTATCTGGATTTCAGTAAATCGTTTGATATGCTGCCACATAGGAAATTACTAGTTAAACTGAAATAAATGGGAATTAGAAGAAAAATTGCAAGGTGAGTAAGGAGCTGGCTAAAAAGAAAACTTCATGAGTTTTGCTTAAAAGGGAACTCTGAGGCTAAGAGGAAGTACTGGAGGCAGTCATAAAGGATCTATGTTGGGCCAATTTTACTTAATATTTTCAGTAGAAATCATTAACTGAGAAAGAGAACATTGTTTTAAGAGCACCTGTTGATGACCTGAAATTGTGGTTGTCCATGATTGAGGGCCACACATTGTTTTTCAGGAGAACCAATCTGGTTTGCATCCAGGTCTTGTGAGACTGCCTTTCCCAAGGAGAGTCTGGCACATGCAGGACAGGCATTGCATGGTTTTCAGTGGAGGCAGAAGCCATCTCCCATCTCACTGGGATACGCCTGCTCCTCTCCTGCCCATCACTGGGTATGTGTTTAGCAGATCTGAAGCTCCTGGCAGGGTATCATCTCATGGGGTAGTTTCATTAAAAATCTTCCAAGGAACATTCAGAAGAGCCATAGAGCAGCATTAGCCCAGAGTTATGCCCAAGACAACATGCCCAGCCTCTCAGCAAGGCATATTAACTCCGGCACAGTGCGTGTGAAGGCTTTGACAGTGCTTCTGGGTCAGACCTGGCTTGTGGCTGTCCAGGTTGGCACTGTGACTCAGACATAGACAAACCCCAAGCTAGTTTTGTTTGTTTAGCCTACCAAAATAAGGGCTGAGAAGAAATTGAATTATATGATAATTGCAGGACTGGAACTATAGTAAATTGTTTCCTTAAGTAAAAGGAAACTGGATTTGATACTCCTCCCCATCTTTTGTCCTAAGCTTCTCAGTCATGCCTAACTGACTGTGTGGTTCTTCTGGCAACAAAGCCTTGCCAGGGTGGTCCATGGTCAAGTTGTACACTTAATTAATTCTTAAAGATAGCTGGAGAGGGAGCTTTCTGCCGTCTTTCTGCACCTTTGTGATGCTGGAGGAGTCTCTAGGAGGAGAATTTAAACTGTTTGTGGTCTGGATAGAAGAGACAGTAAGAAATAACTTTGCCAAAAGTTATGCAGAGCTTACTGAGAGCAGTACAAGAAACGCTAAGGGAATGGAATTTCTGCCTGAAAGAGGATGCAGATGTTTTGAGGGAGCCAGGAAAGCAGCACTTCGGTAGAGAGGCTATGTGCCTCTCTTGGAAAAATAGAGAGTCATGTATTGGTTTTGCATGGCAAGGTTTCGGTACTGTGGGGCTACAGGGGTGGCTTCTGTGAGAAACAACTCTGCAGACTCTGAGGTCAGTGAGGAAGGTGAAGGAGGCCATGCTCCAGGCACTGGAGCTGAGATTCCTCTGCAGACAGTGCTGAGGACCATGGTGAGGCAGCTGTCCCTCTGCAACCCATGGAGGCCCACTGTGGAGCACACTGGGGGTGACACTGTTTTTCTTTCCAAATAACCATTATGTGTGATGGAGCCCTGCTTTCCTGGAGATGTCTGAATACCTGCCTGTCCATGGGAAATGGTGAAGGAATTCCTTGTTTTGTTTTGCGTGTGTGCACAGCTTTTGATTTCCCATTAAACTGCCTTTATTTCAACCCGCAAGTTTTCTCACTTTTACTCTTCCAATTCTCTCCCCCATTCCCCAAGAGGGAGTGAGAGAGTGGCTGCGGTGGTTATTTAGCAACTGGGGTTAAACTACGACACAAATGAGGCCCAGGAAGAAGAAGGGGAGGGAAGGTGTTTTTAAGATTTGGGTGGGTTTTTTCTTTATCCTACTCCAAGTTGATTGGTAACTAATTAAAGAATTTCCCCAAGTTGTGTCTGCTTTGCCCAAGACTGTAATTGGTGAGTGATCTCTTCCTGTCTTTACCTTGACCCATCGGGTTTTTGTTCTATTTTCTCTCCTCTGTCCAGCTGAGGGGACTGATAGAGTGGCTTTGGTGGGCACATGGCAGCCAGAAAAGGTCAACCCATCACAAGGCAACAGGTAGAGGTGGTTTTGAGGTAACTCAAGGCTTCTAATATGGAAACCCCTTTTAATCATGCTGTTTGAGTCTGCCTAGGAAACATCCATCTTACCCTCATGAATTGTGATGGAGCTGACACATTATCTTCTCTGTCTTTCACTGAAGCTGAGCTTGCTTGAAATGACCAGTTGCTCAGATTTTAGATTCAGCAGTGAGTCTGTCCTTTTCACAGAATGAGAAAAAGCAAGCAGGCTGGAATAGATTGAGCCACAGATATCAAATGGGTGTTAAAGGATCCATAAGCAATTGAGTGGTTTTGGTTTTTATTTCTTTATGAGATTTTACAGGCAGCTGTGAGACTATCATCTTGGCAGAGAATGAAGAGTGTAATGGTGTAGATGTCAGCTGACCCATTGGTAGGGTAAGTTTAAAATAAAGGAAACAGAACAGGCTCTTTGGTAAGAATAGAATTTGCTGCTGCTTATTTTGTAAAGTAAGATGTATGACGTTTCTGGTTTCATGTTGTCGACTTCAAAGTGCTTGGGTCATGTAAGGTTTTATTTCTGTGGAGCAGTGTTGCACAGGCGGGTGCTCCGAGGAAGTATCCTTTTGAACACAGCCAGAGCAGACTGCCAGAGCAAATGAACTGGCACAGCCTTACTACAGTGCTTTCTCCTTCCGAAGGGTGGTAAAGAGTGTGGGGAAGCAGCTGGACAGATGTTTTTTACATGCTGGTGGATGACAGGTGGGAACTGAACTCTAAATGCTGCTCAGGCTTTGGTTAGAAACTTGCCAGCTTTCCTAGTCAGTCCCTTTCCTGCCTCCTTGGGAGGCATCTAAAGGATGAACTGAGGACTGGGATGCTTCGAAGTTTCCAATTAGCTGGAGAAACTGTCCATCCTGGATGCAGGCATCTCCGTGTCTCAGGATGTGAAGTCTGTGGTGAGTTTCCAAGTGTCATGTCTCTGAACCATTTCTGCTGCATGAATGACCTCAGGTTGAAGGTCACATGCCTTCTAAGTTCCACAGCTCGGTTTGAGCTGCTCTGGAGCTGGTGTTGGAGGAACTCTGGCCAGTGCAGACTGCAATTAGCACAGTAATATCATGGTGGTTATGCAGAAGCCCTACACTAACACATTTTAGACTAGCATTCTGTAATGCACAGCTGTTATTGTTACTATTCACAATAATTGTGTTCAGTCCAGTTGGTGACTGCCAGCAATCTTAGGAAACACATTTCATTTTGGAAACACCTTGTGTTTAAGAGTTTCTGAAACTAAATGTGGCTGGACTTCTGTGAAAAATTTCCAGTGTTTGGCTTTTCCTCCCAAAGCAGGATGAAAAGTATTCTGGTAATTTGGAAATTATCACAGAATGGAAATTCATCTCCCTGCCAGCTCTGTTTATGAACTCATTAATTCAAATGCTCATCTACCAACAAGAGACTTCCTAGCCTTTAATTATATTGGTGCTTTAATTATATTGGCTGGTGCTTTAATTATATTGGTTGTCCCTCTGGTTTTGTTTCCAGAATCTATTTGAGATTCTTTTTACCTTTCCTTACTGTTGGCTATAATGACACTTGGAATGCATTAAGAAACCGTAAGAATGCCAAGGAGTTTGTTTTCTTGTGAGATTATATATGACATTTGGAGAATAACCCTTCAGCTAGCAATCTGTTCCCTCCTCTAAGGAGACCATTTACTTTTGACTGAATTATTAAAAAACACAAACCCCAGAGTAAACAGTAAAGCTGAATGTTTCTTTTCTAGTTGTTCCTCACGAATGTGGTCTTACTTTTAGAATGTTCTGTATGGTGATGCAGACCAGGACCACTCTTCATTCAGTGCTTGATTTTAGGCCTCCAGATCTGAAAAGCTTGGCCTGAAGTCGTAAGTATACATTCCTTGTGCACCTTTCAGAAGACAGCTCTGATTTTCTTACTTTGTTTTTGAGTCATTATTCTCTGTGCTTTGTCTTTGCCAAATGTCAAAATATAGCTGTTTCTCTGCTTAAGGGATACATTATGCTAAGTGCACTGGAAAAAAACATTGGCAAATGATATAATACTCTGAAAAAGAGGAAGAAATTTGGATGGTGCTGGGGGGAAAAAGGGGAAAAAAAAAGAAAGTAAAAAAGTAACCTTGCATCATACTGCTGGCAAATTTTGTCAAGCCAACAGCCAGAGTTAATATGGCTTTACTCTCAACAAACCTGCAGCAACAGTTTCACTACACTGTTTATGAAAAGCTGAGCTAGTCTGGAAGGCATTATATGAAAGACAATTCTAGGAAAAAAGGAAAAAACCCTGTAACCATTGACAGTGCTCATGTCTGAAACCTGGTTTTTGAATGTACATTAGAATCCATAAAAGTAAACACTGAAAAATGGAGAGAAGGTGTTACTTCCTGATTTTAAAACAGTAATACACTTTCTACTGTAGCAACTACTAAGTTTGGTGACTATCTCATCTATGCATCCACACAGAAGGAGAGAGCAAGATCCTTAAGATACATGTGCCTCTGCACATGTTCTCTTTCGAAAGCTGACATTTCTAGTCTGAAGTAACCAGTTATTCCTTATTTCAGAATAAGATTTTGAAGGCAGCCTTCTGCAGTCCTGCAGCCATAGCCACCCTTTGCAACTACAAATGCAGCAGCATCCCTGCCACCATCATGCAAAGGGTTTAGGAGAAGTAGCAGTTGTCAGGGTGGGATCCTTGCCCGTAATTCCACACATGTACACACACACACACACACACACACACACAGAGAGTCACTGAGGATATACTTAGTCTCTCATGCCTGGGGTTTGCATGTGTGGATGAGAGTGTTTCAATTACATTTTTAACCATCTATCTGCATATTCTGGCCTCTCCTGGTGTGTGCACACATAGCCCTGCAGGGCAATGGGTCTTCCAGCACACCTAGACTTTGTCGTGGAGTATATCTCAGGACAGCATGGTTGCTGAGCCCGCCATGAACTGGAAGCAAGGTTGGTACCTTTGGGGATGCTGAGTACTAGTGCCACTCTCCCACTTCTGACACAGGTGCCTCTCTTTACAGAGGGCTGGTTAGCTCAGGTGCCTGTGCACTCTATGCAACTGCTCTGTGTACATGTACCTCAGAATACATGGAGACTTTTGTGTCTTGGAACTGTTCTTCAGCATGAGATCTTTAAGTTTAGGTTGAAATAAAACCCTATTCTTTATTTTTTTGAGAACCATGACTTCCCAACTAACCTATGACGTTTAAATGAAAAGAATCTAAAATGAGTTAAACAGTAACATAGCCTCCTGGGGTTTTTGCCATTTCTCCTGCAGTTGACTAGTTGTGACTAAAATCCAGAAAAGACTAGCATATTTATAATCTTTAATGTGTCTAGACTGCATTTTTGAAAGTTCAAAATCACAGAAAAGCTTAAAGTTCATTGTTTTTCAGTTAAATAGAGATGCCTAAAGGAGATTGGGGTTAGACATTTAAATTGCACAATTACTTTCTAGACTAGAACTCCAGCCCTGGGTTTGCCACATGTCTGTAGGAAACACACACCAAGTCGCTGCAAGTTGTCCCAACTTGAGCCCTGGAAGCACTAGGAATTAAAGTCCCTTGCAGGAATGCGAAGGGGACTTTAATCATTACATGTCTTTTGAAAGGCTGAGTGTGAGCTCTTTTGCTTGCTCATGAAGTGATGGGAGAAGCCCACTTGATTTTTCCTGTGCTGGCTGAGCTGAGCTCTCACATCATAGTATTGATGTGGAATTATCATGGAAGCATGCAGGGAACCAAAGTTGGGTTTGTTTAAAGACACATGTGTGCATCTGGGGTTTTGTTCAATTCCTACCCCTAGCTGTAAGAATTTTTTGTAAAATGTTGTTATGTACCCAGAGAAAAACATTATAGTTGCTTCTGGAATCTTGCTGTTCTAAGGGGCCCCTAGGTTTTTACTGGGCCAGTAGGACAGATCACTGAAAATCAGGACTGTCCCAGTGGCATTTTTCTAGTAAACATCAAAGGCTCTAGAGGCAAAGCAGTTCAAACCCATGGACAAGTGCCTTCAGGACAGAAAAAGAAATGCTAGTATGAATTTAGACCATTAGTGCCTTTGAAAATCTACTCCTTTTAGCTGCAGCCTACTCTGCAAGATCTGTGAACAGTTTTGTCCAGCTGTTGGTTATGAGCATTCACTGTGTAAACAAAAGAAACCTCCATGCCATTTTATAGGATGTGCTCCATCCAGGACTGTGCTTCAAGACAGCCCTGGGGTGGAAGGTAAGATTTCAGTGAAGAAATTTTCCCTGTCCTCAACCCATTTACGAAAATATTTGCATCACACAACTTGGAGTAGTAGAAACAGAAACATCCGCATGGATTACACATCTGCCCTAAAGCAGAGGCTGTATTTCACATCTGGTTTGGCCACTGGAGGTCAGTGTTTTGGAGCGGAATGGACATAATCCATTTGGTAATCCTCTGTTATGGCCATAAAGACGGGAAGCACTGTACCAGAACTTTCCATGCGTCATTGTGGTGTTTAGTATGTGTCATCTTGGCTTGACATGGGAATATGAGTACATTCAGCAGCAGTCAAGGGGTTATATTTTTGAATAGTGTGAGAACAGCTGCAGAGAGCATAGTTATTACTCAGAGATTATGTAATGAAGTTGCATGTTGCAGAGTGCAATCGTGGTTTAGTGTGCTAGATACTCCTTACTCACGTCACTGCATAATGTGACACCAGGGCAAAACATTAGCAAAACCAATAGGAATAATTGCCTAATACATCGTGCAATAATTGCCAAGTACATCGTGCTTCATTTAGAGCTATGAGACCAGCTCTAGCAGCTTTGGCTCTTCTGCTTTACATGGTTTTCACTTCCCTTCGCTCCTATTAGTGCTGAGAACAGGGGGTAGGTGGGAAAGGAGGTGCAAGTACATACTCCCTCCATATTACTCTATTTTCTTTCATGTTGCTGGGATTGGGAGGCTCCCTAAAAAAAGGGTAAATAGTAGTGTACCCCACTAATGGCCGTTAACTAGCAGTTTATCCAAGAGGCCAATACTGGGTCCAAGACTATTTAAAAACTTCACCAATTACCTAGATGATGGAGCAGAGTGCACTTCAGCATGTTTGCAGATGGCCTGTGAGGAGTAGCTGATATGCCAGAGGACCAGGCTGTCATTTATAGGGATCTCAAGGGACTGCAGAAATGGAGTGAAAGCAGTGGGTGCTAGAGAAGCAAATGGTGCAGAGGGAGAGCCTCGACCTCTAGTTCCTTGCAGATATCTTCCAGCCTCTCTATGTCACTGATATCCTCTGCCTGGCTCCAACTGGCATTCTGCTAATCTCTCCCAGCCTATCCTGCTCCAGTCAAGAACTCATTCTGTCATCTCCACAAATTCTATCACTGCCAAATATGAGAAAAAATAGGTAATTCTCCCCCTTTCTGTCAGGGCAGCACAATTCACGTCTAGAAATCCTTCATCGGGCTTTTTTCATTATTACCATGTTACCCATAATAAACAAAACCACACCTGAGACACGTAGCCAAATTCTACTCAGGTTTTCATTGGTTCAAATCTGGAATATGTGATAAATTGAATGAACTAATTCATGATTTACTGTGTCTTAGGAGAGAAAAGGACTTGGCTTGTTTGTAGAGTTTATCATTCAAATACATTTTCTATTAAATACAGAGATAGGTAAAGGGAATGGAAAATCATGCTAGTGGGAAACAGCCAGCCTATTCCTGGCAGTATTTTAAATTATATCAATAGGTGAGCCAACCTTCACTTTTTTTTTTTGTCTTTCAAATGGAATGGTTACAGTCAGAAGTATATGTGGTTTGTCTCACCATTTTCAATTTCTTAAGGAAAAGAGTGTCGTCTTACAAAACTTAATTTCTGGTAGCTGAAAAGCAGGGATAATATTTTTTTGTTTTAAAAGAGTAAAAAAATCCAAAATATCTTGGGAGAAGTCAGATTTGTGGTAGATCTTCTTTCTTGCTGAAAGATTTTCACAGAAAGAAAACAGGTCACTCAGAAAACCACTGAACTTTCCCCTCTTTGAACATTGGGATACTTTGAAGGGATTCTTACAAAATGGATATTTAATTCCTGTTTGCAAAAGCAAAGGTGATTTCTGTGGCACACTTATCCACAGGAGAGTGACTACTCTCAGGGCTGACAAGAGTTAGGCTTCATCATGTTTGCATTGCTATTCTAGCTCTTCAGGGGCATAAGTACATGACTACCTAGGTGCTGGAACATAATTTAAGCTAAAAAATAGAAGGCAAATTCTTGCAGTGCAATTTCAAACACCCTTTCCTAAGAGTGTCCTGCCCAAGAAGTGCTCACACTATTTCTCTTTTTTTGCCAGGGTCAATTTTTTTTAGTAATTCTCTCGCTGTTTGCTTGACCTTTTTGTTGGGCTCTCTCACAATGGTTTCCATCTGTTTCTGTATTTCATGTACTTCATTAAAAAACACCCACTGAAGCATCCTATGATTCATTAGATTATTGTGTCATGGGTCTTGCAAGTGGGCTGCATTTATGTGGTTGCTCCCAGTTTGGCGTTCTGAACTTCAGTAAGAACTTCACATCTTTCTTCACTGAATGATGACTGACAGCATCCACAGTTTCCTCCAAAATACATCACACCAGCATGTTGCTGCTGGTGGCAGGTAATGGAAGCTGTGGAGATCTCACAGATCCATCACAGCAGAGCTCTGAAGATTCTTTGGTCACTGCCCTCGAAAAGTTAAAAATATTTATAGTGAGAGTCAATTACAGGAATGGGTTAATTGGACTGGAAAACTGGTACCAATAATGGCAGAATAAGAGGAAAGGTCTAATTCACTCAGCTGAGTACTCATGGTAAAAAGCTGGCTGTGATATCCTCTCATACTGGAACTTCTGCAATGTCATGCTGCAGGTTGTCATGTATGTTGTACAGCCTTTCAGGAAAAATAGGTTGAAGCAGAATACGGAAGAGTGTAAAAAGCAAACCGCCAGTGTGATAGCACTTAAGGCTGTGTCCCAGGGGGGTACATAAAGATCAAAATTGTTCCAGGCTCAGAGAAAGCTATTTATATACACTCAGCTGGAAGATCATTTGAGATGTAAATATAGGAAACTCTCAGTATGAGAGGGAAGATTGAATATTTGGTAAGCTTTCTCTGACTAAATAGAATGAGCCACAGCATTAGGTTGGAGCTGAATTGAGCATTTCTTCTGACAGGACCTCAGGTCTGTAGTATAGTGCAAACTCATATGAGAGATATGGCTTTTCCTTTCTCCATTGGTCCTGGCCCAGGACAGCAGATAACGGGGTGAACATGCAAGTTACCTCCACCACAGGAGTTCCCACAGAGGCTGTACAGATTGGCTTGAGGTGTGAGAAGGTCCTTGGAGCATGAGGGGGAAATGGAGAAGGAGGAGGCAAAGGTGCAAATCTCCTGCTAAAGGCATGAGCTCTATTGGAACCGTAACCATGGCCACCAGCAGAAGGCAACTGCTCAGCTCTTGTGCAAAGTTGTGCAAAGAAAAGTGTCATTGAACTGAAAGCACCATTTAGTGCAGGAAATGATGATTGCCACATCATACTCATTTTAAGCTTTTAAGTTGTGACTACGTACCAGATTCGTCAGCTGAAATTTTTATTGAAGCTTTAATCACTTATGTTCTTGACTATTAAAGTTTTCTTTTTCATCTCTCCATGTCTGTTATCTAAAGTGAAGAACATCAAGAATGGTATCACTAGACTGCTCTTCAGGAGTTTTATCACTTTGTTCTGTGTCACCTTCACTGGATTCCCTTCCATCATCAAATTAAAATGTAAATTACATTCCTGAGGGGTGATCCTTTTTTCATCACATCAGTTTTAGGCCTCTGTAGCTCTCTGTTTTTATTAGTGTTGACTGTGATATAAAAAAGGGAGGAACAACCCCTGGCTTTTGGAGCTACCCATAGATTTAATCCATCCTGTCTATCATCTTGTACTCATGGCAACACCAAGACTTTGAGTCTGCATATGCTTCCATTGCCTGGGTTTCTTTTCTGTCTCTTTTCTATATCTGGCTATTCTTTACTTCCTTTGATTTTCTATCAAACAATTTTTTTCCATTTGAGGCACTGTGTTACCTTCAATATGCCATTATGAAAATGTCCTTTGAAGTTGCTGATTGAACCTATGCACAAGTAGAAGAAAAATGGTAAAACAAAGAATGTCTCCAAGAAAGAGGAGGCTTGACTTGATTCTTCACACTCTACTTTGGTAGGAGCTGAAGGCCTTCAGTCCAAGAGGACTGGATTGTTTTTAATGCTAGGCTATCCAGAAGCAAATTGTTTCCCTTATAGCAAACTATCTGCCTAATTTACTAATTATCAGATTAAATGGGATTAGACATGGGACTTTCCAGATGACTCCAGGCAATAAAACCAATGAAATAAATTCTCTTCCGATGATACTTGTACAGAGATGTTACTGTGGGGTAATAGTCTGCATGCAAAGGCTGTTTCCAGCTTTGGAAAACATACCATTTCCATGTCCAGCTTCTGGTGCAGTCAGTGCCAGCAGGCATAAGCTCTGTGCGGAATCTGACAGCATTTGTACCTCAGGGTATGACTGTGTGTAGTTGCATCTCCTGAGAAAGACAATGGAGAAAGCAGACAGCTAACAAAGAAGATGAGTAAGAAATGAATATTGTGGATGTTAAAGAGTATTTACACACTTCTATTTGACTGAAAGACTCTGGAAAGAGATCTCAGATCTATATCCCTCAAGGATCTGGGGTTTAACTCATCTAACCTCAACAGTAGATGTCAAAGTGAAAAGTCCTGATCCTCAAATTCCTCTTGAGCAGCTTCTAGCTTGTAGGCAGCTGAAGTCTGTAGACACTTCTGCCTTCAACTTTTACATTTCTTATACATTTATGTTTCGTTTCTACTCAGCAAGGCCTTAATTTCAAATGTCCTCTGTAGTGGGGTGCCTGTCTCATAGTCAAGCATTTTGAGCATCCACAGATCAGATGTTCCTCTGCCTGTTTAGCCTGAGACAATCAGAATGTTGGGTGCAGTGAGAACAAACCAAATGCCATTGGGTTCTTCATATGAAAGGCAGTGGTCATGGTAGTGAATCAGTGAGTATTGCTTCCAATTTTTGTTTTGTTTTTTAATACAATACTCTGTGGCTAACATACTTTTCTAGGCTCTGGTAGACATAGATTTACTTCCTTTCTCTTCCTGATTTTTAATACCATGCTGGCATTTATTGCTGGCTGCATGAGATATTTTCCCTCATGTGCTGCCTGTTCATTATTATCTGGAAGAACCCAACTCCTTATGTAAGAAACTTAGACTTTCAGCTTGTGGTTGATGATCCTCCGCACCAGTGGGGATTTGTATTATAGTGCTTTAGTAGTGCTTAAGTTACTTTGTCAATCCAGGTCTTGAACATCCATCCAAGGGCTTTGGTCTCTTGGATATAAAAATGGGAATGATTGGGTGGGAAAAGATTTAAGAGATTTTTGTACAAAGCAGTGCAATTTACCTGAAGAAATAAATCAGATTTTTACTCACTTGGAGGTATTTTAATGACAAAGTGTAAGGGGACCATTCGAACAGTTGCAGATGTTTTGTGTGAAATGGCTCAGTTACAGCAAGAACTACATGAACTTTTACCCTGAACTCAAACCAAGATCTTTCTCTCTCCTTCCTTTTTTTTCCCCTGATGTACTAAGTTGTTTAGTTAAACTTTTGGTTTGTTTCTTTTCCTGTTCATATGCCTCCTTAGTCCTTTTTTCAGCTGGGACTAGTATTCAGCTACCACCAAGAAGGCTGATTTGTGAGACTCACAGCCAGCTCTGTTCTATGTTGGGCGAATTTGTTCCTTTTGCAGCATAATAGTTACACCAGTCTTCCTAATCTTTTCCATTTGTAGACCATAACTAGATTTCAATACCAGAAGAAGGAGGTGGTCATCTTTCTCTTGCTGTCAGCGGAGATGTCAAAGTTCCTGTTGGAAATAAAGATTCTCCGTAAAAACGGCTCTTCAAAGATGTTGCATCAAGTTTTTCCCTACTTTTCAAATATACTGACCCAATCCTGAAGACACCTTTAGTCTCCCCACATCTCTCCTTTCCCTGTGTTTCTCCTCTGGACTGATGGTCAACGTGACTGAATCATTCTAAACGGCACTGAATCTAATAGTTCTTCACTGTTTCCTTTCAGCCTTCTCCCCTTCTTATCATTTACTACTGCTTCTCCTCCTCATGGTTTTTTTCTGTCTCCTTAAAAATCATCTCCTGATCACCTTCTCTGGTTTTCATCCTTTGTTTTCTAATTTCTGTCCTCTGAAATCTCTGAATTTTCCTATGAACTGAAACCTGCTCAGCCAACTCACACAGAAATTCCAACAGGTAAAACAGAAGAAAGCAAGTGGAGGTGGGCTGCAAACACTGCTGCAGACAGGGAATCTTACTAATGCCCTGTTGATCGTCATCAGAAGACTTGAAATGCACACAGCCTAGTTAATCATGGAGCAGCAGGGATAGAGAATTCAAAGAAAAACTAATGGGAAAAAGATACTCCAATGACAGTGTGGAGATGAGTTAAAAAAGTATGGATCAGGGGCCTGTGTTTAATATACAACAGCCTTGCCCATGTACATCATAGTTGTAGTAGGCTGTAAAAGCATTACTCCCTAGCTAGTGCTCCTCATTCACACTGGTCATCAGCACAAATCACAAAACAGTTGTGGACAGGGAGGGATGGGCAGAAAAGGACAGAGAAAGCAACCTCTGTACATTCAGCTGTGCAATATTTTTTTTGGTCTTGCAACGAACAGAGCTGTTTCAGCTCTGTAGCTGGAACTTGGCAACCCTTCTTTGAGTTCCTTAAAAAGAAACAAAACTGTTCTACCATCTGTGAGACCCACTTGTCCTTTCCCTTTCCTCACACATATGCTCACTACATTATGTTACCAATTGAATATAGCAACATATGCATGCTAAGATTTCCAGCTGAGATGCATAGACATTCTTTTACAATTACCAGAATGGAGTCAGCTGTGCATCAGAACAGCTCTGCCCCAATCACTTAACTCATAATTGATTCAGAGGAAGGGAAATATGGAATGGCAATAGAATTTTACATAGACACAATGTGGTAGCTGTGATTCAGTCTGGAATATGACTAGCACACAATGATTTGAGACCATGGGCCAGCAAAGTACTTAATTATGCACTACACTGAAAGCAGGCACAGTCTTACTAACTTCTCATGTTCTGAAAATTAGGGCTTGAATGTTTTGTTGGGCTGGGGCCTTACATCCCTGTTTCATGAAAGCACAGTAGGATCAGGTATAACTGGGTAGGTGTCTTTGCATGTTTTGGGAAAATGCAATTTTATTTTGTCTGAACTCCAAAGGGACGTGACAGGAACTTTCTCTGATCCAGAAAAGGTGACTCCCATTATGTAATGCTGAATACACTGTGCCTCACAGTGGGGATTAGGTATATGGACATGCTACTGCTATCACATGGTTGACCTGCTCCAAGCAAGGACAAAGCTTTCAGCTGCCTGCCCAAAACACAATCTGACATCTGCTGGGGTGGCTTTACATTCAGTTGTAAAGCTTAAATTCAGGTACCTTCCTCCAGGCTACATTATTTAGCAGTATGGTGCTAGAGAATGGATTTAGAAAGATCAGCAGCCCATCATTTTTTTTTCTTACTCCCCATCAAAACTCATAGGAATTTTGGCTTTGCTTTTGAGATCAGCTTTCTACACCTGTGAAGGGATTCACTAGGATATAGAATAAAACAGTCTTTGCCTACAAGAATATAAATTCCTTAAGACATACTCCATTGGTGAACAGGTTGGCATGAGCTGCTTTTGAGAGGGGATGATTTTCACACAGAGTGAATGTCTTCCATTTTTTACATATCAAAGAGCCAAGGAAAGACCCAGAAAAATTGGTTTCCTTCTCTTCTAACATAAAGGGGGCCAGCTTCTCAGCTGGTCTATATTAATACAGTTTCTTGAACTCTTTGGAGTGATGCTGATTAGAACCATCTGAAGATCCTGTCTGGGATGTCTTGCTATTTCTACAAAGCTGTAAAAAAGGATCTACTCATGGGGTGCATTTTAGCAACAGAAGCAAGAGAGAAAAAATGTGTATGGGGCAAGAATTTATTTACATGAAAGGTAACAAGCATGTGGAAAAAATTAAAAAACAAATGACAAATTGAAAGACTTTATGGTTTGGAAGCACTAATGAATTAATGTCTGGCATAAGCAGCATCTTTTTTTGTTTTTTTGAAACTGGGTGTTCTGATTCAGCATTATTAATCAACCATTTTCTCAGCCTTTTTACCCACATAAATGTAGATCATAAAAATCTACTGTGCGTCTCTTTTTAATGAACTATGTGAAGAAAAGTATTAGCAAGGCAATAATACGTATTTAGCACCTTTCATAGGAATGTCTCAAGTAGTTATAATAAAATGCTCCAGGATAAATCAATGAAAAGCTTTGAGTTCATTGCCTATTAGAATGAGAAGTTTTGATTTACTTGTTGAAATTTTGAGGCTCACTGTGCCTAACTGGGATAAGAAGAGTTTTTCACTCTTTGAGCTTGAAACAGAATTCACACTCCTGGCAAAACCAGTGGAAAAATGTCATGTTTCCAAAGGATCATGAAAAACCAAAACAGCAGGGCCCAATTTTAAGGTCCAGGTTGAATTTCTATTCAGTTTGTACACAGACAAAATGTCAAAAAAATGATATCTCAGCAATTTCTGAGTGAAAATGCCACCCGAAAGTTCTTGAGGGATATACCTGCCTATCAAATCCTTTAGATTTGTAAAAGTTTCTATTAGGTTTTTTTTGTGTTTTCCTGTTTATGGGTTGTTTGTTTCATTATTTTTATTTCTTAGCAAATATGTCTATTTTTGATGGCAGAATTATTTTTCAATATTAACATCATAAAAGCAATGTTTACCCAATCTAGCATACAATCCCAAGGTTAATTTTTATGATCATAAACCTTACTAGGGTGACAGCTCTCAGTGTACATTCTCACCATTTTTTGGGGGAAAGCCTCTACATTTATAAAAGCTACTTTTCACACTTTATACATCCCCTATACCAGTAGTCTCCAGATTGAAACTTCCCTGAATTTTATGTATATTGTCCCGTGTATGTTCTCCCTTCCAACAGATACCTTTAAAACTGTACTTCTATGACTTTAAAATTTTGGTTTAAGTCAGTTTCTCATATCTCTGTTTTAAATTCTGATTTCTTGCAGAAATAATGAAGTTCACCAATCACCTTTGAAAAGTCATGGAATTGTGGAAGTTTCCTTACAAGTATAGAACAGCAATGTCATGCACACCTTTTAGAAAGGTAAGAAGGGTCTTGTCATCTCAGTCCCAGTCCCTGGAAAGGTTATGGGCTGTATTCTCCTCAATGCCAATTCCAGGCCCATGAAGGACAAGAGGTGTTTGGGAACTGCCAAGATGAATTACCCAGGAGCAAATCGCCCCTGACCAATAAGGTTGCCTTTCATAAGGAGATGACTGGCTTGGAGAATGAAAGAAGAGTAGAGGTTATTTTTCTCCTTGACTTTACCGAATCCTTCAGTGTGGACTTTCATAACATCTTTGTAGCCAGAATTGAAAGATGTGGACATGACAGTTGGTCTACGGGCCTAGAGGATCACTGCCCCAAAAGTACAGTGGAAATTAAGCTGAGGACTGATTATAAGTGCCATTCTTCAAGGTGCAATACTGGGGTCAATACTGATCAATGTCCTCATTAATGTCTAAGTGGTGGAATGAAATTCGTCCTCATCAGCTTTGCTGACAACACCACTGTGTTGTAACCAATATACTGCAGGCTGTATGTACAACCAATATAATGCATGGCTGCCATTCAGATGGATCTTGAGAGGCTCAATAAATATGTTAAGGTTTAAATGTGTTAAAACCTTATGAAATTCAACAAAGCAAAGAACAAGGTCCTGAAATAGGAAAAACTCATGCAAAAAGGGCTGGGTCCTGACTGGAAAGAAAACGGCTTCACAGAAAATGTTAAAGGGAGGTCTGGGCAGAGAAGGAGGAGCCAAAACGTGTTCTTGCAGGAGTGAAGGACAGGTGCATACTGGACTGTATTAAGAAGAGGAAAGCCAGCAGGTATTTGGATTCTTCTCCTTTATTGTACTTGGAAGATCACACCTGGAGTACTCCGTCCAGTTTTGAACTGGACAAAGACAAGATAAGAAAGATACTGACATACAGAAAAAGCCCAGTGGAGGGCCATCAGAATGGTTGAGGTCTGAAGAACATGCTGTATAAAATCCTGAGGGAAATGTATTTTGCCTAAGAAAAGCAGGCTAATCAGTGCCCTTGCCTACCTAGTGAGTGATTGTTTGTAGAGAAGATGAAGGTAGACTCTCTCAGAGGTTCATAGTGACAGGAAGAGAACCAATGGACATTAGTAGCAGCAAGGGAAATGACAGCATTGTCAGTGCACTATGCCATAACAGTCCTGACCATCTTTACTGAGGTCCATCCACACAACCTGCCTGGAGACTTCATTTAAGGTCATTTAAGACCCTCTAGCTATGCCTGAGCTATATTGCAGGTACTGCACTGTCTTCTGCTGTCCCAGTATATTGGTTGGTTCTTCAGGATGGGCTCCAGACCTATCCTGTGGGTAAATTTGCCTCCTGTTTTCCCTTCTGTTGATTCTTCTGTTGACCTTGGAAGAGACTCACTATCTTGTCTGAAACTGTTCTGCCTCTTGGGGAGCAGCCCTGCTCTTGCAGCTGCTAGGCAGGAAACTGCAATCAGACAGAAAGAAAAAATTCTCCCCAGTGAGGGTGGTGGTTTGATGGAACAGATTGCCAAAGCAGCTCATTGACTTTCCATCCTTGGAACTCAAACGGACAAAGCTTGGAACAAGTTGATGCTGTTTAGACCTGGGCTTACCTTGGATGGGAGTTTGGATCAGTTGATGTACAGAGGTCCTTTCCAGCCATGTTTTTTCTCTGACTCCCTGGTTCTAAGAGGGCGAAGAGGTCAGCAGCAGAAGAACAAGGGGTTCTCCTTTGATTTAGCACTGTTGCGCCTGTTCTTTAAAAATGTTTTGGATTCTAGAACTTGAAGTATGTGTTTCTCTTTTAGTAGACAGATTCAGTCAAGATCAGAGAAAAGAATTTCACATGCTAGAAGATCTGGGCTTAGGTGTTACAGATCAGTTTTGTTACAGATCAGTTTTGTTACAGAGGAAAGCAACATTTCTGGGTGGTAGTGGAGAGGGAAGTGCTGAAGCTAGTTTGGTGTACACAGGAAAAAATAGACTGGAAAGCAACACAGTAACATCACTGTGAACCATAGTAGAAGGTCAAATAATCGTTAATTCTACATGCTTTATTGTCCTTAAAAGTACCGTGGGGAACAGTCCTACACTGGCAGGGACAGACAAGATGACCAAATAGCCAGTCTTTTCCAGCTTCAGTTTCTGGGATTTTATGACTTATATTCATCATGTGCTTGGTAGTAAAACATCCTTGTTTCCTCTTATATTTGTCTGAGCTTTTCCTTTGTTCCAGTGAAGGAGAAAAAAAAAAAAGAGTGAGCATTGCTATTAAAAATTGGTGCCAGTAAAATTAAAGCAAGATCCCACTCTGAGTGTTGGGGATAACCCAGAGATGCAGGTGGAGAATCTGGATTTGCTGGAGAGCCAAAAGAAAGACTCAGAGACTGGGCAGATAGCTGGAAAAGTCTGTTAGTGCAGCTGTGAGCTGTGGGAAGACAGAGCCTGTAAAGGACAAACAGCTGTTAGAGTCAGACAGGAAAGCCTCTGGAAAAAAAACGATGAGGGAGCAGGAGAAGTAGTTTGATCATGGATGGGTAAAAGGGCAGAGAAAGAGGTTTGTATTTGATTAGAACCTTTGTAACCTGTGTAATATTGTACACACCTCTCTTTAGGACAGAAGAGGCCAAAGTCAGCAGCAATCATCTTGGTAAATTCAGAGGAGCAAAGGAAGACATTAGTTTTTTCTACCTTATCAAGATTGCCCCTAAATATCCTGCCATATCATGACTTTGTCCTGTGAGTGGTCCAACAAGCAGAAGAAATACCAAAACTTACCCTGCTATTGAATATCTTTTTAGTTGCCTGGGCCAACTGCTTGGGGAGCAATTAATTTTAAGGGAGCTGCCTGGTTTGTTACAATGCCAGCAATAAAAGGAGTAAGCTTAGATGAAGTTTTCTGGAGCAGAAGCTGTTTTATAAAGCTTTTGAGATTGAAAATTCTATTTCTTGAGTAGACTCCACGTGTCAGCAGCAAAAGATAGTGTAAGGACTGGTGGTAACTTCTCAGGACCTGGCATGTGAAAATGATATAAAATGAGTCAAGCCAGTTCACGAAAATGGCTTAGCTTTTATTTCTACCTTCGTAGCGAGAAATTAATGTTAAACATAATCCTCAGATGAATTAGTTGTTCTCTCCCATGTTGCCTTTGTTCTAGCATGAATACTTTTAATCCTAATTCATTTGGTGAGAGTCTGGTTCCCTGCTTTGTTTTCAGGAGCGGCAATGTTATTTGTAAATAGAACGTGGAGACTGAATTACCAATTTTTTAAACTATAAATGCCAAAAAATGTGTGATTTCTTTTTGTTTCAATACAAGGATTTTTTATTTTTGCAGAAGAAATGACTACTAGCAAATATTCCTACACAGAAATTAGTAGAAATTACAGTTTTATGTGGGATAGGTTTTCCCTTTTTTCCCTTTCCCTCACTGGTCTTGTGATTTATTAAGTGGTTTTGGGTTGCTGAACTGAACCAAGAATTTCAAAGGGTTCAGAATTACTTCAAGGCTCAACTCCCATTGACTTTCAGTAGGAGTTGCATTCCCATCCTACTCTCTGCTCTTTTGTTAAAAAAAAGCTTTTAGTTTTGTCCCTGATGACCACTCACATTTCCCCAACAGCCTAGAGACATTGCTCTGCCTTTTAGAAGTTACTGTGTAATGTGTGGACCTTGGTTTAGAAGCCCTTGATTTCAGTTCTAGAAGTTTAATTTATTTATTTATTCTGGTTCAGAGGGTCTGGAACAAGATTAAGGACTAATATTAGGGAAAGCACTCACAGCTTTTTAGACTGAACAACATCTTTTAAACATCTTTTAACTTGCTCCTGCATTGACCCTTTTCAGGCATTTTGTTACAAGCAGGAATATTTTACTTGGGTGTAGACGTCATGAGAAACTCTAGAGCCCTTCCAAAGTGAGAGCTCCATCCTATGGGCTGAGCCAACCCTGACTGGGTCTGAACTGGGGGGTCTCAGCAGTGTGGGCTTGTGTAGCCCTGGTGGTGGATCGCTTCTGGGATCCAGCACTTTTCAGAGTATGGTCCAAAGCAATAGCTAACCATGGAGATGAAAATCACATTTCACAGGGGATGGTGTATTTAAGTACATAAGTGGGCTGTGGCTTCAGCATGTTTAGAGTTGGCTGAGATATTCTAAGCTGGCTCCTTGATGGTGGAATTTAGGGTTTGCCCGGGGAGATATTTCCGTTCAGAGACTGCAGGTTTCTTTTCAGATTGCGTAAACTTTCCAGAAGATGAGTAAGACCCCAGTGCTCTCTGCAGTAAATATGACTATGCTTGCTTATGTTTAGAAACTCAGGTGATTCACTGTCTGCCTTTATTCTGGTAAATAAATTGGGGGAAAACCCCAGAGGCACAAGAGGTGGGACAAGGCTGTCATCAGATTACAGTGCACTCTTCCTCCACAAAGCAAGACGGCCTCATCCCTGCTGCCCACTGGAATTGGTCTTTGGCTCATAGTATTCCACAAACCATACTTGAGCCTGGGTTGAGAGAGTACTGGGATGAGTCAAATTTGTGTTAATGGGCTCGGCTCAATGCTAACATGGAGCTATGCAACATGGAGAATTGGGTGCTTGGGCTCAGCCTTGTGGCCTGAGATCATCTGCCTCAAAAGCTCAGGGACACCCCTTGGAATTACTAACATTACACTGGAAATAGGATTTTATACAAGAGTTATGTGAACAAATTTAAGATAAAAGAAAAGAAAATGCATTTATTTCAGAAAAAGAAGAATTGGAATCGATTGCCTTTCAATAAAAAATACACAAGGGGCTGAAAATTCCAGGAATAAGTTTAAAATTAGCAAAGCACCTGGGCTCACATTTAAAATATTGGAAAACCTTCAGCAAAACTTCATTTAGATGACAAACTCTTGTAAATGTGATATTCTCATAATGGACTACACTGTGTAGAGTTTTTGTCATCACAAGTATTCTGTCTTTGTGTATAGAAGGCTCTCTTTTTGTATAGATTTCATCTAAGATTGCTAGTAGGTGAACTTTTTACAGAAAACTGGAAAAATGCCAAAGTTGTATCTATTTCCAAGGGAAATAGCTTGCAATCACATTCTTTCACAGAGTGACTTTTATGTTTTTGTTGCTGTTGTTGCCTTTCTGGCATAGTGGTAGGGACAGAACTGTACTCAATTATGGAAGAGTGAGATCAATATTATGAAATGGAAAGGCACATGTCATATGTGTGGTAAAAGAAGAAAAAATATTTGTAAAAAGACATTCTTAGAGTTATAAAATAATTTATTCTAAAAACGATGTAGTTGATTAAAAAATAGGATTCCTATTTATTTGCTGATATGTTTAATGTTGCTCTTATACTAATATTTTTGAGACAAAGCTAAGAAGTTGTGGATAGAACTTGCCCACATAGTACACAGCCAAGAGCCACCAAGAATCCTGATGACACACAAAGAGCTTTGCTCCTGTGGTATTTCCATGCTTGCCTTTATGTTGGTAGAAAACAGTTTGCTAGTCCCTTGCACAAGCTACCTGAATTCTGAACTTCTGGAAGCACAGCTTTTGAAAATTGAAAAGTTTTTGAAAGCTTTTGAAAGCTTTTGAAATAAGGAACAAGGATTCTCCAAATACAAATCAAAGTGAAGGTTGCATGTGGTCTGCTTTTACTAAAGAAGGTATTTCTGTTGATGCAAGGAAATGAGTCTGTATGGAGCATCAATGTTTATCAGTGATGTGATAGTACTGATCAAAACCATAATAATAATCTTACTTTCTGTGCTTGGATTTTGTGACCCACGAGTGCCAGTAAATTTTCCATCTGTTTGGAAACTATTAACAGCATTTCGCTCTCTTCGGCTAGTAAGACACCACCCTATGATTTATTGTAGATGAAAAGTAGAAGAGTCAGAGAATCTAAGGATGTAAACCCTCCAGAACAATCCAGTTCAATGCAATTGTTATCAGGGTTATTTGGGGTCAGCAGTCTGTCTGGGGAAGAGTTGCATTTCTTTGCCTCACCTCACAACCTCCTCATTCTAGTATTTGTAAAGCTTGCTGTTGTTAAAGACTGATTATAGTATTAATTCCAACAGATGGTTTTCACTAATCTTTACTGAAGTACCATAAAACCAAAGCATCTTGTAAATGTTGCTGACACAGAACGAAACCCCAGAACCTATTATTTCAAAATCCAGAAAGTGAAAATTTGTATATTTGTCTGTAGTTTTGCTCCTGTTTTCTTCACAGGCTGCTGAGTATGTTTGAAAGGGCATTAGAGCACTAGTTCAAATGCACCCACAAAAATGGAATAATCAAAGGAAAATCCATGTGTTATTTTAATTATTTGCTGCTGTATATGGTCACAATGGCTGTATGTGCTAAAATCTTTTGAAATGTCTTTGTCTCACTAACTTGGGAAACAGCCAAATGAAATTTTGTCTGAGTCCTAAGTTTAGTCACTGTTATGGTCTATGTTTATGCTTGTATTTAGTGAATGCATTTCAAATATATTTTAAACAAGTCCAGGATTGAACCAGGGGAAAGGATATGCTGAAAATCTGTAACAAAGGATGAATAAAGCACTTGGAAATTCCAATGACTGTTTTCCCCTTACACTATATTATTCCTTGTGCTTTTTTTTTTTTCTTCCTATTTACAGAGGATTTTGTCCCTGTCTCACTTCAGGAGGAAGAATATAAATGTTCTCGTGTATTCTTGCCAAAAAAGTGTCTTGGCAATTAAGGGTCCACATTTTGAAGTGCAAAAAGTCCATAAAAGGTGTAGAAAACAGAGAGCTGTAAATTGAGCTTCATACTTTGTTGACTAGCTGTTACTTTTTCTCTCCTTAAAAATACTAATCATCTAAATGCTTCATGACAAGGGACACGGAATTTTGGTTTCTTAACAGAAGTGAGAGCTTGAGAGCCCCCTTGACTGACACTTCACTTGTCAGATGAGTGTGTATTTTGAAAAAACTGATGTGCTGCTCTCCCAGATCAGGGATTAGTGGGGTGTCAGCAAGTTTATGTCTCTGTGAACAGAGGCAGGGTGCTTACACACCATGCTTCTGACCTTTGAAAGATCTGCTATGCCTTCTTCAAAAGTGAAACCCACTTTTTGCTTGCAGCAAATACACATCTTCTCATTAATGACATTCAGTACAATAAAATCATCACGGCAGGCATGTTTCTTTCTGAATGAGGAGTAAACAGAGACGTTTTGTTAGGTTCCAAAACAAGGTTAAACTTCACAAAAGTATAAAAATAAAGGAGACACCAGAGTTGAGTTTTAACTTAGTATGACCTTTTAATCATTTATAGTGAAGTCATGGAGTGTAAGTATGCCAGCGACACTGTAATGCTCACTATTTATAGCCAAAGTTTTAAACCTAGCTTGAATTATGTAATAAAGTTCCATTTATCTCATTATATTAGTTAACAATAGAGATTATTTTCCAATTCATGCTGGCAATAAATGCAGCTCAATATTCTTTAGCAAATGAAGGGATTCCCTTTTCAAATATCCTGATTTATTAAGAGAATTAGAGAGAGGATATTGTCCTCAACACTTGCCTTTCTCACAGTTTTTGAAATCCAAGTGTTGGTGGAAGGGTTACCAATGGTAAGGAGAATTTAGGTCACAAAGGAAGATGTGCTGTTGTTAACTTTGATTCTGTGTTTACAGAAAAATTGTTCAGGAGAAGGCAAAAGACCAAACTCAAAGTGCAATATTTCTAAAAAAAAGAAAAATAATTACAGAATATAACATCTTTTACAATTTTTTAGTTAGGAGTAAGGTTTTTGTGGCTCAGTTTTGGTTGTCTGTGTTAGATGCCACAGCTGTGGGGATAACTGAGCATTTGATTTTAGTCCAAATGCAGGCCAAGTACAGAAGAAACTGAGTAACTGCAACAAGACTGATGGGAGAGCGATGAAGGAAAAGTTTAGCAACATCATGGTTTAGAACGTTTAAAAGTGGGCTTTAAAATACTTTAATCCCATTAGGCATTCATGAAAATAAAGAGTTTGACAGTGAAGACCTGGGAAATAATGATGAGACTGTTACAAGACTTCACAGGGATTCTGTTTTGAGAGGAAGAAGTATGTGTTTGAAGAGGGCTTTTAAAGACTATTTTTATGACTAAGAGCAGTAAGCAGTTTAAATTGCTGTCAAAACCTTTGGCTGCAGAATAACAAACCAAATCAATCCTTGGTGAGAAACCCAAGGGAGGGAAATGGTGAAATAGGAAAATGTCATGAAATGCCTTTTCCAGATTCCTGTAAGTAATTTTCTCGATGGGATATTTTGAAGAAACACACATTTGCTGATGTTAAGGCTACTTTTCCCTTCAGTTATGTAAGTCCCCATAGTTTCAGGGCAGAGAAGCCACCTTGCTTCTGTAAGGGCTTCATGTTCATGGGCAAACTCGCTGTTTCACCGTGGCATTTGTGCCCTTTGCCAGTAGCTTCTTGCTAGAGCCAAATGTGACTATCTAACTCTTTGCTGAGTCTGTCTCAAATCCTGAATATGGGCAGGTTGTGTGCCTATTTTTTTTCCAAAGGCTACACATTGCAGGGCTTCTGATCTTTACAGAACAGACTCTTCTCATGTGTGTAACCAAGGGGGTGATTTTGCTGTAGTTTCCTGAGTTGTATGTGGAAGAAAGAGAGGAGATCAAGGGTATCTACTGGATGAGTCCTTCAGTTCTCATTCAGATCTATTTCTCTAAGATTCCAATGTCACTGAGACATGGGTGGGAAGCATCAGAGGCAGCAGGGATGAAATGAGTTCTGCTCTTCATAGAGAATTTATGTGGGCTTTGAACAATATTTAGGTACACTTTAGTGAAGGCTTTGTATTGGCAATGCTGCAAGGATTCTTTGTTGAAGGAAACTAAGAGCTGCTGGGAATCCTAGCATGAGAATTGCATAATCATCACAAATGTAGATTCCACAAAGTGATACAAATATGCAAGAACATAGTTTGATATTTCACCAGACCGAAATTGAAAATGATAAGTTCACCTACTACAGATGTGACTGTCAGGTGGAGAATATTTTGAAACCAAGTATTAGACGCTGGTAATTCCCAGAGCCAAATTGACATAACACTTTACAGGTTCATGTCCCAGAGTAGTGCAGAATAAGTAGAAGAATGAAACCACATAGAGAAACCTCAAAGTGACCTCCAAAAAAGAATTGCTTTTGCTCTGAAATTACATCTTACTACTGCAGTTTATTCAAATTCTAGGTTATTTTGCTCTAGGCTCCTTTACATGGTACATTTACTTGTGGCTATTGTGCAATCACATTTTTGTAGTTTTCTCTACATTTGCATTTATTTCTCTGTTTTATGGCTCATTAACCCCTTTAGGCAAGACTGTATTTGTGGTCAGTAATTTCTCTTTGCTGTCTTCTCTCTCAATCCATTTATGAGCTTCTATTATTCATGACAAAAATCTAAAATGGATAATTTCCTCTGGATGAATGGGAAAAAGATGAATATGAGGCTTGTTTCTTCTTTTGAATATGAGGCCAGTGTCAACTGTAAATACACTACAAAACTTCTTGAACAGAATAGGTAAAACTGTGCAACAATCAGTGTGCTTTCAATTGACTATGCTATTTTTAGGTTCTGGAAATGTTCAATTTTTCTGCAACAAAGAATAAGTTCAAGAATAGTGTTCCATCACCAAACTTTGCATGAACTATTGACCTAATTTTCTTTCTTTGGGAGTAAGTAGAAAAATGGTTATTTGGAAGTGCAGTGTAACAGACTTTCAAAGGGAATCAGGTGCCTAAAATATCCATGTGATTGGTTTCCACTGGTAAACTATGATTAAAGCTGGGAAGAATATATGAAAATTGATTACTGGTTTGAGCCAAAACTTTGGGTCCAAAGAGTTCAAACTGAATTATTCTGAAACTAAAACCAGAGTTTTATGCCATCTCTTCAGAAAGGATGAAATCCAGAAAGTCAAACTCTCCCACACATGAAAGTTCCATAAGCGGATTTTACTGTTTGAATCCTAGTCCATCACAGGAAAAAATGATGCAAGATGTCAAAATGATGTAATGTGGTGTATGTGTTGCCTAAAATTTGCACATGAGGACCAACAGACATGATTTAGTCACAGGAGGCTCTTAAAAAGGTCAGCCACACTCCTTCCCTGTGTTTGAGGATGCTGTATTAATACTTCCTGGCTTTGACCAGTCTGTGCCATGAACACTGATGAAATCTTTAAATTGCAAGTTTCAGTCTTGGTTTTTTTTTTTGTTGTTGTTGTTAAGAGAAGTAGTATTGACTGGTACTGTCAGCTGTTAATCAGCAATTCCCCAAGTCATGGAAATTCAGGGATTTTTGTTTTTACAGGAGGGATATATCATGTTTCTCTCTATTTGCATCTAATTATTATTAGAATTAATATATCTTTATTGGTTCAGCCTTTATTATTTCAATATACAGTCATTGAGTATTCAGTCATGATTTTGTAGGGACAATCACTTGTGCCTGTAGAGCATATGTGACATATATGAGATACACTGGATCCAATCTTCTGCATCATGTTTTTTTGTGACTTCAGAGAGGCAACCCTAATTTACACTGCCTCCACAACTGCACATTCACAGCCTGCATGCTCTCTGTCTGTGAAATCCAAGTAGTTAATCAAGAGATCTACTTATATCCTGGACTGTGAGGATGGACATTTATGAGTGAAAACCGTTTGCAAACACAGACGATTGACTATCTGCTATTGTAAATTGGTATATCTGTAAGTGCATTATACCTAGCAGATCTTATAAAGATCTGGTCCAGTAGGTTTTATGACTTGTTGACTGAATGGATGAAATTTCTGTAATAAAATTAAAGGCTCTTTTGGATGTGTGGTTGTCTTTATAATCTGTTTTTATTTCCATTGTCTCTGTTGCCATTGAACCCTTTTGACATCAGAATAAGAGGATAAAACAAACCGGCAGTTTAGCACACAGTGAAATGGAAAATACAAAAAGGCTTAATAAACACACTGTATAACTGACAACATCTGGAACAGCTTTGTAGCCAAGTGTCTTGAAACCACCTCTTAAATACAGTCCTCAGAAATCAAATCTAAAAACATGCTAATTCAGGAAGCTCTAAGATGTTGCATCAAAAACATATTTTGAAAAAACTTCCTTTCCTTCATCAGCTGAAGATACTGTTCCCATTTATTTTGCTGTGTGTTTAAGACTACTACTTTGTATCTGTCGGCTGAATGACTTACTGATGGAACAGCATAAAAAAAGGGTAGGTAGCTAGCCAAATTGATGAATTGTAGTTTTGACAGTCAGTCAGTCATTCCTTAAAATATACAGATTATTATGTAATTAAAGAATGAAGAGATTTTTACTTTTGAAAGAAAAAAATCACAAAAATAAAAGCTGTCTTGAAAAAAATTTCTAGTGGTGTTAGGCAAGAAATACGGGTTGTTGGCCCTTTCCAGTGTACTATCAAAAGGAAAAAGGGCTCATAATCAAGACAATAGAGGTCTGGCTAGCCTTGGGTAAGCTGTGTCCAGTGTACCCAGTATGTCCTATACTTTACCCTGCTCTCATGCCATACTCCACCAGACAGAGTGGGCAGAGACTCTGGGCTCGTATCTGCCAGCACTGCCCTCTGTGAGGCAACAGGAGCATGTAAGTCTTCCACAAGCATTGACAGGCTAGTTCAGCATTCCACTGGTACCTGAAGAGACACACACCCACCAATTTTATGGTTTGAGACAGTAGTTTACATTAAGTTGAACTGGTGGCCAGTTGCTGGAGGTGAGGACCTAGATATGAGGAAAAAGCCATTTGAAGAGGAGATGGGACTAATGGGAGAGTGGAACACAGGAGTAAGGCCAAAATGAAAGAAAAAAAGAATCTCATTAATGACAAACATTTTAATGTTATGTTTTGAAAAGTTATTTAAGGATTGATTTGGTTACCTGTGAAACATTTAAGTTTCCATGTGGTATCTCAGGCATTCGAATGACACTGGCTGATGCTATATGGGACTTTTAGGCAAGATGCACCCTTGTCCTGCTGAAGCTGGACACCAGATGGGATAAACTGAGCAGCTCAGATAACAATAGAGGCTTGAGAGTGAACTACATAATTTATCTTTCAGCTTGCAATGGACACAGGAAAAAGCTACCATCTGCCTTTGAGATAGATTTCACACTAAAGGCTCAACACCACTCTGCAATACCATGGCATAACAAAAAGCACTCAGCGTAGCAAGGGAGTTACAGGCGTGATGGCACTTAGATTTTCTATACCCATATACTATGGAGTAATGTGTTGTATTAATTGTGGCAGCAATGTAACTTCCATTGGCAGACAGCAGTTCAGTGTTCCTGGCTGTCTAGCAAGAATCCTAGTGGTGTGAAAACCAAAATGCTTTGGGAAATAAAGGAAGTTTATGATATTTCCACTTTAGCCATTTTAGCAGCAAACTGTGCCAGTTCAGGTAGATTTTGTGGAAGGGGATGGCATAACTGAGAGGCCTCAAGGTCATTAAGAAGATAAGAAAACAACAAGCACTTCCTCCTTGCAGTAGCACTCTGAACTATGATCGCTGGAAACCACAGAAGCTTTACTTCTCTTTGGTTTTCCTTTTACTCGTTTGACAATTTCTGATGCTACTGGCAGCTGTTTATTGCATTTGGCTCACTGGTTGTTCATCGCCCTGTGCTTGTTTGGCCATTCCTGCTTTAACCCACGTATGGGAAGTTTGGAGGAGTTCCTGAACCTGAGAGCCTTACGCTCCTTCTTTTTTGGCATGTGAGGCAAAACCCTTTATGTGGCCCAGTTGGTGGACTCATTTATTTTATGACTGGCAAGGATGCACTTTTCTGATTTCTTTGGTACTGGAGATAGAAGAGAGAAGATGAAAGAGCAGCAGAAGGAGTAATAAATACTTACACAGTCAAGACAAATAGGATCTGTCCTGTGCAATGCACACCAGACTCCTGTTCAGCTCACCAAGGCACGCTTTAAGGAACACTTGCAGCTGCTGCTGTTGGCTCGACAGGACAGCAGTTTCTGTGTTCTGACAAAGACATGCACAAAATTATGGAAAATGGAAAAAAAGTACATCAGAACTTCAGAATTTCTTTCTGGACAGACACAGAAGCTTAGTGTAGCTACACTGGGTCTGTATTTTTGCAAATATTATTTATTTCAGATGCCTGTCCCAAGGTGTACATACAGAACTAAATTCATGATTCTTTAGCCCCCTCAAAGTATTTAGTACAGTAAAAATCAACTATTCAGGTATTTATCAGTGGTGGACTTTCTGTTTTTAATTCTGCCTTTGCCAAAACACTAACAGGTAAGCCATCCTGTTACTGGTCAACTACTTAATAACACACTTCAATGAGGGAGAGTATTAAAACATATCCACTGAGTGAAAACAATTTTTAAAAAAAAGATCTCAGAGCTGTGAAAATTATCACCCATATAAGTCAGTAGATCTGACATGTGGCTGAACGGAAAATGCATTTGCATTAGTGTTCCTGTCACAACATACTGCCCTAGATTTTTCCCTCTCCCTTACACTGATAATCCTCATTTGGAATATTACTTCCTCAGAGATTTGATTTTATTTATGAAATAATAACTAACCCTGCCTTTAACAAAAAAGCCTATTAGTATAGAAACAAAACACTCTGTCCCTAGGAAAAATGAACCATTTACGAGAATGGAAATAAAGATATTGCTTTCATTTTTTATTCCTGAAAATGCCATGACATTCTTTTTATGTTTGATTTTTTTGAGGTGCTAAGTCCCCTGCCATGAGTGGAAATTGGAGAAGCTCATTCCTATGGGGACTGTGCTCTCATTTGGTTTTAGACACAAAAATATTGTGCCCTTTTTGTTCTCTATAGTGTAAGCAGATTATGAAATAAATGAGAGAAGCAACATTCTGGAAAAAGGAATGGCCTTTTTGTTTCACTATGTAATTCCAAAAACATGGGAAGCTTTTCAAGGTTCTATTATATAAAGAAAAGACATGCCAAATTGCCTAGATCTGTCAAAAGTTTACGTAAGTAGGGACATATATTACAAATTGTTTTATAAGATTTCTGTTAGACACGCAAAAAAACTAAAGCTTCATCTTTTTTTTTTAATAATTTAATTTTATATAAAAATGTATCCAAGAGTGATCCCCTATTCTGAGAGAATATATCAGAAATATTGTATTTCTGTGGTTGCTTGCAAATGACACACTACACTCCTCAGTAGCTTGTTAACCATTCTCAATACAGTGAACTTGTATGTGGACCTGGCATTTTCAGATAAAAGTTGAATTCTATATAAAGATTCACAACCTCCTAAATGGCTCATTTTCACAATGAAGATAGGTTTTGTTTCTTTCTGTAACAGCAATGTCTTAGAAAATAATATATTCCAAAACAGCACATTAAAATAACAATATAAACATTGTAAGTCAAGCATTCATAAATTATGAAGTCCAAGAATTGCAAGTTCCCTTTGCCACCTTAATTCAATCTCCTTATGAGTGTGCATTATGATAAATAATGTAATTGCTTACCCTTCTTTGCATGGGATCCATGCCCTGTGGGCTCTTGTCCAGTCATCTCAGTATCACATCTTGCCTCACTCCTTGTCTCAACACTTTTTAATCAAAATTCTTAGAAGTCTATTTCTTGGAAGTGGCTGAAGCGCCTTAGCTGACATTTTCCCCAGCAAAAGTCTCTGAGGTACACACAGCAGGGAATGCTTCAAATGTGCAAATGGTTAAAACTTAGCAAAGCTATAAGCAGTTCAGGATGTGTTCTTACATGGTAATATTAAACTACAGAAAGCAAAGACAAGTCCCACTCTTGTTTAGCAATAGTAACCTAAGTGTTGTGTTGAAGGTAGGGTGTCTGGGGCCCAACTAAAGATAAGATGTTAACATAACCCATGTTCACAGTTACAACATAAACAGTGAAACATGGTCTGGGTTTTGCTTCAAGTTATTGCTGGCAAACTCCCATTGTAATAACTGCCATAACAAATCTATCTTTTGATTACAGACCCAAGGGAAAATAGTTAAATTGCTTGCAATATTGAGTAAAACTTGCAGTTAAACGTTATCCCTCTCCCTTTTATCTGTTGCGAGTTTTTATAGGGAAATTCCCTTCTTCAACTGTCTTTTAGATTATATGAAAAACAGCAATAGTTCTTCTGGGAAAAAAAGAGAAGATAATTGAGCTGGTTTGGACTTCCTAGATTTTCTGTAGCTACTCACTCTTATCATCTTTCCTGTGGACCACAGAAGGAAGTGTTCAAAGAAGAGGTCAGGAAAGAGAAACAAGTCAGAAAATGGAACATCTGCCTGGGTGGTGACTCAGACATTCACGAGCAAAAGACCTCAAGCACAGCTTATGTTCTGTTAGGCCAGCTAAGGATGCAGAGCCAGCATTGATTTGGATACCTGTTTTCAGCTTCTTTTGCTGGTTTTACACCACAGTTGCAAAAGATGCTATGTGTAAGAGAAAAAGAGATAAAAAAAGAGCAAGAAAGGAGGAACAGAATAGGAAAGCATCTTTCCCCCCTGCCTCTGCTCTCATTTTCCTTCCAAATCTCAGATGGTTGGGAACAGAACCACTGGCTTTCTGATGGAGGTAGAGTTCATACGATCAGATTGACTCCTTCAGCCTCACTGCAGCTGGGGCTTTCCCGGCAGGCCATTCATCCCACATGACTGGAGAGAGCACACTTCATTGATTTCAGCTGTAAGCATTTCCTGTATGTCTGGAGTGTTTCAGCTTCAGTGCCTTCACCTGTGCCTTCACAGCAAGCCTTGAAATTCTGTTACTGGAATTAAGAGTCACCTCAGCTCTATTTTTTGTTTTTCTATTTTTTTTCTTTAGTAACCTTTCTTGAATTTGTTGGTTTGTAGTGCAAATTATATAGGCACCACAGAGGGCAGACATGCAAAAGTTAAAAGAGGAATAGGACATATTGAATAGTTTGTTGTTTATCTTAGCCTTATGCAGCAGTCAATAGATCAAATACAACCATTCTTCACTCAAGTCTCACACTTGTTCATGAAATTCTTAGTAAGATTAGGGAACAAAATATGAACTTGACATAATAAAAGGATGTCAAATGTTAATGCCAATTCTATTCCCAGTGCTTGCAAATATATTGTTCTTTTTCTCGCTGTTATTCTACCAGTTATCTTACAAATTTTATTCCTCAGGGAGTTGTGCTTAAAAGATTTGCAGCTCTGAGTAACTCTGGATGGGAACATATCCAGACTTCCTGGCATTACTCAGAAAATTCTCCACATCTGTGGCAGCATTTTAATCTTTGTCAGTGTCATTTTCAACCTTTTCCTCTATCTACCCTGTCCTTGCAACTGCTTTCCCTTTACATGGCTATTTTGTGCTGTCAGAGGCTGCTCAGGAAGATTTTGTTCCATATACTGATGTGATTATAAAATACTATGACACTGCTGTAGTACGTGCTCCTTTTCTCTTGGCATTGACCACACGTGCAGGCAGAGTGAACCACCATATGGGGGCTGGTGTGTACAGCACCCCAGGTTTCTCTCATCTTGGATGGTTTTACTATATCTAGTCTGACTAAATAATATTGTGGCCCCACTGAACCAAGCACTGTGACTATGAGGCAGACTTTGATGTGCCTTCTTCCAACCCAAGCCGATAAGATGGGAGAAAGGGATATTTAGTCCAGTCACAGTAGGTGACCAAGGGTATTCAAGTGATGTATATGTCTTTATGTGTTCATCTCCTTTTTTTCCTTTTATTTTGGGTAGGAAAGCAGTGATATAAAATGTTTACATAGTGGCACTGTTTCTGCAACATGTGGAGCTTTTTAGCTTGGTTTCTGCAGGAAGTCCAACACTGTCACTGAAATATAAGGAAGTGAGCTTCATGAAAATATTGTTTGATACCTTTGATAATAAACATTGAGATGTATTTTAATAACTGCTTTTTATGATTTATACTGTTTAGGTTTTACATTCTCATCAGATTCTAGAATTAACTTGGACTGATTATTAATTTCCTTATCAGGCAGGATATGGAAAATCTTTACTTTCTCTTTATATAATTGTTCTCATCTTCAGCTAGGAAAGGTATAAATTAATTCCTTTATTCTTCTTTTTAGCAACACAGTTGTAAAAAGAAAAGGTAGAGGGAGAAGGAAGCAAGGAGGGAGAGAAGAAGAGAGGAAGAAAGAGAACATTTGTTGATACTTTATTCTTTTAATGTTCACATTATTCACCTGGAAAAAACCCAGCAACTAACCTTGTATTTTTGGGACTGAATATTCTCTATGCTGGCTTTAAAAACTTGGAAGCACACTTTGCATAATTCTTACATATAAAGAAGCCTTGGAAGTTCAGCCCAACGAGTCTGGTAGATGCTGCTTAGAGTTTCAATTGATTCACTGGTGACCCAAGAAAATGCGTATAAGTACAGTGTCCCTTATGTCCCTTTCGTCTGTTATGGCAAAGCTACTTGTGGAGTGGTTGCAGTTGGAGTCGATGTGATCAGATGTATACTCTTCTTCAGTCAAGTACTTCTACCTCCTTTTTTTAAATAAAAGCTTCTGCTAAGCAGATAGAAAAAGTCTACTTTGTTCTCTTAGCTTTTTTCCCCTAGTATTTATAGTAAAAATTAATATTAAAGATAAAATATTATATAGAAATACATGACAAAACCCAGAAGCATGCTGCTATTCTAGCCTCTGCGTTGGCTGTAGCTGATCATTAGCTTGCATTGCTGGTGTTTAAGGAATAATTCAGTAGTACCTTCAGCAGCCAGACAAAAGGCACACTGAGCGACCAGATGCTGCTTGTATAAAAGGGATGAGCAGCTCAAAGATGGGGATAAATGTGGAGGGGAGAAAAACTATTACTAGCAGATGAAAGAGATAATGAACATAGTTTGGCTCATTTTCATGGAGTTGATTTTTTTTTCTTACAGTATTCTTGAGACAACTGTGATTTGCATGTTATTTCAAGTTACTTAAATAGATTTTTTTCTCAAAGGGGGAGTTTATGAGAGGTTTGCATTGTGTAGAGGGGGAAAACTTAGCCTTAGTCTTAGCCTGCAAGCCTGAACATCTGATGGAGTTGAAAATAAGCTGATGCTGCAGTGTAAAATGCTGGGGTTTGGTGATACTTTCTTTTGCTTTAAAAAAACCCAAAAAACATCCTTTTAGTTAGGGCTCATTAACTACAAAATTTGCACTTTAAAGATTTCAGTATAGGAGAGAGGTCTAAAGTGACATGCCAAGGCTTGTGAACTTTTGTTAAATTTGTATTATTTCATTTTACTAACTTTTTCCCTCCACAACCTCACTCTCCTGCCCCAGTCTCCTGTTATGTGTATTTCACCTAACTATTTAATACTGACTGTAAGTTCTCATGGGAAGATGCTATTACCTTATTGGTTCAATGTCTAATGTGATGGAATCTTGATTCTGGGTTGGTATTTATATTTAACATAAATCTATATTTATCATTAACCAGATATTTGTTCACTGTTAAACTGACTGAGTATATCAGGTCATTTAAAAACCTTAGTCATGAAACTATTAAATCCCTCAAAATACAAAAACAAAAGCCATAGAGAAATTTCTGAATCAAAATTTTTGAATCTTTGCTTGATAGAAATTTGGTATTTCACCTTTTTTCCTGGTCTGAGATGAAAATATTTAAGTTCTGATCTTTAAATGTTTGGAATTGAGTTGACAGACATCGACTGAGGAAAAACATTAAAGTTTTGCAGGAGCACTGAGGTATTGTCTAAACTGGTCAGGATCTTGGATTTATCCTTCTGACCAAGTGCTTTTTTATTACTGCTGCTTTTCCAGAGTTACAACAAGTTGAATATTGTGAATATTATGAAGTGTTGTAAAGCAAACATGGAATTCCCTGACAGACAGCTAAACCAAGACACTGGGGATTGCAGTTTTTTTGGCTGCTTTGTCTTCCTCTGGGTCAGCAGAACCCTTAATTTGGAAAAGACAGATTGAAAGCCTTGCCTGCATTTGTCTTCTGCCTTTTTCTTCATTTGTCTTCTGAGGCCATGTTTTGAGAAATTTGGGTGGGTGGCCTCTGCATTACACTTTGTTCATTTGCATGTACTGCTTTATTACTTTTTCACCTGGGAACTAAGGATTTGTGTGTGTAGTGGTGTAGTTAGGCTGCCACAGCTGTTCACGGGCATCAAAACCTAGTTGTTTAAATACAATTATAGCTTCCTATGTTATACTTCTTGAGAGATAAACTTTAATTTAAAATTAATTTTAATATTAAGGTTAGAGGAGCCTGAACAGTCAGAATTCAGCAGCAGGAACCAAATTTCCAGTTGTACTAAATATCAAACTGTGACAAAATAAAACCCAAATGTTCTTTTACCCGGCTGTTTTGCAGCATCCCAGAACTACCTTTCCTTCAGGCCCCTTGTTAAATGTGATTACAAATAGAATTTGTCCCTTCAGGACTCTGTATAACACTGAGTGCAATATTAGTGTTGTAATGTTAGTATTTGATGACAGGAGTAATTCTCAGAAAACGCCCTTTATATTACACTGCCATATTTTAATTTGATTAAGAGAAGTCTGCATGTTTTTGAAGTATTTAAAAAGAGACAGAAGAATGATGCCTTTGAACTGGAACCTAGGAGCAAAACTAAGTTAGATTTTCTATGCCAGCTTTGAATCTAATACCAAGACACATCAGAATCTCAGTTCAACAGGGCTCAGGAAGCTTAAACAAGAGTCAGTCTCTGTTCATACTAGCGCAGTGTGACTTCAATCACTTAACTGAAATCAGCTTTAATTTAGGGTCTCGGCCAAAATAGAATTTAAACATGTCTTTAATTTTAAGCCTATGAGTAGTGGGACTAGTGATACACCTCAAAGAAAGTACATGCTTATGAAATTTTCTGAATTAGAAGCTTATGATGTCAGAAATAAGAAAAACCCCACATTTCTATTCAAATCACATTTTAATCACACCAGTTTAAAATCTGACAAGCCAAAATAATAATCAATTTCTTACTCTTTAGATAGGGCCTAGTGGTAACTGTAGCAAAAACTTAAAATTCTCAAGATACCTTGGAAAATATCAGATTCTCTGTATTTTGTTAGATTAAATAAAACATATGCATGTTTACTAGTGGATATCCCATTTCTTTCTTCTGGGCCAAGAACACTGTTGGAGGCGTACATTTTGGAAGCAATGAATATTTTTAAAGATCTCACTTTCACTATAAAAGCCTTGTCATATAATTAGGGAGATTTCAGATAAATCTGGCTGAATTAAGTTCTAGAAGTTTGGAGGACAGATACTCAAAAGCTGAATGGCATAGCCTGTTCACTACCAGTGCATGCTAGAGAAATGCATGCCTTTGAAAAGCGTGTCAAATCTTTGAAAAGATCTCACATGAAAAAAGTCACTCTTACACAACAGCCTTTATTAACTCATTTTGGCCACCTATTCCCTGCCCACCATTCTAAAACTTTGTCTGCTTTTGTTTCCTGCTTTCCCAGAGAGGCTTAGTACATACCAAGGCTGCTTTACAGTGTGTCAGTTTTGTTTTGTGGCAGGCTTTCTTTTCCAGAGGAGCTTCTATGATTCTGATGGTTCTTGGAGTTGTGAGCTTCTACCTAGACTGGGGATATCTACACTATTTTGTGTTGGAATGTGCTCACTCTGCAACTCCTCCTCATGCATGGCAGGCCCATGACAACTATTATTGAATGCTGCACATCATAGATGCAATTCTTCAGCCTGAGATTCAAGTATCTTTTCACCCTTTTAGCAGAGATGCTCCTTAATAAATTTATACCATAACATTTCAAAATAAAAAACTCCTTAATATTAAACTATCAAAATATAGTAAATGAGATTTCATGTAGCTGGAAACTTTGTCCAAGAAGACTCTGAAATCTGAAATGGTCTTAAATAATTATTATACATTAATATATTTAACATAATAGATTACATTAACTGCAATATAGTAAACAGAATTATAACTAGTTATAGTGTGGAGTTATAGCTGAGAAAATGTGTTTCCAGCCAGCTGCATGTATTCAGCACTCCTTTTGCTTGCAGGCTTCTCATTGGTGGGTACTAGAAACAGCCAATATTTACTATTTTAAAATACATGGATTTCATTATTGGCCTCATGGAGGTGGTGATTAATCCTTTTTTACTATCAGAAGAGGATAGTACAAGTATGTCAATTTTATGTGGCTGGCAGGCTAACCACATCTCTCTTTTGCATACAGATGCTTTTCGAATCCCACTAGGTGTCATAGACACTATTTTTTTTGATTGCAAAGGTTAAAAGATCTCAGGAAGATTTATCAAAAAAGTTTTTTAAAGCTTCTTTCTGGATAAATAATAAAAATGTTAGATACTCAAAAAATATAATACATAATTTAAATGTAATAGTAATAATAACAAAATTTAATGGAATCTCTCTTTGGATGTAACTGAGCACAGAAAAATGAAATCCCAATTTCAACGGGAAAACAAAAAAAGCGCAGTATAAGTAAAAGTATATTCATATGACCATAGTTGATTCTCATTTTCTGCACAAATCCCTTTGCAAAGATTACTAGAAGCAGATTATACATGGTATTTCAATCCAAAATTCGCATTCACTCTCTTTCAATAGTTACACGAATCACAAGTAACTGTATTACTCCTTGACTGGCTGATGCATGAAACTTATTTACAATTAAGTTTTCCAGTTATAAATAGGATAGAATTTTCAGTTTTGGTAAACGCATATTAAGTGTGAGGTTTTAATTGAGGTAAAAGCATTAGCACCAATATAATTGCAGTATGAATTACAGACAATTCGATAATAGAGATTAATGATTAGTTAGAACGAATTAGGAGAAAAAAATCTACTATGTGTTTGAACTCTAAAAATAGTACTACATGCTGGCCTTTAAACTCCAGAGAAAAAGGAGTTACACATGATTTAAAAAATACACATCTTTATTAATGGAAGCCTTTCTGACTTGAACCATTGTCACGTTTATTGGAGCAGGTTTTTTTTGCATTAAGCTAGGGAAACTGTGTTACAGTGTTTACAAGAAGAACGTATGGGATTTTCTTTTTGACCAAATACTTATCAAAGAGAGGAAAAGAATAAACCTGGACTACTTTATCTTTCTCATTAGAGCCTGTCACAAGCTGTCCAAACCCTTATGATGACTGACTCAAGGAACAATGGTGAATTCTCTTTTTTGTAGCTATATGCTTTTTCTAGTTATATGTTTATCCTAACATTAGAAAGTTTTACCACATTTCAAAAGGTAAAACTATTTAAGCAAATCAAGATACAGTGTTCTTAAACAACTCAGCACTTCATAATCTTCTTGGCAGGGACATCAGTCAAAGATATCAAGGTCTGAAAAGCATTAGGCCAATTTAAACAAAGCAATATTTTGGCAGACTTTCTAACTGGTATTATGCCAGGTCTTTTTCCCATGCAAAGTCATTTGGAGTAATTTTGCTTTTCTACCTATAATGTGCAATAAATGCATAAAAGCGGTAGAACTTTCAATATATGCTAGTCACAACACTTCAGGTCTTGCTTGGATGTAATGAGTCAGATAAATTAATTTTCAGTAAATGGCTGGATCTGAAAAGAATGTGGCTTGCAATAATTAACTTGCTTTGTGGGGCCGTTAGCAATCGCTAGCAATACTGACATTTAGATTTGCTGAAAACCAGGCAGAATCATTCACAGTGATAGTTATGTTCAGACTAATAATGAGATGTGTTAGGAAGAAATGGAGAGAGATCTTTGAATAACTAATGTATGAAGAAAGTGTGAACAGTGAGTTCGAACTTTATCAGACACCAGGTAAACCCACTTGTTAGTCAAAATCGCTCTCTACTAGACAGCCCTATTATGGTCCAATAAAGCATTCAGCCAGCCACAAGACACAAAGCCACTGGAAATCAAACATTAATTCCTATGGTCATGGAACAGCTTTAATTTTGTGTAATTAACCTCAAATGGGAAACATATGCACTTTCCTCCTGTGAGCTTATGCAGCATGATGCGCTATTTAAGGCACAATAGATTTGCAAAAGGTAGGTCATGCTGGAACCGCCAGGTTGCTCTCTAAGGCCTGTTGAAATTTTTTTCCATCTTTTGGTTATTTAGAATATGTATGTAAACTGACGTTACAGAGACATACTAAATAAACACACATTCTTGCCCTAAGTTCCTTCTAATGGTTTCTCGTGTGAACCTGCTTTTGCTGCATCTTCTGTTTGCTCCTTGTCTCATTTCTCTGGTGGCAAGGACAGGAAATTGAAGTTCTGGTGGGTGGGTGTAACTACAAACCCAGCATTTTTGTAAGTATAAGCTGCTTATTATCCTCCTCTTTTCCACCTCCTCAGGAGTAGGATAGGTTTTCTGTGTGAGCGCAGGGAAAAAGGTGTACTACAAAGCCACCTTCCTAGAATTGTTTTCCTTTGAATTTGCTCCCTCTGTGGCTGTCAGTCCTCATGCCTAGGAGATTACCTGATCACTACCTTCATGTTACCTGAAAATTTAATTCTGAATACCCTTATTTTTCACTGGTAATACAGGAGCCTCAGTGATTTTACAAAAGTGATATACAGGGGAAGATACACCAGAGTTTAAATCATATATAACAACTGTGGCAGTCACTGCCCTCCTCAGCTACACACTGTGACTTGGCAGGACTCTACTCAGAGCACAGCTCAGGTCTTTTGTTTCACAAGTGTTTTTATGTGCAACCCCAAAGCAGTAATTTACTCTGGGTGCGAAGGCTCTCTGCTGGACATCTTGTTCATCATATTTTCTATTTATTTATTTATCTATTTAATTAGCAAAGACCATTTTACTTAGTGGCATGCTAACATGCCCTGTTGGTTCACTGACAGCTCTGGATCTTATCTTAAACACTGTTGCCTGAGTTTTAAACACTTTGTTTTGAATTCTTCAGAAGCTTGATTTTTAATCTAAGTAGGCAGAACACAGTGGTCTTTAAAAAGAAGGACAATCTCTTTGAGATGTAAGAATTTTTTTTGTTACATTTTAAACTACGAGTTAAAGTGAAGTAGAGGTTTGGGACAGGGGGCATTCAGAAGGGTAAGGTACTCCAGATAAATATTTGATCAAAAAGATTTATATATTGCAAGCTCAGATTTAAACTACATTTGCCTATTTTTAATCTAATTTTTTTTCCAAGATGCAGTATTTGTCAGAATGACCTACCAAGCCAAACAACACCAAAGTACTGACTGGCCCCATGTCTGACACCTGAGTGTTACTGATGGAGAACAGTAAGACCAGTTTATGAAAACATACTCACTTGATATAAACTCCCAGCTTCCGAAAATCTTGGTCATAGCGACTGGTTTAGATAGATATGGTGTCATTATTTTAACCACTGTTGTGGGTGTTTTCTTCATAACTTTGTATAATCACTTTTTGGATCCTGGAAAACATTCAGCATCCACAAAGTCTGTGTCAAACCAAAAGTCTGATGGAAGGACTGCTCCTTTCCCACCTCATACAAAACTTGGACAAAAACAGAGCAAAAGCTGTTTGTCGATATAGTGGACTCCTTCTGGAAAGAATCAAAATAGTTTGAAAAATTTATTTTAAAACTGATACTAGAGTTATTTTTATAATTATTATGTAACTTTTGCTGACAGCAAGCTACCTTTTCATAAACTATAATATGAATGGTAGCAATTATTGGTCTTGTTTTTCATTTAATACAGAATCATTTTGTACACTATGCAAAAAATCATGAATTTTGTTTCCCATCTTTTTTGAGTATTTGCCTCTTGGCAGGAGTCTTGTGTGACAGGCACTTTCCACTTTAGAGCATTTATTTTTGGATCTGAATATCCAGTACTATTATTTAGACAGAAATAATATCTTTCCAGTTACTGTAGAGGTATAGAGTCAAGTTTTCTACACTAAAGAGATCAAAAGGTGTGTCCTAAAGTCTTAAAATCTTTTTCGTGAGTTGTACATTTTTCAGCCTGGTGTATATTCTGAGAAGCTGCCACTCTCGCTTGAGGAAGAGAATGGCATGGATGGCACTAGTCCAACACCTGATCTGGGAACTCAATATTTAGGGCTCTTACTTAGGGAAGAGAGCTGCTTTTAAAATAATTTAAATGGAAATGGAAACTCCAGAGTAAGCAAAAGATTAGAACTTTAATACAGATACTGTGCGAAAGAAGCGAATAACTGCTGAAGATTTAACTTGTAAAGAATTTTGCAAAATGGCCCCCATTAAGATTTTAGGTTACTTCAGCCCCTCTGGAATTCTCTGTATATCTTTGCTACCTGTTCTTTAGATTTGGAGCAGTCTTTTTCCTCTCGGTACAGAATATGGAGTTTGGGTGTCTGATGTAGGAACTTAAGTATTGCTAGATGTCTATAGTGGAAAGGATTAACAGGACATCTGTGCAGAGGTAGAATGGACTCTTGAGAGGAGATAATTAATTTACTAAAATAAAATTTAGTAACCTGTCTATAAATTAAAAGGCTGTCTTACATAAAAAATGGTAAAGATATGAGATAAACAAAAAATTACTAAAAAAGAGACTCAAGGCCACTGCCTGCTTTTCTTTTTCTGTGGCAATCACACTGAAGACAGCAGGATTTCCCTAGTCTAATTGTGATCAGAATTTGGCCCTCAAATGAAACAAACATCTGGAATAATACTAAGTTTATTTACATAGCCACCAACTTCTAACCCCTCCAAGGCGCTCAAGGCAATGCTCGAGAAAGCAAATTGCAATAATAAATAAAATAGATAAAAAATAAATTAAAGCATGGTAGAACACAGAAAATATCTTGGAAGAAAATGATTTTTTCCAAGAACAGCTTCAATTGAGCTGAACTGGACAATGAAGACCAAGTTGTTTAGTATACAGCTGTACAGAAAAGCCTGCAATGAATGTGTAGAGAAAAAATAAAAATTCCAAGCAGGACACTGAAGTGTGAACAACAAGAAAAGTTTCTATGGGCATGTCGGTGATGAAAGGAAGACAAGGCAAAATGTGGGCCCTCTTCAAGAAAAAATGGGAGACCTGGTTATCCAGGACCTGGAGAAGGCTAAGGTACTCAATAACTATTTTTCCTCAGTCTTCACCATCGACTATTCCAGCCACACCAGTCACAGAAGGGAAAGACAGGGACTGGGAGAATGAACAGCTCACTGAAAGAGAAGATTAAATTCAAGACCATAAAAGGATCCTGAAGGTCCACAAGTCCATGGGACCTGATGAGTGCACCCACAGGTCTTGGGGGAACTGGTGGATGAAGTGGCTAAGCCGCTGTCCATCATATTTGAGAAGTTGTGACAGTGAAGTTCCCACTGACTCAAAAAGGGGCAATATAACTGTCACCTTTAAAAACGGAAAAAAGGAAGACTCTTGTTCAAAGAGTTGGAGTCAAGAGCTTTATGTCCACAGGGATACCAATGGTGAGTGATGTTCCTCAGGCATTGGTATTGGAACCAGCACTGCCCATATCTTTGTTGGTGATATGGAAAGGGGGATTGAGTGCATCCTTGGGAATTTTGCTGCTTACACCAAGCTGTGTGGTGCAGTCACACAGTGGAGGGAAGTGGTGCCATCCAAACAGACCTTGGCAGGCTTCGCAGGTGAACCTGTGTGAATGCCATGAAGTTCAACAAGGCCAAGTGCAGGGTCAGGCATCTGGGTCAGGGCAATCCCTAGCACAAGTACAGGCTGGGTAGAGAATGGATTGAGAGCAGCCCTGAGGAGAAGGACTTGGGGATCTTGGTGGATGAGAAGCTTGGCGTGAGCTGGCAATGTGCATTTGCAGCCCAGAAAGCCCAGCTTGTCCTGGACTGCATAAAAAGCAGCGTGGCCAGCAGGTCAAGGGAGGGGATTCTGCCCCCTGCTCTGCCCTCATGAGATCTCACCTGGAGTGCTGCATCCAGCTCTGGGTTCCCCAGCTGAGGAAGGACATCGACCTGGTGAAATGAGTCCAGAGGAGGGCCACTAAGTTGATAAGAGGACTGAACCACCTCTCCTGAGAAGAGAGGGTTGCATTGTACAGCCTGGAGAAGAGAAGGCTGTGGGGAGACCTCATAGCAGACTTCCAGTACCTAAAAGGGGCTACAAGAGAACCAGAGCATGTAGTGATAGGGCAATGGTTTTAAACTGAAAGAGGGTAGGTTTAGATTAGATATTTGGAAGAAATTCTTGTGAGGGTGATGAGGCCCTGGCACAGGTTGCCCAGAGAAGTTGCGGATGCCCCATCCCTGGAAGTTTCTAAGATTAGATGAGATGGGGCTTTGGGAAACATTTCGTCTAGTTGAAGGAGTTCCTGCCCAGAGCACGGGGGTTGGAACCAGATTATCTTTAAGGTCCCTTCCAACCCCAGCCATTCTATGATTTTATGGAAATTAGTACATGACAAGAGACAAAAGGAAAGTAATTTCAGCATCATGGACAGGACGTTCTGACTATCTGAAAGTTTTTGCTCTAATGAAGATGTTTAGATAAACATTTGGCAGGTTAGTTGCATTGGAAATCTAAATACAGTACCTAAAATGGAAAAATCTCACTGTAGCTAACAGATGTTGACACAATAATCAATTTGTCTTTTTTTTTTTTAATCTAGTTAATTATGAACATATATGGAAACCAGAACAACCCCTGTCTCTGTGTATCTATTAATCTGCCCTTGCAAAAATCAGTAAGACTCTGTGATCTCCTATGTGCATTCCTCCAGTATTGCTTTAGCAGCTTGGATGACATGCACATTGAAGTCTTATACTCTGGGATTTTTTTTTCTCAGAGAGAAGTCTAAAAATGTCTTGAGAGTTTGACATAATAGGGCCTAATTGCACTGCAACTTCTCAGAAGTAATGTGTCCAGAGCAGTAAGGCTGTTGTTGCACAACTCCCTCATCTACGTAATCATTTATTTTTCTTCTAGTATCTAGATGAGAATATCCAAGGATATTTTGTTTTTATGATCACATAATATGTAGCCAGATTACATAGCTACAGGATTTTCTTGTTTTCTTGCTTCAGACATATAACCTTTCACTTTCCTTTGCCAGTGCATCAGAGAGCAGTGAGTCTTTGTTTTTAAATATTTAGGAGGCTGAAGGATCACCATAGCTACAGACTTCAGCATCCCATGACGAGTTCACACACGGTGTTTGATCTGGGCTCTAGTAAGTCACAGAAGTCAAATCTTAAAATTAGCATATTTCTGTTAAAATAAAAATATACTTTTTGTTTGATATTCATGTGCCTAAGGATCAAAGTTACCTTTCCTTCATTGAAAAAAGTTTTAAAAAGGAAAGACACTAAATAGAGTATTTATAAAAACAAAACAAAAAATAACTGTCTAAACAATCTCTAAAGTATGTGATGGAGACAAAAAACACAGTGGTATTTTCTGGCTTAGAGTCTGTGTTGGCATGATGTTTTAAAATCAGTTGTGGCTTTGCCACATGTAGGTAATGCAGTCATATCATACACTTGCCAATAAAAACTTTCCTAACACTACAGACCATCATGCACTCACTTCAGATGTGTGCAGGAGGGGTAAATCCTTTCATAAACAGGAATGTCTTCAATAGTTAGCTACATCAGCATATATGCACACAGCTATGCATTATATAGCCCAGCCAATAACATTGCCTATTATTAAGGTTTTCTGACACATTCTCATAAAGCTCTGGAAATGACTTTACCAAAGTTTGACCATTTGAATGGAAGTTTCCCAAGCTGGAATAATTTTTTGAAAATTTCTGCCAAAATTTCCATCAATTTCCAAGAATTATGTTTAAAAATGTTTTCAACCTTTAAAATTATTTTGATCATCTCTTAGAGAAGTTCTAGCATTGTTTTCTCAAGAGAAGTGATTATAGATTTGGAGGAATGATGGCTCTTGTGTCAAGTGTGTGTTTTTAAATCTACCTATGAAAGTCCATCCATCATTGATATAGTTATGAGCCTTTGCAGAGGCACATTCTATACAATCTTAGCAAATACATGTTGTAGTTTGGAAGCTGAAACTTCCCAGCAAGTTTTCTTTCAGAGGGCGGGTCTGCTCCCTTCATACCTGCTGACTGGGCTATGAGTAATTGATTCTTGCAGGGGAGCATGGGGCCGTATATGTATGACACACTGGGGTTCTGGGGTCTGTTGCAGGTTCAGCTTCAGAAGAGTCTGAAATTGTCCTTCTATTTTCCACCATTTAAACCTGCTGCACCATCCTCAAGCAATCCAACTCAGTCATAGACTTTTGTCTTGCTGCAATCACTTTGTCTGGCCAGTCTCAGTTCTATCCCCAGTCTCGGCCACCTGCTGCAACATTTAGCTGAGTCTCTCTCTCTTGCACAGACTCCTCTTTCATTCCTCAGCATGGTTTCACTTTAGCTTCAAACCCATTTTGAAGTTTAGCCTCTGCAAAAGCTCCTTGAACAGTATTCACATACATTGTTGAATTGATTCAGCCCAGAGCAGGTATATCCTGTTCTGAAATATTCCATGAATCTATTACAAAGTTTGGACTACCTAGGTGGCTTCTCATTTTACTGCTGAGCTCGATGGCACTGGTTGAGATAGTTTCTGGAAGGAATGAGGGATGGATAGGTAGTAACCACTGACAAAATTTTCAATTACCCAGATATTCTGCTCAAAATATATGGCTGGAAGAAGGATTTATTGCATGCTATTTTGAGTGCATCTTGGATCAGTCACCGAGTTAGTAGATAAAGAAGTTGGCATTATTTCATGTTGAACAGTGAAGAAGGGTACAATGGTATTAAGAGGAGCAGTGGATGAATACTGCTGTCTGAAATGAATTGCCATTGCCTCACAAATGCCAAGAACTTGTGTAACTGGGTACAGAATGCTGCCGGCATCAGCTGGTAGCATGTGGAGACAATGAAGCAGGCACTACCTTTGCCTAGGAAAGGCTCTCACCCTTGCAAATGCCATAAGGAAAGGGAGTTTTCATGTCTTAGTTTTTCCTTGTGATAATGTTTTATTAACCCTGTCCAAAGATGGCTGCTGTGGACTTCCCAAGTACTGTGGGCATTGCAAAGTACACCAGGTCCATAGTAATGTAGACAACTCTTTAGACAGGTCATTACTAAGCTGTATAAAATGATGTAGCTGAAATATAGCCCTAATACCTGAATTTTCATCTGAGTAGAAATATTTTATTGGTCTATACTGAACTTTGAAAGGGTAAAGGACTTAATATGTAACCATGATCATAGTTAGGATTGTTGTGCTAAATGAGGTTGGTAGGGACTCATTTATCCATCCAGAAAGACTGTTGATAATAGAACTTCCAATTTTACCAGGGCGTTTTTGGAAGCTGGTTGTGCCATGAGCATCCACATTTAAGTCTGCTAAAACTGCAGTGAGGTTTTCAAGGAGTAGAACATTTTTTACATGTAAGAATTAATTGCTGATATCCCTGTGGCATTAGGGTTAGGTCAGGAAGCTGTTAAGCACTAGATCTGTGGGTGAACTATTTGCTAGATCTCCAGAGGGACATAAGAAGAGATGGCCTCTGAGGAGACCTGCTATCAGTGTATACTAGGAAAGGCCTGAATATGCCAAAGACTGAGATGAATAGACTGCCTGAAAAAAGATGATACTGAGTTAGGGCTAACACTTGGGACATCTGTGGATTTCTACCAGGATGGTGTAAATGTCTGATAAAGTTGACTCTGCTGGTTTGAATTCCCTCATATCTTTTATCATAAGTTTGAATCTTCCAAAAATACTTAGGGAAACTAACTCAGCAGCACAGACACATGTAATGTTGGCCTTCTTCATTTTTGGGACCTCCAATTTTTTCTGAAATATGAACACCAGATTAAGTGAGAAAGAGAAGCAGGAAACTAGACTGTCAGGACTCGGATTAAAAAAAGACATGAAAAAGATAAATAGCAGCTTCCCTGGCACATAGGAGAACCCTATCTGATAAACGAGAAGGAAAGTCCTCCTACCCTTCCTCTGATATTTTTTCTCCACTTCTCTGAAGTAATGACAAGAAATTTAAGGCCAGCTGTTCTCTAAGGGCTTGCATCAAGGATGGAGTAGGGATATGATTTAGTAAATGGACTCTCTTGAACTTTAAACCATTCATCTCATAAAGGGGACAGAGTTCATGTTTTTTCAAATGGTGTTAGGCAGTACTGTTTCTGTTTTCTCTGTTCTTACCTACCATAATCCTCACTTCTTTGTCTTTCAGAGCCATGTGGGAAAAGGAAGGTGTCAAATGATCTCGCTGCCAGGCAGAGCTCATCAATCTGTTACTGATCCTTCTCCTCTCTGAAATATTTCCCATGGCTGCCTCGGGAGGAAGCATTCTTTTGATAAACTGCGAGCAACTCAGCGGTTCAGGAATGCCACCAACCAGTTTCTAGGTTTAACAGAGATGTTTCTTAGTTTACATGTAGGAGTAAGATTCAGCGCTAAATGTCAAGAAATTGAAACTGATCTGCTCATACTTTGTTTTAAAATAGCTACAGTATAAATATAAAATATCTGTTATGCATGTACTAAGGTGAGTTAGTGAGCCACTGAATACCTACTACTTTTCTACCCGAAATAAATTCTACATCATCCAAACTAGAAAAGATAAACCAGACCCACCCCCCCCCCCCCCAGGGAGCAAAAATTCAGGCAACACTTAACCAATATCCCTTCTGACACATAAAGGGTACCAGATATGCCAAGTGTTGTTTGAAAGTGAAAGAAATACTAGAGGTTACAAATTTGAAACAGATTTTAGTCTTAAATTTGGGACTGGATGCCTTTTAAAAGCCTAAGTTAGAGTTTAATCTGAAATGGACTTTATACTTACATTGCTGGCTGGATTTCTTCAGCCTTATCCTTCCTGTCTTGGATGAATAAGACAAGAATCAGATCAGACAGTGGGAGGATGAGACAAATTTATGAGGTTCTGATTGGTACCTGGGAAGATTAATTCCTGCTCAGACATATGTAACAGGCACAAGACATGACCTGTCACAGCTGAATAAACTCTGAGAGATCCCATCTGAACCTTCTAAAAATAATAAATGTAAATTTTTTTGGAAAATATTTCATGAAGTATGTTCTCTAAGATGTAACATATCTAGAGTAGCATATTCAGAAGAGATCAGCTTGCACTCAGTGGCCAAGAGGGAGTAGTAAAACATTTATGAACACAAAACTGTTGCAATTAGAAACTTAACAAATGAAACTCTTGGAGTTAAACTATATTTGAATAAGGTTTGTAAAGTATTGATGGCAAGAAAATGTTTCAACAGAATTCTTAACCATTTCTTTTCTTGTGACACATCTCCAAGAAAAGTATCCAGGGAAAAGTAGTGTTTTTGGTGAGATTTTCAGTGAAGGCAAATTGAGGTAAATACATGTTGGGAGAAAACTTATGGAGAAAGACCCTCCCCCCTCCCAGGCATGAAGGATGAAGCATCCCATGTACTCAGCAGGACGTGCCATGAATATGCATTCCAGACCAGGCCTTAGACCTGGTGCAGTGGTATTAATCAGCCCAGGTGTGGTACAGCTATGTTGCCATGACAATAACACACTGTTTGACATACTTTACAAATTCATTCTGTTCCTCTGTGATAAAGTATTGCAACAAAATAGCTAAGACCATGTAATAAGAAGGAGAAAAAAATGGTGCCCACAGTAAATGTATAACTTACATCTTTATACCTTATATTCACTCTATAAGGGGAGATATTTCTTCCTGTGCAAACACATAATGCTGCTCTGGTAATATGTCTGAAATGAAAAAATACTGCCTGAGCTGAGGTGACGTGCAGAGCTAGTGCAGTCTTCAGCCAAGGGCACAGAGATGAGCGGCATGGGGAGTATTCATATCCAGCCACTCTTGATGCACCAGCCGAAATGATTACTTACTTAACCACTGACATTTAATCTCATGCACTTAGAGCCAGAGCAAGAAGCCTTACCTGCTTTATTGTCTCACACCCTTGAAATAATTGAAGCAGCCCAAGTTTTAGTTTGTGTTACACAACCTTGAACTTGTTTTGATCTGGGACGGTGTCTGTTATAGACATTTTTGGGCATACTGCTGACACTGTGGCACAAGAAGATTTAAATAGTTTTTCTGTTGCTAAGCCTTTTTTTTTATTGACAGTTCCTGTCAAAAAAAATGAATCTGAAATGTCATTGTCCACAACTCATACAAAACTAGAAATCTGAAGTCTAAACCAGCGACTCTATTGGTGACATTTGGAACACTTTCTTCATTAGTTTTGGCTCATTAGACCTCCCATATAGCTTAATCTACAGGCTCCAGCTATGTTGTTGGAAATGTCTTGTACCATCACTTGCTGAAAGAGAGTGAGGACAGTTGAGAGGAGAAATGTGCAACAGAAGATTATCATGAAAGATTTTGGTAAGTATGGAAGATGTTAGCATGCAGCTCATTAGAGCAAAGATCTAGGGCATTAAACTCTCAAAAGCAATAAAGAAGGGAGATACACAAACAAATGTTTGTGCGCTACACAAACATATGCACTCCTCTGGAAGGAGGAAAAGCTGGGGAATTGGCCTGCAGTAAACAGAGGGACAGCTAGATTGATTCAAATTCAGGGTCACAGACAGAAAAGGATTTGAGGTGATTTGACCCTGTCTGGCTACTGAGCCACCCAAACCAAAGCCCACCAAAGCTGCTCTGTCACTCCTCTCCTCATCTGGGTAGGGGAGAGGAAAAAAAAGAAAAGTTAATGGGTAGGGATAAGAGCAGGGAAAGATCACTCAGGAATTACACTCATGGACAAAAGACTCCATTTGGGGAAAATAATTGAATTTATTACCTTTCAAATCAGAATAGGATAAATATCTAGCTCTTTTCCCAAGAGCGATACAGAGGTAGAGAGGGGATGAAGAGGAGAAGGAATTTAAAGCTAAAATACCTGATGTAACACGGGCTATGGAGAGGAAACTGGGTGGGGTTTCAGCATATTTCTCTCAGTACTTTATGCAATAAGAAGCTGTACTGAGGAGTAGTGAATAAAACACTTGGGTAGGCAGCAGGACCAGAGCAAACTCTGAATAAAATCAAGGAAATCAATTAAAAGGGAATGAGAATGTAGAAGGGAAGAGGAGACATGAGAAAGGAATAGTGTCACCAGCAAATTCAGGATACTTATCAACCAAGAATTCTGACTGAATTACAAGCATTCTGTGAATGAATTCCAGCAGCAGTTACAACTTTTTCCAATCTTTTGTGCAGCTGAAAGTATTTCAGAACAATTTTTAACTACTGGGTTTACAAAAAAAAAAACAAAAAAAAAAGAGAAAGAAAGAAACGGTTCTAATAGCTCCCTTCTTGTATAGGCTAGCCTGATTCCACAAAAATGCACAGCATTCTCCTGGGGCTGAACTGCTTTGGACTTTGGCTTTTAGCAGAACCTTTTTTGATATTTGTAGATTGTTACAAAGAACTTCCATTTGCTACAGATATCCAAAGAAAAGGCTTTTGACCACAACATAATCTAGTAATTGCTTAAATGGAAATATGCATATTGGTATATCGGTATCCAAATATCTATGTATCTATATCTATCTATCTATCTATCTATCTATCTACACAAGAAAGCAAAACCTCCAGTTCCCTATGAAACTAATTGTTCAAAGGATCAAAGACTGAAATTAAGGAATAGTGTTAAGTCATTTCTAGCCTGTAATCTTCTGTAAATATGGAAACATGCCTTTTTTTCCTCATAGTCTTAGAACATGCAGAATGTTTAGCAAATTGAGGTTGATTTATTCAAAGCATTGTTGGTTTATTAAATCATCTCCAGTCAAGACAGTAAATGAATACACCAGTAATCAAATCAAAATTTTATCAGACTATCCATTTTTTAAAATACCAAGTTTTAGACACCATAACATTGTCTACAAGATCTTACTCAAAGAAGAGAAAAAAATTGATCAAGGTTTTAGAAGAAAATGAATTTCTTTTAGAATAATATTTATATACTCTTGTATCTACACTGTTGAGGTAGGTTATACAGAAATCCCTAAATGCTGACTCCTTACTTACAGTCTTTGTAATGTACAATACTTTTGTAATTTCCCTTATAGGATAATGTTTACTTATCCAAAAATAAACATGACGGTTGTAGAATTTATATGTGGTTTATTATTCACCAACCTAGAGCAGTATCATCCATGCATCCTTTTATTCTCACCCCATTAATAAAAAAGGAAATTAAGTATGTTTCTTAAATAGCAGCTTTTCAGCTTAAAAGGCCTCTCTAGTGCTGAAGTGTCAAACCCCCCCATCGCTGAGCAGGGGCTGTATATCTGCTTTATGTCTTGATGGTAAGAGCTGGTGCTCCAAATAGTTGACTGGTCAGACCTGTAGTAGCTGTTTAGCCAAGAACAAATACTTCTTTTCTAAATTAATAAATCAATCCACTTATTTTCCCTTAGCATGTCTGCCTAGTAACCCACACAGTAAATAGGAAATTCTACCCTTTAGCAACATGTTCCGATCTTTTTCAAAATAAGATTGTCTCTTAAGACAAAACCTGCAAAATCCTTCTCAAACTAAAATTGTTGTGATATCAATTATACAATTTACAAGGAAAAAAAAAGACTACCATAAAATGAAAAAAAAAAAAAAATCAGTGAAAAACCAGCATAAAAACAGACAGGCATTTGACACCTATTTCAGTATCAGCTCTCAGCATTTGCTGGTCAGAGGAAGAAATGTTATCATTGGTACAAGATTCATAAACTACCAAGATGCACGCAGATTTTTTGGCCTCAGTAAACTGCCAAGCTACTTACTGGCAGGTCAGTTCAGGAGAAGGAAAATAATATGCTTGGAGGCTGCATTTTTTAATCCAAAACAAACAAAACAAAAGAAAAAAACAAGAAAAAAAAAGGAAAAAAAATTATATTTTAACAATACATTTCTGTAGCTGTTCTAATCTTACTGTACGGTGACTATGAGGATTTGTTGAACCATAAATGTCAGCTGTATTGTTTAAGGTACTGTCCAGTAGCATGTTGGACTCCAGCAGCAGATTGACCTACTAGAAAATAACCATTGGTCTAGGCAATCACCAGCAGTTAATCTAAACCCCAAACATATTTGAAATATAGTAATACAGGCACCAAAACCAAAATGTACATATCTGGCCATGGATTGCTGTGGGTTTTTCTAAATCTAATTGTTTATTACTATGGAAAAAATGAAAATAGTTAGTTTTATTTGATCAATTGATTTTCAGATCAGGACAGCTACAGTGTCTGGCAATCTGATGTTGACCTGGTGACGTCAGCAATTGCTGCTTTATAGCCAAAATATTGTAATTACAACCTAGCTGCTCAGTAGCCAAGTTGAATGACTTGGGCAGGTTTGTTCCTGTTTGCATTTCCAAATTGCAAAACACCTTATGCTTGCATATATTTTTATAACAAGGCACAAACACAATGGGAATCTGGAGCGTGCTTCATTTGCGGTTAAGGGCTGAGATGTAAAGAAAAAGCTGAAGCATGGGGAAGCCTAACAGCTGTGTCTTTTCACTGGTAGAGGAATTTGTGTACACTCAAGTAACTCACATTCAGATGAATAGTAAGTTTTTTCATGAAATAAAAGAGTGAAAAATGAAATGCTGCTATGCATCATCATGTTTGTGCTGGACTCCTGTAAATCCAACACTGTTATAATATACTATACAAAGTATTTTACATCACTTAATAAAATCCGTAAGTTCAGAGGTCATCACTTGCAATCTCAGCTCCCTAACCAACATTATTATTAACATAACCTGTCATTATGTTTACAATAAATTAGAAAAATTCACTGTAAGCACAGACATAGGAACTAGGGAAAAGATTTCAACTGAAACCATGTGGCAAACAGTTTAGGTTTTACTAAACCAGAAACCAGTTATTTTCAGCTGTAAATCTCCACTGCAAGCTGAGGTGAAAGAAAATATACATTTCATAGAATACCAAGTGTAGTAGATCAGTGGAAAATAACTCAGAACTGTGTTCAATCTTCAAACAGCACTCCAAAGGAGCCATTGGTGGCCAGCCAAAGGATCTAGCTTCCAGTTTGTCTTATTTCTCACTGATTTTCAGCCAGTCTTCCACTGTTTCTTTCCCCTGCCCCATCACATTTCTTTTACTTTTGTCTAATGCTTGATATAGTTTCCAGAAATAGATGTAGAGTAGTCAGGGCATCAATGCACTTAATGAAAAGAAGAGCTGAAGTCAGATTGTGCTTTATAGAATACTATACTAATAGATTGTGCTTTTATGAATTAACAAGCAACAGAATTTAAAATTTTTTTTAGGAGGTGTGTGATAGCATTCCTCCATTTCTCAAGTGCCTGCACTTCTTTCCCACATGCAAAATCAATAAATTTTCAGAACCAAACATTGTGGATGCATTAGATTCTAAACATGGCTGGTTTAAAGAAAATAATGAACATATACTTTATTCAGAGGCCTCCTGTTTTCTCAGCAGCCTTAGAAATACTCCTATAGCCTGCTTTTTTTGTTGCTTTTTTCTGTAACTGTGACACAGTATTTGTGGCTGACACAGCATAACTGTGTTTACTTCACTGTTCTGATCTCTCAAAAAGAGATTTCTAACCTCTCTGTAAGCCTGTGATAGTTTCAGAACTGCATTTAATACCCCAATTTAGAAGCATTATGAAACCACTTGAAGCACCAAATTTAGAGATTCCTACCAGGAAACCATTCACCCTCATTATTTCAAGCAGCTCCCTTTCAGCATTACACTCACATAGTAGAGGCCAGTGCCAGGAAAGGAGGAAATGTTGTCTCTTTTCTCTAAGATGGATTTGCTTTTGTAATTTTTAAGCTAAACCAGGTGACCTAAAATACCAACCAAACTGCAATTCTGCAGGAGCTCGAGATGCTGTTTCCCTGTCCTGCAAACTACTCTAACAGTGCAGACTGGAACAAAGCTTATTGACCCAAGTGCAGCCAGGACCTCTCTCATAACCTCTGGTCACAGCAAATGTGTCCCTCTAAAAGCAGCACTTACAGTGATCATTCACCACATGTGACCCCTTGTACCCTATATACTTTTATGTCCACCACAGTTAACACCTTTGCTTCACAATAGACCTGAGAAACAGCATGATTGACTCCAGGTATTTTGAATTCCTGTTGTATTGAAAAGTTAGTGGCATATTTGCTTTCTATAGGGGAAATTCCTGTCAAAGTTGTTTGCAATCTCTACTTCTTCTGTATGTTTTCCTAGGATGTGAAATATTAACAAAAAAAAAAGTTCAAAACAATTTAAGAGAATAATAGTATTTAATTTACTCAATCACAGCAAAGCAAAAAGATCAGCAATAGGGTTAAAGGTGACAGATTCCTTCTTCTATGTAACACAAAAATTAGTTTATTGTGAGGGAGTTAGGCTTTCAGATTTTCTACAATATTCAAGGCACTATGATTATTATTATCAAAAAACTGCATGTTCTGTAAACATCATCTTTTGAAGAACATTCAGAAGAATGTGTACATCAAAACACATGTCAAACGAGGAGGAAGGAAGCTGTAGCTGGTAGTTTCCAACTGAGGAAAAAGAAATCCATTAGTCTGTTTTTGAGGAGTAACATACTTAACAATTTGGTAACCTAAGAAAAGCAGGAGTTACATCATTCTCTCATTGTTCCTAGAAGAAGAAAACACAAAAAAACTTTCAGAGATTTCATCTCTGATATGCTTCATTATTATGAAGTTTGGTAGCAATCGGAAGGTGTTATCAAGGTCTTATAATCTTGGATAACATATTGGAGACTCTGTTCTAAAATACACATTTTCCAGGTGTACATCCTTTCACTGAGAGAGCTCAGGTTTAGTACAAAAAAAGACCAAAAAGAAAACACCCAAAAACCCAAGAGCCAAAACTTTATCTCGGTAGTAACATCACTCCTGCATATCTGTCTTTTCTGGTCAATGACATCAAAACTATTGTCCTCAAAACTCTACCAATTTTCAGAAATACACAAGTTAGTGATCTAAAGCACTAAATCCTTCTTCATTAACCTAATCAAAACTCTATGAGTCCTTTAGAGGGTTAAGACTGAGATGAGTGCATGTGTATGCCTACTCAGCTTGATTCAGCACTGCTTTCAGAAGCAGAAACAAGTGCATGCTGTTGTCTTGGTCTGAATTATCTGAGGAACACAGGTGAAAATCATCTCTTCAAACACTAGACATTCCCTAGAGACTTCAGCTGGGTGAGAAGATGTAATGAGTGGGAAGCAACATTTTACCACTGAATTCCTACTTGAAACCACACTGATGGATTTCTTACAGAAACCTTTGGAAGATGTAGGTGTAAGGCTTCTACAGCCAGGCCTTAACCTAGCTTGTAAATAACTCTCAAAGCAATTCTTCAAAAGCATCCCATGTCTCATACATTTTTTGAAACAACATGAAAAAAAGATGGACATCGAGAATAACCTGGTTATACTGAAAGTAAAACTCTACATGTAAGGATAAAACCTTTTCTATCATGATGTATATATAGACTGATCATGCACTCCTTTCTCAATGATTTTCTATCAGTATTAACCTTACCTCTGAATTAAATTTAACCTGAAATTATTTCATCTTCGTTTTCTACTGCCCTTTTCAATGGAATGTTGGCAAATGGTGAAAGGTGAATAAGATCAGCCACATAAACATGTTTCTGTGAAGAAACTATCATGGTAATGGCCCAGAAAAAGTCCTATTTGTGGAGTTATTTAAAACAAAGATGGGATTTACAGAACTTTGAGAGAACTAGAAAGCAAGGCAGAGTTTAACTGAGACTGAACCACACACAAAGGTTTTATTTAACCCTTTATTTATTTTATGCATCTTCATGTCTAAAAAGTAGGATTTTCAGGGTTATTGAATATTTCATACAATATGAGCAGAGCAGCTTGAGGATATTTATTATTGTTTCTGCAGAAAGAGTGGAGCTGTTAAAGGTACAAAGAAAGGTGACAAGATGGATCAGAGAAATGGTTAAATAGATTAGGGTTTCTTTGGGCTGAAGAAAGGAAAACTGTAGGAGTATAAAATATCAATGTGTCTAAAACGTGAATGAAAAGGAGAAAGTGAATTCATTATGCTTTACAGTTTAAGAACTAAAGAATATGAAATAAAATTACTATTAATGGCTTCATACAAATTAAGCTGCACATTCACATGAAACATGAATTTTGAAAGAGAGTGCTATGGGCCTCAATTATCCATTTTAGAAAGCATTAGGTGAATTGTCAAGGGCTGGACCTGGCAGAGGCTGTTAAACCTTTAGTAAGTGCACAATGTTTGTCTTCACACATGTAAGTATTTAATTCACTGCTTTTTGGAAACTACATATCTATGAGGAGCAGAACACAACCTTTTCACAGGCTGCTCTTACTGTCTTTCCTGACTGTTGAATGGAGATAATGGAGATGAACCAGTGGTGTGAACCAATATGATTGTTTCTGAGTACACATGGTTTTAACATCTCGTGTGACAGAATAGCGAAGTCAGTGGTCACATAAATCACATGTGAAAACATAGTCCTGTGACATTTTGTCCCAGACTAACATATGCAGAATGCTGATACACTGTTAGAATAATAAGAATAGCTATTTTCTTAATACGAAATCTAGATCCCTGACCACAGTCAATTAGATTAAGTAGGCTTTGACATTAATTTTTCGGTAGTCAGTGTCTTAATGCCTAAATAGGCAAGTGGAGTGTTTAGTTTGGGTGGTCATAAACAGATACCTCTTACTGTTGGTCCTGAGGCAAATAATGTTTGTTGCTAGGGGCTTCCGATTATGGGCTACGATGACAGACAAATACAGGTTTAGCAAAATATCATACCCAATTCAAAGAAAAGCAGTTTGAATGGCGCTCATGAGCCATTGGTTCAAAGTTGTGGGCAATAAAAAACCACTTCATAAAATACATTTGTTGCCTCACCCTACCCCCCTCCCCCAAATGACATCTTTATATTGATTACAAGACTTGGTATAAATATATAAAAATAGGTTGAACAGGAAAAGAATGTGTTTTCAGTAAAATATTGTACCACAAATAGAACTGAACATTGAACTACAATAATCCAATGGATAACAAAGAAACATGTGATACTTTATCAAATACTTTCCTCTGACAATTCCACTGAAACTAAAATTATTTTAAGCGTTTAAAAAAACTTGTAGAATGAACATAGCAGAGAAAATTAACATTTAAACACAGGATATATACCAAAGACAGGATATATAGATGGAGCCATAAAAATGAGTGATTCTCCAAAGCCAAATTGCTGTTTTCTATTTTAATAATCTCACAATGCACTACATACGTGCATGTCCTGCTTTGGAGTTTGGTGTGTTAGCAGAGAGATTGCTGGCTTCAAGATTAGTTTGATGTGATTTTTCTAGGAAAAAGAAAGAGCACTGCTGAGCCACAGTAGTCTGCAGATCTCAGTCCAGCTCCTCATGTGCAGCAGACCAGTGTCAGATGCATCAAAGACGAAGAGTGGCATAATTAGGCTGCCATTTTGAACATTTTGGCATTAGAGGTTTCCAGCCTTTTAGAGTAAAATATCTCAGCCTCAACACTTGAGAAAACTATCTCTTTAGGAATTCTTTAGCTGATGAAGACCATCAGAGCCTAAAACTTCTTTTCCTGTTTTTTGCCTCTGTCCATCTGCCTAGCTCACTCCATTAGTCTCTTTAAGGCAAAAATATTTAATTTATGCATAAGTGATTCATTTTGTTCTGAGTTCATTACTGCTCTGAATATTGACTTTAGGAGTAAGACAACTGTTATATTTGCTTCAGTTTGCCTAAAAGTAGAAAATATTTACCTTATTAGCATTGCTGATGCCCATACACAAACATCTGTGTAAGTGCTTTCCTGTGTCTTACCAGAGCTCACTAAAGTAATTTGGTATGGTGTCTTTTAGAGAGGAAGACCAGATGAAAATATAAGGAAACTACTCTCCTAGTACCGAACGCCAGATGAAAACTTTTGTATGTTAGATATGTGTTTAGCTATGCCTAAAGAGCATGCAATATACAGTTTTCATGTAACTGTGGGACTGAGAAGCCAAAAAAAGAAATGGGCTGCAAGGGAGGGCTGGGAATGAGAGTATGCAAAAAAATTTCCCTCCCCTCTGTGCCCCTGCCAACAGGCAGACTGCAAAAAACTGGTTCTGAGGCAGCAGCATTATTCTTCTCGAAGACTGTAAGAAAAAAGTCTATTAGTGTGATTCCAGCTGCGCTAGCTAACCTGCCTAGCAGGGGTACAGTGAGAAACTCGTGCCTCATTTGTGACAAGAGCAGCGAAGCAAATGATGCAGCCTGCAAACCTTTGCTCCAGAGGAAATACGAAGGTATTAGTAAATGTGAGTTAGAAAGACAGAATCTGGTCCTAAGTAAATATTGTTGCCCTACCTATTTGTTTTCCAACCCAAAGGAACATAGATTTCAAAGCTGTGTTATTAGGATGTAATCTGTAAGTTAGTGGCTCTGAGGCACTCTCTGTACCAGCTGCCATCCTCTCTGTTCCAAACAACAGATATTACAAATAAAAAATATTTATTTTATTTGGGGCTTTCCCACAGACTATTTTTAAGTAATGACTTCTGAAGAACTGTACTGGCCATGTTTCAAATGCTCACAAGTTGAAGCCATGAAGATTCTTGTTGTAAGCGCTTTACTTCTCAGCAAGGCAAGAAGAATGCCTGAGCAAGCTTTGTGCCCAAGAGAAGAGAACGTGAATCCCACCATCATTCCCTTTCAGTACTTTGCAGCATCGAATTGTCCATGGATCACGTAGGCACAGTCATTAAAATATTGTATTCTCACATCACGTCTAGTAACAGGGCAAAATGAAGAGTATCTGCATGTGTGTTTCTAGTTCATGAAGACAAGCAGAAGGCAAATATTTTCACTGGTTTCACAGTCAGTGGAGACCCTCACTTATCACACAAGAAGCAACTGGCAGATATGGTGCTAAAGCATTTGGTACTGAAATTATCCACATTTCTCCACTCCTCTTTCGCTCCTTTATGGAAGGCAGGAGCTCCAGTTCTTGTGTGTGTTGCAGACTCATTGTCCTTTCCCAGCTCTGCTTGGGAACCTGTAGCGAGCACAGGCTGGACAATGAGCCCCCAGTAAGGCCATGTGTCACATATGATGCCTTAACACATAACAGACAGTAGGATTATTTTTGAACTGAAACCTCAATATAGTTAGAAGTGATCCTACATCTGAGAAGTGTGAGCACATAAGGTTTGCAGCAAGCCAGGACTTTGGGAAAGCACACAAGATGTTGTGTCCCACATAGAGATACTGTTGTATCAAAGGCAATTCATCCCAGAGCTCATATCACATTGTTGGAGGGAACCACTCACAACTGGTTTTTGTATAGGTCATTTCTGCAGAGCCTTTGCATGTGTGCTTGTGAGATCTAGTATTTAAAAAGCTTCTGACTCCAGACTGTAGCATGACAGCTGGAACAAGAATTCTTTTGTTTAAAATACTAGTGAAGTCTTGGTTGCTGTCGGTATATTTTTGATAACAAAACATCTGAACACAAATTTGGAAGAAGATAGAGATAATAGGAATACAATCAGTGACTGATGGCATGCAATGTCAGACCATGTAATAGAAAACATCTTCAAGGTCCCATGGGATAGTAAACACAATGATTAGGATAGCAATCCAAAATTTTTTATTTTTTATTTTAACTTATGAAGCTGGAGAGGGAAACACAGTCACATTCTGCTCAACTTCAAGAATTTTGGAGAAGAGTAATTGCTACACTTAATATTGAAGTTGGCCTTTCCAGTGGCCTCTAAATTTTTTACACAGGAGAAAACACAAGTCTGTCAAAAGCTACAGAGCACAAGAAAATATTTTGTTAAGAGCAATTTAGTGTCTACAAGATTAATACTTTAGAAGTATAAAACCAGCTGTATCTCTGAGTACTGCTGAATAGTAAATTGACTTGACAGACCTGGGTAATCTGCTTGTGATGCATCTTTGTTTAACTTTTAGATCTGGAAGTTATATCTAAATTTTCAGGGTTCATACCAGAGATTTATGTTTATTGTTTTATATTTACCTAACATTATAACACAATGTGTGTTCATTTTTAACAGTATGGTATCTGTAAACAGCACTGAATCATGCAATCTCTGGTAAGTGTGGAATATACTGTTGGAAAGAATGGTTTGGGTTTCTCTCTGTAAGTGAGCAAATGTTTTTTTTTTGGTTAATATTATGAATGATATCTTCATGGCACCACATCTGATAGATATGTTCTCACTGTCTTTAAATGATCTTTGCTTTCAGTCCACCTCTTTAATGGGTTGCCAATTTCAGGTATCACTTACCCATGTGGTATTGTTATTTGTTACATTTCTTTGTAACTAGAGTAGCTCCTAATGGCACAAACACCATTTGCAACTCATTTTATTAGACGTTGTGTAAATCAAGAGCAAAACCCTGATGTCTACTCAAAACATCTTAAATAACTTAGATAACAATCGAAGAACTCAATCTTGATTTGGAAATGGTGGAATAGCCCTCCATTATTCAGATGAAGACAGAAGAGCAAGGGGGAAAATCCCATGTAGGTCAAACTTTATACTTCTGGCCAAGAACCTTACTCTTAGCTTTTCCTGTTGGACTAGAAAAATAATTGTTGGACATGGGTATTGTCTGGGTTCTGTCATTGCCATCTTTTTTGCTGCTTGAAATTTTTATGGTCTGGAACCCAGTTTCTGTTGTGTTGTACAGTGGAAAAACAGAGGAAAACTGCCTCAGACTCTGTATTTCAGACAAACTGAAGTGGAGAAGCTTGACTTGGAAAGCTAAAATTATGCTAGTACACATTGTTTCTGAGGCCTATTTGCATACCATGTATGTGGGAGAGGGTAAGGCTGAATAACCCATAAATTAACATATTATCTTGATATTCACAAACCATTAACCAACACAGTTGTTTAGCTGTCCAGCATATTTTGGGGTATTTGACTTATCTCATGTTTTCATTAGTTTCTTTACTTTTGGAAGAAATAGGTTTTCAGTTTGCTTAAATGCCAGGGTTTAGCTGAGCATTACATCAGATTTTTTCCAAACCCTTGGGAAATGGCCAATGCATATGGACATATTAAAGAGCACAGCCAAAGGATGAGAGATATGATGTCTATGGAGAGTCAGTTCAAATGTTAGTAATTTCATTTAACATTTTATTTTTCTCATTGAACAAAACTGTTACACGTGCCACATGTTTGGAGAGAAGGGATTTAAGGTAGGGTTGTTTGGATCTGATACTTCCTTTTGACACGTGGTTGGTTTGAATATTCTCTGATATCTTTACACCTGACAATAGAATCACAGAATTGTAGAGCCACAGAATGGTTTAGGTTGGAGGGGACCTTAAAGGTCATCCAGCCCCAATCCCCCCACCCCCACCATGGACAGGGACACCTTCCACTAGACCAGGTTGTGCAAAGCCCCATCCAATCTGGCCTTGGATATTTCCATGGATGGGGTGTCCACAGCTTCTCCAGGAAACCTGTTCCAGTGCCTCACCACCCTCACAGGAAACATTTTTTCCTACTATCTGATCTAAACCTACTCTCAGTTTGAAGCCATTGACCCTTGTCCTACTGCTACACATCCTTGCAAAAAGTCTCTCCCTATCCTTCTTGTAGGCTCCCTTCAGGTAGTGATAGTTGATCTATGCCATAACCAGTCATCTTTATATCTGCTCTGATTCAGAGAGATGTTGGTATCTCCATTTTTTAGCTGAGGTGTTGAAACACGGAACTGAATTGATCAATCACAATTATAAGCCACAAAGTCAAAGAAATGCATATAGAAATAATTTCTGCATACAAATTCTGGAGGTTTGCCTGGTGGGAAAGGTGGGTTTAATTTTGAAGTGGGACAAAAGGGAAGAAATTAACTAAGGTCTCCTGGACCATGTTTGTGGTGGTGCTGTCTTGACTTTAGGGTGTGGTACAATATTTCTGGCTCCCTCTCTGGTTTTTAACAATCAGGCAGACTGCCCATAGCGCACAGCAATACCAAAATGTGCATCATACTTCAGGGATGTGCATCACAATAGTACCTTGGCAGGCCTATTTCTATAGTGTGAGGACAATGAACATGATTTATTTTCACAGTGGAATTCAGAAGCTCAAATGATATCCATCTGTGGTAACTCCTTTCCCAATGCTGACATCTGTAATATACTACAACTGTGATGTTGCCTTTAGTCCAGAAAATAGGTGGGCTAACTTTTTCTGGCAGTTAATTACTGTAGATGAGAGTGAGTACTGATCCATACCACGATGTAATTTAGATGCAAGTAGTGGTATTCCAGTGTGACACACGCTTGCGCTTTAAGCTACAATCTTATCTTTCCAGACACTCACAGATTGAATGAAAAATGTAATAATAAAAGCAAAAATTCGGAACTTGACTTAAGCAACAGTTGTCCAGGAAGCTAATGCAGGAATTGAATTATAATAGAGACCTATTCTAGTGTCCTTTTCCCTGTCCTGCCCTGCTATTTGGTATGCATTTATGGGGGCTACATTGCTAATGGGAAGGAAACAGAGATGATGTAAGTAACACTTGAAAAATGAAGAGGACAAAGACTAAGCCACTTTGGGAAGCTTTGTCCTCTTTAGTCACGAAAATACCAGCTGAAGTTAAGGGACAGCTTATTTAGTTATAAAGAGGAATAACTTTCTGCAGAAACACCTCTAACTGTTGCAGATCCCAGTTCATGATGAATTTGGCTGTCATGAGCCAGTCAAAGATTTCAGTGGTAGCTGTAATTGAAAACACACAGACGACACTTTTGCTGTTTTATTTATTAATACTTCAGAAATCCTTTGTGGCTTCAGTAAGAACTAAGACAGGGAAGGAGCTGTTGGGCCGGAGACTCTACCCAAGAATGCAGACAGACTCTGCTTAAAGGTTAATAAGGATACTCAGAAGATTAACAGAAATTACCACAAATGGATTTCAGCGTTATACAGAAATATAGGAACAGCATAAAGGGTGAGAGCAAAGATAAGGTTTTTAGTGTAAGATAGTAGTCTTGCAAGGTATTAATAAAGATTTACTTTTGTTAAGTAAGACTTTTCACCCTTTCTTCTGTTGCCTGTAAGAAAAATGGAGCTATCTTAGTCACATTATTTTTATTAGAGTATCTTGGGGTGACTTTATGATGTGTATCCCGTATCTCTGCCCTATGCCCAGAAATTAATTCTTGTGCCTTTCTATGCCTTTAAACTGAGCCTGAGAGGAGGGAGGAATAACTGAGCAAAATTTTTCAAAGCAGTTTGCAGCTTGTTCAAGGTCACACAGAGATAGAGACTTTATTTTCAACTGTGGCAGGAGAGCGAGAGGGAAGGGAAGCACCCAGCTTGCTTTTCTTTCCAGCCAGCTTTCGGCAGTTTTTTTCCCAGCTCCTTTTCCTCTGGAGAGTTGAACTTTTGTTTTCCTGGGACCTTGTTTTTTAACTTTTCTCTCTGCTGGACTGTTTCAACATCAGAATACATCGGGAGGACTTTCCACCAAGGCCTTGGCCCTGGAGGTGGGCCCACCACCCTGTCCCAGCTCCAAGGAGGGGGAGAGAGATCTGCGGAAGGACTCTGAAATTTCCCCCAGGTTTCTCTCAGCAGAAGGAGAGGTTTTATCATTTAGCATTATTATCCTTTTCCTGTGTGTTTGTTAAATAAATAGTTTTTATGTCTTTCACTTTCCCTTGAAGAAAATTTATTTTTTCCCGAACCTGGTGGGAGAGGGATGGTTGTAGCCTGCCTTCTCTCAGAGGATGTATTTCTAGATTTTGCCAAACCGTAACACAGAGGCAGAGGGAACCTACTTGGCCTTTGATCTCACCAATACCAAATGTTAATTTACTACAGTGCGCTATGCATCCTTCTTTATGTATGTTGAATTCTAGCTCATTTTTCCCTCTTACTTTTCAAGACTCCAGATGACCTTAGGACCAGATTTTGGTTCCTAAAGCACATGAATATTTCATTCAGAATTGGTTGTCATTGCTGATTTCCCATTGCAGTTTGCTACTAAATTTCACTGGTAGCCTAAAGAACTTTAGACTCCCTTTCTCTTTTTGTTAAATAAGTTATATTTGGCCATAGATACCTCCGAAGTTTCAACTGTCTCCATTACTGCCTGAAAGAGTAATAATATAAACTCAATATACTATGAATAGATCAACTGTTTGGACTAAGATTTATGTAGAGGAATTGATATACATGATTGTATTACCATGTTTGTGGTTTATATAAATCTTTTATACTTTAACATTTGAAACTCTTACTGATCTCTTTGTTTCTTATTAGCTACTCCTAAAATATTTTGTTAAGTCAATGCAAAGAAAAATGGCGACCCTAAGCAGAGGAAAAGAATTGCATGATTCAGTGATAAACTACTGAGCCCCTTTCCAATTCCTTTTCACTACTGCACAGAGGATCGCATTACAGAGCTCATCAGGATACCTGTAGTCACCTTCATCAGAGGTCATGAAAAGACCTCACTTTTTGTTATTGGAATCTACTGTCCCTTCAATCTTTCAGCTGTGAAGAACCATATGTATCAATATGAATTTCAAATAACCCTCTGCCATAAAGGACAAAGTATATTCACACGTGATACTTTCCAGCAAACATCTTAATACACTGCAAGTAACAGTGCTGAAACACATTAACAGCATAGAATCTGTCAAAAATCAAACAACTGTCAACTTATGTGAAAAAATAACCAAGCTTTCTCTCTATGAAAGACTACTGCTTTTTCATGCTCTTCTTATTTTAGGTAACTATGGCATTGATAAAGATGCACCTCAGTTTATTTTTGCCAAGAAAAGTAGGAATGCCATATATAGGTTTATCCTTAGCATGTGAACTCATATTCTCCATTTTCACAAGGTTTCCTCTTGGCAGACCCCTAAGAGCAGTTAAAGCACAAATCTTCTATGATCAACAAAATCTATGATCACAAATCTATGTTGGAAAATAAGAAAACTGAGATGCATAGATTAAGTAAGTTGCATAGGAAGTCTGTTGGCAAGACTAACGTGCTTTTAGCTCATTTTTCGGACAACTCTATACGAATGAGTCAGGTGAATGACAGAAAATGATATTGGAGGAGCTGCAGCTGTAATGTGATAGTAGGAACTACGCACTGATGAGGCTGGTACTATATCATGTGAGTAGATGCACTCATGCATCACTTTGTCCTACAATGAGGGAAGAGGTGGCTACAGCTCTGGTTAATGTAAAGATTGTAACCTGAGTGATTGCAAGTACACTTTCTTGAATAAAATTAACTTTTGGATACAGAGTTTGACACTAGTAGAGGGAGAACACTACAGAGATTTTCAGATACCAGAGTCAGAGAAATATTAGCAGGGACTAATGTGACCACTACGCCATGATACGCCCATGACGCACTGTATATTTTGGGAGCAGACCTGAAGTCCTACAAAATCCAAGATGCATCAGACAATGTTGGGAGAGTGGATTTGAGATATTACAATGGGAATTGTCAAATTAACAAACTATTCATTTAATGCTTTGCTTTTCATCTTTCATTACCCTCCTCCATTGACAACCACCTCTAAAACATTTGATGTAACAGTCCGCACATCTGGAACACCTCAAGTTGCCAAAGAGATGCAGGAAAATTCATAGCTGCAGTAATGGCAGCAGCTATAGCAGCAGCACTAATGCCAGGAACAGCAGCCCCAGCAGACACGTGTCAGATGTACACAGCTGCTGATGAGCCACTGCTGATCCATGCAGAATGCTGGTTCATTCACTTAGTATGTTTTGGAAAGTAGTTTGAAAGATGCAAAAAATTTACAGCTTAGTTATTATATTCTACCCTTCTTGTTTTCAGCCTTTTCCTGTCTCATGCAGTATGTGCTTTGATTAGCCAATGTCCTTGTGTAAAAAATATGCCACTGAATTTCCACAAAATCACAGTCCACCCATGCCCAGTTCAGCCAATTTTATCTGACTAGTATGTTTGGAGTAGTTTGTGCTAAGTTTTTAAAATATACAAAGAAAAGATGCTGAGACAATACCACAGTTGCAAAAACTAAGAGAAATAAAAGCTAGATAATATAAGATATAATGCACTGCCTATGTGACTAAAATGTATATGAGAAGAGGGCTGAACCATTCCTTTGTATGTTCATTTCCTCCTGGTATCTGCACTTCTTCTATGCCTGTTGGCAACCAGCTTTTCACAACCCCAGCATGATGGCCAGCCTGATTCCTCTTCTTACATTAACTACCTGGCCATAGGGAGAACATTGAAAATCATGAGTAAAATCTCAGTATTTTCAGCTCCTCTATCCATGACCAGAGTGTCTCCCTTTTCAAGAAAAGGGAAAATCAGGAAAGCTCTGGGTTTTGGAGTATGCAGAGTGAACGGAGATCTTTTAGAGTCTAACTGCCAAACTCTAATAGAAGGCTGACTGAAGGTGGGCTAACTGCTATGGTTAACATAGTTAAGAACTCATAACAATGAAACTTCACATAAAACATCAGCAGTAAAGTGAAAAATTGTATTGGTCTGAAATCTATATGAATCTGAAAGTGTAAGCTTTGGATGGGCCAACCTTTGCTGCTAGATAACTTTTCAAGGATGGCGATGAATGCTGACTAAAATGATGAATCAAAATGAAAAACCTTTCAGAATTAGATTGCATTTCATATTTTCAAAATAGGTTTGAAAGGAGGTGAAAGATCTAAGGAAGAGTTTGTTGACCCATGCTCTCAAAAAAGGATTCCCTTAAGATCAACCGCATGAGGGTTGATGTAACTCATCCAATCAAGCCCCCGTACCCATGTTCACAGAGTGTGGTATTGTGTTCATTTCTTTTATATGGAGCTCAAGCTGGAGTGAATGTTATGAGTCCAGCAAGGCAGCTGATTCTCAAAAGACAAGATATATGAAGTTTTACCACTATGGCTTTAGAAGGTTGTAATGCATAGATAAGAAGATGTGCTATTAAAGCCAAAAATGTAATGCTAATGAAGAAACATTAAGAAGAAAAATGTAGAGAAAATAATTCTTGTCCATGCTACTATGCAGTGTCCTACTAACATGTCATTGGAGGTGATTTTGGATGGGATAGGTATACATAAAAGTGGATATTCTGATTTCAGTAGGAGTACATATAGAAGTACAAAGCCTTTTATTCTTCTGGGATGCAGACATGAAAAGGAAAGAGCTAACAGAAGGCACAGAAAAGCATATTAAGAAGTTTCCAGGGTGCACCAGCCATGATAGAGGATGATACACTGTGCTCCAGCTGGGACAAATCCTAGATGTTTGTGATGCAGCTAAGGAAGTACTTGGTTACCAAATACGGTCTTGATTTCACTGCTCTGTTTTTGTTCTTTCTTCAGTACCTCTTGTCATTTAGCAAGTGCATAAGTATTTACTTATAAAACCATATAATAAACTTTTTTTTGTCTTTATATTTTCTAATATTTAAGTTGGTTTTAAGCAACTTAAGTATCAATCCCCTTTTCATGAAATTCTAGGCATATGGCCACCCCTTTCATTCTGAGAGCTTCTGCACACTCCCCATAGATTATGTGTTTAAGGAGTCAGAAGACCATGTTTCCACTAAACTTCGAGTCCACAGTGAAGTAGTAACATATACTTGTGAAGAAAGTATCTGGCAGCAAGTACAGACTCACAGATTTTTTGAAAAGCTGCAGGAATGCAGAAGAAAATATTGGGCTGTGGTAATGACAAAAAACCTAGAATTTTTAAGGATTATTTTAGGTATTTTTACTTTGATTTTGAAATAATGGAAGCAAGATCTTTGAAGTCTGATTTTGAAAAAATTAGTTTACCTGAATGTTTTAAGAAGTTCTGCTTCTAGTCTGTGACTCTAGGTTTTCCTTTTTACTCACAATTAAGAAAAATCCATACTTTGATGTCCCAGGTACTCTCCAAGGACAAAATTCTAAAGCATATCCTTCATAGTTTGTGCTCTCATTGATTCAGATATGTTAAAAATTTTTGTGCACCTTTTAGCATGATTTTTGGTTTTGTTTTTTTTTTAGTAGTAATTACATAAATGCTGGTAACATTCTGATTGCAGAAAATATGGTTAAAGCACTTCTCAGACACAGGACAAAATATGTAATTGAATTCTGAGGGACATCTATGCTGGCTAAAAATTTTGTTGAATTTGTATATCAGGTTAGAAGAGCTTAGATAGAATCACATTTTTAAATAGTGTCCTCCTTCTGTCTAAGAAATCGAATTCACATTTGTATTTCCACTCTGTCTTTTTCAGGAATTTTCCATTTCTAGAGGTCTGCTTTCTGATTAAAAAAAAAATCTGTATTTAAAAAAAAATTAGTAACAATAATGATATAATTGTTTATGGTGTAATATGGATTCATAGCTGTATTGAGACATTATTTTTAGTTGTTTAGTTGCTTTTCCTGTCATACGTCTTTTTTGGCCCTACCTCTGTTCTTCTTTTCAAAGTGCATCCATCCAAGCTGTGAAATCAGCTGCAAATTGCCCTTTTCTTAAGTTTTTGTGTGCATGTCTCTTAAACTCTGGATGCACTCTGTTCACTACTTCCGAACTACGATAACTGCCCTACCTTGTACTTGCACTTTGGAACTCGTATTAGGTTATAGTGTTACATTTTCTTTGGAGCTAATGTTGCTGGAGTGCTTTTGGAGAGACTACAGATTTATGAATTTCCCATACAAACTTTCATAGAAAATAAAAATGTTAGGGCTTGAACACTGAAAAAAAAAAAAATGGAAACAGTAAGGAGCATAAATGCGAGAAATTAAGAGTAGTACTTGGAGATAGTTGATTAAGCTCTAATAAAATCAGGCTTAAAATAGATATCCCTTAGAAAACTTTGCCCAATATGCTTTCTGCTTTAATAATGAGCTAGCTATATACACTGGTGCTATCAGGAAAAAAGAGATTTAAAAAGATTCTATGGTATTTGTGTAGAAAGAATCTTAACTCTCCAAAGACTTGGCAATTTCTCTAAATTAGTACCCAAATCATGCCCATAACTATTTTTAATTTAGATTTTATAAACTGAACCCTTGCATAAAGACTCTCTTAAACTGTAAGATATTCAAAGAAGGAACAAGGTTGTTTTAGAGCTTAGTTTGAATAACTGCTGTTATAATCTCGGATTTCAGTAATGGTCATTTGAACTTAGAACCACTTAGAGTCTAACTCAGCTGAAATAAATAATATTACAGTAATGATGAATCTTCTTAATTGCATATGAAATACATATGCCATATTACCTGTGATTCACATTACCAGCTGGTTACCCTTGAGTGCCAGCAGTATTTCAAAAATGCCATAAGTACTGCAAGTGTGTGTGTGTGTGTTGGTGTTGGTGTGTGGGTGTGTTTCTGTCCAAGCTTTTAAGTGAGAAAATGGTAGAGGACAAGTGATTCCTACAGGAAAGGGAGAAGGGAAGGGTAGTTGAGCTTAAAATTTTATCAGTGCTGCTTATTTGGGAATATCAGTTTTAAGTGAATTACTTTTAATAGTTTTTTCTCAAATTCTTATTTACCTATGAAGTCAACATGATCAGGGCATCAACTTTGGGCAAGCACTTTCACTATTTTTAAACTCACTCTGCCTTTCCATCTGTTCCAATGTGTTCCAGCTTAATTCCTTTGTTGATTATCTCCTTTCACCAAGGAGGTGACCAGTTATGAAACTTATTTTTAATAATGTTTTAGAAAATACAAGAATAGTTTAATGTTTACCTTAATAAATTTACTTTGTATGACATTTCAGATGACTGTTAATTAAATTAAAATTCTTGAAGCTGGTAAGGAAACTGAGAATAAAAAGCACATTATGTGACTGTCAGATAAACTGGTTACACTTAAGGCTGGCAATGGTTCTGTGAATTTCCCCAAGGCTTTTGGAGCTCCAGATAGAAAGGGATGTTTGTGAGCACTTTTGGCTGTTCTCTTTCATACTCAAACCTTCCTTTAGAGCTTTATACCTGCTTCACATCAGATTGGATGTTGCAATGCATGTGCATATACTTTATATTATCTGAACCCCCCTGCCCCAAATTATGTAGAATGACCAATTTAGGAAGGAGAACCTCTTTGCATGTATGTTCTGGTCTCTAGCTTCTATCAGGATGAAAGTGGTGTGTTGATTTTGACTCACAAACAGTTTCAGTACTATGAAATTATGAAGGAAGACTGTACCATAACAGCACAGAGATGAAGTGTTATATGCCGGGAGATATTCAGAGGAATAAGAAAGTGAGAGACATACAGTGAAAGACATTTGAACACATTCAGCAGCATTGAAAGACATTCAGAGAACAAGAAGGGCACATGAGCACATGCTGCTCACTAAGTGTTCTTCGTATTCTGTCCTGAACACTGAATATGTGAGTCAGGATAGCCTGCTTGTTGTCATTCTGTGGTTCTGAAAAAACTCTCAGAAAGAAACTGATCTACATTAACTCAGAAACAGAGAGCAAACTATGTCTGCATTGAGATCCTGAAGGTCAATAGGGCTCCAGGAAGCAGTCTGAAGTCTAGAATGGGTCACATGCTAATCGAACATTTAAAATGACATGCAGATGCATAAAAATACTGGGGTAACTGAGAACCTGAAAGGTACCTAAAGTGACCCCCAAAATCTGCTTTGCACTTGAAAGCCTTAGCTAGGATTGTGTATTAAGCTTGGGATAGTGCAGCCTAGAAATGATTCAGTTACGTTGGAGGGAATTTGGTAGGGTGTAAAACCCAAAAGAGGACTCAAGAAGATATGACATCAGGCAGAAATTAAAAACCAAGGCTTAACAACCTATGGAAGAAAAAGCTGAAAGGGGACACGATTATAGTCTTGCAACATTGTCAAAGAAGGGAAACTACTGTTTTTCAGACTTACAGTGGATAAGTTATAACTTAAATTGCAGAAAACCAGCCTAGACGTTAGAAAACACGTTCTAGCATTGCCATTATCCAAGCCTTGGAAAAGATTCCCTGAGGAGATTGTGAAATATAGAATATAGTGAAATCATGAAAAAACCTACCACTGACTGGGAGAGGAAGGTGAAGGCTTCTCCAGCTTTAATATTTCTGTGATTCTGTGGTTTGCATCCTTTCTATGTCATATAGATACAATTTCCACATAGCATATGAAAAATTCTATCATGGAAGATGAAAATAAGCAGCCTTTTTAAAATTGGTAATTATTTACATGGGAGTATAAAGATACTTTTATTTTAAAACTGTTTCCCTATTGACATAAAACATCTCACCCGTAATAACGGGTCCTCTTTCAGATGCCTTCCCTTGTCTCCAATATTTTCACAGTTAAGCTGACTCTAATTTGTATTTTCGCTCATATTGCTAGTTTGTGTGATTTGTAATATAACCTATTGTGTGTGTGTCTAGAGCCCTGTAAGTACTAAATCCAAAACGTTCTATCCAGTTGCATTCTATGACTATCATTAGTGGGTACACTGCAAAAGCAGACAGTGAAATGCTGATATTTTTAAACTTTTAAACGTCTGTTTTTGAATTTTTACTGATATTATGAGGTATGTGCCATGTAAAGGTGTGATAGAGTGTTTAAACATACTTTTGGCAAATATTTTTTATATAGAGTTAAAAGATCCAAGTATAAGCAATTCAAATAAACCAGAGCCATTCCAAAACTATCTCTGCACAAAAATTAAGAGCAAGGTATAAGTAGCTAAGGCTTTTTTTGTTCAAATGGTCAAATCTATTTTCAAACCACTCTCACCATAAAGTGCTTCAGCTAACTTGGCTCTGTGTCATATGAAACAATAAAAGTGGTGATGTGTTGAAGCTGAAACCATAAGGTGAGAAAGTAAAATCTGTTTTTTAAATTTATACAGCCTTTTGGGCTTGGATTTATATTATAATTGGCTATCCAAATTCTATAATCAAAACCTTATTTCTGATTTCAAAGAAAGTCAATAGGTTGGGTTGGAAATAATTATAGTACACTTCTAAAAGTTGCATGAGATGAAATATTTAATGAGAAGTTTGACTGAGAATAAGTTTTTAGTTTTTGTATAGGAATATGAGAAAATGTTAAAGATGTAAATATTTTTAACCCAAAATAAAAATCTTTTATGCCTTTTTTAAAAAAAGGACCATCAAAACAATAGAAAACGATGTACTGTTATTTTTAGCAATTCATGCTAGTGGAAGCATTAGATGAAAGACAAACTTTCAGACATTGCCACCGATTTCATGGACCTCTCCCTCTGAGAGTATTACCCACTCACCCTTGTCACTGCAAAGGCCTGATTCTCCTGGTGAACCCCTACTACTGCTCTTTAATTGCATTTGAAAACTCATTAGATGATGATAACTTCAATAGCATCAAACATCTGAAATCCAGGTATTGAAGAGACACATACCAGTGTAATATATGTCTTCTGTCTTTTTAGGATGACGCAGTTTGAATTTAGCATACACAGCAATTCTGAAGACAGTGTGTGTCACCTAGAAGAGAATGCTATGCCACCTACAGCCCCAAAATTAACACCATCTCTGTGACAGGGAAAAACTTAAACAAAGGCAAAGGTCCCGTTTTTATACAGCACTAAGTCCATGTATTCTGGGACTACCCAGAAACAATAAATTTGCAGAATGTAAGTTTGCATTTATAGCTTCCCTCTATGTTAAAGCCTCTTCATTTGTAAAGCCTTCAAAAATTGTTACCTAAATATCTAGGAGTGCAAAAGAAGGTTTTTGCCTTTTTCATGTATTTATGTGTATATATACATAATCACAGAATGGTTAAGGTAGGAAAGGACCACTGGTGGGGTCATAATGCATACATGAAAACTTAGAGCCCTACTTTCAATTTATTTAAGTGTAACATCACCGCTGTACAAAGAGTTTAGGGAGAGCTCTTTTGCTTCAATACTTAATTTATTCATAACCTTTAAAACCGATTTACTGGGTAAACATATAAAAGGAGCAGCCTTAAAGAGAGGGACACTACCTCAAATAACACCACCTTCCCTTAGGTTCCCTATTTAGGTCTTCTTAGTGCATCAACTTCCATGGTAATTTTATACCAAACAAGACAGGGAAGAAAAGGAGGAATGTCTTAGCTGGCCAGCCAATAATATAACTAAACATCATTGCTGCCTCAAAAAAAAATACAAGAGTTACAAGGCTGAAGTTCATGTTGAAAAATAGAAACTGATAGAAAATCAAATAAGATAAAACAGCTAGTCTCATCCTTTTATAATTTTATGGGGTTTGATTGCATTACATTTGATTACATTACATTTTGACTACTTCTCAAGATCTAGGAAATTACATATATTTTTGATTTTCAAAACTTGTTTATGGACAACATGCCTACTTGTAAAGCACAAAAGGGAGCACAGGGCATGCTGTCGCCCGGTTTCACTGTCTCTTTCTTCATGGTGGAGAACATATCTTAGAACTTGCTTAACTCACTGGCATTTGCTTCTCATTGCATATTTTCTTCTTGCCTGAAGCCCTGCAGGAACTACTGCTGCAACTGATTGCAGATATGAATTGAGACTTTCTCAGTTCATACTGAACTACAAGCCAGCTACATATTTCGACCTTGTTTTCTTCAAAAAGGCAGATATTGTATATATGACTTTGAAGTAGCTGGACTAGTTTCATAATGGTCCATGTTGTAAAGGTTAGCTACTTCAGATCCATTTGATGTTACACATTCTGTACCTCAATAACCATTCCTATAGCTTTTGATGATAAGGATCTGTTAAATCATCTACACTTCAAGAAAGGTATAAATCCTTCTGATTTGACAACATTTTCTACTCACTTTGCCTCACCATAAAATATGTCAACAGTTTGAAGCAATGGAGAACTTAGACACTGTTGTGAGCAGCCCAGCTTGCATCAATACACCCATTGTTCAGAGTCTTGGCATCACTAAATGAAAAGGCAGTGTCAGCACAAGGCTAATTAAAATAGAAAATCCAACACTCTGTAACTTTTCTGAGGGGAGTTTTTATGAAAGTCATATTACGGGAGAACAACATTTTTTTATTACAGAACCATTTGTAAGGAGCTGGAAGAATTTTATGTCACATTTACATATACCCCAAAATTAGTTAAAGAGAGAATGCAAAAGGAATCACTCTATAACCTTAACATGCCACTAACCTAGTCAGATTTTCCTCCAAAGTCTTGCTTGCTACAATATCTTCTTGAACCTTTTCAGCACTCTTTACAAGAAAGATTTTATTTTAGAAATTCACTTCTCTGCCTTTTCAAATACTTTTTCCTGAATAACCAACACACAATGAATATAAAATTGAATATGGTGGTCATGAAAATTTTACTTTTTTAATTATAGAGGTTGGATTTTAAGCAAGATGTTTGAGGATAAATATTCTTTGGATGCAATTAATCCCCTACTTCTCTGCATACAAGATTTTCAGTGAATAGAAGATGTGAGACTGATTTAATCAAGAATATGTGCCATACCCCGATGCTATCAGTTCTATGATGTTCTGCAGCAACCCCACCCCTCAAGCCAGTTCTATGCCATATAGAAGGTGCACAGGGGTTTCTCGAGAGGCAGTAAGCTGGCTGAATTCCTGAAAATCCCTTTGCCAACCTTAGTGATGCAGCACAATTTGCCCCAGGGGTAAATTTAACAGTAAAATATTTTTTGCTGGTTTAGCTGCACTGTATGTGTGTAAATGGAGTGGAACTAGGAATCTGGTCAATGAAATATTCTGTTAAGGTAAAAAGGAAGAGGAAGTTTACTACTATGTTCCAAACTTTGGGAAATCCTGTTAATGTTACTGGAACTGCAGCAGCCAAAAAATGGTAATCACAAATTAATATCCAAAGAAGAATTTAAGAGTTTCATGCATAGGAAAATAAATTTAAGAACTTCATTTAATAGGCTGTTTACTAAGAAGCAACATCTACCAATCTTTTCAGTAGTCACATATGTTTAAACATAAATTTGAAAAGTTGTTTTTGTCCAGTATTTCTATAAAATCTGAAAGCAGATAAAAAAATATTTGAAACTAACTTGAAAGCAATGACGACATTGCTCACATCAGACTGTTGCAATTTCCCTAAAGCAGCAAAATAAAGAAATGCTAGCTTGTACCCCGTGTGAAACATGAGAGTCTATATTTTAATAGACTGCTGGCAGAAGTCAGTATTATGTAAGCTTTAAACCAAGGATTGCTTGTCTTAACAAAACTGAAGATCACAAAATTAATTGCTAAGATTTCAGTTGAGCAAATGAAGCTGAATTAAAATTATGGACTAGTATACTTAGATATATTTTTAAAGATTTGAGCTTTCATTTGACATACACCATATTTTGTGTCTTTCTCAGCCACAAGATATGTTGAAAAGTGTCCAAGGCATAAAATATCCATTAGAACAACCTACATTTTTTCTTCTCTTCTGTGTAACTGTTGGCTGAAAGTAGAGAGGTAATCCATCTTCCTATTTTGTGCAAAGTCCCTCGTCATCTGCTGATTGACTGGCATAAAGCATTATTAACTTTTGGAGCTCATAATATTTATTTGCATGAAGTCAAGAGGCTTACAGTTGTTTTGTGTCACAACGTGTCAAGTTTCCAGATGCTACAGTTGTTTAATCAAGAAACAATTTATTATTCTTTCGGCAAATCTCCAAGCAAAAAGCATATGGAAAATCTGGCCAGAATTCTCCCAGAAAGAGATTTCTTTCTTTCTTCCTTCTCTTATTTCTTTTTTTTCCTTCCTTCCTTCCTTCCTTCCTTCCTTCCTTCCTTCCTTCCTTCCTTCCTTCCTTCCTTCCTTCCTTCCTTCCTTCCTTCCTTCCTTCCTTCCTTCCTTCCTTCCTTCCTTCCTTCCCTCCCTCCCTCCCTCCCTCCCTCCTTCCCTCCCTCCTTTTGCCTCCCTCCCTCCTTTTGCCTCCTTTTGCCTCCTTTTGCCTCCTTCTCTCCTCCTTCTCCCCACTTCACTTATTTCCCCCTTTCCCTTTTCTTCCCTTTTCCTCCCTCCCTCGCTTCTTTTTTTTTTCTTTGAGATGAGCAATAATTAAACAAGATCCTCTAAAACATTACCAATCTTCATGGTATTTAAAGAACCATTAATGAGTTCCCTCACTGGGAAAAGAAAACAAGTGGTTTTTGTCTTCATAGTAGCTTTTACTACGGTTTTGTGGTCCCTGATCTGGGTAAGTGGAGTGGTCTGTGATGGCACATGCTACCCTAGGGATGATAGTGGTTCTGGTTGCAATGTTTTATGCATTTCTGGCTGACCAAGGTCTTGCTGGAACACACGATGTTGGCTTGCTGTCTTGCTCTCAGCTGCTAAACTCCCCAAAAGCACAGCTGTAGTATATGCAGTATTGCTGTCATGCTCACTCTCTCAAGATTTTATAAAAAAGAAAAAAAAAGTAAGATTGCAAAGACTGAAAAGAAAGATTAATGTTAAGAAATACTAAGGGGTCAAAAAACCAGAAAATAAAACAGAATGTCAAAATGCACTGTAAAGTACGAAACAAATTTTGAATGTTCTAACTGTGACTTTTAGGACTGCAACTTATGAAAACGGCTGCTGCAGTTCGTAGAGGTGAAAAAAGTGAAGTTTATACTTTCTGCTCTTGAGTCTAAACATAGACCACATCATGTTCTGAGTTTTAGTAAGAGGTTTAAAGACAAAAATCTATGTATTCACTGTTTGAAATTTTAAGAAATAAAAAAAACAATACAAAAGAAGTCTTTTGGACCTACAACAGTCCTGCCAAACATTCACCTAGACCAGGGTCTTTACAAAGCAGTGCCTGTCTGTTTTTCATCAGGCATGCCCTCAAGTAATCTAATATGCCATTAAAATCCCAAATTTATTTCTATTAAAACAGCATAATCCAATTTCATTGCAAAAGAGCCTCTACTGTAAAATACTGACTCGTGTTCTCTATCCTTTAGCTATTAATTATTTTAAAAGATAGAGCTGTACTTCAGAAATTACATATCTCTTCTTTACAGCTGTTTGGACAAACTGTAACAGTCCAATGCAATTATCTTCATTTTAGTACTTTAGTCCCTTTATTCTTTAGTACTTTCAAAAAAAATACTTCTCTGATTTTGTTGCCATCTTTAGGTTGTACATTTTTAGCTCTAAGCATTTTTCTACAGGGTGAATTAGGTTCATCATGGACATGTTTCATTTTAGCTTGTGCACTGTGATTCTCTGCAGCCAAACTATGTACCCCTTCATATTTCTTCTCCATACTTCTAGTTTCCTGGAAAAATGGAATTTTCATGCCTAAATGGATCAATTATAACTGATTTTGTTACTTTTCAAGAATTCGTGTTGTGTCCAGCTGGCAACTAAGCACCAATCAGCCACAAGCTCGCTCTCCTCATGTCTGGATGGGAAAAAGAATCAGAAGAGTAAAAATTAGGGAACTCACGGGTTGAGATAAAGACAATTTAATGAGTAAAGAAAAAGCTGCGCATGCAAGCAAAGCAAAATAAGGAATTCATTCACTGCTTCCCATGGACAAGCAGGTGTGCAGCCATCCCAGGGAAAGCAGAGCTCCATCACATGTAATGGTGGCTTGGGAAAACAAATACCATAATTTCAAACATTCTCCACTATCTTCTTTTCCCCCAAGCTTTATATGCTGAGCATGATGCCATATAGTATGGAATATCCCTTTGGTCAATTGGGCTCAGCCATCCCGACTGTGTCTCCTCCCAACTTCTCATGCACTTCACAGCCTCCTTGCTGGTGAGGTAGGATGAGGAGCAGAGAAGGCCTTGATGCTGTGTAAGCACTACTCAGTAATAAGGAAAACATCCCTTTTTTATCAACGTTATTTCCAGCAAAAATCCAAAACACAGCCATACCAGCTACTCTGAGAAAAATTAACTCTACTCCAACCTAATCCAGCACATTCTCCACCTCTTATTCCCCACCATTTACATAATGCTTAAGTCCCACAGTATCCAGTACAACCTCATTAACCACTACCTCCTTTCTCATCCTTTGATATCATACAAAGATATCATTTTTTTTGTCTATGAACCACCTCTGCAAAATGTCCACTAATGTCCATAAAATGTCCACTGAGTTAATTTAGTCCATGGCTTTGGGCTCCAGCTGTTATGGTGGTCACTCAGGACAGGGGAGGTGGTGTATTCCATGGAGTTACTGGCCACCCAAGTCAGCTCTGGTTGGATCACTGCTACACTGCAACTGCTTCCTGTAAGACTTGTTCTCCATTGGTTTGGGTGGTTCCTGCCATAGTGATTTTTTGAAAGGTAACTTAAAACCTGGCTTACAAAAATTTAAAGGTATTTCCATTAAAATGTCCACCCCTGTTCCCTTTGGACCAGATCACAGGATTTGACATTGCAATGAACCCTTTCCTGTAACCCTTCTTCAGTCTGGACTTATCTGCAGACTGCAGTCCCTTGGGGGAGCATTTGCTCCCCTAAGTTAAAGACAGAATGCAAACTCTAGGAGTTTTATCTGGGAGGCTCTTCAGGGATATACCTGATGCATCATAGACTTATCTGCAGCCACAGTTGCTTTGAGGTGCACCTATTCCAGTGTGGCCTTTTCCCATGGGCCACAATGCATCAGAGAAACCCGCTCTATCATGACCTTATCCATGGCTGCAGTGCTTGCTGGGATGCACCTGCTCTGTTGTGGGTCCACACTCTTTGAGGTGCTCCAGCATGATCTCATGCAGAGCCACTGATGCTTCAAGGTATACCTGCTGCAGCACAGACTTTTCCATAGCTACAGATATTTTGATACATTTCTTCTCCAGCATGGACTTACCCTTGGACACCAATACCTTCAGAACTACATCTGCGGCGACACAGACATGTCGATGGCCACAGACACTTTGGGGTATCCTGCTTACAGGTCATAGCCCTTTTGAGTAGAGCTCACAGTGGATTTCTAGCCTCTCCAGTAGAGCAGCACAGAGAGAGCAGTGATATCCTGGCCATCTGCCAGTCTAGGCGCCTTGCCACGGTTGTTATCAAAATGTTCCCAGGCACAGCAGAGTAAGATGATAAGCAGTGTAGCAGCGCAGCAGTGCACAAAGCAGTGAAAGCAACAAAAGCAGCCACTGATGATCACTAGGCTCTAATACATAGTGGGCAATCAAGTCCCTGGGCACACACAAGAGCCTGACAATTAATAAGTAAGCAGCAACAACAACCATAAAGTTGATCTGGCACATTCCAATCAAATCTGTCATTACCTTGAATCCTTTGAGGTCCATATTGGATACCTTACTGTTTTTCTCTATGGCACTTAGCAGGTAAAATAAAGATAAAAAATACTCAAAGCCCCATTGAGTCAATGTAGTTATAAGCACCTGATCTATGCAGAGTAGGTTGACATGCCCTGCTCTGGGCTTTAGGAACATGATCACACAGTAAAATCCTTGTTTCTCCCAAGACTTTATTCTGTTCAACTTTGTTATTTATTGCTTTGTAGTTGGTACAGTCATGGAACCATGCTAGTTATTTTCATGGAATATTCTCAAGATGCAGGACAGGGAAATAGCTTTGAGACAGAGGTTCAGGCATGGCTGCAGATCAGGGGCAGCTTTGTCATCAACTACAGCATGTGCTTGGCAGGGTTGGCAGGAGAACCAAACTAATGTGACCAAAGTGCATTAACTATGTGAACTCCTGCTATACTCTTGGTTGTTGTAAGATGTTGCCAGGGGTAGAAAGTTGCCTCCCAGAGTACCTCCCTGAGCAGCACAAGCACACCTTCACTCAGTTCTGTTCAGAGATATTCAAGTTTCCCAGAGAATTATGGATGCCCCATCCCTGGAAAAATTAAAGGCCAGGGATGGGGCTTTGAGCAACTTTGGTCTAGTGGAAGATGTCCTTAACCAAGGCAGGGGGGTCAAAACTACGTGATCTTTAAGGTTCCTTCCAACCCAAAACATTCTGTGATTCTATGTTTCTGTATATCTTTACAGTCATGACTTTATTCCCTCAAAGATGTTTTCTACCATTTACCATTAATCTTTAACATCTTGAAAAAGAGACAAATTCTAGACTACACTGTAAATATTTATTTTACTTGAACAGGAATTGGCATTTTCCCTTGAATATAATATTAGGGCTAATTTCAGCCTCTCTAGATTAATGAGACAGACTTCAATGGATTTGTGATAAATTAAGGGAGGTGGTATGGTCCTGCTGTGGCTGGATACACAATGCAGTGGAGGCTGTATGGTTTCCTATGTGAACCACTTAGATATAAAGCCTTAATTTTTGCATGAGTTTTTATGTCTTTCCCATCAATGATTAAGAAAAGTTGCACAACATGAATTTTATAGAAACAGAGTTTGTAGTGAAAATTAACTCTTAAAAAAAAGTGAGGGTTGTGATGCAGCTGAATTATTTTCTCCTTTAAGAACTGGTAAATGTTAGATCATCTAAACAGAAAACAGTCTGTGTCTGAACAGACACACAGTCCAGAAACATGATAGTAAATATTAGTTACTAGAAACAACAGTTGCAGTGAGAAGGATTTGAGCGATCTGTAGGCTGCAATGTCTCCTTACAAAATAGCTCTTGGAAAAATTCCAAGAGTGGAAAAATTTGTCAAGGTTACAAATGAGTAAAATTTGCTCAGCAAAAGGCCTCGCTGAGCTTGCTTGTTAGCTAGATGAATTTCTTGCTTGTTCATGGAGCAGGCAAACATGCCACTGGTCTGAGCTCTCTGAGTTTTTTCTGGATACTTTCCAGTTCCAGGGGTTTTACTGTGGCAGGGGAGGATTTGGCCAAACATATATGTATTTTTTTTTGTGTTACATAAAACTGTAGGAAGATAGCTCTGCCAAAGGGCACAAATAATTTTTTTTGGTCTTAACTGCCCAGAGTTTTGTTGGTTATTTTTCCCAAACAGGATGTCTGTATAGTGGGGAGACACAGTTTTATTTAGTTGTTTCTGCTACAATTTTTTAAAATTTCAAAAGGTTTCTTTTTTTTTCAGTATCATATTCTCAGGATAAAAATATTCACTGACTCCAAACCTTATAATATTGCCATGAAATAGTCCATAAAAATTTGGTTTGTCTGTTGGTAATGTGAGGCAGATTAATCTTATTTGAATAAGATATTATGACAGAACACGATACGTTGGATCACTAGCTCTCAGGGGCAAAACCTGCACCCCTCAGGAGAAACAACTCTTTGCTTTCAATGCTCAGCCTAGCAGAGTTCTAGTCCACACAATGGTCTTGTTACTGTAGTATGAATATTTATTGCTTCTATAAGGAATGATGCTTTAGCAAGAGTGAAGTCTATGGAGTCCTTAGTTGCTAAAAGCTAAAATTTACTAGCAGATATAAGTATTATACTCCTTTTCAGGAGAATTTCCAGGTGAAACCTCAAATCCCATGCCCACCTCCAACAAACCCCAACTTCTTTCCTTATATTATTCCAGAAAATTAAGTTCTGTTTTATAGGCCAGCCATTATAACTCAGAAAGAATGCATAGATGCAAAAGGAGAAAGGAGAAAGGAGAAGACTCATGATCACCCATGAACTCGTGATTCAGCCACATTTTGTCTCCAATCTTCTGAAACTACACCAGGGTTCTCAGTTTTCTTAAAATTCTTCATTCACTGTTTCTGAAAGAAAAAAGAATGCATATAGAATATGATCAATTCTTACTGCTGTTTTACAGCTGTTTGTAACTCTTTCATTTACATCTCCAGGCTTATCTGTATTTCAAAATTTTTCATAAAGACCTATGCTCAAATATTCCATTTCAGTTTTATTATTGATTGAAAATTCATAATTATTGCAAGGTCAGTTAAAAAAGGCTTCCTTATTTTCTTTATTGAAGTAAGGTAAACTTCTTCCATGAATAGAGAACTGCAGTGTTTCAAGACAATTTAATTAGCTTCCAAATTTTGTCATTTAAAGTTTACCTCTGAATCACTTTTTGTTTTTAGAATTGGCCTTTATAAGTACCCTGTCTGCATGTGTATGCATATATTTGTGTGCTAAAGGGAACGTTTGGTGGTAAAAGGTGGAAAAGCCTATTTGAACAGAATACATTTTAGTAGTTCCTATTCCTTGCTTCTAGGCAATCCTAAACACTGAGTTCAGTAATCAAATTGTCCTTTTTTATCCTTGGCTTTTTGGTGTTTCATGGTGTATTCCTAATGATTTTCATGTAAGGTTATTTTGGTGGGTTTTTTTCCTCTAATTTTTCTCTATTACGTATCCTGAATGCTACAGATTAAGCGGGATATAACTTGCATTGTTTTAAGCAAGGCTTTCAACATGGTCTCCTAGAATACCCACATATCAAACTGAAGAGAGATGAACCAGGTGGGTTGATTACGAAGTGGCTGGTCAGTGTTAAAGTGTTGTGATGATAAATGGTATAGGAAATACAACTGGATACCCATTACTCGTGAAAGTTCTCAAGTGTCAGTGCTGGGGCTCAAACTATTTAAAGTCTTTATTAATTATCTGGACAGTACAAAGGAGTGCACCTTCAGCAATTTCATGGGTAACACCAAAATGGGAGGGTGTTCAGCATGCTGGAATGTAGGGCTAGCATTCAGATGAGACCTCAGCCTGAAGAAAAAACAAGCTGGCAGAAATCTTAGGAAGTCTACCAAAGGATATGCAGTGTCCTGCACCTGATATGATAAGATATTATAACCTCAAACAGAAATATAGACAAGGCAGTGACTTGTAAAGAGCAGATCTACAGAAAAGGAGCTGAGCATTCTGGTTTAGAAGTTGAATATAAGATAATTATAGAATCATTTAGGTTGGAAAAGACCTCTAAGGTTATAGAGACCAACAATTAACCCAGCATTGCCAAGTCTACCACTAAAACATATCTCTAAGTGTCACATATTTTAAATACCTCCAGGGATGGTGAGATGCAGCAATGTGCCCTTATGCTGGCTCTCTGCATTCTCTTAGCCAAGGATACAGACAGCAGGTTCACTATGTTCAGCTGGTTGATTTTCTTCCTTTATTTGTGAGACTGTATCTGAAATACTGTCTTCAGTTCTGGTTCCTAATACAAAAAAGACATTGCCATGCTATCATGGGCAGGAAAAAGGGGGTTGTGAAATTGAGAGAAAGAGACTGCCTTTTCACTTATTGCTTGAAATAAGTGTAATACAATAATCAATGTCAACAAAGGTCAGAGTCCTTCATCTCTACTTTTCTGGAGCCTCCAACAGTCTTTAACCTAAAGAGTTTGCTGATATTACCTGCACTTTAAGCCAGACTTATGTTAACACCAGAGTGGAACAAGGAATCAGAAGATACTTGGCCTTTTATAAACATGATCACAATCTACTGTAAAAGATAATATTTTACACTGGGATGGTGGCATGGAAAGACTGGATGAATAATGACTAGGTGAGACTGACAAATGGGAACAGTATAGGTGATGTTTAGTGTTTGCCTATCAAATGGAAAAAAAAAGTAAATCAGTTAATAAAAATCAAGATACCTCAATGATTATTGTATGTAAGGTTTACTCACTTCTCACACAACCCCATCAAATGAGCTGGACCAGTTTTACATATCATTTTATGCTAAGGCAGGTAGAAATGACTTGGGAATGTCTCCAGGTATAATTTCATAATCATCTCAAAAGGATATTATGAACAAGGAGAGACTCTCCAAAATAAAAAAACAAACCAACCCCAAAAAACCAAACACCACCCCCTGCCCAAAAAAAAATAAAAGAATATAAGTCTATTCAGCCAAAAACTTTGTCTTAAAGGTCAGGAAGGATAAAATAGGACTGCCAAAAGTCAAACTGTTTTAATTTGTAAGAGATATTCACACAAGTAGAAAAGATTTCTTCCAATGCAGAAATAAAAGATATTGATGCTTGTGCACCGTGGTAAGAGTTGAAACTGGAAGTAAATGAAATAGGAAGCTAATTAAATTATTTGGTTAAGCTGAGATAGAAAGAAAATGAAACACTTCAAATAATCCAATTTCGAGGCCTGGAGAATATCTGTTTCTAGAATTCTCAAAACAGGCATATGAAATGAAAGATCAAATAACTAAAAGGGCTAATAAATATATTGGATTACAACAATGTAACTAGAAAATAGCAAAGGAGGTTCATAAACTATAAAGAAAGAATATCATGTGATAATTTCAATTCTACTACTACGTCTTTAATAGTATTCAATGCTATGAGAAGATATTTCAAAGGTATGATTAATTAAGATGATTCAAGTAAAAAGGGTTGGACTAATACATGTAATACATGTACCCAATTTAGATTATGCCATACTAAACAAATGAGTAAGAAAACAGGGATTCTAGACAAAGAAAATACGTAGCAATACCATATCAGAATTTCAGTGAAAAAACAAACATATTATTACAGAAGAAATTAATGGCAAAGCTGGAGAAATTGAAGATTAGAAGTGAAATCATCAATGAGGAGTAGACTTTGATAATTTATATTCTTTATAAACAAATATGACATAAAGAACCCTCAAGAGTTCTTTAAAAACTTCTCTGTGTGTTATTTTTATCAGTGTTCTTGGCATAAGTAGTGTGTGGTGAAGAAATGCCTAATCAGTGCTAGAAAGCTCTGCCTCTGTGAATAAACCGAATTTCTGAGAGAGCTGGACAGCCTTGAAGATGAACAATGGAAGTGATCTGAAATGCTGCTATATACATTACATGATTCTATGCTTAGGAGCTACCTAAGAACTCATGCTTTAAATTCATCTGTAGAAAAGAAAATTGAAAACCAAGGTGGAGCTTGACATCCCTGGTCAACTAAAGGCTAGGTACATGATGGAAACTGTGAATATAGGCTAATGGGATTTGAGAGTTTGCTAACTGAAGTATTTTAAATGAAGTTTTAAAAATATTACAGTTGCGTTGCTGTTACTGTAGTAAAGGTCCTTTGGAATTTAAAATGTAATATAAATAAAGAATAAATATTTGTATCATTAAGGGAATGGATAGTTTTTCATACAAACAGGAATAATTTCCTGTGCAATGAAGCAAATAGGAAACTATAATATAGTTTCTATATTATATAGATGACATGTATAATTAAATAGCTATAATTGTAAAGGACTAATGTCATGCTATCCTCTATGCTTTGTCATGTTTCTCTGTCTCTCCTCCTAGCAACTGCAATGGTAGTTCATAAACTTATCAGATAGGCTCTATAACATGGTTCCTGACCATGCCATTGATAGGCAGTCATTGAACCAGACATTTTAATTTTTCCAGGTTCTATTTATTCAATTTATTCATGTGATTTCACATGACTTCCTTTAAGTTATATAATTTGCTGCGTGCCCTTTCCTTCTTTGTCCATGCTCTTTTCTTCAAATCACTTCCTCCCCATTTCTTATATTTATTATTATTTTCTATTTAATATCTTCACACTGTACACATTATTCTACTATTAGTTTTGAGACATTTAAATTGCTTTCCCACATGCATAGCACAGTTCTAAGTAGTATTTATACAGAGGTTTTTCATGAGTAATATTTATATTCTAGATAGTTATTCACATATGGTTTTATCATCTACTAATGCTCAAAAAATACTTATACAACATATACTGTATATTCATATGGTGAAGGGTGTATCTGCTTTTATAACTAATTTCTTGATGTACACACAAGCTATGAGGCCTCAAATCATGTGGTTTTAATCAATGGCATCAAACAAAACATATCTTTTCAACTTGGTGATTTAATGTCAGAGAACTTGACTTAATGAAACACCTAGAGTCCCAGATTCCCCAAACCATACTCCATCACCTAGAGGTAAAGTCACTGTTCTGCTGTTGTAGATCAGAATATTTCTAATGAGTTCAATAGAATTACATCAGATTATGGTGGTTAGGGGTGAAGCCAGCAAAATTTAGCAGTCTGAAGTGTTTTGGGTTTCTTCATCGGTAACCAGGGTCCTGCCTGTTCAGCAAAAGGAGTAAAGCTGCTTTCAGCTGCTTTTTTTGCCCCTGCCCATCTATGCCCTGTGCATCTCAGTTTGCCTGTGTACAGTGTGGATGGTTAACTCCACTGTTCCCAAAAGCTTTTTTGTAGATATGTATCTAACAGCAGTTGGCAAACAAATTTAGATACTCAGATTGTGTGCCTCTTTCACAGTTTGCTTGTTCCTACCTCAATTTCCTAAAAATTCTGAAATGGAAAAATTTAAAAATTTGACATTTTATTTCAGTGTTTCAGCCCAAAGAGAATGGTAGGGGAAAAATTGTAAAATAATCATTCTTTAAAAAAAATTACTGCCGTTAAATATAAAAATTTCGCTGTTCACTTTCTATGCTGCTTTACTCTTCAAGCCTGAATATTTTTTGCAGCATCATACCAAATGCATTTCAAATAATTACTTTTATTACTACTGATTGATTTTTAGATTGATTTTTAAAGGGAAAGGTCTTTTTTTTGTATTTATATTTTTCCACCTCTCCTTCTCAGTAATTTCTGAACCCACTGGCTAATTTCGATGAACTTAAACACAGGAAAAAAAAGTTTTAGATAGAGATACACCATTAATGATTACAGTAAGTTAATGGTAAAAATGGTCTTTTGGACTTTGAAGGAATCCACAAGGATGCTTATTAGATCTCAGGAAACCAGTGTTGATACTTCATATTTAAACAGAATGGGCTTATGAAAAAAATGCTTTGAAGTGGTTGATTGAGTCTTGTTATTGTCTGGAATTAAAGACTGAAAGTCTCAAAATAATTAATGTAAAGTGAAAAGGACCAACATCTCTTTCTTGCCCTCTATACCTTACAGAATTAGTTAACCCTTCTTTAACTTCATGATCCTGAAGTGTCTAATAGGAAAGCCAACATGACATTTTGTTGACCACAGGTGTTGTTCAAAGAATTAAGGGATTGAGGCTGCAAATGCTGTAATTGTGGAACAGAACAAAATGTTCCTGCAGATAAACTGGGCATTTATCCAAGCAAAACCTGAAGAACCTTTATCTTAAAGTATGAGCTTCCAGTATGAGAAAAGGGCTGCACTGTCATTCCTCTTATAGTTCAAGGCATCGCCTTTGCACAGTGACTGTGACCAGATTAAGATAAACACAAGCCAATAGAAACCATAGGTACCTCTTAACAACATGTATCTTCATTTACCCTGTAACAATTTGACATTTGTATAAAGCAGAACAGTAGGAGCAACAGTCTCTTACTTGTGCTTCAAGCTAAAATTGAGATATGTCCTTGCTGTGCTGGTTACCGAAGAGAGGTCTGTCTTTTGTGTAACCTGACTGGATTATGAAGATGGAAGAAATAAGGTTTTAGCTCTATTTTGCAGATGAAGAACTTCATGATGCAAAAATCAGGACCCTCATGAAAAGGTCAATGGAAATTTTGAAACATTACTGAGGACAGCCTCCCTGGCTCTTGGAATCCCAGGCCAACACCTCAGTCATATGAACAGTCCTCATCTTTCTGTATTTTCTAGTTTTCTAGATTATCTCTCAAATTAAATCTATGGGATCTCACAGCTATGGGATGTGCTAAGACCAAGTGGATTAAATCTTAGCACTTTCCTTAACAAAAAGATTGTTCTCTCTAAAAAGAAAAATAAATCCTTAGCTTAAGAAAAACACATGGTTGCTATCCTGAAATGCATGAAAACTTGCAGGAATAAGAGACCCTCTGCCAAATAGTTAAAGAGATGATAAGAAGTGTGTACTTTACATCAACCAGAAAGCTAGTTCAGGAAACCAGAACTTCTCTATTCATCAATAGATTTGATTGGTTTTTTTTGGCTGAAGCCTGAATTAAACTTTTTAATAATGTTATATCATCCTTTAGATGAAGTTGTATTGTTCTATATTCTTATGGGAGATCATGCAGCAATGAGCAGCTCTGATCAAAGAGACCAAAAAGAAAATAACCAATTAAAAAAGAATGAAAAAAAAAAAAGGTTAGATTGAATATAGTTGAAAATACAGGTGACTGACAAGAGAAATCCATGACTGACCACTTCAGAAAGCAGGAAAGGATGAAAAAGAAAACCCAAAAGAGAAAAAAGCCAGATGAAATAAAACCAAACAAAAAACCCCTCACAATTAAGGAACACTACAAGACACAGGCTGTAAATAATAATCAAAAAGGTATTTATATAAAATTTTAAATAAATCTGCAAATGTGCAAGTGCTAAAAAAGTTTACCATGTGAAACAACGAGGATGTCCAGGCATCAGGCAAACCCAAGTACTCTCAGATGAGAGGTTTGAAGAGGCCTAGCTAAGAATTTTGAATTTATTACTTACTGCTTCAAAATTAATATTAAAAATACTGGAAAATATTGAAAGACTGCCAACATGATTTAAATACCAGAAAATAACCAAAATTACTTGAGATATTACAGTTCTACAAGCTTTGTGAAGATACTGGGCAGAATAATGAGGCATTAAATGCAATCTTGTATCTACAGAGAATTAGAAAATTAAAATATAGCTTATCTGAGCCAACAGAAGTTTCTGGAGAAGAAGACTTGAAAAAGTATTTTTTTCTTTTTTAAAAGATTACAGGCCAGATTTTGTCATGGTCTAAGAGATGAGAGAGGCTACTGACACAATGATTTTGCCAAAGCATATAACATTTTAAGACCTCTGTTAACCTGAACAAATAGGCAGCTATTGAAAGGATGAAAAGGAGAGTGCTATGTTATGCTTAAAATGCAGCAATATCCTGTCCAGTTCTGACATCTGTCATGCATGAACAGGTCTGAATTACTTAAAAGAGCTCAAAGAAGAGCCAAAATATAGGATATAAGGAACTCAGTCTATTCAGTGTATCAGGAGCAAATCCGAGAGATCACCAGGTCATTTTAAAAAAAAAATTTAAATATGAAAGAGAAAAAATTTTATGGAAAAATAATTTATAGGAAAGAATTTACCACCTTGATGAAGAAGACAGAAAGAAAATTGTATGACAAAAGATAAAATTAGAGAAGCTGACATATAATGCAGTATCCTAAGAGCAAAGATCATTTGGAAAATGTGGAAAAAATTACGAATTGTAATCAAATGAAGCAACTTTTAATGGAGGGTCTACAGTGCAAGTGCTGTGTGGTTTTATGTTATACTTGCAGTGATCTTTTCTGTCACTGAAATCTGAGAGAATTTGTGAAACCTTTTGTTTATTTTTATTCCCTCATACTCAGCAAGAGCTACATTCTCTTAAATACACAGCTGCTTGCGGGTCTGAGTTTAAGCAGTGATGTGACATAAAATTTTACCTGCAAATTTCATACCAGATTGTCCATGTGAAAAATAATCACTCTTCCTACATTGTTTTGGGAAAGTGAGAGAGAAGGGAGTGGTTCCTGCTCTTTGATTCTTGTGGATTGATTGACTCTGCACACAGATTGACAATTTTCTGCCATGAAAATAATGCTCTTTATTATATATATGACTCTGTCTTATAATCAAGGTGTAACAAAAATACTTCATTTGAGTATGGGAGAGAATTTTTCTTGCAGTTCAGGATGAAAACAAGCAATTCACCTCCAGCTGAAGAAGAAACTGACACCTTGAAAAATCTTTTAACCAATTCTTTGATGCTTCAGGGGTCTTTTCCAGTGAAGCTTCAGAGAGGCTGTGGAGTCTCCCTCCCTGCAGATATTCAAAAGCCATGTAGACATGGTCCTGGGGAATTGGCTCTATGTGGCCTGGCTTGAGCAGGGAGTTGGACCAGATGCCCTACAGAAGTCCCTTCCAGCCTCAACTGTTCTGTGATTCTGTGAAGACATTTTTGGTTCCTACTGTTCCTGATACATAAATCTCTTGAAAACTAAAGTGCTTTAGTCTAATCCAGTCCAGTGGATTCACTAGGATGGTAATAGAGTGATATTAACTGTGCTCTCATATAGAAGTTGTCAGGCTATGTGATCTAGTGATTACTTGCCTCAGACTCTATTAAAAAATTAAACCTCTTCCTAGTCCCCCAAAAGAATTAATAAGCTGTAAAGCCAACCAAAAGGAGGATCAGCTGTATAGTGTAATTTGTCTCTTGTCATCAGAACAAAGGAGCCTTTACTACTCTTGAAAGGCTGAAACACCACAGAAGACTTTCAGGTAAAGGGTATGGCTGTTTTTCCTAGAAATAGTGCAGTGTCATCCACTTCTAAATCTCACAAATCTGATCTGGAGTCCCATGAGAGACAACAATAATGCATTTCAAGCTTTTAATCCAGCAGATTTAAGGTTTGTAAGATGAAATGAAGTATGAAATATGTTGTATGGACCCCCTGGCTGCTCGGGAGGGTGTTCCCTTCCATCCCAGGCAGGCTGCCAGCCTTGTAGCCAAAATTCCTATCAGGAAATTTCAGGTGTCTTGGGAAGAACATGTTCAGGAAGAGAGGTTGATCTTGTTTATTTGTGTTTGAGACCATCTTCCTGATGGAGAACACAAATTTTATGAATCCATAGGCTGTAATAGAACAGAAAAGTGGTTATATGACTGTCCAATTTCTACAGTACTGCTTCTCAGCCACAAGTATAGCTGGCTTGGTTTTAAGAACTTAGTGAATGACAACATTTTATTCTGGTTTAGGTATTAAAGCCAAAGAGAATGAAAATCAAAATAATATCTGTATTATCAGTGGTGGTGAATAAGGAGGAGTTGTCAGCTCATTTTAAATTAGAGGCAAATCAGCATGGGAAAAATGGGCTACGGTTCTTTTCTTGGTAAACCAAGTGAAACCAGGAAAATTTCAGTAGAACATGACCAGGAACTCAGCAGAGAAAACCTTTGTTCCCATCTGGAGTTTGCTTTTCAAGAACTAGTCTAATAGAATGATTGCCTTTATAACCATGACTTTTGTATGTATTGGCTGATTTTATTAGGAAAGAAAGAAAAAAAAAAACATTATAGACTCCTCCAAAGATGAAAATGGTAACTCAAACTACAGAGATTCAGCTGAATTTTTTGTCACTGATCTTAACAGCAGTCACTGTTAACATTGGCTTTGGAAAAGTGAAAATATGAACTTGTTCCTGACTAGACTGAGACGCAATGGGGGTTGCTTATCTTATTTACAAAAAAATAAAGCCTTTTTCAAAGGCTTTGATCTGTCTTGTTCTACACATCACTATTGCACAAGTCTCTGATATTGCTGTCAGCCTCCATTTTCTCTTGATTCATAATCTCCTTCCTGAGTTCTTGGGAAGAACTTCTATTTTAAAGCTCTGTATAGAAACTGGCAGAATAGAAATTGTTTCAGAAGATCCCAGGTTTCTTCTGAGGGAAAGCAATGAGAAAATGTTGTGATTCCCATAAGAGGGGAAAATTTTGGCAGGGATTTCTGGGTCTCTTTGTGGGAAGGGAAGGTTTCCAAGGTTTTCTCCAAGAAAGGAGAGTATTTTTAATCTGTCTCTGAAAGAGAGATATTTTAAATTAAAAATTACCTTTCCACTGTACATACTACTCTTGAATAATTAAATGTTTTACAATTTTGTGGAGAAAGTTGTGGTTTTTTTCAGTCATGGTTGGTGCTGTAAGGACTTCTGTTTATTTCACTGTAGTGGGGTTTTGAAATCAGTCATTTACAGACAAACACAGAGAGTGTGGCTCTACTGTGTTCATTAACTGAGGAGCTAAATTTTACATGTAAGAGACAATGTTCCCAAAGAACCACATGGAATCCCAGGGGTTTTTTTACCCACTTGTATTAACTTTTTATAAGATAATATTGCATGGGTTCAACATTTGGAATAGCCAAACCATCTGTAAAGTAGGGTAGTGGATTCCCTCGAAGGTTTAAAGAATTTCTAGTATCCAACAGCTCTTATGATGGTCTGAATTATTCAGAAAGGGATTATTTTTTTCATCTTGTACTGCTGAATGAGATTCTGTGCAGAGATCATTTTCAAGGGAAGTTAAGGAGAGCACGGGGAGCCTGGATTGATTAGAAACCTAAGAACTTCTGTGCTGTGGTGACTGTAATAACCCTGTACACCTTTTATTCTATCTTCTTTCTTAGCATTTCTCATTCCTTTCCTTCTGTCTCTAAAGTGCCTGGCATTTCCCAAGTGTTACGAGCAAGCCTTGCCTTCTTCCTCAGAACTGAGGATTTGGCTTAAAAAAACTTGTATGTGTTATAGCTAGCCTTTGATAAAAGAGGTTTTCAAATTTTTTCTTCTACTGTCGACTGGGAAAGTGGTAACCTACTGGTAATGTCAGCTCATGATGTCACTTGTGGCACTAGAAAAATACATGAGAAACTCTTTGATAATAATTTAATGGAGTCAGTTGTTTCTTTAACTTTTGTTGCTTCATCCCCTCCTTTTGGGTACAGTTCCTGCTTTCCTATTCCATGTTTCCTGACATCTTTTTTGAAACACTTTTTTGATAGCTGCTTACTCATTGCTATACAGAGTTGAACTGTTCTGCTTCTCAAATCTGTACTTATAGTTGAAACTTCTACTTTTGGTCCAGTAAAAACTTCTGGCCCTATTGTTGATTTTTATTGTCCCACAGACCTTACTTTTGGGGGGAAAAATAAATTTATGACTCTGACATAGTTCAGCTAGATCCATCTTTACTAAAGGTTTTCATACCTTCTCCTTTGTAATAACCTTAAATTAATGTTCCGATATAAAAACATTTCTTTTATGCCCTTGTGTTTTCTATTCCACCTAGTCAGCATTTTTGTTAGCCTTGTAAACCCAAGTCCCAAACAGTAATGGAGTTTAATTTTGCTATAAACCGTACAAATGCATTCAGTGGGTTTACAAATTATCCGTTCTGTTGCTTTACAACAAGATCACTTTTTAAAATGGATGCGTAAAGCTCCCCCCTTGCCCTTTTTTTTTTTTTTGAAAGAACATCTGGGCTGTTGTACAGATTTTAAGAGCAAAGTTAAACAAGAACTGGGCCCAATGCCCAGAGAAACCAACTCAAATAAAACTTGGGTAAAATAAACTATCCCAAAAAGGAAGAGCTAGATAGAAGCACAAATAATGTATGTGGAACTGCCCAACGACACAGAAAGTAGAGTAGAATGATTTTGCACTGAGCACAGTTGCTACACATCAGACAGCTTCAGAGAGAGAATGAAAAAGATGCCCACAGAAAGGGATGTTACTGGATTGGATTCCAGTATTTGAAGGCCTGGCTTGAGTCGGATTCATTTGCAACAAGGATATTCTCATAGAAACACATGATGTAGACCCTGAAAGCATATTGTTTCAATCCCAAAAGCTCTGGGTAATCTTTCAGTTCACCAGCAAGAGAACCTTAGGTGAAATGTAGGCACTTTCACTTAGGTGAAAGCTGTGGGATTAGATCTTGCTCTCTTGTTTTTTTCCCAACTAAGCAAATGGAAATTGCTTACACAAGGAGCTGACACATCAGACATGACAGCTTTAACCTTTGGAATATACTATGATCCAGATATCATGAGCCTGGCTTACAAGAATGAAATTATAATAAAAATATTTTTTAGTTCCTTTCACTAGCAATCTGAACATTTAAGCTGTCATAGCCTGTTTTATAATAGGTCCTACACCCTTGAGATGGGAAAACTACGTTTAAAAGAAATTGAAACCCCAAATTCTTGTGCATTAATAGGTACATAAATGCAGGGTTTTGCAAAAAAAAAAAAAAATCCATTTGCAAGTGCTGGAATGTGTCTTGCTTGAGACTTGATATATAGGAATAGCATCCATTTTCTGAAGTTATTGTGTGGCTTAATTTACTTGAAAGCCTGTTAGATTAGTATCAGAGACATTAAATTGGTGGGATTTTTGTAAAAGTGGTGATTTATTGTCTGAATCTGTAGAATTTTTGGGTTTTTGCTGTTGGATTAAAGTAAAACATTGTGAGCAGCTGCCAGTTTATCGTATTGGTGATCTTACAATTTTTAACAGGACTGTGTATGAATATAACAGCACATAGATGCAGAAGGATCTTCCTCAGTCTCCCTGAGACAAGTAAAGATTGAAGCCTTGTACTTTTAGGTTTTGACAATAATTATTTTGTTTTGTGTCACAAGTGTCAACTTTACCTGGTACAACTTCAGCACACAGCTCTACAGCTGAGACAGCTTCCCCATTCTGCTTTCAGTTGCACCTCTGCATCCTCCTTCCACAATCTTCACTACATCCTCACTCCCTTTGCTTTCCATAGTTCCCTCTTTCCATCATTTCCTCTAATTTATATAAATCTATACTCAGAAGAGGATGGATAATCCAGTCATTTAAGTGACCAGTTGATCAGATATTACCAAATTTTCAGCCTTGATTTTAATTTAATTGTATTTCATGAAGTCTTCTCTGTATTTGGAGAACATTTATTTGCCCTGAGATAAGTTTTATCTCTGTTGTAGTATGTTTATAGGACACAATGTGTACTTTTCAGAAGTAACCTCAATTTCCTTGACAGACTGTACTCATTCTTTGTCTGTGCGTCTATTTGCCACACAATGCTTTTGTGTTGTGTCTTGTTTGTGTTAGTAGTATTCTTCAGTTTTCAACCTGAACTAAATGAGAATATACAGTAATTTGTATTAGTATTTCCACTAACTCAAAAGAGCTCTATTTGGGATAGATTTTTTTTAAAAAAAATTATTATGTGACAGAAAAATGAATCACAACCCCCCAATCCCTGTATTTCTTATTATATTTGTTTTATCCAGCAGGCAAACCAAACCATTAATCATTTGGATTTGTATGTGCTGCAAGATCAGGTCCTGGCAACCATGACCTTAGTCCTGGACAGTGTTTAAGCATGTGATTAACTTTGAGCAGATGCTTAGCTCCTATTTTTGACAGTGGAATGTAAGCACATCTGCTTCCTAAGGAGTCTCATTTCTACTGAAGTTAATGCAAGGTTTTCTTTGACTCCAAAATAACCTGAATCAGACTTTAGTTTCCTAAAGATACTAAAGAGTCCTGGAACTCTGTAAAAAATTGCTTTTAAAAGAATTTAATTGGGATGAAAAAACTGATATTCTCAAAGCAGTTTCTAATGATTTATGTCTCATTTCTGTCATAGTGCCTTAGCATGTATTTTTTTAAGCTCCCCAGTTTCAGGGACATTCCATTCTGTGATTTAAGTAGCCATTCAAAGGGACTTTTAAACTGATGTGTAGTTTCCCCTCACTTCAAGTGCTTAATTCAAACATGATCAAAATAGTTCTAGAGGATTTTGGTCATTGTCTATGTATTGTCTCACAGGGTCCACTTACTCTGGAGAAAATGGTTTCTTCTGAAACACCTTCTTAGAAGTGCAGCGTATTTTATTTACAAACACATTGTCTTCAGTAAAGTATTTTTAAAAACAGGTATCTAATAAACCTTCATTTACTGAAGAGATACCAAAAATTTTACTTTTAAAGATAAGGCAAATATAACTGGAATAATATTTTAAAAATATTTGTTCAATAAAATACTAATTTTTTCAGCTAAAGAAAAATGTATTTTTCTTTAGCTGAATATAAATATTTATAAATATAGAAATATAACATATTTAAATATATTTATAAATATTACAGATTTATAAATATTTATAAATATATAATAATATATTTATATTTAAATATAAAGTCTTAGTTTCACAACTAATAAAGAAATTAGTAACAGAGCAAATACAAGTACACTAATTTTTGGCCTTTTCAGTTTAGATTCAGGAAAATAGAAGGCCAAACCATTTTTAAATTGTTGAGTTGTTTTTCTTCCCTAGGAGTTGCTATGTAATACAATAATATGCACTTACTTATTGTAAAGTATTTATAAACTTTATTACATAGGCTGTCATCTGGAACTTTGATTTATGTACATTGACTTACCAGTGGTTATTGTCAGCGAGCACTACAATTCATGGACCCTTCTTTTGAACTTATGAGCATGCTGGTCTGAGCTCTGACTCTGTTCTCACTAATACAGGAGTGCAAAAATGGAAAGCAATAAATATTCTCATTTTAAATACGATTTGGTAAGCTGTTCTTGTTGTAAATGTAATATATTTATGGGCTACATTTAAAATTTGTGCTTTATTAAGAGGATCTTAAAATGTAACATCCATAGCAAGTCATCAATTCTAGGAAGTACCTGATGTCAATACAATATTGGCAACATGATTTGGATGTGTGTTCTGCTATTTGACTGCATATTATGTACTCTAATACACGTTTCTTCCAGCACTGAAAGTGGTAAAAACCCGATGGTAATTGCTTATTAAAAGTTTAAAATCATAGAATCCTAAGAATATCCTGAGTTGGAAGGGACTCACGAAGATCATCGAGTCCAGCTCCTGGCCCTGCACAGGACAGCCCCAAGAGTCACACCATGTGCCTGAGAGCATTGCCCAAATACTTCTTGAACTCTTGTCAGGTTTGGTGCTGTGACCACTTCCCTGGGGAGCCTGTCCCAGTGCTCAATCACCCTCTGCTGAGGAACCTTTTTTTAATATATAACCTAAACCTCCCCTTACATGACTTCAGGCCATTCCCTAGAGTCTTATGACTGTAGCAATACCTGCTCCTCCTCTTCCCCTAACCAGGAATTTGTAGACTGCAATGAGGTCTCCCATCAGTCTCCTCCAGACTGAACAGACCAAGTGACTTCATCCCCTCTACACATGACTTCCCCTCAAGGCCCTTCACCATCTTTGCTGCCCTCCTTTGGACACTCTCTAACAGCTTAATGCCTGTCCTACATTTCAGTGCCTAAAACTGCCCCCAGGAATTGAGGTGAGGCTGCCCCAGTGCAGAGCAGAGTGGAACAATCCCCTCCCTTGCCTGGCACTTCCCCTTGTTGAACTTCATATGTTTGGTGATTGCCCAATCCTCTAATTTGTGTAGGTCTCTCCGTAGGGCCTCTCTGCCTTCAAGGGAGCCAACAGCTCCTCCCAATTTAGTATTCTCAGCAAACTCAATATCCCTTCCAGTCTAGTGTCCAGATAATTTATGAAGATGTTGAAGAGCACAGGGCCTAAGAGGGAGCCCTGCAGAACCCCACTAGTGACAGATCCCCAGTCTGACGTCACCCCATTCACTGTAACCCTTTGTGCCTGACCCTTGAGACAGCCGCTCACCCATCCCACGATGTGTTTATCCAGCTGTGGGCTGGACATTTGTCCAGAAAGATCCTGTGACAGATGGTATCAAAAGCTTTACTGAAAACCAAAAAGATTATATCAAGTGGCTCCTCCTGATCAGCTAAAAGGGTTACTTTGTTATAAAAGGAAATCAGGTTTGATAAGCAGGACTTTCCTCTCCTGAAGCCATGCTGACTGTGACTAATGACTGTGTTGTCCTTCAGGTGTTTTTCAATAACTCCCAGAATAATCTCCATAATTTTACCAGGCACTGAAGTGAGACTGACAGGTCTATAGTTTCCAGGGTCATCCTTCTTACCTTTCTTGAAAATTGGAACATTGTTCACCAGTTTCCAGGCGACTTGGAGCTCTCCGTATTTCCAAGACCATTCAAAAATCATCGAGAGGCCCTATGATGATATCAGCCAGCTCTTTGAGTATTCTCAGATGAATCCCATCAGGACCCGTAGGCTTACAGAGATCCAGCTGGAGCAGCAGATCATGCAAATATTCAGGGTTGACTGGGATTTTATCATTCTCACAGTTATAATGCTCCAGCTCAGAGCTCTGGGATCCCAGAGCCCAGGATCAGTTTTGAAGACTGAAGTGAAAAAAGCATTAAACATCTCTGGTTTGTCCATGTCCCTGTTTGTGAGGTGGCCGTGTTCCTCAAGTAATGGACCAATGTTTTTTCTGGACTTCCTTTTGCTATTAACATATTTAATAGATCTTTTTATTGCCCCTCAGAGTACTGGCAGCTTCAACTCCAATTGAGCTTTGGCCACACAAGTTTTCTCCCCGCAATGGCAAACAGCATCTCTGCATTCCTCCCATTTCCCCTGACCTTGCTTCGACTGGGCATACATTTTCTCCTTTGTTTTTCTTCCTTAGTTCCAGAAGATTCCTGCTCAGCCAAGCTGGTCTTCTGGCTCATCTACTTGACTTTGGATATTTTGGAATTGTCTTTTCCTGTGCTCTTAGGAGGTGGTGCCTAAAAAGTGACCATGAGTGATGGAGCCCAGCACCTGCAAAAGCTTTTCCCAATGGGACCTTACCAACTATTTCCCTGAGGACTCTGAAGTCTGCTTGCTTCATATTCAAGGTTGAAATTTTGTTGGCACTTTATTTGCTGTCAGCAGAGATTTTAAACTCGACTGCATGGTCATTCTGGCCAAGATGGTCACCAATATCTACTTTTCTCACAAGACCCTCTCTGTTAACAAGTAACAAAACAAGGAGGGCATATTTTCTAGTAGGCTCTCTTAGTACCTGGCATCATGAAGTTACCATCCAGATGTTTAAGGAATCTTCTTATTCTTTAAGGAATCAGGCTTCATCAGTAACCTTACCAGGCATTATCCTTTTTCACGAGTTTACTCTTTTTTTACTATTATTATTATTTTTCTTCTCAATATGATTTAACTGTAATTGGATGCTGGAACTAACTAGGTTTATGTCTCCAAAGGTTCACAGAAGGAAAATGCATCAGTCAGCCACTCTAGATTGCAGCACTGGAGTCACTCAATGAGTGGAGTAGCCAGGACCACTAGAGAGAGCTCTTGTAACAAAACACTGCTCCCCCATGAAGATCCCTGCAATCAGTCCAGGCACTTCATCAAGTTCCAGTGAGACCTTGCCACTTACCTGCAGCTGGATCCCAAGCTATATATAGTTTTATACAAGGCTTAATCCTGAACTGGCATAAAGCAGACAAAAGATTATAGACCCATGACCTATTAGCAGTCTGGATTTATGAAGTGAAAACTGTGCAGTACAAATGTTGATTATTTTTTGTGGAACAGTTACAAAAGCAATTGAGAAAGGAAAGAGGATATCATCTGGGTTTTGGTATAGCATTCAATACAACATCTGACGAAATCTTACTTTTCAAACGAGTTACAATAGGCTTGGATCTGAGCTCCATCACATGGCCTGAAAACTGGCACATAGAGCACAAACAAAATACGATAATAAACAACAACATATTGAGCTGTATGAATTGACTATAGGGGAGCCAAAAGGCTCTATTTAAGGTGCTGTCCTCTTTAAAATTCACATAAATAATCTGGATTTGAAACACAAGCATGATAATGCAATTCACAGATGATGTTAAATTAGAGGTTGTGCCAGCAGCAGTCAAGACAGGCAAATAATAGAGGGTCCTAGAAAAAATTGAAACATGGGCTGAAAATAACACAGTGAGAGTCAACTTGGAAAACTGAAAATACATCTGCAGAAAATTAATTCAAAACAGCCACTCCACAAGAAGGCTAAATCTGGAAAGCAGTGATGCTGAAGTATATTCCTGAGGTGACAGAGGATGATCAGTGAGATAATGTAAGAGCCAAGGGATTTGGAGCAACCAGCTCAAAACCTTGTTTCCCCACAAGGTTGAAATTACAGTATCTTGAATATTCTGGTTGCTGCTAGATATTTCACAATCACAAAATGTAAAGTAGAACCTTGATTTTAAAGGAGGATGGCAATTTAGAAGTTGTCTAGTAAAAGTATCTTGTTTCCTTTGTATTCCTGGAAGAGGAAAAGTAAGACAAAGGAGACAGAAAGCAGGTGACTTATAGAACAGTTCATTCCACTTATCTTAAAAACCTACCTGCTTTAGGATAAACATGCATGATTGTAGAACTTGAACTCTGAGACAATGAATTGCCTGACTTTGAGTAAGTATAATTGCATTTATTGTACCCGCTCCAGGTCCTTACATTAGGAATACATTCATGCATTTATGCTACTGGATAAAACTCTAGAATTAATTCAGACGGAAACAGCTTCATACCAGGTCTTGTTTCTGAATTACCTAGCCACCAGACACATTATCCCTGAGACCTTGTTGGCCTCATAACACTTGTGCTCCCACAAGCTCAATGGCTTAGCTGTACCAGTAGTATGCTACTCTTCCTCATTCCAATCAAATGGCAAGTTTTTTGGATGTAGCAAATATGAATTTGAATTTGAATCTGGTCAGACTGCAAAGCCGTAGAAACCAGGTGTAGTGGTTTGGTTCAAAATATCCATTACCTACTTATTTTCCTTCTGTGAGATAACAATTAGGAGAAGGCAAAACAGTTTCAAACTTAAACGGTTGCGGTACAAAGAAAGAGTTTTATTATGAATAGAATTAAAAGTAAAAAGCAATAACAAGAAATTAAAGCAACCCCCCCCTCCCCCCACCAAGCACTTCTCTCCTTTTACCCCACTCACACAAAGGATAACAGAACATGGGATTTTAGTCAGTGCTGCAGTTCTTGAAAAGTCTCTCTCTTATGCTTAAGGTAAAAAGGGTTTTCTTCAGCTGCACACGGTTCTCAAACTGCCACCAATAGCAGGCCTGCCCAGAAAGAAAGAATCTGCTCTGGGGTAAAACATCTCTTCCATGAAAAATCTCACAGTTCCTTCACACTGCAAAACATGAGCCATCCCATGGGGTTATTAATCTTTTTAAGGATGAGCTATTTTGGCCTGAACACAAAGGCTTTCTTCGCCACAAGTCTCTAAAAGCCTCTCAATGCTTCTATGTAGCCTGGCATAGGCACTCTTCACAATCTTCGTGGGCCACACATGAATTCTCCATCCCCCCATGTACTTCAAATGCATTAAAGAGACAAACAGTTTGTGACATTACAGTTTCTTACTACGGCATGCAAGAAGTTTTTTAAGCTACGTGCGAGAATCGTGGCACCGCCCTCTTTTCTCCCGTCGCCATTTCCAGCTCCGTCCCACGTGACTCACTTCTCCTTCTCTCTGACTCTGGAGCCGCCATGTTGAAGAGTGTTCTTGTTCAGGCTTTATGGTGGAGAAAGCCTCGCTCCCTCTGTGCTGCTGGCTGCATGGTGTCCTCTTCAGCTTGGCACGAGGTGTGCTGGCTGCGGACAGGAGGCTCTGCCGGCTCCCGTTGGCTACACCGGCTCCACGTGGAGCAGAGAAGGACCCGCCGGTCCCAGGAAGCCACGCTGGATGGGTTTAGCTGTGTGGCAGTCCATGGCTGGTTTTAGCTGCCTGCAGCTCTGGGACAGTTCCCCCCCAGTGACCCAGGCTCCGTGCCGTGGCGTTGGGAAAAGGGGGAGAGGCGGGTGCAGGGGCCCTGGCCCAGCCCGGCACGGCAGGGCCCAGAGGCTTGAAGGCCCCCCCACCTTCCAGCAGACCAGCTGGAACGAACAGAAATTCCCGCCTTTCCGCGCGGTTTAAATGTGTAAGTTGTGAGAAGCGTCATCAGCCTAAAAGACTGTCTATCAGCTCTGGTTCAACCCACTACACAGGTCTCCATTTTCAGTGCACATTCTGCAGCAAAGACTTTTGGCTGGTTCTTGAAGAGGAGATGTTGACACTGTGGTAGTGACTCTGGATATCAGAAGTGCTCACAGCATAGCTAATGGAGTGACTATCCTTCCTGGAAACCTTGGGTAGACGTTAGGACTGGTTTCTGGACATGTGGCTGTAGCTGTCTACCATGCAGACATCAACACGTGAGACTCACACAGGCACCTAAAGCTAGATAAGATGTATCCCACCCAACTTTTTACCAGTGCATCTTTACATCAAACAAGAACATGGATGGATGCCAGCACCTACTTCCTTCAGTTAAAGCAATTCTGTGTATGCACAGCAGCTTTGGCAGTCTTAGCAGCTGAGATTTGAGTAGGAGTTGATACGTAAGATATATACACAGATGTCTGCCATAGCATTGACTTTGTAGATTGTTATTGACATTGGGGCCTATATTCTGTATAAATACAGTGCATTGGGTGTCAGGTCAAAAAGCTATTGGATCTGGATCCTATCCAAAACCCTGACTGTTCCAGTGAATGGTGTGTTCACCCAGATTTCAGACTGGTTTTGATGTCAAGGAACAGACTAAACTTTGTTTAATTAGAGGAAAAACATAAAGCTAAACATGCGCAGCAGAGGGAAGGAAAGTACTTGTAAACTATTATCTCTTGCACTTTAACTGAATTGTTAATCAAAGCTAACAGAATCTTGTAATTGTTTTCAGAAGCATCTCTGTTCTGTATTTTCATATTTCTATGAAGGAAAACAAATTTTAAAAATTATTCCTTATACTACTTTTGATTTCCACACGTATTTGCTTTGCAAATGGTACCTTCAGTACATAACAATCTGTTCTTTTCTTTAGCGATAGTTTTGTTTCCACTTCTATGTGTAGATTCAATGGATTTTTAAAAATCTATCTGGAGATATGGATCCCTTCTGGATGGCAAACAACTCAGGATATTAGTGTAAAGTATTAAGATTTTAATTCTTTGCTTGATAATATTTGACTTGCTTGCTCTGAAATGACAGTAATTATTTAAAACATCTAGTATTTCACCATAATTGCAACATATAGTTGACCACCAGACTGATGAATTGACTTCCAATTCTACCTGAATTTTGTTCTATTTAAGTGAGCCAAAAGTAAGACACAACCATTTTTTTGGGGACAAAAGACCCACAGTATCTAAGAGATTAACTATCAGCATGTTTCTGGGTTAATTAAAAACTTAACAAACCCTTCACATTTCCTGAACGAGAAACTTTGGAGTTAAATCTGACAGAAATAAAAATTTTCAGTTTGAGAGTTCATAAACTTTTGTAATTTACAACCATGAAAATGGACAGGGAGCATGAGGTAAGTGGTTACATCTGGATGCCAAAACTATTTGTGAATTCTGCACATTTCTTTGCTTCTAACAGTGCCATTCCAGTACCTTTTCAAGTCATACAGAGGGTAGCCAAACCAAAAGTTACTAGCGAGTTTTATTAGAAAATGTTTTCTCTTTATGTGCTGTTAAAAAGTTCACAACACTCTCAGTATTCTTGAAGAGCAGCTTTTTTTTATTTTTAGATTTTGTACCTCTTACTGATTACAAGACCAACTGCCTGCACTTGAGAATGTAATACTGACTTAATACCTTGTATCTGATTTAGAATTCATTGCTATTAAAGATCAGAAAAGAACTTTCATTGTCTACCTTTTTCTTTTTCTATTGTGCTCTTAGGTTTCTCATGGAATACCTGATAGGAGATCCATTGTGGAACTCCTATCCTTTCCCAGACCACCATGAAATATGAGTATGCAAAAAATTTTACTGGTAGGAACATTATAATTTCTGGGTAAGAAAAAACTCAACCCTCTACACTGAATTAATTTTATGAAGAAATCTATTTTGGAGAAGAACCCCCTTCTACACATGCCTGTTTTTGTCATTTTTTATAACAATTAAACATAAAAGGAATACTTACTGTTCAAAAGTAACAGGACTCAAGTAATACTAAATAAAAATCACTTAACTATTTATGTTAAACCCTAAGCCCTTTTTTTTCTATCCTGATCTTACCATTTATATCTGGGAACAGTCATGTTAGGTAAATCATGGGTTTTTTGTTGGTTTTATTTTACTTTAACTTTCTATGATTCCAGTTCTCTGGCTGGTCAGATCAAAGCATATTTTCTTGATTGATTATGGGAATTTAATGCCGCTCTAAGAACTCATATTTAATTAAAGAACAAGATCAAAGGCTTCCTTTTGATCAATGCAAATTTGGCATATGTATGAACTCTGGATACACAAGACTAAGCCTGGAAGAGGGACTGAGATCACCATAGTACTGGCAGTCTGTCTGACATCAAATGCTTTCTTTGAGGAAAGTCAAATTATAGACTCACAGAATTGCAGAGATGCTGGCTAAAGGTGATCTAGTCCAACCCTCTGCTTGAAACAGGGCTATTATCAAGAGCAGACCAGAGCCACCAGGGCATTCTTGTTTCAAAAATCTCCAAGTCCATAACCTTCCTGGGCAATTTGTTCCAGTGCTGCATTTGCCCCAGTGAATGTTTTTCACTTGATGTCTAATCTGACCACCTCATGCCACAGTTAGAGGGAAGTTTTGTTTCTTCATCTCTGTCACATCATTTCACATAGTTGTAAAGAGTTGTATCACCCTGCAGCCTCCTTTTTAATAGGTTAAACAAGGTCAGCTCTCAGTCTTTCCTCATATGTCCTGTGTTCCAGGTTGCCAATGAATACCCCAGTGATATGGGCCCATGTATCAACTGTTGCAGTACTGTGCCTGCTGGCCAGTTGAATGTTGAGGCATCATCCACCTGGTAATTTTTCAGTCCATGTAAAAAATGTGCTCTTTCAGGCCACACATCCTTGGTTTCTAGACATGATGACAAATCATGTCAAAAGCCTTACTAGAGGCAAGTTTTTTACTACCCTACCTTTCCAGCTGATTAATAATCTACTCATTTTCCTATTAGAAGGACAATTAAAAGCCAAAGGTACATTTGGTCTTGAGGAACCAAAAAAATTTTTATTTTATTCCTTAGGTGGTGATGACAATGAGTATCTTTAAAATCTTTATACTATCTGCTTTCAATCCTGCAGTCCTTTTCTTTCAAATTGACACTCCCTTCAGCTTTATGCATGTTTTGTCAGAGAGAACCATATGCTAATATCTGATAATGGTTATGAAATAATAATATATTTTCAGTGCTGAATAGAAGCTTTCACATGAATTACAATTAAAAAGGCAAACAATCGAGTAGCAACTTCAACACTGTGAAAACTAAAAAACAATAAAGTGCCCAGCTTTATGCAGAACTATATTGGCACATAGCCCATTTATTTGCCAGAATTTTCTAGGTTGGAAAAAAAAAAGATTATCTGTGCCATTCCTTCATGCCATTCATGTGTCAAAACAGTCAAATCCTTTTATCAAGACACATCTGTTCTTTTGATCACTAATAGCTCCACCATTTAGATCCAGTAAGACATTTTGATAGTTTTTATAAACTACTTGTTGTTCCCCAGTTCCTTCAATAAATTATTGATCTCACCATTTCTCTTCTAGCCTTGAAATGCAGAAGTTTAAATACCACAGGTTGAATTAGAGGATAAAATCCTGCATTCACAGTTACTCTGAATGCTTTTATTTTGCCTTCTGAGAACTGCTTTCATAACTTTAAGCTGTATTTCTGTAATCTTCTGGAGTTAGTAAAAAGGATCTGGGAAAATGATAGTTTAGACTTTCCATGTGCATAGTCCATGTGGAGTAAGCAGTCAAGAGGCCGCTCTATAGCAGACAATAAATTGAGCTAAGGTATATTTTCTGACCAAACAACAAAAAATCTCAAACTAAACCCAACTCAAAGCAAGAACAAGAAAAAAAGCATCAAACCACAGAAACAAACAAGATTTTCGCTTTCTGGTCATAAAAGATGCAAAAATGCAAGTGTTTGGGTTATAGCTGTTCCCTGAAACAGTCAAGAACAGAACCACAATGTGATTAATTTAAGTTGAACATCATCATATCTTATGTTGCATTGTTCCAGTTTATTGTGATTTCTATCCTATTTTAATAAAATGCCATATAATCAACTCAGTCACACATAACCCCTCTCCCTCCACAGAAAACACACCCACATATTTAGAAGGTGTTTTATTAAAAAAAGTTGAGTATAATCAGCACTCTCTTTCCAATTCTACTGAACTTCTACATAGGATTTCCAGCAAGATTAACAGTAAAATGTAAGACATTTAAAGATTTCACTGAAGTAGTTTTCAGAGATGCATTACAGCTTTTTGAAAACACTTCCCTGAACAGAACAGCAGGATGCTTGATCCATAAAAATTCATTGTTGATGGATCATTGAGAGTTCATGATCAATAGTACACAGAATTTACTGCAGTGTGGTGGAAAACCTTGTTAACCGCAGTCAGTGGATGGAAGTCCAAAGTGGAATGAGAGCAAAAATGTGAAGCAATTATTAACAATCTTGTATCTTAAAATTTATGACTGTGGGAGGTAAACTCATTTGGTTCCCCAAGAGAGACTGGAAGGGAATTATTCTAAGTGTGGACGTGGGGAGGAGCAAAAAGAGGATGGAAGGGAAAGAAAAATGGAAGAGCACTGGGCAATTTAACTTGCCTCTCTCTTTCATGGAATCACAAAGAGTAACTCCAAAATGGACCCTTTGATTATTGTCTCGGTTTTGAAAGACAGGTGTCTGCTAAGGAAGGCAGAAGCCCCCCTTGAAGTGGCAGATATAACCCCTTTTCCCTCCAAGTTATTATGATTTTGAAATCAAGGGCCTTTAGGCAAAGATGTGGGAAATAGGAATAACAGTTCTTTACTCTCTCTCTCTATATATATGTATATAAGCAGTCAAACAAAACAACAACAACTATGGCAGTAACAGCAATCACAAACCCAGTCCCAGCCTTCTCGGCTGTCGGGCCCTTTCCCCTCGGGTGCAGTTCCGCTCGCAGCCGGCAGGGGCGCTGGCGGCTCCCGGTGAGCAGGGCAGGTGCGATGGTTCCCCCGCGGCTGCAGGGGGCGCTCCGGAGCGAGCTCGGGGAGCACGCGGCACCGGTGCCCTGGGATCCCTGGGAAGGGATGGAACAAAGGCTTCACAAACCGCTGGGCAGCCGATCCCGGGCTCTCAGGAACAGCAGGCTGGAACGGCAGGCTGGAACGGCAGGCTGGAGCGGCAGGCTGGAACGGCAGGCTAGAACGGCAGGCTGGAGTGGCAGGGACGAACGCAAATCCCGGGTGGCAGACCAGATGTATCCAGATGGGGAAAGCCCCACGGAGGCCCAGGCAGGCAGGGCGAGCAGGGCTACAGCGTAGCGAAAGCTCGAAGCAGCAGCGGAGCAGGGCAGCCACAGCCCGGTCTCCAGCAGGGCAGGGAAAGCGGCTTTTGGGGTCCTGGCGTTGTTTCCAGCAGGAAGAAAGAACGGCCAAAAAGAAAGAAGCAGCAGCTCCTTTCTCTGCAGCTTCTCTCTCCGGACGCTCAGAGCGAACTGACCCCACACCCAGGTGTAGACAAAGGAGTAGCCAGGCCCGCCCCACTCCCCTTTTTGTTTTTCTTAAGTACAGCTATTTGTCCCCTAGCAACATGCATATGGGAGAAAATTCCTTTAACAGGAAAAAACTAAGACTAAACTAAAACCCCAACAATTATATAATGTCACCTTCTGTAAATTACAAATCACAGTCAACTATAGTCATCCTGTATTTTCCTGTAATCTGCATTTCTTTAAAACTTATATTTTAAACCGATATTTGAATATATCAAAGGCTGCACAATTATCCATATTCTTTGCTTGTTCATTGTAATTTTTTAAGAAAGGGCTTTATTGTTGATTCAATATCTCTTACAAAAGCTCTTTAATTACCTTATGCTGATAGAGCTATCCTGTCAGATTGCCAGGTAAAAGGTGCCTAAGAACCACTGCAACATTACAACTCATTTTACTTTTTCCTACGATCTTGGTGTTTTAAATGTATAAACAGAAAACTTTGTTCTGTCTCCTTCTACCCTAGAAAAGATTCAGCTCCAGATTCCCTCTACTACAGCCTTGGGGTGAAAGTCCAAGTAATTTGTTTTTTGTCTGAGTATGACTGACTGTCTCTAGCTAGCTGTCACAGAAGCTGCCAGCAAATTCTGTGTAGTGTAGGAAGCAAGAAAGAAAAAAATCTGTAAAACAAGTATGGAAGAATTTGAGAAGAACAAGTATCATTTATGATATAAAATAGATCTGAAGAAAAGCAGCCAGCTAAATCAGAAATCTTTTAATTTGAGGTCAGCCAGAAATGCTGGGGAAATGGAAAAAAAACCTAAAGTCTAATCAAGGTCCCCAACTTGGTACTGCTGCTCTCGATGCAAAGGATAATCACAGAAGACCTTGTGCAAAGAGGGCACCATTTTTATTTGTAAACTACATGATTACTAAAATTCTGGTCACAAGTAATTTGAATAGCATAGCACTTATAAATAATAGTGCTTTGTAATAATTACTGGCAACATCCTTACACAAATGCAGTTACACTTGCTGTTATGCAGGAATAGGAGATTAAAGGAAATGCAGATGAGGCTTCAGAGAGTTTGTTTCTATTGCAGTTACATTGAGTTTCTCTTAGCAGCACCCATTTAGCTATGATAAACTCCTAATTCTACTGGTTATTAGCATGAATTTAAGGCATGATAGTGCAAGAGAAATCTCATCTTGCACCACTGTACTTTTTCAGAATTTTGTAGAAAGTAGTCATTAAGAAATAACAGAACTTGGGTCTTAGGTTTAAGACCCACTGAAATACAGATTTATAGTTTGATCCTTTGAGAGGTGGCTAAAAGTATTATAGTAATAACTAGATCTGGCCTGATTCCTTTACATATTTTTTCTGTCTTCTCACTGGAATAAATATCAGAAAAAACAACAAAAGTCTGTATATCTTATGTCAGAAAGGACAGATTGGAAGGGAATTCTCATCCTCTCATTTGCACATTCTTCATTGTTTCTGGCTTATGGTTATATGGTTTGTGTACTTCTTGCTACTCAGAGGACAGGTTGTACACATCTTTAACACCATGCTTATTTATAGAAAGCTTCTTTTGCTACCAGATGATTATCAGCACTTTGCAGACTCTATTTCTTCATTTTAACTTCTTTTAAGCTTTTTTTTTCAACACATGGTCAAAATTACTGAGGCATAAGCATAAATTTCTATAAAATTCTTGTTAGAAGTCTTCAGAAAAGCTACAGACTCTACTGAAAAGCTTTTTTCCCCCTGCTTTATTTGGCTAGAAAGGAAGCTATGTGTAGTTTAGTGTCAGTCATTTTCACTCAACAGCTCAACACTTTAGGGTCAGAAGTTTGCAGATTTTGTGTATGGTGCCCTGAAAATGGTTTTTAATACCTGCTTATTTATTAAAAAAATTCAAACAAAAATCCCCCCAAAACAAAACAGAGAGGGTTATGAAATTTTGGAACCTGTAAATTGTGTTTGCAGCAAATGGTTTATCCAGAAACTTCTGTGAATAAATAGGGAGAGTTACAAAAGTATCCTGCATGTTGAATGCATCTAGTAGGGATTCTGCAAGTAGTTAGCATGTCTACTACTGTAAACATTAAAAAGACCAATGAAAGCTTTAATGTAAAGTTAATGTAAATGTACTGATTAAGAAAAAAAATGGATCTGCTTCATAATTATTTCTCTCTCTATCTCTTTTTTTTTTTTTTGGTAAAGAAATTTCTTACAAAAACACAGCTTCTAAAAAAAATCCCCTGTGCCATATGATTTACAAGAAATCCATACTAATCCCATCTAGTTTTGGAAAGAGTGCATCTTCCCTACACTGTATTTGTATTGCTACAAAATATACCACAGTATTTATAGTACAAAACTTGATGCTGAAATGAGCAGTCCTTAGACAATGCCGGGAATTCTATTTCTGCCTAAGATTTTGGCTTTCCATGACAACAGCCACTCTCAAAAGGGGTGAACCTTCAAACACAATAGTGAAATTAGACATTATAATAACAATGATCAGATTTCCAGAAGCATCACTTAAGAGCGAAATCTGATGGCTCAGTTACACTCCCATTTAGAAAATCCTACCCTAAAGCAAAAAGTAATGATACTTTAGAAAAAAGTGCCTTTTCAATGTGTTCAAATACAAGAGTGGGAGAGGCGAGAGAAAAGTAATCAGGTATTTCCTCTAATAAGTGTGCATGAGAATCAGATGACAGCCTGAAATACACTTCAAGTTATTGTATGCTTCCAGAACTCTGATCTTCTCTACATGAAGTCTCTGCCACCGATTTTGGTAAATGTAAACAAGTCAAATGATTTGATTATCTTCACTCAGTATAGGTTTTCTCATCCATCAGCTTTTGCATGTCTTCTGATTTTAATTTTTGTGGATGCAGACAACTAGATTTTTTTTCAGCATTTCATAAAAGAGGATGATACGTAAAATTATTTCCCTGCTGTCTGTTGACTACTTTATTTCTTACACCTTTTTCATGGCCATGTCTGAAAGCACTTTGTCCTTGGCATTGTTTTCAGTAATTGTTACTGGACGATTTTCAATTTTCCTTGGCCTATTTAATTTTTTTTCTTTTCAATTTCTCCTACTCTCATAATCATCCAATTTTTCATCAGCAACAACATGGCATTAGCACACACTTCTTTTTTCCTGTCAAGAGCATAAATGAGTAAGTCTTGTACCAACAGTAAACTTTGGGAAAGTCTATACTCAGTCTGAATTATCTGTAATCCATATTTTCAGTACTTTTAGATATTTTCACTATTTATTTTCTATGTTTGATCTTCCTTTTAGTCAAAAATTCTTGCCTTCTCCAGTTATTCAGCAAATTCATTTCTTCTCATAATTTCCAATAAGATATTATATCATATTCTTTACGCAAGCATAGTTATGCTTGAACTACAGTATGTGTTTCATTAAGAATACTTTCTACACCAGCAAAGAAATTCCTAAACTACTTGCTAATTATCTGAAAATGTCGAAATGGGTGATCATGCAATTATCTAATCTTGACTACATTAAGATGTCTGATTTCTAAGTCAAGTTCCATTCTGATTAATTTTTTGTCTTGATTTCTGTTATTCAGTTTGCCTCTTCCATTTCATACTGAAATAATTAATCTTATTGAAAGCTAAGGCAAGCTATTCATTTAGTATGGGGCCCATATCTAGATTATCTTAAATCTCAACCTTGGCCTTCTTGTTTCTTCTTTATTTCTTCTGTTTTTATTTATATTCCCAAAGTGCCTTTCTTTCCTATTTATTTTAATATCCTTTAAAGGTCTAACTCAGCTTGACTTTTTGCTATTCTCATTTTATCCTGACACTTCTTGACCTCAAAAGATGATTTCTTGGCTGCTCATTCCTTTTTTCCATTCCTTATATCTCTCTGCTTACTTCTAATATTTTTTTTGTTTATTCATTTAGCTAGGTCCGATGCTCTTCCTTGCACGTTTTTCTTTTCAAATGAAAACATGTTCTAGATAGTTTATGAAACTTTGCCTAAAGCTTTCCTCTATATAAAAGTCTTGTGTTTAGGCCAGATGACTTAATTAACTAGAATTTCCCTTTTTATAATAGAGGAATAGAGGTAGTGGGATTTTTCTGTTTTAAACTGAACCTGTCAATGAACACACCTTGTTAAGGTTATTTTCCGATTCCAAAGTATCTAAAATGTCTTCAGACTAGGTGTGTAATGTGATTCTTAGTTGTCTCTGTAATTCTGTGGAAACTTTCACATTTTTAAGGCCTCATTATGAGTAATAGAATTTGTTTTCCAATCTATAACTATGAAAGCAAAGCCTCCCACACTGTTAGAGTTTAAAGAGCCATTGCTCTGAAATAATACTATAATGATTCATCTTCATAGCCTCCCTCAGTGTTGGCGTCTAAAATTCTATGAGCTTGAGATCGGCAAAATTCCTTTTTCTTTCTCTCTCTCTGTCTCTTTTTTTTTTTTCTTCTTCAATCAGTAAATCCTAGTGATGGTTCACCTCTTTTGGTTTTATTCTTATCTTTTCTGGGTGACTTTGATATAATCCGTGTATGACTCTGTGTTTCTGTAAGTCTTTTTCCAATCCCATTCCATAACTCTGCTTCCTTCATTTTGTTTCCCAAATTGTTTGAATGTGTATGTAAAATGTTCATTTCTTTTTGTTCCTCCATACCACTAACCTGATCAAGTTTCCTACACAGACAACACACAGTCATTTCTTTACAAATTAGACAATTTCAACTATTGTTAGTGTTGATATCTTCTTTCTTTGGTTTGTCTATCTTAGAACCAGTGAAATTCTTTTTCTCTTTTGCTGTGTCTTTTAAAAAAATTGATTTTATTATCTCTCTTTAATAAAACAATATATAGGTTTCATAAATTTCTCAATACATCTCTCCTCATCATAAAGATCTTTTGGTTTCACCAACTTCAGTTTGAAAAAGTCTTTATCCATACAACCTCAGAAAAGGCCTTTTCCTGTCTACTATATATCCCTACTTACTGGTTTTCTGACCCGTATTTCTTACCCTGCAAATCCTTCACTCCCTTTCTCAGACATATGGGAATGATTATGTTTTGCAGTAGACTCATTCCAAGTTCACCCACCTAAAATTCCCAAGCTTTCCTTACTGTCTCTCTGAATAAAACTCGGGTTCTTTGGCTGAAGTGTGGCAGATAATGTCTTTTGGCAGAAACCCTGACTTTTCTTATGCTAATGTCCTTGTTGTAGGTCCTGGCATTAGTAACACAGATCTGGGCTTAGGACATCCTCCAAGGTGTTTAAGCAGGCAGATGTAATATAAAATTCATAGGCCAAATATAGTACACTTAGCTACTTATTTGGCTTTCCAGGGCTAAAAGGCAGGATGAACAGCTTTTTCCTAATGACTTTTTCCTTCCAAGGCAATGACTGAATAACCATAGAATAATAGAGGAGAGTTAGAAGAGGTGCTCAAGCCCTCTGATCATCTTTGTGGCCTCCTCTGGACTTGCTCCAACAGCCCCATGTCTTTCTTGTGCTGAGGATCCCAGAACTGGATGCAGTACTCCAGGTGGAGTCTCATGAGACACTTCTGAGGCAGTCAAAATGTTCAAACCTCTTGAGTAATCATGATCTACCAGAAGACATATGCTGACAGGTCAGAAAGTACTGGGTCCCTGTGCTACCTCACTGCAATGTTTTACCAAAAGATAAAAGGAAAAGCAATGAGGTAGGTAAAGTGTGCATATATGGTATTTATAGACACTGTCCACCTTCAGCTAAACAAGGATTAAAAGTTGCAGCACCTAGTAGCCTCACCAGCAGTCTGTGCAGTACCAGTAAAATCTCTCAAGTCACGTTTTGTGCCTTTGGCCTGACTTTGCAGGTGTTTTTCTAAAGAACCCATTTAACTCCCCATCACAAAAATTGGCATGTAGAATATACCCTGAGTTGCAGGAACTGTCTCAAATAACCCTTGTTTGTTTAGGGAGGATTCCTTCTCAAAAAACATTTCTTCCACAAAGGGGGGTGATGTGTATTTTTCTAAACTTTAACCAAAAGATATGTTCTGAAAATACATTTTCAATAAAAATAGTTTATTTTGGACTGATACGGCAGTCATGTTTTTTAGCACATTAACAAAATGATCTAGTATTTATGAGTCCTTGAGCATCCATCTGTTGTTATGTTTTTTCCATTGCAGAGAACATACTCAGTCAAGACCACTGAAAAAGCATCTAAGTGACCTGAATGTGAGAAGAATTCAGCTTTGTGCCCTTATTCTCACTCCCAACTCCTATTTCTTTCTCCTCTCCAAAGGAGACAGGACTCTGACTCTATGTGATGGCCAATCCACTGGGCATCTGCATCTTGTTCCCTTACTCACCCCCCGGTGGTCCTCTTCAGTTCTCTTCGCTAGTCCTAAGCCAAAAGTCTAGGTCCGGCAATGGCCATCCTTCTTCAGGACCTGGAGAAAAGGAAGAGCTATTTCCACATACAGCACCAAATATAGAATCATAGAATGTTTGGGGTTGGCAAGGACCTTTAAAGATCATCTAGTGCAACCCCCCTGCAATGATCAGGGCCATCTTCAATCAGATCAAGTTGCTCAGAATCCCATCCAACCTGGCCACAAAAGTTTCCAGGGACGGGGCATCTACCACCTCCTTGGGAAACCAGTTCCACTGCTTTACCACTCTCACTTAACAAACATCTTTCTTACATCTAATCCATATTAACCCTCCTTCAATTACCCCTAGTTCTGTTGGAAAAGGTTCTGCTAAAATGTTTGTCTCTATTTTTCTTATAGGCCCCTTCAAGTACCTGAAAGGCTGCTATAAGGTCCTTCCAGAGCCTCTTCTTCTCCAGACTGAATAACCTCAGCTCTCTGAGCTTTTCCTCATAGGAGAGGTGCTTCATCCCTCTAATAATCTCCATGGACCTCTTCCGGATCTGCTCTAACAGGTCAATGTCCTTCCTGTGCTGTATCAGCAATGTAGCACATTTGAGACCTTACCCAGCAATAAAGATGTTAGCAGCTGCTGCTCCAATGTACAGCCAGGGCTTGTAAATGTGTGGTCCTCTTGAGGCAAGTGTACCATAGCTAGAGAACCTCTGGTCTGGAACCTCAGCTACACTAAATGCTCTGGACACAGGAATACCAATTGAACTGTAAGGAAGTAAGAATGTGATTGGAATAGCAAATAAATATATACAGTAATCATGATTATTTAATGTTATATTTTAATGGAATTTATTTTCTTCCAAAGCATTTCCTGAAAATAAAATTAAGCTCTGTTGCAACCAGCATATTTCTATAATCTATTTTTATCGCTGTAGACGCTGGGGAAACAGTAAAACTGTTTAACATTCCCTGCTCTATTGATTTAGCCTGAGCCTTTTGGAACCACTTTATAGACTCATGCAATGGGTGATACTTGTTGCTGAACAGCAGGCCAGGTTGTTTTCTGTGTAACTGAGACATGAACAGTCTTTATGTGGAGGACATCACATATTTGGCATGTAGGTAGGAACTTACCTATAGTTTAGTCCCCCTTCCTGCAAGGTAAAAAGTGATTTGCTTGATTAATTCTTGGGACTGCTGTATGGCTTAATAAAAGCATTTCAAAATTGCCACATAAGACGATTCATGCATATGCTATTTTTTTTTTTTTTTAAAGAGCAGCAACAATTAGTTACAAAATGGTATGCGTAACATTTCAGCACTGATTACTCCTGCAACTTATTAGTTTTTCAGCTGTGGATGTATCAGCAATAAACACTGAAGCCAATGTTTTTTAACATATATCCTATGTAGAATTTTGGCATACACAACCAGCCACCTTCATCATATAAAAGTAGTTGTAAAGTATAAAAGTAGCTCATTAGAGTGTTTATTTTGCCACACATTTTTCCTGGGCTTTTTAATTTTGAGAAATAGCATATTAGATTCTCTTTCATTTGTTTTGCTTTCAAAAAGCACATGAACAAAATGGCAGAGCTGATTCAGCCAGGCTTTGTTTCATCAAACTAAGTCATACATGTGAACTCAAAGAAAGAAGGTGGCTTCTCCCTTTCCCAGTATTGTTGTATGCTTTCACAAGCAAAACTTTGGGAGATGTAATAAAATAAACAGATTGTTTTTAAACAGATGTTCTTGTGCTGGTCTGCATGGGAACAGTTGATATATGAGGGAATAGTCTAAGACCCATTACAAAAATAATATTTAAATTGGAACAAGTGCTCTTGTGATTTACACCTAATGTTGTTCTCACTCTGACGGACAGCCAAATGTTACAGACAAAACATACAATGCCTGTTCTCATTTTGAAGCAGCATGGAAGATTTCTAGAGAGAAATGTATGAAGGGTGCATGAAACCTTCCAGAGCAAGTTTTAAGATGAAGTTCAGTGTTGCATTGTATGTAATGGACTTGATTACAGCTACTCTCAAACTTTTAAAAACCATATATATTTTTAGTAACTAGCTTGGCTTTAAGACTAAGTATTTCAGGGGTGTCTAGGAGAGCTAAATATTAAATTCCTTTTGAGTTTGACTCCTGAGCTACCATTCAAAAAACGTGATGCAACAGTGCCCCTGGGAGCTCAGAGCACAGAGCATATTGCTGTATCAAATTCTATGTCGGCTTCAAAACGTCTCCCATACTATGCTAACTGCTAAAGCTGCACTCCAATGAGAGATCACCCATCTATTGAAAGCACTCTTTGAGTGCTCAAGGAGGAAAATAAGAATGTACCAGATGGAAAATCAATGTGGGGAATATCCCATACAGTGGTGAACCTCTGATACAGAACACCACGAGCATGAGAAAAGCTTGTCTCACAGAGGATAGAAGTGCAGGTGAGTGCAGGATGTGTATGGACTTTTACAAGGAAATTAGGATAGCTGTTCCTGTGGATCTTCTGCTAAACTGGAGGAATAAAATGTGCCAGGGCTATGCTAAATGGAGGGACACACCAGTTCCCCACTGGCTCCAGTTCGTAGGGATGTGGGGCTGTCAGTCAGCATGCAGAAAACCTTATTCCTGGCAGAAAGTGTGACGCTCAGATTTAGGGTAGGCTATTTAGACTGATCCACAGTGCAGGGGAGTAGTAGAGAAGAGCTAAATTCCCCCAAAGAGTGTTTCAGTAAGGGGCAATTTATAAAATCCCACCTCACAGTTCATCATTAGAGTACTAGTAAATAAAGGTGTAAGCATATAAGTATCCGTAACTTTTTATTACATTTCAAAAAATCCATGCCATGTGGTACACATGCTCTGCTCATATATGGGCTCATAGTTTGATGGGATAGGTGATAGTATAAGAGCCTAGAATAAAAAATGATGAATAAACTAGAAATGGCCTCCATTGAAAAAGCATTTCTCAGATATATTTTATGAACTCAGACATTTCTTAGAGCTCTGCAAGGAGCTTTTGTAGAGGTTGACTTAGAGATCAGGTCTGATGGCAGGTCCTAGATGCTGCCAAATACCTCAGTGGGTCATGTCATACAGTGATGGCTAACCTGGACTTTAATGAAGATTTTTGATAATGTGTCTGGGTGGCTAGGGCAGAGCACGAAGAAAATGCTTGTGCCTGTTCGAGTATGGAGCCAAACCAAACATACATAAGCCTGGGATAGCCTAACGTTGATCTTATGACCAAATTTCTAAATAAAACTCAAAATATAACAACTTCCTTTTCACTTACTTTTTAAAAAAACTCAACAGAACTTTTTAGAAAAGAGATAGGAAAATTGTTAAATGGAAAGAAAATGTTGCATGATCCCTTAGCTAGATGTCTGGAAATCAGTCAGCCCTTGAGACAGTCCTGGGCTAGAGATCTGATTCCTTTATCTTCTTTATCCACAAGCTATATCTAGTTCATATAAATACAAATCAAAACTCAAACTCTACATTTGAAGACACAGAAGTATATTCCAAATATTTTCAATTGCCTTTCTTGTTTGGCAAGAGATGACAACCTTGGAGGAAATTATCTTTCCAGTCTGGGCCAGTCTGAAGTTTGCAACAAAACTGTTTTTTTCTGTTTCATTTTTATTTTTAAAGCAGGGATTTTTCAGGAACATAGGTGATTTAAATGGCAAAACACTTGGGCCCCTTTTGCTTCCTGCTTTTGCCTCCTAAACATATAATTCCGTAAGATTGCCACCAGATGGCTCATGCAGGTGCTCTCCAGACACAGTTCTCCAAAGCCCAAAGCCCAACGCCCCCTCAAGAAAACGAGAAGGTAGAATTTGCCATTTGATCTCTGTGTCATTGGCTTTCTCATAACCTAGGATGTAATACAGGACGTTTTTCATACTTTTAGCACTCTGGATTTAAATAATTATTCCATCTATGAACAGTGAGGGCAAAAATATTAATAAAGAACTCTATGTCTTTCACGTGTACATAATTTTTCCACATTATCCAGAGGACAAAAAGGTGCTACCAAATTCTTATACTTGTTCACAATTCTTTCTCTGGCCTAACCCAAGTGTTGATTGTCATCTCATGTCAATTAATTTTATGTTATTTAACAAGCTAGGTGCCAAAGAGATATTAAATATCAGCAATACTTTAATGTAAAAATACTTTTGCCTACATTCTCTAAAAAAAATTCAAGGTCCTTTAGATGTTTTTGTACATGCAAATACCTCATCTTTTAGTGCTGGCTAAAATAGACCCTTCAGTGAGAATACAGTAAGAACCTTTCTTTTAAAAGGCTCTTTTGGATTAACCTATAATAAAAAAAAGTAGAAGAAATATGCCAATGAAAGAGGTCTTGGCAGAAATCAGCTCTGCTGATATTCTGATTGTCTTCATTTGGTGCTGTGACCAGACAGAGTGTGAGTACATGACACAACTCACCGTGGGGTCCAGCTCCTGAATCACCCCCACTGGGGACTTGGACTCAAGTCACTTGCCTGGTGGTCTTGTGGAAACAGAAAAGCAAAGGATAGGGCTAGGGAGGGCTTCTGAGTGTCATCCTCCCCAGGGATCAGCAGAACAGAACAATATGACTGCTGGGTCACCTGTACTACCACTGGGAGAAAAGCCCATTACGTGAAGTTTGAAACATCTACGGTTCTCTATTGAAATCCCTGGGAGACTCAGAACACTGAGAAGAAGGTGAATTTTACATAGGTTCCCTGTCATTTCTGATAGGTTCCCTTTCCCTTTCTGAAAGGCTACTGTCCCTTCATTGACTAGGAAAGGAAGACAAGGCAAAGACCCTCACCTTACGTGAATCCTCTTCTAAGCTCCTACATAAAATAAACACTGAAATTGGGTCATGTAACCAGTCCATGTGGACATACTGATACGTTGATATATGATATCCTTTCCCATTCATCCCTCCCTCATGGTAAAATTATATCTAGACCTCTATGTTTTTAAGGTCAAAGAGATGTGTCTTGTTCTCCAGGCAGAATTTAGTGGGATGAGTAAAAGACAGCGATGATAAGGTTAGTTAGTTAGTTAGTTAATTAGTTCTCAGGGGTTTTCACTCCCATGGTTTTTTATTCGCCACAGAAATGCTGCATCTGGTGCAGACGAAAATAGCAATGAAGTTTCAATTGTAATAATATCTTTCTTTGAATTTAAAAATGGTACCTTAGTCGTAGGTTTGATTCCTGTGTTTGCATCCTGAATCATTTCTACTTGGATTATTGACAACAATAACATTTTGTTACATTTTATTTTCTCAGAAAAATATGAAAGGTAGAACTGCATATTCAGTTCTATCTTTTCCTTTCCAAATTTGAGATTGTGAGGAATCTATCTTGTGTCATTACAGTAAGCAGCAGTAGTTTTGGCATTATTTAAAGAAAATAGAAGATTTTCCCTTGCTTTCCTAAAACAGCTACCAAATTTACCTGAGATGCAGACTTTGACAGTAACAGTATTATCCAGTAGTTTCTTCTGTATGAAGCTAACATTACTTTATGATAGGATGTGCAAATTTTGGGATGAACTCATGATAGTAAATGAAAAACCAAAAAAATGGACCAGTTAAATATACTCAGATATGGATAAGAGATGTTCTTCCACAATTCCCCAGGGTTCAGTAGCTAATTTTAAATAAGGAACTTCAGACTTCTTTTACCACTCAGTTTCTCAGTGGGCATGGAGTGTGAACAAATCAAATGTCCTTCTAGTTTTCACTTGGCAATGTTAGTATAGTACCATCATTTTCAAATGGTTTACTCTTCTTAATGCTGGTTTAGTTTACATCTGAATATGGCCCTTGGTATTAGTTTGGGATAATTGAGGTTTTTTTCATATTTTAACACATACATCTGCTAACTTCATGACAGAGTGTGTTTAAACTATCTTTTCAAGTAATTTTCAGCTTTTGAAGCAGCGAAGTTGCAATTAAGTACAAAAACAAGAGCAAAAAGACCTCTTTTTTACTAATGCTACCACAGGTGTGAGAGCAACAGCACTGTTCTTCAAAATGGTAAACTGATGAGTTTAGTGAAAGACTCAGGTTTCCGCCAGTTCAAAGAGAGATGAAAGCATGAAAGAACAGAAGAAATAATACTGAGTGCGAAACTTGGTGTAACATAAATTACATTTTTTTTTTTATCTTGCTTATATCCTTTTATTATTTTAAATTATCTATTTAGAAACATTTTAGAATGAAATGACAGGGGTATTTCCAGTTATCTTAGTAAGAGGGTGTTTGTCCTTAAGACAATTCATGCGTCACACTGTTTTCATTTGTCCAACTGCTAATATAAATGATGATCTGTTGAAGTGATCTCTCTTGGCAAGATATAAAACTGGCAAGGATTTCTGGACAGTTGAGTACATTTACTTTATGAACAAGTACACTGTTCCGTGTACCAGCACTCACTGCATTGCATTAAATAGTCCTGTGAATGTAATGTGACTTTCTGAGAGTTTTAACTAACAAATCTTTTGCTGAAAGGATATAAGATTTACAGTGATTGGGGCTTCTGTTTTGTAAGGGTTGATAAGTTTCTTTAAAAATTCTGAGAGAGAGAAATCAAGCTAATTTGATCATGAAGAAGGGAATTAATATCCTCCATCTTCTTTGCCCTGTACCATATCTAAACTTACCATAATCATCTGGAACGAAATTATGGTTGCATTTAAAGAACAGACATGTTTCAGCTTCAGTGTATCCCAGATGGCATCATTAACATATGGTCTCTGTTCTCAGGGAAAAATTCTGCTAGCTCTGGTTATGTTGAGTTCATAACTACTTTCAGTTTAATGTCTTGTAAATATGGGTGGGTGACAACAATAATATATTTTTGTGGGAAATCTTTTGGCATTGCTAATTTACCCAGGCTGATAATTTGCCCCACAAGGTAGAGGGGGGTGCAAGATCAGATCCTGACTGACAAGGACTGAGGCCTGTGTTAGGAAGAGACTATTTGTCTGTGGGTTGGTGTACCTTGTTTTAACACTGTCTTTTTAATCTTTGTGTTGATTGAAGACTATTCTGAGAAAATTGGACCTTTTTTATGCCTTGGAAAGTAAAACATTACAACATATAAGCAAGAAAATGAAAAAACTGACTATCTTTTTCTGCACCTGTATTGCAGCATTTTTATTTTTATAGCTCTAAAGAATCATACTGAAAATCTAGGAATGCTTTTCTGAATCTGTACATAATTTCAAATGATGTTTTGGAATGGAAAAGCTTGTAAGAAAAATACTCATAAAATCTCATTTTGTAAGTCACTATATTTATGACACCACCATTCACTGATGGCAGAGTGCAGTGATTATAAACACAACAGTCAGAGTTTAATCATTCCCATCAGCAGTGATTTCACTCATCCTCAGATGTCCTTAAATGTACCATCTTTAAGCTGACACAGCACAATCTACCAGTATTGTGCCTATTTGAGAAATGAGGCCTTGGACTCTAAATTGGGCTCCTCAGCAACTTGCAACCCTAAATTAAAAATAACGAAAAGAACCTGCATGGTCGCCATATAACTTCCAGTATAATGCTTTTCACTGCTAGACAAATGCAGAGGCATGAGAAAAGGCCCAAAGTAAGATTAAACGGAACATGAAACGGTGGTTTAATCAGTTGCATTTGCTCTTGCAAGTCATTAAGTATCACTGACCCAGCAGCATTTTGGAGGATCAGATTTTCCTACAGAATTTGTAACTGAGTACCTGACTAAGTATAGTCAGTAAAGATCACACTGGACTCTGCAGGGGAGTGGAGTTATTTTCTTGAATGTTTTAGCTGTATCCTAACTTGGATGGTTGTATTCAGCCTTCTTACATTTCCACTGATAATTGACAGGAAATGCTCTAGTTTTTAATCTATTGGTTTAGGATTTTTCTGTTTTGTTTTGGTTTGTTTTAGGATTTTTTGTGGTGCTACTTTACTTTTTTTTCCTGCTGTGATCTGCTAGAAGTAGTTTGTACTGCTGGTACAGCTGGATTTGGCACATATTGATGAAAAATCAGTTCAAGATAATTGTGTTGGATTGTCAGATTTACATTTGAGTTTAGTAGACCTGAGAACTAGATGCTCATCTTCCTATTTGTATCTGGAATTTGCACCTGCAAGTAACTGTTGGCCAGTAGTTGACTTTCTGGCAGATCTGGTTGCTGTCATTTACTCCTGGGATCTGACTTAGGAATTTTAGTTTCCCTAATTTTTAGTGTGACTCAGGTGATGCGGACATCTGTGGTGGTCAGTTAACTGAAACTGCAAACAAAATTGCTGGTGAAATAACTTGCCTGAAGAGTTAAAACCTTTGGAACACATCCTTTGAGATGACTCTTAAAGACTGAGCAAGATCTCAGTGCTGAGAGATACTATTTGTGTATAAGGCTCATAAACCACTTGATAATCTTCCTAGTTTAGGGTCATTATGCAGTATAAAATAGTTATTAGCAAATTAATAAAGAGAAAACACACAGCAACAATGCAAGCACAGAGTCCAAATGAAACCCCAGTGTAATCAGTGAACCTTGATTGATTTCATATGAGCTGTTTCTACCTCCACTTAGTAATTTATGTGAGTGCTTAAAATAATTTCGTGAAATCACTCTGAATAGCACTATACCAAAATGTCTGATAAAACAATGACTTTGTTTTACTAAATTAAAAGGATTTTAACATCAGAATTGATTATATTTTATGAACTTGGACTTTGATGAAGAAAGGAATGTACTTTTCTTGCCAAAATATCAGAATTGTTGTATACAGCTGGAAAAAAAACATTCATAAGGGCATTAAAGAATAATATTGTGCTCTGTCTTTTGTTAATACAGAATGTGGAATTCCAATTTGCATTTGCATCACTTGGCAAACCTGCTGTAAAAACAAACTCAACACCACCATTCCTCTTTTTTAAAATATTTTGTCTAGTTGTATTACCAGAGATCTTTGTCAGAGATCTTTGCTTGAGGTCAAAGGGGCCATTGTATTGCCTGTATTCATAAAAGTGTAAATAATCTAACAGGACACAGAAGATTGACATGAGTTGAAGGTGTCTCCTTCAGTCTTTGCCAGTTCTTCCCAAATTGAACGCAGATGTATTTAGGGGAAAACTACTGATGACTCTCAAAATGAAGGAGTACAAGAGTAGCCCTTCCAGTGACAGTAACTTTAATCCAGGTGATATAAATAATTGAAATGCATCTCTCTTAAACTCTTTCAGCCCCAAGGAATAAGTGCCACAAAATGAGTTGAAACAAATTAACAATAAAACATTTTTGCCCAAGTCCAAGGTTTTAACTCAGCATCAAGATTGCTAAAACCATTGCCACCATTCTATTCAACAGTAAGAAATGCCTTTTATCCATCCTGTTTGCCTCGTAAGATATGGTTTCCCCAGAATTCTTCCAGTCAGTGCTTCACTGAAAATAAAAAGTGCCATTTATCCTTCTTCCCTAATAAATGTTCACATTAAGATGTTACAAAGTTCTTAAAAGGCAGTGACTCTCACACACTTTGCCTAAAATGGAGGTAGTTCATTGGAGTTTTTAAAGTAGATCACAGGACTGAGCTACATTTCTTTTATCAATTTTAAAAAGAAACATAGAAACAGATATGAAAGTTCTTTAATATGAAAGAACTCTTACTTCAAGTGCAGCACTGTGTGTTGTTTGATCTGGTCTCTATTGTGTACTTTCCACCTCTGTGTTGAAAGTAAGGCTTTTCTATACTGTTTAAGAAACCGTTTGTGAACCACATTTGGTCCAGGGGCTGCATATTTCAGTTTATATAGAAAATGCAAAACAAATGGAAAAAGTTGATCTACCCAAGATCCAATGTGATTGGGGGTATCTGCACCTAAACTGCCAACACTCAAGAACAAACTCATGTGAGGCAAAAATTCCAAAGGTAATCGATGTAAAAAATTTGTCTGATGCTAGTGGCTGTCTTTTTGTCTCCATGTCATTAGGGTTAGGCTTGCTAGAAATTTTTATAACAGCACTTCCCAACAGAAGACAATATTTAACCATAACCAGCAAAAGGAAAACATGAATCTCATTTCTTCTGATGTAAATGTGACACCTTGATGAATACTGTTATATTTTCATGTCACAGTGGCTGTTGAACCATGTGAAGCAGATTAAATGAAGGGGGAAAAGTAAATGTAGCACAAGCTGCAGACAGCTATCCTTCACACATCTATATTCCTCATCTGAAAGGCCTGTGATTGCTTATCCTATCTTTATGTGAGAATGACTAAAGCATGGACAATCCCACCTCAGAACTGGACAAAAATTCGAAAGCTTTTGGATTCCTAATCTCTCCTTTGAATGAGAGAGAGTGAAGAAAAAAAATAGACAATTTACATGAATCTGCTCTTTATCATGGGGCATAAAGTATGATGCAAAAGGTAAGTGTTCACATTTCTTACCATCTTTAAGCACACCAGGCTAAGCCAGAATCACAGGAGTCAAAGAAACGTGCAGAGTTGCTTTTTCCTCTATAAAAAAGTCCTTTAGATGGCAACTTCCCAGAATATAACTGTATCTGGATAAGTACTCTCTATTTTCTCACTGACAACTAGTAAATGGGAGTGGTGTTTTAAATTTAGAGTAGTTCAAATGAATGCTTTTTAATGACATTTGACTACTTTGCCTATGGACAAAACTAAACTATAACACATTGTGAGCAAATAATTTTACCATCTAAAGCATAGCCCTGAAAGCACAGCATAGCAGGCTCTTCAAAGGTTTTGCGAAACAAAACATGAAATCATGTCAGAAATCAGAGTAACTCAACCTAAGTACGAAGAGAGTTAATGAGTTCTTCCTAAAATGGGAAGAAGCCTTCTGTAGATAGAGGGTTCTTTCCCCTTCGTTCTAGTGTCATAGGGTTGAGATGAAGTTCAAAGTCAGACAAAGTCAATATCTTTGACCTTTTCTTAGCAAAACAAACACTAATATTCAGTAACAGTTCAATAGCAATGAATGTTTTTCTTAAAGGACAGGGCAGAGTCAGGGACTTTGCTCTCCCTTTCCAAGGGTAAACTTGTTCCACTGCTGGAACACTTTAAGTCAGCTCAGAAACTGAATGATGCCAATGTACTAGCGTGGCAAGAGTAGCTCCATGGACATGGAAAACGAAGAAGGAAGGATTTGGATCTTATCAGTCTTGTAGTTACTGAATACAAAAGCTAAGTTCTTGCCTTATGTCTGTACATCATGAAAGAACAAAAATCTTTTGAGACGTTATCATCCCATACTAATTCCACATCTACCTTTTCTTTATCATGTGCTTAAACAAGTATTTCTTCATGGTGAATTTTTCTGAGTTTGTACAAAGGCTTGACATTGACATTTTTGTAGAACTTCTATGCCATATGTCATTTTTGCTTTTCACTTTCTACCTTTGATTAGTTTTACTTGCCTTTAACCACATTTTTGTCCCTATCTCCTTGATTTTTTTATTATAAACCTTTCATGTAGATATTCTGAAACAATTATAAGCCTTGCCTTTTTAAGATTTTGATTTACCTTTACATTCAGTAAGCAGGAATCATCTTTCTCACAAATGACTAAATTTAAAGTGTGTTCTGTGATTTTGGCATGTTTTTAAGCTTTTTTTCCTGTGGTTCATCTATAGTGATGATCTGTGCCTGTGCATCTCACTTATAATGTATAAAGGCTTCATCAAATGGTTTTTCCAATCTCAGGAGGCAACTCTTTCTGCAGTAATTCTTGACAAATTAAGACCAAATGACATTGGTTGCTGCTGCATTCGGTTCTGTCTGGTAGAGCAAATGTTGTCTTCATGTTTAGAGTATTTCTAATCTTACTTCTTTACAGCTGCAGTCTAGACTTTTCTAAAATAAAATGTCTGTTCAACAGCAGGGCACAGTTTAGGGCTGTACTTGCTTTCATACTACATGGTGCCTTTGTAATTTCTGGAAAACAAGAGATGTTTCCTGCTTCACTTTTCTTTTGTCCGACAGTCTCTTTGAAGTGGTGACTTTTTTGACCTCATGTTGGATATTCTGATGGGGTTATGCTTCACAACTTCACAACAATTCACTATTGTAGGGGTATTGTCTTGATTTTCTTCCAAGAAATTGATCTGGCTTTGCTCTGCTATCATAGAATAATTCGGGCTGGAAGTCTCAAAGCAGGGTCAGCTCTAAGCTCAGATCACGCTGCTTGGGGATTTGGCCAGTTGGGTCTTATAAGCTTCCAAGAACACAGATCGTCCAAACTCCCTGGGCAACCTGTTTTGTTGCTGTTCTGTCCATGTGAAGGAAAAGCTTCTTAATATATTATGGCTGAACTTCTTGTTTCAATTTATGTCCATTTTCTTTTGTTCTTCTGTTGAGCACACTGAAGATACTGTCTCCATCTGCTCAGGTACTTCCAGATAGCTTCTTCTAGACTGGCCTCAGGTCTTCCTCAAACCCATCTCTCCTCCAGGCTGAATAAGGCCTATTCTTAACCTCTTCTCAGGACAAATGCTCCAGCCCCTGATCATCTTGATGGCCCTCTGCTGAAGTCACTCCATCTTACTGGTGTCTTCTTTTATTGCATAGGGTGTGTTGGAGGAAACTGGATGCACTACAGTGTTCTAGACGTGGCCTAAAAACTGTCAAGTAAAAGTGAATAATTGCTTCTGCTAATATATTCCAGGAAGCTGTCAACCTTTGATGTGAGGACATGCTGCTAGTTTATATTCATTTGGTCTACCAAGGCCTCAGGTCCTTTTCCACAGAGCTGCTCCCTGCTAGTATCCTAGTAGGCCCAGGTTGTATCAAAGGTTTCTTCCCAGCTGAATGATTTGGCATCTGTCCTTGCTGAGATCCCATTGGCTCATTCCTCCACCTGTCTATAATTTTTTCCAACTTTTATCAGCTTCTTCACTTCCAATCAGTCAAACACCATGGAGCTTCTCCACCTGCTATGCAGTTGGGGTTCAGCCTCTGCTGAGTCTGTGTCATCTTCCCAGACACTATGTGTTCCTGATCTTTGTTCTGCATCTCCTTAATGCAGCAACCTGGCTCCTCAACAAACGCACAGCTGCTCCAAGTGAGGACGTGGTCTCCCACAATGTCAGCCTTTAGGCTCCCTCCAGAGCCCTGTTGGGAACAAGGCCTCCTCCTTCCCAGATGCAGCTGCTTGTCATTCCCAAATCAGAAGGCAGCCAAGATAAAAGATGTATGCACTTTTTAGCATAAACAGCTGAAAAAGTATTTAGCAGCTGATAGATTTGGTAGAAGAAAAATTGTGGAATAGCTACCCTTTCCCAGCAACAGTCACTCCAAAGTTTCTAGAAGACTGTCTACAGGTCCCCAAAGATGTTAGAATAAGGTCTCAGAAGATACAGAAGAAGAGCCTGGAAAGTACTCTACAAACTATTGTGTCCCTTAGCTTCAGTTTTGCATATTTTAGCAGGTTTTGTTTATGTTAAAGTCACATTCTCCTACCAATCCCATTCTCCATTTTGGGTCTCCAACTCTTACTACAATTCAGTCTTGAATTAAGGATTCTATAAAACCTCGAAATTACATATTTACCTTGACAGTCTCAAATCTGTTGTAAATGCTTGAAAAGTTTCATCCTCTCATTTAAGTTTTCATAGGAAAGTGATATCTTTTAAAAGACTCTTTCTCTCTAGGAGTTCTGTTTTCCTAAAATATCTGTAGTACAGGCTGATAACTGCTTTATGCCATTTCACTTTTCCAGAATAATAAATGCTTCTCATACCTCTGGCCCAAGAGTACATATATAAAAAAGAAAATACCTTCTGCTTATCTTTTCTTAAAATTATATTTATTCATCCTTATCAAGAGATGAAATTCATGCTCAACTTTTCTGCTGTATTTCTGAGGAAATTTTACTGCATTTAATTATTTATCTTATTAGCTACTAGGCATTTAATAATTCATCACTTCAACTTTCATGTTTTAAGAAACTGTTCCTGCATTTCTTTAGACAGTGCTCTGTGGGAAACTTGTGTCAGATTATATGACAACATAATACTGAGCAAGTATGCAACATAAAAATAAAAATGTTGTGAAGATGAGAAACAGACATCCAAGCAGACATTGCACAACAAAAAATTTTTTAAAAGTTGCAATACTCAGGTATTACTTTATTCTACCACAGATCTAAAAAGGTTACCTCTTTAGTGCCAATAGATGATAGAAAAAGAGACAGAAGGGCATTTAAGGACACAGATTTAGACTCTTGCCTGAAGTTGTAAGCAATAAACTACATAGCCCAGAGTCACAAAGAACGTGAGCAACTGATCCAGAAACTGATGTGACATTTTCTGCTTTGAATACAGTGAACTGGTCACTAAACCCCATATTCTTTAAATATTTAGAAACTTTTCTCAGCTTTAAATTTAGTTTCCTTAAGCAACGTTCATATTCAAACATAATTTAGAAGGTTGTTCTGCTCACAGAATTTGCATATGAAGGAAGAAGGTGAACAGCTTTCCAGATTCCTGGATTGTGAGTACATATATGTTCCTGACACAGCTGGTGAGGGAGTCAAGAAGGGAAGGTTTCCCAGTGGACCTGTTGTTTTTGAACAGAGAAGGACTGATGGGTGATGTTGTGGTCAGAGGCCATCTTGGCACAGCAATCATGAAATTAGAGTGTTCAGTTCTCAGAGAAATAAGGAGGGGGATCAGCAGCCCTTCCATGTAGGACTTCCACAGGGCAGACTTTGGCCTGTTTAGGAGATTTGTTGACAGACTCCCCTGGGAGGCAGTCCTGAAGGGCTAAGGAGTCCAGGAAAACTGGACATTCTTCAAGAAGGAAATATTAAAATACAGAAGCAGGCCATCCTCATGTACTGAGTGATGAGATAGCAGGGAAGACGACCGGCCTGACTGAACAGAGAGCTCTGGCTGGAACTCAGGAAAATAAGGAGAGTTTGTGACCTTTGAAGGAAGGGGCTGGCAACTCAGGAGGACTACAAGGACATTGTGAGGTTAAGCAAACAGAAAATTAGAAGGGCCAAAGCTCAGCTAGAACTTAATCTGACTAGTGTCATAAAAGACAATAAAAAATGTTTCTATAAATACAAAGCAACAAAAGAAGGGCTAAGGCAAATCTCCTTGTAATACCTTCTTTGCCTTAGTCTTTAGTAGCAAGGCAGTTGTTTTCTGGGTACCCAGTCCCCTGAGCTGGAAGACAGAGATGAGGAGCAGAATGAAGCCCCCATAAACCAAGAGAAAATGGTCAGTGAACTGCCACAGCACCTTAGACACACACAGGTCTACGGGGCCAGATGGGATCCACCCAAAGATGCTGAGGGAGTTGGGGGAAGTGCTCTTTGAGCCACTTTCCATCATTTACCAGGAGTCCTGGCTAACTGGGAAGGTCCCAGCTAACTGGAATTTGGCAAATGGGACAGGATGCAGTTGTTGTCTATCTAGATATCAGTAAAGGTTTGGACGCCATTTCACACAGCATTCTCCTGAAAAATTGGTAGCTCATGGCTTGGATGCGTAAAAAAACTGGCTTGATGGCTGAGCCCAGAAAGTACTGGTGAATGAAGTTAATATCCAGCTGGTGTGTGGTCACAGCTGGTGTTCCCATGGCTCAGTGCTGGGGCCAGTTCTGTCTAATATCTTTATTGATGGCTTGGATGAGGGAATCAAGAGCACCTTCCAACAGTTTGCAGATGACACTAGGCTGGGCAGGAGTGTTGATCTGCTGGAGGGCAAGAAGGCTCTGCAGAGGGATCTAGACAAGCTGAATTGTTGGGCTGAGGCAAATTATGAGGTTAAATATGTTAACAATAACCCCATGCAGTGCTGCAGGCTTGCAACAGAGAGGCCGGAAAGCTGCCCAGAGGAAAAGGACCTGGGGGTGCTGGTCAACATTGGCTGAACATGATCCAGCTATGCCCAGGTGGCCAAGAAGGCCAATGGCATCCTGGCCTGTATCAGCAATGCTGTGGCCTGCAGGACCAGGGCAGTGATCATACCCCTGTACTCACCACTGGTGAGGCTGCACCTCAAATCATGTGTTTAGTTATGGGGCCCTCACTGCACAAAGGATATCGAGGTGCTGGAGTGTGTCCAGAGAAGGGCAACAGAGCTGGGGAAGGGTTTGGAGCACAAGTCTTATGAGGAGCAGCTGAAGGAGCTGGGGTTTTTTAGCCTGGAGAAAAGGAGACTCAGGGGGAACAGCTACCTGAAATGAGGTTGTAAGAAGGTGGGGTTTGGTCTCCTCCTAAGTAATAAATGACAGGACAAGAGGAAATGGCCTCAAGTTGCACTGGAGGAAGTTTAGATATGATATTGCAAAAATTTTTTTCACTGAAGGGGCTATGAAGCTTTGGAACAGGCTGCTCAGGGAAGTGGTGGAGTTACCATCCCTGGAGATATTTAAAGGATGTGTAGATGTGGCACTTACAGACCTGGTTTAGTGGTGGACTTGCCAGCACTGGTTTAACAGTTGGATTTGATGATCTTAGAGGTTTCCAACCTAAATGATTCTATGATGCTATGTTCCTAGGATGAATACTCTAAAGGTCAGGAGAAATACTGAAGAATATACACACCCATTCTCCAAAATGAGTGCCAAGTTGCTACATATCTTTGCTTTATATAGAAAAAGAAATATTAGAAGTGTTTAAAATGACATAATGCTAGAGTAAGAACCTGATTGACAGATGACAAATGTTGAACACCCACTAAAATATTATTCTTTTTCATTTCAGTACTCTTAAAAGTTCTAAAAAGGGTGCCTCAATCCAGCAGAAATGAAACACGAACTTCTGCACTTGGGAGTGAGAAATGTTGTTTTTTTTAGTATTGGAATAAACTGGATTTTTCAACTCCATTTTCAATTACAGAGATGCTTAAAACACCATATAAAGAAAGACACTATATCATCAAGGAGCTATGAGAGAACAAAAAAATGCTTATGTTTGGTTATGATGATCCCACAAGACAAGCACTGAAGACACTACTTTGATGCTTAGGGAGACTTTGTTTTATAATTTATCTATCCAAAGAAATTAAGTACTGATGCATTCATCTGTTTTCATTATACTGGTTATGATAAGATTCCTAAGCAATGCCCAGAGTAGTGAAATGTGACACAACAACCAAAGGAAAGTCTGGAAAATGTATGCTTAAAATGACAAGTACACTTAGCCTAGTAAATTCTTAACCCTTCTGTTTCCCTCCTCTGTGACCAGCAGTTTCTGCTGATGTGTCAGTGAGAAGAATACTGATTTTATCAGTGCCTCAAAGTGTGCTAATTACCTCATTTCTAAGAAATGCTATATTATGACTGGCAACAGCTCTTTAGCATCCACTCTACTCAGCAGGAACTCCTTGGCAGAGCAGAGTTCTTGATACATGTAATTAGCATTTCCTCTCATTATAAATAATTGTTCCTCATTTTCTACTAATTCTTTTCTAGGCTATTGATATACTTGCAGTAACAATAGACAAACCTGAGCAAACTGGGATTTGGAGCATCTTTCTTATGAGGAGAGACTGTGGGAGCTGGGCCTGTTTAGTCTAGAAGACTGGGAGGAGATCTCATCAATACATATAAATATCTCAAAGGTGGGTGTCAAGAGGATGGTGCCAGACTCTTTTCAGAGGTGGCCAGTGACAGGATGAGGAGTAATGGCCATAAACTAAAACATAAGAGTTCCACCTCAACATGAGGAAGAACTTTGAGGGAGGCAGAGCACTGGAGCAGGCTCCCCAGGTAGGGTGTGGAGTCTCTCTCTGCAGACATTCAAAGCCCATGTGGACTGTTCCTGTGCTACCTGCTCCACGTGACCCTTCCTTGTCAGGGGAGTTGGACCAGATGATCTCTAGAGGTTCCTTCCAACCCCAACAATTCTGTGAAATTGTTTCATGAATCTTCCATATGCTGATTTTGTTACCATGTAGCCAATGGCACAGCAATTGGCTACACAGTATATTAATGATATTAATGTTTGTGTTTGATGAAAGTTATATTTTAAACCTGTTTGGAAAAAATGTATAATGCTGAGAATATGATTGTCCACATAGTACGTGTTCTATCTTCTTTGTTTGAAGCTTTTATCTTTGGTACAATTTGATATACTAGGTAGGATTCAGTTCAAGATGAAGACACCAAAAGTACTGTCCATGAATAATCTGAGTGCTTAAACCTCCAGTGTAATTAACAAGGACACAGTCAATACAGTCAGTGATGTGGAGAGTTATTCAAGCAACCTTCCAGGGTGTGTGTCTGATGTGATTTGAGATTTCATCATTTCATCATTTCACCTTCAAAAAGGCACAAATATTCTTAAGTTCCTTGGCTTCTTAAGCCCTTCATATCTGTGAAGCAGACATTTCAAGTGTCTGGGCATCTTAAATGAAACTAGGAGTTGATGTTTAGGGAATGGAAAATCTGCTTCGGTAAGCTGAAAGGAGTAGGCTCCACTGCTCCTCAGCTGCCATTATTTTTTCAGGAGCTTGGATAGCTCTTTGGCAATTATAGTTAGTTGTTATAATATTAAACTTACAACTACCATTATAGGCCTGGGTGACTCGTGATTTCAAACTCCACCTACAACACTGCTGTAGTTGATGACATTTCTGTCACCATGCTGCCAGAAGGATGTAGATACTCCCAGCGCATTCTTGAATGAATAATTTGTTTCCTATTCTCACTTCATTCTGTGCTAAAAAGGCCTTTTTTAGTTCTTGAAATACAAAATACAGCAGAAAACTTGCATTCTTTCCCAGGATGATCCAGAGGTAGGAATAGATTTGTAGTCTGGGACCTGGCAGAGCTCAGGTTAAGGTACTGCTCTCCACATTATTCTTGTCTCTGTATGATGGCTATCAGTATGATGAGTATCAAAAAAACAAGGGAGAAATATGGATGTGTCAGGTTTTTTGAACTTTACTGTGCTTGGAGATACAGGACAGGAAAAAAATACGCATTTTAGACTTCAACTGTATGAATTATTGTCTGCCACTATAGATACAATATCAAAAGTATCTCAAATCCCAGGCAGGTATTTTCAAGTTAGTCAGAAGTAAAATAAATTGCAATAAATATTTCAAGCTTAACTGCCTAATATTAGGAATCAGCATAAAATTAGTTTGCTGTAAATACACTACTCTTAAATTACAACAATTCAGCTTTTATACATTCATAATTCATTTACTAAAATAAATGTCACTCAATATGATGAAGTTCATCCTACTTTGTTGAGCAATGGATAATCACCCATTACTCAGAAGTTCAGAATTTATAGTCTTAATGAAAGGAATACACTGCACAAGAGCCATGCCTACTTTGAATCATCACTTTTATTGTGCAGTGAACATAAAGATGCTGCATTTCATAAACTTATATCCTGTTCTTTTTGACCCATGCCTTCATACAGCCTATTGCCCAGACAAAATTTAGATCTTATGCTAATATGTTATATTGTCATTTCTCCTTTTTTTTCCCCTATGCATGAACACTGGTTCTGTGGAAATGTAGATATTTTCTACTGAAACCTTGAAATCTACTCCATTTCCTAGAACTGAATCATTCAGAAGATAAACGGAGTTATTTTTCTTTCTTAGTTTCTTCTGCAATCCTTCTCATTCTTGATTATATAACTTTTCTCACTGGTAACATTTGCCGACATTAAGTACAAGAATTATTGCCCTTTATTTTTTTCCAGGCTGCTCAGTAACCATGTTGTGGCCATCTCGGCTGGCTCATTCTGTCTTAATTAGGTTTACAGATATTTTGACTCATTCAAAGTCTCACTAATGCTTTGTCTCTGGCCCATAATGGTCTTTTATCACAGGTCTAATTGTTTTCTTTGTCTTTTCTGAGATGGCTGAAGAGTCAGGAAATAGTTCTTTTTGTGTATGTTGCAGATGGTTCCATCCACTTCTTATTTTTCTCCCTGCTGATGTCTTTGATGTGTTTTTTCTTCATTCTCTTCATTTTAGACATTCCTCTCCTTGGCACAGACCTTCATGAGAACTTTAGTGTGGCTTCACTGGTCTTGCTTGCTAAATTTCATTGCATTATCTGGTGATTGACTCTTTCAGAAGAAAACTGAATGCACACGCGCATGTGATTTTCTTTGTTAGCTTACTTGTCAAGCCTGAGAGTAACTATCACTCTTTCACTATTTGCAACTCCTTGACAACTGACCAGTACAACACACTTGGGTTGAGACACTCTCATGCTCTAAGGCCTTTCACATTCACAATATACTTTTTCCAATAAAGCTTATTAGCATTGCTCATAACCTTTTTTTTTTTGCATTTAGGTGAGTAGTTGCACTGACTGCCTGTTGACATGGAATCAAATAATTATAGATGGTAAGGGAAATAAAAGAATTTTCTCATAACTGGTCTGTTTGTAGGAAAGTACAGCTCAGTTTTACAGATGTGAAAGCTACGACTATTTCACATTTGCTTGTATATCCTTGCTGTTCTGTATAGTGCCCTGTATCACAAGAGACTCCAAGTACTGCCGTGAGTATGAGGAAATAATTATAGCAATCGAAAATGTGACTAACTAGTAAAATCTGCCCTCTGAACTTCCTGACATGTTAAGTTGGTGTGTTCCCTTTGATGACTTACTGCAGCTTAGATGAAATCAAAGGACCTGCGGCAATTCAAAGGAGCTGAGAATTCTTATTGTATTCAAACAATGGGAAGACAGTTCCTGAAATTAACACGAACAAATAAGAACTTCATTTCAGAAGAAAGAAAATTGAATGAAACGAATCATCCAACATCTAGTCTTGCAAGGACAAATTATGTGTTCAACTTTCTTGTATAATCATGCAAAGGAATACCTGCAGCTTAAGTAGCAGTTTTGGACAGGCTGGGTATACATATAGTAATATAACTAATTACGACAACTTATACTTAACACCTTTCATCACAAAGTACACTATCAAGCACTAGTCATTTGATTCTTACGACATGTCTGTAGAAGACTATTATACTGTTGTAGAGATTGCACACAGAGATTAAATGGTTTGGGTTAGGCCACACAGCAAGTGAGTAGCAGAGCCAAAAGGAGAGCGTGAGTGTTGGCTTCCAGCCCTGCGCTCCAACTACTGGACTGCACCTCCTTAATACTTAAATCCCATATTGCTCCTCTAACAGAGCTACTGAAACTTTTGAGCACTCCTAAGTTTTGGTGTAATATTAAACCTGTTGTATTTCTGTCTCCTAGCTCCTTTAAGATGTCACAAAATACTGTAATTACACTTTTAAGGGTCTCATTTTACAGGCTGCCCCAGGTCGCCCAGCCCTGCTGGGGGTCAGCGTGACATTGTGTAGCTCCCATACGCTGTCCCCAGTATACAATTGCTGGCTGCTGCTGCTTCTCTGCTCGCTTTCGTCATGGCCTCAGTGTTATGCCCTTAGCACTGCTGTGTGAGTGGCTGGACCATTCTGTGCTTAAATAATTCCAGCTATAGGCTAGCTAATGGGAAGCAGACGTCTCCCTGGCACTGGCGGGAGCTTTCGGTCCTGCCGCTCCCGTACCACTGGCAGACGTTCAGGTAACTGCTCTGGGACAGCCACGACCGCCCGGAGCTCTGCCCGTGCCTCGGAGGGCAGAGGGCGAGGGAGGAGGAGAAGGGGGCGAGCGGAGGGCGGAGCAGCCCTCGGGCAGCTGCCGTGCCGGCGATGGATGGAGCGGGGCCGCTCGCCCGCCCGCTGCCCGGCGGGGCCCGGGGACACCGCGCTGCTGGGACGGGCCGGGGCGGCCCGGGCCGGGGGCACGGCAGTGCACGGGTTCCGTTTCCTGTGGCCGCCACAACAAACTCAGGTTTGCAAACTCTGTGCTTCACGCTGCGCCGTGGGGGCTCGTGGAGCTGCGTGAAACAGCGCTTCCCGGGCCAGCATGATGCTCGGGAAATAAGGAAAAAAATACCCAGCCACGGACAGAAAAAAAAAAAAAGGTAGGAAATGCCGAAGAGAGAGTCTTGCACGCTGCCTCTTTGTGCTGCAGCAGCCGGGGGTGTAACTGAGTCCCCAAAGCACCCACCCTCCAGGGTGCCACCCAATGGCTGCCGTGGGCTCGGCGCAGCCCCTCCCGCCCGCCTCGGCTGAGAGGGACCCGCCGGGACACTGCCCGGGCTGGCTCGCACAGGCTGTGACATATAAAGGCTGCGAGCAGCTCCTGCTGGCTTCACAACCAGCACAGTTTTGTTCTTTGGGGGGTTGTAATAAGAGACACTTCTTCACAAAGGTTCATATCATCACATAGGAGAGTGCTATATATACTGGGAGAACAATAGACTGTGTTCTTTTTTTCTTGGTATTATCCAGAGGTAAGCCATTCAGCTCCATAAGTTTGCTTTGCATGCAGTTTTATCAGTGCTCATCACATTTTGCTGACCTTAAGATTTGAATGCTATTTCTAAGATGTCCTGCTTTCATGCTGTATATGTTTTCTTTTGCCTACTAGTTTTATCTTTGCCACACTGTGTCAAAACAGTCCACGCCTACGGGATAGGCATAGCCTAGGATGTATTTTTAATTTTCAGTGGAAAACATGATTGAGGTTTCTTGCAGTCTCCCCATATAAGATTTATGGTGTGGTTTATGGACTGATCTGGTGTGATAGCACTGTCACTATTTGAGGAATACTACTAGCTCTGACCATGTAATTAGTGGTATAATGATACTTCATTTTGTGTGTTGTAGTAGTAGGACCATCATCACTTAATACAGTTACTAAAAATTGCTCAGCAACACATGTTCTGTGTGGATTGCTTTTATGATTGAGCTGACAGACAGAATGATTTTTCTGGTCACAGCCTGCCAGTTCACTTTGTCTTGCTGCCCAGATGTACAGAATCACATCTTTGATATCTTCTCTTCTACAGATTTGCTTTCTGCTGCCCTGACTTAAAGCAGAGTACCTCTGTGGCCTATCTGTCTCCTTTGGCCCCAGAATGACAGTAATTGCTGCAATCAGTTGTACTCTCTTATTTTCCGTTCTCTGTGAAACAAGTGCATTAGTGTTACCCAACTCCACTGACCTATTCCTGTCAGACAATAATTTCACTGACATCGAGACAGCTCTGGCAGCTCATCTGGACTCTGCAAAAATTCCCAAAGCCAGGCGGAAGCGCTACATTTCGCAGAATGACATGATTGCCATTCTTGATTATCATAATCAAGTCAGAGGCAAAGTCTTCCCACCTGCTTCCAACATGGAATATATGGTAAGTGAACTGTGTTTATTTCAGAGCAAAACAAACGATAAATCAGTGATCTGATTTTCTTAAACAAATTGTCATGATTTAGTTAACTAAATAAATGTTTTTTATCTATTACTGCTCACTAAAATGTTCTGTCCTTACATTTTTCAAGCTGCATTAACTTCAGCAAGCAAAAGCTAAATACTGAACTCTGAACCTCTTACTTACCCTGTTCAATTTTCATTTCCATGTGTAGTCCCAATGAAGTAAATGAAGTGGTGAGTTAACTGCTTGTTGGCCTGAGGAATAGTATGTGATCACATGTGAACCAAAGTGTTTGAAGTGCTAATCATTAGCCCCTTTGTTTTTGTGGAGTACACTGTAAGTCATTGCCCTGATGTGGGCAAAAAGGTACCCAATGACCATTTCTACTTTCTTTCACACATAATATCTATGGAAGCAATATGGTAAGACTGTGTTTGCAAAGTAATTAATCTGATGCACTGTTTGTCTCCTGTTCATGTGTTTTACTTACTGGATATTTTTTGTGTACATCTAATACCATCAAATACAATGCTGCTTTTAATTGTTTCTTTAGTATGCAGGATTTCAATGTGCTCAAAAAAAGTATGTGGCAGGCATGTTTTCTTCTTATTGGAAAATACTTATAGGAAATATCTGTTCCTGCAGGTATGATAGAAGTTACACATTCACTGTGATCTCATACTGAGCACTACTGGCTAAAGCAGTGTTTGCTACTTTGTGTTCCAGCTTTACATGCATGCATAATGTGGGCCTCTAATATTAAACATAGGTTGTCCAACAATTTTTTTTTTATGTTGTAATTAATGTATTCACACTGTTTTGAAAGTACAGACAAGTTGTGTCAGCACCATATTAAATGCTTAAAATCAGAGAGTTTCTCATATGACAATGGATGGTTAATAGGTTTGAGAAACAGGACACCATCAGCTTGACAGAAAGGGGATATCAGTAATAACAGCTCCTTCTTTGTAGCAGCTAATGACTAAAAATTTGGACATGTTTCTATCACAGATGATACCTAAATCTGGATTTGATCATACAATCTGTTCAGCACATCCCGGCAGCACCTCAGAATGCTGAGTGCACTCAAAATATTGCAGGATGAAGACCATAGGCTGAGTTTGAAGTCTGGTTGAGTGGAAAGGTCAGAGACAGAAAAACCAGAGAGGTCAGAAGTCAAGCTCAGTCATCATTTTCGTTGCTGTGCTCTCCACGGATGTTTCCTTTGATTCTGCATAAATAAACTTTGTCGTAATGTCTGAGGGAATGGCAGCCTACCATGCCCTTCCTTGGCTTGTGTGTTTTAGAAATGTGCTCCTGCAGTTTGCTTAAGTGAAGCCAGCACCCTGTCATATTCCAAGGGTTTTGGAAGTGCAGTGTTCTTAGCCTGTTCAGTAAAAAACCATTGAAAATAGAAAGCAAGCTTCCTGGATTAAATCTATTTTAATGAACTCATATACGTAAAGTGCCTAGATTTTATCTATATTGGTGGGTGTGCTGCTGCAGCTTTGCTGCAACATAGATGCAAAATCAATATTGAAGTCAAGCTCTTTACAGCTGGCATGCTGTTCTTTTCCTTGCATTTCTCACTATTGCTTTTGCCAGTAACAACCAGCCATAGGATGTCCCTGTGTTCCTGGCAGCATCGGCCCCATCAGTAGTCTCAAGGGCAAGGACCAAAGGCTTTCTTTTACATTTGGTTTTCCAGTCTGAAAGTACTTTTTGACTTCATGCTGCAGAATTTGGATCAGCAACTCAAGCTATGTAGGTAATGATCCAAAATGCAACTTGAGCTTGAATCCCCAAGTAGCAGCCACTGCTCTGCCACCAATTCTCTTTCAAAATTGTGTAAGTCTGTGTGTATCCCATCTAACTACAGAGCAAAAAATGTTCAGTGAGCAGCATCACAGATGGTGTGCTCTGCCATCTGCGCTGTGGTCATGGCACCATCTATTGAACTTCTTACCTCTGTGACTACAGAAGGGTTTTGGTAGGGAGGCCTTGAAGATGACCCGGTGCTGTAAGCCATACCAAGACTGGAAAAACCATTATCAGTAACTGAGTTTGCTTTGTCCATTCTTTGGTCTCTGAATAATTTCAGTGTGTGGCACAGAATCTGTTGTATCTTACAGGGACATGAGGTTGCTGCTGCTATATAAAAAAGATGTTATGTTTCTCAATACTTATTTTCATAAATAAGACAACAAACACATTGTAATTACCAGCAGACAATGTGCATTTGTACTTGAACGGACCTTACAGAGTGTGTGTTCCTTTCCTGAATGGAAAAGTGCTGGGGTAGTGAAGAAAATGGCCTATCCCATTTTCCCTAACAACGACTAAAACGGATGTCACATGTTAGAGAGCTGGAGTTGCTTACAGATGCAGTGAATTGTGGAAATCTTTTGTAAGTGTGTTGAAGTAGAGAAAAACTAAGCAGTTTTGAAGCACAAGAAAAAGATATTTTTTCTTCTTTTCTCTGTTCACAGTTATAGTAAATTGTGTTTTGTTGTTTTTTCCTAATTCTGTTAGGAGCCGTTCTTCTCATTAATTACTGTATCCCATTCTCTTCTGTACAGTTCCATTTGCTTTTATTTCCACTTCCCTGGTAAGAACTCAGTGTTTGGCTGCATGGTTTGGTTCTTGTGATTCCAGTTCTCCACACCCAACCTTTTTTGGGGTTTTCTATTTGACACATTCTGTTCCTCTCCCTGATACAGTCTGCTTCTCACATGTTCAATGCTGTTATAGATACTTCACACTCCTTGGGCATTATTCTCTCTGACCTTACTGTGTGGAAGATTTATGTGCTGTAGGACTTCAGACGAGAGGTCTTGAAGAACAGCTTTGAATGCACATGGGTTAGGCAGGGGAAGTTCATATAAGCACAGCTGGGTAGTGTTTTAGTTCCCTTTGGTACAGGTGGGTCTGGGTGCTGCTCCAGCCTGTTGTATGCAGCTCCCCATGAAAGAAGACAGCTGGGGAGTCAAACATGGTGGGAGGCATTGTATCAGTCCCCAGTGAAAGAAACTGGTGTGTCTTATGCCAGTTACACTTTAGTAAATCTTTCTGTTGGGACATTGGCACACCCAATGTGTTAGGCCTTAAAGTAGTTCTCCTTTTGGTTCTGGTTCTGGAGTTGCTGATGCCTTCAGTTGGAAGTTTTTCTGCAGGTACATATCTAGTCAGTGTATATGTGAAGCAAAATGAAAGAGAAAGAAAACAAGAACTTCCACGCCTATAATGCAGAATTAATGAGTCCTTATTTTGATTTGGACTTTTTTTTTTTTATCCTAAGACAATCTTTGCTTGTGCTCTAAAAGCTGAGGGCATACCTGCAGAAAGAAAGATGACACCATACTTTTGGCCTCACAAAGGGTGAAAATAATCTACTTGTCTTTGCATATTTTTTGTGGAGAAAGCAGAAAGATTCCATAAAATTCATGATTCAGAAAAAGTGAGACATAGAGTTGCCAGCAGCTCTCTAGTGTGAAAAGCATGTACATCTGTAGATCCAGTGGAAGCATGTGAACAAAGAAATCCCTTTTTCTGAATGCTAATTCTGTACTATAGAGACCTGTGTTGCCTTTCTGGAACATCTCAGCTACTTGGTAGGCCAATAAATATTTGCAGTATGTTGCCAGCTGAAATTTGAGTCTCATAAAACCTCTTTTAGTGTGCATTGGTACTATCCTTAGACTTCCAAAAGACTTCCAAAACATTCATTCATGAAATATCTGTTCCTATGAGAATCAGAAGTTATTTTTACCTTCCCTACAGTCATCCCCACTTGAGGCCAGTTTCTTCAAAGTCTGTATGGCCTTTTTTGTATCCCACATCACTGTGTTTTTGCAAAAGCTGGTAGAGCAGGTGCTTACATACAGACATGCCCTTTACAGCTTTGTATGCAGAAGCAGTAACTGATAAAAGTGGGCCTTGATGAGCACTGAACACCATCCTCTGTGGCATTCCCATGCAAAATGGGAAAATCTGTTTTATTTAAGAGTGCTCTGAGGTGATCTGAATAACTTGTTGAAGAGCCATAGCAAAAGACAAGTTGTAGTAGTTTCACTGCTGGCTCTGCAAGGATGAGTCCAGAGCCCAGTATGGATCAACATAGTTATTAGTGGACTGGCAGTAGCATGTCTGAAGTATAATAGTGGGGGCAGGATTGCACACTCAAAAACGTGTTTGTGGAATGCAGTCTGAAGATTTTAAGTGCAAAAAGTGCTCCAAATAAACTTGAGCCTGCTAATGTACCAAAGATGTTCAGACACAGTTTCAGTTCTTTTTTGTTCAGTGATATGTAACTGCACTTTTATATTTGGGAAAATCTGCCCCTTGTTGAACTTTGTCACTTTGAGTCACTTTGAGTCTCTTTGTAGGACTCAAAGTAGTAAAAGATTTTCAGACTAGCCTGAAATGAGTTAGTTTAGCTACCCAGGAGTTATTTCATATTTCTCATGAGCTGATGGCACAGGAACTGGAAGAGAATGGAGAATCTCCGCGTATTAATTTCTAGTAAATCCACATAAAAGACCATGATAGACTGAACAAAGGACCTAAAACAACCTATTGTTGTAGAATAAAAGTAATTGTGTTCTAAAAGAAGCTGCTGTGGTCCTGTGAAGGAGTCCAGGTATGTCATGCTGGAAATCTGTGCACTCTGTGTGGCCCAGGAATGACTCTCTTTGCTGAGGTGATGTATTTGGATACTTCCAGTCACAGAAAATTTGCAGGTAACTTCCAAAGTCAGGTCAGAGAAGCAAGGTATAACCCAGTTAGTGCTCACAAATGCAAATAACTGCCTTACTATTTCACTTCTAAATTTGAAAGTCTTGATAAAATTCTTTTGCTGTGAAGGTGGTCTTAAAAATGTTCTGTGAATATGCAGTAAGTGACAGGTAAGACAAAGTCCCAAAAAACCCCAACAAACCTACTTCAAGTTTTCCAAAGTCTTGCTTAATACCTAAAGCCTTTTGTATGGACATGGAAAGAGTGAGTTAGGTTTTCTCTCCAATTCAATAGCATTTCTGATAAATAAACTTCTCAACCTGTTTACCTATTTTTTTTTTTTTTTCCTGTTTTCAGTGTGGTTTCTTACAGACCATTCTAAATCTTTAAGGACATTTTGTTCTTGAGTCATTTGCCCTGGCTTATTTACATGGTCCCACTGAACTCATACATGTCTGTGAGTAAGGATTGCAGGGCTAGTTCCTTCAAGATTTATGTCTAATGAGTTGGATAGAGTCTCTTAATTCATGTACTTTATCCCTGGCCTGTTGCAGGACTTCCTTCTGCATTACATACATATGGTTTTCATCTTGTCTGCTCCTGAACACATATAGTGATGCTGTCTCAGTCACATCTCTTGGCAAATATTTTACCTTAGGAATAGAAATTACTTCCAAATGTCTAACCTAAATATTTCCCACTAAACCTCAGATAATTAATCTTTATATGCATTTTTTAACTGCAAATAGAATTATAGATAGAATTTCTATCCTTTTTCATTTCAAAAATTACCCTTGTCATATTTACTGACAATTTTCTTGGCATTAAGATGCATATTATCTTTCCTAAATTTGCATGTGCATATCATTACAATACTTCTGCATATTGGATCAAATTACAGTTGCACTCCATTTACAGTTCCTTTGTTAAATTAGTGAGCAAGACCCTTAGATGTCAAAGAAGATTAGGCCCATCATTTTAACTATGCATGTCTAAAGACCCAACTGCCATAATGCAATGAAGAATTTACTGTAGAAGTTACTGGCAGCCTACTTTTTCCATTGAGCAGCCCTGTTCCCTTAAATCCTGTATACATGGTGAAGTTTGAAATAAAGTAATCAGATGATGAGTCAGGGTACAAAGTTCTTAATATGCTTTTCATCATGCCAGAGCACAAAATAAATGTAAGTATAGTCTTCTGGCAGATGAGAGCTCAAGGTGCTTGGAGGTTCCCCAGTGTGGGCCTCCTATCCTAGTCTGCCATAGCTTTTAGCTTGCTCTATGCTGGTAATTCACAAGTGAGGTAAGAACAAATGAGAAGGGTTATAATGGTGGAATGTGTTCACTGGTTCCAGTTTCTGCCTCCTGCCACTTGTTTTTCTGTTTAGCCAGTTGAGTATGTCCCTTCTGCCTAATACCATAACCCAGCACTAGGAATGTCTGAAGATCATGGGCAAATGAATTCTGGAATATTGATCCTCTCAGAAAATTGGAATAATATGGGAGGAACTGATGTGGTTCACATGGTTACAGTTAATTGTGTCAGTCTGCATCACAGTCTGGAAAGGAAGCAGTTGTTTCACAGCATACTCAACCTTTTTCTGCAGTGGAGGCACAACATGGCAACTGACAGTGAAGTGAGAAAGCAGGAGTAAATGTAGCTTACTTTCTGCTGATTTTGGCAAAATAGAGTTACCTAGCTCTCTTTTGCCTCACAGGTGAATTTAGCCACTTACATGTTTCCTAGTGCACCACTGTCAATAGTGCAGCACTGTACTCCTTGGCTATCACTGAGATGTCGGATGTTGCCCATTTTTCCAGCAGTTTCATTGATAGAATGCAAGGAGAGCCTGTTCAGTCTCAGTAAATGGTGTTCATTTAGGGTCAAATCCAGGTGGATGCTACTGATAAGAAGTACAAAGGCCATCTGTTATGTGCAGAGTGAATGATAGATCTGTTCAAGAGTTGAACGTAAAAGACCCTTCCTGGAAAGCGCTCCTTGAAAAATCTGAAAAACTTCCCCAAAAATGCTGCGGTTGATAAATTTTGTGGAAGAGAATGACTGTGTTAAACTTGCTTTGGTACTAGAGCTCTGTTCCAATGTTTTATGCATAACAATTTTAAAACATCCATCTTGATGGTGTTTTAGAAAAGAATATTTACATTATTTAAATTTAGTATTAGCAGAAAGCCTTCTAGGAGTTTAAACAAACAAAAAACAACTTAGTAAAGTCTCAGATAGAAAAGCAGCCTGCCCAGAGCACTCAGAATTAGACATTCCTTTATTATTAAATGTAGCACCTCTTGAACTTCGTGGCTAAAAACACAGACAGGGCATTTTTCATGAGAATCTTGATCCAAAGTACACAGTACTTTGCTTCATACATGAATGGAGATGGTAGTAACCTTAAACCTCACGACATTTTTATCCTCTTTCTCTACCTGAAACAATAAATACTCTATCACAGGTCTGTTAAAATGTGTATCCTAAAGGCAGAAAAAGATGGAAGCCCCAGGATAGCCCCTTGCTTGCGTTTTGTACACAGAATCCTGCCTTCAGCTCAGGCCCCTCCATGTATGAATGCATCTGAATGTGCCCTGGGATGGGGTTTGAGGTCTGTTTTATGAACTGGTTTTGCACATCTATCTATCTGTCAGTGGTATCTGTTAATCTGTATCAAGAGAAAGAATCTTAAATTGAGCTTTCTTCGTCTGAGAATAAAGAACTATTGTTCTTATTCTTTATTCTGTGGAAAGAAGAAGCTGCTATGTGTTTTCTTTTATGTCATGCTGCCATATCTTTCAGCTAGAGCTACTTAGAAAATAGTAAGTATTTTCTTTGAAAACTTTTAAAGAAATAAGAACATTTTTTTCTTTTAATGAAAAACTTCAGTGGTTAGTAACAAAGAAAAGTAAAAGGTAGATTTTTTTCTGTACATAAGAGAAATGAAGCACCAAAAAACAAATACATTTTCATTCACATTTTGTGTTTCTAAGAAAATACAATTTTTTCTGATCATATTTAAAATGAGGTCAGACATGCTCCTTTTCAGACTTCTGACCAATTGTCAGGGTGACATGGAACTAGACAGAGTTTGGTCCTTTTTGTTACCACTTCTAAGATAAGCTCTTGCCAATTAAAATAAGTCTTGCAGTAGGTTATAAAAGCACTGAATATTTTAAGATATATAGCTGTGATGTTTAGCTTTTCCAAAAGCTAAACAAATAATAGCATGTCAGAGAAGCTTATTGTTATTAAATCTGACAGTGTACCAATTTTCTTTATTTCTTGTTGTTTAAAAGCCTGATGCCAAACTTGAAAGGAAATGCAGACAACCTTTAGAAGAAAAAAATTGACTACTAACAGTGGTAAAGCTTCAAGTGATAGCACTTTGTGTTTGCACCACATAGACACCCAGGAATAGAAACTCCTATGTAAAACACAGACTTGAATTTTCATAAGAAAAGTATTTCTGGCAATGAGGTTTCTTCGGAATATGTCTGGTGATGCCCTGATTAAGCCAGACCTTCTATTACTGAGCTTTTCAGAAGTGTGACTCAGATGTTTGGAGGTTTGGATATATGAGAGTAAATTTACTATAAAACATTGCACAGTTTTACTTTGAGTTGCAGTGGATTGTTGGACAAGCAGCTTGATGTATTAACCCTCTATTTATTTGCAAAAGAATGACGTACAGAACTGCAATTCCCGTCAAGATGTTTTTCTCTAGAGGGTAGACTGGGAATTTTCTGTGTAAACTTTTTAATTATTACCTAATGGATGTGAGAAAGTACCTGCATGCGTGGTAGGCACCAATTACAATATGCATAGAAAAATTTCTAAGAAGTGGCTGTTGCGATCAAAACAAAAAAATTCATATTCTTAGAGAGAGGGAGAGTGAGTCTAGAGTCCAAATGATCTCAGAGCCCAAGTAAATATATAAAGTTTGCCACATCTCTCTGTAAGTTCCAATGAGCTCATATGTTTTCATCACACAGTATGCATTGAAAGAAGTGAGGGCAAAAAGATGAGGCTCTTTGAGTCATTCTGCTGTAAAAGCATGCAGGCAGAAGGGCCGTTAGGTTGTTTTATTAAGCTTTCTGCCAGATTTGGGGTAGTGGACATGGTGGGGGGTCCTACAGAAAGTTTCTAAACCTGAAAATGGTACAGGTCCGACTATATGAAAGAGAAGGGGAGCAAAGGACTCCTGTGTGCCCTGCACACTGCTGAGGGATTTGAGAGAGCCACCGCGCACGCAAGTGGTGTGAGCGGTGCAAGGGTGAGTGACCGGGAGGACAAGACCTGTGTGTTGGAGGGTAGCAGCCTCCATCTGCTAATCCGCTCTGGGACTTGCACGAGCAGCTGCGGAATGCAGCTGCACAGATGGACTGGACATGTTGGATTTCATCCCTTGGCTTCACAGTGTTTTTCTCAGAGGAAGAAATTGCTCGAGTCAAGGTTTTTTTCTTTCTCGCTTGCTGCTTGGAAGTAAGAGCTTTTGATCTTCAACTAGGCAAACAAGGAGAAACAGGGGGCTACTGGAGACAAAAATAATATGTTTGAGGTGGAAGGGCTAATTTTTTAACGAATCATTGCTAAAAGAAGGTTGTACAGGCCATCTTTTGAGATGCCTAAGAATCACTGTAGATTTGTTTGTGTGAAATAACAATCTGAATATCACTGAGTTCAGAGTAAACATATATAAATGACAAGATGCCAAGACTGGCAAACAAATTGCCACTTTTTCTTCAAAATGTAGCAGTGCTGCCATGCAGCTCTCCTCAAATTGCATATCCCAGTGTTTCATTTGCCATCTCTTCATGTAACTGCGCTTGTGTGAAGACGCTGTTTCAGAAGGGAGTGGTTAAAACAATGAACTTCACCTATTTGCTCTGGATTTGTGTTCACACCTTACCCGGTGTTTGTCAGCTGTACAGTTGGTGGCAGCCAGCTGAGGGTCTGGTCACACCACAGCTGTCCTGGCATGATGGGCAGCAGCCCTGACTCAGGGAATTCCTAGGAAGGTAGTGAGTGACCAGGGTGTGTATGCTTTGCTTAAAGTACTCGTTTTACCATTGAAAAATATGTATAATATTATCTTAGCTGATATGTCACATCAAAAAAAACCACAACAAACAAACCAAATGCAAGCAGTGAGGTACTGAGGGCTGCTGCTGGTATTTAATGTCCAGAGCAATGCTCTGCTGAGGTTCTCTTGTGCTCTTTTGCAAGTGAGGACAGCTTCCCTATTACTGGCAATAAAAATGAGCTGGGAAAAATTAAAGATCATGATGGCAAAAGAAGAGTGAAAGCACAGGTTTGGATTCCTTGAGTGTTTTACAATGATCATTAGCACAATCCTTAGGCTACCAGGTAAAAAACATATCTTTATGGACTCCACAATTAGCCCACATCTTCTATCTCACAATCTCTCTGCTGGTGCTGTCATGGAAGGAGCACTCCTACTTACCACATTTCCTTCATATTTTCTTTTTGTCAATGAGGGCTATAAATTTAAGTGCTTCTCAAAACATCCAGTTTACACACAGATATCCACACAGAATGAGAAAATAATTAATACAGTGTATGACTGTGTATTCTGTTCCCTTTGTATTTAGATCACAAATTCTTGCTATCTGTTGCCATTAATAATAATTTCAGAGTACTTGCAGAGTAGAGGAGAGGTCATTTGAGTGATTAGGTTTGCCTCCTAAGACCTGTGTTGAGCAGAGTGTCAAGAAAAAGCTACTCCATTTAAATGATTGATATGAGGACTACAATTCTGTCTGCAATGAAAATGAGCAGAACCATGTTTCTAAGCCCAAGTTATAGTTAAAAATTGTTATGTATGCAGTTCCTCAAATTAAAACATAGGTATCAAAGTAGAAAGGGAACAGCCAATTATTTTTCAACAAATATCATGGACAGATCTTTGCAATATTGTAGTTGTTTCTTTTCTTTTTCATCATCAGAATGTTTATTTAGCTTCACCCTTGTTTTAATACCTGAGAGCATAGTTGTGACCAGGACCTTCTGTTCCTCCCAAGCACAAAAGGACAACTTCATCTTTTCTACATGAAAATTATCTAAGAACAACTGAGAGACAGCTATAAAAAGGGAATGTATGAAAGAACTATGTCCCACAACATTAAAAGGCTTTCCTTGGTGAAGGAAGACCACTTTTTGGACTTCAAGAAATTTCATTGAACATGAAAGAGATTTTGTTTTACACTCTACTGCTTATTACACATTTTGGAGATTAAATATTTTACTATTTGTTTACAGAGGGAAACAAACAAAATCTAGGATGAAATTCTGTCTCACTGGCAAAATTCCTGCTGACTTTATTAATGCTAAGATTTTACTCCTAACTCTCAATAAGCATGTGCTGTGTGAGTGCAGAGAACACCCCAGAGCTGCTTCATAAAGTGGTCTCTGGTGTTGAAACTCCCCATGTAGAAGCACTGTCCTGTTCCTTGTGTTCAGTCCTCTTGACAATTTTCAAGTGAGATGTAGTTTGGAAGTGTTGTTTTTCAGGGAGCAGTACAGAGAGCACAGTCAGACAGCTTTCTAGGAAAATAATGTTTGGCTCAAGAAAGAAAAATAAATTGGCCAAAGAATGTTCATTTCAAGTTGTCAGTGGAAGTGTGGTGACACGCTTTAACTCTGTTGTGGCTCAGTTAGACCTAGTTGAGAAGTAGGAAGGTTTCCATGCTGGACCAAACCAGTGATCTGGAGTTTGGGGGGGGATCTTTATACTGGATAGAAGGTGACTTCTTCCTCAACTACTTGCAACCTAGCAAATGAAGATTAGCTGTCCCCAGGGAGTGGATGATCATAGTTTGGCACTGGGAATTTGCACAATCAGCATTTCAGGATGAGTCACCTTCTTAGATCTTAACCCACTGAGTATGGACATCTTTCTCCTTTTTTCCTTTTACAATTTTGCATTCATGTCAGGCAGCTTTCTCAGATGTTTAATAGGAGCACTGGATTGCCCATCATTTCAGAGTTTATCACTCTGGTTTTTTTCAATTCTTTGCTAATTAGCTTGAGCTTTTTCATTTCTCCTCATACAGAAACTGTCCCTTTTACTTTCAAGTTACTTCAGTTTCTCTTTTTAGGATATATTTGTATTTCTTGATATGGTGTTTATCTATGTACAACAATGAATCCACATGGCTTCAAAAGTCAAAATGTCTTTGCTCTGTTCTCTTATATGCCCAAAACAGGGGACTGAACTGAGATAAAAATTAGTACAAGTGTGGACTCAGGATCAGACTTTTTTTGAAAGAGTGAACTAATGGCACAGTCTCTTACAATATTTTGGGTCATTATGAGATAATATTTTTCACCTTCAGCCTATATTAGTCATTTGCCTTTTTATAGAATCATAGAATGTTTTGTGTTGAAGGTATCTTAAAGATCATCCAGTTCCAACCCTCCTGCCGTGGGCAGGGACATCTTCTGCTCATAGCTCATAGCTCCATCCAGCCTGGCCTTGAACACTTCCAGGGATGGGGCATCCACAACTTCTCTGGACAACCTATTCCAGTGCCTCACCACTCTTCAAACTAAAGAATTTCTTCCTAATATCTAATCTAAACCTACCCTCCTTCAGCTTTGAGCCTTGTCCTATCACTTGATCCCAGTGCAAAAAGTCCCTTTCCATCTATCTTGTAGGCTCACTTCATCTGCTCGTCCTATAAGGACTGAGACCACCTTTTCTTCTGAGAATATGAAGTAAATAAAATAAAGAAGGTGAGGCAATCAACTTCTCCCCTGAAATACAAATTATTTACATAGCAGTAGGGGACTCTGTATAGAGGCTTTTCACCAGCCTGCTAATGGATGAAGGGAGGAAATTTAAAGATGCTGCATATGCTCCCCCCTCCCCCTTATTCATTAGTCAGTAGTTATTTTCCTTCTCTTTGGTTTTTTTTTTTTTATGTTTGCCAAAAATTTAATCTGTCCAGAGAGGGATCAAAAGTGAATAGATAATGGAAAGCAGAGTGTACTATACATGACAAACTCACAACATTTTAACTGAGTTTGAAACAACTTGCCAAAACTTTACCAATCCAATGCTGCAGATGATTCCTGATAAGCAGAAATGAAGCTGGGAAGTGAAAGTGAACTAGAAATGCCCTCACTGTCGAAGGCAGGGGCTGTGCCTTGTTAGAGAGTGTTAACAGTGAAAACCTAATCCATTCTTCACATTTCTTTCAAACACCTAACATGCTGTTTTGAGAGGCAGTTTAGTACACAAAAATGTGCAGTGTGGAAATCAGGATCTCGGTGCTATTTGTGCGAATACAGTACACATTTAGATTACTGTGGGAGTGCAGCCAGGTCACTTGGGAGCAAGCACGCAAACCTCATGTTCAGCCTCCTGGCAGGAGCATTCGTGCCAGAAGCATGATTAATCCCAGCAAAGGAGGGTGTTTATGGGGTGTCACAGTCCTGGCAGAGCAGCCCCTTATGGATGCACACCAGGCATCTGTGTTTGGACCCACATGCTGGATCCATGAGCTCCTCTGCTGCCCTGGGCCTGGGCAGGCTCCAAACACCGGCTGTGGCCCCAGCCTCTCAGGCACACTCCCCAGGCACACTTTTGTGTTTGTACCTACTCTTTAAGCCCTCTTTTTGGGACCACTTCAGTACCACAGGGATTATAAAGGGGTTTTTATACACAGGCCACATGCAGCTAGTAAACTTAATGGCAGAGATACAAAGCGGAAGAAATGTCTGTGCACAGTTTTCTTCGCCTTGGGCCCTAGAGCGTATCCTGGATTTTGGATTTTTTATCTCTAACTCCTCCAAGAAACTCCCGTGATTTTTCAGAGCTGAGGTCTAAGTGTTCCCTGGCTTGAAGACTATTCCTTTGTAGCATGCTTCTTTTTAAGATGTCTGTCTTTTGTCCTTGTACTAGCAATTTGCTTTGACTTTGTTCTGGAAGATTTGCTGAACAGGCGTAAAATAAATCTTCTCTGCTTTGAGCACCACCCATTTTACCATCCCTAAGGTGGTTCCTCTTGAATGGAAGATGATTTGTGTTAAGGAGTCTTACTGGTCTCTGTTGTGCTTCTTCACCTTTAATCTAGGGTGTACCTTACCCACTCCATATTCTCAAAAGCTTGGTTCAGTGGCTTAGCAACTTCATAAAATTTACTAAATTTTGTCCTTCTCACTAAGAGAAATTGCACAAAGTACTAGTCAGGGCATGAATTACCGTCCTAGTCAAAGATCAGTCTTTTGACTCTGCAGGGTTGTGAAATTAAAACTGAATTCTGAACTCATCACGCATATTTTCTGTACTATGAGCTACTAATAATTTCTGAACTAGAAATTATTAGTAGCTCATAGTACAGAAAATATGTGTGATGAGGGCCACTTCATTCTTTGATAAGTTAATTTCTGACTTTGCCTCTTATTTCATGCCTCAGAGAGCATGCTCTTTATTTCATAGCCACTCAAGATTTATGAGTTTGTGTTTGTGTTTAAAAAGCACTAATGGTCTGCATAGGCAATTTTACCACATTCTGTTCCTGCCTTTCTACTTGCAGTTCATTACAACTGTTCTGCACCTGAGCACTCCACTCAGGGAATTCCAAATATACATGTAATTCCAGAGCCTACAGCCTACTTGGGTATCCCTTAAACACTAAGATATACTAGGATTTGTGTGCACTTGGAATGTAACAGTGAGATATTCTTTATCAGGAGCTCCAGTGGTGCAGTAGGTTCTGTTGCCAATATCTCTGTTATTCGTGAGACAAACCTGTTTTGCTGTGGAGGAAACAGTAGAGTTACAAATCAGGAATGTAATTGAGCAGGCAAAGTATATAAAGGAGACAGAGTTTACGTTCACTTGTCATGTTCCAAACATTGGAGAACTTAAGAAGTCAAATTGTCTGTCCTTACAGAGCTGTTATCTTTTTATATCAGGCAGTGAGCAATGCCAGTTCCTGTGCAGAATAAAGTAGTGAAATCCATACTGCACCTGGAAACTATCCAAAGTCTTTGCCTTTGTGGAATCCCTTTTCTTGACCTTGTGACCTCAAATATGAAGAGCTGCCACACACATTGTCTCTGGCTATAGATATTCCTGAGGTCCTATTTCAAATGTGTTGGGGTTTTGTGGGGTATGTAATACCTATGCTGAATTGTTCTTCCCTGTGTTCCTCTCCTTCAATTTCTATCTGAGTCCCAGCCAAAATTTCACTCCTGTCCACACATGGATCTCATCAACACAGAAGGGAAAATGGTAGGAGAATGCCTGTTTGGTGAAGGGCTTTTCCAGAAAAAAGGGAGAGTTTGGAATACATGGCTTCCTCCAATGATGTGGGCAGGAATTCTGTCCAGCAATAGGGCAAATCCCACTGGATTCTGTGCATGCTGCCCCACAGTTCTCTTCTTAGTTCTAGATCTGACATGTTACAATAGTATATTTGTGGGTTAAGATACTTGCTTCTTTTGTTCTAGCACTATGATCATTATCTGCTTTTTTCTGTTCTGCTGCTAAGGATACTTTATTTTGTCAGGTTTGGGATGAAACTCTTGCCAAATCTGCTGAAGCTTGGGCTGCTACATGCATTTGGGACCATGGACCTTCCTATCTTCTGAGATTTTTGGGCCAGAACTTGTCTGTAAGAACTGGAAGGTAAGAGGATACCCTACAAAACAATTATTTTGTCAGCCTTTGAACAACCTTTGAGATTCAGATCTTGGACTGATGCAAGTGTCGTCCAGTAGTCTATGTTCTATATCTGTCAGTGTTCATTTGGCTTAAGAATATTATAATACTGTGCCCCAGTGATGTGAGGAGAGATCTAAAATGACATATTTGTCTTACTGTATTTTTAAAAAACCCAGGTATCGGTCTATTCTGCAGCTGGTAAAGCCATGGTATGATGAAGTGAAGGATTATGCTTTCCCTTATCCTCAAGACTGCAACCCTAGGTGCCCAATGCGATGTTATGGACCCATGTGCACCCATTACACACAGGTTATATAAATTACTTTCCTCTATTCAAAATCTCATGTCCAGAGCTGGACTTTCCTATGATGTGTCTATACCCCTCTCTCTCAAATAAATGTATGTGTATATGTATAAATATATGTATATGTATATTCCTTTTCAATTTGGACTTCACCGATAATAAATATTTATTCAGATGGTTTGGGCCACTTCCAATCGCATCGGCTGTGCAATCCACACGTGCCACAATATGAACGTCTGGGGATCTGTTTGGCGGCGAGCTGTTTACTTGGTATGCAACTATGCCCCAAAGTGAGTTGCTCTCTTTTATTTTTGTTTATTTTTATACTTTGTGCATGTTTTGGTCCTCTCATAGGACTGCTTACTCCTTTTTCTGCAGCATGAGCTCTATTTGTGCTTTTTCTGTGGGCTGCTCCTTTGTTCAAGCTTTCCATCTGAACATGCAGAAATGTATGACTTCAGTACACAAGGAAGAAAAGGAATGAACTTGATGTGTGTGAAACAAAACAAAAAACTTGTTTTCTGTTATTGCTGTTATTATTATTATTAATTTTTTTCTTCCTTCTTTGTGCTCACTTCACTTTACTTGGAATTCCTTATTTCTTCACTCTTTTATACATAGGCATGGTGAACTAGACTTCCTCAGGTAAGCAATCCCACTGTAGATCAGGCTCTTGATTTACTGAGAGGTGGGCCTGTGCAAACCTTATAAAGTTCAGTAAGGCCAAACACACCTGGATTGGGTTAATCCAAGCACAGGTACTGGGTGGGTACAGAATGTATTGATAGCAGCCCTGAGGAGAAGGACTTGTGGGTGTTTGTAGATGAAAAGCTCAATATGACTTACCACGGCACGCTTGCAGCCCAGAAAGCTAACCCCATATCCTGGGCTGCATCAAAAGAAATGTGCCCAGCAGGTGATTTTCCTCCTCTACTTTGCTCTCCACCTGGAGAACTGCATCCAGTTCTGGGGTCCTTAGCACAAGAAAGACATGGACCTGTTAGAGCGGGTCCAGAGGAGAGCCACTAAGCTGATCAGGGCTGGAATACCTCTCCTGGGAAGACAGGCTGAGAGAGTTGGAGCTGTTTGTCCTGGAAAAGAGAAGGCGCCAGGGAGACCTTTTATCAACCTTCCAGTACCTAAAGGGGTCTTACAAAAAGCTGGAGAGGGACTTTTCACAAGGACATGTAGTGATAGGACAAGAGGGAATGGCCTTAGCTTAAGGCAGGTAGGTTTAGATTAGACATTAGGAAGAAATTCTTTACTGTGAGGGTGGTGAGGCACTAGAACAGTTTACCCAGAGAGGTCGTGGACTCCCCATCCCTAGGGGTATCTGAGACCAGACAGGAGGGGGTTCTGAGCATTGCCTGTGGCAAAGGGGTTGGAACTAGTTTATCTTTCAGGTTCCTTCCAATCCCAATCATTCTGTGATTCATTCTATGATACATGTTGTTGCCCACAGGATACCTTTGCTTATGACCATGGTACATAAATTGCTTTCATATAAAGTCCATCAGCCTAAGCTCCGTGTCTGCAAATCTACCTCATCTTGCCTGCCATGTTAGGGTCTGTTAAAATACAGGTCATAGACACCCATAGGTGGCCCTATATCCCATAACTTGCAGAGGTCTGTGTTGGGTTGAAATGCAGAAACTAGTTTTCTGCCAGCATTTCCTAGACATCATCCCGAGCTTACATTTGGGTGCAGAATGAGTCAGTGAAGTGTGGCTCTGGGAGAGCTTCAGTTTGCGGTCTGGTTTGGACCATTGTTGCAAAAGCCGCAGGGACAGTGTGAGTGGCTGGTTTCTCTGACTGTACATTCGGCAAAGACGTAGCTCTGTATAGGAATCTAAGTGTAATCAATTGAGCATGTTTTCCATAAACTCTTGGTGGCACAGGTCCATTTGTGGTAAAGAATATGCAAGAATATGTCATTACTCTAGCTGTTACATGAGTAAAAGAATTTTTAAAGGTTTTGCAACTTAAAAAAAGATAGGATTTCTTAAGAAAATTTACTTGGGGGAAAAAAACATCTTTGGAAATCAAGGAGATTTCTCTGTCCTTTTGTCTTTAATATTTACTGGAAAAGGATGGTAAGAAATGAATGTGAGGGAACAAAGATAAGGCAGCAAAAACTGTATCTGACTTAAAGCTCAACAACATGGAGAAGATGAAATCAAAGTTTCGAAGAGAATTTTTTTATGTATCTTTATTTGAAAACAAATATTAAAAATTACAAAATTTCCAGAATACTTCTCTCATTTTCATATGTAGGAAGAAAATAGATTTATAAATCAGGCATTTTTGGAAACTGACTTAGTGTTTGTGTATCAGTTACACAAACAATTGAAATTACAATTGTATTATTGACATTTTATATTTTCTGAGCCTAAAAGTCCCACTGCTTCTCAAACAGCAAACCAAAGCCTGAAGTTACAAGCTCTTTCTCTGTGTGAGATTTTGTGTAGACCTTTCAGTCATAGGAAGTGGAATCATGATTTTTGCATTTACTTCTTGCAGGGTCACAAAAATTATATTGAGTGGTCTTCCCTGGATTAAGTTTGTATTTCTAAGATTTAATTGAGTTATGGACATTGGGCGTAGAGTCCTTGGGCACACACACAGAAATCTCTTTGCCACTCAGTAAAGTCTGTGCCTTTCTGAGTAAACAGCACATCAGAAACTCCTCTAAAGAGGAAGGGAGTTAAAAAAACCCCCAGTCTGAGTTATTAAGATTGGAACTTGGCAAAGACTTAGGATTTAGAACTCCAGTAATTTTCACTCATGCCATGCTGTAACACTGAAAAATATTTATGCTTCTGAACTGAGGGGAAAAAACCCTGAAGTTAAGGAGGATAATTGCAAAGTTTAGAAAGGCCCCAGATTATCTAGCAGTCTTACACAAATCTGCCATGTGCTGCGTAGAAAATGAAGCAGAAATCAGTTTTCAGCAAACTCTGAATTTCCATATCAGTTATCAGACTAAATATGTTTCCTGAGCACTTAGTCTGCTGTACCCATTTGGAAGAGAAGTAGGAATGAGCAAATTATTTGAGATTTCTACTTTCTTCCAAGGCACAACTGAGACCAGGGCTTTTGATCCAGCGTTACTGGCTGGGAGGTGGGGGATGACAAAATGTTTCATAAATAATTGCATTACTCACTGCTATTCCACGTCACATGCAAACTAAAGGAAAGTTCTCTGCTCTGTGAGACATAACATTTAAATAAAAATCTAATTTTAACTTTCTGCCTACATCATGAGTGTTACATGATTCTCTAAAAGCCTGTGGTTTATATAAACTCCTAAAAATCAGGATGCATTTTTCAGATGTTCCTAGATGTTTCGGAGGTACCTCTTTTCATATGATCACTCCCCAGACTTTGTACCCCTTTCCCCCTAGGGTCTATTGCACACCTCTATTCACCAGACAGGAGCCCATCTTCTCCTCTCATTCACATCTATGAGACCTCTGGAAATGCCCCAATCCAGTTCCATTTAATATATTACTGGTGGAAATAGTTTTTTCTTCCCTTTTCTCAAATAATGAATTCAGCCTCAGAGCTTCACAATGCGAACCTAGGGTAGTGCAACCTAAGAATAAGGTTTCACTCAGTTTGTTTTTCCGTCTTCCAAGTACAAGCTTTTAAGATAACTGCCAGACAAAAGGGTGCTCAAGGAAAACCTTGCACCAATGCTTATTTGCTATTTTTCATAAATATAGACCTCCAGTAAAAAATAGTCTGTCACAGGATCAGAGCATCAAAAATCACTTGGTTGTAGCAAAAGCAAGAAGGCTGGGACATCGCCACTGAGACTGAAGGATGTGGAATGGATATTACTGGCCTGGATTGATATAGTCATTCTCCTGCTCATTTTTGGGAATTGCTAGATCAGTGTTTATCAGTAAACTACAGAAATATACTAATGTCATGTTTTTAGTAACAGCATTTATGGGATATCAGTGGAGACGTTAACTTTAATCACTAAGAACAAGTATGGTTAATGATTTTTTTTCTTCCATTCTGAAATTATTAAGCATTCTTTTTCATTTTTTATTTTCAGGGGCAATTGGATTGGAGAAGCACCATATAAAGTAGGAGTCCCATGTTCAGGTTGTCCTCCAAGCTATGGAGGTTCTTGTACTGACAATCTTTGTTTCCCAGGAGTAACATCAAACTACTTATACTGGTTTAAATAAGTTAAGGCTTACATTATTTTGAAGAAAACCCACAGATGAGTAACAAGAAGCTTGTGTATTGAATTTTGCACATATTATATATAGAGAGATATTGTAATAATACTCTGATGTTTTCTTTTTGTATGCTTTTGTATAATTAGCTTTCAAAGTACAGTATAATTTGGTTTTAACACTTTGGAATTTAAGACTCACATTATCCCTTTTAGATTAACATTTTGTTAATGAGTTAAAACTCATTTTAATCTTATCAAGTGTAGCTTCCTGAAGATTAGATTATATTAAAAGCACATCAAAAGATAAAATATTTCTTCCTTTTAAAAATAATAGCTCCAGAAAGAGAAGGGTCATTGTTTAATACTGTGCTTTAAAAATGGAGTGTGACATGCAAAGCAACAAGTTGTCCTCACACGCCCAATGGTTCCTCCCGTTTACACCTGTGCTTTCACCTGCAATGTCAATGGGACACTGAGCAGAGGAAGACATATGTGCAAGAGAAACTGCAGGATATTACCTACCTCATGCGCAGCGTCAATTCGTGTATGGTGTTCCAAGAGTTCAGCACACGGCTGCTGCTATCACATGTCTGTGTGCAGACAGGAATATTAGAGAGAATGAGGAACCACACTGGCCAAGCTGCAGTGGCTGTTAACTCACATGCCTAAAGTCTTTTCTAGATAGAAAGCTACACCACTTTAAAAATACTGGTAAAACAGCATAGCTTGACTGTACCTTCCTGTATTTCTGAACACAGTCATAGTTCTATAATGGGGCTTTGCAGGAGTATATTTATTCTTTTACAGGAAGAAATATATTGCTGCAAAGCAATATACATCAATACATGACATCCATAGTGTTTTTTGCACTATAAGTTTACCAGTATATATGTTATCCCTCTGACTGAAACTCAGTTGAGGATCAGGTGAGGTCAGACCTAAAAGTAGGTAAGAATTCCAAATAAAAGACATTAGGAAGCTTTAAAAGTTCATATAGATTTGTTGCAAAAATTCCAAATTTCTAAAGCAATATATATCCTATAATATATATTGTGCTGTTTCCTGAAAATACCTGTGTGCATTATTAAAAACCAAATCTTCCAAAAACCTTCCTGCCAAAACCTGAATGCCTTATGGGTGCTTAATAGAGATATTAAAACTAAAATATTATACAGGTACTTTTCTTGAAAAACAGATTATGAAAAGGAAGAAATCAGCTGTCTGTCTCAACTACTAGGTCATTGAAAGAGCCTTGAGTTTTGGCTTTATGTTACAGGGCAGAATGTAGTCCACTTTAAATATAAGTGTTTAGTCTGCTTGCACTGCTACATTTAGACCTCTGAAATTTATGAACTTTGAAAAGCAATACTGAGTAGAGCAAGTGGAACAACAGAGGATAATTTCACTAGAGCTACATATGTAGAGCTGCATATGTATCTTTAAGTCACTAATTCAGTCTTTTGAGGGTATTTAGAACAGTCTGTCACCAGAATATGAAGTAACATATTGGTGATATAAAAAGAAAGATGAGAGTTTGAATTCTTCACATTAGTTACTCTTTTTCTCCAGCAAGATATCTGGAACAGGATCTATAATGTGCGAAATGTAGCAGCTCCTCTCTATCTACCCATAACCTGATCCCTCAGAGAACATCAGCAGCTGATCTGTGGCTCTTCAGATACTTCTGGTTAGTGACACTTCTGTATCTGACAGGACAAGACCTAGACAGGCACATTACCTTTAGGTGTGTCCATGTTGTAAAAGGATAATACTTTGCAGTATTCTACTAACTTTTATTTTAACAGGTACAATATAAACATTTTTCCTTTTGTTTTCAAAGGAGTTTGGACTTGAACAGTACTCAATCAGTCAAATACTTTGGCAGAGTAAAATCCAGTCCTGTTTTGGGAGTGAAAGACAACCTCTTTGCATTATCTATGTACACACTGAAACAAATGAGTGAGACAATACTACTTGGTGGGTCACTAGCCCCTCAGCCAGCACAGTTTTTGACAAAGATGCAGGTGAAAAATGCATTTTCATTCTGCATAAGAAATCTTCTATAGAGGTAAAGACAGCACAGTTATAGCAGTGCATCTAGCCATTTTGAGTATTTTTATTTTTAAAATATAAGATAGGAAGCAGAGCATAAGAAAAAATTCAGGTTAAGCCATGGAGCCTACAACAGTAGGTCTAACAATAAATGACTATGCACTTTGAAACTTGCAACTTGTATGTTGTATGGTACACTTTCCAAACAGGACTAGACATTGTAAATTAATTTATAATTCTGTCATTCAGCTGAAATTGTTATCACGGGTATATATGTTATCATATCTGTTACTTTTTAAGTTGCTACAAATACCTTGATTTTGTGGAATATTTTGTTTTCTGTGAATATAGAAAACTTTGCTTTGAACAAACAGGTATGCAGGTTTTTTCACAACATCCCATAATGGTGCTAGGTATTAACTATTGTAATCACACTGTAATTGACAGCAGCAAAAAATGATCTGGATATAAGCTATTTCGTACAAGCAGCTCCTGATAAAAGCAGCCACAAGCACTCAAGCATTAGCTGAATATTTTTCATTTAACAGAGAGGATTACAGATCATCTGATATGTGATTGCCACATGAAATTTCCCCTTGCACTTTAAAGTAGAAGGCCTTTCTGTATTGCCTATTTGAATTGCCCCCATTTCTATTATCATTTTTTCTCTTGGGCCAGGCAATAACAATGCCAGTAAAGCTCTACTTTGATTGCCAGTGCCAGTGCTTCCTGATTGACTACCTGACACCAAGTGCTGCTACAAAAAAAAGCACTGAAATGTGCAGAAGATTTCAGATGTCTTTGGCAGCTCTGATACATGCTGAGGAAAGTTCTTGATGAGTTCAAGGCCATGCTGAGGCAAACTGCCTCCAGTTGTTATTCTGATGGCCTTGAAGTACTAATTTCTTCTCAGCAGAGGGGTGTGCCTTTAAAGATGGAGAAATTAGCTCAGACTTCTGCTCTAAATATAAAATTGTAAAAGTATGCACAAGCTAAATTAAGGCAAAAAATATTTTTGGTCAAAATACTGTGAGAGGCATAAAAGTAAAAAAATATATAACAAAATTGATATAATTAATTATTGAGTGCAGCTGTTTATAATATCTTCTTGTGACTTTTTGCCTCATTAAACATCTAACATGATAGGTAGCAATTGATACCTTTTGGTGCTAACCTCTATGTTCTGGTGCTGAAGTTACAGATGATTTTTTGTGGAAATATTACCATATACACTCCAGTGTTTGTGAGATCTTTTTCAGCTAAGCATATAACTTACCACTAGGTCAGATTTGCTTTCAAGGTTCCTTTTTATAGTTATTTCAGGCTCTAATAAGAGTTTTATGTGTATCAGAGAGGCAAATGTATTCCAAAACCAAAACAAACAGCACCCTCCCCTCATCACAGCAGGCAAGTGCCTGTGGAACAAGCTATGGGGGGAGTAAGACCTCTGAGATTCATGACTTCAGATTAATGCTGAGCAAGTTTTAGTGATTCCAGATCCTCTCTCTGAAAAATAAATGACTTCAGAAAATCTGGGCTTGACCTTGCAGACGTATCTTTGGGATCTACTCTTTGAGATCAGTTTGTTTCCCTCTGAATTTGAGGTGAGTTGGATCAGGTCTCAGTGAAAACCATAGGAGGTTTAATATAACTTCTGCAGGAATGAAAGAATTGGATTCCATGAGGGCTTTATGAACAGCAAAATTAGACTTCATGTGCCATCCCTTATCAGCACTGGGAAATACCAAGGGGCTCTGAAAGAGGAAACCTCCCAGAGCAAAAGTACTGTGACTGCACGGAAAGAAATATATCTGTGTCTATATCCATATCTATATCTGTAGGCAGATGGATTGGTAGGTGGATATATGTGTTCAAGTATTCTCTCCGAGGATCAGGTTGCAAGCATGGATGCCCTCTCGTGGTTGAGAATGCTGCTACTCATTACATAGGAATCCAAGAGGTTTTAGGATTTTTTGAAAACAAATGCAAATCTAAAGTTTTCGGCCTTGATTTTAAAGACACATGACTTTGTTTCCTTTGAGAAAAGAGGTGCAGTGCACAACTCTTCCGTTTCTTAGTTTTACATGATTTGTAAGTACGGAACTCAATTGAAGTTTTATTAGCTGATGGCTACCTAACATACAAAGTTTTATGAGTATGCGGTAAAACAGAGTTATTCAGATGTCAGAAGAATTTTTAGAAGTGTTAAGTCAGATATAGTTCTTAAAAACCAGGGTGTGGGAAGCCTCATTACTCAGATACTAAATTATGATGATCGCTAATAAAGTTTTAAAGACCCAAATTACTGTTGCAATCTGCCCATTATTGCTAAGTTTTCAAGACAAAACTCTTGCTTTCCTATTCTAGAATGAGACGGTCTTGGAATCCAAGCACACAAAATTTTTGTGGTGCTTTTTTAAACTGCAGAATTGAAAATTTGTATACTCTAGTTCTCAGATCATACATAATTGGTCTGACTGTCTCAATGTGCACAAACCTTCTTGTTTAAATTTACAAGAAGAATGTTGAAATTCTGTCAATAGAAGCCTGAAATAGCAATAACCTTCTCAAACTGCTTTCTTTCAATAGAAAATAATTTTAAAAATCAAGAAAAAATAGCAATTACCCATCTGATTGGTTCAACAGATAGGCAACAGCCTATCTGGTTAATTCAAGAAATGATAAATAAAATTTATTACTATTGGTAATTTCAATACTTTCTTTCTGCTTAACCTTCATTTACCAACTTGCCCTCAGGGTAGAGTTATTTTATGTTAGAAAATAATTACAAGGTGATGCATTTTTAAATTCACACAATTCAGTGGAACACGTAGAAGGTTTTGATTGTTATCCACATTCTGCAGAGTTCCCCTGAATGTGATCTGTGAGAAATCCAGACTGAAATGGTTGCAATTCATTATCTCTTTGTCTTCTGCCAAAAGACAAAATTCAGAGTGGAAGAAGATTTTGGCATGTTATCTTTGGGTAATCAGGTTGTAAATTCTTTAAAATTCCTCATACTGAAAATGCATATGAATTATACTTAGGGTTATTTTGGCCAGCAGGAAAGAGGGGGAATATCTCTCAGGTTATATGTTTAGCTTACAACAGCAATTGTCATTCAAATCACTGGCTGTTCATCATGCTGCTAACTCACTACAGCTTCAATAGATCATCATAAGTCAGGAAGTATGTTAGATGTGACGTTTAAAGTAACAAAATTCTTCCTTAAGAGTGAATGGTAATATTGGAATCAATAGCTCTTAGGAGTTAAACAGCTTTGTTTCATGTAGGGTGCTCTAATGTAATTGAAACGGTGCTTAAAGGCGGGGTTCATTTAAGAAGCAAGCCATCTACAGATGCTTTTTTCCATATGCAACAAGGAAAGATTTTTCTGAGGCTTAAAAATCCTGGGGGTTGGAAAATAAGTGTATTTCTGTGCTTCTTTATCTGAACCCATGTCAAAAAAAATGTTCAGTGTTTATAGAGTGAAATCCTCTTTCCCGCCCTCTCATTATATATTTTCATTTTTCTTGTTTAGATTTTTTGATAATTGTGTGGGTGGGGTTGTATCTGGTTTTTTGGAGAAGAAAGCTTGTTGTCTAACACGTGTTGCAGTGAACTTACCAATGTATCATTTCTTTCATGTTGTCATACGACGCTATATATATGTTATACCTGAGATATAAATTTGTATCCCTGTTTTAACTTCTAATGCTATGAAACTGTGCATCATTTTGATCTATTTTGCAACATCTATGCATTTAAATAAAAAAGTAAAATTATCAATATTTACAATTTATGTTCTTTTGAGAATTTTTTGTTGTTTCTTTTCTCTATTTGTACCCTGAAGAAGACAAGTTTTCAAGGAGATGGTAAAAAACAGATCTAAACTGAATTTTCGTTCAGTTTGAATATATTTGTATAAGTGCATATGCTTTACACCTGAGCCCCATTATGTACTTGAAATCTGTCTTCATGTATCCAGCTATGTGGATAGGAGCCTGTCTTTTGGTGTTGAGAGATGGAACTCTTCATCAGAATTAGTGTTCAGGTTATGTTTTCTTACTTGCATCTGGCCAAGAAGAAAAATCAGAATTGTGACCAAAGGAGATAGCCACAGAAAATCACAGAGGAATGATGGTCAATTGGCCACGTATTTTCCACAGAAAGAATCATGCTACAGTCAGACAAAGAGTAGGTCTTCGTTCCTGAATAATTATTCTTCCTCCCAAGGTGGTACCAAAGCTGTAAAAGCTGCATTTGAAAGCAAAAACCAGAAATTTGTAAAAGAAAAAGGAACCTATATTGTGAGGACAAGGGAGAACAGAGGGAGGAAGAAAAGGCATTTTTAAAATGTTAAGACTTAGCATCACAAAAGCTATTCAAAACTCATTGTGTAAATCCTTGGCTCTCTTTGATTCATCCATCACAAGCCGGACACAAAAGAACTACTTTTCTTAAAATTCACTGTGACACAGTTATTTTATATATCATCTAGGGTTTCAGCAAGGAGGACACACTCTTACAGAATATAGAAAAGAATAGAAGGAAGAGCAGATTCTTTCAGAATGCCTCCATGCATTTTCCCTAGTATATTATTTTTTTGTGTAATGACATTGTATGATTTTCATCACACCTGTTTCTGATGTAGAAGTTTAAGGAAATTTAGGATTAATATTATGAACAAATGAATAAACACAGCACAATCTGTTGGCAGTCTCTGGCAATTGTAATAGGATTATGTCAGATGTCAGTATCTGAACAACAATATTCAGCATTGTTGCTAGTCTCTTCCTGATCTGAGCCTAGTTTTGTTTGGACCATGACGAAAAGAATGTGATTTTGCCTAATTTCTTATTTCTCAATGGACTTGTTTCTTTTTCTCTCTATGTTGCTCCTCTCCCACTTTTCTCATGATCTATGAATTGGTCTGCAGTTTTTGGAAAGACACATCAATCCTCTACACTATTTTTCATTTTCTCTGTATTTTATCCTTTTATTTATTTATTCCTCTGTGTTTGTGTCCTTTTATCCGGATCTGAGAATGAAACAGAACTGATAACTGAAGATCTCCAGTTAGTGCCATGTCTCAGTCTTCCAGTTTCCTAATCATGCTTTCCATCAGGCCTTTGCACTTTGATTTTTCACCAACAGGAACTGGAACATGGAGAAGCTGATGTGTATGTAGCTTTCACACCGATATGGAGAGTAGATGTAGTTGGGGTGTGGGAGCTTGAAAGCAGTTGTTGAATCCACAGTTCAGATGTAACATGAGCTGCTCTAAACTGTGATTACAGCAGGAGAAATGACATCACTCTTGTCAGGAGGCATCAAGTCCACATGTTATTGTGGTGCCATGGTTTGGTGTACCTTTATGTCATTGCACAATGATTATGGCCAGGCTGAGAACCTCTCATGTAAACTAGGAGTTTGCATTCTCTTTAAGTTTTTTGAGAAAGTGTCTACCATGCCAACAGGGTTTATGTCCACAGGGTAATAACCCTGTGTATCCACAGATAGTCACTGTGGCATCCTAGCCATTTACAGCCTAGGAGAGAGGCAGACAACTTCCTTGTGCAATCATGCAGTGCCTGAGAGCCCACTTAAGTTTTGCCTTAATCTCTAATTCCCAAAATCCCCAGTGACTTTGACAACAAAGATGTTAATATTATTATAATTTGGTGATTTTTTTCCTGTTAGGTTGGTTTTTTTTTTCATATTAGTAACACAATAACCTGAACATTTTCTTCCTCCAGACGAATTTTTCTTATATCTTTGATATACTGCTTTGTGTTTCAGTGGGGGGCCATTGTAGTAGTTGCATTCCTTACACATATGACAGGCCTTTACAGAAACATCATGAAAACATGCAATGAAAAACAACATAAAGAGCTCTTAACAGATAATAGCAATTGAGAGTGTGTTTTCTGAACTTGGCAGTGCTTACAGCTTTTATCATTTTCTGTGGGATTTCATCCTGAGCTCTAACTCCATCATTTTGAATCCTCTTTTCATCCGAGGCAGGACAGGTTTATTTGATTTGGTCTGTGAAATCTAGCACTGGACTTGCTCCACTGCATTTTTTTGTCAAAAAAGTTTGAAAGTATGTCTGTAAGCCCAAAACTCTCTGAGGTTTTGGTCAATTTGCAGTCCATACATCTGCAGCTACAGCCTTGGAGTGCTGTTTTACAGTATTTTGTAGACATTGGCAACACTAAGGTGATGGTATTTTCAGCCAACAAGGACCCTGAATAATGACGGGAGATTTTTTTCACCCAGGTAACATCCAAAGTCTCCTCTTTAACTGAATGTATTTAAATTCACTTTCATTAGCAGCCATGGCAGCTGAGTCTGTACTTGATCATATGGCTGTATTAGAACGTAGAACAGAACACACAGAGGCGTGTGCTAAAATATATGTAGAAGGCGACTAAATAATTTGCGTTATTTAAGTAACATTCTGTGTTCTGTAAACTTTTGACATCTCTGCGTCTGTTCAGGCACTGTAGGACCCTTGGCTGGCTGCTTTAAGTTGGATTTTATTTTGGCCCCATTTTTTCTGCACCATTCTTCAAAGAGTCTATGTATTTCCTCCTTGTTTGCATGATCAGATGTGCTGATAAATTCTTCATATTTACTGTGATCTACCTGCAGATCTTGCCATGTAAACTTCTCCCCATGTTTGCTATTTTTATTACACAGAAGTGGCTTTTACTTTTTTAGCTTTACTCAAAAGCTCCAGCTTTTCCCACAGCTACATGATCTTGTTGTCATTCTCATCTCATTCTCCTCCCAGTAGAAATTGTACCGTTTAGTGTGCTGTATGCCACCAACATTTTCTATATTTCAATGAAAAACATATGTGCCAAACATAACTGAGATTGCAGTCTGCAAAAAACCAGTGTCTTCCTATGGGTGTGTTGTATGTGCACAGACATGTGGGGTTTTTTCCTATGGGCAATGCCAGAATCCTGCTGATATATCAGACATGGAAAAATGTTTGTCATTAGCCATCTCCTGAAGGATTGTTCCCCTCACAGGTAGTGGAAAATATTCCTCTTCTACATATCTGTTTGATTATTTTGGGTATGTCCAAAAGCAAAAATAAACACACTGGTTTTAAGTGAGTGTATCTGTTTTATCCATTCTTCTAATTCCAGTGTAGTCACCTGGAGCTGTATACCAAAATCTAATGCCTGAGAACAGTACAGAGCAGTGAGCTGAGGGCAAGGAATACTCCAAGAGTGATGCAGGAACAGAAGATGTCTTTGGCAGTCATAGAATACTTTTATTTCCTTACTAAACAAGTCTACATGGGCCCCACAGCTGGATTTCATGATGACATTGTGACATTTCCATCTCCAGAGTCTGTTCACTGCCTTCCATAAGCCATATCATGAAACCATCGCACCAAAGTAGCCTTGTTTGTATGATAAAGCTCCAGCTAAAGGTCTCAATGTAATTCCTATGGCAACTCTGGAGTCATAGGTGGGAAGCATCTGTTATAGTGCTGGGACAGCCTGATGGGAATGCACAGCAGTGAAGGATCCTCCCCTCTTTGAAAGTGTCAAATTCCTTACCTGCTTGGCTTCTTTTCTTTCTAAAGCATGAAGTTTCTTCATAAGACCAATGGGGTGACATACTTTTAATTTAAAAAAACGCCATGTTTTACTCAGTTTTTATTAAAGTTTCTGTAATTGCCATAATTTAGTCACCCAGGCATGCTTTTGTGGGAATAAACTCAACCTGAATTGTGTCCACTCATCTTCTATTGCTTGAAGCTCCTCTGAGAAAAATATGAGGAATGTTTGAGGAAAAATGGAAGCTAATTTTTAAAATTATCTTTCCTTCTATTTTTATCCATTTATTATCTTTCTGTGACAGAAAAATGTTTTAACTATGGTCTGGAGTCACTGATATATGCATGGGTTTTCAACTTTGTTGGCTCTTTTCAGCTTTTTATTCCTCCATAAAAGGTATTTTAATATCTTATCTTTATGCCACTCTCTTCTTCAGGTGTTTTCCAGAGGTTTATGGTGGGCAATACAGCTTTTGAGGCAGATAATTACCCAGTCTCACAACTGGCTTACCAATTTGCCCTCAAACATCCTCTCTTTTTCGAGTCATCTTTACAGCTTGTTGCTCATGCACTGTGGATGGTGATATTATTGAACCTTGCTGATATTATTGGATAACTTTCTCCCTGCTGCTTGAAAGAGATCATGTTATCTCATTTTTTTCTCTTTTTCTTCTTCTGAGCTAGTATCCTTGTATCTATGGATGCTAATAACTTTTTCACAGAGACCCATGTAGTGATACTTTCTAAGGAACTCTCCTCTGAGATAGTGCCATTTAGGTGCACGTACTGCTATACAGATATAGAGGTATGGACTCTAACAGCAATCTTTTGAAGTCAAGAGTTACGGAATAGGCAAGGTTGGAAGAGACCACAGTAGGTCATCTGGTTTGACCTCCCTGCTCTAGCACAATCATCCTAGAGCACATGACACAGGATTGTATCCAGATGGTCCTAGAATATCTCCAGTGAGGGAGACTCCACAACCATCCCCAGGAAAGCAGGACTCCATTGTACATAACAGGGATTTGGAAAGACAAACACCATCACTCCCGACATCTGCCCTTACTCCTTCCCCCAGCTATAAATGCTCATCACGACACCAAACAGTATAGAATATCCCTTTGGTGAGTTGTGGTCAGCTGTCCCAGCTGTGTTCCCATCCAACTCCTTGTACACACCCAACTGCTTGCTGGAGGGATGGGATGAGAAGCAGAGAAGGCCTTGATGCTGTGTAATCACTGATTAACAATAATAAAAATGACCATATATTATCAACACCATTTCCAGCACAAATCCAAAACATAGCCCCATACCAGCTACTATGAAGAAATTATTCCAGCCAAAACCAGCACATAGACGATCCTAAGAAGTGTCACTTCCCCTCAGCAGTGAAGAAACTTTAAAAATACCTGCAAGCTTTAACCTGTTCTCCAAAAGGTGCATGAGCATATAACAGAGAGGTCAGGGTTAGAAAAAGGAGAAAATCCATCAGAAGGAGTAAAACCCCAGCTGAATGAAACAAGGTAAATGGAAAAGATAATTTAAACTCAGAGTCTTTGAAAATTTCTACTTTAGCACGTGCTGGTTTTGTGCATTGAAGATGTCATACTGTGGAACTCACTTTAAATGTAAATAGTTTTATTTCTGACAGCTGCATTTTAAGAAGAAACAGAACCAATAAAAGTCCTTAAACTAAAAAGGATGATGTAAATAAAATATCTGATTTGGGTAAAAAATTAACTTCTTCTTCAAGGGCCCTTATTTTCTAAAGGTAAACAGTGCTGGTTATTTACTGTAAACCCAGTGATATCAGAAATTACTTTCTACTCTAAATTCTTACAATTGTGTTAGATTTATTCAACAAATTTTCTCCAATTACATTTTAACTTTACTTTAAAATATTTTCTTCTACTTTAACTAGTGTTATGGTATGTCCTTTTCAATGTTAAAACAGTCTTTGGAGTCTTTGCCAATCAGAAAATACTGGTCCTTAAAACTGCAGTACATGTTTTGCTCTCTATTTTCATAGAAATTATGTGCTTTCAAAACAATATGTATTAAATTAGTTTTAACCAGAAGTTCAGAATGCTGTTGATATGATATATATTTTCAAAATTTCTCACCATTATATTAAGAAAAATCTCATACTTCCTCACAAAGAGTGAGAGGTACTGAAACAAGTCTATGCACCACATGGTACAACAGCTGGGTAAAAAAGGCAAAATTCCAGAAAGTCATGTGTTTATTTAAAGAGCTACTTAGACAGACTATAAGTCTCTACATCTAAGAAAGTGATTACTAATTCTTTCTTTCTACCAACAATGTCATAATATAGAGGACATTGCATAGAAGCAGAGCATGTTCACCTGTTTTCAGTGGTAAAAGGGAAACTGGATTTTGACATCCTACGTATTGAAGGCTAGAGCCTTCTTCCTGGGAAGAAACAGAGGGCTGAGAAGAGATACAGAGCATGGAGTTTGTTCCTTTTGCTCTCTAGGAAGAAGAAAAGAGGATAAAATTTTGGAAGCAAGTGCTGCTTATATAAATGTTTAGGTTTTTTACATACTGTCTATTATTTTTTAGATAACCCATACGAGAAGTAGGAGCCTCAGAGTTACTTTCATCCTTGACCAGAGGGGATTCAAGCCCTTTCTCACACTTCCAGTAGACTCCCAAATAAAGCCTTGTTTAAGTGCAGAAGAGCATTGTCAAAAAGTAGGTAGGCAACGATCTACTGCTGCACAGCCAGGTGTACAAGAGTCATGTAAGAGTCCCAAGGGGAAACAAAAGTGGTGGTTTGGACACCTAACTAGAGGAGTTACAAATCTCAGCCCCCGCTCACAGGACTGTGGCTGCTGAAGAGAGTGATTTTGGCATGCAAAATGTCTAACACTATGCAATGCAAAAATGTCTAATATTATGCATTTATTTTCAAACACAGAATGTAAAATGCATCACTTCAAGGAACACAGACTAGAATCCACCACCTGCTATGGAATAGTATATGTCTTACCTGAGGATAGGGCTATCACTTTATCTCAAAGCCTTACACAGGCTGGGCAAGTCCCCAAAATCACTAGGTAGAAGCAAACTCTGAAGTGTGTGTTATTTCATGCAGAAAAAATTCAAAAAAGGAAGTAGACATAAATCCAAATGATTTTTAAACATATTGAGTGCACTCCCTTGGATGTTTTCTAAATTTAATGTGAAGGAAAGCCTCATCTGATAAGCATGGATCTTACCCTACAGATAGGGTGGGGGAGGGAGGGATGTTAGCTATGTAGTGCTAGGGTCCCAGAAGGTCAGATTTTGCTACTTTTATTCCAGCTGTGTAGTTGAAAGGGTTACTGACTTTATGTAGTGGGATTAATGGCAAAGTAAGATAATACAATGGTAAAGTCATTGTAGAAAAACAAAGACTATGCTATTTATCTGTGTGTGTAAAAGTATAGTCAGATCTGCATATATTCCTAAGCTTTCACATTCCTCATCCATGAAAAGTTTGGCAAACCTGACCATTACTACAAAGAGTATATATTAATCCATACAATTTACTTAATAACTTTTTTCCCCTGCACCTTAGCCAAGCTTCACCATGTGCGTGCATTAGAAACCCTTGACAAAAGCCAGCTAAGGGCTGAAATGTTGGGAATTTGCCCTCTTCACCCTTATGAATAAATCTTTCTTTAAAAGCAAGGAAAAAATCCTCTTGGCTTGGAATACCTCAGCATGCTGACTGTGCACAAACCAAGGCTGGAATAATTGTGCATTACTGTGATTTGTTTTTGTATTGCCTCCATGTCATGTTTCAAAAAAAGAACACAAGTATTATAATTTCTTATTGCTGTGCACCAGGTGATTGCCAGATAGCTAAGGAGGTCCAGCTGTTAGCTTTCAGGAGATGCCAGGAGAGGACTGATAAACTTTTTTAAACCAGTGCATTCAGAAACCTGTAACATTCCAGCAAGTAGTACAGCATTTTCTTGCCCTGAGAAGGAGTGCTAGCAAAGCACTAGCTGCCTTTTTAGAAAGGAGAAGAAAGGAAAAGAAAGGCAGCAAAATGTGCATTATGTGATGAGCTAATTCTTCGTGGACCACCAGTGAGTGTTCTGCATGCTACACTTTGAGAACCATTTCTGTAAATGACGGCAAATGAAAGCATGGTCTGATAAACCCGAAGAAAATAATTCTGTCTGTCTCTACCTACCCATAAGCTGTCCAGTGAAAGCACTGAAGCTTGTTCCATTGTTACTCTTGACACCTAGGTTTATGAAAGCTGCAGACACATGACGAGGGTTATGTTGAAGAGAATGCACCGCCAGAAAATCTAAGTGCAAGTGCTATCAGCATTGTTCTTAAAACAGCTATTGGGACAGGATGATTTTGGTTTTCCTGCAGTTAAAACACAAATTCTCATTCTTTGCCATTTGATTTATAGCACCAGCTGAGTTTTCTTCTGCTTGTGCTTTAATAACCAGAGGTGTTCTTTCTTGTTCCATCCCATCCTTTAAATTAAATGGCTTTCAATTAAGCTCGGCTCCATAGATCTGATCTGGCACTATCCCAGGCAGCAAAGTTTGCCAGTGATTCCAGTAGAAGTCAGTTCAGCTCTGCCCAACAGTTTGTGTGGTGGGAGCAGCACTGCAGACTTCTCCTTTTCCTGTCATGTCATGCCACCATGGCTGCGGCATGTGAAAGCTGATAAGAAGACAGAGCATAGTTGGAGAAGGCCAAAATTTCATTAATGAAACACTAACGATATCTGAGGAGGTCCAGAGCAAGGCCACCATCTTGCTACTGTGTAGTCACAAAGTACCTTTTTCAGTCTCTAACACTTCTTTCCTGCCCATATTCCATTGCTTTTTGCTTATAGTAAGTAAACTGTTGTCTCAACCCCTAATCACTCCTTTTTGTCCCTCCATTATCGGAAGGGGTGGGGGTACGGGAGTGGCTGATTTGGTGTTTCATTTCCTGCTGGTAATAAAACCAGCACATCTGACATTGTGAAGAAGATGAAAAATTTGCCAGTTTATCTCTGACAGCAAAAATAACTGCTGACCACCAGAATTAATCATTAGGCAGAATCAAAGTTTTTGAAAACTATTTTGTACAAAAAGCCAGGGGGTCTATATCCTGAGGAAACAATTATATTCAGGAGTAATGAAGAAAGAAAGTTACTCTCTACTAAACTGTGTGAGACAGAGAGAAAGGCAGGCTAGAAGAGACAGGATCCAAACCAAATTCTCTGTCTTGTGCTCTTACTCTTCCTTCTAGTCATAACCATGGGATGGTATATTTGCTCGACTTAAAAAATCAATTTTGTATCAGTCATTTCCCTTTGAATTAGGGTAGAAGCTGACTGTAGCTACAGTTAATGACATAATGGCAGTATTAGCAGCTGAAATAGTTTGCAAAGAAGAACATTCATTAAGAAAGCATTAAAAAAACCAACCTTGGTGAAATACTGTTGGATAAATAACTTACATAGATAAAGAGGTAATAGATGACAGTTCCTAGCATCTGGCTGGTCTCATTCTTGACATGGTCCACTGAAAATTAAACAGACAAAGCTCTACCAAAAAATCTTCAGGTCAGATTTTTTCATAACTGGTTTCCTGCTCCTTCACCAAGATAGAAATATCTTTTTGAGTTGTGCATCATTTAAGAGGAGAAACTAGCTCACTTAGTAGAAGGAATCTTATTGTTCATATTTTTGTATCAGTTCTGAGACTTCACATGTGCATGCTCAGATATGTATCAAAAACTCACCTGCCACTTCCTTCAGCAAGTAGCTTCCCTTTATATTTCAGAAGCTTAAGATCTGCATATGTCATCATATATTATACATATTCTGAAAAAGGGGAAGCAAGATTCTACTGATTTTTTTCTGTGATTTCTCTTACTTGGTCCCTGAACCAGAAGGTATTTTTAAAGGCAAAATAAAAGGTATAAACCTGACTGGATATAGGGATTAGAATCCGAGGAAGAAATAAAAAAAATATGGTTTAGGAATTGTTTGTACATAGATGAAATTGCTGATAGATTTTGCATAAAAAATGAATCTGGTAGGTCAATATGAGTAAGGAGAAGTAAGAAGTAAAGATTTGCAGGAATTGATCAACAAAGAAGGATGAGAATGAAGAAGATATATAGCCAGAAAGCCAAGAGAAGGCAGAAATCAGAGAAAGTGAGAGAAGGAGGAATGTCAGAAAAAGTAAGAGGCAGAATAAACACAAAGATGATAGAAACATGCACATTAGATTTAACTGGAGTGACAGTTAAAAGAAACCTCTAGCTTATATTATCTTCTGGCAAAGATAAACCATTTTTGGTAAAATCATTTTTAATCCCTGTAACTTGTAATTCTATGGCCCACTTTTGCATACCAAAATAAACTTTCTCCCACATTCTATATCACTCTGTCATTACAACTGTTATTTCAACTTTTCCTTTCAAAAAACATTCAGCCCTCTAATAGCCAGTCAGGGAAAGGAGATTTATTTCATCCTTTTTTAAAAAAAAAGTGATCATAGAAGCCAAACTGCACTGAAGAAAAGTGCAGCAGAGTAGTTCCAACACACAACACTTTTTCCAAATGTAGTGAAGGTACAAGACAAGTTGGTCACATGAAGCACATGACAGTACTGAACAAAAGAAAAAAAGTTATATAGTGTTTAGACTGGTCCTGCCTGGGCTGGGAGAGAGTTCTAACTTCTACTCTATATACCTCTTCTAGGAGTGAGAAAAAAAATCTAAGGGTGAAAATGAAGACAAAGTAGGACTGCAATGTATACCCACTCCCCCTAGGGAAAAGGACAAGGCGTTGCTTCTGCTTCCTTCAACATGCATGTTGGACAACAGTATTGCTGCTTAATTTTATCTTTAAGACATCTCACCTTTTTCCCAGGCAGTTGGCATGCTTCCTTCCCCTAAAACCAGCTCCTGTTAAAGGGAATGTAGGGGAACTTTGGCATTCTCATTTCACATTTTTCTCATCTTACACTACTTTTATACCACTAATTGCTCCTCTCCTCCTTTCAGCACAAAGGTCCCTGGTTTCCACACCTGTAGGAGAAGAAAATGAGAAGTTCTAGATATTTTGTCTGCATCTCTGCTTACTGATCTTCTTGCTCCAGAATTCAGTGTCAGCACATATTTCTGGGGCCTGAGGATATTCAGCATCTTGGTCAAGCCTCATACACCCATTTTTCCTGCTGCAGGAAGTAGTTGCCACTCATTCCCACAGCTGGAACATTGCCTCAAGTATACATGTATCCTGCCCCTGGTCCTGACTGATTCTCTCCTGCCTCATGGGCATGGAGAATGCCACTCTGTCGTTACTCATTATTGAAAAATTAAACACTTTAAAATAACAAAACCACTATGTTTTTTATAGTCTGGGATATCTTGCTCATCCCAGTACTTCTCATTATTATCCTCTTACATTTTTTATTTCTCACGTCTCTATCAGTACTGGAGTGGGCTTTGTCAATGTCCTTGGTAGGACAAAGAAACTCCTTATGGCCAACCTTCAGAAACTGACAGTGGTAAATAGAAACAAGTTCCAGCTTTTATTCAACATCTTATATGAGTTACAGCAATTTGCAGTCAAAGGAGTTTTATTGAGGAGATGATTGATTCATTCTCTCAAGCAGTATTTCAGGGAATCAATGGATCCTTATTTTAGAAAACAAAAGATAGGTCAAACCTGAACTTTCAGATGTTTGGGCTACCAAAGAACATTTTCAGGGAAGGAGGAAAATTCATAATCCTACAGTTTCACCATGTGATGTTCCTGTGCTTTGTTTGAAGCAGAGGGCAGAAGCTGACAGCTTTGTCATCAATATTACAGTGACATCCAGACATGGTCTGCTACATATAACCTTCCCTCCACTGTCTGCATTCATGTAGAGAAAAGTGAAAGCAAAAAGATCCATTTTGTATAGACAGAAGGAGCTATATCTGGAGCACGGAGAGTTAGTCCCTGTAAACCACTGCAATCTGAATTCAGTCAATTGATTTAAAAAGCCAGATTCAAGTTTTTGGGGGAACTATAGGAATGAGAAGAAGAGAGCCATAATGTTGGAGAAGTGGACACGGACACTTTTGAAACAAATGTCACTAAAATCTGTGTGGCATACATTGATATTTTATTTTATATGCATGTGCTGCTTTTAAACAAAACAGCTATTTATTGAAAGGTTTTTAAGTCCATTTTTGTGCATTCTGGCCAGTTTCTCATGCTGTATCTCTAGTGAACAGTGTTTATCACATTCATATGAGTTGAAAATGTGAAGACAATAATCCCAAAGTATCTAAACTAAGGTTTCACCACATAATGAGCCTTCTTGTTCTCAACTTAATGAGAGGTGAGTATCATGAAGATCATGTGGAAATCAGTATGACTAAACAAAGGTAATTTCACCACCCACTCTTCTTCCTTAAAACAAGGTGTTCTAGACAACTATGTGTAAATAGAGTACTACAGCTGTCATCACATCAAGTCAGACAATATATGAATTATCTTTTCAGAAGCTGTATTAGCCAAGATATATATTATTTATTTTTTATTGCTGCGTAATTGTGCGATATTTGTTTTGGACTAACATAAGGTTGAGATTATGCAATGTATTTTACTTTGTACTACTCCTGCAGTGTTAATGATTGAGTATCTTCTGACTATGTCACTGTAGTTTTGCAATTTTCAAATTTCACTAGTTTAAATTTCCTCTCATTATTTATTAACATATCTTATAATCAAGTATTGCAAAATCCTATAAAAAAGCAGACTGTAAAACTCCTAATACTTATTCTGTAAGAACAATATCATTCTTCATGAAATAAATCCAGAATTTCTGTTAACAGGGAGGAAGAGTAAAGAGATATGAGAGTAGCTTTAGCAGTCTGGTTTGAAATTCCCTGCCAACACCTTACAGGAACAATTTATCTGCCAGCCCTTTGTGAAAGTCCAGGTGATCCTTCTGACAGAAGCAGTCAAACAGAAGTCAAGAATCACAGAATGAATAAGTTTGAAAGGGACCACAGTGGGTCGTCTGGTCCAACCTCCCTGCTCAAGCAGGATCATCCTAGAGCATGTGGCACAGGACTGGTATCCAGATGCTTCTTGAATATCTTCACTGAGGGACCCTCTACAACCTCTCTGGGCAGCCTGTTCCAGTGCTCAGTCACCCATACAGTAAAGAAGTTCTTCCTCACATTCAGGGGGAACTTCCTGTGCATCGGTCTGCCCACTGCCTCTTGTCCTGTTGCCTGGAACCACTGAGCAGAGTCTGGTTCCATCCTCTTGACACCTTCCCGTCAGATACTCACAGGCATTGATGGAGTCCTCTCTCAGTCAATCCTTCTCAAGACTGAACAGGCCCAACTCTCTCAGCCTTTCATTATAACAGTCCCTTGGTCATATTTGTCACTCTTTGCTGAACCCACTCCAGAAGCTCCATGTCTCTCTTGTCCTGAGGAGCCCAGAACTGGACACAGCACTCCAGATGTGGCCTCACAAGGGCTAAGTAGAGGGCAGGATCACCTGCCTTGAGCACTAGGGAGTGCTCTTCCTAATGTACCCCAGGATATCATTGTCCTTCTTGGCCACAAGGACACACTGCTGGCTCATGGAGAGGTTATGGTCCACCAGGACCCCCAGGTCCCTCCTGGCAGAGCTGCTTTTCAGCAGATCAGCCCCCAGCCTGTGCTGGTGCCTGGGGTTATTCCTCCCCAGGGGCAGGACCCTACATTTGGCTTTGTTGAATTTGTGACAGTAATTCTCTGCCCATCTCTCCAATCTGTCAAAGTCCTTCTACTCTGCAGCAGAGAAGACAGCCACAGTCTGTTAGCATGTGGGAACTCTTGCTTCCCCTGTCTACCCTGCAGCTGTAACACTGCTAGCTGTCAGGCTTTCACCTGCCAAGGGCCATGTGTGAGTGAAAAGACAAAGCTGTGCTATTCTCAAAGAGGGCAGTGTGGCCTCCTTGAAGCAGCAGGACCTTGGCTCCAACTCCCTTCTGCAGTGTAGAAGCACGTTGAGGTTGGCAGTGAGGAAGTAGAAGTGTAACAGCGTAATGGTTGCTGCTGCCCACTACTAGACCTATCTGTGTGCCACCACAGATGGGTGGAGGGATGGAGTTTTCTGGTTGTTTCTCTACTCTCTTCCCACATAATATGGGAATTACTGCTGGAATATTTCACATCCTTGGACTCTTGACCCTGTGCTCCCATTTACTGAGAACCCACTAGAATAGTTGAGTTGTATTGATTTTGGGCACTGCAGCGTTTTTAACGTCCTGCCTGAAAAATTTTTGGCCTTGGTTTCAGTCATTTGAGGAGGTGCATGGAGAGTGTGAAATGGCTTGTACTGGGTGAGGAACCAAAATATTCACTGAGAAGAGAATCATAGAATCTCTAAGGTTGGAAAAGACCTCTAAGATCATCAAATCTAACTATTGTTCCAAAACTACCATGTTACTGCTAAACCACGTCCTCCAGAAATGTTAACATAAGAGGCAAAAAACCCATCCTAGAACATTAAGGAACAGAAGAACTTAGTCAGGGTTGAAATTCCTTAAGCAGGCAGTGTAAATGAAATTCTCACCCATCACATTCCATCCGACTAATTATAGGACCTTTGAGAAAAAATGAGCAAGGATAATTCTTTCTTTGACACCAGTGTTCTACACTAAACTTTATCCTGAAAGTTTGCTCTCATGGTTGCTTGTTACATGAGTGGCTTGTTGAAGTCACGAGGGACAGAATTAGGAAATCACTGTAAAAGCATCATAAGGACGTTTTAGCATCAGCTCAGCTCTGTCAAGAAGTCGTTGCATCTGAGCACATGTGGATTTGTAGGGAAAATTTGCCGTACCATAGCAGTTGCAGTAGGAATCCAAAACTGCATGTTTTTGGTGTAGCTCGTAAAGTGCTCCATTTTTTGAGGATCAAGCTGCAGGCAGAGAAAGCTTGGACCTGAGGCACTCTGAAGGAATAGTTTGAAAACCATGAGTAAGTTCAAAGCATGACTCCTACTGAGAAATGCAAAGAGATGTTTATTTTCAACAGAAAATAGCAGTTGGTTTCAAAACAGTCTTGTATTTCCAACCGAGTTATTTGTAGGAAAAAAAGTATGAAAATATTGGAATGAAGTGCCATCACAAGAATGTAGGGTGAAGTTAACAACAGCAAGGTTGTCATTATGAAAAATTCTAGGATTCAGTCTCTCTTGCCAAAACATACATAAATATATATAATGCTGTTAATGAGACACGTATGTCTATCACCAGGCAGTATAATTATGTCTGAGAATTATTATAAAAGCTAAATAGGTGTTAATTCAACACTTCCTTTTTTTTTTTTTTTATTATTTTTTTTTACTGGCCCTTCCCCTTGTATTCAAGATCATTAGCTCCTTGGCAATTGCCTTATACCCTCACCACAAGACTGAAGAGAACTCCAGGAAGTCAAGATATGGAAAAGGCCCAGCAGTTCTATCATGTAACTTCATTTATAGTGGTGAATAGGAGACAGCTTCTTTTAATATTACTCCAGCACCTCTGTTGGAGAGCATGATATTAATTTGTAGCTGTTTCATTCCCTGGAGCTAGCAGAAGGACATCATAAACATGATGTTCATTAAAGGGGAAAAAACTTCCATCAACTGAAAAAACTCTAAACCTTTTTGTAGGGGCAGGAAACCATCAGTGGTATCAAACCTTCCATGGCATTGAACTACTGTGTCTCATTACAGCGGTGTTAGTGAAGAGTTTTATGGTCATGTTTTTGTGGCTTAACAGGTGGAAAAGCAGAATTTAGCACAATTATTAGCCTTTTAAGACTAGGCAGTGACCATTCCTGAGGGAGAAAGACTTTTGATCTCGGAGTTATGTTACTAATTTCTTTCAGAAGATACTGAATGTATTTGATAGCAAATTCCTGGAACTTCTCAGGTATCATTCAAAACTTCCAAAGGAATGTTTTTGTTGTTATTTCCTCTGCTAACCCAGAAGCAAAGTATGGCCCAAACTATTTCAGTGGGAAAACTTATGTTTCTATGTAAAAATAATTCTGCCTTTGCTCCTCCTGTGTCTAATGCTTTAGAGAACTATTTTGTTACAATATACACACATTAAGTATATTACTCTATGTATATAAAATATTAGTGCATATTTTTCAGTGATTGATTTAGAAGCTTTTATTCAAAAACAAAATCCAAAATAAATTAGTAAGTTGACTATTTTTTATAAAGGTTCAAATCAGAAAAAATAGCCTTTTTTAACTCCATAAGCCAGAAAAAAATTATTATTACTGGAATAAATTACTTGACTCTAAATATAAACTGGAGGCAAAGTTATAAATTCTCAAGACTTTTCTGGTTGATATTTAATCCATGTGGATAATGTGAACAGATCAGTCCTTTCCAAAACACCAGATCAGGATATGGTTTTAGTAATAGATATCTATGTCACTTCTCAGTATCCTTGTTTTGTGACTGGCTTCAAAGTCTAGTCCCTGCCCCTGCCTGAATGGCAATTAAAACCTCAGCTCCAGGATGCTGTGGTAATTCAAGAATTTAGTGCAAGGCTCTGCCATAGTGACACACAGATAACCCTAGAATATACCACAGCCTGGCTGTTTATAGACTGGGAAGAAACTTCTGGTGAAGGAGGGATGAAAAATGTTAAAATCACTCAGAACCTTTATGACTGGCCTCTTGAGTAAAACAGGAATTACTCTTTCAGCTAGCTTGGGAATGTGTGGGAAGGGGGGACATGGGCAAGTGTTGATAAGTATGATCATCTACCAAATCAAATGGTATTTTGGGAGAAGTGGAGGAATGCGCATTTTATGAGCCCTGAAGGAGTTGAGCTATGAGAGAAGAACTCAAGTTTACTGCTGTCAGATTGCAGGCAGATATGTACATACCAAGTAGAAAGGGGTTTGGTACCATAGCAACATTAGCAATGGAAATACAGGCTCCAAATAAGAAAGTTTTGGTAGTCCTAGGTTTGTGATTGCCAGAATTCACTTGAAATAAAGTTTTTCTAGAACTTAGATGCTTAAGTAGCCATTGAATGTCTAATGGTCAGATAACAATTTAACAGGCAGTCAAAAGACTGGGATGAGTGGAGAAAAAACAAGAGTTGTTTTTATTTTTTTAATAGCAGTTCTGCCTGATCCAGAATGACAAGATCAATGGAGTTCTGATCTTATACCATTGAAGATCTGGCTATTACTTGTTGATTTTATATGTTTTTCACTGAAATTACTTGAAAGCTTTCTGAAATAATGTGTCTAAGGAACACAGATGTCTCAATAAAACTAAGCACAGAGCTAATTGAACAAGATGAACAGACTCATTGCAAATCCTTTGGGATTAGAGCTTTTAACGTAAATATCAAGGGAGAATGTGAGTACATTTTTCATATTTTTAAATTTCCAGCCAGTCACATTTCTGCAATATCATGGCATAATTTACTTTTAGTCTTTCAAAGTTTCCAACAAAGAGGATTTGTTTTTCACCTTCGTTCTCACTTCATATTTAAGGTTGATGTTGAATATTTGTAAATATTGTCTTTGGGTAACTTGATTATAATAGTTCCAGAAGTGAGTTAAGTCTGACAAAGGCTCTTGATGAAGGCTGCCCAGATGAAGCATTTTGCTTTCTCCAGTTTTAATATGCTCTTATGGAAACCTGTCAGGGGAGGAGTTCTTTGTTGAAGCTGATAATGTTGTACAACATACTGAAAATTATAACCTTTGTCCCTCGTTAGTTTTTTTTTCTTTCCTTCTTCCCTCAGATAAGAGTCATGGGTTTAGCAGCATTGCTGCTTTGCCTTTTGAATCTTCAGTTTTCTACAGTACACCCATTGCTTTCCTGTTTATTTGGCTCTCACTGTACTCCACCTCTAGTTACAGAGACAGAAAACACTGAACCATTATGAATTAGGCAGGGCTGAGAAAAGACTCCAAAGGAGCCATTAGCCAGGAAGAATGCTCATCTATTTCAAAAGGGACCAAGCATATCCCAAGGCTGCTGTCAAATATAGATCTTCCTCTGTGCAGCCTCTGTCTCTGTGTGAGAAGCTTTTATTTTCCTTAACCTTCTGGTACCTGTTAATGATGTGATCACTGAAGTACACATGTGCTGCAGTGAAAACATGATGCATCTCCTCGTGTGTTTGCTCATCAGTCCTCTATTAGCTGATCTAGTAGAGTTGCTGTTTTAGCCCACTGGGTGGAGGTCTGTGGTTTTGGAAGCCACATTTAAATCCCAGTGTTGTGTTTGTGGCTGGCTGATGATCCTGGGGTCAGTTTGTCTATGGTCACAGATCATTACACCCCATAGACAGCAACTCTCATACCACATCACCAAAAATTATACCCTGTGAACACAGTCATGTCTTCTGAACCATCTGAGTATTTTAAATGACTAATTTTTTGAAGATTGTGTAGACAAATTGCCTTGGAAAAGATGGGGTTTATGAATTTTAAATTTTGTCACATTTTAAGAATTTTGTTTCCATGTATAGTAATTTTCTTGTTTGTTGATGAACACAAGAAAAAATATTTTACATTAGCACATCATAAATAAAGTAATTTGAGAGCATCTATTATGGAAAAAGAACACAATCCTTCCACTACCTTCAGTAGGTATTGGATAAGTTCCTGAAAGAATATGTCAGATTCAGATCAGGCACAAAAATAACAACTAGGCCAAATCTTTCTTTTTTTCCTCATCTTGTATATTGGAAAAACTAACTACATTCTTAAATGATCATCAAATTCTCTACAAAAGTGATTTATATATCTTTACGTAAAAGAGACATAGAATCAGGTCATAGAGCTTCTGCTTTTGGAGTAAAGCAAAAGAGCACACACAGCAGAGTGCTGCAGTTGGCAAATATGAACTGGATGAACTTTGCAGGCTTGAAGACGAAGCTGTAACCAGAAGTTAAAGCATCTGTGACTCACAGATCTGAATAAATATTTGTTTGTTGGAGTCCATTTCTGCTTTACCAGAAGAGGCAGAGGCTTTCTTATGTGTCTCTGGATGTCCTGCAACTTTCTGTAATTGCTGGCTGCATACGTACAAATGTTGGTTAAAAATGGCCTGGCATATGTGAGAACACTAACCAGCTTCTTTCATAGATGAGGAAATAAGACAGAATATGAAGACCTTCTTTCCTTAGAGAGTCTTCTAAAAATACTTTTCAATATGCAATTTTAACCACTGGATGCAAATATATGTGTTGGAGCTCAAAGCACTTTAACAGAGTTTGATTTTGCAAATCTGTTGGCTATCTGAACTCCTGAAAAAGTAGAAAAAATGTGATGCACACCTGTAAACTAGTTGATTTATTTCCCAATTTACCAGGATTCTCAGGAGCACCTTCCTTTAAACCTATGTTCTGGAAGAGATATCAATAACAGCACTCAAAACTAATTTTATAATTCAGTGTCACTCCCTCCAGCTATGATCTTTCAAGGTGCATATGTTACACATGGTATGGATCTACTAATAAAGTAACCACAGTAAAACAACCAAGCAGCAACACAAAAAACCCGGGTACTTCAGTGCCAACATATTTTGGACTGTGTGCTTGCAGACTATTATACACAATAAGAACATGTCTCAACTCCAAAAAGACAAATTTGAACAGTTTTAATGAGTTCACTACTAAGTGACTTCCACACATAAGATTTTTTCCAAACTTAACTGCTTTCTAGCAAACAACACAAACAGGCCTCTAACATTGTCTTAGATAGAAGAAACTCCATTTTTTCGAAATTTTGTTCATTTTAAGGTTAAGAAGTTTTATTAGGGAGTTGTGTTTGTAGCTCTTCTGTTTACAAGCTGGGCTTTTTGGCAGGAGCCATTATTTTAGCAGCACTGTCTCCCATATGGAAAAGAACCTTACTAGAATTTGCATATTTTAATATTCGAATGCAGGTAATTATCCCGGTTGTTTTGCTGCTGCTTATTGTGCTGCTCATTTCCAATATGACCCAATGTACACAATTCCCTGGCCGGGGAGTAAGGAAGGAAGTAAATCTCTCTTCAGTATTAGGAAGCCCTGTGTCTCTCCATCTGGATGTGTCTAAATCCACTTTTACTTCTGAATATTCTTAACTGTTATCCCCCATTTCTTAGTGTTTAGTTTGGTATTGTTCAGGCACCTGCCTATCCTGAGCTCTTCCAGATGCTCCACTTCATCATGCAGCCTGGAGCAGCTCAGGAAGCTGTAGTTTAAAAACGGAGACAAATAATTATACCATCACTCACAGAGTGTCCCCACATCTGGGTATGTCAGCTCTGAGTTGCTGGACTCAATTGCCCTGCTTGGAGCATGTTCAGTGTTGGAGCATGTTCAATGCCTTCTGGAGAACTGACAGAACACAGGCATCCTTATACAAATGTTACAGAGTGAGGCAGAAAAGGGAGGATTTATGGATCTTATGCTATCTAAAAGATAAGGAAGTGGACTGCAAGTTTATTTTAACATCAAATCATGAAAAAAATTAACCACTGTAAATATGATTTAAAACCTCCATGAAATACAGGGCACCCTGTTCGGTAAGACATGGGCCCCAACCACAAAGCTCTTAATCAGAGCAGCCAAACTGATTTTGCAGATACAGGCATTGCTTTGCTTAATTTGGAGACAGGCAAACTATTACTGTGGTCGTCAGGAGTTTTTTTCCAAATAAATCTGAAAATGCTTCACTATGCTTGCAGGTATTTTGTGTGACATTACACCACACACAGTTTCCACCGATTTCTATAGGTCGGCTAAATAAGGCAGAATTAATGCTTCTCTTGTGGTGCTCTGCAAGTAGGTTTCCTCTTTCCCTGTTGTCTTCTTCCTCGCTCTTTCTCAGTATGTTAAAAAATGCTGCACTTGTCAAACTTCGATCTTTATTTCCTAGCATTCAGTCCCACCAGCCTCTTCTCCAACTCATTTTCTTTTTTTATCCATCCGTTCAAGCATCTTAATCCATTGCAACCTCCCAGCCCTTTGTTCTCTCTAGCCATCTCTGACTGACAGGATTTTGAAGATCACAGAATCAATTAGGTTGGAGAGGACCCTTAAGATCATCAGGTGCAATGGTCAACCCCGCCCTGCCAAGTATACCACTAAAACATGTCCCTGACTGTCAATATGTACTTTCTAAAAATAATAATGACTGCATTGTCAGGTATTGTGTGTTGACGCTGGCCTGATGCCAGGCACCCGCCCAAGCTGCTCACTCACCCCCCTCGGCAATGGGAGAGACAATATAACAAAGGGTTCGTGGGTTGAGATAAGGACTGGGAGAGATTGCTCATCAAATACCATCATGGGCAAAACTGGTTCAACTTAGAGATATGAAATGAATTTATTACTAATAAAATCGGAGCAGGATAATGAGAATTAAATTAAGCCCTTAAAAAGCACCTTTCTGCCACCCCTCCCTCCTTTCAGCTCTACCTCCTACCCCAGCAGAACAAGGACACAGGGAATGTGGGTTATGGTCAGTTCATCACTCCTGACTTCTCCTGCTGCTCAGGAAGAGGTGTTGTTCCCCTGCTGCACCATGGGGTCCCTCCCACAGGAGACAGTTCTCCATGAGCTTCTCCAGCGTGAGTCCATCTCATGAACAACAGCTCCCTGTGACCTGCTGCAGTGTGAATCCATCCCATGGGCAACAGTCCTCCTCAGACTCCTGCAGCATGGGTCACTCTTCCATGGGGTGCAGTCCTTCAAGGACAGGCTGCTCTTGCATGGGAACAGGGCCTCTCTCTACAGGTCTCCTGTGGAGTCACAGCCTCCTCACAGGCACCCACCTGCTCCGGTGTGGGGCTCCTCCACAGGCTGCAGGTGGATCTCTGTATCCCCATGGCCCTGCATGGGCTGCAGGGACACAGCTGCCTCACCATGGTCTGCACCACAGGCTGCAGAGGAATGTCAGCTCTGGTGCCTGGAGCACCTCCTCCCCCTCCTTCTGCACTGACCTTGGTGTCTGCAGAGTTGTTCATCTCACATATTCCCACCCCACTCTTCTCTGGCCACAATTAAAACTGCACACCAGCTTTTTGATTTGATTTCATTGCCTTGGCCAGTGGCATGTCTGTCTTTGGAGTCACCAGGGATTGGCTCTGCTGGACATGGAAGAAGCTTCTAGCAGCTTCTCAGAGAAGCTATCCCTGCAGCCTCCCCACTACAAAAAAATAGGCCATGCAAAACCCATTCATCAGGCAATGCAGAGATAAACAGAAAAGACAAAATAGCAATCAAAAACATACAGAGACTCCATTTTGGGCTATAGTATATTGGGTAAGCAGACTGAAAGCAAATACCCCTTACAGATTGAGTTTCTCTTTTATTTCTATGCAATCTCAGTGCAAATTTTTATGGAAAACAGAAGCATATTATCTGCTGTTAGTTTGCTCTTTGCCTTTTGTGAAAGGTTGTCTCAGTGGCTTTTGAATATTTATACCTGGTGATGCAGGTACCAGACACATAAAGAATTGCTACACTGCCGCATAGACACTTTTAGCCATAATATGCATAGAGCCCAAATGCATATCCATTTTTCAACCTTAAAACTGATCAAACCTTTCAACAATTAGCCTTTCATTGATGCCTTTTCCTGGTCTTAGTCTTAAAATCAAGAGTCATACACGGTTAGAAGGGGAAGAGAGATTTTACCTTGGGATTTATTTTAAGGATCCTTAGGTGCACACATCCAGGTCAAATGCACCCAAATGCACCCTGCAAAACGCCCACCCCAAAAGATCGGGTATAAAATTATAGGTTTTATTAATTAGCATATCTATCAAAAATTCCCCAATGAGAGGCTGGAATGGGCCCCCCTCCCCAAGGAGCCTTCCCCTGGATGGTTCTACCTTAGTTTACAGAATGTGTTCTGGAGAGGACTTTGGGGCCTGGGGCACACCGATCCCTAGCTAAGAAGCTTCTAAAATGTTTAGTCTTTCAGCTTGACAAACAAGTCCAAGAATGTAGGCAAAAAGCACTAGGAATACAGAAGTTGTAAAAAAGGTATAACAGGGGTATAAAAGAAAAGGCAAAAACTCCTTATGGCATCATCATTACAAAGACTATTTTTCACTGAAAATGTTTTGCCTTTGTAGAAGAATTCCTCTTTAAGAGCAGAGGACAGAAATGCCAGAACTGGAGGGGAGGGAATAAGGAAGAGTTTCACAGAAAATGAGTTGTATTACCATTGAGATCAGTATCATGGCCAGATGCCCCATATTTGTGTCACTAATCTAGTCCACTAGTCCAGAACACAGCCCTTGTCCAGAAAAATGTTTCCACTGCTGAAGTTGCTACAGATTAATGTATTTCATACTGTTTTTCCTCTTTCTTCTCCATTTGCCTTATTGCCACGTCATTGAAAGCCCATGGAATTGAAAAAGCAAATCCAGTGGCTGTAGAGAAAATACAGGATGTTCCCTTTGGTTCCACCTAAGGAAGTGAAGTGGACATTTCTAAGAGAGTTACATTCTATGCTTAAGTGAGCAGATAACTGTGCAGACATGCCTAAAATGGTAAGCAAGGACCAAGTCATAAAAAGAGAAGATGGTCAGGTGTATTCAAAAGTTGCAGATCATGAGCATCTTTGGATAAAGAGAGGGAAGGAAGTTTATACACTGCTCTCATTTCTCTGGACTGATCTGTTTACTGCCAATCTTTTGTTGAAATAGTGTAGGATTTTTCTTCCAACACATTAAACTCAGATTTGTTTATAGCAAGGAGTCTCATTATTTTAAAATTCTAATTAATGTCCTCATGGAAGATGCTTATTATTATTGGCTCTACCTTGTCTGTAATTCTGACAAATTAACAGATTGAGGGAGACTATGTTGATGTTGCCTATAGCTGTTTGTGGCTTTCCCATTTGAAAGAGTATATTAAAGTTGGATCCAGATTACAAATGTTTAATCTGGCAAAGATATTTGGTGGCCTCTAAAACAAATATTGTGTCATTAATATAGCAGTATCCGTAAATGGGACTGGTGACATATAATGCTGTGTCTGTGGATATTTTCAAACTCTGTTTAGGATCCTTAACTAACCCCGTTCTGCCTAGGTAGTTCCACCTCTTCAGTACCTAAATGCAACAAAATAAGTTAAGACTGTATTTTTAGTCTTAACTCTAAATTCTCAGGAGTTTGTGGTTTTCAAATGAGACCCTTAGTATTATCTGGACTTAGACTTCTTTTGTGGTTCAATAAAAAATACACAGTATTCAGTTTTTCACTTTTGGTACATTTTTACAATGGCATTAAAAATAGTGAAAACTTTCAACTTTATTCAAGTGGACATGATGAAACATAATTACATTGTTTAGCACAGTTTTTTGTATAAATACAAGCTTACTTTTTTTTTTTGAGTGAATTTTGATCCAATGCCAAAACAGTTCTTTGGACTATTTAGGCTGATTTTTGACATGATATTCAAAGATGTATCATCTCCATCCAAACCACTGAGCTATTACAATGTTGTTACAGGAAAGGGGTGTGAGCCAAAATGATATGAATATTGAAGTTAGGAAAAAATTACTGCATAGTAACTGATGGTGAAAAAAAACAGCAACCCAAAAAAATTGATCAGTTTTTTTAATTTTCTACTGCCAAAGCAGAAAAGTTGAATCTCTTTTGCAAACTGCACTTTTTATGGACTGTGTGGAATAGCTGCTTCACTGCAGGGAGCACAAAACGGCAGGCCTGTATTTTGGGCTTTTACTGCCAGAAAGGCAGCAATGAAACCTACCACCAGTGGCAAGCCCCCAACATCTTTGCCTACAGTTTGCTTTGAAGCAGTCCATATCCCAAGACAGATGTTAAATTTAGTCCTTATGGGGACAACAGAGGTCAACCAGTGAAATTAGCTGGGTAGAAATCTTCTCTTGCAAAGAATTTCATCATCTGACAGGTAAAATCATTGCTTAGGAACCTTCCATTGTTATTTTTGTATTTTGCTTCTTTTTCTGTCTCATACTGGTCTTGTCAAGATCTCTTTTGTGTATGTACACCATCTTATAAAGTTGGCTGACCACCTGAAAAAGTGAGGACAAAATCTTGAAATTTTAGAGAAGTAGTTGCATACTTTTGCAAGAAGCTATAAAGCAACTCTCTCAGTAAATGGAATTATAAATCCAAATTCTTTATTAAGGAAGGATTTTTTCCACGGAAGGGGAGGGGAGCGGAAGACATGTGTTTGGAAGAATAAATCGTGTTTATAAAGTGGGTGTGCAATTTTTATGACTATCAGATGTTATGTGCATCATTCTGTAAATAATTCACATCTTCTGTCCTTTCAGATAGTTCTTAAATAGCAAATATTGCTTTGCAGGTACTTTTCCTTGAAGATCTTGCTAGACTGAAAGCACAATCATAAAATAGGGCATCACCATTTTTTGTAGCTCACATTTTTCTGAAGTGCAAATAAATTACCAGTTTTAGCTTGAAGCCTAATAGTGAAAAGGCAGCAAGGCCCTTAGGAACAATCAGTCAAAGACATGTGAAATTTTTGCTCTGAGATTTTCTGAAAAATCCTACTGCTATCTAATGAAACTTGGAATATTACATACAGTGGAAAACAACTTTCCTCCTCTAAACTCCAAACACAACTTCTCTGGATTGCTGCAAAGCCTACTCTTTTTATGTAGTTGATACAAAAACTTCAAGTGATTCAGAAAAATATTCCATATTTCCCAGAAGTGTGAACACATAAAGATCTTCTGCATATATTTAGCAGGTTCAATTGGCCACTACACTGGAGACACGGAAGACATTATGCTATTTTAATGAAGAGATAAGCACTGGAATTTATCATCACCTTGTCAACAATGAGTGACATCTAATGAGAAAAGAGGCACAGACTGTTGTGAACCTTAAGAAAGTATTTTAAGAGTTAAGAAAGGAGGAACAGAAGCAGAAACAGTCACAAAAAAAAGTATCAGAAAGCAAAGTCTGGATTATGATGCATATGAAAATTTCAGATTCTTATGAAACATCAGCTCAGAATGTAGAGGGAATTGTAAATTGTGCCTGCTCTTCAGGAGGAGCATTAGGCTGTAGCTGGTTATTTTCACTGCAGAAGATATTTAAAAATAAAATCATAAACAAATCTGGTGGATTTTTCAGTGCTTCACTGCCATCTATTGGGCATAAAGTGTATTGAGTGTTCTTAGAAATCAAAGGAAGCTAATGCGCAAAGCACCTTCATATTAGTGATTCTGTGTCAACTTCATCCATGAGAGAAGATGAATTCTTCACAAAGTGGGACCACCGACCTCCCACCCCACCAAACTGTGATGATCTTGTAGGAAATGAAAGGGAAAAACTTACATCTGAAATCGTTATGTTAGTAAGTCAAGAAAAAGGTCAGCTGAAGGAGCCTCAGGAGAATGGCAAAGTGGGATATCCTTGAATAATCTCTCTTCCTGTTAAGACAGGCAACACGGGGTTTTCCGATTTACAAAGAGATCAAAGCAATAAAATACAATAAAAGCAGTGGGGTTTATTTATATGCTTATTTATTTAGGTTTTTATTGCATTGCTTAAAAGAAAAGCTTTCTAAAAACCAACACAAACTTCCTGTTTTCCACAGATTTCCCTCAGAGCAGAGAGAGAACATCCCATTTCTGTTTTCGTTCTGAAGTATAAAAGTATGAAAATATTTATAGACATAGTTATATTTATGCTTTCATTATGTTAGGTATCCTTGAATCTTGCAGAAGTCATATTCCTTCCCTCAAAATAACAGTAATAGATGTTTAAGTTACTTTTATTTTATTCTATCTTGCAACTCTAATTTTGTGAGTATTCTGCCTAAATCACTCCTTATCTAGGCACAATAGATTTAGATATTCTTCATCTATAAATATCAACTGGGAACAATACTGGTATCTGGTGCATGACTCTCAACTCATGGAAACTAAGTGCCTCCTAAATTTAGCTCAGCAAAGAGTTACATTTTATTTTAGCATTTACCCCAACTCTAGGTTTCCCTAGACTTGAGTTGTCACTAAATTACTAGATGAAGGTTGGAGATGTGAAGTACAGAAATACACATATTGTCTTTCCCTTGAGTTTTGCTGCATTTTGATGACGGTTTCAAAAATTTATTCTTGTAGTATTTTGTGGGGTTCACAGTGACTCTGCCTTGATTTGAGTATTGTGCCTAAAGTAGTGAAGAAATTTTATTTCTGACAGATTAATAACAGAGCTTAAGTTTATCCCCATTATATCTTAACTATCTACGTTTAATCCTTACTTTAACACATTCATTAAAGAGGTTATCTGCTATAAAATAATTTCCTGACTAATGACAACTCCACAAATATTATGGAAAAATACACCCAACCACACCCCCACCCTTCAAAAGTAAAATATTATAAGCATTAAAATATTCTTCTTTTTTTGTTAAAACATTTCTTTGCTGTTAAACAATAATTAAGCTTGCCTTTTAAGATAGGTCAATCCAATTGGCATCAGTAGAAGACAGCAAAATAATGTGGTGAAATGAGGTAAATGGAAAGACTTCTGGGAAAAGCAACATCCTATTCAGCATTCCCACATTTTCTAAGAAAAAGTTTAGTGAAGATTTTTGAACATTATTTTTATTAAAACCATCTAGTAGATGCCTAAACATTCCTGAGAAGATCTGAAGGAGTCATTGAGTCACCCAAATACTCCCCAGGTCAAGGAAGAAAACTGTGAGGTACTTCGAGGTACTTTCATCTGTTTTGGAAGCAAACCAAAAGGCAACAATTTTTCTTTTCAGAATTTTAAATGTAAATTTCCAGCATTTTCCTGTCCTAAAAATTTAAGTAATTTAATGTGATTCTTTCACATATCTTTTCAAATATCTTTTTCATTTTCAGACTTATAAAGGAAAAAGAAATAGGGTTGAATAGGACTGGTTGACAAGTAGATAGACAATCCATTTCCATTGTATTTGCATAAGTATGGCTGTCAAAAAGATAACATAAATTAAACTTTTCCTTGTTTTTCCCCTAAAACCCACTTCTTATACAATAACTTCTGTCCCTTTGCAAAGAGATGGAACAACTGCATGTTACAGGTGGGGTTTGGTGACTGTCATCATACAGGTAAGCATGCTCTCTTTTCTCTTCGTTTGCATTCTTAGGAGTATGAAAGTTAATATGCAAATAGGGCTTAATGAGGGTCTTGGCTCTGAGACTTTTCTGTCACCCCAAGCATCATTCAGTTGTTAAGCCTCGCTCCAGCCTAGTGCAAGATAAGCCTTAGCTCATGTTCTCAAGAAGCCTTATCAGTTCTTCACCAACTGAAGGCAACTCTGTAGCAAGTCTGATAATTTACCACAGCCTACCAGGAGGGCTTTTGGGACAGCTCACTCTGTTACAAGATGCAGAACACCCCACCACCCTGGCACCTACTAGACAGGCCTACACAGTGAGCACGGTACTTGCAAAGAATGTACATCAGTTGTTGACCAGGCTAGAGCACTCCTAGTGACAGAACTTTAAGCTCTTAAAGCCTAGACAGAAACAAGAGCCATTGAGCCCTGTGCACTGAATAATAAACTCATACATTTGGTCTGTCTTTCATGCAAAAAAAGTAAAAGACTTCTTTCTCATGGTGTATTTGTGGGAACCCAACACCTCATCTCTACACATCAATCTAGAGCCAATAGATTCACTCCCAGCAGAAATACTTACCTTCAGAACTATCACATTCATACATGCATCTACACTGTTGAACAGAAAACATAATTCCAAAATAACTATTTTTTTTGGACCATGCATTTTCAAAATACCCAAAGAAAACTTTTGAAAATGTTTTGCTCAGACAATATTCATACTTGGAAAATATATTTTAAAAAATGATTCTTTACATCCAGAAGAGAAGCTATCAGTCTTTGGTGGTAGAGATGGCCACTTCCTCCTTTCCCATTACAGCAAAACCCACAGATCCAAAGATTTCACTAACCAAGGGGTAAACAGCCCCTAATTGTTTTTATGATACTTTGGCCCTCTTTAAATAGCTCATTCAAAAGGATTAAACATAACAGCCTCATTGCCTGTGTTCTCCTGACAGTGAGGTTTTTTCTATTTACATGTGTTGGAGGCTGGAACAGGACCAGCACAGTTTCTCAAGGTAGGTTTCCTTTTGGTTCCTACAAAATTTCTTCTGGATTGAGTAAATGGCTCACAGGCATTTTATGACGTTTTATACTCTGTCTTTTAAGAAGGAAAGCACAGAACTGCCATTTATATTCTTAGTCTTCTTCTTTGTTGGACTACTCAGTTAATTAAATCTTTACATACCAATTTAGGACTGCATCTGGATGTTCTAGATCATGATGAATACCATATTGATGGAGTAGGTAAGGCTGGCAGCATATTCCCCTTATGAAATAAAATCTAGTGGCTACATGAAGAAATGAGGGCATATGTCCATAAGCCCCCCTCTATAAGGAAAGATAGCATCCACTTTACACATATGTATTTTCTGTTAGTTTTGTGATAGGCCTATTTTTTAACTGATGTAGGGAAACAAAAATTGATTCTTAAGCCATATCTACTCTACAACAGATGTAGACAATGTTAAATAGCTATCTCAGGTATGGATAACCTGGATGTTGAAGCACAGAAGTCACAAAGTTACGTTGAGAGCTCAGCAAAGATAATGGACATACATTTCTTCATACAAGGAGCTCCAGGTAGATGGCTTCATTTAATGCTCCTCCTTACTCAGATCTTATCCAGGAAGTGAGAGTCAACAGCTGATTCATATATATCCTTTTTATGACTGTTGTGATTTTTCAGAATTCTTCTACATTCCCACTTCAGTCATCTGCTTTAATGGAGCAGGGAAGAATAGACAACTGCATTAACAGGGAAGTTAAAAAGGGCCTGCAAATAATTATTTAACAGACCCATAACTTTTCTACTCTTTGCAAAGAGCAGTTTCCGTGGCTCATCAGAAGGAAAACTAAGCACTTTTTAGTTTTAGCCTAAGAGGGTAAACTGAGTTCTCAAGTGATCAGATTTTTCTTTATAGGGCAGACACCTTCCTTATCATTTGTCTACACGGCAATGTCTACACTGCTGCTGTTAAAATACTCCATGTTTTTGCTGAAAATAGTTCTCCCTTCACAATAACTTACCTTAACCCAAGAGAGAAACAAAGCAAAGAATAATTTAATGCAGAAAAGTCAACCAATAACATAAACAATTAGAAACTGCTGGTCACATAGCAACTAGGTAGGCAGGCTTGGCTATATTATGATCATCTGTTCAAGGAAAAACATACAAAATATAGCACAAGAATGAACATAGTTTACACCTACATCAAGACCCTGTTTGTAAGAAGATTAAATAGATGGAATAAGCAAGGAGAGCTACCAGCAGAGAATATAGAATTCTCTTCAAAATGGATTTTTCTTGTTTTTCAAAGTCTAGAGCCTCTGTTCCATGAGATTTTTGAACCTACAGCAAGTTTTTAATTTATATATCATATGCCCTTCATATGTGTTCAATTTTACCATTAAAGAAGTCCACTGGAGCCTTTTCATTTGTGGATAAGGAATTATTTAGAGTAAATGCTGCTGTTTATTTTCAGTGATTGCAGGTTTCTTACTCGGAAATGTAACAAAATTTAACTGAGAACTGACATTTCTCCAAGCATAAGAGTGAGGATGAATTCCAATGACACTTGGTTTGGATGTTAGACAAGGATGAGGAGAGTTGTTTGGCTGCGAGCATGTGAAGAAATGGCACAGCCAGTTTGCAATGAAGAAAAAAAGAAGAAAAAGAATGCTGGAAAACCACCAGGGAGTGGAACTGGGACAGTGCAGAGACACACTTACAGCTTTTTACCAGCTAGGCTCGTAGTTCAACGCTTTAGAAAACCTTGGGCAGCCTAGAGAGGTAGCATGGGCAATCCAGCATTTCAGTAGCTCTAAAAGCGGCAAAATGGTAGCTGCAAAGCTGATATCACCAGCAGAAACAAAGAGGGAGAAATATAGCTTTTGGTTCACCTAATTTCCGCAATTAGAGCTTTCAAAAAGAAACAGACGACAAGAGATGCTCGCAGAAAGAGTTGCAAAGCCAAAGAAGGTGGGCCCCGCCTTGGTCCTCTCTTTTATTCAGAGAAGGGGAAAGGGGAGGACTGGGGGCGGACCCGGGGTGACCGGCCAGTCAGACACTGCTAAAGAGTTTGAGTTACATTTGGTTTTGCCCACGCTTGGAACAAAGGAGTTCAGAACACATGGCAGAGGCAAGTCCTGGCTTGTCTCGGGGAGGGGGAAGGGAAGCTCGGAACAGGCAGCAACAGGACAGGGACCATAAAGATTTCCTAATACAGTGACTACTTCTTCATCTTGATGAATGGTACTTATGTGCTGAGGGCTAGGAGCAAGAGTGGTCAATACCAAGATTTGGATTGCTGACAGCAGCATGGGACAGACCTGGCTCACTCACAGTAGCAGTAAGCAGGTGCTCTGCTGTGGGTCTCACTGCAGTGACATGCCATATATACTCAGAAGTAAAAGAAGCTGTTTGAGACTAGAAGATCAGGAACTGCTCCAGACTGTGTCTGAAAAAACTTTGAACAACAATCCAGAAATCAAGAGTGGGAAATTCAACATGGCACAGGAACAAAAATAAACCACACAAAGCTTATATTGTTGTTTATTTAAACCACGGAAGCAACTAATTGTTCATTAAACAAATAAAGTTGAGAAATAATTTAGTTCTTTTTCTTGAATGACACTCACTGATTTTGAAATTTTTCATGTATAGTCCAGGTGTGATATAAAGGAACATTTGAGACAATTCTGATAAATTTTCTACTGTATCTCATGCAGATGCTGATATGGTTTTCTAAATGTCTATGCAAACAAAAAAAAAAATCAAGTCTTTAAAAAGGAAACTGTCTATTTTTATGCAGCACTAATTACAGCTGTGATAATATTTTCAGCAACGCTTTCCATTGTAGGACAGGCAAGGAAGGAAGGAAGGAAGGAATTCGGAAGGAAGGAATTCGGAAGGAGGGAAGGAATTCAGAAGGAATTTGGAAGGAAGGAATTCGGAAGGAAGGAAGGAATTCGGAAGGAATTTGGAAGGATGGAATTCGGAAGGAAGGAAGGAAGGAAGGAAGGAAGGAAGGAAGGAAGGAAGGAAGGAAGGAAGGAAGGAAGGAAGGAATTCGGAAGGAAGGAAGGAAGGAAGGAAGGAAAATAATCAAGTTTCTTTCTCAAAAACTTGTAAGAAAGACATCCTAAATGTATTCTTACATTGAAAACCTAGTGGCAGAGATTTTACTGTGTCTGCCAGATGTTAAATTTTCATTTAAATGTGTCTTGATCCTCCTACTTTCTAGTGCTCACTGTCTTAATGCTATTAAGTTATTGCCAGTCTGCCCAGAGAACCTTTAGTACCAATACCAGAGTGAAATTTCATCACTTCCTCTGAAGTGGTATGAACTTCAAAGACTACCTCTGATCACTTTAATGCCAACTATTTAAAGCAACCTGCATGAAGTACATATTTATCTTAATCTATTTCAATCTAATTATAAAAGACAACAAGTCTGGTTTTGATTTTGACTTGGAGGACCCATGAGAATGAAAGAAAAAAATGTTAAAACCACAGAATCAAAATCAATCTTATCCCAACTGTCTCGCAGAAAATAGATTAAGGCATATTAAAAAAAGACATGTTTATCAGAAGTTTCTTTGTTTTTAATATTTCATCTAGTTCTAAAAGTTCTTAACAGTGATAGACTTGTTAGACATTTTATATCAAATGCAAAATTTCCCTTGAGCAAAACCTTTCCCAGCAGAGTGGAAACTCAGGCATAAGATGCTGGGATTTTTGTTTTTTTTTTTTAATTGAGATGATGGTCAGAGTTTCCATAGAAGCCCAATGCATTTGAGCTCTCTTAGCTCCTGGCAAAAAGTGGCACTACTATGTGAACTTAGGTTTCAGTTCTGCAATGTTTGACATTGTATTGTTGCCTATGATACCCTGGAAACAAAAGTTGCATTACAAAAAATCAGTTTTTCTCACAACAAGAATGTTTAATTTTGAACATTCTGTCTCATGGTGTTTAGTTTTCATAAAGAGACCTTCAACAAGTTGTAATAGAACTTGGTATTACAGTAGTTCTACTTGTCTGATAGCTGTGTGCAATTCCTTATCTTTCTAGGCTATTTTTTCTTTTTTTTGACAGAAAATTACCGAGTGTTGGAACTTTTATTTACTTACAGAAATCATGGGTAACTAACCACAAATTTTCAGTGAGTCACTCAGAATCTCTATTTTCTGAGAAGCATTTCTTAGATATTGCTGTGAATGTTGGATATCAGGTTTTCCTTGTGTTGTTATCTCATAATAATCTGTGGCTTTGCAATATATTTCTCCCTCTAATTTGTTCTAAGTCCTTTTCTGTATCCTTTCCTGTTCAAGTTTTCTTTCCTGTTAGCCTGTTTGGTGTGATCACCTCCTGTTTTCTTTCCCTTTTGATTTCCATCATGATATCTTTCATTCTGTCTAGAGAGATATATGCATCTTGATAGATCATTCACAAAGACAAATTTACATCTTCCAACAGGTTTTTGCTCATCTTTGAACCCCTATCTCCAAACACTTTCTGATCTCCTACAATAGAACTGGCCACAGTGTCTGATCTGTAATCAAGGATGGATGATTCATTTAAGAGCTTTTGAAAAAAACTTTCTCAGTTTCTCCCAATTCTCATAAAGTATCATAAAATCTGCACCATTTAGGTGCTTTATTTTCTTGGGAGTAAAATATTAATCAAATTTCTGAATGGCAATTAAGTACTTTTTTTTCTTAATATAATTTTGTTGCATATTTTAAATGCAGGCGAATGCCTTATTCAGGTGAGATCTTTTCTAAACTCAGAGGTTTGCATGTAGATGTGACCCATTCTTATGCACCCAGGAGAACTGAACTGCCACAGAAATTGTGATGACCAAATTCGAAGTAGGAAGAGAAATGGTCTCCTCAGGATGTATTTAACTGTAAAGAAAAATATATTAAACATCCCTTTCTCACAAAAACATTCCTCCATTAACATTAGCAGACATTTCCCCCTGACCTTGGGGGTCAGCATGGTGCTCAGCCAGTTACTAACATCAGGTTCTGGCAGTAGAAGGTGCTTTTGGGCATGTGTCCATCTGCCTTTCCCCAGCAGTGCTGTTCACACCATCTCACATGGATGAGACTCCTGGCTGCAGCCTGACCCACCAGACCCAGTTTGTCACATGCTCCCTTCGAGGCATCCTCTGTCTGAAACCCCCTTCCAGAGAGAAGATGATCAACTTTTTCCTTCTTTGCTAGTGTCTATGCCTTTGAGTGGCACAGACATCCTCTATATGTTCAGCTAACACTAAAATATGGGCTTATTGTCTTTCTTAAAATATTTTTTATTTGTGTTCTGAAACTTGAAAATTAATTATTTGCCACAAGATCTCAGCTTTTAACATATAAAGAAAAGAGCATCTCTAGGCCCCATGGTTCTAAAGGGGCAAAATGAATGAATGAGTCTGACTCATGATATTTTATATTTTTTGGTTATGTTGGGAATTTTGGGATTATTTTTATTATTTTCAAAACTAGCCAAAAAATAGCTAGCCTCACTCTATCGGAAGTAAAAGATTTCAGATAATAATATCAGTTCTAAACTTTAGAAAACAAACAAAACCCTCATAAATCAAACCCTCACACATGGTATTAACTTAAAAATTGACTATAGATGGCTTTTACTCCTAGCTTTAAAGCTTTCAGGGCAAAGAAAAGTGTATTCTGAGCTTCATAATAAAATCTGGCTACATTGAAAACACTGTCTCTTTTGCTACTGGTGCATTATTGACTGGAAATTCTGGAGAACTAGAGGTTTCTGACTAGTTTTAGATTTTATGTAAGGCAAAAGGAATCCTCAGATTTGATTAGAAACAGGGCATAGCAAAGTCTGAGAACCAAATATGACCTTGGGTTGGTTGAAATTATGAAATGGAGCACATAATAGATGTCCTCGTAAAGTGATATTCCAGTATCTGTGACTCTAGATAAGCTTCCTTTCTTCTCTTCTGTAGAAGCATGTAAAAAATCTTGCATGCCTGCTTCAGAACCTTCTCCACAAAAAATGGCAGGTTTAGTTGTAGGCAGGCCTTGAGAAATACCATCAGATGTGTTTAGTAGATATGTTTAGCAATCCACTTTTCCTTATTGTAGCCAGTAAGGTGCAGTAATAGAGATCAGATACTATGATGAAATATTTTTTCAAATTTTATGAATTTTTAATAAGACGTGATCAAAAATAATAATCAATAGTAAAGCAGATGTATTAAATAGGCCTCAATTTTAGCTGGTTAAAAAACTGTTCTGCAATATTGAAGGCTGTCAGGAGAGGGAGCAATCTACCCATGGACTAGCAGCATTTCACCATCCTTGCTTGGGTTTTAAAACCCATCTTATTTAACAACTGAGGCAGGAATTGGTCTTCTCTTTCTTTCAGAAATGTGGCACTTGTTACAATTTCCTTGGTGTCTAACAGCAGGAACATAGAAGGAAGAGAAGCAGGAAATCTTTACACAGGTGAAGAAAACAGCTTGTGAAGTAATTTTCAATTCTATCCTGAAGAAAAGTTTGCAGCAATTGCAGTCTTGAAGGGTGAGAGGCCTGGCAGGCAAAGCTGAAATTAGTAGGAGCAGAGGCTTCATGGTTTTCTGGAGACAACCCTCTAAACGTTTTACAATCCGGTTTATAAGGTCATGCTAAACATAACAAAAACCCATCTTGTCTTGGCAAGTTTCTTGCACAAAATTCTTGTGTGGAGTAGAAAAATTGCCCTTGTATGAATAATGGCAACATCATTTCCAAATTTAAGGGCAAGAGGAAAGTAATGAGCATTTTTCTTTGCATTTGAATATGTTTCACAATATACCTGGGCATTAAATACAAAAGCATTTTAAATTTAATCACATACAGACTCTCTGTTCTTCAAAAGCAGCACTCTTCACATAAAAGAAATGTGTAAAAACCATAAGATGATCATAATCACAAATCTTTTAATTATCTTTCCTTATTTGATATTTTTTATGTTGTGATATTTGTATTTTTCTGTTACTGAATATTTCTCTTTTACATGAAGATCCTCTCAAACACACATGCAAGCACATTGCCTCAAGTGACCCCCCATCAGGTTAATATGCCCAATTTTTCCACTTGTACCAAGCAAAATTATTCCAACACTAGTCTGAAGGGCTTCATTAAGAACGTTTATTGGCAGGCTAAATTATTAGTACACTTTAAAATGGTCCTCTTTGCAGTATTGAGGATATGGCCATGTCATTTTATTTTAACATTTATTTATTGTGGCTTTCCTAATGATGAATGAACTGCAATTTTTACTCATGTGAGTAGCAGTCTGAAACTTTTGCTGTAAAATGGCATAATTCATACGAGTAAATGCTGCCTTTTAGAACCCTAAATTCTTTATTAAGTTCCCAGTCTTGGTGAAGTTTATCCAGGAAAATAGTCATTACTCAGCATAGGGAGTACTTTGAAAAGTGAGAGCATTCAGAACTTTATCCTCGGTGGATCTTAATTAATCTGTGCAGATGAGATAACTCATACTTTCATAAAATAAGACCTCTGAAGCGTTGAATCTATCCATCTTAATTGCTGGCAGCTGAAGGAATTTGCTGCTGTGCAGAATTAGCCTCTCATTTGAAAACATTTACGTATCAGATGCATTGATACAATTAACTAGGACCGAAAATTGATAGCTTGCTGCCCAGGAGAGCTTTCCCTGTGGGGTAAATAAAAAAATATCAACAATCAAAACCCAAACCAAGCCAAACCAAAACCAAACCAAACTAACTAACCAACCAACAAACAAACAACGAAGCACCCCTCCCCCCCCAAACAAATCATAACAAAACAACATCCTAAAATCCAATTCAGGGCAGCCATAAGTTTCTTCTCCCTCATTCTACAGCCTTGGGCTGCTAGCTCAACAGCTAATTGATTTACACCTTGCTAGCCGGGTCAAGACTGTGCTAAATGCTTCTCATGCTCTGTTGCCTTCTGCCATCAGAACAGCCCAAGGCAGAAGGAGTTGTAGCTTCTGCCAAGTAGAAATACAGCACTGGCTGCTCACCCTTCACAACCTCTCCCTGTGCTTTTTCCAGATGCAGCAACACCAGAAAGCAGAGGAGGCAAAATTAGAAACCAGAAAGTGGAGTTCTAAAGCAGATGATGATGGGTGAAAAAAAGGCCAGGAACACTGAACCAAAAAAGTCAGGTACAGAGCCAGTAAGGTCAGTTAATGAATTAATGTGGAAATGTGTTATATGTCCTGTAGGATGGTGACTAAAATTTAGAAAAAGACACCACAAAAAGGTAAGTAACCTTAATCCCCTCAGTGCATTTTGAGATGGCAAGTGTTAAAAAGAGAGGGACCCTTTGCTTACTATTCCCTCTTCTCTCAGAAAACCTGTTATGCTCAGGAAATAATCTACACACCAATCCATTTTCTTAACTTAAAAATCTAATCATTGAGATGTGACCTGGGAGACCTGATATCTACTTGCAGCTCTTCAATGCCACTTGGTTGCCAGGTTCCTGTTCATCTTATCATACTATATTATTTTTTAACTTATATTAAATAGTTGATATCATATTTCAAATTTCAAATATATTGAAATGTATTTCAGAATGGGTCCCTTCCAGCTGGATAAATTATATGATTCTGTAAACATACAGATATATTTTATTGCTTACTTATTAAAATCAGCCATCATTTTGAAAAAGTACACAGCTGGTTGCTCCAGGGACGCCTCCTCAGGAAGAATGTCTTTGCCAACAACTTGTCTTAAAAACCAAAAAGAACTTGTGATAGACTTTGAGGAATAAGGTGACCCAAAGGAATTTACAAAAGATAAGGAATGTGTAATCTGTCTTTGAACTCAGCAGGACAGGTTTGGGCAGACATAGAAAAGAGGCAAGAATTACGCTCACAAACACCTTGGCTCTGATTCAGCCTGATACTGACACACAGGTCTAACTAGAGATGCCCCACTGAAGTCTCTTCCTAAAATTAGGAAAATGCCTAAATTCTCTGACAAGCCAGCTCTTTGAATGTTAATATGTGCCATAAGAGTCTGTATAACCAAGCCAAATACAACAGCACTCAGACATGGGATCAGGAGAGAGCTTAAAATGAAGCTGTAATTGCACTCATTTAGATAAGATGCCTTTTAGTCAGCCCAGCCTGAGTGAAAGTTTATTATCCTTTCCCACCACAATTCTGGCAGCTGAGACAAAGACTGACACAGGAATCAGATCTACCAAGGGAATGGGCTGGGTGTTGTATTTTTCCAATATGAAAAGCACAAAATGTATTTTTCTATACAAATAAAAATCAAATTCTTTGAAATAGTATACAGATTTTAGATAAATTAAAGGTATGTATAGATCACAGAATCATGGAATTGTATAATATCTCAAATTGGAAGGGTCCCATAGGGATCATAAATGAGGAGGTCTATCTTCTGTTAGGGTTAAAAGAAAGAAGTAAACACATTTATATTGGATCTTTGTGTTTCTTGTGTTTTCCATGTTTTCTTCTTGGTCCTATGAGCTATATGACACATTACTACCTGGAGACCAAAGACAGAGTACATGTTTCAAGCACTGGAACTGTTCAAGTAGGTGATATATGTGCTGTCTGGGGTGTGTGTAAATGTTTGTGCATGTTGCATGTGCATGCATGTGATTGTGTAAAGTCCTCATCGTCCATATCCTCTCTGCTATTATGTATCCATAGTCAAGAACAATTTCTTTAGGATGCCACTCAGCTTTTACCACAGTCTTGGGCCACACTTAACCATGTGGTAACCAGAACAGTAGAATATCCTTTTGATAGATACACAGTCACACAGATAAAGGAATTACTTATTACAACTTTGGATTGAAGAAAAATCTATGGCTTTGAAATCTGTACAACTTGCTAATTGACCTGTTTCTGTGCCTAATAGATTTCCTTCACGGACCATAGTTCAACACTGTTGAACTTTTTCCAAAAGGATAGAGAAAGCTCCATGCTTTGAAGGAAAGATGCCCATGTATTATCCATAGCTATAGTTTGAGGCACTTGCTACATTTAATGTTTCTGTTCAGATTTTGCTGCTGTCCTCATCCCCACAACAGCTTACTGAGAAATAACTACTCAGCAGAATTTGCAAAATATTTGTACACAGAGATCTGTTCTGACAGAACTTCACTGATACCATGATTAGCTGTGATCTTTCACAGAAGGCAATGAGGGCAAACAATACCCTTTGTTTAGATAACTTGGATCTTACCTAAAAAGACTGAAAGGACTTCCAAGAGGATTGACCACAAAAGGCCTGGAATAGTGCAAGTTCATATAATTCCTTTCATAAATTTCAGAAACTCTTACTAAAAGCATTTATGCTTTGCCCTAAGAACTTTTACTAAAAGTCTACTTTATTGTCTCATATTTGTGGTTAAAAATCTTTTAATTTGCAGCCTCTGTACTGTCATAGTTTATTTATAACTTCGTCTTTTTTCACCTCTGTCCTTTAGTTTCAACAGCTGTAGTATCTTCCTGATTTTGAATGAAAAAACACCCTAAATACATTTTTAGAGAGAGTATCTCAACCTTTGATTTGTTAAAAAAATACAGTTGCTGTCACTTATTATATAAAAGGACTTTATTCTTGTGGTCTTCCTAACAGACCTTCTGTGCCTTTGTTTCATTCTGAATCCTGCTTCCCTAGACATATGAGCAACTACTGTTATACATGGAGCCCTACCAATGATTCATATAAAGGCACTATTGTTTCATTCCCTCTGTGTGGATATATCCTTCCTTACCTTTTTCACAGACACATCACATCATCCAGATTTCTTGTGATGGATCAGCATATACAAGCTTTCCCCCTCCTCTGTCATTCTCAATGATGAGCTCCCAAATTTATAACAGAGATTCCTATTACTAGTCTCTAAGTGCATGACCCTACACTTTGCAGTCTTGAATTCCTTTCCATTTGTAATACTTGGGTCCTCAAGGTCATTCAACTTTTGTTCTAATCTCTTCCTTATCCGGCTCAAATACTAGTTTCTCATAAAGCACACTGCAACACAGCAGGCCATCTTAAAGTTTGATTATACTTTTGGTTGAAGTCCTATTTGCTTCCATGCTCTCATTTCCCATTTTCCATCCTGTCTTTGCCCTTATGTTCAGTATAATTATTCTTACTGAGAAGGAAAGCAAAATATTAATCTACTCTGAGACTATATTTTGATTATCTTTAAACTGTACCTAGTCATCACAGCATGGCATAGTGATTCTTTATTCCTTGACCTCTTTTCCCACACAGATATGGGTCTGGGAAGTCCATTATCTGTTTTATCTTGGTTTTTTTTGTTTTCTTTAAATATACAGCTTAGTTTAGCTTTCAAAAATCCTCAATTAATCTCAGTATATCTTGGCTTTCTAGGCAGAGGTCTCTTTGCTGACGTCTCTGCCATATGATTAATCTTAACATGCGCCTCTCAGGCTTCACGATTCTTCTTCAATTTTTTGCTTGCCTACAAACTCCAGAAAGCCTTCACAGACAAACACAAGATCTCTAGGGCTTTTCACCAGTTTCCTTCGCTTCCCAGTTCAGCAGAGTCCCACATGGACGTGAGTCATCAGCAGCATTCATGGTGATTGTTTGGACAGACCTTCCCAAGAGTCATGAGAGTCCGTTTGGTACACAAAGAGATGAGATGCATTTGCAGGGTGACTTCCCATTGGAACCTGCACTAACAATAGTTATGAAATCTGCTGGTGTAAGATTGGAGGTGCAACAGAACCAGAGCAAGAGAAAATTACTTTCAGTGAAGCTGTGGAAAATACTGGCCAGGGCAACCTGAGCAACTGGAGAACTGGAAATCATAAGCCAGCTGCAGAACTGTAAATGAGAAGTCCTCTACATTACATGGGATAAGGCATTTAAGCGAGTATGCCACACAGGTTTATGTTATTTCTATTGTATCTAGTTTCATCTGATGTGTGATTGAGTGTAATACTTATTGCTAGAGCTTATTGTTATATAAAGATTTCAAGGATTTTTGTCGATTTTTGGCTTCATTTATTTCTAGCTGTGTAAGTAAATGCATTGCTCCTGTTATTAATTTTAGGACACATATTCCTCAGCTGTCTCTCACTCTTAAGTACCTCCGTTCACCTGATCTTCCTCTCTTCAGCTGTGAACTAAACCCAAGACTGAATTCATGCAAGTGTCTACCAAATGTATCCTACTTCATTAACAGATCTTTTTATCAATAGTTCCCTTCTTGATAGCAAAAGTTCCGTGGTCCAAGTAATCAGGTGGATGCTATTTCCTGTTTGGTGAATACCTCCCACTTTTTCATGATTCCAACACCTCTCCTTACTCAAAATCCCAAAATATGTCAGGAGGGAAGGAACCTGATAAACCTTCCTGCTGCAAGCAGAGCCACCTAGAGACAGTAGCCCAGGACCATGTCCAGAAGGCTTTTGAATATCCCTAAGAAGGAAGGCTCCACAACCTCCCTGGACACCTTGTGTCAGTGCTCAGTCATACTCACAGTGAAAAGATGCTTCCTCTTGTTCAGCGGGAATCTCCTGTGTTCAGTTTGTGTCCATTTTCCTTGGTCATGGGCACCACTGAAAATAGCCTGGATCTGTCCTCTTTGCCCCCTCATTTCAGGTGTTTATAGACATTAGTAAAGGTCCTCCTGGAGACTTTTCTTCTCCAGGCTCAACAGTCCCAACTCTCTCTGCATTTTCGCATGGGAGAGGTGGTCCAGTCCCTTAATGACCTTAATGGCTCTTCACTGGATTCTCTCTAGTATATCTGTGTTTCTCGTATATCAGGAGGTCCAGAATGGGACCCATCACTCCAGGTGTGGCCTCACCAGGGCCAAGTAGAGGGGCAGGATCACCTTCCTCCACCTGCTGGCAACATTCTTCCTACTGCAGCCCAGGATATCATTGGCCCTCTTGGCCACAAGAGCATACTGGCTCGTGTTATTGTCCGTAAAACTGTCATTCCTTTTGCATTCCTATAAATTATTTGGAATATTTTCTGAATTTTCTTGGTTGAATTCCTTATTATTTCATTATTACATTCCTACTCCTTTTTAAAATTTAAAATTATCTCCTTGGCGTCTATGTAATAACTATATTGCTATTGATTTTATCTTGTTTTTTCCTCAATGGGGACTTTATTTTTCTTGATATACATCCTGTTGTTTTTTTAATTGCAGTTAATCTTGGTTAAATGTCCTTTTTGAAACTTCAGTAGTTCTGCATTAATGCTCTTCCCATGCTTTTTAAAATCAGAGTTTTAAATTTAATAGAATAACTAGGAGTCCAGCATCCTCCAAATTTCTTTTCAATGTCTGATTTGGACAATGTTTTAGGTTTAGAACACCTTGTGAATTGATTTGACTATGCTAGAAGGAAGCAATAGTACCTTTACTTGAATATTCTTTACCTGTTTTCCTTGCCTACATATTTGGCTTTTGTCAGTGATGCCAAACTATGCCTGTAAACACATTCTTCTCCTTAATTTTAACTGTTACATTTAAAAAAAATTTAGATGTTCCTATGCCCTTTCATTGTGAAATAATTTAAACACATTTAGGCAATCTGCTTCTAAATATTGGTTATCGTAAGTGCTTGTCTTGTCAGAGCTTGTTCTTTCATATAAAAATCATTTCATATTTTCAGTTTGGGAGAAAATTTTTTAGGACTTTATATTTGAGTGGCTGTACTCAATGTAGAAGCCATCAGCAGCTCTGATTATTTGAAACTGTCCCTTCCTTTATCACCGACCCTGAAATTTTTTCTGGCATTAACATATCACTGAATTGCCAAATTACCTATGTATCTTAGTTTCTGTAACAATACTCATTGTAAACCATGTAATCTGTATCATTCCCATTTTTGCTTAATAAGGTCTTCACTGAATTTTAGAAATTATGTGGTCAGGTCCAATTAGATAGAAGAGAAATATTAATTATGTGAAAAATTCTGAGACTTAATATGAACAAAAAAAAAAATAAAAGAATTCATAGATTATGCAGTTTGGATTCTCTGCTACAAGCTCATGAGCCACACTGAAATCTCAGGGACAATCTTGCCCAAGGCAAAACAAGTCCTAAAATGCTGGTGCTGCAAGAGATATATTAACTATCTCCATTCAGGCATGTTTTCTTTAAGAACTCTTGCAGATAATACATGGTACTCTGTGGAGGACAAGTTGGAAACATTGTCTATAAAACTAGTGTCTTTTCTCAGGGGAAATGGTGAAAGTAACTCGTGTGCTAAATTTATACCTACGGGTTTTGCTACACGTTATCAGGCTACTCCAGAGTGGGAAGGACCTAATGAGGACCCTGACAATGAAAGGGATATATGTATACCCTTAAGCATAAAACTAGAATGGCTGTTTATCTATGTGATCTAATCAGTTATTGCCAGCAAGCATTTTGGCTGCTATGCAGTATCTGTGAAATTATCCATAAATTTCAAAACTTCATGTGGACGTACATTATTATTGGTTTGCATTCATGTTGAGCATCTGTTTAAAATGTTTGTTATCCATTTAATCAGGAAGCAAACCTCCCTCCTGATCTGTGAATTACTCACTGGTCAAATGCCAAACCACCATCAAGAGCCAACAGCAAATAACTTACATGATTAGCTTTTAACATTTCAGGGAGTGGGTTTTGATCTCAAACAGTGAGCACCATATGGCTCATTGCCTTGTTGTATGATTCCTGGAGTGCTTTTCAGAAATTAGCATTACATTATATTTTTATGATACAATTACTTTCTCTATTTTTTTCTCCTACATTGTAGGTATCTAAACTTTATTGCATACTATGCAGAACATAAAGAACAGAGAGATAGATCTACTTCATTACTGCCTCTCTGTAAATAGCCAGCATGAGTGCTTCAGGAGGAACAAAAGAGCAAAGCACCTGTATATACTTCTCAATATAATTTCCCAGGTTTTGCCCATCTGTGGCTGATGGGCTTCCTCAGGCATGAGACATGTACTTGTGTTTGATCTCTTTTGATATTAGTTTCCTCTGTGAATTTGTCAACTCACTTTTTGAGCCCATAACAACACTTGTCTGGGCATTTTAATTTTAACTTTTTTTTTTTTTTCTTATGGTGATGGTGGTTCTTCAGGGCAGAGTGTGCCATTTTCTTCTGACTATAAAGAAAATACATATATACAAGTTCAGCTTGTATAAATACATATATACAAGTTCACGGTACAGGTTGAGAAAAAAAATATGAATCAGAGAGAGGCATGCCTTTATCAATGCAAGAAAATATTAAAAAAATAACTAGTTGCTACTAAGCTGTATCATCAAGTAAGGAAGTTTGGTTAAGGTATAACAGTAAGTCTATTGCTTGATAGTTCTGGTAAAGGAACATTTAAAGTATTTTCAAAACTGATGCAATTCTGTGTTTGCATTTGCAGTTTTATTAGGAAATTAAGAAATGGAAATATTATTTTGGTGCAATGCAAAATCCAGAAGTTTAACACTGTACTTCGTGTTTATCAGTTACAAATGCTGATGGACACAAGAAAAATGTAACATCTGTATATGTATTTTTACTTCAGTACCCTCCATATTCCCATCATACCCACACAGCAACTCTTAAAGCTCAGGTTAAATGCCTTGTATATTTACAGACTAAGTAACCAAAACACCAAAATAATACAGGAGAATATTCTTACCAAGAGATAATTTTTGTAACCACAAATTAAAACAACAGAAGACTAGAAATAAAGATCAAAACATTTACCAAGTTAGTAGGCTCTGCATCAAAGGCTTATTGCTCTATTCCTTTGTCAGAAATTCTCTACATGGATATATATATATTAGAAAGAGAAAAAGGTATTAAGAAATCTTACTTGCTTACATGATGACTATGCAACATGCTTTGGGCATGAGAAAAAGTTACACTGAAAAATTAATGGCTATGTTTAATAATGTGTCTTATCTTCTTGAAAAGCACATGCCACTGTGACAATGGACAAAATAATGAAAACCACTGATTTTCTGTGTGAGAAACACCTGTCTGATTTTCTTCTCATGTTTGTCTTCTGCAATGTTCATTCCCAGAGACGGTGCCTCAGTATAAGTGACAATGTGATGCTAAAGCATGCATGACATTATATGCAGCCGAGGGACTTGGAGGACCCTGTGTTCATGTAATTGTTACTGATACACGACCCTATGTGTTCAGTCTTATGCATAGGAACCTCTGGGAGAGTGATAACACTACAGAATCAATAAGTAAAGTGCAGCTGCTTCTCTGGGAAACTTCGTTTTTCTCAGACACAGCAATTAAATACAATGTGTCTTCCCAATACTCAGTTTTCTACATCAGTTTTTGAGTGGATGTCAATGCATTAAAAGGATTGTCTTCTAATGCTGTCTGTATGCCATACAATATCATGTCATCACAGTATTTTAGCTGCTGAGATATCACTGCTAACTCTTGCGGAACCAGGGTGAAAATGTGCTCTCAATTCTATTTAACAACTCCAGCATCTGAAAAGTCTATTTTTTCAGTGTAGGCAGCTTTTTGTATGTAGTTCCTTATTTTATGAATGCTACTTTTGTGGTTGTGCCACTGTGGGGCTGTGGCTGCCGTGGTGATGTCTGTTTGTCCTCACTGTCCAGTGTGTCTATTTTACCACTTACACAAGCAGCCTGATGTTGCGGTGGGGATAGCAGCCAAAGGCTGGTGTGTAACATCCAATACACAGAAGGCAATTCTGTGTAACTGCTTCTTAACGTATTAACCTATAATTAGTCCAGAGCCAGTAAGCTACAGAAGAAGAGAAGCTTGAAACAGAGCATTGAGTCAGATGGAAAGGATATTTCAAAGCTCCAATAACCTCTGAAAAAGTTCACCTTTCCCTTCGTGCAAGCACTGAAATAGGTTGTTTTCCAAATCATTTCCTTTTGTATACCCATCCACTTGCTACTCAGCAACTTTTCACTGGTGTGAGCTACTTTTATACCTTACTCTACAGACTGTTTTGGTTTGGATTACAACTGTAAAGCTTCTGATGATACTTGAACTCAATGTTTGTTTGGCAGAAGTGTGTCCATGCCTTCCACACAGAGCCCCTCGGGCTCATGTTGCAGTCTCTCTGAAAGCAAGAGGTTCTTACTTGTAAATTATCTTGTGTGTGCTCTTTCCTTTTGGACTGATGTTACCCAGCAAGCCATGGTGGTCCTGGCAGCCACTGGAACCATAGCTTATCCGTAGCCACGTGACAGATATCAGCCCACTGAGATTTCCTATAACCTTAACTAGACCACATGATTGAAGCCAAGAGAAAGGTAGCAATCTTTTACCTGTACTCTTCTGCATTATGGCATAATGAAGAACTAGAAGTAAGCTATGTCTTTGCCAATACCAGAAAGAAGAAACAATGTTGCTTAAACTGCTCACTGCATACAGAAGCTATCAGAAAATGGAAGAAAGTATACAAAATGAGGTGCTTTCACATTTTATTTGTTAAATATTTTCTGGAGGAAATTGTAGATAGTAAAATATACTGGTATTTATAAGGGTAGGAGTGAAAATGCTAGAAATTAGTCCACTGACAAGGTAAGAAGATGAGAAACCAGGACAAAGAACAAAAAATGAGAGCCTTTTCTTCAAACCATTACTCAATGAAGGCAAATTTACAAGAAATGTAGCCGTCAAGATAAAATGTGCGTGGAGGTCTACAGACAACAGAAGTTTGGAAGTCTCATCAGGAAACTTCTCCATGAGAACATGGCTAAAAGAAGAGGTGCAGTTAAAGTATCTTTGTCAATACTTTTTAAAACGAGAAATGGCGATTTGCAGAGACATTGAGAAGAGGTTATTTGCACTGCTTGACTTCAGGCACCTAAACTGGGAGACTGAGCTCCCGTACAGTCAATGTAGGCTGCTTTAGAGGGCTGGCCAAAATGAGGAGGTTAACTTTGATGTTCAAAGTCTCCTTCATAATGGACATAGAGGGAAAACATCTTTAGATACCTACCTCAAGTGTTCCTAGTAAGAAGTTGTAAACAATTTCTATCAGATGCTGTCACATTAATAGTCAGCACATTTGCTAATGAAGCAGAAGCCACGTTCCAGGTATGACCATTTGACCTTGTGTTAGGAATATGTGTTCTGAAATTGTCACTTCAATTCCCATAATTAACAAATGGATTATTTGTGTTATTGCTGATAACTAGGTCTAAATAAGGTTATTGAAATAAATTGACTCTGCTGTGTGAGGAGCGTGAAAACCATGCTTGCCAATGAAAACATTAATAAGTAATGAAAGGACAGAATAAGATTTAATTAAAAAGGCATATAAAAGAAGGCAGAAAGGCAGAATGAAAAGACAGAGAAGTAGCGCTAACTAATAAATACAAATGAGGTGGTGTATTCAGCAGCCCAGGAAGGAAAAGAGACAGACAGAGACGAGTGCTTCTCTTATTTTCAACTACAAAGAATTACCAACTATAGTACCGCCCTGACATGGACTAAAATATTTTTTGTTGTAGCTATGAAAATAAGATGAGGATGCAAATCAGAGCTCTCCATTAAATCACTTAAAAAATGGCAAATTGTAAGTCCAGATTCTATTAATAGTTTTCTGATGCATACAATTAATTCCCAAAAGCAAGTATCTGTCTGAAACTAGATCTGCAGAGATCTAGGATAGTCTTTTAAGTAAGGAGGGTTATTTCACTAACAAAATATTATTACAGATTTTCTTTTAATGGGGAAAAAAATGAGGTGCATTAAAGTCACTTTCCTCACCAGGAGATCTTGGCTTACAAATAATGTAATTTAATTCATTATGGGTTGTTTTCATCAGCTTTTTTTTCCATCAGATCATCAATTTACCTGTGCCACATCAACATTTCTTTTAGGGGATTGAAATGCTTACCATAGAATTTATTTTTTATCAGTCATGTTTTCAGAGCTTAGTCAGACATCTAGGGATTTTCTTCAAAGACAAATCAGCTTTGAAATGGTTACAATTAAATGGCACACCTGAAACTCAAAACAGTAGAAATATTATAACAAGCATACCAGTTTGCTACTATCTGTGTACAATCACTGAAGATACTTTCAGACAAGGAAGAGAAAACTTGTGAAAAAAACAAGGCAGACTACATTTTTCAGCTCCTTGCAGAAAAGTTAAATGCTTGCTGTAGTTCTTCATTCATGATATTCCATAGTATGTCTAATAACCATCAATCAATCAATCAATCAATCAAGGACATTGAAGTCAGGGTCCATATTATATTCTGTAGCCAAGTGAGAGACTGAAGAGATGGGACTGTCACATGAAAGGGGGGCACCTTCCTAAAATCCTTTTTGTTTGTTTGGTCTGTTAGCGCCCCAGGAAAGCTGAGACCTTTGTGCCTGACCAGTCTGTCTGTGTCCCGTTATGGGCACGCTCCACTGCTGGATCAGAGGGTGGTTTGACTAACATGTTCAGGGACACACACCCGACAGCATAAGAGGCACTCCCTCCAGAATCTCCCCTCTTAGTGAGTATGTCAGCCACAGCCAGCGACAGCCATGAACACCCACGGTGTGTGGAATAACACCTTTATTTATGTACACATTGTTAATAGAAAAGTGTGACTGGCTAAGGTTTCAAAACTGCCAGTGATAGCCTCTGACTGCAAAAATGTATTCAAAGCAATAGAAATACATGCTCTAATCACCAATAAAAGTTAGCTGGAGGTAATAATTTAGCAAGCATAGAATATGGTTCTCACCCGATAGACATCCCAGTCGGGGAGAAGACAGGTTCAGCCTGTCAACTGATCCCAGAAGTTATGATGGAGTCTTCCCTAACTTCTCCCCATTCTTAACTTACTCTTATACTATTTCTTTATGTTTAGTTGGAGGTTGAGTGGCTCTAGTCATACATACCTTTTTTACTGAGTGGTGTAAAATGATCTCATTTCACTCTTAAAGATACAGTCAATAAAATGTAGAGCACATGCTCAGGTGTCTTGGTTTGAAAGACAGGTGTCTGCTAAGGAAGGCAGAAGCCTCTCTTGGAATGGCAAATGCAACCCCCTTCCCTCCAAGTTATTATAATTTTGAAATCAAGGGAGCTTTTAGGCAAAGATGTGGGAAATAGGAATAACAGTTCTTTACTATTATATATATAACCAGTCAAACAAACAGCAATAACTACGGCAGTAACAGCAAACAATCACAAACCCAGTGCCAGCCTTCTCGGCTGTCGGGCCCTTTCCCCTCGGGTGCAGTTCCGCTCGCAGCCGGCAGGGGCGCTGGCGGCTCCCGGTGAGCAGGGCAGGTGCGATGGTTCCCCCGCGGCTGCAGGGGGCGCTCCGGAGCGAGCTCGGGGAGCACGCGGCACCGGTGCCCTGGGATCCCGGGAAGGATGGAACAAAGGCCTCACAAACCCCTGGGCAGCCGATCCCGGTGTCCGGCCGGACCCTCGGGAATAGCAGGCTGGAACAGCAGGCTGGAACAGCAGGGACGAGCACAAATCTCGGATGGCAGAGGAGGTGTATCCAAACAGGGAACCCCCCGGAGGTCGGGGCAGGCAGGTCGAGCAGGATTACAATGTAGCGAAGGCTCAAAGCAACGGTGGGGCAGGGCGGCCGTGGTTCGGCTCGGAGTGTGGCAGGGAAGGTGGGCTTGGGATCCCGGGGCTTCTCCAGCAGGGAGGGAAAAAGCAGCCGATGAAAAACAGCTTCTCTCTCTGGCATTCGGAACTGAACTGCCCACACACCCAGGTGAAACAAAAGAGTAGCCAGTTGCACCCCACCCTCAGTGGGTAGCTCTTTTCTTTTCCTGAAGTATCCAGCGATTTGTCCTCTTAGCAACAGTATGGGGGGAAAATTCCTTTAACAGAAAAAAAATCTAGGAGAACTCTTAAAAACCCCAACATCAGGGAAGGGCGGTTGTACCTTGAAGGCAGGTAATTTGGGATGGAGGTGTGTGTCAGTCTAACAATTAGTTTATAATGAACGGAGTTAATCCAAGGAAAGCCATTTTGCCCCAGTCTCTGGTTCAGCTCCATATCGTCCCTCCATGCTACGCAGCTTCTATTTCTGTTCTATTAACTATTTTGTAGCAGTGATATTAAATTGATATTGTACTGCATTGCTACTTTAAGGGTATAGATAAAAGCAGACATTGGAAAAGAAAACACAGGCACTTGCTATTTAATGATCAAACTTTTTCTGAAAATCTTATCTGTGGAACAGAAGCCAGCTGTCTTCTGTCATTGATGTATTTGGCATTTACAGCAGGAGAAGACATGTTTTCCTGGTCTTATCCAATGGTGTAGCCTGACCTACCATGTCAGGCTGGTGGAGTATAAGGAAAAGACAGATGGAGAGAAGATGAAAAAATAAAATCAAGGAAAGGGAAAACAGTTGTTGAGGAGTTGAAGGAAGAGAGACAAAAAACCAAATGCCTGCCCTGTTCCAAGAATGAAAAGAAAAAGACAGTGAGGATAAGAAAGGCAACATGGAAGAGTTCAGGCTCGTAAAACAAAACTATGGAATGAAAGAAACTGAGAAAATTCCTTCTAGCAGGCAAGAACTAGGTGGAACAATATTGTGGGAAATATTTTTAAAAGGGCTAACTGGATCAAAATACAGAACATGAAAAAAGACAGTTGTAAGCACACAAAGTATAGGGTATAGTATCAAATGCTGCACACACAAAACAATCAATGCATTCCAGTAAAACTTAGTGGATTCTTTGTATTCAGTAGATGGTATGTAGCTGTTTATGTGTTATTCAAACAAGTCCTCTGGAAAGGCTTCAAAATGTATCAGTCCTGGTTAGACATATTTTAGGCTCTATCAAGGATAGATGGTTGTCCATAAGATCTGAACTGGAGCTTGCCTTCCTGAGCGTTCTCCATGTCAACTTGATACTTTTCACCTTCATAGGAGGTGCAGTTGCAGTTGGTAATGTGCAGCTTGCCTTGGCTTGTACCAATGTACCAAATGTACCCTGAGATTAAGGAAAATGTTGAACCAGCAGAGGTCCAAAGCTCGGTTTCAAGTATATCTACAGTCCAAGAAAGAATCAAGGCTTCCCAAAGAGATTTGGGAGTAGCATCTCATGCAGAAGAAAAGGCTGTGAGTAGGCATGGAGGCACCTCTAAGAACTGACAAAGGCACTGTACTGAGAGCAGCAGCCTGGAAGGGTATGAAAGTTGAATAAGCAGTTGGTTGTGGGAAATGTGAAATATAATAGAAATATTTTCACTATATTTTAAATAACTCTTCTACACATGGGAATATATACATTATAATTAAAGCTACTTATTACAAGCTTTGAAATTAGGAGGACTTTGGGCTTTAGTTTCTTTACAGAAATCCCTACAGACATTACTAATTCCAAAACATCTTTCTGCACTTAATGCTGTTTACTTTATGTGCCTTTGTACCTTAAGCTGTCTTAAATGTTGGAAGAAACTGCTTTCCTAGCATTTTTTAAAGAAGCATGATATTTATTATACATCTGGAAATAATGCATTATATAGCTCCCTCAGAACATTTTTTCTAGTGTGTATTTTGGGAACCTTAGAAATTTCAGTTATTTTTATCATGATTTGTTAAGTATAGATGTGAGTCTTGCTGACAGGTCATTTTTCAAAACCTTATCATATGTCAATGAGTGGGTGGTCCTGATGTCAGGAAGTGATTGCGAAGGGAAACCTGGCTGAAGTGAGAAAACATGTAGAGTTAAAATCTGCCCAGAGGCAGGTGGGTCACCACATTAATGCTGTATGGCTTTTTATTATGATAGTATTATTCTGAGTATGTGATACGCTATCATTCCTACATAGTAATTCCATTGTAAATTCATGTGATGTTAATTATTTAGGAGAAAAAGACCACAATACATAAAAAATGTCATCCACAAGTTTTCACCAAAACCACAAGGATCAGTTTTCACAATCTTCTGAAATAACTTTTAACTTCTGAGAATTTTCTGAGAAGTATTTAACCCAGGCATAAGCACCTTTTAAGAAAACCTCCTTAATATAATATGCACCCTGACAACTTTGCACGTAAGTGGCAGTATTTTACCATTTTACTATTTTTCAAAGTGTTATGATGAGACTCAAAAAAGCACAAACCCAAACCAAACTGCTGTACACTTCTTGCAGAATATATTACAAACCCCGAAGTATTAAAACTTCACCTTCCTAAAAACTGACCAGAGACCAGAAATTTTGTGCTATTCTGAGACTGACAAGCAATAGCAAGGAACACAAACACAGCGGTATTTTGATTTGCTAACTGCAAAGGAGATACTATCAACAACATGTGAGGGATAGCTCCTTTTTTTCCTGTGTTAGTAAGTCAATATGATTTGCACAGAGAAAAAAAAGAAATCAAACCTTCCCCTTTCTAGCCATGCACTCACATGAGGGGAAGTTGCAGATCTGGTTCATTAGTGATAACAGCAGCAGACTGTGATCTCTTCCCCAAGTAGCCCAAATGTTCAGCTCCTTGACATTACCACATCTCCATAGCACAATCATCCTGTGACAGGCACAGACACCTCGGCAACCTCTTTGATGTGTGCCAAAAGGATGGTGTGAGGAAGCCTTAGAAACCTCTGTCTCCTGCAGGATCCAGACTGTGATTCCGGCAGTCCAGCCACAGTTTGAACATTTCACACATCCTCTCTCAAATAGTACAAACTAATTAAAATAAAGCCACATCAAATTACTTTCCCAAAGGAAGGGGACTTCGAGTAAATGTTGTTATGTTGCTTCCACTTGGCTGCACTGAATTGTATAGCATCCTTTGAAAGATCAGTTGCAAAAGACCATATGGCTCACAAAGTTTTTCCTCAGATTGGTCAGGTACTACTGCAAAGATGCCAAGATCCCAAAGCTCTCCTCATCAGGAAAGACCTGTCCCTTTTCCCCTTTTTTTCAAAGCAAGAAGGAACTGTGGTGTGTAAATATTGCAGCCCATGCCCTCTGTAACTGTCTTGTTTGCACATATGAATACTGCTTCTTTAAGAAAAACAGACACTGGCACCAGTGTAAGAATGTATGTTTTAATATTTGCACACATACAGATATCAGTCTGTTTAGAGTGAAAAAGCTGAAGAACAGGCACACACAACTGGCACAAAAGGGGAGCTGACCTTTCAGTATTTACCCTGGTGGTGTTTGCAGTGGCACCTACCTGGCTGACGTTGGCGACGCTGTTTTGGAAAGCACCAATAGACTTTGCAAACCTGAAAGCTTCTTTGCAAAGCTTATACTATACTGCTTGCCTGAACTTTCTCTGCTGGGGCCCCACATTCTGTAAGCAACTAATTATGTTTTATAACATAAACAGGTCAGTATTTTGATGTGTATATCCTGCACTCTTTTAAAGGTGCTATTCCTTCAAAGCAGCACTCAAATCCTCACATACCCTCTGTAGCTGTAGCAGTAGTTTTGTGGATTTGCCTTCCACTGCAGCAGCTGTGGATGCAGCATTTTTCCAGTCCTTGGCTGTGGTGCTCTGTTTTAACAGTGGGTTAGAGGAAAGAGGAAGTTTGGATTATGGGATGCAGAACAGCAGAATATGGAAGACTGATGAAATGAAAGATTCTTAGGAAAAAGCAGTTCTCCAATAAACATCCCTTTATATTTTTCAGCCACTTGTATATCCAGGCCCATACTGCTGCCAAATGTAGGATTTTTTAGAGCACAGCCTTGCTATACAGGTAGAAAAGGTGGTAAACAAATGGAATATCTATTTAGAAACGTGCACAGTTATTCTGAGTGGTGAGGTAGGAAGTTAAGGAATTGTAAAGACATTGCTCCTGAGGAGTAGTGAGATTTCCCAATATGAAGCAGGTAAGTAAAGGCAGTAACAAAGTTGAAGAGGCATAAAATAAAGGGTAGGGTCTTGCTGTGAGAGAGTACAGAGTCTGGTTGCTTGTGGGTGGAAGGACACAGCAGACATGTGGAGGGTGGGGGAAGTGTGGGACTGGGACAGAAGGAAGTAGAGAGGAGAACTGACTGATTTCTTTCAATTAACATTTGACACTGTTTAGTTTAAAGAAGAAATGAGGGAAAAATTGTTCTTCCTGCACCACCTGCACTGGAGGCACAGAGCTGAAAGCTGCTGCTGCTGAGGGTGGCAGCCCATCCACATCATGGTATCCTTGCAATGGTTTTATTCTTCCATGTTCATATCTGTAACTCCTTAATACAACCAAATGTGCCACATGGATCAATTCCCAAAGCCATCATTGCCTCAAAAAAGACACTGCAGCAGAGACCTTTTCCTGATGCTGGAAAATAATTTACCCGGCATGAGTAATGAGTATTTAGAGGTGCTAACAGTCAAGGCTACGCACTGAATTGTAAATGACTGGCAAATAAGCTATTAATTAAAATAGAAATTGATTCCATCTTGTGGGATTTAAGGAGAAATAAGATTCTCACAAGGTCTCTTTTGAGTGCTCTTTTAGTACAGCTAAAGGCAGTATTTTAATTTTCAAATAATCCAACCCCATAATTAAAGTTACATTTTTGCCACAAATTTTAAAATATTAATGAAACTTGACTAAGTCTGGCTGAAATGCTCCTGGGCAAAATATAGAAATATGCTAATGACCACCTTCTTCAAAGATCTACTTATGAAACAGGCATATTCCTACTGACAAAGTTCATTGCTTTCATTGTCCTTCATAATTCTAATTAAAACTTCCTTTATGAATCAATTTTTAAACCATTCCTTCCTCTCATGAGCTTGTGGAAACTTATATTTAATTACACTTATCTGGAAATTTACAGGGAATACAATAATAACAAAAATTAGTAATATTAAAATCTTTGTTTTAAACATTGTGTTGATTTTTGTCATTTAGAATGATTTGGTATTGGAAACTGAGGTGATATGTAGGATGACATAAATTAATTCTTAATAAATTGCCCATAACTGCCCATACTGGTATAATTTATAAAGACCCTCTTTCGCACAGCAGGGTATGAGTGCTTTATATAGAAGGAAAAAAAAGCATTACTAAAAACCTGTAATAGAAGACTTAGCATGTTTATCCATGGCAACTTAAAATCAGAATTAAATATTCTTACTGATTTTGCCCACATTGAAAAGACATGTAATTCAGATCAAGCAAGGCCTGAGACTTGTAAATCAGACTGTTTTTCACTGCCTGATCTGATAATGAATATCTGTACCTACACAGAGGTGCTGGATGTATGAGATCTCTAGGAGAAAGGCTGTTGCCAAAGAGACGCTTACTAGGGTGGCATGGATGGTGTAAGACGTTACAGGTGCCAATGCTGATGATTCTGTATTGGCACCTGAACATGTTTCTCACAGGAAGAGGCTCTACTGGTGTCACCGTCAGCCTAGTTTGTTGCTCTCCTCTAGTCATAAGTTTGACCCAAGTAAGTAGGCTGGTTCTTCTCCACTTCCTATCCTCACCATGGCACACAGATTTTAAGAACCAGGATGACGTGGGAAGAAGAAGATGAATCCAAGATAGGGGCACAAACATGGCAGAGTCTCTCCCAGGGCAAAAATATGTTCTTTAGAGACAGATTACTCCAGACCAGTCAAGACATCTGAAATCCTCCAATCATGCTGCAGGAAACTGTGAGTAAAGAAGAGCAGCCTATGTAGAAGCAGTTCCATAGGTCCTTTTCCATACGTGTTTGATTTAAAAACCAAACAAATGACACTGAGGGACATGTTCTAATGGTAGAATTGGCAGCACAATGTTAACGGTTGACTCGATGATCTTAAGTGTTATCTCCAACCAATGATTCTATGATTCTATAAGTATATACATAACAGGGACAAAACAGACCCAAGCATTTCTGTCAGCAGGAAATATTTATGCCTTGCACCATTTCTAGCTCTGGGGCAGGGCAGTGATATTTCCTATACTTCTCATCACCTCACCCATGCATCTCTCCCAGCTTACTTACAAGAGCTCTGAACCTGCAGGATTTGGAGCACTGATATTAGTTCAAGGTACCTCATAGTGCTGGTCATTCCAGTGCTGTGTAACTTCTGCTTTTCCCAGAGACAGGGTAATAGTGCTGCTGAAATCTGACAATTTCACATGAAGTTACAGTTTGTCACCATCTGCCTTACTGCTACTGTGAAGGACAAAGCACGCAAGCATTAATAGGACATCTAGTCTGACACCAATGCATCTTTACCTTTCTTCCAGATAGCAAAATGCATAATTCATATGCAGTCACACAGTAAAGGTCAGCATGGAATTGCTCGCAGTATAATATTTGGAATCCCAAGATGGTGGCTTCTAGATACCCACAGCATCTTCTTCACTGTCAGTCGGACCCTCTAGTTTGTTCAGTGGCCAAAGTAGCTCGGTACAGAGACCTGTATCATTTTTCCCATGCAGTAAAGATCACCAGTCATTTGTCCTCCAATATTCCCAATAATTTTCAAAACAGAATAGAGACGAGGCCCTGCAGACATCACCATGGGTAACACGTGTGAGGCTCATACTTGCAGACTGTGTGTGCCACAGCTGTGCACAGATTGAGCTGTACAGGCCATGCTGGAAGTCTCCCCAAAGAGACCACATCTCTTTCTGGCAAGTTGCTCTTGCAGAACCGTTCACTGGGTTGAGCGATAGTTCTCTTTGATAAAGGGTGACAATATTCCTATTTCGCTCTGTCACACTGTGTGCTGCCACTGGCCTTTGATGATGTTTTGCCAACAAAAGGAGAGCATGTGGTAGAAGGCAAGGGCCTCATGGAGGAGGGAGAAGAGGAAAGGCAGAAGAGGGATGAAGACTACTTATTACCATAGAAACTCTAAGGAGGTTGTGATAGTATATGCTGAAATTTCCTTCTCCACTGATGTCAGGGTCTTATTCCCCAACACAAAGAAGACCATCTTCTTTTTTATTTTAGAGAATTATCACCACATCTACTCCTTAATGTCTGTGCGAGTCTTAGGTTGGGGCAAGAAAACAGGATAAATGAGGGTAAAAATTTGCTTTAAACATCACCTCCCCCCAAACAAGCAATCAAACAAACTAAATTTATTGAGATACTCAGAAGGAACAAAGGAGAAAGATGAAGCAAGGTGGGAAAAAGACAGAAGCCAACAGGAAGGATTTTTCTCTGTCATTTCCTTTTCAAGGGCACATAAACTGAGGAGTCTGTGTGCAGCAGGAGATATCACTCCTGGCAATAGTGACAGTGGTTGCAGCAGCTAAGATGGTAAATGTTTGATTCCCCTTTCAGCCCCCTGCAAGGCAGTAGGTGCTGCCATGAAGGCCATGCTGTGAAGACAGGTGGTGGGGCAGCGCTTGTCCTTCACCCCTGTCTGGCACCTCAGTCTGCAAGAGAAACACAGCAGAAAGTGGTTGGCTCACCTACACAGCCTACACCTACACCTGCCTGCACAGCCTCCTCTGTGGCTGGCATTGGATTCAGGGTACAGGGCTAGAGGGACAGCATCTCTGCAATACTGCTTCTGTGCCAGCCAACTCAGACAAGCAATTAGGATGCCTGGGGAGAAGGAATTCACTGCTTGGTGGGGACAAAAAACCCAAACCCAAACAATGGAAAAAAACCCCAACCTTGAGAGCTTTCATTGCAAAAATCTTGGTCCAGTGACATGCTTCTCCACAAACTCTCATTTGTAAACATTTTTTCTCCCTTTTTATTTTGACTCCTGGCTGTAATTCATACATTGATAAAGATTCTGTTTTCAACAGGGGTATTGAAAAATTACTGATATTTCTACCTTACTTTAGTAAGTCTGATATGGCTAAAACAAGCCATTTCTTTTCCAGAGAGTAAACTAGTAATTAATGAAACTCACAGGGTCAAACTGGACAAGACTGGGCAATTACAATTAAACTGCTAAACTGTTATCCCACAGCATCGTTAAATGCTGTGTTCTAACTGGCAGGAAGGGATTCAAACTTCAGTTTGCTTCCTCATACATGCAAGTCAAGTGAGTAATACTTGTGAATATGTAATTAAATTTTCATCCACATTTCATATAAAGATAAGAAAAATAATGAAATTTAATATTAGGTTTTGTTCCAAACTTATCATGACAAAACTCCTCTCCTGGAATACAAGTTAGTTTTGGGCAAAATGCTCCAGTCCTCTCTCTGCTGCAACACTGGGCACAAGAGCAACATTTAATTCAGTTAATTTTACAGGACAAATAGCTGGAGACAATAACCTCCAACAAAGCTCTCAGTTGTATTCCAAATCAATCAGCGGCAAAGGGATTTAGAACAAAGTGTTTCTGAGCTTAAGGCTTGAATTTATTGGAACTGTCTGGATATATCTGTCTAGGCAGAAAAACACAACATGCTCATAAGTCCCCTATTCCCCCAAAACAAAAAAAGCATATGGTTGTAAGCTTGAGAGTGAGCATAAAAGTGAGACTACACCAAGAAGATATATACGGTACCATAAACCTCCCCCAATTAGTACTTTATTTCAGACACATTAAATGTAAATATTGGTTTTCAGTGTGACTTCATTTTACCAGAAGTGCCCTCATCACTGGGTTACAGAAGTGTTACTACACATCTTTCTGGCTCAAAGTATACTTGATTATTTTATGCAATAGAAGTGACAGAGAGAATGTTCTTCTGACTCACTGTAATGTACAGGTTGGGGAAATTAATCATGGGCACTCAGGCTCAAATTCTTTTAGAGAGGGGTGGAAATGGAAACCTACTCCTTCAGATGCTGGCTGGTTATCTCTTGTGATACTGTGTAAAGGAAAAGGCAGTATTTATTTGTTATATTTTATGAACAAGCATATTGAAATAATGATTCTATGTGCTAAAATATAATGTCAGAGACTATTTCAAAAGAGTCCAGTTGTTCTTTATTTCAGGAGCTTTTTGTTTGGTAAACAAAATACTTTTTGATCTTGATGCACTTAAGAGGCAAGTGGAGCAAATTAACCAGTTTTACAATAAATTGCAGTTCAGAAATCAGAAAAATTTCCTGTATCTTTCATTTAAAATGTATCTTCAAAGTAATTTAAATAATGACATTTTTCTTTTTAATGATATCCTGCCTTCCATTCGCCCCAGCTCCCCAGTGGCCTGCAGCTCTGACATTTCTCCATTGGTTAAAACCTTTATTGGATTTCATACCACTTGAAGAATGTTAATTGATGATAACTTTCATTCATTGTTGATCTTAGACAAAATGAAACTAGAAAAATAAATTCTTCTTAGTCTCAATTAGAAGCAGAGGAGTACCTCCCCTTAGCAGAAATAATTGCTTCCAATCCCTCTAAATACACAAGAATGCCTTTTTCAAAGTAATACAATGATATAAAATAATAGTTCTGTACTCATGCAATCACTGTATTAAAATTTTTAAATGAAACTTTTTAAACTAGTAACAAAAATACAAAAGCTTAATGCCATCTATTCATAACAAGTATAAAAAAGTTGTTTAACTATTGTTCTAGGAATCATTGCATGACTATCTTTCATAGATTTCATGTATCTTTATATAACAATTTATATTTGACTATTCATTTTTACAGAATTTTATGATTACTTTTTCAGTTACTTTTGTGAAATAGCTGCTGAGAATGGTGCAGAAAAACATTCCTGCCAATCTTGCTCTTTACCTTAGCAATGGATAGTATGTGGTACTAGATATAGCTCCTTTTCCTGAAGGCCAGGAACTGTGAAGTGCTACAAGTATCTGTTAAATGCTGTTCTTTTAAATATTTTTCTGAGAGACTGATGGGAAACCTGATCTTTGTGAACTCTTCTGGTACAATACCAAAAGAAATGGATACGAAATTTTCTCTATGATGCTACACCACTTGAATGAACATCATGTAGCACAAACTTTACTAGGGAACGTGCAGTAATACCAAAAGGAAAAGCATGGAAGATAAAGGAAAATGCAAGGAAATGCTACCTGGTACATGGAATATGTCCAGGCACTTGCACAACTGCTGATAGATGGTATGGCATCTTAAGGAATCTTTTTATTCTGATAAACCTAGCCAAAGGAAAGCTATGCCCTATTATTTTATAGGGGTTTTTTTTGTTTGTTTGGCTTTGTTTTCTTTTTTTTTTTTTGTGTGTGTGTGTGTGGTTTTTTGTTTTTTTCCCCTGAGTTCTGTCTCTGAATTACCAATATAGTTGTGCTTCTCAAGAAGAAAACAGCTCATAAAGTCCTCAACAATGGATGTGGCCAAGACATTTTTGGCTGAAAGAATCCATCTATCAAAAGATTTTGCAACATTGGAATAATCTTGCACATTATTGTAACTACACCCAGAAGAGCAGGAATACTGACACCCAGCATCTCTTTTCTTCATTTGTTGTCCTTTCCATAAGTCTTTTGCTTTTTTTTTTTTTTTTTGAATCTGAGCAGAAAATAAAAAAACCCCACAGTTTGGGACTGTTTGGGCAAAGGCTTAAAGCAAGGTTTTGAGCAGAGTTCATTCATTTTAGTCACCAACTTTCACATGGATATATTTACCTTCTCTAACTCTAAGTATACTTAATTGTGGGAAAAAAAAAAAAAAAAAAAAGAACAAGAACAGATTAAACAAAAGACACCAAAAGCAAAATCAATTCAGACCACTCAGCAACATGGCAGGCATATTAGATCTCAGCAAAGGAGAATTCAGGAACCTACTCCAGGTCAGGAAGAGATTATATCTGAAAAGTGGTCTCCCACCTCACAGACAATTCTCCTGAAAAGTCTCCTGCTTGGCCATTTTTGTATGAGTCTGGAGAAATTGGCCACATTGTTAGTAGACACAGGCAGATGGGGGTCCTGATTTGGGAGTCACTGAAGTTCATGTGTCTGACAGCAGATTTGTGATATACGCAGTAATGTACACCTCCAGGGGCTGAACTTCAGGTGTACAGCAGGTTTTTCTGGCAAAAAACGTTCCCATGATTATTAGTTGCCTTTTAGTCACCGAAAGGACCAGGTAACAACTAAATACTGCTTTTGCGAGTCTCATTTTTGGAGAAAAAGTAAGATGTTCCCAAATTGCTGTAATGGATCAGACTTTTTAATGGCTACTTTTGGTCAATACAGTGCTGTGATGTTGTAACATCAAGCAGCAAACCACAAGGTGGATTAACTAAGAACATTTAAAATCAACACAAAAATATCCTGGATTTCGATTCTCCCTTTAGTTTTCAATTAAAAGCCCAGCTCTTATAATTTAGCAGATTTGTTAAATATGCTTTATATGTATTACAGTCTGTCTTCCTTAATTGGTGGTGTCACTCTTTCTTAGCCCAATTATCCATATTTGCATACCCCACGTATTTTTTCTATTAGGAAAAAAAATTCATGATGAAGTAAAATATCTTTTATTCATACTCTTGTTTATTTATAATGACTGCTGGAACTTCCTCTCATCAAATGCAGGAAGATTCAAACAGCAGAAGATGCTTTTTTCCTTCACACTTTAAATCTCTTTTAGCCAAAGTTCAGGCTAAAATCTTCCTTTTCAGGATTTTCTTAGTGCCATATTCTCTGTGCTTGTGCAGCACGTACCTGGTGACCTCTTACTTATTTCTTTCAAGTGGGTTTTTGGTTGCAATTTTTGTTGTTGCTGCTACAGCTATTCAGAAAACAGTTACTCAGTCCATCAGTTTGCATATGCACTCTCTTCACGTGCCTTTGGTAAGGAAGGATACTTAATTTTTGTTTCAAGAGATGCAATGGTACTTAACTGTTTATTATAATAATTTTAAATTATGGGTGGCAGTTACATCTCCAGTGGCAAAGGTCTAAACCAATCCAGAAAAACAAAAAAAAAAAAAAGAGAAAATGGCCTCCCCCAAGCTAATTAAGTAAAGAGATCCAGCAATATTTAATCATATTAATACACAAAAATTAGTGGATGTGTCAAAATATCATTTGTCAAAATTGTAACACTTTTATGTGGCCACAAACCAGACAGCCATAAACCAAATGCAAAAGGCACAGTCATGGAGTGCAAAGGGTTTATTCATTTGCTGAAAAATTCATTGATAACAAAAAAAAAAATCAATTTCAATGGGCCTATCTCTTTTTGCATGAATATTTATTTTAATGATCTAAACTTGCATCATAAAACAATGTCTTCAATTTGACAAAGACCAAATATGATCAAGTGCTTTCTAAAAGAATGATGAATACTCAAAATGAAAGACAGTAGGTGATGTTTGATGTATATTCTGTTTGAAGCCCAGCAAGTATCCAGTGCTGATGGAAAGGGGTAAATACTGCAATTTCCAGTTGATGTGACCCCCATAAATATCCTCACTCTTTCAAAACTTTTCAGTTCTTTGTGTGCAACCATTACTGGGTCTAATAATAAAGCTATTTGGCTGCTTTCTAATGAAATAACACTTGTGCCTGTACACAGAATAAATGACACATCCTCTTTACTACGTGATAATGCAAAGGTATGCCTTGATGGCACGGAGTCTGCATCTTAGCCTCCAGAGGCCTAAAGAGGATAGAAGCAAGGTACACCAATACAAAAGTGATGTGAGTATTAAAAAAATCCAGATCTGACATAGACTCCAGCAAGTTCTTCTAACTTTTTGTTTCCTTCTTGTTTCTTCCAACTATTCTGCATGGCCAGTCTGTAGCTATGGCTCATTCTTCTGTACCCAAAATAACAAGTGATAAGTCATCCTGGTGCATAAACACTGAAAAACTTGCATGTAGTCTGTGTATCCAGCTGCACAGTAGCATTTTACCTCACATAGTTTTGTTATAAATAATGTTTACTGCCCAATACTTGAGTGCAGAAATCCAATTCCAGCACTTCAAGGAAAAAAGTTATAATGATCAACCAATATAGAACATGAGAATTTTTTCATATCACAGCGCGTAAGTAACAAAGTACCTATAGCATCTTGCACTTAGTTCCAAAGTCTTTAGGGAAATTATAACTAAAACCAAGAAAGAGAGAGCACAAGAAGCAGCAGTGTGTTACTTGCATGGCATTGTTTCTCTTGGGCCCATGAAATTTGGAAGCATTTATAGAGCCAGTCTGAAGCCAGCTGGATTCTGATGGATTTTAACCTCAGCCTCTCAGTTTCAGAAAATGAAAATACAGAAAACTTTTGGAAGCTGATACAGCAGTCCTGTGAAGACTGGAAGTTAGTCAATCCTGCCGGTAGCTCAATGTAACAAATTATACTAAGTAAATGAAACGTCAACCCCATCAGCTCGCAAAAAAATTTCAGGCTACAAGACAACAAAAAGTACGTATCTGATGCCTATTCTTGCCTGGCACAGAAATGAGTGGTTACACACTTTTGAATTCTACTTTGTAAAGAGAAGTCTCATGTGGCTGGTTTGAATCCACAATAAAATTCCTGTCCTGATACCTCCAGCCATATTCACATGTTCTGGACTCTTGCGGAGCTCACAGCTTTTTCTCTTTGCTGTGTCTCAGCAGGAGCAGGCCGGCTTAGCATCCTCTTGCCTCCTGCCAGGGATGGAGGCGGTCGGCGACGGGGCCCCCCTCGACCTTTTCTGGGCCATAACTTTTGCAGGACCGAGGCCAGCTTCTGGCTGAGGCTGCGGTCCCAGCGAGCCCTTGCTGCCCGCCGGACTCCAGGTATCGCCCCGGGAGCTGGTGCGGGTTCCACCGCCCCCAGGGAGCGCACGGGTGCCGGGGCCGGGCGCGGTGCCCGGAGCGCGGCCGTCCCGCCCCGCGGGGTGCCGGGGAGGGGTGTCCGCCGCACGTCACCGGCGCCCGCGATAAATGCCCGGCGGGGCGGGGGCCGCCAGGAGAAGCGTGAAGCTCTTCGGGGCGGTAGTGGCGACTCGGAGGCGGGCGGGGGACGCGGCGGCTGAGCTCGGCGGCAGCCCCGCGCCGCGGCTCCGCTGCTGGACACGTCCGCGCCCGCCGCGCGGCTCCGAGCGCGGCTCCTCGCCGCAGCCAGCGAGGGGCGAGGCCGTGCCTGTGCCCCCCGGCCCGACGCGGGCGTGGCGAGGAGGCGGGCGGCGGAGCGAAGCTGGCTGCGGGGAGAGCAGGCAGCCGCCGCCGGAGGGGTAAGGGCACTGGCGGGGGGTAGCATCCTCCCCGCAGCATCCTCCCCGCGGCGGCGGGGGGACGGGCGGCGGCGGCAGGCCCCGGCGGCCGGTGCGCTCCGGCCGGGTCGGCTGCCCCTCAGAGAGCGGGGCCGGGCCGGGGCGCCGGGTGCGGGCGGTGGCGGCGCGCTGGGGAGGACTCGGTTCTGCCCGTGCGCCTCTTTGTGTTTCCCTCCCAGCGGCTGGGTCCGGTGTGGCGGGATTCGCGCGTGCTCACCCAGGGTGAAGGACTGACCTCGGCTTTCCTACCTAAAGCACTCAGTCATGTAGCAGGAGTTGTTAAAACACCGCATTCTTGGAAGTGGTACTACTTTTTCTGAGAGTTTTCAGTGCTTTCCTTTGTTTGCTGACTAGAATAACCCCGTCTGCCCCGTTTTCGTGTCCGAGTTGAATACCTTTAGTTTCATGAGGGTTTTGGAAATCATGAAACAAAAGCTTTAATCAAGGTCATATTTTGAAATGCACCAAGAGGGGATATATTGTATCAAGTTAATAGTGTATTTCAGTTTACATTTTGGCAATGAGTGCAAGCCTCTAACCTTCTTTTGTTCTTAAGTTCCAATACTGGAAGACCTTATCTACAATCTAATCTTCATTGATGTCTGGCTCCTTTTAAGTAGATATGAAAAGCATGCTTTCTGCATGCAGGCACTGAAATGTGCATGCCAATGTAATATATAAAACCACTTGAACGAACTGAAGTTCATAAGGTTGAAGATAAGCTATCTTCCCAAATCAACAGTATGCACTTACCAGAGTAAAAAATGCAGCATCTGCTTTCTCCCCCTAGAACAACAGTTACAAACTCTGTATGAACTAGAGTTTTTGTTGCTTAGTAAGTTCATACAGGCCAGTCCTTCAGTCTACAAATTACATTACTCTCTCTTATGCATTTACAGCCAACAAACCTGGAAGAAAGACTTTGTCTTGGAGCTAACTCCTGAGCATTTTGAGATCATTCATCATGAAGTATGTAGTACAGGAATGGCTCAGAGTAACTACCTTGCTATTCATAGCTCAAGCAGTTTCTGCAATGGTTCTTCCCAATGCCACGCTCTTAGAGGAACTTTTGGAAAAGTACATGGATGAAGATGGTGAGTGGTGGATCGCCAAGCAGAGAGGGAAAAGGGCTATCACAGACAGTGATATGCAGAGTATCTTGGATCTTCATAATAAATTACGGGGTCAGGTGTATCCACCAGCTTCCAATATGGAATATATGGTAAGAAAAAACGGATAGTGACATGCAGAAAAAAATGTTCTTAGAATAGTTGCTATCACTTTATAAAACACCATACTTTCAGTCTTAAGTTTTCTCACTTACAGAACTTGTCACTTGTTTGTCTTTTTTTTTTCGTACAGGTATGAGCTGTGAGATAAAAATGCCTGTTTGTGGATCAAGTGTCATGCTCTACTAATATTAATGTGTTTAATTTCTCATAGCTTTCCTACCTTTAAGTGGCAGTTCCTCAGTGTTAGGGGCGAACTTCCAAAACTGCAGTACTCAATAAAGTTGATTGTAACCGTGGCCTAAAATGTTACTGTCTAAGAAGAGTACTGAACTATGAAGTTTCAAAATAGCATGCATGTATTCTTTCCCATGCTTCTAGGTTGGATGGAATTTCCGAGCAAAATGAGGGTCTTACAACAAGAAAGCCTCCTGTTTAAGTTGGCATGTATTACTAGAGGGCTGTATATTTCTGTGTTCAGATTAATAATGTAATGCATAATTTCTGTTTATTTTTTTTTTCCTTAAGAAGCCTCTAATATTTGGACTATTATTAGTGGCATTAAGTCCCATGTTTCTGAACTTTGTTTTTATGCCGTAATTCGAGGCAAATTCTACCTCTCCTTGCTACGTAGATGAAATCAGGTCACTAGAGCTTTTAAGAAGTCTAGAGGTTTGATAAGAACGGGCAACTTTTCTTTTTCTGCACCTTCTTCCTGTGTTCACATGGTGTATTGTTGATTTATCTGTTCATGCACCAGAGAAATAGCATTGGTATAGATAGAGCTGTTTATATCAAATATTACACACGTTTCATGATACTTGCCATGACAGACGTTTATATTAACACATTTCCAGATGAAAATATTTTTCCCAGACTAGAGTGGTGTCTCTCAGCTTGGAGATCTAATTGAACTGAGCATATATATGTCCTGGAAAAACCATGCTTGCTTAAACCATCAGTAGAATCATAGGATGGTGTGGGTTGGAGGGGACCTTTAAAGGTTCTCTAGTCCACGCCCCATTAAAGGAAGTTTAACTTATCTATGTGAGTGTTACTGTATTAGAGTATATTAGAGCCATCAGAGAATTAGTTCAGAGAATCACAGGATATGTTGCCACACATCATCTCCAAAAAAAGGGATGATAATACCTGAAACCCCTTCAACCCGTTCAGTTACAATTGTCTGCATATATCCTTAAACTTTGTTTTCTGTTGTGACTTTTTCTGACCTTGATATAGTAGAGGTCAACATTTTGTTCCCAGTCACTCAGGTTGATTTTTTTCTGGAAAGCTCAAGAAAAAGCTATTAAGTCTTTTTGTAAAAGAAGAATCGGGAAGACTGTTGTATTCCCAGGTTCAAATACCACAAGCCTTTTTCTTGAGATTCTGTGAAAGCCTAGCTGATTTGTAGTTACGCACTTTTTTCCATTCCTAATGCCATACTAAATTTGTCTGTCTTACATATCTTGGAAAGAAGAATTTGGATATACTCAAAGAAGTAAGGTTTTTGACAGCTTTACTCAAAGATTCCTCCAGCACTGCACACACTTGGGCTTGGACTCTGTGTTAGGTCTACATCTGGAACAAGTTTTTTTGGTTTTGTTGTTGTTTTTTCCATGCTCTCCAATGATGCCTGAGCCAGAGTACAAGTAGCATGGAAAAGCAATTACCCAGTTTTAACATCAAGGATGTTACTCAGAATAGGGCAGCAGCTTTCAAGCGGGTGGAACTCAAATCTGGCGTAATATCCAAGGGAATCAGGGATTAGGATAGGCAAGAGTTTGAGATTTGTGAAGGTAAAGGGTCTGTGTAAAGCATGTGGTCAGGGACAGTTACCTGTGGAGGGACGGGGATCCATGAGAAGGGCATGGAGAGAGCTTGAGTGGTCAAGAAGATGTTGAGAAATCAGTGTTATGGAGAGAAAGAGCATTCGATGAATAGATGTGGTTAGGGTAAGACCTGTGACTGTGATGTGGATCAGAAGTTTATGGAAGGAGGTTAAGAGCACAGAAATTTGTGAAGAGAGGCTATTTGAAAAGCCTAAGTCTGTAAGTAGGGAGGAAGGTTGTATCTGGAGGAATCAGGTGAGAGTCAGTATTGGGAATGGAGACAGGATGGTTTAGAAGACAGTAGGAACCACACGCTGCTTGAACAGAAGGAGGAAAGGACAGGATTTCTGATTGTTTGCACATATATTTTTATGGTACTCTTAGAGATTTTTCCTTTCAACGCCTTACCAAAGATGATTATCAGTGCTCCAGAAGAGGGAAAAAATCCCTCTAAATGCTTGCCTGATGTTTAGGAAGCTAGGTAAGGGCAGCTGAAATACCTTGTCCACTTTTGTTGTGGTTTATTAATATACACACGCTGGTTTATTAATATAGACATGCTGTGCTATGGGCACAGTCATGTCCCTGTAAACTGCCCTTTGTGTTAGTAAACCCTTTCCTTGTGAATAGAGCTAGTCCTGCTTGGGGGAGTGAAGATGTATGTCTCACTGAACCTGAATGGAGATGATCAAGGTCCGCATGCCTCACTGATACACCTGTGTCTCTATATATCTGTTGTATAGTTGAGAAGTTTAAGATCTCCAAGAGTGCTTGGAGCTGGGAGAAGGTGGGTGGGGGCTGCATGCTCTCACTGCACTGTTAGGTTACCTTAGGTTACCTGCTCCTACCAATGGAATGTACCTGAGTTGATGATGAGACTGATCCAAGTAGTTAAAGAATCAGATTTTATTTTAAACAATGTAATTTTAGGGTTTTTTTTCATTCTGAGACATGACACTCTCCCTACATGGCAGAATCAGATGAGTATCAGTGCTGATAAAAGAACATTGGAATGCATAAATAAGGAATGGGTGGGATGGAGAACCACATTGGGTAGGAGCTATTGGTTTTATTACTCCTTAAAAAGTCCAGCCTTACCTTTGAGATAAGGTCTCCAGCATATAAGATCTTGGTTGTATTAAAAGCAAAAAAACAAACAAACAAACAAACAAAAAAAAACCCCAAGGAAAACTAAAAAGTTGCTTTACTGAGCTGTATATTCTTACCATATGCTTTGAAAAAGAAAACATTACTGGGCTGTCATAGTTCAGAGACCTAAAGTTACAGTGCAGTAAGATTCACAGTAGATAGGTCTAATGAACAAAGTATTCTCATGGTTGTCTGGCTGAACTTACTGGATGAAAAGTTCATCTTCCCAAGTACTGTAGCTCTGGTGGTAAGCAGTAATGAATTCCTAAGATAAGAGGATAAGAATAGAGCCTGTAAAAAGAGAAACTTCTGCAATGAAGCACCCCAGCTTTCAGCAAACAGCAGCTTAGAGACTTCCTGAATCTGCCGTTGCACTTTTTTCATCAGATAGAAAAGCCTCAGAGGGAATTTTCTTTATGAATCTGAACGCTTCTGAGTCCACTTATATTTTTTGAATCCATGGCATCAATTTGCAGAGCTCTATAAATTAAATTATGCAGTGGGTAAAAAAGTGTATTTGTTTGGCTTTAAACTTGTTCTTCTATTTGATGCCTTGTTTTTCTTTATTGTGAGAAATAATAATTTCCTCGTGATCACAAGGCTTTCAGCTGAAGAATCCTAATTCCTTTACTTGAAAACTATTCTGTCTGAATTTTGGTCTTTATCTGCTATGATTCTCCTGTTTGCCTTTTAATGCAAAGGGAACAAAGAAAGTATAGCCATGGCATACTGCAAATTGTTACAATTGTATTTATTTTCTTCACTTCCTAATAATTTCTAACATTCTTTTACTTTTTGACTTAGTGACCTATAGCTGACATGTTTCATAGAGCTATTCACAATGACTTCAAGATCTTCTTAATGTGCTGTCATTTACTACTGAGATGTTATATACACTACTGTGTATATAGAGTTGGCTATTATCTCCAGCAATGTCCTTATTACTTTGTATGTATTCACATTCAGTGCTATCAATCATTTTGTCTTCTAATCACTTACAATTAGTGAATCTCCTGTCTTTATGTTTTATTTTTCCTATCCTGTTTTTACCTACCTTAAGTAGTGAATCCTGCTTAAGTTAGGTAAAGTGCATTCTCTTTCCTTGGGCTGTTGTGAAGAAGGTATTCTGCAGAGACCATGGAAACGTATTGCGGGAATCTGAAAAATTATTTTGTATTCCTAAACCTTTTTTTGTCATTTGTCACTTCTCTCTTTACCTTATGATATCTTAATTTTGTTTGTTGATTTTTAAGTAACTTAGGAACTCTGTGGAAAACCTAACTGTACTTAACTATTTTCCACATGTTGACACCTTCAGGGTGTAATATATTCGGGAGTAATTACCTCTGTATTTCATATTTTTTTAACTTCTCCTATAAAATCATCCTGGTGGAAGTCAGTTTTTAGTCTGCAGTTTCTCAGGATGTTCTAGAAACTTTTAAAAATATTATCAACAATGTGCTGGGTTTTGTTAATGTGGTAACAAGGTCATTTTAAGAGAGACAGTGTAATGGACAGTAATCAGAAGTTTGATGAACCAGTTTTTTCAGGTTCTTGAAGGATATTATTTGGCCCTGGCAATTTGTTACTCTCAATATTTTCAGTTTTGGCTATTGTTTCTTGAGGCTGTTATGGATCCTCCACCTCATCTTCTGTCTCTTTTTCTGTATAGAAGAATTCTGGTGTGAGAACATGCATAAGCTCCTCTGTAGGGAACAGTATTGCAAAAATTCATTAAACTCCTCTGCAATGGCTTTATATGACCTTATGACTGCATGTTGGATCATTCTTTCCTAGACTTCTTCCTTCAAAGCTGAAATAGTTTTTGGGTTGTTGACATGAGGACTTAAATGGAAAAAGAAAAATCTTTTTTTGAGGTTATGATGAACAGTGTGTTATGAAAATGCACAGCAAATGAGTGTTGTATACTTTTTTACCTGTATTGTTTCCTTTTAAAGAAAGGTGTAAGGAACATTTTTGCTGCGCACATGAATTTAACAGCACTGGAAGGAGAGGAGAGAGGAATGAGGTTTCCCTGCTCCCCTTCTAAAGCACCTGAACAGAGCTAAGAGCATTGTGTGAAATGTCCCCCCGTGGCCCTCACACCATGTATGCGCTTGGGGTACATCCATATGAAAGAGATGCTTGAGCGAGTACTGGAAACTGCAGCCAAGTGCTGCTGGCCATATTCAGTCTGACCAGATCAGGTCTGTGAGCTGTGGCTCAGCTGCTCTGCAGCTGCTCAGGTGTCCTTGTCTGGTCCTCTACTGTGCTGGAGCTGCCTGTGCCTGCCCAGCTTTTCTTGCCAAAGGCCTATCCTTTAAGGAAAAAATGGGAACCATCGTGCATTGTCATATATTTGTCAATGGTTTGTTGGGGATTTATGTGAAATAGTCCCCTTATTCTCTTATTCAGTTAGAAAGGGTTTGCTGCATATTAATAAATTATTTGTTTTTGGCACCACACCATAACCCTGAAACTTCCTGAACTCCTAATCTTTTTTTTTTTTTTTTTCCTTTGGAAGTGTTGGTTGTGTGTCATGAACTGAAATTTCAAAAACTTTTTTCCCAGTAATTTAATTGGTAACATTGCACCTTAGTAAATCTGAATATGTTAATGAAAACTGAGATTTTCTTAATGATTATTGCAGTCAAGACTTTAAAAATAGTCATTATTATTTGGATAATGGAAGTTGTTAATTCCTCTATATTGCAAACAGTTGTAGTTTGCAAAATGAAATGATTCATCAAGGATAATATTCACAAAAGTAATTTTGATTAATGAATTCGTAATGCACTCTATTTTAAACCATTCTTTTAGTATTCATTCCTTGATCTCATACTTATTTTCCCAAACAAAGAAGTCAAATGGTTCATGTGAGATCCTCATTCCATGCATGTGCCTTTGCTGTACTTAAGAGTATTCAGGTTTCCAGCTTGATAGATAGCAGAGCATTTCAACCTGGTATTTCTTGGCCCTGAGCCAGGCACTGCATTTTATAATTATTGTAATTGGAGACACCAGTGTCTTCTAGGGCAAGGAAGTCTTTGCTTATTTTGGTATCTCTACTCTTTTGGACAGATCCTGCCAATAAATACTAGGGGTGTCATTGCAAAGCCCATACCTTCCTTCTATAAAGTTTTATATTGGAAAACTAGTGAGGAAAATACCAAGTTCTAGAGGTGCTTTTAAAACAGTTCAGATTAGAATATTTATTTGGTATAGCTGTGTGGTTGTTCAGGAAAATTGTGGATGGGTATCTGGCAGCAGTATTGGACCTGTATTTTGTTTACAGAGGGGGGGAAAAAAGAAATATTTTTATTCTTAGTTTGTGTTGGTGTATTACCTCTGAAGGTCTTTGAAAACCTTGACAGTGATGTGTTGAAAGTGCTGATACCATATAATTCCTTTCAAAACCATGACTAATTCATAACTTCTATGGGACCTTATATTTTGGGAGGCTTGAAGATTTGCCTCTCCATTTCAGTAGCTTCAGGAGCACTTCAGAAGAAAAAAATTAAGAAATATTGCTCATTTAGATTTTTCTAAATTTTTTTTCAGTAGGCAATCTTCTGTTATATTTAAATTGAAGCCATTGGACTTCGGATTATATGAACCCATTAGTGGATAGAGCTCTTGCATGATAGTAAAAAGTCATCCATGGCATCATAGTGACTGAATAAGGATTGAAGTAAATTTTGTTGCTATTTTGTGATGCATGTAGGTCCTATGATCAGTTTAAGTCTGGGAGAAGCTGTTTTTTCTATGGGTATCTGTAAGTTCCCAGCTGAGGTTTTATTTTTTTTTTTTTTATAGTATTGCTAGGAGAGTTGAAACAGCATTAGGAAACATAAAGGAAGACCTTGTAGTGGACATACATGTTTGGTGAATTTTTCTGCTCCCAAGTGCCCTGTTAAATTTCCTGGACCTTTCTGACAAAACTTTTTGATGTCTCTGTTTAGTGTATTTTACCCATCTTACCAAAACTCTTCAGGGATGCCTGATTAAAAACAATTCCTGTTCCTTTTGAGCAGAGGGCTTTGGTTTATGGAATTCCCTAAGTGGCTGAAGAGCACTTTGGGTGCCAAGAACAGAGCAGCTCTATTCAGAGTGAACCTGCCTGCTTTCCCTCTGGTTTTCCACTTTTCTGCTCCACTTCAAAGATTGGTAGAAGTGCTTCAGCTCCTTTGCCTGTGCTCAAAGGCTACTGACTCTGCATCAAAGAACACAGTGACGTTGACTTATCCTCTTATTCTCCCTGGCAGTTCTAGCAAAGGATTGTGCAATGTGAAGTGGCCAAGAAAAAAAAGTAGTATGACTTCTATTGATGTAATGCCAACAACAACTAAGCAACTCCAAGTAAAGAAACTGAAAGTGGAAAGTAGCAAAAAGGCTCACTGTCTCAAAGTTTAAGGGAGCCTTCCCAAAATAAAATAATTAGCAACACAGGACAGACACTGTTCATCTTTTAGTTTTGCTGTCAGAGAACTTCTTTGTCCTCATATAAAAAAAGACCATTAAATATTAATCACTAGTAGGAGAATCTAAGCTTAAGTACAAAATACGAACAGAACACAGAAAGGATCAATGAGATTTATAAAAGTAGCTCCCTGTTGCCTGTCATCTTCATGATGTTTGCCTCGAAATATTCCTTATTTTTTTACTTTTAATTGAGAAAAAAACCTTATTTCTTAATATTATTTCATTGAAATGCTAGATATGAATTTATCCTGTTATATGTAAATATAATCAGCCTTAGATTTGGCGTAAGTAGAGTGACTGTCATAGGAAAAGTGTGATTCATTCAAAAGAGTATCCTCTGTCCATTTAAAGATGGACAAATGTCACTTCATTATGAAAGAAGATAACAGTTTCTTAAAATGAGGCTGTTAAATCCAGAATTTGGCTGCCTGATAAATATCACAATAGATTTGTCCTGAATTCCCTGTTGGATCTTCAAATGGTCAGGAATTCCTTCAATACATTTTTTCAATGCTTTTTTGAGATTTTGTTTGAAAATATTTCTGACAGTAATGCCAGGTCACATATGATCAATGGATGCTCTCTGGCAGTAAGTTCAATTCAGTTATGTCAAATCACAGTGGTCATCTTTAAAAAGCATTTAGTTTGACACATATTTGACATACCACGGCTAATTCCTGTTCAAAGTCCAGGAAATTCTGTAGCATCTCTAAAACTGCTGTATGAAAGCAATCAGTTACAGTGAGTTTAACCCGCTAATCACTATTAGGATTTGAGGTAAGGACTTGTGCTCTGGTCAGTTTGTGATTAGCTATAAATATTCATGAATGCTATTTGTAATGAATGTGTGCAATTCATGGTTTGACAATGGACAAACTGGAGAAATCAAGATCAGCTTTCGTGCTGTTGCTTCGCTTCCATTCCTGTTAGAATATAGAAGTGAATAGATGATTTTTAGTCATGTTCTATTCAAAAGTCTTAATGCACTGCTTTTTAAAAGCAGCTAAGTAAATGAACTGTTTAAAAACACCTTGGAAAGCTGAATATTCCAGTAAGGTTTTTTTAACATGCTTAGAGTACACAGAGAATTAAACGTGATTAGTCATGTCTGCTGGTTCCTATTCCTGGTTTTACTTCTTGAACACAAAAAGCTCAAACACATGAAGCTGTAATAGGGAGATACTTCTAAATATTGGTGCAATTTTTTCAGTGTTTGGGAACAATATTTTTGGCCTTATACTACTTTCCTGTTTCCAGGCAAAAGCCACAGTTTTCCTGCTTTTCACTCTTTTCCAAAAGAGTAGCCGAAACCTCAAGGTCTATTCAGGGATCTCTGCCCGGTTTAAAGCTCTATAAACTCCAGTCTGCCACACGGTAGCATGTAAGTTCCTTACCATTTCATTTCTAGCCAGGTAGTAGTTTTCCAGCAGAAAATGCCTGTCTTAACTTTCTCAGTAGAGGAAAGTTTGGCAGTTTTAGCTATTCTCTTTGTGCTTAAAGACTATATCACTACCAGTTAGTATTGTTGGGTTTTTATCTTCAAGGGAATTTTGCCTGGTGTTACAGTAATCCTGAGGTTTTGTGGTCACTGCTGTGTGAGGGACCTCAGGCTATGGGGAGGCCACATTTTTTTCTGACTCAAATGACTGGAGGTAAGCATCTCAGTTGAGTGCAACTTACTTTTCAGATGTGCTAATTATCAATAGTTTTCATGGACTTCCTTCAGCAACTTTGTACTGATGAGATTGCCTCGCTGAAGCAAGGCTGAAAGACAAGCTGATGAAAACTGCCAATGTCTGTTCATCAAGAAGAGATCTTGTCAAACCAATCCATTTTATTTTTGAATGACCCAGTAATTAGGGAAGTATTAGGTGCCATATTTTGACTCTGGAAAGTTCTTGACACTCTCTACCCTGACGTTTTTGTGAGAGAGGGAAAATTGACATAACCTCCTTTTAAATAGGTGGAAGGTTGAAGGTGTTGATGTGTTGGAGCTTCTTCTGTTTTGGTTAAACATTTATGTTATGACTTGTGTGAGCAAAGAGTACACCTGAAAACTGCAGTGTGTGTGTGTGTGTGTGTGTGTGTGTGTATGTATATATATATACTATATAATGTGGGCACAGGATGGGATTGTTTTAGAGAACATGATCAAAATTAGAACTTGAGAAGTAGAAGTAATGGTCAGGGATCAACATGATGAAACTAAACTGCAAGGTATGGAATAAGGCAGAAATCAAACAGGTAAAATGCAAGGGATAAAATGTAGAGGTAAAAATGCAGTAAAAAGATGCAGGAGTTCTACTGACTTAAAAAATAATATGCAGCACCAGTGTGTGAAGGGAGACTTTTGTGTGTGAAATGGATGAGAACTTGTCTGAAATACAACATCCATTTTTGGTAATTTTTAAAGAATGGTCTACCCATTCTAGAGATAATGAAAGAGATTAATGAGGTTGATTATTAAGACAGAATATGTGATTTATGAGATGTTTGAAAGAATGAAGCAGCTGAATTTGGTTAATCTGGGAAATAAAAATGGTAGTTACAGATGAGAGAGATTTCTTTTTTTGTGGCAATAAAACATCAGATAGCATTTGTAGAGCAGGAGGTTTAGGTTGCATAACAAGGAGATCCTCTTTACTCTTACAATCAATAAAATCCAGAAGAAAATGAAAGTAAATATTATTCTGAAAATACTATTACTAATTTTAAGTTACAAAAATTTGGATAATACACATATATTTGTCTAAGTAGAAAAAGCTAGGTATAGTCAGGATCAGTCTCTTGAAGTAACTTTTAACTGTACCTTTCTGTCTTTCCGTGCTGGTGCTGTGCAGGTGATTTCTAGTTTTCAACTGTATTTCTGGCATATTTGCTCATGGCATTTCTCATTCTGTGTTTCATCTTTCATTTTTTTTTTCCATCTCAGTGTCATTAGTCGTAATACAGTGGATTCTTTTAAAAAGTAAATAAATACCCATACTGTACTGTGGTATTTACTTTACCACTCTTTCCCTATATTTAGAATGTATACAGCAATGAGGTATTTATACTATGCCATGGTAAATGTTTACTTTCAGTGGTGCCCACTGTACTTACTTTTCCATCTTTACTGAGCTTAAATTTTAGCTCTTCTTTAATTTCCATATAGTCCCAGTCCATATGATTTTTTTCTGCCTTCCAACATATGTATTGGAGAAAGTATCTCCAATTAAAATGTAACCACTGTTGAGGGCTTTTAAAAATTATTTTTACTGGAAAATGTTTTTAGAGCTACTGGCCTTTGCAGTTCTATTGCAATACCTTTTGGTGTAGTAGGTGGACTCATGCTGCTGTGGCTTGGATGAGAATGTACACTTTTGATTTAACACTTACACAACACAAATGGTGGGATTCATCTCTCCGAGCTTCTGATGTCTGTGGTGTAGATGTCTGCATTTGAGCCAGTCTCCTTTATAATTAGTAGAGAAAAATGAGAATCTCCAACACCCAGTTTATCTCACTTAAAGGTGGGTAGCTAAAATTATCTTCCCCTATAGATGCTTATTTGTGTATGTAACTGCAAAAGTTATTTAGATAACAGCTCAGATGTTGGTATCTGTTTTGAGGCTGTATAAATTCAGGGGAGGTTAATCCCACCCCATGTAATTTGTTTGGCTGTTGATGAATTTTAAGATGTGGTAGATAGCCTCACTGAAACAGAAGCTCCTCCAATAAACAGAACATGGGTTTAGGTCTACACTCTACCTGAACCCCATGTTGAGAGAGGTTAAATTCCAAATTTGTAGTCTAGTCTATAAAACTAAACTGGCATTAGCTGTGGTTTATTTTAATATGATATGTTGTAACCCAGAAGCAGTCAGATCCATATTGTCTGCAACATACCTGCTGCAAAATGTCTTGCAATCTTCTGGGATAGAGGAAGAGTCAGTGTCTGGAAGCAGTAACTGCTGCTACCATTCAGTTTAACCTGCACAGCTGGATTTTGGCTTCAGCCAGGGTAGTGTTTGAGAACATTTGTGAAACACTAATAGTGCCATATCTGTGTGTCTTTGATGGTGCACTAGTTTTAACAGGATACTGATGAAAGAAGTGCCTGTGTTGACAAGTGTTGTGGTGCCATTGAAACAGGTTTGTAGAGCAAAAGAATTGATGCTGAGAACCTGACATTCATGCTAATTGCTTTTCAGGGGGGTTATTTTCTGCTGGGTCTTTCTGTGTGGAATGAATACCCATGGACAACTTCAAAGTGCACTCTAGCAGTGTTCTGCAAAACAAAAGGAATAGTTTCAAGGAGGTTCATACTTCTGAGCAGTTTGTGATATTTTCAGTGTGTGCCTGTCTCAATGTAGAAAGCCAACCCTGATGATGAGCCCTTATCCAAAAGGTAGGCATCATGTAGTTTTCTGACAATGTGGGCAATACTTTTTCTTGATTAAACAAGTTGAATTACGTTGCATGTAGTACCAAACAATTCTCAGTCAAAGTGCTTGTCAGACCTGGGAATCAGCTGCCTTGTTGCACTTTCATCTTCTTGTGCTCCTTTCAGTACCCTGTATTGACCAAAGAAATCTGATAGAGCAAAGTTGTTGAAACCTGGTCATGTCAGAGCATGGATGAGGGAACTAGTGGATGAGATATCAGATGCTGTGCACACCTACATTTCAAAAAATTATAGTCTCCCTTTTTATGAAAAGAAATATCCTATATTTTTAAGTAATGGTGTTTGAAGATTTAATTCATCCTTTGTCAAACAAAAAAACCCTTGCCTATAGCTATGCAGCGATTTCTTTTTAACTTGACCATTTGTTTCAAAGAGTTGTTTTAAAAGTGTCCTTAGTTTAAATCTGTAAAATGCCAACTGCTTCTGAGTATTATGGGAGAACTTTCTGAATTAAGCTTAAAGCTTAATTCAGGTCAGATCAGTATATATTTCAGTAGCCAGATTTTAATATCACTAAAGACACTGTGGTTAAAATTTGAGAAATGCTTAGTTCTGGTAGGATGTAAAATAAATAGGTTGCTGTGACTCTTCATATTCTTCTATTTTTATTCTGGCTTCTTTTAAAATGCAAGCATCTTGGCATTTTAAAGATCACTAATTAGTTTTTTATTTGTTTGAAGTTCTTCATTGTGTAACTTGATCTGAGTGAACATGAAAACATAGGTGTTTATCTTTCTTTGTATATGAAGATGCTTTCATTGTTTGAAGCCAAAAGCTTGCCATCATGTGAGTGAAACAAGGGAGTGCTATTAAAAGCACAGGAATAAAATTCCTATTCCAGTAAAGAGGTATGTTTTAAATACTTAGGCAGATTATTTTACATGTTTGTTTCATTTAGCCTGCTTTGTGAACAAAATGCACTATATTTAGAACTAATCTGACAGGATTGGTACGAAAAAACTTCAAAATAAACAGTCTTTTAATCCTTAGAATGAAGATACACCGTTTTTTTTCATATAAGTTCAGTTAGAATAATTAGTTTAGGAGAGAAATTTGGATCTCCTGTTTTAATTACTGAAAGAGAAGGACAAAATTCAAGGTGGTATCAAAAATGTAAAGAGGCTCCTTCCTGTTTTTGATCCCATCTCTGAAGCAATGATTAGGCATGTTGATAATTCAGTAGAAAATCTTTTGAATTCTTCAAATTCCAACTACATGTAGCTGTAGAATTGGCCTTTAAAATACCTTAAAGCTTAATTTTCTGTGAGTGAGCTGTGATATGGCATTGCAATCGTACAGATTTCTTGTACAAACTTTTAATTTGTTTTCAGAAATTTCATACTTATTCATAATTTTATTAGCACTTTTGTATAATTTTTGCATAACTGGAGTAGTCAGATATATATTTAAGATCATTTTCCAAGTGGTTGCATCAAGGATTAGGATACCATTTATAGAAACACAGAATTGGTAAGGTTGGAAGGGACCACAGTGGGTCATCTGGTCCAACCTCCCTGCTCAAGCAGGGTCATCCTGGAGCACATGACACAGGATGGCATCCAGATGATTCTTGAATGCCTCCAGTGAGGGAGACTGTGCCTCCTTTCTGGGCAACCTGTTCCAATGCTCAGTCACCCCCACAATGAAGTTCTTCTTCATGTTCAGGCGAAACTTCCTGTGCATCAGTTTCTACCTATTGCCTCTTGTCCTGTTGCCTGGCACACTGAGAAGAGCCTGGCTCTAGCCTCTTGGCAGCCTTGTACCTGGGCTTATTATTCCCCAGGTGAAGGACCCTGCCTTTACCTTTGTTGAATTTCAGCTGGTTCTTCTCTGCCCATCTCTCCAACCTGTCCAGGTCCTTCTGAAGGGCTGCACAGCACTCTGGGGTATCAGCCACTGCTCCCAGCTTTGTGTCATCAATGAAACTCCTGAGGAGACATCTGCCCCTTCATCCAAGTAATTGATAAAAAGTTAAACAATATTGGGGCCATTATTAAACCTTGGGGGTCACCACTAGTGACAGGCCTCCAGATAGATCCTGTGCCACTGATTACAAACCTCTGGGATCTGCTGTTCATCCAGGTCTCAGCCCACCTCACTGTTCACTCATTCAGTCCACGCTTCCTGAATCTGCCTGTGAGGATGCTGTGCGAGACAGTGTAAAGAGCCTTGCTGAAGTCAAGGTAGATGATATCCACTGCTCTCCCCTCATCCAGCCAAGTAGTTGGTTCATCATAGAAGGTAATTGGATTGGTCAAGCATGATTTACCTTTAGTGAATCTGTGCTTACTACTCCTGATCACCTTGTCCTTCATGTTGGTAGAGATGGCCTCCAGAATGGGGTGCTCCATTGCCTTTCAAGGGATTGAGATGAGGCTGACTGTGGTCATTTCCTGGGTCCTCATTCTTGTTCTTTTTGAAGACTGGGGTGACATTTACTTTCTTTCAGTCCTCAGGCACCACTCTGATCTCCACAAGCTTTCAGACATGATTGTGAGCAGCCTCACTATTGTGTCTGCCAGGTCTCCCAGCACTTGTGGATGCATCCTGTTAGGGCCCAGTGACTTGTTGATGTCAAGTTTGGCTAGGTGTTCTCCTCAGTTCTCCTTGACTGAGGAAAAGTCTTCCTTCCAGCATTCCATTACTGTACTCTCCTTGATCAGAGATCCCTGAGGGCTGGTCTTGTCAGTGAAGCCCAAAGCAAAGAAGGTGTTCAGTACTGCCTTCTCTGTGTCCTGTTACCAAGATCCCCTCTCCATTTAGTAGCAGGCCCACACTATCCTTAGTTTTCCTTCTGTTATTGATGTATTTGAACAAGTCCTTTGTTTTGTCCCTGTTGTCCTTGACCATATTCTTGAAGGGCCCTGGCCTTCCTTGTCTCATTTTTATTTACTCTGACAGCCTCTCAATATTCTTTCCAAGTGGTCTGACCCTGTTTCCATCTCCTGTGTATTTCCTGGCTATGCTTGAGTAATGACAGGAGTTCTTTATTCATCCACACAGGTCTCTTGATGCCTTTGCCTGATTTCTTGCTCATCGGGATGCATCATCCTTGAGCCTGGAGAAGATTGTCCTTGAATATGAAGTTTCCCTCTTTTTATTAAAGGTCATTAGAGTGATCCTGGAGATTGGGAAACCTTTTCATTTCTACATTGATTTGGGTTTGTGTTTTATGGCTTCTGTCTTGGTAGGTCTTGGAGACACAAGCAACTGTGACTTCTAGCTCTTCTATCTCTTTTTCATCTACTGGCTGTAGGAGATAAGTGGTGTTTTATTTCTACTTTTTCTCTGAAGTTTGTGGTAATCAAGAAAGTTAATCTCTAGGAAATTCTTTGGAACTGGGACATTTGGAAATTCTTCCAGAATGTTTCATAAAATTGATGTTCTTTAGTAGAGTTTTGGTTTTTTTTAATTTTAACTTCCATTAAAGACATTTCAGGAAGTGGTGGCTTTGAGAAAATGAGCCCATTGAACATTAATACTACACTTAAGGAGGGTTTATCCTATAGTGCAATTTACACTTGACTGATTTTTTTTACAACTGAATATGTAATGCTTTTGCTATTTACTCCATCACATCTCAAAATATACTTTAGTGATTAAAATGAGAAAGAAATTAAGTTTCGTCTTGGTAATCATAAATGCAGCTGCTTCAAGGAAGATGTATTATGATGAGGCCTAGAAAGTGGGAAGTGTGCTTATCTCTGGCTAGGCAGGGTAAAGGGAGTAAAGACAATATTTTATACTGTGGATGAAGGCAGAGAAACAGTTAAAGAAGACAGAACTTTTTTTGAAGACCATATCCAATTTCAACAGCGCTTGGAGTGTGGGTGTCCATCTGTCAGGAGGATTAACGATGAATTTAAGTTTTTCATCAAAAAGTTGTTCTTGCAGAGTTCTGGATGGCTCTGTCATGCATAGCTTTCATCACTCTTTAAAGAAAATTTTGTTAAAGGTAACTACTTCACAAGCTTGAAGAGTTGATTCAAGCAGCTACTATTGATTGCCTAGCTGTAAACTTTTTAAAGTATCACTATTTCAGTTAAAATATATGCATAAAATATTTTTAACCTTGTGTGGTGAAAAAAATAGAAAAACAGTACAATTCCTTTAACCATGACTGCTGTTTTAAGAGTTGAAAATGTGGGGGGAAGCTTTACAAGAGAATATCTTCTGATATTCTGAATAGCTATAAGAGCTATAAGAAATGGTAACTAGCCTTGGAGGTAGGAAGTTCTAAAACTGAGCAGGTGCCCAAATTTTGCTCCATCATAAGTCTAATTTATTCTAAATTTGTATTTCAGAGTCCAGTTGGCAAAACTATTCTTAATAGCAGTTATTTGGCAAATGTGTTAACTTTATGATTTGTTCATCCCAAGAGCTAAATCTACATGTTGTAAGATTTTGAGGTGACTTAATATCATGCAATATATGCAACAAACTGTAGTGGCTTTTATTTTAAAATATTATGGTCTTGTGATTTTGTGGTAGAAGATGAAGCAACTGTACTAAAGTCTATAAGACCAAAGTAGAAGTCTCATGGAGGAAGTATGTTAACCTTCATGTGTTTTTACAATGGGTACAATAGCGAGAAGAACATTTTATGGTGGTGTGACAACTAAAGGGAGGAGAAAAACAATTATACAAACTGTCATATAAAACTTCCTGGTTTAAGATTTGAATATTTTCTTATGGAGATTAAAAAAAATTGTTGTTTATGACACAGAAATAATGGCCTAGGATGGTGAATAGAAAATTCATACTGTTCTCTAAAGTCAGTGGTCTTTGTATCCATAGGTGGGTTAAAAGATTTATTCTGCCATTATTATACTGTTTTGAGTATTTCTGTCAAAATAAATATTGAATTTTGGGAGCCAAAATGTACCCTGTAAGTATTTTACTTGCTGGTAATATTAATAGTAACAGACAAAATGCAGTCCAATATGTTAGAAACTTCTGAAGAAGAGAAGCAAGAACAGATATTCTAGGATTAAATTGAGTGATAATAAACTCTTTACATAATCATGGTCTTGTATAACCAAGGACATACCTGTTTTTAATGAGTTATCTGATTAATAATTTGAAAACTGCATGTCAAAATAAATTTTAGCATGTGGAATTTGTCTGTTATATTTGTGTAGTTTTTGGCTGTGTTAAGGATTTTTCTACCTTTTATCTGTGCCAAAAATTAGTAGACATGATCTCCAGTGTCTGCATGGGAATTTGGATCTGGAAATACTGAATTACTGTTATTTAGATAGCATAGTCTCACTTTATAAAACTTACTCTGAACGTATGATGAAAGACTTGAGGTTCTATCAAGATGTGTTTCTCTCCTGGAAATATTCTAGTTTCCTAACCTGAGTGTTGGTATTAGAGAGTCAAGTATCTGGAAACTATTTCAGCAGCTATCAGGAAATTCCAAAAGTCAAGCAGAAGTATGGGTACGTTGCACTAGAGCCATGGACCACTTTGAGCAAATCCCAGCTTACTGCAGTAAAAACTATGCATACACAGTATGGTATGATTTTTTTCAAGAAGAGTGTGTCTTAGTATGCTCTTGAAAGAAAGAAACTTGGATTTGCCTTTCAGCTGCAAGCTTATTCCTCCATCTCCCTAAAAGAATAAAAATTAAGGATAAACAACAGTTCATAATCTTTCTTTGACTTTTCTAAGCATGCCTCTTACTATCATGAATGTCTCTTTTTTGCCAACCTGGCCATAAAATCAAGGAACGACAACCTTACTCTAGTTTTCATAATTTGTGTTTGAATTGTGCATTATTTCAACAAAAGCTGGTTATAGAAAAGGAAGAGGAAATTGCATTCATTTCACATAAACTATTAGTTTAGAGGAAATAAAGCCTTGTTTGAAAGCAGGTTGGATAAAATACCCTTTTGAAGAAAGCTCACGAGACAGAAAATGCACTTAATTTTGCTTGGAAAATTGAACTAAGCCTTTCAGTTTCATATTTGTGCTTTATTCACTGCAGCATGGCTGCACATGGTTTCTAAAGGGAATGCTGTGAAGGGATTAAAACTTTTTTTCTCTTGGTGAAAACATTTTTCTTTCTTATGTAACACAAATGCAGCAGACATTTTTTCAAGTCTTACTTTTCAGTCTTCTGCCTCAGTAAAAGAAACTTCAAAAATTCGAAAAAAGGACAATTTTTTTTTTTCTTTTAAGAACAAGATACATACCAAATATTTCTAAGAAAATTTCCCTTTCTTGCCTTTCAAATTTCAGACATGGGATACAGAGCTGGAGAGATCTGCAGAGTCATGGGCTGAAGCCTGTCTCTGGGAACATGGACCAGCAAGCCTTCTTCCATCAATTGGACAGAATCTGGGGGCACACTGGGGAAGGTAATTTAAGATACTGTTTTATGTAATGTATGAGATTTTTTAAAATCTAACAAAATTTGCTTGTTACTTAAAGGAACAATGGTAGAAGCTACAACTTTTGAATGATCTAATACACTGCTACTGGCTTCCCTAGGTACAGACCTCCAACATTTCATGTCCAAGCATGGTATGATGAAGTGAGAGATTTCACATATCCTCATCCTCATGAATGCAACCCATATTGTCCATACAGATGCTCTGGTCCTGTTTGTACACATTACACACAGGTATGTAGGTGTGCTTGATTTTTATCAGCTATGGGAAAGAATGGCAGAGACTTCCAGCTAGGTTGCTGTCTGACACTTGGAGCACACTAAACTTGCAGTAGATACCACAGCACAAAAGCCCAGCAAGGGCTTATTTACACTCCATAGTTACAACCACTGGGTGTATCAGTCACAAAGTAGGGTTGTCATACAAATCTTTAGATTTCATCCTCATAAATATCAGCAGGATGAGGAAAAAGGTCGCAAACCCCAGTGTTAACTGAGTGTTACTGCTCAGTGCACTTTGCATAATCCAGATAGTCCTTCCCATAATATGTTGCAGGAACAGCTCATTTAAAAAAAAAAAAAAGTTTTCTTAGGTGAATTCCTCAGATCAGACTAGTTTTTAAGACCTTGTTTTAACTTCAGGAAGATTTTAAGATAGCATAGAGATTATTTACCTCATATTTCTGAATTCTGTGTATCCAGACTGAATTTCTTCTGAAGGCTATCAGCGTATTTTCAGTGTATGGGAAATACATAATCTTCAGATTATACTACAGTCCACATATAATTTTTGACATAATAATGGAAAACTTAAAAATTATTGCTCTTTGAACACTAATTTTCTGTTTACTGACATAATTTACAATTGTATCTAATTTTAAAGTAGAGTTACCTCTATGTTCTTATTTACCATTTCTATGAAAGTACCTGTAATTACATTTACTATTACATGCAAGATCAGTACATATATACAGCTTTTTTGTGGTACTAGTTCTTCATAGTACTTGCTTCTTTCAACTTTTAAATCCTGCTGGATCTACAGATTTGGCTTACCTTGAATGAATACATTTTCAACACCTGTCATATTTGTCTCATTTGAACAATTCAGACTTCATCATTCTGATTATTTTTGAGATATGCGATGAAAGGTGAATACAGGAGCACAGCCACCTTAGATTGCAATGACACGAAAGCATATTCATTTAAAATCCGTTAGACTTGGGTCTATTCACTATATGAGTGATTTTGTTAATGGTTTTATCCTTTGTTACCTCTTTTACTGCTGAAAAATTCTGTTGTCTCAGTCAAACCAATCCAAACCCCTCTGGGTCTTTAGGTTGTACTTTAGGAACTCCAGCACATGGGAACATAACTTCTAACTCACAATTATCTATTAATTGTAATTCTAAGAACCAGTTCTTCAGATCCTGTTTAGTAAATGTTTTGCTACACTTTCAAATATATGCTTAGAGCATTTGTATAAAATGAGAGATATATCTTTTCTATCAAGGTAAAGCTTTTCTCTCTAATAAGGGTATAACTGAATGGCCTTTTGACAGTTGTAATTAGGTCACTTGAAGCCATTTATAACAGAGGGGAATACATTGCTTTGGTGATTTGAATTTTTTATATTGGAGATAGTTTTGATTTTAAGTTGATCATCTTTGGTTTTCACATGTTTTCCTCTTTTCCGTAGGTTGTTTGGGCTACAAGTAGCAGAATCGGTTGTGCAATTAATTTGTGTCATAATATGAACATCTGGGGGCAGATTTGGCCAAAAGCAATTTATCTTGTATGCAATTATTCTCCTAAGTAAGTAGATTGACACCCAAAAATATCTTGAGGGGGCGAGATACTTTATTATAGTCCAGGAAATAATCTGCAAGGAAATCAGTCTGGATTTTCTGGTTTTTGTACTGTTATGAAATAGAGCATTGTTCCCAAACAGTCTTTCTCTGCACAAATATTCTTCTGAGTTTTCTGGCCTGTGTTTTAGTACATATACAGCATCAGAGATCTTTATTGTAGTGTGATATTTTTCTGAAAAATAAATGTATCTCCCCACTGTGACATAAAGAAATGTGTAACAGGAAGCCCATGGTTAGGATCAGATTTTGTACGATATTCCATCTAGGAGAGTGGAGCCTGCTCTCATGAAGTGGAGGAATTTAGTCTTATGTGCTATGCCAGTCTGAAAAGATCTTACAGCAATTTATGTCAGTTCTTCATTTTTTTTCTTCATGAACTTTTCAGCTATATTCTGTGTATTTGGTGTAGAATCATAGAATCATTTGGATTGTAAAAGACAATTAAGATCATTGTCTCCAGCCAGTAATCTAATGCTGGCAAGTCCACCACTAAACCATGTCCCTGAGTGCCACATCTACATACCTTTTAAATACCTCCAGGGATGGTGACTCCGCCACTTCACTGGGCAGCTTATTCCAGTGCTTGGCAACCCTTTCAGAGAAAAAATGCTTCTAATCTAAACCTCCACTAGTGCAACTTTAGGCCATTTCCTCTCATCCTATTGCTTGTAACTTGGGAATATAAGAAAAATGTTATGGTCTATATGCCTCTGGTTTTCATAATTTATTTGTTGACATATTAAGTACTGTTTAATGTTAATATGCTCACTGATTGATTTTTTGTTTTTTTGTTTTTTTTTTTTTTTGTAATTTTTTTTTAAAGAGGAAACTGGTGGGGTCATGCTCCTTATAAACCTGGCCGCCCCTGTTCTGCATGTCCCCCTAGTTTTGGAGGAGGTTGTAGAGAAAATCTTTGTTACAGAGGTATGTACTATTTCACTGTTACAACTATAAATGGGAATAGAAATGTCTTTTTTTTTCTTTTGATTTCTTTCCTCATTGTACTTTAACATAGTAGAATAGAATATATTATGTGTGTGCCCAAAGACCAGTTAGGGCCCTGCTTTACTGTGATGAATGGGAGCATGTACTTGTGATACGTGAGGCTGAGCCTCACCAGAGGGAATGGAGTGCACTGAACTCCTGCTGGTAAGTGCTGGTTCAAGGATTTTAGTACACAAAGGTGGAGACTCATTGTGTGCTCTTTATATGCCTTTCTGTAATTACACTGGAATTCTATGCAGTCATTTGTTTATAGGGAAACATTATCTCAGTGACATTGTCATGTGGTGTGTGAAAAATCAGTAACAAAGATAGAAGACATTAGTAATTAAAGAAAATGTCAGCTAGGATGATTATTAACTTCTTGAAATTTTTGGAATGCTATTCATATTTTATAGCATTGAAACACAGCATATTATGAAGCTGCTGCTTCTTTTTTTCTACTCTGTGAACAACTCATTTAGCAATTTTTGTTAATAACTTCTGAGATTTTGTATGGACCATATGAAAGCTGCATGTGTGTGCCCAAATATCTTCCTTATGGTTCTTGCCTAAGTAAGAAATGTAGATTCAGTTATGAGTGTTTCAGAATTATTTTCACTATGTATGAATAGAAGGGCCTCATTTTCAGGTGTATGTTACTATGAAATAAGCTTCTTTAATTGCAAGTTATCTATGAACTTGGTAAAACTCTGCCCATGTGTAAGAGAGATTGTCCTTTGTTCCATCGGTTTTCTGATGGCATAAAGATACTAAAACAGGAGCGTTAAGAGCAGTTTCATACTTCAATTGTGCTGTGAGTGCTGGGAAAAAGGAGTATATCTTTGCTCACTATCACAAACACACTTGAGGTATTTTATTAATCTTGAGTTTTCCATCTTATGAAGCTGTGGAGAGTTTTCCTTGCTTTCTGCATTTTGTCCACCACTTTTTGAGAACAAAGCCGTATTACCGAAACACGGTAAGGGATTTACATTCCACACTGATTTTTTTTTTTCTGAGATTTTTTATTTTTTGCCCATTTTCTGAAACAGAGGATTCAGAAAGACCTTATTCCCCCCACGAACCAGAAGAGGAAACTAATGAGATCGAACGTCAGAGATCCAAAGCCCAGGATGCAACTGTGCAAAGCTGGCCAAGAACACATCAACCTTCAGCCTCCACAGGCACTGATGACAGTGAGAAAAATGAAGTAATAAGCACACAGCAAATGTGTAAGGAATTTACCTGATTTGCAAGTTGTCAACAAAATTGAATTATCTAGTATCAAATTCATTGCAGTGAATTTGCTTTTTGCTTGTTTTAGCTCAGATTGTTTCATGTGAAGTAAGGCTAAGAGATCAGTGCAAAGGAACAACTTGCAATAGGTATGGTAAATTTTACAGTTGTCATTTTGAGATTTTTCTCAAAGGCTATATTTGTATGTGAGCTGGAATATTTTCCCTTTTTGTAATCCCAGGATTTAAGACCAAGTTGTATTTAATTCTCTTAGGTATGAATGTCCTGCTGGCTGTTTGGATAGCAAAGCCAAAGTTATTGGAAGTGTACATTATGAAATGGTAAATACTTTTAAATTAGATTTTGTACCAGTAGAGTGTTTAATGAAATGTCTTTTCTATTGGCATACTAGTTAAAATCGTATTAAGAATGGATTTTGAGGATGTCAGCATTCACCAAAAGTAAAAGCTTACACCAAATGTTTAAGATAGCATCAGATGACCTAAATTTGCATCTGCTTTTCTGTATGTACTGTACAAATGTACTTCACACACATACACAGAAGTAGAATTTTTGTGTCCACATATTTACATGCAAATATGTGATGGTGCAACTAAAAGAGAAGTACAGCGTTTTGTGAGTATGCTTGCATGAACTGTTTCAGTAAGATGGGCCTGCTTGTGTAACCTTAATACTAGCTGAGAGTATATAGTTTACTCTGTAGAACTGGAAAACAGTAGAGGAAATGACACCTACTGTGAACAAGTATGCTGTAAATGAGAATAGTTTATCTTTGAGTAAGGCAAAGTGGTGGTTTATTTGTTTGAAATAACACCTACATAGACCAAGTCACACATAAAGGACTCTCTGCCAAGTTTTTAATGCACATTGTAATTAAAACCTGTTTTTTGTCTGACATGGATCTGCTTTTCCTGCTCTATTTTTCAGCAATCCAGTATTTGTAAAGCTGCCATACATTATGGCATCCTAGACAATGAAGGTGGTTGGGTTGATGTCACTAGGCAAGGCAGGAAAAATTACTTCATTAAGTCTTACAGAAATGGCGTTCAGTCAATTGGGTAAGCTTTTTCTTAAAATTAAAATGTATGAAAAGGTTTTCACCTGTTTATTTTTATTTCATACAAAATAGATCACATTTTTAATAACATTTTGCTATGCTTTTTGTCATAAAGAATATGAAAATGCTATAAAAAGGCATGTGGATATAGAGGTATTGTATCCATTCTGAAACTTTAGCCAGCGTTTAACGGTGGACAGAGAGTTGGCACAATAATAATGCAAAAGAAGGCTAAATAATTTACAGAGTCACTTGGGCAGTAAGTTAGTGTTTGTAGTTAAATAATCTTAATATTGAGAGTATTCAGTTAATTAATTGGTAAGAGTATCTATTTGTTGTCGAAAACTAGTACATACTGGCAGATTGTTTTATGTGTTTTGGACATGGGCAGAGCAATCTATGACAATTAAAAAAGCAATAATATTACAAGTTTGTGTTTGTAAATAAGCCTCTTTTAGTGTGCATATGAACCAAGAAGAAATACATCTCTTCCAGTATGTTCGGTAATTTCAGCACAGTTCCACAGTCTACATACTACATTTTGCACAAATATTTTGCACTATTTCTGCATTGGCCAGTGATGGAATAATATTCCATACTATGGAAACTTCATTTGGAGGTGTACTGCACTGCTGAGGTGCCTTCCCTAAGACTGGTATGTGAAAACAGCTCCAAATACTTGTAGACATGCTAAAGGAAAACCCAGAAAAGCAACACATAGAAGTGAAGAATGCTTGGCAGTTTCATATGTAATTATCCAGTGATAATCAGTATTAGTATATTTGAATCTAAGATATTATTAGTATTTGCAAATTACACTTCACTATATCATAATGTATTCTTCAGAACTGTAAATTGCTGTCCTTATTTCTGTCTATAGTTAATATACGTGTAATAGTGGTGTATGTATAGCTCATAGGAGTAATATTGAGCTGAAAGAAAACAGAATTTTTCTGAGTGAGATATTTGGTTCAGGTGTAAACCCAAGAGTCAAGGAGATAGGTAATCATCAGAGGCTGTGCTCTCACTCTGTACTGTGCAAACAAATGACACAGGCTATGACACCTGCCATAATTTCTCTTTTCTACAGATATGTCTAATCCAGCATAGAGAGGAGCACTGACCTGGTAGACTAAATTCAGTGGTGTATAATTTGGTCTACCTGGGTAGCACTTAAGGCATTGATACCAATCACCTTCTTTGGATATCCAGTGACCTGACTGTGGTTTGACTTACCTGCCTAAGAATGAAGATACAGACAAATAGTTCTTTTTTTACTTACTTTGATACAAACAGGGAAGTAAATCTTGATTATATCAATACTAACATATTAGGAGCCAGCTTTCTTACAAATGTAGGAGTAGATAACCTGTAAAAAAGTCTTTAAACTGGAATCAGTTGATTTCCCATGAGTTGAAATCTGTGTTTCTGTGCTATATGAGACAAAACTGTATGAGTGTCCAGCCTAGAGAGTGTATTTAGCACCTATCCTCTGAGAACTGGAACTCAGGGCAAGGTATTTTAGCTATGGAATAAATAAAGATCATTTACCAAAGTTTCAAACTTTCAAAAAGGCCCATCAATAAAGCCGGGGATGCCTTGCCGCTACCTGACTCTCACCAGTGTCTGTAGATGGAGCCTTGCATGAACTAGATACCTACTCAAGAATAGATGAAATAAAGTGGATCTCACCTTTTCTGTGTATTGCAAAACAGAATAGAGAGTACAGAAAAGTAAGTGTCAGTGCAGCATAGAGCAAATGCCCTAATCTTCAGCTCCTTTGATTTCTTATCAGGATTGCTAATACAATGTTTTTTCAGCTGTTGGATTTTTTTAGGATAGAGTACTGTTCTCAGTATCTCAACAAGCTAGTCAGCAATAGAATACATATTCCTACATCAGTGTTCAACAATGCTAGGGCAACAGAAGTATGAGCTACCTCAGTGAAAACAAATTGGAATCCAATAAACGAGCAATGTGAAATTGATGGGTCATACAAGTAAATAAACCAATGCAGGCAAACAGTGAGAGTCCACTGGAGCAATTTGCTCCAAAGGTGAATAGGGAATCATTTCCTTGGTTTGTTTTTCTTTTTTTAATATGTAACTTTATGGTGCCAAAAGCATCATCAGCTTTGTTACAGATGAAAAATATCAGAATCAGAGGCATATCCCAGGAGTTAAACGATGAGGAAAACAGAAGATAAGGGGAGTAAAATAGAAATGTTCATCAATTTGTAGTGAAGCTACATAACCTATATACCTGATTTTTTATAACAACAGGAAGCAGATACATCTGGGTGCCATATAATTACTGAGAAAAAATTACTCTTGCATGTTATACTGGGTTTTTAATGATGCTCATGATAACAGGAGATGCAAGATCCAAGAAAAAAATTTAATGAAATGTTTCAGAAAGGCTGTTAGGAGAAACTCTTCTCAGTGTTGGAGCTGTTTATATGAATGAACCTTCAGCAGAAAGTGAATGATCTCTTCTGGTAGATGAAAGCTTCTGAGCAACCATATGCTACACTATGAGGGAGCAGTATGTTGCATAATTGGTATCTACTGCACATTCTGTTAGCAAATTAAATTCCTGAAAGAGTTTAACACACATTCCTGTTTTAGAAACAGATTCACTGGGAGTACAAAGTAAATGTGTCATTGCAATAAATAGACTCCCAACTGGGGAGAAGGGGGTGCAGTGAGTAAAAACTGATTGGGGACATTGTCTTGGGTTTATTTCCATATTGTCTAATAAAAATTATTCTAGCTAAAAGAAATCACTGAAATATGTTATTTACTGGTAATTTCTAATATTTGTTCTTTAGAAAATACCAATCTGCTAACTCCTTCACTGTCTCTAAAGTAACAGGTTAGTATTTATTTCTTACAAGCTCAGCACTACTCTGTTTTTTCTAAATAGCACACATTTACTTGTTTCTATTTTATTTTCTTCAGTTCAGGCTATCACCTGTGAAACCACAGTGGAACAGCTGTGCCCATTTCAAAAACCAGCCTCACACTGTCCAAGGTAAAATTCATAAAATGTCATTAATTTAAAGTGCTGCTCTATTTTCTGCCATTTACTAATTTAAGTTGTCTTAAGTTGTTGAGAAAGGCGACAACGGTAGCTGTAAAAATGAAGTCAGAAATGCTCAAGTGATATTTAGTCTTTGGTCTTAGTAGAAGGAGGTAAAGATGATCTGCAGGATTTTTCATTAGGAAAGTCTCTTTTTCTTTTACTCATTAAGATCCTCTTGCTAATCTTAGTGAAATCATTGGACTAAAGACTGTGAATAAAAGTGTATTTTTATTTTTCATTGTCCATTTTTATATATATGCACCTTGGGCAAAGTACACTTTATTTCAATTTATATACCTGTAAAACAGATACAATAGGAGGATAAAATTCAGATATTTATTGTAGAAGTTACCAATTTGCTTGGGAGTTCCGGAGAAACTCGATAAAATAAAATTGAAATATATCTGGTTAATATGTCTGGTCTGCAGGTTGGCTTTAAATATCTGTGCCATTTCTTTGAAGACTGTGTTTTAACTCTTTGAAAGGCGCCTGTACCGCAATATTTTTACAAAGGAATTCGGCAACAGTTCTTAAAGCCATAGATGAGTCAAAGGTAAATACACTGTAGCATGATTTACCACAAATTAAGCTGGAGATATCCACAGGATTACTTTCATAGCAATCCTACAGCCAACACAGGAAACAAGTACAAAGCCAAAACTGCTAGTAAAACATCCTTTCATGTAGCACTTGGGTCCATGGACTTACTTGGTGTTTGGCTATGACTCCTGGCTTTCTAACTGGAAGATGTGAAGATGTAAGGTAAGAAGCAGAACACAGGAATGGATGGGTACAAGCTCGTACTTCAATATTTGTCTATTTTTCTTCATTATTAAAAACTAAAGCTAGCTTCATTAAGAGAAAAATAGGTTTTGTCTTTAGGAAAATTAAAAAATAAGTACAAGGTTAAAAATTACATCACTCTGATGTGTCAACTTAAGGAAATTCACAAAAGCAGAGATTCATTCAAGATTCTGTGCATGCTCTTAATTCTGAAAATGTAGTCTCAGGAATTACAAGCAGTAATCAGCCATGGCATTGAGTATACAACCTCATTTTTCCCTCTTACTCCTGACTCATAAATCAGCAGGTCTTCAAAAGGCTTCTTTGACTTCTTGCTTCCTTCTGACAAAAGTATGTTTCCTGACTCTATCAACATGCTTTAGTTACCCATCTGGCAAGACTCTAGTATGCCCAAGTGATGTGACTTGCCAAATACCGATTGGAGCCTGGATAACATCTTGGAGAATAGCACTTGCTCAGGGCTGCCCCATGTAGGGTGGCTCCATTTTTGAAATGAAATAACCCAGACTAGTCCTAGAGTTGAATCATGGTTCTTGCTTGAAGCATATCACAATTAGCAAATAAGATGCTGACACCTTTTGTACTACTCTTAGCTTCCCACATGGTTTTCCTGTGCATTTTGAAGCTATAGAAGACATGAATCACAGAGGAAGTTTTCCTCAAAGGTTAACAAAATGCAGTTAATAAAGACAGTCTTTGTTTTGGTAGGTTTCTGATCTCCCAGAATCAGCTAGGAATCTCACTACTTTCCAAAGTTTTTCATTCTAACCACAGATGCCAATGCTCACCTTCATTATAAGTTGCTAAATTGGCTTGTGTCACCAGTCATCAGTATCATAACAGGTCCTCACTCAGATCTGTCTCTTCTGTGAAGATATCTGACTGTACATTTTGTATAGGGCACTTAGAATCAGATATATTCTAGAATAATGAACAGTCTCTCTTCTCACTGAGTTTTCTACTTGCCTCACATGCTGAGCAAGAACACCATCTGCTTATGAAAGGAAAGAAGACCAAACTTGTTAAAGTATGATTTTAAGCACTTCATTATGAACCTTAACACATTAGCAATGCTTTCAACTGTATGGTCAAAGCCTTAAAACTGACAGCTTTCAAATAGCATTATAGACCCATATGTACAGATAATCAACTTGATTTATACTTACTAATGCTGTCATTGAACATGATATATTAATCCTCATACTCTTCCTAACTGTATGTGGTTTGTTTTTGATCTTTCAGGGTGTATTGTCCTCACAACTGTATGCAGGCAAATCCACACTACGCTCGTGTAATTGGTACACGAATTTATTCTGATGTAAGTACAGGGATTTACATTGTGTTATATAATGAGATATAAAATTCTATGAAAAAAATTATAATGTAACTATAAGATAGAATATTGAAGAATATTGATATACAGTTTTCTTTTGTATGCTGATTTTTCACACAATCTTTTCAAAAGTTCTTTTTCAGAGGCTCCCATTTAAGTTAGCAGTACTCACCTGCTGAAGATACGGAAAGTTATTTGAAAACTCGTTGTAGGCTTCACTGGTCTCTGGACCCACTTTCAGTTTTTTATCAAAAATCCCACTGTTCAACATTAGCAGTGTATACTTTTTTAAACCTTTTCACTTTAGATCCTGATGCAGCCTTAACTTCTGTCAGACTATACGAAAAAATATTATTCTTAAAATAAATGTCCACAGTCTTCTTACTTTGAATATTTCTTATCTGTGTGGATAGCTAAATATTTGCAACAGAGTTTTGATCTCTTTGTATAAAATATCTCACACTGTCATGTTATTTTAACAGACTTTTTTTCTTGTCATTCTGTTTGCTAGTCAAGTTTTTCCCTGTCTTTTCTACAACATGTTTAGTTCTGAGGTGGATAGAAAACCTGAAAAGAGATTTCTATTTTATGCCCCTCCTTTGTCATCTCTCTATGGAGAAGCCAGGATGTAGTGGCAGAGAAAGCAGTTCACATTTTTGGCAGTAAACTCTATGGTTTAACTGTCTTATGGATGCCATAAAGAGTAGTATGGCAACCAGCTGGGTCAGATGATGATTTTCACTACTTTCCAGTTCTTTGAAATGTGTGAAAATAATATGCAAATATTTACTCATCAGTATTTTGAAACTAACTAATGTCCATTAGATTACCTGAGTGTGTTGTCCTGAAAACGCTCTTGTCCATAAGTAGTGTCATAGGTGTGAATAGTACTTCCACTTTAGAAAGATAATTGATTTGTTGGCTGGATCCTTAATGTGTATAAAAGAGGCAGTGAAAATAGACTCAATGCAAGTGCAGTTTCAGGAAGATGATTTTCTTTCAGCTCTGTGGTTGCAATTAAGGGCTACAGACAAAGTTTCCCAGTGAGTTAGAAGAGACTGTTGAGGAGAAAGAAGACATGCATGTGTTTAACAGGAGGAAATCTCAGAATATGTATTTTCTTTGGCTGGAGAAGTCCCAGGTGACTTTAATTAGTTTTACAGAGTTTAAATTAGAATTTAATTAGTTTAAAATTATTTTAGGTGTACTATCTCATTATTCATCTCCATTGTATAGAAATGTGTGCTTTTAGGAAAAAATGGACATAAATACAGGTTGGAATCCAGAGATGGGAATCTTATCAACTTCACATGCTGTCAGGGTAGATATTTACACAGAAGGTGCTGTTCTAGATTATGTTTGTAGTAGTTTGTAGTACAGAGACTAGAGTGGTAAAGGAGATAAATAGGTATCTGCAGAGCAGAATTAATTTTACTTTTTCAGAGTGTCTACCTAACTTCTTTTGGGGGCTAGAGAGCAACAAATATCTTTTATTTAAAGAGTTTGATGGAGTTGTATAATTTTATACCATTTGAGGGCTTTGGTCATACTGATTTTTGTTTCAGTAACTGTATATGGAAATATTCCCTGAAACTTTTGCAAGAGTATTCATAATTCTCTGCTATGGTAAAATATAGAGACTATGATGTAGAAAGCTATTAAATAGCTCCATATTCCTATGATGGTATGCTAAAGACACTTGTGGTTTAAATGCCTTTGTAGAGTAATGATATGCTGTGGTAGATATTGGTATTTGTGGAGTACCCAAAGAAGGGAAATAATTGGGCAACTTGGTATTCAGATCCTATGACCTGTTAAAAATACTAACAAGTTTAGGAGTGTTCACAACACAGCAATGAAGCACGGCCATATAATGCTGTATGAAGTGTTTATACTAACTTAAAAATACTACCTTATATATCCTTTGGAATTTCTTCATAAAAATTAAAGAAACAACCCCAAATCTTTGAAGTCTTCCAGAAAGTGACACGAGGGTGCTGATGTAAACCACAAAAAATATGCTGAAATTTGTGATAGACATAGTGAAATCCTGTTTTGCTTAAATCAACAGGAGGCTTACCTTAGTGGTTCAAGGAAGTGTGATTTCGATGACATAATATTGAACATAGAAAACACTGTGGCATCACTTCTGGAATCTGATTCCATTTAAATGAATGTCTAATAGTCTCATTCCAAGACAAGAAGTTCTTGAGAAATAAGGGTAGATAATACTTTCTGAAAAAAATGTATTCTGCATGTGTTTATAAAACTAAATACATATATTCATAGCTATTCTTACAAACTAGTTCATAACTACGAATTTATATTCATTTAATTGTTCATATATTGAAAAAGTATGTGCATTTGTTGTCCAGTCTCATCTGGAATGTAGCATCAGAATATCAGTTTATTTTTCATCTGAAAATAGCCTCTGAACTGGCTTCATCAACCCCAGTCTTCTGACCTCTCCTTTTTCACATATTCCATGTCTTGCCTTCACTTTTAAAATGTTGAGCATTAGCCCAGCCATACTTGATTGGTCCACTTGTCATACCAGCCCTAACAGTGGCCCTATCCCTTGCTGGAGATCATTTCCAACAACTAGTCAGCCTCTTCTGTCAAAATCTACATCCCTTGACTTTTTCTTTCCTTTTTACTTGACTAGAAATTTCAAATAACATGAGAACAGCCAGTATCTTAGCTACCCTCAACTGTAATTATGAAGGTACATCCCTATCTCATGGTGTAAAAAGTGTAGCATTTTGGTTACTGTTACAGAGGTGAAAAAGCTGATCTTTCTTTTCCCCAATTGTACTTCTAGCCTTTTTTTATATCTCTAGTGGGAACTGAAAACAAAGTTACTGCTGTGTTATTGTACTAGGAATGAATAGAATGAATAGTATTCTTCTAGTTCTTGAGTGTAGTTAACTGCTTTGTGAATATCATCTTTTATTTCTTCTGACTGTAATCCTGCATTGCAGAGGCCATTTTTCCCCCTGGGTATTTGAAATTGCACATGATTAGTTACTCCACAGTATGGATAAATAAGGGATGCTATAGTCGTAGCAATAATGCATCTGTTGGTGTTCAGGATATAACAAAAGTTTTACAACCTTGGGAGGAAGAAAAGTACAGAGGGGTTTAAATGGCATTCTTGCTGGCATGTTCTAAAACTGCACCCAGCAGCGTGGAAAAAATCCTCTAAAGTATCTTTGCAAAAGATTACTTGCATGAAGTATTTCAGATCTTTACTCCTTTAAATATTGGAACATTAAAAGACTAACTAAATACGGGTGAACCCGGCAAGTCCTGCACTTAGAATGACAGTAGGAAAATCATTGCTATTTTAAATTCCTGATTTTATATAGCATTGAGATTGCAAAATGGCTATGATAACATGTATAAATTATTCCAGTTATAACTGGAAAAAATGCAATTTTTGTTTAAATAGTGGCCTGTTTGACCAGCTATTTATATTTATATTGACTAAGTTTTTTAAGGTTGCTTGTGGAGAAACCTATTGCATTTAAGACTTTTTCCACCAAAAAGCTTGTCTCCAAGTAGAGATTCACTGTAGCTGGAACTGCACTTTGCTATGCTATGTATTAAAGATTGGGATCTACCTTCTGGAATATTTAAAAAGTTTCATTCTTCTGACAATTTTTAAAATGCTGAAAGAGTAACAGAGTACTGCAAGATTAAATCACTTATTTAAATTAACATTAACAAGATTGTCACTGAGGAATGCTTCTGTGGATATAGTTTATTCTTCATGGGTTCATGAGGGGAATTAGTGACCAGAGAATAGAGGTTTCAGGAAACTGCAGGTGCTGTTAACTTCACAGACAATTTTCATTTTAGACCTCTTATCTTCAGTCTCATGCTCACATTATACCTTTCATCTAATTAGCTTTTAGTATTTACCCATGCCTGGATAGGAAACTGTGATTCTCCCTTTGAATATGGATCATTTCACTGATGTTTGATGTTTTGGCTGATAGATTCTTTCATTTTGAAAGGCTCAAGAATTCAAACGTTCCTGATCTTTGAAAAGAAATAGCCTGAAATAAATTATTTTTACATCATGGTGAAAGTGACCTGAAAGGCAATGTCTGTATTCCTGTAAATTGGCCTAATTCCTATGAAGCAGATTTAAATACTAAAACTAGTCGTGCAATAAATATAATTATTTTATGTTTCCTAAACTTGGTTTAAATACCTTTATTTGTCTTCTTCTTAAAAATTATGGAATAAAAGGATGACTGCAAAGCTAATCTTTTTCTTCCCTCCTCAGATCTCCAGTATCTGCCGGGCAGCAGTGCACGCTGGTGTGGTCCGCAACCAGGGCGGTTATGTTGATGTTATGCCAGTAGACAAAAGAAAGGTCTATGTTGCTTCCTTTCAAAATGGGATATATTCAGAAAGGTACAGAGCCCATTTGCAAAGATTACACTTTACTCTTGACCTCAATAAGGTTCACAGTCTTGCATTGTGTCTGTTTGTACCTGAGGCAGTGCTAGAAGCCAAACAAACAGGCAACAAGGGGTGATTTACAGAGCTTGTGTAACAGCTGTGGTGACTTTGGAGAAGCTGTGGTAGTGGAGCTGCCTGCCTCCTCTAAGCTCATAAAACATTACCCTGAAAAGCTGCTTATGAAATAAAGTAAACCTCTTGTTTGCTTTGCTGGTTCTGTAGCGACTAACACAATATTTGATAAGAAAATTGCCTTTACATCCTTAGGGATTTTTTAAAAATTAACATTAATGATGCAGTTTCATTGGTTCCTGATGAACTGTTCATTAGTGATTTACATGGTATTGAACCAGTGATCCTGAATCATACTTAATAGTCACAAACATGAAAATTCACAATCATTGAACCTTTTTTTTTAATAATTTGTTAACAGTGTTTTTCTGAAAGACATGGAGATGCTGTGAAAGTTCACTAGTTGTATTGAGTGTATTTGTGCACTGTATGATGATAACACATGGCTAATATGTTGCAGATTAAATTTAATCCCTGAAAGGGTTCTCCAAGTTCTAAAGGAAGAAAGAGAAATTACTTTAAAAACATTGTACCACTCTTCTCATCCTCTAAAGCTAAGAATGTTTCTTAGACTAAAAATGATTGTTACCTAACCCAGACTATAGTCTTTCTGAGAAATCTGAGTGGGAAAAAACCTCAAAAAGTTTCTTTAGAAAACCCAGAAATAGGAAAATATTGAGTATTTTTGTCTTGCTTTTAATTGGGGGTAGGGGAATGTCTGCTCTCTTTCTCTCAGACCTTTCAACAAATCTGGAAGCTTGTAAAATACAGATTTTCTTTACTCAATGGATGACTTATTTCACATATTTTTTTACTTTTCTCTGTGATCACCCAGTTTCCTTAGAGTGCTTCCCTACTAACACTTTTGCTCTCCATATAAATCTTTTCGAGTAGAGATGCAGACAGGAAGAATGTTGCAAATTTGATCATTATTTATACTTTATATCTAATATATGTATTATATAATATCTATAAATATACATTTTAAAATATGTATAAATGCACATATATTTACACATAAATCATCTTGGTAAAGTCTGGGAGGTCAGCAGTTTGGAGAAGAGTCCCATGCAAGTTTTCTGTGAAGCAGAAGATGATGAATTCTAATGCTGTTGCAGCCAACCTGTTCCATTGTGCCTTTCCTTGCTTTCACCTCCATTTCCCTTTCCTTCCCAGATAATCTTCAGACAGGGTTTGCTAAAGAAAAAACAATGGACCATTAAATAGGACATGCTGGTCCAACTTAAGGCAAAAATACTTATCCTATCAAAATTTCATTGGAGTTGGGTGTTTTTGTTTCTTTTCTTTTGAAGCCAGATATTTATCCATTCAGAAGGAATTCCCTTTGTTTTTCTTAGATGTTAGGTCTCTGTAGAAATCTACGCTTCGTTGTATAAGCAACTAACAAACAAGTAATCTCTTGGGTCTGCAAGTTCTCTCCAAGTACAGTTGCTAGAATAGTAAGCATAAGATGTATGTTTTCTCTATTTCCAAAACACTTTTTATATTTTGCTTCAATTCCTTACACTAGAATCTAGAATCCCTCATCACAAAGGATTATTTGAATTTTTTTTATATTGTGATTTGTTCCTAATAAGATGTTAGGGAAAAAAAATCTGAAATTTATGTAGTTTTTATTTGCAGCAGTTTTAAAGAAATCCTAGATAGCTAAATTTATGAGTTGTCACAAGAAGTGCTGCAGGATACTAGAATTAACAATTAAAATTTAAAAAAAGTTGTTACTGGAGTGTTACAGTCTTAAAAATAACGTAAGCAATGTTTTTATGTTCCAGTTTACAGAATCCTCCAGGAAGCAAGGCTTTCAGAGTATTTGCTGTTGTTTGAATCTAGCAAGTAAAACATAAAACAGGCAAGTGAAACGAGCACTTGGAAAAGATTAATACAGGCCATTTCTTGTAATTCCTAAAATTTGTATAAAGCTGTAACATTATTGTACAGAAGATGTATACTGCTTTCCACCAAAAAGTTTAAATTACGTATAAATCTTAATGGAAAAAATCTGTAAAAATAAACATGGGAGAAAAATTCATTTGAAAATCTATAATGATATATAAGAATACTTTGAATCCTGTGTTAAATATTGCTATATTTTCTTAGCAGTTACTCCTATACAGTTAATTCAAAGCTCACAAATGTTCCTTGTTTTCTTCATCTGAATATATTATTATATGGTGCTTTATATATGCCACTAACAGTAACCTTAAAACTATGCCTTAGGGAGGCCTGAGTTTTTATTTTCAATGTACATTAAAGAAGTCATCCCAATATTTTGATAAAATAAATCATGCCTTAAAGTAAAATAAAAACATATATAACTTTTTGATGATTTATAGTAGCATTAGCCATGCAAGCATAAATGAAGATCTAGATTGTTCTCAATTTCACACTAACCATAACAAGTAAAAATACCTATTTTGAAGTAAAATGGGAAATACAAAATATAGGAAGAAGCCCTGGTTCATGTTATCATGTTTTCCTCCAAAAAATATTTTTAAGAGACTGCGCCATTCATGTCTATTATTTCTTAAATAGATTAATAAAATATTTATTGGATGCTGGTAAGCTCTTTAGTTCAAATAACCATAATTCATTATGGTTCAGTCCTTCACAGATATTCCACTGTCTTGGGATGGGTGTGTGAGAGACAGACATATAGAACCTTGAAGGATCTGATAAAATTGTTGTATTGAGAAGTGCAGTAACCTGAAATTAAGGAATAAGCCTGCAGTTCTGCACATACACATGCTTTATTTTTGCCATGTGATTACTTCAATTTACCTAAATTTGGGTCCAGAAAAAATGTAGAATTGTACACATACATAAAAATTTGCAAGCTTGTAGCCTTGAGCTATAAATGTTATCAAAATACTACACATTAATATCAAGGTAAATGTTCAAAAAACCCAAAGAAAATGGTAACAAAGGCTAACCTTGCTCCTTGTGACCTGGCAAATACTCCTGCAGGCCAGGAAGTATAGTGGTATGAAGCCCAATGACAATTACGTCATTTGTTGCTTCACAATTTTAAAGAATTCATTTATGGTGAACAGCTTGGTGCATTAATTTTACCATATTATGGTATATGAAGAACATGTAGTGGTGATACTGTGTTTCTTTCTATGAAAAGTATATTGGTGCTTTTAAGACTGAAAAGCTGTTAAACTTTATTTTTGATGTATTTTGTTTCTGTTGTTGAATTTATTTCACTCCAACTTGTAAACTTATTCATATTCTTCATTTTTCAGAATACTATATTCTGCCTTCTATTTTGCTACATGTACTACCTCATGTAGTTAGGCAAGCTTTGTTAGTTTTTTTAATCTGTTTTGAATAAAATTAATTTACATTGTAAGAATACCTTTTACGGCTTTTATTTTTTGTTTGTCCTGATTCAAGAGAAAAAAATTAACAGCCACCCAAAATGTATGTCTTTCTTTGGTTTTCTGACCTGAATATTGCAAGCAGCCATAGTCTGAGGTTCTAAAAGCTGTAAAGGCATTTTAGACACAAAACTTCCACTAATTGCATCAGAAGTCTTATGGATAAATCTCATTTTTTGACCGGGATCAAATCGATGAGAGAGACAAAGAGTCTTTTATATAAAACCCTTTTTTTTCTGTAAATGGTGGCCACTGAAAGAAGCTTTCATACAAATTTTGCAATACTGGCATTAACCATTTCTCAGGATTGAAACCCAAGTGCAAATAGACTTCGACTGTGATGAATCTCCAAGTCAAAGGCTTGTGATAGACTTGCACCACCTTTTCTTAAAAGCACCAAAGCAGTAACACAGAAAGGTCTTGCAGTACCTGCAGTTGGGATTATCAGAACATAAATGCAGTAAGGCCACCCCTGAAATTAAGGACACACAGAACTACTGAGGGAGGCATTCAGAACAACACATTTTGACTGCAACAGTAGTGTCCCTGTCCAAAAAGGCAGGATGCTTCTTTGCAACCTGGCCTTGCCATCCAGCAGCTCTCCGTGTCTCCTGCCTGGCATCTGATGCCCAGCAGTCTCCTCAGAACCCCTGGTAAGCCTGTGGGGTGCTGTGAAGTTTGGGTCCATGCACCAGGCAGGAGAGCATTTCCCTTCCTGTGGGCAGTGCCGAGCCTGCAGGGAGGAAAAAGCAAGGCCTTCAGTCATAACCACAACTTCCTTGCTTTGGGTTGGTGGGTGAATGGAGTCATACATGGAAACACAATTGCCATTGCAAATTTCTGTCTTTTTCCTCCATTTTTTTCTGGTGGCATTTTTTGTTCTTCTATGTGTCTTTGCTTCCTCTTTTCTGTCATCTGTTAAGTCCAGCCTACATTTCCTGGAAGTTCCTGTGCAATGAGGCGGGGGTGAACCCTTGGGGCCATAACAATAAAATTTGTGCTTGGTGTGAGGAGAAAGAGAGATACCTGCAACATTCCATGTATGAATAATTGCTGTGAGCAGCTCTACTAATCAACAGAGTGACATGAAGAAAGTTACTCACCACCCTTTCTCCTCACATATTGTGTTGCCCGGATTTTTGGAGTTCTGTTGCTTTCCCACATGCAATGACTATCCTGTTCTTATCTAAATATTTCAGCTAACACTGGCTTCTTGAGAAATATTCTTCTGTATTTACTGTAAGTAATTAGTCAATGAGTAGACATTTCCAGACAATTGTAGAGTGGGAGCTACACTTTGGTATTTCTGTCTGCAGCAGAAGCAATTTTAGGCCAAACGCTCACAACTAATTCACAGAAAGCCTGAAAGAGTAACTAACGATACTGGAAATCTTATTTGTTGCCTAATGAAAAAACATACAAGAAAGTCAATTTTTAAATTCTGAAGAATTTTTGGCTAACTGAGCGGTTACAAAATTGTGGTCTGAACTTGAAATAAAAAGGATAATCAGTAAGAGAGTAAAGCTTAATTAATGCTATTCGTAATATTTAGCTTTCCTCTCAGGGAAGACCTAGAAATAGCCAACAAGAATGTAACTTATATGTAACAAAAATGTATTAATACATTGATACGAATTGTTAATGTGTTAATACACTAATACTCTAATATTTGCCATTTATAATTTTTGAAAGGGCTAAAATTCCAGGAAATGTAAGCCTGGTCAATACAGTAGCATATATGAGCAGCATATATGAGCAGCTGCTTAAAAGCATGTATGGAGCAGCAAAGGGTACATATCAACCTTTTCCTGCAGTCTTCTGGTATTTCCCATTAAGACTTGCTTCATGAGGAATCTTTTCCAAAGAAGTGCATAGGAATTATCTGGAGAGGAGTCAAGCATTTGTCAAGCATAGGTCATTTGCCTGGTGAGCTGTTCAGTAAGGACCAGTTGATGAATTGTTCTGCTGTGCTGCGTCCCGTCCAGCCAAAGTAACTGATTTCATAACTAAAGTGGTCAGACCCAAACTGACAACTCTTTCAACAGTTGCTCACCATTTTGAGAGCTATGTGAGGGTACTTTGGCTTTGGGGAACTTGGGACTCATAGTACTAGCTGGACATAAAAAACATTTCCTAAAATGTGGATGCTGAGGATTTTTTGTTAAAGGGTTCACAGACTTCCTTCTGTCTGATTTCTGCATAGGGGACAGTCTGATCTAAAAATTTTACATAAAGTGATTTTGAAATCAAGCCTGAAACACAGGTTGGGATAACCTGTGTGTAAGTTCACAGTTTTTTAACTGAAGACATAGATTCAAGCTTTATGTAAATGTAAAGAGTGTCAGCTGTCTATGGATTCTCAGTGAATTTGAAAGAGGAAAATAACATCAGCTTTTTTTATATGTATTGATATGTATGTTCAGGAAAATGCATGAGCCTTTACTTCACATGGCAGAGATGTAACTAAGTTACTCACATTAACAGTGTCTTCTGTGTGGCAATTGCTTTTGAAGTATGTTTTGAATTTGGCTTAAAAGTCAGATAACCCAGATTCCTGTGAAGACACAAGGGAGGGTTTATTTCCTGCAATTTCTGTAGTCATACAAAGGGCAAGATTTAGAAACATAAATATTTGGAATATGTTGCAAACATTATTCATACAGTGCAATATTATGTTCAGAAATGTATATAAATACTGTATGAAATACTGTACTGTCGCACTTCTATGGCTTAAGGGTTTTTATAGCATCTGTGGAACTCTAGGGAATTATACAAGGAGTGAAAAGCCTGAAGATTTTTGTTTCATTCAGTGTATAACATGCATCTTAGAGAGCTTTAGATATACAAATGACATATACAAAGCACAGTTTAACATTCAGAAAATTGCATATGATTTTATAAAAACATGCACTGTGAATATGGAAAAAGAAGCCATGCTGTCAGTCTTAGCTTTAGCCTGTCTCTGCTGTCAGAAATGAATAATGGAAATAGTATTTTATGTACAGTCATTATTTATATTATTGATATTATTGTTAGTAAAGCAGAAGTCCTTGACATGACAAGTGAAAATACAATAAAATGTGATTCCTGTTCCATGTTAGCATAGGATGATAACGTGACATCTGAAATTTGCCATCAGCTGTTCAATGATCTGCACTGTTTTGTTCATCTTAGCCTGTTTGCTAGGAGACAGATGCCTACATCATTAAACCATCATAGTGTTTTGTAAAAAGTGCTAATAATGATTGTTAAATATTCAGAAGGTAGCAAAGACCCCCAGTCAGACCAGCTTGGTATGATAAAGCACAGGAAAATATAAGAGACCAAAGGAGGAAAGTCAAGAACATGCAACAAAAATGGCCAGCCACGATGCTCCTCTGTGTTACTGTCTGCATCGATTCCTGCAATAATCACCCCAGTTACTCAGTTCAGTATCTGCCCCCAGCGCTCTATCCAATATTGGTTTTGTCTTTGCTAACAACGGGGTTAGTGTCTGAGGGCTGGCAGCAAAGCTGTTGGTTAAAAAACTGAGATATGCTGGCCAAACAACACTATGTCTTAGTAGGCACACAAAAGACTTCAGTTGCCAATATCAGTAACTCTTGAGCTTTTAAATCTCCAAATTTAATTTAAAGCATAAGCATTTATAACAATATTAGCAATAATCTTGAGATCTATTTAATATAGAGTCTGGCTATGCAGTATAAAAAACTTTTTTTGATGTGTTTGCAGTTATTTCTGAGTGAATGATTTTCTATGACAGTATCTGTATTAAGAGTATTATCTTAGAATAAATACAAGAGCTTGCATTTAGATTTGCTCACATATCTGCAAGCTGAGAAACTCATAAGACTTTGTAGTAATGCTAATTATTTTTAGGATCCTCAAGGAATTAAAAGTGCTAGGAGGTAGTAAGGCTTCCAAACAACCTACACAGTTTGAAAAACAGGTACTTCAGTGGCTTAATTATTCACTTAGGCTTGTTTATATGCAATGTAAATATCACACTGGCTCTGACTTCTTATGAATTGCTGCTACTGTACATCCCAAAGATAAATTGGAAACAGTTGCTAAATAAATTTCCCTGTAGTCAGTTCAATCTTCGTTCCGTATTTATCCGTTGAAATCCATCTGTTTCTTGTTGGTGGTTGTTTGCTTACTGAAGATCATGTCCTCTGAATAAGTTTTTCTTTCATTGTGTCAGAACAAGTCCAAGACCTTTGGGGCTGCAGGCTGCACTGAACAAAGAAACAGAGCAATCATTTTATGCAAAAGGACTTAGTCTCAGATTTTGGATTTAGCTCAGTTCAGTACACAAAGAAGTGCATTGTATGAATTGATTTAGTACTTACTGTACAGGAGGTGATAGTCCTATTCCAGCACAGCTATAAAACTGAGCCAAGGAGTAATTTTGTGAAATACTCTGAGCCCCTCTCTCCTATCCAATAAGAGTTGTGGGGTAGAGTAGATCAGTTTGCCTTTTTAAATAACAGAAATAGCTAGACAGATGTGTTTGGTGGCTTATTAATAAAGACATGCTCTTCTGCAAGTGATTGAGGGTTTATGCATGTTATACCAAACATGTTCAGTGACACGCAGAGGGTGCAGATGCTGTGGGTTTTTTTGCTTGGCACTAGTATTAAAAGGATTTACATTTGGACACTTCTCTGGCAGCTTTTAAAGCATTTTAAAGCAGTTTTCTAAAGTTAAAATGCAATTAACTTCTAATTTGTTACTGTTTTGTAATGTGTAAAGGTTTGTCGTAGAAATAAGGAAGTCACACCTTGACTGAGCTGTGCTGTTGCATCTACTGCACAATAAAAGTATTGTTCTTTCTTTTCTGCCAATGCTTCAATTCTATTTGTAGTTTTCATTACAATTCCTGGAGAAGTACAGTCAAATCAAAACACCTAAATATCCTTGAGGAAAATCATCATCTCTGCCAAAGTCTCTCAGAAGACAGTAAGCTCTTATTTATCTCACATCAGTACAGCACCAAAACAGCAACTCAGCCTTCTCAGGTGTCATAGACTTGACATTTTTATAGGAGTGGTTCTGAGATTCCAACCCAGCTTCTTACTTAAGTCAAAGGCATGGAAAAAGGTTTAACAAGAAAGGTGAGACAAATTTGCAGTGAAAGCTAGAATAGCTGAGATATCAGAGAATGTGACAAATGCCTCTTAAGGAAAGCAGGACACTTTGATGTATTAGGAGATGAACTTATGTGCATGTATCACATGATCCATGAGTAGAACTGGTAGATGCTACTACAAAACAACGAGTAAATATTACTAAAGATTGATCTCAATACTTTAAAACTGTCTGTTTACTATTCCAAACCAAATAACCATTAAGTAACATCTCAAAGCTCATTGGTTTGGGTTTTTTTTTTTGTAAAATTAGGCACATGCTGAGTTCAGGGGGCCTGAGAATGAGAACTTTTCTGTAGTTTGACTGGTAGGGGGATAAGAACTTGGTGAGGTATACTGATGCACAAAAATCTGATGCAAATTTTCAAGTTCACTCACAGGAACCCAAACTCTCTGAAAACAGTTTTCCTGTGAGGTTTATTCTTTCTGCCAACAAAACACCTAAATGGGTATCCATTTGAGTTACATTTCCCTGTTTTGTAGGACTGGCAGAAGAAATTGATTTGCAATTAATTTTAACAAATGTGGGTCTGAAGTCATTTAGTGATAGTTGTAAGATGAAATAAGAAATATCCTTCATTGTATTTCAGAAATATTTCTTTATGCCTTGAAACTGCTTATAATACAGAGCTACAGCTCTCAGTATTCTTTGATGAAATAAAGACTATTGTGGATCTTTCACCTTTAAGAACTATTCTAAGAGTCAGGAGGTGATGGATTCCAAAGATGGGATGGAGGATTGTTTGTTTTATAATTTTGCCATAATAGGTTTCCCAAATTGCTTAGCTTAGTTAGCAAGTACATCTTCACATCTTCTAAACTGAACAATCCCATAATTTCTAGAGTTATATATTTAATTATTTAAATTTGTAGATATAAAGGTGCCAAACCATAATTTTATTTTAAATAATTCACAAGAACTTAAAAATGAATGTATATTCCTGTAGTCTGTTCAACTCAAAACTCTGTGCTTTGCTTGTTCTTCTCAACTTTAGTTCACTGTGTATCTGCCAGTTTGGTCAGAAATACTGTCCTGATATAGGTATTTCTAGGCAGCAGTGTGTTAGGAGTGAAAATCCAGAGAATATGCATTGGTAAAAAGTTACAAAAGTTGTAATAATATGTGGGTTATCCTCACAGTGCAAGGAAAGTAATCTGCTTTTGGGGAATGGAGTTGGTTTCTCCCAAAAGCCAGTGTAAATCTTTCAACCTACTGACTAACTGATATGTGTTAGTGAAGGACTTGTTATTTAGTCAAACTTGTGGGGTTGACCCCAGAGTTACAAAAAGTATCTGCACATTTGAAGTTGCTACCCAACTCTCATAACTCATGCCTAGTGACAGAAGTGACTGTGACATAGATGCAGTGTCTCTCCTCCCACCTAACCCAGCTGCTTTGTGTCTCAGCAAGAGCATAAATGCCTCTTTTCCTTCCTAGTCAAAGGTGAGAGTTTCAAAAGATGAGAAGATCTTGAGAGGATGGATGTCTGTAGTGATATCACTCTGCACAGCAGGGCTGGAGGGATGGCAGACTCCGTGCAGGGCTCTGTCACTGGAAATGCTCATGAGAAATCACAGGGAGAGGAAGAGAGGGAGGGAGGGAAGGAGTCCTGCCATAGCAGGAACATGTACAAGGAAGCATGATAACAAAGGTATCTTCAGCACTGTAATAAAAATGATAGTTTTTGTGCACTAGGAAATTTAGCAAAAAGTATTATGAAGTGATCAAGCGCTTTAATAAAAGAGTCAGCATTGCCTTTTCTGAAGGATGTCTTATGTTGGTTCTAGGTTGTCATGGGTTAGCATAGCTATGGAAGTGATTTTCTTGCAAAGAGGTGCTTACAGCTTCCTCTATGATCTGACAGAGCCTATCAACTGGCTAGTTTGAATATTGACAATTTTTTAAGCCACTTAAAAAGCTTGACATGCTTCTGTGGTCCACATATAAGAATGGACAAACCCCGGGAAGCTCTCTTGCTTCCGGCCTTGGGACAGGTAACTGGGCTGGGCTCGTATGGGGCCCAGCGGGTGCGGGCCAGGACACAGCCATCCTGGAGCCATGTGGCCCCATTCCATCCACAGCCCCCCCCCCCCCACATCCCTGTTACATGCAGACAGTGCAGCCCGGCTCCACACTCCCCCCCCTCCAGTGTGGCCAAGATTCAGCTGAAGCTGCCCTGCTGCCCGGCAAAGATCCTGTGACCAACAGCGATAAGCGAACTTCAGCTGCAAGGCCTGGGTGAGATTAACCCTTTTAGTGCTGTAAGCTTCCTCCAGAACAGATGAAACCTGCAGACATTAAGTAAAGAAAGAAGAGCTGAAATCCTGAGGGAGGAGAAAGAGGAGATGCTTAAAGCTGAAATTCTGTTGTAAAGCTATGGTGGTGATGGACTATGATACATCAGAGTACCCGCTGTAATTTCATGAAAGCACGGGGGGTTGGAGCGTTCAAACTGTACTTGTGAGCAAAAGTACCTGTGCTGAAATAAGCAAATGCTGAAGCAGCTGTAATTTGATGAGAAGTTTGAACAGGGAGAGATGGAAGTGATGAGGACCCTTTTGCTGCAAATCAGAAGGAGAAAGACCTCTATTCCTAGAGATGCTCCCAGAGATAGTCCTAGAGATGAAGATGATGAGGACCTTTTTGCTCCCAGGGAAGGGGGAGGGCCTCTATTCCTAGAGATGAAGATGCTCCCTGAGATGGGTGAAGAGAACTTTTGTTTTTGAACAGCTCAACCTTAAAATGGTACCCCAATAGGTCAAGATTGGACCCTCAAAAACAGTTGTGGGAAAACCTTTCTAAGTTGGGGGAAGGGACTTTCACATGCGAGCAGAGAACCAACATGGGCGGCTGTCTCGTGATACTGAAGACATGAGAGAATTTCTTGTGGAGATGTCTCCATAAGCATGAGCAAGAGAGACTCCTCTCCCTAAGTGAACTAAAAAAGGTTATTATAGAAGTGGTAAACTGACTGAAAATCTCAAGGGTTGTCTTTTTACATTGTCAGGGGGTGAAGGGAGAAAGGTGGGGGGAGGAGAAGTGTTCTGAAGGTGTGGTCTGATTTTTTTCTTCTTTTAGGTCTGTTAAGAAACTTCTTTATATTCTTTTAAGTTTTGTGCCTGCTTTGCTTTCTCCTAATTCTTATCTCACAGAAGGTAAATAAGTAAGTAATGAGTATTTTGGACCAAACCACTACATAGGTGCTTTAATATGAAGAGACCTTTATAGAAAGGTAGCTAATCCATTTCACTGGGACCTTCAAGTGCAGCATGATCATGGAATCAGGGAATGGCTGTGGTGGGAAGGTAGCTCTTGAGGTCATCCAGTTCAGACCCCTGCTCAAGCAGGGCCACCTAGAGCTGGTTGCCGAGAACCACGTCCGGACAGTTTTTGAGTGTCCCTAAGGATGGGGACTCCACAGCCTCCCTGGGCACCCATGTGTTCAGTCATCTTCACAGTAAAAATTTGTTTCCTGATGTTCAGAGGGAACCTCTTGTGTTTCAGTGTGTCACTGGGCACCACTGAAAATAGCCTGGCTCTGTCCTCTTTGCATTCTCCCTTCAGGTATTCATAGATATTGACAAGATCCTTCTGAGCCTTCTCTTCTCCAGGCTGAAGAGTCCCACGTCTCTCAGCTGTTCTTCATTGGAGAGAAGCTCCAGTGCCTTAATTATCTGTGTGGCCTCTTGTTGGGTATTTTAGTATGTCCATGTCTCTGCTATAATGAGTAGCCCAGAACTGGACCCATCACTGCATATGTGGCTTCTCCAGGGCTGAGTAGAGGGGCAGGATCACATCCCTCCATCTGCTGGCAACACTTCTCCTAATGCACCTTCTTAGCTACCATATTGCTGGCTCATGTCCAACTTGGTGTCCACCAGAGCCCCCAGGTTCTCTTCTTCAAAGCTGCTTTCCAACTGGGTGTCCCCCAGTATATATTGGTGCATAGAGTTGTTCCACTTCAGTGTAGGACTATGAAGTATGACCTGGCACTTCAGCCACTCCTCCCAGTTTGTGTCATCAGCAAATTTGCTGAGAATATGCTGTCCCTCTTCATCTAGATCATTAATAAAGATGTTAAGCAGGCTTGGACCCAGCACAGATGCCTGGAGAACACTGACCTCCAATGAGACTTTGTGCCGCCGATCATAACTCTCTGGATGCTGCTATTCATCCAGTTTTTAATCTACCTCACTCTGCTCATCAAGGCTGTAATTCATTAAGCTTCTCTGCAAGGGTCTTGAGGGAGGCAGTGTTGATCTATTGACAGAAAGTATCCTCTTTATGCCTTGCCTCTAGTGTTTCTTACTAGTCTGCAATTAATCTGCTCAACCAGTGGTTGCAGGATCAGGAAGCTTAATGCAGGGATTAGTAGGGATTAGTTGATGCTTTTCATTCTTTAGGTGGGGGCAGTCTACAGACACTGGCAAGCACTATATTTATATATATACACATGCAGTCATATTTTCATACTATTTTCCATTAAAAAACCCTTTCAGTCTCATCATATGACTCTTCAAGGTGGATGTATGTCTGTGATCTTCATCTAGCTCTAAACTGTGTCCCAGATTTCCACTGTCAGGAGCCCAAAATACCCACCTCAGGACATGTCCTTTACAAAATGGAACAATAGGCTGAAAGTGATGACCAGTTTTGCCATTTCAGGTGGCTGTTACTCAGTCTTTTAATCACTGACAGATGTATTCAAACTTGAAGCATTGTGTCAGTCTATTCATGCCTATTTGCATCAGCTAAAGGCACAACTGAGAAGACAATGTAGAAGTGGGAAGTGTTACAGTACCACGAGATAAGACAAAACTCTGTAAAAAGCAAATGTTTTTCCTACATTATATCCATATATTAAGCAGAGAGATTTGAGTGTGATGAATGAACTGATTTAAGAAAAATGTTATTTATCTGATTTCACCAGAGCAGCTCTATGTGGAACAGAGAAAGTGAAGTACTTTGGTTTAGAAATGTTTGAGGAAGTAGCATGAATTATACAACATTCAAAACAGTAAGAAATTATTTCAGAGGAAAAAAAATATTAACAAAGAGGTGTACAGATTATTCAAAATACTTTGCTTCTCCATCTCACGAGAATGACTAACTCTCGTTTTACTTCAAACAGCTTGAGTAGAAGTGTTTATAATTCCATGAGGAGGCTTAATCTTAGATCTTGCTCCTTTCTCTCCACTACACACATTTTCTCAACAGTCTTAAAGACCCTGTATGTCTTTCTGGGGTGCTATGCTATGATCCAGTTGGGTGTATCTCTCTGTATGCCAGCTTTTTTGCACAGCAAGCTGAGTAATGTTGTTACCCTCTGCTACTGTGAATAAGAATAGTACACAAAGACACAGGAAGATCTTCTTCCAAGCAAGGTACAATTTACTTCAACCCAAGGTATAAAACAGGCAGGGGAATGGTCTCATTGCAAGAGGCCTGTCTGCCTGGGATAAGCCTTGAGCTTCCCTGCCTTCTCTTATGTGGGCTGGTCTCAAACTTGGCGTGCCAAGTTTGGAGATGTAGTTACAGTTCTTTTGGCTTTCAGACAATCTCTGTGCTTGAAACAGCTAACAGCTCCCTTGATCTCTTTCTGCCAGGGTGTAAATGCCCTGGCATAATGAGCAGGATTTACTGGTTTAAAGGACACAGATTTAGTAAAAAAAAAGGATCGACTAACTTTACTGTCATGTGGAAGAAACAACTGCCAGTAATGGCCCATTGTCCCAGCTGTCTTTGAGATGCATAGCTGAAACTCTTCTAGCCCTGAAGCTTTTGCTTCATTTTCCACTTTGGCAAACAATCTTAGTCAAGAAAAACAACACCAACATTTTTTCAGAGTGATTTTTGAAATCTCAAGCCAAATTTTCAACTGGTGTCAGTAAGGCCAGCTATCTTGACTTCAAGGAAAATTTGCAAATTTACCTGAGCTAATGGTATAGTTTAGAATTCTAAAGCTACAGTCTTCAAAACAAACAGAAAATAAACTTTGACAAAGCTTTTTAAAAGGACATCTAAATTGGTTTCTTAGTCTGTCACCTCCATAAACTTACACAACAGAGCATGCATGATTTCCTGTTCCCAGGCTCACTTCCTGGTCAACATCACAAAATGGTAATGCAGGAAGCAAACAAAACTCTCTTTAAATTGATGGTATTTTTAAAAAATTACTGCTGTTGAAATAAATGTTTCATAAATATCTAGTTATACAATGGAGTATATCTCTTCCAGCATGAAGGTTTCAGGAAATAAAGCAGGAGACAATTGGATTTGCTGCATGGATGGGACAGAAACTCTAGCCTGCACCATGAAGTAATTTTACTGTCACTAATTTCCTTTGACTGACAGAGAAGCTCCTTTGGCAACCCTTGCAGAGCCCCCAGCACACAACCTATTTATGCAAGCTGAACTCAGACCCAGAATTTAAGCTAAGCACAGTAAAAATAATAGGTAATGTAGAAAGCCAGGTGTTTAGAGCAGTCTCATACAAACTAATAGGTACTTGTTTTAACAAGTGTGTCCTGGTGAGCCAGTTCCAGATGATATTTTGCCTGGCACCAAAATGTGCCAAATCCCATGGGAGTGCTCTCATTTTTTTTCTCTGCATCTAGTGAATACTCAGGGAGACTGAACGAGAACCTCTTTAAATTAGTTGTGTGGATTTAGTCTGGTATTATTTGGTGGAATATAGATTACATCCTATGAATATGTATGGTATTGCAGAACCAAAACCTTTCCTCCTTAGCATTGCTTCAGGGAACACTCAGAGGGCAAAATATACGCACCTCCTTTTTTTCTCTTTATCAGGGCAAAAATCTAATAATGCAAAGGGTCCTAAGTGAAACTGAATGAAGTTAACAATGGTGGGTTTTTATTTAATAGGTACATAGGGGTACTCATATGTGTTTGTTGGTATATAACCTGTACATTTATGGACAAATTTTCTTAAAAATCTGATTTCTGGAGTACAGGGTTAGAAACTACAAGTAGGTACATAAAATCAGAGTAAATCAATACTTAATGCAGCTAGTCTTTTGGAAAATCTATCCGTTGTAGAAGGCACTAGATCAGATCAGAGGTATTTTGAAAACCTAATCATTTCAGTACATAATTCTGGGGAAAAATAGCTACTAAATCATGAACATATTTAAACTACATTATGAAACAATATGATAGTCATATTTTTCTTGGTTTTTTCCATCAGCTTTTTAGCAAACCAGCGTATGTGTGTGTACATATATACGTATGTAAATATGCAGAAAATATTAAGGAGTAGGGAAAGGAAGAGAATAAGAGAAAAAGAGAAAAACAGGAAATATATCTTTTATAGTCTGGAAGAATTATTTCTGTATTAAAATAGGTGTGACAATTGTTGCATTCTGTTGGAATGCATAAGCAGAGCCATTTTCTAATCAGACAGTAAGTAAAATGTGCTAAAAATTGGCCTGGCGTTTACTTCTTTGAAATCAAACCATTTGAACTCTGGAAAAATATTATACTATTATCTGCTGAGATGGTTGTCAAATTTCAGTAATAACTTTTTACATGGAATACTGTAATTCATATAAGCACTATTAACATCACATTTCACAGAATCACAGAAGGCTGAGCTCAGAAGGAATCTCAGGAGGTGTTCTGGTTCTCTGCTCAAGCAGGGCCATCTAGAGCCTGTTGCCCAGGACAGCTTTTGAATATTTCCAAGTATGGAGACTCCACAAATTCTGAGGGCAACCTGTGCCAGTGCTCCATCATTTAACGCAGACATGCGATGGAAAACAATATATGCAGCACACCACCACTTTCAAGGGGCAAAACTGAAAATTCTCCCGCTTGAGAAATAAGTGGGAGCTCATGATCAACTTTGAAATAGAATTTACTTATTTCCTTTTCCATTACTGACTATACTCCCATGCCAACATTTGCTTTTTCTGAAATGTCATCACTCACACAGTCTTTTGTCCACACATTATTAACATCCTCAATATTTGGAGGGTCCTGAAGGGGTAGTTTAAATTGCATGTGATTATTTCTATCCCCACTGGCAGTGTTTCCTTTTTATTTGAATGCATAAGCAATCCATAATAATCCAATATAATTTTGACTTTGTTGTTGCCAGGCTCAGTAAAAATAAAATCAGAGCTACCAAGCTTGCATGCACAGCAAAAGCAGATGTATTAATAGGAGAAGTAAAAGCAAATAGGCAAATTTGAATGAAGGCAAAATCATTTGTAAATGGGGTAAGATGAATCTTTAACAATGTTTGGGGCGGGGCCAGGAAGTACACTAGCCTTTTTAATAATCTCTTTAAACCCCTTAAATTTTACACAGAAGGAAAAGAAATCTACAGTTCCTGCATAAACCACTACTTGCTATTGAGGAAGAAAAGTTATTGAAATGAAAATTACCATTCGACTGAAACTTGCCTGGGCAAAGTTTTATTGGCTACAACAAAACATTTATCTTGATATATTTGAATTACTAGTATCTTAATGTATTTTTCCCACCCTTACCTGAGAATGAGATTCCTGAATTTGGCATAATTAAAATTACCCTCAATAACTTCAAAACCAATACCTTTAAAGAAGCTTGGGCAGGGATAAGTATGTCCATCAGGTGTGTCATTTGAGGACACACCTTCCCTTATAGGAGGAGCCTAACTCCTCCGGTTAGAAAAGGTATCATACACTGGTGGTGGGTCAAAAGGCTGCCACTGATGTTAACCACTCCCTTTTATCCGATCACCAGGAAATCATCAACTTCTGGTCTTTCAGACTGTTGGGTAGGGTCACAGTGAGGCTGCAAAGCTTCAGCTTCTTGCACCATGCCAGATTTCATCTGCTGTGATCAGACCGCAGGTGCAATGATCTTGAAGCTGTCTACAAAAGGATCTCAGCTGTGCCCTAAAGCTATGCTAAGATGGAGGACCACAAAGAAGCAACAAGCTGATGGGTGGCTGCAGCAGTTTCAAAATGCATCAATTCTAAAACAGAATTAATTATTTTTTCTGCCATAAGGAATTTCCTAAGATTACTCAGTAAAAGTAAGTGCTTTGCTTTTGGAGATTGACTTTTCCCATTCTATCTGCTACAACTTCTGCAGGTTATCATTTTCCTACAGAGTCCCTTGAAAAGTGTTTTTGTTCTGAAACTGAACCAAGTATATTATTAATATTTACCTTCTACTATCTTCTTGTAGTTCATGCAAGACTAAGAAAATTTTTCCGTATATAAAGCTACACTTCCTTCCTTTCTCTTTTCTTCATTCTATCTACACTCTAGCGTCCTATGACTTGTAACATTAAAAAATAGGGAGGATACATATGACGAAGAGTTAGGTTTTGCAGAATGCATTATGCCCTGAGAGATGCAGTTACTCATCGGAATGTAAATTGTTAAGTATTCAACCAGGCCCTTCTTCAAGAGAACCAGTTACTACCGATGTCACATTCAGCTAGCAGAAGAGGTGGAGTTTTTTAAATGCCTGTTGAGTTGTCACTGAATGTAGAGCTTCTCTTCTTAGTAAAGTTGCTCAAAAAACTTTTATGTTCTGGTACTTAAAATCCCCTCTAATACTGACGAAACCTCAGTAAATAAATAAATCTAACTATCAAATTACACTGAAGTGGTGAAGTAACTGGGAGACAGATTAGACACTTTACTACTCATTTTCTTTTCCCCTCTTTGGTACTTTTTTCCTAAGGTTGTAGAGCATGCATTGAACAGGCATCCAGTTGTGTTCAGCTTTATTGCTTTGTGCTTCAGAACAAGCCAGCTACTGAAAAATCATTGAAATTCCTGTCAGATCCATAGCCCTTTACAGGTACAGGGCTGTAGAGTAAGCATTTAACATGGTCTTTTGGAAAGAAGAGTCAGTAATATCATCATATACATTCATTTAGTTATAGTGGGGTTGGCTATCACCCATGAAACATACAATTAAGAACCATTTTTCATTTCCTCCATGCAGCCTAGCAAATAAGCATACTTACTGACTACTGTGTTCAGTGCCTGTTTCAGAGAACTTTAAGAGACAAATGCCAAGCATGCAATACCTGCTAGTAAGACCCCTTTGTGGTATAAGTTTATTTAGAAGTCATGGACTGGTTTCTTGTTTAACAGACAAGGTCTTCAGCATTAGTTAATAGTACAGCATTTACTGCCTTTAGTTCAAATATTTTTGAGTAGTCTGAGGTGGGAGTCACATTACTAAACTGGGCCTTTAAACAGTAATGAGAATACTTGGGGTGGAGGCAGTTGTGGGGAGTTGATTCCCTTAGATATTTTAGTTAGCACTAGTTAATGGAAAAGCACCAGATGGTCCTTTCTTTTGAGCAAGACATTGACCTCAATTTAAACTCTTAAGGCAAGATACAGAATCTTACCTTTTCTAAAGAAAATGTCAAAAATGAGGTGTTTGAATGCATTCTTGGGCAAATGAGTGATTAACTCAACATTCACTGCTGTTGAGCACTGGGGGTTCTTTGTGAATTTAAATTTTTATGGAAACACAAATAAAGAGGGAGCAAATCTAAATAAACATTTATTTTTCTTTGATTTTTGTAATTTGTGTTTGTTTTGCATATGTTGTGTTTAACCACACAGCCACTTACTCCCCTGCATTGCAATAAGGGACAGAATCAGAAAAGCGGAAGTGAGACAATTTGAGGGTCGAGATAAAGACATTTTAGTAAGGACAGCAAAAGCCACACAAGCAAACCAAAACGAGGAATTTTTTCACTGCTTTGGGGTCCATCAGTTATGCTGATCACTCGGGACAGGAGAGGTGATGTGTTGCACTAAAGTTATTGGGCAATAAAACCAGCTCTGGTCAGGCCACTGCTGCCCTTGCCCTGCTTTGCATGAGGAGCATTCTCCATTGGTTCCCACTAAGTTCTGGCCACCGAAATAGTAGGCACTAGAATTTCACAAAAACAAAATTCCTGCCCAGGGGACAGTAGTTCTTGACCACAACAAATATATTTTTTATCCATGCAAAAAGGGCAAATATTTACTCTTAATCTCTAAAACCTCTTTTTCACACTTAATTATAGAGTTGATTATAGAAGAATGCTGGGTCTCCAGAAACAGAATTAATCATTTAGACAATATATTATGATAAAATTGAGCTTTTGTAAAAGGAATGTTCACAAAAGGCATACCTATATTAGTGACAGAGTGCAGAGAAGGGTTATGTCTGGTGTGAATTTGCTTTGTATATCGGCTTAGAATCTTTCTGAATACTCTGAAGTGTATTGCCCTGAAGATGCACCTTTTGATGGAAACAAGGTTGAAGCCATCTACCTAAGTGCTATCTAGAGTGCCCTGCTTCCAATGTGTACGTAAAGTTTTTCATCAGTTTTCTCATTATTAATATATGGTGTGAAATAGAACTGGGAACTGACAGAAACTTCCCTGCTGGCAAAAATGTGATATAGACATTTGGTCTTGAAACCATTACAGATCATAGGAAATCAAACCTGTTGTCTGCACCATTTGCAAAGGGAGACATCCAAAGTGCCGATGGGGAATTTCTCCATTTGGTTCAATTCATCATGAGCTCCTGGTACAAAGCTCCATCATACTGGACTGCTATACTACAATCAAGTGACCACTTGCAAAGATAAAGTCAATTTCTGCATTAAATTAGCAACCAAAAAGCAAGACAGAAGTAAGATCAAAGGAGAATATGCTCAAGATTCAAGATCAAAGATTATTTCTCAGATTATTTCTTTTTGAGTGGGCAATTCTTTGTGACCTGGTAAAACAGGACTCAGTTTCTCATTTCTGCAGCTTTGAAAGTATTACAGAATCCAAGAAAATCATCAGACATGAAGGTCTTAGGATTTGGAAAACTCCAGTTATTGTGAATGCTGCTATGTGTAAATCATTGAAGAATACAGAAGGTACACTGTACTTCATCCTCTTCCTATATTTCTTGCAGTACTTTTAATCAGTTTTATAGAACATCATATTTACATGTTTGTCTGTAAATCTGAGAAACTTTCCCTTGGAAAAGGGAAAGGCAATTCCAAAGAAAAAATGCTTCTGTAACAAACTCCACTTCTCTCTCTGGGGAGAATCACAGAACTGTAGAATCATTAGGTTGGAAAAGGCATCTAAGATCATCAAGTCCAACCTTTAGTAAAAGAACTATTGACACTGTCCTGGGTTGCAGTGTATTCTATTACCATCCTCATGAGCTGTTGAAACCAGGTGGGGCAGTGTTTCCTTACCTCCTCCCCCCAGACTATCTTTCTGTTAATGGCCCATCATTGTCCTGCTGCCTGACTCAGAGATAACTCCCTCCGGACTATCCTCTGTTAATGAGCCTCATCAACACTTGGCCTCATGACTCATTACCCCATTGTGAGATGCTCCACCCAGAAGGAGGTACCAAGCATCCCATCGTGGATATAATCTGAGAGTCTGAACACCAGAGACATCCCTTCTACTGGATTTCCAGAGGACAGGAGCTACACAGCCACCACTGGACTGGAGGAAGAGCAGACCCTTTTTTTTTCTACAGGATCACCACTTCAGAGGACTGCAGCCACCATTTCTACCACACTGCTACCACCACCCTGACTAACAGAGTGTCAGGTTGTATCTTGACTCTGTCAGTTTGAACCAGTGTTTTTCTTTTAGTTTTTTTTCCTTTTCTTTAATTTCCCCATTAAATTGTTATTCTGACTTGGTGCCTCCCACTGGTTTGTTTTCAAACTAGTACAGACACAAACCAGAAATTAGTCATAGCAGATACCAGTTGTATCACTTAATGCACAACTGGAAGATACTCAGATACAATGACCAGGACATCATTATAGAACCTGTTTGAAACAGAACAGAAATATAATAATTAATCACATTTCGCAGATGCACAGAGGAGATGACTTAGAAGAACTGCTTGTTTTGTGAACTTTGTCTAATTTTATTCAGAAACCACCCTTGAACACTAACCATCATTGTTTATGACTTACACTTTGCCATGTAATTTTTTATAGCCTCTGTTCTTGTCTTGTCAACAGCTTCATTTAGTAGCTGCCTCGTTACTTTTCAAATTACAGGAGAAAGTAATTCAATTTAATGAAAGCTACTAGCACTTTGAAGTCAATATTGATGTAAAGCTGCAGGGGGAAAGTAGCTAAATTTAATAAAAGCAGCAGTTTCTAAATTAAGCTCTGTGGCATCTATGCTTTAAAATTGTGTTATGCTTATTGTAAATATAAAATCAAAGATATTTTTCAAGTACACACCTGGATGCCAGCTCTGGAATAGAAAAATTTTGACCAAGGCACAGCAGTGCTGGTTTTTATGGGTCAAGATTCTAGATGGGATTTAGTTCATCTCTAAAATTCATATTTTATAATAATATAATTGCTAGTACAAAAGGCCAAAGTTGCCTGCAGGTGGAATTCACCCGTTTAGACACCAAGTGTAAAGACTGCATTACTTTCACTACTGGACTTAATAAGCAATACAATCATCTGTGGTGCTTTTATTGTCCCATGAACAAAGGTGAGCAGTGTTAGTAGAATTCACCTCATTGCAGTTATTGAACATTTTGATTGGAGAGGACAATCAAACCATGAAACTTTGCCTCTTGCCCTTTTTATAATAATGAAGTATATACCAAAACATCATTGGAATCTTAATTCATTCCATAAGAAGAATGAAAGGACTAATATAAAAATCTCCCTTCATGAATCTACTTTGCCTCTTCATGTGCTGTGGCTAAGGTTAAAAGACATAACAAATACTATGATTCAATACCCAACACTGGACAATTTTACAAAAGCAGTCTTTCATCGTTTTATGTATTTCTTTGACTATGACTAAACAGATTCTAGGGTAGGAAAGAAAAGTGATAAGAAATATATTTTTAAAACTTAAGTGCCCTCTGTGAGACTTACATTTATTAAATCCTTACCTAGTGATTGCTTGCATGCCTGTTTGAAAGCCTTTATATAAACAAAAAAACCAAAGCTAAAACAGGTTTTTATTTCAAAACATTTTTTCTTATTTTTGTATGGGAAGCAAGAAAGAATCGTTTAGTTTATATCATTTCATTTGTCTACTTCTGGAATTTTTATGCTATCTATTCCCTTGGAGAGTGCCTCTGTCTCTAATTTTGTATTGCTGGTAAAGACTTAAGTTCCATTCATAAATCACTGCAGTTGTTTTCTTTTCTGTATTCTCTGAAGATTATTTATTATACATTTTAAATGACTGTGTGGCAAAATCAGTGTATATTTAGATTTGTGCATGAAATTTGCCCTTATCTACAAATGTGTGAGTGTCCAAAGCCACTTACCTTGTATTATCTGTTCTTAGGCTGGGCTTAAGTATTTCACTGGTCTTAGACTAATTTGGTACAGTGATGAATGTTGATATAACTCCAAATGATGAATTTCTTTTGTGTATCTACACCCTCATACATTTTCTCTATACAGAGGGAAAATGATATTGCCATAAATTTCATTCTTAAATAGCTTTCTATGAGGAATATTTATGTAACGAACTGTTCACAGTTTTAACCATGAAATAAAAAAATACTGCAATTAAAAAAGAATGTGTTTAAGGATCTGATGTATGACATAGATGTCATTATTTTCATATTAGAACGGTCTCCACATACATATAATGGAGAATTAATGCAGAGGTTTGTAGTTAATTATTAACTTTTTAAACAAGTTCTGGTTTATCTATTAATTGTCTTAAATAGTTTTTCATTATTATGGGCATAAAATAATTTAAAAAAACCCCAAAACAACATGTATAGCAAGCCATACTTCTCATACCGTATTTGTAAATGTGCTCAGTATCCCCAGTAAGAGAAGTAATTGCTATGTCTGTTGAAACTGTTGCAGTTACCCATACGGCAATCTATTAATCTTTACATAATTGGTTTGGGATTGGTATTGATTTAATCTAGCTTCACAAAAGGTATAGAATTTCTGCTGCCCAAAAAGGTTTGTTGTGCTGTATCATTTTATTTCTTTAGAGACTCAGAATGAGTATGTGGGGGAAAAACCCCAAACTTAACCTGACAAAATCTAGATGAATTGAAGAATGCTGCACATGCATGTAACCAACTGAAGAGGCACCTGAACAACCGCACATGCGTGTTCTTAGAACATCTTTACCAACATTTGAATAAATATGAAACTTTGCAGGACGAGATACATATAGGCAAGATGTAGAATTATGTTTGAATTGCAGTAACATGTAAGCAAAAAGGGCTTAAGAGGTTTATCTAATGTTTGAAGTGTCCTTTACAATTGTCAATTACCAATTTCCTCTGCCATAAAACAGATGTTATCAATCAACAATGGAGGGGTTTTCAGCCACTGGGAGCTGGCAAAAGGGGTTTTACCCCTCGTGTGCTGACACAAAGAAGCCCGGAGGTCAATGCTGAAACCCCTCTGGAAGGCGGCACTCAGTGCCCAACACACAATGAAAAGGGGCAGAGCTCCTCACCCAAAAGGGGCTGTATCCTTCTGTCACTGTTAAGCAGGCACGCAGGCGAAGGCAAAGAAGTAAAGACAGGGGACTCTCTGTACGTGTTCCACACAGGTTTATTCCTCTGACATGACACAGATGAAGAGGCCAATTGGTGGGAGGGTCCAGGGATCTTATACTGGGTACAGAAGAGGTGGGGAAAGGGATCTCAGCCAATGGGATAGAGACAAGCAGGTGGGATTGACAGGAAGGGAACCAATGGGAAGAACACATAGGAGGGACTCAGGGAAGGATCCAATGGGGTGTCGAGGAACAAGGAACTTTCTAGAACGAATAGATATTAAAGAAGGGAAGTGAATATACATAACTTCATACATAAAGCAAAGCGACGAAATATTAACCAATCAGGGGAGAACATCCAAAAGACCAAACAAGGGAATCTTAAGTTCTCACCATGACTGCAAAGTTACATGCTAAACTTGGGTTACTGACCACCACAGCTGTTCTCCTCAGGACAAAGACTAGCTGCAGCTGCCTGTGCCGCTACGAAGAATCAGTATCAGTCGCTTGGATATTGCCATTCCTGGAAGTGCTCAAGGTCGGGCTCGATGGGGCTTTGAGCAACCTGGTCTAGTGGAAGGTGTCCTTGCCCATGGCAGCGGGGGCTGGAACTGGATGATCTTTTAGGCCCCTCCCAATCCAACACATTCTATGATTATATGTTTCTACATTTTTTTAATACACTTAGACCATATCTTTAAGAGCCTCCTTTAGAAGAACTGTTTGGGTATTTTTCGTCTTATTCTTTCTTCCTTATTTCAGCTGACAGAAGGCAATGTCTATGTACTGCTCATCATATCAATAGGAAACATACCATACAGAATCAATAAAACCCCAAATAATTTGTGATTTGTTTTCTTTTTTTGTTTTTTTGAGATTTTATTCAGTTTTATGTCTGTGTTTAGGGTGGAAAGACAAAACAGGAAGCAAAAATAAGGAAAAAAGAATGAAAAAAGAAGAAAAAGGAATGAAAAATGAAGGGAAAAAAAAGAAGGATCAGTGACTATGTGAAAGATTGTTTGGTATTCCTAGATCTGAATTTCCTCAAAATTTCCTACATATTACTTTGTGTATGATACTTTAAAAAGTATCTAGCAAGTATACTTCGCTAAAGTATTTTAGTAACAATACCTAAGAATATCAGTAATGCTACCTAGCTTCTTATTTTTTTTTCTTTTTTTTGAAAGGGGGAAGGACAACTTTGAGATTAAGAGAAATAAAAAGATTTTGCAAATTAGGTTATTAGCAAGTTTTTCATATTACAGTGTGACACAGATGGAAAGCAGTGCAGTTAGGACTAGAACTACATTTCCTGATTCCCAGTTTATTATGCTATTCTCCAAACCTTGGCTAGTTTTACATGCTAGTGTGAGGCTTGACACCTCTTGTCAGTCACATTTGACTGAGTTTCATTTTGTCCACCCAACGATTTCAAGGACCAGCAAAGTGTCATGGTAGTGAAACGTTTCCTTTCAATCCATCCTTTTCCTATAGTTAAATCTATCTGAAAATATATTAAATTCTTTCAAATTATTTCTACATAGCTAATAATGTTTAAGAGTTTTGTTCAAATTTTTAAAGAATTTTTTCCAATTAATTCTTTGTTCATGTTTTCAAGCATAAAATATCTTCTTTCACTTTTTTAATACCTTAGATGGCATTGTTGCTATAGAGTTAAAGCAATGAAGCTGATTGTTCACAATAGATTTGGTTATTTAATTCTCCACGGCAGGTGTGGCAAAGGTACATGATTCAGAGGGACACAGATTCCTCCCACTTCCTTTCTTGATCCAGCAGCACAGTAGTTCAGACAGAAATTTCCCCAGATGGGTGATCTACCAAATGTTTCCCCTCTTCAGAAGAATATGTTGGCAAATCTTGTCTTACTCTATGTTAATATGTTCCTGCTTGTTTTACTTCATGGAAAGATCTCTCATTTGTCATGAAAAGGTGTTTGACATGTCCTATAAGACAGTGCTGTACACTCTACCCAGAGTGATACTGATTAGATTTTTTTCCAGGTCCCTTACCCCAGAACACCATCTTTTTGAAATGTGTCTCATTAAAAATATTCTATTCATGCCCCAGACTTACAGAAAGGCTTTTCTGGCATAAAGGAGAGTTGCATTTAATTGCAGGGGAAGGAACTGGAATCAAAGAGATTTGAGAGGGAGATAGGACAGGGGCAAAAACTTCCCAAAGCTGGCATACCTCTGTCAAAGACTAAGGACATAAGGCCACCTGGAATTAATCATGAATGTTAAGATAGAAGTCTTAGCCTTGTGCATTTATTTTCACACTAACAGAGGTGTCAGTTACTAGGAAGCACTCTGTGTGAGAATTTAGTAAGTTTCAGGAATAAAATTTTCAGTACTATTTCCTAAATTTTAAAACCAAAATAGGACTCTTTGTTTGCTTTTTCTTACTTATTTTTGCCTTTTCATAAGTAATAGTAGAATCAAAAGCCAGTAAAATGGAAAAGGGGTTAATCAGTGAATCAGACAGCATTGTCATACAATAGAGCATTTAAAAATTGTCTGTTGATCCTTCTATTCAATAAGGTCTTCATTGATAGAGGGAAAGATAAACTGGATGATACTTGAAATAATTAGAACTTTTACTATTCTCTCAGTTGATCAGGTTTGGGATCTAGCTGATTTAAGACAACTGCAGACTGTCTTTGCTTTTCACATATATATATGCAGGGAGAACAAATGGTTGTGCCATTTGAAACCACCATTTGAAGTTTGTCTTCAGTCATCTGGCAGATTCCCTTTTAAACTGGCTTGATACGGTGGCTTCAGTCTACCCCATTGTCTGCATTTTTCCATTCAGGATGTCCTCTAATTTATGACACCATTTAATAACTAGTCTCTATTATGAACAATAATCTTACTGTGTGCTGCCAACTGTACACAAAGTCTCACACAAGCTGTGGGCTGTTATCACTACATAACTACATGCCTTCCATTAGTTATTCTATTCCCATTCAGGGAATAATCATCAATAGTAAAAACTTGCACCGTTTAGACCAGAAGACTATCAATGGTTTTTACTCCTGAATCTACCACTATTTTCATTGTAACCTACTATATAAACTACAGAAGTATTATATGCTTGTTATATTCCAGATGGCATATGCTGCTAGAAGGCTGTACTATTTTCACAGGTGTAGATACTCTGTGGCCAGGTCATGGGCTCTAGCATTGCTCTTCCTAACAGCTGATAGGACCTTTTTAGATACTGTCTTGGCAAAATATTGGGAAAATAATTGTCCAGAGGTTATTCCCAATGAGAAAGGAGAAAAGATCTTTTGGGAGGAAAGACATACATATTTAGAAAACACAGGAAATTATTTGTACTCAGGCTGAGTTGTGCAGCATGCCCTCAGTGCTAGAGAATTAAACCTGGGTCCATATGTAGTTTACTAATGCAAGTGTTGCATTTATGTCTCATGCCTTTGAAGTCAGATTTAGATGCTCATTGTGGATGAACTAATGTTATCATAGAATCCATTTCAGAATAATGAGGTTGGAAAAGACCTCTGAGATCATCGTGTCCAACCTTGGTGTCACTTTCTTCAAGTTTTTTTAGGTTTTTAAGTGAAAAGCATTGAATTGACATGGAGGAAAATCTGTGTAATGTATCAGCATATCTATATTGCTGTCCAGAGGAAGGACCAGTCATCTGCTAGAGGATTTTGGGATAAAAATCTATCCATGTGTACTGAAAACCGTTAATGCCCTTAAGGACAATTCTGTACTTCTGCCAACTTCCATATGAAAAACCTGTCTGGAGCTTTTAGATGCTTTAGGATTTCTGAACTGTCATAAACCAGCATAATAGGATAAGTTTCTAGCTTTAAGTACCTGAAGATTAATTTTTTTAAAATATGAGAAAAGCAGTATCTTGATATCAGCATTTGGTATCTTCTAGGTCTGAAAGCTTGAACATAAGAAAACTTCATCTGAGCCTTCCTTATGCTTTCTTTCACTGATTAAGTCATTATTATATATAACACAAAGACCTTACCTGGAGCTTTTGCCAAGATGTAATTCTATGGAGTGCCTGTTGATTTTGCATTTAACAAATCATCCTGACAGCAACCCAGTCAAGACACGATGCAATGACATATGCGTTTTAATTCAGATATTCTGCCACTTGGCTATTTCTCCCAAGATTGGACCTATTGCTAATGCATTTAGGGCCCTCTCTAGGAGTAATATTGCCAAAAAGCCCCCTGGTGAATTATAGTATTTCTAAACAAGAAATCTGGCTAGGGACACAGGCATACTTTTTCACTGAAATAATTTTAATCTTACTCTTTGTAAACAATTAAGACATTCAAGCATTTTGACCAAGGACTTCTGTCAATCCCTGCTTCACCCTTCATACTCTATTGCTCAAGAATTATACAATCCAAATTTTAGCTAAAAATGCAATAAATACAGTATGACTTTTGGTTGTTTGCTTGTATGTGATTGCCTTAGATTAACCTTCATAGCCTTCATAAATTCACCATATGGATTAACTATGTGAAGCAGCTTTTCTGTTGCCATTTTATAGGCATGGCATTCAGGGTATTGTGCTGTACTTCCAGTAGAAAATCTGGTTGGCATTTGGGAATATTTCACAACTCTCTTAGAGAAGCTGGCTTTCACCAAACTTACACTACTCTCTTTTAGGGGCAATGATCTCTCTCCCAATACATGGGATGAATGGGTTATTTGAAATAATGTTGAAGTAGTTATAGTGAAATATTAGAATTTCTAGTAATTAACTGAAATGTGTCCCAGGTCCAGCTAATTTTGCAAGAGAATAGGAACTAAGCTGAAACAGATAGAGTTTTAGTCAGTTCCTTTGAACTGTCAAAAAAAGGCAGAATTCCTGAATGAAATTCCAGCACTACAAATGGATATATCTAATTATTAATTCAATGAGTGAGTTAGGTGTATTACGGTCTGGAGCTGATCCGTGAAAAAGTTTGCGTGCGTGCTGGAAGCTTTGTTTTGTAACCTATGATGTAGTGCCAGGCCTTGCACAGAAGTGTGGCCCTGATGCAGGCATGCTGATATGTTTGTATACCTCTGAGAGCAGGTAGTCCCAGACAGAGACAGCTCTAACTCCGTGAATACATTTTAATAAGGGTTTATTTCATATTAACTCTGCTCAGTGACTTCAGCAATGAGAAGTAGGTATGTAGTTCAATGTCCATTCTTTATTGTTTTGTCTTTATTTAAATAAATAAAGAAAATCCTTGCTAAAGTTTATAAATCTTCTACCTAAAGCAGAAAGATATAAATATACTTGTCTCTGGTTTGTAAGTAAAAAGCTTGAGCATCACAGTTGGTTTTACATCACTTCAGAGAATAATTATTCTTTTTGGAAATAAATAAGAGATTCTATTTATATGCATTGTATATTCTATTTCCAGTTCCATTCCCCAAAATATTAATTTTCACTACCTATCAGGAAGCACCACTAAGAAATTAAGTATTGCTACTGTAAGAAGCTGCTAAGGACTAGTTTCTTGAAAATATTTGTATGACTGGTCCTTAGGTATATGTTTAACTTCTATTGTTTCAGTTGGAAATAGGAACTGTGTGTAGGTGTTAGGCCTCTAAACATCACTGAGGTTGAAGGCCTTGTCTAATTTATTTAGCAAGGTCATTGTAGGCTCTGGACATGTATTTTATTCCTAGCATATGAGTTAATCACTACAGCTGCTTCCCACAGCAAATACTGAAAAACAGCTGCGTGTAAAAAAAAATCACATGCATCCCTAGAGCATATGAAGTGTGCATCATGCTTTCTCACAGATATTTTAAGAGGATCATTCTCAAATGGCTTTTCCATTCCATTTAAAATTGCTTCTTACAGTCCAGATCCTGTCCTAGGAAACTACTGCCAGAATGATCTTCTGGTGTCAATAAATTAATGATAATTTGCCAGGACACACAAGAAATTTCATTTTGGTAGAATCATTTGGGAACAGCATTTGTAATGTGCTGTGTGTGTAGCAATTAAGAGCCCTGAGGCAATAGAGGGGAGGGAACTCAAACGACACAACCCTGAAAAAGCACAAAATACTTGCTTAAAGAAGACTGTGCACAGTTAAGAGCAGAGGGAGCTGATGCAGAAACATTCCCTAAGCTGCAGAGACCAACTCTGAGTAGCTTGACACCCAACCAAATCTCTTTCAGCATGGTATTAATTAGCAACTCACTTAAGTAACAATGTACGTCCTAGAAGCATTACATCATCTGAACCTGTCACTGGCTGTGGAGCAAATAGCTGTGAGGACCGGATAATATTGCATTACTATTTCTTTGAGTCCTTTCATAAAATTCCAAGCATGGATTTAACAGGGAAACTAATGGAGTTTTTCTCCTTCTCCCCTTCCATGGTATCTCCTCTCCTCATTAGGAACACTCTTCTAGCATAAATTGAGTGTCAAGTGATGAGGGAAGTGGTAGCGTCTAACTGCATGCAAATACCAAATTCTTTCCAATTTTCCTTGAAGCTAATAAAAGACTCCCACTGAAGCAAATGGGAGTTACATAAGAATCTTACACCCTAAAAGAGCAATTATTCTAGACAATGAGCAATCATAAAATTATCATTCAGCAGTGTTTATGCGCATACTTGCCTTTAAGCATGGGCATAAACACCTTTCATTTTGTAATCCATGTAAGCATGTACTTACTTTGCTGTTAAAACACAGACTTCAACATAACCTTTAGGTTCAAGATATTTTGCCACAAAGAACATTAATGAGTTTGTCTCCTTCAGACTTTCAAAAAAGTGTTCCTGCTTCAGAGAGGATCTATTGAAACAAAAATGAACACATGAAGCCTTTAGAATAGCTTTGTTTACTTAGTTAAATTGTTCATCTTATGAACATGATCTACTAGGTTTGCTAGGAAGCTGAAGAAGATTTCAGGGTGGTATAGCATGCCTTTTTTATTTTCTTTCTTTTTTTTTTCTCCTCACATGAAACTCTCCTTACTTTTGTTTTGTCAATATAAAAGTTTGCAGCTTTCCACTGAGAAATCCATAAGGCTCATCTAGCATTTAACAGTGATGAAACTAGGAGAAAATTATTTGAGAAGTACTATTTAAAAGCTCTGAGAGAAAAAGCACCACACCTGACATCTGTGGAACATAAAGTGCTATGATGGAATTACTCAGGATTCTGCAAGGGGAAGTAATTTTCTGGAAAGTCTATAGTATAATGACGATGATGATGTGAGGAGTCTGTGGGCCTTCTTATGTTTTCTTTCTTAAGAGAGGTTGTGTTCAGAATCCCCATCTGTGTTGGTTAAGAAGTGAAGTGTAACTCTGCAAAGAGATTCAGGTGAATGTGCAAAAATAGTTGGAAAGACTATAGCAAACTGACTCTAGTATTGAATCATGAATGTTTTGCTGTGGAACTTCCTCACAATAAAAGAAGCTTGAAGTGTGAGATCTGCATTGGCAGAGATCTAAACTTAGGATTCTGAAATATTTTTGCAACTTAATTGCTTGAACCCCCAAACTATTTCAAATAGCTACCCAAAAACTGGTTTCGAATTTTGTAATTTTTATTTGCTTATTCAATTCCTTTCCTCAGTATAAAAAACTTAAATAATTTGTTGTTTAAAAAGCAGTCAAAATAAGTTCTTTCTTTGTAGCTCTTGATTGATCTGAATAAAACTCAGAAACTTCAGATGAACTAGTCTGCTGCTATGGCTCGGAAGGTATATTCTTTCCAAACAGCAATTTCCAAGCTCTTATAACTTTCTGGAAAGGTTATTCTCTAGGTTGAAATTCATCACGTTTATTTCAGTGTGCAGCCATTTCAGAAAGCATTGAGCAGAATGTCATGTGGATGCATATTATCACATTTGAATCTCACACTGCACATTGAAACAAATTACTCCATGCATTTATATCAACTTGCAATCCAGCAAGTTGTTTGGGTGTTTTTTCCCCTTGCTGGATTTATCTCTTTTTTAACATTTTAATATTACACACACTCAAAAGAGGCACAGAATGCTTTTCCATTTTATGTGCAATTACTCACCACAGTTTTTAAGGAATTTTGTGCAAATAATATGTTAATGCAACATTAGTCATGAGATTTGTTGAGAACTTAACAGCACAAGTCAGAAACTTATCAACCAAATTATGACTCCCACAGCAACGTTAAGTTAGCACATTATGCATATCTGTGAGACATAAATAAAAGAAGGTACAGTTTATAGAGATATAAAGTGCTATGTATAAACAAGATGATGACTTATTTAAAATTAGAGGTCCTGATTCATCTCTAACTTACCTTGGATTAGTTACAGCTGCTTTGGAAATGGTAATATGAAAATGTGTGATATCTATCTGATTACTTTTTCATGATAATGCACATAATGCGGACTATCCCCAAGATATTATACTGCAAACTTCTCTGAAAATGCTTCTTGATAGGTTTGTCAACTGATGGATGATAAATAATAATTTTCTCTGGAAAATATTCTGCGTAATTCTTTGGGCCATTTTATAAAAGGTAAAAATTCTGCAAGATTCAGATGAGAAGCTTCAATTATTCATCATGTAAAATGACACCAAAAATAAAGTGACATTTTTAATGCCCCTTTAGAGAAAATTGAGATTAATTAAGATAATGTTTTAGAGTAAGCTGCACTTCATTCCTAGGACATCTGTTCTTGCATATGCTTGCTCACTGGTTTTGATAAAAAGCATGGTAACAACAGTTGCTGGTTGTGCAAAGAAATTAAATGGACAGTTTTTTTGAGAGTTTAATGCATTTTTTGGCTCTATGTGTGCCTCAGTGGAGCCTGTGATTAACTATGGCTTAGGCAGAGATGTCTCCATTGAGGAATGATCTTTCCTTGAGTGCACTTTCAGTTTCAAGGTCAGTAGGAGCCACAGGAATTGACAACTAAATATATTTTAAGTAGTAATGGTAAAAGTTTTCATATTGTTCACAATTAATGAAAGCAATCAGAAAAGGTAAAAATATAGTCTGAAGTTTTCTGTTTTACTTCTTTTTCTAGTATCTTACTTCTGAAAGATTACTGTTTAAATTATTTTTCTTTCATAGCCTTGGTTTCTTTAAAAAAATCTATAAATGCAGTAATTTTGGGGGAATAATTGGGGAGATCTTTATCCAAGTGATACTTGATTGCTCAGGACAATGTAGCAATAACATATAGGAGATGATCAGTCTTTATTATTTCTTCCTTAGGGGGTTTATTTGAATGGCACTGAATAGGATTCTTGACTATTGTTATTGCTGGTTTTTATTTTTACCTTTCAGTTTAATAGCAAAAACAGGCCTGAAGGGAAAATCATTTAACCCATCCAGTTTTTGTGGTTTAAATATTTACTAAGAGTCCAACCAACATTTCTTGGCTTGCTTCAATAGCACGCCACATCCCCTAGAGCTTTTGATCCATTTACTAAACAAATCTGGGTTTGACTGCTTAGCCACCATGGTTAGAGAAAACACTTCAATTACGTGACCATAGACTATTTTGAATGTAACTTCCATATAAAAAAGTAAGTGGGATTCTGAAAGCTATAAAATATCAAATTGTAATGGAAAAAATACTTGGAGTTACAACTTTTTTTATGGCAATTTGTATTAAACATTAGTAAGGTTTAGCAAAAATCAAATAAATAGTGAATGAAAACACAGACACAGGACATTTTCAGTGTATGTTTCCCTTCACAGTTTTCTCAACAACTGCATGCACGAGAAGATTTATTAAATTATAGGTGTGGCTAAAAATATTTTAGCTATGGATTTACAGTTTGGTGACACAAAATTTTGAAGAGACAGTGAAAACCTGCTAACCTGCTTATAGTTCTGAACATTAGTGAAGAAAAAATAGAAAAAACCAATATTATAAAAGAAAAGCAGTATCGAGGATGTATTTCTTCTGTCTTTGAAACCAGGTAAATATTGACACATTTTGATAGAAGCATTTAATTTCTATATCTTTACCTATGATTTATTCATTCACTCTTGTTTACATGATGCATTTCCAATCATCAGTATAAATTTTTTTTTCCAGCTTTGATCTATCCTGTTTGTTGGGGTCCATTTCCAAACAGAATAGTTATTTGAGTTAGACTTTTCAAACCATTGAAGAATTGCAACATAATCTCTTTCTGTCTCAAACGTAGCTGATCTAGGTAGAAAATAGAATTCAGATGCTGACTGCTGCATAGTGAGGCTCAGATGAAACCATTGAGGGCTTGGAGAAATTAATTCTACACAGTGCACCTATTTTTTTTTTTTAAACTGTATTGTGATTATGGTAGGGAGCTACTACTGTCCTCCTAACCATCTTTCACGTGTGCAGTAAATGCACCAGCAGCCTTAGTTAGACTAAAATTCAGAGTGGACTTTTTTATCATAAAAAAACTTGAAAGATATTGTTGCTAGATATTGGCCCACAATGAGGAAGATGCTATGAGATTGCTTTTAGTGATTATTTCCACCATTATGAATACAATATTTGCAATATAATACTGTTCACAAGATTTTAGGAATTTGGGGGATATTGAGCAATATTTTGAAAGTCGACAGAACCCTCTCAGTATGGCATGAGTCCTTGTCTAGCCCATTTTCCCTTCTTAAACCAGGATAGATTACTCAAGTAAACATTATTTTCTGATGGAGACATTGCAATATTCCTGAAGAGCTTTTTCCTGTGCTTACTCTTTCCATCTCTTTGAGTTGTTTTGGTTTTCTTTCTTACGCTGTCCTATGTCATCTGTTAAATTATATCTATTACCTTTTATAACCAATGAACATGGAAAATAAGTAATTTCTTTTCTTTCTATGGTGGTCACGTTTTTATTTGGAGATATTTCTTATGTCTCTCCTATGCCTTTTGCTCTTTGGCTGTATCTTTGTCAATGTACCGTATTTTTCAGGTAACTTACCATTCTTCTAGAGGTTTCCTGCTAGTGCTGCTAACTGAACTCCACTTTGAGGCTCTCCTATCTGGTGACTATGTCTTAAGTTTAATGAAGTAGATTAAATTTCTAAAAGACATTATTTTATTTTAACAGAATTTGGATAATAACTTTATCACAGTGGATATAGTGCTGATGTCTCACATTCAGTGAGTACTCCCTCTAAACCTCCTCTTTGTCACTGACTAGCTAGTTTCTTCTCATTGTATATTTATTCCAGCATAGGGGTAGCCCTGGTTCTCTCATTGAACTGAATCCTGTTTTTTAAAATCCACTTCTGTTGAGACAACTTTGAATTCAAATCCTGCCTTGCCAAATGCTTGTGGGTTGTCTTTGCATGGTATTTTTTGTAAATTGAACAAATATGCTCTCTATTTCACCATCTATGTCCCTAATGAAAAATAGACCGCACCCAGAGCAGACAACTGTTGGAATTCTGAATATATTCTGCTAGCTTGATAGTAGACTAGCAATAAACTTATTCCGATGAGTTGTTTACATCTATGCTCATGTTGTACTCATGTAATACTCATTCTTAGTTGTTAGACATAATTTTCACTTTGTAGGACTTGCTGAGTTTCAGTTCCTGGAAGAATGCTTCTTTCTACACAATAATTGCTTTCTATGTTTGCTATTCTAGATATTGTTCAGAACATCCCAAAGTGGGAGAGTGTCTCCCTGGTAGATGACAGGTTAGCTGCATTCATTGTTGCCACACAGGCCTGTGGGTTGAATGACTGTGCTACATAAATGGTTTTTGCTGTTCTCAATTCCATGGTCAGGTGTGGGCTGTCTGTCACCTCTGAAGTGCCTTTGATCCATGTCTTTGCTTCACAGAAGAAATAATTCCAGTGTACCCTTCAAAATACGCGTGGCAAATTTTGATATGGGTTAGATTATTCTTTAGAAAACAGATCTTTCATAGTCCATTGATGCTATATTCAGATAGACCACTGCTAACTCACCTAAGTTCATCTAACATAGCTTGTAAAAGAAAGAAGCAAATGCTGAAGAATATTAAACAAAGCTTGAGGATTTTTTTGATAAAAGCAGAAATAACTGGGGCCCAGTTGTGGCATAGATGTCAAGTCTTCAAACACTGAAGTGAAAATTTAACTTTCATCTTTTTATGGTATACGACAGGTCCTTGTGATTATGGCTGGAAATGGATCCTTTCTTACTGCCTGTATAATTACAATTACTTTACACCTGGTTAAAATTTTGAAAATAATGGAGCCTTAAAAAAGGCAGCTTGAGAAGTCAGGACGTAAGAGCAGAAGATTTTCTTTTGAAATCTGCCAAATTTTTTGTGACAGAAATTGAGAAAAAATTGAGAAGCTCCAAATACAGCACAAGTTGCTGACTTACAGGTACATTATAAACTGAAAGATTTGGTTAAGCTTGAATTTGAACTTAATGTGTACCTCTCAAGAATACAATACAATAAAATCTTGTATTTTACTTTAACAAATGAATTTATACTTTAGGAAGAAAAAGGTCGCATATCTGGAAATCCATTCCTAATGTAATCCAAATAATCTCGTATCTGCTTTGCACAAAGTACCTGCACATTACTATCAGAAAAGTAGAGTTTTATAGTGACTTTGTGATGAAGTAAATGAGTGTCAAAAGGAACCGTTCTTCTGACAGTGAAGTTCACGGAATAGAAGAGATGGAATTTGCCAGTGCCAATTTTGTTTATGCTGGCAAACTTTGATGTAAACTCAAAATATTTTTGTTTACTTTTAGGGTCTTACAGGGCAGAATTTATGTTCTTAAGTTACTTTATGCATATTTTAAAATTTGCTCATGAACTCTGCAAGAGCTAGGTGTGTTTACAGTAAGGTAATTTTGAAGGTAAACATGCATAAACATAGCAAGTAGAAAAATAAGCTGATGTTCCTGAGCTTAATCTCCAATGTGAAAAAGTTTTGTTTTATTACATTTTTATATAGCTAGGTTGTCTTCTGCTGTGTATGTCACTTTATAAAAAAGCTTTAAACAGTCTTTCACTTCTACATTTGAGAAAGTTATTTGAGTTTGGAAGGAAGATTACAGCATGTATTATCAAAGCCTCTTGCTACTTCACTTTTGGGCTACTCTGCCATGTCTGTCTGAAAAACAGCATTTCAAGTTGTTATTTAAGCCATGACCGAAACACTAAATGGTGAATTTTTAAGAGGCCATAAGCTTTTTTCTCTTTCTTGATCACTCATTTATAGGCTGAGAAATTTCTTGCCTACTTTAGATCTGTATAATTGATTTTTCATTTTGAGCAGTGCGTAGTTAATATTATACAAGCTTAGCTGATTTTAGTCTCTCTTTTCTGTATTGTCTGACTTTCAATGAATAAACCATCACATTGTTAAAAACTTTTCAGTGATACTAACCATCAATACTACTGACTGAACTCAAAAGAATTTGATATTTTTAGGCCAAGGTTTTTGGTTTTGAGCCAGAAACCATTTGAAAACATTCCAAGAAATCAGAAATACCAGACACTTAAAAATCCAGCATCTCAAATAGGAAACAAGTAACAGCAGATCACATTTAAAATAATCTCAGCTTTTCCCTTAGAAAAACTAGAACAATTTGGATATCAAAATCAGACATATAATGGGGCAGTAGTATTAAATGTAGACAGGAAGACATCAATCCCCTTCCATGTGTAGATACTTTACTTGCTGCACTTCCATTATAAAATACAGTAAGTCCCTTGCATTCATACCACATACACATATTTTTTCCTTCATGAGTCCACATCCTGCGCCTGACAGGCCAAAACTGCCACTGAAATCAGAATTGGATCCAAGACCTTTCTTTTTTCTTTTTGGCAGATGCACAGAAACATGCATATTCCCAGTTATGTATATATTCCTTTATATTATAAGAATTCCCTATTCTCTCAAGCATGGTGTTTTACTGATGTAAAGTGGCCTAATTGACATAAATAGATGGGACATGTTACCACATGATGCGTCACTGTGGATATAGGAACAGATGTGCTGTTCAGAAATCTGCGGTTAACATGTCTGTAATATGTGATTAAAGAAATATTTATTTTTCAAAAGTAAAAGATTTACTCCCCACAAAAATGTTGCTCTGGTACAGTTCATGTCTTTCAATACTTTATGCTTTTAATAACTATGATGAATATTGTACTATAAAGCTCCCATTAGTTAAACTCTATTGGGATCACCGTAGTATCTTTCAAAAAATGAAAGCCACCAGAATATATTTCAGACACCTATTTAGTCATTTCAGTCTTGTAGTTGCCTTTTCATAGGAAAATCTGCCTTCAAAAATAAGGCAAACTGAACAAAAACTGTGGAATGGAGTTTAACCAATACACTTATATATCTAAGGAAAATGTAGCGCTTTCCAAAAAAGAAAAGAAAATCTGTTTTCAGCATGCAAATCTTTCTGCCAGATCTAAGCAACATAACCCAAAAGAGTTTTCACGCCAATTTTCTTTAATACTCCAAAGCAATATTATTTCATCCATTTACTGTAACTGAAAAAATTGTTTGGTGTTAAAGAGTGATAGAGTTATAGAGTCTAAAACTTAGTTATTGAAAATAAATGGATGACTGTCATGAATTTTATGAACAGTGAACTCATGCTTATTAAGAAAAAATACAATCCTTGTTTATTGATATGTTGGGGTTTTTTTACTCATAAATAATATTGTTACATAATTGTGTTTAAAGATGGAGCAAATAGTGGCTTATCTAAATACAATTTCTTTTGGAAATAGGTGAAAGGACAGAACTAGAAGGGGAAAGAAGATAAAAGCAGGGATTCCTTTTTTTTTTTTTTTAACGGAGAAAGAATATTGATCAGGCCCTAAGATTCCTCAGTGATTAAAAAGAAAATTATTGTTGTTTTTTTATTCAATGTTATTAATACTTTACTCTCAGCTTCTTTGCACAGAAATATCAAAACGCAGATACTTCTCACAATAGGAGTGAAGAGATGCGACCAAGCCATGATGGAAAATATTATGTTCCAAGTTTGACAAGGCCTAATGTAAAATAGTTATTGAGATTTATGATTCAGAGGGTTGTGCCCTAGCATTGCTGGAAACAAAAAGAGTTTTCATGTCCTTTTCCACAATGCCTGTTAAGTCCCAAACAATGGAATTGTATTGCTTGGCAGACAGAATAGACAATCTCAGTTGTCTTCGCTCAGGAATGAAATTGAATATTTCTTGCTGTGAAGAGTTTTCTATTTACTCCATTGTTCAGACTGCATTGATTCAGACAAATTGATTGTCTCTGTGGTAACAGAATCCTGCCAAGGGATGACAAAAGTTAAGTCATCTGTGACTAAGATTCAGTTTTTAACACTGAATTTCTGGAGGCACTCAGATGAACTTCTGGAGACATCGTAACTACTGAATCACAGAAGGTACCCAGTGAAATTCTTTGTGGTACTGGCTACAAAATGGGATTAATTTTCTTTTTATAATTTAGAATTTTTGTCATGTGGCTTTAATTTATGAACCCATATTCAGGTTAATTCCTGGATATGGATTCTCTCTTCAAGATCCGAACTTTTATTTACATATAGACAAATATTGGTCAAATGACCTTAAGCTTTACACTTAGTTAGGCAAGGTATTCTGCAAAAGCTGTCTTTGAATTCATTACCTGCACAGATCAGCATTATAAACATTGACCAGTAAGGCTCAATCCACTCTTAACCAAAAGTTTAATGTAGTCTTTATTTACAGTGTGTTTGTTTTGTGTTTTCTTGCTAATGTACTTTATATAAGGATATTTATGGGAATATATTGTAAAATAAACCATAAATTTGTTTCATCCAGATATTTATTTACAAACAATTTAGGTTGCCTAGATATAGATTTTGTTTTCAAGAAACACACCCTAGATATCTTTCCATTGAGGAAGCAGGTCTCAAGTTGGTGAATGCCTTCAGTAGGCATAGTTTTATTAGTTACCTTCTGTGGATCACTTGTGGTCCAGGGGATTTCTCCAGGGACCCTAGGCTATAGTTTGAAAACCACTTATTTTAGGAACTGAGGGGTTGTTCCAGACAATAATTTTAAAAGAAGACTTTGAGAAGATGGTATTAGTTGTCTGGTCAAAGAACATCATATCTTTCCTTAGAAAGAAAGAAGAGGAAGTACAGCACTCTCTGGAAATATTTGTTATGCACAGTAATATTGAACATCAACATTAAACTTTTATTATATGCCTGGGGCTGAGCACTGATGATTTATATTTAGAATTTTTTTTGTTGGTATTATGTTTTAACCAATAGAATAATTTTTCCTCCTTTGACCAGAAAAAATCTAACTCAAAATACAGAAAAAATGGAAATTATGTTAAATCTTGGAATCTGAAAACCAGAAAACAACTGGAGTTCCAGAAAAAAGCATAAAAATTGGAGAAAATCACACATTTAGGCCTCAGGCTAATAATTTAATGTCGTTTTCACCATTCATCCAGCGTAATTAGAACTATTGGGAAATTAAAGGACAACATTGAACAGAAAAGCTTAGTTTTTCTCTACCTAGTGAAAACATTTCATCAAGGTTCTCTGTAAAGAGTTTTTAAAAATTTACTAGCACAAAAATAGATAGCACACAGATCTTTTGGAAAACTTAAGTATTACTGCAAACTTCTGGGAACCCTGTGGATGACTTTTCCTTGTGAAAATTCAGAGATGAGAGCTTTGCAAGGGAAAAAAATGAACTTTTGAAAGGTAACTAAATGTCTTCAGCAGTTTCTATGAGTTAGTCTTAAAAAAAGTCTGAATGAGTGGTAATTTCTTCTAATCTTCAGTGCATTCCAGAGCAGGGTTTTTTAAACGATTTCATTTGAGCAATAGTCTAACCTTTCCAGAAATCCCCACGTAACATATTTTGCAGAGTTGTCACTTTTTTGTCTTTTACAGCTAAAAATTAAGCTAAATTTTGGGCATGCATTTATTTCTTTACATCATTGTGTTTGTTGACTTGCTTGCTTCCTGAGTGTAAATGTGTGACTTTGTCATTTCCCAGAAACCTTCTGATGTACTGAGAATCCAGAAGTTGTTCACAGATCATTTAAGAAAGATTATCCTGGAAGAATTATTAAAAAAAAAAAAATTATCTGTGCCAGCAACCCTTCTTTCTGTGTTGACACACAGCTAAAGAAAGAAACAGTCTGTCATAACCTGTCAATATCTCTTTTTTCAAGTTCATTCTCACTCTTGGAGAAGCTAAGCAGTAGATTTTGGGAAGACAGAAATATAGATTAACTAAAGAATTTTTTGGATCCTTTGTTAATTAATATACTTAAATTATTATTATGTGGAGAAAGTTAACTGTGTGCTAAGGATTAAATTGTGTCAAACGTAAAGGAGACTTCAGCCATAAGCTTAAAAATGCTCTTAACCAAAGGACTCAGAAGTCTACAGTTCCTTTATTAGATGTGAAAGAGAAAAGAAATTGAAAGACACTATTTCTCTGCTAAACATTGATTAAAGATCACCTGCCAATATGACTAATATTCCAGAAGTGCCTAGAATATGATGGGGTTGAGCATGTAGGTTACTAAAATGCTTAAAACACATACAGAACACAGTAGCAGCCACCACATGATAATTTTGGTTACTCTACCAAGATTCTGAACAACCTGTTTAGCTTTCAGAAAAAGAGATGTGTGAAAAGAAAACCCCTCAGGTTTTTACAGCTAGAAGTAAAGATTTTTACCATATAATTGTAATCAGGTAATATAAAAGTTATCCAATGCAATTCAGAAGCTGAACTTCTAAGTTAAATAATCAAAAGATATGAAATTAGGAAACAAAATTGTTTTATGGCCTTGAATTTGTGATATAATAATTCAAAGCAGCTTTATATAAGCTGACATCCTTTGCTTTGCTTCAGTGAGAAATTTTACCCTGTTCAAAAAAAATTTAATCCATCTGTTTCAAGGTCCAGAGACGTTAAAATGCAACCTGGTGTGTAAGTGATTATTTTCCTTCAAGGTGCCAGAATGAAACAGACCTGCTTCTTCCCACATGGACCATTAAGACAGTGATGACAGCATCCTCAGGATGCAGTTTTTATCTGTAACTGCTCATTAAATGAATGCGTGTTCCTGGGAAACTCAAACTCTGCTGACCTCTTTAAGCCTTTGTTCAGATTGAAATCACTAAATTCATTCACTCAGGAAAAATAGCATGTGACATACCAGAATAATTACAATTAACCAACACAGAATTAATTTGGATTATCTAAGACTGAAATGAATGATCAATCTCTGGTGGGGAAATTCTTGTCAAATAAATTGAAGTATAGGTGAATAATGAATAAGAAAAGGAAATTACAATTAACTAATGAACACTAGATGAACAGAAAAATATGTTTGGTATGTGAGACAGTAAATGGTTCATTTGGGAAAATGGATGTTTGAGGAGGAATATTTCTAAACAAAAACACTATCCCACCTGGGCCTTGTTGGAATAACCCATGTCTAAAGCAATGATTTACCTTATTCCTTCTCTAAAATATTTTTCAGTACATTTCTACTCTATTCTAGCTAATAAAGTCTTTATTTAGTCTGATAATATCCTGTATTGAGGTATCTCTGACAGAATTGTGGAGAGGAGATTTGTCAGGTGGACAAATTTAATTCTGGCAGTTTTGCACTAAAATAATTTTTTTCCTGTTAAAAGATCTGGTACACCAGGCATGAGGTATAGTTTTCTCCTGTGCTTGGAGAAGGTGGCAACTGTGAAAAAGCAAGTTCATATTTTCAGACAATCTGTGGAAAAAAAGGGATTGTATACAATAATAATACTTGATCCTTTTGCATATACTGAGTTGCTTACCTTTCTGTCTGTGTAAATGCTTTCCCATCAAGATCATAATACAAAAAGTGAACCTCAGCTTCTTTATAGAAGTTCATGTGGTTCCCTTATTCAAAAACATGCCACTTTGGCTTTAGGTAACTCCTCTGGCTTTAGGTACCTCCTCTGTGTAGCAATTGTTTATTTTACTTCTGAATTAATAATGCTAAGAATTCATTATGGAAAAGAAATTTTGCTGGAATCATTACTATCAGTTTTTGAATACTGCTAGCACTGACTCCTGCTAACTATGCATGGTTTATTTATGTTTATAAACTGCTTATAAGTATTCTTATCATTCCTTTGAGTTACAAAACCCAGTTAAACCAAGTAGCTTGAAGATGCTACCTAAAAGGTTTGCTTAAAAGGGATATTAATCTCTTCTCAAGCAAAGAAATGCATCAAAACTGATGCAGTTGCATTCCATGGGTCAAGACAAGGACAGCCACTGTGGGAATATCTTCTTTGGCGCATGGAGATCTGCCCTCTGGGATTGTGTTCGGTGATGCAGGACAGAGGTGGTGAATGAATGGGAGGGATCATCAGTTGTTGTCCCCAGCAGACCATAGCTACTAAGGTAAGTATTTACCAGGTATCCAAGTATACTTGAATGAGCTGTATTCCAGATCATATGTCCAGGGCAGGGGGAAGACCACACTGTGAAACACTCATGTTTTGTGGCTAGTCTGTAGAAGAAAACAAATCCATAAAGATCTTCCATGAGACAGGCTAACCTTGTATGTATGACTTAGCTGCCTAGCAGCCAAAAGCAGCAAGTTTGGAATTAAATAGCATGAGAAGCTACAAGAAACTGACTACTTAACAATTACTTTTCAAATTAAAGATTGAAATCAGTTTGAATTGTGTAAACACTTGCAAAGGAGATTTACTTCAATTTGACTCTTCTGTGCTGCCAGGCTCTTGCTTGGGAAGTCCTCATCCTGACTCCTTGTAGTAACCAAGGAAGGGTAGCACTTTCAGGAAAAAAGCATAATTGACATTGACTGGATTACAGGTATCCATCTGGCACAGGTGAAGTGCTCTCAACACTCACTCTCTGCTTTATTATGGTTTAAAAATGCTATAACCATGCACCAAGTTCTCATCAGCGCTGTGCTAACCTTTGCAGGGGTACAGTGCTAAGGAAGCTGGAGAATTCAGCCAGTCTATCTTTAGACTGCCATCATAGGAGAGGTCATCTTACTTTCAAACCTGAATTATTTGAAATGCAATGAAAATAGGTATAAATAAGATTATATCAGCCCTTGAAAGCAGTGCTTTTTGATAGCTTAAATGAAGACAACATGCATGCTGTATGGTGCACCTCCTCAGTGCTGAATCAGCTTTTATCAGTTTTTGTTTAAAAAAACAGACCAGGTGCCAGTTACTGGAGACAGACGTCATTGGGGTCTTTAGTTTAGTAGGGTACAAATATACCCTAAAATTAAAGCCCAGTGCTCTGTTTGTTTCTGCTGTTCATGAAGCCGTCAATAAACTCACAACAACATGGTCTCTCTAGTAATGTTCCAATGTCAGCTGCTCCTGTGGCCAACTTTAACCTACTGTGAATGGGTTTCATTTAGTTTCCCCATCCTCTGTATACAGTAGGTTAGCTATCCAGGAACCATATTTTATTTTCAGCTTCAGTTTCTTTTCCACTGAAAATAAAAACAAAAATGTCTTCTTCCTTCTGGGTTCCAGTCCTAGCATGCTTTAAAATAATATAATATTTTTGCATTTATATAATATCAACCAGAGGGCTTTTCAGGATCTAATACAGAGGTACTGCTTTACACCTCTCTGAAGAACAGCCAGTAAATTGAAAACCAAGAACTGTTTAATTGGGCACCATAAACCTATACAATAGTTCCACTCATTGCATCTCACACTAGAGGGGGGACTATGAAATCTTAAAACAAATGAGTTGTATGGAAAAATACTAGGGAGGAGCTAAATCTACAGTGTTATGAATAAAGGGGAAGTGCTGTGGTATCAACACTCACAAAGTAATTCAGGTTCATAGTTCAGAGTCCATCCCTGTGACGCTCATTCCTGTTGGTTTATTCCTTTTAGTATTCAACATTTAGGCATTTCTTGACTTTTTCTGGGAAATTTTCTTTCAACTTTACACAGCCAGGTCTCTGTAGCCTGTTTTATGTAGGGCTGGTTCCTGCCTCGTAACTCTCCCTTTGAGCTAGCAAGAATTAGTATTTACATAAAGCATTCCATTCCTTATAGTTTTAAGAGAGCTATGTTCTCATATGTTGACATAGCAGATCTCACTCTTGCCTCAGCTTATGAAAAATAAATACAGAATTAGAATAATAGTTTGAGGGAGCTGGGGTACTATCTTTTTCACTGTAAAGTCTGTCTCAAGTGGCAGCTACAAATAACAAGCTCTGTTGTATAAAGATATACAACACATAGAAAATAACATCACATCTCTAGCATAGATGTGCACAACTCCCACGTTTTGCCTCAGTTCTACCATAACTATTTTATCTTTTCAACAAATACAACAGTGAACTTCAGCTTGTGTCCACACCTTGCACCACAAACACCCTTAAGAGCAGAAGGTCTTAGTGCCTATGGGAACTGTCTTACAAATCAAAGAAATGGTAAATACTGTTTTACTACGTGGTCTCTGGTGTTTACAGAAAGATACCTCATGGACAGGATCATGCATCAGCAAGCAATGAGCTGTGACAGCTGGCACGAGGAGCGGTGCATGGGGTTACACTAGGATTGAGGGGCTGAGACCTGGGATGACTGGGGAAAACTCTTCACTGTGCAGGCTTGTCTCTAAAGTTGCTAGGGCATGTCTCTAAAGTTGCTAAGGATAACTTCTGCTATCACTGACTCTTCACTTGTGGTCCTGCTCATTGCTATCCTTGCCCTTTTGTGGCCTAAAAGGCAGAGGAGGGAAAGACAGAGGAACAGACACTGCAGCTGACAGGCCAAATGCAAATCTTTTATGGCTATAAGGTACAGTGGCAGAAATGTCTGCTGGGTGCATGACAGGATAAGAAGGATCTAAGAATAAGGAGACAGATTGTTGCTGTCATGCAAGCACTTTGCAGCCATGCACACACCACAGAGGGAAAGCAAGGTTTGGGAAGAAAAGGTGCTGCTGATACTGGAAAAACACTCCTGACAAGGATAGTGAAATACGGGTATGGCAGCAAATCCAGTGTCAGGGAAGTACAAAAAACTCCTTCTTAGCCTTCTTAGTGATTAACACATGTATCTGAAAGATTAGACACTTCTGTATTGATCCTTAATAACTGTTTTCCCCTGGCTATGACAAAAAGTGCTCTCAGCTGCAGAAACGTGTGCAAGGTCATATGTGTCCAGTACCATAGAAAGCCACAGATTCTTAAATGATTCAGAGAACACAATGCTGCCTGCAATCACTTAAACCACTTCCTGCAGCTCCCTCTTTCTCTCAAGTGTACTTAAAGGTGACATGTTTTCCATGTGCTTCTGACTCATGTCACCTCTTGTCTCCAAAACCTTATCCTCTGTATTTATATTCAGTTTCATCTTGCATAAGACATCCTCTTGCATTGTACCTTGTCACCAACAGTCCCAGAGTGAATGATCTCTGATCCCACTGGCCATTGAGAAACATACTGAAAAAAGGAGTTAATTCAGACAATCAGTTGCATACCTGGTAAAACACTAAGAAACATAAAACCACATGACTAATTTAGACAAGCTGTGTCTGAAATTGTATTGCCAGGGAGAGAGCGGTGATGAAGATGAGTGGCTCCGAATCTCATGAAAACTTAATTAAGTGCGTGTTTCCCCTACACACTAATATCATGATGCTGATTGACTTTATCAGGATTTAAACAAGTGGTTTCAGGGTTTTTTTGCCTATCAAAGAGTAGTACAACAGGCATTTGTTGTCCTAATTTTACAGGACTAAATGCACATTACTGTGCATTGTCATTTGATAGTTTTGATATGGTGGCTAAGAACTACAGCAAGATCCTGTAGGCAAACCCCATCCTTATCTCTTGTTGATGTGAGATAGATAAGAACAATAATATATGTTTCAACAGAATACAGGAGGTCTGACATAAAGGGCTCAATTAAAAATTGCTTTAATTGCATTAAAAAGTCCTGCCTGAAGATTTTGTTCAAAACAATTTTGACTTGCTTTACATAAGGATTCTCTGCAGCAGTTTCGAGCTGTAAATATTTTTGGTTTCCTTCTGTTCAGTAACATCATCTATTGATACTGCCTTTGTGAGAGGGAAGGGGGAGAAAAATGCAGTATATTTAGATGCAACCTGAAAATTAAGCTGAGAAGAAGTTCTGGCAAAATCTCTGATGAAAACTGGTAAATCAGAACAACAGTAAAACATTTCCCCCAGTAATTTTTATTAACACTTGCATACCTAACTTTCAAAATTAAATTTATAGGGTATAAATGTTGGAAATTTGATTTTCTAAATAAACTTTGACTTTCTAAAGAAGTCAAAGTTTATTTAACCACACATTTTATTGTGGAAATGATGACTGTCCCTTCCAGACCCTTTTGATAGGATAACAACGACATAACTTGGTGAAAAACTGTGTTTACCAAGCCACCTTGCAGGTATGTTTGACAATGGCCATGGCTAAGAAAATGAGTTACACATCAGGTATTCTGGGAAAGACAGCATAAGGAATACGTCTGAGATCTTGAAGAATTTTCTTTTTTACTTCATTCCAGTTGACTCACAAAAAATTTTTATGTGGAAATATTCTACATTTTGCAGCTGAATTTCCTCATGCCTTTTTCTTCGATCATAAAATATTTTGTCCTACACCTCTGATAGGTTGTTTTCATTTTAATTCTTAATGTTAACTTAAATCTTTACACCACAAAATATGAAATCACTTTTGATTGCCTTTTTGCCTTTGTTCATTTTGAATGATATTTGAAAGGGGCCTAGTTCAATGGAATCTGGAACAAATGCCAGTTCTTTGGTGTATTTTTATTTTAATGGGACTCATTCTTCTTCATTTTTTATTAATCTATTTCTATTAAATTTATGAAAAAAATTGTAAGGAAATGCTATGAAGTTTTATGATGCATTTATTTGTCTATATTTTAACTTTAAAATAATTTTTATAAAATATCTCAGTTATGAAAATCTCATCTTGTTATGGAAAACTTTATTTTTAACTGCTTTTTCATCATTTCTAATAAGAAACTCAGGTAGAATGGCATTGAGAGAGCTTCTGCTAAGTCTTTGGAAATACGTCTTGCAACTTCAGATTTAATTTTTTTCAGGATGCTTAATGGCTGCTGCTATAGATAAAGCAAAGTAAAAAAAAAAAAAGAAAAAAAAAATATTCTTTGTAATGCTTGCCAGTATTCAGTGTGTCTCCAGGACATAAAAAGAATATTTTATTTTCTACCTGAGGAAAATTTTAACAATTTGAAAATTAATGCTAGAGCTCTGTTAAATTCTCTTTCGTTTCCTATCAATATATCTGAGATTAAATTTTTTTGGCTAGAGGGATAATGAAATTTGCAGCAGGAGCATTAGGTTGGACATATAATATTGGGACAGCAAAAACTTATGCAGAGTACTGGAGTGTAGAGAAATTGAAATACCTATGAAACTTAAAACTAGATTTTTAAAAAACGTTTTTATACTTATTTTAGGATACATGTAAAAAATTGGCTAACCTGAAGTGCTGAGTATTTTAACTGCATCTATAAATGTAATCCTCAGAAAAGGTTCCCTGAAATTCTGGTCATTGGTTAAAATTCAGAATCATTGCTTGGAAGAAGAAATGGACTTAATAGTCTTGCTTTTCAAATGAATGCCCCACTTGCTATGCAATTCACTCCTCTCTTACTTAATTTTGACCAGAAGAGAGGAGCATCAGCCCAGATTTGAACAGGTGGACAGTGGTAGGAGTGCTTCACCGAGTGTTGCTGGTGTTAACCGGATTTTTCTCAGAAGAAATGAATGTTATTCTTTCACACACATCCTGACGTAGACCTTATGTTGAGGAAGCCAACAACATGGATGATATTTCTTCTACTTGCGTTTCAAAGAATGTAGGTGGAAGTGTTTCACCAGGCAAGGAACCCAGCCTTAATCCTGAATATAATTGTGTCCAAAGGACACAAAAATCATTCAGGGTTATCAGGCTGGAGAAGTCTCAGTTTTGGGCCCCAGTTAGGCTTAGCCCTCTGGGCAAAGTGCAGAACTGTCCTCTCTTCCCTCATAAGTGGACGGACAGCAGGATGGGGACTGAGGAGCAAAATGCTTCCTACTATGTGTTAAGATCCACATGAGGAACATGACATATGTAAGTCTAGGAGAACTGATGAGATGCATCCCAGAGTACTGAGGCAATTGGTTATGTCGTTGCCAAACCACTCTTCATGATATTTGAAAAGCCGTGGCTGTCAAGTGAAGTCCAAGGTGACTGGAAAAAGGGAAACATTGTACCTATCTTTAAAAAGGGTAGAAAGGAGGACCCTGGGAACAGCCAACCTGTCAGCCTCACCTCTGTGCCTGGGAAGATCATGGAACAGATCCTCCTAGAAGCTGTGCTAAGGCACAGGGAGGACACAAAGGCGATTTGAGACAGCCAGCATGGTTTCAACAAGGGCAAGTCCTGCCTGGAGGCCTACCTGGAGGCCTTCTATGATGGAGTGACTACATTACTGACCAAGGAAAGTGACAGAAGTCATTTATTTGAACTTCTGTAGAGCCCTTGAAACAGTATCTGACAACATCCTGCTCTCTAAATTGGAGAGAGATGGATTCAATGTGGATGGTCTGTAGGGTGCATAAGGAATTGATTGCAGGGTCACATCCAGAGGGTAGTGATCAATCTCTCAGAGTCTCACTGGATGTCAGTGACAAGTGGTGTCCCTCAGGAGTCTGTACTGGGACCAGTGTTATTTAATATCCTCATTAATTGTGTAGATAAGGGGATCAAGTGCACCCTCAGCAAATTTCCACGACACCAAGCTGAGTGGGGAGGTTGTCACACCTGAGGGATGGGATGCCATCCAGAGGGACCTGGACAAACTTGAGAAATGGGCCCATGGGAATCTTATGAGTTTTAACAAGGCCACATACAAAGTGCTGCACCTGGGTTGGAGCACCCCTGGTATAAACACAGGTTGGGGGCTGAACAGATTGAGAGCAGCTCTGCAATGAAGGACTTGGGGGTGCTGGTGGGTGAGAGGCTAGACATGACTCAGCAATGTACACACATCCCAGAAAGCCAAATATATCCTGGATGCCTCAAAAGCAGCATGGCCAGCAGGGTGAGGGAGGGGATTCTGTTCCTCTGCTCTGCTCTGGTGAGACCCCAGCTGGAGTGCTCCATCCAGCTCTGGAGTCTCAGCACAGGAAGGACATTGACATGAGCTGTTGGAGCAAGTCCAGAGGAGGGACCCCAAGTTGAGGCATGGAGCACCTCTCCTGTGAGGAAAAGAAAGGCTGAGAGAGTTTGGTTTGTTAAGGATGTAAAAGAGAAATCTTTGGGATGGCCTAATTGTGGCCTTTCAGTACCTATTGGGGGCCTACAAAAAAGATGGAGAGGGAGATTTTACAAGAGCATGTAGTGACAGGGCAAGGGGGAATGGCTTCAAACCGAAACAGAGTAGATTTAGATTAGATATTAGGAGAAAGTTCTTTAGTGTGAGGTTGGTGAAGCACTGAAACAGGTTGCCCAGAGAGCTTGTGAATGCCCTATCCCGGGAACTGTTTAAGGCCACCCTGGATGGGGCTGCGAGCAACCTGATCCAGCAGAAGTTGTCACTGCCCATGGCAGGGGGACTGGAACTGGATGATCCTTAAGGTCCCTTCCAACCCAAGCCATTCTATGATTATATGACTCTATGAACTGCACCATTCTCTTCAGAGTGGGTGCTTCTAGATGTCCTTGCCCACTAGTGCCAAATCTCCCAGAGTATGGCTGAGCAGGGAGATGAGCACTGCCCTCAGTCAAAATAACCTTTACATAGTAAGCACAAGTTGCAGTGAGATAAAAGGATATGGAGTATAAATAGTCTGAACTTAACATCTCCAGGTAAATTTGCAAGGATTTAGCTGTAAAAATATGAATCTCTTGTAAAATTGTGATGATGGACCTGGGACTTCACACTGTTACCAGAATTTTAGCATGCCCACAAACAAAATGCAAACTAGATGGGCTTGGCTTCCTAAGCCAGTGAGAACCTGAACAATTCAGTCATCTATTATAATGCCTGTATGTTTCAAAACAGTAATTTCTGTACATAGGGAAAGGAAAAGGAGACTAATTCAAAGTACAGAATAAAAACTATGCAGCAGTTTCATCTGTATCCATTTCCATGCTGCAAAGGGTTGGCAGTGACTAGAATTTCTGGCTAACTTATAAAGGTTGGTGCAACTTCTGTTGTTTACAGAATTTAATATTGAATGATGGGATATTTAGCCTTTTTCTGTCAAATGTTTTCAACAATAAATAATTCCTCAGTTGTTCTGATCCAGAAACTGGGAAACAGTCCAAAGAAAGAGATCAGGATCACAGAATGATTTAGTTTGGAAAAGACCTCCAAGGTCCTCTATAGTCCAGCTATTAACTGCTAAACCATGTCCCTAGGTGCCACATCTACATGTCTTTAAAATACCTCCAGGAAGACTGACTCAAACACCTCCCTGGGCTTGTTCCAATGTTTGACAATCCTTTCAGTGAAGAAATTTTCCCTAATACGTAATCTAAACCTACCTTGGTACAACTTAAAACTGTTTCCTCATGTTCGATTGCTTGTTCCTTGTGAGAAGAGGTCGACCTTCACTTCACTACGACCTCCTTTCAGGCAGTTGTAGAGAGTGATAAGGTCTCTCCTGAGCCTCCTTTTCTCCAGGCTGAACAACCCCAGTTTCCTCAGCTAATCCTCATAAGAGCTGTGCTCCAGACCCTTCACCAGTTCTCTTGCTCTTCTCTGGACAAGCTCCAGCACCTCAATGTTTTTTATTTTTTGCAATGAGGGGCCCAAAACTGAACACAGGACTCAAGGTGTGGCCTCACCAGTGCTGAGTACAGGCAACAATCACTTGCCTACTTGCCATGCTATTTCTGATACAAGCCAGATGCCCTTGGCCAGCTTGGCCACCTGGGCACAGCTGGCTCATGTTCAGCTGCTGTCGACCAGCATCCCCAGGGGCTTTTCCACTGGACAGTTTTCCAGCCACTCTGCTCCAAGCCTGTAGTGCTTCAGGGGGTTGTTGTGACCAAGTGCAGGACTCGGCACCTGGCCTTGTTGAACCTCATACCATTGGCCTCAGCCCATTGATTCAGCTTGTCCTGATTCTTCTGCAGAACCTTCCTACCCTCCAGCAGATTGACACTCCTATCCAACTTGATTTCTTCTGCAAACTGACCAAGTGTGCCCTCAAACCCCTCTTCCAGACCATTGATATTAGAGAGAACTGGCCCCAATACTGAGCTCTAGGAAGCACCACCTGTGACCAGCTACCAATTGAATGTAACTCCTTTTACCACTACTCTTCGGGTTCTGTCTTCCAGACAGCTTTTACCCAGCCAAAGATATATCTGGTGTACATGAGTCTCTTAGAAGAATTTGGAAATACGCACACAGAGTGAAGTAATTAGAACAGCATGTTATATAAATATCCTCTGTAGGTTTCTGCTGCAAAATGAAAACAAAATAACATCATAGATCTTTTATATTGAAGTTTAATTCCATCTCTTTTAGAGGTAAAGCCACCCCATCATTCTGCTAAAACACTCTTTCTCTGATGTCATGTCATCATTACCCTGTAAGAAAGCCTTCCAGTGTCAGATGTGAATACAATACTCATCCGTGCTGTCTATCACTGTGATAGTTGTTTCTATACTGCAGGAAATGAGAAAGGAACCAATATAAAGTACGAAAAAAATTAATGGATCTTTCAGTCCATAATTATAGGGACTTCAGTGCAGAAGCATTTGCTTTTTGTAAGACCTCCTTGGCAGCCTTAATCATGTTCTCATCAATAAATTGAAAGTTCTGTGAAAGGGTGCCGTATAATAACCATGGTTTAGATTTTTCAATTTATATTGCTCTACCTAGATTCTACTTACCTGTACAGCAATATAAAGGCCAATAAAATGAAGCCAACACTGTGACAAAAGTCAGCAATAGCAGAAATGTCAAATGAGTAATCTGAAAAATAAAAATGAGAAAAGCATATACAAGAAATTATAACAGCCAGCTTTTTATTTGTTTTCCAAATTGTATTTTCCTCTTCATGGTACCACAGTATTATTTCATGCTGTACCAATAGTTATTGCTATTGTTATTAATGTTGTGGTCGGGAGAAGAGAGAAGGAAAAGATGGTAGAATAATACTTGTGTCCTAACACGGAGAAAGATGTGGAAAGGAAAAGGAATTCAGGGAAATTACTCCCCTTCCCCTTCCCCTTCCCCTTCCCCTTCCCCTTCCCCTTCCCCTTCCCCTTCCCCTTCCCCTGCCCCTTCCCCTTCCCCTTCCCCTTCCCTTTCCCCTTCCCCTTCCCCTTCCCCTTCCCTTTCCCCTTCCCCTTCCCCTTCCCCTTCCCCTTCCCCTTCCCCTTCCCTTTCCCCTTCCCTTTCCCCTTCCCCTTCCCCATGCCTTTTTTTTTTTCTTCCTACTCTACAAGCTTTCTGTAGAAGGACCAAGATATTTCAAACAAAGGGAAGGATTTCGTGCTCCAGGAGATAATTCTTCTGTGATATGTGTATTTTTCAATCAATATTTGGCATTTTCTTACCCTCTGCCTGCCAGGTGGTCGTTCTTTTCTAACCTGTTTAATCACATATGACAGTTTATTAGATGAATACTTTTGCCTTTCCAATGAGGTGCTCTGACTTCATATTTCAATCTTCATATCTTTTGTAAGCTCTCTCCAGTGATTGATTAAAGCAGATATATATTTATGGCCTACATAAATGATAACTTATTATAACATTCTAAAGTATCTCAAGCATGCAAAACCAAGGGTGGAATTCTGGCCTCACAACAGCAAAATTCTTATCATTTCTGAGGGGCTGACATTTCACCCCAAGGATAGAGAAAAATTATTTATGGCAGCACAGGGAAATATAGCTATGAATAATTTGATGAAATTAAGATGGAATAAATTCCTATCAGTGAGATATATTATGTCAAGGATCAGTATATCAAGGGAAGTAATGGAAGATCTATAGATTCAGACATTTTAAACTAGCTTTGAAGAAGGACTAGATAGTAATGCAGTGAGAAACTTACTTAATAGATTGCTTCATAAATTCAAACTCTCTCCAGTTCTTATAGTTCAAAAGAGCTCTTACTGCTGCCTGCTTATCCCATTTCTGTTAATTTTCCTAATAAAATAAAACTCATAGTCTGCCTGATGCATTTTTGTACACGTCTGTCTGGAATTAAGTGATCAGATTGAATTCTATTGAGAGAAGGGTTTAGGGGGTTAGATATGCAAGAATTACTATTGCCATTGTGGAAAGAGGCAGCTAGATAGAATGAGACAGGACCAATTAATAGCCTTGATAAGAACCTAATAAGATGTCAGGGCATCCATACAGCAGAGAAATTCTGGATGCCAAGTTTCATTTAGTCCATCACCCACAGTTTTGTTTTGTTTTGTTTTAATTCCTTTGTGTGCTGAATGCTGTAAGGACTGACATAATAATAATTAAAAAAGAAGCAATTCAAGAATAAAAATTCAGGGTCATGCATTTAAGGTTGCAAACAAGAATTTATGCTGTAAACTAGGATCTTCTCCAGTAAAAACCATATAAGAGAAGAAAGGCCCAGATGCATCAGCTGTTATGACTAAGAGAGATCAGTGTGATGTAGAAGGGAAATCATTTTAGGATATATTATTTAACTTGATTTTAGTAAATAAAGTTCTACCCTTCTATTGTCAAAAAATGCCAAAAAACTATCAAACCTTTGTGGAGTCTAAGACACTTTTGTGCAGTAAACACAAAAATGAATTGAAGTAATTTCTTGTTGCAGATTAAATGCATTATTCTACTGGAAACATCTCAGAAGAGTGAGTTCTGCTTATACATATCTCAAAAAGGCTTTTGTATTTCAGAAATTTAGGTTTGTTTTGCACTGCCTTATTCTTTCTTCTGATTCAGACATTAGTCTTTTCTCGTAGCCAGCATTTGACAAATCCTTCTGTCAATGAACTACTGAATTTTTTTCCATGTCCCTTTTTTGTTCCAGTTTCAAACATCAGACAAGCGTTGTTCTCATTTGGGTTGATTTCTTGCATCTTGTAGTTTCTCAAGGCTGACTTTTTTTGCATGTAACATTGTCATGGTCCTCATACAAAAAGTGAATGTTGTAGGTTCAGCTTCCAGTCTGCAGTATTTCTGTCCTCCCTAATGGCTCCTACTGTTTGAGCATATCTTTGAAGTGTAAGATTTGCACTGCAGAATTTGCAGACTCAACATCAAGAGAATACTGAGAAGTATTTCCTATTTCAATATTTCTTCGCTGAAAATTATGTCTGGCATGCATACAATCTAGACAAAGGCTGCAAATGGAAGAGGAGGAAGGAAATTGCAAAGTAACCAATGCTTGACAAATCCACAGAAGCCTGGATTTTTTAAGCCCGCGCATAGAAAATATGAGATATGTGTTCCTTCACTTCACTGCTGTATTGGTACCTCTGACAATAATAACCACAGAAACCTCAGAAAATAAATGGCAAGTCTAGAATTTCTATGAATAAACTTTGGAAAAAAAACCCCAAACTGTGGAGATACGTGTTTGATACGTGTGTGTGTGTGTGCATACAGTCATGTTGGAAAGACATTTTGATCTTAAAACACGTTTCTTTTTTTACTAGACTGTGTCCCTTAACATAAAGGTATGTATGTAAAATTTCAATTGAAACATGAAAACTCCCTTAGAGTGAGTCCCCTGAGAATTTGATCTTATTCAAGAGCTTTAAAATCCAGATGAGGAATATTTTACTTTACCTACTAGAGCAATATGTTGAGAATAATTTCCTTCTTTTGGTATATTTTGCATAAAATAGGCAGTGCTCTCAGTTTTTTTAACTTTGCAGAACTGATTTCAGAATTTCTGTTTTAATAAGCTATCAATTCACTAAACCATTATTATTACTACTACTATTACTACACTAGTGGCCATTCCCTTTGTCTGACTTAACCCAAGTAAAATTCATGTGGGAAGGAAATGATTTTGCCTGTTTAGGGATTGAAGGATTTTGCTTCTGTTACTAAAAAGTCATTTAGAGACAGCTGTAAATGTACATATCATTTTACAAATGTGGTATAAGATACATTCATTGTCCTGAAGTGCTTATGGTCTCTAAGATAGGAAAAAGAAAAATGGAGACCAGACTGAGGAAACCAATTTAGACAGAGTGTGATGTGAGGAATAAAAATAAGGTACATACAAAGGAAAATTTCTTAAGAGAACTGTTCCTTGTGGAAGGCCAGATCTTATGGAAGATGGAGATGGTGATAAGGATTTGGAGACCAATTCAGTCCACAATCTGAGCAGTGACACTTACTTCTATATGAGTAAAAAGGAAATTAAAAGTGGAAAGAGGAGAAGGAGACAAGAGTATAAATTAAAAGACAAGGAAAGAACACAGGCAGTGAGTGAAAGTGGTGGACCTTGGGTGTTTGGTCAGGGTCATTTTATGTTGTCTTGTGTCCATGATAACAACACATAAGGTTTTTTGGGTTTTTTTTCTGAATATTAGCTAGGCAAGTGTCAGAGGGGTTCTCCAGCTTGACAATAGAAACTCAGGTGAAATTGTTCCTTACAATGTCAGTATTGCTTATTTCTTTAGTTGACAATTTATTTCAATCGGTGTAACTTAATTTTTCCAGAAGACACATAGAGTCACCACTCTAATCACAAATGTGTGTTTTCCTCCTATCATTGCTGGATCTGCCTTTAAAACCCATTGCTGAAACTCCTCTTCAAGAAGGCTGAAGCCAGAAAATCAGGGTGCAACCTTTCCCCCTTCAATCCAAAGATACATGCTAGCAGCTCTTCTAAACCTTGTTCCTGTCAGTCACCCTCTGTGTTTGGGTCCCGAACAATAACAAGCCTGAAGGATAACATGCCAAGAATAATTTATTTTCTCAGTGGCACACTTTGCCTCAATTCTGGTGACATCTTACTCCAAAAATGCCTTGTGATCATTCTGGAGGTCTCACAGAAGTACTTGGTGAGCTGTGTCTATGTGTGGCATTCAGCTGTGACCGTGCTGGAGAGGGGTCTGTCTAACGCCAGCACCCAGCAGTGCTCGGAGCACGCTGAGCTGTCTGCTGTCATTGCTACCCAAGCATTACCCTGCACATCCCATACCAGGTGGCTAAAGGCAGGCCCTTATATAGTCCACAAAGCAGTGCTGGCACTTTGTCAGGAGCTGAGAGTCAAAACACAGCTTCTTCCATGAGCTACGGCTGGAGAAGAGGCTCCCTAACTTAGAGATGTAACTGAAAAGCAGATAGCCTGCTGGCAGGAGCACCCTGCTCCTGTGTGAAACAGGCAGACCTATCGTGGCCATCTCTTCTGCCTGTTTGTAACAACTTGCAGTAGAATTAATAAGATATTACTGCTATACCTGTTAGTTTTATTGGAGTTTCATGAACTCATGAATGAGATATTTACAGACAATGTGGAAGATTTAACACTCCTACATGCCTAATCTGCCAGAAGACGTTAGATTTAAGCAAAAAAACATGCTTATTCATGTAGCTGGAACATAAGAAGGGTATTTGAAATATAAGTCTGGGCATTTTTGCAAACTGTTAAAGAAATGTACAAGCAAAAATATTGACTTTGGAATGCAAATGGTCTTTGAAGAAAGTTAACCTGGAAATTATCTCAAGGAACAAAACTGCAATCTGCCTACACAAATACCAATTATTATTTTTTTAACCTGTTCAAGCAATACTTTTTAGCTGTAGTACAAAGTTGAGAATGGTAATCAGGAAAGGAATGTTTATAAATTGTTTTCCTATTTAAACAGATGTTTAAGACACTTTGTTTTCCCTTTCATTTTTGGAAGCGTTAAATACAATGTCCAAAACCATATTCCAGTTTCAATTTTCAGACTCACAACCTATCATATAAAAACATGAACCTGCTCAAAAACCTATGAGATTCCATCACTGGTTCTGAATATGTAGCTCCTCTGAATCAAGCTTTTTGAGTTTTGTAAAAACAGTGTTGCAGAAAACAACAATATTCCCATTTATTTTCTTTCCCATATACCTATTTTAGCTTATTTTTTTAGCTGTCAAAAGCACTTGTTTTTCTGAGAAGCCAAGCTGGAAAACACAGGGAAAATTTTATGGGAACTAATAATAAAGAAATATACATTTTCCAAGTACAGAACCTTTGAAATATTTTCTTCGCTGGGATCTGACTTGTATTTTCAAATTAGCTTTGCCCAGCAAAACTAAATTCTAAAACAAAGAGAAATCATTTAAAAAAAAGATGGACATGTAATATTTAGCCTGGCTGTATTTTTCACTAGCAAGTAAATACTATTATAAAGAATTACTGTTTACATAGCTGACTCCAAAATGAAAACAAACCAACTCCTGCAAAACTGGCTGGGACATTAGTTATAGACTGATCACCATGACTTGAAAAACACAGAGCCTGTTTTTTTTCAAAACAATTGGCTTTGAATTAACTTTTTGTCTCCACTATCAGCTAATATAGCAGGAAATTTCTCTAGTTTCCTGTTTAGTTTTTAGCAAAACCAAATGCCTTCAAAAAAGACAGTATCTTAAGGCTTGCAGGATTTTCAGGGTCTTCATGCAAACTGCTGAGAAAACTGAGTCACAAACTGGATTCTACTTCTGGCAAATTGGTGGAACTATTTTCTCAGAAGAGACTGTGAAAGCAAACATGACATCCATCCCATCAAGGACACAGTAGGATTTTCTCAAATCTAATTCTGATGACAAGACTACTTGAACTGTCTAAAAGATTCAGTTGCTGAAGAGTTACAGGCTGTGCTGCAGTAGCATAACTTGATCTCTTATCCAGAGATCAATTCTGGGCACACCCAGGCCAAGCTGCAGCACTTGAGACAAGCTTCACATTTCATATCACAGTCACAAGGGAGATAAATCTGCAAAGACCTGCCTCCTTACTGTCTGTGATAGGCATAAAAGTCACACATCACTGCTGTTCTAACTTTGGAAAAAACCGGAGCAAGAGAGTGACTCTAAACCAGTCACAGTCACATTGAATTACATACACAGGAGCAGGACAGTAGCTGGCTAGGCAACCTTGGGAAAGAATATCCCTTCCCAGTATGCATAGCTGTCATCTGTAGTCATGATTGCAAAAGCTTATAAATAACAGTGATTAGATAAACTGTAATAACAAATCAAAAAATAGTTATCTTCAAATTATATTGCTGAATGGTGATTATTTTGTTTACAGTACCCTGAGCTGCATTTGGAAGACTAGTGAAAGCAAGTGGAGGAAAATGATTCTGCCCTTCTTCTCTGAGCTGGTAAGGCCACACACAGAGTACTGTGTCCACTATCCCGGTACAGGAGAGACATGGACATACTGGAGAGAGTTCAGAGACATGACACAAATGTGATCAATGGGCTGGATCTGCTTTTGTGTAAGGAGAGGCTGAGGGAACTGGGCCTGGAGAAGCAAAGGCTCAGGAGGGATCTTATCATTGTGTATAAATACCTGAAGAGAGGATGAAAAGAAGGTGAAGTCTATTATCAGCGGTGCCCAGTATACCAGGACAAGAGACAATGGACACACACTGAAACAGAAAATTCCACTTACCTGTAGGAAAACACATTTTACCTTGAAGTGGTTGAAAACTGTCAGAAGTTTCCCAATAGCTTGTGGAGTCTCCATCCTTGGAGATATCCAAACCATACCTGGACATGGTTCTGTAGATTCAGGAACTGCAATCAATCGGATAAAGCTATAAGAATAAATTGAATGCTTCGCATAGCACTCCTTGGCACTATAGCTAACAACCACAGGATAGTCTTTTTCCTATTCTATTAAAATCTTAATATCTCTAGGAGACCAGTCACATTCAAACTATCCATTACTAGTGGTCTTGACCCATACAGACCCTTACCTTTATTGCAAATTGCTTAAGAGGGTGCCCGTTGGCTCAGATCAAAAGTGGATCCAAGGACACAACTGTTGTAATCATTTCACAACACAGACATCTGGAATAAAGGGCTCTGCAAACCAAAAGGACACAGTTATTTAGTGAATATTTCGATTCATGATTCCAAGTCCTCAAAGTCAATATAAACATTAAGCAAATACAAACATTAAACAAAGTTCTTATCTTTGGGAAGATATAAGTCAGAAGAAGTCCATGTCTTGCTCGTGGAATACCCAGAGCCCCTTGGAACCAAGACACGGAGAGAAGAATATAAATGGGAGATCCATGCCTGCAGATATAATTGAGTTTGTTTTAATGTTTTGTAAAGAATTTCTACACTGTATTCACTAGCCTTTGGTTTCACGTTAATATCTTCACTGAATCAGACCTGTCCCAGGATAAAAGGAAAACTTATCCTCTTTTAGGAGGAAAGTACTAAGACTGTTGTTGCTTTTATATCACACAAGCTTTTCTTTTTCATACAGAGATTCAACAGTTGTCACAGGAAGGCAGAAAATCTAGAAATAACTTCAACACACAAAATCTCTCAAGAATATAAATTGTAGACTGACATGCAGATACTAAATCAAAGCTAAACAGCTGCTGAAATAACAATGCAGGATTTCCCCCCAGTTTTCTGAAGAAAGACCCAGTATAGTTTTTAAGGGCACTTCAGGTACACACTGGAGACCCAAAGATGGGCACAGAAAAATGCATACAGGGAGTAGAAAAAGAATGACTCTTCAATGAACAAAAGATTTAAATAATCCAATATTTATCAGCAAATCTAAATCGGGGATTCTTAAATTTTCTGAAATGCAGTCCACAGTCAGCCCTCTACATCTGCTGTAGAATGTGCAGTGACACATGACTGTCATTAAGACCTGATGGGAAAGCAAACCTCTCTTTCTTCCATCTTAGAGGGGAAATTCATTCCTATTCTCATCGTGGTGAAGACAGGGAAGAATGGCCTATAGTTATGAACCATAATGAAACCATCACAAACAAAATGCTGAGGTATTCCTATGGGCCACCTCGGAAGAACACAAGGCTACTGAGATCTGTGACTGTAGTTTGAACTTCTTGTCATACAGATTTGATTGGCTGCAAGAAATCATCAGGTATTGTTCCTGCCTGGACTTAACTCAAAATGAACTTCTAAGATACTGGCAACTTACCTTTCTTCATTATATATTTTATATCCTCCTATATTCACAAGAGGTTCATCAAAGCTTAAAAAGGGGAATGGGTCAAATGCTGAGCAAATGTGAGAAATAGGTGGGCTGTGTATGACACTTAAAGCAGGGAATTTAAGCTTTAAATTTGGTTCATGTGAAGCAAACCTGAAATGTATTGAAAACAGAAACTATCATATTTTAGAGGTCTGTGCTGCAGGCACTGTATTTCTGGCATTTTTTTAAGCTTACAGTTTAGTTTTCATAAGCTTTTTCATAGCAACCCAGAGGGTTTAACATTTGAATTAGCTTAACCTGGAGGAAACCACAGCTGAATCAAAAACTGCACATCGGGCATTGCTGTAAGTGTTGCATTTGAAATCTTTATGTGTGAATGCATTCTGATATTTCCTGTTCTTGGTATTGAAGACAAAAATTGTATATAAAGTGAAATTCAGAGTGGATAAAATCTGGGTTTTTAATTATCCATACTAGTACTATAATTAATTTCACTTAGGATACTTTTGTTCCAAATGGAAAACCATATCTTCCAACAGATTCTTGTGTTACTTTGTGATCTAAATTCCTGTGTGATGCTTTGTGATCTAAACTACTTTGCCAACATAAAGATGTATAAGAGTATTTGTTCCATGCATTTGCTTCAATTATTTATTCTTTATAGAAGAAAAAAATGGGAGGAAGAAATACATTGCAGCATTGTCTCTTGTATTCTAGGTGTAAACAAACCATTTTGCCACATAAGTTGTTTTTTGAAATCTCATTATATTTTTTCTTCAAACATATCAATGACATGCATTAAACTACTTGATTAATCAAGATTTCATTGATTCATAGGCTCTGATTTTATTCTAAGTGAAATAAGCAGTTATTCTAAGTTTTAACCAGGCAGAAATTGGATCCATGTTTTCAAAGGATAAGGTCTGAGCAGGTTTTTTTTACATCTTTTTTCAGGTCAGTGACAGTCATTTGGGGAAAACAAAACCCAAACAACTTCCCTTCCAAAGGCTGTACAGACAGATTTCCTTCTTCCATGTCATTTGACAGTGACATTTTAAGCATTAGCTATTGGGACCAAAATTTTATTTTGGTCTTGTTTCAGCTGTTTTTGCAGTTGTTTCAGTCTCTGTGGGTGCTGCATTCTTAGTTTACTAGGCTGTCTGTGGAATATATGTGCAGCTGAGGCACAAAAAAGGAATGTGTGTTTTTATGTTCCTTCTTCCTTTCTAAGCAGCAGAAAAAAATATCTACAGAATCCCAAGCATCTAGGAGTGGTTGTTGCTCACCAACCACACCAGGGCATGAAACTGCTTAATGTTCCACTGTCTTCAAAAGTCCTCTGCAGATACAAGGGGATATTTCCTCATTAGATTTAATATTCTCTTCTAAGTTTACACCAGATCACTTCAAGTGAACCTGAGTTGTGAACTACAGAGCTGGTAATTTGGGGGTGTTATTTTGGACTAAGTTTACAGGATACAAGGCTTTGCAATAAATAATGTCTTTGAAGAGTATGGGAAAACTGATACCTAAGTTAATCCTATTGGAAACAGTGAGGAAACTGAGATTTTGACAAAGTTTTTCTTTAAGTTTTAGGAATACTGGTATCCCCTGCTGTCTGAAGAAATCAAGACTATTCTAAGAAGCTCTGACCTTTGCCATGCATATGGTGCTTTGTTTAAGCACACATCGAGATTTCTTTCTGTCATCCAGCATAACCTTTGCCGAGTTCTTTGAGAATTCAGATCATTACTTTACTATATTCCTAGAAAACTGTGCTGAGAAATATGCAAGCACAGACAGGCTGTGTCTAGAAAGGCATTTAACTTATGTGGATGGGACCTGTCAGAGAAGAAGGTTTCTCATTCCTTTGCCAAAGCCGTTGGCAATAGGAGACTAATACTCTCTATTACAGTGAAGACCACTTCTATTAATGATTTAAATAATATCTTTTAATAAATGAGGTTTTTGAAAGAAAGCTTCTTTTACAGGAAGTGGCCAAGGTGGTAACATAGTATTTTCCTGGGATGGCTACCGGCTCACTAGAACCAGAGTTTAGGAAGTTGTGGGTAGTAAGAACTGCTCTGCCATGATTATGCAATTGTCATCCCCCATGACATCTCCGTCGTTCAAAAACTTGCTGTCTACTAATGAATTACATAAAATAAATGGCATAAATCTGTTAAATGTGTTAAAACTGTTGGATTTTTAGTTATCTCATTGGTGGTGTAATTGAAGAGCTGAAAACACTAAACCTCAAAAAGCAAATTTTCATAAACAAATTGTCTTACCTTATAGAAATTCAGCTTGATTTTGGGGCAGCTTATGGAAAACATGTTTAGAATTGTATTCTTCCAAACAAAGAGTTAAAAGCATTTATCAGGAAAAGGTTTTGAGGGATATTTCTGGGAACCTTAATATGTGCTTCCAAATACCCTGTGCAAAATTGGTTTTGAGAGACTATGTAAGGATTGCTTGAAAAATATGTTCACCTATAATGACCCATCAGAGTATTGACTTGCTGGGAACAGTCTGCAATAACTGTTAAGTCTTGGAGTTACCCATTCCCTGATGGGTGTAACACTCTATATACTCCACCCAATGCAGTTCCATATCAACGGCTTTGTCTATCCCACACAATGTACTTACTGCACAGTAGTGAAGGCTCAGGAGCTGGAAACACTGAGCACAGGCTCATGAGTACTCAAGAGCCTTTGGTCCCTGGGGACTTGCTTTGCCATTTCTTCATTTTCCTGCACAGACATCAATTTGTTTTAAGTTTCCTGTATGCTCAGGTTAAAAAAAATGAAAGAAATTAAGAACATCCACCTGTGTGATATGTAGGATGCAGAGCCCTGAAATCACAGCTGTGTTGTTTCAAGTTGTGCGTGCACACATAAATTTTTAAAGGAGTGATGTACAAGGCTGTGAGAGTCAAAAAATGGGCACAGCATGTTCTTGATTTTAGACTGTGAATGAATAAGAAATTGGTGGGAAATCATTAGGGCATTCATTCTATAATAGATTGTGATTTATTTATGTTTGTAAACATTAACCTTTTTGAGAAAATAATATATCTTTCATAGGTATCAGATTATAAGAAAAATTCAATAATAATTAAAATAATAATGACACTGTAGAGCATATATAATAGACTATATTTATTTTGTAGTTTTACACTAGTTTTTTAATGAATTTGGAGTGATTTGTTTAATATAGTCTTGCAAAAAGATATACCAAAAGGTAGCGTAATAATGAATAAGAAAATAAAAAGAAAAATTTATTATGGTTCTGAATGGCGAGTCAAAAGTCAAGCATTAATGTACCATAACCATCCAAAGTTCAAATATACTTAACAAGCTTAATGCTTGAGGATTTGAAATCAACAACAAGGAATTATACATTAACTGAAAATTTAAATTAGAGAAATTTTCATGCTGACTGTGATAGTCCCGAGAGAGAGAGAGAGATCCTGAGGGACTGTACTCTGGCTCATATGGTGTCATTAGCTGAGAAAGAGCCTGAGGACAGAGAAAAAATACAGACTGCTTAGTTGAGGAGCAAAATCTTCAAAACATTTAATGGTATCACACAGAAAAATACATCAGAGGAAGCATTAAAGTCAAAATATTTAGGAGGCAGTAAATAGTGAAAGAATTATTATAACATTAAAATTCTCTTTTTACAATAAGTAAGGAAAACATAATTGACTTAAATATATAAAAATCACCTGATAAAGTGTAACATTAGAGATTAGTGTTTTAAAAAACACTGTAAAAACAAAAGTTATCTCACTGAAAGAGAGATTTGTTAAAGGGCAATAGTGTGGTGATTTTTTCCTAATGTTGAACAAAAGCACTGAAGTGTCACTGATATCTGGGTGGGCCAATAAGATTTTTTTTGTTAAGACCTGCAACTTTAATAATAGACAGACAGAAATAAAAAGACAGAATTTTGTAGAAAGTAATGAAGGAATGGAAACTGGACCATACGGATAAAGGTAATGCATAAAGAGTCAAGCATTTTTCAGTCTATGGCTGAAGATTAGAAATTATAGTGATTGCTGTTACTATAATTTCAGTAGCAATCTTTCTATTCATGGTGGAGCTCCTTTTAAGACATGAAGTGATGTTAGAACATGGCAACACGGGTAGCTCCAGAGGCAGACAGACCAAGGCTGCAGGGAGTGTTCTTGAATGCAATGCATTTGCCTGTAGCACTGGGGAAGAGTTGAACTAAAAGCCGGGTTGCATCTCTCATATTTCCCATAGTTTTCTCCATCTAGAAGGAGATTCTTCTTTCCTATGGTATATTTTTGATGCTCTTGTCTCATACAAGTATCTTATGCTGCAGAGATGAAGAATTTTTTTTTTCAAGGTCAGTGTTATGAACACATGGGTATTTTAAATGTTACAGATGGGGAAACACCCATAAAAATTGGGGTACATGTTCTTAACTACAAATATTTGGTGTAAATTGCAACAAACTCAGAATTACTCTGATTTACACAGAGACTTGCTTCAGACTCTGGCATCCTAAAAACAAAATGACAGGTGGGTCCCTACCTCTTTTCATCTACATCTAGCACACTAGCTACTGTGAAGAAGATTAACTCTAGCAGAGCCAAAACCAGCACACTTATTCTGAATGAACCCATTCATTGGTTTGAATGATATTTGTCCATTCTCAAGAAATAAAAATAGCACTTGTTTCAGTTACATCTTATTTTAAAGGCAATTCAAAGTGGCTGTATGCTATCTGACCCTGCTGCCCAGCATAATTGAAAAAATTACTTTCAGTTACTTGTAAGCTGGTGTTCCCAACTGATGGATTTGCAAAGTGAGTTTCTGGCAGGAGATTTTAATATCAAAATACAAACACATTTTGCTTCCATTAAGAGTTTGTTGGAAATCCCTCTCCTTGATGAGTTTTCCTTCATTTGCTGTGGAAAGGCCTTTCTCAATACAGTCTTGTCTCTTATCTCTGCAAAATATGATGCCTGGAATCTTTACTGAAGTTTCTGTTCCTATCAGAGCCTCTATGTTTCCTGCGGCAGTTATGTCATAAAGTAGTTGTGGTTCCAATAATTTCTACTGCCCAGACTTCCTTCTCAGATTAAGGGTAAAACACAACAATTGCAATGCCCTAACTGCTTTGATTAAAGAGGATCTTGCTTTTTGATCCTCAATGGCATCAAAACAAAAAGACCTCAACACACAAAGTATGAGAGACCAGATAGTCTTTTTTTTCCTGAAACACAAAGAAATAAACTTGCAAATAAAATCAGTTCTAATAAAAGGTATTTATAGTAATCTAATCAGAAAAATGGCAATACATGTGAAATGGGAATGCATGCAACACACCCAAAGGATGGCATACCAAGTCATCTATATGGCTCTCTTTGATAAAATTTCACTTTTTGTAAAAGAGCACTGCTGACGACCTAAATTCTCTGGACTTCACATCAAGTATTCAAAGGGAACTGATTAAACTAGAGAAATTGGGCATTAGTAAAAAACCTGTAAAAATTACTTTGAATCATCAATAAAATGCATTTGAAAAAGTTCAAATGGAGTACTAAGATATTTTCAAACTATCTTTAGCAGAGTGGGTCAATATAAATGTCAGTATGCAAAGCATAAGAAACAGACATCTGGAGTTCTGAACACTGACATTCAGAAAGATGAGCCTGGGTTTAAATAGGTGCACAGAGGAAATCCATCATCAGGATTATGTGATGCTTTGGCCTGAAGTAGGAAAGAAGCAGACAAAGAAGTGGATAAAAAACATTACAGAAAGTAACTTATACCCATGCAGGTACAGTAAGTGCAAAGAGAGTATGTGGACGATCACTTAAAAAGATCCCGTTTTTGAGAGAAATGGCAGCATGAGTGTATTCCTGGATCATTGAAACAAACTTTGGCCTGCTGTCAGACTTTATTGGGTTACTGATCCATAACCAAAAGAAACACAAGATACATCAGAATGTAGAACAAGACCATCTTCTTAGCTGAAATATTTGGTGGCACTGGTAGGTGACACTGAGCTTTCCATGACAGAATTGTACATCAAGCTTGCATGGCTCAAGTTGAAGCAATAAATAGGCTCTCTGTTCCTAGCAGTTGTTAGCTCCAGTGAGACTAAACTACACCTGTCATTGAATTATTACCATCTCTGCCCTGAAGCTGAAAAGTAGACACTTATGCTGATTATTGCAGAGAGACATATTATTATTAGGCTTTTAAACAGAATGCTTAATCTATCATTCAAAATGTTTCTTAGCTATTGAAGATCCTTATGCAATGAACCATCAAATGTTATCTACCAGTATGGGAGCTGTGAATAAACTTGTTATTAAAAAAAAAAAAAAGGAAACTTCCTAGGTTCTGCACATTAGCTTCAATATCTGTGGGCATCAGTTTATTTTAGAGTAAAACAGCATGATACCTGGAGGCATTATCAGAGAAGACCTCTGAAAAACAGTGAAACAGTGAGAGAAACTCTCTTGTAACACAGATCTTACCTCACACCTTTACATGGGTTGGGTATGGTGCTCAGTCCTGCTCCTTGAAGCAAGAACTTGCTGTGTCCAAGGGCTTCTTATCAGACACATGTACTGTTTGGTATTGCGGCCAGGTTGGGGGCTGTGGCTCAGACCCAGGAAGCCGTGACCGACCCAGAGAGAGCATCCTGCAAGGGACAGTCCCCCAGAGGTCTGTGGGGATCCCTCAGCCGCCGGGGTGCCTCCGCAGAGGGGTGCCTGTCTCAGCAGGCTGTCAGCTCTTTAGTTATTCAGTGGGAGTGACTTCAGCTCTTGTTCTGTGAGGCAACCCCAGGCTGGACCAGGAGGAGAGAGACTAGAGGCTCGTTTAGCAGTTCCGCATGAGGCAGCTTTATTAGTCCGCACCCCGCCAAGGAGAGGCCAGGGATGAGCTCTCTGAACTCAAAGGGGGAGAAGGGTAGATCTTATAGGGATACAGGGCGGGTGTGAGAGGGTAGAAGCCGATGGGTTACAAGGAATCAACACAGGGTCGCCCAGAGGATCATGGTTCTTGTTTTCTCTCTCTCTCACTGAAAGTGCTGCCTTTACCAAGGGGATTCTACTGGGAGGTTATGCAATCTCTTTATCTCAGCTGGCCTTCTTCCAGGGTAGGGGCTGGCATATCCCACAATTTGGTACTTCTGTCAAGCAAAGATTCTTCAATGCTTGATACAGTAAAATATTTAACCGTGAATGCATTTTTTTATGTTAAACCTTAATATGGTATATTCACTTACTATTTAAGGGTAGCACAATTTTAAAATGCCAGAATGGCTACTACCATGGTATTCATTGTTTTTTTCCTTCCAAAACATTATTAGCTAGTATTGCTTCTGAGTTTAAGTTTAGAAGCCTTATATGAAGTGTATCCTGTTATTTGTGTAGATAGTATAATCACTGTGACTAGAACATAGCAAGGTTCACCATTCCCAAGAGGAAACTGAGGCCAGGAGCATGGACATAGCACCATAAATATTTCTCATTGAGTATTTTCACCTGACTCATCTTTTTAACTATCCACTTAAATATGTGTTTCCAGGACAAGTAAATCCAGTGAAATGACTAAAGTATAAAGTAGAAGGTTCCTTTTTAAAGGAACTTAAGTATTAGTAGGGAAAATGGGCTAAGGAGCTGAGGGAAGATTCATAAGGAGACATTGAATAGCACTTGATATCATGTGGTATGATCTGTCAGCTCGACATTCTAGACATCAACAAATGACTGTAGAGCACAGTTTGCAGACTTCCAGCCAGTCATTGGGCCTTAACACAGACCAGAGCACATGACTGAGAAGCACTTGATTTTTTTTCACATACCTTCTCAGTTCCCAGAACTGATAGATAAATTGGTGTCAAATGTCATGAGAATGAGCCTTCATCAGCTGAGGAGTGGGTCACCACAGCTTGACTTGAAAGAATTCTGAATATATGTATGCTGCAGGCTATGGAGGCTAGAGGTGTTGTACATCTTCCTCTTTTTTGCCATCTTTCACATAAAAAGAGTTAATTTGCAAAAGAGTTATTTATTTCAAAGAAGAAGAATAGTTATTTGTTGAGAGCCTCACTAAGACTACTCCGCTCTGCTTAGAGCAGCAGGGGTAGCAATTGTCAGCAGTACTGGATAGCTCATTTCCAATTTCTGCCCCGTCTTTCGTAATTGCAGGTATGCTATAGCATAGCAATAGATCTCTATATATGTATAATAGTATTGATTCAACACTGAGTTCTTAATCAGTTTGTTCCATTTGCATACCTTCTGGTACTTTTTATTTCTTTGCCTCTATAGATATACCTCAAGCTGAGCTACAGTGCACATAGATCCAGAAAGAATCTTATTCTAAGAGCAGTTGTCTTCTGCTTTGTATTAATGATATTCCAACTATTGCTGCTAGCTGTAATATTTAGCAAAATTCACAATAGCATCCAGAAGGCATAAAATATTAAAACTGCAAGCCTGTAGATCTTCTAAAAATGGACTAATAGATACTGAATTTATTTACAAAAGACAGTATTAATTAAACAATTAAAATCATAGAAATAAACAGTTGCCTGAGGACACTTTAGCAAAACTCATTATGTTTTAGAAAGCACTTAGGCATTCAGACCAGACAGCTGACTGCCTCCAAAAGACTGAGTTTTGGAAGATAGCTGGCATTTAGATAGTTGGCAGTATAATTTATGTTAGGAGTAAAGTGGAATTTTATGCGCAATAAATTGTCTTATGAGAAAATTCATAGGTGCAAGAAATCTGCATTAGAAGGAGAGAGGAGGTGATTAAGGTTGCTGGAAAGATGCCTGCAGGGTTTTTCATGAAAAAAACACCTCAGATCTCAGAAAGAGTCAAAAAACCCACACAGCTCTAATGCACAGTGCAGTCATATACACTGAACGTATACTTCCTCCTGTCACCAAGGAACGTGGGCCACTGACTGTGGGGAAAAAAAGCTTGTGGCTGTTTTCTTCCTGCTGTGTCCTCTCTCTCTCTGGAAACACATTAATCACATTTTATTTCTATGCTCTGGATTTACAGTAATGAAAAAGCAGAAGAAAGGAGATGCAGAAAGAGAAAGAAAAAGCTGAGAACACCAGCTATGCTATATTGTGTTTAGTTGTAAAATAGTTTTAGGATACTCATAATTCCTCAAGAGGTAACAAACACCATTTCTTTTAAGCTCTAAGGTCACTTTAAATCCAGAGAACTTGAAGCTTTCTTTTAGCCACAGGAGAAATTTAGGTTCTGTCTTGCACAGTGTGTTATTGTCTAATAGGATAGTGGGTGCCTAAAATCTTGAATTCTTGGATTTATTGTCTTATAAAGAGATAGTGAATATGAATGCAGGAAACATAGATGTGTGCACAGAATGAACTAAAGAAGTATAATTGCACCATAAGGTTTGACTTTTATATAAATTGTGATAAGGGGTAACATCCTTAATTAAAGATTGACTCTTGTTTGTATAATGTGTGTACATATGTTTAGATAATAAATGCATTGTTCTTTTAATATATTTTTATGGGTATATCTGAACCTTTGGCTTTGTCTTATGGTGTATAGACTGCAGAGAGGCAAAACTAGCCTTTTTTAGGGGAGAACTGTATTATATATCATTTATGAGGTTGTAGAACTTTTTATAAAGTGAGGCCTCTGGTCGTGACTGATTTTGTCCATAAGAAGCACATTACTATTTAAGCAGATTGGTTTCATGGTGTTCTATATATTCATAGTGGGCAATGTTGTTTACAAGTATGAAAAAGATCACTGAGACAGTCAAGATGGCCAAGACACACAACTCACAAAAATATTCATTGTCTCAGATACACCCTCACCTGACAGATACTATATTTAAAATCAGGTAATCATTATGTATTCCTTTTATCAACATGTTCTTTTCTTGCAAACCTAACTACAGGTGGTTAAATCACAACTCAGAATGAATAAAGGAGTGATAAAAACTTAAAAGAAAAATTCCTGTTTTCCCTTTCCACTTTTTCAGTGTTAGTGTGCAAGGACAACGCAAGATGGAATAGCTGAATTTCATAGCTGTTAAAAGGATGCATAAAGAAAGGATGGGTGGGAAACTGTAGCCCTGAAGAGTCAGAACTTCGGAATTCTATAAAATTTCATAGCTAGAAACTGATTTGTACAAACTAAGTCTTGGGCACCGATGGCAACTTACTAACAACTGCTGTGCTTTGGGAGAGAATATATGACCTAGCACATGCCCAAGTTATAGGAATTCTTTAATTCTGGTCTCTGTCTTGAAAAACCAATATCTTTTTGGTTCCTTCAATGATCATCTCTATAAAATGAGAGTACTGCTTGGAACAGTTGGGCCCTATGTAAGTACCTATAAGGCCTAAGGTGACGCTGTGCAATGATGACCCCACTTCTCATATTCCAACACTAGTTACTAGTCATGAAAAAGCAGTGTTGTGCTGCTGTCTATATCCTGTTCGTCCACCACCAGTCTCCTCAGAACTGCAGTGTGCCATATAAACATGAGGGGGATTGAAACTCTTGAAACAAATTCTAACTGTCTGGTGCTGAATTTTACATGTTAAGGGATGTAATTTTTTTTCTCTCAAGGTACATAAGAACCTTAATTATGATGTTTATCTTGTGTAAGGTATGCATGTTTTATTTGAGAAATGTAATTTTCAGTGTATTTTGGCATTCCTTTGAGAAAGCAGAACATTTTGAATTGGAAAACTAGACACAGATTATCTACCCACAAAGACCTTGGAACATTCAGCTGAGCATTGAGGGCATTACAAGGTATTAAGCAGCACTAAGATTTTGGAAGATTGAGGAGAGAGATTTTTTCCTTCCAAGTGACCCATTCAAACATTATGAAGTCCCACTTCTTGGTGGGACAGTTTTTGTAATGCATGAATTGTGTGGTACAGAATCAAAGCGTTCAAGAACATGTTTGGTAGTTACCTTAGTGCTTAGTCTTAGTGTCCTCTTTCCAGTTCTCTGAAAAATTACTGTTATGTTGAAGACTCTCTGCCTTAACTACACTTAGAACTTGATTCCACCAGATGCTGAAGAGGTAAATTTGCACCCATAAATCTGAACTCTGTGAATGCACTGTGTTCTAGCAGGCCCTGAAGGTGATTGTCTAAATCCACAGGGCTGTTTCTAATCCCTGCCCAAAGGTAGCACTGGAGGATTGGAGGTTTTCAGCATTTGTATTCAGTAACAAAGCATAAACTCAGTGTACATATAATATTTATGTTGAAAATCTTACATGTCACTATATAGAAATACTTTTTCTGTGCTTCTTGTAAACAAACTTTTCTAATTCTTTAAGCATGACCTGTCAATCCTAACATCAGTTATACTTACTGCTTCTGAGTGCCAGAATCCTCTGCTTTTATGTTGTTTGGCTTGTGGTCAGCCCTCACAAGCAGAAATCTGATGTGAAGTAAGCGATCAATATTTATTCGAAGAAGTATCCATATTTATTCCAGACAACTATAACATTGCAGGGGGTTAACAGGCAAGATCATTAATTCCAGAACCTTTGCAATTTTTTCTTGCACATGATGCCATCTCTAAATATAACACCAGATTTGGCATGAGAAACAGAGGAATGTTCCAATTTCAATACTTCTAAACTTCTCTGACCACTCAAATATCCAAGAAGTGCTGATCTATGACATATCCATCAACAACACCTACTATGTGAGAATTAAATGCCTTGCACAAGAAAACATCATCTGCTGCCCCATGTATCTTGTTTAACTGCAGCTCAGGTTGCTTTTGTTCTGTAAATCTTGTTTTAAAACTTACTCTCATAAAGCCAAAATACGCAAACAAATGTAGTTTAAGGGGCCTCTCTCATGGATTTGAGGCTATTTTTTTCCCTGACTTCATCATTTCTGCAAGGCACATGTTAAAACGGCATGAAATTAAATTAATGTTTTGCCCAATTTTGGCTTCCAAAAATTGATTTCAGTTCATGTAAATGGGCTCCAGCTAGCACAGTGCTAGAAGAATGAAAAACACATTAAAGCCAAACTTGCCCCAAGGTGAAATCTCAAAGACAGACTTAAAAATACCCACAGGTTGGGTTGGTTTTTTTGTTTGTGTTTCTTTTCTGTTTGTTTGCTTAAGTGTTTTTGGGGGGTTTTTGTGGGTGTTTGTTTTGTTTTTTCTTTAATTGTAAATGTCAAGCTACTCCTACTTCAGAACAGAAACTTCTATGTGGACAAACCTGAGACTTCAGGATATAGCTGAAATCTATATAACACAATACTGTGCACAATAAAAACATTTCTAGAGTAATAATAAAGTTTTCATAAACAAACACAGTGTAATGTTTTTAACTGGATGTAGTTTGCAGGTTTTTTTGCGAACAAGAAATTATATTTTCTGATTTTTTAACAAGTATTATAGTAGTGCACTTGGAGTATTCTGTGAAATTTTACTTTTTTAAAGTTTTCTGACAGTTTTTAGGGTAACTACAAAATTTTCTCAACAAAGTCTTAATGCCATCCCTGAAGTCAAGTTTCTGGAACTATGGTTTAATGTTTGATTAAGCAAGGAACTCTTTCTCAGAAAAAAAAATAGAGAAATAGGGGTCACTCAGTGAAAGGTTTTGGTAGCTCTGAGAATTTTAAAGAGAGTGAATTGGCTTTATAAAAAGGGACATTTTCTAGTAAGGACATCGCAATTTGACAAGCATGTGCAATTTTTCCATCTCTTTCATGTTTTTCATTAATTTATGAATACAGTTGGAGAAAGTTTTCAAATGTTAGAGAAGGTTGAAAACTTCACTTTGCTTTATTGGAAAAAGTTTTATTTTCATACTGGCAACACTTCTCATTCCAATCTGTGTTGTTAATTATAACTAAGTTTTCAAAGAGTCTCCTAGGAATGAGCAGATAAATATCATGACCAATTCTTTCCTTTTATTCATCTTCTAAAATAAACTCTCGAAATGGTTTGTACTGGTACAACTGAGGACTTGGATGAACTAATTTATTTTTCATTTAATATATGTGAATTCCATCCTGAAGTTCTAAAAGGTGCCAACAGCTCTACTGTTTCAAGGATCTCAAGCAGATTTTAATCAGAGAAAGAGTCAGAAATTTTGTTCAAAATTCACAAAGCCATACAATAAGTACTTTAGAAAGTAGAGCTTTTACACAAGAAAAGTCTCCTAGTGCACAAGACGTGATAGCAAACTATGCTTTCTGGAGATACACACTTAGTTTTTGTATTTAGTCTTTGAAGAAGAATATTTTATGGGCTAAATTTAAAGAAAAATAAAGAAATCATGTCCTACTGTATGTGGAGCACCATTCTTGAATCTTTTCCTTACATTTGTCTCATCCTCTAAGCAGCTTATTTTGTAAAAATTATAATTTTGAAATGAATGTGTTGAAAATGTTAAATAAAAGACCAAGTAAAATTATTTAACTTAAGTGATTATTTAAGTTAAGCTGAGCCTATTTTACTAGCTTGTAAAAAATAAAGTGAACTCTATATCCTTTCTCAGCTTGACAACTCACTAAGAGAATTTTCTTCTTCAAATAGTGAGAAACAGGTGAAAAAAGATTGAGTGTGTCTGTATTTCACAGTGCAGAAGAGAGTAAAGAATCTCCTTTTACTAAGAAATTAACTCAAGTGAAAACCTATGCTACCATGACAATTCTGCTTTCAGCACAAAACCTTGGATATCTCAGTGCAGTTCTTCAATGTCAACATACACTCTCTAGCCTCTACAGAAACTGTCTGGATTCCTGGTCCTTTCAACATCTCCTAAGATCTAACTCAAATTCTGTAAGCAGGAGGATTGATTGACTAAAGAAGATCCTATATCTCCTCTTTGAGTGTCATTCTGTAAAAAACACTGAAAAGCCTCACTCACCAATCTGACAAACCAATTAAAATCGGAGCTCTATCAGTCTGTGTAGACAGGCATTTATCCATGCAGATGAATGAACCTGGAATTCAGAAATTCAAGGTGATCAAGCTTCACATAATCATAAAATCTCAATTCAAACAGCTCAAATGTGTTCCTGAAGTTCCTGTGTTCCTGAAGTTTATACTGAAGTGTAATGATTACAGTGGAATTTTATCCTCTAAGGGATAAATACATTGAGAAAGACAGGATATGAAAGACAATGAATGTGATGGATAAGTGTAACTGACAGTATATTTGCACTTATAGAAGACATTTAATATAAAATCTACAATACAAAATCAATGAAGTAAAAATTAAATAGGTTAAAACCTGGTTATCTGGTCAATAAAAAAAAAAAAATTCAATAATAAATCACCACCATATGAGGACTGTTACTAGAGGACTTCCACATTATCTGATCCTGATTTTTGCTATATCATGTGCTCTTGCAAGTGAGTTGGAGAAACATACACTATTTATTTAGGTGAGAGTTCAATCAATAAAGACATAAATATGTAAAATTTGAAAAAACCTCAAAAACTGTTACAACAATAAAGAAGATAAAATAAAATTGCAGGGAAGAATGTAGCTCTGTATGGTGCTATCAGGACATATTTGTGTGATATATTACTTACATTTCTCATATTTCTGGTCTGTATGCTGCATAAAATTTGGGGCAAAGGCATTTCCTGCCTCCGTTTCTTCATGTGTTCATGTTCTTCACTGAACATACTGTCAGTGCATAGTTACCAGTGCCCAGAGTACAGTCCTGAAATGGTTTGTACACCTGGGTACCTGGTTTGCTCCTAGTTGCATACAGAGAGAGAGCGTAAACTGGTACTGACAGCATTCATATTTGCAAAAATAAGATGAAACTTGCAAGAAGAAAGCATGTCCCTTGTAAAGTCGCGTAGGGAATGCAATGTATTTTAGGTTTGAAAAGTAGTGAAGGTACATTTGGTAAATGATGAGTAATTGTTTTAATGTGAGTTTCTAGTTGTAAACTTGGAAGTTTAGCAGTTTGTAAGCCGGGAAATGCTGAGTATCAGAAAACAGAAGCCATTGTACACTATTTAAATTATCTCAGTTTTTTGTATGGAAACATATTTTGGTCTGACATCCAGGCCTTAGGGAACAGTGGAGAGAAACTCACAAAAATTCAAGACAGTTAAAAGCATACTCAAGGTCAGGAAGTTTTAGCTTATTGGAGAATACTAAAGACCCGAGAATTAACTAGATTGTATCTGGAAGAACTGGAATTCTGATAGTAGCACTTTAATATAGTAAATAAACTAATGATTTGTGGCAAACTAGGTAACTTGAGGTTAGAGTTAGTAGCACATATTTTACAGAAAAAGCATCAGATATAAGGAAAACTTCATCAAGAATGAAGAAAAATTGATGTCTTTAGAAACCAAGGGTTTGGTGTGAGAGCTGCTGAAAATGTAGTTTGTGGTAAGTGGTACATCAGATGTTATATTCATAATTTCTTCATGTTGTAGAGCCAATGAACCCTCTATATTTTTCTACATTTTGACCTTTGGCCTTCTGCATAATATCCATGAGCATAAATCATAATGTTAAAAACAGGTTGTCTTTCTCAAGGTGAACAGGCTGTTTGCCATTAGAGCATTACATTTTATCTTTGGATTTAAAAATTCAAGTTATATTGTTTTGTGACAACTGTGAAAGAAACTTAATCACTCTGCTTTCACCTTTGCAAACATGGTTTACACCTCGGAGGGGCAATGATGACTCAAAAAATCAGTCCAGGCAACAGTTTGTAGATGAAGAAGAGGGTTTTTCTTTCTAAGCATTAGATAGAGCTCATGGGGAATTAATGTCTGTGTACATTACCTTACAGTATATCAGTTATCAGTGGAAACTATTCTGGCAAAGGGATGGAATAAAATCTCAATAAGCATAAATGAATCCCTAGAAGCTTCCTGATGCAGTTTTCTTTTACATAGAAGTACTTTCCATGGCAAAAGAGTCTTCTATGGTAAAATTTCAATATTTACTTTAAAATGTTTGGGAAAACAATTCCATTTCATATAGTTTTGACTTAGACTGCATCACTTTTCATACTGGGGTACAAACAGCCAAACAAAAAAAAGCCCTGTGAGAAAAAGTTTTGGATACCCCAACGTCATTTCAGTCAGTAAACTAAATGCAAAGGAGCTCACAAATTATTAGAAGAAATCTGTCTCAAAAGTCTGTAGACTCTTATCATGAAATCTCTTAACACCAGCAAAAGAACCAACTAAAGGAATTAAAATCATCTTATGATTAGATATGCGATAGATATGGATATTTGTTTTCTGATTAGATGATCATTGTTCTTCTGATTAGGTTGTTGATGGAGACACTCTTGAAAGAAAAGTTATGATTTTATCATAATAACATTATGCAAATTATTATAATTTGCATAAAACTTCACAGAAAGCAGATAGATAATTGGAATTAATGAAAGAGGAAAGAAAGAGAAGCTAGCATTAAAACTAGATGCTTCTTTGAAAATTATTACTATAGATATATTTTAAAAGAAAATTTCACCTAAGATATTAATTTATGGACCTTTATTTCTGTGTTCATAATTCATATGAAGAGCAGTAGTAGCAGAAAGGAAACAACTGATACTCCAGTGCCAATCTGACAATTGAAACAATCTATAGAAAGAGTCAGATGACTTTGAAGGTTTCCAATAGATAAATACATTGATTGTAATATGGTGACAGTTAGCATGACACAGGAAAAAGAAAGATGGGCTGCATATTAGCAAGTCCATTCTTATTGACAATGATACAAAGAGGGGCACTAAGGGATGTCAAGCTATGAGACATCCAGAGTAATATATCAGGGAATGCTACATAGACCACTAGAGTTATATCTTATCACCTAATGGGTCTTTTCACTGTGGAAGAGAAACTCTGTTCTTCTCTTGCGGAAATTTTAAGGGAAATGCTAAGATTGGTAAGAATGAAATATGAACAGAAATGGCTGTGTGTTTAAATACTAGAGCAGGAGAAAGGGGTTAAAAGAAATGGCTTCCATTTGTCACAGAAAACACTATCCCCAGGTCATTGCTTCCCGGATGCTCTTCCCAGCAGTAAAATTGAGGAATGTGTTGCTCACCTGAAGACCAAAAGGCCTGCATTCTGATAAGACACGGATGACTGATCTGTGGAAGTCCTGCATCCATACACCAGGAGCACAGCAACCAGACTGCAACATATCACACTCAGCAATTCTTTTGCTGTTAGCTCACCAGAGAAAAGAGACTGTGACACATACATCAAACATATTCCAAAGAAAAACAGAAGCAGCAAAATTAATTGAGATTTTTAAAGGCTGAAACTAGCAACTTTTGAGGACCACCCCGTTAAGTCCAGAATTGATTTGCTGTTGTTCATCAGAAAGGACCCCAGAGATGTGGTGAAGTCTTGATAGCCAAGTGTGCTTTGGTGTCTCTTTTTCAGAAATTATCCTGGCCAGATCACTGGGTTCATGGTACCCTGGTCCTGGTGAGCATGTATGTGTATAAGAGGCTGTCAATAATATGAAAAAAAGACTGCAAGTGGCTAAAATCTTGGTGATTTGAGTCAGTAAAAATCTTGTTGATCTTGTAAATAAGTTTCTCCTCCCCCTTCCATAAGTCCTCTCACTTAATTTTCGTGAACTGGAGCGAGATTTTGTCTGGCATTTTTTTCTAGCAGTCCAGGAGCCTGCCTATGCCAGGAAGTATGGGTAGTGTGATAGCCTCGGCTGCACTTAAATTGAAAGAAAGAAGCTCATACACATTGGTTTGTTGCTGTTAGAAGAACAAAGAACATGTGAGAAAAATGTTTTGCACTTCAATTTTTCAAAAATTATCTGAGATAGTAAAAATCTTTTTTTCAATACAAATATGCCTATTTTCTGTGAGACAAGAATGGATAATTGCATTTTATCTTTTTCTCTATGTACAAATCAAGGTTAAGTGTCCTCTAGAAATGCAAGTAATTCTGAACCGTGGCCATGACATTTTTGGTGCACTTTAATACTTAACACAAGAGAATAGGGTTCTTAGTAGCCACCAAAAGTACAAATAAAAGAAAATTTGCTAATGAAAGGTTTAAAATATGGAATTATCAGAATATCTGCTTGCAAATTGGAAGGTACAAGCAATGAGCATGGGATTTTACAGGGAAGCAATCTGTGTTTCACAGGACAAAATAAAAGAAAGGCAAAGATAAACTGATTTCCAGGAAGAAAATTCTCAGCTACATAGGTCTTTATGTGACATTAAATATCAAATTCTCGTTTTGATTTCTAATCTAAATGGTTTTTTTCCTCAGCAGTTTTATGGCATTCATCTACTTTTTTTGAGAGATGTCTTTGAAATGTGAGTAATAAAGAATGTATTTGTGTGGATGTTCTCCTTACAAGGATTCTGCTTCAACGAGTTAATCTTTTATTTTCGTACTTTACATGCACGTCCTCATCTTATCTCTGTTGAGCACAAAGATGTTTTAGAAGGAACAGCAAAGATAATAAGCCCTTTTTGGGAGCCGATACGCTTAAAATGCAACAATAAAGGATGCTTTCTCACATAGGATCTAAACATAGAATTTTATTTTTATTTTACAAGCTAAATCTACACCTGCTACTAATCAGAGGTACTGTTAGTCACTCATTGCTGGTTTTTTGATTTCTACCAGCTGACAAATTGGCCCTTAAAGTGTTCTATACAAGCAGGGCTGGTAAATCCACCTACTATTCGGTTATTGATTGCATTGCATGGCTCTGCTTTCAGTTGTTTACAGTTTTGCCCGACTTTAAATATTTGGTCTGGAATTGCTAATCATGATTCTCTGCTTTACCCTGAATAATTCTGGCAATGAGGGGAATGTTTATATCTATTTGCCATCAGCTTGAAAAATCTAGCCACATGGTGTCATGTTATAAGCATTTGCAAAATTGCAGTCGGTGCAGCCTTGTTTTATAGTTCATTTAAGCAGTTCAACTCCTACTAGATTCTGCTCACTAAGGATCAAACAAGGCTCTCCCAAAAATGTCAGTTCTGCAAAGTTTGGCCAAGAATGATTTTAGATAACTCTTCTGAGACTGCAGTTGGCACATGGAGGAAAAAGACACTGTGGAATTCAAACCCCAAAAGTACCAGAGTTAAAACCATGATTGCAGTGCACTGAATCGACACAAGTGTGGAGGAGATCTCAAGAACTGAGACTTCAAGTTGGGGAAGTAGACAGAGAGATGAGATATTAATTGAGAAAAACTGAGAACAGGAGACTGGCAGTAGCTGACTGGGAAGTCTGTGCAGAGACCAGTGCAGCAGTGGTAACAGATGTTTGAAATAGCTGCAATATAGAAAAGAGCATGACTCAATGGACTGAGATTTGTTGTACAGTCTAGAGAAGAAGTTAAGGATTGGGATTCAGAGGTCCCGAGGGAAGAAAGGGAGAATTATTGGTGTAACATGGAAGGAAAACAAAGAATGAAACCAGGAATAACTAAGACTCCTGGAAGGAAAACAAAGTAGGCAGTAGAAATAGAATGGCTGGCTGGTCAAGGAGGCCATATTTGGGAGAGAAGATTTTTGTTTACAATGTCATAACAGAACCATAGAATGGCTTGGAAGGGATATTAAAGATCAACTGGTTCCAGCCCCAATTCCATGGGCAGGGTCACCTTTCACTAGATCATACTAAAGCAATATTCTTTTAAAAGCATTACTAAAGTACTAAAGAAATACTTTTAGAAAGATATTGGCAGAAGTATTCTGTGGGGGGTTGACCTTGGCTGGCTTTCATATGCCCACACAGCTGCTCTCTCATGCCCTCACATCAATAGGACTTGGGGAGAAAATAGGATGAAAAAGCTTGTGGGTCAAGATAGTGGCAGGGAATGACTAAACAACTAATGTAATAGGCAAAACAGACTCAAATTGGGGAAAAATAATTTAATTTATTGCAAATTAAAATACATTTAGTTGATCAGAAGAAAATAAAAATTAAAGTAACAACTTTCCCTCACTCTTTCTACCCAGGCTTAACTTCATTGTTTCAGTCATCTCCTCTACCTCCTCCCTGCCCCTCTCCACAGCAGCGTATTTGAGGAATTGGGGCTAATGGTCTACCCATTACAGATCCTTTTTGACACCCCTTTCTCCTCATGTTTATCTCCTACTCATGGGTCCTTCCCGTGGCCTGCTGTTCTACAGGATAAACCTGCTCCATTGTGGGATTCTCCAGAGGCTTCAGTTCCTTCAAAGAATATTCACCTCCTCCAGTGTGGGGTCCTCCACTGGCTGTACTGTGGATATTTGCTCCAGCCTGGTCCTCTTCACAGGCTGGAGGGGAACCTCTGCTCTACTATAGTCTCTTCCACAGGCTGTTGGGAAATACCAGGTTTGATGCCTGGAGCCCTTCCTCCCCATCCTCTTTCTCCAGCCTTGGTGTTAATAGGCTTGTTTCTCTCACGTTTTTCTCCTCATTCTTCATATGGTTATGTGGTGTTTTGTCCTGTCTTAATTTTGTTTTTTCCCAAACATGCCACCAGCTTGACCGATGGGCTCAGCTACATGCTGCAGTGGGTCTGCTGAAAACCCCCGTGCTGAGCACGGGGCAGCCCCAGCCTGGTCTCACAGAAGCTATCCTTGCAACCCTCCTGCAGGCAGCTGTCAGCCATGGACATCCAAAGGGACAGCCTTGCTGTCCTAGGTTACAATGTAAAATGTAACCAATTGTATGTATTCTATTATCATCTTCACAACCTGTTGAAACAGGTGGGGCAGTGTTTGTTATCTCCTACCATGACTCATCCCTGGTAACTCCCTCCAGGAATTATCTCTGTTTAATGGGCAATCAAGGACCCACCGAATGACTCATAGAATTACATCAGCCCATTGTGAGATGTTCCACCCAGGGGGAGGAGCCAAGCATTCCTACCTGGATATAATCTGGAACAGCACAAGCAGCCTTTACCTGGCGGATTCTTAGAGGATAAGAGCTGTACCATTGGACTTTTGGGTGAAGACCAAACCCTTCTATAGGATCACTGCTTTAACAGGACCACTTCATCTGGACTGCTACCACCACCCTAACAGGGTGTCAGGTCGTATCCTGCTCTGTCAGTGTTCTTGTACTATTGCATTTATTTTAATTTGCCTATTAAATTATAATTCTGACTTGTGATCTCCCACTGGTTTGTTTTCAAACTAGTACACTTGAGAAGCACATTTCAGAATCAGATAAAATCTGAAATCCCTGGGTCCCAATACCACCATAAATATTGTCCTATTAAGCTCACTGGTGCGTCCAAGTTTGCCTGATGGGGTAAAAGTCAGGACATTTCACAGTCCTAGTACCAGAGCAACTCGGGTTGGAGCCTATGCAGTCTCACTACCAAACAGTCACCTGGATGGCCCTCTCTTGGAAACCAGAATGTGGAGAAGGAGGAAGAAAGGGAAGGGAAGAGCTGCAGAAGCATATCTTTCAACCAGGTTTGAAGCAGTTAAGGGTGGACCTAATGAGAATGTGTTATACGTGCTCCTCTCTTACTCACAGTTGTTGCAGTTCATTTCTCCACAAAGTGCTTGCATAGTGAGTGGTAAATACAATCAACATTTTAACAAAGTAGAAATATATTTTAACCTTAAAAAATGTTTTAACTCTTGTTGCAACTTATGCACTTAATATAACCACTGCCAGACTCATAACCTCTTCTGCATACCTTTAATGGGAGTTTAGCTAGCTGGATTTGATCACCCTTTTACCTTTCTCTGGATACTTATAATCAGATCATGAAAGTGATTGCTGGAAAATATATTCGCTGATGAAGCAAATTAGTTTTCCCAGAACTAGCATGAAATCACAATCCTACACAAACCAGATTGCTGGCATAGTATTCATATTCCAGAGAATAATTGTGAAATCTATTCTTGCAACAGTAAATCTGCTTGTCTGTCTAGCCTAAAACCATAGGTCCACACATTCTGAAAAAAAAGGTGTTACTCTCTTTTTTCATAGGGCTTTTTACATTGAAAGGCTATTTCCACTTAATTTCTCTATGCTACTAAGATTAAAAAAACAGCCATTTCTCTCCCAAAAAACCCAGTGCTCAGACGTCTGATTTCCAATGCTAACAGAATTATCAGTATGATCAGTCCTCATTGGAATATATCAATCCTTATTTGGATTAGATTAAAATCTAATAAACTGCCTTAGTTCTGCACATGCAATAGTTTAATTTTCCTGATTTCACTGTATTATTTTCTTCAAAACCCTTTAATCCAAACATATTCTCACCATTTACACTAATTGTATCCATTTTGCTGTAATGCAAACAACTATGGAGAGGATATGCTGGGAGCTGCTCACCTGGAAAGCAGCTCTGAAAAAGGGAACTTGAGGGTCCTGATGGACCACACTGAACACAAGTCAGCAGTGTGTCTGTGCAGTGGAGAAGGGCAGTGGTGTCCGGGGCTGCAGCAGGATTGTTACTTGCAGGTCAAGAGAGGTGATTCTGGCCCTATACTCAGCCCTAATGAGGACACACCTGGAATGCTGTGTCTGGGACTCTGTTCCCCAGTACAAGAGAGATGTGGACATAGTAGAGAGAATCCTATGCAGAGTCCCTAATGTCATTGAGGGACAAAAGCATTTCTCCTATGAAGAAAGGCTGAGAGAGCTGGAACTGCTCAGCCTGGAGAAGGGTCCAGGACCTGGTCAACAGATAAAGGAGGCAATTATGACACAAAACTGGCCAGTCACACTTAACTGATGAGTGTTGGAATGTGGGAATATTTATTTAATTAAGGTAATATTATCAAGAACCTTATCCAATGGTGGGATAAGGAAAAGCAGGAAGCTATAGAGAAAACAGGCACAAAATTGAAAAACATAAGGGAGACAAAGTCAAGAAATAAACCTTGTCAGTCATTAATTGATGGACTATCAAGAACTGCAGGCAAACCAGGATTTTGCTACTGATAAGGATGTAGGCCTGAGCATCCAGGATGTTGGAGCAAGGTTGAGAAATATGGAAACTGATGAGAAAATGTGCAGAGCAAAAGGATGGAGAGGAACAGATGGAGAATAGACAGAAAGGGTTATGAAAAAGGCTGGTTGCATGTAAAAGGGGGGGGATTGTGGTCTGATGGCCACAATCTATCTTATCTTTTTATTAAATTCTTTCCTAACTACCTCTCTGCATAATATTACTTTCTCTCCTATGTATACGTATGTATATGTTCTGTGAGACTTTGTGAGATCTATATGTGTGTGTGAGTGACAGCTGGAGTCACACTGGGGTTGTTGGCACCCCTGGTCTGTGCTGTCAGCTGCTGGAGTGAGAATGGGGGATCTCAGTATCAGTGACTGAAATGAGTGGGGTCTTAAAACTCTACCCATTGGGGAGGGAATGGCATGTATCCCAAAAATCAGCTACTGGGAGGGATCAGAATGAGTGAGGGGAGTGAGGGGCTTGGCACTGCGGGCAGCAGCAGGACCATGGCCACAGTCTGTGTACCTGGTGCCAGCTCTGATGGGACAGAGGGGCAGCTGAGTGTCTGTATCTTCCCCAGTTCAGGTGTGTGTGTGTCTGTTATCCACTGGGAAATCTCAGGGTTGACCAGCCAGATCCCAGGCAGCCCTGGGTCTGAGCAGGGGTATCAGGTGGCTGGAGGGTCCATGCAGGTATTTAGGGAGACCTGCAGGTATTGGGTGCCTGTGGGACAAGTCTGTAAGTACTTGATGCTAGTGAGCATCAAGCTGGAGTGGCAAGAGGGTCTGGGGACACGTGCAGCATGTAAGGAGACTTTATACCCAGGTGGGAGTACCAGAGGGTCTCTGCCAGTACTCTTGCAAATGCGTGTGGGCTTGTATACCTAGAGAGTGGTGTGTGTGTGCCTGCACTAGTGAATGCTTGTCTCCACCAACTGAAAGAAACCAGGGGACTTGACTGTTTGCATTAGTATTTTATGTGGGTTCTGTATTTGTGTGCTGTTGGAAGCAGAATCATGTAAACAGTAATTTAGGGTGTATATTTAACCTTAGATTTTAGAATTTTGGAGAATAACCCTTTCGGACTTCCAGAAAAAAAAAAAATTATCTGTCAAAGCAGAGGTTTATGTTAAAGGATATGTTCTAGCCACAAGAAACCATAAACACCAAGCTGATTGCCTTGTTCCTTCAGCAGTGTTGCCTTTGTGTTTTTGGAATCATAGGATTATTTTCTTACTAAAGGATCCTTCTTACTGAAGTTCAGCAGAAAATCTTGGTTTGTGCCTCTTGTTAAATTTCTTGAATATTGGTAAACATTGCTTTCTAATTGTTCATCCTCTGCTAAATTTTTAAAAATATGATTATACCTTCATTCAACAACCAAACAATTGAAGTAAAGCAACATAGAATATATGTATTCTATTCCTGATTTCAGGTACATACAGAAAGAGAAAATCACTCTCCTTTCTACATGGATGTAATTTTTTGATGGACATTTATGCCTGAAAGGGCAAGATTTGCTCATGTGCAAGTGACTGCATTTTAAAACAAAGGAACCAATTTTCTTAACAGATGGAGGAAGAAACAAAACTCAACAATTTGGGATCGGTGTTTTGGGCAGAACAAAGGAGAAAAAGCAGTGGACAGGCCTGAATTCTACAATTAGGGGTGATTTTTCTGGAGTTCAAGAGAACTATAGCTGTGAATTATAACCTTTTTTATAAATCCAGAATAAATTCCACTTGTTAAAATCAAGTGAGCATTACTGAGAGTTAAGCAATATTAAATAGGCGGCCTATTGACAAAAACAAATTAGGTTCAGAAAAAAGCATTTGTTAAATATAAATTAGGGGCTCTCTGAAACAACCTCCATAAAATATAGGAAAGTATGCCTCCACAAGCATAATAGGAAACAAAGGACATACATCATATGTGGCAAAATAATTATGAAACACAACTTTATCACATGTGGCCAATGTTTCCAATTATTTCTGTAAAATAAAGCCATTTTTTTCCATTAATGATGTTGCAGATAACTCACTCAGAGGATCATTACTGGTAGGAGAACTCTCCATCTCTTTAATGAGGAGCTCACAGCCCTTGAAATGATAGTGAAGTAATTATAAGATTGACTCAAAAGTGGGAGTGAAAACTTCCATGGAGATATACACCAAACTAGCATGGAATTGAAGAGTTCCCCAGAGAGTGAACAAATGTAGGATGGCCTTAATGTGCTTTCAATTCTTGCTGAATATTTAATTGTAAGTATATGTTGATAAACTGTTGCCTGTTTTTATGTTGGAAAGCACATTCTTTTGTCACCCAAGAGAAAAAATTATGAACAAGTACAAATACATGTGTAGAAGTGAATAGGTTTGCATTTGACAGCAAGATAATAAAAATAATGCATTTCATTTCTTTATTGCAATTTAAGAATCTGAGTGAACAGACATGTCAGCATACCTTCCGTAATTTAGAATGCTTTTAGATCAGTAGAATAATTCACAGTAGCAACCTATTGTTTTAATTAGTTTACTCCCTCTGTGTCTTTACACATAATCCTGGAGTAAAATTTGTAATAGTCTAAGGCATAGCTCAGTGGATGAAGCCATATCAAAGGTTTCACATGAATTTGTTTTCATTTCTGATATTGATATTTAAAAAAAATAAAAACACAAGATAGTAAATGAAATTGTTGAATAAAATATACTTAATTTTTTCAGGAATTACATGAGAGAACAGAAAATATGACACTGGTGTACCATCAAGTCAGGCACATCAGTAAATAAACATATATAAAAGTGTGTTTGAAAGACAGACAGCAGCTTCATTTTGAACTATGTGTGTGTAAACATGCAATAGACAAAACAATTTCCCCACAGCAGTTTGTGACCACATCATATCAATATTTCTTGATCCTATTAGAGACCATATTGTAAACATAAGAACATACCTGGTCTTTGCTCATCTAAGAATCTCCACTCTTTTCTGCCATCACACACAGCATCAGCCTTCTATCTTACTGGTTTAGGAAGTGGAATTATCACACTAAGAATGTAAGCTTAGACACTTTTTTTTATATAAAGCAATTAAAATCTAAGTGAGAAAAAAAATGACATTGGACTACCTTCATATTCTTTATAATAAAGAGGACCAGAGACTGCCTATGTCCTAATGTAAAATTTTAAAAATATTAGAGCTTCCAAGATGGCCCAAGCTCCATTCAGATGAACTGCCCACATAGTGCAAAGCTCTCATAGCGTTACTCTGAATCAAAGCTATAATATTGCACTGCGGGAATTAAATGAAGTGAATATCCATCCATTTTTATGAGAATGCTGCAGGTGTTAGGTTTGGAAGGTTAAGTTTGAAATAGTATGCTGGTAAGTGATACAGCAATGACTAGACTTTCTGGTCAGCTAAGCAGGACAGCAATAGTAGGGGAGATTTTCCTCTTCAATCAAGAACTTGCAAGCCCAGCAATGCATGCAGGAGCAAAGATAAGTATACAGCCTCATTGTATGTGACCTCTTGGTAGCCTTAAGATGCAATGCTGAACACTGCACAGCTTGGGCCTAATTTACTGGGAATATTACTAGAAGTTAAAATAGTGTCATGGGAAAGCTGAGGTGTCTGGTCCTTTACAATAAAGACTGCTCTTATAAATCAGTGATAGTATCAGACATCTTATATCGTCACGGATTTAAAAAAATGCAATAAAAAGTATGCTTGAAAGAGTTAATGAGGGAATTCAAGAGCAATAAAAGATCACAAGACTAGCCCTTTAGCCCAGCCAAAGAAAATGGTGCTAAATTGTAACCAGGTGTTTTTATTTCCTGATTTACAAAGTATTGCAAACTCAGCACTCTGTGCTAGAAAGGGCAAGATGCAGACTCACATACACAGAACATTCATTGGATTCACCTAACCCTTATAAAACTTTAGACTTCCCAAATTAGTTTCATCAGTTCCAATTGATGTATGTCCCACAACATACTGAGGGAGCTGGCTGAAGAACTCATCAAGCAACTCTCCATCATTTATCATCAGTCCCGATTAACCATGGAGATCACAGATGACTGGAGGTTGGCCAATGTGACACCCATCGACAGGAAGGGTCAAAAGGATGATCCAGGCAACTACAGGCCTCTCAGCCTGACCTCAGTGCTGGGGAAGGTTATGGAACAGACTATCTTGAGAGCAATCACACATCACAAAGTACAACCAGGGGATCAGGCCTAGACACAGTGGGTTTAGGAAAGGCAGGTCCTGCCTGACCAACCTGATCTCCTTTTATGACCAGGAGACCTGCCTAGTGGATGAGGGAAAGGCTGTGGATGCTGCCTACCTGGACTTCAATAAAGCCTTTGATACTGTCTCCCACAGCATTCTCCAGAAGCTGGCAGCCCATGGCTTGGACAGGTGTGCTCTTCATTGGGTTAAAACTGGCTGGATGGCCGGGTCTAGGGAGTCATGGTGAATTGTGCTACATCCAGCTGGCATCTGGTTACTAGTGGTGTTTCCCAGGCTCAGTATTATGAAGTACTATATATATGTAATATACATAATAAATATATAGTATACATTATTATTAAGCCAGTTCTGCTTAGTATCTTTCTCAATGATCTGGACCAGAGGATTGAATGCACCCTTAGAACATTTTGCAGATGACTCAAAGCTGGACAGGAGTGTTGATCTGCTGGAGGGTAGGAAGGCTCTACAGAGGGATCTGAACAGGCTGGATTGATAGGCTAAGGCCAAAGGTAAGAGGTTCAATAACACAAAGTGGGTCCACCTTTTTTTTTTTTTTTTTTTTTTATGTTTTTTCCAACCTTAATGGTTCAATGATTCTAGGATTCTAAGACTCCTGGAAGTGATGACTAATAATCAAAAGCTGTGATGACAGAGGTGATCAGATAAATATAGCATAACTTATTTGTTCATTAGTGTTATGTAGTTTTGCATATGCAGCTACTTTGTCCCATGGATAACTAAATTGTGCTTCAGCCACTGAATGAGCATATCTTTGTACAGTGTGGCTTCCTAACATCAGACTGGGTAATGTGCTGCAGAATCCAATCTCAAACTTCACTGAAATATTTTCAAACAGCTTCCGGTATAAGAACAGAAGTACAAAAGGATTTCAGAAGACAGTTGATAAGTATTTCTTCTAGAGAAGCTGCAAGAAGTTCTAAAAAATTTGCGTATTAAAATGTTCCTTAGCCAAGACTTTTCCTTATTTGAAATTGCACTGAAGATTCTTTGTTTTCCTTTATGGCATGGTGGTATTTTCTTTCAACTGCTCAGAAGTTAAAAACCATTTGCATTTAAAGAAATTTTTACTCCCATCTTGGTAACCCCACCTTGTTGCCCGCTGGCAACCTGGATGGACATAAATCTCCTATATATCCTGAGTCATATTTGATAGGCCTGTGCTTATGCCCTGGCAAATGTATGGCACATGAGATTCCCACATTCTGAACCATGGTTTGTACTAAAGTCAGGTAGATATCTGATTATAATGGGAGATTGGACACCTACAGTGTGATTCAGTCAGGTCCTTACAGCCCACGTAGACATATAAATAAAGAACTGTGTGTTAAGGGTGAGCTGACTTCCCAGGGCATGACACAATCATCTGCACAATAGCTGCCTTCTGATTCTTCAGAAGCTCCAAGTTTTCCAAGATAACTTGATAAGTCTACCAGATATAGTACAGCATTTGAAGGGTATCTATGCTATACTGTAGCACTAACTAGAAACCATGGCATCCTGCAACATCTCTCATGGCACTAGAAAGATGTGTAAGAAAATTAATCAAGCCTTTAATTACTATGTCTCAGCAGAATATTTAACCGAGCTGCTCAGCCCTGTCAAGAGATAAAATTGTTTAGGCCGTGTTCAGAAGCACATCTGTAAATGGAAACTTTAAAGGAAAAAACAAACAATCCCTTAACAGACATTAGATATCAGCTGGGAAGCAGTTCAAGTGAAGTAATATTTCATTCATCTCTGATTTGCTCCTCAAGTTTCTATGAGATCTGATTCTTTAGACCAAAACATGTGCATTGGCTGCACAGAAAGGCATAGGCAGTTTTGCACTGTTAGGTTGCTAGAAATTTGGCTTCCATTTGGCTTCCTTCTGACAGAAGAATATAGTTCTGTGCATATTAAGGAAAAGATCAAGTAAGAAGAAGATATTTATTTCAGGATTAAGGAGCTGATTCAGTCAAAATATCTTTTGGAACTGAATCTGAAACTTCAAATTTGTGCCATCTGCACTGATGCGAATACAACACTGGTATGAAACAAACCTATTAATTTCATTGTTTAACACCTGTCAAATTGTAACAACTCTTGGTCATTAATCCAGAATAAAAATGTTTTACACACTGGGTAAATAAAATCCATCCAGAAACCCATGAGTTTTCCAGTACTTGGAAAAAAATAGGTTATTTTTGTTCACAATAACAAAAGTGATATTTGGACAGATTGAAGTCCATCATCTTATCTTTTAAAATTTCTTTACTTAACCTTCAGCACAGGGAAAAAAACTTAATGTCATTTTCTTATCACATATAAGCAGAAAAAATTCCACAGACATAAAGATTGTTTAGATTCTGACAAAATATAATGAAAGCAAAAAATTCCACAGTCTTGAGTAAAGTCTGCCATATGTTCCTTCACACAGCATCTGTCTTCTCAAATTAAAGGCACTTTAGTTAGGAATCTTGAATGCTTCAGAATTAGCATTTTATCATTTAAGTTTACCAATAATCTTGTTTGTTCTTTTCTCTTTTCATTTTTCAGCTGAGAGCTATAAGTAACAGAACATCCACTTCCATAACTTTTTAAAGATAGATGACTACACAGCAAATGATCTTGAAATAAACTCTCCTTAACCCATGAAACCAGCTGGGTTGTTTTGTTCTGTTTTGTTTGATGTGGCTGAATTTTTCAAGCAGTTTGAGCAGTATTTACACACTATGAAAGAATACTTTTAGCAATAATATCTACAGAAGTGACACTGCAATTTCCTTCAGAGGATCACATTCTTTGCAGCATAATTGATGCTGAATTTCTGCAGTGAAGGGTCTTTCTTTTAGAGAAATTTAGGTTTCTTTTGGATGTCTTTAAAATAAGGACTATCAGGAAGGGATAAAATATCATTCTGAAAAAACCTATTTTGGAACATCAATGGGCTGGTTGCACAATTCTTGTTTGCAGTTCCATGTAGTATTTAATGAAGGCATACATGATACTACATGCATTGTGACCATCGTTTATTGCAATGGGAAATTCTTCAAATAAAATCATGACTGTGAAGCACCACAATTTTTACACTAAACTTTTAAATAGCAGAACCAACTTATTCCTTCTTTTTGCTGAAACATGTCATCCGTCAAGACCTTTTGCAGCTGTGTACAACTACAAAGTCTGTGCTTTGTAGGATTAGTCAGAAGCACGAAGAGGTCACAACCTCCCTCTCTTTCTCAGTCCTTCCAGATAATCCCTGTCTGATCAAATAAAATATAAATCTCTATGGTAAAGTACATAAGACAAGACCTAATGGGTCATAATAAACATTCCTCCTATAAGGAAGTCATTCTGTAATTTTGCATTGAAGGTTTTCTTTGTGTCCTCCTCCTGAGCACCCGTTTCAAGATGTTGTCAGAGACAAACTATAGGATTAGGCATTTCTTAAGTTGCTGTGCACTATGCATTAAAAAAAGAAGTTCTTCACGTAACTAATCCTACAGTTTTGAATAAATAATCTTTTGTCCATTTTGAATAAATAATCACCATCATTTGACAATGTATATTGTGACTAATTGTTTACTGGTGAGAAAACTCAAATGTCTGTTGACATTCAGAGTGCCAGCTTCAGCTTCAGACAGTACTCCTGAAATCAAAATTTTAAGCCAATGCTTGGCTGAATTAAAAGGAAATATCATGCAGTTTTTTATTCTACTATAAATATTTATATGATAATAACTGGCTCAAATTTCTGGGTTCCTATCGCTTCATCCTGCTAGCTCTAGAATAGGTGAGAAAATTCTAACATTTAAGTACCTTGAAAATCTAGATTTTATGTGAATGAGAAATGGAATATCAAAGAAGCAATACCTGTATTTAAACTAAATATAAAAAAATTCTTGTTTGTTATATGTTTTGCTATCTGACTAAAATAGTCAGATAGGCATAAATCAAACGTTTCTGAAAATCAGTACTAATTTGGTTACTTTTTTCCAATGGTTAAAATAATAACAAGCTGCATTTTAATATTTTTCAATTCCCAAGGAAAAACTTGTAATAGGATGCATATATCAAGATATGAATAGGTTTTCATCCATCAAAAGCTCTCAAAACAAGTCCTGAAAGTAAAAGTTTACAATACAGCAACTCTAGACTTTAAAGGCTACAGCCGAGAATTAAATAGAGGCATGATAAAGTCTGCAAGACACTGAACAGTATAGACTACCCTGATTAAGACAGAGCACATAATTAATCTTTGTGGTGGTCTGGAAATCCTCAAGTAAGATTCAATAAAAAATAATCTCTGAGTATTTACACACCTTCAAGAGATCAGTCTGCAAAAAACCAGACCTGCTTAAACAGGCTCTTTGTCCATACATTGTAACTGCTGACTGGACTGACTTCCTTGGGACTACAGTACTGTTGCACGTTCCCAGGAGTGCAGTGCTTAATTACATTAATACATTTTGGGTTTGGCTCCAGAAATCTGTTGTTTCAAAGGGATAGCCTTCATTTACTCCTAACCCAGCATCTTGCTTTTTTTTTTTTCCCCCAAACAACCTAGTATTTAATAATTTCTTGATTGTCGTGTGATGTGATAAAAACTCATTTGCACACTCACAGAGGAGCATAGACACACAATTACGTCTGGGGAGCTCAAACAATCCCCTGCCCTGGGCGACACAGTCACATGAGCCACCGTTTCATCACAGGCCCATCTCCACAAACCCAAATGAGCACAGGGACAATGTAGCAGGCAGGGAATCCAAATTAAGACCTCAGAGGAAGTGACATCCTATCTGAGCCCCTCCAAAATGTGTCCTGGAAGAGGCTCAGTCCCAGTGTACAGGTGTGAAACCCACCACAGGGAGAGAGGAGTAGTGGGAGTGACGGAGTGTGTTTTATCTAAGCCCAGCTGGTGGAGGGATTTATGTACAAACATAGAAAACTTAGCAGTCCCCAATCCTGCTCAGGCAGAGAGGGGCGGAGAATGAAGCCATAAATGCTCTTTGTTTCTATATGAGAGCTCAGTTTCTGTCTCTGTGTACCTTGCTGTGTAGAGGTGCATATATGGGATGTATATGTGTGCTGTATTTGTGTGGCCTCGTCGCTTGCAGGAACTGAGACCGCAGAGCTGTAGCAGACTTGACTCTGCTGGCTGCTAGATTCTGCCCTGTTCACTAACACTGGCTTTTGGAATTGACCTATTATATATATTTTTATAATAATCTATCACTAATCCTTTAAGAGGCTTGTACTGTCATTTGAATTTGGCCATCGCTGTTGAAATCTCACCATTACAGTCACAAGGTCTCTTTTCTTCCCCAGTCTGCTCTCCTAGAGTTAAGCTCCTTGACTTGCTCTGCTGTCTCTTCTCTCACACAAAATAGAAACCTCCATATTTCTTGTATTCTTCTTCTCTGGAAGCTGAAGCAGATGTTTGATGCTCTGATACACTATTTTGGTTGTGATCACAGCCACCTGAGATGAAAATATAAAATTGTATGCAAAGTGACAGAGTGCTGTGGAAGAGAAGGTCTACTAGTGCAGTGGTTTATTCTTTTTATTGCTGAAATAAAAGGCCTGAGCAAAGAATCTTTCCAAGACTACAGAAAAATTAACTCCTGTGTGGAAAATAACCACAAAAATACTGCATTTAATTAGTGTGTGGGAACACTTTATGGCAAATATGTTGAGAAGGAATGAAAATTCTCCTCATCACGCTGCAAGCAACTCTTCTGTTTCAACTTTTATAATTAATTGTGACTGAAATTATGTTTTATAAGCCCCAGCTCTATTTTATTGGTTGTTACTACTACCGTCTGTGGGTGGACACCTTTCATGGTAAAGGATATATTTTCTGCTTACCTAGAGTTCTATTTCAGCTTTCAGGTGTCCTTGCCATATTGCATTATTTATTCAAGAGAAAAAGATTAAGATTTTCCCTTGAAGAGTTTTAAATAACTTGTTAAAAACTGAGTTATTTTCTTTCTTTCCCCTTATGTTTTTGGCTTCATATTGCTCTTTGTAAGTACTTTGCTCCATAGAGATTTCTCTATTATAAATTGAAATTTAATTTTGGTATACACTCTTCCATTCAACCATCACCTTAGGAATTCACATTTATACCAGTTATATTGTTTTATATTCAATTCTAGGCTTTCTCTTTTCTCTTGAGCCCAATTACCACTGAAAGAAAATATATCTGTTAGGAAGTGGGGCTTTTTGAAAGTGTCCTGTCAGCTATATGGAGAGGGGCCAATCCATTTCAGGTTTTATGTATGTTCAAATAGATACATGTGTGAATGTATATATATTTGTATATGTGTACGTAAAAGGGATGTAGGAGGGTGTAGAAGAGTGAAAACAGGAATCACTAAAGATAAATGACAGGAAATAATGTGTATGTTTGTGTGGGAAGAAGAGAATGAGTATGAGGTGGGGGAGGAAGAGGATAATATTTCAGCCTTTGGTTCCAAAAGTTTCTCCTGAGCAAGCAGATGCTCTTTCTCTCGCTATCAGCAGGGATCTGAGTACATACACTGTGCAGACCTGACCTGACAGATTGGGAAAGAAGTTGAACAGCTGAATTAAGTGATGTTAATGGAGGGGAAAAAGGTCCTTTTATCTTGACTCATAAATCTAGTTCCTTCCTCATCTGTGCAAAGCAGCCAGTTTCAGGAGTCCCTTCAGCTGGGCTTGCTGCTTGCAGCTCATGTTACTGTTTGCTCATTAACGCTGGAGTCAGAAACATGAAGGTTTCCAGTGTAAAGCACACTTTCCTAATGTACAGTACCCATGCTAGAAAGAAATGTTTGTTTACATGACAGCATGGGAATTTTAATATATACCACACGCATTCTACAAACTACTCATATTTAGCAGAATATCCTACATTATACCTCAGCAAAATTAACCAAGAATTACTACTCTTCCTGCCGTAATGAGTGTTTTGTCTTAAAATACTAGTAAACTATCAATTTCTGTGCTCTGGGAAGAAGTTCACAAAACTATCAAGCATTTTTCCTTTGCCTTATTGCTAAGGAGATGAAATTTGGAACACAGGTGAAGGAAAATAAAAGCTCATGTTTTTAACACAAAACAAAAGACAGAAAACTTAATACTATTCATTTTCATGCAGTTTTAGCATTTTGCATGCGCCTTAAACTGAGCGATAGAAGTTAACACTGTATGGGGATAGACATAAAAACCAGAATTTAAGCTTCTGTAAGAATCATAATTAAATTCTCCAAAGCTTATGCAAAGCAGCATGTAGAATTGTAGCAATTTTACTATATGATTATAGAAATAACAATTTTTTAAATAGATAGATTCCAGTCAAATAATATCCCAAACTCAGGATTTGACAGTGAGCTGTTCAAGGTGCAAGTATTGCTACATGTTAAATTGTCAAAACCTAAAATATGCAACTGAATCCTCAGTATGGATGAAAAGTAGTTCCCAAGCTGGGCTGAAATCATGGAGGAGACAATAAGCTTGTGATTATAATATCACCAAGAATGGTGTAAATTATAAAACTTGCTTTAGCAGTGTGGTCTTCATCGGTATCCATCTGCTCGTGGTATTTCACAATCATTCTTATGGCTATGCCAAGACCCCAAACATGTAAGAAAATGTTAATTTCACTCTAACTAATGCAACCTGCCCAGCATTACTCAGAGAACCTAGCGTGAAGGCAGGAATTTGCTGTATTTCTGAAGCCAGTCTTAGGGCATAAACACTGAAAGATTTTTTGCAACAATATGTAAGGCAACATACAAGGCATGACCACAATCTACCATTGAAAGACACTGTTAAGAGGTCCTTTGCCCATAGGTGATCACACCTGGGAACTAGAAGTCAACTGAAAGTCCAGTTAACAAGGTTTTCATGGTAACAACTCTAACATTGTCTTTGGAATTGTGCAGTTGTACATCATGCAGATGCAGTAGCTTCTAATGAAAGCTCCTGTACCTTAACAAAGCTTCTTTGTTTAAGTCACATTGTATTCCTCCATCCAGAACTAGATAGGAACTCAATTCCACAATATGTCACCAATACTTGCAGAATATTTTTAGTTCTTGCACACCACATGAATTTTAACTGATTCAGATAATGAAATTTTTTAATAGCTTTCAAAGCAGCATGGTTTGGAGAGATACTCAGATCTCAGCAAAACAGAGATGTACTTTGGCAATTACTGAGACCACATAATGGTTTTTAAATAAAGACTGGTATTTTGGCAGCAGGAAGTTTATATACAAGGTCATGAAAACACATCACAGAATAATGTCTAAACTAATAAACAATTTATCCATTGTAGTAAAAAAAAAGAATTGAAGGAAAGAAAAATTACAAGGTTCAAGGATTCAGTCCTGTAGCCTTCTCAAAGAAGTCATCCCCGAGTCACATCTTTGGGACAAAATATTCAGAATAAATGATATATGAGTGGTTATATAGCAGTATATATTTGATAAAGAGAGGAAACAACACGTCCCTTGAAAGAATGCCTAGGTTTCAGAGAAGGAACAATGTTTTTCTAGAGACACATCTGGAGTATTTTGTCCATTTCTGGGCTCCTCAACTCAAGGGAGACTGGAGTGAGTCCAGTGGAGGGAAAAAGTATGATTAAGGGGCTGGAGCATCTCTCTTATGAGCAAAGGCTATGAGAGCTGGGCCTGTTCAGTCTCGCGAAGACATGACTGAGAAGTGACCTCATCAATGTCTGCCAGTATCTGTGGGGAGGGAGCCAAGAAGATGGAGCCAGACTCTGCTCAGTGGTTCCAGGCAATAGGACAAGAGGCAATGGGCAGAAACTGATGCACAAGGAGTTCCACCTAAATGTGAGGAAGAACTTTCTTACTGTGCAGGTGACCAGGCACTGGAACAGGCTGCCCAGACAGATTGTGGAGTGTCCCTCACTGGAGATATTCAAGAACCATCCGGACACAATCCTGTGCCATGCGCTCTAGGGAGACCCTGCTCGAGAAGGGAGGTTGGACCAGGTGGCCCACTGTGGTCCCTTCCAACCTGACCCATTCTGTGATTCTTTGTGGAGGTGAACCTGAAAGAAACTTCTCAACTCTTTTCTCATCAGGTTTCTTAGACCCTCACTCAGGCAAAGTCATCTCATTCAGTTACTAAAAGTGATTGCTTTGTGAAAGGTTGTGTAGAGATACATACCTCACTTTGGATGAGCCAGTAATAGCCCAGAGTAACACTAACCTGCTGATCTCGAAAGCAAGAGCCTCAGCCAGACCCCTGTGAACACCAGGGAATGACTGCTCAATATGTCATTTCTTTGGCCCATGCAACTCTCAAACTTGTTCCAAGATGCTGCAGGTACAAACTGGTTAGTTTAGAAAATACTGCAAATATGATAAGGACCGAGATTTCTTATATGAGAGAACATTGCATCTAATACTGTATGAAAAACTACCCCACTGACTGCTGAAAGTTTACAAAACCACTTCAGTTTTATTATTCACAACACTTCAGTCTTTCACCATGCCTACTACTGCCTGCTGCAGGAAGAGCTGTCACAATGGTGTAAAAGACCAAGTGATACTCCATATTTCCACTGACTAGTGGGATGTGAATTTCCCACAGATAGTCTGACATTTCCAGGTACTGTTCTAAAAGACAACTTCTTTCAGACAGCAGAAGTGTGACTTTCATTGATACACTGACTTTCATTGACACTTCCAAGTTTTAAGGTCATGGCAATTGAACTAGATAGTATCAAATACTTTTTTTCTGATCTAAGTTACGGTGTTAGAAATAGATGAATGGGGGTCGCGCCAGCTTTGACACCCTATATAAAGTCCCGCCACGTGTTCATTAGCCCTCACACCCTTCCTCTAAATCATTAGTCTACAAGAAGAAACATGGGATGGAGAAAAAAATTCATGCTGCTTTCTAACAGGTTTAATTTTAGTTTCAGCTTCTGTAGTTCTTTCAGAAATTTCCTACATTAAAGCTGTAAAGCTTTAAATATGCTTCTAGGAAATGGCTCCTCAGAATGTTAAATGGCTCTACTCTGGATTGCCATTAACTTGCTTCACTTTGTGAGCACAGCTCTCCACAGCTGTAGGTAGCTTGTATCCAATAACGTCCTCAAGCAAAACAAACAGGCAAAATGAGTTATTTCCTAGGCAAAGAAAGGGTTTAAGTATATCTCCTTATTCCACCTCATTTGTGGCTATTTGTTGCATAATGAAATTTCCTATCAAAAATAGGGGTTTTTTCCACACAATGAAAAATGGGAATATCATTCCTCTCAAGTGAGAGACTTCCAGTTTGATTTCAAAATCAACACTGACCTTGGAATATCCTAGGTGAAACAGAGGTTGAGCTTAATGCTCAAGTTTTGCCTTACACATTTGTAGCCGCTGGCTCACCCCTCCCTCTTTTTGCTTCAATACTAATCAAGGAAGAGACAGAAGCAATCTCTGGACTGAAGAAAGAGTAGTTACAAAGAATCTTCTGAAAAGTGTAACAATTCAAAAGCTATGATTTAGGAAATTTGCAGGAAGCGCAAGTGTTAGGAGGAAGTCTGTGATGATAAACGAGGCTGTGGAAGGGTGAAGATGTCATACAGCACCTCCAGTTTTTCCCCAGTAGCAGGAGGATGAAAGCTGTGGTGGCTCTTTGTCGATGTGGGAATGACACCAGTTCCCTTCTGTCTGCAAAAGCAAGTTATACACGAGCCCAGTGCAAACAGCGGGTTTATTGCTCTGTTCCAAAATGCAGGGCTGTCAAACACAGATCCCCAAATAGCCCTATGATTTGATTTGTGACCCCTTATATTCTCTTATTACCCCCTTCCAGAGTTTTCCTTTTGAACACACTCATTCTTTCCTGAAGAAACATCCACCCCACTTGATTTTTTTCTCCACTGGTCCTTGTTTTGGGACAGCTATTTGGCATTCTAATATTTTGTCCATATCTGCTCCCTGAAAAGTCCCTGGTATTCCCCTTCAAATCTCTATAAAATTGTCTGTACCTCACATAACTCCCCTTAACAACCTGTGCAATCCATCTATTCTTTATGATAAGTAACCTTTTTTTGCCTCATACTGGTGATTTTTACACACAGCAGTTTTCTCATGTCATGCCCTGTAGTTTCTCATGTCCTGCTCAACTGGTTTAGCTTTAGGCCAGGGTCTGGTCAGTGGCCTATTCATCCATCCCCAGCCTTAACACAGGGGTTCAAAAATATTTTATAAATCCATATTCCACAGAAATCTTGAAAGAAAAAAGCATTTCTTTTCTGAAGTGTGGACTTAGTATACCTTGTATTGCCTTGGCTGAGCTGTCAGGCACACACTGTGTTGCTTTAACTGCATGCAGTTCTGGTAGTTGTTGTGGACAAGGATAATTCTTCTGTACTGAATATATTTGTTTAATTAACTTAATAAAACCGATTTTTAAAACAATTATTTTACCAATTGAAACACCTTTTTCCATAACACAGTACCAAAGGGTAAGAAGCAAAAATTAGAAGTTTGGATTTGGGAAGCAGCAGAATTTGAAGGACAACATGAACAGCAAATTATGAAGGAGGAACCTCTGAGTACAAGAGAAAGGATTTTTCTGTTCCACCCTGCCCCATCCTCTCCTCTCCTCTCCTCTCCTCTCCTCTCCTCTCCTCTCCTCTCCTCTCCTCTCCTCTCCTCTCCTCTCCTCTCCTCTCCTCTCCTCTCCTCTCCTCTCCTCTCCTCTCCTCTCCTCTCCTCTCCTCTCCTCTCCTCTCCTCTCCTCTCCTCTCCTCTCCTCTCCTCTCCTCTCCTCTCCTCTCCTCTCCTCTCCTCTCCTCTGTTTGACAAGGACCCTGCAAGGTCCCAGTACTTTATCCAGGCAAAATATGTGCCTTCAGTTCCTGAATGTGCAAGGAGCATTTCTGAGAGTGTAACAGAGCAAAGAATATGTGGAGTCACCACATTTGTTATGGCGAATAGTGGGAACAAATTATTTGAAACAGTTAAAGGGGAGCATTATGTAACACCTGCTGTAAAAAAGGAAGAGAGATAGAAACAGGGTAAAATCAGCCTAACCTTTGAGTAGCAAGCAGCTACTAATAAGCATTTAAAGAACAAATAGTACACACCCATAAAAAGAATCTCATTTGCATTACTTACAGTTCCTCAGTGAGGGAATTACAAACTCAGGAACATAGATGGGGAAATAAAGTTAAGGAGATACATTTTTCAGCTGTTATCTGAACCTGAAACCTCAAAAAAATCCCCAAGCTTCTTCTCAATAATGCTGTGTGGGTAAGGATTAAATTATACATGTGATTCACCGCCCAATAAAAAGCCTGGCAGAGACAGAGAACTTGAAGATCCCTTTTTGCTCTGAATGGCAATTTTTCCTTATAATAACGAACCATTTATCTTCAAGTAATTGAAACAGGAAGCTGGTGAAATAGCGTACTGTTGTTTTGCTAGATTATCTCAACTAGCACTTAAATGTTATTTTGGTCCCTTGGATCACAATATCAAACTTCAAATTGTGTAATATGGTTCCCCAGTCACCCTTTGGCTATGCAGAACACTTTGAGAGCCAAAGCTAACCTGGATAGAATTTTGGACTTATGGCAAGAAATGTAAATGGATTTTACAAGTCTTAAATTTTTTAGAAAATGTGCTACCTGAGTGCATGTTAAAATCATTCAAACTGTCCTGAAAGACTAAAGCAAATAACATACGCAGAATTGTCATTATACATATTCTTACTTTTCCTCCCATTTTTAAGTCACAAGAAGTGAAATCATTTCATACAGACAAATGTATTCATAGCCAAGATGCAGATTTTTCAAATTGTGACATAAACTGAAGTACAGGCATCTTTGTGAAGGGAGGCTGGGTGATAATCTGTAAGTATTCCAGTAGTCTGAAAGCAGTTCTGAAGAGGGAAAGGGAAGGAAATAAGGATAGGACAGCAAAGGAAAACACCCTCAAAATATTTTCTTGATATATGCTCAGTTTAGAAAGAGTTGAATAAAATGGGGTCCTTTGATGATCACAGCAGCCTAAGTGAAGAACTACAGACATCAAATCTGCAAAAAACATTGTGATGTCACTAATTCCATATTCCCTTCAAGCATTTAAGCCTAGAAATTAAGAAAATACTCAGACTGAAATAACAGGTTGAGTTCTGAATTGACATAAATATATTTGTGAATGCATTTTGGACTTTCTCATCATTTGGGATCAATGAGTTGCTACTAGTGCTATGAAAAATAGGCTAAGGAGGACAGGGCTTTAGAGAAGTTATGATTAATTGGTTTGTTAGCTGTGTCATATTAAGGCTGTAACATAAGTCCCTACTTAAGTACTGTAGAATACATTTTGCAGTCAAGGTTGTATTAAAAAACTCTTCCTACACCACGCAAATGGGTGAAAAACAGGATAGAGACTGTGGGACAAAATGCTTCCCACTCGAAGTAAAGATTGGATTTATGACAACGAGGAACATGAACGTATGTTAATCTATAAGTCCTGAGGGAGTTGGTTGATGTAGTTGCCAAGACACTCTCTGTGATATTTGAAAAGTCATGTTAGTCAGGTAAAGTCCCAGGTGACTGGAAAAGGAAAATATTGTGCCTATCTTAAAAAAGGGTAGAAAGGAGGACCCTGTGAACAATCAACCTGTCAGCCTCACCTCTGTGCCTGGGAAGATCACGGAAGAGATCCTCCTAGAAGCTGTGCTAAGGCACAGGGAACAAAGGGATGTGATTTGAGACAGCCAGGAATGCTTCACCAAAGGCAAGTCCTGCCTGACCAGTCTAGTGGGTTTCTACAAGAGAGTGACAACATTAGTGAATAATGAAAGGGCTACAGATGTCATTTGTCTGGGCTTCTGTAAAGCCTCATCTGCCATAACATCCCTCTCTCTAAATTGGAGAGACATGGATTCAATGTGTGTTCTATTTGGTGGGTAAGGAATTGGTCGGATGGTTGCATCCAGATGGTATCATCCAGATGCCATCCAGATAGCTCAGAGTCCTGACAGACATCATTGAGCAACCTGGTCTAGTGGAAGGTGTCCCTGCCCACAGCAGGGAGGTTGGAACTCAATGATCCTTAAGGTCCCTTTCAGCCCAAGTGACTCCATGATTCCATGATTTTATGATTATATGATCTATCCTTAACATGACAGCAGATAATCCACATAGGAGGGTGGATGATTTGCTATATTTGTTCTCTGCACCCCAGTCTAGGTAGAGGTGAAGCTTTAACCTGCCCTCTAGACAGCAAAATATTTTTGTGAAATTTATAGAAATTTGTGGGGGTTTCACTTCAAGGTTAAGAAACCTCAGATGCTTACAGAAAAATATCTACGTGTGCACTGTGTCCAAGCTTCCACATTTATCTGTGGACATTCAGGACTTGAATAAACTGCCCATACACAGGTTCCAAGTGTTATTTTATATATTTTATATATATCAAATGGATATTAGCTGCCTCAGTAAATAAAAAGGCTGCAAGGTTTTTTGAGGTCTTGATGCATATCTGCTAAAGTTGTGTAGATAATTCAAATACTTTGGTAAGTGTTACTAGGTATCTATGCATAGACAACTCACCCAAACCCTTGATAACATTGAAATCTCTACCACTCTGACAAATTTAGTCTGACTTGCTACAGATTTAAAATATATGTTGGCTAACAGGATAAACAGGGACACATAAGATTACAGGCAGTGAACCCCCCCAGGGGAGCACGCTGAAAAATAAATGCATAGATGATGGAGAATGAGTTTCTTGAAATTGTAAAAGAATTCATCAAGAACAAGGTTGTTATTATTCTTTTCAGTTCATGTGTATCTGCTGCACAATAACTTTTAAAAACAGATCCTCTCAAAGCAATTTCCAGAGAAACACATCCCCGTAATCTGGTAATGGTAAGGGGAATGAGCATGGGGGAAAGTTTGATTGCAAAAGTCAATAGTCATATCTGTTTATTAGTTTTTTGTTGTTTTGCAGAGTGTACAGGAGAAGTGTACTAATATACTTATATATTTAAGTAACACTGTCATGGCAGGCAGCCTGAGAACCCTGCAGCGGTGGAGAGCTGTTCTAGAAAGAGCTGTTAGGAGGTGTGTGGCAAAGTGCAGGAACTTTGGTCAAAAAGAGATAATGGACATGCTTTAATATGTAAATATATTCCCGAAAGACATGAAACATTGATATAGCATATTACTGACTTGGAAGGTGAAATAAAGCTTTTTCTGAGAGGTGTGTGGCTTCCCTCTAGTTCAAAAAGTCAGAGACGCAGTTTTCAAAGATACAATATCCTATTATGAACTTCTGGCACACTGAAATAGGAGTAATCACTGTTCCAAACAGCTTACAGACTAACCATGATATTAATTATTTTCTGACAGCTTAATGTAAACAACTCAAATCAGGATATGTTTTCACTAACAACCATGTCAAGCTCAAGACCTAGCTATTTTGCAATGAAAAGACATGAAACCAGATCAGAGGATAGGAAGGTATGAAGGCTGAGTTGAAATGAATGTGCAGAGCCCATAGTCCTTCTCAGGGGGGCAAGAGCAGATGGGGACATTGCTTATGTGATTCTCTTTGCTCTACAGTGGAATAAGATTGTTTGTGTCAATCTGGTCATCAGTGAAGACATTTACTTTGTCACAAATGAAACTGCCATGATTTTAGCTTTCTCTTCTAAGTGTGGTCCAGTGGTATTGTAGTAACTTGTCTTCTATTACAATGCACAGAGCAAATCCTGTTTCCACTTCATGTTTCAGCCTCCTGATCTCAAAGCACTTTGAGACAAAGGAAAAGAAGCAAAATATTGGAGAATAAAATTTTCATTGCACTAACCTGTAGCTGTCCTCTTTCTATGTAAAATCAGTGTCTGTAGCTGAAATCATGGTTCTCCACAGTATGTATAGATGATCATATTGTCCTTCCCAGCTCAGAGCACGTTGCTGATAACACCGAGGTCATGGGTTTGATCCCTGTATTTAGGGATCCATTCACTTAGGACCCTTCTGGGTCCCTTTGGACTCAGCCTGTTCTGTGGTTCTGTGATTTGTGTATATGTCAAGCACTGTACTGGAGAAAACTTTTATTACTTTATGCTACTTTGGTAAGAGTCAAGCCTTATTTAGTTTTTCCATTTTTCTTCTCTGTGCCAGTGTCAGCAGAAACACTGAAACCCTCCTGGCTGATCAACGTGTTTATTTAACTTGTTTCCAAATAATTTTTTTCAAATAGAAAATTAACACGAAGTAAAGGAAAACAGAATACAAGTTACTGCATCTGCCCTAAGTTATTACTGGAAAAAAAGTTAATGCGGCATAAATTACTAATTTTTCTTCACTGCAAAGAGATTCACTTTGTCCCCATATGCTTTTGAGCTCCATCAAGTAACTAAAATCTTTTTGTTTTATAGTTTAATTGCTACAAAAAATAGCACAGTAGCATGAGAAACTGACATCTGTGCTGAAGATGAATGCACAAACACATAGATTTATGAAAACATTAATTTTCTCCCTATTCTCTGGAAAATGTTGAATGAGGAGAAACTTGATCCTTGGGATCCCAGAATGGCTGGAACTGGGCAAAAGTGGTGCATAGAGTCCATAGTGCTGGTTTTCTTTAAACCACCCTTCACAACTGCCATAAGTAATAGAACTTGAACCTAGTGACTTTACTCATATGCTCAAAATTAAGGGAGCATGTGGAATCTGGAACAATAGTTTATCTGGGAGAAATTTTGGAAGTGAGAGGAAATCTACAAGCTAAGAGGATGGATGTTGCAACTGAATATTAAGAGGTTCTTGGCTGTAGTTCTTGACATTAGCCTAGCCTCATGAGGCACAGAGGAAGAAACAGCAATAAGTTAGTATGAGGTCATGGAGGTGTGATGGCCTTTTTAAATGGAGCAGCAGGACCAGCACCAGCTGCCTGTTCTGGGAGGAGAACAAGGGCCCGAAAAAACTACTCACATAAGAATTTTCAATTTTCTAAAAAAAAAAATGCAAGATTAGGAATGTTAACCTGCAGGCTTCTCAGGTTTAGATGGAGGTTATAGTTAAAAGCAAGCATTTTTTCATTTTAGTATTTTTTCTGTTGATAATTGAGATTTTGCTGGAAGCACTTGATTCTATATCCCAAGTCTAATAATAAATTAATAAAATCAATAAACTAATAAAAATTAAGGAGATGCCACTTTCTAAAACAGTGTTATATCTATGAAAACAATTTGAAAGAGGAGTTTAGATCCTCTCCCAGAACCTTGGAAAATATTAAATATGTTTGTAATGAAAGCAGTTCTTTACTGTCAAGAGGTGTGCAATATATACAGCTAGCAGTAGACTGAAGGATACAGGCATGTAAGAAAGGAATACTACAGCACTGAGTGTTTAGTCCTCAATCAAATTGATGAAATACCATATCTTTCAGAGGTTTCCCTGATTTTCATGTATGAAAAAGCAGTCTTTTCTTTAAATTAATTTTTATGTTGTTTTTGGCTGGTTAGGTCTGCCCTGGTTTCCAATCTGCCCCGGTAATTTACACCAAAAGAATTAGAAGGGAATCTAGGAACTGCAATTCCTGGCCAAACCCTCACTGTATCTCAGTAACACACAACACTAAACTGGCCGCTAGAACATTTGGCCCTTCTACACAAAATTACAACATGATGTCAAGAATTGTAATACAGAGAGGGAAAAACACTAGCCAATACAAACACCAGTTATGAAAATAAAAGTAAGATTGCATTGCGCATTGTGTCAACCTGACGTAGAATCACAGGGTATCCTGTGTTGAAAGGGACCCACAAGGATCATCAAAGTCCAACTCCTGGCCCTGCACAGGACAGCCCCAAGAGTCACACCATGTGCCTGACAGCATTGTCTAAACACTTCTTGAACTCTGTCAGGCTTGGTGCTGTGACCACTTCCCTGGGAGCCCATTCCAGTGCCCAACCACCCAATGGGGGAAGAACTTTTATCTGATATCCAACCTAAACCTCCTGTGACACAGCTTCAGCCCATTCCCTCAGGTCCTGTCACTGGCCACCAGAGAGGACATCAGGGCCTGCCCCTCCATTTCTCCTCATGAGGAAGTAACCGAATGTGGAAGTATCCAAACAAAGATGTATCCAAAATGTTGTTTCATTCCCATGGAAAAAAAAAACAACAAAAAAATCGAAACAAAAAAACCAACCAGGATAGAAATTGTATCCAATCTGCCATAATCCTTTACAACTAGGATAGTTCAATTTTCTTCATTTTCATGTGAGAAGATGACAAGGTTGCTGCTGCTCTCCTGTTGATCCTGGTAGCTCTGGCAGCTATTAACAGAAGGATAACTCTTTGATCCTAGGAGACCCCGGAGATTGCTTCTTATGAGCCACAAGGATCAGTGCAATAAAAGAATGGACTCACAATATTTTTAAAGCCTTCCCTCTTTTCAATAATCAGTGGAGCACATCTGAAATTGAAATAATCAGTACACGCTTCCTGTCTGGCTCTGTGTGTTAGTGTCATCCCACTGCCTACTTCCGACGTAAGTGAATAAATTATTTACAGGGTCTTTAAAACCAGCACACATTATAGAAAATGGTATTTTTTCTTTTATTTGGCATGACTGGACTAAATAGAATATTTATTAACATCTTTTTACCTGTTTAACTTCTATAGAAGTCTCTTACAAGTCAGAAAAAAATGTGCAAGAGCAGAATTGAATCCTATGTCAGTAGTCCAGGCACTAATGGGATTCCAGTGTGCAGTTAAGATCCCTTCGCCAGACTAAAATTTACTTGGGTTCTGCAAGCTACAGTTATGAGTCAGTTTAGGATTTTTTCTTTACTACAGACTGGTTTTTTTCTGTGTCCTTTTCACGGACTGGTAATTTCTTCCTGCAGCCGAATGAGTGCCTTGGCTGCAAAATATTCAATGCACAAAAAGAGAACATCTGTAGTAAGCCTCCAGGCACTGAAATATTTGGGTGGAGATAAGTCAGTTGTACATCTGAGCAAGTAATTTCTGCCCTGGCATAGGGATTTGCCTTCCTTTGAACACTGAAAGGAGCTATATGACTTTTAACCTGGACTGAACTTTAAAGAGCTTCTGACGACTACTGGAAAACCTTACAAAACCTTAGACAGAAACAATTCTCCTTGTGTGTCTTATTGTCCCTTCAAATGTATCATTAAACAGAACAGTTCAATCTAAAATATATAACACAGAGTTTTCCAGTCAGAGAAGTAAAATATCAGGCATTTAAATGAGGCATATGTAAACTCTAATAGGAAGTGATCATTGTTTTCATTTTTGTATGAGGTTCCAAAAAGTCTTTCCTTACTGATTAAGCGAGTATTAAATGAGATTTACAGTGTAAAAATATAGCTTCATTGCCTCAAATCCCTCCTATTTTATCCCAATACCTACAAAAGCTTGGCAGCTCAAGCACTGAGAGCATTGTCTGCAAGGATGACTAATATCTATCCCGTTGTTTCATTGTTCATCTTCTTTGTTCTTTATAGTTTGCTTTTTTCATATTTAGATCATAAAAATCTTGGGCCAAAGGTCATATTTTCATTCTATATTTTTCTTATTTAGGCATCTGAACCTCTTTTGAAAGTGCAAAAAAAATTACAATTCAAGTATGCAATAACCAGAAGCAGAATATCAAAATTGTCACTGAACAAAAGGTAAAATTAATTTGCTTCAAACATGTTGTGAACTTGCTGGCTTTTGTCAGTGTCTAAGATCTACACACAAGACTTCCTTTATTTTAACTCTGTATGTCTAAACATTACAGCTGCCTTCAGATCCAGGGGACTAGGATAGAAACCTAATGAGCTGTGCTCCATATTTTTCTTCCTTGTGGTGATGTGCTGATTTAGTCAGGTAAGAGGAAGTTAGAAAAATGGTACCATCAGTGAGTGTGACACTTGTTCTTCAGTCATATTATCTGATTATGCAACTGCACAGATCCCTTTTTTATTTCCTCCCTAAATATAGATGAGTATTGTTTAAGCCCTGGCTCTTTTCCCACTGTGATTTGGGAACCTGCCATAAAGCAGTGCCTGTGGGGTACACATATATCCCTTAAAAGGTTGAAATAATTCACTAAAGTAGTTGTCCAAAATAGAACTTGACCCATAGGAATTAAATGGTGGGGGATTGGCATAAAAAGTGGGGTTTAATATCATGACCCAGCTTCTTTAAAAAACTCCAAAGCTATGTTTGCATTTGAATTTCTCCCCATGGAAAGACTCTACTTTAATTTCTTTAAAGGCAATCCTAAATTTTCTGGCTTTGATATAAGATCTGTCACAGAATTTCTTTCCCAAAGCAGAATTACAGATACAGTGTTAGATTAAAGTAGTTCTGAAAACTTTTTGAAGGAAACTTCAGGTAACATACCCATGGATTTTGAATGTCAAAAATATTACGGATATTGGGTGTAATGGCATGTAGCATGAGACCTCATATGGTAATTCATTGCAAGACTTATGTCTAACACATATCTTGAGGTCCATTGCCTATTGCACTAAGATAGGAAAAAAATTATTCCTGTGACAGCTGTAGAAGTTTAGAGCTTTGCAAATAAAGCACCATCTACATAACAGGGTTATTTTATTAATCCAGTTTTGTAAATATTTGCCTTAGCCAATAGATAGATTATGATAAGTGTGTTATGAACTATTAAGTAAGTGTAATTTGGAAAGAAGGAAAGCAATAAAAATTTTTAAGTAATATATTTTCATATAAAGATGTAGAACACTATGCTATATTGTGCAACACAGTATAGTATTGTTTGAAGGATACTGTGTGGTGAGATAATTCAGGAGAAACATGTTGCCTAGACATGCTGGATTATTCATAGGATCTAAACTCTGGCATTTACATTAGAGTTTAACTCTGAACTTGACATTCCTTGGTATGGAAAACACACAAATACAGGTGGCCTTAATACTGTAACATAGTGCTGTGTGTTAAAATGAGTGATTTAGTAAAGTTAGCAAACATATTCTTTCAATTATATGGAAACATAAAAAAAAAAAATTAAAAAAACTTGCAAGGTATTTGACCTCTATTGAATTACATGATTGATACTCTTGCATAAATATATTTCAAAATTTGGGGCCCACTCCAGCAGAAAATGTCCATGGCCTTCCAGGTCATTCAAACCCTGCTGGCTGCAGAGGAAGCCAAGGGTGTGGGAGGAGACAAAGAAAGAATGTTAATGGTTAGAGACTCTAAGACTCTTCTTGAAGGGTAGTCTGTTGAACTGGGGCCCTGGTTTTGGTTTGCTACAAAGGGAAGTGCAAAAACCTTAGATCAGACAAATGACTTTTCTTTTTTTTCCTGCTCCTCGTCTGTCATAAGCAAATACTGGCTTTAAACTGATTTTATCAGAGCTGTTTTGACCACCTTCCACTGGGCTGATTGCTGGAGCAAGGTTAGAGAGTGCAGAAAATTGCAAAACCTTGTGTTGGTGATGGATCTTCACTCTTTTAATTCTAAGAACATGTGGAGTTGTATTCTGCTTTCAGTCAGAAAAGATTGCTACATACACCCAGTCTGACTACTACGGGCCATGGAACTGCATCCCCATGTGTCCCCCACCAAGCCTATCACTTCTTTTGGTATATTAGCTTGTTAGGCAGCAGCATTGTTATGCATTTTGCTCAAGAACACGTCCTCTTCTAACAGCTTTTTAATTCACTGTCCTGGAAAAAAGTGGCTGTCTAGCAGATGAGTTGAAGAACTCGCATAAAGAAGAAAGTAAATATTCATATTTATGAACGCATGCAGCAAAGTATACAGAAAAAGAATTGCTAATTTTACTGAATACTCTGCAACAAGGACAGAGGACAGGTGGCATGTTGTAATACATATGTTTTATAGTAACTAATTAAATTAGTCATATTAGTCCATTTAATTATCTAGAGCCTAGTTGAATAAAATACCTAGTTGAGTGAAATACCTTTGTTTTCAGCATATACAGGCTTGGAGAAGCAAATAATAGCTTTTCTATGAACTTTAAGCAATGTAGAAGCCCAACACTTTGAAAACACTCTGTATTTGTACTACAGGTATAAGCCTCCAATTTCATCTGAAGGAATGTGTCAAAATAAAGCATGTGTTAAATAACTACAGTCTTGTAAGCAATTTCTAGATATATTATGGAACAGTTTTATTCAAAGACCTTCCTATTGGTTTTAAGTGCTATCATCATATGGCAGCAGCTGCTGAAGAATAACCTTTGTGTTTTAAACTCTGTTATTCTGTTAGTAGGTCTCAATCTCAATAGTTTTTGTTCAGAGAGCAAGTTAAGAAAAATAGGTCAAGTGGAAACTGAAAACACCAGAAATCTCAGAACAAAGACTGTTTTTATAAAATCTTCATCCAAAACAAACTTTGGAGTTTTTAAAATTTGCCCATTGATATTCTCTCGCTATGATAAGAATAACTCTCATGACTAATCTGGCTGTTATCACTGTTATTCAGTGCTACAGTTACAGTAGTCACAAGTAATTTATTTACTTCACAATACAACTAAAAGGTCTACAGGTCAAACTAGAGATGTACTGATGAGAGCCAAGTAACTCCACTGAAGTGACTGGGGATTGCACAGAGCCACATGCAGAAGTTTTACATGCACTGGCCTTGCCAGCTGAAGACTTTAAGAGTTCTGGCTCCCTGTCACTGTCTACCACCTGAAGGTTACTGCCCTCATTTCTCTGCCAGCAGGCGGGAACGTTTCTCTTTAACACACTTCTGGCAAAGTTGGCTAGGTGAACTCAAGTGATCTTTTGCATCTGGCTTTGTCAGAAGTGGATTAATGACCAGTGTGATGCCATCTGCCTGTAGAGTGTCAGGGTCATTAACCTTCTGCAGAAGAGGAGCACTGTCTATGACTATGACTCTGTGAAGCTGATTTCTACCCATGGCCTGAGAAGACAGTCCAATAATAGATTTGATGAAATAAGAGACTAGCAAGTAAATGAGGCAGTGAGACCTGGTTATACTGAGCAAATTGCTCAGTGAGAGTGAGGATAGGCCGTCTCTCATTCCATTTCTGAACATTGTTCAGATAACCTGCTTCTACCTAGAAGAGAGGGTCTGTATATTACCAACAGAAATCCAACATCCAGATATAAGTAATCTCATTTAAATTTTCTTTCCAATTCTTCTTTTTCTAAAAATAAAACTTCTCACTCTATCCTACTGTATTTGTAATATAGTATTTATAATCTATACTGAAGAGGTACAGGCTGGAGTGGTCTTCCACTGAGTGTCATCTGCAGTTATTCCACTCTAAAGTCTTTGTTTCAACTTGGAATACTGGTTAAATTCAAATCTTATGTAGGCATGGTCCTATAAGAAAATATGATGCAGAAAGAGAAGACAACCAAGTAGTACACCGCTTCCAGTTTTTCAGCCAAATCAGTGAACCTGTGACTGGCATTCGAAAGGACTTCTGGTGTAAAATGATGGAGAGTTGCCTCTTGAGGGAAGGGAAAGGAAATAGAAAGAAATTCAGGTGGTTTAAATAAGAGTGTTATATTACTTTGGACTGGATGCAGCAGGCGTGGGACTGATCTGCGGAAGTTGCACTTAACTATATGCAAAAAGGAGAGTTTAAAATCATCTGTAAAGCTCTGTGAAATAACTCCAGTTCTTGTTACTCTCATTGTTAGTTTTTATGCTCTTTCATAGTGACTGGAGTAGTTAGAAGTGTAGGAACACGCTCTTCTTCACACAAGACAGTAGTCATAAGTAAAATTTATTGTTCATATAGTAACACCAGCACTGTCTTTCTGGCTGTTAGGAGCAAGCTGACACCTGATCACATAATAAGAACATGGAAGGTATCACTCAGTGGTCTCTGGAGCAGGAAGTAATCTGATGCCAGGGGCAGGTGTGAGATGAAAATATGTTAGAGATATAAGCATGGAAAAAATGTCATACCTAAAGCTCCAGAGAGATGAACATTGCATTTTTCTGATCTAACGTAACTTTCAAAAGAATTGTCTTGCAGGAAAACAAATGATTTTCCTGGGATGTCTCTGCTGCATTTATTTTAGTGCAAATTTGTTACCTCTTTCATTAATTAAAAAAAAAATATATATAGTGACAGGATGAGAAAAGCAGGATCTGTACGTAAGTTTTAGAAAAAGACGTAGTACAGTAGCATGTCTCTATTTGCTATCTAGCATTGTTCACGTTGGGAGATAAGGAGAAACTTAAACCACTGATAAGAAAGGAATTTTAAGAAGATTAAATATTTTAAAAGCTATAAAGTAGGGCAAAAGTGAAGCAATTCAATCGTTTAAATATGAGAAATATTTTATTACTGATTAACTGAAGAGCTGAAGATACCCCAGCATACTTCTTGGCCTTTTCAAGGCTAGTTTGGATAGAGGTCTGAGAAGCCTGGTCTAGTAGAATGTGTGTCTCTGCCCATGGCAAGGGCCTTAGAACGAGAAGATCTCTGAGGTCCATGCCAACCCAAACCATTCTATGATTCCATGCTATTCAGGCCAGCCTTGAACTGATCTAACAATGTTAGGTAAAAGACAGTAATAGGAAAACTGACAACCAGCATTTTCGTTGACATACCACGGACTGAAACAGGCATCTGTAGAGCTGTGAGCAAACTGTTACACCTTGCATTAAACAGATGAGATCATAAAGCTTGGGTTGGGAACAACTCACATAATCTCTGAATTGGCAGAGAAGGGACACTTTTTCACACCCAAGTGACATACACTCAATGACTCTGTGTACAGATCATTCAAACCACTTAACTGTACTTTCTATAGTAAATAGTCTCAAACAGAAGATGTGTTACCAGTAATACTCTTGAGTGCAGCCTTCTAGTACCATTAATCCTTATAACCACCACATTGGTGCTTGACTGTGAGATAGCACTGGTCACTGCAGCACAAATCTGATACAACACCATTTACCTGCCTTTCTGAGAAGTGACTGCTTGGTTTCTGTTAACACTGATTTTGCAAGTGTAACACATTTCTCTCTGCATTCCAAAACACAATCCAGTGGTCAGTTTGCACAAAGCATGGCAGCTACAGATATTTAAAAGAACAGCTGTTGTGGCAAGACCTGGGTGTTATAATGATGTAGATCTGAATTTTATTAAAAATATAGAAAATATTCCTAATCAAATAGAAATTTTCTTGATCCTATTGTTACTTTTAAGATTGAATTTGTGTTACCACAACATGCAGTTGCTGACCAAACTTTTCTAAACTTTATTGGTAACATATCATTTTAAGAAGCACACCAATAACTTTGCCTCACTAAACTACAGGTTTATGTAAATTTTACCTGTCTATAGTACATTCCAATTGAAATTCTACATTACAATACTCTGATGTATGACTCAATTCTTTACGAAGTTCCTGCAATGCAATTTTTAAAGTGTTTCTAAGAAGACTGTATCAGCATATCTTGGGACATAGCACACCTTGGGACAGAGCACTTGCTATGGAATCTGTATCACATAACTCTTGTAGACAGCAGCACTGAAACTTTTTGCCTTTAACTAAAAAAACTAAACTATTGAAATTCACCTGGGCATTCATGACGGAAAAAGGATTCATGGCCACTAATTATGCATAATAAACTTAATACACATTTACAGGCTTTAAGAGAGACTTTTCTCAGCCTTCATTGTCTGCAAGAAGTTAAACAAAAGGGAATCTTACATTTTCCATTTGTATTTCTTCAATTTCACCTGAAAGAAACTGGGGTCTTGGATTAGTAGTGGTATTTGGTCAAGTTTTGGGCAGTTTCCCTGACAACTTTATTACTCAGTGGACACAAATTAGATTCAGCATGGTTCTGTTGGATTTGATACATTTTTTGATATGAGCATGTGTGCTAATCTGTCGAGTAAACACAGAGCTTTTGTTGGTTTGGCCAGAAAATGACATACCTAGAGCTTGATCCATGTAGCATCACTGTTTCTATTTCTAAGTGATTGCTGAGGACTCAGCGAACATGTTCCTATGCTATCTTAGTCTAAGATTGGTGCAAAACCATTTTTCATCCTAACTTAATTAGCAATAAGTGATGTCAACAATCTGGGAAGACTGTTCATCTTTCTAATGGGGAAAAATAAACATAATCCTTCCAATATGTTTTCTGGTCTCATGAGTCTGGTGCAATGTGCTGCATTCCACTATTCAATTAGGTAAAGTAGGATAATTTCCTTCGATTTGCACTCTTGGGGAACCTGTGGGTCACGACTCTATTGTATGTTTGGCCCAGACCCAAGTCCATGACCTTATCTTGGAAAACCTCTGATCCTTATGTTCGTTTACCTAAATACTAGAGGCTTGCTACTTCTGTGTTCACACAGTTTATGAAACAGCCCCAGGTTACTGAGCTCTTAGATTGCTACATGTTTCATGCATTGGATCAGTCTGCCCAGGGGAGCAGGTGAGTCACCATTCCTGGAGGTGTTTAAAGACATGTAGATGTGGCACTTGGGGCGTGGTTTAGTGGTGAATTTGGCAGTGCTGGGTAAATGGCTAGGTGTGATAATCTTGGAGGTCTTTTTCAATCTATGATATTCCATGATCCTCTGTCCTACTCATCAGACAAGGATGCCTTCACTGATTTGCAAGGCACATGTTGGTTATCGCAGCGGTAGAAGTACTGCCTGGCACTGGGCTGCTCCTCAATATTTCAGCTGAAACTTGACTATCACTGAGGAGGTCTGAGGGTACTCCTGGCCCATTTCAATGCAATGACAACCAAATGCTGTTTGGCAAGATTAGCTGCAGTAAACTGGTTCCACTGGAAATGGATCAAGGACTGCTTCTCCACAGCTGTGACGTCAGTTAAGGAGCTATTATATTTCTGTTCCTCAGCCCTTAATTTCCTCATGGTTTCCACCTGTCACCTCCAGCCCAGTCTACCTTCCAGTAGGCATTTTGTTTTACCCAACAGAGCTGATTGTTCACTTATCTTTTTGATACTGCTTCAAGCTGTGATCACAGAAAAGAGTATAACTTGGTCATGGGAGGTTAGAAGAGGTTCATGATTTGATTAGGGCACAAGTTTGTAGACTCAGGCCCACAGAAACAAAGATGGTACACAAATCAAGAAATGTTAGAACAAGCTTTGAAATTTGACCTTCTAATTTGTATATGAAGATACTATGTCATGAATATCAATTTCTTGAATAAAACATTGGAAAGTAATTGGAATTTGTTGTTTATATTTCTACATTACTTTGTATGAGTGACACAGATTTTGCTTTCCAAGTCTGGCAGTGGAATTTCATCCCATCATCATTCACTCATTCATTTGACTGGAAATTGGGTGGCGATTTCATTCCGTGATTTTGACAGTGTAAAACCTGTTTTCATTCTTTCTCAATTTACAGGTACACAGGACTTATAAACTACTGTGTAACCAAGAATAACACAGCTGGATTGGACCGGAACTTCTGACAACTTAAGAAGATTTACCATGGGGGTCATAAGACAAGATGGATTCCTAGGTCAAGTGGAAGATTTCATCCAGAAAGTATCCTTACCCCACAAGAAGCCAACCTTTATATCCTCCCTCTTGTTGTCTTGGGCATGACATTTAGAGTGCAGTTTTCTTCAGGTCCCTTAAAGCTTGTAGGCATGATTGAAATGTAAAAAGAGTTTCCAGTGTTGACCTTGGATAACTCTGAATGCCAGTTCCTAGCTTTATGGCAGGGTCTACTGAAAGAAGAGAAAGGAATCTTAGACTATTAAACTTCTCATTGCCCACTCTTAGCCTCTGCTACCTCTAGAACTCTACTTCCTAAAAATCCAGAAGGTGGCATTAATCATTCAACCTATTGGTTGGTCATTTGTGTAACATCAGACATATGAGGTATAAATACAGACCTGGGCATTTCAGACTGAATAGCAACACAAAGCTTTTATGTTTGCATATGGCAATGGAATACTTTAAAGTCATTTAAGGTTCACTTCAGTATTTTTGACAGAATTTATCATATTGTTTAACTAAGTCATAGTAACAAAACCACTGCTTAATCAGCATACACAGAGCATGGCAGCAATTGCATTGCATCTTGTTCCTGAGGAAAGATTTATGTATACAAAATAGAAAATATATTTCTAACTTTTAGACAAAAGTCTGCTGTTGTTTTTCAACACCATGCAAAAGTTTTAACCATCAGGGCACCTCGAGTGGTGATCAGTATATGTATGTTTCTTAGAACTGTTTGAAACTTATTCAGTGACACTCTAATTTGCTGAAACATACTATTATGTCAAAGCTAAAAATATTTCAGTAAAGTTCATTACTTTTGAAAGGAATCATATTGTGAGGGGGAAAATGAGGTGATAAATTCTCCAGCATTGTAAGTGTTGGGATACCAGGCATTAGGGGGATTTGAACTGGAATCTTTGGACAGTGTCCCAGCCATCACCTCCCATTGTAATAATGAAGAAGGAATTTATGTGTCAGTTTAAAAAGTGATAATTCAATACCATTCCAGTGATAGAAAATAAATTGGAAAGCTTTTGTTTGCATGCCAGTGTACTACAAAATACATTCAAGTTCCACAGAGGGTTTTCACAAAATGAAACCACTGTTCTTTGGTCAAGTCTGATATTTTAACACATTTGTTTTGCTCATGGGAAAACCGGCATTGTAATTTTAAAAGGTATTCAATATGTCAGTGGTTCAGAAAAAGCATGGGAATAAATCTACCTACAAAGGTAATGACACAGATCAGGAGTGAAGAAAATTTTTCATTTGCAAAGTCTTGGGATGTAGGGTATTGTGCTCCACAAGTACAGTTCCCTGAGTAAGCAGCAAACCTGCACTACAAAGGATTAAGTCTATTTCCACAGAGACTGCTGGTAAACTCATAGCTTTCTGCTAAATTAGTTATTTGGAAACCACTTGCTGCAGGATCTGTTCTTTGCCACTGCTGTTCAATCTCCCAGGAGACACAGTGTGATACTTTTGCATAGAAGAGGCTCTTTTGGTCCTCTTATTTTGCTTTCTCCCATGTATAGAAGGTTTTGCTTTAGAAGACAGTATCTATTGGTTTCATCCCAGCACCATAGAACTGAGTCGTAGTAGGTCAGTAGCTTCTTCTGCCATGTAATGCTATAGGGCCAACTCATAGCGAAAAAAACCCCAACAGCAAAGCAAACCAAAACAAATCACCACCACTGACAACAAAAACCCAGCAAAATAAACCCAAACCCAAGACAAACAAAAACAAACAAACCAAAAAAACCACTCCAGCTTCCCCCAAAAAACCACAAAACAAAAAAAATAAAGCAACAACAACAAACCCCCAAGCTTACCATAGCAAAAGAAATTATGCCAGTTTATGTGTACTCAATGGCGTACGTCTTCTTCAGTGGAATCCCTAAGGCAACCTCAAATTTCTGTCTTCACCCAAAATTCCAAAAACATAGGGGAAAGGTTTTCTGTGCTATTATTGTTATCTTTGGTTGCCTTTAGAATTCCACACAGATATGTGTTTTTTCCCTTGAAGAGTGAATACTTTTCATGGCTACTCCCTAGGATGACCTCTAGATGAACAGACACTCCTGCATTGCCCTGTTCAATAACAATTGTGTTGTTCTTTCAAAATTTCAGTGGGGTCTAATGAGATTTAAATTTTAAAATTTTTGAAGAGTTTTGGAAATCCTTTACTTGACACATAAGCTGCAAAACAAAGCAGAGTGGATACAGTGTACTTCATGCAGGCATTATGTGGTGAGAGGAAACTTTTTTGCTGTGAACAGCAATATTCTACAAAGGAAAAAAAGGAAGAGAGAGAAGAAATAGAAGAAAAAGAAATGAAATAGCACAAGAAAATTTAAAAGCTGTCTTTGTCTAGTTTAACTTTGCTTTCAAAGCAGCAAACACTACTGTTCAGGATTTCATTCTTCTCCCTACATGGTTCATGTGGGTAGGAAAACTGACTGCTTCCAATAAAGCTACTTCTGAATAAATGTGCTTTTGCCCCTAACTGAGATGAGTTTAACAAATCAACAGAGGAAGAACAGCACAAGTCTTCCCCAGTCAACCATTTCTATGTGATTCCTTCGCACTGAAAAGTTCAGAAAATTTCAGTAAAATTTTTTAAAAATTCATTCTGCTTTTATTAATATGTTTATATACATGTGCATATAGAGTTTTTAGAATTTGTCTGCTATGTAATCAGCACTTTGTTTTCACTTTGTATGTGCTTTTCACAGAGAGGTTGTGGTCTCCAAGGCAAGAAATCCTAATCATGAACACCAGGATCCATACCTGGATGTGATTTGAGACAGCCAGCATGGCTTCAATAAGCAAAAATCCTGTCTGACCAACCTAGGGTAATCTACAATGGAGTATCAGTGTATGGGGGAAGAGTTACAGATGTTAATTATATAGAGTTCTGTAGCACCTTTGACATGGTCTCCCAACATCCTGCTCTCTAAACTGAAGTGAAGGATTTAATGGGTGTACTGTGAGGTGGGTAAGGAATTGCTTGGATGGTCGCATCCAGAGGGTAGCGATCAATGGCTCAGAGTCCTGACAGACATCAGTGACAAGTGGTGTCCCTCAGGGGTCCGTGTTGGGATCAGCATTATTTAATATGTTCATTAATAATAAAGTGAAGGGATTAAGTTCACCCTCATCAAATTTGCACATGACACCCAGCTGAGTTGTGCAGTTGACACACCTGATGGACAGAGGGACCTGGACAAGCTTGAGAAGTGGATCTTTGGGATTCTCATGGGGTTTAACAAGACCCAGTGCAAAGTGCTGCACCTGGGTTGGGGCAACCCCCAGTATCAACACAGGCTGGGGGATGAACAGAGTGAGAGCAGCTCTGCTGAGAAGGACTTGGGGGTGCTGGTGGATGAGAGGCTGCACAGGAGCTGGCCATGTGCACTCACAACCCAGAAAGCCAACTGTATCCTGGCTGTATCCAAAGCAATGTGAGCAGCAGGGCAAGGGAGGCGATTCTGCACCTCTTCTTTGCATTGGTGAGACTCCACCTGGAGTGCTGCATCCAGCACAGGAAGGAAATGAATCTGTTGGAGGGAATCCAGAGGAGGGGCACCAAGATGATCAGGGGATGGAGCACAAGATTCTTCTATGAGGAAAGGCTGAGAGAATTGGGTTTGTTCAGTTTGGAAAAGAGAAGGCCTCGGGGTGACCTAATTGCAGCTTTCCAGTGCTTAAAGGGGACATAAAAAAGAGGGAGGGACTTTTTATAAGAGCATGTAGCGATAGGACTGGGGGTAATGGCTCTAATCTGAAAGAAGTTAGGCTTAGATCAGATACTAGGAAAAACATCTGTGAGGTGGTGAGGCCCTGGAACAGACTGCCCAGAGATGTTGTGGATGCCCTGTCCCTGGAGGTGTTCAAGGCCAGGCTGGATGGGGCTCTGAGCCACCTGATCTAGTTGAAGGTGTCCCTGCCCATAGCAGGGAGGTTGGAACTGGATGACCTTCAAGACCCCCTCCCAATCCAAACCATTCCATGATTCCATCCTTCTATGACGTTAAGGGAAAAATGACCCCAAAGGAAACCTGTGGAGTGCATATGCAATACAAGTAAGACGTAGAATCTCTGCTCGTAGTTCACCTTCGCGTCATTGTGGCCTGTACGATGTTGACAGGAAAAATCCCTGGGAAGCAGCCACAAGAGGGAGCAGGTACGATGCTATAAAAACAGGCGGCTGGTCTGTAGAGTAGACGGTGCCGTTCTCTTGAATTCCCTTTCAAAGCAAAGTAGTTTACTGGTCTCTCCAGCAAAACCTCATGACAAACATCTGCTGTTACAATTTCCCCCCTTTTCTTTCCTTCATGGAATAGCTCTTTATTTGAGACATATTGGCCATTTCCTATGTTTTTCTAAAATTCTTCCTGGAATTAGAATTATTGTCTTTGAAACAGTTTCTGTGTTCTGGTAAAAATAGATGGGGTTCTCCTATCTGATTAATGTATTTTCTATGGTGGCAACGAAGGCAGTGATCTAGAATTCACTGGAAAATTTTAAAAACTTGAGAAAAACAGAGAAATATTCATTCCTAGTGTTAGTTGAAATATATATTCTCCATGGAAGAAAAAAATGATCAATGTTTAGTGCCACAGTGTCACTAATGGACCGGATAGAAAATAAGCAGAAGCAATGATGAGAAGCTCCTTATTTCATTTTATTTTTAGGCTTGTTCTTCTAGGTATGAGTAATACAAGTGTTTTAGTGAAGTTTGTCTTCTACAGTTTCTCTGAAATAAAGGCATAATTCCATAGAAAAAACTCCGAGTCGACCTCATGAAAAGTTACAAAGGAACAGAAGTAGGCTTGAGAGAAAGCTATGTGAAAAAAATCGAGGGTGTTATGGAAGGAAATTCAGAAATAAAGCTGGTTTCCTCCATGTTCTCACTGTACTTTCACTGAAGTATTTGCGTGTTAAATGCCGAAGGGTTAAGTGGAGCCCTGACAGAAGAACTGCTAAAGCAATCTCCTGCATATGCAGGGCAGCTTGTTTCTGCACATGGCTTCTTTCTGCACATAAACCCTGCTTGATGCTGCAGCAGAGGAGGGACACAATGGCACATGTGCATTGGTACAGTTCCAGGAGAGAGTTCATGTTACGATTTGCTACAAGACCAAATCTTTACTAAGCTATTAGTATCATTTATGTACATATTATAGCACATCTATACTGTCTGTCATACCAATCAGTTTCAAATACTTTACAGATGTCTGTGTGGAACCTTTATTAAGAAATTATGAATAATACTTTTGTTGAGATTATACTGTGTCATTGAATGACAAAATGTAGGATAGCCATGAGACTAAAACCTCACTCCACGTCAAAGGTTTGATTTAGCAAAGCAGTTAGTGACACTTTCCAGTTCTTTGTCTTAGATGAACAGGAAAATGGTTTGTTTAGTTGAAAAATACTGATGGAAACAAACAAAATTAGGCTTTGCTTTCATCATGTTTTATCAATCTAAACATCTAAATTCTTTAACAAAACTGTTGTAAAAAAATTATGCTGATTCTAGTGAAGTCTATGAATAAATTCAACTGATTTTAAATTTCTTTCAGCAATTGCCGTGAAGAGGAAGCTAAGGCTCCATAGCATGGAAAAACCAAAACCCCGGCATGAATTTGCTAGACTTGCTAACAAGACTGTAGTCTTCCTTATCAGTGTTAACTATCTCAGTGCACTGCCATATAAGCAGATGCTACTTAATATCTAGATATCACCATTACAGTGGCTTTCAAGCTTGAAGTACTTGTTTCCTTATACAGTTTCTGGAAGTGACCAGGCAATTCTCAGCTGCCCAGCTGACTTCATGTAAACTTACTGCACACTGTTTTCTTTTTACTGAAGCCATGTCTATGGCCACTTGATGTTCACTTTTTGATTTGGCCATAAAACTGATCTTACCTTCCAGAAACTTTGTATTGCCAACAAAAAAAAATATTAACAATAATACCAAAGTATTATGTTCAATTTGCAGTTGTTTAAATTTTATCTCTTGACCATAATGCATGATGAAACTTTCTAAGAGATACTGCTCTGCCTAAAGCTGCACATAAGAGTATTGGGTGCAAATCTGTAAGCAAAGTAAATTCATGAGTGGCTTTTTAAATGCCACAGACTTTGTATCTTCCTTTTCACATGTGAAACATGGGTCACAAATTGTATGAGCCAAAAGTGGGCAAAACATTTCTGTTCTGATTCATTTGCATTTTATGTTCCATTTGGACAAGCACAAAGAAGCAAAGGAAAGGTGGCACTCACTCTCTGCCCTGCGTCAATTTATTCTCATTATAGAAAACCTCCAAGAGAGGGAAATATTATGTGCCATGTAGGGGAATATGTAGACAGAGCACCTCACATAAAGAAATGAGTATCAGAATCGTCTTTAACTATCCTCTGGTTGACTATAGAAATGGCCCCCATGACCCTGCTGCTGCTATATATTTTCTATGCATGTTATTGTCAGTCAGGAGAAAGATAACGCCGAGTACTCTGAGGTACTAGAATTACTGTCTGAGCATTTCACATAGATTTTGTTGCTATTTGTTTTTATTCTGAATTTCCTGTTCAATTTAGTGCTTTGGCATCTTAGTGCATCCAACCCTGGGGTGCCTCCAGGCTATATCCTTAGCCCATTCTGCACAAGAAATTAAATGAAATGAAGAAAATGATTGCTCTCAGCCAGCTTGTGCTATCTGGGAAATGGGATTTCCACTACCCCGCTGGTATGAAAGATGAAAACAAAAGGTTGACCAATATGAAAGCTAAAGCTTGAATATATTTTCAGCTCAACTCTTTTTGTGGAACAAAATGTTCTTTTAGAATTTCTTCTACATGTTGACTTATCTGAGTAAACAGCCCTTAGTTAATAATGCAGAACACGTGGTCCTGTTTTGATAAGCACATCCCTGGGGATTTATGCCATTCAGTTTGAACAGAGCTACTAGTCATATATTTTTGTACCAAAACCTGGGCAACTCATGTTAATTTATGGTCAACAAAGACTTTTTGAGTCCTTTGCTAATCACTCTTGAAATGAAATGTGAAGCACAGTGATTTTAAGGACTCTATGAGGCCTACCCTATCAGATAATGTTTAAAACTGTCCTTTGGGTTTGGGGATGGAAATAAGAAAGTCAGAACAATGCTCTAGATCTCATTTGGGTAAAAGGGCAGAGTGCACTGGGTCCATTTCAATTTCATGCTTCTTAGTACCAAGATGCTTACCAGCATGTCTTAGCCTGGAGATGGCAGTTGTAATTTCTTTGAAAACAGAAGGAAATGGTACTTATACAACACTTTCTGGGCCAGCTAAAAAGTGGAGATAAAGGATGTGGCTTCCATAAAATAGCCCAATGCTATTTAAAGTGCAGTAACATGCAGTAACTAGTAAAATGGACTGTGGCTAATTCAGCCTATTACAAGATTCTGCTTGAAATCATCCAAGATTTCACAGCTGATGGACAATGCACCTGATTCAGTGCCACTGTGTCATTACAAATCATTGCCTTAAAAATGTGATTAAAGGACGTCTATTTTTCACATGCACAGGAAAATTCTAGTAGAAATTGCTAGAGGTGAAGCATTTAAAGTCATAGAAATATTCACACTGCTGTTGCTGGAACTGAAAACTCTTAAAGAAAGCACATTTGCTGTATCACAAACCATCAACAAACTACTACATGTTCCAATACTAGCTGTGTTTTATTGCTGTGAGCTTTTGTCTAAGTGACACTGAGCAAAATAGAAATACAAATCCCTCTAGCTTAACTCCTGGTTATGAGAATAACTCTTTTCTTTCTCTCTGATAAATGGGAAGCAAAGAAACATGAGCTGGTGATGAAATGGAATGAATAGTAGAAGGAAAGGTGTCAATTTAAAAATAAAAATAAAAGTGGGACCATGTGGAGAGTGGCACCAGCAATAATTATTTGTATAACAGAGCTTATCTATCTTGCTGTGCAGGAATACAAGGTTTCAGAATCCTTCTGTTAAAAGAGAAATTCGCCCATAATTCTCTCTTTAATGGTCATCACTACAAAACACCCCCCAAAACATTCTGGTCCATATATTCCTATTTTTTCCCAAATATCCTTTATTATTCTTATTTATTTTCCCTTCCCCATAATGATTAATAATGTTCTTTAAAGAAAAGATCCACGGAAATCAGTGGATGTAATTCTAAGGTACTTGCTTGAGGTCATCTGGGAAAATAAATTGCAAATCAACATCAGGAAAAAAATCAGAATGCTATGTAATCTTCAGGTTTTTGTTTGTTGCAAGCTCTAATTGCACAGTCTGTCTCTTTTTTCTCACAACAAAAATGGAACCATTTTTCTTTTGAAGTTTAGAGGTATGATTAGCCCATCTAAGCCCTGATAGTACAAATACATTTTCAATCTGCAGATCCTTTTCTAGGAGAAAAATTAGAACCTATTTGTAATCTGCAGTTTTTTACAACTGTACTGATTTAGAAGCAATTTGGGTGTAAAATGCATAATATTACTTCAGTTGGGCAAAATAAATAAATTCTTATTATTCTAACATTAGCAGTAACCAAAAAAGTTCAAAATAATGTTAAGGACATTTCAGTTGAACAATTCAAATTTTCACACTAACCCCGTAATTCCTGTTTCACAGCAGTTTTAATAAAGAGTTTTCTTCCTTATACTGTGCTCTTCTGTACCTACTGTGAGAGACAATAGACATCTGGGACAGAAATGAACACTAAGCTGCAGGTCAGCTTGTATATGCTGATTCTTAGGATTATAACAAGAACTATTCCTGAATTTCAGATTGAAATACCCACTGAGATCTCATAAAGAACTATTTAAAGCCTCCACAATAACTTTGCAACAAAAAGGTCAAATAAGAATTGCAAGCAGAGAAGCTGCTGGAGATCAGCAATGAGATTGAAAGTAAGGAAACTGAAACAAGCCAAAGACAACAAGCATGTTATCAGCCTCCCATCTACTCTGAGAGATTTGATAACAACTTTGAAGGTCCTCTGGCTGGCATGCAACTCTGCTCCTTAACATCTGTAGTCTGTATATGTTTAGATGATTCAAGGTTAAAGCAAATATTCTGCAAAGAAAATACATTTGCTGTTGGTTTTTGTAGTCAAAACTATCATTAATTGATAACGTGTCATGTTTCATAGACTCTGTTCACAGAAGCACCCCAAACCCAGATTTGACCAAACACCCAGATCTTTTAGGTGTGCAGCCTCCTTACTTCATTCACCTGCCTGCTGCTGAAATGGGATGCGCTGAGCCACCCATCCCCTGTGTTGTCTCTGTGCAGGTGCTGCACTGCCTCTTTCTGCTGTTTTCATGCTGTGGTAGCTGACATATGACACAGATTCACAGATATGCAAGGCCAAACAATAAAGACTAGACAGTCTTTGTAAACTCTATTTAAAGGAAAGCAAGAAGTTCCTCTGAGGTACTAGAGAGGTATATAGTGCCACAGTGACAAGATGAGAGAGCCATCATGTTTAAGAAGTGTATGGTGCAGTGCTGCACCCATTCCCTGTGAAGGTACAAGCTCTCCTTAGGAGCCATGCAAGTTTTGTCCTAGGAAAGAACTAAGAGCTCTAGATCTGGAATGGCTAGAAATCATACTTAATGAATAAAAGGGTGCCACAAAAGCCAAATATTGATCCTGATTTCTGAGCTATTATTGCCATGTTTCATAGCTCATGCTTACATGCAATGAATGTAGTTTCAGCTAAAGCGGTAGAGGTGGATTTTCTTTTAGCAGTTTTAATTCCCTTAATGAACTAATTTAATATGTATTTGTGCAGCTTCCTTCTATCCTGTCCAGAACACTTGTATGTGGATAACCATATTGCTCTTACTTATTAATATGAAAAACTAAGCACACCTTTAACTTCATGGGCCCATAGGGAAACACAGAACTCATGATATTTCTTGAAATAAGCAATAAAATAGGCAAATTCATTTTGATTTCATTCAGAATGAAGTATGGAGTGTTAGCAGTAGCTTTAGTAACTCACTAATTAGGGGATCAAACATTTCTTTTTGATTTTCCATTAGGACAACACGCAAAAGTTTAAAGGAGGGAAAATTTTTTGCAGTCCATGTAAAATTTTAAAGAGCAAAGCCCCTTTCAAAAACAATTACTGCTAATGCAATTTTACCAGAAGCCAGTAGACTATGCTCATGCTCTGATTTTCCAGCTGAGACACACCTGGTCATCATTCGCTCTCCATGCAAACAGAGGGACTGCTTTGTTTCAGTGATTCACATCATTGTGCACTGCTTATCTCCTCAACACGAAATGTTTACTTGTTCCAGAGAACACGTTTCATAACATTTATTTCTGTAAATATAAATATAAAAATTATAAATATAAATATACCAATTCCCAACATCCATTTTCATAGAGACAGTGACTGGAAAGTACTGTGTCCTGATATTATAATAGACATAATTATTGCTGGGATACTAAAAGCAAGCTGGTTTCCTCACTTCCAATTGTCCAGGAAAGCAAATTCTTCTTGGCCAAGATAATTAAGTTGTCTGTCAGCTTTATCACCTCAGCGACAGGCTCTCCTCATTTTAGCTGGTGTTTTTTAGGCTAGGTAGGAATTTCAAAGAACAGAAGCCTTGTGAGCCAGCACAGAACATAATTTATATCTCAGTATCATTTTCTGAATAAATCATAACCAATTTTACTCTAAGATCATCTGTGCATGGGATTTTTCAAGAAAATTAAGATGATTCAGCTAAAGATTTTATTTTCATGTGCATTTGCTCAAACAATTTAAATATCATGGGGATTAATTCAAGTTTGAAGTAGCTAGAAGCTGGAATGGTCAAAGGTCAGTTCACCCCTGAGTGCATGCATCGGTGTAATTTTAATACCCTTTAGCTGACTTCAAACTGACAAGCAATTTATGCTAATTTTCCTTACTGTTTCCTTACTTTCTTTACTGTCCTTAATGGTGAGAAACTCAGACTCATACCTGAGAATGGGTCTGGTAAATTTCCTTGGCAAGTTTTTATTCTTCTGCAGTAAGCTTTCAGTTAAGAGGTGTCCTAAAGAAGGAATCAATTCTTATATACTTCTCTGAAAGACCATTTGATTGGATTTCTACTTGAAGGTTTTACTCCTTTCAGGAATTCATGGGAAAGAATGTTGGTACTTCATGCTTACAGAGTTTATGAGAAAACATAGGGAATAATACAAATAGGGCTGTTTTTGTGATTGAATAGTGGGCTGAGGTGGACTTGAAGCCTTGTTTTCAACACTGTTTGTTGTCTTATTTAATAGTGAAAGTAAATAGAACGTAAGCTGAAGTCTTCTCCACTCCTTGCAGGGCTTCTGCCTTGGAGTAGCACTAAAAAAAGGTCACAAATGATTTTCTAGTACTGTGACACAAAATACAAAACACAAAACAATGTTGCAGGATTGGTAATGCCAGTGCTGGTGGCTCCCCTTAAGCCCTGTGCTTAAAGAGGTTTCTCCCTGCACGCCACTGCCCTGCACCTCTACTTCCTGATTTTGAGAGATGGCGCAACATGCATGATGTCAGAGAAAAAGGGGTTGAAGATAAGCTGCATTTTTCTGTCCTTTTCCCTTTCTCCTCTCAGCTCTTCTCTCTACAAGAGATGTGAGTAGAGCTTTTGTTTGTGTGAGATCAGTGACTGAAAGGCAGGGGTCTTGCAGGGGATTTCATATCCTAACAGATGGAGAGGGGAGACCCAGTGTCACCTGGTCTTTGACACTCACCTCCCAGACAGCTCCCAGACCTCTGTACAATTAGATCATTTGCACAGTAGGGACTAAAAAGTTTAGTGATAGCAAGTTTTGGTATGGGTATTGTGTAGGATAAAAATGACATTCCCTATCACTTATATCAAAGAAAGGAAATGGAGAGGGTGTTCCTGACAGGTGCAGGTTGAGGGGAATGGGAAGCGAAGGAGGTGAAGTGAGACAAAGCTCTGTCAGCACCAGGGGCAAGACCCATCTGCCAGAGGTAAGGATTAAACTGCAAAGTCCAGACTCAAGGGAAGTGTCAGGCAAAAGAGGGCACACTTCACACAATGGTGTCCTGTTGGGGTAGAAAAGCTGAGCTCTGCAAAAGGGGCAAACGAGCATTGTGTGCTTTCTCACATCATGAGATGACTGCATATGTTGCCTTTGAGAATTTGGAGAGCTATTTATTTATTACCCTTTAAAGGAGAGAAAGGAGTTCTGCCAGCATTTGCAGCACTGCTTGCCACCAGATTTAGGCTAAGCTAACCTGTGTTTATATCTCACAGGCGGACAGGTCTTTGACATGGGGGGAATTCCAACCTGTCTTGCTCCAGGAAGCTGAGACAGTCCAAAAACATTACATCACCTCTCTGGGTTGCTGTCTGCTAGAAGTACAGCGTTGTCTTTGTGATGTATCAGGATGCAGATTTATATTTAATGTGTAATTTAAGGGGAAGAATAAGGCTAAGCAAATAAAGAACGCTCCGCGAACTGAAACAGTCACAGCTGAGTGAGGAGCTCCTTGAAAAGCCTTCAGTATAAACCAGCAGCATGGCTCAATCGGTACCTTTCCAGGCAATACTGTGTAACCACTGGGTAAAAGGTTTCAATAACAGAGCACTGGCAGAGTATATTGACTGTTTGTCATTGCACCATGATGACTTCAAAAAACGCTGTGCTCATATCAGAACAAGCCACAAAATGCCAAGGAAATCAATAGGTCACTTACACACCTTTAGAGCCAGCAGTATTATGAGAGTCACACTGAACTGATGGTTATTAACCCTGCAAAATTAAAAATTCACTTGAGTTCAGCACTTTTGGAGCCCCAAGGGAGGTAAACGTAACCCAAGGAAATAAGTTTATAGCAATTTAAGGATTTGTAGTTGTTCTTCTGTTTGTCTAAAGCTAATGCTTCTGAAAGGTAGAGGAAAAACAGCCTCTTAAAGATTATTGTAAGGTTGTTTATCATGAAAGTTTTAAAAAAGATTTACAAAATCCTATCCTTTTAAATTATATTAGCTGTCCTAGATTTTTAGGGACCAGTAAAACCTAAAAGACTCACTGTTAAATAAGGCTACTCTATAGGATGTGAAAAAGAAGATGCTGAAGACAGAAATCTTAAAAATCTAAACCTCACTACTGTCTTTCACTTTTACAGAGGGGAATGGTAGATACGAGTTCTGAAGTGTTGGACTGGAAATGCTACAGTCTCTTCTCTCATTCCATTTAACATACCTGTACAACTTCTCTGGGGAATCTGTCATACTCAGTAGAATCAAATGCTAGAGATACAATGTGACATTCAGCTCTACATCACTTTCTCATTCAGTAAATTAACTTTCTACTCATTGCCGACCAATGAAACAAATTGCCATAAACTACCCCTCTCCAGCTGTCCCAGAACACAAGAGGGGTTAGTGCTATGACTAGGAACAGCTGGCTGAACTAAACTTGGGCACAATAAAAGCAATATTGATAGGCAGAGGAAAATATTTTGGACAAGTAACCAACACACTAATAAAATTTTTGCTTGAGGGACAGCTACTCTCATTTCTTAAGGTGGCAGGAAGTCTCAGCATGGTTCTGCATTTCTCATTACACCATATGACAAAAAACACCATAAAAGTCTTCCTTCATTTATGACCAGCCGTGAGATTGGACCTTCTTCTGGCAGACTCTGACCTGGCCACATTTATTAAAACTTCTGTGGCTTGCTTTGCAATGAACTGAATTTGAATGCACTGCTCTGAAATGAATATGATGGGCCTCAGACAGTCGAATTCCCCACAAGCAAAACTCTACATGAAATCACATGAATATCACAAGGATCCACAGATTTAAGACCACTCTGTGGTTTTTTTTATAAAACTCTTCAAATGTTTTTTCAAACCATTACAATTTTTAACATCCATGTAATACCTTATGGCAAGGAGTTCCACAGTTTAAATTAGTGTTTTTTGAAGCAGTCTTACCCTTTTACTTATTTTGGACTTCTCTTGTATTGTTTCTTTTACTGTGCCTACTTCTTGTAATGTATCAGACAGTGTTCTGTTGCCCTCTATTCAACTTTTTAATGCTATTCATGATTTTACAGAACTTTATCATTTCTCCCTCATGTCTTTATAGGATGGAGAGATGCAGTATGTTTGTTGACCCTTTTTATGAAAAACTCACATAATTTTGAGCGTAATTTGTCCTTTTTTTTCGGTACCTCTTCCAGTTCTACTACATTATGTTTTTTGCAATGGGCGGACTGGAATTATACCTGTTCTTCAAGATGTGAGCTCCCCATGGATTTGTAAAGTGTTTCAATAATGTTCTCTGCTTTATTCTCTATTTCTTCTCTAATAATTTTCAACACTCTATTTGCTTCTTCACAGCTTCTGAGTGCTGAACTGATGTTTTCCTTGAAATATCTGTTATAACCACAAGGTCTCTCCTAAATGGTAATGATCAGTGCAGAGCATATCAAAGAAATATTTTATTTCAGTGAACTAAAGTTTTTTACTCCATATCTTTAAAAGTTTGGAACAGCCAAACTAGTGATATTAATTTTTAAATTTAATTTTTAAAGTGAAAATATCTAATGTTTTGATTTAGTGGAAATAATCAAGATTTCCACCACCCTTTAAAAAAAATCAACAATCTTTCATGGTGTAAAAGTAAAATAATGAAAGTATGCAAGAGATGAAAATGCAGTTTCTTCTCAGTTCAGTGGCTGTATTTCAGAACAGTAGATGCAAGGACACAAGGATTTCTAACCACCCAGAGAAAAATCTAAATTTATAGTTTGGGTGGGTCATAAAAGCTATCCAGCATTTCCATGTCAGCTTGATGTTCATTGTGAAGCCTAAATTGTTAAAAAAAACCACCAGCAGCAGAAAAGCAGAAGTTTAATGGGTTAAGTCTTAACATCTACCACTGACCTGGCCTTTGGAAGTAAAACATCACCACGACTTGAACAGTTTCTAAACGAAACCTCTGACTTTTGCACTGCAAGAATTTCTTGAAGGAAGAGAGAGCATCTCATTAACTCATGGAGGTATTGCTCCAACTTTCAGCACTCTATTCAGAGAAAGTGTCATTAATCAGCTTTCTATTAATTTGGGTGGCTCTATCTTGGCAGCAACACTCAAATTACTCAGGGCTTACAATTTAGAAATATCCTCACTACTATACTGAATGGTGATTTATCATTACAGCAAGGAGATGTTAATTAAAGCAGAACTACAGGCCTCACAATTTAATCATATTTTAATGGATTTTTAAGTCCTACTAAAAATATTTCCAAAAAATATTTGGTGACAGACTAATGTAATTCAACTGATGCCTTGGTTTTTCAGACTTTGAAGGGTCACCAGTTACAAGCAATGTTTCAAAATCAAATCTCATTTTATAATACTCTGTACCATAATTATGGATGAATAAAGAAATCAATACAAAAGCAGGAACAGAAGCTGTAGAAAATCATTCTGGTCAAATCATTCATTAGTATAATTTTTATGTAGAAAGCAAAGATGAACAACAGCTAAGATCTCTATTGCCTATATTTTCTTAAAAGAAAACCTTTAATGAAGCTGCAACTAGAAATGTATTTTCATAACTGTGACCTGAGATATTGTATTTCTTTAAGTACCTATCAATTTCCAACCCAAGTCTGCTCAGCAGGATGAATAGGGTTCTCCTAATAAATCATCCGTCCTTTCCACTCATGCATGAAATCAGTGTAACATGCATGAAAAAAGATAACAGATTATTACACCAAATCAAAAAGGAATAAGGTGTACCTATATGTTTAAGGAAATATGTTCAAGTAGGATTGCTGTGTGTGCTTAATGCTTCTGCTTCGTTCTGATTGTGAAAGTTTTATGGAATAAGTTTCAGTCTGAATGAAAGACCAAGCTATGTCAACATGGCACTTGCTCTGTCATCACAGCTAGCGTAAGAAAAGTACCATGGAAGCCAGGTTGTTGGACTACCAAATTCTGAAAAATCAAAAGAGGGGAAAAAAGGAAAATAAGTTAAAATACAAAAGTGGTTTAAAAGCAATAGGAAGGAAAGAGAAACACATTTTAAACTATTTTTGCTAATTACATTGTCGTCCCTGTGTCACTTAATAGATTTGCAATCCGCGGCGCTGCGCTGACACCTAGTGGTGCTCATCGGGCTGCAGCGGGACCCTTGGGTGGATCGCCAGATGCTGGTTGAGTCCCCAGGAACCCAGCATCATCTTCATCTTCGAGAAACCTGCTCCAAAAGCTGCATGAAACACTGTTGGAAAAGATGTGTTCACCACCTCCGGCCACTCAGTGGAGTGGTTTAATGCAGAACACGAGGATGAGTTTTTCATATTGAGGAAAACACAACTGGAAGACATAATGGGAAAGCTCACATGGAGAGGTGCAGCAATGCAGAAGGGCCTACAAGCCAACAAGGAAGCCCATCACACAAAATGTTCTCTTTCAGCTGGCCACATATTCATGCACACAGAGCAAACAGTCTGAGCTTATCATTCTACAACAAAATTCAGCATCTCTCTGTGGTCACTATATCATAGTCCAATGTTAATTCTAAAGAAATTAAGAGAAAATTGTTGACCCAACTCATTTATATCCCATTTAGCTTGAAATTCCTCTCAGATACTTCACTGTGGCCGATACAAATAAATTATGACTCTTCATTTTTACCAGTCTGCAGTACATTTATACAGTGAGATGTATCTGCAGGCTTAAATCTGGAGGCTTTAATGACAGATGCATTACATTCAGGATTTCACTATGTTGAAAATTTAATAGTTCAAACCTCTAATAAGTTTCAAATATTTGTAAAAAAATATTCCAACTACTCTAACCTGTTTTCTTCTTTCCATTGTCTTCTCTAGAGAATCAACTACTTGGCGTTTTCTGACAAAATTTACTGGTTGAATAGCATTTGGTGAAATTGATTAAGTATGGATTATGGATGGAATCCAAGGACTCAGTGAGGGGTATTTTACCTATGAGTTAAAGAGGGTCAGACTTGACCATTTCATTTAGTAATTTAGTGGTGTTCTTTCAAATACTGTTCCTTAAAAATGCATAGATTCTGTTCTCATTGATTATTACATAGTCATTGAATCACATGGAATTACTGCATCATATATGCTGGAACAGGTGAGATCAGAACTCTACTTGGAAAGAGCAACCAGAGGGCAGACGACCTGGTTAGAAAATAAGGTTTGGAGAAAGCTGTGTACATATCTTTTTTTGTAGATCAACATCTATATGTAATGAACTCCACAATTACAGTAACATTCCCTGTTATTCAGAACACTATATGAGCTCATCATGCAGCTCCTGTTCAGACAGGACATTATTAAGCAGACCTCCCTGGCAGCATACGTGGAAGTTATGAAGCCTGTGGTACTATTAGGCATGCTGAGGAAGAGAAAGGGATTTATAGGAGCACTGTACCTCTGAATCAAATCTGGGTGGGTATATGTCATCCCTGTGAGAGCTTCTGAATACATTCAGTAATTTTAGCCAATTTTATAAAAGCACAGAATTACCAACAACATTAATTTCAAGTAAGTCTTCTGATAATTAGAAGATTTTAGGGCTTTCTCCTGCCTCTCCCCACCAGAGATGCTGACACATTTCTGCCCCGTTGGTGCCTGCCTGGTAAACTAAACAGGGCTGACACCATGAAACCTGTCCAGCCAAAGGCTGCCAGGAGGCATGCAGGGAAGTGAGGAGAAGTGGAGGCAGAGCAGAGAGTCTGAGGAACTTTTGGGAGTAGGGGTAAAGAAGGTTGGAGTTGTCTGTTTGCATCTACAAGTTTTATAATGCCTATTTGTTTCTGGAGAAACTCTTTCTGTTTGTATGCAAGTGGTAGAATTGTCAGTGCCTACCACAGACAGTTTCTCATGGTTTAAAACAGAAGAAATGACTTCTGGATGGAGCATAGGATAAGATGGGAAACTTGGGGCAGATACCTTGCTCTCACTCTAACTGGATAATATCCATAGGTTCTAATGTCTTAGGATCATGTCTTTCACAGAAAATATTAAGATGTGGAAATATTTACTACCCTGCATTAAGATCAGTTCTCAAATAGCCAATGTGAAATGATAGGTGTTTTATATTTATTCATTGAGGAATGGATCTCTGTAACAAGACAGTCTTTGAGGATTGATCAAATGTGCTGCACCTTTTCTGGTTTAAGATGTTGAGAGTACACTGCTTACAGAAGGACTTTTAAGATATGAAATGCCATATAAAATTTGGGGGTGGTTTGTTCTTTTAAAACAAAAATATACTTTTAGGAGAAAAATTACTTCTAGCAAGAAAGGTGATGAAAAATTATTTCTAACTATTGGAAGACTATAAAAGAAAGAACAGGGTGAATATGGTTTTGAGCTAACAGGCCACATCTTATAAGAAATAATGAGGTATAAAGTGAAAGATTTTGATGTGCAGTAAGAACACTTCCTAAGCTGTTTTCTATTCTACGTTGTACTTGGGGCAGATTCATACAAGTTGTAATGAGAAAAAAAAGTGAAGAAAATATTTCTTTTGGTTTGTCAATGCTGAAAATATTTACACCATATTTTAGCAGTTTGAAAAATGTTAATAGCAACTGTGAATGAATTTCCAGATTTGTAGAATACATCCTTATAACTAAATTGACATATGCGTTTGAATAACACAATTTTACAAATTCTGCTCTCCTGTTTTGTTTTTTTTTTCAAGGTAAATGTAGCATTGTTAATGAAAAAGTTACACCTATCACATAAGCAGAGATGGGACAATTAAAAGTATCTATGTTTTTCATTTGGAGATTTCTCTTTTATTATTGATGTCTTTAGAAGTGCATGGGGTGACTCACCTTCTCCCGCCTTCTTTTGACTAACCTTTGCAGAATCTCCTAAAACACCAAAGAAGCAAATGTATTGCTTTTTTACAGAGCATACCAACCTAACACTCACTGAGATCACTTGGAAAACTCAGCATTGTATCTACTGAGGCAAACCAACTCACAGATTTTTCTGAGATGTGCAGAGGTGCACAGAAATGACACAAAGATGGACCAATGCCATGTCTGGAGTAATAACTTGGTATACTGTCCCAGGATATTTTACTACTGGAAGCACCTTTAGATTGCACACAAAATAGCAGTCCTGAAGGCCCTAATACCACTCCAAATAATTCAATACTTTTTTCCCTAGCTAACATAATTTTGCAAATCCGTTATGATGCTCTACTAATAAATCTCCTGGTGCAGAGTGGAAAAACTGGTAAGATTTGTTCAGACATGCAGACGAAAGGGCGTATCTGGAAGCTGCTCAGCAGGTAGAGTGCAGCTCTGTTCTGATTTCAACCAAATATCCTGGGGGTCAGCTACAGTTGTAAGGTTTTGGGTTTGGTTGGGGTTTTTTGAAGGGGATGTCAGTGGATTTTATATGTATCACCTTTCCTTTTTGTCCCTTTTTTATCACTGACTTGGAGTTTTTCCTGAAGGTATTGGATTGGAATACATAAACTAGTAATGATACTCAGTGATCTGTTAAAATAAAGATTTCTGATGGTATGGAAATTCCTCATTTTCTTTCCATTTTCTCTAAGCTACCTGACAAATCCTTTGAATATCTGTCTCAAGCTGCCATTAACCAACTCTCAGTTTGTGTTCTGTGCATTTTTCCTCCAGCAAAACCCTCTGGCCATTGTGCAAGGGGCACTGCCATCCAACTATGTCGTATCTCTTCAGATAGTCCATGCTAAAATAATTTTAAGTTATACTTCAACTAAAGAATAAATAAACAGTCTGAAATTTCTTTCAGTAACCTGGTTACTATAATTGAAAAACACTTTCTGAAACAGCACTTGCAATTTTTTGTGACAACAAGCTGTGGAAACTGTCCCTCATATGTTTCTACAAATATTTGAATTTTCAATATAGTCTGCTTTTACTCCTTTGCCAACCGTACTGTTCTCATTCTTCAGCAGTACCCCAACAAGTGGGTTTGCTGGTAGGAATGCTAACCAAAACAGATCAATTACAGTACCCAGTCACAGGTACTGCTAACTCTGATATATGGAGAGTGTGCTAAAAAAATCTGATTTTCAAAAGCAATTGGCTCACAGGGTACAAATCAAATCAAACCAGTGCTTTGCTTCCACTGGGGTTCCCAACTGATCTCCAGAAATATTTAGTTCTTGCTCCCAATATTAAGTAGAGAGAATATCTGAAATCTTGATCACTTTTTTTTTTTATATGTAACAATGAATGGCATCTCTTTAAGAATAGGTCAGTTATTTAGGTCCCTAATAAAAACACCTAATTCCTTTAAATGTGACACTATGCAGGCTTTGTACTTAACCAGAATATATCTGGAGAACTGTAAAGCACTATTCAATAAGAGTAAAGACTGTTCATAACATTTGAGTGAATGTTCTAGGAGGGACAATAAAAAGTTTAGAAAGTCAAATAAAATTCTAGATAAAATTATTGAGCTTGTTCTATGAAAAAGTGAATAGCACATTATGATAATGCAGTTCTTAGGCAATGATATAATGCTGCTTTTGGTATCAGGATTTTTATATTGATATTTATATTAAATGGACACAAATACTTGTGGTTCTGTGGCTCTAGCAGAATTTTTCTCCAGTCTCTTCAGGTTCACTGTCTCAGACACATGACTCATAACTTCTGGCATGTAGAAGTCTATCCAAGTGCCTTCAGGAGCTCCAGTCTTCTTCCATAGAGTAACTGCACAGGAATGGGTGTTCCTCTCCCCCATCCTTAACCACATTTGAAGACATCTTTACATAACTTAATTCTAAACCTGAAAAGGAAACTCAGATTGTTCCTTGTCTTCCTGTGGGAGCAAGTTTGACCTTTTCATGTCTATATTTAATTTAAATATTTATGCAGCAAAAATAAAGCCTGAATGTTTTTACTCTGTTTTATGGAAATTTGGAATATTAGCTTTGCATTTTCCTTGATTTTCCTTTCTTTTTCTTATACCTTGAAGTAGCTGGGGTTATTCTATCTGGATATGCTGCTTGGTTGTAAACAGCCCCTTGTCAGCCAGTCACTAGTGGTGTTTCTGCTCATTTTTGGGGCCAGTCCTGTTTAACATCTTTGTCAATGATCTGGATGAGGGGATTAAGGACACACACATTCAGTTTGTAGATGACTCCAGGCTGGGCTGAAGTGTTGATCTTTTGGAGGGCAAGAAGTCTCTGCAGAGGGCCCTGGACAGGCTGAATCAATGGGCTGAGGCCAGTTGTAGGAGGTTCAACAAGGCCAAGTTCTGGGTCCTGCCCTTGAGTCCCAATAACCCCAAGCAGCGCTACAGGCTGGGGTAGAGTGGCTGAAAAGAGGAAAAGCACCTGGGGGTGCTGCAACAGCAGCTGAACATGATCCAGCTGTGTTAAAACGACCAATGGCATCCTGGCCTATGTCAGCAATAGTGTGGCCAGCAGGACCAGGGCAGTGATTGTCCCTCTGTGCTCAGCACTGGTGAGGCCATACCTCAAATCCTGTGTCCAGTTCTGGGCCTCACTATGAGAAAGACAGAGAAGGGCAATGAAGCTGGTGAAGGGTCTGGAGCAGAATTCTTATGAGGACCAGCTGGGGTTGTTTAGTCTGGAGAAAAGGTGGCTTAAAGAAGACCAGGGAAGGTTTTGATTTGACATTAGGAAAAACTTCTTCATGGAAAGGGTTGCCAAGCATTGGTACAGGCTGCCCAGGGAACTGGTGAAGTTACCATCCCTGGAGGTGTTTAAAAGATGTGTAGATGTGGCACTTAGGGACATAGTTTAGTGTGCATTTAGTAGTGCTGGTTTAATGGTAGGACTTGATGATCTTGGAGGTCTTTTCCAACCTAAAGGATTCTATGACTTTATATAAAATATTTTCAGAAAAAAATGTGGAAACTTGTTGTTTTAACAAGATTCAGAGAAAAAAAAAGTAGCTTTTTTAAAATTCCCCAAAAAATAAACCAGTTTCAATTTTACTGAAATGATGTCTTTAGTGTAGTTTTCAGGTATATTTTAGAGAGAATGATTTCACCAAAATGCTCCCTTCTTTTTATTCTATCCCTGAATGCAACTTGAAAACTGGAAGTTTATGTGGAAAACTGAAAATACAGTTTTGACCTAACACTGGAAGAGAGGAAGCACAAGAAGATTAATCACATGCCGTTTTTAGTATCTTTTCTTTTAAATTTTTTTTATTATTATTTTCATTGATTAATGATCCAATATCAGTAAGTTAAACCTCTCAATAAAAACAAAAATAATTTTTCTTATTTTCTGCATGGGAAAATCAAGTAAGAAAAAAATGGGTACAGAATTTGCATAAAGGAGTTCACAGTGCTGGATGCTTCATATTTGGGATACTCTGTGTTCTTTTAAGATCTGTAGTTCTGAGGCCTTTTCAAAAGGCTGACCTGAATTACTAACTCCAACTTTAACAGCAAGGGAGAAATCGTGGGTCTTTTGAAGTTAATAGCCAAACTTTCAAGGTTTTCAAGGGAGCTGGTTTTTCATCACAGATCTATCTAATGTAATAAAATCTAGATCATCTAATCCCTAGTCCTGGAATTTAAGCACTGGACTTCCTTTTTACATTGATCACTGAATAGTTCAGAATTATAAAGAGAATATTTTTTCCCCTATTGATGTAACATCTCAGGGCTTGGCAAATCTAGGTGGTCCTACCACCCCTAAGAGAACTGAAAGTTTTAATGGAAATTGGAGCATAGATGAATGAGCTAACAGCAGGGCTCAATTTTAATGACGGCAACAAGGAATTCTGTAATTAAGCACATTAAGGCAGAACAACCTCTTTGAATTTCAGAACATCTCTAGTTCATGCTCTAACATCTGTTTTTCTTACACTGCTTTAATCTGCATCCTCCCTTCAGGCATCTTACACTAAGGGCTTGACAGACTCCTAGCTGACAGTAGCTGGCATCCTTTTAATTGACAAGGGAAACCACTGTTGAAAGAGATTGGGAAGAGCTTCCTCTCTTCCCTCAGGGTCTAAATGCTCTGCTTTTGCAGAACTCCTGCAGGACCTGCTAGCTACAAATCCAACCTGAAAACACAGGTTTCGCAGAATCCAAGGAAAAGCTCACCTGAGCTTCTTGTATGTTTTAGACCCTTTTACTTTGGATTTTTGCCCAGTGTCCCAAGGGGAAGAGGTTTGGTATTTTGTCACACGTCTTTTATTTTAGCTGAAAGTGAAATAATTTCTGTTTTCACAAAAAAAAAAGGAAGCACTGGCTAATGTCCCACTGGAAACAGATGGAAATGAGGGTTTATCTGAAACTTCTTGTGCTTATAGTTATGAGATGAAAGAACATGTCTGTATTTTTTGCTGGATCACGCCCATTGAATGTACCTTGGAGAAACATAAACATCGTATAGAAAAGTGTTTGGATTGCTCATAAGCAATCCCAAGAAAATATTTTATGCCCCATTATAACAAATGCATTCATAAATTTGTCATCCAGTTGTGTTGGCTTTCTTTGACTAACTCTCATTATAGACATAAAAACTCTATTTAGGCTGTATGCTTCTAACTTTACCTTCCTGTTAGTACTTAATGCATTTGGTGCCGTGTAAGTAAAAGCAGTGGTTTTAGTCACTTGTTCTGCCATTTCTATGATCTTAGTTATTTCACTCAGCTTGCTGTCCATGATTTATCATTCTTGGCTGTATTCAGCTTGTTGAATAGCCATTACCTGGTGATCTGCTCCGATTAATAGTACAGATGTTTTCCAAAGCACACTGTTTGATGTCTGTTGTCAATGTGCTATATTTTCTGTGATCTGTTTTCATAACCAATACTCATGGTCAGGTGCTGCTGACTGAAACTTCAGTTATATTCATGCATGGCTTTCAAAAAAGACTGAACTCCAACTTGTCAGGACTACTGTAACAATAGTGGAATGATTATGATTAAAGCTAAACTGATATTTCCACTTAGGCAGCCAGTGTTTCTGGTTTTATTATTTAAGTCTTCCAAAGAATGAAAATGGATTACCCAGATGATTTTTCTTCCTATTTTTCTTTTTTTTTTTCTTTCCTAAAAAATCCCCAACAAAACAAATGGTCTAGCTTCATTAATATATACTTTCTTCACTTCTAAAACAAACCAGCTTCTGTGGATAAAATGCTAAACACAGTAACATGGGTAAAAAAAGCAAACTGGTAAAGACAGAAGACATACATTGAGCCTTGTTTTTAACAGAATTTTGAAAACAGAAGCTTTGCTGAGATTTCAGAAGCTGTTAATGGCACTGATATTTCTCATTATTCTCTCAACTCTGTATCCTGTTTGCTAATCACTTTAAATCCAATACCTCCCACAATCCAATGTGGTCACTGAGCTCATTACAGATTAAAAATGTAAATAAGAGAAACTTCTGAAACAGCAGTAATTATGACTAGGTACAAGTCATAATCCAATCATTGCTTTGCTTTACTTCCCCACTGTACCTGTTGGTTTTGTTTGCTGAAAATAAAAAAAAAACAGACCATATTTTCAAAAACCCTCACATTTTTCATCAGAAAGATATGCTCTCAGGTACTATATTCCATCAGGAAGTGGAAGCCTTAGGCTGAATAATTTGGAAAATTACACACAGTGTAGTGACAAAAACAAAATAAGTGTTGCAAACCACTTTCAAAATGAGATACACCTACCAAGGAGAAACCTGCTCAAGGGGAAGTGGTTTCCTCTGGCAGCTTATTCCAGAGCTCTTAACCTGGACCCTGTGGTGTCCAGCAGTCACCTGACACTCTGCCCCCGGCAGAGACTTCCCAGCGCCGACACATGCTTGGCACTGCATCCCCCCACCCACCTGCCCCCAGGACAATATTTGTTCCATCAACCTGCAGGAAGCTGAATACATAGATAAACCACACTCTTTTGCACACCTCTGTTTTGAAGAGCTGTCCAGGATAAGTAAGGTTGGCTGGTGTTGTGAGAGTGCCGAATTATTTATTTTGCTCAGAAACCACATGCAAACTAGTTGGCCCTTGCTGTCTCTTGTCATCTGATGTTACAAAGCAATCTACACCGTCTGTGAGCTTCAGAACACATACTGACAAAGGAAGTAGTTTCCCTGGTAACAAGGACCATATGAAAGCTCTCAGAACATATCCTCCCCAGGAGTTAATTTGTTTCAGATGGGAAAGGTGATTACTTATAAGAAAAAAGGGAAAACAGCTGAGCTATTAAAGGATGAAATAGTAAAGAGTAAGCAGTGTTATTTGTTCCACTTCCACTGTTTTCATTTATATGCATGATATATATATTTTTATATATAGAAATATATACATTTTTGTATGAACTGTCATTGCATAAGTGCTAATACAAGCATGTATTCAGCAGTAAAGAACTTCTCAGAGGTCTTCATTACAGTACCAAAAAAAGAAAAATCATTTCTGAAATGTAAATTCAGATATTTCACAAAGATTTCAAGGATTTGAAGAGATGAAAATGCTACAGGATGCATGAACACAGACCTAGCCAAAAGATTAGGATATGCAATATGATGGGATTGTGAAAATTAAAGAAATAAAAAGCAGAATAAATAATGGCAAAAGTCACAATAATATTCAAAAATAAAGCTCTGTGTGTGAGTAGAGTGTTTGCATGCAGAGAACTCTAAGGAAAAGTAGACCCCTTTCCCTCTAGAATAACTGAAAGAATTATTGATCTAGATGGTCTTCCAGATGTGGAGTGTGGGTTGCTAATGATTTATGGCTCACTAGGAATTTCAAACAGATTCTCTGTGGCTGTGATTGAAAGGGAAAACTGCCTGAGCATCCATGAGCTGAAGAGTAAATGGTGTCCACAACTGGGCATGGCAGAGGCAAGAAATGTCACACAGCTCATGGTGTGAAAGGTGATCAATGCAATGAACACTTCAGTTGATCACCAATTCAAGAGTGGATATTTGCTCTCTGTTTAATCATATCCACAGAGATCCTTTGTCACAACATTTCAGTGAGTAAGGATTCTGCTATGCTTTATAAAGACCCATCACTTAAAAGAACCAAAAAAGGTCAAGACATTGCTGGAAAGAGCAGCAGCAAATGAATCAAATATCTGTAAAATGAGAGCTATGACTACCTAGATGAGATTATTGAAACCAAGAGGTTTCTTTGTTGGTACTTCAGAGGTTTTCATCAGCTTGCTTTTTTAGGCAGAGTTTGTTAATTTTGGTTTTGCCCGGGGTTTTTTGTTTGGTTTGTTTTGGGTTTTTGTTTTGTGGGGCTTTGTTTTTCTTGTTTTGTTGGTTTTTCAATTTTTTTGTTTGTTTTTGTATTTACTTTTTTAAATTTGGTTTTGGTTTTTCGTTTTGTTCTAGTAATGTTTGTTTGTTTTGCTGGTTGGTTGAATTTTTTGGTTTGGTTTTTACAGATGTGTGGGGAGAACCCGTCCAAAAACTACAGATTGGCCTTGGTCTTTACAGAACACTAAAACTGTTAGAGTTGAGGTAGGGGAAATTAGAAATCTCTATATTCTTGTCATAACTGTGATTATTTATCTGTCATTTTTCAAAGAGACTATAACAGTAGCAGTTCCTTCATAAAGTTAAATATTTTTCTTGTTAGTTAACAGCGTTAGTTCTTTCAAGTTTTCGTAGGCAGTGTTATTTTTTTTCTTTTCAGCTAATGAAGGTATAAAAATTAATACCTATTTGAAAAATTTATGAATAAGCAGTTAATAATAATGGATATACTTCAAACCATTTTATTGAAAAAATAAAATACACATTACAATGTCTCTTTAATGTCTCTGTTACTGAAAAAGAAGGCATGAGTTGACTGATCCTACAATTTTGCTATATATTTAAAATGTATGAAGGAATTCCTATAAATCATATTTTCTGCAGTGTGCCACACCTCAAATTAGCTGGAAACCTGAACTGAACTCTGGCAGGAGTCTGTGATTTTCTTGCAGAAGGGTTCTACTTTTGGAGAGTATGTGTATTCCAGAATTTCCTCTTGCTCTCAAAGTGTTTCTGGTTACAAATCAAGATATTCCTTTTGTTTTTAAAAGATGTGACTGACTTGGAGCAATACTTTGAGGAATGTCTGAATGCCTTCTCTCAATTTTAAGTGATTTAGGCACACTACCTAGAGACAACTAGGTTCACCAAAAGATTTCTAAAGTGCCTGAGAACTTAAATCCTTGTACTGCATGGAACCATACTTGGGACTCACAGATAATTCTGAGTTGGAAGGGACCCACAAGGATCATTGAGTCCAGCTCTTAAGTGAATGGCCCATACAGGGATTGAACCAACAACCCTGGTGTTATTAGCCCCACGTTCTGACCAGCTGAACTAAAGTGTTCTATAATCTAACTCTTCTGGATCCTAAACTAAGCAATGAGATGTTGTGGTATAGGAATGGTGTTCCCCAATTTAGTGTTCCCACTGAAACACTCCAAACCAGGCATCACTCGCTCACTTCCCCATTCCATTCCCCTTCCTCCTCCTCCCTGCAGTGGGCTGGAGGGGACAACTGGAGGCACAAAAGGTAAAGAGCACAGGTTGAGATAAGAACAGTTTACTGGAAAAAACAATGAAAAAGAAAAAAAAGTAACGGCAACAGTACTAATAACAGTGTGTAAAAGAGGAGCGAACAGTTCACTCACGAGTGTTCACGGTTATTGCAGAGCCCAGCAATACCTGAGTGCTCCCTTCATACTACCTGACCAGAAGGGACCCCTTCCCCTCCTGCCCCCCAAAAATGCCCTGAGATGATACAGAACAACCTTCACGTCCTAGCAATGCCCCTCCTGGCTACTGACAAAATGAATCCTGTCCTGGCCAGAATGAGGACATGAGATGTCTCAAACCTTCCCATCCGCTTTTCTGTAAAACTCTTTCTACCTGCTCACACACTGGTGATGTCTCAGTGACCTGTGACTGGGTTTGCTTTTATATTAACCACTGGAGATCATTTGAAAGTTTAAAATATTTCTTTACTTTTTTTGATTTTTTTTTTCCTCCCCCTTTTATTTAGAGTACAACCTCTTTAATACTAGATAGTACAAGTATTTAGAAAGTGTATTGAATAATATAGACAAAGCAAAAAATCTGATTTCTGTCTCTTTTTCAGAGTCTTCCTTATTACTAGAAGTCCTCAGATTCTTTGGTTTTTCCTAGGGAAGATAAAATCTCCCACATGTTTATCTTCCCACTTTAGCGTCTTTACCACTACTAAAAGTCTTGGGCTGAGGAGCCCAGTCTCCTTCAAGGAAGATAAAATCACTTATACTGTCATTTTTACAGCTGTGCTTTCTATTTCTGAAGGGCTGCCCCCTTATACAGATGACCTCTCTCTCCTAAAATAATTTGTGTCACATTTTTCATTTCTGTTCTATGGCTGGTAATTTCCATCCCATATCTGCCTTCTCTCTCTCCCCCACCACTTTTGGACAATGAGTTGTTAAAAGTCAGTGTCACAATTAGTAGCAATCTCATTGTCCTGCAACTTAATAGTGAAAAGTTTCTTCCTGTGTTCTTTGGGCTTTTATTTCTGCTGCAAAGTGGAGGATCTAAAATATAGATGACACCAGCGTAGAAGAAGGTGGCAAATCAAAAAAATAAAAATTAAAATTAAGTGCTGACTCCCAATATTTGTACAGAAATATTTTTATTCTCATACTAAATATTAATTATTATTGTTGCTTTTGAGGATTTATTCTGTCCTAACTAGGTATCTGTGGATTTTCACATACTCCAAAGAGAACCAAGACATACTTTTGAACTGAAAATTAATTCATACTCTGATATGAAGTTATGAAACCTCATAGTAAAGAAAATCCTCTATTTTATTGTCTAACCATACCTTCGCCCCTCTCCCCTCAAAATTGATTCAAGATGCATTTTATCCCATTTTTCCAAGGGCCAGAGCAAGAATATATGCCATTGGAATAGCTGTTGATACCATAAAGCCATCAAATAAAGAACATAATTTCAAGCTAAACAGTGGAATCCTGTCACAACCTAAACACTCCATCTGGTGCCATTTAACTGAAATAACTTCTTCAAGGCACCACTCCCATGAAACATACAAACTTCAAACAACATTATTTTACTACAAATATGGGCTATAAAACTTGATAGAAAAAAAGGAAGCCATAAAGCCCTCAAGTTCCCTCTGAGCCTGAGCTAGAATCCAGATCTTCCTGAATTAAGTCACTTTCAACATGTTGTAACAGACGACTGAAGGTCCCAGTAGATGTAAGTTTTATTTTCATAATTCATTCTCAGCTTGGCTGGGAGCTAAGTAGCCACCTCCACATTTTTGGCAAGAAAACTTTCTTTACTGGAATAAAGGTCTGCCTCTTCAATGGGGTGTTTGGCGAGAGACCAGGAAAAAATAATATCTGATTTCCCTTACACTTGACTTCCTCTTTTTTTCAAGCTTTAGCAAGAACTCTCTCTTCCTCCTTCAAATCCTCCAATCCTGCTATAATTGCTCTGTTAGCTCCTTTTTGACCCACTCACATACCAAATATTTTATATCTGCTTTACAAATATTGTATTTTTAATGACACCGAAACCTGTGAACTTTGGAAGTACTTTTTTCCCTCAACTTCCTGGTTTACTAGCATCTGAAATTCTTTTACCCACAGGAAGATTATTATGCCAACATCATAAACCTGCATTTTATTTTCCAGCATAACAATGAGCTTTCTTTTCTTTTACAAGATTTTAAACATTCATCAAAAGTCTCTGGTCAGTATATAACTCTTGTCCCTACAGTGTCTTTTCCTTGAGTATTTTTCTATTCTAATTATGATCCAGTCTATGCTGTAGACCTTTTCTTCCCCAAACCAAATTTATCCTCACCACAGCTAGCATGATATCCCTTCCACAGTAGAATCCCTTGCATTTATTAGTATTATAAAGAAATGTGAAGGGGTTGCTACAATAATTCAGCCTTCATAAATGAAACATGAGTGCTGTTCCTGCACTAACCTGAAACAAAGCACAAAATATTTTTGGTGTTAGTTCATAACTGTAAAAATTATTCTGTTCAAATTGGTTTTTACACTAGTCTGAGCAAAAAAGAGAAATACTTAACTACTCAGATTGCAAAATTCTCAATTTAAGAACATGAGATCTCTGTAGACTTTTACAGAACACCCCAAACATGCTGCTATCTACAACAAATTTCCCCTGACACAGATCATCTGCCTCATTTCCCTCTGAAATAGAAACTGAAAAAAATCTTAATAGAAATTTTCTGGCTTAGGAGACTAAACTAGGGAATTTATGGTCTGTTTGGAGCTTGAAAGAAGCCATGTTTTACCTGAAAGTCATGAAAGAGAGTGGACTTTGAGATGAAGAATTTACGTACTGTGCTAAAAAACTTTATGTGTTGAACCTGAATGAGACCAACTTTCTGAAAGCTGCAACTTTCACAGGGGTCTGTTATCCAAGACATTAAAGTTATGGTGGTTAACAAAAACTCATCTACAAAATATGGTACAGATAAGTGTGAAAATTTAAGCAAAACCAACAGCAGCAAAAAATAAAAAAAAACTTTTGAGAAAGTTGCAACCATCTGAACAGAGTTTTACATTACATTACTGTTCTCAACTTTATCCTATACAACCTATAATAGAGAAGAGTAAATTTGTTATTAGGCAACTCCATGGTGCTACAGGGGAATTACATATAATAAAAAATGAATGGAAACTTTAATAGTGGTGACGTATGAAAACCAATTTTAAAATGCTTATAAGTGTATTTTAAATTCCATAGTACTTGCAGGGATATATCTAACTTTTTAACAGAATGAGATGCTGAGGGAAGCTCTCAAGGGTTCCTGGAAGCAACTTGGTAAAATTCTGTCACCAAATTGAAGGGAAATTGAGATTAATTTTAAAGCCTCTAACGCAATTCATACTTTCTCTGGGTAGAAAAAAACATCCCCACTAGAAATGGTGGCTGGTAGTCATGAAAACAACTAACAAAGAGTAATTTATTTTGCTATTGGAATGTACAGCACTGGTCCCAATTACATTATCAAAATATCTTGGGGATACTATAACCCAGGTACTTACAAGGTCTTCATGTACATCCCCATCCAATTACATGAACTGAAGCTTATGCCTTTGTGTCACTAGAATGCATATGTTTTTTCTTCCTGCGTTGAAGGAAGGCTTGTGGGGTTTCTTTGTTTGTTTTTCATGGGTAAACATATCAGTAGATTTTCTGGTCTAACTTCTTGAAATATGAGGATGGTAGGTAACTTTAACAGGAGCTGTGGGAGAAAATGTATGTTGCTGCCTGGTGGTCATAGAATGAGAAGATTTAATGCACTAGAGCACTGACCCCTGGATGCATCTGAATATGCACTGTTTTGCAGATGATCTTAAAGATTTTGTGATCGACTTTGAAATAACTTCATGCTTTCGTTCCATTTTATTGTGTATTCTACTGTGCCTTTTACCTCTACAGCTTGTGTGAAAATTTAGGCTTCATCCCTATAAACACAAAGGCACTTAAGCAATTGAATAGTTCCATTACTTTCTGGGAGACCAGAAAAATGTATCTGAAGTGAAGCATTCACATCTACAGTTGCAAGAAAGCAGTTTAATTAAACTATGGTCAAGCATTATAAACTGAATTCTGCTCCAGCAGAAAAGGCTACATGCTACCCCTGCCATAGCAATGGTATGAAAATGGAACTTAAAATTTGCTTGCTGTTTCTCCTCAGTAGCCATATAATCCTAGCTATTGACAGACCTCATACACCCTTCTAAACCTTAGAGAACGTTTTGATTTTTATAGGTTGTGTCAATATGAAAACACCAGTGGAGGAATCATATTTTTTCCAACTAGCACATTTTTTCTGTATCTTTTATTTAGCTAAGGCAAAGTGTAAACATTAAAAAAAATTTTTTTTAAGCGCAAGCAAGAAAGAATAGTTTAGAGGAAAACACTACTAAGCCAAGATCAATAAAACACCCTTAACAGATGACATTCTAATTAAAAAAAAATAGAAGTTATATATTTTCTCTTAGCATAAAACTTACAAAGTGTAACCTGAAGTTAACTCATCAGCCAATATTTACATCTTTAAGTTGTCCTGCAATATTGTGAGAAATTTAAAAAGGCAATATATCATAGGAAAAAAAATATTCATCTTGAAGCTATAGAAATCTATGTGTCCTTGGCCACCAAAACTGTTCTGGTAAAATTAGGTAGCCAAAACCCAAATGTGTATTCAAATAATGTATTTCTAAAATATTTCCTAATATAGTTCCTAGTATGCTTTTTTAACAGGCAGAAGTCACAATTTATTATTTACAACAGAGGCAAGACAATATGTTTGAGTAAATAACATTAAACTATTTTTTTTTCCTGTAGATTTCCTACATACAGGTATGTTTCACATACGATTTTGGTATGGCTTATTCCATCATTCACCTATTGTGATGGAACTCTGTAATTTGATTCAGATAATTTTCACAAAGATGTAATAAACGTTCAGATTTTTCAGCTGTATCCACCTTGAATATTAATAACAATCTGGATTTTGGCTTTAATAGCAGCAAATCAATGACATGTTATAGCTTACACAAATGAACATACAACAGCTGAGAAAACAGGAGCTTAGTCTGCCAGTCTGAACATTGTCTTCTTACCTCTCTGCAATAAATTATGTCTTAAGGACATGACCACATAGCACTATTCTTATCAGCTAACTAATAATATAACAATGTACTTTCTGAGTACTGTTACCCTTATGTTGAGTAAAGCATGAACAATTTTAATTCAAAAGGCAAATGGATGAAAATAATAGAATAATTGTTTCAGGAGTATTCCTTTGTCACACCACAATTAGAGACTGCGAATGTTTAATTGATCATATTGTGGTACTAGCACTGCCTGATATATCTGTAATATATCAGCAATGTAAAATTATTTCAGTTTTCCAATTAAATGGAATAATTATATGTAGAACAGGAGTTTCCAAAGCCTGGGTCTCGGTTTATGACCATTAAAACCAGCAAGACCTCTGTAATAGTTAGATTTAACTGGACAATATCATACACTTGTGACTGTCCCACCTTTAACTGTGCAAATACTTTAGCAGCACAGCTGGTGCATCATATTTCAATCCATCAGCATTTTGTTAAATACTCTAGCCATGCTCCAAAGAAGTGGCATCATACTCTCCAAAATTACTGTGTAGTAGGTAATAAAATTATAGGAACTTTCATTCAACTACAGTTTTAACTGATAACCCTGTGCCATACATGACCACAACATATCTCTGTTTCTCCTGGTTTAAAGAAGGTTAAACCTTGTAAAGACAGACTTCAGATGTTCACCAAATGTAAAAAATCCTTCAAAGTAAATGGTACGGCAATGGTCAGTCCTAAAGGGAGAACAATCTGTAAACACCACTTGGACAAACCAAGTTTTAATTTTATAGGTTCAAGTAGGTATGACAACAGAAAGATAAGACTGTTTCTTGTGCCACTTCTCCATAGGCTTCACAATCATCATACAAAGCACTGTACTCTCAAAGGCCATATTTCTGACATTCAGAGGAATCTTTAACTGTCAAAAAACAAGTCACAAATACACTGATCCATGTGACTTTATTTGTCATAATTTGCAATTCTACCTTTCGCCAACATCTTTTTTTATCTTCACATTTTCCTCCACAACAGGCAAAAAACTTAATTATTTTAAGAAAAAATTGCACATATGCAAACAGTCAAATATCAGACCTGTATAGATGGTTGTAACAGCAGCCAGTAAATATTATTATGTATTTGGTGCAAGCTGCAGCTAAGTGCAGCATTTTAACTAGCAACTATGATCACACCAAGGAATGTGGTTTATGGCATGAGATGTATGGCATAAGCATCCTGTCTCCAGAAACAGGAGTAAACTATTGGTGAAATAGTGCCTCAGAGCCAAAGAGAATTAGCCATCTCAAATCTTAACAACTGTCAATCAGGAAAAAAGAAATCAACAATCAAAGGCAGATCCTATAGCTATCCTAGCATCCTGTAGTTTCGAACCCTTCCGAATGATAAAGGAATTTCGCATACATGCATTTATACATCTATGCAAAACATACAAAGCCAGGCTGAGATGTTCATACAACAAATACAGCAAAGCTGTTATAACTTCCTTGATGTTGCTTAGCCCAGAAAACATGCCTGTTGCATCCTAATATAATTAAGATAACTTCTTTAGTCTGGGAATTTAAGGCTGTCCTGCAGTTGAAGTGGTCCAAGAACTAGAGAGTAGCGTCTAAAACTGGGGTTGCAAATCCTGTGCATGGATGGAGAATTTTAGAATTAACGTCAGTCTCCATTACATTTAAAATTTATGGTTTTGTTCAGTAGAAATGTATTCTTATAATTAGTCCTTTGACAAATAACCACCCTGAAAAAAAGAATTGAGAGACCAAAGGTGAGCTTCTTTGGGCTTGAAATTTGGCAAAATGCTTTTAAGATCACCCTTAGGAACATATGTGGTGATGTTACTCCATGCAGACCCAAGTGACCACTGAGAGATTTGTTATTTCACTTTAGGCTATCCTCTTTTTTCTGGAGATTGAATTTTAAAGATGAAAACATTATAGTCTAAGGACAAAGGTTCAACCTGAACATCCAGTTTCCCTGTGGGTTTTATTGAAATTGTTTTTGTGATCTTGTGCCTAAAAATGAATTGAATGCAACACAGCAGGCACTGGGTAACACAATACTGACATTCAAAAACAATTAAAGTGGCCCCAGCTTTATTAATAACTAGGGAATATTGTGTTTTCTAAAACAGATGCTTTAGTTATACCACAGAAATTTAATACAAAGCAGTTGTTATAGAATCAAGGCATACAGTTTATAATGGTGCAAATTATTGATCATTTTCTTAATTTAGTTTGCTTTATTTGACCATTCACCCATAGTCTTTCAGAGGCTGTATTAATTATTTAAGCCTGAGATACCTGATAATAGCTAATTACTCATTAATACAAGTCACAGAAATAGATGTTTTGATGGGTAGAGTAGATTTTATCCCACGTACTGAAGTGAGAAATGAATTTAAACTAAAGCCACAACTCTTCAAGGTATTTGGAGGCAGAAAAATTCAAAGACCAGTGAACCTTTATGTAATCAAAATCCATAAGAACAAATAAACCAAACAAGAAAAAATTTCTTCCCATTTTTTTAAATACTGCTTAAGTAAGATTGTGTTTGGAAGTTGGAATTCCTGGCATGTTTCCCCAGATACATTCTGGAAATACATTCTTATTTCATTTAAAGAACACTTCACCTACTAACACATCCACAGTTACATCCTATGCTTTCTTAGATAAGTGGGTATTTTCAAGAGACAATAAAAATATTTTGGAAAGTTTGCTAGCACTTAATTTATAATGTATCTCTGTACAGATCTTGTATTTGCACAAGACCTGTATCACTCTCCCTATAATTCTCTTCCACGGCTTTTTTGTCTTTCATACCAAGCCTGACCTTCTGTCCTTGGCCTTCAACTGGTTCTTCTTTGTCATCCCATTAAAGCCTGTCTCAACCTCTGAGCTACTTTTTCATAGCCTCTGTGTACCTGTTTGTCCTGGAATCAGCCCCATGTGCTATTTTTGTTAACTAAAACAGATTTTGTAAATTAACTTTTTCTGTCCACTAAGGCTAATTAATTTCAACAAAGACATTGTTGTCTGCTCAAATGAAAACACAGCAGCACACTGTGCATTTTGGTGTGGATTTGTCTGATCTGCATATTTAGACTATAAAATCCTCATGGCAGGAGCTATGTCTCCATCTCTTCCTGATTCTGTCAAGCAGCACGATGTTGGCACCTAGAAAATAATTTGTTATAAGAATAATAAGCTATGTTTTGTCCAGGCATGATCTAATGGTGTTCTTTCTAAGGTTATGCAGCAAGTATGAGAGACAAAAGGTACTTTTTTCTTGAATGAGGACTGTTTCCCAGAAACATTCACATTTTAAATGGTAAAAAATGTCATCTTATTTTTTCATTTAACCGAACTTCTTTTTCAGACTAAAGCTGTTTAAACGATACAGCTGACCTGATTCTTACCTCAGATAACTGGCAAAAGAAGCGCTTTCAAATCTGGGACTTCAAAGTGCTCCAGAAAAATCTCACATGGATTGCTGCTCACATTTAAAGGTAAATTAGACCATTAAAAAGGACACAAATGAGCTCTAAACACAGGGAATTCAGAGCCTAAAGTTTAAATGGCGATAATTAAATCATTATAATAATAGTAAAATTCTTCCTCACTGATTCTTAGGCTTTGCACCTTTTGACTGCCTGTGACTGTTCAAGATAATAAAGTTAAGTACATCCATACCTATTTAGAAAACTTGGGCCTAATTTTATGTTATATTTTACTGCAATTGGTACAGTTTTTTCAGTGCTGAGACATCCTTTTCCTTCCCAGAACCCAAACTCTCTATGCGTACATAAAAATTATTAATTATTTCCCCTACTTCACTATTTATATGTGATATAGCTAAAAAATAAGCCCTTTAAAAATCTGTCCTGAAAAATATTCCACATATCACTTCTAGAGGCACAAAATGCCTGAGGAAAAACTGCTCATCAATAGTCTTTGCTTTACTTTTGAGGGTTTGCTGGTTTCCTCTGCCCCTACTCAGTACTCAGGAATCTGCCACACAGCAAAGCTCACCCTGCCCTGCCAGCCAGAGAATCCACGCCGTGGGTGTGGGCTGGGAGAATCCACATGTGTATGAAAACATTTGTTAGAAGAGGTTACATGGCCAATAGAAAAACACTAATGCCACTTTGTTCAGCCAAGGATTTTGCCAACCTTCCTATCAATTGCACCAGATTTTGTGCTATTTGTAGGCAGATAATAACAGCTGCCATTGGTATAGTCATTTACACACAAGTGCACATAAATCAATACTAGATAAATACTTTAAGAATAAAGACATGGGGACTGTCAAGAAAAATAACTGTTTTACTCTTGCCTTTTAAAACTGCTAGGTCAGTGAAACAGCATGTTAAAAATCCCTTCCCAAATATTTTGTATTATTGCTTCAGAAGATAGTAATAATCATAGAAACATAGAGCTACCAACCACCATTATCATCTCAGCATAGCAGCTAGTTTAACAATGATAGATTTAACAAAACCAAGTCTGTCAGAAGTATTTTTAAGGAAAGCATTGCCCAGACATATGTTTTCAGGTAACGCTTCCCATCCACATGCAAACTGTTCCTTCATCATGAAAGGATTTTTTATACAGATTTGTATATATTGTACCTTTCATACATATGTATATATGTATGTGTATATATATATATATATATCTCTCATAAATTTTAAACCTGAGAAACACTTCTTCATATGGAGGAAAACATATATTTCATACCAGAAGCTGTGAAGTATTAAATAAAACACTCAAATAAGTAAGCCTCAGCTCACTCACAAATATGTGAAGGATGAGCCTGATCTTGGAACTTATATGAAGTGTTCTGAAGGCAATGAAAAATCTTCAATTCATTTTTCAGTGTGCTTTTCACAATTCTTTTCACCATCCAAGCATGTTGTCCTCAGACCCATACTGAAACAATTTTGGTGCTAAGCATACTTTGGATTTTGCTCTGAATTAATTGATGATATGTGAAGAAGTCAGGATAGAAAATTATTCTCAATAGTTAACTGAACACTACTAAGCTGTGATTTTTTTTCTATTTATATTTAGAATTACACACCTCTACTTATAAAGTCTTCCAATAAATTCCAGTGTCCAGATCTGATTATGAATAATAAGTTCATCAAATGGATTTTGGATTGAGCCCAAAAGCCAAATCAGTAGCTGGAGCAGTCATAAACATGCAACAGATCTTTTTCTTACTTACCAGTGATCTCACAAAACAACTGAAATTATGATTAATGACAATTTCTTATACTAATGTGCTGAATGCCTGTCTGGAAATTTTAGCCATTACAATGGCTAACTTGGACATTTATCCGGACTTTTACCTCTCTCAGAGATAATGAGGTCGTCCATAAGCTAATGACCAACTATCTTCTGATTGAATTCTTCAAGGGCAAAAGCAGCAAAAGGAGCCAGTGTTACAATTGGAAAGAACAGCAAGTCTCCATGGTCAGTGTTTATAAAGAAAACAGTCAAGCATGCAAAACTGCAGGGTGCTGCTCCCTGTTTCTTCTGGCCCTGGTCACTTGGGTTCCTCCACAGAAGTCCTGCAGATCCCTTTATGCTGGATAGAAAAATAAATTATTCAGAAGTTCCTGAGAGTGTCCTTTGTGAAGGTTGAGTTGTCTGGTTTCTCTGGTTCACCAAACCACCAATAAGCCTCTGACAACCAACTCAAGAACCCTAAACTGGGATGAGGGGTAAATCTATTTGGGCTGTCATGCATGGACTGAACAGTCAGCCTTCTAATCTGTCTGTCCTCAAATTATGTACACACCTTTAAAACTGAAGCTGTACTGTCCTGTGCCTGAGCACTTTGACTAGGGGGCAGGGTTTACACAGAGAAAAAGAGCGAGCTTTCAGATGGAAGTATCTAATTTTTGCAAGTGTTATTAATTTCAGTGGGAATCTTATATAAGTGGAGCTAGATCAGGCCTTGAATTAGAGATGAAATAATGAAAAATGACAGCAGAAAATGAATGGAGACAACAGAAAGAAAAGACTGTAGAAAATAAAATGAGTGGCGAAAACTATGTTTGGAAAAGTGGAATTTGCAAAGCACAATTTTTTTAAAAACTTACGTTCTATGCGAACAGATTAAAGGTGGACAAAAGATTGTTAAATGGGAGTTTTGATAAGAGATCTGATGTTGTAGGAGGTTGAATGACTCCCAAAAGGAAAATGACCTCTGATTAGTAGGAGGCAACATGAGCTAAGGGAAAAAAATGAGAGGGCTAAGGGCTGGATAATAGAACACAAATCACAAAAAAAAAAGAGGAGTAACAGACATGAGGGATGAAAGCATGACCGTGACAGCTTGAACTCTGGGTGTGACAGGGAGCTGCTGGGCATCCAATGCAGTGAAAATGAATTATAGGAAAGTGGTTTGCATAAAATAAAGAGACAAATATATAGATGAAGATAACAAAGAAATGTAAGGGAGAGCTTATTTAGAAATATAATGATTTAAAATGTAGCTCAAAATTTTGCACAAACTATGCACTTTTTTCTCAGATACTTAGCAAGAAGAACATTTCTACATAAACAAAATGTATAAAAAATTTGTTCATATCAAAAAATTTTTCTCAATGTTGCGTAAGTAGAGACTTTTTTCATACTTTACCATATAAAAATAAAAATTAAGGTTGTTCAAGGAAGAGGAATTTCAGGAATTACAAGATGTCTCCAGAAATGAAAGATTTTATCAAGACAGAATTCACAAAATAATAAATCTAGAAAGCAGCAACTGTTTTGCAACCTTAAAAAATAAATGAAAAAAATCTCTAATTACAGTGACTTCTTTTTCTAAAGAAAGTCTTCCTTTAAATAATAATCAAATCAAAGAAACAAGTCTCTCCTTTCTGTCTTTATAAACATAAGGAAAATATGAGTTCCTCTTATTACTAGGTTTAAGAATACTACATGATATTATAATTCACTTTATTGATTTGGAATTACTTTTATAATTCAGGAAAGTCAAGTGCTTGTTTTAAAAATAGGCATATATTTCATGATGGTTGGAATGTAACTTATGAGCACCGAATCAAAAAGTTTTCACTGTCATGGACCTTTCCCTTTGATGCTTTGAGAGGCCTCCTAGAAACAGAGACTAGACAGGAGTAAGGGAATAAAAGCAGGTATTTATTGGAAAGGCCTCCAAAGGTACCCCTTGGGGAGCCAGAGGCTACTGCCAAGATGGACCCCAAGATGGACAACAGGTCACGAGTTCTTCACACCTTTATAGGTTTGGTTCATTTGCATATCAGGGTTAATTCTCCAATTAAAGCTTCAGTTTAATGATGTAATTCCCTTCTGCTTGCCCCCCTTTAGAGGCCTTTTGGTTTATACTTTTTGGGCCTAGGATGGTTTGGGTGTCCTTGAAGAGCAGGCCCAGAGAGGCTTTGTTATGTCTACCAAGCACAAGAGAGCAGAAATTAGCAGGCTACAAGAAACTTCAGAGTTACACACTAAGCAGTACAGAATTTGAAAAATATAAAAGTTAAAACCTAAGGCATCATGTTCTTTAAAATAAGGCTAGATTATTTTGGTGTCCTTCCTCTACCTTTGCTACTCAAATTGTATTTCCCTTAATAAAGGGAGTCTATCTTGCTATTTGTCTGTGGAGTGCCAAGCATAGTGAGAATTTAGCCTCACCTGGAGCTTCTAAAATAAATAAAAATTATTGAAGAGAAAACCATGAAGATGGTGTTCAAAGCTGTCCACAAATGCCCTATTCAAAAGAACTGTGAATGGCAAATAGTGTATTCCAGATAAATCAGAATAAACCCATTGTGCTGTAACATTAATGTGTAACATTAGGATAAAAAAACAACAAACCCTTCTGCTGAAAATGGATCCACAGTAAAACAGAAGGATCAATTTTTTTTCTTCATTGTCATAATCTGGAATCAGTCCTAGTCCCAAACCATAAACTTTTATTATTATCATATTTTTAGATGTTAGCCACCTCAGCATATTTTTAACATAATTATGAGTTGTGAGATTGGTATTTTAACATGCAGTATATCTGTATAATTGCAATCTATATCTCAGAGCTCACTTTTCAACTCCTAAATTGAACTGCAAACCTCCGTGGTATTGTTTATGGAAAATTCCATATATTTTTAGACTTTTGACCTAGATTACTTAATGTTTTCCAAACAAGAACTTCCCAGAATTTACCAAGAGAGTTGTTAGGCAAAAAACCCCACAGGGAATAAAACCCCCCCATATTTCATTGGGTCATTCTTTTCTTTCTGTTCTTTAAGTTAAAGATCTCTTAGTACAGAGGAAAAATAATTTCTGACAACACATTGCCACTGTGCTGGACAGCTGTCTGTATGGCAATAGGTGCCAGTATCCTTCTGTTATAAGTAACCTGTGAACTCAACTAAACAGTAATTTATGCTGAGGAAGTTATCAATAAACAAATTGAGCTATATGAATAATTTTATACAGAGATGGTAGTAAAGAAGTGCAAGTGCAAGGAAGACCTAATAGTTTATAGAACTTGTTTTCTTCATCTTGCTGCAATCCTCAAAATTACTTTTCTGTCAAGGACAAATAAAAAGACAAAGCTGGAGTCATAGTATAAGAAATGCATATTAATTTATAATGTACTACTTAATGGCTTCAGTGGATGGTAACAGCAGGGCTTAGAGCCTTGTGAATTATCAAAAAGGGTTAGCTTTTCCCAGAACATGTGCATGAATAAGCAGTGGTGGAAAGCTGAAGAAAAATCTGGAAGCCTCTGATCTCAGGTTACTGGAGTTCTTTTCTTTAAAGACTTACTTGACCTTATGACAGCATGTCAGCAAATTAGATTTAGGTAATGCTGTTCCCAAGAGCTCTAATTACGGCTCATATGTATATTCTGCAATTCATTAAAAAAACATGCATTAAAACTGCCTTACTGTACACTAATTTGCATGCACATCAAAATAGAATCTGTGCAACCAGAATCTGCAGAATGGCTTTAATTTTTCTGAAGCATTTAGATATTTCATAAATTCTCCTAACTATTATTCATTGTTGACATGCGTTTCTTGAACTGTCTGAGCAAGGATAATTTACATTTGTTTTTGGAAGTGGCTAACACAGATAACTGGTCGGCTCAAGAACATCTACTAAAATGAAATATAATTCTTTAAAAAAAAAAAACTGAACAGATTGCCCTGGGTGTGACATGTATGGAGGACAACGAGAATACAGTAATGAAAACGGCTTATGCCTGCTATTCCTCATTCACACTGAAAACTTGTCATAAAAACGGATTACCTGCAGTTCTGTTCTGTTTTCAATTCTTGTCTTGTCATGGTAATAAGACATTAGAAGTTTAATATATACTGTGAAATACAATAGCATATAAAGATGTGTAGATATCAAAATATTTGCTACCTTAACTTCTTATCTTTGTGTATATCCCAGGTTGACAAATCAACATGTCTACTGCTTTCAGGTTTCTGGGAACAACAGTACATGCTTACAAAGAACACAAATATCTTCCTTGACAAATTGAAAAAGCCCCACTGAATGTGATAAAGATCTTGGGTGGGTGACAATACCCAGAACTGAGGTTACCTACCTGATGTTGGTGGTGTGTTTTTGTATTAGTGGCCCAGCTGCTCCTCACTTTTACTAATGCCAGAGGAAAACCTTCAAGCTTCTGTGTGCTTCTCAAAATGTAATGTTCGTTCCTGGCTTCCAGTGACCACAAGGAGACCCTTTGCAATTTTTCAAGACATCTTTGTATTCCCTTATTTAGTAATGGGAATTCAGTGGTCAGGACTGAACCAAGTCAAACCAAGGAATCTGAGGATACATACCAAAAAAATTCAAGAGGGATGCTCCATATTACATTGTAACTCACATGCCATTAGGCTTGAATGGCCATACCCTAAACACATCCTCCAAAGCTGATGGAAAGGAGTGCAGAAGTGTGGAGGAAAGCCATCTCTCCCTCTCCCCCACTCACCTCCACCTTCCCCTTATCAAGGTTTTCAAGCCAGGGTGCTATGGCTCCTGTCACCACTGCTGTGTTGCCTGTGGGTGCTCTGCTTATGGGCTGACACTGCAGTTACTTAAAAGACTGTGAAATTAACATTAGTAAGACTGGGACTGAGCCCATAGTTATCAAAATCTATATTTTGTGTGTTTTTAAAATCCCTTATAGTTACTGAGTTTTCTGAGCTGCTTAGTTAAAATGAAATTTATCTAAATAACCTCAAACTTGAAAAAAAGAAATAAAAAGAAAAGATATTAGAGTAAGGCCAAAAAAAAGTCAGACCAAAAGGAGATTTTCTGTGGCAAAAAAAGGGCAAATTAAACAAAAGTAGTGCAAATCTATGTTAATATTAGAAAATGTGCCACACCATTATCCTATAGAACCATTTCCCTAATGTAGGAGTGTGTGTAGTCCTTCCAAAAATGTCATTAGAAGAGAATTCGTCACCCCAAACTTCAGTTACATTTACAGTAGAATATTTGTACAAGCTGTTTGCTGAAATACGTCTGATTCCTCAGTAAAGAGAGGAAAGGCAAGAAGCTCTAGCCTGTATTTACCATGGCACACACTCAAGATAAGCCTTAAAATTACCTTTTGGTGTCCAAACAGTGTGGTTTCCCCATCAAAAGGTTATTTGTTATAAAAGAGCTTTATTTGGCAAAACATTGAGAACATTCACTTTTTAATTAGAGCAGCAAACTTCAGATGCCAGAGTTATGGCATTTTATAATGCTTCTTTTCCTGATTATAAAAGAAACAACAAGTGCAGCAGAACCTATTTCATCCCCTGGGAATTTCCCATAGGTCAGTCACACTATGAAAAAATAAACCAGGAATTGTAACACTGAGTACCTTTCTTAACGTCTTCAGGACTTTTTAAAAATGTATGGAACTTAGCTCCTGATGTTTTTTCTTTGTTTACCCTCATAGTGCTAGAAATTTTTAAAATGCATTTCATTAATTTCCTTTTCTTATATATTCATATCCTTATTTTTAACTCCATTTTTATTTGGAGTGTATTTGCATTTAATTTTGTTAGTTCGGTGGAAGTGGGTCAAATGTAAGTTTAAGTGTCTTTTTTTTCTCTGTCCTTGAAGGAACAGGACCTTTTGTTTTACTGGATATTTTATTAATTCTTGCTGCTCCCAACTGCATATTCTGTGGAGTGATTGCAAGCCTCTAGGTAAAACTAATTCAGATCTAGCTGATTGACTGTGAAAATTGTATCCAAACCTCCCTAAAATAATACATGATCAAATGACATAGTTGACATTAAAAAAAAAAACCAAACAAACCCCTAGTAGATTAAACTAGATTTATTTTTTCTAAAAAAAATAAAATAAAAAAAATTTGTGTGACTACCTTCAGTTTTTAGACAAAGCAAATTACATTGTCATTTCACATGATAAGACCCAGGAAGCTCATTAATTAAAACAGTCACAGAGCAAATGCAGCAGTTTTGAATGAGCGCAAGGTCAAAACTGTCTGTCTTTATGGATCAGTATTTTTGTGAGAAGGTCGAGGGGCTCATTGCCTGCCCCAGAGTCCTCTGTAGCTCAAGAGTTTGCTCTCTCAGAGTGGGATTAGAGGCAATGGTAGTTGTCCAGATTGTGTTTATTTTTAGACATCGAGGGTAATGAAGTTCTGCTTTAAACACCCCTGTGCCTGAGAGTGTAATATTTTGCAAGCCATGTAGGTGAGGTTCAGTTGTAATGTTTCAATGTTTGAGAGGCTCATCTATCTAAAAACTGCCATAGATCACTGAAGGCTGGGCTGCTAGGGAAGATTTGTTTGCCTGGAAGCAGCATGGCTAAGAGCTAGAGGGCCTTCATAATGGGGCTAAAGAATCTTTCCTGGAATAAAATACATTAAATGTATTAATACAATAATACATTAATTAAATACATTTATTTAATACATTAAATCTATTTGGTAGTTAAACTACCAAAAGCCTGTTTTGTTTTGAAGTATGAAAAACTCCACTGGATTTTCTTGAGATTCATTTTGGGTAACACAAAAGAAATTTAAAGACAAAATCCTATGAAAAATTTGTCATATTGATGTTCTAGAGTAACTTAAGTAGAAGTAGTTTAAAAGAGGGTTTTAAAATAATAAGATCGATTGATAATTTCCCATGGAATCATCCATCATACCTAAGGAGTTTGGATTATAAAACTGAAAGTGAGTTTTAGGAGACATACAAAAACATCCATTTGAGCATAGATAATAGAATTAATCAAGGCAGTTTGCAAAGGAATAAACCTGAAATACTAATGGAATGGAAAAATATATCTAAGCATTGTCTAGCTTATGAGAGTTGTGAGGTTTGCTCATCAAAAAAGATGTGTAATTGAGTTCAACCTTTAAAAATGGAAGTAATAATACTTCCATTATTCTTATGTGATATATTCTTATATCACTGTTCAGGTCTGCACTGGTGTAACATCTTGAATAGTATGTCCACTGTGAACAGGTTCCAGCAGTACTAGATAAACTAGAAAGAAAATATAATCAGTACTATTGATCAGCTGAAGAGAAAGTATGTAAATTAGGATTTTTCAGATGAGAAAACACAGTTAAGGAAGGCTGTAATAGAGGTCCATTAAATGAATGATGACTAAAACTTTTACAGGCAAAGAGGAAGCAGCAAGCAAACAAATTATCTTAAAAACAAAGCAAGTGCTTTTATAAAGAAAAGAATTAAATAGTGGTACTAAATACCACAAATGTTGTGGAGCCCAAAATTATAAAAAAGACCAGAGCATTGTCACAAAGGATAGGCCCATCAGTAGTTCATAAGCATGATGGTCTATGCTCACACCCTGTGACAGTTAATGACATGAAAGACAGAAAAGCAAATGTGACAACAAAAAACGCAGAGATCATCCCCATCTGCAGCATGTTTCTCACTCCCTTTCTTCAAACCTGTTCTTATGAGCATTATGATATTTTCAGAAATGCTCCAAATAGCCATGACTTTCTGTAAAGTCTCTTCCTTCTCTGCAACCAGACTTGCACTCTCTACCTGAGGCATTTAGCCCTTTCCTCTCTGGTGAGCTGACATACTGGCCTATTATTTTTACTCAGTTCCCACTCCTGGTCAACAGGTGTATTTGCCCATGACAGAGGTTTCCTGTAATTTAATTTGCTTTGACAAGAGAATATAGCACAGTTAAGGGATAGGAAAAATATCCTAGGAGAAGAGAATCTTACCTCCACGTGGGCCTAATAGCATCTTTCCAGCAAGATCAACAGGAAGATGGAGCAATGCCCTTTGCAGCAGTGAATGACTGGAACATGAGAGATTATGGGCACAAGCTGAAACAAGAAAGCCACAAACAGGGCAGAAGGAAAAAAATTTTGCCTTGTGGACGTCATGGTATGAAATGGGTTGCCCAGTTAGGTTGTACAGTTTCCATCTCTGGGGATTTTCAAGACCCAAATTGTTAAAGCTGTGATCTGACCTCACAACAGAACCCAGTTTGAGCTACACTCGACTAGAGATTTCTTGGGGTTCCTTCCAGCCTGAATTTTCTAGGATCCTATATTTGGCACTATCATGAATTTGATCCACATGCATAATCCATAACAATTAATATAATCAGCAATTAATGTAAACAAGATTTAAAACCAACACACAGTTTGAACATGCAGAAAGAGTATATTGCTTGTTGGACATATTTCAGAATGAGCAGGTGGCCCAGGAATGTTTCAATTGTAGATGGTTTCCAAGTGGTAAAATAAAAGTAAGTAATTGGGGAGGAAACACCAAAACTCGTAAGAGAAGAGATAGTCTGATGATACTGCAGTGCTTTTCCTCCAGTTCTCCTACTCTGAGGGATGTTTTCACCATAGCTAAGTTATGGATGTTTTATCCTGTGATTGATGGAGGAGAAAATTCTGAAACTCTGGAGATTTCAAAGGAAGGAGGCACACACCTGAAGATATAGGGAAAAAAAGAAAGGTAGAGTTTATCTATTCTGGTAGAAATAGTTTTAATTTGTCTTAAATAATAATTTATAAATATAAATTCAGAAAAAAGAATTCAGTTTCCCTTTACTGCCAAAGGTCATAAAAGAAAAGCCTAGTGGAGGGTCTTTCAAGAGGGAACTATTATGAGAAACTTATTTCGTAGAAAACATAATGGTGGGATTGAGTCAATAAGATAAGTTGGTAAGAGTATGATACAGCATCTTTCCCCTCCACCTGTCAGTTGGCCATGAGTTTCTCAGTCTTGGTCATAGCACCTTACACAATGCAAAAGTTTTCTATTCTGTCTTTCAAAACTCTTGGGGAATGTAAAGATTGTACGTCAATTCTTCTCAAGAGATATAGTGGAAATTGTCACTTGCAATAGCTTGCATGTTCTTTGAAGGTCGTGTTGGGAAACTGACAGCTCAGCATTGTGTGTGACTGACACTCCATATGCAAATGTAGGAGAACTGCTTTGACATAGCACATTCCTTGCAAGCAGTGGAAGAAAGTCTGCATCAGTGTTTTCTGTTACAGAGAGGATACAACATCATGGTCTATGTATCCATGACTGAGGATAGTGGTGCTCATGTTCTTACTACAATAATTTCTTCTTAAAAAGTATTATTTGCTCCACAAGCAGCTTAACCTATAATACCATGAATATTTTATAAGGCCCTTGAATGAAGTATGTTCAAGCACTCCAGTATGTGTTATTGCAGGAGATGGATACTTTAAAAGCTCTCATCCCCATCCCCTTTGTCTCTGACTACTTTTTCCTATCCTACATCTCAGCGTGTCATATCAGTTATGCCCACAGAATTGTTCATGAGGCTGCTTTGTGAAGTGGATCGAGAAAATTATTTAGATTAAAATTCATGCTCCAAAACCCAGGGTTATTTACGTCTGACAGGAGGAAGATGGAAATTTTATTGCAAATGTTTGAATAACTGGTAGATTGGATACCAATATTCCTTTCCAGTGCTGCTTTGTTCCTTATTTTGTATCTATATACTTTCTACTAGAAATGGCCAGATATGAACTTACATTGATATATGATTGCAGTTTGTTGGAACTTAGTTTGCCACAGACACTGCTAAAAAGTTGATCTTTTTATCTTGGGAAAAGCTGGAATTTCTAGCTTTTAAATGCCTATAGCCAAAAAATATCATGACCTCTAAAACATATCAGGGTAAAGGTCTGTATTTTTTAAGCTGAATACTACAAACAGAAATAGATCATAAAATAAACTAATTTTAACATTAAATATTAAACAGGGAAATATAATCCAGATGTAGAGCTCTTCCATACTGACATGATAAAATATAACTCGCTACACAGAGGAAAAAAATTCTTTTTATAATATTTTGTATTTTACAGTCTTCGGACGTATAAAAAATTACAGCATATTGTCATTAAATGTTTGTAGTAACTAGCTGGAAACATGCAATTAAAACCAAAGAGTAGTCTGGCCAACTCTGCCAGGTTACTTCTCTGGGGCAACAGTGTGTGTTCAGACAGTGTATAGACTCAGGGGGATCTTGAACAGTGCAGCTGGAAAATCTTATTTACTTCTGAGATTTGAATGCCCACGTTTAGCAAAGCAGACAGCATAGTGAAGTCTCAGAACTAGTTTGAGAATTAATTTCATAACACCTGATTATACCTCAAACATTTCAGACTGTCAAGAATTATATCAATTTTCATGAAAGCTTGGACATACTTTAAGCAGAAAGAAGTTTCCCTTCCTCTTTACTAATATGGTGATGTTTGTTTAGTTTTATATCAATTATATATCAGCTATGAATTTTCAGCTGGCATCATCACTAATGAAGTGCTATAATGTTTATTAGAAATACCTGTAATATGTTTTGTGTGTCAAATTTTTCAGCTATGTGGTTATAGTATAGATAATTAATAATAGAGGAACATTCTCGGAGTCTTTCACTTAAGATATGGTAATAAATCTGTCACAATGCGCCCTGAAGTGGAATATGGAACATATGGTGATATACTAAAAATAGTGGGGAAAAAAGAGAAAATGTGAGATGTCAGTGACCACAAAAACATTGAGTTCCTAGTGTTTCAGAAAATTGAACTGGGATAGAAGGCTTTCATTTCAGGATGAGCATATACATAATACTACTGCCAGGTGCTATGCGAATAGTGAAACAGGTAAATTGCAAGCTCAGGAAATCTGCCCAAGTAATCCATTTCATAGAATTAAATATGACTGTACTTATAACCTGTGATCTCCATGAGGGGAAAGCCTGCAAGACATTCCATGTGGAATCAATGGCTACAACAGTGTGAGTTTATTAAACCATCTTGCCACAATGTCAATGGCAGTGTTTGGAAATGCACACAAAACATGGAGATATCACTTGTGCTGAAGAAAAACTATGTTCACAGGTCTCTCCAGAAAAAAATACTGGTTATTTTGATACCAAGCAAGGAACATTTTAGGTTAGCATCTGAAAGTTGGCTATAATTTTACTTTATATTCTGTGTTGCTCTATGCACAATCTGTTTACTACAAGGCTCTATTAAGTAATTTACTAGAAAGCTAGCACCAAAATCCAGCATTTTCGATCTGATTACTAGATTAGTGGAAAATGCAGATTGAGAACATCTCAGAAATATCACCAAAAACATATTTTGACTCCTATTTCTTCTAAAGGCTTGTGTTAGGCTTCATTTCTTTCCCTTGGATCACCAGGAAAAGGACTCTGAGCCAAATAGGAACTTGCAGTAAAGATGGTAGCAAGACATTGCAAAGGTCACCAATACTGCAAAGTCAGCATAACCTTCCACCTATTGATTCTGCAAATCGAGAAACTCAGAAACTACTGCAAGTAAATCCAAATCCTATAACTATCAGGAACATGAAGGTTCCAATAAATAATTCCTGTCAAAGTCAAGTCTATAAACAACTTGTTAAAACATGTCAAACTGTCAACCATTCTTTATATTTTCAGTTCCCTTTCCAGTATAGAAGATAAAACAAGGACTTGCTGATATTACCCTATAGAAGGCCTCTGGACATGCTGGTGCCTTTCCAAAGGTCCTTAAGAACTTTGAAAGAGAAAGGATCTGGCAAATTTATTTACAATACTCATCTCTCTGGCAAACTATCCAAGGAATATATAGTTGGAAAAGTTATGATCTTGGAAGCAAGCAAGCAGTTAATTCTATCCTCTAGAAGTCAATATATTTGACCATACAGTGCCTGTCACAGCTTGTTAGAGAGCTTCCTTCTCAAGCAACCAGCCTTAGAAACAGTTGCCCTAATAGGGCAATCAGAGATCATTTAGTAACAGTAACTCTGGTAAAGTTCTAGCATAGTCCCCTTTTACTGAATACAGCTACTGAAAGAAATTCAAGCACATTTCCATTAGTTACATTCAATTGTCAAGTTTTGCAGGGAGGGATGTCTGACAGTTAAGCTTATTTCTATGTTATCAAGCATCCTTAACTTCCATACAACTCTTAACACTTACGGTGCCCAACAGTAGAAAATCTGCATGCTTAATCAAATTTCTGAATGAGGATTTCCTCAAGAGCCACTACCTCTCACTCACCAATAATCTAACTACAGTCTCCTGCAAGCTTATGTCTGCAAATGACATTGCACTTGCTATTGAGCCTTATGCCTGCTCTGAGATCAGCAGACATTTCACTGTGGTCCTCAGAGCACGAAAATATATTTATCCTAGTAGAAAAATTAGAGCAGCCCTGAAGAGAAATAACACTGATTAGCTCACATCTTTATGGAAAATTCTCTCCTCCCCAACAACAGCGTGGATCCATCTATTCTACCTTCTGGGAATGGCCTATTTCCCAATAGCCACCTACAAAAGAATATCCTGGCATTTATTTCTTATCTGACAGGCTACTTGGGAAAGGCTAAACTCTGTCAATGAGTTTAATAAAAATTAAACAGCCAGGGCAGCTACAATCCAGTGCTCAACTCCATCCTCCAGCTCTGTTTATGCTTTATTCCACAGCATAAATGTAGACTTAGAGACCGACTTCATAATTTAGAAACCGTAACTTCAGCTTTCTCCCAGAACAGGCAGAAAATCATAGTTTAAAAAGGTAGAAACTGGTAGGAAGTCATAAAAAGCCTCAAAATGTTTTACAGGAAAACAAATTAAATTCCTGAATCAGAGAATAATTCAGGATGGAAGGGACTTCAGGAGGGCATCTAGGCCAGTCTCCTGCTATAAGTAGGGTCAGCATGGTAAAAGGACCAGGTTAGGGTTGCCTGCCGACATGTGTTGGAATCTGACTGAAAGCCACTCACAGATGCCAAACACATTTTGAGAACAACCCAAATACAAGAGTCCAGACCTACCCATTAAAAGGTAATGGGAACTACCTGGGGTAGCATTGTATGTGCCCTGAAGATTTTAAAAGAAGGATTTGTCCTATCTACAGCAAAGAACTGCTCATCTGTTTGATATAAGAGCTCTCATACATAGTTGATCCCCCCTGAAATAAATAGCTCTTTGAGAGTAATAAGCAGTGCATTAAACTCAAATCCAATTCCATGGCTTTCAATACTATTGAGCATTCTGCCATCCAAATATTAAACATGAAACAGCTGCACTATAAGAGTGCCAGAAATTTATGGTCAATAAAGATCCACCACTCGAGGCTAACATAAACAAAGAACAAGCCATCTTCCTAAAATCCAGAAAACTGTTTTGAATATGCATCTCAAATCTTTGGGCAGAACATAAAGATCTCACATCTTGATGGTATGTTATATAGGTATCCAGTAGTATCCTAAATAAGAAATGAATATTTAATCCCACATAGTAATGCTGGAATTTACCTTACCTTGCCAATAAAAGTCTATCTAAATTAATTTGCAGTCAAAGAAGTCACAAAACATGTACACATCTCCTGCATAAGCAAGGATAATTTTTAAACACAATTTCAGAGAACTTAATAATTCTTATTATTAAACAATTCTGGTTTCTGCAGTGATATAGGGAATATCAAAGAAATTCAATAGGTTGTTCCAGAATCTACAGTAGGTTTTCTATAAATAGTGCATTGTTGTGTTTTGGAATGCCGAACTGTAAGAGAGAAAGAGAATATCAATGTATCATTCTAGAGATAGCTGTTACTTTATAACTTATTGGGTGTTTCCAAATTATATATAAGGTTTTTTTAGTCATTTCTGCATTTAATTTCAGTGGGCAATGGTTCTACCATTTTCATAAAGGTTCTCCCTTATTGTAAAATGAACCAAAAACAGATGATGGAAAATTTCTACTATTTCTATCAGAGATAGTGAAAGCATGGGATAAGAAAATAATGTGTAAGAACTTTATTCAACCTGTGGAAGTCAAAGGCCCTGTTGAAAACAGAAGGACTAATGTTCTAGTTTGTTACTAGGAATTTAGGAACCATATTGCTGTTTCAATGAAAGAATATTATACTAGTTCTACAGAAATGTGAGAAAAATAATTATTTCCATCAAATCCTTTGCAATTATTCAAGTTTTACAAACAAATCTGAAGAATTTACAGTTGTTAAAAAAGAAGATACGCCTTGCAAAATAATAAAGCAAACCTTGTCCTAGAGTTATGTGTGAGGATTTTGAACACTTTTCTTTAGTGATTTTTTTTCTCAAAGATTCCTATGCTTTGGGAATGCAAATTCTCCACAGTATTCAGATCATCTTATAGACTGATAGCTATGAAATGCCTCTTAATTTAGGGATTGTCCCTAAACAGATTTGTGAACATTCACCTATACCATGCAGAAGTCTTACTTCATGGAAATAAGGTATGTTACAACACCAGAATGTACCTTGAAATTTCACTTAGGGATTTTTATCAGAGAATTTACTTCTCTTCATAAAAAGGTATTTTTTAAAATTAGTTTTACTACATCTCATACAGACCACAGAGTGTAGTTATCAGGTACAATAAAAAATTGTGTATTTCTGACCCTGGTGCAATCAGTCTAATGTGGGCTAAATTTTCCTGAATAATTTCCTAAGGTGATATTATTTATAGTTATTATTTACGAACACCACAGGGGCTTTATCGTAATTAAGGTTTAACGTGGCAAGAAGAAAAAGGCCAGATGGCCATCTAGCGCTCACTGTGAGAAAGGCAGGTGATCAAAACGCCCTGTTTGACAGAGACTTAGCGTATCTCCTTTAAGAGCAACAGTGCTTTCAGTCAGGGCTCACGCTACTTCTGCAAAGCTGAAACTTAGAATTCTGTCTAAAACACTGACAACCATAGTAAACAAGCTCATTTCGCTGCTTAGGTTATGTCCTTGTGTCTAGACTTTTACAGCACACTCAGCAGGATGGAGCAGGAATATTGGGGCACACAGCTAGAATTTTCAGACTCTCTCAGGTGCTGCATGAATGCACTGAATTTTGGTAGCTGCCAAGTGCCTAACTCCATTTGGCTATGTAAATAATACCAGCTGATATGCTGATATGCCCTGTTACTACTCATAGAATCATAGAATGCTTTGGGCTGGATGGGACTTTTAAGACCATGTAGTTCCAACCCCACTTCCATGGGCAGGGACACCTGCTAGACCAGGTTCTCCAGGCAACCTCTTCCAGAGCCTCACGACCCCCACCACAGTAAAGAATTTCTTCCAAATATCTAAACTAAACCTACCCTCCCTCATTTTAAAGTCATTCCCCCTTGTCCTATCACTTCACGGCCCTTTAAAAAGTCCTCCATCTTTCTTGTATGCCCCCTTTAGGTATTGGAAAAGCCAAATGAAGATTTCTTGCCTTCTCACATACACAGACTCTCTGAAGCCTGTGACTATATCTAGGCTGCTCTGCAGGAGGGTTATGCTGAGCAGCCTCTGCAGGAGGGTTATGCTGAGCAGCCTTGGAGATCTCTTCTGTGAAAACACAACAGGCACACCCTGGAATGTGGGGTCTGAGAATGTGCTGCAAGACTCGGGTCTGGTCTTGCTCTGAGGACAGCTTCATAGCCATAGCAAAAAAGATAAAGGCAGATGTAATAGGATTCTTCGGCTGCAATATGACCTGGTGCTGAACCAGAGCAAGTATTTACAGAAGATCTGTAAGTCAAACCATGCTTATGGCTGTCCTTACATGTCAGGGTGGAGTTATGATAAACAATTGTTACAATTGTATGGTAATGTTTGCCTGTACATTCTATAATGGATTCAGTGCAAAAAAATCACATTCCACCACAAACGAAAGTCATTTTGTTTCCCTCAAAGGCAAAAGGAATCTTACTATTGACTTTGGCAACATTACATTTCATATAAAATTAACCCATTTCTGCTCATACATATTTATCATACTAGTTGTCCTTCACAGAAATGCTGGAATTATCACAGACTCATGGAATATGTTAAGTTGGGAGAGACCTCTGGAGGCCATCTCTTCCACCTCCCGTGACCAGCTGAAAAGAAGGGAGAAGCTCTTCTGACACCAGAGTACTGCAACACCACTAAGAAACTCAGGCTGAATCTCTCTTGCAAAATAACAATACTTTGAATACACTTTCTACTTCAGTGAGCTCTGCCTGTCACTGTGTGATTCCACATAGAAAACAGTGGTACTGACTGAAATCCTTCAGGAAAATTGACAACCCTTCCTGGGAATAGAAATCTTTCATGAAAGCTATTTCTAATGCATCTGAAGATGAAAGAGACATAGCTAAACATCTCATCAGTACGTGTTCATTAGGAACGGGCCTTTTGCGCAGAGTGAATTTTAATTAACACTACCTTTGTCCCTGCAGGGAATACCACCAATGACAGCTGAGTTCACTACCTTGCTGCCACTGGGTAAACACTGTGATGTCTGCCACCAACATGGATCTCTTCTGCACTTGCATGTGGGTTCTTGTCCCACCTCTGCCTTATTTGTTAATTATGGCCACTGAGAATTATGCCATCAAGCTTTATTTGAAGATACTTCCAGCATAAAGATGGAAGAAATTAAGACATTATAGCTAATGAGGGACCACCTGAGCCCTATAGCAATTTCTACCGGCATATGGGAGCTGGTGGGCTATTCAAGAATGTAGAAGAAATATCTGAGATGATTTAATTCATTAAATAATTCCCTGGGTTCTCACTAAGTACTACACATACACAGGTCACAGTGTTCTTCTTCTCTTTTTTCCAGTGTACAATTAATGAGATAGCATACTGGGGAGTGGTTGGATTTAAATGTAAGAAGAGATGCCCCATATGCAAATGTCCTGAAGGCAGCCCAAGCAGGCACTCCACAGGAAAACCATCAGGGTAACCTGGCACTACAGCATTTTCCAATCTAGGTAACTGCCCTTATCCCAAATAAGAAAATATTATACTAAGACAAAGGAGAAATCTTTTAAAAACTATTTCAAGGGCTGCAACACATCCTCAAACACATTTAATGAAAGATATGCCTAAGTCCCTGCAATATTTAAAAAGATTCCATCTTCCTCTCCTCCAAATTTGTGACCCCTGTCACATTTCAAAGGACCAGATTCAGTCTTGAGAGAGCTGCAACAAACAGCTCACTGTAAAGAAAATAGTAGGACTTGATTATAATAGGAATACTACAAGGACTTATGACTACGTACAGTATATCTAATATATCCTCTATCTCTTCTCACTTCATTGCCTAGTAAAGGGTGGTGTAGAAAGCACAGATAGCACTGTAGCTCATTCCAGCTTAACCTCTCATGTTTCCTTCTCATAAAACCACTGGAAAAGAAGTAGGACCCTTAAATCCTGTCTTATCCACATCTCTTAGTATAGACACAGTCCAAGGGCCTAAACTTGCTCCTGCTAAATACTGCATTGGTTGCACCCTTTTTTTTAAAAAAGATTGAAATGAGAGACAAACCCCCTCCCCTTCCCCATAAAACTAGAGGACAATGTTCATGGCAAAACTCTTTGCTTGGAGCAGAAAGCAGAAGACAAGCTCTTTGCTGGTTGCAACTACATCACTAACTAATGGAGAATGAAAGGGAAATTTGTTTTGTGTAGTCTGCTCTGGTCCTGGGACCATATGGCCATGTCTTATGTGTACTGGCATTCAAGCTCAGGCCAGTAGCCAGTGCAATGTGTATCCACGCATCTAAATTTAAAGACAATACAATGGAGATATCTGTACAAACACCCCAAAGTGCCTTGCTGCTGCTGCCACAATTATCTGCACGTGTCAAAGGCAAACCCCTGGTGTTCTTCATGGCCACACTGAAAGTGGGGTACAGGGTATGGTGCCCTGAAAGGACAGTGAGAAGAAATCTGCTTTGATTTTGTCCCCATTGTGCTAGGTTGTGTATATATGAACCCAAGTACAGAGAAAAGGCAAGTTCTCACCCAAACAAGAATCCCTTCAACACACCAGATAGCTACTACTGAAGCAGCTCTGGTTCTCCTATTCTCTTCCTTGCATGTTGATGAGAATAACTCCATGTGAACATAGAAATACAGAAGTATATCTACAAAGAGATCCATCAGAAACACGGGCCATTTTAATAGCTCTTCAGGTGTCTCACTGCACCTACATTCAAGGAAAGAAAAACGCTTCAACCACTAAAGGGTGTATCCCGGTCTTACCTCAGCTTCATATCTGATTCAATTATTTGTGGTGCATCAGAACAGTCCATATTCCCTGTATATTTGTTTGTACCCTATGCTGCTCTGAAATAGGGAAGTATTTGCATATTTTCAAAGAATGGTTTGGGTTGGAAAGGACCTTAAAGATAATGGACAGTTTCTACTTGATCAGGTTGCTCAAAGCCCCATCCAGACTGGCCTGGAATACTTTCAGGGCATTTTCCTTGCAGACAAGAGAGAGAGAGGCACATTTCTCTCTTTGACTGAGATCCATGGCAGAGGGGACAAGAGAAAATCTTGGTAGTTGCAAGGCTCAGATTGCCATTACAGAATTCTGGCAAATACACACAGACTTGATTAGTACTATCATATGATGTAAAATCCATACATGAAGATACACTTGTGAAAGTAATTAAATTATCTTGCACTTGCCTGTTTGCTGAATTTTCTTCATTTGCCCCAATACTGCATAAAGCTTTCAAAACTTTGGCTTTAAAAATCTTACTACCAGCTTGAAAGAAGGTTATTACATTGCATTTAACTTTCTTAGTTGTTTCAAGGATTTCCTGATGCATTTTGAACTGCTACTAGGTGCCGTTTTGCAAATTAAGCACCTTAGGGGATAGGATACAGGACCTACACTTGCTTGTCTGTGGTGGCCATCTATCTACATTCTGTCAATACTGATTACAGTAAATGAAATTGAATTGGAATTCCAACTCTGCTTGCTAATTGACAGCAACTGCATCAGAAACTATCCTGACAACTGACATCTAAGTTGTGATGCCTCAATGAAATGGGTGAAAGAAGAAGTACCAGACTCCATTCTTATGCTTCTGGGACAGGGCTGGATCACTAGATAATTCGTGGAATTATATACTACCCACAGTCAATGACCAAATAAGGAACTTCACTTTACAGGATTGTCAATCTATCACCTTTCAGGGGCTTTAAGTTCACTTAAAAAATTAACTTTAGCAGACAAGGATGTTATTGCTTTTACTGAGGTCACTGAAAGGGTAAGATGCTAATGTGAAGGTACAGGGGTGACATGAGTTAATTGCACAGTTACCACTCTATTATTGATTTATACTCTCCTGACATTTACAGAGAAATAAAATAGAGTTTACATTTTACACACTCTCACAAAATACAAGCCACATAAACTACTGTAGAGAGATGGAATTCAAATTGTTAAAATTGTTACATGCAAAGGAATAAAATCAAGAAAAGACATATTTTCTCTCTGTTTCCTTCCATGAAGCATTAAAACTATAATTAGAGATTTTGAATTAAAGCAGGGAAAGGGGATTCATCTACTGAAAGAGTTTACTCTTCCAATTGATATGTGCATATATAAGTGTTCAGCCTCTGTGATTAGCACAACTGTTGTAATTAAGGCCCACACCAGGGCTGCATACGTGTACTTCAGCTACAAATTTTTACTCTGTCAAAAATAAGATGAACCATGAATAGAAATGAATTGGTGTAAATTTACCTGTTTGAACACTGGCAGTATCTTTAAAGCACATAAATATCTGTTTTCCCTTAAAAGAACTTCTTTTGGCAGCCTATTCAGTCTGGTAACTCAGTTTGGTCACTTTTGTCCCTTTACAAGTCAGGATATGAGACTTTTTGAAAACAAGATTTCTCAAGAAGCTTCATTTGATACTTTCTTCAGTCATAGGGCTCATTTAAGTTTCATGTTTCTGAACCCCCTTCCCTGTTTCATACAACACTGTATGATGAATGGTATTGGGAAGAGATGTTTCCAACAGAGAAGAAAGTCTGAAATCCACTTCATGGTACACATTTCCAGCCCTGTGGCTCAAACACAATAACAGAAGATGAATCTGGTGTACACCAGCAGTTCAGATGCAACACAGGCCCTGGTTCCAGTGCATATGGTTTGTATCAAGCACCTGAAAAAATACGTCTTAGGTCTTCTTACATGCACGGTTTGTAGCTCTGAATCCTTGTGCTAGACCAGTGGAGCATGCTTTTTCACCTTTAGGGAGTCTGAAGCCCCTCTCCTATGGGAGTCTGGCCTTCTCTCCAGAACTTCTATTTGTCCCAACATAAGGAACATCCCATTACACTTGGTACATGAATAAGTAAAGGGAACACAGTGAGCCTAGAAACTTGGCAAAATATCACACAATAAATGTACTGAGAAAGCAAAGGAAGTAGTACATCTAAACAAACGTATAAATATGTATATAGACTATCCCTCAAAGACAAATCAGCTGTTCTGTGATGATGGTAGCGGAGACTATAGAGAAGCAGCTGTTTCACAAGGACTTCTTTCTCAGATGATCCAATGTATTCCACACTGGGGAGAAAATTTCCTTTCAAAGTACTCATTCCCAGCGCACTTCTTTTGGTTTACATCTTTTGTATTAAAGAGGCAGGCCAATTACTCTTAAAACAGCTATTTTGTAACAAGTTTGAAGCATTTAATTTTTTCTAACCAACACATCATCTGGACTTAAATGGTCTTTTTGTTTTCCTTTCCCAGGAAAAGATGGATACTGTCAAATTCACTGATGTTAGCATGCTACCAAATTGCACACACACTTTCTTGGAAAAAAACAATCTGAGTACTTCTGTAAAACACCCTACTGTCAGGCTGGCAAAAAACATGCATCAATATTTCCCATTGCTTGAAAGAAAATGCCTGTGTGTACAAATCAGTATGAGAAAATACACTGAAAATTAAGAGTATTATTTTATATAGTGTGATATAATTTATAAAGTGCAGTTATTTTTATGGTGGCCCCAGTATATTTCCTGGGGTTAGTGACTAAATTTTACAAATTATTTAGTAAATAAATATATTGTCTCTTTGCAACTTATGTTTGATTTTATACTTTCTTTATTAAGCTTTTAGTTTTATGCAAAATATGAAATAAATTACAAATTTAAGTTCACCATCTTAGAATATAAGAATGCTCATACTGCAATGAGATTCTAGGTTAGACTTAAGGGAGGCTATACTATTTTACGTGATTGTCTCTGAAAATGAAAATGTGGAGTTTTAATCTCTAGCTATGCTAAATAGCAGTCTTAAAACTAACTTACTAAAATGCCATTCTTCTTCATTTTTATTACCTTAGAAATAAAAATAGGCTCATGTTATTAACATAAATATGAACACAGTAGAGTTTGATCATGTGTTCTGGATGTTGCTGAGCTCTGTAAAGAGTATGAGGAATATACATAAATCACAGCTCTCCCTGGGCTCTTCATAGCTTCAGTAGTTCTATGAGCACATAAAAGGCTGAGGTACATATAAAAGGGCCTGCCCCTTCTGGATTTGGTAACTTCAAAACTTGAAGATAGACAGAGGTTCTCCCCCTCAGGGATGATTAAAGTTATACAATGGTTTGGGTTGCAATGAACCTTAAAGATCATCTAGATCTTATACCGCCAACATCTGCAAAACTGTAGTTCACCCAGAATACAGCCACTTGCCTTCTGCTGCAAGCTGCCAGCCCTCCTTTGGTCTGTGTTTTGAACATTATACCCCCCGCTCAGATCTCCTATCATAACTGCATCCATGTCCAGTACTGTTAGAATTATCTAACAGGAAACGAGCTGATGTAATTTTGACACAGTTGGCAGCAGATGTGAGGAACTGGCAGCTTTAAGGTAGCTGGTGGGCAACCTAAGAAGAAGCTTTTGGAGCAAAGGTGGGACTGGACGAGTTCTTCAGCACTCACCTGGCTCTGTTCCTTCAGCCTCAGCTCCTATGGCCAACACTTGGGCCTTTTGCACTAAAGACCTGACCATGTGTTCCTGAGCCAACAGTGCTGAATTAGTTAAAGTGCAACCAGTTCAACTGAAACCATCAGGAAGGAATTGGCTGTATTTTCCTAAAGCAGCGCTTTTCAGCTGAAGATGAATCACTGTGGTTTGCATGGATTGAGGAGAATGTGAGGGAAGACTAAGAAAAGTAAATAAAACCATGAGTATTGCCATGAGTCTATGCCTCTACTTAAAAGGTGATGATTTGCAAAGGAAATAAGTTAAATATATTTTTTTAAAAAATTTAACACCCAAATGGATTCCAAACTTATTCTGTAATTTTTTAAGTTCAGTGCCAAGAACAATGCACTCTGGAATGCTATAAAACAATCTGACAAACTTTAAAATTTAGGTGAAGTTGAATTGTCTTGTCTTCTCTGCATCATTGGGAGCATAAAAATACCCCAGACAGACCACTTAATTTTGACCATCATTATTAACACATACATGGAATTTCTTAAAAGGTTCATTAGGCTTCTAGGGCACTTTTTACTCATGGAGCCTGACTGAAAACAGAAGTTTTCACCTGTTGATATCATGGAGATTGCAATATTCCCAACTCTCAGCAGAAGATGATTTTCATACGCCATGTCTACACTGTCAATATCAATGTGTACACACTGTTTAGCAGTATACACAGTGTGAATTATACTCACTTATCAGTAAAAGATAATTTTCTTTTTCCATGCCTACATTTTGAATTCAATCTTCTCTAACTGAATCAATGAGTTGGAACTATTTTGTGTACAAATTATGTATCAGATGCATGCTCATCCTGTTAATCTCTGTTCCAGCCAGTTTCATTTTTGCTATGTTCTCGTATCAGTACTGTTTAAATCTCTTTCAACATCAATGTTCTCTGCTTACCTATCCTACAGTTTCCAAGGTATTTCCCTGTATCATCAGGGAGGCAGTCTAACGCAACTACTGTATACTCAAACACGGAGAAGTCTCCACTTGAGTTAGGATCGTTTCAGAGTAGCCTATATTGCACAGAGCATGTAGGCTAGCAGATTGTAGAATTGCAGACCATGCTAAAATTGCCATGCATATAAATCCATCTGATTGTTTTTGTAGATAAGCATGAGGTATATCCTAAATCATATGATAGGCATCAAATAATCACACAGCAACACACTTCACGTGCATAGACCAAGAAACAAATCTTTAGACAACTGATCTGCTATGACCAGTGCTTTTGCATATGACATATTGAAGTACTTACAGTAGCAACAAAATTTTTTTCCTTCCATCTTTTGTTCATGCATGCATTTCTCAGCTGCATTTTGGGAGGAAAGGAAACTAATCATAATTTGCATAGGGCATACCATGAACATGTCCTGGAGTTAGCAACAGGATCAAAACTGTATTTCCAAATATGCAGCTACTGTCTTCAGATGGGGAATAATTTTCATTATATGTGTTCTCATTACATCAGTGGAGCATTTGTGCTTCCAAGCCCTTACTCCTACTTTAGCCTGGCCGGATTATAATCAGAAAAACAAACACGGTGAACATGATTCATGCTCTCACACATTCACTATAGTTGTTTTAATGACAACGTCCTAGACGATGATGTGCTGCACACCCTTTATTTGCAGAACCAGAGGACGTGCTCTTTCCGGGGAAGGAATTGCTAGAACCACTGCCATGAGTCAGGTGGAACAAACGGGAAGGAGATCCTGGCTCTTATACTCTGATTTAGCCATCTATCTATTTGTGGAGTGAAAGAGTCAAGATGGGGAGTGGGGTAGGGCCGGCGGTGAACGAAGCATTCAGGCAGCGTCAAACCTTTCGGCTGCCCATCGTTTCCTCTTCCCCCAGCGGTGTGTGCGACGCCTCCCGTGTGACACTTGGCACACGCTGGCAGGATTTTGCCCACTATCTGACTGAAACGCTACCGGCTAGGAGCTCCTCCCTTGTTTCGCTGCGGGCACCGTGCGGTCGTGCTGCGCCGCGGCCTCCCTGTGCCCGGCGGCGGGGGCGGTATGGGGCGGGCGGCGGCGGGCGGCAGGAGCCGGGCGGCAGCGGAGGGCGGCGGGCAGCGCGGCCCGGCGCCGCTAGGTGGCACGGCTGGGTCTCGCACGGCGCCCGCGTACCTGCGGCGCTGCCCGGCCCGGCCCGGCCCTGCCCGGCCCTGCCCGGCGCACCCCGCCGCCGCCGCAGCCCCCCCGCCCCGTTAGACAGAGCGCGGCAGCGGGAGACCCCCGCGCCTCCCCCTCCCTCCGCTGTTAATGAGGGGAACGGCCGAGGGAGGGAGGCGCAAATCATCTTAAAAGAGAGGCAGGAAATGACCGCGGGCAGCCGCCACGAGGCGGGTTTTGTTCGGCCGCTCTGGCAGTAAACTCGTGTAATCTGCAGTCATTAGCATAATCTTCAAAGATATTTAGGGGGATAATCTTTAAAATGCCTGGGGTGCTCGCTTGTGAGGCTCCTAAATAGGATATCGTCGGAGGACCAGCGATACCCTTTGAGGTGTCTTTCTTGGGATTCGAGGGGTTCCTCTCCGCCTTCTGCTGTGGCGGACAATAATGTGATCTCCGCCTGGATGGGGGTCAGGAGAGCACTGCGGCGCTGAACACTCAGACCTACTCTCTGGCGGGCTTTTAATTTACGAGGGGGAAAGGCATATATTTTCCCTCGAAGTTTACTTTTCGTCAAGGGTAATTATCTCACTTGCATTTGAACTCTTCAGGGGACTAGAATGAGTTTCCAAGCATTCGATTCCCCTGCCTGAAATCTATAGCTCTTTTGTGTGAACCTCCAGAGCTCTGGAAATGAACAACCCAACCCGCGGTTTGCAGAAATGTTCATTGCAGCGAAGGGCGTGTTCGGAGAACACAAACAGCACCCACAGATAGTTGCCAAGGGCACCTAATACATCTTTGCATCACACCTTGAACCAGTCTGCCCATATCTCCGAGTTTTTATGGCACGGATCATAAATGATTGTAAAATCTGCAAATCTTTCATGAAATCCTGGCAATTAATACTTTAGCTAGGGAACCTCTAAAGAAACCAGTCTCTAATGCAGCCCTTGAAATCTGTTCACAGCCGCGTGGTGCCGGCGTAATCTGACGATTCAGAGTTTTAAGAGGTTTACGGCTTTTCTTTTTCTTTTGAACAATGCACTTTCACTCTGTTTTTCGAGGCAACAAAACGCAGAAACCTTAGTTAGTACCAGAATGCCAGGTGCTCTCTGATCACAGGGAGGGGGAAAGGGCTCTGCAGAAGTCAGCTTGAACGCTCGATACCAGAACCTGTAAAATTAAGACCGCGTTTCCCATTTATGGTTTCAGGTAACCACATAAAACTATCTGTTTCTTTAAACCGGTTTGGTCCTGATCGTTTCCTGTATTGCGCTTTTAAAGGCAGGAGCACCCCGTGACCCCAAGTGACTATAGTTCCCGGCAGCCGTTTAGATGGTTTTTGAAGGCACGTTGGGGTCCTTTATCAATTATTCGTGATAACAAAGGAAAGGCGCTTGCCTTAAGATGGGAAAGTTTTTCAAGGGAAGCTCCTGCGAGGAGAGAAGTGCCTAGTTCCCCATAAATGATTTACGAAGGATGGATCAGTAACAGGGAAAAAAGCAGCCCAGGGGAGGGAGAGAGGGCACACAAACAGTTGTTTCACCCGCAGGTTAATGATACCGAAATAAAGAGAGAGGAGACCGGGCGGGTTGCCGCGATGGGCGGCCGCCCGTTTCCGACCCCAGCCCCTGCCCTGCCGCCCGCAGAGGCTGCTCCGCCAGCTCCCCTTGTTTTCTCCCCAAATAAACTGCCTGGCGAGGGGTTGACAAATGCTGCTGGGAGCAGGTCGGGAAGGGCAGACCCTCGCAGATGTTGCCCTGCGGGAGCATGCCGGGCTGCCCGCCCGAGGTGGGGGTCGCTGGCCCCGTTGGAACGAGGGGGCTATGCCGGCGGCCGCAGCCCGGCGGGCAGCCGCCCAGCAGGTGTCTGCGGACACAGCCAGAGGCAGCCAAGTGATTAGAGGGGCTTCTTCAAAATGGCACAGAGACCATACTGTCTGTGACTTTTCCCTTGAGGTCAACGCCTGGAAATATTCGTTATCTCTGCTGTGAAAGGGTTCGTGGGTTTTCTCCCCTCGGCACCGTCTCCCAGCCCTGCTCCCCGGGGTGTAGTTAGGGAGAGATGTGGAGAGCAAAAGGGGTATCTCCTGCCTTCGATGGCCCAGCTGGTGCTTTCGGAGATCTGGGACAGAAGGATCTGACCGCTGCCCTAGTATCTTGGTGCTCCATCCTCAATAGAGGGCGGGAGGACTGGAAGTGGCGGAAGCCCCTACCCTTGAGGGAAGCGGGAAGGGCTGCCGGCCACGGGCACTGGGGCAGTTTACAGCTACTGCGGCTCTTAGGGCGGTCTCATGATTTCATCGTGGACATGACACGTGAAAATGCTGCTTCAGAGGTAGCACTGGCGGCGAGGTGACCATCAAGGGACTCTGTGCTGCCCCGCACTCTTCCTCAAAAACGTTGGTAACTATAAGAGGCAACCACTTCATAAAAACCATTTAAGGAAACGCTGAAGTCGAAATGAAAAGCACTAGTTACATTAAGGTTAAATCAAATGCGGCCTTATGTGATGAGAAATACGCGCGAATATTCCCCTCACAGGAAAGAAATTCCATTTACTCTTCTGCAAGCTATTTGCTTTTGGAACAAAGCAGTACCTTTCCCGCAAAAAGAATAATAATAACGTTTGTACACGCCGAAGGGACTGGAATCAAAACGTCCTGATCCCCTTCTCCACCACCCTCCCCCCCAATCAAATCTCCCCGCATCTGGATGCAAGTGTAGGAATAGAGTTGCCTCAGATAACCACATGGCTTCAGCGTGTTAACTTTATTCTAATTAAGACAGCAAAAAAACTCCGACACATCCTCTTTATTCATCTAAGAAAACTGGTTATTAGCCCACGGCATATGCCCGAGATTCTCTGAAGAGAGGTAAGAAACAACCCTCACGTAAGTGACAGTCACTTTTTAAGCCGGCTATTTGTGCCTGCAGATTGCTCCGAGGAGCGCTGGAGCCAGCAGCAGTAACGTTTATTTCATTGTCAGTGCAGCCCTTGCCTGCAGTATTTTATCTGCGGCAGGAGATGGGCAAGAACTCCTCAGAAACAAGTCTTCCTCGGCCACTTTTATTGGCCTTTTAAAAACCGCCTTTGAAATAACACCGGAGGGCTTTGGATGTATTTACACCTTCCTTGTGGCTACCTGGACAGTTATTTCCAGTGATTATTAATGTTTTGTAATGCGGGGGAATTGTCAAGCAAAATTCTCTTTGTTCCCTTCAAGGGACAATCGAAAGCCCCTAGAAACGGGATCCAGAGTTTTCACGGGCAAATTCTGGAAATGAGGAATTGGCCATCTTAACGAGATCCAACAGCATGGCAAGGTACCGCCGGTAAGAAAGTAGAGGAAACCCGCTGATCTCCTCGCTGGGGAAACCAATCAATCACCGGCCGCTTTCAGAGACTGGAGGAAGAGAACATTTTTCATATTTTCTTTCCAACCTCCTTCCTGTGTAGAGCCAGTGCAGTCCCTCTCCTGCGAGAGCGTCGTTAAATCACTGACGCGGGTGTGCGTGTACGGATGTCAGGCGGGTTCACGCACCCACGGAGAGGCAGTCCCTTCTTATGGGGACTTTTGTCAGTCTTACATGGGAACTTGTGCCAAATATCCACCCTTCACGCGGCCGAGGAGGCCCCCCCGGATGATATTTGGAGTGACAAGACACCATCCTGCCTTGAATTATTTCCCTTCTTCCTGATGCTTCTATGGGTGTGAGCGGGTAGTATCATAAACGAGGCGTTAATTATTGTTTCGAGTCTGTGAATGTTTAATGTCTGAAAACAACGGCAATTATTATTTTATAAACACTTCCTCGTGTCACCGCCTTCCCAGCTTTAAGAGGCCGGCGAATTGTCTCTAGAGCAGGGAACCCAGAGTTTGCAGTGGATCTCCGTGTTTGATCCCATTTCTTTACACAGCCAAGCACCGAACTAAAAAGAGGGGGCTTCCTTCCTCCCATGACAGTTTCAGTGGAAACAAGAGAGTGACACCGGGATGGGAACACTTGAGGTCGGGGCTCCCGCAAATGTGTGTCTACCCAGCACCGCGGGGAGCTGAGGGCCGCGGGCGAGTGCTGCGGGGACGGCCCCGCGGACGCGGGTCGCCGTCCGCTCGGGCCCTGCGGAGCGCTGGACTCGCCTACCGGGGCAGAGCAGGGCGGCTCGGGGATTTCCCCGCCCTTGTCACAGAGGCAAGGGCAACCGGCGGGGTACAGCCGAGGGAGCGGGGCACCGGCCGCTTCCCGTCCTGGCGGCCGGGGGCGCTGCCGCGGAGCCGGCCGAGGGCACCGGGGCTGGGGCCCAAGGCCCGTCGCAGCGCCGCGGCTCCCGCCGGCCGCTCCCGGGCCGTGAGGGGAGCGGCGGGCCCGCCCGCCGGCGGGGCGCGGGCTGCCCGGGCCAGTGGCTGGCGGCGGCGGCAGCAGCAGCAGCAGCTTTCAGTTTTCATTGAGGCCGCTGGTTACTGTTTAACGTCCCCACCCACGTTTCAGTTTGTTTAGTAAATCGATCTGATGCTGGGGCTGAGGCTGCTGCCCTGTCGCCATTGAGCAAAGTTAATTCACCCTCACACATACTCTTATCTCCTCCTCCTTCTCCTCCTTTCCCGCTTCGGCATATGGTGAGGACGGTGTCACCGCACCAAACAAGTCGCGCAGCCCAGCGCCGGGACGTCCGCGGGGAGCCGGGGGGTGCGGGGGAGGCAGGAGGCCTGGGGGATGCCGCCGGCCTGAGCTGCGACCGCGCCGTCGGAGGCCGAGGGACGGGGCGGCCCCGCCGGTAAGTTCCCGGGGACCGGCGGCCGCCCAGTGACACAGCCCCGCGCCGCCCGCCGCGCCGGAGGGGCGGACGTGCCCGGCGGCACAGCTGGTGGCCAAACGGACAGCAGCCGGCTCGGGGGGATTTTAGGTTATTCTTTTATTATTATTTTTATTTTTTTTCTAATTCGCCTGGTCACGTGTCCCTGTTACCGGCTCCCGGGGCGTTGCGGGGAAAGGCGCAGCACTGGGCGCAGCCCCGGGCCCCGGGGCGGGGTGTGTGTGCGTGTCCCCGGGAGTGCGTGTCCGGGAGTGCGTGTCCCTGTGTGCGTGTCCGTGCCCCGGCCGCGCTGCCTCTGCGCCGCGTCCGGCCGCACGGCTGCCTGGCGCTGTGCTGGCATTTGTGGCTTCTCAGCGACCGAAGTCACGGCTTTGCAACGGATTTAGGAACATTCTCTAAAGGCTGTTTTGGTTTTGCCTCCCTTATTGATTTCTCCGCCCCTGCCCTCATGGTCACCGGTGTAGCAGATAAATTGTTATTGTAGAGATGTGCTAGTAGTAGCACTTGGCCAGTGCTGGATGCCTTGTTAGAGAATCTCAAAATACTTAGAGGGAAAATAATTCAAAGAGAGAAATTCAAACATGAAACAAGGAAAGCAATCCAAGGGTGAGTTTTGCAGGTGGATCCAGCTTTTACAGTGCTGCAGGTGCACTGTTTACAGGGTACCTTTGATGAAAGCCAACTTTCAGATGTCACACCTGTGAGTCGAACATCTGTTCCTGTACCCTGAAACAGGAGATATAGTCAAGCATTTTGGAAAGTAGACAGTAGATTACAATGGTATCAGTATTATAAAGCGACTTACCACATTTTTAACAGTGAATCCTATTCCATAGTAAACTATGGCTTGTTAAATTGGACCTTCCTCTGTGTAGGCCTTGTAAAGTGCTGCACATGCTTTGATTTACTGTGATTTCTTACCCATATTACAAAGAAAGGGGAATAATTTAACATAGCAGCTCTGTTAATTGATGCTGAGTTCATTAAAACTGAGCTAGTGAATAACTTACTATGCTGCACAGCTTTCAAAGCCCAACTCTCTTGTGTGCTGAAGAAAACTATAAAGTGCTATGTCATTTCCCATGTTCCTTAAGACGTTTTTACATCTCACATAAGAGGCATATTAAACATTTATATATATATGCAGGTGGTTTTGAAATATGATGAACACTATTTTTGTGATTTCATTGTTTTCCTCCTTTTTTACAGTCATATGGTAAGGGGAAGAGGGACAAAATGCTTAGTGGTGGTTCAGTTCACACTTCTCATTATCCTTCAGCCTCTGAAGTATTCAGAGAAGAAAAGAATGTGAAAGTGCTGTTTTCATTGTCCAGTACTCTGTGTCCTGTAGCCCCTTCTCCTACTGAAAGACACTAGGCTGCCTAAGTCTCACTTCATACATGTATTAAAAAAACCCCAGTCAAACAAGTGTAGGACAGGATGCTGTTACCTTGTTTATGGTGTTACCTTTGATTTTTGCAACTCACACATTTAGACTCATTTCCTGGAATACAAAGCAAAACTTTGTCTGCAACTTACCTCATATAACAAGAGGAATATCTCTTCCAAAAATTTTAGTACTTAGTAGATGTAGTTTAAAACCAGAGCACTGCAGAGGTCCAGTCTGCAGTTCCAAGATGGCTATTGGAAAAAGCTTCAGGTGGCATGGAGCTACCACTGCCCTCTATCTTGCCTCCTACCATGGAGGTCCAATGAGGAAAATGGGTTTCTTGTGGCCCAGCTATAATAGGCAGTTCCTTGGATGGCCAAGTGGTGTTTACTTCTAATTTGTGCACAGAATTAAATTATCTCTAAGACAATTCCCTGACAGAAGTGTCCTTGTATAAACATGTCTTTTCTTCTCCCTTCCCTCAAGATACAGCCCAGTATTGCTTGGCTAGGTTTGAATCTCTGAATCAAGTCCTGTTTGATTTTGCTGAGTTTCCCAAAACCTACAGTAGTGCAGGAACAGGACTCAGTCCTTATGCTCGACATGGCTTTGCTTTCAAACTTTGTGGCAGACTTTGTGTCATGGGCATAGGGACTCAATACTGTAAGAGGCTGCCCATCTGTTAACCCTGTGGTGGAGAAATGGGGTCTCGTATGTCATCAGTGCTGTCTGCAGGTCTGCATCATGTACATCAGTTACCACTGCCTATGAGAAAAAAAAAAACTACTTTAAACAATTTAATTGTTGGCAGGTCATTAATTAAAAATCCTGAAAAATATTGAAAACTAGTAATATGGTCACCCATGTGATGGAAAAAACCATAAACTTTTTGCTTGTTTTTGGTTCATTTGGGAATTTAGTCTATTATAAAAATAATTCATGACTGATTTAAGACTGCATCATTGGTATAGGGGTGTTTTGATCTGAGCAGGTGGTGCTTTTACATCTGCCAAATTGCAGAGGCAATGTACTCCATGTACTAATTGATAAATGGATTATTTCACTGTGTGAATCTCTCTGCCTCACTTCTCATTGTTTTTGAAGACCCATCTCTTGCTTGTGAGCTTTGAAATAGTCTCTGATTTTTTTTTTTCATTCAATGAAGTTATTTAGCTCTTCAGAAGTATTCCATTTCTGTGTTTGAGAATTAATATTAAGCCTGAAAATCAGTTTGATTTGCCTGTGTTGTGCCAGGGGGACAGGAGGTATGTCATATCGGGTAACTGCATTACTCTGGTAAGGTAGATTTGTAACATAGACTGCTTTAGAATATGAAGAAAGGTTTTATTTGTCTGGCAAATAGTTACTTGTTGTACATGGTAGTATATTCTGTAATAAAATTTCTCAGTGAAAGTGTTGCTGCAACATGAAAGAATGTAGGGTTGAGAGAAGGCATGGCTCTTATGTTTTAATGTATCTTAATGAATGATGCATTATAAACATATCATGATGAGAAAATATGGAAAGTGCATTTCTAACAGATTAAGATGTTTGATTGTCTTGCAACAGCTTTGATTGAATCAAATATTTTTCATTTCAAATTCTCAATTTTAAAACAGCACACCCTAAAAATCAGGTCAGAATGGTGTGTGTAATGTCAGAACTGAGATCTATCAAATGGAAAGGCTCCAACAACATTTTCAAACCTTTCTCAATTGTCAATTTAAGTTAATTGAAAATGAAAGGTCTTGCTTTCAGGATTGGGCCATTTAAATAGAAGCCTGCTGCTTTCATTTTGTAGAAGGGCAATCTCCCTCCACATACGTGTTTTTAAAAGGTTCATTCATAATTCTCCCTTCACACTTCTATTGGAAATGACAGAATTCATTATTTTGAGTTCTTGAACTATTTTTCTGCAACTTGAGTGATGAATTGTATGAGATCTAGTTCATAACGTGGCATGGCAACCCACAAGATTTAAAATTCTCTAGGCTCGATTTGTCTCTTTCTGGCACTCTGCTGGCACAGGCGAGGGAATCTTCCATGTGCATCTTCTGCCTCTTACAGAGCAGGAGGTTGGGATTTTTTTTATTTAATACTGATCAAGGAAAAAAAACTCGCACCCTTGCTTGGTAATTCACTGGAGGTAGCCAGGCAACAAGGACATACATTACAGTCAGCAGTATACAAGGTGCTGTGAGAATTTTCCTTGCCTCCTGTTTATCTGGGAATACAACTGCAATAGAGCTATACACACAGCACTGTTTCCACTCTCTATTTCTAACCTGTAGTTTGTCTGTAGACTTCTGGGCTTTTTATTTATATTTACCTCTCTGATGGAAAAGGATTTATTGATGTGTATCTATTCTTGCCTAAATAAAGGAATTTGGCTCAAGTGGGAGAGGGGGACAGAGACTCCATGAAATGACAAATATGACTCAGTTTGCAATTGATGGTGCATCTGTGGGGATGTTGCAATGAGAATCCTCTTTTTGAGAGTAATTTTTGTCTGAGGTTGCTAGGCTACACCAGCCTGGGTTGGACTTCGAGACAGTAGCAATGTCACCAATTACTTGCTAACCAAAATAGGCCTCACTGACAGAGAGTTATGGTGATTGAATTTCCCTTTTTCTTGTTAAATAAAAGTATTTTCACTAACTGCTGACATGTATCAATGCTGGGCACTGAGTGGGACTACTCTCAGAGCTGGTCCAGGATGCTTGAAGATTTCTGACTACAACAACCCAGTTGGTCATATATCTTAAGAACTTTTTGCACTTCCTGCAGCTACAGTTTGTTTGCTTGTTTCTTTCTTTCTTTATAAATTGATGACTATGACAAGAAAGATGATTCTTAGTGTTTCAGAATCATACCCCAAAGTGTCTTATGCCTTTCAGGATAATAATATTTATTTCTTTGCAAAGAAATGCCAGACTGACATTACGTTAGCTGATAAAATTGCCTCTGTAAAGGTCTAGACAATACTCAGAGACACTAGACAGAAAAGAGATGGTGACCATGCTGTGATTGCCCCTTAATACACAATCCCTGTCCTTTCTCGGTCTCGGTGTTAGCTTGTACCTGCTGTTGTAGTTACAAGGATAAAATTATGATTTCGGAAATGAATAGGATTTTGTACACCAAATTGCTGAATACTTCCACTGCTTACTACTGCCTACTTCCAAATGCTAAACAAATTGAAAACAATCTTTTCTGCTGGACTATTTGTTAGGCATGCAGTGGCCCTATTAGGTGGAATAGAGATCCCATACATTGGCTGCATGGAGAGTTTTATATGGTTTTTGGGCAGTTAGCCTTTGATTCATGTATCTGCTTTTGTCCTCACAAAAATGGAAGTAAGTTTTTACTTACAGAGGAGAAAGCAATGCAGAGCTTTTACTGCTAGTTCTGATTTAGGTGCTAGACACTATCTACATAATAGGCATGTACTATCCTTACATAATATTTCTTGCCTTTTGGAAGAACAGTGATATTTCTGACTTTCATGTCCAAATCCAAAGCATTTCCAAAAGATTTACATTTTTGAAGAGGCTGTAATGTCTTCCAACCCTCTTGTGTCTGTTCATGTTTTAGAGTGTCTTACCCTGTATTACTGCTTTTAACTTTCTTTTTATTTTGTCTTTTTATCTGACTATCTGAGCTTTAGTAACTATATTAATATTGAACATGAGATTTTGCCTAGGGTTTTAGGGAGTCTTAGGGACAATGCTTTTTAATTTACTTCAGTTTTGAAGTGCCAGAACTTAGCGAGGCATAAGTTTAAGGTAGAACTTTAGATTTGTACATAGGAATATGAATAACTTTGGCTATGATAGTAAGAGGGAAAAAAATGCAGAAAGGTATGCAAAAAAGAAACTCAATTTTAATATGAGATTTATCTTGTTATGCATAATTTTAGACTCTTCTAGATAAGTTACAGGCATACAAACTTATCTCTTTAAGAGTTTGGTTCTGACACTCAAGCTTGCATGGAAAAGTAGATAGTTATATCAAAGACAAAATACTATCTTCAAAAATAAAAATAAAAATGAAATAAAAGGAAGTTTCCTCTTAATTTCCCCAAAAGAGAAAAAGTAGCCTCAGGACTAGCGGAAGAAGTTTAAGTTAAAAAATGCAAAATTCATTAAGCTAGTTGCAGGTGTAATACTCTAGCGCTGTGAATGGATTTTGTTTCTTTGTTCATTACGGCTTTTTTAGTTTAAAGTGAATAAAAATGAAGAGAACTTACCTCAAATAAAAACTACTTTACAGGGTCTGTATCTCCTTAACTATTGTTATTTAGTATTCAGAGTAAAACCTAAGTAGTGTGAACCAAAGCCCCGGTGCCCCGGACTTTACAATCTATACTACATTTAAAAATGTAGGTGCATTCTGTACTTCAGGGAACATGAGTCTGGTTTGAGCTTTTGGGTTAATTTAAGGTCCATCTTAGCCAGATTTTTCAGGTTTCATTCAGATGCCTTTGTTTGCACGTATGTAAGAGCTGAGAAGAAAGTGTACAAGTTCCCTAGCGCAGGCTGATGCATTTTACTTCCATTTTCCGGCTTGGCCGAAACAACCAAGGCAGTGTAAGGCATTAGCACCGCTTGCTTCTCCACTTAAGCTCTCACCTGTCCTAAATGTGATCGTCCCCATAACAAAGGTGCCAGCATTAATACATATGCTTGGCCCCAGTTGAGATGGTTGCTTAAATGGCCAAATGCAGGCAGCTGCGCATTGATCAAGTGGATGTTGAACTTGCACAGCTGAGGTCTGCGCGTGTGCCCGCCTGTGCTGGCCCCGCTGAAAAGAAGAGTCAGTCAACAAAATCCGTAATTTATTTTCTGCTAAAGAGTAGGCTGACTGGTAGATACATAATGGAATGGGCATTTGCCTGCTCAAAAATTTATGGAGGGCAACTCATTTCACATGTTTAAGATGTTGATTAGAGGTAAATAGAAGAGCAAGGAACTCCAGTAATGTAAGCTTTCCAGTATCAAGTCTATAAAGATCTTTTAAATAGTGGAGTAAAACTTGGAAACTTTCAATTCATGGGCTTATATTTCAAGGGCAAGGAAATGTTAAGCAGTTTGCATGCTCTGGATGAGAAAGGTATTCAAATGTTAACAGAAATTTTGCCATGAGTTTTGTTAGTGCAGAATTTAATAGTGGAGTTTTTATCTTATTTTAATCTAGTAGGTCAAGTAATTTATTTCCCAAGATGAATTTGAAGCTGAAAGAGGGCGGAAAATGAAAGACGTTCTTAATGATAATTCGCAAGATGCTGTGATACCATAGAGCATAAAGGACTATCCTGAAATTAAGATACATGTACGAATTGCAAAAAACTTGGCAGGCAGAAAATGAGCACAGCTTTGAATGGCCTGAAGAAAATATCTGTGAGACTGCAGCAATTTTTTTAACCCTTTACGGTCAGTGGTCTTACACATTGTGTAGCTTTCAATTTGTAGGTCAGAGCTCTTGCTTTCTCTAAGAGGATGAAAAGTAGCATTGTGAGCAGTCCAAGTAAACAAAGTGCTTGTTAAACCTCAGCTGTATAGTGAAGGTTATGAAGGAAAACCCCTCTTGGTACATAAGTATTTTATTGGCTGGACAAAGTAACATAGTTAAATAGTTGGAGGGAAGCTGCTGTTTAGAACTTAACTGCTTATCAAACATAGAAAGGCAGCATGCTCTTGGAAGTTCCTATGAAAATAGCTTCTTTTTCTGCCTTTTCTGGTAATTTAAGGAGGCCAAAGTAATAGATTTATATTTTTCAGGTTAAGAGCTCTAGTCTACCTCAGACCAGTACAACTGGAAGCAGACGCTTTAGGGAACATGGTTTAGAAATCTGGAAAATGGATTGTGTGGTGCATTCTCCACAGAGGATACATCTGCTCGCCACAAGTGCAGCTTGTAATCCTGGAAAATCAAAGATACTCCATTGCTCTTAGCTAGGTAAAGAATTCAGCATGTCCTGTAATCCTTGATTAGTCAAAAGATTTTTTTCAGATATGAAGAAAAATCTGTGGCTTGCTAGTGGCTCCTGTTTGCAGGAATCCCTTTATTTCAGCTGTTGTGCTTTCCCATTTACAGTTTGGAATGGGTCTGCCAAAGAACACAAACATCCTCATCTTACCTTCTTTCTCTGTGTCCTGATCCTAATATCACTGAATTCAGATTTCCTCATAATTTTTGTTCGGACCCAGTGTTGGCTTTTTGCGGTGATCTTGGCCGAGAGTCGGTGTAGTTAAAATAGAACTGCAAGAGGAGCTTGTGTATGGACAAGGATAGGGTATTTTCGTGCTGGGAATGCTGGAAGTTACTTATAGTGTATCTCTTTACATTTTTAGATACAGCGTTTGGAGATATATGTATTTTCTCTATCTGTGAATCATACAAGTCTGCAAGTTGCTTGCCTTCTTGCCCTGATACAAAACATGTAATGCTCTTATTATTATGTGACATAGTTAGATTCCTGTTGAAAATCAATAACCTTCCCATAAAGCAAGTCTTACATCCTTTCTTAAATTCATTTAGAATCATTTTGTATGCCTCATTAGCCTTGTAATTTAAGAAAGAATAAAAGAAAAAGAAAACAAACCAGCCACCTAATATTAAACAGTGTATGTAATTTAATTTTTCCAACCAGGGGGGATGTTTATGACACTAAATATATCTGCTAGTCTATAAATACCTGTGTTTATAGTTGAACAGAGCAGTGGTTCTCAAACTGTGCTCTCTCAGACACTTAATAATACACAGTGTGCTGTAGGTAGCATTATGCCACTGCTACCTTTCTTTTTTCTTTCATCTGCTACAGTGCTTTCATGGAAACTAAAGGTACCAGATGAAACACATTCCTAAATATTCTGTGCAATCACCCATTAGAAAGTGGATGGTCAATGTGAATAAATGAAGAAATTGCTTTAAAAACAGACCTTATACTTATGCACAGTCAACATTTAAAGCAAAAGTTATTAAGTTCCTGAAAGGAAAGGCACCATGCGATATAGAAGAATATTGTTGACTTCTATGTAAAACTCTGAGTGAGTGTGTTTGAAGTTCCATGAGAAGATTATGGTATGAGAAAGAGTCACTAGGTTTTATGCATATTCCTTGTAGTAACCCCATGGGAATTACACCAAATTAAAGAAATGGAATGGGGCTAATGATGACCTACAGAAAAAAAAACAACAAAGATAGGCATTATTTAAATCTCATGTGTAATGAATGTGTGGAAAAAAAAGAATTGCTTTGTTTATTAGTACAGTGACACCTACTTTATCAAGTAGTAAAATGTGCCACAACACCAAAGCAGATGCAGCTGTAGTAGGCATAGTTGTAAGAAAAGAATGCAAAACATTTAACAGCTGCTTTATTAAACAATTCTTAAATTTTATAATGGAGATATATTTTATAAATTTCTATTTCTATTTCTATTTCTATTTCTATTTATAGTATATTTATTTTTCACATGCAGTCTGTACTGAGGAATTTTGAATTAAGTAAACTCTTTACATATTTAAATTTATCTTTTATGAACAGTCTCCAACAAAATAAAGGCAAAAGCAATAAGTATTTCTATAGTTTATAGGGGTTTTTTGGTGTGTGTGTGTTTTGGCTTTTTTAACAGATCCTTAAATTATTATTTAAATTTTGTAAAAAAATTTAGTAATTTAAAATTTTCGAGTAGTCTAGGTCTTGACCTATTTTTCAGTTTGTAGGAACTTCACTTGCAACACTTTGGAATGATGTCACCCGTGCGAGAACTTTGCTGTAGACTGTTACTTAAAAAAAACATTAAGGTTTAGCAGCTATGGTAAGAAACATTGTTTGTTGTAATGAAGGAAAGAATCCCACTCATTTTGAATTCCCTGAGTAATTTCTTCATGCCTATTGATGCCTGTTGATTGAGCCTTGATGCCTGTTCTGTCTATATTATTACCTATGTCAAATTAATCAATTTCAGACTTTGCATGTGTATCATTAAAGAACAACCATGTTCATTTTTATTTAAGCAAAATTGTTGATTTTTTGACCTCTGTGAAGTTAAACCTTGACTTTTCCCACTATATATATTTTCTTCCATTTTTATTATAGCTGTGCAGTTCCATCAGAATTGCCTTGCTGTAGCTGAATGAAAATAAGTGTGTGCAAGTTATTTATATACACGAGTTTTAATAAGTAAGAATGGTGTGTGGAGATTTTTTTTTCTGTACAAGGGTTGATTGTATATGTCTTGTGCTTGTATTTGGGAGTTTGGCTTTTTTTCGCTTTATTTTTTCTTTGTCTCTCAAGTAGCCCACAAGCTTTTGCTAAAGATGCAAGGAGAACAGCTGCCAGGGTATTAAATGTAGTTTGTTGGTGGACAGTCACAGCATAAAAAATGTGGCATACCATGTTCTTATTGCATTACTGTAGATTTCTACAAGCAAATTCTTTGGAGAGAGAGTGGGTTAATCTTGGAGGAAATTTATTCTTGTTACTGTAACTTACTCTTGAATGAGGAGCAGGAACACCATCCTGTGTGTTAGGGCATCTATTACAGTCTGTGCATCTCTAGGACTGGAGAGCTTGGCTTTAGGGCAGAAAGAGACACAGCTGAACCGTAAACAGATGAAAGTCAAGATGAGGAATTTGGTGAAGATATGTATAGGGTATTTGTAAGGCTCTCCCACCTCAGGTTTGTAAGGGATGAAATGAAGTGACTGACCTCCAGCACCTGGAGTTGCTGTGGCCAGGAAGATCACAGTTCAGACATCAGTCACAGCAGCTACTGAACAAGGTTGGACTTCCAGATGGAACTATGTTTGAAAAGGGACAAAGTCTGCAAAACTTTCCATTGCTGGGCCTGGAATTCTGAGTAATCTGTTGTCCACAAAGTTTTTGGAGAAAAAGAGCATACTCTGTCTGTGTGGCAAAGAAATTTTTATATGTTTTGGGAATCAGCAAGCTGTTTGCAAGCAGAGGAGAAAAAACAGATTGATGCTAAAACTATGAAATATGGAAGCAGTTGAGAAAGAGCACAGAGAAGGGGTAAATAATGAAAGAGGTGCTTTCTTTAGGCACATCTCAGACTGTGGTGTTGTAAGCCAAGAGGAAGCATAGAACTTAATTTGAAAATCGGGGGCAAAGGAGACGGAGGTATGTTAGTAGGCATTAGAGTTTCTAACAATAATTATCACCAGAGGTGGTGTGGTGGTTAAGATTACAGGTGACTGAAGACCTCAGGTTCAGTGCTTAGGCAGTAGTAAAGTGATGACCTGGGAGAGAAGGTAGAGGGCTTGGAACTGAGTTTTGCAGGAGTCCACAAGGGAAAGATTGTCTGCTTAGACAAAAACAGATATTGAGACAAGAAAAATGAGCAAAAATAGTAGCAATAGATTTATGTTACAAAGACAGTGGGGCAGTTGAGGAATTAGAGAAATGTGTATGTATTACAAGGCATGTATACATATGCATCTTAGAGGCTCATTTTTAATATACTGCAGTTTGTCAAATTCTTTAATGTCTCATTCTATACCAAATGCACTTGTATGGAAACACTTTGGTGTAAACCTGATAAGAAGGAGACACTACCCTGAAAAGTCACCAAGAAATGCTAGCAATTTTTCACTGCAGCCTAACATTTGAAAAGCTCTAACTGAAAAAGTGAAAAATAGTTTGATTAATAACATTTCATATTTGCAGCTGAATAAAGAATTCTCAGTACCACTTTTTAACAAAATGTTAAATTTTGTTAGATTTTAATAGCCACAGAGATGCCAGAACATCAGCATCAATATACTGTTATTAGTACATCGCTGCTGTCGTGTGGCATGCGGGAATATTTGCATCAGTTCTGCACACTCTGTTACAGATCACTCTGCTGACCAAACTAAAGTTAATTAAGTTACACCAATTTAAAAATCACTGTGATAGAAGGTAAAATTACTATCATCATTTTCATTAAACATATTTTCATTGTGCGACACTAATTTTTTAATTCAGTGCTAACTCCCTTAGCGTGTTGCTTGATTGAAGCAATTTTATGGGCTTGCCTAGCTTGTACCTCAACAATGGAACAGTATGGATACAGATAGTTGCTTGTTCTTGACTGCAGAAATTACTTAGAGCCGCCATTATAAGACAAAGCATTTTCTACAGTAGAGAACCGTAACTGGTTCTTTGCTCAGTCCCTTTAACTCACAGGTTCACATACAGTGGCTTAATTCCAGACTGGGTAAATGCCTGCTGCATAAATGCTTAATTTTTGGTGTTCTCCAGACATACATTTGAAAGAAAAGCTTTGTAATCCAGTCGTATGAGGTACAGGTATTACAGTCTACTTAGGGAATCTACTATTCTGTATTCTGTACAAAGCTATTAAAGTCATATCAACAGAAGAAAAATAATGCATAGACTTAGAGACAGAAATTAAAAAGCTTTTAATAGGCCACAGAAAAAATGCAGTAAATTTTGAAACAAAAATAAATTAATTCCTCTCTAAGAGTTCTTTCAACTGTGCGATCCTCTGAAGCGCAGTCCTTTGTGCTAAGGTATAGATGATGTAAACATAAAGGTTTTTCTTGCCTTCTTGGTCATTCAGACTGTTAAATGGCTGAGAGAAAACTCAGATGTGCACAAAGGATTTTTAGGTTTTGCTATTACAGTAAATAATTACTATATACAGTAATCATAGTTTAGCAACATTAATTCCACTAAATGTGTGACAGTCTGTGTCCCCATTTATTTGAATGATAAAATTTCAGCTGTTTGTATTTCATCTGGAAATCACTTAAGATCAAAAAGTGTATTTTAGGCAAATCAGCAATTAACATTGACACTCCAGTGTGCCGGGAAGGAGGTCTTGTTTTTATTAACACTTTCTCATTTGGCAACAAAAGAAGTGATAGCACCTTCCTGTAGTCTGGGTTTACTTGATGAAGCAAAATAACTCACAGATCTTGTGAGAATGGGGCCCATAGGATTGGTTGTGGTCCACTTTCTCATTTGTGATTTTTTTTCTTTTTCATTTTGTTTGAGATTGAATTTGAGAGAGAGCTTTGTTCCGGACAGTAGTTTATGACAGTGGGCTGAAGAGATGAGATTTCACTGAATCATAGAACGAATACACAAAGAGAAAATATGTGAAAATTGAAATGACAAGGTAGAGTAGCTTGGTTGTTGAGGTAGATAAAAATAACTAGGTTCTCAGGGAAATGAGGTGGGGATTTTTTTACTGAACTAGATTTACTTTGAACAAGGGCAGCTGAGATGGAAAACCTAGACACTATAAAAACTTGATGGAAACAACAACAAAAAAAATTAATCCTGCTTTTTCTTGTAACGTTGTGTTTTACTATCTGTGTGATCCCAAAGAAAGCAAACCAGAGTCCATCTTCTGTCAATGTAATGCATCTAAAGGACTAATAAATAGATTTGATTAGAGTGGATTTCTTTTTACTTTATTTACTATGCAACATTGCTGTCAGAGCACCTTGAGATTTTGAAATACACAGTAAAATCTGTGTGTTCTGCCAGCTGTTTTTTTTTTTTGTTTTTTTAAAGAGCTAGATTAATAGTATATTTATTTTACTTCCTTTAGAAGCAGTGGGGCAAGTTGTGACTGGTCTTAGACATGTGAAATACACCTTTGTGAACAGAATAATAAAGTCGGCTTGATGCCATCGTGCTGCAGGACTGACAGAGATGTGCTGGCTGGAATTAAAAAAGCCTGGAGTGCTAACAGAGCTCTGCAATTTCTGAACAACTATCCCATCCTCTCTCACATGGCTGGAAGAAAGAGAATTCTTTTACTTTTGGTGAACAAGGAGTTAATTTCAGGAAAGCTTCCTTAACTGTTTTACAACGGCTCTGAGAGAAAGCAGCCATTGCTAGCCTTGGTGGCACACATGGGAGTTCGATGCACCCTAGGAATGTGGAGCTTTGTAGTGAGAGGAACAAGCCAGGGCTAAACCCCAAGCAGGACAGTGTTTGTTGTCTGACTTTTTTATGTTCTTGATTTTAGTACCTGAAAAAAAATCCTTTGCAGTCAAATCTCATTGACTTTGAATGTGTGAGGACTGTAACATATTTTTCAGGTTTTGTCAGTTTGCTGAGGTTTTCTGCAGAAATGTGGATTCTCATATTTGTTTGCTTTTCAATTTCTGTTACTTCCACTAGATTCCCATGGAGTATTGCTTGCAGCTATTCTGGATAATTATTTTTCACTCTACCAAAATTACCAGTCTGGCACAAAATAGCCACATTCTCATCCAAGCACTTTAGCTACCAGTTACTTCACCAGTGAGGAATGCTTGTGTAATGTGACTTCACCGAGCTCTTACTTCTCCTGCATAAGCAAATGGTGACAATTTACACTGTAGTTTCACTCTTCTGTTTTGCTACTGGATAGTCTTTAGTTAGTTGCCTTAATTGAGAAGTATCCATGGAGCTATACAAAAATACATGATGGGACAGTTTAAAAGCCCATAATTTAATTTGCTGACTTCTAATTTACCCTATAGCTGAGGTTCAGAGCAGACCCCAAACTGATCTGCACCATTGCTGTGTTTTTCATATATTATCATGATGTTTGTTGGCCTAACTAGGCCGAATGCCATTTGCTACCATAGTAAAAAGGTAGCCTTTGCTCTAGGATCTTTAACACTTGGTAAAGTATGATCAGGAAAGTTAACGTTTCTACTGCAGACCTGACTTACACAGCCCTTCTTTATTTGCCGAAATAAATTGGCTTCATTTTTCATAAGTGGAATTTTCTGTCAAAGCCATGGTAGATTTTGAAAAACAGTTTACTCCATCCACTTTTTTGCCAGGGTGACAATTTGCAAAGAAGGAAGAACTTTTAACTTTTTGAAAGTATTTTGATTTGTTGTTGTGGTTTGCAGTATTCCACACTTTGTTCCTGTGTGTGTGTAAAACTAATTAGCTTTGAAACCTTGGAAAGTACTAGTGCCTCTGGTTTGGGAAAGTTAACAGCTGGATGTTCAGAGGTGTTAAGTAAATGTATAAGAGGAGGGTAATGCATACACTATAATGAAAGCTACAATATCTGATGGGTTTGTAATAAATACACCAAACATTGAAATAATGTAAAATGAGATTTCTATTTGCTGATGACATTTTACCAATCTTGTTCCCCCACACTTCTTGCTGCCATCTGCTGAGGTGAGTTTTTGTTTGATGTTTATACCTGACCCAATGGAACTTGCCTGTGACTCCTTTAAGTCCTCTGGGGACATCTGGTTATTTGTTAAACAACTAACTGGGACTGCCAATTTCCTTCCTTAAAAACCATGAAGTTAATTAGTCACCAAAGTTAGAGCAAGAGTGTGATGAGACATACTTGATATGAATGAGAAGATGGATTGTCTTAAGAGTTGGAGAAATTGACTGAAGTAATAATTCCATTGCGGTCATATTCTCATTCTTATGCAATGTAAATACCATCGTTACAAACAGCTTTAGTATCTTCTCTAAGTCTTCCTACCCTTAGGAGAATACTGCCACAGTTCAGGTTGCAGGAGTTCAGGAGGCTAAAAGTAATTGCCATGGTAGTTTCAAAGACAGCAGATGGGATCATTGGGAGGTACTGGTGAAGGACCATGACAGTCACGGTAAAGCTACTTTTGGTTTCATCACAAATAGGTAATAAGTTCGACCAGAATGGTATTTTCAGGCATTGACCACCACCGCAACTCTGTATCAACTCTGTATCAACTCTATTTTTTATGAAGCATCTTCTGGTGTGTGTGACAGTTAAACCTTTTGAAAGTAGAATGTTACTCCTTGGTTCAATGACAAGTCTGCCCAAAATTTTAACTTAATTTTCTGTGCATACGTATACATAGGTGCATATACATGTATTTTATGGGGCAAATATATATATTACATTATATATTTCATTAGGATTGTCACATTTCAGTAGGGTTGAAAACGTGGTGGTCATTGTTCAATAATGAAGGGAGATGCAGCCCTTGCCCACAACACATTTGATGAATGTCTTTGACTAAGAAATTAAGTTATTTTCTACAGTTAGCTGGTCTTCATTCTTATCAAAGCTGTGGGGCTTTCCAATGTCAGGACACTTGGTGGGTGGATACTTCTCAGAAGAATAGAGGACTTATCAATGTTTGCTTAGGATCTATTGCATTCTCAGCCATAAAAGTAGCTATGCTGTCTACAGCACTCATAAATCTTCACTTAGTCAAGGCTACTGTCTCTTTCATCATACAAGGTTGTGTTTTAAAAAATGAGCATAAATGTTTTCCATTTAAAATGAGTATAAAGTAATTATAATCTCAAAAAACCTAACTTTCTTCATTGCTGGTTTTGAAAAATGTTACCATAATTCAGTATGCAAAATCATCTGATTGCTTATTGGCTGTGCCAATAAAATCTCTTTACCCTTACAAGGCAAGCATATTCTCGGGCACATTCTCACCAGAGGGCACTGTTACACATGCTCTTACAGATAATTTTCTTCTGGTGAAAGTAATGTCTGGTCCTGCAAAAAATGGTGTGTTAGATTTTGATGCACATTTTTCATAGGGGAGCTCTTGCAAATAAGGTAGTTTGAACTGGTTTAGTCTCTTTAAACTACATTTTTCCTATTGAGAAATGGCCATTACTTCTAAAGATAATGTTTTTGAAGAGGGTCCATCTTTATATGTGTGAATTAACTACATTGTTTCAAACTCCAGTATATAAAACCTGATTCAAAACAGTCCTAAATCTTTAGATTGACACTGAAACAGTAGCAGAAGGGCAAAGACATTTATCTTGTTCCTATGGTTTTTTGTTGAAGAGGATGGAAAGGTAATACAAAGTAAAACCGGTAATTTAGCTTTGGATAATTGTTATATCTGCTCATTATTAATAAAAAGCATATACTCAGGCAATATGATCACACAAAGAATCTTTGTATCTATGCAGTTACACAAATTTGTATTTCTACTAGGTGAATGAAGATAATTGAGAAAAGTAAGTAATGGTAAAATTTATGCTTCAGGCTATATTTTGTTGTGGAAATAGCCTAGTTTTCCCAGATCTCTTAAGAAAAATCTTACTGCAATGACTTTTCTTCCTGATTATATGTCACCTGTATTTTTATTTATATTTTTGATCAAAAAAGATGTTTCAAGTTCTCTAGGATCTGTTTGGGGCTTTTGCATGTGTATTTTTAGTTCACTTTGCTTTAGTAAAGCAGATTTTTTTTATTTTTAAATTTTAGGCGAATCCATTATGACTGGTCTGTTTGGCAGTGACTGCAGCAAGTGAGCGGCCATTGAGAGCCCAAGGTGGCTGGGGGTCATTTGGGGTGACCAGTAGTGACATGATTTCCTGTGGTGGCACAGCAGCCGTGTGAAGGGCTGCAAGAGACAGGCAACCAGGATTCTTCTTGCTCTATTTTAAATGCTCAGCTGTTCAACTTTTCCCTATTAAGTTCTTGCACATAGTACTGGTGAAGCTGGCTTTACTTTCATGCTGTTCACAAGTAGGAAGGTATTTGAAGGTATTATTATTTCAGCTATCTTGTTACAGTTTGTATTTACTAATCTGTCTCACTAGTCTGTGTCTGTCACATATCAAAGGACTATGGAAAATGGTAAATACTATGCCATTTTTAAAATTATTTTTTTATTTATTTCTAAAACGGGTTGCAGATGAAATCTGTGGAACTACAGTCTGAGCTCAGTGAAAAAGAAAGTCTGATACAAAGAATTTTTGCAGGAAGAATGCACACTGCAAAAGAATCACTAGGTGCAAGGATAGAGATATGTTATTGACATAGGTGTGCCTCAGTGAATGTCCTCATGGTGTGTGCTCCTTGTGTCCTGGTCTCTGATTGTCCTGCCTTGGGAGAGCAAGCAAATACCATAGCTCTTCTCCTGCCAGCAGGGTTAATGAGAGGGAAGCAAGGCTGCCAGTGCCCTTCCAGACTTCATCCCAATGCAAGATGTAGCAAAGCTGGGGTATGTCAGGCTCAGGACCTTTCAGTGCTTTCTGGTTGTGGTTTTAGACATTGTCACAGTATAGTTAATGTTCCAAGAAGCTTTTGGCAAATTTCCTCAAAAAAACACGTAAGGGAACAAAGCTACAATGGGTTAAGATGGAAGATTTTTCCTGGATTAATGATTGTTTAATAGAAAACAAAGGGCAGGGCTAGGATTAGGCTTAAAGTTAGCTTTTGTACTGAAAGGAAATTGCTAACTAAGTCACACATAGACTTGTTCAGATAGACAGATATTCCTGGGACTTCTGTTGTTCAATACATCCATGAGGACTTACTGAAAGGAATCGATACATGAGGTTGCAAAGTTTGTCATTACTGCAAACCTGCTGCTGCGGGGTACATCTAATGTGTACCCACATCTTAGGTATTGGATGTGGACTTGGTAACCCACTTCAAAAGTTGAAAGAGAGCTTGCAAAGATACCCTTTACACCTCACCTTAGTGTCAGTCAAGATGGCAGCCATCACAGTGATACTGGGCAGGATTTTGTAACTATTTCATTTGTTTTGGGTGAGGAGCAGGGTACTAAAGAGAGCAGACACTTTAGTTCTTTTCTCCACAAACTCTGCACTGGAAATTCTGGTAAAACAGATGTGTTAAAGCAGTCAACACTGGGACTTTTAAGCATGCCACTTTCTTTTCCATTAAGTGTTTTGTAATTTCTGCTGATTTTTCTGCAAGTCCCTTTGATTATAGTTAGTGCAGCCTTGATGCAGCGTGCTTGAATTGCTATATCAGTGAGATTTGCTAAAATAAGTCACACATGAATTGTAGGCCATTATCTATCATTAACTCATCTAGAATTTCATGACAAAGTAAGTGCTATGTCTAATGTGTTTTCTCAATTGTTACTGGCTGTGTTGTTTTAGTATATCAGAATATGGCTGATAGTAAAGTCACATGCAGTTTAGATACATGGAAATCAGTTTTGGGGGGAAAATGGTTTTAATTAATACCTGGTAATATTTAAAATTATCTAAGTTTTTTCAGTTACTAGAATTTATAATGCATTTATTTCTAGGAAATACAAACTCTTATCATCATGCTACTCTAGAGAAAATTTAAGACGAGGGTCAGATTTTCGTGCATCAAAAAATTGCTATTAGATGCTATTTAAAATACATTCTACCTATCTTATGTGGTGTCTGTAAACTGATCATCTTGTCTGCAAGCAAAAAGGAAGATAAATGGCTGTGGTTGCTAGTTATCTTTTCTTTTGAGAATGGTGGTACAATGAATATTGTTGCTATGTGTGTGTGTGTGTGTGTGTGTGTAGGAGGAAATTTTGGGTGGGAGAAGTTGCTGCACTAGATACGTGCTCTTATTCAGCCTCTTCTGAATGCCAGAGATCCTGTTCTTTCTTCCCTTTTTTATTCTTTCAGTTGAGGATATTTTTCAGCATGCTGGTTCCTAGTAGGGTGAGGCCAGCCATTATCAAGAACCATGGGCTCTCTAACTGCCGATTTACATATTAAGGTGCCTGAATACTTTTGAAAAATCTCCACAGCTCCTTTTTGTGGGCATATTTGATCTTCTGCTGATTTGTGTTTTGTTGATACTTTATTTTTCATTTTGCCCACTGATATTTTTTTGAGAAGATGAGTTGTAAGCAGGCCTATGATCTCTTTGTTTACCACCTTCAGTGTTTAGAAGTGGGGTCAGAATGTTCTCTGCAAAAGGAACATGAGCAGAGTGGTATATCTCAGTGTTTCTTCTTGTTTCTGTTTGTCTCATCTCATCTCATCTCATCTCAATTTTCTAAAGACTTGATACTGGTTGGCTCAATGTTTTCTGTACCATGTCTTCCAAAACAGACTGTTTCCACTAAAATTATTGTGAGCCTATAAACCAATTAATAAATATTTTTGTGGCATAAAACAATTGCAGAGCTTCCTTTTTATGGCATAAAACCCCTGAAAATGTTATTTTCTTGGTCCGACTAAAATTTGATTATCTTTTATCAGACTTGCATTCCAGCCATCATCTGAAGATTGTCCTCAGACTCATGTGAGCTTCTATTTCTAGACTTATGTTTATTTCTAGGTTCAAATTTGTCTTTTCTAATTCTACTTTTTACATTGAGTTCCAGATAGCTTTCTTCATCAGCTTGTTTGAAAGACTTATCCTTAATGATACATGTTTTTTTAAGACTAAAAGGGATTGTGTCCTTTGTCCCTTAGTACTACCTGGGAGATAGTACATGTTGTTACAGTTTGAGATGTAGTGCTGCTCTGTAATAATTTGCACATTTTGTGTGTGGATTTGGTTACTGAATGGTATACTTTATGACTACATTCAGTTAAATATTGTGAGTTTATTGTGTGATCGTATTTGTTTAGCTTGATGTAGATATGTTGGAAAATCAAGAACAGTGGCTTGATAAAGCATCGATCTACTAACATTTTTCATAGAATTAATACCATTTTCTTTTACATATTTCTGATGAACAATGGTTTCAGCAATGAACTTGTCAGAGTGAGAGGTAAAAGTCTCTGTTCATTAACTCAGGAAAATAAAAGCTTAATAAGACTGTAAAGAGTAAGGAACAAGAGGACTGACAAGAAAGGGTAGCAGAATGAAAAATTTCAGGGACTTGAGTGACTTGTAAGGTGAGACATGATTAATCTCATCCAGAGATTGAAAAAAAGCTGTTTGATCATTCTGCTCTTCACTGGTCACAGGTTCCCAAAAATAAAAAAGGTTAATCTTGTTGGCTGGTTGGCCTGGTGTAAGGCGCTGTACTGCAGCTCTGGGCCTTAAATGCTATTGGGTAGAGGCCATGAATTGGAAGTGGATGTAAACATGAACCTTGGTTTCAGTGTTGCATCTAACTATTGTTAGAGAGAAAATTTCTAATTTGCTAAAGTTTTAAGGAACCTTTTTTAACTTTAATTAACATTTTTTCATAATTCAATTAACTAACATTTTCTTTATTTTGACAACTTGCTTGATCCCTTGTTTTTCATTTTTCACTGTCATTGTTTTGTAGGTGCTTTTTCAGAAAGTGTATATATTAGCCAAAGTTTTGACTTAGCCTAGTAGTTACCATTCTTGTCAGGTCTTCTTGATGATGTTACTGTAATGACTAAAGAATGAATATGGTGAATGTTTACAAAATTCTGGAAGTTTTCTTCTTAGAAATTACACATTTAAACCTGCTATATTTATAAAAGTGCATGTGTTGTAACTTCTAACTTATGAGCACTTTTCCTTAAAGATAATGGGATTGCATTGAAACAGGACCCTATCTAAATATGTCAAATTGCGTAATACCCTATATACACAAAAGCATGCTCTCTATATATATTTGTATGTATATATTTGTTGAAAATAAAATTGTAATTTAAATTTGTAGACATTAATTTTTCTATATATTTTGTTAATTTACAGTATCCAGGTAAATTGGTATTGATTTTCATTCTGGAAACTAAAATTGTAACTATTAGTGTGACTGTATTTGCTTATCCAAGACCTCAGTGCCAGGTTTTGCTATTAAGATTAGGTAAAGTACATGTTGGCTGCATTTTAACTGCAAGTTTTTAGAATAGTTTAAACATGTAGGTAAACAAGCCGCAGTATATATAGTCAGTGTAGGGTTTTTTTAAAAGGTCATCTGTGTAAGTCAGCTACAAATCAATTTTTAGTTGCCAGTCGTCTTGTTGCTATTATTTATGTTATGAAAATTCTATTAAAATATATTAAAAATGTTTTCATATTTTTTATTGCTGGATAATTCAGACCACATTATTGACACTATCTTGTGATTTATTTTTAGCTTCTTTATTTAAAAATGTCTTCTAAATTTAGGGAGGCATAAAGTTGACAAAAAGCTACATATGTTTTTCCAACCCTCTTCCAACTGCCTGACACTTTGTCAAGAGTGTAAAATTATGTAGCAGAGAATAAAATACGGATTAAGGAAGATTCAATCATTCTGAAAGAGGCACTACTTTGTTTTGTGTTTTGGTTTACTCCCATTATTTTTTTCTTCTTTTTTTCTCCATGTGTCCATGTTTTGTTTCCCCCTGCTTTTAAGCAAAATTATGTGATTTATCATAGTGCTTTACTTTGGATCCTAGCTCACTAAAATAATTCAACACATAGCTCTTTTTTATTATGCTTTTATTTCGGCAAGCCATTGTTTTGCACAGTAGGATACTGTTTGGACATCTGAAAATTCAAATGAAAAAGGAAATTTTTTCCTGAGTAGTTTTTGACCAACTTTTCTAAGTAGAGCATGCTTTTTGTATAATTTTGGCAATCTATATACATTTTCTATATATTGTATGCACTTGCTTGTGCAAACATGGCCTGTTGTATGTTTTGTTTACAATATTAATGCAGCATATCTGAGTCACATCACTTATGTGTTCTGACTAGTTGCTACTTTATGGCCAGGCTTCCACATTTGTGCATCTCATTCCAGTTTCAAAGATGACAGATACCCAGAGCTCAATGCAGAGAAACAAACCACTGCTGAAATCTGCAGTAAAACCTAGAAAAGTCTAGGGAAGATGGAGACAGCAAGAGAAGAACAAGCAATGCAACAGATTTTAGATTGACATAGAAAGAGTTGTAGAACTAATCACTAATCACAGTATGCTATAGTTAGTACAACTTTAATTTGACTGATTGTTAAGTATTTTGGGGAGAGAAAGTCTGATTTGTCATCAGATTCACAAGTATATAGTTAGATTTTAAATACCTTTCTTACAACTAAGCATATGTCTATAGTCCAATAACAATAGCCACCAAAATACCATTTGATATTTCCAGCTAGTTTGGACAGTACACTCAAAGGCTAAGGAACAAATTAATATGTTTTAACACAACATCAGTGCAGCTATGGAAATTTTTCTTTGTATCTGTCTTACATGCAAGTAGATTTGGGCTGAATTTGAAAAGCTTTCTTTTCCCCCTTAAAACTGATTTTTCTTTCTGTGAGGTTTTATATTTTTGCACTGTTCATGTGAAGCAGGCTTTAAAACATTGGACATAAGTCTGAGAGTAATAATAACCATGGATTTGAGGCAGAGGAGAATTAGTAGTAGCTCCAGGTTTCAGTGGGTGCGAAGGTCTCTGTCATTAAGGACCACACTAAATAAACATGCTGGAATATGATTGCTTTATTGCTCTTTGCTCATTTTATGTCCTTTTATTGCCCTACTAATGACTGTAGAATTAGGTGTGTAAGGGAGGTCTGAAAATGTAGAACTAAAAGAGGTACATAGAAAAGTGTGTGCTTCCTGTAGAGAATCCAACTTCTCATCATGGATGATGGCGAGACTAATTTGCCTTGCAAAGATGAGTGAGGGTAGGGAGAGAGGCACAGAGGGAACCCCAAGAACAGATCCATATCTAGGCTTCATCCTCACTTTAGTACCCCTGATGATTTCTATGTGCCTTTATAGTGATCCCAGTGGGAGAGGCTGTGTCATTTCAAGTATTGTTTTTTTCCTCCACTGTTAGCCAAATGGTATATTCCTGATCCAGGGGCTATACATGAAAATACAGAGAGGAATTAATTTTTTATATGTTTAACTATTGAATAAAATACTCTAATATATGATAATGCCAGAATCAATCTGGCATGCTGGTGTAACAGTATCACTTCTGAGGACAGAAAGTACTGATGGGCTAATAATTTTACTGCTTTCTATTTTGCATTCACTGCAGTTTACAAGATCAATAAAGAATGTAGTACCTCAGCAGACTTACAGTTTAGACTGTAAGAATCTCTGTTCTTGTCTAAAGTCCTGTTGTATCTAAATAAGGGGAGCTAGTTTCATCCCTAGTGTTTAGAAGTGATTTTCTGTGTGTCAGTTTCTTCCAAGGGAAAGTAGTATGTATTACCCATAAGGTTTCAAGTAATGTGAAAGGCAAAGCAAAGAATGTTGCTGAAGCAAGTGGATATTTTTGAAATACGAAAACCTAAAGATGACATGCTTTTATTTCGAACTTAATAGCATGAGGTTATATTTGGGGTGCAGAAAGCAAATTGTCTTTCAGAGCTTTATGAGTGACCAGTGCATATTTTGTTTGGATTTAGCAGTTGCTCATAAATGCATAGACTACACATTCATAAGAATATATAGAATTAAAAGGCGACATTGAAATAAATATATATAAAGCAATAAATAGGTAGTGCCTGCCTAGCTAAAGCTTAGCATTTAAAAGTGCAGTTCACCCCACCCAAGAAAAGTCAGCAAGGCTGCAAGAGTTGTAAAGTAGTTCTCAAGGTTACTACAAAATGTCCCTTTGTTTCTTTCATGTCTTTATCCTTTTTGAGGTGCTGTGCACGTAGTCAAACTAAAATAGTTTTTCTTTCAGGCTTTTCTACTACAAATCCTGTTTTACTATGTAGTTTACCCAGTTTACCTAAACATTAGTCATCCAAAGAGCAGGGGATCTTTTATTCATATGCTTCTATGTCAACAGAACCGCAGTCTTAAAAACCATTTTGTCTTCTATTCCCTATATGTAATCCTTCCAGGTAGTATTTCAAGACATTGTATAAATTCTATGCTTTTTTCCTGTACAAGTGGAAGAAAATCTGACATCAATGTTGTCCAATGACTTAAGAATTTTCTTTAATCTTCAGAAATGCCTTTATACCTTGAATGAAAGCACTGTATTCTCAATCTTTATACTCCAAATACGAATTTTATTTAGGAGCATAGTTGGTTTGCATTGCAGGTAGCTTAGCATTTATTTTACTCTTATTGGCTGCAGGTATTACGTAGATATGAGGATGGAAACTCAGCCTAGGAAATCAGCCTTTCCTCACCTGTGTATGAAGAACTGAAGTGTCTGTACTTTGTTGTTTTCTTTTTTGAATGTAAGTAAAGTTTTGCTGCATGCTTCACTAACCTCCTTGCTTGCTAGAGACTAATTTCCTGTCCTATTTCAACATGCGTCTCACTCAGAAATTGATGGCCATTTAGAGATGAATCAGTTGTAAAGATCATGTGCTTCTGAAAGCCATATAAATACCTATTAAATTGGAGAAGCTGGTGCTGGTGGTAGGTTGGTGGAAGGTATGCACACCCCAAAATTTTTTGCTGAATGATATCATTATTTTGTCCACCCAAGGCTGTGTGTGCTCCTCATCAGGCAATTGTTCCTCATCATATCTTATTACTTTCTCCAGTTCATATTTTTCAATATCCTTCTGGGAAAAGTTGAATGGAAGACTTGTGAGCCACTTGTTACTTCTTTCTTTTTTTTAATTGGTCTGCTTTAGTCAGCTAATTAAGAACTTTACAACTCCAATATGTATTGACCATGAAGACCTTATACCTGAAAGCTGATGGTTTTTTTGACTGATTTCATTTGACTTTGAATGATCAGAGGTTCTTCAGTTCTGGGCCTTAAATATAGACCACTTGAAAAAATATTCTTCTCTTTTCCACTTGTTAAGTGAATTCTACCTTGAGTGTTTTCCTCTGTCCCCTGGTGAGCTCCATGATTCTTGTTCCTTTCTACTCAGCAGCAGCTTGTGTTTTGAATTCAGTCCCACTTGGTTCATCATGATGGTTTTTTTGCACATTTTTCATGTTTAATAACACTACTTTAGCTCAATTTGTGCAAACATCTTTTGGACTTGTTATAATTTGATTTTCTGTCAAGGATAGTTCCAAAGAAGAGACAGTAATGGGCAGAGGAAATGATGCTGGTGTGTACCTTATTTGCAATTCTAGTAACAGCTTTGTGAATTTGAACACATTAGTAAAGAGCACTTCATTCAAGTGCATATTACCACAGAACTTGCTAAACATGCCTAAGAATAATGCTATTCCAATCTGGGCAAATTAGATGGATAACATCATTTACAGCAGTTGTTAATTATGCACCAGCTTCAATCACAGCATAATTCTGTTAATTGCTTATCACAATGAGGTTAACTTTCTGTCATTTATATTTCTTTAATTTTTAATTAGAATAATACACTTGATATTTTTCACTGGCCACTTTATAAAAAAATAGTCATGATGCAAATGTTCAGCACAGTAAGACTAGAAGAGATCTCCTGAATCACCAATTTGGCTGACATCACCAACCCATGTAATACCTTTCATAAATTTCTCTCCATGTCTTAAAACCAGTTAGGTTCCTCACCTCTGCTGCCCAAATGGAAGAGGTTTGTTGCAGTACCATAACCCTTAGAAGCTTTCCACTTGCCAGCCTCAAATTTATGCCTTTGTTCTAACGGCAGAATCGTTTTATTGTCTAAATAATTTTTTCCCCTATGTAGCTTACAGAGCATGATTTATTTGTAAAATAAACTCCCTCTCACTTTTCACTTCCCTGAGATGGGGAAGCCAACTCCTTCTAGTCTCCTTCAGTAAGATCTACATTCTCGTGCCCTGAACATGGCTGGCAAGCCATTTGTGCTCCTTAATTCTGGCTGTAATGGCAGCTTTTAACTCCCCTCCTCGTGCAGATAGAAGCAGAAATGCCATTCACTGTCAGATGAATGACAGATAGCAGGAGGTGTAGATGAGTTCTGCTGGCTTTAGGAAATGAGTCCAGAAGTACTCGTGGAAGTGATTGGCTGGCTTCTTATTCTGGCTAAATTAACAGATATGGCAGTATTTTAATTACAGCTGTTTGAGACAGCTAAGTCAATCTTTTCAAACTAAGTCCATCATGGTAATTTTATTTACATATACACCTGAAAAACAGGGAATGCTATTAATGCTAGTAATTTAGCCTGGGCAGGCTAAAAAGCTGTTGTGGTTCTCAGGGAAAAAATATTAATTGAGAATTGTGACACTGGGAAACAACTGGAGAACAATCCTATACTGGGGAGAGAATTAGAGGACTAGCTGGGAAAAACTCTGCTGTGAAGAACTAAAGAGTCTTGGTAGACAGCAAGCAGAGCATGAGCCAGCAGTGAATCTCAGAAGAGGGCCAACAGCATCCTGGGCTGTTTTAGCAGGGCTGAGGGAAATTATTACTCCCTTTTACTCAGCACTTGTTAGATGGTGTCTAAAATGGTGCATCCTTGTCCACTTGCCCCCTTCTTTCTTTGAGGAAATAAATAGATTAACTAAAGAAAGTTCAGTGGAGGGCCACCAAGATGGTAAGGGGCTGATGCACCTGCCCAGTTGAGGAGAAGCTGATGGACCAGAGTCGTTTCAGCCTAGAGATGGCTTTGTGGGAGAGACCCTCACAGCAGCCTCTGGTACCTCAAGGCCGTTTGTGAAAAGATGGGCTTTCACTGTGGTGCAGGTAGGAGGACAGGAGACTGTGGACGTAAGTTGAAATAAAAGTATTTCAGGCTATGTAAGGAGAAAAATTCCCCCTGGGAGAACCAGGGGACACCAGGTCCAGTAGGAAAACAGAATGCCTTGAGAGGTTAGGCAGTCTCCATTCTTCAAAGTATTTTTGGATATGGCAGTTTTAAGCCTTTAGCAACCTGATGTGACCTGCATTGAGAAGAAAGTTCAACTCGATCATCTCCTGAGAACCTTGAAGTAAAGGATTAAGAATGTATTCAAGATTCCTCATGTTCGTAGTAGTATTAATACAATTCCTCCTTTTGGATTCATAAAACTTGCTAATAGATGTTATACAAATACCCAGTCATTTAGTTCTCTCCTGTATCTCTTCTTTCTTGCCTGTGTTTAATATTCAGATCCCTTTCAGAAAATAACACTAGGAATAACATTTCTTATTTATCTTTTTTTCCATTTTCTTTCTCTTTTTCCTTTTCTTTTTCTTCCTGCACTTCAAAACAATATAATACAGCAATCTGCTACAATATTACTTTAGTAATTTTAATTCTCTTCAGTCTTGGAAATTAGCAAATAGCCCAGTATCCAGTTTCACCTTTGAGTCTTCTCTTTGTTTTTCTCTCCTAAATAATGAAAAGTGTGACTTCACTTACGTGAATCAAACTGATTACAGAAAAGATTGTGTCTTCATGTCTTTTTAGTATTTAGTATTTTTAGTATTCAATGATTCTGAGTATTTTGGGTTCCTGAAGTAATTACTTCTGCCACACTTACTAGGAACTGTTGGTTTTCCACATCTTTTTAAACTGTTCCTTTCAAGATAACAGTAGACAACACTGTAGTTTTGTTTCTTTTTTTTTTTTCCAAGAACACTATGTAGATCAAATGAGACAAGTCACATCAGTCTTCAACTGGAAAATATCTATTGTGTTTCCTATCCCTAGCATTTATTATATGTAAAAAAAAAAAAAAGTAAGTGTAACAAAGAAGTTCCAGTATTGTCCAGAGTTGTACTTACCCAAAAGCCCAGGCAAGCCCAAGTTTTAGCAAGAAGTGCCATCTTTCTTAGACCAAGCAGGACTTTCACTTCAAACAGCCAACACTGCTATTCTCCTTGGTTTGGCTATTATGTTTTTGATAGGTATAGCAGTCAGACACTACAACTGCTAGACTTTGACTCTAGACCTTACACCACCTTAAAAGGAAAATCATGTTACCCCTATTTTTCCACTCACCTGCAGATTCTGAAAGTTTTCAAATGGATTTTTTGTTCTATGTGTAATCTACTTTAACATAAATAGCATACACCCAGTAGTGACCTTTCCATCACCTAAGTGAAGCCATCTTCGTTTCTGTGCATACAGCTGCTACTGACTCAGCTTTCCAGATTCCTAAACAAATTGTTCTTTTTGATCAGGAGAGTCTTTTCTACTGCTTCTTTTTCAAAATCGAAGGACTAAATTTTCACAAGAAGTTACTTCTGCCATTCTCGTAAATCAGATAGGAGTATTGAAATACTAATGTGTTTTAAATGCCAATTTATTAACAGAAATCACTTATCAAAAGTGGACTGTCACCTTAGATATTTTCTCACGTGTCACGTTAAAGCAATGTTATCTAGAAGATTAATCAATTTTAGGTGTTGTCAGGGCATTTAATCTGTAGCAAGTACAGTCCACAGCTGCTTTTTCTCCTTAATCAGACAAAAAGAAGTGTATCTTTACTGCATTGTTTAAAAAAAACCTCTGAAACTTTGGAGTGCAGCAACTTTTATGTGTCTTTGGAGATAAATTTGACAGATCTGTTGTGATTTCTCCTTTTTATCAACACAGAGTGTAGCTTTGACAAGGTAGCTTAACTTCAAGCTGTTCCTGCGACTGTGTCTGCACTGTGTGTATGTGCATCACAGTCCTGGCCCCAGGAGATGCACCTGAACAGTGTCCCAGCAAGGTGGGGAAGTGACCTGTGTCTTCTGCATACTTGCATTTCTGTTGTCAGGCCAGAGAAGGTATCAGCCAGGAAAAGAACCTGTGTGCTTGGTGCACCTTCTAAACAAAATTATAGTCCTGTCCTTTGATCTTGGGGATTTTGGGTGCACATTGACAAACCAGGGATGCAGGCAAGACCATGCAGGAAAACTGTCCCACATTTAGGTATAGTAACTTAATATTAGCTTTGTTGCTTTCTGAGGAATGTTCTTTATCTAGCTTATTTTTAGTTTGATTTTTAAGTCTGATTCTGTTAATCCTCAATTGGTGTAATGTATCATTTTATGATTTCACACATGGCCATTTTTGTGAAGTTGGCTGACTCTTCTTGAAGCTTACACCCTCTGAAATATATTTTAAGTTGGTGAAAACATTATTTATTGAACTAGGACATTAAAATATTTTTAATTTTTCTTTAATAGATAAAGGGTATTTTTTCTGGTATTCATAAGCTGTAGCAGTTGTGCTATATGGTATATTTTCAGTTTTGAGAACTTGCTCCAGTGGAAAGGACAGGAGCTGGGTCTCCATCCAGGCTCTCCACCTTCAGCTCTCTTCTCAGATTTTGGGGAGTCATTTGTCATTCAACTCACCTAACTCTAGATGTCTGTTGCAGTTGTTTGAGCACTTTAGTTAGACAACCAGTGGGAAGAAATGGGTGTTTTGAGAGATGATTCAGTTCAACGTCCTGTTAAAGATAAGTTTGAGGAATCTGTGTAGATGTGCCTGTTTCTGATCATTATATGCAAAGGGAATTGAATGTTTGGTTTGTATGCAGGTGACTGTGTTGTAGACACGTGGACTCAAGTGTCATAAACACTATCTTTGGTTGTCCTTTGCCTCATTTCTCTGTTTATTAAAAGGGGACTATAGTTTGTACCTCTCTCACAGATGGGGAAATCATGTTACTGATTGCAAAGTTCTCAGATAAAATGATGGAGCCTGCCTACATTAATACATTAAGAACAAGGAATACAGCCACATGAATATTGTTCATGTCTAGAAAATCCACCCAGATCCTACTGTTATCTATACTATTGAAGGTAAACTTGATCATGTAACCTACATTATTGCAGCTGCACATATTTTTTCATATTTCAGCTTGATGACTTGCACTGTGTTTTTACGCATAATGGCATTTATGACCATTTCTCAAAGTTTCCTCTTACCTGCTCTCAAGATAGAGACTAATTAAAACCTTGCTAGACCACTTCTCTCATATCTCTTATGCCAGTGAATTTTCCCCTGCTCAGCTTAATCAGTGGTCTGGCTTCATTAGTTAAAAGAGATGCAGCCCAATTTATTTTCTAATATTTATCATCAGCTTTTAAAAGGGACTTCAACAGATTTTGAGCTTATTAAAATCACCGTTTAAAATCTGTTGGGAGCAGATATATCTGTACTTCTGTGAAGTCACAGTATTTAACGTTTTGTTCCTACCTGGGAACACACCTAACATGTTAAAATTAAAGAGATAACCACTGGCCAATTGAAGAGAGTCTGTGCACAGCAAAGCAAAGACCTGAGCTTCTTCTCCAGAGGATTCTGTTTTGTTCTCACTGGGATCTGAATTTGCTGTGCTTAGAATATAGATGCCTCTGCCAATAAAGATATCAGGTGTCCTTGACCTTCCTGGTTCTTAAGACAACCCTGTTGTTTGAATTCTCAAGGAGATACTGTTGTCAGTTCATGTCTGGTAAAAGCAAGAATGACTTTGTTCTCGTTAGAAATATAATGCAATAATTTGAGGAAAGAGAGAAGGCTTCAGGAAGACCTTTTAGCAGGCTTTCAGTACTTGAAGGTGGCCCACAAAAAGGCTGGAGAGGGATTTTTCATAAGGGCATGCAGTGATAGGACAAGGTTGAAAGGATTGAAGCCAAAAGACACTGGGTTTAGATTGGATATTAGGAAGAAATTCTTTACTGTGAGGATGGTGAGACACTGGAAGAGGTTGTGCAGAGAAGCTGTGGATGCCCCATCCCTGGAAGTGTTCAAGGTCAGGCTGGGTGAGGCTTTGAGCAACCTGGTCTAGTGGAAGGTGTCCCTGCCCATGGCATGGAACTAGATCTTTAAGGTCTTTTTCAACCCTAATCATTCTATGGTTTTATGAAAATCAGGGTATTTTACACACATACCTTCCTAGGCTGTGAGTTGTTCTAGAAACTTATTTATTTGATGCATAAAATGGAGTTATTTTGATACTTTAAAGAACTGATCTGAAATATGGTCAAAACAGAGAATATGCCTGTAGCAGGTTCAGTTCATAAAACGGGCGGAAACACCAATTAAGTGTAGTGGTTTGGTTCGAAATATCCATTACTTACGTATTTTCCTTCTGTGAGATAAGAATTAGGAGAAAGCAAAGCAGGCACAAAACTTAAAAGAATATAAAGAAGTTTATTAACAGACCTAAAAGAAAGAAAAAAAGTCAGACTAAACCTTCAGAACACTTCTCCTCCCCCTACCTTTCTCCCTTCTCCCACTGACAAGATAAAAAGACAACCCTTGAGATTTTCAGTCAGTTTACCACCTCTCTAATAGTCTTATTCAGTTCACTTAGGGAGAGGAGTCTCTCTTGCTCTTGCTATGGAGACATCTCTGCAAGAAACAGTTCTCTTATGGCCTCAATGTCACAGCAAGACAGCCGCCCAGGATGGTTCTCTGCTCACATGTGAAAGTCCCTTCCCTTGTCTTACAGCTTTCCCCACAACTGCTTTTCAGGGCTCCATCTTGAGCTACTGGGGTACCATTTTAAGGTTGAGCTGTTCAGAAACAAAGGGTCTCTTCACCTATCTCTGAGAGCATCTTCATCTCTAGGAACAGAGGTCTTCTTCTTCCCTGGGAGTAAGAGACTTTCATCTCTCTCTGTTCAAGCTTCTCATCAAATCACAGCTACTTCAACATTTGCTTACTTCAGCACAGATACTTTTGCTCACAATTGCAGTTTGAACCCCCCACTCCCCATGCTTTCATGAAATTACAACGGGTACTCTGATGTATCATAGTCCATCATCATAGCTTTACAACAGAATTTCAGCTTCTAGGCTTGAAGCACCTCCTCTTTCTCCTCTTTTGGGGTTTCAGCTCTTCCTTCTTCACTGATTTTGGTGTCTTTATGGTGTTTTCTTCATGTGAGTTCACCCTTCCCTTTCCTTCAACTTGGGAGAGGATTGATATCTACAGGCTTCATCTGTTCTGGAGGAATCTTACAACACTAAAAGAGTTAATCTCACCCGGGCCTTGCAGCTGGAATTTGCCTCTCGCTGTTGTTCACATGATCTTTGCCAGACAGCGGCCTCAGATGAATTTTGGCCGCACTGGGTGAGGGCTGGCCTGGCCTGGCCTGGCCTGGCCACGCCGTGGGGCCGCCTGCACGGAGCAGGGCCGTGGATGGAACAGGGCCACTCGGCTCCAGGGTGGCTGTGTCCCGGCCGGCCCGGCCCGCACTGAGGGGGCTGTGCCGGGTGTCCAGCGAGCAGAAGTGGCTGAGATCTCAGCCAAGCCGCACCACGGCTGACCTGGCTGGGCAGCGCCGAGCTGGGCCCGGCCCCGCTGGGCTGTGGGCCCCCACGTTACCTGTCCAAAAGCTGGAAGCAAGGGAACGTTCCCGGGCTTTGCTCGTTCTTAAATGTGGATCACAGAGGCGTGTCAGGCTTCTTAAGTGGCTTTAAAAAGTTGCCAGTATTCAAACTAGCCAGTTGATTGGTTGTGTCGGGTCTAGAGGAAGCTGTAAGCACCTCTTTGCAAGAGAATCACTTCCATGGCTGATGGAGCCCTCTTTAACTAAAACCCCAAACTATGCTAAACTATGGCAATGCCTTTATGCTTTCTCATTGTTCCTTTGTTCAGGGAGTATTTGAAGTGTTTGTTCATTTGTCGTACTTTCACTCTAAACTGATGTTCAGAGCATATTAAACTGTCTTTAGTATGCTCTGAACTTCTCATTAATTCATTTTTGTAATAATAGCAATTAGAGAAGTTTTTAAGCTAAGGATAACCATGCTAGTGTCTTGGAAGAGTTAAACTGAGTGTGTTGACCCAGCATTCTTTCTGCAGGAATGTGATGAGTCAGCTTAGGCTCTAGTTAAAAATTTTAATTTTAGACAGTGTAACTGAAAATAATGGCACTTGCCTAACTATTCAGTTATTTAATTAGCTTTTTACGTAGGACCAAGAGTTATATAGTCACTAGCACGGGCAGAAGTGTACTGAGTTTGTTTTGAAATGTTATGTAGAGTACATAACTCATTCAGCAGGGGATAGAATATAGGAATTAGAAGACTTGCTATGATTAATTGATCACAAAGAAAAGAAAGATCCAGGCAAGTTAAAAAAAAAGAATACCAAACAAACCTTGCCTTGATACTGGTTAACCTTTTTTTGAACTCTTTTATTGTGTATGGCAAAGGCAAGGGTGTTTATCTGTGGAAAAAAAATCTCATTATATGGTATTTCTAAGATAACTGTGGGTAAATTGTAAGTAAATTTTATCTAACTGGCTATATAAAACATTGTTTACGATGCAAGTTTGCATAAAACCTGCCAAGAAGGCTTATTAAAAAATTACTAATCACCTGGGGATGACTGAACAGGAGTGCTTAGTCTTGCTTATCAATAGCATGATGGTTTGGTTTTATCTTATGCCTGAACTCTTTTCTCTTTTCTTCTCATTTCACTCTGCTCTCCAGGACAACTCTCTGATTAATTTTCCTGTGTGTAGCAGAAAATAATAAGTTACCTAATTTAAGCAAATAATTAACAAGTGTATCCAGTCATTTAACTGTACCTCAGCAATTCTCACCACAAAATTCTATGCTACAAAAATCCTTTAAGCACTCTAAATGATCAACACTTCATGGCTATAGAGAGTTTTCAAGAATAAAATGAACTAAAGAACATTAAGTTAAAACAGAAATATTAAGTACTAAAGTCTACCTAATAGTATTTCACATACCTAACAATAAACCTAATCTGTTGCAATGTAAAAAGCAAAAGTATACTGGTTTTTATTCTTTCTCCCCATAAATATGCACAGTTTTCTAATAGTGCCTGCTAACCTTAGATAGGGTTAGCAAATCTACTGTTAATCTGGACACAAAGTGAGCACAGAAATGGACTGAACTGGCAAAATACAAATTTGCTGTTAGTTCACGGAGAGAATCTGGACATGGAGAATACAATGTGAAGAATTACTAAGATTCAGTATGTAGAAGGGAGAGCTTCACCCTGTCAGATTAATTTTTGTAGGTATAATCAGTGATAATTCAAGAGGCAAATTCAGCTATCACAAAAGCACTGACAGTAAATTCCTGTGTGTACGTACATGAGTATAAATGTATGTGTACATAAAGAAAGACTTTAAATCTGCAAAGCATTTGATATCTACATGCCTTGCAGTCTACTGTGGACATCCTCCTGGAATGGCTAAAGGAATATAACTCTTCTGTGTCCTCAGTCTTTACCACCTAAACCTTGCATCTGGCATACTGTGTTCTGACTGAATAGAAGATATTAGGATACACTAGACTAGATGAGATTTGAATAGAATAGACTGTTCCAGTTGAAAGGGACTTGAAGCAACCATCTAGTCCAACTGCCTGACCAAATCATTGCTGATCAAATTAAAGCCTTGGTGAGCATTGTCCAAATGCCTCTTAGACACTGTCGGGCTTGAGGCACTGATCACCTCTCTAGGAAATCTTCCATGTTCAACCACTCTCTGGTAAAAAAATTTATCCTAATGTTCAGTCTAAACCTCCCCTGAAATAGTTTTGAACCATTCCCATTCAGCCTATCTCTGGATATAAGGGAGAAGAGATCAGAATCTCCCTCCTTCTCCACTTCCTGTCTTCAGAAAGCTGTAGAGAGGAATGAGGGCACCCCTCAGCCTCCTTTTTGAATGACTGTCTTCAAGCTTCCACTTCACCATTACTCATCCTTCTAAATCTTCCTGTAGAAATGTGCTACTTCAACTGGCACCATCGCGGCCTTGACCCTTCCATCACCCTGACACAATGCTCTCCCTCAGCGCAGTTGTGCAGCTAGCTGTTGACATTTAGTGATGCCCTGTATGCAATGGTCCATGTTTGACCTCTTGGCTATGAGATGGCTTTTCCTTGAATATTTCCTACTGGTGGTATTATTTGCTGAAAGGCTGTCACAGAGACACCATGGGTTTCACTAAACCATTGACAAACAGTAGCATGGGACATCTGCAAAATGAAGAAGATACTGCCTTAATAATTTTGCTCTGCAAAGATTGTGGGTGAATACAATGTGAGAATCATCATCAGAACGCCTTTCTGTTAAAGAGAGAATACAGCTAAGGGTTTGTGAACTGCAATGTATCTTATACTTTGTGAGATGCTACCCAGGTCACTCACTGATGTATGTGTGCATGTGTAAATGATAAATAAAACCAGATAAACCAGATAGCTTTGTCTACCTTCACCTTAAGAGTTGATGTAACATCTCTTTGCATATGACACCATTATATTACTGTTGCTATCCTAGTAGCATATCCCCTCAATGACACTGTGGTATATAAAGTGAATAAATAAATCATTTAACCTTTTAGAATAAGATGGAGAGAATTATATTTGGAATAGAGAGGGAGAATCTGAAAGCAAGATATATCCTCAGCAAGTGTAAATTATACTTAAAATTATACTGCAGCAGCTATTCTTCAGGCTAAAAATATTTTAGAGCTTTCATATTCCTTTGATATTTCCCCTCAGCTACTGACAGGGCAAATACTGAGGTGGATGCAAGATTAAAATTGTAAATTGCACTTCATAGGATTTGGAGTACTAGATCTCTTACTCAGCTTTGAAACTCTGGTGTAGACTACTCATTGATGTCTTCATAACTATTTTGGGATTATTTCAAGTTTTAAAGAGTGCTGTAGGGTGGGTCCGTAGTATTTGACAAGTCAGACACCAGGCATGTTCTTTGTTTTTTATATTCATTCACATTCATGACCATTGAAGTTGTAGCTGGTTGTTCTGAAAGACGAATACTTTTTTAAGCCAAAAACATAAATATGAAGACAATCAGACCTCACAATAATTGTCTGTTCCCTGTTATGCCAAAATGAAAAAAAACCCAAACACAACCCTCAACATAACTTATGAAAGAAAGCTATATGTGCTGTGTGTTAGAGCAGAGCTCAACATAATGAATGACCAATTTAACTGAAAAAAAGAGGCAAATTCAATATGTGCAAGAATCTGCTTTCTATAGAATGCCTGGGGTGGTCTAAGTGTCTGAAAATGTGAGTAATGAAAACAGGCTTAGCCTAGATTTCCCACAAAGATCTGTACTTTGGTTTCACCTGGCATGATTTGTTGCAGCCAATCTTACCACCTTCCCTAATAAGTGTGCTGTGAAAAGCTGTTACTCAATTCTGGTACTGACTTTGCTTTTCTAGTGTTTTATTTAATCACTATAATTTTTAGGACAAAGTCAAAAGTCTAAGTGCCATAAATTTATTTGTTGAAGGTGATAGTTGGTGCTGGGTTTGAGGAGTATGAGACCATGCCTTTGGTCACCTTAGTGGAAGCAGTTGTGCTATATGTTTATTCTCATGATTCAAAAAGTGTTCTGAAAAATCCTTTCACATTAACCAGCTCAAAGGCAACTTTGTCCTTGTTTGGCTCTGAAATTTTTTGAGGGCCGGGGAGAGGAGGAGGGCACAACATTACAAGCCTTGCTGCAACATCTTAGAGTTGTAGAGGACTGTAGCCATGTTGCCATCATGTTATTTAGGTGTTAAGTAAAAAGGCTATTTATTTCTTTTTGAAGAAGCTTGGTAATACACATTTATACTTTAATACACATTTATACTTTATCACGGATTTTTAGATCTGATCCAACTCTAACATTTTTATTTATTTAAAAAACAAAAAGCCAGCAATCTCTACCAAATAAAATAATGCCACAGTGTTACAAACATTTCCATGACAAACACATATACAATACAAGCAAACATTTCCCAGTCATTACTCATGGACCATTTATGAAGCACTTGGGGGTGGGTGTCAGCAGAGCTGATGTGATGGTGACTAGCAGTGTTCTCCCTGGCACTGAGGGTGTGTTCTAGCAGAGGGAAGCACAGTCTGTGGTATTACATGGGCGCGTATCTTTGTAAGCCAAAGATGAGATTGCCCATGGGTGTGCAGAAATTTTCACACTGCTTCCTGGGTAGCAAGCTTTTGGCAAATAAACTGTCTCGCTTGCAGGTCTCTTTGAGTTCACTGTAGTAAGGAAACATTCTGACTCAGCTCATATGGTTTCTTTCGGGTTTGTTAGCATGGACTCCATGCATATCCTGTCCTACATGTGCCAGCCATCAAGAGGGGAAACAGATCAAAATGTGTGTTTTGCCAGCATGCTGGATAAATATGACAGGTTATTGACAAAAGCAGGATGCCTTCCAAGTATGTGTGCCACAATTCACTGTACTTGCAAAGCAGGAAATAGAGCGAAGGTGTGTTCTTACCTAGAATATATGGGAAACAAGAAAAATATTCCTTTGAATTAACACTTTATTCTGGCAACCTACATTTCTTACTAAGCTGGAAAGATAAAGGGACATATTACTATTTATTTAAAAAAAAAATAAAAAAAAGAAAACCAAAACTGTTTCAGTGTTGATAGTAGTTTCAGATTTGTTTTTATTTTCAGGAAGCCTTTTATGGAAAGAACCTTGATTTTAGTAGGTTGTGCTGTATTTTATACCCCAGTCAGAAAGAATGATTGCATTTAATATGGAGAGCTGAACAATTAACAGAGTTAATAGTTTTAAAGATAAGATAGGAATGCTAGGATCTGTATGTGATCCTGAGGTCATCAGATTTAAAGAAAAAAAGCAAGAAAACCACATGAACAAAACCATTATTGTGTAGCTTTCTTTTCACAATTACTGGTAAATTTACTTTGAGAAATTATTTCTTACTCAAATTTACATTATCACTTATCTCAAAGAAGTGCTTAGCAGTTTGACTAATTACACAGTTTTAAAACTTTTGCTTACCTTAGGCTGATATTTCTTGGCTGTCAGTAGTAGATGACTTCACTTAGAACATTTTATACTACAAGCTGCGGTGTCATTCAGCATTTGAAGAACAGTGCAGGTGTCCAATATGAAAAGAAATCTGCTGTGTGGGAGTCTGAATAGTAGTGAACAGTATAAAGCTTGGACTGACATAAGACCAAAAGCTGTTCATCATTAGCTTCTTTCGTCGACTGCTCTAATTCCAGGACTGCATTCTAATCCACATAAGGCTGAAAGAGAACATATTAATATTTTACCATAGTGATTTAGTATACATTAATTGTTCATGATGTACTTCATGATGCCAAAAATCCCCCAGAAAGCACATTTTTATGAGTGCAAGATTTGACTGTAAGAAGTTTCCTTAGCAAAACATGAAAAAATAGTATAAAGAATGTCTTTCCTGTAGCGTACATTTTTCCATATTAAAAAATCAATTGAAATAAGTTTTTATATGACAGAAGTATGAAGGGTCAATTCATTCCCTCTCTTTAGCAGTCACTAAGGGACCTGTTTTGGCAGCATTGAAGAAGTTCTTCTAATAGCAGAGGGAATAGCAGGATTTGATCATGTCATACTTGATATCTTCCATCTTCCATCCATTCCCTTATTTTAAATTTACTTGTATGCCAGAATGTTTTCAGAACTGGCATTTTGAATTAAAAAAATATGCAATGGATATCTTTGCAAGCATACAATTTTGGTATTAAAACACAGATAATATTTATAGAAAATCTTATCAGAAAGTGTACACTGAAGAACAAAAGAGAATTCTAGTTAACGTGTAAGCATTTTTATATTTTGCTAATTAGCATCTTAAGGCAATGAATCAATTTTTACGTAACTAGTAATTAGTTTTATAGCAAATAATATACAAACACAACAAATGGTTGTAGCAAATACAACAAATTCTGCTACAGAAGAAACTTTTCAAACTGAGCCATCAGGTAATATAAAATTATTCCATCTCATTATGAAACTACAGTGATTTCCTAAGCAATATTGGCTGTCAAAAAATAGCTCTTCATCAATCTTAATATATTTCTTTAAGAAAAAGGAGGAAATATTAGCTGTGTTTAAAAACTGTGAAACCTTGTACACTTTCAGTACTGTGAAATGACACTTTCTGAGTAATTTTTTTTTATGTGATTTTAGACAGTAAATATTCTAAAATTTCAGTCATATTCTTAAATATCTTTAAAAATTGCCATTTCTTGGTATTGTCTTTTGTTGTGTATAGGAAGTATTTGTAGTCATATCAGTTGTTAATAAATGTGCTATTCATATGAATGCATGAAATTATAGGATTGCCCTTTTTAAGAAGTACCTTTTTCAGTTTTTGATATCTCATTAAATACAGTAATGGATGAATGGTTTAAAGGAAAAGGAATAGCAGTAGGTTGAAAAGGACAGCCCCTGTGGAGACCCTCTAAAATCTGAGAATTTGTGCAAGCAGTAACACAACTGTAAATATGCTTTGGTTTAGGGATAGGTCTGTGAATTATACAAGAATCCTGTTGTCATAATTATGTTACTGGGCTCTGTTGGAGTCAGGAGGAGAACTGGCCTGAGACTGCATCTACATGTCCACAAGGAGACAGGATGATTTGTGACTCTCAGGTAACCCTGGGGACATGGATATTAGAAGTATGAATTTTGAAAGGCTTTTTTCTAGGTCTTTTCATGTAAATTTTCCTCCTTCATTGGTAACTTGTCTGTCACAAATAGCTTTTTAAAATATTTATTTATTTAATTAGTTAATCAAGGAGTTGGTTTATGTTACTAAACCACTACAGATGCCCTTTTACAGCTACTTTTACTGAACAGCAACTGCAGACACTCTTCTCCATTCAAATATGCATTTCAGTGCTGTGTATACAGTTACTAGCACTTGTTAATTAGGCATAAACTGGGCAGTTTTCCTGTATATGTAATCTTTATGTAACTGTTTTTCAGCAGTGTAAAGGGTAGTTTTCTTTAAAGAATGTATTGAGAAGTAATAACATTTGAAATCCTGCTATCCAACATTTGAAAGCACCAGATTAGCAAGTGAAATTCTGCTGTTCAGCTATATATTTGGCACAGATTCAAGCAGCTTTACAGGGGGTTTTTAACTGGGTTTGTACATGCCGTGTCTACCAACTGATGAGCTGTGGACCTACCCAGAGATTCTTCATTACAGAGAAAGTGATTAATATTTCTTTTCCCCCTGTGCATCTGAATGGTGCTTGGAAATGCCATGCAGCCATCACATCTTGTATGAAAGAGGGTTAGAGCAGGAAGCCACTGTCTGAGAGTGTGGAGGGTCCGGTGCCCAGAGCCATTGCAGCAGCACAGTGTGTGATAGAGGGGATTTATGAACTGGCCTTGCTGCACGCTTGTGTGACTTGAAGTCTTGCTTAAGGATGCCTACAGAGCTAGGTCATTGACAGTGGGAAAGAATACTACCAGCTGTAAAATGGGAGGTTTTTACAGCTGTCTTTTAAAATATGAAGGTGGGCGATATGGGTATAGTTTGAGATAGTCCATAATCATATCACATTTCCTTATTGTTCTGAAGAGAGAGAGCAGAATGGCATATGAAATTAAAGTCTCTACACAGAACAACCTGAGTAGTTTGTTTAGAACTGTTTTACCACACATTGACAACAAAATGTGCAGCAAAGAATAAGGGATAGGAAGCTTCCTGCACGTCCTTGGGTTCATGCAAGAACTGGAACCAATACAACTCCTGATAAGATTATTTCAAAAAGCATTCCAAGATTATCAGAAGGGTTGCACTGTATCATAAAAGAAAAAAATACCCAGGTAAAATACAGCATGCAGAAGCAGTTTTCCAGCTCCTCCCATTGCTGCACGTAAGTGACACAGTTATAGTTAACTTTGGATTATCAATCACTGTGAAACAGAATGGGAAGGTTGTACATTTGAACAGCTTTTTCACTGCTTTTGCATTCAATGATGAGGCTCTCAGAACCAATACTGGACATGGAAATGGCAAACTACAGTGAAGTTTTAGATCCGACATATACAGCACTGGAGTTTGAAACTATGCAGATTCTGTATGATGGCAATGGTGAGTTCTGCCCTGTGAGGCAAAATCAAGCCAGTTAACAGAAAAAGTGAAGTTTAGTAATGCTATAAGGTGTTAGTTAAATGTTTTATTAATGGAGCATTTGGGGGTTGTTTTCAAACTACAAATCTGCTCTCTTACGCTTCATCGCTGACTCTAAGTTAGTAACATTATAATTCTTTAAGGAAAATAAAAGAGAGGTTATATATAATAAAGTAGCTGTACTGTCACCAGTCAGTTAATCAAAGGAAGAAAATGGTCTATTCAGCAGTTGTTTTATTTACTGTAAGACAAATGAATAACTAGTATTGACAGTTTGGACATGGAAGTATATTTCGTATATAACTTTCAGAAAGAAAGGACAAAATCATCCAGAGGTTTGTGAAAAAAATTAGCTACTGTTTCTTGATGCCTAGTTTCTAATTGTTGGACCAATATTTTTTTAATTTAAGTGTTGATCTAACCTTTCTAGCTAAGTGTATATAGGAACAAGAGTGATTAAAAAAGAATCACATTGGCTTTCTAGAGGATAATGTTTTGCTGAGAAAAAGTATTTGCATTTGGCTAATGTAACACTTTAGGCAGACTTTTTATATGCAATTTTTGAGAAGTTGTATCAATAATTTATGCTTGAAATAGAAAGCATGCCATTTCATTCTGCTATTGAGTACTGACCAAAAAAAAAAAAAAAGTGAATAAAAGAATAAAAGTATCAGGCAAGTTAAACTACTCAAAAATGGCCTTCCAAATCTTTTAATACACTAAAAATGTTGGCTTATTGTATCTTAAAGAACAATTCATAGATATATAGTAGTATGTATTTTTAAAAGGCAGAACCAATATGTAGTGATTTGCAGGAAAAATATTTAGCACCTGAATTTCCACATATTCCTGCCATATAGAAACTAATTAAGGTTTCATTGTTGGGCTTTAAGTTTTATCTGAATTTCTGATGTTGCATTACAGCAAGCTTAGTAAATAGAAGAGTAGATTTGGTTATTGATTTAGGAAGAAAAAACAGAACTTTATGCCCTAACTGAATTTGAAGCTATCAACAATGATTATATAACTTTAGATGATTTCTCTGCTTTTTGTTCTAATATGGGTATTTCATTGGTCATTTGTTTTTTGCTGAATAGCACCCTTTTGGATCTGTTAATGTTAAATAAAATGGGAAGCCAGATTAGGGAGATTGTGCTTGGTTGCATTATGTGCTGGCGATAGAGCTGGTTAAATTATCACTGTAAGTGATTAGCTTGATAATTATTAGTTATCAGGTACATCCTTCTTATGTTTAGAGTTTGTTTAGAGTTTAGCCTAAATATTTTCTTACAGCATTTATAAATACATTGTCTTGTTACAGTGCTAGTCTGGAACTGAAAGCTGCCACTTATGAACCTTCCTGTGTATCTTTTCTAGCTGTCTAAATTAACTGGGAGCATTTAGAGAACTTTAACAAGCCACATTCAGGCAGATTACACAGTTCTATTGAAATCAAAGAATTTTTCAACATCGGGTCAATTTTCCAGACATTTTGTTTCAGAATAACACCAAAGAAAATAAATATGTCCTTGTTTATATTGCTGTGAAATTTTTCATCATAACATTCAAATACTGTATTTTTAATTATTCTGCTGTATGATGCAAAGTTAAAAAACCACAAAAGAAAAGTCTTATATTTTTCTAAAACAATTCTGTAACCTAGTTGAAAAATAATTTTCCAGTCATGAAAATTCTGATTTTAAAATAAAATCTTTACAGAACTGAGTTCTTACTTATAAGATTTCATTTTATTTAATCATTTTTAATGTAATTCCTATCAATTACAGCTCTGTAAACCAAAACAAAACAGAAAGGTTGCTTCTCTCTGTATCTAAAGAACTCTTTAACTTTTAAGCTCTGCCAGACACAATGAAAATTTTATAATGTATTTATGTTATACATTTCAGTTGGATCTATATAATATGAATAATATATATATTAACAGTTTTGCTCTTCATCCTGTACACTGTTCATGACCTCATGTACTTGACTTTTGAATCTGTTTGCATATCTAATTAATGTAGCACTCTTTCCTCTCCTGGACAAAACAGCTACAAATGCTTAGGGCATATTTTCCTTTCATTTAAACCAGAAGCAAAACAAAAAGCTATTTTGCAGTTGTTGTTTTGAACATGTCTGCTAACATTGTGACTCAAAGTATAAATATAACTGGTTTGCTTTCAGGTGAACTTATTCAGTAGTGTTTACCATATTCAGTAACTAATTGTTAATCACATAGCTAATATTCTGTGCAAGGAGAGACTGCACCGGTGTTCCTGTCAAAAATATATTTGAGGAAATAACAGACTCTTAGCATGCATTTTTGTTTGGGTTTTTTTAAATTAAGTTGTGCAAAACCCCTCTTTTTTTTGTTTCTTTGTTTAATGTCACAAACCTTTGTATGAGAGTTACCGGCTATTGCCAGCTTGTATGAGAACTGATACAAGAGATCTTTACCAGTTAACACCGCTTTGTGCCAAAGTTCCTCTTCAGGAACTTCAGGAATCTTTCAGTATTCCTTTAGTAGGAATGTATGTGTAATTATAAATGAAGAAGTGCACTTTAATTTTTAACCCTTCAGCTGAAAAGAGTTTAGAACACAATTATTTGTTGTTTTGAACTTCATAAATTCTTTTAACATCTCTATCATTTTGAAAGTGTTCACGTCAGTAAGAACCAGACGTAATGAGATAGGTCATGCTGTATAAATTGTTAAGTGGCAATTAAGAGAAAAGGCCAGAAAAAACCTCTATTTAGGTACAACTTGCGCATGAGGTTGTTGTTGGAAGTTTTGTCCATAACTGTGTATGTTCTTGTCTCTTGTCAGACAGTTCAGGAGAAGCTATCAACATGAATGCTGCTGACAACGGGGTCAGTAGTCTCTGTGCAATATGTGGAGACCGAGCGACCGGAAAACATTATGGTGCTTCCAGCTGTGATGGATGCAAGGGATTTTTTAGACGTAGCATAAGGAAAAACCACGTCTATACATGCAGGTATTTCAAAAGATCATCTAGAGGCACTAAATTAAGGAATTTAAGGAAAAATTGTATTCAGACCTTATCAGAATTTTCAGATTATGTTGGGGTATTTTCAGCTTTTTCTTAAGGAATGCTACTTGATATTACACACTCCAGACTATATTCCAGATACTTGTTGATGTTGTTGATATCATTACATCACTCAGAAGCTGTTTCACTCTTTTATTTATGATTACAAAGGTCATTTCCTGAAAAAAAAAAGGAAAAATGCTCATATTTTCACTGCAATGTGAAAACTGTAATTCGTAACTGTTTTCAAAAATTCTTTCCTTTTGAAGGTTGTTTTTGAATAGTAAGTCTAAGATTTATGAGTCTTGTTTTAAGGGCCATACAAACACCTCTGCACATATTCCCACTTGGTGTGACACACAGGTCTTTTTGAGCAGCCATTTGCCCCCGTCAGTCTGAATGACAACCTGTTACTTTCTGAATGGTGCCCAAAATATCACCCTGCACAATTTTTGATGAAATTTTCTGTGCAAGCTCAGGTCCATAAACTGTCCATTTTGAGCCATGAGCAGAACATATGGAAAACTCAATGAGTTTAAACAAATCACTGAAAGGCTATATTGGATTTTTAAGTCAAGATTTTGGTAGCGATGGGGCTACAAAAGTGGATTCTGTGAGAAGCTGTCAGAAGTGTCCCCAGCATCTGGTGAAGCCAATGCCAGCCAACTCCAAGATGGGCAAAGCTGAGCCTATCAGCAATGGTGGTAGTACCTCTGGGATAATGTATTTAAGAAGAAAAAAAAAAATCATTGTGCAGAAACAAAATGTAGCTAGAGAAGAGAGGAGTGAGAACGTGATACAGGAACAGCTCTGCAGACACCAAGTTCAGTGGAGAAGGAGGGGGAGAAGGTGCTCTAGGTGCTGGAGCAAAGATTCTCCTGCAGCCCATGGTACAGACCATGGTGAGGCAGCTGTCTTCGTGAAATGCATGGAAATTCACAGCAGAGCAGATATCCACCTGCAGCCCACGGAGGACCTCCTGCTGGAGACGGTGGATGCCTGAAAGAAGGCTGTGACCCCATGAGAAGACTCTGCAGCATCAGGCTCCTGGCCACACCTATGGCCCCATGGAAGGAGGAGCCCACACTGGAGCAGGTTTTCTGGCAGGGCTTTTGACCCTGCAGGGGACCCATTGCTGGAGCAGCCCAATCCTAAAGGACTGCACACTGTGGAAAGCAACCATGCTGGGGCAGTTCATGAAGAAGCCCATGGGAAGGACTAACATTGGAGAAGTTCATGGAGAACTGTCTCTGTTTTGAGGGGCCTGACAATGGAGCAGGTGAAGAATGTGAGGAGTCCTCCCCTTGAGGAGGAAGTAGCAGCAGAGACAACATGTGGTGAACTGGCTGTAGCCCCCATTCTCTGTCCCTTATGCCATTGTATGGGGTAACGAGAAAACATTTCTAAGAATGGCTTGTTACTGGAAATGTTGTTTCCTTCACTCTTCCTTGGTTGTGTAATACTCTTATAAGGAAGCCTCTCCCTTACAGGCATAGCACAGTGATATAGCATAGGCATACCCCTAAAGTGGTGTGTCAAGAGCTGACACAAGTGATTTCAGGAAGAGCTCTGCTTTTTCAGAGTCTGTTTATCTAACAAACACATGAAAAGAAAAAAAGGCAGACCTAGACAAGGAGAGGGGCAAATGGCTCATCTGCATTCACTTTAGGCACACCTGTAGATGTGCACAATAGCCTGGGTAAGCCACCTTGCAGTGTCATGCTCCGTGTATTTCCTCAAGCCTTTATTTCATTGTGTTGGTTCCTCTCATTTCCTGTTTAGGTTGCCACCTGTAGTGATAAAACATGCAGCTTGTTCATTGTTATCTCCCAGAAGGAGTAAACACTGCCAGACAAGGGTAATGGTTTTGCAGCTAAGGGGCTCCTCCATGGCAGCAACACTTGGCTTTTTCCTTGATTGTGCTTTCCTTTTTCTATTTGCAGTTTTTCTTCTTTTTTTCCTCCACCACCATTTGATGCAGCCAGTTACTGATATACCTCAGAAATCAGTTGAGGTGTAAATGATGTACATAACTACAAAATTTTCCGCACTTGCCTATTCCAATGCATACACATGTTTGTACACATGCATATATTCCTAGAAAATGAGCAGGTACAAAACAGCTCTCAAAACTGATTAATAAAGAAGAATAATCAGTGCAACTGAAGAAGAGAGTCTGTGGTTATAGAAATTATTCTGACAGGACAGATTAGTTGGTTTGCTTCTTTGTAATCAGGGTCCTACTTTATTAATGCTTTATACATTTGCCTTTTCTTGTCTCTGATAGATTCAACCGACAATGTATTGTTGACAAGGACAAAAGGAATCAATGCAGATATTGTCGTTTAAAAAAGTGTTTTCGAGCAGGAATGAAAAAGGAAGGTAATGGAGTCGTTTATTATTTGATATACAAAGAGAAAAAATCTGAATTAGCTTTGAAATATAATGAAAATTCTAAAAAACTCCAGCAGAATAAACCAATGGAAAATCTGCTACAATGCCTTCATAATGGGGAAGTGCTTTTATACTAAGGTGAAATATGTGTCTTCTAACTTTCAAGTGGGTAAGCAGTTCTAGAACTTTGAACATAAGGAAGTCCATAGATTTAAAGTGAATTTGCAACTGTTTAATTCATGAATTCTGGCACCAAAATTCATTGATTTCTACCTATTGAGCCATATGCTGGAATATTTCAAACCAATAGATTTTACTTAAAATGTTCCACCAAATTGTGTAATAAAATATCTATCTGGCTTTTTTTTCCTACACTAAATAATGACAGTGCCAATTTACTGGTTCTTCCCTTAAATGTAAGTGTATGAAGCATTCAAGCCAGAGAAAGGAATGTGAAATTGAGTGAAAAAATAGTGAGAAGAATAGTGGTATCTGTCAGTGGAGTGCTCACATTAATTAACAAAAAATCTAATTTCCTTAGGGCTTAATATAGGAAAATTGTTACTTATGCATCTCACTGACAGATATGAGAAACACGTGTAACAGTGATTCTTCTGTGAGAGTGGAAGGACCAAATGACCACAGAGCAGAGCAATAGGGAAAGAAGGGCCGTGCAAATATTAGAGGTGGTTTTTTTTTTTTGTTGGGGCTGTTGTTTCAAGGGCAGTTATGATGTGGAGGCAAAAGATGTCCTTATCCTTTTCAAATACACATTCAAAAGTCATTTGTCACAAACTTTGCTACCTTTTTTGTTTGGAGCAATGTGCATCTGCTTGCAGGCCAGTCTGAAATGTGAGTGCTCAGTTCTCTTGTAACGCGGCAATCATTCTTTTAGTCTGTACAAAGGAAGCTTTTTCTTTATGTTCTTAAGTATCTGTACTGTAGCAGTGCTTTGGTAGTGTTCAAGTCACTGGTATGAGATAAAATGGATTTTTCTCCTTGAAGCTGGATGGGGATATTCTAAACAGTGTTACACAGGGTATGAAATAGGTTAGTTAACTCTTGTGGCTCTCCTTTAAGACACTTCGGCCTTTTGGAATTTGAGCCATTAAATCAGTAACGTATTGTATATATGTTATCAATCTAATGGGAAGAAAGGGAAAGATCTGTGTATCCACAGCAGCCATAAAAGTTTTGGAAATAGCAAGCTTTAGAGACTTTCAAAACCTGGAATTAAAGAATAGTTCATCTCAGAAGGGACATCTGGAATTCATCTAGTTTATTCCCCGCTTAAACCAAGGCTGACATCTAGGTTCAGTCAGGTTGCTTGGGACCCTGTCCAGACAGATTTACACAGTCCTGAGAGGGGAGATTCAACAACCTCTTGCTCGGCAAGCTCTTCCAGTACTCGACCACCCTCAATGGGAAGGGTTTTTTCCTTATAACTAGTTGGAATATGTCTTACTGCAGTTAGGGTAGTGTCCATTGGGTCTTGTCTTTTCATTATGCATCTGAGAAGAATCTGGCTCCATTTTCTGTATGCTACAGAAATGAAGACCCTCACATCCATGTTGGTCTTCTCGTTTCCACATAAGCAAAGATGCCTGTCTCTGCTTCACCTTGTGCATCTTGTGGATTACATCTCCGTAGCCCTCTGCTGGACACTGCCTGATTTTCCAGTATCTTTCATGTGCTGGAGATCCCAAACCACAGAAATGCTCATTTCCCTCAATATACCAATGCAACCTGGTGCACGGCACAAAACTTTTAACCTACTTAACACTATTCTGCCCTACTCTGATCCCACTGTGTCTAAAACTTTCAACACTACTTTTGTTTTGTTATAACCTCTCTACATGGTTAGGGCATGTCTCATAGTGTAAGTGTGGCATAGAGTCTATGATAGTTTCTCATGTTGTTTCTAGAAAATCTCTTTCTTCAGGACAAAGATAAGAAAGGCTTCAATTTGTAAAAGCTTTAAAAGTCCTCTTTGAGCAAATATACCACCCTCCTCATGGAGTCTGTTTAAGGCTATTTTAGCCTGAATTGACAAAAAGGCTTTAGCCAGATAGTCTAGTCTAATAATCCAAAATTATGTCTGTGTAGAAGAAAATTAAAGCATACAACTATGGTTTTCAGTGTACTCCACCAGTGACTTTCAAAGGTGGAGTATTGTCAGAACACCTTACTATTTTTGTAAGACTAATCAGTGCTGAACTTATTTTAATTATCTGTGCAGAACTTAAACTGCTTAGATTCAGTGGATGTTTGTTTCAGCATTCTTTTACAAAAGGTTATGTTTCCTCTTTCCTGTCTACAACATACTATGTGTTTATCACCCCACAAGATTTCTTAGAGTGACCTTAATAAAAGGCCCATCAGCGAGTGTCCTTGCAAAAAGTTAGTACACCTCTGGAATAAACAGTGTGCATTGTTCAGATAAACCCTGAACCTACTCAGTGCAGAGAATATATTTTTTTTTATTGAAGCCCCTTGTACTACTCCTAAATTCTGTAATGCAGATTGTTTCCCACAAAACAGCAAATGTATCTTTGGAAATAAAGCTGCTGCTCTTAAAGGACAATGGGAGTCCTTATACAATAAAAAGATTTCTGTTGATGCAATTCTTTTTTTCTCTCCTTTTTTATTTTCCTTGGCCTAATCTTGGACATGATCTAGGTTTTAGAAAGATCTGACTGATAGTTTTTACTTTTTCTTCTTCCTTTAGTTCAAAAGTATGCCTTGTTGCTTCATAGGCTTCGCATGTGTTGATTGCAGATTCCTTATCCAAAGCTCTTTCAAATGCTTTTTTTTGGACCCCATGAGACAAAACTTACTGAATTTACTGTCCTAAAATTTTTTGGTGTGTTATTTTTGGGTTGATTTTTTTTTTCCTTTAAATTAATGTTCCATAAACTGGCTATGAATGCAATGTCACTGACGAGGAGCATGAGATTTGAGTTTCAAAATTATTTTACTAGTGGATTAAAGTCATGATTCATTCCTGTTTCATTGTTTCACACAGCAGAGCATGAATAGGGCTTTCATACTTCCTCTGACAGATATTTTTTCAGTAGTGGTGCTGTACTACTTGACCTGTTTGGCAGTCTGGAGATGTCCATTTCTGCTGTTATCATAAAGCCTGACTTAATAAATTGGTTAAAATTGAAACCATGTGTTCAAGTTCAAAGGAAGAGGTTTTACTGTAATTAATCCAGTGACAAAAGTGCTGATAATTAATAATAATCCCTCTACAATTAGTTATACATGCTTTTTACGGGCAAGTAGTGTACCAATACAGACCATAAACATGTATTATCATCCTTCCTCATCACTCAGAGCTAAAAGCAGATCATCTTCTTTGAATGTCATACCTTTCAGTTCTTACAGTTATCTTCTGAAATCTAGTAAAGTTCTGAAATTATACTATGTGTCAGTGTTTTCAAGTCAATAAATGAGATGATTATTCTTTTCCAGCTGTACAAAATGAACGGGACAGGATAAGTACGAGAAGAAACACTTTTGATGGCTGCAACAGTCCCTCTATTAGCACATTGTCGCAAGCTGAGACACTCTCGCGTCAGGTACTGAGAACTATCACAAAATTATTTAGTGATGTTCAGACCACTTTTACTAAAATTAAATACTGTTCAATTTCTTATTCTAGGAATATAATTGTTGAGATTACTTTTTTCTACTTCCAAAATGCACACAGCTTCCTCTTCTCAATGAAAGAAGCGGTAATAGAATACATTCTTGAAGCAAAGTCAATAAAAAAAAATTCTACTTTGTCCAGGACAATATGTCTTAGGCACCTTTCTTAATAAAGGTTTATTGTTCTATCTGCTTTTAAATCAGTTGCTGTCTTAGGCAGCTGGTGGCATCTATCTATCCTTGAAGCTGCCTTTCCCATCAAACATAGGGAAAAATTTGTCCAAAGCCATTACATTCAAAGGGGTGTGGACACTCACTTCCTTACATTCTTTTGAAAATCCCATTTTTAATATCCTTAGACATTATAAGTAAGGCAAACAGAAGTGTTCCAACTGCAGAGTCTATTCACATCTTGCTTTTAAATTTTCTTTGTCTCATCTGAACTTCATTTTCTCTTTTTCTTTTTTTTTTCCTATCCAATCAATTGCTGAATGGAACAGTCTCCAGTCCTTTTCTGCACCTCAGATAAATCATGGTCATTGATTCTGCATTCTTGCACCTCTTACTAACTTGCTTAGAATTTAACTGCCACCTTTATGATTTCATGCTGACTGATTTATACATCCCAAAATGCTTTGTAATCTCATCCTTTATCAGCATCTCTCTTAGGCTGGAACTGTCTGTAAAGAATTGATGCAGGAATTACTGGGGAGTAGTCTTTGGCACATATTGCATGTCCAGGCAGAGCAGATGAATATAATGTACCTTCCTACCTTTCATACCTATACAATATGAAAAAATATAGCTATTTTTATCTCCTTAGTAATTTTTTAACTTGCTTATTGTGCTTTTCTTATAATACTCCTTAATCATTTCCAACTGGTATATGCAATTCAGGAATAAGAACTGTCTTGAACAGAATCACATCCTCAGCTGTTCATAGCACAAAGTTATTTTCAAACAGTAGGTTCTGGGCCTAAAACATCACCTTGTGTGTACACAAATTTATTGTACTTACTATTTGGTATGTTTTAGTAGAACAGAATTGCTTCCACTATGTCAAGCGTATATGAAGATACAATCTTGGCCTCAAAATCCAAGAGGCTCCATTAACATGATGGAAAATCAAAGTCTTAAAAGTACTTGTTTTTCCCTCAATTTCATAGGTCTGTATGATGAGTTCAGTCCTGAGAAGAGACTTAGAGGAGTTGATAGTGTCCCAAAACACTATCCAAGTACTTCAGCTGTGAAATGAGGAAGAGGGTGGCATTAATCCCTTTTGAAATTTTCATATTAAATAGGGAAAAATAGTTATTTTGTTCCTTAAGATCCCTTACAGGGGGGAATTGTCTAAGTATAATTTTTCTCCAACAGACCTGGGAGAGGCTTTCAGGATTATGTAAATATGAAAAGGGCATGCTGGATTCTCATATGAATAAAGAAATCTGTCCCTGAAGGATTGCAGAACAATTGGGATACAGTGTTATATTGTCATGTTCATCAAGTCATTAATGGTAGAAGTTATGCTGGCAAAGGTTTCTTCTCAATACCAGAAAGAAATTTTTACAGTGAGAACAAGCGATTACTGGAGCAACCTTTCCAGGGATGTGGTGGAGTCCTCGTCACTGAAGATTTTCAAGATGCAGTTGGACAGGGTGCTAGATAATCTCCTCTAGGATTCCTTTCCCACAAAAGGTTGGATTAGATGATCTTCCAAGGTCCCTCCTAACCTGTGCTAACACAATGACTCCTGTGTTGTATCCCATAAATGAGAGGCAGGTAAAAGTAATACAGAAATAGAAATTGAAAAACACATAGCTTCATATCCTTGTCAAGAGATGAAATCCTAGGTTCATAATGAACTCCACTGGAGTTATCCCATGAATCCCCAGCAGAAGTTCACCAAGTAATTTCAGCCTGGAGACTGCAGTTTGTAATATAAGATGTAATTTATAAAAATGCACAGCTTTGATTAAAATATATTAAGGGAAGGACAATGTATTAACTTCATGAGTCACTATGTCTAACAATTAAACAATCTACCTCTTCTTTACCTTCATGTATTATCTTCTAGTTGGTGCATAGTTAGTATCATTTTCAGGTAGATCAGAGTGCGACCTACTATCAGAAATCTCTTCTTTGTACCTTTGAATCATGATCAAGACCCCTTTTACTCTTCTGGAAAAGGGGTATTGAATTTCTTTACTGTCTTTCTGTACTGAAGGTTTTCTAGACTGAATCACTCTGATAGCTCTCACCTGAACAATATTCAGTATTTTCAACCTGGTTTTTGTACAGGAGATGCCAGAAATGGATTCATGATTATAGCATGGATTTCACACATTCTCTGTCTACAAAGAGGCAATACCTCTAACCTTTTTCCTACATGATAGCCTTTGAATTATGGGTCAGAGGAATTTTTCACCTGCCTAACTGCTGTATTTCCCTGAGAACTAATGTTCATCTGGTTAACTGACATTAATATCTAAGCTGTTTTCAGTGTTTTACACTACTGAATTATGTAGGAAGCACAGAGCTTTAGTTCAGAAGTTCAACTCCTTTTGACTACCCAAGGATAAGGGATTTCACCAGAGATCCCACTGTGGGATTTAACATGGATATATGAATGAAGGGGAACTGGTAGGAGTCAACCTAAGTAGCTTCCACTATCCTGAAAAGTGTAGGAATGTAGTGTTGGAAGAGTAAACAATTATTTTGTTTTCCTGAGGAAGATGATCATGCTACATCATTTCCCGAGTATGCTTTTGGTAATAAAACATAAAGGGAAAGTCAGTTTCATAGGCCTTGTACAGTGATCTCTTTTTCTTTTTTTCTTTTTCTTTTTTTCTTTTTTTCTTTTTCTCTTTTTCTTTTTTTCTTTTTCTTTTTTTTTCTTTTTCTTTTTCTTTTTCTTTTTCTTTTTCTTTTTCTTTTTCTTTTTCTTTTTCTTTTTCTTTTTCTTTTTTTCTTCTTTTTCTTCTTCTTCTTCTTCTTCTTCTTCTTCTTCTCTTCTCCCTTTTTCATTGTTTCCTTTTTTCTTTTTTTTTTTCCTTTTCAGCTTCCTTTTTCTTTTGCTTCCCTAGTATGATAGCAACTATAAACTGACTTTACCTTCTCCAGTTTGGCTTTGTCTTAAGTTGGCTTTCCTTCCTGGCTTCAGAGAAAGCCTGGTTTTGTTCCTTTCCTTGAAAAGTCATTAAGAATTTAAGAATTTGGCTCAGTAGAAGTGCCCCAGCTTCAGGCCCAGAAAGATATTGTTCTCTTGCCATTTCACAGAGCACTGTTCACTGCAGGTGGTCTAATGCACTCTCATATCCTTTACATTTCCTCTGAAATGTCGCAGGTCTCTGCCTATACCGCTGCTTCATCATTGCAAACCATTCTCCTTCAGGCACTAAACCCCCCCTATTTTACCTTCTAAAGTTAATGATACTTATCTTTTCACTAGAAGAACATGCTAACCCTTTATCACTCTCTTTCTCTTAATATCTCTATCCCTTAATATTACTGCATGCCACTATGAGCTCTTCTTTTTTTCTGAAATGAAGTAAATGTCAACCATTTTAAAGGAAAAAAACTCCAAAACACTTCCCTTCTACAAATGAAAAGAGCTCTAATGCATTTAAAAATAGTATTTTGGAATGAGAGGATATTGTATCATGATATGATTAATTAAAGTTTTAGCATTCGGCAATGCACACTGGCAATAATGAGAAATAAAAATGTATAATTTACGTGCAGGGTAGTGGTCCCTATGGTCAAGGAATTTCTCAAGAGCATCTGCGATTACTGCTGTGATTTTTTCTTAAATATGCTGTTAACCAGTGAAAATAAAATTATATGGAATTTAACCTTGTTCATTTTTTTCTCTCATTATGTCCAGATCTCAATCTCCAGTCCTGGTGCTAGCACTGATATAAATGTTAAGAAAATTGCTAGTGTTAGTGATGTCTGTGAATCTATGAAGCAACAACTTTTGGTCCTGGTGGAATGGGCTAAATATATTCCAGGCTTCTGTGAACTACCACTCGATGACCAGGTATAAGAGGAAAACAAAGAGAAAACTCTAATTAATGCTGTGTTACTCCTGTGATATTTCAATGTCATGATGAAGCACTCATTCCTTTTTGTCTGAACAAATAGAGTGGGGTACTAGACCCATCCTTTACTAGACCACCATTTTTTTTTTAAAGTTTTGAAATAACACCACCACCACCACAGAAAAGACATTAACAAAAAGAAGCAGCAAAGCAGCATGTCTTTAAGTGTTTTGTTCTTTCTCTAGTGTTTTGGAAACAGAACTTTTTTGTGACCTTAAAAAGTATTTATTTCGTGTTCACTTTTCATTATAATATGGTTTAAGACAGCATGTTATTTAATTTGAAGTGGGTCTTCTCTACTTGCAAAAACCAAAAGTGAATAGCATCTCAAAAAAATTCCAAGCATACTGATATCAATCCATAGCAAATAATCTTTCATACAATCCAATGTACTGAAATTATACTGTATATAATAAATGAGAGGGGAAAAAGCATCAAATCTTGAAAATTCATGAGTGTTTTTATGACAGAGGTCTGATCTATCATCATATCTGTAATATATCCTAATATATCACTGGCTTTCAGAGTAGGTTGTGCTGGCAAACCCAGAACCAGTATCTCCATATTGTGGTGAGCAGTTCTCTGACAAGCAGCCTCAGCAGGAGGTTAATTCATTGCTTGGGATCTCTTGATTCCACACAAAAATCTGATTAATCTTGAAAATCACTCTGTGAACTGGAATTGTGTAAATCTTTGTTTCTTCTGTCTCTCAGTTTTTAACAAAATCCTGCAAGTGCTAGATCATCCTTGGTTTTGAACTGAGTCTTTCTCTCTTATATCCTTCTTCAGGAATATCATGTTTAAGGCCACAGGACACCCCCCCAAAACAGGAGTTTAGTGATGTCTTTGCAGACACACAGAGCACATACGTGCACAATCTCAACATACTCAAATAAGTTAAAACTCTGCTCATGTGAAAGAGAATTTCAAATGCATTGGCTACACAAGGGCAACAAAAGCAAGCAAAAGATATTGTGGCTTTTATTGTTATGATGGCATGAAGGAAAAGAGAACGTATTAAATGTCCTTAAAATGTTTTTGTCTGCATTTAAAAAAATAAAATATCAGCTCAGAATGATAAGCTGAAAACACTCCTGCGGTGCTTGAAGAGTACATATTGGAAAATACTCTGAAACCTTAAGTACCTTAGTAAAGTAGGGACAAAGACGTTGAGAAATGAAACAAATGCCACTTTTTCATTTGTGATAACGGGTTTCTAAGGGGCATTGTGCATTCAGTTATAAAATAAGCCATCTGATTTTGAAAAAACGATTCCTGATCTGGGAACCAGCCTGATTTACAAACCACAGAGGAGGCCAGAGCAGCTAAGGTAACTCTACTGAGAACCCGATATGTCTTAACAGATAAGTGTTACCCAGATGCTGTGTACCTTTATATCTCTCCTAAAGTGATTGTCTTGGATTAGAATGACTGGTCAAGAGATGAGTTCCTTGAGGAAATAAAGGCTGTTGCTGAGATTTCAAGCAGACATTAAAACCAGAGGAAAGTAAATAGGTGACAAAGAGTAAACTAATAAGTGCCTTCGCAGTACAAATTTGGATTCCTCTTTGTGGACAATAGTGGCTCTTTTAGCATATCTGGCTTTGTTGGGAAAAAGCTCTTTGAAATGCTGCATAAATTTTTGGTTCAAGAGAAAAAGCAGTGATGGAACCAAATTTACTGTAACAGTTCATTCCAGCCCACTGGAGTCTTTAATGTCAACTTAGAAAGCCAGAGAAAACTTTGTCAAGGGAATACGCACTAGGAAATAAATGGAGGTAGTGTATTTATTGAAAAGTATTTTGCAGAGCCTGATACTTAAAATCTAGACAGAATGCTAGAAGTGACAGAGGGTGACAGTTTAATTAGAGAGTGCTATTTTTATCATGTTAAGATTTTTACATTCACTTTACATTTTACATTGGAATCTTAACAGTCTTAAACATGTACCAAACACACAGTAATATGTATCCTCTTTTTTTTTGCTCCTATTGAAACTTACTGCTTTATCATCTAACGAGTCTGCTGGTTTTTTGTGAGGTTGCCCTGCTAAGAGCACATGCTGGGGAGCACCTGTTGCTTGGAGCAGCAAAACGATCCATGGCATATAAGGACATTTTACTTTTAGGTAAATATTGGTTTTGTTTTACTTACTGATGATGATGTTATAGTACATTAGCAACGATGTAATCACTTAAGTGGGACAACTGTTCTGCCACAATCAAAGCAATGCATTCTGTGAATGCTAAATAGCTATTAATGACATAATGTCACGTGCCTGTTCTAGCAAAAGCAGGTGGATGGTTTAATGTGAGTTAATACAGCTAAAGGTCTATTGGATACCAGAAACCACAATTTAAGGGAGTTCCCGGCAATTGCCTCCTTACATTATTGTCCTTTCTACACCTTTGTCCCATAAAACAATGGAACGAAACAATACCAACCACAAAAACACCATAAAAACCCCTTTGCTTAGGAAAGGAACAGCCAGCATGTTGCCCATGTAGTACTTTCAGTCTTCATGAAAACCATCTGTCTGGAGCTTTCTCAGGAGTCCTTCTGACTCTACTGCCTAAAATATTAAATAGCCTGTTCCCTGCAACTCACTTTCCCAAGAGCCCTCTCACAGGTGCCTCGACAGTTGCCACAGGGCCACCACATAAACATCATTCATACTGTCCCTGCTGTGTGACAGATGGGTGCATCCATGGCACAGTGCCGAGGCACACCTGCAGGAGCATATTCTTGGTCAGCTGAAACAGCTCCTGTGCTGGGTTATATAAAGGGAGCATGGCTGTCAGGGAAGAGGATGTTGTCACGTCATGGAAGCATGTCTTCTAGTTCATGCAATGGGAAGTCCCAGTTGCAAGATTAGATGTGAGCCTGTGTGGAGGGTGATGTGATGAGGCATTTGTTAGCCTTGTTTGACACAATACTCTGCCACTCTGAAGTGTACTCTGCCAAAAAGAGTTTCATTAGACATGTTCAGCACTGGGGCTGTTTCGCGAGGAAGTCTGTAGGTCGTTGTGCCGATTTGGACAAATTTGGAGGAAAATGTCCTCTGATAGAAGGCAGGTCACAACTGGCCCTCCCCCACCAGGTTCAGGAAAAAAAGAAACTTTCCTTGAAGGAAAGTGAAAGAGATAAAAAACTATTTATTTAACAAACACACAACGAAAGCATAATAATGCTAAATAATAAAACCTCTCCTTGTGGATAGAAACCTGGGAAGATTTCAGAGTCCTTCTGTAGGTGTGGTCTCTCTCCTCCTCCTTGGAGCTGGGCCGGTGTGGGCCTACCTCCAGGGCCTCGGTGGAAAATTCTCTCGATGTGTTCTGATGTTGAAACAGTCCAGAAGAGAAGAAGGGGAAAAACTGAAGTCCCAGGAAAACAAAGTTCACCTCTCCATCTCCCTCTGGAGAAAAGGAGCCGAAAACTGGCTGAAAAGCAAGAAGGGTGCTTCCTCCACTCTTGCTGCTGCAGAAGCAGAGGAGTGTGCGTCTGTGTCCTTGAACAACTGTTTTGAAAAGTTCACTCAGTTTTTTCCTTTCCCCCCCTCTCAGGCTCAGTTTAAAGGCACAGAGAGGCACAGAGTTAATTTCCGGGCATAGTGCAGCGATAGGGGATACACATCATAAAGACACCCCAAGACCGTCGTCTTGGACAGGGTTTTTGGTGTGAGGCAAGACTATATGGGATATGGACTCAGACTTGTCTCTTCACTGGTAGTGTGGTACAAGGACGTTTTCTACTACTTATTCTCCTTCCTCTTTGGGCCTGCCTTTTCATAGCCCTAAATCAGCTTGAATTTATTTTTACACATATTAAAACATTAACAGGACAAGAAGGGCTTGGTCTGAAGGTATTTCTCTCACCAGCACCTTTCAAGATAAAAGCTATACAAATGGCTTTCTTAAGGTAGCTATTTCCCTACATACAGTTTCACTAACAAAATTAACAGAAACAAAACAAAAAAAATTGCAGTTTCATTGCAATTAATAATAAGGTAATAAGAAAAATAATGATAACATAATAGTAAGAAAATTATATTTAGTATCACCAGCATCAGCATATATACCAAAAAAAGAAACAATTTGAGGCTTCAAGGCTTGTTTATGATACTTGGAGGCAGGTATCTGTAAAGTTTATGAGTAATTTTGACATGGATCTCTTGTGATATAATTATCAGTTTTTCTTTCAAAAACTGCGTGGTGGCTTCTGAAAGCTTCGTGATATTCCTATTGTTCTCCAGAAGGTGAATTAAGATGCCATAGTGGAGACCTCCAAAATGGATATTTAAAAAAAAAACCAAAAAACAAAAGCCCCAGGTAAAATTAATTCTTGACTGAAAATTTTACAATGCTAATTTTATTAGGAACAACAGAAACATCCATTAGAAAAAGAAGCATTTCCAGTATCTCCTCTTGTCTATTGACAAATCCTTGTCATTCAGCTTGGGATATATTATTTTAATTAGGGAAGAAAACATTTTAAGATCAATTCATTAGTATATTTATCTGTTATTTAAACATAAAGGTCTACTTCCTTCATACTTGTACATTCAAATACAAACTTTGGTCCTGTGGACTAATCAGTAACTCCACATGTTGGCATACTTTGATGTATAGATTATTTACAGGGTGACAGCTATAATTTGCACATATACTCTGTTTACAAGGAAAAGTTGTGTGTGATGCAAGGGAGAGTCATTACTTAAAAAAATTATTAACTTGATTAAGCAATATGAAATGTACTTTTGAAAATTGCCTTCAACTAATACATTACATCAAAATGTTTCTATTAATTCACATGTTGGTATTCTTTCTTTCTAAGGCAACAATTACATAATTCATCGCAACAGCACTGAAGTAGAGATCTGTCGAGTGGCAAATCGGATTCTGGATGAATTAGTTCGTCCCTTCCAGGAAATTCAGATAGATGACAATGAATATGCTTGCTTGAAAGCAATTGTGTTTTTTGATCCAGGTATTTTTGCAAAAATATCTCTCAATTATTTTACATGTGATTGTATTGAAAGTAATTTTTGTGAATGTAGCATCTGTTCATGTTATCTAGCTGAATGGAAAAGAATAAAATGAAAAACAGTAAGATGCTCCTCCCAAATCGTGATATGCCTTGACTTTCAGTTTTTGCCATTTTTTAAGATGCAAAAGGCTTGAGTAATCCATTGAAGATTAAGAATATGCGATTCCAAGTCCAGATCAGTTTAGAGGATTATATTAATGACCGTCAGTACGACTCCAGAGGAAGATTTGGAGAACTTCTTCTTCTACTGCCTACACTCCAAAGTATCACTTGGCAAATGATTGAGCAGATACAATTGGTTAAGCTATTTGGGATTGTTAAAATTGACAGTTTGCTTCAGGAAATGTTGCTGGGAGGTAGGCTAACAATTTGTTAAATTTACCGTCTTATGTTGAATTTAGCATGTTGAGATGTTGAGGGAATCCTGATCTAAGCTACCACTCTGACTCGCTGTCTGAGCTTTGGGTTGTGTAACTGTTAGCTAAAGTCTTCTTGTCTTGGCAGTTCCTCTTGTTAACTTAGTTCTACAATGACAGATTGTGCTATGTATTTCTCAGTAACTGCTGGGTTGTCCTACAATTCCCTAGGCAGATTAAAGAATCCTTACAAATATTTCATGAAATGCACTGTAATTGCAGTCAAAACAGTGAAAATAAACGCAGTGCTTAATATGCTTGAAGTCTGGTTAAATTGTTTAATGAATACCCAGAGGCAATTATTCAAATTGCCAATCAAAATATTTACTCTGTGGAAATGTAATTACTGAAGTATAAGTCACTGGCAACAACATGCTCTTTTGAATTGATATATGCTCATGTTATTTTTGCAGGTACCTCTAATGATGCCAGTCATCTGCATCATCCAATGCATCCTCACTTAGCCCAAGATCCATTAACTGGCCAAACTGTCCTCATAAGTTCAATGTCTGCGCCTGTACATACAGAACAGATAAGTAAGTAATTGCAAGTTAGCCTTCTGTCATAACATTTCACTGTTTAATTTTAAAATATTAATTAGAATGGTGGCCTGTCAGTGTTCATAGAGCTATTTCATCATCATTTTTAAATTAAAATAATTGTGCATTAAAAATGTATGTATATAAAGGGTGTTAAGTAAGAGACTTTGACTTGAATTTAATTAAATTTTAAAAATTCAACATCATTATGATATATCATTGTTTTTACATGCACAATCTTTAATAAACTAAAAATTCTGATAATTAAAATATCCTGTTTCCCTAGCATGTCAAATACAACAGGACTCCCTTTCAGTGCAGTAGTGTGTATATGCAGAGTACACCAGTCTATAAAAAGATGTAACTCTTTCTATGTTCTTTTTCAGCAACTCCAGAAACTCCATTACCTTCCCCTCCACAAGGCTCTGGGCAAGAATACAAAATGTCTGCAAATCAAGCTTCAGTCATTGCACAGCAATCTATTTTGAAACAAAAACCATTGTGATAATATTTCTGTCTCTGTCTTATCCCTTCCTTCCTTCCTTCCTTCCTTCCTTCCTTCCTTCCTTCCTTCCTTCCTTCCTTCCTTCCTTCCTTCCTTCCTTCCTTCCCTTCTCCCCTTCCTTTTCATGCACTAGATAGATTGGTAGAACACTTGCACATTTAAATCTCAGGTTGATAAAGGAAATTATTTCCTCAGCAGCCACTACTGTGGGTGTTCCTTAAAACACCTTATGATTTGGAAAGTAATGCTGTTCTGACTGCTGCATGCAAACTGTAACTATGGATGCTGCAGTCTGACAAATATGTATAGAGGTTGATATTATTTTTAGATCTTATTACTGCACAGATTCATGTTTTTATTTCCTGTTTTAGTTGTTGTCTTAATATTATTGTTTTAGGTGTGTATATAATTTTCATCGTAATGGAACTGTTTAGTGCTTGTTTAGCTGTGAATTGTAGACTTGGAAAAGTGGGTTAATCAGGCAAAAGCCAAGATTCCACTAAGAGTAGAACAGTACGCTGCCAAAAAGCACACAAATTGAAAAAAAAAAAGGAAAACATACATAATGGAAAGAAAAACCCAACTATATTAAAAAATCCTGTTTTGAAAGTATATATACAATAAGGTCTCTATATAGTCGATTGGCCAGTGCTGAAGCATTTATATTGATAAATAGTTAGAACAAGGACTGGTAGGCTTTTTGGTTAGGACTAACTAGTACTACTTCACCAAAAAATTCCTGGGCACGCTTTGGGAATTAGGCAAGTCTAGGGAAACTTTTCACCAGGTTCTCTGGGTACAGCCCCTCTCTTTAGGGGTACAGAGAGTATCACAGAACCATAGGATATCCTGAGTTGGAAGGGGCCCACAAGGATCATCAAGTCTGACTCCTGGCCTTGCACAGCACCATCCCCAAGAGTCACACCATGTGCCTGAAAGGGTTGTCCAAATGCTTCTTGAACTCTGTCAGGCTTTTTTGTGACCTCTTCCCTGGAGAACCTGTTCCAGTGCCCAACCACGCTCCAGGTGAAGAACCTTTTCCTAATATCCAGCCTAAACCTCCCCTAACACAGCTTCAGGCCATGCCCTTGGTTCCTGTCACTGGACACCACAGAGATCAGTGCCTACCCCTCCTCTTGCCCTTACGAGGAAGCTGTAGACTGCAATGAGGTCTAACTAGGACCATGCCATTTGACCTCAGGGCTGGAGTATACTTTGTGATGTTTGGTTTACTGTAAGAGTAGCCATTGTGTTTATTTGTCTAACTGGCTGGTAAATGCATGTTTCAGCAATCACTAATATTCACCTACAGAGAAGTTGTAATTGATATAGTAGCTCTGTGTTTGGAGAGGTATGACTTACTAATTGCAGTGGCAAATGTGCCTGAATTCAGCTCCAAGTGTTCCTGGTTTGAGCCATTGTATTTCAAGAGAAGATAGCCAGAAGACAGCACACCAAATACTCATCCTCTCAATTTTTAAGAGTTTTCAGAAGCATGGGATGACTTGATTTTCTGTGATGAACCCCTTTCTCCACCTCTTCCGCCCCTCCCAGTCTGCGGGGGTGCAACATTGACTAACTTTTGTCTCTGGAGTCCGTAACAACCCATCTGGATTTGAACCCTCTGTGAATTTGCACAAAGTGAACCTTGTGACACATGCTCACTTGGAGCATTTATACTACTCAGTTACAATTTGTGAAAGTAATCTTTTATGATATATGAAATGATATGTTGTTCATACAATACTAACATCATAAGAAAATCACCACTTTGCACATTTTATTTATTCCAGACAGCAATGATTTTTTCTTAGTACTTTAAAGTAGACTTTCTTCCCAGAAGATAGGTAAGAGAGAAACAGACAGAAAAGAGATAATAAAATATTGAAGTTTGCTGAACTATTGCAAAGAGAAAACATAGTGGAGTCAGAAATTCTTCAAGGTAAGATGTGGATCATCCTGAACCACACACCTTCATTGATCACAGCATCCAGAGATGGTGCAGTTACTCCTTTGGCTTGTAAAAGTTATTCAAACAATCTGGAATGATTCTTCAAATACATTTTTGTAGGCAGGAAATACAACACAGTAAATGCTGAGCTGACCTGAGCATTCAAAAGGCTTTAATAAGAATGCACCTATCACCAGGTAGACAATGTGTTTCTTTTTTATTTTAAAGTAGTTGCTTTTGTAAAGTCTGTGTACAGTAGCTATTAATGTTTGCCTTTTGCTTTTTAGATGATTTTTCTTTTTGCTGTTTACTGTTTGTTTTTTATTAATGCATTGCTCTTTTTACAAGTTCCTTTTAGTATGAGTTTTTATGACAGAATAATGTACTGAAGTTCTGCCATTAACTTTAAGGGTATCTGGACTGTGCTATTTTTACAAGGTGGCCACCAATGCTCTACAGTGATACACAAAGGTAAAACAAATGTGAGAGATACTGAGCAGCTCAAAAGAAAAGTTTACTGATGAGGCTCACTTTTGTGTACTTGTCATAGAAAGAGTGTTGGACTCTAGGTGGATCTGCATGAATTAATTGGGTCAGATAAATGAAGTCAGTTGCATAAACATAAACATGGCAGTATTGGTCTGACTAAAAAACATATAACCGGAAATAAAGATTAGTCCCCAAGCTGGCCACCCTTGCCTTATATAAGAGATGTGCATAATAGTTTAGTTTATTTTTCACAATGAACTTTAGATATCAAGTGTACAATAAAATGTTTTCACACACTGCCAAAATGTACTGGAGGAAAAATATACGTTAGTATTTTATCTGACAAAAAGCTGTTGTCTATTTTGTATGATATATTACATTTTTGAATAAGATTTCCACTGTAAAATTACCACTGTAATTTATTGGGAAAAGCTGATTTATTTTATAAATGTAACATTATTTTTGTAAACTTAATTATGAAAAATCAGAAATGATTAGTGCTGTTAAATATTAAATTATAATGAGATGTAACTTTATATGTTTGAATTCTGATACCAAGTTTTTGTATTGAGCATTTGGAATTGGAATGGTAGCTGGAAATATTTCAAATGGACTGTTTTTCATCAAAGCTCAATAAAGAAAAATGAATGATCCAAATGACACATTTGCCTTTTAGTATTTTTTTTTTCATATTTACATAAACAATGAGAATATTTTATAATGCTTACACTATGGATAAGTATGTAACTAACATGCTTTCATCTCTACAGTGTTCACAGCATCACAGAATGGCTGAGGTTGGAAGGGACCTCTGGAGGTCATCTAATCCAACCCCCTCTGCTCAAGCAGGATATTGAAATCATATGAAAGAATATGATAGCAACATTTTAGTTGATTCTGCTGTAACATGGCAAAGTATTACATTGTTATGGTCTTCAGTTTTTACTTCTGACTCAGACAAGGACTGAAGCATATGCTTAATTCCATCTGTGTTTAAAATGAACCATATGTTCAACAGCCTGTTTTTTTCTGGTCAGGGATAACTTAAGAAATCACTGCCTTTCCTCCAGCACATTGTTATTTAGACAAATTTAGGTGCAACTTGTTCATAAAGATGTTGAAAACTTTAGAAAAACTCTTTACAAAATTTTTTTTAGATAACCAGTATCTCCTCAGCCTTGGAAATTTTGTTCAGTTGTATAGAGATGGGGTTAGGGATATATTTTTTTTTTTTTTTTTGGTGGTGGTGGTGGTGGTGGTAGTAATAATACAGTGATTTGGATTTGGGCTGCTTACTTTTGCTCAAATGGGCTCTACTCTGGAGTGCACAACTACAGGGAAAAGCTGCCATGGGAGGAAGAGGGGACTCCATTTTGAATGCTGGAGATCATCTGGTCTCTCTGAGGAACTTGAGTCAATGGATGTTTATTCTACTTGCAGAAAACCTCTGCTTGTGATGCTGAGTGGGGTGTAGGAGGTTTATGATTTTAGGGGACTGAAGACATTTTTTTTCAGCCTACAGTGAAGAAAATATGGAAACCCCCTTACAACTTCAATGCTGTGAAGTGCTGACAGACCCTTCTTCAAGGATTTCCATAAATCAGCCTTACAAGAAGCTTCAATAGGTAAATCAGGATTGTGTGTTTTACAGAGACAGATGGATGAACTAGCCTTCAGTTCTAATCATTATCAAGAATTCCACCCAACTAAAAAATTCTGAAAGTGAGCAAAGATATTTACTGAGCTCCAGGAATATTCTGTGACAGAAAATTTAGCATTCACAGAATGTAAAAAAATTTGTTTAATTCTTTGTTATATTCATATACTTGAAAGTTCTGGTTTTACCTCAAGGATGTCTGTCAGTCTGTGATGGACTAACATTTTTTTATGTCTTTCAACAGACTATTACTAGTTGTGCACCACCAACATTTGTATTACTTATGCTAAAGCACATAGTAAAGAAATACCTAGATCCACATTTCAATAAGTCCTTCAAAAATCTTCTGTATTGGTTTGCAATTAATTTTTACATTTTTCATATTGGCCCTGATTAGCTTTAGCTAAAGCATTAGCTTACTTCTTTCCCTTTATTCTCCCTAAGAATAACCAAGAACTGGAAAAAAAGTATTTATTCCCAAATTTAGTTTTATGACATTAGCAATATAATTGCACTTCCCTTTCTTCTATTGTTTTTCTAATATGGAGATAGAGGAGATGGTTGTCATCAAGGCTGATATCAATCACTGATTTCTTCTGGTTCCTTATTTTCTTGTGGCAAATCCAAGTATTTTCATTAATTGAATAGTCTATGTGTAAATAAAAAGCCCTCTATGAAGCCAAAAGCTAAATTTGGTTGCAGAGAGGATTAAAGGTACTCAATTGCAGGAATATATTTTCAAAAAATTATTTCATAAAAATTAAAATGCATACCTGATTTCTAAAAAAAACCAGAAATATTTCTATTAAAGGGTAAGAAACTTGAAGACATAGTCAAATACAAAGATTTTTATGTAATGACAGTGAAAGAGAACTTCCATCTTGTATCACCAGCTATAATAATTTCCTTTTGAACACCAGCATAACTAAATAGTTTCTAAACAGGATGGGCAAAATCTCATCAAGACAAATGGCTAAAAATGTTCTTATGACAATGATCTCTATTCTTTAATATTGTGGTGGAGCTATGATTGCTACTGACATTATCTGGTAGTTCATCTGAATCCAGTGTCAGTCAAAGATGCCACATCAACACTAGATTTACTGGTGCTGCTGAGAGGGTTGCCACCTCCTCACAAACAAGGCCTGATGTGACAGCTTCTCCAAGTCACATTGTGGCGGGACACCCTTGCACCAGCACAGATCTCTTAATTACCCAGTGCTTTTGGGCCTGACACCACTTCTTCCTTTTGGAAGGGTGAATCTCACTGATGTCTAATGTGATGAGGTAAACAGCAGCAAGTGTTGAAGATTTTACTTTAGCTAGTCTGATCAAGAGGTAGTTTCAGCTAAAGCTTAGCACTCTCCTCTGAGACTAAAGAAGAAAGCCTAGAAATCCACAGTTTTAAAATGTCTTTGGTTTTGATCTGAATAGCACTGGCTGGTCCCTTTGAGTCTTAATGGAGCAAGAGTTGAACAGTTGAGTGTCTCGTGTCTGATTAGGCTCAGTGACATTTTGCGGTTTGGCCTCCTACGTAACCTCCTTTGCCAGTTTGTTGGCAGGTTGACCAAACAGACAACAGTTGCTGTTTCAGTTTTAGAATACTGAAGGTCTTCAAGGAAGCATAATCATAAAGATTGTGCAGGGAGATGTGTCTCTGGGAGTAAAATCACCTGAACAAGTTAGAGGAGTTAGTGATGGGTTAGAAAAATACAGAGTACATAATAAGGTGTACTTCAGTGTTTCAAGGGACTTCAGTGAAAGGAGGAAGGAAAGAAGACATGCAAAAATTGGCATGTGCTGTTGATTCCATGAAGAGATTAAGAAAACCTCTTCACTGGAGGTATAACATTAGACAGCTTTGCTCAATATAGTTTGGTTTGTGGTTCAGTATATCACCTGTAGATTGCAAACTTCATACTCAGCTGGAGCAGCTGAGTTATTTACAGTTTTTATTAAGCAGTTGATGAAATGTATCCCAGCATCTTAACATGCCCTCAAGTTCCCACTGGCAGCTTGTTGGGTCTTCACAGGGCTGATCTACAGGGAGGTCTGGCCACATTCTGCATCATTGCTCTGGGACCCTTCCTCTCAGTATTATGTAAATACATTCCTTATCAAAGGGCAGTAATGCCATGGGAGTGAAACAATACCCTTCATGTAGCCCATGGCAGTGCTTACTGTCACCAATCCCCTTTTATCATCACACCTTGTTGCATGTGACACAGGTGAACAGGCCAGTTGTATCACCTGCTATGTCATGCTCTGTTTCATGCTTCTCACAAGGCCAACTGAGACAAGATAAAAATTTGGTCAGGTTTTTAGTTGCATTCAGAGTCAACATTTCACTTTGATAAAACTTTGGAGAAAAAACCAAAGTGTTGGATCTGGTGATATTCTCATCTGTCACTTTCACATCAGCTGCCCAATATGCTTGTGTCGCCTATTAGAATGGCCCCTACTTCTTGTCTTGTTCAAATAAAGCGATTAAATAGGTTGGGTTACAACTGCTCTCTAGCTAAAATTATGACAAATTCACAGAACACAGTTTTGAGATCATACTGAACTGTCTTTCTTTAGTCTATGCATTTTGCTGCTTAAATGAAATGGTGAGGCTTATGTTACGTTTTGATCAGCAAGCAGTTTTTTTCTCCCCTGTTTTTTTGACCTCCTCACAATTGAATGAATTTTCATGAATATGACTGCCCAACAAAGCATCCTGTTTTTCAGATGCCTCCCTTTTGTAATTTAAATAATGTAAGCATATGAACATAGATTTTGAATTAAGAGGCAAAGGCAATCTCACCAAAAGAGTTTATTCAATATATTTCCAACATCATCTGTTTCAAGATATAATTAAGATTACTGTGGCCCAAGTCTAATTTACTGTGGTTTCCAAAAAGTGGAGCAGATAGCAATTGTAATAGAGGACAAGAATTTTCCATATAAAATTTTTCATTGTCATATTAGATTTTTAATGAGCATTAGTCTTGATCAGAAACGTAATAAAATGGAACAATACTCTAAAATATGCAGACAGATGTACTATAAAATAACAAGGTTTACATATTTAATTTATATTCTGTGAAGTACACTTTTCTTTTGCAACATGAACATTAATATCCATTTTTTATCTCAACACCAAAATCACAATTTAACTGTAGCATGATCTGTCCTCTATTTTAATGTGGGCTTTTTTGCAGGTTGATTAAAATTGCATTGTGTGATTAAAAACATAGAGGCAGATATTCCATCCCTGTGACACTGTGCCTCTTCAGAGATTGACAGCCTGAGGTGCTGCTCATTAACCAACAAATAATTTGAAAATGAAAAGAGGGATGGAGTCCTTCTGGAGGGCAGGAGAGGAATCCCCATTTCCCTGTTCATGAGGAAGGTACTGTTGGAGCTTTCAGCTTTTGATGTGTAGAAGGAGACACCTACTTAAGGAGAAATTTTCACTTTGAAGATAGGGGTAATAGTGGGAAAAAGAAGTATAGTGCTCTAAGTCTCAAAGGTACCCAGTTAGGATAGATTCAAGAAGGCTTGAAGAGCACAGAAGGGCAGTTAGTCAAGGAACTAACACGGTGCTATTGCCTTTTGCAATGCCTCAGCTTCTGGAGGTATGTCAATATGTGAAAGGGATCTTTCTTTAGTCATGGTCAAAGCAAGCTTGAAGGCACCATGGATAACAGAGAACCTCCTCAAACAATGAAACTTACATGCAGAAAAATAAGGTGCAATATTATTTTGATTTGGAAATAATTCAGTTTATTGATTTTTTATACACGTCAATCTTTCTGGTATTTTGAGTGCTCTTTTCAGATTTTAAATGCTTGGAATTGACTGTGATATGTCAGATGTCATCTTAGTGTTCTGCTTGCTAAGGGGATGTGGGGGCAGTGAATGAAGACATAAAAAGGTCAATAAAAAGCCAAAGCTGTGGAAACTCTCCAATCCAAAGAATATACCTTCTCCAGCACAATAAACAGACTCATGGAACCTACTTCAACTAAAGCATGTGAACAGAACCATTTCCTCAAATTACTGTCTTCAACCCTAATAATATTGTTTGCTGGTGATAAAGGTTCTTTAGTGCAATAACTATTAATTGCATTGCCCTGTCCTCCCTCTCACGTGAATCTTATCTTTCTCACAGTAAGAGTCCTTATTTATTTACAGTTTAATTTATATTGAATCCTGTGCCTGAGAATCCTTGAACCCATCAAGCTTACAACACTTGTGTTGTCACACTGCCAGCCCCATTTCATGTGAACTCAGGCTGTTTCCTGAAACAATCCCCTCACCTATTAGAATATCTAGAAAAGGAAAGACAAAACAGCAGCAGATTTAGAAGGATGCAGAGCATCCTGTCATTTCTATTACTCACTGCTGCTGAATTCACTCCCTACTCTGTATGACCTCTGCACATGTTAGCGACTGCACGGTAGTTCCTCACGTCACAGGGAGACATATGGTGACACAAAGGTCTACGTGCCGCCACTTATTTTCTCTGTGAAAGCCACATCTGGATTGTTATGGGGAGTGTTTAGAAGGATGCAAACAACACAGTTATTTCATCCCGTTCTTTTGTTTAAAAACCACAAATGTCTGAGTCATCCTTTGGCTCTTTGCACGTCATTTCATTCATAAATACTGATGTTGACATATTAGTAAAAATGTAACACTTAAACCTCAGCTGATGCCTCTCACTTTCTCTATCACGCACCTTATTAAAATAGTTTTCAGCTGTGTTTATCTTCTAAAACTACTTGATTTCATTGCAAGGTAGTTTAAGATTTTAGTCTAACTTTGTGATGTGATTGTGGGAGAATAATGAGGTATACCAGCATTTCTGTAAATGAGGCATCATTGCAGTCAGAGTGTATGCTACAATGCTTTAAAGTGGCTCATCTCTGAAGTTCTGTAATGTGGGTGCACTGTGTATTACAGGTTAATCCCCAGTACAAACAAACCAGTTCACCAATTTAAAGCTCATTATTTCCTGTCACTTTGTTTTAAACTACAACCGCTGCAGGGCCAAAGCTGTGCCCGTTGTCTACTGTCATTTGCTTTATATATGGAGACACTGAGAGTTATTTGTTGACCTTTGAAGTAAAATGTCGAGTTCCTTTAATATTCTTTCATTTCAGATGATGAGGAATACCACTGAGAGTGCTTGGTCAGTCCCACGTGACACATGTCCTCCCTGGTAATGAGGCTAAGTGGCACAGGTGACCCCTAATGCTAGGGAGCAGCGGAGTGCCTGCTCCAGCATGTCTGTAGGGCTACATCACCCTGTGACTGGAAGGGAGTTACTTTTTGCTTCTTTTTCTGTGGAATAAAGGTAGCTCAGCCTCCACTAAAGATGCTGCTACATTGGAATGATTATTATCCATGCGCTGGGCATTTTGTTTCTTTATATGAAAAATATTACAGTGCATTTTTGTGACATAATACAAAGCATTATAGTATTATTGAAAGGAAAATTTTACTAAAGGCCATAGCAAGCCTACCTTACAGTTTGGTCACACTTTCTTGAATGAGTAAGCCAACTTGAGGAAAGATAATAGGGATCCTAGAAATTAAGAGTATTTGGGTATCATTTGCTATTATAACCTAGTGTATAAAAGTACCTGCCTTCAGAACATAAGGTAGAGCTCTTCAGGCTAGGATATTTAAGATAGAATCCAAACAACCTTTAGCACTCTGACCTGATCTAACAGAGCACTTGAGCAAAACTTAACTTAGAGTCATGGCTGACTTCACTGGAGCTGCTGGTAGGCTTAAAGGAGAGCACACTGTGACGTGCTGTACCACGTAGGGATAGACAGTGTGCCACTGCGTGCCACCCTGTGGAACAGAAAGCACTGCAGTGCTGCAGCCCATCATACAAATTATTGCTGCTTCAGCCACAGCTGTAAAAAGACCCCACCTACTTTCAGCAGAATGGATGTTTTCTCCCATCTACAGGAAATAATGTAAGAAGACAAGTTTAGTCTGAGATAAGGGTCCTCTATGAATCACAAAGGCTCTCTCAAATCCTCTTTATTTTGAATATAAGATTAATCACAGATGGAAAGTTGTGATTTTAATTCTTGGACATTGGTTTTGAAGGAAACATGCAGCTCTTTCCATCCACACCTAGGGGTGCTGGTCAAGACCTGGATGAACATGAGCCAGCAGTGTGCCCAGGTGGCCAAGATGGCCAGTGGCATCCTGGCACGTATCAGAAATAGTGTGGCCAGCAGGACCAGGGCAGCGAACATCCCCATGCACTTAGTACTGATCAGGCCACAACTCAAGTCCTGTGTTTAGTTTTGGGTGCCTCACTACAAGAAAGACGTTGAGGTGCTGGACCATGTCCAGAGAAGGGCAATGGAGCTGGTGAAGGGTCTGGAAAATAAGTCTTAGGAGTGGCTGAAGGAGCTGGGATTGTTAAGCCTGGACAAGAGAAGGAAGTTGTGGTGAGGTAGGGGTTGGCCTCTTCGCCAGGCAACTAATGATATGACAAGGGTGATGGCCTCAAGGTGCTCAAGGTGAGGTTCAGGTTGGAAATTAGGAAAAATTTCTTCACTGAAAGAGTGGTTAAGTACTGGAACATGGTTCCCACGTAAGTGGGCACTTTGCTGTATGATTTAGTGGGCATGGTGGTGTTTGGTCAAAGGCTGGACTTAATGATTTTGGGGGTCTTTTCCTACCTTAATGAGTCTGTGATTCTATGATTTGTGTGAGAAGTACTGTTGGGACTGAATGTTCAGCCACCAGCTGGGTAGAAAGTTTTGTCCAATCAAAGCTGTGCCCACAAATAGTTGCACTCACATTTTTGCAGCAAGGTTGGAGGCTGAAGGGACTATGAGAGCCTGCACTTTGTTCTAACACCTTTTCACACAGCCTTCCTCAAAATGGATCTAGTGATGGGAACTTTGGGCTATAAATAACTCATGAATCTAAACTTTGGCACCGATCTTCAAAGATATTTAGTCACCTAACCACCACAGAAATCAATGGAAGCTGGTTACCTAAATAGTAATTAAGTGTGCATGTATCTCTGAGGATATGTGCCTCTGATCTCAAAATCTGCCAGTCCAGCTCATTACAAGCTGTACATTTACTTTAAAAAAAATATGAGTTATGAATTAAGGATAAGATTAATTAATAGTGGCATTAACTGTAGCAAAGCAAAGAGACTGATTGCCTTGACAGAGAAACTAGAAAGGATAATGGATTTAATGGCATGTGTTCTAATGGAAAAAAATAACCTATTACATGAGTCTGTCATATCTGAAAAAAATGTGGCCACCATTTACGGTACATATAGGGACAAAAAGGTTTATATACTAGCAGTATATAAATCACTGAAAAGAATAAGTTGAGATCTTTACAGTAGCAGTGATATATTTTCCCTTGTGGAAGCCTTTGCCCAATTTTGTATCTGCAGAATCTCTCTCTAAGACAAAGGACTGACATATCTCAAACATCCAGTTCTGGGGAAGGATGCATCCTGAATGGAGACACTCAGCCTCTTTGAGCAAACCCCTGTTGAGGAACAAGCATGAAACCTTCCTTTACTGCTGGGTAACTCAGGGATCTCATAATTTATCTTACTAGACTGCCATGGTTATCATTAAAAGTATGTCTCCAATATGGTAAAGACAGAGAACCCAAATCAAGAATGAGAATTTGACAGGTGGCCAGTGAGCTAGGAAGTTAAACATTCCTAGTGCAGATATCTCTCCTGTGGGAATTCACATGTGTGCTAACCACTGAGCTGGCTACTAAAATGCAGAACAGGTGGTTTCCTTCTTCTTCATCCCTTTTCCCTTTTTTGGGTCTCCTTGAGGAAATTTGTTCAAGTTCAGAGCCGTTGAGGCTAAGATATTTCTGGCTGTCTATACAAGTAAAAATTTAGGAGCTTTTTCACAGGACCATGGTGTTAGATGGAGAAGAATTTGGAGGATGGCAGTTAGCACCACAGCTCCTCTTTGGTCATAGAATCATATCATGGTTTGGGCTGGAAGGGACCTTTGAAGGTCTTCTGGTCCAGTAATGAGCAGGGACAACTTCCACTAGATCAGGTTGCCCAGAGCCCCATCCAACGTGTCCGTGATTATTTCCTGTGATGAGTCATCTACAGCCTCTCTCAGGAACCTGTCCCAGTGTCTCACCATCCTCACTGTAAAAAAGTTTTTCCTTATATCTAGCCTGATGTTGGAGAACAGGCAAAAAACAGCCTATAGATATCCCACTCCAAAACTTGATGATGCTGAACAATCACTGCTCAGCAATTTCTACATGCTGCAGGATGATACTGTGGCCTCTGAACCACCTCTGGGCTCTCACTGTCAAGCCAGCTGTCATCAGCTGACATGATACCTGTGTCAGTACAACATCATCTCAAAGATATAATGCACTGATATGACTAAACTACTTTTAGAACCACGTTTGCATTTTCAGGTATGTCTGTGCTAATTTGGCATTCTTCACATATGCTGCACTGTGCAGCACAGGCACGTACTTATGTTGGATTCCTTTGTAGACCTTGTCTTCAGTGCTATCTTAGGAGCATTCTTTGCCACTTCCCCAAGTCTGATTTCTTAATTATCCTATGCATGCAGAAATGGTGACAGAAATAAGTAAATTCTAAAAATAAATATAATTGAATATGACATAACTGCTACATGAATCTAGAGTCAAGCTGATAGAGAATGAAATGTGATGACAGCAATAATTTTAACTGGAAATAGTGTGGTGAAATTTGTGAGACTTAAGCATGTATGGGGTTTCATCATGCTTAGAAGTAAGTACATGCCTAAGTCTGATGGCTATGAATGTTCTCAGCTTGCTGTTATTGTCCCAATTCTGCAAGTTCAAAAGTTGCAATAAAAATAGTAAAATAATAGAAAAAAAAATGGTTTGCAATTATAGTAAAATGAACGATCTTGGTTTCATGTTCCCATGGCTTTTGATTTAAGGTGTTGGATAGTGAAGAAGTGGCTAAGGAGCAAAATGCTGATAGTGCCAGGTGATGATTAAGGGCATGGTTCAATCTGGGGATGGAGGGTGGGAATGCACAACAAGAACAGTTACCTAAGCCCTCCCCTTGTCCTGGGCTGCTGAGTGGGGACCAGCCCTCAGGCAAAGGTTAGAGAAGCCCTGAGACAGCTTTGCTAAACAGACAGATCCCTCTGCAAGTGCAAGATTACTCCCAAAAGAATGCTATTGACTGTTCTGTTCATTTTGGTTTTAAATGATTCATGCACTAATTGAGCTTCTACTACTTACCAGCAGAAATATCATTTGACCTGCCTTTTAGGGAACTCAGTCTTGTTCCAGTGTCCTGACAATTGTCACTGTGTAATTGACCACCACCACCAAAAAACAAACAAGTGCCTGCAGAGCAAATTCTGCTGATTGAATTTGCTAGGCGAGTGTTATTGGAGAAATATAGCGCTGCAGCTTATTTTTTCAAGAAATAAAACTACAAAATACTTCAAGGCACTGAAGTCAATGGGCAGAAACCAGAACCTAGCACAAACTGGGAAAAATATTCTCCAGTCATTTGCTTGTTCTGATGCCCTAGTTCATGCTAGTAATAGAAAAAATTGCAGAAAACTGTATATGATCTTCTTCATAACTATCTACTAAACTCCATATACTTAAAAGGTGAGGTAACAAAGGAATAGGAAGGTGATTTAAAGGATCTCTGCCAGAATCACTCCAACAAATATTCAGCTGACTGGTGCTACTGTATTTCCAGTAAGTATATACTGAATGAAATAACATCTTTTTGTGCCCACCGTCAAGATGTTTGGCACAGATCCTTTTCTTTCCAGGACTTATCATTTCCCACAGTGTAGATTTGTATTGGTCTCCCACATGGTAATAAAATGCAGTACAACTAAACTAGCCTTTAAAATGTCAGAGTGCGGGGAGATGGCAGATGTCATCTAGTGATTGTCCAGAAGTACTAAGGGCACAATTGCTGAAATAAATAGACAGAAATGAGTAACCAAAAAAGCATTTTCAAGATGTTCTGACACCTTTCCCTGTTCTTTCTTCAGAAAGGAAGGTCAATTTTTAGCCTTGAGAGGAAAGACTTATTGGATATATGAAACCCTATTCAAAATTTGACATTAAGCTTCATGAGCACTGAGAAATTTTGGATTTAGCTTTGAATAGGATGAGGCTTTCTCTGGGGGTTTTTTGGTTGGTTGGGGTTTTTTTGCATGTTTCATTATTTGTATAATTCTTCTATTTAGTGTATAAGCAGGAGTCAGGGCACTGATATTATGTATAGGAGGCTAAATTGCTAGTCAGAAAACTGAAGGAGCAAGTGCTCAGTGGAAGGAGAGCACTCCTGTGATTCTATCAATTGTTGCAATTATAAATGCCTCAGGAGAGGGTATTGTCTGGAGCCAGTTTGTCTCCAGGGCTGATACACAGGCAAACCAAGACCACCTCAGTACCAATAACTTACTGTGATCCCCTAAGCCTTACAGGCTTGTACATATTCTCTGCGAATGGGAAACATTTTTATTTCTAGCCAGACCTTCAAAGTACCATGAAAAAGGACTAGATGTGTGCAATAATGTATTTGGCCTCATGCATTCTGCCAACTTCAGTATGAACTTCTGCATGAGCCTATGGGTTTTGATGTGAGACTGAGCTCCAGAGGAAGTATATCTGACCCTCCAGGGGTTTATAGGACCTGGACATGCCTTGGGGAACAGCACAGGCCAGACTGTTTATTCCTCCTCTGGAGGATAGAGGTCAGGGAATCATCTGGCCACACATGCTAAATGACTGCACAACCCTAGTTTGCATGTGTTGCTCAGAGAGGTGGTCAAGGCAAAATAAAATTTACATTACCTGCAAGATAGACACATTGAGGTCAATCAGCTTAACACATTGACAGTAGGATACTTGAACTATACCATGATAATCTGTTGTTCTTTGTATTAGGTCTTACACGACTGACAAAGAGACAATATATGTTTTTCTTCTGAATAAACTGTATAAAATTATATTGAGACTTACAAGTATATTAATCTTACCAGGCACAGTAAAGGGAAAAAAACCCCACAGAAATTAAATGAGCTATTTTGAACCAGTTCAATGGTCCCTTCATTTTATTATGTCACATCACTTTCATAAAAGAAAATCACATCTTGAAGAACTGACTCAGTAGAACACCCACCTAATTGTGTGTTTCAAAAAGATTTAAACCTGGGATTGAGCGATCTGATGAATCAAAGCTTTATATACCAGAGCTCTCCTGAGCATGCTAACAAAACATTGGAAAAGGAATGTAGAAATATATTTGGTCACCCAAAAAACTTTTTAATCTATTAAGTAAGTCAAAAGTTATAAGAGTGAAGGTAATAAACAGGTTTGGTTTCTTTTTTTTTCTCAGTAAAAGGCAAAAAAAGATAAATGCAAAAGAACAAGTAAATTTTAGTACAGTTGAAAGGATGAGTAAGAAAACAGCTCTCATGTTTCTTGGTGATATGAAAATAGGAGCAGAGGAGAGGAAGAAACCTGCATTTATTATCTTTGTAACTTATGGTAGTAAAACTAAACCAAGTTTTCCCTGAGGAAAAAGAGGAATTGCTCATGAGAGCATGTTATTTTTTCTGTAAATACATTTGTCTCCCATCTCACCTCCGTGTGATGTCTACTTTTCATCTCTGGGACTCAGCATGCTCCTTGGGTGCCTGCCTTGCTGGCCAGCATCTCTGGGGGGTCCCACAGGCAGGGAGGGCTGTGGCAGTGCAGTGGCCATTGAGTGTCAGATGGTGCTGCAGCCCAGCACCCAGAAGATTCCTTATGCAAGGCACAGTCTTCCCTACCTCAAACTTTGTTTAATATATTCCTAAAAATTGCATGAAACGGATGAAACTGTAACAATTAGGAGAGTCCAGGACCTGTGGGACACATACAGCCCCTGCCTACAGTTCCACAGTATTTTTCTCTAACTTTGCTCGTTAACCCAAAGCCACCTCTGACCGTCCCCATTTTTCATAATATCCTTCCAACCAAAGACAAAATGGAGATTTTTAAATTTGCTGCTTTTGATCTTTGACTTATTCATGCTAAGATGTCAGATGGATAATCTCTTTTTTTCTGTTGCAACACAAAATTTCATAAGAACTCCACAGGCCAGAGGTTTGTAGAGGAGATGAATAAGAAAATGAGATGCCATATTTCTAACACATAACCCTCATACACATCAGCACACAACCCACATCTCCAATTCACTTTAGTGTGACAAAAACAAAAGAGAAGTAAAAATTTGAGATTGCTAGAAAAAATTGAGCTGTGATGTATATTGGTATTGAGAGCCTTCAGAATTATATTTTTTGACAGCAAAGGTCCTGTTGAAAAATTTTTAGACATTTATTTATTTTAAAAGTGTATATTTGTAAGCTTATTTAAATAAAGCATCAGATTATGGTATATACACATAGGAGTTATATATGTATATATTTTTATATTTCAGTGATCAACTGCTGTATGCACATAAAGACTGGCACAATGTTTTAGGAATTTTTAGCAGATACAATTTATTGGTTCTCTGTCAATTATATAATAAACATTGAAATATTCCAACTGCTTCATCAGTTTTAGGAAGAAACTGCCTCTTGCAGTATCATTTTACATCTTACGTACACACTAACGTAGATATCCAAAGTAAGATAAATGCATCTTCCTTCTCCCACAGAAACTCCAGCTTAATATGCCACTTGAAGACACTATTTTCCCCCTTCAAAATCATAAAAGTTTAGCATGCTGTAGACTATCACCTTAATATACACACTGAACTAAACTCAAATTTGTGTGGATCATCTGGAGTGAATTCAGTGGGTAATACAAAGAAACCTCCTTCTGGCCTAGTCGTTTTGCAGTATGAGATCTTTCATTCCTATAGCACTGTTCTTTGCAGACCAAGATATAAAACAATACTCTTGGTATTCAGGAGGGTATATTGAAACGCAAAAAATCCTCTCTTGGTTATTAGATCTTGCACACTACAAATACAGTAGTCACCGTATCTGTGAAGATCTAAGTGACCACATTGCACTTAACTTGTATAGCTGAATAAAAAATAGATATAAAAAGTTTTTTAAATTAAAGTCACAAAGTTCACCAAGGATTTATTGTATCATTGAACTTTCTGGCCAGTTTCCACAGCTTAGACTTTGGGTTCAAATCTGAACATTTAAGGCACAAAGAGAAAGGGGCAGATTTGATACCTCACAGAAGAAAAAGCTGATACAGCAATAGAGTACAAATACAGCAAGATTCAAAAATGACCTTCAGAGAAAGTGTCACAAAATAAATGTATAGATTATTAAATTTTGAAATCCCAGAAAAAACACCAGCTCCTTTAAATATCTCTCAGAACTGAATTCCTATAGATATTCTTGGGGTTGTTTTTTATTTGTTTGTTTCCTTGGTTTTTTCCTTAATTTCTGAGGTACTGAGGAAATGGTACTTCCATTCCTGCTCATCCCAGAAGGCATCAGGTGCTCAGAAGGTCTGAAAAACAAAAGCCACCTGATTTCAAGAGGGAAATATATGTATTGAAGCAAGTAGAATATGCCATGCCAGGAAATTGCTGATTTATAATTAAATAGTAATATGATTACATAACATCACACTAAAACATTGAAAGAAATGATGCTTTAACAGTGACCTTATAAAAATTTATACTTTAAGAAGTCATTCTCAATTCTGTGATAAACCACTATTTATTACAGTAGATGTGGCACAGGTTTATATAGTCAGACAATTACTCCTGATATAAAACCAATTCAGCAGACTTTACAGAATGTTCATTGTCTTTGCAGATATTGTAAACTACATGATTACCAGAATCTTTGATATGCATTCAGTACCATTATGTGAACCAAATATTATCCTCTTAAACTACCAAAATCCAATCTAAAATAAGAAGGTGTTAATACAGTGTTTTCCCTTCTTGTGTTGGAAATTAGTCAATGAATTGTCTTCAACTCATTCTGTTGTATAAATTACTAGAAAAATTATATTATTTTTCTGTGAAAGCAGGGTATCTGCACAAGATCACAATATCCTAGATATAAGCTACAAGGGATCTCTTCAGTCTGTTTCATCCTTTACCTCTCAAAACAAGCAACTGCGAGAAGAGTATGTGAAGTAGACTTGCAGCTCACCAGTGCTACTTCTGGACTAATAGGAGGTGATGAGTTTTTATTTCAATGATGCTCCAAGGACTGGTGAGACAACAACCAAGGAACCTCATATCTATGCAGAGAATAGTGTTTTGCAGTGAGCCAGTGTCAAGAAACATTTTCTCCGTTTTTCTCTGCCCATTTTATATTCTTTTACTTTCCCCAATCTCAACATTATGAGGGGAAAAATCTGTTTAGGAATGGGCAAGAAATTGTTGAACTATGGACTCTGTTTTTTGTTGTCAAATGTCATTACATCAGGTTTCTTCCCTTAGTTTGTAAATATGTTCATATCTCTGTGCAGTTTTTCTTCCAAAAGTAGCATTCTTAGTCCCTAAAATAACCTACTCAGCTCTTAAACTCAAGACCTTCTTTTGGTAATCACATTGGAAAACTACTGGTAGACAACCAGCCTTGATTGGAATGCTTTGGGACAGGGTCAGTAAAAGAGAAAAACTAAAATTTGTGTTAACCTTACTTGGGAAGACAGAATCACACAGATAGGGCCATTGTGTGGTCAAACTTTTGTGCTCTACTTTGGTATATTAAAAACACTTCCTGAAGATCTTTGGTACTTTTCATGAAGATTTTGGGCTTTATTATATTTATTTATGTGTGTATGTAAGTATTTCTTTATTTATTATTTCAATAAAAGTAGCAGAAGCCATTTTTCCTGCCGTCCTAGTTCTGGAGAACTTTTCTTGCAGTTTGTATAACTACATTCACATTCTAGTGTGGTTAGTATTATTCTATGAATTAAGTCTTTTACTTGTGGTCTTTTGTCTGTAAAATGTGATTAATTTTAAATTAAACATGACCCAAACACTTGAGACTAAACTGAAATGTGTTGTAAAATATGTCTATTGATTTTAGCCAAACACAATCTTTTTTGATAAAAATACTCTTTGATCCATAGTCAGTGCACCAAAAACTAGCTTTCCTGACTTTGATCATACAAAGACATAGAGAACATGTCAGACATGAAATAAATAAGTGAGAAGTGTGGAAAAATGAATGAGGTGACATAGCACTGGTTGAGCTTTGTTGTCCCTGCTGTACACTACTAGAACAAGCACTTCTTGCTAATATGACGGAACAGCTCAACAATTTTCAGGCACAAAGACTACTTGAGGGAAAATTCAATAAGTGAGTTAAGAATACCAAACTGTAATCAGACCTTGGGGAAGAAGCAGTATTGAAACACAACTTTTTTTGACAGTTTTGAGTGTAGCTCTGGTGGTCTGTTTCAAAACCTGTCAAAGTGATGATAAGTGGTCTTGGGAGTCTAGTTTTGATTCTTACACCAAATAATCTGGTTGCCTTCTTGGTATTAGTGCCATTAGCAATTTAAGAAGTCTGATTTTTGAAGGAGAAAAGATGCTAAAATAGAAAAATGACTATGCTGAATGTAATTACTTTTCATGACATCCTCATCGAAATCAATAGGATTGACTAATTAAGACATCTAAGCTGAAATCAATAGGATCTGACAGCTAACACCTCCCTGTAGCAATAAGCCAGCATCAACAATTTTGCATCTATACTGATGTTAAAATTAGCCAATCCTATTTTCTTTGCTATTCAGTACTTAATGTTTTCCTGAACAGCAAAGCCATTCCATACCTAACACACTCCCCACATTCCAAAATAAAAGCTGATGATATTGATACACCTTTATCCCTTCTGCTGTGTGGTGCACATTTGCAGCTTGTTACAAAAGAACCTTGATTGGCCTGATGTTTGGGTTCTCAATCCTAAAATGCCAGTGGACTATGACAAAGCAATTAATATGCATGTCATGGCCAGGAGCATCAAATACAGAGCCAGTAATCCAGAATAGGAAAAAAACCCCACAACCAACACTGGCTTTTTTTTTTTTTTTTTATTCTTTTACCATCTTTTACCATTGAGTCTTTAATGGGAAAGTCTTTGGGTGGATAGTTTCCTGACAGTTCTTCCTCTGAGGGTTTATTCTGCCTTCCCTCAAGTTTTCCATTTTCCCTCAGTAGATTTCTGATGATCTGTGCAAGGTCTGTGCTATATTAGCCCTGAAGCTATCCTCAGTGAAGAGTAGAATAGGTTCACAGAAATCATGGCACCTTGAGGCTTTCTGGAGTTGGAAAGGAGAGAGAGACAACAAATGAATCAAAATACACTATATGCCATCCAGTAGACATGCAGCCAGAGGTTTGGGGGTTTTTTGCCGGTTGGATTTTGAGTCTTGATGAAATTTCTGTTCCTTCTGAATTTCTAGGCAGATATGATGGTCAACAACGTATTCTTTCTTTAGTTTGCAGTTTGATGTTGTAACTGTTCCTCAAGTCATGCTGATGAGCATGATAGCCTTCATTAAAGCAACCACAATCCATAGGCATTATGCACAAATGACCTTGGAGACAGATCAGGAAATTCAAGGAGAGCAGAGCACATCAGAAATATCTTCTGAATTGAAATATCTTCTATTGTCTCCAGAATTCACTTTCATTCATTTCCTGATATTTTCCCTTCCAATTGTTGCTGGGTTTTTGCAGTTTATTTTCCTATTTAATTCAGGGCCAAATTAATATTATTGGTTTTAATATAGTTGTGCATAGCAGAGTAGAACCATGTCTTCCAACCACTAATGGTCACAATAAACAGCTGTTTGAAGACAGTTAGAAGCTCTCTATTGGCCATAAGTGTTTCCTCTTTCTCTCAACTACAGCACATTTATTTGGAGATGGAGTACAAATTTAAGAATGCCTTCATGTGGCTTATGCACTTCAATTCATGAATTTTAAAGCTAAATCTCAGAAATTTTTAAGAACCCAAAGTAAAGTATATCCTGTTCCAATTGCAAAATAAAAACCAATCCAAAATATATTGTAAGTTGCAATCTTTCATATCAAATTGTCTCTTCATAATATCTGGGGCAAAGTACTTCCATAATTTCTTGTCCGTTGAAGGATTTTGCAGATGCCTGGATATCAACAAAAAAGAGGTTATATGATTCATGTTGGAAAAGAACTGAAGTCCACATTCCCTAAGGAAGCAGTAAATCTTGATATTGGACATATTAAAAATTTACTTTAGGCACCCTTTGCCTTCCAAGAAATTTCTTAGTATCTGCATGTAGTATTTGATTTGAGAAGAATTAAGTGGTTTAAATTTGAGATGTGCTGAATATTTTTCCTGAACTTGGCTGGCAAGAACATCCTTGACACAGTGGCTGTTTGTCTTATTTATGTAATGTCTGCCACAGCTTTGTTCAAGTCACTAGAGTTTGTCTATTGGATCAGGGCCCATGGAATTCAACCACCTTTGCTGATCTTACTTAAAGCAACATGGCTTAGAAACAGAAGATGGCATTCAGGCTGAAACTTCCTGCCCTCTTGGGAAACCACACTTAACCTGATTGAATGTCCTCTGAATTGTTATTCTCTGCAATTGCCACCACAAAACCAAATAACTTTACTATGTTCTTCAGCAAATTTCAGCATTTTCAAAACTGTGGCTACAAAGGAGAAAAAATTAGCTAACAAATGTGAAGAGATGGTAAAATACCATAACTTTGTTGTGGCAGGGGCCAAATTGTGTTGTGCCTAATGACAAGAAGTACCACGGCATTCTCTCTATGTTAGCAAAAAATATTTTTTACACAGCATATGAACTTAGGAGCGGTAGATTTAGTTTCTCTATTTTTTCATCCTGTATCTTTTGGTAAATGTCTTTGCCCTGATGGATCTTGTGTTACTCAAAGTAGGTTTTAGACGGTTCTTAGGAACTACCCTCTGTATCACAGCCCACAGCCGTATAGGAGGATACGGACAGAAGGACACTTGCCCAGAAGAGACACATTATTTAGAGCTGGGTTTAATGAAGCACGTATCCTAGAAACACAGATCTCTTTTTTTTGACTTGTGTCAACACAAGACTGAGTAAGTGCTAATATCACTTTCCTTGGGGTGGGAAAAACTAGATTCAGATCCTTGCTCTGCCTTTGTCATGGCAAAGTGACCTAAGACAAGTACAACCATGTGACAGATGAAAAGGGCTAGAAGAAAGAGACAATCTCTTTTTCCTTACTAAATTATTTATAAAGCACAGAATAACACCAGTAAGATAAGTTTACACTTTAAGTGTTTTGCAGTTAAGGTACACACATGGAAACTGGCAGAGCTATGAGGGAAATTCATGGTCTAGTTCCAGCAGCAGCAGAACTTGAATGCAGGCCTACCTCTGTGTGAATGCTTTAGACTTCAATTTACTCTGCTCTTTCTGTCATATTCTTTGAAAAAGAACAAACCAAGTTTAGGTTCATGAATGTCATGGAGGGTTAATTACTGGGGATTTGATTATGTGATGTCTTAAATTTTGCAATACCTCATGTTGTTACTTTTAAGGGGACAAACCTTTAAGTTTCTCTCTGTCTCTTTTCCCTTGTCCATAAAGAATGGGATAGTGGCTTCTCACATTCTACGTGTGTAATCATAAAATTGCAGGTAATGGGACAATGTAATATCTGTGCATGGATATCTAATAACACAATAGCTCATGAAGATAGTGAGCCAGTGATTTACAAAGGCTGAAAAGAGAAACTAATTGAAAGAAACACCTCTGAGTTACAGACTCCACTAGGTACTTCTTTTCTAGAGGTTCCAGGTGCTCAGTGTAAGAAGAGCCATACCAGAGGTACTATAGAAAAATAATTTCTGTGTGAGAAGTGGGAAAGGTTTTCTATAACAGTAAAGCATGTGGGCTTTATAATGAAAAGGCTATTGGTAATTTCTTCTCCCATCTCTGTGATATCAAGGAAGAAGCTTCATACTTTGAATATAGTATAAATACTATGAAAGGTAAAAAATATTTTCATCTGTATCCCATAAAGTATTTTCATCAATTCAGTCAAATAACAGTCTATAAGTAAAGCATTACATAGATTAAATAACAAGGTTCAGATACCCTGGTTTAAGCCTGAAGAGCTCTATGATACTTCTCAGGAGAATACCTTCCATTTTAAGTGTATTATATTAATAATTCCTTTCCTCTCCCTCCTTTCTTCTTACATTTTAATTCATTTTGCATCTTTCTCTTCATCACATGGGCTTTTATTTTCAAAATAAGCCATTTTTGCAGTATCTTTTCCAATGCCTTTGGAAAATTTAAATATATAATGCAGCTACATTCCCTTTATCTGTCATGCTAGCAATATCTTCAAAAAGTCTTGTGTATTTGTAAAGCAAGTGCAGCTCTCCTAGCATTCTTACTGCATCTTGTTAACTAATCCTCTTGTCACCACCTTATTTTCACTTTCTTCTGTCACAAATTAATCCATCAACAATCATGTAATTCGAATTATCTGGTTTCCTTCTTTTCCATGAAGTGACATTAATTCGCGTTTGAGTTGTAAGCAGGGCGCATAGTTTTCACTGAACAAAATATAATCAAATCTTACTACTTTTAACTGCTACTTGAGGTCTTTGCTTGCTACCATGCAATGCTGTCAAGGATATTTAAGAACCTAGACAGAGGAAAAATGCAGATTGGTTAAGATGTGGGATCCAGACCTTTATGGAGCCAGTATAAAGTTTCCCATTGACTTTGCTGCCAAGGCAGTGACACATCCTCCTTTGCTGGGTGCAAGAGACTTCCTTTTCTAATATTCTGGGGAGGTGAAAGTAGAGCTCCCTGACTGTCATGTTGAACTGAGGAGGCAGAAACAGGATTGGTATTATCCCATATAAAAACAAACCAAAAAACAAACAAACAATCAAACACAAAGCATCAGAAATAAAGCCTCTCTAACAGAACTGAGTATGTACTGCTGATGAAAATAATACGTGAAGGATTGGGGAGTCACCCGTAGTTAGACTTCAAGGTTTTTTGGACTGCTACAAACTGTAATATGCTACTAGCAGGCAGAAACAGTGGAAGTAGAAACTAAAGTCATGAGCAACTGCTGCCGCCTTGTTTCAAATAGGAAACAAAGGACTGTGAAAGCAATAATAACCAAAAAAGTATAGTTTTCACAGGTAATCTCATTTTCTGGCTGACTAGAACCACTTGACTTTTGTTTTTGCTTTTTACAGTGTGTCCCAAATAAACAAAGATCTCACGCAACACACACCTTGCTAAGGGCTCTTGCAGATAGAGGTAGAGGACTTGTTCCCAGTTGTATTGAACTTCCTTTAGCTGTATACTCCAGTGAAAAATAATTGTAAATATTTTCCAACTCAACTTGATGGCACTTACATGGCTCTTGTTTTTTATCATGAAACACGTGTGACAGTATGATGTGAAAGGCAACTGAGAATTAGCCCAAAATAGCAGTTTAATAGCTTTTTCCCAACTGACCTACCCAAAAACTCCAAACAACCTTTAAAACCTTTAATTTCTTTAATGTCTTTCATCTCATCAAGATTTTTGAAATTAGGAATTTCAAATAGCTTCACATATATATTACATCTTAGAACTCTGTGGAGGACTTAACTACATCATTTGGAAAGGAGGAGATTTATAGTAAGGAAAAAAATACTATCATGATCTCACATGAGATTGGTGAACCTCATTCAGTATGGAATCCTGTTACCATCTTTTGCAAAGTATAATGGAAGGCTTATTAATGTGAAAATTTTTTATATTATGGGCTTTGTTAAAATGCATGCACTCCCCTCCCCCACAGATATGACCAATTTAAAAGTTTAAAAAGATAACAAATATTTTTACTTTTATTCTTTTAATCTGCAGTGAGGAGACTAATTTATGAACAGTTACTCAGGCCAAAATTCTGCTATTATCAAGATCTATTTGTTTCTCAATCTCTTCAAAATTAAAATTTACGGGGCCTTTTTTTTTCTTTTTATGTGTCTTTCAACTAACTCTTGGAAATATCTGGAAAAATTATTTTACAGCCTAAATAATTTTATTTTAGGAACAATCAACGCTCAGGTAAATTCAGACCGCAAAATAGATATGTCAGGAAGTTATAAAGGTCTGAATTTGATATGATGAACATGAAAAGGGTTGTTATTCATGCTGTATTGTAATGGAGTCTGTACCAACAGCCTCCCATGCTGAGAAGGAAGACTCATGTTTTATACATCAGATTCATATGATGGCAAGAAAGACACACTCTTGAAGACAGAGATGTTTTACAGTCGCGCAGTTGAACAAGGGAGATGTAAAAAAATTTCTCTGAGTGAAAAGAACAGTGTCTGGAGTGAGGAGTTAAAAGATGTAGAGGAAGTCATTTTTCTAGCTACGACTCTGAGGTAGAGACTATGTGGTGTGAGGGATTTTGTTAAAGGTCACAGCTAACGGTGGGCTTCAATGGAGAAGTCAAACAGTGGGGTCACCCAGGGAAGGGTGGGGACACCCAGCCACGGACAAACATTTTGTGAAACCTCACAGATTGCAGGGGCAGCCCTCCACCCCCCAGAACCAAGAGGCATTGTGCCTCCTTGCCTGGCAAGGACTGTTTTGAGCTATTTTGTATTTTATGGCATAAAACCCTTCTATAATCCTCCCATGTGGGGATAGGGACTGGGCTTTTCTCGACAGACAGGGCTCGAATATCGCCCATTCCTAAGGAGGCTCACGCAGTGGCCTTTCCTCCCTGCCCCTGAGTCTCCAGGGGAAAATATGCAAATTATGCTCTCTGTAGGTCTCAATTTCCCTATCTGCAGACAGAGAACATTTAGTCCATGTGATACCCGTAGCCCTTGAAGACATCTGAAAATAAGCAACAGTTGAGTGCACGCATCTACTAAATATTAGTGCTGTTAGAAGCTGTGTGGACCAGCTCCAGAAATGAGTTTGGGCACAGACAGGAATTTGCAGATACAAAATGGGCACACAGAGCAGTTGCACATAGTAGGACCCAACTGTTGCTTACTACTTTTCATGCTATTTTTCTGGTTTATATCTTTGTTTTTTATTTCAAGCACTAGCCATTGGATGTAAAGGCAATTATTGACAGTTACGTATTTTCATTTACATCTCTTTATTATGGCAATTGAATTCTCATCACTGACCCATATTTATCCTTATCCCTATAGGATATAGACTTTTTCAGTAGTTCTCTCCATTGCTGTACTGTATTGATCAAGCAATTTGCAACCTGTCCTTCCCTTAATGTAATTTCCAAATATCCATCTGTCTAGCCCCCTATCTCTCCCAGGTAAATATTTGGTGGAGGCAATCTTCTCCAGTATAGCATGGCATTATTTTTATATTTAAATGCCACATTATATTCATAAATGGGTGCACAGTGTGTAGAAATTAATGAAGAATCTCCCTGCAGGTGTCAAGCAAACCCTATTGATAAAGGCAAATGAGATAGAAGGGTGGCTTAAAAATAGAAAAATAAAAAACTAAAAATAAGTTAAAAAGCCCCCAAAACAGTAAGCAGAAATTTATAGAAGAAAGTCCTAATAATTGTCTTCTTTAGCTGTCAGAACAACAACAAAAAAGCCCAAGGAAAGAGAATAATCTGCCCCTTTGCAGGTTAGCACACATTTATTCATTTTCTCCTGAAAAAGCTTGAATGGTCAAATTTGGATCACTTTTGTATCAGCGTAACACGAGCAGTTTCAGAAAAATAATTTTCAGCCTGTGAAAATGATATAAAATGAGATCTGTAAAGCAGTGCAATTGCTTTCACTTTCATTTTAACATTGCTGTTCTATTAAGAAATTTACTCTATCATATACAAGCTGGATCCTAAGACCAAAATCTTTTGAAAAGGCTCTGCTGTTATGAAGGAAAAACTTTTAAGTCACAGGAAGACAGTTTTACAATTTTTGTGCAAACTAAACTCTTTAGTTTAGTTTGCAATGTAGGGTGTACCAGCCTCACAAAGAAAAAATGGCTCCTTAGTCCTTTAAAAAGGATATAGAATTTTGTGAAAACTTTTCTAAAGAAAGGAAACAAATCAAGGCTTGTAAGAGCTTTTCTAATTTTCAGTTTGCTAATATATATATATATGTATTTGTAAGTACTTATGTATATAATTATAAAATTATATAAATATTTTATATTTTGTTATTCTTATTTTTTGCAGACCTCCCGCTTTAGCTGCCAAATCAGTGTCTGAAGTCTTCTTCTTATGCTTTTCAGCTTTCCATAAGTCTCTGTGTTCCTAAGGTTGGGATGGACCACAAAGGGCTGCTCACAGAGGCTTAACTGCAGGATTGGGACCTTGATGTATAGTAAATGTGAGCCTGCAAATCTCTAGTTTGTTTCCTGGCATCAAATTTGAAGATTCTGTATGAAGCATTGAAATATTTTTTTTCCTAGCCTTTTCACACAAATTTGTACATAGTACCTCTCTAAGTTTGCACAGGAGCCAGAGCGCTGAAAATAGATGAGGAGTAGCTATATACTCCCACCTGATGTTGGTTCAGATCACTGGAATGATGTTCGTATAAACAAAGAGCTGCAGGCCATGTCAGAGCCCCTTCCCTCTGCTTAATCCACAGCTCAGTTAAGAAATAACACATTTTTCATTTTTCTTCATTCAGGACACCTTTTATCTTTTTTCCGTCTCATGTGTCTGTGGGGTGTTTTTTTTCTCCTCTTTGCTATCGAACTGCTGCTGAATGTTGATGAGAGAGTACTTAGGCCAATCCTAGAGTGATTTTGTGTTATTGTGGGTTGTTTTTTTTCCTCTTTGGGTCTGGCAGTACCTGATTCCGGCATTTAAGAACACCATGTGGCTTACATTGTCTGAATACTGGATGTTGTCCTATGATGCCACCTTTCCTCACCTCTCCTGAGCAAAGGAGATGCTTTAGAAGACAAGGCAGAAATGTTTCTCAGTGAATCTTTCAAAAGAACAAAACTACTCTGTCTTCTCTGCCTTGTGAGCAAAAATCACAGGATGGAGTCATATTGGAGAGGAGAGAAAACAAAAGTTCAGTGCTGGTGTTCTGGGTCAGTAGGTTCCAGATGTACACTTACTTTTACATCTGTTGCTCTGATTTATAGACAAGGTGGAGGTTAACTGTTTTCTGTTTTCCTTTTGCTACAACTTCCTCTGACCTCAGAGCATATGCTTTCTTGATAGTATTTAAAAAGAACCCTTGGGTTAGTTTTTGTGGGGCCAGAGATATTTGCCTAGACCTGGGGAAAAGCCCCATTTTAAAACTGTATCTTCTATGCTTGTTAAAAAACCTAGCAACCATTTCTGTTCAGTTCTGTTTTCTAGGATCCAGCTGTACTTTTAGCAGCAGTGGTTAAAAAAAAGCAAATGTGTCCTAAACTCCTGTTCCCACTGTAGCTGTGACTTCTGAGGGTGCTCGATAGTTGTTTTTCTCTGCTGGTTTGTGCTAGAGAGGTGAAAATATTAAAGCCAGCTCTGCAGAATGGGAGCAGATGAGGTATAGCTTGATAGAAAAATGCCAAGAGAAAATTTGCCAAGACCAAGGGAATTACAGGGAGTCTTGTACCAGGTGGCGTGAGATTTAGCTAACACGGAGGCAGGTACAAGAGCCCCTGCTTCTGTCTTGCCTTGATGCACTTCTGCCACAGGTAGGGAAGGCATAGGAGAAATAGTTGCCTTTCTCTGTATCATCTGAACAGTCATGACAGGCTTACACCAAAAAGAAACCTTTTCATAAATCGAAAAAAAATGGTATATAGGAGTGAGACTTTCCCAAAGCTGCAAGGAAATGTACTGGTACCAATCAGCAGGGGAAAATATTTGCCCAAGGGTTTTGTTGTAGGGTAGATTCCCTGATGTAGCTTAATCAGTAGAACAAAAAGTCTATTGTGGACTACTTATGTGCACCTTAATAGGATGTATGCAAATCCATAGGGCTTAATGGCACTATTCATGTATGCAAAGGTGGACACCATGCATTCGGCCTCCCAGCCAAGACATTTTGTTGTTAGTTCAACAAAAAAGCAGAGCATTTCCTCCAGCTCTTACCTTGGCTACAGCTGCAAAAATACTGGTAGGAAAAATCTGAAATGGAAAAATAATATTGAATATTTATAATGAAAAAGATTCAGGCTTTGTTGCCAAACATATTCAGAGAAAACAGCAATTGCCATGGAATTTTATTTTGGTGACTTTAAGAAGCTCAAACCTTAAAAAAGCCTGCAGTAACCATGAGCAGCAAAAGCTTGCTGCAATTTGAGATTTGCATGGCCTTTGAAAAACAAACCATGCTCAAAATCAGGAGACCACTTACAGGTTGCACAGACTTTCAGTAGAGTTCAGTCCTTTGAGGTAATGCATTTCAAAGATCATGCCTTGTTTGAGCAATGGTGGATTGAAGAATACAGTTCACACAGTAAAATACCAGAATCTTCTGTATTGCAAAGTAGGCAGCAACAAACATTTCTCAGTAGAAGTGAGTAAAACTGCAGTATCTGTCTTGTAATGGATATCTGTCTATGAGGTAATTCTACCATCTTGCAATTACATGCCTGAAGACATTAATAGCATAAAGCATATTTTAAAAGTAATTGGTAAACCTATTAATTTCCACATCTCCATGTCTTTGTCATTTACCATGAAATACTTAACTGTCTTTTGCATTGTTTCAAAAGACGTGTCCATAGTTAAATAGAAACCTCCTTTCATTGCCCATGCAGCATGTTTCATTTTATCTGTATGAGAAATGTGAAACTAGGGAATTAATAATTATTTCACTTGGAAAGGTATGAAGCAAATTCCATTGCCTTTGTCTGATTAGAATCTTCCCTGCTGGTTTAATTAAAAATGGCCATGTGACAAGCAAAGAAAGCGTCTCTCCTTTGGGCTGGAGGGGGGAGGAGGGAATGGTATTGTATTTTCCGGTAAACAGTGAATCCTGAAGCTCCAGAGTTGTAAAATTTAAATGCTTAATGCAAATGAAAAATGCAGACTCAGGTCAGCTATAGACAAATGTCACTAGACTGGATGGAAAATGCACTGCAGGCAGAAAAGATGACATTTATCAGTCATTCATACATCAGTAACTAAAACAATTTTAGGGTTGTCTAGACAGGCATCTATTATTCCTTAAATTTAAAAGCTTTAGTAGAAAGACAACAGCAAATGCTCTATTTATATTTAGGTCTTTTTTGGTTTGGTTTTTTTTGTTTTTTTTCTAGATGAAACAAGACAGGAAAAGGAAAAATGATGGTTTTCAAAATGAAAAGTACAAATTTGCTTTTCTGTCTCTTTGCCTTTTTTTAAAATCTTTTTATGCTCTCTGGGTAACGGAGATTTTCTTGGCATGTTCTGAAGGCAATTTAAGTGAATTATCAGAGTGTGCATGCAATGCTGGCTGTAATTATTACAGTACAGCCCTGTAATATTGAGCTTAATTACTGTGTACAGTGTTTGGCCTTTATGTTTTCTGCTTAATTTACCCTGTATAGTTAACATGAATTTAGTGAAATCATTATGCACCTTTTGGGTTTCTTCTTCAGAAAAAAAAAATTTATATTTTCAGGAGAAACAAACTGGAATATATACAAATATTGAAGTAAATCATTCTGGTAGATGGATCCCTTCCCTTGGTTGCTTATGTAGAGCCACTGTTCTGAAAATATATATTGATATGCTGAATTAAGATCTGTGAATTAGCTGCCACAGGAAAATTTGCAAGCTTCAATTTCAACTAAATATTTTCACTACTTTTTTTTTCTTTTCATTTTTGCTCCATATGGTAACAAGCATTTTTGTAAGAATATGCACAAAATTGCAATTATTCTCCCTACCATGCACAACGTATACTACAGTTTTTGGGATGAATTCAATTATTTGTGTGGTGAAATTTTTTATACTGCTGCTTTAAGGTTAATCTTTGGATAGCAGAAACAGTATAGCCCAGCCCATCTGCAGACTATTCTCCATTAATACCTCTCCTGTTTTCAGATCTTGCTCTTCTTTCACCTCCTCTAGTAGGAGGAAACAGCGTCAGGTTGCCTCTCTGGCATCAGGGCTGGAGTGCTCACTAGTCAAACCCTGGACCTTAGTGCCAATGGTTTAGAGACCTTCAAATATAAGGTGAGTTCAAACTATCCCATGCAGCGCAGGGAAACTGGGTAGCAGAGCAACTTGGAAAAAATACAGAAGCAAATGATGCTGCTTGCACAGTGGGCCTCAGAGTGTGCTGATTTCTGGAAAAAAGTGATGCTTTCAATGGGCCACAATGAAACAGAGACTGCTTGTAAAGAAGCTGCAAGAAAATGCTTAAAGCGAATAATATAAAATAAAAATCAAGGGGTTCAGCTGTGAACATGCCATCACATTCACTACCTTTCAGGAAAGATTGAAAGGGTTGGGGGCATGATTTGGTTTTGTTTTATCCTGCCTACAGCTCTTCCAAAGTTCTTACTTTTTGTGTCTGCTGGAAAGAAGTGATGCATTTGTATGACACCATGATTTTCTTACTTTGTCGTCTTGGGAATGTAAGGCAAAGGTAAAGAAACTGAGACACAGAGGGATTTTGATAACCATCCCCAGGCATCACTCATGTCTAGCTGCATGAACAATACCAACATGTGAATATCTGGAAAGAATTTTGAAGCAATTAAATATATTACACAAGCACAAATGAATACTGAAATGAAGTGGGGACACAATAAGTTCCCATACCTTTAATCTGGAAGAGGTTGTAAGACCTCATCACTTCATCAATGTGTCTAAGTATCTAAAGGGTGGGTGTAAAACGGGGGGAGCCAGGCTCTTCTCAGGGGTGCTGAGCAATAGGGCAAGAGACACTGGGCAGAAACTGACGCACAGGAAGTTCCACCTGAGTATGAGAAAGAACTTCTTTACTGTGCAGGTGACCAGGCACTGGAATAGGCTGCCCAGAGAGGTTGTGGAGTGTCTCTCACTGGAGATACTCAAGAATCACCAAGATACCAATCGTGTGCCATGTGCTCTAGGATGACCCCACTTCAAGCAGGGAGGTTGGACCAGATGAACAGCTGTGGTCTCTTTCAACCTTACCCATTCTGTCATTCTGTGAAAATTCTGAATGTATGTGAAAATTCAGACTCCTTTAGATTATAAACATATATAATTTTGGCAGCTCAATCTTTTGTTTAGATAGTTGATTCTGCCAGTATTACAGGGTGCTGTTCTCTGAGAGAGCTGCCTCACCTGAGGAACAAACAGAAACAACCAAGCTCTCAGCTTTGACCCCGAGAACAGAGCATGTGTTCTGGTTGAAAAGGGCCGTTCCACGGCTCGTTCCCGCTGGGAGCAGCGGGAGGCTGCGGCGGGGTCGGTGCTGCCGCGGCCGGGCCGCCCCCGCTGCCCCCGGGCCGCGCTCCCGGGGCCGCTGCGCTTCCCATCGCTCCCCACTAGGTGGAGCTGCAGCAATAGGTTTCCCCTCCGTATGCTAAGGAGGCGTCAGCTCCGAGCCGCGCTGAAAGGCGACGTTCGGCTTAACAATTCAAATGCATTCCTGTTAATTTGTGTTTGATAAAGGTTCAGGAGTCTTTTGTTGTGTGTCTAGTTAGCCCGCGTGTTACACTGAGAGCGTTTGCAAATTTTCTGTTTGATTGTGAGCCTTACTGTGAATTTTTATGTGGCTGTGTACCTGTGCGTATTTGTTTATACATGTGCGTGGGGGTGTGTGTGTGTGTGTGTGTCTGCATTTGCAGGGTGGGTATATAAAAGGCAGGAAGAAAAATCTGTGTTTTCACCGTTGCTATTCTCATGAACGAAGTGGCAAAGCACAGAGCGATGCCTAGTCTGTACACAATGTAAATACATTATTCAGAGCCAGGTGGGGATTAAGGATTGACTGTCTTCTATGTACAGATCAGTGGCTCTGGTGCTCAGTACCCAAAATTGAGACAGGGCAGTGCTTAGTGTTCACAAACCCTGTTTTTTCTCTGTGTGTTCCTCTTGGACAGTTTAATAAAGTGGCAGCTCAACATCCTCATGCCAGTTTTTAGCATCTAGTTATCACATCCTCTTTTTAAAGGGTCCAGACCCCCTATGGTGGATATCTCTAAACATTAAAAGGCTGAGAAAAAAAAAGGAAAATTCAGATGTGGTAGATTTACAAGTGTGCTTGTGCTTAGGGTTGACAGCATATTCAGGGCTACTGTTATTTGAAAGGAGCTGCCTGTAATTTGTTAATCAGGTTCATGACCATACATCTCCTTTTAGATCTCGGCCATTTGTAGAGGGCAGGATACTTGAACTGGGTAAGCATGTCCTTTCCTTTCCCTCTTAGGCAAAGGATTTGCAAAATTTTAATTCAGATGCAAGACCTGCTGGTACTGTCTAAACATTTGGTACTTCTAGCTTGCTTGGCTTCAGTGAGCGCCTGTAGGTATTTCATGGTTCAGCAAATAGTATTCACAGAATCACAGAATCATAGAATCAGAGAAACAGAATGTGTTTAAGATTGGAAGGGACAACAGTGGGTTATCCGGTCCGATCTCCCTGCTCAAGCAGGGTCATTCTAGTGCACATTGCATAGGGTTGTGTCCAGACAGTTCTTGAATAACTCCAGTGAGGAAGACTCCACAACCTCTCTGGGCAGCCTGTTCCATTGCACAGTCACCCACACAGTAAAGAAGTTCTGCGTCACATTCACGTGAAACTTCCTTTGCATAAGTTTCTGCCCATTGCCTCTTGTTTTCCATGCTCTTGACACCCTCCCTTCAGATAATTATATACACTGACGAGGTCCCCTCTCAGTTGTTTATTCTCAAGACTGAACAACTCTCATCCTTGTAACCCTCTGTTGGACTCACTGAGGAAGCTCCATGTCTCCCTTGTACTGAGGACCCCAGAACTGGACACAGCACTCCAGATGTGGCCTCACCAGGTCTCAGTAAAGGAGTGGGGTTGCCTCACTCAACCTGCTGACAATGCTATTCCTAATGCACCTGAGGTTATCCTTGGCCCCCTTTGCCACAAGAGCATATTGCTGGCTCATGGACAACTTTGTTGAAGTTTAGAATGTGCATGATCAGGGGAAGCAGTGTAGATAGTCATTCTTCAGAATCTGCACTGCCTTCGTTTTTGTTGTGAGATGTACTTCTGACTAATGAAGTCCTCTGCAGTTTAGACCCTGTGCAAATTTCTTTATTCCTCTTTTAATGCTGGATCTAGCATGACACTATTATCTGACATTCCCAAAATGAGTCTGGGTGATTTTTGAGATGACATTGGAGAAAGTATTTAAATCTTGTGACCTGTTTTAAGAATCCTGGTAAGGTATCAGAGGTTCTTCTATGCAGGGGATGGTCCCTTCTTTACAGTGTAACATAAAGACCAAGGGGTGATAAGCCAGCAGCACCTTTTATGTGATAGCAATGACAGTGTGTGTGCGTGGTGAGGGGGTGTGGGTGGGTGTCCCCAGACTGCTGTGCAGCATGGTCTCTGTCTGAGGTAGTTAGTCTGATTTCCATTGCTAAGTTGTTTTGGTTACTTTAGATTTTGCTATGTCTTACGAATGCAGAGGTAGGGAGGGACACTGGGAAAAATTTTTGTTTCGCTGATGAAGTGGCTGTCATCTCTTTACACAGGTGGATTTTATGATGAAATTAATACTCTTCCTAATCAAATGTCTTCCTGTCTACATGTGATTGGTAAAACCTATGAGATTATTTAGAAATACCTGTCTAAAGTATGTCCATCTGAGGGATGTGCCATCCCTCCTGCATTGCTCAGCATTGCTTGAGTATGCAAGGGATTCTTTGTATACTTTCTGAGTGGTAAACCTTGAACAGTGATTTCTTAATTTGTAGGCCAGCATATAAACATACCTGAGCACCTTCAGCCTAGAAACACAGGGTTGTGTTTCTGCTTAGGTGTTTCTCTTTTGAATTTTTCCTGTAACTGCATGTCTCCTTGTATGACAAAACAAGAGCTGGAATTTAACACCAATTTCTGTGCTCAAAGAATGCAGAGTGATCCTTTCCAACCTCCATGTTTCTTTCTAGAATTTTTTTTAAACTTCAGGCAAAGTTGCTGAACTGTTGTAGTCAGACTAAAGTAGGAAGCACAGAAGGACTTCCAAAATGACATTCTATCAACAGGAGAGTGCCTGTCTCTCTCCTTTTTTTCTTCTACTTTAAACAATCCTGTAAGGTTAAGACAAGGTTAGAGGGTTTTAGAGGCTTTTGCCTGCAGCAAAATGGATGAAAGAACTGCAGAAAATGGGAGAAAAATTTTGGGAAATTTTTCTGAGCCCCAACAAAAATGACCAGTCATGAAGAAATCTGTGAAACTGAGACTCTCATGGTGTGACTAAGTAAACTACTAACAAGAATAAGGTAGGCTATGTGAGCAGTTCAGAAGTGACTTTCCCTGGTACTGTGCACTTATTCACAACCCATGTTAATTTTGAATATTAATCTTACATAGAGAAGTAGGTATGTTTCTTTATGCAAACATAATAAAGGATGGAAAATTATGCATGAGGTGTACCTCATGGTGAGGCAATGGAGTAAGAACCAACAGATGTTCCTACTGTGTGCAATGGTGATGAACAAAGTAGGAAGAGATTAGCTGTAACATAACTTACTTTTCTTTCTTTCTTTCTTTCTTTCTTTCTTCCTTCCTTTCTTTCTTTTTCTTTCTTCCTTCCTTTCTTTCTCTTTCTTTCTTTCTCTTTCTTTCTTTTTCTTTCTTTTTCTTTCTTTCTTTCTTTCTTTCTCTTTCTTTCTTTCTCTTTCTTTCTTTTTCTTTCTTTCTCTTTCTTTCTTTCTTTCTTTTTCTTTCTTTCTTTCTTTCTTTCTTTCTTTCTTTCTTTCTTTCTTTCTTTCTTTCTTTCTTTTCTTTCTTTCCCTCTTTCCCTCTTTCTTTCCCCCTTTCTTTCCCCCTTTCTTTCCCTCTTTCTTCCTTTCCTTCTTTCTTTTTCTTTCTTTCTTTCTTTCTTCCTTTCCTTCTTTCTTTCTTCCTTTCTTTCTTTCTTCCTTTCTTTCTTTCTTTCTTTCTTTCTTTCTTTCTTTCTTTCTTTCTTTCTTTCTTTCTTTCTTTCTTTCTTTCTTTCTTTCTTTCCTTCTTTCTTTCTTTCCTTCTTTCTTTCTTTCCTTCTTTCTTTCTTTCTTTCTTTCTTTCTTTCTTTCTTTCCTTCTTTCCTTCTTTTTCTTGTTTTCAGGCTGCTGTTTGAGCTACAAAGCCCTAGGAATGGCATCTGTCCAAATAATGGTTGTTACAAGGTTTGCATTACATAATGTAATTAAAATGGAACAATTTTTTAGACTGCCTTTCTTAAGCCATAAGCCAAAGTAGTAACCCCTTGTGATGGTGGGAAGATGCCATTCTGCCAGGAACATGTGCTGCTCAGCAGCAGGAGGCTCCACACAGCAGTCAACCATCATTATAGCTGTGCATTATAGCTGTGCTTCTGGAAAGGATTGGGGAAATCTCCTGCCAGGAAAAAGGTGCATCTGGGAAAGACTAAGCTACATATTATTTCACTTTAGGTCCTGTAAAAGCTAACCCGCTACTCTTTGAAGACTAGTACCTGCATTTATGTAAGTGGTATAATACAGGGAGACCTGTAGGCAATTAGCCTATGTTCATCGCATAATCAAAGCTGTTGAAGGCTTGCAAACTAGTAAAACATTTGTGAGGAAAGCAAGTATCTAAACATTTTAGAGTTATTTAATCTAATTTTGACTGGATCTGGTAGCCTAACTCAACAATTGGACACTGCTGCAGCAGCAGTTATGGTTATAAAGGCCAAAATCAGAGAGGTCCTCTCTTTCATGCTGATTATCCAAGTTAAGTAATCAAACAAGAAGTTTTAATTGGCGTATCAGTTGGGCAAGTCATGTCAAGTCACTTGTGACATTTCAGGTCACTAGTACTCATAGGAACATCCTTCATATGTTTGGTTTCTCAGAGAATTCTCAACATGTATCGTGTGGTGTGGGTGGAATAGAGCAGAAGATAATGCATTCTGGTATCATGAGGCCATCACAATCCACATTAGCAAAGATGCGGAGCTCTTCCATAATTATCTGGACTTCCAGAAGGGTATTTTGATGAAAAAAATGCATAGCCAAATATACAGGATGAGGTGAAGTTGAAACAGTGGTATTTTTACACATTGCTTTCCCAGCTATAAGCTACCCTCTTGGTGCAAGATGTTATTCTGCCTACTGTGATTACTCACTGCATCCATATGGTGAGTAAACATACACCCTTTATTTTTGGTAACAGAAGAAACAGTAAGCTTAGTAATGCATATGAATGTATGCAGCCATATTTTCTATTGAAAAATAGCAAAAAGATTATCTAGAAGGGAAATACCTGTGTATTTAATTTCTCTTCCGCTTGAAAGAGTGTGAGGTTATTGGGGTAAATTAAGTTCCACCCATGGTATAAAACTGGGGCAGACAAGGAGAGGTTCAGGCCAAATATGCTGGCATAGTTTAACATAGTGTCAATCTAGAAGAGAGACTGTTGATCCTCTGATCATTGCTAGAATATAGTGTAATGGTTCCTTTGACACCTTTGTCTTTTATTTCATCAGTATGTAGTACATGACATTTTGTACTCGTGAAAGGTGCTGAACTGACAGGCCTTGAGACTGAAGTCTTCTCTTTGTACACATATCAGACGATACATAGACAAACACAGCATCCCCTCTCTGCCTCTTTCTCTGCCTTTCCTACGCTTCAACTGCTTTCTCGCTGCAGCTTTCTCATATGACCACCATTTGAAGTGAAAACATGGTCCAAGCTCTGCAGTTACTGTTTGCTGCTAGTATTATCAGGAAGGCTGCTTGCCCTGAGTGAGTTTTGTGGGTTTTTTTGTGATACAGAAATGTATATCCATGAATTTAAGTAATTCCAGCTCATTTCATGTGGGTCACAAACTGTCCATTAGGCTGTAATATCTTTAGGTTACCAGTGACCCGAACTAGACTTGATCTGGTAACCTATAGAACAGGTGGAATGCTCCATATCCTATTTCCACTCCTGCTCATATATGAATTGTTCAGTATAAGGTTAATCATGCATACAAGAGAATTTTTTTTCTCTGTAGTGCATAGTAGATGTGTGTTTTTGTCCTTTCAATCTGTTTGGAGCAGACAAAGGGGATTATGAATGGGCAAAGTAGAAATCACAGTTAAGAAATTTGTGCTTTTATTCACACAGCAGAGAATTCCCATTGGGAATATTTGATCCACCATGCAGATCAGAGAGAACAATTTTGCCTGTAGTATGGACTTCCAATGGTTTTACCATTCTTGCACTTAGAGGGAAGAAGAATGTAAGAGAAGGAGTTATTGTCTCCTCTCAGTTTTTAATAATGTGAGCTTGTAGTGAAACAGAAAATATGAAACAATCCCCATTCAGGACCAACAACTTGCAAAACTTAACTTCAAAATGTATAGTTATTTTCTGAAGCTGGAATTTTCCCAATGTATTTTCCAAAGAGATATTTCATGTTTGTCTATCATCTACTTAAAAATAAAATAGTGCAAGTTCAAAAAAATAAAAAGTTGCAGTCCTCAGATAAAAGCCCCCGACATAATAAATCTATAACTTTCATGCAATTTGCGTTGAGCAGCAGAATACCTGGGGTGGGATGGTGGCGGTGCAGGCACAAAGTTCAAAATTCCCGGAAAGCAGCTTTCTGACCAAAATTTTGGGCAAGATCTCTTTACTTTTTTTTTCTTTTTAAATCATTTTAAATATTTTTGTTCACTCAAATTGTTTCTTGGCATGCAGAAATGTATTCCCCTCTTTTCAAAAGGTTTGCTATGTAATTAAGGCTTTGGTTACTTTTCACCAGATGTTGCAATAATTTAAATTTCTTTCAAAGAATATGTCAAGGGGATACACCTTGTACAACTTGTTAATAGTCTTGTAAGTTATTGAAAAAAACCAGTAGTATAAAAGAAAAAGGTATACATGTTTGTTTGAAAGAACAGGGTTTTTTAAATTACCTCTACAATGACATAGAATGAGTTTAATATTTTTAGTAGTAGCATCATGTTCCTATTCCACTTAGTCATACAAGGAACCATATGAACATAGACTTAAATTATTCTTGTCAGGACTGCCTTTGCATTAAGGATCTGTTTAGTGATTAAGGGTAAAAAACTGCCCCCTATCATTTTTCACACTTGCATTTACTCATACTTTCAGACTTGTCTCAGCTAGATCAACTAAATTTTCCCTGAAAGATTGAGAACATATACAGCCTCACTCAGTCACAGTCCAGAAGGAATTCAGTTATTTCAAGAAGTCTCATTACACCAGATCCTTCTATTGCCTCTTGTTATTTATCTTTCAGTACTATCACCTTTTACTACCCTTTCTTCTTCCTTAATTCAAATTAATAAAGTCCTGCAGTGAATGATTCTTCAGTTCCTTTGAAATTTCTTTTGAAAGAGTGAGAAGTCCTCAAAAATCACAATACTTATAAAATGGTTGAGGGAGAAAAAAATCCTTTATTCTTTCCTCTAGACTTCGGTGACACTATGAAGTTTCACATAATTTGCAGACTGCATCTCATAAAATACTGGCAAAATTTATTCAATTCAAATTAAATAGATGTAGCACAGAGTAATCTTTCTCTATTAAATATGTCACTTTTTGCAATTGTTTCTTAATATCCCGCACAGCTTCTATCTAAGATTAGCACTTTCTTTGCTGCCACAGTTTCACTAACCTACTGAATTATTCACTGAAGCATAACCTTCAGATATCAGGTTAGAAAGACCTTGATTATGGCAGGAAGTGAACTGTATAAACCATTTTTCTTTAAAAGAAAATTTCTCAGTATAGAAAAGTCTGAAATGAGATAAGTATTAAATGTGTGTAAAAATTAAGTTCATAATTGATAGGAATTTAGTCAGCTGTGACATTCCTGTATTTTGTTTATAATAATGTACAATAACATTCTAGATACCACTTAATAGTGTAAAGCCACGTGCATTTTCATGGTTCTTATTTAAAGAACAAACCAGGGTATGCATGTTGGTCTCAGCTGTAAAGTAGAGCTGTGGAACCTCCCACACAGATTTAACATACTGGACAAAGAATATTTATATCCAATTCCTGATTTTGTCCCATTTCCTGAAAACTACTTTTAAGGCTCTCTCAGATCCAGAAACCATGGTGACAGAGTGGAAGGCTTCCCTACAGCAAAGCACTGTTATTGACCATTATTTTGTGCCAACCCACTGTTGAAATGCCATTTGAACACCTACCAAGGAGACAACAGCTTCCGGAATGCTTCCTTTGCGAGGATTGAAATACAGACACACCACTCGCTTGTCTGCTTCTCGTGACCTGTCCAATGGCACCCAGGAGCTGAAACATAATTGTGAAGTTTAACAGGCTTTTAGAGGTACTATGATAGCAAAATGTCAGGGCAAACAACAATCTACAAATTATTCTGCTAGTCAAGCGTACAAATTTTCATAATGACTTGACCTAGAATAGGAACAAAATGTGTTTTCCTAACATGGGTGATAACTGCATAATTATGCAACTGATTCTGCTAATATTATTAGCCTTATGTTGCTTTCCCAGATGTCAGAGAAATGGCACAGAAGGAGAAAACAGGTGGTAAGATTCTTGGATGTTGCATATTAGTGCAGTCTGTAACAGAATTTTCTATGTAGATTTGTTGACCGCAGTTTGAAGGACTAAAACACAACCATGTTGCACAAGGATTTAACTTTTTGGGTGTAGCAGGGCCTCCAGCAAATTTTATGCTGTGCCGTGAAATGTTCAGTTCCTGAGATGTGTTTAAATCTCTTGTTTCCTGATTTCTGTCTCTCTTTCTCCTAGTGTTATTTGTGGTTTGTAGGGCTTTTCAAACATGTGAGGGTGTTACTTTTGGGTAGCTAAATTTGTGTTGAATGATTATGTGAGTTTGTAAGTCAGGTATCATTTTAAAAGAAATACAAGTACTGCAAAGGATACTATCAGTTTAACAAACTTCTAAAAAATTAAATATGTCTATTGCTTTTTAAGAGCCCTTAACAATAAGAAGCATTTAAAAGCAGTGGGGGAAGTAATAAAAACTGGGTTGATATTGTGGGTATAGAGATCATTTTTTCTTTATGTTTTAATATATATTATGCATACATCCATCATAAGAACACATACAGTCATGTATCCTTGTATACATTTATTTAATAATTCAAATTTGCATTTATTCTGTGTTTGTTAAAGAATTGCGCCTTTGACAATAAGATCTGCAACTGTGACATTTGAATTGCAGACCAAACAGCCATGTGAAAGAATTAAGCTTCCTATATGGGAAAGAGGCTAAAATGCGTATTTAGAGAAATTGATCATTTTGGAAAGAGAAATATATGGTGGAAGTCACTGTGGGCATGACTTAGTGTACACTGTTCATTTCAGTTTAACTGCATCCGCTGAAACTGCCTGGGAATTGCATTGTGAGAGGTTGCAATTCTTTAGTTCCTGCATTTTTGCCTTTTAGTAAGGTTTGCTAGAAATCTTGTCAGGCTTAAAATAATTGGAAGCAAAGTACAAAATCAGCACTGAAAATGGAAGTTGTAAAAGACAGAAAAGATTGTGGTAGTGGTTCCTCCAATAAAATAGACAAAATGAACATTTCATTATGTGCCTGGGCATTGCATGATAATCTGAAACCCTGATTAAAAGGAATGCTATTAAATTGATTTTTTAACTTTCTTTTTTTTTCTTTTCCCAAATAATTGATCTGCCATCAAGCCAGCAGAAAGGTTGTGTAGTCTGAGGCAAGCTACCTTTGTTTGATTTTTACCTTCTGTCTTTCACGGGAATGTTTTGAAGAAGCAGCTGGCCACTAACATGTAGAAAATTTGCCTTTAGTGGAGTGATAGGAGAACCCAAAAGATGGCAAAAAACTGTTGTCTCTGAAATGGCTTTACTAATTTCTGATACTGCATATGCACTCTTGCAGAATACTTTAGAGTTGGAAACAATAGAAATAAAATCTCTGGTGAAAAATGGAAAAGTATTGCATCAAAACTTGCTTTTCATGTTAGGGCTTTGTGTAATTGATGGACAAGTGTGGACTTTGAAGTGTACACTTTCTTCAGATTTGTAGGCATTTGGAAGGTTAATAGCAGACGTATGTTGCATTGGTTGCCAATGGCAACCCCCATGATTTGGGTTGGGTTCAAGCAGCCGTTCAACCCCACTTGTCCCCCCCCACTCATTAATTCCCAAAGCTAGCCATGCAGATTGTTTTGGGGGACGACATTTTGCATGTGTGTCTAGCTGTCTCTTCTGTATGTATTTATCTAAACATTTATATTTATTCCATCACCACATTACACAAGTGTGAATGAATCTTGGCTGACAACTTAGCTGTAAGGAATGGAGAGGGATATTATCTTCCCCATTTAACAAAGAGTGAACTAAGATTTTAAGACTTACAGAAAGTTTCAAAGAAAACTTTGAAGTCGCTGAAGTGTCTGAGGCTTTATCTGCTTTTCCTTTTTTTTCTTGTGTCCATGTGGAAACATGCCTCAGACTTCTGTGCCAGTGGCTCCTTTGGATTGCTAGCAGGGATGATATGTTGGTTCTTGGAAACAGCTTTGGGATTCCTAGCTTTTATTATAACAGGTTATATATATTGATTGCATTCAGATTTTTAGGCATATGTGTGTGTCTGTACCTGCGTATTTATTATTCTTGGAATCATTAAATATTCACTGTCAGCACGTATACATATACAGACATTTTTTGTAATAAATTGCATATACTATTTGGTGATAGCCAAGCTACTTCAGGATCTAGTTGTAGTTACACTGTGGAAGTGGAAGCTGGTTCAAGAAAAATCTGGGGTTTTTCCTCCTTAAACAGCTCATAGATACATCCTCCAGTCACAATGGGATTGGTAAAGGACTTGGGAAGTCATGCCCCAGAGTAAGCAAACTGCACCTAGGGAGATGTAAAATATTATCCAGATAACATGAAATGGAAATACTTTTCAGACACTGCTAAGCAGCTTGGATAAAATAAAAAGAAACCTCTGAAACATACTTTGTGTCCACACTTAGTCCAGTCTTGGACTTAGTATCTGTAGTGACCCCTTTCCCTGCTGCCTACACTGCTTCTCCAAAGCTTGACTCTTTTGCTAGGTTGTGCAATAGAAGGGAAGAAGCAAATTCGAGGCTGTATGCAAATCTGCTGATGGTAGTTCTCAAATCTTCCGTCACATTCTGCAGGAGACAAGGCACAGTAATTTGCGGCTATTTGAAATGGGTGCTGTTGTCCTGATTGAGGTATTTATCCAGCACACCTTCAAACATTTACTTTTGATGGCTCATGCTTGCTGAGGCACAGTCCTGAAAGTGTGCGGTTTCACGCACATGCAAAAGTGATTTCTAGAAGTAATGAGGAATATAAGAAAACAGTTATAAATACAATTTACTGTTATATATCAAGACTTCCTCTCCTTAGTCCCCAGAGATCTGTTCAGTCTAAGAATGATAAAATAGCTGAACAGAGGTAGAGTCTATCCACCCTCTTCAGAGTCCTGCATGTACCTGTTCTCGCTAAGGGGTTTCTGGTAAGCATCTCTTAAGTTGTGAAATTGTTCAGGACCAGTTAGTGGTAGATTACATGCATGATGAGGGATTTGCACAAACAGATGCAAATGTTTCTAATGTAAACTGATGCATTATTTTTCTGAGTGTAGCTTGAGGGGCTCAGTAAGGACCACAACAGGTTTCAGAGCCCTATGTACATCCAAATGGCACCCTTTAAGAGAGGTAATCTCTCCATTCTTGTAAACAGGGGAAGGTGTGAAGTGAACCCTCTGCTCTCTGGCATGAGCTGCTGCTGGCATCCATCTCCTGCTTCCTCCCACCCTGTACTATCATGACAAATATATCCGCACTACAGTGAAGTTCTCCTGTTAACAAGCCAAGAAGACTCAACTTCAGATCAGGAAGCCACTGTAAATATATTTTATTGAGTTGTAGTGAAAAACAACCAAAACTGGAAAAACTGTCTCCCAGACACATGAAACGGAGATGATCATGAGAGAATGGTGAAAGAAAAAGGTCACAAAGAACACTGTGAAGAGCTTAAAAAAAAAAGAAAAAATTGGAATAATGGAGGTGGGGATATATTTTTAATATTTTAAAGATTGCAAGAAAAGGGAACTGATGGAGGTAGATTCAATATTTACAAATGTGAGTGAAAAATTAATTTGGAAGGAAAACACGCCAAATGGGCTATGGAAAGGAAACTAGCAAGAAAGGGGGAAGGAGGGGAGGGGGCAGGAGAAAGGACTGAGAGAAGAACAAAAGAAAGAACAAAGAACAAAACCTGTCTTACTCTGCAGTTATTGCATTTTGGTGATAAATATTTGCAGGTGGTTACAGTAGTTATTTCCCCACTTCTCCTTCCCTTTTCCCTTTCAGAAGCAGCTCACAAATCAGTAAAATCTCCAAAACAGATGAAACTCTGAAAAAAAGTGAGTTCTGTGTCTAAAAGCACAGCACTCACTCCCCAGCATCCACATCACTGTAATGATGTTTTCCTCCTTCTCAGTGCTGGGAGGCACATGGAACTGACTCGTCCTCATATTATACTAAACTTGAAGCAGCATCTCTCTTTTACAAACAAACAATGAAGACAAGTTTTTCTTTGAGCTTATTCAGAGATCCTGGGCTTGTTGCTCCTTGCGTGTTAATGTTTTTCAGTTGCCCTTAGCATTTTTTAGTGTGTTTGTGCAGTTACTATTTCTGTGCATACTAATAGTAATGTACAAATGTGAAATGTTTCTGGGAACTTGCCCCATTTCAGTCACTGGCACAACTCTGTGCCCACAGGGTGGTCCAGCTTTCCTCCTTCTCCGTCTGCTGGGGGCCTTGGGGCTGTGAATATTTTTCTTGTTTTTTCTGTGCAGGTTCCAAAGGAAATCAGAAAATGTTTGCAAGTGCATCTCTTGCATATTTCTATCATTTCTCTGATAATATTTGCTTGTGGTTGTGCTGCATTTAGTGTTTGGTGGTGGCAGTTTCACCTGCCCACTTTTATGTGTCATTAGTTGTCACCGTGCTACCGTGTCTGTGTAGACAAGTCTTCATCGAGAGCAGCTTCAGCATCATGTCTGGGCCTTGTAAATCCTGGCAACAGCTAAGCACGCTGCAAAGGCTTTGTGACAAATAGAAAAATGACAATTAATGATGGCTGAATTCGGGAGAGGGAGGAGGAACAGGTTTTGATCGTGTAGAAAGATGCATTTAGAGGCTTTCAAGCGCAAGACAACACTTTATGTTTCGGGCTACAGTTTTAAAGCCTGACAGAGAAACCCCTTCTTCCAGCAGAGCTCAAAGCCTGCATTAATATCTACCATTTGCAGAGCCTCTCTACTTCGTCGGGGGCTAATTTTCTTCTGGTGGGAACATCACTGGATGATTGAGGCATTATCACTTTGAAAAGAACCTTAATCGTGTGATCAGTCTATAAACTAGATATTGCTCAGTGCGAGCTGGGGTGGCAGGCCTGGCTTCAGGGGAACCACTCGCTTCAGTAAGGTTTTACATGGTCTGGACTTTGGATTTAAGAATAAATGCTTTATTTTCTGCCAAATATACAATAAGAGTTAATCTCAGTAAATTATTCTGAGCTTTCCAAATGCTAAAAATATATGTTATTTAATGTGCAGGAGTTTTGTTTACAATGGGCATTAAACACAGGGAATGTCAGTGTAAGAAGAGGTGGACTTAATGGGTTAAAAACTGTGTAAATGTTACTCTAGTTAAATTACAGCTTGTTGTTCAGATGAATACTCTCCACTTCTCATATAGCTTTAAATTATGGACAAATGCTTGCAATTGTGAACTACCTACATTGTGGCTGCCTGTTCCCAGGCTTCATCAACCCTAGCTGTCCAATGGGATTACTGTAAGCTTTCACGGCAGTCTGCCAGCCACTGATCAGAAATTCATATCCCTGGATGTTAGATTGCTCTCTTTATTCCATCCTTGTGATGGCTGTGATTGCTGTCATGGTGTTAGGTTAGAAATTAGCATTTTGTGGCCCAAATTTTGCCATCCAGAACATAATCAGAAAAAAGAGGGGGGGGGGGGGGCGGGAATCAAAGAATAGTAATTTCATCTGTCAAAGAAGGGAAATGCAGTGTTACCATGATACAGATGTCTATGAAACTTAGGTCAGGAAATGTTGTGGTATTTATGGTCCTATTTGGCAAATGCTTAGGCAGGTGGTGTTTTTCTGTTACTGCAGATCTCTGTTCATAAATTAATGCTTTACCTCTGATAAAACAAACAGGAAAAAAAAGTAAATAAATAAAAATCCATCGGTGAAACTATAGGTGGGCTTCAGAAACTCTTAAATTAAAAAAAAACAAGGATCTCGAGCAGATACTTTCAAGGACATGCTGAATTAATCACAAGAGGCTGGTTAGCAGGAGGTCAGAGAAAGACTTCTTTGCATCATTTTGGGTCATATGTCTAGAGGCGATGGCAGTATGTATGTGCTGTATTGTAATATCCCCTTTCTGGTTTTCTTGCTTCAGTCAGAAAAGGCTGAACACATATTGCACAGGGCTCTTGAAAGGAAAGAGATACTGGCAAAAATCAGTAGTTAGGAGTTTTTTCCTGTTCTTTAAAGCTGAGTCGTGTCTGACTGGCTAATTAAAATGCGTCATTGTTTTTTATCAGATTTATACTCTATTCAGCATATTGTACCCCTTGCACTTTATTTTCTAAATGTGTTATATCTGGTGATACAAAGGTGGTGATTAAACAGCCCAGCAGTAGTCATTGATAGAATTAATGAACATTTATTATTGCTCTAAATAAAGATTTCTCTATTAAGCTGTTTCAAAACAATTCATCAGGGCTTATTACAGAAAATTATGGAAAACAACTGTTTAAAATTTAGTGTAGAGGTATGGTTAGGTCCTTAAAGGTAGCTTGTTATCCTTTTTAGTCAACTCACAGACACGCTAATTTTTTCTGTCATTAGCACTGAACAAGCTGGAAGGATTCTGACATGCGAGGTGCACAGATTCTGTTAGGAGCCTTGATTTTTATCCACCCAAGCTTATCCGTCATCTTTAATCATGCAAAAAGCAGGATTACTTAATCATTTCATTTTATTGAAAAGAAAAAGAAAGATTTACATTAAAACGATAACATGCAAGAAAAAAATAAATTGAAAATGATTATGAAGAAAATGTAACATAGACACTAAAGCTCCATTGGTTCAGTGATGCTCATTTGAAGCAATGATCTAGTAAAGCCAAAGTGTAAAAGTAATGATAATATTAGCTGAGGAAGTATAAGCATCTCTGCATTGCATTCTGACATGAGGTGTGTAGTTGATTAGAGCAGATAACTAAGGAAGATAACTTTTTTCCCCTAACCTCTATTTATTCCTTGCATTAAGTTGCATCTTTGTCTGAACTGAGTATATTTTAGCACACAGATGTTAAGAGGCAAAGCATACTGGCATTTTCACTCACACTTCAGTATGCATGTGCCTGCCTGTTAATCTTCCTATATATATGATAGACAAAAATTATACTGATTTTTAGACTATCTGTGAAAATAATTGATTTAATGCAAGTGTGAATATCATTTTGGAGATAAAATTAACAAATTATTCATGAGTGCCTTCTGTAGCTTTTGGATTTTAGACATTGCATTTTACTCCGTACCTGTTCTAGGTTTCGTACCCTTAATTTAATGTATTTCTTTTTTTGTTTGTTCTTTTCACACATATTTGAAATTCTTATATTTTTAATGAATATTTTTTCTGATATAAAATTTATGTCTAGTCATATCAGAATTTAGGTAGTAAAAGAGGTGGAGAAAAATATACCTGCAAACTTTTGATGCCACAAACATTTGTTTAGGAAACATATTACAGTTTCCAAAAGAAAGTTTGTTAAAGGAATAAACAAAGGCATATTTTTGTAAGTGAATATACACAAGTGTTATCAAAGAAAATTTATTAAAAGCACCACACTTTAAGGTTTTGGTCTGATATTTACATAAAATCGTGCATTAAACAAGTAATTACACTACAAATCAATGTTTAGCAATTAGGTCATTAATAATTCATTCTACTGTACTAAGTTGAGTGAATTTAAGGTTGAATACTCTGGCATCAAATTGTTTTAGGTACATAAACATTTAATGAAATCTGAAAAATATCCAACCTTTTCCTTTAATACATAACATTTGTAGGTCTTGAATATTCATTTTATTCAAAGAAGTAAAAAAGAGAAAACAAAGTTCAGGGTTTTTTCACCAGTGTGAGAATCATGCATTGTTACTAGAGTTGAAAGTGTAGAAATAAGAAATAAACCAGGAAAGATAAGAAAAGGTGTGCAGATATCTATTTGTATTCAGTCATTCCCTTTCTGACATTAGCTCTGGACACTGCTTGGATTTGATAGGTGACTGTTTTGAGACATTCTGGCAGGAGAGAAATGGTTAAAAATGTCATAGAGTAAAACCGTAAGAGTGAGGAAAAGATCAGGAGTCTCTAACTGCAAGAACAAGTCTTGTTTTATGTTTTTTCTGAGTTCTGAAGGGATGTAGTTATGATTACAGGAAAAAAATATTGTCTATAAGGAATTTAAACTTCACATAGATTCCTTCTGTTTGTATAAATACTCTCTCTGCTACCATGGATATTTCAAATATTTGAGATTTAAAATACTTTAAATTTAATTTAAAAAACCCGCAACCAAACCAGAAAAACAACAAGCAGAACCCCCCTGCCTCAAAACAAACAAACAATCAAACAAACAACAACAAAGCAAAACCAAAACAAAATCACTTTTATTTTTAAAAATATATTTTATTTTTACTCTTCCTGAGTGCATCCATCTGCCTTAAAATTTCACAATCTTAGAAATTGAGCTGGACTCTTAGTGAGATATTTTAAGGTAGGACAAATGTCAGCATTCTGCATAGTAACTCTGAACATTTTTGGGCACAAGAACAATGGATTCATACTTTTTCTTCTAATAATAGAAGAGAATATAAGGGATTTTATAAAATATACAGCTACTTCCCTGTAGTGAAGAAGTAAAGCCAACTTATTTTATACATGCAGACTGAATAATACACTGAGGATAAAAAAGAGCCTTTCAACAATAAATTTTCTTCCAAACTAAGTAATCTTTCTACATTGCTGTAAATTAACCTAGACAGTACTTATATTATATAGTTTATACAACTGGTGTTGTCTTTCTGATTGATTCATATGATTTTCCTTAGTATGATCGAATATATTTTTTCTCACTTTTTCTTTGAAAGAAGTGGAAATAATTTTCTTTCTCCTTTTTTTTTTTTTTCTAAGCTAACAAAGGTTATTCTTATGGCATGATTCTTGTTCAGATGTGGAATTAGTGATCTTTTGATCATTGTCCTGAAAACAGAATTATTTACTGAAAAGAATTAGGTTTGATCTTATAGTGACTTATTTTCATGCTTCCAAAGCTGTGTCCTTAAAAGACCTGCAGATGTCTGTTTACAATTTGAGTATTTGCATATCCATGATATGTTTACAAGAATTATGCTATTTTGGATTCTATCAGACAACTTATATCTAACAAAGAAATTGGATTTTTCAGTATTTGCCATGCTATAACAGGAAGAATCTTCTTTTTGTTCGTTTTGTGGATGGATTTTGTATTTGAAATTAATTTTTTTTTTAGTATTTTTTTTTATATTTATTTTATCAATATTGAAAGTCTCTTAAGTTTTCATTGATTCTAGACAAATTATAGTCATAAGTACTGAAGGCAGATGTTTATTATATATGAAAGAACATGGAAGTCTCATTCAGTTGTTAGAAATAATGAAAGCATAGTAGTCAAAACGAGCAATGAGTGATAAAAAAACTGGACCAGATTTTAGTCACTATGACCTTTAAGCAATAGGTGGCAGTGTTACCTAAATACTCTTTGCTTTGTACTGGAAAAGAATGGGAGTACTTAAGAAGGAACAGGACATTTGTTTTACTTGTACATAATTGCAGATTTGTAAAAACAAATTTCACATCATTAAGGATGTTTTTGAAAAGTTCTCCGAAAAAACATTTAAATTCAGCATGCACTATCACCTAAATGACCCACATTTGTGTGCTTTCTGATATATTAGTTATAAAATGATATTGGAATCTAAAATATTCAACTTGTGTCTGAAAAACAAGAACATTTTCCTATGACATGCTGTATTTGAAAATGTGATCCATCTTAACTTCATTACATATTTATAGTAATAAACACCAAGCAAGCTTTTAGAAAATATATTACAGAATATACTTTTCTAGTTTATTACAAATTTATAAATTTAGCACCTAGTTAATAAAGCTTATAGCACATAGTGCTTCTGTAGAGATTACAGGATAAAATTTATGAGTTCTTTTAGTATGTACAGCACAGTATCACAGAATAGACCTGCACCAATCTAAAAATACTGTTTCCCTCTTTATGTACAAGTAGGCACTCCTTTCCACACCTTCTGAAAAGCATGCAATAATTAAAAAAAACAAAGGCATTGTGTATCAAAATTGATGCCTTAATATAAATTTCTAAATCGAGTATGCCAATATACATTTATTCACTTAAATATAAAATTCTTCACAAAATGCAATGTTGTACATTACAATCTAAAATAATTAGTTTAAGCCATTTTGGTCTTCTGAGTGTTACTTATGTATGTCTCATCATATAATAATTAAAATACATACTGACCAATGCAGCAGCCATATTCCATACCATGTGTTCTACCTCTAGGATACAGCTTTCATACAGTAGCAGTTCCAAGGGATGTGTTCATCAGTGTGTGATAGAAACACTATGCAGTACTTTTTTGCAGTTTGAAGTGGGGTGAGGGGGAGAGGACTTGTACAGTATGTAGTCTTAGTTTGATAATTACACCTTATCTATTTACTATGCTAGGTCTACCAATTTTTAGTCTAAAAGTAGGAGGCGGCTTGTAAGAAGGAGAAAGGTAAATGATAATCACGCTAGCGAAAGAAGATAGTGATGGATAGAAGCAATGATGAAATGTGTCTGATAGGGTAGTTTTCTTCTGTACCACCATTTCGTTGCTGCTCTGGGATTACAGCAAAATGGTGGCTACTTATATTTTATGGAAAATGTAAATTTTATGGTAACCTTCCTATAGACTCCAAATTGCTTCTCCCCTCCATCCCTATTATACTGCTTTGTTAGATCGAGTGCGTGGTTTGCCTTCTGAATCTTATAGTACTACAGAAAAGGAAAATCTCAGTTGCAAAATTCTGCATCAGCAATAAAGAGTTTACTTACATGTGATTAAACCAAAGTGTAATCAAATGGGAAGATCATGCTTTCTTACAACAGATGAGATACTAAACGGCTGCAGGTAAATAAGACTTGGAGTGTATTCTTGCTTTGCACAGCACAGGGCTACTGTAGCTGAGGCAAATATTTGTGACTCCTTTTTGTTCTTTTGGGGTAAAACTTAGTCTGTACTATCAAAAAATGCTAATAAGTAGCAGACCTTAAGAAGGAGAAAAGTGATAAAGTCCTAAGGCTTTGCTTTCTAGCCTCACTGTTTCTCTGTCCCCAATAGTTGACATGGCAGGGAGTGACTAAACTGTCTTGTAAAAGATCCCCTTATCTACCTTCTTGGGCAGGGGTAAGGTGCTGAAACAGTACCTTACTGAAACAGCTTTTGGGTTTTGTCACTTTCCAGAAGGATCTTACTTGTGATAACATGATTTTTCCCAAGTATCTAATTTCTAGAAATGAAAAACATTAGAAAATATGGCTCTAAATATGATTTTCTTGTTATCTATATGTGTTAAAATAGAGAAAATGCAGGAAAACAAGAAGCAAAGGGAAGTGAGCAGAACCGAATTAAGAAAACAAAGTGAAAGGGAGAGATATGGAGAAGTATTACAATACTGGCTTTCCCTTAAATTCTGAAGGGAAGAAAACTTATAGAATACTTTTTTTCTGCAATTACTCTTTTTTAGTTAAAGTGCATTGTTAAAATATGGGGCATTTTTAGAATACAATTTTCTGTCTCGATAGATATTTAAAATTAAATGCATATAATATTATCTAAAGTTTCCCTGCCTAATTTTATGATGTTCTTGTTGTAAGTTAACTCAGTTCTGAAGTTGTGAGATTTTAAACGCTAGAAAAACAGTCAAATATTTAAAAAAAATCAGCTTCCAGTGTCTTGTTGCACTGCTTACCAGGTGGATATAAACAAAGGGATAAAGTAGTGAATTTAAAGCATGTTTTAAGAGAGTGCATGCGCTGATACTACTACTTATTTTTAAGGAAGCAGGTTGCTCAAGGAATAAATTCTTCCCTTGAGTGTTTGTACATCTTACTGCATTTGGCATTGTGGTGTCTGTGTATACGTGAAAACATACCCTACCTCCAGACATACTGGTTGCCTATAAACAGGAGGGGTGAATGGTTATTGAAGTTTATTTGGATGTGCACGGACACACTGCCCTTGTTAGGATATCATGGCAGCTGGAGACAGAAGAGGAGCTCTGTTCCCAGTGCACCTCCAACTTCCACCTGGCCCTCCACACGTTTTACACACGTGAATTGCTCAGAGTAAATGGTGAGTCACAGCATGATGCAAACACAACATTGCTCTGAATCATTTCTGAGGAGTGCTTAAATTTAAACCGCAATATTTATGGGGTTTTTAAATCATTTTGCCCTGAAATGCTCAAACATATTTGAATAGAAGTTTTAAATGTAGAAATGGCAAGGAGTTAAATATTTTTATGATGCACTCACAAGCTTTTAGTTTCAACACGACTATTTGTTACTCCAGTTTCTCATTTGTAACTTGAAAATGGGCAACACTGCTAGGGAGAATCAGGTTAGGAAATCATTCTATTTTATGCCTAACAAAAAAACCCCTGATTTCAAACTACATGACCTTACTTAAAGTTGGATTGATTTTTTCCTTTGTAATTTGTTTATTTTAGCTGTGTGTTTACATGCTAAGCTTAGAGTACTTGAAGTTCTATACTAAATGAAATAATGCCTAGGAAGACCTAAAAATTCATTTATTTATTTTACATGTTTACACAGAACTGATGTACATCATACTTTGATTTTAGTAAAAAAAATCATTAACCTAATCCTACCTATATCAATGTCTTAATCTTTTAGCATTATAATCACACTCTAAAACATAATTTTACATGCTAAAATTTTCTATTTTAAACTGCTAAATAATAACATCAGTATTTGTGTAATGTACTATAAACATTTCTGGTTTGTAGAGGAGTTCTGTAGTAATTTGTTTTTAAAGTTCTCTGCCTTATATAGAAATAAATCTTTTGGTTCTTAAAATATAAAGGACAAATATATGATGAGCACAAGTTTTAGTATAAGCATTTAAACTTACAATATAAGAATAAGAAAAATGTATTCCGATCCCACCAAATTCATAATGTGCTCATGGCAAGTCCAAAAAACAGCAGAAATAAACTGAAACATGTATAATCCTACAAAATCACAGCAGTGCAGACTAACATTGGTTTGGTCCCAGTCTGTCAGAGTTTCTGCTGTGATTCTGTTTTCATTGTAGATCTAGCTGAAATCATCTGTGTCAGAAGATGTGATTAAAAAATAATTAGATGCAAGGGTTTATGGCATGTTGCTGTAAATTTGTGAGTAAAGGTAGGACTTTTTATTTAAACAAAAGAAAAATTTAAATCTGAATTAAGTATAAACTGTTCATACATTCTTTTAAAAATACATAAAACTGTTCATACATTTTTTTAAAAATTGTTCTGTTTTCACATGTAATGATGCTAAAACCAAATCTGTTGATTATTTTATTTCTTTGTGTCAAAACATGTGATAGTCATGAATATATAGAAACTATTCAGAAGATTTACATTTTCTAATTTCAATCACACATTCAATTAACACATTTTCCAAATTTTACTGCAGACATTGAATAACTCAAAAGTTTTATCCTATCCAAAAAAGCCCAGCACCAAGGGAACAGTCTAATCCTTTTTATTGAACAGGTATTGCTGTCTAGTCAGTATGGGATAGCTCGTTTCTTGCCTGCAAACTTGCTATTAGTCTTAACTGTTTATTTTTCACTAGATTTTAAAAAAGTTGTAAAAAATATTCAACCCCACAAACGTATTTCTGTTGCCTCAATTATCTTTAATAAACACAATGTTTTATAAAATGTCTTGCAAAACAAGGAGTACAGATGGATGCTAATTTTTAGTCTGAATTTTCAGAAATTATCATATTTTGATACAATTTTGAGGTATTTATATAAGAGCATTTTGGCTTTTCTGCTTTGTTTTACTGTTACAAATTATTGATTTAAAAATTATAATTTAAGTTCTTGTTATGAAGCATTTTTTTAGAACAATTTTTGTTGTCTTAGTGTCAGTCAAGGAGCACATTTTTACTAGATAAATCAAATAACTCAGACTAACAAAAGGAATGTCAATTAAAAAAAAAAAAACCCAAACCACAAAGCACAAACCAAACACTTTTCCTTTCTTTTTTTTTTGCCTCGACTTCTGATGCTGGCAACGATAAAAGCTGTGCAATTACATCTCAGCAGCCAGAATGCTGAATTTCACTAGATTTGTCAATCAGAAAGCTCAAATGACTTGTTCACTTTCATAAAATTTAGAAGTGGGGGACAGAATGGTACCTAGTCTTCTATCTGTATGGTTGCAAAATTATTACCAGCCTGTTTATTTTTTTGGTAGTGTTTTGGCCAGTTATTTTAAAATTGGCTAGCAGTGGGCTACTCTTTGCTCTCTGGGGAGATTTTTCTATTGGTTAACTCACTGTCAGGTTTTTCTTTTTCCCCTACTGATACATTCCCTTTATTAATTTCCTCCCATTACTCCTAGTTATACCTCCTTTTACTATGCTAAATAATTCCTTTTATGCTAAATAATTCCTTTTTTCCATTTTTGAGTTATCACTCTGTAACATTGCTGTTCTCCTTTTTATGGAAACTGTCTCGAATTGGCAAGGTCTAAAATATGCTGAGTTAAATCTGCTATAAAAGACTTTATTGACAATTACTATAACTTAAACACAGTCCTGCTTTAATAAGCTCAGCAAAAACTGAAGTTTGAATAATTTTTGTTAACTGAAGCAAGAAATCTATTAAAAGGAGCCCTCTATTTTGAACTGTTTTGTAGTGATGTAATGGGGCCAAATGATTAAGCATAGCTTAGATAGCCAAAATCCTCTGGGTCAAATTACCCTGTCTGCTGAGAAGCACAACAGGGTTGAAAGAAACACAGATGCCGGAATAATGTTTCTGGTAAGAGGAAGAAAACTATTACAAGCCTGTCTACTTTTTCCAGGGTTGAAGCTAATTTTGGTCTGCTCTCCTTCCCTCTCTGCGTTTTCCTGAAGGCTGGGGACTGCCTAGTGCTGAAACCTCTGGATACCCTCTCCCAAATCACTCCCTTCTCCTCCTGTTGGAGGGAGCTGGGACTTGGTGCTGCAAACTTGGCCTCACTCTGATCCTAGCTGGAGAAGAGCTGGACGGGCTCATTAACTGTGTGTGCTTGTGAAGCAGCAAGTCCTCATGCCCAGGGTCCTACAAATGACTGAGTCATTGAGGAGGAAACATGCTTCACAGTGAGTAGCATCTGCAGACAACAGTTCTGACAGGCTTTGATCAAACTTCATACCTGGAACGGCCCAGCTAGGGACAGGGGCAGCAGTTCTAGACTGGCAGCCAGGGAGATGATAAGGTAGGGAGAATGCACAAAAGCTCCTAGATTTTCAAACAAGGTAACAGGTTCCCCAGTAAACCTCATGGCACGTCGGGAAAATCTGAATAATAAACATAGATAAACTGTGTCTAGTTTTCTAAACTCTCTTCTATCTCAGCTTCCTTTCCCCGGAGAGACCCCTAAATTTAGTTAGAGACTTTTACACCAGCAGCCTGACAAGGATTGAAAACCACTGCAGTAATGCTGTGCTGATGCATGCTACCACCATGGTTACAGCGAGGTTTGCTGCTCTTTGACACCGTGCATACGACATTAGTAACTCTCCATTTGCATCAGGGCTGGTTTTGCAAAACAGCTAGTGGACTCTACCCTGGCTGTTGTTAATAGAAATTGAGGGCTCATTCCCTTTGACAAGCCAGACATATTTTAAGACTAGACTACCTGTGTATGCTTAAATGGGGACTCGGTTTTTTCCCCTTCAACTGGTTATCTTTGTAAAACTTTGGTTTCTGCATCTGAAAGGACTGGGCCCTCAAATATATGCTGATTATTTATTTTATTCTATTTAACTCTCTAAACTGCTGTGAATTTTTACAAAGCTTTCAGTGTCATAGCAATGACTATCTTTATTACAATATGTTTTCTGATCATCATATTAGTTCTGATAAAAATTAAGTTTTCTGAGATTCATCTTATTTTTCAGTTTAAATCTGCTTTTGGAATATTTTATATTATCTTGCAATATGATCTCTTGCTGAGAACACCTGAAAATGGACAGAATTTAATGTAGGCAAAAAGCCTACATGTACTGGAAAATATTTTGTTTCACAAAAAAATCTTCATTTCCTTTATATCTTGATATAATTTGTTTAAAACTATTCTGCAATCCCTTGGAGCATGTAAAAGTGCTTCATGTAAACAGGTCCCTCTGCTCTTGTTCTTTAGACTGTAGTGAGGCTGCTGAAAGATTTGAGTGATGGTGCAATGCTTTAAATTAAATATAGATTTGGGGTTCTGAGCCTGCTGAGTTGAGTGCTGTAAACACTGGAGGACCAATCAAAACAAACATAAATGACACAAGTGATCTTCATTGAATCGTTTGGCATTTCTCTTGACTTGTTTAGAGACAAATGCTTTTGTTTTCTTTGGTGCAAAATTGTTTCTAGATCTACTCTGAATTTTCATTTACAGAGAGTACATCACAAGATAAATAGCATGCTTTTACCTTGAGCAGCTAGTTAAAAATGTAGAGCATGAAGCAAAGGAGCTGTGGCATTTGGAGGCTCTGTTTTCCTCATGTGATGAGCTGTATTCCATCTGTGATCAACTGTGCTTTCTGTTTTACAGTATCCTTACTCCATCATGTGCTGTTTATGAGTAAAATTTCCAACTTGAAATTGCTGTGGCTGAGAAGAAAGAAGCATAATGTGCATGTGTGTGTGTGGGTGCATGTGTGTGTGTATTCGTTAACATTTGGGGTAGCAGGTGTTGAGAGCTGTTTTTCCTTGGTGTGAATACATTTTGCATCACTGGAAAGCACTGAGACATCTTACACTGCAACCTTTTGTGAGCAGCAGCTTAACATTCTTTTTATTGCTTCACTAGAAGAGGACCAAGCCAAAGCCCTTCTCCAGTGCTAATAGCTCCAGAATATTGCTCAGCTAAGTGATGAAGAGAGTTTATATGCTGAAAAGTATTTCAGGAAGAGAGTTATCAGAGAAAAACAGAAACAAAAAACCCCCCACAAATTTAAAAACATTTTAATTGCTTGTGAAACAGGGATAAGAGGGTCAAAACTTCATCTTACAACTTTAATTTTTGAGTGCAGAATACTTGCTGAACAGGTTGGACTTGAGTTGGAAGACTAAACGATTGTGTAAAGATATGTTTTTTCACTTCTATCATTAAAGAGCTGGGAGGCATAGCAGAGCAGCCCATGGAAAGGTATTTATTGGTTTTTCCTTCTTGCTCTGTGCTAGAGCTTGACCTTTCCAGTGGTGCTGATCTGGTTGTCCTCATTTTGGTTCTTTCAGCGGCCTTTTGCATATGCAGCCATCACGTTCACTATTAAAAATGTGACTAACTATGGAGAATTTCCTTTTTTAGCTGCAGCAGAAAAATATGCTCCTGTGTCATAAAGGGAGACTATGGAGTAAAACAAAGATTAGGCCATTTCAACACCAATCACTTATTTATGTAGTATAGAATATCAAGACAGAGAGACAGGGAAATAATGAACAACCCGTGCAGAGGTGACTTTAGGAGAGAGTAGACTGAGATGTTAAAAATAAACAAACCGAGTCACTGATGAGAGCTCTGCTTAATACAAAATGCATCTTTCCCCTTTGAAGGGCAACATCACACACCTAGAATGTCTCATACTGGCTGAGAAAAGAAAGACTAGTTAGTGGCCAAGAACACCCTGATGTTCTGCGCTACAAATTGAAAGTGAAGGTTACTTTATTGTAGACTTTATCTTAAAGCAGTAAAACGGGTAGCTGCAGCTACAACTGAAAGTATTGATTTTGTAATTTCAGCAAATTAAGAACAAGACAGGAAACCTATTAAACCTTTCCACTGATTGCCAGGGCACTTTTTGGTGATGCTGGTGCTGACATTAAAATTACATGCGCCTGTCTCTTTAAAGCCAAACATATACATTTTACAGAAGATAGTGCCAGCTAACATGCTGAAAAGGGATTTTTATAAATCTGTGTAATTTCACATTTCAGATGTGAAACTTTTGAAGCCTGATGACATGAATGTCAAGCAGCACATCTAAAATTTTCATAAATTATGGTTCATGTTAGATGTGCTTTCATTACATTTTAATAAATTAAAATTTTCACAAAGCCAGAAGATTTTTTATAATAATAGCAAAGATTGTAACGCTAGTAATAGCATTATCTGTCAGAACATTATGAGTAATGATTATGTAAAAATCTATGTAACAAAGGCTAACAGAAGAAATGATCAAATTATATTCTTCTGTATCTTGTATAAAACAAGTTATTTTATTATGGTAGCAAAAAACCAACTTCTCTTAAAGCAATATTTAAATTACTTGTAAAAATTGGTGTAATTAAATTCATGTGAATTACAATAGTTAAGATCACTTGTTTCATAAAGGATTGTTTTAAGATTTGCTTTAATATTACTAAGTATAAATTAAAAAGCTGTGTCTTTTAAAAATGCAGTATTTCTAGTAGTCCTTAGGAAGAATGGGGCAGAGCAAGGGAAATTATACCTGAATCCACTCTGAACACCTTATGAAGATGTAAGTTTCCAGTTTATCCAATTCATAAATATTTTGTTTCATCTGAGCTGGTTTTTGGCATCATTCCAGTGTGTAAACAAGCATCGGTTTTACACACACAAATCTAATTTACAGGCAAGCCATCATCTGAATTTACTGTAGTAGCCAGCAGTTTGTGATGTGCCTGTAACAGAAATGCACAGTGATAGAGGAGGCAGTGGCAATGTAAACTTAAAAAGAGATTGGATTTGTAACAACAAAGGCACTCTTAAAAAGTGTGGGGAACACTGCTGAGAGACTGTGAGCCAAAACTCTCCATCAGAATGGGCTTCAGGAACTTGCAGCAGGTGTTTACACCTAAACATGTGAATGAGAATTCAGCATCTTATGTTACCAAGGAAGCCACAAAATAGTGTATGAAAATGAGTATCAGGTGTGAAAATATGTATCCAAAGATAAAGGTGAGAATAGGCAAAGTGGACTTAGTAGTCAGAGAGATCTGAAATAAGTAGGAGGGAAAACTTAAGACGAGTGCAGAGCTTCAAACGAACAAAATCTTCTTTCTTTGCTGAAGGAGAAATGCACATAGGGAATGCTGGAGTGCTCTAACCACCCCTCAAAGCCCAGCAGAAGCTGGGGTAGTAATGGTGACTCCTGCATGTCTCTTCAGTTTCCCAGGAATGCACACGCATGCCTGATTGTACAGACCGATATATTTTCCCCTTGTTTTCACAGCAGATATGCCAAGGTATTGATGGCTGCCAAATTGGATACTGCACATTGCATATTACAAGTATATTCAGATAACACCTGTAACTCCACAAAAGAGTCTGTGCTTTATTCTACTGCCGAGGCAGAAAATTACAGAGACATCCACCTACGACACACTTCATAATGTGGGACTTCTCTGAACCTGAAACAAAGACTGTGAAGAGGAGAAAGATGCAATAACAGTAACTACGGGTACACACTTAGGTTATTCACTGTGGCCTATATATTTACAGGTGGCCACCAGAATAATCACTCCCAAAGGGTGGTGATTTGTAGGGATAGAGGAAAAGGTAGGTTTTTAAGGAGGAGTTTAAAGGGATAAAAATCAGTAATTGCTTGAGAAATTATATTTTATTTGGTACAGGATGGCTTCAATAACCCAAGAAGAAGCTTTAACTTACCTTGCTGGAGTTCCTTCTGGCCATTTGACAAAGCTGAGATTTTATTAAAACTACTGTGAGTTTGACCCTTCTGATTTTTTTTCTTTGAACAGCCTTTCTTCCTACTGAAGGTGTTTTTCCAATTTTCCACAGCAGGTACTCCCTACCTGTCACTCTCCTGTAGAGCTATAATTTTGCGAGAGTTGTGATTAGTGGTATTTCCACTTAAATTTTTTTGCAGGGTTTTCAGGTTTTTTTAGACTAGTCAGAACTCTTAAATGTATTTAGTTTTTAATGGAATGTTCCAGTTTTGAACTGGAATATATATGCATGTATATGTTTTACTTATTCATATGTGTACTTACGTATATAGATACAAACATGAACCAAAATCTTCCACTTACTGGTTTCAGGAAGGTGAAAGAACAAAGAATGACTATGTGGCAGAAGGTGCAACCTAAAGTGTTCAAGTCCTTCCTTTACTTGAAGTGAAGATTAGAACATCAGTCTTCAACATCCAGGGAAAAGACGTAAAATTTAGACTGAAATAATGCCTAATAATTTTTTTCAGCAATACAAGAGATGGATGGAGACATAAACAATAAGAACAAGTAGCCAAGTAATGTGGAGCAGTTTCTGGAATATTGCACAAAAACCATAACGTAGAGTTGTGTGTAGGTCTTCCACAGTCCTGGGAAGTGCCCTCATTATAAGCTCTTTTATGTTATGCTGCAGAACTTGCTTTTCATATGAAACACTTATACAGTCTGGCTTATGACCCAAGACAAAATGAGTAAAAATTATTAAATATCCCAAAATGTTGCTGTGTAGGAGAATCAGGTCCTGCACACCTTTACACTGGGAGTAATCGAAGGATTTTTGACACACATAAACCTGTGCTCGAGAATACACATGAGTACACTGGAAAACACTGATCTTTTTTAAAATTTGATTTTTGCCTTGAAGCCTGTCCAGAAGCACAGAAACAGAACTGTCCAAAGGCCACTTGAAATGGTATCAACAAGCAACAATGTCTTTGGCAGAAAAATGTTGATTTTGTGGAAGGTAATTGTGGACACTAGTGTCTCCATTTCTTAGTGTGTTGTACATTAAAAGAGCTAAATTCATTTGCATAGTCAAGATAAAGTTATGTACCACTGCTAGAAATGTGAATTAGTTGCAAAAGATAACTACTGGTGTTGAGATATTAACACGAAGATTTCAAGGGCTGATTTTGAGTAGACATACAGTGAAAATAAACTTATATTTGAGGGTTAAAGAAGTCAATAAATTTTAAGTTAATAAGACTTGCTGATAACAGGACAATGCTAAGTGAAATTGCAGGAAACATCGGATATGCTTTTAATAAATTGTGTCATTTTAGACTTAGGCCTCAATGAAATGTCTCTCTGAATTTCACAGAAATAGTGTAAAAATAGCAGAAGCAAAATAAATTCCTAGAAGTGTAAAATAAAGAGAGAAATAAAGAATTTAAGCCATCTGAAGCAAATTTCTGAACTGATTAAATCAGCATTCTTGGATGATGTTACCTAAGTAGATGAACACAGATCTATACTAAACTTAATACCAGTAATAGACTTTGCACTAGAAATAGTAATATTTTCATAGAAATCGAAATAGAATGTAAATACAAATTGTGATGAGGAAAATAGGAAAAGAGAAAAAACATTTTCTCACATTTATTTTCTTCTGAATACAGAGTACACTATACACATAAATACAGGAGGTGCATGCCTGTTGGAGTCTGCACAGGGGGTTTATTGTATAAGTTCTGATTTTCCTTGCTTTATTCTTTCACCCAGGTAAGCAAACTGATAGGAAACAAGTGTTCCTTTACGAAGAATTGACTTTTTCATTGAGAAATCATTGAGTGCTAAATACTCTTTGATGACCTGAAAAATGTTTCTAAGGATAACAGAAAGGACAAACCTTTTGAAGTTTAAAGACAATATATTTTTTTCTTTCACTGCTTTCAAACAAGGAAGGGGGAGAGAGATGAGTGAGAAGAGAGAAAATACGTTTTCAGTTTACGGAATTCAGTGGTGTGTGAAATTCGTAAAGGAATTTTTTTTTTATTTTCTTTGTTCCCTCCAAGTTTTCCTTATCGTTTAATCAATGTTTCTGCTGGGACAAATACATGAAAGGAATGATTTTGTCTCATGGTTGTGACTCATAAAGACATGGTTAAAGACAGAAATGGTAAATTATTGTCTTGAATAAAACTTACAGTCAAGAAAATATCAAATATTTTCTAGAAATAATTAACTGAAACTAATTGAAGACCTCTGTTTGTCAGTTCCATACTACTTTTTAATTTTTATCTGTTCTCTAGGAAGAGGGGAATTGGGATTGAATACTGGTTTTGGTTAAATCTCAGAATATTTGGATATTTTTCCAAACTTACTGAAACTATTCCCTTTCTAGCTGCTTAGACATTTACCATTGTTGTTTGCTCATCCTTGAAATGCTTTATTTTTTTATTTTTCTGTTTTGTTGTTTTTTTTGTGGTTTTTTTTTTTTAAACTAGGATAGGGTACTTTCTTAATCTACTTTCCTTTGTTATTAATACAGATCAATTAACAGTTATGCAGGCAAAAAGTCAGGAGTGGTGTTTTTCAATACTGTTGCCTGTTACTTTCTGTACAGCACCATTTGAATCTCTTTTCTTCCCAACTACACCTTCATATGCCATAAGCTGGGTTATGTTCACTGTTCTTGGGCTCTTTCTCTGCCCACACCCCTCTTTTCTGTCTCTCTTCTTGCCTTTCTTTCTTCCCAGATTGGGAAATATTGATTCTATTGATCACAAGGCAACTGGGAGTGTATGCTCAGCAGGCATAAACAGTTTTACATCTTCTGTTAATTAAGAGGATTTCCCTCGTAAACTACCACTCTTCTAATCTGAGTGCCTGCTACCATCACTTTTGGATCCTCCACTGGTCCTCCACTCCAGTTCTGTTTTTTCCAGCAAGTGTCTCTCAAAAGAGGAGGATTGTCTTTCCTAGAGCCCCTACTTTTTCCGTACTGAGTGTGAAAGCTGAACGTGGCTTCACCAGTCTCTGCTATGTTGTTGTGTTTCTCACTGAACTGAGAAGTGTCACACAATTCCCATAAACTGGGAGGAAATGTATTAGAACATTCTGTGTGCTGGCTCTGACACTCTCCTTACCTTTCAAGTGTCAGTTTTTGCAGTGGTGAATACCTAAATGTGGAGCTGTGGAGTAAACTGCATAAATGTAAATGTTATATTGTGATAAGGGGGATGAAATTAGTTTTAGAATTCCTTCCTAGTTTGGGATGGGTTTTTTCAAAAAGCTCAAAACTTAAAATGTGTTATGTGGAAAAAAATTGTTTGGTAACATTCCCCTAGAATGTGATGGAGAAGTGATATTCCGTCTATCTCTTCAGAGAATTTGCAGCTACAAAACATGTTTACAATTTTTCCCCCTGTTTTGTTTAATTCAATTAGGTTTTCTTGGCTGCCTTGTTTTAGGAATCACCTAAATGTGTAAGATACTTCAATGGAAAAGTGTGTCTTAGGCATATTATTTTTAAAGCTCAACCTCACACAGGGAAGAGATTAAGACATTTTTGTATTGTGCTTCCTTTGATTTCTTTGACAGGATGACCAGAAACTGGTTTAGAGTTGCAGACTCAACATGTCTGGAGAAAAGCTTGTCCTTACATCTATGAATATGAAGTATGATACCTTAACTGCTTTTTCATATGCTAAATGGATGATGATGAAACTAAGACAAGGAAATATTTTAAGACCATGAAAGCAATCTCTTATAGTAAAGAATAGTTTCTAAAGGGAAGAATTAGAAGCCTGCAGCCTAAGATATCGAAAACTGGTATGTTCATCGTCCAAAAAAGCTTGTTCTTGCTATCTACTCTTTATGGCTTAACTCTGGAATAGGTGATAAAGTCAGTCTTGTATGCTTCCTTGAAACTTCATGGGGTTTTTCCAAAATCAGGAACAAAATCTTACCTATCTAATAAGGAATATTGCAGAATGAGAGAAGGTTACCAATATGTAGTCAGGTTGACCCGGGAGTGGTCTCAGCCTGCCTGTTGAGGTGTGTTACTTTGGGGGAGTCTCTCTGCAAGTGGGAAGACTTACTTCTTATTGGCAATAGGGATGCAAGGGGCTTCATCTCTTAGCCAGACAAACTTCAGCTCAAACATGAACAACAAAGTCAAATGTATATACAGCCTAAGGTGGTCTGTTTTATTTTGTGACAAGAAAAAGAAGCTTTGAAGAGTTTTTTTCATTTTCAACCTTAAAGCAAATGAGTATTCACATATACGCACAGACACAAGAAAGGCAAGGGATAAGTTTAAATATTGTATCTTAAAAATTATAGGTTGCAAGTACTTATTATGTGTCTTACCTTTCACACCACTAAAATATGAGGATTTTAAATTTAGAAACATGACTACAAATGTAACAGCATGAAAATTACTATTTTAGTATGAAACCAGAGTTTCATATTTCCCGGAAGAAGGACACATAGATTAGAAACATATTTTCAACTGTGAATCCATCTATTTCTTCACAAAATTATTTAGGCAGATTGAGAAGATTTGAGGGATCTGCCAGTGAAGGGGGCAATATCTAATCAACAAGGGTGTTTTTCTAAAAAGAAGAGGCTGTTGCAGTGCTAGGTTTGGTTTAGCAAGCTGCAGCTTTCCCAGAGAACTCAGCGGGGCTGCTTAGGGCAGAGTGACCATTTTGTCCTCCCGCAGTGCTTTTCGAATGGCCCCACACTCTTGCTCTGGCCAGCTATCAGCTCTACAACACAGTTGCGGCAAAAGAGGCAGAGAAGAGACCCTCATGGCAGCTTCCGAGGACCTTTCATGGATGCATCCCGCCCTTGCATTCCCCAGAGGCAGAGACACCTCGTAATCCGGGTGCAGGGAGGTTTTTGTCAGTTTGCAGGGGCGGTACATGGGCGGAGTTGGGGTACAGGAACCAATAGGGAGAGCCTGAGGGAGTGGCCAGGGCTAGGGGCAGGGGAAAATGGGGGGGGAACAATGTGAAAGGCATTTAATAAGTGAATCACTGAGAAATAGAACACTGCAAGAGGCAATTTAATGGCTTTTCTAATAAATGTTACAACTAAATGTTAGAGTAGACTAGTGAGGAAGATTTTGTCATCTCTATTGTTGTTTCTAAAGAAAGAAATATTAGAAAAATATGCATCAGGAATATGAGATGAGGCCTTGATGTACAGGGTAGAATTATGGATTTATGAGGTTTTTTTTAGGCTCAATTTCACTTCTGAAAGAGCAGATAGCTTTTTTAAGGGGTGGTTCTGAGAGGATGACAAACCTCCATGGTCTCTTCAGTAAGCACTCCCAACAGCACAAGCAGCTGAATGTTGTCAAGACATCTAAAACAATAAAGGAGACTAAAACCAGGGACTGTGGGTTACAACTACAACAGCATTGTGTTGAACAGAAGATGGACATGCTCTGACTGTGAGGCTGGAGAAAGATCAGCCTCAGACAGGATTTTCTTGGAGAGTGACTTCTTATGAAGGCATCTTGTAAAATAGGATAAGAGGCAATGGGTTTAAGCTGAAGGTAGGAAGGTTAAGATTAGATTTTAGGAAGAAATTATTTACTGTGTGGGTGGTGAGGCACTGGAACAGGTTGCCCAGAGAAGCTGTGGATGCCTCATCTCTGGCAGTTTTCAAAGCCAGGCTGGATGGAGCTTGGAGCAACCTGGTCTAGTGGAAGCTGTCCCTGCCTATAGCAGGGGGGTTGGAACAAGATGATCTTTAAGGTCCATTGCAACCCAAACCATTCTATGATTCTTGCAGAGGTGTCTGCAAATCCTCATTTTACTGCAGAGGAGCAGGCAGAGCAGGGAATGGAGCTGCAACCTTGCCCAGGGTATGTACCCACTGCCTTCCAGCTGCCACTGTGCTGCTACTGCCTGACCCCCATGCACACACTCTGACCCAGCTCCTCTCCACAGGTCTCTTGAACTCCGTCCAGGACTTAGGCCAAACAATTACAAACACTGCCAGAGGACAAGAGCAATCACATCATCCTGGTGGTCCCCAGTAGTGAGTCTCCCTCACAAACAAGGAGCAAGGTGCAATGGAGGTGAGATTTTTCCTAGCCTGGCTCTTCACGGCAGACATGAAAGGTGCCTCCCCTTCCTCAGTGAAAACATTCCCACAGTCTCTTAGACAGGGGTGCAAACTATGAATGGGTCTACTTACAAAGACTTTTGACAGGTATCCTCAATTTTTGTTTCAGTTGCTTTGCATTTAGAGGAATGTCACTTTCAACCAAACTATAATTTGAGTGAATCTGCTGACCAGACTTAGCAGGAGGAAGGCTTCCCTCACTCCCTTGGGAACAGCTTAACAAAGGTAGTGTCTAAGGAAAAGAGAGAAAGCAGCTGAAGAACCATCAGACTGTCAACCTGGAACATGGAGCTGCTCATCACATACATCTCTACTGATTTGGAGGTGCCTCATACTGCTTCTACCAAAAAAGGTGATAATCCAGAAATTACTATCTACAACCTAAAATACGCCTGCTGGGAAGTGTTATCTACCCATTTCATATTTGTTATAGACCAGATGTTAAATTTCTACTGGTTCAGAATTGCAACCCTTTAATGAACCACTTAAGGAGCATGAGGATGAGTGGTTTCCCTTTGGCTTAGCAAACCATGTTCTCCTGAATGAGGTGATGTATTTACCCACTGCTTTTCTTATTCGACATTTTTCTCCCCGCTTTCCCTTGCTCCTAGCCCTGGCCACTCCCTCAGGCTCTCCCTATTGGTTCCTGTACCCCCAACTCCGCCCATGTACTGCCCCTGGGCCCCCGAGAAAACCCCCCTGCTCCCTGACCCGGTGGTCTTTCTCAGGCTCTCTGCCTCTGGGAAGTAGTGGACCAACATGAAACAATAAAGGTTCCCAATAGAGAGACCCTTCTCGCCTCCTTTGCCGTCACTGTGTTGTAAAGCCCAGCTAGCCGGAGTAGGAGCTCAGGGAAGTCCAAAAGGACTATGGGAGGGCAGAATGTCTGCCCTGCCCTAAGCAGCCCAGCTGTGCTCTCTGGGAAAGCCGCAGCTTGTTAAACCAAACCTAGCACTGCAACACCTGAAGGGCTGTGAAAGGCAAGATATTGGGAGAAAAAGTGGGGTAGTACTTTGTACCTGAGCACATTGTCTCCTGTGGAATATAGGTCACATTTGCAATATCTTTCCTGAAACCAAAGATGCAAATTTAGTGCATTGGATTCACATTTTTGTTCTCTTCGCAAACAAAGGTGATACTACTGGAATTCGGATGAAGTCTAATGAGGGAAAGTGTAATGTATTCATTCCTTCCAATCTGGCTTCTTGAACAGATTAGCTATGAAATTTGCCCTTCTTCACGCTTACAAAACATAAACATAGTTAAAAGGAGATCATAATACTACTTGATATAAATACAGTGCTTAATATTTTAAACTTTAAAGAATAAAAGTTAATGCATCAATAGCAAATTAAGAAGATGACATCTTGGTCTATTTATATTAATGGTTAATAATCAGCAGATTAACACTGATGCATACTAAGAGCAGGTTTATGCATGGACAGTAGGAGGTGATAACATCCTATTCAACTAAGATACCTTTGTATCTACCATGGGATTATGTCACCAAGTCAAATGATTGTTAAAGGAATGAGCAGACAGAAATCCTAGTTTAGATAAAGTTTTTTGCAGAAATGTAGTAAAAAAATAGAGTAAAAGAATCATGGGGACATTTTAAGACACTATTTTCGTTTGTAATTATTTTCATGCAGATATATGGTATGTCTTTCAAAGTTCATGAATACGTACATACCTTACATATACTACACCTATAGTTGCATAAACATTCAGATAGGTTAGAGATAACCATTATCACTTGTTAGGATAACTTAATTAAACTTGCTTATTAAAACCCTTTAATTCGTTAGTGATAAAATCTTGATTAGTACATTTTCCTGCTAGGTGACCTTCTAATTTAATAGAAAACGAATTTTTAAATGGAGAAAAATGCCTGTGGCAGAGATTTTGTGCAAGTGAATAGAGTTTGTAATACACATAGGGATATAATCGAGCCTAATTAGAGAGGGTGCAAATGAATTTTTATTTCATACACCAGAAGTGTCATTGATGAACCGTGGTTCAGAGTTTGAAATGCATTCAGGCTGGCAGTATGGGACTGAAGTCTGTGGGAAAATCACAAGCTAATTCATTGATTGCCCCTTGGAAATTACTGCTGTTAATTGTTAGGTAATTAACATGGAGCTACAATTATACTGGCCTTAGGGGGTGATTAATGTTTCAACATGTCACATTAGCAGCGGCTGGATTTTAAAAGCTTTTTTTTTCGCATGGTTTAGAGACAGATGGTATATTGTCTATGGAAAATTGTTTTCTTTTACTAAAGTTTTTACCAAGACTAAGTGAATGTTCTTGTGCTGCAGTGTATTTTTATATAGTTGAATTGTAGCATCTTGCCTGATGCACCTTAAGAAATATTATTTGTTTAAAAAAAATCCCCATTATACCTGCTATGAATGCATAAAATATGCATATTGAAAGGAAATTATGTCTGCTCTTATTTTTTAGGTAGAAAATAAAAAATAGATAATGTAAGATTAGACTATTCCATGGCAGCTCTTACATTATTTAGTGCTGATACAGGGAAAAGAATTGCACAGTATGATACTTATTACAATCAATATAATTTAAGCAGAAACCAAATAAAATATGTTGAACAAATGCATTTAGTAACAGTTATAAACAGTATATTAATACCTCCACACTTCAATATTGTGCTTTGTTCTGTGTTAAGATTTTTTTCTCTTCCAGTTCCAGTAGTCAGAATAAGACTGGCATGGACTTTTTAGAACCCTATTGTGTTCTGCTTTATCTGTTACTATGCAGAATTAAATCCTTAAAACTTCCATCAAAGACATTAGTGCCTGTGTTAGGAAGACTGTTTATGTATTTTGGAATTACTACTTATATTTTCTCTCTATTTTTTCTTCTATATGCTGTTATGCTAGATAGACATATTGCAAACTGGTGTGTTATTGGTATTCACTGTGTAAATATTTTCTTGGTAATATTCCTAAAACATGGCAAATGTATGTTCCTGTTTGCAGTAGTTTTGAAAGCGCTTCAATTTCTTCTCGTAATTGATAATGGCACTAAGTCTTGTGAAGGGATAGGTTTAAATGTCACACTTGGATTAGTTTCTAGAAATTCTTTAGGTTTGTAAGATTACTTTTTTGTCTTCTCTAGACAATGAAGTCACATAGTCCAAAAGATGTAATGGACTTCTAGTAGGTGAAAGGATCGGTTTCTATGACAGCATATATCTTTCTCTTCTTTCATTTTTTGTCTTCTGGTGATATTTCAAGTTGCAGTCTTTCTTAGTATCTTACACAATGGTCTTTCTTATGACTCCAGTCACTTACATTTGTATTGATTGGTCCACTGCAACATATCAGAGAAGTCTTTATTTTTTTCATGTCTGCTAAAAATTTTTAATTTCTGCTAAAACCTCTAAATCTGGAGGACAAGTTTCTACTTTAGAAACAGCCTTTTTGCTATAGTAAAAAAAAACCCCAAAGAAATATAGCAGAAAACATACACAAATTTTGTAAATATCCTTTTGTCTTTATGGTTTTAATTTCTACAGAATAGTATGAACTGTGAATTAGTATCCACTTAGATTTCATTCAGCTGAGTTTTCTTGCCTTCTCAGAGGACCCCAGGTGTTACCTATACGTGCAAAGTGTCAGTGGCTGAACTGGAAGAAGTGGGTTTTATGAAGAACTGAATGGAATGGAATGATTAAAATTATTATACCAGAGGTGATCACCTGCATTTGGTTAGTCATACAGGCTTTCCTGTGCTTTCATTTGAATGATCAGGAGCCAGAAAATCTCAGTACATGGGTAGGTTTAACCAGAGATTCTGACCACTGCTTTTAAAGAGTAATAGTGGTAAGCTGATACGATGCTTGGTCAGCAGAACCCTTAAGCATATGGTTAACTTTAAGCACATGAGTAGCTCTGTTGACATTACAATTAAGTCTCTGCTTACATGTTTTGTTATATTAGGGTCATTGCCCTGGGAGGGCTCCACAGGGGAAGAACACTTGAGTTGGCAGCCTTAAGAAGTTACTCCTGGCCCTGTATCTATGGAATAGTAGATTCATCTGTCCAAAACCCTCAAATACAAGTATCTGTGCTCATATGTCCTAGAACAGATCTTAATTTACACTAGGGCCAGTTTTGGGCTTCCTTAGTACGTAAGAGATGTGCAACTAAATGCCACGAGCACAGATTCTTATTCTTGCTTTAAGAACTGTCTGCATTGCCAGTGCATTAATAAGGGTGAGCACCAGATTCTACATGATTATTTGATCACCAGTAAAAGTTTGAGGCCATACTATTCTTCAAATGTATGTTATACATGTTTATGTTAGCTCATTGGATTCTTTTCTTCTGAATTTCCATTTGGTTTCTGTTTATGGGGTTTTTTTGTTTTGCTTTTGGGTTTGGATAGGGGTGGTGGTGTGCTAGTTTCTAGATTTTATGAAAGCAGTGTCTGTGCTACTAGTCTATTTTAAATTTAGCCTTTTATGCTAGTTGGCTGTAATGTAAGTGCTAAGAGTGTGGTGAAAAAAAATAGCAGGAAACTGCATATATTGATTTATTTTCTTCCTTTTCTAAAGTGACTGTAACCACCCTACTAATAATATTTATTGGGAGATTATCTCAAGTCTCAGGATTTCCAGGTTTGACTCATAAATTCCAAAGGCTCTCTAGACCAGTATACTTCAGAGGACATAATACAGAAATTGTCGGTCACTTGCTAAGAAAAGATCTTTGAAACAGGCGTTGTTCTGCCATGGTTTGCAAAAGGAACTGGCTGAAAATCTTGGATGCTCTATGGAAGCATGTGTCATGGTTTGGGAATGGTATTCCCCAATTTAGTGCTCCCACTGAAACACTCAAAATCACTTTCTTCTCTCTCAATCAGCCCTCTCCTTCACCCCTTCCCCCTGTGGGGGGGTGGAAAGGGGAATTGGAGACACAAAAGTTAAAGTTCACAGGTTGAGATAAGAGCAATTTACTGGAAAGTAAATTGAGATAAGAAAATTTAGCAGTAACAGCAACAATACTAATGACAGAGAGTGCATGAAGTGAACAATTTGCACAGGAGTGCTCACCCCTGACGATGCCTGACTGCTCTCTCCACTACTCTGCCTAAGGGATCCTTTCACCCCCTTGCCCCCCTGGCAGTGACATGAGGTGTTATAGAATAGCCTCCAGGTCCTAGCCATGCCCCTCCTGGCCACTGCAAAAATTAACCATGTCCTCCTGGCCAGAACCAGGACAGGGTGTTTGAGGAGAAGGCCACCAGAAAAATATCTAAGGAATGGACTTGTTTGAAGGACAAGTGAGGAGGTGAAACAGAGGAATTTCCCCTTTCTCTGTTAAAATTTAAGGCACGTTATATGCTTTTTAGCAAGTTGCCTCTTTCCTCCCCTCTGTTTTTTGTTCTAGCAGTTTTCTTACACTGAATTGGTAGACAGAATTGAAGGTGGTTTTGTGTGGGTAAAAGGTGCCGTGAAAACCATTGCACTCCTTGTTACATATATGTAAATATGTGTGTGGCACAGGATATAATGTTCCAGAAGAACAGAGCTCCTGACAGGAGCCTTCTGCAAAATCTCTGTCCCTTTGAGTAAAGTCTGTGGATGCATTTTTGCTGTTCTGCCATTGACTCTGCCAAGGTTGCTTATTTATACAGACCACCATTCATTCATTCCCTTCCTCCTCCTCACCATATCAGTCAGTGAGTTTGGTTGTATACCAGCTACAATGGCGTATTCACCTCTCTCCTGGTGACACCAAAGGCAGTTTGTGAATAATATGTCTGCATTTATATTTAAAATATTAATAATGACTGGAAAATTGCTCTAAATTTCTAATAATAAAAAAAAGGACCGAAACTCCCCATTTTACTTTTTCTCAAGATTCTTTACTTGTCTAGGAGACATCTGTCTTAAAGAAAGCTATACCTGATAGATACGACTAGAAGATGCAGTCCTGAACACACGTTCAAAAATGTGTTACTTATTTAAAGAACAACAAAAAGTTGAGGAAATACAGAAAAAGTGTATGTATGGAAAGTTAAAGACATGGAAGAGACATTCTCTTTTTGAAATTTCACACCAATCAACTGTTTATTTTGTAGAGAAAATGTGGGGAATGAATGTTTATTTTAAACCGGTCTGAGAACACAGTCCGCTGGTGGAGCCACTACCAAGAACCTCTGTATCTGTATGTGCCTGTGCTTGTACACATAAGAATCAAATTTCCATCCAATTACTTCTGTGGGGGAAAATGTGAAGGATTATAAGACTAAAAAAGACTTGAAAATGAAAGTGCCATCAAGGTTGGTCAATTTTTAGGAAAAAGCAACTTTTAAGAAGGTCCTTTAAAATCCCTTATTTGACCTCTTTGCATGTTTTCCCACTGATTTGCTTGCAGTCTTCTTTCCTAAATAAGCCTCTGCTTTTCTGGAAAGCCATTCAGAAATTAAATACTCCTTCTTGCTTTCACTTTTTAACTCTTCCTTCTGATCCTTCATTTCCTGGTCATTCAGTTGGCAATATATCTGCACTTCTTACTTTGGTGTTTTGTTTTCTATTCTGGAACCCCGCTTTTTGAAATAAATCCTCTGACCTTCTCGTTCTAATTTCTAATGACCACGATGGTCTCCACACCACCTTTGCTTGTAATCTTATTTTTTCTGTCATTGACTATATAAACCTGTTTCTGTCACAGACGAACTGACTTCAGTCCTGCTCTTTGAAAGCATGTTTAAAGCTTGCTGGCTTTGCATCATCCCGTGGAGTTCCAATGTAAAATTGCTCACTTCCTTCATTCTCTTGAATGAAGTTCAAGCTCCATCTTATCTTGGTCTTAGGAGAAAGCAAAATAATTTTTCTCTCTTCTTTTGCAACTATTCCAATTTTAGACTAATTTGATTTTTTGTCAGTTTGCTGGTTTTCTTCATCTTTTTCTGATGATTGCTAATATTACTTCATGGAGGTGGCTATGTATATATCTGGACCAGGTTATTTGAAAGCTTAGAGATGAGCTGACCTGCTGATTCCTGGTGGAATTCAGAATCCAAAGAGGCTAATTTTCTAGGGGGCTACTGCTGAACTGTAGGTATTGCATTTACTCTTGCCACATACCTCTGCTTTCTGCATATGCATCTGTCCTCCTGCACACCCTCTGAATTCTCTTAAATATTGTCATTATTACTGTAACTTGAGTGTACAGAGTGTAACTTAAGTGTTTAAAGCCATTTTTACAGATAGATGGCCCCGAAAGAAATCCATAGAGAGACTGAGTGCCTCGGGTCAGCTGGCCTACAGCTTTCTGTCTAGTCAGAGTATTTCTTCGTATGATTCACATGATGACTGTTCCAGCAAAGTTGTGCTAGCCAAATTAGACAAGACTCACTTAACTCTATTTTGTGGCAAGTTTTATATCCAGCATGTGCATAATGATCTAATCTAAAGTACTAGACATTCAATGTCTTTTTAGGGTGACATACAATTAATTTTCTGTGCTAGTATCTGCTGCACACTGACTGCTTTTCATTGAGCTTTGACACGATTTGACTCTCTTCTCAGCAGTAGTAAGCTTGTATATTCAAATTTGTTTGGGACCCAGGACCTGTTGCTTCATTAGATTTTCTGATACTTATTACTGCCAATTGATCAGAGTCGCTGAAAAACCTCACCAGGCCCTCCTCATAATATCAAACAATAGAAAAATCCCTGAATAGTTTCCAGAAAGTCCTAGAACTTTATGATAACAGAATGGTGAGAAAATATTGCCAAATTTCTGTATGTGCTGAGACAAGAGGGTAATATATATATAGTATATGTAGTGCAGTACAGTAAGAAGGTAATCTTTACTCTCTCTCTATATTAATCTTCTACAGCCTTCAAAGATTTTAATTTCAGTCTCTCCGACTAATGGCATTAAGCCACACTTCATTTTTAAATGTGCCTTTCTGCACTAAGTGTAACATCTGGCATTTCCAAAATCTTTTTCACAATTTCATGTACATTTAAAATGTTATTCTCTAATCATTTTGTTTTTAAAAAGGATTTTAATATGGTCTAGTTCTAAAAAAAATTAAGACTAAATCAAAATATGTAGTAGGGATTAATAAAAATGTGTATTAGAAGAGCAAAGAAATCACTGAGACAAGACTAATCATCATTTAGATTATCAGTAGAAGATGATTAAAAAACAAAGGATTGTATGACAAGTTATGTTGATGCCATGTTTGTGTAGCCAAATGTTTCAGCTTTATAAATGAAAAAGCCTAAGCAGCTTACAGTGAGACAAAGTAATCATTCAAATTACAAACTTAAGAATTTCAAATTACATACTTCATCAAGTTGAGTCTATTGTAACTTAAAATACATAGGGAATGATTCACTCTAGTTGAAAAACAGCATGTAATATTTCAGCCATTATGAAATTGCTGCTTGGCTTTATAAAAGTGTTAATGCCATTAAACCATCTCTTTTTAGGATGAATGCTCTGAACTCATACTGTTTATAATCCAACAGCTAGGAAGAACATTTTCTTATATTTAAATGGAGATTTATTTGGGGTATTTTCTTGGTTTATTTAAATGTAAACAGTGTTGGTCTCTCTGACTGTGTGCTCTTGCTCTAATAATTAGATATTTTTGATCAAGAGCTCAATCTTCCAAGTATGTAAGAGAAAGTAAAGTATTTGGTGTTCTTATTGCTCTTCTTTTCAATGGGGGTTTTTATACTGTAAAGACTAAGCTGAATAGTAATTTTGGCAAACTGTATGCCTAACACTGGAACTTGTTTTTCTAGAACACTGCAAAAAATAGAGTGGTATAGATTACACCTCTTTCATAATTATCTCATCAAAGAACAGAGCTTGGGCTGGTAATCACAATTCTTTTTCCATTCTTTCTCTTTGGGAACTTTCACTGAAGCAATTTCAGTTGAATGTGACAGTGAATTTATTCTTACTGAAGGGTTCCTTCAGATATCTGGCTTGTATTCAACTTCTTTATTAGTGGTATTAATGAGAGCACTGATTTGTTCTTAATCTTGGTGGATATGTCTCTTTATGTCCCTTGACTGCTTCTTCTAATTGCTTTACTCACTGCTCTACATCTCATCCAAAAATATTATAAAGGTAGTAAATCTAAGATTTCTTCCAGAGTGTTAGTAAAACTCAACCACGATATTTTAATAGGGCCTTTTCTTACTTCTCTGATTTAGTTTTTCCCGGAGGACATTGTGTGTGGTACATGGATGTCTGAAGTGCTTATATCTGTAACCTGTTTCTCTGCTTTGTCTAGTGATAAATCACAGTAGTGATGTTGCTGTGATACCCTGAGTGCCTCAACAGTTTTGTTCTATCCTATTTTAAGAGGACAAACTTTGTTCATTTCAGGATTAATTTGTAATTATCATATTGAATATTATATTCTTCTTGCGTTCTGCTGTGAATGAATAAACAGCAAGGAGAATGTAGAGGAATTTGTTTTGTTTCTTCCTTCCTTTTTTTGGTTATGACAGGAATATTTAAGAAGAAATTGATTCTATTAACAGTTTTTTCCCAAAATTCTACTGAAACAAAATTTGTATGTAATTTCTGATAAATTAAAACATATAAATATAAGAAAATATTAAAAACTGAAACAAATATGTGCAATTACAGGCCTTCTTCTGCCCTAGGAGTAAGCAAACTTTGCAATCCAAAGACTGACTCACTTAGAAAATCTTAGCAACAGGTTTCTATTCTGGATGTCTCAGATGATCAGTGGAGGTAAAGTTTACAGATGTGGATTTTCAGCTGAGGTAATTAGTCTGTGGTAAAAAAATATTAGAACTACATTCTGGTGAAGGTGCAAATTTGAACTTAAATAAGAGGAACAAAATATTATTCCTTATTTTAGAAGTAAAATTGTCATGAAATATGGAGTTTGCTTGGCATCTTGTGCAGATTTCTGTTATATAACTTCTATCAGAGATAGGCTGGTATGTTTCTTATCTGTCATCTGGAGTTGTTTGCTCCTTGAGAGCTCCTTCAACTGCATCTGTACAACTTGGATGAAACAAGAATCCTCAGGGGCAACCTTTATGCTTGCCTGATACCTTGCCTTCCCACTGGTATCCCAGGTCCTAGGGCAATCAGGGACTTAAAATCCTGGCAAAAGCAACCCTAAGCAATGTTACCAGCCAGGCTCTGAGTCTTATCCTATCCTATAGGCAGATGTGTTAGCAGACTATGACTTGATTTCATGATAAAAATTTCCATTCTAAGTGTGAAGAACATTTGTGAACCAGAACCTGGAAGTGCTTTGTCTTGGAACAACTGGCATCAAATAACCAAACAGCAATGTTATTATGGAACTTAACTGCCTGTAGGAGCTGGAAGAACATAACAGTTGATAGTCTCTTCTGGGGACAAGTTTGGTGTTACATATTTCAGCCAAGTGCAGTGTTTCACATCCCTGTAGCGTTCCATACATAAAACCACTCCTACTAAGTGGCTTTTTTTAGTGCACGGTATCATTTTGTTCTCTTGGTTTCCCAGAAGATCAGCACGTCTGTCAGTTGTACCTCTACCTCTTTCATTTCTCAGGTATATACATGCAAAACTCCACTGTATCAGTTATGATTCAAATGTGGTTTTCTGACAGAGATTTTACAGTCTCTTCTTTTTTTTTTCTATCACTGAAGAGGTGACTGCATCTAAATTGGAAAATGTATTATAGTTAAAGATTAAAGAAAAAAATGCTTGGTCCAATAATGCCTTGGTCAAAATGCTGAAGAAAAGCAATGTCACATTAACAATAGAAGCCCCATTTATCATTAAAGAATTATTTTACTTTAATTAATCATATTTAATTAATTTTAATTTAAGAAGATGTAATTTTGTGTAATGAAAATGTATGCAGTAACCTGATATATGATCATTAGTTTGATAAACAAAGCTTGCCTTCTGATTAACTCTTAGTTTTTTTCCCTTTTCAGTTTCTTTTATTTTCTGTTTTTTTCCCAAATCCAAACCCAGAAACTACAAGGTGACACTTTTTGCAGATATGTTATCATTAACTAACTATATGTTTTAAAAATTTTAACAGGAATGCTTAGCCAGAAGACTGATTTTTGTTAAATATTTGTATGTTATACATGAATTTGTTTTTAGCATGAGTTATTTTATTTGGAATATCTTTGGGGTTGCAACACTTAAGGAATAAAATGTTTTAAAAATAATTTTAAATAGTGCCCAAACCTATTTAATCTATTTTCTTTCTGCCCTATGGATTATGTATTAAACTATTTGTATAAATGCATCAGATTTTCTGTTGACCTAATATTCTCTTTTCTTTCTTTAATATCTACCCTACTGTTGTACCTATAGGTTTATATTTGACTGTCACAATAAATTTGTTTCACTGAAAAAGCCAGGCTTTTTTAGTCTGAGAGTAATTGTAACTATTCTTCTCTGCTGATATTCATGTTTTGGGAATTTGCTTTCTCTGAATATATTTGATTGAGGACTGACAGGATACCCGTATTAGGACAGGACAGTCTGAGGAGAAAGTTGCACCAATGGTACCAGACCTTGTCCATTGAAAATAAACTGAATGCTACCTAAAGCATTGCCCTGTGGAGTGTGTATGTATGTATCCATTCTGATCTGTTGTTAGCTAATGAAATGTAATGTTTTCTTTCACTTCTCTTCAGTGGATTTCTCCTTAAGGTTAGTAAACATATCAGCATGGGTTCTCTGGTACCAAACAAATCCAGCTGGAATCTTCATGCCCATCCCATTCTTCCTCACTGGTCTCTGGTTTGCTTTTGATGAGACCATTCTGCCTTTTGTTGTTAGTATGCCTCCAGTTTTGCATAAAATTTTTAGCAAAATATGACCAAATAGCTTTCCCAACACAGAATCCTGGAAAAGAGCACTTAGTAATGTCCAAACTATCCTTTCAAACTGTTGTAGCTGGTTTAAACAATTTCTTACTGAGAGAAGAATTCTTCTAAAGCCTGTCTTCTGTGGTTTAACTCACAGGTTCTTGTTCTGCACTGCATAAACTATTTTGCTGAAGTCTAGAAGGACACTGACCTGCTGGAGCAAGTCCAGAGGAGGCCACAAAGATGATCAGAGAGCTGGCACACCTCCCTCTCCCATGAAAATGGAGAGATGGGATTTCTCAGTCTGGAGAAGAGAAGGTTTCAGGGTGACCTAATTGTAGCCTTCCAGTATCTAACGGGGGTCTATGGAAAGCTGGAGATGGACTTTTGACAAGGGCATACAGTGATAGAACAAGGGGCAAGATTTTTAAACTGAAAGAGGATAGGTTTAGATGAGATATTAGAATAAAATTCTTTACTGTGAGGGTGATGAGACACTGGAACAGGTTGCCCAGAGAAATTGTGGCTGCTTCATCTCTGGAAATGTTCAGGGCCAGGTTGCATGGGACTCCAAGCAACCAGGTCTAGTGGAAGGTGCCCCTCCCTATGGCAAAGGGGTTGGAACAAAATGATCTTTAAAGTTCCCTCCAACCCAAACAATTCTGTGATTATATGGCGGATTGCATCTACCACACTTTCCAGAATTAGTTTATCAAAGAAAACAATCCAGTTAATGAGACATGATTTACCTTGGGTGCACCATTGTTGCATTCATTTGCATTTACCTTTCACCTGTATGATTCTAATTCTGTTCTTCCACGTGTTCCCTGGCTGTACGTACAGTTTAAGTTCTATTCCAGGGGTTTTATAGCTTCAAGATGCCTTTGCTTCCTCTTCCCAATAAGCATCCCATTTCCTATTTCTGGTCACAGGTACTGAATGTGATATATTTATTAACCTTCCTTGCTTCTTAAGTTGCAATTTCATGTGCTTTCAGTATTCTTCAATGGAGATTATGCAGTTCCATAAACATGAGTGTGTCAAGATTTTCCTACTCAGATAGAAGGACATATTCATTATCTGCATCTTTTCTTATTCCTTATGTCCACCTGTTCTACGTTATCACCCAGATTGGAACCAGAGTAAAGTGTTCATTCAGGACTCTATCCAGATTATCATTAATGTCTATTCCCTTCTCCTGACAGAGAAATCCCATTTATTTTCTCTCATTCTCTTTGTTGTTAATATGGTTGCAAAATTTTTTACTTTCTGTTTTAATTTCCTTTGGAAATTTTAACTCATCATTTGGTGGATCTCACCTTTTGTCTATAATTTCTGACTTCCAAAAACCATTCATTGTTGCTGACCAGTCACTTTTTCCTTTTCTCAGAGTTTTTTTACTCTTACCAAACACAAACAGAAGAAAAAAGAAAATCATATGTCTAGGAACTTTTTTCATAACTTTCCCTATATATCTTACCCAAATATTTGTGTGTCCTTCAGTATCTTTGCAGTATGTGTAAACATTCACACATATAAATATATTTTCTATTATTAATTTTAATAAATATTTCTGTGAATGTAATGTAAAGTGAATGAAATGCAGTGACCCTATATACATTAACAAATACTAACATGTTAGAAATAATAATCTAATAGGTGAAAAGTCAGAGAACCAAAGCAATTGAGCAGAAAGGACAAGTATATGAGAAGAATACTAAGCATGGAAGTGAGAACCCTCCTCACTGCTTCAGAAGGATTTCGTGTCTTCTTGAAACACTAAATAAAGAAATCTCTGTGTGTCTTAGGCTGCAAAATGTCTGAATTGTTATGCAAACTCAGCTAACAGAGCGGTGTTAAAATAAGCACTTGCACCTTTTTACTGTCTCAGATGTATTGCTGCAGATCATCTGAGTCTTGCTAAACAAAGTTTCTTCTGGGAAGGAGGCTTTACTATTACGTCCTCCAAGTCATTCCCACTGTTCAAAAAATTAAAATAAGTGTTTACTTTATACATCATGAATGGCCTGTCCATGTATTAATAATGATAAAAGTACAACATAACCTTGATTTTTGTAGGTATGGAGCAATATGTCCTGATAAAGAAAGAATGGTTTTGATTTCTAAGTCTACTGAAAATGGTGCTCTTTAGACTCCAACACACTGACCACATTCATTTCTGGATTAATGCCAGGAATAGTGAGCATTATCTTCTGTGAACAACTTCTCCTTTTAGGAAACTTTCTCATGTAAGAGGTCAAGCATTCATGTCCCTTTCCAAATGACAAATCTAAATGGACTGCAGCTGGGATTCAGTCTGAGAATAAGCCTCCTCCTGCCGGTTGCCTCAGCATGCACTACAGTCGAAGGAGGCAGTGGACTCAGGATAACTGGTAAAGCCTGGAGTGCGAGTGCACTGAACTCCAGCTGAATCCTGTGCTGGAGTGCCTTGTGCCATTACACTGCTCTGCAGTAGGACACCTACACAGACTTGACAGATATTTAATTTCTGCTGTGGGAGATTTGAGGTTTTTGGGGTTGCAGCTAAAAGCCAGTAGGAATACCCTAAGTACTAAACAGCTTTGTTAAGGCAAAATTAATTACATCACCAAAGTTAATGTGGAATTGAAGCCTACCTTATGTGAAGGGTAACCCAAAAAAAAAAAATTTCATAACATGTTTGAGTGAGATATGTAAAAATGTATTTTAAACTAATTCTGAACTCCACTGAGGGTAAGCTTTATTGTCTTGACTGATTTTTATGAACAGGGGAAGGTGTCTTCACATTATTGAAAGAAGGAGAATAAAAAGCATGTGAAGAAACAAAGTACTGGAGTTCATAATATGTAAAGAACAGCTTGTTATTACTATGTGACCAAATTGCTAGCAGGTGAAAGAACTGGGAAATTGAAGAAAGTGGGGCAAAGATCAGAAACAGTAGATGTTGATAGTTTTTCCACTTCTGCATTCATCCAGCTGTCAAACCTGCATATACAACCCTACCACAACACTGAACATATATCACCTAAATATTTTTCTGTGGAGAGACTTCTCCTATATATACATATAGACTTCTCCCTAGATATATTCATTCAATACATAAATAGGTCAGCTGTAACAATAAACTACAGGTATTCAGGCAGCTTGTTTCTTTCATGCTATTTTCATCTTATAATGCAGTACCTACATTTGGTATTTAAGGGTGTTTGAAATTGGTAACACAACAATTTTAACTTTTTCTGAACAAGTCAAGTCATTTTTCCAGAATGAACTATTTTTGGTTCGATCAGCTGGAAAAAAAATATGCACAATATTCAAACCGCTCTGTTCTGAAGCACTGCTTCATTTTTCTTTGGTGAGATGCACCACCCTTACAGATACTAAGGACAAGCAAATAAGACCCAGTGGTAAGGAGAGGTCAGAGTGGCCCTTAAGGTGTAAAGGATCGGTGGAGGGGAATAGAGAGTTGAAAGAGGAAGAATTACAAAAGTTCAAAACCACTGGTGTAGAAAAGGCACAAGTATGTCATAATTTCTTGATATACATGGGTAAGTCTGTCAGACTCAGCTCACTGGAAGAAAATTAAGATTGCTTAGGCTTTCTAAAAACAAAATAATTCCAAAGCCTAGTCAATTCTATAAATTTAGTTTTTCAGACTTTTATCTTCTATTTACTTTTTTTGGTGACTATTTCCCTGCTGGTTCAGAAGAACTGGAATTAAGAATTCAGGAACAGTTAGGAAGTGTGTAGTCAGTAGAATATGAAGTAATTAGAAATTAAGAAGTGACTGATGGTAATCTTCGTAAAAGGCATAAGGATTGTTTTGGTTTCAGGTAACATTAGATATACAGAAGCAAAAAAAAATTATCAACCCCCGTGATGACTTTGTGTCAGTTCATATTTTCAGGATGATTTGTTTAAGTCTTTGTTCTTGGTCTTCTGTTATTAGAAACAGGAAACAAATAATTTACTTTTAGGTGTTTTCAAATTCTATGTCTGCTTTGAGAAACAAAGGCAGTATAAATATCAAAAAAAATATCATAAACATTCACAGGTCTACCTTGGTATTTGTGTTTTAGCATCCCACCAATTACTTGTGACTACTTTCTGGTGTTAAATCCCTTCTAAAGGAATTTATTGCTTTAGCAAAGGTACCCAGACAAGATTATTGCTATTTCTTGTTCTCTGGTCATGCAGAATCGTTTTTCCATGCTGTTTCTGAAAACATATGGAAAAGGAAAGTTGAATTCCTCAGCTGAATGAAGCAGCTGTTTGTTGTTTAGTCTTAATCACTGTTGGTGAGTAGACTTCTTCATTCACTACCTTTGTCAGTGCAGTCTCCTTAAGGGCAATGGGGTTCTTTTTTCATTCAGCCACAAATTTCTAATATATTATAGAAAATTCATAGCAAATAAAAGCATTCATCAAATTTTTGGTAAGTCTTTAATATTAAGGAAGTTAACAATAATGAAAGTACTTAAAATTAGATTACTTATTTATATTTTGAAGTACATTTTTGTCATGGACCTTGATAGTGTATTCTGGGCTCTATGCCACAAAGACGTAATTAATAAGCTTTTATGTATATATATATATATATAATGGTATTTTTAATCTCATGCCTACAAATGCATAACATTTCCATTAATCTCCAACATATACACTGTTACTTAAGTTTACCAAGTTAGTTCATAATTATATATTGGATTATCTAAATTTTGGATTTATTTGCCTCTTCCTGTTTTCAGATGTACAAATGTTACTTCCAAAAAGCTTTTTGTAATACCAGCAAAAGTTTTTCCCCTATCTACTTTGAGACTTCTCAGCATCTCATTTATTTTCAGAGTTTGATCAAATTTGATGACTTATTTATAGTAGGCTGTTATTGTGCTCAGTGCTGTAAAAACCATGGACTCAATTCCAAAAACCCCTACTCTAAATCAGATCCAGGCAGTCCAGTTGAACATACTGTACAATTGCTTCATCAGTTTCCATTGTGAGATAAAATTTCTTTCATTATTTTCTCTTTATAACCCAAGAAATGCAAAATGTATGACTGTTTTCTAGTATTCATTCCATATCCTCCTTTCTGAAAATTGATATGAAGATTTGTTTAAACTGATAGCAGTAACTACCTCTTCTGTGAATAAATTACACTTCCCATTTCTGAGAGGTCCTGCTCTTTTCCTCCTTGCTGACCTCTTCTTCTCCATGTACTTTAAAAAATTCAGATTTATCTCAAGCCCTCATGCAATCTGCTTTTCATTTTCTACCCTTAATTTTCTTATCATTTTTTGCACTCTCTCTTAACTTCATTCTCTAATCTTCTCAGTACTGCTGTGTAGCTGATGTTTTATGCCTCGTATTTCCTTTTTCCTTACTTTTGATTACATTTTGGGCTTTCCAGCTCATCCTCATTGACTTTTTACTCCTTGTATATGTATTGCAAGATTGCACATGCAACCTTTGGGTGTGCATTCGTTTACCTCTTCACATTTTTCTTTTTTTTTTTTTCTTCAGCTGTCAATATTTTTTCTTTAATGTTTTCATTGTGTTAATTTTTCATTTGACATGCTACATTTCTCTAAAATGACTAATCTTAAATGTTTTGAATTTTTTAACTAGTTCCAGTTTTATTTGTCTTTCTAGTTTTGAAAGCAACTCTAGCATTTTTGATTCTTTCATTAATAGATATTCATCCCTCTCATTAAATGATAATCTCAAAATTTCTTGCAATTACCTTTTTTAAAGTATGCATAAAAAAGATGGAAATCTCTCTGAGACCAGGAACAGGTTTTTTTTTTTTTTTTTTTTTTGTTTTTTTTTGTTTTGTTTTGTTTTGTTTTGTTTTTTGTTTTTGGTTTTGGTTTTGTTTTTTTTGGTAACAAGAATTTCATTGCTAAAGATAAACAAATTAATCCTTTCATATAATAAGGAAGCAGTTTTATGTTTTCTATGCCAGTCGAGGGTTCCATTAAGCCTGAGATATCACATTAAGGCAACTCTGCTGCCCATCCCTGTCTGCAGTATATTTTCTAAAGTTAGCAGACAGGTTTGTTCCTGTTGAAGGGTCTTCCTCTTGACTGATAGTAAAATGGCAGTGGTGGCCATGGAGATCAGTGCCCATAGATCTTATAAAGAAGTGTTTATGATGCCTAGGAGTTATAGATGCTGTGAATCAAGCTCTATAAGTAAGAATCAAAAGTAAAGATGCTAGAGGGCTAGGCACAAATTTTTAGGTGCTATACACAGATAAATGGTATTTCAGTTTCTATGTGATGCTCACTTTCTGGATAGGGCTTTGTTTTATAGGTTTGTGTATGTGCATACATGTATGTATACATACATGCATATATACATACACATATCATCCTGACAAGTTGATGATAATTTGACAAGGCTGAAAATAGCTGGGATTTTTCAGGTTTGTGTTCTCTAGTAATGAAAAACCCCCTAGACTTACAGAAAGTAAGTTGCACATGAGTAAGTTAAATTCCTAAATGTTTCAAACTAGTTTAAAATAGTTGTTGTAGCCAGGCCTTTGCTCCCCCTCCACTCCTTCTGAGGCTGATGACTTAATTTTCTGCTGGTTAAGGAAAAGTAGAAGTGGGCAGTGAGTAGCTCAAATAATTGAAGAAGCAGGTAATGCAGGGGTCATGGAAAGGATTTATTGTTTAGGCTTCTGTCAAATGAAAGATGATCCAAAATCTCTCTCTTGTGTGAGATGCAGACTCAGAGTAGATTTTAGCCCTAAGTATTTATTAGATTTTCAGCAAATTGATTTGAGTGCTTCTGAACTGTACAAAATAAATGAGGTTTAAGAGTTCTGGATTAAATTTTCACTTGTATTACAGTTGCAAATGGCTTCAGTATACAAAATTATAATTTTACGGGTGGTTAATCTCTAACATGGGCCAAAATTTTATTGCACAAAAAATTAAAATAGAGAGACATCAAATACTGAAACAGATGTCATATCTGATTTATAGCTAGCTTTAAAAAATAACATGTTGAGTGGATCTATATCTGATTTAACATTGTTTCAGACTTTCATTAACATCAAAAAGGAGTACAAGTTATGTAGTATCAGTAGGACTCTCCACCTCAGAGAGATACTGAGAAATCAAGTGTTGAACATTAATTTTACATGACAACATATACCTAAACTAAGGTGACAGTGAAAGCTTTCTCTGACGCACTGCGCTGGGTGGGGGAAGGGAGAACTGAAAATGAGGAAAGGAACAAACTGGACCCTTAGTGCCAAGCAGCACAAATTGGAGTTAAGATGAATAAGAAGAATCCAAGAGCTATTAATCGAAGCTCAGCACCTCCAGGGATAAATGATTCTTATGCCTGAAATGGATTTAACTCTCCCCAAACAGTAATCTCACTCCTGAACAGGAAATGAAAATAAAAGCCAGCTACCTACCAGGCAAGAGCAGTCTCTACCTTCTGAATATTGCAGTCACTGTGGAGCTGCTAAATGTCTCTCCCTAAGTCCCCTACTATAAAAATTTGTGAATGTGAATGCCTGCACAATAAACTTTAGCTATACAGGGATTTTAAAAAGGGACCCTCCTTTCTGAACCCTCAGTTCTTCCTTGTATCGGTACTCTGTCGTTAATATGTAATTTACATGAGACATCGATTGCACTGTACTTTCCATAAGTTGCAGTACTTCCTTTTTCTCAATTAAAACTCTGCCAAGCAGAGAATCATTGTTTCAATTTTGAAATGGAGGAATTCTTAAAAGTTACTCTTCCAACATTCTGATGAATTATTTATTTTTTAAAGAATGTTAGATATGCTGCGATTAGGTTTCAGATATATTTAATTTAGTTCACATGTTTCCCTCTTATTTTCTGATTTAAGCTAAACCAAATATATGTTTAAAAGATGCAATACTAGTTTTGGAATTTTTTAAAGAAGCTTTTGGCTTAAAAGACAATGGATTTTTTCCGAAGGGAGGAGGTTTAGATGAGTGCTGTGGCATTCTGCAAGTCCAGCCCTGAAAGACTGTCTTTATTTAGCTGCTAAAAAGGGCAGGGAGGAAGCAAGGATCTACTACTACAATTTTCTGTTATGCCACAGTTCTTTTTTGAAAGGCTTCTTCAACTTTTCCTCAAAAGCCTTTAGTTCATATTTGGCTGTAATTCATATTACAGACATCTTTTCCTGATTTGTCTATTTCCACTGGGGTTTCATTGCTTTGGATAAATCTAGCTGCAGTAGAGTCAGTGGCAACATTTTGATTTCATTTGCATCAGGATTTCATCTTCCAGTTCATGTTCTCTAAACCAGTTCAGGTGCAGCTACTTTACTAAAGTTGCTGTAGTCCACAGTAGCCTGATTCTTCCTTTTTACTTTTCACTGGATGTGCAAAACTGGGGGTTTTTTATTGATTTGCTGGTTCATTAATGAATCAGTGTTATACAGAGAGACTGATTCAGCCTGAGTTGGAATTCCTGAGAATCTCTAATTTTGTATTTTGGAGTATGTAAAATCTATGAAGAGAAGGAAAATTTCTCTTAACTCTGTGGAGTAGCCAAGGTTCTAATGAACTTGGAAGCAGATATTAATTATTACATTTTGTAGTGGTGCTAGATTGAAAATCAAGGGCTTTCTCAACTTTTGACATTGTTTTCAATCACCCATGTATCTCAACCTGGAGAAAAATTACTTCATATCATCTTCTGTTTTCTTTCTCTGAACTGGGTTAAGTTTCCTCTTTTTCTGTACTGGGAGCATGTGTTAGACTTGCTAGAGAATATTGTAAAGTAAATGTCCTCTAAATATGTATACACATATTATTCAGAATGCATAAACACTGCAGAAGTGATGCTTTTTTGGTTTGATTCTTTTGCGTTCATAATACTTTCTTAACACCATAGTGTTTTTATTTTTTCAATACTGTGTCTGATATGTGAAATATGTTTTATAGAAATTTCTGGTTAAGAGCCTTGAGGTTTTTTTACTGAGCAGCAGTAATAAGATCAGACCTCCTCATTATGTGGAAAGTTACAGGGTTTTTCCATGTGCTTCACCCATTTAACTGCACTTTGGTACTGGAAGGATTCTACATTCTGAAACTATTTCTTCTTCATTTCTTTAAATAATATCTTAAGCAAACTTCATCCAGTCAGCCTATTCAACCCTTTTCCAAGATAATTTATTAATACATTTGACTATCTACTCCTCTGCCAAGAAACCATTGGGAATCTTTTAACCTACATTTACTATGAAAGTGACCTTTTTTAAAATATTTATACATGCAAAGATGGACTTTCTCATCCTGTGGCAGACATAGCTGTTTTGGACCTTTTGTTGAGGGTCACACTAAAATTTTTTTGACTACCAAATACTTTTTTAACATGGATCTGTCTCTTCCACAGCCTGCTTACTTATCTTCAAAGGTTTACTTAAGGAATCTGAGACATTTCTGTTGGCATGTGAGTTTCTAATATGGAGTATTAGTGTACAAGGATTGTTCCTACAGATCTAGTCCATGCTCTCCACTGAGTGAATACTCCCTTAATTACTCACTAGCAGAAATTTTTAAAAAAGAAATATTATAATGACTGTGCTATGTACAGTAACCAGGATAGAATGAGGTAGAGTATGTTAATGTTTTAAGGACTTGGTGCCTGCATGATAAGTCAAAGACAGCTCACCCTGAGGGGCTTGGGACAGTTGTTACAGTGGTTGCTCCTGGGGCGGTGCAGAGGAGAGGGATTTGCAGAAGCCGAGCACCGAGTAGAGGGAATGGCAGAGGACACAACCTGGCTAGAGAGGTGTAATGAGAGCTAGAATGTTTTCTATTGTTAGCTTCAGTAAACACTCCCAGTGAACACACAAGAAAAATCCATGAAAATATCCCATAGCAACCAATTTTCACTCCTGCCACACTCCCTCATTCACCACCTTTCAATAAAGCTCTAGTGCTCCCTTTAAGACATAGATACCTTATTTGCAAAACTGATGGTGTTTCAAGGCAGCATTACCTCTGGTAGGAGATGTCATGCTTTTTGTTAAGAAATAAGAGCAGAGCAGCACATCTCTGATGCTGAATGCAGGTGAAGCTGAAAGTTGTGCTCGAGTGTAGTTTAGAAGTGTGATGTCCTTTCAGGCAAAGCTGAGCAGTTTTCTGTATCTTGTGGGACTTAAATGAACATGCAAGTTTGTCTTCACATATCTCTTATTTTTACAGTGAATGAGAAATTCATGCTGAATGTCAAGAGATGCCCATTCCTTTTTGGACTAGTCATTGACTGTCTAACAACACACTTAGCAGAGTTAAAATATACATTTAACTCATTCCCATATAATGCTTGAAAAAATGCTGGATTAGATTAAAAAGTACAGAAAAAATAATTGTATAAACCACATTTTTTCTTAACCCAATATATTTTAAGAACTGCAAGCATTTACTTCTATTAATAAATGAAATTCTTTTTTTTTTTTACAACATAAAGGCAAAGGTAAGGATGAGTTTTAACGGAAATGGGAGTGAAACCATTTCTGGAAACAGTAAAGACAGAAAATTAAATGCCAAATGCTACTGGAGAGTATGCAGCAATTCTTCAAATATGCATCAGGGGGCTAACGCCTTCCTAGACCATTTGCTAGAAAGAGTAGTGTGCTGACTACAATTAGTATCCTGAAGAACTCAGAGATGATCATAGGCACAGCTGTTGTTGTTCAAGGCAGTAGGCACATCAATGGCAGTAGATATTGATTTGTGCAGTGACATCCTTCTAGCTATGTCATCTGAGTGAAAGAAGTCCCCAAATTAACCAATAATATAGTGTTAGAAGTTGTAGTAGTTGCCTCCTGGGACTTGTTCTGGTTAAGGATAGATACCTCTCCTCTTCCCACAGCCATCAATCCTCCTTGAAGGGTTGCATGCAGATCTCCATTGGTCAAAAACAAAATATGAAGTCCAAAAGGACAAAGCAGCAGATTGCTGGATTATATATATATATATTGGAAATTTCCTCACAGGACACTGGAGCTGTATCTAACTCTTAATACGCGATTTTAAAAATGTTACAAACTGTGAATAAATTTTCCTCTTTAGGTATTTGAATACAGATGTTTTAAATGTATAGTCCCATTTCCATCAAAATCAGATGTCAAAAATTGTTAGTTATATCAACTTGATTTTCTTCCTGTTCTGATTGTACAGTCCATTTTTGTCATGGGCCACTGGCTATATAGTACATCAGCTGACTGTATGTAATAAAGGGTAACAGGCCTGGACATTGTTGATGTTAGAGCAGTAAAAAGCAGTGACCATAAATACTTAATCCACATGAACATCAATGAGAAAGTCTGTATGTAAGTAATAGTCATATGACATATAAAATGTTAATCAAAGAATTCAAGCTCTAATTTGGATGTAAACTGTCCCCCATTATGGTGAGATTTCTGTTTATTTGGTAATATAAAACCTTCTTGTAATAAAACTTTTTACAGTTCTTGAATTACCGTTTTATAAAGGTTATGTATTTTATAAAGCATTATATGACTGAATTTTTTCTCTTGCTGTTTTCAAGTAGATGGGCAAAAAAATTCTTTTGACACATAAGCTGAGTTTTATTCAAGCAAGTATTCAATTAAATTTGAAGAAGTGGATTTATATTACTGATTTTGAGATCCAGATGCAATTATAGACCAAGCCTGAGTTTAAAAAGTGAAAGTATCTTTTCATATGTGTTACATTATGACTGCATATAGATTCATATTTCCAAAAACACATAATTGCAATGTGGTAAAGTAAAAGAAATATTTGACAAATATCTATTGTCTTAAAAACAATAAAAGAGTTGTTTGCATTAGTTATTTTCTATAAATATTCACAGAATTAAAGTTTTTTCTTTTTTTTTTTTTCTCTTGGAGCTAGAGGAAAAGTTAGTATCTAGGCCATGGCTATCAACATCATGCACAAATAATCCTGAACAGAAGAAGGAGTTAAAAAAAAAATCTTTTACATTTATTAAAAAAAAAATCCAAATCCCTTACAACATGTAGAGACGTATGTAATCTTATCCTTTCTTCTAATTCTGCTGCAATCAAGGTATACTATGAGTAAAACCACGTTTTAAGTCTAAAGGATTTTAGAAATGCAACTGGTCCCTATTAACACAATATAACAATTTTAAAGAAGTGCAACTGCCAAATATGATCTTTTTTTTGCTGACATAGTGCTCATTTCTAGACTATGGGAGAATGCCGAGGGAGGCTTTCTTTACATCTCATTTTCTATGTTTTTCTTCTTAATAAACATTTATAACAATTCTTCAAAGGTTTCTGTTGTAAAACTGCTTGGAAGTCATAAAGAGATTTGGGGATTTCAGATTTAAAATCTTATTGATATCTTCATTGTGTTAAAAGACTTTGAATGTGAAGGTTATTGATACACATTTGATGTTCCCCTTACAAGTAAATATTGAAATTAGAGTCTTTTTCCAATTTTTCTCTTATACAGCAAGGATTTCATGCAATTATATCAAAGGAGAAATTCCTTGTATTGGATGAAAACTGAAATGCATGTTTATCCTACTGGGGTCTATTTTAGAAAAAGGAAATAGGATTTCAGTCTGCCTAAGGCTGTTCTGATTTTGTATTGCAGGGAGGGGGGCTTTTGTTGGCATTTTAGTCTTTTCTCACATTTCATCGTATGAATCTCAGACCAACTTTATAATTATTAAAAATTTATACCTGTTATACAACCCCAGTGTTTGACTTGGTGCCTTTTAGCAGCATATACAGAAAAACAGAAATTTTCATCGGAAATAAAGTTCTCTAAGTTTTCAGAACCATGTTCACTTTTTACAGGGTCCTTCCAGTCTCTTTACACTGTGCAATGCTCATTAGGAGGTAACAGAGCACACCAGCCATCTTATTGATCCAGCTTAGAATGGCAGGAACCATATTCCATAGGTCTTACCACTCATGCTGAGCAAACTGAAATGTTCAAATTAATTTCTGTGCAAGGCATCATTTTGGTCATATTCTAGGGTGCAGTTGTGGTTTTGAAACCGGAACATGGAGTAGGCTGGGAATGGGAAGCTGGGGTTCACAGGTTCACTTAGAAGATGACTAAACTTGGTGTAGTTTTGCAGCAGATTACTTGGGTTTCTGATTGCTGCAACACGAGCTTTGCATCTTCTAGAAGGTTGAAAACGTGGTTGGGGTTAGTTGCTGCTGTGTTGGAGTGAAAGCTCCTCTGGACTCAGACCCAGAGGGAAGCCAAAGCACAGGGGTTGAATTAAAACCTTTGGACAAGCTGAGATACATGAAGCCACACCAAAGGGAAATATAAATATAGATTTTTAAACTTTTAGTAGAAATATATGCTAAATGCCTTAAACATTAAAAAACTGTAGCAGAGACCTTAAATGCAGTTTTTACTGCAGCAGTGTTACCTTTTCACAGAATTCTTTACTTTAGACAAAATAGAGATAGAATTATACTGTTCACATTTTTTAGAGTGTTCACATAAACAATAAGAACTGATAGAAACTGTATACACAAATCTGTGTAATACCTATGTAACACTTGTGTAAGACTTAGGACTGTTAGAATTAGACCAGGATAGGTTAAGAAAAGAAAAACTAGAATCGTGTGTTAATCTTATTAGTCAGTTAGAAAATATAATCCACACTTCTGTAAGAAAAAATATAGAGTCTAGAGTATAGGGTGTAGAATATAGAGCATATAGAGTCTAGAGCATATAGAGTATATGGAGCATATAGAGCATATAGAAGAAAAAGAAGCAGCTGTTTTTGCCTGCTGTTTGCTGTTGCTGCTTGCCTTTATCATGCAACACCCTTCAAACTCTGCCTTCAGTAAGCTATGAGACTATGAAATAAAGAACTTAGAACAGCAGCCTCCTCTGCTCTTTTACCCTGGTCTGAGAAAGAAGGGTACCCTGTCAAAAGCTCAACACTGCTGCTAGCAGAAAGCCACTGCAATTGAGGAAAAATAATGGCTACTGTAGTCTTGTCTATCTTGCATAAAAACATCCCAAAACAGTTTAGGTAGAATAATAATTGTTGAAGGACTGAGAAATTTGAGATTTTAGTTTTTGAGTGGTTTAGGTTTTTGTTCAAATAAGATTTTTTCCAATTTTTTTTAATGCCCTACTTATTTTTGTAGTTCAGGGCTGTAGTCTCTTTATATATGCTCCAAATATCAGTATATAGTGATAATATTAGGTACAAGCATTTAAAAAGTGCAGTTATGACCACACTTGAGTCTTGCTTAATCATTTGTTAATCGTAGTAGGATAACTATTTTGAAAATTATTTTTTTATGGTAAGCTGTGCTTTTGATTTTAAGCTGAAAAAAAATTACCCTGCACTCTTGTTTTAAATTGGTCACAGTTTTCACTCCATGCCCTGTTGCATGCAGAAAGTGAAATCCACAGGCCTGTAGTGGATGAAGCTAATATTGTCTGTGTCTTTCACTGCTGGCTGTTACAAAAATCAATACAAAAAACTTATGAGCATTCTCAGTACCCAATTCAATAGAAAATATGTCCCATTTCTGCAGCTTTTGCAGCATTGTTTGAGCTTCCAGGGCATGGAGGTCTGGACATACTTTTTATTGAATCAGATCCTCAGTAATGTCTTCATATATTTTTAAAGAAAACTCAGAAGGTATACACTGAAATAAACAGTGAGAATCGTACAAGTGGAGGTTTACACCAGAAAGCTTGAATCAGAATGTGAAGACTGAAATCTCTTTGGCTAGCAGAAGTTTCTCCTGCAAAAATATTTTATTTCTAACATAAGGTCTACTATATGGGGTTGTATCAACTTCATAGAACACAAACGTAGTGCCCTTGGCACTGCCTAATTTTAAAAATATATAGTCACTAATAAACCAGCAAGAGATACTTACTGTAATAAAAAATCATGATGGTTAGAAGTTTTATCCTGCCAACTTTACCAGAACATGTTTCTCCTTTCTTTCCCTCCACTCCTTTCTGTTTGATGCATTCCTTAAATATTCAAAAATATGTTTTAAACTATTCTTATTTCTAAAAGTCTGATTTGTGTCAGTTCTATAACTATATTGAAGTGCCTGGAAGATATATACAGTCTGAGAGAAAGCAGTTGGCTCATGATAAACATAAGATGAAAGTGATGCTTCTAGGCAGAAATTCAAGGAAATTTCTGGAAGGCCATCCTCCCTGTCAGCTGAAGACATCAAAAAGTTCAGATGGGGAGGAAGTTCTTATTTCTTTTCATTGTCTTTATGTATACTTACCGTATTCAGTAAGTGGTATTTTGTGGAAAATTGTCTTCTGCATCCTCATCTGCATGGACTGAGGCAAAAATTTGTAACACTTCTAATGGCTGGGTAGGAATAATGCAGACTTCAAAGATGTCCTTAGTGACAAATAGGTGGAAATTGATACCGAGTCCAGTCACAGCCATGACTGATGCGAGAGATCTGTTGCTGTGATTTGTTGACATAAAATATGGTGACTATGTTAAGAAAACTAAACTTGTCTTGCATTTGTGGTAGCCAAGGAGAGGTACTGTAGGATCAGACACTGTGACTTCAGACAGGCTGAGAATCCCAATTCTACCACTACTCCTCATGGATCTCCATGTTCTGGCTGCTTCACTAGGTCATGTTGCTGATGTATAAAAGTACAGTTTAGTTTCAAGAACTGAAGCAAATGTTTGATATCTAGATTTATTTTAATGGTATTACCAATACTATTAATAATGATGTGTATTTAAGTTAACTTCTCAGGAAAGATCTATTTCACAGTATTAAAAAAAATCATAAAATGTAAATGTTTTAGAGCTATTAAGGTCCCCTTGCTATCTGCTAATAAAATATTTAGGCATTCATTAATGAAGTAAAAATATTTTATTTTTGGCTATGTTGTTCAACATATTTAAGGAATTTGAAAAACATATGCATTGTTTACAGGTGGGGGGTGTGTGTGTATTGTTTTTATGTCTCAGTGTGCTATTTTTTCCTTTTGTCACGTTGATATACTTGATCACTAATGCAAAGGCGAAGTCTGGTTGGGCGGCCACCAACAGGGTGGTCAAACAGGGAAACAGGCTGCCCAGAGATGTCGTTGAGTCTCCTCCTGACTGGAGAGGGTCCTGGGCAATCTGCTGTCACTGAGACTGTGTGAGGAGGGGGATTGGTCTAAAGGGCCCTTCGAACCTCAACCATTTCACAATTCTTTGATTTTTCTACTCAGTTGCTACAGAGGTCCAAACAGAATTCATGCTAAAATTTGTCAGATATTTAGTAACTCTGTTAAAGAGTGCATGTCAAGATCTCGTATTATCTGCTCTATACTTTTTGGAAGTAAGCTAAATAGGAATTATTTTATGTTCTACATAAAATGAACTATGATTGCTTCACCTGCAGCTAATGAAGAAAGACAGCTTGGTCTTTTTAGGAGATTTTTTAAAAACAATCTGGGTGTGCATCTGGAATTTCTCAAGAAGTATACAAGTAGTTAAGTTTATACACATGAATAATTTTGCAGAGAAAGTTTTTATCTACAAAATTACATGACTTAACCTGGGCACCTAGCAAAATCATCAGTATTAGTAGTTATTCCAGTGGGGATAATATAGTGAAGACAGATCTTTGGAGAACTCATTCACTCTTTGTGGATCTGGGTCTTTAGATATAAAAACTGTTTCTTTAGATACCGCAGGAATCGCAAAAATAGAAATGATCTCTTTAAAATTCATTACTGGTTTTTTCCTATTTCCAATGCCACCAATTATTCTCCATTATTCTTTCTCAGGGCTACCATTTCCAGAGCTTTTCCTGTCCCTGGCAATCCCTCTGTTTTATTTTCTCTGTTTCTCTCAGACAGTTGCGTACAGCAAAATGTTGCAGAAATTCAGGTCCTTTTTGTCAGTCCCCAGAAAATCATTGCAAATGTTCTGAGCTAGGGACAGGTGTCTGTCTTCTGGGTGGTGGTTGTTATTGTTTTTTCAAATCTCAATAAAGTGGAAGGTAATTGTCTCATTGAAGTTTTTCATTAGTGTCTACTGTAAGAAACTTCTGAGTGAGTACCCTGTAGTGACATCATAAAACATGAATGTATGTAAGCCAGAAATATTTCTTATTTGTAATCATATGTTTATAATGCAATATATTTCAAATGCACTAGATGAAGCACTCCATACTTAATCTAGCTTTCTTTTGTTATGTCATGTTTGTTCTATTCAACCAAATTTTATGTGACTATATTTCAACCACAGGATTGTCTGTGAACTGAATTATCATATTGTAAGTGTAGGAAACTTGAGTTATTTTGATTGGTTGCATATGCCATAGCCTTTGTTTCCATTAACAGACTGCATGACCAAAACTTGTACAAACTTGAAATTATTTTGGTTTCCAAAACACTTCATAATAATTTTTAATACTTTATTCAAAAGCAAACATCTTGAATATACTTCTGAAAAATATTAACTTTTATTTTGAATTTTTACAGTAAACTTCTAAAAAGAATTTTTCCATGATGGGCTTTAATAGAAATTGTCATTAAGTAAACTGTAACATTTTTGGTAAACATTATGTTAGATTTTTTTTTGTACAGACACAAATATGTATTTATATTCTATATAAGAATTTAAATAATTACTATTGAGTTTAATTATTATTATTGTTCAGCCAACAGTGTTTTCACAGCTGAAACATGGCACCAGTTTATACAGGCATTAATTCTACAAAGCAAATTTTAGTAGTCAAAAAAAAATCATTTTTCTAAAACATGCAAACTAATATAAGGAAAGAACTGCTAAAAGAACTTATCTGTGTGAATTATGCTATTTATTTTTCATTTAGACACTGCATAGATTCACTCTTTTCCATGACTGTATTATGTGCGTTATCTGGAATAACAGAAAATAGGTGAAAATCAGCAGCTAAACATCTACACATTTCAGAAGCTATCAAAATACACTTCACTTTGCATTTTACTTGTACATCATCTATATATTTATGAGAATCTTATTGTGCATGTTATAGCTGTGTACCGGTCAGGTATTCCCCCCTTCTGGTAATAATATGAGACCATTGTCAAAATCCAGGCAGATTCGAAGGCTGCCTGGTATATGTCTGTATCCTCTACCTTTGGGAGTGTGCACATTGAAGTAACACTTTATGAAACCACACTGCAGAGTGCAACCTGAAAAATCAAATTTTGAGGTGTGCCAGAGGAAGAAAGTGTGAACAAACTGAATAGTGTATCTCCTCCTTAGCAGTTTAGGAGTCCGCTCCTGAGAGATTATTTTGTTTGGAATTGTTTCTTCGCACCTTCTACAGTGAACTATTGGTTTTGCTGTCACAGATAATTCTTTTGTTTTAGCACATTTATACCTTTACACCTTGTCACTTATCACTGCGTCTTTTCACTTGCACAAGGTAGTTAATGTAAAATTAACGTGGCTGAGGGGCCACTAACATTAAAACAGTACTACACACCGAAAAGTAGCAGCAACTTTCACATGAACCTCTGCATTAAACTCCAATTTTTATCAAAGAAAAGCAATATGTTTATAGGAGAATTATTTTCAAGAACAAACTATGCAGCCAAGTTACCTAATTGATTGGAGAATTTTTCATTTCAATTATGACCTTGAAGTCAGTGATGCCTGGAATGGCCCTCAGACCATGTCATGGGTGCTCTAGTAAAGATCTATCGTTAGATCAATTACTAAAGCAATGGAACATCTGATCCTACCCTTGAAATTAACCAGGAAAAGTAGGTCAGCACACCTTCAGCTGACACAATGAAGTATTATGCTCTCAATGACCCAGGAAGGAAAGCACTAATGATTGATGTGAAGAGATATTTAAATGAGAAAGTTGAAGCACACTAGAATTAAGCGCGTCAGAATGATCAAGCAACTCTAGACAGCCAAGTGCCTTCAGATAACAGTAATTTTGGCCAAATCTCATGTGAGTTTATTCCCCCCAAAACAACAGTCATATTTACAATGAAATTAAAAAGGATTTAGGCTTCAAAGATCTAACAGTCTTTCCAGATGGCAGCCTTTTCTTTCCTTGTTGTTCTATGTTTTCTGTTAAAGTTATTTGCCTTTCATTTGTTATCATAATCTATATATGTGATAGAAAGGCTGTTGTCATCTCTTCTGAGCAGCTAAAAACACTAAAACAGGTGTCAGAAAGAATTTTGCAGGTTATCACTGACACGAGATTTAAGAAAACTTTTCTGAGTATGCTTCAGAGGCATTCTTCTTTGAGTAAAAGAACATGGAGATAATCAACAAAATACTTGTGGTAGTACAAGAATATGAGGATGATATGCAAGTAATTTTAAATTATTCCATGGTCAAGAGCTCAGCATGTATTTAGAAACCACTTAGAATAGCTTTTTTGGTTGTATGTCGGCAATGGTTGTTATACCCCAGTCACTTAAACCTGGGGCTAAACCAAGGTTCTTTTGCTCTGGGTATATGCAACAGAGCAAATTCCAACCAAATATTCTTAAGAGGTAAAAATACACAGAAGTTTACTGGCAAACTATAGAAAATCAAGGAACATTGGCAAAAGAGAAAATACAACATAACATCATTTATCACAGCATATACTTAGCCCATTAAACATAGAAAGCCTTTAAATCCATTTGATGTTACATTCCATGAGAAGAGAGTTAGAAGAAGAAGAAAGGGAGAAAAACAGAAAGACAGGAAAGATATAGAAAAACAGGCATAGCTACCAACTCCTGGGTTCCAGTGATGTAAAGGTCCAAGGTGAAGGTAGGGTTAAAGGACAACATGCTTGTCTCATGGTCAGGCTCCTTAAAGCCTTGGCCTACTCTAGGCCTTCCTCCCAGGTGGGATTTCCAGTCCCTTGGCCACTCAGGGTCTGCCACCAGTGTGCCATGGTTGACAGACATTGTGGGGCTGAGGGGTATGGGGGGCAGGGCACTTCCTCTTACCCACCCCCTACCACACATTCCGAACTCCCAAGATGTCTCGAAATGAGATTACCTTTCCCAGTTTCTGACAACGGTGCAGCTTAACAGTTCCCTAGGAAAGGCAACATGGAAGCACTATAAAATTTCTTTTTTTCCCTTTCCATTGTAAATTAAAATGGACCATACTTTCAAGAAATAGACCTTGAGAGAAGACATTATACATGTGTAGTTTAAATGTGAGGTGAATCTTGTCAGTCTCACCTCAATCTCTGGAAAGGTGCGTGCCTCGTTCTGGGTGCCACCCCTATACACATGGAGGACAAGAAGGTGATCAGGAGTAGTCAGCATGGATTCACTAAAGGCAAACTGTGATTTGCCAACCTGTTTTCCTTCTGCGATGAACTAACTACCTGGCTGGATGAGGGGAGATCAGTGGCTATTGCCTACCTTGACTTCAGCAAAGCTTTCAACACTGTCTCTCACAACATGCTCAGATGCAAACTCAGAAACTGTGGACTGGATGAGTGAACAGTGAGGTGGGTTGAGACTTGGCTGAAAAGCAGATCCCCGAGGGTCATAATCAATGGCAGAGGGTCTAGTTAGAGGCTTGCCACAAGTAGTGTTCCCCAAGGTTCAGTATTGGGCCAGTATTGTTTAACTTATTCATCAGTAACTTGCCTGAAGAGGCAGATGTCTCCTCAGGAGCTTCGTTGATGACACAAAGGTGGGAGGAGTGGCCGATACCCCAGAGTGCTGTGCAGCCTTTCAGAAGGACTTGAACTGGTTGGACAGACGGGCAGAGAAGAACATTCTGAAACTCAGCAAAGGCAAATACAGGATCCTGCGCCTGGGGAGGAAAAACTCCAGGCACCAGTACAGGCTAGAGACTGACCTGCTGGAAAGAAGCTCTGTGGAGAAGGACCTGGGGGTCCTGGTGGACAACAAGCTGTCTATGAGCCAGCAGCGCCTTTGTGACCAAGAAGGCCAATGGTACCCTGGGGTACATTAGGGAGAGTATTGCCAGAAGATCAAGGGAGGTGATCCTGCCCCTCCACTCAGCCTTAGTGAGGCTGAATCTGGAGTGCTGTATCCACTTCTGGACTCCTCAGGACAAGAGAGACATGGAGCTTCTGGAGCAGGACCAGCAGAGGGCAACAAAGATGATGGGACTTCATCAATGTCTGTAAGTATTCAAAGGGAATGTGTCAAGAAGTTGGAGCCAGGCTCTTCTTGGTGCTTCCAGGCAATAGGACAAGAGACAAAGAGCAAAAACTAATGCATGTCTGAACATGAGGAAGTTCTTTACTGTGTGGATGAGGGTACACTGGAACATTGCCCAGCGAGCTTGTGGAGTCTCCCTCACTGGAGATATTCAAGAACCATCTAAACAGAATCCTGTGCCATGTGCTCTAGGATGACCCTGCTTAAGCAGGGAGGTTGGACCAGATTCACAGAATATTCACAGAATATTCTGGGTTGGAAGGGACCGACAAGGATCATCGACTCCAACTCTTGAGTGAATGGCCTGTGCACGGATTAAACCCACAACCTTGGTTTCATTAGCACGACGCTCTAACCAACCAATCACCCATTCTGTGAAATTATTGTTTGAAGACTGAGAAATCTTTGTGAAGGCAGAAGGATTTTGTGATTGCTTTCTAGAACAATAGTGAGATAAAAGGTATGGTTTTGATAAAGTGCGTTAGAGATTATGCAATGCCTTACCCAAGGTTTCTGGGATAAGCACCTTAAAAAAAGAAAAGGTGAAGGATCTTGTTGGTCTCTTACCAGACTGACAAATTTTTTTGCCAAATACGAAAAGGAGACTGCACTTGCACTTGCATTTTCTATGATAAATCATCCAAAGACACAGCAAACAGTACTTTGAGTAGCCAGGGATTTGGGGTAGTTAAATTGTTGTCAATTAAAATTACCTAGTTTTTGTGTTCAGCAATTAAATGCACACCTGTTATAGGATATTCATAATTTAGAACTAGAAATTTACTGCATCAACTTTTTCTTGGACTACTAGGAAGAGAATTTACAATGTGCTGCTTTTTCTAAATAATCTTCTATTGAGAGAAACATTGCTTACTTCAGTGAACATTTAAAATGGGTATATAGAAATATGAAACACCTGTACAGAAGATTAAACTGAACGTCCTAGAGCTTGAATGACTCTGGGAGATGAATGTACCTTCTTTTTTCTTTTTTTTTTTAATGAAAATGTGTAACTTTGATGCTAGACCTCCTTACAAGAGGCTGCACTGGAGTTGTTCAAGTTTATGGTCTTACAGCAGCTGGAGTAGAGTGGACAGGGAGTCCAGAGCATGAGCGATGAGACTACTTCAATATACTTCAATGTTCAATGTAGAAAAAGTAGTTGTGAACATAACTAAATGTTTGTTACCGCATTTTTATCTATCCTTTAAGTATAATCGAAGGGCAAATCTTCAGATTGGGAAACAGCTGAGGCAGCTGATTTACTGTCCCAGTCAAGGCCTATTAACTGCAACCTCAAGAATAAATTGTTTTCTTAGACTATGACTTGGGTTCTTACAGATATAATTCAAAAAATTTGCAGTAATTTGTTTTCACCATTTTACTGTTTCTCCTTAGGTCCTTGGCCCTTAAGAATGCAAAGAATATGTTAGTGAACTTATTTTATGTTTCTAGAAAAGGTGTCAAAATTACTGGAAAATGTTTCTAATTCTAACTGGCAGAAATTCTTAAATACCTCATAAAAATATTTTTCCATATCTGGTGTATTATGATTTAGTTTCTTTTTTAACTAGATTTTTATGCTCACTTACTTTCCTTTTTCTCATCTACTGATGAAAGCTAGCAAAGCTTTTGGTAGCTGAACTAAAATAAAACAAAAAACCCCAGTGGTGCTGCTGCATGTATATGAACACACTGTGGTGACAAGAGTGATCTAAATCAGTTATTTTATATAGGCCACATGGAACTCATTGTCCTATTTGAACAGCACCCTGTGAAATTAGCTTTACTCGTCACACTTTAAACATTCAGTGCTAGGTTCTTCATTTATATTAATTATTACATATTTTATATAAGTGTATGATATTTATATCAATAAATAAAACCCATTAGATTGATGAAGACAACAAGTCCACCTATTCATCACTGAGGTAAGCAGGACTATCTTTATATTAAACCAGATTTAAGCCTATCATCTGAAAGGAAATTTGCCTATTTAAGTTGTAAAAAGCTCCTAGTTTTCCCAGTTGGTATCTTCATAAAAAGCACAAGACACCATTTTAAGATAAGCATTTAGGCATTATCTTAAATCTGTGGTATTATTAGCGAGTGGGAGAAATGGACTTCAGAACCCTGACTTGCAAAGAGAACTCAAAAGTAACTTACAGAAAAAGCTCTTCCAGAAGTAGGTATATTCTGGGATTAGAAAGGAATATTTCTAGATTGTTTTTCGGATTTTTTAAGAAACTGGAAGCAAAACATATCTTTCTAGGGGAATTCTTATGTTCTGATTATTTGCCTGAATGCTTTGTGGAACACTTTCATTATGTATCGTAAATGATACAATAAAAATGTCACCTGGAAATTATGATTTGGTTTGAGGTTTGTCAGGTCATTTTTAAGAGCATCAACAAATGGTGTAAGAAGCACTACAACGATCATTTTGTAATTAGGAATGGTGTGCTTGTAGTGCTGATTAATTTCAGGCAAAGATTTCTGAGTACACTGGGTATATAGCAGAGATTTTTAGTATAATTAGACTTTGAATACCAAGGTTGTGATCAATAAGAATTAAAAGACCATTTTCAAAAGCTATATTTATACAATTTATACAATCATTTTTTCTTTCCTTTAAATATCTCAAAGCCTAAGGCATAAAAATTGTCGGGATTCTATGCTAGTAACATCAAAAACCCTAGATCTTTTCTTGCTCTATATAATAGTTACCTAATCTTTTAATTTTCTGTGTAAAATAAAGTTTGTTGGTATTTAGTTCATTTGTATTTAGTTTAGCAGGTGCCAATTTAATTAATAATCAACGAAGTGACATTCTAGATTTGCTTTGGATAGCAGTTCAATGCATTCTATTGATTTTTGTATTATTGGACTAGATGTTGTCATCATTATTACTGTGTGCCATGCTTCAGGCAGGATTTGAATTAACCAGCAGTATTTCAATACAGGGAGTTTTTGTCTTTCAGCATGGAAATTGTATTATAGTTCGGCAATAAACTACAATAAACTATTTTCTATATACTTTTGGGGTATGTCTTAAAAAAAAAAAAAAACAAAAACCCACCCATTCTGTATTTAAAATATTCAAAACAAAATGCTTCCAAATGTTTTAGCTTACTTATATACTAGAAATTTTTTGGGTTTTGTTATTTTGGTTAAGGCTCTGCTACATTTTCTTCAGAATATTAATATTAACAATAATAATAATAGTAATAATGTTGTGATGTTACCTAGCATTTTAATGGGAGGGCTGAGATGAGACAGTTGTTCTGTGGATTAACCTTTATTTTCTCTACAGTAAAAGAAGCACATACTATTCCCAGTTAAGTTAGTTAAAGAAAAATATCCTGCACCAGTGAGCCATGGGAATTGCTCTGCAAGGAAACCAGTCTTGGCATGGACATGGGTTACAATGGAGGAATCCTTAGTTATGTTCAAAACCTCTATTACTCCAAGAAATTGGACATCTTGTATTACATTTTACGTACCTGTGATTCTCTTGGGAAGGAGTGTTTTCTTGCAGGAGTGACAGAATTTGAGAATAGTGTAGACTTCTCTCTATTTTCTGTCCCAAAAAATGTATATGTTTCTGTTGAAACTAGCACTTCTTATGAATGTAGGAAATTTCGTAAGTAGTACTGCAGCTTAAACTTTACAACTACTAGGCAAAATTGAAGACCACAGATACTCAGATCTGAACAGGGGTCTGTTCCATATCAGTCTGACTATTCTTATGACTAATGAAGTATTGTGAATATGGAAGTGGTGTATCAGCTACATCTGTTTTTGCAATGGGGTTCAGATTAGACTCAGCTCTTTCAAATGTTTACAAAGATTTTAGAAACAGATGGAGACTCAAAGCTAAAGCTAGACTTTTTCACAGAATTATGGAATGGCTGAGGTTGGAGTGACCTCTGGCAGTCACCTTTTCCAATGCCCTGTTATAGCAGGGTCAGTTACAGCACTCTTCTAGAAGTGATAATCATTAGTACATTTTTGAGAAACTGGGGAAATAAACCAACCAAACAAATTAAACAATTACTTTCCAGACACAACAAAAAGGACGAGAAATTGAGGAAGGAAAAGGACTTTCTCATACTCTTGTGGGAAGTATGTTTACTTTGAAAGAGTGCTCTCTGGTCAGGTGGCCATGCAAATGTAAACTGCAATGCAAAAACACGTGGCTAAATTAAGGGAAGACATTCTAAATGCAAGTCCAAGGAGGTACTAATATAGAAAGACCTGCTTTTCAAAAAGGAGTAAAATATGTAATTAAAGTAATAACATGTAGTCCCTTTTGAGGACTTTTTCCAAACTTTGCTTAATTTGAATTTCACATACTTGACATCTTGTTTTGACAATTCATCTGATTATATCAATATGTCACATTATGCAATAATAGCGAAACATGATGTATTTCAGCACAGTGAGTCATCCTGATGGCATGTCAGATCCAACATATTCCAAATCAAAGTTCCTTAAATCATGATGATTGAAATCTCTATTTAAAAGAGCTTTCCCTGCTTAGATTATTTCTATTTCCTATTGCTTCTGTTAAGTTAAACTGGGTCTTTTACAGCCTGCTTCTCTTGACTCAGTTATCTTTCACTTTAAGTCAACACATAAGAGAAAATAGAGATGTGCAAAACCTCGGGGGTAAAACGGAGAACAAAACAACCTTTCTTTTCTTGTACTTTTGGCCAGGTTCAAAAATACACATATAGAGGCTTAAAGTAAATTTCATTCCAATTGAGTTCCTACAACTCTCTTAATAATCAAGATATTCTACCCTTAAAAGCTGGGTCCAAGCAAAAGAAGTTGGGGACGTTTAATGAGTAAGTCTTCTATTGCAAACTTTGGGCAAAAATCTCATTACTGAGTCATGTAGAGAATTCCTGAAATAAAGTTTCATTTTCTCTTACTCCAAGAAGGCAGAGCTGAAGACAAAACATGTTTTTATTGCTGCATAGTAATAAAAGTAATATATAATTTTCTTTAAGAAAAAAGATGTATTCTCTTTCCAGTTTTGTTACCTGAAGAAAAATTCCTGAGCTTTTTCTGAATTTTTTTTTTTTCCCGTGCTAGAATATTTTGGCATCAATTTAGTAAAAGAATTATTTGATATCACGTTCTCCTTGTTCATATGAGGGGACATACGGATTGGTTTTTTCCTCCTTTATTTGTCACTATTGCTAAAAAATACAAGAGGCATGCTATTTATGGGAGATGATAAATTTCCTCAGATACAAGAGTTCTGTTGAAGTCTGGATGGTTCATTCAGTTTGATGATTAGTCTTTTTGCTGAAGTAGCTTAGGAGGGCCTCTGTTTGATGTCAGTGTCTTCCCTTGGTTCTTTGAGAAGGAATTTGTGACCTAGTTGTGGAAATGTTTAGAAAAAAGTTGCTTGAAGGGTTACATAGCTTATTAGCTGCTTTTCCACTGCTGAACATTACTGCCCTTAATCCTAATGGAAGTTATATACACACACCTTAGCAGACAAGTGGGTCACCCTGCTGAGTGGATTTCAGGCTCCTCAGAAAGTGATACAACAGCAAAACCATTGCATTAACCAAAATAACTGCCAACGATCATAATAGGTCCTGGCATTGGGTGGAAAGGGCAGGAATCCTGGCAACTTCTCAGTTTTCTCTGCTTCTTCAGCAGATAGTCTGTATTTTCCCAAGACACTGCTTACAGTGAGAGGAACCTCCTGTCCACTGCCAGACTTCAACTAAATAGTAATTGGGAACTTAATGAAAAATACAACACTGAATCTGTGAACTCTCTAATTTGAAATCCTGCTCTATGTGTGCAGAAGAGGGGAGGGAAAAGCAAGTAAAAAGGAGGACAGTGAATGTTGAATGTGAGATTATTTCTTTGCAAAATATATTTCTGAATGTGCATGGGAACCCACTGAAATGCAAGCTAACAAACACTGCTGAAATTCCTACTATAGGTGTTCATTTTTTGTATAGGTTATGAACTTAAATGATGAACAGAAGCCTCACTTTCACTTATATAAGGGGATAAACCTGGTAGATAGCATCTTTACCCCCAAAATTGCATACATAATTCATTAAAATCCAAGCCCTTTCAGAGTAGTAAACCATCTAAAAAACTTCAATAGATAAGAATACTTTTTCTTTGCTTCAGTAAACCAGTGTATTTTTTAGGAGAAATGCTGGCAGAAATAAAACATATTTTTCATTATTATCCATTGGATAAGTGACAATATTCCTGTCTGATTTTATTATATGAAAAAATAACCCAGAAAAAAATCTAGACAGCACATATTAAAGTAAGATGTGTGTAAGTACCTTACACGTTGACAAGATGATCAAATAATATTCATTACAGATATACACAAAATATATCTGTAAAGGCTATTAGACATATGAATAATTATAAGTCTCCTGGAAACAATGCAGTGTTTGATTTATTGTATCTTCTGTACATTTTAATATGTTAGCTGTTTCTGTACATGTAGTTTGTGACTGAAATTTTGGGGCAGATCTTTTCTCCTTTGCTTGCAACTGGGGTTTCAGGATACATTTCCCTTTTCTTTGTATTGCTTGAGTTCTGATTTTTGTGGGGGCAGGAGCACGTTCTCTGATTATTTTTTTTTTAATATTACATTTCTACATGGCTATATTTGCTAGCCAACAGCTATATTTCAGTTTATCACCAGACTTCCTTGCAAATGGAAGCACTTTATAAAACAAGTGAAATCACAATACCCAATCATTCAGAAATATTGGACTACTTCAAATTTTTATAAGCTCTTAAATTTTGAGGTGATCAGGGTTCTGAGCTTGCATTGCACAGAATAATTTAAAATTATTGGAGCACTTCACATATTTTTAAAACCACTTCAGCTAGGAAATGATGGGGTTCCAGAAATATGTGGCCTATAAGGGTATAAAATTATCAGAGAGCTTAAGTGTTTCATTGTGAAAGTTCCTTGCTTGCACATTGCAAAGCAATTGAAAATTGCTGGAGTGCTTCAAGTGGTTCATGTTTTTAGGATTTTAAGTCTCTCCTGCTCAAATACTCCTTAAAATTTTTAATGTTTCCAATATTTTCAGGTTTTGAGTGTGCACCTGTTATCCTGCTTTTCCTTATTTTGGATTTTCCCTTTGTTTATATTTGTCTTTCAGAGGTCTCAGAGTTAACTAATTCTTGAAATAATTTCGTTTCTAACACATAGGAGCTTTGATGAACTTAATTGTGCTATTGCTTGTGGAGACAACAATTTAAGGAATAATTTTTATTAAAAATCAGTATCCAAAGCTGAAACCTGAAGTTGTGCCTATATATTTTATTATTCATAGAGTGTTTTCCATAAGTAGCTTATTTAATTGAAAATTTTATAAGGTGTACCCTTTTAGGTTCAGATTTTAATTAATTTAAAATTATTTAATATTGCTTCTAATGTTACCATGTTTTTTAAAAAATTACCTTTAAAACATTGGGGTTTTTCTTTGTGTGCCCTTCTTTCTCCTCCAGTCCTTTCTGTCTTCAATACACACACTGCACAAACCACTGGTATATCATAATTCATTCTCTCAGAGCTCATTCTCAGTACTATGTTTTGGTAGAACTCACAGTGGGTAGAATTTTGAGCTGGATTTATCATCCACACAAGAGAATCATAATAGTTCTATATTTTAAGAAGGGAAGAAAAAAGCCCTATAAAGTGCATCATTCTGCAATGCATTGTTTCTGTACATTGAATTTATGACTGTAAGAAGGAAATCACTTGTGTTATACAGGTATTCTATTGTGTGCGTTTAAAAATTTAATTCAGTCCCTACTGTGCTATTCGTTTTACTTAACTGTTTTCATGAACTTTGCTTATTTCAGGTCTATATTTCCTTACCTTATCTCTATTATGAACTGTTTGCTTCACCCATTTTCCCCTTCCAAAAGTGTAAAGGAAAGAATCTAAGTGCTGTCCTTTTTTTTTTATGTCTAGGTATTGTTACATGGCAAATTGTTTGAACTAAAAACGATGTGTTAATTTTTATCTTCATGTTGTATGTATGAACTATATTAATAATAAGTACTGTTTTCTGAAAAATGAAACACTTTCTTTAGGGAGGATTTAAAAATGTTTGTGCAACAGGATGAAATTTTCTTTTACTAGAATAGTATGATCATAGACTTAAGACAAAGCAACTAGAAAATACTTGCAATAAATAGATCAGTTTTTTTGATGATCAGAATGGAAATACTACATTGTTTGACATAATATTGCATTCATTTTCATGTTACTGTTTTCACTTTTAAGATACCTAGAGCAGGCATGATTCCTAGGAACTGAATTTGAATTGACTGTAAACTTTATTTATAATGTTTTTTATCATTCCTTTGTGAGAATTTTAATTGTGAGCTGCCAAAAAGTGCTTACAATGTAAGAAAAATTTGATATTAAAAAATTATCATCTTGTATATGTTCTATGCTTGCTGTCATGAATAGTATCCTCCTGATATTTATGACCCATAGAAAATTATAATAAATTATTTTTGTCTTAGAAAACCACATTAATATTGGCTACAGATATATCCTTATCAATAGCCTCTGTTAAAACAATGGTTTTGCAGTTTTCAAAAATGAAATGGCTATTACAGTTACAATTGTTGCAATAAAGAAGATAGATATCTACAGGGATTTAAAAGACTGAAATCTGTAAACATTAGTATAGAAATTGTTTACAGTGTTAGCATTTACCACAGACTGAATTTTCTGTGTGTTACAATAAGTCATGTCTTATTGGGCGAGTGCCTGGCCTCTATTTTTCAAGTCAGTATTTTCAAGTATTGAATGTGATCGCAAGGAAAAAGATGTTTGTACCTGTAGTTCATTTTAATCAAACTGATTTTAGAAAAGCAAAAAGGAGAGCCTTCAGTAGACACAAAAATCTCTTCCCTGACATTTCTCTCACAGTTTTTGGTGACAGTAGGGAAGAATGTCTGTGAGTTTTGGGAGAGATATTTTGGGGAAACATTGAAAAAACTGCCTAGAAAAAGATGATAAAAGGTACTGTACTACTGTTGTCTTTCATAGCAGATATACACTGATACAAGAAACTGCTATATGAAGGCAACAAACGTTTAGGTTTGCTTTGACTGAATGTGTGCTGCATAAGTGCAGTGTTAATACTGTGCCATGGGTGACAAGGTCAGAAGAGTGAGCATTTACCAAAGGGGTCCAAAATGGCCACCAAAGTAACATGGAAGAACTACTGAGTTGAGACCGGCTAAATTCTCATTGCAGAAGCTGGAAGACAGTTTTGTGTTAGTCCCCTCCCTCTTTAAAAACAAACAAAAAAATCTCTATGTAAGGATTTACTTCTATCTACCATCAAAGTAAGGATACTTCTCAAGGTAGACATTGGATCCTGGTGAGGATGACCATCTTCAGGCAGAATTAAGCAGCAAAATGAATAGTGCATAATCAGTGCCTAAGGCTGTTCCTTAGAACTTACTAATAAGTTTAGACATCTCATAAATTTGCTGCTGAAAACAATCTCAATTTCACATACGTAGGCATCTATTTATTCAATTTTCATATACATACCAAAGTGTTTAGATAGTGTGACCTAATTATTTGTTGCACTTTTGCCATCCTTCTCTTATGTTGGTAATTTTAGAAATTCTTGGAGGGTCTGAAACAATGTTTCTAGGGGAAAATAAAAAGAAATTCTTTAATTAATACAGTCTACATGACCTGATTTTTAGAAAGGGGGAAATACAGCTTTCCACCTAACTGGCACATATGCTTACTGTGGATGATGTGTAAACTGGTTTATGAGAAGTTTTTGTACAAATACTCATAAATTCTTCTGGTAGGGGGACCATATGTATGCTGAGATTTTCCATTTGTGGGGTTTGGATTTTATTTCTTTCTTATTTCTCTCCAAAATTGGTCATATCAGATTGATTTTTTTCCCTCAAATACTTTTATAATGGTTATTCCTTCATATTGTAACTGAGGGACTTTGAACAAGGGGATTCAACTATTTTAGCACTTCAACTAGAGAGTGATGAACAGTTAGTTATGTATTGAGAGCCTCCTAGAGAAAGGGAATAAAGAGACATCTTACAACAACAAAAATATTGTTTCCTTTACCTTCTGTTGCAAATTCAATTAATTTGCCAACTGAGCACTATCATGAAAAACCAAGGAGTGAGAAATAGAAGTGTCTGTTAAAAGGGGAGCTTATGGCAAAATTATAGGGTTCAGAAATGTTGGAATGGTTTTCCCACAGCTTACTGGATTCCTGAAGCATTTATTTCATGGCTAAACAGATGTCTTCTGCAGCCCTCCCTTTCTTGCTGGGCAGTGCTTTTTTGACATAACACCTGTGAAATAGTAAAAAAACCAAAACAACTAAAAACTCACAATGGTTTTAGTATTTATTTCCTATTGTGTTTGATTTTGGGTACTGAAGTTAGACCTGAGTGGTTTTTTTTCAAAAATTAATGGGTTTATTTACTTTTGAACATAATACATGAAGGAGCAGGTGCATTTCCCAAAACAAGTTCCTATATGCATCTTCCCAAAGGCTGAATACTCGTGAGTTGTGATTGGTCTAAAGCAGCCATTCTAAATCCCTCATCACACACAAAAATTCACAAAAATTCTTGAAATCTTTATTTTCTCTGAGAAATAAATAGCCATAACATTTTAATATTGTGAATTTTAGAGAGTACATATTCAAATGGCCTGAACTTCTGCTAACTTACAAAATTCTCTAAGGACGGGGAAGTAAATATATTAGTCAAGGTCAGAGTCTGTAGGCTGAGTAGTGATAAATTTGGTAAAAACTAGACCTGAAAATTATGTTGGCTGGTAAGTATGATTGGCACTTGGTTCACTTTCTGAATGGAAGATAAAACATTGTAAAGATGGAAAATTTTAATAAAAATTTTACTTAGAAATACTGAAAGCTGTAGTAACGCTGTTTCAATATTCCATATTCATTATAAGTTCTAGTTCTATTAATTTAATTGTGATTTTTTTCATTCTTACATGTTTTCCAATACACAGTTATTTTTATAGCATAATCAAAGCAGTGTTGTAGGAAATCAAAAATGAATTTATATATTAGTCATTTTTTTTAATCCCAAAGCATCATGGTTAAAACATTGTAGTAAAAGCCTTTTAGAATCATCAGAAAATGGCAAAATGCTGCATATTAAGAAAATGTTCCTGAACAAACCTGTATAAACACACTTATATTAATCAGTATACTTTTTTTGTAACATTGATATGATTAATAATATATTGTATTTTAACGGGATTTGGTACATGTGAAAAGGAAAAAGATACTTGAATTAAACCAGGCCTTTTTAATTTTTTTTGGGAAATAAAAATCTGCTCATTTTACTGGTGTTTAACATACAGGAAAATGCAATTCATACACAGTGCAAACTTCTACATGTGTATGCAATTAAAAAAAAAAGAATTTAAGAATCATGTCTTAAAAATATCTCTCTGAGGAAGGTTGTCACTGTTAAATTTAGGAAAGGATGGACCATTTACCTCCCTACAGAGTGAGTGTGTGTACCATAAATTAGTCTGATAAGTAATACTAATAATTTTAGTCCTTGAGTGAGTGTTAAAGTTAGGTCTGGAAATTTAAAGGCTGTGTTGGGTTAGTTGATTCAGTGTTTTAAGCAGTTAGTTAGAGGATACATTTTATTCATATTGCAAATGGGAGAGAAATTGACCTCTTCCTGCTAATTCCCTATATATTTTAAACTATCACAGGAATAAAATGATTGCTATGCTAAATAAAATAAATCTTACAGAACTGATTACCTTTCTTTGGGTTTTGTTTGTTTGTTTTTGGTCTTTGTTTTTGTTGGATTTTGGGTTTGGCATTTTGATAGGGTGTTCTGGGTTTTTTTTTTCAATTTCCCTGGGTTTGGGGGTTTTGTTTTTTTTTCTTTGAAATATATGACAGCTTTTTCTTTCCCAAACCTTTGGTAAATGTGATCGGGTGTTTGGACTGTAATGAAGAAAAGATAAAAGACAATTTTTAATGTTCTTTCAATCTAGTTCTAACATGACTTCTTATAAAAATTAGGTTTATTCAGTGATTCTCAGTCAATTACTCCCCTACTTACCATACATACAAATCAACACAGTACTGGATTTACCCTTGTGAGCTTCAGTTGAAGGAGAAGGCCAGAGAAACATCAGGTGTTATCTCCTGTGTGGCAGCTCCAGGAGTTGTTCAAGCAATCCACTCACAATTTTTTCACATGCCACAATACTGCTGTCTTGTGACTTAGGGGTAAAAGGGGTACAGCTGGGATTGTGACTGTGTGAAGGGTTAGGTAACACTTCTGAGGAGCAAAAGGCACAAATGACTTAAAAAGGCTGCATTATGTCCCCTAACCATATTGTACACTGCTGTGTATCTAGTTCTGCCAACGGCCTCCAGCTGCACCTGCACGTAGCTGAGGTGTGTAGCACTGACAGTACTGGTAAGACTCAGAAGTACTGGGGCTTTAGCGTTTGTTATATTTACACATAAGATTCTGGTACCAGCCCCAACCCTGTGGGACCCTACTTGGGACATAGCCAAATTGGAGATAAAAAGAATTATTTGGCTCTTATTTAAAAGGCTGAGCCAAGTGGCCTTTCCTTGATTATTCACTCTATGATGTTGCTGTTACTGCTTCTGTTTAGGGTAAAAATAAAACACCTGTCTTTTGCCCAGAACAACCTCTAAATCCTGAGATAGTGGAAGATACAGAGAACTTGTCAGTTGGCCTTTAAACTGTGAGGCTGATGGACAGCTGCTGTGGTTGGCTGTTCCCACAGGAATACCAAACTGAACTTGCATCTGATGTTTGCCCTTATAAATACTATTGTTTTGCCTGAACATCTGCTCAAAGAAGTGGGAATTGGTCATACCCATGAAGCCAAAATTCTTGTAAGACTATATTCTGGCTCAAATAATCCAGTTATTTTCCTTCTCTGGTGATACTAACTTAAAATGACCCCATGTTTTGCTCTTTAATTTAAATCAGTTTATTCTCAGAAACGATGCCTTTTATTAGATGACTCATTAGGCTCAGTCCTTCCTTTTGTATTCATCTTTGCAAAGTATAAGTCATAGTAAATAGCATGTCTGGTGAAGATGAGGCCACTGGCTTGCCTTTAACAAAATTTTGAAAGAGTTGTTTATTTTAAGTGTTTATCTAAAATGTCAGTCTCTTTGCAGTCTGGGCGTCACTTACAGCTGCCAAATTGCTTCTCACCTACTTTTCCTCTGTGTTCTGCCTGTGTCCCCCCCATTCCTGCATCTCTAGGGCCATCTGCAGGACATATCTCCAGCTGAACCTGCAGGTTACTACCTTCACCTTTTCCATGGGGCCTTCCTTTCAGGAGCTCTTTTCATCTCACAGCAGGCAATGACTGCTTAGATGGGGCCTCTTTGAAATCAGATCTAGTTTAATGATATATTAATAGATGAAAACCTGAATTAACTCTTGCCCCTTTCCAAAAATATCTAGTCTCACGTTGCACAGATTTTTTCCAATGCAATTGTCCTTCATGCAGGACTACAGTGATAACTTGATCAAGAGTGCTTGAAGGTGAAGTGTTTTTAAGTGGGACAGGTGCTTTTATCCACATGGTCAGTTGTGTAAACAGCAATGGTGTAAGTTTCTAAGTACATGAAACATGTTATTTGATTTTCTTTTTCATATCTTGGCTGTTTAGCTTAGTATGGATGTGGTTTGTCCAGTGCAGGTTATGTGGCCACTGGGTGAGAATACCCACCAAAGCAGTGGGGCCATACTCCATGTCTTTTTAGGTTTTGCTGTAGTTGCTGTTTTGTTTAGTTTGGTTTTGTTGTTGTTTTTGTTAGGTTTTTTTCTGTAATCACTTCAGTAATTAAGAAGAGTTACACTTTATATCTGTGTGGCTTTTGATGGTTTTTGGGTTCCTATGAATGGACAGCAGGGGTTTGCAGCCCTGTTCTGGGAGAGACATTAGTCACCTCCTAAATTGGCTGGTTGGGAGGAAACCCATTGGTGTTCACACCAAAGTGAACAGGGTGAAGTATGTTCTCCTGGCGTTGAATGGAGGTGAGATGGCTAGTGGAAACGTCCACTGCAGTTCGGCCAAATTCCTTCCTGGAAGCTCATGGCTTAGAGGACTTTGCTTCAGAGAAAATTTGACCCTTTTATTTCCAGGCTGGTTCCTGGGGTCTGCTTTCTGATTTTCAGTCATCTCAGAGGAAATTTCAGCAGTCTGAGTCTGGAGGTGTCAGGTCCTGCCTGCTACCACTGTGAGAGAGTGCAGGTGACCTGTCAGCTCCCCAGTTGATTGGGCCCCTGTCCGGAGAAACGACAGGGTCAGTGGTCAGGCTGGCAACCGTCTGTTTCAAAAGGGCAGCTTTCAAGCTTAACCTTGTAAAGGAGTCTTCTGGGATTTGCATCTGCTCTTTAAAGCCTATGGAATCCCAATTTCAGCTTTCATAAAGATGATTCCCCCTGCCCAAAAGCCAGTACCTCCAGCAAGAAGTACTGCAGGGCTTCACCAGTCAGAAACTTCACTTTTTTATTTGTAACTTTTGTATTTACTGCCGAGTGGCTTCTTAGTTTTATTTGAAAAGGAAATTGTCTTCTCTCTCTCTTTGTCATTGCCTTGTTAACAAGGAGGAGGAAAAGCTGCCTAATCTCGACATTATGAGAGTTGTTAGAATTGATCCCAAGTGAACTCTGGAGAGCAGAAAGTCAGATCACCTCTTTGTTTTGTTCCAGGGGGTTACCGAAAGGGAATGACAGCCTTCAAGGGACCTATTTTCCACTAGCTGAAAGACTGCATTAAGCAAGCATGTTTAGTGAAGGGTAAAGAGAGTACCAGTGGGAACGAATGCGTGCACCACCATAGCAGGCACAGGGCTCAGAGCAGAGGAGGCAGATGTCTGCTGTGCAGAGCTCTCTAAAAAGGCCACGTGGGCCTTTCTGTGCATTCAGCATTGCAGACTGGATCCTCTGCAGCATCCTCTGGGCTTCTTGGTAGAGAATGGCTATAGGCAGCCTCTTCCAGCCTCTCCTTACCTACCACGCAAAAGATGAACTGCTTGTTGGTCCAACCTGATCGACACAGGAGGTGTTGGGGAAGGGGGATTTCTGCTGTAGTGATTAGGTTTTCCCATCCAAGCTTGTGTAGGAAGTATCCGAAAAATTTTGCCGTACTGTTTTTTGGGTGAGTTCTTAACATTGTTTCATTCCTCTTTGTTTAAATATGGCCAATAACAATATTCCTTTTAGTATTAGTATATTTCCCAGTACCACAGAGAAATATTTTACTGATCTCTTTTCCCTTTCTGAGATTTGTCCCATGTATATAAACAAAGTACTTTGAGTAGGCTGGTTCCCTTCTGCGAGAGAGGATGCCACATTTCCATGCCAATGATAATTCAGCATGCAGGGTTAGGGGAGCGGGTAATACAATGTAAGATGCAAAACTGTAATATCAGAATTTTCACTGATACAAAGAGTACTGCAATAAGACTAATTTGGGTCAGTGCTATAGACCAGAAAATAATTGAAACTCCTGTATTTGTTCCAGACCAATATGTAATATATTTGTTTCAATACTGTAGTTTCAACATGCAGGCAGAAAAAATTCTTACAAGACTAGGAAAGATGACCCCATATACTTGAGCTCAGAGAAAATTAAAAAAAGGCAAGTGTGTCCTATGAGGTTTAGTATCCTGATGAGATGGGCCACCAGTGAACCTTGTGCCCTACCTTGTTTACCTGCATCCTTGCCAGGTAGACCCAGAGGGAAGGAGCCTGCCTGCAAAAAGACATACTACAACTCCCAGGAGTCACTACAGCCTGAATGAATTTTACTTCTTAAGACAGACAAGGAAAAGCTACCTTTTGTCTCTCAGTGCCTAAATTCTAAGGGCAAACAGAAACTCATGCTGTTTGTATTTTGTCTTTACCAGACAACATGTTAGACTTACCAATGTGCTTGGCTCTTCCAGGCTACTTCCAGCCATAGGGGGAGTTTTTCTGGGACAGGATCATAAGGCCTGCACTCTTTTCCCCCTTGTTCTTAGGACTATATTGAGCAGGCCCTTGGCATGGTGTTCTCTGAATCTAAAGGAATAGATGTTGAGGAAATACTAAGAGAAAGCTGCTGGAAGTTGAGCCAGTTATTTCTTCAGTGAGGCATTTAGGGACAGCTTCAAAACTTGTTGGTGAATCAGATTTCTGATTGATTCTGTGGGTTGCATCTACAAGTGAAAACAGAGAGTATTGAGGTTGTTATTCCGTAAGGTTTTCAAATGACTGCTGAGAGATCCAAGTCTGACCCACCCACTTTCCACTGATTTAGCTCTTTTTTTTTTGCTCTGTCCTTAGTTATGAGGGAGACTAGTCCACTAAAAAGGGTGATGTAGGAAACAGAAGTTTCCATTTGGCAGAACAAGAGTGCCTGATGGTGAGAACAACAAATCCTTTATATAAGGAGGTTATTTTTGGTGATTTCTGAAGTTTAGTCCTCTTCTCTTTTTTTCTGTTTTCTTCCTTTTATGTCTTGCAACAAAGCCAGGTAGTTTATCCTACTCAAGGAAATATCATTGGAAAGCTATGGAAAGCAGCAGGAAAGAGTTGATAAGACAGTGATTATTTTTTAAAAATTTACACATAAATGTCTTTTAAATTCTAAGCATCTGTTACTATTACAGTTGTTTAAGCATTGGTTGTTTGTAAACATCAACAACTGTTTAACACAAGCTTTAACCACTTAAAACCTTAAAAATAATTATGTAGCAGCTAAAAATAGTTAAAACCTTTTTTTTCAAGCAACCAGGAGGCCTTTTTTCAGGTGCAGCCTGTATCTACAACAAAGAGAATACTATGAAGGGGAACTTATTCTAAGACAGGATTTTTATCATGTTGGGACATTTCTTACCAGCATTATTTAAAAGCTTTTTAAAAAAATCCTCTCTCACACCTTTGTTCTTTCTGTGGCAGGAAATGTTGCTACATATTTAATACCATATTTTAAATGTTTCATATGTTTATGACATGAAATACATGTACAATATAATCAAGGCTCTTCAAATTCTGCTGTACTTATTTCACTCCACACAGCAGCTTGAGAGTTTGTGTGAGGAAATGCTTCTGACCACAAATGCTATAAATTGAGAAATACATTTTATAACTATTTTTTTATAGTTTTCTTCTCTTTCCATTACACAACAAAGTCAAAATGTGGGGCTGCTGGGAAGAATGCTGCTTCTTTTACTCTTGCTTAAAATTATTCTGTTTATTCTGAAGGTTTTGTACCTAACTCTTAATAAGTCTGCTTGAATTTGGGAAAAGTATAAAAAAGGGACAGAGTGAGGTTTGTTCATCATCCTAAATGGGATCAATAACATTGTATATTTATTCTGAAGGTTTTGTACCTAACTCTTAATAAGTCTGCTTGAATTTGGGAAAAGTATAAAAAAGGGACAGAGTGAGGTTTGCTCATCATCCTAAATGGGATCAATAACATTGTATATTTCTCAAATAAACCAGCAAATAACACCCTGGTGGTGACTTCACACCACTAAGAGGAGATCCAAACAAGAACTCAGTTGAAACTGAAGGGCTCCTCATTTCTCTCAAACAGGATTCATTTTCTAATTTTATTTTCATGGATCTGACATGTACGTATGAATGCAGTATTCTTAGGAATCTAGTTCCTGCAGGTAATACAGATTAGAATTTTCTTTCATCTCATAGTTTTTGGGCATGAGTAAGAGCAAAACAAGGATTTTTCTTTTTTTGCAGCAATTAAGTATTTCATTGTAGAGTTTATGTGTAGTGGGAATATAGAAAGTTACCTGATGGAATACTTGATCTACTTTATGACTTCTAAATTAAAATAATGCAGGTAGCTTTCCTTCATGGAGAGTGATCTGTCCAAAGGTATTTTTTGTTTGTTTATTTGGAGTTTTGTGTGATTGGTTGGGTTGGTTTTTGTTTGGGTTTTTTTCAGTGACAGCTTTTAATAAAAAAATAATACTTTTTTTCTTTTGTTCTGACATTTCCTTAGATCATTCCTGGGAAACTTTAGAGTGCAAATTACTGTTCACCAGGTTTACATGGATCTCCTGACCTACTCTGGCAATGGCTCAACTATTCCTCTCTCTAAGTAAGTGAATCTTAGAACTTAAAACACCCAGGCCTGATGTAAGACAAAGTGACTTTGAGCAAAAACTGAAATGTTTACTGGGATTTGTAGAGTAGAACAAGGAAAAAATTAAGTTTTTAACAGGGTTTTTGGGTCTCCTTTCTTTTTCATTAGATGATGCTGTAATTACTTATACTTCAGCTTGTGGTTATCACCATAGCTGCAAGAACAGATTCTTTTAAGTCTTCATAAATTAATGCAGCATACTTTGCAATATGGAACACTAACTCTTCTTATAAGTGTCAATGTACTGTGTGGTATAATATAAAGACTGTAATGTTTCAATTTCCATCCTATTCTCTTTCCGTTGTTGCTTGTTTGCTTTGGTTTCATCATATAAATAATTGTGTGCATACTGGTTTATTGTGTTGCTCTAAACACATGTGAATCTAATTACCAATGTGTTTAATTTGAATGTAGTGTTACGTGGTTTTTAATCATGCTCCTAGTCACTTTTAATGGTTACAAGAAAAGTATTTCTGGAATACATACTTCTCAGACTATAAGGATGTACTGTTCCCAGAAATAGTTGAGATTATTTAATTTATTAGCAAATGAATGTTGTGCAAATACTTTTGGATGGGATCCCAATGTTAATTAACAAAAAGTAAAGTCAAGAGGTTAAAAATTAAACTTGAATTCTATTATGTTTTGTGGATTTTTTAAATATATTTTAACAAGTCATATATTTTCCCCTCCCAAAAAGCACGCCCCAAGTATGTATATTGAATCCTTTGAGTTGCATGGAAACTATATTTTGTGTATATTGATTTCTTAGTACTAGTCTGGCAGTAACAGTGTTTTGGCTTATTTTCCAAAAACTTACAAAGGCTGGAAAAGTGCCAGTGAAGGAGTTATAGAAATGCAATAACTTCTGCCCTTTTTTGCAGCAGTGATACTGACAGTAAAATTTTCTCATAGAACTTTTTCTCTCTATTTTGCATTTGTTGTTGAAGGACTGCTAGCTGGGATGAAAAATAGTTTGGGTCATCTAATCTACACATTTTTTGATATCTTTTCTGTATTTCTATAAAATATAAAATATTTTGTTGCTTACAATGGTGAGAATTCTTGAAGAGAGAATTTTATCCAGGTCATCAAAAATTATATGATGGCCTAATACAGCCACCATTGTTTTTGTGCTGAAAGCAGGTAGAACCTGTGAAAAAAATAAGCCACTTTGATGTGTGAATAAAGATTTAGGTGCAAAATACATTCTGATTACTTTAATGTTGCGTGTTTATTTGTAGTTTGGATTGAAACAGATATTGAACAGTCTATATATTTATAATTGCTAATTATTTTGCTTCCACGTGAAAGTCATGAAGAGACATAGGAAGCTACTTCCCTGAAGGAAATTTACTAAAACAATGGGAAGGTCTGAGCCAGTGAACCAAAGAACAAAAAAAAAAAACCAATTAACATATTGAATAATTGCAGCTAGTAGCAAATGTAAAACTGATTCTGGTTTATGATGTTTTCAGTTTCTTACGTGTGATTGCATTGGTATGTCACTTCCATCACTGTGCTCTTATGTAGTGTGATTCAACATTGTTATCATTCAGTGTTTCATTGTTGTGTGGAATTTATTTAGCTGTTCATGCTGCTGTCTGATTTTCTGTGTTTCCTTTCAAGTTATTCTTCCCTCTTCTTACATAAGGTGGATTTGCAAGTCATTCTTTACCTGTGTAGGCTACAACTTGGCTGAAATGCTTGATGTTGACATCCTGCTTTTTTCCTGTGTCACCTTCCTCTTATTTCTGCTGGAGCAATAGTGGGAGCCAAAGTTACATTTGAATGTGTAAGCCAGTAAATTTGTATTCCACAAACAGACTGTGTTATACATTCTTCTAAGATATTCATTCCATACATTGTTTTCATGATAATTTTTACAGTTTGTGATTTTATATGCTTGCCATTTTGCAAACTATTACAATTGCTGACTTTTGTTGAATTCTCAGAACAGTTGCTCTGTGCCAGTTTCACATCTGTGACAGTGGCTGGTAGCAAACACTTCACAAGTAAAAGAGAAATGGTGATTATGGAGGCAGTATTTTTCTAGTTCCAGCACTTAGCCGCTTAGGGACCTCCTGGGTCAGCCTTTGAATCCTAGCCAGTGTTTATACTTTTGGATAGTCCCCTTTTCTATAAATTAGTATTTTTTTAGCCCATTTATTACATCTGCCTTTAAAAAATTCTGAGGCAGTGATTTCTGCCTTTTAAAGACACACTGCATTAAAAAGAAAATTGTTTGATTTAAATCTCTTTTCTCCTACTTTTCATCAGCTGTTTTCTCATTCTTTTAGTATGAGAGTTAATTGCTCCCTATATACTTTCTCCAAACAGGCCTTCCTCATATTTTGGCTCAGATCTGTTTTCCCAAATTAATTTTACTTTTATAAAGGCTATTTATTCATTTTGAGAGTTCTTATTTTCTCCCTATTCTATTTATACTTTCTCCTTTACAAGACAAAATTATAAATATTATGCAATCAATAAGAAAGGAATTCAATGGCAGTTTTTACAACAAAGTTCTAAAAATGCTTTTGTAGTTTTCTGTTATGGAGAATTTATCTCTGATTGTAATGTAATTTTTAGCTTAAACTGCCCACTATATCCTTATTTAGTGAATTACCTCTGGCCATTACCACATTCTCTCAACACATACTGCTTGTCAGGTCAGGCGTCAAAGTCCCTCCAAGATACCTCTGCATGCAGAGCACCTCTGAAGTTTTTTCTTTGTAGGTGATCTTCTTCCAATTTTGTTTACCTCTACTCTTCAGGGTAGGCTGTAATCTAAACCAACAGAAAGAAAGAAAATAAAAAAAGCAACAGGTCTGATTCTTGTTTCATTCAGCACACGTGGAACTGGAAATAACTGGAAATAACTAGTGCTGTACTTCAGCTCTCCTGTAAAACAAGTATTAGGGACAGCTTTATAAGTATTGATGGTCAACATTGGTTTTCAGATTTGTTGTTATGGATATTCAACTTTTTATTTGTGAGTTTAAAACAGAATGTGGTATCTAAAGGAAGAGAGCTGTGTTTAAATGTCTAAGATTTATTGAAAACTGTGATTTACAGCATCTAAATATCTGTCCTCAAACATGGGTTTGGAAAGGTTTCTGTAAATAAAAGACAAGTTGTGACAGCACAGCTTTTTTTTTTACCTCCTCCCTTAATTTTCATAAATATTGATTTTAGATGCATTTACTCTGATGTATTTTGCATTATTATTGACATGGAACTGTTACCTGTGATACATTTATTTTTCCGTATCAGAAACAGCAGTAAGAACAGTGTTTCCCCTGCACTATTAAGAAAACTACCGTGTTGGTTTTTTTTTTTTAATGTACTTTTAATACACAACTTTTAAATGGTAGAAGATGATGAAGTATTTTTACGGAGCTGTTCAGAAGCAAGAGTGGCTGTTTGTAATTTTTCACACCAAGGCATTTGGCCTTGCAATATCATTGCTTACCACTGTCATAGAAAACATTAGATAAGATTAGCTGCAGGTATCCATGCCAGATGATATCCTAGTAAAGTCCTTTTTATATTTCATCTTATAATTGTATTTGCAAGTTAATGTTTGAAGTGTCAGTCTTTGTAAAATTAGCTCATCTTGTTATGATTTAGAGCTTTGATGTGAGTGAAAGGCTTCAATTGCAATGCACAGTCACATCTGAGAGTAAACTGCATAGACAAAGAGCCTTACAAGACTAGTAAATCAAATACTCTGAACTGTCTATGTGGATTACGAGGTACTATTTGCATAACTTTGAAGTATTTATACTGATGAAATTACAATAATTAAAATCATTGCTGTGTCAATTGCTAGATGCCACAAGGCATAGCAATTACTAGCATGCAAATCAGACTTTGTGTAAGCATTTTAAAGAATAATTACCTTATTTGATTCAGATGTGCCTGAAAGGCATTAAGAATCATTTGAGCTATTTTGCCTTCAACAATTTTTAGGTCTCAGATAATATTGTTTTTATTATTGTTGTTGATGATAATACCTTTGTGTGAGCATATGTCTATATGTTTCTGGTTTAGGTTTAAAGTGAAGCTTAGTGGTAGAACTTGCTGAAGCAGTTAGGAAGGGTTTATTTTATATTAGCTTGTTCTCAGTCTTTTTCTACAAATTATTTTATTTTGCATAAGAACAAATGCAAGCATGCAAACCCTTAGGTTTTTGTGGTGGTTTTTTTTTTGTGGTTTTTTTTTTGTGTTTTTTTTTTTTTTGTTGTTGTTGTTGTTGTTGTTTTGGTTTTTTTTTGTTACAGCTTGTTAAATCCCGTATCATGGGGGAAACATATAAATTATTTCTTAGAGAGAAATAAATCTGTTATTTTTTCTTTAGAGTTCTAATAGATGACTTGGGTTTCCACAACATGATTTTGAAATACATATTCTGAAGAAAAATAGACTGTAAAGAGGTGCTCATTCACATAATTGCAGATACATAATGTACTGCAGATACATAATGCCCATGAGAAAATTAATTAAGCCTACCCAAATTTCAGAGCCACTTACAAATTCTGTGTGGCAAAGATGCAGAGTTTCAGTGAACAGTAGATGACATTTGACAGACACAAGTGGCAGAGAGTGAAATGGGATCTCCTTCTGAGACTAGGGCCATACCACAGTGCAAAGTCACTTGAGAAGCACTGCTAAATAATTCAGGCCTTGGGGTTAATCAGTGCCATGAGTTTTCCTAGAAAAGGTCCTGCCTGACAGTGCATATCCCGAAGTACATGATATGCCCTGATATACAGGATTTTCAAATATGAAAATCAGGAGGTATGGTGTCCTCCCTCCTGGCTTTGTTTGCCAAGTAACGTCATTCCCCATGCACAGTACCGTACTTGTTGCTGTTAAAACCCCCAATTGTTTAAGTAATACTAGCTAAGAATTTGGCATGTGTGCAGATGCATATGAGAGTTGTTTTATCAATTTATCAATTTATCAAATGAGACTGTTGTATTATCAATTCTATTTTGGATTTTGCAAGGATTATGGGGAACAATCATTTCAAGGAATTAAATCCTCTGTATGAAGAAATACCTACACAATGACAGCATTATATATGTTAACATAAATCATCTATAAAACATTAGCCTTCTATCCCTGAAAAAAAAGGCACAAATAATTATGGAAGGAAGAAAAGGTAAATCGCTATGAGATGAGCCTCAACACATGATGCCATTACAGTGGAGCGCTGAGGGACATTGAGTGCCATAAAGAATCCACCTTGGCTGCTCCACCTCTTTGTGTGGGAGTGTTATTTATTCTCTCCCTTCCTTCTCTTGCAAAATTTCAATTGTGCTCCTCCTCACTTTGTTGTCAGTAAAATATACACTGTCCTCTCACATGAGAAGAGGTTTGTGATCCCTATGAATCTCCAGAGCCACGTGAACTTTTCGGAGACACCAACTTCAGAGCTCAGCTTCTATAGTGACAGCAGAAGATAAGCCTCTGCATTCTGATGTCCTCATCTCTGTAAATTACAGCATCTTCTGGATAGGAAGCAAAATGCCTATAGTTAATAATTACTAATTCAAATAACCTTATGCTCCTTGTCCACTTTTTGTGCCACGAATTTGTTGTTATTACAACCATTCATTTTTAACTAAATAACAGCATAGTTCTGATCTAGTTTTGAGGAGGAACACCTGGGTCTCATCCTTATATGATGTTCAAATATCACCCACTGTTTAGTGAGCCCAAGCTCAAGCATGAAGACTATGAAAAGCTGACCCTTGTGAAGTGGCTGGTTCTAATGCTGGGAGCTACTCCCTGCTAAAACATGTTTCATTCAATATTTCTTCACGTTTGTCCTCCCCCCCCCCCCCCCTTTCGTTTTTGTGTGTTTTAATTCTGAAATTGAATATGGGTTTTTTGAGGATTTTTTCTGATGCAAATTTAAACTCTTTTTGTCTGGTTCTGGAGGCGTCTTTTAATTGTGGTGTTTTTCCAAATATTCATACCTGAGTATACCCAGATATGCCTATATATGTGCTACTCCATCCATTTTTTACAAAGGCAGTTCTTTCACCTTCCAGCTCCAGTTCCCTCCCATATGAGTCTAGTGCCATGATCATTCATCATGCTCATATAATGGGTTGCAAGAAGAGCTGTACTTGCTCTCCTTAAATGAACTGCTACTGTTATTACAGAGGTGTGATTGCTGCTGATATAATGTATTGTAACCATCCAATGTGAAATGCATTTTGTGATGGCTAATAAGTACATTAACAGCCTATATGTTTGCATTATTAGGATTTAGTTAGAAACCTACTATTTTAGGAAGAGACAATCACCTAAGCCAAATCATTTCCAGTCTGACCCTTATGTGCAAGGGCATGAGTATAACTCATCCTAGTTTTTCCTCTATCAGGATCATAAATGGTCATGCTTTAGCTGTCATTAACATAGCTTGAACTGGCTACAGAAAGAGGCCAGTATTGGCAGCATTTGTCACACTGCAACTCAACAGTTTTCCTTATGTTTTTTTAATACTGGTTACTGTTATCTGACCCACCACAGCATCAATGAACACCATTGTAGTCTACATCTCTGCATCCCTTTCCAGTTCACTTCCTTATTGATTTTGTTGGAGATTTAAACAATTTTTTAAAATCTGCATCTTTTTTTGTAGAGTTTTGGAACCCTTCTCCTTCATTCCTACTCCTTTGTTTATGTTCTGTTTCATCCTCTTTGGGAAATTTCAGTGGACTTTTTGAATCCTCATAGACATCTGGGTTTTCATTTGGTTTGCTTATCAGGCGTGGTATTCTTCAAGAAATTCAGGCTCTTTTTGATGCCTAATAAGAAGCTATTGTGTATTGCGATACTTTTGAAATCTTAGTTCTCATTCATTATGTATGGATTTTTTTCAAATAATTAAAAAATTTTATTGTGTTTTTCAAAAGGAAAAAGTGCTAGAGTGAACAGTAGTTCTTTTCTTATTACTGATGAACATTATCTGTCATCCCAGTGTTTTTGAAATTTCTTATCTATCCAGAGAAAACAAATTAAAAGGAAAACTGTGAAAATCAGTAGAGATCAAGTCCTTATACAGCCAATATACTTAATAATAATTTTTTAGTGCACTTGGTATGCAGTGTTTGGTCCCACCAAGAAAGAGGCTGTAAGACTGAATGATCTAGTACAGTCATGAAACCTTAAAATACAAAATGCTGCATATGATTGTTCATTGATCCAGATGTCCCAACACAGGCCTGTATAGGGTCTTGTGTTGCATTGGTGAGTGCTACATGTAGAGGTAGATCTTGAAGTCTGAGGGCAAGAATCCTTGTGTCTTACTGGTATGTTTTTAAGCTACGTTATGGTGGAGGAAGGAGGAGAAGAGGATAAGAATAGTTGTTGACTGACAGTATGCTTTGAGGAGTCACTCCCTGAGAATAAAAAATAAGTGAAACTACTTTGGATCTCAGATTTCATCATATGACTGTTTACTTTGATGGAATATATGTCAAGTAGATCAAATGATGACATTTGGTCAACCCCACAGCTAAAATGAATTGCAAGTGCTCTGTAAAGTTAGTAAATCTGGCAGGTGTGACTACATTAAATCTTTCACGTTCTGCTTTCCAAACAATAAAAATGATCAAACAAATTATGAGAATGGGATGATTGAACCGTAGACAGATAAACCATTTGGCATGTTTTGAAATGCGTTGATCTTGGAGTTTGCTTTTGAAACTGACAAAATCTGTGGTTACTGTTCACTCTGATTTGAGGGAAGGTTTGAATGTCTTCTTTATTCTTAAAGTTGAGTATGAGGAACTTGGTTGTAATATGTAAAATATACAGGCCAATGGGGATTTCTTAACATAGAACAATCTGAAAAATCTTATGTCATGCCACAGTAGCAGTTCCCATGTTGCCTCTGCCATTGCAGGAGGCTTTTTTTGTGTTTGCTGGTGTTTTTTTAATTTTGGGAGAACAATTTTTTTTTTTTCTGTTACATTCACTGTGTATTCCATTTGAAATCTTAATACTGCCAGTTCAGCGTTGCTGAATTTGGGGGAAGAGAAGAAGCTTTTAATTAGTAGCTCAGGTTTCACTAGAGTTGAAGAAAGACATATCATGTCAACATAAATTATCTTCATGAAGAAAATTAAGAAGGTTATTCCTTGGAGATTTTGGAAGAAATCTAGGTGTTGGGGTAGAAAGGATTTCAACACTTTTCTGTTTTTACCCATCTATGTTTTCAGATTTTACAGTTACAATACTCCTACCAACTTAAGTTGTGTTAAATAAACAAATATATTGTGGTAAACTGTGCTGAAATTTTGGGACCTAACCAGAGTCAGGGGGGCCCTGCTGTTTCCCTCAGATTAGAAGAAAGAAATTATATGTTGTCATCTTTTCATCTTAATCTAGCTAAATTAAGAGGTAGAAATTGTATGTATGTTGTAGCCAGGATTATTTCACTTCTCAAAAATACGTTTTGCATGAAAGAGCTTCCCATTGTCATAAGCAGCTACTGACTTGCTGGTTCAGTTTCTGGTTTTGGGGTTTTTTACTTTTTATTTTTTATTTTTAAAACTTTCTTAAATAAAGAAAACATACACAGGAAACTTCTACAAGCTCAGAGTGCAAAGAGTAAAAATCCCTCTACTTCTCATTACATTTAAATGGAAAAATGGCTCAAATCCAGCTGTTTCACCACTGGATTGCTGAAGGTTTCTGTAGTTCATACAGTTGATTGTTGTATTTGGCCCCTCTGCAAATACACTGAGTTTCGTAAGTGGTTAAAACTGGCTCTACTCCCTTATGTAGTACACACAGTAGCTGGAGGGATAGTTCTCGGAAAATTGTGAGTGTTGGCTCTAACCCCTTTTTAAAAATATGTGGAACAGAAGGATTTACACCTTTTAATTAGAAATTTTCTCCCTTTAAGCTAAAAAATCTACATTCTTTCTGGGTGTGCTGGGTTTTAAAATAGGATATCCAGGAACCTCATGAAAAGCGACATACAGCAGAAGGGGAGGTAAAGAATACAAGTTGAGATAAATATAAGACTTTATGCTGTGACTAGAAATTCTTCTATAAAAATATATCAGATGAAAAGGTTGAGAGCTGGCAGGTATAGTATAGTGGAAAGCTGTACTTATTCGTTTACTAGACCTACAGCATAGAGTATTAGCCTGAGGTGACCACTTATCCTGGAAACTTAAGAACCAGATCTGAATTAACAATGTAGCTACAGCTCATAAAATTAAGCAAATATTTCCTCTAACAGAAACATTTCCAGCCCATGTGTGGAATGGACGTTGCCATTGTCCACCCTGTGGACAGGAAAAAATAAATGTTTAGATCACCGTAGCCTTCATGTAATTCTCCTTAAGGTACTGCAGTGATAAAATATTCAAGAATAATTTTAGTAAATCTCACCAGAAATAAAATTTATCTTTAGAATAAATTGTTGAAAAAGCAGCTATCTTCACTGATGTATTTATTTCCTTCTTTTTTTTTCCCATGATATTACAAATTCCTGGTTTACTCTCCTCTCCCATCAGCCATATTGCTCAGAAGAGTGTCTCTGAAGTGTATACACTCTATGAATATATCCATGTGGTTTTCTGTGGATAGAGACTTCCTTCATCATAGTGTGACATTTACATAAGTTTACTTATGCATCACTTCAAATATATAGTTTAAATTAGTGTCTGTTGTATTAAACACTGGACTTGCATACAATCACATAACCCTCTATCCACAAAAGACAGAAGAGCATAGGAAAATAATAGGAAATCTCAAATCTCTTCCACTGCCTCTGCAACTCAAATAATACAGTTTTGCTGGAACTTGGTTGGAAGTTTTATTAAATGTCACAGTGAATAGCAGAGTGTATGAAGGAATCCAATTTCCATGATATGTATATAAGAAATGTGGAGATGGACACTGAAAGACCCTCACTGACAGCTCAGTCCATCACGCAGTCTTTCCTGTGCTCCCTTGGCAGACAAGACAGAAGACATGAGTAAGCCCATCCTGGTTAGTGCAAAGAGATTAGACCTGAAGTGGATTCCCCTCTACAGAGAACTGGCCTAAAGGAACGTTGTTGGTGTGATATCATCTCTAACAAAGAACAGAAAATACATTTAAGGAGTAAGTTTTGCCTATGAGCAGGTTATTCTGTTCAATGAGATCTCCAGAAGGACAAGGTTTTGCTTTGAGGAGATTGAAAGAGAAATAAGGATACCAAGTGTTGTAGAACATTACTGTTAACATGTTGTCGTGCTATGTGAAGATGAAAACACTGAAAGCATGATTACGACACGTGTATCCTGAAACAAAGAGCTCTGCTGATGAAACCTTCCTGCAAGAAGAAAGAGGAGTTGGAAGCCTTGAGGACAGATTGATTAAATTTTACATGAGGATTGAAAGTGGCATGGAAAAAGCAAAGAATTTAAGAATAAAGAATTGGTTTAAAAGATAAAGTGAATCTATTCTTTGTGTTTTTCAAGGGCCTGATTAAAGTAAATATTTTGGTTCATGCCTGAAAAAAAACTCCCACTGTATTGAGGAAATTTGTGGATTTCTGAGTGTTGGCTAGCCATGCCAAAGGAAAAGCACAGAATATCACAGAGAACTGCGTGATAACAGCACTGAAAGTAGTAGAATCTGTGTAAATATAAAATTATATACATAAGGATGAAAGCAAAACAATAAACAAAATTATGAAGAAATTAGAGTGTCTGAGACAGGGATTGGCTGTGGATATTGAACACCAGATGATAGAAACCCTCTGAATTTTGAAAAAGGCATATAAAATGTGTCGGGTGCTGCATTTTTTGGTAAAAAAACCCCCACCTAATTTTGAAAAAATAATAAAAGGAAGGAAGAAACCTGGCCTGAGTAAGGGAGCAGTCTTCAGAGAAATCAACATATACATGCGTGCTGCTATCATGGTAGCCTAAAGCTTTACTGTGTTCTGAATGTCATATTTGTGTTAAGCAACAGGGAGAGGGCTTAAAGTGCACTGCAAAATCTCCTACACCAATTCTCTGATATCAGTAGCACTTCTTGGTTTATGATAATTCCAGTCATGATCATTTTGAATAAGAAAATTAAGAATTGGCTTCTAAATATGGAGTAGAAGGTTTTAGGGAAACAAGAAAAGAAAAAAAAAAAGAAAGAAAAAATTACCATTTGTGGAATGAAAGCAGAACATTCTACAGAAAGAGTTGTAAGAGCTGTGCACCTTTGGTAGGCGGTCTGCAAAGCTAGATGGTTTCTGTGGGTTTTTTTCCATTAAATCAACAATACACTTTGAGGGATTGATAAAAAAGGGAGAAGGAACATTTTTTCAGAGTGGAATTTTGTTAAGTAGGGATTTTATGTGGTGCTTTTGCACTGCCCTATCAAATTTGGGATGAATACAAACGTATTTTCTTTCTGCAGTGATTTTGTTTACATTCAAATGTGAAAATTGTCTTTACATTCTTGACAATTTTAGTTAATTGTCAAAAGGAGAGAAGAAGGTCAAAGAGGTAATAGATTTCAAAGGGCCAGTTTCTGCTATCAGTTATGTTTTGATCTTAGATTGATTTATTGGCTTTTATAGCCTACAGAACTGCATCATAGAGCATAATTTGGCCAACAATGTAAACAACTGAAAATTTAACACTTTATTTAAATAGGTAAATGTTCTTTTGTTAATTTATCAGAGATTTTTTTATTGTCTTTTGCTAATTATTTGTGAGATTTACAATTTTAGGAATTTAATCCCCCGTTTTTAGGAATCATATCCTCTTAGCATGATGGAATGCCTAACCTCTTTGTTCTCTTTCTTCCATTCCTTTTTTATTCTCTAGCCCTCCATAGTAGTAGTCATTTTTATATCCTTTCTCAGAAGATAATGTTTTTATTATAAATGGCAGAATTAACAGAGTTAAAATTATGTTTACCAAAAATGGTATGAAAAGAGAAAAGAGAGTTTGTATGGCATGACATGCACTATGGGTATAACTTGTCTGTCTGTAGAAATTTATACTATGGGTTAGATTTTCTTTCTCAAATGTGGGCATGCAGTAATCTGAACATTACTCTTGGGAGGAAGAAATCAGGAAGAGAAAGCTAATTCCTAAGAAGAGATGAAACATCAAATATATGTAACATGAATCCCTCTAGGAGAAATGGAAAATTTACTTTATTCATTTACTTTTTGTAATTTTAATTTTATTTGCTTGCTTAGTATAGATTGAGGGCAGCTAGGAAGACCAAAGGCTGTATCAGCAAAGAGAATGTCATTCTTCAAACTCTAGGAACAGGAATTACAAATTTTGTTGGAAAAGATTGTGATTTTCTTTGGCAAGTGTTTTGATAACAGTTTGCGTAAGGTACCTGGTATTCCTTGAGCATCTACTGTTACTATTTTTCTTGCTTTACATGTTAGATTGTATCTATTGATTTAATATTGAAAGCCTTTAAGCATTTTAATGTTTTGTAAAGGAAGAGTAGAGGTGTTTGATTTTCCTCCACCAAACTGATGAAGACAGAATTAAAAGACAATTTTGTAGTTCACAGTTTAGTCTGAATCCCTTTTAGCTAGACAATTGCCCTGTGTTTTTTTATCTAAGTAGCTACTGTTTAAAATGTCCACAGGTGTGGCTAAAGAATCTACAACACAGTTCCTTCCTATTTCAGGTTCTGGTACATAGCATAAGTGGGTTTCTTGGTAGTGCATAACAGTAATAGTCAGCCAACATGCAATCTAGAGCTGAAAAGGAATAAAAATGAAAGCTGAAAATCAAAAGAAAGGAATAGTAACCTGGTAAATAAGCTTAGTTCTGCCAAGAAGAGAAACTCTGATGAAGCTCTTCACTGCTGCTGTTCAAAAGCTTTAAACTACACCATAGAAGCAAAAAACCACTGAAGTATCTTGAGAAATGAGGTTCAGACTCACTCAGAATACTGTTCTGTATTGGAGTCTGTTCAGTCTACTTGTGAAGTGTAATACTCTGAAGATCTCAGTACTTATTGAAGACAAGTCTTTAAACTCGTAACTATATGGTAACAGACTGTTACATCTTGCTGATCAACAGGAGGAAAGGACACAAAGTGTTCTTTGAACATTTTTAAAAATTTCTTTACTATCCCCAGATAGAGAGTGTTAATTACAATAACCTGAAATTTTTTATATAGCAGCAATATTATTCTTGCTTTTGATACAGAGTCAGAACTCAGATCTTCAGTAACATAAATTAAGTTGTGTCATAAACAAAAACTTGAAAACTCTACAAGTCTTGGTCAGAAGCCTATCATGTGAAGAGGGAGTGAGGACTTCTTCCTTGTATGGCAGCTGAGGACTATATCCTGTATGATAATATATTGTAACTGCTGGACTCTGCCTAGCAGGCTGCTGCTCCCTGAGAGCTCAGCGAGGGTTTCCTAGGGCCATGTGATCAGTCGCATCCTGGAGTCCATTTCGGGCAGCCCCACGATCTGGCTCCGGCAGCCAGCAGCGTTACAACGCAGTGGATGGTAAAGAAGGTAGAGAAGGGTCTCTCTTGAGGGTTTGAGATGGCTTTAATCACATCTAGCGCCTGCAACGTTCAGAGGTGGAGAGACAACGAGGGCTGGGTGCGGGGTGGTTTTGTAAGGGGCCCAGGGGCGGTCCCTGGGCGGGGTTGGGGTACAGGAGCAAATAGGGAGAAAACGAGGGAGTGGCCAGGGCTAGGGCAGGGAACAGGGGGAACATGTGAAATAGGAAAAGCAATGGATTAACAGATCCCCACAGTGATATACTGGGAATGCTGGTATTATGTGATGAGAATATGATAGCACAGGTATAGCTTTGCAGATAATGGCTGTAACACAGAGAATGATTTACAGATTAAGGATTATGCTTGGAATAGCACAGCACCATGCTTAATGGAAGGTGGAAGGAGGCTTCCTTGTGACTTCCCAGTTTCAAGCATTTTTGCAACTACTGAATAGTGACCAGCACAGGCTTAAGTGAAAACAGTAGAAGGAAAGGTATGTCAACATGCCCAGTGGATATTTGTATTATCCAACTGGAACACCAAGGTATATGACTAATATTGAAAATACAATGGGCACATTTTGTTACGCCTGTAAATGTATATATTTTGTTACGCTTGTAAATGTATATATTATATTACTTTATATGCTTTCACATCATAGAATCTCGGAATTGCTTGGGTTGGAAGGGACTTTAAAGAACATCTAGTTCCAACCCCCCTGCCAAGGGTAGGGAGCCCTCCGTTAGATAAGGCTGCTCAGAGCCCCATCCAACAAGGCCTTGAGCACTGAGGAATGTGGCACCCACAATTTCTTTCAGCAACGTGTTCAAGTGCCTCACCATCTTCTGAGTAAAGAATTTTTTCTTAATATCTAATTTAAACCTACCCTCATTCAGTTTAAATCCATTTTCCCTTGTCCTATCACTACATGCCCTTCTAAAACTGTATTGTGCACTAAGACTGTCCACAGGACACCTCTGGGCCTGGTTTGACCTGAGGATTCTTTCTGCTTGGTCCTCAAATTTCTCTCCAGAAATTTTTAACTTAATGTTTATTTTTTCTATCCAGTTATTGGGTATGATGTAATACAGCTTTTCAATTTCACAGAAAGTTGGGTGTTGGGGTCTCCTCCCCCGCCATGTAGTCCTGGGAGAGGGGCCCTGAGGGCACAGACACGGGGTTTCCCTGCCCCTGCTCAGCCTCGTTCCCATTGGTTGGTTTGTGTTCCCTGCGTGGGCAGAAGGACCCTTGGTCCCGTGACTGGAACAGTTCTGGGCAGAGCTCCGGCCATGCGGCTGGAGAAATAAACATCTCTCTGAAACAGCTATCAAGAATCTGTCTGTCCATATATATTTCCTTTCCACGGGACTCCTGGTTTGGTATATGTATGTTGCAGTATCCCCACTGCAACAAATGGTAGAGAATTGAGAGCAGAACGATCCCCGATCCCTAAGCGACTGATTTGTGTGAGTAAACCCTGGAAACTTTGGATTCCTCTTCTTGGTTTTGCTTTGCTATTCCGTATCTAAACTATGGAGGAACCGTGGGAAGACTCTTGGCTCTCAGAGCCGCATATGGACATTTATCTTAAACTTAAAATGATTCTTGAACAACGATTTGTAAATTTTAGCTTGATTCAAGCTCAAAAAGAACTGAAACACTTCCTGGCATGGTTGTTTAAGAACTTTTTCTATGTTTCTTGGGATTTAATTCTTACCAAGGGCTTTTGGAAAACCGTTTGGACACAGTTAATATTGGAGTCAAAATATATGCCGATGGAAGAATATTTTCGTGAATATTATTTAGTTACCGAGACTGTTGAGCAATGTCAGCTGTGTCCTGGCGAAGGGAAGCCTGGCGCAGGGACCGTGCGGCCCAGGCCACGTGCACCGAGCGCTCTGCGAGCAGCAGCGAGGCAGTTCCCGCGCGCGGGCGGAGCCACGCGAGCCGCAGTGTCGGTGGCGGAGCGAGGCGCGGTGGGACCCGGAGGTGCCCGCATGGCCCTGCGCAGTGCGTGGTGGAGCGAGCCCCGGGAACGCCCGACCGAGAGGGGCGGCGCGTGGGCAGCGGCTGGCGGCAGTGGCAGTGGAGCGGAGCCGCGCCGAACCGAAACGCGCACTGGAGCAGGGCGCGGGGGGGCCGCCACTCAGGGCCCGGCCGAGACGTGGGTAGAGCGCCTGGCATCAGCAGAGAAGCTGCGACCAGAGGAGGCGACGCACGGAGAACTGAGCGGCGTGGCCCGGCCCGGCCCGCGCAGCCCCGAACGCGACCCCGGGAAGAGCGCGCAGGCACGAGCAGCCCCGACAATTCCAACACGGGAGCGACCGAAAGAGAGAGCAAAGACGCAGCGAGACAGAAAACAGCAGCCACTCAGAAAAAGGAAAAAATCATAGTAGCTAAGATCTCAGGGATAATAAAATGGTATAATGTTAAGCAGTATTATGGTTTCATAACAAGGTGTGACAACCAGCAAGACATATTCGTGCATAGAACTGCTATTAGAAAGAATAACCCTGAAAAATGCATCACAAGCTTGGGAAATGGAGAGGTGGTGGAATTCAAAATTGTGCTAGGGAGAAAAGGGTTACAAGCATTGCAGGTCACTGGGCCTGATGGTGTTCCTGTAAAAGGCAGTATATATGCAAAAAATCGTAGTCATGTTAGACAATATCTCCATTGTAAGCCCCCCCTACAGTTTCCCTTTCCTAATCCCGCCTTTCCCTTTTACCCTATGTCCTATTACCCCCAGTGTATTCCCAATCTGTTTTTTCATCCATGGTTTCCCTCACAAAACCATGCTTTTGCCAATTGTTTCCCCAAAAATCCCTTTCCAATGCCGAGTGAGGGATGAAAAGGGGAGGGAAGAAGTTAAACCCTCTCCTGCCTCAGTTTCCCCACAAAGCATGCTCAGAGAGTTCTGTCTCCCTTCTGTCAGCCCTAAGATGTTCCACAGAATCTGATTGGACATTTAAAGACTCAGGAGGGTGGCTTGTTTTGTTTTGAAACTGTTCTTGTTATGTTTATCCAGTTGTTTTCATTCTCCTTTTATTAAAATAAAACGGGTGAGGTGTTGGGGTCCCTCCCCTGCCGTGTAGCCCTGGGAGAGGGGCCCTGAGGGCACAGACACGGGGCTTCCCTGCCCCTGCTCAGCCTCGTTCCCATTGGTTGGTTTGTGTTCCCTGCGCGGGCAGAAGGACCCTTGGTCCCGTGACTGGAACAGTTCCTGGGCAGAGCTCCGGCCATGCGGCTGGAGAAATAAACATCTCCCTGAAACAGCTATCAAGAATCTGTCTGTCCATATATATTTCCTTTCCACAGACTCCTGGTTTGATATATGTATGTTGCAGTATCCCCACTGCAACAGTTGGGTATTTCTGCTATATATATAAGTTCAGTTTTTACAGTAGGAAAAAGATTTGACTTCCAAAGACTGCTAGGAAAGTTTTGCATTTTGTTTTTTACCCATGTTTGGGCATGAGGGCTTGACACCATATTTCTTTGATTCCTGGAGGAACTCATAGACATCTCAGCTTAATCACTGCTGTTGCAAACTCTCTAAAGCTCAATTAATGAACCTCAGGTTTGTTCACATGGAAAGACATACATTAAATGTACCATTCCAGAAAGAAGTGTTCAAATTGAGAAGAAACCTGCATTTTGCTGAGAAGGAATTAGGCCTAATCTTTACAAATAAAATATTCTTGTGTTGATAATATTTGTTCAATGAAGAATCTCTGTTCAATTCAGAAAAACAGCAGTCCATAATAGCGTGGCTGCTGTAGTAAGAACTGTCAAAGCTACAAAAGTTTTAAAATTGCACCTCACTCTGTTTAACTAAAGCAGTGAAAAGAACACATACAGAAACCGATGAATCCTTTTTTTGAAAAAATTAAGTTTTAACTTGCTTGTGTCATTGTGATAAAAAAGGGTTTTCCAAAAGTCTTTCTATGACTTAAAAGTGCATCTTTGCACATATATTTGGTGCTGCGGATGTAGGAGATGTAGGCTCAAGTTTTCATCCAGAAAACCATGGGGGGCTTTTAGATATTATGTTCAGCATTAGCCTGAGAACCCCTTCCAAAGATTTTGTCACTGATTTCCCAGTAGCTGTCCTGGATCTGGAGAACCCTCTCACCATCTGAACATTGCAGTCTATCTGCTCTCAACAAGAGTTTGTGATCTAAAGTATTATTCTGAATATTGTCTTGAAGATATCTTTGCACACCATTATTGACCATGATCTTTTTGGTCTATTAAATAATGTTACAAACAGCTGATGAAACACTGAATCTGGGGAAGTACTTCTGTGCAACTTTTGTCAGGTAATTCCCTATATATTATGCTTACTAAGACCCCTTCTTCAGCTTCAGCTAAACTGATCCAAATTAGGAGGGCCTGTGGGCTTCATCAGAGGTACTGAGGCTTTCTTACTGAAGGAATCTGTATTGTAGTTAGGATATGACAAAGGCACTATGGGCATGTGAGAGGAAATAATTTCTTTGTTGCTGTTCTACTCATATCCGAGAAGTCGACTTAATACAGCCTGAAAATCTAATCTTCCTGAGAGAAAAAGGGTGTTTGACTTACATATTTGTATGTAGAAAAGCAGAGGATTTTAAAGTTCTTTGCAGGTCTAGGACAACTTCTGATTACTGTTGGGTCTAACATTTTAAATTTGATTAAGCATTATACCTCTAAAGCTTTTTGTAAATGTTGTATAAATATGTAGCCCTTCTAATGTTAGCAAAATCTGTCCAATATCATACACTGCATACTTAGTTTTATTTCTTTCAGGTAAACTTTTTGTGCATTTTCCAGTATCAAAGAGCAAGCTCTTATTCTTTCAAGTGAAATATTTATGACTATATAGTGATATTTGCTTGCTAGGTCCATGATCAGTTTTGTATTTTCATTTAAATTTACAGCAGCTTCTAGACTATTTTCAGTATGACATGTGCATTCAATTAGCTTCAAAAGGCTATCACAGAAAAAAGAACTGAAGAAATGTAGTTTAAGTATATATGGTGTGTTCTTCTGTTACAGAAAGTAAAACAACAACACAAGAAGTTTCTGAGATTTCATTTAAAGTTTTAAGCTTCTTTGAGCACAGAAAAGAGATTGTTGAGAATTCATGATAGCAGTGATATGTGGAAGGTCCCCACTTATTAAATTGATGAAACAAGAGTCATTAGTGCAATATGAGCATGTGGTCTCTGTCTAGCCTTTGGATCACTGATGTCACACACTATGAATTTGTAGAAAACTATTTGTCCTGGCTGCTGTCTGCAGAGGAAAAATGCAGCCAAGAGTAAAACTTGGTATGGCTTCAAACACAGAAATATTTGAGGCAGTCCACCTTTTTGTGGGCCAACTCCTAAGATATTATTGTTTGTCCTAACCTTAACCTTCCTTGACAAAACATTATTTAAGTCACATAAACAAAATTGTATTGTCGATGCCAAATTTACTTGACTTTTATAAAAAGTTCATTTCTTTGTAAATGTATTGTATCTACTTGCAAGCTCATGGGAAAGATAATTTCTACCCATTACAGATATTTGATATATTCTCCTGTGATTATGTAGTTGTTTTATTTCCAGAATCCCTTTCTCCTTCATGATATTTTTTACTCTGACTTTAAAATATGTGCATATATTAAGAATTAAAGCTAAATAATTAACAACTTTAATTTCTTAAATCTTTATTTTTCTCTTTAGCAGTGTTGGTGGTATTTTCCATGGTGCTTTCCATGCAAACTAGATACATGTACTATTTTATTGTCAAAATAATGTTTCAAGTAGTAAAATGGCAAGGGAATACTGACTGAGCTATTAATAAAACACACCAGCTTTTAGCTGGCAAAGCAGCCTTCTTTCCATCAAATATGTCTCAGCCTTTAATAAAGAAACTCAAGTGGTGTAGGTGAAAAATTACTTTTCTCACCCGGTCATCTGTCTGTCATGTATTATTCAGGTCACCAATGTTTGTCCTGAACTGTATCATTCTGTAGTTGTGTCAGGTATGAAATATGTTCAGTGTAATTCCATCAGACTTCACGAAGTTGATTAGAACAGATCACCTTTCGGCATGGGCACAAGTTATCTCAGCAGATTGAATGAAAAAGACTTATTTATCTTTGCCTGATAATAAAGAAAGAGATGAGCAAATTTATCCATTAACTTGGAAAGAGTCTCATATTTTGTGTGAAAACAAACTGAAGGCAGTAATACTATTGAAAATACTTTAATACATGAATGTTCCTTTGAAAACACATTTATGTTTGAAACCAGAAAATATAAACCTTGAGCCACATGCATTATATAACAAGCTTTTAAATGTTTCTTTTTCCCCTTGAGCACAATCCTCAGAAACAATTGAATTGGTGTTGCTTTATTTTTGGTAGGTTGTTAAGACTGTAACGATGCTTTCTTTCCTTAAAATTCAAATGTTGGTGAGGGTCTAAATACAATGGGGTGTGAGAAATATTTTGTTCTAATTAGAAAGAATAAAAAAAAAAGATATAAAATACTTTTCAGCAATATCTGTTAAAGTAGATGATTCTTTTTTTCTCAAGCATAATGGCTAAATAATACTCTGCAATAATTTGGTAAAGCAATTTATTTTTTTGGATTTTTATATTGTTTATTCCCTTTTATGGAGAAAAACTCTGTGTGGCTATTGAGAGGGCATTAATGACCTGAGCAACCTTTTTAAAATCTGTGATAACTCAATGCAATCCTATCACCAGTAATCTTTCTAACTGAAAATATTAATGCCTGGTGTACAGCTTCCATAGATGTTCAGTGTTGTTGCGATGCAACTTCCTAAAGCATTGCATCTCAGCAACAGAAAATTCAGCATAGATTGTAAGACAGACAAGGACTGTCCTGTTTTCCTGTAAACTTTTATACTGTCTAAAAGGTAAATCATCTCCTGTGAATATTACAGGTATTTATTTCATTCTGAATTAATGTGTGTGTAGTATAACAAAGATGGCAAAAAAAGCTGGGTGGACTTTGACAACCAGCAGCTACTGTAGGACCACTGAGCCACCATGCAGGTTCACCTTTTTCCTGATAAGGAGTGGAAGAGATCTTTGCTGTAGGGTTGCTTTCCCTGCTTGAGCATTCTTCTAGTGCAGCAATGGGTATTGAAGCAAAGCTCAGCCTCAGCACTTCCCGCTCCATCTCCCTTTTGCAAGAAAATATGGTCTTAGGTGCCTGCCTCTGGAAAAGTGTGGCGGACAATGAACCCAGAGGGAGCTAAAGACGTAAACCCAAACTCTGTGGTTTTGATAGGGTCCCCAGTTTGCTGGGCCTTGTTTTTTCCCTTTTTGGCCATCCATTGGGATGAGCAGGGACTAGATTTTTAGGTCAGGGCTCTGAAATAATTCACTGTGTCATAATATGAATGCTGAAGTTAATTTATTGCTCCAAGATTTATTGGTTTAAAAGCTCAACCCAAGAATGAGTGAGAGGGAAGTTTTTTGAAGCATTTTCACACAAATGCCTGTCTCCCTGGTGACCCACAAGGGATCAAATCATCTAGCTTCAGTCCTCTAAACAAAGTGCACGTCTGAGGTTTAAGCAGGTTATCCGAATGTCCCTTTTGAACACCTTCAGAATTTTCAGTCTGGGTTCATGATTGTAACCAGTTCTAAAGTGTTTCAAAAGAGTAAAATGCACAAAACATGCTGTTATTCTTTTAATGTTTTATTAGGGCTATCTCCTTGCAAGAAACTGCTTTAAACTATCCCAGATTTCACAGAATATCTCAGACTCACTTCTGTTAGAAACTTGGATCCATTAAGCTACCTATTTTTTTGTCAAAACCTTATGTTAAACTTTAAGATATTTTTATTTTATATGAAACAGTTAAACTTATCTTTGAATTTTAATTTTGAATCCTTACAAGGTTTAGTAACTGCAGCACATGCTGGCTATTTTACTTTATATAAATAGAACCAAATCCATCAAGACTAGATGATAAATATCAAATAGATGACCTTTAAACTCCCTTCCAGCCCAAGCCATTCTGAGACAAACCCTTATATTTTGTCCAAAAAAAATACCTAACTTTATTGCAATTTTCTCCCTGAGCTGAAATATAAGAAAGGTAATTTTAACAATATCATAATATAATAGCAGTAAAATAAAATAATTATTTAAAAGTTTCAAAGTGTTGACTATGAGAAGTGCTAACCTTTTAAATATTGGAGCATTTTTCCGCATCTTTTTTAGGCTGTTGTTTTGTTCAGTTACCCAACTCATCAGAAACCTTTAAGAACCTCGATTTTTTCACTCTTTCATTCTCCATCCATTAATCTGTGTCTTTCCTCACCAAATTGATAAAGAGCTATACAGACTAAGGCCGGTTAATGGATGCACTGGGTCACATTCTGCCCTCAGATACAAATCTGAGATCAGCTCCCATTGAATCTACAGAGACTGCAGCCAATGAAAGTTTTGGCTGTGTATTTGAGGGTGCAATTTGGCCTACCTCGTTTAAGGAGGTCATGTAATTCATTAATGGCTGCGCAGTTTGTGCTGTGGAAAAGAGCACTAAAGCTGTGTATAAACGCTCAGGACAATGTGTGTGCCACTGTGGAAGGTGAAGGTAGAATATACAGCATGCTAACAATTGGTTTAAAGACCAAGGCTGCAACTTTTATTGAAAAAAGAATAGCTTGAATTGCAATGTTACTTGACAGATAATAGTCTCTGCAGACGTAAGTAACCATAAAACCCGACGGCACCAATCACGTGCTTCAGATCCCATGAAGATGTGATCTTCAAGCTGTACCAACACCAGGGAGGAAGATAATTTCTCAAGAGTGCTAGTGAGCACTGTGAAATTTTGTGGTTTGTTAAAATCAGATGCTGCAGTAAAGACATCAAGTGAATAATTTTCCTTTTACTTTTTTTTTTTTTAAGGGGGAAAGAGAAGGGGCTGCTCTAATGTTTATCAAGAAAATGTGTTTTACATATAAACATGCAGCAGTGCAAAGATTTCAATCAAGACACCAAATGAAGGATCCAAGTGTCTGTTATTTTTATTTAAATTTTGAATAAATCTCCTCATGTTTTTTTCCACTCACTATGCTTTAAGGGTAGCAACACTGCTGTAAGAGAGTGAAAGGCTTTGTTAGGCAGGTGACCCAAAGACATGCTATTGAAAAGTTCCCAGGGAATTCATTGTGTAGTAGTGTGATTGGAGTTTCTCTTTTTCCCAAACAATATTTTACATGGATTTGGGTACAGGTTATATGATGTTATATGGCAATAGGGCATGGGAGCAATTTCTGCCTCATGGCTTTCATGCCAGATGAATATCAACTAAATATAAACCATGCCTTGTAATAAAAACCTATTTAATGAAATACAGAGGCTATACTGTTTGGGGGCTATATATCCAGACTGATTCCCTGTGTACTTTGTTAGGTGTTCCTACAATTTTTTACATCTGTAGTGGAAGTCAGACACAGATTATGACATGTAAAGTCAAGTCCTTGAGTGTGAAATATTCTTCAAGAAGGGTGAAAAGGAAGATTTGAGGAACCACAGGCTGGTCAAACCCCTCAGTCCCTGGGAAGGTGATGGAACCTTGAAGTCCTTGAAACCATCTCCAAACACATGAAGATAATTTGGCATAGTCAGAATGGATTTACAAAGGGGAAGTCAAGTTTAACCAACATTCTACAATTAAGTGATTAACTTGAAGGACAACAGGAGAGCAGTAAGTGTTCTTTACATTGATTCTAGTAAAACCTTTGACCCTGTTTCCAATAACATCCTTATAGACAAGATGACAAAACACAGGTTAGATAGAGGGAGAGTGATATAGATTGAAAACTGGCTTAGCAGCTGGGTCCAGAAGGTTATGATAAGTGGCATGAAGTCCACTTGGAGGCAAGTAACCAGTAGTGTACCCCAGGGATTGGTACTGGGGCCAATACTGTTTGATGCCTTTGTTAATGACCTGAACAGTAGGACAGAGCAACCCCCAGCAAGTTCAAAGATGATAAAAAAGTGGCTGATAAAACAAAGGTCCTGCTGCTTGGAGGGATCTTGACAGGATGAAGAATTGAGCTGAGGGGAATCCCATGGTGTTCAACAAGGGGAAGTGCAAAGTCCTGCACCTGGAGAATTATAAACCCAGGCACCCATATAAAACCAGCTGGAAAGCAGGTTGTCAGAGAAAGACCTTGGAGTCCTGGTAAACAGGAAGCTGGCCAGAAGACTGCAGTGTACCCTTGCAGCAAAGAAGGCTGACAGTGTACTAGGCTGCATTTTGAAGAGCATTGCCAGCAGGTCAAGGAGGGTGAGCCTTCCCCTCCACTCAGCCCTGGTGAGACATACCTCGAGTACTGTGTTCAGTTCTGGGCTCTTCAGTACAAGAAGGGTTAAGGGACTGAAGCTTCTCTCACAGGAGAAGAAGCTGAATGAACTGGGACTATTCAGCCTGGGGAAGAGATGTCTCAGGAGGATCTTATTAACACATATAGACACCTGATGCTATATAACAAAGAAGGGACAGGCAGACTCTTGTCAGTAGAGCCCACTGATAGGACAAGAGACAATGGCCACAACTGAAAACACAGAAAATTTCACTTAAATGCAAGGAAAAGCTTTCTACTGTATGGGTGGTCATATACTAGTGCATTTTGCCCTGATAGGTTATGAAATTTCCACTTGTGGAGATACTCAAAACCAACCTAGACATGATTCTGGGCAATCTGCTCTAGATCACCCTGCATGAATGGAAAGGTTGGACTAGAAAATCTCACAAGGCACCTCCCAACCTCAACAATTTTGTAATTTTGTGATATTCTTTATTATTCAAGTTATTCAGGCCATAATAAAGCAGACACTGACATTTGAGAAGCTGAATTGCTATTTGAACTTAATTGAGCTTGATTAGATTGCCCACATGTCTATCTGGTTCCATTTTACATGTATGACAGTATCTCTGATATACAGGGCTGACAGATATGGCAAAGGATAGATGTAAATCTTACACTCTTGTGAAGTTCTATCTGTAGTCTTACCATGTTACTTTAGGGTGTCTCAGATTGTGATGGCTCAGACATCCCCTGTTGTAAAAGAAGGCTGGTGAATAGCAGGAATTATGTACACTAGGTATATATTTAGTACATTCAGACACTATTTACACTGGAATGCCAGTACCTGAAATTGTTTCCCATTCCACTCTAGGTCTTATAGTTGAAAAATGAACTGTGCATAACAATGCAGACTTCTTCCTTGGCAAGAAGTATATTAGATGGTCCCTTCTTCAGCTGATCTAAACCGAAATGATATGAGGAAACTGGCACACATTTTTGAGGACCAGCTGGGAAGTGTTAATTTTAACTGGTGTTAATAATTGATGTTGCTAAATTTCCATTTCTATTCTCCCAAACCTACAGAATTTGGTAAATAAGCTAATGAGGATTTCATCACAGTCTTTGCACGTTGTAGGTTGAGAGATTAATGTTACTATAGATGTCTTTCATCAAGATTTCTGGACTGGTTAGAATATCTCATGTCTCTCTTGCAACGGTACAACCTTTTCTGTTTGGGGCAAGTTAAATTCTCATTTTCAAAAGAAGACTCAGAGACTATGTTTCAAAATCAGGTTATGATGGATAGTCTATCATATTTCATTGCAGTTTTCTTATGTAAGGAGGAGAAAAAAGTCTGTTGTAGAACCCAAGGTATTAGTTGTACAAGACAAATTGTAGAAATATTTGTCCCCATTTTTTAAAAACATTGTTTTTTGCTAGTGTAGCTCAAAGCAATTTGTTGTCAGTGCTTTATAAGCATAAGTGTGTTCAAACCCATATTGAGAAAATATCAATTTCCACAGTACTAGTTGTTTTCATAATGGAATGAACAGCTGAAAAAAACTTTGAGAAAATAAAATATAACTCTGTTATTTCTAATGAGCTAACATGATTATTAAAATAGTTGGTTAAATAGTATTTATTACACTGTGAGGAAAACCTTAACCTGACTATAGTGCTAAATTCAGACCTTATGAGTTTCTGATGAGTCAAGGGGTTAGTTTACCCTTCTTAAATTCCTGGTCCTTTGATGAGGACATATTTACATTAAACACAGAAAGCATCTTGCCAGTGATCTTGCAAACATTTAACAATGCTGATTTTTCCATTTAAACATGTCTGCTCAGTGAGAATTCTGTCTGCATTCATGTGACTCTGCCAGATGTGTCAGTATGCTGTTCAAGGATAGACATTTTTAAAAAGAGTCAGCTTTGAAAAAAACATGAATCAACATTTAGCTTCAAACAGAATTAGAGTGGAGTTAAACTGATATCAAAGAAGTTAGGAAGTTTGCCTTGTCACAGTGTGAAATACAGTCATACAGTATGTTTCAGCAAACAAGTTTGCAGGTAGCATTTTGATAATCAGTGCACTTCTTTAACTGTATCTGGATTTTTTTGTGTTTATATAATAATTATTACTTTCTTTTATTTGACATAAATTTACTTAAAATATAACTTTCACCTTGATGTTTCTAAGAATCTTATGTTTGTAGTGTTGTATACTTCATTTCTCATAAACGCTGTTTTCATCCATAAAAGCTAGAGCCTGTTTGCCATCCCCTCCTTCTAGCTCTTGCCTTCATTAATAAATGTGCAAATGCCTAAAAATTGAATTTGACATGAATAGATTTTTTTAGCTAAAAATAATTATTATTTACAATATTAGGAAATAATTTGCTGTACACAGGATGTTATACCAAATTTAAATAAATATTTTGGATAAAAATACATGTCTGGTTTCCAGTTCTCATTCTTTGTATCTGTTAAGCACTGATTTGTAGAATTAAGGTGACCTAGATAAAATTCAAGATAATAAGGTACAGCTTGGCAAAATAAGCCCAAATCAAACATCAAATATTATAAGGCTGCTTTAAAGTTGTACCAAGTCCACAAACTATACAAGATTTCTTATCACACAAACTCTGAAAGTCATACAGAGATACTAAATCAGGAGAGTATTTTCCCACTTTTTGTCATGTTTTAAGCGTTTGCTCTAATAATGAGAAGTATCTGGTTTTGTAGAAGGAGAAAAAAAAAAAAGCCTTGAGAGTTTCTCAACAAAACAGCTGTTGGCACACATTTTGAAAGTTTGAAGAGGACATGGATGGGTTCAGTGAGAATGTGCAGCTCATAATTTTACAGAAATAACACTGCACAAATCATTACACTGTCATGTTTAATACATGAGAAACACCATGCGGAGAATATGCTTTGTTACATTATAATGGAATACTTCTATCTGTGAGAGTTCAAATATGTGTATTTGCTAATAGTCAGAACATAACTTATTGTCTGGAACATTCTTCATTTGAGGTCTTATCCACCAAGAATTTGCAGCTCCCATGGAGATCAAAGAATTTCAAATTTGCTTAATTTCTTTCAAGCTTTTCCCTTGAGTTCAACACATTGAGCTGACCTTTAGTGTACTAAATGATGGTTTCCTTGTTTGTTTGGTTCTTTTAAGGAAGTTGTTTCTTCATGCCTTTCCTGAACAAGTCTGTGGGGACCCAGTTTAATTTTCTTTAAGGAATGTCAGTGACTAGTTTTTTATATTTATTTGGTATTATCAAAACACATTGTGGTAAAATATATAAAACAAAATGAATTGCAAAGATGTAAAGCCAAATGCCATCTGGGTTTTTGTAGCACCCCATGGAACTTACACAATAATTATTTGGTCCCATGTGGCTGCAATATTTTATGTAATAATGCTGCAGCTGATGTTTTTTCTAAGCACATTTAGAAGCAGTTTTTCTTTTAGGAATTTCATCCTGTCATCTTTTTATTGGATAAAATTTTGTATTTTGAGTTAAATTAATAAAAAAAGGACTTCAGAATGGTGTAAGGAGAAAGCGGATCTCACTTTTTTTTTTTTTAAAGATGCAAACTTCATCAGGAAACAGGTCAAATCTAGAGGTCATCAGGTCCATAAAACAATTTTAAATTCTCTTTTATGAGACTTTTCTGAGTAGCAGAGCTGCTTTATATAATTTCATACTTCTTATGGAATGAAAAAATAAGCAAAACTCTTTCCCTATTGCTTCATTTTGTGCAATTTTCCATCTTCATTATGTTTTAGTTTAACTGTTCTTCTGTCATTTTGCACATTTAACAGTATTATATGGTAATATTGATGAGGTGTTAGGTACTAAGACGGTGGTGTTTACTTATTGAAAAAACAATGTCTCTAATACTACCCACTGTATCAAGTTTACTTTGAAGAAGTGTTTTCAAGGTAATTTCACAACTTTTATTTCTATTCTGGACACTGCATACCATGATTCAGTGTGTGTATATTTTCAGAACTGATATTATTTGATTGTAGTCATAGTAATGTTAAACTGAAATAAGATATGCATGTAGTATAGTTATGAAAATACCTGTCTAGTAAATAGCACACTTATTGAGTCTTAAATGTGTGTATGGTTTTCAGTGTTATGGTTGTATAAGATAGCTTGAGCGTGTCCCATTTTCACCCCATAAATTAAAGCTGGCCAGGGTCAACTCTAAGTTATGTTTATTTTTTTCTCATTGAAAGTATTTGCTTTTTAAATTTATTCAACCTTTTCCTTTTTTTTTTTTTCTCTTGGAACTGCCACTCCTTTATGTAGTTCTCCCTTCCTTTGAAAGATGGACACTCTCTGTCACGTAACTTGAAACATTCCTGCAATGCATGCAATTTCATGTACACATATTGCCACAGTTCATATTCTTTTAAAAATAACCACGTCTCAAATTAAGCAAACTTCTGATATCTCAGACAGTAATGGAGAGTATGCATGCCACCACAGATATGTATGACACCACAGGCCACGAAATTGGTTAATCAGTAAGCTGAAAAGAGGAAGAAAAGCCATATCCCAGGCTGGCAAAAATATCTGGGACTGGCACCGCACAAAAAGACTTTTGTCTGTTAACCTTACAGAAAAAAACATAATTGTGTACTATTTAGCTTAAGCTGTTTTCTCTTAGCTTATAAGCAAATAGAAACTGAAATGTTATTTAAAAAAAAGAAAAAGAAAAAATAAAAGAAAAAAAGAAACATAACTACCAACCAACCAAACAAACAAAAAACCAGAACTGAGTAAAAAAAAATAATAAAAATAATTATCTATGTCCATTTTATTTCTTCATATAGTGGTATTGAAATATATCACCTGTGCCTTGCTTATGAGGATTCTTCAGTGTCATTTATAATAGAAAAGTATCTTTTTACTTGCTTAAGGGTCTGGACTTTGTTAGAGATTAAATCCAGTGATGAAAACACTGAGCATAATGAATTTTCATGGTATTTAGTTGAAGTCTCCTAAAATCCAATGTTTGCATAACTTTTATGATAAAAGTAAGTCACTCAACTTGGCCATATTTGTATTTTAAATGCTTTTCTCTGAGGAGACCAGGACTCTATTTCCAAAACTGATCTTTTCAGCATGTTCACACTTCCTTTGCATGGCAGCTGTTGGAAGTACTGATAGACTTTTCATACTTAATCTGAGAATAAGGTTTTATAGCTTCACCTTTTTCTTCTGTCACATAATGGAGGAACACCACTAGGCTCTCTACCACTAGTATTACTGCAAAATTTTTCTATTCATTTATTGTCTTCATGCAGAATCAAAAACTGTTTTGTGTGTTCCACACAACAATACTCTTAATGGAAATAGAGATTTTAGATCATGGACTGTGGAGCTGCTATACTATGATCTTTATCTTATATTCACAATACAGACAGCAAGGAAAATTCTTATTGCAATCAGTGGTGTAATGGGGACTGAATCCAAAATTCATACAAGTGAAAGGTGGTAGTGAGAATTAAAAACTCTAATAGATGCGTTTCATTGGTACCGGAAATAACTGCAGATTACTGCTTGCAGCACTGTCAAATATATTGCAGTGCACCCAGGATAATTTGCTAGGCAAGCATTTAGTGCTACTAAACCTGCATGTGTCACAGGACAGTATCTGAAAAGTGGGGGGCTGGAGAAAGCAGGAAAAAGAAGAAGCAAAAAGGAATGGCTATGAATTTTCTATGAAATTCCATACTCTTGCTATTTTTTACTCCAGCAAACTGATGTTTAGATTATGTGCCAATTATTGGTCTTGCAGGATTCTGTTTTAGTGAAATTTCATGAAGTAGAAAAAAAAAGATTCAATGCAGATGGAAATGGAAACATCTACAAAAGCAGCTGATGTTCATAAATAAATTAAGAGGTTTGGCATGCAATGATTGTACTCAGGAAGAATACATATTAGCAATTCTTTATTGTATTGATCCTTTAAACTAAGGCATGTGTGCCACAGTTAAACACTTTTGTGTATTTTAAAGCTTTCATTTGTAAATTTGAGCAAAGTACAGCAGTCCTTAAGGGAAGCTGCCTAACAGGCAGACTTGCAGTCAGAGTTCAGTGTACTTTCTTCATCTTTAATTCAGTAGGAAGCCTTTTTAAGTAAGGAATGAGGGTTCCATCCATACTTGCCACTGGAGAGCTGCAGTTCATAGCGGGCTTCGTTGTCTGGACTTGCCATGCACAGGGCGTGTGTAGCTAGGAACCCTTTTTCACTGAGTATTGGGAAAGTATTGTCAGATGAGAGCTGGTCCAAGCTGATGCAGCACCTTGACAATTTGATTTGGCCTGTTGTGACCTATTATACTTTATTTCACAGCATCTGGTACCTAAAATATTTCCTGACCACATTATTCTTCTCTCAGATAGTCTAGAAAGCACAAGTTTGTTTCATGCTTACTTTCTGTGTGAATGAAATGTGTGTGAATGCACACATGTACATGAATTGAAGATTTATTGCTTTCTTGACTACTTTGAAGGAGTCTTTACTAAAAGCAACTGACTACAGTTAGATTATCAAAGGTTTTGCAAGAAAAAATTATATGTATAAATAAAATAATAGTTTTAAGAGAATGTGGAAAAACTTGGCTCTCTTAGGATTCTATAGTTTTTCAGTGCAATGCTGAAAACAAATCTGAAGAAAACCCTGCAGAGAATACAACAAAAAGCCTCATGTGATGCATGAATGCAGATTCATAGAATCATAGAAAAATTTTTGTTGTAAAGAACCTTTCAAGATCATCTAGTTCCTATCCCACCCCAACCCAACCCTTGCCAGGGGCAGGGATGCCTTTCACTAGATCAGGCTGCTTCAAGCCTTGTCTAACCTGACCTTTGCCACCATGGAAGGACCATCCACAACTTCTGTGGGAAGCCTATTCTGATGTTTCATCACCTTCAACGTGAAAAATTTCTTCCTCACATCTTGTCTAAATTTACCCTCTTTCAGTTTAAAAATTAGCTACCGTTATCTACTGGTATTTGAATTGGGATTCTTTCTCTGTGAGACTGCTCTCAATCTGTTTGACACCCCGCCTATACATCAGTTTGCCTTGACCCAGCTACAGCCCTTGCACTTGGCCTTGTTGTACTTCTTGAAGTTCACACAGGCCCAATCCTCAAGTCTGTCAGGGTCGCTAGGGATGGCCTACCTTCCCTGAAGTCAATCAACTGCACCACTTAGCTCGGGTTCATCTGGATGCTGCAGATGCTCACTCCCATTGTTTAGCGGGCCAGATGTAGACCCCTGGGGGACACCATTTGTTACCGATCTCCATTTGGAGATTAAGCCATTGGGTCTAACTCTTTGGGTGCCTCCATCCTTCAAATTACTTATCTATTGAATAGCCCATCCATCAAACCATTTATCTCCAATTTAAGAGTGTTGTGTAGGATTGTGCCAAAAGCCTTACAGAAGACAAGACATCTCTTTCTCTTCCCTTTACCCACCAACATGGCCACTCCATTGTAGAAGGCCACAGACCAGTCTGGCAGAATTTTTGTTTCACGAAGCCATGTTGATAGCTCTAGTCACTTCCTTGTCATTCACATGCCTTGACATGACTTCTAGGAGGATCTCTTCTGTGAGCTCACTGAGCACAGAGGCTGACTGGTCAGTAGTTCCCAGGGTCCTCATTTTTACCCTTTTTTAAAATGGGTGAGATTTTTCCCTTTTTCTAGTCACAGGGGACTTCACCTGACCAATTCTTAGGTTCCTCAGAATCTTAAAGTAATACAGCATCATTTATAAGTGAGAAACTGAATAGAATAAAACTGCTACTTTGTAGTGGTTAAATTAAAATAAAACATGGCAAAAATTATGAAAAAATGTATTTGTTGAGATTCACTACAAATATCTCACTCTAATGGGTGGAATACACTATCAGGTTTAGCATGTGATAATGATGTTACTTTGGAAAATGTAGTTATATGTTGGTTTTTGAGAGGAGAAAGGTGTCTTTTAGAGCACAGTTTGTACAGAGCAAAAAATTTATATGTATCATAACAGGTAATTACCTTGCTGCTGTTTTGCTGTCTTCAGCTAAAGGAAAATAATTGCTGATCAAACTACTTGGTCAACCAGATTCTTGGTTACATTTCTGTATAGAATTGTGTTTACATGCAAGTGCAGAACACTGCTCTAAAGAGAATGGTTATATAATTTGAAAAAATTTTGCATATCTCTTGCATTATTTCAGAAATTTTTTTAGCATTTTCTTTTTATGCCATGATGCATCTGCATGTGCCTTGTGATGAGCTTTGCAGTTGGTTTCTTTAGATTTCTGTGTTATAATATTCAGGTTATTAATATAATGAAGCAAACTAGCTTTTTATTGGCATCTCAAGTGATAAGTAAAATTTACCTCCTCTATGGAGGCCCTGACTGTTATAAACATGTAGGAATAGAAAAAATTCATTATTTTATTTAAAAAATAAAAACTCCAAACCCACAGTAGATGTCATTAAAACTTTTCTTTAAATAAAACTGTATAATTGTTGGTGTATTTTAACCTCAGTAGTCAGCTCAGCCCCATGCAGCTGATCTCTCATTCCCTTCCCAGTGGAAAGTGTGAGAGGATCAGAAGCGTAAAAGTGAGAATAGTCGTGGGTTGAGATAAAGACAGTTTAATAGGTAAAGCAAAAGCTTCACACACAAGCAAAACAAAATAAAGAATCAATTTACTGCTTTCCAGATGTTTAGCCATTTCCAAGAAAGCAGGACTTTATCATATGTAGTGGTTCCTTTGGAAGAAAAGTGCTCTATCCCAGATGTCTCTCCCTTTCTCCTTCTTCCTCTGGCTTTTATTGAAGAGGACAATGTCATGTGGCATGGAATATCCCTTTGGTCAGTAGGAGTCAGCTTTTCCAGCTGTGTCCCCTCCCAAGCCATTGTGCACCCCCAGCCTCCTTGCCGGTTGGGTGGAGGGAGGTGCAGAAAAGACCTTGATGCTGCGCAAGCTCAGCAATAAATAAAACATCTCCGAGCTATTGAGCTGGTTTTGGCTGGGGCAGAGTTATTTTTTGAACAGTAGCTGGTATGGGGCTCTGTTTTAAATTTATGCTGGAAACAGTGTTGATAATTAAGGGATGTTTTCATTTTGCTTTTGACTCCAACGGACCAAAAGGATATCCCAGACCATATGGAGTCATGCTCAGCATACAAAACTGCCGGAAGAAGGAGGAAGTGGGGGATGTTCAGCGTGATGGTGTCTGTCTGCCCAAGTCTCTGTTATGCCTGATGGAGCCCTGCTCTCTTGGGGATAGCTGAGCATCTGCTTGCCCATGGAAAGTGGTGAAAGAATTCCTTGTGCTGCTTGTGCACGTGGCTTTTGCTTTCCCTATTAAACCATTTTTATCTCAACCTATGAATTTTCTCACTATTACTCTTTTTATCCTCTTCCCTGTCCCACCTTGGGGAGAGTGAGCAAGTGGCTGTGTGGTTGCCAGCTTGGGCCAAGTCATGGCAGTTATTAACACTGTATTGGTCACAAACCCAAAACATAGCACCCTGCAAGTTGGTATGAAGAGAATTTACTATATCACAGCCAAAACCCATACAATTGTGAAGGTCATTTATACAGCAGATAAAACAGAAAGGAAGCATCATGAACTACCTGAATACAAAACACAGGTCTACTGCTAGGGGTTGTAATCCAGCAAAGAGTTTGAGCACAATTAACTTCTTGGCAGCTGTGCAGACCTGTTAAGTCAAAAGAGCAGAAATTCAGGGTGGAGACTCAGTCTTGTTGCCATCAGCAGCAAGGCTTCCAAGGCAACTCACTTACTGCTCCTTAAGGGTTACTTCAGACAGACAAAATAATAAAATTCAAGCAGGGACTCCAGATGCTAAGCCCAATTCAGGGATCAGAGTACTACAAAAGAAATTTGGGAGAAGCTGAAGATTTCTAAAATTAGAATTTCTACCTAGCTATTGGCAGAGTTACCAGTCCCTTTCTGGTAAGCTCTCTGACCCTTGCCATGATAGATTAGGACCTCCATCCACGATTATTTTTGCCTTTGTGGTCTTGTAAAAAATGTATTGGAAAGGACTCCCAAACAGTAATGAGATATGTTGTTTATGTGATAATTTTTACTTCCACTACATTTAAAAAACTTTATTTTTCGGTTATTCATTATTTATTTGGGGGTGATGGGGTTTTTTTTAGTTTTTTGCTTCTGATTTTTTCTATGTCTTCAGAAAGAGAAGCAATACCAAAGTATTTCTACTGTTTGAGTGTGTTAGGTTTTTTACTGTGCCTTCAGGCAAAATTTTCCTAAGATTGTAAGTCCAGGCTATTCAAGTGGCTGATTGACTGCAAGGCGCAGAGGTTGAATTTCTGGCAGCAAGTCAACTTGCAGTAATAAAAGCTATTTTTTTTTCCAAGACCATTAGTTCCCATTACATGGACACCACAAAGCCCCAAAAGATAAAATCAGCTGCAAAAAGTATTCACACTTCTCACTTATTCTGGAAGTTACTTTTGCAAACCATATTTTGCCAACTGCTTTTTCAGAAATAATGCTGAATCTGGAACGGGAACATTATCCTTGACTTCCTTCCCCTCCACTTTCAATCCCCATCGAGCTCCTTCATACAGAGATTGCTCAAAGCAAGTCATGAGCAATAGAGTATAGGAGTTAAATTGCTGCAAGAAATATTGCAGTAATGTGGATTCAGCTCAAGCCTGCCAGAAGAGTATCCCTTGCAAAGGAAGTGCTAAAAGGAGTAAAAGGGAGCATTTGCATGCAATTTTGAAGCAAAGCTTTCCTTCTACTCTGAGGCATTCTTACCTCCACATAGATTTGTATCGTTTTCATTTTCTCCTTTCCAAATTGGAAGGATCTTTACACTTAGGAGTAAAAAGGAGGGTAAAAACTCATTAGTTTTTTGACATAGCCCACTCTATTTCTTTAGAAATCATGAATGTCTCTGATCAGTGAAAATAAAAAAAATGTACTTTTGTAAATTAGAATCTTCAAAGCACATATGGGACCTATGAAGGCCAAGTCAGACTATTAACAATAATAGCTGCTTTTAAAGATATACAAGACAATTTCCAACACAAAGTTTCCTCAAACAGAAGACCTCTTAGTGGAATTAATTTTGACCATTGAGTATCAGTACTGGATTATCAATTCGTGCTATCCCATTTTAAATATACTCCATATACACATCTATTCCATTTCTATTATATTTTTTATGGTATGCAAAAGATCGCTAATGTAACATTCCTGGTATGTATGGTATTTTGTATTTAATTTGATAGTAAATAAAAAGTCAATATTGGGAATACTTTCTTGGACCAAAAGCATTAAGCCATGTATTGTTTCTCTTGGGAGGCAAGAACTGCTGTTCTGGTTCAAACAAAGGTATCATGGATATTGGTCTGTAGTGCAAGTTTAGGAAAAGGACATAAAAACCAAGATGAGTACAGAATTTTCTTTATCCTGGTAGTGAGGTTCCTCATTTCCAGTGACCATGAATTTGGATGTGGAATTTTCAGAGCTACAGATTTAAGTGCACTATTACACTTACTCTTCATTCATGTACTCATCTCCACGACTTTGTAAAAGATTTGCCTATGTCTAATTATATTGATTTCTTCAAGTCTCCGTGAGAAGGCTTTCCACTATTTATGGGAATAGTGAAAATTTACTAATTTTGGCTGACTTGAGGCCCATGGCCTGATAATTCTAACTGTATTTTCTTTATGTGATATTTAATAATAATACACTTCAGTCAGGATTTATGAAACACACAAGAAAAATGTTTTTGCTGGTTTTACACTTGCCTGTCACGTATAAAATGAGAGATAATAACTCATCTCTTTGGCAGATACAACCAAAGAACTGGGGTTAATATTTAATCTGCAAATTATATTATTTGGAATTTGTAAAAGGAAAAACAATGCAGAGGAGGGGAAAAATGTGCAAAAAATGTGGAAATTTTGTGCAAAATTTCAATTATTTTATACAAACAACTTAAGAAACATAGGGTAACTTCCAAATGTGATTCACCATTTCCTAAATTCAGAAGGAAGAGAGGCTAAGAATACTGAGATATGTTCCATCTCATATGCAGTGGCTAGAGTATGGTGTCTGTGAGTGAAAGGGTCTCGTTGGGAGAATCAGTATCTCCCACATCGCAGTCATTTCAATAATTAGTGTGCTTAACTTGATATTAATGTGTATGAGAACAGTGTATGAGGAAAGATAATTAAATGTCACTGCTACTTTCTCAACATGCCTGAAAGAACAGAACATTTCATACAATAATATCAAAATTTGCTATTTCACCCATTTTCTATATAACAGATAAGATAACTTTTTATTTAGGAAGAATTTTGCAAGAAAGGATCACAGATTTCAAGTTTCCATAAATATGTCATTGTCCGTATAAAATACTATGATAAATTAAACTTAAACATGATAAAAAGAAGGTACTAGAGTTTATCCTATGTCCTCTATGATATCAGCTGTCTTAAAAAAATGACTATTAAGTCAAATGCTAAAATACGAGGCACCAAAAAAAACCCCTAAAAAATAAAATTAAAGTTAAGGAAAAAATGTGGTGCATCAAAATTTCTGAATTTCTTAATTTTCAAAGATTAAAAGTCTGAATGGTAAAAAAAACCTCAACCCTTTCACCTTTTTCTTTTTAGAAATGTAGATAATGCAGTTTTGAGGGACAGAAAACACCATGAACTATTGCAAAACTAGAGGCTTCTGCTCTAACAAGAAATTTTTGGACAGTGCTCTCAGACATAACGCATGATTTTTGGGATTGTTCTCTCAGACACCTGGTGTGATTTATGTAGTTGTCCTGTGCAGAACCAGGATTTGGTTTCAAAGACTCTTGAGGGTGCCTTTCAACTCAGGATAATCTATGATTCTATGAGAACAGTATGGCTGTTCCTGTGCCCAGCTTTTGGCTCAAACGCCACTGAAATAAGTGACAGAAAACCTTCAGAAGCCCTTCAGTACCAGTACACTAACATTCTTATTCTATTTCTTTCCTCCTACCTTTTTATTTTTACTTATTTAATTTTAATAAATGTAGATTAGAAATGTATTCTTGAGTAGGATAGCCTTTAGTAGGAGTCCTGGTATTTGACTCTACTGAATGGAAGTTTTGTCATGAAATCAAGAGTGGCTTTAGTACAATAATGATTTCAGATTCTACTTTGTTTACAGAGTGATTCTGAAAAATTCTAGAAGAGATTTTTAGTCATAGGTGCTATTTATAGTTCTATCTGTGGAACTTAAAAGAAGAAAGCTTATTATTTATTCCTTGGTTTTTAGTAACAAATGCATTCAATAAATGACTGGACATGTGGAGTTTCCTGAGTTTGAAGTAAAATCACAGCAACTTAGTTAATGCAAGTTAAGATTTAAATACTTAATGGAGGCTTAGAAATCCCATAATTGGAGATTATATTCCTTTTCTGTCAGTGAATTTATCCTGTTCATTGATTATTTTGCTATTTCTCTTCTGCTCACGGAGGTTCATCAAGATTAATATTTACTTGATAGTAGTTTCCCAATGTATTTTATTTTCAGATTAAAGCTTTTTATTGTAAGAATTGAACACAACGTGCACTAACTCCAACTCTGTCATTATTAACTTGTTTAAAGATGTCCATTATGAATTCTGTAATATTAAATTGCACCATACAAAATGGCATATGATCTTAAGTTGCTGTATTCTCTCTTGCACATTTATCAGCTCTGTTATGCAGCCATTAGTCTTTGCAACACTCCCATTACTTTCCATGGGACCATCAAATGAGCAAGGATTTTTTATATCATAGAGTTAATGGGAATTTTAAAGAGCTTGCAAAACCTTTCAGCCGTCTTGAAGTTTCTAAGAAGTGTTTTGACTGCTGTTTGTATATTTGCAATATATACAAACCCATCCATATCCAGACTGCTGCACTGCCAAACCTAATTGTAATTCTGTAAGATACCATTTTAAATGTTTAAGCTTTTAGATGTGCCTGAATGTAAACGAGATCAGAATCTGCCACTTCTTTTTCTCTTTTTTTGTTTTTTTTTTGTAAGATTGGTGTCTGGTGCTTTTGGGGGGGGGGGGGGGGGAGGCGGGGTTGACATGTTTTCTAAGAGAATAGGAGTTATTTAATCTGTGGTTTATGTTGTAGAAAGTTCTCAGACACTCAACGTTTTCACACAACCACCTGCAGCTGGGCCACCTGAATAGGTTTACTGCCTCATCAGCTATGCCAGCAGAAATGTTTGTGTTATTTCTTCCCAATCCATTTTGATCCAAATTTGATGGGCAAGTACAGTGTCACTATTTAAACTCTCTGAACTAAACCACCTTATTTAATTGAAACTGGTGAGGAAGAAACCCTATGCATACCTCAGCTAGCAGACACCAGCCTGTGGTCATCTCCAGAAGGAGGATATGGTACCAAACGTCAAGGGGAGAGTAAGGTAACAGGAACTTTCTCATTTGACATAGTTACTATCAGAAGAGGACACATCTACATCTTTGTGTCTTTAGAATACACATAATAACATAGAGGAAGAAATTATAACTAATTTAGATTGTTGTATATATCACAGTTATAATCAAAATTAGAATATTTCCTAATAACATTTATCTTTAAAGGCTGTATTTAACAGGAAGATACTATTTGCAAAATATGAACAACATGACATAGCCATAGAATGACCAGCCAAGATGAGTCAGTGTGCAATAAAGTAACCAATAGTACTTCTCTGCCCATGCTTCAAAAAAACATAGAACACATATATTGTGTTGCTTACTTTACTGATCAAGACAGGCAAAAATAAAGGATTCTGGGAGGATTTTGTCTTTAGTGTAGGATGATAATTTTAGATAAGGCAGTAGGTTCTTGTTTAGTTATTGATGAGTATTGGGTAGCTGAGGTAGAGAAGTCACACTTAAAATAACCTTTTCTAAGTCATAAAAAAATTAAAAGTGAGGTTGGCCAATAAAGTCAAAGAACTGTTTTTTGCCCCATCTCTCTCCATAAGGTGTATGAATCTGTAAGAACCTCAGCTTTACACTAGTACTGGCAACTTTTATCTATTTATGGTTAAAAGGTATTTGATGGAGTTGAATATCTCTGTCCAAGAATTTCAAATATGTTTTCAAGAAAACTAATCCATTGGAAATGTATCACACAACAGGAATTATGCATGTCAGATACTTCCTTTATTTTACATTTAAAAATTTGAATAAAATCATTGTTGTTCATGAATTGTTTTGGTTTGGGGGGTTTTGGAGGGTTTGGGATAGGAGTTCACAAAGAAAACCAGAAGGAGTAAGAAATAATATGTCTGTGAAATAATATTACATTTTCTGGGTGATATTTATCAGCATGGTTAAAATAATTTAAAGTACTTTCCTTTCAAGTTTTTTTATTTCTTCTGTTCACACTGTAGCACATTTCCAGATGATGCTGGCTGGGGAGATGACTTTTATTTACAGTATAACATAAACACGTACAAATACAATCCAAGCACAGAGCCAGCCTTGAGACTGTTTCTGCATTTTTTCTATTTTATCTCTGATTTGCATTTTAATATAACAGCTGATGCATTCTGTCTTAATATTTAACTCTGAGCCTTTAGAAATAATACAGAGTAATATAGGCTAAAAGGTCTCATCAAGTCTTTAGGCAAAAACTGACAGCAGGTACAACAACCACAGCAACAGAAACAATTTTTTTTCACCTCCTAACTATATTGCTGTTCATGAAAATTTCACCCCAGTACATTTTTTTCTATGTTTTTAATGAGTTATAGTTGTTTAAATTTGGTTTGCATCATATAATGATTAGAATCCTATAACATTTCTTCAATGCAAATTAAGTTTCCTGGTCTTGTAGACTAACTGAAGGCTTGAAGATAATGACCAGTCATAGAAATTTGGTCTGTTCTAATTCTGAATATTCTAATCTATCTCAATAATTTGAGTTCTTCTTTTACTTCATATTTCTGTTTAATGGAGATGTACAGATATGATTCCAAATTGCTAATCTTACATAATAATTTTCTTCTAAAATCAAGTCAACTAATATTGTAAAGGCTGAAAACCTTTTGGTTTTGATCTGATTTTGATTTGGAGGGGGAAAGTTTTTGTTGCTGTTTTGTTTTCTGTTAACCTGCTTTAAGAGTGAAAATGGATCGATATTCTTGTGAATATGCTGGAAATATTGTTGATTGTTGTAAAAATTGACCCTTAGAAAAAGTGATTAATAATATGCATGAGCATTTCAGAAAACAGCAAAGAATGACCCAAGCCTAGGGACCTGGTGACAGCCCATACAACAGATGGAGCTTTACCCAAGGTATGACACTGAAGTGTTGTCACCATGGATGGTGAAGTTGCTATATAGAAGTTCCTATTAAACATTTCTTAAAGATTCTCCCTAGAACACAAATCTATCTAGCACGAAAGACAGGAGCATTGCAGTGCAGTGTGCCTTCCTCAAGCATTCTATCCTCTAGTTTGTTGATTTTGTCATGCTGGGAGAAGCAAAATATTCTGGATTTGTCACCAAACTTGTAAATACATTTACATTTAACTTATCAAATTGTAGTATTTTTTGATGGATCCTGTCTCTAAAAAATGATTTTACAGGGACTAAGAATTTAATGTTGAGAATTTGCCTTCCTCTGCTTTCTTGCATTGCTTTTTTAAGTGTTTTTATTTAATTTAGGAACAATAAAGGTCTGAATTCTTAGCTTCTCCATCACCACTGTTAGACACACATGCTTTTGAACTAAGTTACGACTTTTGCTACTGATTTCCTTGGGACATTTGGTGCAGAGAAGTGCCTAGCTCATCAGTTGCAATCAATGTTTTTACTAGAAGTGCACACCATACTGGGGAGGATGGAAAACTGGTTATGTGATTCTACCCCCACCCAGATTCTGCCTCTCACCCACAAGAGGAAACTGCAAATTAATGCATTTTTAAATGCCAAAAAGTAAATGCAGTACTTCTAGGATTTTGAACTGTTGCTGTTGCCAACTTAAGTAGCAGCTGATTTATATTTATGAATTGTACTTCGAAGGAACACTGACTAGGGGCAGTGGTAAGGTTGCTTTTGAGCCCCTGGCCTAGAAATGTGTACAAAGGTCCTGAAAAAGCAGTGATTTTCAGCCAGCTGCTCAGTGCCCCATGAACTATTCTTGGCAGTATTCCTGCTGGCTCATATGTCTATAATGCTTGCCTTCACAGCTTATTTCACCTTTATTGGATCAGAGATAACAAAGCTGTGCTTTTTGAACCTTCATCTATTATACTACTATATTGGGGCATGGATGTCACACTCTTAGGATTTTTGTTTCTGCTTCTAATGTCTTAGGTATACTTTTAAATTCACAATTACAATAAAGTTGAGTGATATTAAAAGCGCTTTTCACCTTCTATATTTACAAATTGTGTTCACTGTTAGAAAAAAACCACAGACTTAGAGGTAGAAAATGTTAAGTATTCAATAAAATCAAACTGAATTCAGAAATACAAATATTGTTTAAAAGCAGTTATGAACACAACCCTCAGAAAGCTGTTTTTCAATTGTGTCAGGTACATAGTTCACATAACTGTCAAGAATAAATGAGTGTACAGCAAAAAAGAAAAGAGACATTAAAAAATATAAATTCTTCTCTGAGAGCTATAATTTCCCTAATACAAGTATTATCTTACTACAGAGAGAATACTGTTATCTTAAATATTTATATGCAATAGAAGCCTTTAAACTATTCATTTTATACTTTTTCCCTTGCAGCTTTACTGCCTTTTGGTGCATCTCAAAATCCCCATAGTACCAGATCCATTAAATGAAGGTAGAGAGCATACACTTGTTCTTCTACAAGTCTAATATATACTGCAGAAAAAATGTGAGAGAACACAGATAGAGTTGCAGTGGAGATTCAGACTGAAGTCTTTGGGTTCTTTTGGGGGTTTTACCTTTTTTATTTATTTGTTTTGACAAATCTTACACTTTTTTCAAGTAAGGTTTATCATAAAATGTATAGCCCTAGCTATATTTACAGTTTACTGTGGCACCTTAGCGGTATTATGGAATCATCATTGCATTGGGAATCTTCACAAAACTTGATCTAATTGCTATACTGCATAACCAATCGATTATGCATTTTCCTACTGATTCCCAAATTCAACTTGCACCAGAAAAATATGCACTGGAATGCAAGTTCCTCAAAGGGCAGCATAGATTCCTTTCTAAGAAATATGGATATGAGAAAATTGCTCCTTCTTAAACATAAAAGGAGTTTTACATAGGTCTTATGAGGGATTTGTGCAGTTTCCTTATGTTCAAACAGATAATGTGGTCACATTTCTCAAGTCAAAATCTAATTTAATTCAGAAAGAAACTGAAAGGAGAAGATCTTTCGTAGCTTGGCATCTGGACCCTGTGATTACCTTCCAAAGATGAGGAGAAGCGGAATGAAGTCATGTGTAAATTGAACTTGGCTTCAAAAAAAAGTATAAGCCACATTTTTGTCAAATAGAAATAAAACACTCTTAAAAGGAATGTTTGGGCCTCTCATGGTGTTTTGTGAGTCCTTTTTCATGGTAACAGTCTCAAAAAAACAATAAAACAGAAAAAAAGAAAAGAAAGCAAAGTTATTTTTATTATATGTTTGACCAAGCAGAAAGTAATGGAATACGAAATGTGGAATATAGCTATTTGGCATGCTTACCTTTATAATGACTTGGAGTGATGAGTTGTACTGGGAAGCACATATCCCTTCCTACTGTCAGGTTGAATTTTAGAAGATGCATAAATTTGGTTTTAGTAATCAGAATCTGAGAATAATAATATTCAAATTTAATTGTTTGACTAGTTCTAAATCAGAAGGGACCAAGAGGTAGAAACTGCAGAAAGCTGGTTTGGAAAGGATTGATCAGATTTTCTGGGGCATGCCCATATAGATTTTTGAATACACGAACTTATAGATGTACACATGGGGGACCCGGCCAGCACAACAGAATTGCACACATTATTTGTGTTATCCATTATTGGATGCATGTGTATCCTGTTACTATTTGCTCATTCATCTTAGAGGCCTAAAGTGCAGCAAGTCCATAGTTACCACTCATTACTGGTTTTGTCCACAGTGGCAGTTACTTGCTTTTTTCTAACATTGCTGTCCTTGTTCCTTTATCTTTCTCTCTGTTGACTAATCCTAAGAAAGAAATGTTCAGATCAAACTAATCTGATGTGATTGCTGATTTTTTTAAGCCAGATTTTCAGGGTTCAAATTTCTTCCAACAACATATAATTTTTAATTTATTTAGTCGTGAGATACATTGTTCTATGTACAGTTTGGTGTCTATTTACAAAATAGACTCACTGCTCAAATGGAGTCCTTATAATGGCAAATTTTTGTGAAGGGGGGACCATCTGATAGGAAAGGAACAGGTAAAAAATTTCCTTTTGCAGAAGAGCCTAATTTTTTACTAACTTTCCACATCCCACTTCACTGAGACATTCTTTGGGAAGATAGTGTCTGATAGTGACAAGTCTGAATTCTCCATCATGTTTTACATAGGAGCTGTAAATAACCCATTCTATGTTTTTATATTCCAAATGCAGTAAGACTGAGCATTAAAATCACATAAGGAAAAAAAATATTGTTTTTAAAGTAATGCCTATTGTGATTAAAGTTGTTAGTAGTTATATTTTTATTTCAAGTATATCTTCTAGATTGAAGAACAAACTGCTTTGCAGATAGTCTTAATGGTGCATGGGTGGCTAGAAAATGCAGTCTCTTCACATCTCTTCTGTCATGCATCTGATTTACAGATGCTAAAGCAAAGCTCCTAAAAGAAGGTTTATAAACTTTACCTTGAAACATTTGAAGTCAAAGTGATTAACTAGAAACTCGTATTTCATGATAAATCCTTCCTTTTTCCTCTCATTTTTTAAGATCTGTAATTTTTTTGCATGTATTTGCTTGAATTGTTCTGATTAAGCCACAGAAAGACATAAAAGGTGAAAATGTAAAGAAACTTTAACATTTGCCATTCTACTTCTTTCCTTAAATTGTCTTCATTTGACCCATTTCTTTGATAAGAAATAAGGTCCTTTTCTCTCCTTCTTTCATCCCAGCATGTAAAGTATCTAGAGGTGGCTACTGGCTATTTTTTGTGCAAGGAAGATAGACAGGAGGAGAGATTGTGGGAGGGAAGATATAAAAGTATCTTAGTCAGAATAATGTTTCATCCCAAAGGTGTGGAGAATGGCAATTGTTTTTTCTGTACTGCTGCTACAGTAATACAGATGTAGAGGATCCATAATGCGATTCTCAGCTATAAATTGCATAACTGCCCTGGCATTAGTAGGAAGGCATTTATGTGTCTGTTGTTTCACTGGTTTCCCAGAACATCATTTTAACACTGATTTTGAAAGAGGAAATGAGGCTTCACTTGATCCATCAGTTAGCATATGCTTGATTATACTTGAGTACCACTTTGATTCTCTAAATGTACACAATGAGTTGGTCTCCTGTACACAGCAACTCTTGGTATGAATAGAAAAGGTAATTTTGGCAAGGCCATTGTTGACATGATGGAATGACTGAATTTGAATACACCAGTGAATCCTACTATCTATAACCACATTAGTAAGTTGCAGCTCACTTTTTAGATTACTACTCCTGAAAAACTGTTTGGGATATTTAAAATCATGAATATGATCACATCAGAGCATATTCATTGCAAATTCAGTGAAAATCTAGTACTTATTTATGACAGTAGGTGAGAAGTTCAAATGGTTTTCCAATATTTAGCATGAAGATGATTCATAACAGTCTTTGGAATCCCTGTGGAAATGCCTGCGTAACTTCCTTTCTGTTACACAGTGGTGTCTTTGCATAAGGTGTTCAACACTAGTGTTCACAGTAAGGAGTATTATCCCATATATCTACTGTGTGCTTCCCTTGGTAATAGATTCCAGTAATGTTCATCATTATGCACCAATTTTATATGTTACCTTAACGGTCAAGGCTGCTCAAACTTGGGTGCTCTCTTTCTTGCTACTTCCATCCAGGAAAATGAGAAGGACTGATACTTTCCTGTGTGCTTCAGAATTGAAAACCTCATTGGGTTAACAGGGTTACCGTTCCCAACCCAACTGTCAATCTCAGTCCCTTGGAACATCGAGTTTCACAGGTCAACCCACAGCTTGTTAAGCCATTTCAACAATCTAGAAGTAGTAGATGTTTAGTTAAAATCTTTAAAATCTTTATGCTGTACAACTTTCATTACATTTTATCTGTTTCCCTACATTCCTTCTTAATATTACTGCCCTCTAACAGAATACATTGCTCTAAGAATGATTAGAAATACCCTTTACTCTCCCCACTGCAACCAATTGACCTCCAAACAGCAACAAGAGAGATCTGGAAAATAACCTCTCTCAAATTTAAACTCTTATTGTAAGTCTGAGTTCTTCCTGGAGCTAGGAGTCACAGTAAAAGGTCAGTGCATTGATACAGGGTATATTAGTGAACTGTACCTCACGTTAGCCCAAAACCTGTAGTGCTTGAGGTAAAAGGAGTGATAAAACAGCTATGAAAACTTTCCTATCAGTATACTCGTTATGTGGGAAGGATGCTTTTGTGATGATACAGGGAATCAAAGTAGTTATTCACAGATTCATTTTTGGTCTAACAATCAATTAATGACCTCAGGTCACAGAACTCTATTTTTTAATACCTCCTTATCTCTAAGCAGCTTAGGATAGTGATGGCCTCTTGGTCTTTTTCTTTCCTTCATTTTTTTCTTTTTTTTAAAGATGTCAAATGTCAAGGAAATTTATATTTGGGATTTGAAAAAGCTCTGCATCTTACACAAGAATTGGAATGCTTTGATTAATTTTGATATGTTTTCATTGACAACAGTATAAAAATTATTGCCTATAGTAGTATGTCTTAAATGTTTTCAGCAGCCTGGCAACTGGGCAAGCAATTTACCACTCACGTATTATTTAAGGCTGGAGTCCAGCAGAAGGTGTCAGCAGAAAAACACTGTGTTTAACATAAAGTGAATTTTGGTTTTGGTTTGGCATTGGGCATTTATGCCCTTGCAAAATGCTATCAACAACATCTGCTGATATTTCCATCCTATACACTTATGCTTGTTGAATTCTGCAGATATACAGGAATGAGAAATAAATGAAAAGTTTGGTTTAGCTAACAAGGAATTCAGTATGACCCCAAATTTAAACTCACTCTGCTTAATTGTCCAGAATGAGTGAAATAAATTCTCTATTATGTCAATTTAACTTTTAGTTTTAATTGATATTAATGCTTGAAAAGTCTTACTTATAGATTACCAGTGTTCCAGCTTAGTAAATGAATTTAAAGTTATGCATCCATCTGCAATTTTAAGGGTTAGTTTTAGTTGATTTTTTTTTTTTTTTTTTTTGTATTTCTGAGATTTTCTTTGTGGGTTTCTTGTTGCTATACATTTTTTTTCCTAAAGTGGAGGTGAGACACCATCCTCTAGATGCCTTGTGAGAGATGGACAAGTAAGGATTCTTTCTTCCTTATAGGTTTACTTGTGAAGGTCATTGTGAAAATATTTCTCTTCTCTGAATGGATAAAATTCTTTAGTTAGGGCTTTAATTGAGAAGTCTTCTCTTAGAATAAATATCATCAATTCATAAAGTTGCAAATAATATCTTTAAACATTGGTACCGCAATTAAAAGTAATTCCTGAAAGAAGGTACAATCTACACTTTTAGTATAAATCTTTTGTATGTTTTATGGATTTATTTGTATTGACTTTGTTCATATTACCACCATTACATTACATTACAGTTACATTATAGTTCAAATCAGAACATATACGTCCAAATGAGAATTTTTACTGGATTTTGAAGTTCCTGTTCTTCCAGACTTATATTTGACACAACAATAGGTAGTCTCATTTGAATATGACCTATAATGTATCAATTGCAGTGGCTGAATCAGATCTTAATTTTACTTTGTCTGATAGAATCAGCTAATTATTTCTGTGTAGGATCATTTTATCTGATAACAGCTTTGCTGACTAGAATCTTAAAAGCTTTGTCTTAAGAAGTAAACAGCAGAGGGAGAACATCAGTGTTTTCAATGATAATATAAAAACATTCCAGTTCATTTCTGTGTCCCTCTCTTCTAATTTTGTGTATTGCCACCTCACAAGGATCCCCATTATTTCACTCTGCTGCCTGGACTTCTACTGGGTTAAAATACTTCTGCTGTACTGACTAGCCCTAAAGTTCAACTACAAGTTGTCCAGGATAAAGTCACAAAATATTTCTGTTACATACTTTACTGTTCCCTATCAAAAGTAGAAAGCATTACTTTTTATCCATTTTCATCTGAACTTATACTTTCCAAAATATCACTGTCATCATTTCCAGACACTGCATGCCAACTCTGCCTGAAGCAAAGATTGATCAGAAGAATGGCCAGAACTGGACAATGTTCTGATGCTTGCTGTGTTTAAATTGTTACGCAATTGCCCCTATCTCATGAAATTTTTTATATTTCCCTTCTCTACAACTTAAAGGATTTGCAAAAAATGTTATTATATTTACCACTTTAGGTCAGCCATATCTATTACATACAATTTCTCCAGGAATCCTTTGAGCTTCAAATTTTTTTCTTTCAAAACATTTCTTATTTACATTGATAACTTTGAGTGGCTGCAGTCTCTAACTCAAGGATACTTCTTGTTGACATTTAAGTTTGGTGGATAAAACATACGAATTTTTATATGGCTGGAGTTCTGGGAAAGGTACAAAAGATAGATAGGCCTTTGAAAATGAGAACGAGACTATGAATTGAAGCTGATATTTCATGGGCCACTTGAATACTAAGCAAGGGACAGATATCTCTTATCCGACCTTGTTTAACTTTGAAGACACACAGCCAGCCAAATGATTTTCCAGTCAATTAACACTGCCTCTTAATTGACTGTATTTTTACTGTGTACTTGGATGGATAGCTACATATATTTGGTCTGATGTGCCACAGTTGTTTCAGAGGCCTTGATGATAATGTCGGCTTGTACAATGATAGTTGCTGATAGGTGATACAACCCTTTAAATATAAAGCTATGTTTGACTCTAATTCTAAACTTTACACAATAGAATTTACATTTATAGACGGAGAGGAACAGCGCATCAGTAATTTTCTTTATTAACTTCTTTATAATAATTCTTTTTTTCTCTGTTCCCTTGAGTAATTCCTGCTCAATCCTACATCTATTGAGGCTCTTCACCCTGCAGGCAACTGTCACAGAGAAGACAGACACGTAACAGTTACATGCTAAATGACTGGACATATTCTTTTCAGGAAAAAAGTCTCTTCCAAAGCAAATTGTGTCATGGATAATGTGAAGATATGTTTTTATCTTTCCTCATGATTTTTTTTAATTCAGGGAAAAGTTTTTAGGAGAACTTATCCTAGGTTTTTTAACATTTAAATCTGGAATTTCTTTTATATAATGAAATACTAAATTCAAATTTCATGTTAATGTACATATTGAACCCTCTGTACATAAGTTACTTATTGTACCTTCTGTTTAGGGCTGATTATTTGGAGCCCTAAATAACATTTCATGCTTAAAAAAAAGCCAAATGGACAATTGCTATAAAAATACAAAAGTCTCTAGAGGAAATGTATTATAAAAGACAGACCTATCTAAAAACTTATTCAGAGCACTAAAAAGCATTCATCAGTAAAATATGTTAAAAGTTCATACTTACCAATACAGTCCATCTAAATTCCTCACTTCATTTACTAATAAATTGCAGGATGCCAGCCATCTAGCATATCTGACATAAAATATCTAGCATATCTGACTGAAATATAGAATATAGTTATTGGAACATTATTATAACAAAACTTTCAGATGCTTTGCTAATTTCTAAATAAGATGTATTTATTATATCTGCATGTATTATATCTATATGTATACTTATTTTTTAACAAAGTAGTTCCTAATCTACTGCTGAGAAGCTCTGATGGTCAAGTATTAAAATTGCAACTTAATTTGAGTCTTTGTACCATAACAGAAAACAGTGGGAGACTTACAACAGGTAAATATTTTGATATTTTAAAAAAAATCTGGAAGTATTTTATTTTACTCTTATAGCTCACAAACCCTTGGCAAGACTAGCTATGTTGGACACAGTGCTCCTTTACTTTTATGTATGTCACTTGAAACCATTTAGAGTCCTAATTAGAGATCGGTAGGACATACAAATAACCAGAAGAGTTTTGGGCATCCTTAGTAAAGGTCTCAATATTTCAGGACGTCTGAACTACACAAACTTTATTAAGATGAAGAAGAACAGAACAACAGAGCTGTAGCAAATTCTTTGCCTTTCAAAGACTGAAAATTATGCCGTGAATGAATTACCTTGTATGAAATGAGTATTTATTTCAAAATACATGATGAGATCTCTTTTGTCTCATCCTCATCATTTATAAACACCAAAGAAAATGTTACATCATATTACTACGGGACAGCCTGTCTCTTTCAGTCTACTTTGAGCTTTGAGTCATATTTAAATAACAAATTTGAACTTGCTTGGCATGTAATTCTACCTTGAATAGGCTATAATATTTTAAACACATTTTCCAAAATTCTCTGTTGCATATCATTGGAATCTCAAATATCATGCCTGAAAACAGTTTAGGAAACTTTGACATTGTCATCTGACCAACCAAACCATGTTTGAAATTGTTATCACTATTGCATTTGTAAGTGAGCTCAAAGCTCAGTGCAGATAACCTGACAGGCAGCTTCTTGGAAGTATTGAGTCTTAGTAACCTTAAATATGGCTTTTCCTTTTGAACACTTTAGTAGTTGAGATAAAGTGGAAGTGTTTTGGCAGCCCTACAGCCTTTGATCCAGTCTGTGAGAAAAATAGTACTGAAATGCCCCTAGTCCTGAATTCTATAAACTGTGCTAGGATGACAGTTATCTGTCCTTTCCACCTTTCCCCCCTCCTCAGTTAGTACAAGGGTTCCATTTGAAATGCAAACTTCATGAGGCAAAGAAAAACACTAATCCTAAAGTGCTATAGAGGCCACCATAGAGATAAAAGAATAATAAATTTTGTCTTACTTCTACGCTTGCTGCAGCTCCCTCATTCTCCTTGTAAAGATGCTATATACAATTCAGCAATTTTTTGACATTGTCCTGAAAATACTTCAGTATTTCCTTTCACATTTCAGGATCCATTAATACCATGAAATTATTCCAAACTTTTAAATAATATGTTACCCAGGAAAATGGTGGACTATTCCATACTAGGCTTGTCAGGGGCCTTGACAATCTAATCTAACACCCTACCTTCAACATAAGTTTAGAACAAATGTTTTCAAAGTGCCCTTCCAACCTAGTATTTTCTGTGATTCTATGATCTTCTCATTCTTTCTTCTGTTTCCCATCACACCCAGTCTTGTTTCTCCCTCATTCTAGCCCCAGCCTCAATGTGTGCTGAGCAGCTGTAGTTTTTGTTTCATCCTAAAACCTATGTTAAATTATATTCCTTACTTGCTTTCATGGATAGTCTTCCCTCAGCAAGCATTATGACTTTCAGATATCCATTTACAAGAAGAGTAAATATCACCATTGTGTCACCCCTAAGAGGACATGGGAGATAGGCTGAGCAAGTCCTGATTTGCTTCTGGTGCTTCTTCCAATATCTTTCTCTTTTTTATGCATGTTCCTTGTAAAAGGCATTTGACAGGATGGATCCAAGAACCAGGAACCCAGTGGGAATTTAGGTTCAATCCAGCTTCACAGATTCTGTTCAGTGCAGTACAACATTATGACAAGCTCATCTTGGACAAGGAGTATGTCAGGCCCACCTGTTATTTGGTCAGCTCTAATCCATTGTCACTGAGCTGACAGTGTCACTATTGATATTGTGTACGCTGCCAGAAGTAATATGGCTGGCTCTAAGAGAGCAGTCTCAATTGTCTGCCTTCCCATGATGCTGGCCAGGCTCTAGAAACATGTTGAGTTGGGTTGAAAAGTCATATAGACAAGGCTACATCAAGAAGAAATTACATCCAATTCATTATTTTACTAACCACTTCCCTCTCCTGCACAGTCATTTCTGCAGTCTGTGTGACATTCAGACAGTGGAACTCCAAACCATGCTGCAGAAAAACAGATGCTTGCAAACACTTATTTTTGTTTTCTTGTCACTATATCCCACCCAAGGGCAAAGAGTTCTATCACTATGAACAACCACAAGAGTGAAGAGAAGCACAGTGAGTAGGGATCTAAACTGTCTGAGATCTTAGTATGACAGTATTTATTTGAACTTTTTTTGCTGATCAAAAGCTGCAAAATCTAACTGGACTTCACTGGACTTTACTACATTGGACCTAGTATAGAAGTGTTCTCATTGCATCACTCCTAACAAAATTCTAAAGGTCCCAAGCCTATTCTCAATAAAGTAATTAGGATTTAGCTTGATTAATAAACAAACTAGATAACCTATTATGAGCAGTTGAAAGCTCATGTTTCTTGAGAAAGACCTAACCTTTTTCTAGAAATATTAGTAAGATTTCCATCACGCAGGTGTATCTGTGTTGGTATGGATGAGCTGGCAGTAGCTGTTGACATGTGAATAGACCTGTATTCTGTTTACAGGACTTGTAAGGACTGCTTATCAAGAAGGCTCTTTGGTGTGAATAGATGGTTGTTGCATTACCATAGCCTTTTTCTCCTTTAAGCCCAAGTATGCAAATAAAAACACTGTGACTGTAACTGAAGGCAAAAGGCCAGACACTTGCCAGAAATGGAGGTGAGAAATCAAGCCAAGGAATCCTAGTCAGAGTGCAGAAAACTGACCTCCAGCTTGGCTTCTTTTTTCTCCCAGGCAACAGAGGAGAATCCCCTGTTAATACTCTCAGACAGGCATAGTCAAAAATGTTAGGAGAGCATTATATATTTGTGCTTGTCTTTATAACACATTCTTTATTTTTAGGTTTATTGTTTTTAATTACAGTGTAAATTACAACATTTTAAAATATATTCATGTATCTCAGCAACATCCTCAAGTTACATTTTATTTATTATAAAGAAATAACTGTAATATTAAATTATCACCTCTATAGCAACCTGTGGTGCAGACCTTCAAGCTCTTATTTTCTCTCTCCAGTATCCCATCTACTAGCCTGAAATATCTGATTTTCACAAGCAATGAAGAAACCCCCCGTCATATTTGCTTCACATTTACCATTAAAGCTATGCAAAAAAAAGTAAAAAAAATATAAAGCTCAGTTATTAATATCAATATGTGTTCTTCTGATTTTGGCAGCAAATAGACACGCTGAGTCTTCATCTGTAAAAATGAGGGTAAAAGAGAAGCAGCACTTCAATTTATGGCTAGACTGGACAGGTACAGTATCTGAATTTTTAAGGTTTTTGACCATAATAGATACCAAGTATGGAGTTTATTCAATGAAAACTGCTATCATGAAAAATGATCTTATGAAGTCTAGTCTTCCAAAAGTTCATTCAAAAAAAAAAAAAAAACTTTAGAAAGGTATTTGAACTAAGAGTGCCTGAGATCACAGAACTAAGTTGCTTTCCAATGAATATTGTGTGAAATTCAAAGCTTCCATGCTCTCTGAGATTGACTGAAATTTCCTGAGAGACTGGTTCTCCCTACGTGGTCATAAGCATTTGCACAGCTGCTAAAGGTTTTTGGCAGCTGCCTGCAACTGTGGAACCACATCTGGACTAGATCTAAGTGATCATAAATTTCAGTGCCTTCAGAACAAATCAGTGAAACCTACTTCTCTCACCTAGCAGTACCAAAGCCAAAAAATAAACCAATCAATTCCTTCTGTCAGGAGGGATTGAAAGAGAAAAACAGAGACCTTTTTGTCTTCTCTTTAGCAGATATGTAAGATGCTTTAATAATCTGATAAAGGGACAGAATATAAATTTAGAATATAAACTTAGATAGCTAAAGCCTAATCTGAAATATAAGCCAAAACCAAAGGAGTTAATTCAATTTCAGGGATTCAGAAAATAAAACTTCACTTGACTTAAATCTTAAGGGCAAAATTTGAAATTGGATTCTTCTTTTACAGACTATCTTTGTTCACAATAACATCTCCTTAAGGAGAATCCTGTCTCTTAAAAAATGTACTAGATGATTATCACCTTTTTAATTGCACAGTTGAATAAACTCAGTAAGCAACAGTATGGTTTGCTGTGCAGCCTGCTCTTGAATAACTCAAAATTTGGGACATAATTAAAATTTAAACTTCTAAAGTGAATTTGAATCCTGTATCTATGAAATATATTATTTTATATATTTCATGAGACTTTTTTGATTAGGTTGACATTATACTATTGTTTGAAATGAGCCTCATAAGTTGAAATTGAGATGCTGAGAATAAGAGGAAATTTATAATTTATAAACTCTACTTAAAAAAGCATATGTTAAGTACAGCTCTGTGTGGAAAAGTCTTTTAAGGTTATTTATAGTTTGATTTATTATATTAGAGTTCTTCTTAATAATAGAGTTATCTTACCATTGTAATTGAGCCTATCTGTCAAGATTAGAGAGGACATTTTACATATCTGAAGGAAGATGGCAAGGCAGAGCAGCAAGTACTAAAGTTAGGATGGCAATCAATACTATTGAACCACAGCATTTTCTTAACTTAAATTTTCCAAATCATTTGATTCTGGATATATGCTTTATGTTTGTCCAAATCAGAATTGCCAGTCAGATAGGAACGACTCTTGCTCAGAGTTTTTTAATGAGGATTTCAAAATCAAGCTATTGAGTCAGCCAAGAGAAGATGAGAGAAAGAACCCACTACTCATGGACAGCTGCATATGGAGAACAGACATCTGAAGAACAATCCATCTGCATAAATTATCTCTGTGTTATTCAGAGTGAAGCAAAGAATGAGGTCATATGACCTGCTGATCAGTAGTAGGAGTGTTTTCAGCCAGGCCCTGAGATAATCTCTCTTCGCCCCCAACAAACCCAGGTTCCTACAGAGGCCATGCTACAGCTTCTTTTTCTTTGTCAAATGTTTGGATCCCTATACAGTAGTACCATCTCCTCCCTATCTCAGCTTCTGCAGGAACCATTTCAGAGTTAGGAAGCTGAGGTGTAAAGAACTCAAAAAATCAGATTTTCAAAGGTATTGAAAAGTCACTAACTAGAATTTAATCCATAGAAATCAGACTTTCAAGTCTTCATATATTTATCTAAGAAATTATTCAAAAATTAAGTGTAAAGTTTCTGTCAGGTCAAACTTCATGTTGGCATATAAGCATAATACTCAGTCATGATGAAATATTTACCCACTGGTAAAATAAAAAAAAAAAATTAAGGTAAAAAAAATTAAAAAGGAGTGTAGAAGAGAGAAAGATAAATAAATTTGGTGTGGAAGAAAAAGATAAATAGAGCATTTGTGTTTCTCTCTTCACTGTTTATTCTGGAGCTATATAATCAGCTATAAAATTATTGTAACAAAAAGAATGAGTAGTAAGTGAGGTGACAAGATGTGAAAAGTACCCCACAACTTTGCACAGATTTTGGGGAGCAGAGGAGAGAAGAGTTGAATTTTCTGGGAAATCTACTGCAAGTTTCCCTCTATTGGTTCTTTTGCTTTGAAGTAAAGATCAGGTAATGTCATTTCAGAAGGTGGAGCAATGCTGTAAGAACAACAGGTAAATTGAAGACTGAATATTATTTTTGATTGATGCATTGACTGTGTAGGAAAAGAGAGGGTTTACTGGGTTTAGGGGGGGTGGGGTTTCAGTAATTTGATGTGGATGTTATTTTCATGGTTTACTTCCAAAATTAACAATTATCAAGCAGAAATAATGGCAGGGAATCCTGTGTGTAGTCTTCATTTGTTTGTCTATAGTAAAGAAAAAAATCCATTTATATGAAACTTTTATTAATCAGAATTACTTTTCTTCTGTATTACTTTCAGCTAGTTAAGTATATGTAACAGTAATGCAATAGAATCTCAAACCAGAACTCTTCTTCTCCTATTGTTTCAGTAAGTTCAGCTACATGATGATGGAGATGATCATAAAACAAGGTGGTTTCAATTACGTATAGTAAAATGACTCTTAATCCTTTTAGCAAGGAGCACCAGGAGCTACAATTAGCAGAAGCACCCAGGGGGTTTTGGTTGCATACATTTTTGTAGCAAAAGAGTGATAAAACTGTGGAAATCTTAAGAGTGTCTTCAAAAGGGGATTATGGAAACCATAATCACAACTGAAGTTGTGAATCCTTTGCCCTCCTGCACTACTATTCTCATGTCTAAATTTGCCACTACTAGATTTATATATATATATATATATAATCATTCCGTTACGTTCTTGTCTATATCTTACCCCCACCTCACAAAAGTCAGAAAACAAACTTGAAGCCAGTACCTATAACTAAAGCCCTCAGACACTATTGACAATATTAATACTGTTATTTGAATATAACATTCAGAAGATTTTAGTTTTATGGTGCATCCTATAACCATTCCCAGCATGTCTTAACCAATTCAATAGGTAAAAATATTCAGTAGGTATCAAAAGTGAATACAAAAAAATATATGGGCCATATACGGTAGATATTAGTTTTGGAAGTCACTAAAAAAATCAATACACATATTTGATACTTTCTTTCCCAATAATAAAGTCCTGTTTTACTAGTTCCCGTGCTCCTAATCAACAATATTTTCTATGCTGTGAAACTGTATTTTGTCTATTTAACCTCTCCTTCAGCTTTAATCAAATGAAAAGCAGTTAAAGCATTACTATTCTTCCATGCTAGTAGTGAAATAATTTTGGGGAAATTCTTGAAAGTTCTTGTGAATAAAGACTTGCGTATGTGAGATGTTATCTGATGAAACAGTAGTACAAGTCATTTAAAATTTGTGAGAAAACAAATTTGTGTTATTATTGTCACTCTAGATTATATTTTTATTCCAGGTTATGGGATCACTCATTCTTTTGCTCTTTGTAATTTACTGACTTCCCTTAACAACACTACTATTACTTAATACTGAATGCATGATTTAAATGAAATATTTGGGAAGTGAGTTAAAACTTCTCAGGTCTTATCTAAATCTTACTGAAATTGAAAAGCTATGGAAAATACTTATATGAAAAAGATTTATGGAAGTGAGTGTCAAATTTTTCATCTTTGTTCTTGAGGCTGGCACAAATTAAGTTCATTAGGAAAGGGTTTTTTAAATTTTCTGTAAAATGTTTTCTAATCCTTATAACACTTTTAAATTGTTTGCAGAGAGTTTAAATTGCATGTTACTATAAATATCTGTGTAGTGGCAGAAGGAAAAAAAAGGGGTTATTTAAACTTAGTTCTGTAGAAATGCATTTTATTTTCAATCTTTGTCTATTTAGTCGAGTCTTTTGTAACAGAGCACAAGGTTCACTTACTGTGCTTCATGTATATGTTATGGCCTCAGTTTTTCATAGTTCCATTTATTCAAATAAATGGTTGATTCCTGACTGAAAATTCAGACATGTTGGATAGAATCAGCTGAAGATATTCATCGTCTAACAGTGAAGCAGTTAGCTGTATTTGTATTTATTGTAGGTGTAATTAAGCTTCAAAGTTAACACCTCATTAAAATCAGTGGACAACATTTACACTTCTCCTCTGATTTTGCAGTATTTTGGGCTACTGATTGAATGAATGATACACAATGAGGACTTTATTTTAAAACACAAAAACCAGAAATAGGAAATAACCTTGAAGTCAATGAGCAAATTCTTGAGATCCATCCTTGGTCAGTCTTTATTCAAATGCATAGCAATGTGACTTATATTATTTACAGTAAGATGTATTTATTCAATAAATATTAAAGACTTTAGGTTTGATGTCTTATTTTGTTTGTTTAGAGGTTGGGGTGGTTTTTTTATGTTTGTTTTTGGTTTTTTGTTTGATTTGGTTTTGTTTCCTCCCTGCAGTGAAGGGGAACACAGCATTAAAATGTGGGGGGGAAGAAAATATCCTAATATGAAGACCTTTGTGACTGTGGCAAGACTTAGATCCTAAGTACCAGACTATCCTTTGAAATTTTTTGTTAACTTATAGTGTTTGATTGGAGTTTTTGGATAAAGATGAATGATAATAATCATATTTGAACAAAATAAATATACTGCTTCATGAGGTTCTTTGGAGACTATCACTGCCACTTCCAAATGAACATGTATTTCTTTCACGAACTGAAGAAGTATTTGTGTTGTCACATAGCAGTGGAGCACCATAATTTTGATAGACTATTTGTTCATTTTTTTCCCCACAAATCCTTTTAGAAAGGTTTCACTCCTGAGATTGCAATATGGTTATGATTTTGAGATCCAGAATGGTGATAGTGCTGTCATAAAGGTTGTGTGCTAAAATGTTGGAAGAGAAGAGATCCGAAAGAAAACATGAATTTCCAGAAATGCTATGCATCATAATACCCTGAAATAAAACTGAAGTTAAAGCAGAGAGGTTAAAAAACCTTCAAGAATTGTAACTTAATACACATGATAAATTCCATTATATAATAGTTGATCAGCATTGTGCCAGTGCCTGTTTATAGGGTGAAAATTGAGGAACTTGGAGATACTGGAATGACAAGAAACACATAAAGGAACCACAGAAAAGGGGAAATTCCAAGAGCTTAATAACACTACTGGAAAAATGCCAGAGATGTATTTAAAAACCTCCTATCTACAGGCTGGAGAAATTATTCCAAGGAGCCTTAGGTAGCAATGTATGTATTGGATCATATTTAACTATGTGATTTTCTTGTGGGTAAATGTTTTCATGAGCTCTATTCTAATGTTTTACAAGTAAAGTAAATGTATGAGGGCAGTATAATTTATTTTCTAATGAGGGATCAAGTAGTTTATTTCTATTGTACATGTTATTACAGTGACTGTAACATGCTGTGAGAGAGCAGAATGATGAGCAGTCACATCTTGCTAACACATCTTAGATGATAAACAGATGGAGACTGTGGAGATATTCCATGTTAGGACATGCAGGAAAATTCTTTCATAAATGTAATTAACATAAATTATTTTTTAAAAGCTTTAGAGTTTTTTTATTCTTTTTTTTTAATAGTCTCCTCCTCTGCCCCTTAATAGCCATGACCTTGGCAGCTTGAGTCTTCAAGATCAGCTAGAATTACAATGGGTGGATGAAGCCTTAAAGGTTAGAAGTTTAGTTTGGAGAAGTACCAAGAAGTTTGGATACTAATCTCACATTTATCCAAACTAATCCTTGGAGGTCTCTCTCCTTCCTCATCCACATCTTTCTTCCTTCTCCCCCCAAGACTGACTATGTCTATTTTCAGGCTTCATGTTTGCACTGACACTGTCCTTTCACACTCATCTTGGAAATTTCACATCTGGTATTGCTTTATGCTTCCTGTTATTTTAAAATCACATACAGTGGGATCTCCCTGAGTCAGGGATTTCTCACGAATACTTAGCTTCTTGCCCTAGTGAAGTCTCAAGTCTGGTGAGATTTGAAATGATGAAAAGTGAAACAGAATTGTCAGGGTCATTAAATGAATTTGATACAAAATTTCTGTACAATTTAGGGTCAAAAAAAGGGTTGATGAGACCTCTAGTCTGATCCCCTGTGTAAAGTAAGCAACAGATTTTTAGCTCCTGGTTGCTGCATTGAATCTAGTAATTTCAGTTTGAGTTTGAAGTATATTTCCCAGCAAACCATCCTATTTTCACCTAAATATAGCATGAGGTAGTTTCCTCAACCTCAGTGATAACTAATCATTCTTTTTTTTTTTTTAATTTGACTTTGTCCTTCTTCAGCCTCAAAAATATTCATCTTTAGCCCTTCTTTACCATATTACAGATTCCCTTTAGAACCCTAGTCTTTCTCCCTGGATTTCTTTTTTTTTTTTTTTTTTGAGATCTATGCAAAGTTATTTAAGTCTCCCATGCTTGAGCTTTTTTCTCCAGAAATTGAATTATTTTTATCTGAACCCTCCTAAATTTTTCAGTAATCTTTTGAAAATGCATACTGAAACAACAAAAATAAAATTGCCTCTGTAATCCTACTCAATATTCTCCCTTTACATATCAACAGATCAGACTGTCTCTTTTTGCAGTGGTATTTAACTGGAGGCTCAGATTGAATTACTTGTCTATGGTATATGCTTATCAATGATTTGTGAGCACACTTTATGATAGTCTAGAAATGGGACTCAAACATGGTGAATTCTTAGGATGGAAATTTTCCTTCTTTCTCTAACAGTAAACTCATAAACATGAATGTAAAGAAGATGTAAACACTTAAATAAAAGGGTCAGAAGCCAGTCAGTTCTTAGAAGGAAGTTGTGAGAGTCAAAAGAGTTGTGAGGACAAAAGCAAAAAACAAGATTTTCTTCTCACATGGGAAATGTATGTGCCCATCTTTACCAGGACATATACTATGCACCAAACTGGAATCACTACCTTTAACTTTTCTAATATCTTACCTAATTCTAGCTCCTTATCCCTGCAAAATCATATCTGTAACTTTGGCTGTACAGGGTTTGAATTGGTTCAGTCATCAAGTGATACAGATCACTTCCCATGACTGCCTGTCTTCATTATTTACCAGTGTGCCAATCTTTGTGTCATCCCATAAATTTTATCAGCTCTTATTTTATCTTTGCTTTTCAGAGAATTGATAAATATTGAAGGGTGTCAAGCCTAATACGAACCCCTACTGCAACTCTTACAAGCAGCCTTAGTTGACTAGAATTCCTCACTGCCTGCCACTTACCAAAATGTCAGACTACTCTAAACCAACTTATTTCAATTTAACTTGGTGAACTTGTATTGTGCTAAGTTGCATTGTTAGGAAGTAGGCAGTAAGAGATGTGTTCAGATAATTTCTAGATAACATTTAGTGTTCAGGAAAGTGAGAGGCTAATTGTGTGGCTGAAAACATGTGGAAAACATCATGGGCTGGATTTTCTTATAGATCTGTCTTGGTCTGAGACAGAACTCGTAGGCTAATCCCAAACCAGTGTCACAACATCAAATATAGTTCATACCTTCAGCCTGTGCAGAGCAGAGAAACTGCTGTTCCTGCTCTCACAGCTGACCTAGGATAGAACAGATGTTCTGCATTTCAGTACTAAGGATAACATTTTGGAAAACCAAACGTTCTCACAGCATCTCATCTAAACAAGTCATATTAAATACAGGGTTTTTTTCCACTGAATTATCTAAAACAATTGCCCAATAAAATAAATTGCTAATGTGATATGAAAAACTCAAAATTCTAGGACTGGATATTTGTTCAATTATCTGCTCATGGATTCCAGGTAAGGATGATATATCAGGTAATAAATATCACTACATTATGTATAAGCTTATTCCTGAAAATTCTTGAGAGAAAAAAATCGTAAAAAGAAGGGCATGCCAATAACCAAACAATCTCTTTCAAAATATCTGATTTTTTTAATGCTGTTGAGAATTTATAGATTTGCTATTAACTTTTATTTAAAATGATCACTGTATTGATCCAAAATAACCATATTAAATGTTAATATAAGCCTTATCAAAATGACATTGCCTGTTAGAAAAAACCTGGTAGTCTACAGAGCAAGGTTTTGAGGAAAATGCAGACTAAGTATTTCAGCTGGGGATTTGGTAGCCACAAAGTGACTTGGACTTTGGCCAGAATATTATAGTTAATAGCCCTTCTTTTGTGAAAAGTGCCATGGGATTTTTAATGACAAGCCAGTCAGGAGGAGCTGAATTTTACATCTCTTCCAAAAACAGCTTTATGAAACTGGTAAAAGGTTTCATTTACTGTAGAAATGTGGCTCACAGACACCTCTAAATTATATCTTTGAAAAAATAACAAATGGTCTTTCTCTTCTCTTCTCTTCTCTTCTCTTCTCTTCTCTTCTCTTCTCTTCTCTTCTCTTCTCTTCTCTTCTCTTCTCTCCTCTCTGTCTATTAATTCATAAAAATGTAGATATTTATTTAATATGTTGATTAAAAGTATATATCAGCAATAACCTTGTTTAACACTAGACCTATATACCTGTCTGACAAAATAAGCCCACAGATATTCAACTTTTTTTAAATTTAATTTTTTCTCATGTGTACAAGTATTTTATTTGCAATTCTATTTAGATAAGCAGAATGGAAATTAAATTCATATCCTTCATATTAATAAGTAAAATGAAAATTAAATTCATATACGCTTATGAGCTTGTGTGATGGATTAATAGATTTGGTTTGAATATGAAGTTGCTGTAGATAACAAGTTATCCTTGCAACTACAGAACCGCTCCTATGGCCTGCACTAGGGAGTAAAGTTCTTCCTTTATCCCGGAAATACTCCAAGCAATATCAGTTTTCTCAGTTCCTGTAAAAGGGATCCATATTTAGTCCTTTATATTTCATTTCCATTTCCTCATCTTTGTAGATCATCCATAGACTTCCTTCAGGCTACAAATATGGTAGGAAGTAAAGTGTTATTCCCACTGCCCTCTTTTTAGTTTCTCTGTTTTGCAGAGTCCTTTGGTTTAGGGAGAAGTTTTGGTCTCATGCATGTTCACTGCCACTTGAAGCCACTACCTTCTGTTCTTTTCTGTGTAGTGTCTCTTCCTCCCTCTTCTGGTTTGTTCCACTTCCCCAGGTGAGGAGCAAAAGTGGAAAAAGCAGAGGTTTCCACTCAGTTGTAAGATAGGACGCACTCTGTGCACTAAGCAGAGAGATTTTCAACCACAGCTACACAAGGCCATCTTTAGAGCTTTAGGTGCCCCAAGCAAGACTAGGTAATCATGCCCTGGGATGAGGTCAAAGTTGGTTTAACAGAGGGTTTCAGAACCAAAAATGAAAGCTTTTATATCTCAGTTCAGAGGAAAGACAACCATTAGAAGTACATCTCAGTGTCACATTGTTAGGCAGAGATGTTATTAACATCACTGATGTACATGTGTAGTAAGCCAGAGGCACAAAAATGCTTCTATCTGGTTAAAATGTACACACTTGGGCAATGCCAGTGGACATTTTACACTTAAAGGGACAGAAGAGACTTTCTGTGGTAGACAAATGAGCTCAAAGAATACTTGCCCCTATCAGTGCCCCTTCCACTTTGGTATCCCGTGTGGACACTTGTTTAGAGTTCCCCTAAGGCTGACCCTGCAGCTAGAGTGTGTACAGAACAAGATTGCCTACTGTATGAGAAGGAGGAGCAGAAGGTTCAGGCCCCTAATCAGCAATGACATTTCTGTTTCCTGACACTGCAGAACAAGGAACAAGGGGTCATTCCACGTAGGAAACTCAAATGCAAACCTGCCAATTAAGGGAAACTTATAGTTAGAAGGAATGTCACAAGCAAAGAGATAGAAACACACAAGAAGAACAAAGGCATTTTTAAAGATAAGTGAAGAAAATAATCAAGAACCAACACTCTAGAGAATTAGAAACAAAAACAAACCAAGAAAAACATACAAGCAAAAAACAAACTTCCACCAAACCCAAAGCATCTCTGCATGCCCCAACAAAATAGTTTTAAAATATAGCAAATATCCAAAAAAGAAAGTATGAAAATGAAGCTGCTGAGTATTAGATTGAACAAACCAGAGATCAGAGATTATAGATGCTATAGCACGTAAAATTCTGTAATAAAGGGTGAACACCACAGGACAGACGTTATTCCTGTAAGGCTAGTTAAACAACATGAACGCTTTACCCTGACCCTTAAAATTAATTGAAATTGTGCAAAATTTCAGAAAAATTTATATATAAATGAAAAATTTATATATAAAAGAAAAATTATAAACATATTCAAGTGCACACCTGAAGAATGTAAAAATGAGAGGAAAGGGATAAAATTTGCTTCTTTTTTTAAATTTTTTTTTTCCACCTGATAATGTCCTACCCTCTCCTTCTCCCTTCCTGGACTGTTCCAATGTAGTGGTACAAGTGTTTCCTATTATGAATATAATCAAAATTAGAAGAAACACTTGGTCAATTCAATTATCCTAACTAGTCATAATGCTTGATAAAGGAACAAAGACTAAGTAAAATACAACTTGGAGTAAAAAGTAGTAGGAACTCTCCTGCTGTGGAAATAACAGCAAAATTGATTTTATGCCTCAAGAGTCCCATTTATTTTTAAATTTTAAAAATGTAATTTTCAAATTAGAAAAAAATTATTTTTTTTTTGCTTTAAAGACATTTTTGTACTTGTTTCTCTCACAAAAAAAAAAAAAAGAAAATACTTATTTAAAATTGAAAATCACTAGATTTACAGTGGTTTAATGCTAAAAAACACCTCCATATATATGAAATACATACTTGAAGAATTCAGTGGAATCGACTGAGAATAGAGGATGTGAATTTTTAAGAATCTGAAATTCAGTTTTTATAGGTTTCAATATTTCAGTTTTGAAGTCCTATTCTGTGACTTTCAGCCAGAGATGTCCTAAAGCCTTCTTAGTTTTAATGTCATTCACTGGTGTCACATCATTCACAGTCCCACAAGAACAACAGTAATGTAGTACTTGAATTTTCTTTTTCCCAGTGGGAAGCCTCCATGAATAAGGCTTGATACAAATGCCAGCAGAAGATCCAACACTCTAGACTGGGGATCTATGCCAGTATTATAATAAAACTTTTTAAGACTAAAGAGAAGACAAATAGTCTTTAATCAAGAATAGACAAGAGGTGCTATCAATTCCTCCAATTTATTTCTTGCAGCTGTGTAAAATGCCAGTTTTCTCCTGGGGAATTTTCTGGACTGTATACAGAGATACTGAAGGAATGAAAACTGTTGAAGCTGATCACTTGAGTGTCTTTCCTTTCTATGAGCAGACAACAGAGATGACTCCACATATACTAACAAGACGCAGTCAACTATTTAAACCTATATCAAGTTTATAAGTTTTGGGCTCTTTATTTGAGCCCAATCAAGTTTATAATTCAAGTATTTTACTTAGTAACAACTACCTACATCTCAAGACAATAATACCAGTTTTCTACTATCATACATGACTGGCATTGATTTTTGTTGCTAGAGGAGGTGGAGATGCCTCAGCTAAGCAGGACCCTATAATAAAAAATCAAGAAGATATATTTCTCCTAGCATTCATAGCTCTTCCAAGATGTTACAATGTTTACTCCCGTATTAGGAAGAAGCATTCAGGCAGATCAGCTGGAAAAACTCCTAGCTGTTGTCCTCCTGAGAGCAGACATTCTGAGAAATTTTTGCCCCTTCTTTCTACTTAGAGTATGTATCGATAATGGCAGTACAAAAGCTAAAGATTTACGTAAATCACATTTACTTAAGATTTCTAAGCATTGCTAGGGAGATAATGAAGTTTTTCCTATTTGCATTGGACTGATTGTATGTCCTGCTTTATCTGTAAACTTTTTTCTGATTAATGACTGATATATATATATAACTTCTATAAAAGTCTTATATATAACTTAACACATTAAAGTAAAAAATTAGAGAAAATCCTTTGTTTTACTTTTAAAGTGAAGAATTTAATAAAACATTAAAACATACTGTGTCTCCTATTACATAATGAAAAATGGTATACATTAATATGACAGAAACAAGGTGGACTGTTTTTTAAAAAGGAAAAAATTAAGTAGTGTTTTCAACATGGCAATACTTGAAGCATCTCTGCATTGCTAATGTGATATGAATAGCTCTAGATGAGTGAAAAAATAAAGGTGGAATATTTTTAATTTAAGTTTAAAGCTGGTACCATTTAGGCTGGTATTAATTTCTTAGGGAAGTTAAAGAGGAAAATACTAATGAGAGAGGAAATAATATCATTTAAAGACAAGAAATCTTAAAATGTTCCATTTCTTTGGTTGTTCATTAAGTGAAATAACTTGCACCTCTAGGGCCCTTTTCAAGTAAATGTGTGTCTCAAAGAGCTAAGTCTTTAATTGCACACCAGCACTGGAGAGAATGTACGGAAAAGGAGTGTGGTAAGCCTTGTAAACCAGCAACAAACTTGTCCCAGGCAAAACATTTGCAAGTCAGAGAATTGTATGCAATTTATTGCCAATAAAAGCAAACTTTTGATCACTGACTTGGGTATTGGGGAAAGCAGGAATACAAACAATGTGTCAAACTCATACATTCTCCACTTCTCCAGAGTTAATTGCCCATGTATTCTCCAAGGGCTGCACACAGCTGATGAAAACTCCTCTAGTGAGGCAGTGAGGCGAGGCAGGGCAGTCCCTCAGGGGTGTGTGCATGCACCCCTCATCCCACCCCATTTACCTCTGCTGAGGGGACCGTGGGCTCCGGCAAAAAAGCAAAGCTCTGGCACACACCAAGGTGCTCATTTCTGTGCCAGAGCTGCTGGGAATCCCTCCTGGCTGGCAGGGAGCAGTCCATGGACTCCTCCCACTCCCGTCACCCCACAGCCCCCGGCTGCCCGGCCCTTGTAATTGTGCATGGGTCCAACGCAAAAGGCGTCTGCACCCGTTCTGGGGTACAGCAGTACTCTGTTTCCAGTAACTGCTGATTTCTCACAATATATTATACAGAATCAGTCTGAACTTTGTGTTTTAACAAGAGCATTCCAAACATAAATCCTCATTACTTTTACAGGAGGTTTTAAGCAAAGTATGTAATGACTTCTGCACCCTCTGCTCTCATGAGAAGCTCAGTTGACATCTACAGTGCTGTGTTAGGATTATATTCTGCTTCACACTGAAACTGGAGAATACTTTGTCTTATCTCTAAAACCTTCTTTGGCTTAGATAAGTCTGGGTTTCATCTTATATTTACAAGCATCCAAAAGAAAAAAAAGCTAAGTATCATTTGTATCAAGCAATTTTATTTACACGTACATTTATTATTGATACACATATTTATAGAACTGGGAGTAGACTAGGAAGCATATAATAAGTTTTCAAAAAAAAAGAACATATAGTGTGCTTGTCTGCAAGCTTACATTTAAAAATGTACATTCTAAATTTTAATCCATTTATATGTATGTGAAATGCTTTTCCTATATTTCAGACTAAGTGTAATCATATTGTTGTCTGGAAGACATTTATATTTTTTTGTATGTAATCAGCACGTCACATAAAGGTGGACTATATTCAAGCAGCTGAATACTTCCTGAGATGTCCGTTATGGATGCTGTTCCAGTGTTCGTTTACTTGATAGACCTATAATTTATCCCAGAGAGAGATAACATGTTGAGATTTTCTATGCTGCATGTCTCTGGAGCTTGTGAAAATGTTCTGGGAGAACACGGCTATATCTTTACTGCAGTGACCAGGTGCTGTGGGTCACTTCCGGATATGGGAGGATGGGCTGGGTGGGTCTTTGTTTCAACCTCTTACGAACACTGAGGATTATTGCTGCTTTGCACTGTCTGACCCAAACAGATTGAGATGCTGCAAAGAGGACAGCATCAAAGATGTCAGGTCTTATAGAGAAGAAAAGTTATTGTACACCCACTGTTTTGTCTATCCTTCTTTCTGCTCTTGAGATGGACATATCACTTCCACCCACCTGCAGAACTACAAAATCCCCATATATCTCTGAGGTATGAACCTGGAAATTTAAATGAGTGAACAGTGAAAAGGTCAAGTTTCTCAGCCTTTAAGTTGAAAGGAAGAGTTTGCAATCCCTGATCAAGGCTTTTTTACTGCTCAGCTTTTGGAGAAAGCAAACTGAATTATGCTTAAGAATCAAAAAGAAAGGGGACTGAAATTTCCCCCTAAAGGAAAAAAAGCAAATAAGAATACCATGTTAAGGAATTTTAAAATTATATGTCAGTTAGTTATTCTTTAATTTTAAGTCTCTGATAAAAAAAGTACAGAAAAATAAAGCAAAAATTAAGACCTGATTAAAACTCAGTAAAACCACAGAAACTACTCCAGATTTACATTGCTTTAGTAATAGAAGTAGATATTCCTTCTCTTCTTCATACAAATTATTTTAAATTAATTGAAGTTCATCAGTTAAACTATAATGAATAAATTAAATTACAACTTCCAGAAATTACTTTTCACAACACTTACAGAAAAGACTTTTCCATAAATAGCTGCTTCCATAAAGGTGAAGACATATTTCTAAAATCAGTAAATGGAAACTGACATAATATGTCAATGTTTTTTAAGAGTTTTAACAACTATTGTTTTAATTCAATACCTAAATAATAAAAAGTTCTTGGACTCTACTCCTTGCTTCCAGAATGGCCTAGAGGTTTTACATTCCATTTTCCTTTGCCTAGAGGTTTTGCATTCCATTTTCCATCTAGTCTGTTTTCTTGCAGCTACTCTTATTTTATCTACTCTGATATAACTGCTTCTGGAAATTATCCAGTCTGTTCAGATTCATCTTATATCTTATAGAAGCAATGAGATTTATCTACTTTGTCTTAGAAGGATATCTAACTGACTTTTTTCTTCTGTGTCCAGTATGTAAGTACATACGGATTCATTGAGGCAGTACTTTTGGTTACCTCTTGAAAAACTCATTTTTATTCAGTCACCCATGAAGTGTGGTGACTAGCTTGAATGACAAGTTTGCTTTTGTAAACTCTGTCCAAGTTATGTTTAGCAAATGAATGAAAACCAACAAAAAGATATTTCAATTTTTTTTTTATTTTTTTAACACAACTAGAAACAAACAAACAAACAAAGCCAAAACACCCTCCCCCCAACTCAAACAAAATAAAACATCAAACAAAAAAATCCTCTCTGATGCTCACTGAATTTTTGCATAGAATCTTCTATTTCTGCTTCCAAAAACACTTATGTTTTCTTTCTTGGAGGTTTTATTTTTAGTATTTTTAAGAAATGTGATACAGGTTTGCAGCTCTTAAACTCTTATTTTTCATATCCCATTACACTTAATGAGATTGGAAACCTACATTTGAGTGTAGGAGCTATGAAACTGGCTCAGCATATTGCATGCAACGCAAATAACTGGAAATCAAGTGGTGAGAGCGGGAGACACATTAATTATTCATAGAACTAAATGTATTGAAGAGCCCACATTACAGCTCACAAAGGAGTATCTGTGAGTCCAGTGAGGGGAGGAGTAACTGCCTTCAAATCCAGTTAAAGTGCACCTGACACACAAGAGGATGGTTCTCAAAGTGACCGTGAGAATTTTCAATAAAAGCTAGGGTTTTTAAAGAATTTTCTGGTTCCCAAATCCCAGTGAAAGTCAGTGAGATATGGGAATTTAATTCCCTTCTTCAAATCATAGCTCAAACAAGTGGAAAGATCTGACCTACATTATATTTTGAATTTCTGCCTATCTACCCTTGTTAAGAATTTCATAACACTTACCATTGTATCTACATGTGTTCTGACTGACGCCCTGTCAAACTATGGGGAAATCCAAGTCTTTAGAGGAAAGTGTAAGTATATTTACTGTGAATGCACACAAAGAGTGGGTCTTCCAATGTAACATGAACCATTTTTATCATCTTACTCGTGAAACCCAGGATAAGCTTATATTTGTGGATGGCAATTTTCATTTGAATTTTCCTTCTGTGTTTTGTAAATATTAATCTATAGTTCTCATTCTTTTTTTTACAATTTTCACTTCATTGAAAGATAAGACTGCTGTCATGAGGTCTTCAGTAATATTTAGAAGCAAGAGATCTGTGGACCACAGGTTTCTCTAAATAAAAGGAAATGTGAATAGGTTTCATTGCAACAGTATTTCATAGATAAACACTAATATATTTACATTTTTGTTGCTAAGAATCTTCTAGATGGGGGTTATTTGATAATTTCTGCACACTTTACAATGAAGTATCTTGTTACAGAAAACATTACTGGTTTGTCTAAAATTTCTACTTTCCTGAAAGTGTCTAAAAATGAATACTATATTCTTAGCATCAGTCTATGCCCCAAGGTGCATTATTAGCTATTGCTTCTAGGGATGTTGTTGCTGCTTCGATAAGCAAAGCCTTTTCAGTGTGCATTAATACAAATATATAACAGAATTACAAAGTTAGTTGTACTTCATATGGATTCACCAAACATTGCTAACCTTAGAGAGATTATAAATATTCAGTTCTGCTGTATTTTGTGTGTCCTCTTTTTCTGAATGAGCCAGAACATCTCATAATCAGGGAAAAATAATAGGAAAAATAGCATTATTTTCCTCTTTTTTTTTTTTCCCATTTTTGTCACAGGAGTGTTTAGAAGTCTAGAAATTACAAAAAGTCTTGCAGTTGATTAATTTAGGATTTTTTTCAGATGAAAGTGGGGACTTTCTGCTGCAGGGAAAAATTGTGTACTTTAAATCAAATCAAAATTGAAGTGATTTATTAATTTATTAACCACATATAATTAACTAGGCATCAATGAACTATCTATTGAGAGTCAACACTGGTACAATAATAAATAAACCATGTCACTAGATACTTAGAAAAAGTTAATAAATACCTGGAAATTTTGAAGTACCCTTCTATAATCCCAAGAACTTCTAATTGTGGTTAAACACATGCACACATGTGCACACACACAGAAACATGCACCCCCTGCCGTAGGTTTTGGAGGGTGCAGACCCCTTTCATCTCAACATGAGGGACCTCACCTGCAAAAGCCTGCTTGTGCAAGAGCCCCATCCTGTGCTTGAGCTTTGTGCTGTCACTCCTTACCCCAGAGGTGACAGCCCTAGGAAGAAACCCCCATTCGCTCAGGATACGGGTCCCCAGGGTGTACCTATGGTAGCTGTAAGTGAGCTGCACACGGCTGCTGGAAGCACGTATGGCAGAGGGCATGGGAACACTTCTGTCAGGCTTTTGCCTTCTGCTGTCACCTTCACTACCTCTCTCCACTGTCACAAATTTTCAAGCTTAGTTTATACTTCCTTTCAGGTTGAGTCCTTTGCTCCCAACATCATTCGGAGCTGACCTGGGGGTCCTGTTCAATGAAAAGTTGAATCTGAGCCAGCAGTGCCCTGGCAGCCAGGAGGGCCAAGCACGTCCTGGGGTGCATCAGGCACAGCATCACCAGCCGGGCAAGGGAGGGGATTTTCCTGCTCTGCTCTGCTCTGGGGCAGCCTCACCTTGAATACTGTGTGCAGTTTTGGGCGCCACAATGTAATAAGGATATAAAGCTATTAGAAAGTGTCCAAAGGAACGCTACTAAGATGGTGAAAGGCCTTGATGGGAAGCCATATGAGGAGCATCACTTCGTCTGGTCAGCCTGGAGAAGAGGAAACTGAGGGGAGACCTCAGCACAGTCTACAACTTCCTTGTGAGTGAAAGAGGAGGGACAGACACTGATCTCTTCTCTCTGGTGACCAGTGATGGCACCCAATGGCCTGAAGCTGTGCCAGGGGAGGTTTAGGTTGGATATTAGAAAAAGGTTCTTCACTCAAAGGATGGTTGGGCTGGAACAGACTCCCCAAGGAAGTTGTTACAGCACCAAGCCTGACAGACCTCAAGAAACATTTGGACAATGCTGTCAGGCACGTGGTGTGATTCTTGGGGTTGTCGTGTGAAGGATCAGAAGTTGGACTTCGATGTTTAATTGTCGGTCCCTTCCATCTCAAGATATTTTATGTTTCTCTGATCTCTGATTATTGTTTCATCTGGCTGATGTTCATTATTCTCTTTAATATGATCTACCGGTTTTGAGCAGGTACACCCTAGATAATTTTGCATATTCAAGCCGCATAGACACTCTGTACACACTCATCTTCATGTTAACATATATTGATAACAAGACTGTTTGCCAAAGGCAGTCCATATCAGGGCCAGAGAAGTAAATCAATGCATACAACCTATATTTTTAATGTCCATCATGGACAACAGTTTTCCTGGTTTGTGCTTAAACCATTGCCTCAAAAATCCTTGCTATGTTAATCTTGCATACAAGAATCTGAACACAGTAATAATCTGGAGAAATATTACAACAAGTGTTAATGCAATGACTTTAAGCTTTACATTTGACACTAACAAACAATGTAGAGTATATTTTTTTCTCTAATGAGATGCTTTAAACAGAAATTCTCCATTTTCACAATTATGACACTATCATATTATATGCGTGAAGTTGGAAGAGTCCCAATCTGTGAAGTCATGGAATGCTAGGGTTTGAAGTCTGGTTTAGTTTTTTTTTCACTCCTCACTTTTCTGTACAATATATCAATTTCTGTATCTATATGTATCTAAGTTATTTGGACATATATCTAGGTTATTTGGGAACTCTTTACAAAAATACTAGGTACTAATAAACCTATCTTCCTTTTTAAAAATGTTGACAATCACTTTTGATTTATATACTCCTACTTTATGTCCAATGCTTCTTGCCTTTGTCTATCTTTAGTTATGTGTCAAGTTTGTGAAAAAAACTTCAGTGTCATCTCTCCATTACTGAACCAACATGTGCTTTACTTCCTTTTTAATAGTATTTTTTTTCTTTTTCCCCTTTTTTTCTCTTTTTTTCCTAAAAGAGTACATGAGTCATTATATCTATTGCTGCATTAATAATCAAATAAGACTTTTTCTTCCTACTTTGAAAAAGATCATGAAAACAAAAGCAGATTCAAAATGCTTTTAAAACATACAATTTACAAATTTAATATGTCTAATCTGGAGTGGTAACAGAGAAATATAAAACTTACATTAGCTCAGTAAAATTATTCAATTTTTTAAACCAGGGAAAAGGAGATTAAACATCAAAGAAGGGAAAAATTTACTGACCTAAAGCCAATGAGCAGACTGTGGGCTTGGTGGAAAAGAACCTACAATGCTATTCTATCATTGTCCTTATGAGAAAAAGGTCATGCAAATTCTGGTGCTGGAAAAATGAAGGAGATAAATTCTGAAATAAGGAAATGATGATAAATATATTCTTTTGCATTTGCATTAAACATTCCAGTTGATTGGTATTAGCATTAGGTTAAAATATTTATGGCACTTGTTCTGGATAAATCACATCAATATAATTTATTATTTAAGAAGAAGTGAGAATAATCTGCTTCTGTGCAGATAATATTGTTATTCATGCTGTCCTGATGAATACCAGCTTTAAACAAGTGGAAAAATGTTAAGTCTTTGTACACTCTTGATTTAGAAAACTGTAACAATATTATGATTTTAAATACCTTTTAATTTAGAAGAGGACACTCAAATAAGGATTAAAATGTGTAAAACGAAGGAAGATGAATATGTCCTAAAGATATTACCAGAGTATAGTCTGTACTGATCTACCTCTGTATTGGCACTGGGGTCTTCAATCAGATTAGCCCTCAGTGGATTTTATGGTCCTTAATTTTTTTAGAATATCATGGTTTGTTCCTGGCAAATGCATTTTCAAAACACAATATTAATGATGATAGGACACTTGTTTTTACCGCTATGTAATATAGATTCTATTCTATTAGTGGAACATAAATACTACCATGATCACTCAAATAAAGGATCCTCCCAAGGATTTAGAGATAGAAATTGACTGAGATAAAGGTATGCAAAAGTTTTGAATTTAAGATTATTTTTTTTTATATACTGGAAATGGTTTTATAATATTGCAGTTATTATTTACTTAGCATCAATCTGTACAAATATAGAAAGAGGATTCAAATCATAGCTTACAGACTGAAGTTTATCCAAATGAAGGTAGCATATTTCAGACATATAACCCTGTCTACTGCCAAGCAAAATTTCACATTTTCTTTTAAATATTACTTTACCCCTGGGTAATTATCAGAGAGAGAGTTTGTAAAAGAAATTTACACAGAACCCTGGTCTGCATACACAGGAGGCATGAATACTGTTTGTAACATTCAAACTGTAAAAAGAGAGATGAAGGAAATAATCAGACTTGATAAAGCTATTTGAGATAAATCCATGTGCTAAGAAAGAGTACAGAAAACATTTGAACTTGAAAATTTGGAAAAGATGATACAAAATCAGACAGTAATTCAGGAGATGACTGGAACAGGCAGTACTTTTTTTGTGGTAGAGACAGAAAAGAAAACCATCAAGACTTCAAAAAAGTAACAAAACTCGGCATCAGCAGGGAATTCAGTGAAAAGCAGGCTTCAAATCCTGTGTGAGAGGAGCATTTTGCAGTTAAGTGTGGTCTTAATGTCATTAGGAAAGGGATCAAAAATTCTTAGGAAAAAAATGAAGGAAATACTACTTTGAGATTTCAATAATAGCAAATGAGAAATTGTAGAGTTTAGGGGCTGAAGAGGGGCAAACTCAATGGGAGCTATGTAAAACATAGGAAAAAAGTTAGGAACAGCCAAAATATCTTGGAATCATGGACACAGAATCCAGAAAAGAATAGTTCAGTGATGGTACTAGGGAGAAAAAAACTGAAGAAAACTTTAGATGAAGAAAGAGTAGGGAAATTTTTTGAGAGGATATTTTTCAAAGTCTTTTCCAACTTCATAGTTTTTAAAGCTTGCTGAAGTTCCAGTAGGTTTTGTCCACTTTGTTTTTCTTTAGTTTTTAAATGACAGTCTCCATATATTTCCCATTGCATGAACATTGTGATTGGGTCTATGAAGATTTGTACTGACCTCATTGTGTCATCAGCTTGACATTATAATTTCATCTCCAGAGAAACATTGAAACACTTTTCATCATGATTTGATATTGTAAATGTGGTGACCATAGATAGTAATAAAAATTCCTTGCAATTGCATTTTGACATCATAATGTAATCTCCATAGTCTTCACTTGACATTGTGATGAGATTGTGGCAATGCTAACTTTGTATGAATGAAGCTGGGCCCATGGAATGAAAAATTTAAAGTACAGTTTTGTGCTTAGAGAGCAAATGCTTATAAATACAAATATATTTTATCATAATTAAATTTTTTGTTAAAAATTAGAACACATTCTCTATCCATCTGAGGAATGGAGGTCTGGAACATTCCATTAAATGAGGAGATCAGAAAACTAATCAGTTTTTAGATACAACTTTTTGAATTTATGCAAGTGAAAATATAGCGTATTTCGTGCCATAGCACAGACTTGGAATCTGTAATTGGAAAGTTCTTCACAGTTCCATTGCCTTCTGAGGCATTTACTGCTGCCTTAGCTCTTCAGTAGTGTAGGAATAGGGGCCAAAAAATGTTTATAAAAGAATTTTTCTATTTAGAAGTCAATGATGTTTTAATTTAAATGCATGCATATGTCTTACAACATGGATCTCATGTTTATCTGCTTTGGTGTAAAAAAAGGGGCATCCCTTGGAGTAAAAAGTCTGGTGTGGGCCTGTTTGATTCTCTAAAACTTCAGTTTTAAAGTTGTTAAGTATAGTGATAGACTGATTTAAACTTGTGACTTTCATCCTCCTAAATTAGTCATTACTCTAATATGAACTGGAATGACATTTTTTAAAAGGCAAAGCATTGCTGATTTTTTGTGGAATCTGAATTGATGACCTCCTGGTAAAATACATTTATCTTATTAGATCTTTGAGACACTATATCACTTGTAACCTTTACTTATAGCATTTTCTTGCAGATATCCTTCTGATTTTTGCAATATAGGCTACAACAAATATTTAAAAAGAAGTAAAAGGTACTCTCCCTGGATTATAACTATGGTACTAGACAGACTGACACCTTGCAGCTTTGAGTTTTTCTTTTTTATTGATGAAACTGAATGTCTTTCCCAGAGTTTAGCTGATGGAACTTGAATAAGGCATAGGTATAACTCCCTGTCTTTCACAACCTGCATTTTTTATGTTTATTTTTCTTGTCTGTCTTTCTTGAGGAGACAGTGTTTGGCCCTCTTCTTTTCTCTTGGGAGTGACTAGATAATATAAGTGTAAAATTATTTGAAGTGTGGTCAAATGCATAAAGCATATGCTTATAACCATGCAGGTTGAAAATTTACTCCTGGCTCCAGTCCTGAACTGCCGGTGCACTTTACCTCTATAAGACATTTAAAAGATAAAAGTGTACATAATAGGCTTAGAACCTTTCAAAGATGAGCTAGAATAGAATAATCTTATTATAGAATCATGGAATCACAGAATGTTAAAAGCTTGGAATGAATCTTAAATATCATCTAGTCCCAACCCCTGCCATGGACAGGGACACCTTCCACTGGACCAGGTGGCTCAAGGCCTTATCCAACCTGGCCTTGAACACTGCTGAGGCTGAGGCATCCACAGCCTCCCTGGGAAACCTGTTCCTGTGCCTCACCACCCACACAGTAAAGAATTTCTTCCTGGTATCTAACCTAAATTTACCCTCATTCAATTTGTTCCCATTAATCCTTGTCCTATCATGACAGTTCCTGATGAAATATATAAACATATATTTTTTAAAAAGTATTATATGTATTAAAATATTTTAGGAGGTAGTTTTATCACTGAGTAGTATTGATATAGAAAAAAATAATTTAAGAATATATAGGAAAATTAGAATTACAATTGACCATCTTTGAGTGTTTATATTCCATTTTCAGATGAGGTAAACCTAATTGCACACAAACTCTGTATATATATAGAGCTAAATAATAAAATATCTTTTCCTAAATGGCATAATATTTTTTAAATAATTGTATTATTTTTACAAGACTGTGGTGGTTTTATGTTAAATTTTAATATCCTGGGGTTCAAACCAGAAGGTAGAAAAAAGCATAAATATTTTGTGAGTAGACACCTATTTGGAGAGCAACTATGAATTTCCCAGGAAATGTTTCTAATTATTTTGATGAAATGCAGAAAATTAGCTGACACATTTACTGCTACATCTTTTCATCTTAACTTCCTTTTGTGAATAAGGAACAAGATAGCACCAGTGCAAGCATACTATGAAAACTTGTTTTTTCACTAGGGAAGGTTTAATAGTCTTTAAAATTAACTAATTTAATTTGCATTTGAAAATAAATATATTTAAATAGTAAACAAAAGATTATTAGAATTTTGATGGCATAAACAGCTGTAATATTGTAATAAACTTCTGTTTTCACATCGTCAGTCTTTTTTTTTTTATTGTTGAAGTATGTGATGACGATACCATTTTTTGTTATTGAGTTACTTTTTAATAATTTTGAAGACATGTAAATATGAACTGTTGACCAAAACTGTGTTTCTAGCATTGACTTGAATGCTTTAAAAAAATTCTGTTTAATACTAATACAATTGCATCCAAAATTTATAGCATATTCTGAAAGAGCAGTAAAGAATTTGGATTTTCAATATGGAGAGAGAACTTGTCTTCAGAAGAAGAAATCAAATTTTTCACGAGAATGGTTGTAGGCCTCGAGATATTACCTGAATATGCCTCATTTCTTCAGGTAGAATGTACAGTCTATCCAGACCACTTATAGCAACTAGGCTGATGAGTTCTCTCAAAAGTAATCTGTGCTTTTCCCTAATCCATTTACTGGGGCACAGCTTCTTCACTAGTGGTCTGAGAGGTAGTCTGGCAAAAGGAAAGCATTTGTAAATGGCCATTAATTCCAAAATGCTTATCTGCGGTGGACAGAGATTCTTTCTGCAGTCATTTGGGAAAAGGGATTGAAGTCTGCTGGACTGAACATTTCTGCCTCAGGAATCCCCATTGCACTGATACTGGGTTGAATTCTTCTGATTATTACTTCACAATTGAGATGTGGGCCCAGAAGAGTCCTTGCCAAGATAAATATTTACTTTTAACAAAGGTACTAGTGGCTAGAAATTCTATCTGCCACTTCCATCTAGACTGTAGACCTCACAGATAATGGGGGATGTGGTTAGAGACTTGAACCAAGCAGAAGGGGAAAATTTTATAGGCAAGTAGTATATCAGCTCTGGAGTAGTATTTCTTCTCATGTTATGCAGTCTGCCAACCTGGCTTTAAGAGACCACATACGTTTTCACCAAGAGAAACTAAAATTGTCACCTTAGTTTAGAATATCATGTAGTATATCTACAATGACATGTGAAGTTTCTTTTACATGATTTCCATATAAGGTGGTGATAGTTGATAAGGTAGACCATGATCACAGAGTCCAGCCAATACAACAATTCAGTTGTTGTTCTAAGTATTTAACACTGGTATGCTGGGGGAAATTATTTTTTTGAATACCCTTCCATTTTCTGTTATTTTAAATTCCAAAAGTTTCTTAATAGACACAGAGATCAGTTTACAAGTGTGATGATGAAAATATTTTGCCTGTAAAAATTCACATACTGTAAATGTAGTCAGATCTCAATTTTCTGAATTTTGAGAGTAATACTTTAATTATTAAAATAGTTTAGGTTTACTTCAGTGCTCAGACTGCCTTAATTCAGCACACAAGTAGGGCAATTGATGTGAATCCCAACATCTGGCAATCAGAGTGATTTAATGAGTTACTTTTTAAAGAAATGTCTGTCTGCCGGAGGGGTCTATAATGCAATTAGACACATTAGCACTTTCTCAGTCATTTGGGGGTATTTTTCATGAGAAAATGTGATTGGTGCAAGCTGTAAATTGTTTGCACTTTTGGAAGACGAAAACTCATAATACCTTCACATTTCAGCCTTATAAGGACGATTTTGTTAGAATGATTTAATGTAATACATTTGTTGCAATTTCTGAGTATTTGTTTGTAAAATGTGAGGATTTAGTCTAAAATGATAGTGTACAGAGTTACAGGCTTCTTTGGCCAAATTTTACTTTATGCTAACAATTCAGGAAAAAGTATGATGATTAATTATTTAAACTAGAAGTCAACAATCCAAATTCAAAGAAATTCCTGAGAAACCTTTGTAACCAGTAATACAATTTGGAAACCTTTGTAACCAGTAATACAATTTGGAAAGGATTCAATTATTTTTATTTTTCAAGTTCTCTTTTTAATTAGTATTGTTCTCTTAGACATATTTTCTTGGATTTGTTAAACTACTTACTAATTTCAATCTCAAAGTACATAAGTAAAATTTCAGGACTTTTAAGTCAAATGTTATATTACACAGAAAAAATTTAAGTCTTTGATATTTGTATCCTCATTCTAAATCTCCTGAAGATTTTCTAATAGGAGTAAAAAGTAATCTCTTGTTTTACTAGAGATTTTGCTGATACTAATGTCAAAAAATTTGCAGTCATCCTGTGGCTTTTGAGAACACCTCACTTCTTAGAAAATTAACCTTAGTGATTAGGAGCAAAATTATTGCAAAAGTAAGTTTAAAGATGTACACTTGTACATTGTTATATGCATTTTATGCATATTGTAGTTTTATATCTGTATGTGAACATGAGAAAAATATAGTCAAGGCTATGATTTTATAAAGTAAGACAGAAAAAGAAATAAAATTAAAAGTTATATTGAATATTTGCATAATGTTACAATATAAAAATCTACTTGCAATTATTCCATTAAGAGGCAAAACTATTGTCTTTAGTAATTACATAACCTGTGTTACAGAGGAGTTTATCATAGCATTTAAAATAAACTCCCTTGTGTGAATAAAGTGGAAATTTGACTCTAAGTATTTTTTTTTGCAGTTGGGTTTTGAAGTGTTAGGACAGGTTCTAATTGAAACACTGAACTTCATGTGCTTTTTGCCAACAGCCTATGAATATAATTTCTGCTGATTTAAGAATCTGATGTCAGGGCAGTAAGTATGCAATTAGCTTTAGTTTAAGTGATAGCAACATGCTGTAAATAAGAATCTTAATTGTGTTTGCAAGATTAAAATTCAGTTTCATTGTTTTTTTTCTCTTGCTTCTTTGGTGGCTTTGTGGTATATTCACATTGCTACCTCTAAATGAATGTCAACTTGTTTTACCTCGACTGCAGCCAATCGATACTTCATTAGGCTGAATTGTCTTGTGCCCATGCAACCTTGAAGCTGTGGCTTAATTACCACCCGTATTATGCAGTGGCTCAGAGTGCTGTGCTCAGCTGTGTCAGTTTCGAACAAAAGCCATGCTGTTGCCTGCATTTAGGAAAAATGGACTTTTGAACTAAAGAACTACAATATTTTCTAAGTTAACAATTCATGATGATAACCTTTTTTATAATGTGTATGTCAGTTTTCACTAAGTTTACATTTGAATAGGTTTCTGCATATTGCAAAACTTCAAAAGACGAGTACCTTTGCTTTTCATGCACAACCCATCTTTGATTTAAGATAATTTTAAATTAATGGCAAAGTAACATTCATCTGAAAGAGAAGACAGGAGAAAGTGCAGTCAAATGGCAATCATGACAAATGACATCTCTTGTCTGAGAGTCATTTTTCCTCACTAGACTGATTTGTCATCCCCACTTTTGACATATTTCATCCTGCTATGAAATCACATTGACAGAATAAGATATTTCTACACTTAACAGTGGGACATAGAAGATGGTTCTCTGCCTTCATTTATTTTGTGTATTACATTTAAGGGTTTGTAAAATTTGTAAGCAACTAAATTCTGATGACAAATTTCATTTGCTTTATAAAATATAAAGTTCACACTGCCCTATAATCATAAAGTAAATGTTGCTGTTTCACTTGTGTCAGGTCATTATATAACGTAGAGGAAAACAAATCTCCATGAAGAAGATTTTCCACTTGGGAGTATTGCCTTGTTATGAGTGAGGATTATCAAATCCAGTAACAATGAGGACAAACTACCTAACTTTAATGTATTGTGCCCATTGCATAGGACATGTCAAAGACCTGTGGCTGGGACTTGCAATTTCTTACTTCAGTACTAGAAACATAAGGCTTATCCATTGCCGAACATCTTATGTCCATGCAGATAGGTATAATTAGCTTTTCAGCTTTTCCCTCCAGATGACACAAACTGTACAGGGACATCGGCATTTTCTCTTGAGTTATAAGAAAGGGTAGACTAGAGCCTAAAAGGCAAGTCTCAGAGATCATATAAATGCAGCTGAAAATTTCGTGGCGTGTACACATAACACAGAGTGTAACTCTTCTTTTTGTTATTTGGTTTTATTTTTTGTTTTTGCCAAATGCCTCATGGTTACTCTTGTGTAGACCAAAACATTTATATCTGTGTATGTATCTGTGCCTAGTACCTTAATGATGGTGAGGCATGCTCCCCATAAAATAGGAAGATTGTTGCCTTAAATAAACCATGTTTGAGTGCTCAGAGTATGGTAGTCCCCTCTAAAGCTCTTTTTCAAAATCTAGTGAAGGAAATTAAAAAACACTTTCTGAGAATATACTTTTTTTATTTGTCTGATTTTTGTGTTCAATGAACTAGATCTGTGGCTAGATATCACAGTGCAGTGTCTTACAATGTTCACATCAGACAATCAACTGCTAGTAACCTCTAGCACTGTTTCTAATTATCAGCATGTTGAGAATTTTCACACCGTTTATAACATGTAAATGTTACTCATTATGCATGCCTTTTGTGCATAGATGAGGCCTATAAAACATGCCAGAATTTGTACCAACAGTGTAAGCCTGAAACTTCATGCCAACATTAGTGTGGATTCTGTTGTATATTTGCATGTACTGTCTCTTCTATTATAGCAAAGTACAAACAAATAACTTTCATTTAATTAATTAACAAATCTTGTGTAATGTGTCAGATGCTTTTAATTATTATTTTCCTGTTTGAATGAAAAGAGGCCACCCTGGGGATTCCTATTTCATAGACTTCATGTGGCTCTGTTCTTATTCTTTACCCACATTTATCTCCTAATAGATTTCAGGCAAGGTTCAAATCATCATTTTGTGATAATGAAGATGACAAGTTGGCAGAATCAGTGCCTTTCTACCTATTATGTATAAAGAAACATATAAAACCACAGCCCTGTATATGAAGTGCTTATCTGTGAAAGTTTTCGTTTTATCTGACAAAAAATTTGAGCTGTTTGCATATAAAGGGAGTTTTTGACTAACAAAAAGGGGACACTTCATTTCTGCCACGAGACCATTCTTGAAGTTGAAAAGTGTTTATCTGCCTTCTGTTGAAACAAGTTTCTGTTGAAACAAGTTCAATTCAGGTCTGCAGTTCTACTTGAGAATGGGAGCATAAAACAGAACTATCATGGCTTAACTCCAGCCAGCAACTACGCACAATACAGCCACTCATTTGCTCCCTCACCCACAGAATCAGGGAGAAAATCAGAAGAGTAAAAGTGATATAACTATGGGTTGACATACAGACATGTTAATGAGTAAAGCAAAAGCCTCCAACACAAGCAAAAGACCCCGAGGAATTCATTCACTGCTTCCCATAGGTAGGTAGGTGCCCTGCCATCTCCAGGAAGGCAGGACTCCAACATGCCTACAGTAACTTGGTAAGTCATACACATCACTCTGAACATCCCCCTTTCCTTCTTCTTCCCTCAGCTTTATATGCTGAGCATGACACCATATGGTGTGGAGTATCCCCTTTGTTCACTTGAGGTCACTTGTCCCAGCTGTGTCCCCTCCCAACTCCTTGTGTACCTCAAGCCTGCATGCTGGTGGGGTGGGGTGAGAAGCACAAAAGGCCTTGATGCTGTGTAAGCACTGCTCAGCAGTAGTGAAAATATTCCTGAATTATCAACACCCCCATACTGGATACCATGAATAACAATTCTGTCCCAGATAAAACCAGCTAGAAGAAAGGTGCCATTCACTGTTCTAGTTTAAAAAAAAAAGTACATTTCAGAAATTTCCCTTTGTGCTTATTGCTTCATAAAGTTGTCCCTCCTTTAAATTCTTCTGCCACTTCTGTTCTAATGAATGTATGTGGGGTAGAAAGACATTGTAATGAGCATGGTTTATTCCATCAAATCTAAAGCAGGTGTATTTGTATTTCTATAATTAATTACATCTGTTCATAAGAATCTTTTGGGCAAGTTTCTTAATATCAAAATATTTATTATTTACTCTCAAGATTTCAGGAAATGAGTGTCCAACATAACCACACTCTTGTACAACAGTATACAGCCACAAGCAATCAGGAATGCAACATAAGGTTCACTCTTCAGTCACGTTCTGTGATGATCTCTTTACACTTATACAATTTACTCTGGTGACAGAATAACTTGGTAAAACTTTTCCCCAATTCATCCTACCTATATTGATAGCAACTTTCATTCATTAGTATACTAAAAGGGAAGAAAATTTTTACTGTAATATGAAAAAATGTCCTGCAGTGAAATTATATATACAACTCAGCCTTAATCCAAGTTCAATCTGGTAGGAGCTATGAACTTGTTTCTTTTTTTAATGATTTTATAATTGGAGACATCAAAGTACCTGCTACTGTTCACTAGAACATTAAACCACATAGGGACAATATAACATTGAAGATGAAAACTGAGCATTTAGGGACATGTTTTATCAATACTGTAAAGGTAGATTTTGGTTTTTTTTAAATTCAGTTGCATTATGTCTTCAAAATTAGTTCCTGGAAAACTAATGTTATATTGATCAATATTTACTGGGAAAAAAGAACATTTTGCAAGGATAAAATAATAAAAGGCTCTAGATTTATGCATTTTCCTTGACAGGGAACAGAGATTAGTACTGGACTTTGATTACTAAAACATGGGCAGTAAATGTTGTCTCTGTTGATTTTGTGTTATTCATATGTGTATATGGGCTGCAACAGATAATTAAGGCAGAAAAGAAACTAAACTGGAGACAACTGATCATTAAGATTGAATGATATGGGGCAAAATTCAGTTACTGCTGTTGTTTGCTCAAAGGGTAAAAGAAGGCAGCAAAAAATCTTATAAAAAATCAAAAAAATTACCAATAACTTCCATTATATCCCCCCATTTCTTTCCTTGTGAACAGAAGAGTTATAACCCATTTTGCTTTTACTGATCATCTTCGTCATCACAGATGAGAGTGAATTCCATAAACTACAGCTCAACAGGAATGTGCATCACTCTCATGAACGTCAGACATGGCCTCATGTGATCCCTGCATTGTAAAAGTAGGGCAGCAGGGAGTAGGTAAGGTATTTCCTTATGTATACAATCATGATGAGAGAGATATAAAATACATTATCTCAGAGAAATGGCTGCAATTTAAAATTATTAGGGTAGGGGAAAGAATCTCAATATATTGTTAGAGCAGGAGAAAATGTTTTTGAGAGAATAAATAAAGCATTAAATTTGTGTCATTTCTGAAAAAAAAGCAGGGAAAGGATGTCATAACACTTTAAAAACACTTGAAGGTGTGTTTATAAACTGTAATCTAGAGTAAATGCATAAGAATGAGCAAATATCTGTAAACTAAAGTAAAACAACCAAGAATTAGATATATGTGAGGTTTATTTAAAAATATTACTGTAGAGAAACTGAAGTAGTAACTTAATCTAGGTTGTTGATCTCAAACACAGTTTGGGTGAAAACTAAAAGATCATCATATATCAGACTAGATAATTTTAATGGTTCTTTCTGAGCTTAAGCTATATGAATATACTAATTCAACTCTACACAATAGTTTCTTTAAAAACATACACAAGGACTCATTGTTGGCAATGATAAACTGAACTCACACCCAAGTACATTGAAATATGTTCCTGAAGGTCTCCCTTTAAATTCCTCCCACTAAAAAAACAAAACAAAATAAAAACCTGTTATCTACTCTCAAGTTCATTTCCAGATATAAATCTAGACATATAAATTTTCAGTATAAATTATTTTCGTTGTGTAACTGGCTGTAAACTACTGAAATAGACAGTAGTCAGGAGTAAACAGCTGAGGCAATAAAATAGGGTTATTTAATAGGCTTATATTATTATAATAGGGTTATTTCATCACTTCTGTTAGGATATTTTTTATTATTGCAAAGGAAGAATGTTCAAAAACTTGTTAAACTATTGGAATTATTTGGTGTACTTAAGAAATCATTAAACATAAAAGCTTCATTCGAGATGCATGCTGGCTATAGTGCATCTTCAGCTAAAATATTGAGTAAATCTGAGCAAAATGCCAACATGTAATTTTTGAATGAATTAATGTACATTTTTACCATTGGAAGCAAAATTGTATTTAAATAATATAAAAGTAATTTTAAAATATTTAAACAAAATATTTTTCAACCATACTTTAGATTATAATGATTTTGATAATTTCTTTCTATGCTAATTATATCTTAAAGAGGCAGTTTATTCACTAATATTAAAACCCAGTTTATTTGTTTGCTTTAAAATAAGTAGCAAAGAAGTGACTAGAAATTTTTATTATATTTAATAATTTATAGCATTGCAGTTAGAGGCGTACGAGGCTGGATATAATAAGAACTCTCATTGTTTCATACCTTTTAAGGCCAGAAGGTTCAATAGATCTTCTAATCTGACCTCTTGTATATCACCTGAGATAAATCCCCAGTGAATCCCAACCCAGTCATATACAAACTGTGCACAAAAACTTCATTTCTGGGGGGCTTAACTGAGTAATTTTCATCTAATTACACAATTATTTCCAATTAACGAAATAATTTTGTTTATCTCTAGAACTTCTGGTTCTGTGGATGCTGGAGGGTAACACACTGTGAAGGTGGCTCTTTCTGCATTCTGTGTTACATTTTAAGAAAACTGGAATAGGGTGTTCAGTGCTTGGTCAGGATATAAAGCAAAAGTGGATTCTCATAATAATCACTATTCAAAGCAGTTTTGATCATATACAGTACTTTATTTTTCTTGAGTTGTAGAGATAATGAAGTCACAATGCCTGTTCCCATGATACATTATGGCAGAAAGGGTATGTGTTTCTGCACATTTGCAGTCTCTGGATGGACTGTAGACCCTCTTTCCTTTTGGGGTTTTCTGAGTACACTGAGTCTATAGTTGGACTTTATCAAATTTCACCCATTACCAAGAAAGTTTCCCAGACCAATTTTGCACCCTCTAGTTGTTTGGCATCTTGGCCTTCAGATGGTGTTAAGCTCCTAAAAAGCTACAAAACAGAAACATTTTTGGAATGGAACTATGTGTGTGTTTAGATGAGGAGTAAGGTAGCTTTTGATACTAAAAAAAGATACCAAATCATGAAGTTAAGAAACTTAGGGAAAACTGTTTGTCAGAATAGTTTTGTGTGTTGAAAACCCTTTTTTGATGTACCTGAACAAAACTACATTTCTCCTGTTTTGTCTGGGTTTGTCATAATCTGTGTTTGCTACTTGTGTGTTTATTAGTATAAATAATCACTGTTATGAATTGGCATCTTCTCGCACACCCTCCTAAGATTATAGTGGAGAAATTACAGTAATATGAACAAGGCTCTAATCAGAAATAGCCCATCTTCATCTTTTGAAAGATCTTTCTTTTTGAGGATGTGGTCTTTAAATAATTCCTTGTAATGGGAGCACCTGTGTGTTATGGACTTACTGGGGCTGATTATGTGGTGTTTATGATCTGTCATTTTTATCTTTTCTGCTCTTCCATGGCTTATTTTGATTTGTCCAGTATATAAAAAAAGCTCTAAAAACAGTTTTAAAGAATTGCAAATAGACTTGTCTCTTAAGGTCTTTCTTTTAAAGTTACCTGTGAACTGTTGCGTTTAATTGGTGTGCAACTAAGTCTGTACAGAGACAGTAGGCTGTACAGACTAATTGGCTCCCTTTATAGTGTATTTCATGCTCAATATTTTTTTGTTTGTTTTTCAGCTAGACCTGAGTGACTGTAAATCTGGTGGACCATATTCTAAAACTGGAATGTAAGACTGGTAAGCAGTATTCAACACATTAATTTTAGGATAATCATGTTAGGAAGGAATGTGTAAATATTGTGATGACTTACAAAATGAGTACTAGGTGTAGTAATTCAGCTTGTCACATGATGCTAGAGGCAAGAAAGTAAGGAAACCGTCATTTGGGGATCTAGGACTAAACTCTACTTATTGTTTTAAGCAGCTGGATTCAAGTGACTCATTTAGACAAGGGTGTTATTGGACACTTTAAGTGGCTTAATGCATTGAAAACCATAGAGAATACAACACCATATAAAATATGGTCTTTATGCAGTCAATAGATTTTTCTGCAAAAAATATGGAAATAAATAAAAGGTTTATCATATCATGTAGTATCATTTGAAACCAATTCTGAATTAGAATGTTGGACTAGAAGAACTGCCTTAAAGAAATAAAGAAAAACTGTAGAAATTCACAAAGCTTATGCTGATTCTCATTCACTGATGGTAAGGAGTAATTTCAATCTTAATTTGTGCATGTAGACATGTTCACATAGACATGTTGAAAATATTTACTGTAGACATTCAACTTGGATGTCTATGCTTGAAGTTTTCTCAAGTTCTGTACAATGCTGATGGAGAGAGCAATCTCCAGAAGAGCATTACAAGATTCTATCTTTGTACTCTTTAGGTCACTTTCTGAATGAGTCTTTCTTTTCCATTGACTGTATAGAAAACTTAGATGCCTGAATTAGGTGAAATGATTACACCTGGAAAAGCTAAAGCTTTATTGCTATATATTATAATTTCATCAAGGATGTAAATGATCAGTAATGGTCACATATATTCTCAGATAGGAGAACACAGGCGATGGTCAAAACACGCTGATCTTTAAAATAATTTTATGCTTTTCACAAGTAAGAAGGTAGGAATTATTTATTTAGGTTAGATAAGCTTGGTTGCTTTGTGAAGTTTAATTTTTTAATAGACTATCGCCAAATTAAATTTTATATAATGTTTTATTTAAAATTTTAAGATAGCTTAAAACTAAGAAATGCTACTGGTGACTGCAAAGAACTCCAAAGAAACTTAATTCTATTGCGTTATTCCCTTCAGTTGTAGAAAACCCATGGTCTAACCAAATTTACAAGCAATAATTCAAGGTACAAAGTATTTTCTTTTAATGACATTCTTATTATTTTAGTGTCAGCTTGATAGCTGACACTCAAATTAGAAACCTATGCAGGAGTGTCAGCATCTAAAAAGTACTAACACACATAAAAATTAGTTTCTTGGTCTAGATTTCCAGTGTAATATACAACAGGCATACAGTATATAACATCCACATTTCTTCTATCTGAGCTTCTTATAGAATTTGAAGGATAGTAGACATACTTTAGCATTCAAGTCTACTGTAACTGAACTGAAATGCTTCTTTAAAGTTTGCTTCTTAAACTTTCTTATGAGGAAAGGTGCCTCTATCCATTTGGTTTGGAGACTTAATTCCCATAAGGTTGAATGCACCACAAGAGGAAAAGAAACTGAAACCCTTATGAGGAAAAATCTAAAGTTTTTGCTGTTCCACATTTTAGATTAAATGGGCAAAATTCTGTACTGCTTTAAGTAATGTTTGTGCGACTATCTCTATTAGTATTTTTCAGGTAGCTAGATGCTGCACAGAAGTGTATGGATCTGTAAGTGCCTCAGTAGTAATTTTCAATTCTCATTCTGCCATCAGTGATGAGCTGGTGCTTTTAACTCCAGAATCCCAGGCTTGGTCACTGTAGATGTCCTACACAGGCTTGCCTGCCTGGTTTGGAAATGCTGGTACCAACAGTCTTGGGCCTATTCCCAAGTAATTGCATAAAGCAGTGACAGAGACAGTGTTTTCCCTCTCTGGGTAGCACCTTATAAAATACAACAATGTATTTCCTCATAAAAGTTATTTCCATTAGCTGAAGTGTTCGAGGTCTATAATCTGACCTTTATGGTTACAGCTCACTTGAGAATCACGTAGGAAAATGTGAATAAATTGAGTACCCAGGTAAAGTTTGTTTAATAACTTCAACTACAAAATGTATTTATGGGTACACTTTCTGTGTACGTAATAGTTCTAGTGTTGACTTTTAACAGTCCTACTTGGTGACAACTGTCTAAGAATTTGGCATTGTATAATTTGGAACGGAAGATGATAGAGTTGTGTGAGAGATGTTGCTTGTGTGTAAGTGGAGAACTGTGCCTCTGTAAGCTTCAGAAGGTCAGAACTTGATTTAATAAACTTTTCTTCCCAGAAAACAAGCTTTCTTCTTGAATGTGTAACATTGTTAGAAAACTGCATGTCTGGAGACATTGCTAATAGGCTTGTGAGACCTTTTGCTCTATCCAGTGCTGTCTTGAATAGTCATACTGGATCTGGTCTGAATAAGCCAAAATCCTTAAAATGTTATTCCTGATCTGTATGCTTTAGGTCACTTCTGCCTTCTGCAGTACCCTTTACGAAGGTGCAAAGCTGGGATTTCCATGTCCTCCGAGTGCCTCCATGTTCCACTCTAACATGTCATTTTATCACTGGTCTAGTAGGACCCATGTTGGTTGTCACTAATAATACCTTACAACCCCCCTTCCTTTTCTTGCTCGCTGCCAGTACTGTATTTTTACTCATACAAATGCCTTTAACCCCTCTGTGTCATTTCTGCTTTTGCCACATAGTTGTTTTTCAGTCTAGGGTGGCTACATGACAGCACAAAACATCCTACTCAGAGTGCTCCTTATGTTTTCTTAGATCAAGATGCCTCTGAGACAAGGTGATTTTTATCCTCTGTAAAATATTATCCTCAAGTCCTTGGATGACCAATAGGACTTAAAGAATTTTCTGATATGAAGCTTGCCTTTGATAACCTCTGATAAGATACGTATCTTCTTGCTCATTAGAATCTGGCCACTCTCAGCTTCTATAGCTTCACAGGCACTTGTGATGAGAAATAATTGCTGGGCTGGTAACCACAGGCACCAAACAGTACTGCATGCATCATTAGTGGATTTACATACCACGATTCTTAATTTTGCCAATATAATGCCTAATTCACAGGCATGTGCCATTAGCAAGGGAAACCTCTCTTCCTGCCTGCTCTAGAATGCTTCAGAATATGATCACGGGCACTCAGACCAGTTACATTGTCTAAATAAATAACAGCCCAATATTCAGGATTCCTAGATTTTCTTTTTCAATGGGCTCAAAAAGAATCTTTTCCTCCTGAAGCAAGGGATATGAGTGGATACTGCCTACAGATGTGGTGAGACTGTTAGCACTTCTACTTTTATAATTTGCATTTAGATCTAGCAAAATAGTACTTGAATAGACTTCTGCTGCTTTATCTGTGATGTGCTTAATATGGAAATGCTGTGCCTTGCTGGAACCTCTGTAACCTTTGCTGGGTCAAAGGTGAGGCCTTTTTATAAAAAGCCCTATATAAAACCCAATCTAGGAAACCATTCCAGGACATCTTCACAACACTTAATGACAGGTTTGGATTCCAGGAGAGAAAGGCTTATTGAGATAGCCCTTTACCAAAGTATTAATCATATATAAATTAAAACATTACGATCACCACACCCATGTGCAATGTTGCCTTACATACTTTTCTCTTGCTTGTTTTCGTGCTGCTCTGGACTGGTGGCCAATACAATGGTCATCTGAACTATCATAGAAACTTCAGAGGAGGGGACTGGAAAAGTGGGCAAGAGGAGGAGAGAAAGTTAGATCTAGTCTATTTCTATTATGTGGTTAGGTCCTGCTGGATATGTCCTTATGTTGCACATCTGCTTGTTCAAAGCCTTCCCTCAAACAGATAGGGACATATAAGATGCCAAATATTTTGATGTGTGTTACTTGGGGCTAAAATACATCCATCCCCTCTTAGGTTAGCCTGGAGTGCAATAAAACATAGTCTGGATCTCATATTCCTGTTTCAGCATGTTCACTGATTTGCAGATGACAGGACAGTTTGAAGAAGTGCTGAAAAAATCTGCCTCAGCTTGACCCATGTTGATCCGATGCTTTTAAGTACTCATGAAGATCCTACATCCTTGATATGGAGAAGGGAGAAGGAACTGAAGTTAATGAATTGTACCATGTATCAAACTCTCCGTAGTCTCAGTGTTCAATAACACTTCCAAGATACTTGCATGATTGTGAGCTGAAGAGGAACTCTAAACAGATCGGAGGACACTCTCGCATATGGTGAAATAGGCAGATACTTTCCTGGGACAACACCTGTGACAATGGAAAGGTTCAGTGTGTGTTTTTGAACACCACATTTAAGATTAAGAGTGTGTCAAAAACAGGCATCTCCAGATGTGAGCTGGGAGAAGACCACTTACAACTGACAGAACCACAGATTTCATCAATTTTGAGAACCTTGGACTGTAGTAATTTTTTTTTTTCGTAGTCTCCAAAACTTTATTTGCTTATTAGGCTGGTCTAGGCATGAGTTCCAGTGCCAGCGAACTGTGTTTACTGAGATAGAGAATAATTCATTAAGCTATGTAAAATATCATACAAAGTTTTGAGAAAAATGTAGCCACTTTCTGACAGCTACCATACAATTTTAATAAAGATAGTCATGATGCTATATTGTGAGCCCCATTGAATTCAGTTATCATTTTTGCATCATGTTAACATGAGGAATTTAAGTCAGAGGAGAGAAGTAATTATTTTTAGAGCTTATAAGCTAGCTTTACTTGGATAGGTTTTCCTTGAGTAAATACCCTGACTAAATTTCAAAATCTAGTTTCAAACTGAGCTATATTAGAGTTTAAAAATATACCTCATATGTTAAGAACTGTTAACATGCATAAGTTATTGCCTACTTCTCTATAATAATAGAAATAAAACATTGAATAATTATTAAATAACTTAGATATTGTCAATGAAATGATATTTCATGAAATATACTATGTATCACTTTACTGAATGAAAGACAAAACCAGGGAATAGTCATTGTTATAAATGGACCATCTTACAAAGAGAATGGGAAGAAAGAGTGGTGCTCTTTCCAAGAGGAATGGGGATGAAACTTAATCTTTTTCTCAGAAAAACACTAGTAAAATATAAACACGATAATGAAAATAAAATTAAAAATAGAATTTTTCATAGGCTAAATATTCTAAATTATTAATATCTATGAGGAATTTTGTAGCATAAAATCACAAGAACAAAAATGTGTTGTTCAAATGAAATGTTGGGAAGATTTCACAGCACCAAATCAGACTGCAAAAAGATGGGAGAATGATTAAAGTAATCCAAGTTTAAAAATGTAAAGTCAGTATGTCTATTAACTAAATGTTCTGCTGGCATACAAAAATTCAGATATAAAACATGGAGATAGAACTTCCGTATTCTAAACAGATTTGATTTTGGGTTTGGACATGTGAAGAGAAAAAGGAAAGTAAGCCAGAACTGAGTGTTTGCTAGTATAGAATCAGTGCGTATAATTTCTTTCAGAATGTAAGTATCGGGAAACTGGAGCAAAGGCAATAATGCGGGATAGACTTATACAAAGTTTGGAATTGTTTGGCAGCAGCTTGTGCTGATGCCTTTTCTTTATCTTAAAACCAAGACTCAAACACGGTTAGAAGGGAAAAAGGGATTTTACCTTGGTATTTATTTTAAGGATCCTTAGGTACACTATGTCCAGGTCGAACACACCCCAATGCACACCACAATGCACACCCCCAAAAGACCTGGTATAACATTATGGGTCTTACTAATCAGCATATCTATCAAAAATTCCCCAATGAGAGGCTCGAATGAGCCCCCCTCCCCAAGGAGCCTTCCCCTGGACGGTTCTATCTTAGTTTACAGAATGTGTTCTGGAGAGGATCTTGGGGTCTGGGGCATTCTGATCCCTAGCTATGAAGCTTCTAAAATGTTAAGTCTCCTAGCTTAGCAAACAAGTCCAAGAATGTAGGCAAAAAGCACTAAAGAATACAGAAGTTGTAAAAAGGTATAAAAGGGGTGTAAAATAAAAGGCAAAAAAAATCATCACGGCATCAGTGCAAATCAAAACATTTTTGAAAATAAGTGTGGGCTCATGCCTGTTCCTTATGTGAAGCCCTAAGCACTTCCATGGGACACTAGATCTGCTTGTTTTTCAAACAGAAATGAAAATTTTACTGAAAAGCCTTCATAAACTTGCCAAGTAGTTCTGTAAGGTCTTTTAAACAGGTCTATATTGAACTGGCATGAGTAATCACTCAAGCCATCAAATCATTTGTATCATGGCCCTGTGGAGCCAGAGACTAAAACACATGAGAACAATCTAGAGGGGAACTTGATCTGCAAAAGAGTTGGAGTAAAACAACTGTATGGATCCTGATGAAAATTTGTTGCAATCCAGCTATGGTGATTCACACTAATGTAAGATTTTTCTGTCGTTATGGCTATGTGGCCATACTCAGGATTGAACCCCAAGAGCTGGAAAGGTTGATAGTGGAGCTGTAAAATGGACACCAAACACAGAATATTTCTATGGAAGAGTAGTACTGAAAAAATTCAGGAGTGTTCATAGGATACAATTTATCTCCATCTATCTATCTATCTATCTATCTACATATCTATCTACCTATGTATCTATGTATCGATTGCAGGTTGGACTAGATGACCCTTTAAGTTGCCTTACAACCCAAACTATTCTATGATTCTATGACTTGATGATATTAGGGCGTTTGATGGTTAACTCTGTGTATTGAAAGAAAATATATCTTCAAGGAGGGCACTCAATGAAGTAGGTTAAAGAGAGGACTTAAAAGAGAATCAGCAATTCTCTTAGTAAAAACTGGTGATACATGTCAGTATTGAAATGACCTGGACAGTGAGGTCAAACTTTATTTGAGAGGGAAGAAAGTTTTAGACCTTGTTTAAAGTCTTTGAGGATCAATTAGTCTTCAGATATACTATGTGATCGTGCAGTCACACAAACAGTAATTTACTCCTGCCTACAATGAGTATTACATCTTGCTGAGAAAAAGAGTCCATAAAAAGACAGAGTTATCAAGTTCACAGTACTTTTTTTCAGAAATATGCAAATATATGTGTCTGTCAATTTAATGTATCTAAGGAATACTGGTGTTTATGACTTGAGTTCATATAAAGTTGTATTTCAGTTTCTGACTAAAAAGATGTGCAAACAAAAAGGCCTAGAAAGTACTAGAAAATTTGTCTGAACTTAGATAGATGATGGAAGCAATTCAAAGATTAAATTTATTAGGTGAAGATGAAACACTGCAACATTTTCTTCATACTATTGGGAAAAAAAGAAGATATTCTAGTGAGAATTTCTTTTTTATTCTCACCATCAGGAACATGAAGAAGATAATGACAGAGAATGTGTAGTCTTAAGAATTTTTCTCATCTTGTGCTAGACTGTGCATCTTGGTTGTTCCTCCTAGGATCACTCTGTAGTCAGTGGAGAGAAATAGAAATTTTAGGGGGTAATTTGTCTCACATAATTTATAAATTGCTGTAGGGATTAAATGATAACAACCTGAAAGCATGTATCTCCACCTATGGAAAAAACCAGATATAGATGACTATTCTTCTTCAGTCTCTTATAGCTATACCATGATGATGGCTTCAGCTCCTGAATGTTTAATGGTATTTTTGCGGTATAACTATGTACCCTAGGAAGGCAGAATCAGGTGCTTTTGGATAATGGTGAGATTTTTCTTCTAATTTTGTCACATAAATTTTCTAGTAACTTTCTAGTAGAAGTATCTAGTTTTAGATACAGAAAAATTTGAACACTGTTCTTTGAAGCCAAGAATGGAAATCAGTGTAGTAGTATGTTTAATGTACTCACACTGTACTTTATATAGAAACTGTCCAGAAATGCTGAGGGGCCCTGGTTCTAAATACAAAACATAAGGCGATGAATTCAACAACAAAAAAAGAAAAATGAAAGTGCTTATAGTAAGTTTCAGTCTTCTTGTGTTAAGAAGTCTTTATAGATTCAGTGAAACAAACTTTGAAAAAGAGACTCTCGGCAGTATCAATTTTGGATGGTCTTGAGCAGAATTAATTAATATAAATCAAGAATATACATATGTGAGTGGAAAGAAAGAGAGAGAGAAACTCAGGAGATGCAGAAGAGTGAAACTAGTCTGGTAAAGAAATAAAATACTTTGGTTATTTAAATAAATCAAACCAGCTGTACCCTGGGGGAGGATGTGAGAGTGATAGTAGAAGAACACAATCAAGTTGAATATAGACTTATTGAGATATCCCAAGCAGAACCCTGACTTTGGATTAGCTGTAAGTATAAAACTTGAATTGGCCCTTGGAACAATGGTATTGGGGCTTAATATGAATATTGACAAACAGCATGAGATAGATCAAAAAGTGAGAGAAAAGGAGCTTGAATTCTACCTGAAAAAGTACCCGGTAGTGCAGGATGGAGAGATATTTTGGGGCAGGTAGTGGGGGGTGTTTTCCTATGCATAGGCACTCTCTCGAATACATTGCATGGTCTAACATTGAAAACACAAGTAAGAATTATCTAAGCTGTAAGTTCTTTGGGGCAAAGGTTGGTTCTTCTTATCTGTGCTGTGCCTTGACTAATAGATGTTTATTTTTGTACATAAATAATAGCAGAATTTCCTTACAGAGTTATACACATAAGCATATTTATAAATATACTAGCATATATATAAGTAAAAGAAAAAAAGGAAAAAAGACAAAAAGTCTGACCCATAAATTGGACAATTCAGATAAAATTCCGGGCTTTACTACCTCCTCACTCACTCGCAGCTCCTGAAGGATATAGCATACTCCCTTATTTCACTCCCCAGTTTCTGCACAATTCAACAAGGCATTTGTCATGAGATACAGGTTTGGAGTTTGGAAATAGATTCAAAATATTCAGATTATTTTGGTCTGTAAAATTGGTTAGAAATCTCATGTAAGAACATTTTTCTCATGAGAATTCTGGTATTGTCTTCTGTGAATCAGATCATAAATACTGCAAGAACTTTTTTTGTCTCAGATGTATTTCTGCAGTTCTTTTCTCAGAAGATAATTAGATATGGAACTGCATGGAAATGAATACTAGTGAAAATAAAAAGTCAACAACATATTTGAGAAAGTTTTTAAAAATCAGTTTTAAATTTTGGTTAGGACTCAAAGAGTTTCCGTTTCTTTCCACTGCTGCTTGCTCATTGAAAGCAGTGCACCCTCATTTTTATTCATGCTTCACATGTGTTGCAGTACATCACTAATACTCCATCTATATGTATATGCTATCAGTTTATTAAGGTTTTAATTATATAACTTTTCATGTGGGGCTTGTGATCCTCTCTTTGTGTCTTTCAGAACAGTTCCATTCAATAGCTTTTGATCTGCTAGGAGCTTAAGGACTGAGTAGCCACTGATGCTGTTTGCCAGCAGCAAAGGGAACTTGGATATGGCCTGACCATGGAGACTGATAGGCCATAAGATATTAAGCTCCCGCCAATTTCTATTTTCTCCTTCAAAGATTGCTAACCTCATCTCCCCAGGGACTGCAACTGCTGCCAGCCTTTAAACCAGCAGGAGTAATATCTGTCTCTAATTTGTAATTACTAGGTCTCTGTCACAATGAGCATTGTTGGTGCTTGCCTTTATTTAATTAGTGAGTATGTGCATTTGTACTGGTAAGAAGTACAACTGGGTGGAAACATAACCTCATTGCTTTAAAGTTATTTTTCTATTTCTCTTTCTCCTGCATCTTCCTGTTGTTATATCCATAATATACAGCAGATCATTATCAATAGCATTAATAATATTCAATGCTGTGCATATTTTTCAACAAAATTTGTATTGCAAAGGAAACAAGGATAGCACCTTGTAGAATTGAAACAGACAGTCTGCCCCTGAATTTTTACCTCTTCTCTGTGCCTAGTCCCTATTATTAATGTATATTATTACTTCAAGTATGTCAGAAAAAGAGACAAACAGTCAGAGGCAGAAATTTCTCCCTAATTCACTCTGCCTAGCCAGCAAAATGTAACACAAAATTATTCAGGGGAAAAATACAATTTTCTGTCATCTCTGCCATACACTGATAACAAAGCTACAGGCTAATATGTTTTGATATTTTTGTCACTCGTTTATCATGTGACCTTTCATGCTATCATTAATACAGCTGAGGGACAGAGCAGATACACTGAAATAAGGGTGTGGAGAAGTCAGATTGCTTCTCTAACAAGTAACGGTCAGTCACAGCAATTTATGCTTTTCTTCAGTATAGCACTGACTGAAGAAGAGAAATTGTTATTAAAATTTGATATTGCTGTCTAGGCTCTGCCATATAGAATTTGCAACTTTTAGCTATGATGGGAATACTGGGAGGGGGGAGGCTTAATAAATTTCCCTTTGAATTATGATATTAATACAATACAACATGCTTGCTCAGATATTCAAAGGATATACATGGGGAAAAATCATATTCAGGACACTCCAACACTGCATATTAGTCATAGTCCAGCATTGTTGTATCTAAGAAAAAATTTTTAATAACATGGATGGAATTACCTTATATTGGCTCAATTAAAACAGTTGTGTTTTTTCATTTCTGTTTGTTTGTTTGGTTTCAAAATTCCAGTTACTAATAGTGTTGCGTAGTATTCAGCAATATTTTCAGGACATCCAAGAAAGTGCAATGTGTCTTTTTTTATGCCTGTATGTCTTTTATGATAAATGATACCTGGGTTAAATTTGCATTCGGCTTTACACCATTTCTGACAATAGTCTAGCTTTTTATGTTGCCTGTGGAGTCTGGTTTGTTAAAATTCCAATATAAAACTAATTTATATTTGACATTAATGAGTTAAGAAATGTTTTATACAGTACATCAGAGCTGAGAGAGAACTTTACAGCATTCTAGTAAAGCAAATTACTTCTGAGTAGAACCATTATGTAAAAAACGAAAAATCTTTCTGTAATCTAAGGTACTTGTGCTTTCAAAATCCTGTGATTTTTAATGTTTGTATAAAGAAAGAACTGAAAATTTAACAGACTTTTTTTTCTCTTTTACATTTCTCTTATACAATTCTATAGGGGAGTTGTAATTAGACTAGTTGGAAGAGATCTTTTTCATCAGTGTGCATGTCTGTGCCATGTCAGAGAAAATCTTTTTATTCATTGATAAAACAGTATTAAAACACTTCAACTATTTAAAACATTAAATAATGTTTTTCTTGAGAATGACTTCTTTGAGTAATATTTTTAAGTGCACTAGAAATTGACCTTTACATGTGAAAAAAAGAAGGATGAGTTTTAAATAGAGGATTTTTAAATAGATCTCAGAGAGAGTCTTGTAGACTTAAAATTAATCTTTTTGCCTTAGATCTGATTACAAAGTGAAAGTTTAAATTTGTTATTACAAATGTAAGGATCTGATTTCCAGAAAATATATGCAAATTAATAATTCAATTTGCCAAAATATCAGTTGACTTAAATTTGACTACTTCTGTCAGTAAATATACACGTTTGCAGAAACGAACCCTAAATATATTAATGAAAACAGAGAATGCATTAGCACTACTTAGAAATATGATTTGATGATTTCATTACTTAGTATTTTGTAAACAAGCCCATAACATGTATTTTTAAACACTTTTAGTCCATTTATAGTCGAATGGACTGCATACTCTATGCATGTAAATGTTTATATATATATATGCATGCATATATGTATATAAAGTGAATTATATATAATTTCTTAGTATCTGATTCATGTGTATGGATAGTAGTGTCAGATAAATAAAAAGCCTATTAAAGTCCTGCAAACTTTAGAATATTCTACAGGATATTTTTATAGCAGGTAAAGGATTTTTACCTTTTGATGTCCCTGTAACAATGTTCTTAAGAGTGTTCTCACTGTATTATTATCGCTTCTAATTTTTGGTAATTAATAATAGTGCTTTCTGAAGCAATTAATGAGAAAGAATGGATGCAGGAATAATGCTGGTAATACAAAGATTTTAAAATTATGTAAACCCATCATAAAATATTATTAATGTGGTCAAAAGACACCTGTAAATATGCTTGTCAAGTACAGAAAAATTGCTCTAAAATACTTAGCCATTAAATTAAAAGCATCTTTCATACTATTTGTATAGAAAAATGTAATTTCTTTTCTCAAATGATAGCCTTAGAAGAGGAATATCATGAAGTGCATTCTTTTGTTAGGGCACACTTTATTACAGTCTAAGCAAGACATTGGCTAAGTGGACTTCCCTTTTACCTCCCTGTCACTAACAACAGTCCTGACCTGGAGATGCAGCCTCTTTCAGGATAAGA